>NC_071327.1:51793580-56793580 GCF_943734725.1 Anopheles marshallii
GTGTGTGTGTGTGTGTGTGTGTGTGTGTGTGTGTGTGTGTGTGTGTGTGTGTGTGTGTGTGTGTGTGTGTGTGTGTGTGTGTGTGTGTATGTGTGTGTGTGTGTGTGTGTGTGTTCTTTTTTGCTTTCCTTGCTACTGCCCTTCCAGCGGTAGTCCCGGTTCCATCCTCTTCCACAAATGCAACGAAACATACGGGGATTCCAAATCGGATCTCGGATGTAAATGAGACGCGACAGCGAGACGCAGAACTCGGGTGCAGTCCCATGCTCCAGTTGATGATGATGGGGGATATGGTGGTGGTGCATGATTTAATAATCATCGTCTGCATCGCACCGGTGCCGGGGGGGATTTAGGCTGCCTGACGTTCCGCCGGTAGTAGTCATGGGTCTGGTCCGCTGGTTTGATCTTGTCTCCGTTAGTGGAAATTCGCGAAATGCAACATCATTTTGCATGCCTACGGGGACGTTGCGATTCGTTGAAAATTTTTCGATTTCCGGCCTGTAATTGGGCGAGATTAAGCGGTGGAAAGTTGCCTACGCTGTCGAGCGCTGGACAACATTTCACTACAGCAGTTTAGTGCTATTCTATGGGAAGAATTTATAGTAAGTGTAAAATAGATTTTTGGAGTTGGAGTTGGAGCGTAAATGAGGCAGAGCTTGCAACGAGAAGATAACATCAGCAATGTGTTTACATCCCATTACATCGTGTTTTGTCATGTTTTGGACTCCCAGCATGGGCACATACACACACACACACACACTAACTCCAATCGCCGATGGGGAAATGGGCTGTTTACGTGTGTCCAATTTGGCTCCGGTCCAACTCTGTAGAACATAAACCCCTTTTTGGCAGTTGTTTGTACATTATTACGGGACGGGCCCACGAAGCCAATGATGGTTTCCAGCGCACCGGTAGAGCCGGGGCGTTTTTGTGTCTGTGATGTGAGGAAGCCACTGTCGCATCGCGTACATTTTGTCTGCAATGCGGGGCTGACGTTGAATTGACCTGGAATTTCGTGGTGTCGTCCATTATTGAAGGTCTCGACCTTTGGCACCCCGCGGTGGCATATACGGTTCCCGAAAGCCCCCGAAAATCTTGTCGGACGTTTCGAGTGCTTCTTGAAGGCCGTTGAACTTTTGTTCTCGACCTTTTGTCTCCCAGCTTTGCCTTCAAGGCATGTTTTCGGGGCGACGGACCTGTCACATCGTGGGATGTCACTGAACGCGAATGGCCGTTAATTGAAGAGCTTAGGGCTTAGGGGTCCGGACCCGACATCCAGAGATGTTGGCTACGGGCAATGAAACAGACTGTCATCAGCGTGGTGGTTTTAGTGCGTGTTTTTGAATGATGGTCGTGTCGCGTGTTGCCGTCCCATCAATATTGGGTCTTCCTTCCAAAATCGGGCACCCTTGGCAGAGGAGTGACAAGCCGCATCGAGGCCGGGTGTAAGTTTAATTGAATCTAATTATAACCAAATGTAGCTCCCCGCACTGACGCTGGATAAAACTGTCGTAAAATCAGCATTAAGCTTCAAGCTGATCGTTCTGTGCGTCTCGCCCATGCGAGAAATGTGATGTTTGCATCGGTGCCCAGCAGCATCACACTTCACGCTAGTAATTCTCACAAATTCATGAAGATTTATTGGTTGACGGAAGTTCTTCAGTGCTGAAAACGGCGAGGTGCTCGTTCAGTCTCGTCCGGCCGGGGGATGGCCCGGTCCACAATTCGAGTGTGGGATCAGCTCGTCAAGTCAGCGTTCGTCACGTGCTGGTCCGATCGTCTGGTGTGTGGGTGAGCAGCAAGCAATACGCAATCAACGCGCGCGTCGGTGTACCAGGAAGTGGTGTGAGCAATCGAGCGCTTCATTAAACCCATGGCGCAAGAAAGACACGCACGCGCGTCGTACGGGAGATCGTGAAGAATGGCATTAATTCTACCGGAAGCTGAAGCCACTACTCGGAAAGTCCATTTTTCTGCACAGAAAAACGTGAAACGCGAGAAGACCATTAGAAGCGCAGCTGCCATTTGGTGGTACAGTGTGGAGTGGACGTGGTGATAGGCACGATAGTTGCTCGTTTTAGCACCCGTACACACCAATTTGTTTTCAGTTGCACACGGACGGGATGGATACATTTTGTGCTCTGCGCGCCGTGGGCATAAACAACCCCATAAACGAGCATGAGAGTGTCTATCCGAAAGACAATTAACCACGCACGATTCCCAATGAAAATGCCACTGTCGGGGGGTTTTCTTGTAGGTGGAGAAAAAAACAACAACAACATTTCCAACAATCGTTGGGAGGATCGGGATAAAAATAGGAGTTGATCCCGGCGCCCGAAGAAGTTCTGGTCCGATCACTTAACCACTCGCGAAACAACGGTCGGTAAGGTGTGAAGACCTGAAAAGAGTGTCTCGCCGTATTCTCGACCGATTCAAGATCGTTCCGTACCCATCAGCATCGCAGTGCAGCTGGGAATGTTTCCGTTAATGTGTGCTTGTGTATCGTCTAAAAACACGTTGGCGGGCGCACATTACTTTCCGCGGTGGAGTTAGGAAAGATAGAGAAAATTGAAACAAGAATCGAAAACATCCATTTCCTCTGCGTAACGTATACACACATGGGGTTTTGGGAATTTTTTCACATTCCAAGATGGAGTTTTTGATGGAACCATCGCGTACACTTCCGCATACCGTGGTTTTGGTCGATTTAACGGGTTAACGAAACTGTTCTTTTTATGTGTAATAGTGTGAAGATGGGCAAGAATTTTAATTACACTTCACTAATTACCTCTGCGTGTATGTGGTGTACTGTGTGTTGGGTTTAAATCTCTTGTTGCGCATACAAGATTGGTGTGCAATAAGTAGTATTTGAGCTGATTACAGTGTGTAACAAAAGTACACAAGTTCTTATTTATTTATTTATTTTTTTATTTATTCCATAATGACTGCATTTGCCGTATTATCAACATAGTGTTGAGTTTTTTACAAAATGTTTCAATTATTACAATGCATTTCCTCCTTGCGAACTGCCTTATTCCGGACATACTCGGTTAGTACACAAGTTCTCTCTTTTTAATAATAACATAATATCTTCGGATATTGTCTATAGCGACAGATACATACCAAGTTTTAATAAACTGAAACATTGGATGTACCTCATTGTAGTTTTTTTATAACAACTTGAAAAGCAGATTTGAAAACAACATCTCCATGTGTATTTCCGTTTTAGACATATCAGTCAAGATCAAACTTTATCATAGATCAATTTGTACAGCAACAAATTGCAGAATGTGTGGAAATATATTTCCAAAGAAATTGCTATGTTATGCTGACCAAACGTACGTTTCATAGTGAAGAATTATGGTTAAATATGCCTCGATTAATGCTTTAGTGTAATAATTTAACATCACAGCACCTTTGAGCGTATAGAGGTAGTAGTGCCAGTAAGTGTCGGAGTCGCCAAGTGTCAATAAAAGTTGATCCAACATCGTAATCAGCAGTTTTTCATGTTTTTCATCTTCATGTGCTGGTCATAAAGGGTCGATTTGTGTGACTTTCCTTATACATTTCCAACAAGAGTGCAACAAAAGAATTATTGTCTATGGATAAGGCGCGTCGTTTTCACAATCGATAGTTCCCAAACCGAGTCTTTCTCTCGATGTTACCGTGCCCTGTGGAGCTACTTGAAGGGAAAGGTTTATGCGGATAAAGAATCCTCTATCCAGTAACTCAAAGTCAACATACGTCAAGAAATAGCTGCCATGAATATTGAAATATTCAATAAACTGAATAAAAATGCAGAAAAACATTCCAAAACTTAAGTACGTTGTCATTTTTAATAAGTAATCCAGCAAATTCAAACAATGTTTCTATAAATTTTAGAAATTCGTACACATTCAGTGGATATAATAGTTCATTTCGTGCAGAAAATGATAAATAAATTAAGTAATAGGTCAGCTGGAATACATTTCATTTCTGGTATTGAAGTTTTCTTATCACAAGGCACGTGGTGTAGGAGTAAGGTAACATTCCTGTTGTGCTTGAAACACGTCAAACGGTGACAGCAAAATATAGGACAATGCCTAGCAGACTCCCTATCTGTTGCACAACTTCCATAATGAGGTTAGCCTTTGTATCGATCTTTGTTGTGGTTGCGCTTGAACATACAAAGTGGCAACATTGGCTACCGTGCTCTTTTAAAGCTTCACGGTCCGTCCATCTAATATTGATCGTTGCTTTATACTTTCACAAAATGTGTCAAACGTACGAATTTATTTGCTACAAATTGACCAATTGGGTGACCACCGTAAGGCGATAAATAAATGATTTGCTTCGCACGATTCTAATCGATAGGAATCAAGCGCATTAAATCACCCTTACGTAGCCGTATGGTGTGCTTCAGTGGCTTTGCCCAAAAATGGTCAACAGCTGGTAAACGTTCCTTCGTTCGTGAGGTGTGCTGTGGGGTCTACAGCAGGAGCAATGTGATTGCGGCGGTATCTCAGCGCAACAGGGTTAAGTGAGCGTTAGAAAAACAGAAATCCAACAGAAACGGTTGGTCAGCGTCAGTTTGTGTTAGGAAGGAAGGAAGGTTAGGGTTAGCTTTCTGACACACTTTCTACGCGTTCACAGCGATCCTCTCCGCTTACGATGCTTGATAAATGGAAGTTTTGGAAGCGCCCCCGTGGAAGGTGGCGTCTAAGTTGCAAAGTAATGCACTTATATGGTCGTGTACTTTCAGGTTATCGATCGCCGCACCCGTACACATCCGGGCACCTTCTCCATTCTCCCCCATAGCTACGTATCGAGACCCGGTGCACATGTCCGCATCGATTCTTCATTACTGCGTCTATCGCCAATGTTATGCTTCCGTTTGCGATTTTTTTTTATTCCGTCGTCTGTCGAATGCTTCGATTATTAATCACCATTCTACCATTGCACGAGCAGTGATGAATTTCTTTCTTTCCTACGCTAGCCTGAAGTGCATCGGGTGATGAATTGCATACTGGGCATATTTTTTTTTGCGTGTGCACACTGCATCCAACCTGCTTTCTGATGGCTAACGCTTTTTCCAATGGGTTTTGTCCGGCTTTGCTTATCCTGTTCGATCGACAGTAAACCCCTTTCACTACCCTTCTTAACCGATTTGTTTTCAAAGGTTTCTCTGGCCAGTGTGACATGTGTGGCGAAACGGAATAGCTTCACATTGCGCGCGGCAGGAGTGTTTGCCCATGTGCATGCTAATTGTTTTCGAAGGCAATAGATTAGTAGGTCACTGTTAGTGGCTTCCCGTGTACCCGCCGGAAGTTTGATGGGAAAATGGGAAAGTACTGGCAAAATTTCACACTGGTGACCTGAAACTGAAATTGAATATCTTGTTTATTTTAATATAATTTGAAGTTTGTGACAGTACTCATAAGATGAAGGACAAAAATTGTTGTCTAATCCATTGCTTTGAAGGTACAGTGTGAGAAATTATTATAGGCGCATTTTATTTTATTTTTCCTCTTGAAGTTCTTCGGCGAACTGGACTAAACCGTTCGACTGTGTTAGATGAATAACAGGAAAAATATTATTCTCTATTCAAATGCATTCATTGTGAGTGATAACTTTAAAACGATTGATCCATGACGCGGTGTAAATTTTGCCTTCCATACAGAACAACAACGAGAACAAGAATTTTGAAGTGTATTTTTTCTTGAGATTATGTGGTCATATGGATTATATGGTGAGATTATACATGGTATAAGAAGTAGCTTTTTTATATCGGCACAACAACCTCAAGAGGTCTAGGCATGCCATTTCTGGTTTTCTTTGACTTTATTTACCTGTGCCGGATAGCTAGACCTGCGTACGGCAGATTGGTCGCGATGGGATTTTTGGATCGGTCCTGTCGTGTTAATCTGATCATTTAAAACGAGCCAAGCCATTCTAGACTCCTGTAAGCAAGTTACGTTAGTAACTAGTTACGAAAGTATTATCTAACGTTCCAGAATGACAAAATAAAATTCATGCAGATCTCACTTTCGATCACTCATAAATCAATTAACAGTCGTACGAGTTCAATCAAAAATAAAATATTTAAGATGAATAACATAAACTAAAAATGAGATGTATTGGCTCTGTAGCTTCAAGCGCTTATTTGCTGTCAACGGATCAATAGGGACGATTGTATTTCTTTTCACCCAACATTTTAGATTATTCACTTTTTATATTAGAGTTTTGTAATTTTTTTGGGGTAATATTTTTTTTGTTAATTGCTTTTTCTTTTTTTTAGAGCAGTTTTCTTTCATTTTGAGAGAGTGTTTACTACAAAATGTAGTGGAAATTTTAAATGAGTTGTTAAATTGCAAGTGCGATTATAGCAATCGCCCCCACTGTATTACTCAACTCGCCTAATCATTTAAAGCATTTGCATACTTTAGCACATTCATTCGTTTCGTCTGCCCGTTAACAGAAACCTCAAAATGACATCAAATCGCATCCTCTTTAACGCAAACAAAATAAAAACCTTCAAATCGAGCATAAAATTTAACCAATAAAGTTGAAGCTCCATGTTGCAATGGCCAAGAGCTGCGAGATGATGTGTGTTGGGTTGGCATCGTGAAATTGATTTGTGCTAAATACAGTCGACCAACCGCATACGGTTCCAAGGGGGGAAAGTGGGAGGTTGAAATGGGTTCATCCGTTTATTTCCCCCCTTCTCCGTGGCATACTACCAAACTTTACCACCGCAGAGCGCAACTGATTCCGTTTATTTATTATTTATTACATGCCACTTGCACACACAACCGTACGAGCTTCATTTGCGTGTGTGTGCGCGAATGGGCCCGGCCCGGACTCTGTTCTCAACGCCCACATTGCATTTGCGATGGAACGCATATTTGCGTTGGTTACCGTACGAACGTCGGCTTTCCTTTTGCTATCAGCCGTTCGTTTACTTCACTGTTTTTAAATGTTGGAATCGCTCGAAAATGTTCTCGTCCCGTTTGCCAGGTTACGACTGCGGCACGGCAAAACCCACTTGCATCATTATTCAATTTATTTCAATTCGTTTGAAACAAAAAAAACGAACACTACCCAAGTCCTCTGCCGGTCTCCCTCTCCTGGACGGGACTCTTCTTTGGGGGCTCATCAGTTTGTTGAAACTCTTCCGCACCGTAGCTTTCGCCCCGATACACACTTCTGCCGTGTTGGGATAGTTCTTTTCACTTTTTTGTTGCTGCTGCTGCTGCATCTTTTCACGCTTCTGCTCACTCTTTTTACACACATTCTTTGCGTTTCTTTTTTAACGCTCCGGCATCTGTCTGGCTTTCCCGGCCATCGTCGTCTTCGCCGTCGTCTGTCTGTCTGGATGTCTGGAATTATTCCTCTCAATGGGCGTAGGGATGCATCTACATGCATCAGCAAATCGCTGCCTGGCCTGGCCTAGCTGCTGGACCCTGCTGTATCGTCCGTGTGTGTGTGTGTGTGTGTGTGTCTGTGGGTTCGGAATGCAAGTGCGTGTATCGGAATGAATGAAGACACCGGCTGGTTTAGCCCAACAATTAAGAACCCCTTTTTTTTTGCTTCACGAGTGTGAGATTGAAGTGCAAAAGATACTTTTAAGAGAAAAACGTTATCATCCCTCTTAACACACACAGACACACAGCACACAATCTATTATGCTGTTTACAAAAAAAAATAGGAAAAAACCCCCAACAACATAACGTCAGCATACGAATGGTTTGTAAAAGAATGCAAATGTTTAGTGTTGTTGAGGGGAGTAAAAGCTTGTTTATGCGAGTATTCGTTTCATCTATGTTGTGATCAAAGCCATATTTAGCATACGTGAAGATGAAGTGGAAAGATGCGCCACCTGGAAGAGCCTTGCCGAACAGAAAAGGGGTATTTCCCAAATGTCTCATTTGGAATACAAATCGAGAAGTTAAGATTTTTTAAAAAAATATTCTTTTATGGTTGGTTTTGTGTAAATTAAGCAACGACAAATCATTCTTCTTTTCCCTTACTAAAACATATTATTTGTGAAGCCATTCGGTTCTGTTTCGTCATTACTCAACTCAACCCAGCATAATTCCATTGGGCCCTGGAGAAGCTATTTTTCAGCAATTTCAGCACGAATGGAGAGAGGAGGATATCCGTCATATCTTAATTGTTCCGCATCGTCACACGAACGTGGTGCTTTATACCCATTCAGACCGCGGCTCGGTTTGCAACTTTGTTTCGAATCCGCTCAAAGAAGGCAAAAATAAAATGACGAAAATTGGCTAAAAATATTTCACCGGAAATGGAAGATGACGGCTTTGTGTCCCTCTCTGGACGGGGTTGTCTTTGCCCAGCGTGTGTGTGTGTGTGTTGTGTCCCCTCGCCCGGGAGATGAGATGCCCCTAAAGAATGAAGCTGCATTCAGCAAGGGTAGACGAACAATCAACCATTCTCCAATTTATGCTCCCATTTGCCCGAGGTATATGTGTTATGTGTGGCGGTGTGTGCGCAATGTATGTGGGCAATGAATGGGGTGTCTTTATAGTAGTAGTAGTAGTAGTTGAGTGCCTGCCAAACCGGCATAGTTTACCTCGCTAAAAGTTGGGCGTTGGCGTTAAGAAGGCCGTTTAAATATGCATTTGTTTTTAACATCCCATCGCATCACTACGTAACCGAAGCTAATGGATTTTATGTAGCAAAAATTGGTTGAGGCTGAGATGTTTTATTCATGCAGATGGGTTTCTTTCGTGGGAAGCATGTATGTGTGAGAGCGTAACTAAAATGCAAATTTATTGCAGCTTTAAGATTTGTACGGTTTTGTAAATTTAATATGTGCCAGCGTGACGAATGTATCGTGGGGGTTTAGAAATAATATTTGTCATAATAGATAGTCACTTATAAGGTGAGAAACATTCCGTGTGTGATTGTTACTTTCAAACACTATGCAGTTGATCAGCTGCTTATCTGCACAGCTGTGTTGGTATTAGCAAGCATTTCTGTGCCCGGCTTGAATAAACCGCATCAACAAACAATCAGCGTTCTTGTGGAACATTTTGTAGCATATGCGCTTGATGGACATACGGTTGCCCCGTTCCTTCACGCCTGGTAAGATGCTTCACCATAGCCAGCGATCGTTTACGGTCGAAAAGACGCACGCGCCTTTGATTGAAGCGACGGCAGCCATGCACCGGCTTCGGGTTTTTATCCATACTTGGTTGGGCTGCAGGTCGAAATTCAAGACTAAATATGGCCACATGCTCATAAACGTGTGCATTACTTCTCTGGTCGTTTAATAATGCACGATGGGGACAGCTATTCGGTCAAAATTGAATCGATAATTTTGACTTTACCCATTAAATTTATTTAACTGAAAAAAGTGAAATAAACTCGCAGGAAGGAAGTATTAACGAAGAGTAAATAATTTTTTAAACTATTAATTGTTAAAGGGTACTTTACAGGATACAACATATGGTTTCTTTGGAGTGTGTAAGTGCTTTTTACGTAAAGTTCGCTCAATGCTCATGTTCGAAACCCTGATTAACTTCTCTCAGAACGGCGTCAATTTTCATTTTTAAATTCTACTTACGATGACAGCAATACCCTTTGAGGTTACGGAAAACGTTGACAAAATGCATCTTCTTCATCCCCGTTCTGTGATGATGATGATGATGATGCTGAAATGATTCAAAGTTAATGCAGTGACGAGTAGACGATACGGTTGAAGAAGAATGCATAAGAAAAAGTGCATCACACAGACTCGTCAACCATGCATTATGCAAGAGAATGTGCGGCTAAGTAAATGCAACGACCTGGCGTGTGATTGGTTTATAATTGTAATTTAATCAAGTGCACACGATGCATTTAGTGACACAGATCCATCCCTTGTCCAACCGTCAATCTTTTAGAAACAAATTCACAATGTTGATGGTTGATTATGGTTGACAGTGTTGGTGATCGCTCACTGTGTTGTGTTGTGTGTGTGCGCTGTCTGTGATTGGCGGTGCAATGCAGGTTGCAAAAGTGCATCTTAACTTATAAGGAACCGCCAGCACATTTCACAGCCGCATATATGGCAGGGAGGAGAGTTATATGGCTGATGAAGCACATTCCACGATTAATTCCATCCCATGCTAGAGGATGGTTATGCTGTATAATGATGTAGCGAACAGACCACTACCGGTGTAACTTGGTCGAGCTTTTTCAATGTTAGAACCCTGGTTCGATAGAGCATTCACTTTACTGCAAAACAAACTAAAACGCTTCAAATCATCCGTTCGTTAGAGTCCATTTAACGCTTCGTTTCATCTGATGTCTTAATTAGCAACAACATTACCGGGCCAATGTGGTGTGGCACCGGTCAATGAAGCAGATCAATTCGACTAATATGTTTTGTATCATTTTTCCCCTCTTCCTCTCTCTCTCTCTCTCTCTCTCTCTGTTCTGCAGACATATTCCTAAAGCCAAAGCTACGACGATCGCGGAGACACCGGAGTTCAAGCGAATCGCGGAAAATACCAAAATCCAATCGAACGTCAAGTACCATGCGGACTTCGAGAAGCTGAAAGGAAAAGTGACGCAGGTAAGCCACATTTCGCCACAGGGGTTCGTCGCTTGCAGTGCGCGGGTGTAGTCGTTTGTTTAGTGTAGGTTTCCATTTGCTGAAAGAAGCAAATAATCGCACCCAGTACCCATTTTGTGGATGATTAATTCGAATGCAATCTCAAACAAGGTATCAAACAGAACATTAGTACTAATTGCAACTAATAATTACCTTTCACTGTTAACCAGCACCACCCGGGTGTGTGTTCGACAAAGGTTCACCACTTTTATCGAGATCATGCGAGAGAGACATACGTCGCTTTCCTTTCCCATATCCGTCTGCACGTGCTGCGAAGAACCATCGGTGATCATGTTTTTTCACCTTAATTGCAACCATTACTTTCGGTTCACTCACTCTCGGTTGTTTTTTTTTCTGTTGTTACACAGCATCGAATGTTGGATGGATCGAAAACTTTCGATGTCGTTCAGTTTGAGCCCCCTGGTTTGTGGGTTGTTGCATGGTGGTGGAAGTGATGGAGACGGAGAAAAAGAAATCCTTCTCATCAACAACATCAACACTCTTCGGCCACAGCGAGGGCGTTCGGGATTTCGAACGAATGTAGGACACTCGATCATGTGCTTACCGGATTTCTTACTTCAATTAATTCAATGCACCGCAACTCACGGTCTCGCGCGGTCTGATCTTGCCCGATCGTGGTATTGCTGCTGTTGATCGACTTTTCATTTCTTCCACACACCATGATATTCGGGGCTCGTGCTGTGGCCGTTTCGTTTGTCGTTGGAAAACGGCACCAGAGAAACGGGAACCAGAGTTTAGATGCTTAAGTGAAATATATAGTGAAATGGGTGCGTTAAAACACTTAAAAGGGTTTAACTCCTTTTTTACTTGGATATAGTTTAAATGTTATCACAAATATCAAATAAATTTTTGTTTTTTGATGAATAATTTTGTATTTTAAGTTCAATATTTATCTTACTAATTATTATATTTTGTCTTCTTTTTTCATGTACCCTTTTCGCCTGAATTTCCTCACCATTAAACATTGGCATTGGCATGTTATGTTCCGGATTGGACGGCGTGCACATCGTCTGCCGGACGAATTTCGCGTGCCCTTCTCGTGCTAAAAACCGCCAAAATATCAAACAAAAGGTTGCGGACGATCCGGAAACGCTACGAATCAAGCAAAACACGAAAAATATCTCCAACGTTGCCTACCATGGCGATCTGCAGAAAAAGGCCGCCATGGAACGGCAGCGAGAGTGCACGGAAATCATCGACAGTAAAGGTGAGCAAAAGTAATGCGCCCGATCACACCGGATGTGACCACCGAGGGATGGTTGGTAAAGTTTCGGGGTGTCGTTGTCATCGTTGGGTATGTTTGGTGAATTTTAGTTTCGTTTACTTCCTCCTTTTTTGCCGATTGCTCTCCGCCAATGCTTGGTGATAAAGGAAAGAAAAACAAGACAGGAAACATGGGGAAAGTTTCGGTTTTGTGTTTCCTTTTAACATTTGTCGTTTGTGCAACAACTGCGTGTAGCAAGGGAAAATCGAAGGAATGTTTGTTTGTTTGAGGTTCCGTTTGAGGGGAAACAGTTAGTTTTAGATGGAAGATTGATAAAACAGACGAAAAAGAAACATGCATAAATCTATCATCAAAATTGAACAATTGTCTGATTGTTCGTCACACGTATTTTGCACAATAAAATCTAAACGTAGATTGTATGCGTGACTTTCGATTGGAAGATATCATCGTCACGTGAGGAGCAAAACTTGGATAGCTATTTTGCTATTAATATCTCCCGGAAATCTTCCCACCGTTGTGGCTAGTGAGCATTGTGTGTGTCGTTTCGTTTCTTCAATAGTTTTCCCATGCGGCGCCAAAACGGACACACAAACAAACAAATCATGTTTGCTATGTAAACATACGAAACAAGGCGGAAGTGATGCAAACATCCAACGGCTAAACGGATGGATGTTTTGTTGAAATAAATGAACGGTTCAGCTACAGTGGTGGTCATTGCTATAAGGTTATCTATTACAAGAACTACATGACGATTGTAGTAGAAAAAAATAATAAGAGAAATTTCAAAGTTCGAATTTCATGAATACGATAAAAGTTCATAACTATTCAAAGCGTTGTGAAATATAGCAAATTGTATATGATTATTTGACTTATTTCACTGGCTCTCGCTGTATATAATAGCTCAGGTATAGCGAAATGATTTGCTAAATAAAAAAGTTTTAATCTTTGTTGCTGCTCCTTTTGACTCGCCTTATTTTCAATGTGGAAGTGATACGGCAAACAAATCCTGCAACATCTGGTAGTGTCAATAATTCCAATAAGTAACAGGTCACAATATTAATCATAGAGAAAAGGAGAACTGGTTATAAGTTTGTTTTAAGTTTAAAAGGTTGTGAGTAAGAGATAATTTACCAAGCATTCCAAAATTAGTTCGCAAAGTAGCAGCTCTTAATTTCGTTTTCATGTTCTTCTGTATCAATTCCCAGCATAGATCAATAGCGTGAGAATTGTAAAGAAGCTTAAGTTGTTTGAGGACTACAGATTTAATGCTATGTTTCAAAAGGCCTCACATTTTGATTTTTTTTGTATGAAATTGCTAAAACAATCTCAACCGCTTACAAGCTTGTTAAAATCGTATTATATAATTTCACGATTAATACAAATGTTACAACAGTTTATCACGATAGGAGTTAATTATTTATATGAGAGAAGAAAAAAAAACTACAAACCAAACTAACGACGCTAACGGTTTTCCGCCCCATCATGATTCCCATTACGACGGGATCTTGCAAAACTTTTGCCCTGTCGCTGGAGTTATTTTAAACTCCAAAAGGGACGCAGCAGCAGCATGCCCATTATGACAACAAAAACCTTCGCTGCCTACCCTCTTATTGCTTTACGCTTCGTTGAGTTTCCGTTTCCTTGAACTCGAAGACCTGCGTCCGGAAGGGACGTAAGCAAGTTATCATTTTTTGTGTGTTCTTTCTTGCTGTTCTGGAACGTGTACTCAGGAGCTTTTCCGCGTGTCAAGTGTGCAATTGTCGAATTTGGAAAAGAGGGTGCCGTTGGGAAGGACAAAAGTTCTTGCTGCGTACGAAAAGACGGTGCGAATGAGACATAACTTAAATAGGCGCCGATCAAGATTCGAATAGGGTGTTGCACGGCCGGAAATGGTGTGGCCCCTTGTTCTTGTGCCACCGTTTGGCAAGAAATACCCTTTTGACATCCCGTGCAAAGTAGGAAATGGCATAAAACAGCAAGTGCAAACACAATGGGTCGCCGATGTCGTCGCGTTAAATACTGAGGGTTGTAGGGGGTCAGAAAACATTAAAAGGGAAAGCAGGGTTGTGCCGTTGTGCCGTGCCTTGTGTACTATAATTTCCGTCAAGAGAAAGAGCGCTACGGTAGAGTTCAGAATTGCATTGCCCTTCGGTGGAAAAGAAGCTGAACGATTTTTTTGTGCAGAACATGGAAGTTGTCTTTTTATTGGTCTATAGTTTGCTCCTGTACCAAAAGCGTTACTCCATCAAAGCCATTTACCTACCAGCCAAGGGAAACGGTCGAGACTAAGCTTTAAAACGAATTTGCTCATGTTGTGATGGCTGGGGAGATGCATACTGCTTTTATAGGTGCTTTATGACCACTGCAAAGTTTGCAATGGCGGTGTTCCGTCGTTTACCATAAAATGCCGGTCCCAAAAATCCCCCATCCGGCAAAGTGACGCTCGTGTGGAGTTTGCAGGGAAACGGAACCGTACAAAACAAACAATGAAATGAAACCAAAAATTATGTGCATCGTTGGTAAATTGGCAAAACGGTGGAGGTTTGATTTGTTGGTGCGTGGAATTTCGATTAGACCGCGACGGTAACGCCGTTTCCCCATTCTTGCTCAGTTTAGCACTGGCATGGTGAAGTTGCCTTGCATACTTCACCATGACCGAAGTTCTGAGGCATTCGTTAGTGTTACCTGAACGCGGACATCGTAGAATCGGCAACGAAACCCCTTGTGCGACGGTTAGGGAACAGCCAGTAAACGCATTTTTATGAGCCTCCATAAATTTGACTCTTCAAATTGCAACTTTTTCCTCGCTGTGCCGCTTCTTCTAGGTCTTTGGACAAACTTATATACGGCTGCGGGAGTTTGTTAGTGGTGATTGTTTTTCCTTCTCAAGGTTGTTTGCCGTTTGAAGTGAGTTCCTGGTTCAGACCTCTCGTTATTACCCCGATAGTAAGCAAGCAAAAGTTAGAAATAGATGTGTTTCATTTGAAACAGAAGGGTAGAGAAGAACGTGTCATTACGGAACTGATCGGGGCTGTAAAATGTATGGTTTGGTGCAGGTTCGATGATAATGGGCCACTTTTGGGTACTATTTGCCTTGAGTCATCCAACGATGTCCCAAAAGCACATGACGGAAGGCGTGTACCGACGATCGGAACAAGTGGCTTAAGTCATTCGTTTTGCGTTTTTTTTTTGGAAAAGAAGTCAAACGTACGTGTGCGACTGACATTGAGGTAGATCATCCCAAAAGTTAGAAAGCTTAAGCTTAAGCCGGTATGTGTCAAATAATCGAGCAGATTTCGAGCGGCGAATCGGTAACGGGTTGCATCAATCACATATGGACATAGATTTTTGACATAAAGAATGACATTAGGTATTCTGTACCGAGAATTTCAGGATATTAATTTTTTTATTTTAGTTTAAAATTGTATCTACATTTTTTATATACATAGATACTTATAATAATTAACCTTATTTATATCTCAGTCAAATGAGCCGTCTCAACAAGAAAAGCCGGTTCAAAAACCTTTATGAGCATATTAATCCTACTCGGTATTTACATGTCTTTCAAAAGATTGGTTCAAGCATGTTCAAACCGTTTTTTATACTCATACTTATGGGAATACGTAAATACAAGCTAAGAAATTTCCTCAAGTATCGTGAGTCAAAAACAATTTTATGTGATTTATAAAGGATGAAATTCCTTTATTTCAACATTAAAAAAAAAACATTCAACTTAAAAAATTATCAATTGTTGAGTCGAGCGAAGAACTCAAGAATTCAATCCGATGCTGACAACTAACCCGGCACCCGTCACGCCACAAGTTAAAAAAAATCAATGGATCATTGCATATATCAATGCATATCTCATTCGCTCTTTCGTTCTCTTTCGTTTAAATACTGTGTTTAAAGAAACATCCTTTTTGTGATCCTAGCGACAACATGTAAGTAAAAGCAATTAGGTTGTTAATTTAATTTAATTTAAAATTAATTTTGAAAATCTCTTTAAAATACCGGTTGAAAACTGTTGAGGACCGCGTGGCAACTGATACCCAAGAAAAACAGTTAAAAACACTCTCGAATCGCGCGCGGTAAAAAGTTTGGATACATACAAAATAACTTCCAATGATAAAACAACAGTACTCATCGAAAACTGCATTGTTAGCGCTGGAATCAGGTAGCAGGCATTGAAAGGGTAAGTTTTGCAGCAAAAATGTGAAATGGTGAATGCACCACACAGAAAATGATCGAAGAGTGTACCGAAAAACGATGTTACCATGGAAACGTTACGGCGTTACGATACTACTAACTACAATTTGTATAGCGATGGCGGTGATACAGGCGTTAACCATTGGCATCACCTTTAGTCGAGTGATGCGGTGCTGAACGTGTAAAACATAGCAAGCGAACGCAACGTTCTATAGTAAAGTTGTGTTCAAAGTAGGCGGTGTAGTTGGTATGCGATCCGTATGTAGCTAAATCTGGTGTATAAATAAAAGGAGAAATCACATGCATGTCGCATTTTCGAGTGTTTAGTGTGTTAACTGACAAACGTTCGAGTTTGAAGCATGATCCTTAGAACGACGTTGCGAATATATCCGAAGCATTTTACTGTATCAACGATGAAGAACATAGCAAGTGGAAGACACTGATACGGCCGGACTCGAAGAATATAATCCAGATCATGACGGTCATGGTGCGGCACTAAAAAAACTTTTTTAAACAGTGATTGACCATCGAAGCAGCCTATAATGCTGATAGATTGATAAGAGCTGAACGAATTATTTGCTGGCTTCCCGTCAGTATGGTTATGACGTTCTCATTACGAGCGATGATTGCTGTACCATGAGTAAGCCAAGTCGAGAAGTATAAGGAACGGACGTTCATGGCTTTGAAGAGAAGAACTATAACGAACTAACTGGCAACGCTTAGAGTACGGAGGTTTCGTTGAACATGTATTTCCATACACCTTGCGCTGTCGTGTGAAAACTTCTTTGAATCGTTCCCCTCGTGCTATAGCCGTATTAAGGAAGGACACCAATCAAAGAAGCATACTTCAGCCAAAGAAATTGTATAGCACTCTCAAGCATCCCATTTTTCAAAACTGACATTCCAAATGTTGCAGGTAATTAAGATCTCTGTTTATTC
This sequence comes from Anopheles marshallii, assembly GCF_943734725.1. Lineage (NCBI taxonomy): Eukaryota > Metazoa > Arthropoda > Insecta > Diptera > Culicidae > Anopheles > Anopheles marshallii. The sequence continues at coordinate 51,810,575 of NC_071327.1, forward strand.
TTAACAGCACATGCTTAATTTTAAAGCAGTCGGTGAATCTCGAATCTAACAGAATACCAGGGGGTCTTTTATATAAAATTCCATGTACAACGGTATACCGCAACGGGTTTAATTAAAGTAAAGGACTACAAAATGTTAGTTACTCTAGATCGCTTAGTTTGGGTTCCGTGTTGTTGAAGTTTGACATCAAACGGTAAAAATGTATAAATGCACGAAACAGTTCCATGAAGTAGAAAGTAATACATCACCATATTTTTTAAAAGGATAGAAGCTACGAGGGTGAGCTAAATTAAATGTATGCTATTATAATCGAGAGAAACAATCGGAGGACGCAAACTTCGGTTCTGTTTTAAAGCATAATTTATGTTTCGTGTTATTTTCAAGGCAATATTTAAGTGATGTTAAGACTTTGTAAACTGTGAACTGGAAAACTGCAAGTAAATTGAAATAATAATTTACCTTTTTTTTAACTGATTTTTTTATAAAAATAATTATTGTTAAACTCCAAAACACCAGAAATTAAAAAAAAACTTATTAATTATGCGTATTTATGTATTTTTTTTCCTTTTTTAACATCCTAAGCCTATGGGAAATATGGCCTAACCTACTTTAAACCTGCTAGAAAAATGCTTTGTTTTGATATTTGTCGAGCAGCTGTCGAGCACTTTCATAAGCAAAACAATCTAACCATCGATTCCCAGGCTTATCTGGCTTGGCAGTTTGTATGGGAAGCTGTAAGCTTATAAGCCTGGAAACGTCAAAACGCATACAAAAAACTGGCTTATCCCGTGATCTACCCCATTTTCGGTAATTGTTTTTAATGTATTCCATAAATTATTGGACGGTGGGTGAGAAAACAAAGGTCCACCCACCTTCCCGCAACAGAACATGACCGAACACAAAAGAAAAGAACCCGCACTTTCCTGTCGAAGCGATTTTCCCACGGCACTATCAAGAGAGAGCGGTCACATTTTCACACCAAGAAGGTCGGATCCCGAGATCCGGTGGAGTTTTGTGTTGTAAATTTGGAAAACGGTAGAAGATGCTTTCAAGCCATCGCTCTCATAGAATGTGACCTTCTTGTGTGAGTTTTGTACCGAGATGACTTTTTTTTCCAGACCTTGGAATTGTTTAAAGTCTTCCTAGTGGGAAGCAACTTGCGCGTACCGTTTTTTTGTTTTTCGTTAATTAGGAATATTGCGTCGCACTTAACGAGAAGAATAATGCAATTACTCATGGAATCTCTGGAAGGGGCGTGTGTGTGTATATATCCTATTGCTAGATAGAATTGCTGTTGTTATAAAAAAAAATACATTATTCATTGTTTCAGATATGATTTAGGCAATAGTTGGTTGGGTGTTTTCATTCGATGTTTTTTAAGCTCTAGACATATTTCACTTTTCAACTGTTACACAACAATCTAACCTCAATGTTTTTTTTTTACATTTTTTTCGTTTACTTATTGTGCTTTTTTTTGCTTTTACTTTCATCACCTGCTGTCACACCACCACGCTCCTCTTAATCATCGCTGTATATCATCTAATTGTTGTGCTTGTGTTGTGGATCACTGTTGACAACGGCCTTATCGCTCAAACGTACCGTGTTGCAATGTGTGTTTTCCCTCTCTTTCTGTGTTTCTGTATGTCACATAAAACCATACAAATGGTTTCACATCGTAATACAAAAAAAAACGACAACACGTGATACTTGGAATGTTGGGGAACCCTATCTGCACCAACTCGCCTCGCACCTACGCCCCCAAAAATACACTGCCGCAAAACGTACGCTTCACGCCTGTTCACACAAACATACAAACATGACAACATTTCCTGCCACGGATTGTTTTCTGCTTGCCGCGCTGCTGCAGACAACAACGATCTAGAGTCGGAGTACTTTTCCGAGCAGCTGGCCGCCGAGTCGCTTCCCCATTATCAGCCGCCACCACCACCACCGGTTGTGGCACCGTCGGCTGCTGGTCCAGCATCACAGCAGGTTAACAACAATGGTGGCATGGCCGTCGGACCAACCAATACCACATCCCAACAGGCCCAGATTATCTCCACCGCCAACATTACCAAACACAACCAGGCAAACAGCTATCAAGCATCGCTTCAACAGCAGCATCAGCAGCAACAGTATCAGCAGATGAACAACAACAACAAGGCGGCGGGTGGCTATACACATCAGCAGCAGCAGCAGCAGCAACAGGGAGCATATCCTGCCGGTGCAGCTTATCATCAACATGCCACCAATAATGGTGCTGCCGGTAATGCTGAGCATGTACGCCACTCGGTGCTTCAAAATTCAGCCACACCGTCCGGTGGGGGCGGTGGAGGTGCTGCAACGCAGAAGTACTATGATCCGTATGATAACTATGCCCGCCCGAACCCGACCGCCAATCAGGTTAACAACAATGGTACTGCCGGTGCACATATGGGCAACAACAATCATCACTACCATCACAGTCAGCAACAACAGCAGCAGCAACATCTGCACCATCATCAACAACACCACGGTGGCATGATGGATCAGCAGCGTGCGAATGGATCAGCAGCTGTATATCATCAACAGCAGCAGCAGCAACAACAACATCTGCACCATGGTCAATCGAACAATGTTCATCATCATCATCAGCAATCAGCAGGAATGGTTGATCCGTATGGACAGCAGCAGCAGCAGCAGCAGCAGCAGCAGCAACAACAACGCTACAGTGCCAACAGTAACAGTCAATACGGTGGAGCAATGCACGCTCAGCAACAACACATGTATCAATACAACAACGGTAACATGAATAACGGTGGTGCAGCATCAGCAGCCACAACAGCAGCAACCGGTGCCGGTATTGGTAAAATTGCTGATTACGATCCATTGACGGACGGTCCACGAAATGTTCCACAGCCTAATCGTCAGAGTGCAACGCTGATCTACAGCTCCGGTAACAGTAAGTATTGACTGGCGCATAAACTTAGAAAAAATCCTGAATTGCACATTGCTAGATCAGCTTGTTTTTGTTTTGTTTCATGTGTGTTGCGCCCAATGGTGAAAGTTACACTTCACGCTTTGTATGTTTATATGTGATCGCTTTGCAGAAAAAAATCATCACCCAACATCAAACAGAGAAGCGTTAAATATTTATCCTGAACAAGTCAAGCAACTGTCGTGCCGAAGTTATTTGAGTACAATTTGTGCTGAATCCAAATTCATCTCACGCATGGCACAATCTATCCCATTGATGTACTCCTTTTGCGCTTCGTGGCGCACGGAACGAAGAGCTTGTTCCCATTCTTGAGCATGGTTTCGTTTGTGTGTGCGTGTGTGTTCACAGTTACTGTTCCACCCGATCTCAATTGGAGCTACACAAAATTTCCGTTGTCTTCGCGATTTTCATCACTTTAATTATGCACTGCACGATGCCAGGGAATGTATGTGTTTTGTGGCCCCGCGTGAAATCCCCCCAATTGCGTTGTTCTGCCAGTTTTATTTCTTTCTCTTTGAAGATGCAGAGCCATTTAGGTTTTTTTTATATCTTGCTTTTACTGTTCGCTGCATAACTTGACAGTTTGACTCTTTTTTTTGCGCGCAAATACCGCGGGACGAACGTTTTGGATGTGTAATTTCGTATTTGTTTTGCAATATCTTTGCGCCGATCTTCAATGTGTGTTGGCGACAAACCGCGTCGTGTCGTGTGGGGATCGGGGCGCGATCCTTATCTTATCGGTTACCGGTCGGTCCCGGTGGTGTTGCGATCTTGTGGGGTCCCCGCCAATGTTGTCGTGAGAAATTATCAGACATCCGTTCCCGGGCGTATCCGCGTGATGGATGGCACCTTTTTACACGGTCCGTGAATGATTTCGTAAAACCGTGTGCGATATTCATATGCATTTTTGGGGTGAGCGTCGTTTGTCGCAGTTGGACCTGTGAACGGCACGAATTGGTCCATGGAATGTGTGTAAATAAATGCATACGACACACATTGGCATTGCAGCAGCATGTGTTTTGGATTCACTCGCCATATGATGGATGGATAGTGATTATGACGACGGACAGCATGACCATTGCCTCATACACACTACGGAATATGGACAAAGCGTACGTAATGCAGAGTGAAGAAAAAAAAAATAACCTAATCATCATAAGATTTTTTTTCATAAATCAACCAAATTGCTTTAAGCTGTTTTTTTTTAAACGATCGATTAAAAATATCGAATGATAAGAATCGATTTGAGTGCTTTGCGATATTAAGCAGTTACGATAACCAAAACGTTGGTCTAATCATGCTTCAGTGCTTTAACCACTTCAGGATGATTTTTACTAAATGATTTCATTTCCTTTTGTGCGTCTCGTTTTAGTGTCAGCGAACAATAATCGACGAATCGGTTCAGTCAACGACATCGACCCGGTTAATGGTTACTATGGCTCGGTAGCGGAAAACTCGCAGGCGGCTCTATATCAGCAGCAGCAGCAACAGCAACTGTATCAACAACAACAACAACAACAACAACACCGGCAATCCCAGCAACAGCAACCGCAGTATATTCAACCGCCCCAACAGTACGCTGCACCCGCATCAAATGCAACGGGCAAATCGATGAGCAAAGTGGTAGGTATCTTGAAATGAAGTTCAAGAATAAGTGAGTGAAATCTTGCTAAAGAGTGAGCTAATCCGAATGTCCACAAAGAGTAGTTATAACTCATTTATGATATTACTCGCAATTTATTCCATGTATAGCACAAATCAAATGTACTACACGGTCGTGAGAGTTGCTACACTGATGTGTGAGTTGATAATCTCCGCGCATGAGCACATGAATAGAATAATTCACTCATGAACGAATTAAAGTCACCTATAACCGGGGAGAGTGGAAGTCAAATGACAACAAAGAATCAGCTTTAGAATTAACTCTTTAGAGCAACTTACTCACTCTGAGGCATTTCTACTTAGCGAGTTGTTCTTCCCATCACTAGCACTTTGGAGGAAGAACGGAACGTGGGACCATTTGATTACAATCGCCGTATAGTTTCGAGTAAAGTTTTACCTGTTTATTCAGAAACAGAAGACTACGGATGATGGAAGTAGTTTGCAAACCAACTAAGTTTAAATAAGTTACTAAGTACAGTTAGGGCAGTATCACATCGCTTATTATCATGTAAGGTCTAGTAACGTTCAAGGTTATGTGGGATCGGTTCACTCTTCAGAACAGCTTGACGAGGGCAGTGGAATGTACGTCACGTCGATGGGTAGCGGTGAACTCGTTGTATATTGTTGCAGAATATATGGCTGATCCTGCTGATACGACGAAGGACCGTATGGCTGACCCTGGCATTGATTGCAACCGCAGCACGGTGGACATGTCGTAGTCGTCGGTGCGGTAGTCGAAGGTGTTACAACGTTATACGAAATGGGTGGCCTGTTATACATTGGTGCGAGCGCTGAATATGCGCCATTAGCATTACCACAACCGCAAGGTGGACTCGACGTAACAGGACCGGCGTTTATGTTACAAGAACACTGTTTCAGAGCCGGTATAGCGTAGTAAGGTTGATCTTGATAGGATGAAGGTGGCTGCTGGTAGTAGGGTTTCATGGTCACCGGTGGTGGGTAAGGGCAAGGCGGTTGCATCGTTACACTTGCACTTGTCGTAGATTCTACCACTGGCAGCGGTGTGTAAGCGTATGGAGGAGGAGGTGGAGCAGGAACATACTTGGAAGAAACGTCATAAACCGGTGGTAGGAAATATTGAATTGAAGGTGGAGTTGGTGGAGCACAGGTTGTCGTCGGTGGTTGCGTGTATACAGGTGGAGCGCAAGGCGGTGGAGGTACGTAAGGACCTGGTACATATTGGGGAGGTGCACTGGTCGGTGGAGGTACGTAAGGACCTGGCACATATTTCGGAGGAGCACAATTCGGCGGAGGTACATAGGGACCTGGAACATAGTTGGGAGGAGCAGAGGTCGAAGGAGGTACGTAAGGACCTGGCACATAGTTGGGAGGAGCAGAGGTCGGAGGAGGTACGTAAGGACCTGGCACATAGTTGGGAGGAGCAGAGGTCGGAGGAGGTACGTAGGGACCTGGCACATATTTCGAAGGAATTACACAGTTTTGCGGTTGGTATACCGGCGGCGAATATGACAGCGGCGAGTATGTCGGTGGCGGTGGCGGTGCACATGTAGTAACTTCAGGAACCGTCAAAGCATAATTCATGGCAGGATACGACATAGGCGAATACGTTGCGGAAGGATAGTGATCTGACGGACGACCATCATTCATCTGCGGCTTGTAACAACTGCAAGGTGCGGGAGTGTTCACGTAATTAACCACCATCGGAACACGGCCCTTCGGTCTTCGTTTAACGCCACAACGACAGTACTGCACTGGGGCAGGGTATGCGGTCTGAGGGCATAATTCCCGCTTGATACAGGTGCTATTATGCTTCACGTATCCGTCTTGACACACACAGACGGGTTCTCCGCTTTGGTAACCGTCGATACACAGTACGTTCCGGCAATCATTGTCGCAGGTAGGTTCGCAACAAGGTGCGTTAGGTTTTAGGGTTGCGTATGGACCGCACGATGGACATTGGTCAACGCGTATGCATTTGCCCTTGTGCCGCCTGTAGCCTTTCCTGCAAACGCAGGTCGGTTGGTCGACGTAGCGCGAGTGAACCGGTCGTCCAGTGCAATCCTCCGTGCACGTTGGTTCACAGCTTGGTGGCGATGGCAGAAGTTCTTCGTTTTCTCCACAAGTTACTAAAAAAATATGTGGAAGATAGATGTTAAAGAGGTGCTCTAGTTGTAAGTCCAATATTCAACTAATTCTTACGCGGAGCTGGTGGTTTTGGTGGACAGTGACACAAAAGGATGCACTTGCCCTTATGACGAACGTATCCTTCTTTGCAAACACATGTCGGCTGTTGAACGTACGCCTTGGAACACTTTGCGGTTGTACAGTCGTTGCTACACGTCGGTTCACAGCACGGCATCGTATCATGCAGTTTCTCGTTCTCGGGACATACGAGTTCTATTTAGAGGGGAGATAAAGTGAAAGATGTACTCTATATTCCACGGGCTAACTAAGCTAACCATCAGTCCTACATACCGTACGCAACAGATGGTTCCCCCATTACATCGTAGTAATTTTTGGCGCTGGAATGAGATAGTTGCAACAGCAGAAACAACACCCCAATGTAGAGCGGCATCGTGTTACTCCTGCCGCAGCAGGAACCTATTGCGATCTTCATCACTCGACACGATCGGTACGGAGCGCTAGTACACTATGATCACCGAATAAAGCGCACGGTGCGTTATATAGGATAGTGAGGCACGTTTCGAGTGGGACCCCTCATTTAGTAATATGTGGTCACCCGATTATACCACAGGAGCGACAAAATTTCGTCACCCTAAAAAAGTGTTCACTTTCTAAGAACTCATCCACCAGACACGGTTCTTTTAACGATTTCAGTGCGTAGAACAGTACACCAAGGAATTCTCTGCTCATAGGGTGCTTTATTTTTTCGCACTAACGCATTGCTTTTGTGTGCAAGTAATCGGCACGTAGTTCGGTCCGGTGCAGTTTTGGAAACCGCGGATAAGCTGGTCTGTTTTGCGTGCATAGCACACCAATTGCGTGGCTTATCTTCATTGTAAAACAGTGCGGTTTTTCGGTGGGTTGTTCGTGCTTGCTTCGTTTTTTGAGGTGAAAGATGATCTCCTGCACCGGCAGGTTAGTGGTGAGTTCAAAGCGTGGTACCGAAAGAAGAGTGTCTATTATCCAATGGGTACAGCATTGTGGCAACACAGATAAGTTGGCAGAATAGTCACGTCGGGCACGGTAATAATCGCTATGCGAAACTGCTATCGGTTAGTCTGAAGAACGTTCTGTTGCGTGCATGTAGTTCTGTCTCCGTCAAATCCGTCTGTCTCTGTCAAATAAAACAGAAGAGTTGTTGGAAATACAGATTTTTTACTAATGGCACTAAAGTGTTGCGTGCAATACTTGTGCAAAAAATCTAGAGTTGGGCAAAATTGGCAAACAACCCGGAGCTAGTTCCAGGCGGTTCTGAAAATGTCGGAGTCATTTGTGGATGGCAGGTGCAATCGACACTATCCGAAATCGCCACTCATTACTCATCGGAAAGCACTCATCACTATTGAAACTCCTATTACATTTTATTTTTCAAAATATTAATCATATCTTATTATTCTTTTAATTTTAGCGCGTCTACCGAGCCCTGTACGACTACGAAGCGCAGGATAATGATGAGGTCGGTTTCAGCGAGGGTGACCTGATCATCGAGGTGAACTCAATCGATGCTGGCTGGATGACGGGACGCGTCGAACGCACAGGCCTAACCGGGATGCTGCCGGCGAACTATGTCGAGCTGATGAAAATTTAAACCCAACCCAATTCTCAACTCGTACGACATCCACGAAACGGGGGGCTGAGGATGTGTGTGGTACATGTACGTTCCTTCGATCAAGAATATACGATCGAGACGCGTTTCGGAGAAAATCAAATCCAAACACCAATCACAGTGCCGATCAGCTATTAGACCTTTACCCAAACACTTGCGATCAAACAATGCTTGGTTAATTCTTTCTTTAAACCACCATACACTACTTCCGGGTATTTGTATGCATCGCAGTGAAGCAGCATTGATACAAAATTGAAAATGATCATCGCAATTAAAATATGTTAAACGTGTAACTCGTGCAAAACAAAGAAGATTGTAATTGGGCAAACCACTGTTACATCATTCTTCTTCGGATGAAAGCGCCCGGTAGCGTTGGTTTTTAATTTAATTTCAGTTTTGTTATCTTTTTTTAGTTATCATCATTATTAATCTTATTGTAATAATTATTATTTTAACTGCTATTATTACCGACCTGCCTACTACAATACCCACCCCCATTTTGGGTACAATACGTACGTTTAGCAGTGCTTCTATCCTTGTGTGGTGTGTAAAGAGGTAAAGGGCAGACAGCAGCGAGTGTGGAGCAGAAATGTTTGAATACATCATATAGTGTATGTGAGATATAGAAGCGTTCTTTTCATATGTTTGATGTACGGTTACAGGAAAAATATAGAGTACTAAATGAGGAGAACAGGGTGCTTGTCGTGTAGGCTATAGTCTCCTAACAACAATACAACACAACGTGCTAATAGTGAACACAACAGTAACCGTAGATAGTGTGTAAAACACTTACCAATGGAAGATAATGTTGTTGTAACAGGGCGAATGGGGAACAAGCAGTTTTGTACTAGTAATTATTCAGTTTGAATGTTGAACCTGGTATTATGCGAGTGTCGTCCTTTCAATACAGCAGGACATAAGACGCGTACTGTAATATTTTTGTATTTAAAATACCACTTTTAAACCCTCCCCAACCTCTGGACCCGCTCATTGAGAACGTAACGAGAAGAACTAAGAAGATAGTGCGTATAGATAATATGCCCCTCTTGGAGCATCCCTGGTAGCTTACATCCAGAATTTGATACGACTCGTGCCTAATAGTTAGAGACTATGCGTTAAAAATCGTTTTCCTTTTCCTTATCGTGTATTGCCAAAAAAAAACACGTCATATAATCTGGATAGACAAAACAGACTAGTTGACAATACTAAAAAAAAGCAACAAATGTATACAAGTAACAGTTTAGCGAATAATATCAAGTTATAGTGGAAGAAAAAATAAAAACACCCACACACATAATATTACCATTTTCAACTCTCATATACAACTTGATTCCAAGAACAGTGTCTTCTGCAAACCTTCGTATCAATTGTAGAGAGAACGAGCTTCCATTGCGGTTTTTGTTTGTTTGTTTGTTCGTTTTGATTTCTACTGTAAGCTCAATTAGTGAAGAGGAAAAGGAGTAGATAGATATCAACAACACCACACTGCGCCTTAGAGTATAGAAGAATCGCCTCACAACCGCCCTAAAACCATTCGTGCTTTACCTTTTTGTATGTTTGGTACTAAACATCGTACAGGACCGTAACATTTATTCTACAAACTATTCGTGCCCTAGTATAAACCCCTTTTCTAACCTAAATCCAAACCCCAACAAACACGGTGGGAATGATGATGTGCTGTGCGTCCATGCAACCGTTGAAGCATTTAGCTTCCTTCTATCCCATTCCCGCTACACTGTACTATTTGTTAAAAAGAAATAAACGTTAAGAAAATGTTATACAGTTAGCGAACAAGGTGCGACAAATGTACGTTTCGGGGATTGTTTTTTGGTAATGGTAGTGAAAACGTGAAGGAAAACCACAAACTGGACCAGCATTACAACATGAAATCATTGCCGCTGTCGGAAAATGGTAAAATAAAGCATAAACTCAAGACGACATCGTTGACTGATTACATTCGTCGCAAGTATTCAAAACATCTTTACAAGAAAGAACGGGACAACATGCTTTCGTACACCAAAAGAACACGAAGAAATTTTAACGAATTCGTAAGGATTTTGAAGTAATGGTATCAACTTGCAACGTGGTGGGATTAACATGCGATTATTCATTATGACTTATTGATCGCAACTGGTGACTGGTTATGTGGTTTTGCAGGGTCATTGAAGAACTTTCTCAGTTTTTTTTGTTTTATTTGAATTACCATCCCTTTTCCGCTTTGAAAAAACGTATGATTAAGTCAATAAGCTGTTCTAAAGGCTTACTATTAGCCTTGTGCTTTGTAGTTCATATTGGTTATTTGAGACTTGGTTAACCCAGACTGAACCGTGTCTTTTGTAGAATTTGATGTCAGTTCTTTTTTTTTGTGTAACGATCTAGCTACGGGTAAATAAAGTCAAAGAGGGCTTGGCATGCCTAGATCCTTAGTTTAATATGTCGTTTGAAATGATGTATGTTGAAAGCGAATTAAACACACACTAAAGAATCATCGTCTGCTTTTTATGCCAACGATTATAACGCTTTCTATTGCCAGACATGCTGTATCGTTGCTTGCACCAACGCTTCCTTCGACAGGTACCTGTTGATTGGAAACGGTGGCGAAAGTGCAAGCTACGCGGTTGCGAGTGATAGTCTACCGTTTTTGTGCCCCAAAAGTTTGGGCGCAGGAAAGTCGTGTTAATGTCGGTAAGTAGATAACACTTGTAAATCTAATCTAAATTCTAGTGGGCGTCAAAGAACTAACTGCAAAAGGTATAAAACTGTCAGGCCATACGGGATAGGGTGTCATTTTTAGCCTGCAAACGAATTATTCATACTCTAACGGCGGTGCAAAGGGTATTGATGGAAGCGCAATAGCCGTACACGAGACGTTTGTTCATCATGGAAACGGTGCTGCCCCTAGTGATATTGGCCCTAATCGGCTCAGCAAGTACCTTATGCCACTCGAAAACTGTCCCACACGGTAGGTTGTTTGGTGGGAATTTACTTAAGCAACGGGAAGACATTAACATTCGCGTTATTGGTTTGTTTTGCGGTACAGATTTCTGTTCGGAGTATGAAGTGCTGCATACTACTCCACCTTGCTGTGAGGCAACCTGTGACTATGACTGCTGTCGTGTTGTGTGCCCGAAGATGCTCGTCTACGAACCGACCTGCGTGTGTCTGGAAGGATACGTGAGACACGATGGGCAGTGCATTCTCAAGTCTCATTGTCCAGCGCGGCCAACAACACCGCCACCACCACCCTGTGAAACGACTACTGTCGCACCGTGTGGTACCACCACTACTCCCCGTCCACCATCCTGTAGTACTACTACTCCTGCGCCCTGCACGACTGTTAAGCCTCCATGTCCAACTACTACTCCTAAGCCACCCTGTCCTACTGTTAATGCTCCATGTACAACTCCCAAGCTGCCATACGTACTGACAACTCCCAAAAAGTACGGTTACACACCACCATCCCGTCCCAAATACTCACCCGTCACATATGTTCCTCCTCCACCGTCACCGACGTACCAAACATTGCCTCCGTCGTATCGCTATGTCTCAGTAGCATCTTCACGCGTTACTCCCATGGTGACATCGTACCAAACAGTACCAACCAAACCCTGTGTAACGACCATGAAACCTCCCTGCACGACTACTCAACCACCATGCCCAACAAAAACCGTCTGCTATACTACGCCTAAGCCAAGCACACCATGTCCACCCGCTACAACACCTCAACCGTATACCAGTAAACCCTGTCCCAAAGTTCCAGGTAATGTGAGATTAGTTTCTTACAAAATTTAGTATATTTCTAACACTACCTTCCTTTCCCATGTGATCATGCCTCCACAGAATCGTGTGCGGCCTGTGAGGAGCTCGTCTTTACGCAAGCCTGCTGCGAACCAACGTGCGACTTCGACTGTTCGCACACCGTCTGTCCACTGGTGCTGGTTGAACAAGCGACGTGCGCATGCCGCCCAGGGCTGGTGCGATATCAGGGACACTGCATAGAACCTTCCGATTGCCCGAAGAGCGCGTCCCGCTATCGACTATACGTTCCAGTTGCTGCACAGTGCCTAAAGTGTGGAAAGTGAGCCATAAAAGGGGAAAGGAATTAACTGTTGGGGTAGAAATAAGAGGATTGGCCGGGGATGTATGTATAGATAGTAATAAACACAACCTGATTTTATTAATTATTGGTGTTTGCTATCGTATCGTACATGAGACATTGCTATCTGCTTATAGTTTGAAGTCATCCTCCACTTATGAGCATTTAACTGTGGTTCTTTATATTATTAAGAGATTTCTCCGTGTAAGTACACAAGTTCTAATAAGGTTTTATTCCGTACTTTAGAAAATCCCAGTTCGCATGTCGATATAGAATATGCAGAAGTGGAAGAAATGTCAAGAATTCAGACATCAACTTACGATTCTCTTAAGGAGCTCTTAACACTTATCGTCCGAATTAAATACGTGAATTTAACACTATTTATCAGAATTCTGCTGGCTTGATAAAGATCACTACAAACTTGCCATTTGTTTTTGGCAAACACTCCTAGTTTACAGTACCTTTGTAGTAGTCAGCAGAAGAAATAAGACAAACAAAATTAACTCGCTCGTAGACACTCATTACAAAGTTGCAAATTCTTTCGATATTAATGAGAAACAATGCTTATCGCAGATTTACAAACTGTGTTGCTGCGGTTGCCATTTACATTGTATCTGCATGTTGGTTGGTTTTTATATACGATTACACAGCAAACCCATTTCTGGTCCGGCGAGCATCACGTTCCCTACACCTGGTAGAACAATTCTATATCGACACTGTTCTCTACTGTTTTGGACACATTTGTCTGTTGACATAACGCCACTAACAAAAGGCAACCGAGCAATGGCACGTACCCTATTACGATCATCCACAAACACCCGACGGTAACGGTTAGTTTTCTCTCTTTTCCGTACGGTTTGGCTTCTACCAACGGTGGCACAGCAAAAACCTTCAAAGGATCCCGCACGGTACCAGGTTCATTGAGAAATGATCCGCAGGTCCGTCTCGTTGGGCAGAGCGCAGTACCGTCGTCCGGGTTGGTAAGCGATTGTGTGTCCCCACTACACCTAGCAGGGTTGTAAAAACAGCTGTCAAGCGCTTCCGTATCGCTTCCTGGTGTAGATTGGCGTTGCAAGGAATGCGGGGGACTACTATCCAGGAAAAGTTGTCCAGCGCAGTGAAGGTGATACGGTGAATGGGTTTAAAGGCCAATCGAGCGCAGTAAAAAATAGTGTTAGTATCTGCTGGACGTTGGAATGTCTGTACGCTGATAGTGTGTGAGACCCCGGGAACACTGTCGGACAGCTGGGGCCGACAATATCACCCGGTAGAGGGTACGCTCACGCACGATCGAACTTACCATCCTGAGATATTGGGGATGTGTTAGAAGATTTTTTTGCACCCTCCGGCAAATGAATCGTGTTGGCATTCGACGCCAGCAGTAGGGCTTTATCGGGTGCGTTTAGAACTGTAGTTGCATCTTCCGACCGGGGCAGTATAAATGGTTACTGAACACTGAACATCAGTATCAGTTCGCTTAGCAACAGGTGCATTGCAAGGAGGTTTTTCCAAGGAGCTCCAGAGGAACTAGTTGGATTCGGGCTCTAGTGACTATATTATATCGAAATGAAGGTGGCAACCGTTTGCTTGGCCATTGTGGCCCTTGTAGGAAGCGCAGCAGCCGTTTCCTACCCTTCGCGTAAGTAATAACCTTGCATCGTCCTGTTTTAAGATCAACAATATATGCTAGGTTCGGTTACTTCCCTCCACAGAAAAGTGTCCCACGAATGAGGTTCTGGTGGCTTCGCCGCCATGCTGCGAACCAACCTGCGATTGTGACTGTGATACGTCTTGCCAGCAGTTACTCGTCTACCAGCCGACTTGCGTCTGCATGACCGGCTACGTACGTCTCGATGGCCAATGCGTTCCAAAATCGTGCTGCCCTGTTCCCGAAACCGAGCCACCGTGTGCACCAGTGACGGCTGCTCCCGTATACCAACCACCATCTTGTGGATGTGGACAGAATCCTTGCCAATGTGCGCAGCCGGCTTATCATCCTGCTCCCGTCTACAATCCAGCACCTGTCTACCAACCATGTGAAACTACTTGTGCCCCGGTAGTGACCTCCACCTGTTCTTACCATTCCGCACCCGTCTACGAACAGCCGTCGTGTGGCGGATGTGACCAATATCCTTGCCAGTGTGCTCAACCTGCTTATCAACCTGCTCCCGTCTACAATCCGGCACCTGTCTACCAGCCGTGTGAAACTACTTGTGCTCCGGTAGTGACCTCCACCTGTTCGTACCAGCGTGCTCATGTCTACGAACAGCCATCGTGTGGCGGATGTGGTCAAACTCCATGCCAATGTGCTCAGCCTGCTTATCAGCCTGCTCCGGTCTACGAACAGCCATCGTGTGGCGGATGTGGTCAAACTCCATGTCAGTGTGCTCAGCCTGCTTATCAGCCTGCTCCGGTCTACGAACAGCCATCGTGTGGCGGATGTGGTCATACTCCATGTCAGTGTCCTCAACCTGCTCACGTCTACCAGCCATGTGAGACTACCACCGTCTATACTACGCCCGCTTGTGAAACACCTAAACCTCGTAAGGATTGCTTTCTCAAACCAAAACAAACAAACCATACCTTAACGTAACGCAAAATTTCCCATCTTTTTTCCTACCAGCGACCTGTGCGCCCTGTGAGCAGCTGGTTTTCGTAAACCCATGCTGTGAACCGACCTGTGACAACGATTGCTCCGGTGTACAATGCAACCCGCTGCTGCTAGTAGAGGAGCCAACCTGTGCATGTCGACCTGGTCTCGTCCGGTACCAGGGACACTGTGTTGAACCGTCCGTCTGCCCGCGAAGTGCTTCCCGCTATCGGCTGTTTGTACCGAAAACTGTTTCGTGTGCTTGTAACAAGCAGAATGTCGTTGTTTACTAAACCGCATGACCACAAGTGTACGACAACCAAACAAGCGCAATAAAACATGGATTCGAAACAGCTCTCAAAACAATGGTGCTGATATGAATTAAAAAAAATAACCTTATTGAAATAAAAATTATTAGCCTAATAGGTCCCAGAAGATGCCATTCTAGAAGATGAAGTTGCATAAGCACACTGAGGACTCCATATCCAACCTTATTGGTGCTAGCAAAGGGCTCTTCTTTTCACCTTGTGACATCATTCTAACAACTCTAGTAAGTTTAACTGAGGTTCTGAAAGATATGATTGCATCATGTAGTCTTAATGGAGACTATGCTGTCATATAGTGCCAAAGCTGCTTCACGGTTTTGGCCTGGTGTAGGAGTCCTCTACTCTAGGAGACCGCTTTAAACGGACGAGCACTATCATCTGCCAATCCATTATCTCGGTCTTTCAGGCACACACATCAACCCCGTAACTCCATCTCATTTTGAGACTACCGCGCGTCCTCCGTTCCTGTGGAAGACCTAAAAGGACTTTACGGGCTGGATCATTCTAATGACATGACCAGCCCCCACCGCTGCCTGGCGAGTTCAATTCGCTATAAACGCCATTGTAGCGGCTCCTCCATCGTCCTTCCACATATACTGGGCCGAAAACTCTGCTGGACATCTTCCTCTCGAATGCGGCTAAGAGGGTCTTCAGCTTTGGACAAACTCCATATCAAGGAGGCATATGTGAGTACTGGAACTCTATAAGTCCTATAAACTCCAAGCCTATCGTGACAGGTGTATTGAGTAGAGAACTGAACTGACTGAGAGAACCTCAGACTGTAAAGAGTCCGGTTGGCAGCAAACACCATAGCGCGTATCGCCCCATTTGTTTAGCAGGGCCGCTGGTAGTACCACCATCAATTTTGGTTTTGCCTCTCTGCTTTCCAACCCAAGGCTTTCCGCCGCCTGGTCCTCTTTCCTTTGGTAAACATCCGCTAAGTAGGGTAACCGTAAACTAATGTTGTCTATCTCATCACCGAATGCCAAGATCTGAATTGACTTATAGAAGATGGTTCCAGAAGTTTCCACCTCCGAGTCGCTCTCTCTAGTGTTAGGTTGAAGAGTAGATCAGCTAGCCATCTTCTTGGCGCAGACACTTGGTCGAGAGTTTAAAATAAATATTTAGTACTTCTTTGTTAAGCACATTAGGCAAAACATACAATAAGAATGTCTAGAGTATCGAGATAAATCAGGGTTTGGGAAAGCTTCTGCTGTTTCTTTATCGAAACAGCAACCTCAAAAGGTCTAGGCCTGCCATTTCTGGCTTTCTTTGACTTTATTTACCAGTAAGTCTGATAGTCAGTCCTGCTTACGGATTTTGGACCGGTCCTGTCGTGTGGAGACCGGTGCCACCACCAATACACCACCAAGCCGCCCCCATGGTTTAATAGTCTACTACCTTGGGAATAGACACTAGGATCTTCAATGAATTCTAAGGATTAGTGGACGTCCAGGATTGAGAAGATTTGTAGAAGAATAATTTTAAAAATCTATTACTTTAGCTCGTTGGTGCAGTTCAGATAAGAACAAAGGGGTACATAAAAGTATGTGATGCCTTGTAGAAGAATATTTTAAACAATCTACTATTTCAGGTAAAGATACTGATATCCTTGGTGCAGTCTAGGAACTAGGTCATTGTGGTATGTCGAGGCTTAGAATGGTTTATAGGCGAATACTTCAACTCTTCATTATCTTAGGGATGGATACTAACTACAAATAATAGCAGCCTACCTTCTCTCAAAGTTGATAGGTCTGAAGCTTTAACAGGTTCATCTCATCTCGGCCAACGTCTCGGTTCTTAATAACATTGTTACTGACACAATGCAAGTTCAAGTCTCGTATCTCCATGCTCGAAATAAAAACAGGGAATACATGTTCTAACCGTACAACTACAAAGTTACAATCGAAAGCATATAAAACTCACTAGGATCTTTAGTGCATTTTAGACAGGGACATCGGTGTACATTTGGGATGACTTGTAGAAGAAAATTTAAACATATCTACTATTTAGATATATATAGGGTATATAGGTTATTAAGAACTTTAATTCAGTTTAAAACTGAATATAGACTGCGCTTATAACGACTTGTTTCGATTGTGGTCGAAATTCACCTGGCGCCTTTTACTCGGACCTGAGTTTACCATGCGAGAACCGATGATCCACAACACTTTTTTTCTGTATTGTATTTATCAAACAAATGGCTAATGCTGTTTTTATATTCAACGTAGAGCGGACACCAAAATATTTATGTTACATTTTTACAAACAAAAAACATGATTCAAAATAGATTGATCGCCTCGTTAGAGGATTCACCTACTAAGAGCCCCGGATGTGCATTTTACACCCTTTTTCCATAACTTCTGCACGTGCGCGTATGCTGTTTGGTGTGAATAGAAGAGATATCTCTACGAAATATGCATAGCGCACCAACGTTAACGTTGCACATTCTTCACTTTTTCCACACCAGGGACGGACAGAGCGCGCGCGGTTTTTGTCCCGCACAGCACGCCAGTAAAAACAAAAGGAAACGGTGCAAACACTCAATCCCAAACAGTAATGCGTGTGTACTGTGCCGGCAATGGGTTAAGGGCAGACCCGACGGAGGAAGGAGCGTATGAAACTTTCGTTGATTTGAGGCTATCAACCCAAAACCTTGACCGGCTATCATCGTCAACGTGTATATAGTCGATGCTGCTTCGCAGAAAGTATGTTTGGATGTGTCCGAAAACGTGACGGATTTCTATCATGGGCTGGTGTGCGCTATCTTACGCATCCCGCAGTACCCAGTGCACACGATCGCTTATAAAGCGTGTCCGGACCCTGCTGGCCTCGGCTATAGGGTAAACGTGAAGACACTGCGTGTAGTGTCGTCACCGACTTCTTCGAGCGTTCATTAAACGTGCCATGCTGTCCACAGGAACTACTCTCACCGCTGCCGGGTGCAGCGCCATCATACTGCTGCTCGTGGCCGGTGGTTCACATTGTGGAACCATCTCAACGGTGCACTATGCAGAGCCAAAGAAGAGTAAGTTAAGAAACATACTGAACCAGTTCCAACGAAGTGAAGCTAATGTTTCTCGTTGTGCTTTTACTTCAAGACATGTGTTCCCCGTCCGAGATTTTAAAATCATCCGAACCGTGCTGTGAACCGACTTGTGAGGATGATTGTCTGCATGCAATCTGCCGCCGTGCACCAAATTCCGTCCCAGTACCGACGTGCGTTTGCCGGCAAGGATACGTACGCCATGGTGGGTCATGCATTCGGAAGGAATCATGTCCATCACCGTACCCCGTGGCAACGTACGATATGTACCGTCCCAAGCAACACTACCCTACACCGCGCACTACTACCTTGCGAAAATCGTGCGGTGTCAATGAAAAACTTACCCACTGCAGACCATCGTGCGAACCGACATGTGAGAAGAACTGTACCGGCGTGAAGCACCCGGAAGTGTGCATTCCCGATACGAGTTGCGTCTGTAAAGATGGTTTCGTGCGGCACATGAGCCGTTGCATCCCACGGTGTGACTGTCCCAGGCGCAACCCTTACCTAGCAAGGTCCATGTCTGGCGAGTACATCGACTTCGATTACGTTTCCATGGAGGCACTAAAATCGGATGAGGATTTCAATTATAAAACACAAGCAGAATTCACTATGAAACGACCACATATCCCTACCTATGAGCACAAGAAGTCGGCGATGGCTCCGATGTACTTTAGAACCATGGTCAATCCTTCAAACTCAGCTTCCGCGTCCGTTGAACACACTACCCACACTACAGAAAGGACCGCTCTCTATCCTCCACTGTGTGCTTGTCACAGTGCAAAGAAAATGATGACACCGGCCTACTTGCCCCGTCAGGACGATAACCTATCGTACGAAAGCACCGAGGAAGATTCGGACATCGTACCGTACGCACCGCCTCCTTCCGTTGGACCGTATAGGAAGACACCTTCGATGAGCCTATTTCCACCGAGCACTACACCTTCAGCAGGACAGTTTTACATGCCGCGAAAAACGATTCCAGCACCACCGCCAGTACATCGGTGCGATTTTAATGAACCGCTGGATCACTTTTGTGGTTCCGGGCAGCAAAGTTCGGACGCCCAGGACGAACCACGGAAAGCTCCCACGATCTGGCCCCCGGTTAGCAGCTACAGTAACCGTTGCGCATGTAGACGAAATTAACGCGTGCGCTGTAGATGGACGATACTAGCACAAAGTTAAAATATTGCATACATTATAATCCCTCACCTCGTTTTATCAAGCGCTTTGCACAATAAATTATTCTCACTACTCTTTTCAAACAAAGAATTACTAAATTGCTATTGATTTGTTGTTTCGTATATGTGACATGAAATTACAATTTCTCCATTGATTTTGAGCCACCCTGTGCTTGGGATAAACTTGACAGATCACGTTTGTTATGACATTTGCTTTTCCACGTAAACATTTTATTGTGTTGGTTGCGAGAAGCAGAAATTATCGTTCATTTGGTTGTAAAATTGGTAATTACGAGTAAAAAAACAGTAATATTACGTTTGTTAATAGTATCCAGAACTTTACGGCTAAACTATGGATTCACTTATGGTAAGTTTATGGCGGAAAAAGGCTTTCATAGGCGGTAAAACGAGGTTTAACATTGAGAATCGGGTGTGTGTCATCATCTTTTTGCCGGGCAGGAACCTACACTGTACACCATCAAGGGAATGTGCATACTGGACAACGATGGAAACCGGATACTGGCCAAGTACTATGACAAAAACGTGTTTCCCACGGTAAAGGAACAGCGAGCGTACGAGAAGAATCTGTTTAACAAAACACACCGGGCGGATGCGGAAATTATCATGCTGGATGGGTTGACCTGCGTGTACAAAAGCAATGTGGATCTGTTCTTCTACGTGATGGGTAGCACGCAGGAAAACGAGCTAATACTGCTGTCTGTGTTGAACTGTCTGTACGATACGATCACCATGATCCTGAAGAAAAACGTTGAAAAACGGGCGGTGCTGGAAAATCTCGATATTGTGATGTTAGCGTTCGATGAAATTTGTGATGGAGGGTAAGTCCATAGATGCACAGTATTAATTCATGCTGAATCTAATGGAAACTATGTTGCAGTATTATCCTGGACGCCGATCCATCGTCCGTGATGAAGCGAGTCGATCTACGAAACGATGACATTCCGATCGGGGAACAAACCGTTGCCCAGGTAACTAACGCAATTCATGGACTGTTTTGGTGAAATGTGCATCCAATGCCCAAAGCAATCCACCACCACAGCTGCATCCAGTATTCGAAGCGTGCACTCCATCTATCCCGCATAAAGTAGCTACAAATCGTACTTAGTACATGGAGCAAATTGAACAAATGAAACAAACACTGAAATCACCGATAAAAAAAGGAATGGCACGGCTTTAATGCTTTGTATTTGCACAGCGAACCCCAAACAAAACTACATCCAGAATTAGTTCCCTTGCGTTCATCCGTATATTTCTTGTCCATTGATTATTTCTCTTCTTGCAGGTTCTACAGTCGGCCAAAGAGCAACTGAAATGGTCACTGCTGAAGTGAGATCGGATTTCGGAGTTCTTATTTTCCTTCCTTTTTCCATTTAAACCAAACACCGGCACCACTCGGGAATAACGGAGCGGAAATGATTCCGAGCGTATTGAATCTTGTGTTTCACGTGCTTAGGCCTGGTTGTTGTGCATTCTTGTTCCATCGTGGGTCACACATTAACGAAAGTTACAATTATTCCGTTTCATTTAAGCAGCGCCATGCAATAAGGTCTAAAGCAGAAGATAAACGTTAAGAAAATATGAAATCATACAACTATAAGAACGTAAAACTTGTATCGGTTGACCGTATCGTATCCGAAATTTTGTATTCAACATTATGCAAGTTCTTCATCACGGAAAATATTACGGTGCAAGGGAACTAAAGTGCGCTTTCGTCGCGCAAGCGTACCAGATACCAGATCGTAAAAATATTAAACCGAGATATAGGCCGAGCGTTTCGTAGCGGCGTGCACTAGAGATTGTACAATTAGCTGAAGTACCGAACAACAAACTAATATGTAGTCCTTTGTCGTGTATACGTGTATCGATCCCTGAGGAGTACTCTTGACTTGATACAATCCCCACGGGGTGCATGGGAACCGAATCGATCGGCACCGGTTAGGTTGAACTAGATATTCTTTAATTGCCAAACATTACCAAGATAACATTGTGTCCCGTGGTCCTTATAATGATAGCCCCAGTTTTCCATTTCCTTACTGGTTCACGTTTTAGGGACGTGACCAGACCATGAAAGCGCCTTTTTAAGATTTATTACAAAAACAAATAGTTTACATACGATAAAAGTCTAAGCGATATTACGTGCATTAGCCTGTTATCCTTCTGATGTGGATGTGCTTGTGTGTGATATAGGGGATTTTTGTATTGTTTGAATCAATCTATCCCGAGGGGGAAAAAATAATCCATCTTTGGATTACACAATACATAGAATACATGTGGCACTTTAAATTATTACAACCCGATGCCCGTTAGGTAAGAAATACTCTTTGTAATGGATCTTCATCCGTACGTCTCACGTCTTGGTCGGTGTATTATGACCCCGTACAACACGTAACGCAAACAAACCCTTATTCTACCCCTACACACTTAACGTTCGGGCGATACAGAAACGAAAACCAAACGCTTGCTGGTAGGTATTTCAAGGAGACTTCAGCACAGCACAGGTGGCAGGTGACACGCGAGGGCCCGCGCATCTCTTGACGCGTGTCAGTATTGGTGAGCAATATCGTTCCAGCGACAACTGGGACTCGGATGGGCGAAGAACGGGGTGGTTGCGATATTATTACTATCACCTGCTGCGGTGAAGGATGGGGTACTGATAATGGGCGGTACGTGTACTTTCCCTTAAAATGCTTTGCCCTGGAGCTTGCGATGGCCTAACGAGATTGTAGATCAGCAGTTTTCACTAGTGTTTTCGCGTTAGTACACATTCGGAAGCCGCCGGTGTAACAGTTCCAGCGTTGGAAAAGCGTGCGATGTGAATTTTGGTTCGAATGTTTTGAATTTTACTCGTTAAAAGTACGGTTAACAAGTGTTTTCACTGAAAATTAGCATGTAATGCATATGAAAAGTTTGAAGGGAGTTAGTTAATAAACATATGCAACGTTAGCTGTGATGTACTATCCTGAGTATAGCTGATCGTGTACATTATGTGGCGTATCGTGATCAGTAAAGATAAATGCGATAAGGTTTACCTAGTGACTATCAGTGAACTTTTAGAAGAATCTAATATTGATATATAATCTGTGATATCTGAGCAAGCTATTTTTAGGACGAAGATATCAAAAGCGTAAACCACACATATCTTGATCTAAATAGGTAAGTAAGGGGATGAAATCATTGTTAAAGCGTTGCAAAAAACTTTGATCCCTTTGGTGCTAGTCATATTCATACGATTACCTAACATCACGAAAATACCCACTTTGTCACTAGCGACAAACTAACGACACATCGCAGAACCTCGTAAGCCATTGATCCTGCTTGGTCATGAAGAAATCTTCGAGTGGGGTACCGGGACATCACACCCTCGGTGGGGTAATGTTGTAGTGACCCCCAGTTATCAACGATTAACTTGAACTTCTTCCAATGTGAGGATGGTTGAGTGATGTGCTTATCGAGCAAACTATCAGTGGTGGGATTAAAAATTCCCAGAAATCGAAGCATTTGTACAATCGGACAGCATAAGATCATCGTCTTGAGTAGCGAGAGAGACGAAGGAATAGTAAGTGTTTCTCGTACAGAAGGTGTGCGCTACGTCTTCAAGTACGTCAGCATGTTCGCATTCCCTTCCTGGACTTCCGGCAGCTGTTGTACTAAGCGTAGCATTTCTTCAATGAAATTCAATATCTGACGTCATCTTAACGTGGGCAAATATGGTACCACTGCTTGTGAAAAGACAAACGTTTCTAGTGTAGTCATAATGTATGCTTAATATTCAAACGTACCTTTACCTTGCCGTGTCTCCTATCTCCTCCCACATGTTTTTTCAAGACGAATCGGGCCAATTGGATGTACTTCAGCTTGATGGATGATGGCACTAATGAGGGGACTAAAAAAGAACAAAAAAATGAACGGTACGATAAAATGATACAGATACACGTGCAAAATGTCATGTGAAATCGTATGCGATCCAATCGAACTGTCGATGAACTTATAGCCGACGGAAAGGAAAGGAAACGGCAGGTGATGGTAGACACAATTGGCAGTGCTACTACTCCACAGCTCTACTTTCATTTCGTGTGGGTTTTATATGTTGTTTTTCCCGGTTGTTTTCTATCTACTCGCGGTAGAGATAGTTCGGTATTAAACATCTGTTCAACATCGGTTACAGTAAGTGGTAGGGTTCGAGGATTGTTTCTATTGCGCCATGTTTGATTAACACCCGATAAGGTGATACAGACCCAGGGGTTAGATATCCGGTAGCGAATGATTGAGAATATGTGCATATTTAATACGTGGAGCACGTCCCATGTTGTTTTGATGATTCAACTCACTATGTTCCGGTGTATCTGGTCCACCGAATACCTAACGTTGGAATAAAGTTGCTTTTGAACAAATCCTTGTGGTAGAAACTTGCATAAAAATACTTTTAATTTGCCACGATTTGGGATTTTGAGCGATAGCATCCGACATTGATTGCAGTGCATCGATAGCGCACTGTTAAAGATAAACATCGATCGATCTTTATCGTGTCGCCTTCGTACCTTGAAGAGATCCTAATCTACACACGACTGTACTCCAGGATCTTTCCGTTGTATGGAGTGTTTTTTTTACAATCTGATTTTCTTTAAAAAATGTACTATAACAATCGATCGATTGAAAAGATCATGTAGTCTATTGTAGTGAAATGAAGTCTCGCGCAGTAGGACTTTGTGGTAAACTAACTGCTAGTAGTTTCCCACGATGTAAATCTAATCCAACAGTGATGCATTTTATGATGGATGACTCACCTGTGCATATGCAAACATACTTGAGCAACTGGCTGAAGCTTAAACAGCGATCAATCGTTATCATTACCGATGGTCGTCTACACAGGAAATATTTCGCCCGTAGCGTCATTTCCTTCCACGCGGCATTGAAAGATCGGCTAGGTCCGATACTGTTTTCCTGCTCAGCGTTGCCCGACTCACCCACCCCATATGATAACACATCGGGAACCGATCGAGCAACGGAAAATACACGTCTGACCATTGTCTTCGCCACCCCCCACAAACCACCTACAACGGCAGAAGCAATTACACAAATTACAAAACTCTCTTCTATGTCATTTTTTTTCTAAATGCAGGACGGAATAGGCTCACTTTCGGTATTTTAAACTCACTGCAAACGAACCGTCGTCGGTCATTCGGTTGCCGTCAACCGAGTCGCACAGGACCCTCCCCATATCTGGTTGTGATTTGTGTGTCGATTCCGCCAACAAGAACCATGCTGCTGATCGATTGCTTCCGCCGGCCATCGCACGAGCTGCAGGCAAGGAAAAAGCAATCGTCCAAGGAGCTGGTGCAGATGCGCAAACTTTACCGCGATCCTGTGAAGGTACTGCTGCTCGGTGCGGGTGAATCAGGCAAAACCACCATCATCAAGCAGATGCGCATTCTGCACATACAGAACAGCTACAGTTTCGAGTGAGTGATCGCACTCGAATCGAGTGATCCTCGCCCATGTACGGTGTTGTAATGTATGAGTTACTGATGTACTTCATATTACGATTCGATTTACAGTGAACGGTTAGAGAAGCTGACGGACATTTACGAGAACATACACGAATCGATCTACGAGCTGGTGCGGCAGGTAATACTGCTCGAGCTGGAGTTTGATTCGGTCACCAATCAACGGTGTGCGGAATACATTCTACGAATGGGGCAACAGGCGCCCTGGAATCTCTCGACCGAGTACGTGCAGTGCGTCCGTCGGCTGTGGTCGGACACAGGTGTCAAACGGTGCTACAAACGCTCGAACGAGTTCCAACTGATCGAAAGTGCCAAGTAGTGAGTAATATTAACTGAACTGGCGCATTTTTAATGGCATGCTTAAATGGAAATGACTCACCTCTCGTTACCAGCTTTCTTGATCGCGTGGAAAAGATCTCAATGCCAGGATACATACCGACCAACAGTGACATACTGAATTGCCGCAAGACCACAACCGGCATACAGGAGATCCGCTTCAATGTGCGCATGCCCAGCTCACTCGGTGGCGGTATGCAGGAGTTTCGCATGTTTGATGTCGGTGGGCAGCGGCATCATCGCAGCAAATGGATGCAAGCATTCGAGGGCGTCCAAGCGGTCCTGTTTTTGATCTCTTGCGGTGGGTTCGATCAAACGTTGCGGGAAGATCCGAAGCAGAACCGGTTAGCGGAAGGGTTCGAGCTGTTCCGGGGCGTTTGGCACAATCGGTTTCTGGCCGAAACTGGCGTGATTGTGTTCATGAACAAACAGGATGTACTGGAACGGAAGCTGCTGGCGGGTAAATCGATACGAACGTACTTTCCCGACTATGATGATTATGTTGCGTTTGCGGATAAGGACCAGCTGTACGATGAGCTAACGCGCACGAGATCGTTTATCCGCTCGAAACTGGTGGTAAGTTAACAGCGATCCAGCTGTAGATTGTTCGCAACATCTAATTCGTATACTTTATCCACACAGGACATCACAAACGAACCACCGAGAAGAACATCTCATCTGGTAGGACGGAAACGCACTTGCTACTTCCATTTCACCATTGCCACCGACACGCAGAACGTGCGTACCGTTTTCAGCGATGTGCACAATATAATCCTGACGAAAAACCTTTCTAAAATGGATTTACTTTAGAGTAGTGAGATCTTTGAGGTTATGTTATGATTATTTATTGCGTGTCTTTGCCGGCTATAGTGTAGTAATGGATGTTTATTAGATAAACAAATATATCTCAGTTTTGTGATTTAAATTGTGCGCAATGTTGTTTGAAGAGTTTTATTGTAAACGGTTTTTTAAGGACGGAAAACTGCAGTAATTGACATTGTGACTGCCAAGCAGCTTGAACTTTGCAGCCCAAATACTTGTACACTGTATAACGAAACATTTAAATACTACAGCATCTTGTGCGGCTAATGTTTAACTAAAAGTAATTCATAAAAATATAAATTTAAATACATTCAAATTTATTGTACGAAGTGTCATGGAGCTTTTCCACGCAAATTTTAGTCCGAATCCACTGTGATAAAAATTGACAGCTGATAAATAAAACAAAACTCCCTTGCGTTAGAAAGAGAAAATGGAAAGAGCGCACGCTATGCTTGCGTCAGACGTTAGACGTTTCGTGTGGACTGAAGAAAGAGAGAAAGCAACTGTGCAAAAGGAGCAAGCGTTATCAACTGTCAGCTGGTGATTTTTCAGCTGTTAAAATTTTCAATTCGCTGCAAAAATTCAGTTCATGACAACTTTACGGGCGTTGTGCACATCGTACAGTGTTGGAAATAGTAATTATAAGTTAGCCGGTGTGCGGATAGTGTGATGTAAAAGGTGAAGCAAGGTAAAACTATCCATCCAAAACGTGTTAGAAAGTGTACTGTGGGCGTACGTGTGTGTAATCGCTTTCTCCAAAAAGAGAAAACGGTCCGGCTGGAATATGCTTTTCCTCATTCTAGTTGTACATTTTTTTTATACACACATACGTACGCACACTATTCGCGTAGTTTTTCTCTCTTTCCAACCAAAGCGTGCGGCGTGAAAGAGATGGTGTACGAACGCGCTGCAGTGCTAAAAGAGTGAGCAAGCAACAGCGTCCTATCGTGGTGTGTGATATCATGTGCCGGGCAAATGGATAATTGTGGATACAAAAAAACAACCGTTTTGGAAAACCGCTAGCCGAAAACCGAAATGAAAACTGTACTGCATTTTGGGCAAAGAACACGTACTTGCCCGGTGCAAAGAAAATAGATCGGCCTACAGGTGCGAGCGTCTGCAAAACGAGAAAATCACGTTTGCATAGCACATTTTTCTGTCGTCTACCGGCAAAGCCCTAGCCCTAACCCAATCTGACTGGCATAGGATGTGTTCGTTCTTACTACGGAAACGTGTGCTTAATATCGTGTACGCTAATAAGTTAAAACAATTTCTCAAATAAGTTTGTTGGCTAAAAAAATTGCACTGATTTAAAATGCATTTGCTGCACATCAGTTGCGTCCGGCACACGCGATGCTGTGCGTTGCCTGTGTGTTGGTGTGCCGGATTGGAATACTGACAAACGAGTCGGGTGGTGTGTGCATCGGTAAGAGCAAACAGACAGGCCAGGTGAACTGTGTGTGTGTGCACGTTAGCATATGATTATTAGTACAGCAATAAATGTTGCTAAATTACAGTGTTTTCCACCTCCTTTTCGGTATCGTGCGCTGGAAGTGTGTGCGTATGGACAAGTTGAATCATCACGCCACATATAGCTGTAACGCGCGTTATCATTCAACACGCACGCATACCAGCAGGCGGGAGAGCCCGTTGCGCGAAAGAGCAAGAAACATCGCCTGGCTCGAGAGCAACGAAAATCCTCCCTCGCTCTCTCACGCACACATACGACTCACGGGCCACCATGCGAACAGCGTTTGGCACATTCATTCATCGATGTTCTCCCTCTCCCGGCGGGTTTTCTGTGCGGCAGAGTTTTCACCAGAGCGCGCGGCTTGCTGCTGTGCAACGCGTACTCCGAATCGCTGGTTAAAACCGTGCGTTCGCGGTACAGACGGGTTCATTTAGCGTTCGGACAACCTAGCGTCGTTTTCGCACAAAAACACCGTGCTCCCCCTGGTGTGCGCTGTCTGGAGACACTTTCTGGTTCCGTTCCTTTCCGTTTTTCGTTACGTTGCTCACGAGCGCACATTTCTTGCCGCGTGTGATTGTGTGTGGGCGCGTGTATCGTGCTGTGTGTGTGCGTGTTTGTGTGCATGTGAAAACCACCGTGCAGGAAGGCTTGCTGCTGCTGCTGTGAGCCGGAAACGGTACGATGTTCCTAAGTTTCCGAAAAATACCAAACTACCGCTCCTCCACCAGACAGACAGACACGATGGTGCCCAAAAGAGATGGAAGGGAAAGCGAACCCGTGTGGGGCCATGTGTACTAAAGACAGAACTTACTCCTCTCAAACGAACAGAGTTGTGTGTGGAGCCATGAAATATTCCTTTGAAGAATTAAATTTAAAAAAAAAACTCCAACCGGAAGTTATCCAGCCACAAGGCGCCCCCTGTACTCCATCTTCGAGAGGACATGTGCACTTGCGAAACGTATATGAGTATGGTTGTGTGTGTGCAGTGTGTGTGAGCACGTGTATGTTTTATCAGTGACATAACAGGATAATTGTGTGTGCGGCGGAGATCGCTCACGGAACATGCATTGCACACACTACCGCCTTCCATATTTTCAGAGAGTGTGTGTGTGTGAGAGAGAGAGAGAGCAATGAAAATGTGGTGTTCCACCTTTAGTATCGTGTCCCTGTATTCCGATTGCCGTTTCCAGAAGCCGGCTGTTTCTCTTCTCTTCTACAGTGAGCCCCCAATGTATCCTTGGGTTGTCTTGTAGAGATGCTGTGCGAATGTTGTGTTCCTTCTGCACCCGTATCCTTCCATTCAAAAATTGCATTCTTTGACATTTTTGTTCTTTTCTTTATTTTTCTTGCTCTGAAGCGATTGCGAACGTGTGCTCTACCACTCTGAGAATATCGCTTCCTGGGTGTGTATGTGTGTATGTGATTGGTGGTCCCATCCCGGATGGGAAGAATCTGCCGGTAGAACTTTTCTTCCCGCAGGACAAATTATTGACCGCGAAGACATGCGATCGATAGCGTAAAATTGCGGGATGGGTTGTGTCTATTTGACAGTCTTTGGTTGGATGGCGGTTAGAAAATATGGCTCCTGAGATCCAAAGAGAATATCCACTGATTGGGAAATGCGAGAGGCATTCAAGAAATTTTGTACTTAAATATAAATTTCTTACTTACTTTTTTCTTACTTCTCATTAAATGGTGCGGTGTAACAGGAGGAAAGCGTTTACCCAGGCGTGTCACGAAACGGTTGTCGGTACAATCGATAGTGTTAAAACAACATATTTAAAGTAAATAAGTGCTTAGTTACGATACACCTCGCTGCCCGGGGGTACCGATGGTGGCATAATATTTATTGAAGATTTGAAGTGTATAAAAGTTCGCTCGTGAAAGGTGCGCATCCAGCCGGTTAATACACCCGTTGCGCTCCTGAATCGTCTGCTGTGAAGGTCGAACCAGAGGCAGCGCTGCCGGTTTACAGAAGAACTTCCGCCATCCGTCGTTGCAGTTGCGCATCCTTTCGCTTCGCGCTCACGTTCACCAAAGCCGCGCAACACACGCAATCATTACGGCCTCAAGATGAATGTCGAGATAACGCCAAACTACTCGTACATCTTCGACTTTGAGAATGAGTTCATCCACCAGGACACACGCGTCTGGATGGTGAAGAACTGGACGTACGTGTTTTACTACTGCGGCATCTATATGGCGGTAATATTTGGCGGCCAGTACTACATGCAAAATAGACCTAGGTAAGTAGCAGTAGTATAATAAGCCAACTACGGAGTAGTTCAATAAGCTCGAATACACTTACATCATCCAGTAGGTATGTGCCATGTACCTATTCGAATTAAATCATGTATGCGCTCAATGGGCTTTGTCTGAAGATTGACATTCGTGGGTAGAGAATTGACACGACAGGACCAGTCCAAAATCCCATCCGGACCAATGCCCCATAACAAGGACTGACTGTCCGGCTACGTGGTAAAATAAGTTAGTAAGCCAGAAATGGAAGGCATGACCTAGTAGGTCGTTACGCCAAGAAGAATACGCTTAAGTATTGTGCATGGTGTTGGCATCAGGTGTTCTTTCGGAGTGACCAGCGCCTGGAGGCTAACTAGAAAGAGACAAGATTTCCTCTTTTGGCACGGTGGTTAGGAGTTCATTTTTTTCCTGCATCAGATGACCGTTTGCAGACATCGAATGGCATTTTTGATATGAAAATCTCCTGGTTCCAAAGTCTATTGCCGAAGTCAAGCGTACTATAACAGTTAGATCTTGTGGAAGGTTGTTGCCTATAGTCTGTGAAAACTGTGCAGAAATAAGCACAACGTATTTCAGTGGGACACAGCACTCGCCAGAAGGAATGACAGCATACAATACAACAATTTGGTCCAAACCAAGCATCGGAACGCTCCCAGCTCCCGGTATTTAAAAATCCTATCGATTTTCCGTTCCGTTCCGTATGTGAATTCTCAACACAGGTAAGGGACACCACACCTGGAACCAGTTCAAGATGCTAATTTGCTAAATCTCTGAAAAAATGACCATGCAGTACGTGCGTATCTCCGCTGTGCACTGCGCGTCATATCATCTGCGGTCAATTCTTTTTTTTATAAGTTGCATATGGTGAAACCTCGATTAGAATTGACGATCCTCAATATTTGAAACAATGAAAATGACAACACCGTGGTATGGAAAGGCTTCTTCTTCTTGTATAACCCCTGCAATCGGTCCAAATGAGCTTTATAAATCGAGATTCGAACCTAAAGACGACTGCGTAACAATTCTTTAGGTAAACACATAAGGCTACCAAACTGAGACTCCTATACTATGTTTAAATCTCGTTCTGATGTTGGCAATGTTTGATAAACACACAAGAGAAACGTGTTCGAATTAAGCTTTTGAGAGCATGTCCTTTTACATTAGATGATCTCACTTTGGGTAGAACAATATCATTAGATGAGCTGTACTAAGTTGTACTAAGAACTAATGTCCAAATGATAAACTTATTGAACGCTTCAATACGATGAAAACCAAATCTCAGAATCGTAAAAAATGCCAGGATGTTTGGAAATTTGTCTTAAAAAGAAGAAAACTAAATGATTAAATGATGAATCTGTATTAATCATTTAGACACCATGTCTTTTGCGTTGATGCATCCCCGGTAAATCCATGGGAAAATAACCGTTAGTATTGGGTTGCGGTATATTCCCTGCGCAAACTGGCCCTCCCCTTTGGCGCAAGCGGTTTGTTATCTGCTTAAGCACACAAAGCACGTCTTGATGCCACCGACGAAGAGGCTGAACTGTCCTTGGCCTGTGTTCCGCTTGCCAAAGCCGTCCGCGTCTTGCAGGTGGTTGTCGGTGTGTTGGCGCTTTATTTACGGCAGCAAAGTGAATGGAGATCAGGTAACGCCTGTAAGGATTTATCATCCCGGAAAAAGAAGTAACTGTTGGAAGGGCAGTGAAGCACATGAATTGGTGTTATTATAGCGTGAAATTGAGCGTCAAAGTGAGATGAGTTGATGTTTAATGTTAAATTAAATGTTGTACAATTATTCAAAGTAGTCACGTGTCACCTGACTTCATATTTTATTTGTCAATTTAATGATATGAAGAACAAAACGATACAACACTCTCGAATGCTGTTAAAAGCAACGGTTCAGAACTGTAAACAAATTGGCTCCAGCACAGAAGACACTTTCCATTGGTCACAAAAGTGTGAAAAAAAGGAAATTGAGCGGCTTCGGAATATTCTAGAAATGATCAACAGATGCGGTTTAAGGTGTAATCTGTTTTTACCTTGACGCGCTACACACTGGAACATCCGTCGCCTCTCGAAACATCTTCGATGCGTCTAGCTCCACCTCTTTCGAGCAGAGGGGCTCGCCTTTACGGATGTACGGATAGATCGCGAGAGACCAACGTAGTCGTGTACGATCTTGAACTTCTTGTCTTTGTGTGACTCTTTCGCGAGAGAAGTTGTTTTTTGGGTTTTTATAATGCCTTCGGCCGGAGTTTTGTTGAGAGTTAATACAATAAAAATGGCTGATTGCTAATTGATCGTCATTGTTTAGCTCTGGTGGCTTAGAGGTGACTTGATCTGTGCTGCATCTTGATCTCCAATCTTTCTGCCACCCAGGGAAGAGGTTTACATTCGGCGTACAATTTAACTCGCCGATAACTTCCTTGCCAGATCGCTTGGCTAAGGCCACCACACACAACGCGCTCGCGAGTCCACCTTGACCAAAACCGCTTCAGATATATATATATATATTTTCATTTCCTTCTCTAACGTCCCCTCACACGCAAAGTACCTCGCGCCTTCTCTGGTCCCCGGTAGGGTACCATCACGCAACAAAACAATTGCCAGCAAGTCATGCAGCCCGCGAGAGCGTGATGTTGTTTGTTTTTCCGCGGCGCAGAACCGACCACTACACTCGACGAGCTGCTTTAGTGCCATGAACTTGGTAACCGCGTACGCGACTCGCACTCGCTCGCGTACTGGTTCTGGGCGTCCGTGCCGGTCATAACAACTTCACCCTTCGGGGGGGAGTTTTTTTTGTACTTATTTGTGAATTTGGACAAAATTTTTACCTTTTAGCCGCGCTGGGCATTGTGTTGTCTTTTCGCGATCATTCCGAACTCCGAATCCAACTTCAAACGATCGGTTATTTGCTATTGACGTCAGCATCATCAGCTCAGATCGATCGTTTCTTTTAGCGAAACCTCCATCCGCCTTGGGGCAGTTTTTCGTCGCGAACAAAAAAAAAATCGCCAGCAATGACAAACGGCGCTAAAAAGAATGCGTGCTCTCGGTTGCGTCCGTGAACCTGCGCTGTTTCTGTGCGGCTTAACCAATGCATGTAGAGAGAAGTCATTATACGCAACCGGAGGTGCTGATGGACGCACCTGCAATTTTGTTGTTTGTGTTGAAGTCCTCTGCCACTTTTCTTTCCTGGTACGAAAATCGGAAGTGCAAATGTTTGTCCAGTGAGGGGAGGGGGGATGGGGGGGGGGGGGGGGGTAGTTCGATTTTTTTGTCCCATTCTTGAAGGTTCTACTCTTCAAATCACCACGTGGTCCATCACAATGCGTCCTCGAAGAGTGAATCTCATGTGATCGACGTTGAATGCACGGCTATTGAAACAGCTGCGATCGTGCGAATTCGTACCGATCGCGTAATACTGCCTATTGTTCGGTGTGTGTGTGATGCGACGCAAGCAAAACGTATTTAATTCGAAAAAATGGAGTCGTTTTATGTATGAAAAATGAAATACTAAAAATGAAATAATTATCATTCGTTTCGATGAAACACTTTGGGAGAGGTGCTGGGGAGTTTGCAGTCATCCAGAAAACAACTTTACAATGTACACATCGCACGCCGTTTTGCAATGGTCGATGACGTCATGTTCGGGAGACGGCACTGGGAGGCACTTCTGGGAGGAAGTTACTAATCACGCCGATGATGACAACATGGTGACGGGTTGTTCGTGCATGTGTGTAGATATTTTGGTCGGATTTCCAGCAAAACGTAACGATCCTACATTTTGCATTGGGGAAGAGCGCGAGCGTGCCTATCTACAGTAAGTTAAAACAGGGCATGTGCTGTGATTAAGTGCTCGCGCGATTATTTCACTGCTATTAGCTTAGGCTTTCAGTTTCACTAACTTTAAACCATCTATAGACGCTAATCGTTGCACAGTTAATAGGAAATTGTTTGAGATGTTATGAATTAGTTGGACGTTGAATGTCGATAGCCGGAAGCTATTAAATGCATGTATTTAATGCACTGAATGGTAAATTTACTTGATTTCTTTCTTCATTAACAATGAATTTGGCGACATTTCCTAAATTTACTTGATATGTTACAGCACGAATTGAAGAATAGTACAGTAAGACACCTATTTAACCTAAAGCTAGTTAGATGTGCATATTCTTATCGGACACACTGTACGCGTTAGTCGCTGGACGCGGTATGCTTTGCGATACGTATCAGAATTTTACACCTTCTTGGGCGACTTCGGGAGGAATCGCTTCCCACCTGTGATATTATTAATCATCATCGATCGATGATTGATTACGAGCGGACATAAATCATGCAGTGGATTATTATTTTATCACACCGTTGTGGCAGCTCAACAATTACGCTTTTCAATCGTACGATTGTTCCGAAGGAGGATAATGGAAGTAGCTGGGTTTCGTTTGGTTTTCCTTAGAGTTACTTAGAATTATGCGCCCAGGAAAGGAAGTTGTTAAGACTTTCTGAGTGATTAATAGGCTGGAAAAAAAGGAACTCGCTTGCCTGGCAATAATTGTCATCTTGCAGACTAATCTCATCCATCAAAGCTCGTTACCACCTTACTCCCAGGGCATCTTCTAATCACTGGTACACAGTACATCAGCCCTTTGTCCGCACTGAGACTCCTCGAAGAGACATTCCAAATGCCCGATCACTTTATCACCAGCGTCGAGATCTTCATCGTGAGCAGTAAATTTTGCTCCCGCTGCCGTGCGTCGGGACGAAAAGGTTTCGGTATTTGGCAGTCGCTTTTTGCATAATTGAATCATTTCGTCCACTCTGCGCTTCAAATGTTGTTCGAATGCCCGGGACCGACTTCCGAATGCTCATCCCCGGAACCTCCCCGTCCGGAACTAATAAAGTGATCTAACCTGGTGCTGCTGCTGCCCGGTCCCCTCGTGCTCAGCTGTTCCATGCCGGAGCTTGGTTGTTTCTCGCTGGCGTTAGTCGCTACCGGGGCGAGTAGGACATAACCATTTGCTTAATCGTCCCCGTCAACCCCTCGGTTCGTTGGGGGAGGTTTGAAATGGGGTTTGTTTTTTTTTGTTTAAGGGATAATGAAGAGTAAGAGACAGTGTGTGTTTGTGTGTGGCCAATTGCTGGATGAGATGATTGCGAACTACACGCCGGCGTATAATGGCCAACGAACGGTGTAACAGTCGGGAGGTGGAATAGTGACGACACCGGCACTACTTCCAGTTCCTATTCTCCGCGTGTTTGATGTCGTCGGTCGGACGGGAGCTACTGCATTGTCGGTGGGATGTTGGACGAGATTATTAACATATCTCAACACACACGTTGACATCGCTTCGAGCGGTGTTGGTGTGAAGTTTACGGGCGGCCAGTAGTTTTTGTGCGGTACGGTTCTGCAAGCGAGATGTGGAGGGGACATCGTGTTCCGTTTGATGTTGGAGATGATAATTTTGTTGCGCATGATTTCATTTGGCAAAAAGGCACAACGGTGTGGTAGTTGCGAAAGAAGAGCGCCTTCGGTGGACTAGCGCTTTCATCTTATTAAAGCGCCCGCGATGTGACAGATTGCCCGTGCAGTCGGACATAGCAAATTGGCATGGGCATGATCCACCACATCGTGTACGTGGAAAGGGATTCTTTTACCGTTGGTGGGCTCCGTTATGATGTGATGTTAAATTACAAAATGTTTGTAATTGATTCTCTTGGACTTTGGAGTACGAAACGCTACTAGCAACATAAAATCCTTGTAAAGCCTCATATCCGCCATTCATTATGAAGCAATCCTTACTTACCTTCGCTTACCCTGCTCAACGGCATCACAAACAAAAAAGCCTGTATAGATAGACGGTTGCTTCTGTTTTCTTTTTCTCACTTCCGGTAAGTTTATGCATATGAGCAGCTCCAACGCCAACCCTGCACGAGGACACGCAAGGAAAAAAAAATAGAAGCAAAACCTTCCCCCAAAAAGAGAGCTACAGGTTGGAATGGTGGTGGGTTGTGTGAATGCGTTAAGCTATCAACCTTTCAAAGGTTGGCTGATTCATTGGTGCGTGTGTGTTTGTGTGTGGCCCCCTACAGTGGGGTTTTGGCGAGACGTATCATTAAACCGGTGACTAAGCACACGACAGCCGCGGGCCACTATGTATGGGCTATTGGCACGGAAAAAGGGTTAGTTAGGTCGCATAAATTGCTCCGATAATTGATATGATCGTCTGGGAAGGATAATAGGACACAGGTGGTGTGCAGGTGGCAGGGGCAGATATGAGGTGGGTTTCGGTATCCTTTGGCAGGGAGTTTGTTTATCAACAGACCAACCAAGTTCGTAGTTCTAGGTAAATCATTTGCTATGGGCAAACTATACAGCACATCCTTTATGGGAATCCTTAAAATTATAACCGAGACCGGTAATAAAATGGCTATCGAGAAGGGTACATTTGCATCTGTAGGTAATTATTGTGGATCGGCATTTAGATTACCACTGCTTACTAAATTCCAACAGTTTTGATTTATTTTTCTGCGTTTTAAGAGGTTTGTTATAAACCAATTTACTTATTTTAGTATCAATTTATTGCTTGAAGTTCATAAGTATCGGTTCAATAAATACCTCTTTTCGCTTTGCTTCCATGTTGTCCTAAAATTAAACGTTACAGTGAGAGTTACTCTTGAATTGTCAAAAATTCTGTTCTGGTGTGTGAATAAACTTGTCCTATTCGGGTTAAACTACATTAGCTCATTTACATTTTTCATTTCTTTTTACTTACTGCGAACTCCTAGAAGATGTTTTGATTCTGTATTTGGAGGATTATCCGTATCGATTGGCGGTTTTTCTAACAGAATAATGACAAACTTCATGCCAACCACTTGCTGTTTGGGTTGTAACTCTATCGAGAATCTTTGGAGAATAATGGCATCATTTGTCATTTGTCAGTCCTTTGCGTCAGCAGCCTACAGGATTTCAAGGCGTACATGAGGGAATGTTGAGAGCAAATTGGCTCACAAACAATCAAAAACTTTGTTACTTCAATGCTAAAGCAAATCTTTCGAGATATTAAAACCAAAAGCGGAGCTAACAAATACTAAAAAGAACTATAATTTTAAGACGGTTTGACTTATTTATATTCAGGTCACTGTGCATATTAAGGCAACGGATTCGATACTCTTAATAATGGCATTGTACTAGACCTAGATTTAAGCTTAAAATAAGACTTCTTCTTCCTCTTCTTTATCGGCAGAACAACCTCAAGAGGTCTAAAGAGTAGACTTGCCGTTTCTGGCTTTCTGTGACTTTATTTACCCGTAACTGGGGCCACCCCAAAATAAGACTAGTGAAACCATTATATGGCGGACCAGTAATAGATCCTTATGTAATAGGTGCACCAACAGAGTTACAATGCATGCGAATACTGTAACCAATTTTCTCGTTAAGTGCACGTGTTTATCAACGCTAAAACCACGTGGCAGGAGCATGATTGATAAAACCGCATCCGATTAACATTGTTGCCCCGAAGTAGAACATCCATTCGCCGTGTATTTAAAACTCGTGCGTTGGTGTACCTCAGCCATTGATTAGTTAATTTGATGGACGTGCTGACGGCCGTACTCGTGATCACACGTGAAGATAAAAGTGTCCCAGTTTTCAACGTTGGTGGCTAATTCACGGTCCGCAAGTACAACCGTGTATTATTGATCCTAGTGTTACTCTTTTTTTTAAAGGAATTTAATAGAACGTTCCCGCTGTAAAGCCGGCAGAAAACGGGAACACTCGCTGTTCACCGGTAGCCGGTGGCGACAGTTTGCCGGCCGCAACTACAAGGATAAAAAGGCTGTTGATTGTGCTGTCCCGGAGCTTTCCTACGGGAGGGAAATTCCCTGCCCCGCGGGGAGGGCGTTCGGACGACATCGCGTGACTTGGTGCCGTTTTCAGGCGCGCTTTCCACGTGAAAAACGGGCTGCCCGTAAGTTCGCTGGCCTTCGAGGATTGCGTAAACACATTGTACATTGCCCGGAGGGCGGGGGGAAAGCAAATTTTCTCTCCTCCAAGAACACTGTTCCGGTGTTTTTACTCTCCCCTTCGCCGTTTCCGACCGTGCTCTTGCCATGCCCGTCTATCGCGTAACGCAGATTATTTGTTTTCTTTTATTATGGGGGTTTTCCCGTTGGAGAGCAGGAACTAAAAGGGTCCAAAGCAATTGCTCCCGCCTTTTCGGATGTGTTCGTTGTGTGTGTGTGTTTGTGTGGGTGGTGCGGGTGTTTTACGTCAAACACTTTCGCGATAAAAGGTACGTTTGTTCACGTACTCACATAATTTCTCATCCCTTGCACATTAGGGCAAGCAGGAAACAAAACACGACAGTGTTGTGAAGAGAAATATGTTACATTACCTGGAATTCATGAAAATGTAGTTTCGTTTCCAACGCTTCGTAGTTTTTATATTATTAAAGCAATCTATAGGTTTGTGTAGTAATTGAAACAAAATACTAAATAATATTAATAGTGAATGATATGAAATACAACATCCTTTAGGTATCTGCACTATATTATTATACCTGCTTAGCTTCATCTGGTACCATGATGATTAACTTTTGCATGTATTAAACGTCAAGCAAAATATTTCAAAATGGCAGAACTGTACGTTCTAATTGATTCGTTTGTTAAGTTATTTTGTATAAGTTGTTTTTATTTGTTCATTAATAATTAATTTCCCTAGAGTTGTTCAACAATCAAGGATTACGGGCTGTATCGTTCGGTGTCATTCTCATGACATGACTAGCTCACTGGAGTGTGGCGAGTCTAAATCGCCCTCCCCCCTCCTCTCTTCTCCTTAAGCCCTTAAGAACGACTCTTCTCAAATGATTCATTAAACACAACATACTTGGTAACGATTTGAAAAACGCATTTAAAATGTAACATATGCATTTCAGCATGGCGATCCATGAACTGCCTGCAGTGTAACATGGTTTTTTTTATCAGTATTCGATTTGAATTGTAATGGATCTTGACTACATCTTCCTAAGAGCTTGAGATTATTGAAAAAATCCCTTTATTAAGCTGTAAAACCATCATCTTATGTTCCTTCGTTGGCCCACCGTGCCTCTTTTGTTGAGCACATCGGGTGAAGTATTGAAACTTGCAATCGATGACAGCTATTGGCATAATATCATCGTGCACACGAACGGAACCAGCTCGTCAAACGTTTCCCGTGTGCCACTCGTTTGCCGCACGCAAGAAAATGGAAAAACTCCCTCCGCGAGTAACACATTGCTTGTCTCGTGCGACCGGGGGAGGGATCGGTTCGGATCGGACGTTTCGAAGCTTGTAACTGAATTCACCATTTCGTTTCGCCTTAAAACAAAAGCGCCCACCGAAAAGGTTACCTCTTGGTGGGTGGTGTGTCGCAGTCGTCGATTATGCTGATGACAAATGATTACATTTAAATGGAGAGATAAAACGGGCCCCGGGAAATGGGAAAGGGCTGCACGCAAACACCAACACACACACACCCAAGGAAGGTCAAACAAATATCAAAGTAAATCACACATTGTGATTAGGTGGCGGTTTTGCGATGCAATTTTGGATGATGGTGGCGTTTTTGTGGTTTGTTACATTGGGCAGCAATTGCGCGAGCGCGTCACACACCTTTGCCGTTGAAGCGTATCGTGCAGGTGTCTGTTTTTTCGCTGGTCGTCCCATGGCCACACCAATAAAGCCTTGATTACAAGTGCGCAAATATTGACAACGATGACGACAAGGTACAAATGGCCGTTATCATTGGAACCCTTGCTTAGACATGGTTGATGGGTGGATCGAATCGTTCCTTAGGAATGATTTTGCGGGTTTTACTAGCAACAATACATCCGAGTGTATCGAGTGTAGCAATAATGAACCTTCTCTTTTGTAGAAATATCCATTCAACGTCTCATGTGGACAACCCCTATCCCTCAGGGCGTAGAACTTTAAAAATCTTGACGAAAGCAACTGATTAGAAATTCAATCTGAGGCAGAGCTAGATTTCTTCTTCGAATTAATCATACTTTTTATTGCATCCGATCCTTCCAGACACTGTGTCGGCTTGAAGACGAGTGGCCTCATCTTTTCTGGCCCTTCTCCAACCTTCTAAGTGTGCTAATTTGTAAACCTGTTTGCAACCAAACCCGCGAAGAAGCGACCAATGTAATTTAATACAAACTTGTGCTACACTGTAAAAATGGTTCCTCTTTTGCTACAAAGCATGGTGACGAACGGTGTGCGATTCGTATATCCGAGGGTGTACATGTAGGAACAGTAAAAAGAAACCAGGTGTCCACTTTCATTTTGGGGTTATTTTAATTTCGTCTGGTAACGTCACCAACGGAACTGGTTTAATCGATCGATGTTGTTCCTGTTGCTATGGTCTCGTGGCAGCTTCGAACTAAAATTCGGGACGTACTTCATTCTCCACGCCAATTTTGTCATGAGGTTAATTGTTTCAAACGATGTAGAAACTTTGCTTTGCTCGTTTCGTTTTTTTGGAAATATCATTTAACACGCTCACTCAAAATTTTACCCAAAAAATAAATACCACTGTGGGATAGCTGTATGAGTGCGGGCATTTTCATTGCCATGTAATAAAGTTCATCAAAGCCTCTCGCTCAGTTTGTTACATCAACAAAACAGATCGATTTTTTGGAGGAAAGCAGAAATATAGCTGAACGTTTAAAATGAGTCCCTTCCACTGCGCTGCTTGCGGTAGGCTTTATCTACCTTCTGACTTTTATTGTATCCCGCGCTAGCTGAATGAATTAATTCGTTCGAACAACCAATCGATTGCAAAGCAGCGCAACATAAAACATAACATTCGCGGTCCTGCGTGTGTAAGTGTGTGCTGTTGTTCCAGCATTTGACACACACCTGACATAAAATCCGGCCCACTGGACATGGAGCGGCTGTGAACGATGCTGTTTGTTCGTTCGGTCGCAGCTTTTGCCTCGTATCGATGGTGTTTGTCGGGATTTTCGTGTATGGTTTTTTATGCAGTGTCGTAACGTGTATCGTGCCCGGTCCCGCGGCGACATGTCACCCGATTGATCCGAAATCGTTAAATATGTTAATTATTACGAATGGAAGAAGGTTTTGTGTGACGTTAAATTTTATAGCCGTTACGGGAAAAGTTGCGATTATGGTTGTTATTTAACAATATATGGAAAATGTGTTGTTGATACTAATAAAATATGTCGGTTATTAGTTCATTGTTAAAGATAACTGAAGAAAGCAGGGAATAGCATGATGCAGTTGTTCAGTTGATTCGTTAGATTGTATTTCTAACGTTCTAAAATGCTTGAATGGAAAAAAAAGATCGTATTTCGACTGTATGTCATTAGTTGGTTAGAAGTTATTGCCGAATATCCCAATTTATTCGCAACATTCAACCCTTCCAGGCCTTACATTATGGTGATCCTGTAACCGAACATATGGGAGATGTTAAAATAGAGCTGTCGTTAAGCGCACGACCGAACAACACGGTCCGGTTAGGGATCAAATCTCGATCGTGCCATCCGATGAAGTTGTATTGTGTTTAATACACTTACCAGCGAAGACAGCTTTTATTTAGAATGTGTGAGATAGAATTTCAACTTATCGGATCCTTATCCTGAGATGGACGACTGACTATCAATCGCCTGATGTTATTTATCCCCCCCGGGCAACAACAACCCACCCCCAAACTCTTTTTCCCTCCTTTCACATTTTTGTTGTTCACCGTGATAATGAAGTGCGTGCTTGTGCATCTTATTGACCCACATATCGGTTGGGTTTGCGATACTTTGGTTTTTGTGCAATCGAATTTTCGGAGGCATCTCTCCATGAAGGAAGGCAACACACACACACACAAGGAACCCTACATGCGGCATACCACGCCACTCAATCCAAAAATGCGCCCAAGTAAACTCTAAACAAAGCGCAATTCGTTAGGTTTTTGCCGCCGTTTTTCTCCTCGCGGATCGTTCGATTTGATCGATCACATAACACGTTCTGTGTAGCGTGGTGTTTATGTGGGAGAGAAGGGAGTTTTGTTGTTGTTGCCTGGGAGGGATGTATAAACCGTACCGTTCGGTGGTTTTCGGAGCTGTAAGGATCGGTGGGCGAATGCGAATTTTGCACAACACAACAACAAAAAAGTTCGATTGGTATGTGAAGTCTCGCAAGTTTTGTTTGCTATTTACCGTTGGCGTAATGCTGTTTACTTGCGAGCGGAGTTTTGTACAAGGGGGGGAGGAATATGTGTTGCTTTGTTGCCGGTTCAACGGCAAACGAAGAAGGTTTTTGGTTTGTGGCCACTACTACTATGTTGCGATCGCATCGGCTGCGAATGAAAATGTTTCTCGTGTGCTTTGTGTGTGTGTGTTTTTTGCATAGTGGCGCGTCTTTTTATGTTTATTTACTTTTACAAAATGACGTGAC
The DNA here is from genome assembly GCF_943734725.1 of Anopheles marshallii. Lineage (NCBI taxonomy): Eukaryota > Metazoa > Arthropoda > Insecta > Diptera > Culicidae > Anopheles > Anopheles marshallii. The sequence goes on from NC_071327.1 coordinate 51,853,085, forward strand.
CCTTCACATCTCACATTTCACCACAGCCATTGAATAAGCATTGAAAGGATTCTTATGAAGTGGTGAAGTCATGCATGCCATCCACTGTTGTTTTGATAACTTTTACTTTTGTTAATTTGATGTAAATGATTGAAGTATAAAATCTCTTCCTGCAAACCTTCAACAATCCATCCCAAGCCCAATCCGTGATGTTTGGAGCTAAAAACCACCAACAGCTGTGCGAATTTCTTCATTACCTTGAAGAGTGCCTGCCGCACCGGCAGAGGGTTTCGGTATTTATGTATGGTATTCGCAACGAACCAAGCGGCGGCCAAACACGACACACCTCCACCGCTAGTTGAAGTCAAGGACGTGTATTGGAAAACCATTAAATGCGCGCCACCACTCAATCGTTCTCCTTATTTGCCGATTTGTCCCCCTGCGGGAGAGCCGGTTCGTTGTAAATGGTTGGATGGTTTTGACACACTTACGTTGGCTGGTTTATCAAACAGAAAGTTTTCCCTTCTGCTGTGTGTGTGGACCCCCAGTTGGGCAAGTCGAAGTCGGCAGCATATTCCAGCTGTCCATATTCATCCTATCAAAGTTATCCAAAGCAAACCAAAGTGTATGATGCACGTAATGTATGCACAACTCGCTTGATCCTCGGCAAGGGTTTTTGCGGTGTTTGCAAAAATGCTCCCTATTTCAGGTGGGAGCGAGAGAAATGTGAATTGGGCAAAACATATTTAACCTTCGTTTTGCTTAACTTATGTATTTTTCTTCGATCTCATCGTAATGTTAATTATTTTCACATTAATCTATGTTTCCGTTTTGTTAACAAGAAACGCGTTTTGTACAACTATCAATCGGTTTCATTCATTCGGATCTGTTTGTTTTGACGGGTTTTTGGATCGCTCGCCCTGGAGCGTCTTCGGCAAGAAACGAGACAGACAACTTTCACTTGGTCGATTCCGTTCCGATCCAAACCCGAAGTGGTGGGAATTGTTAATTTGAGTGTCGATTCGATTCGGCATTTGGGGGGCCGTCTCTTGTTTCGGTGGTCAACCCCCCCCCCCCCCCCACACACACACACACTGTTACGATCAAAATCTCGGCGCGTAAATGTAGATCATACCAACCACCAACTCCTCCTACCGTGCCATTTGCAGCGATGGGCCTTGCTGTTAGGTAATCGATGAAATTTCTTCTACACGGATACGGTTGGTGCCTCGGGAGGCCTTCGCTTCTGTCCCACTAGCCTCGAACGGGTCGAAAAATTGCGGATATGCATTAGAAATACGCCGAAGTGTGTGGTAGGAATGGTATTATCTAATCAACCAGAAGGAGCGAAAGAGGGAGAGCTGAAAGCTTGAGAAGCACGATGGAGAGCAGCCCGGGGAACTTGTTACAAACAGGTTCCGAAATTGGACGATCGAAAATTATAAAACCATTCGGCCGTAGCAGACATCTGGCCAGTGCAACAGAAACAATTCATTTTTAAGAAAGTATTTTTCGGATAGTTCCCCGCCCCGAAAGACAAAGCATCTTCACAGTTGCTGGAATGCGTTCCAGTTTTGTTCGAACGCATGTATGACCTCGACCGCAAATCGCTACCACAACACGGGGCGGGGTGGGAGAATTTCCTTTCCATAGCAGAAAGTGGTGCGGTCAACGCGATATGTAATTGCCACCCGATCATCCATGCTTTCGGTGTCGGCGAGCGTCGTGAGTGACATAACGGCGTCGAGTGTCAATCCACTTACTTGCGCTTGCGACCACACCGTCAATCGTGCCCATTTTAATGTCGCAAATCGCGATGGACCAGTTTTGTTTACCTTTGCTGGTGCGGGACGGTTGCTTCACGGGTGGTTTTGTTTACATTCCGGCGTGGACGCATATGATCATATCCTTGCGCGGTTCGGACGATCTGCGCGATCTGCTCAAAATGCTTTCTTAATGATTTGTTTATTTTATGACAGACATATTGAAAGTTACAATATAAGGTCTAGGACTTTAACTGAACACAATTCGATTATTTTCGGATTTTGTTTTGAGTCCGTCAAGGCAGCTTTGAGGCCTAAAACGGCTTAAAAACAATCATGGGAAGTTCTGATCTGACTGATTCCTCTGAAACTGTAACTCTAGGTTAGCAAAAACATGTTTTACAATGTTGATATCATCTAGCTGTTATATGTATAACACTATTCTGATAATATCTGATGCGCTGTCATTATTTGCGATTGCAATCAGTGATGATTATTTTGTGATATCATCTGAAAATCCCCAATTCATGAAGATCAAATGATCAGATTGGGTGTTTAATTCCAGAAGTTCTTGGCAAATTCTATAATTATTCGCGATTTTTTAATAAATTGATGCTACAAAGTAAAGCTTTGTGCAATTGACATTGGCTTTACTATATTTGATACAAAATTCTGCTTCCTGACTGCAACTGCAAACGATTCAAAGCAAGAAGGCGAATTTTCTGCAACAAATAATATCTCAAATCTAGAGCAGCCCGCGCGCATCCTCGAGTAAAATCTGTTGTAAAAAAAAGAATGTTGTTATCTTTGCACCGGTCCCCAACCAGGTCATCCCATGCCGAGATCGCAGCTCCGCTGTTGGGCGAAGCGAAGGGGAGCGGTGGAAGTTGAAAATGCGAGTGACTGACGCAACACCGGGCACACAAAATCATGGGTGCGCACGGTTGCCATTCGTAACCGTTGTGCACTTGGTACCAGCGGGGGAACGCCGTGACATGTCCGCGGCGAAGAAAAGCTATATGCCGCGAGGAGCTTCCCTCCTTTTCGTCGTTTCCACTTTCGCGCGAACCAACCGCGCGATCGATCGGTGTCAAAAGATATTTCGTAAGTCACTGTACCCACCGTCATAACGATCACCACCACATGAAACCGAGCCTTTCACCGAAGAAACCCAACGTTTTGTGCGTTGGGCCTGTGGGCAATCATTACTTCGTCTCTCGAGCGGCGTGTGCCGCTGCTTCGCCGAGAGTGTGGATGTTGAACCATGGTTTGCAAAACTTGCCCGCGCGCAATTTCGCCTGTTCAACCGAATGCGCTGGCCAGAACAAACTGGACTCCTGGCAAACTTAGACAAATTGCTGATGATGGGACACATTGCTAAAAATGAGAGCTTTAACATTATGCTTAAGTATGGGAACTTATCATCCTCTTAGGTTTGTTTCAGCTAAATCTGCTGTGAAATGCGAAATGTACGTGCAGCTGTTAAATCGTTCCAGATAATGATCTTGTTCCCAGCGTTGCAGTGTGTACTATAGACATACTTCACGCTGTTCCTGTGTGGCACCTGTCAAACTTGCACCAAAAACGACAATTTTCCATTGTGAGTGTGTGTGTGTATTATTTTCCCACCATTGTCTTACTTGTTTGTGGTTTTTTGTTGTTGCTTTATTGAAGCATTAAAAACGCAAGCAAAATCGGTCGGGGGGGAGCACGCGTTGCGACACAGCTAGTGGGATAATGACGGCGCGCTATCGATCCGAGCGCGTTATCACATTTGGGACTGATCTGTCAAACTCTTCGCCCCACACACAACGCCTTTAAGCGTTATTTAGCGTCCGTAAACCCGGGTGTCTCGGGCGTGCGGTCACGCTTGTAATGCGTTACCGCACGTGTGTCGAATTGAGTGGTTGCCACTTGCCCGCGCAGCAATGAAATGATGTGATAACGGTCATACTTGTTTTACTGCCCTTGTGCACCGTGGGGCGCGGTGGTGTGTGATTGAGAAATGGAAAGCAAATTGGCAAGCAGCAAGATAATTACTTTTCACCATCATGTTCTTCACGTTCTTTGCGATCTTATCGCGAACGCATCTTTACGGGCGTACGTTCAGGAGATGTTCTCGAGGTTTTCATGGGTTGATTTTATGATAATGGTAAGAAAACAGCAAATGTTATCAACCTTATTTCGCTTCTTCTGATTAGCGTGATCTTGTCGTCATGGTCGTCATCGCGCACCCAGGTCATAATCGCATCGTTTTGCTTCGCATTCATTAGCGCACTTAATCGGATTACACAACAAAAGCGCGACCTGTTGCGTTTTCCAGATGCTAATGATCGGTCCATTTTCCCAAGCTATGATAAGCACTGGGGAGGAAGTGGAATGGGGCTTATTGGGTTGTGTTGTTACAGTGTCACGTGGTTCGTTAAATTATTATCTCTGTAACTGATAATACGGCTAATGAGCAGCTTTCTTCCTGACCGTCCACGAGGGTTTGTTTGTCTAAAGCTTTCCTTCATTTCGAATTTGTGGACTAAAAGGTTGTTGATGTTTTCTAAGCATGTCATTACAATAGGATATTGAACTGGTTAAAACAATTATTTTTAACACCGTTTAGACAAAACATCGATTCAGAATATTTAAACATTTGACACGTGACCCCGATATCGGCGGCATTTAAATGATGCAACCTGCGTTCTGTGCCCGTCCACCCATTAGCGTCCCAATTAATTCGCACGTTACCGAGTCGCTAATTAATACTTTATCGTACGATTGGAAGCGTTTTGTTAAAGCGTTTGTACGGCTCGGTGGCATTCGTTATCGGACTGACATTTGACCTTTTTTTTTTGTGCGTCACCAGAGAAAATGCGTGAGTGTGTGGTAAGCGCAATGTGACGAGTGTGCCGTCAACGGTTTTGACGTTCAGGGTGGTGTGCCATGGCCACTTTCACACACACGCACACAGGCATTCCACTTGCTTCGGTTATGCAAATGGGAAAATGTTAATTTCAAAACGAGTCGAACGAGAAGAGGTGGGTTCATGAACGAATTTCGCAGAAGAAAGTTGTTTGTCATTTGTGAAGAGTAATGAAAAAGTGTGTGTGTGTGTGTTTTTTGTATTCCAGAAGGAAGTTCGAATTTATTATAATAACAATAATGAAGTAGGCAGTTCTATGAAGAAAGACCATATTGCGTGCTGAAATGGGATTTATTCTCGCCGCGAACAAGTATAGTGGTTTAGCAAACTCAGTGTCAATACAATGGAAACCTCTGAGGGTTAGGGAACTTGAAAGTGGTTCTCTTTTTTCAGCCAGTTTTTGCGACCGTCATCAAGAATAAGCAATCTAAGACAGATGCTATCTTAATAGTTGTGACGTCGGACGAATTTATTGCTAAAAAAGAGAATTTAATTAGTGTTGAGGGTGACTCTGAGTCAGATTGAATGAATCTGAATGAACGAATCTTAATCTCTATTTAAAAGATTCATGAATCCTCTAAGATTCATTTTACTACCTACAGCTAGCCCCTAGTTGCCAAAAATGAGTTCAATGAGTATTCCGCTTAAGGCCACCCTCACCTTCACCCTCACCCTCATCTCAGCCCTCACCCTTCGGCGCATTAGAAAATTCCATTCGGCTCTTCTCAAAAGATTCATTAACTTCAAAGATTCAATTAAAAGTAAATTTAATGAATGTAAGAAATTCTTATTGTTGATGTTACAGTAAGAGATACTCATGGCAACAAATCTTTCTTCATTCATATGACTTGAATTCCGACATGATCTCATGTACAACGTGTAAATAAAGCAAAGAAGGAACCAGAAATATGGTCTTCGCCATAGCTAAGGGTATCTTGTGGAGATATAATGCCAAGGAAATTTAATAACAATTAATAAGAAATGCTATTACTGTGTCTAAGAGTCCCTGGTCCAGAAGAGATTGGAACAACAATGTTGTAAACTCCTATAATTATCCTAAATAAAAGAGCATTAAAATACCTTCACAGCCACTGAAACAAACCCCTATTATTGCAAAAAATGATTAAAATTGCCCCAAACGACTGTGCCCAATATCTGATGTAAAGGGTATCTGCACCAAAGAACACCACTCCACTAGTAAAAGTTTTCCGCTTAAAGTTAACGCGGTACGCTTCACGCATCGCGAATGCTTATCGAGTGAATGGGCGAAAGTTTGCACTCTCTGCAGAACGAGACAAACGCCGCGTAAAACAATGCGTTTCATCCGCGAACGGATGTTTGGATGAGTTTGGAAAGAAAAACAATTAAAATGGAATTAAACCTCCAATGTGCGTGTCGTTTAGTTCAATCGTTCGAAGCGGATTGCATCCTCCAGCACTGGCATGGTTTGATCTGGCCAACAGAAATGTTTTGCCAATAAGCGTTACACAACTTCTGGGGTAATCCACTTGGAATTCCGCGAAAGTCACGGCAGCGAGGAAAATCTGTCTGGGACGAATTTGTATTGCGTCGGTGATAAGGATCCGCCAAGGATGTTACTGTTTCTGGCATGCCGGTACCGGCATCTGTGTCATGATTGTTGTCAGCAGAGGAGGGTGTATGTTGGGAAGCGGGTGGTGTTTCCTACTCCGGTGCTTTATCTAGCAGCTTAAAACAAGTATTGCTGTTCCGTTTGTTCGTCGATAAGACCAGCGCCATATTCGTGGGAACTACCAACGTCCGGGTGCCCCCGCACATCCAGACGACGACATGTGCCGGGTTGCGCGCGCATTTTTCCATCCCAATCGATTCGTCCTTCATGGTTGCTCCTTTTTTTTCTCGCAATTTTCAAAGCTTTCGGGGTTGGAACGATCCCACACACAAACTCGCAACCCTTACCGCAAGCGAGAGAAAGGGAGAGAGAGAGACGTCTTAGCGCCACAGTCAAAAGAATAACATCCCGGACAACTGCTGCATGCGATTGTGTGTGGGCAGCTACGTGTTCGCAGGGTGTACCCACGTGTTTAAGTCCAAATTTCGAGACCGAATCGTCCAGCCAAACGGAATGGTCGTTCCGCCGGCCCTGCATACAACCCTTGGGATAATATCCGGTTTTGTTGCGGGTGTTGCTGCTTTGCTTGCCGTTTCTGGACGGTGCACTGGATGTTGGACATGTTTTTTTTCGGTTTCGGTTATGTTTGCTTCTTCGTCTACTCTCTACCTCCCTGTGACGGATGGGGTGGGGACACCGACCTCCATTGGAATGCCGTTTTTATGTAACCGTTCCGAAAAGGTGTCTGCATACCGGTGTCTGATGCTTTTGGGTGTAACCGGAAAGTGGGAACTTTTCCCTGTTAAGGGAGTTTTCGATAAAGTCTTTCGATGGGCCAAAGGCCAACTCGCTCGAAGTGATCGGATGTGTTGATAAAGGTTGCTCGAAGGTTGACTTATTGTTTGAATACCAACCGAGAATTGGTACGTTGTGGCGGAAGAACTAATATTCACCGCAAGGAAGTGGTTACTAGTGAACGCAATAGGAGTATCCGGCCATATCCGTTTACTTTTGGAAACCTTAATGTGAAGGTCACGTGTACTGAAGCAATATTTCTTAGTCATCGTTGCACTCTTGCTAGAATTCTTAAAATTTTCAGTTGCGAATGAGAAACTTTTAATGAAATCATGATAAAATCCATCATGAGTAAGCTGGAACGTGCGATAATGAAGAAACGTATTCCTTAATTCTAGACTATAAAATAGTCTTTATCTCGCAATACGGGACGGAGTATGTATCATTAGCAGGTGCTATCGTTTCATTATAGGCCTTAAAGAACTCGTCATATGTAGAAAATGAATAAGACACATTACTAATTTTGCTTGCACTTTCAGACAACAAAAAAAAGTTTGAGAACCGAATGACTTACATCACTCCATAAAGCAACTAAAGCATAAAATAAAATATGAGCATTTTGAGGGAAAATGTTCATATTTTATTCGTGTTTCGCTTGATTTTGCTTAGAAAAAAAAAACCTTTCTTCACTCACTATTCTGTTTGAACAAAAGCTTTATAAGAAACCGATTGTTGTAGAAGCGATTAAAATTTAAAAGAAGGTCCTCAATGTGCTGCAACATTGTAGCCGTTTCTACAATGGCGCAGATGCTTGATCTGGAGATGTTTACAGGGTTCGCAGTTAAACGATTTCGTTGTTTTGTGTCATTTGTGTCTTTAAAAGTGTAATTTACTTTAAAAATTCCCGAACTTTCCGGGATTTGAGGTGTATTGTGTTATCGTTCTGTCATTTTTTATATTATCGCTATGGCCTTATCTGGCCTTTACTTTGATGACGAGTTTACTTTCTCTTATTAATTACTTTAAAAACGTGAAAATTCATGTGCTTTTGGTGTAAATTAAAGTACAGTCAATTTCGCGCGTTACGCGAATAATGCGTGCTAGAGAAATTCACGTAACTCTAGTGTTCGCGTAAGTCGAATTCCCTTTATAATATTGTTTATATTTCGTATTCTGGGATCGAAAACTTACGGAGCACATAGATAATTGATATTTAATCGTTAATTTCGACAATGAGTGTAAAATTTTGCCAGAAATATTTTTTTCAATAGTGAAATGCAACGTATTTGTGGAGAAATTTGAAATTGGACAAATAAAAAATTGAATTCTACATACAAAATTACACGAACTGTTAAAACTTTGAGATTCACATATGTCGAATTCGCGTCACTCGAGTGTCGCGTAACTTTGGTTATGACTGGTTTAATAAGTGTGAAAAGAACTTTACATTCCTCGGAACTGAGCAAACTGTAGAACTTCAAACCCTGCACTATCGCTTTCACGAGACGAGCACCAGTTGGCTGCTTGTAATCAAAGTGGAGGCCACTTCTACATCGATATCGGGGTGGGTGAGCGAACACTGGCGAGAAAGCAAATGCCGCCGCTGCACACAATTCATAAGCGTGAGCCTTCGGCTCTCAAGGTCAAGATTTCTTTTCTTCCGTTCCTTCTCGTCCCTTTGCCGCTCTTTTTTTGTTCCTTCCGGGCTATCACTTTCTCTGGGCGATTTTTCAAGGTAACCATCCGAGAAGTGTCGCCGCTTTCTTCGGTTAAGGGTGCGTTCTTATGGACGTACATAACAACGCAGATGGGTGTTTGTTTTTACGATGGGTGGTGTGCGCCTTGCTGCTCGTTGGTTGGTCCCGATGGGAAGTGGCAGTTCCGACATTTGGCGCAGGACCGCACAGGGTGGCTGTTGTGATGTTTATGAATGGAAGTAGAACATCATAGAGAGGAACAAACATGCTTGCTTCCACCGTTTCATCCGCGTACCGCCCACCTAACTGCCGGTGCTGCGGATGACAATATGAATCATGTGAATGGATGTGTCAGTTCGGTGCTGCAGTAGCTGTGTTAACTCTCCATTTCCTGTCCCACAACCGCCGCATACGGTGCGGGCAAATTTGCTATGACCTTGGTGGAGTCGCGATGTCGCGCTTGGAGTGTGCTCCTTGCGAATGGTTCCCTTTGCTCTCGTGTTAGTAGCCCCGTTGCTGGGTGGTTTAGTGTTGCTGCTCGTCCGCTTAAGCTGTTCACCATCCTCCAAAACCCACCCCGGGCCAATCGCGTGTTACTGGTTCGCATCATCGTGCCACGTTTCGGACAGGCTTTTACCTCATGCGTGATAATTCCCGATAACCGGTAAGGGACCGACGCACAGATAAGGTTTCTCCCCTTGCGTGCACCCCGGGGGGAGGAGGGGAAGAGAAAGAACTTGCCGATTGATTCACGCCCAGCTGGTGTGATATGGGTGGTGAAATTCGCTTATCGGCATTGTTGTTCATCCACCCAATTTTCGGTGTCCGGTAACTAAACCGGTTCCGTCTGTGACTGTGGGAGATAGATTAGGCACCGGGGCGGGTTTGATACTCTGAATTGAATTTTGAGGGTGAAATGTTTCAATCGAAACAAAACCAGATAGGAGCGAAATTTGTTTGTCTGGGAATTTAATGTTGCACACCTGCCTGATAACCTTATCGGTCAAGACAAGTATTAATCGGATAAGTTTAAGCTTGCAGTAAAACAAAAAAAAACTCATCATAAACTGGTAATTAGAGTCTGCTTCGTAGTCGATTATTTGTTTTCATTTTGGTATTTAAGCAACGATTATCCATTGAACAGAATTATTCATTCGATGTGGGAAAACCTTTACTTCTTCACTCTATGGAACGTGTTGTTGGCAATCGTATTGATTTTTCTTCCCCTATTTGCAGGGCAATGTGTTGTGATTTTAATGTGCCTTGAACTACCCTCGCCTCACCCGTAATGGGTTTGAACTGAATTCAATTATTCATACTGAAAAACTGTACTCGGCCCAAGCGACCAACCGCACCACTGACACACACACGACGGAACCGGCGACTACCGCCATCAGAGGACCGTTTTATTATTCATTGGCCTAAAGCACACACAGAAAAGCAAGAACCACATGAACGACGAACCACTCATTTTCTCTTCCCGTATTTTTTATTCTGTTTTAGATTCGAACTGCGAGGGCTGCTAGCGATATGGAACACACTACTGGCAATGTTCAGCATAATGGGGGCCTGCCGGACAGCGCCCGAGCTGGTACACGTTCTGCGACATTACGGTCTTTTCCATTCCGTTTGCGTTCCAAGGTAAGTAGTGCGGTAGTCCGGTGTTCATCTTCATCATCTCGCATATCTCGCGTGTTCATCATCTTGTAGGAGGAAAACATAGGTAAAACATTGTGGCTGTGTGTGAAGCCGAAAAAAAAACCCCGTATGGTTAGCCGGCGAGGGAAAAAGTTGATCAAACCCAAACAACCCAACCTAATCTGACCTTGATTTGTTTGCGCGCTGCTTGAGCTGTTGGGACGGGACAGAATGCCGAAACCGTCTTATCTCTGTAAGGTGGTGTGACTGGTTGCGGACACGACCTTGTGACCAGTGGTGGAACTTCGTCAAAACAAGGCCCCGGTGAAAGCAGATCGTTCGATGCTTTCATTCTTGTTTGGATGGTAGACACTGGATCTTTTGGTGCCATGGGTGAGATGATAAGAAGGAACCCCAAAAGCGGATCCCATGATGGAACCGGATTTTTCGAGCTTGTTTCATTCAATTTGACCTTGGAGCACTGATTGATAATGTTTGTTTTCTTTTTAGTGTGTGGTTGTTTGTACATGGGAGCACAAAATCTGGCTGAAGAAGGAAGACTTTCTTCGTGGAGAAGGATTTTGGCACACACACGCGATAACCTGCTTGACACGCGGATCAACCAATAAAGTTGATTTACGAGTTGAGGGCAAATGCTGCACGTTACTTTGACCTTCCGTCCTAGCGACAGCGAATAAAAAAGCGTTGCACCGTTCGGGGTTTCACTGATGCCTCTTTCTTTGCGCGTTTTTGTTAATTTCCGGGATCTGTATTATCTTTTCGGCTTGAAGATTTTGTTTAATAGGTTATATTTCTCTGTTCGTTAAATATTGCGTAACTAGAGAGAGAGAGACTTATTTCATTAAGACTTCATTACCATTAGCTGCTTAAGATGAGCTTTGATCTACGAGCTTTCGGACCCGAATGTCGAAGCACTAACATCTCTACCCTGCCATTATGTAACTTAATGACAGCAATGGGACACATTGGTTCTTGGCCAGAACCGAGAAGTTGCTGCCGCTGTAAAATGGGTTCCCTCGATAGCGATTAATTAATCGCAAGCTAATGATAAATAATGTGTCCGTTTTTAGTGACGCATAAAGCAGCTTGTTAAGGCACCGATAATTGTTCCGGTACCACTATCAGGGATGAACAGCAAGTACTTCAGCGACCGAATGGCCCTTTAAAGGTGAGATAATAAACTGGCTGCGACGTTTGTTACGCGGCCTGGAAGCTTCCAGGCGGTGTGCTCCCAGGGTGCGCGAGCGTATGTGTGATGAAATTAATGGGAAATTCGCAACGATTTCGTCAGTTTATATGTTCTGTGTGCGTTGAAAGTGGGTAATCGCGCTTGTTTGTTGTTGGTTTTTACTTTACGTGACACGTGGCCGGTTACGAAGCGGGATCATAGAATTAATTCATCTGGAAACGAGATAAATCATCGAATCATGCAGCATTAAAATTAATAAATACCCAATCGGAGATCAGACATTTCCACGTTGCTCCAGTTTTGGTGGCAGCACTGAAACGACCCACCGCTGCACACTTAATCGAGGGTTTTGTAAATGCAGTCGCGATTAACGTAGCGTATCGGGCGTTTGAAAGCAAGTAACAAGTAACGAATTGCAACAACTTTGTTTTTTTTTTGTTTTGGTTTTGGCTTTGTTCGTTAGTGTGCGTATGTTTAATGTGATTGCTCGTGTTTTGAGAAAAAAAGCAATTGCAAATATAAAAAAAAAGTTAACATCACGGTTCGATTACGTCAAATGTTGATGACGAGCTGGGCCACAAAAAGCTGTCTTATGGATCACAAAAATTCAACGTAAAACATAAAAAAAATCAATATTTCCTTTCGTCGTCCTTCATCTCATGGCCACCAGGGTTGTGCCCGTTGCTGATCTTCAGTGGGGTTTTCCGATTGATGTTGTGTTGCTTGCCCAAAATTGAAACCAAAGAATCTTGACGATCTTTGTGCTGTGTGTTGTGTATAGTCGTTGATTGGAAATTTTCAATTTCTAGCTTTTGAACTCTCAAAAGCGCAGATACGCTAGACTTGGTTTAGCCTCTCAGTAGAGCGTGTGGTTTTATAATCGTCCACCTTCCCCGTGCAGCCTAATCCACCCTTTCGACTTGCGCGACTGGCGGTGTGTGATGATGATCATCTTCCAAAAAGCCCCCAAAATGTGCGTCTCGATTCATTAGCGTTATGTCATTCGGGTGTGTGCTCTTTTTATTCCCTCGCCCCGTTGTATTCGACAGTCGTCTTCGCGGGTCATGACCGAAATCCATAACTGCAGACCACAACAGCCACCAGCCACGGAGACAAAGAAAAAGCATCGTGTCTGGGCGCATATTTACACTTGTGCTTTTCTTAACGCTCTTCCACAAAAATGGGAGGGAGGGGATGTTTTCTTTCATTCCCGGCATAAGCTGCTATTTGCAAAACTGCGTGATGCTTACGGGTAATAAACGGTGTGCAACGAGTGACCTCAAAAGTAAAAAATAAATAAAAAAGATCACATTTGTTTAAGCATGATGATTTACACGAGCGCGCCACGGACGCCGTTTCTTGCAATATCCGGTTTTTTTTGGGTGGAAAAACCAGCCCCAATAACATAACATTGGATGGAATGAAGCATTAAGCAAAATGTGTGTTTACCAGCCTGTTTGACTCGGGCGGCATAAGATGACACGATGTATGTTTCGCGGGTTTTATGTAGTGTTGCTGTTGCGTGCTTACAAGACGAAAGTGAAAATGTGTGCGAACTTGAGCGCACAAGCCGCGTATGCTTTTTTGTGTCGATTGTGCGTATATTAATTGTTTCTCTTCTTTCTCGGTGCAGAAAAACATTCACGCATACTCTTCGTGCAAGATTTTGAACAGTTTAAAGGGTAGTTAACTCTGGTGCTCTTTTCGAAATGTCGCACAATTTTGTGAATCATACCCATTCGATCATCATATTACGTAAGATGCGTTAAAGTGTGACACATTTCCCTTGGCGAAGTTTAAACAGAAGATCCTCTTATATGCGTACAGAAGGAGCTGCTCATCAAGAGGCGAATGAAGCTGCAAAGCTCAAAGTCTCTATAAAACCAATAAACAACAACAGGAGCTTCTCTCTCTCTCTCTCTCTCTCTTTCTCTCTCTTTGCTAGCAGTTATTCGGCAACAGCCATTAAATCTGAATTGATTTGTTTATGAATCAATCACTCATCGTGCAGTAAAATGCCGGAATTTGGTCGGCCATATTAGCATTATAAAAAGTTAAACCTTTTTGTATGATAATTTCATTACCGGACCGTTGTCAGCAGAAATGATATAACTTAATATGGTAATGGTTATAACTCCGGAAGTAGTTTTTGCGTGAAGGTTCGAGAGTAAAGCACGATCAAGATTTAGCTTTTGATCATCACTGCACGAGTGAGGCGCAGCTCGCGTGTTGATCATTGAAGCGAGAAATGTATAAGTTTCGTGTAAATACTTACTTTAATACACGTGCAATGGTGCATGACTAGAATGTGTTTTAATTTTTTATCATCACAGAGTTTATATGGGGTTAGAATTCTCACTTAACAATATTCATTCTAAGCTTTCGATAAAAATAATAATTAAATTGCACTCATAGTTGAATGATCAGAAATCATTTTTAAAATTTCATTGAATCAGTATAACTTTTTCATTGTTACATCTGTTAGTTAAACTTTTTTATTGAATTAAAAAAAAATACAAATATCCGTAGAGTTATGTTCCGGACTTTAATGCGGCTAATCAACTTTGCCGCCCTATTTTCAACACCGCTCGTGCTAAATTTTGAACAATTCATTTAAGGCATTTTCTGTATCCCGACCATGCTCGGTTGTTGTATAACTTAGTATCTTATTAATTAAAGTTTAGTTTGCACATTAATGCTGCAATTTTAAATTTTGGTGTATCTTTATAGGCTTCCAGTTTTGTTAATTAAACCGGTCTTTAATCGAAACAAATTGAATTGTGAAACACAAATCAATAATGTGATCGATAACCACTTGAACTCACACAACATTTTGTTGATTGGTAATTGCATCGTTAAAATCACCACACGCTCATTCATATGCGCGCTGACCTGGTAAACCCTGCAATGGCACACTCCTAGCCGCATCTCGAGTTAGCCAAACAGCGACCGGGCTAGTGCCGAACGAGTTGCACGTTTTCGCTTACTAGGTCAGAGGCCGGTCAGTGCACTCGGCGAGTAGACTAATTAAATTTCCGCGTCTCCTCGTACACGGGTGCAGACGGTGGCGCTTGCGGGGGGGATGGTGGTTTCTACTGCTCCACTTGAAGGTCCTGATAGGCGCTGGAACACAGCGCACCACCGTAAAAGTGATACATCCGTTATTTAAGTGTCACTAAAAAGGGGAAGTCCAGGGTGTCTGTGTCAGCATGTGTGCATGGCGCTAACTCTTTACTTTACTAGTGTGTTATATACATCTCTCTTCCTCGTAATTGTTACGAGTTGGGGTTAAGCATAAAGGTTAAGAGGAGCGTTTTTTGGCAAAGGATGAAGTGAGGGATTTTTTGTTGTAGAGATTAAAAAGTTGCAAACTGAACCACATTAAACCACTCGTGACCATTAAAAATGCGTTTGTCGGTGGGCTGTAGCTGGCTTTTTCCCTTCTCCTCGCATAAAATGTGTGTGTGAGGTTGACAGAGGGAAGAGGGTGGTCAGTTGGGCGATAAAACTCCCCCCCCCCTCCCCCTTGTTTCCATTCACCCTCCTCCCTTACCTTTCTTATCGCATTTAAACGCACGCAATCACAACTAAACCCGAGACAGCTTCATTGCGCACTCGGTTCGTTGTTGATTTATAAATTAATCATGGTATGTGCGGTGGCCTGATGACGGTTGCATCGTTGCAATTCCCCGCGCCCCGCATTGTTGCTCTTCCGTGCCCCCAAAAGTGGGAAACATTATAATGCTCCCTGAGATCAAGATCTAGGTGTGTGATACCGGGGGAACCCATTTTTTTTTTTACTATGAAGCTCACGTCTACCGCGTCCCGAAGGTGAAGGTAGTGGAAAATTTTTTGGTTTGCAATTATTAACAGTATCTGGATCAATGATTTTCCATCTGCATCTAAGTAATTTAACGTTTGCTGAGAGTGTGATTAGATGTGCTCATATGTGAAGACACGTGGAGAGTGAGCTCTGGTGTGAAAAAGGGTAACTCGAACGCGATCTGTAATTACTGATCGATGTGCAAACCAGCTACCCGATTTACAACACGGCTTGTTACACTGGAGACACCGTTTCAAGTAAAGGAAGCTGTTGCAATAAGCCATCTTGCCATGTATCTTTATCTCTCTCTGGGTATTCTAGGTTAGTGGAGGAAAGGGAATGGACACACACACACACACACACAGGTTAGGTAGGTGTTTGCTAAGACAGCGAACGATCAGCTGGAGGCACACTTACGAAGATAGTCATTAGAAAAACGGAGAACCACTCTTGCATGGGGAGTGCGCCTACCCGTGGTTTGATCAGCGCCGCAAGGGCTCGTCGGGTCAGGGAAATGAACCCTAGCAGTACTGTTTGTATACTTGTCGCTTTGCACAATTTCTTCCCTTCTGTTGCGATCAGCTGTGAGCGATCGGTGGAGGGGGCCCCCGTGCCAGAAGGTCACCCGGACGAGAGTTGATCTGGTCGATGACCAGCTGCATTGGTTGCACGCGTGTACTATCCGTGTCTGTTGAAATACGTATGGCACTTTGCGTAATGTGACGATCGTGTGAATGGACGAAATGAACGGAAAATGAAGCAAGTAAAGTTGACGTTTCTTCACATCAAAGAAAGGAGATTACCGTAGGAAGTGTGATTGGGGTAGTGCTTCGTCCTTTTCAAGGACACCACGAAAGGTACTGGTGAAGGGATTCAAGCAAAGGTGGTTTCCCCATCAGATTACTCTCGCGTTGATGAGATTTCTGTACACTGGTTGAACAACCACAACAAAAAAGAAAAAAAAAACCCCGAAGAAAAAGTGAAAGGAATCGCTTCATCTTTGTGCGAGACTTTGCAGCACCCATCGTGTAGTATAATTGCTGGTTGGATGGAAATAATTCAGCGAATTAATTTCGAAAGCTGAACGTGCCGACTATTTCATCGTCGCAATCAATCTCTGGTAGCTCCACTTGAGCATCGCACCCAAAACCCAAGCCCAATAACAAGCAATCCTTCCATCTTGAAGCGGAACGGGAACCATTTTGCAGTCAAAAATGTTTCGTTTGGCGCAAACATTAATATCGCTTTCCGTGGGAGACGTTTTTGGGCGAATTGGAACAGTAGCGTAGGTAGAGTGTATAGCGAGATAAAAAAATTAACAAATAGACTTGGTACTTTGCTGGAATTGGTTGCACTTTTTCTCATCTAGAGACTAAATTTAGCCCGCTGCTACCGTATTGATTTTTCACATTTTTTAAGCACCATTTTTCGTGTTTAAACGAAGAATAAAATGAATAAGGATGCCTTCGCTGACAAGCAAATGGTTCGTTTCGCATCTCACTGTAGATATGTTCCAAATATCGGATTAGCGTCTTGTAATCTTTTCGTTTTTGTACCATTTTGACGCAATTTACCAACAGTTCCGCTTAATGATGTTTATTTTGATGACACCACGTCTACGCATTTGGTTTTTTCCAAAAAAAATTCCAATAAATTTCTTCTTCAATTATTTGTATCTCAAACAATCGCTATTGCTGCCTCCCGTTGCTGGACGTCTGGACCGATGGTAGACGTACGAGTGGAAGCTTTTTTTTTCCAACGATACGTCACATCCATCCGGTCTTGTTTTGACGTCAATGCGTTCATTAGAGTGTGTAAACGTTCCGATCGCGTAATTTTGCTCGTCCACCACCCGTTTGAGATCGAATGACAAAAAAAGACGGTATTCTGGTCAATAGATAGCTTGCAAGTTGTATTAATTTAACAACAAAATATCTCATTACTACGTCGCTTTTCGCGTAAGACGATCTCAGCAAATACACCAGCGGACGGCAATGTATAATGCATACGGTTGTGTTTGGGTCTAAGGTTGGCTTGCCATAGAGTCGGTAATTGTTTATGGATGCGAGATTTGTGGCCAGGTGACCAGGTCGGGGGTGGGTCGGTTATTCATATTACATCGTATCAACCGCCCATCATTAAGGGCTATCAGGTGTCTATTGATCCTAATGAACTGTTGGATAAATAATTTAAGACCATCGTTAATTTGTTTCTTGTTTTCTTTTTTTGCTTTAGAAATTTGATCTTTCCTCCTGGGGTTTTACAAATAGGGCACAGAAGTATACTTGAGTTTGTGACGTTAGGAGCGGAACTTGACTGATATATACATTGGGACATGATATTTGCACAAAATATGGTTCAGATTGCACTGGATTTTACCCTTTTTCATGTCACTGATAAGATATAAGATTAACTATATTTCGTGTGTGCTATTCAGAACCCACACACTTCATAATTCCCCCAAAACTCATTTTTTTAGTGATATCTCGTTTTTCTCTTTTCTCGTTAATATGGTAAAATATTTGCCATCTGCTACTTATTTTACTGTATTAGTGAAATATTATTGCTTCATCGTGCACACAATCTAAACAACTAAACTGTTGTACACCAAATATTGATCTAGTTTCGCCTAGCGATCGTGGACCTACTGAAGGACACCATGCTTTATGTTTTGATAGTGACAAATTTCGTTTCACATCTTCGTTTCGTTTCGTTCTTACACCCAGCAGAGCAAGGTTTATTCGAGTATATAGAACAGACCCTTCGTCACCTTAGTAAACCCCCGTTTTCCAAACGCATATCTTCTTCATCAAATACGATTGCCAACGAATCAAACAGTATGGCTAAAACGGAATGCAACAGCACCTTCTAGTCTAAATATAGCTCGCTCGCGTAAGAAAACAATACGGAAAGCAAATAAGTTTCCGTACGTCATTTCGTGCTGGCAAAACCGTTCTGTGCCTGCCTGTTGCGATTAATCAGGTCTCTCACGCGGTGTTGTAGCTGGTTGACTGATTCATTTTTTGTTTGTATCTTGACCATCAAGTTGGTGACGACAACATTGATGTGTGGAAATGGAGCTGTGGAAGTTGCCAGACTTGTTGGACCTAGTTTATTGCTACTAGACGGACGGCTTGGCGTGACATTGGGGGTAGTCTGATGCCGCCAAGTAGTAGACAGCCATTAGCACCGTTCACCAGCCATCTGTATGTAGATTGGTTCAATCTGAGACGTGCGCGCTGAGAGGATCGGTAGTACATACTTAATTTCGTTTCCCATTTACTTCCTGGGGTGCCATAGAGGGCAGTATGAAAGCCGCGTGGGTGCGTTAATTAATCATCCAATTGGGCAGGGGAATGCTTGACCGGGGAGCCCATTTCATTCCGGGGGTTTTCGTTCTCTGTTGTGGTTCCAATATCCTTTAAGTTGCGTTTTGTTTTGCCCACCATAAGAAGTGTATGACGCCGGTCGTATTAAAATTGATTTCTGTTTTCTCTCTCTCTCTCTCTCTCTTACTCACTCGGTCTGGTGGGGATCTGGTGTGTTCTCATTACAGCTTTATTGAACACGACCGTGTCAGTGGTTTCTGGACATGGTTGTTCGTGCTGTCAAAGCTACCGGAACTGGGCGACACGGTGTTCATCGTGCTGCGGAAGCAACCGCTCATCTTCCTGCACTGGTACCACCACATCACGGTGCTGATGTACTCGTGGTTCTCCTACACCGAGTATACCGCCTCCGCCCGGTGGTTCATCGTGATGAACTACTGCGTCCATTCGGTCATGTACTCGTACTACGCGCTGCGTGCCCTCAACTTTAAGCCACCGCGCTCGATCGCGATGCTGATCACGACGCTGCAGCTCACGCAGATGGTGGTGGGCTGTGCGATCAACATCTGGGCGCACGGTTTCCTGCAGACGGCCGGCAAAAACTCGTGCAACATCTCCGAGATGAACATCAAGCTGTCGATCGCGATGTACTTTAGCTACTTCGTGCTGTTTGCCCGCTTCTTCTACAAGACCTACCTCTCCACGAATGCGCGCAAGGGCAAACGGCCGATCCAGGTGACCGCTTCGTCGACCGCCACCAACGGGCAGTACGGCATCGATAGCCGCAACCTGATCGGCAAATCGGACGTCCAGTCGCTGCTGGCCGGACAGAATAACAACAAGATCAAGGCACAGTAAGCTCCACGCTTCCAAGCTCGGACAGACCAAGCCGTCTCCAAAACACTTCTTCTCCATCGCAAGCGGTCAGGAGCCTCTTCTTCTTTTAACTGCTCTTGCGGTAGTATGCAGCCGGGCGTTGTGGCATCGCAATACTTTATATTTCCCCTGCATTCCGTTTCAAACTGGCATTGACGGTGGTGAGGATATAAGACCGATCTGGAGCACAATTCCACTGGCACACGTGCGCGTGTGTCGATACTCAGGTGACAGGACTCTTGCCACCGTGTTCCAGCTAGGATAGTAATTAAAAAAAAAAACACACACACAATCGTTTGGTGGCTGCAAAGCTGCCACCTACTGTTACTGCTGCTACTGGTTGCTGCTACTACATGGCGTTATAATTTTCCACCCATTAATCGCCTGCAAAGTTTCAATCGAACATCAACTCTTGCAAAGGCAGACAGACAACATAGCGGACGGACAAAAGCACACATAAAACGATAATGTAAATTCCAAAAAAGTGTAAAACATTACTTGTTGGAAGGAAAACAAACGCAATAGGATAAAACTTTTAGCATTCCTGGTAAAAAGAACGTTAAAAAGTTAAGAACGAAAGTGAACAAATTTAGGTGCAAATTTTACTGGAGGCGGTTTAGTTTAGTTTAGTTTGGTTTGTTCTTTTGCACACAACAACACCATATGCACACTAATGAAACAAAGAAAGAGAAACACAAAAGTCAACGATAGGAAGTAGCAAAAGCAATACTTCTCGGCAAACAGAATCCTTAAGAATAAAGATCGAACAATATGTTATAGAGCAGGGGGTAAGAGAAATACATACAAAACTGACGATGAAATAAGGACGAACCACTATTACTACTACTAAACACTTACGAAGGACGATGATTTTTTTCTTCTTACTTATTAGAAAGCAGAAACTGTGTAAGAAAGTTACTTGGAAAAACACTCGCGCCGTGCACGATCAATTCGTGCTTGGTCGTGGCGTGTGGGCGGGTAAATGTGGGGACAGGGCAGTTACAAAGCTATTCGGGGTGGGAAGCTTGTGTTTAGGCGTTTAGTGTGTATATCTACTATGGTAGCTAACATCTACTCTCTTGTGTTTATATAAATATATGAGTTTCCTGTTTTTTTTTTGTTTTTGTTCTTCTCTGTTGTATTATTTCCGGGAGATAATTGTATGTATTGGATAAATTGTAGAAGTTGTGTAAAGTAAATGCGCCGAGAAAAGTGAGTGAGAGAGTTGCGTTCAATAGGAAGTAGTAGTATGCTGTAGCAAAGAAGGTACGCAAAGATGTAACGTTTAAGTAGGGTTTTTGTTTCCTTTCCTGCCGCAGTCTCTGTCTGCCACACACGGAAAGTGTAATACTATCTTACTATACATATATAAATATGTAAGCGCGACAAAAAGGGGGCTAATAAACGTGACAGAACAGGCTGCGGATAAAAACTGATCGAACAAAGCAGACAAAACCAACCCTCTCTCCCTCTCGTTGTAAGCGAAACCAAGCGGGTGTTATAGAGGGTAAAATGTGGGCAAAAGCCTCCACAAATCAGGAACGGTAGCGAATTAGAGTTTTGTGTGCGGGATCGCTAGCGCACGAAGGAAGGGTACGCAGGCTAATGAATTAGTTGTACACGGGTGCACGTGTATACACACGTGCACGCCGACACGAATGTGAAGAATGAGCAAAGAACGGAACAAGAAAGCGTACCGACAAAACAAAAGAAACGTAAAACAAACGAACAACAGAAACAAAACATCTGCGCAAAGACTGTTTTCGACTTATTTATAATAAATAATAAACCACAAACCGCAAAGTAAAAACAAAACAAAACCCAAACTTGATTGCCTATTCGTACGAGTGAATAAATTGAAATGAACAGCAAGAAAGGTGTAAAAATAAGGGATATGATCACAAAACCCCCCCAAACACATACACTGGTTTTGGGGTCCGTTAATGAACCTTCCGGTATCTCGCATACATTCGGAGATTCGAAGCATCTTAACGAAGACTTCTTGCTGCTAGTCACATACCACCCACACACACACACACACTCATCATTCCATTGGCGTAAAACGGTTGATTGAAAAGAAATGAAACGAAATAAAATTATTAAAACAAATGTACATGTATAGAAACAGAACTGCGTACGAGAAACCCTATTCTATCACAGAAAACCTCTGCTCAATTCGCGCGCATCCATTTTGTTGTCGTCCGGCTGTGTGTTGCTGTGTGCTGTGAAGGGGGTTTGTTGATCGTGGATCACTTAGTGCAGCACGTTCGAAACGTTTACTTTGCTTGTGTGGAAGCAGAAGCAATTGGGGCAAAGGCTTTGTTTTGTAATTGAAAGCTGAAAAAGCTTAAAATAAGATGAAAGGGGTAAAAATATTAAAGCGTTGCTCGTGATGTAAATAATTTATCCATACACACATACACAGCGGAAGAGGATAATGATCGCTTCGTTAAATTCTTTGCTAGAGTCGATATGAAATTAAGCCACTCAAATGTAAACATTGATTCTGACTCACCCTGAACGGGGAGTGCGTGTGTGTGTGTGTGTGCGCATTGAAATTATAATATCCTGTAAATATTGCTTCACTTTGGCCTCCTCCCACCCTCAACAGCATATATAAATAGGACAAAGAATAGCGCCAAGAGGGCGGTGCATTTAACAGTTTGATAAACAATGTTTATCTTGTTTCCTGGTAGGTTTGGCGTTCCGTTTTTTTTGTTGTTGTTGCGTTTAATTTCTTGTTCGCGCAAAGCATGCAAGTTTCATTGGGCATGCAGTTTAGGTGTATAAAGATATGAAAATATTAAGCAATTTCCATACGCGCTTTCACAGACTAATGTGTTCTAATTGCGGTGGAACTCACGGGAGGGATGTATCTTTTGTCTGTTTCGAATTAGTTCATGGTGTATAGCATATTCCTAGCGCTACTCATGCACTTTTATATTGCATTCTTTTTTGATTGATTCGCCAACAACAAATGGCACGAAATTCGACTTAATGAATGGCGCCATGTTTGTTATTGATCAAATGGAGATTGAAAAACGGCAAGTTAAAACGTTTACATTGAGATTTAGTCTGCAAAACTATCGAATAACAACCCTATAGCGGTACCCTCAATGTGAAGTGAAACAGCTTCTCGTCTATTCCAGAAGTATATTGTAAAATTACAAAACAAGAAAACAAAACGAAGCTTAATGACCAGCAAGAAGATAATGAGAAAATGCTAACCAAAAACAGGAATGGAAAAAGAGGAACCGAAATTAACACAACGTAAAGCAACGGAAAACAACAACCAAACACAAATGTTAACAAAGAGACACCGTACAGGTGTGTTTAACTTTAGAACTAACTAAAGAAACAAGAACAAAACAAACAAACAAAAGAAACAGTAACAAATAACAGACAGTGTTGTATAAAAAGTAAGTAAAGAAACCAGTATAAACAATGCAAACAAAAGCAATGAACGCGAACGCTGCACGGGAAGAACATTAACACGGTTTTGTTATTGTTCTTCAGAAACAGTTAACTGCTCGCAAAAGGCATTAAAACGGAACAGATACAAAACATTTAAAAAAACACACACACACACTTTCGTCAGCTTTTCTTTGTTTTGTTGGTTGTTTGTATATCCTTTACATTTCTGAAAAGAAGAAAAAATATATAAAAGAAGACTTGTTAAAAATATAAACAAACACAAGTAACATGGTAATAATTTACACAGAACCAAGAACATTAAAAAGCTGTAGAAAAAAACAACAAAATTACAGAAACAACACACTAAAGTTGTACTAACACAGTGGCTAAACGAAAACCAAACCAAGAAGCGAAACAAATTTACCCCAACAAAATGGATTCATGTAAAGCAAAACGGTATTATGGAATGAAACAAACAAACAAGCAAAACAAAAACAAGAAATCTGTTCATTTTGTATCAAAATAAACCTATTAAAATTGAACTTTAAGCGTTGAATTGTATGAAAGAAAACACTGCACAAGCGGTGATAGGACAAAGTTCACTGGGTCCAAAGGCGATCACACGGAACAATATGGCGGAATCGTAAACAGGGCTTCTACGTTGCTTTTAAATTTCGTGTTGAGAGTAGAAAAAGAAGGATAAATTAAGCGTACTTAGGATTTTTTTTGCCTTCGATGGAGACGCAAAGATTCACTTGATTTCAGTTCAATTATCATGCTCACGTTTGAGCGTGAATTGAAGTGATCAATGCAGCAGTACACGGGCAAACGACGATCACCCGTTGTGGCCAATTACTTTTAACCTTCATGCGTGTTTCGGTGTGTACAAGAGGGACCAGGGTAGTGTGGGGCAAGGTAAAGAACGGAAGTTTAAAGTTTGCGCGAGCTAAAATTATCGATTCAAGCATATTGCTTTGGTTGGTTGGTTGCTTACTTTTTTGCCTGTCTGGCTGGATGTGGCGTCGAACGGCGACATCGAACGGAGTTAGCGCAAGAAGAACTACATACATCGATTACATTGACGTCATGTGAAAAAGGGAGTTTTTTTTCTGTTGGCGTTTGGAGAACCCACTCTTCCGTCTTGCGTCGAGGGGCGCTGTCTCGCAACAAGTGGTTTGGTAAGCGAGGGTTTTTCTAACTTCTTTTTGGTGTTTGGCTGACACATTTTTCGCAAAGTACATCTGCCCTGGGTCGTGCTTTAATTCATGTGTTACCTCTTCTATGGTTTGACGTCAATGTGGTCTCGTTACAAAACGCTACAAAAGCAATCGATGACATTAGTTTAATGGTTTAATATGTTTTTATTTTGCAATATATTCATGTATGGAACATTTAATGTGGCAATTATCAATGCTGCGTTGGGATAGTAGTCACGTGCTTTAGGAGTTGTTCTACCCATTAAGGGTAAACACCATGCTTTGGGGTTGGTCAGTTAGAACGATAAAAAAGGATAAATATTGAACTATTAAATGGAACCTGTACTTACAGCACACACCTGCGAAAGGAAGTTGTTTTGGGAATAGTACCATATTACGGCCACGTGTACAAGTGTTTAAAAGGGTAAATAATTATCTAACAATTGCCACAAGCCGTCATACCTGATTGAATGATCATTCATCTCAGCTCGATAGCTTCCAGCTTTCAATGAGGTGTGGAATTTAATGGTTTGTCTAAAGGTTGTTTTGTGTGTCTACTATGTGTAATCGCGTGTTAAACTTAAAACACCGACGTTCTATTTCGCAAACAAATGCGTTTATTACGTTGATGCT
The DNA here is from genome assembly GCF_943734725.1 of Anopheles marshallii. Classification (NCBI taxonomy): domain Eukaryota; kingdom Metazoa; phylum Arthropoda; class Insecta; order Diptera; family Culicidae; genus Anopheles; species Anopheles marshallii. The sequence goes on from NC_071327.1 coordinate 51,877,943, forward strand.
ATAGAGCAGGGGTCTCCAAACTACGGCCCGCGGGCCGCATGCGGCCCTCGAGAGTCTCCAGTGCGGTCCGCGACACTATTGCTAATATTACCGTTGTAATGAAAATGTCTATTTTGGGAATGTTGTAATATTTCTTAACTATTCAATTTAATTACTGAAATAGTTAGCAATATTTAATAATAGAAATTGTGAAATAAAAATCCCCCGAGCGCAACATCTCTCTAAATTACCCGGAAGATACAGGGTTTTGCAATAGATAGAATCTGATGAGCGCAACTTAATGAATCGCGTAAGCTTATAAGATAAACTGGGAGATTGATAGTGAAACACAACACCATTTACTGAATCGCAAAAGCTGGATATGGAGTCGCGGGCACAATTTAGTGAATGTCAAATCCGGCCGGGCTGTTTCTATATCTGCCGGATTCAAGAGTTGAAATAGAATATTCAAAATTAATGTACGACAAAGTTTTAAACAAAGTTTGTTCAAATTATCCATTAAAACTTAGGTTTAATGATGTTAAATACTTGTGATTAATTTGCAACTTCATTTTGTATTTCAACACTTGAATCCGCCTGTACGTAAACATGCTAACCGATTTGGCATTAACTAAATTGCGCATGAGATACCATTTCCAATTTTTGCGATTAATTAAAGTTTGTAGTTTTTGTGTCTGATCTTGTCTGTTCGTGCGATTCAGTAAGTTGGATTCGCCATATCCTATCTAATGTAAAACCCTGTAATGTATAAGTGGCCCTCACGCTATCATAGTTTCAACCAATGCGGCCCGCGGACTGAAAAGTTTGGAGACCCCTGCTATAGAGCAACGTTTGATTATCGAAAAGCTCTGTTAGGCGGTAATGGCAATATGCAACAGGTTCGCTCTAACGCGCGAGCTCATCATCGCCTTCGTGGCGCAATCGGTTAGCGCGTTCGGCTGTTAACCGAAAGGTTGGTGGTTCGAGTCCACCCGGGGGCGGCGATGTTTTTTTCATTTCATAGCTGCTAACATATGAAGTTTTTATGGATATATTCTTTCCTATTATTTGAAAACGATATGCAAATTTTGTTGCGTAGATTATTGGATTATTTTACGTATAGCTTCATTCTACCCTTTATGGCCTTTTTATTCAATTGTACAGTTTTATTAACCATTTAGTAAACGTATCCTAATCATAAATGAACCCATCAGACTTCAGAATTCGGCTAAACTATTTGAAATGCAATCCGACAAATAATTCGCGGTTTATTTAATCGACCAAGGTCATAATATTTATTCCTTTGTTTTAGCGAATAATTATGAGAATTACTCAAAGCATGTTACACATTTTTTAATCTGAAAAAAGGTGATACCCTTCCTATGGTTTTGCAGTGAGAGGAACTGCATTTGCAGAGCATTCAATGGAAAGAGAAAATATACATGGTGAAAAATAACATATCGCAATATAATTCGGACCGTTCACAACAGAATGTGGACCACTTTATTCGGCCTGTCGCAAACGTGCTAAGCGTGCCGTTAGTTCATCTTGCTCGGTGGATGCTTGCGTTGAGGCACCGATCGCAACCGAAGATGGTCCCGAAGGAAGTTCCATGTTGAGTTCAAGGCTAAAATGAAGTAAGAGTAGGAAAACGTTAGCAGTTGCATCGGCATAGAAGCCGCTAGGTAGCAATTCCACCTACCCAGCTTCATCAGCAACTCTCTGCATTAGCGATTCCACATCGTTCTGTGGTACGGCCGTGGTCGTCGTCTGGGACATGGTGTTTTCCATGTACGAGCTCTGCACGTCCAGATCCTCAAACTGTGACTCGAACTTATCCATCAGGCCGGATATTTTCTCCAGGTTCATACCCTTCATGGCCGCATCCATTGCCTTGACGACGCCCGCCATCGAGTTTGTAACGTTGCGCGTCGTAAGCGCGGTCTGTACACGGCTGGCCACGGCATCGACCCGTGCGCTCATACGCAGATAATTTAGCGATTGGCTCTTCTGTCGGATTGCATTCTCGGCGTGGATCCGTGCCACCTCTGTGTTACCCTTCTGGATGGCTTTCTTCGTCTTCAGTATTTCGGCTTTTTCCTCCTTCTCACACTTCTTGGCGTTGCGTTCCAGCTCTTTCACTGCAAATTTAAGGTTAAACAAGTGCTCTGCGAATAGACCAGCGTTAAGGAAAGTGTTTGTTCGGTACGTTCCGTGGTGTATACAATGTGCGGAATAAGCGCACGATTAGATTCTTGAAAAGGATACTCTCCATAGCTGACATTTTTGGGCCTGTTTTAGATCCTTTTAAGGATTAATACTTTAGTACTACGAATAACAGTTTCAACAAGAAATTTAAACCTCCCAGAAATGAGAACTAATTATTAAATTAACGCAATTTTACGACCGCAAGGTTGGGGATGAGTCACTTTTTGAGATTTCGTATGTTTTCAATCGTATTTGGATGTAAACATTAGCGTTTGACAGCCAGCTGACAGTTGATAGATAAATGTCGCCTCGATCGGGCGACATTGTTTTGCCGGTGGGTGCAACTTTTTCATATCCCTTGGAAACAAGGATTCTCTCTATGCATAGAAAAGCAATTGAAAAGCAGTTTAACAAGTTTTATTTCCTTTACGATTTTCTACTAATTCTCGTAAATTACCGTCCTTGTTTGGATGCCAGCAGCAGATTTGAATTACCGTGTGTTCTGCTGCATGGGACAACAAACTGTCATTTGAATTACGGGGAAAAATAGAAAATTTATTTCGCATCAGCGGAGACAACGTAACGGCTTTTTTACTCGTGAAAATTTCATTGGGAACGTTACCAGTAACCATATTAATTACGATTTCTACCATTTTCTGCTGGAACCCTGCATGATGGAGAACAACAAAGGAGGTATCACACTTGCTGCTGTAAAGCATCTTTATATTCGTTTTAAAACTCATCCCAACACTTTTGCCAAAACAGATGAGTTGGAGGATTTCATCGAATCGTCCCAGGTTCCAACGCTTCGAACGAAAATTCGTGAAAAAAGACCCAATTACTCCTGGCCAAAATTTCCCCCTATGGAAAGAAGGAAAAAGAAACCATCGAAGCGGTTACGGGATAACAAAACCGTCTCCCAATGCCTCCAGCAGGTGTGGAAAAAGTCACCGAGCAAACCTTCTTCGGCTACTGTGACCAAACTGCAAGCTAGTGTAACGAATGGTCCTGCGTCGGACAATGATTGCATAATGTTTGCTTCAACTCAGCAGGAGCCACCGAATGGTGAAATCCAGGCTGTGGCGTCAGTTAGCTTGTTCGCCCAGCAGGATAAGGCTTTGGCACGGTACATTTTCGACGAATCCACCGAGGCACAGGTGGAAGAACAGCTGGAAAAGCTGCTGGATGGATTTCAGGCTGAATATCGGCAGCAGTGTGCGGGGATGAACCGTTCTCCTGTTCCTTGTGCTGAGGTAGAGCGTACTGCATCTTTGCCATCAACAATTCTATCCGAAGCTAGTATGGAGCTAGAGGAAATGCCGGCGAAAGGGATTCACGAAAATGTAGCTTCTCCACTTCAAGCGATAAGCGATATATTACCAAATTTTAGCGAAGAGTTACAACGAATGGAAGAAATATTGACAAATAGTAATCCTTTACAGCCAACTCCATCGTTGGTGCCAGTATCGGTAGCCAATACCCAAATTATGCCCATAGTAGAGGTTCCACAAGTTCAGGAAGCAAATACAGTCATATCCACAGTTACCGGCAACGTTTGCTTGGATCTGTCCAAACAGGTGGATGAGAGCACGGCGAAGAACGCAAATTGGGCACTAGCGTCCAAAATTGTAGCTGTGGAACGAGAAAAGACCAATCAGAACCTTTCCTTACACCTACGTATTGCGGAAGCAACAAACTCACCACGGGTAGATGGTGTTCTCGATCTACGTACCAATAATGCTCAAACGATTCCTCACACAGCAATGCACTACTCCACTCGAACTGAAGTGCCAAATCGACCACTCATCACCAAAACATCGGATTGTGGCATACAGACGAACTTGCATCGCAGACGTCGAAATGTCGCTGTGCAGCATCGTCCGGTAACTTCGTTCGAATTTACCGATCGTAATGTAATCGTTCTAGCGCAGCAGTTTGAAGCCGACCCGAGCATGCTGCAAAGGAAGCTTAGACAAATTGCCAAAACGTCCACAGACACGATATGGTGTCAGCGGGATCTTTCCACTGTATTTACCACGGCAGATCCGTACTATGCGAATTTGAAACATTTCTTGTAAATACACCATATTTTTCAATGTAAATTATCGTTTCACCTTTATTCGGGAGGGTACGGTATGAACTAGAAGAAAACGAACCTTGGGGGCAAAAGAATTCGAAAGAATCCACCTCTATCTAGTTTCCTATTTCAATACGTCCAAAAAACCGACTTTAAATATTGCCACTCGCCTTTAACACGGTTTACCTTAGTCTTAACATTAGCCCGCGTTTTTCAGTTAGTTTTCCCTTCGATTAGCTACGCCAACTCTTCATAACTATAAATCTTTCAATACCGATACTTTGACCCTCTCACTGTCTAATCATGTTAACAATTCGTGTCTTCTCTCTATAAAACTTTCTCTCTCACTCACACTCACACACACGCCTGACTTCTAATAATGCCCTTCTTTCGTTATTTTTTGTTTAGCAACAAACATTACTTAGGAAGCATTTTTCCACATTTTTACCCTTTCCGGACTGTTACATATCCATGCTCTTATGCCCTGGAGTCTAAAAGGCTTATGGATATGGAAATTAAATACATTTAAATTCACTACTCCAAACGGAACGTTCGCCATTGCGGTATCCTCAATGCAAACGACCACTACCGATGACAAAACAATCGGAGCACAAAGATGACTGGAAAGAGTTTGAAATTAAATATCCAACCGTTCGCCTTTCTCTCTAATATATTGTTGTTGATCACAGTGTCCTCGTGGGTGGCTGCAAAATACAAACGAAAATGTAGAAAATGCAATAAAGTAAAGTATTAATTACTTTGTTGTTTCCTCTTGTTGCTTGATTGCTTACATGAACAAACACCATTTTCGGCATCCACCTATGCACAAGCGAGGCCAGCTCCGCCTTGCGCTGGCTTTCCATACCGTCCGTTGCTATCACATCGTCTCCGGATACTACTGCTGCTGCAGCAGTCACCGGGTCCGTCGGGACTTTAGACGGGCCCGTTTGCGTCCCGGGCATACTAACCCCACCGGGTGTTGGTGTAGCTGTTTGAAACGTTTGATACTCTAGCTGTAGTTCGGGCAACGGTTGCCAACCGGCTTTCAGTGGACAAAGATTAAACAGCAGATCGTACGTGGAGTACGCAAATATCGACACGTTCAACTAAAAAAAAAGAAGAGTATAGTACAAGTAAGATTAGTGTGATAAGAGTCATTTGGTACGCTGAGACTTTATGTCCCACACAAACGTACCTGTCGATGACCGGCAAACATGAAACTGTCGGAACTGTTCAGTATTGCTTGCAGATGAAGAATTCTACGCGTGGGATTACGCAGCGTGATGCGTAACGTCATCGGTAACCGTACGTACATTCGCTGCTCGATGTAGCAGTACAGGTTTAGCGGTGGATCGATGACTTCTGCAAAAAAAAAAACAATCGAAATTAGTGGCTAAACTCTGAGTTCAACTACAGTACAAACACGACATCGAGTAGACCAGTTCGATTTGTTTGATTGAGACTGTATATACTTTGGAAATCCATATAAAAGTTAAGGAATGATATTTTTTCTTGAATTTACTAATAAATTAAGGAAACATGTTTGACTAATATTACTTAAAAATCGTCTTAAAGCCATTTTCAGGATATACACATCATCAAAATTACTGCTTTGACTAGTGTAGTGCTTAATGAATCTTTTGAGAAGAGTCATTCATATGAATCTTTAGTGTGGAGTCATTCAAATCAGGACTCTCAGAAGATTCACGATTCTTCAGAACATAGACGGATTATGTTTCTTGGAGGCCTAAAGCAGGCAGGGTAATTGGGCCCATTTCTGGCAACTGATGACAGGGGGAGGGGTGGGATATTCATGACGGACAAGTCCACAGGTGGTGGTCATATATCTTGGAGGATTCTAGAAACTTAGTAATAGAGACTCAGATTCATTAATGCCGTTCAAAGATTTTGTCCGGCTTCTTCACGGACGCAATCGCGCTACCTTTGAAAATCACGAGCGAACGTAACAGTCTGTCGAAGCAAATTGCTCGAACTGATTAATTAATATATTGCTGCTTTGATGCTGATCTGACCGTTCCACACGACTATTGATGCTTGATAGAGCATCCTTCGAACAGTGTCGTGCTTGTCTAGCATGTCCGACGGTTGATATAGCGTTCCCTTACCGATTCCATTGATGATAAATTTCGACTCGTTTACTACGGTTGGCGTTCGTGACCGGCACCATCGTACGCAGTACATCCCGAAGATTGGCCACGACATGTTACCGGCCGCACTAGTCACATTTGTTCCCGCTTCGGGACGATTGTAGTGCGCATTGATGAACCCATTCCGGTCGTTGTTTGTAAGCTGCACACAATCGAGCGCCCGATTGTAGATGGTTTTCGACACATTCTTAGCGACCAGATCATCACCGCCCGGTTTCGACGCGTTGGATAACAATGCGGACGCCTCGTTAAGTGGCAGTGGTTTCACCTTGAAATCTTCTACACTCCCGGTGGATGTGGTCATACTGGTAGTGATGTTATTGGTAATGTTGCCTCCCTTTGCTGAAGGTGACAGTGCACCGTCACCGTCCGTCGTTGTGGACACCGTAGTTGTTGTGGTGGTATCAGCCAAGGCAGCATGTGAAGGATGATGGGTTAGTGATAAGTTCATCTGATTGGTTAGCTGTGCACTAGTGCTACCGATTATCGTTGCATTCGTCGGCAATTTTGAGAGAAGGTTCTTGTTGTACTGCTCGTCTGCCGGTCGGTTCGATGCCGGTAAATTTGCTGTCCCACCGCTGGAGTCTGGCGATCGCGAACGATTAAACACGAGCTGGGTGTCGTTCGAAAGATAATCACCACGCGATACCCAATCACGGGTACAATTTGTTGCACTAAGTAGCTTCAGTTCCTCGAACCGACTCGCCGGTCTTAAGCCACTCCCGCAGACGGCATCACCGCCTTGGTACGGTTTCTCCACTATATTATGATCCTGAAAAGTACACAAAAACGACATAACGAATTTAGATGTAATTTAAGCGCAGAATAGCCATAAAACCGCTGCCCACAACTACTTACACTAATAAATTGCGTTTCGAGTATATCGATCGGGTCGGGTGATTTTATCTCCACGTTGATGCGTAGCAAAAAATCCTCGTTCCGGTACGCCTGCCCGAGTGCCTCCCGGCTCAGCGTATAGAACCGACCGGTAAGTTTGATCTCTTCCACACACGGTACCACCACCGTATCTTCCTTAATCTTTCGCACCAACTGTTCGTCCTCGTGCAGGAATTCAATCTTTACGTTATGATTGTTCACATACTTTTGCAAATTTTTCTCGTTTGCCAGCAACTTTGCTAGGTCCTCCTTTTCGCTGTTCGGGGTGGAAGGTGAATCGACCGTCCCACTCCCGCCGTTCAGAGTGTTTCCTCCTCCACCGCCTGACGCTTCTGTTTTGCTTTGGTGTAAATTTTTCATCTGATAGTACATTTTCTGCTTCAGCTCTATGTTGCCCGCCACCAGGCTGGCGAGGTAGTACGAAACGGTCGTCGATGATTGCATCTGCAGCTCACCGATATCGATCTGCACGTGGGAATGAATCTTCTGCAGCGGATGATTTAGATCGGTTGTCAAAAATACTGGGCAAATAAAAGAAAACAATCAGTAGGCTGTGCGAAACGGGAGTTGTTGCTAGTAGTTACCATTATTTCTTAGCAGTTGTGGTACACTGATGCTCACACCGACGTTCTGTAGGCAAAGATCGGACTGGTTGAATATTTTCGTCGTTACCTGATGGAATTCGTTCGTCAGCATCGGTTGGTTGGTTGGTTTGGTTTGAGAACCCAGATGGAAGCTAAATTACAAGAAGAAAACATTATCGATAACTAATTTGCTACACGAATTTGCCCCACTATTGGACAACTTACGTTGGAATGATATAGCACGAACTTATGACACCGATACTTTCCATGCAATCCTTGTGCGGATTGTACGATTTAAACGGTTTGCTCGTATTGAGCTTCTCTCGTACCGACAGCACAGCGTGCGTATTCTCCGAACCCATCTGAAGCTCCAGTCGAAAGATGTGGACGTCCACACTCTCCGCGAAGAGGTACCGGTCACCGATAAACAGTATACGGTAGCATTTTTCCGGTTCGAGAATAAACTCTTCGATTGCTTTCGCGGCATCGGTCTGCTCGGTCGGGTCCACATATTCTGTGTACTGGGTCGCATTGATCCGTACACTGCTTGACTTGAGGTCCGTTAGGAGAATGGAGAAGTTCTTTAGCTTCAGTGGAACTTCCGTGAGCGAGCGGATGTACAGCAGAAGCTGTAGCTTTTCGTCATTCTTGATCTGTCGCTTCTCGAACGTAAGCCGACACTCGACCAGATCGTTCAATCGATCGAGATCCAGCTTGATCGGTGTGTTAAAGGATGTGAGGGCCTTCTGCCAACTGTTGGTAAGTTCGGGTGCAATCAAGCTACTCGAAACGGGTGAAACACGCTAGAAGAAAGGATGAAGCATTTTAGGGCCATTGGGAGGATGAAAAATGCTTATTTCGCTCTATTGTACAATACATACGTGGAACACCTTCCAGAGGTTCTCTAGTATCAGTATACGATCCTGCTTTTCCATCGCGATGCGTGGCGAAAGCGCTTCAATACTGCAGGCCACGAAATCCGGCACCGATGCGGACAGGTACGCCGAATGGAGCGTTTTCAGTAGCACCTGCGTAAAGATGGTGTACCACTTGTCCACCCGATAGTCGGTCAACATGAGCGAGTACAGCGTGAGTGCCTTCGAGTGATCCCCGCTCTTTAGATACTCTTCCGCCATATCGATCGCCAGCTTCTTGCGAAACCGCAAACACCGGTACACCTTAAACTGTGCCATCGCCTTCCCGAGCAGACTGATGATTTCACCCGAATGGTTGTATGCTTTCTCATTTTCCTGCACCAAACAGATGATCTGCTGTTCGGACACGGGTTCGCCCGTCTTTACGCTACCACGGATGCCGAAGAAATCGCTGTACAGTGCCGAATTGCTGATGGAGCCCAGTTCCGAAGCACCCGCCGTATCGAGTGCGGTACACTGCAGGAAAGCTTCCTTGCGCATTCCTATGTACTCGGCCGCCTTGTGGAAGTAGATGCCCGGATGTTGCGTTTGCAGTGGTGCAAGTCCGTTCTTAACCGCGTCACAGAACAGTTCCGCAAAAGCGCCGTACTGAACGCTTAACCACGCGTAATGTTCAAACAGTAGCTCCTTGAAACCGGTCCGTTGTCGGTACTTTTGAATGTGGTTCTTAAACTGCGAAATGGAGTCTTTCGGTGCGTTCAGTCGGAAGAATAACTTGCACATCTTGTAATTGACAAACCCGGCGATGGTTTTCAGCTCCAGACAGTTCGTGTCGACGATTCGCACATCGTCCAGAAACGTGTACGTTTGCCGGTAGTGGCGCAGGGCGTTCGATTGATCGAGTTTTAGCTCCGAAATGAAGCCAAGCTTAAACTGATGCCGTATCTTCAGCACCGTATGCGCATCGGTCAACTGGTCCCGATGCAGCCGGATCTGTTTCATCATCTGCGTGTAGTACGATTGGGCCAGTTCGAGGAAGGCCGACTGTAGCCGGAAGATGTGTCCCATCAGGTGATCGTTGTGTGGAAGCACGAACAGCATTTTAGCATTTATATCGCAATTGCTCGTTAGCTGGGCGGCTCGTTCCGAGGCCAGCATGTCCTCGCCCTGCTGCAGGTAGTTGCCGCGCTGCAGCAGCGCTATGGCAATGCGTGTGTTACGTCCTTGCAGCGAGTTCTTTAGCACCTGTATCGTGGCAGCACACTGGAGTTGCTTTTCCGTCCATTTCGGGTCGTTCCATTCGAGATCCTGAAACAGCACCACCACTGCCGGTAGGACGTGCAGGTGTTTCAGCATCCAGTTACGCTTCAGTATTCCCTTTGGTGTGTACCATTCGTAGGATTGGTGTTTGGGTTTCGAGACGGGGAACTCGTAGTTTGGCGGCAGCAGCTTGTACTGGATCGATTCAGTGTCCGGTTTTTTGGCGTTGTTGAACGCATCCCATATCGTTTTGTGTACGGCATTACGCTGCACGTCCAGTCCCGACAGTCCGACCAGCGGGGCAGCCGTCGTCAGCAGTTCCGAAGGGAGTACACTTGCATCGAGAGACATTCCGCGTTGCCTTCCTGTGTCGGGGTGAATTTCGTCGTGGGCGTCCAAAAAAGGGGTTTAGAGGCTTCACTTCCGTGAGGATATAGGAAGCTGTGAATAAGCGCGTATGGGAAGGGAATGTTCCGCGAATGCACTGTACACTGTCTGTGTTGCAGCACTTTGCCACCGAGTCGGATCACCAGCTGTGCCACGGAATTTGATGATTGTACCGCATAACGTGTACTTTAGCGGCGAAGTGCACTGGCCCGGAAGGTTTTATTCACGTCTGTAGGGGCGGCACCAGCAGCGACCACTGATAACAAAGGTTTCCTTTTCTCTAATCACGGTTTCAGGCAACTTTTATCAATAAAAAGCAAAATACAGTGCAGAGAAAAACCGTGCAGATGACAAGTGCACTGTGGTCGCCCCGTAGGTCATGAGCCTGGTCAACCGGATTGACGTTTGCATGACGAGAGAGAGATAGAGAAAGACGGAGAGAGAAAATAAAATAAACAAAATAAAAATACAATAACGTTATAAAAACATTTAACTTTTTCGGTATAATAAAAACGAAGTAAACATGTTTTTCGTTGGCATTAATCAAACATACGCTGTTGGATGAAATTGGATTGCGTTAAATAAAACGTAACGAATTTTCTCTGAATATTGTAGAAATTAGATTTAAAAAGATCGTTAACCATTTGCTTGGAAAAAAGTAACATAAATTAAAATTTCTTGATACACATGTGTTCATAAAAAAAATTTGGAAGATTTCTATCTATGGCATGTGTGGGTTGATTGTTCTATTCATTTCCTAGCTTGTTTATTTCGAAAAAAGGATAAATCCAACATAAGTCAGTACTTTGAAATAAAATACTCACAGCGGTAGTTGATTGCTAAATATAACGTTCCTAATTTGAGTCCTGTGAACACGTGGTTGCGTGTCCTTTACTTCAGTATGTGGCAGTTACTCCAAAAATGCTGGGAGCACCAGATTTCCTCCATCTATTCATTAACTCAAGGCGGTCTTCGATACCATATATCGGATCGAGTAATGCTCTGGGAGGCTAGCGTGCTGTTGGAACGGTTTGAATCAGTGGTGCATTAAACCCCTTGGAGCCCCAACGAAGGCATAGTACTTGTTTGCCGCAGGCTCTGACCGTGAAAAGGCCCGCCTAGGGAGTTGACTGGACAACAACTGGACTCTATGGACATGCGGCTTGCGGACTATCTTGGAAAGAACAGTTGTTGTACTTATGAGTCTTTTGATCAAGTAGAGTAAGATCGGAAGAATACGATCGCTACGGCAAGTGACGAGGATGTCGTACTCCAAAGTAAAGGAGCTCAGCGTGCTAAGCTTCAGTGCATCAAGTGGTGGATGGAAGCATTTCTGGAGTGAGATTCCAGGAAATGCATTGATGACCTGGCCACATCAGCACGAAAATTCTGTTCATTGAAGTATTAACTGTCAAACTGTGATATATATTTTTTCGCACTCCAAAAACATTACGTCCCATTTTCTTCTGGTTGAATTTCATTTTTATTACAGCAAGTCAAATTTTCCCTTTTGTTTTATCCCCGAATTAAATTTGTAATTCCCCTCCCAAGATAACAGCTTCACACACCCAGAACGCCTGCGGTTCTAGTATACTTCACACGGTGAGGTGTGTGGAAAAGGTCTTCCTTCCCGTTTCTTACCACTGCTTTAGACATAAACGTACTTTGAAAAACAATAATTAAACTCATTACCTACGTAATTTGCAGAAAAATGGATCTCTTTCTTTGTTTTAGTGTTTGTTATCTCTGTGTTGGGTTTGTTTCATTTTTCCCCCTTGGCTTTTAATAGTTACCATTATTAGTTAAATAGCTTATTATCTATCGACTTTTGTTTTTTAACCATTGCTACCGTCACGATCCTTCCTTAAGACTACAGGTAATTACTTATCTTATTACATTATTCTGTCCGCCCGCCCACCGCATACTCATTGTAAATGCCACAAATGTCTCTGGCTTTGCTGATATTTCATCAATTGCATTGAAATTCGTTTACTCCGTGTAGATTTGCAATGATTTCCTGTCAAGAGCTCAAGAGCCGTTATTCAATGTAATAATTGTAACAAATCGATCATGCAACAATTCTACTACGGAAAAATGGGGTAGGGTAAGGATCATTTGTTGGATCTGGTGGGATGTAATAGAGAGTGGGAGGGTGTGGGTGTGTGTGTTTACAAGTACGGTAAGACGTATTTCTTTCCCCAGAATGGTTCGTGTGTGTGTGGCGCTGTACACAAGTGAGTCTGCTGTAACGCTGTGGTAGAATGTATTTCATTTACATATCTAAACAATAAAAGAAGCACACACAGGACAGTGTTTTGTTCAATGCGGCATTTACAGATCGCCTACCGAATCGCTTGCGTCACATACTATTCACAACACGCGGTTTCTGTCGTCGTCAATGTAACACTAGGTTGCTCCAATTTGGTATTAAGTTTACGATTTGCTTGCGCTTGAGACTTGTCATCGAGTTGTGGCACAATGCACTAGAGTAGAGTTAGTGATGATGATAGGTAGTAGTAGTAGTAGTAGTGGTAGTAGTAGTAGTAAAGATAGTAACAGGACAAAAGAAAACACAACATTGGTCTAGGGGTTGGTAAAGGGAACGAGAGTTCGCATCCATTACGTCTACCAGAAGACAGAAGATAGCATGACCTTTGCACAACCCTCACATATAGGACTGCCATTAACCTAACACTGATCCACTAAGATCAGTAGTAGATCAGCACAGCTGCAGTGCACGGTGATGCAAACTGATCGGCATTGAGGCAATAATTAATTTGACTATCAACATGACGAGAGTTCGGTCGGGCCGCGTTCAGCCCACAGTATGAATTTGACTCATACTTGGTGTGACACATGGCTAAACATTTCCAGTGTTTGTATGCTTGGTTTTGTGTGCTCTGCAACTGTTTGCACGTGTTGCGTTAATTGAATCCTGTTACCGTCACTGTTATCGCCCACTTAAATGCTAACCACAGTACGCTTCATGTTGTACCTTTGCTTACGAGCTAACGTTTTTGTGTTCTCATATTTGTTTTACATTAGTCACGCGGGTCACTCACACTCCATTTTTACCGTATGTTACAATTGCTAAACAACGAAATTAACCGAAGGTAAGTAAACAATTTAAAGAATTCGAAAAAATAACGTAACTACTCCGTCGGACTGTTTGCTGTTAAAATTACTTATTATCATTATTTCATTAATTCAGTTGCAGCGTTGCGTCGCTCTGTCTCTGCCCGGCTAGGGGCATCTGTTTTGTTTTTACTTTTTAATCTTTTATCTTATCTCTTTTATCTTCTCTGTTTTTTCGGTTTTCTTCCTTTTCCTTTTTTCTTCTTTCATTTTCACATTGTGTTTTGTTTTCGTTTCATGCTTTGTTCCAAATCTATCCTTCACTATTGTTTGTTGTTGTTTTTTTTCTTATCTAACATATTCGTTAGTACCTATCTTATTTATCATTTGCATTGTGTTTGTGTGTGTGTTTCTTTTTGTTTCGGGTCGACGGTTTCGGATATTTCGACGAAGTTTCGCCGATGAACATGATGATGTCAATCGAACGTCTGTACGGTGAGATTTGGGTCGTAGATGGGAAGATGCTATTTATGCGATGTTCTGAGTATTGTGTGGTACGGGAGACGCCGGGTCTACTTCTAAGATGCGCGTTCGCATGTTTCTTTACAGTGCGCTGATACTTTGCAAATATTGGCTGTACTCCTTCTCGTTGGCAAACTCGTGTTGGCTGGAACGGAAGAATAAAGTAGACGGATTAGTATCACGAGCGTATATCAGGTACGGTAATAGAAATGTTTCCTTGATCCAAGATTTCTTGAGGAACTAATTATTGGGTTTTACTGCGAGTAGACGTTCACACTCGCTCATTGGGCTTACAGGCTTTTAGTGGAAACAGCAAAGACTCACCTTCTGGTGTCTCTTCGCTTTCGTCTTCGGTCCTGCGGGACCGCTTCGACGCAGAGTACCACGAACCGATTATCACAGGAGTACCGTTCCTGGTCTAGCAGTTTGTTACCGAGTAAACTGCTGGCCAGTCCGACCTTATCCGGCATTAACGAGTGCCAGGCATCGCAGTACGTGTCTATCGCACGCTCACCGTGCGCACTGGAACCGTGCCACACCAGTTTCTGTGGCCTACAGAAAACAAGAATGAAGCGAGCAAAATGTTAGTGACAATGAAATGCTGTGTGAAAAAACAAAGACAAGTTTGCGAAGAATCTCTCAAGAATTTAGAGCACTAACGGGTAAAACAGTTGTGTTGCGATTTCTAAGATTTCAGTGCTTTATTCTCACAATTTCTTGGTGTCTCGTTGGTCCCAAGAGATCAGAAAACTGCAAAACCAGGAAAAGCGTAGTCGTCATACTTCTCTGAATGCCGGATTCTTGAGTACTTGCCTTAGTACTATGGTATGACATAAGGGCATAATAACGACTGGTGCGTGGGGTCAACACACCATTGATTTACCAAGAAAGGCCAATAAATCAATGATTACTACGACCCACGCACCAAATCGTAGTTTTTTCTTGTGGAATGATGAAATATTGCCCAAATAGCCGACGGAGTACATTCGGGAGAATATCTCCCTTCAATAGTGCTCCATTCCGTGAACCGTTCCATTCCGTTGCTACAGTTTTAAGCAGATTTGCTATTGCATAAATTTTTCATGTTCGTAGCAATGGAGATAAAACACCAGCGTGCAATATTTCTGTAGCTGAAACCTTAATAAATACCGGCCAGTATCAAGCCTGGAATTCTTGAAAACTGACCTTCAAAATTTGATTGCGCGATTGATCGTAGAGATGGAATAATAATGCAAAATTAATCTCTTCCTCCATGTTCCGCTCCCTGTTCTCATCTGGGTGAGTCCCGGACGCTGGTGTCTGTTAAATACGCAACCCCAATCCTGAAGCTTTGGCACTTTCCGGGAGACTCTCGCAGGTTTGGGACGTAACAAAATGCCGAAATGCGGCCCGAATTGGAAGGATATTGAATTTTCATTACCCATCGTTACCGTAAAACCTCTTAACAAGATTTCATTCCCAGATCCCCGCATAAATTGATCCATTATTTATTGCATGCTTGCATGTGCTGCGTCTGTGGGCCCTTTGGCACCCGTACCACACCCGTGTTTTCCTATGGACCTTGGTAGGTGCAGATATATGCGGGACGTTCATTATTTGGCAGGAAAATGGAACTAAAGTATCGTACCTTATCCATATCTTCTTTCCTCCTACACCACCCCCGGCCATTCTTCATTCCCCAAGGCTTGTGAAGGATATCCCTTTATCAAACATTTCGATCCTATTTTCGGGGAATTGGTGAATTCTTGATCCTTCATACCACAAATGTAAACTCGGTGAACGGTCCTGACCGACAAGCCGGCCACTGATGTGTAATAATATTTTCAGCCATCCCATTTTGTGCGTGCCATTCATGGACAGGTGAGTTTCGCTGCGACAAACGGTACAACTTTGGCTTTTTTTTCTTGAGGAACTGGTAAATATTGGACCATTTTGGACAGAAAGGTCTGAATGTTAAGAACGAAAAAAAAGGGAAAGATTCACGAGAAATATAAAATGCAAAGATGGAATTGTGCTTAACGAGAAAATTGAACGACAGAGAGAGAAAGAAAGAGCGAGAGAAAAAAAATGAAAGAATTGAAGATAAAATTCCGATTTGAGTCGACATAAAGCGGCAACGGTTGTATGAGAAAAGCGTGATTGACGGGAAAGCATATTGAGTAGAAAAATAAACCTGTCACACAAGTCAGCTTTTTCTTGGGGGTCGCTCATTCCCGTCGCCCACAAACAACCCTTTACTGCTCAATGTCCCCGGGTTCGGTGTCTTGCAGAGTTGAGAATGGTTTTGCGGATCTACGATGTCAGTTTCGAGCTTTGATTGATAAATTTGATTTGACACATATTTTATTCTGTGTGTCTGTCTGTGTGTGTGTGTCTGTATATTCGAACAAATACTACAACACTTCTGTTGTGGCAAGGAAACCATTTAAAATGGAAGAATCCGATCGGCATTCGTTTTGACGCCGGAAGGTTATGTTATGATTGATACAATCTGGCCCCAAAATTGGATAGATATGACCTTTCGGTCGGTACCTGTTTGAGTATGTGATATGCCGTAGACATTTAATTGGATTCTAGGGGGTACAAGTTGTTCGATACATACACGTCACCCTGGGAAAAACGGAACTGTTGTTGTGCCCTGGCCGAAAAAGATGAAAAAACCCTGACCAGATGCACTAGCAGGCATGTTTATTGCATTTGCTTGCCGGCCCAAGCAGCTCAGCAGCGTTGTGGATGCTGTCGTTTGGGATTTTCTATGTGTTGTCGCTCCCTGCTCAAAAAAAAATAAAACACAGAAAACAGCTTGCCATTTCAGAAAAGACCTGACCAAACATCTTGCCGAGCACCACCCGGAGCGAATAAATAATGGGCATTGATGTGATAAATTGCAAATTATCATGAGAGTCATTTACGGCCTTCCAACGATAATGGACGTTTGTGTCGGCAAGGATGCACTTTTACCCAGGGGTATCGTTGATTTTGCAATCGCAACACCGGGCTCTTCTTCCGATTCTTCTACTCACAGACAGCTTTCCTAGTAATGAGCGAATGTGCCACTTGTCGGCCAAAGCAAAGATTGAAGAGACGTGCAGCAGTTGGAATGGGAGGCATGGGATGCGAAACAGCACCATCAAACAGCAAAGTCCAATCAAAAATTAGAAATTGATTGAATCGTTTCAATGAGCCGGGTATGTATAAACACGATGCGATGGGCCCAGCAACAGGATAAACCGGGTCCTAAATCATTTTACTCATCCGACAAGGGAACAGGATGAATAAATTGTTTTTCTGTTGTTCGGCCCCCAAAAGAAACAAAAAAACCCACTGACCGTGGCATATCGTTGGGATCGTTATTTTGTACACATTATAGAATAATTCTGTAGACCTTTCCCCTTTTGTACAGAACTTGCTTGGGAAAAAACAATCGATCTTAGTTCGGTTGAAGTTGGCTGTGATGCGGGTTGCATATTCAGCAGGTTTTATATCACTTTCGGTAGATGATTATTTCGATAATAATGCTTTCAACGGCCATTGTTGTTCGAATACCCATTGGGAGGGAGGTTTTAATTTCGAAGCAAACATTTTCACACTTCACTGAAGATGTGGCGAGCACGTTAAAAACTAATCCATGTTGCTCATTATATTTTGACACTAATGCCTTCTTAATTGGGTCAACGGTCACAGGACGGATACGACTGGATGGCCGGTATCAGGCACATCACGATAGTACGATGTGTGTCTGATCTGTGGTGGACTGTCCATAACTACCCACTTTGCCGGTTCTCTCCCTAGCTCCCTTGGGGCATAAGAGAGTGTGCCATGCGAGCCTTAAGCCGATGACAAAGTGACATCTTTGTGGAGGTTGTGACCATTCTTTGACGTCATATCTGGGGAGGGATCATAAATTTCTGTGTTCATTTTTTTTGTTGGTTATGTTACTCGCCATTTTCCTCGCTAATACCTTTTGTGTCTAATGGTACTGACGCGTGATGTTTTGTGTGTGATGAAAGCAAAAGTACATTAGTGGTTTGGTACCATCGGCACATATAAGCACGAAGAAATATGTGCGTTATCCACCCTGCATCATACAACACGCAAAAGTTTTTCCTACGATGAGCACAGTGTGTCAAACGAGGGCATAACATGGTGTGGTGGCATAACACGTTTCATAATTATATTGTATTTTTGTATTTTTTTGTTGTGGTTGTATAGTTCTGTCGACTAAATCGACAATAAACTTGGGAGGCATATCACGGTTTGGAATTTATGAGTGTAAGAATATTGCCAAAATGGTAATGATAATATTGTGAATTAAACGTACAGCTAAGCTTATTTTGTGTTGTATTTACTTATTTTAAAAATATATAGTAAGTTTAACTACTTTCAACAGAATATTTCGTACCAATATTTCGCTTTAATAGACAATTAAATGAATGAAAAGAAACAAGACGAAGCACAATATACTATGCCATTTTCGCGCCATTTCGATTTTACTTTTATTAAAAATGCCATGAAGTAAAGTAAATTCTCTAAAAAAATATAATTAACAATGTAATAAAAAAATAAAATAATAAAAATAATAAACTAGCCGCAAACAAAGTACAAACTGATACAACTGTGAGATGAGTTTTTAACGCCCGAAAGTATGCAAATAGGGTCTTTAAAAGTGCAGTTTAAAAACCTTGAAGAGACCATTCAAATAGTATAATTAGTATTGCATGGTTGTAAAACAAGCTCAGTCTAAGTGATGAACCATACATTCTATGGTCAGAATTGACTATTTTGTTAATCATACGTGAAAAGCCATCAGACAATGCAGGTCCATTTTGAAAACGTTGCATTATTATTTTACAAAATTGCATGCTTTTAGGCGCATATGAGATATTCTTATGGAACACATTGGGAAAGAAATGTTGCCGCCACATACTGTGTGACTACCCATAGTCTTTTCCTATTCGTTAATTCCAACAAAAAAAAAAGAAATAGATGCCAATATTTTGTCGGCTTTCGGTTGACATAAAGTTACACGTTCGTCGTAATGCGCGTGCGAATGCTTAGTACGGTTTCTCGGTGTGTGTGTTCTCTATCTCTACTTACCACGCCATATCGGTGAGCACATTCTTCCCGCTGAAGCTGTATATCCGTGGTGCTTGCGAGAAGAATCCACCCTGTCCGTTGAAGATGCCGTTCCACGAATTGAACAGGACGTCACCGCGGGTATTCACGACCGGCAGTTCACGATCCGCTATCCGCACGATCGAGTCTAGATTTTGTATTCTGTAAAGCAGATGGAGAGAGAGAGAGAGAGAAAGAGAGTGAGTGAGAATGAGAGCAAACAGAGAATAATGAAAGTGCTACTAATAAAATACAATTTACACCCGCTGATGAGTTCATTAATGGGCGGAAAATCATTTCAATTCAATAACATTTCACCCAATTCGGCGGTGCGCTTTCGGAAACCGTTCCGTAGAAGATAGTACACCATTTGGCACGCACGGAAACTCCCATGTGCCGGAAGTTTACCACCGCCCTGCCGATAGGGAATAGGGTATGTTACCTGGTGCCTGATCATAAGCAGGTCGCAAAACTTTGTCGTTAAACTTTGTGCACACGCACAGGTTCGCGTGGTGCGCGCCGGAAGTTGGAAAGTAGTAAAATGTTTGCGAAGTAGCAACCGTAAAGAGCATGAAATGTGTCAGGAAACACATCACTGGCACGCATACGCGTGGTGCGCACCATGAGTGCGGTGGAAAGTTTTAGCAAACAAAAAAAGAAAGAAGGAAAGGAAAAAAATAAATACCGTTCAACAAAACGCCCTTATGCTATGCACACTGCCTACCTTTAGGCGCTCATTTTTATGTTCACTTTTAATTAGCCGTATTGTGACCTCGAATGTCTCAGATTTCGCTCAAGCAAGATATAACGGCTATAAAAGTCATGTTGCCCCATCACCCGCGCGTGCGGGTAACGCGTGCTGGGAGTATATGCTTAGTCTAAATTGGTTCATTTTTGGGATTATATTCGGATTAACGTTAGCACCGGTATTAAGTTTGACGGTTTCAAAAATATAGCACCGTGTGAGTGGTTCTAGGGTGGGGTCGTAGTGCCAATTAACAGTGCTCCTTTCCGAGTACTTCCGGTCATTTCGTTTGGTTCATGTGTGTGTGTGTGCAGGGTTTGGAAAGCAAGCAGAAAGCTATGAGGCGGAGCAGCAGCAGACAAGGACGGTGTTAGCATTTTATGCTGGTACTATATATGTGAGAGGTATGTGAAAATTGAGTAATAAAACCTCCCCTTTCGTAGGGGGGGTAACGCCCAACCCCACTCACCTTCCATTATAAGGATTTTGGACTAGTTTGTATAAACTATGCTTCCCGTGTTTACCCGCCGGAGCTGATGCTTTGCCTATTGCGAACCGCGACGCGGAACATCCACTATGAATAATGAAATGTTTCAAATGCATTGTTGAAATATTAAAATCGGGGCAAGTTTTGCTTCCCACATGTATGTCCTCTCGTTCCCTTCCAACACCTTTCCACCGCTGCCAGTATTTAGCACAGCTCAGAAGACCGCGTAACCATTGCATAATGCATACACATGGTCGTACCACACGTGACCCAGTGCAAGAGGCAGAGAGAAAGCGAGAGAAAGCAAGGAAAAAAAGATTAGAGCTCCCTTTCCCCGGCTGGAAATTCAAAATAGTTGTATTTCGTAGCGTTTTTCCACACACGTAGCGAGACCCATGGTACCTGGTGTCTGACTGCTTTGGAATGTTTTCAGCAACAGTACACCGCATGGATCTGAACTTGCCTAGTGCAGACAGTTGCATAGCAGCTTTTTTTTTGTTACTTCTTCGCCTATCTTTGCAATTCCATTTTCTCTCCCTCCTCCTCTCCCTTCCATTGCAAACTGACCTCGATTTTCCACGTGCAAGCGTCTAGTGCACACATTGCACACCAGGTCAGCGCGGCATAAGCCCACCATAACACCTGAGGCGGCGCGAACGGATGTCGAAGATCGGTTGAGCTTGTTGGCCGTCGGCGTACGGTCAACCACTTGGTAGAAATGCAAAATGCAAAAGTGCATTCCGTGCTTTGCTGGAGTTTAATTTTCTCCCCGGACAACCTGTCGTGGCAGTGTGGTTGTGTGTGACTGTGTCTCTTTTTATGTTTGGTTCGAAAAGGGGTTGAGAATACCGGAACAGTTGGATGTGAGGAATGGAACGCGTTGCTGGGATGATATGTACGTGGAGCTTGTGAAATGCCTAAGATTACATCCATACAGGTCCAGGGCCATCCCGGAATTCACACAGTAAAAAGAGACAATTTTAATTTGTTGTAGATTAAAAATGAAGGGCTTAGCTTTCAGCATATGTGCTGCGGAATGTCCGTCACAAGACTAATGAAATACCTGGGAAAGTGAAGATATATGTTTTGTACGTAAAGGTATATAAGTAAGTGAAGATATATGTGCTATTTTTACAATTTGTACTATGGGAATGTAAATTAGTAGATAAGTCAGCAAGCTCTTCACTGAAATTTACTCACATAGGCTCTTATTGTCTCAATTTAGGTGGCAAAACATATTATATTTATCTATTTACATATTTATCATATACAAACAACCTTTTTACTTGACTTATACATAATTTCTTCAGTAGCCACAACTAAGCTGAAAAATATCCTCACGAAGCACATCCTCAACCAGCATCGGTTCTACATACTTATCAATTCAAACTTGAGAAGCCGCGTTCGGAAGAATCGCGCTCGCGGGATGGGTTTTATCGCGAGAGAAACCGCTACCGGCACCGGAGCAGGTCGGTCTATCGGTCGGTTGGCCAGATAATTTGCATTTTCATCTTGCACAGTCATAGCTGCAGTTCCCACGATCAAGTGGATGCACCCCAATGTCGTTTTACTCCCCACCCTGCCTCATCTACCCGAGTTATTCCTCCTCTTCTCAAATTCCCAATGAGCTGAGTGTTTGGTTTGATTTTGTGGTCGCTTTATCCCCGTACGTCAATCGATATCTCTGTGCGGCGTCTTCCAGAGACATTCTAACCGCGCGTATTTCTTACGGCAATGGACCGTCCTCGTGTGAGGGAATGGAATGAGGGACAGGTAGTTTAAATTTGTGTTTTGTCGCAACACATCCGATACTAGGCCAGCGCATTTGCAAACCCTACCCCTGTTGTTGAATACGTTACTGACGGGTAGCAGCAGTAGTAATAGTAGTAAGTGTTTCGATGTTCGATGCCCAAAATTGCATCCTAATTGGATTGACGTTGAGTGGGACTTTGGGTTCGGCTTCCGGTTGCCTGAAACAAGTGAAAGACACACACACACACACACACACACACACACACACACACACACACACACACACACACACACACACACACACACACACACACATGTGGTGTGGAAAGGCATGTGTTTCGTGCAATGGAAGACCCCTGTGGTTAGTGTTAATTTTATTATGGTCAGTCAGTTTTTGCAGATAAAATACGGCCTTGTCGATAGTGCGAGAGTGGGCACAATCGCTCCCCGTACGGTCATATACGACGATGCCCTGCAGCCTAACGGTTCCGATACTTATTTACTCTTCACACCTCGTTAGGAATGAAGTGCTGCATCCCTTTGGGGTGTTGCTTTGGGTGGTTTGTAGGTGGAAATCGAATCGATCGTACAGCTGAAAGATGGTACTGCCGTACCCGTCTCAATGGATGTTCGACGTGGCCATGGGTTCGAAATGCGCACTTTCCAACGTGGTGCAAAGCGAAGAGGATCAGTTTTAATTATTTTCCCATGGATCGTTGTATCGTTTGTTTACGAAAAGTGAGTCGGCATAACTATGTGTGTGCATTTTTTATTTAAAATCTACCAATCGGAACCAATTGGTCGAGATTTGGAATGAATTTTATACGAGGCAACTGTACGATACGACTGTCTGTAAGAGAATCGAGTGGTTTTGTGTATTTAAGCTGAACAAATTAGCGATATTATTTCAAAAAGTGTAATAGTTGAATGAGTAGTTGAATATAACATAAACCAATCCAATTCGTGCATAATTACATACTTTATGCACTGTTTTGTGAAAATTAATTAAAACTTTTGCTTTTAAGGCACAAAAAGCACATATTTTCTTACATACTTCGTTTAGGTTCGTCGTAAACAAGCCACTCTGGAAAGAGTTAATGAAGACGACGTACAAAAACGTCCAGTAAGCAGTTACATACATGCAGGGGTACAAATTGTGCCAGGGTTAAATTGATGTTTGAACCAGCGTGGTAAAGTATTGCATCAACAAAACTCGTTTAATTTAAATCGTCTGTTAGATTTTTTGTACCGTATTTGATGAATCACCAGGGCGGCACGGTAGTGCATTTAATAGAACTAACGATGGGAGATCCGGAATGGATTCTTGAATCTGCTCCGAAGCCGTAAAACCAGATTCAACTTTAAAATGAGAAGCCTAGTAAGAAGTTGACGCCGGATTTGACTCCGGAATACTGTTAGCTTCGGTGTTTAGTCCGGTGTTACTTTCGGTGTTAAATCCGGAGTATTCCGGAGTCAAGGTCGGTGTCTAAGCCGCAATCAACGGAGGAGTCAGTACTAGATTTGGAACCGTTTTTTTTTCTCAGCAGTGTTTGAAATAAAATTCAAAAGAGCATTTATCAATGTTTGAATGGTTTTCTAGCAGTTTTCGAAAGATTGTGCACCTATTTTCCATAGATTTTTAAGGACTCTACCGGGTTTTCGCAAGTTTTTGAGTAGAGGTTTCTTTGATTTTTTGTGAATATTGCTTAGGATTATTCATGGCATGGGTAATTTTACAGGACTTTTCTTTTCGTTGAATTTGTTAGAAATTCGTGTAGTTAATTCTGAAATATTGTGCAGCCAAGGGCAAATTAAATCAACGAAATGGTAGGCAAAACCCACTTGAGGTAGTAGCGCTAGTAAAGAAGAAAAAAGTAACACTGACATTTTATTTAAAAAAATGTATACATTACTACAGCAAAAATAATGTAAAAAACAGTTCAATTTTATCGCTGCAAGATTTTATCTAATAAAATAAGCTTTTTAATACGAAAAAATCAATTTTAATTTAAAAGGGCTCAAACATCAATTTGACCCTGACACAAGTTTTACGCCTAGATGTAGGCAACGGCTCGAACACGTGCTGGGTGGTATTTAAAATTTTACCGAAATTTCAATTATATCATTCACAAATGATATTTAAAATTTGGTCACCTTACGAATAGTTTCGTAAACAAAATTAAAATAAAAAATCGTTATGCAGATGGCAATTTTTAAGCAATCGGCAAACAAACATTTAAGAAGAAGGCATAAGATCCCTGAAATCCCTTGTTCCTCGTTGTTCCCCTTGTTCCTCGTTGTTGTGAAAAGAATTATTTCCCTTCAAGTAATTTAGCACAAAAGGAATAAATTTAGCAAGGAACTGTGAGCTCCACCAAATACCACACTCAATAGGTGCCTGTTTTCTTTTACCAGGTGCCACAATTTCCACGCTATACTATTTGCACCAACCGTTGCTATTGCCCACCCCCCCCACCAAAATGTGGCCCACAGTTATTGTATCGTATTGCATCGTTTTTGCCTTCCAAGTTCCAAAGGCACGTCTTGCAGGTTGACGAACATTTGGCAGGAATTGATATTTCGTTTTCTGATGTGGTTTGATTCATTTCAGCCATGCAAGAAGCGACCACATTTGTGCAGACCGACCCGCCACGCGCTACAGTCGGAGCCCGAAACTTAATGAAGCCATCCGGTGTGGTGTCGACGAGTCGGTGCGGAAAGCGTACCCGGGGACCGTTTCGTCGTACCGTTTCGCCGTACCTCATTTGGCGCACATCGCTGATCGGTGCGATCTGGTGCAGGATAAAGTTTTCGCCCGTTGTTAGTGGGATGGGCAAAACAATTCATCTCCCGTCCGGGTACGTGTGTGTGTGTGGTGGTAGTTTTCGGCACACAGTGCCAACCACTTACGGGTGTGGGAATTTTGTCTATAAATTCAAACTGTTTCTCCTTTTGTGGGATGCAAATGATAATAAAAAAATTGGCCAAAACCAACCACCCAGCCCAGTTGGTTTCGCTCACATTCGACGGATAATCTGTTCTGCTCGTCCTGCCTTGGACCGTTGCTATTTGGGGACGATCTTCCTGCCACCGTTTGTACTGGTGCTGGTGTACTGGGCGTGTGTTGTTGCAAAACAGCTTATCCGTCTGGTAAACGTATGCTGAACGAGCAGAAACGAGCTTGACTTGGCAGGGGGTTTTTTGCACGTGTGTATGTTTGGAGGGGGAAGGGGGCGGTATTTAAATCTGTTTTTCCCACCATTTCCCAGCAGCAACTAAACTAAACGTGACACTGTGGGTTGTCGTCCCACACGGAACGAACGTTTCTGCTCGGTAATGCAAAATATTCGCTAATTTTAGCGTAAGTTTCTCGCGTGGACGATTTGAGACGGGAAACCGGGTGGTCGCGGCCAAGGGGTAGCGGGGTCCCTTATCTCACGTTTTCAATTTTCCGAAAAATACCTCCCGAAAGAAGGGAGGGAATTACATTCGACACTATTTGGCTGTTTGGGTGCCGGCTTTGGTGGCGGTGGCGGAAATGGTGCCGACTTTGTTTCCCCGACCCACCGAGTCGAGTGATTAACATTTTGTTGCAGTGAAAGTTTATTGTTGTGCGTCGCATGGGAAAACAGTGTGTTAAATAATGTGCTCTGTTTAGAGGAAAAGTTAAATCTAACTGTGAGCGAACGAGAGTGGGTCTAAATAGATGAAAACGGATGACATTCGCAATGAGATTCGAAGGCACTGGGAAATGGTAAATGAGTTTAATTGAAATTTCACACAAATGTTGCAAATTTTAAAACGAATTTGAATAGCTTTTGAATTGAAGCTGCGGTGAGATTATTCGGTGAGCAAATGTAACTTTCGGAACGAAAGTTAGCGGATCATTTTATCCGTTTGGAGCAAAGCAAAAAAAAAAAGGAACAACTACTCAGCGGGCGGCAGTAACCGTACCCAAAACCGGTCCGTTGATTAATTAGGTGCCGGGTTTGGTTCGGTCGATAGGGAAATCTCATCCGTTCCCGTACTCGGCTCGCTGCGTTGATCGTTTTTGCTGCTGTTTTGTACTTGTAGCTGTCGAAAAACGACCCACGGGAGTGGGAGAGAAAAGGATTCCAGTGGGGCAGGTTTGGAAAAAGTTGAGCTGGCTTTTTCTACCCAGCTTAATATGTATTTTCTCTTCCGGTCGGGGGAGTAGTATGGGCGCAGCTTGATCGACAGCATGCGGCTAACACCGGGCAACACCAACAATGCGTTGAAGTTTAATTAGAAGAATGAGTTTTCCCGGTTCATTTTCCTGGATTATTCTCCCACCGTTATCTTTTGCCTCTGTGCAAATATAAGTGGGTGAGCAAAAAAAAGCACACAAAAAAGCCGTAAATTGGTGAAGGATTAAAATACATTTACGGCTCGCATCGTAGCATTACGGTGGGATTATCATCCGCATCAGGAAAAAAAGAAATTAGCCGGTTATTGATATTGTGCGCTGTGTTAATCTAGTTAATGTTCACAATTTAACTGTGGTTACTATGGCGTTAAATGAGCGTGTGTGTGTTTGGCATTATTTTGTGAATTTGTTTTAGCTGGAATGTGGACATGTGGACGGCGATAGTGAGTAAATTGAATGGAATGTCTTCTTTTTTGTGTAGGATGAGTTTTTCGTATCGCAAGCGTATTCTAATTAAAATGTAGCGGATTCTGCAGCGTTGTTCATACATTGTTTCAAAAATTTTGATTGAGGGTAGGAACTCTTTCAGAAGCTTAAAATAAGATTTTCATCGGAGCGATTTTATCTTAAGAAAAGCGCTTTATCTTCCAGCTGCCAACCGAGGATTTTTCAAAGAAATTGTAAATTAAAAAAAAAACTTATTGAAAGAAGCTGATGACACTTGAGCAAATGAGAATAACAATCATTAGTTGAATTTCTTGAAGCATTACTTAATTTTATATTAAAATGTCAAAACATATGATTTTTTGCATTTCTGGCTATTGGTTTATTCTTTGAAGTCGGATTTATGTCAATTTCACTTGACAGAACTTGTAGCAAAATCTCATTCGGCTTAAGCCCCGGACACGGAACAGTTCAGCTACAGGTAAATGAAGTTCAAATAGCAAGTTCAGATCTGTTAAGCATGTAGTGTTAAGATTTAAACATGTGTCTTTTCTCAAGAATGTATACTATGTTTGGATGTAGTTTCGTTAATTGTCAAAGAGTAGTACGTTGATAGTAAGCTATAATTAGTTGAAGAGGGTTTTGCAATTTTAAATATAACATAATTTCAGATAAAACTAATAAATGTAATGTAGCCATCATAGACACATGGTTTGAGTAAAACGGAGGGAATTAAGTTGAAAACAATTAAAAAAACGTTTAATTAACAATTCACACAAAAAAAATATGAAAAGATTTCATATGGATAAAACTGCCGGGATAAAACAAAATCCAAGGATGCCTGTGATACTTATAATAAACGTCAACGTCGATCGCAATGTGGATGGAGACGCCCGGTTATTAACAATTAGTGGCGAGAATATAATGGAGACGCCTGGTATCTGACGGCTGATAGAACGAGTGTAGTTATCACATGAATTGAATTACCTATTTCCAAAACATTTCAAAATAAAGTGTTTAGTTTTCATAGTTGAGTTATTTTTAGTGTTTTTTGCATAAAAATTTCATAAATTCTCAGTTATGAAAAAGAAAAAAATCTCAATATATACGAGATTGACCGCTTTTCCCGGCCCGGTGGTGTCCTGGTGGCTCGGATTTAATCGGCAGGATCGGTCGAGGAAAGACAAGAATGTTGTGCCTCCAATACAATTTTTAAACCTTCAATACAATTGAAAATGGAAATTCGTTCGCTAATTAACAATAGCTACAGTACGAGTAACTACTTTATTTCACTCATTACTGCGCCTGAAGAATTTGACACGAAGGCATTCGATTGATTAATGAAATGCCTTTGTAGGCGTAATTTCTGTCAAACAGTATTACTTCGTGTAAATAAAACGACCTAAACTATGTTTAGCCGTACGACAGTGTCAAACCATTGCTTCTATGAATGTTGGTAGGCTTTTTGAATGGCAGTAGGCATGTGGATAAATGTGATTGGTCCACGGTGAAGAATGTTGTAGATTGTTTTACGCATTTCGAACATTGTTTCGTTTCAACCCTCGCGCATACCAATACACAAATGATGGTAATTCGTACCAATGATCTGATATACCTCTTCTTAAAATAAGCGAAAAAATGGAATAAAGTCATTCACACAAGTACAGCCATGGTTCACTTGATTCGCGGCATTAAGCTATGAAGTGGTGTTTAAGTTTAGCCTCGTTGAGCTTTCGAGTTCACACAAGACGATTGAACAGATGTGAAAGAAAGGAAACAAACAGACTGAGAGAACCATTTCAAAATAAACGACATTGACGCTAAAATCGCCCACTCACACACATTCCAACTGGCGGGCGTGCGGATTTTATTTGATTTACGTGATTTAGCGTCCAGCAGGGAGATTCCGCCCCCGGAGGTACGAACGCCCTCCCAGGGATTTCGATGCTCTCGATGTGATTGCGTTAGAAGTTTCTGTGCCGATTTTGGAGCAGATCCAAATCCAGCACAGATTGGCGAACGAATTTAGTTTCGCGCGATGGAAAAACAAACACACCGGCGTCGTGGGAGTGCGAAGCAGCATTTCTCAAACGTTTTGTCCGAGCTGTGTGAACAAGGATGGTTGGTGCGAAAGGAAATGGACACACTTACCTCGACGAAAGGAAAGCCCTAAACGTTCCCAGGAGACCGGCTCGGCGGGCTTGTCGATAGCAGGCGAAGTCCGCGCCACGGATGCCCTGCATGTCGCCCGGGTACGGTTCGTTAAGTGCTGCCATCCGCAACTGAAACGTGGTGAATAGAAAGAGAGGAGTGAGAGTAGGAATTAGAAAAAAAAGAATCCTCACACAAACACAGGGTCGCAAGTACACAGCAATTGACCGAAAGGCCAGCAAATTAAGTCAGAAAACGCGATTGCAACGCAGCGAATAGTTGTAGACAAATAAAGCGAAGACTCCAGTGTGAAGACGCAGAAAACGGACGATTGGAGAACTTGCCATCGAGGTGGCTCTTGAGCTGTAGCATTTTCGTGGAAAGTGTGCAAGAAAAACACCTCGAATAGGCAATCATTCGCTTACTGGGAAGAATGCGGCACAATTGTAGGAGGAAATCAAGGACTCAGCAATGCAAATAAAACGAAAATGGTAGATAGGAATGGAGACAAAAAAAAAAAAAACTTTTTCCTTCTTAAAAATGGAATAGAATTCCGTTCCACTTTACTCTCTCGCCGTCAGTGTGCCTTCGGAGCATGTTTCGAGGAAATAATCAAATTATCATAAAAATAAAGATTTTAAAACGAACGTCAGGGTAAAACTTGACAACTTGGCGTAGGGGTGTAATAGGAAACGCAGGAAAAGGGCAAGACGTGGCAGAACACAAATAGCACCCACCGCACTGTCCGCGTCTTTCCACTGTTTGCAACTGGATGAAAATTGACCGAACCGTTCTGGGTGGATAAGAGCAATCAGCATTTCAGCCAATTCAATCGATCCGAACGTTTTGCAGCTTCAATCATAATGGGGCACCCCGTGACCGGGCTCATCACTTAGTCTGACCTAAGCGAAAGAGCGTGGATTTGGTACTGGAGAAATCAAAATTAGGAACCGATTCTGTTTCGCAAGGAACGGTGCAAAGTGACCCGCTGGTGAGATGAAAAATGTGGCAACGGTAGCAAATTGTTGTTTTGCGTAGGACAAGCGTAGGACGATGGAGACGAATCGGTGCGGTAAAACGGGGGTCGAACATTTCGTTAAGGATTGGAACGTTTTTAACGATGCTCTATTGTTAGCAGTTTGATTTGGATTATAATTTAATTACAGACGGTTTTTATAAAATCATCATTACGATTTGGTTTTGAGATTCATGTAAGCCAGGATGTTTAATCAAAATTACATTTGCGATGAGAAGGAAATTTGTGTCATTTTAGCAATCCTTTTAAATTTGTTGACAATAATTCAAAGCTTGCGCGGTTTCATGATTCAAATAATTAAATATCTATTTTTTGAACTTTTTTTTGCAGATGAAACTTCAAATTTATAAAAAAAAGATCATGAATTGTTGTTATTTAAGGTGTTAAGGGGAATAGTTTTAATTACAGATTTTAATATTGTTTAATGATAAATTAATTTATGTTTTAATGTGATTTTTATATGTTATTTACGTAAAATAGTAGCTTTTGCTAAGCGTTTTGCAACTATAAAATGAAAAAAAAACAACAAGTCGAACAATACGAAATATTTTTAGTTAACAATTGTTACTTTTATTATAAAGGGAAATAGGCTCTTATTTTAATATGAACATTCAAGCTTGCCGTAACACATAAATGATGTCGGACTATAGTAATACTTCGACATTCGACTTATGGCCCTAAGATAAGATAGTTTTGTATCTAAATTCACTTAAACGCATTCTTCTGCCCAAAAAATTAAACTCAAGCAAAATTGTACCAGTTTTCAAATCTTTTAAAATATACGGCCCAGCCGTTCTTACGCAAATTAAAATAAGTTATGACTCGTTCACAGTTTAATTGCAGCAAACCGTAATTTTCCAGAATAATACCAGCCATAACATCAGCGAAGATCAATGACGAATGATAAGCCGGTCGCGCCGCCTTGCAATTGATCTTTAAATATTTTCTTATTTGTATTTGTTGTGTGTAAATACATGCTTGTTTAAGCAAATTTTGATATTTTCTTCTTTAAAAAGTCTATTAACAAAAACATCCACCACCATGGCGAAGAAACTGTTTGGTTGTTATGGACGATATGGGATGCACCTGCAAGTATGCAGTGCTGCTATGGCTGTCATTTTCAATGTGCTATTGCTTCGATTTGAAGGCAAATCCGTATAAATCCTTTGATGGGAATAAAGATTGACTTTTTTTTACAAAACTAATTTAGCAGTTGGTATTCGAAAATAAATAAACTAAAAATTCGCTAAATAATTGTCTAATGTACAGTTTTTGTTTCAGCTTCATTAACTTCCCGTTGGCTAATTGCCAAAAGGGTTGGATTGCTCATTGAAACAGCCCACTTTGAAAATTGAGCAAAAACTGATAAACTATATGGAAAATGTGTGTTCATAGAAAATGTTGATTAGCTGTAGACTAGCGGATACAACAATCCAATGTGCAAACTAACAACAGCTTTACAGAGCTTACACGAATTGGTCATGGAAAAAGTGCCCTAAGTAAGCGGGAAGGTCAGTAATTATGCAATTATCTAACTATTAATCAACTTGTTGTGAGAATTATGTGTAAAATTGTCGCTCATTAAATGATCGTGTATTTGACTTGCAGAACCACTGGTATTATACGATTTGATTCGCACACTAGCCTTTGGGGACCTTGCCCTTTGTCAAAGGGTAAGATTGCTCTTTCGTTTCGTTGCGACAGTCAACCATTGAGAACGGGTTAATGATGTTTGTCACCGGGAATTGAAAATTGAGATCACAATCCCACAATGGCAGGGTGGAGTTCAGTAATGAAATCGCATTTAATTAAAACTGAAACTGAAAATTACATCCATTCTTCTAGTACGGCGTGGTGTAAGGGTTTACGAATCTGGGCTACAAACAAAAAACAAAAGGTCCACCACTCGTTTCACTGCGCGTGTCAATGGGTAATTGCTCATTTTCAATTATGCGTCAAGCACGGTTGAATCATTTCGAGGTCTTCGGGGGTGGTCGGTTACCCTCCTTTAATAATGTCGCATTGTGGATTGCTTTTGAATGAAATGAAATGTGTAAAAGGAATAACAGTAATCGATTATTTAACACAAAACGAACACACACACACACGGATGTTTTGCCGTGTGCTTAAACGCTGCATTGCGTTGTAATCATCCGCTCTCGTCTGGTGGAAAGGTAATCATCTCCCGGTACTTTATCTGTTTCGTAGAAAGGGAGAAAATAAATCATCCCTTAATCGCCTATCATCGTCAGCAACAGCACCCCGGAACGATGTGAACGTCCAACTGTGGGGAAACGTACTACTTCTACGGAGAAGTGGTCTATGGGTTTCGAAAAATTGTACACCACCACCCCGAATAGCCACTCGTAGTGGAGCATCGCGTAAAGCAATACGAAATACGGTACACGATTTCGGTTATAAAATTACGATTATTATCATAAATTACGATGGTAATAAATGTTGCGGGCCGTGAAGGGAGGAACGATACCGCTGGTACAAATCGTACCAGGCAAGTGGAGTTTGCCGCCATTTTTCTGCTCAATATCATTCGGATTGTGTGGCAGCTTCCTCAGCGCTCCAGATCGTGTGCCTGAAGGTAGCGAAATGATCTTTGCGCTGCACTGATTGTCTTTCAGTGGTGGACGCGCTAGACTACTTCCAAAGAGGATGTTGGCAATCAACCGAATCCCGTAGAAGCGCAGAAAGGAAATGGAGCAATGACGCACAAGAAATGGCAAACGAAATGAATCCACCAGCTACAGGTCAGCATTAGCTTCCGGGATTTCTAGGGGGGGTTTATTTTTGTCTCTTTATTCTTGTGTTTGTGTGTGTGTGTGTTTTTTTCGGTTTGTTTGCTTTTTTGCTTGTCTACTTAATCCATCTAATGGGCGGCACACACTTGCCCGGATTCATCGACTTGTGCATTGCTGGAAATGCTTAAGCCAACCTCACTCGGTTGGCCCTAACAAATACACGAACATAAAGCATTCCACTTTTCTAATAATCTCGAACGAAGAGGAGATTTATTTAAAGCTAATTTAAGTGCGCTGAATTCTTCTCCCGCTTTTGCCCTGAGGATGAACAATGCATTTTGCATGGAGCCGCCTGGCCGCTGGTAGAGATGAAGTACTGGGCGCCTCCATTTCTCGTTCGTTGATGTATCGCGTATATTTCATTAAATATTTGCGAAAAGTTCATCGAAGTGTAAGGAATGTTTTGTGCAGCAAAGCGCGGTTGAAACTAACCTTTCGGGCGCATGTTGACCGTTGGGAAGCGTGTAAATCGTACTGCTATAAGGGGGCGGGAAGCACAACGCGGCATGGTGCAAGCCCGTGCAAACTAATCAAACAGAAAGCGAACGGCAATAATCACGACCACCGGGGGGCATAATGCTATTATTCAGCTTCGAGCCAACGAAGGAACGTCCGAACGCTGGCGAGAGTAAATAAGACAAAGGCAAAAAACAACGAGTAGCAAAATGGAAGCGCCTGGTTGTTCATCGTCGTACGCTGGTGAGATAATATCGAAAAATGGATGCTTGAATAAATAAAGCCAAGTCAAGGCAGTCAAGAAACGAACGCCAAAGCTCTGCTGGATGGGGTAGCTCTACTCCACGAAGGAAACAATCGAATGAAGAAACAAAAAAAAAGTAGAGTAGTGGTACGAAATCGACAAGTAATCGGCGAACAAGTCACAGTTCGGATGAGAGAAACAACACTCACAACACAGGGGAGGAAAATATTTTGCGAACACTTGAGGTCCCCCTGTTTGCGGGATAAATTTAGTGGAAGAGAGTAGCAAAGGGGTGGAACATAAAGCACGAACAGAAGACACCGTGCCTAGCACACGCAAACCCCGGAAAAAAGGGAATCATCTTGGGAAAATATTTACCGACTCATACTCCGGCGTGGCGGTGAACTGTGGTACCACCACGGAAGCAACGTTGAGCGATGACAGCCAACGGAGACGATGATGTTGTTGAAGGTGAGGGTTTTTATTTCCATCGTATACATTTATGCAGTTAGTTTGTTGTTATTATAGGTATGCCGTTGAAGTGAAGTCGTTGTTTTATTCGCAGTGTGTGCCATGATGGGTTTCGTTGTCGGGCGTTAAGTTACCGCGTTCGTTAGTTAGAACAATTTTTATTCGTGGTTAGGATGTGTCACAGATGGATGGGTTAGTGGTACGATTACGAAGATGATGTAAGCCACGGCCAGATGGAAGCAGAACGGAAAGAAAGGAAAGAAGACAATGGATTAGTTAAAAAGGTACAAGTCGGTTTAGTTCAGGTTGTCCAAAGCAACCCTTTCTGCGGGGTTTTAAAGGATTGAACGGAAGTATGATATAGTATTCCCTATTATATTTGTGTTGGTAAAGAAATTTAGTGCGAAACAGGATCATCTGTTTACTCGCGAACGGACGGAAAGCTTTTACCCCCAGGGAGGAGGATATGTTGTGGTTTACTTGTTTATGTGGGCACAATTCTTACACAGCAAAGTGAGGCATGCTGGTGAGACACTCACCACACGCGAAATATACGACCCAAAAATATCAAAATATTATTCCGGCTTATCGGTCGTGTGTGCGAGTTTGGCACATACACACACACAAGCATGAGCAAGAGCGTTGGTGTCCGCTGAAGGATGTCTCCCGGTCACGATCACCATGGGCAGGAATAAGGGCAAATTGTACAGGGCAAACGCTGTGCTTTGCATTTTAACGAAACGAATGGGCACTCGAAAAGAAAAGAATGTAATTTTTATTTACAAACTGCTCAACAAGGCAGAGCTTAATGGTACCGGTGAGCGCCTTGTCTAGCAGCGCACTTGGAAAATATGTTTATTTCTTTTTGCGATGGTTTGAATCAGGGGTGTACAACTGGTGTTTTAATAAGTTTGTAATATTAAAAACATTAAATCTAACTGTTTAAAAAAAACTGCAAACATTAAAGCGGTACAATGGAAGCGGTTTAAATTAATAATTCTACGCAACATATAATGTTGCCTATCCCTGATAGACGACTTCCATGGTGGTTCTAACCAGCTTGATAATAGAAAAAAACGGCTAATATACAATGAATAAACAAACCAAACAAAGCCCAGCTCTATTCCATCTCTTTATCGCACCCGTTTCCCATCACACAGCAGAGAAAACACACAAAAGCGCAAGTAACAAATTCGACCGGAGCATTCGCGTGAGAACCATAGTATAATGAAGAGCCGTTTTAAATTATAAATATTGGATTATTATTCCAGCAAAAATGGAACATAAATTCCAATGACAGCGATTGCACAATAAATTTTCCGTTATACTGCCCACTGTAGTTAAATGCGAGGGTGTGTATGTGAATTTGTGTGTGAGGACAGTCAGCTTCCGGGACATGCTGAAAATGAATTGTTTTCTGTTCCGTATTTTTGCCTTTGTGCGATGAAACGGTTTTGTGCACACGGCGACACAAATGTTTTGTTTGTGCCATTTTGATGCATCTTTTGTTTGGGTTGTCGAAAACGATGAGCGGTTGCACATAAAAATCGCACATTTTGAAGTTGAATGGAACGGGGGAATAACACAGAAAACACGAATGCATTGATGCATTTTGACATGTGTGTGGTTAATCCGTTTTCGTTTCTGTGGGAATACTAGCCATACAGGATAATGGTTTACAAAACTGTTCAACTAGTGTAAACGCAAATCGGGCTTAAAGTACTCGCAAAAATGTATAAATGCGAAGATTAAAAATTCTATAAAAGCTGTAAAGTTCAAGATTGTATGAGACCCTAACATGGCGGTCCTGTTATCGACAGCTGTCAAATTGGTAGAATGTAGGACAAATGAAAAGAGAGTTAGACGACAGCTAGTTGTCTAACTATATTCAATAGGTTTGTTTGAAAATGTGTTTGTCTTACGTGTTCTATGCTGTTTGCAAAGCAATTTCAAGTAACTCTACGATTATGTTCTTCAGCGCGATCATGCAACTAGTTCGTTTAATTTTAATACTCGGTTTTTCGGAAAAAGGAAAATGTATGAAACCCAAGAACACCGTTCACAACTTTTGATTTGAGCTTAGCTTGTTTTGAATTGGCCGTTGATACGCCGCCGTGATTGACATTTCAACTTGTTACAATCAATCACAGTAGACCGGATTTTCTGAAATGAGCATCAATTGCGGGGAAATTGTATAAAAATGAGTGCACTCGAAGCACCCGGAGCAAAACTTCCCTGAGCAAACGAGCTGCATGATCGCATTGGTTTTCTTATGTCTTATCCCCGTAGCTCAAAGAGCATTAAGATACTATGTTGATTAGATAAATAGCTTCGTTATTTTCATTATGGGTTTACTTAACGTTTTCTATTCAGACAGGTTACATACACATACTGGTGATATTATGTTGAACGATTTGTTGAACTTGAAACAAACAAGGTAACTCATGTAGTAACGTATTGTGAATATTTCTCTAGCAAACTGTGTTTAATAGTCTAAAGTAATCGTTAATTAGTCTCGTTTTTGTTTGAGTTTAAGTAGACTGGTAGTTTCATTACTAATCTGGGTAATTTTCCTGTGATGTTATTAGTGATATTAGTCTATTAGTATGGTTTTGTCAAACTTTTCAAAGCTGCTGTAAATAACCATTAAACAGTACATCAGAACTTACCACTGAGCCGTCGCCCGGTTGTGGAAGGTTGTGGATGAGATTCGATGCCTGCAGATCGGAACGCTGCGGTGGTACGATGGTGGTGGTGGGTGGTGGAACCGTTGCAATTGGCACTATTGTTCCTAGCTGCAAATGGAGGATTGAAAAAGTTGTTTAACAATAATATTACCAAGCGAAAACAACCAATCCGTTACATGGGTCAATCAACGCTGTTTTGTGTGCA
Organism: Anopheles marshallii; assembly: GCF_943734725.1. Classification (NCBI taxonomy): domain Eukaryota; kingdom Metazoa; phylum Arthropoda; class Insecta; order Diptera; family Culicidae; genus Anopheles; species Anopheles marshallii. The sequence continues at coordinate 51,914,749 of NC_071327.1, forward strand.
TGGGGAAAAACTTTCACAGGTGGGGGGGTTTGAGGGGAGTTTGAGGGTTGGCGCTTCACTACCGACGGAAATCGAATCAAAACAGTTTATTTATTTATGTAAAATATTTATCGGTACAGAACGGGTCAACGGTCACCCGATCGCAACCACTTGATTAGAGAACGATTTGCTCCGCGAAGCTTTCGCATTCGCAGCATCATGGATGGAACGGTGTGGCGTAGGTAAGGCAAACCGGGAAACTGTCACGACTAATATGGTTTCCATGTTGTTTATAGGCGCATGAATTATTCACCAACCGGCAGTAGCAGTAATTGGCCTGTTTGTTTGACTTGTCCAAAGTGCAAAGTTTCATTGTGAATGGTTCCCTGCTATCGCCACGATCGGCCATTGCTGTCTGCAGTATGTCAATGTTGTGCCTGAAAGGGAGGAACTGGAAAACCACCCATCTCATTCACTAGTGTGTACGTTTTGCTATTGTTTTGTTATTACCTTTTTGAGAGCACTAAACAATGCTTAGCGAGTACATTACTGATCTCGAGCAGTTGCATTATTAGTTCTGCGAATTGTTTCGATAAAGCAATGGCATGAACATAGAAAAGGTATTCTATCTAGAGTACTGCCTGCGTAAAGATTTGAATTACTTAAAAATTGTATTTTGGTATACTTAAAGCGATATTGATTTCCCAACAAGCGGCCTTGTCACTTTTCACTTTTAACATACTTACGTGACAAGCAAAAAATCAGAACAGAAACATACATATAGTGGCGCAATTACTGATTTAAAACCATTAAGAGTCTCAATCAATCAAAAGAGTCACATTTTCGATTAAACTTTAAAGCCACACCAATCATTAGATCATTATCAGGATAGGCTGATCAGTCTGAATTGATCAGTTTATAAAGGTTTAGCATCTTCAAGTACGAGCAGGCATGTTAAAATTGAATTTAGCTAATAATTCCGGAAAATCAATCGATCCCACAATAATTTTTGTAACTATCGCACATTCACTGCTCAAGTTTTGCTCATCTTATCTATTGATTTAAGTTTAGTTTTTGGCTTGGGGATCTTCGTTTCTTTATGCTTAATAGACAATACTTATGCTTTTCATTGTTGTTGCGGAATTATTGGATTAGATACTCCGGTCAAGGTTCTCTCAGAATTGTTATCTCGGGCCCGTAACTTTAGTGGCTAGGAATTATTGGAATTAATACTACGTTCAAGGTCAGAATTTTTCTATCGTTTTCATAACTTTGATCGTTCACTCATCTCTCACGAGTTCATCTCTTGTTGGTTTCTCTGTATAATAGGGATAATGTGCTCAGACTCGGTTAAATCCAAACTTGGTTCTTTATGAAGGTCGCAGCTTCGAAATTTTGAGTTTATCTTTCCAAGCATTACAAGTTCCAATCCTTTGATTGGAACTTTCGGCGACGACATTTCTCTTGCCAAGATTATTATTCACAAAAGAATGAGAAAGAAATCTGGCGGTCGCCAACGCACCCGATACCCGGACCAAACATTGCCATCCATGTAGAACAAGACATCGTGCTTCGTGGCAGAGTTTTGTTATCAGAACTATTAGTTAAATCCGATGGGTGATTGTATAATATTCAAATGTAGTTGAAATTTGGGCAGAATGTCCGCGATGTTAAAATTTTCCTTCACATACGTATCAAAAGAATGATACCTTATTCAATAGTTAAATGACAAGAAAAACAAATTGAAACAAAAAGTTAAATGGGGAAAGCACGACGAACCGTTGTCTATAAATTTTTCATACATGGGAAACCACTTCTGGGAATCAGAATGTTCGTTGACAAATGTTTTTGGTTTCTGTGCTTCGGCTATACTTGCTCCGCAATTCGTCCTCGAGTCTGCTTTGGAATGAATGTGATTTTAAAGATTATAAAAATAAATTTGCATTCTCTTCCGTCCATTCTATTGTTCTCAGTAAATGGAATATGTAAAATGCGAAAAACAAAAAAAAAAAAAAACAGATGTAACTGGAAGCTCCGAACTTTGGCCGTGCATTGTACCAGCGCCATTTTTCTTGTGCTCTTTGTTTTCTTTGGCAATTTTTATATTGTTTGAAATGCACATTTGCACTACATTTTTCCCGTGGAAGGGAGGTTATGCAGGAGACAAAATGTACAATCATGCTCCGATGGTTGTACGTTACAAACAGTTTTTCCCTTGTGTTGCCTTTGGCCATTGCACTTGGACGAAAATTTGCTCCGGTTTACGCGCAATCATATTTTTTTCCTTGCAGGAGGGAGCGAAATACCCAGAACCTGCACAAATTGGAGGTTTATGATTTTCTTGTCAGCGAGCGAATTTCCGGCTAGTGAGAATGAGAAGAATAAAAAAGACTTAGTTGATCTATAAATGGAAGCTTTCCCGTTGAAGCGCCCATTGCAAAGAGGATTTTAAATCCATTTGTTTTGGTCCACAGCGGAAAGCAAGCACTATGCATGCCGTGTTTGGTGCGAGCATGTAATGCAAGTTTCACTGAATCCACGATGAGCAAAGTATACACCCGAAAGGATGTGCAGCATGATCTTTCATCTGCGAGCACAGTTAATCTCCTGTCGTGCGCATATATACGGCTGCTTGTGGTTGTTTCATGTGCTGGAGCACGGAGAGACCTGTTAATTAGTGTTCTCCGGGCTGCAGACTGAGAGGATTAGTGGCGAAAATATGACCAACCAGTCTGAAAAGCGATACAGTTGGGGAACAAATGTAGCTTTCATCTTCATTGCAAATTAGGAGGAAATTAATTATGTTTTTTTTTCGACGGATGCATGACAGCCATTTGTGCCGTATGTCCTGTGGTCAAGCTGTACACTGGGTATAACTTTGAAGGTGTGTTATGGAAGACGGATAAGTGTTATAAGGGATGAAATGGAAACAATCATAAAATACGCAAAATCTAATCTTACGAATATAATACTAATGGTAATCTTAATCGCTCCTTATAAAGGGGAAATTTTAATGTGTCGAATTAGAACAAATGCTCAAAAGTATTCGTAGGAATACTTTCGTAGGACTTTTCTACTGAATTCAAATTTAATCTTAATAAATAGTAATGGTAAAAACTATTCGGTTCTTACTGCTGTTGGCTCAAACTCATTCTCATCTGCTGGACATGTGCGCTTAACAACAGTTTAATTTCCTGTACAAGGGTTTTATTGAATTTTCGAAACATAAAATAAATTAAAAAAAAAACAATTGCAGTATACAATGAACATATTTTAAAATTTGTGTAGCTTTTTTGTGTTAAACACATTAACAATTCCGATGATCATTAACCTTTAACATCCGTAAGGGTTTTAAACATAAATACCTGCTCAAAAATAAAATATAATATTCCAATGTATAAACTATTAATTGCAACGAAGCAAAATAAAAAAAGAAATCGAAAAGCTGAATTCCTTTCATTACACCACAATAAGAGTACACAGCACACACTCATGTAACAAAATAAAAGTGAGCTTAACCAAAATGGGTATAAAAACCGAATGAATTGAATTGAAAAGAGTACACCCGTGTGAAATTGCTACTCTACTTCAATAATATAGTAACTCAATCTTCCGTCGGTTGCATGCGGAGTTCGTTTGTTGCGTTTGTTTTGCTGCGAATGCGATCCTCCGCCCGCATCGAAACCACACGGTGGATGCGTTTTTTATTTGATTTTCTACCGTTCGTTCCCAGTACAGTGCCCCACTTGCAATGAAATGTTTTGCAATTGAATTACGTACTTTATTCATATCAAAACGATGATTCTCCGTCTCGTGGAAGTGCCATCTTGCCAACCACTTTCGGGCTCGTGTGCTATTTTTATGCTTTGTCAGATTCATTTTCATTTATTTCCAATCCACTCGGGTTGGGGGAAAAATGCACTTGTCCCGCTTGGGACGGGCTGAACCGCTCTTACGCAGTTTTTGGTTTTGTGATTTTGCAATGCGTTGTCTACGCGTATCCGGAACCCCGGACCACGAAGTCCAAAGCATTGACGAGTTTGTGGGATGAGTTATTATTGGCGGTAAAATAAGTCCATAAGGAAGAGTGAGTAGAGTGATAATAACAAAAAAAAAAAAAAAATGGCCATACTGTCCCAGCCGGTTCCGGTACACTTTCAGGTGATGCAAATAAAAGCAAATTTAATTATGCTTCACATTCCAGCATGTGCAAAATAATGCAAACTGTCCCGTCACCGGTAATGCAATGATTAAGCGGTAAGGATGCTTCAACAATGGTGGCTGTTTTTCCGCGAATCATTAAGCGCTAATGGTGTTTCGCTTTCGGTTATTTTGATACAATATTAAACTTAAATTAACTGTTTAGATCGATTGTTTCGCTGTCGGGTATCATTGTTGCAATGTGCTGTAGGAAGAAGCGCGGTTTGGAGGATGGGGACGATGTGGTTAAAGTATCGAAAGGAACATTACCAAATCCACACTGTGACAGACGGTTTATCAATTAAACTCTCTACATGACCCGGTGTCAGGTTGGCTTGTCCTGGCTCATTGAGTAGACAAGTATTGATGTGGTATAATGTGGCAGACCTCAACACTGTCTATTTTGCAGGGTGACAGCAACAAAAAAAAGTTCCTAAAGCCGCAAAACCGTCAAAGGAGTGCAACAAACTATTTTGTACTTTTTGTTTTGGTTTGTATTGTATGCAGGGTACGTAATAATTGAATGTTTTTTCCATACACAGGATAGAGTTTTTGCAATCGGGTTGCCACAGGTAACGCATAAAATTCGTCGACCACCCCATTAACAAAGTGTCTATGTCGTGTACATTGCATAACTTCAGGGCGTATAGTTGGAATATATGAAGTAGTACGTTATTTGAGCAGTTCAAATGTTACAATGTTCGTTGCAGATGATTTTAGTCCTTTATGACTTTGAAATGTCTGATTATAAGATTTGTACACCTCATGTTGCCTTTTGCCTAAGCACCAGAAGGTATGCAATTATAGATCGGAATTCTCTCAACAAGTTCTATTGGTTTCTCTAGCGTAGCTTAGGCGAAAATGTTACCAAGGATAATTTGTGTGCTACAGAAATTGTAAGAATTGAATGTCTTTAGAGGTTAAACTTATAAAAAAAAATTAAGCATATTATTCTTTTCTGGAAGGCATGACGATACCATTCTTAATTCATATTAACTATTTATTTGAAATTGTAATCGCATGATCAAACAATTTTCTCACATGTCTTAAGACACTTCAGTCATTGATGCAAAATTAGCTATGTTACCATTATTAGCAGCTTATGATGATCAATTCATGTAAACCGTCCCCTAGAATGATTCCCATGGAACATGTGAAACTATTTGGAATCACTCCAACGCCACTAAGTACAGTACCCGGCTACGGTGACGAACGGTACGAATGGCGTATAATCAGTGTAATTTGTACCACATATAACCCTCACGTTGTGTTCGCAGTCCACGTGGAGAAGAACGTGTTTGATCGCTTGGTTGGTAGGAATTGTTGGCAAGGAAAAAGGGATTTTTTTATTCGCTCAGGATGGACAACCCACACGACGGAGCGGTCATTAGGCTGAGGCTCGTAAGACATGGAATTACGAGCTGGTCGGTCGGTGCAGTGACAGACGCGACAGGACAATTGATTTCGGTTCGGTGAGGGAATCGACTGGAAGGAGGGCTGCCGGCCCGGCGGAATTACACACTGTTTGGTGTGAGTGATGGAAGAGGCTACATATTGGGAGGTATGGGACTACGGAACGCAGAATGGAAGGGCGGGAAGATCGTAAGGGCAACATAACAAAAGGGAAATCGTATACTTACTGCAATGTACTGCCAGCCCTTGTTCACTCGTACCAGAAGTGCTTCCTCGTCAATTATGTAAGCGAGCGTACCGACGGGAGTCGTGGAAGACATCTGTGTGTGAAATAAATTGGAAGGGCAGACAAAATAAAGAGGCAAATGAGTATGAGGGTGCCGAGGACTTGCGATCTGCTGCCGCAGGAAACAAATGTTGGAAAAAAAGAAGAATCCAAAAGAAAAAAAACCGCTCATACACTAGATTTCTTGCTAAAGTTTCATTTCTGTTTTTTTTTCTCTTGGTGCTTTCATTTTCGGGGCCACTTCATCGGTGTCCCTGTGTAACCAGCCGGAGTATAGCAATAACGTGGATAACCTAGAATTAAGTATGATGCAGGAGAGATTTCGTGTATCATCTTGTTCGTTTCCTTTCGTGCACTCAACCGTGTCCAGAACCGGGCTCGTGTACCGGGTATGGGCAGGAAAATGGCACAGGGAATGGTCCATCACGAGGGCCCATCGGTACTCGATGCAGCACACGAATGGCACCCTTCAGACCGTGGGACGGCGTGTGTCTTAGCGTTTATTATTCATGATAAGGTCTTATTTATTTGGGGGTCCTTTTGCTCCGCTCTACATACGCTCCGGTTGCAACCGAAAGCCGAAACGATGGCGCTTACACACGGGGCCCACTGTGTGAAGGCCAGCTGCTCATTTTCCCACGAAATTCGGAACGACCGAACAGTGTAGATTTGCGTGTGTACGGCACGGAAGCGAACAATGCGTTCGGGGTCGTTGTTCTTCTAGCATTGCGGGTGGTGAAAAGAACGGTAGTGTGTTTTTTTTCTCACTCTCTCGCCTTCTCTCACTAGTTATCATAGGAAAGTGTTTGGTAGCAGGACGATAAAAAATTTCCACCATTTTTATGTCTCTTCGTGCATGAAGTGAAGTCTTGATGCAAAAAGTACAACAAAAGGAACAAAACCACCCAGATGAGCGAAGAAGGACATGGTTTTGTGGTGCATGTAATGCAGTGCGTGGTATACAGTAACAAATTTGGTCTAGACCTTTTGTTCGAACTGACCTTTCGTAATGTTTCTCACAGGGACTGTGAGGTGACAGGGTTTAGGAAAGTGAATAAATTTCCATTTTCGTTTGCTCACTGATGCAAAGGTAAAATTTTTCTTCTTTTTCCCATGGATCGCGTTAAATATAGCAAAAGCTATTTTTTCTATGATGAAGCGTAAAATGCATGATTTTATTCAATTAAGAATTGCGCGCTGTATATTAAAAACATTGTTATTAATTATTACAAAATCATTATGTAGATTTTGCCAACGAATTGATAGCCACTTTAGAGTAATTGATAGTTGAAGTAAAGTGTAATTACCAATAATTGGAATTTACCCTGAAAGTAATCAAATCGCTTTACATTTCCATATTGAAAAAGCTATTTTCCAGAAATGCGTTACAGTTTGTTACTTATTTCTGAGCCTTCAGTGTGACTCATGACTTTGTGGATACTGATATCGTCTTCTCCCTCTCTTATCTTGCATTAGAAACTGCCATGTCCCGTTAACTTAAGATTTCATTTTGTAAAGAACGGAATAACGGCTCTATACAGATTACATAAACAATTGTAGTACATTTTGACGCACACGCAAAGTAATTGTAACACTATTTAGTACAATTTACTACAATTTCATTTCACCAGGCACCAACGCATCACGGTATGCTACGCCAAAATTAGCTAATCGAGCTTAGCTCGCCCGACCCGTTTGACCGAGCAATACAAAGAACCCGCCCCGGACCGGTCTGTTGCAGTTTGATGTGCAACCATTATGAAACCGTGGCACTTGAAGTCCCTTTGCCATGTTTGCAAATGGAAGATTGCCGTACCGGTTCAGAAGTTTGTTGGACAAGTGCAAACAGCAGTGCACACTTCGAGCGAGATTAGCATCCTTCAGCATAAAGCGATAAACGTGGAGCGTAGTGCGCGACAACGTCGGTCACGTCGTTTTGCGATGGCAGGCAAGATTGCCCTCTAGCTTTACCCAAGCTACGCGGGATGTGTATGTGTAACTCTTCAGTACACGGTGCGAATCGAGCGAAATGACAATGTTGACGATGATGATGATGGTGATGATGATGATGTGATGGCAGCTCATCAACTCTATTTGCGCACAACACAGATTTGGACGGAGGATGCATGGGCGATTCGTTTCAGGTTTTTTTTTCGAAATTGATTTTTTGTTCGCTTCGCAATACAGAAATGTGTGGAATTTTCCAACGGAGCGAAAAGAAACGTTGTTCGGGGCACATTCCATCTTGCAAGTGATTTGCTATCGTGATGCATATACAATCGACGACACGAACCGTCAAGGCAAGGCGACGGAGTTCGTCGTCAGATGGGCATAAATAATTGATACTGCCCCACTGCCACTGGTAGACGGATTTGTGCCGAAGCGAACGACTCCATCGAGACGGTTTTGCATTACGGTATGCCCCAGTTGCATTGCAGGTGGCGCACATTGTTCACCCTAACCTTACCTTCGACATCGTTTCTGCATTCTGGAAAGTGACGGCTCCGGGCACGATGCGAACGTTGGCCCCGTAACTGTTCGGGATCTCGTCACTGTCGTGCAGTGGCCGTCCGGCCGGTCCCGGCGGTCCTGGCGGTCCGGGCGGTCCTGCGAGGTTGATGTTGACAAATAGAAATAGAGAGCAGCGAAAAAGAAAAAGCACGCGGCACATTAGAGATTGATTACGGTAAGTGGAAAGGATAATTCTTCCAGCAAGTGGTACGCACTCAATCCCCGTCGGGGTGATAGGGAAAGTGGCTGGGGACAACATGTACGGTCCGGGTTTCTTGTCGCTCAGAAAATGGGATTGGTGGATTACCGGCTTCGCGAAGGAAGGGTAGTAGTGTAAGGAAACCTTGAATGGCGGGACAATTGTGCAACATAAAACCAGAGTTCGTAACATTGCGTGATGCAATTTGGATTTGATGCGAATGGTAATGTAACGCAGTAAAATATGAGTGGAATGGTTAGAGGTGCAGGTGGAATGGATTATTATTGCGCACTGTAATGGTACAGATTGTTGGCTACATGAAACCCCATCAGGATAATCTAAACCTTCGCGCTGGTTGGAAAGCAGGACAGTTGCGAAAAGGTACGTGTTTATAGCAGCATAATCTAACTAGGATAAGCGCTAATGGAAGCATTAAGGCTTGGATTATTACTGAGTTCAAGTGATATGGTGAGTGTTCACATGCTATTTAATACATTCCTTGTATTGCTACTTGAGTGGTTTACATATTTTTTATGAAATTTCAGCATTAAATATAATGAAGTACCTTACGCTATTATATACGTTAATTATATTAACAAACAATAAGATACAAACAAAAGCAACTTTATGCGTCGAACAAAACAAGGATCAAAAACAAAAGCAATCGAACGTATCAAGGATCTGTTTTTGATGTCAAATTGGAAATTGATAGCAAGGGAACGATTTAAGCTTAGGACAAGGGTGTACAAATATGTACACTCTGTTGACGGGTGTTCATTCCAAAGAACTGATGGCTGTAACTGGCTGCGTTTGAAATTTGTGCTACTACGAAATAATGTTTAAATTAAACTCTATTCTTTAATGCTGTGGCCTGTGTTATGTGCAGCGGTAACAAACAAGCCCGTACAGGATTGTTTACGTAAGCTAGCACTGGCCACCTGGTACTAGGACGAACGTCATTTGTCGACAAAGTGTTAAAATTTGATCTTGGGTGTTATTGGGTGATACTACTTGTTGTTTAGAAGCCTGAAGAATGTAAAACAAGATGGCTGTGTTAATTATTATTATTATATTATTATTAAGGTTAATTATAGCGGATCAAGCGAATTAACATATTAATTTCATCTAAACTTCTTACAAATGATCCATATTACGCGTACTGCCCTAATTGGATCGCCTAAACTCAGTTGTACCAATTATGGACATAATTCTTTTTTACAATGAAAAATTGAAATTTATTTCTGAAGTGGTAGAAACTATAATAATTGACGATTTGGTGTTGTTTTCTTCAGCTAAAATAAAGTTTTTAGCTCAAAGACAGCTTAAATTCAACTCTGTCGTTCTTAGCAAAAGGAAAAGAGTTTTCAACCATTTAGTACTAATGATGCTAAGAACTGGAACTAAAGTGCTAAGAAATGTCAATACTTAATGATAAAAATGTGTTTGTAATTTTACCATAAGCTTAATTCATTTAAGATCTAATATCAAACCAACTGCCATAGTTAATAGTATAGTCGTAATTTAAGGTTAGTATTTGCTGAATAGAGCTGACATCAAATATCTTCCACAATGGAATTGCGACAAAATATGGTTCCGAACTTGAAACTAAATTTTCGTGTTCATTGATTAATTAAAAATCAACTTCATGCCAACCGAAAACAATAACATGAAATTGATTACTGTATATGTTATTATTATAAAGTAATTTGTAGCTGGTCGAATTGTGAGCTTGGTTTCATATTTTCTTGCCATCAATAAAATTAATAACTTTTTCTGGATTGTACCTTCAAATTATAAACCATCATTAGAATAGACGAGAGCGTATCCAAAAGCATTGTTAGTTAGAAATGATATGTGAAAGAGTACAGCCCTTTGATTGATCACCTCCAAACAGCAGAAAGATCAAAACAAACGTTAAACAATCGTTCGAGGATTGAAAATGCTTTTTCTGTCACAATTAGTTTCATTTACTTTTCACTTCAAAGCTTCTGATGCTAGAGTGTCACACACAATAAAGGATCGGATATTTTTAACTGGAAGCAAATGTGAGCTGTGAGCTCAACCGTAAACGTGAACCGTATCAATTGTTTCTCATTAGTGCGGCATATCGGAAAATACAATACATCTTCATTTTTATCTGCCACATTTGTCACGCAAACAAACGCGTGGTAACAGGATATGGAGGCAGGTGATGAGATGAAGATGAAAAGCAAACACGAGCAAAAAGAAAGACGCCCATTCATCATCAAAGAAAGGAAAACACTACCGTTGTGCTGTATCGTGTGGTAAATAACAGAAGAAAAAAAAACCAAGTGTACGAAGCAAAGCTAATCCAAAGATACTAAGATGGGCATAGGATGAACCACACCATGGAGAATGAAAGGGAGGTGGGAGGAAATCAATTTTCTTTTCTTTTTACCGAGCGTGCTGTCTTCGTAATCCTTGTGGTGTTTGAGCTCTCGCAGCGCCTTCAGCTCGTCCAAACTGGACCGACCTCCTTGTGGGCAATCGGGGAAGAAGTAGTAGTGAACAAGATTTAGTGAGACAAGGGGAAGAGCGTATGTGTGAGCGCACGCATGTGTGTGTATATATGACATGATGGTTAATTATGGTGTGTCCATGTTGATATGCGATTAGTGTCCCGGGTGTTGACGATTGGCATGAAAGGATGGTTTGCAATGAGTGAGAAAAAAAAGAACAGCAACCTAGAGCAAAGTTTGTATACGCAGCGAGTGGTACGAACTGTGCAACTTACCCGGTCGTCCGTAGTATCCGTGCTGGGAATCACTGTAGAAGGGACTGCGCGAATCCATTCCCGGTTCACCCTTCTCACCGATGATGGACAGTCCGGGTGGACCGGGTGGTCCCGGTTGTCCCGGTGGTCCCGGTGGGCCCGGCATCGGGATGTACTGTACGCCTCCGTCACCGGATGCAGCTGGCAGACCCGGCGGTCCTGGCAGTCCATCACGTCCATTCATGCCACGATCGCCTTTATCGCCTTTTGACTGGAAAGGTTGAGAATAGGGCAAGAAGATGAAGCGGGAATTAGAAAGTTTTTAATCCTTTAAAACAGGCACACACACACACGCACACACATGGCGTCACACATTAGTCGCAGCTCAGCGCCTCCATCTGTCTGAACTGCTTTTCACGGAGCTCTCGGACCAGAAAATACACTTTTCACACGAGGGCACACACCCGCGGAAAAGTTTGACATTGTTTATTCATTCCACTTGTGTTGGGTGTGCCAGCCCGTACCACCCGGACACCGCATTTTCTCAGGACTTGTCCGTGACAGCCTTGCCGTGGCGAGATGTCTAGGTCGTGGTACTATTTGTAGGGAATGTGTCAACTACAAATGAAGTGGCTTTCCCGATCCACGGTTTTACAGTAGCATGGGTTCTCGGCCTTGTGCTGTTACCTGGTAGCACATGGACGTAAGGTTGTAAGCCGTTCGCACGAACGCAAGTGGCTGCTTGAGCTTGTGACCCTCGGGAAATCGGGTTGACAAGTGTGTGACTACGTCGACAGTGGTAGGGACAGAGATTTGCTTCGTTAATTCTGCATAAGAACGAACTGTGTGTCACTGGTGCAAAACGCGAGCCACATATACTGAAGCGCCTTTGCGACATCCCGGCGACTGGGCAAGTTCAAGTCCAACCGTGAATGGGTCGAAGCGCATATGGCGACGAAGACGACAACTGTCAGCAGTATGCACAGAGCTGCACCCGTGAAGCCTGTTAGCGCTGGAACAAGCGGCAAACAGTCTAGGGGCAAAACATCCCGTAAATGAGCAATCCCAATTTTATGTGATGCATTATTTATGACAGTACATTAACTTCTTCTTAGAAGTTTTGCAGGAGTTCGACGAACATTGTACGAGGGGTTTGCTGCGTTGCTAAACCGTGCTGTTTGTCATGCTGCTGCATGGTCGGATTGGAGCTTTGTAGTGTGCAAAGATTGAACGTGGCAGTAGCACAACGAGATATAAAATTGACGACAAACACTTGAAGTGACAGTGCACTGGTGCTGGTGGCTTATAGTTTGGATGAACTTTGGGAGAGTTTGTGCGGAGAGTTAAACTACTGCTCCCTGTTTGCCTGAGGCATTAGAGTCTTTGTTTTGGGAACTCTTCGATAACACGATCGTTTAAAATAGGGGATGAAGTTAAGTTCTTCCTGTTTGGCCGGTATCGCAGAATTTCAAATGCAAGGCATTAAAAAAATCATCGAAATTTTATAAACTTGCTGAGTTTGTTATGAAAAGCTGCGTCAGAATCGATCAGTATCGTTAGATCGTTAGTGTTTTTGCTTTATTTTGATAAATTGTTAAATTACTATTCAGTAGAGCGCCGATTCTCCGTGCCCTTAGGGACTTGACAAATCGCCGGATAATCGGGATTTGACAAATCGCCGGATAATAAGATAGATAATAGTTACATATCTATGTATGATAGAAATTAGCGTATATTGCATCATGTGTAGGGCTTTTTCAGTTTATAAAAGTGTGTTAGTGTTTTATTGCTGTGAAAGAAACTGTTGGTGTTTTCTCAGTATTTGAGTTCTTATTATGAAATAGGTTCATTCTTTTTTTTCGTCTACAATGTTGCAGGGAATATATAAAATTTCTGTTAAACTGTCATTTTCGAACTGCACGCATAATCACCCGGATATTCGGCACTCTACTGTACTTTTTTATTTTATTTTACTACGGCACCTGCAATGCGGCAATCGTCAAATTGCGATACAATTACACAATTAATATTCCTAAAAATAAATATCTCTAAAAATGGGTGCTAAATTTTTGTTCGTTGGTAGCGACGCGGAATTTCACATGACATACCAACCCCAAATCCAATCCCAATCAGTATCATTGATTGGTTATCCGGATACGGGCCAAAATAAGTAAATAAGTAAAATAAGTAAAGTAAAGCAAGTAATGGCAGGCATGACCTAAAAGGTCGTTATGCCAAGAAGAAGAAGAAGAAGAAGAAGAAGAAGAAGAATAAGTGGAGGAAGAAGAAGAACAGTTACCGTCGAATAATAAATATAAAGCAAAGCATTTGGCAAATTATGCATCGTAAACTTCGAAAACTGCTAGGAGAAATATATGAAAATGCGAAAAAACTTTTTTTTTTCTATGGTGCATAACTTCATGGATCAAGCTTCATATTTATCTCTTCCGTTTGTTCTTTTAATGTAAATAAATAACAGCCTTATCTCTTCATCTTGGCGTAATGACCTGTTTGGTCAAGCTAGCCACTACTGCGTTACTAGACTTATTTTACTACTTAGCCGGATAATCAGTCTATGCTACAGGGGCACGACCCGGATGGGTTTTTGGTTCAGTTCTGTCGTATGGGACCAGCGCCGCTACCAAATACTCCACCGGACCACTGGGCTTTGCAAGAGTTTTCTCTAAACTAAATGTTCCATTTACCTAATTCCTGTTTAAGGGATATTTGATTGAGATCAATAGTAAGGAGAAGAGAGAAAGTTAACCCAAATACACCTTTCTACTGTTCTGACAACTTGGAAACACTAGACTTTGACACTTTGACTAGAAAAAAAAATCAAAAGTAAAGTTTACGAACGCCGAAACAGATTATCTTCCACCATGTCTGCTTTTTACCGTGCATCGTATAATTTAATGCTAAATAGAACATGAATTATGTGCCCAAACCCAGAAGACAAAGCTCTTTTCATCTTGTCAAAACAAAACTTGCCAAAAAACGCAAAACCTCGCTAAAAAAACACATCAAATCCCACAACCAAAACCTCAACCTTCGGCCAGATTCAGGGAGCGTAAAATGTTGCTAAATTTGTAGTGTTTCCATTTCGCCCGTTGCTCAACCCGTTTCCTCCGTCTAGGTGAACTTTAGCGCGCAGCGAGGAACCAAAAAAAACGAACCATTTAGAAGAAAAGTTCCAAACGACTCGCGCAAAGAGTGGCACGAAACTCGAAGGAAGGCAAATAGGTGGAGCAAAACTTCGGACCCCAAAACGCGGCCAAAGAAAGCGATTCAAATAATCGTCCCATCGCGGGCTAGGATAATGCATCGTCCTGGCATGGCGATCCGTCCGGTCGTCTGGTGTGACTCTGCTGGCACCTTGCGTGGACTGGCATTTTAGTAGGGTAAAATTTATGACCTAGAAACGGTAGCGATTTCAGGAATGTAGTCGCTTTTGCTGTGCTTTGCAAACGGTACGGGTTCCTCGCCCAGCGAAAGGTTCCACGGATGCCTTGTGTCGGTTGCAACATTCAGCAGCCAAACACTCCACAGACCGGCATGTACAGCGTATAAAGTCCCGGGAAAGATTCCGTCCGATGGGAAGAAAAATTATCGTCCTCGAGTTCCCGCCAGCCCGCGCCTGGTACGCGAGTGCAGTGGAAACGTTGAGGTGAAAGTTTTTCACTGATTTGCAGCGCATGTCCGTCTGCCTTGGCTGGGTCAGTTTGTGCACCGTCAGTCAGGGCTCGGGTGGGGCGGCGATTTTTCGAGGCGTACCACCAGTAACGGTTCCGTTGATTTGTAGGACGTCCTTGGGCGACGGTGTTGAGCGAAAGTTTTGCTCAGTAAGACAGCAAAAAAGGAGTGCAGCAAATATTTTCTTACGTTATAATAAACGGCCGGCGACCGGATCGATTGTCCGGTATTGTACTTTTTTATTTTGTTATTTGAGTATCATGTAAGATTACATCGTTTCCGTTAGTACATGCTTTTGCAAAATAACTCAGCCACATTGAGGATCGTGAAACAATAAGTTACTTTGCCCGCGTTTGGGTGCCACACACTGTGTGTGAGTGGTGGACGGATAATGAAGTGAATGGAAAAATCAGACAGAATCCATCCATTACGAGCTGTCAGTGTTGGGTGGTGTGGAGAAAAATGGAGATAGGCGTCCCCCCGCTGACGCCGCGAGTCGAGTGACGGTTGTGGGACAACTATAAACTTTCGCTTTAAAATTTACACCATCACCACGGACAAGGGGTTTTAGCCAGTCATGATTAATTAAGCGCTGCACTATGTAGGGAAACTTTTTCATTCGGATCGAGCTACAGTTGCAGCTGGCTTACACACCGTGCACCGTGTATGCGTGCTGTTCGAGTAGAATATGGTGCTTAAATGTACACCATCATGCTACAATGAGCTTAAGGGTGTTACATTCGCAATACTCTATAGCTTGTTTTACAGAATCATTAGAATATGCATGTGAGGACTTTCCAGGAATCTGTAGGAAATGCAAAGCTTTCGATGTAATCTCCACTCTCGACATGTTCCCTATTATGAATATTTTTCTTCATCCACACGTGTGCATTGCTTGTTAGAATGTGGTTAAGAGCATTTCAATGAACACGCTTCGAAAGAATATAGTTATCTTTCAAGATCGCTCGATAATAAAAGTTCCTGATTGACGATGAAGTGTACTTGACTTCTTGGCAGCAATAGGTACATTGCGGAATTCCATATCAATTAGCCCTAGTACTATACAAAGAATTACAATTACGTGTGAGAGAAAAGATTTTAATTTACACTTCGGAAGGGCACGAGAAGGATGCGTTTACTTTGTGCAATGAGTATTAATAGCAACAATAGAGTGCATAGCGTAAAGAGCTAATTGTTCTATGCTAAAGATTCTTTGAATGTCTTAATTGAAAGCTTTACTGAAATGAGTACTATGTGAAGTTATGGTAGGTGTTGATGTGGCGATCTATAAACTTACACTCTCTCTTTTCGGTGTAACGACCTTCTAGGTCATGCCTGTATTTTCCGGCTTACTAGACTTATTTTTACCACGTTTACCATGTAGGTTGTTCGAAGTTGGCCTTTTCTTCCGCAATTTAGCCCTCGAAGAATAACATCACTAAAGTGTCATTGTTACTCTAAACATGATACTTTTAAGATAAATATTCTGCCGTGCAGATAGAATTATTCACAACAGGGAAGCCTCAATCCTACGCCACCTCCGCCATCCATGTGGACGACCTAAAAGGACTTTACGGGTCGTCTGGGTCGTCCAGTGCTATTATCATGACGTGACCAGTTCACCGGAGTTCACCGGAGTCCAAATCGCTGTACAATAGTGAGTTCATCGAGCAGCTTATAAAGTTCGTCATTGTAGCTGGTCCTTAATTGTTCTTCCACACATACGAGGTCCAAACCTTCTTCTGATTATCTTCCTCTTGACCACAGCGTTCAGTCAGTTTTGGACAGAACAGAAGTCCGTGTTTCAGAGGCGTATGTCCCAGCTTCGATCGGCGCAACAGGTGTTTCGAGACGCAGTCAACTCCCTTTACTGCTCGCATCTCAACATCGATGCTGTTGTCGGTACTGACCTTTGACTTAAGATAGACTTCGAACTCGTCCAAAATTGCATTCTCCTATCTGTACGACACCCCGGCGTAAGCAGGGCAGGGCCACTGATGGTGCCACCATAATTTGGTTTTTGTCTCGGTAATCTCCAATCCGCCTGCTCAATCTTTTGGTAAGCATCCGCTTCGTAGGAGATCCGAAAACCAATGATGCCTATGTTAGTAGCGTATGCCAGGATCTGAATTGACTTATGGAAAATGGTCCCTGAAATTTCGGCCTCCGAGTCGCGGATGGCCCTGTCTACCGCTAGGTCGAATAGTAAACAAGCTAGACCATCTTCTTGGCGCATACCAATAGTGGTAGCAAGGGGTCTTGAGAGTTTTCCATACAACTTAATCTGATGTGTGACGTTGATCATTGTCATTCATAGTGACAATATAGTTACGCCTTTATAATCTTGTGAATGTGTAGCGCAATTCAATGCGCCTCTGGATTCTGGACGACTTTTGTGCCTTATTGCAGTGGCATGATATATCTAAATCTTATTTAGTACTTAGAATTCGTTAGTCTTCAGTGACATGATCGTAACAAAAACTGTCTTCGGGCAACTAGGCCTGCCATTTACTTTCAACTCGGCACATAATGTTACAAGATAAGAGGACAAGGTCCTGTCTGAGATGATGTTGGGCTAAATAGGATCATAACAAACTCAGATCTCGCATGTAGAAAATAACTAGCTTAAGTACAATTGTAATCTTAGGACTAGTTTAAGGAAGATTGTACTGTACTGATTTGATTCAACTTAAAGTAATTCAATTCAAGCTTCCAATTGTGTTAATTTGTATAACCTTTATAGAATCGTATAACGTACAATACTTACACCTCGCATTGCCATGCTATCTCCTTTCTCTCCTTTCGGTCCCTGATCTCCCTTCGGTCCTTGTCGGCCCTGCAAGGTGACATGGAAAAGGGAAATTAAATAATTATATTTATTACGCACATGGTTTTGGCCAGTACGTGTCGCAGTCTATGTAGCATAATGTTTATAAGTTAAAGTGAAATGTAAACAACATAGAATATTACTACTTACTGGCCACGTTTCACCCATACCGCCTGGTTTTCCCGGTGGTCCAATCGGTCCCGGTGGGCCCGTCTTCCCCCGGCGTCCACGCTGGCCACGTTCGCCTTTGTCACCTCTGTTCGCCTAGGGTTGGGAAATGAGACACAGCATGAAATAGCAGCAGCTGGACTACACGCATGCGATGGCATACGTATGTAAATGTGTTACGTGTTACAAAGGTTGGGAGAAAACATGTGCAAGAATTTTAATCGTCAAATAATTAGTTTTCCCTTGTTGAAACCCTACGAGTCTGGGTGGTTTACTATTGTGCTTGAATTCAATTATGCACATTGCGCATCACGATGCAAAAGCTTTTCCCGCTCGTTATTCGCTCGGGCACACGGGTAGAGCATTGGTGTAATTCTTCATTCAGCTAATATTTTTTCAACTCGTTTAGCTCGTTCATGTTATGTATGTTTGAGTGTGTTTTTTTTTCGTTCTCTCCTGTGTATGCTGTCTCTCAATGAACCGTTCGGGAGAAAATGTTATGAAATGCTATAAAAGGATGAAATGTGTACGAGAAAGAATGTTGCATATTGTGCACTGGAGGTTACCAGGATTTTTTTTCTCTTGCCCCCAAACCGCGTCAGCATGAGAGAGAAATGCATTGCCCATCTGCGTCTGAATGTATGCATCGCATAGTTTGAAAGGGATCGTTCCCGGAAGGGAACAATGTTAGGAAGCTAATAAAGTACAAACTGCAACAGCAAACGGCGTCTAGTCCCATCTACCGTTGCCATCCTCACTTACCTCCCACGTGTCAGTAAAAAATGCATATGAGAAGAAGCGTTAGAAAAGGAAAAAAATGGTCACGTTGATGTACGCCGGAGCAAGCGTCCAAGCAGCAGAAGTGCAACATCGTTCCGTGCTTTGTGCAGTACCCGACCCGACCGGGCATTGGGGCATCTCTTTTGTTTGAAAAGCAGCTACATATCTTCGCGTTCGTTCGCTCTCGGTTCGCGTTTCCCAGCTGCAGATGGGGGACAGCAACTTGTTTTTTTTTGTCACAGCCACCATCGTCTTGCATTTGCATTTGGTGACTCGTTTGGATGGTTGGTTTTGCGGGGATTTTTTTTTTGGTTACCAGTTGGGTTGGGCTGCAGGGCAGTTGAAATGCTTCCAGATTGTATGCTCCTTTTGTCCTGTATGATGGGATGCATCCACTCCCATACCATCTGGTATACCATCCAGCACAGTCAAAACGGGAATGTGAACGATGTCACATAAATTGTCCAATAAAGTTTGCACCGGAAGCGGAACGGGATACAGGTAGGGTGCGAACCGGTACCGGCGTGTGATGTGATTTACCGGCTGCATTTTCTTCGAATCGTGCCAGCTTAATGCTTGGGGGGAATCAGTGTCTTTTGGAGAATGATGAGTTACTTACCCTGGAGGAGTTAAATGCCGCGTTTTCATTGATGATGAACTCCGGCCCTTTCTCACCCTTCGGACCAGGAAGTCCGCGTTCGCCTTTGTCACCAGGCAGGCCCGGATGTCCCGGAAGTCCGGTTTCACCCGTAAGTCCGGGCGCACCATCGTATCCGGGTGGGCCACGCAATCCCGGCGGTCCGGGTGGTCCCGGTTGACACTGACACTGATCCTGCGTACCATTGCGAGTACCCTCGGCATGGATTACCATGCCGGGCGAACCGGGTGGACCGGGTGGGCCAGATTCGCCCGTGTTACCCTTATCACCCTTCGGTCCCGATGCACCCGTTTGACCCGGAAGTCCTGGAATGCCGGGTGTGCCCGGAGGTCCTTTCGGTCCCGGTTGTCCGTGCGCTCCTTGATGGCCCTGGGTGGTGATAATAGTTTGTGATTAATTAGTGTGCAATTGATATGTAATTGGATAGATTCTAGGAATAGCGAGTAGGAGGTTACGAGTAGTACATGCTGTTTGTTAGACATTGGTTAGCAGTTTATTAGCAGATTACTATTTCTGATAATTGTTCCAAAAGGAATTTTTCGATGATTTATATAATTTGAACAGAATGCACCATATTTAAAACTTTTTTCTGTATTTTACAAGACTACTAATTGTTATGTTACAAAAATTACTAATGATACTATCATTGACAAACCCCCTAAATGTATGCAATGTGCAAAATTTATTAATCTTAAATATTCTTTTCATAAAATTGCCTTCAAGGCCAAGATGTGAATCTAATTTATAAACGCAATAAAAAGGCTACGGTTCTCCGGACACAATAAAGAAGAAATTATTACACCCTGTAGATGGCCACTTTTCTCACTTGTAGAAACATAAGGGAAAGCAAAAGTAATAGGTATAGCAAGCGAAGTATTTAAAAGTAATCGACATGATCTGCTGAAACGTACACTGTCCATAAAAAATCAAAATTGATTTAAAATTCATGCATCAAGTTCAAATATGGCAAAATAATAATAAAGCTTGTCCGGAGAAATATACCATCGTCGATAGCAAAGATATGGGGATTAAACAAGAATGGCAGGCAAGAAACCTTAGGGATTACGTGTTCGGGAAGGTTGGTGTTGTTTTTATTTTTGGTCACGAATTATGAAACTTTATTCTTTCCACCATGCACCCAACTTTCGGAAGCTAAATCGCATCCAACAATACCACGGTCATGCTTTACAATCCCGCGGAGGGCGCACATAACGCCCGAAACAACCTCGTTAAAATAAAGCAAAACAACATTTACGAAAGAAAACTTTGGTTTTTTGCTGTCTTTTGTTTTTGTTTCCTGGCTGCTTTGCTGTTTCGTTTTCCTTTCTTATTGGGCGTTCAGTATTTTTCTTTCGTGGTGTTTTATGTTTGCATCCCATTTTGGAGGGTCAAGTAGTAGTTTTTGTTTTACCGGTTTGTTGCTCTGCTAATGTTGTTTTGCATTAGCGTGTGCGTCTCGTGGGACAGACATGTTTTTTGGTGACATTTTACTGTGAAGCGAGAAAGAACGCGTAAACCCCGGAGTCGTTCTGTTTTACCGTTTGTGACGGTGAAGTTTGATGCAAAAAGAAATAAAAGTGGAATTCGCTAATGAAGATGTTGTGGGAACACCCACAGTATGCTGTGCCAGGCGAACCCCTTGGGGTGGTTGTTGTGGAAACCAAATGCAACTACAGGAAAAGGTCGTCTCCCGTGAGACGTATGTAGGATGTTTTGGGAGGTGTTCTTTTATATTCACTTTAGCGCCGCCCAATCAATGTACAGTTGAAAGGAAAAGGTTGGTTTTGGGTGAAATGAAACATAAAAAACAGTGAATATACAGTCAAACGCAAAACCAGTGAAAAAGACATCAATATTCATCAATGCTACTGCTGGCAACTAACTAACAAGCCAATAAAATTAAACTCAAATCACGCAAATTTGATGGTCCGCAAAGAAAGCATAAAATCAACTCTCTACCAAAGAACAGAACAGTATTGAAGAGGTACACCACTCACAAAAAAGAAACAATCAAACATTTTATTTGTGGGGTTCATTTCTTTGCATAAAGCCCCATTTTTTACCGTACCCTTTCACCTTTGGCACCTGTCAGACCCGGATCACCGCGGTCACCTTTGGTGCCGTGTTCGCCCTTTTCGCCCGGGAATCCGATCTCACCCTTCTCACCCGGTTCACCCTTCAGACCGGGTGAACCGCCACGCATTCCTTGGATCGGTGCACCGAGCATCGATTCCTGTGTCATGGAACCGGGCAAGGATTCAGAAGGAATAGGGAAGTGGATGGTACAAATTGGTGAGAGAAAAGGAAAAAGAAAAAAAGAGAGAGAGCGAGAACAAAATGTTCCATTTCGGTTAGAATTGATGCAAACAATTGGTAGAAAAACTAAGAGAAAAATAGAGTAAGAAATACACCGAAGATTGTTTCTTGTTCCTTCGTTTCGATGATCGGGCGATGAACTTTTCTTCTGATGCTGCTTAAAGCAACGCTTTTGTCGTAAAGCAATGAATTTGAATTTTACGTTTTCTTTTTTGTCACAATTTTCCCATCTTGGTTTGCGTTCAAATGAAATTTGAAACAAAAATTTTACAAAAAAACATACAAAAACAATACAATCCCAACCCCAAAACCAAAGGCCAGAAAAACGAGCTTGTAGTTGACAAACAGTCGCACAGAGTAAAAACTTTTTTTCACACTATATTTTGTCCTCGGAAAACGGAATGTTTCGGTAAGCGCGTCACCGAAACGTGAGGTAAGTTTTTTCACCGTTCCACTAGCCTCAACCCTTGATGGATAACAATAGAAACTTGAAACAAAACAGAAAAAGCAATAGAAAATCACGTAAAAATGTTTATAAAGATGAACATTTGCACAACGGCACACGTTTTTCTTTAACCTTTGTACACACTTTTGTTTGCGTTTGCACTGGAGTGTTTAGCGAATAGTTTTCTCGTGCTGCTGAGAAGACTGTGCAAATGTCTTTTGAGTTTTGAACAATGAGAACTAAAAATTAAACTTGCTAGCTGATTAAAATTATCCCGCTTTTAAATGAGCTTTTATAGAGTTACGAGTTATAATTCTATGAGGCTTGCTTCAGTTTTGTACTGTGATAATTTTCCTCTCTTTCTGGAAAATAGGATGAACATATGTCCTTCCATTTGTTCACAAAAGTTCAAATAGATACAGCATTTCTTATTAACACGAAGAAACACAGCATTATGGTCGATTGTACATTTACACCTTCGGTTTGAGGACATTTTCATTTCCTTTCATCACGATACCTGCGGTCGGCGTAACCATGGCAATCTCATTGAAACGAAGGATGAACGTGATGTGAGCTTTTTTGTCTTTTTTCCTTAGTTCACTGAAAAAATAATTTTCCACTACAATGTACAACTACAGCAGGTAAGAAGCATCATGTAGTGCCTGCAGTGTCTTCGTTGATTGTGCCCTGTAACCGCTTGCCGTTTCCAAAGCAACCTTTTTCCTGCTTTCAATTGTATGTTGTCGCTAGGGCCATCGCTTATGCTGTGTTTTTATCACTCGTTGCGCTCTCTAACACAGGCTCGTATCCTCACAGCTTCGTTTCATAAATAATGTTTTATTGGAAGAGCACACGTGAAACACATCGGAGTTAGGGGCGGGTGTATACAACACACCCCAGGCTGCTTTGATTGCTACCTTTACAATGGTGGTGGTTTGCAGTCATCTGTACTTGTAGGGTGGACCACCACCATTTGTCGGGTTCTCCCACTGCTTGGATTACACCAACTTACAGCAACTTTTCTTCATCTGTCAAAAGCTTCAGCTCGGTACAACACAAATTCTCAACCCCGGGGCTCAACCCCTATCCACATGGAGGTCATACGGGCGTTGAACAAATAAAATGTACAAATTGAATAAAATTAGATTTGTCATATTGGCAGTTTCTGCTCCATGTGCTTCCGTTGCAAAATTTTTCTTCTCCGTTTGTACTGTAGCTGACTGTAGGGGAGATATGTCATGCTGCATTCTAACCACTTAATACCTTCGATTAACTTTTCTCGATTGTTTCGCTTGCAGTGTTTTGATGCACCACTGACCGAGTTTTCGTACTGTCTTATTACAACGCTTTATTTAATTACCTCAAAACAAGCAGCTAGTAGCAATTTTGCTGTAAACTAGTTCTCTGAGCGGTTGGGCGGTACTTGGTGCACCATTGCACAAGGGTCCGCATTATGGTCCTTTAACCACAAATTAAATTTTATCGAGCAATAAGACGCTCCCGATGCGTTTACGTTAGCCGGGTTAACCATCGTCCGGGGTTGTGAAAGTTTCCATTCGGTCGCAAATTTACACTGGATAGGAAAAGTTTATCGGTTCTACCGGTGCTCGGTGCATGGTTTAAAGGAAACTTGGTCTACCATTCACTACCCGAAGCCGGCTCTTTCTTACTTAAAGTTAGTCACATTCACTGGGCAACGCTACACGGAGACAATTCATTGTTGGTTGGATAGCATGGAGTCCGAAAACTTTCGAACCATCGGTAGCATCCGACAAGTGGTCTAAATTTAATTATGGCGTAGATTTAAACCGGGTTCCGTAACGCACCGGGGAGCAGAAAAGTAAAAGCAAAGCATAAACCATAAAAGCATAATAGAAAAGAATTGCACGCATAAGACAACCCATTCGTTCCCCAATGGTAATACCCCACACGATCCCATTTTCTCGTTATACCTTGAACATCCGCGACGGATTCCAATTAGTCTAGAAAAATAGTTAAGTTTGGAAAGTGGTTATGATATAAAACACAGAGATACAGAGAACGGATAGAGAGAGAAAGATAGAAACAACTCGTACGTTAGTGATCGCGCTGCAAGGTAAGTTCGGGTTAGTGGCTGATTAGTAGCTTATTTACGGTGTGCGGCATGGACACCACACACCCACTACAAGCATTGGTCAGTGGAAAATGGAGCGTTTTTGTTGTTGCTAGATGGCCGGTCGATTACTTACATCATAGTTCTCTGGAAGCCCTGGAGGACCCGGAGGTCCGGCTGGGCCCGGTACACCGGGTGCCCCATCCAGACCCGGTTCCCCCTTGCTCCCGTGGAGGCCCTCCGGTCCGGTAGCGCCCTGGTCGCCGCGGTCTCCCTTGTCACCCTTCGGGCCGGAAGCACCGCGTTCACCTTGAGGACCAGTGACGCCCTGGTGGAATTGAAATATAGAAGAGAAAGAGAGAGAGAGAGGCACATTAAATCCCTTAATCGACGGTACGAGGATGGTATGGATGCGCTTACCGTTAGACCCGGAGAACCGGTCTTTCCCTCTTTGCCGGGCATGCCTTGCGGGCCGCGAAGATACTCGCGCAGTTTGCTGTCCATTTTGAGCTCCTCGATGATAAGGGATGCATTGCAAAAGCATTGCCCTCCATGTTTTCTGTTTGGCAGTGTGTCGTAGAGCTGTTTGGGGATGAGAAAGTAGAAAGCGTTGAGTAACACAGCTGCTAGTTATGTGTATACTGTCGCAGATAACATGGTTTAAAGTGATACCATTGTAATGTTTGCTTTTGCGCCTGGTAGGTAGGCAAAAATGCAAACAAATTAATCCACTTAACTATGATACAGCTTTAAGGTACCCATGGGGAAGTGTGTTTTTCATTGTTTTAAAATGGTGTGGTAGTTACATTCTTAAGAAATAATTTTACACCAAATTTGATTTGAAGGAATTTTAAATTAACTATTTGTTATCCGAAGAGAAACAAATGCTAACGTTCCTCAATGCTTCAATGCTAATATATCGCTTGAAAGAACGCCTATGGCTATGCAATCTGGATAAAAAATGTTCGTTTGTTGTTTTGGCCAAACATTTAAAGAACTTTTCTTTTACAAACGGAACGAAGAATTAGTGCTAATCTGTTACTTTAAGTCTTATAAAAAATGAATTCATTTACTGAATTAAAGCGTAACCTTTCATTGCACGCGATGTAAGAATCTTGAACTTATTTTTGTGTAAAGTGTTATAAGTGCCATAAAGCATTTCACTGATGTAAACTCATCCTTACCTGTGATAATCGTTTCTATCGGTACATATAAGCCATTTTTGTTAGCACCACAAAGGAAAGCGTTAAAAGAATTAAAGCATGTAGCTTATTAGAATTAAATCCGTCACCCATTAAGCAGGCAACTATTGTGTGGCTGAAGTCAACTTACCATCTCATCACCAGACCCATCACCGTCGAAGTATCCGCCTCCTTTCGGTCCGACCGCACCCGGTGGTCCTGGTGGACCCGGTGGCCCCTGGGGGCCCGGCGGTCCCGGTGGCCCCCGAATGCTTTCCCCCTTAGCGCCCCGCTCACCCTTATCACCCTTCACTCGGTAGCCATACTCGGGTGGTGGTGGTGAAATCATCGGTGGCTCATTGAATCCATCGTCGTCACCACTTTGCTGTGGAAGAAAGAATGGAAGCAGAATGGCAGAGAGTTAAGATCAAAATGTCGAACTGAAGGGAAAAGTCAGGCCCAAACCGGGGGGATATTAATTTTCACGATCACAACCCCAAACAATGGGCTCAGGGAGCCGCTAGTGATTTTAATCAAAGCGTTTTGGGACGCGATAGGCGAAGTGGCTGAAAAAAAGCAAACAAACCAAAAACAAAGAAACAACCACGATAACGATATTGTTTCGTTGGGAAGCGTCTGTCCTTTGAAGGGTGCGACTTTGAAACGCGTCATCGTTTTCGGTCGATTGAGCAGATGAGAAGCAGAATTAGCGTGATTAGCCGACGATATTAATCGTTTACGGGTTTTTTGAAGTTTTTCGTCGAGGGTTTATTGAGAGAAGAATAAAACCCGTCAGCTTTGCAGCCAATTGAGGCGAACGTTTTCATTGAAGGGAAGGAAACGGTCCGATAATTGCTTTTGAAAAAGTAAAGCACTGCCGGGTGAGTGGCTGGGCTGTGCTGAGCCGAACGATGAAAGATTTACCACCAAAAATCATTCAATCGTGGAAATCATTGCTGCTTATTTGTGCGATTTTGTGTGCGTGTGTTAGTTTGCGTGGTTTGGAAGTGGAAGCTGTTTGGCCGGGGCCAAAGGAAGGTTTCGCTTAATTTATGCTGATTAGTCCATCATGTTCGGCTGATTGGTTTGCCGTTTGATCCTCATTTCGGGTCCGATTTTGGGGGTTTTTGGTACCTTGGAGGCTAATGAAAACGATTTCCCCGCTACGTGCTGATTGGGCTGGGGAGGTTTTTCGACTCGCAAGACCCCGTTTCCGTTGATTGGTAATGACCGAATGTTACAGGATTGGCCCCCCTCCACCCCTTTGCGACGAAGTTAGGGTAAGAAAATTACAATTTCCATCCAGTTTAGAAGTCATTTGTGGGGATGATGATGATTATGTTTCAATTGCGAATTGGGTATCGATTGATGAGCTGGAAACTTTCGTCCCTTGTGGGCAAAATGGTAAAAGTAAGCGTAGATTTATCGATTCGTTTTCTTCGAATTTTTAATAAATAATTAATCACAATGAATGTGGTAGATAGTCCAATACACTGTGTTTAACGTTGGAAAATTAAATTCCTATCTTATGTACTTTTTTCCAAAGCTTTTCTAGTGTGTTTATGCATAATCCCCGATATCCTTCTCGGAAGGTAGAGAGAACCCAAGCTAATCCGTTCTGTGCACGAAGGTGTGTAAGGTTTCTGCCACGTTAAAAATATCTTAAGTACGTAAAACTCTCATCGCATAAGCTGCTGGTTGAGCGTAGCATTTATTTCTGCCAGGGAAACCACACTTTTGTAGAAGAAACCCAAAAAAAAAAGAACGAGCGGTTCGCGCAAAAAGAGAAATGGATAAAAGGGGCATTTCGGAACCGATGAATTCTTGTTGTAATCGTGTCGCAACAAGGGGCTACATGAACGGCGAAACATTAACGCTTCAATAAATTTAAATAGCTTACCGAAAGAAACGGAGAAGCACCGAGCTGACATTAAAATTGTTGCACCAGCTCCGTACATGGCCGTGATGGTGAAGAGAAAGCGAATATTCTTTGGCAAAAGTGTCCGCATGTTAACGCTTTTCTTTTCACGCGTTGCTTTGAGCTCCCTCGCTCATTGGTATGCACTCGCTGCAGATTCAATCCAGCAGGGAATTGTCTTGCCTTTTGCCTGAAACCGTTTTTCGTTTTTATTGCTGCCGGTTTTTAGCTTGGCTCAGCGCGGAACGCACAGAACGAATAGGAAATTATTGGTTCAGAAATGGAGCGCTAACGTTCACGAAAATGGGGCATTGAAACCGGACACGAGGAACAGGACATTGCAGCATCGGTACAGGAATAGTGTCTTTCCAGCAGGACACGTCCATTGCCGGTAATCTGTTCGTTGCTTGGTTCGGTTGTTTTCTTCCGTTGCTTTCCAACTGCATCCAAAGCCTTTGGATTATATGGTTTAAAGCGCTGTCTCTGGCAATGACAATGTCCAGCACAAGAAGAAATTAAGAAAGTGTCTTCGTACACCGAAGGTAATAGCATCGTCGAACACATTGCCTGAGCAGAAATGTGCTGCGAAACAAATTAAAATCCAAAGTGAGTGTTTGGCGAGACAATAGCCAGCAATGGTCTCGATCGGTAGTGTGTGGGACGTCCGAATGGGTTGTACAAGAATTGGCAATTAAAAAACTCGCTGAACGGTTCGCTCGGTTGAAATTGAAAATATCTTCATTGGACGTTGCGATGAAGGAAGAAATATGTTTGATGAACGGGTGGAGCAAGTGAGTGTCTCACCCGTAGCGGAGGAACGCAATCTGTGGATGGCAATCTGCGCCGGAACAAAGTAAACCCCCGGAACAAAAGCTTCTCCCCATCCCAAGATCTCTGTGATCGTTCGTCCGTTCATTTTTAATCTTGGTCGGGTTTGGCTTTAAACTTCTTGTCCGGTGGTGGATTTGAAAGGTTGAGAGCCGTGTTCCAAGAGCCCGTCAAATATTTGTTGAAGAATAATTAAAAGTTTCGCCCAAGAAGAAAAACTAAGCTTTGGTGAAGCTTTCAAGCGAAACGACACTTTCAAAGGGCGGTTTCGGAGTTGGTTTGGAAAATCGAATTTCGAATGAATTTCGTATATTGGGCAATGTTTGTGCTAACCAACCATTCGACGACCGTCTCTCGCTTCACGTAAGATACTTTTTCATAAGGATATCGTGTAATTTTATTCGGAGTAATATTGCTTCTCCTTGAGCTGGAAGCGGGATATCATTAGCACTGATCGGGGCCTACCCGAAACGTCCCAGCTCAAATCAGCGTTAGTTTGACAGACCCTTAACCCGTGGAGACATCTCCGCGCAAATCTTTCCCACAGCAGACACTAACCGCAACCCTTGGTAAGTTGGTGGGCGAAACGTGATCACCTTGCCTGGTGTGAGCGCCAATTCCGCGTAGTGCGCAACGAATCCTTCCGAGAAATCCTGCCCACGGACCAACTCGACGTTGCGGTTGTCCGCAAAGCCGCCTTTTGGCTCGACCGGTCCCAAACACTTGTCAACACTTATGCTAACGTCTTTACCGGCCTCATCGGATGCATTACGAAGGAGCCGCGCGGCTCGGTCCAGAAATCCTTCGTGCAGGGGTGTGTGCCGGTAGTTTGTAAGTGTGTTGAAATAAGTTAATTAAACTCACCCGCCGCGTGGGACTATAAAGTTGTTAATTTAATTTCTTCCCTTAACCACCTTTTGGAGTAAACTTCCGGGCGCTGGAGCTACCGTGTTCCGTGTGCTCCTTGCGGTAAGGTTGAGCGCAACCGCACATTTTTCTTCCGAACCGTACGCTTTTTGTTAGTGGTGGAAGCGATGTAAAAGGATTATTTTTTTTTGCTTGCATGCTCAGCTCAAACCCCCCAAAAAAAGGGACATCGATGGAAGAACGCTGGTAGGGGAACGGTACAACTTATTTAATGTATGAAGCACAACTTCCGACCGCATCCATTTATGTCTCGGGTGTCCTACATCTTTTCGAGGACTTCACTGAAAGTGACTGGAGGGCGACTGTTCTTGCTCCACCAGAGAAAGAATGTGTGCACATGTGTTTTGCGCTTATTCGACGTTAGTAAGTACACCCTTGTGAAACTGTAACGTAACTTGGGGGAGGGATGGACCTTCCATATGGTCGGCCCGGAAGATGAAGCTCTAGAGTCGAGCTGTCATATTTCTCTGTACCACTATTCTGAATCCTCCGTAATCCAGGGTGTGTATGTGAGGTGTTGAATTTGGGGCTGAGATAGTAGACAGCATAGAAAATGGAGCTAACGCTCGTAATGGTCGTATTTCGTTTTGGACGACAGATATGAGAATGTACTCGAGGCATACAGGTAGAGCTCACAGATCACTTTTAAAGCAGTTGTCGTTAGCTCTAGCTCGTTCATGGGACGAGGTTAAGAAATGATAGCATATTTTTGAAGCACTTGCATTATAACTCAACGTAGTACACTCCGGATGACAATGCACGTGCCTTTTGCATACTACGGTGAAGTTCTTGGCAATGATGCTGAACTTTGGTATTGCGATCGTAACTGTGTTTTTAGATCAAACAGGTAATGCATTACGTAGAAACTGATTTATTCTTAGTAATTTAACTCACAAATAAATTCTTTAGCTATTTTCAGCGTTTGAAATGGAATCCTATTATGCATTTGCGTAAACTTAGTGTAAACACTGAACGTCTTAAAATTTTGTAATATTTTTTTAATTACATGAGCTTATTAGAGTTCGTTAATCATTCTTGGGATATGGATAGTATTTTATGCTTAGTGATTTAGTATCTCTCTGCTTATTTCAGAGAGAAGCTTAAATTGCTAAGGTTTTCTGAACAAGGCATCTCAAAATGAAATAAGATACATACAACAGGAATCAAACAACAAACAATCTTGAGTCCACATCTCCACCCATTAAAACAGTGTTCCCATTTTCATTGTAGTGAAGGACGTTTAAAGATATTTCTCTGAAAGAAGAATTGGCTCCAGTTGAGGTTTAGATTTACACCAATCTTAATTTTCTTAAATAAATAATCCTAATCTCTAATTCTATGAATACTTTTAATACGTATTATCAGAATTGGCACGAAAAAGACCACCGTAGTGCAATACGGAAAAGGCAATGATAGTAGATATAGATGATGGCTAACGTGAAAGTCACCTGAGCTACATCACAAAACACAGGCGATGAGACAGAATTATCGCCCGTACACGAGACAGTTGATAGCGTTTTGTCCTTGAAACCTATCTTCACTCTCGATAAGGTTCGTTGACAAGCTTTTAGTGTAATGCTTCCCCACCAACGTAAAGCGAAAGGGGTAAGATGAGTACCACGGCAACAGGGCTGTTTATGCCACTCTGTCCCACTCGACCGAGTTGTTTAGTTTCCTGTGTGGTAGATCCCTTTTACTGCCTATTATCGAACAGAATGCGATACTCTGTGCATGTCGAAGATTTCCAACATTAAAGTCTGAGGGTGAGAGGGTTTGGTGGAGGTTGCAGCCAAGAATGCGAAACCTTTATCTGGTGGTAGTTGTGTGGCAGTAGTGATAGTCATTTCACCACACATCATTCGATGGAGGAATGTAATGAAATTTGCCGAAAATTGGCTCATCTCATGCTGGTGCTAGTGGTAGTTCTTCCTGTAAACCCCAAAACTCGGGGCACGCTTTAGTCGGGTTGCATGCGTGCTTTTGTTCGTAATGGTTATCTCGGGGAATGTTGGGTGCGGGTTGCGAGTGGCGTGTAGATTTTTGCAATCAAAATCTACAACCTCAAATGTCAAACGATCCTATACTGTCGTATCGTCGCTCCGTCTCGCCGGGCAACCGTGCGTATCGGTTGCGGCACGGTTTTCGAAAGCACCTGTCATCATATCAGTAGGCTGTGCGACTACTATTTCGACCCTGCCACAGAATAGCTGTCAACTTAGAGAGTGTTTTGGGATCGGCCAAGGTTAAGAAGCCATAACTTGGAGCAAGATGTATGTAAGTGTGTGTTTAGTGTTTTGGAAGGTTTTATTTTGTTAAAAGTGAGGCTCATCCGCACGTTCCGTGGTAACGGAGGCAGCACACACGCAGAGCCCGCATATTTGATTCGTCCAACAGAGGGCAGTGCGGTATCTGAAGTATCAGCTTCCTTTGGTGAGTTTACGTACATCTTTGTCTCCTCCGGGAGCACTTATCATCCGATCCGATTTGCAAGTGCGCGTGTGTTTGTACGGGTATGTCAAAAGGTAAGAAATTTAATACAGGTACACTTTTCATGCCTATCTTCACATTTGCAGACATGAAGAACTATCCCGAAACGCCACGAGCTGACAATAGATGTTCGTCGGGGTGAAGGTGGCTCCGACTTGTCAAACCACAGCCATGCTTCGTATATCGTCTGTTTCAGCAGGTGAAGGGATATGAGTGAGTGTATGTGATGCAAAAGTAGAAGAAGAAAAAAATGTAGCAACGGTTGATAATTTCCGCGAATCATGACGTCCTGCGATCACGCTCGGTAGCGCTTTTGCAGTGCGGCATGCTTGTCGTTTGACGGAACCCGGAAGTTGTGCCGACGGTTCGTTTAGGTTGCAGTCATGCGCGCTCGCGTGTGTATGTGTTGTGCCGCAGTGTGTATCTACCCATCGACATCGATGTACTCCCGGGCCCGGCAAATGCCGGCGGTTTTCTGGTATAAGGTATAAATTTTATTGCCCAGGTCGTAAATCGAGCATTGCGTGTAGTGAAACCGTTGTCCTGACGAAAGCTCCCGTACGTAAGAACCTTTCGCAAAGTTCAGCCGTAGGTGGGCACGGTGCGAATGATGGTAATTTTTGAGTTTTCTTCGTAGCACACGAGAGGAAATTGGATCCCTTAAATGGTGCTGTCTAAGCTTCTTTATGTCGCTGCCGTTTGCCGGGAAAGGGCAACAGTGCTGTGAGTGCTTGCGGAACGAGCATTATACCGCGAGGTTATATTGCCGGCACTGTTGTACATTGTCTATAGCAATCGTGCAAGTTCTACCGGTTATTGCGAGGTGGAGTGGTGAGTAGGCGAGGCAGCGAAGGCTAATGAAGCAGGTAAGACAATTTTGTAGAAATTTGTACTAACTTCTTCGCTTACATGGCTTTCGCTATCGGGGTGATGGCTTTCGCTATAGATAGTCGTGCGCAAACACTTGGACGGCACTTTGCCGAACGGTATCAGAAACATCATATTCTTTCTTCCCAGAGTTACAGCATAGTTGCAGCTCACGGTCGTGTCAAGCACACCGGCGTATGTGTATTCGTAACGAGTGTTTTAAAGTACGTAGGAAGAGAAATCACGGGTCTGCTGGATTAATTACACCTTTACATAACATTTTACGAGTGCAGTTATGTAGATAAGGTAAAATAAGGTTGGCAGTTTCCGAAATGGGATAGTTTGTGGTGGACTCTTTGTTTCCCAGTTCCGGTTTTGTTTGTTCCAGGCGTGTGCAGCTTTTGATTTTTCAGCACAGGACGGCTTTCAAGCGGGACCAACGTGGGGGCAAGGTGGTCTGGGGCTCATTTGTGAAGTTAAGTGGATCCCGTCATCCTTTTAACCGTAGCTTTATCGTGCGGTAGATCACGCATCCGGAAAACGAATAGCTGATCCTTCAATTCCACACCAGTGTCCGTGGGGTGCTGCGTGTTTGCTGCCAGTCCGGGGAGGATAACGGTAACGAACGAAGCGGAAGTTATTTTCGGATCCCTGAATCTGTATATTTTCGTGGCGGTAATTGGAGATAATCCGTAGGATTTTTTCCTTGTATCCCCCAGGGATTGTTGTGATTTTTGACAGGCTCGGCTTTTATTATTGTTTTCTTTCTTAATTTGTCGTTAACCGTGCAGTTTGCTTTTCCGCTAGATACACGGAACTGTGGGAGCACAGTATGGCACTATTTAATTTGAAGGATTCTGAAGGCAATTAACTGAATGCCGTGTGTTGTGGTTGGAACGGTTGAAACTCTCAATTACATGGCTTTTTATTTAGAAGCACGCTTCTAGGCACTTCATGAAGATTACAAGTGGTTCTGTATTTTGATATGGAAATGTCACGATAGAGGCATGGTTTCTGGCAGGACCAGTTGATATTGAAATTTGTTAAAAGCCACCGTCAACCAACTCGTTAAGCTCCATTTAATGAGACACTCTTTACGCGCAAAACAAGCAAACTTTCAAGCAAATGGAATGTGTACTTTAATGAAAGGTAAATATAGCTCCGTTTAATCTTCATTATGAATTGTGTCCACTCCTTTTTGGATGTTTATTTGTGCCCGTTGCGAACGGCGAAAACTTTTTCTCCCCCTGACCTTAATCCTCCATTCCCATTCCCCGTTGCTGATAGAATTGAAGAAACAGAAACAAAAGGAATATTACAGAAGGCGAACCATAAACCGAGCTCGTTACAGCGTTGGTGAATGGTGATTTCTACCAGCAATTACTTGCTGCCCGCCCTAATCCTTAAGGTGGTGCATGACTACGCATCATTCCTTGGGGAGGTTGGGACAAAAACAAGAGAGAGCAAAAAAGGGAAGTAAAACGAAACGCAATATAAAAAAGAAGGCAAACCGAGGGTGCAATAAACAGACCCGAGGACTGGTGCCTTTTTTTCGCGGCCTCGTGCATTCAAATTATCACCCAAAATTCCTTTCCAATCTAACCGTGGGCTTGTGGAAGCCAACGCTGGAGTCTTGTCGAGTGGTGTGACAGTTGGTGTAAATCGTAGCTTGGAAGCATTTTTTTCCGATTCTGTGTTTGCTTCACGGAAAAGGAAAAGATGGAAGCTTGAAATGAATCGAAAATGGACGTTTTTCCTTCCACCGATGGTATCGCGTGAACTGGAGCCAGTTCGTAAACAGGTGCTTAAGTCAGTGGAACCGTTGTTGGTTTTTGCCCGTCACTTCGATCGGAATGTGAATCGTCAAGGGTCAAGGTTGAAGGTGTTTTGGGCATTTGCTGTGTTGGCGTTTTTTTTTGTTGTTGTTTAGCTTCCCGTCTGTATCGCAGCATATTTTCGTACGATGTGAGAGCAAAGTGATCATGGCGTGCCCACCACATAGCTCGCAGGATGGTCACTAAAACCGATCCTTACAGGAGGCCGGGTGATGAAGGTGTGGCAGGGAGAGCTGATTTTATTAATTTTTCGTCCTTATTTACGTTCCGATGCGGATGCTTGAGGTTCAGCATTTTTTTCTTCTTTCATTTCTCCCTCCTCGAAGGGGGGCCCTTTCGGTGAAGGTTTGGTTTTATTTTGGGCACCATCAACACCCAGCAGAGTACCGAAGGGCTCGATGCTAACGTAACGGTTCCTCGGAGCATCTACACTTTTTTTTTCTACCGCGCTGCTACTTCTTTACTACAATGACCGATGGGCTCGCTCTTGGTCAGAATGGGGTCTAATATAAAATTGGGAGGAACCTTTTGCAACGAGGGTCTCGCAACCCGTGCCCAGGGCGCGTTGGGTTGTCCTAAACAAATTTAATTAACTTCGCCCATTCGACGATGGAGCCACCATCAAGCACAACGCCCGAGCGCCTTTCGTACGTTGGACCGGCTACGCTGGCCATTTTGGTTGAACGAACGGGGAGACCCACCCCAAAATTGGTGTACGGACGGAAGTGGATGACCGTGGTATCGGTGGTCAAAATCAACGCACCGTATGCGTGTCCACCGTCGTGAAAAATGGACCAGCGGATGCGGTCGAAGTAAAACAAACTGCGCCTGGGTAGCGCGGTGATGAAATACAATGGAACAAAAATGGTCGCAGGAATTATTGAAGGAAGAAAGCAGGAAAGAAAACCAAACGGCTAGTGTATCGAAATAAATGACAAAGCAACGCTTTGCGTTAGTGATGCCGTGCGTTTTGTTTACGCACGCAATTGACATGCTGAAGGACACACCGTCGACGAGGAACAGAACGGAGGTAGAGGTGGGCCGGGCCACAGCACAAAGGAAACAATCTGGAAGCTCATAATTTGGAACTGAAACATTTCAGCTGCAGTTGGACGGTGCTGAGGAATTAGTTCGTTGAAAATTGTTGCGTTTGATGAAATGAAAGATAATTTGTACCAATGCGACATTTAAGAATGGAATTCTGAAAATTGGGTAAGAGTTTTTGAAGTCCGCATGAAGTGAGCATATTGTGCGGTGTGGAATTTAATTTGTGGAATGCTACCAGCATGTCACTATTGTGCAAAAGCGAGAATGACGTAAACGGCATCGAAGAGATATGGCATGTGTGAGGAAAAAGGTTTAGTTCGATAAAAACGCTGGACGTCATCAGCTTTCACATGACAAAACTGGTATCAAAGCTCATCTAAACCACCCAGCCCTAGGACGTTGGGACAAAAGGTGTACATTTCGAAAAGGAAATTAATTTAATATCATGAGGTATGATATTGTTATGCTTCACGAAGATTCATTAGATATTTACAACCAATTCAAAGGTCCATCTCAATTCATTGACGAATAAATGAGTTGCTAGCTGACAAAGTTGCAAACACGACATTTATGTATGGACCAGTTGCGTCACCTAAAAGTTATTTTTATTAGAGTCCTTCTTGTGCTAATGGATAGTATCACATAAGTATCATAAATTGCAACATATTTTAAAAAAAATAGTGTTTGTTTACTGCAATGATCTAGCTTGATGGAAATAAAGTCTCCAAATGCCAGAATTAGTAAGTCAGCTCATTTGTAGGTTAAAGATAAAAAAAAAATGTTTATGTCAGAGGTGACGTACAGCTGTCGAAGATTTTTTACAAGTTTTTTTTATTGTTATCTATCAAAATGTGTGCATATATTGGTATTGTTATTTATGTTGAACAAGGGCTGTTATTAAACAAATTTTTATTCCAGTAATAGATATAAACAACTTCATTTACAACGTTTTTTGTGATCAAACATTATGCTACTTTCATTGAATTGTTTCTTTTTGGCTGTTGTATATGATTATGTTGGTTGTGATTTAAATCTTGTGTAATTACGGCTTACATCTTCCGGACAATAAATATGTGTACCTAATCTGCAACAATTTGTGTAAAATGACAATGTGTAAAATTTATTCAATTCAAGCTTCGTTGTTAACAAAAAAAAATATCGACATTAATATATCAACATTAGTTCAGGTTCATAAACTCCGGTGTAAGCCGCTTACCGCTTGCTATCAAAACATTGTACTAGTTTTCCGATTAAATTAGCGCATCGTCATTATTGAAATGGCGAAAGAGTTTTAAATCATTGGAACGAAATAAAGCTAGTTGATTTTTTCCTGCACCGATATTGCACACTAGCAGTTTTTGATTGAATGGTACGGTCAATAAAATAGACCCTGCTCAATAATTAATTGACACGTTCTGGTGCGCGGCAATTGAATGATAACTAAATCGATAAAGTTAATAAACAGAGACCAACCAACCGGTACAATTTAACTTGAACCGAGCGTGTTTGCATTGGCGTGCGTTTAATTCGCTGTTTGATAATCGCTAGCTGGTATTAAGCTTGCTGCGATGTGCGTGCTGGCACAATCCATTCGTTTGATTGCGTGCTATTGATAATGACACACCTGATGAAGACGATTTCGTCAGTTACGGTGTGATCATAATTTGATCGATCATTTAAATAATTGTATCACTTTTAAGAGTGTATGTGTGTTTGGTTATTTGCGTAGATATAAGGTCAGCTTTATTTGAAAATGTTGCAACTATGTAAATTATGGAAAAGAAAAAAAAATCATAAGCGGGCCTATGTTTGCAGTCGATTATATGATTTTTTTTTCTGGAATAATGTACATCAATCCGCCTGCAACGGTACCCATTGCAATGATTAGTTTCAATGCCAATGAATAACAGTTTGTTTGATTGTTTTGTGCAAATTGATAATCATGTTTGGTAGTAATGATTAAAATTACGGTCATGTTTATTTATAATTATCAGATGGCAGAGTTTTATGGTAATTGGATTTGATGCATACTAATGCTTTATGTAACAGAAAGCCATCTGCTGGCCCCTTGAAACTGCTTCCATTCTATTTAGATTACAGATTTCTGATCGCTTGCCAAACAGTTTTTCGAAAGCCATTTACGCTAATTTTAGCCATATGCTTAATGGAACTAAGCAGCTGCTTCTTGGCCCTAATGTATGATTTGTTAGTAGTGAAAGGCCCACCGACGAGCAGAAGCCATTAAACGTTCTGCAATGCATTTTTACGTTCATGCATTTACTTACGTCATACACCATCTCGGAATTAAAGTCATCACCGAACTCGTCTGTCGATTCGAACTCTTCGTCAACCTTCGGGCATTGGATGTTCATTTATCGTGTGCAACGCAATAAACATAAGTGTCATGAAATAAAAGAAGAAAAAGAAAAGTGCAAAAAGAAAACATAAATAAATGAAAAAAAACAAAAGAAAAAAGTAATATAAAGGAAATTATAAGCATATATAAACTATAAACATAAAAACCATCAGTATGTTTTGCATAAAAGAATCGAACATGTGACGTTGGTTGAATTAAGAAATTAATAATTGTATAAATAATAATAAATGTACATGGTAAAGAGTGACCTTGCTATATCAAAGACATAATATTGATAAAACAAGCATCTCCATAATTCTTCCCTTAACTCGATGCAGCTATTCTTGCCCTTTCATGTTCGCTTATGTCATTTAGTATGGGTTTAGTGTAATCGCAGGGATTGGCACTAGCCATTGTCGAAGGAGTAGGCCCAGCGAATGCAACCGACAGCTGAAATAGGATCGTTTAGCTCATTTGGCTAGAAAATCGTACCAATCGGTGCTTAAGCATAAGCATACGGCTTACAGCAGCTTATTCCATCGAATCGAATTAATTGTTCTGCTTCGTTGATGAAGTTGCGTACTCCAACCGACTAACGAGGTTGGTAGTGTGTGGCCTACAACTAGTCCGACCTCTCTTACAGGGCCAACGTTTGCCGCCGGCGAATGTCATAGGTAGGTTGCTGCTGAGCATGAGATAAAGGAATAGAGATGCTTTCGGGAAGGCGGTATCAGTGTGCATGTGTTTCACAACTTCGTTTCATCATAGTTTGTTGCAAACTCAAAAGAACACCAAATCTCCCTAGATGTAAGGACCAAATTGGACCGATAAGAAGAAATAGTCCGGGTTTAGAAAAGCACTAAGAATTGTTCGACCAAAAGGTAGTGTTTTTCATCGTTCTTTGTTGCTTTTTTTCCCCCCTTTTCGATCTCAGAATTGCTGATGTAGTACACGATTCTAGCAGCGTACGCTCAATCGAAAGGTTCCTAGTGTGAATCGTTGATGTGTTCTTGATCACGGGAGCGACCGGGAAAGGTCACCGCCTTGCTGGTGGGTGGCATTGTGTTCTGAAGTAAATTTCGAAGAAAAACACACTCTAACCTATAGTTTAGAGACGGTAATCTTTGTCAGGAACGGAAGATCGAAGAAGGTGTGTGTATGGTTGAATAATCGCAGCCACACTCGCTATCCCTCTTATTCCTTGGCAGGAAACTGGATAGCGGCCGTCCATATATTACACCGATGTTGAACTTAAGTAGAGGTTTGTAGCATGGCTCAAATAGCTCGAAGGATATCGTGCGGTACCCTCGAACGGGGCACTAGTGGTCAAGTCATGGGGCCAATTTTCTTT
Source organism: Anopheles marshallii (assembly GCF_943734725.1). Taxonomy (NCBI): domain Eukaryota; kingdom Metazoa; phylum Arthropoda; class Insecta; order Diptera; family Culicidae; genus Anopheles; species Anopheles marshallii. The sequence goes on from NC_071327.1 coordinate 51,953,847, forward strand.
ACTGATGGTTCGGTTCCGATATGCCCGATTCTCGTCCTTGCGGTAGAAAATGAAGTGCAAAAAGTGCCCGACATCCAATCGACGATGCCCGGACCACGTAGCAGGTTAATGGGTTCCAGGCCATTGGAAAGAACTTTATCACACTTGCCACAGATGAAATATGTTCCGGTAATGTGTGCTCGTGTATTGTGCGGGTGTGAATGTGAGTGTGAAGGATATCCTTGATCAGTTAAAGTTAGAACTCTGCTAGAACGTTCGCTTTCTGAGGTGCTATTGAGCGGCTTACGACGAAGGAAGTGAGATTATTATTGTGAAGAAAAACATAGTTTAAATCCCTTGTTTAGTGAAAAAAATATGGAAAGTTCACTTCTTTATGAATAAAACCTCAAAGTTTAAGTAGATATAAATTTGAAAGGTGTCATGTAAAAATAATATTATTCCATTTCAGCTACTGCACAATCTATTCTGTCGATTGACACTTGAATTTCTCTACTCTGTGTGAATTTCTACGTTTGCCGCCCATGTATATAACCTCTGTTTGCCATAGTGACAGAAATCATTGCACCGAAACGATAACCCACAGCTAGAACAACCTTGGCCAACTTCAATACCGCAAGTTCGTGGGTCTTTCGCTGCTGGAAATTAATATATACTTCGCAAACTACTGAACCAATACGGAAAAGGGAGGACAGTGAAGAAACTGTAACCAAGAAAATTGATTTGCTATCTGGAAGGTTAAAGGTTCAATGAAAACTTCTTTTGCTTCCAACGTAAGCACGAACGCAAAGTAGTTCGATTGCATGGAAAACTTACAAATACCCGACTGTGAAGGCAGATGAAAAATTTCACCTTTCCAACTGTTTGGCTGCTGCTCCATTTGAAATCAGTTCCAGAACTAGCTGCCAAAAGAAAACTGGAGATATTTTGATTGGGTAGGAAAAGTTGGACAAAAAATCACTGCCCCCACCGATGGAGTGTGGGGAATTCACACAGAAATTCATCTCCAACAACATTTCCGATTCATCACTCTTGGGAGCGAGGCAGTAAAAAGGAAGGCGCTGTTGAAAAGGGGTCGTAGAAGGCTTGCTTCGGAACAACACAGACACGTTTTCCCGCTCACAACTAGCCATGCGTGTATGACCAGACGGCACATCCGGTTTTATCGCTTCTCGGCTACGAGGTTGAGGCCAATGATGGCTACCATCCGGGAAACGGATACAAATGATGATGGAATGGATGAATGATTTTGCTTCAGACACGCAGACGGCCAAACACCGGCCCGGTTGGCGGGGCAAAGGTGGTCGATGGAATATATCATTTCAGTACAAATGAGCAGAGTGCACATGTGAAAAGTTTCGCCTCATGAATAAAAACACTTCCTACTCCTTCCGGGCTTTGCCTTGGCGCCGCAACTCCAGCCGCTTACTTAAGGTAAGAAAAACGAGTTAAAAGAATGATTTTTTGTTCCTACCAGGTGGTTTCTGGTTTCGTATTCCCCTCAAAAACAAATTATGTACGAGATGAAGCATTTTTTCTCTCGTTGGCTTGCCCCGCTGCTGGCTGAAGATGGAAACCCCAGGCAAGCAGTCAGAATGGGAACTGGAAAGTGAAATGTGAAATGAAAAGCTCTTGCCGCTCCGCTCAAGTGGCGGGAAGGTATTACAAATCTTTGGCAATAAATTTCATTCCCGAGCTGTGTGCTGGTTTTTTTTGTGTGATTTTTCTCGCTTGTAGGCGTGCTTTCGCGCTGGTTTTTCATCTCCCGTGCAGTGATTTGCAAGTGGCACACATTTCGGGTAAAAATGTTCGGCAAGACAAATGGAGTGTGAAGGGCAGATACATTGGTGAAGGGTATTTTAATTTGCTACAGTTTCTTGCCTGGTGGCTACTTGGATCGCTGTGAGCTTTAGATGTTTGCTAGGGGTTGGGTTCCATTACGGCGGATGCAAGCATTAGTCATGTTTGCAGATGATGGAACGACTCAACCAGACTACCGCCAACCGGGAGTGTGGGAAGCAAACAACATCAGCTCAATGATCGTTAGCGAAGATGATGATGATGATGATGATGATGATGAAAGAGGAAATTTTCTTTCATCCGTGAATGATTTAAATTGAGAACCGTTTTGCTAAGCCACTCCGTTCAGGTGCCGAGTGTCTGATCGTGTGGGTGTGTGTACCATATGAGATGGTGTGGCGTATGTAGCAAGCGCAGCACAAGAAGAGAACTGTGAGCAATTTTTCTTTCCCTTGAACCCAGACACTTTCCATTTTTCCAGCCGACGAGCTCTTAAAGCCCCGGTGTGCCCACTTTTTTGCCGCACACATTTGAGTTGGTGTGTGGCTGGTGCGGGGCAAACAAAATTGAGAAAAGTCGAGTGCTACAGGGAAAACCACTTCGCGAATTCGCGTGAGATGTTAAATCGCGTAAAAAAAAGAACTCCTGTGAGACGATCTCAGTTTTGTTAGGGGATGTTTTTTGCCTCCTGTCCACCCGTTAGATGCCGTCTTCGATTCATCATCGTTTCAAGCTAACTTTGTGTGCTGTGCTGTGCTGCTCACGAGCCCCAACCTCCGAAGAGCCGGCACTTTTGTTGACTGTATTGCTTTTGATCAAAATTAAATTTCACGTCGTGTGTACAAGCCTCACCGGTCGGGTACTGGTATCAGGTATCAGGCATTTTCGTTCATCGCTCTCGATCTCGAGTGGGATGGAGTTGAATTAAATAATATAGATGGCGCATTTGAGTTGATGCCCCGGTAACGGGCACGAGTGCAAATATTTTATGCAAACGGAAGCAATGTTCAAAGTTCTGGCCGGGAAGTTGCTTTGCGACATTGCACACAGTCGTGTGACTTTCTTCACTTTCAAACTCACTTCAATCTGCAACGTTCGCATTGGTGGAGGGTGTAGGTCCCTGTATGAAGGAAACACTGTGGGGTTGTTGGTGGTCATATTACCAAACAAAATTAAACAAAAAAAAAACAAACGCAACTCTTATTTTGGAAATGATAACTGCTAAAGAATATGGTATCAAATTTGATTATCGAAAATATTGTTTTTGTTTAATAAATATGCTTTTTACAATATGTATTACAACGTCGTCTATAATTTTGTAATTTTTCAATAGGAAGCAAATAAAAAATATTATTATTTTAATATCATTATTCATTTCTTTTCAAATTGTTAACTTTTTTCAATTTTGAGTTTAATTTTGTTGATTCTTAAATTAGTTGCTTTTATTTTAATGATGTATCTGTATTGATTTCTCCGTTCTTACGTTACTAAGCGGGTTTCATGTTCGATATTAAATTATAAGGAACGTGTGATGTTTTAATTGTCCATATCACACTTTTGGAACATTTTTACTTGTATTATTCAAGAAATAATTTATAGTTTAGTATTGCTTAATGTTTTGTTTAGCAGAGTTTTACGCGAGCAACATTTTTAGTTTATGTTTAACAATAGTTAAACAATATTCAAGTATTACGTCATGAGTTTTCAAATACCCATTGTTCGCTAGATTGCAGTTTTTTTCTCTCGTTTGACTGCAATCAGCTTTTTTCTACTGCTTGCTTCAAATTGTCCCCGAATCTGTTTGGTGCTGATTTTTTATTTTCCACCAAGTGTCCTTCATGTCACAAAACAGCATAAAAGGAAGAAAACATTACTGTTCACTGACAACGGAGGCTGGCACGATTTCACGTTTCCTGTTTCTGAGTGTTCGCTTGTTCGACTGAAGGCTGTCGGGAAACGGAGAAGCATTTTCATACTTTCTTTCACTTCTTTTTTCAGGAAGGAAGTGAAACCCTCACGGCAAGAAAGGAGTTCATTTTATAAATTCATTATTTTCGCACATCACTTCCTTCGCGCGGGATAAGACCACGTCTTGGGTGAGCACGAGTGATGAGAAGCATAAAACATGGTTCCGCCCGGTGGGCTTGATATCGGAGACCAAGGTTGATTCGTGATGAGGTTTGTGCCACTCAGGACAGGATTTTTTCTCCGCGTTCTAATGAGACGGGATGAGATGTCAAGAATCCCTTTAGAAGCTTTTATGCCTTTCGTTTGAAATGCATACAAAATGAAAGCCAGTATAATCCTTTGCTTCTTCGATCTCAATGGGTTGCAATACTTCCAAAAAATGTGGAGAATGTAAATTAAAAAAGTCTTTTCCATGACTTTTCATCTTCTGGATAACGAAGTTCGGGCGGAGAATTCGACATTCAATTTATGCTGCAGTGTCAGAACTCATTGCAATAGGCCGGGGACATCGCTCACGCCAGCAGCGGATGAATGGCAAAATATCACTAGAATTGCACATTTCTCCGCAAATCGTCATCGTTTGTGCCGTGGCAAAGAAAATGCAAAGGTGCGAAGGAAACAGATTCGCTTCGCCGATGCTAGAAAGCGGAAGTTTTCCATGTTTTGTTGCATGATGGCCACATCTGGTGGAAGCGACTTTGGGACGGTTTGGCTTCAATTCCGCACGTCACCATAAATTTGGCATTTTGCGAGCAATCTCATTTGCTTTTAGTGGTTTTTGGTTTTCCCGCCCTGGTAAGTTTCTTTATGATCAAAAATGTTGTAAATACAATTTCGCCGATCGGTTGGTGTTGTGGTATTGCTGGAGAAAAGTAATATTTTGCACACTTTAGATACGATGTTCGTTGGATACGACGTGGATAGGATTGAAAAAAAAAAAAACATTGGAGTGTATAGAGATTTTTTTCCAATTTGTTAACATTCTGTGTATAAAATGCTTTAGTTGTGGAGGTAATGTTCGTGTAATACCTGCTTCTAGTATTCAATACTTTCCTGATATGTGTTTGTTTCCTGTGTATTAAAAATTAATTTAAAAAAATATAAAAACAAACAATAAACTTTGAACAACATTTTGCTAGAATTTTAATAGATTTTCACAAAAAAAAAAAACAAACCAACACCATCCAATAACATAAACAAGGAAAATACTACATTTTTGTAATACCGCCCGAACGGGTCCGAACGTGAGCTCGTGTGTGTAAGTGCACACATTCACGCGGGAAATGTAATTAAAAAGTTTAATTAAAAACTTATATTCACTTCCGGTCAACAGCGGTGGCCCCATTTCGGTGCTTCCGCTGACAGAGAGCAGGACCAGCACATTAATCTCCGCTGCATCGTCCTAATGACCTGCCCGTGCCGAGCAGGTGATTAAGCGAAAGCAGTACCGATGGTGGGGCAATGCAATGGTGGTACCTTTTACAGCGAGCAAAAAAAACAGGAGAATGATTCATTTTTACCCATATGAGTGCTTTTTTAGAACTCTCCAAGGATATGACATGATCGTGTATTTTTTTTTACATCCTAAAGTGGAAAGTAGGACGTTGGACCGGATGGCTCGATCTAGCTTATGCCGGATGTTGCTTGATTCCGGAAAATCATGCTTCCCGTACAGCACACGTCATGGCGGTCATTTTTCACGCATGTCGTGTTGGAAACAAAACGAAGGAAATCGGATCTGGTTGGGAACGGTGGAATTTAATAATCATCCGCATCCGCTAGAGTTACCGGGCGATGTGTGCGAAGCATCGGGCGCTATTTGTTCATGAAAATCGTACTAGAACATTGATGACAATAGCATGATCAACGAATCAGCTGGATACGTTTAGTACACGGAATAGAATGTTGTTATCGTTATTTTCGTCGGAAACAACAAGCAACCAACTACTTTGCACTGTTAAACTTCCCTTTTACAACTGTCATTCGTGTAACCGGGTGATTTTGTACGCTGCTCAATCAATTTGCCGTAACGGTTAGGAAGCAAGTAGCGATTTCGCTACACCAGCTGCGCCCAATTCTGTTGTTACAATTGCAAGGCACGACATTAGAGCTTCGGCGAGCAAACTCGGTGCAAATAAAAATATACAAGTCAGCATTTGGATGGCAAGAAAAGTGTGTTCAGACAGACTCTTTGCCCGAAAAGACACTTTGGAAAATACGAACCAAGTAGAAGGCGCAAAAAAAAAACAACTCCTATTCACTTGTCTCGTGAAGTAGTACATTCCAAAGCATTCACCGTTCGATGACTTTGTTCCGTTTGGCAATACAGCTCACCCACACACACACACCTTGATGGTGTACCATCCAGTGGACGATGGGTGGAAGGTGATACAATGTGTTCCCCAACAGTTTCTGGCAACGAGACATCAGATGCATGAGTGTGCAGATTGCGATGAAATATTAATTTGGTAGCAGTACTAGAGAGGGTGAGTCTACAAGAGGTGGAAAATAGCGAACTTCAATGTGTGTCTTTGAAACTGTGTGACATTTCTTATAGAAATATCGTTAAAACATTGTCCAACGCAGCAAACGCTTGTAAGCTTGATAGCAACACCTTATTGTATGATGTTGCAACCTATTAATACCAACCAAAATAGACAGGGTGTTGAGTTATATTTGCTATTAATACGAATTAAACAAGTACGAGTTAAACAATCATTAAATAACTTCAGCATTCATTAGGATAAACGGTGAATGCGGTAGTCGTAATCGCTTTTAACTTTAAATCGATACTATTTGGCAGCTATGGCTTTAAGGTTGCCTAAAGTTTTCTGCTGAAGCATAACAGCAGTGTCTATCATTCAACTAAACTCATTGATATTTTGCTTCAATAAGCCATTTTTGGCTAATACTCTTACTAATTCCCCGAAAGCGACTTTGCCATGAAATTTAAAATATCAGATTACCGTCTATCATGGTGCGATGGTAGATCTTCATTTCATCGTGTACTGCTAATGTACCGTGTTTCGATAGCACGTGAACAGAAGTTGTTTAATTAGGATCGCTTTCAAGTGCACTATAATCATTTCGACACGGTTGTACAAACTCAAAACAATAACAACGTTTTAAGGTGTTTGCGTTGACGATGGCACTACAGTAGTTTGAAGTACGGTTCATGAACTATTGAGTTTCTTTGTGTATTGATTTCTTGCTTAGTTTTAAGTATTACAAAAATAACTCAATTCTGCTCCAGTCACTGAAGTCTACACAAGAGTCGTTTAATATTGTAACAGAAAAGCCTAAACAATGTAGGAAAATTATTGGTAAAACAGAAGCAGATTTTACCATTTTATACTCTCTTATAATTTTTCTTGAAAATGCTATGAATGCTACATGTTACAATGCTACAAAGAATATAATTATTTTTCATAATAAATTTCAAAAACCAAAAGATATCGAATTAATTGCAAACAGTTAGAACTTTATATGTGAATATGTTACATGAACCAATTAGAGATCATTTTTGGTTGGTAAATATTATGATTACTGAAGATTTGGAGTGGTATGTCTCTGTTTATCTTAAAAAGGAACTTAATATTTATGGAATAAAGTTTAACTACCAGAGCTTATAATGTAGCGAAAGCTTCTTTACGCATCATTTAAACTAATTCAAACTATCTCAAATCATTTACTACCACTCACATTACCATCAGTGGCTTATCGTAACTACGAAACACTGTGTTTCCGTGCATGCTGTGAACCCTCGTTGGTCCCTTGCCATTCCCCAGGAAACAGCGAAAAAAGCTTTCACCACCCTTCACACACCACTAATTGCACCACACTATTCATTATAATTACTTACTGGCAGCGACGTTCGGTTACAGTGCGTTTTCACGATTTCCGGATAGCCGTAGATCTTCAGGAACAGAAACGTTCCCTGGATGATGAGGAAAATGAAAATTAATTTTGACATTTATTATAGCACGGTGCCGCCCTGCGGTACGGTGGCAACAGTGGCTGTATATGTTTGAAGCACTGGCCGTTGTCCGGCTGAAGTCATTCCACGCTTTTGCTGATCGACACACTGCACTGTTGCGTGCAGTTCTGCTTTGTTTTTCTGCTTTTCCGAACAAACACACACACACAAACGCTGTGAGGATTTTACGTGCGAAATGTTTAAATGGGTTTTATGTTTATTAATAACGTGCACTATAAAATATTTGCTAGCAGCATCTGGCGTTGTTCTGCATGACGAATCGATACGGTGGGAAAAATAATATTTTAAACAGTTAAATGTTTGCAGTGACTGGGAGAGGAAAGTGTGGGGCCAATTTTGATTTACACAAATTATGGGAACAACACGGTGAGACACATAAAGCATAAAACGATAAACGAATTTGGTTGGAAATATAAAAATAAGTTCCAGATATGGTTAAGAAACGGACAATGAAATATAAATCGTTGGGATTCACAGCAATTTGTTTTAATCCTTAAGGATGATTATGATTTTCTTAATTTCGAATAACATACAATTAATAATAATAGCATTCGTTAGAAACAATCTTGCTCAAACGATGGAAGTGACAAGGACACATTAATTGTCACTCAATTGTAACAATCAGTCAATTACGATGATAAGCTCAGAACGGTATCACCTGATGAGAACAAATTTGTGCACGGAAGCAATGTTTTTACTTTTCATTAATATGAATTTTGAGCATAACACTGCTGCTGCACTTTCCTGTTTATGATTTATGATGGGTACAGACCAAAACAAAAAGCTCAGTAGAAGCACACACATGAATGAAACCCGGAGCTCAATGTCAAATGGTTTGCATCGTAAACACTTGAACCCAGGGCAGCTGTATGAATAGTTCGGCAATAATAGAACCCCCTCTCCCCCAACTCCCCCCAGAGCACGACAAGTGTCAGAAAAAGCAACGAAAATTTGCATAAAATTGCAAACTGTACTTCAGCGCTTATGTTTTATGGCACATGCTGGACATTTTAAAAGGGAGTCCATCAGATACTGGAGTGCTTTTTTTTTCGTTGCTCTGGCTGTGTCGTTGAATTGTTTCTCAGCTCGGGAACCACATTGAGCGTGGTGAAAACTCATCCCTTTGACTAAACTCACCATTCATCGGTGGCCGCATTTCCTGTTCGTTTATTTTTTGTTTGTTTGTTTGCGCGACCGTGAATAGATTGAAGTGGTGTAGAAATTCGTATCAGGTGCATTCAATGCATTCGTTGGGAGATTGCCTTTTTTGCTTTGGTTTTTGGGATATGCCTACACTATAACAGTCTTTCAAAGCCCGGGAACTGACAGAATGCAATTTCACAATGGCATACCGTTTTCGGTACGATCACCCTTGTCTAGCTCCATGCACGGAGGGATCTCACACGATTGCGGATCAAGTGCTGCTGTTGGGGGGGGAGGGGGCAAATATCGGAATATTGGTGGAACCAGAAGAGAGCGATAAAACCGAAGGCAATAAAAACACCCGCAACACGTCAGCTGCATTGGTGCGAGCGGGGCGATAAATGTGTAAAATAATGCAAACAACCTAGTCCCCATAATCGTTTCACGATCGTTTCAGTTTGTGCACTGTGCAGCGCAGGAAGGATGTTCGTGAACTGCACAAAACATATCGTCGGTCGGTGGGTCATGGGTGAAGCGTAAATATTTGTTTCCCCTTCGGCAGTGGCAACATAAATTGCAAAAAGCGAACATGTTTGGCATACGAGGCATGATGATGATGATGATGCTGCTTCTGATGATGATGATGGTGATAGTCAAATAATTAAATGCCAATGTCTTTGTTGATTTTCCTCTCGGCGAGGTGTTCGATTTTCTATGCCACTGTTGTACTGGAGTGTGAGAATTGGCTATTGGCACAAAGGCATGAGATAAAACTGAAAGGGGGATTTAGCTTTATTGCGGAGGCTTCTATGTGTGTGTTTGCGCATTGGAGCAACAATAAAACAGAGCGGAAGATTATATAGAAAATAGTCCATTGTTGTTTTTAAATGCCTTTTTTCTGATGCGTTTGTACAGCCGATCCGATTTTACTCTTTAGTGGTTGCTGTCATGAGTGTGCGCTTGATAAATAAAGGTTGTTTTTAATTTTGATTCGCAGAAGGATAAACAATAAAGTAATACTTTGAACGAGTTCATGATATTATGATATTAAGGATTCAGGATGGTGGTATAAAGCAGATCATTTTAAAGATCTCTGGAATGTTCAGCACATTAATTTAACGGTCTTTGGGTGTGCTATAACAAATAATAAAATTCCCTTGAAACGTAGGAATTTTGAGCGCAAATAGGCATCTGTATGACTCACTGTCCATTATAGCGTATGTTAAACCGTCTGATGGATTGTACAAATTGATTAAATACGAAACTTCCCTCCCTCCGGGCAAATAGCATGAACCGGTGAAAATTAGCACATTCTACACTCGAACGCGCACGCAACCGGTTCTTGGCAAAACGCGTATTTTGAAAACCTGTCACATTTCGCACTTGATTGAGAGATTGGGCTGTCTTCTTCGTGCATTCGGAACTCAATCATTGTCACTGCCGAAACTTCATTTGTTCACACGCGCACGCACAGCAAACACACGCGGGAATGGAATGAGCGGGGAAGACCTTCAATAACATATTCATAATCTCTCGGCCATCGCATATTCCCCTGCACTGGTGCACCACCACCATCACGATAATATATGCTCCAAAGTTCCAGAAACAATGTCACTAATTTCGGTGCTTCCTGGATAGGGAAACGAACGAATGGTGATGGAAAGGTGGGACAGAACCGCTGCATAACTCGGGAGATACGAGATGCAAATTGCTGGTTGTTTCGTTGTTTTAATGGGTGTCACACATACACAAACACACGCACACACACACACACACACATGTGCACAAACATTTGCTTAATGTGACAGCTTCGTCCTTGGTCCATTTCGCTTCAATCGGTCGGACGAGCCCGGAGCCCGGTGGAAATTCGGGAAAATTAATTTTCAATCCAACCACCAAAACCGTACGTCCGAGGTTTTATGGCACTGAGCGTATGTATGCACACTTTGCGTGTCCGTTGGCGTGTTCTCTCGCACACGGCCGTCGGTACTGTGGGATTGAGTGTGTCCGCACTGGTTGACCGCGACCAACTGGTTTTGATCGGTCGTCGAAACGCTCCGATGTTGGCTTCCTGGCGTCACACGGTTGTGGCGGGTGTTCGGCAACAGGGGTTGGGGCTAGCGGACTGTTTCCAAAGCCGGCAACCGCACCAGTCAAGTGTTCAAAAACAATTGAAAACCCTACTCGGGAACGACAACACAAAAAAAATACCTAACCATCAGTACGATGTACCGGGGAGCTGCAGTTCGATGCAATGCGGGCAAGTGTGCGTAGACGTCAGCTGTCGGTTGTCGGGCCATTTCTTTTCGAGAAGAAGGGATAAAACGTGTCTACACGATGTCTACACCACACAACAGGCCCGAGAAGTATTGCACACTTCGGAATTGCTCATACACATGTGATTCTTCCGCTGGAGATATGTTTATGCGTTGATTAAAGTGCGTCTCCCAAACGGCCACCACCGGGTCCGTGTGGTAATCGGGCAGCGGTGTCAACGGTAAACAACAAGGGCGCGGCAAGTACGGTCCTGCTCATGTGCCAGAAGGGTAGACATCTTTAAGCGAGATACGAGGCGTTACGGTGTGTACAGCGAAGCGCAAACAAACCGTTCGTTTGGATAATCAATTCGATTGCATTCGACATTAGGCTGCCGGTTGGCAGTGGAGTGTATGATCGTTTTGTGTGCGTGAATTGTTGGGTAACAGACCGCCAAAAGACCACCACCACGCACGCACGGGCTGTGGGTGCACAAGGGACAGCGCATTGCACGGCACGTATAAATAGACATCTTTACCCCAAGGAATGTTAGCTTCCTGCCGTGCGGGAGGTTCGATGTCCAACGTTTGGAGTGGTGCTTAACCATTATTCAACAACTATCGCGATAGTTTATGAGATCATAGATCGCAACAATATGGTTGTCTTGGTGGTTGCTTCAAAATTCAATGAAGTGGCATCGATAGCAGGTTGAATACATTACTTTAACCAAAAGTGCCGGCTGGTTGATAGTGGAAGTGAAATGAAATAGCATTCGGGCAGCATTATTTGTCTGCTCTACTCGCTCGACTGGTTTTGTGGTGCAAGATATCTGTAGGTCTCCACACAACGGCTCGGAATTGTATTGAGTATTCAATTAAACTTACTACCCAGACCACCACATACCCCATACTACGAAGTATCCCGTTTCCTTAAGCGCCTGATGAATAATCAACCCAGTGTTCAAGATCCAGAAATCTTCTGCACATCAATTAATATCGAGCAGCTACAAGGTAGGGTTTCTTCGCATCAACCAAATCGTGAGCCTGTATCGTACCGTACCGTTTGTCAACTCTTGCTGCTGATTGATACAAATCGTACGTCGTTGGTGCCGTACGACAGCATGACCCCGAACCATAAAGCTGTGTAAAGCTGATATATTAAATGAAATCATCAACTTCTCTGCGAAGCGAAACTGACACTGACGCACTCGCAGTGAAAGTGGATCAGTAAGACAGACGGACGGGTATGGACGATACGTCTGTTTAACCGCAAGTCAGCAGTAGCTGGGCATGGTGGGTCGGTCTCGGTAAGTCATAATCAATCGACTACCGTCTTCGGGCCCGCTCGACTCGGTACATACTCGGTGGTGGTGGTGTAATTGTGTAGTGTGTACACGGACTGCTCTTGCCTGTCCATTCGCTTGCCAGCATTCGCAAAAGAGGGAAAGTCAAATACAAGCCAGCAACTAAGATATTTCCTGTTGTGCCCTTTCCGGGACGATGCAGATATGGTCGCGTATTGGAAGATACTATGGCCGCCATCCCAGACATCCCGTTTTCTTCTTCCATAGCGCTAGGGATGCGTGCGAGCGTACTCGTTAGCATTAATTTACTATCATCATCACTGAACTAGGGCGCAATAGTATGTGACGGATGGTGCAGCGGAACCCGAAGGGACCGATGGTGAATCAATTGAGGTTGGGAGCGATGTTATCGACAACCGGCAAAGGCGCATGGATTTCTGGAATGCCTTCCAGTGTGAGAGAGATAGTGACGGTGGTGAAGAGAAAAGTCACCCTTGGAACCGCACCAGAACCTTGGAATTTGCTGCGTCAAGTTGGTACTCGATGCGAATGGTTAAACCATTTGACCATGTCTATTGCCCGCAGTAGGATCAGCTTATCGTCCAGCCGGTTTGTTTGTGCATTTCAATTTACGAAATCAGATTACACACACGCAAACCGTGACTCGGAAGCGACCATTATGCCCTGGCCGTGCGTGCAGAAAATCCTTCCCTGCGAGATAGTGTGTTCTAGGTTGGTGTTCCTGCCTAGCATTCGTTGGAAGTCGGAATTGATTTATTCCCGTTCGTTGATTTCTTAAGCGCTGTGAGTGCAGATACGGAGTACGTATGCACGTACGAAAAGTGCACGCACCGACACGACGACGAACGAATAAATCTTTTCTCCAGGAATGCGGGATCGAGTGAATCGAGGAAATTCCATTTCTATCGTATTCAGTCTTTGTATTCCACAGCCATTCGATTTGGGTGCGAAAGCTTTTCTCTGGCCGCAGCAGCAGACCGGCCTGAGTCGAATGAAACGTGACCGAAGGCGTTTGCAAAGGATGAGTTTGTTTTAGAATTATGGGAGCGGGTAGGATAATAGAAAATGATCGATCTGATAGCATAGCATAGGAATGGAGATATATGATACAGCTTCAAAGATGGTGGTTCGATGGGCTAAACAGTACTGTTTGTTGCCGTCGGTAATGACAGGGATGGCATTTGACAGCGCTGCAACGTCGAACGGCTAATGAGAATCATATCAACGAATGATCATAATTGATGGACAATGGGTTTTCTAGCTTCGGGCCTTTTTGTGTGATACTTGCAATATTGCCTTCAACCAATTATTCGGTTCCGAATATTGCATGATAAAAATAAGTCTGTTAGACGTTAGTCTGTTACGTGTATAGGTTAAATATACTGTCAAACCAAGACTGTTTCAATAAACGTTATAATTTGCAATAATATAAATTTGGGAGTTGTTGCGTTAATATCATTTCCGGTATTAGGGATCGAAATGTTTGAATGATATTATGACCAGTTATATTCATCTTTGTTAGTATTTAAAAATTTTCAAAGAGCAACAGCTAATCCGTTGAATTTAATGTCAATCTTTGAGGATTTATGAATATTTTGTGAGTCAACTCTTGAATGACTCATCGCTAAAGGTTCATACAAATGACCCTTAATTGGAAACAACACTAGTAAGGTTAATAATATTACTCTAGTAATTAGCTATTTCCTGAAACAACTCTTATGTTTATAAAATTGTTGCACACAGCATGTGCTGATGTGCTTTATGGAAAACAAATATGTTCCCTAAGCTAACCTTCGTTCGCCCCTTTAAAATGCTGTCGAAAAAGTTAATCCCACAAGTTTTGTCTATTTTCCCCCAAACGGAAACACTCAACGGACTACAACGGACTGGACCTAAAACACTCACCACTCACATTTTTGTATTACCAAACCGGGCCAGAGCGTCAACCCCATGTGACCATTAGTGACCATCAGAGCCTACGACCAAGTACGGACCACGCTGCATAAAGTTGGATAGCGAACGTTGTTTGTCAACGTGGTTGACACGTGCCAACGTGCGCATGAACAGTTCTTCCCGAGCCCGGAACGTCATCTCCGTCGCCGACCGGTTGGGGTTGATTGCGAAAAAATCAACCATCCGTTTTGTTGGCTGGGGTTGGTTGTGATGAGTAGAAGCGACAAGAAAAAAAAACATTGACAAAGTTTATCCCAAGTGACCGTACTTAATACGCAACTGGCAGCGCATACACTCGGCAGCTCGGCTGGTTGTTCATCTTGGTGGAACGAATGCGACCGCCACCCGGTACGGGCTGTGGTCAGCGAGATGAAAACCGGGAACCCTCGGTGATGGGGTCAGCACAACCTTGCTTCAAGTGCTTTGTAAATATGGTTGGCCTGATGGAATTATGCTTCCCTCTCGGGTGATACACTCCGCCCGGAGTGTGTGTGTGTGTGTCGTCGGAAGTAACCAAAAAAAAAAGGTACCGTCGCATCTTCCCGGCGTAAAGATGTGTTTCTTTAATGCCTGCAGGGCATTCGGCACTGGAGGGTCGGTGCCGAGTGGATGGATGGGTCAAAAGGCTCGTCAGGAAAACATTACACATTGTGAGGGCTGCGCCGGTGACATGGGGAAGAACTTTTCTGGCGTGGTTTTACCCGTAACCGAGCGACATAAGTTTTATCCCCATGGTCTTTCGACTCCCGGGGGCGCTTCTTTAACAGGTAGTAGTAACCTGGTGAGTGACAGTAATGCCAGAATTCCCTCTTTGTTCCCGGGAGTTCATACAGCTCCGCAAGTCCATTCGTTCCGGGATGTTGACCATTTACAAGATAATTTCACGGAAGTCAATCAAAAGACACGCAACTGCTACTCCAAACGCTGCAAGGGTAAGAGGTTACCGAGAATAGCGATCGATATTATCACGTATATCGGGAAGCAAACAAAATGGAACCCACCAGCTGTTACTGCTCATCGCCAAAAATGGAAGCAACACCATGCGAATCATTTAAACAGCTCCATAATTCCACCGATGAAGTTGTCCCAGAGCGCAATTGAATAGTAGCGGCTTAGTTTTACTTTCGTACGCTACGATCGTACGAATTGAAAATTGTTGTAGCTCATAAAACCCGGAAGCACCCAACGGCTACTGACGATGGCAGAAACATAAAGCAGTTGCCGAGCGAGCGTTAGGAAACTTACTTTCTCAATTGCAATAAATGCCAAAAAAGATGGCATCGTAATAACAATCGGCTGATAATATTTATTTTCCAGACGACGGTTTGTTTTGCCACTTCTTTATTCTGCTCCAACTCCAACTTCCGAAACGATCGCAACGCGCTGAATGGCGCAGCTGGTGTTACGTCGTAAAAGTTTTTTTTTTCTCGCAAGTGTAAGAGCAAAACACAGACTGAAAAGAAGCGAAAGAAAAAGCTTTTCCCAAACAGTTTTCCAGCTTTCATGGCATTGTTTTTTTTTTATTCTGTTTGAGTTAGTTAAAAATTTGTCCAATCTCTTTTTCTCTCCATCTCACTCATTTCTGATTGAGGCTCTGCTTCTGAGGTTCTCTTTCTTACGGCCCGGGCACAATATGGTACCGGATTGCGAAGAAAGGAATCTCGTTTTTCCCCAGGATATGTACATGGACCGGTCTCTTCGCTTGAGACATTTTTGTTCCGTTTCGAGCCATGCATTTTGATGCGATTTGGATTCACATATGCGACGAATGGTTCGTCCATTCCGAACCGGATATGTGTCAGAGAGTGTTCAAGCACGTAAGTGTTGCTACGGAGTTCGGTGAAGTTCGCTGTCACCGGATACATTACAGCAGCACTGGCTGTGGGAACTAGCGAACGGCGAGGGCTAGTTGCGATCCGGTTTAGTATTAAATTTTTAACCCATTGCGATGGCAGTTGGGCCGAACTGGTGAACCGTTCCAACGAATTTCCGATCGCTACCCGTTGGAGCAATTTTTGAAAACTAAACCGGAGAACCATTAGGATAAGTTTTCGGTTCGTTGTACCCGTCGTGCCCGTTGTGCTTGCTCACTGTCTACACGTACTGTCCTTTCCCTGGGTAGGCCAGTCACATACGGTCAGCAGAAAATAGCATGGCAACAGAAGCAAAGTGTCGTATTTCGATGAGCTTCACAGCGTAGCGAAGGTTTCCGAGCACCCGGTCCCGAAAGGTCAAGATGTAACGCTGTACGCTTTGCGACATGGAACCGGTGTCAGGCAGCGAAGTAGCCAGACACTTTTTGCTACACCAGAACGAAGACAAGATAAGGACATGAGTCGTCAGTATGGAGACCCACCGTCTCGTTTGAACCATTTTTCCATTCAAGTTTTCTGGATTAGTAAAAGGAGAGCACAAACAGAAAAAGGGGAAGTAGAGCAAATAGAGAAAAAGGCACATAACGACACAAAAGGACACAAAATGGAGCAAAAGATAACTTTGTTCGTTGTGCATGTCTACCGTTTACATTTCCTACGGTGGTTCATGGTTTTTTTCGGTGCCTGCACACGAAGCTTTCGTATTCGAGGCGCCACTTCGGGACTCGGCATGGATTTGAAATTTGTATCCAATCGACTTTCGGGTCGGTAATGTGCTATCGGCCAGCTTATCGATTGTCGTGACAGACGGCACTGTTGCCCGTTGAGCCGGTGCCGGTTTGGCTTTCGGGGAGCCAACTTTGATGAGCCGTTTCGTTATTATGCAAAACGATGTTTTATTCAACCGATGGTGCCGTGTGAATGATGATTCGTTAAGAGATGGAATCGCTTTTGTCGAACCGATCAGGGTGCAATTTCGATGCAAACGTTACCGGAACGGAAAAATGAAAGAATTCAGTATGCATGGGAAAGTTACGAAAAATAGCAGAACTGAGGGAAAATATTAGTTTTTTCTTTGTGAGTATTTTTTGTTTTGATGAGCTCGAGCGAAATTATGCATTTGTTTCATGCACCGTGATGAAGGATCAATGGGTAACTAAGAGAATGAATGAATGATAATGATTGGCAATTTGGGATAGAATGTATTGTTTTATCAAACGATCTCTTGGAATTGAAACTGTTGTGTGGTTGGTTTTAGTTTTTGGAATTCGTATAACATTGCTCAATCGTTCGTTATAAATAAAACGAAAATTTTTCGCTAGAAAATTGACATGCATTTCAAAATGCCTCTAGATACGATAATGGAGGGGATAACAAAAAACGATGGAAATTGCATTTCCGTACATGGAATTATGTTAAAAACCTCCTAGTTCATTTCATATCATTTTAATTACATGAAATCGTACATGTAGCGATCAGTAGAGTTTTCCAAGAAGCGTATAAATATCATGTGCTACGCGGAAGCTTTCGAATCCATTTAACATAATACGCCTCTCGTTTGTAAAAGGTTTTTTTGTAGCATGAATTGAATTGAATTATTTTTACAAAAGTTAAAACAATGTTAGTAATCTGCTTATTTTTAATTAGTTCACCATTTGTTTATGTGGTTTGTACGGTTAAATGCAACTGTAACATGTAATTCGTGTTAAAGCAGTTGATCGACATAACGAAACGCCTAAATAAATGCAATCCGCATAACAAACTATCGGTTTTCCATTGTTGTATGAAATTGTTCCTTTTTACAAAAGCAAGCTTCAATTGACTGTTGTATGTATTTTATAAACGAAATAGGGTTTACCAAATTAGTAAAATTTTAAGTAAGGTTGCATATAGTATTTTTTAAATTTGATAGGTTTTTACAAGAAAGTGCAAAAGTACGAAAAGAATGTTTAAAATTACAATCTCTGAAGTTTTTGCTAAATTTTAATGTTTGTTAAAAAGGTAACCACACAGGTTTAGAAAAAGATCATATATTCCTACATACTGGCAGTAAAATTAATTTTAAAATAGAGAAAAAAAGTATTCCCAAATGAATGAAGTATTAGTATGATTCAGTGGGTTCAATAGACTGGATTGGAAACAAAAGTAAAAAGTTTCAGTTTCCTTTGAATTGTGTGAAAATAAATTTGTAATGAAGTTATTTCCGATAAAAAATATCGTTTGCTTGACATTGACTACGTCGAACATTACTTTCAACGTGGCTGTAATCTGTATCGTTTAATTACACATAAGGAACAATTTGAACGATTTTTAATTAGAACTAGCATAAAAGGCCTCCTCTTTAGTCGAATTTGGCCACACTACCTCTTTGGCCGTGTATGCCATGTACCATGGAAATCGATTTCAACACCCATTACACTACATTTGGAGCCGAATGAAAAATCAATACCTTTGACCATTTTACCTTCACTTGCAGCGTAATCTTCTAAACCAAAATGTACCAAGCATTGATTGTGCTCCAAATTGGCGTCCAGCTTGCCCTTCACACCCTATGCTGGCCATTCCCCGGTCGATGAATAATAATTAGTAATCAAAAAGCTTCTATTCTCTTTCCTACCAACCCATTGCCAGCCGAGCTTGCTCGAAAATAATCAGAACTACTAAAAAGGCGGACAGGAAATGGGATTATACGTTCGGTTAATTGAGCCCGTTCCGGTGTGGATGCGTGCGTGCGGCGAAGGTAGAAGATGAGCGGATGCTATCACCCGTCCGCACCGAATTACATCTGATTTCGCTATCCATTGTGGTATCGGAAGGGGGTTGTCTGTTTGTTCCGGGTTTGCTGAGTGAGTCCGTGCTGAGTGCGAGTTGGTGACGCGCCGTGTTTGTCTAACATGGATGATATTCTGTGGTGTGGTGCGTTGTGTAAGCACTGTCGAGCTGCTTTGTAAAGGAAACGGAAAGAAGCGCCTGATGGGACTAAACAAAACAATAGCCGCTCTCCGGTGTGTGAAATCAACGGTCCCGTTTTACTGCCTCGCCACGTCCCAACCCACGGTACGGAAAGGTTCGCCAATCGAGCCGTGTACCATTTTGGCGCTTCCGGTGTCGGTGTTCCTTCTGCGTGGCATGCACACGGACACGGTAATTGATACGATCTTGTCCGAGGTTGTTGCTCGGTTGGATTAGGTTAATGACGATGATAATGCCCTTTAGTGGGTGGGTTCCGTAATCAACTGCATGTTGGTGTACGGGGACACTAGAACGTTTGTGCTTTCAGACGTGTTCGAACATGAGGTTTACTATTGATTTTGGTGCTTGGTGTAACTAGGGGGTACGCATTAGGAGGGTACGTATGCTACAAAAATTTGGAAATCGATTGTACTATCCGAATTTGGCGCTCAAGTTTAGATGAACTGTATTAAACTAATTGTTATTTTGTAATTGCAATAGATGCTTTGGTACTGAGATATCGTTTTATGAAAAGTTCTCTCTCCCGATGAACTTATGGGACCAGATTTGTATACCCTACTATTCAATAAATTATAGTCGGACAAACACATCACTCTAACTCAATTGACAAGATCAACCTGAACTATTGCAAAAGCTAGTAGGATACTAGAATTCATTTTAAAATCCAACAGAATGATCCTTTCTGAATACCAAGTACTAGAATTGATAAATTTGAAAAAATTCGTTTCCTTGCAGAAGTCATTCGGAACACCCACTATATAGACCTAGTCGCATGGTGCCACGTCTTGACACACTTGAATGCCGAAGGAATAAAGCACACGCTGTTTTCGTTTTCAAATTGTTGATTGGACTCATCGGTGCTCCTAATTTGTTGTGTTCGTTGAACATTTATGCACGAAGTAGAATTTTATGATATCGACCATTTTTAAGCATTGATCACCCTTGTGGATCACCCCCCAGTGGCCCTTTGGTACTGGTGTCTAAAACGTTAAATGCCTGTTAAAATCCCATCGATTTGTAAATTTAAATGGAATCTGGGAAAGTAATAGTAATATTTTGCATTGTATGTAGTAAATTTCTGCAATAGACAAAGCCTTTTTGATGATGACGAACTATTTGACTAAAAGTTCATGGAATGGAAACTGTTAGTCGAAAGTCATAACACGTAATGTGCAGTTCTGATAACACCACCATGTGTTCAATGAATATGGAAAGCCATGAACGTTACTGTTATTATGTGGCATTGAAAAATTGAGATAAGCTGGCAACTGGCACAGGGAGATAATTTAATAAGAAATAGTTTAAATGTAACTTTTCCACACATACAATTAAAATGTTCCGTAAATTGCTTTGCTGCCATCATCACATTGATGGCGGGGCTTGTATGTCAAACGTTTCAAAACTTCTTCAGCTGCATCGTCATGCTAATAAATCAAATAATCACACTCTGTCAGGTCGACTGCACCGGCAATTGCAGACGAGCGGTTGGTTGGTTGCTCTTCCCATCCAATTGCTTCACCATCCACTCAGCAAGATTTATTCATCTTCATTGCATGCAAATTAGTTATCGCTTTCTAAACCTGCCCTGGCTGTCTTGCGATAGTTTTCTGCTGCCGCACCATTTTCTTCACCGAGCCTTCTTCCGTTTTTCCGACACTCCGTGTGATGGGTATTGGTGGCGGCACACGTCAATCAAAATCAAAATCCAATCGCTCTAACAGGATATATGGTGCTGGAACCGTATAAAACCGCGTTCCGTTCCATGTGCTCCTCCCGAGCGTCTGCGACACGCTTCACCCTTCCGGTGTTTCGTTCGCGTAACATGTCGCGTCAATTTTGTAACCAAATCCGTTTCCGTCCGCCAATCACGTCACGTCATTTATCATTTCTGCATGCTTCTCGGTCGATAGCGTTTTTGCGACTCTGATGGACGTGCGGCTGTAAATGTTAGTCGGTCCGTCTCTTGCGCAAACGGTGTGTCTCGGTTCCGGAGTTTCCTTCGAGTGACAGTAAGGCTTTTATTCACTGGTAGCTTTCGCTCGGAAATGATAATTGATTGTAGTGAATTTTTCCTTTCGCCAGTAAGGCGGTGCTTGTGGTAGTTGCGAAATTAATGCGGACACACGTAACGGGAGGGTAAATTCCGGGAAAAAAAGAGAAGCAACGTTGAAAAAGGGGTATCGTTTGGCGTGCAGGAACATTCAAAACGGAATCGTGAATTAAAGGCATGTTGTGCTAATTTGGTATCCATTTTCATGTTCAGGCTGTGATGAAGTGATTTGTTCGATGGTTGGATCGAGCTAGAAACCTTCCCGAAGAAAGTTTCACAAACATTTGTTCCCCCGTGACAAATCGGGGGTTTTCTTTAGTTTCACAATGTCAGCCAAGAATGTAAATCAATATGATTATTATTCATAACGGTTGCTCTGTCTCACGCTTCTGAAAGGTTTTCTATTATTCACGAAACACCAGGCGTCTCCATTTGAAGGTGAGTCAGCTGAAGAGCAGGTGGAGCGTAAGTTTATTTATTGGACCTTAACGATATTAATGTGTCGTGAAGTCGTGAGCGGCAGTGAGTCATTACTTTTATACACACAAGTAACGTGATAGAACGGTTTTCGTTTTGCTTTTAAACTAGTTTCCCATATTTCTTTACTAACGTTCCATAATACATAATACACGAACTGAGATGTCATTTTTGAACGCTTGTGATTGCATATTGCCTAAAATACATTGAAAAAAATAATGTTATCGATAATTAGCTTACTCCCTGTTGGTGTGCATCATTCACACTACAACTGCCTTGGTAAAAAACTTAGTAACCAGCAGCGCCATCTGTTGCAAAATGATGCAAGTATCTTATATCTGCTTATTGAATTGACATTTTCCTTTATAACATGTAAAAACGACTGAGTAAAACCCTTCTATTGAATTAAACAGTGACGAAAGGAGAAACAAAACGATCTATAGCTGGGCTTTTGAAAAATGATTTTCACCAACATAATGATGTTGCAGAAAGAACTTCCGATGGATTAGGGTGCAAAGAACACCAAACAGAAGCGAATAAGAGTTTCTGGTAGGTAAAAGCGATAAGAGACATTTCGAAGAATGGAACCAGTGCGAGTAGATACGAAAATTCAATCATCTTAGACACATTTTCAGTCGTTACACGGCACCGGTGTCAATGGCAGTACAGGGCACACCGTTACATTCTGCTTCCACTTTAGCGCACGGGAAGTGACAACACAAAAGGACTCCCCCGACTCAATGGGGAGTCACTGGCAGATCACTTTCTGCGGAACTGTTAATCGACTGGGCGGGTAGATTGTGTCAGTGCCGCCCGTTTCTTCAATAGATGTGTAAATTGGTTGTGACGGTACCGTGCCAAGGTAGCCGTAGACTCCTTCCGACCGTGTCGATTTGGCTGATATATTCAATGCAAATGATAGCTCAATGGGAAGCTTTACAAGCGTCGCCAGCGAACGAACGGCAAAACCGGACGAAAAGCGATCTTCGTCAAGGCCCGCTTCTTTGCCCGGTTCGAAATCAAAGTGTCGGTGATGGTGTAAGATGTCCTCTAGGAAATGGTGGTGACTCGTCCTAAACGAAGATCGAATAGAACAGACAAGCACTGCGGAAGGTGCGGGACAAGCGGGAATGAAACGAACGGGGTCGTAGATGATGATATCGCACAGTTTATTAAATTATTCCACCTCATATCGTCTCCGTTCGGGGCCATGGCTCGTGTACCGACACGGGTTATAATGCCATGGCAGTAATAATAACGGGTAATAGTGGTTGTAGTTGCGGTCGTAATAGTCACCATACCAGCGCCACCGTGCACGATGGGAAGTTTGCACCAAGTCCAGCACATGAATCTGTGATCGGGGTGCAGTAGCAGCAATAAATATTGTAATACTTTTATGGGTTGGAATGTGTGTGGCATAGGTATTTCAGGTGTAAGTGGACCAGTTTTTGAGGGTCATAAAAATAGAAGCAAACAGACATCTGCTGTAGGTGTAACGAAGGGTGTTTAGAATGTTTCTGGTCGGTAATGATTTAGGTAATGTGTTCAGTTTAAAATGGCAGTTATTTGAAACGTTTGGCTATAAAGGAAAATATGCTTTAAGTAGGGAAACTGTCAGAAAGATAAGAATGAATAATGCTTCAGAGGGATAGTTGTGCTTAGATTTTGTCAATAGTAAGTTTGCCAATTAGTAAAACTGATATAACTTACTCGCTTCAGCTGTTAACAATATGTGACATCATGTAACAGCTTTTATTTAACGGTTACTACGATTACTACATTCAAATATCCCCTCAGTACTGCCATAGAATGTATAAGTAGTGCATAGCATGAAAATATGCTCTTATTTCACCAATAAAATTTAAACATTAATATAACGATTTATAACAATGGCTTGCAAAGTGTTTCAAAATTTATCATTGCTATTAGCATTCCCTTCGTAAAGAATTTTATATCCGCATCCTGTAAAAGTTTCGCACAAAAAAAAGAACTTTTCTAAAATGTGTTACGAAGCAGCATCATTTGTCGTACAAATCCATTTGTCAGCGGACAAACAACTTCAAAGTCTGCTTTGCATTGTAGAGCAGTGCCTTCTGCCGTCTGCTGGCCCAACAACTCGAAACCGTCTGGCCGGTATTTTGCTTCCGGCAATTCCTGGGACGATGTTGCAAATTGAAATAAAACTTGACTTAAGTCTCCCGTACCACCGCACGGTCTCTTTGCTGCCACATTTCCATCACCTCGTAGCCAGTACGCGTCTGTTGATATTTACACTACTTATGACAATATTTTCCCATTTTTACTCCTCAAGGTAGAACTCTTCATCCACATACGGGGGTACGGATGCATGGGTGTGCTTCCATAATGGATTGTGTGTATGTGTGATTTAGCTTCCTGTTCTTGTTATACTATTTCCCAAGCATTCAAATATTTTTCCTCCAACCACCGGGTTCGAGCGAGTGTGTGTGTGCAGTGTGCCGGGTAAGCAGCGTTAGACCAGCAGCCTTGGGGGTCTCAGACACACACGGGGGCTTTGTTTCAGTGCATACAAACAATCAGTCAGTCAGGACTGATGGTACGCACTTTTGCAAAGGAAGAAATAAGACAGTGAGAAAGGCAGAAGTGAAAGCAACAACGACAACACCACAAAGCACAGATAAACGGATGCAAAAAGTTAAACCTTCTTTAGGGCAGGTTGCAAATAACGTCTCGTACGTTGATGCTTCCGACGGTGTGTGCATGCAGGCGACCCTTGTAAGGGGAGGAAATATCAAAAAATGAATATTTAAATACTCTCCGCAGCTCACGGACCTCGGTCGGGTGGCTTTTTGTCTTGAAGGTAGCACTTGGGATCGCCATGGGGTCGGGCTTGCTCCGGTCGACATCGAAAGGGGCCTTCCATCTCACCGCCCATAGGACCGTTGAGTGTTGTTTTATCGTTATTTGAATTTTATCGCCTGTTTGCCCATAACGGCCAATCGGTTCCGCAGAAACAAAGCCGTTTTGTAAAAGACAACGGGAAAATGGTGTTGCGCTCCTTGGAGAATGTCTTCACCTGGGAATGGGGAGACCCGTTCAAAGCACCCAACTCCCAAATGAAAAATTATGTCCATCCGGCACATCCCCCGGTGGAAGTTTTGTTTGGGGTGTGGTTTGATTTGATGCAACACGACAACTACGAAAGCGAAGTACCGTTCCCTGTACCAAGAGTAATTGAAATCTATTCCTCCGATACCGGGGGTGGGTGTTTCTTCGTTTCCATTCAACCAATCTTGCCGGTCGGATTCATGGCAACGTTCCGAGCGAGAGTGTTGTGATTGTACATTTTTCGTTTACACGAGAGGATACCTTCTTACACTTACCCGAGGAAGACCGACCGGAAATGGAAGTGAGATAAAGTTGAAGACTAATGGGCAAACTGTAAATCGGTTCACTTTGCACATCGCTCCGCGTCCGAAATAGATTCCTTGGCGGAAGCTTTTTTTTTCGTGCGCTTTAAATCGAAACAGAACCCAAGCGCCGGTGAGGATGGAAAACAAATGTGCCTGCTCTCCGTGTCCGCTTTCTTGTGTCGTGCTGCAATTTCCAACGTAATTTTGTGCTGTCTTATTATTTTGCCTCCGGTTTTGCTTTCGGTGCGGTAAGCTAGCTCATGTCTCGTTTGCTCACTTTGCGCCATGCCACTTAAGAACCCTGGTGGTGGCAACTGGTTGGCAATGGCCAAAGGTTGGTTGGACGAGGAAAGGTTGGAAAAGTTACGAGCTTGGCAGATTTTCGGGTGGTTTTGTGTGGTCGGTTCTTTGAACGGTGCCCGACCGGGTATGTAATGGGAGATAATCCGTGTAAGAAATTGCATTGTTGAAAGAAAGTTCTGGAGATGATATCACCAGGGCAGACGATCGAATGACCGGGTTTTTCGGTGCGGACCGTTGGCTACGTAAACCGCTCGCAAGTCTCGTCCGTAAGCAAACAGGATGTGTTGGTGTGGAGAGTTGGTGTCTTGGCTAATGAAAAACTAACATTTTCCGACACTGGCGTGACGTAACTGGTGAAAAACCACAGCCGAATGAAAGTTCGATCCACTGCTATCCCCTGATAACCGAACGGGATGGTTGGTGGTATTCGCCCTGAACTGACCATTCGTAGCGGTTGTTGCTTAGTGTTGTGGCTTTTGAAATAATTCGAAAATTAAGTGAAGGGAGGAGAGGAAAATAAATAGTGCAAGATTTACTTCTTGCTGCATAAATTCAATTTTCTTTGCTGGAAAATTGGTTCATAGTGCGAAAGGAAAACCATTTTCCTTGCATGATTAAATCAAATGTGCGCCAAGGGGTACTTGCTGCGGGAGTAATTTTGAATAACAACATTTTTAAGCCATTTTGCTAGCAGCAGTTCATTTGAAATGGAACAGTTACACGCAAATATTTAAATAACCTTGTGATGTGTTCCATTTTGCATACATTTGGGCGTTCAGACTGTAAATAAAACAAATTCATTCCCTAATAAATGTTTTGTTGATCAGAACGCGTTACATTTTACACAGAATAATTAGTAAATGGACATTATTGATTAAAGTTTAAACAAATAGTGATAAATGTCTAAACAGAATTTCATTACATTAACGATGTGTAGTAATCTTGTATTGAAGTGAAAACTAGCTCACCCAAATTAATTGGTTTTAAGACTAGATTAAAAATGATTTGCGATATTTTTTAATCACTTTATAGCATAAAAAAGCATTACATTTGATTCGATTGAACTTGTTTTATCCGGCCTGTGGCTAGCGTTTCGTCAAATTTAATTTGAAAAGTGCTCGTAAAGCATACAGTTTTTTGTTTTGGAAATGAGCCTTCACATTCTCTCGCACTGTTTGGTTTGGGAAAAACCAATTTCTCGTTTGTACGCTTTCACAACCCGATAAACAGAAACATTTGGCAGATCATCTAAATCGCTTTGATTCGATAAAACGTGCGGGTGGGTGCGTGTGTTTCGATTCGATCGTTTCGTGTGTGATCGAAATCGTCACGAAATTGGTTAGCTTGCTGTGAAAGTTAACAAAGCACCGCAAAAGAAGCGAACAACAAGGCAACCCGATATCGATAAGTGAGGACACTATACTGCAAAACAATTCCCAAAGGGCGCCTGCACAAGTGGACCGGAACAAACCAACCACTGATTCGCTTTGTGGCAGGTCGCAAACCAGTTCGCTTATCGAACTCATCTTCCAGGGGCCTGCCACCTAGACGTTTAGTGCGACTAACCGAGGAAAGGCACGCATCTGTTGTGTAGACGCGAGAAAAACAAAGCCAACCATTTCGGCCGGGTTTGGGTGCGTCGCACCGGCTACGAGTGCGATGGTGGTCGCATTGAGTGGCAGCATAATTAATTGTGATGTATGGAAAATAAAGCGAACAATTCCCAGATAGTGCACGCGGCACGATTCCGGCTCTGTGCTATTTTGTGTTTTATTCGACCCGTCGGCGAAACCTCGGCTTTGGTAAAAGTCAGGAAAAAGATAACACGGTTAGCCGTACCGATTGTCTGCCGCTTCCGGCACGCCAACACTCGCTCGGGGCGCCACGCATGGACAGTGAAATGGAAACGCGCCAGCTGGAAATAGATGGTCCGATCATTTGTCAATTTGGATCCGATTGTGCCGGGACCGCTTTTCGGTGTGACTGTGAAAGGTGTCGCTGATGATTAGTCATCGTGGATGGAGTTATGTGTGTTTTCTTGTTTTGTGTCGTATCAGTTCGTCCTTCAAGCGTACCGCATGGGACGATGGTATGCGTGGCGTGGATGGAATGGCGTGAATGAGGTCGGGCTCGGGCGCTATCGGCGCTATCGGTTCTCACCATGTGTTAAAAGGGATGAATTTTTAAACGTCAAACTGTCCACAACAAATGAGCCCCCGAAACTGTGCTGCGAGTAAATGACAGTTATTTGTGTGGTAATGATGGCCGTTTAACGTTCGAACCGGGTGTGAGTCGGGTTGGTGGGGTGAATGTTTGTTGGTTTTTTTTGTGCTGTCCTCCAGCGAAGGAAAATGTTTGTACGATTGACAGTTGAAAGCTGGGCTATAATGAATACATCGCAATCAGTTCCTTCAGTTAGGGGAGGAAGGGAGTTGGTTAATTTGCAGCTTAGTGTTGTATTGAGCCAGTACCGCAATCCTTAGCCAAGTGTTAACTAGATCGGAAAATGTGTCGATGTTTATCTAACCATAATAATCTGGCAGTAACGCATCGATTTTCTTGTTTAAATTGGGCTCTCATCATCGTGAACGGGACACGGTTGGATTTATTATGGCTAAAGAGAAAGCATCAGCAGATTTTGAGATGCAGATTGCATACATTTTGGAGCATATGTTTAGTAAATTTGAAAAGCAGGGAACAAAGCTCATCAGTATTGGATTGCACAGCAAACAACTTGATAACAGAATAATACAATAATAGTTCCATAATTTCTGATTACAGTAAAGAGTAATGTTTTTAGACAGTGATTGGCACATTGACACTGCTATTTTTCTTGCAGAAATATCCTGGGGCAGTTAAGTACTTCATAAATTATTTAAATGTCGTTCTCAAAGTTCTAGGCAGCATAAGGCATTCTTCGTATGTCCAAATTTCTAAGGAAAACCCGTAACAGTGAACGAGCGGAAAAACTGGGACACATCCTGTTACTCAATAATATAATATTCTCCCAGCTCCCCTGTCGCACGGATGAATGTGACAGGCATTTTTTATTCGAATGCGTATCTTCTCACAAATTTTCCACATCCTGTCAGACGATTGTCCTTCTTTCCAGTGCTGTCCGAAAGCATACATAATTCAAATGCTTCGATGATTCAACAGATGCTCACAGTGACGTTCTTCATTATTTCAATAAATAGACATCCCATGAAATATTGGCCCATTTTTCGATGGACATCCGAATCTTTACAGGCACAAAGGAGGAAAGAAAAAGCTACCGAAAAGGTCTCTTTTGCCATATGCTTTCCAAACGAATTATGTCCAAATGTCCGACACGTTCTGAGCGGTTTCGTTTTCCGTGCTATATTCGAAGCGTTTTTTGTTCGTTCGCACTCCGGACCGGATTTATTTTCGCTCCGGTGTAAGGGGTTAACAGCAAAAAAGGGATCGGCTAGGGAAAAAAAAAACCAGAATGCGTCTTCTAGGATGCAAGATTAGGTAAAGTCCCTCGGTACGGGTGTCAATTTTCATTGCCTTCCAAACAGGGATGCGTACACACACACACACACACACACACACACACACACACACACACAGGAAAGAATGAAAGTTCCAGCAGGGCTCGGGAAAAACGCAACCAAGCGAAAATTGGCAGCTGGAGCTGTCTCGCAAACCGATTCCGAGTGGATTTTTTTCCGATCACGGAACGATGCCAAAGCCCTTCACTTGCGTGGAAAACCATGGCAGATGGGTTGTGTGTGAGCAAAAAAAAAAACAAACAAACAAAATTCCCCAAACTGAAGATCATCGGAAAATGGGAAAATGGGAAAAAAGGATTCCCATTTCTCACACAGCGGCGGGTCCATCATCGTCCGGCAGAAGCCAATTTCGATCGGTCGTAAGCAGTAAACGAAGGCCAGTGCGCTTCATGGGCCGTTTCTCGGACATCCTTCGGACCGTGTGGATAGCAAAAGAATGCTAAAAGACAGTTTTTTTTTTTCATTGTCATGCAACACCATTGGGGAACGTTTTTTTACTTTCGTTACTGCTGGGAGAAGAAAAAAAAACCGGCACTACTGCTGCACATGCGAAAGCGGTGTGGCAAAACTGCATACAGTGATGTGCATAGACAACGGAAGCAAAAAGCCCCAAATGTATCCCCATAAACGGTACGCTGTTTGTGGCAACTGTGCTTCCGAAACGCCAATTGTGGCTGACGATTGCAGTTTTATTTGCTGGCGCGCTCAATTTCATCCCTTGCGGCCAGTCGTGTACAGCGTGTCTCAAGTTACAGCGACCTAGGTACTGGACCGGACGGGGGAACACTCGTGACGCTCACCGCACACAACCACAGCCCAAAAGGGAAGTTTACGATCGTCCCGAAGCGTCGATCGAAAGGATTCTGAAAGGTGGTTGAACTAAAAACAAAAAAAAAAGGACAAGGAATGTGGTCATAAATTATGGTACCGGTGTGAGTGGAGATAGTTTAGGGGTTGGAAAAAAATACCGGCGAATGAATGATTGCTGAGGTTTATCTTTCCCAACTGGTAACGGAACCTTCGGCTTGCTGCCTTGGTATGGAGAAATTCCCAAACAGCAATGGATTTGTTGCTGTTTGGAAGTAACGCTAGTGCAATGTATGCAATTTTCCCCAGCATTTTTTGCTTCTTTAAACTCCTCGCATGGCATTGGTGTTTTGTGTTCGAGAATCATCTTCGGCAGAAGAATGCGAACGAATGCGAACGAATGCTGTTTTTGCGTATGGTGTGCACTGTTGCAAAAGATAATTGGCTGGTTTTGATTGCCTTAAGGAATGGCATATGGGATGCACAGTGGGATGCACATATAACCAATTGTCCCTTATTTATGACTTAGCTCAAGTCTTTATCGTAAAATTTATTGTATTGCTGATATAGGGTACAGGCAAGATTAAACTTTCCGAAGTAAAACTTTGGGCACAACATCTTACTCAGCTAATAACTAAATTGGTTTTCTAGCAAATTTTTCTCAAGAAAATTTTTAAAACGATGTGTTTATAACACTATGTTGATAAATTTGGGAATTTGTTTTTCTTCGCAAAATTGTATAAAACGGTAGTTAAATAGAAATGACAGGGCTGGATATTAGTGTTATGTCAATTGAATTCGTTGGGAGTTATTCATATGATTTTTTAATAAAGAATCTAAGTGATGAATGACTTAATCTTTAGGCAACTCGCGAAGAACACATTTTTTCTCGTAAAATCAAGATTGCTTGAAGATTTATGTATTTCCAGACTCTTTAATGAAACATAATTCCATATGTATTGCAATAGGATATTCCGAATAAAACCTGTCGCTGGTTGCAAAGACCGATTCAACTAAAATTTCCACCAAACACCACCCAGATCTTGCACCCGTGCGCGAAGCTAATTTTCTTGCAATGGGTAATACGGTTAAAGGAAAGTCCGAAATCACTATACTACACCATTCTAGGGAGTTTGGAACTGTTCACATAGATGCTTCTTCAACGAAAAAGATTATTTGTTGAGTATTTTTTATAATAGCATATAATATAAGTATTTTTTGTAATTTATCTATATTGATTACTCCTGAATTTTGAAGTTCTCTGAAAATTTGGAGGATCTGATACTAAGGTTATTGATTCATATTCATACATATTAATATATTTGGTATTCATATACTAGGGCCGGCCGGTGGTGTATTGGTAACGGCGCAGGTTTTCTCACGACAGAACCAGCCCAAAATCCCTTCTGATGCAATCCTCCGTGGCAAGGACGGCCTATCTGACTACGTGGAAAAAATAATTCTACTAAGCCATAAATTTCTAGCATGACCTAGAAGGTCGTTACGCCAAGAAAAGAGATTCATATACTTATTCAAAAATCTTACTCGAAATCACTCGATCAATCAGGTACGGCGGATGATACCGGTTAATGCCCTTTGGTCATTTGAATTGTATTGAACTTCAAATTGATTAAACTTTAAATTGCGAAATCGGAAATTGAATTGCGCATTTGTGTCCAATATCCATCCCACAGTGTAATGCTATAGAAGCCTAGATCGGATTAACGCTTTTTGCAGACTTCTTATCAATCGCCACGAGTAGCTTCACACTTTTTCACAAAAGATTGTACAGTATACCATGAGGCGGAAGAAAAAAAACACGTCTAAATCCAAGGGAAGGCAACTACAGCTGCGGTTCGCTTTTTGGTGGCCTTTATGTTCACCCTCCCTGGCGTTGTCGCGGCTATCCCAAGGGAGTTGTGTGTGTTTCGTACATTTCGCCTCGAGAAGCTGTAGTCCTGTTTGTCTTGTTTTCGGTACTCGCAAACTGTTTCGCTAGCAACTATCACCAACCCAGTAGATAGTTTGCACAACTAAACCAATTAAGGATGCGCGCACTGCATTGTGCGGCTGGTTGGACGGACTGTGACTGTGCGGTAGCATGAATGCAGCTACATTCATTTTTATGGCGCTTAGCTTTGTGTTCGCGTAACCGCTGTGAGGATGCTGCTGATGGTAGATATGGGTCGGTTTAGCCTTCGACAGATAGACGACCGTGACCGGTTGGTTGGTTGGTCCATTCGTTTTAATGGCGGGTAAGTCGATGTAATGCGATGCGATGTTGCTTTAAGTACTGTAAGTACCGGCAATGGAATGGGTAGAATGAAATTAACTAAAAGTCGGTTTTTAGCAATGTTTCGGAATGAGTGGAATGTTTTGATCTTAGCAAAAACAATCATCTGATATGGAATTATTTAGCGCCATTGTGCAATGTATCGGAGAATGTGATGCGCTGTCAAGTTAAAACAAATATTTGAACGAAATGGAAACTTTCAAAGTAATCAGACAACCCATTCCTACTAATATTTAACAAGCTGTCCAATTTAAGTTTTAGCATTTGTTATTAGTGTTGATTTAATTCAAATAAATCTCATTATGCACCTTCTGTTCGTGAACCGGAGGACTAAAGGTTTCCATTCCAAACGAACGTACCACCTGTGGTACGTATCGTAACAAACAATACGTTAATTAAGGGCTAGTTGAATAGTTGACAGTTAGAGTAGTTTTCCCTACCCGGTGTTATGAACACAATACACAAAACTCAGTGTTGCTAGGATGCGGACACTAGATTTCAAACCATGTTCAAACCCTCATCCAGCACCACTCCACCGCGTGTATTGCGGGTTGCCGCACTAGCAGGCGTTATTTGACGTCGGTTGTCAAACGCTCGGAATAAAAGCACATTTCACTCGCTCGCAACAGCGCGCTTAGGCGAATTAGTGAAATGTGTCAAACAAGTGACAAAAACGCGACAAAACGAGGTCAACAAGTTCAATTAAATATTCACACCAGGATGGTGATCACCCCGATGCCGGTGTTTGCGACTGTTGAGTTTTGGTGTGAATTTTGTCAACAGCAGTGCTTTCGTCGTTACCGGGAAAAGTTTACACCAGCGTTACCATAATTTTGCCGACGACGCCAACGACGAGTTGAATCGATTGCGACAGTTGCCGCATTGTTCGTCCACCAATCGGATCCGGCAGCGAAATCATAATGAGGCGAGTCAAGTCAGACAACGTTATTACAGTTTTTAATTGCGTTTGTTTTGCGCCACTTGACAGACGGGGAGCGAACGGTTGGGCGGGTGCTAATCGGTTGCGAATGAATTTTTCCCAGTGCGATTTTTCGTGCGCCAAAAGTGCAAACTAGCTGGCGGCTATAGGTAGGAGAGAAAGAGCGCAGGGAAGGTAGGCGTTACATACAGCTCTAAAGTGCAAGCGGACCATCGTGAACGAAGACCAGATGGTGGCAGAAAGTTGATTCTCGCGTTTCCAGCTCCAGATGGTCGTCAGCGCGTGTTTTGGCGCTAAGTTTCTTCGTTGAGTGTGACGAATTCTTAATTGAAGATGCCGGAGGAGCGAGATGCGGTAAAGCAGATGGTAGCACGTCACGGGCGTGCAAGTGTCTAGTGTTCCCGGTAGAAGCTGAAGGAAAAGATGTAAATTTCCATTGCAAATAGTAAGTGAAAGGGTTTTTTTTTGCCAGGAGAAGCTTCATAGTAATGCTATCCGCCGTAAATTTCTTAGCTTTTACTTAGGGAGGAACAGGAAGTTTTTCCTGTGTGTGCAGAAATGCAGTGAAACCATGCTGAGGTCTTGAAACGCACGAAAAGTTCGCGGTGCAAGGAACAAGAGGAAGCGGATTAAATTTGATAGCCATCTTGGGTGGATAGTTTTCATCTCCGCTGCTGGGAAACAATTTTCCATCGAGCATGAAAACAGAAAGGATGTCAGAAAAGAGGTAACCGGCAAAAAACGGACGATATTAAAAATAGATTATGCAGATCACATAACAATCAGGCGCACTCGGGATAGTGGGGAGTGGTGGTAGTAGCACAAACGATGGCATAATTAATGCATCAAAGCCTACGTCCGGGCGAACCGCGACGGGCTGTCGGGAAAGTAAACCAACTCCATCGACCGGGTTGCAGTGGGCTAGTAGTGGTGGAAACGAAGCAAAGTGATAACGAGCTCCTTAACCAAGACACCTCGCGATTGTAGCTAAATGGCTCTGTTAGGGATGCAAATGTAGTTGTAGATGCCCCAAACGAGTGTTTTATCATACATCCACCCACTTTCCTTCCCGTGCCGTAAGCGATGCGCTTAAGGCTTTAAATTAGTCTCGGTGGCACTGATTGGCGAAAAATGGGCTGGGTACATATTAACGTGCGCGCGATGAAGTTTGTTGCATTCGTTTGCGTTATGTTGAGAAAATGAACATTCGGCAAGGGGTGGCAAGGGCGAAAGGAAATTGCAATCACGCAAACCCGAGCGAGTGCTAACCCGTGTGGATGCCGTGCTGATGCCAAATATTTAAACAAGGTGAGCAAAGTTTGCGCAACACGAATACCGAACTTCCCGTATCTCGCCCCGGTACCGGGGGCGCTACTTCTAAGCGAAGCACTAGCCCAAGATTTGCAAGGGTGTTGATGATGCAGGTAAGGGCAAAAATTGTAGCAAATTGCCACTTGATAGATAGTGGCTTCCTATTTGCCAAGGGAGGAAGTCCCTAACCGCACCTTCCCAAAAAAAAGGGATCGATGTAGAACATGGGTTGCGCTTTTTTTAATTTCCGCCCGAAACCGGGATCTAGTTGTTTACGGCGGAGGAATAAAGAGCTTGGGTGCAATTATTTATGCACCATCGCAAGAGGGCATCAGGTGTTGAGTGCAAGAATGTGTAAGAATGTGAATGTGAAGAATTTCTTAGCTTGGGCTAATTATTTTGTTCTGCATCATATCATGTTTGAAGGGTGGAAATAGTTACACCTTATTTATTATAACAATTAAAACTTTACATGGACGTTCTATCGGTGGTTCTCAGAATGAGTTTATAAATGAAGGTCTTATTTTTCCATAACCTACCGCAGTGTTACCATATACGGGGCAAAAAAGTAATGTATATTGTTGTTTATATTTTACCTACCAAGTGTATTTTAATTCGTTTCATGGATATGAGAAAAAATAGCTTAAGTTAATAATTAGCTAGGGTATCTACTTTGAAAAACCATTTATACTGCATAACTCTTAGGCGTTTATAGACATTTGGAGCGTAAAGCGTTACGAAACGTTACGATTTAAGTATGCACAATGACATAACACAACAAAAATATTAATTTTATCACATTGTTGCATTACGATGGATGCATTGTTTAACAATCAAGCTCTTTTATTTGAAAAGAACTAATTTCTAACCAAACTGTAAAGATTTTTTTTGAGAAATTCCATTCGGCTGCGTACCCGGTACTAAACGTCGACAGGTCGTACACTACTCTACTGGGTTGTGTTGAGGGCCTTCGTTCTTTGCCGCGCCACGTACACACGTCAAGAGCCATACCGAGCACACCCAACGATAATAGGTTTCTTGTTATGAACCCGAGTCAGCTACCATTGAAAGAAGTTGATAAATAGTTTATTTCCCGTCGTCACCGCCTCTCAACAGACAGGATGAAGGGGTACCGTAAGAGCTCATTTTCCATCCAACTTGGTTGAAGGCGCCCCCATTCGCACCCCTCCCGACCTGCGAGAGGAAACGAAGTCGTCGAGGGAAAACGGATAAGCTTTCCCATCATTTCTGGTGAGTTTTGGTTGGAGCACACACGCGAACACATATGCACACCACCGCACACTGTGGGTGGGTCTGCATGTGAACAATATGCTTTCCAAACTAACTTCATGTTTACCCTTTCGTTGCAAGCGTTTTCCTGCTCGTTTTGAAAAGGGCTGGAAAACTGTGGCAAATTTTCCACCCACTTTCCATTCACCAACATGCACACTCACAAACATATTCACCTTACCGTTCATGAGCACTTTGCTGAGGCTTGGCCCGCTTTTTTGTTTGTTTTGGTTCTTCCGAGAAATGAACACAACCAAGGGCTCGAACTGAGCAGTGTGTGAGTGTGTGAAAAAGAGAAAGAGAGAGAGGAGAGCGTATTTGTTTTTTTCCTCGTTGTCGTTTAATTTCCTCAGAACATTTTCCGAGAAATGCCAGTTGGGAAAACCACCCTCCGTGAGCGATTTCGTGAGCGGAATGGGATGAATAACTGGGAGTCACCTGTAAACGGTCAGGTTAGGATAGAGTTTAAACCCATTTTCTCTATACGTTTCCCAAACCCTGGCGCACACATACACACATGACCAGTTCTTGGTTTCTTTTTTTGGGAGGAGTGCCTACAGCAGCGAAGATAGGTTACGTTATCGACGATTAAAAAACCAATACAAGGTAAAAATGTTACACCGAGCAAGGAATACATTGGATGTAGAATAACAAAAACCCATCCATCGTTCCTCTTTAAAATGGTAGGAATAAGGGCAGCTGAAGGGGGGTTCTTGGAACCATGATGATGTGAGTTGGGAAAAGCTTACAGCACAATCGATGTTATCTTTCTTACCGATAATCTGTAATAATAAATGTAATCTTTGATAATTGAAAACGATTGATCCAGGATTGCATGTAGCAAAAGATGTTTGTGCAAGCTTTTGTTTCATATCGAAGTTTTCTTTCCGGATACAATCAATCGACGATGGAAAACTAGGTTCAAGCATAGATGGTGTTATAAATTCGTATGCTGTGCAGGTTGCATACATTCGGGCAAAAAACAGGGCTTAGCTATAACCAAACAGAATAAGTTTGTTACCTTTTTAACAATTTCGTTAATGTAGATGTAAGAAAATGTGTGATGTTACTTATCACAAGGATGACATTTTGATCAGGAATTTTCCACAACCACACTTCATTGCTTCATTCCACTTACATAAGCTAAACTTCGTCTTGTATGTTACATAAACAAGCGAAAGGCTTTGAGTTATTGAAGCAAAATAACTAACAACAATGACGAGACACTGAGAAGTTGCCGGCATACGAAGTACGAAAATTTGTGGTAAATCATCAGCGAATAACATATCGAATAAAAGTTGTTCCTGGATTTCTTAAAGCACTCCTTGTATCTGCTCCACCGTTTTATGACGATTCTACCGAAACATCAACATTGCGGTGTCATCGCACTCAGGAGAGTTTTGCGCTAAAGTTAAACATCCCACTACAATGGACCGTCAACGTATCGGCAACGCACGAACAATTTCGGTGTTTGTTAATATGGTAAAAGTTGATAGCGTTTCCTTCAGACGATGTGGAGGAAAAAGTTTCAAGACACATACACACAGGCATACACTGGCGACCATTTAACAAGAATTAGTAACCGGCCTGCGTGACAGATGGTTGATTCGATTTTGGTTCTTGCTTGCTTCGCAATGTCAAAGAGAAAGGCAGATGGAGAAGTAGAATGTGGGGACGAAAACCCTCCCAAGCGTCTATGGCACCAACTTGGAACAGTAATTTAATGGTGGTTCTGTTTTGCCCCAAACGCGATACTTAACGAACGTTATAAACGAACCGGTACGTGGAACATGATGATAAGCGCAAGAAACACAACTTCTTGGTAAAGATAGTATGGTTGTGTGGAGGTAGGTCGTGAGGAAACGGCCGGATGAACGAGATTAATCTTTTCTCGCCAAACATAATATTGCTTTTTTTCCACCGGTGCATCCAGCTCGTTGGAATGGTGTATATTCGGTTATCAATTTCAGAGGAATAGGACCTCACCTCCAAAGGACACCATGGACTATGCAGGACGTATTCCGATATTTTTTTCTTAAGGTAAGCTTTTCCTTAAACGAAATAAAATTTTCCTACAATATCCGATGAAGGTAGCAACCGGTTTTATAAGCTTCAGTTTCCTTTGCCTTTTTGATTGTGGGAGTTTTGTGACGATTTTTTTCCCCTCAGCGGATGTTGCAAGTGCACACCGCTTCGGAAGGCGAGTATAAGCACCATTCAATGAGCAACTTCATCGCTGCAGTGCAAAGAATTCTGATTGCTGTTGCAGTAGCAGTAAGGTAGGAAAACGAACGAATTGCCCAGCGGACGGTGAGTGGCTGAAGTGCTTTAAATTTAATCACATTTCCATCGCAGCTTAATGTCGTCGGTCCGTTGTCTTCTTACCAGCCCGTTAGCTTCTTGCGTTCTCGAAGGGTTATTCCGTTCGTGAGTAATGTTTTGCGTAGGCACCACGCTGCTTGAAGGCTTTCCGTGTGGCTTGGGATCACATTATGGACCCGGTAGCACAGCAAAGTTGTAGATGAAGATGCTCGTGATGCATATCTAATAAACTTGATAGTGATACAGGCTGTGCTTCTTGGCTGGAGTTATTTACCTAGGCATGAATTATTAAGCAATCTAAAGGAAAGGCTTAAAGCATTGTTTTCATAGATTGAGAAGCAATTTGCTGCAAATTATGATTTCATCAAATTGCTACACCCACAAAACAAGTTTTTCTATTTGAAATTAAAAAAATCAAATTGTACACAATAAAGATTTTTACAGAAATAGCTGTTTCAAAAGCAGAAATTTCCAGAGAACATATTTTCAAATACCTTTTTTAAAATAAAATAAAACTTTACCACTGTGCGACTGTATCGTTGGGTGTAGTGCTGCCTATAATGAGGCCTATTAATGCGAAGTTATAATAAATGAATGAAAAAGCTCACGTATAGACCCGTTGAGAGTAAGTGGATTCGCTAAATTGCACCCTATTGACACACTCGTTTGCGGAATCTTTTACTCCCTCGAGGGATAAAAAGCGCTGAAAAGAACTGCTTTAGTAAAAAAAAAAAAAACAAAGTCCTCAGCTGCTAAGTACATGGTAAAATAGCTCCACTTTTAGCCTCGCTAAATAGCACATTCAACTATAATTAACTAGTCGGAGTGGAGAGAGCGTAACACCAAAACCGTAGAGAAGAAAACGGAAGAAACGGAAACGAACAAACTCAACCCTAACTTTGTGAAAACTATCGGGGCTGGCCGAGGTTGACCATTGCCAGGAGTTGACGCTAGCAAACGGTGTCATAAATATGGTATAAATCAACAAAGATTAACTGCCGCTTCCGTAGAGCAACAAAACAAAGGGAAACCAGGCAAAGAAAGCGAGCAAATTATGATTTGTGGCCATAGTAGGCAGCATGTTTATATTGTGCTCGCTTGGGTTGAAGTTGACTTTTCTGCACAGTTTCCCGTTCTAAAACCACTCGAAATCGTACATAAATTAAGTGTTGATTCCGTTGCGTGAAACTCGTGTAGCTAATTTCTTCATCAAATATTTAAATACAATCACACACACACACACACACACACATAGCTAGCCGGACGCCGGACTGAGAACTGCAGGATCAAAGCGAGTGATGAAAATTGGCATCGCAAGCATTTGGGGCGGGGTGTACGATTTTGATGTTTTTTTTCCGGGTGAAGAATTTTCCATCATTTAATCTCCTTTTCGAGAGATTCCTGGTTGTTTTGGATCGGTATGGTGTTGTTGATTTCTGTGGCCGGCAGAATGTTCTTTCGCGGGTTTTCATGGAAAAATGTTGCTTCAAGATTAGTTAACACACTGGCAATGGGAAAGTAGTGGAAAACGGTGGAAGCAAAAAGCACGATCGTTTCCGTTTGAAAAGAATCTCAATTTCGAGGTGCTTTATTTCCATGCCGGGGTTTTATATTCCCTACACACGTACACCGGAGCCGGAGTTAATTTCAAGTGCTGCCTGCTTCGGGTGGGGATGATTTTCGCCTGCTGGAAACATTTCCAAGTGTAGAAGTTTGTGGCCTACACCCTATTCCCTGCTCGCTTTTTCGAAACTTGCCTGCTCGGTCACACCGTTACATCCGCTGCTTGTGTGGCTTCAGTACAGCGGCAACAAAAACACGATAAGAAGCACACTTGTGAACATTTTTAAAACTCTTTCAACCGAAAGCAACTCGAAAGGCAGCAACTTCTTGGCAAGCTTTGCGTTGTGTTCGTGTGCGTGTGCGTCTACTTGCGCGTATTTTTCTGCCAAAGTCACTGCCCGGCAAGGATGCGGGGAATCCGAATCAGCAAACGAACGTATTGAGCTGTATCTAATCTCTTTTGAAGATTTACGGTAAAGTTTAGTCAGCCCGGGCATTGTTTCGTGTTTGGGGAACAGGGAAGTTTCGGGAAAGCGAACGTAAAACGTACCGTTCGTTTGGAAGTTTGAAAATGGCTGCGGAAAACTCGGTCCGGGTGCTGATTGCAGTCGTGTTTCTGCATGTTTTTAAAGCAAGTAGAAATATTTCGAACAGCAGCTATACATTTTCTACCAACAGAAACAGTAAATTGTTGCATGTCGGTGAGACAGTATACCTCTACAGCCAGTACTTACTGCTTTCGAATTTTAGAGCGTACGAGTAGTTTGTACAATGCTTCAATAACGGTTGATAAGAGCTTAAAAAAGTTAAAGTTTTTCATCAAGTCCTCCATTCCAGGCATCTCTTCTAAGACTATACAAATCCGAATAGAGGATTGAGGAGTTAGGAACTTTCCCGGGCAATGATCATCAATGATCCCACGGCATGTCATAAATAGTACCCAATGTGAACTCCTCAAGTTTGCTTCTTACAGATCTGCTCACATTGGGCCCTGTCTAGACAACACGGCAATCCAAACCTTGCACGGATTGGTGATGATATTGGCATAATTGATTCACAATGTATGTGTATAATGGATGAACGACTGTTGTCAAATGATATTAATCCTCTCGAACCTCTAGTAACATTGAACAAATTGTAACGCAAGTTGAATGGATTGTAACGTAGCTAGAGGCAAATAAAACGGTAGGATGAGCGAACTGCTCGACGAGCATAGTCAGGAACAATGTGACTAGCGACTTGGAGCGACAGGTTTAGCCCTTCTAATTTAAGAATGTTTGATGAGTGACCTGGAACGGCAGGTTGAACGAACTACCCGTGGAATGTAGGAACGTATGGTGAGCGACCAGGCACGGTAGATTGAACAAAAAATATGAAAGTCATGTCTGATACACATTTTTACTGAAAGACAAACGAACGAAAGATACCGTACCGTTCGCACCGTTCTTCACAACGAACAAACGAGTTTGCTCAAGTTTCAATAAACACTAATGATTTTCCCAACTCTGATTACAATAACACCAGGAACCTAAGCGCGAAAAGTATTTTTAAGCTGTCAGAGTTGACAAAGGAGTGGTTCAAGAGATTTATAAGACTGCCCAAGACAACTCTGTGGCTATAGTGTTTTATATGTAAGAAATACACAAACCTTCCCCGTCCTTATCCATAATTTTGCTAGTCGTCTTCTGACGGCCGGAAGTCAATGTTTCAGCACAAAAGTATTCGTCATTGGTGAAAGATATTGTACACAAATGTTTAATCATCAAAGAAAAAGACGAAAGCTCCTGGTCCTGTATAACATACATCACATGTTGGACCATACATCTCGTAACATAACGCTTGACACACCCTACGTGGTAGTATCATGATACTTCCAGCCGAGCTGAATTTACTTCCTGGAGCGTTTATGAGAAATTGGTAGAACAAAAGCAAATACGCAAAATTATACCTACGCATATCCGTTTCCTCCATCGATCGAATTGGATGTGTCCCAATCGAGGGCGTGAAATAAAAAAAAAACACCTCCAAAACGATAGCCATAAGCGACAAGAAGAAAAGTCATTCTTTCGGTATGTTTCTTTGCTGAGTGTGCAAAAAGTTGGCCATAGGCCATAGAACACCAACCGTACTCGCAACCGTGTGTACCTGGTGCGGATCGATCGGCGAAAGCTGCATACCGGTGTATGCCGAAAATGCGGCATCAACAGGAACGATCTGCGGTGTCGTTAGTCTGGCCGTCACCTGGGAGGGAAGCTGCGACGGTGAATGCGCAGGAACCGCTCGGCATCGCATAATATCGATAAAATATGTAAGAAGATTTGTGGTTTCCCATTGCGATTTCCTTCCACAACGGAGCGCACTGCAGGAGGTTCCAAATGGTCAGGATGGGGCAAGAGAATGGAAAACAACCACTCCGGCCTTCGAGAGGAAAAGGAAAGAAACTCAGATCAACATTCGATTTGGCAATTGGGATACCTCCCCTACCCAACGGATGAGGGTTATAAGTGTGAAAAACGAAAGTAAAAAAAATGGAAAATTGCTCCCTCTGCACCTGGATCACTTGAAATGGGGACAGGAAATAAAAAAAATTGTACCCACCCAACATAAAAAAGGTAACTGCAGAAGCGTGATGGAAAATTGATGCTCATGATGGCGATGGAACCATACAAAGAAAAAAAAAAGGCAAACGCTGGTTGTGGGAAAATTCTTGTTTCTTTTCCATGCACGAGAATAGCAGACGAAAAAAAAAAAACATAGGAAACAGGACATTGGTGATGGTCGAGAGGAAGGTGGCTTAGGTGGTTTGGTGTGGAAATGGGAGCAATTTAACTTTCGCTTATAATTTGCACCGACTGAAATTGAATGCCGAATGAGACGGAAACGCCGACTGGGTGCGCACACTCGCAGGCTGAATAAATGATGTGCAATTTGCATGACGCGGAACGCACCCGGTTCATGGAACCGCGGAATCATGCGAATGATGAAGGAAGTTTTCTTAAAGGATTTAGCCAGCCACCACGAGCCACCGACGGTTTTCGCAAGGTGGAAGATAAAGTAGGCATTAGTGGATTGTGGTGTGCCTTAGTTGGTCCACAGAGGCCTTGGTTATGGTGTTGGCCAGGGAAT
Organism: Anopheles marshallii; assembly: GCF_943734725.1. NCBI lineage: Eukaryota > Metazoa > Arthropoda > Insecta > Diptera > Culicidae > Anopheles > Anopheles marshallii. Next base: position 51,996,542 of record NC_071327.1, read on the forward strand.
TCGGAGGGATGGTACGATTTGAGCTAGTTTCTTCTTCTCATTTGATCGAATTTCTACGAGTTGGTAAGATGAGAAACGGACGCTGGGATGGGAGTGTAACGTACGAACCTGTCTCGTGTGATGGATGTTGGAGACTTAGTAGTTACAATGAGGAGGGATTAAGCTGGGGCATTTGTAGCTTTTGTGCTGCATAATGGTGGAATGCTTAAAAACTCCTCAGCAACTTGGAAAGTTTAGTCCTCATGCGGTAATGAAACTGTTCATTTGTAATTCTGTAATTGAATGCATATTTTCCTAAAGTGCTGTTGTTTACATGTTTATGAGGTTTTTGGTTACAAGATTTTATGTAATGGTCAAATTAATCATGTTGCGATGCTTAGTATATCTCTTGGAACACTGGTTTATTTAAGTTAATTCCAATAGCAAAACTTCAACATTCCTGATATCTCGTTACTATTAGCCGTCAAACGTTACCAATAGCGCCATTCTGGAAGTTGTAGATCCTTCAATAAAATAAATTTGCGGTGAGTTTCTTTTCATTGATCGTGTAAAACGAGCCATACATAACGAGCGTTTCAAATACATGAACTCTTCAAAGGGTTGTCCAAATATTCAAATCATAATGCCCACGCATATACCTTGAAGCCGCTTTCCACTTTACTGAGTAAAAGGGCTTTGGTAAAAGTAGTGTTCTGCCAAAACTGTATGCTCTATGGACTCTCACGTAGCAGCAAAATGTTCCATTAAATACCAGCCCTGCCTTGTTTACCCTACAGTTCTTCCTTTCTGAAACTGCCTGCACGGAAAAAGCGTCGAATAATTCGCCAGAAAAACGTTGCACTGCGTTTTTTGTTCGCCAGTGCACGGCGTCGTAATGATCGAAAATGGTTTGCAGCTTCTGCAGCACAAATCACTGCACCTGGGTGCAAAGTGCATTTAGGAGTTCGCTCCTAGCGGGCTCCCACAGAGCTTTATTGGTGCAGATCGAGTCTTCGAACGAAACGCGTCAGTGTTTCTTGGAACCCAGTGACTGTTGGTCGGTTATTTGGGGGTACAGTGCATAGCGGACTAGGGATGGTCCGGTGCCCTAGGACGCAGACGGTAAAGCATTTTCCGGAACCGGAAAACACCGGTTATTTGTTCGACTGTCGGAAAAACAGATTGCTGAGCGTGTGATGGTGCTTATGGGCTGTGCTGTGAGCGTTTCAACCGTTTCCATCTTGCTGTCATAGCAACTAGTAGGGCAACTGTGTGTTCCTTCGGTAGCTGGGTGGTTGCGTTTGCTCCAAAGCACCATAAGGACGGTTCCTTTCCGGAAGCGACACATTTGACGGAGGTCTTTCGAAGGTTCTGCTACAGAAAAGCAACAGGGATAGGAACGAGTTCTTCTTTTACTCACGGTAGACCCGAAAGAACTTAAAAGATGAAAGAACCGTTTGAAGCGCGACAGAAACGCCTAGACGTAAGAAAAACAGGAAACGAAGCAAAAACAAACTGTAGCAACGGTAGAAGGTGCCAGAAGTAAAGATGTACAAATGAAAACTGTCAACGCTGAAGACAACAATCATGGTGGGTCGTTTTTTTTCTTTCTCTCATGAGTGTTTCAAGTTGTACCGGTTCCGGTTTCCGCTATTGCCAGTTCCAATCGTAACCGACAGTTCGGGAAGCCATTTTTATGTCAAAAGAACGTCCACCAACAAACGGTGTCACTATGGGGCGGTATGATATACTTTTCCTAAAGATTGGCGTACAAAATACCACCAGGGGACGTACATTGACCTACCATTGGGGAACATACGTAAATGAAGCTTTGAAGAAGTTTGATAGAAGATAATTATTTCGTACTGTGCGAGATTCAAATCGCTTCCCACACTTCAATGCAGGGCTGTTGGTTTTAGTTAGTTTTCAACTGGTGTTCTTTCGCACTGCCATTGACAACGGATTAAAGCTTGACAGAAGATAAACATCAAAGCAATGTGGTTGGAGTCGGTAATGGGAGTTAAAGATGAAGAGTGGTTGAATTATTACGAACAGAAAACCGCGATACTAACGGTCGTTTCGTTTATGCATATAAGTTGAATGTTGCTGAAGGGTTAACTACAAGCAGAAGCATTCAACCATTCAAGACTAGTACGCTAGATTGTCAAATAAGTTGGATTTTGTTTTTCATAAATCTTTGGATAAGAACTCAATTAAAAAAGTAATTAAACGAGCAATTAACAGCCTTGGAGACATACTTTGCGAAAGAAGAACTAAATAAATTAAACATACATAAATGAATAATTAAGGCAAATCTAATAACAGGAATAGGGTAACTAACAGGACAAGAAGGCAGAAAGAATTAAAATAACTTAAGTACACAGTATCATCAACAAATTACGACAACATAACTCATCTGTCAGTAAGACATTATAGAAAACGAAACAACCCAAATGAAGCAAGATAACAACAGAGAAAAAGACAGACAAATCTTCTTTGAAGACGATAATCAAAACAATGTTATCATTCCAATAAGTCGAAAAAATCAATGAAGTTTATTATTATTGAAGCTTTGCTGTTTTAGGCAGCAAATAAATATGTTTTCTTTGTGCTTTCTTTATCTTATTTTTTCGACTTACGCTTTCTGAATGTAATAACTGAAAAATTATATATCGATTGTTTGTCTTTGTCGTTTTCTCAACAGAAACGGAAATACAATCCGACCAGAGTACTTCTGTAGTTGATCCTGAAGCAATTTCACATTTATTGCAAATCCAAGAGGCTATTCATCATACGCTATGGCTTGCTTGACCCATAGTTGAACCGCGCTTCGTAAGCAAAAGCCCTTCAAATGCTCTTCTCATTGTTAAAAATGATAATATTGTTTCATTCTGTGTAAAAAGCACTCCACAAAACGAGACAGCAATCGTCTCGCTTGTTCTTCCACGGGGGAAGTAAAGCAAAAATTAACGAAGAAAATAAAGAAACGTAGCAATTGCGTGGATTTTCCGAAGCGTTGCTGGTTGATTCCAGTGCGAGAACACTCTCACGATGGTCCGCAAGCACGGCGGACCAGAGTTTGGTCACATCTGCACTGATGAAGTATCCTCTCGAAAAACGACAATAACTTTCACTCGAAGTGAGTTTATCGGTTTATTTCCACCGCACGAGACGCGCAGGCCTCCAGATATTGGATTGGGGGAAACACAGAACAGTGGAAATGAGCACACAAAACCGACCAATGGGGCAAGATTAAGCCCCCGGACTGGTCTGTTTTTTTTGCGGGGGGTTCCGGGCTGTTGGAGCAAAAATCATCCCCTCGCCGTAAGGTTGATGTACGTGCACGCTATTGACGCGAAGGATCTTTTGTCATTGACCATCGTTCAGTGTTCAGAGGGGGCACGGAAAACAGATTCCCAGAAGCGGTCGTTTAGTAGGGATGATGGAAAAGAATATTTACGGAACGAGGACATTGGAATTTTCCATCTTGAGCGATCGCCGTCATTTTGCTCCAGTGTTGAATACTGGTGGGCTTGTAAAAAGTCTTGTCCAAAGTCACCGCTCAATCATGCTACGGTATCGTAAATTTCCCAACACCAGCAACCAATTTTCCCGTCCTGAACACCCGATTCAATTATTTCGGACTCACCAAAACCTTCCAAAGCCTTGTTGAGTTTATTTTACCCACCCATCGAGGCGTTGTTCGGGAGGCGGTTTCTTTTATAGGACAAACACGAACAAAGACCGCTGTAAAAGTAGCTAAATTGTAGCCATTGCATGGTATCGGGATCGGGTGTGACTGGAAAAGAAGCAGCAGCAGCACATTAATTTATCACCAAAGCTTTAAAATAATAATTTTCACTTTACAAAGAAGCGTGGAGCGTTTTTCCAATGGAGGGCAATACGTACAGGCAGCGTTCGGGCAGGGTAGCTTAAATAGCATCATTTTCCAAGTAGTACCAAGGAAAAATGACATCGATTCCGAACAACTGCGACTCATTGGCGCGCTTACGGTTGTAATGTACCCGTTCCCTACCGGGGTGGGCGTTTGTGCCCGTTTCTTTGCGTTTGTGATTTCACCCCATTCCCAGCGCCGTTTCATGGTGACTGCAACCCTCAAAACTCAACCAAACACCAGTTTTTGGCGTGTTTTACCATTCCACCAGCCAGGATGGCGGAGTTGGAAGGAGGTGTCAACTGTTGTCCGTGGGACAGCCTCGTAACAACACGGAGCAACGACTTGACGGGAAAATTATTTATTATCGTAAACTGTTACCCCGTCGTTGCAACGACAGCTTTGGTTGGAAATTTTCAACAAACAAACCATTTTCCTGCCCGGCTGGACGGGTGGAGGTGAGATTTTCCAGTCCGGTTTTTATTTCGTTGCTGGCCATGGTCGGTTTTCGAGTACTTTTGGACCGCCTGCCGTAACACCGTGCTTCATGAGTTGTGTGAGTGCCGAAACGAAACGAAAAAAAAACACTTTTCCAATATTTCGTAAGATTCATTTTTTGGGGGAAAAACTCCCCATCCCATTCGAAAAGCTTGTCAAAAATCGTACCCATTTCCCAAGCGGGTGGACGAGTGGGCGCTTTTCTTGCCTTGTTTTGTAAGTGTGAAAAGCGGCCCAATGAACAATGCGATTCGCCAGAAACATAAAGCGTTTGCTAAATAGGTCTATAATTGGGAAAATAATGTCATCAAACAAACAAACCGTTTGCAGCATTGCGAACGGAGGGAGAAAACGGCCGGTACCCGGTTGCTCGTAATGTCACATCCCCTTGCCAATTAGCACCAAACTCGTACAGCTGCCGGAATCCTTTACAGCGGTGTGTACTAATAATAATAGTACAGAAAAACATAACGCATTACACTCTCAAGCTCATTAGCAGCACAGTAACATGGGTCGTGTTTTTTTGTATTTTATTCGTTTCTGCCGAAAGGTAGCGTGAGAAAGTTGCCTTACCGTCAGACGACGATCCGTGGAAAAATCCAAGGGACAAAACCTTCCCCTTGATTGACGTAATGGGGAGGATGTTGTGTGGGGTTGCCACAAGTACCGACCGACACACGCATACATTCCGAGTATTTGCATAAAATCTATTTTTTCAACCGTCCTCCATTGGGTGCTTGAATTCCATTAAACACTTCGTTATTTGTCAGCTTGCTTTGAAGGGGGTAGAATGGAGTAAAAGACTGCCCCATCTGCCTTTGCCCTTTTTTCCAGACCGGAATCGGAAATGACGTGAATCGGTGATGGAGGCTTTGGAATGTTACAGGCAAGAATAAATAATTGTTTACCATTTTTGTTCTTACCATTTTCCTGTGTTTGAAACCATTACGTGACCACGACGCCGATGATGGTTGGGAAAAAAACAAAAGCTCAACAAAGAAAAGCCACTCAACGTGCGTTCTTGGGCGGAATGAGAAAATTAGTTTCGAAGCGATTTCAATTAATGAATGTCAAAAATCACCATGCCTTCGTTTTTTGTGTGCATGTCGTCGGTGGCTGCAAGAAGAAAAACAAATTATTAACAAACAATAAGAAGCCGAAACCAAGCTTTTAGTCCTCCACTTTAAGCTCAGTTGATGTTAGGTAAAGCACCACACGCACACGCGTGTGGGCGAAACCCATCCCAGGGCGGGATATTTTTTGCGGCCCATCAAAGCGTCGTAAAACTTTACACATGTATGGACGGATTTGCATGTTAAAAAGCTGCATCATAAACGTCATTCGGTAGGTGCTTTCGTCATCGTCCATTCATGATGGTGGTGGCCGGCTGAACCGGGTTTCGCTGACGTTTGTCGAAGCACGAGCTGGTGTGCTCGTGAATATTTTAGCCGGGCCCGGGTTTTGGGTGCGCTGGCGGTGCACTTGCCGGTTGGGTGACAAATTGGATTGTGAGTGTGATTGGAGCGTGTATACGAGAAAAAAATGTCGTCGAACGAGTTAAGCTTCCTACGATTAAAGCAATTTTCTCATCAAAAATAAATCATTTTTACTTGCACCGGTAAATTGAGAGCAATGAAGCTTTATCGTTGGCTCATTGATTGTAATTAAAGTATTTATCCAATTAATTGTTTTGCAGAAGGCAAAAGCATTGATTAATATTGAATGGGGAAATTAATTGTAAATTATATGAAGGATCGTAAAAAGGATTGTTTAAATGTGGTAATTCCCTTACTTTAATTGAATTCCAAATTCAAAAGATTTTGTGTTTGTTTGTTTTCTTTATAAATGAGACGATGAGACCGAATATTAGAACGGAACGCAAAATCTTGTGCAGTAACTCCTGACCGTTCCATGCCGTTATCATTGAGTGAAAGTGGAAAAAATCACGTTCACACCGAATGGACACGAATGAAAGGATTCACCCATCAGCCATGGTACACTTTGTCTCACAGCCAAATCAAACAACAAAAATGGCACCATACCCCAGTGGTTCCATTGTTGATGCCGTTCGCTTTTATGCTACGCTGGTACAAATCTCGGGGTGGTTCTACCGGAAGTCATCGTTACTCTTTTGTTCTGCTCGGTCGATTCCGTGATATGAGGTGCCACCGACACCTCTATTCGTTTCGGTGCTGTACGATCATTTTGTCCTTTCCTTTTCATTCTGCTGTCATTTGAAAGCGTATGGTAGGTTATCCCTAGGTAATGGGGGTATAAGCAACAAGAACGGCCAAACGGCACGTTACCGGTTCAGTGGGACCATTTGGTTGGAACAGTAAATGGATGGAAGTTCTAGAAAACGGCAGGAAAATAGCAGCAAATGATGGCTTTCGGTCAAAATCCACCGATAAGGTAAGGCAGAACGGTTCAGAACGGTGAATGGATTAGTTCAGGAAAAAAGCCCCATAATAATATTACTTTTACTGGAAATAAAGCTTTGCAAGATGAGGTGTTCTGTAGAAACTATGCTTAAATTATTATCCAAAATTCACAATAGATTGGAAGTTCTTGTTTCATTGTCTACTGGTACAATTATGAAGTAATGAATGACGTTAATAATTTTCTGCCGAAAGCCGAAGGAAGAGTGTGTACATTTTTATTGCTTTATTTACTGTTCGATTATCTAATTATTCTCTCGTGAATAAAGCGTTGCAACCAGTTTTGTGTGCTTTCCAAAACGAAAAACATCCTCACGGAAAATCGTTTAGCACCGAATTTGTCTGCCAAATATGGTCATAATTTTTGTTTTTGTTTCTAACGTCAGTTTCAATCCAACCAACAACTACGCTACACACAACGCTAGCAAATTGCTTTACCGGGCAGAAAAGAGACGCTGCCCGGTACCGAAACCAGTGAAAAACTGCGCGCAATCTGATTTATCAGCTGGAAATCCATTTTTCACGCAATGTGCACACTCGTTCGCCCGACGAACGTTCGCAAAATAACGACTGAATAATTTTGTCCACTTGTTCCCGGGATAAAACTAAACCCTCGTTGGGTAACTACACCCGGGGACAGAAAAGAAAAACGACATCCACACCGAGCCAAATAAAGCACACAGATAGCAGTAGTGTGTTCTACTGTCGAAATCTGTCCGTGTCATCATCATCGCCATCGCTGGCAATGACCGCAGAGTTTTTTTTGTGTGTGGAAGCGTTCGCAAACAGAAAGCGGAAGCAAGGTTGTGTTTTTTGTATATTATTTTCCCTCTTTTGCTCTCTCTCTTTCTCTCTATCTCTATCCCTCCCTTCAACATCAAACAGTCGAGTTGGTCGATCAACAGAACTGCCGTTCAACGGAGCGAAGTTTTGTGCGGCGCGTACTAAGACAATAAATGTACAGTCGGAGTTTTGCCGACCGATGCCGGCGGTCCGTTTGGTTCAGGGTAAATATTTTTTTGTTTTTGGTTATTGTTATTTATGTTGCATATTCAATGCCCCGTTTCTGTTCATAAAATTGTTTCCCGCGGGTATGTGTTTGAATTGCACTTTGGAACGCGGCGAGTAACCTGGAGCGTTGCTTGCAGTTGATGTGCCCCGCGAAACACGAATAAATGGCGATCAAAGCCTTGATGGGTGAAATAATTTAGCCATTTTCTGATGGAATGAAGATGAATGGAATTTTGTGTAGGTTTGTGGAAATTACACTGAACCATGTTGTACGTTTAATGTGAATTTGAAAGATAATTATCTCGCTGACTTAACGGAAGCATATGATATTCGTTCATTCGTATAATTAGGTTATCTACCACAGATTGCCTACATAACAATAAGACACATAAGTCATAGAGATCTTCATAAAACTTGTTTAAAACCAATTCCTAACTTGGATAACCGTGCGCTGTGTCGTTATTTTTCTATGTTGTAAAGATTCAAAAAGCAAAAGTCCAAAAAGCAAACATCTAACCGTTTAGTTAGACCAGAAGACATTACTGGACCAAGGTAATCGATAAAATAGTATTTTTTTATTTCTGATGATTTTCTTCAATCTTAACCATCCTATCTTATTACCGCAGTTGCCAGACTATACAAGCAAACTCAATGACGGGACGAACTAACGGACAGGACAGTGATTTCAAACAAAAAGGATCCCAAAAATCTTTACAAACACGATAGACAAAACCTAGTAATGGATATGATATAGAAACCGTGCACCCTTCGGAAAATATCCTTATTGATAAGCTCATCCTATCCATGAGTTCCATGAATATAATATATCTAAAGAATATAACTATCAAATATCAAATAAACTATTGAATTCTATTTCTTTACAATAAATCTGGTATTGTAAAGATGTCTGGTTTATTAATTTACTATTTTTAATGAACCTCACCATTGTATAGGACATATCAACTCCAAGGTGTGTGATTGTGTCTTAGGATTATGAGATTTAGTTGTCGTAATGTTCCGGCAGGTTGTACAATACTGAAAATTTCTAATAGTTAGTCGCAGTGCAAATATCTGTAAGTATGAGCAAATATATTGCCGTTTCACCCGATCGACATTAGAAGATCAGCTTGGATCTAAGAAGGGCGATACAAAACCTTCCGACAGATATCGATATCAACTCTTTAAACCACTAAACGTCGATATCAATCATGGCTCAGACCGTCGTTAGAAAAGGAGAACGTTGCTCTTCCTTGGACGACGGAATAACTCGCAGCAACATGGCCGAATGAGATACCCTTTCATGATTTGAAGAAGGAAACGTCTCCCAACCAAAATGAATAGTATGTCGAAAATGGCATCCTCATAGCATCCGTACCGCTCTATTCAGTTCTGAGTATCCAGCTACGGATGGATAAAATCAGTGAAAGTCAGTGATAGTAACACTAAAGAAGAGGAGCCAAGCATACAAAAATAAACTGAATATTAAAATGTTGCTTTTGTACAAGATAATGTTTAATTATTGATGATAAATGACAACTTCAATATACTCATAAAGTATTCCTTAAATATTCAGCAATGTTTCTTACACAAGGACTTAAAAGTTTACGTATTCTTAATATCCTCTAATGTAGTTAAAAGTATACGAATAATGCGTTGAATGTTTTACTTGGTTTACATCTAAGTAACAACATCCAGCTTACAATAAGATAACCATCTATTTTGTCAAAGCTTCCAATAACACACATTTAATCACGCCGAAAATTTACCCTCCCAAAATGTGTACGTTAGTGAACGGAACTGACTACAAGAAAAAAAAAACACTATTTCCGCGACAAACCGAGAAAACAACATCCTGAACATCGCACCATTCTCAACGGTTCGGCGTACACGTGGCTACACAAGAACAGGAAGGTAAAACCAACATTTTCCTTACCATTCTTCCCATCAAGCAATTTACGATAGGTCTCCATTATCGAAAACCTTCTAACCTCCGCTCGTTTGTGGGGGCGACAGTCAATATTTGAGCAGATGACATTATGCTTTCCGGCCCGGTTGCTATGCGCAGCATGCAGTGGTTTTACCCCCGTCCGACAGACAGCCACCCTGTTTGGCTTCCTGGTTTCGCTCCGGTTAGTGGGAGTTAGTGGTAGCCGTTCGTGTGAAGAAGTCGAGGCCACATTTACTACGTATGGTAGCCAGATAGCACCGTTGGGGTATGATAGGTGGGACGAATCGAGCGGAGCGATTCTGTAAAATGGGTTGAGCTGGTGTTAAGGATGGTTTTACGTTCGCCTTAGGCTTGTAGCTTCTTTCCCTTGACTTTCACTGTTGGGGTGTGCTCCGTGTTGCAAATGCCGAATCCATATGTTCGAGAGGCGAAGGCGAGGAAAGTAAATCAATTTCCGGTGGAAAAGTGGAAGCGTTTGGAAGGAAACTCTCGCATGCTTCCTAAACACCATGATAAGGAAATGTGGTCCGATCGAGAGCCCCGGAAAGTTTGCTTTTAGCTAACAGTAATACTCTACCGTAGCCCATTATTTAAAATTTTTTTGAAAAGCTAAATTTTTAAACGCATTTTGATTGGATTTGCGAAATAGTTCAACTACAGACAAAAGGATTCTTATTGGTTTTTTTGGACGGTTTGCACGCTTTCCTCTAATCGCTTCAGTGTACGCATCAGCGGATCTGAATGTGATGGAAAGCATTTCCCTGGTAGCTCAATCCTTCCAGCGATTGCATCCTTTCAATCGTCCGGTAAAGCTGCCGTAACGATTTATACCGATTCGGACCGTTCCTTGTGCAGTGTCCTTTATTTCGGGTTCTTTTTGTGCGGCCGGTGAAAAACGAGCACCGAAACCCGTATCCACCACAATCCACCGTAACATCTTTCAACGATTTGTCTGTCAGACAATCAATTTCTTTGCTTCTGCTACGACCTTCCCGCTGGCGTCCAGTGCTGGTTGTATCGACCGGGTCCGAAAGGTTTCAACAACCACAACCCTAATGGCGGTTAGCAACGGCAAGGTTGGTTTACTACTGTCGATCTTCAAAACCCGCATCCAGAGATATGAGGAGCGAAACTTTTGGCTGACCCAAGGTCACCCGTCATCTCGTTCGCACCAGTTGCAAAGTGGGTTTTGGTGGGATTAGTGGAATTTTCCAACCGGGATGCCGCAGTGGAATGGATCAAGTTTGCCCGATGCGAGAGTTATATGTCATTGGAAAAAGACACTCCGAGTTCTTAGCCACGAACTCACACGAATAGACACACACACACACACACACTTCCCATTCAAACACCATTGAGCGTGTCCTGTTTGTGTGGTTTCTGCTGATGGCAACATTTTTCGTTCCGGTTTTTTGGGAAGGCGGTAGCAAAATTTGTGGATAAAAAAGTTTTTAAGCCCGGCCAAGCAACCGTTGCGGTTACCCGATGGGAGAACCCATGGCAGCTTGTTTTTCTTTTGGAATTTGTGAATCATTTTTAAACTTTAATACTATGTTTTATTTACTTTTTTCCGGCGAGGAAAGCTTTTCCGATGTGGGCTGTTGTAACTATTTGCCAAGCATACAACTTTACTGCGGGTGTTTTGGTTTGTGTTAAGGAAATGTGGTCAAACTGTGTTGGAGACATTTGTTACGGAGAAATGGAGTAGCTAACCATTTACTTGAGGAGAGATTGTGTTCATATATTGGACATTTTATCTGTCAAAACGGAAACCAATATGTTTAAAATCTGTAAATACAACTAAGTGCACACAGCTGCATTTTGGAAAGTGATGAAACTGTTTGTTTTATATTTTTTCTGAGAATAAAAAAGTTTATTTCTTTTCGTGAAGTTTGAGATTCTAAACAATATGTTGTTTTTAAAAAAAAATGTATCATAACTGGTAGGAAATGTTTAACTAAATAACAATAACCTAACAATAACATTCAGCCATGATTCAATATTCGACATGGTGCTACTTCATAACGTTTAAAACTAACTATTCTAATAAAAAATTTCTTTAGAAGTCGTTAATTACTGCGAAAGAAACGATTTTTAAAAAAAATAACTTATTCGAACAATGCAGGTAAACTACTGGGCGACTCCATCAATTTAGCTTCTCAACATCTCAACATCCGTTCTATCCTTTTGTGTTGTGTAAACTCAATCTAGCATATTATCATCATATCAATTTTCCACTCCAAATGAAACATGTACTTGAACGAACTTGTACATGAACGATTAAATTTACAGTAGTAAAACACGTACTATTCATCGAATCACATTTGGACCAACTGACTTACAAAGCAAAACTATTAGGCTGAGTAACTTTAAACAAGTCTGGTAAGCAGTAGCTGTAAGTATGACCAGCATGAAAAAACGGGTTTGAAACAATCGGATAATAAAAGAAATGAAAGTATCTTTAAGCTTTAAAGACTTTCTTGAATAGGTATTCGATACGTCTAAGCTATTTCATTCCTCCGTGGCACATAGCCTTGGCAATGCGACGAGCAAAACCAATGCCATCGTAGCTCCTTAAGAATTGATAATTAAATATTCAATATCAATTGTCTCAGTAAACATAGAGTATATTTGAATTTCAAATTGATTGACATATTACATAATTGAACTCTCGAAGTTCTGAACACAAGTAAACGAATGCTGTTTAAAACAACTTCTTGACCAAACAAACTTCCAGGCTCCTAGTAGGAATTTAACGACCACTTTTAAGAACGGAACTTAGATCCATAGAATTTGGCTCTAACGACTCTCTGCTAAAAATGAGAAATTCGTTTTGCTCTGGGAACAACTCTGTCGATCTCAACACTAATGTAAATAGTCTTTAGATAATCCTGAGTAGCTCGTTTTGAGATACGCGAATCTTTGTTTTTCTGTTATTTTCTGTTCAATGTGAGGATTATTATGGTTATTTAGCTAACTGTTGGCTAGATGACTTTATCAATAAATAATAAAACAAAAAGGATTAAAATACACGGATTTAATTTACAAAGATCAGTTAGGAAAAGTGTCATGAAATGTTTCATAAAACACTGCATGAAATGTTTCAAAGAACCAAATCACTTTATGATATTCCACGTAGAACAATTTGAAATGAGCTTTGTAAAATAAACTTCTTTGGCAATCAAAAATACATTAGCAAAGAGAACGGTGCAAAAGCCGCACGGGTTTTCTACCTACTCATTTTCGGCAAAACTGATAGATCAAACTCAATCCTTTGGTGAGAATTGCTTGAAATGCTCACGCACAAATGCTTGAAGCATGAAAACAGAAGACCCGTGTTGAAAGAGATTTCCATACACGCAAACAGCTAATATTACACCCCAGAAAGTTAACTTTCATTGCAAGTGCTTTCATTTAACTAAAAGCGTTGCGCGTTTCCGTTCGCTTCGAGTAAGTGATTCACGGGAATCGTCGGTGGTGTCCGGATTTCAACAGCGCAGTTTGCCCAGTTCATCCGCCAAAGGAACATAGCAATCGAACCGAACGTTTTCGATAGCTTCCGGTATCGTAAACCACGAAGTCAGCATTAGCAGCGAGAGACTGTCAGAAGGTGTGCAGACGGATGGCGGATTGTTGCGCTTGTTGTTGGTCGGTGTGCAATGAATCAATTTCCGCGCTGCTCTTATTTCGGACAAAAAAAAAAGATCACAAAAAGCGTTTGTGTATCGTCGTCCATTTCCAGACAGAACACGGCGGACAATGCGTGCGTGCGAGCATATTGTTCAACCTGTTCGGTACGCATTCTTATTGAAACGGACTAGTGTATTGCATTTCACTCCCAGACCTATGTGAGTATATAATCGGTTCGAGTGTTTTGAAGAATTCAGTAGCAATTGCGATTGCAGTAGATGAGCTGCGTGGCTGTGGATGTTCGGTACGGGTCGGTATCGGTTTTTGGGCAAACCGGAATGCGTATCGTGAAGGGTCAGATCGGTGGAAAATTAATCGATATTTTGTCGAGTTTTTCAACGTTCTAATCGGAAACGGAGAGAACAGTGCTGTGAGGGCAGGGGATGTGAGTGATCGGAAACCGGTGCTGCCCACTGAAGCTTGTTGTTTCGTGTTGGCACAAAAAGTTAGTGTTGCAAAACATTGATAATGTTGAACGGGGCAGGTACGTTTGACAAGCATGAGTGGTTTGGAAAATGGTTTGGCCTTTTCCTGTTCAATTTGTGTTTGCATAGCGTTGATGGTGAAGTTTTATTAATCATTTAGGGAAGTTTAAAGCTTTTATAACTTTACTTCGTATTATATCCTTTCTCATTTCTCACTCAAAGAAAGGAAAGAGGAAACAAACCCGATTTTTAATGCGCAACAACGGATTTTTTTATAAATTAAACTTTATACATGTTACTTGAATCTAGTGAGCATGGAAAGATAAAAGACAAGAAGGATATGTCTTGAAACAGTTGTTTTCTCCTAAGCCATTCAATGGCTGCAAATACGGAAATGCGCCGTCATGATGGCAATAACATAAATAAATCAATAAAATGCTACATGAAAAATGAAAAAAAGAAATGGTTTGTTAGGACATTTGTCGAGCAGCTAACCGAAGCTTTCATTAGCAGAACAATCTATCCCTCGTTCCCTATGCTGACGAGAACTTGAGAAAAACTTGACGAAAGAATGATCTACCACAACAGTTGTTTGAATTGGAAGGACTAGCCAGTAAAATATTAATCGTCTGTTTATACCTTACTCTCTTTTTCGTTGTAATTTTTTCCTTTCCTTTTCACATTACGCTCTAGAAAAGATAGCTTTGATTGCTATTGAAAGGAGTAGGAAAAAAGCTCGAGAAGTTCCAGAGGGTGTTTTCAATCGCGCTGTGACCGCTTCTTAAAACGGAAATACCACGAAAGAATCAAGTTTCTTACCGAGATGTAAGCAGCCGCATAGTGAATGCTGCCAACTTGAATCCCTAATCAAAGGATTCGCCATCGCTTGGTTCACCCATCTTGGGGCCGTCTCGTTCTCTCTTGCTCGTCCCGTCAAGCTCCAACGAAATCAGTGAAGAAATGATGGAAATTTCTTTGATATTAGAATCTCTTCAATTACAGCTCAACGCCTAGCTTTCATCTTTTGCGCGCACGCTGGTAAACCGGGGTGAAGGTTGACCAGCAGCAGCCAGTAGTAGCAGAAGCAGCACTAAAATGCGTCCACGCTCCTAGTTCATCTAGTGAAGCTGTACAAGAAACATCTGCCCCAGACTGGCAGTGAAGGCAATGGGAATTCGCTGTGAATAGCACTTTACCCCACCAAGCGGGAAATTGTTGTTGAATGCGGGCGAATGGCGTACGAAGGGAGGGATGTTTTCCCTCGCGCACAGGACTTGAGGTTGGTGCTCGTAATGGTGATTTTTGTGTGTTTGAATTAAAGATAAAAGGATAATTCTGTTATGGAATATAAATCAAATTATATCATCTCGGGCAGCAGGCGCGTTCTCTTCATCTCTGGGTCGGTAAGGTCTTCCACCAACACTAACGGGAGCGGGAGCAGGAATGACTGCCATTTTTATAAATTGTAGTAGCGGCGTTTGAGCGTTACCTTTTTGAAAGGGTTTCTTTCAAAGTTCTAGATAAGAAGCGATAGCTAAACACACCCAACTGTACCCAAAAGGTTAATTAGGGCTGATTAGCAGTCTAGTGTTGGTGCTTTGTCCGGTTACCCAATCCATTTACGCGTCAAAGGAATGGTAGCGTTTGATCGTAAATAATGCTGTATGGTGATTTATTGAATTTTGATAGGTCAAGAAGCAAATCAGTACACCAGCCCGTCGATGCGGGATGGTGTGAATGAGATAAATTTTACACCACACCGAAACCTCATTCTCATTCGAATTCGATCCTTTGGCTACGGATGCGCAAAAAAGCTCCGATTGGAAATTCAAAGTTCGCTCCGGACAAATTTTTCTCCATTCGTAAGCTATGCGGGGGGGACAAATGGTAAAACAACCCCCATCAGAAGCAGCGGTCGAACCACTTTTTTACGTCTGGAAGAACACAAGAATTTGGCAATTTCGATGTAATGCTGAGTGGAATTCCAACGAAACCAAAACGGTTCTGCCCTCCCATCACGATAAGGAGAAGCATAATTTTAAGCCAAAGCGATAAAGTTACCTTTCCCCGGTTGGTACGCTTTCGGTGCTTCTCTCACCAATGTTTACCAATCGGGCGAACGAGTGAGTGGAGTGGAAGCGCGGAAGCTAAAGGTACGATAAAGTTGAAAATTATTTTTCCACGGAAATTGCTTCCATGGGACTATCGAGACGGTCGAGCAATTTCCCGGAAACTTAGATGTAGAATAATAGTATTTCAAACGAATTTTGGAAACCCATCACATGAAAATTCTTCGCTAGGAAATGCTTATGATGTAGTGCTTTTACCGTGTATTGTAGTTGGTGTGAATGTAATTTGAAGATTTTTTGTTCTGGGCTCTTTGTATTTTTGCTAATGAAATATTTTTAGTAGTCATTTGATGTTTTTTTTTTTTTGGGAAAAAATTGAACCCTTAAAACTGTCAATACACCAAGCGTTCAGAATGTTTGGTTTATGCATCTTTCTGTTGAAAGGGAATTTATTTTCTTATATTGAATTGTGTACTGTTACACCAGAAATGCATACCAGAAATCTCTTTTTTGAATAAAAAATTCATTCATCAATAATAAAATCGCTGTGATTAAGGTACAAAAGCTTTGCTAGAAATGCTTAACTGTACTGTGTCTCAAAATGAAAATGCTAGAGTCAATATTCTTGATCAAAGAACAGAACTTAATATTCCTAAATAACCATTCACTAGACTTAGAACGGTAGAGGAATGTCTTGGATAATCATTGGCGGATACTAATTCGAGAGGTCTATGAAGATAACCAACAGTAAAATGCCATACATAAGCTTGAAGTTACCATCAGTTACCATTAGATTGAATACTGCCGTATTGCACTTAAAACTGGAGTGATTCATTCTGACATTTCAAAATATATATACATCATGCATCGAGTACACCGAGGACAATTTATTCATGGATATAAATACCTGATGAATGGAAATACGTTGAACAAGATATTCAAAATTGTTATCTTAAAAAAAATTTGCTTTCAATCTGTTCAAAGCCCTTAATAAGCGTGACCTTTGTTCGATTAATAAGCGTAATAAACATTCGATGGAAAGAGCAAATTCCTGCAAACCGTTTTGGAAGCCTTTTTTTTATTTACTCAAATTCTGATGAAAATGGGTATTTTTAAGTATATGGATACCAAGACTGAATTAAATGCAGCAACGAAGTACGATAAGTACCGCGTACGACTCGCAATGGTGACAAGGGCAGTGGGTTTTGTAATTATTATCGTTTTTAATTTGTTGGTTGACTACCACTCAATCGTTTTCGTAGTATTCTGGTGGAACGATTTCGATTAATGACGTGGTTCCAGCCAGCATAAAAGTACCTAGTCCTGTCAAGCCATGAGCTTTAATTAATCTTTCCGGCACCGTGTCCGGAGCCACTTGAGCCCGCAGTACGTCAGGGTTGTGAACCATCAGCAGAAATCAAACAGTAGCCCCGGCCAGCGTGAAGATCGTGACGGGTTTTTCGGCAACGTCAGATGGATAGTACGCCTCCTCCCCCATCATAGCGTCACACGTTTCAAAAGAACTTTAATTAAATCCTGTCCCAAACCCAGTAGGTCCCCGGTTCGGTCCTGGTTTTGCCCGGTTTCGCTTTAATTTGTCGACACGGTTCGCCTGTTCGTGGACGATCCACCCACGGGGTGTGGTTGCGGTTTTGCCAGCTTACCTGTACCCGTGCGGCGACCCGTTCGTTGTAACGCATCGGCACAAACCAGCCCTTGGTCGAGCCGGTTACGAGCACGATGCCGAGCAGGAAGAAGCAGACAAAGGCGGCAATGACGGCCTTTGCCCGGCCGGATACTACCATCGCCATCTTGCACCGGGCGAGTTCTCAGATGTTTTGTCGTGCAGGGTATTGGTCAGATATACGGTGTGTTGCTGTCCACCCGGCGATGCCGTTGCTGCTGCTACTGCGCTAATACTGTTGTGGTGGGTTCACAGCACAATAGATGCCTGATTGCGGGCAACGGTTGATTTAAATCTGTGCTCTTTGCTGGCCGCTGGAAGCACGGATGGGCATCACACTTCGACAAACGGTGGCGTAGGTTTGTGCACTAATTAAGCTTCCCATCGAGTGGTGGTTGGGAAAATTCAAAGAAAAATGCACAATATTACCAGGACACGGGATATGTGCTGGTACGGTTTCACCATTCACAACACTTTTAACGAACAGATATGATGCTTTTCTTTGTGATATATATATTTTTCAAAGAGGACTCGTTATCTATTAGCCCTTTTCTTTTGATATGATATTCGAACAACACATAGAACACAGACAGCGATTTTAAAGCGATCGTATAATTGTATCGCACCACAACACACCACAGCACGTACTTTTGCTTTCCTATTTAATCATCACTCCACAGCAGAACACTTCTTGTGCTTTGTACTTCCAGCGAGCCGTTTGTATTTTCCTTCCAGATCCAAACTGCAACCCGTTCTGTTTCCGTTTCCGTGCACGGCGGCACTATTTTGCGCCCCACTATGTGATGGCTTTCCCTTTCGGTAGTCAATCCGCCGCAATCAAACACACGCGCCACGGGAACGATGGTAGATTTGTTTGTTTGTTTGTTCACACCTTCGGCACATAAACTACACGTACAACAATTGCAAACCCGGCCAAACGCGCCGTTACTCGTGGGGAAAACCGTGGGATTCGCTTTTTGTTACTGTTCGTGCACGCTTAAAGCAAAATCGCTACACTAAACAATCGCTTGCTACCGGTGCTGCTGATGAGCTTTCATGCTGGGTGGCAATAAAGTTTAAGCCGCTTCCTTTATTTGGCGCTTTGTTTATATCCTCCGGTGCAGTGGGACTGAGGGGCGACAACAGTAGTCTGTAGTGGAGCGACTATTTTATCCCCACGGGTACCTTTGCCAGGCTGTCTCCCGTTCGTGTCCCCAACAAAACAGGGAGTGGGGAGTAATTAATGGTACGCACTATCGGCCGCTTGGTGGCCGCTTTCTGCACGATCACGTTGAGCAGGCGGCTGATTTGGTATAAATTATGTTTCCCCGCACGCAAATGCGTGTAGCTTTTGCTTCGGTGATTTGTGATGCGAGTGCGGTGAAAGATAAGCCCTCCGGTCACCATCGCTTGTTCCCGATAACTTAATTATTTCATCCCGCACGGTGGTACACACTTTGGAGGTGATTTTAAAACGGTTTCTTCAGAGAAAACAGGCATTGAATATTTCACACATCGAACCACAATCGTCACACAAACTTAACATTTCCACTAACAACTGGTTCGCAAGCGCGGTTTATATACTCTTTTAATCGTTGCGCATGCTACCAATGCAACAGTTTGTAAACGGAAACGAGCTTCCCGGTCTCTGCAGGTTATCCTTGATGATGTTGTTGCTATCCACCGGAAACCTAGCAAACCTGAACCTTCCGCAGTAACGATGCGTTTGCTTATCACAGAACGTATTGATATTGGCGCGCTTTGTCTCCACCCCCGGATGTCGCCACAACCAAGCCACACTAGTCAGAGCAACAAACCGATCCTGCGAATCGCGAATTCAAATAAAAAAAAAACCCCGGAAAAAAACGCGCGCACACGACACTTTAACGTACACACCGTAAATACGCACTGGAACGGCAACAAAAAACCGGCCCGTAACGCGAAGGACTCACCGTTGTACGCGGAAAATCGGGTAGATCGTTAACGGTAATGCGGTTTGTAGTGCGGTGGCCAAAAATAAATCCATAACATTCCTTTCTGCGTTCCCGCGTTTGCTACTTATCACAACACGGCATTTACCGAAGTCGTACGCGAATCGTCACGAATGCTTCATAAAATCAACAACCGACCCTTTAACCAGCTGGACGCCCAACGCACTGCACTAGGTCACGGGCGTGTTGCTGGGGTGATGGCAGTTTTGGCCGTCTTTCGGCCGGCCGGTGCGAAAGAAGCCTATGGGCTTGCGGAACTACCGGTGGCCAAAAAACGCGACCATCATAAATCACGCGCAAAGCATCGTTTCGCACTTTTACCTCGGGTGGTATGAGTTCTCACCCCTTTTTTTGGCGCACTTTGTCTGCCCTTCCAGTTCCAGTAGCGCAGCTGAACTCCACACCCACCGAACCGGTCCTCGTTTGGTAGCCGTTTTGTTTCGTTGTTGGTGTGATTTGCTGACGACGTTGTGCGAAGGAATTGCTGTTTTTACTTGCGTCACAGTCCTTCACGTAAGGAGAATATTTGTGCAGGTTAAAGGAGCTCTCCTTTAACCAGCAAACAACTTTATGTTGGGTGAAGTTTGTTATGTGGCCGTTAAAGCACCACCGAAAAGCAATGCCTACTGAGACTACGCGAGCCGAAACGTTCACATGCCTTCACAGTCCGTGTGACAGTCGGTGTGTGTGTCTGTGTGTGTGTGCATGAAACTGGGCACGTGGAAAAACTTGAAGAGGGATCGGGAACACATTCAACTTCCTCTTCGTTGTTTGCCTTGCAGGACGATAGTAACTAGGCAATAACAAAACCATGGGCCTGGTCGAAGTGTTATATTCAATTATGGTAATTATATAATCCTCTCACGAACACGGGCAAGGTAAGGTTATGCTTTCTTGCGTCTTTCGGCAATTCACCACATACACACCACGCGTTAATTCATTTGCTGACGGTTCCTAGCGAAGGTTGAAGGCTGCTGCTTTGTAAATTTCCGATTGTTGTTCAAACTGGCAAAACACGTCGCGTCGAAGGATTAAAGACGGGAAGCACTGCCACGAAAACAAAACCCCCCTCCGAGCGTCCTCTTAGCAGACACACGCTTTAACGTCACAGCGGCACGTCCGGTTCATCTGTTCGCTTGCTCGAGCAACAGTGCGCGTCTGTTAGCGGTAACGGTTGGCACACACCGGCACCGGGGTATTCGAACGATGCTGGCAGCCAGCGAGAAACATAACACAATCACATACACACGAACATCGCTCGAAAATATCAATATTTTCCAAAAAACCGGGCGAGCTAATGAAGCTGAATCGGGGCCCGTTTGCGTGATGCGATGTCAAGTGGAACGGAGATATGATTCGTCGCGATGGTGATATGGCCACTTTACCCAACGGATGGTGGTTGTATAAGATATGTCGATACGGTTTACAGGCCGAAAATAACACGCAAAACATAGGATATGTTTCTTTTTCCCTTTTTTGTGTTGAATTCCAGACTCTTGTTTCACTATAATTGTGTTTCGTGATGCCTAGCCCACCGGGCACTCGACAACAACGGACCGGACCGTTTCGGTACGGCTTTTATTCACGCACGGTTGGCAGACGGATTGCATACGGTGCAAGGCGTACGTAAAATCGCGAACGACACGACGGACCCGAAATCGATCGAACGGCAACGGTGACGACAACGACGACGACGACGGCGGTAAAGACGACGACGACGACGGTACGCAACTCGTCTGAAGTGTGTGCAACTTCATCGCGGGCCACCAGAAAACTGAACTCGTTTTTGCGTTCCGATACGGTGCGAAGCGGCCAGCAGAAGATGGTCCGCCGAAAAAGGCCAAAAGTGCCGAACCCGACCCGAACGCTGCACCAAAATCGAAGGGCCTGGCACGAACATTGAGTTCACTTGTTTTGCGAAACGGTTCTTATCAGGTTCGTTCAAAGCGGGGAAAAAACACCGTTTTGTTCGGTGGTTTGCATGCATTCAGGGGTGGTTGTCGAGAAAGTCGTGCCAAAAACCATTCTTGGTTTGTACGACTTTTCCACCCTAGTGCAATGTGGCGCTTTTGAGAGAAGAGAGAAGGATAGAGATAGAGAGAATAGCAACCGTTGTAAAATCGTGTTTGTGTCCTTGGAAATCTCGGCTAGTCAGCGATGATAGCGCGCATGCTCAGAGGGAACTATTTCCCCTGAAAGTTATGCAATACGAAATACACTGTACCGTGCGCACTAATCGTACACACACGCACAGCATGCTGTGCTAATGTTCGTGAGTGTACTGCTTGTTTTGGCGGGACGGGTTCAAATGTAGGACCAAAGTCCCGTACTACCCGGCATTCGTCGTGACGTCACCGTTTAAAGTACGAACGAAGATGAAAGTTTTGGGCAAAAGCATACGACTGACAATTTGCGAGATTGTTGCAGAAATACTGAACGGCCAAAAATGGGCCAAAAATGGCATGAGACCCCTTTCTCCCTCCCACAGGTCTCCTCAGGAACCATTCCCTAATGGAGCAATCCTAATGGCGCCTGAAAAAAAGGTAAACTGTTAGGTTAATGGCATTTCGATGATGGGCTTTTCCGATAGCGGCACGTGGCGCGTGTGAAATGAACGGCCCATTTATTGGACGCCATCGATCGGTGGCATTTCTTTTCATCTTGCCGGTGGTTGAAATGGTGTTTTGAATAGGATTTTATCTGTTGCTATTTTGAATTCGCATTTGCCATTCATTGATTTGTGGCAATGGCTACGTGCTGGCGGGGAGTTTTCGCCCGATGCCGCGCAGCTGATAAGTCGAAAGCCGTTGCGGGTGTTGAAAATTGTGCGACAATCGTGCACATATTAAATGTGTTCCATTCCGGGAACTACGAAGCGTGAAAGTTCGCTTACTGAATGCTACTTTTTGCAGTATTGCTTACCGGCCACGGCAACAGTGCGTGGGTTCTTTTTATGGTCACCATAGAACGCAAGCCTGCGAAACGTGCAATTGAGCCGGTTTTTGTTGTTGTTGTTGTGCGAGGATTCGATAATGAACCGCCTTTATTGTCGATGAGTGAAAATTGGCCGTGAAAAGTGGACGTTAAAAATGGATTTCCATTTCGACCGTATCGCTCTGAAGTGTGTTGCTGGTTGTTGAGGGGAATGATATAAAATTTAATATGCTGTTATATTTTATTTCGTCAAAAATGGCCCGCCTTTCATGACAAACTTAACTGCGAATTAACACATTGTAGAGGACTCGCCCCATTGAAAGAACGATTTAATTAAAACGGTGCCCATTTTAAGTGCTGCTCATTTTGAATCCATAAACTGCAGGCCACGGTACAGGCTAGTCAAGGGGTTTCCCTTTATCCACAAGGACGGCGCGTACGGACCTTGGCAGAAAATCCATCAATCTAACCATTGTTCATCGATCAGCTACAGGGGACTCTGTCGCCCAACTTCAATAGAACACCCCGAGAAGTTAATCATCAGCACCCCGATCAGAAAGGCGTCCTGAAGGGACACGGCTACAAATTGGCTACTAAATTGCACTCACTTAGTTTGCCTTTAGTCTAATGAATAATCCAAATTCCTTCCACCAGGGATAGACTGTGTCAACCGTGGCCTTACGGTGGCAGCGTACAATTTGCCTTCATACCCGTGGCCCGTGCCGTAAATGCCAAAGCAAGCAAAGCGATAAATGGGATGAAAAAGTTGGCACAGAATAAATACGGACGGTCGCAGGTACGGGTTTCCGAATAAGCGCCGCGCGAACGATGATTTATCCCTCTACGTGTACCCTGTGATTCTCTGTGAGAGCTTTTGCGGTTGGCCGCAACGCAAAACCTTCGCCCGGATCATGGGTAGCTCAAGTGCTGCCGTAACGATGCGGGACGATATCGTCGCTCGTCATAAATCATAAATCATTTTATTTTCCTACGTTCTAAGACGTCTGTCTGCTCTTTGCCACCAAACATCGCCAACCATTTCCCAACCCGTGGCCAACGTTCTACCGCCGTATCTGTTGCAGCGCGGAATGAAATGTCCTTGTTTTCCATTGCGAAATGAGGATCGAGCATATCGAATACTAGCAAAAGTAAACCTACAAAAAAGAAGTGTATCAAAACCCTCGACCGAAGGACGAAACTGAGCTAATGAAGAGGAAAATTTGTCCCTATAAAATGGCACACACACACACGCATCCAGCACCACAGCTGACCACTTTTCGGGAAATTCGCGCATTATTTCGCTCACGGTTGCTTTCTTGGGATGATCCGAACGCGACTAAGTGATGTTTTCGTTAGGTGACGTGAAAATGGAACATTTCTTTATCCCTGAGGTTCGGAATTTCTATGTTGCCTTATTCGCTTATGGTTTCGCTTTGCATGAGAATGCACAGCAAGCGAGTTCTGCATCGGCTCAATGGTGCTGTTGGTGTCGATGATGAGAATGTTGAGCAATGATACGCTCCTAGGGATATTCACGAGGACGAACGGGATGTATTTATAAGCTAGGCGAAAGCAAAACTTTCCTTTGAAGCTATGAGAATGTCTGAGGGAGACAATTTTCTAAGCGAATTTTGTGAATAGTTTCATATAATTTTTCCTCCACGATGTAGAAAACGGTGGGTGATTTAATCTTAGCTGAAGGTATGCACAGCGGACAAGAAAAAAGAAGTTAATCAAATACAATTAAAGCGAAATTGTTTCACAATGGCTGAACAGTGATGTCGTAAAAAAATGTTAAATTTTTCAGATTAATTATTCCATATGTTGAGTTTGGTTTTATTAACAATTTGTGTTGGGCCTTTCTTATCGAGTTTTACCATGTTTTGTAAACTGTTTTGGCCATTTTTACGCATCTGTTGGTTCCATTTATTTGGTGCAATGTAGTTTCATTTAAGTCATTTAAGGAATGAATTGGTAGAACATAATTTCATTCTGTACGTTGAAAATTATTTGACATGTGTAAATAAATTATTGGAAAAAAACTTGCGATACTACATCTTGATTTCTGATATAAAAAAATTGAGTTATGAGACAAATACAGTAGTAGCATGGCAGTGTAGACAAACGAAACACGCTTGCTCTTGAGGAAAATTTCAACAAGGCGAATAATTAATTCGATCGTATTGATTAATGAGCAATATGGTTCAAATGCAAATACAGTTGCAATGTGGAAGACCCACAACGAAACGACCAAACGAAACGGCAAAAAGCGGTTCTTTGCCGACTACTGTACTAACCAATGCAATCCTTTGCTTCATAAAATCAGCCGTTGAGTGTAGTAATTTGCCATTATTTAATTATTGTAAGAATCGAAAACATAATGGGTAAATTTGAGGCAAATATGAGAAAACTTTTACTAATGTATTCGAGAAATCCCATATCGAAATGGTTTGCTAAGTGGGAATTATTTTAGAGAGCTAGACGATATTTTATATTAAGTAATATGAGTAATGTAAGTAACGTAAGGAAATGTATGTTTATTTTATTCAGAATTAGTTCTCTTTTCAACGAAGACAATGTATGTGTTATTCATTTGGGATGCTAAATCACACAAAATAGATATGAAGTTTCGTTCTGAGGTGAACTAAGGACCGTCCATCTGATCCGTATCGTATGAATTATCAATACTGACATGTTCTTTCAACTTTTTCCAAGTAAAACGTGCCTCAGCAAGGAGCGGCAGTAACCTTCAGCTAAGAAATTAACCCTTCAACTTCAACCTACACCCGCAATCTAAAACTCAATTCACTCATTCACTAAAGTTCCTTGGCAACAAATTCCTAGTAGTGCACAACAACAACGAATGCAAAACTTTTCTTAGACTGGTTTCTTGTTTCACTTCTAGTGCAATAGCAAAACAAAGCACGAAATGTCCACCTACCGTGCCCTGTCTGGCCGGAGAATGCAGTGCATAATGAGGTGAAAAATGAATTATGCAAAGTAGAAACTTCTTCGAGCAGTGCGGATGGCTGTTGAGACGTATGGGATCTTCGACCGTCTCCTGTGGTTCCTTGGATCTCGGAGGTTGGGTAATTCCAAAAGTTGAGCAGATGTTTGTCATCGTTTATCTAAGCGGATGGTGTGCTGATTTGTATGGCAAGGAAGCTACGGGGTCGTTTTGTTGTCAGGATAGTTGAGAAAAATGGCAAATTGGATATGTCGGTCCACTCCGCCGGTGAGTGAGGGATAGTGTATGCAATCACGTGGGTAGTGGACAGTGGAGTGTATCCTATGTGAGTAGCATGTGGAAAATGGTTTTTTCTTTTGCCAAGGCAGAGCCACATGCTTAGGTATTTTTTATCTGACCTCACCTGTATGGGTTTCTATCTCATGTTTTTTTTTCATCTTCGTAAACAATCAGTGTCACAATTCTTGTCCCTAACATGGTAGAGCTGCTTTGCTGCAACGTGGGCTCACATGCCCGGTCCTTTGAACCATTATCGATATGGTTGATTGGGCCCTTACTGCAGCTTGCAGGAGCCTGAAGAAAACATATTACCTCACGAGACCATATCGTAGCGTACAGATGCTTGCCTTCAGGTTGTTGCTATGACTAGTTGCATGCATAAACTTTTCCTGGAAGAAGCTGCATAGACCTACACAAAGGTTGTTGCCGTTGTTGAAAGCGTAATAAGTTAAATTGCTGGAATGCATCGTTACGGAAACACAATGAAACGATTGGGGCAATACAAGCACAGTGGAAACATTTCGAAGCTAGTAAGCCTGTAAATGTGCAAAAGTTTACAATAGTGCTTCTCTCAAACGAGAAGGCTGTGCGTTTTGAAAAAATGGTTGCTGGTGAGTAGCTGGCATTTACTGTAGCCACTACTCATTACGCTATTTAGCTCCCCTTAATTTCTCGCAAACTTCTCGTTAATGTTTTCTGAGAGCAATGCCTTAATTGAGAATAATTTATTTCCACACATCAGAGCGACTTTCCGGTGCTATTCACGTACCAAAGGAGCTGCTTTGCAGTTCCTCCTCGTTAATCTCCTCTACTTGAGTTTACCGTACAGCATGACGATCAGCTACAGTCACAGGTATGTCACATAAGAAGATCTTCACCTGAGTAGCCGTTGAGTGCAGTATTTAGCGTCCGTTTTCATGAGCCTACAGACTATACGAGCTTTATGTTCGAAAGAATCTTCCATCCGCCTAATGTGCGCCAAAGAAATAAACCTTGAAATCTTAATAAAAGACAACCCTTGGTGCTATCTTTTATTTGAAGAGGCGTTTGCACAATTCCATATTCAATCTGTATATTTTTGTTTAGCTCTAGATTGCATATAGAAATGGCACAATACTGATCCGAACTGATTTTAGGCCATTTAGGTAGAGAGTTCCATTATCTGGTCCGTGGATGGGCGAACAGAGCAGGCCATAAAAATTACCCCAAAATAGAACATTTATGTAACCTTTGCTAATATGCTCAAGTTGCCTAGGGTGCGGTAAGGATTGCGAGGTCGTCTTGGCTAATGAAACCGTACAAGATGGAGAAACCAATGAACCGGACCGGGCATACTAAGCCCGGGACCATCTCGGGTGGAATTTCGTGCGTTACCATGCACTAGAAATAATTCCCAACGATGATGTTGCTGATGGTTGTTGATGAGATTGGGATGGATCGGTTGAGGTAATTTTGTGGGCGGATATGCTTTTTTTTCATACATTCTGAGGTGGATGGATTGGATTAATTTACCCGTTTTGCTCAAGCAAACCGACCCAACTAAAAAAATATAGAAAATTAAACCTCAACTTCCTTCCCTAGTAGGAAGTGGTCGCACTGGACGCATATAAACCTTGCTCACAGCGCAATCTGAATGTTTCCCATAATATGGGTCACAATATGGATATGAGAGGTTCAATCAAACGTGCGCAACGATCCAGAGGTTCCGTCTCGTTTCGTGCAACGGTTCTAACGCTAGTGGTTGGCCCTTACAAAACCTTTACTCCCTCGGGCTACCAGCGAGCCGGAACGTTTGCCAGTACCAGTACTCCGCCATCTGGTGTTCGCGATTTCGAATATCGGATGGTGGGATTGAGCGGCGTTTCCTGCGATGGAAGACAGAGGAAGAGAGCGAAAGAGATCTATGCTGCTTAGGGATAAGTTAACGCAAATAACCGATTGCATCTGGCAACGGGAAGAAACCTGGATCTGGTGAGCACTTGAGTCGTGCGTGCCCAGCCACACACAACGCACATACAGTTGTTTGTATTGTTGAGTGGGCACTCCCATGAGAGGATGAAAGTGGGACCGGGAAAAGGAACGCACTCAAGCGGAATATCGGTGTGTCACTGGCATTTGTCACCTGTACGTAAGTATGGGCGGATGGTTCTAATCACTTCCTCCGTCGGTATTGTGGATTGGATGATCGCTTGTAGAGCGGATACCGATATCTAACCCGGAACAGGGCATGGTAATGAGAAACTGTATCCGGTACGAAGGCTAAATGGGATTGTGGGTCTATTAGGTCGCCTAAGATGATTCTGTGGCCGTTTGCAACAATCAAAATTATAGTTACTTTATCATAGTGTTGGAATTTAAGTATGTTCTGTAGTCTATTCGTATTTTATTTCTTCGCTAAAGGATGCAATAAATCTATTCATACATATTTAAGTAATTTGAACTACACATTATTCAGTATGATTTTTCCCGTAATAATTTTAATAAGAAATAAAACTTTTTAAAAACATTTATACAAAATTAGCGGTTTTATAAGATCAGTTATATAAGGAAATAAAAGTAAATAAAATTAATTTCTAAATTTCCACTCTGTTTGCTAGACTTTAATAAATTACTTTGGTACTTGCAAGAAATAGTTGAAGATGAAATTTCAATAATCGCTATCAATAGCACAGAAATTGCTTGCCGTACCGTACGAGTATTCATTAAATGTTACCCCCACATATCAGCTTATTAATTTGTGAACTAATTTGATGCCCCAGCCCACAACCGCTTTGTGCACAATCATCCCCAGCGGCGATAATGAATATGGAACAGACGAGGCAACCGATGAATATTGAACATTTTATTGCAGCATTTTAATACAACCGTCCCCGAGCAATGATCAAACTCGGTGAAATAAAAACTAACGCAATGATCCCCGACGATGTACGAAAAAGGCTTTGTACACCAAACCCATTAACCCTTTAAGGATTTGCTGCTTGAAATGGGGAGGAAATGAAGAGAAAAAAAAACAAAGAAACACAATTGCCTGACCCAGGGGTCGTTTAATTGCGAAAATGTGAAGATTTGTTACCGAACGGCCATTTATAGGCGAACACACTCGCAACGACAATTCAAGGAAAGAAGTTAATTGCAAAGCGTAAGGTTACGGGTTGGTTGTGGTGATCAATGAGGTGGAAATGACTTTTGAAAGTGACACAGATCGGTGAATGACAGTGGTGATCGATTTTTGCATTGCAACATTGTGGAGTTTTTCCATGAGGATGAGGATGAGGTCCGGCCTAAACTGCACGAGAGTAAGAATGTCAGCCTCGAAACGTCGAAAGAATCAGGTAGGAAAAGCAAGAATTTCACAAAAAAGGCAAAACAATTCTACAAAAAAAGTACACAAAAACGATGTGAAGCGTAATGGTTCAAGTGTTGTTCTGGAGATTCGTGGCAAAGGGCCTTAGATAATGAATATAAATTCCACGGTTTTAGCACTTTCCCCCGATCGGGATCGCTGTCTCTCTGTACGAGAAGTACCCCATTTCGTTCGGTACTTCCCAATGGAAGTCGTTGAAACATACGCCTTTTGTGTCTGATTTGTGTGCAGCAGTGCGAGAGTGTGCCATCCCTTCTCATCCACTGCCATCAGACCCTTTTGGAGGTTACAGATGGCGAATGAAAACAGTGTGAAGTGTTTGAATGTGGCACAACAAAAAACAAACTAGGCCACATCCAGAAAACTGTCCCCTATCCCATCATGCTGGTGGTGTGATGGCGGTTAAAGTTTTACAGGTGAGCGTGGAAAGTAAAGGTTCACATTGCATCCGCTTCATTCCATTTTGGATAGTCCTTATCGTTGAATGTTGGCGAATGAAATTTTAATACACCATTGCCGTTTGACACTGACACTGTTTGTGGTGTTTTTTTCCCCTTTTGCAAGTTCCTGTGTACAATAAGTGTGAAATTTTGTTGCTTAAAGTGGGTGGGAAAGTGGGTGAAACATTTTGCAAACATCAGCAAACAACTTTTCCATATCAGCACCGTACAAATCTCTGCCTGTTGGCAATTGAAAGCCATTAACGGTGGTTGCTGTAGGGTTTGTACAAGCACGGTGTGTCGTGATGGGAGAGTGTGACATTTGAATTGATTATTTTCTTCCAAAGAAAATGTAGAGTTGTTAATAGATACACAAAATCTCATTTTTTCGTTCATGTCATTATCAAATTCAAGTTGATTCAATATTTGGTATTTGGTCAACAATTTCCTAAAAGTTGGCCACTGTTGAGATACCTTACCAGACACGATTGCTGCTGTGCGTTGACAGATGCTTTAATTCAACAGTATGTGAATTAAACCCTTATGAATATGATTCTTACCAGGTTTATTCTCATGGAATAAACGATGCATTAAATCCATGGTCTGATTTCTTGCAATGCGCATTGAAAGGGCCTTTTGCCAAGAACTTCAAAAATTGAAGAATCTTGTTTAGGGATCATTACTAAGGCTGTCTTTTCAGAAACTGGGCAGACATATATTGCTCCCCATGTTTTCCAAGTACTAAGATATAAACCTTGAAATTGGTCGGACCTATCTTGTTCCCTGTAAACAACATGTATGGACTTTACGTAGTGATTCATCCAGTGCCGATTGCAAGACCATTGTGTACCATTTCCCACTTTTAGCAAATTGTCGTCTAACTAAAGGGCACAGCTGGATGGAAGTTCCTTGGAGGCCCTAAGTGGGAAATTTGTTGGGGGCCCCAACATTGGTCGCACCTTGAGTCACTGATCAGATGAATTCTATTGATGAAAACCTTGTTGAACAGCGGAAGGAGCATTACTTTGCCCTACTGATGTCAACTGCCTTTGGGGTCCCCCTTTATGCGAAGCCCCAAACGACTCTACTTCGTCTGTGTTTAATTCAACCTAGTTCTTCTGGAAACCCTGGATGTCGGGGTTCCTTAAAACTCGGGGGCCCCCGTGACCGCTTAGTCCGCTGTATGTATGATCCACCCCTGATAAAGGGGAAAAAATACGGTCCGATTCAGTAAACCAAAAGTGCTAGAATAAATTCTTAAGTATTGACTTCCTGCATGGATAACCATTATACCGGTTGAAGGCTTAGTCTTACATTTTGTAAATAAATTGTTTATCATATTCATTTTTTTCAATGACGTTATACGTGTATTTTCGTCAAAAATGTGAAAAAGTGAGCTTATTATCCCAGAAGAGAGAATATTTGTGTAAACGTGTTTCCGTAACATCCACCACCTTAAAATCGTTACGCATATCAAATTTGTAGGTTTATGTTTACAAAAAATATAATCTTATAGAATCTTCATTGAATGTAGTTTTTTTTTTAAGAAGAGACTAAAGAACTGCATAGACCAGCGCACACCAATAATAAATTTACATGCCGTAATCCTAGATGTGTGTAGCTAATTTATGTATCGCACTGTAAAACGAATTCACAACGGAATGAAATATTCCCCACCGTGTTCTAACAATGTCGCCTAATGATTTACTTAAAATAACTGTAATCGTTATTTTCATTATATAAATTGTTCTTACTTAAGCGTATATTCATTTCGCAGTATCATCACGGGAACTTGACGCGCAGTTTTTGGTTGGTCGATCTTGTTGATTCAGCAAAGCGTGGAATGATTCGGCCTGATTTTACAGCCATTTATGCATTGATCAAACAAACTGCACTTACCTCGAATTTCCGCTTCAATATTGGCCCAGCCTGCCCTATGTACACCGTGGAGGCGCTATCAAACACTAACTTACGTGGTTCCTTCTTCACCGGCACGACGCCCGCCTCCAAACAGTTGTAATAGAACACCACCTGATCCGGTAGCACTTTAAAAATCATCTTCATCCAACTCTTCCCGTACGGCACCTGGAACGATGCTAGCGGTTGGCTGTGACGTTCCTTTTTGGCATCCGTGTAGTACAGCGTCGCGTTCCACTGGTCGCCGGTAGCGGTCGGTTCGAGCAGCAGACCCAACTGGACAACGGTGTCGAGTGAGTTGACGACGGAAAACACCCAACCACCGGAGCTGGACTGCGGTCTGACGGTTGCGATGATGGCAAAGTCCTGCAGGTGGTCCGAAAGGATGAGCTTGAACGGTGACTTCAGGTCCGCCTCGCTGGTCACGCCAAACGCCGGAAACCCGTCCAGTCCATCGACGAACTTGACGCCGTTCTGCAGTGGTATCTGGATCGCTCCCATCAGATCGCGTTCGGCGAGTGCATCTGAAAGCAAGATGGACCGATAGGAACGTGGTGTTGGTGTTCAGCGAGCCGAAATTTGAACGGTATATGATGAATAATTTCCGTTGTATGCAAGTTGCACGCAGATGTATCGCGTGTGATACGGATTGCATATCTCGTGGGGGAAAAAAATTCATAATGAAATTACAGGGTATGTCACACTTTTTGAATGCATCCCAGCTATTTTTGCCGAGATTTTTTGACTGCGTCCCATATCTTTTAGAATCCATCCCGGGGTTTTTTGAGGTTTCCCACAAATTGTTGAATGTTGCTTCATGGAGCAAACTTATTTCTGAAAAAATCTCACCCCACGGAGGGCTCCTGGCCAGGTGTGTAAATATTAGGATGGAAAACACGAATAATGAGGGTGCATGCTTAAATTTTTTTTTAATGTTGTTTAATGTGTAAAGTAATCATCATTTTAAAACGAATTGCAAAATAACTAGCCATGAGTCTTAAAGGAGTAAATAAATAGAAATGAGGAGGATTTATGTTTTTCGAGTTTAGTTTCGAATATTGCCGAGACCATGATCTCGATGGTAGATCACGGTTTGAAGGAATAATAGTTAGAGCTTTATCCTAAGTATAAGTCTTACGGATCTAGCCCTTATTTGTACCGACTAAGTTGATGATGATTTCCCTTAAAAAAAAAATTGGGATTATTTCCAAAATGAATGGGAAATACACATGTACATAATCAATAAAACTCGGGACGGATTCAATAGCTGGAATGCATTAAAAAAAGCATTGTGAAACTGTCGAAAAATTGTGGGATACTATATAAACGTAAAGTGTTCGTAGCGAATTTTTTATTATTAGAGCTACATTTGAATTTTTTTTTAAAACATATTTTTACAATTCAAAAACTACAGTAAAAACAAATTATTGACTAGTGATTGTATTAATCCGAAGGCATAGATATTCAATTGTAAGTTAAAAGAGGTATTTAAGAACACCAAAAAAGGTTCAAAATCCGATCGCGCGGTTTCAATTGACGCTTCAGTGCGTTTTGACGCGAGCAAATATTCAAGAAATGACAGAACGGAGATCGTTTAAATTGAAATAGGCCAAATTTAAATGAACAATTTGCCATGACATTTTGAAACCCACTAAACAAATATATATCAATATGCAAGAAAATATCATCTGAAATGTGCTAACAAATGGTGCAAAGAACAACAGATAAATAAATTGAATATATGAAAAGATACACTGGTCTTCGAGAAAATTATCAACCTACAAAATGTTGCTTTGAGAATAAATCGGTCAGGCTATTCGGTGACTATAACCGTTTTGCTTGGGTATGCTTTAACACTTAGCATTTTAATTTTGGTTCTTTTGGCTTAAGCTGCGAGAGGATCCTATCCATAAATTATTACCTCCTTCTCTAGAAATTAAGAGCTATTATCGTTCAACCCAGAGTGGCATACAAGAAAGATTAAATGAATAAATAAATAATAAAATAAATATTTAATTATTTAAATATTTAATTCTTTTATATTGCATATTAAGATTGTGTACCTCCACCCCACCACCACTAGGATTAAAAAATATCCTGAAGCTAAATGCGATTATAAGCGTTTTACATGTGTATGACTTAAATATTTACATTTTAATTTTGTTTTTTTTTTTCGTTTAAGCTGCGAGAAGATATTCAATATTATTTAATTCTTTTATATCGCATATTCAGATTGTGCAGCTCTACCCAACATCCACTAGGATTAAACAAATCCTGGAGTTTTATACACTTGGGTTGTAATACGCTTTTACTAAGCGTTACCGCTACATCTTTTTCTTACTGTATGTGAAAATCTTCTAAATTTTTTATTCTTAACCATTCATAGCAGATGTTTTGAGTGAGTCATCTTTGGGTTGCCGCAACATCTGAATAGTTCGAAACACTATTTTAACAAATTTGACGTTCATCCCAACCGATGACGCCTTCCAAATTTATTAATCATCATTCTCTTTAGTCCATCGAAACATTTTCAACCTCCAAAGTTTCAGCATAAGTTATTCCAAAAACTTGCCCATCGCACCTAATCGCACGATGAAAATCTAAAGCCGAATGAAATTATCGATTCACACCGGAATGGCAGAAGCTCGAAAAAGCTTTCCCGAGAAATTTGCAATCATGTTTAAGAGCGTGGTAGCTCACTACACGCCAAGTGGTGGCGGTGCCCATGTTAAGTCTGGTTTATGTATCACCATTCACTGACCCGAAGGGTTGCAAAGATACAGACACAGGTTTCTTCAATGGGGGATCGCCACCATGTCGTATGCGGACGGGCGATTCCGATCGAAACGACGATAAGACCACCATTAGGAAGTAGTAGCAGCATCAGCATCATCACACTTACCTCTGATGCCCTGACCGCCAAATATGTTCAGCTCCGATGAGGTCACTCTGTGTGCGATGCAAATCAACGTCACGACCGTTCCGTAAAGCCACCTGCGAAGGAAAGAAGAGCATTAGGTGAGCGAGGCGCGTGTGTTAGGACCAAAATTAGATATGAATTTAAATCAGGTGTGGTGTGTAGATGACGATGATGGAGTAATATATGGTTGCGAGCTACAGTTCCGACCCATAAAGGTGGTGTTCGGTCCCATAATCGTGCGCTTTAAGATTAGTCAGCTTGAGACGAACGGTTTGACATCGGATCATCGCGTGGTTCATTACATGTCGCATCATTTAGTTGCAATTTATTGCTCGATTTGGTCTCGCGTTTCACGAGGTCTCTTGTCAAACTCATTAAGAGTCGTTTAAAATGCAGGGTTAACCTTTCGCACGGTGTTGTAAAATCAGGGTTATACTCAGATGTAAGTATCAATTGATTTCTTGAAACTAGTCGCAAGTTTTCATTGTTTTAAAATCCGTATATTTATATAAATAATCCTCGTAATATTTGATGATCCATGGAATCCATTATGTCTATTTTATTCGTTTATGTTTCAACATTGTTTTTGTTCCTTTTTTGGTGTAGTTTTAGATCCTTCTACTTATTGTATAGATTATTCTGTTAAGTTTCTATAATTGTTTTTTTTTAATCTTATATTTCCTCTCTATTTTGAATATGTTTATCGCACTAGCGAGTGTTGAAGAACCCTTCAGAAATAGTTTTGTTTTTCGATGCCCGATTTAAACTTTCCTTTTTTTCGGGCTGTGATAGTTAAACACATTTTTATCTAAATTATTCACTAATGTATTCAATCCGATTGCGTCAAAATCTGTCTTCCAAATGTCGAAAAAAACTTTCACTAGAAAATTTGTCAACTCTCCACGCCAGCTGGACTCACCCAGCTGATACTCAACGGTGTGCAATCAAACAACTGTACTCATTCGTTGTGTAACCTGGCATATGATTTATACCGAAATGAATCGGTACTGGTATGGGACGAGTGTGAAATAAAGTAAAGACACAAAAACGGTGCCTATAAATTGGCCAAAAATCCACCACCCGACGACTGGCTGGTAAAGAATGTATCGGTGACAAATGAAAATAAACGAGATCCCGTGGTTAAAACGTTTCTTTTCGCGCCGAGATTTGCATGCCCTCGCATAAAACCAGTATGTGCATCGGACGAAGAATGAAACAGTACACGACATGAGTTGTGCTGTGAAGAGTTTGAGTGAGTGTAGTAAAATAAAAAAAGTCGTCACGGGGCTTTGGCATATGGCTTTATGATCCATCATTTCAACCGAAAACAAAGTGCGACCGAGAGATAGAGAGAGAATGAAAGAGAGGTGAGGCACAATCTAGCCCGAAATGAATATGATTCAAAGTCTGCTGCTGCAAGCCGTTACACAGGTGTGCCCAATTCCAAACTTATATGCCGCCAGCCAGCATTTGGGGGTTGGTAGGCTTTTGACGAGCTGATGCCGACGACCGGGGCTGTAAAAACTGATCAATCATGCAACCTTCACCGTGACAGCTGATGAAATTTTTCGTGCGTGGTAAAGGAAAAATATTGTGTCGTCGGCATGCTTTTCCCGTTCATAAATTTTCCACTGCCACGGTCGTCATCGTCGTCGCCGGGCGAGGGTTGAGTGCTTAGAATGCAAGGTTCACTGTTACTATATGTGTGTGTTTGGTATGTTGTTGTCCTTACCGTGGGTAGGAGAATGTTTGCAAATGCAAATCGTGCGCTTTCCCAGCAGAGCAAACAGCGAGAGCAAATGAAGCCAGTCACAGATAGATGTAATAAAAATACGACCGTTGTCAAAATATTATCGTTAAAGCACGGTACGGATGTGGCTTTTTTTTGACAGCAAATGGCATCGTTTAAATTGTTGCCAACTGCAATTTCCCTACCATCCATCACACGGGCACACGTCGTACGGCAAGGAAAAGCGTAAGATAATTTAATTGTGAGTGCGTGTGGGAGTGTTAGATAAAAATGGTATCTAATTGTGGAACATTACACCACCCAGCAAAGTGAATTTCGGGAGGAAAAACGAGACGTTCATGTGTTTAATACCTACTAATAAAATGATCAATTACTATCAATGACAATAGAAAGAGGTCATTTAGGGGAGGATCAGAAATACAGCTTGGACATTTTTTAAAGGATTTGTTAGCAAAAATCAGCAAATTTAAGTAGATACTTCCGTGTAATAACACTTTAACTATTTGATTGAAACTTAAACATATAAAATCAGGTACATACCCTATTTTAAGTTACATTAGAATATACAGGTGGTTTCAGATTAGAATCAAATAACCGTCTGCTGTTCACTTAATTTTGTTTCACCATTATCAAAGCGAATTTATGTGAAAACATTAATCTACCTCCTATTGAATGGTGTAGCAAAACATAATAAAAGCTATTCCCGTTATATTTATGTTTTTGGTTTCGCGAATGTTTTAGACCTGACCCAAATTAAAGCAGATGCCAATTTATTTTAATTTCACACCAATTTGATTTAATGTTGCCTTGCTTATGTGCTACACCAGCGCGGGGGAGCTTAGATATTCCTTTCTTCCGACTACAGCGACAGACTGTAAACATTTTCACGAAAAATTATGCCCTTCCCACCCACGGCGCCACGGTTCATTGGAAAACTCAAAGCACATTCCATCCTGCCAAATGAAAAAAAAAAACAACAACAACCAAACAAAGATCAGCAAAAAACCATCAAACGCATTCGTCACCAACCAAGTGCCACTTGTTTTGCCTTTTTCCCTAGCTCCGGAACCGCTTTCTGGTTCAGTTGGAGAAGCCAGTCGTGGAAGCTACAGTTGCTTAAAATTTATGACCTTCACAATCACCGTCAAAGTCCCCGGTTTACGTCCGGCCGTCCCATCCCGGGACTGTTGGCTGCCATAATTAATAATGAAACTATTGCCAGACGTAATGCTCAGATCAGATCTGCCTTCGCCGGGGACGGGTGTGTTTACGGGTTCGATCCGTTGCAGATGTTACTACTCCATTTCGGAGCACTCACTCGGCAAAGACTCGTACGCGTTGGCCCCAGTGTGCGCTAAGTGTGTCTTTAGCGGGCTAAAGGGAACCGCACAATTCATCCACCACATCGCCCATTGGCTTTTGCCATTACCGCCCTACGGCGGGCGATAAGCGCGGCTTCGCTTAAGCAACAATTCATCCAGCCGTTTTGTTTTATTCTGGGGTGCGTGTTTCAGTGCGTGGCTGTACTCGGTCTCGGTCGGTAGCAGTACTCTGGAATGGATGGGTTTAATTACTTATTGTGCCATTGTTGCTATTTCGTTGAAGCGAACGAAGGGGGTTTCTCTCTGCTTGCAATGCAGTGGTACACAATTTTGTGGGTAATGCAGGTTAAGCGTTTGCAAATATAATTTATATGATTTTTTCATAAAATTTGCATGACTTACATTCAAACAATTCATCATAATCTCCTACAAGATTCTTGAAGAAATGTTGATATTTTTTTGTAGCATTTCAAAACTAAGTAATTGAAATTAAATCTTCAAATAAATTAATAGTAGAGCTAAAAACTACACCTCCGCATGATAAAGTCTGATACTGCTATAGACTTTGGGGCTTTGGGAATTGGAATAAAAACCATGAACACTTCGGTGCCATGCACATTTCAACAGAATTGTCTGTAATAGTCAGATTTGTTTACCATCGCTTTGTTGATTTTTTGACACATAAACATTACAACAAAATTTTACAAACAAACTTTCCGGCTTGTGTTACAGGGAAATATTTATTCATCCCTGCCCTGGGGAAGCGTCATAATAGGTATGCCACTCGCAAGTAAGTGTTTTATGTGCCACTTGTTGCTTCGCCCTAAAGCAATATTACCTTTTTCTTCTCACTGCGTAAAACAATATTTTCTTCAATCGATAAATTTCCTTACACGTGTACGAACAGTCACCAAATAAACAAGGAAATTCAAAAGTTTTTTTCCGTTTCTAAATTAATTTTTCCCATTTCACGTTCGTTGCCCTTAGCGAGGGAGGCAAACCATTTTTCCTTCCTCTTATAACTTTTCCACCCGGCAACAAGTAGCCAGGGGCGGAAGTTTCGCTTTCTTCTATGTCCTTCTGGCAGACAAGTTGCACATTCATTGATCAGTCTGGCTCGATGGCGATTGTCCCTATACCGTTTGATGGTCAATGAAGCGTTCAAAGACGACAAATTGTGAACACAAAATTCAAACCAAACCAAACGAACAAAAAACTTCAAGCAGCCAGATGAGCGCTGGTTTCGGGGAAATCACCGGGAAGTTACGGTATGTTTCTGATCTTACAAATCAATCCCACCGGATCGGAACGTAGAAAACTCGCGGTAGGTAAGATTACCCTGGCAGGAAGGGAATAATATTATCCTAAAGGTCTCCATTACGCTGTGGCTTCCGTTTTTCCCTGTGCTGTGCTGTTTGATGTTTGATTCAGGGTTTTCCATCTACCCGGAAGCGACAGATGAACAAGCTTAGTTTTCCACTGCTTTCCATGGACCGCTCGCCCATCCAACAAAGTTTGTCCAATATTTATTTGCATTTGCGTCGACTGTTGGTGTGACTGTGGGAGGGCCTTTACGATTCAGACCAATTCATGTATTCTGATATTTATTTCTCTTTATTTGCAACAACAAATGTCATTGATCGTTGCCGTTGTAGTTTGGGGTTGTCGATTCGGGGTGAGAGATTTTTCAATCTACTCTACGCGTTGGTTGGAAATGTCATAATGTTGTTGGAAAGAAAGAAGAAATAATGTGAATAACACTGAAACTGGCACTGTGACTGAGTATCGCTAAAGGTGTATTTTTTGGGGAAGTATCACCCCATTTAGTATGTTAGAGAGGGAACATAAGCGATAAATAATGAATTCTGTTTTCTCGGAAGCAGGAAACGTTCATTACGGAAGTTTTATTGAATGTAAACGCTTCGTTTTCACTGGAGTTAAAATTTAGGTAAGCCAAAATTTTTTATCATCTGTTTTGAACTTTAAGGAACTATTTATCGTTATTGATATTTATTTTAATATTACTCTTATTTTGTCCAAGGGATACGCAATTCATTGACATTATTTGTGAGTTTGATTGTGACAATTTTGACAATGCATACAAAAATAAACAGCTCTTGAAGAGCTCAGCAATAATAATACTTTCTGCTCATATTTTAGGAAAATTCTGGACAGATGTTCAGTCAAAATTCGCTCTTCCATCTTACAACGTACATCGTTTTGTAAATTTTATATAAAATTTCATAATTGGGAAAATTAAAAATCCGACTTTCCTTTTATAGTACTATCTTCTTTTAATTTTTTTTTTACATTTTTTGAGAACTTTGGTGAAAACTTTGTGTGCACTGCAAACTTTATGAACGTGTAGTTGAAATGTAATTTGCTGCGCTGCGTTATAATTTGGACATCAGTCATGACATCAGCTAATTAGGAACCAGAATGACATAAGATAAAATAGAGAATATAAGACACGATGGATTGATTGAAGGATGTGACATACCTAGTTTTGGATTGAACTTAAAAGCTAACTGTTGAATGGATGGATCGTGAGATTGGGTTAAAAAATGTTGACATTGGCAACGATGCAGCTTAAAAATCTTAGATTTCTTGTTTACCATTTATGTATATACTTATTTAAAGGATAACATTGTATGCTATGCAATCGTAATCGGTCTTGAACTGTCATGCCAAGTGACTGTCTATCTTTGAACTGAATAACTCATATATGTATGATTGGTTGCGTATCAGTGCCATGTAACATGGAACATCTAACAAAACATTTGAAATAGATATTGCACATCGAAGTTATTGCACGGTGCTTTGCAGGTAGTTGAATTACTATTGCAGCAATATATGCATCCACGAATGGAACCTACATTGTATGTATGCTGGAAGCAGTAAAATTAATAATAAAATATTTGATTTCGTTTTACATTCCAGGCTGAAAATAGTGCTTGCCAATAATCGTAATATCGAACCAACGAATCGAACGAACTCAGAAACATTTGATGAGCTGGATGCTTCTTCTTGGAATGCGTCCGCTGAGATGTGAAATATTTCACCGAAACAACATCGACTCAAATAGCAACTAGCAGCGATCGGTTGCTAGTTGTTGTCCGTGCAACATCCGTAGATGTATTGCGCTGCTGAATTTTTCTTGGAAATTGAAACTCGATCCCCTTGACGGGGTTTCTTTCGATCGGAATTTTCCCGCTCACCAGATGCACAGGAGGAAGTAATCATCACAGCAGTTGTTAATTTTTGGAGTTGTTTTGGTTTTGGCCTCTTCAGTCGGATCTACGCAGTTCGCGTGTTGCACGACGAACATTTCGCTACAAATTGCAAAACATCAAACAATCGTTTCCGCATGAATCAGTTTCTATTTTTCTTTCCGCGCTTCTTGTCCATGTTTTTCTTCCGATGTGTGCGGGTGACGTCGATGCCATTTCCTGAAGTTGATGGGGAAGTAATGTAAGTAGGAAAGATACTTTTTCGGTGCTATTTTTCCGTTTACCAAGAGGTGTAATGCAAGCAGTGAAATGGAGAAGAGTTCTCATTTGCATTCCGTTTGCTTGGCTCGGTGCTAATCGAATGATGGTGATCTTATGTTTGTCTTCATCTCCGTCCGGTTAGTTGAATCATACTTCAAAGAGCGTTCACGGTATGACTTTGTTTTATTTACAGAAGCGGTTACTAACACTGGTACTTGCGAAATAGGCATCACTCATCGCCATGGCGCGTGCTGGGGAGTGTGTTGGTTGAAATGCTAACAGTTTAATGTTTCTAATCCGCGTGAAATTTCGTTTCATTCATTAGAGACTAGGAAGTTGAATGAAAGTACCCTGAAATAGTACCCTCATTCCTTTCCCATACTTTATTGAAGGGAAAAGTTTTGAGTTTCAATTGTACGACATTTTCGGTCTGTATGAGATCAATAATTTGCTATATTCTACTTAATGTAGTTCAAGTGTAGTGCTTTGAAAATCGTTCTATTTCTCTTCTCCCTTGATAAGATAAGGGATAGTAATACGGGATAACATCGCTTATCGGGCTGCCCAGTAGGATGTCGATAACATCCCTTATCGGGCTGCTCGACAGTTGCCCAATAATAGCTGCGATAGCTACCCGATAGGAACCCGATTCGCTTGTCTTTACAATGTGAAATCCAGGATACTTATTTGAAACCATTTGCTTAGCTGTGGTACCTGTTATACCGTGAGATAGAAAGTAGTAATTTTTCTGGCGTGGAGTTGTCTAACAAATTCACTGCAGTTGTTTCTAGCAACTTCCGCTCCGGACTAGGATAGGCCAGCTTTATAAATCAAAATTTCTTTTAGTTAAACAGAATTTCATTGCTAGTCATAACTGTTTCCATTGTCGTTCTGGAATCATCAAGTTATTAAAAGCATTAATATAGGCTGGTGAGAGCATTTTATCCAAAAAAATATTTGTTTGATTTACTTGCAGCGCAAACTCCTATCCATACAATACGATAACCCGTAGTGAAATTGCGTGGCGAGGTGCATTAACAGACATTTTGTGAAACATATCAAGTGTTTGTCAGTCATTCTATTTCTTTCCAACTGTAAATAAAACCATTTAGGCTTAGAAAACACTTACTGAAGATGATTTTGGCATGTGTGGTTGTAGAAAGTAGACGCTCGAGTTATCAAAAACAATACGTATAACCAAATATAGCACATATACACAACACAAAGTCATATATACATAGTATATTAGCTATTTGTTCCCTTGCGAGACAGAAGCAAACATGTTTAAAATATTTGAATCATCATTATGCTATACAAATTGATGAAATGGTTTTTGAAAATAATCATGAGATGCAAGCAGCTAAATAAGCAGCTATAAGTTACCCAATTCATTATTTAGTACCAAATGAGACTCGCAAGCGTCTGTAGGGCTGGTATCATTAAAATGACTCTGAAGCCTGAGTCCTATTTGTTTTTACAAGATGTCTTCAATGAGACATGGTATGGAGCTCTAAAATTCTAAATCCAAGCCATGGATATGTTGCGTCTTTCAAAAAGGCCAAGATATTAGATTACCGGACGTCGTACTATACTCCACCTGTGAGAGACGAGCTGAGGACGACAGACACAAAAAATCATGCCCCACAGAAAAGGTCACTCGATTGTACGAAGATTAAAAATTAGTTACAACAACAATTGTCAGTTCTTTTCTAGTGATGTTAAGACATTTGACAAATATTTCAATTGGTAAAATTAAAAGGAATACATTTTACTAAAACTTCTTATTTTCCTTAACTACTAAAACTCCGATCTTTTGCAATGTTCAATCGTTAACTAACTGTCATAATGATACTCATCCTGCAACCTGTATCCATTCTTTGCTATGCTTTCGCCACTATTCACAAGGTACTAAGTAGAGGTACCAACATGCAATTTGTTTCAATCCCTCCATTCCTACTCGTAGCAATCAAGTAGCAGCAACCATCAACTGCCCAGCAGTAATTAAATTTAAACGCTACATCAAAGCCACTTAGCGTGTAACATCAATTCGATGCTACTTAAAACATCACCAGTCGTTCATGAAAGCTCCAAATCAGCACATAACATAGCAAAGAAGCATCAACAAAAAAAAACTATCCCGTTCGTAAAACCATCCGATTAGCGCCACCATCTCGGTTGATTAGATCCCTTTTACACCACTAAATCGCATTCCCGTCGGCTTTGCTAGCACGGTGGTCCGTTTTATCTTGCGCTTGACCAAACGCAAACTAATGCTAATAAAGCTATCCAACAGCAGTGGTTTGCAGGTGGTACAGTTTATCGCACATTGTCCAACTCCCTGTACTTTTGAGCGCGGAAAGCAAACCCGGCCCCGTTTCGAGTCTGGTTTTCGTGGCTGTGGAGTGGTCGCACACAAATCATGCAGCAGAAATAGGAGAGTGGTTTACAAAATGCATCACCACCGTGCAGCAACAATACAACATAAAACCTCACTCACAGCCGATGCCCCCCGTTGAAACCCCTGCAGACGCGAATCGAGAAAGGGAAGTCGTTAAAAAAGCTAATATAAAAACGTGCCTTCCGTGCAATGGAATTTGTACTGTTGAAGGTACATGAGTAAACTCAACCATCACAAAACAGCGCGCGGTTAATCTCATCGAGGTTTGGGTGTTTTTTGTTGTTGTTTGTTTGTTTGTGTCCCTTTGCAGTATGTTATTGTTTGCTGTTGTCCGTTATCCACCCACCCCATTCTAAGCGTTTTGAGGGGGAAACAAGATGCACCATTCGCCGAAAGGGGGTTTTTCGGTATCTTATTTTACCGTTTTATTGCAACCATTTATTCGCGCCCTGCTCTGGCGATT
The DNA here is from genome assembly GCF_943734725.1 of Anopheles marshallii. Classification (NCBI taxonomy): domain Eukaryota; kingdom Metazoa; phylum Arthropoda; class Insecta; order Diptera; family Culicidae; genus Anopheles; species Anopheles marshallii. The sequence continues at coordinate 52,040,416 of NC_071327.1, forward strand.
TGTTTCGGGGCAGGTTTTCAAGCGGCTGCCCAAACCGAAGCGTTTCGTTTGAATAATTGAATATTTATTGATTTTTCTCCCGGGTGTACCTGTGCCACACGGGTGCGCTTGCACCTTGTTTGGGGTGGTTGGGTGACTGGAAAACCGGTGGCCTACCAAAAAAAAAAGGTAGGGCATGCTTTCTGGCATGCTCGCGCCCTCTAAAAGATTGGGTGGGATATGTGTTCATGTTTTATGGTGGTTATTTTTTTCTGACAGCAGTTTTCTCTCTATTTTTGTTTTGCTTCCAAAGTTTGTACATCGAATGCGTGTCGAACACTAATTGGTACAGAAGCTCGCCAAAAATGGTTTAGCTTTCTAAAGCGTGTTGCAACATATTTTTATGTTCTGCTTTTCTACTTCAAATTCGATCTTCCCGTTTTGTTCGGATTCAAACCACACCGCCACTAATCGTGATCGAATGTGACATGTGTGGCAACATACGCATCGGGGCTAGATTGGGGCGTGCTGCCAGCTAACAATCCACTTCATGATACATGCCCAAAACCCCCTTAATGTGTGTTCTTGTGTATTGAGTGTGGAAAATGGATTTCACCCGAATGTTTCCAAGTAGGGAAAATCAATACCGGCTTTGTGGACGGCTTGCCAAACATTGCGGTGGGCAAGGAACATGTTCCGGCGCTTAATCCACTGTTTGTGTTCCGTTGTGTGGTTTGTGCGGTGGAAGCGTTGAAAGCAGGCAAGAAACCGAATTACAAGTTACCCAGAAACACAAGCAAACAGTGCGAGAAATGAAATTAATTTGTTGCTTTCCCTTATCGTTCCTTCAGAACGAACAAGCGTATGAAGAAAAAAAAGTCTAGAATTGTTCTTATAGATTACACTGACACTACCAGAATCGATAAAGTGCGGAGTTGCAAGAGAAAACAAAACAAAAAAGCACAAAATACAATGATAATACAAATTAACAACGGGAGAACAGTCCAAACATTAGCAGAACGAAACAAAAAACAAACGAATGAAGCAGCATTCTCTCTATAAAAAGGAGCAAAAAACGAAGCAAGAGCATAATTCGAAAAAATCAATTTACTTCACGTTAGTCGACCGATTAGATAAATTCTTCACCGTTTCTCTACTGCACCCGATTTTCTTTGTCCATGCACCCATTTATCCATGCTGCAACATGTGGAAAGATAACGAGAATATGATACGCAACGTTACACGGAGTCTAGCCGTCCGGCGCCAAAACAACCTAAGCATCAGTACAGTTTCGTACTGGTTCGATGTCAGGCTTTTTTCCATTCTAGTCGCATAAAACTTTGCTTTTACAAAACAGATTCCCTGTCAGTGTCTTTCGGGTAGGGGCACTCGTTGTTCGTAAATATTTAAGTAAAAAGTTTTCCCTCGGTTCATTGTTGATGGAAGTTTGGGTATGGCCTGAGATTTCTGATACGTTGGTCGATTAATTCATTGTTGCAACTGTTAATGTACTCAACGGATGGAACGCAGCAGGAAGTTTTAAGCTTGCGCATTAATTTAAGATGGATTGCAGATGTTAAGCATCCTTAAAAGGAATACTAAACTTGCCAGGTTTTACTGCTTATGTAGTGTGGTAAAACTAAAATAAAGCAAATCGGTAGCCTTAATTTTATTTAAATAATTCTCAATTTAATCTACAAAATTCAATTCAACTTATTATTTATAATTAACAGTCAAACGAGTAAGTTGAAGTTAAATCTATTTGAATTATTAAACTACTAACATTAAAAGTAACCCGTAATTCCAATATAATCTTCTAAAAAGATTTTAGTGCAATATATTATGTTCAGTATTTTTATTTAAGCTGAAATAATTTTACACTGTCAAAAACAATTACAAATATAACTAAATCATCTTAAATGGTCTATCAATCGATCGGTTAATGCTTGACATAAGGATTGTAATCACCGTTTCAAAGCAAAGGACAAAGTAACGTTCTTCCATTGATGCTCCAATCGCTCATACCAATTTGATTCCCATTATCCAATTAAGCAATGGAAATAAAAACAGAAAACAATTTCCAATGGAAGGTGCAAATTAACCAGCATCAAGATGCATTTCTTTCTTTCGTTTTGAATCCATTAAGCTACCCACCCACCCACTACAACAATTACAAAAATATGCTGCTGATTACGCCTCCAACCCTTGGCGAGATCCGATTGAGCAAAACGTCTTGTGCAAAACAAAAGGAAACGTGTTTACGGCATTTGCCAAGAGACCCCTTTTTTCCCGGTTGAAGTGGATAAACATTAAAAGGTCGTTTCGGAATCAAGCACGGATTGCAGTACATGCCGGCAGCTAGGGGAGGAAGACAGTCAACGCTGCACCCATTGCCATTCCATCTCTCGTAAATCATGCTTTATCTGCCGTCTGGGTGTCTGCCAGATTTTTGTTCTTCTCCTTTTGCCTTTTTCATCGCGAAGAGTCGTTTGAGTGGGTGATTCTTGGGCGCGATTTAAGATGTCTTCACTTTCTGCATGCTTTATGGTTCTTGTGTGTGTGAGTGACTTTTTGTGGAGTCTCGAGTGGCGAAAACCCTGGGAAGTACGCTGGTGGCTAAGAAGTTAGTTGCTCAGAACGATTATTTCCCAAGAACCTGCACGCTGCGTGCAAGTGAATGGTAATGGGGCGCATTATCGTCTGGTGACACTGTAAAAAAGACTGTGCACGATTTGTGTTTTTGTTTCTTTATTTTCACGCGACCCCCCTCACACGGTACGACCCATTGGAAGATGCATATCCACCCGTCGGCTCCCCGCAATACAGTTGAGCGAAAGCAACACACTGACACTGACCAACTTTTGCCGGCCAGCGGGATGAATCGACGAAGAATCGAGACGGGTGACAATATTTACCGAAAAAGCGCAATCGCGTCTGCAAGCCGCCCACTGACAGATGATGATCGCACCTACTCAAGGTGTCCATTTCTTATGCTTCTTCTGCACTCCGGTTTGACCGTGCTGCGATAGAGCGGTAAGAAAGTCCAAGTTGACAATCACTAATCCAGCAGCGAACGATGCTGATGCGGTAGGTAATGGGCAGTTTGAAGTTGAAGTTTGTTTTACCTGTGTCTATCCGCTAACCACTACCCCTATCCCTGCGGAACCGACATCGCGACAGGTGGGCATGGCGCACACCATCAAAAGAAGCTTGATACATGCTACATCAATGGTTCGGCGGAATGGATGCGTGTGGGTAGAGATAACACCGACCGTGAGGGGTATATTTACGAAAGTTAAACACTAAAACCCGTCATCGTCCATCCTTTTTCTCCCATTCGGGGTTTTGCATTTAGCCCCATCAAAGGATGAGCGCAAGTATGCTTTCTTCGGAGCGGCAAACATGATTTATGCGCGATTATGAGCTTTGGCGTTCGGTCGGTTGCTTTCGATCGACTTTTGACTGATTGCGGTGGGAAAAGTGAAACCCACGTTTTCGCGACCGTTTATATGCACACCCGGGGATTTATGAGGCGATTGATGCAGAGTCGCAAACGATTGGCAGAAAAGTTGGTCTCGGGTAGTTTTCTTCAGCGAGGGATGGTTTGTCGTCGACCGAAGTGAATGATCTTCGCAGAAGTACGAATGATAAATAAATCATTGAATTTCGTGTGCATTATTTATGTATTGTTGTATCAATAAGATCCATGAGTAAGAGTATAACAAGACTTATCATGGGAAAGTATTGTTGAAATATGTAATATGAATTTATAAAATGGAATATTGTAAAATTGAAGCGTAAAATAATCTTCTAATCGGTTCTTATCTAATCTAATAATCGGTGCAGAGATCAGAAAATGAGTAGTATAAAATAACTAGTAAAGGACAGTGATGAACATTGAATTGAAAATGAATTGAAAACGAATGATTACTATGTAAAATAGTATTCAAAGCTAATGGTAATATTTGTTTAACAAGCATGAACCGAAAAATAATGAAATTATTAATGTAAAACCAACCGAACAAATGTAAATAAATGCGATACAATTTATTTCGATGATTGATGAAGTAATCAATAGACAAGGCAAAACAAAAGCTTAAAAAGTCGCTATGCAAAGAAAAATAGAAAAAAATGCTCTAACAACATGAGAATAAAATTTAAGTAGACATGGAAAAAACATTAATTAGAAAATAGTTTTAATGCACTATTACCGGACTACTTTACAAATTATACTAGTTATGTAGCTTGTAACGAATTTTGAACATAAATTCATTACACGATTGTTTTAGAAATACATAAAATAATAAACTGTCATTGAAAATAAAAGTGTCAAATATATGTTTACCGTATATAAATTAACTTAACGCAATCCCGAAAGGAAAACTTAAAATTTTCACAATTTCAATTCAGTGACAAATTTTAGACAAACCCTGCTTATTAAAACATCTTAGCATGATCATTTACCAAAGTTAAATCCCTTTCCCTTGGCCTATTTCCCTTGACATTTCTCTCTAAACATCTTCAGTCTTTACAATCCAATCCGTGTCAATCGGAAATGTTTGTGATTTACGAAACCTTTAGACACACCGTGAAGCACACTCGCAATCGTTAGTAACCCGCACACACTCACGCACTAAGTCAACGAAAAGATGAGCTTTCGCCCACTGACATTGATCCGAAGATACATGTCAGGAGTATCGCTATGGGACTGCTGCGATTGATTCCGAAAACTACACGCGAGTAGCAAAACTATTAACCGGCCCGTTTCGGCATCGCTCTGACATGACACTGACGGACGACGCGAATCGGAAATCGAAACAGGAAACAGTGGTGCGCGCGAGAAGACCGGTGCATGTGTCACCATCAGCGTCAGCGATCAATCACACGGTGCGGTGCAAATATGCCATCCGATATGGGTTATTCCATACGTTTCCCCCAGACTGCCAAAGACCGAAAAAGAGAACACTGTCAAGGGAATAATTCCCGCGGACAAGAAATCCGATTCTCTCAGCATCGTCTTCCGTGGCGCACACGAAACTGGCGAACAGCGCGACAGCGGCAATGTCGCTCAACATATTGACAGATTTTTAATTGAAATCAATATTCTCCAGGGATAAAACCACGGATTCCGTTTTTATTCGGAAATCATGCAGTTTATTATCGTTTCCTTCCGTTGACATTTGCTGTTGAACACGGGTTTGTTTTTGTCTTGTTGGTGTTGTGTGTGCAATTTGATCCGCTCTGCGAAGGTTCAAGAGTGGCTTAAAACTGTGTGCCAAATAATGTATTGCTTGTACATCATTTAGCACATGTCAGCTGGCAGCGTGCCAGCACTGCGTTCGTTTTGCCGCGGAGGCGTTTGAAGGTTCGATTGCAACCGTCAGGTGAAGTGCTGCGTAAACTTGTTAAAATGCCGAAAATCGGTGTTAATTGACAAATGAACTTTTGCCTCATCGAGGGAAAGAACGAAAGAGAGAGAGAGAGAGAGAGAGAGAGAGAGAGAGAGAGAGAAAACTGCTGATGCTGATACTACCAGTTGAAGTTGGATGTTTATTTATTGTTGAACTTTATTGTTATAAAACAAAGAAAAAAACACATATACTTTATCTGAAGAGGAGTGAAGCACATATTAGCTTATCGGTGTATCGTGAAGTGTGTTCCGCTTGTGTTCGATAAACGCTAACGGCTGGAGAGCCTTTTACTTCTAAACAATCGTCACATAAAAAGAAACGGATCGATTGCGGAGTAGCTACTTGAGTAAATCGTTTAACAAATAGCCAGCGAAATGGTAGAAGGTTTTGTTTATTTATGGAAATGTTAATAGGATCGATAGAGCTCACGGCAACTAATTACCCTCCATCAGGGTTGGTAACGAAACGAATCGATTTGATCGGATTTCATACCATTGTTCTCGCTTCCATTTCGTGCTATTATGGTCTTGTGGCATTGGCTGGTGGTGTATTGCTAGCGGAGCCAGTCTTCTTACGACAGGACTGGTCCAAAATCCCATCCGGACCAATCCCCCTTAGCAAGGACTAACTGTCCGGCTACGTGTTAAAATAAGTCAATAATACCAGGCATGACCAAGAAGGTAAATTCGCCAAGAAACGAGAAAGAGAGAGAGGGAGTTCTTGTGGCATTCTGCAGTGTGGCACGCGTATTTGAGATTGTTATTCAAGCCGCCAACGATTACAACAAATACAAAAGACAAAAATTGATGTACCTCAACATTTTCTGTTAGTGCTCTTCTGAAAATATAAGATTGATGTTCTTAAGGAAGAGTTCAATTTCAGGACACTCTTCACTAGATTCACCAGAACTTGAATATGCATTTAAATGATAAACATGGAGATAATTAATATGCTGCTTTTACATCCTTGATAGACAATAAGATTGCTTTTTGATCCTGGAAGAAGATTGTCGCGGATAGGTTGATTTATATTTTTTCTTAATTAGTACAATCATCTAAATTATCCAGTACAATAATCGATAACATCTCTTCTTATTTGGAGCAACAATTTACCTAATAGATTACTAGACATGCATGTGTATAGCCCTGTAACCTCTACAGCCAATTAGTCGTTATTAATGGGTGATCGATCCTGAATGAATTCATGTCAAAGTATTCATGAGCGAGTCATCAATCATCCTCTGCGTAAGATTACAGCATCCATTTCAATGCTAGTGTCAGATGTACATCTTAACCGCTACTTACTTGTAAGAGGGTAAACAAAGATTAAGTTTAACGGCAGTGGTCCATAGTGGTAAATCATTGGAAATAACCGTAGTATCATGTGGAACGTGTTTTTAATAAACCATTTTACGACCATCGCTTGAGTGCGTCACCCGTAACCGTTAAACCACGGTGGCATTAGCTGGTAGGTGGTCTATTATCATATCAGAAAGCAGAAGGCGCATTTGCACACACGAACTGGTGGCAATAAAGTGGTCGTTTTATTTGTTTGTGTGCGATAGATGTGCGCCCGTTTGCTTGGTAGGAAATGGGGCCAGGCGAAACAGATACGCATCTTGGACGGTTCCTTCGGTAAAGCGTTTTAAGGTGTCGTAGGCAAATCGTTAATCGTTAATGATCGCACCACGGTAGATAATGATTCGTTTAATTTGAAGGACGTTTTGAAGCATTTAAAGAGGTGAAGTTGATAGACAATGGGAATTGCGATGTGATGAGTCACAGCAGGCATTGGATGGAAGGAATTATCTCTTGGTAGGGTAGCAGTATGGAGTAGGACCACAGCGCTGAAGGATTAGTAGTACTGAATTCCGCTCCCTTTTGAAGTGACATTAAAGGTTGTATATCTCCCCAGGTCTTCTGTAAAACAACTCATTACTACTATTCCGGTTGTCATCGCAATGCAGCTTAGTAGCTCTGTTACCTAATCCGGGTGGTATTTAACCATTGTAAGCTTTGCTATGGTACAGCGGCATCTAAAACACTCTCCACGGAGGATGCCCCGAGAGTCTCAAAGGACCTGTACGTTCGTTGAAGCATCCGTTAATTTACACTCATTTGCGTTTCACCTTGCATGGGCCCACAGACATACACACACAATGAAGCCCACTCTCGTCTTCCGCTAACGCATGTCTTAATTTTCGCACAAGCAAATCCTTCCCACGTGGACGGATAACACGACCCACGCGGACCCATAAATCATCGTGCCGCAGAGCAAACAGCACGGTTCCCAGCTCTCTGTTGACGCGGCATAACCTCGGGGCCCCTTTGGTGGCCAGCCACCTTTTTCGTGTACACCTTTGTTTGGGCACTACCGATTGTCAAGTGTGTGTTACCGCGGTTTGAGCATTAGATGATGGTAGGGGTCCAGGGTTAATAACATACCAGCGTGGATGACAACGTTCGTTGGGCGATGTCGTGTACGGGCCGGTGATGAAGAGGATAAACCCCCCGACTGTATCGGGTCAGTACGTTATGTTGCCCTCGTTATCCTCGATGTCCGCTCGAACGCGGCTATCGGATCCTGCTGGGAGTTTGCAGTGCGTGTTGCAGACATTTAGGGGAAAGTTGCGTGTGCCAGCATAAATGAACTCACAAAGTATATCATTATTATCATTTATGATTGTTTATGTTTCCTAACCGCAAACGGGTCGCATACGGGGCGTTGGCGTGTCGGGATGATGGTTGACTACTGGACAGCCGTGAGTCGGGCATAATTTGTCACATCTTGCCCTTGGCCATCCTGTTACCTCCAACACCCTTTTGCCTGCCTTGTCACGAGTACTTCAGGTGTGCTAATGTCTTTTTAGTCCGGCCGCACTGGCGGATGGTGTCCGTGTTTAGTGTGGTGCGAAATTTATCAATTTCGGGTCGCTTATTAATGGAAAGATTAGACGTAGCTTGCGGTGGCATTTGATTGTTAGCACCTGAGTTGTTAGCGGAAATATAATAATTTCGCAACGATAAGTGGGATCTGCTTAGCAAGAGTGGTCCGGTAGAAAGTGGTCCGGAAACAACTATACACGGGTGTTGGTGACTAGATGAACTCCGAAGCGGTGTATTAAAAGAATGATAAATGATCGGATCATTTGTTAGGTCTATTGTATAGCCTGAATACATTGGAAAGCATATACACTATCTATCTTCCTACAATTACAAAACTATCCTCCCAACCAATCAATTGGAGACCAAACGAAAGTTATCTCTTGGGCAGAGTTGATAAAATAACTCATTTTTACGCTACACAGAAATAATGTAGTTGTAATTTATAGTTCTACATCACGGTGGTGATAACTACGTATCAAATTTCAGCGAGTAGCTCAATTTCTGATTCTGACCCTGACATGCAGGAAATTGAAAACAACATGCCGCCCTAATTGGAGCTCTATTTGCCCACAGCATCTAAAATCTAATCCATATTCACCAGTGATGTCCAACTCCTTTTTGGCTCGCGGGTCGCTTTGCATGTTCACCAAGCAGGTTGGGGCTTGCTAGGTAAAATTGTATTTTTAGCTGCAGTAGGTTTTATCGATCTTCATTTAACTGTGGAGTATACTCTGAATTAACTGCAGATTTAAGATGAACGAGGGCTTTGCTGCCGAATTTGAATTTCCGCATCTAACTTCTAATCTACCCTTTATTTAAAATGGGCGAGAGTTGAGAGTGTTCGTTTTTGACCCCCACTTTTCCAATGGCTTCCAATGGTTAACAAAGAGAAGCTGAGAAGTTTTTTTTTCAAACAGCAAACTTTTCCGAGTATTCTGAAGCACCAGAGTTGATTCCGGTTTTCCAGCATCGGAACCGAAAGGGAATACATAAATCCGTTCAAAATTGCCCGTAACTAGTTCGTCGTTATCAGCTGCTTGCGGTAGTGGCGTAGGTAGAATAGTGAATACCGGTTCGCATGTTATTTATTCTAGATTCAGATTCATTTGGATAAATGTCGAATATCTCCCTACTCCGAATCGTACATTTGGCCGACATTTAAAAACATAGTGCAGAATTATGTATAAGCTAAAAAGACAAAACGTAAGATAGGGTTTAGTATTTTCTGGATGATTTTTTCTTTTGATAACTTTGATAACTTTTGGTGTGTTATAACGAAATTTAATCAGAATATCCATTTTTCAGTGTCTAGAATACAAATATATTGCAATGTGATTCGTATATGTGTTAAGCTGAATTAAAAATTCCTTGTGAATTGAGAACATTATGTTACTATTTTTGTTGGGCTTTGCTTAGCTATACGCAATAATCATATAAAATTTTTAATTTCTCCAATAATAATGTAATATAGTGAATGTTTGATAGTGAACATAAGCACACATCTTCAAACTTATTATCGCCTCCGCATGCCCACATGCAGCATAATGCGCACTGAGCGTTTTAAAGCCGGGTCGATCGTCGATCGTACAATCGATCGATGGGCATATATAAGTAAAAATAAACAAATGTTAAAAATGTTTAATTATGTGTGCAGTAATTATGTATGAAAATAATAATTTGTTCAATAAAAAATCTCACTTCAACCAAACGAAACGAGTCGGACATTAGTGCTCTCTAATGACAGACTCTCTGCGCCTGTCTAAAGAAAAGCGGCGCGAGGTAAGCTTTGCACAAGCAACATTCATCAATGTAACAATAAAAATATTGTTTTTAGAACAAATATTGTTTTCGGTTCATAATTAAATGAAACTGTCGATTCATCCGTTGCTGATGTCTTTCGAAATCCAACATTAAATCTTGTCAGAATTTTTTCCAGCTAATCGGCAGCACATTAACATTTGTCTAAATTTATTACTGTAACAAAACAGAGAAAAAATCTGTCATGAACGTTGTTGCAGTACCGATAATTCCCGTAGGTTATCACAAGTTAACTAGGCACTGCAAAGCTGATGTTTACTTTTGTGCAGCTTTTTCGCTGATAACAACACGACGCTCGGCAAATTTGCAAATGCACGAACTGTAGCAAATTTCCAATGGTAAATACCCGCAAAATCAGCTGTAACTATCATTTCGGTTCGTGGCTTCTGCCTAATTACTGGCCCAAGCGTGTGTTGATTTTCAATTTGTCTGCCACAATCCGAAACAAAGACCCGACGCCCTTCAGTTGACTGCCAACTCAGCCCGGGGGAGGCTCATCATTCAATCAATGGGCGATTATTTTCCTGTCATTTTGCACCGAAAAGCATGTCCTCGACACGCTTTCGGCTCGGGGTAGAGTACGGCACAATATCCCTTCATCGTTGAATCACCGTCAATCGCAACACCAATCAATCCGATCTCTCCGTATCTTCCCGGCAGGGTAGTGTTATGGCCGTGCATTGCATTGAAGTGCAAATTCAAAAATGCAACACATCAAAGATGTGCAGGAGGCGTACAAGCGAACAGCACTTCAAAAGCGATAAAATAATTGCCCGTGTTGTTCTATTGTTTTGCATGCGAACAGAACAATGTGCCATGGTAAAGAGAATGAACTTAAACAAAAACGCATTAAAAAAGAGAAAAGAATAAGCCATTCACTGTGGAATGTGTTGCACGATGGTGAAATACTTTTTCGGGACAGAACATGCAACGCCTTCCTGCCTTCGTTGCAACCGGGCGCCAATCATTTGTTGCTGTTAATCGACCGTTCCGAGTGCCGAGGATTATTAGTTGCATTGCGTGATGAAAATTTATTTAGCTGATTGAAGTGCGCATCACCATCCTCCAATCTCACCAACGAACATTTGGGAGCTGGTGTAAGCGAGCATGATGATATTGTGATTCAACATCGCCCAGTCAGTCCCGGTGTCCCGTACCGTGGTCCGCCCACTGCACAACACGTTTGGCACAAAACTTTTCAGCACCGCGGATCGTGACTCATCGCAACATTTTGTGATTTGCATTAATAGCTTTGCAAGCTCGCGCGAGTTGAGCACAACAGTGGCCGACGAGAGTCGTTTGCTTCATTCACCATTCCGGCGTCCCAAGTATGCTGCTTCCGAGTTTGAGTGAGTGTGAGCGCTCACCAGTGATTAAGCACTATAGGAACGTGCTGTGTTTTGTGCGCTGCGTGTTGATTTTACGGATTTGATTGGTTCATTGAATTTTGTCAAACAGCAAATTGAGCGTTTCGACGATGACAAAATTAATGCTTTTGTGCTAAAAAAAGGGAAATGGAATTCCGCTTCCGATGAGCCATATTTAGCAATATGACAATGTTCGTGCTACATCGGCTTTCTCGCAATGAAGCGTGATAATTGAGAGGGCATGTAAAGTGTTTAATGAACAATAGTAAAGCATATCCCACATCGAATTGCATCACGAAAAACATGCTGTAGAAAATCACCCATTTGATCGATCCTTTTCCAAACTTTCATTCAATAAAACATAAGCTGTTAGTAAGTATCAATGCCATAGAAGTACGCTAGCACCTTACGCTTAACTTCACTTGTTACATCCTGAACAAAATTTGGTCGCAGTTTTTTTCTGCATTTAAACTCATTTTTGTTCATTCTTGCTTAAGATTTGACCTCCTTGGAATGCTTCCGTAGCGTCTATTTCATAATAACCCAATACTTTTCGATAGGTTCTAGTTCCGAAGCCTATGGGGTGGTTCTTGTCCTGGAGTACTAAAGAATAAGCTACTTGGCATCGTATCAATTTAGGATTTTTTAATAGTTTCAAGAAACTAGATCGGGTCAGAAGAACGCAGAACCCTCGTATTGTTTCTACAAAGGAAACATTCATTTCTGAAAACACTTCTTGAGGTAGATCTCCTCATTTCCAGTCCCAATTGTTACGAGCTAACCAATGAACTAAAGAACAAGCTTTAATTTGTTTGAGCACATTAGTGCTAAGTACAGATACAGATTGCTCGGCAAATCATATATAATTTGGGCAACAATGCAAGATTTCAATGGTTTACTACTGTTTCCGGGAATCATATTTATGCTTGGTGGTGAAGAACAATAGCCCCGGATCCTGGAAGAAACATTGAGACTTCGTCAGCATCTGGCACTGATGCGATTTTCCACATGTTTACACAAAGCTTTTTCATGACGATGTTTATCCTTGCTGTCTTATAGCATTTAAGTTTTATTTCTCTATTCTTCTAATCACTGAATCTTTTGTCTTTAAGCCACATTTCATATGATTCATCATGCTCTGAATGTCACAATATAGCCAAGGCTTGTCAAAGTCGTGGTTCGTTTAACCTTCAAAAAAATATTTTAATTGCAAGGCAAGTTAACATAGTTGGTCTGATAGTAATGTCAAAGTTTAGCCAAAGATACGCAATTTAATTTTAATAATTTTAATAGTAATAATTTAATAATAATAATAAATAGTCTCATATCTATGACTTGTGTAGTACAGATTGTACGGTACGATAAGGGACAAATTTTAAGATACATAGATACATACATACTACACAATAATTTTTTATACCAAGTTTGTTCAAAAGTTTTAATCTAAGAGGCTCAACAACTATTTCCCTAAACATAGCTCAAGCTTGTCCAATTACAAAACAAAACCGGTTCCGCAACTTGTTGGCTATTTGAGCATCAACACTCTTTAATGGAAACATTTCCATTCAAATGTGCCCTACGTTTGCCGTTACATCGAAAGTCTTCTCCCATCCGTCCTTCGGTCCCACCATTAGCCCTGCCACAGGGAATAAAAACGATTCCTCAAAATACAAGGAAGTGTCTGCAATGATTCGCCTCACTTCGTTCTCCAGAAAGGCTTGCGAACGGTGTCAAGATGCAGCCGACGTTCGGCCGGCGTCATTAACGATGCACTGTGTGCAAACTCATGTGCAGTCAACATCAGCGCCACAATCGCAAAAGCACTGAAAAGAAATAGAAAAGCAAAACAGTCAAGCCGTTCACACATTGCCGTTGGCCACTGGCGGGTGCACTCGATGCATTTGCGTGTGTGTGGTAAAGTTTCGACTTTCAAGGAAAAGTAAGAAAGCAAAAAAAAGCAGACAAGCACCACACATTTTGGATGTGCATGGTTTACCGCGGTAAAGTTACCATCCATCATCCAATATTTGAGTTGTTGTTGAGTGTTGATCGCGATGCCGACGGTGGTTCCGGAAGACATTTGGCAGTTGGCGAAATTTTGTATCTCATCGCATCACATTTGCACACTCTTCGTGACAGTCAAGTTACCATTAAGAAGACAATCCTTTCCGATCCGATTAAGAAGCGATTAGTGTGGAGGGGAAAAAAATCCTCCTTGAAAACACCTTCAAAGCATAGCATCAATTTTTCGTGTTGCCTCAATAACTCTTCAAAACAGCAGTTCGATTAAAATGTAACATAAGTCCAATCACGATCAGTGTTAACCGACGGAACAACACAAAATCAATGGTTCCTCGCCGAAGTGCTACAAATCACGACAAATTGCCACTGCTCTTTAATTGCTCATGGTGATGCATGGGCTGAAAGCTTCCAAAGTCTCCCCGTTTTCATGTTCATAAGTGCAAATTGCCTAAAATTCGAAGCCAAACTCACGACGGCATGTTAATGTTGTCATACGGTTCGTGCGCTTCTAAAGGAATGATGTCTGTGGTTCCTTTTTTGCTTGCAGTTGCCAAACGATTGCCGGAAAGGAAACAGAATGGAACTGTGCAGACGACCACGAGCTGGAATGAAGATTTATCACGTCAGTTTGCATTTAGGTTCTGATGGGGGTTTGGAACTTGGAATGCGTTTTTTCTTGCCTCTTTTACGAGTGCTATACAACACTATACAACAAAATCAACTGCTATGCTGAGATTTCGAAACCAAACCAAATGGGTTTGTAGATTAATGGGTTATTTGAATGTTTATGACCAATGGAAGGACATGAGTTTATCGACTCAAAGGTAAAGGATTTTAAGGTAACACAAGAGCATTAGCTTAGAGAGCTTTCAAAAATTCGTATTTCATTATTTAAAATGTTTAGCTAACTGTAGAAACGTAATTTAAACTGCATTACAAAAAACTCCTCTAAAAAATCCCTATCTACGATGTTTGAAATAAACAACATAGAAATGTACTTATGATGCAGTGAAATAAACTTATATAAAGTCATTTATTAATGAAGAAAACATACTAAGGTTTAATTTTTTAACAGGCGATATTTAGTTTTAATGACACAAGTGGGAAACAAAATATAAAAAAGAAATTAAATTTCTCTTAAAGCAACCTTATGAACAAGATCGAATGTATTAATTCATGAAACATATTTATTTGAAAACAGAAGATTAATTCGATAAAAACGATAAAGTTTTCATTTTTACCTCACTAATTGAGTAACATAACAAACAAAACGCGTGAAATTCTAAATACGTTTCTGTAAAGAACAAAACAAAAGTGGTAAGAATAACGAAGAATAGACAATTCGGTTAATAAAATATTTCCCCTTACAAAAATGAATATAAAAACAAAAAGAAATGTAAATTGGTTTAAATCAATACCTAGAAAGAGAAGGTTTTTCCTCACCAACAAAAAACTGCATTTTAAAAATTAACCACCTCAACAGAAAAGGTATTTCCATGTGGGTAAATTGACATTAAATGACAAACATTCACAAACAAACCAAAATATGTGTACAACTTTCTCAATGCAAGAACAAATATGATGGATGTTTCTATCCTTGCTTCCTCGTGCACTGTAACAT
Source organism: Anopheles marshallii (assembly GCF_943734725.1). Taxonomy (NCBI): domain Eukaryota; kingdom Metazoa; phylum Arthropoda; class Insecta; order Diptera; family Culicidae; genus Anopheles; species Anopheles marshallii. Next base: position 52,055,519 of record NC_071327.1, read on the forward strand.
GAAACCCCAACATATTCACGCACGTACGAACATGCATGCAAATCCTTCGACAACTCTTCCGCCATTTCAGCGGACTTGCTCTTGGCTGTGTAGGAAGCTGCTCGTTATAAATGATGATGATGTATCGATCGATCAATTGCCCAGCGCGTGTTGACACGTTGCGGGTGAAAGTTTGTATTTTTACTGCGTTTCTGCCCTTTGATCGAGTTTTCGGCGACCAGAGGTGAAAAATTACCCAAAAATCGACTCCCTACAGCGTACGCTCATAAATCAAAGCACACGAGCGGTACAGGAAAATTGAGATATCCGCTGGCAGTGATTATTTATTTCCCTCCTCCGACTTTTTTAAAGGCGTAGCGGATGTGTATTCATGGTTGGAAAAAGGATCCAGTTTTTAGTTGCTGTACATTTGCACTTTCGGCAGCAGATGACAAAGTGCATTCGATAATTTGTTGCCTTGGTGTTGCGAGGAGCAGTGTCGTTGTGCTTCTACAGTGCGGGGCATCAGGTTACTCAATTAAAATGGCAATGTAAACATGCCGGTACGCCCACAAATGCAGCTGCAGAAATGCGTCTGCTGGAAGCGTTGTGCGAGCTCAGTGTTCACTAATGAGAGGATGTTCGGTCGGTACGAGCCGCTGTAGCGGGGGTATGCACTTGCTGACCTCAAAAGTCATTGCATGCGACAACGACGGGAGACGAAGCGATCGCTTCGCTAGTGCCGTCGACAGCTGTCGTCAAAGTTCAAAGGATATCTGAGGATTTGAGCGAAAACCGCAGCAAAATCCCATGTTAATTAGGGGTTCATTTCAGTGGAAGTAAACTATTTTGTGGTTGGGTGAAGATAATGACGACATTGTTTTGGCGAGAGGTTACATTTTTTTTGCTTCGTGACCTAAGTTTCAGGGCAGAAGCAAATCATGAGGGTTTCAAGAAACGAAACGATGTCGAAGTCTAGCTTGGATATAAGTTTGCAAAAAATTTTGGTTGTCTTTCAAATACAGTTCGCTGATTTGATCATTTTAACTCTTTGCAGAAGGCATTTGAAATAGGAACACATAAAAATCCGATATTTATTAACGTCAGAAGCAGATTAAATAGCGATTTGATAGGTCCCAAGAAGCAGACCAATGATGTATATAGAATAGCTGCGCGAATGACAATGACAAGTCAGCTGGGTTATAAAAACGCAACAGGGTAGCGGACGTTATGGATCTGGCCAGTTGGAAAGCATAATGTTCGCCGTTTGTTCCTTCTGTCGGTAGGTGAAGGCAATAGCGATATATGCACGAATGTCTAAGCTCAAAGAAATCGAACCATTCGCAAGAAACCTGTTCTACCTAGCCATAAAACATTCCATTTTGATTGAAAATCTTAAACGGTGCGAGACTCGCTGTTTGCCACGAATCAACAAAGCTTGTCCGTTTATCCTGTGGCCTCAGATTTGGGAAATATATGGGCATTTTTGCATGTTTATTAATTAACTTTGGATGCATTCGCACCGGGAGATGAAGCTTATCTTCAAATAAGATATCAGCATATTGATATTTCATCTCCTATCTCCGTTGATTTAGGTTTCAGGCGGGTTAAAGCACAATCTGTGGATGTCAAGCACGGGAGTGAAAAAAATCAATTTATTTAGCAAAAATGCTATGAACAAACATAAAACATATCCAATTTACAGGTTCCATCAGAGGGCATCAACAAAAAAAAAAAAACAAAACGAGAAATAAAACATATTGGAATTGGCAAATAAATTTGCTTATCGTTTTATGGATGTGGCGTTTTGTATCTTGATGCTGGTTCACTGTTCAAGGCTGCAGGTTACCTTTTCTGCCTGCCTCTGACGTGAAACAGACTGATATGCAAACATGATAGTGCAGCACCGTGCCAAGATTTGATGAAGGTAGATACACGAAAACCAAATCAAATCTAGAGCTCCTGGTGAGTGTATCAGAGACACTCACAAGCCACCGCTCAACATTTGAGAAGTAATAGGGACCGTAAGGGAAGCCGCATAAAACGCATGATTCGCATCGGTGCCGGCGCTGGCTCAGCATTAGCATTCATGGCGCACCGGTTGCCGTCGTCGTTGTCTTCATTGCTTCGTCTTCAACTTATCGCAGCGCATCCCGAGACTTCAGTCGTGCTGCTTTCATGGCTTGCTTTTCCATTCTTACCAAAAGTGTGCGGCCAAACTGAGTCAGAATTTTTATTTATGAGATTTCAGTATGTGGTTGTTATTGGAGTCTCCTTCCATTTCATTTGGCTCTGTCCGTTCCGTATTGCTGGTGCTTTCTCCGGATCGCGTTATGGTGGCTTATGAGCGGGTAGCGCCATTTTTACCCACGCGCAAGCAACGAAACCTCCGGGACATGTGGAGCATGTGTTGCATTATGATCTGATGTTTTGTGTTACTTTGTTCCTCTCGAAATTGCTGTAAAATGGATGAGATTCTTCGTAAACGGATTGTTTGCAAGATGATAAACCGAGCGGATGGAAAAGAAAACGTGAGATGACACATTAAATTGACCGAAGAAATGTGCCACTTGTGAGTGAATGTCTCGCATGTCGACAATGCGCAACCTTTTGGATTGTGATGTGATTGTTTACGGTCCTATTTAGAACGATTTGGGAAAGTGGATTAATGGAATTTCTTCTTGCGGTGATAACGTTATGTGCAATATTATGGCGTTTCCTGTGCAATATTATGGCGTTGATTGTGGTTGCTTAACGTTGACAGTGGTTTTTGGAATGCGATTAACAGCCGGATGTCGGATGGTTTGAATGCTGCAATCCTACTGCACTGAAGTAAGTTAATGGATCTGTTGCATTTTAATGTCGGAATAAGGAAGTACCCGACTGTTTATACATAAAGTGCAACAAGTGGAGGCAATTGTCCATGTTTTTATTACTGGCACTGACAGTATTAGCGATTGGACATGTTAATCAAAGGAAGCTTAATGTATTTAACAAGTTCTATGAATCCTTCTTAATTTATTAGATAGATAGATAGAGGTAGATTATTGATTCGCATATTTAAATTTATTAAATCTCCTTTTATGAAACCTTCTGAATTTATTGGTTGTTTATTATTTCACACATTTACATTTCAAAACCCCGCCTTTTAATTTGTCTAATTGCAGGTGTTAGCATCGTATGTATATTAAGCAATTGTTTCTTTTTAACAGAAATTTTGTTAAACAGAGGTTGTTGAATAGTTATTCAGCTATATGAGATTATTTCTCAAACTGAGATTTGTTTGAAGCTTTGCGAAGTGAAACCGATTTTAGCACATTTCCTTTTAAGATTTTGTTTTTAGCATTTTAAATCTAGTTTCCTGTTTGGAAAGCGCAACATAATTCTCTGGTGCTATACTAATTTTAATCGGATTTCTAATCTCTACATCTATTCGTGGACAAAAACAGGTTTTATGTGAAATTAACCACGAATAGTTTATGTTTTTCGTGAAATTGCTAGTAATTTCTTGTAGCAATTCTGAGTTGTTTAACGATTTCTCAATGCAATTATATCATATTTAATTCTTATAGTTCGTTTTGTTTGAGTAATTAATCTTCGCCAATAATGATCATTAATTGCATTCTAAATCAACGTGATAGCATTAATATAGGATATGCGTAAGTAGTGTGGAAAGCACAACTTTTTAAAATACAACTGGCCGCGGTAACGAAAAAAACTGATATAGAGAGCTAATGATTTAATGCACCAAATTGAAAGCAAAATTTAAAACATTGTTCCATCCTCGATCAGATAATCTGCAATCTAACGCCACAAGATATTTTCAAGTGCTTGGCGTATGCTACACTCGATTCGTGATCTATATTTGTTCCACTTTCTCAGAATTCTCAACCGAATCACCAATGCCCGAGTGCGCAAGAGATGCGTTAAAATTTATCAGCTTGGACCACTTCTAATAACTGACCACAACCGCGTCCATCCATGCACGGTTCGCTGTGTTTGTGTGAATTACGAACGCATCAGTGAGATCACCCAGATCATTTAACAACAACAGCAACAGAGCGCTGGTGGTGATAACCTTCCCAGGCTCCGGAAACGCCAAGCTCCAATTTGTGAATGAAAACCGGCCCGCTGCGAGGTTATCGAGAGCACAACCGACAGACAAGGGAGAATGCGAGAAACAAGCGATTTATTCTAAAACAACGCATAACACACATTGCGTGTGCCATATTTATGCGCACCTACGAGCCCGATCGTCGTCGAGCTCCGGTTATGACTTTGCGGCGAAAGATTAGCGTGCCCGATGGTGCCCGATCGCTTATCGCTGGGTTTTCGGTTGGTGGCGGCTTAGCAGACGTCAGTTGCGGTGAATTTATGCCATTCGCGCACACAGTCCGCGCCACACCATTAGTCATAGGAAATTCGAGAAACGGTGCGAGTCCGGTTCCGTGAGTGGTCTGCTTGGCGCCTGCCAATTTAATTCCATCCATCTTTCGGCGGTACTGTGAGAATGGTCGGTGGCTTGTGGAATGTTCCGTTGCTTGAGATAGAAATTTCAGGTGTTCAAATGTCGCCATGCAAGTAGTCGGTAAATATAATGAATGGAATGTATGAGGGCGAAGAAGTTTGCTGAGATCTTATAACGATGAATGAATGGGGCAGAATGCAAACCGAGACATTGAGTGGCAAATTCAATTAGCAGCGCGCATGGGAGCCTTTGCAGCAGAGATAATCTGGGAGATCAGCGTAAGTGTGCTTAGCGTTATGCTCGCTGTACAAACAAACCCCGTTTCTAGCCAGCAATGATTTAGAGTGCATAAAATAACATTCGAAAGGCACTCAGTAAAAAAAGAGACATCGATACGGCAACTGTGTGTAAGCTGCTGCTGGCCCATAAAAGTAAAGCAATAAAAAAGGAATTTACTTCACCGTGCTCGGAAGTCGACGCAAACAAGTTTGTTTTACATTTATTACACACGGTGTACGAAAACACCCATCTCCGCCCGTCCTAATTCGGCATCGTAACAGTTGCGAGGGGAGCAACAATTTTAATTAGAAAACCATTCCTCAAGACACTCTGGTGCTGGTGCTTGGGGAGGTCAAATCGGCGCACTTCAATCATGCGTGTCACGGAAGAAACGACTCTCGCCCGGTCCGCACCGGTCCTGATGCTTCGCGTATCGGCAGCCCGCCACCTTCCAGCGGCAGCAGAAGCATAATTTATTATCCAATAAAACATTAGACCGCCCGCCATTTGGAACCAAGCGCAACAACCGGTCATTCGCGCATAATGTGTGTTCACGGATGGAACGTTATGGAGCGTTTTTCGTCCAGCGATGTCAAACACTAATGAGCCGGCATGCATTAACTGATTTTCATGTTGGTTCGTCATTTATAGCAGACAATGGTGCGATCGAACCCTTCCACCATGCGAATATTTATGTTTATCGGACTACTTCAGCTAACTGATCATGGTCAATCATTCAGGGCTGTTTGACACCACTGGAGTACACACCAAACGTGCGAAAAAACGAGACGAGCTATAATAACACGACTTCTGCTGCTAATGTTTAGCCCTTTTGCCTTTTGTGTGTTTTTATTTGCATAATTCGTAGGAGGATTTACCCGTGACCATGCGCGCCAAACACAAAACATCACACCAAACATGGACGAAATAGACTTTTCCGAGCGTTTCGAATTCTATAAATAGTAGTACGTAAAATGCGCGAATCCGCCTATGGGGACGGTTGGTTTTTGTCACGTCCAAATCGGTCGCTAATCGTGTAACAGAAACATTTACCATAGATGAGAAGCTTGGTGCTTTACTCGCAAGCATCGGCAAATACACATTATATTTCTTCCGGTTGCTATTGGTGACAAGCGGGGAGGTTTAAAAAATGAGATTCCGTATGTGATATGATCACGTTCATCTTCATGGTAAACCACCAAGTATGAGCCGCTGATGGTGGTAGCGATAAGGTCTCGCGCTTTATGGTGCCCTCCGACACAATACGTGCGATATGATGAAGTGATGTAATGGAATATAACGGGCGGGCTTCAAGGTAGCTTCAGCTTTCAAAAATTTGCTTGTAGTTGTTTCTGCGGAATGATTTGTTGCTTTGGTACGTGCATGCCATAAAGGCTAGATTGTGTTAGACCCATTGGCCATTGGTGAACAAATGTCAACGGGATGCTTGGTCCGGATGGTTAGCTTATGCTTTCTGCAAAAGCGAGATTTAGCTATTTCTTAGTCTTATATGGTACTTATGTGGTGGTACTAGTCAGACTTGACTTGACGACTTGAAATGTTCTCAGTTAAATTGTGTTTCAGGAACTCTTTTGAGGAAGTCTCATGATTCATTTTAAATCATTTCACCTCGACGGTTCTAAGCATTCAAGTAATCAAATTCTTGAGATTTCGTAACCTTAATGGTTGTATGACTTAAAGACTTGACCAATCGATCGACTTCCAGTTTTAGTCATGTTTTGGATCACACTATCTTTACCTTGAATTGTAGAACACCTTGGAATTTAATTCGGTCCTAGACTCGAATTTCCTAGTAGGAGTTAATGCGTTATGGAATTAAATAACTAATTTCATCAGATCTTCGATTAGATAGTGAACGAAACGATATTCTATGTTCCAACCTTGAATTTTGTTCATAAATGATCTTCGCCTAATTTCTTGGTTTATGTGTGCCTAAGAGTCCAAGAAATTCAACATACATTAGAGATTTAGACGAAACATACCCAAACCGGTAGTTTCACAATGCACAAAACGTTCCAATAAATTGGAATTGGAACACCCAATACCGGAAGGACATGATTTGTTTGACAAACATCTAGTGGCGCCGCTGCTCTGTGTCATAAGCCACTCGACGAGGACAAACACGGACCGGGAAAACAAATCGTCACTACTGATGAATGAAATACCCCTATCAGCCACCCGAAAGAGGCGCCCTCGGTAAAGTGATTCGCTTGTACGACTCATTAACCCCTTACGCCCTTGGTAACGCGAACATAGGCGCTTGTTGGATGACTTCCAGTGACAACAGTCAACTCAGACGCTCAAGTGTTTTCCTGTCTACTTCGCCTGCCTGTGACATTTATGGTCCTTTGGTATAATCGCCCGCTTACCCTGAGCTATAAATCGGTTACAATTACATCAAAGTTCCCTAAACCTTCACCCACGGGTGCCTTACGGGCGGGGCGAAAAGATCAAGTGTTTGACACTCGGCCTGCGATTATTTTTTCCGTTCTCTCACTCTCTCTTTCACACTCTCCGTGTCACCATCACTACTTTGTCCTTACACGAAATTGTAGATGAAATACCTCGTGGCATAATCTTAAACGGCAAACAACGCCGACGGAAAACTTTGTCTATGGCGCAATGTTGGGTAGTGTGTTTTTGCTAATTATCTCGCCCGTCTAGTTTGGTGGAGAATTTATTCGTGCGTTTGACTTCACGGGGTCGAACGTTTAGTGGTACCGTGATAAGACCCGCGCATTGATTGGATTGCTAAATGAGCCATGCAATGGACATGTTTTAGGTGCGGTGTATGTCGAAACGGGTGTGACGGTAGTAGTGGCGGTTTTGGAAGAATTATTACCTCGGTAAGGGAAGAAAGTTCTGCTAGGTAATGAGCGATAGATAGCACTTAAATCATTGTGGATAATATGTGACAGCGACTTCCGAAGCAAAATAGGGCGACTTTAGTTTGCAAAAGAAAAGTAATTACAGACTGGATGCTGGGTGAGCTTTAGGGTGAATGTAAATGGTTGTTACTGGCAGGCACATTGCGAGTAGAGGATGAAAAGTTGACGGATTACCTAAGGGTAATTTGAACCTACAAACATGAGTAAATACGCTCACTCAATATTAAGTAACACAATATCATTAAATGCAATAAAAATAGTTTGGAAATTTTCCGTATCGTTGAAAGACAATTTCAAAGCGGTGTGAGCAAAATTTATTTGAATTGCCTCATCTTGGACACTTTTCTACTTTCATGTTAATTTAACTTTGTTTTCGTGATCGTAAGCTCAGTGTATATATAATTATATGAAAAAATTATGTAACATTATGTAAATGCTTATTATTATTATACATACTTATCAAAACAAATTGAATTTGTTATTTTGTTCTGAGATGCTTTTCAAAATTGTACTTTGAATACTTTTTATTGCAATTCGCTTCAGTCCAAATTACACTGACGATACGACGAATTGTCATCGTACTGCAATTAGTGAATAAAGTATGTTTCTTACTGTAATTAATTGATTACAGAACTGCTCCGAAACTAAACACACTTTTAGTCTAAGCAAACGCAAAAACGGTTGATTTCTTCGTCTATCGTTCGTCGTCTATCAGTCCCCTCTCAATAGGTCCGCAACGGTCCCATAAATATTGAATTCCGAGTCAAATTGAGTCACCGGTAAAATCGTAAAGACCATCTACCAATTTGATGTTCACACTCTGCTGTCCGGCGCAGAGCGTACTCCGTGTGCGGAGGAGTATGTTGATACACAAACGACCAGGACGGAAGTTATCGAAGGGAATAAAAACACGCGATGGCGATAATTGATAAGTCGAGGCTGATTAAAAGTGTCAATACGCGGGAGAGCTCGAAGCGGGCGAACACCGTACAGTGCGGGCTGAAAATAAATTGAAACTGTGAGTCTCACACACTCACTTCTTCCTAGTCCGTGCATTCCGGCGATGCTCCATACGAAGCATATGCTAATAAATTTTAATTAATTTACAGCGATAGAAAAAAACGGTATTATCCACCCGCAAGGGAACGAATTCCGGGTAAATGGCGCGTGGTGGAAGCCAGCGCTTCCACAAGGAAGCTGCACCAGATGGCCGTCTAGTCTTAGGGCGATTGGAATCCTTGGAACCTTGGAAGGTAAATGAGTTTCGCTTTGAAAGAGGTCACCACGATTATCGAGCTAGAACAGACGAGCTTTGCCGGTTAATTCTCATTATTGGTCTGTTGCCACTTTGAACGATAAAGAACGCAACCGAGGTCACGATCGTGGCGAAAGAATTAAATTTCTATTAGAAAAATGGAATACTCACTGGAAGTGGAGCAAAATGAGATAAAATTAACATTAACTTATTTCTCCTTGAAGTCACTCTTGTGATGGTTTTGATGGCACGCGAAGACTTTGTTGGCTCAAGGGTTTTCTAGAATTATTGCCCATTTTCGACGTAGGTAGACAAATGCACATGGAATTTATGTTTGATTGTGCTTTTTCCTAGGAAATGATGAAATATTGGTATGTTCAGTAGGTGAAATATTAAAGATAATAGTTGAATAACAAAAAAACAACATTACAAATATAAAGCAAAATCAATTGTTCTGGGTAAAACTATATGAATTTCGTGTAAATTACTGAACTATTTTAGCTTAATGATTCTAATTTAATTTAATTGTGTTTATTACAGTATAAATCGCTTCTCTTTAACTTACCAATTAAATGCAACAGAAAATCAATAACACATTCTATCACGTCCACTCACCAGCACATCTAAACGGATCGGTTTTTGACCCACGCACCGAACCGCATTCGCTTGCTTATGAATTGCTGGTGGCACTAAATGAGGCGTGTAAATTTTGCCAACCGCACAACCATCGCCATCACACAAAACCCGAACGCAAGCTCGTGGATTAATCTGGCGTAGAAAGAGAAAATGCAAGCCTTTATGTTATGCGTTCCGGTTAGGAAACATGATCGGTTGGGCATAATTCCCGTTCTTCCCCTAACGACAGTCCTCCCGTGGGAAATTCGCTCACACAACACAGCCTCAAACCAATCAGCTCGTTTAATCAAATCGGGCGGAGTATTTTGAATAAAATTAACCAGCTCATCAAACTGCTTTTTCGGAGTAGAACCGGAAACATATGAATGAATATACCGGCCATGTACGAGTGTAAGTGTTTAGCAGTTTGTTTGATGTGGATGACAGTGATGTAATCGGTAGCAATCTTTCCGGGACCGGGATCGAGAACTGTGTGCAATTAAATTGGACAAATGTGAATGAATGTAAAGGTGAGCTCTTAACCGAATTTGTGCGTTGAAATGTAAACTTGTGCGCGATCGAAATATCGATACAGCGTGCAATCTGTACAATCGATCAGGAACAAAACACAGCCCCGGTAGGAGATGAAACATCCGTCAAAGATTTTTATCTACCGAGCCGTGTACTGGGCGACCTTTTATAATTCAACCATGAAGTTAATGTTTTTATATTCTATACGAAATGTGTGTTTTTAATAAAAAAAAATAAAATATTAAAATCTTATAAAAATATTAACCTCTGGTAAAAAAACTCTACATGGTAAACTCACTGGAAATATGTTTGTCTACAGTTAGAATAAAATTTCATTCACAATTGAACGAAAAATGTCGTAAACATTTATGTATTTTTTACGCAAACTTGCCAGTTCGGATTCATGATCAGTTTTTATGTCGTTCCCGATTTGCATCCTTTTGCATGGTTGTAAATAAACCAAACGAAGCGTGCAAAATTGATTGAGTCGTTTCGGATGTGCACGGCCTCCGGGTTACCAGAAGCACCCAGGAAGCATTCGTCCATCGTCGATGTTCGATGGTGGCGAAGATTTTTAACACCCAAAAGCATGAACAAAAAAAAAAAACACACACACACACACAGATTGAGAGTGAGGGTTTGTGCATCGAAAAAGATGCATACGATCGATACGTTCCGCTGCCGTACGAATATATCGCAAAGGCCCGGAGGTGGGTTGGAAAGTTTTTCTCTATCTCAGGAAAGAGATTTTTTTCATGTCACATAGTCCATCCATGGAAACAAAAAAAAAAAACAACAAAAAGGACACGTAACCAACGAGCTAGCTTGGGATCATATCAACCAAGAGTGTTAGTGGCCAGATTGTGCTTGCCAAACCATTGCAGCAGTGGACATTTATTATGCTGTTCACGATTCACCGCCTCCGAGCGTTTAGGTTAGTTGAAGGAGAAAGACGCGGGTGGTGAGAGCAGGAAAACAACAGTATGACAATTTTCACGAGTAACGGTGAACCTCTATCGAAGGTGTGTTGGAATCGTATTTAACGCTTTGTCGATCGGGTTAGACCACCCGTGAAGGATGGAGCACACAGCATAGTAGGCGATGAGTTTGCAGAAGCTAGCTAGAGTAGAAGTGCTCATGTCGATGACTTTTATTAATATCCCAATCGAGACGAGGACACCTGAGGTGTATTGGGGTTTTATGCTGTATTAACTTCGAATACCGTAGGATATTGCTTATTGCACTTGGAAGTCAATCTGACTGTTCGTCCGCACACTGATGTTAACCCTAAGGCATTTGAGGTATCATTTGGTATCGCGAACTTACCTATCTTTCGTTATATTTAAGGCCCCAAAGTCATACAAATCGTAATACCTACACAATTAACTAACGTTTCCCAACAAGGGTAGGTTTTTGTTGAGCGAGTCAAGCAGTCTCACATTGTTAACCACGAACTTATCACTCGAAGTATTTGTGGGTCTAAAGTAATAAAAAAACTGACATTGTGGACAGTGATATGATGAAGTATAACATGTTTCAATTCGTAAATTAAATAAAGTAGAAAACATTTTAGGTTAAGGATAAAATAAGTCATTTAATTGTAAAATAAAACATTCAAGTTCTGCCTCATGACAGGCAGACGTTCTGTTTCATTCCTTTGCGCAATCATTGCGATTTCTTAGGCTAATTTTCATTGGCCTTATGACCAACTAGACCAGCACTTCCACTGGCCAAAAACATTCTATTCCTTTCATAATAATAGCCATCCTTCATCTGTTAGTCCTTTAGGCATGAATTTTTCATGCTGACCACCAGTCATTTTCCACTTTTCTCAGGGAAAACATCAAGTTCTCGAATCGCTAGTCCACCCTTGTTCGAACGGACACCGTGCTACTGTTGACAGCCATGCTAGCAAGAAAGGAGGCCTTTTTCTACTATTTAATCATTCCCGTGAGTGTCGTGAATTTTTGCATAATGACTTGAAACAGCGGAATGGTTTTAGACTTCAATTAATTCAATCCCCGCTGTGCCTCTCCCGTTCGCTCCCGGCTCTTGCCTGCCTACTGGAAGGAACATGGCGGGTAAAAAGTCACCACCGGAATGCACCGATTGTGGATAAAGGGACATTTCCTTGCCCTTCCCTTCGGAGATACATTTCAAATTCCGACCGAATTGTCCACAAAGACAAGCATTTCGGTAAGCATTTCGACACCGGTGGTAGAAAAACTAACCACACGCTAGAACGAAAAGAAAATCTCACAGTTGCCGAAAGAGTAAACCGTGAAACAGAAGATAGCGTTCACACGCAAATGGACGTCTCATCGCACCAGCACCGCTGCGGTGGCAGATTGCTTTGAGGTTGTCTTCCATTTTGGCAAATTCCGCAAACAAGAAACTGATAGCCCCCAGGGGGTTCAGTCGGACGGTTTGTTTGTTTACTTATTTAATTTTGTTTTTCAATTAACCACACGCCTGTGGGTTGCATGCGAACGGGAATGGAAATGGAAATGGAAAGCGCAACACGCAGGAAGGAAGGTTTCGGCGAGCATCCGGTTTTGTTCGGTCTATTCCTTTTAATAGAAAGCAATGATGATGTGCAGGGAGTCGAGCGCTAGGTTTTATGCTATGGTAATTTTCGCAATCGCCGTTTCTTCTGGGTGAGCAGAAGTTTTGAAGGCAAGACATCGTGGTTAATTTTAAACGACCTCAACCGAAAATCTAATGGATGGTGGTGGTGGGACTACTTTTAATATCGAGCCTTAACGCACTGCAGTTGAGATAAAGGATTCACCTGTTGGTGGTAGCAAAAGGATGGAATCCGAAATGAGGGGCAAAGATTGTGCGTAGGAGATTAGGAAAAGAAAGGTTTTCTTGAGTTGGAAAGATAAGTTAACATACCACATTGATTTGGGCAGTAAAATTCACTGACGCAATTTTTTTTTTAGAAATCGTTATAGTATTTTCGTTTTGCTTTGTGGTTCAAGAACTAAGAAACCTAAAATCTTGGGTTAAAATGGTTCTCAATAGCAATAAAAAACTTGTAAACAAATTCGTTTCCTCAAATCATTAAGTTTTATGCTCTATAGTTTGTAAGGTTGGTTCGATTATTTAAAAAAATCTTTAATCAAAATTAGTAGTAAATATCATAGAATCATTTTTAAGCAACAAACATATCAATCGTAAAACATCGTTACACATTTATAGCAACTTCTCGTCATGAGTTACTAAAATTCTAAATTACTAAAAATGATTTAAAAACTGTAGAAAGAACTAAATAGTGTCATCAACCTTCAATGCTTCCGGATAATGAGTAGTATGAAATACTTCATAATCAATAACTGATTTTACTGTTGTTAATATTTGATTTTGCGTGCTATTAAAACCAAGCTATTCGAACGTTGTAGAATTAATTCTCATCAAAAGTAAAGCTTGGTATTTACAATGTACTCATTGCTAATAAAATTAAACTTACAAATGTATAATCTTTAAATCATCTTAACATTTTATTACGCTTAAACCTAAAGAATTATGAGCTAGATTTATAGGAGAGAAATGAAAATAGTATAGCTTCACTTCAACCCTGTCGAAACCGGTTAAGTATCTTACACATCATAGAGAGAAGCTGTCAGCAGCAACAGACGCTTTCCCCCATTTCTAATCCGCCCACCAGGCGGTAGGTAATATTTGGGGATTTTATTCAATGTTTGCTCTACGAAGGTTCACCAAAAAAAAAGAGCATCTCCAAGAAAAGCTTCCTCTACAGACGTTATATTACAGCGATGGTAGTGGGCTGGATATGACTGTCCTGTCTACATAGCCATTTTGATCGATTCGAGGATGCTTAACGCCTTCGGACGTTACTGTGTACGAATATATGTGTGTGTGTGTGTGTGTGTGTTTTTGTTGCCTTTCCCCGAAATCACTCTAATCCATATGTAAGCGTAGTTCAACAACGAACATCCGAATTACCATTTAGATCCCTTTTTGAGTGTTCTCGGACGTGAAGGAATAGCATCAAGTAGAAGCAATACTATAAGAACTGCTGTCTTATGCTTGTTCCTTCTTGTTTGCTACATAGCGTCAAATTTGATGAAAAAGTTCTCAAGCAGGAAGAGGTGACAGTTCGAACCATTCGGCGATTTGTGCGGCTGTATGCGGCTTCTGCTCAACGCTCCTGTTGAACACATGGAAGCATAGCAACGTTTCACACCAGCTCGAGCGAAGCCAGCTACGGATTATACCAGCCAAACGGTTGAAAATCATTAAATCGGTCCAGGTTTACTTTACGCTCGCTTGAGTAGCTTTTGAAGTGAACCGAGATTAATGCAAGCAGACTATTGGAAATGATGGAGAGCTTTTTTTTCTTTTCCCTTGTGACGTTTTATATTACATGCCGGTGTTGAAGTATGGTTTGATTTTTCAATTGAACCTTTTTTTTTGGTTAATTTTTTCGCCCACTGGTATCGTAGCATGTTTGAAAATGTATTTCTCGCTTGCTTCAAAAACTCCAAACGTGCCAGTAGAGTTAGCAAATCATCATCATCATCACCATCAGCCTTGCCACAGTCCAAATCGACGGTAGCAACGATAGAACGGGTTGCTTTGTGGTAATTTTGACACAGCACGGTGCTTTTTGTCATCGTCTTAGCAGTAGTATCCTAGTAACTGGGAAAGTTTTGTACTGCGAAAAAAGAAGCAGCAATCCTCATACTCGACATGCTTCATGCGGAGATCATCAGCACAGAACGGTTTGCGCAGTTCGATTGGCAACGGAGGCAAATGGGAAAACTTTCACAGCCAGCTTTTTAGTCTCATTTTAAATCTTCTCTCTGGTTGTTACTGCTGTTGTTGCTTTCCTTTTTCTCGTTTCCATTTTTGCATTTGATGATCCACTGTCTTACTTCCACTTTGGAGTTATGGAAAGCCAGCTTTGTGCGAAAATGTTCGCAACATGGAACAGCCTCCAATAAGGTAGCGATGTACACGATCCACCCTCGGATGTTGATGATTATTACAGCAGCAAGAGAGCGAGCGCAAGAAATGTAGCAATTTCGAATAAAAAAAGCAGCGAAACACCTCACACATCCACTTCCCAGATGTGCCGTTTGATGGTGCCTTTTTCAGCTTGGTGTGCAAAGAAAACTTTTACTGGGTTTATGTTCAAGCAGCATTGCGTTCGTGCGATTATCTAAATCAGCCCGTACATCCACCGGTTCCGCACTGACAGGGCAGCTTATGTTCTGCCGGCTTGGTTCAAGATTTTGCCTTTGTGGTTATGATGAATTTTGGAAGTAAATACGAAAAATTCAAATACGAGGTCAACACAAAGCATAGGGTAAAGTTTTTGTTTTATTTTATTTTTCCACCGCAAAATGGATCTTGGAGAATTAAAAATGAGTGCGCGTTAGTTAATGGATTTGGTTTGGCGGGAGTTTTAGAATGTTGAATAAATGGTTTCTTGAATTAAAAGCTTCCTTAAATTGTAAAACATCGCAATGAGTACATTTTTATCCTGGTGTGGTCATTTGTATTAGGCTTATGTTTAAAAACTAATTAACCACTTTCTTACAAGCACCAATTTTTATGTTTAAAAAGTAATCAAAAAAAACATTTTGAAAAATTAAATCATAAATTTACATACAAGCTTTTTTTACTTTTCGCATTCAAACATCTTATGAGAGTTTCCAGCTGGTGCGATAATATGAAAAGAAATGATTTTTGAGTGAATGAGAAAAAGTTGTCAGCAACAAAATTTTTTTTTTTTATTTTTATTATATTTCAAATTCCAACGACAAAAGTTCTTAAACTGTTCAACCACAAATCGGCTTCTGATTTCGTTATTCTTTGTATCGGTATAGTACTATAGTACTTATCTGTTAGCTGTTGCAATCATATTATAAAATAAAATTTTGGAGAGATAAAACGTGTATTGTTTTGTTTCTCTTGACAAGTACAAAAAAATCCCTTTTAATTTTTTTTTATTATAAAATTAAAATTTGTTTTCTTATTCCTGTATATTCCTCAGTATGTGGTTTTGAATATACTTTTTCCATTGTTTTTTTTTTATATACGACGATTTGAAAATAAATCAATCAATCAATTAATTGAACAAACGTTCGATGATCAATTTTCCTACGTTAAGTGATTCCTGTTAATGATTATTAATGATTATTTCTATCAAATTCACAAAATGTCATTTCAATTGTGTGTAAATGCTTTAAATTTATTGAATTACCGCTAAATTTACCACTAAAACAACAAATTTATCGATGTTTTCAACATTTTCTAGTGTCTCGAAACATGCAACTGGGCTTACATTTGTGTTACGCACTGTACAAATTAATACATTACGAGGTGTTTGATTTTTTGCAACCGAAACAGCTAACATGAGCCTGAAATTTGTAAAACTGAGGTTAAAAAATATTTCGCCCAACATCTTTCGTTCATGCATAACTAAAACAAATCTTTTGGTTGAGAAATCCCGAAGCCGGATTTTCTTCTTTTATGGATGAAAATATTTAGAAATTTGCTTACAAAACGACTACAACACCATGTCCCATCCAAAACTGGGACAAACACAATGTATTCATGAGTTGGTTTGGAAACGATTTGTTCTGGAAAAAGGATTTTAAACCCATTACATTGCCCAATGTGACAGCGCTGGAAGAACTGCTGGCACGAACGTGGGGCACAATTTATGCCTCGAAAAGCAAACAGAAGAAAAAAAAAGCAGAATTCAAATGAATGTTCTTCCTGTTCCGTTCTCGAACAACAAAAGCTTAGTACTGCACGGAGGCACTGCTGTGTGCGTCCGACTGTGCAGTTGCATCAAGCCGTTGGTGAGTGATTTACACACGTATGACAAAAAGCAGGGGGCACATGAAGAATCCTCCCAAACAAAGCAATCCAATTCCTTCCTGTTGCATTCGGGGCAGGGCGGATATGCTTGCTATTTGTTGGTGTTGTTGATTGTTTTTCGCTGTGTAAGAATTGTAGCATAATTTAAGAATAATTCTTCCCCTTGACAAGTGTACCGTGGCAGTGACATTGAAAAGTGTGGCATTAAATCTTACCGCCTAAGCAAGCCATGTTGTTCACTCTTGCTGCGAGCGTTGTTCTCTTTTTGGCGACCATTTTTATTATTCTTCCGAAAGGAACCAAAAAAAAAACACTTTCCTCACAATCAAGTGAAGCAAAAGCAAAAAGGTTCACCGTTTGCGTCCTTTTTCTGCAAATTATATGTGCATCAGATAAAAGAACAAACAAACCGCACAAACTTTAAAGGGAAAAACCAATTTCAATCTTCTGTAAAACATAAACAAACAGAACCCCCATGCCGATGGGCTTTTTCCAAGCAGGAAGACCTTTTTTGCGAGGATCAAGAAGAAGGTGACCTTGCATGTGTTGTCTCACGAACCACATGCATACATCGAACAAAAAAGGACTCAATCGAAACCCCTTGTTGATGATGGTAAATAACGCACACGCAAACACATAGAAAAACCTATGATGAAGCGGACATGTTTCCTGGTGCTAAGCGAAATCCTTCTTCAAGGTGGATAAATGGTCACCGGAAATGAAAGAAAAACTCCCCAAAAATTCAAAGTCTAGTGAGTGGGGGGGGAGCAAAACAAAAAATCCCCTAGTCCTAACAAGACAATAATCAACTACCCTAAATCCCACGCTATTACCGTCAGCTGGTAAGTAAACAGACCAGAAAAATAACCAGATAACCAGAGCACCGCGATGAGAATCCACACATCGGTGACTTTCTCGGGAAGAACGAGACGGCCCACGGCAAGAAGTTGTCCCTTTGGCGCCGTTGTCGTTGAGTTAATCACACCCGGTGGACCGGTGAGTGCGTCACGTTGGCGTGTAGTAGAACGCGCGACCATGGAAGAGGGCATAAAAATGAAGCAAGTGTATGAAATGAAATTAAATAACAATTTTGCAACCCAAGTCCGGTCCGCTGCAAGGACAGAAGCAGCAGAGACACAAAAAACAGGGCCATTGAACGTTAAAAAGAAACCAATGCTGTAGCATGTCTTGTAAAAACGGTTGTGGCGTGCGGCCAAATCATTTTATTTCACCATCTTTTTATGTCACTTTTCCCATGTTTTCTGTCTCGCCTTTTTGTCCTCTCTCATTCGTGCTTTCTTTTTTTCCCATGCGAACACGTGAAGTGGCGGGAGACATATTCATTTTTCCCTAATTCCTTTACATTTATGACCCATCATGATTGGAATGACATTTCTCCTTGTTGGTTCTTTTCGTCGGTTATGACCGTACAGTGTCTGGAATGTACTGTGCCACCCGTCGAATGGCACGGAAGCAGCAAAAGTGCGGCAAGTGCGTTGGGCTCGCATACCGACGGAACAATTCTCACCCCAGTTCGGGGGCGCTAGTGCTGGTCGGCAAGCGATCGTTAGCAAAAATCGATCCCAAATTTAGCGTTATGGAATGGAATCGCTGGGCGCGTTTTTATGTTTCCATTCACTTCCTTTAACGGTGCAATAAAATCTAATTTGATGAATCGACATGTTCCTGGGGTAGTTACGAGAGTGGTTTTTTTTTTCTTCGTTTCGGGAACCATTTTCAGTTACAAAAGACATTGGCTGTCTGGCTGTGATTTTCGGAAGAAACGTTAGAGTGACTGTTTTGTGTGGTAAAAGATATTCCGTATAGTTCCGTTTTTACCTTATTGTTCATTATTGCTATTTTGTGATAACTATTATATGTTGTACAATTTTTCGAAGTAGAGTTACGTATACGCATAATCATAGTGTAACACATTTTACCATTGGTTTGAAATTCTTACAATAGTTAAGGATTTATGAAAATACTTTAACGTGATTTGTTTCAGTTAATAATAAAGTTATAGAAGAAATTCTGCCAATACGGTCTCAACCATCACAGGCTACGAGTTTCATGCAATGGAAATTCCCTATTACTTTCTTCGTGGCGTAATATTTTAGAAATTATGTTCTGCCTGGGATATGTTTAGCTTGGACACGTTAGCTTATCGATAAAGTCTTGGATAGATATAGGAGTAAGTGGTGTGAAGTTCTCATCAATAAATAGTAGTACTTGTAATATAATATATATGTGTATATATGTATATGTATATATGTATATATATGTATACTTGTAAATAAATAATACTTGTTTTGGAAAAACTTTGAAAAAAACAATTAATCCCTTCAGGGTTAAGGCTCTGGTCTAACTACAGAATTATATAAGCTATGGCCATACAACAATCACAATCTTTGTGCAATCCTAGACTGAATTATGAGACATTTTACTATGTGTCTGCCAATGTACTTAGCATAGCAATACTAGTGAATTTGGGTTCTGGTGAGTTGCTTATGCCATTATCAAGAAATAAGACAACCTAATCTGCGAAGTACCTTATTGTAACCTCCGTCGTTAGGAGTACTAAGCCCAATTTAAGATGAAATCTAGCTTCCATTGCGGCCGCGGCATGTAATAAATAAATAACAAAAAGCAAAACCGGGTTGTCGTTGATTATAACTTGAGGAGAACTGCTCCAGTTCTCACGCTTCTGAACTCAACGATTGAAAGCTAGTACCCACAGAACTGAGGGTTAACGTCAAATAAACAATATTTAGTCAAGGGATGCGGAGTATCGTGGTTCTGTTTGACGTACGCCGCACGTGCCATATTCTTTGCTTACAAGAACACGCTTATTGCTCGTAAATGTAGCTAACTTATCTCATTTTAGCAACGAGAAGAAGATTTCATTTCAATCTTGCCCAATCCTCGCGTAAATCAACATCCCGTTAACGCACAACCCCTCAGTAATCTTGTGATGTCATTTTTGCCACGTTCTATGAAACTAAACCCCCCTCAGGTTTTGACCTTCTGGCGCGTACGGCGCGAGATGAAGCTGGCACGGATTTGGCCCGTTATGCTTTCGCTGCCTGCCGTACGAAACTCGTAACAAATGTGGAAGAAAAACAAACATCGCTGTCTGCCGTGCCTTCAGCCTGACTACAAAGGGCTTTTGCTAGGTGGATGGAAAATCCTTTTCATCACCATTTCCACTGTTTCCGCCATTGTCCTGCTGTATGCTGCAAAACAGGGAATGAAACACTATAACATTGTGCTCGTATACACTTTTTTGTGTATCTCGGTTTCATATCTCAATTCGCTGTACTAGAGCGGAGGAAAAAAAAAGGAAGATGGCGTCAATTATTAACGCGGCCTCGTTAATTCTTTCGCGGGATGATTTTTCCCGCGCATCACAACGACGTCTGCACGCTGCACTGTGGAAAACGAACAGCATCAAAGGAAAGCTATCGTTTTTACTTGGCGCTTGTGTAACCATAGCGAAAGAGAAACGAGCACGAGCAAATGTAATAAAGCTCACATTTATTCACTGGTTTTCTGCGACTTTAACAGCGAATCGTTTCCAAAGTTCTTGGTAAATGATGAAAAGAGAGCAGAAGAAACATTGTATCCGGCATCGAGAGGGTTGACATTTAGTGTTGACAACTTTAGACGAGTTCGAAGCAGCAAATTGACTGTTGTTAGCGGAATTGCGACAAGCACTCGTTGAACTTTGTCGGTTGGTTGAGCAGCTAGCAACAAACTTTCCGATTGTTTTGTGCTGTGCAACGGAATGGGTGGCGCTGGGAGAATACATACAGTGAGTGACACAAAGTAAAGCTCAGGCATGGTTTGTTTGAGTTTAATTTGTATTTCGTTTGCACTTATTTTAAATATCATGTTTTAAACAAAGGCCTACAGTTTGTTTCACTACGCTTTAGACAAACGCTTAAGTTCTTAAATATGTATCAAAATACATGTAAAAAAACTAAAATTCCACTCATAGCTTTCCACACTTAGACAAACCGTTTAAAAAGTACAGTGTATGAGACCTTACGAAGCATCTATTGAGAAGAAGGCAGAAACCCTAGTCTTAATAATTCAAAAGACAAAAAAAGTACAAACCCCATAGTAGGACATTGTCTGTATTGTTTTGTTCATCACTGTATTCCATTGGAAGCTTACCTTCTTTCCCAATTCTTTCGATGCTGTTTCCCGTGCGTGCGCTCGTGCAAAACAATTTGCAACATATTACACCTCCCAATCCGGGTACTAAGCCATCCGTTTAGTATCCCATTGAAATTGTTCGACCGAGCGTTCGCGGTAACGCTGCACTCCACTGGAGGTGGAGTCCCAGCTGATCCGATTACGTAGTGCGCTAATCTACCGAGACATGGACTGGCTTCGGTTTGTTTACGAAGCCATTGGAAACGCATCCGTGTACGTTGTCGAACGGTTCGGTTCGTAACGAATGGTGTAAAATGGGGATGAAATGGCTGGAAACCTTCCGCAGTTCAGATAAGTGGATTATTGTTCATGTTCAATTTTGAACCACCCGGCGATGCATTGAGGGTGGTTCAAAAGGTATTTCATGAACTCTTAGTATGAGATAATCGTTTTCAGACCTTAATAAAACATATTTTCATTTTGAACAAAGGTAAAAAAAAACCGTTTGCGGAAAGTTTTAACGGATGCTAAAAACAAAACGGATTACATGTGAAAAAGCCGACCAGGAGACTATAAACAGCGCACAGCATATAAGATTTAAGACTAAACTTTCATTCAGAACCAGATGATCCTCGGTTTGAGCACGAATTTTGGAAGGGAAGAAGATTATGGTTTAATCAGCTTTGTATTTATTTGGATGCATAACATCGTAGCACGTTCGGTGCTTTTATCTCCAAAGGACTTGCTGGATCAAAGATAAGTGTTTATAATTTATTTTCAATCTTATAATATACGAGCGTACCTGACGTTGTAATCGTAGAATGAAAATTGAAAGCACATGTGAACCGGCTAAATACTACGGCTAAGTAATCTTCCGTTGCCGTGGAAAATAATTCAAGATAGGAAAAGTTATTCTGAAGCTCGTTTCACAACGTAGCTTTAGAAAGACACAACATAATCCTTCCGTATCTGTTCGTTGTATCAAACTAGCTGGGTAGATTGTGAAGATACATCAAATTGAATGCAAATTAGTTCTAGGAATAGGAAACAGTACACCTTTGGTAGTAGCTATACCAATATTTCCTTCTATTCAGGAAGTTCACAATTACTATCTTTAATTTGGAGAGAAAGCGTGAGCATTGCATGGAACGGAGCCCGGAAACGAAAGCCCTGTCACGAGCCATTTGTTATTGATGAAGCAGTTGGAAGCGAAAACGGCTAATTTGTAAGCATTGAAGTTCACAATGCTAATGAGTGCTTAAATTACTTTCACATAGATGCGCCTACTAGGATGCTGAAAGGTCGGTGAGAAATGATTTCTATAGGGAAATAATCTTTCCCTTTTCGTACCGTGCCCAACTACACGATGGAGACGCCTGGCCGCTGACAGCATGTAACTGGCTGCGTACCAACAGCCCATGGGGTTTGTCGGTATTGCAACACGGTTTCTAGTTGGTAGCACTTGCGAACGCGGGAAAGCTTGTATCAATGCTGACGAGCGTGAAACGACCTTCAGTGCCGATTCACAACCAATTCCGAAAGTTTGTCGAACCGAATTGTTGCCGCTGGATGTTTTCCACCTTTTCAGCCGAGCGTTACCGGTACCGGTTGGAGATGATCCGCGTAGCAGTATTCCCAAGCTGTTCCGTGCCTTGTTTCCTCGTCGACTTTACCAAACGAGGGATCGATTTATATGATGGCTATGAGGGCTGTAGGGCAGGGTTTCCTGTAAAGCAAACCTTGCAGAATATGGTCGGCACTGCTTTCTTCACGTTGTCCCGTCCATCCCCCCCGGTTGGCTGCAACGTGAAAATCTTTTTCACAAATTGAAATTTCGTTGCTTTTTCTGCTCCCTTGTTCTTTCCACTATTCTATCACTGAGCGTAAAAGAAGATCTCAGCGTCGTCAGCATCCATTTCCAGCTAGCCATTTCCAAGTCATGTCATGCGGTTCGCAAACTGGTGATGGAAAAACTAACCCAACCACAGCAAAAGCGAACAAAAAAGAAAGTTTTCTTCCACCGAGTCGAATGGACGGAACGAACGCGTGGAAGTATTGTGCGGAACATGCTGTCCCGAACATTGATGTTCACTCGCAAGTCAACGAATGACTATCGCGGGTTCTGGTTCGACGTGTCGCACTAGTTAGTATATGTGGCCGGGTGTTCGTATGTATGTGTGTGTGTGTGTTGCTGAAAAACCACACGCAAACCTGGTGGCAAATGGCGGCAAATGGTGCAAATGCTTTCCGGCGATGATCTTCGATGATATCGATAATAGAAAATTGCAAAAATCTGGTGACGTTGCGCAGCGGTTCGTGGGTAGCGTAGGTCAAAGGCTCGTCACCAGATGGGATGATGTTACCAGGGTGGATTGGAAAAGTTTCTCCATTTGTTTTTTTTTTCTCCTATTCCGTCACGGAGCGATGGATAGTGAGATTCAATGGAAAAAAGATGGTTGGAATTTTACGAAATGGAATCAATTATTTTTATATGTGTTGCTTTAAAAAATGCTTTAAAACATTAAAAGAGTTGTACTGTACATTAAATTTGTTATAAAACGAATTTTCTTTTTGCAAAAAGTAAGTTTAGTAAGTATTAAGTGGTCACCTTTATTGTAGCGCATGTCTCAAAAATAGTGGAAAGTAGTTTAAGTACATAATAATTACTATAGAAATTCAATGACGTCATCCCGTTGTGTTAAATCTCATTGTTTTTTTAACCAGTAGAAATTAATCCAGGATCGAAAGGTTGCTCTTTCCCACCGACCGAAACGAATACATCCCTTCGCTTGTCGACCACAGTGGACTTACGGAGACAGAAGAAACCAGCCTGTGCTGTGCTAGTTTGTCACGTGCCGCCTTAAGATTAAACTCTCAACCGACCGGAAGCGCGTGGCGAGAAAAATCGTTAGTGACAGTGTGGAGCACCATCAAACTTTCGGGACGGAAGTCGGATGGCAGCTGGTTTGCTGGTTGACCACTGCCAGTTCGTGGCAACAGCCCATGCGCTACATGAACCTGTTACCGGACTGTTCCACCGGGAATCGTTTCTTTGGCATAGCACGGGTGCGGAAGAAAGCGGTTAGTGAAAATTCCTCTTCAAGCACCGGTCGCTGTGAGCCGGAAACTGCCAGAAGTATTCCGGGTATCCCGGTGCGGAAAACCACCCCTTGCGAAGAGCTGTAGAACATTTGCGCTCGTTGCATTCGAGGCGGGTGCAGTGCTAAAGTTTTCTTACGTCTGCAGTTTTTCTACACAATTCCTTCCCTTGCGTTCGACCTTGATCGCATCAGTAGTTAAAGTCAACGTCCATCGGTATCATCCGTTCGGTGGTGTGGTAGCGCGGCGCCGAACATGGCGGAACGTTCTGGTAGTGGAAAATTTTACTTTCTACAAATGTTCCACCAATTTGCACCATCTTTACCGTTGTGCGCATTTGGAACATCAGCCCATTTTCTCATCATTTCCCATTACTTAGTAGCCTTTCGACTCTTGCAATCTTTGCGCTAGCAATTAGGCGAGTGAAGTGATGTGCTCGTTGAGAAAGATCGCATTTCATTGCAAGACATCCGATGCAAAGGATTATTCGGTGCCGTTCGTATCGCATTGAAAGGCTTATAGAACAAGATAAAAACATTTAGACCATAAAAGGATCATGATAAATTACTTCGCATGCTCTTTCATGGGTTGTCTTGTGAGATTAGTTTGGCAAGAGGTGTATTCAGTGTTAGTTCGTTACTATTTGCGGTGGAAAATATTCCTCCAAACCGCAGACAGACGAACCACCGACGTTGATAAATGATAGAACTTGGAGGTAAGTACGTGAGATGTCCATTAGAGTCCAAGAATGTTAAGAATTTGGTGTAAAACCTCCGGTTGAAGCATATAACGGAATGTATGGTGTGATGTAAAATACAAAATTATCTCTTTGCGAATATCATACCGGGTTTTAAGTATTGCAAATAGATAGAGAGTTTGCATGATGACCCCTATGGCTCATAATAGATATTCTCATGCTAGTTCAATCGTAGTTTAAAGTGGAATATCCCATTCATGCTAGATCAATAGCAAAAGCAATTTGGTATAGTTCAAACATTAATGGAATACTTCTCACTATCACTGACTTTCTGAATCAGATTCAAACTTAAATTCATCCAGCATTAAGCTTTCTCGGCAAATTTATTATTCATGCGTAAAGCTCATACACGGAGGTAAGCGGCATGTGGCCAAAACTTATTAAAGATTCCACATTCCACGGTAAATATTTCATTTCAACATGAAATAAATCGAATATGTTTCAAATTTTAACTCAACATCCTTGAAAAACACCAACTTAAATATTTGTACGGACCACCCCATACCCCACTTTGTATGGACCGAAATTAATCTACTAATACATGAAATCAGTTTATTGTATTGCTAAAACCTTATCAACGAAGCAAAATCTGTTTTACCTAAGACTATTATCATTACACTTTTCGAACGTATTTCACACTGAACCTTTCGGTACAGCGTTACTTAAAACTCTCCAGCCATCTTTTTTTTAGTCTCCATCGCATTCTGTGAAGCCTGTTCAACCCTTCACATAATCGCATTAACCCATTTGGCTGTCGTTTTTGCAGAGCTTTTTCTTTGTTCCTTATTACATCCAGCAGGAGACAACCAAACCCCATCGACCATCGCCGAAACAAAACAAACAAAGCCAGTCAGCCGCTGAGCTCCATCGGTACAGGATGGCCTCAGGGCGTTTCATCAAGGCCCAGTAGTGGTTGAAGCTGGAAAAAAAACACAACTCAGTGAACCACCGAAAATAAATCGCCCTGGTGCGCTGCTTCGCGTTCGGTAAAACGCGATGGATCGTTTACCGAGATCCGGCGCTTCGGTCGTCTGTTTTTGCACTGATTATTTCCTTCAGTAAGCGATTTGTCAGATTAGTGTCGCCGGCTACTTACTTCATTGCAGCATTTACGATGCACTTCCGTTGCCTTGCCGCCGAGCCGCTCGAACCCGCTGGACACGCCTTGTACTCCGCCCGGTTTGGTTTGGATGATGAGCGTTATCTGCCCGTGACCAGACCACGCGCAAAAGAATAGCGCCAGCTGCAACCACGTGAAGCACAAACAATCAAACTGGATGTATCGTGCTTCTCTTTTCTTTCTTTTGCACTTCCAGTGTTACGATGACGCTGTATGGCGCACGTGTACCAAGTGCACTGGGTGTGTGTTTCGGTTTTTTTATTTTTCGTTAATCTAATCCGATTGGTTTTTCAATCCGGATTGGAATGTGTTGAACTGCTTTCGCTGGAGCGCCCGTCTTTTGGAGCGGATTTTATTTCAATCCACTTAAACACCACCACCACCTACACAGTGGAACACACTTTTTACTTCAAACCGCAATGAATCACTTGCTGTAGAATGACATTTTTCCAAAATTCACAATAAAAAAGCACAGAAATATTATTTTTCCTAGCAAATCACACGCAATTAATCAAAATTCACTTGGCACTTGTTGCGGTGGGTATGCAAAGCATAATTTTCCTTCGCGGAAAATTGTACATTTCGCCACAAAAAAAAACACACATTACTGTTACAGCACCCTTTCACGGGGAACCATCTATCACACCACAAACACGCTGACCGCAACGAATGGGCCGTATTTCTATCATCGATTGCACTTGTTTTGTCGTTTGCACGATCTTTTTATGTAATGAAAAATTGTGCGGACACACGAAATAAGGCGCGAAAAACTAATCAAGTGTATAATATTCACTCGCCGATGAAAATCACGTCCCACGTCATGTAGGCAACCCGGAAAATAGCGAGAGCTGGCGGTGCGGTGGTGTCGGGAATGGGAGGGAATTTTTGGGAAATGAATTTTGAATGAAAATACCATCGAAACGAGCGCAAAAGTATCATTTTCCATTGGCGTTTTGAATTCAGCGGTATTGTGGCTACTGGTCCAGCTTGTTGTTTAGTTTGCTTTAAGCTATTAAATTCGATATTTTTCAATAAGTACACAATTTTACCTTGAATTAAGCAGAGATTCCATTTTGAAATTAAAATACGCCTTTTTAACTTTACATTTTACAAAATTTAATTTTCTAACTAAAAAAAATTGAAAAAATTGGAAACAATGCACCGTGCAAACCTAAAACTATATAAGCTTGTAGAAATATAGGGGAAAGAAATATTTCATTTAATTTTTTTATCGAATTGATTTCATTGTTCAATCAATGAATAAACAAATTAAAAACATCGTATAAAATCTAAATCGAAATCAATTATTCGTTTTGCTACTTCTTCTAAAATTCACTTTCACATCTTTGCAAACTCGTATTTTTAATGTCTATAATAATTTAATAACTTTGCACATAGTTATAACAAATAACAGCATTCTTCTGATCGCAATTTAAGCGAAGCCCCATGCTCCTCTATTCACGCACACACAGTATCGGTATAAATCATGAACTACCGACTTTTCATAGACAGGCGAGTCTATTCGTTACGCGCAAAGATTATTATCAATCTCGTCTCGGAAATAGAATCAAAATATAGAAACCTTTCCATTCCTCCTGCGCCACCCGCCCTCGCCATCCCTCCCTCTTCCGCACCTCACCCCACCTAATGCCTATCGGACCTTTCCGAATGTGTGCGCATACATGTTTGAGTGCGTGTACGCACTTAATGGTATAAGCGGGCGGCCAAATAAATTCCGCCTGACCAACGAGAACCAGGCACGTCTTCGCATGCATGGTTGATGAGAATTTTCCCCCGCAAAACGTTTTCTTCTGTTCATTTCCGACTACCTCCCTCGCTAGCTCTAATTAATTTCCACCGGCTGCACACTGCCGCCCGTACTTGCTATCATCGGAAAAAATTGATTCGGTTTGCTGTTACGGAATGTTTGAGAACATGGATCCGAGATTACCATTTGCCACTTTCGGTATGATCAGCTAAGAAAATTTGGGACTTTGATTAGGGTGTTTTTTTTTGTTTCCTTTTGTTTCGTCGAACCTCGTCCCAGTTTCCCGAACAACCATGAAGGGAGCGTCCCCTTTGTTCACAGCCAATTTCACATTACATGCCGTCGATTTGATTACAGGGAGCGCGAGATCGTTTTCCTTTCCAACGAAAGTGTGGCCTGTTCCGCAAGACACACATACTAACACAAAGGGGAAAAGCATGTACACACGATAGCAATTATGAATAGGAAGGACGTGAGAAATGGTTCTGCTAGGAAGTAAGGGTGGCATGTACAGAAGTTAATGTTTTCCGACCCCCTGTATTGGCTTTTCTCTGTTCCGGTTCCGATTTCGATTCCGCTTTGTATACATTCTTCTGCTGCACAAACACACACACACACCGACACGCCAAAACATTGATGAATCGAACAACAATCATGACAAGCATGCCACCTGCCCACCACCTTCACCCACTTCCCATCCGGTACAGAACTATCCTTTCGCCACAGCGGAAACAGACAACTTGCAACCTCATCGGGAAGCGGCTGTAGCATTGGAATCGGAATAAAATCGCCCGGAAAAACACGGCAGAAAACATGCAATCATGCGGTGGAGCCATCCAGTGTCCACCGCGAAGTACAAGCGGTACAAACATTTGCACAACACAACACAACCAACACTGCACACGCACACACACACATAAACACTTCACTTTTGCCGTCAGTCAAATTTCACTTTTCCTCCCAGGCCCAAGAATCGGACCGGGGGAATCGGATGTTGTGGCGCAGAAAATGAAAAGGCACGGCAATGGACATGACATGTGCTGCAATTTAGAAAGCGCACGGTCGCTGGAAATTATGATGCCGGCCAATTTCCTCGATAGAAAATTCTGTTGATTTTTCCCATCTACTACTGTCGGCCGTAACGGGAAACACAACTGTCAGATTATCCGTCCGGGATTTTTCACACGCCGCCGTGTAGTAGAGGCAGATTTCCCGTGCACAAAACCCCGTGCGGAAAGCAAAAACGTGTTCCGTACCGAAACGTACATGCGGGTTGCGTGATTCGAACGCGAGCAATCGTACACCAACCGACGCAGCGACACAGGATCCGTCCGGAACGGCGGATGAAGATGAACTGAGTGAGTGTGTGAGCTGAGAATGTTTTATGCTGCGGAATGTTTGCTGCGTGAACCGGCGCACGGTGAGCAATGGTGAGATGTGAGTGGGGAGCGTTATTTAAATTTGAGAACATGTTGATAACAAGAGCGATGTAGCTTTGACAGGGAATTGTAAAAAGGAATTAAATTACACAAATATTAATAATTACGATCTTCAAAATGTAATACAAAGTACTCTCTTAGTAGTAGTGCTTAAACATTGTTAAAAAAATAGAGAAGGAATCGTTTACACTCACTATGCTTTTCAAAGAGCGCTGATTTAGGAGTAGAGAGCAAAACGCTCCGGCTGAGCGCAAACGGAACCGGTTCCGTCGTGGATGTTTACGGAAAGGTGGAAGAAGCGAATGTGGGTGACGAGTAGCGTGATGCTAAAAATGCCGGCTGTACCATTGTGTGGTGATAGCAACCAGCATAGCAACCGCGTGTCCAATGTTTATGTTTTGCTCGCGGTTCTCACGCAGCGTACGGAACTCACCTGGAGGTGATGCTGCGCTAACTTTAGGGAGAGAAATTGGATCGCACACGCCGAGATTCAACGAGATGGACACGGGAGGAAGTATTCAATGGCTTACTTGAAATTCGTATTGGAGTATTATAAACCATTTCAAACGCCAATTGTTCCAATTAAGCTTATAACTCTGCCGCTGTCGATGTGCTAACAACAATACTCATCTATCTTCTTTATATTAAAAATAATTGCTTCCGCAGGATACACATTCAACTATGATAAAAAATGCCTTATTTTTTTTAATAAAAATCCAAGCTTTATAAACTTATTGGTAAACATGTCATGTCAAATCAACAGACAGTCGAATATCAAAGTTACAACTCAAGGAGTGAACATGCTCCTTTTCAAAAAGTTTCAACAATTTTCGACAGCATGTATCAATTTTGGTCTCTGTGTGAAACCATGGTGATTTTTTTTCTAATTTTATTTCCATGTGTGACGCTTAAGGACACTTTAATCGTGGCATTGGAATAAACAGAAAAAGGTGTATACATTTATGTACTAAAATGATTATTTTTTTACATTTGCTTATGTACAATCAATTAATTACTGAATTCTATAAGGTGGCTTTTGTTTTCAAGAAATTTTATGCGAAAGATGCTCAAATTTGAAACGAAAATTTAATAAAATATTGAACGTTTTAGACGTCAAACCTTCCGGTCAGGCCGGTGTCACTACTCTGTCGCCGACGATTTTGTCACGCGATTTGTATTAAAATCGTTTGATTGTTGTCTTCGACAAAAATACGTTCGATACTACTGTAAACGGGAAGATCTACTTCAAGGAATGCCTCCAAATGTGTCTGCTTTTTTTATAGAAACAATGGCTCCAATACATTATGTCCAGCGGTTACATTTTTTGTTTCAACACCACTGGAATTGTCCCAAATTTGACTCGTGAGATACCAGTTTCAATTATTGTCGTTTGGCGACCAAAATCTGGTGGTAAATTTTGGGTTTCATTAAATTTAGGCTTAAGTGTTGTCTAACATTTACGTTCTAGTGAAAATACTGCTATGCTAAAGCTGCATTGCTCCTTGAAGATGGCATAGATAATGAAAAAAAAAATCTTAATTTACAAAAAAATATCAATTTTTATTCGAATAACTTTTACGTCACAATTATAATTAAGCTATTAATATATCTTATTAATAAGTTTTTTTTTAGTTTCGTCTGTTCGTCTGTGAAATCTGTTCAGATTGGTTCATGGAGTTCAGTTGTTTCTATCGATTGAATTTCATGCCATTATTCCATCTATATCCGTATAAACGTACCGATATCGAATGTATTTCTAAAGACGAACTTTCCGTTTCGTAAAATAAATCATGCTTTAACAGCAAACGCAGGAACACAACTAAAAGCTACCGAAGAAGCAATAGGTCATATTAGTTCTGCTTACAACAGCAGATATAATTAATATTTAGCACCAAACCGAACCCGGCATCGGAACATTCCATAACTCCCGTACACCTGAGAGCGACGTCCCATTGTACCTGTACCGAAGCCTTGCCTGAAAATCGGATTTGGCTTCTGTTGCACCGGTTCCAGGTGCATTACGGAGCTATTCTACCCTACCGAGAATGAGGCTATTTTGTGGTTCAATTTCCCCATCCAGATCCCATTACCGTGGTGAAGCATGGTGAGCACGGTGAAGTTCGTTACACTTTCACTCGGACAAGTGCAAGCAGGGTGCAAACTGGAGTGGAATGAACTCTCCGGGCCATCCGGTGGAAATACGAATGCATGTGCGTACGCAAAAAAGGACTGACACACAGCCAGACGGTGCGGCGAAAACAATCTCTAGGTCGGAAAAACGGATGAAAACCCATCCAAAAAACAAGGCAGCATGTGCTGCCAACCGCACCGTGCCCAAAGTTGCGCAAGCCATGTCTCTGCGGTCAGCCGTGTAACCTTTCGCCGGTTTGCTTCTGGAGTGCTCCCCGTTCCAAATGTGTCTGTCTCGGTGCCGTGTAAAGCCTGCGGTTTCGGTTCCAACTTTTCCGCTGCCTGCGTTTGTTTTTCTTTTCCCGGTGCGAAAACTGCACCTGCAGTCTGCAACCGATGCCAATGTGGGGCAGGACGGGCAAGCAAGCAAAACAACCGCCGGCCTCTGACAATGGTTGACCATTGGTAGTCGGGAAAATTTAACCCCTTGGCCAGACACAAACAGAAGTATGGGTGAAGAGACAATAAAATATAAAATTACATGTTTACGGTTTGTTATCGTACCGAAGGCGCGACCGTTTACGGCCGTCGTTTGTCGGCGGTGAGTCGGAGCGTAGTTAAACTAAATCGGGCACACCCGGTGCGTAGTCGAGAACGCGATGCACAGCCCGGATCGTATGACACTGTCGCCGTCGTTATCGTCGGAGGTACCAGTGGAGCCCGCACCCCCCATTCGGTCATCTCGTCTAAAGTCATTTAAATGTTTCCAGTGACCACGCTGCCACTTCGAACCTTCGCTTTTGTGGCTCAACTTTTCTAGCCATTCCCCTCGTGATAGCAGTGAAACGGGTCGGAGTTTTCTTGCTGGCCGTCAAAAATAACCGGTAAATGTCCCGTAAAACGACGTGCCACATATTGGAGGGCAGTTTGGCGTGTGATTAAGCGCTGCCAAATCCCAGCCCGATTTCTAAGCCGTTCCCCGCTGGTGGAAACGGAACGGAAACGAAACTCCACCAGCGCGATTTACCATTGCGGATATTTTATTATTTTATTGTCGCGTCGGTTGTTGGGAAACTGTTTTATCGTGGCTTGGACCACTTTAAAAGTAATGGAACTGGCAAATTGTGTGTTTCCCCACTGGATTGCGTCGCGGAATGACACAATTCAAAGAGGTGTGGAAAATGGGTGAAAAAGTCGATACGAAATCGGAACTGGTGGTCCGTTAAATCGAGCGGCATGGATTTCCGGTATGATCGGACCGGATGGAATGGAAACTGAGAGTTGTACAAACGGTGTGACACATGCACGGTGTGGTAGTTGGCCAGTTGTTGTAACACTGGACGACAATCGTAAAGTGCAATTTTATATCCGACCATATCGACCTAGAGAAATGTAAGCTTTTTGTTCTGCCGTTTAAATGAATATTTATCTTCTGGCAAAATTCTCGACACCCATACATGGCGCACTATCGAATGACTATTACTGTTTCTGTGTAACTAATCAAATTGTTTTCATTTACCCATTTTTTTTTTAGTTTATGAGATATACACGGCTCGGCCGTTCTTCAGATAAAAAAAATTACCCATTTAATTTCAGCTCTTAAACTAATTCAGGTAAGTATAAGTATGCATAACAGGCTACAATTCGATGCGCAGCTTTTCTATCCTCTCTGAAAAAGCTACTGAACTTCGACGAGTTCAGACTTTAGTAGCGCATCTCGGAACAACTTCAGTTGCATTCAACTGACCCAATTGTTAAACTCCAATGAAATAAGAAATGTTCAATGAAAATTAAACGAATAATTCATTTTAATTTGTGGATGCTGCTGTTGCAATTGACTAGACTTCGTCCAGCCGTTGAGTGAAGCTCGATATATCATTAAGCGAGTATGTGTTATCAGTTCTTTCGTACCTATAAGTCTCGGATCCGTTTGGAACCGATGAAAGTCTAAGAGATCGATCATCCATTCAAGTGATGCTGGAGTCTTTGAATTTTTTCAGCCTCAAAGCAAAGATGCCTCCTTCAAATAACAGCAAACATCCCACGTTGAGATAATCTTTTGATCTGGCTTGAAGTTTGTCTGGTTAACAAAAGATTAATTAGTCAGTTGAATGATACACCACACATAACTAGCAACTAACAAATATACCACACGTACATGTACCGCAGGATGCGTTGTATCCATCACCGTGGAGTGGAAACATACAATTATAGGAATTAAAAAAATGTCAGTAGACACATTCAAGGTTTGTATATTTTTATTGAAGAGGAACGGTTAGGCCGTATTGCTACATTCAAGGTTTATATTCTTAACAAAAGTGTATAGTCCCCTACCTATATTTTCCAACTACAAGATTATACGCACCAGAGTGTTGAAATATTGTTGAGTATTGAAAATTCCAAACACCTGTCGCGACTATAAAATATTCATGTTTCTATTACGCACATACGCCTGTGATACGAGGAACGTCCATTCTTATTATAATAAGGTAATTTTCTTATTATTGTAAACTTCGGAAGGGGAAGTTAAATGGTGTTATGAGAATGGTCCACCTTAATCCACCTGTTAATTGATTTATTTAATATCCATTCTTGCATGGCTCGTAAAATGACCTAAGCAATTTAAATCTATCTTATACCTTTGTACTACATACACAGACATTTTAGTAGGTGTTTTTATAGATGTGTCAATGGATCGAATGTCATCAAAATACACATAGGACAAGTTCTAGGCTTCTAGAGGATCTATCCTGAAAATAAAGTGAAAGAAAGCCAGGAAAGGTAGACCTAGACCTCGTAAGATTATTGTGCCGATAAAGAAGAATAATGTCCTAGTGTCCTAGTGGGTGGTATATTGATATCTATCCTAGCTAGCAGTTCAGGGAAGTCAAAACAGTTTTGGAGCATTTTTGCATAGCATCAAGGCGTGTTTTCAAAAATCAAGCGGACAAATTTTCTCTGGACAGATGCCAACTTACTCACAAACCCCCTTTAACAATTCGCTTTGGTAACATTTGCATTCAGCGCTGTTATTATATTAGCAACTGGTGGATGTTTGATGCAACAGAAATTCGGTATCCTCATTATAATAGCCATAATCATGCCAATCACTTGCGATGCATCGATTCAATTGTTACTTGATATTATTTAAACTGGAACATTGCATCATTTGCACACTTATGTTCACAGTGCTAATATCCATATAATTTTAAAATGCCTGGAAAAAAGACTTTCATGTTTCAATTGAAGCTCCCAATTAAGCCCCCTAACATGAAAGAAACAAACGTTTCAACATTTCGAAACAGTACAAAGCATGATGGTACTGCTGACACAATTTACCACTGACTACAACTGCACACTTCAAAGCATTGCAATAATAATTCAATAAATGTTGTATGCGCCAAAAAAAAAAACACACACACACAGACACATTTTATAATCCTCGATTACAGATCCAGATGCAAATGAGTATGTATGTAAGCAGCATCAAATGTGTGAGTCATCATCAACGTGGTTGATAAATTTAATTATCATTAAATACCTTCTGCATGTGCGAGTGGTTCTACTTTATTCTACTGTAATTGTTTCTATCTGGATATGTGTTACCAAATTTTGCACATTTTTCATTGAAAGAACATATCTCCTAAACAGAAATGAACCTGACCTCTTTTTGGCAAGCAAAAGTTCCATTCGGGTCATGTAAACTCATCACTTTTCCTGCGACTGTTCCAAGCCTTGTGCAGTTTTATAATGGTAACGGGCTGTCCTGGTTTCACTCTCGATCCCATAGATAGCACTAGGATCCAGCATTGGCCACACTCGTGTGCCGGGAAAAGTTGCTTCCCAAGAGAGCGCGAGAGCCGTAACTGACCGGGTGTCCTTTTGTATGTTTCTTTTACCCGGAACAATTGTCAGCACTTTTTGGTCCCAACAACGAATCCTGACGCTGGTTCTTGTTGTGTTCATAGAGAAAAAAAGGAGAACCAAACGGAAACCCAGACCACTCTAGCCACAACAGCAACAGGACAGTTCACTTTTATCTGCCCACCCAGAATGAGAATGAAGGTCTTCAAATTTGACCACTAACTGAGTGTGCTCTCCTCCGTGCCCCGTATCGTTTGTGGAAGGATTTGAACGATCTGAACAATTCCTTCCACCGTGTGGACCGTGATTCGAGCAGCGCAATTTAAACGTTCCAGGACGAGGAGCGTCGACGATGATGATGATAGAAGAAAAAGGAATGCGAACAACAAACATTGAACGCTTCCCATCCTTTCCTTGGAGGGCAAATGTCGAGCATCAGCTCTTGATGATGCGAAAGGCCCCAACCGAGTCACATAATGAAATGTCAGAAACGAAATGAGACGTCGTGCGTATACCACTTCCGGAGCAGTCTAAATCGGTTTTGCGACCTCCGAAATATTTCGAGACCTTGCCGGGTGCTGTTGCTTTGAAGTTCACCTTCGAGTAGACACACGGGCACGGATAGAAGTTTGTACGAAAAATTTGCCTCTCCCGAACAACGCACAGCAAACGTTGGCGCCAACACAGACAGCAAACAAATGGCGTTGCGATACGCTCGCCGACAGACACTTATTACATTACCCTGTGCTGGGAGTACGACGTGGAAAGGTTTCCGTTTGCCTGTTCACTAGGTTATCCTCACCCCGAAAAACTCCCACAGAGACGAACGAGGACTATTTGATGACGTACCTGCAAAAAGGATAAACCCATTAAAGAGCACTCTGTACGACGACGATACAGAGGTGAAATTAAAAGCTTACCCATCAGATGGCACGGTGATCTAACCGAGATGAATGGATGCATTCTCGTTCCGAGTGGCTTCACTTACAACGGTATTTTGCAAAACGGTCTTTTGTTTGTCTCCCAACGATGGATCCGCAAGTCGATTGAAACTTGAGCCGATGCCCAGTTGTGACACGTTCGGTTGTGCTCGGCACCTGTGCATCTGCGACATCAAGGGTCGTAGATGGCAAGGGCAAACAAGCAGCATTTTACTAGAAATAACACACATCTTGGAGAATGATGTCGTCAAAGTTTTGGTGTAATATGAACATGTGCATCGTAGACAACGTGGGATGCACAGTATGGCCAATAACGTTTTGATGGTTCTATTGACCAAATTTACCTTAAAAATGGCTGATCTTAATCCTAGTGCAGGTTTTATTGGGTTTTTTATGCGAATAACTAAACAATTACATACATATAATAAGTGTACTTAAGAGTTGGGCGAAATTCGAAATTCATGTGCCTTATCTGTTGTTGAAATTTAAGCTTGATTAAATTACATTACTTAGTTCTTCTACTATAAATTCCCATTATTTGTTGTATGTTTAGCAATTCTGCAAAACTTCATAAATGTGTTAACTTGTTTGGAAACATGTTTCATAAATTCTGAAGAATACATATACTTCATTGTAATGTTACTTGGGTAATAGACCTTATTATGACTATAACATGTTATGAAATATAGAAATATTATTCTATTAAAAATTTTAGCCTTGGATAATATTAGTGATTGTTAAAATGAATCGCTGAAAATCAAAATTCGAATAAACAAAATGTTCTTATGATGGCTACACTGTTCATAGCACGTCATTTACTTAGAAAGGTAACAGATCGTTGTTGATTAGTATTCGTAATTTTGTAGTGGAAGCTATTGCACAACGGAAAGTTTCCGGATCTTGTTCCAGTGGTTGGGTGATGCTGACGTTGTTTAATTAAAACTGTCCCAACCACTGTCCACTAGTGTCTTGTGTAGTCCTTAAAGCGAAGATTTGCTATGATCAATCAAGTGTGTCTACGTGTCAGATTGAAAACTTCCCAATGTAAGATACTGCGGATACTGGTCAGAAAGTGTCCTCGAAGGGGTTAAAGTCCATTGAGATAACAACGAACTGGATTACAGCGAGGATTGTTCGACTCTTTCACCGATATGATGGAGAATGTATGATGCAGTTCAGCAGTTGGATATATTCTTACTACCGGCAATTTCATTCTTTGAAGCACCCAACATCCTCAGCTAGCATTGTGATGAAGTGTTAGTAAATGAAGCAGACACGGTTCGTGTGGTTTTGCGTGTTATCGGTGAGAAATACCTTCACGCCAGCACTGCTTCAACATCTCCCACACTCTCGCCACACAACCTATGTTTCCATTGAAGAGAAAGAAAGCGAAACCTTGGCCAACGTATGTGGTTTGTTTGGAAGAGAAATCGGACCAACATCTTCCTGGAAACTGGATGCTTCTGTGCTGTAGAGTGGCACTAAAAATAGTCTTTGCTCTGTCGAGACGAATAAACCCGACACACCGCACACAGGAAATAGGACGACAAGGCACCAAACTTGACCATGACTCATAACCACGGACGGTTTCGTTATCGATCCGTAAGATATATCCCTTAATCCAACCGACAACATCCGGCACACAGTTTCCGTGCCGAAGAAGTCCGGTCCGGACACTTTCCAGCACGATGAAATTTTGCGCAACATTAATCCAATTTATGTGATCGGTAGAAAATGATAAATCTTCCCGCTGGGAAATTACCGGAACGGAAAACATGTGTGCTAATTATGTCGACGCCTCGGCCCGGAGCTGGCGAGGCGCGTCTCGCCGGGTGTTAAAGTGTGGAGGGGGGGGGTGTTGAGGGGGGAGGGTGGGCTTGCTCACTCCAGCCGTGGCGACATCGAGTGAAAACTATGAAAGCGGCAATAAATCTGCTTTTATTGGGGCCACATGTGCGTTTGGGCCGGTTGGGGAACCCGAAAATCGTTAGAACCTTCGGCAGCTGCCGTTCTGCTCCGGCACTTCGTTACTCACACACGCCCGTACTGCACGCAGTCCGTATTGCAAGCCTGGTGCCCGACACCGGTTCGTTGATGACATCGCCCGCAAGAATGTCTCGTAATTATCACCCGGACGGCATCATGATTCAGACGTCTAAGAACATCTATGCAACCGGCAAAAGGACGACCGCAGGTTTTGATCTCGTCATCCCGTCTCACCGCGTTGATCGAGTTCTACCTCGATCGAATGAATAATCGAACACGCGGCACTCTCCATCTCCGCTCTGGTTCTGACACCGCGATGCAAGCATAGTGCTCATTTGCATAAACGATCGGATCGGGATGAAATGGGGCCCCCTCTTGGCTTGCAATGGGCCGTGCTATGCGATGATTTCATGGTTGGTTCTGTGAGCCACTTTAATGCTAGCTGCCGAGTACGTTGATGTCATATGCAGATGACGTTATTATTATTGCGTGAATTTAACGCAAGCAAAATCGCAACTAAAAAAGATAACGAAAAGCAACGCAACGGCGCAACGAATGCAACAATTTGTAATGTGCGGAAAGACAAGGCTATTCGTCATGTTGTTCAATGTATCAAAAGGGAGCGTGAGTGTTTGCTGTGTGTCACGTACGCGCGAATAGACGAATGGTTTATGACTGGACTGGGGCACCCTTTACAAGGCCACAGAGAATATCGTTTTAATCATTACACCGATTTCTTTCAATTTCGTTCCAGCAAACAATAAAATGATGTGGTTTGGTTCAATACAGAGAGAAAATCTTATCCATGAGATCTTTGGTGTTATGTACATCTTATTTATATCCAGGACATCGCTATTATTTCCATTTAGTTCTACTTTTACCCATTGTAATAAAACTTTGATAATTTTACCTGCAAATCACACTATAAATTCGAAAAGTTAACTTCATTTCCATAGTAAAAACATATAGTAAAACCTGTTAAATTTGACGAACTATTTGAAGCTAACGATCACATTCTGTGGTAAAATCATTGTGGAGAACGCTGTTTGAATCGCAGGCTAAACTTTTGCTCATACTCGTCGACAGCCGAACTGCATTTGAGCATGAGATCAGTGAAAAAATCCGTCAAATAGATTGCGTGAAATAGCATGACTCATGGTACACTAAAGGTCAGCCGACGTGATTGTAAATTTCTAGGAAATTTCCCCAAAAAACGCCCATCGTTCCACGTAATCTGGTTGCGCTTCTCAGCATGATTCACCGTGTACCGTGATGCAACATGATGAAAATTCCCCGGCCAATCGTTGACCAACAGCGGATTCTTGCATTCTAGCAGCATTATCCTAATTTAGAACCACCGGCGGCCCATATAACTAACCTATGCTGCGGTAAAACGTTATCGCCCCATCCAACAAAACCATCGAAATCTATGCCGTTGACCTGGGCGCGTGCTTTTTAATTGAAACCATATTCACAACTCAATCTTCTCGCACGCGCATCGCCATCGAAGAGAAAACAAAACAATCCCACCCACTCCAAAACACGCGTCCAGGGTAATTGGTACGTACGAAAATTACCCATTCACCCGTACAGAAAGTCGACCGTCTAGGTCTATACACGCGGTAAACGTAAACATACATCGGTGGTTCCCGTTTCGTTCTTGGCCGCGCACGCGATCGCCTCCGTGCGTAAGGATAGTAACGAGAGGAAGAGCACATTGTTGGAAATGTTATTAAAACCACGTTTCTGGATGTATCGGGCCATTGCAGGATGAGAGACGTTGCACTGGCATTCATTAATGTGGCTAGCATTACCTTCGCTTTTAGACTGAATGATTTGAAAAATGGAAATAGTTTGCCTACGCTGTTCTTCACGAAGACAAAATCAAACAAATGTTTACAAAAATAAAAGAGACTTTGACAACTTCCTACGGGCACGTCTGATGTGCATCCCCTGCTAGGTGCGTTAATCTACGTACAAAAGCCCTGCACAGGATGGAGCTCCTGGGTGATTTAGTACGAGTTACACCGTGCCGAATGGAGCGAAAGATCAAAGGGTTCGTAATATCCAATGGTCCGTGGCGCTATATTGACACTCGTGACGGTGTAATTACGGAAGTTCCGTGTCACACCTTGCCGTGAATGGATGAATCGACGGTAGATGAATGGCCTTCCGAGTAGATGACTGATGAAAAATGACATCCTTTGCACAGGACATCGTTGTTTTCGGAAATCAATAAAATGAAATTGAAAAGTAGGATATTTTTTAAACAAGTGTGCGAACTATGGAAAAACGCAGAGAATGTATTAAAGAGATTTTGAAAAATGTGCCACCGAGACGGTGTAGGATATTATTTTTCTGCAGAATTTTAATATTATAAATTATTTTGTTTGAATTCGTTCGATATTGCGTTTGTGATTCGCAGCTCATAGCTACGTTTTCAATCCAAGGTTCATGGTACGCGTCACGAGCTGAGCCTACTTGTGTCATTAAAAATGACGTGATTTTCCCAACGCTGAACAATTTACATAATAGAATGCAAACCGTACTTTGATGAATCAACTTTTCTGCAAAACAGTTAACCAATTGAGTAATGAAGGGTCAGTTTTATTTAGTTTAGTTTTATTTATTTATATAATTCCAGAACCCTCATATTTACACGTACGAATTCCTGAGGTATGGTAACTGACTGGTTGATCGCCATTACTGCTTTCTTCACTGCATTAACATTGCTCACCCTACCGTATTTACCAGTACCAGCTTCAGTTTGTTGGATTGAAGTTGTAATTATTTACTAAATAAAAAAGTGAGTGGAAATTACAGGGACGACATTGTCCATAATGGAAGAAACCTTCTTAGTAGCTCTTTCGAAAAAAAAGATGCTAGAAAGAATGTTATGACTTGTATTTTTGGTCCCAGAATGATCCGTGTTGAGCCGTGCTAATGATCAGCTCTATAAGTTGTACGATAAACTCACTACTGTACAGAATATTAGATTCGTCAGGCTGGCGGCGTTGTCCATGAGAATGACACCGGACGACCCGAACCATCAAGTCCTTTCGGGTCGTCCACACGCACAGAGGAGACGTAATATCCCTCAATTGAGATGGAGTAATGAAGTTGATGAATCCGCCAGAAAGGTTAAGGAATTGGATTAGCAGATGACGGCGCAGGGTTACGAGCGGTTAGGAGAGTTTTGGTTTGTCGATGTTTTATTTACAGCAAAGAGTAGATGTGTTCCATACATAGTTGTGGGTTACAAAGAAATATCAGCACATTTTTAAAAGAACTGTTGTTAAAAGCCATTATTGACGGTCAATTGCTCAATATTATCAACTCAACCATAGCAAGAATAAACAATCGTTTATTCTTTTCTTTTAATTCTTGTGGTCGCAATCGGGTCTCAAATCGTTATCATCATGTTAGTTCACATCGAATCGAATGCGAATGAGTTCATACATATCCTTAGTAAAGACTATTAGACAAATCGAATTAAACCCCTATGCCTATTGATTTTCCACCAATTACATTAAACACGCAAACATAATAGATCACGTTGCGGAGCGAGCTGCGTTTTGTGCATTCATCCTTCATCGCGACGTGTCATTTTACGAACAACTTAAAACCTCAATCAGGTTGCCGCTCTACAATTAAATTGATTAAAGGCTCGTGACAGCAATGGCGAGAAGGCGTCAGGCAACATGCCTCAGTATGCATTGTTTCATGCTTTTTTACATAGTTTTTCGCTCTTATTGTTATCTCATTTGGTTGTTTTGTGATTTGTTTTGCTTCGACATTATGTAAATATTTTCAACGAACCGAACTAAACGTCCTCTTAATTTTGTTCTGGAGGCAAAGACGATGCACTTAAGCATAAACATTATATTTTTAATTAATTCCAAACACCACGCAAATTGAATACACCTAAAATATGTCGGTTGTACATAATGAAAGAACGTAAACCGACTATAGAGAAATTTTTGTTTTATCAACCGGGACTGCCATAAGGATGAGTTCGTTTCTCACCACAAAGTGATGAGCGCTCTCATCTCACCCATTCGCACTCTCTCACTAGATGCTCGTGAGCTAAACGGTTGAGTGAGTTGGTGAGCTACTCCCAACGGTTTGTTTAAATAGCCAACCACGTGTCATACCGCAAATGCGCCTTAATGAATGCAAACCACCTAACATGCAGCCGATAGGAATAATTACATTTTCCGCGCAAATAAAAAGCGCATCAGTGCCTGGATAAAGGATGATATTTTTTTTATCCCACACCATCACCTTTCGATAATAAACATCCATGATTTATTGACATTTCGATAGGATAACTTCCACTACATGGAGAGTTACATTGCATGTAACTTCGCTTTTCGCTTTGGTTGTTTTTGGAACAAAAAATTACAACACAATCACCAGGTAATGTAATTGTCAACCCGTTTGTGTTGCTTTTTTCTCGCACAAAATTTAATTATCATTTCATTCTGTTCAACCTGCTGGAAACACTGTTCCCATTTTTTTGTATGTTTCGTCTAGCACGTTACTCCCGAACTGTGATATGCATATAACAATTGCATCTGCCGTTCGTTGGTGAAAACAATCGTAGGCATTTTGCAAACGGAAAACATAGCGCTAACAGTAACCGAAAACATGACGTTCCCGCCGATCGCTTTATCGTGCACTTTCGGTCAATTGCTCTTTCCGCTAGTGCGCTTGATTAAAGGGTGCGCAGCTACACGGCATCGATTTCGCATTGCCGCCGGACGAGCTAAGCCGGTTATGGCACAGATTGGTGATAGGAAACCATCGAATTCATCAAACAATTGAGTCATTTATCGATCCGGTTTACTTCGTGCTGCCGGTGGGCTTTAAAGTCCCCCTGCGTAGAGAGAAGAACTCGAGCCGATTGAAGCGTATTTCAATAATTCATCATCCATCAATACGGACGCATTCGATGTGCTTGTGTGCTCGAACAGAAGTTTCGTTTCCGCACATCGATGAATAAAACTTTTACTCACCAGACAACTGGCGCTAGTGCAGCGTGCTTGATGCAAACGGTGGTTACGGCATGCCGCTTCGAGTTAACTTAAGGTGAAAAAGCTAAGAATGGCTCAGCATAGTTTCTGATTATGGTTTTATTTTTTTGTGTTTCTTCTTTTAAAACCCCGGCAACTCAAGCCTGCTGAGTTTTGTTGTTTTTTTTTCATGACGAAAGTTTGTCGTTATCGATGTGTACGGTTTGTTGGTTTTTCGGTACACTTTTGGTTCCAACAATTGTTTCGAACGGGGTGCCAATGTGCTGGGGTCGGTGTGAGTTATGGCTTGGTGTGTGAGTCGTTGGGAAGTTTTCGAATAAAGGCAATTACTTTTTGACTATGTTTTGTAGTTGTTTGTTGCTGTACTGGTACATAATCGGTTTTTGTTTTGCTTACGGCTAGTTTATTGTTGTTTCTCCCATTTTTGCTCGATTGTTGGTTCTTTATTCTTGTTGTTAAATTTTATTTTAAACATCTGTTGGATTGTTCGTCCTTTTATCAACAATTTCAATCCTTCTGGTAGGTGGTGTTCTTAAATTTAATAAAAAATAGATTCAATTGTGATAGGATATAAAGTCCCCAAACATTAGTACATTTAACAGAAAAAAAAACATATAAAAATATTACCACAAATGCTATAACCAATGAAAAACATAAACTGAAAATTTCAAACTCGAAAAACAGAAAACCAACCCTCAACAATCGAACCAACGTATCAAATCCAATCCATGGACCATCTTGTCAAAACATGCAACCAAGCGTCAGAAGAACGTGCAAAGCTAAGCACACGAACACACTGTCACAATATTGTCTTCCAGCACTGATCCATGAGTAAAACAAAATGACAAGACGAACACACTGTACAAGCTGGCGTACAGAACAAATAAAACAATGCTCTGCCTAGAGCAAGAGTGTGACGGGTGGTATCAAAAAGATGGACAAAGTTATTTTTTAATGCGAATAAACTTTACCACAGCGCAGCAACTGCAAAAGGTCGATTTGCGTTGATTTATATGCTCGCCGTGCAGTATTTGGAGAGATTTGTGTTGCTTTTTCTGTCCTTGTTTGTGCGATCGTGAGTACATCAGCGCAAATGGAGAGTGAAAACCAATGGCAGCTGCTTGCCACACAACCGACGGCATGAATAAATCGGCAATAAAGGGACGTCTTATGGATGAGAATTAAAGAAAAGGTCGATTACCAGGAACGGTACGTTTTGAAATGATTATCCTAAGTATTGAACTCAGATGGAGCTACGGTATGTATTTGAAATTTTCATCCAATGTTCTAAGAAATGTTCACTCACAAAATGCACGTAAATCTTTCACTTCATGTGGCTTTATAAATCAGAAAAATCACGTCCCAACCAACCGTCAGCTGGTTCCGTTCGGTGGAGAATCTGTTGTGACTTTTTATCGAGAACCGGAAAACGAAATAAAGTGGACCTTCCTCACACGAGATGACAATGTTGAGCAAATATTAAAGAAGGTATTTCTGTGGAAACAACAAAATGTCCACATCCTTTTGTTTGCTTAAAAATAGCGAGAAACCCGTATTGTTATGACATCTGGAAAGTAATTTTTAT
The DNA here is from genome assembly GCF_943734725.1 of Anopheles marshallii. NCBI lineage: Eukaryota > Metazoa > Arthropoda > Insecta > Diptera > Culicidae > Anopheles > Anopheles marshallii. Next base: position 52,100,296 of record NC_071327.1, read on the forward strand.
GTTCAACCGAATTGGTCCTGCTTTGTTAAACTTTTTACCAGCAGCAAAGTGTATTCCTAACAATCTGCTGTGCATTACTGGTGAACAACCATTTGCATTCGACACCAAACTCTAGAAAAAGCACCAAATTCGAATTACATGGTTCACTAAACATCTGCCCGTAGAAATCCGTCTCCATGCCCACCCTAGGCAACAAAAAAACCGGAACATTCCCACAATTGCCAATCTCGTCATCGCACCTCGATATGTAAAATATTGCACTCAACGGGATACGGCATAAGCAAGTCCGGACACGTACGGATGGGTTGATGAGACGACAATATACATACATCAGCCCGGTTCGGTTGCATCGCCAACATCGGGAAAAGTGCCGACCATGTTCCGGACGGGTGTGCAATCCGGCGTGTATGTGTGTAATTCTTGTGTGTGTAGCGGTTGCACCACAAAAAAAAACGAAAGCACTGTGAAGGAAACAGTTGTTATAAGAATTTACAATATTTGACAACATTTGACGTTTGAAACTAGAAATTGATGTACAATCTTCGAAGAAGGGACAATATCATATTAATAAGTGGCAGGAAAGGATTTTTCTTTCTCCAAGTTTATTTAAGATTATTTTTAAATAAATTAAAACACGCTTTGTGATGCACAATAAATATTACATTTACCTATGACAAAAGCATTAAACTAAGACCCTCCAATTTTGGACTCTCTATCCCCTTTTGGCACATTGTGTGCATGCTAACCGCTTGGAATCACATCGAGTGCAAAATCTAGCATAGAAGGACCCGTTCTAAGACGATATAAATAAGAAATATAGCAACATAACAATAATGCATCAACTCAAACAAGCGCCCGACCAGTTCGTCCCGCAAGTGGTGACCAGAGTCACAGGAGGGCTTGAGAACCATAAGTCAAATGTCACCATTCTGACAAACACGCTTTGCCGAGCAAGCGTCGAGCAAGCTTGGAATAATTTATGATCATCCCGTATTGGTTTGGTGTTTTTCCTCCGAATGCAGATGGCCGGGACATGGAAACGGTGGCGTACGTACGGTTCAATAGGGAAAGCGTTTTTGCTTGTGCAACAAACGTACAACCATTACGGGATGGTGTGCCCACCGGAACTGCACCTACACGTGCGATTGTGCAAGCATGCGGTAGCAGTTGGTTGCAAACTACGGGCTAATCTAGCCTTCCGTCAGTGGACTGTGGAATTGGGTTGCGTGGACTTGCAATTCGATGAATGCCAATTACGCTTGCCCAAAGTTGAAGCGCTCCGGGTTCGGTGCTAAGAAGGTGCACACAGATTGAGGATATTTGAAAGCGAAAGTACAAACACACCGGAATGGGATGCTTGTCTCGATCGACGGTAGCCTGATGAGTGGGGTCATTTTCAGGGCGATAGGTGTGTCGCTAGGATGGAGTAATATTTGATGAGGGATGATGCGGTTTGAAGTAATTTAATCAAAGTACAAGCAGTGTAATGTAGTTACTTTTCCACCTTTGTGGGAAATAGAATGCCGAAATGAAGCGGGAAACCAGGGATGAGCAACTGACTGAATATTCCTGGTTTTGGAATTGCTCTGCGAAACTGAAACACATCATAAAATTGAAATGGAATGGCAATGTTCATTATATGTTTTGTAATTAGTAAGAAAAAAATATGGCTATAAGTAACATTTTAAAGAAAATGTCTGCCGTACACAATTTTTTAACCAAATAAACAGTGTGTGACATCGTAATCATTTCCCTACAAAATGTGCAGTTAGTTTTCAATTATTCATATATATACCATAAATATGATCACAAGTTATATAGACCAGGAGGTTCATCACTGTTTTTCATGGAACAATTTCATGGAGTTGCTGTACAATGCGTATATTAAATTAGCCCCGTTGCCTACTGCAGACCCGACATTGATCATCCTGACCGAAGGACCATCCTTTAATTTGCAACATATCTTATGGTGGCATTAGAAGCATTCATTTTGCTTTCCTTTTGATGAGACATGGTGAATAGATAAAGTTTACAGCCCGCAAGAAGAATACAATAAACCATGCTTATTGTGAGTTGGCAAAAGTTCATTTTGAAGCCATAATTAACAAGCGTTTTATGGTTCAAGGACTTGCAAAGCGCAAGTAATTGTACTTTAAATATAAAACTGAAATATTTTAAAGGATTGTTTATCCATTTTGTTAAAGTTTAGAAACTTTATAATATGCATGTTTTTATAAATGCATAAATCACAATTAATAATAATTGCGAATAATTGATCGAGAATCAACTTCCATGCAAACTTTTATTTGATCATTTTTTTCATTTACTTTAATTATGACACCGCTCATACAGTAGAGACAAACTTCTCGAAAGTTCTTCTTAGCGGCAAAACGTCCTCAAGGAGATCTAAGACCTGTCATTTTGGACCTTCGTAAAACCGTATCGTAAAACTATATACGTATCGAAAGCAAATTTAAACGTGGCTGGATAATCAATCCCGCGTGAGTCCACTCGTGTGAAGATCTGCGCCGTTACCAATGCACCACAGGGGCGCCCGTTGGTCCCAGTTCTAGTCCTAGATCCTACGGTCTACAACCTTAATAGTAAACAACGGGAACAACAATCTGTAACGCTTCTTGATCTTCGCCAGGGATCACATTTCAAAACGGGCCTGGTAAATTGGCTTGAATCTTTCTTGCCTATGCGTCCATAAAGCGCATTGTAGAATCCAAATTATCGACCAATACTCGATGCAGAAACGTACAAGACATTTAAACAACGATTTAATAAACAGATCAAAGAGTAATCACTTTCACGAGTTTGACGATCGATAATACCTAATAGCTTGATCGCCTTACTATTAACATAGCCGGAAAGTTCACAGTCCTCCAACTACCGTAGCTAAAACACTACATGTCACAGAAAAATTGAGCCTTAAAGAATTTGCAAGCCTTTAAAATGTCACTACAAAGCATTCATCGTAGACAAAGTGCAGTACATTTGCAGAGCAAAAAGTACTAAACTTATTAATAAATTGTTGCAACATATTGCAATCATCTTAGCTTAGTTAGCAAACCAACCAGAAAAGTTTGTTCTACAATTTAAAAACATAAACAGGAATCAAAAGCTACGTCATCATTTCAAACCGTTGAAACAACAACATCTTCCGTTCCTTGTCGACATGACGTTACAATGTAGGGGAGCATTTCCCCTGAGACGGCTTCATGTACTGATACACACAAAGAATAATGTTCCCCTATTACTGTTACTATCGATTGAATTTCCCCTCCATGGACTTTTTTTCTCTAAACCGATGCTAGCGACAAAATGCAATGAAGCGTGAAAAATGGAACTTAAATTAAAGGCAACCTCAATTCATTCACTTTAGATTGTACTCCTTGGCTTTCGTAAGTTCATTTTCCCCTTTTAAACCCCACGGTAGGATAAAATGCGGCACATTCTCAAGTTAGCAGACTGTTTAGTTCACGTTTTCCTGTCGACCACATCGGAATGTTGCTGAAGAGTGTGCTGTGTTGAAGATACGATTTCTTTCAGTTATTCTCCTCCAAAGTCTCTAAGTTGCCTAATGGGTTGTTTTTTATTTTTTGTTCAACTGCCAGTACAATTTTCACCACGTATGTCAGCCATTAGAATACAATCGCCATGCCCGTTTGCACGTGAATACCTGCAGTACACGCAGCATCATCATGACGGTGGGCAATCGACCAAAACCACCCGATAACGTTGCGGTGTACTACTTCATAAACTACCAATCTAAATTCTCTCTTATGTTGCGCTTGGCCGGACGGAAGCGGGCAAATAAAAACACGACCCAAGGATATCTGCACTCGAGTAGGGCACTCACACAAAACAACAACCAACCAACACCGTTCCGCCGGCCTACAACACGCATTGAAGGTGTCACACGGGTGTCCGTTTCTATGCAGACAGTGGATGGGGTTGTTTCCTTTTGTTTTGCATCGAGCGGGGTTTGCTGTTAACCCTCCGCCGTCGGTTTTGCTGCCTCACGTTCCTATTCAGCCCATTGAAAAAAGCCGCAAGAATTTTCCGCACCGTGAATGGTTGGCATTAGCTGATCCTTCGGTTTGTTTTTGCAGTGTTCATCTTTATTATTTATGATTTTTATGGCCATTCGAGATTAAACACCCATGAAATGTTATGTTCTGCCGTGCGAGTAGTGCACGCCGAGACATGAGCCGCTGCCATTCAGCGCCGTGCAGCGAAGAAAACAGAGACAGAAGCATGAGAGGAGCAGGAGTAATCCGCAACGCCGCAAACTATGCAGCCGTACACTTCCTGGCATTGGGGTCCGGTGTCGGCTCAAGTGGTAGGAACGAGAGACAGAGAAAAAAAAAACAACGAAACACACATAACCTTAAAAGTAAACCAGCTTCAGCAGCGACAGTTCTTGAAGTGGAGCGAAACATCCAGTTTACATCCTCGCAAATGGGGCGTGCGTCACCGGCACTACTACCGATGGTGGGATGGTTCTTTCCAACTGCCGCTTGCTGCAGTAACAAAAAAAAGCTCCTCACACCCCTGTATCGTTCAGCATTTTTGTGGTTTTGTGACGCTCTTCATGTCGCATGTTGCTTCGCTGCGCTGTTGGCCTACTCGCTGTAGCACGCGTATGTGTGTGTGTGCGTGTGTGCGTGTTGTTGCTGTTGTTGCTCTTATGCCATAGATGCCTCACTAATAGTCTACCGTTCACACCGATAGGGATCGTTGGCATCGCTGCAGGCATCCAACCGCCCCGACCAGGTGTTGGAGACGTCCGATGGAGACGCCCTGCCGTTCACGCCATGAATTTGGCTGCGTACTGTGAGTGTTGATATGCTCGAGCTGTTCGCAAGAAAAGAGAAAATGCGAACGGTGCACAGACGGTGCTAAAAAAAAAAAAAACAACTGCTTGATACAAAAAGAAAAACACCCACACCCGAAAGCATTCTCATCGTTTAACACCTATGGGAGGGGGTTGGTACCCTGCCTGCCGTGCCCCATTCGTCTTCCATTGAAATCGTTTCACGAGCGAGAATGTTCCTTCTGTCTCCTGTGGCGCCCGAACCCATTTACTTATCCCAACCCATTTTCCCGTCAACCACTGGATCTGGGCCAGCAACATTTTGCGGAGCGGAGTTTAGTATGCAAATTTGTACCCATTGCTGAAAGGTACCGACGTCACCAGAAGAGAAACGACGATCCCCCGACAAACGCCTTGTGCATTGTATTGGCGGGTATGGTAAGGTGTGTGTGTGTGTATGTGTTGCGAAAAAAGCTAGTTGATTGGAAGTTTCTTTGCAACCACCCGCTGGTGTAGAAAATGATGCCGATGTACGTAAACTACCACAGCGACCTTGCAGTACGGTACTGCGGGGAAGGATGGGTTGCAATATGTTTCTCAACCAACGATGTATCGTGCAGACAATCCGCTAATATTTTATCATGTTTACGGCATAAGTTTAGCTTAGCTTAACTTTGGACTAAAACAAGGTATACGAACAAAAAAATGAGTAGAAAAACATCTTTTGTGAAGCTCAAACAATTACTCGAAACTTTACTTTGAAAATAGGTCACATCTAGAATGCACGTGTTTTCCTCTCGATATTGATTTCATTTAAAATTATCAAACTTTAAATGATTTAGTGTCTTCCTAGAGACATAGGACTATACGAAGGAAGGGCTTTTGCTTTCCATTTCTCCACCATTTAAAGCAAAGTTCGTCTTAATCTCGTATACAAATTAAAATTCAACTCTTACATCGCCCAAATTTACATTCACTATTCGCAAAAGCACAAACTATCGTTCACCTTCGTGAGTGAAACGGCAAACGGATTTAATTAAATGTAAACAAAACTGTTGCTGCTCATTTCCGCCATCCCGAAAAGAGGTCAAGCTATCGTTTGCTGGATGGTAAAGAAATTTCCATTTTACATTTTCCCATTCGAAAAGGGAGCCAGTACGGGGAAGGCTAGCAAGAGGATCCTTGAATGTCCCCCCGCACTCCGCACCATTTTAACCCCCGACACGCCCCCCTCCCGGGGTCAGTTCAGTTTGTCAATCATCCTAAATGGTTCGTGCGCTTAATAGTTTGTTCAATTTGGCAAATTGTATCTTTGCAGTCAACATCCGCCCGGTGGGAACTGGTCCGTCCCACGTCCGAGCCCGGGGACCCACGCTGGAAATGGGGCTACGAGATTGCTTTTTCCGGTGGTAACAAATCGTCACTTCCTGTGCAAGGAACTGTCTTGTGTATGTGTTTCCCCTTTTTCTCGGTGCCTTTATTTCTACACGAAATTGTCATTCGGTTTGGCTCGTTGCTTCATAAACATGAGCCAACATAACCATAGAAAGTGCAGTCATGTTGTTGTTGTTTTTTTTTACTAGCTTATATTTTTATCCCTTTCCCCAGCGTGGGTCTGGTAGGATTCGAATCGATTTGGTAGCATTTGGCAACGCGCTAATCCGCTTCTGTCCTTTCTTACTGTCAAACATTTCCTATTGAAATGTACCACTTCCTTTGTGGCAGGGCTGAGCAATCTATTGAATATGCGATTTATTTATTTTATTTGTAATTGTAATTGTTTTTTTTTATTTTCAAATAATTGCCGGAATCATACTCTAAGCCAGTTTTTTTGTATGCGTTTTGAGGTTTTCAGGTTTATCCACTTACAGCTCCCCATACAAATGGCAAGCCAAGTTAAGCCTAGGTAAAAATGATTAGATTGTTTTCCTAATGAAAGCAGCTAATCCAGGCTCAACAAATGTCACAACGAAGAATTTTGCTAGCTGGTCTGAACCAGGATAGGTCATATTTCCGATGTGCGAAAAATATAAACAATTTTTTAAACGAAAGCAGCTAGAAAAGGATTATTTCAAAAATCATACTCAAATATAGTTTCAAATGAATTGAATTGGAAATAAATTTACTAACTGAAGGTGCTGGCCGTAGCCCTCCGATGTGCGATTTGTACTCCAAAGTTTTGCTTATTAAATGTTATCTCCCAGATGAAGTAAGAAAAAACATCAAATCCATCGATTTGAAATATAAATTTTCGAAATTCCATCGCCATCGAATTATTCTATATAAATGTGAAATGAAATGAACTATTTGCGAACACATTAACCCACTGTTACCGAAAGTAAATTGGCTTAATTAATACCCAATAAGCAATATACTACTACCACCTTCTTGGAGGAAAAATTGCCCTAAAATTAGCTAAAATAAATTAATTTAAAAAAGAAAAATTAGCTAAAGAGCAGGAATGAAACTGAAAATTCTTACACATGCACAAATTTGAAGAAAAAAAAAAGAAACCGAAAGCATAGAAACACTTTCCCTTTTCTCGTCTGAAACTAAAACCATTGAATGAATTAAGTAATCAAGTCGACAATATAAATATGTTATTCAAAGGATAGGGTTGATGTTATCTTTTTTTTTTATTCAATAAGGACGGCCTTGTCGTATTGCTGGTTGATGTTATCTAAAACCAACGAATATAACACAAGACAACTTAAATTCGTTATTACCTAAACGAGCTTAAAAACTGTTATCTAACCGCTAAGGCAATTAAGTAAGAAATACAGTTTTTATACTGTTCATAAATGTTTAGTAAACCAATCTCCTAGTTTCCTCAATTACGTTTTTGACACGTTTTTGACTGGTAATTGATTTTTAATAAATTTTATTACCTATTCTACAGCTGATTGTATTATTTTATAATGTTATCAACAGTATTATCTATTCTACCTGTCGATAGTTTGCTAAACCCTGCTTTAACACAAAGTCTTTTTCTCCGTTCTCTCTCTCTTAAAGCATAACATGCCGGTAAACGGATCGTTGTGGTAGTGCAAAGCACACTACTAAACATGCATTATACAAATGGGATGAGCATAACCCGCTCCCACTTCACACCCCATCCACCTTATCCGGCGCTCTCGTAACATACGGAAAGCTCATCTAAATAAATGTAGAACATCTTTCGATTACGGGGTTTATTTACCACCCTCGTGTCCCGTTATCCCTTTCACCAGCTGGGACGAAACGAACGACCAAACGGGTTGGCAAAGGGCTTCCGGTTTACCTTCCTTCATAGTGTTAGCCTAAGGCCATCGAAATTTCTGTCCGAACGATTCTTTCGGAAACTGTGTCACTACCAAAACAGGGAAAAGATCTGCTACCCGTGGAAGAGTTTCCTCTTTTCCAGCTGTTCCAGCGTTGTACCGTAAGCTGCGAGTGTGTGTTAAGTGTGCATACGTTGAGGAGATTTCAGCTCGAAAACTCGAACAGACATGAATCTGGTTTTGCTTCCGGTCGTACATCTATCGGGCAGAAGCTTCTTTTTATCCACGTTCCGTTTTTCTTTATGTGTCTAGACCTGTGATCGGTCTCCTTTGAGCCAGCGTGTGGAAGAGAGAGAGAGCAAGGGAGTGAGATCAGCTCCCATCCTTTTCGCTACTGCCATTATGTGCTTTTTATTTTATTGCGCTACTTCGGTACCATTTAGCAAATGTTCAACCGGAGGCTAGTTTTGGGCTCAGGTATTGAAACTTAATCGAGGGTATTTTTTTATTTTGAGCCACTTAAAGGGCTGGCAATGCGCTGGAAGGACGAAAGTAAAATGGTGAAGAGCCGGGAAAGTTCGTTTTATTTCGTTCCGGACGATGATCTTTATCGGAACGTTTCCAAACCCACAGGATAACGTTCGAATGGCCGTCACTAGTTCAACACAGTAAAACGCGTGGTGAGTTTAACCAAAAATTTTAAAGATGTTAACTACCAATTGGAACCGCTACCGGAACTACCGCCTTCTGCGTTCATGGCAAAGAGAAGTGAGTTCAAACATAGTTGCGAAGGTTTGGTGATCGCGTTGAACATTTTCAAAAGATTGAAAAAAGCAGTCGAAATCGCCTTTCCTCGGTAATTTTATTTTATTTGAAAAATAATATTAAAATTAAATGGATGTGAAATAAGCAATGAGTCTCTTACCTTTAATAGTATATCATTACTAATTTACGATTATAATTAAACACAATATTCAAATACAATGATGTGTGGGGTTACAAAACGACCTTTACCCCGAAGAAGGGATCATACTGCCTCATGATTGGGTAATGTTTGCCACATTGATACCAGAAAGGCACCGTTTTACTTCTAGCGATTGCTATTTGTTGTTTTTTTTTGCGAAACGTACGAATGTTGTACGAGTTGCATACATTGTGGCGAATACAATGCAAGATATGCAACCCGCTAGGCACATGATTTTTTTCTTTTAAGGAGCGTCCAGACCGTGGACCATAACAGTTTTGCATAACAACATTTTGTTATGTTATACTTGTTATGCGCAACAAAAACAGAATAGCGAAATGTTGAATCCGTACCATAACATATGCTCGAATTTGGCACATTCGAGTTGTTTTGCAATGGAAGCAAGTTTTAAACATTGGCGATACAAATAAGCACTGAATTAAACTTTTTTCCATGGTCTGGATGTGTAAAAGATACATTTTAGCAATAAAATAGAAACTTGTAATGCTATTCGAGAGGTTTTGGTCCGTTCAGTGTTGCCAAATCATCACAAAACGCAATTTGCTGTCAATTTGGTTGCCAGAAACACCGAATTTCTGCACAAAGACCATTCGAGCATATGTTATGGTTACAGTTTCATGGACGCTCCTTTAGGTGTTTTAACCATATTTGGTTAAATTGAAATAATTTATTTTTTAATTCCTTGAAATATAACTTTTAAGAGAGGTTTTTTTATTAAACAGTTGATACTTAATTTTGCATTTTTCTATACGTATCTTACAAAAAGTACAAAAGTAAGTAAAAAAATGTTTCTTTAAAGTTTATTAGGTTATTGGACTTTGGTTCCCGGTTAAAATAACTTTAATGTACTCCTCTCCTTCTTCTTTATCAGCGTAACAATCTCAAGAGGTCTAAAGCTTGCCCATTTCAAGCTTCTGTGACTTTTTTATCCGTAACCGTAACCTTTGTGGAATGACACGGACGTTCTACGATGCATCGTCCAACTGCTTGCAGGGGAAGTGTTTTGTGTGCTTTTTCCAAGGTGCACCTGTCTGCAAGGCTGTAGAGTTGCAGCTGAACACTAAACCGGTGCTAAATCACCATAACCGTGTTCCCATGTAAAGGACTCTCACTTCAAACGAAGATCACAATTACGGCGGTGGTGCTGAAAAAGTCATTCGCAATGGTCATTTTATCGGTGGAACACAAGCAACGAAATGGGTCATACACAAAACCTGCCTGTCCTTTGCTCTGTGTACGTAGTGCACTCACACTCACACCGTTGATGTGCAATTTTCCGAGCAATCTCTTCACAGACGACTCCCTTCCTGCAGCGTAGTGGCCGCCTGCTAAGCACTATCTAAAATTAAATCTTAAATCTTTGAATTATATCGTCTATCCCACCCTCGGCACCATCGCCACACCATTGCACCATTGTCACCGCCCAAGCAGCGAAGGGCATTTCGGTGCAAAGTGTTTATTTTCCCGGCTGACCCCGTACATCCCGAGCACAATGGGTGGACACAAGCCGTTTGCGAACGAACTGGTGCTGCATTTCTACACGAACAACTTCAAACGGACCGGCCGGGAGATGAATCAAAAGAAGAAGAAAACGGTGCAGAGGGGGAGGGGGGGAGGGAAAGCACGCCAAAGGAAACGACGACTAAAAATGGTGCTTCTTTTCGAGGAAGTGATAGAAAAATGAAGCACCACCAAGAAGAAGCCAAACCCATCTTCAAAGGGATTGGCGTGGTGGCGCTGTTTGCGCTTCTTCTATGCTGTTGAGCCTCTCCGGTTTTTCAATTTGCTGTACTTGCTTTTATCACTGCGACACACACACACACACCTACACACAACACCGTTGCGGGTCGTTGTTTACCGCTTCTAAAACCTTCCCGCGGAGAACGTTTTCTTCAAATTGAATGTTCTTAGATGAACGACGCTCCCGGCGGAGAAAAATGTGCGCCCTTTCAGATGCTTTGCCAATGTCTAAAACAACACCTTACGCCATCGTCAAGCGAAAGAGCCTAGGCCACGGTTTAGAAGAGCTCATTCGTTTAATCAAGTGAATAATGCGAAATTTATATTCAAACAAAGGCACATCATTTATGATTATGAGTTCATAAAATATTCCACTCATGTACGTGCTCTCAATCAAGCACGTTCGCCGATCGTGCGTGTGTGTCAGTGGCGAAGACGCACGAGCCCTTGCACACGCCCTTTGTCTTGCTGCCGTCCCGAAAAGGAATTACTTTGATCCTTCCAAAACAACCCCCGCACATGTATCCCGCGCATGGGGGATGTGTGCGAGTGAGTGCCTGCGTTATGCGTTTATGTCCTCTTGCGGGCACAGTGCACGGATCTTCTGCAACCGACCGGCAACGGATGGCATACGGCCGCGGGATGGCAATCGTAAAGCATACGCACGAACGCGCAACACAACGCACCGTTCAGGCGGTTCTGATTTCTGGCCTTCGGTTGCGATACAACGGTACATGATTTGAATTTACCGGTACCCCGGTTTGCAGGCTAATGTAACCAATCCGATAGCGCCCCCGCGTACGACACATTAAAGACACTACCGTTGGACTAGCGAAGGATCAGCCCCAGACCGGGGTCAGGATTTGGCTTTTGGCAAAACCGATCCGGAAGACATATCCCGACGCTGGTTGACTTTGGATGCCGATTCCTTCTGGGCACACGTGACAGCACATAACATCGGTCCGAAAAGCCATCACCATAAGGTCGGATTGGTGGAGCGGGTGGGAGGTTGATACCAAACGAACGCAGATCCGTGTGCTCTCATCGTACGGATTGGATTTAGCGGATTAGTCGCGTAGCTACCGTACGAACGTCGAGCGTCATCCAATCCGTGGTTCCTAGTTAAGTTTTTTGAGATATCATGTTCGACAGCGAAACGAGTGAAATCGATAAATGTATGAGGGTGGTAGTCATCGGACATCACACAACGAGAAAATGTCGGAACAAACTTTAACAAACGTTACGAGGTGCTCCAAAAAATGCTTAAAATAGTAACAAATAGAAATGTATATGTTGAAGGTTGATGTTTCCAATCCATTTTATATAAAATCACCCTCAAGCTAGTGCTAATTATCAAAAGGTATTGGTGCATTCTTGTCTTTTTCACTATAATTTTAATAAAACGGAATCATTTAAATAAATTTCTCAAACTGAACTTTATTTCACTGTCCGTGTCAATGATTATGACAAGGATATTTTGAGGTCAGATTATGAGTTAAGATGGAATAAGATGGCGAGTCGTTGTGGAATAACTCGCCTTAACAGATTAAAAGTTGACGGTGATGATCGTGAGATTGTGCAGGAGTTCTGCTACTTTGGTACGCTCGTTACTTCTTATAACAAAAATCTAATCCAATGGATCCGAAGGCGCATTATGATGGGAAATCGTGCCTACTAAGGGCTCCTCTAACTCTTACACTCCAGAAGATCACACCTTACGCCTTCGAATTATAGAAGAAAATCCTCGTCTTCCGAATGTCGTCTTCTTCAACATTTCCTTGATTCCTTTTCCGTTGGGTGTTGTGCAAATTGTCCATTACTTCGTTCGCAAAATGTTCTCTCGTTTGGTCGTTCTACCAACATGTTTCTTTCGAGATACACGATTTGTAGAACCGACATCAATCGTGTTTCCTCCATCAACGATCTCGGTGTGTGGCTTGACACGGAACTTACGTTTTAACGATCGTTTGGAATTTATTCTTGGCAAAGCTAGCCGTATGTAGGGTCTCATTCCTCGTTTTTCGTTAAATGTCCGTGATCCTTTATGTTTGAACGCCTTGTACTGTTGCCAGGTGTGATCGATCCACGAATATGCTTGTGTTGTTTGGTCGCCTGCTGGAGGGACGGTGATTGCTAGGATAGAGCTCAAGTTCAGGTGATTCACCACTCGTCGGTTTCTTTCGGGCTACCAGAATGCGACAATTTCCTTCTGCAATTCCGCCATTCTTATTCCCAAGCTGAAGTTAGCTAGCTAGACTTTTGTCCAGTGGCATTGATGCTCCTTCCCTTCTTTCATGTATTTCCCTATATGCACCTTCCCGTCGCCAGCGTGTTAGACCTCCTCTACGTATTCCATCCAGTCATTCTATGGAGGGCTTTGTAAATAAATATTAAAAATAAGAAATATTGAAATATTCCAACACATAGGTCATAACATAATTGTTGAAACCGCATTAAGCGGAGGCACTACTGATGTCAACTTTTTTGGAACTTCATTGGTTTTCACGTTCGCCTTGAACTCAACCAGGTTCTTCGGGATTCTCTAGTCCTCGGAGCCTCATGGAGCTCGGGAACCCTCGCGGCCACTTAGGCCGGTGTATGGATGATCCGCATTTGAGAAGAATAATGAAGCTAGCTGAGCTGTTCAACGAAGATGATATCCTGGATTTTCCCAAACCAGGTGGCCGGGCCGTGTGATCAGGATGCCGGACTCATGCCTTATCAAGAAGGTGGTCGTCAGCGTCCCATTCGGCATTAGGTGTAGAGGAGCACAGAGAGCTCGTTCGCTGGTTCAACAGAAGCTTGACCTATCGGAGATTTGATTCAACCGGGGTTAAATGAGACTTGTACTGAGATACTTGGGAATGAATTGTTGATGTGGCCATGTCAGTACTATGTGTGGACTATAGGTGGGACAAGAAGACCATACCTTGAGAATATTGGAAAAAAACTTTAAGTGACATCCTAATGGATCAAGTTAAACAAAATTTCATTTCTTTGATAAAACGTGATATAAATGTAGGAAATGAATCACCCTGTGCTTGGTGACAGTTGGTGACAGTTGGTGCTAAGGCTGGCAACACGGTTGTCAGAAGGAAGCTAGCGAGGATAGCGGACGAGGAGTCTAGTTCGGGAACTGCACTGGGAAGGTTGTAAGAACTGATGAACAATTGAAAATAAATGAACTTTCTTTTTCTATCATCCTACATGGGGGCTCGTCCGGGAAAGGCAGTTTCCGATATCGAGCAGTGATTACGCTTTGTGCGTTGTGTTAGTGGGTTGCTGTGTGCTCCCAGCAAAAACTGCGTGTGTTGGGTTGCTGTGTGCTCCCAGCAAAAACTGTATGTGTTGGGTTGCTGTGTGCTCCCAGAGAATAGCTGTGTTAGTGGGTTGCTGTGTGCTCCCAGCAAAAACTGTGTGTGTTGGGTTGCTGTGTGCTCCCAGAGAATAGCTGTGGTGTTGGGTTGCTGTGTGCTCCCTGGTGTGCCCAGTTGTCGCAGTGTGTGCTGTGTGCGCGATTTATGAGTGTTGGATCGCGTATTTGTTGTGGATTATTCCTGTTTAACAATAAATTGAACGATGGATGTATCCGACAAGGTAGTAGAACTTGTGGAACAATTCACTAGAATCGGGTTAGTGAAGCAGTGCGAAGCCAAAAACCTGCCGACTTCTGGCACAAAGGAGGAATTAGCTGCGCGAATAGCTAACCAATGTGAGCCGGTGGAAGTTGGTACGGAACAAAGTCTGTTTAACTCGACCGGTGTGGGTGAATTCGTCGATGCGCAAACGTGGCGATCTGCTACGTTCAATTTCACTGATGTCAAGGAGGCATTACCAACATTCGGAGGTAATGGAAAAGGTCATGATGTAGGCCAATTCATTTCTGACCTAGAAGAAAACGCAAAACTTTTAGGTTGGACTGAATTGCAAACGTTAGTCTATGCAAAGCGACTCCTTACAGGCCCAGCCAAATTGTTTATAACATGCGCTAGTGGACTGCATTCTTGGAAGCAGCTGAAAAACGCGCTCGCCTCAGAGTTTCGTGACGAAACCAAGAGTGTAGAGGTACACGAGGCGTTGCGTAAAAGGAAGAAGAAGGCAGACGAATCATACATTGAAAACGTGTATGCCATGCAAGCGCTAGCGAAGAGAGGACAAGTCGACGAGGAATCGATTTGTGAGTATATTGTTCAGGGTATTGTGGATGATCCAAGAAATAAAGTCTGTCTAATGGGTGCAGGAAGCCTTGCTGAGCTCAAAGTGCTTCTCAAAAAATATCAAGCGATGAAATCGCAGTTGCCAAGTGTGCGCTACGGCAAAGATAGTGCAACGTCGAGAGACAAAGACAGAAAGTGTTATAATTGTGGTGGAACGGATCACTTTCGAAAGAACTGTAAAATGGCGGAAGGCGTTCCTAAGAAAGATGTTAGAAAGGATAAAAGTACGAAGTGTTATTCGTGCGGTGACATGGGGCACATTTCGACAGCTTGCCCTAGGAAGTTGAAACCAGCCGTGAACATTATCACTGGTCGATACCCGACAGTTTCTGTGAAAATTGATGGGCACACATTCGATGGAATGATCGATACGGGAAGTGATGTGACATTATTGCGTGAAGACGTGGTGCAAACAATTCAAAGAAAAATAAAGAACAGTAATAGAATTCTTCGTGGATACGGCGGAGAACGTCAGTGTGTTAAGGGGGAATTATCTGTTGAAGCAGAAGTTGGCAATGTGAGAACAAAGATCGACTTTCTGGTGGTTCTAAGTAAAGCGATCGACACACAAGCATTGATCGGCATGGATTTCCTCAACACAGTGGACTACATTATTTCAAATAGTGTGGTAGAGATTTCTGCGAAAAATAACGATGTTGCGCAAGTTGACGAACAATGGATTCACCACATTGATTGTGTCGTGGAAGAAGCGTTGGACGTTCCAGGTAAATTTGAGAAAGAGGTATTGTCCATAGTAGATGACTATGAGAGCGCAAAACAAAGTGATAAAACTTTTGGAAACGACAAAACCGTAGGCGAAATGAAAATCAAATTGCTTGATGATGAAGTTGTGTGCGCGCGACCTCGACGTTTAGCTCCGTTTGAAAAAAAAGATCGTGAAGGAGCAAGTGGGTGAGTGGATAAGAGATGGAATTGTACGACCATCTTTTAGTCCATACTCCAGTGCGGTTGTTGTTGTACCCAAAAAAGGTGGTAAATATCGAGTATGCGTCGATTATCGCGAAGTAAACAAAAGGATTGAGCGTGATAAGTATCCGACACCGAATATTGAGGACCAAATCGATGCATTAGCCGATGCACGTGTGTATACTACGCTCGACTTAACAAATTCATATTTCCACGTAAGACTTAGTGCGGATAGTTGTAAATATACGTCGTTCGTTACAACAGAAGGACAATATGAATTCTTGAGAGCACCGTTCGGGTTGTGTACAAGTGGCAGTTCATTTTGCCGATTTATAAATTCAGTGTTCAAAGAATTGATCGACGCGGGCGAAATTTTATCGTATATCGATGACATTATTATTCCTTCAAGAAACGAGGACGAAGGTCTAATCAAATTGCGACGTGTGATGGAGCTAGCTGCGAAGGCTAATCTGCAGTTTAATTGGAAAAAGTGTGCTTTCTTGAAGAGGCGTGTTGAATACCTCGGTTATTCTGTGTATGAAGGGAAGATCGAACCGTCCCAAGAAAAGATCGAGAAAGTGCGAAATTTTCCGAAGCCAAGAACCGTCAAAGCGTTGCAGCGATTTTTGGGATTGGCGAGTTATTTCCGGAAATTTGTGCCGGATTTTGCCAAAAGGTCTCGTCCGTTGACCGTGATGCTGAAGAAGGATGCTGAGCTTGTGTTTAACGCTGAAGCTGAAACGGCGTTTGAAGACCTGAAAGCAGCGTTGACGCAATATCCAGTGCTGAATATTTTCAAGTCCGGTTTAGAGACCGAAGTCCATACAGACGCCAGCAAGGAAGGTCTGGCTGGGATCTTGATGCAGCGGTTGATGGAGGATGGGTTATTTCATCCCTGTTACTTCTACAGTCGTGTGACGAATAGTGCGGTGCGAAACTATCACTCATATGATTTGGAAGCATTAGCGGTAGTGGAATCGTTGAAGAAGTTCCGATGATACTTGTTAGGGCACAAGGTAACTATCGTAACAGATTGTATCGCATTCAAACAATCGATGGCAAAGGCTAATCCAAATGCCAGGGTAACTAGATGGTTCGTTGTGTTATCAGAATTCGATTATGAGATTAAGCATAGAATGGCTGATAAAATGAAACATGTAGACGCATTATCTAGGGCGACTGTACTTCGAATATCTCTCACGGTAAGCAAAAGAATTATTAATGCGCAAGAAGAAGATGCGAAAATATCGGCAATTAAAAATGCGATAAATTCTGGTGAAGGTAGTGGAGATTTTCTGATTATTAGTGGTGTATTGTACAAGAGCGAACAAGGCAAAGAAAAGGTTGTTGTACCAACAAAAATCGAATCCAGTATCATTAGGGAAGCCCACGAGCAAGGTCATTTCAGTGTGAAAAAGACTAAAGAACGCCTGACGGATGATTACTATATTGATGATATAGACGCCAAAATAAGGAAATGTGTTGATAATTGCGTGCGATGTATTGTTAGTGAGAGGAAGCGTGGCAAGGCTGAAGGTTTACTAAATCCCATTCCAAAAGGAGAATTGCCCCTTGATACTTTCCATATGGATCATTTAGGCCCAATTCCTTCGACTCGCAAGTCTTATAATTATATATTCTCTGTAGTAGACGCATTTACCAAGTACGTATGGTTATTTCCAACAAAAACCACAAACGCGGAAGAAGTGGTTAAGAAGATGAAAATTATTTCAGATGTTTTTGGAGATCCGAGGCGAATAATTTGTGATCGTGGAGCGGCATTTACGTCTGCATTGTTTGAAAAATATTGTACCGAACATGAAATCGAATTACATAGAATTGTAACTGGTGTTCCTCGCGGGAATGGACAGGTGGAGAGAATTCATAGGATTGTCATACCTGCTCTGACAAAGTTAACGATTCAGAATCCAGAAGAATGGTTCAAATATGTTAGCAGTGTTCAAGTAGCGATAAATAACAGTTGGCAGCGTGCCATACGAATGACACCATTTGAACTTTTAACAGGTGTAAAAATGAAGACCAAAGCAGATGTCGTTATACATAATATCTTGGAGCAGGAATCGCAAACAGAATTTGAAAATGATCGCATAGCGCTTAGGAAGATAGCACGTGAGGGCATCATTAAGATGCAAGAGGAAAATCATAAGACCTATAACTTACGACGTAAGCTCAATTTGCGATAGGGAGAAAAGTTAAAGATAAATACTTTGGACCTTATGAGGTGGTAAAGATTCTTCCGCATGAGCGATGTGAAGTAAGGAAATTAATCAATAGTAATGAAGGACCGGCAGCGACTACTACGGCATTTTCTCAATTGAAACCATGGTCCAATTCAGGGGAATTGTGAGGTCAGGAAAGGCCGTGTAGGAAATGAATCACCCTGTGCTTGGTGACAGTTGGTGACAGTTGGTGCTAAGGCTGGCAACACGGTTGTCAGAAGGAAGCTAGCGAGGATAGCGGACGAGGAGTCTAGTTCGGGAACTGCACTGGGAAGGTTGTAAGAACTGATGAACAATTGAAAATAAATGAACTTTCTTTTTCTATCATCCTACATAAATATACAATAATAATGATCTGCGTCACTGCGTCTATTTTGCTGTACCAAAAAAATAAAATGCTAGCACTTGGCAACAGTTGGTAATAAAAGGTTTTCATCAAACATTCAGCAGGGTCGATCTTATTTTAGACCAAAGCGTGCATAAAAATCCATCGTAGGAAATAAAATTGCGCTTTGCCTCGGACTTCTCCCGCACTTCGGCTTCATTTTCTCTCCACGGACCCTAAGCTCAAACGATTTGTCATACTTAGTCAAACACCCCATCCGTGGCCCTGTCCCAGAAACCCTTTTTTTCTTGTTGTGCGCAATAAATCTCCTAATGACTTTAAAAATCGAATGGCCCCGAGTGACCCGTTCGGTGTGCAAAAATGACCCGTCCGTAAAACCAAAATAACTCCCACACTCTGCACAATGGTAAATTTCCAACAAGAAACGGCAGGATGACCCCCCGACACCAACAGACGAAGTTGAAAGTTGTGCCTTATTTTCGCCGTAACCGGTCGTACCCGCCACGTGTAACCCCACCTGTGTTCCAGCACTTCACCCATTACAGGTGTGTATCTGTGTACGTGTGTGTCACTATAAAATAGGTCACGGAAAACGAACATTTGTCGTAATGGATTTTCACGATTCATCTCCGAGCAGTCCATAGAGCGGTGAGCTTGGATTGGGGTGTGAAAAGGCTTGTGGGCCGGTAATGGAAAATTTGGCTATAGCAAAAGGTCATCCACTCGTCGCGGGATGGGCCCGAAGAAATGGCAGAAACGCGGCCGAGCAAAATAATACAAACGCAATGAACATAAAGCACACCTTGTGCATAATTTATGATGTTCGCATCGTATTCTGTTCGTTTGTTTGTCTTGTTTTTGTTTTTACTATATTTTGTGTCCTTGCATCAAGCGCATACTGTAGGCGAATATTATATTCCCGAAGTTTTTCCAACCTTCCATCCTGCGCGCATCGAGAGAAACCCCTTTCCCAGTGTGTTTTATTTTTCTCTACCGGAAATAGGAGAGGTGACAAGTGTTTATATTGCCGACATGGTCAAGAATGAAACTTGCCAGATGGTTCCAATTTAGTGTCTTCCCAGACGGTCACAGTCGATTACCATCCGTTTGTTACGAAGAAGGTAGAACACTTTGTTTTGCTTAAAATTGTATGTAAGTAAGTGAAATGAATTAGTTTTTTTTTTATCAACCATACCATAAACAATTCATCTCAATGGCTAGAAGATTGAAATGGTACAATTGTTATTGTTTGGAAAAAGCGCAGATCTTCCTTATTTTGAATGCGTTACTACCCGACAATAGTGTTATAGAATTCAGATGAGGTTTCTGTAGACAAACTATTTGATTTCTTCTTTTCGCACCGTAATCTCCTTTTCATGTTTTAACTTTTTCTGAAGGTGGAAAATAAGTTATGTGTATGAAGGGATCAGTCCAGATGGGATTAAGTTCCGGTTCAACCGTGTGGTATCATTAAACAACCGAGCGCCTCCATCTAATTCATCATAGCTCAACATCAGGGTTTACAGTAGTGTTGGGAAGATTGGGATTCGAAAATTTCGATGATCCGATCCCTAAAAGGATTCGATCGGATCGGATGCCAATTGACGGTTTCTAAACAGACTTTGAACTAACCGCTTTGACAGCTTTGATTGTTAGTTAGACAGAGTGAGTAAACAGGTTGGGTTTGCAGTTTGCGATTCAATTGGGATTCCATTGGGATACGATTGACTGGTTAGCACTGTTTTTTACGCAAAGGATGAGGTGAGCCGTCATTGCTTTTACATATTTGACATTAATGTATGTTATATATGTTTTTTTATCAACTGTGGTGTGTTGTAGTTATATTTGGTGTCACCAGAAAATAACCAGTAACCAAAATCAGCAGTAAATAACATACATGCGCCCGATTTGAATGAATTCTTTCAGAGCTGTACACTTCTCCGCCTTCGCCAACGCAATCGGTCTGGTAGGTCTGAATATCGAATCGCGAAATCGAATAGCAAATCGTCCAGCTGAGCGTTTGGTGACTGTGAACTAATGTGTGACGCCATATGATAATGCAAATGCTCCTTGTTTTGACCCAATTTTTTTTAATCGAGAATTAATTCTGCACTGATGCGTCGTTAAATAAAAAATATAAAAAAAAACATTGCAGTGCTGTTGTGCTCACTCATTGCTCGCACGCATTTCACGCATACTTAGATACTGTGTGTATTAACACTTTACCATCCGCACGTTTTGCGCAGATCTTCTTTCATTGCGCAGTACCAAATGCTGACACTTGTTACTTTTTAGCACACACCAGTAAAATCTATAGTGCTGGAAGCCCTAGATTCGGGACTCCTTGGCATTGAAGAAGATCAAATAGCAGCCATCGAATATGTTCCGCGCAAGGAACAGGACGTCACAAGAGATTGAACAAGGAACGGATATGTATATGTATCCCTACGAGGCTGACCGTACAGGCCATAAGCCTTCAGCTTTCTGTCCCCATTGAGGATAGATCTTGCAATAGATCACCACTGATATCTCTGACGAGCATTCAATCGATGGTTTCCGTAGCGTTTCGACAAAATCCGTTGCGATTGCTTACCCACAGACTGCGGCTAGGAACATCGATTCGCCGTCGAGGTGAATTGCTATGAAATGGTATAATACAAAAGTTCTGTTTCCGTGCACGAACATTCGAACACCGTCTACAGACATATAGAAAAGAAAAATGCAATAATGCATACGGGAAGATCTGTAATGGATTATATGGACAATGGACAAAACATAATGGATGAGGTGTCGTCGAAAATGGCGCCCAAATTAATCATATCACCAAAAGATAGTGCAGTGTAGATGATACATAGGGCAGGTAGAGGGGGATTCTTTGCCTTAAAAAATAAAGCTTCAAAGTGTAACTCTCTAAGACCTTTTACTAGTTGTCTAAAACAGAGCAGTTCCGAAAAGCCTTCCTATGTAGTGTTTGGAAAACATTAACTTGTCAAGTTACAGATTAACAAAAAATAAAAAGCAGTCGAAAATGCGCCTCTCCGTGGTAATATTTTTTGTTACATGTCATATACAATCCCAACTTGAATTCTATAATAACTTAGAGATTTAATTTGTTCAGATCAAGAGATGTTGCACAAGCTCTAATGATTGATTCTCAGGGGTGCGCCCATTTAATTTTAATACTCTCGATGACTGTTGTGTAAGGTAACAATAATGACCCTTACCCCGTAGAAGAGAACAGACTGCCGCAAGAGTCGGGAAAGTTTGCAACATTCATACCAAAAAGGCACCGTTCTACTTCTAGCGATTGATAAATGTGTTTTTGCTGCAATGTTCGAATGTTATACGAGTTGCATACATTGTGGCGAATGCAATGCAAGATATGCAACCCGCTAGGCACATGATTTGTTTCTCATGATCTGTTTGGTTTAGTCTTTTCAACCAAATAATAGAAATTAATATCGATAGGAAATATTCTGGCTTGTAGGTATAAAGAGTATATAAAGCTCACCATGCAAAGCTCACCACCATATCTTCAGCTTCACCAGAAGCAACGGTCTACTCCTTTCATTCCTTGTCCCGATAGTACCTTGTGGCCTCCCATTCTACAGTATTTGTTATATGCTGTGTTGTGTTTGTCGATAAATGTTAAATGCAGTGCAAAATTTAAACCGATCAGCGTAACATGGTAAAACCCCCGTGTTCTATCTGTTTAATCCTAATTGTTGCTTGTATTGCTACAGTCTCGTTCATGGCGGGTTATGGTGCGATAAAAAACATCGCGAATCAAGATCACGTTTTTGATTACCATTATCAATAACCCACTCACCACTTACTACAAACAAAAATACCACTACGGACAACACATTACAACCATACAGAAATAGCACCGGGTAGAGCGAACCACACACAGCAATAGAACATCATGCATCCAATAACAACAATAGTTTTAACAACAAAAACACACAATCCCAACCGATTATGCCCGGGACAAGGCAAATTACAAGGAAAAAGTCTTAAAAAATGCAAAAATTGTACCGAACTTAGCGCAAGCGGCGTTGACATTTCAAAAGGAATTATTCTTGTTTACCAATTGTCGCTGCCAGTAGAGGATTAATAAATAACTGCAAATTGCATACTACCAGGCGGATATTCGCTACGATGGGAACAAAGCTTAAATACCACATTGGGCCAGCAATCGCTAGAGCAGCATGTTCGTAAAATAAAGATAATAAAGTAGTTTAAGTTTATAAAATAAATAAAGGATAGTAGCCAGGTTTTCATAATAAAATTAAAAATATATATATATATAACCACCATGCGCAAACCTAAACTAGTGTTATGTGTTTCCTTCGTGCTAGTCGCGACACCTATTGCACCCGAATCTCCAAGATTTTTTTTTAAATCAACGTACGAAAACTAAAAATGACCTTATGTATACGTATCTTTAAATAATTAAAGATAAATAATGTCTTTCGTTTGAAGTATATTTTATGCTATTACTTCGTTCCTTCGTTCATATCACTAGTTAAGCATTTTACCTTTGTTTCCAAAAATTAAAACCTATCTCCTGATAATGTCTTTCTTCTTAACCTATATTATTTTACTATTATTATTACACTAGGATTATACTCCATTGGAGCACTTTTAGTAGATGAACTGCATCGTATGAAGTTAAATGGTATGCATGAAATAATAAGTTTTTCGGATTTATTTTTGTTTCCCTATGACAATTCTTTCATCGGACAATCCAAAAACAAAGCACCTCCACGTAGCACCACGTTTACAAAAATTAAACAGTCTGAACGAATCACATTCCCTCTATTATAACGGGGTGAAACGAATGTAATGCGTAGTATGGTTTGTTAAAGAATTCCTATTACAGAGGCTGATCAATCGAAAAATGCGTACAGTCTCCTTTCGAAGTCAATTCTCAATTAGACCAATTAACCAATGAATTTTAAGGACTTTTCAAAATAATGGTTGCCATCTGTTCCCAGTTATTATTATAAATATTTATTATTAGCTTGCGTTCTTGGGGTTCAAATCTATAGAATACTTGAGGAATGTGAATAAAAAATTGCTGTACAGCTCAATTTGGAAATCATTGCCCAAATCCTTCCATACTCAAGCCGCGACACAAAGCGTCTATAATCGTTACATCATGGATATTAGTACGTCGATCTGTACGTGGAACAACTCTTAACAACTGCCTTCATTATCGTAACCTTAGGAAGCTTTCAGACCGACCAAGCATTAATTGGTTGTAAAAAGATGACCAAAGCAATTGTATTGAAAAATGTACACATATAAGACACATTCGAAGTCTGTCATAATTCACCTATATACATTGTTAGTGTCGTGGTGACGAGATTTTGTGTTGCTTGTGATCAAGTCGAATAAAATCTATACACGAGTGCTCTGTGTCGTATCCCCTCCACACTCCATGACTGTTGAGGAGATTCATGCTTAAAGCATTTTTCTCTCAATCGTGGCTCTTCCGAATGCTATTGTATGGATGAATCTCGATCACACTGAGTGGAGCGACTTTTGTCACAGATCTATCGTCAACTACTCTCCAACAATGAGCATAAATAAATGAATAATAAAATGATCACTTCAACTATAACTTTCCGATAAGCCGCCTGATCGTAAATGGTTCGTAATCCGCAGAGAAAACCGGCAACAATTGAGAGTCTAAAAGTTCCATACTGCCGCCCAATTATCACCATAACTTTAGAAGACGTACGCTATAAGCCTGCAAAAAGTACACCAAGCA
This sequence comes from Anopheles marshallii, assembly GCF_943734725.1. Lineage (NCBI taxonomy): Eukaryota > Metazoa > Arthropoda > Insecta > Diptera > Culicidae > Anopheles > Anopheles marshallii. The sequence goes on from NC_071327.1 coordinate 52,124,612, forward strand.
AATTACACCCAAGAGAAAGGATAGCAGAGAATAAAAGTACAATAAATAATCTGATCTGGTAGTCAGTTATCGGGCTGCAGTTCTGGGAATCAAGATTTGTGTTGCTGGTTGTCGAATGTCGGTCCCGCTGTGATTCTCACAATTTATGTACGCTTCATCTGGAACACTAACCAATGGCAATCACATAGTATGCGTCCTGAAGTATGCAGAGACCACTGCACTAATTGTCACAATCCATGGGGAACCATTTCTGCTTAAACGTCGAACAAACCGAGCACAGGAGCTTCGATGCAGCAGATTTTAGATTTCCATGTAAGTTTTATATTGGTGCTTACATACTTCACGGTTAAGAGCTTTTAATATAAACCCTTGGAGTGGAATAGAATACTTCACAGGTTGTTAAGATTTTTCGTTAAATTCTAATAGAATCCAATCACGCATTCAGTTAAAACGATCATGACACATTTAAATAAAGCTCAGCAAAACGTCGAACAGCTTGATATTAAAACATGCAACAAATATAAAGAACATTTACTGAAATAACATCAACCCGCTTGCACTGTTTCAAAAAGTTTTCCGCAGTACGTTTAAGCTTGCATGATCCAGTTCCTCGCTTCGACACTGGGCAACGATGCCTTAACAATCAAGTAACAGTTAAAACATATTTTCAAGCAGGAACTTTCCCCAATTGTTATCACTCTCCAACCGAATTGGGGATTGCACTTCCTGCTTCCGAAACGTGACGGCCAACAGCGGGACGGAATGATAACAAAAAAAAACCCAACCCAAAATCCCAAAATCGACAGAAAACTTTTCGGAAAAACTCGCACTTCAGCAAGATTTTCTCTCGCCACACCGTAATCCCACTCAATGAATGTAATTTGGAGTTAGTGCCTTGGTACGCTTGTTGTTTTGCCCCTTACCATCGGAGGTTTCCTTTTCGCTGTTTTCGGAACAGGTTCACCGAAAATGCTGGACAAGTCGCTACTTCGGTATTCATCACCGCAATTCAAATGAAACTTTGCCTTCGATTGCACTGTGAATTTTATTCTGCCCAACTGCCGCATGCATTCCGCTCGCTTGCTTTCTCCTGACCGTGTGTCCGCTGCTCCTGCCGCACCGCGCGGACTTGTCTGTGTTTTTTCACCTTCGTATAATTCAGCGTCCACTTTTCCCATCCGGCGAGTTGGCATTTTTGGACCACTGGACTTTGGGCAATCCCGAGCACACGACAGGCAAACTTGTTCGCAACACTTCACGAGTTTGTGTTACTTTTGGGCGAATTTTTCCTTACCGAGGTAGTACGTGCGGAACGAAACGGAAGGCGCAATGGCCAGCTTGCCTGGGCAGTGCAAATTTTTAACCAAACTAACGCCAAAATCTCCCACCGATCAAGGGACCAACTTTCATTCGCTTTCTACCATTTTTGCACCCGGAGGTGAAAAACTCCAATCGTCGGTTAATTTGAAAATTTTCGCACGTTTCTGCCATTTTGCTGCACCAGTACATTTTTGGCAGTTTGACCGAGTGACATTAAGCGGGTGAAGAAGGAACGAATGGAACGCTGACGCTAAGCGACAAAAGGGGCGCAAATGACTGTAAGCATTTGACAGGGGGTGGCGTCAGTGTGAAAAAAAAACGCAATGAATATTAAAATGAGTAAAACAAACAAACGGTGGAAAACGTAACCACATGCTTTCCAAGTATTTAATGAGTGGAATTTGCAAACAGTAATACAATACTATTAGAACCATTTGCTTTCATACTAAAACACAATACGTGACAATATCGTAAAATGAAGTTCATTTAAGATATGAACAAGAACAGGCAGTCGCCAGGTAAGTAGGTAAGTAACCGTTCCTTTTCGAAAAACAGAGGGAAGAAATTAACGACATTTCAAAATGTCTATTGTAAAATGATTATTAAGGTGATTTTAACAGGAAAGATTCGGTGGACGAAAACGAAATCCATTAGATTTGCTTAAAATTTGAGGTTTAATTTAACATATTTTCGCTCTTAGGATTTGGGTTAACTACTATAAGGGATTAGGGTTTAAACTCTCTAAACAAAAGTCTTGATAATTCTTGGAGGAAAAACCTATAATAATTGATTTGCAGCATCTTCTCTTGTTCTCAATTACTTTTCACTAAATATGTTTTGTATTGGCAGAAAAATGTGATAATGACTTGTTGTTAGGATAAGATATTTTTGTGCCTGATTTGACTAATCTCATGATAGCTTATTTTATGCAGGATAATTACCTTACAACTGAATGCGACAACTGCGCAGCAGTTACTACAACTGCGCAGCAGTTACTTGCTCTATCAATGCCTGTCGCTCAGATAGGGGCGGGTGTCGACACAGGTCGCGCGTTGAGTGTAAGACATGTGGCACGTCCCGGTAATCGCTCGATTCTGGAATCCTAAGGCGGCGGGGAGGTTGCGCCGGCCTCATTCCAATTTGTTGTTTTTTCTATAATGTTCAATTTTTCTCTTTCTTTCTTCATTTCATTTATTTATTTCCTTATTTTCTTCTCTCTTTTCAAAACATTATTATTTCCTTATTTTCTTCTCTCTTTTCAAAACATTATCTATTTTTATTAAAGGTTTTCCCAGAGACATAAAAAAAAATCCCAATGTTTTGAAATATCTTTAATATTTAAACCACCCAACCAACTTGCTGTTAAAGCCGGCTTATATGCTGGATGCGTAAAACCTTCTTAATCAAGCTCGCTAAGTTTCTGACGATTCGCTAAAGACGTGGTTCTTACTTATTTAAATCAGAGTCTCAGAGGGGGGCTTTAGGGATTCGAAACCTTTACTCACGCGTTTGTGATTCATCAAAGATCACTAACGCAAATAAACCCTTTTACTTACTCCCACCCGGAATTACAAACCAAAAAGAGTAATAAAACACTTTAACTCACTTCTAATCTTTAATCACTCAAGAATGAGCCACTGGCCTCAACAAAGAGCGAGTGAGTTTAATGAGAAAAAAGTAGTAAAAGGTGTCATGAAAATTCTTGGTCTTCAGTCATATCCATGCACTCACTTGCAGGCTTTTGCTTACCTAATCGCTCTTACTTAATCATCTCTAATTCATTTCAGCAAATGTGTTGCTGTCGGTGATTACTTTTGACAGAAGGTAGACAAAACTTAAGCCGAACGGTTGTTATTTGTTTCTATTACTAAAAGTATCCTAACGTAGAATGACAAGATACACCTCAAAAGATACAAACTTTCTATGATGGAACACAACATCTTTTCTGGAACCGCAACACAAATCCTGAACATTTCTGATGAATTCAAATGGACGATAGCATAGCTTAATGTTCGGGAGTATTTAAGTAACTCGTTACATACAGCCACATCAAATACACAACAGAATATTTCAGTATCTTATTCCTAGTTCGACTCCTAGTTGATCACTTTTACCACGAACGTTTTTACACAACATGGTCTTACTTGATCATTTCCTCGTCCTCATACATTACAGCGATCCTATTTACAAATTCTTTTAGAGCAATATTGTGATAGCTGTTGCGGTTCTCCTCATTATTTCTTTTACGCCTTCCATTTTCGAATGGTTTTTTTCAATTTGAAATCAGCATTGTTTTCTCAGTTCTCTATTCTTAGAAATGTAAAACAAATCTTTAAAAAATGGATTTTTCCCATCCTACCAAACGTGTTATTTTCTGTAAAAAGAAAGGGATTTCTCTATTTCTCTAGATTTCTGCAAATAAGGCAATGAAGTGGTGAAAGTTTTCCACTTGACCAGTTTAACGACCCTTAGCTACCGCTTATATTAAAATGCTTCTCTCTTCTGTCTGCATCAATAAAGAATTTTAACACGATTTTAAGACGACGTGGCAAATGGCCAACACTCCTTTGAACTTCCCGGCACACAAAAAAATGCAATCCTTCGCATATTCGGTTTTCGGAAACGATGCTTCACGGCATTGCTTTGCCTTCTCATCTTTATTCTCTTGCCCCACTTAATCCACGGTCTAGTGCCTGCTGATGTGCTTCTAATGATGTAACACTAGCTCCCGTATCCGTAAAACACATCCACATCCGGTGCTGTTGATCGAAACCTGCACCGTGCTTTATGACTTCCGTCAAAACGGTCTGCCGAAAATCGCTCACCAACACCATCCGCCCACGGGACTGAACAACGTTACGAGCGTAACGGCTCAATTAAAATGAGAATATACTGATAAAATTCATATCCCCTTTTTTCCGGCTCACCAACTCCACCCTCATACAGGCATTAGGAATGGTTGTTTTTACCATTTTTAAAAAAGAAAGAAAGCATAAAAAGGGTACAACACGTGGAAATGGTGCGAGAAACAAGTGAAGGAAACCCCGTTAACCTATCCGCACAAACCATGCGGTGAGGATGATTCGGGATCGAAAATTAAAAGATCTCTTCGGGTTGAATGGCTACCGCATGGCTAAAAAGGGTCAATTTAATTGGACCTAAATTATGCCCCATTCAATTAGTGGTTCCCATCTTCAAGGGCAGCGGCCGGGAACGTGAGTTAATTATTTTACAAATAACTGAGGGTTAGGTTATTGGTCAAACCGGATGGTGTTATCAATCAGGACAGCTATCGAGAGAGGCGCAAATACTACTGCTGCAGGGAAACAGCAAATTTAAAGCCAAATCAATGATGAGATGCTTTATACGCCATAATCAACACCATTCATGTGTGATCAGTTCAGGTATGCAAGATGAAATGGAAACAAGATCGAAAATTCTTCTTCTACTTTACGATACACGTATAGGCTACATCCTCCTGGGGCAGATTGAAGATTCCGTTAATACGTAGGTAGTTCAGATGCTTATTTTAATCTATTTAGCCTATCAACTTCTAACAGTCATATTGTTTCCCAAAAATGTATTGTACCCAGAATTTTTCAAAATACTTTTAACCCATCCTTCTTGATGGTGAGATGATGATGATGATGATGAAGTCCCACCACTAATCCTACGACCCTGTTGCAAACGTTCGGACTTTTTGGCGTAATATCTTCTCGCACCATAGTTGGAGCTGTTAAAGTGCAAATGATCGACGTAATATGTTTAGCAACTTTGACTAAGGTGAGAGAATATATAACATCAAAATTTCCGATCGTTGGCAATAGACACTATGATGTACAATTTGAGTTCTCCAAGTTCTACAGTTATTTTTTTTATTCAACAAGGACGGCCATATCAATTATCAATTTTGAGCTAATAATCGCATTTTCAACTTAAAGCGGTATATGACAAGAATTAAGTTTAGATACTAGGGACAAAAACATATTTGTTAATTTTGACTACGTATTTTGACGAAACACTAGTTTTTATTACGCTTCATTCAATATAATTGAATAAGTATTCAAAGGAAGACATTTCAAAACCCATCATATGAAATAATTCTTTTCAATCTCAAAATTCAGCAATTTTGAACTTCTCAGCTTTTCTCACCACCCTTTAAACCCTGTTAACCGACTGTTTGTATTAAAATTTATATCACCGATAAAGTCATTTTTGAACACGATACACGGTGGCATACTATAATTCCCAATACGATCACAGATCTACTTTCCACTCGGATTTACAGACGACGTTATCCTTTGCATGCCGTTCGCAATATCATTGCTCCTTTATAAATCAAATTAATCAAAACAAAACCCCAACATTACCATTTTGATTAGGTCAATACACTCTGATATTTATCACCGGCTCACATTTATGTTTGTTCTGATGTGCCTCTCACCACCCATTGCTAACCCATCTTCGCAGTCATATTCAAACAACCGCTTCGAATTCGCTGCAGGGCACCAGTCTGCTCTCGATGCTGTAATGTCTGTTTATCTTCCCCGTTTCGTCTGCTGTCGACGGTATCGATTGCCCCGGCGGATAGATATACATATATCGATTAATGTGAAAGTCCGATGTCTTATTCCAGCGAATACAAACGCTGCTCGGTCGGAAATCGATTGAAGTGATCCGGCTGACTGACACGTTCAGTCGGTCGGTCGATGATGAGTAGTGGTACAGCCACTGGGAACCTTTGTGGCACAGCGCCATCAACACATGAAAGCACATTCCCAACCATTCCCAGCAGCACACATGCAATAAAGTTGATTGCATCTTTATGAGAAATCAATTGACGTTTTCACGCCACCTGTCGCCACTCGCCTCTTCAAAGCCCGTGAACCGTTTGAAACATCATAAGAATATTGTTCAAACGACTTTTATCAAAGCAAAATCGAATGCGTGAATTTAAAGGATGCGGACCAGGACACACAACTAGGATTGGCTGTGCTGTCTGACAGACTGTGCATTGGGTTTATACCGCAGGGTGATCGTAAACCGTGTGTGGGTGTGTGCTTGTGTGGCGAAGAACATCCACAATCACCCATCAAATTACCATTCATCCGTGGGCCACCTGGTCTGCTACACATTTTCCACTTGCAGCTCCCTCGTGCTTAAATTGGTAAGCAGTCGATAAGCATGTAAACTGTCACCGCCGTCAGCCATTCACCTTTCCCCCTGCGAACCGAACTCGGAAGGTGTGCAATAGGAGAAATTCAATTTTCCTTTATTGCAGAATTAAGTTTAACGATTATTTTCATTCACTGTCCCTGCCATGAGGAAAGGATAGGTGTGCATGCAGTGTCCCCAAACGCAGAAAAAGGACGGCACGAGCGAGAAAGATTTTATTGCACGAAGCGCACGGAATCCTGTCAAAGGAAATGTTGATCGCCAAACAATAAAAGTACCAGCACACAGCGACAAGCGACCTAATATTCTTGTTCAGGGAGTGGTTTAAAAGATATGATTTTGTGTGATTTTTTGCTCAGCTTGTACTTGATATTAACATGCAATCCATAAACGTTTTTAACACAACATTTCATCTCGGTACAAAAAAGGTTGCTAGATTGGGATTTTTATGTCAGTGGCCTGAGCAAGTTGGGTTTTCGGCGATTTATTTCATTCCATTCGACGGGTATGACGTTTCAAAACTTAAACTCCTGTGCGTTTCTGTTTTCGCGTCCTGATCGCACGTGAAATGATGATACAAAAACCACACGATCTCACGCTTACCTATTCCGCAACCGTTTCACGAACATTTCGCAATCAGCAATTCCGCTGGCAACGTACCGCCATTTGGCTAGTGAGTTGCATTTCATTCCGAATCATTTACTTGCAACTCGTGTTAAAGTTGTTTTATTTTTCGACAGAGCAAAATCAATCGCTTTCTAACGTTACGCTGTACGCATGCGAATCGTTGCTGGCAAACAATACTCATGCCAATCAGGATGAATAATGATCCGTAAACCATGTTTTCCGACGATTATGTTCGAACACTGCTCTGCTAGGAGTGGTGTATGGAGAAAACATAGACTCAAACACAAGACAAGTTGAATCACTTTTCTTAAATAAACACAAGAACGAAGGTTTACCGTGACCTGCTTAACAATCGCTTTCAAATACAAATGAACAACGAATGATTAGTCCGTTGCAACTGTAATATTAAGCAAAAGGGATTTTTTTTTTTCTGAAATCTGCTATTCATATCTCAACCAATAATGCAATATAAGAGATTCTAGTATTTTATTTAAAAAAAATCACCAAATGATGGGCTATACAAATGTTCTTTGTATTATTATTTGTTTAGGATAGATAGAACGCCCAGAGGGTAGGCAACAAAACCGAGACAGCTAGCGCCATCTAGGCATGAAAATAAGTACTACGCGTTAGGAGAAAAAGGAAATGGAGGTTTTGGAATCTAAGTAACACAGGAGATTCCACCATGTAAAATCTAACCATCGCTAATGCAGCTACACCATGGATGATGACTATCCATAGTGTTCAATAAACCAGTCAGTCAACAGCAAGATATCGGAGTTCATCCTTTAACCACTCAGCTGTCAGAACTATTGCGAGTCCTGGAAACGGGTAGCAAACAATAGACACCTGGCAGCGCTCTCCAGTGTGTTAAAATCAAGGCTGTTATTTTTGGCCCCTAGATAATTCATCAGGAATTCTATAAACAAATCAGTGTAGGGCGCAATCCTGCACAATTATTATTATTATTTTTATATATGACACTTTTTAAATGATTAACATTGATTTCAATAAACAAATAACCTGTTAAATTTTAACTCAAATAAAAAGTTTTAACTTCTCCAGAGGCCCCTTGTGATACACTTCTTGGCCTCTCGTACATACGGAGAGGGTTAAAAGCGATGCTTTTTGGGCCCATTTCTGGTATAATTCATACAGTTCTTCCTACTAAACAGCTTTATCGGGGCTCCCCACACGACGAGGTCCTAGGTGGCCATCTATTCAGCTCACCGTTAGATCCGCCACTGTTCCCTAGTCCATCGTACAACTCATCGAGCTCATCAGTGCAGTGATTGCTGCATTGCTCTTAAATAATACAGAATACCAACAATATTTCCTATCCGAGCTTTTGAAGTTTTTTGTCTACTTACGTGGGTCTTCGAGTGAGCAACGACCCGAGCTCCTATAACAGCTGAAAAACTTGTCCCAACTACCATGCCCCAACTTCCTTTCGGCTTATGGTCTCGAAGGAGCTTGATCCGCTCCTGACGGAGTTTGTGAATATTTTATTTATTTTGCGATTTATATTTCAAATGGTGCGATTACATAAATTGCATTAGGAGTATAAAAAAGTACGTACGGTTTCTGTATAGATGTTGTTACTGTATAGATGTTGTTAACAGGGTTTCTTTTCCACTAGCTGTCTTTTTCCTAGAGCCCCTAGTATGACAACATTTGTACCGAATAAAGTGTTTTTTGCGGAGGGTTCTGCTTCAATACTTCAGTATAAGCAAAACGACTGCTACGAGTTGTACTACGAGGTACTCCAACCAAACGAAACGATCACAGGAGAGGTTTACCGAGAGGACATTTGATGCGTTTTAGCCAAGCCTAACTGAGCATAGCCTAACTGAGCAGCACTTATCCAATTACGACGAAGTCAAAAATGGATTGATATATGGATCGCAGCCAAAGAGCCGGCCTTTTTCTCTATAGATTCCGTACATTGCCAAAAAGATGGGAAAAATAGTTATTAACAACAAAAAATACATTGAACATCTAATGTATTTCCATTATGGTTCAATAAAGCACAATCACATGGATCGCATGTTTCGATTTCAGTTCATATTGCTCGATCAGTTTTTTAATCTACAGCAAATGACATGATTGCTATAATGCCTTTTTGGATTATGATGCAATGCGAAAAAGATTCAACCGCTTTTGAGTGATTGAAACATTGTTGGGACACTTGAGAGATACTTTACAAAGTATCTTTTCCAGAGATTGCATGGTAGATTCGTGTCCAGACAGAGCTGAGCAGAATTCGATGGGATCGATCTATTCGATCTATACCATTCTAGACTCTCATGAGTTAGCCACATCGAACAAGGTACAGGGTGTTTCCACTCATTTTTTACGATTAATATTCTTCTAATGACACAGGTTGAGAAAGGACTCGGACATTCTCCAAACACTGCCAGTTAGCTGCTCTGTAATACAAACTACTTCAGTAATTCAGTAAAGAAACGCGAGTATCTCCAAAATCGTGTTACGCAAGAAATCATTGTATAATATATATTGCTCTATATCCCATCTAATGCAGTTCTGATGTTAAGACTTAGATCAACGAATAAATTAAATGAATAGTGGTAACTAATACCTTTTCTGAACGGTAACATAATAAAGCAAAGCTGCCATTTGCATGATAAAGTATCACAAAGATTAATTTCATTTACCGCAATCAGGCTACTCTCATTTAGATAGGTGTCATAATCGTAAAATGTCCACGTGCCCCGTCATACCACGCAGAAGAAATCATAATCACCCATGCCTGCATTCATATCTCGTAAACAACCATGGCAGCCCCTTTCACGAAAGCTTCCTCATTTTCATTGCCTGTACATAAACATACACAGAGCGGGCGAAAAGTGAAGCTCTGGTATGTGCCCTTACATTTTGTCACCTGTGCCAAAGTGTTGAGTTTATTTAACATTTTTAACACACCCCTTTACACGCGTGTCGGAAAATTCATATTTTCCAACCATGCACCGTTGAAGGCGAACGGCGAGCGAAGCCATCAACGGTGATTTTATTGCAATTTTCCCTCAACGCACTGCATAGCATTGCGCGAAACATAGCATGGCGTCAGTTTTTCTGATTTTAATCTCCCCCGGAATAAAAAAAACAAACACCCGCTCAAAACGCATCCCGCACGGATGCAAAATGAAACGAAGCTTTACGACGAGATGGAAAAATCGTTAAACTTTTCACCGCACGGTGTGCTTTTTTCCGCACTTCTCCTTTCTGGTTTGGTTTTGTCTTGTGCACTGTAAACTGTCTGGTCTGATGGTAGCTTTAAGTATGCGGCGAGTAGCACCGTTCCCACGCCGGTCGAACGTCATAAAATCCATCCCACGGATGCAAACAATGTGCGCAAGGGAGGGAGTTTTATCGGCGGACGCCGGGACGCACAACTGCCACCAAAAACACGGCTCATGAATATTATTACACGAATTAAGGGTTTTATTCGAGATTTTTACACTGCACCATTAACGCGGTCTGGGGGCGTACCGTACCGCGGTCGAGCGCGAATGTACTTCAATTGTCCGCTCCGGAAGACGGCGCAAAAATGTACAGTGTGCACCGAACAAACAAAAACCAACCAAGGTTTTCAAATTGAACGCACCCACTACACTTAAGGTCCTCAACATGTGTTTCGCCACCGGTTTGACATTTCGAGTAATTGTGGTTAACGTCAATGGTGCGTTGGCTTGACAATTTTTGGTGACAGTTTAATAAACTTTTTGCATATTCGTGTTGGTGACAGAATGGACGTGCGTGTGTGTGTTTGTGTGTGTGTGTGGGTAGGTGGTGGAAGTGCAAACATAATGCTGCAGTCTTTGACGATGGTCGAGCTGATTAAAGCACAGCAGAGGATTTAATTTTCCATTCCGGACGAGATTTGGGAAAGTTTTAATGACAAACACTTGTGCGGTTGTAAGTGGATTCAGAGTGTAAATATGTGATCGCTCTACGGGCATCATTATAAAAGTGTTCGCTTTAGCAGAGATATATGCTCTGAGGCTAAAAGGAAGATAGCTTTTGATATTTAAAAATAGACTATTATCTCACATATTAAACGGATGAAACGTAAAAGATGTTTAGGCGGCGTGTTCCAATGAATTTTGTTGTATTATCTAAAGGCATAGAATTCCAAGAATAGCTGGTTAAACATTCAAATAAATACACCGACAAATACCGACGATAAAGCCCAAAGAGTATCTTAATTCCCATGTGAAAACGTGTGTGTTTATTGTTGAAACGTGGCCTTTTCTCAGTACTAAGTCTTGCTAATCGGTTTTCTTTAATTCTAAAAAAAACATATGTACCTGTTGAGTTATATTTTTCATTAAGTTACACAAACACACGTTACACAAATCGCTAGTACTTGACAAGAGCTGTTATTATGATACCTCATCTCATATTCTATGACTTTATAGAGAATATTTAATTATTGAATAGAATAGAAGAATAAATTATACTTTTTAGAATATATGCTTTATTTTTATTCTTTGACAAGAGTATCTCTATAGTATTAAATATTTAAAGCTAAGTTCAACTCAAAGTACACCTAATAAATGTAAAATAAGCATAGATTCGTTGAAACAAAAACAGTGGAAGTTAGAATTACAGTGAAACTAATAATGTACAATAACCGTAAGCCAACATGAAAAAAACAAATCACATGAAGAAACCGGTAAATTTTGAGGCAAAGAAGACGGAAGCAAAACAAATAAAAAGGAAATCATTGAATACAAACCTGCACTGTAACATACATATCTTTTGATTGGGACGGAACATTGATTTATTTTCATTTGATTATTATGTTATTGTTCGCCATTTTGTAAAAGGTTCCAATTTCCCAAATTCAACTCGTCAAGAGCTGGGCTTAAGTATATTGTTTCAAAAATTTGTTTAAATGTTATCAGTTCCATTGATTTTTGATAAAGTGTCGAAATTAAACTCGTTTATATACGGAATTTCCAAGCAAAGGCTTGTAAAAACATCAGTTCAAGTATTTTAGCTAAATGTTCCTACGAGCTGCTCGTGGAAAGATTATCTATTCAATGTACCAGTCATTTGTTCAACATCCTGAAAATTCCAATTTGATTTTATTTCCTTGATTCAAATAATTCTCTCTCTCTCTCTCTCTCTCCATCTCTCTAGGTCAAGCCTGCCCCAAATCGTTATAAAACAAATTCGAGAAACCTATCGTCTTTTCAAGTATTTTTGCTCAAGCATACTGACAACATCCATCATGATCCGCTGTAAATCGCACGCTTGCGATTTCACATTCGGCTCATTATTACCAGGACAACCCTGTTCGCTTTACCAAAGCAACCAAGTTAATCCTTTTTGCTGCAACCCACATTGAACTTCCTACCATCCAATCGTTTTAATTCCCTCTGATTCATATTGCCCTTTCGAAGAAGCTCTCATAGGGCAAAGATTAGCCATGAACTCTTTTTCTAGTACCGTGATCCCAAACATTCTGCCCAAACCCAAGCAACCTTATCCATGTGCTGCATGTTGCCGTCTAGAAAGAAATTCAAATTAGTCAACGACCGTCGCGAAAAATATTCTCCGAAAAGGCAACACTACCTACCTGCCAAATCTTGTCGTAGACGACGTAAAGCGACAGTTTGAAATGTTAATTAGTTTACATCATCACAGCCTTTCAACGGTGGGACAGGCAGAAGCTGCCACAGGAGTGTACGCAGGAGTGTATACGGCGTGCTATTCTCCATGTGCTATTTCGCCATGAGCTTTGCAGGTGACGCGTAGCGAATGGTATTGATCAAACCAGCCCCAATCTCGTAGGTTAATGCCGAAAAGCCAGCTGTTCGCCAACGGGGGAGAAAAAAGGGATGGTCATAAAAATGTCCAAGTACCACTAATAGATTTCATTAAAAACTCACTCCTCGCGCATCCGTTCTGGCCGCACACTAATCCTCCTCCATTCGCCGAATCTTCACATACACACACACACAAACACACCGTTCGCTTCCATTTGCTGCTAATGAAGAAATCAAGTTTGCTCTTTGGCGTCGTCAAGAAATCCGGTTTCGTTGGTGGGCAGAGTTGGTTCGGTTCGGAAAATGAGTTGTAAACGTTGTGCGAAAGTTTCACGCACCGGGTACGGCATGTTTTTTACCCCGTCAGTTTGCCTTTGTGCCGATGGTGTGGACATCGTTTAGGATTTTCTTTTACTTTTCGCTGGCATGATGAGATGCTCGTTTGCTTTGGGAAGTTTGCATGAGCGGCAGAAGCAACGGAATAAAAATAAAAATCTCACCACACAAATTTGATTCATTTTTTTGTCCTCTACATGAAGAATGACATGATGTTTAAATCAAGATTGAAAGCAAATCATCATTTTGGATAGTTTTGACAACTGCAAACCAACTGCCATAGTGATTAAAGTTTAAAACTAATCATGCAAAAATGCTGTCATCAAGGTGAAAATAAATAATGCATCTTTCATTTGCAAATAACAATCGATTGCATTTTTTTTCCTCCAATGAAATTGTCCTCCATGCGGTTAGGCAGCACCGTTCACTGGCACGGAAACCAGTTTATGAGATAAATTACACATTTTCCACAATAGCTTACTGCTAATTAATAGAAGCATCTCATTTTGCATTCCATAATTCAATTAATACTCATCGGTATGAATGGCGCACGCAGTAAAAACTACAAAAAAAGTAAAAAACCTCCCCACAAGCCAATCAATCGGTTGGACCAGATATTACAGGCACGTTTTTCCTGCATTACTTCTACACCGGCCACCGACAGCTCTGGACGTAAAAGAGGGGGTTTATTTTTTAAACCCCAAAAACCCATGTTTCTTTTTCCATCTTCACCATTCAAACACGGTCCGTGTCCCTGCCGGCATAATTCATTTACCAGCGCAGTACAAATAAAGTGGAATTTAATTAAACAAAATTAACTCTACAGGCACGCACGCATTAAAATGCCGTCCCATGCCGCATACCGAAACACCCGCCCACTCCGGAAATGACACTTTAAAGCACCATTATTGGGTCGGAAAACATGCACCCGAGCGATATCTATGTGATCGTACACCCTCCTGGACTGTATGGATGTCATTTTTAGCGATTAAATCGTTCCACCTAATGCTGTCGTTATGATGAGGAGGACTTTTACGAGCGGTGGGTGATAATACAATTTTCTCGCCATGAAGTACTTTCATGGTACTTTGCGCTTGGTCGAATCTTGGGAATTTTTCCTACTAGAAGCCGTCATACTTTTAGCGTCAATTTGGCAGTATTTCGAGCGCATTTTTCTGTAGATGAAGATTTGATGAACTTCAGTGCTTGACGTATCCTAAAATAGATTATTAGATGCTTAAGCATGCCTACGCTTGTGAGCTTAAAAGATGCATTGGGAATTGTAAAAAAGAAAAATAGTCATTCCAACCTTTGCAACGATCCGTTTAGTACATTCTCTGCAACAAGTTTTCATTTGAACATCCTGCCTGCCAAAGGCAACCCAACCCACACGTAGCTACCAAAGTCCAACTGGCCTACACAATACACAATTTGTTTCCTTTGTCCACCGTCTCATTGTTTTCTCAACAGAGCAAAACAATTGAATCTCGACAATTGCACCATAATTGACCGTTCCACGAACTCATTACCGTGCCCACTGACCCTGCAACGGAAGTTCAAACAAAACCAAAAAAAGTGTCCAACGCAACTCACGCTAAAAATCAATTTCAAATTTCGTCAAACACCTTTGCACTGTGAAATAAAATGCCGGCTGTGGACAATGACAAAAGGCAAATTATGAGACAAACTTTTATGTAAATACGATTAAATTGTTGTCCAACCTTCCAATCGTCTAACCGGCCCGAACCATCCCTGCCCTTTGTAATGTTTGATGCCGTCGTCTATGGGACAGGCACAAACACAGGCACAACACTGACGGGGAAAAAAGTTTCCCGCAGTTCACGTGGTCCTGGTCGGCGTGAAAAATATGCCAAAAAAAAATAACAATAAATTCAACAACGCAACAATATCGTCCACGCAGCATCATTATTCTCGCATCCCTGCAACTCACTATGGGACAGAGATGGCGTAAAGTGTAGCCATTGACTGGTAAAGATTATCATAAAATGCTTGTGTTAGCTCATCATCAAAACCAAATTTACAAAATAAAATGTTGTATGATATTCAAGTATTTTAAGCGTTGTAGCATAAGTTAAACCATCATTCAGCAAAGCTGGAGGCGCCCAGTACTTTACTCAAGCGGGCAACACTGCGTTTTCTAGCTAATGTGGGGAAGCAGCAACTGTTTCCAGAATCCAAAACACAAAGTTGAACTGGATTATTTAAAAGTAAATGTAGAACCCTTCTAATTATTTTTAATTATTTTTCAAAATTGCATTCAAATTCAAATTTTCAAATTCAATTTCAATTCAAATTTCAAATTTTCAAAATAAAAAAAAATGATTATGCGTGAGTATCGTCGATAAGCTTAAACACTTGTGTTTGAGCTGTGAAACGTTTTAATAAAATCAATTTCATTCAATTTTTCGCAAAAGTCCCAGAAATTGAATCCACCTCGAAGCATTGTAGAGTTCAATTCAAAACAAACTCAAAAATTATTCTAACTTTGCCACTTTGTACTCGGAAATACTGTAAAACCTAGTGAAAAACGAAAAAAATCTGAATAATAATTTGGCTTTTAAGTAATGCTATAGGTGATTCAGTAGCAATCTCCTGTAACAAACAAGTCTTAAAATATTTAAAAAAAAGGTATGAAATATTAATAAACAGTATGAGTACAAGTAGTATAATGGTTAAAACATTTGCTTTCCGAATTATAATATTGAATTTAACAAAATGTCATCTACTTGACATAGTTTTTCAATTTTTAAAGTATAAGACCTAGCACAAAATATTTTCAACAAATGAAACAAACAGCAACAACCAGTTGCTTCATTGAGTTACATAAATAAATAATAAAAATTACTGGAATTTTTGGAGGCGCCCAGTACTTGACAGAAACCGATAATACAAGGTTCCCAACTTCAAGTGATAACTTTGGAATCGATTCGAAATTTTCTTGGTCTCCGTTGTGAAGAAGCAGAGGAACGTTTCATAATGTTTCCAATGATCTCGTTTTCCAAATGCACTCAATAGATCTAATTACTAAGCATAAAGATATTTCTAACCTCGATGTTTCTCCCAGAATCTCCCCATAGTGAAGCTGCGGTGCGTCAATATTCGTCATTTTACGTCTTCCAGCTCCGCCCTGTCCACTCCGCCTAGTCAACACGCAGTGTCATGAGTATCATTTGACTTCTTCACGCACTTGTCCCGTCTTCAAATAAATTAAGAGATCTAGTCATCCCCGCCTAAGAACCGCTCAGGGAAAGTGAATCGTCGAAACATGCGACAAAGAAATAAAACGAAGCAAACTAAACGGAAAAGGACCTTAAAAGGCACAACAACCACCTCCCTTGTCGGCAGCAGCAAAAGGACAATAAATTTGTGCAGCATAAATTAGTACGGACGAAAAACCCGTATCTCACCAACAATAGCGGGAGGTGTCCCCATCGTTCGGCTTCTTTATGATGTCACCTTCAGGTGGTTCCTTTATCATGCGGGTGGGGTGCCTGGCCATGATTTCAAAGCTCGCAAATACCGATGGACCCTTATCCGCTTAGGAAAAAAAACCCGACAACAACCGTCGGACATCGGAAGGCAAACGGAGCGACGTTACGACCTCCGCAGTGTGTTGCTGCGTTACTGTTAATTGGAAATTTTATTTATTGGCGCTCAGCTGCGTATAAATTACTAATCCTGCTGACTCCCGGCTGTCCGTGTGCTATCGGTTATACATTCCAGCCTCCAGCGGCTGTGTGGTGTTTCTTAAACAGTTCCCAATTAAAGACAACGCAAGGTTATGTCAGCGGTTCCAAACTTTCCCCAAAATCACCCGCAAGTTATTGAAATACCAAAAATGTACGCAAAGCCACTCGGCCCGAGTCCTCTCGGATTACGCTCCCTAAAGTCCGCTCAAAGTTTGGCAAAGAAACATAAATTTTGGTGGCTTTAGCAAAATTAAAACACTTCACACAACTGCAATCCCCGAACCGAGCGGACACTTTATCTCGCGCGACACCAACCGGAAAAGCTTCACGGTTTGATGCGTAACGCCAGGTCAAAAACAATATACAACTGCCCGGACCCAGAAAGCCGAACATAATTCCCCATCCTTGCTAAGCTTCACTTTTAATGAATAATTTAACAAGAAAATTAACAACGGAAACATCCGGTCAGTACAATCGACACACAACGATGGCAGCATTAAACAGCAATCACGCCCAGGTGGTCGTTGCAAATCCGGGCCCAAACTTTACATTACAATTTAAGTGAGAAAATAGAATTTTCTCTAGCACGAGAGCCTAGCCGTACAAATTTCATTTGAGCTTTGCATAATTGTCTCGTGTCCAGTCGGAGGTTTCCTGTTATGTTTGCTGCTTTCTTGTGCGTGTGTGTGTCTTTTTCTGCGCATCGGTAATACAAATTTCCACGAAGCTTCCAGGAAGTTGAGATGAACTTTCTCCACTCTCATATCTAGGAATTGCAGTGTGCGAAGCAAGTGTCTTGATGGGATTTTCATTCCAGGACTTTTTCTGCGTGGGTTCTGTGTGTATGTGTTCACCCACAGGATGAGTGAGTTGGTAAACGCTTTTTCCATCCCTTTGCCGGAACAATTGTAAAAGCTAAACTGAACTGGGTCAGATCTTCCGGAAGACAAACTTTCAATCTTTCTTAAGTTGACTTCAGTGCTTTGTATGATGTGTTTTTCTTTTCGCTTTTTTTCTCTCTCTCTCTCTCTCTCTTTGCTCATCAACTTCAAGCATCAGTGCTGGTTGTCCTTCTGCTGTATCGTAACGTTATTTTGATTTTTTTGTTCCACGTTTTTTCCTTAAGTCATCTCGCACCAAATCTTTCCCACCGCTTACCGCCCATTCCTTGAGCGAAGCATTTCTTACGGCCTGTGGTTGGAAACCATTATCCCGGAAGTTTAATGTCGAGAGGAAGAGAGAAAGAGTGAGTCTGTGAACCGGGAAACTGCGGCAATCCTTACCGCTAACCGTGGGATCTAACCGATGACACCCCGAAGGCACCACGAGCCAGTGTCAAAGTTTAATCACGATGGCTTTTGCTCGTTTTCGCGATGCTCCCTACACCGTTATTAATGTGGCCGCTTCGCGCGTATGCTGATGCTGCGAGCTGGAATTTGTCAGTATCGCTCACTAAACTTCCCGTTTTCCCGGACAAAGATTATCCTCAGCCCGGTGTCGCGAGTGTCCGTCTCATAATAGTACAGCCACAGGCCCAAAGCATGGCCGGCGGAGGGCAAACTTCTTGTCCGTCGTAACAGTGCAAAACTGCACAAAAGTTTACTTCGTTTCTCTTGTTTGTAGTTCTATTTTTTCCCTACGTCGAGCTGGCTGCAATCTTGTGCGATAAATTTCAACTTTCCTACAGTCGGCTTCTGCAGTGCTCGGATGCTCGGGAAATAAATAGTTTTACATAATCTTATCCTCAACGTTAACGAGGCTTCCTGCACTGCTTTGGGATGCATCCAGATGGATGGAAGCCAGATTTTGGTGCCCGAAACAACACTGCACACAGATGTACGTAAACTTAGACGAGTGGCGCGAATTTTACCCCCGGAACTGTTATTGCCTTCTCGTCACAACCCTCAATACTCTCGATTGACTTCTTGAGTTGGCCATTGAAATTGTATTAATTTGTCAAGCGTTGACTTTCTCACTTCGGTACCACCACGGTCACGCCGCAGAACAAGTTCTTCGATTCCGGTGCTCGGTCAAGAAAAGGTTTACTCAGCCGATCCTCCAACAGTATGGGGCGCATCCTGTAGTGCCGTGTTTGCCGGTTGTCTGTTCTCAGCAATTCCGGTGCTTCCCGGAAATCATCTACGGCAAAAGCACAAAACCGGGAAACGAGCTTAAATTCATTTCGGAAAATGGATGTTGATTAAATTGAACTTGTCAGAAAGAAGTACGGTCGACCCGTGCACGAGGGACACCCTTACCTTGAGGCGGATGGCCATCTGGCTCGTCGGCGTTGTGCGCTGTTGGGCGACGTGAAGCTTGCAGCAATGGGAAGAAAGGGTCACCGCCTAACCTAACCTCATGGCAGAACACAGCAAATCATCAACCGAACACGTGATGATAAACTTCAAAACCGTATCAAAGCCAACCTCCGGACCGGACACCGGTCAAAACTCTTCGAACGGTTCGGGGCGCAAAAAAAAGCCGGGGTTTACCGAGAAAAGTAGCGAGTTGATAAGCTCTGGTTATGGTTTGAGGGAAACAGTCGGAACTGTCCCGAACCACCAGATTGACGACGTGCCAGAATGGGACATACTTTTGCAATTATGCACAGTTAGTTTTCCGAACCGTCAGACCAGTTCAAGGGATCGAGCTTGAGGAACTTTGGAAACGAAACACGGCAAAGTCCACAAGTACACAGCGCAATGCAACAGCACCGCAACAGCTGTGATCTGATGGAACTGCACTTCCATTTTTACACACACACAGACACGTACGAAACCCCTTCTAAACCTATCAAAACTGACTTTTCCAACTGTTTCCTGATTCTGTTTTGTTGCACAAAGCGACTGCCGGATTAGTTTATATTTACGACGTACTCACGAGGATTGGTGTCCACTCCACCGGACCGGAACTCGGAATCGGCAGCTCACCACGTGTTACACGGCGGGACCCAGCAATGGACGCAATTTTTCATCGCCACTGCAAAACGCTTCCGGGCAAAGTTTGCTCACGCCAAAGGTACTTTGTACGCGATGGGATGAAGTTGTTTTGCACACTCGGAGTACACAAACCGGCCAAACATGAAGGTGGGTGAATGGAAACAACCCGTGCAACCATGTGTTGCAGTGCCGGGGTACGCTTCGGCCATGTTTGTTGCAAGCGTTACCCATGTACGACGAGATTTCCGCGCGCACGAGCTTAATTAACGAGCATCATAAGCCAATGTCACCCAGCCATGGGTACACATGTGCGCGAGATGCCAAACTGCTGATACTGCTGCTGATCGTGGGTTCGTGTCAAAATAACGATCAAAAGAAAAACGTTAGCTGCATAAAAAGTAATTTGTTCCATGGTTTACGATTGGTGACGGTATTTTTTTACTTACTTTAAATATAAACTTGTGTTGTGTTTGAGTTTCAGTACGGACACGCTGTGAGAAGGGAAGACGAAGATATTAGAGATAGTAACACAGCAAAATATCTTCCATCAGTTACTTGCAGCGCTTAATACGGCTACCTTCGAACTCATATGGTGTACTCCTTATATCTTTACGAAAGTACTGCTGCGTCAACTATACTACAGTGGTGGATAAAAGATGAAGAGTTTTTTTCTGATTTCTGGTTGATCTATTCACACTTGATCTTGTATTAATTACGGTATGGACAGCTCTTTCTCTCAGAACGAGTAAGTATACTAAAATATCATTGATAATTTCGTTACATACTTCAAAGGCACTGCTGGTGATGGGGATTTTTTCTGCTGCATGATTTCTCTGAATCGCTCAGGACCGAACACAGTCGCCAGTCAATCCTAGGCTTTCTGCTGGAAACCTTAAAGCCATCCTCATATGGGTCTACTACGCCTCGTCTATCCACATGGAAGAACGACGAATTTTGGCTTGCCAAATTCATTGTGCGAAAGTGAGATTATCATACAACTCATAGAGCTCACACTTGTAGCGACTCCTCTAAGGTCCTTGCATGCATACGGAGCCAAAAAGCTTTTCGATCATTTTTGCCAACAATGTGGAAAATTCGATAACCAGTTTTTCCTACTATACAGCTTTTCTCGGGGGCCCCCACACGACGAGGGCCTAGGTGGCCGCCTACTCCGCCCACCGTTAGATCCACCACTGCTTACAGCAGTGGTATATATGTATCATCCTTACTGTACTAGAAAGTACAACGAAGCACAAGACAATGGAACATTTTGCGCCTATAGTTAATCCTATATTTTTTAACGTTGCGCCATGATTACTGCTCATCATCTCGGAACATTCGGATTGTTTTTAGACAATCATTAAATACAGCCAAATATTGCTATTGATCAAACATCGCTAATATCTAAAAATTTATGTTTTTCTCATTTTTTGAGCAACGAATCATGAATTTTATACTGAAGTGTCTTTATTTATTTCCATCCATTTTCATCCAATCATGAATTTTATGTTGAAGTATCATTAAATAAACTATATTTTTTTCCATCACTGTATCCAAGGAAAGCATACACCCAAAAAGTTTACAAACTGACCTTTTTCGTGCTTAAAAAACAAACACTAAACATCCGGTAAAGCATTTGGAGCGTAATTCCAACGCAATGGTTCGACTACCGCAGCACAGTAGGTGTTTTGTTGGCTTACCCGTACCGGACACATCCGCTCCAGTTTTCCATTCCCCACTACCTCAAGTACTCGTACCTCAAGTGTCGTCGTCGATTCCGATGTGCGGTACCGCCTTCCGAGCATACAATTATTGTTGAAATTATTGGCTCTTTAGTATTCATGTACAGTACCGGCCGGGCTTAAAGTACAGGACGACCCGCAGCCAACGGAACAGAAGCCAAGCCAAACCATTAATCCTCTTACCGGTTTACTTGTCCGCTTTTTCTATTCCTTGCTACTGCCCTTGGCTTTTCTTCCTTTTCAAGGAACATTTTACCACTCACCGTAGAAAGGTAAGAAAAAATATATACGAACCTCGCAAAAGGAAGCACCCGTGAAACGGTAATTACAACTGCGACTGGCGATCAAAATGTAACCAGGTAGACGAACCGTCAAAATGTTCCCCACCAAGTATTGGTACATTTTCGTCTGCTGCTGGCAGATGGTAGTGGACATTTCTGCAAGAGGAGCAATAAAAAACCAACAACCCTTCCGTTTTGTACACTGCATTAGTGTGGTCGTGAAGCTTACACTTAAAGCTCGCTCGAGAGTATAATGCTCCTTTGCTTGCGGTGACGTAAGGGAAGGGCAGCGTGAGTGAGGTAATAACTTCCATGTGCCGAACACTTTTAAACTTCACCCGAAAATGGAAGCTGTTTACCGTTCAATCTTGGGCAGATCGTCAAACCTCAAACATCATCCATCCAGCGTGGTAAAGTGGGTTGTCGCAGTAATCGGATAAATTCTTTTATTTCCACGTAAGTACATTCTTGTTCTTTTATCTTTACGGAAAATCCCCTGCCTTCCAGTTGAGGTTTAATGTTTGCGACTGTATTATGTACAGCCAGTGATGAAAGGATATGGACTTATCTTGTACGCTGACATTCGTTATCATTAAGCTGTCAATGGCTGGCGTTCGATAATCTTCACCATATCCCGAGGTCGGTTTAGTTATTTTAATGTCCTTATTGACACCATGGCACGAAAGCTTTTTTCCCCCCGAGGGGCACAACATAAACGATATCATAATCGTTTGCACGATAAAATCTTCTGCAAAACCCCATCGAAGCGCCAACACACATTCACCCCTGCGCAGCGATGAAACCAGCTGGCCGTACTAAAATCAATAGCAGAAAAAAGCGGTAGCCAACACATTTTAATGGCGGTTTCGGGTTTTATCGTACTAACAGCGTGTTATCCGACGATGTGTCCCCCTATCTCACGAAAAGGATATTACGTTAGGCTTCATATTCTCTAATGCGGTCATCCCGACGCACGTATAACGAGGTCAAATTTGGCGCACTTGCAAACATAAATATGCAATACAGATACTCGTTCCAGTGGACAGCGGATAAGTCGATGTGTGATACCTTTTATCGCTCTGCCGGTACGATACGGTACGGCAGCCTATCAATCGTGTCACTGGTTTGGCTGGCCCTGCCGGAGGTCATGTACTGGGCAAATGTATCATCCCAACCGTTTGCGACGTATAGGTAATGTAATAAAATTACTACTGCCTCCCTACGCGGTGACTAATTGCAGGGAACATTAATCAATGCATTCCGAGAGTGCACTTCGGAGTTGACGCGGGCGCAGCCAGCAACTAATCAATAACGTTGTAATTAATGCGCACGCCGGACAATCGTCGCAATTGTTTTCCACCAAAAAGCTTCCGAAGGTGGTGGTAACATGATCTTTAATGGTGGTAAACATGATATATAGTGCATCCTAATGACAAATGCTGCTACTCCGGCACGAGAGAATTCTAATATGGATTAAGATTGTTATGTTTATTGAGTATTGATAGGAAAACGAAAATACTCAGCATTAATCTTCTAATGGTGGTAAGTATGTTGAGTTTATAAACTCAAAGCACGGCTTGTATCGCTGCAAGTACATCTGTCGATGATGAATCCAATCCTTACGCACCGTTTTCCAGTGTGCCTTATGATGTTTCAGCAGACATTTTGGGTCATTTATCTACAATGTGTTTTAATTAGTTTTCAGTGCAACGATACACACCCCTTCATACGGGATACTTACAACAGCCGCAGGTAATGTTGCACTCCCTTTCAATGGCACCGCAGTTGGATACGGCGTTACATTCGTCGCTAGCGGTCGGGGTAACTTCTGGAAGATGCACGAATCATCTCCGAGTGGAACATCATGTTCTTGGTGGGTTTGGCGTGATGTAGATGGTGAAGCAACGGAGCTCATACGAGGCACTGCGGTATCTTTACTGCCTTCAGGGATTGCATGCCGGAACCAAAATCGAAGTTTTTGATAGAACGAAACCTGCTGGTCATGTTCGTCAATGATGATACTTTTCCCAAATAGAACTAACTTCTTTGCTTCTGGTTTGTTTGGTTGTTGCCGCTGATTTTGATCTACCAGGACGCTGTTACACGATCGCTGGATATGGGCCGTTTTCTGTTTTTTACGTGAAGGTCTCGGCATTTTGGAACCGTTTTTCCTTTTCAACGATACACTCCGTAGACAAATTCCAGCTTGCTGGGGAATTCACTGAATTTATTCTATTGGATAGTTTGACAGCTGATGCGGAGAGCATTTATGCAGGTGGATCGGAAACTCAAACACTTGCGTTGCGCCAAGAAACATACTTTTTCCGCAATGCACTCTTTTTCAAAACAAAATTACTAGCATGTTTGCCAAATTCTGGAATTTACACTCAAAATATGTCTGTGATTGCCTATGGATACACTTGGTATATAATATGTTTCATTCTGCATGAAATGATCAAATAATTATTGCATCATTTGAAAAATATATGATGCGTTTTCCTATTCAACAATATTGCAAATTAAACCTGTTTTCAATTTCCATTAAAAAATCAATCCAAACTTCATTTTACATACATTCAATATTCAAAGTAAGCTCCCCGCAGCGCAATCCACAACCATTTCGGCAACAGTTCCACATTTGAGACGCGGAAATAGAATCATTACCGCAAATTCGATTCGGAAAAACACAACCCTTCGTTCATTTTCTTTTCAATTTCATTGTCAGCATGTCATTAGCAGGTTTTGCTTTTCCTTCGTTTCCATGTTATTTTTTCTGTCCTCCCACCAAACGCCCTAAGCCTTCCAAACATCACGAGCGTGAAGGATATTCCCTGTGGTTTTCAAGCTCCAAGTAAAACGGGTTTCCATGCCCAATTTTTTGCACTCAAGCCAGGTAGGCTCTCCGGTTTCTGGGGTTGGGAAGACAAATCGGTCCCAAAATCAGTGCGAAACGCAACGCCGGCGAGGGAAGGCATATCGGGGAACCGTATGTATGTTACTTCGCCGGTAATAAATCAATATAAACGAGCTATTTTTCACTCTAGACTGCCTTTTCCGCAACCCAGACACAATCCGTCAACATTGCCGGCTCGGGCTTAGAAGTCAGTACGGTCGCGTACTGTGTTTTTGTTTGCGACAAAGAAAACCTTGGAAGTTTGTGGTTGATGGGACTCTGCTGTGTTAAAAAGCTTTCCACGCCATCTACTCATCGGAAACTGGCGGTGCACCGAGTCTAGGTCAGTTGTTCGATTTTACTACAAACACTTTGTGTGCTGTGTGAATGGACGGATTTGGGTTTGGATTTTCCCTCCAGATGGCGCACGCCGTCAGCGTGCTGCAGAGGAAATCTGGAATACGCGCAAGCGCCATTTTAGAAACAGTTCATTTTCCCTTCGGCATGAACTTCCGGCAAACGAACGGAATTTGGTGGCTCGGGTTTAAAATTGTCCAACATGAGAAACACGAATTTCTCCTCTCCGATCTTTTCACGACAGTTTTGCGTAACTTTTCATACACGCGAACAGCATCAGTCTTTTGCCGCGCTTCTACGTAGAAGCACGAACGGAAGCTCAGCGGAGTTACTGACAAATATAGAAAGCGTGGACGGAAGCGTTTCGTTCGCGGAGATCAAAGCAAAATGGTATATGGCACCTGTACACAACCTACGGTACTGTTTCCCTGGTAACCCAGTCGCAAAGCATGCTCCGGAAAGCAATACCATCAGGGTATGGTTTTTTTTTTTTGTTGCTCCTTCCAAAGTGCTACGCTCTCTCTGAAGAGCTTTTCGTGCAGAGATGCAAGGAAACGAAAAAAAGCTTCCAGCCTGCGACCGTTATTGGCGACATTTCCACCATTGGAGGGATGTTTTTTTCTTGACTCAAATATAGCTCCACTATTGAAACGGATTTTCTGGACTTTATTGCACTCTTCAAGAGCGTCAGCGTGTCATTTGAACGTGTCGCTGTAGTACCGAGCACGTAGTCACCGTACAACGAAAACAAGAGGCACTAGGAATTTGGAAAAAAGCTCTTGATACAACACGTATGTTTGAGCAACACGTTGACGGTCTGTTGTACTAAAACTAAAAAAGTGTTCTTTAAACTAAAAAAAAAAAACAAACATGGACTACTCTTTCTCTAGAAACAAATTTTCAACCTCGTTGAAAGTGGACAGTGCCTCGGAACCGCTTATAAAAGAAATTACAAACTATGAAATGCTTCTGCAAGCAAATTTGAAACAAGCACACAAAGTTGGAAACTTTCCTGTTCAAACAAGTTGAGCCGACTGCCACAAACACGAAAACCCGAAACGTGATTAATGGGTTATGCAAAAGGAAGATTAGCAAACTGGAATCATTCAATATTGCCGTTTGGGGTTTCTTTCCTTTACTTCACGCTTTCGATAGATGGACGAAAGTCAACTAATACAGCTGATCATCCTTTGTGCGTTTCGTCTATGCTATGAAGAAAAGCAAATCGGTAAGTGGTAAAACTTAAAAGAAAGAATTTGATCTGCAAGCAAATTGGGCTTTGAAGAAATTAATAGTATGATTATTTAGTACAGAATTTAAGCTTCATATGTTAAACGGTCTTTAAAATACGAAATTGATTCGTTTATTCCATTCTTCTTGTAGATGAGATTAAAAAAAAATAATTTCTTTTTTTCCAATTTAATAATTATCTCTAATTACATAAGATCATTAAATGTTAAAATGAAAAAACTCACATTTTAATAACAATATAATATGATTTAAACGCCGTTCTTTGTCATAAACAATGTACAAAAATGTTTTACTTAGAATGTGATTGTGAAGATTTGATCTTCAGTTCCTGTGCCAACCAAATCGACCCATAAGTCGAAGCCTTGTGCTCCATCGCAGCTACGCGTCGTATGTATCAAATTGCTAAAAGGGATTTCAACACCACTCCTCCGGCGAATACTGGCCAACCTGTAGATCTGTTGCAGGAGGGACTTTTTTTGACACCCTATTGTTCTTCCATGCAACAAGATCAATTCCCCAGGCCCAAATGCGACACGGAGCTTTGCGTTAGTTTCAACACAGTGCGGAGAAATAAAATAAGGGTCATTCCGTTTGGTTGCGTTCGAAACAAAAACAGTCCCGGGCGTTTAGACATAGACATTTCCGATGCGTCCTCAGTCTCGTGGTCCAGACCCATCAGAAATACAAACATTTGCATTAGTTTCGCCCCATAAAACACACCGTCGAGGTGTTTTGTTTTGTGTTTTTTTTTTGTTCCGGAACCCGCTTTTGCTTGCTACTCCGAATGTTGGTTTTGGCTTATTTTTCAAACTACCGTTTTTCGTACATGCGTATTGTGTGTTCGATTGGTGCTGCGAGCCATTTCCGGCTGGTTCAGGATGAAAGAAAATATTGAACAGCAGCAAAACCCCATTTCAGCATTCCTGGAAAGCTTTTCTAAAACACACGAACCTGTTGAAAAACGTGTCATGGAGCGTTTATTGTTTGCGAGATAAAAATATTTCCACCTGGGAACATTCAAGGCTTTTTTCTCGGAACACGATACTAATGATAAAGAGAAAGGGTGATATTTGATTGAAGCCAAATGTTTGATATTTGAATCCGTCCAAGTTTATGAGAAATGTTCCATTTTCTGGAAATTAAACAATGTTGAATTCGTATTTAGTCTTTTATGTTTAATAACGAAATCAGCTCGACAACGAACGTTCAACGATAGTATTGAAGTTATAGGGTGTTCCACATCAAATTACATAAAAATCAAATAAAAAATTAACCATCAGTAGAATTCCCTTAAAATTTTGAGTAGTATTAGACTGCATAGACTAGAAATAAAGTGTATTGTTTTCAATTTTTTAAAGATTGATATCAATTTTCTGAGATTTACAACAAAAAAATGGCATCACAAAAACAAACAAAGCCATAACAAGATTTTTTGTAAACACGTGGAAAATCACCTCAGCGCCAGATACTGACGATGCCTCATTGTATCGTCATGGTTCCGGGGCTATTTTGTTTCACCGCCAGGGAAAAATGTCATGTTCAGGTGAAAGTAAGATAGCAGAATCGTTCAAAGTTTGCCAAGAAATATATGATTTGGCAAGCGATCTGCTCATATACTCAAACGTTCGTTAGTTCTGCCTCTGTTCAGATGCGTCTGTTTTCTCTTAGAAGCAACACGAGGGCCCTACGATCTTCTGGCCTGCTATAATCATTTTTTATCCTAGAGTACTCAAACACTTGACCACTACAAACAACTACAACTATGACCTAACTAGGTCAATCTAGAAGGTTAAATCTTATGCAGACATGAAGACAATGGCTTATATTTTATTGTCTGGAAGTTTGAAAAGGATCGGATCACTAGATAATTTCTCCACTAAACATCGTTTCTCTGTGAAGCAATTTGATGTGGGACACCCTTTTGAATTATGCGTGATGATGAACGAAAATGTTATTCAACATTGAACACAGTATTCCGGAAAGGAATTCTAAGAAGAGAAGATACACAACATTTCTTTTCCGGTTGCAGGTTTCATTAATAGAAAGAAATCAAAATAATTAATCAAAATCGAACCAACGTGCAGAATCGCAAAACAGAACCATACGATGGTAACGATGATTTCATATGCAATGTATGCATCGCATATTAATAAACAATATTAAATTTGAAATTTATTCTTGGAAAGAAAACGAATCCGTCCTCAGCACAGTACCTTTCGCGGCGAAAAATTAGCATGGCCACGTAAGCTCACCGCACAAAACCATTTACTTCATCATCCGAAAGAACTCCTCTCGTATTTACAATGCAAAAGCTCTCCACCGAAGACTTCTTCTCGATCCCCGTTCGGGCAGACCAGCACAGGCAAGGGATGATTTTGTAATCTTTTCACTATTCATCTAACCCTCGCCGAACATCCATCCATCTCAGCATGGTTCGCTCGAGTCAAAAGGTAATACCCTCCCACGATGCCCGAATGGCGCACACCCACACCCACTCACGGCACAATACTTACATTCACTGGAACGCATCCCCGGATAACAGAAAAGGGGAACGTTGGCACAGACAACACGTTGGCTAATTGTTATTCTACGGTGCACGTGCCAAACTCCCGGGTCCCAAAACCCCCGATCCTTATGGCGCTGGGCTGACGGAGTACGAATTTGAATACAAACCAACCATCTCACTCCGGTACGGTACCGCTAGTTCACTCTAGGATGCCTGCTCGTCTAGGATAATGTACGATCCACGGTGGTCATCATGTCGGGGGAGTTGATGGCAAAAAGGTGGGATCAGCATGAAGCGGGTGGGTTAGACAAATGAAAAAATCATAAGCCATCAAACCGTCCGAGCCGGAATGGGCATGAATATGAATGATGTCCTACGTGGGTATCAGATCCATGAGGAGGGTCAGCTTCGCACCAGTACAAACACAAAACCACTTCCACTTTTTTTTAAAGATCTCTTTATTTATTTGTTTGCAGTTTTTCTATCGCGACTTGCAATTTTTCTGTGTGCTCCAACAAAGCAACTAACTCTAGCTCGCCAAACAAAATGGAACGAAACGCCGTCGGTTTTCGTCACCGTACTGCACACTTCCGATACTTTGCTCTTCTTTACAGCGTTCTATCGCTATTAATTTCTCGAGTTCTGCCAGTGTTGTTAAATGTAAGCTCGTCGCATTACTTTCTTCGTTTCTACCGTGTTCTTTCGTTTATCGTTTCGTTTGTATTTCTTTTTTATCTTCTAAAGGGGTTATCTTTCTGTTTTGTTTTTGTTTCGCGACTCGTTTGTTTGTTTTTCTTTCCATTTTTTTCTTTTATTTATCGTAAGGGCGGCGAAGCATTCATCAAGCGGGTGATCTATTTGCCCTTTCCACTCGCAACATGCTACCTTTCACACTAAGCAAGATAAATTAGTTATTTGCATATTTCGTTCACATTGTGTTTATTCCCTTTATTCCCCTGTTCATTTCTAGCTGCTTGTGTTGTTTTACTGTTTACAAACTGCCTATATATTTGTTTCGTTTACTTAATGTTTATGCTAGTGCGTTTTGTGTGTTTTGCCTTCTGCTACTTACAATCGTTCTACAGTGCATCATCATCTACTTTATGTTCTAGCAAGACGAGGAATGAATGAAACAAAACAAAAACAAAAAAACACAAACAGACTTGCTGTATTTATATAAAAGTAAAACCATTCAAGCTTTGTAAACGATAGGGTAGAGGAACGTTTCCCCAAAAACCACTTCCGCTCGTACTGCGAAGGATAAGCTCCTGCAGTAGGAAGATAAATGGAAACCGAAAGAAGGTAAAATGGAAGTGTACCACAAGTCAAGACGCGACAAGTTGGGTGACGCTTGTTTAGAGAAAATAGAGCACTTGTTTGCAAACGTTAATCGAATAAATAGCTCGTCGATCGGACGGGGGACAAACAATTCTACGTACGTCGCGAACCGTTTGTCGGCGATGGTTTTTGCCGCTTGCTGGCCCAAAATGTCTGTACAAATTCCTTTCTACCATTCTACCAAAAAAAAAAAAAACATTCACACGCTGTCGCACTATCTTGCCCTCGCATACATAACACAAATCGCGCAATTACATACTCACACATACACGAACACTCACACACACACACATACATAAACAGATCCTAGTATTGGGGTTGGCACGGGTTAGTGGGTGGGAGGCGGGTTTGTAGCCGGGAAGTCGGAGAGGAGTCATCGTTTCCGCTTCTTACGTTCGTGTCATCATGCCATTAATCATGATGTTGGCGAGCGCATTTCGACGCTTACGCCAGGTGCCCATACCCTGCGAATGGTACTGCAGCTGGGCGTACCACTGCTTCGTTTTCGTACCGTCCTCAGCCTGTTTCCGGAAAGCGGGTTGGAAGAGAGAAAGAGAATGAGAAAAATAGTTTCAGTATGTGACACCAGCTTCGTGCAGCGATATTGATTGATGCGACCAGCGGCCCGCGGAACCCACTGCATACCTTGAATATGAAGGACTCCTTCGAGAGGATCTCCTGCACCTCGAAATAGTCCTCCCAGTCGTGCTCGGAGCAGACGATGCACCGGTCAAGGAACAGTGGCTCACGTAACAGCGTATATCGGCCACCCTTTTCGCGCACCAGCAGCAACGATGCCTCGCGAATGCCCGTGTGCCGGGGAAAGCTGAGCGTTTCCGACAGGGCCCGGTCCGCCTTGTAGCTGGTCGTGGGCTGTAAAAGAAATGGATGTAAATTCGCGTAAGGGATACGAGCAGTGAAGGGAACGCAAACATCTCAAGGACCGAAATGGTCCTTTTTATGCATTTCATCATGATTTGTGGCCAACCACTTTTGGGACAACCGTGAAGTGAGAATGAAAATTTAAGATTCCTGGGTTGTGGCACCTGCTCTGCATGACATGGCGACAAATCTTCGTTAGGGACAACCTTAATTTTAAGGAGCTCGGAAAAAATGCTAAACCTTTTCGTTTTCAGACAAGCTATAATTATTCATTACCTAAACCGTTTTTAAGGAGTTGATTGTGGTGATTAACCTCAATTTTGAATGTTCAAGCCATCTTCAAAAAAAATCAGTAGCAGTTCAACTAAACTTTTTCAAACAAACGGTAACCATTATTGATTAATTGTTCAACATCTTCCTACCTTGCCATTAGTGACCAGAAGGGCATTGATTGAGGTCAGCTTGATCGTGCGGCTCTTCTTCCAGTTACCATCGTTCGGCTGCGTAAAGAGCAACCGGCCCTCAATAGCGAACCGGACCTCTTCGTGATTCCACTCCAGCACGTCCACTGCCATCTTGCGCAGCTTGATGTTAATCATGTCCAGCTCGCAGGACAACCGACGACCCGGACTGGAGGAGGAGATGCGTCGCCACAGCTTCGTCGGCACATCTTTCGCCTCCCGGTTCATGTGGTTCAGATGCAGTTCAATCTTTTCCTGCGATTGTTTCAGCAGCTCTTTACCCTCCAGATGAGCCGGAGTTACCTTGTAGAGGCGGGCCAACAGCAACGGATACTTGGTGACGCGTTGCACCGGGACCTGAAAACAAATACAGCACGTAAAACATTCGTCCGATCACACACACTATCTTCAAAGCTCACCATAAGGAACGAGTTGAGATTCATTCGCCGCAGTACGGCATTTTCCATCTGGGAGACGCGCAGGAATATTCGCAACAGCTCTTTCTCCTTCTCGAGGTTTGCTAGCAGCAAGCTGGCCGCTCCCTGCCGCACGCAGTAGCTCTCGAATGCGTGCAGCATCGGGGCTGCCTCCAGGAAGATCTTGCCGATGTTTACCGTCAGCAGGTCATCGTCGCCCTGCTCGTTGGCAATGTCGAGCGCATCGCGCATCCGCTCGGCCAAGAACTGATTGTTCTCCAGCAGTTCTTCCACGTTCAAAAAGATTGCAGAGAGCTGATCCTGGTTGAGCAGCCCGGCCACCAGCATCGGCTGGTAGAACTCCTCGAGAATGATCTGCAGATCCCGTCCGTACTTTTCCTCCGTTTCGACGATCTCGGTGATGATCTCCTTCCGTTCGGCACGCTTCTTGCCACACTTGCGACACACGAGCGGTGCGTACATGACACCGGACTCGGTCACTTGCGTCTCAACCGGACCGTCACAGTCTTCGCACAGATGAATCGGTGTGATCTTGGTGAGCAGCGAGGCGGAGGCTGGATTTTGCCACCGACTGCGGGACGTTTTGCTCGTCTCCGATCCAACGCCCGAGTCGTTGCGTTCGATCTCGGCGGACGCTTTACTGCTTCGCCCATTGCTGATCGTAGCTGCCGAGAGGGACGTATCCTCACTGGAATCACTAATGCCCGAAAGGTGACTCAGCCGGCTGCTGATGTCCGATATCTGCCGCTGATGGTGGCGCAGCTCGGTGATGGGTTCGGATTCTTCCTCCTCCAGAATGATATCACCAGCGTTCCCGAACTGGAACCCATACGTACCATCCTCCTGCACAATGCCACGCTCTTTCGCGTCGACCAGATACGACAGGATGTCGTACTTTGAGGCACCTTCGAAGATGGACCGTGCGTTACGTTGCTTCTCCAGATCCACATCATCGATCGGTGGTGCTGTCAGGGGCAAGGGTGGCGGTATATCATTGATCTCCTCGTAGATCGGATCACCATTCAACCGGATCGACTCATAGTGGTGATCGTCATCATCGTTCGTAGTGTTGATCTCGATCTCCGACAGGGTCGCATCCACCAGCATCTGGTAAAACTTGCTGCGGGACGAGTTCGCGTCGTCATCCACCGTCAGATCACTGCTGCAGCTTTGATAGCAATCACTCAAATCACCCAGCTGATCGAACTCCATCAACTCATACGCAGCTGCCGAACCGTAACTGTTGCCCGAGCTAACACTACTCCGCTTGCTTCCGTTCTGCATCTCCGGCAATTTCACCGACGAAGGTAAGTTCAGCGTCGTACCGGCGGAGATGGTGCTAGTGGCCAGCTTGCTGCGCTCCTCCTGTATCTTTAGCAGCGATTGTTCGATCATCTTCGACACGTCGTCTTCGTCTTTGGTACCGCTCATGTCCAGTCCGTTGCGTGATTCCTTCAAACGGAGCAGAGAGTTTTCGATCAGTTTTGCGATCAGATCGTAATCCAATCCTTCGGACAGCTGGCTAAGGGAGGGATCCTCCAGCAGCTTGGCGATAAAGCTGTTGCGGCAAACCTTCGCTTGCAAGCTTCCGGATGCCGGTTCCGAGCTTGGTTTTATAGAACGCCGCAGTACAACCGGTGTCGGTGTGAGCTCCACCAAGCATTGTTTGACTACCACCTGCTGCTGTTGTTCCTCGTGATCTTCATGAACTTTCGGTGGATCTTTGGAGTCATTGCTTTCACTAGGAACTTGTGCGATCGGTGTGACATTCTCGAGAGTTGTGGTTG
The DNA here is from genome assembly GCF_943734725.1 of Anopheles marshallii. NCBI lineage: Eukaryota > Metazoa > Arthropoda > Insecta > Diptera > Culicidae > Anopheles > Anopheles marshallii. The sequence goes on from NC_071327.1 coordinate 52,158,449, forward strand.
ACTGCAAAGAGGGATTGCCATCTGCAGCTAAGGGAACCACCGTCCTGCTCTGCTCGCTAAAGTCCAGATTGATCAAGGTACGACCATTGCTACCAGTGACACTACTTCCCCCGATAGGAATGATGGACGTTCCGGTCGTGACAGTCGTGACATCTTCACCTCTCCCCATCGAAACTATCGTTCCATTCGTAACCTGGTCACGGGGCTTCTCATTGTTCTTCCCCGTCATCTCATCCACCTTTGCAGAGCTGTCTAATTTAAGTGATTCCGAACGACTCGACGATTTGCTTCCCCGACTTTCCAAAGTAGACGTCGGTGAACTCACGCTAATGGTGATCGTATTGGATGCCGTCTGGCGTATCTCGTTCGCCGGTGAGGACAGCATGCTCCCATCGTTTACCACCACCGAGGACTGATAGATCGGCGTATCACTAGCGCCATCGACGTTCACTGTCGAGTAGCAATCGTCACCCGTTATCATGATGGACGTTTTCTTCTGGTAATGCTCCTCTTCCGGCTCGGGATCATGGCGGATCTCGAGCCGATGGATGGCTGCGCTCGACGAAATCGGTGACGACGACGATGACGAGCTGGCCAGCACCTGCACAACCGTGCGGGAAGAGGTCGAGGTAGAGCTGCTCCGATCGCTACTCGAACGCCTGACGCCCGCCATCAGGCCGAAGCAAAAATCCTCGTACACGTTGCTGGTGTTGCATGCGGTGTGAGTGCGTACTCCGTTTGCGAGTGGCGGTGAAACGCTCGCTGGTGATGTGGGTGTTTTGCCACCGCCGGCGGTGGATAGTGGCGGTGGTGGAGGTGGTGGCTGTCTCGGTCGTGTTTTACCACCCTGCCCTACAGCCATTAGCAATGAGGCAACGGAACCGATGGAAGATTCCGACGACGAGGACGACGACGTTGAGGAAGCGGTTTCATCTTCAAACGCGGTACGGGAATCAGCTCTCAGTGGTCTCACACGCAACGCCATCGTATCGTTGAACTGATCATCTCGTGCTCCGGTTCCGTTTGATACGCGCCCGTCATACCCATTCGTCTTGGTGGGTGATGATCGGTCACTAAAGCTTCGCCGAACGGGACCGGATCGTCGTTGGAACACGGTAGCAACCGCGCTCGGTTTCTCGGTACGTTCTGAAACGACAGAAAAGGAAACCATTAGACACCAGGCATTATTTCAATTTTAACTCTACCCGAGTCCTTTTGCCCCCACGTAAACAGCTTCCTGATACGGTTCCAATCGAACGTCGCACTCGGTATGGTAAAATCAGTAACATTAATTAGACCACACCAATATCGACACAGCTCTGCATCCCGTGTACGTTCCGGGTCAGCACCGATTGCTGCAAACTACTTCTGGCGACCGATGTTTGCTGCTGATTTGTACCCCGCCCGGACTTATTGGAGCGAAACGACATTTACTGCACCGGCACCCTAACATGGCTGCAGGATATTGTGATTGACCTCCCAGGCACACAGGTAGGGTTGTGCGGTGGCCGTGTCACATAACCGTCCCTGCTCGCTTTGCACATTTTGCGGAAGCACGAGAACGTATTCCAATATCCGGTTCGCAAATGGTGAGTTATTTGTGTACGGTTTTTGCCTACTACTACTGCTACTGCTGGCTTGGCCATACCCGCGGTGAACAAATTTGATGAATGAATAATGAGCACGTGCTGTGCGATTGGGTTCGATTGCGACAGTAATGAGCAGGTCGCAGGTGTTGCTGGTGCTGTGCACGAAAAACCATTGCTGAAATACGGCGGGGGTTTTATTTTGCGTGCACTACCAAACTTTACCACTGCTTTGCCGCCAGGTTTTGGTATGGAAAAGGGACGTGTTGTGGGATTGTTGTGTGATAAATTTTGCAAGCAGATGGAAGGCTAATGGCTGCTCACATTAAACACTCGCAGTGTATTGAGCAACTTTAATGTTTATATTTTCGAAACGAATTCCATGTTTTTTTTTTTTGTTCATGTTAATACTTTTCTTATTCATGTTTAACATGTTGCATTATTGGAGTTCTTTTATTTGCTTGCTTTGCTGTATTTGTTTATTAGGTTTAATTCATGTTTTCAATTACAATTCTTAATGTGATGGTAGTTTATTTATTCTTGTTTGCATTTTTTATCGGTTTTATATGTTTAAATTTCTTAATTTAAGTTTTTATTTTTTTGCACAAAATGCTTTAAAATATAATAATTTCTAATTTGAGGCAAACGGCGCAATAAAAAAATATTATACTATTCAAGTGTGAAAAGGATTAAACAAAAGGTAGTATTTAATACTAACGTCATAACTTGTCAATAATAATCAGTTCTACCATCAATAAAGATGTGCTTGAAATCTGCCGACATCTTACGCTGCTTCTGTTCCGTTAGCATTTCCTCAAACATATCGCAAAGCACAAACGCCTGTACAGATTTGCATTGTGATAAAGTGTAAATCGTGCCCTGGTTTTCCACCTCAGTTGGTCGCGCTATTTTCATTGCAAGATTGTTCCACCTGTCACGGATTGTGTGTCGCGGCAAAACCCCCAGCTGCGGCAAAAACTTTTTCCTCTCTCTCTCTGCTCGCCTGTTTCCACCAAAAGAGCCTGCCGAGTGAAGCTGTGAAAACAATCCGTCGAGCGTAAGCAATGATGAAAAGCACGAGCCAAGCTTTTCCGGCTTGCAACGACCATGAGGTGCACCTTCGCGTGGGTACGGCCCGGCCCGGTATCACGTGCATGTGCTGGCTTCCGTTGTCCTTTTGTGACAGCGCGAATAGTAATCGGGACCACCGTTCACTAAGGTCGTTCCGAAGACAAACGTTTGTTTGTCGAATTTCTTATCGGTATCTTCTCGCTACACTGCCGGGAGTTCAAAAGCGGCAGGGATCTTCGCATTCGTTACCGCTCGTTGTGAGATTATCTCCGCAAGGAATCGTCCCTGTTGGGTGTGCTTCCGTGTGTACCGCAGGCAACTTCGACGTTTGTATCGTCTTTGGGTTCGTTGCATGTGTGTTGCGTTGCTCCCTAAGGGGGACGAATCGTAATCAAAGCTCATATGTAAATACTCGCACCGAGCAGCACTTCCGATCACTCCAATCCTGTACGGGGTTCGCATAAATCAGAACCCCTTTACGATAGTTCCCGTATACACCCTCCGGAACTTCTCTCCTGACCTCACCCCGCCAACAAAGACAACATACGGGACAACGGGGGTGATGTTTTATCGTAAGTTGTTTCATAGTTGCAGGGGATTTGCTCGAGACCCAAATCGCACCAATTCGATCTATCGAACACATTTGGCATTACACAATCGTTTCAGGCGGAAAAACGGATCCCAAGAAACGAGCGTACACAACGTACGCTCCATGTACGTTTCGCTTTCGCTTCGTGTAACTTTTCCAACTACAATGTCACACAAGATAACCGGGTGCGGAACGCCATGTAGGTGGAAGTGAGCGGAAACGGGCACAGCAACACGGGGACGGAAACGTTCGGATCTGTCCCAATCATGTTATTTTATTTCCTTTGCCTTCCGTGATTTATGCGAATGCTTCAAAAACCTGGCAAAAATCTCGTTTTACCAAACCCCCGTCCCGGCGCCGGCAAGCAACGTACTCCCCTGGGCTTTGCCATCAGGTGAGGATCGTTGGCGTTGGGAAATTCAAGACAGGATGGGATGTAAAATATTTGCCATAATTTCACTTTTCCCAAGTTTCACATCGGAAAGCCTGCTCGGTGTTGTTGTGAAAAAGTGAGAACTGGCAACAAAAAAAAATCTGGATCTAAAAATCCCGGGACACTCTTTACCCGGCATCAAACAACCAACCGACGGCAAGGGATTCTTGAAGCAGCCCGGGTTTGTTCCGTCGGCGTATGTTGCGGTGCAAATAATTTCAACAAATTTTTCATCCCTCTCTTCCGAGCTCGTTTCGGCGACTCCTATCCCTACAGGGTGGTGTGATAGGCAAATTTTCCAATCTTTTTTCCCCCAAACCACTAAACTCCCGCGTGGAACAATCCCACGATTGGACGAGTCGAGACCGATACTGAGGAAAGCAGATTTTCCCCATCCTGTGCGGTGTCCCGCCCGTCGAGGTTAAGGTTCGTTCCGGAAGATTTTACTTCGGAATGATTTCTGACCTCTTTCAGTGCCGTCCAAAGGGAGGTTTTGCCTTTTTTGAATGGCTTTCCGTTTGGACACTGGTTGGTGTGCCGGCCCGAAAAGGTCAAGGATTTATCGTAACAAGGATCAATGGCTTATCGGGCTGGTGCTGTCAGTTGTGCTTTTGTTTCTGGGGTGTAGCGTAGCTGCTTCCGGGGGATTTTTGTTTCGGGCCCTGTGGAAAACCATTTTGGGTTTATGTTTTTAAGGTGAAGTCGGAGAAAAAGATTACCGCTTCTTTTTTTCTTCGCGTTTCAATTGTTTTCTTTTCCTTTTTCGGAATAACAACAAATAGCATATGAGCAATTGTATAATCCGAGAAAAATATTCGGCAAGAAATCAAGCTTACGATACATGTGTTTCAGTTGGAATCGGAACACAACATAAGATATGTTAGAAAATGTGGTTTGTCCAAAGAGACCCCTCGAATGAATTGTGGAATGTGAATAAAAACAGAGTTAGAAACAATGCCACATGTGCATTCTTATTGAAAGTGACTAGCTCAGAAGTCAAACGTTTAGTGATAGCTACCTCAGTTATCGAGAGTTATCTTGTAGTGTCAAAAACATAATTAAATTTAGAAATGGCTGCGTGTGTTGAAATCTTAATTGGAAGAATTTTTCCAAACAATTATTATTCAAATTTCATGCACATAATTCCCCGTAGTTAAGTATTCAATTTCATGCCCGAAAAAAAAAAAACACTCACCCAAACACGCCACGGCATGGGTTTTCGTTTTCGCGAAACGATCCGGATCGCTTAAGCACATGCACACCATCGACCAAAAATCGATCGAGTGCATCGATTTGGCACGGAATGTACCAAAACCACTGCAGCGATTAATCGCACCATCTTGTACAAGCGCTTTCGGGGCGATATGCCTGTGGCCATCGTCCCTGCTACCTGCACGTCATGTACCACACACTCTTTCTACCGCACACCTGTGCCATAACAAACGCTTCCCGGTGTGCCGAATAATGGGAACGCCCGAAGCGGATCCATGTCGGCGCTGGATTAGCATAAACTCTAATTCTATATAATTAGCGGCCATCAAGTTCAGCGGACTATAACATCAATCGTTCGGGTGAGGTCAGTTTCCCCGAGTCCAACAGCCGTTGGTGGTCCCGGTGGGCCCGGACTCATTTTGTCGCGTTGAAGAACCGCACCGTTTGCGAGCGCATTCCATCGACCGACCGACCCACGCCACACATCCCGCGCTCAAACAATGCAAATATTTTGCCTACAGAACATGTGCGCGAAAAATGACAAGCATAATGGGACGGCATTTATTTTATGTCGAATCAATTTTGAACCAGTGCGCTGGTAAAGTCGTGCTGGCGCTGGTCGTGAACGGCACAACCGCGGCCGATGGACATCCTTGGCCATCGGACCGGGAACCACCAGTAGTCGAGCAGGAATTAATGAATTTGTGAACCGAACGTTCCGATTCGACGGACTTTCACTGGTACACTGGGACAAAGCCAAAATTCTCCATCCGGATGGAACCGGTACGGGTGTTGGTGGATGATGCTGGTCGTTAATGTTACGGTGTTCGGGAAACACCGATAGACATGACGCTTTTCTACGCCGTTTGCTTAGAAATGAATTAGTTTAAACACGAGGGAAGCTTTTGAATATATAAAAGCTTTTCAGTATTCAATGGGCGACCATTGCTATAATTATCTGCATGTATTGCATCAATTTTAGAATATTATGCATTAGAAGAGTTCGTTACAAGAGAAGAGAGGTGTTGAATAGCTACGAATTTAACATTTGCTGGAATAACAAAACAAACTTCCAGACATTTTTTTTCAATTAAAAAGATGTATGCTATCAGCAATGCAACGGTATTAATCTATCAAAATTAAGGCTCTTTACGATATATCACTATCTACTAAGGCTTAGAAATAGGAAATAAGAGAAATTAGAAGAAAAAGAAAATTAGAAGAGAAATGCTTTGAAAGTCAAGGTTGAATGTTATGAGGAGAACATCGTAATTATATAACATATTCTCAACTCTTATGGAGGTGACAAACCCAATCAAAACCAATACAATTCGAAATCCGGTATCCAACACATCTCTCATTAAAAACAGTGCGAATAAAAGCATCAGCATCGACAACAACCGGGAAAAGTCGATTGAAATACAAAATTCTGACATTCAGCACTACTCCAACAGACACTAATTACCAATCATTCAATCAACCTCAGAACCAAACCGACATTGATGCTACGAAAGAGAACAAGCATCCACCTCCACACTTAAAACGGTCATAGGTGTAAATTATCCAATTAGTCATAGTTCTGCCGGCATACGGAAAGAACCCACTCTCGGGTTTCCTGACGGTTAGCTCATTCGATCTCTTTGGCCTAAATTTCATATCACGGCAAGAATATTGAATCCCGTAGCCTCGAAGGAATGGGGCAGGTTCAACAACCAAACCATGCGTGTGTTTGCTATCGTTAGAATTAATCGATAAGCTGGCTCCCTAGCTGACGGGATTGGAAACTTCCTGGAATGAGTGAGCACCGAATGACTGAAGCTGTTGGTAAATATTTGCACCATGAAAGCGGAAATGCTTTGCATGGACATTTTCCTAATGTTACACATTCAGATAGCAGGATAATCTGATCAATACAAAGAGAACCCAGAATTTCTAGGATAGGAGGAACACACAAGAGGTTCCAGGTTGTGTACCACTTATCGGAATACTGACATTAAGTTGCTCATCACATTTCAGCTTTATAGTTCAGACAGACAAATTGGAGCGGGTTGAATAAACTAATTCCGGTGCTGATTATTGCCAACTGCAAGGAATCACTGCTCAAGCATCTTGAAGTCAAAGAAATTGTAACCTCCTCCGATCCTTCTTGAAACAAATAAAACAAACGCACGACATAAATAGTTAATTGTCAAGTAAACTTACCCTCATTAGTGCCGTTTGAAGCCTTCGCCGCGTTGGGAACCGGTGGTGGCAGTAGGATCATTTTAGCAGGTTCTTCAGTTCCTTCCTGCGATGATGCTCCATTTGATAGTGTTGACTCCCGTTTTCCAGATATCTGCCCCTCAGTAGCATTAGTGGACGAGGCATACGACTCAGTTCGCTTCTCCTCCTTTGCTCCTCCTCCTCCTCCGTTCGTCGTTTCCATAGACGATTCTAACGTTTTCGTTACTTCGGTGAACAGCATCTGGGCGAACAGTCGATCATCATCGTGAATGATTTCGTTCTCAACCAGAAAATGAACCTTCTTGCGCCCGTTAGCCGATGTCGTTGATTGTGCAGAGTCTGGTGAACTGTCCGCACTCATGGTAGAGATTGCCACCACGGGAAACGGTGTTGGAAGATAAAACTGTGAGCCCGAGTTCCTCTTGTCCGTAAGATTCCTTGCGCTGATGGTACCATTCTTGCCGAATGTGGTACCTTCCTCCGTGACGCTACCGTTGGTGGTGAGCTTCGCGAGACGTTGCACCAGCGTGTGGTTGAGCCGGATAGTATCATACCCCGGTGCACTCGTGTCCTTCTCCGCCGTCACTGACGGTGTCCCCGCTGGCATTGAGGACGGTCGCTTGAGGATCGATTTTATTGCACTTTGCGCCACCGCCGGATCAGCTGAGATCGGTGACGACGGGAGGGATCGACTGTCATCTTCTTTGGTTACCTCCTGCTTTTTCGATCGTGGTGGCCTTTCGGGTGTACCGGACGGGGACTGCACGGTGCCGTTAGCTTCCATCTCCACCGCCGGTATCTCAACCGGATCGTACACAAACTCGTCGACATCGTCGTACACGGGCGCACCGGACATGCTGGTGCCCGAGTCATCGAACAGCTTAATTCTTTGGCCATTGATTGCCGCGATACTGTTCGCCGGCGGGTTGTACCGATTGGCGTACAGCGTGTCGAGGATGTTCTCGTACTTTTGCGAGTGTAGATCAAACTCGTCCCCGTCGGGTGAGAATTCACTCAGCATGCCCCCGCCCGAACCTCCCCCGATACCACTCAACGAGATCAGATCATACGGATTGACGTCACACCGGAGGATGGATTTGCGATTCTGAGCGTTGTTGGATGCGGGAGGTCCCTCCTCTAGCAGTTCTGCATCACGTTCCGGTTCTCCAACCCAACAATCCTGGAACGAATCTATCTTGCCGTCTTTGCGTCCACCGACGCGCGACCCATTCTTGCTCAGTGACGGTGACGGCGATCTTGCCGCAGATCCTCGCTTTCCTCCCGAGGTGCTCCCACTGCGACCCCGTGAGGGACTTGTACTTTTTGTACGACCCCTTAGCTTTTCCTTTAGACTACTTTTGACCGACTTCGAACCTCCTCCACCAGTGCCGGTCTCAGTCGGTTGCGTTAATCTCGACCGACGCATAAAGTCATACGGATCCGGGTTCCCATTGCCGAGAATCGTTGGACGTGACTTTTTGCCATAGGTCGAAGCTAGCTTCACAGTCCCAGCACTGGTCCGGATCGGTGGTGGTGCGAGATAGGTGGCGCCGGATGTGAGACGTACCGTGCCACCGATCGGTGCTAGAGGTAGCCGAGATCCTTTACACTTTTTGCATACACTCGCCTTTTTAATTTCCCGCTTCGTCCCGGTTAGGTACTCCGGGCAGCAACAGATCAGTACGGCCACTTCCGGCGGTGGTGGAGGCGGACAGTACAGCGCTGGAAGATGGGGATGATGAGGATGATGCGGAGACATTGCCAACGGTGGTGGCATGCCCCGCATCGTCCCATACACCCACGTTTCCGCGTACTTCATCGTGGCCAGCTGATGCACATTGGAGTGCGTGGAGGTGTTTGTGCCGTTCGCGTGCGTTACCGCGGAAAGCGATGCCGGACCGTTGGTGTTGAAGTCTAACGATGGGTCATAGCCACGGGTACCGAATGGTACCAGGGCAGAACCAGCGTTTACAGCACCGTTTAGCGAACCGTTCTGCTTGTCTTCGGTGGCGGGCGAAGCTTTGCTCAGCTTAAGACGTTGGCCCCATGTTTTCTTGCCTTTGTCGGTGGGTTTCGGAACCTGCGAAATAGCAAGAAGAGTAATCGTTGCGTGTTAATATTCTTTATTGTTAATATAAGCATGAAAAATATTTCAGAAGCTCATAATAAACACTTAAAAAATAGATCTTCATAAGTATTTCTCTAGGAAATGCTTGAAACCCCTGAAGATATTAGTAATATTAAATTGTATATTTTTAATAATTCAAAATACATAACTCACTTTCAGGTAGGAATTATTACTCCACATTAATATATGTCATATTCTGATATTTTTTTCTATGAATTTAGTCAAATATATCATAACTAATAGGAATGTGAAAATTACCTACTTTTTACGCATGAAATGTTATCCAATATGTTCACTCTCTGTACGATTTTCAAATGTTTTTAATCGTATAGCTAAAAAGCACTTGCAAACGCATCTTCTGCTCGATGTCTAGTAGCAACACAAGCAACAAATAAAAACAAAAAATCTCCAAAAAACCGATTCAATGCATGTGCAAATTTCTCAATTTCCATCCCGTCTGCCCGAAAGCGAAATCAAATTCCTACTAGCTGCAATCGACGCTTGCCCACGTCACGCCAGGATTTCTTCACTTATCAGCAAGGGATTTTCTTCAACCCACACAATCGAATACGACTACACGCCTTCGCACATTCAATTTGCCAGGGGGCTCTTTATTCTTTTCACCACAAGAAATGCGCTTCCGGTCACGTACAGCCCGTGCCCGGCTTTCGGCCAAAATCGGCACTGATCCGACGAGCGTGAAAAGTCTTTCCACCGCCCGGAAAATGGGACCGGAGACTATGGGGATAGCCGGATTCGCTGTACCTAATGCCAATCCGTTCCGTCAGCAGATGGGTGGGAAAAAAGAGGCTGGAAGGTGAGATTTGTTTGTTCCACGGGTTTTCTAAAGTCTGAAACTTGAATGGTGCAAGTGTCGAAAGCTTCACACAGCACTTCCTGTGGTGGACGGTGATAATTTTTGGTTTGCAAGGAAAACCACGCTGATGTCGGTGCGTCAACGGCACACACATTCAATCCGCGCGTGTGTTTGTAAGTTCATTTGATTTTGTTAGCCACAACCTCAAAAAGTCAGCGTTCCTAAGTCTGTTGGATCGGGTTTTAGGATCAAATCGCACACCCTCGGTTCAAAAGTGACTCCAATGGGCACGTACTATACTATCCACGCGGTTATGACCCACGACGACGAAAGACGATTTTTGTGGTTTTTCCCACTCTACTTCCTGCAATACTCATCCGCATCCTTCCTTTAGCACCTTCTTTTGGGACCTTCATCAGGAAACTCTCGGCAAAAAAAAACACCCAACGTGTGACTTGCGGGCAATGGAAATTTGCATCGATTCTTCGGTGAACATTGAGTCACCCGTGAAGAACATGCCAACCCTCCCCTCCGTCACCACATCAAACTTTACGAACTGAATCTCGTCGTAAAATGCGGTTCGAAAACTCCTCCGATATAGATCCGTTCCGTTTTCCAGCCCGATCGGTACCGTGCAAGCAGAGGGAGTAACCGTCTTTGCATTAAATTGCTTCAGTAAATGAACGCGACACGATGCTCCTGCTGCTGCTGTCGTTCTAGCCAAAACTGATAGCGATTTCACGTAAAACAAAGCAATTTGCGTAAGTTATCAACGTTATGCTTTGGTTGCTAGGGGCAACGGACGATCATTTCAACGCCACCCACCCAGGTGGCACAGATTTCGTCCTTCCAATTTTGGGCCCTTGCTCAGGGGGAAGTAAATCTAAATAGTATCGATTTCAACACCACCACTTCCGCGAAAAGTGTCATGTTTGATTTTCTCATTTCACCTTCCCACTGCTCCTGTTCCACCTGCGAAAGCCACGTGGACAGTTTTCAATTTTTCGCCCAAAGGAATATATGCGCACCCAACACCCAGCACGGCGGGCGCGAAGTCGAAACGAAATGGAATTTCCGATTTACGACTGGCGCTTTCGTGTGTTTCGCGTTTGCTGGCCGTGTGTGCGTGTATGCGCTGGTACTGCGGATTATGGCGATAATCTTGGTGGAGCTTTATGAGAGTATTTACACATGATTTTACGACCCGGTCCCCGGTTCACCCCTAAACCCTGCCACACGTTTCTGCGGCAGATTGGGGATGTTCTTTAGTCTCGTTCTTAGCCGTCGGAGTTTCACTGTTGTCGCGGATCAGTTTCGCGGGTACGAGACACACACACACACAGACAAAAATCAACTGGGAATTATGGGCTGTAGATTGAACCCGGCCCGAAAGGAGCGCCCTGATGACATTTCGCTACATTTATTGCATTTAATGCCAACCGCAAGATGGGCGCGAGACACGGTTTGGCTTTTGCGTAGAGTTGTGAATGGGTTTGTGGTTTTTGGTGCGTTGTGAGGGTATATTGTGGGTAGCTTATGAAATCAACCGCTTGCTTGTACTTTGTGCCGAAAGAGTTGATGCGAGTTGAGTACTTATTCAGTTTTACATTAGCTTGTTCGGTTTTTTGGTAACAACTGCTAAAAGATGATTTGTTCTTATTAGTTTATTTATTTGATAAAGTCTTATGTATCCTTCTGCTAGTTCTGCTAGATCATATTATTAAAGAAACAACACAAGTTTGTTGAAAATTTGAAGAAAAATCTACTTTTTCTGAGTTTGAAATAATCGATCCTTCATGTTTTCTTAATTGCAAATTGTTCGGAGTATTTAGGTTGTTGCTAGTTGTCCAAAAATGTTCAAATAAAAAATCCGATTAAAATAAACCTTTTTGCCCCGATTTCCGCGTATACATATCCTGCTACAAGGTGTATTGTTTCCGGCGCCAAAACCCATCCGGATTAATCTCCCGTAGCAAGGTCTGACTATCCGTGGTAACGAGGTAACGCTACGTGGTAAACTAAATCTAATAAGCCACAAATGGCAGACATGAGCTCGTTAAGCCTAGGAAAAGAATAATAATAGCCTTCTGGCTTCAGCGCCCTCTACCGGACTCGCACGTATGATGACATCCAGGGTTCGTCAAATAACTTTGGCAGGTATCCTAGTGTTTTACTATTAGTATGGACGAATGGATGGCTATGATGGATTGGCAGACGATGGTACTCGACCGTGAGCGGTATAGAGAACTACTGCAGAAGGCCAAGACCACGAAGTGAATTAATAATAAAATTAAAATTGAATGTTCTTAACATATTTAACATGCGATATATTATCATGAAATTTTAATGAAATCGTTTGTAAAAATACAAATTTATAAAATTTATCTACCCAGTCATTTTACTACTATCATTAGAAAATTTTGTGAAATTTCTTTCACTTAATTATTCAGCTGTGCATAATTAAGGTTAACACTTACAATGGTTTTTGTCCACAGCTAATGGTGGATAGTTAAGTTACAAAATTGTATTACAAAAAGAAGTTTAATCCGTTTCCCTCCTTCTCTTTGGTGCCTTCTTTTATTAGCCAAAAAGATGCAATTGAGTAAAATCAACTCTAAAACTCACACCAGCTCACGTAATAGCCGTGGATACCAAGCATTAAAAAAAACAGACTACAAAAGTCGCACAAGTGCAGGTGGTGGAAATCGCATGCGATCGAAATACCAATAAACGAGTTCGAATGAAACTCAACCTGGCGCACACGCAAAAACCCAAAACCCACTTGGTTCCGCTTATTTGCACCGGAAGCACTCATAAGTTCCGGCCGTTTGGTTCCAGTTAACCTTTTCCGCTTGGTCCGATTTGGCTTCTGGTTTTTGTTTTCTTTCTCTTTTCCTCTCTCTTTCCTTCTATGTATCATCTTACTGTTGTCTCTCAAGTAGCTAAAAAAAATATAACACACACACACACTTACCAAACATAAACGGTTCGTTTCGGATGCTGTAAGATCGGTTGCGGCGGTGTGTGATCCCATTTCCATATGGATTGGTTCAATTTCACCTTCAGCGCGGACGAAGGAGTTATGTTACGGCGTATGAATTCAATCTACCGCGGCGAACCATGACCAGCAGCGGGAGGATATTCTGAGCCCGAGTACATCCCAACGCCACACGAACACAGAATCCACAAGGTGAAAAGCAGGTCGATCGAGGAGTCAAATCGATGTGTACGTGTGGGTGGGAGGACGCAGAACATGGAATCGCATGGGTAAAGGAGTATTGAGATTTGTTGAACCGAGACGATGCAATGAGAAATTATTACGATTGACGCTGGCGTTTTGTGATGATAATATTTGAAACTTGAAGCATAAAAGTTAGGCATGCGAACGGGACGAGCATTATTAAATGGTGGATGCAATGCAGCTGCTATCTTTTCCAAACTTATTTCCGAAGTTCCTTTGGAAACAAAAATAATTCCATGAAAGTTGAATTGACTTAAAATATTGGCATAAAATAATATTTGATAAGAAAAACAGTCCATTAATGTGATAAAAATATCAAAAAAAAAACAACTGACTTACTCGAAATTGGCAGTTTGAATTGAAAGTATCATTAATAAACAATGATGAATTGAAGCTTGTGATTTCATTTGTGTAAAGAAAAATAATAATAAATTGGTCAGTAACTTCTCGATCAATATATATTATTAATTAAAAATTTCACTAACATAATCATGCTTACATTCAGTATCATTCCAGATCCTGTTTTATTTTCCTATTTGCTTCTTCATTGGTTCTTCAATAAAACTGTTACATTGATAGTTTCCACAACTGGTGCAACAAGGATCACCGTCTATGCAAATTGATGCAACACATCCTCAACACATCCAGCGCAAACAAGACCACACAAATTACGCCCTAACGGTGGTGTTGTACGGATCATGTTAAGTTTATTTTAATCACCCTCGTGGATAGGGCAAGGATAACAGACATGGCGAAACCGAAACGTCGCATAACTGCTCAGTGGATGCGAAGAAACGGTAAGATGGGCTAAACTTTTCACCGGAGAAAAGTTAATCAAATTAAAATTGCAACAGCCAAGGTGCAGAAATATGTTTCACACCGCTGGTGGAATAGTTTAGCGAAAACTCGGGGATGCAATGGCAGCAAATGAACATGGCCCAGGCTGTATGTTTCGCACAGGAACGACACACCGCTCATACCCACTGAATATGAGCAAAAGTTGAATTTCATTAAATGTAAATTTCTGCTGCGGATGTGGTGATCTTTTTTTTCGTTTTGTCATTTTACGCCACGCTAATGTACGGGCGTGTATGGTTGTGTACTGCTTTTTAATTCCTTTTTCGCCTGATAACGCTTTAAATAAAGTTATGCAGAAAGGATGTCGTGCAACGCCGTTTTGCAAGTGTTTGGTGAGAGGAAGCAAGATATTTTCTTTCGTGCAAGAAAAATAAAAGCAAATGAAAATGTTGCTTTGATGAACTGAAACGGTAAAGCAGAAAGAACGAACGCTGTTTTGTAGCGAAGAAATTAAGAAAAAAAGCTCGACTCTGAACTCTTTCATAAATATGTATTGAAACTTTAGACATGTGGATTAGCTCGGCTAGGGCTATGTTGCTGCTTTATTTTTAATTTTAATTAAATAACAAGCTGGCGATGCAAGGTGTTCTTTGTGGAGTTTGCTTTAGAAAAGCCATATGTTGTATACACGACTGTAGCTTTTAATGTTTGTTTTGTTGCCTTCTTGATTGACTTCCACAACTCGAGCATAAATAGAATAGCATGATTAGCAGCATGAAAAGTGTATGTATTGAATGAATTGAATTAATTCAGATCCTAATCTAAATTTTGTGAAGTGAACAATATTTTTGCTGGAGAATAAATATCAGTTAAAAGCGAAAAAGTCAAACATTGTTTTCAGAAACACGTCTTTGAACATTCAACAAAATCATTCTCGCATGCAGGATTACTTTTGGTTTTGGATAACCTCGAAATGTATTGGTCTATTTATATGTGATTGTTCGTGTTGGCAGCCTTTCTTGAGAATTAGAGTAACAAGACAATGCCACAAACATAATCGTTTAACACAATGATACCATGAGCAGCAGTTTATTCACGTGTATACATTTGTTTGTTATACTTTCTTTTATCTACAAACATTATATGATCATATCGAGCAATTGTGCTGGGTGCTCCCTTTAAAGACCTGATTGTAAAGCAATTGGAAACCAGTAATTTAATATAAAATGAATTATTTTTCGTTTAAATGGATATCCGCATTTAAACTTATTCTTTCAGAGTTGAAAAATTCAAAAGAATTTTAACCGATATTGAAAATTTTAATAAAGAGTGATGCAAACGATTGAAGAATTTCATATTCGCTGATCAAACGATCAATTTTATTTTTAATAATATATGCCATGCCCAGAAGTCACTTTAAATGGAACGTAAACCCTGCCATCGCAATTGAAAGATGAGTTTGAATAATGCAAGAATTGAAAGGCACTTCTGGATTGCCAACCATCGGAAAAAGCTCCGGTTCCGAAGCGATAAAAAGTGAAATTGAAAGTAACAAAACGGCCAAACATACACGAGATGTTCGCCAATCAAATTTACGATAACCGTATTAACCTTTTCATTAGCCGTCTCTTACGCATAAAGTACCGTACCCGAGGCGCCTTCCAATCGTCCGGATCGTCACTTTTCGAAAATTACATAAGTGTCGCAAATAAAAACGGCACCGGCCCGAGCGTACAATCGAGTCACAGCGGTTTTGGAAGAGAGTGGCACAAAAAAACAAGGAAACCAATAAGCAAATGAATGCCGTGACATTCAAAATGACATCAACTGGGAAGTGGAACAGGCACGCGCGTTCCCAATGCATGCTGTCCTTCGTCACTAGCCGGAAATCGAACGCATCCCGGAAGCATCAGAAGGATCGGGATTTAAAAAAAATGTACCACGACGGCACCCGCACTTTTAACGAATCACATTCAAACAAAACCAATCATTCCACCGTTCCACATATGCAGACGCCAACGGTCGCCATAAAATGGGGATGCTTCGGAAGATGGGCGTTAAATATTTTCCGAAAATAATAAAATAAAATCGCGCAAAGATTCATTTGAATTTTGAATGCCTGTGTTTTTGTGCCTCGTTGCTCATTTTTCGTCCCCCTTCGTGCTGATTTCTGACAGACGCACACATTTTTCGCACCGTTTCGTCGCGGGATGGAAGATGGAAATAAATTTACATATTTATCACCGCATCCCAAGTCGTCCACTTTTGCAGATGGAAGTATATTGCCCAAAATTTAGTACGAGGTTCGTGTTTTCGTGTGTGTGTGTGTGCTTTTTATTGCCTTTGCGCTTCTTCCGATATCGTTCCGGTTACGTTACGGTCCGATTGGGCATTGTTATGAGCTTTCGAGGATCGAATCTTATGCTCACGGATGCATAATTGCGTCCCCGCGTCCCTTTTTCACGAACGGTAAGATTGAAACCCCATTATGATGTTACGAAATCACCCAGCTTTTGCACGCTTTTTAAGCGATTCGGTGACATTTCCGCTGCGATAACTAATTCCCAGACGAAACACAAAAACTATTAGCTACTCAAACAAGTCAAATGTTACATAATCGAGGAAAGTAACCTTATGCTGGAAAAGGTGTTATGTTCACCTTAAAGGTGGACACAAATTCTTCTCAATAAGGACTAATGGTGCAGCAGCGCTGGCAGCAGCCCCAACGTAAATCATAAATCTTCATCGTTTTCTGATGAATGCGTACGATTGGAGGCATTCCCGAAATTAACTTCACCTTAATCGGTCCAGAACGAAACGCAGCGCACGACCCGCGGCCCCAAAGTCACGTACGGTCACGATCGGGCGTAGATTTTCTCCCATTACCCGGCTACCGGTCACGTCATGACTTCGCTTTATCAATTAGGCCACCTCAATTAGGGTGTCCGTTTCACTTTTCCGCTAATTATCGACCAGTGTGCCATTAGTAGCGTCCCAATAATACACTCTCGCCCGTTCGCTCATGCTCAATCAATGCGCCCAAATAAACGTCACTGAGTAGAAGCTGCAATCCTCCCCGAATGTATGCAATCAGCTCGTAAATTAACGTCCAACTTGACGATCGAACGGACCGGATGTTGGTAATGCTTGTTTCGTCAAGAAGATGAGTTCTTTCGCAATTCTGTCTGACCTCTCCCAGGGGCGAGCCCTTTGGGTAAAAGGAAATGGTGTCGTTTTGAGTGCCGATGAGTGCTTAAAGATTACACGTTCGAAGGAGTTTGTCGACTCGTCTTGCTGCCCTTTGTGGTAGACGGACCGGAAAAGTATCATCGATCGATCCCATCGCTCGATCGAGTACGGGTGCGTAAGAATCGAAACCTTCGTAACCGGTTTTGATTGGTTTGGTTAAGGAAAAATATAACCCATTTCAGGCAACGAATTACCTGCCTCGTTTCACCACCGAGCATGGTTTATCTTTTTTTGCGTTGAAAATAGTAATCATTAAAAGCAAAATCTGCTGTAAGCGCAATCTTGACTGATCTTACATTGATGGTTTCAAGATGAATTCCCAACGTCAACTGAGTCTGGTATCAAGTAACTGTTCTGTGTATATCATACAATTTAGCAAATGATTTAGTGTTGTATTTGAGATGGCTTTTTAACAAATAGTTCTAACTAATGCTATCATTACTGAATAAAAGTTATTCCTCGAAATGGAAATGTTCTTTGTAGAAAAGCTTTATAACAGCTATCCTGTTTATAGTTACCGATAACATTGCTTTTTCCAGCCCATTATTGGGATTTCACTACGAATTTCAACATATGCGAACCATCATTTGGCAGAATGCCATACAAATTTCCCTACTCCCCGATAAGACTGATACGATCCATCATTTCCGTTCGTTCTTTGTGTTCCCACTCGTCAAAACTTTTTCCGTAACTACCACAGCCGTAGCGCGATATTAACTTCCATACGGTCTATAGAATGTGACACTCTTCCGGCGGCACAAATTCTCTTCTCCTATGGGATTTTTTCTCCTTTTCTGACTAAAATCAGAACATACTACTGGGGCCGGCATACCAGCCAGGTATGGTCACAAAAGCAAAGCAAAAAAAAAAACCTCGCCTCGTGAACTAATTCCACCCGGTATCGCTTATCGGATCGTTCCAAAAACCGAGAACGGAATATGTGTGGCCCTTCGTACCAACCATGCGAGTAAAAGATGGTAGCATAACCCTATCGGGAGTTCCTACGTAACTCGATGACACGTTCCGGTACGGCGAAAATGTGAAACAATTCCAGTTGGATCATCGACGGTATTGTGGGAGGTACGTGGCTGGCTGAATGGCCGGAAGGCACGCCTTGCAATTCCCACGCGATTCAATGCCCGCTGTTCTTTTCGATTTATTTTGCCAGTTCGGGGGTTTTTTTTCGTGTTTTTCATGCTCCGGAAACCAGATTTTCCTACCCTAGGTCCCTTGGTAGATAGAAAAATCCGGTGTCCTTGAAAGGATTGAACGGTGGAACGTGTTTGCGTAAAAATATAAGAGAAAGGTAGTTCTGGAAGCATCATTTTTTCTACTGCACCACAATAAGGATATGACAGGGTGATCCAAAACACAAAGAATTTCCAATAAAACCGGAAACGAAACTGAAGTCTGGGAAGGATAAGTACGGCATGGTGTGCACTTTATTATTGCCCAGCCTAAGGTAAACGTATGACAATCGTTATCGGAAGGTTATACTTTTGTTTCACGGTTTGTTCTGCTGAAAACTGCACTCCGATAAACGACCGGTAAAAATAGGCCACAAAGAATTAGGAGCGAAAACACCTTCCAGGAATGGGATTCACATAAACTTTGGCGTGTGGAAATGTTACGCAAGTTGCGATTTTTTTTTAAACCCTCTTTGATCTGTCAAGTTCGATATCTACTCGATTACGTGGATGGAAAGCTTTCAGTTTCACGACAAAAGCGCGAATGACAAAAGTTTCTTATGATTTGAGCTGTGAATGACGAAAATCATATTCTGATTAGTTTTATTCGTGTATACCTCAATAATGTTGTCTTAATAGCAAACAAAAATCGATTTGTTTAAGTTTATTGCATTACTGTATCCCAAATCTTAGAAACCAATCATATTGGATACAGAAAGTTAGAATTAATTTGATCATGACTCAACGCTGGGATTACACATTCATAATTCGTTAACATTACCTAAACATATCTGATGTTATTTGTTTTAGTCAAATATGGAACATTTCCGTCAGCCTTAAAAACAAGGTATTACAATATAGGTATTACAAGGATAAGGTATTACAATAGAAGTGAGAAAATGGGGCGGCCATAATGGTAGCGGAGCCGGACTTCACACGAACGGACCGAACCAAAATCCCATCCGGACCAATCCCCCGTAGCAAGGAATGGCTATCCGGCTACGTGGTAAAATAAGTCGAAACGGCCAGGCCGTTCTAACGAAAAAAAAAGAAGTGAGAAATTCATCAACATTTAACACGTCTAATTTTACGTGGAATCAATTAAAGAGCTTTACTGATAATCTCGATCTAGGGAGCTCTCTGGCATAGTATATTGAAGCTGGAAAAAAATATATGAGACATAGAAGAATCCATCTATCAAACATTCTACGCAATGTTAATTTCCTTCATTATTTTCCCTTCGATCTTTGTACATAGATTCCAAGAAGTTTAGAACCATTGGATATGCTTGAATATGCTGTTAGAACGGACAAGCCAAGGTAAAGGCTTATTTCAACACCTAGCTGGATAGTTAGTCCTAGCTACGGGGGAATAGTCCGGAAGAGATGCTGCCTCAGTCCTGTTGTTCGAAATTCGGCGATGTTACCAATACACCACTGAACCACGCCAAATTATAGATTTTTGAACGAAACTATCTTTTGAATAAAACTAACTTTGAACAAACGAATCTCATCAAGTAGAATTCGTTTGTCATGTAATAAGGGATCTAATCACATTAATGTTTAAGCTTAGATAAAAATGTTTTTGTTTTATTAAAAATTAAATAATTCCAGCTTCCGTAGTGCGACACATTACTTACTTACTTACTTATCAGCAGATACAACTACTTCGCGGTCCTGGCGTGGAGGCCTCTAAACCGCTCACGGTTGAGTGCCGGCCTCGTACAATTCTTTATCAAGACCTTTCTGGTGGACGTATCAATGCTATCACTTCATCTCAATTTGGGCATATCACGACTCATCTGTCCGTGTGGACGACCTAAACAGACTTTACGGGTTGGCTCGCCCGGTGTCATTTTCATAACATGACTAGCCCAGCGAAGTCCAGCGAGTCTAATTCATTGTACGATAGTGCGTTCGTGGTATAGCTCATAGAGTTCATCGTTGTAACGTTCATCATTTGTTTTAGAAGTTTCCATCCTCGAGTCGCCCTTTCTAGGGCTAGGTTAAAAATTAGACAAGCTAGCCCATCTCAATACGCCATTTTCTTTTCGGATTTTTTGTGTTCCCATCAAATCAGCCTAAAAGTTACACGACACACACACAATTGCATAAACCGACCATCATCATTTCGGCTTACTCGTAATGCCGCGGAATTTCTTCAAACCACGGCTCAATGTTGTGTACAATTGACCATAAATGAGCATCAAAATGTTAAATCAACCGTTTTTACCGTCCTGCAGCAAGGCATAATTTTTATAACCTTTCCCGCTTCTATGCCGGGACAAATGACCGGGAGAGTGCACATTGCTGATTCACCTTTACGGCTCCCAGTACACAATCGTTGTTAGGGTTGGTTGGTGGTAGAAAAAATGCTCATTTCGCTCACTTTGCTTGCATGATTATGGTTTGTTTGTTTTCTCGTTTGATACTGCTTTTTTTTGTCTGTTTTGTTTCTTCCTCTTTTTGTCACCTCTTTACTCTCTGTTTTTGCATCTCAGTTATGTGCCGTTCGTGTCAACTCTCTTTGATAGGTGTGAGCATAAACTTTTTTTACACACCATTCATTCGAGCATACACCGACATTTGCATTTGCTTAATGAGTAGTGTATGTGTGTGGTGGAGATGGGGGGAGGATTATTGTACTGTTTTTACTTTTCTTGAGTCATTTGAATTTTATTTCGTGCATGTTTAATAGCACCCAGTTTTTGCTCATTATTGTTCATACTGTGGTGGTGGACAGACAGTTTGATAGCAGCATGAGTTTCCCTTTTTATTTCGTGTTTAAAAAGCTTTTTTACCTTTATGGTTGCATGTTGCTTTTTTCTAGCAGTAACCAGTTGAGCCTAAACCTAGGCAATCAATTCGCTAGTTAAGAACACTTAACAACATAACGAAAAATAGGTTTATTCGTGTCGCAACTAAGCTATAAAGTAACATTTCTCCGTGAGATAAAATGTCTGTTTACTTACCCGGTGGTGAGTAGCATTGGCCGGTGGATAGAAGTTGATTGGATCTACATTGACGGCTGCTGGCTGATCGGTAGGATAGCGCCTCATTGGTAGATGGCTAACTTTCGCCATCTGACGGAATCATTCTGTGGAAGAGCAAACGGATGGCTTTTGAAAATAGCACACGGGCAAAATTATCAGAACGAATAGCTGGTACTATGAAATCCCATCAAATTGCTCATAAAATCCCGTCCAAATGTTCTCCTTCCGGCATTCCAGCCGTGTCACTTTTTATCACCCACTTCCGGCTGGCGCGACAGGTCGACAGGTTCGGTGGAATCCCGAGCACATCCTAATGCACACGTTTGC
The DNA here is from genome assembly GCF_943734725.1 of Anopheles marshallii. NCBI lineage: Eukaryota > Metazoa > Arthropoda > Insecta > Diptera > Culicidae > Anopheles > Anopheles marshallii. The sequence continues at coordinate 52,180,302 of NC_071327.1, forward strand.
CAAATCTATTTATGAGCTTTTAATTTACTTCCGAGCAAAGAGAAGGAAGGATATAACGACGACTACACGATACGGACCCGTACAGGTGTGTGTGGCTGTGTGTCGTAAATCCTCTTGACGACGGCTTGGTGCGTTAGTGCTCAGTGTGAAGAACAAGATGATCTTGATGATAAGAGCCGTAACATCCTCGAGGGAAACGCACACATCCACACGGCCCTAGTTGAAGAGTTAGGAAAAGTTTCCTTTTTAGCTTTTAATGAATTTATTATTAAGCTGGCAAATGAAGTGGAAAGTGGCTGCCGCAGAGGTGAAGCGCCGAAGGTTGACATGGTGAAATGGGTTTTGTTTTATGGTCCTACGAGCACATAAACATGAACACATTCGTGATGCTAAATTCTATCCACAAATTAAAACCACGTAAAATATGTGTAATCAACAACAGTATCGTTTTCTTTAAAATAAATAATATATTATAAAATGTTTATCAGTTTATTCGATTATGAAAACATTTGATTATTTTTACACTAATAGTAAAAGTATTAAATACACTTTATACTTCATGGTATCTTCTTATTTGTACACCTTATTTTTCAATAGATCTACTAACGATTTTAGTTTTGCTTTAAATTATGTAACTTAATTTAATCATCCAAAATAGTTAATTACGGTGTAGATAAATAAGGAAAAGAGTGTTAAAAACGTGAAACTTTATCGTCCATTTTGGATAATTTTGATTTGAACGTATAATGAAACCTTCTCAAAGTTGTTTATAATGCTACTGAAATCAAAATACGAATTTAAATAGAAAAATATTGTACTCAAAAATGGTTGATCTGTACTCAAAATGGTTGATCAACTTTCACTATTTTTTATTGGCATTTGCATAACTCGCCATTCCCATTTGAATAATGTTGCTTTTATCTTCCATTTATGTCTTACGTTTTACATGTCTTTTCAAGCGAGACATCACGAATTGGATTTGATACCGGTGCTATCGTGTGACGTTGATATCATTAAACCACCTGGCGTCCCCTCTAAACTACCATGGGGAACTTAAATGATTCATTAACTTAAAAAATCAACTTAAAAACGTACACCTCTATTTCCCGTCAGTATTGAAGAACTCAAATCAATTCTCAGAACTGGACTTTTCTGACGAAATATAACATCATTCTCCCCTTTCTACAATTCTGACCTAATTTTAGCTAGATTGCAGAGGAAAAATTCTATCTCAAAATGGTCATGGTTCAGATAGCAAACGAACCTTCGTCTGTTGGCATCAAAAGCATACAAACGTCAACAAATCATGATAAACACGTTACTGCTTTCTAATTATCGATGATGATTTATTTATCGCAACGAACCATTAAATTGATTATGCGCCATCGACAAGCGACCCGGCATTATGCTCGGGTCCGGCGTACCGATGAGGATGAGGATGGTCAGCGCCGTCGTCCACCACCGTTGACAAATGACAGCCTGTCCGTTCGTCTTATGGGTGTTAATTTCTGTATCTCAGATAATGGCGCAGCCATCCCAGAGACGGAGAACGTTACGAATGGGACAAGTTCCCGAGCTTGAAGCAGTGATGCAGGCGGGATCGTACCAGTGGCGTGTGACAGTGGCATCCGTTGGTAAGCTCGAAGATGATGACGGTGTTTGATATTGATTCAATAACTTCATGTCCGCAAAGGGACGGTCGAGCAAAACCCTAACCGTGCGACGAGACACGGTCGTGCGAAATACTTCATGAGATTACTGCTGTTCTAGAGGCTAGAATCATACGAGGATTCGTACACACTATCCGAGACGATTGAGTGGCACCGATTAGGGTGAGTCATTACATTCGGATTAAATTAATTAAATTTCTATCCATAATTTACTGACTGCATGCATGAACGATGCGGTTAACCGTCGCGATAAAGATGCATTATGTTGTGGAAGTCATCGATGATAGAGCTGCAGTTAATGATTTATTACATCTGTTTAGGTTACGGCCATGTGTGCTGATTGCTTGAAGCAATTGCAGCGCATGATTAGGTTGAAATGCATGTTTGAAGAATAAATAGAACAAAAAAAAATACTTCACCACAAGACCTTCTGTGCAGCGTGTGTGCATTATGCAGCTGTTACGTAATACAATGTGTGCAAACTCTTTCCTTCCGTTGACGTTCTTCTCACGGATTTACTCTAGTCATGTCCGACCCGTAAATATATAAAATAAATACTCTTCAGCGAGCACTGCAGTCACGGAACAGCATAGCTGGTGAAATATTATCGTTGGAATTGGAATGTTAAACATCGCCCATATTATACGGTGAACATTACCATTACCTGCATTTGTAAAACTCCTTGCGCTGGTAACCATTTGTCTTCTATTGTTGCATTCGATCCAACACGTAAAGAAAGCGACGCTTTCTGAGAAAGTTTTATCCCTTGCTTCACCGCACTCCATATTGCCCAGAATTCAAACCATAGGAAACTTCTCCCATCTCAAGCAAAAGAGAAATGATAGCAAAAGACGGAAGACGGTCTACATGCATTTTTTATTGCCCTGCCACATGGCACTATTGGCTGGTAAGGCACTTTATGGCTTTATTTGAACATTAATGAGCCTCCGTTTCATATGAACTTCTAGAGTAGAAAGCTCCACCATCGCTTTGGGCTGGATCGGAACAATGCCGCACGGAGCTTACCGTTGACGGTTGGAAGATGGTCTGGCCATGGCAGGATAGGCTAATGATTTGCAATTTGAGGGTAATTTTGAATGTTTCCTCGGGACAAATACTATAACGAGAAGTGCCTTTTTCACGTGCAGCTCGCACTGCAGACGCCAAAGTTGTAAGTTGAATTCTCATTGAGAATAAAATTGACAAAAAAAGCTCCCTTGCACGGGTAGACGAATGGAGCTGGAGTTGAATACGGAAATGTTTGAGCTTGAGTATGATGTAGGAAGATTAAATTTCATAATTGGCAAACACACACCACCCGGTGCTAGCTTCGGTAGGAGAAGGTTTTCACGTTTGATGAGCTTTACAGAACGTTCTTTCCCGACGAGCGAAGATAATCGCCCAAGCTTGGTAAAAAGAAGTACGTCAACAATGTGTTTATCTTTAGTTAACATCTTTTGTTTAACAGATATTCCAGAACAAATAAAAAAATTTACACTAAAATTCAATTCCTATAGTTTTTGATTGCATTTGAATGTCTCTTTGATAAAACAATAGATACCCATGCAATGTCGACTTAATAAACAATTATAACATCAACAAACATTTTTTCCAAAGAATCCATTAGCAATATTTTTGAAAGCTGTGCAACAATTGGTTGAGATTTATGTTTAACAAAATTTCTCTCGCTCCTAGCACTCAGCGTGCGTGCATTTTAGACGTGTGAAACCTCATGCAACACCAAACATGCTTGCCCTCCGTCTGCTCATCAACCCAAAAATGGTTTTATTAACCAAACCTTTATTTATGCCACTTGTACGCACGGTCGCCATAAAGCCGATACGCACACAGGTGTGTCGAAAGCAACCACATTGGATACGAGCCATGTACTGTGTACCGGCCACTCGCCGTCCATGTATAGTTGAATGTTGGACACTTTCCTACAATAATCCGTAGCATTAATCCACGGGAACGATTCGGTTGTGGTTCCCGTAAACGCGCGAAAAATAACCATTCCAACCCCAATGCGATAATGGTTGGCCGGTATTTTCCTTTTTTTTCTGATTTTTGATGCAATCGTGGGATTAGTCAGCTTAAGGTGGTTGTGCCGTGGTTTAACAAAGAGAGCCACTCCAGCGATTAAAAAGCGTTGCAAGGAGGTTATACGCAATGATTACTCTATAAAGCGGACGATCTAGCATAGATTAACGGACATTTTTGCAATTCAGTTTTTAAGTAGTGTTGGATAAAAATAGAAAATAAACGTGTAAACTTCAATGTTTTCCTATGAGAGGTTTTGTAAACATAATTTGGCTCACTGTTTGTAATAATTTTGAAGAATTTTTCAACGAATCGTATATTAAAAAAACCAAAATAAAAGTTAAAATAAATAAAAAAAAACAACTAATTCAATGAATACAACTATTTTTTATAGAAAAAAATTAACCTTTTTCTCACCTTTTATATCTTTTAACAAAGCAGCTACCGCATTCTTTCTTTTTCCATACCTCTGTCACAATTGATAGAACGACGCAATAGGTAAATGGCTTTCATTGGACATAAATGTCGATAAAGCTGTAATAGCCCTACAATATCCTGTAATATCCCAGCCATCAGATAGAGCATCTTTTGTTCATTCATTTCAAATGCCTGATCATAATTCTTTTGTTTTTCAATTTAAAGTTTCAAAGTTTCGTTCTTTTTCATTAAATAAAGTGGAAAAAAAACTTTTTATCACTTTAAATAATTAATCACGAAAATAATGATTTAAAAATAAGCAAAAATTGCTGCATAAGAACAAACTTCAAAATAGAAAAAAAAAAACATCACACAAATTTCAATGGAACCTTATAAATGCCCACAAGTATAGAAAAATGCTGCACAGCATAATAGATTCCACTCCTTACCTTGAAGAAGATCAAACAACGGAAGAAACAACATACAATTTTTAACACCAACACATGCAGTAATACTTTACAACGCGCTCAAACTATTTCCCCAGCATGTGGGTAATGTAATTGAGTTTTGCACCATACAACCTACCTATTTAAAGGTAATGGTCCCGGGTTTCGGATCCTTTCCCTTCCATTGAACAGAATCAGTAACATGGCGCACACTGGAACGTTACACAAAATCGAACGAATCCTTACCAACGGTGGGTGTTGATGGTTGATGCGTCTTTTTCATCATCATCGGATACGAAGCTCGCGGTACGTGAATAGTGTTTCAATTTTACCGAGGTGCAAAACATATCTTACACACACGCCCTCGAGCGTCTGCCAGACCATTGACGGTAGAATACTACAAAAGGAGCATAACAACCGTGTTCAACAGTCGATATTCGCGTTAAGCATGGGTTCGGTTAAGAATCCACCGTTCGCACCCACCAGGGAAAAGAACATGCAACAATCGTTTCCATTTCCTACCAGCTTTTTATGGCAAATAAAAAAAAAACCATGAAAAAAACACATCAGGTACGCATATGGAATGTTCTGATCTTATGTTGGCGATCTACGTGGGCCACATGGATGAAAGCGTTGCTGCGAAGCTGCCATCCAAACGGTGAAACATATTGAACGGAAGCTGCATCAGGGGAATGAACAGTGTGGTGCTTTTCTTCGTTGCTTCGGCGAGACAGCCATGAATCGTTGCATCTTTGCCAGTCCGCATAGTTTATGGGACCACACGATCTATTACACGATAGCAACAACGAAGATGCATTATGCACGGGAACTAATTTAGTGGCGTTCGGTGTTGGAAAGATGGCCCCAGGAGGGAAGATTCAGCAGGTAGCAGGTGGACCGAGTGAGTAGTGAAACATTTCCAGCGCATGTACAGACGAAGGTGTGAAATAAGTAACCTTACTTAACATGAAGTAGATGAGAGTGTGTTTGTCGAACACAATCGATTGAAGTGGTTATGTTTGTGGTAAGAATATTTGCGCCCAAGTAAAGCGCCAACTTATGGAATATTGATCATTAATATCAAACATAGTCATATTTAAAGCGAATCAAAATAATATATATAAAGTAGAAAATATAAAGCGAAGTAAATTGGAATTATTATTTATTTCGCACCATAAATAATAACTGCTAGATTTTTACAAAAAATATGATTTGGTTAATGTCAGTTCTTAGTTAGTTGATATTAAGTACTACATTATTTGAACATCGTTTAAAGCTATGAAGCGATCAAATACCTGACTATTATAACTCCTGTTGCTTCATTGCCGTGACAATCTTCTCTTCTAATTCCTCTTACATAATGACATGTCTCGCATCGCATCGGATACAATCGGTCCCGGCCAGCTCTCGTAAGACATTCAAATGAAATGGAAATTCGCTCATCGTTTCATAAACTTTCGGCATCACTTTCACTGTCGCCTGACGGCCGGACCATCGACCGGATCGGCATCGCCCCAAAAGTCAACCCCAGCGTTAGCACAACCTTCGAACGAGAAGGAACTCGATCGAGATGCACGAATAATAAAATATCACAGTAGAAAGAAACAGAGCTACATTCACGTTTCATTCCTCTTGCTACAAGCAATTTGATTGCAGAAATCGCCAAAAACGGAAAACCGACGGAAGGAGGTGCGTGGAGTTCCCAGGCGAGAAGCAGTGCCTAAGCGTGTGGAATACAGTCTTCCCGTGACGGGAGGACTTACAAATATGCACGGTTCCTCTGCCGGCGAAACGTCACCACCAAAAAAACCGGTTCCCACCTACCGTCCTGGAACCCGTGGTACCACACGGCTAACCACTTTGGTGAGAAACTTTCTCGATTTTGATAACACCCGCGACGAAAGTGAGAGTTTTCACCTGTACCTGCAGCACGGCACCAAAACCCTTTCCATTCCCTTTTGCGGTCCGCTGCGAGCACCGCGTTTTGGCTGGCGTCAATGATCGAATGGCGATGCTTATCCAGCATCCAGTTAAGATGCAACCGAACATGTCGTCGTTTTGTCTGTACGAAGCGGTCAGCAAGCGAACGAATTGAGAAGAGCGGCTTGAGGCACAGGGTTCTCTGACCGGGTGCGATGTAATGCACTCCGTCCATCACGAGTTTGATCACCTAACATAAAGCAAACGCGTCACAATGTGAACGCATTCCTTCTATCATCCAACAGCAGCCGGCGAAATGGCTTCATCAGCGCAATGTGTATTCCTCCGAAAAACTCAATCCCAAATCTGAACATCCCGTTGAGGTTGTTATCGTTTCGCGATTTCTGTGGGAATAAAAGAATCTGATGGAATTGGCAAAAAGTGTTAACCTGCTCCGTTAAAAATCCTGACCAAACAGACGGAATTGGAAAACTTTCTTCATTTCCAATGCAAAAACGAGCTTTCGGTGCTGACGTCCAATTCAAAAGGATCCTTGGGAATCACTTTCAGCAAGCGAGTATTCACTACTTCTTTGCTACTATTTTGTCGTCCATCAATGGTCTGATAGGATTAAGCATGGATAGTGAATAGAGAATTTGGGACAACGTTCAACCCAAACAAGGTAATTGATCAGTGAGAAAGACCGCTTTGTTTGAATCATGAATCCTCTAGGGAGTCTTTATTTAGGATCGGGCATTGGCTGGGTTTCTACCTCGCGACAAGTAAACGTTTTATCTAAGCAAACGTACTGCTTATTAGCTGTATAACGTGGTACTTAAAGATGCCATACTTATTATACTGCTTTTACATGAAAAAATGCTAAGTTAAGAAGGTTCATCATATTAAATTTCAAATTTTGAAGAGCTTTTATTATGATAACTCCGGCAAATGTCCAAAATTTAATCATGAAATTTTATAGGGACTGGAATTTTATACATGAAAATCGTTTAAAACGGATCCGAATACTCGAAATTACTTCGGAATTAATTTGTTCAAACCAAAGAAGAAAAAATAACCAGATTGTGCCTGTTTTCCATTCCCATACCATATTCCATTCGGGCTTAATGCTACCTTCACGGCTTGATGCACGGTCCCAGTTGATTTCTTTAGTCCTCTCTTCCCGTTTTGCCAGCTCACCCTAATCTAGTCCGCTAATCATCGATTAATCAGCCTAATTCAACCGGATGGACGGAACTCTCCTTGCACTGTCATGTTTTATGACCCGACGATTCAACAAATTTGTACGCTTCGTTACAAGGGTCGGCATTTTTTTGCTCCGACTTTTCCTTTCATCAGTGCTCAGAATTTTGTTTTGACACGACTTTTAAGAAGGTTCGTGCTGCTTTCTTTCCTTTTGAGGCACTTTTTTTTTAGTCAAACAGAGATTCGGTTCGCATACTATTGAGACCGGACAGTTCCAAGTGGAGGGATGAAAACAAATCTTTTCATCGTTATGCACAATCGCTTTTCTTGAAAAAAGGCATGGAACGGTCCATCCATGGGTAAAACATCTTTATCGCCATGCGCACCAGTAAGGCATGCAAAAAACAACGAATAGAAAATTGGACGAAAATCCACTGCAATCGACTGTGAAGGATTTCGTTCGAACGGAACCGAAGGAAAGAAAAGTGCTCTCGGGTTCCGCTGGAAAACTCCCTGAAAATGTGTAGCAAAGTTTAGCTATTAAAGGATGCCCGGAGGAGTTGAGCAATTTGTTCGAGTCCGGTGCGTCTCCTACCCGTCGCAGGCGTATTGGTCCAAACACGGATAGTAACGAGTTCGCCCGAAGAACTGTAACGAGACCACTTCATTATTACGCACTTTGGTTGTTTTTATTTCATCTTCTTTCGTTCGCTTTCGAATGGTATTGCACGGGAATAGATGGGTTAGAACTCTGGCCAATTCCTTGAACCACTAATTGGGCGTTATCATTTGGCTGTTGGTGGATTGTTTATGTTTTGTTTAACCTGGAACAAGTTAAGAATATCACATGAATGGGAAAAGTGGAGTCCGACAGTTGAAAAATAAACTTATTGGTATAAAGAAAGTATAAAAGCTTAACCCAAAATATAGCTTGCGAGTTAGTAAATCTCCTACATCAATATTTTTTAGCTACCGTCCACAAGGGAAATTTTCTGGACTTTATAGAGGTCTAAATGGCGTTGATGTGTCCACCAGAAAGACAAGGAAGATATACTGCCAGGATTATACAATGAGCGATTAATACCACTCCTAAAGGTTCAAAGTACGAAGCAAATGATGAGGAATAGAAGCAAACAAAAATATCATCAGGCAATACCTCAAGAGTGACAATGGTTATAGACCAAATAAAAATATTAAGAAGAATCGCCTCGATTTCGCATAAGTTTAACTAAAGCCTATTGCATTCTACTCTGCATAATATTATCTAACATAGACACCTATCCTGGAGAATATGTCTTAAATATTGTACCGATTGGTTGTCACTTTAACACTAATCGTCTTGACTACCGGCACACGGTATAGATGAGATTCGATCCTCAATATTCATGTTTCATGTTTCATGTTGTAATATAAAATAAGATATTGGATAATATACTGTGCAATGTTTACTAAAAGAGCTTTTTACATAACAGATTTCCGCAATAAAAAGACCTTTATAAATTTCAAACCTAACAAACTAGGAGCTGTGAGCTCTCGATGATATCACCGATGGAAGAAGCATCCCGTGGTGTCCAATTGTTTTATATTTTCAGATATTCTAATTATAAATATATCAGGAAGTCTAGAATAGCAGTCGACAAACCAAAACTAAAAGCATTATATCACCAGGGCCGAAATTGGCACGTTGACTGAATTTGTTATTGAGATGCACTTACGTATCAATTTAAACATTACATTCACTTCAACGAAATTGAAATTCATTTTAATTAATGAATCTCGCTACCATCGTTTTCCACCCTTTTGGCTTCACTACATTTTTTTTTTGTAAGCGAGATGTTCAATAAAGCGATAACTTTTCATAAATTAAACACGCGTATGAATACGAAACCATTCGCCGCGAATCAAAATTACAACTCACACGTGCTGTCACTTACAATGTCATAAAAGAGGGATAGCTTTTGCAATGACCCCAATATGTTGCCAACGCAAACAGCTCGCTTCCCGGGCTGTTTTTCGTCGCGAATTACAGCAGCAAGATCACCACGGACAGGCGCTGCATGTATGCAAAGGCGGTCAAACTTTTGCATAAATACTGCACTCTATATTCCATGCATCATTTGCATACATGCTGGACCGCGACGATATCGGCAGGACGGGCGACCGGGAAAATGGATCAACGCCACATTGCGCAATGTAGGCCGTGGCCGTTCGCTCCAGAAAGCGATACGCACGCCGGTACGTAAACGTTGACATTTGGCCCTTCGGCGGTGCACTGAATGCATTTTCGGCAGAGCTCCAGCATAATGGCCAGTTGACCTGGTGCGGCATTTGCTCGCCAAATGACACTTTATTACACCACAAGACAGATCATTAATTTTGGCGTTCGATGGTTCGATTTTCGCGCACAGAAACTCACCGGCTGTCGTTGTTTGTTGATGTTTTCGTAATGAAGCAGGCGAGAAAAAGCTCTGCAAGATAACGAAAAAAAGGATGCGAACATCGATGCGTAAACGGTCATCTGAACTCTGGGAAGGTTCTGTAATTTTTGGTTTGTGCTCCGTTCGACCTACTGGTGCACAAAGTTAAATGGCCAGTTGGGTCAGGTTCCGTCAAGTTGTTTGAAGTTGCATGTGACCATTTAAATGAGTAATTTTAAGGCAACATAATGAGGGTGCACCGGGAGCATGTCCCTCTTTAAATGATGTTTCAGGTGGTCCAGTTCGGCTAGAGTATATACAAACAAACAAACACTGCTTATGGAGAAGCAAATAGAGTACCAAGTCCTAGTGCCTAGTCACCATATTTTTCAAAACTCACTCACCACAATCAGTGTGAAAATTGTTCAACACACTGAGAAGCGAACCACGATCGGTGTTTTTCATTGTTATGCAAATTCAATCACTACATTCCCCGTCCTGTGCGACGCGACAGCTTCTTTATCGCAACATAATATTTTCGTAAAATACATTCCAGTTCTAACCCACCGGGTGTGCCGGCTGTTTAGAAAAGGAGTGGCGCAAGGAATGGAACGGAATGTTGCGACGGATTGCGGTCCACCACTGCGGATGCATCGAATGATGCGGAACAATCGGAACTGCTGACGGTCGCAAGCGTTTGCGATTGAACTATATTGATGCAGTGCTGTTTGGTGGGTAGCGCACGCATGGTAGTGGTGAGTGATTTTGCATTGTTTCTACTTCATCACAAAATGAGCATATCGTGTTTTTAGTTGAGGAGTTTTTTTTTCTAATTTCGGGTCAATAACTCATATAGTATGTGTTACGTGTCTACCGGTTCTGGTTGGAAGTGTGTTTAAGCTTGCATTTGAAATAGTTAATCCGTCGCTGTGTTCCGTTTAGCTTCATTTTAATGCAAGCTTTTGAAATACCATCAACAATTGAAGTTTTCGAAGCCTTCTTCAGCAGAATTTATTTAAAAAATAATTTAAAAATAAAATTATAATAAAAATCAATTTATTTAATTTTTGTTCATTTTCGATGAACGGTCATATAAATGACTTTCGCACAGATTTTACTAAAATATGAATATTCTTAAAGCTACGGTTGTAAATTGAACGTTTCCAATTCTATTGTTTATATTGAATTACGTAACGTGTAGAGCTCGATTTCATTTTATTGTAACGCTTTAGCTCACATTATTTCTCACTCTACTCACTATCACTCACTCACTGTATTTCACCAAGTATTGTTAACAGTAAAGGATGTTGTATTGACACCATCACAGAATGTGAATTTTTGAAATTATTTAATAATTTTTTAAAAATAATTATCACTATTTCCCATCGGAAATATTAAAATGTAAATAAATATCTTCAAATATTTTATACATTTGCTCTCACCAGCAATGTCGCAACAAGACCTTAGTTAGTTGAATACGATTTTTCAAAAAAAGATTTTGCAATAAGTTAATTCGAATAGCTTATAAATTTTTCAAATAATATAAGTTTTTTCTTTGACACTTCAGTGGCTACAATAAGTTAAATAGGATACTAACGTCAACGTTCGTTGCGAGTTGGTGGAATTTTGAACTGTTCTTGTGTATCCATCTATCTAACCGTAAACATATATATTTATGCAACTTGTGTATAGGAATTAAGCGATATTAATTATGTATTGAGAACTACACAGATATTAAAACCAAAACGATTTATTCTGGTAAAAGAAAGTTCAATATACCATACACCTACCGTTAATTATCATTCATCTACCAGTCATAAAATCCATGATTAATGAAACCTTCAAAATAAACACTTCATTGTGAAAAACAATAGAAAACCCTTCGTGTCTGAAAATTACAGAAAATTACACCTCCAAAAATCCAGACATTCACCAAAGAAAACAAAACTACCTTCAAACGAAAGCATCGACTATTTGTTTTTGGAGAACCCCATTGTTGTGCCCGGCACCCTAACGCTTCGCCTCACAGTGGGCGAACCTTTCATCGCAATCAACGCAAGGTCAACGAAACCTTCACCCGGGCCGGACTAATTGGCTTCAATCTTTGCTTGCACCGATGTATCGCAGAGAAAAAAAAAACACATAATACATAATGCAATCAAAAGACCCGCAGTTCGCACTTTCGCACCGGTCTGACACCAAACAGAGCACGCGTTCGTTGACAAACATTCCCTTTTTGGCGGGTACCCGGGACACTCCCGGTGTTTCTATACCTCCCCAAAAATGGTCAAATAGAAAACGACATGAAAGCGAAACTTTCGCGCCCAACCAGCCTATTTGGGCTCGCGAGATGGGACGAAGATGAATGAACTACGACTGTGGCGTAGACTTCCCTCCCGCTGGAGGCTGCACGAAGGGGTCCACTGTACTCTCACTATCGCCGACGATGGAAACGGTACGTGTGTGTGTCTTTGCTGCTTCCCAAACACACCCTTGAACAGGTGCCTTGGACTTGGCGAACTCGGAACCCGTTTTTACGAACGCACTAACCTTGCACATGAACAGGAGTAGCCTGTTGGTCCGAACTTCAACGAAATCTCTGCACCGTGAAACTACACGCGCCGCACCGTGACAGATTGGCCCGACGGACATCCAAACCAAGGGTGTGCAGGAGGGACAAGACAACCTGGTCAAAAAGGTTAATGGACTCCTTCCTGGCCTGCGGGCAAGATTGACGAGATTCGGTCGCGTTTCGTGTCCCATTCGGTTGACCACGGCTACCAAAGCTTATAGCTGCAGTTCCGTATGTAAAATCCATCCTGGCTGACCATTCGTTTGCGGTTTTCTTGGGAAAAGGTTTTGCCGAAACGAACAGATGCACGTGATGTTTCCGCTGCTTTCCACCTGGTTGTTTTTTTTTTATTGTAATGTTGTGAACCTCACCAGGTGGCCCCTGAGTTTGGGGGAAGCGATTGAACTATTCGGGAACCGCACCCGGTCCGATCCTGCCTGGCGGGTATTACATACACGGGACATAACGATCACACGACGCGAGCCCTGCTTGGGGTGGCAGCTTCCGTGACGTGTTTTTAGGGGTGCTTAATTTTAGAAAGCAACTATCCCCAACCCCTTTCAGCACGTTCAGTAGATGTTGATAAAGCATAAAAATAACCAACGCAACACTTTTCTCTCTCCCCCGGGGTGTGTCGTTGGTTGATCGACAACAAGACGATCTGGTATGGTATATGTACACACTTGACCTTCATCAACGTCATCCGTGCCATCGTCAACACGATCGTCAAACAAATTTAAATGGTTTCAAACACACAAATAAATGACTAACAGACGAGCGTCAGTTAGGGATGGGTTTCACTGGAGCTTCCGTTTTGGGTGGCTGTTTCACTGTTATGACTTCCCTCTCGAGGCGCATTTTCACCCAAAAAATATTAGACATCTTTAAGTGCTGCCTTAAGGCAACGACTGCTTAGGATTGCTGTTTATTTAGCTTTGGTGCTTTCACCGGTTTGAAAAAAGTCAAACATGCTACTGTTTTAAAAATGTGATTGTATGGCTTATTGGTGTTTATTGTTATAAACAATAAAGATCTCATTGCTTTCTTATTGAGATTTTTAAAAAATATTATGATTTTAATTTTTGAAAAGGCCACACGCAACATTATTCCCTTTAATGACCCTTATATCCGATCATCCCTGAAAACATAACAATAAAATCGTTTTGCCCATGTTTGGATTTGCTGAAGATTACAAGCAACCAGTCAACACTGCCACAGAAAGTGAAATTCCAGGCCATCAACTGGTTTTATCAACGTGCTTGACACTAAACCTTGTTGATAAATTGGACAAAAAGCATTAAGGATGCACAACCGCGATCGAACCACAAGCATATATTCCCAACATCGTATCGAAACGATAACACGCTGCTCCGGAATGCTTTGAAAACATTAATAAAAAAAACAAGTAAAAGCCAACTTGTTCATCGGGTTTCAAATGCATCGCGTTACGAAACTTGGAGAAGCGCCATTCCCGACACGATGGCCGACTGTACCGTTAATGTCAACGAAAATGCAGAACAACAACCGTTGCATAAATGTTTGCGAATTTTGGCTTGCACAATAACGCATAATAATATGCGTCTGGCATAATTATAGACCAACAGTCGGCGAAGAGGTATTCCTTTTCGCGCATGCATCATTTGCATATCAAACCGAATCGTTCGTGGAGGTTTTAACAAGAAGGTTAACTGTTTTTTTTGTTTACTTACGAGTTGATAAGAACTGTTTGGATGGGATTTTATCTGAGACCCATGATGGAAGATTATACGATCGTCAGTTGAAAAAGATTACCTGAAATGGAATAAAAAAAGATTTTTTAAAAAGATTTTACAGATATTGGTTCAGCTTAGAGAGTTGACATGATTTTTTGAAAGGGTAACAGCCTTAAAATATTTTTCTCATCATTTGCACGCCAAATATGCGCAAAATATACAAGAGTGTATAATAATTATCATATAAAATAATAATTATTACTTCCATGGGATGTTCTTAAAGAGCAATCAAGAAAACTAATAATTGTGCATCCGTCGTTTCGTCATAAAGGAAAATAAACACCGATATCCATTTAATATTGAAAATGTTAATAAATAATATTAAAGGAAATTTAAATCGATTTCAAAATGGCAAAAGTTTGTCGTTAAATCATGTTAAACGATTGATGTGAAAAGCGATTTGTATGCAAAATAAAACCTTTGCCGTAGTATAAAAAGAAGCAATTTTCAAAATAAAAACTGTCATCAAGTACTGAAAATTGTTCACCGGAATAATATTCGTGAACTTCTGAATAAAATATGAAACCAATTGTTGTTGAAGCCGTTCTAAGGCTAAATCGGTGATTTATTGATTACTTGTTATTTGCTTGTATACCTGGTAAACATTTTCCAACGCAATTGACTTGCTAGATGAAAAGTTCAACTTGTGTCTTTGAAATTCTGATTGATTTGGGGTATAGCAGTACAAACATTGCACCAATCTTAATAGGAAACAGAAGGATTTGGTTTAAATAGCAAGGAATTGTCTATACCGCTATGTGACATAAATAACTCTAGTCATGCAGACGTGCTTAAATACTCGAGAAGACGGTTATGACTATTAGTTATTAAATTATTTGATTCTCCATTGAATGGAACTATGTTTCGATCATTGACTATTCAAAAGGTTGAACGACTTGAAAATTATTGAATTCAATTTTGGGGTCAAATAATCAAAATATCTGACAAAAATGGATCCTACGACCAAGCCTTATCATTGTCATCCAAACCGAACAACCATTGCAAGAAAATAATGGTCAAATGTTCACGTTGTGTGTTAGGTGGCACTAGCTTGGTGAGGTATATGATAAGTTTATTTCAGATAAATTCGGAGATTCAGACAGTAATATATATTTTAGTTGCGGAATGTTAATTTTTTACAGTATACAGAAAAACAAATAAATGTCAAAACGACCGTCTAAATGTCCATTAGGCACTCATTTGTCTAAAACAGAACACTACACAAATAACGTACATCGAATATCACAACGGTGTTTTCACTACATGCCATGGCCAGTTTCGAGCACTAATCTTTCATCCAAGCATCATCTCATTACCGTGCGAAGGTGCAAACACGCCACACACACCTTGCTGGCAGCGTAATTATATGCTTTTATGGTGAATTTAATAATTCATACCCGCGGCAGGATAAACCATCGGAACCGGAACAGCCATTCGAAAACGGATTATCTGTGCCTTAAACGGCACTTGGCATTTCGTAAGGTGCAACACCGTACGCCACGTTTGTTCGGTTAGAAACCACTCCAAAAAACCACCGCCATCCATTCGTCATTCCCGATCGGTGTGCCGTTTCATAATATCGTGTCGCTGGCGGTGCAGTAAAGTGGTTTCTCTGCGTATTTTGCGAATTTATAAGCAACGTTGAAACCGGCACGAGATGCCATGCACATGGCCATACCGAACGTACAGTGTACCGTGCGCCGTTTGTTATCACACCGGTTTTCCACCAGAAGGCATTCATTATTATTGTCGAACATAACACACCGGGCCCACATGTGCACATTCTCACCTTTTGCCTAGAACGCAAGGTACTTCTTATCCGTTTTTTTTTATTCGAAGCCACCGGAGAACACCCGGTCCCGGTTTATCGTTGGGTGTGATGGTACAGTTTTCAACGGGTATGGTAATCATGTTTCTAGCACCATTCTCTTCCGACGCAACCATTTCCCGACTAGCAATGGATATTTGTTTATGCGAATGCACAGTTCCGATTACATGGCGTATTTTCGAAATATTGTAGGCAAATCGTAAATGTACTCTTTGCACCACATAGTGGAATATCATGCTGTACGTTCAGCTAGAAATGAAATGCAGAAATTGACCGCGTATATAATTTATTCGTATGGAAAACAAATTACATTGTACGGAGATGGCTAAACTCATGGAAAATTTATTCCAGAAAAAGATGAATGTACATTTACAACTGTATCGGATACGAATCAAATACAGCAACTTCCTGTTTGATATCTACTGTTTACCTTTTTTACCAACTATGCCAACGGTGCCAATGGCACAGGGAATATAGCTTGTTCCTATTTCATCAAATTAATATAACTTTAAATTAATATGTGATTGTAGTGTTAATTAAAATAACATTCATGTAAACCCAATACAAAATACCAGAATATCAGACACTTTTAAAGCTAAAAACCAACTTCATCATTTCTGTTTCGAAAGGCAAGGCATACGAGTGCCTCTACGGGGAATTTGATCTAAAACAAATATCCAGAAATGATGTGCGCCATGTGACTGCTACAAATGTTGATTTATTCCTTCTCACGACACACGACACATTTTCACCGCCGAAAACTGTGCTGATGCAAACTGGGCTGGCAAATTTATTACAATATCAGAATGCCATCCATCCTGATCGCTCAAAGTTATTTTTGATTTCCTGTTTTGTATTTCCATCCCGTGCTTTTTCCCTTTCTCTCTCTATCTCTCCCTTACTTCATTAACGAGTGACTCCTCGAGTATAGCGCTACAGAAGAGCCAATGTAGCCAATCGGAGCAAACATATAACCATACGCCGGTCCAGTGGTTGATTTGTGATGGATAAAAAATCATAACCAATAAATTATTTCCATGGCAAACATGGAAATCATCAATAAACGAGCGTAAAACGGTCAAACAAAGAGCTGCATGGTACCGGTTCGCGCTGCAAAGCAAAGCACACGAACAAATGTTGCCCGGGGTTTGGTCAACTAGTCGCGTACACTACTACCCGTCAGAAAGGTCACAAAAGCTCCCACTGCACTCTTCTTTTTTTCCCGCCCCTTAAGCCACCCACCAGGGTGATGTATGATTTATTCACCCACGCCGAATGAAAGAAAGCGTAAGAACATGACAGCAAACTGGAATCCGGTTGAAAAGCCAAACACGGGTTCAGAGCAAGCTGGAAAAAGAATTGCACATCAGCGGGGGAAAAAAACAACCCCCGAAAAGAATAATGGAAAATTGCATCCGGGTGCAGTTTAAGCCCGGCGCACATATAGTATTTGTGTTTGGGAATTATGATGACATGGGAGGAAAAATGCTTGCTTCATCCTACCGGAAAATATGCACATGCACTCGTTAAAAATCTACGCGCCTGTTGACCCGTTTGGTTGGTAACGGAGCGATTGGTGGAATAATTACAGCTGCGTGCCGTTCGTTCGCATCGTAGCTTGTTTGCAGTTACCCTATTCTTTTCCATGCATATGCACTGGGCGTACAATGTAAATATGCCTTGGAAAGTAAATTGACGGAGTCAATTTGACGTATATTTCGGGTTAAAGTCTGTTGCTGTATCTTTTATTTGCTGTAGCGCTTTTTGTAGTTGTTTTCAAAATGAAAAAATGGTTATCAATGTATGTTCAAATGACGCTGAACTACTTCAATTATTTATTTTATGAAGCAGCTCGTAATGTCAAAAATACAAGAGACCTCAAAGCTAAAATGCTACAAAAGCTAACACTGACATTGACAAGTTACTATGAAATGATTGTTAAAACACCCTACTTTAAATTTAATGATTTAGATTCAATAAACAATATTAAATTAAATGATCTAATAAATCAAAAAACGTAAACCAATCGTTGTTTAAAAAATATCAAACTTTACTCAATAATATTATAATAAAAATGCATCAATAACGGGTCTATATACCAAAAAACATAAACAGAATAAGGAAAAATTAAAACCATAGAAAAATAACGACATCACAGGCAAATTGAAACCAGACTGAAAAACATCACAAAAAAGCGGTACAAATTCAGATATTAGATCAGATCACAAATATTCGATATTAAATCGAGTAAAGCTAAATTGATTCAATAAATCGACTTCGATTCGTTACAAAACTATGCAGTTAATGGTTATATGGAATGAAAAAGAAAGTTACATTGATAAATGAAAATTATGTCATGCAAAGTTATACTTAAGGTCATTTGTTAATCGAAGATATTAACAAAAAAAAGTGAACGATTTATGTAAAAATCATTAAGAATTATTTTCCGGAATCAAATTGTGATTAAAAATGATATTCAATATGCTATAATACGGCGTTAGAAAAACCCATCCGATAATAAAATAACCAAACCAAACAAATCAAACGCTCCCTGTAGTTAGCATGCATACAACGTTGCACATAAGCGACAAAGCATGTACAATGTAGTGTATTTGCCGTTTTTTTTTTTATTGTAGACAGGTCTACCCATTCCCTGACACCAAACTAGGGCACTGTGACAATGCATCGTATCGAAAAGTCGCGGCAGTGTACACACTAGACAACAATAAACGAAAACAGTTGAAAACACAACAAAAAAAACTCCCTTTCCCAAACAGATGCAGAACATAGCCATTATCAGCGAACCACAAACGTGGTAACCACGTGATGGTATGTGCTTCGGAAAACAATTTGCTACTAGCTTGTCACCCTTGCTCGGTCACCAATGGGGCGGGTTAGGCTGGGATGGGGGCATTACTTTAAGCGTACATGGGGAGTAAAATGAAAGCAGGGAAAGAAAAAGAGGTTTGTTTACATAAAAACCATGCCAAACGGTGCGCAACCCCGGGGACGGAACGAACGGTAAGGGATAAAGCCGATGGTGGCATAATCATTTTTCCACCCAACGCCACCACGAATCTGCATCACAATGCAGTGTCCATGCAGCGGGAATCTCGTGTCGCGAACGTCCCGAGACGCGGCTTGCAATAATTATTATGCAAACGTGCGAGCATGATCGAGTGCAAACCTGCATCATCGACACGGATTGGGAATCGTTCAAGAGACGGGCGGGATGGAAGCCGCGCAGCGAAACGAAGGACGAATGCAAAATCATCGCATCGAAGCGTTTGTAGGCAGCGGACGGTGCTGATTGAAAAATAATATCAAAATGTCACTTGAAGTTGTGCAATCGGTTGTGCGGCCGATTGCTTCTTGTCCTTCTTATCTGTTTTCTCCCACCTTGCGCAGTAAACGAGAAAAAGTGCACTTGCAACTCTCCACCCTCCCACAGGTTCCTCTAACAACTCTCTCCTGCCACCGACTGTGGGCCGTTTGATGGTTTGATAATGTTTCACTCCTCTTTTCGATCGATTGATTCGGTGGGAAAGTATAGCGAAAATGAAAAACATCATTCCCAGCACCACAGTTTGACCTCAATCTGGATATGAAACAACTGTTTTGCAAAAACCGACCACCACCGTCCACGAAATCGATGAAAAGTCAGTTCCAATGTGACGCTCGAAAGCTTTGCAGCATGCATGGGAGACCGCTTTGATACGCTTTGGTTTATTTAAATTCCCCATCATCTTTTGACACATTTTCACTCCCATCTTAACATCAACCCCGCAAAAACGGTCGTTCCACGATTACGTTCCACTGTCATCGATACTCTAACAGAGCACACAATACAGAAGCGCGCTTTTTGGAAGGCATGCGAAAACAAAATCAGGAGAAATTCGAAAAAAAAATCCATACAGGTCTACCAAATATCTAGTAAAGATGGAAAACTTCATTCTCTGGTGTTTGGGCAACAATAGAAAAACGATCGTCAATTTGGTTGTGCTTTAAATTCTCAAGAAATCATTATTCGTTGAAGATATCTAGAGATGTGTTAATGCTCTTTTAGTCATGAAGATATATGTTCAATACATGTACATCATTATATCAGCATTAATGATTCAATATCAAATGTTAAAGAAGAGGATTAAAGTCATTCGATACGTCATTATAGATTCAAACTGGATAGAAGAACGGTTGCAAATATAAAATTGTGGGTTGATTTTGGATTTCGGGACGACTCAGTGATTCCCTGGGAGGCGCCGGTCTTCACACGAACGGACCGGACTAAAATCCCATCCGGACCAATCTTCCGTGCGCTGGACTGACTATCACAAATTACAGAAATTTAAAAAAAGCCAGAAAAGGCAGGCCTAGGCCTCTTGAGTTATCTTGTTGTACCGATATAGAAGATTAAGGATTAATGTTATGACATTAATTATTTTATGTTTTCATACCAAGAACTCACAATTCAGTCTCAGAACTCAACCAAGAATTCAGCAATCCAGTTTCAAATCACCTGTATCTATTATATTACGAGTAACTACTGGCCATGTGTTCATTTCTGTAATCCTAAATCTTATTTTACCTGCCATTGTTCATCATAGATGATTGTAATTATTTTAGTTAATGTAATGAATCCGTATTAGCTCAAATTAATTTCAGATTAAATAGAAAATATTGCTTAAAAATATTCGAATCAACTTCACTTCACTCAACACTACACCCCTTGAAAACCCAAAGTAATTTTGCAAATCGTGCCTTTAACGCCCCAAACCGTTGGATGTCCATTAGGTATTACGGCGATAAACAATCATTTGTTTTGTTATTGTACGCTCTTGTCATCAAACCTTTCAAAAGACGAAAATGAACAAACCGACAAACTCTCTTCTGCCGGTGTGAATGGATACTTCATCGTCGTATGCGCAATTCTCTTCTAATCTGTGAGCGAACTAATTCAGTGCTTTCCCATTTTTCCTAATCAATTTTTTACGTTTAGTTTAATGAGGTTTGTACTATTAATAGAACTTTTTCATTAATTTCAATTCATACTTACTCGTTTATTTAATGAGTATCATTTATAATTAAAAAGTTATCTGTACATTCGATACCATTTTTATGAATTAAATTATTATATTATAGACACTGTTAAGAATAATTCACAAATATTTTCAATAATGGCTCCATTGTCAAAAGAAATAAAACCTAACTGATCGAAAAATTAAACTGTCTTTATCAACAAATGCTTCAATCGAGTCATATCTCGTTCAATGCATCTAACCTTATCAATGACAGCAGACTCACAGTGTCAATAAAGTGTGAAGCTATCAAATCTCAACACTTTACTTCAGCAGCCGCCATCGTTGAACCTGCTCCCAAGTATAGATTTTTTTTCACTCCACTCAACTGTTCTGGCACTGCTCCAATTTCAATATTTGCACACATCGCACCGCTGTGAAGAAGAGCACCGACGACATCATGTTGCTCAAGAAATAAGGGGAAAAAACACCCTCACTCCTTCATCCAACCAAATCATTCAAACGGGACGATCAAAACCGTTCCACACCAAGCAAATCGTTACCAATTCATCTACACTGCTTATACTGGAAGGTACGACGGAAAAACAGCCCAGCGAGTGTCATAAATCATGACGACGAAAAGGCGATTAGAAACTCGGCAGCTATATTCAGATGGCAAAAGATCCGGTATGGGTCAACCAGCAGCAGAAAGAAAAAATCTCCATCTTCCACTAATATCTACTGCTGCGCTGCGTTTACAAAGCGTACATTCGAATGAAGGAAAAAAAAGTCCCCAAACGGACTATGAAAGCTCTCAACGAGAATTTATATCCTTCTGCTGCGGAGTAGGTTTTTTTTCTCTCGTCGTGCATTGTGGGTTCTACTCCTATCGCTGAGTTTTATTTCGAGGCCTACTTGAATGACACACTGAATGACGTACAGGAAACGAATGGCCGATTGTCATTCAAGTACGTTCATGAGGTGAAGGCACGATCGGGACTTTAGCCTGCAAAAGCACCCAATACAGGACACAAAAAATAACCACCCCCGTTCGACCGTAAAGCTGGGCCTGAAACTTTCGTCAGCCCTGACAAATCACTTCCGGAGCAAAAGGAAAAGTTTTCCATCCCCGGGAAAGATTTTCAATTCGTTCTGTTTCGTGTACTTTGCCTTGCGAAATGTCCCACTTTTTTTTTCTTGCCGATACTCTCTCTATTTGTACATGTGCTCTCGTTCCTGTTGCGGCGTTGCTTATAGATGTCTTGTTTCCTTCTTTTTCATCGGCGAGCCAAAAAGAACTGCTAAACCTGTCAGATACTGTAGCTGACAGCCGGAAGCGAATGTTTCCGTTTTCCACTCTCTCACTCACACCAGCGTTTGGCGTGCTGTGTACATATCACACACTTTCGAACGATAAGAATTTTCCATTTCCCTAAACAGGAGCGAGACGTATTTTAAGGATTTCTTTCCCCGGGCATTAATTAGACACTTGAAACAAGCGAAACATCGTACTGGTTCTCATCCCATCCCCCATGTACTTGCCTGTTTCCTGCAAGATCTTTGGTTTGGTTTGCCCTGCGGGATATAAATTTCCCCGATACGTGACACGGAAACAAATGCAAATAACAACAAGCCAACCCTGACGGCGACGTACCCCTTGGAGAAGTAGCCATCGATAAACGGCACAATCTACATGCGTCTACATCCATTTCGAACGCTTGCCTCAATGTGCCAAGGGAGTGTGGGTTGTGTTTATACGTTTGACTTTTCGACAGTTTTTCTCTGGAGGGGTGAGAAATGTTTGCAAATCATTGGAATGTTTAGATAAAATTGAAGAAATTTCTCGTGAATCCACTCCACTTCCTAGCACTGAAATCAATATGTTGAAGGTTATGGCTACCCATGTACATGTTTACCCGCAAACTGTTGACACACATTTTCCTACTAACCGTTTCATTATGCTGTTGCTCTTGATTTTACAATCAAATACCAACTTTCGGTACGGTTTATTCAACTCATTTCCCCAAATCATAAATTGTACCAATGCATTATTCAGGAAAAACAATCTTACAACACAGATTGGCAAAAACACCGAACCAAACTCATCCACCGTACGTCACACGGTGGCACTTTGTCTAAAGAGATGGTTCTTTAAAAAATCATAAACGTCAAACAAACCATTCGAAAGCCTATAAATCGCAATCCACAACATGCGTCCAATAAATGTTACAACCAAACACCCACACATACGCACCAACCTTTTACCGAAAACGATGATACGAGCAAATCAGACTCTGAACATGTCAACATTGCTATCGGTAGTGGGAACGTTGGTACTACGCATCTTGAATTAATTTACAACCATCAATGTCACTTGACACGTTCAACGTCGACCGGGTTGGTTTCCGGTGAAGCTTGTGATTTGTTGGTGAGCCTACGCGCGTCCCAGGAAACACTACTGCCATCTGCCAAACTCTTGAGCGCATTTTAACAAACCCGAATTCTACGCTTCACACATTCTCAAGTTGCCCCGGAACAAAGCTTTTCCTCCGGGTATTACAGTTTACGGTGTTTCACACATCAACGTTGATGGTTGTGAGCGATTTTTCCGGCATGATGGTTTTGCTGTGACAATATGTTCCGTTGCAGCGTAGGTGTGATGGAAAACAACAGCTTATAACATTAAGTTGAAAAGATTTCAGTTCTAAAAATAATCTTAACATAAATCGTATTGTGGTAGTTACGATCGACAATGTTTTAGATTTGGAAAATATTGAGACACAAAGAACCGTTAAGCTTTTTACGTAATGGACCGATATTTGAACCACAATCCGTTCTTTGAATAATAATGGCTTTGTACTAAAACAAATCGACATATTTCGAAGGATTTTTTTTTGTATTCATTTAAACTTTAAAATTGAATTTGTCATAATCAAATATTTCAGTTAAGATCCATAAGGTAATTAAATAATAAATAGATAATAAACAAAGCAACGAAAACCTTGAATAGGGTTGCTTAATAAAAATCATATTAAGATTAAAATTTTACAAACACAAAAAAACATAAATATTAACAAAATATTTCATGTATAAATAATCCAAGTTTAGCTATTTGTTAACATTCCTGCAAACACTTGCAAACGAAAATTGTAATCAAAGAAAAGCTTGAAGCAAAACGACACTTGTAATCAAAATTTAATCACTGTCATACTAGAAAATAAATTAAAGGATACATTTTTAAAAATCTAAATTGTTTACTCAACTAACGAAACGTACTATTAACTGCGGTTCTAATATTTTTAAATTACAGTGATAAACATTTTTCGTATGCTTATCCCATAAAGCACTTCATTTCCATATTGCCCAAATGAACCGGGAAATGTCCTTACTCAAAATACCGTACAGGGATCGTCCAATCGTCTAACCAAAAGGAACACATACACAAAAAAAACATTGCGAACCAAAACTACACACACTTGAACACTGGGAACAAACACAATCTCGACGCACGTGAAGCATTTAATTAGAAAAACGAACCGTAGAAATTATAACCCTGCTGTGCCCATTTACGCTCCAACTGCTCCCCAAGCGTGGGTTGGTTTTGTAGGGGACGGGAGCGGGGTACTATAATTTAATTGTTGCCAAACTCGTGTCCCATTCTGTAGCACCGGCCACCCAACCCACCTGGTCAAACACATGATGAGACGACATGTTCGGGTGCGAATCGGAAACGTTGGTGGAAAACCAACCCCCATTCAATGCTGGACCGGTGCCAGATGTGTGCATTTCCACGCAGCTTTTGGCCGTTGGGACAGTTAGTTGCGGAATTTTCAAATTAGGGAGTTTCCCCGGTGAGCTGGCCACAATATTTCTGGCGGTGCGATGGTCAGGACGAATGTGCGAATGCGTAATTGTTTTGTTCAACAAGCAAAAGGGGAAAAAGCTCATTGTCATTCAACCAACGTATTGGTGATGGTGGTTCTTAACGAGGACAATAATATAATTATCGGAATAATATTTATTATGTTTGCATTAAAATTATTACTTGTTGTCATTTTCATCTTTCTTAATCTGCCGGAGCTTCCTGTGAACTGAACTGATGAAGTAAATAATTTCGTTATGTTTTAACGTTTATGTTATAATCAGTCTCGCTCAAAAGAAACCATTGAAGCGAGTAAAGTGAGTCTTACGAAAAACAAACTTTCCACTCGTGTTTCATCGAGCCACCGAAAATAACTAACCGGGCCATCTATTTTCCTCTGCCCGATTTCCGGTCCGGTGGAAATGCGTTGACGTAAGTGAACGCTGTCATAGTTTCCCTCGGTGTGTAGCACCCTCATCAGCTTCGGCACCATTGGTTTTGTGGTGCGATGAAGCAATTTGACCAATTCCGAGAGACCAGTACCGCACTTGAAATAACGCTTCACTAAAACAAGAAAAAATGCCAAGTGTCCAAAGTATCTCCCACCCTGAAGCTGCAACGAAGCTTACCGAGCTGTGAAATGAGATTTGTCTCCGGACAAACCCGGTGCCCGCATAACCACCCTCCCAAAATACCAACGACAAAAAACGCACAACAGCTGCAGTAGTTCGTTCGATCAGCAGACTCTGTTCCGTGTGCTCCGTACGCACAGTGTGTGCGAATTAAATAAATTCTTAGCCCTCCGACTCTTTTAGCCGCTTACTCACCTTTCTCTATGACTGCTGAATGTGGCGGATCTTGGAACGAACGGTAGCAGTTCCGTAGCTGCAGCGATGACACCTCACGCTGGGGGGGAGAAAAGAAACGAGCAAACGAAATGGTTTAGTGTGTGTAATCACGCACACGTATGGTAGGACTGATTTTGAGTAGGAATTCGACCAAAACGTATGGTGATTTCGGTGCGTGTAAGAAATCTTTTACAAACATTAAATAAAGAGCCGGCAGCAAGCTGCGAGCTGTTTGTTTTAAACCACGGAAACGATGTGTTGTGAAGCCGATTGGCATTGTGTTGCACGATAAAATCCTTGCCGTGGGTAATGCACGAACTTGGGTTTCGAATGGAAGCATTTAGGTCATTCTAAATGGCGAATAAAGGCGGTGCAGTCGTAAAGCGAATATGCGTGATTGGTGTCTATGGATCGTAAAAGATCGTGCTTTTAAGCCTTCCGTGTATGGTAGTGGATGACGCATTCAAGCTTAATCCCGTTGATCGTATAGAGTGTGGAGTTATGGATATGAATTTCATAGTGTGCACACTATTTAAGTACGAATGCAAAAAATATATTTTATGTCCAGTTAGATTAAAGATGCATTAAAATTGCATACATTCAGGCTAATAAAACTTATCGCAACATCGACGAAAATTGTGAAAACTACTGAGTGGTTAGCAAAGATGGAAACATCTGCGACGTTTTAAATCTGTGCTTTCAAGGACACCATGGCCGGGTGGATACAAACCTTCCTAATGGTAGTGCCAATATTTTCACCATCTGTTACCCACCCGTAACCGTTTATGGTCACATTTGATATTGATGATGTTGTCACTGATACAACGATGGTGATCGAGCAAAGTTATTTGGAGTTATTTAAAATCCGACCTCCCACTGCAGCCTCACAGCGGGCGCTCCATCGCCACCGACAGCGTACCAATGTCGTTATTTCCTCGCCAGCACTTTCGATCCCCTGCAAGAGACAAAACACTCCCATGGAGCCCTAAAATTACTCACGACCCATGAACGTTTCAAGGGAGTGCCGCACACTATGGGAAAGAGCAACAGAGGCGAAACAAAAAAAAATACAAACAAACGCAACTAACCCGAACACTTCACGGAATGTCTCACCGAACCGTATGGCGGCAGTGGCAAGTCATCGAGTTAGGAAGAAAATTAAGTGCATGGCACCACCAGCATCACCCGCGGAAACCAGTCCCCGCATGAAACTGGTTTACGGCTAGCTGGGAAAGAAGTAGAAAAAAGTGCAACAAACCATGGATAAAAATCACCGATCGCTGGAGGACATCAGCAACAACACCGAGGTGTGTCACTGTCGCCGCCACCGATCGTAGCCAGGGCTTAAAATAGGGCACCGGTTCGAGTTCACGAGCGCTGGAGCGCTCAGCAGAAGGAATTGCTACATTGCTTACTACAACGCACACTGCCCGGGCCAACTCTCTTGGGTCCTGTGGGCGTTACTAACCACGCGCTTCCAGGGGTCGAAGGACGACGAAAGTAATGCAAGTAATGAAAACACTCGAGTCCCTACCAGCAGCGGCAAACCACACCGATGATGCTGGGCAAATCGAGCCAAGTTTTCAGCGTTACATAAAGGTGGAGAAGCAGAAGGGCGAACAACAACAAAAAAAAACAGCTTATATGTAGTGCAATTGATCGAGACCTATTTTCGACGCTCGCTTGTAGCTAATGTCATTAAGCTGATTAAATTGTCGCTTCGATGGGCGGTGCACGTTGGCAATGCCTTGGAGGAACCTCGAGGAAATTGCTTACATCGCTTGCTGCATCCAAAATGTAGGTTGTAGTTGTTGTACTCCTATTAACAGCAAATTGTTTGTGCACTATTCGCCATAAAATGCTGCTTTAAACCAGCTTATTTAAACATACCACAACTTAAACGTTGCACGCATTAAACATGATTTATTTCTTAAATGGTAACAAATGTGCAATGAATTGCATACATTTGGGCAACAAATTTAATAGCTCACCGTAATGCAGCGCAATATTCTTAACATCATGAATAATAATAAATTAGACCTCGCGATAGAGGTTTCTCTTCTGAATCGTTGCATACATTTAGGCTTAAGTATGCTCGCTAGTATTACAATACAAAAAAAACAACTCTCACACGCTAAGTAAACATGAACATAAAAGCCACCCGTTACATGAAAATGATTCCTTCCGGCAGCATCAGGCGCAACTTCGCACCGGGGACACTCTCCGTCAGCAGTGTCGAGGTGACGGACGCTTTCGTAATAATTGTCGACCTCATAGCACCATAACGACGACACCATAACGCCAACGTATGGCGCTTAAAGAACACGAATTAACAACAAAATCGTTTCTCCCGACCCGCTGGGATGGGGATGTATGGGGAGGAATAAGTATTGAAAAAAAAATGTTTAAAAAAAACACACACACCGGTAAAGACATCCACCATCTTTCTGCCAATGGGTCAGAGCCAATAAAAAGAGAACACTGCGAAAAGGTTGACATTCTGCGTCCCAACAGCCACGCATGGGTTGGCGTTGACAGGCAGCGATGATGATGATGATGGTGTTGATAATGTTGATGTCGTTGATGTTAGTCTGTCTGTTTCTAAAATGACACATAATGATGCTGGGTATTGAATAACCATAAATCACCCACGGTGGTACATTTGAACTGCCTTGATCTGCCGTCGGTCCGTCGGTCGTGGTGACGATGGCTGATCTGTACCGCCATACGGACGGAATCGCAGTTGATTGACGGGTAAACCATTCAGTGGGTCTTGGGCACAGTGGGCACAAAAGTGACCCAAAAGAGCGCTTAAGAGCGCTGGGTAAGGGACGGGTGGGCAAATTTGTGCAACTTATTCCATCAGCGCAATCGCAGTAAAGGTGAAGGATCAAATGACACCCGCACGCCGTACGTTTCATGCAATGCATTTTCTTATGGCAGCGTGCTTGATAATAGAAAACGGTGTATATCTTTGATGTTTCAGCTAAAACTGGAAAAGCATTCCATTTCAATAATTGAGAACAAACATTTGGCAGGCATTCCCCGACGGCACATTGTAATGGTAAAATTAAAATACGAATGTCGAAGAAATTGTGTGCCAAAATACGAAGCAATCCTTTCGAGAACGTACTTCAATGTGCATGCCTCTTTTTTTCGAATCCCGCATCAAATCATCATACCCGCTGCCGCTTAGTAGAACAAAAAGCTACAATTTCAAACGAACCCACCTTGAACAGGCACGTTCGCATCTTCTTGACTTCGTCCTTCATCCAGAACTTCGAATGATAAAGTGTAACAGCCTCCAGCATCTAGAGCACGCTTCATCGCATCCCATCCCATCCGTGATGGAAACCGTGGAACAGAGAATTCAATTAATTAAATTCCTTCGCTTTTCCGTTTCACAAACCGCAAAAGAAAAACACTTCCAAAAGTCACAACACGCGATGGGTTCGGTTTTCGTAGGAAGCAGGGCGTATACGTGTGTGTGTGTGTATGTGTATGGAAAAGCTCAGCAACCATGGTAACGAAACAAGAAACATCAAACATTCGACAATTTGTCTCGCAAAACCGGCTAAAGAAAAGCAACCCGTGACCGAAGGGAAGAGCAGTGCAGAACTTTAATTGTGCGCTTCGGGTTCGAGAAGCAACATTTTATTTCGTCTGGCTTTTAGTATCCTCTCTTTTTTTTATTTTGAGGGTGAAGATGGTCTTTGATTCAATGCTTCCCGTGCTACCCGGTTTCGGAGAATCGATAAAAATTACACGTGCCCCAAAGCTGGCACCCGATCGATCGTGTTGCTCAAACCGTTTGGAATAAACAATTTCGATCATTTAATCGCCTTTTTGCCGCATTATGCTTGTTATCGTTCTAAATTCCTTAAAATAGCTTGTTTTCGTGATGAAAACGCCCCGCAGCAACCGAAAAGCCAAGCCGAGGTAGCGTCGACAACGCGTCAGCAACAAAATAGCAAAGCATCAAACTGACGCCCGCAGCGAGACGCGCTTCCGATGTAAACTTTATCGACATCCACACCGCACCGGCGGAAACGTGTACCGAGTGCTGTGTAGCCCGTGCTTGAATGCTTCTCATTCCAAACCACATTTCGCTGCCGTAATCCATTGGGTTTAACTACAGCCAACGCTTCAAAAAAACAGCCGCCCAGACAAGTCGTCCCTCAGCAGATTTTGACACCCGTGAAACGATCCACATCTTTGCGCGTATCGATTCGGGGAATAGAAAGAAAAGAATGAATGGATCTTTAAAAATAGCACATAACGTAGAAGTGGGTGAAATGTGGATGTCCTTTGACTAGACGGGACATTGCCTGGATGTGGCTAATTCGCCTAGTTTTAGCATCCTGTATTATAAAATGAATTTTTGTACTTCAAAACATATACTTAATGTACTGATGTTTGACGTGTACAGACACATTAAGAGACGTTCCAAATTTATACTTGCAATAAATTAGCTACTCCGAGGAAGTTCACCCTCAAAATGCATCCTCTTCCGTACTGCTGCATTCTAGCCGTTGCGGAAGCGATAGCATACTGTGTATGACCGTATGACAGCTGTCAAACATGAACATAAACTACATACTTCTGGCGCAACAAGTACACTTCGTGAATGCATCGGATGTCATTTATCAACGTTACACACGCAGTGAATTATTGCAACCATCAAATCAATATCCTTATTGTGTTCGATTGCTCCTTACAAGTGCTGTAAATTTACGCTCTATTGCCGGAGCGCCGAGGTTCTTCCGAATATTTTATAGCAACATTCATCGACTGTCTCATGCTTCTCTGCAAGTCGAAGTGTAATTAAAATATATTATTTATAACCAAATTGTGCTGTGTACATTAAGCTTCGTTCCGTACTGTTTTAACCGGAACTGCGGATTCAGAGTAATGAACAAATACCGCTGCACTGCCCGACATTGAACTCATGTGCAGGGGTTTTTTTTGTACCATTCGCCACGAAAACTTGTACCAAAACTCAGCGAAACTTTTCTTCCGTGCCGTATCTCAAGCCTGTCAGATTGTTTCCTTGTCAGTGTGCATGGGATTCGTATCTCACAAAGGACATCTGGAAGCTCAAAAAGCTAGAAGTCAAGCACACCGTATCCGTGGGCACCTTATCAGAGATCTTCTGTTTCCGTCCGACGAGCGACGGGCGGGTTAGTACCAAAGACAAATTTGTGCTCTTTGTAACGACAACGACTGAGGGTAAATCTATAATTACTCCGAATTTTCAAGGTCCTCCGAGGCAACTTATGCAAGACAACCACGGGGCTACACGACGTCAGTACTCTATGACTTCACTGTGAAGTTGATTTCGAACAAGCATGAAAGAACTCAAAAGAAGCCTAAAGTAGCTCAGGCATCTAGTTGGCCCTGATCTGAGACTGTGCGCTGACTAGAACCCCGAACCGATCGCATCGCGTTCGAAACCGTCACGATGACATTTTGCCACCACTTTACTCTCCAGGGGCCATTCTTTCCCAACAGTAAAATTAACCCGTAAAGCATGATTTATGAAAAATGACCTCTCATTGATTGTTTGAGGGTGTGTGTGTGTGTGTGTGTAGGTGCAGTCTGTTGGAATGGAAGGCTTCAGTATTGACGTGGACGGACACACAAAAACTAAAAAATCGAACAAGTAAGTGGTAGAAAAATAATAACGAAAATCGCTGCCGTAAGCAAAACCACACGGCTGCTACTACATTATGAGGCGCTAAGGCACAAAAGGCGAGCAGCAGCAGTGCTCGCTCGGTCGTTCAGCTTGGTTAGATAATTAAAATTAATGATTGGTTGGCCGCATAGGATGGTTGAAGTAAGTAGCCACAGATACTGTGGCACTGGCAGAGAACCAAGAGAAAGGTACACTGGAGAGTGTAGGCACGTGAAGGTTTGGCACCGCACCGCGTGTGGGGTCAACGTTGGGTGTGTACCAGCGGGTTTTTAGAGGTAAGGAGAATCACCAACAGTAGGTACACCGTAGATACTCGGACGACCCGTAACCGGCAGCAAAAAGCGACTCAGCACAATGCGCTCAGTACCGAGCCGGGCGCTACTACACCGATTCGGTGTTACTACGTGTACTGCACGCGGGCACCAATTATTAGCGACTAATTAATAATAGTGGAAGTTTCACAGTGGCAGCACCGAACGCCCGGCACAACGTCCTTGAAATAGTCAACTTTAAACCATAGACGCAGGCTTTTAAGGCTGAAGTGTTCCATCAAATTTACCGATCTTGAACCGGGTCAAAAGTGTAGGACAGCGAACAGAGAAAGAGAACGATTGTGTCAGTGGGGAGATTGTGACGTCAAGTGAAGGACATCTTGACGAGTAAATCGTTTGACAAAAAGAAGACCATTAAAGGCTTCTGCTACACTGCCATCAGAATTCTGAACTGATCAGCAATACTACTTTTGTAAAACTTTCGAACTTAAACTTTGAACAGTTATGAGGATTACAAGTCATATAAAAAGATTAAATTATTCGTTTAGTACAGGTTGCCTAACTTTGTGGACAACTTTAATGTTTGAGTAGAATCACCGCAAGCAGTTGTTTACCACCGAGGTAGTATAAAGCCGCAATAAATCTGGTTCCACTTGCTTTTTGATAGAGCAAACGAACCAACATTTGTTCCCCCCCGGAACTATGCACGCCCAACGGCCTCCATCACCTCCCAATGGTTCCGAGTCGATGAAGAGCTTACCACAATTATGCTACAGATTGGATACCTTTGCCCCGTTGGTGAAGGTGAACCGCTGGCTCCGGATCAAACTTTCTCATTTTATGTAAGAACCAACACTTAATCGTTTTATTGGCATCGTTCCACAACACTGCTGCGAACCGATTGTGCACCAATCACCCACCACAACAAAGCCGAAAGAGAGTAAACAAATTTATAGACAGTAATTAATCACGAAAAACGGTGCCCCCATCGGGAGTGTGCGCGAACGGGAAGAAAATTGGGCTCCCTTGTATGATCGTTTACGGTTGATTTTGCGATGTAATGTGCGAACCGGTGCAAGCTCGTCCTGGGTAAACCACGTCCGGAAATTCGCAATAAGCGACGGGAAACGGCCAACACATGGAACGATTTGTTGTTATTCTTTCCGATGGTCCTTCCCGGTCTGTTTTGTGCGGGTTTTGATGGGTATGAGAGGTGAACTTTTCCATCCATCTCCCAAACGTACGCGTGTCGACTAATTGGGCCATTTTCATCGTGTAAACATTATGCTCCCAAATAAAACTAGCCCCACGCGAGTCTTTCACGGCAAACCCGTACTGTTCGCGTGGCTCTTACAGTGGGGTAAGGTAGTTGGGGGGTAGTACTGGCAGTAGTTGGTATTGCATAAGCACACAGCATAACCTTTCGAACTGTCCTACTTCTCGATCTGGATCATGCTTTGTTTGAGGGATGAATTTCTATATAGGAAAACTGAATGCTAGTGCCGAACTCGAACGAACTTTTGAATCGTACCAGCTGAGCAGCTGATATTCTCCATTTCTAAAATCCTTGGGGAGTAGTAGCTGCGAGTTTATTGAGAGATCTAGAGCACAAAAGACCATCATGATCACGTAATGTACTCGCTTAAGATATTGCTTTTTTGGTCAGGTATATTTGAGAAACTATCCGCTTTTTCTTCTTACTTTTTATGTACCCTTTTCAAGTGATTCCAAGCATGTTGTTCAGTGTTGTATACCAGGCACATCGGAATCTTGCTCCCTGGTAATTGCCACACTGAACAAACCCAGCTCAAATAGGTCGCCCTGTAACACTTAGGATCGCTTCATTTTAACTGCCATTTGGCAGGTTTCAAACGAATCCGTAAAAAAACACATCTTCAAACGTATACGTTGCGCAATCGGACCGCATCGATCATGGCACCGCGATCTAAGTGGTGCAACGATTCCTTTCCGCTAGCGAGCACCAACAAAAAAAAAAAAAGAAAGCCTTCACCACTCACGAAACTCACGGCAAAAAGGGCCATCGCTCGGACAGATTTGGAGCAAAACATTTGGCTGCACGGAGATCGCGCTGAAAGATAGCGAGATGTTTCGTATTTTTCTTTTCTTTCCTTTTGTGTCCCTCACAAAGCAAACGCTCCAAATGGGGAAGGAAACTCCACGCACCCAACTCGAAGCAAACCAACCGAATCGTCATCCCATACAGCTCGAGATGGTCAACGTTCGATTGGCTGTGTGGTTTTTTTTTTCTTCTTTTCTACTAAACCAGCAGATTACGCGAACGTCTCTAGCAAAACCTCCCCAAACAAGCAGGAATGCCCAAGTGTCAATCAAGCCAAACGGTACACTCCACACAAAAGTGGAAAGTATGCGCGGCGCACGGCCACGAACTTACGGCTCCACTCGATTTTTGATGTTTTTCCTTCAAAAATTGCTATTTTATGAACGTATTGCAAACGTACCCTTCCCCGAACCCCACGGTTTGCTGGGAACGCACAACGGAATGGACACAATGGGTTTCGGAGCAATGTTTTGTTTTCATGGGAAACGATTTGTGCGCCCAAATTGCCCATATGGTGAGCCTGATGATGGAGATGTCTACCGGACATTAAAATGCGATGGCAAACCATTTATGTCTTGGGTGGCATTTGGAGCTTGAACAGTTGATGGCTCCTTATACGCTTTCGAAGGTTTTTTTTTTTCGCGTGAATAGTTCTTTCGAATGGTGTAGATCATCCGGATCAGCCTTAGCCAGCTTTACAGGAGGTAATATTGAGCATTCGTCAAAGATGAAACATTTACGTAACGTGAACTGTTTGCATGAAAATGGAACATGTGTTGTCATTACAAAGCTTTCATATGGGTAATGTCTTTTAAATAATTTTTAATATGCCTTTAACGGTTAACAATAATCAAAACTGTATGCACGCCCGAAAACTTCTGGCAACGTATACTGGCGATATTTGTTCAATTTTACGGCTCCTCATAAAGAACTCGACCTTTAGAATTCGACTTCAGAAGATTAGATCATCACATAACTTTTTACTAATGGATAATCCTACAAAGGGTACAATAAACCTTCTGAAAATATCAACGCAATCTAAAGTGAATTTTTGATTAAGAATAATCGAAAAATAATGCGAAGAACTAATATTTAAAAATGACGTTGAACTTTCATGACGTTCTTCGTTTATAATAACCTTGATAAACCTGACAATGAAATATTGTTAGCAATTTTGGATTGCGAAGTAAAAGTAACATGATTTCCTTTATTAAGTAATCCTCGTATTTCAGTAATAAAGTAAATGTCTAACCAAAACCCAGTTTTTTTTTATTTCATCTTATTATTAATACAGTATAACGATGCTTTTATAATATAAAAGTCGCCATAGAATTTCTTATTCCAAATAAATAATGCTGTGAACGTGCTGTTTGAACAAAACGTGAAATAAGGTATCCAATTATCAATAAATTTACGAATGCAAGTACGTTGTACTTCCCGTAGGTCGAAAAAACATACGAAAACGTATCCTCTATTTGCCTGCCAAATTCATAAACCTTCTTTCGTACGACTGACCAAATCTGCCAGCTAGGAATGCACGTAACAACACTACACTTGCACACACAAAATGGTAAACGTACACCACCGAACCCAACGCACATTCCTTCATTTACAATCTCAGCACAACCCGACCACAACCCAGATAGCAACCGGAAACAATGTTTTTTTTATCGGCTAACGGTAGCAACTGTCCAAACGGTGGTACCAGAGTGCAAAGTTTTTAAACATTCCCTTCGGTCTGACCCTTCCGCGTTCATGAGAGTTCGGGGGTTTTTTTTTTTGTTTATCTCTTTTCCGCACTCCATTCATTTGACCGAAAAATTAACGTACCATTTAGAAGCCGCGCCGGGCACACCGAACCAAAGTGCGCGCGGTTTGAAAACATTTCAACCTTAACATTGACAGAACAAACGCCGCAGGGCATTTACGTGCGGTGTAATAGTTATGCGGAACGGAACGCGTAGAACAGGGCAGATTGCAGCCGTAACTCCCTTTTTCCACGCCCGTGCAGGAAAACAGTTTTCCGCCCGTAGCGCATCAACCGCGCGAGGTGTAAAAAGCACGATGGAAATTAATTATACAGTACCTTCTTCTATCACCCAGCGCTATGATGCTGACCGGTTTGGGGATGGATGCAAAAGGCTTGCATTGGAATTTCCAACGCAAACGGAAAGCAAAGCACCATTTTCCGCCCTTGTAACGTGTGTGCTCGTGCCAAAGAGCTTTCCCAATACCGTTCGACATAATACGCAGGGTGCATTAAACAAAAAGCGTTTCCCAAACTCAAACACAGAGGCTTCAAAACCTTCAATGTTGAAGAAAAATTAACCGTATTATTTCTTCACTATGGGAATGCATCCGTAACCCATCATCGTAAACAAAACTAAATAAAACTGTGGTACATTAACTGGCAGAACAGAACATAACCCCTGCTGCAAAGGCACGTAAATGAAGCAAAAAAACTCCACAGCAAGTACTGCTACTGGAGGAATGCTAAGTTACTTCATTTCGACCCTTCCTGTTTGAGGGTCACCTTTTTGTTTCTTCCTATCTGAAACTGTGGTCAGTTTTATGATGTCTATGCTTTTGGGGTTGATTTTTCCTACCACACTCCAAATTTGAACATTGCGTAATGAGAGTAAGTTTTAAAAGTTGCCCCTTATTGTCTGTACATCTTATTCCCGCCTTATCCGAAAGCTCATCCACAGCAAATGCCACGCACTCGGCATTTCAAGCATCGAAGAGGGTTAATGAAGAATGCGAAAAGAACCGCTGCACACGATGCACTTAAAGGCTCATGAAGGAAACAAAGTTCGTGGAACGGGCCATGAGGAAAAACTTCAAACTCAACTCATTTGTTGCTTTTCGTGGCCATAAGGCGTGCAATTGTGCAGCTGACATAAGTGCTTCATTAGAGTGGCGAAGGTGTTGATGGCCGGTCGATGTACCTCTTTAAGGAGGCAGCTCAACTGCTAGCCGAAAATGATGATGATGACGATGATGAGGTACTGTTCTGAAATCGAACCACGGGTTAAATGGGTATAGCAAACAATCGGACACTGAACGCAATTCGGAGATGTGCAAAATGGGGTCCTAAATGATGAGGTGTGAGCAATTGTGGCTTGATGTGTAACACTGTTCATTTAAGATTTTTGTTACTTGCAATTCGAATGAACGTCGAGTAAACAAGTGTAATTACTCATTATTTTTATATAATATGAGATCAAGGAAGAAGTAAACATGTAATATCTGCATACCTTTTTCTGGGTAATTTTCAAGCGCCTTACCAAAATAAAATTCCTTTGGACGACAATACTTTTATTTTAAATAATTGATCCTACCGATACTTTGTGTGGAGGCTAAATTGGAGATGGAATTATCAATTCTCAGCTTAATTATTAAGCTGTGGAGATGAAATTATCAATTCTCATAATTTTGCAACCTAATTTTCCATTTTGTTCAAAATGACATCGTTACACAACTGCAGCGTATTATTATTAAGATTGCAGGTATAGTTCTTATATTTGCTGATGAGGCATAAGCCCTGCCCTTCACCATCACAACAAACAACTGTTAACAAATGATAAGCGGACGAGTAAGCTCAATGGTGTGCTTCTCTTCTCTTCAGGTCTATTACTTTCCCAAAGATGTGATCATGTGGCAATGATGTTAATAAAGAATTATAGAATTAAGATCTGTAAGTACTTTTGCGATCTTTTCTAGTTTGGAACTTCTAATTCCGTTAAAAAATTAATTGAACAATTAAATTCTGGATGCTCAGAGCTTTTGCAAATAACAAATTTACTACATATTGCATAACTTACAGGGGCATCAGAGACATTCATTTGTTCCATGTGTAACATCAGTTTGCAATCTCGACATCGGTTTACCATCGAGTTGGTAAATAACGAATTTAGTCTCATAACTACAGTTCGCCCCATTAGCTTTGTAACCACAAAGCTATAAAATTTTGTTATTTTTGTGCAAATCTTTAAAGCCTTTTTACTTACAAAATATGTTGCTAGTGTATACGAAAGCCATAAAACACCACAACACATAAGCCATGGTGGACAAAACAAACAAAACCATTTCTGGGTATTTTATTGTATGCGCTGACACTAACCACCACTAACCAGCAAATCATAAATTCGATAGGCAGCAGATCGTTACGTTTAGTTTTGTTCGCATTCCCATCAAAGCTCACCGCGATTAAGGTCACACCCTTTTGCGTACTGCCGTCGAATGCAATTCGATGCCAAGCAAACGACGCTCCGGCAACGCGTTCGACATTCGCCATTCGGTGCGGTTCCATTTCTTTTCCGGTTTTTTTGCGAGAAGAACGAACAGAATTGCAGCTCAAATAAACACAATGCCACCCCAACGCACGGGGGGAGCGAAAAAAACAACAAACCACCCCTTCGGTTCGTTGCTATTGGTGCCGGTGTCGGTCGCGAACTGGTTGATACTAGCGAAAAGGATCATAGTTACCGTTAGCCACTTAGTCACGCTCGGTTTAGACCCGCTGTTGCCCGTTGTGTCACAGTTTTTTCTCGCGAACTTCGCGCATACAACGATCGCGCGCGCGCGCGCAAACAATGGGTTATGGGTTACCAGTCATGGGCCAACCGCCTTTCTTTGCGACCAACCAACATTTACAACACAACACAGTTTAGTGTGCAAAAGTTTTGTACAATACCCACCATATGAAAGGGGATGAAAGGGTGGTTTTGGGATGGGTGAGTTAACCGTTGCATATTTCACGCCCACAAGCTTTGTGTTCTGGGAGAGAAACAAACTTTCCCTCCATCTTTGGGGGGGTGAATTCTTAGACCACCTGGGTGGATCGATTTTGCTAACGATAAAGTTATGCAGCCATGTTATTCAAAATAAATGCACATGACATTGTGAACCATCGGAGGGTGATAACAAATTAGAGAACAGAGCAATAAAATGATTATGATCGCTTTAAGTTGACATAAGTCAACAATCTATCCAGCACTATGCGATCTTGCTGAAAAAAACAACTCCCTCTTCATATGGTCGGAAAAAATAAGTTACAGTTTTATAGTCACATCACCGTACCGTAAATTCGTTGTTCACACAACCTGTCATCCAACAAACACTTTTGGCACGCTGGTCAAACATCAAACATTGCATAAATTATCATCATCATAATCCTTTTACTCCTGCCCGCGTTTAATATTCACTAAACCAATCAAATAGGCGAACCACCCACATCATGGCACATAAATTAAAATGTAAAGTGCCACAAAATTGTTTTAAAGTGATGCTCAAAATGTAATACTTCTAGCGATTACCGTAGTGTAGATGTAATCTCACATACACACAACCACCGACTGGGATCGGTGCATCGAAAAACCGCGGTACCGATGGTAGTTCGCCCGGAACCAGAAACGTTTAAATAAAATGTTTCAAATTAATTGAGATATACTCTCGGCCGTACAAACAGTGTGCACTTTTGCGCAACACACATTACATTTTCACCCGGTGACTGGTGGCAAACACCGGGTGCATCCATTTCCGGTTGCCGGATGCAAGCGAGTTTATGTGTTTGTGTGTGTATGTAATTTTAATTATAACCGATGTCCGATCTGTCTGCTACGTCCTATATGCCGCCCTTCATCCGGGCTCAGCAGGATCGGAATTCCAAAATGGATGGACAAGGGTAAAATTTAACTACACACCACACGGAGAAAATGGCGGAAATGAATGCACTCGGTGTAATTTGCACTCGACAATTGTAATCATTTAATCGAGCGAAAACCCTTCCCCGCCCGAACCAACTTCCAGCGGGGTTGTTTTGGTAGGAACATGGAGGGATATAATTTTCGGTTTTACCAGAATTCGGATTCTACGCCCAATCGTCAGAACGCCCACATCCGGGGCAGGATATTGATGATGTGTTTACACATGTTTAGTGCCTAAAATGTTGAAACCCCCGCCAAACCCCATGTCCGGACGGCGGATCCTACATCTTCCGGTGGTGCTATAAATACTGCAAATAATATCCTTCAGTGCAACCGTGACCACCATAACATCGAGGGGGGGGGGGGGGGGGGTTTACTAGTAGGAGAAAAATACCTGCCCCAAAATATGCTATAAACACGCTCTTATCATCTCCCTCGTTCTGCTATCCACCATCGCTAGGCCATGTGTTCAAATTTCATAATTAAACTGTCAACTATTAAACAGTAAGCTTATTGTTTTTCCACATACGATACATTCCACCGGTGGCGTTGGGTTTTGGCCAGAAACCTGGGAATGGGCTGGAAAGAACGTACACGGGCCGGGTTTCAACAATTGCAATCGATATTGCATTGGCATGGCGCACTTGTTGTTATTGTTTGGCATTCCGATCGGATTCGGATAACCGATTTTTAATCGATTTTTAATCGATACTACAATAATAAAGTTCTACCTGATATGTAGGCAGAACCGAGCTGCAGGGTGCGTAGAACGATAAAAGGGTGACTACAACTTTTTATTTGATTAAACTTCAATTCGGTATGCACAATTTTACTGCAATTAAACTGTCATCGATAGGCGACAGATGAAATCGATCGGGAAAACGTATTTATGATTAATTGTATTCATGATCCGTGTGTGTGTGAACGTGACATGAATTTAAATACTATTAGATGTTAGTTTATCGTTGTATA
This sequence comes from Anopheles marshallii, assembly GCF_943734725.1. Taxonomy (NCBI): domain Eukaryota; kingdom Metazoa; phylum Arthropoda; class Insecta; order Diptera; family Culicidae; genus Anopheles; species Anopheles marshallii. The sequence continues at coordinate 52,221,039 of NC_071327.1, forward strand.
TACGAATCGGAATCTCCGAAGGCAATGTATTCTAAAAAGTTCTCTTCGCTCCTAATAAAATAATGTTTTAGGTCCTTTCACATTCGCAAACGGTTTTGCCTTTTCCGTACTATTTAACGTCTTCAAACCCATTATAGAACGAGTTAGCGAGGCCTTACAATGTTTGAACCGCAATTAATTATGTACCGATTAATGGGAGTAATGATGCCCCGAAGGACCCCCATCACCCCAGAAGAGGAAAACCGGTCGAATGGGAATTTGGGTTTTTGTCATAATTAATTGAATAATTAATTCGCTCGTTAACCGCATGGAAACACTTGCCGATATATATATGATACCGGTACCAGGCCAGTTCGACCAGCCCGACCAGGGCATTGTGCCCCCTCCGAAAATGGCACTTATTGCATGGCTAATTTCGATCCCTTACACTTGATTTCTTGGGGTTAAGTTCGTGCCACTTGGTTCGTAATAATTCGTGCTCTACTGAAGCAGCAACAACAAACGACACGCTACCACCGGAGGAAAATCAATTAAATTTTCCACACCTGCGGCATCTGTCTGAGGGGGGGGGTTTTGGAAAATGGTTTGCGCTTTGTATCGGACGAGAACAGTAACGTTGCAAAATTGGGCTTTGAATCTTACGAATGCTAAACGGCATTGTTCGGGTTAACGCGCTCAACCATGGCACCCATTCAATACCCAAAATAAAACTATTTTCATTTCCAAAAAAAAAGCTCTCTCGCAATCAACACACACACATGGACATCATTTGCGACACGACCTAAGCGTCACGCGCGGTTACAATTAATTCGCTCTGCATGCCGAACAAGAGGTTAGTGAGGATTGTGTTTTTGTTTCTTTCGCTTTCTTAGGTGAAGTAAATCAATTTCGAAGCTGTTGCCAGCATCATTTGACATCGATACGGGTTTAAGCGGTCGCAAAGTGAATGGGATACTTTTTGTTTCGTGATCTTGTGCATAATCGAAGACGCCAACAAAAACAAAACATTCAATTTTCGGAATGGAAAATGTGACTGTCATGAAAGGATTATTTTCCTTTTGTTATTTGTCATGCGAGATTTTCCCTTTTTTCCTTAAAAGCAATTATTGGCTTTATATCCACTTAAATATAAGCGGCTAAACAAAGTGAATATCTACAATGCTTAATCGATAGTTTTCTAAACTTCAATGGGAAATTCCAAAAATGATTCAATGGACCCATAACCAAAAACAGCAGTGGGAAAATAAAATAAAAAAACAAAGAGGACTATTTTATCCCTTAAAGAAAAAAAGATTAGTTAAATTTATTGTTGTGATCTTTTCCACGTTGGCTTCAATCCATATTGAGAAATAACCCAACGAGGGGCGCTATGATAAAGCACGAAGTGTTTCTGACACGAAAGGTCATCCTAAATTATTATTTGATACTATTAAAAGCAGAATGGGAATTTTAGTATAAAAAACTTCATAAAGAAGAACAGCTTTGTGTATGACAATAGGTTGTAATGTGCCAATTTGGCACAGTTGAGGTTAATGAGGCCAAAATTGGGAATATTTGGAGCAGTTGGGATTAATAAGGGAAATCAATTTTCTTCTTAACATTACATCGATGAAAAGCTTATTAGTTATGAAGAACGTATATCTTAAAATAATACAATATTAAACAATTATATTTATTCAATAAGTTTGTCACGTCTACAACTAAAAGCATTTGCACATATTAATCATTAAAATAAAAAAGTTGATTTGTTTCTAGCATCGATATGAATCCTTAATCCTCCGGATTTTCCTTCGTCACGGTAGTGCTTCTTCGGATTAACCTCATTAAGCGTAAGCGCCATTGTACCTTCAGCCGAAAAGGTGTTGTAAAATGTAATTTCCACCTAAACATCATCCGCCTTCCACGACGGGGAAACGAACAAAGCGTGTCGCGTAAAATCTCCCAGACAGAAGAGGGATAGGTCAGTAATTCGCCCGTATACCACCCGAAGCACACCCAGCCAGCGCGTGTCAATGGACGTTGATGAACGCGACTTACCCTCCGGCACTCACAACACCTGGTGCGCGGGTTGGTTTAGTGTACTTTGACACACCGTACCGTACCGGTTGCTGATTCCATGGGTGTTGTTTAATTTTAAATCAAATTACATCCGTACCACGCAGTGCACTGGAGTGCTGTACACGATCATCATCATGATGGGACAGAACGGCAAAGGGGTTGTAGAAGAATTTTCCAATTTTACGAATTTCACCCGTTACCGATTCGGTTCCCAGCGTGTTTCGACAAGCAACCCAAGCGACGATGACGGTGTTCGGTTGTGGTAATGTAACTGCCATTAACTCTTCTCCGTGCATGGTAGAGTTTTGTTCTTATAGCTCTGCGGTTGATGCTGCTGGTGCCGGGCCACACTTCGCAAATCGTGCCAAGTCAGGTGTAAAATTATGTAAAATTGGCACAGTTTCATTGAGTAATTGAAAGAGGTTTCTCTTACTCGCATAACCGGTGCGGAACGACACCGACACGCGGTCGTGGTGCTGTAGCGAGTTGGGTGGGATGTTTCGTAGCGTTTGCGAAACACTTCGTACCGATTCCGATCAATGACAATTGAGCCATACTTCTCACTCTAAAGAAGAGGCATATTGTTATTTACCGGACGGAATGGAAGCTTCAAATATGAACTAACTATCCGTTTTGATACTGTCATCATTTCATCAATCTTCACTTCATCGACAGGAAGTTTGCGCTAGTTGGAAGATTAATAAACTCCTTCTTTCAGGTCTCATTCCTCACGCGGCCCCAGACTGAGCAAAGGTCTGGAAAGGCTCACCCAAAACCCCGAGTCACTAAGCGAAAGGGTGGCATGTTGCTGACACAAGCAGTACACCAAAATTATTCCCTTCCGTTGCTGATTGGTTAGGTGAAGCATCTTGAGCGTAGCAAGTCGAAAAAGGGTCAATATTTCGATCGTGTTCTACGCTGAAACCTCGCTCTACTTAATGAGCTGTCACTGAACGGTTGTGGTGGGTGCTGAAACTTGGCCCGGGTATAAACCTCCCGCTGGGGAACGCCCAAAAGGGAAATTAATACAAAACCCCGTTGTAGCACGTCCGAACCCAACCCAGGATCGAGGTTTTTATTTTATTTTCATCGTGAAAAATTCACCACTCCCTGGGATTAAATATTTCCTAAAGTGCTTAAAATCTAGCCCGGAAATCGAACCTGTCCAATTTGATTAAGAAGTCAATCAATTATATATACACCACCCTTCATTCGCAGTGGTGCAGTGCCGAAAAGTTCTCAGCATTCAAAGCTACCCAGGCTTTTCTCCGGGAAGCTCCAACAAGCTGTGACTTCCTTGCACCTTCCCGAGCCTTGACAGAAATGAAGCAAGGCTTAAGAATTACAGCAAGTTATTACCCGGTGCCTTCTTCACGGTTGGTATTAACGAATGCTGGCTGTTCCGTAATTTTTCATCACCATCTGGCTACCGTTAGGGCTACCAATATCTACTAACCTTTGAGGTATATTAATGAGGCAGGTCTTTCTCGACGACGATAGTGACAAATTTCAGCCATAGACCGTCGCGAATGATGTAACAACGAAGTCCTTAGAAAACGTTCAAAGCGAAACTGCAAGATGCAGATTTAACTGATAAAATGCAATTAAACATTACATCACGAAAGGAAGACTTGATTGATGTCATCACAAGGTGCAAATTGCCAGCGAAGAGGTTTTCGAGAAGCTCAATTTGAAAAGTACCAAAAGCTTTTAGCTCGACGCAACTAAAGAATTATGATGAGGCGAATGAGTTCCGATAGCTTTTTTCCTAGCTATTTTGAGATTCCTTAGAAACTTGTATTCAAATTAGCATTTTGAACCTTGATCCTAATGTTCGTTTTGATTGTTTATTAAATATTGAAACAGCAGCTTAATACTTTTATTCTTTAAGATGCGCTTGACCATACTCGACACTAAAGGGTGGCATTTGTAATCTATGTTAGTTTTCATTTTTATGTTTTACACCCATCATTTTTTATTTGTTTTGTCCCACATTTTTTATTGACGCTTCGTTTGTCGAACATTCTGAAAGAAGGCTAAAAAAACAGCTAATGAACAGCTGTGTTCGTACGCATAACTTATGAGTAGCGCATCGAAGCATAACAGCACAGACAAATGCCAAGAGCTTACATTGACATTTCGAGACAAAAATGTGCATATACTCATAGTGAAGACAAAACCAAACCCCGCTTCATACAAACTACTCCATCCGAAAACGATTGAAAGTACACGAGGCATGAGCATCCGTTCCAGCCACACTACGGCTTCTGCTTCAATACCTTTAATGTCAGCACCCTATCGTACGTGCATGGTACGCTGCTGAAATGGAAACCCTTGCAACAAGCAGACCACTTTGAAGGTAGGTAGCTTCATCCGTTGCTCCTTATTGGATAATTTGGCAGTGATGTGAAGGTTTGGTCCCGTGTCTGGGCCATTGCCCCTTCTTGCCTCCGGGAAACGGATGGACCACGCCGAAAGAGTACTTGACCGTGCAGAATCGGTCAAGACAATTAGTGTTAAATGTGAATGAGATGAATAAAAGCAAACCCAAAGAAGAAGAAAAAGGCACCATGCCACAACACCCCAGCTCCATTCCTCATAGATGATGCATGATATATGTTAAAGTAATACAAATCTCCACCGCAAGGTTGCGCACGTGAACGGAAGGTGCGACGGAAGCAACCGGCGAGACACACTCACTCACTACACAAATGATCGGGTGAATGGCATTTAAGGGTGGCATGGCGCTTGAATTTTAGGTCGCTACCACAGAACAGTGCATTCCAAAGTTTGTGATGTACTTGTGTGTATCTGTGTGTGGGTCTGTGTTTACTCAACGTAACAGAAGCGAAATATCATCTCCAATGCTACATTGTTGCCTTCATACCAACGGTTTGCACTCTGGTCGTGTAACCAGCCCACTTAGATCGAGGGTTTGGTTGGTTTGTGTGTTCTTATGAAGACATGTTTTCGACCGGCATTTGCCCACAGAGTATTGCGTTCGTACAGTTATTACATTCCAACGAATGGAATCTATTTTTCTTCTTCTATAGGATAAATGCCAAACATGTCAGACATGTTGGTGCATCCAATTGATTTAAAAAGGGGATTTAAATCAATGCTGCTAAAAGCTGTCACTATATTTGAGGAACTCGTGTATGAACACAACAACTTAAAAGCATTGAACTACATTAACACGATAACGTTAAATCTCTGCAAATGTCGCTACACGAACAATGTCGTTTAAAGCCTTCAAACATGTCCCGATCCAGCAAATCCACAAGTTCTTTTTTGCACTACAAAACCACAAACTTAATACTTCTTCCTGTGAGCAATAACAAAATATCTGAGAGAAGGACACGAAACGGGTCGTGATATTTCTTCATTTTCAGCTCTATTTCCAGTTTAAATTAAATCTTGCTGCATGATATTCTTTTCCCTTTCCCAATCGACACCTGGTTCTGGTTTACTCGGACTGTTTTTTTTCGCTTTTTGTTCATTCCCTTTTCGAATCGTGCTTGCCGTTCGTGTCTAGCAACACACCCGGGTTATTGCATAGCTGCTCCAAACTTCTTGAGACTGTTTTGAGCTATGTACACACAGTCAGCACCATCTAGCAGTGAGACGGAAAAAACAGGAAAGCTGCAAAAGAAATCACTCAGACACGCTGGGCCTTACCTGTGAACCTTGAAAGATTCTACCCCAAATAGGGAAGGGTGATCATTCACTCCCAGACACCGATGCAAAGCCACTTTAAGATGCCACTCCACGCTCGAACGCTACAGAACAGATCCACAGCATTCATCAGGCGAAGAAACACTCGACCGGCAAGAAGGTTTTGGAGCACCGAGGGTGAAAAGCCGTCAGGCTTTATTACGTAAAGGCTTTGGCATTTCGACGCCAAACCGACGGATGGCCTTTCTAGCGTATCGTCTTGCCGGTGTGCAGAAACGTGTTGCACCAAGGCACACCAAAGTGGACTTCATTAGATGCACAAACAAAACAAAATTGCTTCAAGCCCGGAATCGGTGGCACAATACGGAGCACAATTCGTGATCGAGATCGTCAGACACTACTCGAAGGTAATTAGCAAATTAGCAAACTTGCTCGATTGAAGGCGAAAAAACCATCAAGCATAAAGCTAGGTGTTGATATCATCCATCTACAAATGAGCGGCGGTTCAGGTGGGCTCTAGGTTCCTGAGCCAATTTCAAACCTTACAGCAAATTTTCTTTCCTATTCATCGAACTCAAGGGTATCCATGAACAAGGGGAGGTAAAATCCTCACGACATTCAGTGTTCTAGAATTAAGTTTCTTCGCCGCGTTCCCACCAATGGAGGAGAATTTTGCAACTCTTAAATTTAACCCACCATGGGAGTACATCTATAAAAGTACAGTTTACACACGCTAAGTGCTCCCCATCGGAGATGAGATGACACTTAGTACGGCTCCATTTACTCTGCAAGTGCGACGCGTATCTAGTAACCTTGATTTTTCACTATTTCACCAGCTAATGGGCAGGATAAGTGAGCTGTCATTTACAGCCGAACTCACTTTAGACACCATTATTTCATGATTCCATCCGATTCATTTCCTAATCTGCTCACCGCTTCCTACCACCATTCGCCCAAACCGGACTGCAAAAGACATGCAATCTTTCTTTTTTCACGGTGAATGAACGACTACAAAAAAAACACACAAATATACCATCCCATCCAAACCCATTCTGGTTCGGTGCAAGTGAAATTGGTCGACTTGGTCGACATGGTTCCAAGCCAGCCCCCGGCAATGCTACCCATGTGCTGACCTGGTTCGCTTGGGCCGGCATTTTTGTGCCGGCAGTAATGAGTGTCTCACCGTGCGGAGGTTCTGCATATGTGCACAAATGGATCTTTTGCACCGATTCGGGCCCCGGTTTGCCGAACAATACCCGCCGTGTTGCGCCATGCAAAAACAAAAATGTCTGCCTGTGCACACCACACTCTCGGAAGGTGAAACTCATCAGATGGGGAACGGTGCTCCCACTGCTTAAAAGTAGCCAAGCTTAACGCTCCCAAAGATCGGTTAACCACGTTCTGAGCCGATGGTTATCTGCGATTGGTGCTTTTAACCTCCCCGTTTGTGGCACGAAATTACTTAAAATCTCGATACGAACACCCCGCGGCCAAAGCTGGCTGTTACACATTTCATTTTCCATCATTCACCATCCTCCATCGGCGACCGTACGGGGTGACCCTGGAACATAAGCACGTACAATGGTGCCGTGGCAGTATGGGTCTATTTTACTCCATCCACCACGTTTGTATGTCCAAATGCGACCCAAATTAGAGTAATAACCCTAATCATCCGTTCGGTTAAGAAGTGGTGCGTGTTTCTTCACGCACCGTACACATATCCGTATTGGTCATCATTGCCGTGATTTACCGGACCCATAGTCAGGCTGGGTAAAGTTTCGTTTTCGTGTACGACGTGGAATTTTTGGGATGGTGGATAATTCCTCACTATTTTTTTTTTTTTTTGCCTACGGGCAGCGTTTAATTACGGCAGCGCTCACGAAAAACGCTAACCCCGGAACAGGAACTGGGATGGAAAAACTATTTCAATTGATTTCATACAGGCCGATTTTGTGCTGCGTAATAGTAGCAGTTGAAACGATTTCGCTATGGTTGTACCATTTGATGTTTTCGAAGAAGTTCAAGGTGAATGTGTTTAAGTGCACGTGATGTACTAAGATTGGGTTCTATTTCCAATCACATTAGACATCCATAGTTTATTAAAAGGAGCGTAGAAGTTGGTGAAAAAAAATCTTTCATTTTGTTAATTCAACCCATTCACCAATTAGATCGGATTGTCTATCGCAATTCCATGGGTGTTTGCTATATTAATTTAGCAGTTTGGCTATACTTCCCTATTGCTTCATAAAACAGTGCTTGAGTGCAATTGAACAAAGCAAGGTTTATTTTTCATCCTATTCAGGATGTTTATTTTTTTATTTGAATTTTTTGTGATATACTATTTACTGAATTAATGTTCAAATAAAAAAATCACATATAAACACATTTAAATGTAAAACATCCTCACACCAACCAAAAGAGCTAGGCAAACCAATTCTTACTTTCTTTAACATTATTTCTACCCTTAGCTGGAAAGTTGATCCTGCGTACGGGAGATTGGTCCGGATAGGATTTTGAACCGGTCCTGTGGTCGTGTATCGATACACTACCGGCCCCAAATCAAAAAGTAAAAGTTATGATTGTAAAATATTCCATGCAATTTGGTAAAATTCATTTAACAATTAAACTGGGTATATGTAACAATCCTTTTCAAAACATGATGTTTATTTACTTTCATCTGACTTTACATGACAGAGCATCTGATTAGCTCCCTTAGTATTGTAACACAAGAATGTTTCTTTATACTATTATTCGTGAAAGAATTAGTGAACATCGACTTCGTGTGAGTATCAAGTTAAGTAAAGAAAAAAATACAACAGCTGTACAATGAAAGTAATAAATTTGTATATGCTTGTACCAGGAATATCAAATAACCGGCATAATGTTAACTTACATAAGGCAAATATTTGCATCATCATCAGTTACGCGACACGTTAAAGAGTGCAATCAATAGAAAACATCGCATCATGAATTGTTTGATCATTATCATCGACTTTGAAGATGGTGATTGCTTTTTTTTATGCAAAGAATTTTGAAACATACACCCGTACCCATTGTAGCGAACATACGCTCCATTACCCGGCCAGTCAAAGCAGAGCCTCCCGTAAGGCCGTCTCGGACCCGTTACAGCTGATGAGTTGTAAACCAGTTGTAATTAAATCGTTGCTACATCTGCTATACACACCGGTAAACAGTACCCCCCAGGAGTAGATTCGGACCCGGGTGGGTTGGCCTGTGGGTCGAGTTGTCACACAACAACCCCAACCAATGCTTTTTGCGAACCATATAGCTCGTTTTCCCTTGGCCACTGGAGTCGTTCAGTAGCAAGGGAAAAAACTCGCCTACAACAACCAGCCGTTGTCCAGCGTGGATTGTGCTAGTTGATGATGACGTTCAGCAATGCGACTCGCCTGTGTCCGACAAGCGGTGTAGTAAATGTCGTCATGTCATTCGAATGTTGTATCGATCTGGTACCATTTTTACACGTTCGCTCAATATTGGGCGATAAATTTTCCCATGCTTGCACGCGTGCAACACCGGCACTATCTGGAGGGTAATTATTAAATTCAATCAGTTGCAAATTCTTTTTTTTTGTTTAAAAAAATGTGTCGCACATGGAAACACTGGTTTACTTTCTGGGGCAGTGACGTCGGATACATTCTCCGAACAAACCTGCGTCGTTGAGCGATGCGAATACATTGTGTGACAAATTTGCGGTAAATTTCGCACCTTCAACAAATTGTTAAGTATAAATTTTTAATCAAATTTCCACCATTCATCGGGCGGCGAGAACCAGCGGTAGTTGTATGGTTAGTCCAGAAGCTATCGACTTCCACTCTTCATAGCATATGCTTCTGGGTTTCGTCGTTCGAACCATTAACGAAATTAATTTTCTTTATTTTCTATCAATTAATAATGCGCAACCGGCTTGATACAACCGATTGCTGCGAAAGAGGTTTTTTGTACAGACGATTAAATATTATTTATTTTCCATCCGTCCACTGGTGTGCCCCCGATGTTGGTATTAAAAATTGCAATTTCCATACACCAAGCCCGACTTCTCACCTTTTTTATAACTTTTCCTCTATTCTCTGCGTTTCAATCTGCAAATGAAGGCAAGAAAAACGTAAAAAATGGTATTAATTTAATGTTCATCACGAAATTGTTTACAGTATTGTCGACATATGTTTCATTGCTTATCTTTCAACTGTACGGTAATTAAATTGATTATTTTGCATGCGATTACCAACATGTATTAACGACAGGTTATCGACAAACAGTTGGTTTCCCATAAGCACTGACTAACGGTGAATTTAGCGATCATAATATAGCTCATGGCAGAATCAGTATATAATATACTGATGCGGTCTATATATATATAGACCGGTGGTGAATATACCTTGCGGTCTAGCATGTTAGTCTTTTTTTACAAACTTATTGTGTAAAATTATTTACAATTTTTTATGTAATATAATCAATGGAAAATATTGTTCATTCGTCGCACAATTATGCTCCATCTCAACATGTTGACTATAAAATTACCACATAAAGAAGCACCTTTCCTTTATTATTTAACACAATTTAAATTGGCATTATATCCTTTTCAAGACAAAAAAGAAATACACTTTCAACTTTCGTTTACAACACTTCCAAACCAAACCCTTCTAAAGCTCACCTTGATGTTGCGTGTGATTCATAGGTTTGCGCTCAATTTCTAACCTTTTGTCTACCGCATCTAGCTCCAGTCAATGAAAAAAAAAAACAAACATATTCCACGTGACAAGCTTTACCTTTCATGTTGCGCAGTGACCACGAACATATCATATCCGTAATTGGGTGAGACCGGTCAGCATTAGAAATAGAAAGATGGATACAAAGAGGAACACAACACGGTCGAACAAGACGATAAAAATAGTTCCAACTTTCTACCAGAATGAAACATCGCCCGCCGTCTGCGCTGTGGAACGTGCGCTGCATAACGCTTCGAGAAGTGAGCGAAGGGGCACACTGGCACAGACGGGGCAAAAGGAACCAACCGGGCCCGTCCCCGAAAGCAGTGAAAATTACACCCAATCAACACGGCGGGAACGGGCACTGCAATGAAACCGTACGGTCTGGGATAGTGCCGGTGCTGGTCAACTTTCTTTCGTCTGTACACGAATGTAGTGGCACGCTCGACCACCGAATGGGCCAATATTGCCTGTAGATTCGAGGCAAAAACAAAAAAAAAAAGCGGGCGACACGCATTTCGAAACCGAACCCATCGGTGATCGTGCGTCTTGGGTGCGGTCAGGGATCAGTGCCAGACAAGTGAAAAGTAAAATCATAACAGAGTGCCGACACGTCGCATGCTGCGGGCGGCTGTGTGCGTTGGCAAACCCTTTTTCCTATTTGACGACCCGCACAGTAGTGTGCACTCGTAAGATCACGATCAAGTAAAAACCGCCCAACGAAAGACGGGAAAGTGGTTTCGCAAAAAAAAACAGACCCTCGTGCTACAGTGTGTGTAGGTTTTCCTGCAAAGCAAGTGCATTCTACTGGTGAAATTCTTTCATTTAATGCATTCGACTACTCCCGTGACCCACTGAACGACGACTTTGGTGGTTTCGCAGTCGCATTTGCGGTCGGGAGTATATTAAAGAGATATGCTTTGCTGCAGAAATTTCCTTTGCCTCATTATTGCTTCGCCCCGTATTGCCTTTAAGCGCATTCGAGTGCCACCAAATAGAATCAGCTTAGTTGGGAGTGCTGGAAGCAAAATGTTTCCACGGTTGAATGATTTACAATATGGCTAAGCGTTGGTGCTTGCTAATCTTCTTATCACCACTTGTTCATGCCGTACACTGCGCTGCAAGTCTTCGGCTATGTACCACACGAAGTACAGCATATTGGCTGAAGTATTATCCTTATCGTACCGTAGTTGCATACCTGCTGTTCATAGTTACTAATCCGGCAATTACATCTCTTGAAGGTACTTTCGTCCTTCAATCGATAATTCTTGGAACATGTTGCAGCAGAGATGTACGAGAAATGATATTCTATCGCTTCACAGAGTAATCGGTCAAAATTCTTGGAAGCAGAATTTACATTACGGCGTTGGGTAATATTCAACTAACATAAGTTTCCAAACATACTTTGATGAGTTTGAAAATTTAGTTTTTTTAGGGTAGCTTAGTTTTTTCAGGGTCTTTTTTGTTTTATGGCTACACCATTCAACGCATCGCATTGAAACTCACCTAACAAATTCTTATCACACACTGCGAAAAAATCTAATTGCTATGAATACACGACACTTCCTTATACGCCATTCACTTGCATTTTCCCAATTCAAACCTAACTTTGTAAGACTTTTATAAGGAAAAATCATTTCCAACTAATATGGGGAAGAGAACGCGGAGGTCACTCATAATCGCTAGTGGAATTAGTGTGCTTATGAACGAAACCATCATCCACTTGTTGTCAATTTGCCACACTGTCAAATGTCCTTTGCTTTCTTCCCACGGAACTTGCGGAAGGTTTTGATATTTAGCTTATTTCCTTTTGTTTTCAATTTCCTTATATTACTGGCTGCATTGAATACACTAGACTCACATATTTATTTATTACGCATTTATATATAAATTTATACCAAAATATAAAACTAGTCGAGTTATTCATTTTTAGAATAAGTGAACTACAGTATGCACAATAACTTTATATTTACATCTACGTTATATTCACTTTCATAATGGTCTAATTTAATACAATTTACAACTCAAGCACGATGACGAATTAAAATTAAGATTAACAGCAGTTTATCGAAACACGCTTTTGCTTGAGTGTTTGTTGTTCAAATATCCCTCAACTTGGCATGGTTGTCTATTTTCCCAACAAGCTGATAAACACGTTCTACCTTTTGGACTCGTTTCATACATTCTCGTTCTTTTACGAGCAGGGTGTTTGCGTAGTTACGACACATTATTTTGTGTTATGTAACACGTTGCACACTGTTACTCAATGTAAACTGTCATACAAAAATCCCATTTTACATGTTGTTAATATTACGTGTGACCTTCGAAACCTTCGGCAACAAAAAATCTCAACAAAAACCCACATTAAACTAGAAAAATCAATCAATCATCATTCCGCTTCATTCATAGTGCAAAGTTTTACCATTTGCACGTTCATTTTACTGCAGCTGCAGTTGCTTTCTGTATAAAGATATCCTACCGCTACTCATTCAGCTCGCATCGCTTCGTAATAAAGTTGCCATTTTTATCAAACAAAACAACCATCTTTACACCTCGTCAACGCTTCACACGTTACCTTCAGCTCATGATTGATGCACCGACAAAAGTGCATTGTGTTGCAAAGGCATCTCGGTGTGTTTTTGTGTGCGTGTGTCTCAGACTCAGCACTCCCACCGCGGCAGGCGTGAAAGCGCATCCGGTTGCATTTGCGAAATATCTTCACGTTGTTTTCCCTTTCGATAAGCGCATCTTCCTATTCGTGGCCGCCGTTACGCCAAAAGGGCGACAGAGAAATCGCACCGTTTATAGACACTTATCAGCCGGGGAGATAAACTAGGTGGGGATCTACGCTGCCGGATAGCGGCACTGAGTGAACCGTTTGCCGCCAAACCGCACATCCGATGCTGACCATTAAAGAAAGGAAATAAATCGAAGTTTGTGCAAAACGGAGGTTGATTGAATCTTATGCGCGCTCCGGAATCCACCAATGAAAGTCTCCACCAAGTTAGTTAGTGGCGGTGTGGCATTTGAAGCATTCGGTTGATTTGGATCATGGAGAAGCGAGAGAAGAAAAAAACGCAACATAACAGCTGTAGAAGAGACAAGAAAGGGAGACGAAGCGAAACGAGGGAACGGGCGCAGATTTACAGTATCAATCCGCACCCGAAAACGTTAGATCGTGTCATACAATCAGCGTGTCTTTCGTGACTCAGGTGAGAAGGTTAATAGGAGGTTTCACTTTTACTTTTATTTCATTGCCGCGCCTTTGCCCCGTGCCCGTTTCCTTCGTTTTCACGTCTTACCGACTTTTGTGCAAGTTCATGCGCGGCTGTAACCTTCCCTGTATGATATGCTTTTCTTTCTCGCGCTCTGCTGTAAACTCTCTTCGTAATCATTTTCCTGCGCCAAAGGTGCACCACGTGACGGGCACCTCGTGACGAGTATTACTCTGCGCAATGTATGTGACTTGTCAATATCAAATTTGACGTTTCCACTTAACAATTGTCAGGTAAAAATAGTAATCCATACGTTTAGTTTGTCTAGACAAAGGTCAGATGTACTTAATGTGGGAAATAAACACCTTTATTATTTGCTAAAAAGTTGAAGGGTACTCCAACGATTGGAAGAAAAATGAAACAATACATTCGAAAATATTTAAAGTTTGTCATTATTTGAAAGACTTTGTAAGACTAAATGATTTTTTTTTCTTTTTAGTAAATAACATAAATATTTGACTGCCGGTATTTTTAAGATAAATTTTACACGATCCAGAAAAAGAAAAATACACCAAAATACTCATTTTAGTAGTTCCTTATTCCAAACACAGTAGAAAATATACATGTTTTGTTATTCACTGGCATTAAAGGCATGCGAAGTAAAATTTCAAAAATAAACTCAACCGTATAACATTACAATATACTGGAAATTTAATGTAAAAACAAAATATTAACTGCAAAATTTACGCGCATTGAACATAATAAACAAATCAATTTAAAATAGAACGATTTAATCAAGTACTCATAGGTTGTGAAGCCTCAGATGATAGCTGAGAGAATTTGTGGATCGTTGTGAACGTCTTACAAAAAATGTGATTAAACAATGTACGCCATCAATGGGGTGGGGTTTATCCTTTGTGCTGTAGATTCCATATTTCTGGTTCATTTGAATGTGCTGTTTGATGTTAAATCTCAAAACCATAGAGGATCTTTAAAACATTAGTACAACACAGTATTTTATTATTATAAGTAAAAAGTTAATAGAACCCTAAAAGATTCACTTTAATGAAACCAAAACATGAAACTTTTTTTCAAACTTTAAATATATGCGCACAACAAAAAAGGTGAATGAAACCACAGGTAAAGTTGATTAAAATTTCTTTTGCCGCTAATCAGCTGCACTTGATTGCTTCATTTCCACCTAAACGTTCATTAATGGTGAAAGAAACTGTTTCACCGAATTATTCACCTGTTATTTCTTCTCAACTTTTCCACACATGTCACACGGTCAGATTGATAGCTTTCAGCCCGACACCGTGTTCTCATCGTACCAGCTTGCAGCAAACTTTTTCACCCCATTTGCACATCACCAGGTCGAATGCCGGTGCAGTGCAGATATTCAACAAAAAAAGGCAAAAATCATCATAAATCACTCACGAATTGGGTGACTGGGTATGTGCCACGCGTTGCTCTAAAGAAAGAAAATCACACAATGTCGAAATGTTGCCGATTTTGTTTTTTTTTGTGTCGTTTCAGCAAAACTATGAATTTCTACACTCATCCGTTTCGCAGTGAACAAAAAAAAAACCTTATACCCCTGTGAACCCATACTCGTTGGCCAGTTCGAGACCTATCGAGACACCGGTGGAAATGCGGTGGATAATGGAATAATTCAGGAAATGACTTAATTACTAAACATGGAATTTTGGAACCGAGTAACCAACCACGATGCCGCAGGTGTATGCCACCGCCTTTGCAAGGCATATGTTGTGCGATTTTTATTTTTTGCCATCTCTTTTTTGTCGTTGCTTTTGATGGTGCTACACGATGAATTTTTCCTTTCTTTCTACCAACTTTTGCCTCATTGCCATCGGTACAATAAAATGTTCAACGCCTGTTCACACCATTTTGCTAACCAGCATCGGGTACGCTGGCGGTGAGGTTAATAGTCGGATGGCACAATGATTGAGACACCGGAAATGAAACCGAGAAGGGGGCGAAACGTTGGCTAAGCCGCGAACGCGTACACGCAGTAGATGAATAATTGAGCGGTAAATTGAAATATTCGTGTCACGTGTTTAGGTGCATGGTTTAAAATATAGTTTGTACATCCGAAGGTTATAGTTTTCACTACATTTCGGATCGGTTTAATAAAAAAAACGGGTAGAACAAAATCATTCAGATAAGCAAGAAAAAAGAATTCTAAACAGTTTTTAAAATCATCTTAATCAAGTCATTCAACTTTCAGGGGGAAGTGTTACAAGAAAAAAGCAAATAAAAAAGTGAAACTTAGTGCCAAAGGTAAACAGGGCATTTAAACAAATCTTGAAAGACAAAAAACAAGTCGATTGCAAGAAATATATTAAAACAAATTTTGAAAAACTTACAATAAATAAAGTGTTACAAACAAATAAAATTACACAAAAAACAGTTTATCACAAAAAATGAAGCAAACAAATTTCAACTACAAGAATACACACAAAAACACAATAATTACCTTGAAGAAAAGCGAAAAAGTAATTAACAAAAGAAAAAACGAACTAACAACTCAAAACAACTAGGCAATAGCAGTGGTGTAATGAAAATAGTTAAATAAAAATAAAAAAAAAATTACATACAAAATCAACAATTTCACACATGGAAAACTAACTATCAAAGAAAACAAATACATGTGTTTGAATTACCCATACGTTACCAAATGGAACCAATGTTTGTGCTTTTCGCAAGTAATGAACTTACAGAACAAACTCAGAAAAATTATATTTGCATTTGTTTTGCGTTTCAGCAACAAATTTCAAATGACATTTAAAAACAGCTCCCCCTAGCAAACATGGCCTGTCTTGTTAGCTGTCAACGTTGACAACTATCATCGTTCGGTGTTCACTTTCGTTGGAAGCCGGTTTTAACCAACCAACCCAACACCGGCCGGCCACTACCACCCAAAAGCATCCGATGATAAGGAAGGCGGTTGCATTCAGTAGTGACTGCAGCAACTCACATCACCATCCAATCACTTTAGAATCGCCTTCAAACCCACCAATAAAATGTCACACCCGGGCCGAACGACGCGCGTTCTTCTCGTTTCACTTACACGCAGCCTGCTGGAAACTATTGAAAAAAAAAGCTAACGAAAACCCAACCTCAACCCGTGCAGGGTTAGCTCGTTCGATCGCGCGACCTGGAATGGAGCATGCAAACGAAACCGAATCCTCCAAAGCTCCAACCTGCGGACCCCGGCACCCAGTGGAATGATTTATGCTAATAAAGCGCGTGCACCTTTTTTCTCTGACTTTTTTTGCAATATAAATAAAAACTTTTGACCAGCTCTAACGTTGCGGCCCATTTGGTTGCGGGTTTCACACGCCATTGCAGCTGGCGTTTGCTAGTAGCGGTAACGGGTAGTCGTTTTCCTTCAGCAAGCCCGTTTCGCTGCTGCATTCGTCACGAACGATCGCCACCATCGGTTTGCAGTGCATGTTCCCTGCACATGCATCAAAACAAGCGAAACCAGATTGAGCAACAGGCAAAAGGCATCCACGCTCACACACAGATGTCGCCTGTCATAAGCCTGGCTCGTTTGATTTCTTTTTTAAAAGGTTGACTCTAATGGTCTAATTATGAACCGCTCGGTGCGAGTTGGTCGAGGTGGTCAGCGTAGCCGAAACGAGTTGTGCGGATGTAGAACGAAAATAATGTACGCTGATCATTTGCATTTCAGGACCACGAAAATGCCAATTTGTGCCTTCTGTCACAACGTTATTTGAAATCATTAACGTCCCACTTGCAAGCGGAGGAAAATCTAGTCTAGATAAATGAGACTGTTCAACTCTTTTCAATCTCTAATACATATGATGCCGTTTCTTTTGGTGTGCTTAAATGTACCGCACATTTGCCACAATATACCGCACATCATTGATGACGTTTTAAATTTTAACTCACAATACCCGTTTGTATATTTTTTTTCATCCAAATACATCACTCCATCTTTAAAAGCAAATGTTTAATGTTGCAGGCGTACAGCACTCCTTCAAAAACAAAATCCTTCTCATCCCTCTCACGTACCTACCTACTACACGCAACGAGTAAACTGCCACAAATTTCCCATGAAATCATTAATTTAGTTGGTGTACCATTTTCGGCCACCCGCTGATAACGAACGACATGCTAAAGTTGTGACAATTTGTACGAAACTTTGGACGACCGTTAGGCCAGGCGGGCAGTAAAATAAAACAATCAAGCAACGTTCGCCTTGCGGTGCATTCTGCGGTACGTTGCTCGGGCACTCTTATCTAGAAGCAATCTAGTACCGTGCCCGTTACAACCACCATCCGATTTGACCGCGTAAGTGTAGCGGGTTCGTGCTCGGGTCACACTCGTACATCCTACTGCACGTTAACTGCAACACTTTTTAACCCCTGATGCTTACTACAATGGCCAACCAACCAAGATCCGGCATCTCTGCAGTCTCAAATCGGTGCGCGTAGTAAATCAATGTTGCACAAACTTCAAATTTAGTTACCTTTCATCGGGTACGCGGGTTAGTGCCGCTTATCGGGTTCGGGCGATAACTTTTCGCGATGCCGGGATGCGCTCACACCTCCGCGGTCTATCGTCAACCGTGGAACCGAAAAGTGCTAAGTCAACATGCGGCAGGTGCTTTCGCACAGCGTGAAATGTCTGCAATCGTAAGTTAACGTTCTGACGTGAAACGAAACCATTGCAGGGCTTTTCAGATTATTGCTAAACTGTTTGCAAAAGGAACGAAATTTAGAAAACTTTCCTTCATAATATGATGATAAAATTATGAATATAAAACTGTACAGTATTACAAAATATACTTTGTTTGGTACGGTAAGATCCACTCAAAGCAATGATTAAATCAAATTAATTTAAACGATGTTCAAACCAGTTCCATGTCCCAATTTCAAAAACCCTTTGCGTATGTAAGTTCAAGCGTCTTTGTCATTGTATGTATCAACATCTTCGTTAAACCGTTCTCGGTAGTCGAATTAAATAATAAACATTAACAATAACTGTTTTATTAAATTCTATTCCTCACCGACACAAAAACTAGACTAAAGAATCACATGGATTTCTGACCTTTCCTGACGGAACAATTCTTTTACTATTAGGTTGAACCATATATTTGCAATCAAATGTTAAAAGCTATAGAAAAGTGATCATGACTAAAACTAACTTCATTCTGAGCTGGAACCCCTGCCCAATCTGGATGTACGTGATACCAAAATGGAACGGTCTCGCACTGCGCAGCAGTTATGAGAAGTTTTGATTGATGGTGAGAAAACGTTTGCTCAAATGCCGAAATGGAACTTCGTGCATCAGAAGCTCAGGAGTCCATCAACCAAAATCGAAACTTTATGTGTGCGCATAAAACAAAAACGTGAGAAACGCATTACCAGCGTGTGGCTTCGCCTATCGATTTTTATTTGCCCACTGATTAATGCACAATCGTCCCGTTGGACAGCATCATCTTTTCCGATTGATGATGCTTTTGTTTTGCAACTGCAGTGGCTACGGGACTACTGCATCAGCGGCGTGGTGTAGATTACACCATTTCGTTACATGTTAGAAGTATTCCGGTTTTGTTTCCACTAGAACGCAACTAAACTCGCTAGAGCGCAGAATTTCATCAGAGTTAACTCTCTAAGAACGAACAAACAAACCGGAATGCTTGTTTATGATCGTGGCATGGTATGCCGATTGCGAATTTATGAGACAAATTGTGAAACGTGGCCCAAACGCGATCATATCATGAATGATGAATAGGGTGTGCGGGTTTTTTGTGTTGTGTATTCGCCGTGATTAAAACAAAAATTAATCATTCGTAAAGCTTAAAAATCAGAATAACGGAATGTCATTAACACTTGGATTGGAACAACAGGATCAACAAGGGGCAGCCCGCTTATGTATTGGCAGCGATGCGGGTCTTCACACGCCAGGTCCGTTTCAAAATCCCATCCAAACCAATCCTCCGTACGCAGGACTATCCGGCTACGGGTAAATAAAGTCAAAGAAAGCCAGAAATGGCAGGCAATTTAAAATCATTAAGATCAATATGGAATTATAAATTAACTAATAATAATTACTGACGTCAATAGGATATAACCATAACTGGAGCAGTACTGCCTTATATACACTTACAGTCCTTTTTTTAAGTTTGAAAAGTTCAACCTGAATCCCATGGAATCTTCAATGAATGTAGAACTGACGATCCTCACCTGGAATAAAATAAAAAATGGTATAGATATTTTCCATTTTCCAACGATTGATTCTATTAAACTCTTAACTTGCTATCTTACATTGCTAAAGATAACAGAATCTATTTCCTTTCAATGCCACGATCAAGATATTAATTCTTATGTATTCTATTGGGGTTTTCTCCTCATAAAAATTTACATTACGATGCACTTTTCCCATACCCCCTTCTACTTCAGTATGCTGCGTCTTCGACAAAACCAGACACCCATCCTGACACCATTCAACTTCCAATCCAATACCGTAATCGACCCACTTTCGTCGGCAAATGTTGAATCCCTCTCAAATAAGCAAAAACCCACAACACGCAAGCACACACACACAACTTTTCTGTATTCGTTTATCCTAATGCCGATGCAAAAGTAAAAAAAAAACACCTACTTCACTCGGGCGTTCGTTGCAGCTCACCAACACCCTACGGAAAGCACCTTTCAACCTAAATAAAACACGATACAACCGGTCCCGCAGCAGTACAGGCAGGCAGTCGCAGTACGCAGTAAACATTTACTGCACGAAAGTGTTAGAGCAGATGGAAAATCCTCCACTTAAGGGTTCAGAATGGGAATGCTAAGATTCCAAAAATTGCTCTCTAACACCGATGTATGAAATTAGAGAAAAAAAAAGGAAAAAAAAGCAATGCTCGAGTAAAAAAATAACAAGCTCCGTTATAGAACTGGTACCAGAAGGGATGGGATCTTGCATAGCTCGTTAATCAAAACTTTGGTTCTCCCGTTTCGTTTAACAGGTCGGTCGGTCGTTTATTAGCACACAAAACCGCAAGGAAAACATACGAGTCCGGTCAGAGGAAACGATGATGTTACGCACGCGGGTGAATGCTGGTCTCCGATCTAGGGACGTTGTGTGCCGAGCGCGCCCAGGGCGAAGTGGGCTGGTCTGGAACCGCTAAAGAGGTTCTCCAAACTTGCCACTCTACATTCTTTCCTCACATGCAAACGAAAATGCAAATGCTCATCTAATGAAAAGCATCCATGCGTTCTTCACTCCCGCCACCACTTCGGGTTCCAGGGGCTAGGCCGGCCTGAAACAACAACCCTTAACCGAACGCCAAGAGCTGTCCGAATATCTAGAAATAGTTGGGATTGTTCGTTCAATCTAAGATTTCGATCCACACGGTCAAAAAATACCAGCACACTCACTGCCCGCTTGATGTTCGGGCATTTGCTCGACCATCTTGACCACACTGAAATACGCTACGCTGCACCTTCGCCCGAAAGCAAATTCAATCGAAAGAACGAAAAACCAAAGCCCATCAACTTCTAAAGTAAATAAACTTCGTAATCTAAACACAACCTACCCTTATGTGCTTAGGTATTACAGCTCCCAAAAGTGCCCAGAAGAAGAACGAGCTATGCAATTTTAATCAAGCGTGTCGATCCCGATAGAGCAATCTACCCGTTCGCTTTCCGGTTGGATAAAGTTCTCTGAGTCACCGGCAACTTGGAGAAGGTCTTCGCCGTGCGAACCGGTTTCACAACCATCGCCACGGTGGAGATCTGTAACGACCTGGAACTGACCCAACCGAGAACCGAAATGAAGTCATACGACACATATGACACGGCATCATGTGACTCCATCCTAACCGTCATGCTTCAAAGTGACCGTCAAAACAGAAACATTTTGCCTACCACTCTAACCTCAAATAGAGGTCATCGCCAGTTATCGCGAGATGCATCGTGAAATTGGAGTTTTGTTCGTTTTTTTTTTTCTTCGAGATAAACATTCATAATCGCACCTCTTTGCTTCTTGTAATCCTTCTCTTGTGTGTGCTACTTTCCGGTGTCCGAAGCTAGCTGTTTCGATGAGGCGAATCGGGGAACCCTGTTTCGGTGAGCCGGTTTTATCTTCCCTTCCCAAGCGTATAGACACCGATCCTCTGCCGAAAGAAATGGGTCAACGCGGCACACACAGGAAGTTCACATCGGGAGAGGGCATTCGTGATCAAAAGTAGAGCCCCGGTCGATCGAACCTTGCTGTGTGTACACGGTGTACCGGTCGATTTCCCTTTTCGGGTGGCATCTGGGCATCCGTTTCATTCCAACGGCAGTTTTGGTAGATTGGATTGTACTACCATCTCCACTTTGATCTGTTCGATCAGTCAGCACGATTTACTGCCCATGCAATAGGAAGTGATGTTTAAAGAGCTAATGTATGGGGAAAACGAAACGATTTCATGTTTGATTCTGTGTAATCATTTACTTAAGTACCAAAATTAAAGATTGTGAGGAAATTGTGCCAACATGGCTGAATCGCATATGTCACTGAGAAAAAACATTCCTCAATTGTGATGCAAAACTTCATTGAGCTCAAAGAAAAGCTTTCAAAAGTATGCATATTTAATCATAGCTTGTTCTTATTTTATTACTTTCAAAAGTTTCTACCGAGCATGCCCGGGATAGGGCAAATGACATGGAGGAAATGCCTAGTGAATTTTGTAAACTCTTCAGCCCACATGTGACTATCTTTGCGGCGAAGAGCAGTAATTCGTAAAAATGAAATAAAATTTAATAAAAACCAAACAAAAATTAAATATCTTTAACAAAAAAACCGATTTTATGAACTACTCTGCACATCTCTTACTGACATTTCCTTAACGAAAACTTCGTCAGAGTTCTTGTATATCTCATTTACATAATTAATGAAGCATATGAGATGCCTTGAATGTTTTACATTGCCCAAGCTTTACATAAATTCTGCCCAGCTTTTGATTTTTTATCTAAATTTCAAGAATTGTTCCCATACTGGTTTTATACTATAATAGGAGTGGTATGTAAGGTTAAATGTTTCTATTTCGTTAAAATTTATGCATGTATAAGAATTTATCAACAACGCACTCTTCAATGCTTCTCTGTTACGCGGTCTAGAAATGATCATATTTTTTGAGAACATTTCTTCGCTAAATATATCAGTTTGCTCTGAATTAAGTTGTACCTGTAGTGTTTTATTAAAGCTAAACGAAATTCTATTTAACCTACGACAAGCTTCAATCAGTAGATAAAATAACCTATCGACGTAAAACAACCGCACCGATTAAAGACCAAGTTTCATTTCTGTCCATAATCGTTGTCCGGTTTCCACACCGGAACATTATACAAACGACAAGCTGGCACACTGATAAGCATTACTTCTTTTCTTTTTTTTTTCTCTCTCTCTCTCTCCCCTTTCTCTCTCTTTCGCTTTTGCAATGGTAACGCCAGCTTCTACCAGGTAGCCGAAGTAAAGGGGTGGGTAAAAGGTAAACCCCCCCAGGTGAAACTATTTTCCGCTCCAACTCGCGGGATCATTTGAATTGGCAATGGCTGACGGAAGAGGACGGATTTTTCTTACCCCATCACTTGTCCATTACTTTTCTGTGCGGTTTAGATAAATCCTGGGTGTTTCAATGTCCCAATCAAACCACGTTGATTGCGGTACCGAATTACATCCACACAGGCTTACAGTTTTTTTTTCTGGTGATCTGAATGGTCGGAGTAAAAAACCAAAAATGGTGGGATTAAGCAAAAGCCAATTCGGCTTTTTTCCCTCTTTATTTTATCGCATGCAGTTTGCTTACCGCGCTGGCTTCCACAAATCAATCAAACTTCACCCGCCCAGGTTCCTGTCCCACTCGGTGGCACAATAAAGTGGTCGAGATAGAGCGCGTCCCGATGCATGGAGTCTTCTGTGCGTTCGGAAATGGTCGTAAAAGACGTGTGTTTGCCAATCGCGCCTCTTGCATGCGGACTAGTCAAACAAAAAAGTGGGGGTCATAAGAAAAGGCTTGTACGCTAGTGCCAGTGATGGGTTTGAGGTTACGCTAAGCTCATCCATCCCAAAAGGCACCGTAACCACACGGACGAAAGCAAACGCTTCGCTGGGAGTGAATACGCGAGAAAACTAAGCTACCACCCGTGCTTGCGGCGTTGTATAGGGCTCATTTTTTTCCCTCACCGGACCGGAAATTACCGGCCATCGAGCATCGGGACCGTAAAATGGTTGGCCGCCGTGGAATGCAAACGATGGGCTTGAGATGGAGCGAGAGACGCCACCGATCGGCAGTGACAGTGATGGACCTTCGCTTTGTGGCGGCGGTACGATTGAGCTCGGTGGCGAGCCCTTTCATTTGGAGGCTTGGTTTCTTTTTTTGTTTTTCACTTCTTTCCTTCACGGTTCCATTTCTTCACACGCCATCTAGTGGTGAAGCTTTCCCATTGTTTGTACAGCAGGGGTTAATAATAAGAAGAAACAAACCTTCGCTGACACTAGCGCAAGTTCAATTGAACGATCATACGTGTGAGGTGAGTAAAAGCAAATTACACCACACCCAACGACGGAGAGAGTGTGTCTGCTAGGGCTCGATCCAACCTGTCAAGCGCCACTATCGGGAACCAATTTCGCACCAGTCCCAGTATGATCGGTTCATCAGCCGAAAGCGACCTGTCAACTGTTTTACCCACCGGAACCGGTGACGAAATGATTGAGAGACGAAAAAAAACGAAAGAAAGATAGTTAATTGCTTCTTCCTGGCCACTCAACCCCTTTGTATCTCATCTTTGCGCCATTACACTCCGTAAGCCCTTTTCGCTTTTTTGACGTTTTCGATATTGGATGCTTTTAGCTGGCTGGAACGACGCAGTAAGAGATCATCATCGGTTGTCGTGTAGAAGACATTCGACGGTCAATTTGATTGGGTTACGATGTTTTATTTTCTCTCTACGAACATTTTTCTTCATTCAAACTATATATCCTACCCCATTATGAACGTTCGAGTGTCTGAACGATCGTTAGAAGATCGAGTTGGTATGATGATTTCACCTGTAGGGCTTGTGAATGCAAGCTTTTTTCTAACTTTATTTGATTACATCTTCACAACCTCTACACGAATCGCTTTCTTCCAATCATTTTAGCAATGATTCATCTTTCAAACGGAACAAGACTTAACTCGTGATTCACAAATTAACTGAACAAACGATCAGAAATGGAACGAAACCTATGAATCTTTCTACTCAAACGGAAGGAAACCATTTCAACGGATGGATGAGACCACCCAAACCAACCTACAAAAAAACACATAATCTCACGCTTCGATGCCTATAATGTGAGCGTATTTCCGTTCTTTCGGGAAGAGACGTTCACATTTGCATACGCGATCACCTCCTCTTGAATTTCACATTTCCGGATTATGCGAATCGGGATGAGCATTTATAATTCTTTCTACAGGTATTGTCAAGGCTAAACAACTTACCTGGTATAGCACAAAAAAGTAGTTTATTGTCCTCACAAGTTTTTGTTCGGTTGGGTATTCTTTTGTTGCAAAGATCATTCGCGTTTTATGTGTTAAGCATTCAACCAAAATCTACAAAAAAATATTTTTCCTTAAATCTCCCAGAAGAACAATTTAAGTTAATGGTTCTTTGATTACCAAGACCGACCGTCAATTAATTAATGAGCACACCTTAAGGTACAACAGAACAACCACTAAACAACAAAAAACTACGAACAGGCTCAGCTATCTTCCGTGGAAAAGATTAAATATACCCTAAGGTTCTCACCCCATCCTACTGCTCCCATGTTGTAAATCGTACCCCACGGGAAGACGCGATATCAGTTCACAGATAACAGTCCAAACTGTCTGCAAACCGTTACAAAGTCACCAATTACCGAAGCATTCCTCTCCGGAAACATTTACATAAGACAATCAATTATTTTGATCTATCTTCTTCTGTAGGGTTTGGTATACAAAAGGTTGGATCTTAAGTATCTTCTTTTTCATCTCTAGAAAAATAAAAGTGTCTTCTTCTTTGGAATTCACTGTCACCAGGGGCTAGAAACAAAAAAATGCTATACACACACTCAGCCAAATCCTTAACCTGAGCGACTGCCTTCCATAATCCAAACATCATTTATTCTGCCTGTCAAAAGTGAGACAAACCGAGCCCAGGGTAAATTTATTGCTGCAAATTTGAAACCATACCATGATGAAACGCGAAACACCACGAGCGATAATAGAATTCCCACCGCTGCCAAGCAAGCGCGAAAATAGATGACGAATTTGTTCTTTGTCTTTGCCGTCACAAACCCCCGAATATTCCCGTTCTAGTCAAACTTGAACCACCCTTGAGCGGCAACAAAAATGGGGGTTAATGCTCTTTTCCACTTTTGTGCTGGTCGTTCCCTTAAATCGACCTCGAAACCATCCACTCAACCAGACGTGGAGAGTTCACTTTCACCCATTCAGCGCAAATCATCGTTCGGGGGTGGTAAGAGAACGCGCATTGTCTTTACGCAACTTCCGGTGCACTTTCCATTGTTTTGCGAAAAAAAGCCTCCAGCAGAAGGAGAAACGAAAAACCTTCAAGAAAAGCAACCCGACCTGTTGGGCGCCCCGAAGGGTGTGCTCCAATTGTTCGGCCAGCACGCTATCACTATCGGAGCGAAACAATCGGGACCGGGATGGACTTACGCCCGCAACAACCGCCATAGACCACCATTCAAAGGTAATGACGAAACAATTGGAGCTTTGGACAGCCGGTCCGGGATCGTTTGCTTCTCTTCACTCTTGCCATACACCACCCAGAAAGGTGCCAAAAAACAACCGACGCCCCGACGGACGGTGAAATCGAATCCCGAACGAACGATGGGTCTCACAAACCGGGCGGATGGTTTGTTCGGTGGGTATATCTCGATCATAATTAGCATATTTCATAACCATCCAACCACGGTCTGCACCGGGCAAAACTGACTCCCTAGCATAATGAGTGGTGGTTTGTTTTCAGTGAAGATTTTACTTTATCTACTTAAACGGGCGGGCATCATCGTGACCATGCACGAAGATTCCCTTCGTCACAGTTTGTTGGAATTTTTGGTTTTATTTTTGTTATGCACCGGCGAAGAATCTCATTGAAAACAATCGAAACTTTGTGTTATGGGAAGGTATAAATAAAAATTTGACATTTTGAGAAAGTGGCTATTCCACATCTTTATGATGACGAATGAATTAAGCTGTGTACATCTAGCTAAAGAGGCTTCAACGCTTGAAGTACTCGTCTAGCAACTACCCACTACCAATAAAAAAACAAATTTGAATACACAAAACATTTAAACATGATATAAGTTGCAGATCAATCTGTTTAAGTGCAGCACAAAATTCAACGAAATCAAAATAAATCATGTTTCATTCAAGATTTAGAAATCTTATAGAGACAACAATATCTAATGGGAATAAAAGTAAACTTAATTTAAAGAAATTTAAACTACTTGCCTTTCTAATAGACACTAGTTATACTTATAGTAGTGTAAAACAAGGCTTCAACTTCAACTTCAAGACAACTTCAGTTGAGCAAATATAGTCCAGAAATGGATATTACACCAACAAAGAGAGCATATATGAGGGATTGTTGACACTCTCCGAAGTAAATCGATTTAGCTCCCCTAGTTTGAGGTCTAAGGTCAGATTCTATTTTTGATATGTCTGTCATACAATTACTTCCTAGATCTTTTTATCTAAACAGTCAATTCTAGCGATTATGAGTCAAGTCATGCAAGCTTCAATCTTCAACCTTCAGTGAATCAAACTAAACACTGAACCACAAGCCCTTGTGACTATATACCGGTATAAAATGTCTACTGACTAAACAACTAAAGTATTTAAGTTAAGCCCGAAGTAATGCAATTTCATCATTAACTGAGTTTCCACAATGAAACATGTTTTTATATTTTAGACAACCATTGCATTTGAACGTTGCGAAAGTTAACTTGAAAGACACAAAGAAAAGGTAATTTCAGCAATTAATTCCTTGAGCAGTGTTAAACATACCAAGTGAAATCGCAAGAAACCGGATAGCCGGATAGTCAGTCCTTGCTACTTTGTGGATAGGGGGGATGAGGGGATTGGTCCAGATGGGGTTTTGGAACGAGCAAAAGGAAAAGATTACATTGAAGTGTTTGTCATCCTAGGCAAGAAGTAGTTTTAAGTATGCATTGCAGTTCTATGCAAAGTCTTTCTGAACTGTGTACGAAATAGTTATTTAAAACATACTATCTTCATAGTAGAGACACTAATATTTAGTACTACTAGCTAAAAGTGTCATGTGATGGGTATTCCTCGTTCTCTTTCCAGGTTTGTCTTACACCATTCCATCGAAAATTTGGATCCAATTCCCAATTACTAGAGGTATTTCCAATTGGCGTCCCACTCGCTTCCAAAAAGCTCGCCATAATATTGGACCTGGAGGCAAATCGCATTGCATAGAAAAAGAAGCACTTTCTTCACTCCGCATTTCGACGTATGATTCCAATGCACTGAGATAGTAGGGAAGGGTTTAGTAATTCGGTTTCGATTATACACTTCATTATCCATTCACTCGAGATCACACACTGTGACCCACATACCCACGTAGGAGTCTAACACTGTTACACCTTTCTCGAGATCATTATTTTAGTCATTTTCCTTCGCTTTTTCTAACTTTAAAATTCAAGTGCTAAAATGTTCCAAGTTAATGGAATGCATCACATACCACCACACACATTCACACGGCTGGACAATTAAGAAGGGTCACAATTACACCATCCCAAACCTCCTCGCTCGTTTTACGACGGTTGACCCGCTCGGTGGTTTTAAAAAGGCCTTATACGGCACTTTCTATTGTCATCATCACGGGACCCCGTTCTGCAATCGTTCGAAACTAAAATAATTTAAGTGCAGTAGCAAACGCAACTTTATGCCCGAGAAAACTAGCCACCTTACCACACACACACACACACGGGACCCCGAAAAAGAAAGCTTCTTACCGAGACGTCAGGTGACTTTTAAACAGTTTCCCGCCACAATTCAATTCCATTTACAGCTCAATCTCATTTCTCCACTCTTTTGTAATGGTAAAAAAATGGCTTTGGCCCCCTTTTTTTTACCTTCCCTGCCAACTGTTTCGAGGGCCATCTGTAGCTCGTTGGCGAAGGACTGTGTTGGTTTCCGCCGTTTTCCGTGGGTCACCCGGGCTGACGATGTATTCCCGGTGAAGGAAACGAATTATGGGTGTGAGTAAGGACCGTGCACGGGTTAAGCGCACGGCCGTAAAAAAAAACTAGTTCTAATGATTACCATAATCTGCTATGGCGTAAAACAGTTATGTTAATCATGGGCTGCCCTGGCGAGCAGCCATCGGCGTTGATCGCCCTTTACACCCGTTACCAGCCAAACCTTCATCCGATTCCCGTCGCGACCGATAATGATGCTACTGGTGTTCTGCTGTTGCACGGTGTCGCGCTTCCGATGACTCGCCCAAGATAGTGCCCTTCATCTCCCTTGGCTCCCCATACACCACACCTCATTCGGCACTGGTGGTGTGCTGCTTGGTGATTAAATATGCTTTAGCACCATCATCCTGTCCGCTTTCTGCGTGCTCTTCAGTGTAACCGTAGCATCCCGAGCAGCATCAGCGCACAACAGGCAAAAACATGGCAAAGAATGGAACGGCTATTTGCCCCACGGGAAGACACCTGTTTTGTGTTCTTTTGTATCGATCTCAGCTCCGTTCTTCCCAGCACGGCATCGTGGCAGATCCGTTAGCTCAGGGTGCTGTTTTATGCGTGCGATGGAATCGGGTGAGCTTTCCTCAATCACACACACACACACACACACGCAATTGATCAGAAGCACAACAAAAACAAGCGATCACTCAGAACGGGCGCACAATTAAAACTGTATGGATTGTACAGGGGATCGTGAGTGATTGCATGAACAAAGGAGTCGTTTTTTCCACGAAACTTTGAAGGCAAAACAACCCATTCGGGAAGACCTACTTCAGTTCTGCCAGCATAACAAAAGCAGTCGAACGGTAAATTTTAAAGGGTTGGGAAATTTGTGTAGTTTTTATTGATGGGTTTTACGTTGGTTGGCTCAAAGAGCTGATCATGTTGACTAAGTGGGAAAGCATACTTCGTTTGGTTTGTTTTGTTTTTGAACAACCGTACAGCGTTATGTAAACATTATGTTCTTGAATATAATGATTCATTACGAGCAGTGTGCCGAACGAAATGTGGATTTTTTGGAAGGATTTATCTCATGCTTGCTTTAACATTGTATTTATTCATTGTTCTATTATTGTAGTCGTGAAGAAAGTGAGTGCATTGCATGAAATACTGTAGTATATACATCGGTCTACGCAAGTTCATCAATTTAAAACCCACTTTAAACGGTCTTTTGTTTAAGTTTGGAGACATTTTGCTTATTATACTGAAGTAAGTGCCGCGAAACCATTAATTATGGTTAAATGAAATAAATCAGACTGGCCCAAGTATATAAGCTTTTGAACGTCACTTTCCATAAACCAGTATAATTTCCAATGTGTGTATCTTGGTGTAATAAGCCTAATTTGTACATCAATATTCTGCCTAAATTAAATATACATAATATTTTTTAGGCGAAAAAGTTGGAAAGTAGACTGACTTTATATGAACATAGTGGTTTGATCAGTCCAAGACATATGCAATTTATTCGTTGTTTCCTTAGGTGTAGAATAATAAGCAAACGACCGTTTATAACAACCCATTAACTGGATAAAATAATTCAATCCTGGACAACTTTCCTTAACGATAAGTTCAAGGTACAGCAGATTGAAGAAAACATTTTAAAGTTTATATTATGCAACAGTAGTGTTACTTCGTAGAATTTCAGAGCGATTCGGAGTACGTAGCTACTAAGGATTGGAATTTAAAGATAAGTAAGATGAAATGAAAGTAGCCTTCAATAATTTAAAATCTACGAAGGAACCGGTTCGTAATTCCCTGAGCTAGTACAAACATTGCACAGAAATTCGGAATCTTTTATTTCATTGGCGGACTTGAAAAACGTTCTACAATTTTATTTAATTCCTCAACGTAACACATGACTATAGAATAACCTTTCTTAATAAGTCGTAGCATGTTCAGTGCTGTTAAATAAATAATATAAGGCAATCTATATTATTAATCAATTACATCGTCCGTCAATCAATTACATCGTCAAATAATGGCTGACAGAAATATTTTGTACCAAGTATTATACATATAAATCCTTCTACTCCATCAATCACTCGATTAAATTAGATTATACCGTACCAAACACACGTACCATCAACATACTTCAATTTGTTCATTCCTTCCAGGAAGGTTACTGTAAAGTTTGCAACCGTTTTTAAAAGGTACTAAGAAGAGCACGAAACTGAACAAGCTGTATTGAATATCGCTTCTGAAAAGGTAATGAATATACGGTACGCAGACAGTGCGGTGCAACTGTTTGCATAACCTTCTCCCATTTCAAATAGACGCTACCAAATATTTGAAAGGTTTTCCAGTTTTACTTAACCCAAACGAGATCATAATCTGTTGCAGCTTGCGGTGGAAAAAATGCGGAACTACGCTTTACCTTTCCTCCCACTTACACACCCCGAGACTTCATTTAAATCTGCTCAACTTGGACGATCGTTCACGAACTGCCTCACGGTGCCAGCGTAAACCGAACACGTAAACCGCCAGAAGGTGGAACAAAGCCCCCTTAACACGCGCGTCACTTTCAGTTTCAACCAGCACCAAACGCCTTGCCACAGAATCGCACCCAAAGAATTGGCTCCGTCGCCTGGTGGACGCATTAAGAGTGAGGAAGTCGTATTTGGATCACATGCACACACTGCTGCAAAGTGTTATGGCAGCGACGGAAAAAAAGGAAGTCGAGCATAATAATTTTATTTTATTTTATTCCATCATGCAATTAAGAGAGCATCCAGCCACCAAACCATTTCCAGGGCACTTGAAAGTACCGGGTGCCCTTATGTGGTTGTGCCGCGAAACATTTGCGTGGCGCGAGCGGGGCAGGTTCCGAGGTCGTGGATGGCCGGGCACACGCCAATTGTATGCAAAAACCCACCCAACGCTAGATGGTGGTTCGGGGCGCCCACGAAGCGAAACGTGCGCGTCTCGGCGAAAGGAAAAGTGAACGTGTTACATTTATTATCTCGTCCGTACTCGTGCGCCGTGGGTTTAGCGAACGCTGGATGAGTTGTACGGTGGGCCCGGATCAAGGCACGACCTGAGCCCGGTCGCCAGATAAAGCAAAACCAGCCCTCGCAGCCACGGGTACGTGTGTAAGCGATACCACAATTACATCTCTCCGCCTATTTCGAACGCAAGAAACAATCGCGAACGTACGTACTGGAAGCGGGGTTGGCATTCGGCTGGAAAATGCACCTCAAACGAACCATCTTACACATCAAACAGCTCACTGGTTCGAAATCAAAGATGCCAAGATTGCATCGCAACGCGCAACATTCGCCATTTACGTACGAAACGAAATCAGCTCCACCAGACGGTGGAATCCGCATAAATCTTCGGTACGGTTGTCGAGAGGGTGTAGTACTGGCGGGTAGTGACAGTTAGCAACACGTAACGTACCACGACAGGTTGGGTGACTTAGAACGAACGCAGGTGAATGTAAGAACCTTGGTTGCCGGCATGAATAAATTCTGTAAACCGCTCGAAAACTGGCATCTTGGAGTCAGGGACGTCGGGACGGTTTAGGCACATTGGCCGGTAATTGATTGTTGCCCTGTGAGGGTCAAGTCTTTCCAATTTACTTCTAGTAAAGATCCGTTTCGCACTGATGCGAACGTCAGGGTGGGTATACACGTTTTATGTACAACGTACAACATTCTAGAGTACGGTTTGATACACTTCATATCATCCAATAAACAACTAGCAATATAATAGCAATGAATAAGCTCAAAATATATAGTAAACCGGATCACAAAGCAACAATCTCGATCGAGTGATTGTAAAGACATTCACAGTCATGTGAGTCTGGTGTAGTATATGCAGGGAACGAATGAAACACATAAAAGAAAATTTATAAAAGAATAAAAGAAAAAAATATAAAGCAAAAGACATAAAAGAAAAAATATAAAAGAAAAAAAGTATAGTAAGTACAAAGCGCCACATCAAGATTTGTTTTTGACATGGGAAGTCTGATCTCGGGTCTTTGATCTATTTTCCGATTTTGGAGCAGTCGGAGCGCATCTGATAAGGTCAAATGGTACATATGCCATATGCCATATAACGAATGTGTTTTTTTTTTCATTGACAAAGGATGTGAAAATAGTTCTTTATCATCAAATATAAATGTATGCGCATCACGAAATGGATTTCCCAGTTGGGAGTCCTAAGATCATAACATATCTTTTAATCCGAATTGCCTAGAATTCCATACCATTATACATCTCTGTACACGCTGCATTCTACTGTTCCCAACACGCAGTACATATGAAACTTCTATAGTTCCTACCGAATGACTACCACCGCCTAAATCATTTCAAAATGCTCCGTTCGTACGCTTGATCTCTAAACACAAGGCACACACACACACGCCTTGCACTAACCAAACACATCCGATCATCCGCAGTTCCTAATTGCTCTCATTACAGGCCCCATTCTTAACGGCATTCAGGGGCTTCCACTTCAAAAGGAACGGCTTTGGAAACGTCGCAGCGCTGTGTACTTGGAAGGTGGAAAACCAATTACCATCCAGTGCCTAAATTATTCCACCTCTGTTTACCGTCGTGTCTCGCAAGCGGAAAATCATAATTCCCTGTGTAAACATCCATCGCTTTCGACGAGCCATTCAATAAGCGGAATGCAGCGGATGCAGACCGTCAACTCCCTTATGGCTTATGGTTCTGCCGTTTAGAACCGACTGTCCGTCGGGCAAATTGTCGCCCAACGGCGGTAGAAAGTCAACGACCGAGGGACACTTTTCCACCATCGTCGGTGTGCCGTCTTCCTTTCGACCACGGCGTGGCAAAGATAAATGCATCTTCCAACCAAGTCACTTCCGTCCGGGTGTGGATGTATGCTGATCAACATGGGATAAATGTTATAGCGAGAACCTACTGTTACCCATTCTTTCGTAGCACATTTTTCTTATTTTCTCACCAAACAGTGAAAGAAAAACGCGATCGTTAGATGTATCAACAAACGTGGTTTACCATCGTGTGGAGAAAACAATACACATGTACACATACGCACCCCAGAACATATTGTTTGCGTGTGTGTATTTACACGTGCGACATTCCTCCCGAATCGTCGGGAAGTTGATATTCCAAGTTTCGCTTTTGTTTACCAGCCATAGATACACACAAACACACGCCCTGATGCTTGCATCTTGCTAAAGTGAAAAGAAAAATTTCATAAGCCTTATTAATCACTTTCCGCGTTTGAAAGGATTCCACGGGTTTGAAAGGAAGGATGAATGAGCTAAAGGAAGGAAAAGCCCTGCCTGAATAGGATGAGCAGCATCGGCGTACATTTATCTTTGCATCACATACATCTACCCGCCTTCGTTGTATCCTATAAATCCAGCCTCTCGTGTGTCGGATTGTTTCTCGGTGTGTTTCTGCTTCAAATTGTCATTTGTCAATTGGCTTAGCATTGCCCGCACGGTTGCCGCCGCACAAAAGGATCTCACGTGCGCCGGCCGGCAATTCCAGACATCCTTGAACATCGCACAATCCACATTCCCGGGTTGGGATAATTGTTCACCACTAACCTGGGAAGGCAAGCTGGGTGATGATGCGCGGGAAGTGGAAAGAGTAACATTCTTCCACTACGCTCGAGTGGAGATAATTGTTGTAGTGTTATGTCATTGCAGAGGAAGTCATTTGTTTGTAGTACCATCCTGCTTGAAAGCGAGAACAGCATGGTCACTACTTTTCATCATGATTAGGTAGCCCACCGTCGACATACAACACATATCCTTCGCTTACATTTAGCTGCACATCGTTGGCAACATAATTGAAGGATTATGCTCTCTTAGCTTATCACTTATTTAGCTCAGCGCTAACGCTTGAAATGCATGTGTATTCTCGAAACCCCACCGAGCGCGGCCATTCATCTGGTACTCGCCCTAGTACTCGCTTATCTGAAACTAGTAGGATAGCCCTTCATCCAACTGTACCGACAAACAATTCGCACAAACCTTGGCTAATTAATAATGCACGTATCGTCGAGCATCGTTTTGCTTCCCCGTTGTTGCACGGACCTTCAATGCATACTCACGCTAGAACAGTTGCACTTAAGCTGAAGGGGTTCTGTAAGATCAATTCTGCTGTATCAATATAGGGTGCATGGTGCGAGACAAGGAGATAAGCTCAATTCCTTTGCCCAACACTAGAGGGTTTGTGTTTGTTGTTCGGTTGCATCAAAAAAGGGCAAATGGATAAAATTGCATCCAACCATGCGAGGAAGAAACATACAGATGAACGAAAGCATAACCTTGAATAGTAGATAAAATGAAAATGTGTGCATATGTGTGTGAATACGTGTATTATTTGCTCTGCACTAGCAAACAAAGAGGCTGTATCCCTTCGAGCAATATGAGGAATCATGTATTATTGCACTGTATTCTAACGCAGATAGAAAAATACAATTTTCCCCCTTTTAATGATATAAAACAATACTTACACTACGCTACTATCATTTATGCGATTCTTTCCATTTGTTGTTTGAAAAGATCTTACCTGGAAGAAAAAATAAAAATAAGACGAATATTAACTATCTGCCGAAACATGGGTCATAAACAACAACAACAAAATGTAATATAGTTTTATATTTTTGATGAATGCATAAGATAAAATGAATAAAATTAAATAAATAATAGATGTATATAGATAAATAAATAGATAAAAAAAACAGTAATTAGGCCAGTAACAAGACCTAATTATTAAAGTATGTTTATCATTAGAACTACCATACCTGTAATTTTAAGAGGAGCGCTTCATTTCAATCACATTAATTTTTGAGGCTAAACAATATCTCCGTAGTTGATGCATCACTTTTACATATCTATTCTGCAGATTCTGCATTCTGTATAACTTCTAGAGGAAATTTTATTTTTGCCAATGCCTACTATTTCGTAAATGTTATTTTTGCAAAAGATGCGTGTAAGGTGGTATAAATTCCATTAATAATTCGGGTAAATTTTAAAGAACATCGCAAATTCTATTGGCAATACGACAAAAAGCTTTCAAATAAAAATTTTAAGAAAACAAAATGTTCAAGCAGAATTTAATTACTATTTTAATAACAACCATTCATTTAAAACCGTACCATTTCTGATTGCTTCTAAAAAAAACTATCCCACTTTATTTTAACTATGCCAATTTATCAATCAAAAGTAAACAAACCATGTGCGATAAATATTATCCGATGAAAAATAAATTCATTCCCATTAGCTCGTGCACCTTCCCCCGCGTTTGCTTCCACTAAAACCATTTCGTCTGCTGGCGCGATAAAACAAACACTTCACTTTGGACTTCAATTTACCATTCCGCGATACCGGGAGTGCAGTTGCCTTGCATTTCAGTACCTCCCACCGAATGCCGTAAGGTTGCACGTTCACTTTCTCGAAACTGGCAGCAGTCTTTCGACGTGAGCTACGTTTCAAATTAGATCAGAAGATTAATCTCCCACTTAACTAAAGGAAAAACTAACGAACGGACCTAGTGAGCTAGTGCTAAGGCTTTGATGCGAACTGAAGCTTATATTTATTTAGTTTAGTTAGAGGCTTATTTTCTTTTTCCCCCTTTAGATTGCTCCCTAAACACTGGCACTGGCCGAGACATCAGCAGCCGGAAAACATCAGCAACCCAACCGTATCCCGACGTCCATTAATAAATCGTTACCCAAGTGCCCGCAACGATCGTTCCCACCGATCCACGCGCTGCAGTTGCGTCGTTCCCAAGTCCCTATTTCGCCTTAGTTGAACGTCGGAACACGTTCACTAGCACTACTAGAGTTCCAATCAAGCGGGGAACACCTTCCTGAGAACAGCATCACCACACGGACGGAACGGACTTGCCCGGCGTTGTTGGCTCATGAAATAATCATTAGCTTCATATCGATCGCGAAGTCCTCAATTTCCCATCAGGTCCCATCGAAACGCTAGTGAGGCAGTGCTGCAAATTCTGCTCCAAAGCAAAGGCTTGAGAAAAAAGCTGCCAACATAGACACACAAACAAAGTTGGAAAATCACTGCTTACCCCGAAGGGGTCCTTTCGGTGATCCGATAGTGACTTCTCGATGTACACACACACACGGTTACACACGCACACATGCCCATGTCTCTACAGCTCCGGAAACTTGTTTTCCGCTTCGATCGGAGGTTGTACGGTGGGTACTAGCGAAAGCAACACGTTTTTGCAATGGTAAAAACCGGATTTCAACTGCAACTTTTACAACACACCGAGGCCATCTTCGGTTAGGGGAAAACATTTATCCACCTACGATTATGAGGCTGGCGGAGGTTCGCATGCCATTGGGAACTGCAATACAGCTTATTGCAGACCGTCTACTGCTACGAAACGTACAAATTGCGCTTTTGCAACTTGAATGAAAGAAACATATAAATTTATTATTTTTTTAACATAAATGAGCTTGCAAGTGAAAAGGGCTCAACGATTTTTTACTTCTCTAGACCGAAAGTAATCAGCCATTTTCAAATCATTCTCCAATCATTGCATCATCAAATCTTTTTTCCATATTAGTAACGAAATTTCTTAATGTTTCCAAAGATTTTATAAGAAATGACAAAATGACAATATAAATAAAATAAACAGAGAAAACTTCTTCTAGGCCCTCGGCAGTTCTAAATTCCGGCTTGAATGATAGAATTAGGAGAGTGGTGTTTCGGAACAGGCTGTGACTTTCTGAAAATCATCCTAATTTACTCCTTTTTGGGGGACTCGAACACACGTTCAAATACGACCGTACTTGTACATCGCTTTTTTAACTCTGCATACGCACTTCTTCTGCTTTGTCTGACGTAGCCGACAAACAACACCCTTTGCCGAGTATTGTAGATACCTTACACCGTTACCAGCAATCTTCAGATTGTTAACAGTACTTAATAGTTCCTTTTTCTAAGTTAATGGATTTTACAAATATATGATCATTAAGAATAAAAATTCGAATAGGTATTCCTTCACAATTCAGTATATTATACCTTGTCATGCAAATTGGTAGAATAGGAAAATAATAATAAAATAAACTCATTCAAACGATTAGAAAAACACGATAAATATTTACTACTAAACTAAATTCGAATAGAAAACAACAAAGCAGCACAAAACAGCTTCACACAAAAGCCTTAACAAACATCATCATGTTACTGCTTTAACTACCCATCATGTCCTTCACCTTGCAACATACTCAACATACATACTCAACATCAACGCTCGCAAACGTTCGAACCAAAATTGGCAATAAATAAATGAAAAGAAAGTGGCACCTTTTCCACCAGCCCGCTTAGCACCCTTCCTCTCACTCCTGTTCCAACATTTGCTACCCTTTTATCTCCGCACAAGTGTGGGGAAGTGTGCGTTTGAAAAACTGCAGCAAAACGCACCAACCAAACCAACTTCACGACGATGCGTTCGATGCACCATTCGTTGGAAAAAGCAATCCAACCGCGGCCAGCAGCGTACGGAACCGGGCAGGAATGTTTGTTTTAATTCCACCTATGTAGCACAGATTACCGTATGATCGTGTTTGGTTGGGCGGTTTGGTACCATCGCATCTCCATTGCTTTATCGATCCCCCGTTGTCGGGGTAACAAACACGTCTAGTAACAACAAAAACCGTCTACACTTTGCTGTTTTGTCGGATGGTTTAATATTAACTTTCGATTGTACACAGGACGCGAGAACAGAAGCAAACTACAGCGAGTTGCTTACCCTTGTTTTCTTACCTTCAGCACGCGTAGGTCGGGCAAAATTGTGATAGAAAATTGGTTTTGCGTCTTCGGTTCATCCCACCCCAGTTGTAATCAATTTTCTATCGTAAAAGTCATCGCTAGAAAACTGCTAATAAGTGCTTTTCTTCAGCCATCTGTTTGAAGTTTGTTTCACCACGTTTCCATCGAGGAGAATCGAACCACGCTGCATCAAGAACCGCACGGATGAAGTTTTGTTTCCACGACGCATTATTATCTAGAACGGTGCACAATCGTACCACTATGCTTGATTGCAGCTTTTAATCGATCACAATCGATTGTGTTTATTGCTTAAGTTTGGCTATAAAAAAATTGAATTGAAGCATGGTTTTCAACGCTGTAGATCTATGAATCATGGTCACGGCACCAAGAAACAACTGTTCTGTCTGCACAAGTTTCGCTCGCATACAAAGCATTAAACAAACGTCAAACAATGCTTCGTATCTATCGATCGACATAAACTATATAACGCGATAACGATCGAGTGCATCCGTAAGAAACAATGTTGCTTCGCATCGTGAATACTTCCTCCGGAGAGTTATGTTTATCAAAGTACGTCAAATGTGCACACAAACATCCCGCTGTTGTGATTTTCTAGCGTGTTGCGAATCGCTTCCCAGTTACACTTCCCGATATGCTCGGTGCAATTCCCTGCTCAAGCACACGCTTGTTCCAAAGCGATCCTTTCTAAGGTGCTAATGGTGGCAACAACAGGCATCGTGCTCTACACTGCCGATCCCACCAGGGACATAGCGCCTTCGGCATAAATCGGCTCTCGAGAAGAATCTCAACAAGTTTACCATCCCATTAGCCCACTGAAACCCGCAACACGCCAATGCTGCTGTGTTGGGACGAGAATACCCGGGGCTGAATTCACGCCAAGTTTCGGTTCCTTCCCGTAGGTGCTTCCCCTTCAAGTCGATAGAGTTCGCGAGCTTGCGGTTTTGCCCACTTGGCGAGTGTGTGCTTCGTTTGTTTGCCCTTTCGCACAAACCACACACAACAGTAACTGGCCCCAGGGATGCACACCGAACCAGCAAGAAGCGACAGAAGGGCATGAAATTATGATGTCGATGATGTGGCTCACTACCTTTGCCCATTGTAGCTTAATGATGGTATGAAACAGATCAAGCGAAAGAACAAGACCAAAAACAACTCACAGTCTCGCTTAAAGGGGGGATCGGCGAATCCGTGAATCCAAGCGGTGAAAGAATGAACCGTAGGTTGGCTCGAGTGGTTGACTTGCGGCATGAAAAAGAGAGCATCAATAACAACTGGAAGGAAAAAAAAACCCATACACACAACCAAAGCAATGACTTTTGAGCTTCAAACTGCAGCAGACCTCCCGCTTACCCTATTCTGCCTTGCAAGGGACATGTGTTTGTGTCGGGCATTACCATCGGGACCATTTTTCCCATTGTCTGCCCATCTCTCGTGGTGGGTTTCAGTTTTCCATTCCGCCCGGACAGTTCGCTTTGGCTCGATCGGGCAAACAGTTTTGCATAATTCTACCGACCTATTCCGTAATGGTTGGCAAACATGCAAAACACACGCCACACTGGGGATGGAATGGCGCAAGAGGGACAGCTAGGCTGAGATTGTTTTGCTCGTTCTTCTGAATATGGCAATACCACCAATTTACAGTGAGTACAATATATAAACGAGAACATTTGCTCACACCGCAACAGATGTCCGTTTCTGTTAGCAATGAAAATAATATCATTTTTTTTATTCAATAAGAACGGAGAATAATAATGATATTATTTTCAAGCAATACGGCCTATTGCTTGAAAATAATATCATTATCAACCAAATAAATCGATTATTAACAGACACTTAACAGACCTCAAAACATAGCTAACAAAGCATTTCTAGTAAAAGTAGTGAAGTTGGTGTCAGTTTTGGATTCTTTATAAGTTGAAGTGGAACATGACGAAGTAAATTTGGATGTTTTACTTCTTTCTCTGAATTTTTCGCGACTTTGTTAAAAGCTTTCTCAACTCACTCATTTTCTAAGCTTTCTGACATGACAAGTATGTTAAAAGAGAAAGCTTTTGCCCAGAATCTATTCTAATTTGTACAAGAATGATCCTATAAGTTGGAGGTAAGTAACTGTTACTAGAAATAAATCCAAAAATGGTTTAAAGTAGTCCAAATTAGCTGTAATTCCAATTGTAACATGACAACATTTTCAAAATCATGAAGCAAAGATCTATTCATACTTAGATTATTTTCAAGTTGAGTACGATGAATGCGTCGAGGTAAATGTGAAATCGTTCCCGCTTTTTACACCTGTTTCTAACTGTAGTTCTTACTACTCAAACTTTCTAAATTTATAAGTTTGCAAAGCTTGCAATCGATAAAGCTTCGAACACATTCGATTGTAGTCAGCAAAAGTTTCAGAAAATGTGATAAATTTAATTTCTACATATTCTAGTACACCTTAAGCAAAACTTAGAAATGGTTCCTATGTCCAGCTAAACTTTAAATGTGAATTTTCGCAGCATTCTACAATTATGGCACTCACTGTAACGGTGCGAGCCATACTTCCCGCACGTAAAAAAAAGAATAACGATGCAACTACTCCACTTATACGTCAGAGTGTTCCATGAACAGAGCGGCAAAAAGGTTGAGAAACGCCTTTCCGTTCCACACAACTATCTGCTACCATTTTTTTTCAGCATCATTCAGCATCCGCCAGTGCATGACGCTGAAGAACTTATGCTAATGAATAAATGAAAACGAACGGATCTATCTTCTGTGCAAATGTGGATCCGATTTTGGGTTCAAGCTTCGTCGCGCCAAACAACCGGACAAAATCCACGATGTATCATCATCGCCCTCATCATCACCATCGACCGTTGCGATAGCAACGAACCGAAATGTACAATTTTCCACCGAATCGTTTGCGATTGCGATGTGTGTCTGTTTGTGTCTGTTTGGAAGGAAAAACAGACCACGGTACAACAACAACAAAAAATACGAACGAGTGGTAACGATAATGGTAATGTGATGTTGCAAGACGTTCTTGGTGCGCAAAACAACTAACTGTCTGGTTTTATGTCCATTGACTGCACCGTCATCCGGTGAAGGAAGCTTTCGGCGATCATGAGAACTTTTTTTTACACACACAAAAAAAAGACATACAATTTTGTTTCACTGTGAAATTTGCATAAATTATGTAAATATTTGGCACAGGTATGTTTTTCCATGTTGTTGTTGTTGTTGGGTTGCATGAAAGGTATCATCAATATTTAATTTGAACAATGCTATTGGTTATGCATTCTAAACCCGCTTATTTGTAGAAGATTTCAAAACGAAACGGTTTTGCTCTCCACGCTGAACAGATGTCGTGCTAACTGGTGAAGAATTTTCCCAAACCAATTTTCATCAAATCTACATTCTTATCTTCCTGTTCGCATCAATAAACGATTGCATTTTAGCAATTTAATTTCTCGTTCGCGAAAAAAGTGCTCCAAATTGGTATAAATGATTAGCATTCCAAACAAAAATCCTCCACCACACCACCAACACGGACCGGATGCAAAGCTGGGAGAGAGAGAGAAAGTAAAAAAAGGATATCTATATGTTTATCTACAATACCCCAGCAATCAAAAACCGTTTCCGTTCGCGAAACGGCACGTTCTCGGCTGTGGTAGTGGTTCGTGCCGCTTACATTTATGCAAATTTCAAGCCACATGCACAAACGAATGAAATCAATCAAATTGGCATGAGGGAAACTTCAAATTTGCCGTCTGTTGTTAATAAATTGAGCGATTCGGTTCTCACCACAAGAACGAACCCGAATGAAGGGAGCTGAAAAAGTGTAGCATAAAATAGCAAACTGGCTCCAGCAGCTCTGCCGCTCGTCACATACACACACACACACACACATGCGCGTTTAAATTGTTCAATTCGGTGTGCTTCCAGTGGTATGGCTTTGGGTCTTTCTGCATCCTTCGAGGTACCCTTTTACCCAATTAGACCCGTTCCAAAATGACGGAAACGTAAGACATTAACGAACGGAATAAAACAGAACTATTCAAGACGATTCATTTCTTCACTATTATTTGCATTTGAATTATCGTAACATCGGCCACGGCGAACGCGAACGAACCCGTCCAAATCGTGACCATCACACTTCATCATTTATGCTGCGTACATATACGGCTCCCGGCACGTCCCGTTAGAAGTTCGGTTGGTGGTTTTAGGTTTGTGTTTTCTTTCCCTCGATGCTACATTTTGCCTTAAAGCTTGAAGGAAGCACGATGATGGACGGCGATGCAGCATGAAAAATTCGGCATCGTTTGCGTTGAGCTGGGAAGCTTTTTTGTGGTTTTGTTTTTTTGTCACTGTCCCACAGCAAAGTCATTTGACCCAGAAACGCTGACTGCGTACACAAATTTGAAATGCGATTTTTTTTTTTGTGGCAGAAACAAGACACATGAGTTCGGCTGCATCATGATCAGTCTGGCCTTTGTTCACAAATTTGGGAACCGTTCTGATGCAAAACCAAATCATTCCCTGTTCGTGGACGGTGGGGTTTTTCGATAGTGGCACGATTGCGGAACCAGTTACCAACGGGCCACGCGTACCAAATGTGGGGGTGGCTCGAAATAAAACCACTCGAAACGACAACGATCCCCTTCACAAGGAACTCTGTTTCCAAGCGCTCGCTAAAGCGCTCGAGCTCCATATATCAACGAGGTCAAGGAGATCGAGCGCCATACAGAACGCGCGACATATGAACACGCACACCGACGGAACATGATCAGTATCGGCTTTGATACCGGCGATGTACCGAACCGAACCGATCCAATCCCGGCACTGCACAGCAGGGACTGCCACCGACGCAGAAGAAACGTCACCTTCATCACCTTCGACGCCAGGCACACATGATATGTGAGTCACGAAATTGCTTTCGCTAAAGTTCACCCCCATCCATTGGGCAAAAGAGAAGGGTTGCAGGCTCAAGGGTGGACACTTAAACGCGTACGCACGCACACACGGTGTCTGGAAAGCGCATTTGGTTGATCCATCCGTTTGATTCGTTGGCAAATTCGAGATTGCGGATTTAGTTCCCTCTCTCTTTCTTCGAAGCGTTTTTTTTTTTGCTGCCTTACATTGCTACGCAAAGAGATTGGAGCGGATCTTCGCCGATGGTTTCATGTGTGAAGGTGTCAATTGAACTGTATTTGAAGCGCAAACCGTACCGCAACTGGTGACGATGAGTTGCTGTTCCGCATTCGGACACCCTCTGCTTCAGTGCAGCGAGTTTGAAAGTTCGCGAATTTTATCACTAATGCAGTGGTGCTGAACGAAAGGAGAGCATGATGTGATTTGATTAGCACCTAGGAAAGGAGACAAAATTACTAGATCTTCCTCTTCCCGCTCGGATGTTGGATGAACGAACGTGCAGTTCAATTGGCACAGCTACGGCACTTCAGTTTTAAAAGTGAAAGAATTGTTTTACTTTATTTCTTTAACCAGATTTAAATTAAAGTGAAAGTTAGTTTTGAAAATGTTTAATTATAAATTACACTAAACATATCAGCAATAAATAATCTGTAATATGGATTTCATTATGAGTTCTAGTTTAATTCCATCTCAAGCGAGTTGACATTTTGCCTTTTCTCATCACATTAACACATCACAATTTTTGGTTACTATCATCGTGTAAAACTGATGCAAACAAATATAGCTATTTCACATTTAAAATAAATTGAATCAAATCCAAAGAACTACAGCTTGTTTAATAAAAGCTTAGGTTTATATTATAATAAAGCTTAGGTTTTATATTAATTAAAAGAAATTTAAACGATCCAACCGTTTAATGAAAAAAATATACGTTTGTTAGAATTATTAATTCAATTTTTCTTAATAAATGCAAAACTATACTAATATAATGATAAAACTATAAAACTGATCCTTAGACAAATAACCAACACAACAGCATATTAGTTTATGAACAATCCATTAGAGCTATCATTAAAATAGATTTTTTCGCTAACGCCCCACCATACGCTGTTATCATTCATTAGATGCTGAAAGGAGAGAAGAACTACTTAACGAAACGGTCAGCACCGCCCAAACCAGCCTTTACCTAAAAATAATCATGAAGATTATTTCCAATTATCCCTTCTGTTTACAAAAACGGGAAGAAGAGATAAAAACGCAGAGTTCAAATATAAAAAAGTACTTCAGAGTAAGGATAAAATGGGTGGAACCTCGCCTAATAA
This sequence comes from Anopheles marshallii, assembly GCF_943734725.1. Classification (NCBI taxonomy): domain Eukaryota; kingdom Metazoa; phylum Arthropoda; class Insecta; order Diptera; family Culicidae; genus Anopheles; species Anopheles marshallii. The sequence continues at coordinate 52,266,022 of NC_071327.1, forward strand.
ACAGCAATCAATCACACTGAATTTTTATTCAGTTCTTTCGTTACAAGCTGCAAATTTATCTTACGTTTTCCGCGTGGTTCTCGTGTTTCTGTAAGAAATTGTTCGCCTTTTACCAGAATTCCTGGAACCTTAGTCCTTCTACGTACTCAGAGTTTTCTCAAAGAATCGTCTCTCAATTCACGTGCCAGTAACATGGATTATAACAACATCGTTATGCAAAATTTTAATAAGACATTCAATTGACAAATTGGCAACCCTTTACGTAGAGTCGGATTTAAATTTAGCCTGAATATAAATAGTTGCTTTTGATGGACAAGTTGAGGCCATACGACTGTTAAATTATTGCAACAAAGTGTTGAAGTATCAATATTTGTACCGAAAAACCTCTTTGTTTCAAATATCTTTCATTTCCGTGATGATCTTCCATTACGCCAGCAAGCCAGCAGACAAGCATAACGACATGTAAACTAACAAACGCATCACGAACCGCCGGAACGATCTTGAGCATTGCTGCTTTAAAATATTGCACATTGCTCTCTCCCTAACTGCTACAGCATCACGCCGCAACCCAGCAAAACTGCACGCAAATGCAATTTGCAACAGTTGTTTTGCATCTCACCACAATAGCCCAACAGCGTCGTTCGTGTCATGTATCAAAAAACATCACAAGCGCACAAGACGTTGATTTCGGCACGCACAACTCAACAGCAGCACGCTCGGATGCAGAAGGTGACGTGCATAGTTGCATTAGTTTCACGCCCTCCGCGTGCTGGCGCCGCCGGGCACTGCAACACCACATCCAGTTGCATTTAATATCATTACAAACGGCTCAACACACGTCCGTCTGTCTGCAATTGGATCGATGTTTATGCAATTTTCCGCTCCTACCAAGGCCCATGCAAGGTATGGACCGCAATAAAACAATAGGAAAGCGTTCCTCCTACAGCGAGAAGCGAGAAGATTAACCGGCTCGACTCGAGGCGCTATCACAGACCGACTCCCACTGGAAGTGTGGCTTGGCACATCTTAATCACATGGCACATCGATACCATAACAATTTGCAGAATGCGAATGAAACAAACTGGAAAACCAAAACCAAAACTACAAAACAAAAAGAAACACCCAACCCAACGATTGTTTGTTGTCTGCAGAACAATCGATCTATGGCGAATGTGAATAAATTTACGATGCCAAGAAAAGGCAACAGCTCTCGCCTCGTGGAAAGCGATCTGCCGCAACAAGCATCACACGGTCTCGCTGGATGCTGAAAAGTGTACGATTAGCATATGTTGCAATACGAGCTCGGTTCGATGAAACCTTTTGTCTTGCCCCACAAATCAAAGCTTTACCCCTCATCTTATCGCCTACGGTTACCGTAGCTGGTTAGGGTTGGGAATTTTCAACTGCTATGAACTGTTTTCAACGGAAGCTTTGCATTACTGCAATGCATTGGATTCTTCAACTAATAGTTAACATTAGTCATTGAAAGAAATGAGAAATTCCAGCATTTAAAAATAAAACTAGATTAATTGCAAGATCAATATTCCTCTTTGTGCTAACAATTATTAATATCGTAAGTGTAGAAACTTACAAAAATGATTTTAAAGAACATCATTTTTTTAATTATTAAATTATAAAATATAAAACATCATAATTCATGAAATATTCACTACTAAAGTTCTCTTTAGTACATTTATTAGTTTCTTAACATTTAGTTATTTTAATATCTTTCAACTAAATGTCTGCTTACTTCACTCAGTTTTTTTCATAAACTATATTCTGATTGGTAATTATGACCAATATGGCAATATTGAAGTTGTTTCAGCCAGGTTAGTTAACTATTTTCAAAATATAAATGAAATTGGTACACTACTTATCAATCAACGTTTTTACTTATCTTCTTTTTCTCAAAATTGCCCTTGTTTACTATGAGTCAATCTTTTTAAGATGATTAGTTCATTCCTCTACACTGCTATAACTGTCAAGAAAAAACTACGATAATAGATTCATTTAACCTTTTTTGCTCCATTTTCTTATCAACGCAACTTTGATTGCTTATCGAAGTAAAAAAAAAAACAGTAAATATTCGCACGCCTTTACGAGTGCTCTTTTTGGTTGCTTGTTTCTTGTTGTTCACTTTTTATATTTTCTTCTTGGATTCGCCTTATTTCATTAACATGGGGATTTTTTGTCTTCGTTGTTGTTGCAGCATTAATTTGGAAGATCCAGTTTTGGGATAGAAATAAATTAAACTTTCTTCTGTGTCCTAGTCCCAGAAATGTGCCAAGTTATGCGATTAGACAACAAAGTTACCGTTTCATTCACCCACAGCCAAACAAAAGGTTAACCGAAAAGAAAACACACGCAAACTCGGAAGCAGATGTCGCGGAATGGTAATCAGAATGGGATTACGTAAAATACCATGAATTCGAACAAATAAACCCGAAAGAAGCAAAAGCTCACACACTTACACACAAATCAGCGATCGCTTTGCGGAGGCTTGCCGTATTGCGAAAGAGCCGCAGCATCATTATAGCACAAAACACAAATTATCTAATTCAATTATGGGAAATTCGGTTTGTTTCGGGCGTGCTTATGCTATGACTTTGGTTGTTTGATGTTCCGGCCTTTTTGGTAACTTTTTGTTTGTGTGTTTCATTTTCTTCGACGGAGTTTATTTTACACCCCCTTCAACGCGCCATGCATTGAACGACCGAAGGAGGTCGAATTACGCCAATCGGTATCGGTTCGATCTTTCATATTTCGGATGGGAGGGAACTAACATGGTGTTATCGGTGAGTAATAGGGTGATGTTGGGTCCGAGGGCCTCTTGGCAGGACCGATTATGCCTTTCGATGTACATACCGAAACGCCAAACGTGTTACGTGCTTGGCACGGAACAAAAAAACCCCTCGAAACGAGATGCTGATTGTAATTAGCGAATTATGCGTGGCACAGATTTTATTCATTAGATGCGTCTATATGAACAAGCGGCCGAGGCACGGGTGACGTAGCTCAGAGTAAAAGGTGAAGTAGGAAGAATGTACACGCAGATAAGATGATGTTTTGGAGCATATGTTCACATGAACTTAATTACCTTTGGTGGCTCAAAAAGTAGATCGTTTCCTTGTGATGTACATGGGCTAATGCATATGTGTATATTTAATTAAATACTCATCAATATACAGAATGGCTCCACGTGTGTTGCACAACTTGTAGGCTCTGATGTGTAATTACAAGTAATGCCATTACGAGTGTGATTTATAATATGTTTAATAGTTCTTAAAATACATTTTTTTATAACTTATAGTTTCGTGCAAAATAGTCTTCCTTGTTGAGATTTCGTTTATCACAACCAAAAATAATGAAACCAGTCTTGAAATCACAAAACATAAATCAACCAATAATTTCACCCTCTGTGTAAAGTTATTTGTTAAATAAACATCGTAAAATAATCTATACTCAATATCAATGCAGTTTCACAAGCACATCCCAGCTACAAAATTGACACAATTTCACAGCACTGTGGAGCAAGAATCAGTCCACTGAACGTGTCATACTTCGTCATCGCACAGTGTTGATTGATCAACAAACCGCATCAGCATTGCAGTTTTAAAGTTCCCCAACACCACATAAAACACACGATAGCGGTGCCACATATCACGTTTGCCGGTTCAGTGAGTTTTATTGTGCTTTACCGGTTGGGTTCCGAAATTCCAACGCAACCGCTTGGCAGTAGATTTGTCTTCCGACTGGAGGGCGTGTGAAAGTAACACCAAACCACCACTTGTGCACCGCCAATTGGCGTAAAAATACACCTTTTTGTCAAACATTCACTTCAACACACACACAAAAAAAACAAACCACCCGAACTACGGGAGCCTTCCGTCCGGGGGAGGATTTACATTTCTTTGAACTCTAAATCGAATGCCGCTACGAAAACCCTGCCGGTAATGTGCGGGTTCGTCGCTTACCGTCTTACCAACCGAAACCCGTTGTAGTCACCGGCCGTACCAATTGATCATACGAACCAAAAACCGGGCAATAGCAACAACAAAAAATCAATCCGAACAGGTTAACTCCTATCGAAAACCATCGTACCATGAAGCACCCGATGCAATCGAATAGGTCGCCCGCAGTTCCATGCCCGCAGTTGCCAGAAATGGACAGGCAAAACGCAAAAGAAGTAACCGTACCGCAAGCGCTACTAATATTATTGCACCAGAGCACTCGGAACGAATGAAGGCGATGGTGATCTATTGCCTATTTATAAAAGCTTCACTTCACAATGAATTTTTACGGGTTACAAAATGCGTCACCAGCACTGTGTTTCCGTGCCGCATATATCGTACCGCTTGTGTGGGCTAATCTTTCCATCGCGAAACATTCGGATCGCAAAGATACATTGTTTAATTGTTTTGAGATGTGTTTTGCAACAAAAGCAACCTTCGGCAACTTCCGGCGGTCTTGAAAGTTTGAATACTCCCTCCGAAGGTGCATTTGTACATTGTTACGGGGAAACAAAAGTTCAAGGTAGTGAGCAGCGAAGAAGTGAATTCAATGATCGTTTTACGTTTGAGTTAAACGTTTATATTTTACTGTAGTAATTGAATGGATATCTATACGCTAAGCACTAGCTTTGTGCAGCTGTGTCTGTTAGTTTCTTGTGGTATTCTTTTACCCAAAACCGCTAGGCTCAAAGGTTTACCGAATTTTATATGCGCCAATTCAGTCAACTATTCATAGATGTGTGAATAGAAAAGAGATGTATAAGTAGGATTTCCTATTGGACCTATATTTCCTATATAGACAATGTACCACTCTGATGTGTATAGTGCCTTAGTCAAGCCTTAGCAAGCCAATAAACCCGATATTGTGTTAGATGTTTAAGGGATAATTTACTACAAGGTTAGAATAGAGTACCAATACCAATAGAACACTTCACATAACTTCAAGATTTGGGACAATGTAAGGCAAAATCCCATTACTTTTCCTGCTAAAAACCCTTGAGGTGTTGGAGTAAAATGTCGATATTGTGAATAAGTTGGCAAAGATCCTGGAAATTTGATTATCATTTAATAATAACGAAAGTTCAATGACACTAAAAGAAAAATTTAAATCATTCACTTGCTCTTATTTACTTCACTTTTATTTTCGTAGTGACAACTGCCAGTAAACTTCGTTCAAGTACGTAAATTGCTTAATTCCATCTAACAATCATTTCTATGAGCAACGATGCCTAATAAAACAAGAAAATTGTGTTTTTCAACCACTTTGAAACACCTTTCATTAACCAAAAAGGTGTCAGAAAGCATGACTGTTCATTTATAACATGATCAAGTCATCCGCTTAGCATAAACATTCCACAAGAGGCTCCATTTCTTCGCTTCCATGAATGTCCAATTTCGATTGCACTAGTTTCAACGCTCTAGTTTAAACTGATATCACACAAAAAATGCGAAATTTACATCGCCTTCATCTTATCACCTTCAAAATTAGGTTAGACTTCAAATTAACAACTAGTCAAAATTGACCGCAAATGATGGAAAACTGTAGCACAACTGCAATAAATTAACAACCCACCCATCACTAGCCGAATACTCATGGAAAGCCGGAAGTGTTTGCAGAAAGGTTAAAATTAAAAATTAACACTCACACTCACCAATTACAATCGTCCGCGAGACATATTGAGGTCATGCTAAATTCCTCCCCAACGTACTAGGTGACGTCTTCGCGTGCAAAAAAAAAAACAATGTCGATCGACGGTTCGGAACGTGACCACCTTCAGCCAAAAAAGGGCTAGGAGAAGCTCGCTCGGACGCGCTAACCAAAATCGATAGAAATCATCGAGAAAAACTATGCGCATTCGAAAGAAAGTAAGTTTATAAGCGTCGGATGTGCCGCCATACATACTAAAACTCACCAAAACGAGAGCTTTTCACCGTAGCGCATGGCAATGTGATGATGAACGGCCGAGGCATCGCGAAGCCACCAAACGTGGGCATGATTTAAATGCAAGCACATGCGAGATTACCCTGGTGAAGAATTCCACTGCTCGCTAACGAAAGCAAGCGCAAAAAAACAACAACCGCGAAACAGACAAGCAAATCGCTACGTTTTCCATCACCGTTCGTACTTGTTTTATGTTGGTCTGTTTTCTTAATATTATTTTTCGCACAGCGCATTTCGATTTCGCGCTCACGGAACCAAACCAATCGAACCTGGGCACCCGCGATCGCGATCGAACACGCACACGATCGAATGCGAAAAATGTGCGGCGACGCTTTTCACCAGAATTATTTGACCTGAATAAAGGCATTCGGCACAGGCACGAGGGGGGGATAAAGGAATAGTGGCTGGAAAAGCCGTCGAACGAACGGGGCACGCTGTGGGCTGTACACTCTTCGACGGCCAGAGATGAATGGTCGAACGTATTTTCGGACCCATGTCCGCTCGGTGAAAGGAGAGCAGCACATCGAAATCGGCGGCCCAACCACGACATCCAACCGGGGACCGCGCGAAGCGCAATAGAAAACCTTCAAACTAGCGCGCCTACGAATCGATCGCGGCCCGATGTGAGCGTGTATGCGTATGGACGACGCATCGCGGTTGTACGCGGTCTGCGAGAAGCACACCGAACGGCGATCCAAGAAAGGAGTTTGCATCCGGCCATCCGGATCCAATCCATCTCTTCATACGTTGCGAGAAGTTGAAAAACTGGATTTGGAAGCTGGTCGGTGTGTTTTCTTTGCCTTTCGAATTTCTTCTTTGCCCTCCGTGTACGGCACGCAGATGCGTGTGTGCCGCAAGAGAAAAAGCGGCCCTGCGTACGATCGATGAACGGTTTTGTGGAGTGCAGCAGAGTGCATCTCTTGCGGTGAAGTGAGAGCGTCTCTGGTTATATTGGGTAAGAAAAAGCTATATTCACCCTTTGTAAAATGAATAGAAAAAAAGGTTTGTCATCGATGTTATTGACATTAGCGTAGTACCTTCTCAAAATGGTTTGTAACGCGAAAGGTATTTTGAAGATCTCTAAACAAACCTATTTTACCTAGTAAAGAAATTACCATTATTAAATCAATCGTTTATAAATGTCTAATTCTTCCGCGGACCATATTTATTTCATCTTCCTAGCTGTTTAAGAATGTGACTGCAAGGGGACTACACTGGTGACCGTGAGCATCCGCAACAATAACGGGAAGTGAACGGGCATTTTCAAGCGTCGGGTCAGCTCCGTGGCCTTACAATCCTAAACAGCGGCGCTAAGCAATCAATAGCAGAAGCAACACCAATAGGTCGATCAATCAGTGAAGGTTGCAGGTATGATTGATGCAAGCAGATGGGGTTGGTGAACAACAAAAATTGACCTAGCGTACTCCAGTATTGCAGAGTAAATTCCAAGATGGGTGATTGATTAACCGATTTGTAATTTATATTTTATATAAATTTAAGAATTTTTATTGTGTTACGAAAATGATGACCATTTTTGGACAAGAATACATTTTTCGATGAATAGTAAAAGCTTCATACTTTTAATTATTTTCCCTTTTACAAGTTTATTTGATACTCCAACTGAGACATTCTAATCTTTTTAACTTAGGCTTGCGCAATTTTTCTTATTATCGCGTTTATATTACATGAATAATCTTTCATTCCCATAGAGGAGTTGTCTATACTTTCTAATACGTTTTTTGATAAGAATGTACTGCATTATAACTGTTCAAGATATTTGTTGATCAAACGAGATTTATGTCTTAAAAGTGAAGTCCCAAACTTGCTCTTTAATGAAAAAGAGATAATGGAGTCGTTTGCCCTGGAATTCATAGTCTGCTACTACCGCGTACCCCATTTTCATTTCTGCTTTATTTTACTAATTTATTTGAAAAAAAAGTTAATGAAAAAGTACCGATATTGATGATGATTTAGATTGCATATTTTAAATAGTTATAGAGAATTTAAATTCCTGTCTTTATCTACTAGTGCCGTCTTATGCCTTATTTGTTTCCTATTTATTTCCATCAATTCATTGATTAAATTTACTCATGTTTTGTTCACATTGTAAGTTCTACATTGTATTTGAAGTATTACAACTACGATTTTCAACTTAAAAAATAACGATTTCGTCACACCATGAGAAAAAGTCAATCCATAACAACATTAAGCGCTAAATATCTAAGAAACACTTACAATCGGTGATCTGGATGTTAAGCAGTAAATACATTCATAAAACATCAGCATTACTAATAAGCCATCAGGATAAATAAGTCATCTTTATGACGCAACTATGAAACCATCAAGCATACAAAACAGAAAAAAACATAGCTCAATCGCAATCAATGGGCTTTAGTATTGCTACTTTATAAATATTATTTTTTGTTCACTTTCTTTCCCTCGCCTGTTTACCATTTACGAGCCCATGAATATCGTATTTCATTGGATGCAATTTTAGTAATCCCCTTCCATTCCCACGGGGTTTGTTTCGTAAGCAACCGTGTCCGATAAGCCAGAAGCGGCCAGGAAGAGCCAAAACAAAGTGAGGCGAAAAAAAAGAAAACAATCCAGAGCACCCTGAACGATAACGATCGCGCGACCGACGACAACTGTTTAATAACTTCCTATTAAATCAATGAACCATCGCCACACACAGTATGGCCACGCGAGCGGGTGCAAGAGACGACAGCAGACGCGGTAAAGCGGTAACACAGCCCAAAAGACTGACGATGCGTTGAACATTGGTTTTTATCGCTCCAAATTTCAATATCCGGCATGTGGGAAAAGCTCTGGTGGTATATTTTGCCGTACTACCCAAAATAAAAAAATGAACCCATTATGCTGTGTGGCTTCGCGTAAGCTTCCCGCATTTCCACAGTACCACAAAACTGCTAGAAAATCGTTTGTTCCATGTTTCTAAGTGCGGAATGAAGCTCGTGGCGAGAGATTCCCCGTATGCCCTTTGTTTGCTGGCACCGGGATGTTCCAGCGTGTGGCACGGTGAAGGTTATTGTTTATAAAGCACTTGGCAGCATTGAGATGCATTTCGCTTCACTAGAAAGCAACAACACGGGCGCATATGGCTTGACTCCGGTACTTGGAAAAACCAAAAGTAAAAAGAAAATCAAAACATTAACGACAATTGCCAGTGACCTTTTGACAGCCAACGGGTTACTAAGCGACGAACCCGTAACCGGAGCTGTGTACTAACGTTTTACTAACACAGCTCGCGACCGTTTCTTTCCTTTCAATGCTTCATTAAAGAAGCGAGACGATTTGAGAAACAAACCCACAAACGAATCTCTTTCCTCCAATGTTGTAATGTTAACAATATGAAAGAAATAAAAATACTTACACTCTTTCCCGCTTGTACGAGCAATGATGTCTCGGAGATGATGCCCATCACAAAGCGCATTGTTGCAAGTGGAAAAACAACATCCCAAACTGCAATGCTTATGCTTGCGGGCAGTTAAGTTGAGCTTATTTTTCCGCTGCTCTATCCCTTAATGCTGCAACATGCGGCACGTGGAGCGTTCGGCTTGTGGCTATCTATTTCCTCTCGCTCACCATCCGGGGTCCGGTAGGATGCAGTAATCTGATTTTCTTTTCACCCTCACTCCAGTACTCCCCCTCGTCTTAACCGCACACACTCCCCCACAACACAAGGGCCGATTAATGCATACTTCATTTATTAAGCTCGATCGCACGATTCTCACCGTAGCGCGCTGGCAGCTACTTCGGAATGGCCTTTCCGATTTTCCCGTAACCCTTTTTCCGGTGTACGCGAGGGTGGCCCTTTCAATGTGGCCCTTTCGTATGCCGCTCACGCTTCCACCAACGCCAATGTGCAATGAGATTAAAATCAGCGCTATTTCGCGTAGTAATGGTAACAGTGTTTTGCTTTTTTCCTGCATCTACAGCGCGATTTTTTTTTAAATTACTTTATCCCTTCACCTGTTCTGATTTTTTTATTTTCTCCTACTCCTGCTGCTGTTTCTCACAGCCTGTTACGTTACTACCAGTTTTTTCGATGCATTTAGTTAAATTCACTTTCTAATTGCATTTGTTTTTTTCCTTTCGCAACTTGTTGCCCCTTCAACTTGAGTTTGGTGTACTTTACACTTTTGCCGCTCGGTGCCCAACATTTCCGGGGGAGCGTTGGTGTGTAGGCAAATCACCAATTTCGCACACACGCTTACTACACCAACGAAACAAAAAGTTTAAATTCACTGAAAGAAAATCAGCATCCATTCGACGAACCCGGCAGCTTCCGGCAGTAGATCGCGTGCAGTGGACCACCTAGCATAAGAAATACCATACACACCCGTAAGGCATCTTTGGCAGGAAACTTTTTACGCCCACATATCTCGCACACATGTAGACGCACACATGAATAGTTCAACTCAGACCACAAATCGTGGATAAGATGTATGCAAACGATCTATTCGATACAAAAATGCTAAAGACGTATAGAAATGAGAGTATCACCCAAAACTTTGTTAAGTTTTTCACACAAATCTTGATAATTTCCTTTTCTGACATCAACGAATTCCTTCTTCAATAAAATGAAAACTTTAATAAATCGTATGAAAAACTGTCACCAAACAATATGTGTGAAATATCTGAACTGGGTTATGGAACCCTGTTGATTTGATAGGACGTTATTATGACCTCTCTGTCTTTTAATCTAAAAGTAAACGTAACATATAACATAATCAGTCAAATTATTATAAAAACAAACATAAACTATTAACATTCATTTTAAAAAGTGACATCGTTTATAAAAAGTAATCAATTTACGATGTACTTATGATCATGTAATGATCGTTTTTCAAATGATAATTAAAAGTGAACAGTGAAATATTTTGTTTATGCTCAATCAACCGATATTCGCATAAAAATTCTTTAGATTCCAAAAGTCCTTAGTGAACTAGAAAAAAGTAACAAAATGCCGACCTTGCCGTATTGTCGCTATTGACGAATGATGTCCAAAAGCAACGAGAGGGGTTATCGAAATTGAAAAACTTTTCACCCCTGCGATAGAAAAAAAAAGCATTCTAACAAAAAAATCACAGCCTTCCGAACGGGATTTCACAACGCGGCAACGTACGGCGTTTTTTTTTCGATGCTTTTGTAGAAACATTCTTGCAATGGAGGAAACATTTCGCCTTAAATTCCTTTAACGGGCGACACATTCCTGAGATGCAAGAAATCAATTGCCAATCGCTTCAATTTCCATACGGAATTGAGGGGAAAAATATGTAAAAAAAAGTCCTCCATGTCCTTACTCCCACATTTGTGAATATACACACATGAAAGCATGAGTCCTTCGTCATTAGAAATCACATTCAATTGCCAATGGTTTTCTTGGTAAAATGTGTCATTTTTTATCTCTTTTTAGAACGAAAACCAACCGTTACCCACTCAAACTCAAAGTGGAAGTTCAAAATTGAACCGAAACTTTTTCGTCCATGTTTCGATTCAAAGTTGCTAATAAAATAAAACCAATTGCCATATTTCTCCATATCTCGGAGTTCTATTTTGCACGTGAAAAGCAAAAATATGGAAGAAAACGACCGCCAAAGGTGCATACATTGAACACATTTCACCGTGAAAAATGGTACCGGGAGCTTTTCCTTGCCAAACTTATTTTGGCCAAACTTTGATCGAAACCAACGTCCAGTGCCTTCTTGTAAAGCTAGTGGATTTGGTGTTTTGCACCACACGGCAACTCCCGGATCTTAGCCGGTGCGACGGGAGAACCTGACCTGCACAGCCCGTACGCGAAAATAGAGTGGACAAGTTTCCCTTCGGGTTGGTTCTGTTTTTCTTTTTTTCCTTCACCACACCAACTCTACCATCATGTGTGTGTGTGTGTGTGCGTTTTTTTTAACGCTCACGCTGCAATTTCTTGCTCTGACACTTCTTTACGCTTTCTCGGCTCGGCGAGTTTGCTTCGGTTGCATTTCGTAAATGGAAAACGGCTTTACGGGTTGTGCACCAAGTTGGCGAAAAAATCCAAGAAACACATGTACGTACACTCACACATACATACGGGAACAGTCTGCTTGGTGGGCGGCCAATGTAGCTGCGAGCCCAAGTCAACCAGTTAACCGCTTAAGGAAATATGACTTTCAATTAAATATACTTTATTGCGGACGTGCGGCCACTTCAGGCGAGAGAACGGGAGGGCTCCCGGCCTGCCAATGCAGTGTGGTTCGGCACCAGAGGAGAAAAAGTATTACAAACTACTTCAATAGGGTTGTGAATTTTTTGCAATATTTTCCAAGCTTTTTATATTATGACTATGCGGACAATATAACAAACATTTAGCTAAATGCAAAACATTGTTAAAAATTTATATTTACAAGTATTTATGTTAATGACTTTAAAGAAAATTGATTTCAATATGAAAATATTAACATTTTTGTACGAAAAATTGATACAAGAACTGAAAACTACTACAAAAGAAGAAGAAAAAAAATGGAATTGTAAAAAAACGTAGTAAAAAATGTGTAAAAGATTAACGAGAAACAAAGAAAATTACTTGTTCAAAGAAAAATCCAGCTTAAACCAGTTCATGGACCATTAATTCAATAAAAAGAATAACGTTACCAACATAAAAGCATTGGAGCGTTGTTCGTTGCCTTAGCTACATGTTGGTACGATTTTCTATTCTGCTGGGTTTTAAATAAACCAACGCTTCCATTAAACTTTTAAATCACATCATAACCGATTTCCGAACACACAAAGCATTTTTCTGTTTTTCCCAACTCTGAACCTGGAAGCAAACAACCCGATTCCCGGATTCATTCTCCTAGGGGGAATCGACCATCATCGATCGGGTGAAAACTGGATGCAACTCCATTATTCTGGCTTTCTTCCCATCCAACCATGAACGGACGCCAATACTCCCGAACCGATGAGGTCAGCACCTTCACCGACCACCCAAACAAAAAAAAACACACACTCGAACATACGCTTCCGAGTTTCTCCGCTAGATTGTTAGTTACTGGTAAGCGTGTTTTTTTGTTTGTTAGTTTGTTTGCTCCCAATGCTTTCCCAATGCTCCCTTATGCTTGCACAGGTTACAGTTACAGTGGCAACCAGCCGAAGAGCAGTGCTGCGGCCAAAACATTGTCACGAATGCGATGCATCAACGGCCACCCAACGAGCATCAGCACGTTCTGGGGAATTATAAAACGAAACGAAACGGGATTTTTATGTCTCAACACACCCTACGCGAACCGAAAGGTATCGAACCGATTGGTAGAAACGGTACGGCACGCGATCGTGGAGGGCATAGCGTTAGCGAAACGAATGCAATTTTGTTACCGGCGAACGAAAATAGTCTTCGAACAAGCACTGGGGACGTTACGGTGGGGCAGAATTCAAGAAAATGGAAGCACATTTTCCAAAGTGCATAAACATGGAAAAAGCACCGATGAAACCGCCATCGAAACAGTCGGTGGAAGTTGTTGATGGTCCGGAGCGGTTCAAAGCGCTGTGGTAGTTAGCAGTTGATAGAATTGTGACGGTTGCTTCAGATATCTGTTTTCCATTTCAAGCTCTCTCCAAAGGATTAGAACCTTCTAGCTGAGTGGTTCAGAACATTATGCTTCTTCGCATTTCGCCATAGCAGCACCATCTCCATCCACTATAGTAAAAACAAGCGCGAGCAAAAGCTCACCTACCGTCGTGCTTGAAGCACCATCGAATCGCTGCAGGTGCAAGGAATAATTGCCATTAAATCGACACCAGGACCGCGACCACTGCCTTGTCCGATTAATTGCGAAACCCGAAGCCATCCGAAAGCAAACCCTGCAACTCGGCGAGGTGGAAAATTATAGGATGGAAAAGCCTTCGCACTTCGAGAGTTCGCATGAGTCCGGGCGTGTCGCTTCAGTGGGTGCTTCGTTACCGCAAAGAGGTTTTCCACCGCTCGGTGTGCTCATCATCATCGCCACGAATCCATTCGGTGAACAATTCATTGAAATTCTTTTCGGCCCAGAATGGTTGAATGAACTCGGGCTACTCGACGCTACACACACACATACAGGAGGACCAGCAAGCTTAAGAACACTAGCCGAACACGCGGGAATGGCCGCGGGTTTCCCGCACACGAACCGGCACCCGAAAGCTCATTAAAGTGATAAGAGTCTCCGGTTGGCGGACGCGAATAAAAGCAGCATAATTGCACAATACTCACACACATTCACCAGTGCTCCCCTTAGTGAAATCTTTCTCGCAAGCAGCGGTGTCCATCCAAGCGGGAAGCATAAAAATCGTAGCCACATTAGGAGAGAACAGACAAAAAAACATCATCATCACAATAGCCGCAAGTCAAAGAGCTTCGACGTGGAGAGGAGAAAAAACGAGCATTGGAGTGGAATATCGTCATGTTAAGCATAATAATCTGCAAGTGCTCGGAGGAACTTTGGATGAAGCGATGGAGAGAACAGCACCACATGGACGGTGGTATGTAAAACGTAAAATTTTATTAATGCTAATTATGAACAACATTCCAACGCTGGTGGTGGCTAAAGCTAGGAACAGCATGGTATCTACACATATGATATGTTTTTATGAAAGGGAAATAAATCAGTTTGCTGTTCGGCGTATAACATTTCGCATCTCTTAAGTACTCACTTTTTGTTGAATTTTTACTTAATAAATAAAATATAATGCTTATTATATTAATATACTGAATAATTCATTTTGGCTGTTCTGAAAACTCTACCTGAACCGTATAACTATTTATCATAAATTCTACAACGCTTGTGAAAAGATTGAATTGGATAAACATGTTCACAGCTGTTAGCGTATTTTTCAGATATGCCGTATTTTCCCACTAGAGGGCACTATCCAATAAGACACTGGTAAATGAAATATGAAATAGACATCAACAATTAGGGATGCATATTACAAAAACAGCAATTCAAATAAAACCTCGGATTGAAGATTAACAATGTTGAGAAGCAAAAGTATCGGATTTCATTGCAATGTTGCTCAGTTGAATGATTACATTTCTGAAGTCATCTATGAAATCTTAAATTATTGCGAAAGGGTTAGTATTGTAAAGAAAAGAAAACAGTTTTCAGACATGCCCAAGACATGTTCAGACCAGTCCAAAAGATGTCATCTTGACATGTTTTCCTCGTGCGACGACGGTCAATTATTGTACTTTAAAGTGGTTATGATGAGAAGTTCTATGCACTGTACTGACTACTGTAATGATTTCATGCTCTCTTGTTTTGATAGAGATATTGTTTCGAGGAATTCTGCCCAAAGTCTGCGCCTCTAGCAGCTCAAACGATTTAATTCCAGCAGTTCTAATAGCACAGCGAATCGTAGACCTTAGAAACTAGGCAACTAAACTTCGATCTTTATGTTATTTCAAGCAATAAAAATGCATTGGAGCGAATAGCTTGTGAAGTTGGAGCTCTTCTCTTGTGTGCTCTGGAGTTAAAAAATATTAAACATTGAACCGTTAAAATTAATTTTAATTACGAAACTAACTTCTAAATCTTTTAATTCTATTCGCTAGAATTCATTTGTTTTAGTTTGTTTCTGTAAATACTGACATGAATATGCCTCTTTAGTTCTCGGTTCTTACCTGCTATGTTAACGCATTCAAAACGTCGAACGGGCAAGTTCAACGGGCACGATTGTCTGGACGTTGCTGCTCTGGGGGCACTTCAACTCGACGACACTTCCGGTGGGCAGATGCCTGTTTTGCTGGTGAACCACCGAAGCTACAGCACCAAACGAAGACCGGTTCTTGAGTTAGCGAGTTTGCTAGCGATGTGCGTGATAAACCGATTTCCACTCGATGCACGTCACACCACATCGAAAAGAGTTTTCGGTTGAAGATTCTTCTCCACCGACGTGTTTACAGCTTGCTAATTAAGTAGCTTTTTTCGATTCTTTCGTTATGTTTATCGTGCTTTAAGACACACAACACCAAACAACAACGGACGTCACACGAAAATGCGCCCGAAGCGAAAAGTTGAAATTAATTTGCGATGTTTTCCATACCTTCAAAGGGAAAACAGCACCTCACCGAGCATATGCCGATTCACTTTCCTTCTGCGAGTTGATTGCTTCTCGTAAGGTAAATTCACTATTTTACTATTTGCTCAATTTTATTACTCGCCACTACAATCAACACACACACACCTGGCCAGTGTTATCACTCTACTCTTCGCTTGCTTTCGATGGTGAAAATCGATGCACTATTTTTTTTTCACCCTCCTACTACCACCACTGTACTTTTGATTAATTTTACTTTTTCGCTTCACACTTTTGTTTTAGCTTACGACCATAAAAACCACAAAACACTCACTCACAGCAGCACATATAAGCAGGGCTGTAAGCACACACGTCGGAACGCATCGAATTCGTAATAAAACAAAATGAAGAATAACGGATCGTCGATTTTTCGTATTTCACTTTTTTTCTTCTTTCCAGCCCGGCCTGTGTTTTCCGTTTTACATTCAGCAAAGATTCAGCACTTTTTTATTCGCCTGAAAGAAACCAACCAAATATATGCACACATTTTAGATTGCAGCAGACACAAAACCGCACACACATACACACACATACACATACGATCATTCTCGTCTCGTCTTTTGCACCGTTCCTCTTTTTCGGCAAAGATTCCGTTAAGAAATGGAGCCGCTCAGCGGAAACGCGAACTTGCCAAACAAGAAAAGAACGAACTATGGCGATCTGGACGATCGGTTGTCAGACACCCAGATGCTGGAAAAGGTGGTAGACGGCAAGCTGTGGAACCGACGGAAGGTACAATTTTACGCAACTTTCGCCTTTGCGTACCACACATTTCTTTTCAGAGGAGTTTTTTTTTTCTCTCTCGCTGTTGTTTCTACTACACGGGCCGGCTTTCTTTCGTGTTCCTTCCGAAACGGTGATCTTCTTGTGGGGCTGGTTGGTCACCCCAAAAGAGCGCAAAAACGCTTTCACTTCACCGCTCACCGTCAAACGTACACATACACACTTAAGCTAGCTTAAAAAAAACGGCCGGATTTACGCCATCATCAGCACAACCAATTGAACATACCTCCTGGGCCCACCGTGTGCAATGCAACACCGAATTGTTTTTCATGAGCTTTCAAGTTTCAAGTTTCTTTAGGCTACATTTTCATAGCATTAGCATGTTGTTCTGGAGACAGAAAATATTTAACGCACAATGTATACACGGACAGTTACTCTTTTAATAAACAGAATTTCTATTTGCGAATTGTTCATAAAAAAAACATAAAAAAACGGGCAAAAAGTAATCTAATAATACACTACTACTGCACCACCACAATGTACTCGTCTACACTCGTATCAAGTCAAATGGAAATGCAAACATTCAAACACAACCAAGAACTGGCTAGCACGATCATCGTCGCCAGCACCAGGGCTAACTAGGGCGCCGTGTCGAGAAAGGTCTATCCTACACTTCATCTTCGACTGCTCACGTTTTCCACGATCTCGCGAACCCGTTAGATGGCGCAATCCACGATCGCGAACCCAATTATTATCAATTCTTCGGTCGAACCGACCGAATCGTGACACGGGAACATCGAACGACGCTGTCGACGACCGTGCCCGATATCTTTACCTTTTCCGTTCGTTTTTATTTATTTTTCACCCGAGCTAGAACTGGAAGGGTCACTTCCGCGACGGGGTAGAGAGGATGGGAAGGCTTTGGAAAATGTTGCTCTCCTAAGCTTTGTAGAACACTCCGTTCCGGAAAAAAAACTTTGCCAGCCACAGCTCTCTTTCTTTCTGTTCCGTTTGATCAGGTGACAGTTGATACGCTGGGTAAACAAAACAGAAAAGTCCACCTTTATGGTCACGGTAGTGCTAATCGGTGGCGCTAATGGGGGTTTCACTCGCCTACCGTGTACCGTATGCAAACCGTGCCATCAGAAACACACAAAACAAAACCGCGAAGGTGACGTTGCAAGGCATCAGCTGCCAAAAGCGACTGTACAAACAACGCAACACGGACGGCTTCAATTTGCACAATAAATTTGATCAGTCCACTGTTGGGAAAAACCACTAAAATGCACATTGCCCACACTCGTCATGACACTGGATACAGACACACGCATACGCACATTCATACAGCCAAATACACACACTTACAAACAATTTTTCTTCACCTTTTATAAAAGCACAGAACAGCGATACAGGCTGCACGCTACATGCGCTACACACTTCAGCGACGCGTACCGATCAGACCGACGGCCATCATTCGAATGTGGCGCATTCGGGTCGAATCCGAACCACCGAACCACTCGCCGAGCGCAGAGCGCAACGCGAAAAACGCTCGAAATGTGCTGTGGGGTTCGTGGCGTCTGCTCGCGATCAACTCACGCTCGCGCAGGCCTGCAGTCTCCGATCGTTGGGCTCCCGTGGGCTCGCTGGTGGAGATGTGGAGAAAAAGAGAGAGATTTGAGGGAAATGCAAAGACTACGACCCACCGAAGCGACCGAGTGCAGCTAACGCATTGGGGAGCCATGCAACAGGGTGGCTCTGAAATGATGATATTTACGAAGGGTTAAAGAATAAATAGTGTTAATATTTGTGTTTTTTTGTATTAGTTGGTGGAGCAATAAAAACTTCATTCCTAGAATTTCTAGAACATTAGAATTAAATATATTTGTAGATGTACTTTAGCATAATTTTCGTAATATAAATAAGCTTTCCAGATTAGTAATCATAAACTACCTTTTTTTTAATTATTTTTAATTGTTTCTTTTATCTAGTCTGTAATAATATGTTGTTAATAATAGATAGATATTTATCTTTCAACGTAACTGTTAGCTTTCAAACATCCATGACAGGGCAATGGTTTATTTCATTCATTATACAGTAAAGCGTAATGGACTGCATGGACCATGATTGAAAGTTTTTTTTTGTTTATTGTAGATTTTCCTGATTAAGAATGGTTAAATCATTCTAATAAGAGAATATATTCTTTTATTAAGTAAGTCGAGTCGGAACAGAAGTTCAAAGAGAAAAGTAATTTAAAGAGTCAATTAACTATTTTTCTTCCTAACAAACAGTCACACCATACTAAGGAATACGAACTCCTTATTTGTAGTATTGCTTATTAGTGAGCATTAATTAAATTTAATATTGCAAAATAAACAGCACGTTACAACATGGATTGTCACCCAGATTCATAAAAAAACTTCCAAAAATGTATCACAACACACCACGTATGCAAATCGTCACCAAGCTCCTAATTCAATCATGACCTTTCCTCGATGCTTCCCAGGTGCTTCCTTTTATGGCACGTTAGCTTAAAGTTGTACCGATAAAACGTCATTTTTCAATCCGTCAAGTAGTGAAATAGAAACAAATGAAGAAACGACCACAATTCCCCGGCACAGTGATCTCATCCCCAATCACTTGTGAAGCTTGTGACCTGTAGCCGGTAGCGTCGCGAAACGAATTGCTCCAAATGCGACAGAAACATTCTGCCGTGCGCTCCATAACAATCGATGCACCGTGTTGTCCATCGTACACAGCATGTGTTACTTTTCCCGTGCTCCCACGGAAACGCGATGACGCACCAGGTTCGCACACGACAACCTTCCAAAGATAGGCAAAAACGCAACAGAAACGATGCTAAAGTCGAGTGAAACGTGTTCTCCGTCGTCGGCTGCAGCGCAACCACCTTCGCTACCCTCGTGCCCCACGAAACGTCGCACAAAAAGGCGAAAGGTTAGAAGCCTTTCAAGTGGCAACGATGACGACGAAGAAGTCGAACAAGTCCACATTGGAGCTGCAGTTTTGTGAAGAAAAAGGAGACGAACAGTAAAGAAGAGCGACTGCAAGGAGGTGAGAACTATTGTCAACCATAGTCGTTTTCTGCAGAAGGCAAAAGCTCGTCCGAAAGCTCCACGCGCTCCATGGTTTTCGTTTGATCTTTTGAGTTTACTCATTGCACCATTCAGCCAACCTTCAAGCACCGCATCGCAGCGAAGTCAAACATTCGGTCAGCCCCATCCAGCTGACGCGTGACGAACCCGTAACTGGCCGAGGGAAGACTTCCTGGTTGGACCAGTGGAGGAGAAGGTGAATCTTTCACCTCACATTCGGGTGGAAGATTGTTTTTTTCTTCAAGCTTTCTTTCTTACACCACTTCCCTGTTCCGTGCACAGTCACAATACACAACATGGTTGCGGTGTACTGTTTATGGTTGGTTTTTTTTACTCCTCCTCTGCGCTGGTTCTTGCTTTTGCCAGCGCTTAATTTATGCCAGAACATGATTATTACACGAGCGGACGCGGCCAGGAAGCACCGGGAAGCAACCGGGTGCGGTTCAAACAACGCGCTCGGAATGATTACTCGTGCCCGCCAGTTGGCAGCTAGTTCGGGTTTGGGCTATCTTTTTGATACACCGAAATCGTGTATGGGATCTACGCCTGGGAACGGCATCACGTTGGGTATTAAATCATTTTTTAAAAGGTAATGACCGTCGGCAGAATTTGCAACATCATGTGACCCAAAACGAATGTTGCTGTAGCTTGGCTTTAATGGGTTCGTATGCTAAATTCATTAAGCCAATAAATTTCGAGGAATAGATGTATATAATCTTTGCTTAAATAAAACGATTTTTATATATTGGATTTTTTAAATTTTTAAAATTTTTGTAATGAATTTTTTGGAACAGTTTTTATGTATTATTGACAATATTCGATTTCATTGGATTGGATGTAAGGAAAAACCTTTCGTAATTTTTTTAACAACCTTACAAGTTAATAAAATATTTAAATAAAGCTATAGTTAACAACAAAAAACCAAAATAAAAATTATTATTATTAAAGATTTATTTACTATTTATTTATAAACATTTAGAACTACTTGCTTTATAAAACTAACAAATAAAAAATCATTATTCTTATCTATTTTTTGCATATTTTTTTACCTTTGTCTTACTAACCATGCTCAAAATTTAAAGTTTATTTGCTACTTGCTATTTGCTAAGAAGTTGGAAGGCACTTCATTTACCCACTATATAAATGTATCTAGTTTCTTGTAAACTCAGTAATGTTTCCGAAGTGCGAAGGCAATTCCGTTGATTCTTTTAGTACCTCATCAGATATTTGTCCTTAGTTTTACTTCATGTGCTTGCTTACCAGTATATATTACCCGTATCTACGATATCACTTGGAAGTAGATCCAAGCCAGGGAAGCAACTGTCTTCCCCAGCTCATTATCATGAACATCTACATTTTCTGCCAACTGTATACATACATTGATGTTATCGGATGAGAGGTATGAAAGGGACTCACCCGTTTAAAAATGATGCCTTAAAAGGTGCACCGTTTTCTAAAACGTCTGTCGTTAGAGCCGGGGTAGCAGCAATGAGAAGGCAGGTAGGTAGAGAAGGCAGGCAGAATTGAACGCAATATCATAGTATTATATAATTTATAGAATTTCAGGATTTCAAAGCTCTTTATAACTTCAACGGAATTCAATGTCTCGATAGCGTTTTAGCTGTCTCTGAATATAAATATGGTGGGCATGGAGCACGGAGCCCGGTGGCATGATTGTAGCGGCGCCGGTCTTCACACGAACAGACCGGACCAAAATCCCATCCGGACCAATCCCCCGTATCAAGGACTGACTATTTGGCTACGGGGTTAAAATAAGTCGATGTGGTCTGGTCGTTCCAAGGAAATAAAAAAGCCAGTCACCGAAACAACTTCAGGCCTAAGGTGCCCTGCTGTTGAAATAAGGATGTAGAATGAATCAACTACCTACCAGCCAGAGTTCAACGATCAGTTTAACGAGGATATCTAGAGTCTCCACTAACCTACGACATCATGCTACTCCCACCTAACATTGACGAAACTCGAAAGGCCATCCGTCGACTGAAGAATAACAAGGCACCAGGCATTGACGGAATAGTAGCCGAACTGATGAACAATGGAGACGAAACACTAGAAAATTAAGTTCATCATAAGATTAGTATCATCTACTCCATATACAAGAAAGAAGATAAGCTAGAGAAGAACTATTCAACAAAGAACTAGAGATATTGTTTAGGATACTGAACCGGGAAACACGCACTAATCAGGAAAGACTGTAAAAATAAAAACAAAATATAGCTCAACGATCTGCTGAAGGCGACGATGCATGTGTTGTATGTTGCTCTTGTCTACTTCCTTGAAATAACCTTTTCTAGGAGAAAACTTTTTCGTATTGGGACAGTCGCCTGAGAACTGTCCGCCAGTGAAGGATCATTTGAAAAATAGCCTTCCTGTCGCAAACGATGTACAATATTGATATATGACTAAACAAAAAATAAGTTTTGGTAGTTTGATCAGTCATAAAAAAGGAAAAGAATAATACTTTGGTACAGACAAATGCGGTAAAAAGTAACAATATTAATAGTTTCCATGATACAACTCAAAATGGAATAAAAAGTACCCAAAACCTTTTTGATAAAAAAGTTCCCGTCTTTTGATAAAACCTTGAGAAACCCCCAACTAATGTATGTATAAAAAAAGGCACAATGAACCGGCACAAACCATGCTGGTGAAATTAATTCCTCACAAAATAACCTTGTTAGATATTTGCGCACATCCATCCGAACCCGCACATTGCGACATCTTTACCGACTTCCGACAGGCGAAAAGCACACGCACGGCACCAGCGTACCAACAATAGATAAAGCACACTGAAACAAACGCCCCGGTTAGCTAATTAATTGCTTCATCGTTATTAGTGCGAATTTTATTCGCCCTACACGGCCCGACTCCCGCAGCCCTAAAATCGAAGCACCAATTTGTTCCAATTAGTGCTGCTACAAGTTCCGTACGAAAGATCGGTGCCCTAAACCGAGTGGCTGCTTTTGGCCACTGGTGGACACACATAGCCACACAAAAGGGCATACATCATAATTTCCGCACCCTAATGATCGCCGGTGTTACAACGGGCGTACAAACGGAAAACCGCTCCCGATAATGCTGCATTCTGCACCCATTCATGCAACGATCGATGCACTTTCCACGTGCCACCCGTGAATCCCGGTTCGGTTCTGGGGGTAAGTATTTCATAAATTTTAATTGCGCATTTAATACCTGTTCGGTGCGTTGGCGGGTTGGCGTGCTTTGCCAGCTAATGGCTGCCCATTTTGCGTTACTTTTTTTTTGTCTGTTTGTTTGTTTGTGTGAGAATGTTCGAGGCACGGGGGAAGTATATCGACAACGACAAGGGCCCAACATAAGAGGAATGTTGCGTACACCCTATGTGTGGCCATTATATTTCTCTTTCTCTCTCGTTTCCCATCAACTTTCTCTCTTTCAATCGAGAATAAACCAAAAGCAAGCTCGAATGAATGCCATGAAAGCAGTGGAAAATGCATCGATCTGTCATTACGGGACCGTCGGTCGGTATTTGATCCGGCCTGAAGTCTTGGAGGCAATCAAGAACCATAAATTTCTTCGATTGATTTAATGCGAGAAAGCTGCGGCACAGGAAATAAACAGTTTTCTGATGTATAATTCATGTGTTTAGTGCATGAAAGGGGGGAAATTGCTTAAAAATTTCCATACAAACATCAAATCAAAATTGTGGAAATGTAGAGTGTTAACTGTATTCTAAAAAAATCAAACATAGAATTGGTTACTCTATACTTCACATTCTTTATAATTAAGTAATCGTTACGCTACTAGACACAGCAGATACTATTTATGAAACGGTTTAAAAAGATTTTATTGCAATAAATATATTTTAAATCATGGACTTTCATTTACAAGATAACCGTTGATAGCAAAGAACTGCTATTGAAGCTATAAGAAGAACACAAATTGAAGAAATCATCAGAAAATTGCCAAAAATCATAATAAAACGAATTAGCTTTGTTTGTTTTAAATTGAAAATAGGCTATTTCTATCAGTATGACCATGTTGTTCTTCTTTTACAGAACTGTTTTACATACCTTTGATTTAAAAAAATCATTTAAAGGTATTCATAGGTTCTAACTCTACAAAGCATCAACACCACTGCAAAGCACTTTACCTTTTCGAAGATTGATTTATAAAGAATTTCGTCATAGATGATTACTTGAGCTTTACAAGCAATTCAGAACGCCTTTGCAAGCGTTCCCAAACATGCGTGGGTTGGGTCACGTTCAAAGCTTAATCATCTCTCACCGTCGAAAGGTGAAGATACATTTGAAATCACTAGATCAAGCTGTTGCCGATCGAACCGGTGGGCGTGATTTATTAATTTCCAAAGTGTATCTAATCGTATCGAAGCACATTAAATGGTTATATTCTTCCGCCCTTGTGCAAAAGCACCAAAAGCAGAACTGCTGTGATTAACTCTTCTTTGCACGAGTATTAGTGTCTGCAATAGTGCTCTTACAACACTGTTTTTTTTTTCTCCACTTATTTCCCGTTTGCAATTTGCTCTTCACCGCGGAACTTTATGAGAATGGATCGGAATTCCGTCTCGAGTTGCAGCTCGACCGTACGAAGCTCGATGCCACGATCGCACGAATGGCGAAACCGCATCTTGCGCTTCTTCACCGTGACTGGAGAAAAAGCGAAGCCATAAGAGGAAAGCAAACTAAAACAAAAAAAAACCTCCACAACCAGTCATTTCGTTCCCTTCCATCGATCGCGTACCAGACCGGTAATGTTCTACGTCAACAGTGCCAATGCAACACCGCGTAATGAAACTGAGAAATATGAAATTATACCAAGCAATGAAAAACAGGGAAGAAACCAAACCGACTAGAACCACCACCCGGGTCCGACCCACGGCCTCAGGTCTGATCTACTCTTAATGGCCACGTGCGTAAGCGAACGTCCAAAATCAAAAGCCTCCCTCTGTCAGACGGTAAAAAATAGCCAAGTTCGTCAAGCACGCGGTAAAAAGGTCAAAAACATTCTTCGCTTCCTAACAGTAGTGGTGTGCGTTCAGTTGGAGCTAGCTTTTTTATTGGAGGTTTAATGTCTAATGTTGCTCTCCGCGGGTGTTACCACATTTCATGAATTAAAAGTAGCATGTAACAGAGTAAGCCCTAACTGCACCCATCGCTGACCCCATTTCATTCGATCGTTCTGGACCATTTCCTTTGAAATTAAGCTATTGCTTATAAATAACGATCATTTTCCATCAGCTTTCTATTCGGAAACCGAAAAAAAAGGGGGGGAAAACAACTGTCAACCGATACTCTCTTTAAAAAATACTTGCAGGAAACCTTCGCCGCCTCGCGCAATAATTTATTTCCTCTTATAAATCAACCGGCCCGCAGACTAATGCGCGTCTATATCGTCACTTTCCAACGTTGCATATGCTCGCTTTATGGGTGACGCTGTTGAAGTAGCTAGCTGGGCGAAAGAATTATGCACATTGCCAAACCATAAAATATGTGGATAACCATTAGACCGGAACATTTCAGCAGAATCGTTCGTGGTTCTTGGAAACCCTTACTACGAGGTAGTAAAAGGGAGAATGCTATGAATATAAAATTGAGATATTATTTTATAATGTAAACTAAAAAAAACCTGATGTCTACGCAAAAAGTTATATTTTTTCACTCAAAGCAATAGTCTCAGTTTTTGGGATAACCACATTTCTAGGAACCGAACCCCTGTTTGCTTGTCAACCCCTGCATTGCGCTAATCTCGCCTTGAATGTCGACAATAGCTTTACGCCTAAAAGTATACTAGACGGATGTTTCACGCTAGAAGCCACTGTGAGTAAACGACGCAAAGGACTTTAACTTGCACAAAAATAGAAATTTTACTTAAAAAATATTTTAAAAATTCATACTAACAGTTATCTAAGGAAAAAAACAATCAAGCACAATTTTAGGAGGTAGAATTAAAAAAAATCCCCGAATATATTCTTTCTTCGTAAAGAGTCTGCTGTAAAGAGTAGGATAAAGATTTATAGTTCTACCGCATACGTGGCGCATTATAAGGGCCCCTCAAGTCAAATGATAGGGTTTTGATTTATGAGTCAGAGGTTCAAAGTATGCTACTATCCAAACAATGTCGAACTTCTAATGAACTTCTTTCCGCATAACTTTAGACGTTATTCATCCATAAAAGAATGAAATCTAAAATGATTAACACTTTTATTCTTTGCTAGCTCTCACTCTTCAGCCAGAACCTTGCAAAACGGCAAGCAAAGGGGCTAATTGTAATAACCTTGTAAGAACGATTAGCTAAAACGCCCTTATCCTTTACACCCTTTGGTACATCAGCATCACCAAGAACGGTTTCGGTAACGTATGCGGCATGCACAACACTGCAATTAGGAACTGCATACGAACCAGTGAAGGTGGCCGACACAAGGCCAAACAACAATACACACACACATACATACTCGAAACCGAACTCCATGCCTTGCCGGGTACCCATGATAAATGGGATCGCCTTAACAATGAGCAAAAACGATAAATTATGCTTACGATCGTAATTGTTTCTGTTGTCACCGTGTGAAAATGGAAAAAGCACAACAACACCATGTACCCACCGGGAGGCAGTCCTTTTGGGGTGCCCGGAACGACCCAGCGCGTTAGACCGGGAGCTAGAATTTACGGTAGCAGCAGCACAACAACAGCAGCACGTACCGCTCCATGGGCAAAATTAGACCATCGAGGCCACTATTATCGCACCTTGGCTATCTTGCGCTCTTTTATGGCAGCATAATTAACAGTAGCATGCTAGTTTGCTTATCAGTTAATTGTTTTTTTTTCTGTTTTGTCAATACCGTTTAGATGAGCAAATTGGTTCTGTTGTCGCGTTGTGGGATGGGAAACATTCGACGTTAAAATAAAATTCAACAGCATGAAGAACTCATACGATTTTTTTTAGTTACTTCACAAATTATATTCACA
Source organism: Anopheles marshallii (assembly GCF_943734725.1). Taxonomy (NCBI): domain Eukaryota; kingdom Metazoa; phylum Arthropoda; class Insecta; order Diptera; family Culicidae; genus Anopheles; species Anopheles marshallii. The sequence continues at coordinate 52,292,903 of NC_071327.1, forward strand.
ATTAAAATTATTTCAAAAATTATATCTTTAAATCTTTTTGAAAATGGAAAAATTTAAGAAATTAGTTCAGAAAACAGAAAATATAAGCAACACTCCCTCAAAGCAGGAAAATCTGTACGACATTCGATAGTGTCTTCCTTCAAGAGCCAACCCTTTTTTTCCCCGGGTGCTAAGTGACCACTGTGGTGCAGCTGTGAATTGCGTCAATATAATCTGCAAACACAAACCTTTGCACCGGCAACCAGACTTGGGATGAAACGGTACAGCAGACGGTTGCATTACGTAAGCGTTCCGTTGATATCGGTACGCCCGGAAGAGTAAATATGCTTTTCGAACTAGAGCTTAAAACGATTGTAATTTGGTGCCCCGAAAGCAATGAAGTTAACGTGCAGGAGCTGGTCGCAGATAAAATACCTGTTGGTGTATGAAGAAGATAACGATTGTAGAAGCCCAAAGAAGAATTTCAGTTGGAGTATTGGACACTTTGGATTTATTGTAATAATTCAAATATAATCAATATAATTAATAAAACGATATATGCCTCTGAACGATTATCTAATTTCCATCACCATAAAAACAAAGAGACAGCGAGATAAATCTCGTTGAGAAGCATTTTGTTGCATCGAAAAAATGCACTGCGAGATGCAGAAACGAATCGCTCACAACGCACACCACTTGTCGCTCATTTTGCTCTCGCTCAAATCTCCTTTCGCAGGGCAAGATTTCATCACTCAGCGGCCCACACCAACACACAACGCTTTGCGCGTTTCGTGCAAACCTGTGCGCGAGAGCGTGCGCCCGAACACACCGGCGCCATTAGCTTATCAGCGCACCGGTTCCGCGTAATCAGTTCGAGTCGGTCAGTCGAGGCGTGAGGTTCACAGTTCCGCGATACTACCACCGCACTGCTAGTAGCGTGAAAGTTGCCCGCAGTGGTTGCCCTTTGGAGCGTGTGCATGTGTGTGTGTGTGCAGCACAGGTTTTAAGGTTAGAGCATAAAGCACGTCCAACTGGATTGGGAATTACCTTTTTTAAGATCAGTGAGATGCGTGTAGTAATTTCCGAGTTTTTTTTCTATTAAGTAACTGTCACATAACGCTCCATTTGATAGTGAGCGTTACAGCGTAACGGACCCGTTTGTTTGCGCAAAGAAATAAACGCAGCAGTGAATCGAGTTTGTTGGAGTGAAAAGAAAGTAATGCACAGCAGAACACGGCGGCAGAAAGCAAAACTAACAAGAACCGAAGTAACTGATCGTTATCTTGATCCCTTCCGATTACCACCCCATTCCATTAACTCCTCTCCCACCTTCATGCCATCAATGTAACGTCTTGCGACGGCTTATCAAGATATTCATTCCACATTCGCTTCTTGTATGTTTGGTTGCCCTTCCTGCGTGGATCGCGCAGCACGCGTTTAAGTGGCTTAAGTGGCCATCTCCGCCATCACGGCCACACGGTCGTTAGTACCGCCTACGGGTTCGGAAGGTTTTGCGGATTGTGCACGGCCAGTGCAAGTGTCAGTAGTGCGAACGATCGCCGGGTGTGAACAGTGTGAGCCGGATGTTGTTGTTGGTAAAAGGTACACCGGTACAAGCATCCGTTTTTTTTTTTGGAGGGTCCTTCGGAAAGAATTACATTGTGAAGTCTACTGGCTGTGACTATTTGTTCGATGAATGTCCAGCCGAAAGAATACAAGTGCTCTAGTGCGAAATGCGAAGTGCTCAAGATTATTCTGTAAGAAGTAGGTCGACGTGTGCCACCAGCTTAACCGATATCGCACCAATGTGAAGTGTCGTTAAATCGTTGCACGTTGAAAAGAAGAATCCCATAAAATATCCATTGATAGGAATATTAGTGTGAGTGGTTCTCTGGTGTGTTAATGTGCTTGCTTGTGGAAATAAATCGAACCCACTGTACACGAGTTCTCTGCAGCGAAAGGCTCTCCTGCTTCATAAAGGAAGAATTTAACTATGGAAAAACCAAAAAAAAAACAGAGGAACCTCTCAAAAAGCGATCTCCAATTCATTTGTGATTTATGTTCATCAGCAAAATCCATTAAGCGGATAGTGTATCTAGTGCTTTTGCACACATCTTCGAGAACCTACGAGAAAGCATATTTTATCGCTCCGTCCATTTTCCTTTCCTCGACCAAATAAAAACGACCGAAAGCTGGAGAAGGATTAATAAATACACGGGCTCTTTTACACTTCGGAACGGTTTCAAGTGGAGATTCTTGAATTGAACGTTCGCCTTATTGCTCGTTTTTTAAACACTTAAAAAACCCCTTGAAAAATAGAACTAACTGAAAAATGCCATTTAAGCAGCACAAACCCGCAATTGCAGAAGCGGAACCGGAAACGTACCAAATCCATCCCTTTGCGCTCCACCGTAGCGCATTGTGACGCCAGCGCGTCGCAAGGTGTGAACCTGCAAATTGCATTCTAATGGCAAGAAATATTTAAAATTCCAATATGTAAAACTTTTATCCACTGTCAGACATTGAGGTACCCCCTTCGAAACCAGTCGAAAAAGAAATCAAACAGAAGAGCGATGAAATGTGTTTCATTTCTGATTGGAAATTCGCACACGCTTGCCAGTGCTGAATGGTGTATGTGGATGTGTGAGAGTGTTTTTTTTTTCTGCGCTTTTCATGCCCTTTCCTTCACTTGCAATTTTGCCATGCAAATTCATACGAACCCGCGTGGTGTGGTGCATTTTAAACTCCGATGCACAAAGAAGCTCCCGTGCCCAATCGAGTGGAAAAAGTCCTAAATGGGTTTTTCGAATGTTCGCCATTTGATGCACCGATCTAATGTCCGGCTAGAAGTCGGAATAAAAGGTTTTTCAATAAGAGGTTTTCCAACGAAACCCCATTCTAAGCGGTGATGAGCAAAAAAAGGCACAAAGGGAAATCATGTCTTAGTGTGATGAAATAGTTCATACACTACTTGACCTACGGTATGATAAACGAAGGGATTTAGTTATAATGTATGTATCCAATTATAATTGGATCTATCGAGCATTCAAACAAGGGTTTTTTTTTTGTAACGGTTTTTGTGAATTAGTAGAACTTGGGACACATTACGAACGGGGTTCCAAATATATGGCTTGTTCCCTTAGAAGTAAAACTTATGTCGCTATTAGACCGAATATTTTCTGCCAAGCACTGTTGTTCCCAATGTTCAACCGAGTTTGTTTGAAATCAACTGTACCAGAATCAAATCGCATTCCTGAACGATTCCCTTAATCCCTGACGTCTATTCAACGCAAATCGGAATCAGACATGCTCGACTTCGATTTTCGTCATGGTTTATAGACAGACGACGACGTCGTTTCTAGGCAGACGACATCATCATCTTTCAGATAATCTTCGGTCTAATAATACCATTAAAATAATCATTTGGAAAATAAAAATAGTGGAAAGTCAGGAATCGAAGGATAAGGTATTCGAGCTTACAGTGCCTCCAAGGAGATTAACAAAAAAGCAAGAAAATGAGAGAATTGAAACATTTTTGATACCCTTTTCATAAATTCCCACCTTAGGGTGTCGGAATCAACCAGATTCCAGATCATATTATCAAGTAGGTGTTTATTCGTCATCAAAAATTAGAAAAGGGTTAGCGATTCCACTTCGACTCCGTTGCAGGAAATCCGCATTTGACTGTGGAACTTGGGTTCGAATCATCAGTCGTGCGTCATTGATCGCCTATATTTAGCTGACTTCTTCTAGGTCACCATGTTCCTCTCTTCTTCCTCCACTTTTCACTGTCGCAAAGTTCAGGCAAATAATACACACTTGGTCGATGTCGAATCACAAGTATAAATTCCGTAAGTATCGTGGTGACGTGATATTGCGTTGTACAAAACGCCTTTTAAAATAAATTGTGGAGTAGAATGACAAAAATTAGTAGAGCCGCACTTTGCCTGCTCCTGTTCTAAACCCTTATTCAACAACAATAATTTGTTAATCTATGAATCTACGATACAGTACGATAGTACTCAATTCGGGTCGCCTCATAGTAGATTGTAGACAATAATTTATAAAACCAAAACCATTCTACATCCCGAACACCTGGCACAAATTAGAGACACATCTCGCATGAACGAAAGCTCTGTCTTGTACGCTTTCCTCCGAACCCCCTTAACACTTCAATCCCTTCAAACATCTCCCGCGTGAGTAAAGACCCTTAAACAAAACAACAACAAAACCGAGTCTTATCTTCCACCCACCACCAAACTTGCTTGCTTGCAGCTGTTTTTTTTTTTGCCTTCCTTCATTACAAGTTGTTTTCTTTCGTTCGATCACAATCAGCCGGTTGGTGGTTCTTTTTTTTTTGCTGTCATTGGAATCACCCTTCTTCCCTGGTCGCGCTAATAAATGTCTTTTTAAAACCCGATCAAACCGGTCAAAACTGAACACTGGATCGAAGAATGGATGAAGAAAGGGAAAAACACACTTTTTATGTATTTGAACCGCTTGAGAGATGCAGTAAAAATCCCAAATACCATCAAACCATTCTACCCCGTAACATAGCAACCCCCAGTGTGAATGACGTAAGGCTACACGTACTACACGTTCTTTACACGCGTGCAATCAGACGGGAGACCGGTGTGTTGCGTTGTTGATTTGCTGCACGCTTCGTTGGTTTGTTGATCGCGGTGGCAAATTTGATTTAAATTGCTTCCATTTCTACCCGTTAGTGGGCGCTTTGTGCTGCACTTCCGGATGACAAATCGTTGCATTTCAGTGCGCCTTTAGGAGACGCCTGTTTAAACGAGCTTATCGAGCTTTTTGGGACCGCAAAAGCAATTTCAAATTGTTGCGTTATCCGGTGTAAATGAAGATAATAATCTGTGTAATGGTAATCCTACATCAAACCTTCATGTAAGACAATTGCAATTGGAGATAAAGTATTTATTTTCCTTTTGGAAGAAGAACAAATATCATTTCCTATTTCAACTAAACAATACTACAACAGTAAACAGTTGCGGACAGAAATGATCACTAACACCCTGGTGCCAATTTGCAGCCAAGAAAACTGGCCATATTATGCTGCAGTTCGTTGTTTGTTTCGGTGTAAACTTCCAAACCGCGATAAGATAATGCCCGTAGTATGTGATTGTGTTGATGACAGTACGGAATCAACCAAAAGTAGACGCAAAAAAACACACGCGTATAACATAGGTATTATCGACTGTGGGACTTGATTGATGAGAGATCTTCTTCTCAATGTTCCACTTACCTTGCGATCACCTTCAGTTATCTTCAATTCACGAATTTCAATCTGGAAGATGATTGTTCGATCCTTGTTCTTCCCATTGTATCTGCACTGCTTTGTATTATTTTAAAGGTTATGTGCTTCTCCTGGCGAGGTCAACTAACATACTCCTGCCGGCACCATTCAGGAACTCAGTCCCAGGCGCAAAACACGGTGAACAACCAGGCGCAAATAATAATAATTGACCAATTTATTTCAATTTCGCAAAACCGGCCACCGGTCGTTCCTGATAACGGATAAAGATTGTGCCCCCCCTTGGGGTAGTTTTGCAGCTTATTTGCAAAATACTGCCTGGCAGGCGGTGATAGACTCGACGAAGCTACTCGCCGCCATCGTTTCTTTCGATTCGGAATGCCATTGCATTATGTGGTGCCGCGTAGAAGTGAGTGTCTTTTTGTGTTGTGATAAAGCTTTCAGCGGTGATGCTAGGTTTGATTGTGTCTTGTGATGTTAGATAAGAAAAAAATATAGACCAGTGCGCAGCAAAAAGGCCCATACTGCAATGGTTGAATAATATTTTAAGTGAAGATCCAAGCAAAATCCCTGAAGAATGGGGTAGGGGTCCTGAAGAGATTCAATCCAAGACATTCCATATTTTGACAATTTTACACACATCATTAATGTATCGATTAATGTATAATTAATGTATTGTGTATTAAGAAGGTTAGTAGAATGTCAGTTGAATAGAAAATATGTCTTATCTATAGCTTTTGACACCCTTGATCTATAATATTTACAGTGAAGCGATCATCAGCTACCTATGTTCATAGATTAATAGGTTCATCTAACAAACTTTCATAAATCATTACTTGTAATTATCCAACAAAGTGAAAGTTTACTAAAGTATTACTTATTTGGATCGCTTAAAAGTTCAATCGCTTCAAACAAAATTGTCGGTTTTTAATGTTTGCATCGGCTTATTCCTTAAACACCGACCTTCATTTAAGTCCTCTCCGTGTCCAAAAACACTTAATGCGGTATGTTGCGATAGTGCACGCTGATGTTCGATGCAGATAGTAATCAACTGATAAGTGACCCACCGTTCAGAACGCCTTATTTCTCCATCCGTGTAGCAGCGTGGCCCCGCTGTCTACGCAGCTCGATAGGCGAACCCATTTTCTGTACACACCTTCGCCTCTACCTGCGATTTGCATCGATTTGCAATGCATAGTAGTTGAATTCGCTAGCACATGCAAATGACCACACACAGATGAAACAGGTAAGCAGAATATGCTCAGTCTGGATGAGCTTGACATGATTAGGGAGGTTTGCTTGTGGTCACATCACGGTGAGGTAGTCTAATTCGACGCTAAATGGATGATATCGTACCAGACAAACACTGCGGGACTGAAACTGTAAGTCTACCGAGCGAAAACATTCACCTCCACATACGAAGTGTGTAGAAGCTGCAACAATGGAAACCGTATTCGGTAACGCCAAATTGTTTCAGCAAACATCTTCCAACTTCTATCGCTTCGCTAGTTTTTCGGTACTTGGGTAGTTGTTGTTTACCAAAGGTGTTAGTAATACAGCTCGAAGCCTTACGAAATTTCACGCTCGCCTGCAGCAACTTCGACGAATATTGGCAATACCCGAACGACATCAGCATCAGCTCCCTATGGGCCAGGGTGAAGGTGAAGGCACAAAACGAATGATAACACTGTCGGACAACCGCTGGCACGCTGTTGCAATGTGGTCGCTTCCAGTCGTCGCCCTGAAACCTCGTACTAGCGCAGCGTGCTGCGGGGATTATTGAATCAAGTATGTTCCTTAAGTAACGGCAATTGACTGAATTAGATAAGAGGATACGGTTACAAACAAAGTCCAAAAAGTCCGGTTTGCCGGTAGACGATACCGTGACCCGCGGGAATTCGAGAAGCGCGAACGCATAGCCGATCGAAGCAAGAGATGCAAACGGTAATGCTGAAAAGAAGGTGCATTCTGTTGGTAAAACTTCACCAAAACACCAACTGACGGACTGTTACTCACCATTATGGTGGTATATGTTTTATGGTTTTCTTTGGCATTTGTTTTTGTCCGCAATGGGGACAACTTTGGCAAACCCCGGTACATTAATTAGCAACCGTTTTTCTTAGCGGACAGGGATTAATTATCTTTTAAAATCCGGTGCAAACTAGACGAACCTAGACCGAATGGTAAACATAATCCTTTTAACGCTGGGCTCACTGCAATGTGAATGACCTGTCTGATTTTAATCTCTTCAAGTCCAGGACATTGATCTGTATTTTATGCTTGAGCGCATTTGTTTTAAAAGAAGCAGTATTTTTAGCTCATGGGTCCTAAGCAAAGATTGCTTTCGTAGTTCATTTTGGACGAATGTACAAAACAAAGGTTACCTTCTAGTCACTCTTTATTTTTGGGGGTGAAAATAAACAACGATGTTACCAAAAAAGGAATTTTAGTTATTGTTTTAGCATTAAATGCTAAACTCTTTGACTACCTTCAACAGTCCTTTTATCAACGATAGTTTCGTATGTACGTCGCAATCCGAAGATTAGCTTAAATAGCTTAAATAATCTCTTTTTTGAATACTGAGCACAAATTGCATTCAATTTCTGATCCATCCGAGTATTTTAAACTTAAACTATGCGCCTGAACGTATGTAAAACTTTTGTTTTTTACTTTAATCCAAACGACATATTATTGCGGCACCTCACCAAGACCAGCCAGTACAGTTAACAATGGACTACAAAAGATTGTTTTTCTTCATAAACAACCCTTGCAATGTTTTCAGTTCCTATACCTCTGCCCCATTCAACAGCACGGCGTGTTGATTGGGTGGAACTACGTTGCGCTGGGACCATGAATGATCTGATAGAGGAAAATAAACAACCTTGATCTTGGCAGTCTGGCCTGTTTTCCTGTTCGTTTCGTTAATAGTTAGCTGTAGCGTTTTGTAAACATACAAGTATATTACCGTTTATCATACAAGCTGGCACAGTGTGTTTGCATTTCCGAATGGATGCGAAACATGTACATTGTAGTACCATTGCCTAATGCACTATGTGTAGAAGGAAGCCATTGCCAAATAATAAACTACTTGATGTTTTAACTAGTTACTAGAGGTTTCGTATAAATTTAGTGACTTATTTTGGGCTAAGTCAGTGCCATATGTTTGCTAGAAAAGTAACCGGTATACAATTCAGGACATACGGATCCAGTTGAGATTCGTACTGCAACCTTCGGGTGTATTACGAAACCATAGAACAAAACATGAAACAAGAAAGTCCCATACCATTGTATTCTTCCCAAAATAAGTTTTAACCTGTTCTTAGAATACTAAAATTAGCAATGTTAAATATACTAGGTGGCTTAATATCTAAATTATTCCTAAAATGTTATTATATTGGATTAAATTGGAATACCTTAAATTACCTGTGCTTAAACATTAAACAAAATTCCACTGCAATTACGTTTCAATTTTCGATTGTTCCCGTGCTAACGACGGTCTTTGTGAAAGTTTTCTTTCCCAACAATACTTTATCTTAACCTGCCCAAGCAAAACAAAAAATATATCAGCCACAGTACAGTACCTGTATTCTACAAAACAAAAACCTAACCTCATTTTATGGCTCCATGACAATGGCATACCTAGCCACAGCATGAGTTAAGAGTTTAATCAATTTTATCTTTTAGATTATTTCCAATCAGTTAACCATTCGTTAGCGGAGTTGACAAACACAACACAAAGGGGAAAAAAAGGTTAGCATAGTTTTCGGTTTCTAGTCGTAAAGTTGTCACTCATACCTGGCCATCGTGCCGCTGTTCTGTTTTACGCCGGGTGCAAGAATGTGCCCATGCTTACACATTTGACTGAAAGCGCAAACCACACAACGACGTCAATGTGCGGGTTTTTGGAAGTCAGTGACAGTCATTAATGTTGGCGATTGCTTCTTTTGGCTTGTTAAATCTCTAAACTTTCGTCTCATTGTAGAGGCCAGTGGCTTTGTGTCGCTTTTTTCTTCGTTTGTCGTGTACTTGGAAGAAAGTTCTACCAACCATCGTGCGCTGTTTTTTGTTACTCGAAAACGACAAAATCCTCGATACATTTTACCAGGACGGGGTATGTCGCCCATGAACGCACACACACACACATGCAAGGCAAAATCTGCCATTATAAATAGCTTTTGTTGTATGCTTGCTTTTTGTTTGCTACTAGCATCCAGCTCACCCAGTACTATCACCGTACGTCATGCGAGAGCAGCAAAAGTTCAAACGGAACGATCGTAATTAATTTTCTGGCCCCGTTGTTTTCAACCAGACAGGCTGTGGATAATCGTCTTTTTTTTCTCACTGCTAGTTTTATTGTGTGCATCGTGCTTTGTGCTCTTGCTTCCATGCAAACTTCGGGCGCAAGGATAAGAAGAAACATGCTCCGGTACTTAGCATAAACTGTGCCATCTTAAACCTACCACCCGAAAGCTTCCGCACCGCCGTTCGGTGCAAAGTGACACTGGAAAGCCAACAGGTCGGCAAGTGTGCACAAAGTTTTCGGTAACTTTTCACGCGGGTTTTAACGTAAAGTTCTCCGTCCGTACCACCCGAGCGTATCGGTTTACGGGTGCATCGGTTTGTTCTTGCAGAAACGCACAAGATACTCCTTGCAGAGCAACGCTTCCGTAACCGCTGGTGGAGATATGCTTGGAAGACTTCGGCCAAGACAATGGTGAGCTCATGGTTGAGTTGATAAAAATGAAAAACTTGCTGGTACTTGCTGGAATGCAGAGTACAGAAGGGCATCTTTTCTTATGGCTAAAAGATTCCTTCTCAGCACCTGATAGAAATGGATTTAGCTCTTTGCTGCAGTCACTGCGATAGATAAAACCGTGCCACTCAAGGTGATAACTTCTGTTGAGATTGGTTTTTACTTGCGAGTTGTTCACAGCTGGTGACACACGGAAGTGAATCAGCAGTCAGTAGACCCGCATCGCAAAAACAATTGGTAGTTTAAATCGGTTGGAAGAGACACAATATCTACAAATATCATATCATACATATCTACAAATTGGCATAACTTTTGTGTAATTTCGAAAACCAAAAATATCAAAAAACTTTTAATAATTTATTGAACTGGTATAAAATTAGCAGGAGATCACAGAAGATCAAATTTTTTATCCAGTTTTCCTGTGAACAAATAATAGAAATTCCAATAAAGGATTATTTGTTAGCCAATGTTAGTTAATAATTGAACTATATAGTGGAATTAACCAGTAACAGTCAAAAAATAAATAAATAACTAATAATCAAAATATAAAGAGTGGATAACAAGAATAATATGGATCAAAATTATCGGATTATGAATTACAATTTTTACTTACAACGATCGATAGATAGATCTATGATAGAATTTTCACAAAAAAACATTAAAACTATTTACGAGATCGAAAGACCTTACGAGCGACATTTAAAAAGGAAAAATGAAAATCTTCGATAGTCTTATCTTGTTGTCCATTGTTATCAACATTTGTATGTATAGCTTCTTCTTCTTCTTTTTTTTTATCAGCACAACAACCTCAAGAGGGGTAGGTCTACCATTTCTGGATTTTTTTAGCTTAAAGGCATTTTATTTACATGTAGCCGGATAGCCAGTCCTGCGTACGGGGGATTGTTACGCATGGGATTTTGGACCGGTCCTGTCGTGTGAAGTCCGTCGCCAATACCAATACACCACCGGGCCGTTCCATTTATAATTATATGCAAGCACAAAATAATTCATTACTTACTTTATTCGGAATACTGATGTGAATTTCCGCTTTCAGTTATTGGTTGCCTAAGTTATTAACATGAATTTGCAATGTTAAATATATTTTAGCATTTAAAGCAAGGTTAAGGTTTAGCTCATTACCCCTTCAATTAACTTATGGTTCAACCAGGTTTGCAATATTGGATTTATCTCCATCTTGTCTTGTCCATGATGTCCTATAATTTTAATTGAATGACTGATTGATGTCCTATAATTTGGCTAAACTTTGCGTATATCATTTCGAGCTGCTACAACAAGATTTTCAACGTGCGTCTCTTTTATGAGTCCGTTTTCTCTCGCTCACAGTCTAATCGTGATCTGTAAGGTCATCTTACCCATTATCACAGTCCGCAGTGACTAAGCTGCAACCAGTTCAAACCAACTGGTTGCGTCTGCTTCAACTTCGCGTTCCGTACAGACGATACGCTGTACTAGATATACCTTACCCAAGTTCATTTTATGTTGCGATCTGATCTTTCCATATAGTATTTTTACCAGAAAGCACGTACTGACCCGTCCCGTCGCGCGGAACGATGCTGAAATTGCTTAATTGATGACTAATGTCAACCGACGTGTGCTTGTGTTTACGACCGCGTATAAACACCTCTCCAACCAATGCTGTTCGTAAAGCTACCCCGGGGGAAAACATAAAACAAACGCTTACATTATAGCGATAAAACAGTTGCGATACCACGCGGAATCTCGATATAAACTCAGATTAAAACTGTATTTCGATAAGGAAGTTTAACTGGCTGATTAAATTGCACCAAAACTCCTCGAATTAGCTTTCGGGTAACGTTTGCCTAGTCAGTTCTGAAACGTATAAAAAACAACAAAGAACCTTCTTTCCTTCCAATTAGAACAAACTACTATACAGCAGCAGTAGTGGTAATTGAATTGCTCTGTAGGAAGAAAAAATTGCAAAGCCATTTGGTTTTTGGGTCCGTTTGCACCATTACACAAATACCATCTTTACCGAAAAACCCGTGCCAACTGTGGGGATTGTTACGATTTCCCTTCCAATTACAACATCGACGATGTTGTAATCTTTGCTGTGAAACATCGATAGACAACGAGCCGAAATCGTATCGAACCGAAAGTTCACCATCGTATCGTTTGCCTTTTTATTGCATTTCAATTACTGTGCACCATTGCTCCGTTCAGTACGGTTTGCAGAACCGAAGCATTCTTCCATTTGGTTTCGAATGTCGAAGTGGCAAAGGGTCATTAGACATTGGGAACGTATCTTTGTTCGCTGGTCTCACTCTCTGGTTCTCAGACTCTTGTTCGTTCGACTAATGCTTAAAGAATAATAAAGAATCGAGATTACTTCCAAGCACTGCTATGATTATTTGGAAGAAAATGTTAGTTTTAATAGTTTTCTGAAGCTTATCAAACTGGCATCTCTTCCCTTTTTACTTAAATTAATAGCAAATGAACCTGAATGTTATTGTTGGTTTTCCACCAAAATGACTTCCCATTAAACTTCCTGCTATACTTTTATATCAATAAAATTCCTATCCTTTTGAATACTGATCAACACTGAACGAATCTCATTTGGCGGCCTGTTTATCTTACCAATACACAAAGAATTTCCCTCCATCACACAGCTGAATTTGTCGTGCGTCACAAAGAGAAGCTCTTTTAGCTCTTCCAAATCACTATATCGCTAGTTATCAAACCTGTCCCCACATCCATTTCTACCTCAACGTCCCTTTGCACGGTACGAGACGGTACGAAAACGTAGCCAAGAATCCATCAAGAGGTGGCACAGTGATCTTCTCGACGAATCAGAAAGAGAGCTTACGGTGATGAGGTTAAATTGAAGCATATAGCTCATCATTCAATTATCCGTCCGGCGGATCGTCTCGCGATCTTGGCCGAGCGCGACTGGTCAACCGGTCGTCGGCCAGTGTCTGTCGGATGAGAATCGCGATCGGAATGCAACCTCGCTCCAGATCGCTGTCGCTTAACGCCACCGGTGTGTGAAGTAGGTAGGTGCAGCGCTTAGTGCGAAGTTGCGATGCTGTGAGTCGCTACTGTTTGCGATAGGAAGTGAGTGTATATGTTGTACTAAAACCATTTATTCGATCGTTAAAAATCATCGATCGCTTCATTTACTATGTGAGAAATAAAAGTGATGAAGCAAGTGTATGCTGAGTAGTCTATTCGGAAAGAATAAAATAAGGAAAGGTGAGCTGTGCTTATGGATGTGAGAGTATAAGAGTAAATAAAATCTAATGTGAATATCACCAAACAGAAGAAGGAAAAAGAAAAGCAAACAAGTGATTTGGATGTGTTGGTGGATTAGTGCAGAAGTGATTTAGTGCTTTCCTAAGAGTGTGATGCTAGCAAGAAAGGCACTGAAAAAAAATTATCCAGCCGCATCCGTTCCGTGAACGATGAGAGTGAAGTTATAAACCGCCAACTGTTGGACATCTGTCTACATTCGCAAGTGCTCCGAGGAAAAGTGTATTAAAAAAGCGTTCAGCTGGTCATCGTTCTGTGGCAGAGATGCGAAGCACAGTGCAATAAAGCCGAGAAGAGTGTAGTGAAAGGCGCAAAGTGGTATCACTCTCCACTGTCGGCCAGTGGAATGGGCTCAGTTCTCACATCCGTTTTATCGCACAGTTTAGTGTCATACAGTTAATCAGTGGCACTGTGTCTGATGCAGCATATAATACGCAAAGGATATGTGCGATTTACTGTGCTGCACACCGAGAAAGGAGTGTTGTTTATATGCTGCTTCATTTTATACGACGATGTGCATGTGTGTTGCGATGTTCATGTGTATTGTGCATTGCGATGGTGTATTAATTGATAATAAGAAAACACGTCCTCTCGTTTGTGATTGAGTGTAGTTAATTCAAGGGTGTATATCTTTACAGAGATCTACTGTGGGATACAATGTGACAAATTTAGCGATCATCAAAGCAAATCAGTGAGTGTTGCAGTGGAACAGTGGTGTGTATTATCGTGCAATCGAACGCTACAGTGCTGTGGTGGTAGTCAACATAGCCCAGAACCTTCATCTAGGATTAAAGGTAGTAATTTCAACTATTTCGTGGTATGGTTTATAACGATAACTTCCCTCTCTGGTGTCATTTCTATGCGGTGAGATATCTCTCTACGTGTATAAATTGTCAACAAGTCATTTGACAATGGCCATGAGCAAAATGGCAAATTCCATGAATTCTTTTCCAAATGCAAACGCATTCACGTTAGAGTATTCAATTTATTCATCAGTGAGAAAAGAAGAATGTTACATGGAATTTTACCATAATTTAATACCTATTGAATTTCCATTGAATATATGTGTCTTAATTTTTGGTGAAATAGTATTGGTTCTATTTTTTACACATTTCAATGTATCAACCACGAACATACTTTTAAAGCTAACTTCATAAGCAAAATTAAAATTATTCTACACGATTTAGTAAATTAGAAGATAACTATCCATTTACCAACAAAAAAAAAAACATCCCCTAAAAACCTTATGATAACAGCATCTATATTAAGCGTACCTTCTTAGATTATTTCAACTTTATTATTTTTTATACTCAGAATTGCTGACTGACGTCAACCGACAGAGATGGTTAGACATTATCATAATGGGCATAAGGTGCTCTGTTAGGAATTTAACAGAAATCATTATTGGAAAAAGAAATAATAGACCGTTTGTGTAATCCGTTGCAAAGATACAATGCTTCCCAAAATGATACCCTTAACCAGCAGGTTTTAAGATAAAGGATGAAGTAGGTTGCCTACAATGTAACAATTATTTGAGTGCTTTTCCTTTTAAAAAATCAGAAAACAAAGCAAAAATAACCGTGGGATACACAAAACCCTATAATGGTGATAGCTTAAAGCAATAGCCTCATTTAGAGATGAATGATGAAAAATATTTCAAATTAAAGCATTACATTTCAGCGCATTCAATTTTAAACTCATTCTTCAAACTCTTTATCCTATGCTGTATTTTTCACAATAAAGTATCCAGCTTGTTTGAAATGATGAAATGATGCACGTAACACTTGTATCAATATTGATCGATTATGTTATGTTTTGCAGTGTGCAAACTACGTCTATAAACGAGTCGAAAATATGAGCATCAAAAATATCTCATATTGGTGATATATGATATCATACAACCACATGTTTTGAATGTAATATAAAGAAAGTAAAAGTAAACATTTTGCTCGAAAAAAATGGTTTAAATTTTTTTAGACATTTCTATTTCTTAAAATGTGTAAATGAAAGTGATGTATCGAGTTACAAAGTGCTATGCCATTTGGATTTAAATTTCGTACAATGGGCAAATGTGTATACCGTTGAAATGAAAACACTACCTATTTAATATAACAAGCTGATTTTTTTTAAAGATAACCTCTTTTTTGGGGCTTTTGAGTGTACATCTTTACATTTCTACAACAACATCCATGAAGATGTGGCCATTCATGTAGAGCTTAGTTACTTCAGTCATTGTAAATACATATATCAAATCCTTGAAAATGCAAACCATTTCATTTTGAAACATAATTATTTTCCTGCGTTGATTGCTTTAATATCTGATTGTAACAAACAATACAATATCAATTGAAATCTGAATACAAGTCAGAACCTCTTGAATATATACCTATTATACCTCACAATACATTGCTGACAGTAGAACCGCACAGTAACGTTTTATAATAAATGAATGAAGGCTTCATAATGTTGCGAGGAATTTGCATTGGGTTCAGATTTAATGCCACTCGCTTATATTACCAGTAACTTGGAAGCCATACCTTCGTAAAGTTATTCCAAACCGTGCCAAATACTATACAGTAAACCAGGCGCCTCCATGGCAGTCACATTCGTTAATATGCATGATTAAGTTTGCGTTAGGATTTGCTGACCGAAACCATTTACTTTCTCCCAGCATGGAACGAACTGCACCGTAAGGGTCACACGTTCAAAAAGGGTTCAACGGGGCGAACTAGATGAAGTTTCGCTCAGCAACCGATAAATCGGGATTTGTAGTCATTAGTGGAACGTGGAAAGCCCACCGAAAGTTCTCCTCCCGCTCGCAGGTGACCGCAGAAAGGGATTCACCGCACGATCGCGCTGAGATGAAGCCTTCCGGTAGAATTTATGAAAATGATACCGCGCCCCGGATCGAGTGCGTTGCAAATTCGGGCGTTGCAGTCGAGGGTGAGATGGTTGCGGGATAATATTTTAGAAATTAGAGCCCAACACGGTCCACCATGTGGGAAATCGGGGAGCTGTAATTATGCCCGATTATACCCGGGTCCGACTTACAACAGTAACGAGCATTATTTATGAAATCCGCGCACACGAACCAACGACGGAGAGATTATCAATTTGTTTCGTACGCACTCTTGGTCACCAGCGGGGCAAACGAATCCGACCATATTTCACCGGATATTTATCGGAATTAATTATTCAACATGCTTGCGATAGATGGAATTCTATATCTCGGTCGGTCTGCTTTATACTACCGGTTGAATGGTTGATCATCCGAACCAATTCAACCGCTGAAATGCATCCAAATGAACAATATGGTAACGTGGTGCTGTCGTGCATGCATTTCCAGCCCACGTGCCCATCGATGGGATGAAACGATTGCTGTGGGTGTTGCCAAAGCCTATAAAGCTCTCTTCAAAAAGCTCAATACTTCAACGAACCGATTCGAAATCATCGATAATCATATCAATTAAGCGTAAGTGCTGATGAATAGCAAACGTTTGCCACGGCGAAACTAGAACTAGATTGGGGGTTTCAGTTTACGGGAAATAATATCGTTACCAGTACGGTGTTTAACTTAGTTGTGAGGTGAGTTATTCACATGTGTAGAAAACAGAATTTGCCTTAGCAAAAGACAGACTAGAAAACGGAGAGAAAAATTGCTTCCATATTTATAAAAACAGGATATTGGGTATTCTTTAACTCGTTTTGTTAATATTGTGTTTTTACTTTAGGAAAGCTCATTATTTGTTTATTTATTGCTGCCCAAAAACTCGATCGTGGACGTCAAAATCGTAAGATGTAGATACCGGTAACTTGTAAGACTTCGTTTCTTTTAATTAACTACATACTCTCACTGCCCTTTAACTTCCGCTAAAGATCCTCATCTTCGACACCCTGATTCATTCCTTTTCCGTACTATTATTTGTTGCACTACTAAGTGTACCACAGTAATTCCACTGGGATCAGTAGATATTCAGGGGATTCGTGTAAAATTGCAGCGCTGTAGCTATTTCTAGACTCTTTTGGAGTTGAACTGGAATATTTATAAGTAAATATGAAATCTTTCCTCTTTCGCCTAATGCTCTGAAAGCTTTACAGATGATTGAATTGAGAAAGTTGTAAACCGGATTGATTTCATCTTGCAGTAATTAGTGATAGTGCAATAGGAGTAAAGTTTCTAGATATTCGGAACAAAAACTAGTTCAACTCGAAAAGATTCCAAAAGTAGCACCAACTTTGTCCGTTGAGCTTGGAAACCTGTGGGTAATGAGGAGGAAAAACACTTTTAATTTTCCAACTCGACTCGACTTTTCATACGTATTATTGCCACAACTGTTTCAAAGCTGAAATCCTCACACGGCTTTAGGAGCTAAACCAAAAAATTCCTTTAAATTCTCTCGTTTAATACTACAACTACTGTTTGTTAATAATGTTTGACCATTATATGATGGTAAGCGCAAGTTTTTTTTTGTTAATTTGCGGAAGAACTGTAATCAACCTGTATAAAAGATTATCGGGATTCAGGCTGAATGAATAAAATAAATAGGTAAATAAGCATAATTAGACTACTGTTACTGAAATATAACTAATACTCTACGTTAAATTGAATGAGTAAATAATAGTAGCTATTTCTCATTTGAAGCACGGCGCAATTTTTCACCTAAACAAACTCTTCCCCATCAGCTAAACTCTATAAAAACTGTCCTCTGGAAAATCTTTTAATCAATTTATTACGATCACGTTCCGAGGCAGCGGGTGAAAAGTTTCCATCGCCACGCACCAGCTGGCACGTTGGGAGTAGATTTTTTTAAACATAAAAGCAACATTCCTGCCCGAACGAGTCACGCAGACAACGTCTTCGTCTGCTTTAGACAGGACATAGCTACGGTTGGTTTGCACCACGTGGAAAAAAAACTCCGTAATCGAAGAGAAGCGAAAGATCAAGCTGCTGAAATTCATCATTCCT
Source organism: Anopheles marshallii (assembly GCF_943734725.1). Taxonomy (NCBI): domain Eukaryota; kingdom Metazoa; phylum Arthropoda; class Insecta; order Diptera; family Culicidae; genus Anopheles; species Anopheles marshallii. Next base: position 52,311,164 of record NC_071327.1, read on the forward strand.
GTTGCGAAAAGGGTTCATCGATGGTGGCGCGTTTCGAACGAAAGCCAACCCCGAAGAAGCCGAACCCCTTAACCGAATGAAGGGAATAAATCAATTACAAATATTTATCTTTTCCAACCAAACGCAGATGCCGATGTAAGGGGGACGCAAAGAAACCAGCAACAACGGCGCTCAACTACCCTTCGCCGGACTGAGGCTGATTTATCTTGCCATGGCCAGTACCGGGCGGATTTCAAACAGAAATCCACACGAACAAAAAAGTAAACAAACTAAAACAAAGCAACACTCGGGAAAGAAACATACCGAAACTAGACGTAACAGCAGGATTTACTAGCACTCGAGAAGTTCGGGATGTCCGATCGAGCCATGCTGGTATGTTGAGCTGTCCAGATTTGTGTTGCCCTTGCCGATCCGTCCGTTGCCACCACACGAAGCACGCACTTGTTGTCTGATTGTGTTGAATTGTCGTAATCCACCAGCGAAATGGGAACATACCACGGTAAAAAGTCGGGCCAACGAATGAAAGAGATATAGAGCTGTCAAAGTTTTGGCCTGGGACGAACGTCCACATCGTACGTACGCTGCTGCACGGCTACCGATGGCACGACCGGCAGCACGTGGCTCTTACAGTCAATTAATGCGCTCGCTTTCACGGACAGGATCGATGTCAGTCGAGCGAAGAGATAAATAGAAATACAATGCACGGCGATGGCATTGTTCTTCGCCAGCATATCGCCGTACGTGATGGGTTTATCGAGTGTGTGCTTTCGAGTGCTGGTGGAAAGTTTGATTTTGGGGTTTAAGTTTTTGTTGTGGTTGTTTTTGTTAGCACAGATCAATCCAACCAACCCCTAGTTTGATATTTGATAGGATGGATTTTCATTTCCTGGAGAAAATGCATTCGTCCGAAGGTGGTTTGCAAAACGCAATACAACAAACCACTAATGGAATATTATGTTCAAATGACTGAATGCGACGCACAGTCGACATGACGACATAGTTCTAATTCGACGACATAGACATAGTCGACATAGTTCTAATTAAACCTATGAGGCTTAAGCTCATTTTCAAACTGTTGATTAGCGAACGCATTCATTTGCGGCACGAACACACTCGAATAGAAAGATATCAAACCAAGCTGAAAGCAAATGCTTATGACGAATACAATAATAAAATGGATGAAATAAATATTTTCGTTGTAAATTAATCTCTTTTAAAAGAAAAACAACAATTATGTATAAAAAAAATTTTCAACCTTCATAACCTAAATATATTTTAGAAGAAAAATTAAAACAGAAGAAAACAATTTCAAATAATTCAGCTTATGCACATTGAGGATCAGAGAAATAATTTATATTTGAGTCGAATGCTTAAAACAGCATGTTCAAGTGGAACTGGCAAAGGGATACATCGTACTTTCAACTAGATTTTCTACATGTGTTTTAACGTTTCAAGGTGTATCCGATGTAAGATTTCCGTACAAATCGGCCATTGAAGCTAGCCTAGAAAAAGACAGTTAGATTGTATTCCTGAATGAAAAATTCGGTCGACTGCTCGACAAATGCCAAAACAATGCTTTTTTGTAGCTTGTCTGAATTAGGTCAGGTCCTACTTTTTGTATGCTTAAAATGAAAACAAAAATCTAAAAAAAACACATATGTTTAACATATTTTTATATGTCAAAAAATATGTGTGATATTTTATGAAAGAATCCTTTTAGCTATGCTAATCGTTCATTAAACTTACATCTAAATTAGTTTTTTCTCATCTCATCTTTCACATTGTTCTCAGTCTTAACGCGCATAAGAAAATTTACGATGCTTTGATTTGTTCAGTTTTCTTTTCACTATACCCAAACCAAATAACTTGCAATTTATTTTTCATCCTTTATGTATTATTAAGTTTCAGTAACAAATGCTTCGTGATTAGATTGTCTAAAACTTTAGCTTGTAATCTCTCGTTTTTGTCAATAAGAAAGCAAAATAAAATCAACAAACTTTGGATAGTCATTAGACATTGCTTTGAACAGTGAATAGGTACAGCGTATTCATGAGGTTTATTTAAACATGTTTGTTTACAGTTGAATGAATTCATGTGTAAAGTTATAATTTAGAATCATTTTAATTTTCATTTCATAAAATTTAATTTTGTACCTGGTTTTTAATTAGTTAAATTCAAGGTTAGGATTCTAAATTACAACTCAATTCCATGAAATTGTGCTTCGTCCAAAAATATACTAAAGTTACTTTACGTATCTCGTCAGAATGATACAACCTGGTAACTAGATTATTTGACAGCTGCCGTCTTAAAGTTTAAACGTTCTCAGCTCAGCTTTCCAAGTATGATCTGCCCCAATTTCAGACTTAAAGAGGCTGGAATGTTTTTAGGGTTAAAAAGTTAGTTCAATAGCTTCACTGTTAAAGTGTGAGCTGTACATTTACTTCATATTCTTATGAATTTAATTTACTTTTCTTCCCTCTCTATACAAAAATATTACCATCTCTCCTTTTCGTTCAAATATAAATCCAAATAATATTGAAATTGATTGCTTCCATAGGCTGTGTTTGAATGCAATATCAATATCTTTGCTGAAAACCATTGGTAAAATACCTTTCTATTCAAAACTACCTAAACGCAATATCGTCCAGCAAAACAAAGGGTTTAAATATAAGTTTAGTTTCAGCAGCAGCACATGTCAACATCATGTCTGGTGACAAAGCTCCCTGATCTAACCGGTTGTTATTGTGTTTGAATTTATTGCCTATTCCAATGCCTGCTGCATTCATTCCATCAACAAGCAAAAGTACGAAAAGCTAACCGAAATGCGCTCGAACGTGATGCGACTGAGTGTGATTTATCGTTCACCGGAGTGTAAATCTACGAAATATCAGTACCGGCCAGTCATTTCATGCTTCAAAAGACGGTGGCCTGTGCTACGTACAGGGCTACCAAACCCACCATAAGGATGCCAACAAAACGGACTGCATTAACGTTGCCGATTGATGCAAAATGTATCCGTGTGTCCATCGATGCAGCCGCTTACCGTACGCGTTTGCCGACAGTCGTATTATGATCAACTCGTGTCAACGGAATGTCCAGACTGCACAGTTCTAGCCGTGCATGAATTTCTATTTAATTTGCCACCCCCGCTGCCACCAAACTGTCTCGGGGGTGGGTCGGAAACATAATCTCATCATCATCATCGTCGCCGGTGTCGTTTCTGGCACTGGTCGTTGTTGGGACATCGTTGCACTACTACCGGTCTACCGATACGACGACATTAGACGTGTCACTTTCTATACTCTCGAACGCCTTTTGCACCAGTCAATCGACTGTCGAGTCGGCTGCCGGGCTGCATAATCACATCATCCAGCATCACCGACGTCAGTGTCTAGAGTAATTCCAGAAGAATTTAGGTGATGCTCGCCAGCACCAGCTTCTGGTTTTGCAATTTTGGATGCACATCGCCCGCAATGCGGAAAAATATGTAAAGAATACGAATACTAAGATAGCCATAAATTCTACCATATTTCACCTTAGCTGAACGTTCACAATGACTCCACGGCCAACCATCCTCGGTGCCCGGATCGTAACGAATGTGACAGAAACGCATTCTCGATTCTTGGGCACAACAATGCGGGAGCCTAGAAGGATAGCAAAAGAATTCTCCCCTTATTCCCTCAACTGGCTTTATTGTGTTTGTGATGTCTTATCTTGCCACCAGCAACCCGGTACCCGCAAACGCTTTCGTACTTTGGCCACTTTTGTCAGCAAAAATCTCGTGCCTTCACTATGTGGCACGTAATAGTGTCGGGGGGTACTTTTTTAAAAATATGCTACCACTTGCATTCAAGTCCGTTCGGACGTTGCTCGTTTGCCACATCACCCACACACCCACTCCATACAGCGCAACAAAAGCCAGCAAATATGAACCTGATCGTCGTGTGGTCAGAGCGTACAGAACGTGCCGTCCATGTTTAAAATGCCATGCTGCCCTCCCTGACGGACGACGGCTGACAAACTGACTGACCGACGCGTTGGGTTTCGGATGCACTCAGGATGCACTGTGTTTGCACTCGTAGGATGTAAACAACGCAACCTTTGGTCTGGCGTGAGAGTGACTTCTGCGTTTTCGTTTTGTTGGGGGCAAGCATGGCCAGCTAACGGAGGGAAGACTTCACCATCGGGACGTGTGGACGTCGGATAAAATGTATCACTTACAGCTGGCAGTCCCTTTTCAAAGCGTCCATCACCCATTAGCCGTAATATAATAATTCCAGTATTATTCAGTCTGTTGCTCTATTCGCCATTCGTTGGATTTGCACCTCTTGCACCCAGTCTTTAGTCGACGAGGTATAAGTTACATTTTATATGCATAAAGCCAACGTTTTATAGGGGTTTAGGTTTATTTTTGGGAAGTTTTTTTTAACCTAGATTTTTTTTAACCTTAACTTTTTGCTCTTTTTGCACATTTACGTTTGCGAGTCATTCTAGAAATAATCCAAAACAGGGGTCTAGAAAATATTCAGAACTCAAAATACCTGAAAAAATTCTGGTTCCATACAAAATACTTATTTTCTTTTTATTTTCATCGAATTTCGTTCAAAACTACATTCTAACGCATGTCTAATATCATTTTACCACAATTTCAACCAACATGGAATCCGTGAAAATTCGAGTTTTTTTTACTTTTAATGTTTACTTTTTCCACCTTAACTGTGCCCACTTCAAAACACAACCTAACCGACCAAAATTAACCCACAAACTCCTGATACTGAAGGCACTTGTAAGTTATCATGCAAAATTATTAAAAACTAACTGGATTTTTTTTTAATTAAACACAACTTTTTAAAACAGAAAACTTTTACGTAGGGAATTTCATACGCTGCGATGTAATGGGTTAAAGCTTCAGTTTTTGTAGGGCAAAATGAATAGATAAAATTAGTGTACACGATTTAATTTGTGATAACGAATTGCACATTAATATTTCTTTCCATTAATCTAGATTTCTTTTTATTAATGGTTAAACGTTCACTCTATAATATTATAAAGAAATTGTACGAATTGTCCTTACTACAAAAAAATTAAGTTATTCAACTAATAGCTATATGGATGAGGGACATTTCCTTCCCTCATCCTAAGGTTATCCAGGGTAAACTCGGTGACGTTAACTAAATTATTTGTTATTTATTTTTTAGATTCAATGGGCCTCATGTGACCCCGTTTGAAGCCGATTTTTAACTGCAGGATATTCCAAAACTCCATTTTAACTCAAGTTTCAAGTGGATAAATATAAATTTAATATTTCTATCGATAATATTAACCTAACATTAAAGATAATTTAATATGTGCGTACATATGACAACAGCTCAGATCGTTAAAAAAAGGCTAAAAATGAAAAGAAATAAATCGTTCTGTAAAAGGATGAATTTTTAGCAAAGAAGAGTTAGTGCAAACCCTTTCTCTAATAATTCATTGTTATCATGGCTCCCTTTAATTTGGAGCACAAAAATCAGTTAATTATAAACTTTACTAGACCGTAAATCTCAGATGATCATGCACGTGAGATGCCTGAGATGAATACACTAGTAGTCCCTAAAGATAATAAACCTGGAATAACGCTTTTCATGCTTTTGTGTGAATGATACCTGGGTCGGTCTGTCACAATCCCGTTCACAAACACAAAACCATTCTACCACGAGCAAAAAATGTCATTTGAAAGGTCAAACAGTCCAAGTAGTTTGAGTTGCAATTCTGTTAACGATTCCATAAAAACAGTAAAAATCTCAAGACTTCTATTCTGACGTAATTAGAAGCATGTTTTCATGCAGGAACTAATAATTAAATTTACAATTTTCCCATTTCTCCAGCATCCTCGCTAAATTTTAAGACTTGTTATCCAACAACACAATTTCCTTAATAAAGTTGTTTCAATGGGTGCAAGAAAACCATACCTTAAACATTTTTTCCCGTACCCTAAAATGTATAGAAAAACAACCAGCTGTACGAAACGAGAAGTTTTACATTCGCACGTAAAGCAAAGTACAAACTGACCCCGTTCCATCTTATCTTATCGCTACAAACACGTTCTCACTACCGTGCCGTGCAGTCGCAGCACAAGCGCCGGCTGCGGTATTACAGCATCGTAAAAGCTGCTCATTAATGCCACCACCTTCGGCGTGGTGCTTCTGCCCGCTCGTGCGCGTTTGTTTGTGCATAAACAAAACTGTGAACCGAAAGCCCTCCCAATGACCACCGCACGCTAATTACCAAGCGATTCTAACAGGTTGGTGCAGGGACAAACTTTTCTATAAACTTTTTGCCCTTTCTCCACATTCTACGTTGCTGGGTAAGTTGAGTGTTTGTAGCTTTATAATTCTCTACCAGGAACCACAAACCGTGGAGCTGCTGACAAGTTGTCGAAAAACAAGGCTGCTGTTTGTAAAGCTGGCATTTTCTCCGGTTTCCCTGTTTGTGGAGATGCGTTGAGGGATTAGCAACCGTGTCAAGGAAGGATAAACAGTAACGTCGCTAATTTTTTAGTGAACAGCTCGGACTTATATTCGTTCCCATAATGTTCACGTACAGTGGGGCTTTTCTTTGTACAAAGAAGCATATTATTTTCATTGCAATCAATTTCCTTCGTTCGTTATTTTGCACATTTCGTCTTAGTCACGAACCGTTCTACACAACCCGGGCGTGCTAATTTATTTACCCATTGGCTTTATGTACCAAACAATCGTCGTTCCACTGCTTGGCGATTTGATGGTAAATATTAGATAAGAAGCAGGCTAAAGGCGCAAATTATTCCTTGTATATTGCAAATTACTGATGCTGCTTTGCCACTTAACAGAAAAAAGAGGGGAACACACACTGTATCAGAACAAAAGCCCGATTCAGCCCTATTCTGCTACGCAAAAATCGATTCCGGGAGCTTTTCTTGGGGGAATAGAACATAGGAACAATTGAAACGATTTCATGCACGGTTCATCATTATTTAGATTTCCATTTTCTTACACGGCGTGTAAATCATCACCACCGATGATGATGGCGTGTTCGTTCGGTACGTCATCCTTATCCTATTTAATCTTTTTTTCCACACACTTACTCACACCCACTCGAGAGTAATGAGCTTTCCTAATAACTGAAGTGGCCTGGCTATGCTCTTGCACGCAGCCCGTCGTCCTTTCAAAACGGTGCCGGAAGATGGGAAGATTTATGAGATTTTTCACTCCCACCATTCCTGGCATCGGTCTATGATATGACGCGTTCTACACGATCGAAGCGCAGAATGATCTCTGAGTGTGGATATGTGTGTATGCACGATTCTTTCGTCCTTCGAGTGGAAACAGTGCTGAATGGTGAGTACAATCTGGATACAGCGGCATGAGATTCCTTAGCGTCAGGTACCGGGCGTCTCCACCAAAAACATCCACAATTGGGTTCCTTCCTTGAAGGACAAATCATCCTTCTTGAAGATAATTTTGAACCACGCGAGCTTTGTTGGTGCTTTGCAGGTTTCATACCGCATCATAAAATGATAGTAAATTAGGTAATTTACCATAGCATTTACATTTTCACCAACCGTCGAATGCCATACTGTCGAATGGTTGGACGAAGGACAATAATGGCAAAAAATCGACCCATTTTTTTACATTCCTCCTGAAATTAATGTATTTTTAGTACATCAATAGAAGGTAATTCTGTAACTTATTTATGCAATAAATAGATAATGTATATGATTAGTTTTTCCAGGGCAAACTACTGCTTACTACTGCTAAGAGGTTAAATTCTTTGTTAATGTAGTGTATTACGTAACACTACCACGTAACTTCGATATTTCAAACATTTCTCCATAAGGAGTGGCTTATCCAAGGACACAATTTGGAAAAAAAAACTTTTGATTGTCTCTAAATACAATAGTCCCGGAAAAAAACATTTCATACTAAAATCCGTAACATAATGACACGGACATTAGCTTTTTGAGGATATCGTCTATTATCTGCCTATACATTTGGTAGATGTACAAGTGGCTAGGGATATCTAGGGGGTGGTTGGCAGATTATTGATAGCGGCGCCGGTCTTCACACGACCGTTCCGATCCAAAATTCCTTACGTACCAATCTCCCGTAGCAAGAACTGACTACGCGGCTACGAGGTAAAAATGAATCTAGTAAGCCAGAAATGGCATAAACGAACTTATAATAGCTCGGTTTACCATGAAGAGATGGAGAGAGACATCTAGTGGGTATTTAAAATTAATTTACATAGCATTGTGGTAACCAAACATGGAATGGAAAAATATGAATTAAAATAACATAATTTAAAAGAAAAAATATTATCTAATGGGATTTTGATAATTTCGTTGGAGGCATCACCAAAGATTTCACAAAATTGTACAAAAATATTTATACATTAAAGGGAGCCCCACATCAATGTGCATCATACAAAAGCACCATAGAAAATTATGCATTAAGGGTTTTTATTTATGAATTAGGGTTCATAGAAATAGATTCGAGTGTATTGTTTACAATGTTTTTTTTTGATCGATGCAAGTTGTTGCAAATTCAGATGCAACACAAGGGCCCTACAGATTCACTACTTTTGATTGATTTGTGCCACTTCTGATTCTTTTCCCCGGTGTGAGGCTAAGCTGCTTATGCTTTCTTACCCAGGGACATGAACCTCCCAAACGCATCAAAACGAATCCCATAGTATCACAAAGAGATCGAGTCTTAAGCAGACATGAAGAAAAAGTGAGTTTAAGTACAGAAGAAACTACAGCTTGATGTTGTTGAGGAATCTTACGAGTAGTGCGTTGAGTGTAGGAAGCGATCGTTTAGTTATGGTATTGAAGTTGAACGAAACGAACATGCCAGAAGCCTATTAAAGGTTTATATTTTATTAACTTCAAGCTAAAAAAGGATCGGTCAACTAGATAATTTGCTACAGTGTTTTCTCATTCTGATCATATCTTTCAAGTCTACATTTTCTATTTTGAATTTTATTGTGCACTTTTATTATTTTAGCTGTAGTTAGATTTTGAGCTATTGATGATTTTAATTTAACCTCAAAACGTCTCTTATCAGTCATTAATAATCAATAACAATATTTATGTTAAATTAAATTTTATATTTGCATACCATAAATCAGATGTTTTATTCTTTGAAACAAAACATTCTTCATCTGATAGATACATCACTGAATGTTTGAATACATTCCAGAACCCTTTTCCAATGTTTTACCCACACATCACGTTCAAATGCGCGTGTGAGATCCAAATCTTTCTAACATTACATTTACTTCCAGACGCCCTATAAATATACTCCCGACTAAAACTCATAGCTTCGAAATCCTTACCTTATTTTTACCTCCGAAACGACCTTCCCTGAAGCTGGTATTATTCCATCAGCCATAACCGTAATTTGAACCGGGAAATTTTCTTCTTTCCAGCCGTTTTTTTGTTCCCAACAGTCCCATTTATACCTTGGCCATTGCTATTCCTCTCCACAGAAAGCATCAACAGCTTGCACGGGTAAAATAATGACCTATCATGCCGCATCAGTATTGCTTACAATTTACCTCACCTTCGCCGCCTGCCCGTACGACAGGTTTGGGATCGGACCGTGCGTCCTTGCCATACCGACCAATGCCGAACCGCCGAAGGAAATAGTATACCGTAAGTATGCGAGTGTGTGCTGGGTGTTCTATGGCGAATGTGGTTTTGGTGCTTCAGCTCCGGAAGCCTGAAGATGATATATTTTCTTTCTCCTGCACCTGCTTTCCCTACCACCCACCAGCCAAATGTACCGGACCGGGTGAACCGGGTCAGTGCCAAACGTTCGACTACCGGTATCGCTTCGAGCAGACGATCAACAACTGTACGCAGTTCATCTGGGGCGGATGCGGTGGCAATCTGCAGAACAATTTCGAAACGTACGAACAGTGCATGCAGCAGTGTGCTAATGAAACACGTGAGTCAAACGATGTACCATGGATTAGACGCCGTGCGGGACGGCCACCCCGTAGAGAAAGTATTCGGCTTACTTCAAAGCTCGCTTTAACCACAATCGAAGCAAACCGAATAAGCCGAAACGAAATAGTACAAAACGGGACGGGCGAGAACGTACAAGAACGCTCGCATCATTTGATCGATTCTATGGGGAGATTCTAATCGAACGTTCCTTTCTTGCACCTTCTGTCAACAGAGACGCCCCAACCGCCGGTACCACTGACGACCACCGTCGATCCGTACTCGTCGAGCGTACGCACCCAAACACAGGAGGCATGGTCGCTGCATTCGTCCAGCAGTACGCTTGCCCCGGTGCCGGACGAAATGCGTGGCTCCGAGCTAACGTTCAAGGAGACGGGCTACGAGAAAACGTTCATGTTTGCCAAAAACAACACCTTCATTCAGATGGACGGCGAAACCATACAGACGTTTCAGCTCAGGTAAGGCATTACAGGGTGGCGGAATGTTGAGCAGCAAGATACAGCTACCCCACCTCAGCAGGATTACTTTATTGAGTGTTTTGAATTGTGTAAGATGAGAACGGTACTATTTCATTATTGATCCGCAGGCTCTAAGTATTTTGTGCAATAATGGTGGGATATATTGGCAGGGATGCCACGATTTCGAAATTAATCTACAGATCACAATTTTGCTGAAAAGGTATTCAATAACCTAATAATGTAGTTTAACAGCATTTTCTTTATTGGGAACGATTTGTTGTGAGCATTGCATACTTTCATGGGTAAGGCAAGTTTTACTGCTTTTCAACGCCGACATGTATGCAATTTTCAAATACTGTGCTATAAGAACAGTTTCTGAAGATTTTATAGCAGGTTATTGCATCATTATATTATATAAGCAAAAAGGGTAGCCTTTCGCCAGTAAAAAGAGCTAATGTATCAAACACACTGGGTGACATTGGTTATTATTGAATCCAGGCGAATTTGCCTTTCCTCGTATCTGCGAATTTGCCTGTAATTATAATAAAATTTAGTGTTATAGATTCATTAAAAAATGTATATCTGTAACGATTTATTTTGATTTTTTTTTCTTCATTTGAACCTTCTTGCCGAAGTGTCTAATATAAAATAGTACAATGTTCCACCATCCAATCTTAGCACCTGTTACGTGTATGCAAATTTCTTCCTCACGTCCATCTAGCTTGCTACTAATGGAAGATAAGAAAAAAATATAGCATGCAACACCCTTTAGATAGCTTACTACATTTTTTACCATACTTCATCCGTCGGATGAGCCAGCGCAAGCCGTCACAGCCTGTTTGGCGGGAAAACATCATCCCTACTTGCGACTGTTCTAGACGTTACTTGCCTTTTCACTCATTCTTCTGCCGTCAGGATATCACAAAAAAAGGAAAAACAAACGATCAAGTAACACAAAGAGGCCAGCAGGGAAATTCTTACCAACTTCCCCATCTTCCCTTCGCTTTCCCATGCTCATCTTGTGCACTTATTGTGCTTAATTAATTTTTTCCCTTCCGTCCCATCCGGCTTCCAGGCTCTGCCGGGAGATATCGTTCCAGTTTCGGACGCGATTACCACATGGGCTGCTCGTGTATCACAACGTCAAGACGCCCACCGGTGTGAAGCTCGATCCGTACGCGCTGTACGTTATCGTGGAGAAGGGCCAGCTCAAAGTGGTGCACGTGTTTGGCAACCATTCGACCAGTGTCACGGTCGGCGAGGGTCTTAACCGGGACGAGTGGCACAGCGTTATGGTAAGCAATTGGGAGGAAGCATGGGCAACATAACTAGAGATGATTCCCAACAAAAATATAAGTACCAACCTATCAAGCCACTGCTTCATCATCATCATCAGCATCATTGTGGGGGAAGTCTTCAGCATACATATTCTAGCATCAGACTTCACTGTCCAATAGCAGTTCAGTGAAACAAATTTGATGCACAATAACCCGATTTCATTCGATCATCTCTCCTTCAAACAGTATGGCAGTGAAACAACCGTAAATAGATTCTGGTCCGAAAACCCGTAAGGATGTTGTGCTAACAGATCCCTGCCTAATCTCTATAAAAGGCACGCTTTCACCTGTTTTGCTGGTTGATTCTTTTGGTTCGTCGAAAATTTAGCAAACAACATCTCCAACCACTACAGTGGCTGGCGATAGTGGGACTATCGGAAGTGAATTCAATGTGCCCCGATTCCAAATAGGATGAGTACCGCAGTATTATCCAGTTTCTCTTTTTTGCGTTAGCAACTATTCGTCTTGTCAGGCAACAAAACGATAGAAGATCCATCATGTAGGATTCAGTAGGATCATACCGTGTGAGAGAAACGTATGTAAGTTATACCACACGCTCAGCCACTCACACACACCATCCTTTTCATCATCATCAGGTGTCAGATCACTAACGAGGCGGAATCGAACCATAAGAAGTATAAGAATATTAATTTTCCAGCGAAGCGTATGCATTGAATGGGAAATATGTTTTTAATTGGACTTGAGATGCACCGCACAGCTAGATTGCGACTAAGTACTCGTGAATGATTTTTAAAACCATGCAACACCTTTCTCGGTTGAAAAAGTGTGTTAATTTTGTAGCAAATTAAACCCACCCTATTAAGCAACCATTCTGGCTGTAGGCTTCTAACTATGCAATTTTAAACCCAGCCAACTTCTGGCAACCACCGGCAGATAGTTGATACACCAATACATACACCGAGCAACGGTCGAACTTCCGCCAAAAACCGCACTGACACTGAAAGGTGATAATTAAATTCCGGTTTTAGTGGCTGTCATCCAGACTGAGCGGCTTCCTGTGGGTTTTATGTGACCGTACATGTGACGAAACCGCAGTTTTTCAAGCACTCCTAAGCAAAGCAGCATCCCGACGGATGATTCGGCAGGGTGCGTGTGTGTGTGTGTTTTTTTTTTCCTCGCCCAAAAAGCTTTGATGGTGATGAGAAAAATACATCTTTCCAGACATACCAAGCTGGCCGTGTGCATCCTTCTATGTGCCCTGTCTTGTGTGCCATGTTGCTTTTTGCTTCAATCTAAAAGGCATCCCTTATCATTCATCCATCACGAAGGCGGGAAAGTTGTTTTGCTGTTTACCAGACCCACCTGTTATGCCTTCGCCCTAATACACCTACCTTTGGCGAGCGTGGACGGTACACATTCTGCGAAGGATTTAACCGTACGCGGAATCCGCATCCCTTCAGTCGCACTTGAGACAGACGCTTTATTGAAGCGAACGTATGGCCGAGCTTGTGTGTTATGTGAAATATTGAAAGGCACAGACATTGAATGGGTATAGCGAGCGGCGCAGAGCAAGTCGCTACGTATACATGTGGGCGGATGGACAAAAGTTAGAACGGTAAAAATAACATAATCTGAAGGATCTGAACGCTTTGAAACTTGAGGCGAGAGTTTTCTTTTCCAGCAATTCTCTATTTATCTAAGTCGCACGGTACCGTAATGAATGTGACAAGCAAACGTACGGTAAAACATAATGATGAGCCTATTCATGGGGTTGTAAAGAGGTAATTTTCTCATTAAAATTACACATCTAAAGGCATTTTGTGTTGTTACGTTGTTTTTGTTTTGTTAAGAAACTCGCCGCAAAGTATGCAATACGTCATACAAAATGCTCCTAGTTGGTTACGAATGGAATGATTTCTTGTGCAATGCAATATTCTATCGATTATTTATGATTAAAATGTCATTAAAGATTCTCTCGTTTCACAATCATCGTAGAGGGTTCATCTTATTTGAGCATGCTTTACACCTTTCCACAATTTATATCAACCCCATGGATAAGTCAGATATCCTTCTGCCTTCGATCACTAATGACACCATAATGATAACGAACCAGCACCCGGAAAATCTCCCCCCAAAAACACCTCAATCAAATCAGCATCATCTCAATATCCAGGTTCCGGCATACAGTAGTGTGGGCTCGTAATTAGTATCGCGCTTTCGCCATCTTGCTGAAAGTTTTTTTTAGACTCTCACAACTCGCCTCTTCTCCTCTACGCAGGTACGGATCGATGTGCACGGTGCCCGGCTGATAGCCCGTGTCGACAACAACAAGGAGGAGGTGTACCTAAAGGGATTAAATCACGAAACCAATTACGGCGTATCCATCAATCTGATGTCGGTTGTGCTGGTTGGTGGTAAGTAGTGCACGTTATGATTGCCGTTCCTTCAAAGTCACTCGAAATAACTGCGTCACATCAGAACTGTCTTCTCTGTCGGAATAAGGCATCTGGGCCGAGGGAGCTGGCCCGGGATTTTGGTTGATTCTGACAGATTTCCAAACCGCGAAACCGATCGTTAAGGAAAATCGTTAAGCTGGAAGTTTCGGTTTTTCCACCACATGCTTCATGACAGGCAGACAGGGAACGTTGGCGGCCGTAGTAACCGGCACATGAGTCGAGGATTATTTGTCAGCTGTACGAAACGTTAGTTAAAGTAGCTTGTTTACCTTCACATACACCTGGCGGTTTGATTTTTTTACGTCCGTAAGAAACCACACATCGGGCCATTAAATGAACTGACTGGTTATGGGTGGAGTAATTATTTCATGCGAAATAAGCTCGTTCTTCGCTAACGCTAATGCATGTCAAGTGTGTCAATTCCTGAAAGGCGTGGTAATACTTGCGAAACGAGTGCTATTTACTCAGATACATTTCATTCCCAAGAAATTATTACAAGAATTTGCTCTTCAGTGATGATCGATACTCAAAAATGTTATTTTTTCGTGCAGATTGCGTGAATTCGGGCGTTTTACACTTTACACACATACACGAGACATAACGCCAGAAGTTATGCATTTTGCATAGCATAGATAATTTTTGTGGAATTGCTGTCAATCATAGATTATCAGCTTCCAAGAACACTGACATGTGTAAAAATACAGACCAACTGACGTGGCAGAGCTCGGATGGGATCACGAGCGAGTCGAGATTTCAACTGACCAGGGACTAACGCTTGATAATCCACCACAGGGAACGAAGCTTTGAAGTTTAAATTTTACTGAATAAATATACTCTTAGCGGCTTCAGTGAAGGATTTGGAAGACTGAAATAATTGAGCTGAAGCAAGGCTGAATAGACAAATCGAATTTCTGTTAAATCGTTAAATGGACCTGCAACCTAAATTTTTCGCTGCTTTAAGCACCCTTTACGCTCTGGAACGTAAACTTTCATCTGCTCAATGAACCGAAACCAAAACATCCGGTTCCCACCGTCACTCCATCTTACTGGAAACTTTCAAAAGAATACTTACACAAACTTTCCCAACAACAATTGATACAATGCAAATGAACTAACCACATCTAGCCACTGGCTCGGTCGGGAAAACTTGCTCCTTGCTCCTTTTAACACCACTCATCAACCCGGTGAGTGAAGATTTATGTTGCAGCTCCCACAAAACAATACCAATTGAACCCATCGACAATCGCCTTTTCAATAACCCCTTTTTGGTGCTCTGCATGATGGCCGAAACTGTTACTTATTGTTTATGGCTTCCGACTTCTCACCTCACACAGCTAGCCATTGCATCGCCGTCCTGCTGTATTCTCACCGTACGCCAACAGTTAGCATAACTGGAACGGTGGACTAACTTTCCGATCTGGACCCCACATGTGTCCATTAAAATTAATTTTCTCAACTATATCTCTCCTTCCGCCTATGCTGGACCCACTGGAGGAAAGTTTCTCAAGAGATTAGAATAAACTTCCGTCGTTCCAATAAAAACGTCACCAGACCTAGGTTTCGTACGCCGTAGCAACGCTATCTCGCTGGTCACATACCTGCTAACATGGTTTTGAGAGTTGGTTTCCATTGGTTGTATGCATATTCCGCTTCCTCATTCCTGAAATTCACAATAACGAAGTTGACCTCGCTGTATGGAAATGTACCGAGCACGTACGATCACTCACACACACAAACCCACAAGCGCATATACGCAAACCATTGTTCAATATTGTGTTTGGCAACGATTAATTCAAATCATCAGTTTGGCCACGATGTGTACAAGGGGGACACGAAGGACGGTCAGTAGCTGACATCGGTAGTGTAGCATGCTAGCAGTTACCACAGGGAAAACTTTCTTGCTGGGTTAAATTGCTGTCTAGTCCTTCGAGGATAGCCAAAACTTTACGCAGTACGGTGAAGGCAGAGTACATGCCTAATTGCCAGCAATGCAGCTATATACCTTTTTGTGTGCATCTCTTATTGTGTTTGGAATGCCTTCTGGGAAAAAGAATTCCTTGAAGTCTAATTTGAGACTTATATAGCTTTGTACGTTAATGTGAGAAAACATGTAGAAAACCCAACGAAGAACGTTAAATTGCATACTTTTAGGCACATTTGTGAAGGTAAACTCCTAATGTTATGCAATTTCCTAGTCAAAATCAACCTACTGTGGTTATAATATCCTTTCGCGCTACTATTGTTGTAACAAATCTGTCAATTAAATTCGACTGCACTGACATGTTGCTATCAAAACAGAAGTCGCCGTTATTAAGGCATTAAATTAGTACAACCAATACAGCTCCGGCCTTAAAGCACAGCCAATGTATCCATTTCCTGTTCCATGCTCCAGAGAGCAGAAACAAGCCTGACATCGCGTAAACCCCCATTCTCGAAACGCCCAATTCCAGTTCCGAAAAGCCTTTAGCATGCTCGACAACCTTCATCGGCTCATCCATCTCAGCAGGAAAGCTTCCGCTTGTCCCCAATTCTGTCCCCCGCAACCCCAACCAGATAAGCCTATCCCAAACTCGAGCTCCCCCTTTTTCGTTTGGGCAAAAGGCCAACACGCGGGATTGTACCTCGTCTGTCTCGTACCGTTCGCCAGTTCCAGACAAACAAACGAAAAAAAAACACCTCCCTCCACCATGTCATACGAAATGGGACAGGAAAGAGTTTCCACGGAGAAAAGCGTCCTTAATCTTCGATAAGATTGATGGTGACGGTTATGTGTTGTGTGTTGCGGAAGCGATGGATATCGGTAAAAGGGCACACAGCGTGCGTAGGTTTTGGGCCAAAACTTTGTCGACCAATGTCGGCCGACAAAACACTGATACGATTTTCACGCGCCAAACGATAAATGAGTGTGATTAGGGAAGGGCGCAAGGGTGGCTGCCGGCGTTTCAACTTCTCCACAACCCGCCTCCTCACTCGGGGATGCTTCCATTCGCAAAGCACTCTGGCACTCCGCGAGCAACGCGAAATGAGAACGCCGGGGCCAGTACAAATGATTTGTGGGTTGTGTAATGATGTGTTTAGTATGTGCGCTCGTGTGTGAATGGTGAAAGTACTGCTCGTATTGCAGAGAAATTGGCTTATTTCTTTCGACGTTTGCGGTTCGCTCCGAACCGATTTTTCAATCGGTGTTTCGATTTTAATGCTCGATTGGCTTTGCTACGCAGGCAAGGAACACCAGCATATTCTGTAAGACACCCACGGGCAACGAAAGCAACTGTTGTCATTTTAAACCAAAAATGGTAATGTCGATGAAAAGTTCAAAATTGAAGATCTCCTAAGCAATAAATAATATGCAAATTTGTATAGCTTTCACGTGTTTCATCAAATAGATAAAATTTTAATGAAACGAGCCAAGTTCTTAAAGAATTTATCAGTCGTACATTTTCTTCCTGTGACATTGCCACGCCAGAAACTATCACTTAATTAACTAGCAACAATCAAGATGACAGCGACTACACACTGCTATAACAAATTACCCTTCTTCCTTCCTTTTTTCCCTTTGTTATTCTCAGGGCTCAGCTCGGAAGAAAAACTGCACGGTGTGAAATACATCATTGAGTCATTTGTCGGCTGCATACGGAACGTGGTGCTGAGCTCGGGCAAGGCCGCCTCGGACCTGCTCCCAATAACGCCACTGATCGCGACCAAGCACGAAAACGTGAAGGAAGGCTGCCGGAACAAATGTCACTCGCGGCAGAATCTCTGCTTCACCGGTTCGCGGTGCATTAATCACTACTATGACATATCGTGCGATTGCTTCGGTACCAGATACGAGGGCGAACACTGTGACATCTACAGTAAGTATCTAGCGAGTGTAGTCCCTTTCCCTACCGTGGCACTCCACTAACACAACGGTCCACCGACACTTTCAGCTGCGACAGTATTAACGCTGCGAGGTTCGAGCTATGTGTCCTACAGGATCTACGATTGGAAGGATCGAGTCCACTCGCCCCTGACCCGGATCAGCATGATGTTCAAGACGAACTACGACGATTCCGCCCTGTTCTACGCGAGTGGTGAATCACTCAAACCGCAGTACATTGCCGCCTCCATCAAAAACCATTCGGCGTACATTGAGCTCGACTTTGGCGATGGTGTGATGAGCGCAACGTTGGGCCAAGACCTTACGCGTCACTATTGGCATAATCTTACCATTCTCCACGAGCACGACAAGGTTATCGCCATTTTGGACGATCACATACGCGTGCTGGACCTCTTGGGCCCAATCCACAACTTGCTGTTCGATCCGGAAATCTACTTCGGCGGTGGTCCAAACCTAAGCAAACGGAAGGGTTTGGCATCGAGCAACAACTTTGTCGGTTCGCTCAAGTACGTCTTCTACAACGATGTGTCGGTGCTGTTCGAGCTGAAGAAGGGCAACCCGAAGGTCCACTATATCGGCGTGCTGGAGGAAGAGTTCTTCGAAGCGAACGTTGAGGTGATTCCGATTACCTTCTCGTACGCGAAATCACACATCTGGTGGCCGATGAACAATCCCGACACGCTTTCGCTTAAGTTTGACTTCAAGAGCAGCAAGGCAACGGCGGTACTGGCGTACAGTGAGGTGAAAACAAGCGAAGGCCACGGATTTTGGGAGGTGCGTATGAAGAAAGAGACCGGTTTTTTTTTTGGGCAGGAAATTAATATAAAAAAAAACACAAGAATGTAGGGAACGAAATTCCACCACTCACACGCAACACATGTTTGAGCATCCCAACAATTACTACATGCATCTCCGTGAAAGCCACAGCAATGTACTCCTGACCGGGTTTCACCCTCCGAATGGATCGAATAGAAACCAGGAATTTGGGGTCTGCCCTTCTATCGCACCCAAAATCTCAGCTTGCAAATGTGGAAGTTTGGCAAAAAGCTGTCCACCCAGAGGGGTGAAGGGTGGGACGCAAAAATAAAATCCACCCTGCCCAAAGGGAGCACAAACTTGTGGTACTGCGGTAAGATGATCACGTCACACTCATGCGTGATTGCATGTGATAATGTTCACATACCGAACGCAGGGCTGCCGGGGCCTATCACGGGTGACCTGCTACTCGTTTTACTGCCATGTCTGCCATGACATGACACTACCAAGAATCGAAAGGCTGGGGTAAGGTTTAACCCACGGATGGATATGCATACACCACCGAGCCTCGGTAAGCGTGTCATGTTCCTTTTTTTGTTGCTCGCACCGTAGGTGGTAACCGAAACCTTTTACGGGCGGTAAGGTGTTTTGATTTTCGGCAGAAGTTTTTTAATATCTGGGCATGTGCTCCTTCAAGTACTGCGCTACGGTGGTGAGCAACTTTACAAGCCTTTTTGGGAGAAAATTAGACATTTTAGAGTGTTTTTGTTCGGTGACCGGGGGGGATTTTGTTTGAAGGATCTATTTAAGGGTTGTTTAAATTGGTTGGAAAATCAGTTTTAATAATCCAAAAAGCATTAGATGCTAGAGTTGATGAGCTCTGTTAATTCTTCATCATCTGGGAATCAATTCAAGGCATGGTTTGTACTTAATTTTCCTATAACAGTTTGAAATTAAATGTGGTGCCTATTATGACTTCTTCTACACTTTACAGCTACGTTTGGCAACCGATCGGCTAAGCTTCGACCTCTGTCCGGACGTGAAGAGCAACGTCACACACACCACGTACATTCGCATCGAAAATCCAACCTCGTGGCATTCTATCCAGCTAACGTACGAGCGCAACGACATCAAGTTCGTCGTCGACTACCGGCACTCGGTAACGCAAATGTACGGGCTCTCATTTAACATCGGCGATAAGCTCATCATCGGCAGCAGCCTTAAGGCGGCCGCATCCGGTCTGGTCGGTTGTCTGCGTGATCTTAAAATCAACGGGGTGGAAATCGAACCGCGATACCTCGTGAAAAGCGAACGTGTGGTGGGTGACGTTTCGCTCGACAACTGCAAGTACGTCGATCCGTGCAAGAAACCGAACACCTGCGAGCATGGTGGCAAGTGTGCGGTAAAGGATGATGGTATCATCTGCGACTGCAAGGACACGGGCTACATCGGCAAGAACTGTCACTTTACGAAGTTCCGCAAAACGTGCGAAGAGTTGGCACTGCTCGGTTACTCCAAATCGGACGTCTACTCGATCGACATTGATGGCAATGGAGTGTTCCCGCCGGCGCGGGTGAAGTGTGACTTCCAGAGTTTGGCGAACGCAACCAAAACGATTGTCGAGCATAACCTACCGTCGCAGGTTGATGTCCGATCGGCATCGGATGAGGATTTCAGCTTCAACATTCAGTACCGTGAGTTTAGTGCGGAGATGCTGCAGGAACTTATATCGCACTCGCTTTACTGCACGCAGTACATCAAGTACGATTGCATTAAGGCACCGCTGGAGTTACATTCTTCGACTTGGTTTAAATCTTCCAGCAACAACAACACGGTTGACTCCCTCGGGGAGGTTAAAAGGTGACATAAAGAGGATTTTTTTGTAAGAAATGTATTAACAATATCCCATATCGGAATGTTCACAGAGGTACATGTCCTTGTACAATCAGTAAGAACTGTGAAGATGACAACCATTCCTGTAACTGCGACGCGAATCTTAATCGATGGCTCTCGGACGAAGGATACTACAAGGAGCCACCGAACCTTGGCATAACGCAGATGTACTTCCTGCAGCAGAAGAATCTAGACGAGGAGTCCCAGGGACGGATCACACTCGGCCCGCTAGAGTGTGTCGAAACGAGTGAGTTAAAGTAAAAGTAATCCAATTTCGGACTTTATCCACGATTCTTTTTGTCATACTCAGATACCCAAAAGTATGTCGTCACGTTTACCACGTCCCAGTCATACATTGAGGTTCCTGGATGGCGTAAAGGTGACATTGCGTTCTCGTTCCGTACGACCGGTGAAAAGGCCATTCTGCTCTTCCAACCACCGATACGCTCCAACTATCCCTCGTTCATGGTGGCACTGACCGGGGACTATCAGTTGACGTTTAATTTCACGCTAAACACTGGCACACCGAAGACGCTCGTGATCGATACGAACCGGAAGCTGAATGGTGGCGAATGGCACAAGATTTGGATCGATTACAATGAACATCACGTACGGTTTATGATCAACACTGATACGCGCATGGTCGATCTGCAGCCCGAGGAAGAATTTGGCCCCTTCGAGGGCAGTATGTTCATTGGTGGGGCTCCCACGTATGTACTTTTAGCCGTAAGATGATTATACGCAATGAATAACTCTTTGCATTGTTCTGGTTTTGCAGTGAAATCTCCAAGAAGTACACCGTTAAGCAAGGGCTGATCGGTTGTTTCCGTGGGCTCGTCGTGAACGGGGAAATTCTTGATATCTACAGCTTTATGTCCGTGCACCTGTCAGAGATCATTAAAGACTGCAAACCGTCCTGTGTTCCGAACCCGTGCAAGAATGGTGCTTACTGTCGGGAACTTTGGAGTACGTTTGAGTGCGTGTGCCAGAACCGTTGGGCACACCTTGGACAGCACTGTGAGACGAGTAAGTGTCGCTAGTGATGCGTTGTGCGAAATGTGGTTCTAATGCCATCCCTCCATTTTACAGACATCAACGAAGATGCACTAACATTCATCAGCCGAGAGTCGTACCTGAAGCGTAACTATCTATCCGATCCAGAGGATATGCGTGACGAACGGGAGAAACTACGAGCGATACTGAACTCCTCGTTGCTGGTAAACCTCCGCACCTATGACAGGCATGCGTTCGTGCTGTACGCAAACGATCACTACAACAACTTCATTCATCTGTATCTGACCAACCGAAGTGAGGTCGTTTATCTGTACAATTATGGCAGTGACATTGTCAATCTCACTATCGAACACAGCGAACTGCACAATGCACGAAGCATTCAGGTGGCAGTTATACGTACCGATTCCAACACAACGTTGTACGTTAACGAAAAGAACGTCACGGTAGAGCGTGGATTCCTGCTACTCGATGAGTACTCCAACAAACCCTGGACGAATCCGGAACTCGGTAGGACCAGTGGCAGTGGTGGCATGCAGCACAATAAAGTAATAATTTGTGTTCTTTCTGTCAGAGGTTCTATCTCCACATCGACCACCGGCACCTCCAACGGAATACTTCCAATTTAACATCGGTGGATATGATCCGGCCAACTTACTGCGCCCAAATCAGGACACGGCAGAGCTGGAGGGTTATATTGGATGTATCAGAGGGCTCAAGATAGGGGAGAATCTGATCTCCTTACGTGAAATGGCCACCCAGAACAATGCACATGGTGAGTAGTGTTGAATGAATAAAAGTTTTCAAACATCTCATTTCGATCATCTTATTTCGGTATAGTTCATAGTTGTCCGACATAAAGCTGGACATTTGTCTTAAGTTCCTTGATCTAACTTCATCTAAGCTTTAAATGTGTAATCTGTACATCTAAGCTGTAGTAGTTGAAGATGTTTAGGCTATTCATAAAAGACAGTAACAAAAGGATGCTTGAAAGAGGATCTTTACGCCTTACGTCATTGAGCGATCTGGGGATAAGAAGCGAGGATCATGTGTGATGATAATTAGCTGGAGATTCGTGCAAAAGATCAGTAGCTGTAGATTGTAAGCCAAGTAATCAAGGGAATGTAAAGGATCTATTACCAACAACTCTAGCGAATGATCAACCACAGTGGATCACCTTCGCAGTGTAACGATTGGGTCAATGTGGATTGTAGACGAGGGAGGTGAGATCACCGAACAATATTCCGATATCTATCCGACCAGTGAGTGGAGTGGATACTCCTCAAATAAAGGTTTTATTACTTGAAGAGTCATTTAAGTCTCGTTAACTAGATAATTAATGTGGGAACAGTTGGGATCTTTTGTTAGGTATTTGTTCAGGACCTCAAGAACATACATAATAAGGTTCTTATCAATCAATAGTTAAAATTAAATGATTGAATGGATGTCTGAAACAAACTATACGAGATAGCATTACTTCTCATTTGTAGTAATACAATTTCGAGGATCTTGGATTCCGCTTCTGAGTTTCTATACCATTATTTTATTTTTATTCGTTGGTTCGACGATAAAGACAAAATTTATTAACATAGTATTCTTATATTGTTGTAGAAAATGTCAAAGATTTTGAATATTTTCAAGAATTGAGTATAATACGAATGATTAAATTAAGATCCTTTGGCACTGAGCATTAGAAATCTTTCAAGATTTATATTATTTCTTCAACAGAATTTGAATGAACTGTATGGGAATCGGTTACGTATGCAATATACTTTGCAAAGTTTTGCAAGTTGCAAAAAGACGGCTTATGTGTTACGAAACGTATCAGCCACAGTGAACCAGTACCATTTTAACCCAAAATACCAATTTACACAGCACGTGGGCGCGTTTGCTAAACGCTGGACGTACTGTGTTGCGTTTCAATATCCCTGCCCAGTGGCACGTAAAGGCATCTAACAAGTAAATCTACATTCGCTTACCTTTTGTACGGTTGTTTCATTTCCTTTCGCAGTTACCGAGGGCGTGCTGAACGGTTGCCAGATGAAGTGTGACGCTGAGCCGTGCAAAAACGGTGGCATCTGCACGGAGAACTTCGTGCGGCAGGAAAGCACCTGCAACTGTGAGCATACGAGCTTCCTCGGTGAATTCTGCTCCGAGGAAAAGGGCGCCAGCTTTAGCGGCGAGGCAACGTTGCTGCGTCGGCTGGCGTTGGCCGAGAGTGTCGGTGCCGTGCGGTTACAGCTGGCCTTTTCCAGCCACGATATGCGTCGGGCGAACCGGGTAATGCTGCTGCTGCAGTCACGCAACGACCGTAGCTACTATCTGATGGTGGCCATTACCGCTGAGAACCATCTGTACATCGAGGAGGACCGGGAGGGCGCGACGCACGCGGCACGCATCGAGGGCAACTTTATGGATGATGCGCGCCATTCGGTGTACTACACGCGGCACGGTGACGATGCATCGTTGCTGGTCGACCGGGCACAGATTCCGATCAAGACCGTACCGAACAAGCCGCTCGTGCCGGTGTCGGATCCCGGTGCCAATCACGTTCAGATCGGTGGCGTTAATACGACCGATCCCCGGTTCGCGGTGTACAAAAGCTACGATGGCTGTCTGTCGAGTGAGTAACCGTTGCGCCCAAAAGTGGGAGGAGAGGGCTGCAAAAATTGCAAAAGGCCATAAGCCGGGTAAGGCAAAAGCAGGCCGCGGCACACCTAATCTGGCGTTTCCATTTCGGGCATTTGCAGATATCTTCATCCAGGTCAATAATGAAACGATGAAACCGCTGGAGGAGTACATGCTGTTCACCAAGAGCGAAGCGGAAACCATTACCGTCATCAACTCGCAGGGCGTACGGTCCGCACAGTGCAAGCAGTTCGACGTCATCCAGAAGCTGACGCCTTTCAACGAACCGGCACTCAATATGACCTCGGTAGGTATTGCCCAACAAGTGCCGGCGAAACAGTCACGAGCTCGAATCGAGTCACGTTCTCCTACGCAGAGGGACTGGGGTTTTTTTTGCCATCCGGACAACAACTCAATATCCTCTGTGTGATTACATTTTTTTCCTTCCTTTCTCTCTCTTTCCCTCTCTCAACTCTGCGCGTGGAGCAGATTATCGATAAGAACTGGGTCGTCGATGCACCAACACGCGTCCCGTACAAAGCGGTCTACTTCGACCCGTCCACTAAGGAGGAAAAAACGCAAGTTGTGTTCATAACGCTGACGGCCATCTTTGTTATCATCGTCGTGTGCTGTTTGATTGAGGTGTACCGTACCGACCGGGAGTACCGCAAGCGCATCGAACGCCAGACGGATGAGGATATTATCTGGTCCAAGGAGCAGGCAGCTAAAATGCAAAACGAATCGACAACGAATGTTAAAGGATTCGCATACAAATCGGTTAGAGCAGTGTTTGTTTTGCGGGTGGAGAAAAAGGCTGTGTTTAACTAACTTTGAAGCTTACCAATTTTAGATCCCCGGCGACGAGAAGAAGGACAACGGCACGAAACCTTTGGTGGGCATACTGAAGAATGGCAATGTGACGACACCGACGGAAAAGCCCCCGGTGGAAACGACACCGGCAAACAATACGGAAACTGGTGGTATTCGTGGTAGGTTATTGTGGAGCAATGAATAAATTGCAGCATATCTAAATACTTACCTTATTTATCCCTCGCAGACAGTCAACTGCTTGATCACGAGCTGCAGTGGGAATCGTTGGTGGCGGAAGAGCACGAATCACTGCTGAAGCAGGATCCCTCCAAAGAGCTTCGCGCGAGCAATGGGGACGGTCCACGGAGTCGTATCGCCAACGGTAACCACCACGTGACCGATCTCGACCACGACCCATCCGCGCCGGATGAGAACGAGGACAGCGAGCTAACCGATAACCCGGTAAGCATACAGGCGTTGGCACCGCTCAGCTCGATCAGCGAGGTCACCCTTAACAAGCTCGATCTTGGCGACTTACAGCTGCATCCTAGCGATGAGTTTAGTGTCTAAACCACTCTGCACCACTCTCTGCACAGTGATGCCGCACCACAGTTGCGCTGCTGCTGCTGTGTTTGTAGAGCCTGTTTGTAGCGGATTCCTTTGATCATCCTGTTCCATCATCAAAATTTTTGAATCCATCCAACCACATCCAGTTTACGATCCTTTTCGCACCGATAAGGAAGAACCTCCAAACCTTTTTGGCTCACCCATTAATTTACCATCCTTTCTTTAACCTTTAGTGTCCGGTTGGTAGAATTTGAAACGGACAGAAGCATACACTAACCAAACAATATGCACGCCCACTACATTAAAAAAAAAAAACTAACACACCTTCTAAAAGTAACCCCTTCTACAGTAGGCATTGCATCTCTCGATAGCAACTCAGTGTACACGTATTCAGGTGCTTGTAGTGTACTTATTTATTCATGTTACCAAAGGCCCCCGCCCACAAAAGGCCTCCGCGTGCTGAGTGTTTACCATACGTGTTATTCTAGTCCGAAGTGCCGGCAGTGAAATAAAACCTTGGGGTACTAGTTGTCTAAAGGTCTATGAAACGAGCGTGATTTGTCTGTTGTCTGTGCGCGTGTGCATGCGTGGCTACTGCGTGTTCCTTTCCAGCAGGACGAAATGGATACAACGTACGCGTAACTCGCACTGATTCATTATGTCCGCATGCTTTGATGTTGTGCTCCTTCACCTTTCTGTCCATCGCATGTTCTGGTATGTGCATGAGAGAACTCTTCCGGTTAAAGTAAGTTTAGCAAATGAAATAGTTTAACAAGGTTAGTCGGAGTACAAGCTGGATATAGCTTAACCCCCTCCTGGGAGTAGACCAGATGGTAACCACTCTTGCTCGCTCTAATCACACCCAATCACTGGAGTTACTCGACTGCTGTTGCGGGTGTGCTCCCGCCACGAAGCAATCCGACTCTTATTATCTATTTCATTTGCTACCGTCTTCTGTTTCTTCCCCGTCAAACAACGAGAATGCCCCTGCCAGTACCGAGCTATGAAGGAACTAATTACCCGCGTTGGGTCCCCACCCTGGCTGCCCATGGTTCTCTTCAAACCGTCCCGGCCCGTTTCTTTTCTCCCCCTGTTTTCAACAGGTGAAGGTTAGCTTTGCTAAAACCACCACCATAGTCAATTCCCACTCACCCGGCACACGGAAACCACCGCCGAAGCTGATGCTGGCCCATCCACCGGAACCGGACGATGGACCGGCCACCCCAATTGGACCGCTGCCGGTCACCATGATGACATCGACACCGCTCACCAACGGGCTGCGGTCGCGTGGTCCACGGCAAGTGTCATGGGGTCCACCACCGCCACCGGCACTGATTAGCGCGAATCCCTTACCGTTTAAAATCGACGAAACTCCGGAATCTCCGGCGTAGGATGCCTTGAACGTTGACGTCTTGGGACAAAGAATAGGATAGCTGCTCTGTGTGTGTGTTTTTACTGTCTTCTCCACTATCTGTTGTGTGTATGTTTCCGTACGCGTGTGTGTGTGTATGTGTGTGTGCGTGTGATGAGGTTTGTTTGTATGTACGGTTGGGCTCTCTCAATTTTATTGTATCTCACGAAAAAAAACTGCTGTGTGCTTGCCGAAAGTGTGTTGTGTATACAAAATGGTGGTAGCTATGGGCAACGAGCTAGGTTCAGTAGCCACCTGTTAGCATCTCTATTCAGCACCAGTTCGTCGACTCCTTTGATCGTTAGTGTTACTACTTTCGATCACTAAGAGGTTCGACAGTTTAATGGGCAACTTACTATTAGATTTTTTTTCGGTTATTTGTCGATTGCAAAATTATTTATCCTTTTCTGTTCTGTTAGTTTAAAGCTAAAGTGACTTTCTGACTGCGTTAACAAATAAATGATACCTTCCATCGTGTAAGCCAAAATAGCTCGTTGCCTTCATTCGTGTACAATTGTTATCGCTTCCCTCTCTTTTGACTCTAAAGATACGGTGTAACTAAAACGAAAGGGTGTCTAAACGCGCTATTGCACAATACCTAGCCGTGTTTCTCATCCAAGGAGATTAGATATTGGTTCACGAAATAGAATCTTCACACTTAAATCAAGCCTCAAAAATCACCATCGCTCATGCATCGCCCACATATTGAAGCCCCATCAGCCGCGACTAGAGTACGATCTCCATTTCTCATCCCGCTCATGTGCTCACAACACCTTGTCTAGGATGGAATAGTACGCTCACAGCTGGCACCGCACACGGTCCGCCCGGATCTCAACGTTTCCTTCGCTTCTGCCATACCCACCACTTCGGAGGACGTAGCGCTTGCGTATAATGCTTCCGCTGATGATGATGAAGATGCCGCCGCTGGTAGAGTGGTCATCACCCCAGCGTCTACTCATGCTTGTCAGCTCGATATTGCAGGTGCAGATGACAGCGACGGCCGACGGGAAGTCCCACTAGAGCCGAAACCATCCTTCCGTTACAAGCGCCAAAAGCGGGCACCGATCTATCTCGGACCCGATCGGCGCCAGTATGCCAATCCGATCAGCTATCTCGGTGGACCGCGGTATGAACTTACCAAGCGCGGTTCGGTCGCTTCTAGTCAGGGTGATAGCGTGACTAGCCTCAATTCGATCATGTCCTTAGATTAGCAGCGCTCATGACAGCAGGTGGGTTCCTTTGCGTTCACGAGGCGAACTAGTCGCCGAAAAAGGAAAGAGCAAATAAAGCAGATTAAACACAACGACTCCGTCTCGAATTACACTTCACTTACTGGTTAGAGCATCCGAATCAATTCTTCTTTCACGAATTACGTAATTAAATAATGACATACGATGTGATTGAGATTGAAAAATCGGCATACAGTGCGTATGTTTGAATGTTTTCCTTGTTGTATTTACTTGGTAATGCTTAATTATCTCTTGCACCCTCGAACCATAGGACCATCTCGTGTCATTCTCGGTATTACAACTGGTTGTAACACCTTCTGCACGCGTCATTACACGAATTTGATATTTTATTATCTGTATATCCTAATTTGATAGTTTTTTTTTATAGATTCCTTACAAACCATGAACATTATCCGTACTCTTGACAATCGGCAAAGTATGAGATTGAACGAATATTAAAAAAATGTACTATGGTTAAGTCTATTCAGGCAGACAAGTCCTTGCGGTGTTTGGTCGTTAAAGTAAAATTTAAAAAAAAAACCTTTTCGGTTACAGCCGGATAGCCGACTGTCCGGAGCAGGGTTAACTTTAACACGGTTTATCGGACTCTCCCGCCGCCTGTGCTTTAAAACGTTTAATTCCATTAGTTTTTGTGACACGCTGCTGTCACACATCCTCCTTCTAGCGCTTATTCATATGATACGTAGCAACACGCAATGCGCGAAATTTGTTTGCTTGTCTTCCTGTTTTGTTTGTTTACTACTTTAGCACATAATTCTAAACAGCGAATTATTGACTCCAGCAGAAAGAGAAGTCCAAACCCCGATTTATTTTATTCATCCCGTGTATATTAAATCTAATGCCTTTTTGTGAGTAGTACGTGGGTGTCTAAATGCAATAATGCAAATGAAAAAAAAGTTGTACGTTTTGGGTTTTGGTGTGTCCTATCAACTTTTAACCTACCAACCGTGTTCTTCTTTTAAGATGAAAATCAATATCACTGTGGGATATTGAGACATCGTTTGATAGTAATCAGGAGGTTCCTTTCGAAGGCGTTTTTAACACTAGAACTACCAAGCGTTTTTCGTTGATGGTCACTTTATAAACAATTTTGAAGTCCTGGACTATGATTTCATACGTTTTTGAGTTCATACTACAGAAAATATTTGTAAAAGTCATGCATCAGTTATGGTAGAATTGTTTTACCCCAAAAATTAAGGTAATGAAGATGAAGCGTTCCAGTCAAAATGACTGGTCCGGTAGTTCTAGTGTTAAAGAAACGTTAGATTATGAATGTTATGATGAATTGAACTGGGGCATATTGTAACGGTCCGTATTTTAAAGGGTTCTCTTTGACTGCTAATATATTTTCCACATCCTTTTGTCCTGTCCAATACCCTGATTCGTTTTTATCAAACATCAATTTGTTTTCTATTTACTGTTTTTTTTTAATTTTTCGTGTTTAACACCTGTTTTTGTATCCACGAGTTTGATGTTAAAAAGTTGGTTTGGTATTGTACGTGGCGATCTCGATCGTCTTCTTTTTGGGTCTTAACGACCTACGATGTTCTTGCCTGCCATTTCTGGCTTTATAGACTTATTTTATTGGACGACCCGGTGGCATGATGGTAGCGGCTCCATTCTTCACACGAACGGACAGGATCAAATTCCGGACCCCATCCCCCGTACGCAGGACTGACTATCTAGCTTCGGGAAAATAAAATCAAAGAAACTCATAAATGGCAGGCCAGGAGCTCTTGAGATTGTTGTGCCGATAAAGAAAAAGACTCACCACGTAGCCGAATACTCAAGTCTTTGCAACGGAGGATTGATCCGGTTAGGATTTTGGACCAGTCCTGTCGTGGGAAGACCAACGCCTTTACCAATACACCACCGGGCCGTCCCAAAAGTCGTTTTATCTATGTCCATTTTTTTCCATCCTATTCGAGTCGTATAACACCAGGATGATACTTTATATAGCGTCTAAATGAGTTAGTTTGTTACGGGTTTGTTGTTTTGTTTTGTTGTTCATTTATGAGAAACACGATTCTTTTCAAGGTGGCTATTGAGTTTGTGGCTATTTCTTTATAATCCTTCCTGAGATCAGTAGAATACAATTGTGTACGGCATCTTTACACCTCTGCACCTCTTGCAGCATATTCTAGGATAACACATTTTACCGACATCTCTCTGTATGTGTGTCTGTCCCCTAACCTTTAAAACCTATTCCGGAGTTTAGTGAAGCGAATAAAATACGCCTTTTCCTAACGATGTGCCATTTCCGCCGGATTTAGCACTCAATCCATCTGTCCCGAAACAACTGCGTGATAGATAGTTCGCGTTTTTGAGCGCAAACTTTCATGCTAAGCACATTTAGAGTCCATGCGCGAGAAAGAAAGGGAGACCGCCTGCACGGATTTAGTTACGATTGTGGAGGCTGCTGCTGCTGCTTGCGAAACGATGATAGCGTGGATCATGCAACGCCTGTCGTTTCCTTCTTGGCCGGTTCTTCAGCCGCTTTGGTTTCCTCCTTGTCACCGCTAGTGTCCACTGAGAAAAAGGAAAAAAAAAAAGGCACAGGTATTAATATAGTCCGAGTATATCAGTGTATATTAATGTAACGTATGTATCAACAACCAATGGAGTAATTTTGAGTAGTGACGAATATAGAACTAATAGAGATAATTGAATGCAATAAATTTTGTTTGAATCCAATATTTAATTAAAAAATCTCGATGTAGCCTGAATCGACCTATGGGTCGGAAAGAGTCCGGGTCAGAATCGGGTTCAAGAAGATTCAGAAAGTCCAGCAGGTGCAAAAAAGCATAAGCGACTCCGACCTTTTAGTGCAGAGAATTAGAATCGGGATGAAAAAGGTTTTAAAGTTTGCCTTATAAAAATCTGTCCGTTGCATCTTCATCTGCTATTCAGATGATACTGGTCTCGATTGACTGACTTTCGCAAAAGAAATTCCTTCTTGTGCGGTACACCATGTATTTCACTATTTGGCCGTTTGCTTCAAACCTCCAGTAGGAACGAAGAGAACACTTTGCTCTCATTTGTTTTATTTTTAGATTGATGTTCTGTACTCTATTCTAGACTTCTGTTTGGCATTCTGACCTTTCTTCGGTTAGTACAAAAGCCAAACTAGCGATATCTTTCGGACACGGAATGTCTAAACATGTACAATCTCCTAGCACCAGATAAACACCTACAGCTTCAACAGGAGTTGCATTACTGTTTTCGAAACGGCTATTGCAGCTGTACTGACTACGTGACTACGCAAATTTTGATTGTGGACAATAGCATAGCTACAAAACGATACTTTGTTGGATTCATCACAGTATTTCCTGTTGCATAGAATGCATAGATTAAAACAAACTTCGTAAAGATTCAACTTACTTTTAGCTTCCTTTTCATCCTTTACGTCCTCCGTCTTGCCATCCTTTTCGATGCGCGGCCTCTTGCGGGACTGCTGTTGTCCACCTGGTTGTCCCTTGAACGATCGGTTATCCCTCCGGCCACCTTCTCCTTCATCTTCCGAGTCGGAAAACTCATTATCCGGCACTATCCGTTTGTCCTTGTCCTGTTGCGGCAGCCGTTCGTCCTTATCTACCTTATCCTCGTCCTCCGACTCGTCATTGATCGCATCCTCCGGAATCGGTTGTATCTGAACACCCGGCGCATGCGGCAACATGCGCAAATTCTCAAACAACCGGTTCTTTATCTTCTCGAGGTACTCGGTCGTGTTCTGGTTGGACATGTTGCTTGGGCTGATGTGCAACTTAAAATCTGGCCCAAAGTACTCGAAATAATCGTTGTACGGCAATTCGTTGGCAATCTCGACCCCTAGCGCAACCGACGTTTCGTATGTCCAGCAACGGGACACGTTCCGGATCGTGTACCCTCCACCGCCCACCATCAGGAACGGTAGATTATACTTTTTCACAAACTCTACGCACTTGCCGTGTCCCTTGACGGTTAGATTGAAGCAACCGAGCCGATCGCCGGTTAGGGAATCTGCACCGCACTGGAGTACCACCGCTGACGGTTGGAACGTTTCCATCACCTTCGAGATGATCGGTACAAAGATCGAGTCGTACGACTCATCGTCCATTCCGTCCCGGAGCGGAATGTTCACCGCGTAGTATTTGCCCCGTCCAGCTCCAATGTCTCTCAGATCACCCGTACCGGGGAAATATTCACCATATTTGTGGAAGCTTACCGTCATAACGCGATCGGTAGTGTAGAATGCTTCCTCGACACCGTCCCCATGGTGTACGTCAATGTCGATGTACAGCACCCGTTGGTGGTACTTCAGCAGCTCCAGAATGCCGAGCACGATGTCGTTTACGTAGCAAAAGCCGGACGCTTCCGACTTTTTCGCGTGATGCAGCCCACCGCCCCAGTTGATACAAATTTCTGACGCCTGTTTGTTCAGCTTAACAGCGGCGGCTACGGATCCGCCTGCCGACAGCTGACAAAACTCGTACAATCCATCAAACACGGGACAATCTTCACCGACGTTAACTGGAGAAAGAATAGCAATAGTTGTACTATAACGGTTCAATCAATGTTCCCCAAGAATTGAATTCTCGCGTTAAGAAACCTACATCGCTGCATGTGCTTGTTGTACTCGGACATATTATCCGGACGGATCGATCGTAGGAACCGGATGTAGTCGTCCGAGTGGAACTTTGTCATCTCGTCTGCCGTAGCTTTGTGTGGTCGCTGCAGAATAACATATAAGGTCAATTTTGCGATGCTTTGTAACATTGTTTCTTGCATTCTTACATAAATTTCCATCTTCCGGTACAGGCCATAGTTGAGCAGCAGGTTGTGCGTCATGCGTATGCGGTGCGGTTTCATCGGATGCCCCTGGCCATAGTAATAGTTTCCAATGTCACCTGCACGAAAAAGGAACCATAATTATTGATAAATAATTGAACAAATAAAAGAATCCCATCATCCGTTGGGACGCAAAAGATCACAAATTGTTTTCCTTTCGCGAGATGTGTTTGGGTTTTCAGTTTCAAAAATTTATAGCCACTGTAACCTAGCTTTTACTCCATCTTGTCGACCGTAGTTCGATGGCACCAACACACATGCAAACAAGTGTGCGCTTTGCACGACCCACCACTCACACACTCGCGCACCGAGATAAAGCATCCGACTGTTTATAGTACGGTCGCGCGTGCTAAAAGTGTACGCTAGGTATCAGTGGTCGTAATTTTTGAAAATGATTGACCGGCCGCTTCTCGCGGGCACAGCGTGCGAAGTGTGAATAATGGTTGTAAAATCACTTTACTCACTGTCGTAGTAGTAGCAAACACGTTTCTTGCTGTGTGACTGCATTATTTACTGCTTCTGCTTAAGAACACTCGCGCGTTTTTAGGCGTCCAGTCGAAGTGATGCCTTGTGGACAGGACTTAACCACGATGTGGGTAGATTACTTTAGTATGTTATTAAATCACAGCGACGTTCAGCGTAACGTTACTTTTTATACTAAACCGTTTATTCGCGTCTATTGGCTGTTGTTTGGATAACTATTTTATCCGAGTGCAAAAGAATTTAAGCCAATAAACACGACACCGCTCCGCAACGCACGTACACACACTACGAACTGTGGCGTTGAATGGGCATCTGATCCCAGCGTGTACAACTCACCACACATGATTAATTCACCACTCGACACGTTAAGCGTCCTCTACACATGCATTGATGCGAGATTCGAGGCAGCTGTCAAAAATCTCGCTTAAATTCTGTGAAATGAATGCTTTTTTATTTATGAAGAACGGCAAAGCCGTATTTTTAGAATGAATGTTTTACATCAATCAAATGATATAACTCATCATGGAACCGATTTAATTCTTTTAAGGCAGCCTCAAACTAAGGACCATTCAATGTTTTTTTGTTCAGGCTTTACACCCTTATTCTAATAATTCTCGCAGCATAGAAAAGGAATACGGGCAGTTCCCAAAATACGCGGTTCCTCTTCGGATTTGAAGATACGAGGTTTTTAGAAATTTGATAGATAAGTTAGTTCGTATGGGGGTCACTGAGTTAGTTTAAAAAAAAAAGGCGAAAATACTTCCATTATCATATAAAACATTTGTGTTTCATTTATTTTAACGCACTCTTTCAAAAGTTACCTGATTTCCTGAACAAATTAAGTTCAGAGAAGTGAATCCAGTATCTAACTTTGAAGTATAAATCATTTTACACCTGGATACAACTTACGTGGATTTTTCCCGGGTTATAGCGGTTCGCTGCGTATCTCGGACAGTTCTGGATGCTTATACTTCTTTAGATTATAGTTGCACGTATATCATAGCGTTATCTTTTTTCCGGTATAATGCGATTGTCTGTTGTATGACCCGTCGGTCTACAGTCATTAAACATTGAGCAAAAGCAATCAAATTGTATGAAAAATGTTTATTTTTCACTCCATATTTCCCATACGTTCTAGCACAATGTTCAATGACTGTAGACCGCCGGGTCTTGCACAAGGCCTGCGATAGATGTACAGCCAGTCACGTGGATCGCCTGCGATTGTGTGGTGAAAGAGTCGTTAAACTTATATGAGTTTGATTTTGTATAGCTAATGCTGAATAGACAAATTAAAGATTATAAAATCTTGAAAAATAATTCCTACTCACCTTGTGCATGCTTTACCTTCATGATAACAAAACACTTCGCATGTGAACCAATTTTCTCAATTTATTTTCGAAACATTTTCGATCAAAACATTCACAAAACGAATAGCAATGACACCACCAAGCGTTTCAATATTTGACAGCTGCACGAAGCGTTTGGCTTTGCTGTACCTGCGCTTAGTTTTGCCTACACTGTAATCTGGCCGGTGGTGAATTCGGGTGGTGAACTATCATCCGGGCCGTGTACGCGTTTGACTTTTGAATTCATTCATTGTTGTTCGTGTTTAACTCTCGAAGCGTGCGTACTTGCTGCGCCGTTTGCTCTCGCGGTTTGATGTGTTTTGTTAGAAAATCCTGTGAAAAACGCATTAAAATATGGTGAACGAAGGTGAATAACGCAGTGAAAATCAATTAGAAAGTAAACCGGTATCCGTGAGCGCTGTTTTCCAGTGCAGCAGGTAGCTTTTCCACAGCTCCAGCGGTAGTGCAATCGTTGTTGGTGGTGAGCAGAGTTTGTTGATGCAAAAGAGTGAGTTTTGTTTAGTGCTACGGGGGGAAGAAAAGTTTCAGGAAAACGTTCTTTTCGTTCCGGTTCAATGTAAGTAGTCTAAAATGAAAAGGTTCCCGGTACAGTTTTGTTATCGATAGCAATCAACAGCCTCCATTTTACTTGCTTCAAATCAATGTGTATGAAGAAAGGAAGAACCAAAATTAGGATTCTAATTTGATAGTTTAATTTACTCTACCCAATCTTTCTCTCTGCATGCGTGTGTGTGTGTGCGTCTACGGTTGTGGATGGCTGTGTCCGTTGCTGCAGCAACCGACAGCAAACGCGAAAAAAGGCAACGATGGTTTTGGGTGTGTGTAAGTGTGCGTGCGTGCGCGAAGGACCACAGCGGCGGTATCCTTTTTCGAATGCGTAAAACTTATGAAAGTGTGTATGTGTGTGGGCGAAACGTGTGCGTAATAAATTTGTGGAGGTGTGTGCAGTTCAAAAAGCAATCGATTTAACGACACAAGACGGAGTGATATTGCTTTATTTCTCTGTAACGAGAACAATGTGGAGAATTTAAACCTAATGTGAAAAAAAATCAAACACACACTCGTATCCTTCAGCTAAAACGAAAGTTTTCCGGTAATCGACAATAGGCCAAAACCCCACAAAGCAGGCAATGGCGTGTTTCGTACGCGCATGTATGTATGGGTGATGTTGGATAGGTGTGTGCTGTAACGGTGCTGGGCGTTAAAGCAAAACAAATGCGGAAGGACACGGAGAGAGAGACAAGCAGGCTGTTCGCCTTTCGAGAGTTTTGGTGGGAGGGAATCCCGGGAATTCCTGGTGAGGAAGCTGTTGGCAAGCGAAGAAAGTTAACAACAGTTGCCGTTGACAGCTGCCCAAAAAAGAGAAAATAAAGTATGTTGAAGGAGTGTTTCACGAGGAAGCTAAGAAAAGAAAAGTATATGAAGCTTACGTGGTAAATAATTGTTTCATAAAGTCCTTTCAAATAATATCATCAGTAAAAATGGCATACAAAAAAACTAATCAAGCAAAACTAAAAAATGGGCTAAAATTGGAATCTTTTTTTCCTTTTCTAGTGTGAACTTTGCGCTATGAAATGTATTTGTCTCTAAAATACACAATAAACAACGATCGCTTCGAAAGGGCTTAGGAGCATATAAAGCCTTTTCTTCTGTGAAATATAATTCAACCGATAACTATTTTTATGCTTCCATGTTGAAGTTGTTTTTCATAAAAAAGAGAGACTTTTTTCTATGCAAATTCAATTGCACCGGTATTTACCACCAATCTGAGTGCATACAAACGTGCGTGCGTGCGTGCTTGCGTTGCGTGGCTGTGTCCGTGATGTTGTTATGTTGCGCGTGCATAAGTATGGATGAGGCAAGTAAGCACACAAATAGAAACTGTGGGGAACAGAACAGAACCCGGCTCTTGGGCATGTGTTGGTAAATCGAAGCAGGTCGGGCCCCCTCAATTTTCATGCTGTAGGCAGCACAAGAAAATTTGTTACAAGAGGACTTGCAAGAGCACCCACCCCCCTTACCTGTCTGTTTTGTGTTGGAATTACGATTAAAATTTTCACAACAAACTATACAACGAATTCAAATTCGATCATTGCGTAAATCATTGTATAGAATAATGTTTAAATAAAGATTCGTAAACTTTCTTCCATAAAGGGTGTGCGTGTTCCAAACACATTAATAATCGGTACGCACGTTCGGTTCGCTGGCGTTTCATACATACAACGCACACATTGTCACGTGGGTTAAGAATTTTACCACACAATGGTAGTGTGCTGCTGTAAACGGACGCGTGTAGCTGTTGTTTTATACTACGGCGAAAGGACTAAGGAGCGGTAATGAGGGGGAAGAAAATGGGGGCACTCCTTGGTAAGGAGGAAGCTAGGAAAATTGGGAGCCTTTAACCGTTGAACAACGACACATACAAATGTATCAAGGTACATCCGGGCCTGCTTTGTGTGTGGGTTTTCGACCACTACGAAACCGCTACAGCATCAAGGATGTGTTGGTGCATTGGAAACAAGGATGGTTAAATCGTCCTTTGCCGGAACAAATAACAGGAAACAAAGCAACACTTAACCTAGCCACATACACACACTAATAGCGTTCTGCAGTTAGTAAATTTTACTGTTTTGTTGGCTTTTTTCCTGCTGCTTTGATCTAGTTAGTCGTTCGATTTATCGTAAATATCGGCTTCGTAAGATGTTCTGGAACGTTCTTATTAGATAAATCTGATTACAGAAAAGATTCTATGAAATATTTTTCTCAAAATATGCAAAGCGTAGTTAAGTTGATAAACATATTAAATTATGCTCGAGCTGTAGTACAATTTGAAACTCTTCATACAATAGTTTCATAAGACTATTGCTAGACCGCCTAGCCTAGGAAACTATGAGCAACGGAGGAGTATTGGAATTCCATGTCCATCGCAAAGTGTAGTTTTGCTGGGAAGACCATCGTTTCCAAGGATCAGTTGGACGAGCAAACAAGGGGGACAGAACTTAGGTTGGAAAATAATTTGTTGTTTACCCCTTTGCAATGATGTTTCCTCCCGGAGGTTCCTAGGTCTTGTTTTTTTGCGAGTTATAAATTCTACTAACGCGAAAAGAAATTGAAGAATTCCATTTCCCAAGAATTCAATTTCCCCTACTCCGCTACAAAATAAAAATAAATGAATTTTCCGTTTTCTTTGGGTAAAAATGAGGATCAAGAAGAATTTTGATGCGACATAAAGTTTTGCACCGAACACGAAGGAGTAAATTGGGAAACTAAAAGAAAAAATGTTTCGTTCTTTCGTTTTTTTTTTTTAAATAATTTTTCGTTTGTAGTTATTGATTGCTTGATGTAACTGGGATTTCAAGACTGTTTTTTTCTAGTTTTTCATTGTTTTGGTGTACAGTTGTTTAATTGTTTGTTCTCAATTTTTGTCTTTTCTTCTAGTGCAGTGTTGGTGTTAGTGATTAAAATTTAAAAAAAAAGTATGAAATTGGTATCCCATCTCGGTAGTGTTAATAACGAAGTGAAGATAAAATTGAAAAAAAGATAAAAGATACGCAAATTGCAAGCAAAAAAAGTTATCAGACGTCGGTGTGAATTGTGTGTTTGTGTTTCGTTTGTGTTTCGTGTTTGTATAGAACGGTTGTGGAAAGAAGGAAAATCGTGTGTGTCCGTTCTGTGCTCTTGAAAGGGTCCAAATCTGCCATATCAAACTCTCTTTGGTGGAGTTGTTTCCAGACGCGAATTGGATTACTGTATCTTTTTTCTACTTCTGACATAAGGTAGGTAAACGCATGGTATATCAATATTTATTGAATCGCTCCGGTTAATGCTAGTCTAAAATAGCTTATGTAACCTTATATAAACATTACTCATAATAATTCGGTACGATAAATCGATCTATTCATTATTCTACGTTTTTTTTATTTTGCCTTTTTTGAGATAAAGTAAAATTCTCAGAATACGAACCTGAAGGACTAAATTTGATTGATGGAGTGAGTCAAACTTTTAATGTTGACAAGACTTTTTTGATGAAAATGTTATTTCTTTGGCATATTGCATGACTAACAGGACTAGTGAATCAACAAGATAAAATTTAGGACAATTTTGCGTGTTGTTATGTTTTGTAAATAAAACTGTTGACCACAAACCGGAATGGAAATATTGGAAAATTTTTTAAATTTTTTTTAAGCTCAATAAAGTTGATTTTTAACAATATTCCAGTCTGTTAGATGTTATATACATAGGACAATAAAGTATCACTACCGGCCGAGCACAACCGGGACAAAGTGACCTTTCACTGTTTGGAGAAGGAAATGTCTTCAAACGAATGCGAACTGTATCTTAGATTAAGCTACCTTTGGTTGTAAGCAATACGGCCAGGCCGTTCTTGTTGAATAAAAAAGTATCACTACGATCCCTTGGGCAAATGGGCATTACAAACAGGGAACTCGTCTGCTCCTACTTCCCCCCTTACTATGACTATTCTATACCCCACGCATGCGTTTTCGTGTACCGCGATTTCCCCTTAGTGTGGGAGCTGTGGAAATTTTGCCTGAATCATTTGTTTTTGCTGGTAGATTTACCGAGGGGTTTTCATGTGGAGTACAGTGCTAAAAAAAACTGATAAAATAGGCACAATGTTTAAGTTAACAACGAGCTTCACTATGCACATTTCCTTGGCTTTGGAACGTAGAAGTCACTTGTAAGAATTAAGTGAAAAATGTGTAAAAAGGAAAATTGTGTGTAAACATTTTCAGAATTGTTTATTTACCCTTTTCCATAACTACTCTCCAGCGTTAAGGGTGGAAATATACCAAATATAGCCTATCTATAGAACTCTTTCGAAATATATCCAACATTCTATATCATCCTTTTCTTACAAGCCACAACTATTCGTTGACAAAATTATTGTCTTTGGAAGGTTTGTGAAAACCCGCGTGTGGACCGATTTGCTCCATTCCATTCAACCCAGCTGGTGTGTTTGACAAGTCCCGAGCTCATCTTGAGAGGAAAAGGCAAAGACGAGCGACCCGGTAAACAGCCTCAGCAAACATTATCAGCGAGCCTTCCCGCGGCCAGTTGAAGTATGCTGCTGCTGATGATGTCATTTCGTCTGTCACAGACAATTGACCAACAAACGCGCGCACACCCGTGCGGGCCATAGAGCATATGGGACAGAATTATTGACGAAGGTAGCGGGCAACAATACGGCTCTTGTGTACATCTTATGGTTGTTGTGTATTGCTCGAACATCTATCTTTCCTCCAAGTATATTTCTGGAGTCTCCTACAACGCACAGTGGCGGTCATTGTGAGAAGGGCATCTAATTATGGAGATAAATTTGTGTTTCAGGGTTTTGAAATATTGATAAACTTAAAATTCATTTGTTTTGATGAGTTTTACGCTTTGTTTTGGATATCTCGTGAGTTAATATCCCTGAAAAGAGTCCTTTATCTACGTGTTACTACTCATAGAATGAAGAGATATCATATATTTTAGCGATAGAAATTACGGATCCTCAGGAGTACATTGATGTTAAATCTTCCCATGAATCTTCTCTCCATTATCGTGGGCTTGGCGAGTTTAAAAAGATCTAAAACATCTCAATGTCGCCCATCGCATTGGAGCATAGCTTATATTGAGTGAAATGTATTTTGTCTTCATCATCATCATAGAACTTCATCGGATATCTTGATCGAATATCTGTAGAAGTTGTTATACAGGGTTTTTGTCTTGTTTCTGCTTCTGTATGTATAAAAAAGTTGCCTTCTCTTTAACATTGTTCAACAAAAAAGAGCCTCAGTTCTCAGTTGGTAGAAAAAAGACCCAATCTTGAGTTGTGCAACAACCTTCAAATCAGAATTCAACGAACGAAATTATTTTACGAATTTAATTTGGTTTTATAATTTTGTAATAATACTGTACCAAAAACATGCTGGTATAAATATGCTTCCATAATTGCTTTAATGTTGTTAAAGTCGTTAGAAGGTAGCACTTGAAAATTCTCTAATTCTTCATCACTTAAAGACAACAATCACAACACCGCGAAGTGATGGAACCATTCACTCATCGCCTTTACCAAAGATTGTATCATGACACGGTACAGATTGTGCACACACCGTAATTTCATCGTCACGTTAAACTGAAGTTTGGTTATGAAAAGCTAGAGAGTAGAAGACACAAAAGTGGCGGAGAAGAAAAAAAATCGTGAACAGATTACGTTGTTTGATATAGGCAACTCGGAGGGAAAAAAAGAATTCTTCGTTCTTCCGGGAGCTGCTGGTCTCTTCTGGTCTCGTAGAGCATATATTTCCCCGAATTGGGAAGTAAAAAAGGGTGTTAAGAACCATTGAAAATTGGTGGTTGAAGATGAAAGTGAAGTTTTTCGGTTCGGTTTTGTCAAACCGAACGAATCGTGTGCGGGAAGGGGGAGAACACCCCACTTTACCCGGGGTAACGATCGGCCAAAATGTTTGTGGAAAGCAGCGGTAGCAGCAGCTGGCATCGTTCTCTCCGATATTCGGCTCCCGGGAGACACTCACCTATAAGC
Organism: Anopheles marshallii; assembly: GCF_943734725.1. NCBI lineage: Eukaryota > Metazoa > Arthropoda > Insecta > Diptera > Culicidae > Anopheles > Anopheles marshallii. The sequence goes on from NC_071327.1 coordinate 52,352,800, forward strand.
GGACAAACTGGAACCTTCTGTGCGTTATGCTACACTGCGGCTTCCACTGTGCTTACTCGCGGGCAAATGGAGTTCCCGTTCGGTGTAAGGTATGCTTCATGTTGTTTGTTCGGTTGGATCGTCATCGTTTCTTTAAGCTTTTCCACACCTTCTTGACTCGCTCGCTGTATCGGTTTGTGTGTGTGCGTGGGGTAAGTTTTTCGTGGTGTGTTATCGTGTATGTTATTGTTTTGCTTTTACGCGATTCTACGGCGATTCCCAGTCATCCATGCCGCGCATACCAGTAGAATGACACTTCAAAGTAACGTTTCAACCCGCGTTGCTTATATTTTTGTGGCGTTCCCGATCGAATCATATCCCCCGTTAGTTTTGCTTTTTGTGCCCGATGTGTTTAGCCGCGAATCTCTTTGTAGGGGGCCATGGCGTTTTTTTTTTTTTTCGTTGTGGCGCGTCATCCGCTGATCGATCGACCCCCGGGGGGCCTTAACGTGCTCGATGGGCCCAACCAGAGAGGCATGATCATCACGCTCCGTACCAGCAGCTGATCACTGACCGGTTTTTAGATCTTCTCGCGTTTGTTTTGTTTCTGCGTATCCTCTTTTTGCTATGCTGGAGATCGGCGGATGCGAGTTCGAGTTTCGTCTGTTAGTCCACCTCAAATTTACCCCTTTCTTAACACAAAGGCCAAGCGGCAAACCAAAAAAAAAAATACATTTTACCAACAAGCGGCGTAGTGTGTGTGTGTCGGGGCACGATTTCGATACCAAATTCAGCTTGAATCGGATTTTCAACCCGAACGATAAAAGGGTATCCAATTTCACCGTCTCTCTGATCATGGCCATGGCTTGTTTTTGGTTTGACTATAAACCGACTCGATGACATATTCAGATTTCAGTGTTTTGAAACGTTTTTTTGTAGTTTGTTTGATGGCTTTTCTGTGGCCGTCGTGGTTAGGTCTGCTGGTGGTGCTAAGCTTTAGAGGGCGGCGGTCTTTTGGTTCTTCGAAATCAATTTGTCGAATGATCAATGTTTAACGCTACCGAAACTAAGCATATATGACAGTGTGTTGCGGTTGGCTGCCGGTGTTTCGGAGGCTTTTTGGGAAATGTGTGAAATGAGAGTGTTAATTTCATGCGTTCCTTTTAGCAGAATAGCAAATCGATTGCTGCTGATTCCATTCACCAAGAATTCCTCAGACACTCATTATACAGGCTTCGCGTGTGCATGATCAAACGATATATTACAGGCTGGGATATTTGTTGAATCTGGCGAGTTAAGGTCTTGTTACACGATGGTGAAGTTCGAAACTCCGTAGAACTGCTCCTTAAAACGACCACCACCTCTTTACCACTCCAGGTAATCGTGGTCAGATATCTAGTAGATCAGCTTTTTGAGATATTAGTGGACATGTTTCAGAAACATCCAATAATGTTGCATGTTCCAGTTTCGAGCATAATGAGAAGTATTTCTTTAAGTAGTTCCATACATACTTAGTAACATACACTCACGTGATTTTCGTGTAATAATTTCAAATATTCTGGGCGATTCAAATTCTCTAATACAAATATATTTCAAATTATAAAAAATTTCAAATGTAGGGGTTACGCTCAGTGAGAAATCTTAAACACAGTAATTAGGCTTGCATATGGGAGAATGATCTCAATGAGATTTTGTTCCAATCCTGTCGCATGAAGATCAGCATTTCATCAGCTCCTGGAATAACTACAGGAACAGAGGAGTCAGCCTCAGAGAGGAAACCCAAACAGTATAGTTCATCGTACATATTGAGGATCTCCTAGAGATTTGGTACCGATCCTGTAGTATGAAGATCAACATTTCATTATTGAAAGCATAAAGGTTGTTAAAGAACCTTTTTTAATAACTTTTCACAGGAACAGCATCAGAATAAGCCTCAGATAAGAAATCTAAATAGTATAGTCCAACGTACATATCGAGGATGAACTCTTTGAGATTAGGTACCGATCCTGCCGAATGAAGACAAGCAGTCCTTTACTGAAAGCATAAACGTCGTTAAAGAACCTCCTGCATAAATGCATAAATGTTGTTAAATAAACTCCTGGAATACCTTTTCACTGGAGCAGAGGAGTCAGCCTCAGAGAGGATCCTGAACTGTATAGTCCATCAATTTAAGTACCGATCCTGTTGCATGATCAGCATTACATTACTGAAAGCATAAATGTCATCAAAGAACCTCCTGTAATAATTTTTCACTGGAAAAGTTCGAGTCAGTAGAGGAGTCAGCCTCAGAGAGGAAACCCAAACAGTATTGTCCATCGTACATATTGAGGATGATCTTGAGATTTGGTACCGATCTTGCTGAATGAAGACCTACACTGCATTATTGAAAGCATGAACGTAATTAAAGAACCTCCTGGATTAACTTTCCCGTGGGTTAAAGTTGCCACATAAGCAGCCAAACTTCACGTTGCGTCTAAGACCACCGCGTCTACTTACCGCCAATCGGATATCTCGTACAAAGCGAACGGACAAACGAAATGAATTCCCCATTTCCAGGTGGGTGGTTGATAAATGACTTGGATTTATGTGCTTAGCTTTGGTGAGAGTAATGCATTTTTGCATTTGCTTGCCTGCCGTTGTACGGTCGTGCGCCTTCGTTCTTGTTACAGATGTATCTTTATTTTATCCCGTTGACAGCTCTCCTCGGAGGTTGGTTTATTGTGCTTACTAAAAAAAAACACCGTTTGCTTGCTGTTATTAATCGCTTTTATGTGGTCCATGTCTTCGAAATGGATGGGAAGTTATAGGCGGGCCTCCAGTGTTTGTTGACCGTTGCCAAAATAAAATTAAATTGATTACAACCCGATAACAACAAGCCAGTTGTGTTGTGTGGGCTGCCAAATCGCGTAAGAGCGGCACTGTGAAACGCACTTTCACTTCACACGCTGAGTGGCCGGTCACGGGACGGGTACTAATAAATGATGCTCAAAATGCAGGAAAGGGAGATGCACAAAATAAGAGCATCTCGATCTGCCGGAAAATCAGAAAAGAGGTTGCCTTAGTTCCTTGTCTGTACGAACACAATGGCAGACAAGTTTACTGAACTCCGTCACACCTTTGCGAGCGCCTACACTATTGCCGCGTGTGTGTTTGTGTCCTTGTGGTAGGGCTGCTGTGTCCTGTCGGGGAGAGAAAGAATGAAAAAGATCTCGTTCGCATAAACCCACACAATGCTCCATCGGGCTTTTTCGTTTCGTTGTTTGCCGCGGCTGGTTGGCTGGCTGGCTGTGTTGCAACAAATGTGCCACATTTGCTCGAAGCGAACGAACTACCATCATCATCAACATCATCATCCCGGTAGGAAAATCGCGCTCGACTTCATCAAAAAAGTGCAACGACAGCATGAGCGATGGCGCGACGTCGGTCGGTCGGGGGCAGCATTGTTCCGGACGTAAAGTGCAACAACGCCACAATTTATACCCGTGTCGGCGGTCCAAGTCTGGCTGGCTGGTAGACGAAGTATTTACCACGGGTTTGTCGTCTGGAACAGAAGTGGGTGGAATGGATAAAATGAGAAGTTCCCGAAATTCAAACTACGTTGAACGTTTGATGGTGATGCTGTTGTCCGAATGGTTGGCCGATAAATGTACTTAGTATGGGTGTATTGAATGTGTTAGGTTAGAAAATGGAAGGTTTTTCGCTGACATCTGTCATGCATTTGACCGATTAACTGATCTTATCCTGAGGAAATTGTATAAACGAGGTACATAATATTCGTTACAAAATTAATTTATAGAACATCATCTTTGCAATGAAAGTCTCATGAAAGTCAGTCTTTACTATGAAAGGGAGAAGTTACTGACAATGATTTTTGGAAAATTATCATTAAATTCTAAAATTTTCTTGATGTTCTAGCCAATTTGGGTTCAGAGCTTATGAATTTGGTTTTGCAACTGTCAAAGAGCATATTACATACTTATCAAAAACGATCACAGATTCCAACATTAACCAGTTCTCAGTGTCAACATCATACTGAACAAAACATTTTCTTCCATTTCTTTCAAAAACAATGTAACACTTTAAATGTTGCTATTCAAATACGTCTGAAATTTTTGCGAATATCTCGCCAATGCCAACATTACGATAAGCCAAAATCAATTAAACAATGCGCCTTTTAACAGATGGCGCCGGTAAACTGTTTACAAAGTTACCATTTGTGGCCTCCATTGGAACCTAAAAACGCCATCGCTCTTCAATGGCAGAAACTGTTCCAATATGCTTCGCACTCCCGTTGCTTCCATATCGCTCCCTATCGCATCCTATCCACAAACAAAACAATAATGCGCAACATCAGCACACGGGGTTGACATTCGTGATTTGTTTGCATCTGTTTTGCCTAGGGACTCTCTCGCCCACGGCCACCCTATCGCGAATTGGCGCACAAGACGAAAACGGGCCAACAGCTGCCGCCCATGCTGCGCGCAGTGTTCCGGAAGACCCAAACGAATCCTTTGCCGCGGCGCCGGGGGGAGGCCAACCAAAATCATTGCTCATTATGTGGGCTCTCCATTTCTTCGTGTTTCAGCGCTTGAGCGGTTGCTCATTTGTTGTGCCCATGGCAAAAGGAGGAGCAAGCATCGAGCTCTTGCACTTTTCCTTGCACACAAAGCGCAATGTATTTGATTATTAGCTTCATTTATTTCGTACGTTCACTGATTGTGTGTTAGCATCCTTTTTGGAGCAGTACGAAGACCGTTGAAGATGGAAAGAAATCTACAAAAACCGATGCACGGACAGAGATGTACAGCTAGTGGTAGCTCGTAGTAGACCACAAGAGCAATGAAACATCCGTCTTCTGCTTTTTTTACTGGCTCCGGTTGTGGAGTTGGGGACAAACAAAACTGGATGGTTGGTGCAAACGATCCTCCGTTCCGGTGTGCATCTTTCAGCGTTACACTTAAAAGCGAACCACTGGCAAATAGTAAATGAGTGTAAAAGATATCCACATTTTTTTTCTCCTAATGTAAATGTCCAGCTGGAGAATGGGGTTTGTTAAAAGTTTCTACACAAAATTGTATCGTTTGTTTTTAAGAGGATACTTTATGTGGACAAGTTTATTTCTTGAGTGCTTTATAGAGGGCTTTCAAGCAGCTTTAAATTGCCACTAGTGTTGAGAGAATCTGAGACAGATTCATGAATCTTCAAACCAAATGTATAACAGTGAAATTCTCTTATAAAGATTCGCGATTAGCCAAAGATTCATGAATTCTCTAAGACTCAAGGTTTAATAGATCGATTTTGTTTAAAATTCACGATTTTGTATATTCAAAGAGTTAGTAAACAGTTTGTAATTGTATAAGCTATAAAATAATTCTCTATCTCTTCGTCCTCGATCCTCGATCTTCAGATGTCTTTTTGGATCTTTGACTTTTGATCACTCCTCACTAAAGATTCATACTAATAACTCTTTTTCAAAGATGTATAACTAGTAAGAACAACTCTAATTCTTTAAATTTAAACAGTTGCACTCAAGTATTTTTAAATAATCAAAATTTAAATCATCAATATCTTGCGCTAACTGCCGCTGTCAGATAAGCACACCGTTTATGTTAAAAACGGAGAAAAAGGAAAACCACAATCGTTGATAATGCAGTAAAAATCTCTTCCTTCTCTACTACATCATGTACAGCGTTATCGTATGTGTGCGGCAAAAATCTGCATTGCAAAGCCAAACGCCACCCAACAGCCCCTGCCATGTTAAAGGGAACCATCCTAGGAAACCTTTCGGGCAGACGTGTCGGGCCAAAGGATCCATGCTACGATTTTCACTTTTCATGTTTTATTGCTCCACACTGCTGGGCGCGTCTTCTTCATTGAAGGGTTTTTGTGTAGCAACGCGAGAATATATTAAGCTATCGCTCCTCTATTTGCCACTACGTGTGACGAACGGCGAAACGGGTGGCGTTCGTTTGTCGGCCACCGGTCTAGAAATGTATGCAGGATTTTATGGGTACCTTCCTTAGCGTTTCCTTTCTCACTGCAGCAGTGTGTTAATTTGTTTCGCTGTGTGTTTGTGTCGGTCCACGCAGTTTGCGCACGCTGACCGTGAACCTCGCCTTCCCGCCCAGAAGGTTACGGTTAAAGGTGAAATATCACGACTAAAAATAATGCCATCTCCCATGCAAAGGCTTGGACTATACGCGGCTTATAAATGCGTTATTTCTTATCCTGGTACGTACATCAAATAAACCCACATGAACGACCTTCACGGGAACAGGACTGCGAAGGCATACCCTACACTTGAAGGTCAGAAGTTTGGGTGTGTAATTCGTTTAATGTTTTAATGTTGTGTGGTTTTGGTTAAATTTACACTCAAAGAGTACATATTCAATGTCTCTTCGAACCCATTTTGATTGATTGAAACAAGGGCCTTTGAGAGGTCATCAGTATCAGTAATAGCACACCAATTTCAGGACGTATAATCCCCCGAAGAGTCATTAGCTGATCAGCAAGAAGAACCTACTGGTGTTCTCGCTAGCAAAGGATCGTTTCGTGTGATACATTATAGCACCCCTGCGGAATGGTGTGCCCTTTTCGGACTTGAACCTTAACGCCCTCGAGCAAGGGAATAAAACTGCTCGCGAGTTTCGAGTGGCAGTAGGTACTTTCCTTCGTAATGCGTACGCCACACAACTACTACTGTCCGTGTGTTACGGACTAGTGTGCTTCACCAAAACCGGAAAGGAAATTGTGACAGAGAACGCACCATCAGAAGAATACCATCAGCGCGCAGATGTGTGTTGCTGCTTTTCCCCGACCGTTCAGCCATTCAACTGACACGGCAAGGATAATGCCGATGGGCCATGAGAGTTTTGACAACAACACAGGCGGCGCCCTATGTTGTCGATGTTCGGGGTTTTTATTTTTGGAAAAAAGGTCGATCTCAACGTCTAGGGATACGGTGTGTACGCGAGTGCGTGCGAGGACTATTTAAAGGATACGGATGGCGTTTTCGGCGCTTTCAAAGCGTACGATTCGTTACGACCGTGTGGAATGGGTGTGGCGAACAGCTGGAGCTGTAGTCTTGGAAATGGAAGAGGAATGGATGGAAGGTTTCTTTATGAGTAAAAGAAATTGAATTTGTTGTGGCATAGATGTCTCTTATTGCACGATGTTAGTTGTGTTGGCTCATACGAATTTTAAACGCTAGGATTTTATTCCTCCAGGTGCTTTGCTTGGTCAAAGTTGAGTCAAAGGACAGCAAACAAAACGTACAGTTTGAGTGAAGCTTACATGAAGTCTTCTGGATTTCTTTATGCTGCCAGAAAGTCTCAATTATTCTGTGACAAATACAAACTTTCCTTCATCTATTCATTTTGATTCTTACACGTATACTAATACTTTTCAATTATTTTTCATTTCAGGTAAGCGATTGTCTAACGATTGAAGAAGGGGTGTCCGCCTGGATTCTAACGGGGTTCTGCAACAACATTTAGAAAAGCATATGGGTCCTCCCCAAAGGAATGGAATGAAAGTATAACCCAAACGATGGACACACGGTATCACTTCATAAGCTATTCGACAAGCGGAAGCAGCTACGGCCGGCACGCGATTTGATCATCCGTAGCCCCCACAAGGAGGAGTAGCACCGCTCAAGCATGATGTATTTATGATGGTATGCTGAGGCGAAACACTACCCATTCCCGAAAACAATGGCCCCGGACCGTAACAATGCACGCTAACGACGATGACACGCGAAAAAGGGATGGGTCTACCTAGGACGGGTGACGGTGTCACACTTGCAGAAGGGAACCGTGCCCCGAGCCCTCCCCGTGTTAGCGTAGGAGATGGATCGAACCGGTCAGCTATTTGCATTAACGTGTGTACTGAGCCGCGATGAAAGGCAACAACAGCACGACAAAAAGGAACCAACCATCCGGATCATATGGTGTGGAATTTTTGGAAACAGCAGTGTGGTTTTTGTGTGTTTGCGAATGCGTAAGAGTCATAAACCGCCCTCAACCGCGAAACAAAACCCCGTCCGCTGACCACACAAAACCAATTATGGTGTTGCGAAATGGGTTCCTTTTTATCGTTGGTTTGGTGAGCCTTTGGCTGCGAACTGGTGGGGAGATGCGAAGGGGAGGAATCGCCCAAGGCACGGGAGGTGGAAGTGTGTTTTAAACATTTATTGTAAACTATGTGTGCTTCGAAAGGTGTGGGGGTTTGGTTTCGTGCAACGCAATATTTTGCGAACTTTTCGCCCCTTCCGAACCCTCCGTGCGTGACGAAGGTGGGTTTACTTTCTCCCAATAACTGTACGGCCGAAAGTAATGAGACATCATGATGGTGACATAATAACGATTGACTTGGGAATAGACCTCTCCTTCCTTTTTGGATTTGGAGGTGTTGATGAGCTAGAGTTGCTTCACCTCATACATATTTGAATGGTATTTGTGGAGAGCAATGAATGTCTAATACGGATATGAATGGTTGACAAGTGTGCATAATGATAGAAAAGACACTAGGAGGGAGATGTGGTCATTACAATTTTGAATATTATATTGTTATAGTGATGGTGGTATAATTTATCTACACGTAGGCGTTTAAGTTCTGTGTTAGCGATGGTCGAGTTGAAGTTGATAGCTTACGATTTTTTCGTGGATCGGTTAAATCGTTTAGGTTTGTATTCGGTGAATGTGATTCAACCTTTGAAACCTGAATGAATGAATCTGAATCTCTATTTCAAAGATTCATGAATCATCCCAGATTTTTTAACCCAAGAGTATCTTGATTTGAATGATTACTTATTTAAGATTCATATAAATGACTCTTTTCAAAAGGTCCGTTAAGCACAACATTAGTACATATGGTAATTCTCCCGATTTGGGTGCAAATCTCAATTGGATTGTTAAGCTTATATACAAGTCCATTGGATTATTCACCTATAGGGAAGCAATGGCGCAGTGACGGATCAATCCCCTTGGAGGTCCTGGCCGGAATGATAGTTGGAGGGTCCCGTTGAAAAAACATCACATGATCACTGTTGATCCGAAGGTATGAGAGAGAGAGAGAGAGAGAGAGAGCGAGAGAGAGAGAGAGAGAGCGAGAGAGAGAGAGAGAGAGAGAGAAAAAGAGAAAGAAGAGGAATTGCATACCACTTTCTCTAGAGACCCCTTGTGATACACTTCGGGACCCCCACTAGCATACGGAGGTTTAAGTGACGCATTTCGGGCCCATTTCTGGCATAATTCATACACTTTTTCCTACTTACAATGTAACAGCCTTTTTTCGGTGCCCCCACGCGGCCTCCGGCTCCGCTCAACATTAGATCCGCCATATCCGCCGGCGAATATCTTTCATACTGCATAGTGAAAAATAACAATTAAAAGCAATTCGTTTCGACGAACATCGCGTGAACCCAGGTTAGCGTCTATAAAACTAAATTAAAATAGGAACAAAAATACGATTATTATCAGTGGGTGTCCCTGATACGATACCAATTTCTCTAGTTCGAGTAAACAAACCACCACAGTATGGTCGCGTTCCGTGCAGACATTCTACAGACACCGGAAAGCGGCATCACCCTCACACAAACGGGTTTCCGCCCCGAAAACGCAACTATCAATCAATCAATCGCGTACAATCATCGCGATATGCACCGATAAGCCTTTTTTCCCGAAGTCTATGATACATAGCCTTGGGCATATATAACGTTAATATCGGTTATTGCACACGACGGTGCGGGGGCCGTGCGTGTGTGACGTGAACACATTTTTTATTCATTACTGTAGACCGCTGAGAGAAGTGAGACACTGTCCACACCACCGTATCGATTACTGACAACTTTCTTTTTTTTATGCTGCTGCTATTTCAGTTATTCTTCGACTCGCTATTCAAATTGAAATGTTTTCCTCTCCATTGCGACGATTCCGGGATGAGTGTTGGGGATGAACCGAATCAAACCGAACGCGGTGTGCTGTGTTTGTTTTCTTCACTCCCTGGAGTGGGCTGGTTGGAAAATATTGATAGTTTTCTAGCTTGTTTTGTTTGCTCTCGAAACACCACCGAACAACAATCGGAGAAAGAACAATCATCGTTCTTGACCGGTTCCGGATTTTGGTCTGGTTTTGTTTGTCGCTTTATGTATACGATGTTTTTTTTTCCTTATTGCCATGAAGCCTGAACCATCGGGGTTTGGCGAGAAGCTATTGGAAAATGATTGCCTCCAAAGGCGCATGCGTATCAGTTCCTTCCTTCCCGTTTTTTTTTTTGGTGTGTGTTGCTGTTGGTTTGGTGTGTGCAACCGTTTTTCCGTTTCCTGACCGAAAGTGTATCCGGTTCGGAAAGGGAACACCACGGGATTTCGCTCATGTTCTTTCACCCCTCCCCCCTGTAGCCATGCAAAATTTTCAGCCGCGCTGGTTTTGCTTCCAATCCTTTTGGTTTTGGTCTGTGGTTGGCTTTGCCTTCGACCCGATTATGAAGCCGAGAAAATCATACCGATAGGCTTAACTGATATTTGAAGGATGTTAATTTGTGGGTAGTTTTTTTATGCTTTCAAAAAAAAGGGGACGCTTTCAATCCACCCTATCGAGCTGGTGTATTGTTCGGGTATGTTTTATTGCAGAACTTATAGCAAACATTTTCCCCCACAATGTGGCTCGGTTTGAAAGGATTCCTTTCGTTGCGGTATTGCATTAAAGGGAAAATTATTTGCAAATCCTTTTCCTCAAGAGTGCGCCTAACCGAACCCCAAACCAAGATATTGTTTCGTGCGTGTGTGTTTGTGTGTCCCTGGCCGAAAGGATTAACAAGCGATTTTTAATGTACAGCTTGTGGCCTAGTGCAACAGCCAAGAGAGCAGAAGGCTGCTACAATGCGAGCTGTTGTTTGGTGCTGCCTTACCAAATAGGTAGTATGTTGTAGCGTGTTTTGCAACACGAGCCTACCTACGAGCGTTGCTGTACGTGGAAATGGATTAAATCGTAAATTATGAGAGTGTAGCTTTCGGTTCGATTTTAAACGGGCGGTTCGGGTCTTTGCCACTTGGATGGTTGCCCATTTATTTTGTCGTGCGGATAACTCCTCACGGGAGTTTCAGCATGCAGAGCTGGGCCTGGGCCGCCGGATATAGTTGAACGAACGCTGTTCGTAATAACATCCTTATCAGGGGTGCTCAATTTACGATTTATTGTGTCATGTATTGTTGTGTTGTATTTTAAAATACAAATTACAGTGTCGACAGAATTAACAGCTGAAAAGGTTAAAAAATTTGTTTGGTTTTGATCATTCATAAAATTTCGCTAAATATTGAATGATTACAGCTTAACTAATAGAAATTTAAGATAAATGAAATAATATATAAGGACCATAAATAATATAAGGAAAAATCTGATGTTCGGTTATCCAACTGTCTTTCAACTGCGCATTACCAGCCTTTTTTATATTAAATTTTTCGGGATCAGTACGTATTATCCATCTAAGATCGATTACCTATAAGTGCGCATTAATGATCCTTTGCTTCATGAAAAATAAATTCCAATTCGATCTTGTTGATCTTGTTCATCTGGATGATCAAAAGCCTGACAGTATTGAAATTACATGTAGTAATATTAGAAAATATTTTGGATTGGTCTGTTTCCTATTCCATGCAAATGACTACTTAGCTGCTACTACTACTACTTAGCTGCGGTCAATTTAAGCTCAACGTGGGCTGTGCACACAAAGAATGTAATCCTTGCATTACCATAGTAATTGTCATCATTTACAGCGTCGACACATGGTTGCTCATCCCTGACACATGAATGCGCGCTTGCTAGCATTGAATAAAAGGATATGCCATGGACGACATCGTCCATTTCATCAAGCAACAAACGTGTCCTGATTGTATGTACACCAACGGACGGTATCCCTTTTTTTGTCTCCTCCCCAGCAAAATTTCGCTTATCGATGATTTCATTTTTATCGCTGGCAAGTAGCCGAAGTAAATACCGATTTCACCCGGGTGTCTTTCCATCTCATTTGGTATATTAAGGACAGTTTTAAAATGAAAATTTATGATCCAGTATTAATGCTCCAGTGTTGCGAACAGTGTATACCTTCAAACGGCAAGAAGTGGATTGGCTCCGTGGTTTTGGTTCGGGACGCTACAGTGGATGAACGTAAACCACGACTGCAAAAGTTTGTCGTTCAGGATCGGCTACATCACACAGTGTTGCACGTTTAGTTATAACTCGCTCCACAAATCACGAACCCGGGGAAGGAGCTGTGCAGGATAACGAGGTGTGTGGAACCTCATTTGCCATAACAACAGACACTGCAACACATCATCTAAAGCTGTGACTCTGCCGGTCGGTATGGTGTGTTTGGTTGTCCGTCAGCACGAACTTCTCGTGCCGTGAAGTCAGATCCGGGGTTTGGAGATACATGGTGGTGGATGCTTTCAGTCCGTCCCAGCAATCCATCATTTTTCTTTCAACGACCCAAATTAACCTTCCTCGTACATCTGGTTCCCCCTGCCTCCCGGAAAGGCCGGACATCTCTTTTGCTGGCGCACCACCATGTGTGCCCGTCTGGTTTGAATAATTTTGAATGAAAATGAGTTTGAGACCGATCGACGGAGAGTGTGGAGAGTGTGGATGTGTCCTCACCAACATTCGGCTGGTCTGTCAGATGCCTTTCGGTAAAACTTTCCTCAGGGTTTTTTTTTTTCAGTTTTGGTCGATTTGCTATTCGTCACTCTTTTTGGCTGCGTTTAGAGAGCGTTTTGTGGATTGTTGTGCTGTCAACGTCGGGAAGAATGGACGCCAGTTACACGGGGGTTTTTGAAAGAGAAGTCATGAAAACGTTGGTCAACCGTTTGGTTGCAGTTGGTTGAGGTTGGAACGATTCCCGTACCTTTGCCAAAGTTCCGCCACTTTATCTCTCGCATACAAAGCGGTCCCACCATCAAACATCAAGTGGTGAACCATTTTATCTTATCTCGACGGAACGAAAGTGCAATCAACATCAAACACCGATCGCTGATCGTCGCAGTTATCTCCAATGTGTTACCTTCCTGGAGTGATTGTGGTGGCCTTTTGGGTGGGTGTGAGCAGAAGTTACTGCCAAACTATAAATGGGTGAGAATTAAGGTTATTTTCAAGCATTATATGAGCTCACTATTCTCAAATTGTTTTGCTTCAAGACCCAAAGCACATGTAACCGCAGCTGGGTTACCGTATTTAACAAACATGTCGAATAAAGGAACCCACAACTCCACTTCCAAACATCTTGCGTTTGTTATTTCCATTCGCAGATGATGGCGATTGCCGTTTTTACTTCGCTTCCGTGTAACGCACAATCTTTGCCTTCAATAATGATGGGTTCTGCTTTCTTGCGCCGTCGTCGTCATGCTGATGCATCGGCGCTACTGAAAACATGACCGTTGATTGACAGTTTAACAACAGCGCATCACCACAATCAGTGAGGGGCGATCGTCGGCAACCTCGGGGGGGATAGGTAATAAATAACATTTTGCTGCATGATGTGTGTGTGTCCAGTGCTTGATTCAGTGCGTTGCGCGTGTGTGCCTGCTTTACATCCCTGCCAAAGGGGAACTTCAACGTCCGGTTTTTTTTAAGAGTTTGAGAGCAACATGATGAGATGAGTTGGCCATAAATCAGAGGCTGTTGGGTAGTGTAATTTGTTGCAACACGGCTAGGTGAAGGGTTTTTGCAGCTAATGAGTTTAAAGTGGGTAAATTATGATCAATGTTTCGACGTGAGATTCAGAAGAAATGATAGAGCAAACGCTAAATCCCATATCTCCCTTGAAACTTATTATTGCTCTAATGTCAACAGTCTTGCGCAACGTTTACATGGAAGGATTCAGGTGGAGTTGAGCCCGTGAGACATACCTGTCTTTGTCGTTGAAGTTGTGCATTACCATACTTTGGCAGTCGAGCTTTTCACCTCTCCGCGAAACCTTTTGACCAAGACGTCGCGAATGAACAGCGAGAGTTTGCACTTTCTTTCAGTTGTATTTTTAAGTATTTCTTTTTACACGGTACACGGTAACGCGTTAGACAGCGGCAGGTGTGTGAATCATATTTTTGGAGCAGATTTAATCTCAGCTACGTTATAAAACCGGGGTAGCTTTTCCAAAGTCGGTTGCTCTCTCGGAATTGAGTTGACAAGTTGGCATGGGTAATGTTTTACTTTCGGTCGAAATAGAAAGTGAAAGTAATGGAGAATTTGCTGGCGCCTGATTTGTGAGGGGTGTTGGAAATCGCGACAAAATTTATTCTGATTTTATTATATTGTTTTTCTTGCCACAAGATTTGTGGAAAACTCTGCAATCGGGATGTAAAGAGGATACATTTGCATGAAAACTTTTGACTCCTTTGTTTTTATTATGTTTTCATTTGCTTTCTGCGATGAATTCCTAGCGAAGTGTGTTGCGTATTTATATGCATATTTGTTTTCTCAGAATTATCCAAACAATTGCAATTTAATTGCAGTATATTAAGTTTTACGTGAATCTAGAATACATTCTTGCTCATTTTCGTATTTTTAGTAACATGAATAACATGGCTCTCAGCGCGATTCAACAAAGTTTCCAACGGGCCCTAAATGTCACTTATTTTAATGTTCGAAAACACTACATCAAAGAAAAGAGAAAACTTTCATGAAATGATTCTCAAACATGGTTACCACAACAACAAAACTCTGGCACTGAAAATTACTATAGATGTCAGAGTAGAAACATCGTAGTACTTTCCACGCATTCGAAATTTGCAAAATACTGTGAAAAATGTGTAATAAACAACAGGTAAATTTGTTAAACAAATATACAAAATGTTTTTAAAGAATGTTATAAAATCTTTTTGGGTTGTCCAGAACCAGTACAGAATCACAGATGTGTTGAAAACAATATTATTGAAATTAAAGTGTTAAATTATCTTACATTACGAAATACAATACTTGTATAACAAATTTTAATATTTAACAAACAAACTATACAAACAAATATTTTTTCGCGTCACCCAAATTAGGATGACACGTGTTATGGATCGTGTTAGGGAAATTTGTTAGATGAACAGGGCTTTTTCAGTTAGTTAAATTCAAATCGTATTAAGTGCGTCCATTTTTAATTTTGAATGTAACAATGTTTAGATTTCTTGTAGTGTTTTGTATAATGCGAGAAAGTATTTTAAATCAAACCACTTGCTCTTGTCTTCTTGTCCTCCGTGGGTGCTATTCAAATACGTTTCAATGTTTTCGTCATATTATATCCTTTTAAGGTGTTCCATTAACAACGCATTACGCTAAGAATGCATTTAATATCCGTGCTACTTCATACCATCTTGAGCTGCACTTAGCCGGTGCTTCTTTAAAACGTCTTCACACCTTGTAACAAGTTGCCAGCCTCGATACAACTGCAAGGGTTACAATCATGCTCGCAACGGATGGTTGGAAGGATAACATAAAAAAAGAAAGATAATCCTTAACCGCCAGGATAATTATCCTGTAGTCGAGTTCTGGGTTTAATCTATTTCATCCTTTCTATTGTACAGCCGGTGCGGTGTGCCAGCAAATAGGAAAAAATGTCCTCCATTTAATCTTCTTCCACTGTTTGCCACAATGATGTCTCCAAAGGGAAGTGGAAGCCATCCGGGATACGCCATTTAAACGCGATTGCTTGGCTCTTGCATGCTTTGCAGCGTCGCTTATAGAAGATGGCCTCGGAACAATTATCCGAACATCCTTGGATTAATACCTCATTCTGTTGCCTGCGCCTTCCCTCACCACTGGTAAGACGATGTATCGCTCGAGAATATGCTCTACATCAGATGACGCCAATGCTTTCCAACACCTCATGATCACGTTCGTCGTCGTCTGTTGGGATGATGCATGGGCACCCATTCACGTACGGATGCTCGCGAACTGGGAATAATTTGCAAAGTGGTTGTGAGAGATGGAGATGGATGAGGATAAACATCCTTGCGCAGATCGTGGCAGCGTGAAGATGTTGATGGTTATGAAAGGGGGCTGCACAAATGCTCGTTTGAAACGTGCAAGCATGCATATTTGTTGGATGCAACGTGCCGTTTTCACGCCCTCGCCGGTACACGAAGTTGCGTAAATGCGTTGCAAATCAAGTGCATTTCGTACGCATTTCGACAGCAATTTTGACGGCCCCTTTGATTGGGTTGCGTGTCTTCTAGAAGGGAGATTTCGACAGGGATGAGCAATTTCGTGATAGATACTGTTAAAGAAAATTAGATATTTTTGATTTTATTTTAACGAATAAATTTGCCAAAACACCACAATCAATAATAAAGAATCCTTTTTAAGGGACTGACTATTCAATATAGATTTTTGTCAAGATACAAAAAAAATATAGTACGGCCTGACCGTTTATTATGAAGAAAAATAAGATAAAAATCTTAAATACACATAATAAAGACTCCATTACTAAGAGAACGACTTAAACAGTAGAATAAATAGTAGAATAACTTGTGAAGCTTGTTCCCGCTATTGTTTGTTGTACCCAACATACATGTTACAGAAATAGTATCAAGCCAGATTGTTTATTCATGGGGTCTAATATACCTTCGATAATTGTTTGTGTGAAAGTTTTCATTTGGAAGCTGAAATCGCTTCTTGGTTTCCATACAAAAACTGGTAACAAATGTATACTCCTTTGTTGCATTCAATCTCTCAATGAACTTTAGTTCATTTATTAGAGTTAATTAATTTTTATCGATACTCTCGTGAAAATTATTCGAGAAATTACTCCGATATTGTCATTTAACCTGTTAACGCCTGGATACGAACTGTATTTGGTTGATTGTATGTCAAGTCTCATTTTAAATTTTATACTCTTCTACACATCCTAGACCCCAATTTGTAGCTTGTAGATTCTACGTTAAGATATGAAGCATTTTAAAATTATTTACATGCCATTCAACAACGTTTTGTTTTTTTTTTTTTTTACATTTAGAATCCCCAATATTTTCAAAGCATTCATGAACACTATTCGAATATGCACATACAATTGTGCTGTTTGTGCTTAAACAAACATCCATGGACAACGATATTTCCGAAAACTTTAATTGATTGCCTACCACTGACATTGGCGATCAATGCCAGTGTCCCTTGATTTGACCACACAAGTATGACGTTGCAGTAGCAGTAATTTGATGGGCTTACAACTGTCCACTCTCGGTTAGCTCTCGATAGGCCATCAACGAACGGGGTTTGCGATACATTCTGATTGCATGTGCAAATATATTCATAGACACTGCCATAGGCTGCTGCCCAAGCACATCGGTCTGTCAGGGCAGTTGGATGATTCGCTTGACACCTAGCTGACACAGTTGCTGACCACTCTGGACGTCGAATACATACAGTTCAGCCTCTGCTGCTTCTGTCATACCTCCATATGGCAGGATATTGTGATGGTTGCAAATGCAGAAAACGACCCGAACATAAAATGCATCTTTTGCACTTCCGAACAGCTTTGACCTTTTTACCCCTGTCGCTGTACCAAAAATGTTGCCTATAGCAGGATGAACGTTTTGAATAAATTTGTGTACCACAAGCAATGGCAATCACTTCTTCCCGAGCAAAGGCGCGCGCGCACTTGCAGTAAAGATTCGAAGCCATAAATCTGGCAGCAATAAAATGGAAACAATATTTATGATTAGCTTATTTTTTATTATCACTGTAGCCTTGCGGCACTTAGCCCCACGTTAAGATGCAATTTGCTGTGCTGTTGGGGTTTTTTTTCTGTTCCAGGAACCCCGACGGTTCAACGTTTTCATACACACGTGACGCAGAAAAGCGTCATCAAAACAATTTTCCTTCGGTTTTGTAATGCTTTTTACGGTTCGGTAGAGAATGTACGCAAATGATGCATTATTTGTGGCACGTGTTCCCCTTTCCCCGATTGTGTTTCCCCTGTTCCCTTTTGCTGCTGCTGCTGCAACACTAAATCGTGGGTGTTGAAAGTGGACAAAGGAACGGGACAGAAAAATCATAATCTTGTATTGGGAAAAAGAAACATCTTCCCGGGAATGCTAAATTGAATTTTCTTGTTTGTTCATAGCCTTACCCTCATTGCAGAATGTTTGCTGCGTACATTCAATGGTCAATTTTACACGTTTGAATTCGACTTGTCGGTGTAATGCGTGATATTGAAGGTTAGTGCTCTAGGGTGCGATTGAAATGTTTCTGGGGAAGTGTTAAAATCGCTGCATTTAACGTAGTGATGAGATGCCCTCGAAAGGGCTACTTTTTCTTAGCAGGTGTTGGAATGGTTCGAATTTTAACGAGAGTTTCCTTTTTGTTGTTGGCTTGTGGCCAAAAACGCAATCCCATACCACTTTTCGACAGGCTCAAATGCGTGCTGATGAGTGGTTTCGTTGTTGTGGTTAAGTGCGGCGAAAGAATAACCATCCCCGCAAACCAATTCACTTTCTAACACTTCATTCAATAAGCTCAATAAACTGCTAAAACTTCCGCCAACGATTAGCCTTTTGCATGTTCGTGTGATCGCGAATGTTTAAAGGCAACAGAACAGCATACCATTCCGATGGAGTTATGTGGGTAAATTTGGGGTCGGAGTGTAGATTGAAAGTGGTCACTTCAAGTAGAAACCGAAGTTTAGATTGATAGGAGCTGTCGATTGGTGCATAGGCAGGCATACTCAGTGGATAGTGTTCTCCATATAGTGGTTGTGGAGTGTGTTATCGTTTGATAGGAACAGTTTTAGGGCAAAAAATAGTCGAGTGGTTTGTTTTTCCGTTTTCGGTCAACTTATTTTAACTTTTATACTTTCATATTGTGTTTTGTATATTCATATTGTTATTCATATTATTTTCATATTTCATACTTTCATATTTATTTTCTATTTCATATGTTTTCATATTCATATTCTTTTATTTTTCATATTGCTTAAACTCATAAGTTACTCATCTTCCACTATTTAATTGAAGTTTTCTGTTATTTTATATCTGCTTCTTTTATACCTCATTGACACTTGCTTGCGTTTGTTTTGCAATGCAATTTTCAATTCGTGACAGGAACACGCTAACCATTATTTACACGACATCACACCAAACTAACGAACGTATTTGTCCGGTCGCTATAACTAATAATTGCGTTAAAAACAATACAAAAAAAGGTAAAATATAAGTGAAACCAATTACGTTAAGTAAAGTTGTTCTCAACTCTTGCCGGTAGTTGATCATTCCCTCTCCTCCCTATGGCAAATCGGCCACGCTCATCTTCAACGGCGCGCAGAAATTTAATTAATATGATTTGTGCACCATCATGTGCATTCTTTCTCGTGGGAGCGGGAAGGTGTCTCCGACTATTGGCGTGTCCTTTTCGGTTAGTAGGACAACGTACCCGCTACTAGCGTTGTACCGCGAACGCTAACGGCATCACCGATTCCTTGGAGGATACGAACTGGCGGATGGGTTGTGCTTGCAATGCCTTTGTGTAGGTCTCTCTCCCTCTCTTTGTAGTGTCATGTTGTTTGAGACAAAAAAAAAACTTGGAGCAAGAATGTGAGACAAAAAAGTGAAAGTTTCCCCAAGCCATTTTATGCTTACTGCCACTAGAAGGTGGTGCAATGATGGCGAGACACGGCATCCTGTCGCCAGCAGCGAACAACTAGCAGCCCCCGGGACCACACCAAGCATAACCGGACCGGGCCTTTGGCTGACCTCTCTAAGGACCTCCCGTCTTCCAATAACTACGGATGCGCCCCTCCGGACCCCCGGCACCCAATCGCTTTGGTGCTGCCAATGTGTAGCGTCAATAAAATAAAACTTCACCGGCGGCTTTTTATTCCCATCTTGTCCTGTCGGGGTTGGTGCGTGTTTTTTTTTTTCTTCTTCTCCTATCTGTGGACGACTTGAAGCGAAGAAGTGGAACAAAATTCCTTCATACTTTGGCAAATGGTGAAAATAGAAGTCAGTGAGCCGGCGAAAAGCTCATCGGCTGAACACGAAGCGGAAAGCACAATTCCGAGATAATGGAATTATAATCAGCGAATCGTGTCCTCCCCGGCACCGGCTATCCTCATCTAGTTGCTGTGTGTATGTGTGTATCTGCATGTGTTTGCAAAACGATGCAGAAACACGGTTTCACAGCGTCTACTTATACACCCGGGCGTAATGTTGCCGGACCGAAATGATGAGCGAAGAGCTTTTAAAGTTAAATGAAGGGGGAGATCTCTTTTACGCGGGGCAAATTCATCCCCTCCTTCGGTCGGGTCGCGCGCTGTGTGTGTGGACGCCAGACGGCCGCCAACGAAATTGGAACCCTACCCCACCAGCTACTACGGTGTGTGGCACATTCCCGGTGGCCGGTGGAAAAGTTCATTCTCTCTAACCAAGGCAGCGAAACAGGAGGACGATCAAACGCGGCCCGTTTTTCCCGGGTGTGCGATATGTACTTCTGGAAAGTGAAGTGGACCGAGCAGAAGTTCATCGTGATATACTTCACGCGGCGGGGGCTACTATATGGAATGTGTAAAACCCGCTTTTCACCTCCTCGCAATTCAGTGAAGTGGAGTCGTAGGCAATGGGAGAGAGAATATCGTGGTGGCGCCAATAAGTCGTGATGCTTTGGATTCCGCGTACCCCGTTCATCTTGTGGACGGTGGAGAAGCACAAACCACCTCAGCCCCCCCTCACTGTTTTGGCTGGCTATGATGGTGGCCCTTTTTCCTAGCGGCACGCTTTCCCAAGACCATAGCGTTTGTGCATGCTCTACCGTGCTGGAAATCCTCCTTCCCTTTTAGTGTAGGGAGGGGTTTGTGTGCGATCCAGAAGGAAAAGGTTGGCTAGTCAAAATGCGCCACTCGGAAGGTAGTTGCAATTCCCCTTGTATGGCCCAGCGTTGGGCCCAGTCGTTGATGTACCGAAACTTCTAACCATACGGTACCACGAGTAGCACGAAATAGAGAGCAGCATGTGTGAGTGGCCACAACAAGGAGAGATTAATTGCGGTCGAGAGGGCTTTTCTTTACAACTTTTTTTTGTTAACTTTTCAGCACCATCAGCGAAACATTTTCGTTTGGTTTGTGCATGTGGAAAAACAAATTTGGAAACAAATTACTCACGTGGTGTGCTCACATGAAAGTTGGTTGTACTTTCTGTTTTAGTTGGTTTCGTTTTCGTTTAGGGTGGCTTTTGTTTATCTTTTTTCGTTTGGTATGACATGTTGGACTTATAGTGCTGCCGGTAGTGTGCTACTCGGCAATACGCCTCGATCGAGGTTCAAATCTCGACGGGATAAAACTTTTATTAAATTTGCCACTATGACAAATCTCTCGAGAACGACAGAAAAAGATAGAATATTGTAGAATACAAGAGAATAAATAAAACAGTAAACGAACACGAGATAAGAAGGGAGAAATAGGGAATGAGGTTTCTTTAAAGTTTCTATATTTTAATTATACTTAACACGTTCCGTACTACGTGTCATCCTAATTTGGGTGACGCGGAAAGTTTCCAGGGGCCTGTGTCACCCCAAATATGGGTGACACTATTGTGCGCTTAGAATAAAATATTCGTTTGCATTTTTTGTTACGGAATCAATAAAATAAGCTGATATGTGTAAAATAGTAATAAACGAAACAAAGATTTTAAACTTCTATAGAAAAGTGTTATATTTCTTAATAAAATATAATATTTTTTTCCCGTTTTTTCCCAAGGAATTGATCGCTGCACATGTGTGGTGGTTTAGATAACTCAAAATAATTTTGTAGTGAATTCTTGGTTCAATAGTTGAATAGTTCAATTATTGGTTGACTTTCTTTGATTTTTTTTTATTTATTTACTATTTTTCCCTTTTATATCTTTCTTGCTTTATATACGTATGTTTTTCATATGTATACTTTTACTATTATAATTGAGGCATATTATTTGCTTATTTTACACAAAGATTTGTGACTTTCGCACTGTTGTCCTAGGTTTTCGAAATGTTTTTTCCCTAATCATTGTACACAAACGCCGGTCGTGTATCGAAAGAAAGCAGCAACGCTGTCACTTGCAATCTTCGACTGGCAATGACTTGCTGCTTGCCACCGCCTTTATCAAGGACAAACAAGGCTTCTCAATTATGAACGAACCTTTCGGCGAATTGGGTTCCACATAGGCTGCAAGAAAGGGGTTTTTTGCCCCCGGTTGTTGTGCTTGAAAAAAGAAACATAGTGTACACTATTGGAATGATTCATTCATGAAAGTATACTTACGTCATGCGATGTTATTCGGTTATCGCGCGCAGTGGCAACGAAAATTTTGTTTTTATGCTTCTCTCTTCCATGGGTATGTTGCTCTTTTAGGAGGTGTTTCTTGTGCTTTGCTGTGCGGTTCCTTCAATTCGTCAGTAGCGCTCTCGTGTTCCGTTCGCGCTGATTATGTTCGCATTTACTATCATCAAAGCACTAGTCGTTGCCTAGCTTCAATTTCGTTAATGTCGCGTGAATTGTGTAGGTGGACCGTAAGTAATAAAACAGGAACCACGACGCACCTTTCACTCAGTTCCATCTTGTGTGTCAGTTTCCCGAAGCGCATCCATGTCTCCCACGAAGTTGCTGCCGATTCCATTCCAAAAGAGACCTATAAATAAATCTTCACTTTTGACAGGTTGAGGTGGTGTGTGTTCCCCACCAAATGTCCCGAACTTTTGACAGCCAAACCGGCTTTGTGCTTCGTGCGGAAGATGTAACGGGATGCAAGTGGCAGCATATGCTGCAATGCTGCTGCGGGCCACAAACATAAAAGGCAATGAGCGTATGTGCGTAGGCCCCAGGAGAGAAATTTCCCTATGTTGATAAGGGGGGAGGAGGGCTCGGTGGGGAGTCCTGGGGTTTGAATGTCGCCAGGGTCCTCTAAACTTGAACTGCTTGTCTCTCTTCCCGCATCGTTCCAACGGGAATTTACCTCTGGCGAGATGAATGTCTGTCCAATTCCTGGACTGTGCAGACGTTTTCTGGGTTTTCTGAAAGACTCCACTCGAGGGAGTTAGAAGTACAGCAGCTTTTGATTTAATTTACGTATCGATTAAATGGGAACGACGTGTGTTGTGCTGCATTTCGCCGTGATTTATCTGCTCTCTTTTACCACGGATGCTCACACGGGGAGACACACGGTTCGTTAGCCACTTTGTTGCACAAAATTCCTTTCAACCATCCAACCAAACGCCAACGCGCGCGGTCGGTCCATCCGTTCTCGTTGTTTTAGGTGTGCTTTGAGGTGGAGCGTTGGTGGAGTGTCGGAATGGATTAAATCCGTTCGGTTAGGACTTTTTAGCGCGTGGGTGAATTTAATTTACCCCAGCAGCCCGATTCAATTTCTATGTTTATCGTACCATCGTGAGTCTGATGAGATAATGCAGTCGTTAGTTGAGCAGGGACAAAATTTAACTTAATTTAGTCTTCTATCTCCTACATTCCGTTTGTCAAATGAATCAATTTGCTACTTCATTTAAAGTTTGCCAGCTCGATTTTAATACAGTTACAGCACTAAACTCCGGTCTGCTGTGCACGTTTGTTGAATATATAGACATTAAACCGGGTCTCCCGAGCCAGACACAACGGAAGCGATGTGCTAAACGTTTCTCAAACATTATGTCGCACAAAGGGAAACCTCTGCGCACTGCTGGTGTGGATGGGCCGAATGCGACGTGTTCGCTGCTAATTGATGCTAAAATTATCACTTTCACGGTTA
The DNA here is from genome assembly GCF_943734725.1 of Anopheles marshallii. Lineage (NCBI taxonomy): Eukaryota > Metazoa > Arthropoda > Insecta > Diptera > Culicidae > Anopheles > Anopheles marshallii. The sequence goes on from NC_071327.1 coordinate 52,376,513, forward strand.
AAAAGGCAAATGTTTTGTTGCAACATGTTGTGTGCGTAGTGTGCATGCATTATTACTCCCGTAGTAAAACTTCATCACCTTCAAGGTTTTTTTTCCCTCGCTGCCTGTATTCTGTACCGGCAGTGGGCCTGTAAGTAACCATTGTCTGGATTTTATTTCCTTCCCGCCACCGAGTTCGAGTGTCGTCTGGCATCTAACCGCCAGGCTACATGATCGAAAATTAATGCAAGTCTGAGTCCGTGTGTGTGTGTGTTATGCTAGCGCTGCCACTGAGTATTTAATGCACAAAAATCCGGTCCTTCCAAATATGGGAATCTGCTGGTGTGTCGGGGGTCGTCATTCAATTCCACCAGTTACCGAAATCAGTCGGGGGAAAATCTATCGGAAGCCCAAAAAGCAAAACTCCCACCGCGCGCGTGCAGTTCGTTGCAGTATTTGCTTGCTGTGTGTGTGTGTCTGGTGTGGCTTGCAGCATAAAACATGCATTATTCATTTTCGGCTTCCTTTCCGTTGAGTGCACTTGGAAATGGCACCGGCGTATTGCGTGTGTCGATGTCGCGCGTTTTCAACGCGATTTGTTTTGGGTTTCGGTCCGTTTCTCTGATCGATCCGGGGTTGCATTGTTGGTGGCAACCACCGGCAAAAGAATCGGCAGTGTTTGTACGCATGCTTTTTTTTTTGTTCTCAAATGGGAAGGTAATGTTTCATATGAGTTGTGTACCTACGTGTGTGTGTGTCGGTACAGTTGCGTTTTGATTGGTGCTCAGACTTCATATTCCGCACAGCGAGTGCATCGAGCATTGAAGTGTACGTTGCAATCAACCGCCAATGCAATGGATGTGGGAGAAACTCACCAACAAACGAACGGAGACCGATTGGTGATGGGTGAAAATGGAAAATAAATATGGATGAGTAAAAGGATTTCTTCCATCTCGAATACGCCGGCGTGGTGCGATTACGTTATTTAGCATTTTATAATACTGTTGAACGGATGCCATCATCCATCAGCTTATGGTTAATCACAATGTTTCGCGAGAATGATATTTTTGGAAGCTTAGTCTCTGGGGCCGACACCAGATGAAACCATCTCCCCGGTTCATGATGGTGGAGTTAACATAAATCCGTATGGTTTTAAGTGTTGGGAATTAGATTCGTAAGTTTGTTTATAACGATAGGCAATTGTGTTTATAGTAACCAAAAACTGAAGGTTATCTAAGCGTAAACGGGTGAGGGAATTAAATCTGATTTTTTTAAATTTCGTTAGCTATTTATTATTTGATTTCTTCTATCCTCGATGATTTAAGCCAAACAGACAATGTAGAAGCCTTAATTAATTATTTAATACTTTCATAAATTAAATTAATGCTTTCAGAATACAATTTTTGGGAATTTAATTTGGTATTGAAAGGGTTTAGATGGCAGTCTTGGGGGTTTAAATTTTTCTTCATTTTTCAAGTATTGAAATAGCATTCCGATAATTTATTTTGCGAAGTGTCTACCAAAACAATAATTTGCTAATTATTTTACGGTGACGAACAATATAACGTGGCTACGAAAAGTCAACTTGTGTGTAATATTTAGTGTTTGCTCCGCCATTTTGTAGTTAAATTTAATAATAAATTAATGTTAAAATTTTCTAACTTAAGCCTTTTTACAATATTGGATTTGATGTTTCGCTTGAGTTTGGCACTAAAAAGTGTTATTTATCGCATCCGAGTACACTTGAATGAGTTGACAGTCTTCGGTATAACGTTATCTTTAACTAATCAGAAAGCACATTAGGATCCGTTTTGAGCAAGCAATCGATTGCTTAAAACCTCCGAGGGGAGCGAAGAGATGATTTTGCCCTCGAACTTCATCTTGTGTTTTTGATGCATTTTAAAGTTATGTCTGCTATTGGGCAGCTAGAACAATCTGGTCTTTTTTCAGAAAGGGTAAGGTATAGGAATTACCAGATCTACCATGTCTGGTAGGATATATGAAGTAGCTAACCATGTAAAACTTTTTCGTTCCAGGATGACTCTTGGACTTCGATTAAAGATTTAAGAGCTGGATTAATAATTAATTAATATGAAATCTACCAAAGACACAGGCTTTTAACGAATAAAATATGCTTTATGTCATGAAAAATACAGTAAATATTACTAAAAATCATCGTCTGGCTGTGAAAATCCATCCTAGGGCATGTTAATGTTCATCGGATCATACTTCACTTCTACTTCTGGGGGTTCGTATTGCGGAAGGTGTGCTGCCATTGTGATATCATGTACTTGCATTAAAATATGACTGCTGGGCATATGGTGTCCTCTAAGACCGTTGAAATGTCATGTGTTTCGCTTGTTGTGATAGGCGTTTGCGTTGTTCTGTCATCTCAAAAAACCCTGTCAAACAGTTATGGATCCACTCCTAGGTGCATCGGAACTAATTTTAAAAAACATTTTGTACTCAAACATTTATTGTCCTCATTATTAAGCATGATATATGCCTGGTGGTGGTTCTAAAAACTATCATGCGATCTAGCCTTACTGGCACATTAAAAATGATTGAAAATATTATTAAAATGTTAATCAATCTACTATTACAACGAGCTAGTAGTTACTATACTTTTATGAATTAATTGAATATTAATCCAATTGCCATGTAATATTGTTTGCCTTCAATTCAATCCAGTCAAACGTGAGCACAACATCAAAAATTGGCAAAGAATTTAATTTGCACGAACCCAGCTTCAGCCAAGAATGTCTTGCACACAAATTAAAATGGGCAATGAGTTTTGTAAACGTAACGTTATTTTCGCTTCTTCTTCAGCCCTTTGTTCAGATTGGCAAGACAATGCTCAGGAATCAAAATGATAAAATCAGTAGCAAAAATTCAATAACACGATTTTTTCGGTTTGACTGTTTTTTTCTTTCTTTTTGCGGGACCCAAAGGCAGTGAGCGAAAACCCGTCAGTAGTTTTTTTTTTGCAGCGCTCGGGATGCGCACTCGGCAAAGAAGAAAGAAAAACGCCGATAAGCGCTCCAGCATGCATAATTTAATTATTTTGCCGCCCCCTTGTTTTGCTTTTCTTTTCCTGGACTTTCCCAACAACGCCGGTGTGGGTGGGTGTATTACATCGTGACGTACAAATCCGACCATCTTGTCCGATTTTCTTTGCAACTTTCTTATCGAATCAGGCCCTCAGTCGGGTGGTGGGTCGTCGGTGTGTGCGTTCGGTGCGGGAGATTTGGAAAATCGGAACACTACCGGGATGGTAGTGCGTTTATATACCCCGTTACCGGTGCCCCAGTCCAGTTAGTTTATTTTTCTTCCATGAACAATCGTTGGAAAATGATGCGATGAAAAATCGATCCGGTATTGGGAAAAGAGCTTTTGTTTCGGGGATTTATTTATTACGGTACCGCCGCGCGCTCGTTGTTCTCAATCCGTTCGCATTCTTCGTTGCCCGTACCGTGTGTGGTCGTCGCGCTGCATCACTCCATTTCCAATTGGTGGTATGGTAAGTTTCCTTGGTGTGTTTCCCGTTATCTGTCCGCTATTTGCTGCGGCCTATTACTAGTCTAATTGACCGTCATAGTGTACCGGTCGATGATGTCGTACAAGGCGCGAGGAGACGTGGCGTGGCGTAGACCTGCTGCACCATCCTTTCCGTACACTTGACATCGAAAAATAGAAACCGGTCCGGAGATGGTCATCATACGCGATGGGAGCTGAGAGTCGTCTTCTTTGCTGCGCACACGCTTAAAACCGGACTCGGTGTGGAGCAAGAAAAAGGTCACACAGAAGTCGTCCCGCGTCCGTTTCGAGACGTGAAGGCAAACGATTTGTAGCAGGTTTTGGTTTTTATTTCGATCAGTCCACGCCTACCCTTGTGGACCCCGTAGTCGATCAATTGGTTCAATTTCAGAATGGTAAATGTCAATTCTTTTCCAGTATTAATGTCTCTGCTTGAACAAAAAAAAACTTGCCGAAGAAAGTCATCCGGAGGGATTGAGATCAATTAAGCAATATAATTGTAGTGGAGTCAATTCTAGGGTTACAACTTACCTGAAATCAGACACCGAAAGGGCTATTACCGCGCCCTGCAGGTGTGAGCAGAGCCTCACTCCAACACCTCTCACAACCAAAAGAAACATTTAAAATGCATTCGAGAAAAAGGCGCGGCCCCCCTCTCCCAAGTGTTTTCCCACAGGCGTTAGGGGTGTGGGGCCATAGTGGGACCATTTTTCCATCAAATTGGCTCAGCTTTAATTCTTCGCTTTTCGTTGGAGAACGACCCCACCGCAACCGGGGTGGTGGGGGGAGGATGAGGTCAACGACGTCCGCAGTGTTGCCGAAAGCGCGTCGTGGGTCTCCAGTTTTCGGATCCGGTTTCAACTGCGACCTCCAGTGACCGACACAAAACCGTCGCCCCGATACACATTTCCGCCGGTGCGCCTCGTCACGACGACAGTCGCACTCGGTAAACGCATCGGACCGTTTCTAATGAAGTTGCCGCGCGGCATCTTTATTTCTAGCTGCTCGAGTTACGTGGTTGTTGTTCTGTTCTTTTTTTGTCTTCTGCTCCTACAACATTATCGTTGAATTGTAACGGAGCCCTCTCTAGGTAAGGTAAAATTGCTTCCGGTAGCATAGTGGAATGAGAGCGAGAAAGGCCACAAGCATCACGGTGTGGAATGATCACCCGTGGGTCATTGAACAGACACACAGTGAAGGAAGAAGTGGCCGTAGAGAACTCAGAACTCGGGCAGAAGTTAATGGGATTTGGAAAGGATTTTTTTTTCGTGAAGACACACCACTTACAGTATGTTGCTGCCAGTGAAAGCATGTGTGCGAATGATGGCCTAGCTTTTCGCATTCGGTGGGTTTCGGTGAGGTGTGTAGAGGAGGAAAATTCCACAAAAATCACGGCACATCGGCATAGCCGGTAAAAGTGGAGTTGTTGTGGAGTGTACATGTTTTTGACGGGGAAATAGACCTTTCTCGGGAGGGTGTCAGATATATGAGGTTCCTTTTAAGAGTCTCGTATTATCACGACGTTTATGGCGCGGTTGACCTGCTTTACAGTGTGTACCATTAAAGAGTGTGAAAACGTTCGTAATTGCAAGGAAATAAATTATGTTCGTTTATATGGTCAGATTATTGGCACTTAAGGCGAAATTTCGTCCAGAGTAAATAACAACACTTCTCGGTGCTAATCGGTAACATTAGTTCGGTCACGGAGGTTTCGTAATGCATAATAACCACAACGACAAATCCTATCAACTGTTTAAACATTTCAGTAAAGCGCAGTATTATAATGCTCGCAGAGCTTTGGTAACATAATTATGCCATTAGACTTGTACTGGATCACCTTTTCGTTAGTGTGAATTAGCCCTCAACAAACAGCAGATCCATGGATTCAAGCGAGCACCTTCACCCACCGAAAACAAGCGAAAAGTAACAAGTTTCCTTATTCGTAAGGTTTCTGGTATAAAATAAAATTATTACAGACTCCGGCGTAAACATTACTGATGGGGAAATATGGAACGAACCTGGTGGAACGATTCCGCTTCTTACCTGTAATGTAATGAATGACATAAGGTTAAAAAAATCGCTCTTTAGGTCCAATCCGAAACCGTTTTAAATATCGCTCCTTGGAACGATGGTCTCAAAAATCGCTCCTTGGAACTACGGTCCCAAAATCGCTCCTTGGAACTACGGTCCCATAATCGCTCTTTGGAACGATGGTCTCAAAAATCGCTCCTTGGAACGACGGTCCGATAATCGTTCGTTGGAACGTTTCTCCATTAACATTAGCATAGCATTAACATTGATAAGAAAGATTTGAAAAGCCAGGTAAAAAACCTGTTGGAGCGGTTCCGTTCCTTTCTAAGAGTGAACGGATTCGAACCACTCCTTTTTTTCGATACTTTTCCCTTCACTAAGTCTAAACATATCATAGCAATTTTATATACGTTCCTACTTTCTTCCTCTGTATCTGACTTAATGAAGAAAATAAGCCAGCAATCTTCGGTATTATTTCGTTGGGAATGGGAATAGCAATTCGTTGAAGTTAATTGAATCAGAACTACTAGATTACCATAAAGATTGCATTGACTCTTTGAATAATTATTCTTTGATATCAAAGTTAAACGTTGGTACCCATAGTTTTATTTGGCATGAGTTAGTCGAAAATTATCCAGAATGAGTAACGTTGCACTCCTACGACTCCTTGCGACGACTGTCAACACTCTCGAGTCACAACACTAATGAGTGAGTTTGATAAGACTCAATGTTATAATAATGTTTTGTGAAGATTCATTTTAATTCCCTATTTGATAAGTTTTAACACACTCACTCAAGTGAGGTGACAGATCACATAACTGGATCAAAAATGAGGCCACCCTCTGCGAGTGAGGGAACTTGGTTGAATAATACAAAATTGACAGTTGAATGATACAATGCATTAGAATATACCTTCTTTTCTAATGTGTTAATGTTTTGATTGAAAGTTTGAATACAGGCCATGGCCTATGTTCTGTCTACCGGAATGTTACCCACTGTATTTATGTTCCATACACCTGTAAATAAGCATAACTAACATGGGTATTGTCTTTGTGTCCTTGTCGCAATTCTACGACGCTTTCACTCGGCGGATGCCCCCTTAAATATTATGTCCTTTTGTCTGGTGAATCAGTTGAATCACAAACCGTGTAACATAAGTAGAACAAATGTATGTCACTGACATTATGAAACCGAGAGTTTTGCAACCTTTCTCCACGGTTTCAGCGAAGCGAGAGCACAATCCTTCTGCTGTTGATTTCAAGAAATGAATATTAATTACTTAGAATAAACGTAAAGTTTACGAGAGCCTTTCGGCTCCATCCACCCAAGGGTGTAAGGTAAGTGCTGCTCGAAAAACATAACCCCTAGCAGCGGTAGATATTACACCTTTTTCTAGTTGTATTTCTAACAGAAACCACCATCCATTTAGGGGATTCCATTTTGGGGTTAAGGATGCAAAACGACGGCAGTGTAAGTTAGACGAGTGTCACACTCAAGAATGTTTTGTAGGCCAGCGAAAACCTACTCCAGTGTGTGCCGCTTTGTTGCAACATGCTGGAAACTGCAGTGCTTCTGCAAGATGCATGTGATTCTTGAAACATGTCGAAAGACATAGCCAGGTCATGGCTTAGCCTTTTCTGACTCGGTGTTTGGGCCTTAGGGCCATCGTACTACCAGAGGAGTACAGGAACAGGAGGAAAAACAAAACCGTATTCCCTTAACTTGCAATGCTGCACAGCAGCGTGTAAAGGTTCTGCAGTGTAAGATCAGTGCACCACCGTACACGGCGGCCCTAAGAAAGGCCCCCGCAGTTTCGAGTGGCTTTCGTTTGGCAGCACGTGTGAATGAAAGTAACAGTGGTGGTGTTTTTTTTCTCTCTCTCTTTAGTACTTTCTTCTGCTGGTACAAAAAGGATGTGTTTGGTGTGACCTCGTGTCGGAAAAGCTGGCCTGCGGGGGAAGGGTTGTTGACGATGGACAAAATGGGTCAATAGGACGTGACCTTATGCAACCGCGTAACAGGGATCGGTTGTAGCGCGTACTTTTAGGCGTTCGGGTTGGATGATTAACGAGACATGACCGGTGTACACCCTTAGAATAAAATGGGAAAGCTTTAAAAGAAAGCATACCTTCACCATCGAACGGTGATATTGCTTCGTTTTTCGGTTCCCGGGCCACCCTCAAAGCAAATGGAAATGAATTATTTGTGGAAAAAGCTGATTGGCTGAATGTTTAGCTTTATTTTGGTTCGCACTTGTCCAAACTAGACATGGAAATAAAACCGTTCCCAAGGCAGAGGTCAGCAGCATGAAGTGTACAAACGAACATAAAAAAAAACCGTTTAGCTCATCATGCCGTGTACCACCTTCGGTAGCCCGTTATAATTGAATTTTCCGGTATATTAAACGGAGGGAAACCAATTATCTGTGGTACAAATTTTGTGTGCTCTCCTTTATTCGTTTCTGCATTGCGTTGTTTCGTTTTGTGCACACCTTTCACTAGCGAGGAGGAGAAATATGCAACATTTTTTCTTTGATTGTAGTGATTGTTGTTGCGTTTTAATTTGTATCTCGTAGCTTTATTCGCGTTTTTTGCCACCATTTTTCATCCAGCTGTTCTACCGGTAATGCAATTTTCCATCGCTTTATATCTTCTCTTGACCAGTGGGGAAGGAGGGAAGGGAGAGGGGGGGGGGGGGGGGGGGGGAAGGGGGCATTTTTCTGGTCCGTTTATCGTTACATTTTATTATTTTTTCATTTCTTTTGGAATCAAGCCGTGTATGAGTAAGTCAATTTCCTACCGCCAGCCTCTTTATCTTTATCGATGAATCATGCCTCCCGAACGTGCTTCAAGTGTCAATGTCCGCTAAAGGGGAAAACGAGGGAAAAGCGTACATTTACTATTTTTACTGGAGCCAATGATTCATCCCAGTCAGTTTTTTTTTCACCGAGCGGCTCCTTTGGTTTGATTTGTTCCTTGCCCACCGAGGAAGCTGCCATGCCAGGAATGGCTTAAAATGGAATCTTCTTCACCATCGACACCCGTATGTGTTGTGTGTGTGGAAATGGAACAGTGCATTACGATGCGCTTCTTCCGCTGTAATGTAATTCGCGTTTTGCTGTTTGGTGTTATTTTTAGTTCATAATGTTTCAAACCATTTAGATTATGAATGTACACAGCATGCATAGAACAAAAAATGGAGAGCTGTTCATTGTAACGCCTGGAGCTCGCGTTACTCGACGGATATTTGATTGAAATAAATTGATTGCTGTCAGACGAGTAATATTAAGTGTCTGTAAGATTAGAAGTTAATTGCATAAGCTCTAGTGCATAGCAAGTAGAAAAATGGGAAATAAAACAATTACGCACTGCGGGGGAATGTTGCATCGGAAGATTAAGCAAATAAGTAGATGAAATTCCAAAATAAAAGCCGACGTTGCTTTCGACATCTCACTACCGAACGGGCGCCCAAACGAGAAGGCACCATCGAGGCACCCGTGTTCTATGGTTTGGGAGAAGATTAATCGTTCACATTTATATTAATCATTTGCTATAAATTTAATGCTACAAGCGAGATTGCAACCAACCGCGCACACAACCCCCTTTTTGGGAGTCTTCGTCTCTTCACCGATTTCACATTGGAGAGACGGGGGGGTTTCCATGCTTTCAGGAAGAAATGATGTTACACTTTTTTATGTTTTTTTTTTGCTTCAAAAGAGAAACCGAAGACAACAAATGGTGCATGAAATGTGGATAGTGTGTGGCTTGATTAAAACGCACATCGTGGTAATAATTATCGCTCCTAGGGCGAAAGCCTGGCTTACCGGAACGCAACTAGCGAAGACAACCACCACGCCACCCCCGAGGGATAGATAAAGACAAACCACAGAAAGGCTAAATTAAAAAATTGATTAAGAGAACTAGAACAGAGCTAGGTTAAGAGCTGTTTGTTATCTGTAGGGTTTATTAACGTTATTTATAAACCGAACGATCAGGCAATGTGAAGTATTGTTTTCCCTTTCGGATTACAAGCCAATTGAGCGAAATTAGATGTACTGCACTGGCGTTGTGCTTAATGAATTTCAGGAGAACCATCCATAAACATTAACATGAAGAGTTCTTCCATTCATGAGTCGATTCTTACTAAAGATCACTAAAGAATTATGCGTTTCTGAAGATTCAATAATCTTCAAGGATTTCTCCAGAAAATCTGAACATTTCATGTTTTTAATAAAATTGTTATGAATATCGATTGTTCTATTTTCTTACAACTATTACAGTTTAAAATTTGTGATGTTGAAAAATAAACTAGAGCCGAATTAGATTATTCCAATCTAAAAACTCGAACTCCAAAGATTGATAAATCGTTAGAAATTCATTTTCAATCTTCAAAGCTCTATGTATCTTCATAATAAAAATTCCGAACTATTCGTTTGCTTTAAAGCTATATTTTGATTCTTGCTTTTGATTCAGATTTGTCCAACACTGTAGTCTAAATAAAGCCAAACCCGTGCGTTCTTCGATGGAAAAGTTGGACAATCCATCTCAATCCAGTTTGGTTCCCCTTATTCTAGCCCCTTCTTTTGCGCGGTTTGCGCCTTTAAGTGTTTTGCGCTGTTGATGCAATTTAAAGAGGCATTAAATCTTAAGTAATGAGATGTGCAATTACTACGGAACCCTCAACCTCCCATCCCAGGCATGTTCGCAAGATGTGCCGTGGTTGCTTGTGTGTATGCGAAGAAGGTTACTTTCTACGCGATCCGAATTTTATACCACCGAGGAGAAAGAACGGTGTTCGTTCTCCCCAAGTGGCTACGGGGAACGGGAAGACGGCTCATTTAAACAGCTTAGAAATGGATTATTGAAGAGAGAGATGGTGTCGTCTCAAGTGGGTGTTTGATTACGCCATGGGCATAGAATTGAAGTTCAGTAATAGCGATATGGCGCTTTGTGTGTGGCTCGAGTCTTTCCGTTCTGTTCACCAGTTTCCATTGCTAACGACTTGAGTTTTTCCTTGCATTTCTGAAGCCGTGCAATTGATATTTGTTTGTAAAATCGTACAGGAAGTGTGTCTCGCTGCCGCCGATACGTTTTTTTTTATGTCCCAATAAGTATGCCTAACGAATCGATCTTTTGCTATATGTGAGCTGGCCGGGAATAGTCTTTTTCAAACGTCGGTGAAGCTATAAAGCAGAGCACCAATTGCCCTATGTGTGTGTTTGTTGTTTCTGTGTTCCGCCTGCGTACGACATGACGTACGTCGTTGCGTATTCCATGCGTGTACGATACTTATACACTTGCCTTCCCTCGAAATGCGCATACATCACCACCCCACCGGGCCGAGGGGAGAATGTGTACGCAATGTGGCATTTTGCATCTTGTCTTATTTACGGACGAACATCGAGAAATGAGAACCCCCTTGGAACCGACCGGCTTTTTCTTGCCTTCAAACGGCACGGAATGGCACGGAAGATAAATACACGATCAGAATACTCATCCGAAGCGGACCGGGAGAGCTCAACACAACCCAAGCAAAAACACACGATCGGGCGACTAGAACGCATCCTCTGCCCGTATTTTCTACCCTCTACACACCCTTTCGAGGGAATTGGATGGTTAGATCGCCGGCCAGGGGTTGGCGGGGTTTTTAGTATTCCAAATAAATTTATTCGACTTCCTTTCCTGACGGAGGTCGACAGCCCATCCGTCGTCCTCGCACTGTCTTGTGACGCGTGTCTTCATCGTCAATCGGCAATGAGGCACGTCCTCCATCCCGCTCTTGTCATCTTTTCATTATCTCTTTGCCTCTGCCCATTTCAAAAGGCTAAGAAAACGGAACTGACGCACAGTGTGTGTCAATTGCTTTAATCGCTCTCGGAAGTGACTTTTGATTGTTGTCCCTGTTCAGGATTGTTCAATTCCTTGGCAGTTTCTCAATGTTTCCTTCCCCAGCCTTTGGAGTTGGCGTTATTTCAGTTACATGCCGTGTGACTGGATTGTATTTTTATGACAGTTTTCATATTTTTTTTTTATTGGGGAAGAGATACAAAAATGCGTTTGTGGAATTTATTGCACATGGATTATATTCAGTTGGGGCAGCGGGTCCGTTGGTGTGTTGGTAGCGTCAACGGTCTTCACACCACATTAACGGCTCAAAATCCCCATTCTTTAGGGATGCTTTTTGCCAGTAAGTGAATTATTCTTAGATTATTATTCGTATAATACAACATATTCGCTGTTCTTTGACATATTCTACATGTGCTATTCTACTTAGCGATACATTAAATAACGCCCCATGTATCAATTTATACAGAAGATGTGAATGTAAAACAGCTCCATGTGAGGATGTTTTCGTTTATTATTTTACAATCTTAAACACAATTTTTTAGACTAAATTGATTTAATATATTACACTATCATTTCAATTTTCGTTGTTAGTTTGAACTTAATTTGATCTTTTAATGTAACTTGTTTTAAAATTGATAAAATTCTACTCTTTTTTCAATTTTTGTCAATTTTTAATAGGTTACTTAGTTTAATAACTATTTTATTTATTTATAAATGAATCATTCTTACTTCGAAATTTGTTTTAGTCAATATTTGTTATGTTACTTTCGTTTTTGTTTTTCTAATGATTCATTTTTTTTACTTTTTGGTCTTTAAATTATAACGTTTACTAATATTCTTGAATTATTATCTCTCATCTCAAGTACATTTAATGTTGCAAGAACCTCACCTTCTGCTTGCTTACACTTCAACACTTTCTCTCGTTGGTATACAACGCCCTGCAAAACACTTAAAATAGCCGCTGGCCAATGCATTTCGGTCTGATTTATTGTGTGTTGTAGAATGTACTTTATCCTCATCAGGACCCGAACACAAAGAACAGTAAAATATTGATGGTAATATTTATTCACCTGGTAATGGTGCACTTTTTACCATTACTTCCTGACGCCAAAAGTACGTAGCCCCGTAATGATAAAGTGACTCCCTGCTGCCGTCTGAAAAGATTCGACTGTGAAGGGAAGCACCCGGGAATAGAGAGCGAGCGGGAAGGAACGTACAAAAAACCTGACTTCCGGACGAGACATACAAATTGTATGCTATTTTCTGGTTTTAGCTTCCATTCCCTCGTTCGCGATGCTGCCTTTTTCTGCTGGTTGTGCCCATTGCACCGATGCTCGGTTTTTGACCTACCGATTTGTTCTACTTTAAATTTCAACATGACTCTTTTCTTCGCTGCCATAAATATCTTGCGCGTGTTGGTGTATGTATGTTGTTGTTTGTTCTTTCGGCAATCTCAGCCGTTTTGCCGTGTGCTTGTCGTTGTAACCGGCCGCAACCGGTGCAGCTGCTGTAACATGCAAACAAATGTCTAGTGTGCGCCTACCGGGCCTTCTCTCTACCATTATGCTGCAATAGATGCATATTTTGGTAATAGTTGATGAGTTTTTGTTTTTATGTTTTCATATATCCATTCACGTTTGTGCACTACGGCGTACGAACGAGTCTTGCTTTTCGAGTGTTGTAAGAATCCTTTTTTTTTGACAACTGGCAACAGGAAATTTTAGCCTCATGGGAGAGAATGGGTGACGTTTGTTAATTTGAAATGGTGCTTTTTAACCATTGTCTCATTGTGGTATTCCATTTTAAGCGGTTCTTTTTCTAAGCCTTTCTCTCATTTACACCTCAAATTTTGAGCAAATCATGCATAATTTTACGTGCAAGTTGAGGAATGTGGTTTGCTGCTGTCATCACGCCCTGAATAACTCCCGTGCAACATGCGGTTTATCAAATGGTTACGCTAGCTACGTTATTTAAGGTCTCTGAAACACGTACCATTACAGCAAATAGTTTTGCTTCCTTTGACACTTTTCATCGTTTCGTGGCTGTGGTTGGCTTCGTACCGGCATATAACTGTCTGGTACATACTACGGGGTGAATAGCGAGATTTGTATAATTTTAATCCAATTTTTGGCGACCCTATTTCTGCATGTCAGCGATCGTCTGCTGAAGCGCACATTCTAAGAGCAACGTGGACGTGTTTTAACCTCCCGGACGGAGCGTACATAGCGTGACAGCCATGAACCTAGTGGTGGCGCTTTGGCAATCCGACTAAGAACATGATCTTCGGGATGGGTTAAATCTTATCGTTTTCACTTGAACTACCGAAGCGTCGTCAAGTTTATGATGTGTCTTTGTTGCTTTTCCGAAACTTTCCGTCTTGTCAGCAGCCGCAGGTGTCATTACCGATAACAATGGGAATTTAATTAAAATTTCATCAACCTTTTGACGCCTCGTCACAGCACGCCGTCAGAGTACAGAGCCTCATTTTACAAAGGTAATACAAGCGTGTAGCACACCATCGTTCAAAAAGTATGACGAATAACTTGGATACTTGAAGACTTTTGGAAATCACGTCTTTACGTAGTGTGACAGATCGTAACTTTTATGCTCATGTTCTCAGACTATAGAACGAATGATTACAAAAGCAACTCCCCATAGTACCGAACTAGCTTCGGCAAAGCAGTAATATTCCTTTATCTGTCTATAACTTACAAAGAAGAATCCTGTACAATATCCACTGTAAAAACGAGTTGCAATTTTTAGCGCATCGTCAGTTGACAAGGAAAGCTAATAGGCGATTACTTTAACAACTTCCTCACAAAAGCGCTTTGCCGCTTATAAAGCTGCTTAGCGCTACAGTTTTTGATAAAGGAAGTCTTTGTGCTCTCCGGAGCGTACCCGAGCGATACAGAATTTCATCTACCTTCGCTTGATGCAACGCTCTAAATGATGATGATGACATATTATGGATCGTTCGTTGTGCACTATTGAATTGAAGGCAGATAGGTGTTGAATGGGCTGGTCTATGTTATTAGCAGCAGTCTTTTCACTGCCCCCAAAAGGAATCACACATGCCTGTGTGTGTGTGTGGGTTTACCTGCATGGTGCCGTGCAGGTCTTCTTCGCCGCATAGACGTGGCCTCCTTTGCAGCATAGGAAGGGAGAGGCTAGTCAGTGAATGCAAAACGTTGTTAGCACTGATAAGAGCTTCGTGTCAAAAGTTGCTCACTGACAAAGTGAAGAGTTTGGGGCACATCGGAAAGGCACAAAGTATCAACACATACTTTTTCCTTGTGTATTGAGCCAATTACTTGTACAAGAGCATGGTTGAAAGTAGGGCACAACACACAGACCCTTTTGCTTTTTAAGTAAATTAGAGATACCCCTTTCCGACTCTCCACTGTGTCAATGATATCTGTTTGTGGTTCAACAGTAGAAGAAATGTCGAATGGAACGCGTTTTGGGGTAGGAATGTAGGTGTGCGGTTCACTATTGCTAGACATCCCGAATGGTTTGCGTATGCAAAGAAATATGACTCCCCTTAAGTTGCACTTCCCCAAACAATCAGTGTAGAACGGGGAAGAAGTGTCTTGACAAGGTGAAGAAACTTTAAAGCGCTTTACGGAAACATCTTACCAAGACCTTTCCACTTAACCACTGGGTCAATGGGTGCGCTATGTTTGACAGGCAGCATAACACTGAACGAATTCCTCGGGTCTTTGGTACTCTTTTTGGTTGTGTTTTGTTATTGTCTTACCGATCAACCGATGTGAGGCTTTGTTCCAAAAAGGTATATCACTCAATTTTGTACAATTTGAGCATATGCAATCAACTTTCAACCTTCAATCATCTGTTGCTAATCATTTTACAGCCCACCATATGGCCCGCTGCGATACAAAGCATACGTTTTATTGGAACCCTGTGGCCATTTCACCTTTTTTCTAGGCTCGAAATGGAGCTTATGTATCGGTTGGTAATAAAAAAAATCATTTCATGCATAAGGCTGTGGTGTCAAACGTGCTGTAATGAATACAATCTAAGAGGATTTGTGTAATTGTTATTTATTTATCTATTTTACTTTATTACGAAATTGATAATTTAAGGCTAGTTTGTTATAAATTTTGTTAACATAAATAAATTAATAGAGTGAATTAAATATTAAACTGAATGTTGCATTTGTATCTTTTCATGAAAAAATCTTCAAGAAATTGTTCAGAAACGGGTTTTAAAAATTAAAAAAAAAAAAAGAATTGTGCAGAACTGAACGAATCATTATTTAGCAAGATACAACTTGGAAATCAGTTAGCGCTTCAATTTATTTGGTAGATAACATCTCAAGATATAAGCTTACTATCGTAAAGTATTATATCCACTCTTGGAAATTCATCGATAACCTGTCGAATTACGATCGTTTTTGCTTTTCATTTACAAATATACACAATTTTTCATACAAAATTTTCAATAGGTGTGCAAAACTTAAAAGACTTAAGAGTGTTTAAAAAGTTATTATACAACTTTCTACATGTTTGTTTCCATTTTGCCATTTGTGACTATTTGTTTAGCATTCCATGATTTTATTCAAAATAAGAACCTTGGTTATGTGTGTTTGACAACTCTGTTGGAAAGCACCGGTAGAATTGCGAAAAATGGAAAATGTGAAACAAAATCATTATTCTTTTTCAGTATAATTTACACTTGAACGTTGGGTTATTGCACGCACACATTTATTCATATTTCCGGCATAACACAACAAAAAAAGCCCCTCTGCTGGCTATTAGCAGACGCCACAGATGAACAGCAGACAAACATTACAGGTGCTTGACGGGAACTCGTATTTATGGCGTTTACATCTCGAACTCGGAACCGGAAATGGGACAGCTGAAAAAATCACGATTTTAAACCTGCAATTCAGTTGCATTTATCACTTTTTCTTCGCTTTGTTACGTGTGCGGTTCAGCATGTGTTTTGGTGTAGCACAGGCACTGCGGAACTGCAGTACGATATGATGTTTCATGATGCATCTTTCTAGCGGTCCCGAGCCCCATTGATGTGGCGCGCATAAACTGTAGTGCGGTGAGCGTGCGTTGAACGTTGACACCTTTTCGGTCGGCACAAAATGATGCATGTCGTTTGCGGCCTGTGTGTTCCTCCAAAAAGGGTTCCACCAGAGGTCACGTACACGGACACCTACACATTAACAAAACGCCGTACGCACACACCTACACATGTTGTTTAACGGCATAAATTTTCTCCCATTGAAATGGCCCGCATCCGACCCGTGGTACACTTGGGGGGGCCTTCGCCCATTGCCATCATCAACAACAACATGATTATCGTCACACGGGACGCGATGGAACACTTTCCCGATGGTAGATTTTGAATTCAAATTGCATAATGACATTCATTAAGGAGGGTTTGGATGGAAGTGTGTTTGTGCGAGTATGGTGATGTGTGCTATACTTCTTGCTTTATGTTCGGCAACTTTTGTCAAGCGTTTGTCACACTAGACACCCGAGCAGGAGGGCGGTGCCGGATCGTCATCAAAGGTGCGAGTTTCGGGTGTGGCTTGGTTAAACATTAAATTATGTTTGTCGCTGCTAGGAGATCGTTACGAACGATCATAAAATTCGTGATAGTATGTCAGGAAATAGCAGCACTGACGGAAGAATGAAATTTGCTAGTGTGCTGCTTAGTATCAATAATTTATTTCATCGGTAAAGCGTTAATTGCACACAATGAACTCATCGGAAGACTTGAATGTCGCAATCTAATTGCCACTATTTGGAGGATAAAAGAGAGAACAGTTGATTAGGCATTTCCTAATTAGTTTATGTTGCGTAGTTTGTACTAATTGTTTCCTGTTTATCTCTGTTTCAGGTAAGCTCAATGTTTGGATTACGTCGCGAGATCTATTACGGAATTAAAAGAGAGATTGGTAAATATTTTTTACTAACAGTTAGAGGGATCTACTGGCCACAGTTTAACAGCAATAAATTAAAATAATTGACGAAGAGCTTTTGGAACTATTCAAAATGTAAATGAACTTTAGATTCTCCAAGCTTGACTAACGTTTTCTTCTTCTTCTTCAACGGCACAACTACCTCACGAGCTCTAGTCCAATCATACTCTAAGCCAGTTTTTTTGTATGCGTTTTGACGTTTCCAGGCTTATCCGCTTACAGCTCTCCGTGCAAATAGCAAGCCAAGCTAAGCCTAGGAAAGAAGGATTAGATTGGTTTCCCAATGAAAGTACTCAATTACCCAAAACCCAACCTCGACAAATGTCAAAACAAAACATTTTGCTAGCTTGTCTGAGCCAAGTTAGGTCATGTTTCCCGTGAGTGATAAATGTAAACAATTTTTTTTTAACAAAAACATCTAAAAAAGGATTATTTTAATAATCAGACTTATATATTATTTCAAATGAATTGAAATTAAAATTCAATTACTAAACTTTAATCAATTTTTCTCAAATTGTAGTTTCCAAAAATGATCCCTTGTGTCATTCTTTATGTCAAAATGCTATGTCCTTTAAACATCTGTACAGAATGATAAAGCCCGGTTCCTGGATTATTTGGCAGATACAGGCTGAAAGTTTAAGCTTTCTAACTTAGAGTATGATCTGCCCCATTTATGGCTTTCTTTTACTTTTTTACTCGTAGCTGGATAGTCAAGTCCTGCGTACGGAGGATTGATCCCGGATGGGATTTTGGTCCGGTCCATTCGTGTGAAGACCGACGCCGCTTCCTTCATGCCACCGGGTTTGCCCCAAAGCATGTCTAATTTAGGGAAAGACGCACATCGAAGCATGTTCGACACTTGAGGCAATAGCTTTTCTAGAATCTCATATCTTTATACCCCTTATCATTCTTTTATTGATGCCCGATCCGATGTCGAATATCCCATTACCATAAGAAACGCATCGGAAACGGATCCAGCGTAGTGGAAGGTACTCTTCCCATAAAAAAACGGGGTCATGATCGCCATCGACATCAATGTGTCCTCCGGTCTAACGAACGTTTCGGTCTGTGCGCGCGCGCGCCTCTCTCAAGCATGCGAAGCATCGGCGTGTGTCTCGTGAGGTAATATTTAAATTGTTGTACCAAATAGAGGTTACCCTGTTTCGAAAATGTGTGTTCCCCGAACGGGGGCTGTCGGGAACGGGAGTAATGTAACGGAGCAATTGCACAGTTGTGTGGAACGGTGCCGCAAAAACCTGATCCCCCCGGTGTGTTCGGTTGAAACCGGTCAGCAGCTATGTTCTGCTATTTGAGCTACTTTTACGCCGTAGCAGCCTAAGCGAGGCATCGTGATATTGGTCGATCTTCACCGTAAAGGGTCAGGCAATCGATAGGATATTGGAGGTGTTGTTTTCTTTTAGTAGGCAGAATAGATAGTACCAAGCGAAAAATTCCTATCTTTTTCCCCCTTACATTTCGGATCGAATATATGTTTGTTTATTCAATTTCGGACCTTTAGATGCCCACGTATGTAGTAGAGGCACTCAATATTTTTCCCAATAGAGAGGGGGAATGATTTATCTTCCAATGCCCAGGCTCTTACGTTCTTTTGGAGCGAGGAAGCTACCGAAAACGAGATATCATATGATCACTAATGGGGAAACGTCAAGGTTGTTCGCTTTCTTAACCCATCGCTTATCATGTTCACATTTCTCTTCCAACCGGGCGGACAAGATGTTGTAGACCTTGCAAAAGGCCGTTGGTTAGTAGGTTAAGTTACGGCGCTTCCCTCAACCGGAAACCGGT
Source organism: Anopheles marshallii (assembly GCF_943734725.1). Taxonomy (NCBI): domain Eukaryota; kingdom Metazoa; phylum Arthropoda; class Insecta; order Diptera; family Culicidae; genus Anopheles; species Anopheles marshallii. The sequence continues at coordinate 52,395,671 of NC_071327.1, forward strand.
CTCCTCGTCTCACGCGCCTTTGCTCAGGTTCTCTTCGTCCGCTTTTCGAACTATACTTGTGCGATGATGATGAGCCGCGCAATCTCATCCGGCACGAACAGAAGATACCCCGGCGAAAGGAGAAGTGTATATATGTGTGTCGAAGTAGGTAAACCAGTAAACAATGACCACACCAACCACGGAGAACCCCCATTCGGGAGATTCGCCAAAGGAAGTGGTCCGCAACGATGTGGAAAAAAATGATGCCGCACATCATGCGATCCTACACGAAAGTGCACCCTAATGCTTCTAAACGCTCTTCTGTTCGATGCGAGAGAGAGGGAATGTTTGCAGATCCGCACTATAATTGAAAACCAAAACGCACTCGAACGGAAACGCTGACCAAGCGTTCACGCTCAGCTGTGTGTGCGTTCGTCGTGCTTTCGCGGGAATGAATTTTTGCGTGCTTGCGCATCACTGAGACACCCGGGGAACTACTGGGGGGGTGTTCGGTTGCTCGGTGTTTTGAAGCATATATCTCTGATTGATATCTCGGACTGCCCTTTCATGAGCGCATGCATATGTATATGCTGATGTATGTTGCGCTTTCGACACGAGTTAGCGATCACGCCCTCCGCTTGGAGATGTAGGTCAGTAGATGGATGTTTGAGGTAAATTTCAGGAACTCTCTGTTTCACCACTAGATCTCGAGTCGATATCTTCAGTGATGTACTGAAGATCCCCATGGTGGAATATACTCCATCCCAGTTGGTAGTGGTTGTCGATCGGATCTCCCAGGAGGATGAATCCTCCATTTGGGGAAAGAAGCTGACGGTCACGAAGCAGATTATCTCAAGTCCAAACAAATCGATGGGGCGCATGGTTTGAGCTATCATCGACAGTATTTCGACTTCGAAAGTGTGTTCTTATCGGTTGTATTGATCGCCTACAGGAGAGAACTGGTCGTGAGATGAAGTTTTTTTTGTTTTAACATGGATCTTCGCTAGCTTTGGAGAATCGACACCAATATCTGAGTAGCACGCTTGTAGACCAATAGTTTTGACCACCCAAACTCTGGTCGGAATGTATTTATTTTCTTGTTTTTTTTCCTTCTGTTAATTCTAGCTTCGTAACCCATGTAGACATCTGCAGGTCCCTGCGCCTAACTGTAGTTGTCGAGACGCGGCTCTGGCCGAAATGCAAATAACTGTTATCATCGAGTGGTCCGAACTCTCCATGTGCTTGTTACAGCACACGTGCAGCTGGTCGTTGCGGTACGGTCAGCTGCCAAATGTTGCGGTTGGAATGTGGTTCGGAAACCTATCTGGCAATGGCTAGTTGCTGCAGCTGGGGCACCGCACGGGGTCCATTCCAAACGCATGGTTAGAATCTCCCTCCTCTCTTTTGCCTGTGGATGAAGATTTAATCGTTTTGATCGTAAAACTTGCCTCAGCGCAGCTTGAGAAACAGTTTCGGTAGAAAGTATGTATTCGATTAGTGGTTGTTTAACGGCGGATAAAACTTATCTAGAAACATGATCATTTTAGTAGAAGCCTTTTTGATGTGGATATGCTTTTTTGCTCACGAAAGCTAAAAACAATATCTAATTGATGCTAAGCAAAGGACGCTAAAGCATAATTTGTAATGTTTCAAAATTTTTGGAAGGTTTTTTTGAAGTACGAATGCTTCGCTTTGTTGAGTTGCTTTTTGTTGTCTAATAAATGTATCGATCTGAAAAAATGTTCGTTCTTAACGGATCTATGCCAATAGATGCTCGTTAGGTGAAGTAAACAAACGGCGTAGCAATATAAACTATATTCTTTTAGACTTGATCAATAAGTTGGCATACATCGAAAAGGATATGTTTGTCGAAACAAGGTGACGGTTAGATGCTTGGTGGGACCAGTTAGCAGTTGTCTATTGTGAGTTAATTAATACATTAACGTATTGTGGATTGTATAATGGTTGTATCACACTTCTAAAAAATATTTAAACGTTGTTTATACTAATTATGTTTCGAGTATTTATTCCAATTTAATAAACGACCAATTCAGCCAACAAACATTCTTATCGCATTTGAAGAATAGAGGAATAAATCAATCAGAATAGACATAGCTCCAACAAAAGCAGACTCACTGTCGCTTCCAAAGAAAGCGTGACGTGATGCTTGTTGTTGTTGTTCTAAATTTTCCAAAAATTTTAGATGTCCCGCCTGCGTTAGTCATTATCAACCCAAATAGGCACACACCACGCACAATACAACATAACATTTCCCGATCTGCTCGGGACCTTCATTGGTTTGCGTGGGTGGCGAATGAATTTACCATCGCGTATAATCAGTGACAGACGGGTTTTATGTTTCGGAAATATTCGTAACAAACGCACACACCGATCGGAGGCGGGGCCCAGGAAGAGCCAACCTACCACGTGCCTCTTTCGAGTGAGCTAATGCAAGACTTTTATCGATTCTGTGCGCCGACTGTGCAGCAGGATAGACACTTTTTGTTGCTGTTTCACTAGACACGAAACCATTGGCCAACTGTTAAAACATTGGCGTGTTCGGATGAGAGAGGAACGCAACGACCAGCAGTGCAGAAGAGTTTTGGTGGATTCGCGCGGAACGTGCGTGTTTTTATTTGTGCTCGCTATCTTATATCCCCGAAGGGAAAGTACCCTATCAATCGGTTTCCATCGTGTGTGTCTGATGCGGGTCATGTGGAAATGTGAGCTTTTGCTGCAATACCATTCGGTGCACACGACATGGCCCCTTAATGGTATTGATATAGAGAGCATATTGGAGGACGGCGGACTGTGCATGTGCGGTATGGTTAATCCGCCGACAAGATAGTACGCGGCGGAGCATTATGGCGCGTAAGTCCACGGGGACCATCTGCGTGCGACAAGCGGAGGGTTAAATGTCTCAACCGAAAATTAGCCAAACACAACAAAGTGTGCTAGTATGCCCGGTCGGTCGGCTGGTCGGGCCGCTTAACGTTGGGTCCCCCACATACACATATGGTATGATTATTGACGAGGTGTTTGCTCCTCCACTCAACCGAATAGAAAACAAAGCCTTGATCGTCTCTTTAGAAACATAAAATAACCTAAGCTTGTTAACAGTTGTGTTCAAGTTGAGAGTATTTATGTTGTGGTTTGCCGATGGGTTCTGGATGTTTTAGTGGATGTCAATTCTGGATTGTTCCAAATATCATGGGTGGGCAATGGAAAATTCGATGCAAAGCATTCTGAATGTGAATGTTGTCCAAAGTTATCTTAACAGCTGTATTCCTTCCATTGACGCTTCGTCTCTATAGTAATCTCCAAGAAATCACCCTGTGGTGGTGGAGTCGAGGCATGCGATAATCCAGGCTGCAATCTTTCTATTTTTTTCTTCGCCAAGCGTTGGTGATTTCAGGCGCGATTCCTTCAATCCCGAAATGGCTTTGTTTTGTGTTTCGAATTCTTCTCGCTTTCGATGACTCGTGAGCAGGGCCCTGGTTTAAGACGCAACGGCACGGTATGTTTGCTAGACATCAGCTAGAACTGCTAGAAACAAATGGAAATCAAAAATCCTCTGATGTTCGACCGCAATGATCGTGTTCGTGTTCGCGTGGTTTCTTTACGAAATTGGATTAAGAAAGCATCGTCTTCGTACGTTTGTCTTTCTATGGGAGGTTGAGATTTTTTCCCTCCCCCCGTTGGTAATAGATTTCTCCTATTGCCGTTTGCTTGATGCCATCGAAAATGTCGGTGCGATATTGTCGTTCATTAAGGTGATTAACGTCAGCCGTGCCGTGTTCCAATTTTGGTGTTTGAGAAGGAATGAAAATGCATTAGGAAAGCGAGATTAAAATGTGCACACGGTGGGCTGGTCCGTTGATTATTGGCATTTTTTGCCTTTTGGTTTCCTTTGCTCTCGGTTTCAAACGGAGGATTAATTTGGAGAAAAATTAGAGCGACGATCAATTGACCTTTCGAGGATGTTGTTGAATATCTCTGGGAGGCGTACAACAAACGATGAAACTAAGGTTCAATTACTTGATATTATAGATCCACTAATTAACATCAACTCGTAGTATAAGATTTTTAGTTAGTCCCACCACACACAATTAGTTTTGAAAAATATAATAATTCTAATTGTTTAACGAAACCATTTATTAAAATCAATTAAAGAAGGAATGTTTTTAATTAATGCTTATTTAAATTTAATTAAAATTCTGCAAAATAAAGAAAAATTGTTAATTCTTTTTTTAATTATAATATCCAGAATGCATACAGGTGCAACGGGTTTCCCTCTTTTAAAGTCTAATGCCCTCTGGATATGTAGTTTGAGTCCTATCTCCATCTCCATGAAACCAGTCAGACCCTCCCTGGGGGGTGTATGAGCTATAAATTCCCACTCGACTTCTCAATGCAGCTTCTCGCCTCTGCGGATCGTCTTCGGTCGGTCGGATTGTGTGGCTTCTGCCTTTTGGAAGACGCACCCGAAATAGCACAGAAGCACACACACACAAACACATCCTATCAGCTGGGGGCACCGGCCTGTAGGGGCTTCCTATCATCTGCGTGTGTATTTGCATTAATGAAATTGGTCTTGCAACTAGCCAGCCTTGTGGGCCGACGTGCCTACACAGCCACCGATCCCCGTGTGCTTGCATCGTTATTCTTAATCCACAATCATTCCTGCTACTGCTACGCCTGTTTGACCGAGCAAGCACACAGAACCTGAAAATAAAACAAAGTAAAAACACGATTTCATGCATCTGAAGTGCGCTCTCGAAGAGGAAAGAATCGAAAGAAAAAGCAGACATCTCATAAGATAAGAAACCTATCTTCCTTTCGACCCTCGCACTCACATACACACCCGGCAAGGCCTCTTACTTTCCCTGCGGTACCGACTCATATCATGCTTTTCCTTCCTGGGCGGCCCCGTTAGTGCTATGCGCCTGTTTAAATTGATCTAGCCACGCACAGACAGGTGCAGCCATTTTTGACTGCGTTGATTCAGGAGGTGATTGCGCCAACACAAGGCGGTGGTACCATCGTTGCCATGCGTACGAGACTCTCACCTTTGTTTTGTTGCGTGTCAGTGTTCAAACATACACCCGCGGACGCAATCTTAACGGCGGGCGGACGTACAGACCCACCATATGATCCTCCCCGGGATGGATGAATTGTCTGCAACGCCGGTTTTTATCGTTGGTGCGCACGGTCCTTTGGGCGCCCAAAGGACGGGTACGGACCAGCTGCTGCGCGATTACTACTGCACTGGTGTTGCTGTACCCAGCAAGGTGCGGTAAGTTTAAAGCAAAGCACATAAAAGCACCGAGAGTCGATTATGATTGACCCGAGCAGAGAGGTGTTTAGATTGTGATTGTGTGAAGTGGCTCGCCATGTGGTGTGCTTGAAGTGTACTTAGGCAATTGTTTGTCGAATTATTAAGCCAACAGTAATGGCCATTGCAATTATCATACCTATTTTTCTGTCTTGTTTCGATCCAACATATCGCTTTATCTTTGGATCATGTTGTTTCAGAGCAGAAAATAAATCAAGTTCATTAAAGCAATTCTTTCGTTGGTTTAATAAGCCTACATTTAATCGGAAAGCTGATACAGAAACTATTTAAAATGAAGTCAATTAAAGTGATAAAATGGCAATTAATAGCAAATAGTTAACATAGCCGACACCGTTCAGGACATTACTCTCATGCTCATGGAACTTTTACTCCCCCTTCTTCCTTTGCTGCTCGCTAAATTGTGTCAATGTAACGCGCCTGATCGCGACACTACTTACTACGCGGTCCCGGTGGCTAACTGCAACCTTGAACTTTTATGCTTCTGATGTATCGCCCTCCCATTGTCATCAAACCAGACATGGATAACTCGTGCGCGAGTTGAAGGTTTCGACCCCCGCCCTTTATTAAGCTGTTGGCCGCAGGATGTGAAAGTGCGAACATGACATTACAAAAGCTGGAAAAATTCCACTTCTGTGGTGTCCACTTGGCGTACTGCTGCAGGGAACTGTGCCTCCAATTGGACCCAACTGATGTACTACTGTCAGGTGTAATCAAGTGGTCTTTTTTGTGTCTATATTTTTATATCTCTATTTTCTATCTGCCAACCGGCATGTAACCTACTTTATTACCTCACATGCAACACTACTGCGAGCGTTGGAGTTGGCTCTATCGCGTCAGGTTACATCTTGCGTGTGATGGATTTAACATTTTCGTTGCATTTAGTGCCGTGTTTTGGTAGCAAACACAGCGTTCTAACGTTCCATTGACCGTTGTGTAATGCAATCAGACACGCTTCCCCTTACAATGGTTAGGTTCTGCGCTAATGATCGGTTAGTTCCGTGCCGGAAAAACGACGATTAGAAGTATAGGTAGTCCATGTACAGCAAAAAATGGTCCACGGACACGATTGGAGGGGGCTAGATGAATAGATGGATGGGGAAATTGGGAAATGAAATATTACCATTTGTCACCGCGTTTGCTGTCGCCGTTGTCTATGCACGCGCTACTGGGTTGGGGTAGGCGTACGGGCGGGGGGTGACTATACCCCAAAGCCGTTACGAAGCACCTTCAAACGAAGTAGGTGTCCTCTCCATGCCGATCGATCGATAACGAACGGTGGGAATATGTTTATTTATTTGTGAGCTTTTTTTTTTGGGAGGTAGAATGTCGCGTTAGGGCGACTAACAATCACGCTGGCGACGCTGACTTCCCTATCCCCCCCCCGTATACAACTACTACCGGTGTCTGAACGATATCGATACATTCACCAAACGCGTAAGATATGGAGGAAGGTAGGATGATGGTGGGCAAAACAGAGGGATACGTTTGACAAATTACCATCACGTCTGGCGAAAGGACCATTAAAAATGGCAATGAGTATCAAACGAACCATCCAAAAAGAGGAAAAAAAAACACACAAGAATCAGTATTCCAGACATACATACGTACACACCTTGATGATGGTTGCGGGATTCTTGGCAGATGATCATTTTTCTCCTGCGTCTGTCATAAATTTGCGTCGTTCGCCAGATTTCTGGTGTTGCTCTCTGGCAGCAATTACCTTCCATCTCGGATGTCTCATTTAGATGAGCGATACTTTTAATGGCATTCCATAAGAGAGAGAGGGGCCTACGATCGATACTGATAAACCGAGGGAACCGTAGAGGACGGTGTATGATACTGGCGAGAAAAACAAAAACATAATAATGGTATCTTCTTACAGAACGAGTTCCGGTTACAAGTTTGAAATTAAGTTTCTCAAGGCTTCAATGTCTCCACTTGAGATCTTTAGCTATCAAAACTTCCTGATTTACGCTACAACCGTACTTGTTGTATAAATCTCATTTCGAATTTAATGAGATATAACGCTTGTATTAATAGATCTGTCTGTCTTAAAGTTTTGACTTATCTGACTAAGCTGATCTGTTTTATCCAATTTGGTGAGGAAAATAAATCTTGTAAGCCATCATTGACGTACAGTATGATGACTTTGTGGATCGATAAATTTAGAAGCAACACAAGAAGAATTGTTGTATCAAAATGTGCCATAAATCCACTACTAACGAAAAGCTTCGTGACTTACCTTTAGCATCCCTAACGATGGCTGTTCCTAGTCGATGAAATTCCTTGTGCGCTTTCAAGTATATAAATCCGGTTCGCCAAAAACAACATAACAGGAAACGTAATCCACTTCCGGGGGCAAAAAAAAAGCTGAACAACGCTCGGGGGCAACATGTTATCACAAAACTCCCCGGGCAAGGAAGGACACCAGGATAATCTGTTTCTTGATCGTTCTTCTTCATCTTCATCCGCTAATCCGCTTAAAATATTCAATCATTCATCCGATTTTACAAAACGCACACACTGAACTCCAAAACCTTCCATCGTTGTTGCCGGTGAATCGACCGACACGGCCCCGTTATCGTGGTTATCTGTTGTCCTGTTCAATATCCTTGTAAATACTGACGCTTGTTGGTGTATGTCTAGCACAGGCCAAGCAAGGTTGATAAGAAGAGGACGACGGGGGGAGGTGTGGAGGGGGAGGAAAGATGATTACGTCCGGTGTGCAATTTCCGCCATCTGTTGCGTCAGTGTTTGTCAAGATCCGCGGTTGTCGACCTTCTTCCCCTCCCCCGCTCCGGTCCGTGCGCGATTGCTTACCACGGAATTTTATATTGACACACCGATAATTAGTGGCGAATGGCAGAAGTTTCAAGCTGTGTTTCTGTATGGGTGTGTGTGTGTGGGTGGGTGGGTGCTTTTGGTTCTACTTCCGGAAAACAAACGACCCCGGGGAAGGATATTATCCTTTAGGAGGGTTTATGGGTGTGTGTGTGTGTATATGATTGTTTGTTTATAGCCCTACAGGTTGCGGAACTTAATGAGGAAAAATATTTATAATCACCTTGTCATTCCTCACACTTTTCGTTCTTTTTTTTCTCTAATTGGAAGATTGCTGTCTGTTGAATGCGCCGTTGGTGTCATAATTGTGTCGCGCATTGTGGAGGACGGTGTGTGCCCTTCAGGGTATAGTGGTATTGGGATTGTGTGTCAATTTCTCTCTGGGCCCAGCCAGCCGTCTTGTCGTTGAACCTGTTGCCATAAGGATGGAAAGTTTGCACAGAACTGTGTGTTTATTGCCGTTGCCAAGAATATTTAGACAGTCGTACATTTATACCCTCCCAAACATATCGGTAATAACAAATACCCACCCAGACACCTCGGTGTGTGTGTGTGTTGGGCGGTTTTACACTCTCCGGAGCGCTTGAACCGTTTCCGTTTACACAGTTCGCTGATATCCGGTGCGCTGTGTTCTTCATCAGTGTTTGAAGCATGCGGAAGATCGACAGGCTTTGGGTAAGGCGCTATTATTGTTTTTATTTCATTGCATAAACATAAAAGGATATCCGAGTCTGACTAGTAAAATTTCTTATCCCGGTTGGGACCATTGAAAGGGAAAACATTCTATTTCGCATCGAAATATCGCTTGAGCGATTGCGAATTTTCCTGATGATAGTGCATTTTCAAGTCCATTTCCACGGACATGATTGATGTGTATTTTATGGCTGTTGGAAAAGCTCATTAAGCTTTTCCCTTGGTATTGCTGGTTTATTCATTGGGCAGTGTATTCGGCAGAATTCATCAGATTTTTTTTTATATTTACAACATCTTTCGACACGGATTTTGTCATCTTTCTTGAAAAGTTGGAAATTTTAATAGCTACACTACAAATTGGAACATCATGTTTGAGGTTCATGCTGAACTTGCTTTGTGTATTGCAGAAGAAGCAATTCATATTGTTTAATATGTAAAATAAGACCTGAAGTTGAATTATAAATCCACAGTTTTGTCTTCGAGAAAATGCCACTTATTTATCAAATCCGCATGACTAATTCCAATTATGCATAATTCAACGAAAGTGAGAGATGATTAACAATAAAACACCTCCTAACGGTAATGATCCAATAAAAAGTTCAAGAACGCATCACAATATCTCACTACGGTGTCTGACAGCTTTTCTATCTGATAATGATGCATTCTCGTCTGATCAAAAAAAAGCTTGATCGTACAAAAGCCATTTCCCTCTCTCTCTCTCTCTCTCTCTCTCTCTCTCTCTCTCTCTCTCTCTCTCTCTCTGTCTCTCTCTCTCTCTCTCTCTCTCTCTCTCTCTTCCCTCGATTATTTCCTTTTTTCACTCACTTCACTTATTGCATCACTCTCCACCGGACCTTAATAGAACATAATGAGGTCTATTAGTATCGCCAGCCATGTTAAGTAATTTATCTCATTTATTCACCATTCGTCCATTAGCCATATTCTTCCATTTTGATTTGCTGCGTGGATGCGAAGCAAAATGTAACGATTCAGCCAAAATTAACAAGCATTCAGCTGCTTCGGTGTGTACTATGTGTAGTTATACATATATATATTTTTTTTTTTATGATTGCCAAAAGGCAATCTGGAGCTGCAATTTAAGTGCTCTTTTGCCGCGTTGCTGCAGCGCTACTACAACACAAAACACCGTAAGCAACAACATTATTAGTTCGCGCAAGAAGCAAGGAGCGAGCCAGTTAGAAACGTTGTACCGCTGGCGCGAAAGTGTAATTTAATAATTAACTTTTACTGGTCGAATGTAAAATATATATGTAAATGTCTGTGTGTGTGTACATGTTCTATGCACAACTTGGGGAAATGGTCGGCCCTCCAATGGTGCCAACTTCTCTGTCCACTCGTCTCAACTGTTCGCCCGAAGACAACTTGAAGATTGTCAGAAGGAATCATACTGCAGCACTTCAAAATTTTCTCTCATTCAATTATGCCGAGTAATGGAGCGTGTCATTTCGTAGATCTAACTGGAGCTGCTTTTGGTATCACGATTTTTTTTCCATTCCACTAACCACCATACCGCCATTGGCGGTGTGGGGAGGCGAGACACGTGTTAGAGGAGAATTGGATTGGTCGTTTGCCATTTTCTTCCGGGAAGTAGGAAGGGGTCTCTGCCGCTTTGTCAATACCCCAAGTAGCTCTCTGTAATTGGAGCATACACCAGCCCATCAGGCACCCCCCATGATCATTAAGATCTTGTTCAAGGACTCCACTGCTGGTACACGCGCAATTCAAAATGGCTAAAGGTTATGATTAGGCCGGGGTAAATCAAATTCACGTTTTCCTCTGCTTAGACCCACGTAAAAGGTAGAAAACTGCTGCTGGCAATTATCTTCTCCCGTCCATTATTTTGTAAACACAAACTTCATTTTGAAATTTGAAATTCAAAAATTTATATCACAATTTCTCCGGGCCCACGTGTGGCTCCTGTGTGGTCCTCGAAACCAAGAGGAATTTACGGTTTTCATCGTGGTGTGAAACGTGTAGCGTGCAACATTTGTACGATTTATCAATAATTAAAAATGCATACGTGTGTTTCCCTGCAGTAGCAGTTGTTAACTTTGCTGCACATTAGTATTGCGCCCTCTCCGTTGGCTTCAAAACTGCCGAAGAGGAGTGCAATGGCACCTCGTGCTCTGTGTGTCTCGTGTGCCGGTTGGGAAAAGATTTTAAACGCCCGTATGCACGCGCACATCTGGCGGATAGATGCATCACCCGACATTCGAGGGCTCGGGTTCCCTGTTCATGGTGGAACAACCGGAGAATCGAATGACACAAAATTCGTTTTGTGTAAGATGTGCGTTGTGTGCATGCCACTGCAAATGGGGAATCCCTTCACCCGAGAGAGCCCATTAAAAACCATATGGCATGCACGTATTGGAGGTAAACACACACACACACACATGTTTGCTTCAAGGGTGGCGCTATGTGGCCGTTTTAATGTCCTGGTTTTCTTTCCATTCACGGTCCTCAGTTGGTGAAACACTGGAGGATATGTGTTGTTGAACCGTGTCGAAGAGATACAATGTGAGCAGTATAACTATGTTGCTGGGAGCATGGAAATTGAATTTAAAATAAATAAATCCCGTCGCGTGAATTTTTTTAGGTAATATAGCATGTAACAAAACTTTCCAAACTCCTGTTGCTCATATTGAATAAGTAAAATAAAATCTTCAAGACGAGCTTTTGAAACAGTCCTGAGTTAGTGAGTTTGATTGCGATTCAATTCTCAGTTAATCAGTTCTCAGTTAATTTGCAAGATTTTCGAAAGAAAGAGATAGATTTAGAATCATTTCTAGAATGTTTTCAACTTAAACTGGAATGTGTTGAGGTAGATGTTGATTCCAACTCACTTTCCAGTTATTTCTAAAAATGAAATTGATTACGTAGATCGCTTTTTCTCGATCGACACATTTGTCGTGTTTAGAACGCTTTACAAGTGTATGAAATGAGAATACTAGAATAGATCGAGATGTAAAGTGAAACGAATTCTTGATCTTGATCTTAAAAGATCTTGATTATTGGTAACTGGTAATCTCTACATGTCAATTGGTGATAGAATATCCACAAGATGTATGGGAAAATAAAAACCTTTAAATACCTTTAAAATCCCAAATGTACAACAACGTAATATTCATTGATTAGAACCAAGAAAAGTAAAGCAAACCATTGACCATGTAAAAGCAGCGTGTTTTTAAATGCTTTTGCTGGTGGTTTTAGACTAAAAGCGTCAGTTGTCTTTTGTTTAAATACGCTCTAACCCCGAAAATGTTCTGGTTTATCGGGTTTTGTACCCCGGTTGATGTGATTCCTTCAGTACATGCCACACAAAATGTTGCTCCCGTCGTCTTTTGCGGTCGTTCTTTCCATGGTGGTGTTGCGGTACACTGTATTTTCAGCGAAGTAATAGCCACACATTGGTGCAAGAATTACCACGCATTATTTCGTGGTGTGATATCTTCGCTCGCGTCACCATGCTTTTGTTACACCGCAGTTGTTACTCGTTACACACCACCCAGGGTCACCGTCTTACGATCGCAAATATCCATGCTTGTGTATGCGGTGCTGCTGCTGCTACTACTGCCGATGCTTCCCCGGCATCGTCCAGACGTGACTTCATTTTTAAGGGGGCGTTTTGGCAGCAGACGGCATTACAAATTTTATTTCTGCTATGGTTTGCATTAGTGTTGCCGCTGTTGAACTTTGGCTTCGGCGCGTTTTTTTTCAATGATATTGTGTGTGTTGGGTCGTACAGAAAAGGATGTAAACATTGGAATCTTGTAAATTCATTAATTATATCGTTTGTCAACGAAGTTCCTGCAAAACGATATATTAAATATTCTTTCCTTTCTCATCTAAAAGCCAGTGCAAGTTGTATTAAAATGATGATTTTTCTTACTTTCTTCTCTTCCGCACAGATCTTTTCATCATCAGCGGTAAAAAAACGACTGTCCATCCCAAGGACTCCAATACTACACCCAACGTTCTCGAGCAAACCGCACCGAAAAAACTTTCCCAAACACTATGATTGCACTGGTCGCGGAAGCGAAACGAGCAACAGTGACAGCAACGACGTCCAAAGAATCATTGCAATTTGTCGTTGGCCGATTTGCATAGTTGTAGCACAAAGTTTCCCAAAGGAATTCTGCTGTTCGCGTGTAAGGGGAATCGTGGTGGTGGCATCATCATCGCATCGAATCAGGAGAGAAAGCACATTGCTCGACCGAACCCAGAACCGAAGATAGACTCCTCTGCATGACGAGAAGGACATTCCGTTCCGTGTTCAGCCGACACAGCACCAAAGTGTAGCAAAACACATTCCCACCACCAAGCAAAGAACGTATACCATACACAGACACACACACCGCACTACGGAAGATAGCGAATGTTGTTATTCGCTCAAAGTTTAGCGCTTGTAGCAGGGTTGGCTAATGAAAAAAGTTACCAACCACGATTACTACTACCACTGCCTGCAGCAGCTCGCCTGACACTGATATAGCTGGAGCTTGGACACGATTTAGGAGAGAGCGGACATACACCAAAAAGGATACACTGTTGTAGTACCATGTGAAGCGGTTAATAGTTTTGCGAGACCTTACGAGAACTAGTCTCGTCTCATCGTGCATACCTGGTTAGCAAAGTGTTCGCCAGACTTGAAGCAATTATAATCCATTCATTAGCTCGAAGAGAGGAGTCACGAAAAAAAAAAGGAAAAAATCCACTTTCAACTGAGCCTCCAACACAGATACGCACGTGCAGGCTGATTATCTCCCCAAATGAGGATTCCTTCAACGAGCACCACACGTTCACGGTTGCTGTCATCATCGTTTTCGGTTAGTTCGCTAACATCGCCACCATCTTCATCCTGTCCGGCACTGAGTTCGGCAGCATTTGCACCGATACCGGGCTATCCGTGGGCTCGATCCGATAGCCGGACGTGAAATCAAGCAGTAGTAGCAGTCACAACTTCAGCAGCAACACCACCAACCAGCACCGATAGCTGATAGAGCAAGGGGAGCAGCAAATAGCTTTTTATTCCGTGAATACATAGCAAAAGGGTGCACGTGCGGTGAAGATTTATTCTCCCCGTTCAGGAGAATAGCAACACATATTTACAGCAGCGCGGGCGAATTGCTAGAATCGTTTCGACTTTCCCGCCCCGTTCCTGTTGCGCTCAACGATGGGCAATAAATGTTGCAGCAAGCGACAGGATCAGGAACTAGCGCTTACCTATCCCGGCGGCTACAAGAAGGGTGATAGCAGCTTCAACTCAAACCTCTCCGGACCGAAGCACAATAATGGTGGTTCGATCGATTCCCGGTACACACCCGACCCGAACCGGGGACAGCTTATAAAACACCCGAAAGGTGGCGTAGACATCATTCGGCCACGGACTACACCACGTGAGTAGTTTCTACATATGGTTTCGGACAAGAACACTGAAATTAAGAATTTGGAGTCAGAATTGGAATTGGAAAAAAGGATAAATCCTGTCCAATCTCAAACAAGAAATGTATCAAATCGAACATAATACAATTTATGTCACAAAATGGGTAGCTCAACTTCAAATAGATGTCGACTAGACACGACAGGACCGGTCCAAAATCCCATGCGGACCAAACCCCCGTACGCAGGACTGACTATCCAACTACGGGTAAATCAAGTCAAAGAATGCCAGAAATGGCGGCCCTAGACCTCTTGAGGTTGCTGTGCAAATAAAGATGTCATCTAATTTAATCAAAATACTTAATCTCTAACTATGCTCTGTATTAAACTTCATTTGATTGTATCAATAGGATGCAAACCTGCGTGCGACTGTTACAGCTCTATACATGCTCAATGTAAGACGATCTTTTGTTTCACTGTTTTGAAGTGGAATTTCCAAAGCATTAACGTCTACTCTTCGTCGTTGTGCTTTCTTCTTAGTCCAATGCGTGTGCCTTTTATACATCAAGTCGAACGGTCTTATCTATTGTGGACTAGATGAACCTGTCTATAATGCCATGAAGCAGCACACAGTCTATTGTGGTTGGATGATGTTGATTACATCAGCTGTACTTACGGACCAAATCGTGGGTAGCTAATGGTTTCGGATCAGTTCGAGCACGGGTCTTTTTCTTATCGCGCACTTATGTTCTTGATACCATATACATCACCTCGGAGGTCAACTAATATGAGATGCTGGCAATGGTTAGGGATGCAATATTGTTTTGCTATTATGAGGCTATCAGTCAGAGCAGCAGCAGCATATGAGTACATTATGCGTAGAAAGGTTAAAAAGTAGCATTTTAGCGATGAATGTGTTTATGAAATATAATTATCAAATTCTCGATGGCTTCCTGCTTGTATTAATAAACGTTTAATTTTTAATTTCTCCCTAGTTCTGCCCGGTCATAACACGAGAAGGATAGTGGTCGCGCTGTACAACTACAATGCCCGCGAGGAAACGGACGTCAGTTTCGTTAAAGGGGACCGCATGGAGGTCCTGGACGATACGGAATCAGACTGGTGGCGCGTAGTACATCTAAAGACCCGTCAGGAGGGTCTCATTCCATGGAATTTTGTCGCCGAAGATCGCAGCGTCAACAGTGAAGAGTATGTATCTATCCCCTCTGGAAGTGGTCTGTTCCAAATGTTGTACTAATGCAAAATCATCCCCTTTGTCTACAGCTGGTTCTTTGAGAATGTGTCACGGAAAGAGGCGGACAAATTGCTGCTAGCGAATGAGAATCCCCGCGGTACCTTCCTGGTGCGACCGTCCGAACACAATCCGAATGGGTTCTCACTCTCGGTCAAAGATTGGGAGGAAAGTCGAGGCTATCACGTGAAACACTACAAGATCAAACCACTGGACAATGGAGGCTACTATATTGCAACGAATCAAACGTTCCCATCGCTACCGGCACTGGTTATGGCATATTCAAGTGAGTGACTACGATATATTTTTCCCATTAATGCCGCTATGATAATCTCTCAATTTTTTGTCAAATTTTGCAGAGAATGCTCTCGGACTGTGTCACGTACTGTCTAGTCCTTGTCCAAAACCACAGCCACAGGTGTGGGACCTAGGGCCGGAACTGCGCGATAAGTGGGAAATCAATCGCAACGAGATCCAGCTCATCCGCAAGCTCGGTCACGGCAATTTCGGCGAAGTGTACTACGGTAAATGGCGAAACAACATCGAGGTGGCGGTAAAGACGCTACGCGAAGGTACCATGTCCACGCAAGCCTTCCTGCAGGAAGCGGCCATTATGAAAAAGTTCCGCCACAGCCGGCTAGTAGCGCTGTACGCCGTTTGCTCCAAAGAGGAACCGATCTACATCGTGCAGGAGTACATGTCCAAGGGCAGCTTGCTCGATTTCTTGCGCACCGGTGATGGACAGTTCCTGCAGTTTGAGGATCTGATCTATATTGCCGCCCAGGTAGCGTCCGGCATGGAGTATCTCGAGCTGAAGCAACTGATCCATCGGGATCTTGCCGCACGGAATGTGCTGATCGGTGAGAACAACGTGGCAAAGATCTGTGATTTCGGGCTGGCACGCGTGATAGCGGACGATGAGTACTGCCCGAAGCAGGGTTCCCGGTTCCCGGTTAAATGGACCGCACCGGAAGCGATCGTGTACGGCAAGTTCTCGATCAAATCGGATGTTTGGTCGTACGGTATACTGCTGATGGAGCTGTTCACCTACGGTCAGGTGCCGTACCCGGGCATGCACAGTCGCGAGGTGATCGAGCAGATCGAGCGCGGCTACCGGATGCCAAAACCGACGGCGCACCATCTGCCGGACGATATCTACAGCTTGATGTTGAAGTGTTGGGATGCGATACCGGACAAGCGACCAACGTTCGAGTTTTTGAATCACTATTTCCAGAACTTTACCATCACCTCGGAGGTGCCGTACCGAGAGGTGCAAGATTAAAGAGGGCAGTGGCGTGAGAGAGTCGCTTAGGTTAAGAATCATAAGGACGCGCGTAATGTGCACATACGCGGCATCAGAAACATACATACGTACCGTTTCCTGTGTTCTTCTTTCGCCAACACGCACGCACTAGTTCCACGATCGAGCTTTTATATTTTGTTTTCGCGTTGTGCCTCCACCATCCAGTATGCTTCTAGTTCCTGATCAAAGGTAGATAGAGGTGTGTATAGGTGGAGAGAATATGTAGCTGTAGCAAATTGCTACAACGGAATGTTACCGAAGCAAAAGGGTGCGCACAATTTCATCTAATTAGTTAGATGTGGCAATATTATGTTTTTCTTTAGGTCCTTTTTGCTCATTCTCGCGATAACGATAGAATCAAACACACACATCCAATAGCATAATTAATAGCTGCGATATCGTTCAGCTCCAGTTGCCAATACATTGAAATGCTGTCTAATCTAATGGGTAACATCCCCCCAATGGTGTGGATGGCCGATGATGATGATGAGCTTGTGTGATCACACATACACATCTCTATTATTCACAACTTTGCGCGCATTTACCGATGTGGGAAACTACAAGTACTCTTAGGTATGACAAATATTTTAGTAACATATTCAACCGGGGTGTATTTAGTGCACCAGAAACGACCGCTGCTGTGTGGCACTCGAACACAATCAATCGTAACAGCGCCAACATGACAATGACTCGATCCCCGTAGCTTCTAATTCGACAGGAGAGAGATGAGATGACACGTGAAATTTATGTTATCTTTTTGCGCGTAAAAAAGTTAAAACGTGAAGATGCATGAAAAGAAAATAAATAAGAACGTTAAGAAAACTAGCGCGCGTGCGTCGCGTAGAAAGAAGAATCAGGAGTACAGTGGGGTACAGGCTTTTCCTGAACGTTATTAGTTTTTAAAATGATCATATTGCTTAAGAAAGTAAAAAAGAATAGTAGTAGTAATTAAAACAGAATATTCGGGAACTTTTTCTCCACACGCTAATCGATGGAGAGAGATAAGGGGAGACATGAGAAAGGAGCATGGTAAAAGACGATGACGATTTGCAGACAGATACGAGGCGAAACTATCCGAGGATCGGTTAGCAGTTAACTAGAGCAAAGATCGATGATAGGTATCGCTTTTGTGAATGGAAAAGACCCACAAACGCACGTGACGGAACTCTCGCTTTCCCACCCGCTCTCTGTAGTCCACCTTTCCCGCCCTTTCTCGTCCAACCCACATAAATACGTGTGTGACGTTACGGAACTTTCGTGAAATAAGAGTGACAAGAGAAGCGCAGACAGGGAAGCGGGGGGAAAGAGAAAAAAGAAAGAAAAAAAAACCAAAGTTCAAATGTTATTCTTCTAATTCTAAACTTGTGTAAACGTAGGTTTTGAGATTTATTTTATAAACGGAAGAAAAGTCCAAGGAAGTAATGTGCATATTACAATGAACGATCATACCACGATCGCACATCGCTGGGTGTATTGGGCTAGTTATGATTGGGCAGTGTAGGAGCGCTATTTGTGTAATTAATATAAATAGGTTTTTGTTTGTTTGTTCTGTCTCTACAGCTTTCGTTTCCTTCAACTGCGCGCGCTGCACATTTTCATACTATGTGTGGTAAATTCGATTACTCTTGATGTAAGACTAGACAGCGTTCGAAGAGAACAGAACTAAATCAATCTCACAACATAATGAAAACGCCAAACAAGTGAAAGCATTAAACCAAAAAGGTTTAGAACAACTGGATAATCACCGATAGGACAAATGTCTTAAGGAACTGTTTGTTTGCTGTAGTTTCTTTTTTATCGGTTTCGACATCGATTTTGAGCGGTTGTTTATTTTTTTTTAGAATTGAACTGCACAAAGAAAGACATTTTTATCCTACGTTTTTTTGTTTTGTATGTAAACTGTAACAAATCGAAGGCAAATCTGTAGTCCCCTACTGGGCGTGATGATACCACTAGGAGTTGTTGTCCTCTCTACGAAAAGCTCTGACAAGAGTGGCTAGTATTATCCATGCTTCTTTTTTATTGTTTTATCTACACATACATATTTTTATGAATTGACAAAACGAAGATTGAGTCTTTTCTGTGCGCAATGGGAGGAAATCAAACCCCTCCCTATTATGGAACAATGGCGCCACTATCCTCTGAGAATCATATGTGTCTTCAAACTGCCATAGAGAGAAAAGGGTACACACGCGCACATAGTGAACTCTGCCTACTAATTTACAATTCCTCAAAACTTCTTCTTCCTGTTACTTCAGTCGGTTGTTTTTTGATACGTGTTTTGTAAGTCTGTTTTGTAGTGTTGTGCATTAGCGAAGAACGGAAAAAGCGCAAAGTCGAAACTTATATACATAAAAACAAAAACAAATGTAGTAGTTATTTCCTCGATGATATACAACAACAAGAGCATAAACCGAACCGGATACAATAATGAACATGTGCATTTCGACAGGTTTCGATCACAACCCATCCACACCACATCCAAACACAAGAAGGCATCCATGCCGGGATGTCAATTTTATCAATAACGAAATGAACTTAGGAATGAAGGTAAAACATACACAACAGGAGGAAAAAGCATCGCGCACACACCACCCAAAACGTCACAGCTGCTACTATTACAGCTAAACATAAGGGAGAGAAAAAAAATCCAATATACGAAGGTAGAGACATTACATGGTACGCGTAACTAAAGCATAAAGTAAACTCTAAATTAAATTAGATATATTCGAGCATATGTAAGTGAAAATGGATCGAAAAGTGGAAGAAACACAGTACCATTAATCAACGCAGCTATAGGATTGTACCAGATGCAGTCAGGAAAAATGGTGAAAACGAAAATAAAAACAAAAACACTTGAAACGCCAAACTTCTCCCCAAAAAGTACATCATCAACATCATCAACTCTGACCATACGCACATCTGCCGCCGTGTGTCTCACTATTCGGGTCGCCTTTTTTCAATGATCGATTGTTGGGATCGGGCGGCATCGATCGGGAAAATTTAGTAGCTCCGCGATCTTTAGTATGATATGATGACGATTTGTAGGAAGAAAGACAAGGGGATAACCTTTTTACAAGTACCTCCCGTGTGCGTGTGTTTCTGTCCTTCCTTGCACGTTGATCGTTGCTTGATGCGTGTGGTTTTGATCCATTTTTGGCTGGGAAGACAATGAACAAAAGCAAACATCCGTCTGGCCCACAATTGAACAGAAACAATCTTTCAACTATAAAGGTTTTTTTTGCGTTTTCGTAGTGAAGAAATAGCCAACACAAACAGGATATTAGGAGAAGGACATTTATACCCATTGCCTGGCTCTTTGTGCAGCCACCAACCGGACACGTGTGTACGCGCGAAGTCTTGTTATGATACCGTTTTTTTAACCTAAACACTATAACCCACTATAAAACAAAGGGATTCCATACATAAACACACACACACAACCATAACTCTGCACCCAAGCCATTTACTCTAGAGAGCAAATCTATTCCGACCAAAGGTACAGTGAAATAAAGAAAGCATCGGAGTTTTTTTAGGAACAAAATGGTATTTCATAATGAAACGTTTCCAATCAACAAAACCAGCCACTAAACCAGCTAAAGCAGCAGCACACCTTTGACACTTACCTTTACACTAAAGAGAGCGATAGAGAGATAGAAAGTGAAAGCAACAGATCAAAGGGAAAAAATGTTTGAAGATTTAAAATAAAAAACCCCATTACCTTATCACAAACATCTACAAAAAATACACACCCACAACTTTAGCTACTTTTACTCATTTTCACACAGAAAGCTATGGTAAAGATACAACAACAGAAGAAAAAGAAAAAAATACAAATAAGTGATTACTAATTAAACAGAAAGAACAAGAAAATGGAACAAAAACCAGTAAACTACAGTTAATACTACTAATACGAACGTGTTTTACCGAAGAAGTTAAAAGATCGAAGTTTCTTTTGAAAGGAACAAAAAGAAAAGTGGAACGTCACAGTTATCAAACTACCAAAAACAAAACAAAACCAACCAACACAAATCAATAAGCGTAAAGTAAATCGAAAGAAAATTAAAAAAAACACTTGTAGCATATATATATATATTAATAATAGAACAATCGGAAAAAGGGGAAAGAATTTTTTACTAATGCAAATTATTATAAACGAACGCTGTGTGCAGAGGTGGAGCATTTTATACAAACAAGAAAGTCAGTAAAAGGAAATTTAAATAAGCAAAAGAACAAAAAAAATCAAATGGGTAAATAGAATTGCAAAAGCGAAATGCGAACAAAACATCCTCTCATCCATAAACCATTTCTTATAGCATGGTGTGGAGACAAAACACGCAACTATAACTATACAGGGTGAGGATTCCTTACCAGCATACGTGCACAAATGTGCGCACACAACATACAAACGCAAATGCCACACTTTACAGTCAATCCTACCAGTATCTATTGCCGCCATGCCATGCCAGCAGCCAGCAGTATAAATTAGCATGTTCTCTTGATTTGGTTTTAAGTACATACGAATGATCCCGAGAGTATGGCAGAAGGTTCATTGTCCTAATGGGTTCTACACAATCAATCGTGTTCCACAAATGCGCAAATGAGCCACATATAGGAAGATGAAGCAGACGAAGAAATAGTAGATAAGTGTAGTAGGAAAAAACTAGTGCGTGAATACTGTGGAATGAAAAACAAGCTTGCAACAATGCCTGGACACAACATGTTGTGCGTCTTTTTGATGATCACTACCACCACCACCCAGCAGTAAATGGGGGAAAAGGATGGCGCCTAAGTGACTTTGTAAAAATATGGATCCCCACGAGTCCCGCAAACATCCACAAAATGAACCACAGAATCGGGTACAAGCGTGGCGTATCGGAGTATAAGAACTCGGTGTTTTAATGGTTTTCTTGTTCTGTACCCGATTATATACTAAAAACAGAGCACGATCGATCGGTTACAAAACGCCCGGCAAAAATATGAGAATCAGTGCAACAAAACACATGCCTCTTGCACAAGAAGAAAGTAGTAACGAGGATGTTGTTGGTATGTGTGTGTGTGTGTCTATTTTTGTTTTTTCTCTCGCAGGATAGCCAGCATTAATTCGTACGTATAGAAGAAAACACAAGGAAAACCAAAACAGTGGTGGAATGAAACAAACAATGGAAATTAAAGTGAAAATTGAAGACAACAAAAATAGTATGAATGCGTTTTGGTCAGAAGTTATCGACAATTGTTGCGAACGGATCGGAGAAAGTTGTTGGGAATAATTCTATCTTCTCAGGCAACGACTTAATAACCGACAGATATAGCCTGTTGTCGATCCACTCATAGTTAAGCAAGTCATGTTGTAATGGTGAAGTTACCAATCCGTTTCCAAAAAAACTAAATTCTCATCCACGACTGGCTGCATCCAATCTTCGGCAGGTCAATCTTGATCCAGCTAACAGATTCGCAGTGTAGTTCTATGCCAAGCGACCCTTGATCGCATCCTTGCAGGGTATGAGTTCGACATAGAGGATTTCGTATCAGAGTGCAATATATTTGAGTTGAGCGCTTTGAATTGAATTGAATTTGTCCACTCTTGGCTTAGCTACGTTTCATGTCTTGTTGGAGCCTTCTGGATTCTAGAATCTGGCATCTGGATTCAGCCCATAGTAGGCACGATTCCTCATGCGCCTCCGGATTTCGCTGGTTAGGTTGTTATCTAAAGTTACGATCGTACTTTGGTAGTAGAATTTCTCAACTCGTAGAATTCAACTAGAACTAGACAAGTAGATGTTTTCTTCGCATTGAACTTTTATCCAATTCTTTACGCTTCGCACACCATGTTCCATTACATCCGATCCGGTGATGGGAACGCTAGAGTGGATCTACGAATCTATTTCGATACCGACGCTGCTGACAACTGCGAAATCCAATGTGGAATCGACTCCAGAGACGTACCCAGTATCGATCAAGGAGTTGATACCACGATGCTCCGGACTTCTCTGATTATTCCAGAGTGATCCAAACAACGTACAACATCTGCCGAGTACTACCAATACTTCAGATCATTCAGGAACGATCAAATTTTAGGAAAATTATTCGTTTGTTGTACAAGTCTCAGTTTGTATGTCATGATCAATTGGTTTTCCAATATTTTTCCTCTGGTTATACCGCATCTATCGAGGTATTTCGGAATTATTCTATCGATTTTTCGTTCAGATCGATATTTTTTTAAGTTTACCAACAATTTTCCTTTTTCGTTTTCCATGCGGAAATTTTACAATTTTTCACAGCTGTTACCGTAAGTTTTTCAGGAAATTTTCGTCGACTTTTCAATTGCTTGAAGTGCTTGAAGTTTTCTCGTAGTTTTATTAGGTATTTTTTGCAGTTTTGTGATGTTTACCACATAAATTATAGCAAATATCACGGGTCTTTTTCGTAGTTTTCCTTGGGTTGCTTTTGCAAACTACAATCGAGTCTTCAATTTCCTAGGGGTTGCCCGAATGTTCTCTATTAGGGTTCCACAACTTTCATTAAACAATGATGAAAAGTGTGGAGGAACTATTCTGCAATTCATCCTGCGCAATTTTTCAAATTTAAAATTTGGGTTTATCCGACTCAGAGAAAATTAAGATTTTACCTATCTGTAGTGCATGATAATAGCGCAACGCTAAGGCAATCGACTACCTTTACACTTGCTAATGTACCATTTACGTTTAACTTGTTTAAACAATCCGAAAATTGTTTCATTCCCTTTTTTAGCGCATCTACTTTAAACCTGACCTATATCTAAGCGTGTCGTAGTTTGGAATATTGTTTGCTATAGCTATAACTAATGAAGCCCCGCATCGGAGCAGAATCACACTTCCAGCAGAGACGTTTTGGCACCGTCCTTTGTCGGCTGTCGGGATATTTTTCGGTAAACCGTGTTGAGCATCCGGCCCAAATCGGCAAAGGTAAGTTTGCTGCGTTTGCTGTAAACGTTCAGATAGATCCCGAACACGACGATAAGTCCGGACCAGAGATATCTAAAATGGAAGGAAAGACATTTAAATTTTAATTGTTTGATAGAAAGCAAATGTATTACTTACTGTATGGTGAATGGTTTGCTGAAGAACACGAATGACAAAGCAATCGTCACAGCTTTCCGCGCAGTCGTAACCGTGGCTGCCAGCGGTGCACCGCACGTCCGTACCAGCGTCAGTACAATCTGAATACCCAGATAGCCGGTTAAGCTGAACAGGAACGCATAACCGTACGTTTTCATCGGGTACTCGGCACAGAATACGACCCCCTTTACCAGATGCCCGGACAGTAGCATTATCACAGCCAGATACACAAATCCAATGCCGTAGGAGTAGATGACGACTTCATTGTTCGGTGCCCGATGCTCCCTCATCGCTTTCTCCTGGACATTTCCGATCGCTGCATCGCACAGCAAAGCCATTGAAATTAAGAACACACCAAAGCTGTTGAAGTCGGGCTGCACCTTCGAGTCGGCCAGCGTGAACAGGATCAACCCAAGGCACATGGCAAAAGCGGCGAAGAAATCCATTGGGCCGTGCTTCTTGCCCTGAATCAGCACACTTCCCACCAGGACGGGTATTAGCTTGCAACACTTGAAAATAACCTGCGTGGGGTAGTTCAGGTAACCCACGCTCGAGTTGGACAGACCCATCGTACCGAGGGTTAGAAAGGCTAGTAACGCGTACGTCCTCATCGGAATGCAACGCGGAACGGTCGTTTTCTCCAGCGATCGTTCAATGTACCCAAACGCGGTGTAGTAAGCAAACTGGACCAACGTTAAATACCATCCGTACGGGCGAAATCCTTCCAGCGTGAATATTAACTCCTGCATGTACCCATACACCAGATAGAGGACAAACACACCGGCACAGCATAGCAGGAACTGAGTGGTTCGGTTGTAGTGTGTCAGGTCGAAAAACAGCACCTTGATCTGTCTCTCCGGTGACTGATCGCGGTTGTTCCGGTTGCGGTTAAGGTCCTTGTCGCCGAGATAAATCACCTCACTCTTTACACCGGCCATCATGGAGGTATTCTTTATAATTGGTGCACGTTAAAGCTAAACACGTTCGTATTATATCAACATCATTGATATGATCTTTGAAGAGTACAGTTTTGTTTGAGCAAGGCTTAATTACTGCATAATTCTTAGCACTTAACTTAACTTTACGCGTGGAATATTGTGAATTCCTGTAGTGTAAAAAAATGTAAACAAACCGGGGATTCAACTGGATTTGACAGTTCTCATAGGGCCTGTAGAAACAAGGTGGGCAACTATCTATCGATCTTAGCGGGTTAATTGTTGCACGGTGGGTGAAGGTAAGGAATTAAAACAATTCAAAAAATGTAAATTCATGCTTTTGAGAATGTTTTTTAAACTTAACAATGCATACTCCTTTGCATTTTTTTATGTTTTCAGTTGCTTAACTTAATATGATAAATTCGCAGTTACCGAGCAACATGTATTGACTTTTTTTATTAGGAGTAGCGCAGATTGATTTAAAATTACAATGTTTTAGTGATTTTAGCCTAATTACAATGTTTAGTGATTTTATGAACAAATTAAGTCTATAAAAGTTGTATTATACAACAATATACAACTCAATTTATTTAATATTTTTTATACGCATGTCCACAGCGACGCCCGATGTGCCATTTCTGGATAATCAATTTATTCGAGAAACCAAAGTTCGAGATAAAACTGACAGTTCAATAGCAAGTACCACCGTACGGGCATGTTTTGATAAATTCCCTTCCGCGAGCTCGTTTTATTCGCTCTGTATATCTATTCCGATTTGCACCACGCGCAACCTAAATTCTCGATTTCCGCGAACCGAAAACCCGAGCCATTCAACTGCGTTTGCGCAGCTAACGAACAACTCGCATTTTTTGTGTGTGTGTAGTTGCCAGCCGCAACGGTGTGTGCTGCTGGATTTTCCCGTCGCGGTTTTAGTGCGATTTTCTTCGTTTTTCCACTCGCAGCTCGCGCTCTGTGGTTGTACCACGGGCTTCTATACCCGCCTGTCCGCGAGAACTCGTGGCGAGAAACCGAGACCAACGGGAAGCGTAGTTTTTTCGTGTGTCTGTTCGCCTCGTTAGGTTCGCCCCGGGGTTAAGAAAATTTGTGGAATTTTTCTGCAATTGTGCTCCGTTGCTTTTATCCGAAATGATGTTGCCTAGCACCGTTGGTATGTGATGATGTTCCCCAGTTGGCCATGTAGTAGGAAAAAAAGTGCTGCAACACACATGTTTCTGATTCAGTGCAGAGAGTGAGTTTCTGTGCACTGTGGTGTGAATTGTGTGTCCAAGAAGGCGGTGGTAGAGGTTGTTCGATTGGTGAAAGTGCGTCGATAGCGTGGCATTAGTGTGTAGGTCTTTTTTCTCTTCTTGCTTCATGATTAATCCTACCTAATCCATCATTGGGTAGCGCTGTTTCGCCATCGAAATACTTAAGTGTAAGCACGCGCGCGCGTTTCTGTGTGTGTGTGTGTGAGTTTGTGTGCTAAAACCAGGCCCTAGACTTCCAGGTATTGTAGTGGGAGCGGCCTTGCCAAGTGAAAAATTTGTGCCCTTCCGACGGTGAAGTTTTCCAACTCTCAGCTATTGCACTACAGGAAAGAAAGGAAACGACGCGTGTTGCTGGCATTGTTGTGCGAAGGATTCGCCTAATACAATGGTCAACATTAACCGAGGACCGGCTGGCAACGGAAACGATAAGCAGCATAGTGGTGTAAATTCCGGTACACCAACGTATCCGCAGTATTTGCACGAACTGCCCCAAGCGGACGAGGAGCGGCTAGAGAAAATCTTCAAAAAGCTCGATCGTGACGGGAACGATCGAATCGATATTCATGATCTGTCAGCGGCGTTGAAGGAGTTTGGCCTATCGCACCAGTACGCCGAGGTGAGAGGACGTAGAATCGAGCGCGGCCGGATGCCTTCTCTTCAAGCACATGTGGCACACCATATGAAACACGCACTCACTCACACAAACATCCATCATCTTGCCACCTCACCCCACATTTAACCAACCTTAACTTAGTCGCCCGTCTTTTTATTTCAGCTGACTCATATGATTTTTATGCCTTTAATGTGCGGTCTTGTTGCCGCCACCGTGACTTCATGATGTCACGATGAGGAGGAGTACCACAGAACCACCCTTTCGAACCGGTTCTTTTGCTTTCTTCTTCGAAACCGATGCTGCTGCGCTTGCAATGGTGGCAAATGTTTGCAGCTGTGCTGCTATGGTTGCTTTGTTTATTTTAGCTTGCAGAAAACATGTTGGAGTGAAATTAAAAACGAAAAATTCCTCAGTCTGATAGGAACGCAAGGTGACCGTTGACGAGAGAAAGGAAGAATGTTTGTGACGGAGGACCAATAACGGCACTCGTATGCGCACACTCACGGGTATGCGGATTTTGTGCTTTTGTCCCACGCACATCCTACCACCGTCCTTGCACGAAGACAGAAGGCGAGCCTTTTATTTCTCGTCGCACGCCCTTTCTGAGGTCATTCCGGCGCGTCTTTAGTGGGTGCGAAGAGGGTGGAACAACGGTCGTCGTCTGACTGTCTGCCCGAACCATCCCGGACCATCACGGCGCTCTAGGTGTCACAGTGAGTGAAGGATAGATCGATTTTTGTTTTGTTTTTGAAAGCATGACTGATTTATGTATGTGCCTTACTCAGTAGATGTGTGTGATGTTTTGCAATATTGGATTAGAAGCGGCTTTGGAAGCGTTTTTTTGCGGCGTAATACCACTTCAATTCAGGTGTTAATTAGATTTTCTTCCCCGCATTCGAAACAATTGTCCCAAAGTAATGAAAGTAAAGAGAAAGCAGGCAATTAGGTCATAAATGAAGGAGTGTGCAAACGTTTGCAAAAAAAAGAAAACAATTGGCAAAGGCAGGTTTGAATGATTTGCAGTGAATAATGAGTGAATAATGATCTGTTGGGGAAAAGGAAGCGTAGAGTTCCTATTCATCCGTTGACAGCAAGTGAAGGCTTGTGGCGGCCAGGGTCATTACACTAGAGTTTATTTTTTATGAAGATTTAAAATATCGTGTATAATGTATATTATTGAGCGGGGGCGTCCCGATGGCATGATGGCAGCGGCACCGGTTTTCACACTAACGGAACGGACCAAAATCCCATCCGGACCAATCCCTCGCACGCAGGACTGACTATCCAACTACGGGTAAATAAAGACACAGAAAGCCAAAATTGTCAGGTGGCAAGCAGGGCAACCTCCTTGAGGTTGTTGTGCCGATAAAGAAGCAAATATTATTGAAAAGAAATTAGATAGACCAGTTTGGCCGATCGATTGTGCTAGCAAAAAGCTTTTTGGCTTTCTGCAGCGTTGGAATCAACTAAAACGCCCAAAAAAATAAAAAAAACATCAATCATTAGATCGACAGGGGTTTCTAAAAAGGGTCTCGAATGACCTGGCTCGCCACAAACGATTAATTTGTAGATGTTATACCATGAATTGATGGGAGACGAAAGTTTAATCTCTGTTAAGATTGATTTTGAGGTTGGAATGACAGATTTTATTAATTTTATACAAAAATAATCTTGATTCATGCGACTCTTCTCGAAAGATTGTCATTATCCAATCGTCTGTGTATTAACGTTCGCGATATGAACGGATGATTGTAGGACCAATCCTTCCCTTTTTTGCCAAATTTTGCTATTCATTGTTTAGTGCAAGTTTTTAAGTGGTTTATAGTTTTTTTTTTATTTGTTTAATTTGTTGCTTAAAGAGTTATGAAACTCTTCAAAATATTTTTGAGAATACATGAATAGTATAGAAAGGTGAACTCGTGCAAACGATACGAAATTGTCATTTTGAGTACACCTAATCACCTAACAAATCTCTTCTCCTTTCGTATGCTAAATTCTAACAAAACAGACAGACAGATAAGTTGCTTCCTTTAGCTTTATCGGTATCTTACAAAAACCGCCGTAAGATCCATCCATTTATCCGCTCAAGCAAAGGCAAAGAAACGGCATTTATCTGCCGGCGTAGACCACGTTTACGCTTATCGCTTCCGGACTATTTTAAGGCATTCTTTGGGTCGATTAACAGGCATCGTACGAACGTCAACACGGGAACGCTTCCTGCCGTACATCAGCTGTTATATGTTAAAGCATATCGATTCACTGAGGCATAACACCTATTAAAGGTGCATGGGTGTGTGTTTGTGTGTCTGTTTACTAATCGGAGATGCAATTGGGCACGCGAATGATGATGCCACGCTTCGATGCATATACCGGCTCTACCGTTACGAGACGACACGTTGGATGATCATTTTAAAGTTGGTTAGGAAAAAATAGAAGAAATCTTGTTACCCCCTCCACTAACACGATGCAATTTGAATTGCGCTGGCAATTTAACCGGTTGGTGGTACGGAATTTTATTTTTAACTACACCACCCGCTCCTAACGCCAATCGCCAACGGTTGCGACATTGACCGAGGCAATCGACAAAACCGGACTGTTTTCCATCTGGTTGGCACACGGTAATGTAGATGCGGTTATGTATCGTCCCACAACGAAGGCGCCATGGGAAATGTTGGAATATCGCGTGGGTGCTAAATTTCCCTTTCGTTTTGGCCAATTAACATGCAATGAATCCGGATCTGGCATTGATCTTGACATACACGCAGATCATGCGGACTGAGGTGTGGAACCTTGAATTAACTCGTTTCGCTGTTGTTCTCACTAGGTCACCGTGCGAACCCCTATGTTTGTACAGGACAAGATATTCCCTTAGAGAGTACCTCGAGACACGATCGATAACAAACGGTTTGTTTGTCTCGTCGCCGCAGGGTGAAGGTTAGCGCGTTCTGGCAAAGTTTTCCGTGTTCGAATGCGTCTTAGAGCGTACTACGCATTTTCAGTTGTTGTGTCGATGAGTGCTATCGACCACACGCACCTTTAGCTATGAATTGACGCCGACGAATATCATAAACCATAAAGTTCCGCCAACGGTTGTTTAGGGTGGTTTTATTATTCAATTTGTGTTGGTACGTTTTAGCAACAAATTGGATATCATGTAGTAACAATCTGTGCTAGACAAAACAAGTGCAAGTCGTAAGATCGGTGGAAAATATTTAGATAACTTAACGTCAAATATGTGATACCAGAAGGTTGCATATTTGCTTTTTTGCATTTTTTATATTGTTTACTACATTAGATTTAATGTTCTTATCCAAAAGTAGCTTTTTAGAAAGAGAACCAGCAAATTCACTTGGAACTCAATTCAGGACGATTCAAAGAAAGGACAGAATTAGAAATATGCGGTCAAAATTAGATAGCTTCCGAATGGTGCAAGACGAATCCATTCTAAATCGTCACAATACCTACAACAGGATACACTCCGAATTATGAAAAAATAAACTCTTCCGACAGCAAACAATTATCGATATGCACTAGGATCAAAATTAAATTTTTCGTTGTGTCACGCTCCTTGGAGTGCTGATGGTGAAAACTTTTATTTAAAGTGATGGAGAAAACTTTTATTTAAAAACCATTTTAAAAAGCATCAGCAAAGCAAAATCGTAAAAAACTGATCCGTGTATACTACCAGAACCTTGCACACAAGTCGACATTCGTGGAAACGATCTTGTATAGGAGTTTGCATGCATGTTTTGGCAAATGCGCAAAATTGCGTACAAGAGTTTCAAATGGAAGTTAAATTGAAGTCAACTGTAGCTTCTAACTATTCTACAATATGCATTTATCATCATTTACTTTTAATCATTACATCTTCATTTAAATCATTTATTAACATCGTTTCGTTATTATTTTTCTTTCCTTCTTTTTCATGCTTTATCACGAACAAAACGCTCATTAAACCATGCTCGGCCCATGCCACTCATATGCAAAACCCACAAACTCACTATGCTAACATGCGCGGCAAATATCATCATCATAAAACAACGTATGGTTTGGAACGATGCTATACCCAGGAATACGGTCATTCGTTGTTCTTTCAGCGCTTCCTAAAGCAATCGGATCAAAATCAGAGCGGCGATGTCGGACTGGCGGAGTTTATACATTACGTGCGAGAGCACGAAAAAAATCTACGCTTACAGTTTACACACCTGGACAAGAACCAGGACGGTAAGGTCGACCTGGAGGAGCTGATAACGGCTTTCAAGGAGCTCGGCATCGAGATGGATCGACACGAGGCGGCAAAGTTACTTAAGCGGTAAGTGTAGATGCTCGGGCGCAGACTTTCATTCCGTGTACTGATTGATGCGTTTTGTGCTTTTTTTTTTAGCATGGATAAGGATGGCAGCCTGAACATTAGTTACGACGAGTGGAGAGACTTCCTACTACTGGCACCATCTTCGGATATACACGAACTGGTGAAATACTGGCGGCATTCGACTGTGAGTACCATCTGAAAAGCTGCTTCTACCTTCACTCGATCTAACCATTACTGGGAAGAAATGCGAATACTGGGAGGGACAAAACGAACAACAGACTCTCGATTCCCATTTGGAGCGCGCGTGGCTAATGTTAGATTATTGTTCTATCTCTCGTACTATGGGAAACCTAAAAAAACTGAAACGATCTGGTCTATGAAATGATCGAAAAACGGCGAAGAATCTCAGGTACAATGAAGCGTACCTGATGGCTATTGGTCGGTACAGTGCCGTTACGAACGATGTTCCAACGTCGGACGAACCGACACCGGACAGCAACTTACATCCGGTGCTCAGCCTGATCGATGTCGAACAGGCGATCGAGCACGTAACGGACCTGCTTTTGAACCCACCGACGAATCTCTCCTACAACTCCTCCACCAACAATGGCGGCGTGTCCTCGCACCTGCTGGTGGATGGTAAGGTACAGTGTACAGATAGCTTTCTTTTCTCTACTCTTTCCCCGGTTTCCTCCCTGTTTCCTATTATCGCCGTAAAAAAATTGCTCGCTAGTTTTGTTTTTTTTTTTTTATTTCAGTTCAACTACCTATTCTGCTACTTTTAGAAATCGCTCGTTAGCATAACTGCCCAATAATATTGAGCGATGATTTAATGGCAAAATCTATGCGACCCGTCGGCGAGAATAAAGTTTTGAATGCTATTAATTTGGCAGTTTTTGTTGGCAGTTGTATCACCGACAGGTTGAATACTGATTTAGGCCATGCTTGTGTTGTACAAACCCTTTATTCGTTATATGGTGATTTTTGAAGCTGTTGGTTGTATGCTATTCCCACCACGCTTTGTTCGGCTAGCACAATAAGTTATTCGGTGAATGATAAAACAAATCCTCCTTGCTCGGAGCATGTACCATTGGATCGCCTTTGCCTGCTGCCCCACACGTCATCATGCTGCATCGAATGGTTTAAATTTGTTTTGATAAATGTTAGCATGATTTTTGGCTGTGATGCCCGTTTCATATGATCGTACCACAGCATTTCTTCGCACACGCATTGTTTGTTGGTTCGTATTGCACCTTTTGGGTTGAAAATGTTCCGGAAGGAGCATTGTACACTTTATTCCACACCACGTTATGGTTAAGCAAAATGTCGCTGACAGTTAATACCCACCCAAACTCGAACACTGCATTGTGAAGTCGTTCATTCATCATTGTTTTTCATTGCACCGGTCATTGACGAACAATTTATTTATAATGCCCATATGACGGCTTTTGCACATTGAGGAACGAGATTAAAACAGGTTGTCATTTGTTAAGATATTTCGTTGTAGTGTTAGACATCAGGATGCCTCATTGCATGATCATAATCATAAGGCATCTGTTTAGACATAGCTCAGTAGAACAGTCCTTAAATCGTTTAGTGTAGAAGTTATTTAGTTTATGAAGCTAATCCTAATAGCTAATCTAAAGCATATTGTATATATAATGTGTTAAAACATATAAATAATAATTGTATGTAGATAGATAGATAGACAGAATACAGATAGAATACGCTTTAGTGTTGATAACTTATAAATCACGTCGCTGAAGGCATCTGAGATCATTGACGTAAAACTGAAATTAATACGGTTAAAATGTAGTATAACAACTTCAAGTGAATTACGAAATGTTCTGACGTAAAGCTACACAAGCTAACGCCCAAGCTAAACCTTAATCTTTGTTCTTTTGTCCGTCGTCCAAAGATCACGCTTCTGACGTTAGTCTTTTTCATGCTGATAGAACCAGAAAGGAAGAATGGGCAGCATGCCAAAATGCTTTCAATCCGGTTTTGTTCGGTTTTGTAATGTGGACGTTCACCAATCATCATCACTGTAACCTTAGATCACCCATAGACGATGCTACCAGTTGGTTATTGCTTCCTATGGCATGAAAACGTTTGCGGCGAGAGAGTGCCTAGTTCTGCTATTGAGGACACCCATCCACACAGGGCGGACCTTTTGACGCCCGCGGAGTTCAAATGTGTTTCTTTGTTCTTATCTGGGGCACAGCACAGCGGCTATCGCGTGAGCACACGAGTTGTCGTCCGGGGCTGTTGCGATCTTCAAACATCACGATCGACCGTTCAATGGCCTCCTTTGAGTTGGATTATGACGTTGGGTAGTTTTACAGTGGAAGACAGAAGTGTAATTTCGATTAAAATTAGTACAATAGTTGGTTATAATACGATGGCTTTAGTTTTATCCTCAAATATTTGATATTAATGTATAGTTAGTTAACATTTTCCCAATTGTAATTAAAAAAACTTGTGTAGATTCATTGGAGATTATCAACAACTAGCTATTCAAAATTATTCTTTTTGAGCGATCTTCTGTTTTGATTTTCAACCTCAGGACCTTCTTCGAATATTTAATGTCATAAATAGTTATCCTTGACATTGTTTACCCCAGGCTTCGTCAGTTTCGTGGTAGAGTTTTGGTACCGGTTCTATGGCTCCTAGCGTGTGGAGACCACAACCGATCGGATCACGATAATGATCAGTTAAATGTACATAGCAAATAATAGCAACGAATACAGTAATTTCCCGAGTTACGCGACACTCGACTTAAGCAAATCTCAAAGTTTTGACAGTTTATATAACTTTGTATGTGGAACAAATATTTCCCAAAAACACGTTACATTTTACTGTTATAAAAAAATACTTTTGGTTAAATTTAATTCTTGTTGTCAAAATAAATGAAGAAATTCCAATTTTGTGTGTGCTTGGTAACGTGAAAAGAAGTATTCGATCCGAGAATACTACTTACAAACGATTATAAAGATAATTCGATTTACGCAAATTTCTCTGACACGTACTTAAAAATAATGCTACTTTAAAATATCAGTGCTATATAGAATTAGAATAGAATTTTACTTAGAAATCATTCTTTGATAGTGTTCTGACTTCTAGTGAATTCTACCAAAAATTGATGTCCAAAAAGCATGTGACGATCACTGTACCTTCTACAGACTACATCGCCTTCTGCAACCTTGTCGCCTATACTATCTTCAACGGTCATGTCCCATCCACACGCTACAGCGCACGAGCGCCCTCGGTTAATCTTGTTTTCGTATGTTTCCCCCAATCTCAACGTAACGCCAGCGGTTAAACCAATCAGACCGCCGCAATTCGAGGCGCTCTAGCCGAGCCTCCCCATTACTTTGTGTGACTAACGACGACAACTTTGCGCACGCTTCGCCAACGCTACTGTATAGTTATTTGCTGTTTGTCTTCTGCCCTTTATCACCGTCCGTCCCGCTCCTTGCTGTGAGAGAATGTGGCAAAAAGGAAACTCAGAGACAAACAAACAAAAAAATCTATGACGCGTGTTTTGTACCAACGGTTGGGAAGGAGGCAGATTGTTGTTGCCATTGTTCGTGCGACGCTAATTGTTGTGGTAACTCGGAAGAAATGATTTCAAGTGCAGCATATAGCCTGTTTCCAAGGTCCGATTAGCCGGGCGCAACAGTTATTAGGTGGTGTAAATGTGTACCACAGCCGAGCGGTGCGATCTTTCTAATTGATAAAAAGAGTTGTGGCGGGTTGTGACGTCACGATGGGTGTTTGTGCAGGGCCTAGACGACCCTAGACACATAAACAAACAGGCGGTGTAAAAGATGGTTAATATTTGCATGTACCCATCTCACTCTCTACTTTCAAGAACTGCTAAAGCATGCGAACGATCCTCTTTACTACAACCGGAAGATGTTGTTCAGTTTTAGAGAACCTTCGCCTAGGGTATTGCACCCCCCCATTCAAGGTAGCGTGTGCCGTTTGTCTCGTGTATTGTTTCCTTGTACGAATACTAGTTCTCTCATGCCATATTCGTATCAGTAAGATTGGGTTTCTTTTGGCACCCAGCATTATCCATTCGCATAACATCCGCTATGTTTTGGTGACGCTTTACATGACAGAAGGAAGTATATATCCGCATGCTCCTTCTCCTGGGGAATCACCGCCACGCTAAACGTGATACGCATTTTTTTTTGTAATTAACTTTCCTATGTCGCAGTTATAAAGCAACGGTTAAAGGAATGTTGCATTGGTATTTTTTTCGATCTCTCTCTCCTCTCTGGCGGTTAATGTTTACAACCGCTATTTTTGTCATGTGATTCGCAGAATCGGCATATTTACGCGTGCGTTCTTTTTTGTTTTATGGTTTACTCGATGGCCGGTCGGAATTCCCGGGGAAAAAAATGCGCTTCTGTGCGGAAACATGTTGAACTTCTTGTTGAATCAAAGAAAGTAAAATTAAGCCTCAAGGGAGATTATTCGTTGGAAGATATCTTTATGGAAATGAATTATCTATTTTTAAAACTGTTTGTTATGGCATTCACGAGAGCACTGTAATGTGCGTCTCAATATTTTTGTTTTACACAAATGCATTTTGTAGGTATTTGTAAGGCTCGGTATAACGATCAGCAGTATTGAAAATAAAGTTCTCAAACTATCTACATCCATATGTATTCTCAAAAAGAATTCCACACGTGCCACTCGTGGACAAGTAAAAAAGGCCATAATCCTAGGTGGCAATTCTTCTGCGTTTGGGTATTTCAATTACAATTGGATATTGCAGTCCCAATTAGTGCTTGGCGTGTAAATCTTGCAATCGTTACTTGTCTCTCGTGAAGCTTGCTCGTTTTATGTTATCGTAGTGCAATGAGACACTGCTTCGGAGACACCCACACTAGTTGATTATTTTCGATTTGGGAATTGTGTAAAAATAGTGTCCTTACAGGGAAGCCATCTTATATCACCGGGTAGACATCCGAAGATTCGTTGACCATTTTGCGATGTGTGCAATTGGGTTTCTGTGCAAGCTATTTTAAGATTTCTTATTTCTGCGTGATATAAAGACAAAATTTGCATTTCAAAACACTCACTATATATTCTTCAAAGGAGTGCATTTATTTTTGTGTGTGATTTTCTTTACTATAAGTTTACACACTTCTTCGTGGTGTATGTTTAACGATTGCTTTGAAAATATGCTTTTCAAACTTATTAGCTTGATTTTATTCCTATAATAGTTATTGTTAAGAATAAATGCTTTAATAATCGATATGATGTGCAAATATGAAGCTTAATTTTTATCACTTTTATCCTTTTTTTTCTAATGGAGACGCATGGTTTCTCTTTAAAAAATCGTCCGTTCGTCCTTCCTGTACCGATACTTTTCCATTCTTCCACCCATCACAAAACAAAAAGATAAATTTCATTCATTTTCCGAGCTGTGTAACACTGGTGTCTTTTTTGGCAAACGACTGCGACTTTGTGCAGATCCCGAGTAATAAATTTGCCTGGCCCGCCCGGCAAGTGAAAGATTTTTGTGTGTCTAAATTTAAACTCAAAAGAAACGAAGATCGTTCTTGGTGTCGATCGTGTTGCGGCGGGTAATGGATGTCTGAAAACGCAACGCCATCCTCGTGGTGTGGTACAGTATATTTTCGGTCGCGAATCTTGTTGCGAGGTACGATATTAGATTGATGTTGAATAATCAGGGAAAGAACTTGTGAACATCGTCACACAGCAGCTGGTTAGCAGTCTCACCGGTGTTCTTATTCTTGACCGTGATAGACACCACAGATTCAAGTTTATGTTTAATTTACTTGCCTACAATGTCTGCTTGTGTACGGTGAACAAATCTGGTTAGAACTTGCTTTTGAGGACGTTTTGCTAAATGTCCGAGTCTTCCAACGAGTGTATGTGTTTTGCTCCAAAGTCCTGCTGGCTGATGATCAACCGATCATCCTGTTGGTCTAAGCGAGCTGGAGCTAAAATTAATGAGCCGCACACATGCTGCTGGACCACATGTTTTGTAAATAGACCGTCCAATGTCCGGCTTGTGAGCTTGTGGAAAAATACCACCGCCCAACGCCGCAAGACGACTGCAAGTTGTTTGTATCAATTGGCATTAAGTGCATCCGCCTTCATCTTCTTCGAGAGGTGTGGTTTAGGTTTGAATCAACCGGTTTAGAGCGGTTTGTGGAAGCCAACAGTAAAAAAAGAGATGCCCCCAACATATGCAAATTGACAGATCTCTTGCGGAAAGATATTTCAAAGGGAGTGCTTGCACCATTCCAAAGACCTACGGCCACCTGACCAAGTGACTTCCAGCTCATGCGGCGTAGGAAGTGCCCCCATCAGCCTCGCTAATAAAACACCGTCAGGTGGCGCGTGATTGTCGCGAAACGTAATGACTATCACCTTCACTTATTGGAACACATTACCTCGATAACGCTCTGGCAAGAGGGGGGACCTCGTGACCACCATTAGCACAAGGCACACGACTTTACAGCTGGATGGTGTGGAATTAACATGCATTGGTGAGAATTAAGGCCCCTGGAAATCTCACACCTTTTTTCGTGCGGAACGGTCAAATTTATTCGCACATTTTCTTTATCATGTCCGTGGAACTGTAATTTTGGGAACGCAATGTGACATACTTCAAGATCACTTAAGGAGATGAGAACACCCACAAGAAGTCTTCGGGGATTTTATCTGTGTATTTTCTTAAAATAATGTTTGATGATTATACAGTTGGTGTCCGAGATGCACTATTATAGTGGACTTGATTTTCGTGAATCCCGAAAATGGGGGCCATATCGTTTATACTTCACAATTATGGAGTTCGAATCCGCGTATTTTTCGGTACCATATGTCTGGAAGTCTACATGTATAAGGATCACTACAAGGCCCCTCGGCCTTGTTCCATGATGTAGTACTAAAGCACTTCTCGGAACACAACGAAGATCGTCGAAGAAATCTCATCCTCAGTTCTATGAATATGTTTAGAAAGCTAGCATTTGCTAGCCATCACCAGCCGTGATGGAGGATCATGAGTGTAATCTTCCTCAGAAGTTTGATGATATGGCCACTAGTTGAATTCCAGCACAAAATCACAAAATTTCTTAAAATATCCGCAATGCATAAGCAACAGTAATTAAACTGCCTACAATGAAGTGACCCCATGTAAGCGGCTTTCAAAAATGTTGGCAGTATATTAATAACTCACCCGCAGCACACCAGTTGGCCGGTCTCTTCCTGGTGCAGAGACGATCGCGTGTAATTAAATCAACGTGTTTTTGACCGTGTTTCTTTATTTTTCCCACCCCAAAGTAGTACATTCCGCATGTCCGTTTGTTGCCAAAATAATTTAATTACACCGGGGTACGGTGGAACCATGTTGCCGAGGGCCCTTTATTGGAATGCATTTGCTTCCGTTATCAGAACATCTTTGCCTCCATCCAGCTTTTTTGTTGTTTGTACTGGACTGACGTAAAAGGAGTAATTTATTAGCAGCTTTTTCGAAGGCAAATACCAAATGATCATAAAGATGGCTTGAATGGATCGCAGTTCAACGCGTAGAGCCTCTCACAAACCGGAGATAAGCTGGCGTTAGCTGGTTTGGTAAAATGTATACCTGTTTGCGTTACGCTAACGTCTGCTAGATCACATGGATCGGAGCGTGGATACT
Organism: Anopheles marshallii; assembly: GCF_943734725.1. Classification (NCBI taxonomy): domain Eukaryota; kingdom Metazoa; phylum Arthropoda; class Insecta; order Diptera; family Culicidae; genus Anopheles; species Anopheles marshallii. Next base: position 52,434,404 of record NC_071327.1, read on the forward strand.
ACACGACAAGAATCCGGAACCGACTGGCTCGTTGATGACCGAGCGAATTCGTAGTGTTCCCTCCTAAGGTTCTTTCCGGCCATCGTGATCCAATTAATATTGCTTTAGTATTGACACTCTGGTGACGCGTCACCACGCTTCACGGTGTGTCGCCGTATCACGTTGAGACCAGCATGTGGCCAAAAATGTGTGCCAAACTGTGAAGCGTAACGTATAGCCGTACTTAGCGGTTTGTAACGTTACGTACTTTGCTTTCATTATTGGTAGAGAATGTCATTTGGCATGGTGCCGTACGCGGGTAAGAGTGTGCGACGACGATCGCGACATTAAACTCGTTGAACTTGCGGTTCTAAAGTCCGCCACCGGGCAAAACGCTCACGAACTGCGCACCAGATGCCATGGATGCGTGTATGTCTGTGTCGCGTAATCGCCACACGCTATATACACAACGCATCTAGATCCTGTTTACAAACACAAAACCGGGCCTTTTTCGATGACCACCGTGACGTCAAGTGAGATAACGCACCGGGCAGGTCCGCCGGTGTGACATTCAACTTCTCGGCTGTGTCGGGGCGTGTATGATGACGTTTCCTTCGGGGCAGGGTGACGTAAACAACTCGGGGTCTCGGTGCAGATGATGCTGCGGCGTGTCCGTAACCGCTTCGTACCGATCCGGTTCGGTTTTGGTTGGTGGATTTACTTAGCACAACGTCTCTAAAACTGGCGAATTGTGCGGTGTTGCTCTCGTGTAGAATTTCGACCGAAAGTTACTCGTCTCAATCTCGTCCCTTGTCAGGACAAAAGAGAGGCCTGTACCCCATCTGATGGTGGACATTGGCCGACACGCGATTGTCAATTTGCAACGATCAGGTCGGGCAAATTGTCGCGAATTAAATGAACTCTTTATGGGCCCTTCCTCTTAGTTCCAAGAGGAAATGTGGGAGTGATTTGTTGAATGTTCCAATAAACTTGATTGTTCTAGAATAAGATTTGCTTTTTATCGGACAAATGGTAAATGATTTATAATAGGCAGTCGTCATTATCCAGCGCTTCAAACTAGCTCATAAAAAATCGTCCACTACTGTCTCCGTCGCCGAGGTTAGTTTCTCCACTGTCATCCGGGGGGCACACAATGCAGTTTCACTACCGACGATTGGCCATTTCACGTGCTTTTACGTAATGTTGTACGAGTTTCCGATGTCCGGGCCGTTTGCTGTTCCCTCCCGTCCCTTTGCGTCATCTCGTTATCATCTAGCGCGCTTCGGTCTCACTCAATCTCTCCCGTTCTCACACCACGAATCAAGCAAGCTCTCTCTCTCTGACCCTGTCTAACGCAGCGGTCGGAGCCGGTACGACTGTGCACCACAACCCGCACACGGAGTCGATGAGTAGACGCGAGTCATTCCGCGCCTGTTCAGTGAGAATCTTACCACCGTTGAGACTGGACGTGTATTTCGCTAGCGGTGCGAAATATAACGAATTTTTCTAAACTACAAGCAACACCGAACCTCGGTTGTGTTGTGTGCTGTCTGTCTCGAACATCGTACCCCAGTCACAGTAGGCATCGAAATTTTATCCAATCGAACACAATTTGACATGATGTCCTGAAGATAGTGTGGGTGTGTGTGATACGATTAGAAGTTTACCAAGGGCGGTTATAAAAATTGCAAAAAGTGCTTAAGTGTGTCCCTCCATTTCCTTTGTTCTGCTCTCTTGATCAGTTGTGATATCTGTGATCTTCCGCACGAAACGCAACAAACGAGTGAATGTGGACACAAAAGGTCATACAAAAAAATGTTGTCCAAACTCTAAACACCACAAAAGATCTGACCGGATTTTTAAACGAGTGCAAGAACAAACAAAAAAATAGCAAACGCCGTCACCTCCAAACCAGCCACGCCAGTGTGTAGTGGGTCATTATCTTCCATTGCGAATCGGAGGTTGTTGCGGTGTGAATGTGAACGAACAAAAGCGCAAAGTAACGAACGTGCGAGGAACAGACAGAGATAGCCATAATTGCTCCCCATCAACTCACTGACGAAACGGATGCGAACGAATTTTAAGTCGCTGTTGCTAAGCGAACAACTCCCCATCCACGAACAGCTGTTTTGTACCGTTTATAGAGAGGAAAGCGCGGGAACGAATAACGTGCGTGTATAGAGAGCGAGTGAGAGAGAGAGAGCGCGTTTGGTTGGCTAGCTCTCATCGAAACTATTTGTGCGTGCGGTATAGTTAGTGAGAAGGATGCCTTAGCTCCACGTGGTTGAGTTTGTACCGAAATTCCAACAGCGCTGAAGTACTATATACCTATATATCGGAAGGTGGCAACCCTCTTGCTGAGAGTGCAAACGTTTTGCGTGACAGGGAGAGCGTGAAAGTAGTGCAATTAACTTAGGCGGTGGTACCGATCGGTGCCAGAAGATTCTAGAAACACAAGGAAACATTGTGATATTAGCTCCACTTTAGTGTACGCTACTACAAATCCTTTGTAAGCGTCAAAAATTACGTCCAAAAGGTACAAATCTTTCGACGTGTTGTTGAACATAGTGAAATTCGTTCGTGTGATATTTTTTAATCAAACCAAACGAGGTGGAGGTGTGTCCAAAACCCCCTCCTTCCACCACTCGGACATCATCATACGTAGAGTGTCTGCAACTACTCGGTGCAGTAGTGGAGAACTGTGACACAAGAAACATGGCATTCGAACAGAACAAGCTGCAAGTCAGCGGCGATGGAGTGGAAGATTTTATTCTAGCCTTGAAGGAACTGCTGTCACGGGTAAATATCTTCATCCGAGTCATTCTTATCTTATCAGCAAAATGTGGTCCAGCAATGAAGAGTTGAAGTGGAGTGGAGTGCTTTTTTTTGCGTAATGAATTTCTGGAATTTAGACTTCCGGTTCCCGTCGATGATACCGGAATGGATTACTAACAAATACTCTTTATGGGCAGGGGAATTCTGGGCTGGATGAATCATAAGCGAAATAACACTTCACTTTCCGCTTTGCCGAAGCGTTTGGGGGAAATACCTCAGCAATCGGGGCTGGACTTGTGGTGGAGGAATTCCCAAAGCGACGCGCTCAAGCTGGCTCACCAAACTGGTTTTTAATGAGCTTGGCTTGGGTAACGCGATCGCGCGACTGTTGCTAGGCCGGGTTGCGATCGTACAAGCGATCGCGTGGATGGAAGGTCAACAGAGCTCTGCGCCGTTTTGAAAGTAGAGCCGTGGTATAGTTTTTGTTGAATATAATCCTTTTTTGGAAGGAATCATTTCGTCGTTATTCTATAAGTTTTGTTCAAGAAAATGGTTCTCTTCTTTTCGCGTTTCGTGAAGATTTTAATGGCACTCGTTTAAAAGCGTTGTCAGATCACATTTGCTTCTGCTGCTATCATCGTCAAGCGTAAGTAATTAAGTGTCAATTAGCTAAGTAGTAGTGCACGCCCTTCCCTTTGGTATGGTTCCGTGTATGGTGTCATGCATAACTTTTAGGCGCCGACAATCTGTCGTCTAAACAAGTCGTGGAGGATATTTAACCGCCCTCTCGAACTCGAGAGCAAATTGTTCCCCGTTTTGTACACGGAGAAACCTTTGAAGTGTATAAGTGCTCGCGATTAAATCCTGTGACCCCTTTTCCCTTGTTTACTACTATTTCCAGCAAGGCCCGTGAAGGACTTGTGTCCAACCCTCGTGTCCTGATAGCCTGTTTGCCTTTTTTTTTACACTTTGTCAACAGACCGGTTGTGGCACACAGCTTGGTGTGGCAAATGTCTATTTATAATAAAACAAACCACCCCCGCCCTCCAACAGGCCGGTTCTGTAGGACCCACAGTTCTACGCCACGATGCACACTCCTTCGGACATGCGCAACGTATAGCGTTTTTTTTTTGTTGTTCATGGTTTGGCAAATTTTTTTCTACCGAAAATGTTAAAGCCGAAATTGTTTCCTAATTTAACATTTGTGTAACATTTCCTTTTTCTTTTTAGTACATATGCTCTCCTCCTTCCAACTGTTGGTCGTCGGTTTACTTACCCTTGGGCAATGTGTACCAACAGCTGTACCGAGCGTGGTGCCAAAACGTGATGGTTTCGTGCGAAATGTCTGCCATCCGTTGAATGCAATGCGGTCCATCCATCCAATGGCATTCATTGCAAACTGGTTACGTACAGCTTCGTGAGGTGTGTTTGCGTGTGGCTGTGTGTGCTTTTGGTATTTGGAAAGCAGTTGGAAAGGAACGAAGATTTCCACGTCTTCACTTATCCAACGGATGGCCTTTCCACTGTGCCCATGCTTTGCAAAAACCTGTAAATACCGAGCCACACACAAGGATGAGTTTAAATGAGAAAGATAAGGAGAGAAAGAGAGAGAGAGAAAGAGAGAGAGAGAGAGATATAGAGAAAGAAAGAGATCGGCCATAGAAGAAGGAAACAAAATATAGCTTCATAAGCAAAGCGGCACCGGTGGAAAATTGCCCGAAGAGCTTTTCCGAGCGTACGAACGGCGAAAAGCCGACCGTGAGCATCGAACACCTTCTTATTTGCGAGAAGCAATTTTCCCTGCTCACGAGTAGTTGGGTGCGAACCCGATGGCCGTTCACAAACGGACGGGCGGGCATCACCTGCAAAACCCGAACCTTCCCAAATGTTTCTCGTTCACCTCTGGGGGATATCCATCGGCCGATGCCAGTTGATGGTGAACGTTCGGAAAAGTTGGTTACCGCACCGCCAATAGCCGTGTGTCGTGAGTGTGTGTGTGCCAGTCACAGGCCTAGCAATACAAGAGAACACGGACCGGATTCACACGGGCTAGTTCCGAGTTCCATGGTGGTGACCTGTGAAAACGGAAGGCTCCAAGCGTATTAGGCAACCACGCATTCGGCATCGACAACCACCATGAGTTCGTTGGCAATGTTTCGCGTGTTTGGGTGAAAAAAAATCCCCCCTGCGCGCCGCTCCGTACGCTGACAACCGGAACACGGGGTAGAATTCATTTCCGTAAACGAAAAGAAGAGTCTCAGGATTACGCCGACACTACTGCGGCGTGGTTACCGAAGGACGAACTGTTTGTGTGCGCGTGGTTTTATCGATCCCGCTCTTTCCCGGGTTGGACGGCTGCAAATCAGCTGCAACGGCGGCAACGCTCGCCTGACTGCTCCCTTCGCCCCCTACGAATGGATACACTGGACAGTGATTTCTATGTCGAGCTAGTAACAAAGGTACTGAAAGATGTCTACAGTAATTCTACGTGGATAGGAGCAAGAAACCCCATATACTACCACATCATGACGCACTGTAGAACTCGAGCGCGCCCGATCCGATGTGTCGCTTTTGGATACGGTTTGCGCACTGTTTAAGGCACTCTGTTCTCTTTTTTTCTCCTCCCCGCGGTGCCAGAATACTATTTTTGTCGGCAAACAATTCCTCGAGACAAATGGCGCGGCTGTGCGACCGTGTGCGGTGGTCTCTTACGTAAGTGGCGATAAAGATTGTATCGAACTGGCCGGCACCAGATAGTTTGCAAACTTCACGTGTGTGTAATTGGTGTTTCGTACAGTACTGCATGTTAAACTATGTCGACTTCCTCTGTACAAAGTGTGTCCTAGAGAGCTTGGAACTCCGAGAGATGGAGGACATCGGAAGATTCACTAGAATGTGTGGGGTAGCACTTACTGGGAGATACGTTTACAATCCTCAAAATGCTATTGTTGCTGTGCAATGCCGAAGACATGCCCCCAGTGAGAAGGAATTCGTAGATAAGGTTTTGAGATATTCGTCAGTTCCTCTCCGTGACAGCTTCAGCTGCCAAAGCGAAGCTTACTTTTTAAACACTTACTGTTACTAGGCAGGAAATAATATTGACCCACCGACCAAAAAAGATGCAGCGATAAGCGGCAATCGGGTGGTGGGCCAGGTTCAATAAAAGTTTGTGCTCCCGTCGTTTATTGATAAGGTCATTTTTTGGGGGAAATTCTGGAAGTAGCTCAAAAGTAGATTATTCATCCAGTTTTTTTTACCATGATGGGGTGGTATGTTTACGAATGTAGCAACGTTGGTTAGCGCTGTTACTAAAGGAAAGTCCCCGTGACATCAGCTGGAACCGTTCAGCAGATCGTGTTGTCAAAACATTTAAACGTTTAAACGCTCGATTAAGCACGACAGCAAATTTAATTACTTGTCGTTTCCCGCCTGTCTCCACCTGCGTGGCAAACCTCTGAAGGAAAGGACACAAAGAGGGAACGAAAAATGAGACGCAAATACTGTCAATAAAAGTAATTATCGAGCTATCGTATCGTGTATCTATGGCTGGCAGTATCCTTTTCATGCTGCGATGGACACAGTCTTGCACAAGTCTTTAAGGAAGGATCTTGGCCTTTAAGTGTCAGTGGTTTGTTAGAGCATTCCTGGCAAACAATTCTCTAAAATGTCTCGTCGTCTTTCGCCAGCCAGCAAAAAATATGACCTTCAAGTTCCTCTTTGAATTCCTGTTTGCGACTACACTGTCACTTTCTGTCCGAAATCGGTCATCACATTTGTTGCTCTTTCGAACCACGTGAAACTGTAGTACATGTACCCCAGTACGGGCGGGTGTGTTATCAATGACGCACGATTGTTGTCATTTCGAGGGGTAGCTGCTGTTATTTGCTTTTTTGCTATGGTTGACCTGAGGCACGGTCCGCTGGCATGACGCTTTCCTGAAGGGTTGATCTGGCTCGATCTGGATTTGCCCCGGTCTACAGTAGTAACTGTAGAAATCGTCTTTGTGACGTCTAGAATGCAAAGTAATATTGTTTGTACAATTGTTTAGAATATTTTGATGCATTTGTAGGTTAGGTGTATGTGTGGTTTGGAAACGGTTTTTGAAGAACATCTCTTGGTCTTTGTTCGCCTTAAATTACCACACCCAAGGTATCGTTAGTGACCCTGAGCTAGATAAGTCCAATTTATCTGATATTGAACTGCTGTTAACCACCAGTGCTTATTCGTTGAAGTTAGTCATCTTGGTCCAGCGTGCGCTCCCCAACAAAAGGGGCATGTTTACAGCTGATATTCATATGCGCTATTTGTTTGTGATGCTCAATTCTTAAGATTCGTCGATCTAATGAGCTTGATGACCGGCAGGTCTCACATGTTTACCCAGACATAAATCTCGCCTTTGCTTTTACTGCAAGCAATGACGAAATAGTGTAACCCGGATTCCCACATGGCAGCACACATGAAGCACTGGTGATCAAACAACTGATAATGTCACTCACTGGTAGCATGTTTAGGTCATGATGATAGCGAACATTGCTGCTGCTGGCTGGCTGGTTGCTCTGACGTCTCGCTCGCTTCTCGGTTCGATGCATTTTGTTTGGATTTGGGCTGCTGTATACGGGCGTGATCTGTGTTAATAGACACTAATTAATGCTGGTTTACTCCTCGGGGCGGTATTTTACTAGCTGTAGCGAGATTTATCCAGGTTGTCCTACAAAGCTGAAGATGAAGAGCTATTCATTTCCTAGAAAATCATCACACTCTGAGTTCATTAGTCAAGCCAAGATGGTCTAATACGTGTTAATTTGCAGAAGTAGCTCGAAAAATATCAGCTAATAGAACGCAGTATTGTAACATCGGCACGAAGTAATGAATCATCGACGCGCACTGCCTTTTGGTAGCATATTTAACGACTTCAAACAGTAGACTTCCTGTTTATTGGAAGTGATAATGCGCCATACTGCAATTCATCTTACACGCACAGCATTATTCTGTTGTTGGTCATCGACGGAGCACTAGGGTTAAGCAAGTTACATGCATAAATCATCCATCGAGCCTCATTACACAAACGTATATATGTTTTGGGTATATTCTTGAGCGCAGCACCAGTAAATGCTAATTATTGCTAGTTCATGCAGCATCACCTTTGAAAGTTACGCTTTACTAACGACATTTGTTTTTCCTTTTTCTCAACATTACAGTACTTGGATATCGGTGAGGATCTAAATGTACCTGATGACTTCACACAGAGCGAAATGCAAACCGGTATGTGGTGGCGCCATCTGGCGGCCGGTGGAATTGCTGGTGCAGTGTCGCGAACATGCACGGCCCCGCTGGATAGATTGAAAGTGTTCCTGCAGGTATGTGTGCATCACGTTACAACCGGCCGGAGGACACATTGTACTAATGGTTGCGATTTCTATCCGCAGGTTCAATCATCCAAACAGAGAATCTCAGATTGTCTTCAGTACATGCTGAAGGAGGGTGGTGTGCGGAGCCTCTGGCGTGGCAATTTCATCAACGTGCTAAAGATCGCCCCCGAAAGCGCCATCAAGTTTGCGGCGTACGAACAAGTGAAACGGTTGATCCGTGGTAACGACAAGCGCCAGATGACGATCTACGAGCGGTTCGTGGCGGGTGCGTGTGCGGGTGGCGTCAGCCAGACGGCAATCTATCCGATGGAAGTATTAAAAACACGACTAGCGTTAAGAAAGACGGGCGAGTACAGCAGCATCCTGGATGCGGCATCGAAGATCTACCGAAGGGAGGGACTACGCTCGTTCTACCGCGGCTACATTCCAAACATGCTCGGCATCATCCCGTACGCCGGTATCGATCTGGCGGTGTACGAAACGCTAAAGAAGAAGTACCTTAGCCACCATGAGACGGAACAGCCGAGTTTCTGGCTGTTGCTTGCTTGTGGCAGTGCATCCAGTACGCTCGGACAGGTGTGTTCGTATCCGTTGGCGTTGGTGCGAACTCGATTACAAGCGCAAGGTAAGACTGTGCTCGTGCACTCGGCTCGAAAAACAAACGATAAACTAACCGAAATTCTTTCCATCCTTTTTCTCCCTTTATGCAGCGGTTACAATCGGTCCAAATCCCGACGGTAGCGTAGCGGTGGAACCGAACATGACGAATGTATTTAAGCGAATAATACAAACGGAAGGTCCGGTTGGTCTGTACCGTGGAATCACACCAAACTTCATCAAAGTATTACCGGCCGTCTCGATCAGCTACGTTGTGTACGAGTATACGAGCCGTGCGCTCGGCGTTAACATGACGTGATCTGTTCCAGCAGTGCACGAACATCAGATTGCTGGTGGCTCCGCTTACGAGGCATCGCAACAGCATCCTCAGCTGCCGTCATTCCGAACCCCCGACCTCGGGGACACTTTCGGGACGTCATATTCGCCCTTTGCCTCCATCTGCTTGCAGTACACGAATCACACATTAATATAGACCTGATATCCCTCCCATCGGCGGGAATTGGAACACCATCCCCGGGGGAGTTTCTCACACACTGTTAGTCTTTTGGATTGTTGTTGTATCGGTTTGCATTTCCCGTCGTCATCGCCAGCGCGATGTGGTAGCCGCGAAGCCAACAAACAAATGGCAAAAGATAAAAACACCAAACCCCAATGTGGATCGTTCAAGAGCAATAGAGCAAGGTGGTGTGATGCACATTCTTCCCTACACCATCCAGCTTTAAAAAAAAGGATAGCCCCCTTGTTTTCGCGCTTCCTGAGGTGTACAGAATCTATCCTAAAAGTTTCACACGCTTGTTAACTTCAGTAAACCATCGCTGGAGGTTGGGATTGTGGGAAAGACGTTAGAATAGTGACGTGTGGCAGTTGGTTGCGTTCTGATAATAGCGCCGAGAAAACGGCGTAAGCTAGAGACAAGCAAATGCAGTGGATTAAATTATTGCTCTTATTTTAATATAGTAGCCAATTTTCAAATTATTTTCCAATTCCATTTATTCAATTATTTAACCATTCTTCCAACACCCAACGCACGAAACGCGCTCCGCTCGCTCGACTTAAGCGCACGCAATGCAAATGAATGATAAAGCAGAAAATGATAATGTTCGCATGTGCGCACCACGAGTGTGTCACTTCCGAAGTCCGAAGAGAACAAGACAACACACCTGTTCGTTCCTTATTTTTGTCATTCGCAGCAGAGCCCGCGATTAGAAGACACGTTCTTCGCCGTACCTAGTAGTAGCGCTAGTTAGGACTTACAAAAACAATCAATGAAAGTGGCTCTCTCTTCTTACTATTTTCTGTCTTCATCTTCACCAAGCATCATTTGTGTTTTATGCATTGAGTGCACGAGTGCGGGCGCATGAAGTTTCTGATACCTTAAGAATGATGTCAGTTTCACCAGAATCATCACGCTTTAAATGAATGGAATGAATTCTGCGCAAAAAATGAGAGAGAGAGATAGAAACTAATAGAACAAATATAATGCAAAGTTCGAAACAGTGAAACGCAGAGGAAAACACACGTACACAGCTAGTAAAGAAAGACTTTTACAATTTTAAATTATTTATTAAAGTAAAACAAGAAATACAGTATATGTCCGTGAAATGAAATGAAGAAGGAAAAGAAGAAGAAAACCAGCGACAACATGAAAATCGAAAACATGAAAATGAAATATTACAATAGAACAAATAATACTATCGAAAAATGGAAAGCGTTTTGCAATGTGTGTGTTTGCGTTTGAACGAATGTTTTCCGTATCTGCACGTACGGCTGAATTGCAAGTTGAGAAATGGTTTCATCCATCATTTACACATTTGTTTTACGACTTTATAAATACCTCATTACTTTACTCATGTAGCACAAAAGGTACGCAGCATAATATTTTTTTATATATTTCGTTTGCTTTTATCTAGACAATGTATGTTTTTGTTGCTTTTATTAGTAATGTTTGTATGCTTTCATTGTCATTTACTATCGCTTTTACATTACTTAAAACACACATAATCGAGCGGCCAATGTATTGAATCCTTTGCGGATCAAGCGATTGCTGTAGTGAAGAGAAAGAGAAGACTAGAATGAAACGAAATAACAGCATATTAATGCAACATTAATTAAATGAAACAGCAACAATACAAGCGTATATATATGCGAATGCGCAAACAAAGAAAAAAAAAGCAGAACTCTTTTCGTCAGCAGAGCATACAACAAGTTATTTCTCCTGTGATCATGGATGTTAAACTTAAATATACTGAAACACATAGATTAACGCCTTCAACGACAGTACTAAACGATAAAATGTACTGCTGAAGAGGGCAACCCAACATTGAACGCTAACAAAGGGGCTAGAAGGAGCAGGGGACGCTTTCGAGTGGACGCAAACATGTATGAATAATTATACTGAATACAATGAATCAAATGAGCCATCGTTAAAACTACACCGTCTCTGTAATGCTCTGGTTAAGGACATAGACAAATATTTGCCACCACCACAAGGAATGTTGGAAGGAAAACGCAGGGATGGAAGGGAAACGCAACAATGTGGGGACGAGGGGACGAGTTTAGTTTAGCTAGGTAGGATGATTTTGAAAGGACATGAAATGGGAACAGGCGAAAAACGTCGTGTCAGGCGGAATAGGTGGTGTTTAACGAAGTTTACAACATTTTGTGTGTGTGTGTGTTTGTTTGTTACCAGTGAAGTGATATTTAGAGGAATGTTGTATTTTTTTCTTTTTCAATATAACTCTTGAAAAAATCACACAAATACCGTACCAAATGAAGGAACCGGAACCACAGTGAGCGTCCTTATACACACTGAAATCATATTCTTTTCCCCAAATGCATAGTTTATACCGCCACGTACGGTTATTTAACGGCAAACCAAGCAAACGACTAAAACCAGTTATATTCCACTTCCACACTCGCTCTATCTATAGTTCCGAATGGCTTCTAACACACACAGTTGTGCAAAATGAAATAGATAATTTTTCAAATCTTTCCTAAACACGTTCGTTCGTTGAGCAGTTGAAAACTAAAGCAAAAACACTTAGTGTGAAACCGTGACACAAACTATCTAAAGATACTTAAATACTCCCAGTCGGCGTCGTTGTGCATCGAACGCGGGTCACTACCGAACTGGGCAAAACATTCAACACACAGCAATGAATGACGAAAACTCCAACCTAATGCGCAACCTACTACTGCAGTAATGTAATAGACAAATTACTATAAATAAATGAAAGCAAAAAGGACAATTTCAATAAATATAACAGCAGCAACATAAATCAAGCGTTATTTAGTTGTCGTTTCGTTGCATTATTAATGAAATTACTACTTAGTAACTAGTTTAGAATATTTTAGATGTATATAAATTATCGAATTAATCATTGCAATTGAGTGTTTGCTTCAAACCCCAATAAAGTGATGTTAATAATGGAAATTTTCATATATGGCTGACCAGTGTGCACTTGCGATGAACAAGTTGAGCATTGCAATCCCCATCGCTAGAGGGCGCGCGCGAAGGGTTTTGAATTTTCATTTCGCTCACCAAGCTACCGTCCGTAAGCGGTATATACTATGGTAATACACTGTGGTAATAATGATGAACATGATGCAAATTGTTCAATTTTCCCTTTTGTTTCTAATGCTCGGTGTTACATTGTAATAAATGTTAGTACATTTACTTTGAATTAATACAATTCTTCTTCGATAGAGGATTATTAATTTCTTAATACCTTGAACAGTCGGATAAAAGGATAAGGTAGATCAAAGAGTCTCAATCGAGGAAGCTGCCACCGGAAGCTATGAGGATGTTGAAGGAATTCTTTGGCAGATCCTTCCGAAATGTCAAATGATCAGCGTATGTCCTATGGTCTGCCAGGGAAATTTTATTCCTCTCCATGTGTGCATGCTGTTGGAGTTGTTCGAATCTAATCTAAATTCGAGATTATAGGCAAATGGAAAGTCAGTCAGGTCTATTGTTCAACATAAACAAACTGTAAATTGATTTTTGGTCAATGTTATGAAGTACTTGCAGGTCATAGCATCGAATGTTTATTTGATTAACAGGACACACTGTTTCATTGCTCAAGATAGTTTGATTTTATTGTATTGACATGTTTAAGAAATCAGAATTGTGTATATCATTTCCTTACGAAGATTCGGTGGTCGTTGCCTACCCAGTAGTGGTAGCCTCCTCCTCTGAGGTGGTTGCCTCCTCAGTAGTGGTAGCCTCCTCAGTAGTGGTAGCCTCCTCTGTGGTGGTTGCCTCCTCAGTAGTGGTTGGTTCCTCGGTGGTAGTTGCCTCCTCAGTGGTGGTAGTTGTGGCCTCCTCTGTCGTCGTTGCAGCTTCCGCAGTAGTCGAAGCTACCGAAGTGGTCGGACTGGCAACGGAAGTTCCCTCCGGTGCAACGGTACTGGTGGTGGGTCGGTGGAACGGTGGCCTCAACCACCACGGACGTCCATGTCCACCGAACGGAGGACGCGGAAGGAAGGGTGGACGGAATGGAGGAATCCTTGGAATGGGCCACCACGGTCTGTTGGGTATGGGTCTGAAGATACCGATTGGTTGAATTCCTGCATTAGCTTCAGCCGATCCGGAAGCATCGCCAGACTGTTGTTCGCCCGTTTGATCGCTTTCTGACGAGCTACTGCTAGAATCACTGTTCTGGGATTCGGATGGCGGTGCAGGTCGAATGCCTATACCAAAGTTGGAAAAGCTAGCAGCGGAAGCTACCGCAATGGTTGCGGCGGCAAGGAATATGATGGAAACCTTCATATCGTTACCGATTCGGGTCAGAAAACTCCAAGAAAGGAACTGATGAGTGTTGCTGTGCAGGATGCGTCTTATAAACCAAATTAAGCTGAGTAATTATCAATTATTCTGCATAGTAAATTAAGGCGGAAGTGTTGACAGCTAGTCGGACAAATATTTAACTGCATTTTGATTATGAAATCAACAAGAGAGCCAGCATCGAAAATTATCATTGTAAAACGTGTCTGGCGTTCATTTAAGTTAACATATACCAGCTACTGTTTGATGTGCGATAATATAGAATTGTATACATTCTTATTAGTATACATTTACGAATTACACTACTCTTCAATGCTCATTTAGAATGTTTTAACATTTTCAAAGACGTCATAGGGCTTTGCTTAAGCTGTTTCTACCAATTCTAAGTTGATTAATGGTCAAATAAATTCATCATCTCCAGAGCCTACCCGCAAAACATTGACACAACTGGCACAAGTTCAATAAACAACCTGCATTAACGGTAGCAGTTTGAAATATTTTGAACTGAGTGTATGACGATTTTAAGTCACTTTGCTAGCTATATAAAGTGACGACCGGCCTGGATGACGACTGAGACCTCTTTTTAACATACAAGACGATAAGCATGAAGTGTATCCTATCGCTCCTGTCCGCCCTCAGCGTGGCGCTTGTTGTGGCTATTCCGGCCAACTTCCATTACGGTGGCGGAGGCGGTTACAACATCAACGGAACGAGCCAGAGCTTTAATTTTTCCGGTGACAGCAACAGTTCATCGTCCCTGCCCGATTTTGGCCAATTTCTACCAAACCTGACGCAGCCTTCGAATGGATTTGGATTCCCGCAGTTCGCGCTTCCCTCATCGTGGAACAACTTTACCGATGCCATTTCGTCCATCTTTCCAGGGTTTGGTGGAGGTTTCCCATTCTTTGGCAACGGTCAGAATGGTGGTTTCTTTGGTTAATGTGAACAAATTGTTTGTAGCAGGGAACGTAGGGAACGCAAAAGTAATAAAACCGATTTAGAAGCAATCAAAAAAGATTTTTTGGAACTATATTTTACTTCCGTGTACTTCGGCGACTTAGCGTTGAAAATCGCCAGCTAAGAACAGAAGAAGAATTAAGAGATTTTGTAATAAGCAATAGTTTTGTTAAGAGGTTTTAACCTTTTCAGGTTTGTTAATACTACCGAAACCGAAATATTTACAGCGACAATTATGAATAATAATTAATAATGAATGAAGGGATAAAAAATAATAAGTAAAAAATAATACGGCAATGCGTCAAGAACAGTGAACAGATATGGTTACTTTCCCAACGAGTTATTTCATATGTTGCATATGTTCAAATGTTGCTAGAAGACATAATGCTTAACGGTTGTTTCAAACGAAAGAAGAAAAAACTCCAGAATGTAGGCAATACGCACAACTTAAAGATCAACTGAGAATGGTACTAGGGCAAGTGTGCCAATAGCGGAGCAATTACTCAGCATACAAACTAGTGTTTGGTGAATCTGATTCAGATTCAGTAATTAGAATTAATCTTTGAATTGTATGAATGAATCTGAATCCCTGTTCCAAAGGTTCTAAAACCTTATAAATTAGTGATTCTCTCCAGGAAAAAAACAGGTTTATCATTATTATTTTTATTTCTGTAATACGATTTTTTTTTATTTTAACCTAAAATAATTACTATCAAACAAATCAACTCGATTGGTTAACGCAATCGAATGCTAACAGTGGTTAAACTTATTTAATTTTTGTACAAATTATTATTTAAGAAAAAGCCTACAAAAAATCATGAATCTTATGAGCGTTGAGAATTGATTCCTGATTTAAATGGCTCCTCTCCAAAGATTCGTGAGAATGACTCTTCTCATAAGATGCATTAAGCACAACACTAATAAAAACAATTAAACTATGTTGGCGGTGTTTCTAACAAGCAAATGTTTATGTTTCCACGAAATATGATAGAAAATTCGTTTCTCTTTTAAAAAACGACGATAACGAGAGAAATTCATTAAAAAACGCCCTTTTTTACAAATGTTTTATTGTACCTGTAATCGTGGTATGGTTCCTATTGTGGTTGTTTCATGTCCCAAAGGTGGTGCTATTTTTTGTACATTACTTTTTCACTAATACCATAACGTTTCCCATAATGTTGAGGTAATGATCGAGATTCGATTTTCATCTTCCGTAGGACCTGTGTGCAATTTTTTTCCGAACTTCGGGGTTAGCACCTCAAATGGTAAGAAATGGAATCCCAAGAAACTTCGTGTTGGCTACTACGACCACTAAAGGGAAACGCTTGTTTTTAGTTTCTGTAGTTAAAAAAATGAAATTACACTCACTGACCGCATTAATGCTAAAATTAACGATTTTACAGCATATTCGTGAAGACTACAAGCGATTTTATTGATTTCCCTGTCATTTTAGGCGTTAAGAAAAAGATGCCTTTGTATTTCAAACGATTCGTAAAAGACCGGAGAACATTTCGATTTCCTATCACTACTTTGATTACGTTTAGTTTGTCGTAGGGTTTGTATTTTATTCCACTACTACCGCTTCTGGTACACTTACCCTACAGCGTTCACATTGAACCCTTGAAGTTGCACACATTTTCGCCCCTCTTTATTTATTTTATCGAACCTCTGTTTGGCTAGTGTCATAGAGTTCCTTCCTTGTTGCAAAAAACAAAAAGATGTGTCGCAAGGTTAGCTATTCACTTATCGATTTTTGCATTCGATTATCATCTGTAATGGAAGCTGTTTCAACAAGCCATTACGAAACCAACCAAACATTGATCCAAATGAAATGCACGGTGCATTTTTGTGTGACATCACCGAAGTTTACTTCGGGCGATATAAAAGTGGCAGCTCCACCAGTAAGCATCATCATTATCAGTGAACTGTAAGCCTCAATAAGTAACATGAAGTTAATCTTGACGACTCTTTCCATCATGGGAGTGGCGATGGTGTACGCTTTGCCGGCACATCATCACGGTGGAAGAGACAGTGGATCGCTCAACAACTTTACCAGCGGTAATACAGCGAACAATTCCTCTGGTATACCCAGGTTCGGGTTCAATCTACCATCCAACATTCCAGGTTTTGGAGACGGTCAACAATCCGGACAGCCATCGTCCGGAAATGGACAGGGTCGGGGTGGTTTTCCGGGCTTTGGTCAACAGTCCGGACAACCATTCTTCGGAAATGGACAGGGACAACTCGGATTTCCAAGCTTCGGAAACGGTCAACAATCCGGATTGCCATCGTTTGGAAATGGTTTTCCGAGCTTCGGTAACGGTGGACAGAATGGAGGTTTTCCTTTGATCCCTAACAACGAGCAAGGAATTGGAGGATTGCCAAATTTCGGAAACAACCAACAGGGCGGAAACTTTCCGTTTTTCACATAAGAAATGAATCAGCTCTTGTCACAGTATAATAAAATCGAAACAGTCGAATGGAAATACAAGAATTAGAAAAATAAAAAAAAAACTTACCAACAGCTCAAATTTATGAAGGAATATACATAAAGTGAATAGTAGTTTAACAACAACACAACTAAAAGTGATTGTGTTAATAGAGTATGTGGAATAACTGCTGAAATAAAAAGCAATCATATTTGTATTATTGGAAGCTTCACGGAATACTTTAAAAACATGCCGTACTAAAATGGATCACAATTACTGCCTAACTTTTCGATATCTTCAGTGCATGCTTTCAGACGTTGTCGAAATAAGGATGAGGATCTGGTCAGTTACCAGCCAGAGATCGTCTCGTGATCCTCTTAGTATTTTGATGAATTATTCAACGATCAATTTAACGAGCAGCTAGAGGAACCACTCTTAGATTATGTCATGCTATTTCTACCTAGCATTGACGAAACCCGAAAGGTACCGACGGAATAGTAGCCGAACTGACCAAAAATGGAGGTGCAGCAATAAAGAATAAAATTCATCGGATTATTGGAATCTTGGTATCATCTACCCCATATACAAGAAGGGAAATAAGCTAGAGTGTAGCAATTACAGGGGTATTACGGTGTTAAATACCGCCTACAAAATATTCTCCCTTACACTACAACATCGTCTTGTCCCATTCGTTGAAAGGGTTGTTGGAAACTATCAGAGCGGATGCCGAAACGGTAACTCAACTACTGATAAGATTTTCACCATGCGGCAGATATTGGAGAAGATGGCGGAGCAGCAGCTACACTCCTTCCATCTCTTCAACATAGCGCTGGAGAGTGCCTTCCGCGACTGGGAGGTGGAGTCTTCGGGGACCATCTTCTATAAGTTAATCCAGATCCTGACATACGATGATGACATAAACACAAGCCAAGACGGATAAGAAAGTAAGTTGATACATCTCACAGTACTAATGGATTACTGGTAGTTGTAATGTAATTACTGGAGCACCTCAATCCTCTGGAGGTTTAAGGTCTGGGAAGTTAACATTTGGACCGGTGAAGTTGCTAAATCCATATCCATCTTTATATATCCAGTATATCCGTCTATTATGAAATAATGAATGAAAAATGGATGAAGAAGTAGAATGGAGAAGGGTCGAAGCTTCTAAATGGCGAGTATTACATGTTAATACCGCTAATCTTCGGAAAATGATAAACAATTGTACATAAGTCAAGTTTACCCTGAACATCCTGTACATAGCAATGAAAGTGACTAGTTAAATTAAATAGTCGAAAAAAACTCTCAGACGTTACGATTCTTGATGACAAACCTTACCTTTATAAAAGTGTAGCTAAACAATAATTATGGACCATTTATTTCTCCATATTAGAGACTATTGTAATGCGATCTATTATTTTATCCATCAATTTGATTACAAAAGGTTTAAAATGTGCGATTATCTATCGATCCACCCATCCACCATCATCCACTTGGCGCGCCACATAAAACGTTTCAATGTTCCAACACCAGCATTATGGAAAAAGTTTCATTTCCTGCCCACCAATTTTCCTGGGCACAAATTTTCAGCAATTCCGCAAACGCCAAATGAACCCCCGCGCCACACGCAACGCAAAGCAACGTTTACGTCCGCCCCACGCCGTTAAGCGATTGGAAAGCATGCCTCAGTTTTAATGAAATAATAATGAAATAATTCTCATCTGCCCCCAAACTGCATTAGCCGCGGTTTAGAATGATATCACGCTTACTGTACCACCATGCGCCTCATGCCTGCCCAAAAACCACTGCCCAGCCTACTACGCGATGCAAAATATAGACTTCGTGTTTACGTCCATTTCACGTCGATTCCGGTACACTGCCGTTAGGTTGATTGATAGTGTGGTTGTGAAGCAAAAAAAAATGTTACCAACGGATGGGCATTTTTTTTTGGTGGGCTGCAGATTCTTTGGCATTCGGAATCATTACACAATCCTAGACGGGGTGAGGGAATTCAGAATATTGCCGTTTTTCGCGTGTGCCTAGAACCCAATTTATTTATTATCCAATTACGATCACCTTGGGATCCGTTAGCTTCTCCGATATGTAGAAAGAAGCGTAGAGATGTAGCGATGAATGGAAATCAATCAAAACAAAATCAAACTTTATGCCCGCTGATTTAATTTAGAGCTAATTACACCGAACTGTAAATGGTAGTTTGTGCATTTTACCATTGGCAGGCCGGGAATTACGGGTGGAATTTATTGTGCGATTGCATAAGAGCACTGCTTGTGCACCATTGAAGGGTGTGGTGCATGCGGTAGCTTATCGGATATTGATTTCCGTATACCAATTTTGAGGCCATTTTGCATAAGACCAGTTATTGTTTGCACATTTGAGGTGAGGTGCGAGCAAAACGCAATGAATAATGTCCCTTTTTTGAGACGTCCCAAAACCAAAACATGTTACGTCAAACGATCGATGTCGATCGCGTACTTGCGATTAGCGTTTTGCTATGCTTTTGTGTGTGTGTGTGTCTGTAGTTACCAATCGCTTCAAGTTGAGGAAGAATCAATTTCCCTTTAACCAAACTTACCATTGGTTGCTACTCGAAACGATGGCACAATGGCGCACTTGTCGTACGTTGAATTATTAACATTTCGTTAATGACCAAATGGACACCGGTGGGACAAAAATACAAAAATGACCGGTGCTGCCAGGGAGTTTGCAAACGCCGGCTGCACGTGGTCTGGCAAATCAAAGTACGGACACACTTCCATATGAAAGTATTAAGCGTGTTAAAAAGGCACGCCCGCATGTGACGTGTGTCATCGACAATTAGCTTCTGATTATCAACCAGGGGAGCCCTTATATAATGCCAAAATAAGTCTTTAAGCTCGAATGGCACTACTATAGCATAACTGGCATCTTCTTCTGATGAATAAGTTTGTCAGTGCATTTGGGTCGGTCGGGCCGGCTTGCAGGCGCTCACTGCGTACGACCGTTCGGTTGATCCAAAACTTGCTGACAACAAACAGTGTCCGATTGATGAATGGTGCGGTCGTTGGGGATTATGCTATGCGCACAGACACACTATTTCGACCGTGTAACCCTATTTCACATCCTGCATAGCATATTGATATTCTGATAACATGACAAAGGTTGACCGCTTTTTCGGGTGTTTGGCATGACTTGGGGCTTTCTTTCCGTGCATGTATGCGGAATTGGCTCCCAGTGGATGGTATAGTTTCTTTTGTTTGTTTTTGAGTGAGTTAAGTGAATGAAATAATAAAAATCGAGTGGTAGAGATGCTTGACAAGACGAATATGTAATTGTATTTGGCTGATAAATGAAATGTAAAATGTACACAATGTATAAAAATATAACACTTGTTGTTAAAATGCATGCGTAATAAAATAGAATGTTGCAAACAAACAAAAAACCAAAAAGAGATAATACGAAAACGAAGTGTTGGATAAGAATTATAAAATAGTTAAAAACCTGATTTGTAATTAAATTTGTAATTACCATCAAAAATTCTAAAATTCTATAAAAAAATCCTAAAATTTTAAATAATAAAATTAAACAGATATTAAAAATAGTGCAAAAGGTCAAGTGAATAGTGAAATAGAAACCACCAACTCAAACAATTGTATACATTACATGATCATAAGAACTAATTATAAATGTAAATGTATGATTATTAAACAATCATATATTGAGTGAATACATACACCTTACTATAAAGAAGAAAAAACAATAAATCTCAATCTGATACCAAAAACGAAAATAAATAATTAAAATCAGCTAACTGAACTGCAGTTTGACAACAATAATATAACAATTAAGAAAACTAACCCAGTAACACATAAAACGACGGCAAAAAATGAATAAAAAAGTAGAGAATAAATACAAAACAATTAACATTAAAAAATAAATGAATAAAGCTTTAATAGAATGCACAAGTATACATACAAAATAACAAAAAAAAATATAAATACAACTCGACAAAGCAATAAACATGTTAATAATCATAGAATAGATCATTTGCAAGGGGTTTAATAGGAAGAGGTGATTACGAAACAATGAGCTCGTTTTGCTTCGCCAAACCTTTATTTCGCATCAGTAGAAATAGAACAAAGTTTCTTCGTAGGAAACAAACGATACAATCGACACTGCATCAGAATCCGCTCGACGTAAAGCGTAACACCAGAAAGCCGCAAGGGAAAAGATAATTAAATTACAAAGGAAACGAAAAACGAAACTTATGATGCAAACCATTCGCACATCATGCCATCGATAGAAAAGCGATCCAGCCCGTAAGGTATTGGTTGGCAAAAGGCGAAAAACGGTGACTATCTGTTCGAAAGATAGTTACAGTTAAGTGTGATAATGAGGCACGCTAAGGCAGATGCAAAAGGGATGGATGAACAGTGCACTAAAACGGCAAACGTTGCATAATGTATGGAAAAGAAAGGGAACACACATGCCGAAGGTGTACATACATTATTAGGAGCCGTTAAAGCATAAGCAACATCTACAGGTCTGACGACTGAATATCGTACGTCAATGGCCGTTTTATTTGTAGTTCCAGATTTTTTTTTTCGCAACATTTCTGCGAGAACGATCCTCTCGCCAGTTGGTTGGTACGTTTGCCTTCCAATTTGTACAGTGAATACAGCGAATGCTTACGGGTGGATAGTACTAGAGAGAACTAGAGTCGAGCATAGCAAGCTGGGTGTTCTTAAGCCACCTGAAATGGTGTGGAACTCGGTAGCTGAATCAGCATACGAGAAAACGATCCACACGCCACCGAGCTGCGGGCTGCTACCGTACGGGTTGTAATTTACATCTGGAGCGCTATAATTTACCCAGTGCGGACCCCAGACTCAGGCTTCTCTTCCGGCGGTAATCATCCTTTCCGAGGAAGTGTATAGTGCTGGGCCGATGGGCGTTGGGCGGTTGGGCGCCTGATCTACAATCAAACGGCTAAATTGTGCGTAGAGCAGCGCGGTGTGTTAGTTGCTTATTTGCCAGCCGAGTAGTGTTTTATTCTGCCAGGTTCTAGTTGTTGCTTCTAGAGCAGTTTTTTTTTTTGCTCTGTGTTGGAGAGTGTACTGAAACAAACTGATAGCGGGATGAGTTGGATTAAGTGAGCGACGTTTGTTGCACTTTGGGGAAGATAGGAAATGTATTGTGCTAGGTTGGGAAACACGCTTAATCTAACTGATCGCAGCGAAACAGATATGGATGAGCTAACAGTTATGGCTTGGGCGAGAGGAAATGCGTTAGGTACGGTTATCTTTAAGGCATCAGGCATTATTTTGATCGTTACTTTGTAGCATAAACGATTATGAAAGTTCTGGATTAATTCTTGCGCAACGCTCTTGCAATTAGCAGCCTACTTAAACCCTTCAACTAAATGGTAATATTGTAATTAAAACAATTGAAAACCCGTGAAAAAATATTGTTACCTTGCCACAAGTAAAGGATTTCTGATGAACTTGTGATAAATCTCTACAAAATGTAAAAATAAAGCGAATTAAAATGATAAATTTATAAATAAATAAAAAAACATGTTATAAAATAGCAAACAAAGCATTTGAATACGAAACAAACAAAACTGAAGTATCTAATGGAAATATAAATAAAATGAATTAAAGAAGAACATGTAAAAAGTATAAAAATGTAAACACAAATGAAACCGAAATGTAACTAAAACATAACATAAGTCAAATTGAAAATTAAAACTGTTACAAAAAGCTATAATAACCTATATAAGTTATGTACAAGAAGTTTTTTAAAGATACAGTAATATGACCGAAACGAAAAAAGAAGGGTTGATAAAACAAAATTGATTTAAAAACTCATATTTCTAGACGGTTTAATACGTCATGAAAATCGTTAAAATTAAAACCCCAATGAACTGAAAAATTATGTAAAATAATAAAATTGCTAATAATTACATAATTAAGCAAACACAAAAAGAAACGAAACAAGGTGCTAAACGAAACAATCGTAATCGTAACAATGATTAAGGAAAATAAATAATATTTACTACATTTGCAGGTGATGAATGAAGTACACATCTAAAGCAAATTTTTACTTTTGATCATTTATCCACATTTTATTATTTAACTATCTTTTCATACTTCTCTTAAACAGATTTTACGCGTGTATGATTCACAAGTATGGAGAAAAAATCTTTCTAGTAATTTTTATAGGTCACAAGCTGAGATACAGTTAGGTGTTTGTATGAACAAATAATAAGAAAAAATCAATTGCATAACTACCGAACAAATGAAGCATAATAGCCGATAGTACACGCTACGCTTAAAACAAACAAATAAGTGTGCTTGCTATCTGCCTGTCTAATCAGCTGACCGAAAAATGGATTAATTTACCAATTTCATCCTACAAGCCAGATTAGCTACCATGATGATTACAATACGAATAGCTGCCTTTAATTACAATCATTACCGCCTTTAAACCAAGTGATCGGTGACTTGATGCAATTGGAAAACAAGACGAAGCACACTACCGCTCGTACGCTTAGCAGCAAATCATGTTCACCGCCCATCGATTGGAACGTACCAAAATGGCAAATTGTGCAACACCAGCAACACACGACCCTGAAACGTGCCACGGAACATCGCACACAGCGCAAGGTTAATGCTCTTGCGAGATTGCGATTGTGCCCAGAAGGAAGCACAGAATGCAGATGAGAAATGATGGAGAAATTGGGTGAAAAATTACATCACGCCATGCTCGGTAGAAAGTATCCTCTCGGTGTGCGCGCAATTAGTGTTGCGCTTCATTTACGCTTCTTTATGCAACCAGTTTGCGCTGGACGTATAAGGAAGTGTTTCATTAAGCGAATTCTGTTTCATTATTCTGTGGGCCGAGGCGAAATGCGAGAACTGCGGCAGGGAGCGGAACCGTGTTCTGATGCTGATTGGAGAAGATGAGTGGTGTATTTAAATTGTAAGCAACCATGTTGGTTGGTTTTCTTGGCGAGTTGGGTTGCGTGTTTTTCTTCTTCTCCACGCAAGGGACCGAAAATGGCCCAGGCTGCATTGGACATAATCATTCCAGGAACGTATTAAACAGCCATACATGTTCCAAATGTTCTCCGTGCGCAGCTTCCCACAAATAATATTTCGTTTTAATCGGATCGGATCAAACACATCACCGGGCCGAACATGGCCCCGTAGGCGTGAGTATTGGAAGTTTATAATTTAGGACACCGTCCACATGTTCCCATCCATGAGTTTGATGACCATTGTACGCCAACGTTTGAAACTGATCGGGACGATACAACAATTTTGGACATCGAAGTCCAACGCACTTTCTTTCCGAAAAATCAGTTGCCATCGATTGCTTTGCCGCGCATTTTTTACCAGCAGAGGATCAATAAATCCCAAATGTTTTTGGGGAGTCCAATCGCGCATCCAAGTGGTGTCGGTCTATTTTGGTCGCATGTAGATTGAACCATCCATGCACCTGCCCAGCGACGCGGGCTAATAAAACCAGGGTAAAATAAAAACAAGGTAATAATGATCGCATACAGAAAACTCATCTCCAGATCTGGTGAGGATAATTCACGGTGCGATCGGTGCGTCAATAGGAAGATGGCTCTTGGAAGGGAAATCATGTTTCTTTGCCTTCAGGAAAGAGGTCAAGCAGTTGAACGAGTAGTGTAGCCGAACGAAAAAGGGGAAAGGGTTTGGGGGGATGGGGCCACGCGCTGAAGGTGCCATGTAATGTGATCCCTTGTCTTGTTTCCGTTGTACAAATAATAACAACACAATCGACTATAGGCGTGAGCCGATCAATTGTTTCGAGGGCTACTAGTAATGGGATGAATTCAACACGTCCCTTTTCATAGCAAAGAGTGAAAGCTTAATTATGATGCTGCAGGAGCTAGTTGTGAGGTGAGTTGTGGTGCGAGCTACTGGTGTGAATCAATCAGTACTCGGAAGTTTCCCTTCGCTCCAGTATAATTATTCTGGGAAAAGGGTAACTATGAGCGGATGCAAAATCAGCACAATCAGTGCCGATCGATGCTGTCCCATTTCGTATCGGTGAAGGTCAATAATGGCGATGGCATGGAATGGGAAGTGCTACATCTATGCCGGTTGATCATGCTGGTGACCTCGTAAATCGGCCATTCGCTTGATCGGGCACGGAAGTGAAGAACGGCCGCTTCGCCGGTCGCCGGTGAGTGTGGGAGCAAGTTGGCAGCAGACCGACCATTGGGAACTTGGCCCGGGCGATAAGACAAAACGGCGCACGGACGTGGTCTACATTAGCAGGCCACCGATCATAACATACCAGATGAAAGATAGCGGGATAAGATCGTTTTTCGGCTCCCGCTGTCATTAGATCATATGTTGCAGATTTTTGGTTACTTCCTTGGGCGTTTAATTTACAGCCGACACGGTATCGCGTTTCGCGACTTGACAGCAAACTGAAGCGACAGATCAGAAAACCTTAACGTCCAGGTATTTCCTTATAGTGTTCTTCCTGCTGGGGAAATTCACTTTGCGGCTTTTTTTGTTCTTTTTTAAATTGTTCGGTTAGTTTAGAGTGAATCCCCCCAGAGGGGAACTACAGAATAAATAATGAATGAAGCAATTATATTTAAATTATAAAGGGTGCAACCATCCGAGCATAAATCATGACGATAGAAAGACTATTTTGTCCAAGAAACCTTCGGCACATCAAAATGATCCGTGAGTTGATCTAGCCGACGATTGAAAGCATCGACTCGCTCTTTGTGAGTGGTTTGCACATGCGCTTGAGTGTGTTTCATCAGTTTGTTCTGTTTTGCCATCCATAATGATTTTTCAGCTTTGGTCAGAAGATTATCGGTTTGTTTAGTAGCTTCTTCGCTCGATTTTTGGTAATCAGTTTCGGTTTTTATTTTTTTCTTTTTTTCCTTTGTGCTTTTGGGTTCAGTTTTTAATTTCAGCTTGGTTTTGCAGACTTGCTGATACGCATCTTCCATTTTTGCTAGAAAAAAAAACATAATCATTGTTTAATTGGTTAATTAAAAAAGCCACAAGTTTTTTTTCAATAACTGAAAGTTATTGAATAAAAGAAAACTAAAAGAAAAGCAATATCATAGAAAAACAAAACTAGAACATGAGTGAGCTATTAAACATTGTTCTCTTGAATTTCAATTTTACAAATTCAATTTTTTACAGAATGTTTTGAGCTAATTTACATTATAATTTAAATTCAATTGTACTATGATATAATTTATTTAATTTATGTTATAATTTAATTTATTTTAACACAGTAACCAGGGACTGCGCTTAAATCGCAATATGTTGGCATGGCGTTGGGTGGCGACAACTGTCTTTTCAAGCTTTCTTTGATTTTACTTATCCGTAGGCAGATATTTAGCAGTCCTGCGTAAGGGAAAATGGTTTTTGATCTGTGCTGTCGATGAAAATGGCTCAAATAATATACATTTGGGGGGTTGCACAAAAATAAACATTTAAATAAAATTGAATATGTAACAGCTGCGATACAGTTAAAAGTATATTTGACACCAGCAATATAAGCATAAAAACTTATTATTCAAGTTATGCGTTGCTATGTTTTGTTTCTAATGTACCTATTGTAGTGTTAATTATTTAATTTAAAGCTTTTAAATAATGGGAAGAGTGTAGAATTTGTAAGATTGAAGTAAAACAGGAAGAAGTACACCTATTGAGCCAAAGAGTAGTAACTAAAGGGAATAAAGAAAAATGGGACATGTGTGGAAGACTGACGGAGTTCTTGCTGGGTAAAGTTTAATCCTACAAGTTATACCTATACACGTTAAACACTGTTCTATTGTAGAAATTATTTTCATGTACCAATAATATCTGGCATACAAAAATCGAAAGCAAAACGCTTACAATACTTTTCCCACTTTCGCACACGCTCTCCAAAATCGCCGTGTAGCAAATCGATGATTAATTAGCAAGTTTTAACCCACAAAAGTTGACCTACTCACCGGGTGATCGCGTTCACTCCCCTGGGCTGGAAACAGACACAGCGGCGTGGAATGAGCTTTCGCATCCAGCGATACACGAAAACAAAACGTTCTTGAAGGAAACACGCGATTTACATACGCCGACGATTGGCTGTCATGACGGACAGCATCAAGATTCCTGTTGCCATTTCTCCCATGGCAACCGCATCGTAGCATGCTGCGAATCTGGTTCAACGCGCGTCCCGGCTGTCAAAATCGTTCATTGCAAGTTAGGCGAGCAGAGCTGAAGCTGAGGGTTGATTAATTTAGTCGCTTTTGAGTGGCCACATCCGGGTCGTCACGGGATAAATTTTTGGAGGGTATTTTTTTTTGTTCCATCTGCTTTCATCGTCTGTGTAAAATCCGGTGTTGACAGAAGCGAATCATGTTGGGTGCAGATTTACGATTAAACAACCACCTCTTTCTTCGTGCTTGATTCATTTTCCGTCTTTTTTCCCAATTTTATCCGTTGCTGATGAACGAATTTTCCACATTGGTCACACGAAGCCTGCTGCACAGCTGGGCTGGAGCTACTTAATGCTCGTTTTTGTACTCTTCAGCAGTTGTTACCTCAACACACAATGAGAATGGAACGTAATCTGTTCGGCCAAACGAGAGAAGGAAATTGTTTGGGAAAACGCAAAAAACCCCATCGATTAGGTGCATCTAAAAGATCGTAAACGAAAATGAACGGGGGAAAAAAGTTTGCAAACAGATAGTAAAACGGTAAAGGAAATTGACCGTGGCACAGCTTCATCGATAGATCCGTCCAGGTGAGGGAGGATAACTACTGCACGCGGTCCGCAACAATAGACAACTATAGCCAGCAGCACTAACATCAATCTTTCAACAAAAAAAGACGGCATCAAATCGGTGGCGAAAAATCCCTGACCTTTTCCGCGATTGCGTAACTGTAGTTTTTGTTTGCAATTTTGCCGTTCCAGCTCGAGTCTACGCAAGCCGGCCGACTCCGGAAGGGTCAAGTGCAAGGGTGATCACGACGCGTGTGAGTGGGTAGTTTTGATTTTGTTGTTTTTGCTTCCGTTAAACCGATTGCTGTTACCGATGATTTGATGGACATTTCTGAAGCCAAGGTAATACAAAGCATCGTAACGGAGAGTTGATTACGCACGGCTGATCTATTGTTGATCGACAATTGGAGGTGTTTGACGAACACCTTACGTACTGGTGTGTCTTCTTAATCTTCGGTATCTTTAAGTGGTAATGATTGTCCCGGGAAGTTGAATTAGAAGCACTTATAGGGGACAATGTGTGTAATAGAACAATTTTAAGATAGAGGTTCTTGGAACATAATTTTTCATTTCTGTGATTGAAAAGCAACTAACTTTGTTGCTATTTCTCCTCAGTTTTTTTGATCCAAAATCCAAAAGAACTCCAAATATGGTTATTAGATAAGATATGAAGATAAAAATAAGTAAATAAATGATCAAGGACACATTTACATAAATTAATAATAAATAACTAAATAAATTCTCGAAAGCAAGGAAAGATTTATTAGTGTATAAGATAATAAAGAGATTTAACAAAAGAATAAATTAAATAATAACAATTTCGCTAAAGCTGTTTTAATTAAATTTTGAAAATAATTTGAAGATTCCACTAAGGTAAAAAAACGGAGCAAAACAGAAAGAAAAACAAAGTAAAAAAACGAAACAAGAAAAATCATAACCATTTTGCTAAATTTTAGTTTCCAACCCATCTTCGCTTTGAATTCTTCTCAACTAGTAATTTCTTAAACATTTGTTATGTTTACTTTTATAACATTCTGCACTCTCCTGTAGAAGAACATTATTAAGTGCATGAAATTTTATCCCAATCGAATGTTTGGATTTCCCCACCTAAAGCGATCATCTTGGTGGTCAAACAGTGTTTGCAGCCTCCCATGTCTCTTATCCGAGCGGAAATTGTAAACCGTCACAATTTGAGGTCAGCTCAAGCATTTTCGGTCGTTTCAGACCATAAGCGGAAGCCCGGTCGGTCAGACGCTTTCTCGCTTCGGACTGGGAAATCTCAACAATGGACATCTCCCGCTGATGCCGGTGTATGGGAAGGAAGAAGCGTATTTCCGCTGGTATCTTCTTCTTGCGTCGAGAGAAGATAGTAGGTCATTGGCTATCCGTACGTATCAGCCCGTCGTAATCCGCTTAATGATCGTGCGAGGTGCTTGAAGGTTTATGTTGACAAATGTGGACGGCAGTTTGAGTACCATCACCGTATGTGTGTGTGATCGATAATGGGAGGGCATGTGTTGAGGAGCACAACATTTGGGTGGGCTTCGTAACAGATCTAAGCTTCCGAGTGGATCACTAACGGTAGCTTGTGGAACGACTGTCCGCTCATCTACTGATCGCACTTGGGTGTAAATTAACGACCCTTAAAAAAATCTCAGTGGGTGGAATTGTTCTGAATCGATAGGATTCTGGACACCCGTACTGGTGTCCCAAACCAATAATTTATGCCCGACCGGTTGGGGTTCGTCGCTTACAGCTATGGGAGAAAAGCTCCATCCAGTTCATTGCTAATGCATTAGCTTTTAAGACTGCATTCCTAATTGGAACGGTTTTAGTAGACATAGTTTGTAGTATTTAGAAGGGTAGTGTCAAAAGAAGCATTTGGACGTCTGTTATAACTTGCTTTCGAATTTATGATTAAAACACATTTATTGCTGCCATAAAATGTTTGAGCAGAACAACCATAATCGACCTGATTTCGGTTGCAGTCTCAAACGCTTTATGGCTCATGTATAATGCAACGCAAGAATTGATTTGATTCCGCGGATCAATCTACTAGTACGGTAAGAATGCGAAGAAATGATTAGACTAAAAAATAACACCTCGATAGTGCGAGGGATCACGCTATCAAAGATCAATTGTTAACCGCTTCTTCGCACATTATTAACAACGAAACAACTGTGCAATCGAAGGCTTTGGCTGGTTTATGCTGTGTGGTCACACACCATGCAAAACCAGTTGGAACCGTTTACAGCGCATAACGTTCCGTAGAAGCGATGCGCGAGTGTTTCAATGTTCATTACGAAGCGCTTGTAGAACATGTTCTAGATCGGCATGCCGGCAAAGGATTCGGATGAGTTGCTTTCCAAATGGCAAGATTGCGAAATTCCCATCTTCTCTCCACTGCTTTCGTAAAAAACGTTCACCTTGGAACGAGATGATTGTATCGTTCTTAATGCACCATTGAGTGTTATTCCCTATCGTTCGAAGCGAGTTCACCTTTTTCCCTTATAAAAAATCTGTTCTCTGTTCGTAAATTAAATGCTTGGTGGTGCTGTTTGCCTTTCGCCGACGTAGCACCGGTACAATCAACGTAACATGCTGAATGTTGCTAAGCAACGGGTTGTAATCTAAAGCTTTCTATCAAACGGTTTCGTAGTGATACTGAATAAATTAAAAGCAAAAAGTTCTCCTAGCCGACATTCGTGGTTTTGGGAGTGTGTGACTTATGTTTCGTTTCGAAATCGTCTATTTTCACGGCTTGGATCACTTTTTATCGCAAACACTAAGTGGTATTATTTTACCACAGTGTAAAACAAAACCAACATCTTGTGACGATTTGTTTAAAAAAAGTCGCCAACATCTCTCACACCTTCGGTTCGTCGCTTATTCTGGCATCGAAGTCATTAGTTGGCTTCAAGGGTATTTTTATTTGAAAATATTATTTTATTCCCAACTTTAAGGTAAGTTATTTTTTTTTGCGAACCATGTCAGTAGATTTCACCGAAAACGAGCGCATATGTGTTGATTATACATTGCCGGGATTTTTTTTAAAAAGAGATTTCTAATAGATTTGCGGTGATCGGCAGTGTGATAATTGATTCACCGTCCGTTGAACCGTGACAGAAGGAAGGCAAGTCTAGCCCAGAGATATGTTTCCATTTTCAATCTGCTTTCATCTCATCCGGTGCGATCCTCTCGCATCGTTTTGACCTACCAACGAGTGTGAAAAGGCTAAGAATGCTCACTCTTGACATTTCGGAGTTTTTGTCTTTTCGCTCGTCACATTCTTACCATGTTTGGAAGGAATGAAGCATTGACCCATTAAATGCTATGGCACCTGGTTTTTAGCGATCCTGCTTTTGATGATGCGTCAGTAGGTTTCCCCCCGGGAGGGCCATGGTGTGGATGCTGATGAGCCAACCAGTTTCGTGGATGCTCGAGTGCCGAGCAACGATGACTAAGAGGGAAGAAAATTTGCAGAGGAGTAGTTTTTTTTCTCTTCCGCTTGTTTGCACGATTTTCATCACAATGAAAGCTAAACAGCTGATCGTTTTATTTTTTATTTACATTTTTTTTATTCTTTTACGATACCATCACCGTGGCCGGAATTTTGGGATCCGGTGCGGATCTGTTGGTTAGTTGGGCAGGGAATAGCTGCGCGTTAGTGGTATCAAAGAATTGGGAAAGCTTCGGCGTAAATTCGGACCGCTTCCATCTATGGACTAGAGGGGAGAGAAAGCCGTTCTATTGGGGCTGACCTTTTTCTGCCACTCTGCGGCAGAGGTTCAATTCTCGACGACGTCCCGTCCACCATACCCCAATGCGGGCGGTAACTGTTTTTGGAGATTTTTTCTGCTTAATTCATTTCTATTACCTCCCGCACGCACGCAGCATAGCCTTAGCCTAGTTTTAAGTCGAGTATAGTTTGCTTTTGCATACGGCAAACGGCGTGTTGTGGTCTTTTTGCGCCAGAAGTTAAAACCCATTTGGCGATCCATTATCGTTCCGCGGTCCGCGTAGGAGAAGAAGCGAAAAATAAAAAATAACAATTATTTCCCAAAATGCAAAAAAAAAAACAGTGATGGTACACCGCGCGTTTATTGGTTTTGTGAGAGGGAGGAAGATTTTTCGATCGAAAATCGCAATTAAAGCCACATTACGAACGAATGTTCTGAATGGCACGCGTGGGGTGGTTGGTGATGCGCGTAGATTTAGCACATTCCAGATCGGGGTGCAATTTTAGTGAATGAACGCTTTAGAAACTAAAACAACAGCTTTGCCGCTGGGTGATGGGCAATGGTCAAGAAATTGGGTTGATTGTGGGCGTTTGAGGTTCAAGAATGGCTTACTTATTAGATTGTTTTGTAGGTAGGAACCACTGTCTCGCTAAATTATAGTGCTTTCTTTGGCAGGATAAACTGGGATGCGAACAATAAAACGACACATCGGAAGGCGAAAGGTTGTGATGGCTAACCAAATAGTTAAAGAGGAATTTAGAAAGTAATTTTCATAAAATAATGTCTGCATCAATTTTTGTTTTAGAGAAGCAAATTGATGGTCGAACTATCATTTAAGAAATTCTAGAAATAAATATTTTTCTTTGATAGATAATCGAAGAAAATGAAATGTTTGTGAAAACAGTACAAGGTTATACATTCTATCTAATTCTATCTGCTGGTAAAACCTGGTAATTTGGTGTCCAGTAGTTCTCTAAAAGTTATAAGGCAACTATTCATCTCTTCTGATTAATGTTTCTACACTATTCAATGTATAATTTATAGTATGGCCATTATAATATTTGAAAAATTGAAATTGAAACGGTATCAACCATAAAAATTAGTTTCAATTATTTAGTTTACAGAACAAATTAACTGTTTCTTTCTCCCTTCATGTGACATTTCATGCTATGCTATGAGTCGTCACTCTACTGATCTTTACTATCCGGCTATTTATCGCTTGATTTAGCCACTGTATTTTATCTATTCAATTAATGAATAGCTCATTAAATAACGCTATTCTCATTTTTCATGTAAAAAAAATACAAAACATTTTACTAATGCTTTTGTTAGCATTTCCTTGGATTGTTGAACATTAAATCATACACTGCTGTTATTATGTTATAATTAGACTTTTTAATGAATTCCTGTTCCTGAGTAAATATGCTTTATGTAAAAAATTCACAATAAACCAAATTTTTCATTTTCCTAACAAATTAATCTATACTGGGTGCTATTCAAACGTACAGAAATAATTGGATGTGATTGTCGAAAAACATAGTAGAATGTACAGATGCATGCAAATCATGAAAGAACCAACCACGGGAAGTGAATCACTTTTTAGCAAGACAGAACTTTAGCAAACAAATAATACATAAAAAAAAACACTCATTTCCGTTTTCGAATCGAAGGCGAATCAAACACATTAAAAGACTTCATTTCATTCGCGTTTAACCGACATCGTCCACCCGGCTTCCAATCCAATCAAGCACGACAACCGTTCAATGATGCTGCCGTGCTTGTTTTTCCACCGTTCCGCGGCCAAGAACCGAAGAGGCTGTGCCACCCGATAACGATGGGTTGCTGAGTCGTGCAGCCGGTTGAAAAGTCGCCACCCATTCCCACCGCAACGGTATCCGTAAAGGGCAAGAAAAAAGGCGTCATCATGCCCCTGCACACTACGGTCACACCCTGTCATCGGCGTCGTCGTCGTCTTCGTCGCCGCCGTGTTGACGTGTAGTTAAAGTTCTGTTATGTTTGTTTATGATATAGCGCCGGAAGCCACCCTGATACACCCCATTCGCCAGCGGACCACGATCATTCCAGCCCCGGCATGAGGTCGATCGGTTGGCGATAGGTATCGGTTTTCCCGTTTTGCAATTGTGTGTGCCTTTTTTGTTTGACACAGTTGCGTGCGCATCCCCCCCCCCCATGCGTGCGGCATTTTCCGATAGCTTCAATAATAAACAAGAAAATGCCGTGGAAATGTTTCAAGGCAACACGGATCTGTGTGTTTTTTGTCTCGTTTCGTTCAAACCCTCATCACCCGTCTGGATCACGCCTGCACGGTACTACACGATAAAGCAAAGCGATTTATTGCCGTAATTAATCGGTAAATTTTTACCGAACCGCCCCAACTAGAACAATAGGTTACGATGGGTGGTGATGGGTGCTGTTTTTTCTTTCTTGCGCACATTTTTCTTCTGCAAAAGGGTGGTGTTCAGCGTTTCTTTGCACTGGATCGTTATTTATTGCTTCTTCTTGTGCATTGTTGTTTGAGCTCGAAAACGTTTGAGCGAAAAGTGAGCGGTATCGAGGTTTTTAGTTTAGCGCCGTGATGGGAAATTAGCGGCATGTAATAAGTTGTAATCGCTCCAATTTCCCATCGTGCTGTGCTAGGGTGGCGGGGCTTTCATCTCATCACCCTGTGACCCTGTGGGCGGTCGGCAAGATAAAGAGAGTTGAGCTTTTTTGTGGTTGTTTGTCTGGATACTGTTAGACTGTTTTATGCGAGTGATAAGGTGAGATAAAAGGCAGTAATGGTATGGTTGCGATTTGTGCGATTTGTTCATTTCATATGACATTCGGCAAGGGAATTTAGAATTGGAAACAAATTAAGCTAACAAGTTTAACAAATCGTATTGTAACATAAGGAAGAACTGTGTTTGTAATGTCCTTTTTGTAGTTTTTTGTATAGTTTTTTGCTAATCACACGAGTAACTTCAGGAAATTGTTGAGGAAGTTTAACAGCTATATAGAATAAAGCTTATTAAAGTTATAAAACAAAAAAATGTGTTATACCCTAGACTTTGGTTCCATATCGTGAAAATTTTTTATTTTATTGTTTTAATGATGAAGGTATACGCCGTATTATCAACGTATGCGGTACTATCAGTGGCGGATCTAACGGTGAGCGGAATAGGTGGCCGCTTAGGGCCTCGCCGGGTCCTCGAAAAAAGCTGCCATGTGTGCCTCCCTATTTGCGTCTTTGGTACTGAAGCTCTTAAGGCATGAATGATACCGTGTCAATTGTTTACTACATTTTTATCTTCGGGTTTCAAAGTTTAGATTAAATAGGTAATCTCTTATTATGCATGCTATATTTCTTCATATCTTTTACTTTTTCGGGTGGATTTTTCCATATATTGATTTCATTTAAATGTATTTAGGTTATTCGAGATGCCTAAAAAGTACTTAAGTTTGTGAACGAATTTACAGTTATTACACTTTTGAAGAAAAACTTTATAACTTTGGGAAACTCTATTTTAATTACTCTTAAGAAAAATTTCTTCCTCTTTATTGAAAAATATTTAAAAACAAATTTGACACCTCTCATTGCTGTTAGAAAATCGAATACGATGCAGTGACAACATCATTTTCCCATAAACCACAAAACCAACCATTCGCAGCACACGTTTGACGAGTGGATAACAATTTAATTTGTCAGCGGTTTCCCGATGACACACCGTCATTTGCTGGCCTGTAGAAAGAACCGTGTGATAATTGATTGCACACTTTTGCCTTCAACTTTCACCGGCTAGTGCGTCCTGAAGCGATTAGCATTTCAATTTTGTTGGCGATCACAATCAACCCATCCGACGGCGTTCCTATGCTGCTTGCGTGTGATCTATTCTGTGGTTTCTTTTCGCTGTCCATCGTCTGCCTGTTTCAAGCGTAGATCACGATGTGGGAGATATAGCGGTTATAAACCGATCTTGCCCGAAGCGTAGTAAAAGTTTTGTGTGTCATTTTTTACGCATCGAAACGATGCGCTAAATTAAATCACCATCAAAGAAATTCACGATCGATCCATCTCGGATGTGGATGTGGTGAAGACGTTCTTTGTTGGGGCATCCGGCTCTCTGTACTTTTTTTTCCGTTGGAATGGATTTGTTTGAAGTCGAAGAATTAATGTTGAGTGAAATGGGATTGAATGATTTACGTGTGGTTGGGCCATTTGCTTTTTCTGCTGTTCGGCCAACAGGTTGAATAGTTTAGCATACATTTCTTTCTAGAGCGGCACATAGCCCCAGAAGGTGATAAGAAACCTTAAAACGACGTTTTATTGCAGACTCTCGCAGAAAAGGGTCATTAGGTAGAAGAATGTTTGGGAAAATGGATGCGCAGATGAAAGCATTCCTTGGCCGGGCTGAGCGTCCACTGGCAGCGAAAGAGAAATTCGATACCGATTAGAATCGATAACAGTAGCACGGGTCGATAAGGTTTATAGCACCAGTGCGATACATACCACGCTCTATGGGACATTTTTTGGTCGATCAGCAATGGCACTTTAATGAGGTTGCGCATCAGACTTTCTTCTGTGTAGAAGAATGAATAATTTGTGTCTACTCATCGACATGCATCGCGATCATTCCGTCCAAATGCGTACCATTTATTTAATTACGGGAAAAAACGGGCCCTTTTCGGGGTTAGCGGTTAAAAATTGTACCGACCATCAGACAGATATTATGCGGCAAGCGACGAACCCGGTACGCCAGTGCCTTTCTTTACTCTAATGCCTGCACTAAATGCCTTTCGCTGGGCGGTAGGAAACAGTTTTGGGAATCGTCTGCAGATAGAACCGTTTTGTTTGATGTGTGAACACGTCTGGTAATGGGCAGGAAAAGCGGCTAGAATTTCCACACCCCACACAGCACATGGATCCACGGCGGAAATGCATCTTACCAGGCCCAGACAAACGTTCATTAAAACCCGTTGGATTATGAACGTGCGCGCACTTCATTGTTGCGATGGCGACTCCCGATTCCCGGCTCGCGCATGTTGTGGGTGAGCGCGTTTTTTTTTGCGCTCCCTTCTTGTTCTTTAGTGTGCATGTAATGGTTAGTTATGCGGGCGTTGGTAAAATGCGAGTTGCGCGTAGTAAAATGCGCTGCGTGCCATGCGCGTCCCGAGCGCTGATTTGCATTTTAAGCGTGAGTAAACAGTTGCATGAAGAAAGATTTTCTTTTGGCATGAAAAATGATGCTCGCGCAAGATAACGTGGAGTCGTTGGTG
Source organism: Anopheles marshallii (assembly GCF_943734725.1). Taxonomy (NCBI): domain Eukaryota; kingdom Metazoa; phylum Arthropoda; class Insecta; order Diptera; family Culicidae; genus Anopheles; species Anopheles marshallii. Next base: position 52,471,104 of record NC_071327.1, read on the forward strand.
TTTATGTAGCTTTCAGAGGTTCCGAAAAATCTTGATAACTTAAATTACACGCATCAAACTTTTCCCTCGATGCCATGGGAAAAAAGACAATGATAAAGTGTGGAAATGTTTTATGCAGGCGTAGTACAATCATTCTTTCCCCCGAATGATCGATTGAAGATCGTCAATTAAAACCTCCCAGTAGATGCGTACTTTCTGGACCAGCTCTGTATAACGGAACCACGCTCTGTAATTAGTGTTCTACTAATAACCTTTCCCTAAAAGCAGCTTTCAAACAATTCTCGGCCTTTTGCTTAAGAGCAGAGCTTTATGTTAAAGTCATAAAAGTAGTGTTCATCAACCAGCGATTGGGGTGGACTATTTAGAGACTTCATTTACATACGGGATCCATTCCGTTTTTCCAGCTCCGGTACGTGACTAAGCTCGGGGATTAGTGTCGATAAAAAGGTGATGTTCATTCCACAAATCCGCCAAAATGGGTAAAATAAAAAAAAAATAAACAATACGCCCGACCGGCATTTGGGTGGGGGATTGCAAATTCAAAGATAGCAGCGATCCGTATCCGTCTGATCAAGTTCCAACGTTTGGTAGGAATTCTTTCATTCCGCATCATTTGGTCAGCGGGAAACCAGAACGAAATGGACTATTTGACGGCACTTCGATAGTGGAATCGTGTTATAGACACAGATGAGAAGAAAGGCTAGGTGTAATGTATTTATTCGTCTGGGCAACAGGTGCACCCTGTGTGGACGATAATCAAGTCGTAAAATGAATCCCCATCTTGGGGTTCTTGCGGAAGACAAACAGACAAACCGAAAACAACGTGCCTATTCTTAGTGTTGCTAAACTTTCTTCCCCATCAAAAAAGCCCCCCTTTTTTCTCGATACACAACCAACTCGATTATGTCACGCAACATATACCCTGTGCATGCAACATACATGACGATGTCACACCTGACCCCATTCCGGGTACGCTGTGGCTGTTGCCGCTGCAGTTAGCGCAAAGCGGTTCGGTCGGGTTCGTCGCTTTCTTCGCCGGCGGTGAAGTCTTTTGATTGCGAATCTTATAAATCTAGCCTTGTCAATGCCGGTTATGGTGTGACCAAAGCAAAAAAAATCTTATTGCAGGAAAATAGTTTGCCAAATAGATTGAAAGAGAAAGAAAGAGACAACAGGGGCGAAAAGCGGGTGGGATAAACATTGAAGCAAAATAGAACAATAAATGTGACGTTCTGGCGAAAAGAGGGAAGCAATGAATAATGGATGAAGAATATTTCTTCACACGAAGCGTAGGCAAAGGGCACCGGACAGAAGGCATCCAGAAAAGGTGTTCGGGTGTCGGTTGGGTTCGCAATGAATTGGCAAGCAGTTTATTGTTTTATTGCTTCATATAAAACCGGAAAAAATTGGGTGAGATTTTTTCCAGCCTTTAGGCTACGAATGAGAATAAAACTGGGAAGGAAACAGTGGCACTTAAAGTAATGTTTTTATTGCACTTTTGTCTCTGTTTTCTCCCCCGTTTGTTTAATTAAAGCAATAGGACGGGGAGCTAGATTCTAGCGCTTTAACGAGAAGCGAAAGATGCAATTAATTTCTATCACTGTTGAAGCTGTTTTGTGCTTAATAAAAATGCATCATTTCTACAACTGGATTCGCACCGGGTGGAGGACATTGTTATCTAACAAGCCGCTTTCTGCACCACACTCACTGCTAGACGGTGTTTTTCTTCGTCTGGATCCCATACGGTTCGACTGGTTCTCAAAAATGTCTCCCCATATCTTGCGTGGTCCGATTATACTGGTCTCCGGGCCGATCGGGCTTCACATCCCACGGGAGCTTCCTCCACTGCTGCAAAGGTGAACAACGAACGATCGATATTGCACCACTACACCGAAACGTAACGTTCTACATCGGGGTTCGTCGTCTCCGTTGCGGTGAGGCGAAAAACAGCTCGCTTGGAGCATCTTTTTACCCGTTCCGTCTATTGCTGATGCCCCAACACGCTCCGTAAGCACATCGTGCTGCTCTTGATATCGTGCCGACCGTGCGCACGGGAAGCAGACGAGTGTGCTTTCATTCCATCATCTCCCCATTTTCGATCGTGTTAGTTCCCGCTTCTGTTGTTGCATCGCGCGCAAGGTCTCCCCGGGGATCGAGCTTTTGCTACAGTTTGAGACGCGACGCAGAAAACATAAAACCAGCTTACGTTCCCGGCCGAGCGCACAGTTCGATTGCAGCAGTCGCCGAAGAAGCACCGGAGTTTTTCTCGTCTGCGACGTCTTCCAAAGGTTGGGCCCCCCCCACGGTTTGGAGTGTACTAGTGGAATAGTCCGACTGTGGAAACAAGTGCCGCGTAAACCGTGAACAGTGCGTCAGTGTTTCCCAACCCGTGCGTACCGTGTGCTCTTCGATCGTGAGTGTGTGCTTGTGTGGTGTGGGTTGTGTGTGCAGAACAAAAAAGCCCCCCTACGGGTGAAAACGAACCGACTAGAAAGGAAATCGAAGATTTTGAAAACATTTCACCCCGAACTTCCTGCATGCTGCAATTTTGTGGCAATTGTTTATGCCGAAGAATATTTCTACCTCTCGCAAGCAGAGAAGCAAACGTAAAGTGAATCGCGGGTACAATTAGCCGGCAGCGTGTGCAGAGTGTGTTTTGTGGGCAGTATAAATTAGGGGCAAATAAATAAAACTTCCCCACTCAACTTTTGGGTCGGATCGGAAAACAAAACCAACGAACGGAAAACAAAAATTCGAATCAGTTTTTAAGCCGGCGGACGCACAACCAAACGCATTCATCATGAAGCTACTTTTAGCGGTAAGAATCACTTTGCTACTCTTTATACAGTTATTTCCCCGGTCAAGATGCGCTTCCGGAGCTTTAGCGAAAATTGTAATTCTCAAGAAAAGCTAGCTAAGAATTTAACCCGTGTGCTCGTGCGTCAATCCGGTCGAGAGCAGGTCAAATTTTCTCCCCACAAGGTGTTTGATATTCCGGGCACGGGATGCCGTAAGGTGTCCTCCTTTTTGCTTGTGCCAACGATCGATTACGTTGCGATCGATCGATTCGCTTCGTGGAGACGTGCGCGTATTGCATGGGAGAAGAAAGTCTCCACGTTTACAGTTACATATCGTGATTGTGTTGTGGATTCGTAATTATGGTTCACTGCTATCGTGCTGGCTCCGACGCTCACTGCTACGTAATGTGTGGTGTGATGAGATAAGGGAAATGAGGTTCAAGTTCAAGTTCATGATCGACGATTGGGGCGAACGTTGTTTTATCTGCGCAGGGTGACTGTTGGAGATGCGGTGGAATTAGTTGACAATTTATGAAAAGTCTTATCTTAACTAAGCAAATATCAAAATTTAAGTCAGTTGTGTTGATACTATTATTGATCCATTTTTAGTTTTGAAATTATTGGTGAATTTCCAGAACATTTTAGGACTTTTTTTTGCTGAAGAATTGTTCTGAAAAATTCATTCCGAATTAATATATTTTTAGCAAATGTCACAAACTTTATTAACTCTACATTTCACGTAAACGAAACAATCGAATCAAGTAGGCTTAGATTACAACATCAGTACCACAATTCGGGAAGGTCTAATCATCATAGGTTTTTATTTATTAAATACAGTATCATATTAAATACACACAATTCTGCCCAAGAAAATTCCCCCCTCTAAAAGTGATCGTTCCCACACAACAGTTCATAGTGAAAAGCGCAGAAAATCCATCAAAAAGCTGACCACCTGTCGTTTTGCGTTGCGCTTTTCCGATGTGTGCTTTATGAGTTAATGAAAGTTAATTGGAAAAAAAATACGTCGAAGAATATTCTGCCCGGATTGTTCTCACACCGGCATTGCATGATTCTATTGACTTACTTTAGAGTATGCAATTTGCGGATGAGATTAATCAACTCGAAAAGGTTATTAAGAGCCTCATTGGAAGTAGATTAAGTTGGGATTAATTTTGTGGGAAAATATTCTTCGCTGATTCCGCTTTCTAAGTTGCTCTAGTGGTGATGCTAGTCAATGTTGGAGGGATTTTTTTCGAATGCGGTGTTAATGATTTACACTGTTTCACCTTTCCGTTAAAAGTGTGCACAAAACAAATGTAGCAAATGCAAACACTTTTAAGTGTGGCTGTGTGTATTTTGGTAGCTGCGGAGCTAAGTGTTACACGCCGAAGAACACATCAATCGAACCCAGTGCAAATATTTTCACCAACAAGTGCTTCGACACACTTTCTTCTGCAGGGTGGAGGAACGCAAACAGTTTTTTTTTCTTAGCGCTGCTTCAAGCTGAACCTATCTACGCATCAATGGTTCTTGCAGGAGACAACTTGTTCGATACATGATATGCCAACTGAAACATATTCTCTTTCGCCTGCTTTTCGTCGTCCCCGTTGATTCCGACCACAAAGCAAATAATTGAGGGTAACCAAATTAGAATCAATTTGCATACAAAACCTCCAGCGTGAATTCCTGTTCGCCGAGCCCTAAAGGAGGGGTGGGTTGCCATGTGGTTGCGGCATTGTGCACGTAAATTAGTTGCCAAACGATCCGTTCCCGATTCCGGGCTTGAGTCATCGGCGAATTGGTAAAGGTTAGCAATATTCTTGCACGGCACAAGCGAAGACATGCCTGGGAGGGATGGGCAGAGAGAGAGAGAGAGAGAGAGAGAGAGAGGCCGACAACAAATGTATCCGATGGCAATCATATCTGCTCCGTTGTAGGGCCATTTCCTGCATCCCAACGACAATCTGTCGATTATACATCCCGGATCTCTTGTGGCGAGCATCGTCCAGCGCAAGTGTGAAGCAAGAAAATGTAATTACATTAATGCTAATTATGGGTGGCCGCGCTCGCTCACAGCATAAAAGAGTAAAAGGGTACCAAACTAAAGCGCCTGTACGGAACCCTTTCCATGTTGAAGGGGCCGGGGTGCTGCACTGACACGCATTTTGTTCTCGTCCAAGCTAGTCGGGAAAGATTGTTTCCGTCCTAATAAACAAAATAAGCTTCCCCACGAATGGGTGGTGTCTTGTGTAGACAAGGGCGCCATCTGTGCCATAGCTCTCTGAACTATGAAATATGAGAAGGGATGTGTGTGTGTGTGTGTAGTGATAATTGAAATCAATCAGCTGTTCACTCACCCCAAACAGTGGTCAACGAAAGAGGAAACTCTTCGCCAAACTCTTCCAGACGGTCCGGTGGCAGTGAAACCCGGTTGAGGGAGCGTTTGAAACGAAAAGAGACCACCATGTTTGTGGAACCTCATTAAAATGCAATACTTCTTCCAGCTCGCATCCATCAAGCACCTAGATCAGCAGCAGTACATGCTTGTAGCGCGGCTGAGCTACGAGTTACAAGTCACCTTCGTGAACGATCGTGAAGTACTTATTAAGCGAAGCACACGCAAAAGGTGCAATATAAATTGCATAATCATTCGTTAACCGACAGACGATTGATTGAGCTGGAAGGGATATTAAAGGACCGAAAGGAACCTGCTTCATTTCTTCCTTGTTAAAGCGCAAACCGTCGCTACAATGGTGACACATTATAATTATCGTCTATGCGGAGCGGTTCATAATTGAAGAATGCTATAAATTGGATCACCAACAAACGATGACACGGCCAAGAGTGTATGCTAATATCACCTCTTCATATGCATCCGATTTTTAATTAAAAGCCACTACTCTTCATTCTTTGAGCGAATACTTACGAACGTACACACTTCAAAAGGGAAGGCGAGGTTCGCCTCGTTGTCAACCAGCGACAATGAAAGATTCGCGCAAGCGACGAACCTTCCGATGACCTTGGCAGTGCCTCCAGGACAATGTCGGACACCACCGTGTTTGGTCATTAGCGATCTTTTTCTTACCGCCCACCCAGTACTGCTTTCGTTGTGCATCGGTGCACACTGTTCGCCCGGTATGGTGCAGCAAAACAAAAACCTATGGGGAGGGAATTATTTGCATTGCCCGGGACGTCTGGGCCACCGTATATGGCGGGGGGGTGATCTGGTTCTCTGGTGGTCTCTGGCTGTTTGCAGCACTACAAAGGGGAAATGTGAAATCTCGGCTTCGGCTTTGGATCATTAGGATGCATTATTACGACCGTTGAACGCTTATCGTAATGGGGGTCAATCACACTTGGAACGTGGAAGTGAAAGGCTGGGAAGACGCACGGGTGTTCTTTACGGGTTTCATTTTTTCGGTGTGGAGTTTGATGATCTTTTCAAGTGCGGACTGATGCGTCGTGATTCCTGTCTAATGGAGGGTATTAAAGAGATAAAGGTAGCGCCGTGATTTGTGTTTGTTTCAATGTGATTGAAGGACAAATCTTCATCTTATCTTCCCGTTATAAGTCAAAGATCGTGTGACATTCTTTATTCAGAGGTTAATGGATGTAGTTGTGTTGAAGGACAAAGGTTATTCTGTTAGTGTAAAGGTTTTAGTAGCGACTCCTCTAGTTATTCAATACTCTCCGTTCAGTGTCATTTGTTTTACCTATCGACAGCTCTTTTTTAACCTACGAAAGTAGCACATCTGTCCTCAATAAATAGGTCACATTGGTACGCGGTCTTTGGTCATGCCATCTTTTCATCGATTGGCTGATCTCCTAACCCATCGACCGATCGATTTTTGCCCTGGAATGTGTACACAGCGAAATGGTTACAATAATCGGTACAAATCAACCACGTGAAGGTTCCATTGGAATGAAATCCTCCTTCGCAACCACTCGCGCCAATCGCTACAAAAACGTCTTCAAGATGACCGTGAAGGTGTTACGAAGCAGTTTTTGTTGTGAAGATCTTCCTGTTTCTTCCTGCCGTTGTTGTATTTCTTTGCTTAGCAAAACGATAAATAGAGCGAAAGAGAGCAAAATTGCAAATGAATGTGTGCAACGATTGTGATTGCTGCGTTTTCAATCACAGTGTTACCGTTGAGGTTTTGTGCTGTAATGATGAGCTGAATGATGATGATAATGTTGTGCTGTGTGGCTGGAAAGGTATGATAATGTGAACCAGGAAAGTAATTTGCCTGCTCACCAGCTCTTCCACTCTGTACTTCCCGGACCTGGCTTTTCCTTCTTTTGTCCGAACGGCTATGATATGCATCTTTAAGCCAGACCAATTGGTGTCGGATGGTAGTGCAAAAACGGATTCTCGCCAGTGTGGCGTGGTGACGACCACCCGGAGGGGTAAGACCCACGTCGGACAATTATCTCCATTCGCCGTCATTCTTCGTGTACGCAAATCATAAATTCCCTCAACATTCGCCCCAACATCGCACAACATCCCAATTACGGGAATTATGGGAAGCCCGTTGGCCGCTGTTCCTTCGTCTGGACGGAATTTTTTCAACACTCCGCTACCATATCTGCAGACCCGCCGTGCTTACTCACCACATCGATAGCGAAACATTATTTCACCAAATCGAAAACTATGTTACGAAAGGGAAAAAGAGATCAGCAAAATGGCAGATGATCGATCGGCACGGGTACTGTGGATGAATCCTATTGCGCCGTTTGATCGAAGAAATAGACAAAAAAGCATACAAACACCAGAAGACTAGTTGCTAGTCTAGTCCGAATAGAAAACGCTCCGATAAACGCTATGAGAAACAGTTCCCATCCCCACCAGTACGTTACGTTCTGGGAAAGGTTTGTTGATCCCCTTGCGGAATAAGACATTGGCGTAAAAACTTTTATGCACACCATAACGACCTCCATCATGGTCATGGGGAGCTGTTCCAGGAAAGCAATAGGTCAACGGACACGCTAGGGGTTGGTGGCGAACGAAGCGGCCAATATTGGTAACCAGACGCTTCCTTTATGATTATGATAATCCTATCAACCTAGAATTCGGCGAGGGTATTCAACATTTTTCCAAGCGATCCAAGCTTACGCCACAGCCGTCGTGTTCTTCATGTATTTTTTGGGCAAAGAAAAACCGGTCCTCCTATCGCTCTATGTTTTTTAGTCTAGGTCCGCTTTGTGTCGAAGTCAGCCGTTGGCTTTTCCAGTAAAACGGTATCTCCGTTGGGGGGGTTTTGGTTGCGTTGCTCATTACTTTTGCAGCGCGAAGATTGGCAGGCGGCGATCCAGATACGATTAATTAAACGATCGTTATCCGTTGCGGTTCGGTGGACTGGGATGAGATTGATTAGAGAGTGAGTGGGAGAGAAAAAGAGCGAGTGGTCCAATTCATTAGGATGGGTGGGCTTGTTTTCTTTTCGACTGAATGTGGGAGAAAGTTACCTCCCATCTAAAGCTAGCGTCTTTGACTTACTTATGTGGTGGATTGAAGGGAGTAAGGTAATTGTTGATTTGTAGTTTTTCGGGGATTTTCGAATAAAACTCCCATTAGAGTTTGTTAATGATCTTCCCATTTTTCCGTTTTGACGTAATTTAGTGTGGGAAATGTTTAGCCATGTTTATTATGTGTGAATTTTGCTCCTTTTTTCTGTTTTGTTTCATTATAAAAGTAAAAATGTTGTGTGCAAGAAATGTGTTATACAATTTACACCAGTTTGGAAGTTTCGTGACTGTTGATGTAGAAAAATAATCCTTGTGCTCAAATATTAACGACATTTTTTTGCTACTTAAGAGGCAATCCTTTTTGTGGTCTTTGTGGAATTAGAACAATGAATTATTGAAATAAAATATCCCCCATTTCCCTTGCAAAATTTCAATAAGAAAAAAAATTAATTTGCATTATGAATAATCCATTACCATGTCTGATTAAATGTAAAGCTGCCTATTCTGCTGGACAGCACAATAGAAAGCAGCAAGAAAAAAAAAAATCCTTGTCTCACCTTAATCAGGCCTTGTTGTAGTTTTTGAACATCAACCGGACGCCATTACATCCCATTAATCATGTTAAATATCGTGCTTTTAAACTGTGGTGTTGAAATGCATTATCGATGCATAATTATCATTAGCATCTTTCGCCGACTCGAACCTACCGGAGAAGTGGAAGCCATCGTGTGCTATACTTGATAAGGAACTGGTTTTGGTTTCCTTTGCGTATTTATCGATCGGGAACGATTTCGTAAAATGATACGTGGCGTTATTATTCTTTGTTGTTTTGCTCTCTTTCAGTATTTTATTGTAAATCGCTTCCTCCTTTCATTTTATCGTCCATCCGAAGAAGGAAAACTCGGATGATTGCGGAAGTCTTTTCAGTTATGGACAGCATATCTTCCGTAATTGGCAATAGTATCAAGGGCAGTGGAATCCCGGGACTATACGAATGGGTTGTGGTTGTAGTTCTGTCATTGATGTACGTGTTCAATACTATGCGATTCCGCAAAATACGACTTCAGCGTAGCGTGGATCACGGCAAGACTGGTACGGAAACCAGTGCTGTTTTTTATTATGATAAGGAATAATTACATATTTAATGAGCATCAAGGATTACTGTTGATTATTGGCTTGAAACTCGTACAGTTTGAATTCTTGCATTATTTTTATAGTTCTCTGTAAGGAAAGAGTTATAACTAGCTTATTTCCCAAAACAACTTCGGTAATTTAATCGATTTTTATGTGAGACTTCAACTCAAGAAAATAATTGAATCCACACACAAAGTTGTTCTAAAATTCGCTGTATTTTGTAACAATGTTGCTCAAAAACGCATGTGAACAAGAATGTGCCCTCTCCACAATTGCGCATTCAACCGTTGAGTGTGATTATCGCTTCACTAGATGTGCAAAATTACATGGGTAAGGAAAACAAGCCGTCCAAGCTCAGTGAGAACAGATTTTCCAATAAGCTAATGCTGCCACATGCTATGGGTGCATAATTCTGGAAGGCACGGATGAAGACATTTCGGTGCTCAGCTTGTGTAGCAAATTACGACCGACTAGACAGGATAAATAGATGCAGCGTACACACCAGATTTGCACTCGCGTACGGCAGAGGTTGCGTGTCTGCCAGCAAAAAGGTTTACCAGAAGCTGTCACTGTCAAACGCAGGCAGCGAACGAACGAACGATCGGGAACGTCTTCGCCAATCGCTCGGCTGAAGCCAGAAATCAGCTTGCAATTTACCTAATCAATGTTGACCGGTTACAAATGATGGCTAGCCGCAACTGATGACAGGTTTGACAGTGGTTCATCATTCCGCTTGGGAAAGCGTTTGCGTGACAGCGAAATGTTTTAATCAGCACAAAGAAATGAACAGTAAATCAGCGCCTTTAATGGTTCGCTTGGGTCGGGGTGGAAGTGAATCTTTTATTCCCCCAGCGGGTGGTATTTTGTAGCGTTAAGAATATAAAAAACCCTTTCGCATCGTCACTTAACGCTCCGTTTGACGTGTTGCAACCACGGCCAGACGCATCCAGCAGGGTGACGCTTAATTACAACGGCGAACGCAGTTCCTTGGCCTCTTGATGCTAGCGATAAATTAACCACACCGAGAACAGTTTCACCGGTTTCAGCTCTTTTTGTTTCCTTTTACCTTTGTGGTAACAAAACGCACACACACACACAGGTGGACACCGTGTTTTACTTTTTTTTCGCTCCTTCCTGGCGTCAAGATCACGGTCGCCTGTCGATTCCACATAAATAGCAGCTGGGAGCTCCCGGAAAGGGGAGGAGTCTTTTAGGCACGTTGATATTTGTCTTTCCTTGCGCGCCTGATGCTGATTGTAATCAGATCGGGCAGCAGCAGCAGCATCAGCACTGGGCAGCAATAGGTTTGCCTTACGGTTTAATGGACATTAGCGGGCCTAATGGATCGATAAGTGAGAAGGCAATTTGTGTTGTAATTACGGTGCGAAGAGTTATGTTCCCGAGTATGTTGCAGAGCGTTCGGCACTTACCAGAATGGAGGAAGACACATTCCTGGTAGGTTTGGACTTTTATTTGCTTCCACGCAGGTTTGTGCTGCGGATCGGATTACGGTGGTAAACCAGGGAACGGGGGCACTGTACATGAGCGTATGATGTGATCTACAAGAAAAATGGTGTAGCTCATACTGTTACGATATAGATCGAGCGTGCACTGGTAACATGTCACTGTTTCCAAAGGGGAATTCAAACGGGGACCAGAGGTTCGTCACTTGTTTTTACTCGGCCCGTTGTTGCAGTCTTTTGTTCTTGCCCTTCATTTCAACACTTGTCAACAGCGTGTTGTGGTGCGAATAAATTAGTTTTCGTGCCAAATTTATTACCTCGTTAAGCGTCCACTTTTATGGTTCAATTCTTCACCTGACGCAAACAAAGAAGTGGTGTTCTGTTTTTGGCAAAAGGCCCATAAATCATGCAGAGTAAAAAAAGAAAATATTTCAATTTGCCAATCAATCTCGCATATGAGTTCAATGAGCGCATCTTATGGGGTTGATGACTTTATTGTGCCCGTTGGCAAAATTACTGCACAAAAGAATATTGTTTAAAGCTCGAGAACTCTAACTTCTCATAAAAAAACGGTTTCTGTTTATAGAAACCGGAGCGCACGATACGTAGCATACTGTGGTGTTCGTAGCACTCGCTCTTCGTAAAAACCCGTTCTACTCGACCCAACGAAAGTCAGCTGAGATCGACTTCGAAGCCTTTAGAGTTCCAGATGGTGTTAAAAAGGTTATTTCCCTTCTTCCCCATTTGGCATGGTTTGGCATTTGTTCTTTTATTTTATCACCACAGTTCGCCAGTGGACGGTAGCTTAACGAAACCATGTTCCTTTGGTGGCCGGTATTTTCGCTTCATGGGGGGCATGACCATGGCCATGATGCAGTGATTTTCCAGCATTTCTACTTCTCTACGCATTCCCGTTAATACCACCTAATGGGCCTGTTGGAATTATGAAGAAGATCGACCAATCCTCCGGCTTGCCAGGTGTGGAAGGTGTTTGCTTGGGGTCGTAAAATATTGCGAAATATCGGTTAACTTGGAATGAAATTAGGTGTTTGACCTGTTGCAGTTTGAAACAGCGTGGTGAATATGAAGTTTGACTTACAGAAGCAAACTTCGCTACAAAATGATCGTACTGGATCGTACGCAGAATTGGGTATGAGCTGTAATTGACACATGGTCTGTGTGATTGGCAGTGTTCCGTTATCGGTACGTGGTGTATTTGGTAATGGCAGGATTTTAAAGCTATGTCTCCTATCCGGTTCGTCGCTTAAAGGTACGCAACAAGTCCTTCGTTTCTTTTCAGTAACAACCCAACGCTGTCTCGCTGTTATACCGGCTCGAATCGTTTTATTATCTATCGACTATTCAATTGTACTCGAATTTGGATGAATTATTCATCTCTCGTTTGGTGCTCTCGGGCGAATATGTTTTACTTTCGCAACAATTTACGAGCCCGGTTCGTACCAGAACCATGAAAGAAATTCCTTCATACACTTGCGCCATTGCGTTACGCACATTACCGAGGGAATGTTGAGCCAGCTTTTTTTACATAGTGCTTTACTATTACGAACGAACTTTTAAGCAGTGCAACTTTTAATCATGTTTTCGTTCTTTCTTCTCTCTTCACAGGTGTTAACTTTCGCGACGTCCCTGCTTAGCATACAATGCCGTCCCCAGTCGATACAGTAAGTTTCGCGTTTTTGCCGTGTCTTTGTGTCTGTTTCTTTCAGTTTAATTTCTCAAGATAAACTAAACACAACAAAAAAGAAACACCATATTAGCATGCTATGTGTGGCTAAAAAGATGATTTTAGCGGTGGGCCAAAGAAAAGAAACGGGAAAGATGGGAAAGAAAAGAAAAACGAACGGAACATAAGAACACGAGGACGCCCCGAAAATTTACATTACAAAACTTAATACCAAAACGACCGGATCTGTGTGCTGGGTTGTTGCTGACGCCTCTCCGTTCTCTCCCAGCCACGCGTTTTCATGCTTTCCCTTGCTGTCCAATTGTTTTTCTCATTCCCTTTTTTGCGTGCCCCATTGTTGTGCGATTAAGTTACGAAAGAAAGCAATGTGATGAGCAAAATCAAGCATTCCTCCTCGTTCCCTTTCCTTGTAATAGATAGCTTTTTTTAGACTTGATATTCTATGTTTTTGGGGGTTGAATTCCTTTCTTTCTCGTAGATTTCTTTTAATTTTCACTGTCAATTAAATGCCAAGAAAAGAACTGCACCGATACAAACAGGCATGGCGAATGGCGATCATAGCATGATCGTGTTTGCGTGTTCTGATCGTTCGTTTCGTAATTGGATGTGTTTAGAATGTAAGCTTCTACATTACTCTAATGTAACGTATCTATTCTTTTCTAGTGTAATTCTTTTCTTCCTGGACTTATAATACTTCTCCTGCTTTATTCTTTGTACCGCTAATACTCTGGGGATGGGATGCTTTCTGTTGTGCTATTGGCGCAAAAGAGTTTCGCCCCGATGGGGATTTTCGATTCTCTGAAGTTTTTTTTTTCAATTCGTTTGTCGTGATCATAATAACATGTCTATCATTCGGGGGTTCGTCGTCTATCGTCTTGGCTGCGAGTTTTAAGTCTTCCCGCGTGGAAGCGCTTCGTGACTTTGCAAATTCACCGTATCCACCCTTGACGTCCGACGCAGAGTCGCGTTCCTTTAATAACCGTTAATCAGCAATAGGTAATCCGTCCACGGATGAAGTATCCATGGTGGAAGTATTTGGTGAATGGAGGCGCCCATACCGGGAGGTCTCATCGAAGCGTCCCGGAATCATGCCGAACGGGGCAGCTTCAGTTTGATTAAAGCGATACCATTGGAAGGCAGGAGAGCTGGTGGATTCTGTATTTCCACGGGCCTCCAAATGTGTGATTAGAACGTATGATGAATGGGTGAAGAACCGTTTATCGGCCAGCGCCATCTCCAAAACGGATGCGGTTGCCTTTGCGATTAACGAGCTGATTGATGCTAAAACCATGAAGCGAACAAAGGCTGCTATGGTGGAACTTTTGCTTTCGATCGAGATTTGCTTTTGTTTGCGGAACGGGACCCACCGAGGGAAGCGATAAGGATCTGCTCACATTTATGATGGTTGCTAACTTTGTTCCTCCCATTTTCAATGGTTGATCATCTGAAAGATAGCAACAGGGCTGTAATTAAAATGGGCACTCTCTTTTCGGGGTGCCTTCTGACACGCTTTTGATTGAGCCATTTTCCATGAGGAAGCGATTTCAATAGGCTTGATGTATCAATCAGCTGGAGGTGTTACTCACGGAATTTAATAATATCTTTGGTGCAGAGTGTTTTAATGTAGAACAATACATTTTATTCCAAGGTTAGTTTCTACTCGTTGGAGAAATCATTTCAAGTCAGCAAAAAACTGAAACATTTCCTCATTAAAATAATTTTTCCTGCAAAGGATTCATTATTACGCAATTGCCCAACGTGAAGGTGGCCTGTAACGACGCCAGCACGTCATGCGCTCGTTGCATCAATTCTACACCATCGATCTTCCCTACCGGTCGTTCAAGTGCGTGTTGGAACACTTCTGCATGACTGGCTCGTTAGACCAGTTAGATAACTGTACCTTTCGAAGCATCTTCCAACCGTCCGGACCGATCGGTCGGGCTGATGCTCGTTCTTCTCATCGCTTCATGGTGCTCTTTAACGCACCGAGCACCGTAGAGCTCTTGTTCGCTTGTTAGCGATCCCGGTAGCACCCTGGCTTTTCCAGCTGATTTTATGTGGCTTTTCATTTCTCTCGTGTATTCTTTGTTCAACTAACGCTATGTACGCTTGTTTTCAACTAACCGGAGTAGTGGCTCTAACTGTTGCTAATGTCTCTAACATAGCTATGCCTGCGTAAGTGCTCTCAAACGCACCCATCCTGTTCCACCTGTAGGCATCTGTGGTTGTTCTGCCGGTGTATTTTTCGTTTTATTGTTGTAACAGGGCAGGTTAAGGGGAATCTTCAGCTGAACAAGTTTAATGCGATACCAGTTGTCCAAGAGGTACAAAACCAGGCGTGACAGTCTTGCTTCTCGTACGGATTAATTGGGGACTCGCAGACGCCTCATAACGACTGGCATGATGCAGCTTGCCGGAGTTGATGTAGTTGGAGCCGATTTTATGAGAAATCATTGGTGTAATTAAAATTTAACTTCAGGCACATTGAAGCCCATTTTGTGTTACGTTTAATTGCACGGCATCATGCCTCCCATCGCCGCCGGGTGGGAGGGTCACGTAAAAAGTGCAGCATGGCGCGAATAGCCCGAACTAGGTGATTCTTCATTAAAACCGGTCACGACACGAAAACAATAAAAAAGCAAATAAAACATAGAACGCCGTACGCGATGTGAACGGCCATCAATCCAACCATGAGGTCGCGATCGATTGCTTTCGTCAGAAGTGTCCGTGTAGGATCGATTCAATTGCATGAAGTTGAAGTTCGAGCTCTCTCTTCGCCTAGGGGCTGTTTCCATTCGGCTTTCATGATCTTACTTAGAACAACGCTCAAATTTCCGTCTTTATTTAGTAATACGATCATGTCCGTGAGAATCAAACATACCTATCGGCAGTGTGTCTCTGTGTATGTGTTTAGCCAATAGTGGTTGGTGACTGTGATATTTTCTTCCACGGTGTGCAACGGTGCGTTCGTGATGGCGGGCGATAACAGTACGGCAAGCAGGCAGTGTGCGACCCTAACTCTTAAACGCGCCATAATAAACCCAAGCTCAGAAATAACACCAGCGTAGCTTCTAGTAACCAAACAAATATGTACAGGTATGTTTTACTGATCTCAATATTAATTCTAATAGCTTTATTTTACTTCCTTTCTCCAACAAAATCCTCATTATTGCCTCTGCTCTATGTGTCTTGCTGATTTCTTCTGTCTTCATTTCCTTAACGAATTTAAAACACTTTTCTTGAGCGTTCTCCTTTGATGGTGTGCTGGTTGTTTTTTTATAGAAATGTTTTATTCTTCCGCTTTTAAATCACAAGCTGCTGTTTGCAAAAAAAAAAAGAATTGTATCTTTATACTAGATCTAGATAAAATTAAGCTATTCAGTCCAAGATTATAAGTTTAAAGTTGCAAAAACCACACTCAAAAACCAATATAATTATTCCAAAAAACAAAAGCAGACCAGCACTCCGCCAGAGCGCGATCGCAGTTACTTATCGTTGGGCATTATCATAATTGGTTGGGATGAATTAATTAACCTTTTTTTCTCTCATTCGCCCTTCCCATACAAAGCTGATTTGCGAAATCTTTCTTCCTTCTTGATGATATTCGGAACTCCTCTATTGTCTGACTTTCTTGTATTCTATCATCCCAACCACCTCCTCATTCAGCCTTTCCTTTCGTCGTTCTGGTCAACTCTATTTTCTGCTTGCTCCGTTAATAAAGCCATACCGCCAACCATTAATGTGACGTTTCGTTTTGCTCTTAATTTTGCAGGATCGAGAAGCAGGTGATTCGGCTGGTGCCGGAGTCTCGTACTCTCGAACCATTGCTAACCAATCAGCGTGGTTCGATGGAGGAAACGGACCGCATCTTGCGCGAGATCGAGCGCATCAACATTGCGATGGGATACAAGAAGAAGGTTGATGTGGCGTTCCCTCGCAGTGGTCAAGATGCGTCGGGATATTTCTACCCGCGGCCGGCTTACTTCCCACCGTCGGTAGCACAGCTAAAGACGGCTCCACCACAGAAAGCATCCAAGGGTATTGTTCCTAACCCTTTCCACGCGCAAACATTCTTCTACCCAACGCCTTACCTTCAGCTACCAAGTTTGGCTACACCGCGAGCATTCCGACTAATTCCGCTAGAGACGGTACGAGCTAGCAAAGAACTTCGCACACCGAACCAGATCTACATTCTACCGATCAGTGTTCCGACCGCTGACGGACGATCGAACGAAATCCGTTTCATTCCAAGCACGATAAATTTCGGCTCGTTCACACCGGTACAGTTGCGCGGGAAGTCACTGGATGTGGATGGGACACGGTCCGCTGCGTTGAAGAAACCGAAGGGTGTGATGGAAGATGTGGCCGAAGTGGCCGATGCAGTACAAAGCACCAAGCTCGAGGAGGAACTGCTCGAAGAGATTGCCGATGCGGTGGACTATGAAGAGGAGGACGACGAGAAGCAGAATACGGGAACAGCTGCATCCGATGCGCAAGCCATTACAAACGACAAGTTCATGGGACGACCGGTAAAGACCAGCTCGGCGGAAGGCGAAGAAGAGGACGAGTCCGAACCGGACATTGAGCTGGTGATGCTGCAGAAGGTGGCCGGCAAGAGCTTCAACATCTCGAACGTGTTCAACAACTTTACGCACCGGTTCAACATTCTTTCGACGACACCCAGCACGGAGTTGTCGGGCTCGCAATCGGCAGATACGCTTCAGGATCTAAAAGACCTGAAAGAGAAACCCCTCACAGGGGAGGAAGATCTTCCAGCTCAGGATAAGGGACCGTTTGGGATCTTTGCCACCAAGCAGGCGGATCCTGGCAGCGGACTCATCATTCAGCGGCTACGCGTACGTCAGGGAGGTATCGCGATTGCCGGACCGGGTGGTGTAGCAACGGCAGGTAGCGGTGGTACGGCCATTGTCGGTCCGAATGGAACAGCAATCACACATCCGCGCAGTCTAACGATTGCTGGACCGGGTGCGAAGGTGTACGCTGTGCCGGAAACGGTCGATCTAGCAAAGACGATTAACGCTACCAAGCGAAGTCTTCCGCTGGATGCGGTTCTGGTTGCTAGTGGTCCCGTTGTATACTACCGGACATAGTCGGCGCAAACCTTCATGCGGGAGAGCGTGCGAATAATGTAAATATTGTAATTGTACAAAAATTCCTTCTTGCAAGCGAATTTGAAAGCAAAAGGAATTGACTTGCCATGGCGGTATCGAACGGCATCAGGAGTTTCCGTGGGCTGATGTCGGACAAAGGCTGCAAACGATGAGTTTCACAAGAATAAGTGTGGGAAGTGTGCCACTTCCACGATTTCATTCATCCACTAATACAGCTGTGCATTGTGTTAGCGTAATGTGTAGTGTGTAAGAATTTTAAAAGATCTTTGTTTGGGAGTATAATAAAGTGACAAAATTTTATTTATGAAGTAATTGCGTTTTATTTTTGGGTTCTAATCATTTCTAGTTGTATTGGCGTATATATTCTAAGTTTATTATTTATTAGTTATTACGGTTCTTAAGTACGTTACTTACCGATACTGGCTGCTGTCCATTTGAAGCTCCGAAATAGTAAGATCCCTATCGACAGGGAGACTATTTTAAAGCTCAGTGCTCAATGCTCAACACATATTCATATTTTCTTTGTCTTGTTTGCTAAAACCAAACATTTACTTACTAACGCATTGTGTGACAGCATCTAAGTAAGTGTTTTCCCTACTAACAACCGAGGAAGGAGATGGCCGCAACTCACCATGGAACTCGCTTGATAGGAAATGGACGCTTTACTATGCTAACAGCGGAGATGTATGAGGATGCTTATGCTTGTCGACCTGTCAATAACAGCCAATGCCTTAGATAACCTCTTCTCTCGCCATATGCGTGCTTGCCTGCTTACGAATGGTGAGATGAACCTGGAGCCTGCAGTGTGCAACATTCTGCCAACGCAACTCATCCTTCGTTCTATCCTCGTTTTTCCTTCTCCTCTACGAAAGCTTCTTCCCCTATCGACCGGCAGAGCTTCCAGCAGCGCCATATACATACCCTGCACATGGGTTTCCGATCGCGGGTCGGCAATATAGTCTACTACCAGTGTCAGTGCCCTTCCCGACCGGTCCATACCCACCTGGGCCGATACAAATCGGCCGGGGTACTTTGTCGGGGGCAGCACTGGAAGAGAAATCGTCAGAGATGCTACAAGAACCTAGTGCAATAAAAACGCAAACAAAAAACAAACCCGCACGGAGTAAGAAACCAAAGCGGGTTATGAACGCACCCTTCGTACAGGCTCTTCAACAAGCTGATGGGCAATTTAAGGTGCAAAAGTACTCGCTGGAATCGTCAGAAGTGTTACCCAAAAATGCTCCCCCGCAAACACTACTACCAACGCAGGAGCAGAACCGAAGGCCAGAAGCTCAGCGAGAACACCCGTCAAGTAATGCTAACCCAGTTGTAGTGACTGCTACCGGTTCTACGACAGCCGATGCACCAGTCGATGGTCGTGTACCGGTGGCACCGACCGTCTCTGAGTACTATCCCTTCTACGGTTATCCGATGACCGACAATCGAGAGGAGGCATCCCTCATACTGGAACCCTCGTCGAAGGCCATCTCCGGCAATGGAGGTACCGCCATCTCGACACCCGTCTCACACGCCATCCTGAAGCAGGGCAGCAGATCGAAGATTCTGTTCCGGCCCCAATCGGTTGCAATCGTCGGTGCGAACGGGCGTGCCCACGCACAGGCCGATCTGATTGTCGATTACGTGAAGTAAATGTGCCAATCCATTCCATTACACAGAGAAATCAACAATAAATCGCATACCAAAACATCCGCATCGCATCGTCACTCATTCGTGTGTATATACATATTAGTATACATATTATATTATATACATATTAGCTCATTTCATTGCTCCACATTTTATCCGATCGCTGCTTGGGGAATGGTTTGGAATTCCGTCCGCCATGCCATGTGTACAAAACAAATATTGGTGTTGAAATTGTCATCGTGTAAATAGCCACGACATCTTTCGAAACACAACCCCCAATCACATTCCTTCCTTCCGCATCTTTTGCTGCTTCGCAAAAGGTATAGTGCACTAGATCCTTCGTAGTTAGTATGCATGGCGTCTGCAGTTGCAGTTGCATCGACTTCCTGTCACACCTTCCTTCGACCCGTTTCCTGTGTCCATCCCGCTAGGTAAACTACATACATCCAACAACCTTGAAGGTGAAGTATTCAAGGTTACTGTAACACGACCGCCTAGCAGCGTCATCCTAACATTCGCATAGCTAATTGCAGTTGGTTTTCTCTCTCTTCTCCCATCGTGAATACCTTTCCGTTTTCAGTCCGGAGCATCGTACCGCTACCGATGTGCTAAAGCTGCCCTTCTATGGTGGCGCCCGTGGCCAGATTCTGGAGATACGCAAAAACAGCGACGGTACAGTGGTGAGCAAGATACTTCGCGGCGATGATGAAGACATGGAGCTGAAGGTGCAGCAGGTAGCGGACGAACCGACCCCAGTCAAACAGCTGTCCAACGAGCAGACGCTGGAGGCGAGTGACGAGGACCTGAAAGGGACGGATCAATCGTTCGGCGACTATCTGCTGAAGATACAAAATGCGGCCGCATCGCTCGTATCGCTGCAGGAAACTGTGAAGAAAACGGGCAAACTTTCCCCGGACCAGCGCAGGGTGTACACGGATAACCTGGAGAAGCTTGGCGTTGCCGCTCAGAAGCTGGCCCACATCCAACAAGCGGATGACGATCAGGACGCGATACGGTTCCTGTTTGATTGTAAGTATCTTGTGGGTGGATCGTTGTGTGTTTAGCAGTCCACATATAGTGCTGGAGGAGTTCCTTGTCGTCAACTCTAATGATCCATAAGTATCTGCTTTGACAGCCAACTACGAAACCACTTCGTCTGGAGACTCGCAAAAGAAGAAGGTGTCGGGAAGTAAAATTACTTCCTTCCCGGGATACAAGGGCAAGGAAGAAAACAAAAAGAAGGAAGAGGAGGAGAATGTCGGTGAGGATAGTTCCAGTGGGGACTCGGTGCAGGTGGAGACACAGGAGAAGGAGTCTTCCATTGCCGAAGCGAAACCTGTGGGTGAGTACGCTTTTGAGAGATGTTTGCTGAAGAACGATGTGTAACGCTTATCAATGCTGCATCCGTTTCAGGTCTTGCCATCGCTGGTGAGGGAGGCGTTGCGTCGTCTAAACCGGTGGCAACGGCCGTTGTTGGAGACGGTGGTCTTGCAGTAGCTCGCCCTGTAGCGACTGCCATCGCTGGTATTAAACCGAGTGAGTTGGGCAACCTGGGGCTCCCAATCTCGGTCAACAAGAAGGTGCTGACGAAGGGAAAGTACGGACTCGTTGCTGCTGGTGATGAAGCTGCCGGAGGAGTTCTCGTTGGGCCTGACTTTGAGGCACGTGTAGCACCGAAAGAGATCGAAGCCGAGATCGAAGACAATCGCCAGCAGGCGATGGCTAACTTTGATACGGAGAAGTTTTTGGCCAACCTGCGGCTGAAGACGGCTCCAAGTCCTACTCCAATCCCAAGTGCAGCACAACCGTTGGGCTCGTATCAACCGGCTTCGTACCTGCAGCAGACCGTGCCGTACATGTCAGACTATGGCGTTAGCCAGAATGCTTACCCGGTGTACACGCCAATCATTCCGTACTATAGCTGGTCGCCCGGATACTATCAACCGTACCAATCGACTCTGAATGCACTGACCGCCTACCAGCTAGCAGCCCTGCAATCTGCCCAGTACAATCCGTATCTTTACGGTGGCTATCAGCAGACACAGCTGCCACAGTCCATCGGAACGCAGAACCCCTTTCAGCAGTATGACTATCCTCAGCGAGCCCTCTACAACCCGACGCCAGTTGTCAGCGCGGCTTCTGCCTACCCGAACTATAACAATTATGCATCCTTCAGCAACCCTTCGCCATACCGATTTTTCTACTATTAGTCTGCTCATCGGTAGCGGCCCCGACGACCACTTCGTACTGAACATCGTCTCGAATGGGCCCGCCACCCAAGACTGATACGTCGGCCGACCGTTTCGGTCACGAGCATCTCACAATCTCACGTGCACGCGATGTGGCAACGGGAGATACACTCCATTTTAGTACCGTAGTTGACCAACGATATTTTGTAGGTCTTCCGATTGGCGACCGAGCAACCGACAGCGTTGCATACACCCCCTTCAACGGCTAATCCTAAGACTTACGAGACTGAACTGAATGACGATTATGGTGTTAGGTATCTAGGGAACAGCGCCAACGATGATGCAAGCCGAACCTGATCCGAAACCAGAGCTTTATTGGCCATCTCGGGAGTGCAGGGATCGGTTGTTCGGTTTCATCGAATCGATTGGTAGCAAACAAAAGCGTAACTAACGTACGATAGCTTATGGGATAGGACGTCCCGATCTGATAAGTGCATTTCTTCTAGCGATTAAGAGTATGAAATAAAAGCAAAACGGAATAGCTTCCAATTAGTGATTTACGTGGATAACGAAGAAAATTGCTGCAATGGTCGTATATTATTTTAAAGAAAGAAAGAAAGCATATATGTTGAAGAAATACCGTATTTTACTAACAAACTGGGAATTCTACAAGTATTTAAACTTGTAAATTTAAAGAAGTACATGGGGGCTTGAAGTTTTGCAATCGTTTGTCCTGAGGATAAACTTTGGGCTTGTCAATATCTTTACTAATAAACTGAATTAGCTTAGCACTGCTTATTTCAAGTAAATTCATGACAGGCGACAAAGACGCCAGATAACATAGGCAAAATGCCTGCTGAAAGTCAAAACATTAAGGGGGGCAGAGCAACTTATTGCTCAAATACCAAATAGCAAAGCCATTCAAAGAGCGTTGGAGAGATCGACAGTCGGTAGGCGAGCATCAGCGAAATTAGTTGTCCATCAATGCGAATAACATCAATGCAGTCATGAATGAAGAAGATAAAGAGGATTGGACTAAGTGTACTACCCTGAGGAACACCAGGCAAACCTTCAAATAATATCGGACAGTATTCCAATTTAATTGGATAGGGTCTATTCGATAGAAAGTATATAATCCAGGACAGCATTGGTCGTCAGGGAGACTAACTCCATGTGATGCGTTCAATACAAATGGTTTATCAAGGTCGCTTTCATACCTATCCTAATTACCACAAGTGATAGTCAGACCCGAAGTAAAAATGCATGAACGCATCCCTTTATATGCAGCAATATTGAAATTATTATGAACCTCCCATGTTATCACTGTGAAAGAAGAAGTAGACTTGTTGATTCGGCTTCGTAAAGCTTTGAAATGATAAACTCCAAAGCCACTACACACACACGATGAGGAATAAAGTGTTCTGTTTAGCTTTATTGAAAGGCTACACTACAGTCATCAAGAAATTAACATGACTGTTGCGAAACTTTGACGGTCGAGGAAGACACTTGCTAGATAGAAGGCAAAATTTTCTATAAAATCACCATACAAACGGATCTTGAAGTTTAGATCTCAAATGTCTTTGAGTTGTGAGTGAAGTGCGTGTCCTTGTGTCGACCAGACTAGGAAGACGCGTAAGTCAATGACAAAATTTAAGAACACATCACCTCACCAACTCACGTTGTTTGTTAACTTTCTTGTTAATTAACTAATTAATTTAGTCATTTTAGTATGAATTTGTATCTGTCACATTAAAACTCATTTCGAGGCTAAATACAAATTCAGCGATTCAACCGTGCATTCAAGCGTTCCAAGGAATAATGGGTGTAACGCTAGTTGTTGGTTGATTGCATATCTTTAGGCGTATTTCAATTTTATGTGCATAATGCTCTTCCAGCAATGAAACATGAATCGACGATAAAAGGACGAGAAAGATTGAGCAGTATCAAGTATTTATGAGTCTTCGTTTAACACTATTGAAAGTCTGAATATTCTTTTGTAAAACTAAATCATCGTAATAAATCAATTTAACAAGTACCAAGAAGCAATAATGAGTCATTTTACTGTCAAATACTTTTAAACAATCCTTATTGCTTCCTTGATCTCTTCACTTGATATTTAAAGTGTGTCGTCGACTATGAAAATGATTATCCTTTATTAAATTAAATAACATTTTAATCACATCATTATTTGAATCAATTGATTCTTCTGTGAATATTCTTCCGCGTAAAACAGCCCTAACACACTTTGTACACTGTACAGAAACATAACATTCTCGAAGGAACAATTATCAGCTTCCCATTTACTGCTCTATCATTCGCAAACAATTCGAGCATCAGAAATGAGCTGTCGTAAAAATGCAACCCGTCGCTCGTAAACGCTTCACACATTAGCGTGATGATTTTATCTTCGCCCAACGATGTGGGTTGGTCGTTTGAAACATCAGCCCGAAGAGCTCGGAAGATGGCTTGTACCTTGCAGAAGTCCGGTGACCAACAAAATCGATCACCTTGGTATCAGCCACTTCGAAGCCACCGACACTGTACATTCTGCATGCAGTGCAGGGAAGTTCACGCAACATAAAATAAACGCCACCGTGTCACCCCTTGTCGCACCCCTTGCGCCTTGTGTTCGGAAAGAAAACAAAACGAATCGGTAAAAAGTGCCCTCACCAGCACCCGATCCAAGCATAGTTGATGCTCCCACAAGCCCGCAACAAACACGTCCTGCAGTAAGTGCATTTTTATTAAGGTAAGGTTAGTGCTGCTGCCGTATTGCTGGGTAGGGATGGGAAGGGTGGTGACGGTCGTTCCGTTCCCTTGTATCCGATCGCAACCGGAATGCAATTTTGCACCGCTTTCGGGCAAAAACACAGGGGCGTGCACCCGCTCAGCTGATGATGTTCTGGGCAGCGGGAAGGCTCGACTACACGGGGACAGTCACCTTGACGGTGTGGTCAAGACTGCAATACCAGTGTATAAAACATTTTATTGACCGTTACCGTGGGTCTGGTAGCACAAAACGGGGCCGTCGCAATTTTGAAATATATGCAAATATACCGCGGAGGGTGGTATGTGGCGTCATTACCGTTTGCTAGTGCGTAGCTGATTCTTTTTGTGTTAAAGGTTGGTGTTTTTACTAACTGCAAGACACATGCAAGGATTTTTGCTGCATATTAACAAGCTCAATTAGGTGCACCATACCAAGTATTTTGAGCATCTACAATAATAACATTCTTCTGTAATAGCTCCAGATAAAGTTAGCAAGTTGTTATATGCTGTAGAGATGCAGGAAACAATTTTATGAATATTAAAATTGGTAGAGATACAGGAAAAGAAGCGTTATTAAATGTTATACTTCAATGATAACATATTCGGTTTTGTTCGGTTTCCTGAGAGTAGCGCTAGGGCACCTCAATACGAACATTTGCAGGTGAACATAGCGCACTGTACTATGGCTGTTCCTGGTGAAATAAAATAGTCAACTGAACAACAGTCCTATTTCCATACAATTCAGGTAGTTTGTAAAGGTTTGGTCGAAAAAAGTTATATAAAACCATCCTCAATCTCAACAAGCACCGTGTAGTCGCATGCGGCTCTTGAGTACTTTTGTTGTGGCTCTAAGTCGGAAACAATCCCAAAATGATAGCCCCTTTCAGCCTTTACCATCTGTGGCCAAGATAAAAAATTGGAAAAATTATTATCTATAATATAACAAGTATTTTTGCACATTGAATCGAATGGAACGTACTTTTTTTAATAAAAAATCTAACGAAAAAGCAAGTATATCCGTCGAAACAACATGCGAAACGTTCAGCGCTGATAAGCCATGATACGAGAGATTTGTCGGCTGGGTTAACACAAATATATAGTAATATATACCATTAGCATCTTAGAAAACCGTTTGAAGACTGGTCTTATCTGATGAAATCTGATCCTTCCAGCCATCAGCTTATTTTCCATCAGGATAACTTTTCCGTTTTCTTTCCCGAAGTTTCCCGAACTCTGGACGATGAGCATTCAAAAGAGAAATCATTTTCTAAAAAAAAAATTCTAGAAGAGATCTTTCGAATCGGGCAGCTAATAGTTAATAAACTAACCAGCTGTCTACAAACTACTACCAATAAAAATAAAGACACTAATTCTAACCAAAATGTGTTAGTACATCGACAAAAAGATTGCATGACTGTTCAACTCCGTGCATCTTTTGTTTCACATGGTGTAAACAGACCTAATGGATGAGATCGTAATATCTAACAAAGAATCCCTTGACTATCCGTGTGATAAAACAAAAAATTATAAAACATTACACTAGAAAGGTTAAATCAATATTGTTGCTACTTTTTTATATTAGATAACCTACATAACTGGCCTATAATCGAAAACAAACAACAAAACCATTTAAATGTATTGCATTATAACTCCGCAATCTAACTGCCGCTCATTAACAGGCAAACGCAAGGAACATTAATTTATAATAACCCGCTCAATCTGCCCGAGGTCCGGTTTAATTGCATACCGTGTCTTCTCCAGACACATCCGCATCCATCCCTTTCGCAGTCGCAATGCAACGTTCCCGAGATTGCATGGAAACGAGTTTCCCCAGCCGAAGAACTTTTATCACCGGGAAGCTTCAGCATTCGATCGAGCATTAACGATGTGCTGGATGATATTTCAAATAAAACTGCAAGCAGCAATATCAAAAGACACAAGACAGCACACGTTCCCTTTGCTGTGTCAATCAAGAACCGTGCGGTCAGAAATGGGCAAATGGCAGAGGCGAAAAAAAAACCGGTTCACTGTGTCCAGATGGAAATCTATCGTTCGATCGATCGATAAGTGAACTGGTTGAAAGGAAGCGAAGAAAAATGGACAAGCCTCTTTGGCCGGGCATAGGCAGGCCCACGATTGACACGAATGGTAAATGGGAAAACCCTTTTTTATGGATTATTTTATTCGTGCACGTTAACTGAATTGCACCCGGCTGGAAAGCTCCGTTAGAAAAAGGGGCTCGGGATGGCTCGTGTCCACAACGGGGTTTCCGGAGGTCCCAAAGGATAGAGAATGTTGTCTTAAAAAAAATACCCTGCATAGAAAAAAAGGCGTAGGCTGTACCAAACTCGGTGTGTTTGCAATCAAAACAACATATACGGGAAATAATAAAATATGCATTACTTTTTACTGTGGGAACAAGCGCAAAACAAGATCAAGCAGATGATCAACGAGTACCACCCTTCCAAGGGCTGTTGAGAGCGCGGGGAAAGCCGAAGGGGCGAACCACGCACCTAAGGGAGCTGCGTGTCGGTACAATTTATGGCGTGTGTTCTACCTGAAAAATGAATCTCAACAATGTTCCACGGGGGGAAAAACGAATAAAGCAACGATAACACCGTCCAAAACGGATATTGCATGAACGACTGTGTGCTGAGAAGGTGTTTTATTTTGCCCACATCTTGGTGAACCTTACACAAAAAAAACACCATAATCGGGAGAAGGAAGAAGCAACACGTCGACTCTTCCACCATCAACGCTGTCTTTCTATGCACGCCAAATGGTTAGTTTGTTTATGGTCAAGTTCTAGGTTCCATCTCTTCCATTTCCATGCGGCAGCAGCAGTACTATTTTTCATACCTCTTCCAGTTTGAACTGACCACCGCTCCCAAGGTGCGCACCAGTGCACCACCATTCATTGTTCTAGTTCGGAAAACGGAGCTCACCTTCACCAACACACCGACGGATGTGCGCATACCGATACACCAACGCAAAAATGGCAGCTGAGTTGAAGCGGGATGGAGCGTCAGATCTTTAGCGATCGTGTGCAGCTAGGCAAAGAAGTCACCCCCTAGACACGGCAAGCTTATAAAGGGCGTTCTCGGACGGATGCACCCAGTCAGTGTCTGCTAGGCTCCGGATCTAGTCGATAGGCTCTAGGCGTAGTGCAGAGTGCAACAGTATCAAGTGACGGTTGGCGAGAAATCAGTTGAGGAAGTGTGTTTCCATTTCTTCTAGGATTTTCCACAAACTCTAGTGCTCGTTACGTAGAGGGCGCGTACAAGAAAAACGTGAAGGTAAGTAAGTGATTAAAATACTGAAAGCGTTGTATGTGAGGAAAAGAAATTGTTAATGAGATTCAAAAATAAACAAAATCGAGGGTCTGTTGCTGTAGATAAGGCTATTAAATCCTTCAGACAGAAATATTTAAGAGTGTTAAGTTAAGTTAAGGAGTGATAATAGATTATTGTTGATTAAATGGTAAAAAGAATTTCCCTAATAGCTTTTTTATGTGCAGCTGAAATAAAATTATCCGCAATATACATTTACATTTAATATGAAGGAATACTTTCGGCAAATACCAATAACAATATCGTTTTGATACATTGTGAAACGAACTGCTCATTACATTCAGACCAAAAGATATGCAATTTTCACCACAAAAAACCATTGTTATAACGCTTGAACAACTGTTGGAGAAAACATTTACTTTCTTTAGTTAGTTACTTTAGAAAGTTCTCTAAGCAATGAAATAATTGCATTATTCGGGCATAATGACGCCATTATGAATTAAGCTAAACAGATTGTTAAAAAGGTCTCGAAACTATTTTCGTACATTGAAACATACAATGTCCTTGTGGTGAAAGACACACCAACTCGCAATCAAACGCCCTGCACACTGTTCATCCATTTCAAGCCACCTTCTGTTGGTGTTGCTTTCTTTACTGCACCTCACCTTCACCGTGAATGCGTGACTGCAGTTCTTGACCTTACCCACGCCATTCGATTACCAACCGCTCGGTACAGCTTCACCCAGTCGGTCTCATTTTTATTCCGACCGGAGACCGGTTTTTCTGCTTGCCAAACGGCAACGACCGAGTTCAACTTCTTCGGGCGACCCCTTTGCACAGATGCTGCAAAGATGATGATGCTGTGAAGTGTAGGGAAAGAGGCAAATGGAGGCTGGGGAATGAGGGGAGGGAGGTACTTGCTGTTCACGACTTGCCTGTCCATGATGGCGGAGGCCAAGTTCAATAGCGCAAATGGTAACATGTTGTTGTGGTTTTCTTTCGCTGGTACCATTTTAACCCGTTTTCTTTGCTTTCTTTGCTCTTCCCGCGATAGTGATGGGTCATCTTAGCACCATTGTGGTAGCCCTGCTGGGCACATTTGCCGTTTGTCGTGCGGCGCCTTCAGCTATTCTGCAGCCTGCCGCTCAGTACTACCTAATACAGCCACAACCCGCAACGCTCAAGATCCAACCACATCTGATCCAACCGATCCAGCAATTGAAACTGGAGCCGAAGCAGTACGTCTACTATTATCCCTCGCTACCGTTGGCTACCACCACGACCACCACCCATCAATACACCGAGGGTAAACCGATCCGGCTGATCACGCTGAAGCAAGATGAGGGCAATTGGTGGTCGTCGGTGTTTTCCTTCCTGCAGCCGCCCGCGACCGAGATGCCAACGTCGGAAGGCGAAACGACGGAAGCGCCCGCTGCCGGCGAAGAAGGATCCGGCGGCTCGAAGGCTCCCGAGAAGAAGCTGATGTTTATGGCACCGGCCGACGCTGAGAAGGGTCCAGAAACACCTGCCTCTACCGCCGCACTTCCACAACCACAGCGCTACTACATTCTGAGCGGTGCGCCTCAGTTCTACGGTAACTTCGATGCACTCCAGAATCCGCTCAGTCCGCTGTTTAGTCTGCAGCCACTGCAAGCCATCCACGCACGTGCCAACTCGGACATTCAGGCGGAGGATGGGCTCCAGCCCAAATTCCAAGCACAGATTGTGTCCTCGCTCGCCCCTATCGCACCGGTTCCGGCAGCCGTTCCGGCTCAGCTGAAGAACGATTTGCTGGAGTCGCATCAGGACAAGGAGCAGACGATCGATCGGGCCTGGGCACGATCGCTTGACGATGAGCAGCAGCCAGAGCAGCAACAGCAGCAGCAGCTGATGGTCATGATGGAGGACGAAGAGGAACCCGCAGTCGTCGTGCAGGGACGCTCGAAGGCTGCTGTCGATGAGGAGGCTCCCGAGATTCAACCCGTCCACCTTCGTGCCGCGGTGGAGGAGGAAAAGGACGGCAAGCAGGAGGGTGTGCAGCGCAGTGTCAACGATCCAGCCATTGCCGCCGTGAAACCTTCCGGTATAGCACTGGCCGGGCGTGGTGGTGTGGCTGCTTCGGCCCCCACCGGTACGGCGATCGTCGGTAAGAATGGTTTAGCGTTGGCTTCACCGTCGGCCACTTCCGTTGCAGGTAACTTCTTCGATGAGGACGAGGATGAGGAAAAGAAGAAACCACTGTAAGGATGGCGCTCGGACCATGGCTGAAGACAACTCCGCGGGAACTTCATGCAGTTCGCCGGACAGCAGGATATATTTGTATACGACGATCAAAATTACGACCAACTGTTCTCGATACCCCCGGCAACACTTCGTGCACGGCCTCTGGAGAATTTTCCTACCGGAGGCTTAGAAGAAGACCGGTCAAAAAGTGATACATTTCCTTCCATTAGATTATACATTAGCCCTTAGGAGAGAAGCGGACGGACAAAAGCGGACTGAAAATGGAAACCCACCTTCAAGAGTGAACAGGGGTTTTGACGGAACGGGTTCGGTACACCATATTGGAACCGGTGAAACCGTTCAACCACTAAACGATCATCCTTCATTATCATCAAACTCATGCATCACTCATCGCAAAACACATCATTAACATCACAACAAAAAATAACACTCCACGTGGAATAAAGTACGAAAAATGAAACCGCGACAGCGTCGCTAGTATTTCTTTCCGAAGATACCGCATGTTCCACCCATCGGTTTGCTCTATTCTCTCACACGCAGAATCAATAAGGGTTCATTTATTTGACGGTCGTTATACTCGCTTGACGTAGTTTAGCTCGATACGCTGCGGTACGTAGCGTACATAGAGTAGATTCAGATCGGCATAGTCGTAATACACAAAATCCGGATAGTTGTACAGTATGTTGCTGTAGATCATGATCAGCCCGGTCATTAGATCGGACAGTAGGTACGGATCGATGATACGGTAACTCTGAAGGTTTTTGCCACCGTGACCCTTCCCCAAGGGTAGTGTAACGTTTGCCGCCTGTATGCGTTGCTCGACTTCTTCCCGTATCTGGTTCAAAGATGGATTTTCCGCCAGGGTAACCGACGCCAGAAGTAGTACGGCAAATGCGACCAGGGACGATCGTTGCATGGTGGTATGTTTTGGATGTAGTTAGGTTAAGGTATTGCTTGAAGAAGATTATACTTCTTGGCACGTCCAGATTCGATGGCTGCTGCACACGGACTATCGTGGTTAGGTTTGGAGCAACGAAATTTTAGGTACCGTACCAAGAACTCTCCAGTCCAATCATTCTCGCCGAAAATCCCCCACTCTCGGTTGCTCGGGTTTGAAAGTGCAAGAGAAAGTCCCCACCGACCAATCGTGGTGCAGCATTCTTGCGGTTTGTTTTGGTGAACGGTGGACCGAGCGCCTTTCACTCATTTCGGACTTTGGGATGAAGAATTTTCATCAAGACGTCTCCATATGCGTGCATATCAGTGCGATTCCGACCGGTCGCGTAAGCAGACATATAGAAGAACAGAGTTGCAGGCACATTGTACCAAGTCCACGGTTAACACGATCATGATGATGAAGACAAATCTAGCCATTGTTCTGGTAATGCTGGCAGTGCTCACCAGGAAGCAAGTGTTAGCGGCGGCACCTGTAGCATACGACGGATATGACACGGACGGCGCGAACGGCGATTACGGAGGTGACGGATCGTACGGCGGATACGGCGGTGAAGGATCGTATGGCGGATACGGCGGTGAAGGATCGAATGGCGGGTACGGTGGGTACGGTGGGCACGGACGCAAATGGAACGATGTGGAGATGTTCCTCACTATGCGCGACAAGTTGATCCAGGCGGCGACGAACGCGATCGGTTTCAGCCAGCTGGCAGCGTTGAATGAGTTTAACTTTGATGCACTGGGCTTCTATTACGCGTTCCCGGGCAAGCTGAGTTTGTATGTGAGAGATTTGGAGAAGGTGCCCCCATACTACAAGTATGACTATCTGTACAAGAAATCGCCCCGAAGCGATGATGACTAAATGAGCTGAAAATAAAAAAAGGACACGGTATATTACTAGCGCAATCATCGCGTTTGTTTGTGTTTTATTGTGTATAGTCAGAGGAGAACGAGAAAAGTGCATTGTTTGTTTTTAAGATTCGACCCCACAATCAAAATGCTTTAGCGATTTGTCTTTCAATTTTTGGTTGTAGTATTTAAATTGGTTTAAAAAAATACTCTAATGTATTCTTTATTTATATCCTCTGGTAATGATTATGCGTCAATACCTGGCCGACTGGTAACGCGCAAAATTCCTATGCCTAATAATCTCTTTATCGTTAAGGTTTTCTTCGGAGAGCTACTTATTTGATGTATTTTGATTCGCCTTAGGACGGCAATAATTTATTTGTTAACTAATAAAGGTAAATAAATTTAACGTTAACAGTGTAATTATCATTGCTTTGTTTAATCGCAAATGATCTTTACATTTTTAATAAATAAAAAAACAGGAGAAATACAATACAAAATAATGTTTAATTCGATAAACGAAGCCTTTGAAAGTAGAAAGGCTTCCGTTGCCGTTTATCGAATTATTAAATAAAAATTATATAAAATTAGTAGTAATGAAGTAACAAATGAAGAGTATGCAAATTAATTCAATATTTTGGTCTCAATCTCCCTTGAATGAGTGTATCAGATAAACATTTTATTTATGATTGGACCAAACAGTTTTACTACATTTCATTTACAGGTGAGCATTAAGAGTAATAACGGTTTGTGTGTAAATATTAGAGCTTTTTTTGTTTATAAAAGCCTACAAAAGATTATTGATCTGCTGTATTACGATAGTACTTTTTGCGGATTAGGCGTTCTAATGATTGAAGAACGATATGAATGACATGCATAAAATAATGCTAATGACCGATAGTAACTGTTTAGAGGATTGTATTTTTTAACACTTGCAAAACATACAAGTCGGTTCAGCTTGGAGAATAAAGATTCCAATGAATCATGAATAAAATAAAAAAAATCTTTCATTACAGTTTGGCCTGTAAATCTAAATATATTTTCTTAGTTCAAATAAATACAAAAATGTTTAGATATGGCAATTAATTATTTTAGAAAATGGGTATTTCCTTGAATTATGTATAATAAAATATCGGAATTGGATATATCTTACGGTTTTGCCGTTTCGACCGGGTCGAATAACTTGATTTTAAAATGAGACTATAAAATGTCGCAAAAAACTATGTTACGGTTCAAAAACCGTTTCAGAGCAATAACTTATTCATTAGCTAAACAATAAAAATATTCAACAAAAATATATGAATAGCAAATACCTGAAATTGCTTTAATTAGATATAAAAAAATAATAATAATACATATAAAAGATCCAAAAGATTTCTAGTAAGCTGCAACGGGTGTTCAAATGTATGTAGTTACAGTTTTATAATATGATTCAAAACATTCTAATTTACAAAGAGATAAAATGAAATCGCATGATGGACAAGTAATTTTGACCTTTCCGTTTGAAATTTCCAGATTATGGTCTTTCGAAACTCTAATGAAATACTTTAACAAAATATACCGAGTTAAAATGATTTACAACCAAAGAAACTACACATAAAACAAAAATGGGGAACAATCATAACATATATTGATCATTTTAGGGTTTCTATATCAATTTTAACTTTGGTGTTTCTCACAATATGGAAATGGTAGTTAGTAATCGAATCATGAATTAGGCTCCGTTTTCTTTTACTATCATCCGTTAGTACAAGCAAGCGGTGAAGTAGAAATGTAGGTGTTAAAATGGGTTCGACATTTTGAATATTTTGCAGCAGAATTCTTCAGGCCGATGAAACCCTGGAATACAATCCAAAGTTTTGTTCCAGTGTATCCACCTGGGGTTCAGTTTGAGGAGAACATCTCCGTAAGCTATTTTATCGTGAGATGATAAGGTTAGGAAGGATTAAAGCCGCGGTGAGCTGTGGTTCATCAGTACAACATGAATACTCGATTATGTGATATCTGTAAAAGCCAACCCAAGGAGCCAGAC
Organism: Anopheles marshallii; assembly: GCF_943734725.1. Taxonomy (NCBI): domain Eukaryota; kingdom Metazoa; phylum Arthropoda; class Insecta; order Diptera; family Culicidae; genus Anopheles; species Anopheles marshallii. The sequence continues at coordinate 52,504,776 of NC_071327.1, forward strand.
GTAGCTGGAAATGTGATATATTGTCATGCACAGTAAATTACAATCACTGTAATGTTCGTATAAAATAGTTTATTTATCGCAATGTTTGAATTTTCCCATATCAATTTCAGTGCTTTCCAAATGGTGGAATACGTTTTCCGGCAAACTGTTGCACCGTCTTCAGCGCACTCTGGAATACATCCTTCGAATAACCAGATCCACCCCCCGGCTTTGGCTTGTCCTTATCAATCGGTTGCTGGATGTCGTTGTCGTAGAACATATCGATGCTGGCATATCCCGGCGGATAGCTCTGTATTGTTTCGCGCAGCAACTTAACGCGTTGCAGCGCGAGTTTGTAGTGATCGTTCATGTTATTGGACAGATTGATGAGAAACCGTAACACCAGATCGGTTCCTTCCGGCAGCCAAGCGATCCGGTTCGGTATATCGATGTACTGGACCACCTCCTCGGCCGGCGCTGGAACGGTCCACAAACCGAGCAGAACGATTACGGCGAGTGTGTAGTGCTTGAACTGCATCTTGTAACGGGCGCTTGCAGAATGGTGGCTCTTACCGTCCGGTGGCTTGATTTTGTTCCATTCCTGAAGCTGGCTGGAACTTTCACCGAAGATGGAAGTGTTGAAATGGCGTACGCAAGCAGCGCGCTAGTCAATATTCTGAACGGGTAAGAATGGAGCAAAACAGAGATAGATATACAAAATAAAACGGAGAGAGATGTTAAGAAAATTAAAACAAACAAAGCTGCTTTGTTTGCAAAATGTTTTAATATTTCGGATGGCATAAAATGGAAGGTCAACTAATTTTATTAAACTTGGGTTTTTAAATGCATTTTTCGTTTTATTTCCATCATATATATTTCTTTAAAATCAAGCAAACATTTTACGTATAGTATGCAATGTATTCCTTATCCCCGTTCTCGTTGTGTTTCTGTATGTCATCCACGAAACCGTTCGACTCTAGCTGAAGCTCCTGAAACACTCGCAACAGTTCCTCCGTCTTCTGCAGCAGTTCATTAACCAGCGGTAAGGTATGTTTGTTTGGCAGCTCCAGGGAAGTTTGCACCGAACGCCAATCGATTTTACGCAGGTTCTCCACCGTGGCCAACTTTGGACGTAAAGGATTGCCCAGGATCAGCTTGGCAAAGATGGGAACTTCTCCCGGTTCACCCGTCTCTGAAATTCCGCCCGATTTGGTTTTGACTTGAATTTTGGGTTGTTGTTTCTTGTGTTGCTTCACAAAAGCTTCTTGCAGCTTTGGCAGATTCAGGCCCCCGTCGGAAACGGGCGGAACGGCCTTAACTTTCGACAATTCTGCCAACGGCTTCTTGGGTTCCTCCGCCGGTTGCTGGAGTGGTGCGGCATCGGGGAAGCTTCTCGCGTATTGGTGGTTCGTGAACGGATGCTTTACGGGTGTCGATTGCAGGGGGGTTGAGGCCAGCCTTGACCACAGCCCATCTGCTAGCCCGGGAAGACCTTTCACCGTGACTGCTGCCATGCTCACGAACAGCACGATACACAGGCAGGATTTCATCGTTGGTATGCTTGGGACACGATCGACTGAGCGGATCGGAACAGAATGAAGTGAAACTCCATCAAATAGCCGCTTATATGGACCACTCCACCAAACCCGTCTCAGCAGGCTCGAATCGGGTAGTCTCGATGCTATCGCCTCGATTTTTTCGGCAAAGAGGCACCAAATTGTTTGCCAAAAAATCATATAAATTAGGTAATATAAGAATATTTTCGCGAATATGATCCAATCAACGAACGAGAACAAATTGTAATGAATAAATAGTCCCTAAAATAAAATAATTTAATTTGTAAAATTAATATACGTTTATCAAAATTTACAAATTACGATTGGACACGAAAAAATTTAGGTGTGGAAAGCTTTGGAAATTTAAACCAAACAATATTCTAAGCAACATTCTGTGTTTCAAACATTTAATACAACATTAAGCTACAAAAAGTACAATAAGTGCAAAAACGAATTTAAAATGTTTTCCTAAAAGTATTAAAAATAATGACTATCTAATTTTGTAAAATGACACTTTAAATTTAGAGAAAGCATTTATTTTCGTTTGTTCATGTGGAGAAACCTATTCTTTTTCATAAGAAAGACAGAAAAAAAGGTACACATTTCGTTACTTATGTGGTATTTCATTGCGTGTAAAATTTATTTCTTATTTATATTGTGGGCACATGTCTATTCCTTATCCTTCCGTTTGTTCTACAGGTTCCGGTTCCACCGGTTCCTCTTCGGTATCCGTGATATCAACCTTTGTTGCTTCGATAATTTCGGGCTGCTGATTGTGGAAGTACTGCACCGTACCGTAGCTTGGCGATACATCCGAAATCATCGCCAGCAGCTCGTACAGGAAAAGATTCAAATTCACAATGTCCTTAAAGTTGGCGAACTTTTCCACAATCTTGTCCATCCGATCGTCAATGATGGGTCGCTGGAAGGCTGCACTCAAGTTGCACAGTGACAACACCAGCAGAACACTCACTGACACGGCGCAGAACTTCATGGTGCTTGGTTAAATCGTTGGTCTGTTGCGTTTCGGCTGTACCTGCAAACTGCCTGCGTCGTTGCAATCGTCCGATTTGCTTGGCGGATCCTTTCTCTCTTGCCCGAGCGCTTTTGATGAACTAAAGCGCGTTTTGGGTGTAGATTCGGCTTTTGTTACGAATGGTCGAATGGTGCATCGTGCTGCGCAGTGGTACAAAGTGAAAGGCTTTCATGTGTGCGTTGGGAAGTTCTTGTAGCTCAATGTCGTATGCATTTCGCATACTTGGTATTATCACGTTGTATGTCCGTGTGTAGCACAAACCATATCCAACATTACCTTACGATGTAACTTTATCAACAATAGTTAAAAATCCAACATTTCCTTACTATGTAACTTTATCAACAATTGTTTACACGATCCGTCGTGTGAAAAATGTTGGCTATACCTGCCGCTCGATACTTATTTTTTTCCTCGTAGTCGGATTGTCAATCTTTGCTACGAGGGAACGATCCGGATGGGATTTAGTACCGGTCTAGTCGTGTAGAGTTGGCGGGGCTACCAAACTCGGCATGATTGCTCCATGCAGAGTAAATACTAACAGAAAGTCATATCGATGTAATTAATTAACCATAAACAATCTTCTTTTTTTGTTCTTTCTATTTCCTTTCCTCTGCTTTATTTCAGTTAGTTTTAATTCATTAATTGTTTTCTGATGACTTGTACTGTCATTTCGTTTCTTTTTTTTCAATCTGGTTATAAATTTTAATAATCTCTTACTAGGTTCGATTATTGTTTTTCTTTCTTTCACTTAATAGTTTGTTATACATTTGAACCTGTAAGAAAAAAAAAATTAGATTCGAATGTATAACAAACCATGAAAAGAAAGAAAATAGGTATATTTATTGAATAGAAACAAGAAAAAAATAAACAGGAAAAACATGAAATAAAACTTGATCATAAGTTGAAAGAAGTAAGATGTATTTAAGTAGGCTGTTGAATGGTTAATGATGATAACATAGTGCGTATTTATTTCGTCATTTGTTTTAGAATAGCATGCTGTTCCTGGATGCTTTATGCACCATTTTAAGGTTCCCAAATTGTGATAGGCAATTTAACTCGTAAAGCATTCAAAATGCAACACAAAATTTTAATACAACGTTATGAAACTTTATTCCTTGTTTGAGGTAAAAAGAAACGTTGCCCTTACCTCAACCATTTAAAAATTCATTCTTAGTTTATAATGTGGTACCATCTTTTTGCTTTCTTTCTCAACCAATTCCTGATCAATCCCAAAATACACAGATTGATTTGACTTAATCTAGCAATTTATGTTTATTTCCAATACAACAAAGATACCATTTGCTTAAGCTTTCTTTTCCGCAATGATCTTGAACGCATCCTTAATCTCCGGTGTTAGATTCAAAATGTTCTTCACGCTTCTCTTCTCCAAGGCCTTCCGCACCACCTCCTCGACCGGTTTCAGATTCACCCCATCACCGACCACCTTTACGATTCGCAATTTCTTGGCCAAATCCCAATTACCGCCGTAGTACTGCAGGTCCGAGAACCCTTGGTAGTAGAAATCGATACCGTTGTGCATGTCGGACAGCTTCGCTACCTCCGTGCCTAGCTTCTTCAGCAGATAGTTCGCCTTCTCGTAGATGGGGATACGTGCCTCGAACCATTTGTTCAACTCCGCCAGCCGATTGTCGATCTCTTCAGGGATACGGCCCGCATGGGAGGGTGAGCTAACAGCGAGGACAACCACGGCCACGAGCAGAGCGGAGATGTAGGAACGCATCGTTTCCGGACGTCTTGATTGTGGGATGGCTCGAGAACTTATGCCTTTGGTTGGTGAAATGATCGTTCATGAAACCTTCGGATCGGACGAAGAATCTTTTTGTGGCCGTCGGTTGAACACCTTTCACCAAGGGGGAGAAAGTGCGAATTTAACTTAAAGAGTGGGGATGATCAACTTCTCCTGAGCTGCTCAAACTTTTTCGTAAAACCATGGGTATGTTGCTTTTTTGTATGTTTATTCGTGAATTAATTCGTTTGCAAAGTGGACAAAATATCAGTATTTGTTGTGCAGGTAGGGATACGAGTCGTAAATAAATCGGAATTCCTTCTCAAAGCCCGACGACAGCCGAGTGCGTTCCAGGAACAGCCAACGGAACAGTGACTTGCGAGGTAGTTGTGCCTCCAATTCCGCCAAAACCAGCTCCAGATAGTCTAGCTTCTCCTCCACGGTTTCTGGAGGGGGCGGTGGATCCGGGAAATCAACGACGGCCTTTAGTTGCAGGACACCTTTCGGGTTATCTTTCGTTCGTTTCGGTCCACTGATAATGTAGCCCGACGATACCTGCTCGATGCCGACGAAGGCCACCAGTGCCAGGGCCAACACGGTCAGGGATGTGGCGGATTTGAGCATCGTGGTCGTGCTGGTGGTTGAGTAGGTTTTACACCGGGAACGGTACGTTGCAGAACTTCGTCTCGGTGGTTTCGGGGGTCGAATGGTATGGTTTAAACGTTGGTGATGGCCTTTATATGTGCAGTGGGTTGAGTTCTGGGCTTCTCCAATAGCTGCCCGGAGAGATTGGTCTGATTGGTGGAAGCGTACGATTGGGACTGATGGACTGGAGCGTGTTGGTATATTGTTAAATAGAGAGTTCTCAAGTTAAACAGGTTGCCGAACTGTGCTTATGTTGACGGTAGGCTCTTTGTTGCTGTAGGCTTTTCATTGTTCGGTTTGGATATTATTTCGAAATTTTCTTGTGTTTCGTACAGATATTCTGTTGATTTTTCATAACAATAATATGGTTTGAATAATAGGAATAGCATATTCGGAATATTCATTGAATAAAGTTAGTTATTATCAAAAAAGCAATAAAATTTGAAGTAAAGATCTATAACAACAAGACATATTTCAACAACTACTTTCTCTTTATAATATAACTTAAACTTTAACAGTTTAATAAGTCTTCCAAAATTTGGGCTGAACTTTATCGTAAATCAAAAGTGTATAGATCTTAAATCTAAACTTTGCAAAAGAATGCTAAAAAATTGCTTCGAGTTTAAGCAAATGACAAATAAATGACCAAATATTTTATTTTACACACTCCATTCAAATCGTATCATAGTCGTAATAGACTCACGTATCCTTTGCTAAATATCCTTCGATTATGATCTAACTACTTTATCCAAAAAATGTGTTACATAATCGTTTATGAGGAACTTGACATGAATGTTTGTTTTAGTTATTTATATTATATTTATTTATTTACCAATTAAAAATGTCTCTATCAAATATTCAGCTACCTTGGGAAAAAGCTTTTTATCATATTGAAGCCTCGTAATATATTATTGGAATTAATTAATAAAATATTTTACTAAGTCTACAACGAGTGATCTATTATTTTAACAAAAGCATATAGAACTCAACTTACATAAATTGCTAATTAAATGACGATAATTCTTTCAATTTCCCGTATAGCACAATAACACTAATTTTGAAGTAAGCATTATGGGTTAAGAGTTTATTCAAAGACGATGATATACTTGTTGTTCGCATTGCGGACGAATCGTGTGTAATTGCTCAGCAGATAAACGGACGAGTAGGATACATCAACGGCAAGATCCAAAAACTGCTTCGTGTACAACTCGAGCCGGTCCAGATTATTCAGGTCACCGCCCGGATAGTAGCCACCCCCGTGAGCATCCCGACCCTCGACACTGGACTCTTTCTTCTGTGCCAAACGTTTCGCAATATCGAACAGCGCGGAATGTTCCGAAACCGGTGCTAACGGGTCGAAATTGTTGTCCTCCTGTAGGACGTCGAGATTATCCATCAATCGTTCGGTGGAGCGCACCTTCGCGATCGGTTCGAACGCGAAGGCATCCTTGGCGATGGCAAAAAGCACCAATGTGCATAATAATGCGAGTGACTTCATTCTAATGCTGCCCAGAAAGGATTGGAGAAAGGGAGAAGGAAAAAGAGCGATTATTTCGAGTTACAAGGTAGACATTCGATATCACAAACAAGCGAGAGATGGCTTTAAACAAAACGACTGATGCTTACCGTGATGGGTCCGTACACTTCAGCGATCGGATGAAAGTAGAATGAAAGAAGTTTGCAACATGCTCACCAGCTTTATGCACTGGACCCTGACCCTGCTACCCGAAGTTGGGCATAGCATTCCGCTTCGGGTTGGTGCACCCGAACCTTCGTGGGCCACTTTTTTTTGGTAGTGTTCTTGTAGAAGTTTACATTAATTACACGTGCGTCCACGCGGTATCAGGCGTGCCTCTCACTTTTTGCACCGATCACACGCTACGACCGGTTGAAGGTTCATTCTATCGCCGAGTGTATATTCGTACAGAACGATTGGTGTTTTGTGAAGAAATCCAGCGTCTTGGAAAGTCATAGTAAGTAGCCCACCTCAATAGCGTACAACATTTGCTTCAGCAAACATTATTATGTATAATTTAACTATTTTTTTATTCAAAGATGCTAGCAACTAAGGAGTTGATTTTATGGATTGTCCTAGGAAGCTTTATTTGCACGATCGCTACTGAAGAAGTTGAAGCTACGACTACCCTGTTCGAAGGTCAAAACCTCACCACAACTTCCCCCACTACACCGAGTACAACTTTCTCCAGCACCACCACTAGCTCATCCTTCCCCTCGTCGAAAGCAACCACAAATGCTAGTGCACCGACAGTTCCTATCTTGGCACGAGCCAACGTCATCTCTAGCACCTCTACCATCAGAAGTATCATCAGCACAACCACCGCCGGAGCGACGACAAAACCTTCGGCAAAGCGTCAGATTAGCTTGAATGAGTTCCAACAGCTGGTGGCAAAGGTTAACGATGAGATAAGCATGCTACGCAACCAGTCGGCCAACCTTTCCCAAACGTACGAAGAGCTGATACGAAGATACAATGAGCGAACGGCACAGATCCCGATCGTACTGTACGATGTGACTGAATGTTCTAACAGCACTACGCTGCAGGAAGCTAGCACAACTCAGGCTATCTACACAGAGAGCACTGTCGGGTCGTCTACGATTTTATCGGATGTTACTAATGCTTCTGTCACAACAGCAAGAGCTACCACCGCTACGGACACCACAGTTACTACATCTACTACGATTGCACCCACCAGTGCTAAGACAGCTCCAGAGCATTCAACGCAAAAGATTACCCAACCGGAAACTTCTTCAGATCGGACTACAAATCTCGAAACAGCACCTCAGAACTCAGGATCTTCTCTTACACAAATCTACGGTAATAAGTACTACAACTATGTACACTACTTCATGTATCCACCTGGCGAGACCCAGCTCGAAGAAATCAATAATCCACCCCACGTTAACAATCGACGAAAGGGTGGAAATGATTCGCGGAATGTTGCACCAGTAAAGCAACGCAAGCAGGTTCCATATCTGAAAAGAAACAAATGGCAAGCCGATTCGCGGGAAGAATCGGAAGAGCTCGAACTGGATGTGGAACAATCGTCTGCTACTTTCCGTAGACGACCGCAGGCGTCAACGGGTGAGAATAGAATCAATCTTAGACCGAGTTCAATAGAGTCAAAACTACCCTTTGGAGGTTCGCTTCCTGCGATCGGTGGACCGTACCGTTTGGGTGACTCCTTGCCAAGAAAACCATTCACATCACCTAGCTTGGTTCCACCTTCGAAGATATTACAGTATCCCTTCGTAGAAGAACGAATTCCACCGAGAGTTTTACCTCGGGAAGAAAATGTTGCATCCCTTTCGGAAAATCAAAAGCAAGTACCACCGGAAGCAGCACCCAGAGCACAAGTCGATAAAATTGCCGCCTTTTTAGAACGTCGAAGCATCAACCGTAATGGTCCCACTCAGCGAACAACGATACCTTCGGCTAGACAAATGACTTCCTCAACAACCGTCACTAGAGCACCCGTAACACCGCCATCGCTCGACAGTATATTTTCGTTCAGTATGAAACCGGTGAACTATTCGATACCGACCACCGTGAAACCACGGACCGGATTCGTACGCAACGGTTGGGATGGATACGATTTTTCCTTCGTACGCAAGGCGCAGGAAGCAAAGAAACGGCTGCAGAGAGAGGAACGATCATCGCCACTGGACATGCGTGACTTATGATAGCGTTGATCGAGGGTGCTTGGGTTGGGTAATTCTCAACCCATCAAAACAATATGCTATTTACAGGTTAACAGGTATAATATTAAGACAAACAATAATTACGATCAAATATACTTACAAATGTGGAAATCAGGGTCGATATATTATTTTAAATAAAAGTTAAAGAAACCTTTTTACAGTAAATTAAAAAGTCAACATTCATTTGTAAGCCGGTTTAAAGGAAAGAAAAATGAAAACATTAAAGAGAGATCAACAGAAGATGGTTGCAATATTCAAAATAATTTAAAAAAATGGAATTGTTAGTAATAAATTTGTATAAATGACGTTTCAATTAGATTAGGTCTTAATCACACTAAAGAAACGATTATCAAAAGAAAAAGCTTCTTTGTCCACGAAACGTAAAGAAAACAATATGAAACGATAAGTGGTACATTTAAGCGGACATTTAATAAAAATCCGATTATGCAAAACAATGTTTTCTCCATTTGCTGCTCTCAATTCCAAAAGACTAAAGAAGCTTAAAATAATACAGCTCAATTGTTCTGTCGTATCATTTGTCCGTTAAAGACGTAGCAGAAAGGGACAATCCCTTCAGCTACCCCGTGTTATGATTGAAAATAAAGAAATAAAGAATAATTGAGTACATTCCTTTTTGGCAGCAAACAACCGCAATTTCGCGTTCGCAATTCAGGTTTGGCATGCACGAAAACACTAATTAGTGATTCTTGCGATAAAGCACGCGTTCTACATATTTTAGAAAGGAGATGGTCCCTTTCCCGAAACCTGCCCGATCATCCGATTTTTGTTGTTCAACTCGCACGATGATGGTGGTTAAATGAATAATAAATATAAAAAAAGACCTCAACTAACCGCTGAAACAATTGAGATGCCACCGAATGCCCCGTTATGTGCCCTTCTTCTTTGATCAACAGAAATCCAAGAACAAGAATCCGAAGAAGATCCGAATGTTTCCCTGCCAACCGATGTGTGCTTGCCTGTGGGCGCCTTTCACTTCCAGCGAATTTGTCCTGGCGGTAAGAACGCTATCCCGAACACATTAAGCTAAGAGCAAAGAATAAAAGGCGCTCATCAAAGCAAACGATATGCACTTCATTTGAAAGGTGTGAAGGGATCCGAACAAGAACCGCATTCGAAAAGAGACTGCAAATGTATCAAATTATCGTAATGGATGCTTCCTGTTCGTTTGCGGCATAGCGGTAAGAACGCTGCGAAGAACCTTCGCTTCCCCAATTCGGACGCGCTTCATGGGATCTTGTTGCGTGGTTATTTGTGTGTTTTTGGGCTCTTTCCAGCGTAACCGCGAGACCAGCTGATTTTCGCACTGCATCAACATTATGGCTCTTATCTCACCGCGAAATGTACCGTTCGTTGGGACCTTTCACTTGCACGCGGTTTTCACGATCCGTAAGGGATTTGGGCACACGTGTTTGTCGCCGCATGGTCAAGTTCATAGGCGCACTCGAACGCTTTAAGGATCAGGCCGGTTTGGTTGTTATTAATTTTTTAAAGGGTACAAGAACAGGATTGAACGGTGCATTCTTTTCGCACGGCTGAAAGTCACCCCGAAATGTAGGTTAAAGTGAAGGGCTTTCGTCGTTACTTTTGGCAGCAAGTTCTGCATTTCGACATCCACGGATTCGGGATTGACAGGATGCGGTAGGTAGAGATCAAAACTGAACTGTGCGCATATCGAATTTTCTCCATAGCCGCAATGTTCTGACATTCTCTTCTCGGTGCATGCAGCCAAAAAGGAACCGTGTGTATGGGAAAAAAGCCTCCAAATAAAATAGCTAATTAAATGCCATAAATATCCGACCGGTCCGTCCGGTGCTTCGCGAAATGCAGATGGTGAAAGAAAACCCAATTTGCAACCGCTGAGATAAGAATAATTTCGAGTTTACGGATCGTTAGCAGGTTGTTTAAGGTTGCTTTCAAAATTTGATCCGTCTCCATGGGTGATAGGGTGGCATGCATCCATGCGGGATACTTTGCTTTACTTTATGATCGTAATCAATGCATTGTAAAGAATGATGCCAGCAAAAGGCTATTAAGTCGTATTTTTGGGTAGTTTTGATTACTGTCAAACAGTCATTAATTTGTTAAAACTATTGATGAAGTAAAACTTAAATCACTAAACGCACAACGTCGCTGTGAATTTGGAGATGTTCGTTTCCGGTCCGACTTCAGTTTACGCAAACATTATCGAATACAGCGAATAGGAATCGAGTTTGAACCAAAGCTTCTTGAATCGACAAATGATTTCAATTATTCAATTCAATTATTAATTTATATATGCTGAATGAAATTCCTAAGCTATTTTTTGCATTGTTTTTTCAGTGTCCACGGTCTTCTGACATAAGCTTCTTTGTGAATTTTTCTCAAACTAAATTCGATTCTTTGCGTAATACAATGTATTTAGCTACCTAGTACTCCCGGGATAAGGTGCATCCTAATGGGGGAGATACAAATTTCTAATGGAAACTGCATAGTAAAGAGTATCTTTTGTAAGATATACGGGGCAGCCGTTCATCCAGAATAAAAAAGAACTTGTTTTTAAACTTAGACGTCTAGAGAGTTTACATAAAGCTGGTAATAATAGTGTTTATATTGGAAATAGCAGATAAGTGACACTTTCAATATTTTCAATCCATACTTAATCGTTCATCGGTAATACAAATTTATATCCATGAAATTATAGACCAATCCCATCGTGTGTGACCTGCTCCGCTACAAAAGTATACGACTGGGTTGCTCCTACGCTTCAGTAATGTTGAGGTTCGTAGGAAGGAAGACTCTTGTATTGTAAATCTATATGCCGGTTTCATAAATCTAATTCTTGGTTTACATTGATTGTACGTCAACGATATTTCCTGTGTTCTACTTGACCGTAACTGTTTAATGTATACAGATGATGTTAATTTTTTACAACCTTTGGTGACTGAGTAATCTGTCGGACCTACAAAATGCTCTCAACGTCTTCAGTAAACGGTGTAGTTAATGATAGGTTACCCATATGTGTACAAAATCTGTTTTATTGTATCGTTCTCTCGTGTTCACGTACCTAAGAATGTCAACTACACGCCCAATGACGACATCATACAGAGAAAAGACGAAGTTTTCGATCGAGGTGTTATGCTCGAGGTGCATCTCAATTTCGCACAACACCGCGAAGTCATGATTTCGCGAACAAACATAATATTAGGCATGATATTTTACCTCACCAGAGACTTCAACGACATGTGTTCATTTCGATTTAAGAATACGGATCAGTAGTATCGTGCACATCTGAAACAGAGCATCGAGAGCTTAAAAAGATAAATGACTTGTTACGCTATATGTAAATTACACTGGAATGATTATAGCACACTGTCACTTTACATCAAGAAACATTTCTAAGGCTAGGATTTATAAACACGCGATACGGTGCACATGATTCTATAGACAAGTTAATAATGTATACAACATCTTTGACTTTCACGAACCCCTCTCGTCTTTTAGGGAGATTGCGTTACCGTTGTGTAGGTCCAATTTGACGCTACTACTTAAGCACACTTTACTTGTTAAAGTGTTACAAATGTGTTCCTGCTCATATGCGTTACATGCAGCGCTTCTGAAACAAACCAAGCACACAGTAAAAGTTACACAAAGGTGAAGAAAATTTTGTAAGTGGGCAAAAATGTATTTAGCCTTGCCCAGTTAATTCGTCTACTAGTCGAACATTTTTACGCCTATATGTATGCAATGCGAGGAACATTCATCGCAATATTTTAAACTTGTTTGATATTTTTATAAGAAAACTGACACTGAATTAATGTAGGATTTGTCTGAATCTAATCAAAAACAACACAAATCTTAAGGCAAACTGAACGAAGATGGCTGAACTAGGTAAAGATAAAGCGCAGGGTTTCTATTATAGAGGAGATACGATGTAATGGTTGCACCACGTTTAGAAGCTAGCGAATGTTCAAAGTAATCAATTCTATCGTCCTTAAATGTTTCTATTTATTTTTCGTTTTAATTTTTTTTGTGTTCATCATCTCCAAGAAATCATGCATCTTAACCGCCTTTAACGTCTTGGGCGGAAGTGTATTGGTAGCGGCGTGGGTCTTCACACGGACAGGACCATTCCGAAATCACATCCGGATCTTTCCCCCGTAGGAAGGACCGACTATCAGGCTAAGTGATAAAAAAAAATCTAGTAAACCAGAAATGGCATGCTTGTCCTCGTAGTTCTTTACGCCAAGAAGTATATAAACCACCTGGCGGCCTGAATGTTTTATGACTGATTTTATATATCACTTCATTTCAGAAGTTTATGGGAAAATTTATATTAATATGCTAAATTTATTAATATGCTATCAGAAGCAGATATGGCGATGAAACCTAGTTTCGTGTACTCAAACGTGTATCATCTAAAACTAGTGTACTAAAACAATAGTCACTCGTCGTTTGTGTCGTCTGACTCTCATCGTTTGCATAATAAATACAACTTTTCTTTGATATAAATGTCATGTAGTTATGATCCAGCTGTAAATCGAAATTAATCAATAATTAAAGTGAACAGCGAAATACTTCCCCTAAACAAAATCCTCCCAAGAATCGTGTTACGACTCAACGTTGGATATGAATTGCAATGAAGCGTTCTTTCTCACGCAAACGGATGCACAAAAATAACTAACAAAACCACTTCAAGTGAAAGTTAAAGTAACGTTCGTAGTAGCGAAAGTTAAGATCCCGCGCGTTTCAAAGCTTCAGTTGCACATCATCATCTGAACCAGCGCAACGATATTCCCGCAAACATTTCCACCAGCGTCATGCGTGTGTCGACTGCCATTTGCTGTATTGTGTTGCTGCATTTGATGACACCTTCCGAGGCGATCGACGATGCAGCACAATTGGGTACGAAGCAGCTGATCATCATACATCCAGCCATCGACACACTGACCGGACTATGGAGTGCATTCCAAGGTGAAACAACAACGCGCGGCCCCAGTGTGCAACGTAGACCGATCATCACCAGCACCGAAGTACCGCCAGGACATTATGAAGCTTTGCTGGACCTTTTAGCCAGCCTGATGGAGGCAAACAAGGAGGTGTTCGCCAGTAAAGATATTTCAAGCAAATAATATAAGAGAACTGGATGTGAGACTTCATTGTATTGTTGATTTATTATAAACGGTGTTTTGTGCGTATGATCGTGTTTCCAAAGGTGTTCCTAATAAATAATCCTAGATGTTCGGGTGTGTTTCGCAAGTTTCGTGTTCCCTACTGTTTCGCCTCGGGCAGCTGGTCTAGCGCTTCAATTACGGCGCTTTCCTCGATCGGATCCACAGCTTTGACCTGCGCCTGTGCTGTTTCACTGTCCGTCTGCTTGGACACGTCTAGTTCCCTTCCGTATCGGCGGTTTCCACCTACCGGACGATTCCGCGCATAATAATCGTCGTCATCATCTCCTCCATGACCATACGACTCTGTGGTTGGTCGCCAGCTGGTAGTTTCGGGCTCCGTTGGTCTGTATCCACCTTCATAGTTAGGCCCATATCCTGGACCGTAGCCTGGTGGACCGTACTCACCATACGAACCCCCGCCATAGCCCGGTTTGCCGTACCAGTGCGGCTTGATGCGATCATTCACCTCGTCCATCAGGTTGTGGGCCTGCTTAAGACCGCTGCTCAGTGCACCCATCTTCGTCTCTATCGACTCTCTGTAGCCAGCAAGCTCCTTATCCGAGCATCCTTGCCAGTACGGATCCTCCCTGCCGTCCGCATCGAACTCCTCGCCGTTGAGGCTGTAATGAATCTTGAGCAGGGCACTGCGGATGTCACGCTGGGCACGCAGCAGCTCGCGGATGATTCGACGTTTCTCTTCCGTTGGCAATGAGTTAATGTCGTCGTAGTTCAGGTCACCCCCAAACACCGCTCCACACAACAACACCACGCCAAACAGCGGAAGTAGCAGCTTTCCTGTCAAACCCATCGCAACACTAATGCAGATTGGCAGCGTTAGTGTAGGGTGGGCAAATTAGAACAAAACACGAAAAAGAAAGCCATTAACATGTGTGCTGTATGAAGAATAAAATCGCCAATATGTGCCGTTCGTTGTGAACGTGTCTCACCTCATGCACTCCGTGGTGACAGAGAGTTCTACTAAAGCAATAAGCGTATTGCAGCGTTGTGCATTCGTTTTTATATGGACGTGCATTCGATATGCAACAAATTTCTCCAGGAGAATGTTCTAGCTCCTCCCATCGTCGAAGTTTTTGGTTTGAGGAGAAAGGTGATCTTGAACTTTCACCAATCAGGGTGGAAAATTAGCATGATCGTTGTTTTGGAAAAGAACCTTTACACTCCTTTTTAGCTGAAGCTGAAGTCTCTTTTTGAATTTTTAACTCTCTCCTGTCTCTTTTCGATGTGAGGGTCTGTTTTGATAACACATCGTTTGACAATAACATTGTAATCATCTTATTATGTTGTATATAAAGTTACATAAGTAAGTAAAGGAATGAAGTTACATAATAATGACATAGCAATTCACTATTACTTGTAGCAAACTTAGAAAAATTAAGGTAATGAATAAAAGAGAACTAAAATATGGAGAGGTTACAGAAATAAGACACAGAGAAAAAAATGGAAATTATTAAGAATCATACTGTTCATATGATTTAATAATTGTTTGATAATTGTTATGCCTTATTAGCTCGTTTAATTGAGTGGTTATTTGTTGGACTATTTGTATTTATATTACTGTGATATATATGAAGTAATTATCTTATTTCTAACAGTTTTTTTTATGTGAAGGTCGTTATTATAACATACTTACCATTAATATTAACGAAAAATATTGAATGAATTGATGTAAATAATGTTTTTCAAAGTTGTATAAAATAACAGCTTTGCTGTTCTACGGGATTTGGTTTTGAATGGGATTTGCACTTACACACATTTTAATATTGTTTCCACAACGAAACCGTTATGTCTGATGCATATCACCATTTTAAGTTTCGTTAAAGATATCTAAACAACTTAAGATGTCAAATCAATGTAAATCAATCATTTTTGAACAACTTAATAGGAGTTTGATATCTTCTATCATGTATTGAAACAAAGGTATAGCTTTAGAAATTTAAGTGTATAGTTTTGAAAGAAATTAAGCCAGTTGTAACATCAATTTATAATAAATAATTTTAATAATTACACGTTTCGATTACACGATTTAATTGAGTTCTGATTGTTTCCAAGTAATAATATACTTTTCAATGATATTATTAGATTTAAAGAAGTACTTTCAGAGAGTTTCTTCACTTAGGTTTTGCAACAAGCTACATTCCACTTAAAATTGAGTAAATTTCTTTTATTGTAAAAATAAAAAGGCTATGATAGTACCGGGTTAGTAATATTTAAGACACTATTTAATATGCACAGGTTAATTAACTAATTTCGGAAATAATTTCCTTTGCTATTTCAACTATGAATACTTAATTATTGATAGTTGAATAACGTTAGTTATTGATACTTTTCTTTTTACAGCATATTTACATCCACTACAAATCAATTCTTCATACGGATCTTCTCGTTGGGCTTGTTACGATGTATGTTTGAAAACAAAACAATAACAAAAAATCTCTACATGTAAAATGCATCGGCATTTAATGTCAAACCTACCATTTTACACATTGTAAAATACCTTCCAACTTATTTACTCCATTACTGACACACCATCGCTTTAATAGTTGTATAATTATATTTTTACTTGTGATATAGTTTTCGAAAACATACTCTTTCACACCAAATGCATATTACGTAGATTTATTTTTTAGCATGATTTTCCCTCCTTATAACCATTAACAACCTAAAAGTGAAATACTTAAATTTAAAGGCGAGTCACATCCGTTTCTGTAATTTCGTACAATGGTTCACCTAAACACTTGGTCGTTCACTACGAAGCGCATCCAGGGCAGCCTTTTGTTGGCTTAGCAGTTTGTGCATCTGCGCCATATCGTTGTAATTATATCCACCATGATCTTTATCCTTCCGGTGGTACAATTTCTTGTGCAGGGTTTCGATTTTCTCTCCCAGCGCAGTGAACTCTTCGAGGTAAAGGCGCGTAAACTCATCCACGTCTTCCACCAGCTTCTTGTACGAGTCGTTCGGTTTCGGCTGGTATCCGAAATATGATTTAGCCACCGATTCTGGATCGTTATTCGTAACAGATTCACTAGCTGCTGCCGATGAGACGGACGCAATCAGCAACAGGACAGTGCAGGCTGCTAAAAGAACGAGATGCTTGCAGGACATATTTATAGTTGTTTTATGTTTGTCTTTACAAAGAGATAAAATAAAATATGCACAATTATTAATACATTGCGAAAACACAACCACATCTGCGAAGGTTCCCAAGGATGCCGGAGGTTCTGTACTCACCGGTTGTACGGTACGTGATTCAATAACCCATTCGCATGCGAAGAAAATCTCCTTTATATGAACTTTTCCTTCGGGAGCGTCTAAAGTTTACTCCTCCTACGAATCGATTGACAATACTTTCACCAATCAAATTTGGTTGGTTGGGACTTTCTCCCACAATTCTGGCTGATTCTTTTTAACGATACCTTCTTATAAATGCATGTTCTAACTGTTCTTGTTCAAAAGTTTTGTACAAGAGTTGTGCAGGTTGGTAATGTTTGTAAATAATGTGCAAGATCTAAACATCTTAAATTTGATATAGTTTCTCTTCTTCAATTTGCATAAATGGTATATAAATTAACCACAAGCACTGAGATTAGCTAACCAAAGTATGTAACAAATCAAATATACCTTTTTTAAACATTTATTTACCATTTAAAAATTATTATATTATTATTCATATTAGGGTTTTAAAGATATCTTTTAAACATCATTGTCTGCTTATCAGTTCTATTTGTAATATTTCAAAATAGTGTTTTTCCGGTTTGCTCCTTTGTATTTCGATTTAGGTTTCTTTCTTTTTCTTTATATGACTGAATACATTTCTCTAAAATGTGTGGTCTTCTATTAATTAATTAACTACATTGCTTATTAACTACTTAGTTATATATATCATTAAAATTATATGATTATTATTCTATTACTAACACAAAAATACTTATTTATTTTTGTTCATTACTTTAAGAAGCATAACAGAAATGTGATATTTCGATCCATAATTTGTGTAAAAAGTACAACACGTAGTAATCCGTTCAGTATAACTTATATATTTGTACTGCTTTATTCCTTAGTTGCAAACTTCTACCACAAATATGGTGCATTTTCATAAAATAACCTTTCATAGCTTTGCCACATCGCTTTCTCGTGAAGTTGCTCAAGTTGTCGTACAAGGTGTGCAAAGTCCAGTATCTGCACGTTCAGCCGTTTCGATACCGTTCCCATCAGCCGCTTGTAGTCCTGCTTGTAGTCTTGAAATTCGTCCAGAATGCGAAACTTTTTCGTCTCCACCAGAACGATGGCAATTATCAGCAGGGTGGCAAAATGTGGCCAACCAACGACGGTGCACCGCATTGTCGTATGGTGTGCTCTGGGACAGGTTCTTCGTAATACTGATCGGTTCCAATAAGAAGATCAGTTCATTTATTTTTCAGACCACAGAGCCTCGTTTTGTTCTCCGCTGTTGGAGTTCTGGGGAATTTGTTCTCCGTTGATCAGTGAAAGGTGTAATGTTTTGTGTGCAGCAAGATGTATGAAAACGTTCGGTAAGCCGAGTTTGTAACTGGAAGGAATATCTCTGTTGACTGTTGAATCGTTAAAAGTTCAAAGAGGAGTATTTATGTTACCACATAACATTAATGAGTGATAAGGACCAATTAAGTATCTTAGCAGGATAGATTTACACACATCGAAAGACGTTTGTTTGCGGGAACTCCATGACTGTCAGATCGAACAGTTAGCTCCGCACTTGCACGAAACTCCATCACAAAGAATATTCTTGGATAGCATGCACACTCGCTTATTCGCTGTTCAGTTTGCGAAGAAAGTCGCTCAAAGCAAGTGTGGGAAAGAAATGATGTTTCATCACAAGGCAAAGAAAAAAGAGAACATTCTATGGCACCGGGCACTCCTTACGGAGCCTGTTACTGTAACCGAGCTTTGGAAAGCATCCCAATCCTGTTACCAGCTACCAGAACCGTTGCGTACGTGCTGCAGGTAAGTTGAAGTGCTTCGTTCTTCAGACGGTGGAAGCTCAGTGTTGGAAGTTAAAAAGGAATTTCTCGACAAAAGCAATGAAGACTGGCGTGTCAATATCGCTCCTCAGTTTTGTGTTTGTACTGATACGGCCGGGAATTTGTGAGGGAATAGAAAAAGTGTCCTATCTGCTACAGTACGGACCCGGTGTGCATACGGTATTCGAGCAGGGAAATTCACCCGAAAAGGTTACGGCGAACGTAAAAGATAGAGTAGCACCTTCCACAACGCCGTCGACCTTAACCTCGAAAACTACGACCAACAGTTCGGTCGAAGTGTCTGCAAGCACCACTACAGTGTTACCGCAGCCAACCACAGTGTATCACACCCTAGCCAGTGTTGGTAGCTTACAGCTTCTTTCCGACACAGCTGTAACGGAAAGCGTGCCACACACGACCGGCAACGTGACTCGCGCGATAGTGGGAATGCATTCGACTGAACAAAATAGTGACATAAGTTCTACGATTTTTACCAATGCGCTCACGCCTCCACACCCTCTCAAGCTCGACATCACGAGCGAAGAGAAGAAACGCCCTACCGATGCCGGATCATTGGCCCCGGATGATCGACGACGTAATTCAGTGTCCGGTGCGTGCCGCACCCCAGTATCCGTCCTTCAAAAGCTTCATCCCTTACCGCTACCACCACCGCTGCCCACCTTCGGGGCGATCCTCCGTTCGGATGTGATGGTAAACCTCAAGCCGAAGGAACTGCGCACACTAATGAGCACATACATTGGGCTGATCGAGGCGTACAAGAGCTTCAACCAACAGCAGAAGCGAAATATAGCCCACCTGGAGGAGGAACTGGCGCGCCACGAGCTTATCACGAACAGGGCAAATCGGTTGAGAAACACCAAGGTTGAAATATTAAACAAGTAACCAACAACGACCTGCAAAGACGATGGCAAACAAAATGGAAAAATGGGAAGGAAATAGTAGTTGGTGTTCCCTTTCTTCCCTTCCGATGTGTTTAACGCTTTTACTTTTTATCCGAAAACGATGTCACCTTGCAGGTGATAAGCGCCTCCAGTTGTGAGCGCATAAGGGTGTGCTTTCGCAACAGCATCAAGACGGTAATGTATGTATTTTACGGTTGGTGGTTGGAACCAATGTTTGCACTACCGATCAGATCCTCAGGCGACGATGTGTATCGTGATGGTTAGGGGCTTGGTGTTAATTTAATTTTGTAATCACCTTCACAACGGAGTGAACTCTAATCGTCTCGTCTAAAGCATTCCTACGAGGACGAGTTTTGCTTCTTCTTTCTCTGTGAAGGACTCGTGCGAACGTTCGTTGCGCAATTATGCTGAGCTCCAGCAACAACAACAGAGCGATCTAATAGAATTAGCATGCCCAATCCACCGGTGTTCCAATTCTTGGTGGTCAGTTTTGCAACATATTTGGCACAAATTATTCTTAAAGTTCTTGCTTAAAGTATGTTTGCATGAAGCAAACCCCACTATAAAACGGATATCGATTGGAAAAACTTGTCACTGCTTGGGATAGGTAAAGTATTTTTACTGATAACTTAAGTTTAGAAGACAAACAGACTAATAGAAACACCATACAGTGATTTATTTAAAGCTTGGAGAATCAAAATTATCTAATCGGACCGAATTGCAAAAAAACAACAACTCTACATCGTACCCGGAAATATCTAATATTCTCAACCGGGCAGTTATTTCGAGACATTCATTTATCGGAATCTGGTTTCGTATACTGTACACGAGTTTCACCATTTTCTCTTCTGCATGCGTTGCAGAAGGAACGTTTCGTGTCCAAGAAAGAAAAGAACCTGTTTATCTCATTTACATGCATCATGATCCTCCTATCAGTGGAGCTGCCAGTTTTTTTTTTTGGCAAACCAAAGAAAGTCTGCTAAAACATCTTCTCTTCAAAGCCGGTTCGTTTCGGCAGTTCGTACGGCAAACGGTACCGTCCTCAGAAACACCCCATTTGCGTATTCTTCCGCGTTCCACCAAGAAGAGGGAGAGTGACACATGTTCTCGAACTGCCGAACCAGTTGAAAATCCGTTTAGTAGCAGATTACCTAACGATCGCCTGGTTCTAATTTGTTCCGAAAACGTCCAGGAATGGCAACATATTCTCAGGTGCTTCAACTTCTTTTTTTAGCCATAAACAAATTTCACATCCAACGAATCTCAGAAATTATGGTCAGCTTGAACGATCTCCCGCAAAGAGGAACACGATCCCTACACCAGGAATACCGGGAACCAGGAACAAATGCGACTACTTTCGGCTTTGGTCGGCTGGACAACGTTGGATTTTTTTTTTTGGCAGAAAATGAATCGAAAATGAAAAATTAGCATAAGTCTATTGCCATGGTCCCGTGGGGGTCAGTGCTTTGGTGGGGACTGCGTTCTCCCACCATTCGGTAAGAAACGATGTCTCCGGTATTGCTTAACCGATATGGTCAATGTGATGGTCTTGAAAACGGGTTTGAGATCTCTCATCTGCCGGAGGCTGAATGTCTCGCGACGTGTGTTCTTCTACTCCTTCCTCCATTTTTTGTTATGCCTCTTTATTTTGCGGAGTGGGAAGACATGTTAGATACAGCATTAGATCGGTAAGCAGTAAGGGTGGTGGTAGTGTATTGGTGTGGCCATTGTGGCCAAGAACTGTTCGGGCAGTGCCGCTGGCCGGTTGGTAACAAAAAGACCAACATCCGGCTGGATAGTTGTCAGTCTCGGTACGGTCACGGAACGCGTCTTACACGGTTGTCTAAACAGTGCCTCAGGAAGGATCAGTTCGGTTGTAAGCTATAGCTCGTCCAGAATGAATCGTGTCATTGCGGTGTTGTGTCTGGTGGTTGTGGCGGTATCCTTTAGTGATGCGACGTTTGACCTGCTTCATAAGAAGAAGGAGCTGTTCGAAAAGCTATTCAGCAAAGGCAAGGGTGGTGGACATGGCCAGGCCTATGCTGCACATCCGCCACCACCGCCACCACCACCACCAGTAGCATATCACGCAAGTGTTGCCGTGTCTTACCCTGCACCGGCACCTGCCCCAGTGCACTACTCTGCTCCAGCACCTGCCCCAGTGCACTACGCTGATCCAGCACCTGCTCCAGTTCAGTATTCCGCCCCAGCTCCAGCCCCAGTACAGTACGCTGCCCCAGCTCCAGCTCCAGTTCAGTACGCTGCCCCAGCTCCAGCTCCAGTTCAGTACGCTGCCCCAGCTCCAGCTCCAGTTCAGTACGCTGCCCCAGCTCAAGTGTACAGAGCGCCACCACCACCACCGCCACCAGCTCCTGTGCAATACTCTGCTCCGGCACCAGCTCCCGTACAATACGCTGCTCCGGTTCCCGCACCAGTTTACGGTCCACCAGCCGCAGCACCAGCACCGTACCCGGGATGTGATCATGCAAGTAAGTACACGTGCCAGAGAAAGATTGAAAGAATCAGAGTTCCTGTAGAATATGTATTAACGCACCTGCTGTTATCTATTTCTCTCCTCACTAGGTGGCGTTCGACTTCATTAAGTAGCAATAGGGCAAACAGTGAATAAATTAGTGTACGAGAAGAGGAAAGCATACTACAGAGCGCCTACAGAAGGGGTACATATCTTTCCGTACACGAAGCGTGGGAATAAAGCGTTTATCACTCGAGCGTACAAAACAAGGAATCCTTTCTTCATTTCGACCGTCATCACGTTCGGTTCTCGGTTTGTGAGAGCGGATTGATGGGCAGTCTGCAATCCGGCCAGAGCTGCTGCTGAGCTCTGTGGATACTCATTGGGAGTGTGTTCAAAATGTGCAAGAGAAGCTATAGTAGATTGTTGGTGTATTATTTTTCTACTAGATGGTAAAATGTGACGCATGACAAAACAGAAATAAAGTTACAGATACCGAAAAACGATTTGTAGTATGGTATGTTGTTATCAGACTCATATTAATATTATTCAGAAAGAAGATATTCAGATCATTGATGCAGAATGCATAAAAATCGGTCAAAGATAAAAAAAATAAAATTGATTTAATATAGGATTTTATTTTATTAAATTCTTAAGCGATATTTCCTAAGCGAACCAAATCAATGACAACGACTCGTGATCATAAAATTAACCAAATCAGCCAAAAAATCCACATATCTGCTCAGATTCAGATTGTTCGGAGGTGTGAAAAGTGTCACAATCTGATTGCCACACAACTTACTGATGACAATCGTGTTCTTAAACTTTAAAAAAAATCCACCACCGACCATCGAAGAAGGAGTTGTAATGCTGCATAAATTAGCATCCCGCTTGTACTTGAGGTAAGCGGGAGAAGCATTTATCTTGTTTGACTGTTCGGTGTGATCGATACCTCGTGTGGACATTAAACGACTCCTCTGATGAATGAACTCTTCCAAACGATGATGTAATGGGCCGTGCCGAAACACAAGGGCTTGGCTGTGAGGTTGATAAATAGATAGCTTTAATGGTCGCTTACATTTGTCACCTGAGTAACACGGATGTAGAGATGGGCCTGTCGACGTCTGTGTATGTGAGTTCAAGAATGATAAAAGCAAACGTACGGCTTTTTATGCTAATGAGTGTGCGTGTGCCAATATCGATTGATTTTGGATCTCTTTTAGTCCAGCGTTAAGAGGAAAGATTGCGAAACCGGGACTCATTGTTGTGAAAAATGTCTTGTCTGAGAACACTCACATCCTCATTTCATATCGAGCGATTTTGGTGGAATATTTCCTTGTTGACTTCACCCGGCATAGTTACCTCAGAGGTTCATCTACACCCGGGAGGATCCAGTTCCTTATGTTTGCATTCAGCATGATGTAAAGCCTCAGCGGCACCGATTCATTGACCACTCACGAAAGTGGATACATGCCCGAAGACGCACTGGGCAAACAGGTATATTGATAGGTCAATATTGAACCATACCTTTGAACGAAGTGGACACTAGAAATTGAGCAAATTTTTTACCCCCACACCTTGAACTAAATCAATTGCGGTCGAACAAGCGGATGGAAGCTAGACTATGAAACGGATACGGCTTATGCTAAACGAGTGCTTGGAATGCTGACGGTATGAGGGAGGAGTGGTCTGAGCAACTTTGATCAGCACCGTAACACTCCGTCTCACTGGTAGCAGATCCATTTGGCACACCTTCGACACTTACCAACTCTTTGCCGGATTCGGTCAAGTTTCGCCAACACGTGCGAAATGAGCGTAGCGTAATGACCTAATGCTTGAACGACATCCTCGGGAATACATTCGGGTTCACGACACTGACATTGGCCGCGAAATACAGACATCAATGCATGCCGATAGATTTCTCACACATTCAACTTCATCCGCTGAACAAACGGTCTAGCATGCAGGACCGATTGGCATGCGACAACATCGAAAAAAGGGGAAAAGAAATTAGCATATTCATACGCATTGTCAACCCTGCTTCGAAGTGTGAAGCGACTGACGAAGAATTGGGTATTGCATTGCTAGTCTCGGATTTTTTGGAGCCGGGTTGTGTACGACCTTCATTCCCAATATCTCTACAGACATTTGACACTCCTAACCCGACCTGGTGTGGGCTGTTTAAAACCGAAACCCTCAGTATCTACGATGACCGAGAGCATCGGTAGTATAGTGACCTCGAGAAGAAATAGGCGTCGTGTGGGAAAATGCTGCTTTCTATTCGGTCAGTCAAGGGTGCACAGCATGCATATAAATTTTGGTTTGATGAAGCGAAGGATATCGGTTATCATGTTGCGCAACAGTGAAACATTTCCAGTTTTCTATTCGTTATGGAATGGTGGAAGTTTCATTCTTGAAAACAGAAGCGTTTGACAGGATGGATTTACACGAGCGATACCTCAGGAATTGATCTTCCATATGAGTGTCGCTTTGTTCTTGTTTACGATCGCTTGTCATTGACGTATCCTCTTGGTTTTCATGGTGAACACCTAAATCATAGTATTTATAGAGAACTAGAAGACCATGACTTATGGGGAGCAATTTTGATGTGACAAGCTTATTAATATGAATATTCATGTTCTAAATAGCCGTATAATATCGTGTCCATCAGCGGCACGTGGTGGAACATAATTGTTTTAGAACAGGTGTTTGTTACAGTAGCACGGAAGTAAAAAAAATATCAGGACGGACCGGTGATGTGTGTGGTAGCGGTGACGGTTCCAGCTGAAAGGTTGTCAGACGATGGCTATGTAGTCAAATTTTGTCTAGTAAGCCAGAAACGGTAAGCATAACCTATAAGGTGACTATGCCAAGAAGAAGAACGAGTTGATGAAACAGAAGAAAAGAGGAGAAGAATGACGAATTATAAGATGAAGAAAAAGGAGCCGAAAAAGAAGAATAATAGAATAGGAAATATTTCACATTTACAGTGACGTACAAACGACAAGACAAAACGACAAGACCTTTTTTCACATTAATTAAAATTGTGAAGAGATAAATAAAAACAGTGTTAGAAAGGCTAATTTATAATGCAATTTAACGCCTTTTCATATTTGTTCCAACACCCGATTATAATTTTCCTACCAACACACGACACACCATTGTCCATTCACTTTAGAAAAAAACCTGCTTAATGTATGAAACACGGACGTAGTTTCAGTAATCGAGAAGAATAGCTATATGGTGTGGTGGTAAGAAAACTATAAACAGGTAAGGATAACATTCCTTAGCTAAGCCCAAATTCTAATATAATGTTTTGGTTCTTTTTTAATTTAATTTCATTACCTTTCATCTACTTTATCGGCTAAACCTAGTATATGTTGCATGATAACTTAGATACTAATTTCAAAGGACAAACTAAACAAACAAAAATAATAAAAAATCGTAGTTTGGAGAGGGGAAGACAGGAGTAGTAATGTTTCTGTGTTGTTTATAAAATATTCTTTTTAACGAAAGAACACTTTAACTTTTTAATAAAGAACATTTTAATAAAATATTGAAAATAAAAATATAATCATAAAAAATACAAAAAAAATCTTAAAGAAAGCGTTACAAACATCGTGAAAAATATTGCTGTAGTGTCCGCTATTGTAAGTGTTAAAATATATTTAGCGTAATTTAGCGTGTAAAAAATAAAGTTATATGTTACTCGTTATTCATCGCAGATAGGATGTTAAAAAACAGTTTTTGTTTGTTTAGGATCTTTTTTTTTTAAATAAGCATGTTACCAACAAATATATTGTAAAAAACAGTCATAACCATACCTCGAACATTTCACGGGGTTTTTCGTACACATGAGTTTTTCTGGTCAATTATTTTCAGTTTCAATTATCAGTATGTAGATTTCATTAGCTTTAATAGTTCATTTTAGTAACAAATTAACAGAATGTTACTTGACCAGCTTTACATTAGTAAAGCATAAAACTTGCAGCGAAACTCAAATATTTTGCGGCGAAAACCAAACCAAAGGGAACAGCTTTCGTTGAGCTTTTTCGCCGTACGTTACAAGCGTTACGCACGGAATGCTTTGAAATGCTTTAAAAAATCGTTAAAATTAACGATGTGAAGAATGCTGACGTTATTCGAATGGATCAGAGATATCAAATTTGAAAGGGGAATAACATTATACGTGTCTTACGGATGGATTTTAAAACCACTGTAAGTTAGTAGTAAGTGTGTTAGGTAGTAGTAGTATTAAACAGTGTAAATGGATAATGTAAATATAATTTCTAAACCAACATGCATTAATTTTAATGTAATTTAATCTAACATCGTTGCGTTTCTAAAACGGATTTTTAGTTTTGTTCAAATAACATTATTTTTAAACATATCTTACACGTAAAAGAGACTATTTCGAATAAGAGGCGATTTCCAGCTGCATTTTGTAGCAGTTTTACATGGCGGAAGAAAGTTTAACTCCAAGTGAATTCGAGAATATTTAAAGTAATCAAATTTATAATAATGGAAAAAAAGATATCGAAAAGAAAACTAAGCAAAATAATAATGATAATGAGGAAAATTATCAGTACAAGAAAATAACAAAGGTTTTTGGCAAAGATAGCATTCACGCAATGAAGTTAAAAAATGTAACATGTTTTTTGTATGAATAGTAAAGAAAAAAAGCTCTGTATTATGGTCAATTTGATCACATGAAATTAAAATTTATAATATAAGTAGGTTAAAATTTTGTAACAAACACAATTTAAGGTGATTTAAAAATAATCCATGAACTTGCTTTGTTCGTCTAGCGGTCACTAGCGATCAGCAGAATAATTGTGTTTCCCCTGTACATCAAGCACAACATATATCCGCATTAAGCTACTGTCTCACATTAACATTAATTTAGCCTAACAAGTGATGTCCTAATTTCTTCGCCAAAAAGGTCATGTAATAATGAAAGAAAACGCACATTTTGAGTGCCCGATCCCGCTACAAACCAACCAAAAGTGTAGGGTGACATAGAATGGGAGCATGAATCATTCATCCCTGGTGCACGTTTAGCCCATAACAATCCACGCCCAGAAAAAGGTCAGCTAAAGATTATTTTCTTGCCCCACTACTGTCGCTGACAATCGAATATCATTAGCACATTTTCACACGCTTATCGAGACGCATCTGTCCGAAGGTGTTTGTCGCGACACACGTTACACCACCTTCATTTCTCGGTCACTCCAATTTCCCGCGTTTTCCTTCAGTGTGCCGAATCCGCTTAAGATAGCGGGTGGAAAATATTTTAAAAACGGTGTGAAGAGAAACAATGAAAACGCATAAGACTCAGTGTTGTACAGCTACATTTTATTTGCTTCCCGGACACGATTTATCACTTATCAAACTAATTCAGTCACGTTTGGTTGGGATTTTGGAAGAGAACGTTATTTTCTTTCCTTCGTTGTTAGATGCGAGACACACCTGGAGTTTCAGAGTTACAGCAATGACCACGCTTCCAGCGCCACCATATCCCAATCGATGGCCGTCTTCTCGGTGGGTCGTCGTCGGCGCTTCTTGCGCCTCTTACGATTCGTCTTGTGCATGTACGGATGGCGCACCGGGTCGTCCACCTCGACGGACACAGTCTTGATCGGTGTACAGAACACAGCTTCCGGTGCAAGTGGTACCGCCTTCAGCGCTGGCGACGGCGTGACCAGCTGCATCAAGATGGGTGGATCTTTCGCACCGACGATCGTTGTGTCACTGATCCCGAGCAGCCATTGGAAGCGGACCCAAAGGTATCGGAATGTAGATAGAACTCCATTGATAAGATCCGGTATGCTGATCTCGATGGGGAAAAGTAACCGTCCCACACCAGGGTAAGGGATCAGATCCGATGCACGTGAAGCACTTCGCACGATCAGCTCTGTTCCACTGGGCGGGTTTTTGGGAAACGATTGATAGGCAACGGTCACTGAGCATGCGGTGAGTAGCATAAACCATCCCAGACCACACAAATGCATTCTGCTGTCACTGTTATGTTGCTGGGACGTTGATGTTTCGAAGGAGTTACAGTTTTCTTTTCCCAATCACTTTTGCTTTCGATTGTTTCTTTCATTGATGTCACTTTCGTTTACTCTCTGCTTCTGCCTCGTTTGCAGCTATTTTTCGGCAGATCAAGCCCGGATGGACTTGTTTGGCGAGTTTCACCGGCACACGCACACAGCACAGTTGGCTTTCATCTGTGTGGCTTTTCCCTGAGCATTTCTGTTTGAGCTTTCTTCTTCACTGCCCAAATAGCAGCACTAAAACTTTTTCCCTTGTCTTTATCAAACCGAGTGACAGGGTCCGGTTTCTTTGGTTTGATGCGTTACGCAACAATCACTAACACACACACACACACAAACATTCATACACGTACACCAACAGCCACATGCACTTCACTCAAAGATAGTTCGAATCCATGATCGAACTCGAAGAAATGCGATTAATTCGGTTAGGCTTGTGTTGATCTTTCACCGCGCGCTAAACTGTTCCGATCGAAGCATCCGTATAGGTTGGCGGCTGGCACACGACTGAATGCACATTCCGGCGGTCCAGTCCGGTTCGGTATCGGATGATCGAATGTGTGGCCAGCTGGTCAAATGGTGCGTTCCCCTTCTTTTCGGGAACAGGGAAGCGATGAGCCGTCCGCTGTGCAACGCCTTCCCACTTTCTGGAGTATTATCGCTCCCGGTGGCGTTGGTGGCCAGATGGGGAATGAATTTATGTTTCGTTTCTTCTTTTTGATGTATTACAAGAAGCCAGAAGCTTATGGGGGTTTGTGGAATGGAATGGCTTATGGTTGAGGAATGAAAGATTTTTTCCTGCAAGCATAAGGTAGGCAGGTTATTTAAGAGCTTCAACAGTGGATGCAAAAGAATGAAATTTATGTATTTTGTTTGTTTTGCTTTTTTCTATTATGACTACACATCGCCGTATTATCAAAATGAAATATAGTTCAACTTACAAGGGTTTCCCATCTCTAAAGCATGTAAAAATAGGGAAAAAGAACAAAAAACGCACGAAAAGAAAACAAACGAAAGTATTTTTTTGATTTACACAAACACAAAAAAGGTATGAAAAACAAATAAGATAATAAATGCATTAAGCAAAGATGGTTACACTATAAATGATAAAGGCGATAAAGGTTTAGTTTAGCTCAAAACCGAAGCTAAAGCTTTTACAGGATGATGGATCATTCAAATGTTTAGAAGTTCTGACAAGTTTACTGAGAAGATAAGTTAAAATAAAATTATTTCGATTAGAACATATTAACGCTTAGAGCACATTTATACACTGTACAAACAAATCATTGAAATTGATAAAGTGTAGTGTAGTTGTGAAACGTTCGATTTTGTTGTATTTTTTATAATTTGTTCTTATATTTGCTGTTTTTGATAATTGATTTGCGATGTATCATTTAACTTCAGATTCTTGAATTTACGTGTAGGTTTAGAGGAGATAGCTCGTTTTGTAAATAAAAACTTATGTGACTCTATTCAAAAATAAGTTTAGGGAAAAAAATGAATTAAATAATACGCGAAAAAACGTAATACGAAAACGCTGTTACGTAGTATTTGTGCCTTAGTAGGAAAAATCATAAAAAATTTGAGCTATAAACAATTATTCAGAGCTTTTCGGAGCGGTGCCTAATAATGATTCGGAATTAATGAAAATCATCAGAATGAATTTTACCAGGTAAAGAGAGAGAGAGAGAGAGAGAGAGAAAAAGAAATGTAAAATTAAAATAGCCGGGAAAAATGTCAGCCCCACAGAAAAATGTGTTTTTTTTGTTCTGCATAACTTTGCACAGCATAATTTTTACCTATCTCTTCAATTTGTTTTGTTATTCTTGGTGTTTTATAGTTTAACCTTAATCGAACAGAGTTGTAACACACAACATAAGACATAAAGTAAACATATAATAATAATACATAAAAAATAAGATAAAAATAATATGTCAGTCTCTTTAATTGAAGTTAGCGCTTAAGCACTCAATGCGTCATTAAATAATTTTGTATTAAACCTTGCGTCTATAGCAATCACCTGCATTGTCAAAACTGTCACAATCACGCACATTAAAGCCAAACGGTTGGTATTAAATGTTAAACTTACTTAAATCTCGCATTAACGTGCCAAGCAATAATCACCCCATAACCGATTAATGGCACTCGGTTGGCAAATCGGCACCGATGTATCGCGAAAGCTCTATCTAAACTCAAACACCGTACAAAATAGAAAGAAAGCATAATTTCTCCATTAGTACCGCCATCTCGCCCAGCGACGATCGTCAACTGCACACGTATCGCCAAAATCTGCCTTTCGGCCATGGTGGTGTGGCAAATTTCCCGATGCAAACGGTCAAAACACAGGCAACGCGTCTCTCACAGCGTGCGGACGGTGATGACGATGGGCATATGATGGTGGTGATTAACTTTCACGAAACTGGGCGGTCGGACAATCGTTTCATATTAAGCCCTAGTGCACCCGTGGCGAGCGTGTGTTTCAAGCGGGTATTCATTTGAATACGGGGCTACAGAATGCCAGAAATCGAGACGGGTGATGACTGCCGTGCTGATCTGCAACGAATGCAGCACGCCTCAAGTGATTTTGGTGTATGAATTGTGTAGAAAACAAAACAACAGGACGTCCTCAGGCCGTTCCAGCTGGCATGTAAATATAAAGCGTTAAGTGACATATTTACAACGTGTGTGGAAACGCAAACGTGACATTGGAATTTAGCGTTAAAACTCGTGTTATATGTGAAATGGTCGGACACAAATTCGCATGTACCACGGATGGAGGAGAGAAAACGTTTGTATTCCACAACCGAAATTCCATAAATGTTTAAACCTGCACAAAAACTACCAACATTACCGAATGATTGTCTCACACATCCTCCACGGTATGGTCAGCTTTCCTGTTCCGGGAGTTTTTTTTGTTGTTGCCCCCCAATCCAGTTTGTCACCGTTGACAGATGGCGTTCACGATCACGTTCGAAACCACGTGCCATGCGTGCTTGGTGAACCGTACGCGAAACAAGATCGGACAACGGCCGGTACCGTCTGCTTTCCCTTTCCGTTTGCCCGCGCCCGGTGTGAGAGAGATGAGGAACGGTTCGCCAAGTGTGCTCAGACGCTTCTGAAAATGGCCCTGAAGGTGTTGTTAATTGCCAAACAAGATACCGAAATTAAGCGGCACGGCAAGGGTCTTTTGGCTAAGCAAAAGTGCCCATTATCAGCCGTGTAATTGAGTGGTTGGTAGTTTTCCTGCCGCTGTTACGATCACGCGCCGAAACCGTCTAGCCGACTACGCATCGCAACGGTTCGCGCTGGAAGCTGCGGAGCACCGGAAGCGATCGATTTTTCGTATCACTTTTTGTTTCAACCCGGTGCAAAAGAAAATACTGTAATCGAGCACCGATCGCTACCGTTTAGGTGCGTAATTAGGTACCCGGAATAAAGAGGCCTCAAATTGTAGGGATTGCAGGTGGATTGGTACGATCCCTTTTTGGGTTTTTTTTTGTTGGCCCGTTTTGAAACGCACGATGATGATTTAATACCGTTCAATAACCTTTTTGTGGTGGGTGAATTGTTCATCGTTCTTCAGGCTGTTGAGAGCTTTCGAAAAAAATGTGCTTAGAGCTTAGACGTGAGTGGGTTTTCTTTTGCTCTCGCTTTTCTTCAGAATTTTCTTTACCGTTTGCTTGATGCTCTGTTTGTTTAATACCGGAATTTCAAGGAAGAATGATTAAATATAAGTGTTTGGTTTGAAAGATAATAGATGAAATCAAAAATCGAGATTCTTTTCTAGGGACAAGAATCTTGGAAGTTCTTAGCCTGTTAGTGTTCATGAGATTTGGTATCAGTCCGACTATGTGATATCAGCATCGTCATCCATCCACCAAACCATCTTATTACACTCGTTATAAAAAACGTCCGGACATTGATTTGTGGTGGACATTACTATCGAAAACAAAAATGTTAGCTTCTCTTGACCGTCACTGTCAACGGTATTGGCATTGAAGTTATTTGGTTTGATTATTTGGTTTAGATTTGGCACAAAAAGTCTATCCATCGCTGCCGAATGCGATTTAGCAACCAATGGGTAACTTTACCCAGGTTCAACTTCTAGTGAGAACTCAGAGATCAGCCTTCGATGTATATTTATATTTTCTTCTGCACTTTACAGTGACGTTTTTTTTTACTGCGGGATTCTGTGTTGTAGTGTTGAGATTAAAACTACGACATGGCATTCTGGCCTTTCTGAATAGGCTTAAACCAGATCGACCATATCGCGCGAATGCAATGAATTTTATCACTGAAATCTTTTTCGCCCTAATGTGACATATGCAGTTTGAACAAATCTATGAAGGCAACAGTTCAAGAATCAACAAACCAGCATTAATTTATTCTCTGAGCCTGCAACTTTGTGCAGTAGCAGTCGAATTGTTTTAACAGTATGCTCCGCATTCTAATAAATAGATTGAGGTTGGCGGTATGGGTGTGTAGCCATAATTTGTTTATATTTTTGCTGCTTGAGTACAGGCAGTTCCCGAGATATTCGGTTCCTTTTATACGTGGTTCCGAGGGTGAAACGCGGTTTTTAGAACTGAACTCACTCAATCCTGATCCTTTTTAAGCTGTACAACATAATAATGTAGCACGGCGTGGTTATTGCGACATTAACGTCGATAATGATAAAACACTTCAATTGCTGGTAACATATGAAAACAAATCAATGAAATAATCAACTAAAATCACCGAAAAACCTGTTGATTTGTAACGGTTAAAATGCTCTCATTTTACATCGTTTAAAATCTAATGGCCCATGTTGGTATTTGCGAAACACCTCCAGCTCTGCCTGCTTTTTTCAAATAGTAGTTACCCAACGTCGTTGCCCTGCTCGACTTACTCCCGATCAGACTTCGAAGTGGATTGGATCCGTTTTTGGAGAATTTGCTTCGTTTAAAATAATTCCCCCGCTAAAAGTAGTTCCATCGAACATTTCTATCCACCCATCAAACACAACGATTGATGGGCGATGGTTATCTAGTGATAACCGCACCAGGAAACGCTTGAGACAATGAAATTGCTGCATTTAAGCACCGACCATTTGTCTGCTCACGTGTCCTATAAAATCAATCGTCAGCAGCAACCACCATTGGGTGCTGCAGCTCACTGCCCACGGGATGTGCGGGATGTGTTCAGCTGCGTGGAAGGCAGCCACAGAAAAAAATGAAGCCACATAACTGATAAGGCAATCAGTTTCAACCCGAAACCGTCCCGCCTGCCGTTGGGTGGGTTGGAAACTTTTAGCAAACGTAATTCCATTACCACACGCCAGAAGCTTTTTTGCGCACCGTAGTAATTTGGGTGCGTTGGCGCAGCAGCAGCAGCAGCAGCACAAGCTTAAATTATCGGGCACGTATGTTCCAGAAAGGCGTCCGAAAACTGTGCCCCAGTAGCATATTTTCTTTCCGTTCCTGGCCAGCGGGAAGATGGTTTTGGATGATGGTCCGTAGTGTAGGCTGGATTAATTGATAGATGTTCTGCTTGGGAGCTGTTTTTGTTTTATTCGTTCCTTCACGGATATTAGCCTGCTCTGGCAATGCTTTCGAAGGGAAGAGAACAAATGGAACAAATTCACTCGTATGGTACCGTTCTGTTATGTATTTTTTGCATCATCCATTAGAAAAGTGATCAGAAGGATGCAAAACTCAAACACGTACAAGAAGTCACTCCTGATCGAGGTGTTGCGAAGATGGGAACACTGGGTAGCGAAAGAAAGAAGAATAATCATTGGTAAACGATTTATAAATATCTTAAATTGAAGAATTGCAAACGGTGCTTGATCACGGGTTTTTGGGTAGGTAAATGATTCCATTCCAACCCGTTTTTACCATTTCCCTTCATCCTAGTGGAAAAGAAAATTCGACTTGGCTTGTATAATCGAATTCTTTTGCCAATTGGAGGTATCGATTTGAGTTCTGAGCGATGGGAAACATTCTTTGCAATTTCTGTGGGAAGGTTTGTCGATCAAAAATTATTGTTTAATCAAATCGCTTATGCTTCACACGATGAACGAAATAAATAATTTCTTGTGGCATTGGGGCTCTTTCATGGCATTTTATGTGTGCAATTGTTTAGTTTTTATTATTCAAATATTGTTTGTATTGTTACGATTTACTGTGCTATTTTTACTTTCAATTACTTGGGAAAAAGATATTTGACATTCTATGTCAAATATCTTTGTGACAACATCTGATTGTGACAACAGCTTTGCGAATGTTATACGTTTTATTGCTTTGAAATTCATATATTGCAATCGTGCATTATACGCAGCATGTATGAACAAGTGATGACTATTTTTATAAAAGAAGCAAAATGTAAAATATTTGTTAAAATTGGTGTTTAATTTGTCTTGGATTGAGTATGCAATGCTGTTACTAAATTATTTTCATACGAAGAGGAATGTTATGTTGTACACATTGCATACGTTTTGGCGTGTTGTCCATCGCTGGGCAAAATATTTGGTTTTTTGGTTATTTTTGCATAAAAATGTTTTCTCAGTTATTATTTAAATTTCTTAATCCCTTTTTTCTATCAAAAAAGGTACGTAATATTTTTTTAACGCCTTGCTTTTTACATTATTTGCAATTTGCCATTTAGTAAAGTTTATTTAAGTGCAACGATTATGATACTTCCTATGATACTGATGGATTAAAATTCGTTTCATGGAGGAACTAATCGCAAAGGCGTTAACAGGAACAATATGTTACTGAAACCCTTCATTCATGAATTGGTTCATTGCTTGTAAGTTCTTTATCTTGTTTGCTTAAGCAAGTCCGGTAATTGCATAATGCGTCTCGCTCTCGTATAATTGCATAATGTAATTCACTTTCCGTGCAGCATATAGACAAGCGCACAATATAGCCCTTTTCTTTCTCGCATCTCACCTGTTTTTATCACGTCATGCTTCAACGACCATCCCAAAACCCGATCCGTTTCTAGGTCAATGCGGGAGCGAAAAACTATCTGCTGCCGCCCGAGGAACGATGCTTTAATTCGCAACGGTACTGAAACGGTATATGCAAAGGGATTCTTACCGATACTGTGTGCATCATGATCATCATCATCGTACCTTCCATCATTCTATCCAGCTACTCATTCCCATAACATCCAACGGTCCGAATAGCACAGTGATCGATGGAGCGCACAATACTGAGAATCCATCAAACAAGGTACAGCAACTTCCCCCAATCATCAGATCCATCAATGAAAAAGCTCGTTTTTCTTTGCCTACCCGCTGGAGAAAGGTTTTAATATGGGCCAGCCGAAAAAAGTGCGGTGAAGGAGTATCGTCTGCGAGTTTGTTAATGTTGAAACGCGTTAGAACCCAAGAGAGAGCATAATTAATGTGTGTAAGTGAATAAAGGGCTCGAGGGTATGAGGGCTACAGGTATGAGGGAAATAAAAGGGCTTTTCTTCATGTTGTCTTAATGTTGGTTTTAATTCAGGTTTCTTTAGCTACAGTTTTTTTTTGGGAACATGTTGTACACAAAAAAGGAAAGTGTGTCTTAGTCCTATTTAAAATTAGGATTAGAGTTTGCAGGCCACCAGACAGAGCAACATGAAATGCTATCGCTATCATGAATGAATCAGCTGTCAATGTTAACAGGTTAATAAAAATAGGATGATATCCATTAAGAACGTTAACAAAAAAATTACACTGAAATTTCTTTGAATGCACCATAAATTACTTCAATACTGGCAAATAAAATAAAATAAAATTATATATGAGTATTAGATTGCAATTAGTATTCTTCACCAAAATTAATTTTGAATTCATTTTCCTAAATGGTGCAATGTGCACGAGTTGATTTTAATCGACAAGATATCAAAAAATTGCTGAATACTAATCTTTTCGCTTCGCTTTTACATTAAATATTATTTACAGGATTGTTTGTTTACAAAAAACTACTTCAAAACAACAAATCAACACATTTCTAATACAAACTATAGTAAAATAACATCACAAAAAATAAAACAATTAAACGATGTTACACAGTAACAATAAAACAGATTTTTATTAACTATCAATGTGTTACAAATAAATATGATAAAATAATTATAACCATTCAGTTAACACATTATACATAGTCACACGTTACTTATAACAACAAATACCACGTTAATGCTAGTAGTGGCTCTAAGCTAGTTTTCAGTCTCTATGTAACTTTCTTTTCGAAGCACTTGTCCATCTTTTTGTTTTTCGGTATAATTCTTTTTTACACCCTTCGGAATACACCACCCCAAAGTGAGTGAAATTTTTCTCTAATTTTCGGTTTCGTGGAACTTTGTTTCTTTTTTACGCACACTGCAGCATACATGCAGATTTCTACGCCGCATGCCATTACGGCCGTTAGTTGTGAAAATTAATTACTCTGCAGATATACCCGAGGGGGTAATTTGTTTGGATACTGGTAAAAAGTACTGCTTACACTACATTTTCACTAGTTTAAATTTTACGCTTCTCTTTTTAGGATAAATCACCCGCATTGCCATCGATAGGAGCACAAATGTTCACGGTCCATAATTTTTCTTAACTAAACACACTCGAATTCTTGCTGTTTGCATGCGAAACAGACCCGAAACAGTGAGATTACCCACAAAACATCGAAAACACAGATCGGGTGTGATGCGGGCTTGCCTACGCTCCGGGCGCTTTACCACAAACCGAGCGAATCGAGCGAAAAGAAATCATCGAATTCGTCGTCACCGGTGTACGCTTTCTTGCGACGGCTTTGCCTCGTTTTCGGATGGCTAGTGGTGGTAGTAAGCCGTGGACTTCGATTCAGTGTTTGTTGTCGATGGGAAGTGTCTGCTCTTCGTACGGGTTGACGTTTAAACGGTGGCTTCCAGTATACAACCTGTGTGGCACCCATCAGTGAGGTTATCAGCTTCCGAAGATCGTGCCCGATACTGCCAAACTGGTGCTTAATGTCGTGAAACAGTGACGGGAATCCAATCGAACCCACACCACGCTCGGATAGGAGCCTTCCTTCAGCGATCAGCACTGGAGACGAGTGTATCATCCTGCACAGCACCAGAAGCACCAGGAAGAACACGATCCGCACCGCTTGTATGCCTTTCATTTTCACCCGGAGTCACCGTGGTTCGTGCACGTATTTTCACTTTTCGCATCACTCGTCCAAACCGACGTGGTTCGGCATCGATCAGTTGCCACCGACTAAACCGTGGCCACCCTGCAACAGTCTACTATATACCCTGAACAGGCCGGATGACCATAAGACCCAAACATCCACGTACCGCACGTCGGAAAATGACACACCGAATGGGTGAAATTTCTTTTCTTTCAAATCTTCACCGTCGCACCCGTCTCGTCATGAAATTTCGGTCACTTACCGATCTCGCATCCCCCGCCCATCTATCTACCCACCCGCACAAACATTACGCACCCGCGATTCTACATGTTGCGTTAAATAATTAGAGAAAATCGCGCCCGCTTTAAATCGCACCAAAGATCCGACGGTCCCAAAAGTGAAAAATCTGAACCTCGAAATGAATCGAAAAACCAACAAAGCCGTGCACGGGAAGGCGTGCGCGGTGCGTCCGAAAAGCCTGACCACACAATACGCGCTGCCGTGCAGCGTACACGTACTACCATGCGCAACACCACAGGTCAGTTCCACATAATGGTGAGAGAAAGAAAAGAAAATGCGTCCATTTTTGCATTGTACCAGACAGTCCGGGGCCCTGCGGTGATGGGTGATGATTGTTTTGTTTTGCACCTGCAAGATGAGTGATGCGCGAGTGAAAGAAGACCTTTTTTGATGTTCCGTAGTGATAAGGTGATCTAGAAAATGGGTGTTCCGGAAGGTTGGGAAAGATCAGAGTGTGGAAAGTGAAAATTATGTTGTGCGTTACACGATTTTCATGGATAGTGGAATGGAACAGACGAAAAGAGGTTGTGATATGAATGAAAACCCCGGTAAGGTTTGCGATAAATTGAGTTATGTGTACATGTAAATGGTGTCCACATGGTTGCAGCTGAGCATGGAAATAATTGTTATTATGGGAATACGAGCAATGCTTACAAAATGTTGAGATTGAGCCTTTAGGTGGTAGACATAATAATGCCAAGCACATAGCAATGATTGTACTTGTTGGTATTTTACTACGTTGCTGTGACGTTCTGATAACTGTCCGTGCACCAGTTTAAGCTGGAGTTTATCTTTGTTTAATGTGGACTAAAAACGGCTATTAAACACCTATACCACATAAAAGAAGTCACATGATTCATAATCGTCATTGATTGACTCAGTCACTCTAAGATTTTTCACTAGAGACATCCTCAACTTTTTATGCAATAATTCAAAGATCAGTTGGTGTAAAAATTTGCCTTCTACTATTTATTGCAAACTTTCGATTTTTTTACGCACTATCCATAATGGTGCCTCGATAATGGTGAGAGACGTTCAAAATTTATTACAAAATTTATTATTCGTTTTTACTGCAACAGGAACAGGGATCAATCCTCGAAATGCGACACTATTCATCTACACTGACGGTGGCGCCCTCTTTCGTCATTCGTTCCGAACTCCGTTCCTTTTTAATGGGCAGGTTGTCATCGTGGAAGTGCAGCAGCAGAGCGGCGTGGCGTATTAATAACGAAGTTAGCAAAGACATCGTTTACAGGTTGCTTTGTAATCGAACGTCGGCATCGTTGTCGTTCAACTTTAGCTGATCCAAAAACTTTGTTAAGAGATTCAAATTACATCGAGTTAGGGTCGTCGCTAGAGACCGGCACTGATAGTTCGCGGTTGCGATAAGCCTGAAAGATTGTTGGTGCAGTTTCGTGAGAATTCGCAATGTCATTTTGATTAAAGCAGAATCCTTAAGCTTCTTCCATTTGCTCGACCCTTACAGACTTTATGCCGAGTAACTAGAAGCAATTAGAGTACTTTTTTTCATGCTAGCAAGTATATACTTTGCTCCTATTTGGCTATCAGCTGGCAAAGCTTAAGACAGCTTGCTCAGCTTATTTGTAAACAGCTACAATAGCTACTTAATCAAAAAACATTAAGTAAATAAGTAGATATTGTAAAACAAAGAAAGCGAATGAAAAAAAAACAATGCTGTCAACGTTGCTTTTCTCTGCAGGTGACATCCTAGACACACCAGCTCATGATAATCTGTACAAAATATTGCGATTAATAACACGCGATGCAGTATCCGTAGAACTGGTCTATCAATATTCAGCTACAATTTAATCCATCTATAAATAAATTCACACTGCACGAACTAGTGTCAGAAACGCTGTATTACGTTCACTGCAATAAACTTTTACGACGGCTTAGCGTCAACTTTTGCACACACCGAAACATGATCACCCGGACTGCAGGGGTAGATGTAGTTTCGCCAATCCTCATAAGTCAAGTTTGTTTTATTAATCGCTGCTAACCTACCGGGTAGATCTGCTTGATGACCTGACCGCCGCGCCCTGGCTTGCTGCTCTTTTCCATCTTTATGATTGTGATCATGATCAAATAATAAACCTGTTTCGGATTCTTCATTTAGTTCCATCCAGTTTCTCTTACCGGCTGATAGCCGGGTAGGCTTTTTACCACAGGAATGATATTTAGATTGAGTCAGTCCATTAATAATGCTACCGTTCGGATGCCCGGGAGAGGAAGTGCTGTGAAGCGCTGTCGAGGTGGTGGTGAGATAAATGAGATTCAATTTCCAATTTTCTACTAATGAGTGTTGCATCGCTTGGGGTTCGCTTTGGTAACATGGCATTAAGCGGGCGACCACCGACGAACTGTTTGGACTGCTGTGGATGTTAATAATATGTTATTAGAAGAGTAGAGTTTATTTTCGTAAATGTAAAGCAATGTCAAACAGAAGAACTTTGTTCGTTTGTCGATGCTATTTTACCACTTCCGTCCTTCTTAGGCTCATCTTGTATTCAACTACGATGAAACAATTTAAATGCCAAATCGTTGTGTTTTAAAACGTTCTGTTTTAAAAGCAAAAGAAGTTAATTTCAGTAAATAAAGAAGAAGAAATGCAATTCTGCGCCAGACAGTGAAAGAACCACCACGGGAAAAGAGTTTATTTTTCACCCGATCATTCATTTTTTATTTGTTCGTTTAGGTTATGTTTGACAATTCGATTGATTGACATACCGATACTGGCACACATACATACAGCATTATTGTCCGGATTTCGTTCAGAGATCTCGTTTCGGTTTCGTTTGCTCCCAATATTTTTTTGTGGTTTTCAGTTTCCATTCTATGCTGATATTCTTCAACACATTCTGTGACGTTGTTTCCGAATGTCTCTTCGGATTAGTTACGTTCCGTCTGCAACTTCTGCTTGGGTGAAACTTGAGCATCATGAACAGCATCAACCAACGTTTCGCCGCTCAGCACTGCCTTCAGCGATACCCGATCATCCACGGGCGCTGCTTTCGGGACGTTCGTTGCCTTCGTTTCCACCACCACCGATTCTTGGGGACTTTCGCCGAAACCAGCCCGGGCAGCCTTCTTGGCCGCACTTTCCGCCACCAGCTGAACGGGGTAGTCAAAGCTGTAGAAGAACCCTTTCGGATCAGCCGATACCGGTTCATCCTCGCTACCAGCTGTCTGTTCGTCCTGCTGTTCGTTGTTGCGTTTCTTCACACTACGTGCGAGTGCTTCCACGACGACACCTTCATCTTGGAGCGCATCCGAGACCACAATAGGCGAAATGTGGTCCGTGTAGGGTAGGCTCGGATAGCGAATGAGGCTCTGGTGTTGGTTAGAAACGGCCGCCAAAATTTCGTCCTGTTCCGGGTCCTCCTCTACCGTGTTCGCTTGTACCGCTCGGTAAGGTTCGTCGGCACCACCGGACGTAACGTCGGGGTTGGCACGGGCCATGTTGGCAGCTTCCTCCCATGCCTTCATGTGGGCGAGACGTGCCTCACGCACTTCTGGCGTCTCGGTTACCGGCTGCAGACGTATTTCGGGACGGTTGTCGATCTGGTGAAAACCGAGACCATCGGACCAGTACTGCACGATCACGTCCTCGCCGAGTGGGTTCACGTACTGGTACGAGCCACGGACTTCGCCGTTTGCGTTGCGAGCTTCCAAGCGGGCCTGATTGTGGTCACTGTAGCCAAACATAGCTCTACCGAGCCCATCCTAGTGTGAAGAAGTTTGTGGAGCAGATGGAATATTATGATGCGTTTGCAGAACCAACATTTATCGATGGGCTTTGTTCCATCTACTTTTTATAAATTGAGAATTTCTTTAGTGACTATTCTAATTAATAAAGACTCAAGAGAACACTCCTCCAAATTGACGCGATTCATCCGGTGGGATCTTATTGACATTGTTTGTTATAAGGTTCTTTAACTAGCCAAAGCCATAAATGCCGTTATATAATCAAAATTCGCATGGAATATTCGATTGGACTTAAAATTGGTAATTTTCAATACTTTGACGAACAATTTTCAATACTTATCGTCTTTTAAGGTACTTCAACTTGAGGCGAATACTACTTATGGTGTGTTGAATAAAACTGAAGTTGTCAGAAATTGAATATTTATATTTTAAACAAACGGTTTTTTTGTTAAAATATTTAAGTTTTTATAGAATGCAGTGTTTGATTTATAGGGGCAACTCAAGTGCGGGGTCGAATATTATTATCTTAAGTTTGCAAATAGTACAAATAAAAACTACTTCCAGTATTGATTTGGTAATTTGCTTTCTTATTGTAGCCTCAGTCATAAAAACGGATTTTATCACCCCGAAATAAAGCCATAAAACCGACCATCGCGCCTACCAAGGATTTACTGAGCGATGCGTCCTTGTGGCATTAAGCCAAACGAATACTATTTTGCAAATATGACTTCAAACGGGTCTACCAGACCCGAACGAAGGTCTGCCTGAAAATCCTCTCGGACAGGCTATAAATCTCGCTCGTCCAATTGTTGGCTTGTCTTGTGCATAATTCGTAAGTAAATGAATGCAATTGTTAGTGCAATGACGATCGCTCATGTGTGCTTACTAGAGATTGCGTGCACCGCATTCCTACCTGCCCATGGAACTGTTTCGCCTCGTACTCCTCCTCCACGTAGTCCTCCGGATTGTCGATAAGCCGACCGTTGTAATAGAAGGTGGCGAGGGCCGGATCCTGCACATTGCGCGTGTAACCCAGCGGATGTTCGCCCAGCTTTGCCGCGTACCGTAAGTCCAGGCTTTGCTGGGTGATGTACTTTTGGGCCTCTTCCGGGCTGATGTTGACGAGCTGGATGCGTCGAGCAAGCAGCAACGGTGTTACCAGCTGTATGTGGGAAATCAGAGAGAGAGAAGCAAAAACACAATGGCATCACATTAGCATCAACCAGACAGATTTGTAATTCAATTACTCCGAGCGGGTCCGAAACAATGCACCGATTAGCATGAAATGGAAACGACAACCGCCGGAGAAGAAAGTGATAAAGCGACAGTTTTTCTTTGACAGAATCGTAAAATAACACCGGTGACGGAAGTAGGAAATTTCAAACATAAATGTCATCCTTTCAATCCGACGCCGCTGGTTCAGTCGTTCCCGTTTCCCGTGCAGTACGAGCAGCTTTTCTTTAGCCAAGGGGGTTTTGGATGTTTTTTTTGCTCTTCTGTTTTGTCTGGCGACATTATTCTTGCGCCAAAAAAAAATTCAAACTCTTTTGACACACTGCCAACAGTGGTCGGGAGCCGCCAACTGGTGGTGCGAAGATAAAATAAACCGTGTGGACGCACGCAAGATATATGCTGCAGCATCGATGGAGGCTCTGCTGCCGCAGCAACAGTGGCTTTTGTAATGCGTTTGGCACGAACGGGTGGATCCAAACCGTTCCATAGATTGGGCGATATTTTTATGAACTTTTTGGCGTTCTTGCCTCTGCTCCCGATTTTCTCCCCACTCGGCAATTCTGGTCCCGTGAAGAAAGGGAAGATATAGTAATCATAAAAACGGAAAATTTCGGCGTTGCGCTGTGGCATTGAAATTATATATCGGTTCCGCATTGTGGTGGTGGTGGTGGTGAATTTTTATTTCTTGAAGCATTAGTCTCGTTTGTGAATGATAGAATTGTTGGAAATGGTTCAACCATGATGCATAATCATCGCGCGTTGGTATGCTGTAAATGTGCAGAGAAAAAAAAAGATCCATTGCAAATGATCGATGCAACTGGCTGCTGATGTTGCTGCTGGAACTGCTGATGGCCTTGCTTTGCCTGGATGACCAGCTTGGTGCAAAAATGTAAATTCTGTTACAACGAAATAACATCCCCCCCCGGGGGCATTATGTTTCAATTCATACCGCACTGGAATCGATTGTAGGATTCGTTCGTGAATAATGTGCATCGGTTTTGGCAAGAAATTTCTGGCGCCGTACGCGCTGAATAACAATGTGGCGATGTTTCAATTGCGGGACATAACTTTATCGTATTTCACTGTGTATCGTCATCAGTGAGTATGATTGATCACATAATGGGGGAGATCATTGTAACAATATTTGTACCGTATTTGGAGAGCTGTTTGTTATGCGTGTCTTGTGGTAGGACGGCTACATGGCTTGTTACTAGCATGGCCGCTTTTCACAGTACAGGAGT
Source organism: Anopheles marshallii (assembly GCF_943734725.1). Lineage (NCBI taxonomy): Eukaryota > Metazoa > Arthropoda > Insecta > Diptera > Culicidae > Anopheles > Anopheles marshallii. The sequence goes on from NC_071327.1 coordinate 52,548,743, forward strand.
CCAGCTTCGACTTAATTGGGTCATAAAAAGGGCACATTAACATCCCTGAAGTTGAAACTCTAGCTCATGAGACCTTCATTATTCAAGTAACACTATCAATTCAAAATTGATGATATTTTATTCATTTTAAAGAAATATTACAACTAAATATAATGCATTGAATGATAGAGATCAAAGTTGCTTCAATTGGATAAGTTCTATTAGAACAAGAATTTGAGGTCTTTGATTTGAGATCGAAATGATGGCAAAATGAAATTTATGGTATGACTCAAAACTTGTTTGATAGCAATAACTCTTGCAATAATTATTCAAAAACAAATAAATTGCAAAGACGTTAAAATTTTCTGTTCTCTAGATTTTCCTAAAGATCTCCTAAATATTTCGCGTAAGTTGCAAACGATAGTCCATATGGTAAACGGTAAATTTAACAAATTTGCAAATCACATATCATTAAAAACACTCCAAATTATGAGGAAAAAAAAGTAAAGCGTTAGATAAAGTGGATTTAAAAAAAAACTGTACAGAAACTTGATAAGTCATTTTGAACAATCTACTCGTGAGGGATACATTGATAAAGTTTTTTTTAAAGGTAAACAAGTATGTTGAGGAGTAGGAATCTATAAATTTTTTATGGAAATTGGAATGGAAAGGAAATTTAAAATGTTGTAATCTATATTGTTGAAACCAATTTGTTAAAATTGGTCGTTTTTTTTACATAACTTTCTCGAATAACATGTGTGTGCGATGAAAATGCTTCATGTAATACTGATTCAAACTCCATTCCACTACAGCACATACTCCAGTTCAAATGGAAAATATTCCGGAAATGTCTACAACTTTATCACTCCAAATTCAAAAACACTCCTTAAAACGTTTTGCATTTTTTTTTTCTAATCCATATCACAATTTGGACTAATATAGCTGTTGCTTAAAATTTAAAACAAATTCAAAATGCACTAGACGATGGAAGAGTTGTAATGATTTAAACAAATAAGCAAAATAACTTTCTTCGAAGAAAATATTATCAGGAATTTAAAACATTCTACGGAAATTAGAAAGTAATATGTATACTAGTAAGTTGTTGTATTAAGTAAGTATATTAGTGAGTTCTATGTTATAGTAAAAAATCAATGTTAGCACTGTTAAGACTTGAAACATTGTATTTAAACCACTTTGGTATTCATGCTAATAAATTTTCTTCCCAAAACAGCGTTCGTATGAAAGCGTTCGTGTTAATTGACCATATACCTTTTTCCATTTCACTACATCACAATCACATTCCAGTACGGTACGTGCGGTAATGTACAAACGCATTCTTTTTACAAAAATCTAACAAAAGATTTATTTGCGATAGAAACAGGTGCGGTGCAATATGCACCTATTTTGCGTGTTAGGGTAGGTTGTGGCACGTCTGACCCGATATGGCTGACACCAACGCCTGCATGGGTCTACCAACGGAAGGGACACTCGCTTCTGAAGGAAAAAGGGAACGCAACCAGTGACAGTGAACGGCGATTTGTATTCACCTTGACAGTGAAAGAGGGCGAAATGCAGGGCTCAGCTCTCTGAGTTGGGATTGGCTTTAAGTGAAGTGGGCACGTGCGACTGAAGCGTGACAAAGTTGCATAATGAAGTAGTTCGGTATTGTCGATTGCCAAAGGGTAAATGGGACAAGACTCTCTTTTTTCACCTTCTTCGTCAATATGAACGGTACAAAAAAACAATTCATCTGATCCAGCCGGTAATCAATAAACACACCAAGAATCCTGTGCGTCAGCAAACACCGTCCGAAAGCAAAACAAATAGCATCTGAAGATTAAGGTCAAGTTAAGATTTTTCTCTTTCCGTTAAAATTGGTTCCATTTTATGCAAAATAAGATGTTGCCATAGGCTTAGTGGACCGTTGTTTCGGATGGAGCCGGGCCGAAGGATTAATGCATTATTGAGAGAACATTCATCAAAGCGATAAGCATCATTGAACTGTTTGGCGAAATATTCAAATCATCGTTAAAATATAGACATTGCTCATAACGTTGCGCATGTTGCGGTGTGTGAATGAATATTTCATCACCAAAATTGACTTTTTATCTTCGCTGGTAATTGACTGGCGGAAAAGAATGAACCAGCATAATGTGTTCGGAAGGTAACAGATTTTTTTGCATCATCCACAGGGAAGGAAAATAAAACAATAATATTAACCCACCGAATCCAACCTACTCGTGATTGATTAGGGGTTGCGTGAGCGTTCTTTAATCATCCCGTCCACGATTGAAATGTAGATTGTTCATGAAAGTGATTTTCTCTAGCGGGGGGTTTTCTCTTCAATTTGGCGAATTGACAGCTCAGCATCCCTCTCCGAGTCAGCATTTGACTTACGGGAACTTAATTCTAATGTCAGCACGCACGATGGGTATTTCCAGTGTCGTCCTTTCAGACAACACCTGAGCGATGAATCACCGACATTGTCTTCTGGAAACCCGTACAATGGGGCTCATAAATATTTCATGTGAATCAACTGAATTTTATTTGGCAATTCCAAATCATCCACGGGCTTTTTTTATTATTGCGTTGTTTCATTTCGGTGAGTAACAGCTATTTTGGATTATTACATTCTTCCGGTGGTTCGCTTTGAAACGATCTTGTCACGATCCTAGTTTGAGAGGGAGTTGGGACACTTCTTCATTCCCATTTCGGCCCTAAAGCGACCGTCTTTCTCATTATCGCTAAGTTGTCGTCATTAGTTGCCGGATGGCCTTGATTTATGTGTTGTTTGCCTATGACTGCCATACGTCCTGATGGCTTGGGGAAATCGTATCATTGCTTAGCTGAACAGATAAACAAACGTCCAGCCGCAGCTAAGGCAAACAATGGGCAGGAGAACAAATTTACTGCCATACTGCCTGTGGCGTTGGTCCAAACGCTCAAACACTTGACGTTTGATTATTAAATGTTTGCTCGACAGACGCTGGTCCGAGTGGAACAGTGACTGTTGGGATACGTTTGGCGGTAAACATCGAAAGTTCGTCGATGTCTGTTAGCTGAGTGATAAATTTCGTCATCGATTATAGAACGAAATCATGGTTGCGTTCCAACAGTTCCAACAGTTCTCTAGGAGTTCTAGTCCGTTGTAAAAAATTGGAATGGGGTTTCGCATACCAGACACAGAGACAGTTAGAAAATATTTAAAAAAAGCTGTCTTATAAATAAAATCGTCCCATAAACCATCTGGTCACCAATAGGCGTACGCACCCGCGCCCAAAGATGGTCATCAAAGCCGATAAGTTTTGCATAAATTAGTGCAGTCGATCGTTTGCCCACACACCGGTCACTGAACCCCGTACGGCAGACAACTATGTGAAAAGCTCATTCCCGGTGGCAACAGGTTCTGGAAAACAAGGGGACCCGAATGGGAACCCATCCTGACTTCATCCCGGGATTGGACTCGCTCCTGATAGGAACGGGTTTCCAGTGCGCGATAACCTTGAACCAACCATGTTGTATTAACACCATTTTCGTCCTCGTACATTAGCATTTAGTTGCTTAGAATGTTGTACGAATTCCTGACGGCAAGGTTGAACCTGTTCCAGCACTACAATAACATCGACTGGAACGGTAGGATATTGCCCAGACTAACTGTTCCCATCGTGACATTTAGAGCATTTTTGGAAAGACATTCAGTTTAGCGGCCTGAAACAATGTTCTGTGTTACGGAAAAGAAAGCTTGATGAAACATGAAACATATCTCACTACTTGGGAAGCGTGGTCGTAGGTTAGAAAAGTTGGACTCGCCACGATCGGTGAATTGTACGATTCGTCTCCGACTTTGGTTATAAAGCAGCATCACACATACACAACCGTACCCTATTTTTGGACATCTTGGAACTTGTTTGACACTTGGGAAGCACGCCTTCGATCTGTGCATCCGATCACAAATGTTTAGCTAAAGGTTAACGACATTAGCAGACCGATTGAAAATACGATTGCGGTGGGTGTGCAATCTGAGCCAATCCGGTAAGCCTTAGAATTTATGGTTATGCAGACGTAAATGGCGGGAAAATAAGGGAACAAAAGGATGCATTTGGTGATCTTGTTGATGGGATGCTGTGGTGGTGTTGGGTAAGGATTCATAGTGCCGATGTTTAGAAAGGTTAGAATATTACCTTTGATTTTTGGGAACTCTTGAATCTTTATTCTCTGAGGTTCATATTTTATCAAACAGAGGTTTGCGAATGAGAAAATTTGCATCCTAATAAGCTGCAGAACTATAGAACACGAGTATACGCTTGAACCTTGAAGTTCAAAATGTTAAGTGTGACTGTTGAAAACTAAAGTTCAAGTATGTCAAACATGTAAGAACTTTATTAAGCACTCAAACTGAGGCGATTCATTATAGGTCAATTGATGTAGATTTGCCGATTTTTGCCTTTAAATCTTATCCCAAACTCCAAAGGTGATCTAGCACTTCCACACCGAAGGTCGTAATCCATTTGGGGCACCTCTTCATCTACGCTGATACAAGAACTAAACTTCTATTCTAGTTAGTTACATAACATATCATCAGAAGTTGAGGTAAGTAGGTGTTTAACATAATTAACTGTACATGTATATTTAAACTTCAAAGGGGCCATATGAGGCTCATTGAATGAATGAAATAAACTAACAATCAATAAATTAACAAATTAGATCATTTATCTGCAACAATGCAAGCTGGATTTCATGAATGAAAATAACTAAAATCATTCAAATATGACATAAACATCATACAATTCTAACTATAAATTAAAATCACTATAGAGAATAGATCCAAGTACATAATTTAATAGTAATACGCAGCAATTTAGAGTACCCTTAGTCCGCTTCTTTCATCACCAAAATACATCAACCATAAAACAGTATCACCCCTTATATAAAAGCCCGTAAAACTTCAATCCCCAAAATCACTTCCCGACTTGGCGTCGACCAACTTTAGGACGAAGCGTGAAATTCGTGCCCAGCATTTATATTTCCACTTTTCAGCACCACGACGAAAAAACCGGACCGTCCAACGAGGTGGAAAATAGAAAAAAAGCAGAATTTCGATTTTAATTCCTGGAGTCAAGGCCACCGAGCCATTTACTATCGGCGTGACATTTACTTCCTCTACGTTCAACACAGCTCATCCTTACTACCGTGGCATTTGATATCCCATTTCTATTCCGAAATAAAACACGAAACAAAAAATCCGATAACGATTGTACGATTTCATTCGGTTTCGGATTCCACTGTAAATTATGGCGCATGTTCACGCATTTCTGGAAGAAGTTGCACGTACCGAGAGGATGGTTAGAACTTGTATCAATTTCTCCATGATTGTTGTCACACTCTGAACACACGCACACGAAATCGCCCGCTGTATGCACCGGAAGGGAAGGCTTTTAAGTTAATTAACTTTTTCTTTCACACCGATAGGCTTATCAGGTGTGCTTTCTCCCGAGTTCACGAAAGCACGCCAGTACACTAAATTAGCCACACTGCACTGTCAATATTACACAACGTTTGCCAATGAAGCGAAATCCTGGACGGATCCTACCGTGTGTACGATCGATCGGCGCGTATCGAACGACGCTAAATCTTGAAGCTTGCGTTCCCGCGACCACGAAAACAATAACCGTCGAGCGACGCGTGTGACAGCCTTTTTATATGGCCATCATCATTCCGTGCGTGTTTTGCCGTGCGGTGTGTGTCTGTGCCAATGTTCGATCTCCACACGAGTTTCGCATTCTTATCCCCAATTTGTGTGTCCCTCCCCTGTGTTGGTGGTGCAGGAATCGGGGCAAGGTATGGCTAGCGAAGAAGGACCAGAAGGACCGTGGACGAACCGAGAATCGCAAACGAACGAAACGCTGAAGATGGGGTTCTACTCTCGATCTTCCCGCTCGTCGATCCTCCAAGCCGGTGTGTTGGGGGGTTTGTGATAGAGAGCACTGTTTGTTCTGGTTCTCTTATGTGCTACGGTTCGTTCGGAGACTTCCACTTAGGAGCTTCGAGCTGTAGCCGATATTTTGCGACGACGGCACAAGAACAGCGCGACCTTTCGCTTTTTAGAGCAGCAAGATAAGCCACCCGGTAGAAGAAGCTCCCGCCCATATTGATTCGCTTCCAGGCAATATCTTTTCCAAACACATGCACGGTTGTTAGAGATCTGGAATGCCTTTCTGTCAGGACACGTATGAGCGGTATTGACCAACTATCGCACAATGGTTCCCAGCTGGTCCGAGCTATCTGCCAACTGGTGCGGCTAGAAGAGAACCAAACGGTCGGAACGGATCGTTTCGGTGACCATCAATTAAAGAAACACCGTACACCCGGTTTAAAGTAAACCGCCGACTGTAGTACCATAACTGGTAGAAAACAGGTCGGGAAATAATTGCTACATGAAGGCAGTAAATTGGCTTTCGGGATGCTGCTCGGGACCCGATGATAAGAGGCAAAAGATGGTAGAACAAACTGGCTCATTGTCGTTGCATGTCACCTCGGTTGGGGGTTGTATCAGTTTGCTTTGCCGCTTAATGTACCGAGGCGGGGAAGGATTTATTGATTGTGAACATGTGTCGAAGGTGTCCAATTAATAGAAATCCATTACTTTTACATGTCATGTCAATTGCGCTCTACCCTCTTCGGTATCACTCGCCTGGTTGTTTATATTATGGTGTTGGTTTCGGATAATCGGGCGACCCGTTGGTTTAGTGGTAACGGTGTCTTTAGGTCTTTCACCTATTGTTTATCCCGAGTAGAGTCCGAATGAGAGTAACGAAAAGCATTTTAACCTATTGACCGAATAAAATATTGATTTTCATCACCGAACCGGCAATTTACTGCACCTTAACAGATAGAAATAAATTCGTCCCACACGTTCGCCTTGTGGTGGTCAATAAATAAGTTCATTCAGAGTGGAAACGAAAAATAAAGTCAATTCGTAATAAACCCACCTGTGCGGTATGTGGATTAGAACCGAACTCATTTTCACCTTTTACCACTCTTCGGTTTTATCTTACTCCAATTTCAAGTGGCAATAAAGACGTTAAAATACATGAGAATGCGGCACTTTGCCCAACAACCTGAGCGGTCGTTTCGGTTCGTTGAACCTTGATGGTTGCAAAAAGCGACAAAGAAAAGTAAAGAAAATGTCCACAATGTCACTCCACCCGAAACGTGATAGTTTTTCTGTCATTTTCTCGATATGATTGATGAGTGAGAAGGATTTGGTGGTTTTGGTTGTTTTTGCCCATCTCTTTTTGCATGGAATTTAAAATGCGAAGAAAATGGCAAAAAGGAACAATTTATTTTGGCCGATTGCTGTGCTGGAATTAATGGTTTTACTGGGCGGGGGAGGGGAAGCAAGATATTAATTCAGAGTGACATGACATGGTTTTGATCTCTATCTTCGCATTAGAATTGACATGTCGCAATGAAGGAGCAATGATGGAGAACATCATCATCATCATCATCATCATCATCAACATTGTCATCTAAACAGGAAACAGTTGCCAGCGAGATTATAACTATGCCGAGGTAGTGTTTTAGCTATTCTACAACATGCAGATGCATTCCTTACTGCCGGAGCACCCTCAAGAACTAAGTCACCTTCTTCAGAGAGCAGGGAACACCGAGCGTGTAAACAATTCGGAAATGTTAAAGGCGCAAAAAGTGCTTCACGGTGTGTGATGAGCTTTGCAAAGCGAGAGGTACAAATAGAAATACAAAAATGATCTCTCAAAGCACCACTCATGAATATTCATTGCACCCACTCTGGAGGGTTGCGTGCTGTACGTCTTTCTTCAATTCGGTTGGTGAGCAGCAGCAGACATGTTCGATTTTCATGTGCATGTGTGCGTGTGTCTATCCTCGAATCCATTCTTGATGACTGATGACAGAAGTTAGCAGCTACCGCGGACTCAATAATTCACCGCCTAATGAGTCATATCGCACGATCGTCCACATCGTTGATCGGGAGCCGGGAAACAATATGTCACTGGTAGCGGGCGCACGTCAAGGGTGTCTTTCAGGGGAACAAAACACGTCCGAGCAGTTCTGATGATCTACATTCTAGAATATTCAACAGGTTCCCGAATGGGGAGTGAATGCAGGGACCTCAATTAGAGCTTTATTTCGGTAATGAACGATGAACGATCAAATGTCAGAAATGATTCAATTAAATCCCCTAGAGGCGCAATTGCTTGTCTGAGATCTCAAAGGTAAAGTTTACGACCTGTTGATCATGATCCACAAATTATTTTGTACAACGACCATCCAAATTACACAATTTTATGTCTTATTCCTGTCTTACTTGCGCTGTTCTTTTGCAGCATCCCTCGCATAAGAAGTGTAGCCATTCTTATGCTTAGGTATCCCGAACAAAACCCGCCAAGCAAGTGATATTTTAAGATCAAGTCTTGCGCTCTACCCTTCCGCTCTTAAGCCACACTAATTCTCGCTCCGTGCGTTCCTTTCAGCGCCTACTCAGGCACGTCGGCGATTCGATACGTTGTTCACGCCCCGTGCATTTGAATTCCTGCGGGATCTCTATCTTGCTCTCTTCCAGCTTCGGCTCGGTGAACCCATCCTCACCATCATCATCGTCGTCGTTCGACTAATGTGTTTTCTCGGGCTGTTGCGGCTGGCATGGGCGAGACTAAGCCTTTAACCACAGCACGAACAACATGCCAGTTGAAGCGTACAGCATTACAGGTAATAAAGTGCTTGCTGAATAAAATCAATTTTTATGGGGTATTATTAGTTTCTTGTCCTTTCGGGTCGGCCACGCACTGCCTCGCTCATCCAGACGTTTGTTCGTGTTGTGGGTTGAGGCTTTTTGCAACTTTTCCGCATGGAAAGAGCATCGCGTCCTTGAGCTTGACGTCGGCCGTTCGGTCGTGGTGGTCGGGAAAATAGTCGGCAGAATGAAGGGAAACCGTCACCCGTTTGTCGACATGCGATAAGTGAGCAATTTATCGAGCATAACCATCGATTTTGCAGTCCTGCTAGACAGATGGAAGTGCTACGGGAGCACCACAAACAAAATAGCTGGCTGATGCTAATGTGATGTTAGCCCGGGGTTTCTTTTCCTTGCCACTTGGCAGCAAGAAAAAGAAAGATTCTACCGACCGAAGTTCACGGCCTGTCAGTAGACCTGAACGGTTGTCCTGAAGCGTACGCATCTCGCTCCGTGACATGCAATTAATTAATTAAATGCAATCTATCATCGGTCGGAAAGCGTGATGGACCAGGTGGTGTTCTGGTGCAAAGTGGGCTCGTAATGGAATCGTATTAACATCGTCCGTGAGGTTGAATGTTTGACAAGTTGTACCACCGTGACGGTAGCACTGGTAAAACATTAGTCTACCAAGAGCTGAAGCATAAACAAACATGCAGAAGAGATGTGTAGAATGAAGATCGTACGTACTGATAAAGTACTTCCATACAGTGTTCCATTACCATCGTTCAGACCAAAACACATTGTTGTTTCAAGAAATTTTGTATTAATTTAGTTTATTTAGTTTGAAAACGATTGGGTTTGAGTTGATTTATTTGACATTATTTTTTTATTCCATCATTCTATTTAATTACTCATAATTCTATTAATTCTGCATATAAAAGATTATGGATAGAAATAACAAAGATATTATAAGGTAACGGGGGAAAAAAACAGAAATTAAAGTATTATCACAGAAGTCTTCCGGTGGTAGTAAATCCAAATATTACATCGCTTAAAAAAGGACTAAGATAAAACGTTCAAATTATCGTGTCCAAACGAAAAGTTTGGAGCCACTTCTGGATTCTTTCCAAGTTAAACTGGATGATGTAAACGCAGATATGAAATCATTGGAAATTTTTCAAAGTTTTACAAAATGTAATCAGCATTATTGGTATGTTAGATGAAAAAGCTTGGTACGGTATCAATTTAATGTTTAACGTCCAGAAAATGGAAATATTTCACATACAGCTTAAATTATTCCAGATAAATTTGAAAAGTGTTCCGTAATGGCTTCAGCTTTATTACTTGTGCCAGGAAGCTACATTTTGATTTATATTTGAAATACTTTGTACCAAAAATTGATGTTGTTGAAACCTTTTCTCGACATTGGACTAAAACAGAATGGTCTTGCCCAGCATTCGAAATCTCCTCTATTGTCTTACCACAGAACTGATTGCGTTGGAAGCTTCTTCACTGAAGGTACACATTTATCAATATTTTGTTTAACTCGCACACGAACACAACATTGTTATTATTGTGCAAAAATCCTGCAAAGACAACGAAGGAAAATTCGCTCCCAAAAGCTAACAAAGGAAACAACTCTTAAACACACAATCCAATCCGCCACATCACGTCTCTTAATGATGGCATTTCAAACGTCGGAACGATTCCAATCCATCTCCATCCGTTTGGGTTTGCCGATTCCACCAATCGTTTAATCAAGCTCACTTCCGCGACCGAAAGCAGCTTTGCTTCTTCTCCCATTTTTATCGTTCTTTTTGTGTGATTTCACCAAACCGTGACTGTGCGGTTTTCCTACGGTACGGGAACAGCTCAATCCCGCAACCCGAACTTGGCACAGAACGCGTGGTGACGCGATTCTTCTGGTCGGTTTCGGACGCGTTTCCCAATCCAAGGGCATTTCCTTCCCATCGACAACGGAATGTGGGGGATTTGAACCACACGCAACACCGGGAAAGATATTTCAGGACGACTTATGTGTTTTTGTTATGCCCGTTCGTCCCACGTGCTGTCAAAACATCTCGCCTTCATATCCCTCCCAATCTACCCCACAAAACCGTCGCTTGTATGCGGAAGCAAATAAATTTCAATTCAATGCAGGTCAGTATGAAATATTGCAATCATAAAAGTGGATTTATGTAACGCGATGGCGGATTCGTCCTGGTGGGGTGAAGTTGCCTAGGGCAGGATTGGGTGGGAAACGGGACTGGGGCTTTTATTTTTCTTAGCTACATCAGGCTAGAAACTATCGTGAAAGGAAAACGCGAACAAAGTTCAGGGTCACAGAGACTCAAGGCGGTCGTGTTGCATGTTGCATATCACAGACACGACAAAGGAGATGCACTTTCCGCTGCAGAATGCTCCACCCATCCTATCATCAATGCGGGCAACGCCTCGTTTACACTTTTCAATTAAACGAATCAATTTTTCAAACGCATCACTTTCACGCACCGGACGGATACACACCTGCACGGGACAAACACGGTCCCGTCTTCTCTATTATTAACAATCGTTTACGGTTCACGGTGGGCAGCGTGTGTATGTGTGTGTGTGTGTGGCTGTTTTACGGCGACCTAGACCTCTTCTATTGCAGCGTCATTGCTGTGCGTGACGGAGCGTGGTTTGTGTATGATTAACGTGTACGATGAATGAAAATAAACAGTTTTTAATATTTAATCATTGTTTGTTATGATGGGATTAGCAGCACGAATAGTGTTTTAGTTTAAGTAAGTGAAATGAAATAAGTAAACAGCTCGTAAATGGAAAAGGGTGTCATATTTATGAAACATTCATCAAAGTGAATTTTTATGCACTGATTGAATTACGGTCTCTTAATTTAATAAAATGTATGTAATGCATATCACTTTGATATGAAACAGAGACGTAGCCGGCCACCTAGGGCTTCGTTGTGCGGGGAGCTTCGGGAAAAGATGTGCACAGGTAGGAATAAGTGTACGAATTATGCTAGAACGTCGCTTCAACCCTCACCGCAAGCTAGAGGGGGCCCCGAAGTGTACTACAAAGGGACCCAAGATTAATTGGCCTAGAGCAATTTGCCTAAACAGTGAGGCAAACGTTGTGCCTGTACATTTTAAATTTCCTTCACTTTCCTACACTTCCTTCGAATGTGTGCCGTGATCATGAACTTCTTCATACAAAGTATTACGGCAGAAAAGGCAAATATGAACAAAGACACAATCAGTTGGAACCGGTAGCAGCACATCCGTGACTCGTAGATGAGCTTAACGCCCAAGGTTTTGTCCCATCTGGGCCGCATCGTCCATCGGTACTAGAGGACTCATCCTCTATCGATTGCGCGTGTAAAGTTTGTGGAGTACTACTACTGTTCTTACCCGAGTACACGGCAAAGCTCACCATGTAACGAGTACGCTCAACTTCATCCAGTTGATGATTCCACAAAAATTCACATACGGGGTCAAACATCCTTCTGAGCATCTTCATCTCCAGCTTAAACGTTTTCGTCAATTTTGTGCAAAGCTCATGTCTCAGAGGCGTATGTCAGTACCGGAACTACATAGGTTCTATAAATTTTCTAGGTTCGTTCGTCACGGCAAGTGTTTGGTGTAGTGAAGTTCCCTCAGACTTTGGAATAACCGGTTAACTGTCGACACCCGAGCACGTATCACAAACAACAATATTGTTGTCGCTTACAACTTTTGACAAACAACCACCTTGCAATATGATCGCTCGCACGTTCTTTTCGTAGCGCATAACGAGTGCACTCTCCGGATCGCGATCACACTTTCCGGGTGTGGTAGGTCGGGTGCGTACTGTTAGCATTCGTGAACCTTTGTTGGTGCAACATGATCGTCCAGGCGATCGTTGGATATTTTTTGGAAGAAATTCTCCTTTACTGAAACGTAGGAGACATTGAGGCCTTGCCTTGGGTAGGGCTCTTGAAGTGAAACTAGGTGAATGGTTAGGATAGTTAAAACCCTAGTCGCGACACTGGATTGATAGTCGTTTGACCGAATGATCGTCCGCATCTCTCTTGTGTGTCGGCTACATGGCTTTATTTATATAATTTCTGATGGTTACTTTTTGGATAGTTGCTTAACCTACTTACAAAAGTTCTTTCGGTTATATTGTTATATCCAAGATGTTTACAATTTGTTTTCCGGTGTTGTGTTTATTGGTTTCGTATGATTTCTAGGTTATTATACATTTCAATTATTGTGTAAACGTGCTTACCTGCACATTTCTTACCACTGGGTAACGAGGTACACTCGCGTCACTCTTTCCGGTGTGTAGATCACTAACGCTGACATTGTACGATCGGACGAAAGGACTTCGATCGTTAGGGTGCTTCGTCAGAACTTTAAGAGGATTCTCCTACTGGACTGTTGGAGACATTGAGGCCTCACCTTGGGTAGGGGGACACTCAAAGCTCTTGAAAGAAGAACACGAGGGTTGTAGTTGTATAAACTTTAAACCTGTCAGTCCAACTTCATCTCCGACTCTGACTGTTCCAAGCTTTTGGTGGCTTTATTTATATCAAGTTTTAAACGGCTTCTTTTTCGTTGTCACATTAATATGTTATGTTTTCTCTGTTTACATTTATGAAGGTTTGTTTTAGTTTCGTAAGTTCTATAGTTGGCTTCTGTTCTAAATAGGAACGGTAAATTCCGGCTAACCATTATTTGATGCGCGGTACGGTTGCGTTGACTAAGTTATGAGTTTACGCTAAGTTGCTTACTTCCACTGTTTTAGTCGTGTGACTAAGCATTGGTGTTATGTTTCTACGTTAATAACAATTGTATTTTGTCATTACGTTTGCACGATGCTCGTCTATTTTTCCGTGTATTAGGTTTTGATTTAAAGTAGGTCAGTAGGTAGCAATATCACTATTGCAGATAGATTGGTACATAGTCAAAACAAATTGATTTGTAACTAGCTTTCTTAGCTTCTAAAAAAAGTGTCTTGCTGTTTCCTGTTTACGTTTTTACCAAATTTGTCTTGTTGATTCATGTTTACGCTTTACTGTTTTTTATGTACACGCTCATTATGCTTCTTACTTATTCTTACTTATTTATTTTATTTCATGCAAAAATACTTCATGGCTGTATTACAAAATTGTTACAAAAACTGAGTTTTCTTTCAAAATTTACAGTTTTCTACCATATGCTTGAGAACAATTGCAACAAATCAAACCATAAGATCAAGCAAACGGTATCTGATTGAAGATGGAGGTATAGGCTGTGTGTATAAGATGTATGTATAATGTAGATGAGTTTATAAGATAGTGCATATAAGGCTAAGTGTATAAATGTAAAGAATATATTTTACATTTACATACTTACAGGATTTTAAGAATATATTTTATATTTAAAATGCCTTTAGGAAAAAAGTTCAACTTTCCGTTGCAGTTCGTCTCAGAAATATATTATTAGTGTTACTTTCCCTATTATCTGCTAGATAGATTGCGAAATTTGTCTTCAACTAGCGCCTGAGACACTATGAAATTATCTGTGGTATTTGCCAAATCGAAAATACTCTCACCCGTTGGACCAACGGTATCGAAACAATCCACAATCGATCGTTGTTGAAGGTACACACACATATTGGCCGACATCTTTTGCTGCCAATAGTTAAAAAGTTGTTGAAAAACATCCCAATTATCCATCACATTGATGCTTTCCGGAACGAACCCAATGGCAATCAAGCTGGGCAGCATGTACACGCAGCCAAATTTAATGATCATAAGAAACAAAGTATGCCCTTCTTCATTAACAGCGTACAAATCGTCGATCTTGCGGAATAGATACTTGAATGCAGGCATACATTTTTTATGATTATTGTTTTTAGAATAATATATTCCTAGCTGCAGCATGATCGTTTCAATTAATTCGACCGTAACGACCATTTTCGTCTTTTGAAGTATGTAACTAACCATTTGTGTGTTGCCGTAGTGTATCGCTAAAGACAATATTCCTTCTATTTCGTAACTTTTCCTTTGACCGAAACACCAAAATTTGGTAGGTTTGTAACAGCAGTGCTTTTCAAATGGAATCTCTATTTCAAACGCGTCGTTTTCGTCGTGGTTGGCAAACTCATTGATAATAGTGGCCTCTTCAACACATTCAATGTTCTGATTGATGCAGAACTGGTTAAAGATCGCTTTGAACAATTCCATTTGATTTTCTTCAATGGCTCTTGCAGAACATGAGAATAATTCTTCATGGTCATTAATCATGGGCACGATAGACGGGTGGTGTTCAACAAGATAATTTTTAATATCATAAGATCTTTCCTGCAATGATAACTGTAACAATCGATTGACACGATTGTCCAAAGCTAATGTCTCTGGGCCTGATTTTATAACTAACTGACGAAACATAGGCAGATTGTTCATAGTTACAACCTTTTCCAACACCGCCAAAGAATTCAACTCGGTAAGTGGAGAATAAATATCTAATTGTTTCTCTGCAATCAGATACTTTGCGACACGTTCGCTGAGTTCCTCTGCTAAGTCCGTTTGTTTTAAACGATCATCAAATATTTTCACGTATTTATTGACTTTCACAAGTAATACAGCTAAATCATTGGAACACACCTGCTCAAACAAATTGTCCATATTAGGTTGCACACCACGTCTAAAGAGTACGTCTATTAAATAATTCTGGCAAAGAACAAACGAGTAATCTATAGCATTCCATCCACAAAGCTCGTCCTTTTCATTAATAAGCTCAGGAGGCGTCTTTTCTAATATGTTATCTATATTGTCTTCAATGTATTCTGATAAATGCAACGGAAGGCGTCCAACCTTATCCCGGGCAGTAAGTGCAGAAGGATTATTAAGCAGTATCTTGTCAATCTGTTCGTCAGAATCATTCACCAATGCCAAGTGAAGATCACAACCTTCGCTTTCGCTAAGTATAAGTCGATCGAAAAATTCACGAGTTTCCTTCAATGAATCCATCCAGATCGTTTGAGAGCGAAAAAGCTTATCTCTCTTCAACCAGTCCCAGTTTTCGTACAACCAACAAGCAGAGAAGTACTCTGCAAAACTTCGGTGCAGAAACTGAGGCACTCCATTTTGCACTCCAAGGACGATTCCCATTTTTTCATCGCCTTCGTTCACTTCCTCCATTATCTCGTCAGCACGCTTCTGTTCCTTCTTGGACAACAGTTTTTCTCTATCGTTACTATCGAAAATAACGCACATGGCCAACATCATGCATTGTTTTCTCCATCGATTTTCGTTATTCTTAGCTTGAGTCATCTTTGCGTTAGAGTCTATCGTGCCTGAGTCTTTCGTATCAGAGTTTAAAATTTGTAACTTTCTCTTTAGACATTGTTGAACCACATGAAATTTATTAAATGGTCGCTGTTTGTCGGCGAAGGAATAAACTGAGTGCCATACATTATTGGCTATTTCACCTTCAGTAGAACTTTCTTTTAAGAGGCTTTGTATAAAATAAAAATTTGGTGTATCGAGACATTTGGCTGACAGGTCATGCAGTAAAAGCAAAACAGCAATCTCTTTGTCTAAATGAGAGAGATTGCGGAATTTGTCTTCAACTAGCGTTTGTGCTACTAGAAATCGCTTTTTCTGAATTGTAAAATCAAAAATACTCCCACCGGTTGGGTTTCTATCGAAAAAATCCACAACTGATCGTTGTTGAAAGTACAAAAATATATTGGCAGAACATTTTTCGTTTAAATTCTCTAAACATTGCCAAAAAACGTCAGTATCATGTATCACCTTAATCTTTTTTGGATCAAACCCAGCGGTAAATAAGCCGTGTAATTTGCATACACAGCCATTTTCAATGAACATGAGAAACAAATTCTCCCCTTCTTCGTACAGATCATCGATCTTGCTGAATAGATACTTGAATGCAGGCATACATTTTTTATGATTCTCGGTTTTGTTTCGATGTATTCGTAATTGTTGCATTATCGTTTTAATTAAGTCGACCGTAACGACCATTTTCGTCTTCTGAAGCATGTAACTAACCATTTGTGTGTTGCCGAAGTGTATCGCTAAAGACAATATTCCTTCTATATTGAAAGACGGATCATCATTGGACGATTCGTGACAGCAATTATCTTCAAATGGAATCTCTATTTCAAACGTGTCGTCTTCATTGAGGTTTTCAAATTCATTGATAATAGTGGCCTCTTCAACACATTCAATGTTCAGATTGATGCAGAACTGGCTAAGGATCGTTTTGAACAATTCCATTTGATTTTTTTCAATCGCTCTTGCAGAACATGATAATAAATCTCGGTTGCCATTAATCATAAGCACGATAGACGGGTGGTGTTCAACAAGATAATTTTTAATATCTTCCGATCTTTCCTGCAATAATAACCGTAACAATCGATTGACACGATTGTCCAAAGCTAACGCCTCTGGGCCTGATTTTGTAAGTAACTGACGAAACATAGGCAGATTGTTCATAGTTACAACCTTTTCCAACACCGCCAAAGAATTCAACTCGGTAAGTGGAGAATAAATATCTAATTGTTTCTCTGCAATCAGATACTTTGCGACACGTTCGCTGAGTTCCTCTGCTAAGTCCGTTTGTTTTAAACGATCATCAAATATTTTCACGTATTTATTGACTTTCACAAGTAATACAGCTAAATCATTGGAGCAGACCTGCTCAAACAAATTGTCCATATTAGGTTGCACACCACCTTCAAAGAATACTTGTATTAAATCCTCTTTGTCAAGAAAAAATGCATAATCTATAGCATTCCATCTACAAAGCTCGTCCTTTTCATTAATAAGCTCACGAGGCGTTTTTTCTAATATCCATTTCATGGTACTATGTTTTTTGTAGTCTACCAAATGCAACGGAAGGCGTCCAACCTTATCTCGGGCAGTAAGTGCAGAATGATTATGAAGCAGCGTGTCTTCAAACTGGGAGTGCAGTATTTCTCTAAATGTGTTATCGGATCCGTTCATCAGTGCCAAGTGAAGATCACAACCTTCGCTTTCGCTAAGTATAAGTCGATCGAAAAATTCACGAGTTTCCTTCAATGAATCCGTCCAAATCGTTTGAGAGCGAAAAAGCTTATCTCTCTTCAACCAGTCCCAGTTTTCGTACAACCAACAAGCAGAGAAGTACTCTGCAAAACTTCGGTGCAGAAACTGAGGCACTCCATTTTGCACTCCAAGGACGATTCCCATTTTTTCTTCGCCTTCGTTCACTTCCTCCATTATCTCGTCAGCACGCTTCTGTTCCTTCTTGGACAACAGTTTTTCTCTATCGTTACTATCGAAAATAACGCACATGGCCAACAGCATGTGCTGTTCCTTTAATTCTTTTTTCAATCTCTCTCCGATTATCTGGGCTGCAGCCGTTGTAGCAGCAGCATCGGTCATGCCTGTTTTATCTACGTGTAAAATCTGTAATTTTCTCTCTATAAATTGTTCAACCAGCAGAAGCTTATCGATTTGCATTGCTTTTCTTTTGTCTAAAATATCCCTCGTTATTGTATGATGGTTTTTGCTCACACGTCTCTTAATCTCGGGTAAAATGATAATTTGCACCATGTGCAGCAACAGTGGCACTGTTATTAAATCGTTCAAAGCAAGGAAGATAACTTCATACAGTTTTCCCAGTATTTCGCAACAATGTTTCCTTTCGTATTTTTTGTAACCATCTAATTTAATCAAAAGATATTTGTGAAATGAGCGTATGATATCTATCCCCGAAAATGGCTTTAATCGATAAAACCGACACTGGTCGAAGCTTTCCTTTAATTCCTCTTCAAATCCATACGGTCGACTGGACAGGTACAAAGATCGAATGCCATCAAGACTAGAGAATCGTGCGAAACACTTCTTGACCACATCATTGTAGTATGGTGCGATCTCATCAAAACCGTCTAGAATTAACACAATTTTTCGACTGTTAAACTTCTCCTGGAAGAAGCGTAACTCGATGAATTCCTTTGTTGAGAGCTCATTAATCTTTGTTTTATCCAATAATATCTGACCGTTTAAACATTTCAGTAGTTCTGCACAACGCTCGGCCTCACTTCTAACAACATCCGTCTCGTTGATCGTACGCTTGTTGATGCTCGGTACGAACAACGCCAAATGAATATAGCAATATAATATCCTAACAATGTGTGTATCTTCAAGGTTTTGTATATTTCTACCCAACAATCGTTTGAAATCGGTCGAAAATTCCTTCGCGATAAATTTTATAACATAGCGAGACGGTTCAAACGTTGACAAATGCCATGCTAACCAGGTGAAGTAGGTTGTTTTACCAAGTCCTGCATCGTTGAGGAAGATACACACCTTCCCACCGTGACTATCTTCAAGATCAGGTGCTTCGGATTCTGTTTCGTCCGAGACGAGAATTTTCTCTACATGTAAATTCCATAAATTATCTTGATAAAATCCTTTTTCCTCCGTTCCTTCCTGCTCACCAGACACAAAATGGCGCTGAACGTACCAATTTTTAATATTTTCATAATTCTGTACATTTAACTTATAATTTTGTATTTCCTTCGGTTGATCACAAAGCTCCAATACGTTTAATAACAAATTCAAATCGTCGGTTTCTTCCACAATGCTACTCAGTGGCGTAGTAGTACCGAACATTTTAAGTTCTTTTTGTGTATACAACTGTTTAATCGCTTCATCTGAGAGGTCCTTCACTTGAATCTTCTCAAAAACCTTATCGTTTTGGGAACTTCCCGATAACTGTTGTGCAACAACAATCTTTTGACAATATTTTTTGGATAATTCCTTAATCTCATCGACGGACTCACAGTTGTATTTCCCCAGAATCGTTATCACTTTAATAGTAGGATGATTCACATCTCTGAGATACGTCAGCAAGTCATTGAGGATATTCATCATAGCATGCTGTGTTGCATACTTTATACTATCCACAAATATTGTTTCATGCTTTAATAGTGACAGCCCTTGAACTACAATGCGAGAGCTTACTGTCAAATCAAGCGTGCTATTAAACTCATAAATCCCCCAAGCAGACTCGTCCTTTAGAAACTCATAGAGTTTAGAAACCTTTAAATGTTCCGGATGGACTTCAATATGAGGATTGTTCTCGTGTACCGTCTCAAGGTACTCTTTAGAAGAACGCTTTAAGTCATTAAATTTTTGAGTACGATCTATACACAGAAAATAGTTTTGCCAAAACCTGAAATCCAGGGGTACACGTTGTTCCGTCTTCATTGCCTCCAACAGTTCTCCCTGCAACTTCTCAAACACTGTTCCTTGCTCAGCATTGCACCACTGTGACAATAAAATAATTGCCTTTTCACGTAGTGTTTCTTGATTAAAGGAATTACAAACAAGCAAAAATTTGCCGTAGAATTCGCGTACTTTCTCATTAAACTTTTGATTGTCTTGTGTGTTTCTGGCAGCTATGAACGAATCCTGATCGATCTTGATTATCAACTCATTCATCTTTTTGTTATTACTCGTCTGTGGTTTCCTCTTGCATAGCATTTCCCATTCTTTTTTAAAAGCCGTTCGAACCTTTTCTATTGTTTTGGTTTTGTCATATAAAAAGGCTTCTGTTAACTTGTATGAACACACAGAATCGCTTGATTCTTGTTCTAATGGCTCGATAGAATCGTAAATCAAATTGGCAAATATGTTAAACAGCGTGTCGTTAAATGTAATTACGTTATCTTTAAAAATGTTTTGGGCAAATTCCTTACCAAGTTTGTCGAGACATGAATCTTGTAATGCAGCTATCAGAGATGGGAAAGGTTTGTCCCAATCGAACTGAAAACACTTAGCTCTTATATCGATGCAAAAATTCAAATAATTGTCCAGTTGAGGAATTATTTCCTTAAAATAGCCTTCAACTTGCTTATGAAGCCCAATGTTATTGCACAGGACGTAACGCGTATCGTTGGGCAGCTTCTGGTCGATCTCGAGATAGGAAACAAAGTACTTTGGGATTGAGCAAAGTGAATTGCCGTCCCAGGCAGAGCAGAGGCCATCTTTCTCTATTTTAGATTCCGTGTTCTTTTTATGTTTTGCTTGTATGAACAAATAGCCGGTGCCCATGCGTGGGGATGAGTAGTGGTACAGTATGTCGTCGAATTTCCCCGCTGCCGCCACTTCCATCGCCACCGCAAAGTCAAATTTATTGTCCAGTTGACGCGTTTTGTATGCCCGAAGAATAATCATGATTGCCAAGCGTATGTGATATGAGTCACCTTCGATGCGGGATCGCCCTCCATTTGAGATGTCTAAGATGGATTGAACAGCCCCATACGCTGAAGACATGTTTACAGGCGTTGTTTTAGATACATTATGTTCGTTTGTAGTGCTAATGTTGCATTTATAAAACAAAGAAATAACAGAACTTAAATAAGAACAATTGCAGATTACTGTCAAAGACGGATTAGAAGCTCCTTGGAGGACCTTAGCACTTCAACAGATCGGACGGAGAAAACTGATTTACGATATATTATTATGATTACCTGCTCAAACAAAACAGTTTCTCGCTAAATAAGCCAATAAACCCAAAACAAAACCTTTATAATTGTATTGATTTAACCACGATGATATTAGGAGTAACCGATCACTAGGAGTAATGATCGTTTTACACGGTGGTTGTCTGGCTGGTTACTTTCTTTTAAATCACGTTTTTAGCCAACCCTAAAAAAGCCATTCCTCATGAGCAATTAATTTTTTTCTCCATCAAATAGATTTTTCTGTCATAAGTAAAATTGTATACAAACATGTTTTTTAAATGTGTTAGTTTGTTCGATGAGATGTAAATCATCAAAGGTTTTTATTTAAGAAAAAAATTGATGGAAGCAGGCAGATTAACAGAATTACGGTAGATGAAAGACACCGAATCGAACCTTTAGTAAGATAACAATTATATTAATGAAGAAATTTTTGGTATTTTCTTACCCCTCCATAAGGTTACTGCAATTGACCGGTAAAGAAACCGTCTTGGATGTCTGCGGTGTAGCTCCATCTCTCGAACATGGTACTTCTGGCGTTCTGTTGCTCATTTTAATTCTGTATTGATAAAACATTCAAACATTAGAACTGAACTTAAACAAATGCTAAATAAATTTCATATATTTGTCAATGTTAAGAACATTTGGTTTATACTTAGTACATTTATATTCATTAATTCCTCTGATGATCCGTAAATACTACATCGATCAGTGTCTTTGTTTGACATCGTAAGTAGGGACGGCAGTCAGTGCAGATTCCTTTATTCCTTTAATTCTCTACGTTGCTCTCTCTGTCTTTCTCTGGTTTTCTTCCTCTTTCTCTCTCTCTTTCTCTTTTTCTATCTATCTCTTTCTCTTTCTTTCTCTCTCTCTCTCTCTTAGTTGCTCTTACTCGCTTACCAAGAGTATCTACTTTCGAAGAATTAATAATCTAAATCCCCGATCGCATTTGCTTTAACGAGCAAAATGCAGTCGAATAATTAAACGTTCTCGTGGACAATATCATGTAGATAAAAACTATGATAGTTTACTCGAAGGTTAGTAGCAGAAGAATCAGTTTACCTTTTTATACAGCAGCCATGCTCATGCTGTTCTGAAGCATGGAAGTAAATCAGTTGTTCTGCTTCTGAACGTTCAGTGCGTTTAGACATTAGAAAGCGTTATTAGAAAGCTATTTGGATGAAACAAAGGATTGAAAAAATAGCAAATTATTTCAATTTCGAAATCTATGAGGTTTGTGTTGTTTGCTTTCTAACAAAATTCTATTTTTCGATAATTGTTTTAGTTCATTTCAAATTTCTTCTTCTGGCTGTACAGACCCAACAACCTCAAGAGGTGGTCGTTTTGTGTGAAGACCGGCCTCCACTATAAAATAAATACCTTCTCTTGGTCACTTTGAATGCAGTCTTTTCCGGAATTACGCGAATAATGAGTGCCAAAGAAATTCGCGTAACTCGAGTTATAGAATATCGTTTATATTTAGCATTCGGTGATCGATTGCTTCTTTTTGCGTAACGAAGCACGCTGTTAATTGTAATTTTTACGATTATTTCGACAGTTAGAGAAAATTTTTACCAACACCAATGTTTTAGATGATAAAATGTAACTTTTTTTAGGAAAATTTTAAATTTGTCAAATAAAAATATTATTTCCATTCACAAAATTACACGACCAGTCAAAACTTTGAGATTTGCGTATTTCGAATTCGCTTAACTCGAGTGTCGCGTAACTCAGGAAACGATTATACTTTGTTCAATTGATGTACAAAAACTATTTGTTCTAACTATAGAACACACTTGTAACTATCTCCAGTTGTATTTTCAGTGTTTTTTGCTCATTCTCTCACAATTTCCTGCCTTAGTACTGTGTTGGAAGAAGTGATCTCATCGTAGGAACGGTTGATTCGCTTGCAAAATCCGATCTCTCATTCCTCCCCGTGGTATTGTAATCAGGGCGTCGGTTCACCATAAGCCGCACGTTGGTTGTAATCTATGCCCAGGAAGTGGACTCGAAAACCTCTCTCTGGCGACACCCCTCAAAAGGCGTTCCTGGCAACACTGATCGCCTTATTACGATGAAGTAGTAGGACTTCAAGTAGTAAGACAAGCGTGCATGTATCCGAGAAGTGTTAACATGGCTCACTTGGTATTCGCCTGTAGAGTTCCTTCCCTCTACAGTCGTTGTAGAGAACAGAAAATCAATCTACCTTTTGATACAATTGTATTGCGCTCGCAATTTGCTATTCTTGCACTTGCACTTGCAATTGCACTTGCTGTTGCACTTGTTTCACTTTTTATATGTCTAAGCAGCTATTATTCAGACCACGGTACTATCCCGTAAAGTCGCTCACAATATTTATCACACCGAAAAATTGGTCCAATCAGCATGCTGTATAACTTCCGCTCACAAAACATAAAAAAAATCAAATATTTAAACCACGAAATGTACGTGAACGCTTAACGAAGGAGTAACGTTGATTGAATCGCTAGTTGCGTGAAACCCTCCGATTGCACCATTTGCGTTATCTTATCTTTTGAAATGCGTATTTGCTGATACCTGCGGATGTCAGAGCCATTGCACAAATTTACGGCAATAGATATCGACAGGGGCGTTTTTAACTGTAAGCGGACTGAGCGGCTGCAGCGAAACTCGGACCCGCAATGTGCCAATAACCCGCAACACGAGGTACAGAACTAATCGCTTTATTACTTCCTTTATTACTTATTGATTACTTCTTACCAATGATACTTATTTTACGGTCGACGTTATTACAATTACCATTTAGGAATAATCTATGATTTGCTTTGATAGTTGATTGAATTGATAGCTACAAAAACCTCATAGTACCTAACAAGTTTGACGCTCGGTATATTACAGTTACTGTTTGCAATACATTATCAAACATGACATCAGTTCATTTAAGTTTTTCGTGAAAGGTACTTTGGACAGCATACGAACTAGGCCAGTAAGTGTTTGGAGGCTGTTTGAAAATACTTCACTAAACCGATCAGAAGTTGTCGATTATTTTCAGCGAATTCATGCGTGAGCCACCATGACAAAAATTATGAACGCGATGCAAGTAGTCATATTTTGTTGAGGCCTGCAAGAAGGTCAAAATTCACCCAAGAGCTTCGCGCATTTTTACGGTTCAGTAGCTCTTGTCAGTTTTTTCTTTGAAAGACGCATTTAATGGTGAAAGATGAACCTGGCTATGAAGTGTTTGTTTGCTGAGTAAGAATAGTTTTAAAAATTCCGATCAGAAGTTGAAAGAGAAAATTACGAAGGAGGGCTAGACGATAGAAGATGAGGACGAGTTGAAATCAAAGCATTGGAAAAAGTGGTTGAACATTCTACAGGAGGATATAAGTGGATCGCTAAAATGTCGCGGAAACGGAGGGACGGGATGGCACATAAAGACATATAGAGGAGAAGAGGTTAGGAGCATCGCGGGAAGTAGCAATAAACCCACCAATGAAGCAAGCTGGACTCGCATGACGTCGATAGCTAATTGAATAAAGCCCAAGATATTGAAGGCGAGATTCATAAGGTGGCAAGTGTGTGCAACCAGATAAATGGCGAAAAGCGACCCTGGTGAAATATCGTTGTATGTTTTCGATTCTGGCACACCCCTCATTTGTAGATGGGTTCCAAACACAACAGGCATACTCCAGTATAGGGCGAACCAGACTGCAGTATAAAGGTTTTACGCAACTTGGGTTGCTAAATGTAGAGGTAATACGTAAGATGATTCCAAGGTTTCAATATGTTTGTAGCAATACCTCGTCTAGCTGTAATTTGGCACAACGTGTTATTATATGATAAATTATTAAAAAAATAACTGAAGCTTTATCTTTTCCCCAGATCGGAAAAAACTGTGCTAGGTTATCACCGTTGATGATGAAATATGCGCTAGGTTGCTAGCTGCCAACCGGTCTTTCTACAGTCTGAGGAAACTTCTCTACTGAAAACACCTGTTGAAAATCAACCATCGTCTATATAGATCTTATACAGTTCCAGTACTCACATACGCCTCTGAGACATGGACTTTGTCCAAAAGAGACGAAACCCTCTTGATGGCGTTGATGCGTCCGCCAGAAAGGTCGGGATGATGGATTGATTGACGACGACGAACGGTTTAAAGAAGTCCTGCAGCAGGCCAAGACCGTGGAGCAGTTATAGCGCCTGTTAACAACAACAACAGGCAATAATTTGAGGACGCTGTGTATAACTACGGATTATTTTCCACTTTTGTAATACTACAACTTGTTAAGTGGTATTGTTATGCAATTGCGCCCTAGCTTTAACTAAATTTACTCGTAACTCAGATAGTCTAGAGAATAAAGGTGCTTTCAAGATAAGATTTCCTACCGGTCCTGTTGTGTTTAGAATAGTGATGTGCACAATGATTATAACTTAACTTCCGCTCACATAACATAAAAAAAATCAAATATTTAAACCACGAAATGTACGTGAACGCTTAACGAAGGAGTAACGTTGATTGAATCGCTAGTTGCGTGAAACCCTCCGATTGCACCATTTGCGTTATCTTATCTTTTGAAATGCGTATTTGCTGATACCTGCGGATGTCAGAGCCATTGCACAAATTTACGGCAATAGATATCGACAGGGGCGTTTTTAACTGTAAGCGGACTGAGCGGCTGCAGCGAAACTCGGACCCGCAATGTGCCAATAACCCGCAACACGAGGTACAGAACTAATCGCTTTATTACTTCCTTTATTACTTATTGATTACTTCTTACCAATGATACTTATTTTACGGTCGACGTTATTACAATTACCATTTAGGAATAATCTATGATTTGCTTTGATAGTTGATTGAATTGATAGCTACAAAAACCTCATAGTACCTAACAAGTTTGACGCTCGGTATATTACAGTTACTGTTTGCAATACATTATCAAACATGACATCAGTTCATTTAAGTTTTTCGTGAAAGGTACTTTGGACAGCATACGAACTAGGCCAGTAAGTGTTTGGAGGCTGTTTGAAAATACTTCACTAAACCGATCAGAAGTTGTCGATTATTTTCAGCGAATTCATGCGTGAGCCACCATGACAAAAATTATGAACGCGATGCAAGTAGTCATATTTTGTTGAGGCCTGCAAGAAGGTCAAAATTCACCCAAGAGCTTCGCGCATTTTTACGGTTCAGTAGCTCTTGTCAGTTTTTTCTTTGAAAGACGCATTTAATGGTGAAAGATGAACCTGGCTATGAAGTGTTTGTTTGCTGAGTAAGAATAGTTTTAAAAATTCCGATCAGAAGTTGAAAGAGAAAATTACGAAGGAGGGCTAGACGATAGAAGATGAGGACGAGTTGAAATCAAAGCATTGGAAAAAGTGGTTGAACATTCTACAGGAGGATATAAGTGGATCGCTAAAATGTCGCGGAAACGGAGGGACGGGATGGCACATAAAGACATATAGAGGAGAAGAGGTTAGGAGCATCGCGGGAAGTAGCAATAAACCCACCAATGAAGCAAGCTGGACTCGCATGACGTCGATAGCTAATTGAATAAAGCCCAAGATATTGAAGGCGAGATTCATAAGGTGGCAAGTGTGTGCAACCAGATAAATGGCGAAAAGCGACCCTGGTGAAATATCGTTGTATGTTTTCGATTCTGGCACACCCCTCATTTGTAGATGGGTTCCAAACACAACAGGCATACTCCAGTATAGGGCGAACCAGACTGCAGTATAAAGGTTTTACGCAACTTGGGTTGCTAAATGTAGAGGTAATACGTAAGATGATTCCAAGGTTTCAATATGTTTGTAGCAATACCTCGTCTAGCTGTAATTTGGCACAACGTGTTATTATATGATAAATTATTAAAAAAATAACTGAAGCTTTATCTTTTCCCCAGATCGGAAAAAACTGTGCTAGGTTATCACCGTTGATGATGAAATATGCGCTAGGTTGCTAGCTGCCAACCGGTCTTTCTACAGTCTGAGGAAACTTCTCTACTGAAAACACCTGTTGAAAATCAACCATCGTCTATATAGATCTTATACAGTTCCAGTACTCACATACGCCTCTGAGACATGGACTTTGTCCAAAAGAGACGAAATCCTCTTGATGGCGTTGATGCGTCCGCCAGAAAGGTCGGGATGATGGATTGATTGACGACGACGAACGGTTTAAAGAAGTCCTGCAGCAGGCCAAGACCGTGGAGCAGTTATAGCGCCTGTTAACAACAACAACAGGCAATAATTTGAGGACGCTGTGTATAACTACGGATTATTTTCCACTTTTGTAATACTACAACTTGTTAAGTGGTATTGTTATGCAATTGCGCCCTAGCTTTAACTAAATTTACTCGTAACTCAGATAGTCTAGAGAATAAAGGTGCTTTCAAGATAAGATTTCCTACCGGTCCTGTTGTGTTTAGAATAGTGATGTGCACAATGATTCAGAATGAATGAATGATTTAAATCTATCTAGAGAAAAAGTTAATTCTAATTTCCAAGAAGAGTATTTGTTGTTTTCGCATTAACTAGTTTTGCTGAGAATTTAATCGTTCAACAAAACTTTAATTTATCTCTTCACGGCGACTATTAACCCATGGTTTAATCTTGAGTCTTGATCTAAATTTTCTCACTGAAAATTGCAAGTAATTTTTTATAAAACCAAGCAAATTTTACATTACAAAGGCCAAGTGTTTCAAATATTTATCATAAATGATTGCTTTTTGCCCCGCGGTCTACAAGGATTGCACATTGAGTAAAAGCTGTGAAATCGTATGGAAAATTTGTTCGACGAACGAACATACTACATACGATTTGATGTTTCTTGTTCAATGTTCTATGCCGGTAGACCGACAATTTAAACTATAGAATTGTTTTTTATCCACAAAAAATGATTTAATTAAAATGAAGGATATCGATCAGAGTTTCTGGTCCGGACAATCCAGTGTTAATAAGTCAATAAAAATTAAATTTTAACACGACCGATTTATTGCCAAAAGAGTCGCAAAATTGTGTTTTTTTTTGTTACACTATCTGTGAAAACGATTAAAACGCTCTATTTCACAATTTATTTTATTATTTCCATCTCAGGTTACACGATACAATTGATTTTCCTAATGCTTCACATAGTATTGTTACCTGTAGTGATCTGTTCTGCAAATACATACTGTAACGAAATTTACTAATGGCGGCATACTGCTCTGAAGGTGATCAATAAATAAATACATTTCCAAAATTGGATAAGAAGCAGACAATTTACGATAAAACAACATATCGATTTTATACCTAATTACTGCTGACCGATTGCGATCAGAAATTTTAAATTTGATTATCCTTATTTCTATTTCCCTCGGTCGATCGATCGGTTGATCGATCGAAGCGGCTTCAAATAGTTTAGTGCGCATCATGATAAAACGTTGGTTGCGGTGGCGACAGTAATGATATTGTAGCGTATGTCAATAAGGAATATCAACAACAATTGTGCTAGAATGACCACTTCTTTTTAATTCTACGACAACTTCGACAGCGAACCGCATTGGAATTCTGTTCTAAATTTTTCGAAATCAACATCATGAACTTGAACTGACCTTGAATATTTTAACAATTTTATTTTATTTGACAACTTGTAATGCCAAACAACAATGTTAAGAGATTTGTCGACGAAGCCATATGAGTCGGAAAGCTCGATTCAGCTCCGACCGGCTCCGAAAAATTGTCCGAACCCACGGCTCCGGAGCCAGTTCTGAACCCACGCAGGTGAGGGTGGAAAGGGTTTTTCACGAGGGATGATGAGGAGGAGGAGGGAGGTGGTAGTGACAGCGGATGGTTGGAAGGGGAGTGAGGGAAGGTGGAGTAGCAAAGATGAATGAGGAAGGATGAGAAGAGAGTGGGAGGATGGAGGTGGTAAAGGGGGAAGAGAGGAGGTGAGGTGAATAATTTTCTTAAACGCTGAGCGTGGCAAACTGGGGGTCCTTTTTGTTTGCCAAAGGCTTTTTAACAGTTGGTTCGGAGCCGTAGGTTCGGAGCCGTGAGTTCGGAACTGGTTCCGAGCTAAAGTCGAAGCCGGCTCCGGAGCTGTTGGTGCGCTCCGGAGCGCACATCATTAGTATACGTCAAATTTGAATTCGAACTGAACAACTGAATTCGAACTACGAAAAAGCATAATTATATAAGCTTATTAATAATAAAGCTTAGTTATATTAAAACTATTGAAAAAATTGGGTACGAAATGAACCCTTTTTAGATGTAATTATGTCACTAAATTTTTTTCTATCAACACTGAGATCAAAATCAAGAAAATATCGATAGCAATTTATTTTTATAAAATTGTGTACCTTATGTTGCATCGTGTATTGCAAATACAGATTGAAGAATAAAAATATCCTCTAATAAAGAACTCACTTTCCTTCCTCATACAATTAACACACTTTCCTACCTCATAAACAGGTCATTGGCATTTTCTTACTCGCATGCCAGATGTATCTATTTCGGCTTATGCGCCAGAAATACGATAGCAAACACGCTGGCCGACCGATCGACCCATCGTGTCTTATAGCTCCCTGTGAGAACGTTAGCAAGTCAATTATTCCATGACCGATTATGCCAACCCACAGACAGTTCGCTACCGTTTGGCAACCTTAAAAAGCTCCCTAATCACCAAGCAGTTCCATTTCATTGGCCATTGTTGCACATGTGTTACTCGCATCCAAGCTTCTTTTTTCGTCCGAAGAAGTATTTATTGGAAACAACAAAAAAGGAGGCGACCTGAGATGCTTTAGCAATACATAAACGTAAAAGGACGAGCTAGTTTACGGACAGAACCCATCCAACACTAACAACCTCGAATACGGTAAACATCCCGAGCGTGGTAAACGCGTAAGTAAGCGAATGCGATACGATGTTCAGTGTCTATTAAATTTATGACTTCTCTTCCGGTGTTGGTCCGTGGTTTGGGTTGGGGTTTTTTCTTCGCTTCCTACTAAGCCGGAAGGCGATGCAACCACCGTCGTTGGTGCTTTTGCTTCCCCGGACGAACATTTTTCCGGCATTCACGCTGTGTTCAATGGTTTCCCATGGTGGGTAGCGATAAGTTTCACATTGTTCGTCGTTCTGCGCGAAGCCACCGTTTTATGGGCCATCAGTTGAGCTGGATGGTTTGCATGGAGAGTAGTCCTTTACGAAAAAAGCTAAACGAAAATGATGGACACTGCGAGCATAAAATGTGCTACCTTTCGGATGATTTAAACAAAGAACTCACTGCGAATAACGTCTACCGCCCTTGAATGAAACGGAGCTTCGTTATGTAAAACGAATACCACACTAGCAGATTAAAACGATATTCGTGAATCGTTTTGAGTGAAATAAAAAGGACTTTAAATTAAATGCTAGCCTGGCGAAAAGAAAACAATAACGTTGAGCCGGTTTTATAGCTCGTTCGTTACGATGATGATGCGCGACAGTAAAATTAATCTTGGTTAGGTATTAAGGTTCGTCGACGCTGATCGTCTAGCCTGTGATAAGCTAAACTTCATGTGCAAAGAGGCATCCTCTCTAAAGCCTCCTCCAAGCAAAAAACCACAATGAAACCATCCGCACACCATCATTTGCCGTAAGGGGCGGAAAAGCTTGACTCGAGTTTAGTTTAAGTTCGAAGCCGAAAAAGCGTAAAATATTGATTCTCGGCCTGTCTCCTTCGCTGTCACCCGTTGAAACATTGGACGGAAGCAAACGTTTTTGTTTCAGTATATGCCCTACATGCTCATTGTCGTTGAGCCAAAAGGGCAGAGGAAACCGTATCGTACTACGGCAAACGGTGTGCGCCAGTTTTGTGACAGGTTCGCGCGACGAAACTGGAATACATAAAGATGCAACCGATCATAAAAGTTCGCATCATTGGGTTTCAGGGCGGTTCGGTCGCAAAAACTACACCATCACGAAGAGCGAAAGACAATGGAAGACACCAAGTACCTCATCATTTTCCCATTCCCCACCGTGGACATTGGATGCCCGTGTAGTTTATTCCATCCCACAGAGAACACAGTGTTTTACGATGTTTGCAATTAGTCACCGGAGTACGAGGGAATGGGAGGTTAGACCGACCGAGTGGAAGGCACCCAACGATCGACAACACCATATCGGAAATGCATGACGTTCCCCAGAGCTCTTCATTTCCCGCTGGAAGTTTTAAGAGCAGTATCACGTCCCACGGTGCACGGACAGTGCTCGGTACATTCATAACCTGTCAAGGCGAGAAGGTCGAGAAAACACGCTTGGCAGAAAGTTGGTAAACAGATAAATATCGAATAACCGTACCTAGTTTTTTGTTCTGTTTCGCCTTTAGCTTCTCCGTTCTTCCACGCTACATGATACCATCGATGGAGTGGGAAAGCCTGTACGGTGTTGCTGTGCAGAAACACTTGCACACTTCAGCCTGTCACCGATACCGCGGTGATATCAGGAAAAGCCTGTCACATGTTCCTCCTTATGACAGGGCGAACAGCAAACTTAACTCCATCGTTCTGTGTCTCGGTAGGAAACGCGAGGCAAAATGGATGTGATAAAGAAAGGAGACGGT
The DNA here is from genome assembly GCF_943734725.1 of Anopheles marshallii. NCBI lineage: Eukaryota > Metazoa > Arthropoda > Insecta > Diptera > Culicidae > Anopheles > Anopheles marshallii. The sequence goes on from NC_071327.1 coordinate 52,580,500, forward strand.
AGGAACTATTAGCATAGACATCTTGCGTAACACCTATGGAACAAGAGGAATTAGGTGGAGTGCTTAATTTAATAGCTTGGCTAGCGTTCGATGAGCGAACGATTTCTAATGCGCTGTGGTTGGTTAAATGGTTTAACAAACAAATCCGTTAAGTTGGTTTATGGGACGATTTTGTTTTTTTTTTGCTGGGGCGAAAAGGTGCCAAATGAAGTAGGATTAGGGATTATTCTGGATTTGTTTTGATATACCGTTAAATGCGATTAGTGAGGCTAATCCTTTCCCATGTCGATCAGTTGTCAATCAGAGTGAGATGCAATACTGGAAGTGATACGTGGTTAATACGCTCATTGGAGCATACAATATGTATCGAGTTGGTGACTGTCAAGAGAATTGGATTCGTCTACTTCGGGATTGTTATTTATATTTAATAAAGTTATGTAATTGATTTGAATTTTGTGGTGAAGTAATTTATACATTGTTTTACCACCATAAAGAAATAAATAAACTATAAAATATACTATACTGTGAATTAATAATAAGTCTAAATTATGTAAGAAACTAATGCTAGTCCATTAAGTTAAAAAAAATCCTCACTTTAATCCGATGATATATTCGATCAGAATGGATCCGAACATGGGGACATAGCAAACCTTTGAAGTCCATATAATCAACTTACATTTGAGTTCACAATGATTTGCTTGGAGTCTATTTGTTTTAAACTACTAAAGTGTAGTACACAACATAATTGCAATTATTATACACAGGCGAGCAACTGAATAATACGGAACTTTAAGACTAATAAAAGTGAGTGAAAAGAATTTTAAAATCTCTCCAACATTCAAAGTTGAGCTAGTGGAGCTCTCCATAGAATATCGGTTCGTGATGGTTTTGCACTACTACGTTGGAATTTGGAAGAATTGAATTTGAAATATACCTGATTCCAATTGGATTATTCCGAATGTTCCAATAAGGAACATTCTGGCGACAAGACACTATTACCGTACATGACAATTATTGGGGTAAATCACGCTCTTAGCCAGTTTTTTGTATGCGTTTTGACGTTTCCAGGCTTATCCGCTTACAGCTCGCCATACAAATGGCAAGCCAAGTTAAGCCTAGGAAAGAAGGATTAGATTGGTTTCTCAATGAAAGTACCCAAGTACCCAAAACCCAAGCTCGACAAATGTCACAACAAAGAATTTTGCTAGCTGGTCTGAGCCAGGTTAGGCCATGTTTCCCGTGTGCGAAAAATGTAAACAATTTTTTTTTAACAAAAACAACTGAAAAAGGATTATTTTAATATTCAGACTTGTATATTATTTCAAATGCATTGAAATTAAAATTAAATTACTTAACTTAAATAGATTTTCCTCAAATTGTAGTTTACAAAAATGATCGCTTGTGTCATTCTTTATGTGAAAATGCTATGTACTTTACGAATCTGTACAGAATGATACAGCCCGGTACCTGGATTATTTGGCAGATACAGGCTTAAAGCTTAAGCTTTCTAACTTTTGGGATGATCAACCCCATTTTCAGTTTGGCCAGAGAATACGGCGAGAAAGTGACGACAACAATTGAACAACTGGACCCCGACACACCATCAGCAGAACACTATAAACCAATTGTTCCCGGGGTATGGCAGATTGGTAGGAGGAAATGTTTACTAACGAATTGAATGTTTGTAAACCTCAGGCAAGTTTGCACTCGACAATATGGCATAGACCGTAATACATTAAATTAAGCAAAAACATAACCTTTTTCATAGAGGAAAATGATACGGGATCTATTCTATAACATAATACATTAAGGCTTTTAAAACGCTAAGTAGAAACTCAAAACTAGTAGGATCACTGAACACTTATTAATTTGCCAATTGTCCGTTTATGATAATTTCATAAAAAAATATAAAATCATATTTATCATCACATGTACATGTACCTCATAACTACTGTAATATTTAACCGCTTTAAGCTCCGAAATAATTTCCAACCGTCTCGGCAAACGTTAGTATCAACGGTTATAGCTAAACTCAATCCAAACCTTATGGTGGAGTTAAAATATCAATCAAAGCTGCTAGTTTTATTTCTGCATTAGTATTAAGAAGAAGATTTCCTTGTAAATAAGAAATGTACCAATTATGTACCAGAAGCATTTTGTTAGAAAATCTAGACGAACAAGCTGTCAGCTAGGAAGGAATCCTTACAGAAATGTATTAATTTAAAGAAAATAAACAAAAACTGAAAAATATAATGATATTGAATCAATTATGTACAAAAATCTATTACAGAGTATGCCCTCTCCTGTTTTTATTTGCTAGTTTCTTTCTTTGGCACATGTGTATTTGTAATAAATAAATAAAAACAAACGACGAAACATAAAATATGAGTGACTTCATAAATTAAAATGTGTTTTAGAATTTTCATTTTAATTTTCAAAACTTTATCATCTTTAATGCAAACAACAAAATTCCTCAGTGCCCCAAGAACACCAAACGTTATTGACCTTGGGCATGTTTTTGTTTCATATTCCACAACACCTTGCGCTTCCGGACCAAACATTTCAATTACCATTCACACCGGAGGGTTTTTTAGGTAAAGCGAAAAGAAAGGCACGGAAATAGCCTGGAGCAACGAAACGTGCCGAAGACAACGTACACGAAAGTGGGCCTTCTAAACCGTGTCCCATAAGTGCAACCATCGTTGCACCGTTTGTGTCGCATGTTACAAGTGACACACTGAAGGTATGCAAAGCGGCCCAAAAACTGTACAGGACATCGCTGATGACGTGGGACGATAAACTCACACGTTTGAAAAAACACATAAAAAACCTTCTTGAGGAGGACATAAGAAAGAAAATTCTTTCAATTTCCCAAGGGTCAAGAAGAAAACTGGAACTGTTTGTAGAAAAGATAAGCACCGCAACACTCCCAAAAAGAATGATACTGCGAACCATGTCATGCACTTCAACCTTTCTGATTTGACTTCAGTTTCCGTTTCTGTTTTTTTTGTTCGTGTTATTTACGCTCCCTTTCCGTGCCCGTTCGAAGCGTTGCAGCCGAATGGCTGTGAGGTGCGTTATCGGGCGAAGTAGTACGGTGCTGCCAGTTCCAGTTCCAACGGCCCGAAAAGAAAGTGAATGAAAATTCAACTTCCACAACACAAAACCATCTCCACCCGTTTGGACCACCAGTCCTCCCGTTGCTACCGTTGGTTCGCATTCCATTCGTAAAATTTGTGGACGTAAAAGAAAGGGCAAACTGCCACCATTCAAGCCACCCATCACGTTCACGTCACAACTGAGAAATGGGACGTGTTTTTTTTGTATCGTCGAAAAAGAAAGCATCCTGTGAGAGAATTGCGAGAAGTTGGTTCGCAAGCATGGAAAAGTTTTGTTTGTACATGCGCATAGCTGCAAGAATGGATTTTCCGAAACCGATGAGCTCTTCTTGTGTTCCCGTGTTGAGTGCCCGCATGAGTTCCCGTATGAGAGGCGCAAGGATATCGCTAGACAAGGCTGTACGCTGGACCATTTTGGTGAGTTGTGCTCGGGAGTTCACCGTGGCAGGACATCACGGACAGCCAGCCACACAGCCCCCTCCATACACACAAGCACACACATACACACAACTAAACACATACACACTACACAGACAAACACTGAAACACAAACGTCCAACAGAGCTCCAGGTAAAGGCATCAAGTGTGCTGGCAAAGGTGCCAGGTGCGGTTGAAAGACCTCACCAGGTGGTGGCGGACCGATTCTTCTGACCGGTGTGTTGTGTTTCGGGACGAAGGGTTTCGGTGTGACAGTCTTTCAATTTCGGCAGCCACATCGTACGAGCGGGAGCTTCGGTTGGTGGATATGGCGGGTGGCTAACGCCGCTAAAACACTCACACGCAGCACACGGCCATATCCTTAATCGATACGGTGTGAAAATGTGAAAAGCATCAACCAAGATCGAGAGGTGGACGCAAAAGTGGGCCACCGAAAAGCAAAAGACGTGCCCGGCATGTACCGTCGCCATGTACTTCATGTACTTAATCTCTGAGCGGTACGGGAGAGCGAGCGAGCGAGCGCGAGCTACAGATAAAGCGGAGATGTAATGATAGGGGTCTCGTCCGCCAGTAACGCGTGTTGGGCAACAACAAGGTCCCGGTCGGGTTGTCGCCACCAGTCAGTGTGCTGGGTGGTTTAGTGTTGTTTACGCGACCGACGGTAGCTGCTGGTAGTGGCCGACAAGTGAACAAGTGACGTGTGGCGTGTGCGATACTGTACGAGGCTGCACAAGGAAACAGCAAAGCGTATCTAGATGTTGCGAACCACAGCAGTTTCTGGCCCAAGTTTTCCCATCATCTTCCACAGCCACAGGAACGGTTGATATAACTCCGGATCGGATTAAGCGACACTGCGGCATGTTTATGGACCACTTGTTACCGTCGGTTCAATCGCATCACAAATCGCTCTTTATACGAGCCTCGTGCAAACAGATAAATGCCTGCGGCGGTACCATTTGTTGCGTAAATCGGTAGAGCTCGGTTCGGTTTTGCGAAAACAGCCCTAAAAGGTCGCATATCGAACCGCGCGGGGGCAAGAAAAATAAAAAAACGATCGTGCGAAATAAATACGTACCTCGAACGGGTTTTGCGGCGGCTTGCGGAAATAGGGACATTCGGTAGACTCGGAGTCTGACCCATTCCATCAGCCACAGCTGGTGGTGCTTATTTTGTGTTTTTTCTCCCCCTGTTTTCTGTGATAATAAAATTGAATCTGATAGTCTCCGATTTGGTGTATGTGTGTATGAAATCGGAAAAAACGGAGTGTTCAACAAGATGGGCGACAGAAAATAAGTACATCCCAGTCAACAGTGAGATTGTTTTTCCCTCTGTACAAGTGCGTCACGCGTCAGCAGAACAGAAAATCACAAACAGCAGAGAAAAACAAAGCAATTGAAATTGAATCAAAGTACGAACTTGACACACACGGGAACAGGGAACCTGAAGGGAACCTGAAGGCGTGAAACACATAGGGCAACCTCTAAACGATCGACATCATTGCCGAACCGTACGAAACACACATTCATTAGTGAAACGCAAAAGAAAAGTGAGTGATAAAAATAAATATTACACTACCACCCACCGCCAGGGTTTTATGACAACCATTGCGACAAACAAACTACCGTGCGTCTCCATCTGGGCGGTTTATTTTCCCACAGGCCGTGATTTTGTGCATAGCGATTGAATCTACCCTCAGCACGGTACTCGCGCGCTTGCACGAATAATATTCGAAATAAAACGGTGTCACCATTTTTATTACGCGTGTGCATGTGTGGAGGGTTTGTTGTATGCCGTGTGCGGGGTGGTTGTTTATTTTCACCCGTGTGTAAAGTGCGATTTAATGAAGATCAGCACCAGCTGGTGACGTGACGTGGTGGCCGAGCAAATATTAAAAGGCCCAGCGTGTACCGTGTTTGCGGAAAGGTTAATCAGGCCCAGCTCTGTTGCGGGCTAGGGAAATCAAAAAGCAATCAAAATTGCACGCAAACTCATCATGGCCTTACAGAAGAAGTTCTCCAGCAACGATATGGAGCTGATATCGATCAGCAAAGTTAACAGTAATGGTGGCGGTAGCGGTCCACCGAGTGCGACCACCGATCCGAACGGGAATGGGCTGGCAAGCATAATGAGTGTCGGTGGGTGTGGCGGTGGCAGTGGCAGTAACAACAACAGTGTGAAAATGCCATCCAAAAAGATCCAGTTCAGTAATCCCGAGTTTAGCATTACACCGATCGAAACGCTACCCGGAAGCACGGTACGGCCAGCACCGAGCCGTCGCAGGTGAGTGTTGCGGGGGAGAAGGGGGGTGAGATGCGGAGGGGTACGATTAAATGAGACAGTAATTGCTTTCTAAATGGGTAATCGGGGTTTGATACACTTCAAGCCAACCGCCGTTCACCAGCGGTGCGTACGATTAGCATTTGTAGTTGATGTGTCCCCCAGGGGGGATGGAAAACGATGCTTTCATTCGGTATTGGGTGAGAATGGTTTGACTCGGAGGAAATGCTGCGTTTTGTGGGAGTTGAAGCAAGAAAAAAGGAGAAAAATTTACAGAATGAGAGGATACTGAGGAAAATTTCAATTCATCCCCAAGGACGATAACATTGTACACACAACATAATGAAACCCCAAATTTAATGTGAAAGCTTTTCTGTTGAATGTGATAAATTTGGGCAATAAGAACTTATAAAGATAGCAAACGAACATTGTAATATTTGATTTGATAGGTGTTTGGTATTGCATGAAAATATATGTATGAGTTCATGAAGTGAGTAGGAAAAAAAAATGTTTGTATTTTTTTCATTAGAAAACGTAACGAAAAAAAAACAATTGAAACTTTATTTTCTCATTACAAATCGATATGGATGCAAAGGCAAAGTCTAAATAGCTTGTAGTTTAACTTATATTTTTATTTAATAAACATTCAATTTTATAAACAACTCGTTAATCGACTAAAGAAAATAATTCATAAAAAGCTTAGCTATAATTCGTTTCAATTAGATATGCTGTCTAAGATTTTCGACTTGATGCATTTAATTACTAATGCTTAAGAAGGGCGATATAAATCAGCTTGTAATTATAAAATTGTTATTATTATTATAATTAAGTTATTATTATAATTTTATTTAAAGATACTGTTTTTACGTCCTTTCAATGGTACGAAAAGCAAAGCAGGATTCAAATACTGCATCTTGGCAAATTTTCCATTTAAGCAATCTAACGAAACCCATTGATGAAGTTTGTTTTTACGGTTTACAATTCTAAAGGACTAATTTTATCTCCAGTGTAAATTGATAAACGTTTCAAAACCAAAAGAAAAGATCTTAAAACTCGGCAAATATGTGCGTTTGTCTTTACGTTGGATGGTCACTGGCGACAAATAGAGGAATAATTTTGAAAACTCTAAGCTAAAATTCATCATTCACCTTCACCTGATACAATCAAATGATCCAGCTGGATATAAAGGTGTAAAAAGCGGATGCTTTATGTGTCGTTTACCATCTAATCGTCCAAGTAAATGTCTTACTCTAACGAATTTTATACTGCATTGATCGATAAATGACCGCAATGGACCCACAGACACGACAAAGTGCAATTGCCACTTGGCAATGGAACAAGCATAAAAGACAGGAAGAAATAAAGCATAGCCTTACAAGGGTCATCCTATTTTAGCCGTCACTCTCCCCTGACCTCAAAGTACCACCTCTTTGCTTCACTGAGGCATGTACTTACTGAACAGCACTTATCTGAATACGTAGAGGAAAAAAGGAGTCGACAAATGGATTTTTTCGCTTTTCAAAATCCGTTTTCTTTATGACAAAATAAAAACCGAAGGAAAGATATGGTATTTTATTCAACAATAAATAATTTCATCATGCGATCTCCGAAAGTTTCTACGCGTTTCTTTTATTTTGATTATCTGGAGTTGTTAATAATTTACCAAGAAATAACTCTAAATTGTGGCCATTTGTTGCCACGTTGAACTTTAGTAAGCAGTAATTGAAAAGGTCAACCAAAGAAGAATTGTTGAAGCTCCGTTAAACCGTTAAATCTCAAAGTACTCTCTCGTTCTGTCTAATCTTTATATCATCACAACGTTACAGTCCTGTGCGGGCATAAAACCATTGTGACTTATTCACACCATTCCAAAAACAAACAAACTGCACAAAATCCACCATTGCCACTACAGTTACCAACCGCAACAGCTTGCCTCGAGTAAACAATTAATAAAACCCGGACGACTTAAGCCTTCATCAAAAACACACCAAACACCCCATCTTGAAGAATTGAAATGAAACGAAACTGTGAAACTGTCACTGCCAGCGAGTGTTACGTAAAGGCTTCACTCAAAGGGAGCAGCAGCAATGAAATGAGCAACTCAGCTTGGCAGTGTACGTCAGTTAGCTCACCGTTACTCAGGGTTCGGTTTTAGCATTGGTTGAAGCTAGTGCCGCACGAGTTGTAGTCTATATTAAGACACCTCGTAAAAACCTACATGTGCCGCATGGTTGCCGTCGTGGTTGGTGTTGACTTTAAGCAAGCTAAAGCTCCGGATGCCACGGGGAAACCGAAAGACAACAAGATGAAAATAAAGTTGCTTGTGGTTGGCTTTACAGGCAGCGCAGACCAAGACTAAACTATTATCCCTTTTTCCTTTCGCTGCGCGAGCGTTTGATGGTACACTCTGTGACAATTTCCACTTGCAATCTTTTTCTCATTGGTACCAACTATTAGCACCTTTCTCGACTACCCTCACCATAAACCGGTTGAAACCAGCAGAAATAACCAGGTCACGGGGTATACGCTTTGTACATCGCGTTTTGCGCCTGCAAGATATGCAACCGTGATAGCATCTCGGTGAAAAACTATCATTTATTTGCTTCTTTTTTATTTTTCTCTTTTTTGCTCGATTCCCCATTCTACCATTGTTGCATCTGCTAACCATAACCGCCCATCACTGTACGTGATGCACGTGGAAAACTTTCCCAACCTGTCCGTAACGAGCACCAAACACCCACCGGGAAACGTTCGGCAGCGAACCAGACCAGAGATGTTCGTTTTGCCACGCTCGCTCAACATCAGGACACAACCATAAATTGTAGGAACTTTTCCACCGTCTGCAAAGCTTTTGCCTCTGCTGTTCGGTGGGTGTGGGTGTGTTTTAGTTTTATTCTTTGCAAACTGCATTTTTATCATGCTATCTTTTCACATAATTCCATTTTTCGTTCTTTTTAACCTAATAGAAAATGCAACGTTTTAGCTTTTTTCATGACAAAAAGAACATCAGAAACGTGTTCCACTGCACTGGGTTGAGCGGAATATGTTTTTTCGAGAAGAAATTTACCGGCTCGTTTTCTTGACCTAATTTCGACAAGGAATTTCCTCCGGGTGCTTCAGTAGCATCCTTGTTTGGTAAAGTAGGATTCGAAATTCACCACCATGCCAGCAGCAACAAATTCCTGGAACGGAAAAAAATATTCCCCTGGAATTGTGTAACATATCAATCTCAGATAAAATGTCTCGCTGTCAGCAGTAAGAAAGGCATGGAACGCCGACTGTGGATTCCTTTCTACCTCCTTTTGCTGATTGGGTGATAAATATTCAATGGCATGGGTGCGATAGTGTTGGTGTCGCGTAGATAAGCTCGGTGTGCCGGCAATCGGGAAAGCACACCGTTACCATAACGACGCGCACGGAGCATGAAAGCACCGTTCGTAGGGAAATGTAATTTCTCACCAACCTGACCGAAGCGAAGGAAACGAAGAATCGATGTGTTTTTACTTCGGCATCGTTGAATCGCAATCCAATTTCATATTTGCATTGATATCGAGATTTTCCCAACACAGCACAACGTTGGAATGGAACTGTTGTTTTTTTTTGTTAAAATTATCTTAAAGGTACTATTTTATAGCATGTTTAATATTCATTGAAAACTCTTTAACGATCTGTTGATATGCTTAAAGGATGGGATATGCTTCTTTAGCAAATACGTTTTAGTTTGAATCACATCTTGAACTTTATTGTTTATTCATTCAATTGTTAATTTAAAAAAATGAAGATCTAGATTGCCTTAGACTTTAATACATCATTTTACAATTTCAGACTTTTCAAACTAAGATAAAAGATATTTAACAAAAGAGAAAAATAATTCAACAAATGTTACATAATCACATGTTGAAAAGTGTAGTTGATAAAAAAGTGCGTCTTAAAAAAACAAGCTCATTACAATATCTTGAGATCTTAAAAACAAAGAAAAATTAATTCAAAACAATGAATTCTTTGTTTTTACCACTACTGTTGTTTCAATACTTTAAACTATTTGATAATTGAATAATAATTATTTATGCAACATTTGATAACGTAGTATGTAATTAGAACGAAACAAAAAATATTACTTTCATTAATTTTAATAATAATAGTTTAATAATAATTAGTACATGCTTATTTACTTATATTGCGTAATTTACATGGAGTTTAATATATTTTATTGTTCAACTTACCCACTTACATTTTTCACTCGTTGGTACACAGAGTGTTTATTATAAGCAACTATAATTATATAACTACTAATAACGTTTATTACAATCGCGTTATTTCTGTCGGACCTTGCATTAAACGTGTTCTATTCAATATAATACAGTACTTTATTGTGACCAAATACGGTTTGCCGTAAAAAGTCAACATCCTCGTAATTTTCTCGGATTCTCACTTTATAAAAATAAAACAAAAATATTATTATCCTCATAAAATGTATCCTTCTAACGGGGTGGCACAAGTAACAGTAACAGTACGTGCCGTAAAGCTATAAAAATTACATCCCAAGCATGTAATATACTGTATAATGGCCTTTCGAGCAGCCTGTAAAGCAACACTCCATACCGATTTTTTGAGTTCTTTCACTTCAAAACTTTCATTACTAACGAAGCGCGCGACGATTATTGTGGTGCACATGCGAGCAATGCACCGGCACTACTTTCGACAGGTTGCACTTTCAACCCACGGAATTTATGTGAGGTCATCGGTTAAGTTGTTATGCTGACGTTCGTAGCTTAGGGATGTTTTTTTTATTCCTGTTTTATCATACATTTATGATGGTAGTAAATAAATTACGGCCCTCTTTCGATGGAACTAGTGTTGCAACAAGTGGTAATTGAAGGGATGTGCTCCAGAGGGTGGATTAGGTTTTATGTGCTCGTGTGCCTGTTTCCATTACTTAATTCTTAATGTTTGAAAATGAAAGTTTCAACTTTAATCCTTTTTGCCAAGAGAATTTGATATAAAAGTTTGCGACAAAAAAATCGTTCCTCCCTTTCGAGCTACTTTACAAACAAATCCTGCACGTTATCTAAAATGTGCTATTAAAACACCGCATCATCAAGCGCTTCGGGCCGCAGGTAGTTTTCAAACCGTACACGTAACATTGATAGTCGACGGTGGCTATTGTATGCATAAAACTTTTAAGGCAATGCCGCTAAAATCAACACCGTTTAAAAGTTTGGCACATTCCAGAGACCCTTTTGGCGCATTCAACTCAAAAAAAAAAAGGAACTAAAACTCGAAACTCCGATAAAAAAGAAGCTTTCCACATCCCTGGCGATAGATATTTGGCACTGGCCTTTGTGAGATGAAAAACGATGAACTTTGCACGAGGAAGAAAGATAGATTATTCGACATTCACCAAAGGGGAAAACTTTACTTGCGTTTATACCCTGCAGCATGGGCTGGAAAGTGTTTCCATCTCTACTTCACCGCTCACAACCGGTTGCAACAGTAAAAGTATGCAACGCTTGAAAGGAAGCAAAAGTTTTAGCTTAATGAATTGCGTTTTTTTCGATGGGGGAATTCTTTTTTTTTATTATCAACTTCCAAAATGTCAAGGTTATCCGCTACTGTCAGTATTATTGGCTGCTGGTGCGGCCCGAAACAGTCAATTTAATCACCAGAAAAAGGATAAAAAATTGGAAAAATGCTCCGAGCGAGAAAAGTTTATCCCAAGTGCTTTGCTAGTTAACCGTTTATGGCTGTACTTAGAAGATTTGCCCATATTTAGAGCAATTATTTATTAGGAATTTAACAACTGGAAAAAATGCTGGGACAGTATTTTTTAACTCATTTTTGGGACCTTTTTCATGCCAATTTTTGGGTAGATTCTTCAGAGGAAACTTTATTACAGAAAAGCAACTTTTTTACAAAAAAGCTAGATTTTTTAAGAGCATTGCATAATTTTAGGTGTAATTTAATGTTGATCGTTTGAACGGATTTTTCCATAGCTTTTGTATGCGCTGTGCAAGTATTGGGCAAAGTTCTACTTATTGTACTTAATGTCTAGCCTCTTTTATGTCCCTAAGCTCTTCCATATTCAAAAACATTCACTCGGTTAAATGTGAGCGTTCTTCCAATTTTTGTTCTTTACGGCACGGAAATTAAAACCATTTCCATACTGAAAGCTTACAATCATCCATTTCCAAGCGTCATTTCGAAATTAACTAGAACGGAATTAATCATGAGTTTCTTCGACGAACTAAGCAAAAAGAAAAATCCTCACACATAAAAACATACGAATGAATGATAGGCGCTTTCCCGGAAGAAGGAACGATTTCTCGTGACGCACGACATAGATGCTTTTCCATCGCGCAAACATACGAACCATTGAGTCGTCTGTAACCGAAAGGTAATTGAGCTTGATAAACTACGTTTCCTGGGGCCGTTTCACTCTATCGTCAAACTCAGCGTGCGTCCACCAAGCAAGACCGTCACCGGAAAATGTAAAATCGGACGGAAAGTTAGCCATGGGCGAACGCAAACCGTAAACCTAATGGAGTGTTGAACAGTGTAAGGCAAAATTTGTGGACTGATAACATCGGAAAATGTAACGGAGGAGAGTTGGAGAGTAAATTGATGATGGTATTAAGTGGGTCGAGAAGTGTCTCATTGTAAAGGAGACTTGTACTAGCTCTTAACAGCAAAGTGGCACTCAAAGGGAAGCTTAAAATCATTTACCGAGGGCTAAATAAACGCATTTGGATAACGAAATACTAAAAATTGTAAACAAAATGGAACGGGGCTTATCAATCTAATGGAAATGAGTAGAAAGGAGCGTTTTCTTGAAATAATGCGAGCTACAATTCATCCTTAATGTCTGTCAGATTTTTGTTCCGAATGAAGTACGATTGACGCAAACTTTCCTTAATGCTTTCCACCATAACGTTCAAGCACGACCCACAACTCCCCAATCCGACCAACAATACGAACTAGAACTTTGGTTTCGTTACAATTGGAAAAGGTGATTAGTAGCACAACGTCCGGCTGTGAATCAGACGGTCCACCGAAGGCTGGGCCAACCTGCAAGAGCAACAGCACACCATCAGTCTAATCTAAAAGTAATTTATGTTAATGATAACTTCACGATTCTAACGTGTAGCGTGCAACTGGCCAGGAAGGACAAAGCGATGATTACGTATGCGCTTTCGGAGCCGAAAAGATTGCGGATAATTTCTATTCCCCATCGGTGCGCAGAGCGTTAAGATGCGTGAAGCTGAAAATAAGTCATAAATCAAAGAAGATAAGCCGTGGTGTACACAACGGTTGCCCCCAGCAGTGTACCACGCCTAGAAAGGTTGGTCCAGTGTCACGCAAGTGTTTACTTCACGGGACAATCTCAGCACGGACACACCGAGAAATTAATGAGTAGTTCCAATTGCTACCATAGCTGCAGTGTGGAAAGCTTTTAAGCCGCTGAGGACGAAGTGATTTAGTAGATTGAAAAATCAATTTGTTATTCCAAGGGTCGTTTTTGCAGTGACCAGCATCGCAACCAGTATCTCTCGTCACCTGTCAACGAGGGTATAATTTCATGCGATATTCATCTTCTCAAGAGTGCTGCTGCTGAGCTAACAGTAGCTTTCAGGAAGATGCCTGCACCGAGTGGATGCAACCATTCCGGTAAAGTTTGATCATTTCACTAAGGGTACAAAAGCAAGAAGTTTGCCAAACCATAGCCCTAGTCTCATATTTTATTCACTTTCGGCTCCAATGATTTAATCTGTGCCATAAATTTTGCCCCGCTCGTTTGTGATGCCCTGTAGTCCTCCCAGAAACGAACACTTATCTATGAGTTTGGTTAGCAAATGTTCGCTTCAATCTTTGGAGCTTTAAAATTTGAACAGTCGCATACTACCGCAGCTGGCTGTTCTGTCATAGCAATGCAAAAATATGCCAGTGAATAGTTGTCGTTAGCTACCGTGCTTTAGCCGAGTCCTTACGGCGCCAGTGCGCTTGAAGCACTTACCAATAAAGGATGAAAGTTATAGCGTTTTAAAGGCAATGGATAGAATTAATTTTGATGATGATGCTGTATCATATTGAACAGACTTTCTTCTGGGTGTTTTGTATTCGACGACTCACATGGGGAGTGAACCATTTTTTTTTTTGTTATATTAACACTTAGTTATATTAACCCTTATTTCTCTACTACCTTTCCCAGGGAGGAAGCGATCGTGATGGCAAACCTCCGAAAGCGTGTGGCAGCTTGCGATTTGAACAAAAACGTACGCAAGCAAACGGGAACCGGTGGTGGTGGAAATTTGGACGACATCAGCATCAACGATACTGGACAAACGCAGGATGCCCTAGACAATCGTCCCCTGCTACCGAAATCCACACCGACCGAACAGCGAAAGGAACGATCGGGAGCGAAGGTGAACGGTACGGAAGCGGTTGCCAGTGGTAGTGGTGGTGGTGGTGGTGAAGATTCCCCCAAGGTGAAGATTGTTATGGACAAGGAGTTCATCTTCGAGTGTCTCTGCTGGCATAACGAGTATCGGATGCGGCACGGTGCACCGGCACTGAGCGTTTCGTCAGAGCTGTGTGAGTACGCGAAGCAGTGGGCCAACCATCTGGCCAGTACCAACGAGCTGTACTACCAGATCGGGACGAACTACGGGCAGAACATCTTCTGCTGTCCAGCGAATAGTTTGCTGACGGATCTTTCTGGTGAGTGTAGCCTTTTGGTGTGTGCGTAAGAATCACAAGTGTCATTGTGGAATTAGAGTGCTGGCCTGCTTTGAGGCTCATTTACAAAGAGTATTTTGAAATATGCATTCCGATCAACAGAGCGCCTGAAGTGTCCAGATGTGTTGGACATCTTCGTGACAGTTTCGTTTTCCTATTTTCATCAGGGAAATGTTCCAGATCATTTATTAGTAAACAAATATCAGAAGTATATCAGTCTGCTTGACATCGTTCAGACACACTTGCATTAGACTCAGACTTATAATATATTCCCCCTTTGTTGTTATTGTGTCGTACTCGCAGGTCAAGAGGTTGCAACATACTGGTATAGCACCAGCCGACGGTACGACTACTTCAAAGAGCCTCATCTTCTCCACACGAACGTCAACACCGGGCACTTCTCGCAGATGGTGTGGCGCGCCAGCCGTTACTTCGGCGTCAGCAAATCCATCTCCAAAACGGGTAAGCTGTTTGTGGTCGCCTACTACTATCCGGCCGGCAATGTTATGGGTGAGTTCCGGCAGAACGTACTGCCACCGATCGTGACCAACGATCAGGAGGGTGGCCAACAGGCACCGCACCTATCCCGACCACCATCCGCCAAGGATCTGGAGAATCTGAGTGCTTCCCACTGAGTAAATAAGAAACGGTGTTCCATAATGTAACAGATAACGCACTTCCTGAGCAAAGCGCTAGCCGAGTGGATGAAGTCGGTTAAGGTGTGGCGGGGCGGTGGGGCTGGTGGATAACGCACCGTGCCACTCCCATGGGTGCCCCTTGCCAGCGCCGGCTAGAACACGATGCTATTGAAGCTCTTCTGCAGCAGCAGCAGCTGTGTCGCTTTTTTCCTACGTGCTTCTACTGTCTCAAAGACTCATTTTCCTCGCGATTTCAACGCATTTTCCGATCGGACAGTGATCTTCTCGATCTGAGCTTACTGCATCACTGCTGCTGGCACTTCCGCACAGCAAAGTCTTCCGTGATTGATACACATGCTTTGTTCTTCCAAGAAACTGTTGGCAATGAACGAAATCTTCGTAATCGAATCGATTTTCCGGCGAACATGGTACAATCTTTCGAGAAAAAGTAATGAAAGCTACAGACTAGCTTCCAAGGAAGCTGTACAAAAGCTATCTTCCAGTAACACCGCTTCCGAGCTTCACGGCAAAGGAGGCATCATCGAGTTGGCACATTTTCTGATCAGGTCACTTACATACAGTGCGCCCAACATTATGCAATGAGCATGACAAAATTACAGTTTTGAGCGCTATTCCAAACCATACCACTTTAGACAACTTTGACAGAAGGAAAATTGTTAGGAAGGAAAATTCATGTTTGAGGACCTTTTTTCTGAGAAAATGCTGATTTAGTTAGCATAGAATGAAACGTTCGATAGAGCTTTCCAGTGGGTAGCAAATCCGGTGAATAGATCTCTTAACTAGAAGATGTTGCTTTCAGTACGGTGCTTCCGAATTGTCCGAAAGCCAGCCTAGTCCCGGACACCGGTTCAGAATGACGCGCGTCAATGTCTAGCTTATGTGAAACGAAACACACAAAAAACCTCACGAAACAAGGACACCACACACATACAAACATACTGTTTTGCTGGTGCCGCCTATCTAGAGTTCGCCTGCTAACGCTTACTAACCGGGCTTTTTACTGTGTGCATTAAATATTACGAGAAAGCAATTGGACACCGTTTTGAAATCGAATCGAAACCCCTTAAAAACGAACCCATAGAGTGTAAACTATACGATGAGTATTAGCTAAGGAAAAGGGAAAGCCGGCCGGCAGCTAACGTGAATGAGTGTTTTGTGTGTGATTGTTGATACATTTGTACGAGCGGCGGAGAATCGTGTAAGTAAGCAGTAAGTTAAGGTTATAGAATTAATCAAAAATGGACGAAAGTTTATGTTACCTACGGTAGGGGATATTTATAGAAAATCTTACCGTCACTCACACACACCGTGAGATAGAGAGAGAGAGAGAGAGAGAGAGAGAGAGAGAGAGAGAGAGAGAGAGATAAATATAGAGGAAAGCGAAAATTCAACGAACATAATGTTTGCTGATGCTAGGATTTATTACTGCAACCGACGAGTGATCGTTAACCGTGATAAGAGGTCGTCTAATTAAGGCTACAGAATGGGAAGAGCTTACTCAATTTTTGCACGTGCCCCGGTACCGAACAAAAAAGGGGGAACTCCAGTACGTCATCGTCTGCAGAAATTGTCGTCCGTTTTCGAGCTACAACCTTTTCACCCGACTCAAGCTTTTGGAAATCAATTCCGCCGCATGATCGGTACCGGCTGTGTCTGGTGTTTGTGCGATGTTGGACACGAAATCATGGCAGCAAAAATATTACTCCCATCGTGTCGGTACTACACACCGGTGCTGTCCTGGAGTTTCGCACTGGAAATCAAGGTGTCATTAATTATTCTTATAATTAACATAAATTCATTAAAAACATCCAACAAAGAACAGGGAGTGAAGGGGTAGAAAGGAAAAAAAATGGCACACAAACAGTCAGCTTTGTACGCATTTCGACATTAAACATCAGGCATCGGGTTTGGGTCAACGGCACGGCAAAGAGTCCCACCTCACCATTTTCTTCCCTGCGCCATTTTTAGTCCACCTTTTACTCAATTCGAAAACCACCACCCTCGGCGAGGACCCGTCAACCAGCATTGTGCAAAACACAGCGGACCCCCGAAAACAATTCGGAACTTTTCAAGGGGTAATTAATATTTTCCTACCGCCGTCTTTTGCATAATTCGCGCCTTTCACACATTTGCCGGGCGCATGTTTCACAAGCGACCGAGAACAAACGGTGAAAATCAAGGAGTGGAAAAATTCGTACACGTTCGGTGTCGGATCGGTTGGAATTTCTTGACGCAGTCCTTCCGTGCTTCGTGTGCTGCCTTACGCTCGGAATGATAAACGGACCATGTGTGACTGTGTTGCAGCACGATGGAAAACCACATTTCCGACATAGCGTGATAATTGGTGCTTTACCCAACTGTCAATCTTACGCTCGTGCCTGCTCCGGTGGACACCTGGTTGGTTTTGTTTATTTCTACACTTTCGTCACTTTTGCCACTGATAAATTAAACGCCCAACGAAGCTTTCAAGCTCGAAAACCTCTGCATCATTTATAAAGAAGAAAGCAAACGCAGGGTACAAGCGAAGTTTATAATAATTAACCAACTTCACAGCATAATGAGGATGCAAAATATTACCCTTGAATCCTTCTGTTTGCTGTGTAAGCGGTGATTGATGATGTGGGTGGGCGATAGGAAAAGCTGCTTGTGAAATTAAGCATGAATAAATTATAAATCTCTTTAAGATAAACGGAGTGTTGGAAGTGATAAAGCAGAAGCACACAATGTTGATTTAAAGGTGTAATAATATGAAGATAAAAATCAATTTTATTGACCACTTGAGATTTATTTCCAGACAGGCATAATTAATTCAATGCAAGGTTCACAACGACATTAGCTCCGTTGACCTGTGTCTTCCCATTTTTTTTAATAATAAAATTTTATTAATGCTGTGCTATAAGAGTAGTATCAAATGAACAATTTAACATTTAAATTAAAAAACTTCAATTTAAATCCAGCGAGCCAAAAGAAAACAAAAACAATTTTTGACAGTTGCTTACCGTGCTGCAAACGCCCGAAGTTATGCAATCTTTTTTTCAGAATTGCCTTAAGGGGGTTATACACTCAGAAGCTCGAAAATAGTATCATTTTGTGATGTTCGAAAAGAAAAAAAAAGCTGTAATGGTACATTGTATAAATAATGTTTCTATTAGAAAGTATATTCATTCACGAGTACGGTTGACAAATCGGTTCAAGCAAATTGGTTGACAGATTGTCGAGATATTCTGAGACCCATTGGAGCAACGTTGTTTTAAGATTGGTTTGGTTTGTTGGATATTGGTTTGTCTATAAATTGATTTAACATATTCCATAGATATTCTGAAAAATTTTAGTTTCCCAAATTTAAAACTAAGAAAAAAATTATGTTCCATCTAGCATTCTGACTGTAAATCCCCTTTTAAAAAGTTCAGATCAGTGTTCTCCAAACTATGACCTGCAGGCCGCATGGAGGCCCAAACCAACACACGACGCTATTACTATTGTTACAATTTTAACAAATCATATAGTTGAAAAAGTGTCATTACTTTTTAACAGTTCAAATAATAAATACCGTTATAGTCAGTAACATTAAATATTAGAAAGTGTAAAATAAAACCAACTAGAGCGAAACATCTTTTTAAATCAACCACAAGGTAATGTGTTAGTAGCCCCCACGCTATAGTACTTTCAACTTATGCGCGGCTCGCGGGCTGGGGACCCCTGGTTTAGATGAAGAGCAAAGTTCACGAGATTTGTGCTCTTTAAATTGCATTAATTATTTAATACAGGCGCTAAGCCCCTAATTTGGAATTGTTTTAAAAAAATTATCAGTTTGATCTTCTGCTTCTAGTTCTCCTACTTCCATTATTCATTATTATTCACCATTAATTATAAAACACACTGCTTGCAATCACTTCCGATCTGGGCTTCCAATATCGAAAGTATTCCCAATAGGGTAGCTTCATTAAAATTCACTCAATCCGTGATTGAAACTCAATCCGAACAATCCAAAACACAGCCACACACACACACACACCTCGACCACTTCCATCGGCCCTTGAAATCGATTCTTATCATACCAAAAGCTGCATAGGAACGGGGTACGTTTAAATTTATTTTACTCACGTTTAAAACCAACTGCCCCGAAGCACATCCTGTGCCCGGTACAACGTTCCACACCACTTCCCGCGAGCGTTTCTTTCGTTTTGATTTCAGATGCGGAAATGCGGACAAATCCGATTCCGAGCTTAGACCTAATTCTTTCAGCATCGGTGGTGTGGTTCGATTTTCCACCCCGGTGCGCTGCTGTGTGTGCTGCAGCAGGAGTGCAGACGATCCGGTGATGGAGTAGAGAAAAAGGAAATTGATTTTGCATGAGCCTCGAGAGATGGGAGGTTCGTTCCGTGTTTTCCCGCTTCTCAATCGAAGGAATGTTCCCAACTCGGGTTCCGTTCAGTGCGAACGGTAGGTGGTAAAAGCTTCTTTTTTTCTAAACAAGCTTTTCTCCGCCATCTGCGACCGATGAACAGCGAGTGGGGCCGGCCCGTTATGACTGTAGTACCGTTGCACTTTATCATCCACTGTTTAAACGCGTACGGGGGATCATTTGGTGGGGATAGTTTAAGTGTACCTTTCCTTCTATACGTTTCAGCACGTTTCACATCGATCGGAAGAGGGCACAAAGATTCCCGTAGCATAAAAGCGCGCACAATAAACTTTAACGCTACCCTCAAAATGGTTCCCATTTTGCTGTCTGAATGGCTCCGGCGCTCATTCACATGCACAAAACCCGCCGGCTTTCTGTACGAGCGGTGCAAACGACACGAGTGACAATGGGTTCGGTTCGACGACAATTGTGGCGCGTTCCTTACGATGCTCCCGAAGGCTACCCACATCACACATCATCGGTGTGAGTTGTGCATTTGATCGTTTGTGGCGGATGGACAAATAAAGCAGGGAATTTGGGGAAGTGAAGGGAGTTCCGTTTTTTCCTGCTGCTTCCCATTCATTGGTGCTATTGTGTATGTTACCACCATTCCTCATCTCCGATGCCTCCAATTGCTCCTTTCGCCTAGCTTGAAAGCGCAGCACCAAGACTCCCTGGAGTCCCGCCATTCCCGGAACAATTCAAGCGAGAAAATGGAAAATGCCGATTAATTGCTTTTCTATACTGTTGCAGCTGTGTGCAGCATCCCAGGGGAGTGAGAGAGCAGGAGGTTGGCATTGGTTCGGAAAGTGATGGAATTTTCGCATACGGTACGTTTATGTGTCCGTGCTGTCAAAAGGAAAATTGCCATCGTGAACCACTGGACACCGACCCATCCATCCCGTGACGGAATGACAAAGTGTCAGATAAATAATTAGGTTTGTATAATTTACGACCGCATGTTTTTTTTTCTTCTCTTCACACTCCCCAGTGGTGCTGGGTTGTGCATTTTGCAATTAAACAATTTGTACTCAGATAAACCAATTAAGGTTTGTTGCATAAAAGGAGATTTCCTTTTTCCTTTTTCTTTTTTTTCCTTTTTCTTTTAAGATGTTTAACTGCTAATTATTGATTTTACCATTATTATTACTACTAATGTTGTTATAATTAGTGTTATTTAATGAGTTGATTTACTAATAGTTTAACACTACAAATGCATACATGAATTTTTAAAGATCCTTTCCTATGTCAGCTGCTTACTTTTATGTATTGCTTGTACATGTGCATCGTTTGGAAACAAATAGCATTATTAAGCATCGCCAAACACTGATAACAATCGTGGCAGTGCCGGTTCAACCATGCGCGAGCAACAACATAAATTTGATAAAATATCGCCACTCCGCTTGTTTCGTACATGAAATGCTACGACATGTTCGCTTTTTCGCACATTGTTGCAAATTTATATTTGTTTTGCAATGGCAAAGTTTTGTTGTCTCAGTTCATTTGAAACAGTGCCAATGTTTGAATTTCTATTCAATCCAAAAGAAAAAAGTACTGTAAAATATCATTATATTTATGGACGAGAGAAAAACCATGATCATTTCCAATGGATGCAATTCAAGGATAATTAAGTTTACAACGCAGTTACGCAGTGCTGGGCGCCTCCATCAGGCTCGATGGGAAATTGGTTACCGATTGGACAGTGCTGGGAATAAGCGTACAGACCGCAGGGTCGTCCATGCGGAAAACAAACATCCGCACATACAACATACACCACCAGTGGCCCGGAATGAATGGCTTTCGAACAATAATAATAATTTCCATTCCACTTGCATCAAACCCCTTTTTCATCACGTTTCCGCGTAATCACATCCGAACACGCGTTTCAGTTTGTGCCGCGTGTGGATTGGATTCGGCGAGTGCCGCAGCGAACGTACACGCTGGAAGCACCGCCGAAACAATCACCAAAGAAAATTAAATTAAATACTGCCAAGGATTCGCCCGCCCGCGCCCGTCCTACCGCAAGGCTCGATACTGCAACGCCGAAGAAAGTTGGCCGTGCCGTGTCGGAAAACAACGGATCCTGCCGTACTGCGGTGCGGAGGCAATCCGAAGCATTGAAGGTTATTCGTGCTGTGCCATTGCTCCGTTCCGATCGTTTTTGCGCCAGTGAGGGGTTATCCTCCCGCACGGAAGCTTCAGCCAAGCGAGGACGATTTGTGATTAAGCATAACTTTTCGTTTTTATAGCACAGCGAGCGGGAGGTGGGGATGAGAATTGTGCAAAAAACAACAGTTTGCTTTTGCGGTTGAAGGTTGGACAAATTTTCCTGGTCCAGCTGTAAGCGCACGGGCAGCATCGTGCGAAACGGGAAATTGATTTGGTAATTTCATTAATCACTCACTAGGGTTATTAAGCGCGCTCGCTATGGTGGCGTTTATTGTGCGAAGTGGAGCTGAAATGAATGGGAATTGCGATGGAAATTATTACAATTTTTATGGCAGCTTACGTTAATGGCTGCCTAATTTTGTTTTTTGTTTATCTTTTCAAAGTTTAAGAAGTAGTTTGTTCTTCAGATAACAAATTTCATAAAACCTTATCAATTCTATGTTTGATTGCTTGCTAAAAAAAAGGATTTACTCCTTAGTTACGCCTGGAGGATTTAACTTCATGTGCTCAGTTACCTTTATCTTTTTTTGGGACAGTCAGTTTATTGCTATACGTCCTACCGAGCAGGTCTATTGCAGACAGCCATGTTACCCAACAGATCTCATTTGCCATTTGCAATCTTCAAACGAACTGTTCTCAAAAGCCACAGTAATTTGATCAAAAAACACTTGAATACTCGTTGAACTGTCGGGTCATCAAGCACATAGCTAAACCAAAACTTATACTACAAAGAATAAATGAAGCGACCGCAAAATGGACTTGGGTTGGCCAAGCATTTAACCTACTTCAAGAATATCCCGTGTGCTATGCTGTCGAAGGTCGCTTTTAAGCGATTTTATACGCCTTACTTCTCGAGAATTCTGACACAAATCAGATTTATTTTGTTAAAATAGAGCAACGTTTGGGCAAAAATGCATGTTTTTTCGAATGTTGCACAGTGAGTTCTCAGTATGTCATCTTTGCGCTTAAAAGAAAGTCACGTAATAACAGTTCAGATTGCTTAGTACAGGCGAAAAGTTTAATGTCGTGTTTGTAATTATAAAATACAAATCGCTTGTATTGATAACGCGATTCTTAAAAAGTAATATATTCAATACGCTTCTTAAGAAAAGAAAATTCATTCTTTTCTTTTTTAACAGGTCTGTTCCTGTGCTCGAAGTCGCACAAGAAAATCTTACTCTCACAAAGCCAGTAATCTTCGTTTATAACGCACGATTGGCGATAAATCAATAAAGCATGTGAAAAGGACCACACGAAACCGATCCTATCAAAATCACGGTTCATTTGTCGTAACCGATACCCGGTACAATTTTTCAGCTTCACGCCCGTTGACAGCCCGCTGGGTATTGGCGTTCGATGCGTCGTGCACAAATTGTTACAAATTACCGTCCCCCGTGGTGACCACGCAAAGCGAAACATTACCACCGGGTAGCACCAACCTGTCTGCGCATCCCCCCCCCCCCCCCCTTTCTGACCAAACCGGATGTGAGTGAGGCGAACAAGCGCCGAATACTTGATAAGGTTGGCCACATCACCAAAAGCGCCATTTATTGTCGCCGTGCATGGTGTACGAACCATGGTGGGTTTTTATTCCGTTCACATACGCAGTGTTACAAGCGTCACAAGTATGTATTCTTCATGATGCACATACACACACACACAACTGTCCCAGTGGAGTGAAAGTTGAAATAAAAACAAAACGTGAAGAGTCCCCTCCCCATCATCTCCCATGGTGAAAGTGAAAGGGTCCAGCACGGCAGCACATCGAAGGTCTCAATTATTTACCCGCCGAAACATTCCGTCGTCGTGGGAAAATGGGAAAAAGCACCAATTTCAGACTAAGAACTTCTCCCATTCCACGGTGGGAAGAACAATGGCAATAAAGCAGATGCAGAAAATGCTTGAAAAAACTTGTTGAATTTTTTATCACGCTCCCATGAGCGGTACGGGTATGAATCTTATAAAACAGCATGGGCGAACAACTGCTTTTCCCATACGGGCGGTAGAACATGGCGCAAAAAGAATATCGATGAAAATGATGATAACGTGTCGCGCGTTCATTGGACAAAGCGATCACATCCTTCCGCACACGGGACGGTTGGCTGGCGCGGAACGGTTGGAAGTGTTGTAAAAAATGGATCACTTTTGAATAGATCCCATTTCCGACCAGTGGCGCTACGGATGCTGGGTAGCGAAAGCAGCGAGAAAAATGGCGGCAAATTCATGGGCCCAGCGAGCGGACGGTACGTGCGAGTAGTTTTCCATATCAATGAGTGTATGGCTGGTGGATTTATGTTTCATTTATTCGATTTTCCCCATTGAGCGTTCCATTGTGTAGCAATATGCGAATAAAAAAATCATCAGCAACGGTGGGAAAGATCTTCAACATAGAAACACAGAACAAGCGAACTTCAAGCTGAAACGAGCAAAATAGAACAAAAAAAAATATAAATTTTTATTTAACGTATTTAATTGGGCAGTTCATATTAAATGAGATTCATTTTATGTAATGTAATGCACTATTTTAACAATTTGTTGCAATTTTCAAGCTTCAAAATAATATTTCCATACTCAACGCTTTTTCATAGTTAATGGATGTGCTGTAGGCTTTTCCAAGACATGTAAATTATTATTGGCTTGAAGTACAAATGCTTAAAACAGTTATGTTTCCAAATTTCTGCAGATACGCCTGACATTTTGAAATAAGAAAAGCTAACGAAAAAAAAAAAGCTTCGTTTGATTATTCTCGAACCTCCGCTAAACTCCAAGAAGTCAAAACGACACTAACCTGGAAGTAGTGTCCTTCACAATACATAATTCTCCTTCCAATTGATGGATTATGGAGATGAAGGACCTTGCAGCACGTGTAATCATCCTTTAAAACAATTTTTCGGTATAAAGCGCATCTTTAAAAGGATGCTCAAATCCTTATCCGAATGATAATCCTTCCAAGGACAATCAGGACTATTGCAAACAAAATGAGAAGTTACTTCCCACGAGCCTCGAGTCTAACATTTGATTCCGAGTAATCCAAGACATTCGAAGCTTATGAGCATTATACTGCACAACCCTCTACAATCGTAACACTCAGAGCTTTCGGGGTGGCAAAAGGGAGAATGAACGATTTCCAGTTTTCGCTTGAAGAGAAAAACCAAATCCCGGATCATATGTCTAACCATATTAAATGTAATTGCTTCCACTCCAGTATAGAGTAATCCAATCATGCAACATGAAACCGATTTAATTGTATATTAAACCTAGACAAATCTTAACCTTTGCTAACCTACTAGCTCAACTGGTTCAACGCCATGTTATCAGATATAAACTACAACAATGGATAATCGTAGCTTCGGGTTAGTAAAAGTGAAACGCGTGTGAAGAAGACAGATTTGAAGAATAACTGCTAATTACATACAAAAATAGAGCTGTAAATTTGCAAAAAAAAAACAAAAACCAAAACGCAATCAAAAACGAATTGTATGTTTAATCAAAAGCAACGCAAAACATATGGCTAACTGCATAACATGGTAAAAAAAGAACATACACTCCTTTACATTGCCTTACAACGCCTAAAATCACATGCCATAAAACAAACGATGCACGATCATGCGGAGACAGAGCAGTGCATCATCATTGAGAGAACCCTTTTAGCGCAGTAAGAACCGCCGAAGATGGCAACCAAAGACGGTGTAGATACACAGCAAGCAATGAAAGCGTCTAAAATCATCGTTGTCGATATTAATGCTGAAACAAGTTCCGTACCCGGGTAGTGTAATGGCAGGAAAGAAACCAACAAAAAAAAAAAAAAGAAACCAAACCAACCGTCGCTCACCTCGCATAACGTGAAGGAAGCATCCGGATGTGTTGAGGTAACAAGCAGCGCACGATAGATATTATCGTTACGTCGAATGTGAGACTTTTTATGACCATTATTATGATTATTACTCAAACTAGCGGCTAGGTTCCAACAAAATAAAAACAAAGCCCCATTTGTTATCGCGCCAAATGGATTGATATGGACATACACACTCACTCAACACACTTACACACACACACACACACCCAGAACCCAGCTACAGGCGCTTTAGTTAATGTAGCGATGTTAAGCAAAGTTTTTATGCATGTTTTATAATGCCATTTGTTGAAACATTGTATCGATAATTAGGGTGAATAATGGGTGTAAATAATGCTTACAGCGGATGGTTCCATGGCTCTAGCAGATGGGGGGTGGAGCACTGGTTAATAGTGTCATCTGATGATTGTTACAAATCGAATTGTGATAGTTGTAAATGTGTAATGTGCTTGTTTGATTATTATTTTTATAGAAGAAAAGATAAAAATGCAAAAATATAGTTCAACTAACCACATGATAGATATGCATCCGAACACACACTAAAGTTAAACCAAAATCAAAAATGATAATTAGGTGTAAAATGAGGAGGGAAAAAAGGGGAAGAATAAAACACCTAAAAACAACAGTTGTAAATACGAACAAACGTATGCAACGAAACTGCTAGAAAGAAGTCGAGAAAAACGCAATGTATACAATGAAAAAAGTTACAAATGCCACTGTTGTTATGATAATACGAAAAAAAACAACTATAACTACATTTAAATAGGGCTCGTCGTTTGAATGAAAACAAGCAAACGGAACGAAAGCTAACAGAACTAAGGATGTGAAGGAAGCGAACGGAGCGGATGTTGGAACTGAACAGTAAAGCACTTATTACTTATGAGAAGAAACATTTAAAATAACAAATGAACAAACTAACAAATATGAAATTCAATACGAAAAGAGCAAAACTAGAACAAGCAGGAGATTAAGCTTAAAACACCAGATGAAACGAACATGAGAAGCATGTTCCTGCTGCAAGCAGCGAAACCCCATACACCCAAACATTTAGGTCTCCCCCGTTTCCCATCGGCAAGCAAAACAAGCGTCCCGAACGAGTGAGAAAATGATATCGGTCGCGCATTGATGGCAGATGGCACGGTAGGTGTGGCATCCAGCATCTGGCAACGAGTACGTTAATAAATGACATTATTTACTTAAAATGATGGTGGGTTTTTCTTTTGTTTTCCACAACCTAGCAAACTCCTTGGTAAGTATATGGTGCAATTTATTCACTCACTCGCATACACCTCCACACCGGTCCCGGAAGCGTGATGGCTTAATTATCGACCCACCGAAAGCGGGACCCAAAACGGCTTCCGAAACAGGACCTTCCCACATGCACGGAATCAAAGTTTTGCCATCCCCACGTGTGTGTGTGTGTATGCAAGGCTTCATTGTTGAAATGTTTCCACTGCGGTAAAAGCCTGACCCTGCTGCTGTGAGGGATATGGCACAACACCGACATCGGCAGGGTACTTTGGCACGTGCAGAACGGACGCGTCTTTGGCACGCGGGCAACTTATCTCTCGAACGCTAATAGGAAGGTATACCGTGTGGGTGGCCACCACCACTGCACGGTACCTTCTCGGCAGTGTGCTGTGTGCTCTGCGGTAACGCCCGTGAAGGCACGTGAACTATTTTTAAAGCTTCTTTATTTCTGTTTCGTGACAATTATTAATTGCTTCTGTTTTAAATTTCAAACTGTCGCACTCAGCACCACGGCACGCCCCGTTGCCGTTGGTTGGCAGAAGTAGTTTGATTGCTTTTAGTAGTTCTTAGCAGGAATGTGTCCCCTTTGCGGTATGGATTACAAACTAGCAGCCACTTTTATGGAGAAGCATTCAATAGCAGCTAAAGAATTCTAGCTAATAAAGCCGCACGGCAAGAAACCGCAGAATATGAAGAAAGAAAAAAAACCCCCACACACCAAAACATTCCGGCACGACACCTGAAAGGACCCAGGAAGAAGGTCCTTTTGCAGGGAAACATGCAAGCAACGGATTGCAGTTTGTGGATCGCGTTCAAGGATTAAAACGCTTTTAAACCCTGAACCCCTAAACCTGAAATGTTCGCACGAAACACAGTAACATTGTTTCGTAAAGCGCTTGCATTTCCTTTCCGTACCCGGGACGGGCTAACCAGGGTTTCCTTTTCATTCGCTCCAATCCTCTAATCAAATCCTTAAAACGTCCAACATCGGTTTTTCGAAGAGAAAAAGCAGAAAACCACTCACAGGAATGCCAAGTTCAAAAGGGGTATGCTTCCGTGATCTGACCGAAGCTGACCACAAGGGGTAAAAGGGTCATCCAAGGGCAAAGCCACAGCACCGGGTCCGTGCTCGCTCTGGGGGCAGGCTCTACCGTACTGCTCTTGTCACGACACATTTCCACTGGGCTGTCCACTGTCGGCAAACAATGTGACGTTCCCTCGGTTTAGCTAGCTTACGGTTTCTGTGTTTCGGTACCATTTTCCTGCTGGTCGGTGATCTGCTGTCGGGAATGGAACTTGCACAAACCAATCCGTTGGGGGAAAAATGAAAACCGTGCCAAAAAGCGGCCGAGATTTGGTGAAAAATAAAGTGAAGGAAACACACCGAAGAAAAGCAATACTTACAGAGACACACATACACACACATATTCCTGGTATTCATACATACGCTGGATAAAAGCTGGTGCTCCTGGTGCAAAAACCCCCCTTCGCCAGCCGGAAAAAGGGAACAGGATTTATGTTGGCCACGTGCACGACCACTTCCACTGGCACATGGGCCGGACGGCGCGTGTTGACGCGAGTCGGTAGGTTGAGAAAATGAAACGACACTTCCTGGCGCCATTCGTCTTTCGCGTATGCAGCTTTACGGTGCGGTGAGATAAATTAAACTGAAACGAAATAATGGCGGTTAGTGTGTGTGTGTGTCGGGTTTATGTGAAACGTGTGGGAACTACTATGCAACACCAAAGTGACGCTTGCAAAACAAACAAACAAACAGTGGGGAAATCGATTTAATGCCTATCTTTACTACTTGATCTCATTTCTTGTACAAAACGTATGTTTACAAGAGAAGTAAAATATACTACAGTAAACAGTAAATATATTTACTGCGAACGATAAACCATGATTTGCTCAAACAAATGTTCGTTTGAAGAGTTAAAACGTATTACCACTTATTTCTTTCTTATCCAGCGCTACAATCGCTTAGCGATCCTGCGATCTTTAAGTGGTAGCCCCTATGGTCCTATTAGTCATCAAACTAGCTTATATCTTTGCTGTTACATTTTTGCTTAGGGATGTCACACCAGCATTCTCCATTTGGATCACCTCAAGTGGCTTACAGGATGGGTTGTAATGTTTCATTATAAAAGATATGCCCACTAGAGTCCACGAATCTATAACTTTCAGCTCAATGTAGATCTTCATCGGCTCCTTACTTACTTACTCTATTCTATTATCTAGCGCTCCAACCGCTTCACGGTCTTGGCCTGCCGCATGACTCCTCTAAACCATCTCAATTTGAGCCTAACACCCCTCCTCTGTCTATGTGGACAACCTAAAAGGGCGTTACGGGCTGGGTTGTCCGGTATCATTCTCATGACGTGACCAGCCCACCGGAACCAGGAGTGTCTAATCCGCTGTACGACGGTAAGTTCGCCGTACAGCTCGTGGTTGTAGCGACTCCTCCATTGTCTTTTCACACATACGGAACCAAATCGGGTCCATCGACTCAATTGATGGAATATATTAACGACAAAGACAAAGACAAAGACTTCTATACATACGGAGGTTCGGAGGTAGAGCCTCCCGACGGGTTTCGAATCCGGAAGTAAAATCGTTTATACTTCAAAGTTGAATAGTTGACTTCCTTCTCTGCACTTAATTTATTTAGCAAGCCAGACTGTTTTTTGATAGAATACATAAAAATAAATTAAAAACAAATGTTTTATAAGACATTTTGCTTTTGCATTTTTTTTTTTGCTTAGATTTTGTGCTATAAACTAACTCAGCTGTCAAACTCCCCAAAACCGAGTATCTCCGAATCCGCGTGTAAGAGGAACCGCGCATCTCGGGGGCGAATGTGTGATTATCCATCGAGATACTTGGTTATTTCCTCGCTAATCTCTAACCAGGCATTTTATACTACCTGTTTGATACTTCATGAGGTTCTATTACATAGCTGGACCATTAGTCAACGATCTCTATATCTTTAGCGTATGAGAGTATCTGGCGGTTTAATTATTGACGTCTGCGAAGCACAAGCATAGTGCCCCTTCTATCGCCGGCCTCTTCCATCACATGCTTACTGTCATTCTTTAAGGTCAAGCGAATTGCTTGTTATAAATTGCAAGAGAGCTAACTGCGTCATATATTCGTATACTAGCTGAGGTATCGTTTACGACCTTAAAATCGATGACGAGTTAGCAAGAGTGGCGTTAACCCTTTTTTGAAGAATGTGCCACATGGTGAAGATCTTATCAGTGGATCTGATCCGGATCGTGTCGGATACTCTTCGGCACAATAGGTATGTTTCAGGATTGTGCTTAACGAATATTTTGAGATAAGTCATTAACGAGGATCTTTAGTGAGGAGTCATTTCAATAAGGAATTGACTCTCAAAAGTTTCATAAATGGAGGCCTTATCAATGCAACTGCTATTATTTCGATGCTTGGTGCCTTCACATTCACGACTATACAGATGACTCGAGTAGCTTTGTCATTACTTGGTGGTAGTTCATTCGTGCATTACACACGAGCATAATAAAGGTACGGAATTCCAACTGTCCACAATGGACCGCCTATGTTACATGGTGCATGCCAACGCGAAATAATTCTCAAAACTGCTAATAAACTCCACCGTCCGCAAGTTGCGGTAAAAGGCAGCAAATGTTCTATTTTCAACTCCTGCTGCAATTGTTTCAAACGGTGTAACCAATCCATTTCGATCCCCCCGTACCGTGCCGTAATGATGACACTGAAGTTTACGTTCTACACGAACCGTTGTAAAACCGATTAATTCAACCAAACGTCATCGCAACCATATGGATGTAACACGCACGGTCCGTTTCACCCAGGACCTTGGAGGGAAAACAACACAAAAAGGAGGTACATTTGCATACCAATAGCACAGCATCGTTTGCATGGGTGTGCCCGTGTCAAGTGCGCTCGATACCAGGGTAACCGTTAGCAGTACAATCACCGGTAACCATGCAATGCAACGTATCGAGTGCAGCAACTTGCCACAACACGCCGCCTTCGTTTCCCTCCGCTCAGTGGGCATTCGAGTGCACTTCTCGCTGTAACAAATGGGATACAAATGCGGGAGAAAGAAAACTATTTGCAGTCCATTTATTATTTATTCAAACGGAATTGCAATCCACAAGCATTTGCAGAGTCATTTGCAACGAGACGCCTACCGTGCAGTGACAGGAGACGTGTCGACCATCCGGAGCTCAGTAGTTGCGATACAAACGCACCCAACGGTGTACCACGCCAGCGACAGCAGCCATAAGTCGTCTATTCATTAGCAGGCAATAAGCCACACGGGATGGGAAGAGCGCAACTTTCAACTATAATGTGTTTGCTGTTGGTGCGCACGTTTCTATTAGTGTTGTCGTCTATGGAGACGGTCAGTGCTGCTCCCCAACAGAGGAATACGGAGACACCGGAAGGTTCAGGGGCAACCACCGAACGCAACACCTACTCCCCGATAGCTGACATTGGTCGATTGGCTCTGGGTGCTACTGGGTTGTTTGGACAGTTTTGGAACACCGGGACGCGATTAGGTGGAGAGTTTTCGCGACGAGCGTTTGATTTCCTGAAGGTGAAAAAGTAACCAGCAAACGAGTTTGGATGTTGAATGTTAGATACGACATGAAAAACCGGGATCAAAGTAAATCCCTACTCCGAATCTGACTGCGGTGTTCTACTTGATGAATAAACTATAATCGTACAAGCACTCTTCTTCCATGACTTATTTTGAGACTGAAGACAAAAACAACAACAAAAAAACACTGTTTATTTGGGAATAATCTTGCAATGTACAAATCATAAAACTTCAAGAATTCTGTTTCCCTACGTTATTTGTTAGTCTAAGTCTATGAAGGCATCCGATCTCTAAAAAAATCATCTCTTCTTGATCCATTCAACGAGTTCGCTGCACGGATTGTCTCAAACCAAGCATGCTTAATAACTATATCTCATCTTCATAATCACACAAATGATCAAAGATGAACTGTATTGTCTTTAAAGAAAAGCTAGCGTGTTGGTGTCCTACGCCAGCATATTCTAAGTCTCGTCCTCATACAGAACTAACCTACCCATTGATGTGCGACGTATATCTGGGACTTCGTGTCTCGATGGGAAATTTTGAATCTTAAAAGTTTGTGGAACTAAGCACTGTCTCTCAGAACATTTTATCTCCATGTTTCACTTTAGTAAGTAAGTATGAACAGCACGACATATGTCTATTATATACGACGCAATCCACCAAACAGTCCGTATCTAGCGCAAGATTAGGGCTCCGTCCAATATTAAGATCCGGTTCTTCTTCTTCTTTGGCCCGCTCTTATTGTTGAGCACGTCGTGCTGACATGGCCTGGTCACCAATATGTTTCCAGGAGACTCGATCCAGGGCTGCCGCTCTCCATCCTCTGCTGCACCCGATCTCCGACAGGTTCTGCTCCACCTGATCCAGCCAACGGGCTCGCTGTGCTCCTCTGCGTCTCGTGCCGAACGGGTCGCCGACGAGGACCTTTTTGGTGGGGCACGAGTCCGGCATCCTCATGACGTGCCCCAACCAGCGTATCCTTCCGGCCTTCGCCACCGTGAGGATGTCAGGTCCCCAAGATTACGAGACGCATTAAGATCCGGTTAAACTTATAAAAAACTGACAATAAGAACCACCTGTATTGACGTCACCTATAACGAACTTCATCTGAAAAATAAAAAAAAAAAACATTTGGTTTAAAAAATGATAGAATAATACCATTGCTATGTTTAAGTTACTCTTCAATTAAACTAAATCTGTATTACAGAGGTACTTCAAAAGATTACGAAAACGGATAAACGTTAGTCCTGTGCTTTATATATCGCAAGAATAGAAGATTAAATAAACCATGATCTCACACTGATGTTTGATACTGTCAATATGAACAGATGCTCATTGCACAGAGCTGCTTTGTTGGTTACGCACTCACCATATCGCAACAGTCAATGAGTGAAACACCTATAAAACCGATCCCTGCCAAGACCAACCCTGATCATTATTCAGTCGTAGCACTACTGTTTACTGTAAATATAATGAAGCTATACACCGTCTTGTTCTTGATAAGCGTGCTTATGGTTATTTGTGCTGAATCCGCTACAACTGCAAAGAAGGTAGAAACGACCACAGCACCCGAACCGGAAAACAGTGACAGCCCGTCGGAATCCGACGAATCTCCGGACGTGAAAACGGGTGATAGCTCGAAGGATAAGCCGGATATGAGCCCGATCGAGTTCATGACGGAGGTGATCAAATCCGCAATGCAACGTGTTACTTCCGGTTTGAAGGAGAGAGTGAACGTGGCTCCGTTCTCGTTTTAAAACGCGCTACCCAGCCCCGTTCGGACTTTTCGCCAATGAGCAACACAAATACAAGCTTTTCAGCGTGAATACTTGACAGTGGATTTTGTTTCGTTTCTTTATAATTTAAACGCCCCAGCAGGGCAGATGTACGTAAACTAGACATAAAACATACTCGTGCGCGATACACATATACATATCGTAAGTTACGATCAGCTGCACATGGTGTAGTGTATTCTCCTTTTAGCAAATCATTATTGCATTTTTTTTTCGTGTGAAAAAAAGAGCGATTATTTCCTTTGTTTGCCTTGTTTGTTTTTGTTCCTTTTTGTTTCCTGCAAAACGAGAACACAGTCTGGAGTGTACGGAGTTGTAATTTGCTAATGCGTTTGATATGCGCTAAAATATATATATATATATATATATATGTCTAAACAATTATGATTAAAACTGCACTGCGCGCAGATTAGACGAAAGAAAATCTCACATTCACCCGGCACACGCACACCTTCGTATTGCTGCAGTACATATTGAATTTGAAATGAAATAAATACACGCGTCTCGATGCTGTCTATCACGGATTCATATACTAGCTGTGCGATCGTGCACCATCGCTTACGATTTGCACTAACGAGCGAAAACTGCTACCCTAATGTGTTCTATACTGACGATTAATTGTACGAAAGATGTACCACACTTGCCACGATCCGTTCGTTTGCTTGGAGAAAGGGTAAATTAATGAGGAATGAACGAGACTAACCGTACGAGAGTACATCCGAAACAACATGTAATAACTTAGGCAAGATGTCTGTCTGAAAAGTACAATCCCTCTAATTAAGGTGTGTGTTCTCACTGGCAGTTTTACTCTACGGTCATTGATTTATCATCTTCAGACTTCATTTCCTTTTTTACCTAGGGACTTTAGGGCATCCACCATAGTAAGAGAGCAAAACTAAATTCGATCCACTTGCTAAATTCGCTATCCCCAAACGCGGCCAAAATGAGATCTTTGATTTGTTTTGTGGTGAAGTGAAGAAAAAAAGAAACTTACACAACGAGGGAGGGACATTCGTGCCACTCTCCATCTAACGGTATAAAGGAACGAATAGATGCGTTTGCTAACCTATCTTGGCTAAACCATCACTTATTTATACTAAACCGAAACACTATCTCATAAACATAAAAAGAAACCCACACAAACACACACACACACAAAATAAGCATAAGATTAATCACGTTCGAAAGTGGCTTCTTTCACTCAACAAGCTAGCCACAATACCTTTTACCGTTTAAAACAAACATCAGTACATTTGAAGTACGAAATACTTTCTTTGTTGCCTCATCATTTGCATTGTGAGTGTGTCTAATTGCAACTCGTTTCATTAATCATTCGACTAAACGCAGTGCTTGAACGATCCATCCCAGGACCAGCCGGCAACGGTAAGGATACGCTCAGGCATTATTTAACGCTTCGCGTAACTCTACATAGCTCTATTCGCATTAAGAGATCCCCTTCGGTTTCCATTTCCATCGCAAACCAGTCTCATTTCAGAATGGAAACAGAACGAACGAAAATAAAAACAAACAATCTAATCTCCTCTGTCTTATGTGTTTCACTAAACAAAATGGCAGCATTTGCATGTCTTTCTACGTGTCCTCACCAAGTTCCGGACCCGTGTGTCACAAGGTGCGTGCGGAGTGTGTCTGTCCTGTGTTTTACGTTGCTTAAATAGTATCTGTTCACAAAATGTGTCTATATAGTATATATGTATACCGTACTGAATAGAAAAGAGCATAATACCGCATAGATAGCCGGATGAAGGTGAAGTAGAAAATGTGCACCGTCCACTATATTCTAGCCTATTCCTGCCCATATTCTTCCGAGTGCCTAAACGAGAACAAACATCGTTAATATCAATGTAATTAACATACTTTACACTCCCTTCTGCCCGAAATGCATGTGCCCCGATCCATAAACTCCCCCCGTTCCTTGCTTAAAACCCGATTATCATAGAATATTGTTTTGCTTCATCCTTTTTCTTTTGTTTCGCTTCACATTTGGGAAATTGACAACTCTTGTGCACCGGTTCATCTTTTCATTCTCTCACTGTTCTTCGTTTGTTCGAAAACATTTTTGCTAGCATCTACTTTGTCTCTTGCAAAACAGCAGCGGTAGTACATTATAGTACACCGTACTCCACGTTCGGTTTTCACACAAAAGTGTGTCTATCCTAACCCTTTTATACGCTATGTCGCCTACGGTAAAGCAGTTTAGCCACAATACTGTTCGCTTTACTACCAAATAGTAGCGAGCGCTGTTTATTTCCTTTAGTTCATACCAAGGATTCGAATCCGATTGGTAAAAATTACTTAAGCATCTCTACAGCAAAAGCACTGCGAAAGATAGCTTACAACTGTTTCACGATACAAAGGTAATGATTATTCATTGATCTCATTCCAGCCGTGCATTTAAAATCGAATTGTTGATCTAACTGTTCCCATTGTTGCCCTTTGTTTTTGGCGGGGAAACATCAGATGGCAGTAGCATTGGTCTGAAGGTGCGTACCTTCATTACAATACCGTATGTAATAATAGCGGTTAGATGATGGAGTCTATTCCCTAGCGCGCTACTGATAATTTCAATCTTTTGCTAATACAATGTATCCATTATTTAACCGAACGTATCAAATACGCTCTGTAGAATAGAACAAAATCATACGAACACTATTCTACTGAGATGGCAAGGAATGAGCAATGTTTCACCGATTAGTTGTTCCTTCCAGAAGGAGAGTTTTTTAAAACATTTGTCTATCTGCATCATGACCTTGTGTTTTTTTACATATCAATCAGCATTCCATCGAGTTTCTGAACGCGGCACTGCTATTTACACTTCTCCTATCAAACTCACACCATTCCTTCATATACTCTCCCATATGCATACGCCAACCCGCAATAAGATTTATCCCCTAACGTCGAAACCGTATCCCCCAGAAAAGAGCACCTCCAACTGCAGGTAGGGATGTGGATCGACTGAATAATACAATAAAATTATCAACCATCAACCAACTTTCCCACTCACCAACCCAGGATAATGGCCAGAAGAAGGCGAGAAAAAAAGGAGAGGTAAGGGAGGAAGGGTCCTGCCCAGCCGAAAATATCACATGCCAAGGAGCGCCAGTTCGCTCGAGGCACACCCGAAAAGACGGAGTGCGCGCACCTTTGAAGTGAGCTACTTTGCAGCGATAGTGGCACTTGTTTCAAGGATTTCTCCACCATTACCACTATCACCACCACCACCCCCACCATTCCCATTGCTACCACTATCCAGATGATATGGATGATTTTGATGGCCGCGATGATTTCCGTGCGATATGGCATCGTTGTCCATGAGCGTCTGCAATTTCGCCTCCGGTCCGGTAGAAGCTGCACCCGTGGCTGCCGGCGTTGCAGGGCCTGAGGTCGCTGAAGAAATACCGGCTGGAAGCACTCCGGCCGCTGGCGGTTGTTTGGTAGGTGTTGAGGGTTCCTTCTTACTGCCACCACCATCCGTGGTCGATTTATTTCGTCGGAAAAAGTTTAATCCACTCTTTTTACTGCTCGTTTTCGTTGCCTTCGGCGGTTCGGACGTTCCATTGTCGCTGGACGCGTTGGAAGATGTCATTGATTCGCTACCAGCACCACCATTCACGGAAGGCTTATCTCCACCGGGTCCGGTACCTGAGCTTAACTGTGCGTTGTTAGCGGCACTGATGTTACCGCCAGTGCTGCCACTATTAGCAGCAACGCTAGAGCTGCTACTGCTGCTGTTGCTACTTTTCGACGAGCGAAACATGGGAAAAAAGTTGTGTCCCGAAGAGCTTTTCGTCGGTTCCTTGGCAGGCATCACTGGCGTAGAGTTTGTCGGTGACGTTTGTGGCACAGTTGGAGAAGAAGACGAGGTCATTGGGGGTGCGGCGTTCGTGCTAGCATCCGCGTTAGGCAGTGTTATTCCGTTGGTTTTGCTAACCGTAACGATGCTACTACCGTTGCTAGAAGACAGTTTCAGACTTTCAGTTTCCTTCGTCAGCATCTCAACGCTGTTGCTCGGTCCGTTCGCGGTGGTCGGTGTGATGCCGTTGGTACCGATCGTACCTTCAATACCGTCCGTAACGGATATCGTTGAGATCTGCTGTTCAATACTGGTAAGTATGGAGGAGTTGCAGTGGTTGTTGAGATTAATTGCACTTTGTTGTTGATGATGATAAGGATAATGTTGTTGCTGCCCGGTTGAACCAACCGATAAGGGAAAACGACTCTGCTGTTCATGTGAATTTGGAAGCTGCTCGTATTGCTGTTGATATTGCAGTTGATGCTGATGCTGTTGTTGCTGCTGATGTTGTTGTATCGTTTGCTCGTAGCTAGGTGCACTGTCCGGACCGAACTCGGTGTAGACGACTAGATTCTCCGGAGGACCATTATCTGAACGGCCCTTATCACGACACGCCTGTACCGCACTCCATACGTCTTTCAATTCACCGGACAGGTCACGATCTTTGAGTATTTCAGGTTTTCTAAAAAAAAAGCAGAAAATAAAACATTAATAAGTGGAATTTCAAATTGAATTTCAATTAAAGATCACTTCCGGTGGCTGTAAGTACAATTCTATCACATTATTTAGCTTACAACAAATACTGTTGGAACTTCACTTAAAAAATCTTAAGAACTTAAGAAATTAAATTATTTTTGCTCACTAGACTCCGAAGAGGTAGTTATGTCATTAGAATGACCTGATACAATTCAGTCCTTACAGCTTGTAGGGGCATCCACATGAACAGAAGAAGCGTAATATATGTAATTAACACCAGGACCGCCAAAAACAAAAGTAGCCATTCATAAATAAGTAAGAAAGATGATGATAATCGTGACTGCTTTTGATTTCGAAAGTCAAATTGATCGTAAAGATAATTTAACAACTATTGTACTTGATCCATCAAGTCTTTCACGAGGATGATTGCCTCAGTATTTAACAAACTGATCCACCACAGTTCTTAACGTAATCGAATTCCATATAACACCTCAGGGAGCTCAGGGCTCAGGCTGCTTTTAAACTTTCATTTGTAATTATTAAGGTGGTAATTTCTTCTCATATATTTTGATATTCCAAAAACAAAAACCACCAATGCAATACTTGTATGGTTCGTAACTAAAGCTTCACTATTTCCCAAATAAAACCTACTTTTAGTAGAAACATAACAAATAATACTGCTTATACGTTTCATCGGCCAGTGACGTCGCTTCCCTGTTCGACAGTACCACCGTAGTTACTCACCTCGATAGATGCAAAGAAGGATTCATGGCTTCCACAAACTCGCACATCAAATCGACCAGATTCATTCGTTCCTAAAATAAAAAGCAAATAAAAAAAAGTAAAGGGAAGGTACACCACAATGAGTCAAGAGCCATACACACATAAAAGCGGCACAGAAAGCGCCGTTTGTTTGTTTTATGCGATATGTATATATTTACCGGTGTGTCGGGGCATTTACGACCAGCCTTCTTCAGTACCTCTGGGCTGGCCATTACGGCATAGACTAGCGGTGGCACTTTCGGGCTACCGGGTGGAATCTGCGAATAAAAATGTAAGATGAACAAAAACAAAAATCATCCCGTTAAAGTAAGAAAACGTAAGTCTTGCTTTCTTCACTCGAACATGCCTATTACTGTGCGGTTATGTCTCCCCGGAATTTCCCGTCCCCAAGACAGGTAATGGTCGATCACTACCACCAACGCTCCATCAACTGTTGGGAGCAACCCCTGCCCTGTCTGTCCTTTCTTCAAAAACCCCACCCGGTCCTATCAAACCGTGCTTTTGTAGCACACTTCTAAAGCATAAGCATCATAACTTTACAAGAGCATTAAATTTCACTTTTATCAACCTCGATCCTTCTTCTTTCTCACATTCAG
The DNA here is from genome assembly GCF_943734725.1 of Anopheles marshallii. NCBI lineage: Eukaryota > Metazoa > Arthropoda > Insecta > Diptera > Culicidae > Anopheles > Anopheles marshallii. The sequence continues at coordinate 52,619,692 of NC_071327.1, forward strand.
CAACAGTGTGTTGTTTTCCTTTCTCTTGAGCGTCTTGCTTTTTTCTTTGTCGCCAATAAAACCGCCCGCTGGCCTCCCACACCACAGTGCGGTTTCAGTTCGTTCGTGTGTCATTTTCATTTCATTTCATTTTCCTCATTTCTCCATACCGCACGCAAACGGCACGCAACGGGGCACGGCGTTTATTCAATTTTCAATTTTCCATTTTCTCTTTCTATACTCTGCCGGTTTCCACTTTGGCAAACCAATTGTTGCGCTCTCTTTGTAACACCAGCAAACGGGGGTGTTTTTGTTTTGCTTACTTTTTCCTTATAAGCATAATTACAAGACACGCTTTTACTCCCCCCAAAAAATAGGTGATCAGTCGCACATTTTTTTTGCAATTCCTCCGTGAGGCTTTTCTTCCGTTCGAAGAGATGCAATGACGCACGGAGATATATATGGTAATTTCTTTGTTTGTTAAATATCTTTAAACGAAAATAAAACAATAACCTCTATAACGCATTGCAAACAAAAAGAAAGAGAAACATTTATATAACAAATCAACGGAGCTAAAATAAAAAAAAATCAGCGCACGTTTATAACCGTTCAATTAATTCCAGAAATAAGTTGCAGACTGGAACGAATCAATTAAAAAAAATTAAAAAAAAAAAAAAAAGCTTTTCTTCAATCATCACCGTTGATTAGAATGTTTAGCAACATTAAGTTGTACGATGCTTCGTCCAGTTATAATTAAAGTTTCAATTCTTTCCCCCCCATGCCGGATGAATAATGCGTTCATACTCTCCTTAATTCATCCATATCCATGCTAAATGATGGGTTTGTGAAAGTTTCCTATCATCGAAGTGCGTACAAGGTGTGAAGCAGTACGTTTGATTAAACTTTTTTCCCCTTTACCGTTGCTTTTGGGCAATTTTTTTCCCTTACCGGTTGCGTAATTAACGCGCATTGTACGTAAGTACGCTTTTATGCAACCAAGTTTTAGTAGCGAGTTTTCCCTTTTACTCACATGGAATGAAAGTGATGAGTACAATGTACAATCTAAAATATTTAATAAAGGGAAACGCCTAGGGAAAGCCAGTGGTCAGCAAACTTCTCGGTATAAACTGTCAAACATCAATGAAACACAAATTAAATTGATGTAATGATATCCCAATTGTGAATTCTAATTGAAGATTGAATTGTGTTCATACTTTCAGTAGTTATGGATATGCGAGAGATTGTTTTTTTTTATTGTTAACAAATATTTACGGGCAAAAAGTTTCGTACAGACATATGTTTAACAATAAACAAAATTTGATTACTATAGAATATCAACGATTTGCATAGTCTCCATAGGACTCATGTAAAATTTGGTAGCGGCGCCGGACACATCAGGACCGAGATGAAATCCTTTCTGGAATCGTTCCGCCTTAGCAAAGACTAACTGTCCACCTACGTGGTGAAATTAAGTCTAGGCAGTCATAACTGACAAATTAAGTTGTTGCTCAAAAAAGAAGAAAAAGATAGCGATTATTCGATCAAAAGAACAAGCAAAATCTAGAGTTTCCATTGCCAAGAGATTACCCAAAAACTATTAAATTGAAATAAAAAAACGGATTTCTAATTGACTACATAACACATGACCCAAAAACTCCCGGACCAAACTTCCAGGTAAAAAGTCATCCGATCGATTTAGAAGAATCAAACATTACGCTTCTTCTTCTGACAATAATAACCTTCTAGCCTGCGTGCCATAACTGCCATAACTGAATCTCTGTTTTTTATGTTTCGAAGTAACAGGGTAGTCAATCTTTTCTCCGATGAATGACGGTTCGAACAATACCATCTTTTTTAGGTAACCTATTGCAGACAACATCAAATGCGATTCACAAGATTTTTAGAGCAAACATCAAACGGAAAATCTAATCTTTCCAACGAGCAACATGGATGTTGCTCTCCATGTTCGTATCGATCGCCAAGATAAGAAAAAAACTAAACCAAAAGTGGAAATTTGCTTTCTTCGGATTTGTCAAAGTTCTATCAACCTGGTATATCGGCCATTACATTTATCTAAAAAGCCTAATTAACTCAGACATTTTAAATTATTTTTTTCATATAACTTAAAAATTCTGATTAATATTTTCATGGCATTTGCTACCAGCAACATTCAAGTTAGTATTAGAATAATATTTTTTTTAGCTAAAACCCGCATTCATATGCAAATTGCAACATTGCCGAGCAGTGATCAGTGATGTCGAGCGTAAATTGCCTTTATTGTAGATTGATAATAAAGAATATGATTTAAAAAAACTAAGGAAATTTAAGACAATGGCGTGACAAGACCTGCGATTCTTTGTATGGTCAATAAAGGTACAGGATTCTTTTCGAACTACTCATCATAGTGTCGACTGAACACTATACAACTGAACTCTCATTTCACATTCATTTCAATCTTTCATGTGGGATTTTTACCAACCCCACTGTATTTCAAATAGTGTCGAATCGAATCGTACACGAATTTCCTTCCGGCGTCTTCTCACACATCTTCTTCTAGTGATTTCTCCTTTCTTTATTCCTCGCTGGATGTTTCGTGTGCATCACGCTCCACCCAATATGATGATCATAAATCAATACCAATATCTTTTGACCCGCTTTTCCCGCGTATTAAACCTACCCACACATGAGGCACAGAAAAAGCTTACCTTGCCCACTTTCATACCACCGTACAGCGGTATCGGTGCGTCCGGATTGTCCGGATTGGCGATCCGCGTCCAGCTGAGCACGTTGATAAACACCTCCTTTCCGTCCACGGTTCGCTCCTTGATGCACATGTGTGGCTGCGGTGGATTCTTGAATGTTCGCGATGCCCGCGATCGCCGATGGGGGAAATTGTTCGGTATGCCATCGATCGTCAAATCCTGCTGCTGTGCCTGATGGTTTTGCATACCTACACCGCCTCCACCAACACCTACACCTCCGCCTCCTGCACCGATGTAATTCTGGTACTCGATCGGATGATTTGGTCCATTCTGCAGTGGGAAGTCGTGTTTGGGAGAACTGTTCTGGCGGATCGCGGTACCAAAGTCGGACCCGGAATTCATCGTGTTTTGGACCGGAAGGATTCACGCACACACACACACACACACACACCCCGCACACAACTAGCACAACTTGAATGTAGGATTCACACACGGTTCAGAACCACACATAGAACTTCTCTAAAGCAGTGGGCTCATTTATTTTTGCTTGATGAGGGCGTGTGTGTGTTTAGTGGAAAAAACGCACCAAACGGGTCGGTTCGACGATTGACGCTTCACTAGAATAATTTCGCTTTATCGATAAGTTGAGCACGCTCACTTGTCTACTGCCTCGTCCTAAAAAGCATATCTGGCACTTCTTCCGCCCAGCAAAACAAACAAACACAACCGTGCCAAGTTTGTTCAGTATCGGAACCTTCCTGTGCTTTTCCCTGTTCAGCCGCAGACACAAAAGGAAACGATAGTCCTTGAAAGCGTGAAAGAAAAAAAAACAACAGCACTCGTCGGGAGACAAAGGTACCTTCGTGCAACAAAGAATCAACCCGCTAGAGAATGCACCGGCGCACGGATGCCACGAAGAAAGGTACGCGAAACCAGCACCAGCAGCACCCGAGACAACCAGCACATCACCACGGCCAGCCGCACACTAGCACAACGAATAGCACAACACCACGTGCAACGTTTTCGCCGCCAGTCGGGTTTTCTTTTGTTGTTGTCGATGTGTACTTCTTGCCTGCAGCCAATGGGTGGATAGGATGTAACGCTTCTTACGGTACTGCTTCCATGCGATTTCCGGTCACCGAGATACTATGCACAATGGTTTCACTGCCTCGAGATGGTGGCGGTCGTAGTGGTGTTGTGGCCTTTTTCTCGTTTGCTCTTTTTCTGTCGTCGTTTCACGGTGTCTTCGCGTTTCCTAATCACGACAACGAAGGCAACCATAGTTGACGTGGTCGACGGTGGCGATGGTAATGCAATAAAACTGCATTCTTCATTGACAGCACAGCGCAACCACACAGTCTATATCGGTCGTCGTCGTCTACTGCGATGCAGAAACACTTGGAAGGAAGGTATAGCGAGCACGCCAGTAGGCCGCGGTGTGTAATGCTTGTCTGTCCGTGAATGTTTCTCTGCCCGCGTAAATGTTACACTGCACAGCGAGAAGTTGGAAGACCGCACATGGCCCACGTGAGTCGCTCGGGCTGGATGGAGATCGCTGATGAGGATCGCTCACCGAACGCACAGATGATTTCCGTGAAGAAACACCGCTCGGTAATACACCGGTCCTGCAGGTGAAAAAGAAAAAAGAGGGAATGAAAATGTGCCTCTTTCCCAACACTATCCCTACATGTGGTCAGTTGTTTGTATATTGATGTAGGATGAGGCGTGTTCATGGGGTGCGTGGAGCAAAAAGTTATGCTGCTACTATTTCGGGAGCATTTGTTTACTCGCACCTACTGTGCGGAGATCATTACCGTACCACGTTCACCCACACACGTTCACCTGACGTGCTTCTAGGCTTGCCGCTAACCCGCTTCGTTTGACTGGGAAAAATAACAAACCAACACCACTGTGCGGGGAACATTGGGTAGGAAAATTCACACCCACTCCCCCATTGCATGTTTGGGATGATTTTCCCGATACGTTTCATTCCTTACAGGCGTTCCTCGCTTCCTCCGTTCCTGAGGGATGGTAGTGCGAGTGAAACAGAAACACAACAAATCGAACCAGACAAGTAGCAGGCAGAGTGCTAGAGGAGTATCGCCCGACAGATGCTTCTTCCTATTGGTAGTAGTAGAAATAGTGTTTCTCACCACTACATCAACACACTCCCGAGAGCGTTTTTTCTTTCATTCTTCTTTCAGTCTTTGCTGATGCGTTCTCCGAAGAAAACTTCTCATGATGGATTATGTACTTTCCCAACGACGCAATCTGCATCCGTTTGATGATTTCCACACCCTCTGCCAAACACACACACACGCACGCACACCAGTACACACCATGTATATACAAGTGCACACATTTACACACTAGCGACGAAAGAATGTCCAGCAAATACCGGAGAGAAAGTTATGCGACATCGAGTTATGCCGTAGGCTTATTACAGTATGTCTGCCTGCGGGACCGATGTTGATGCGGTTTATTAACAGCACTGCCTGTGGAACTGTGTCCCGTGTTTTACCTTTTAAAAACAACGAACAAACAGACAGACACGGGCTACTTTGCACTTGGCGTTTGTTCTTGTTTGCGATCGACGGATGGGGGAGGACAGAAGGATGGAAGCGATGCAAGAACGGGACACGGCCCAACTATTACACCGCGTACCTGCAAACCAGCGATTGACATATTATTCACCAAAATGTTGATGATGTGTTATTGAACGACACGCGTAGACATCGCGGGGGAGAGAAAAAACATCATTTGCGCATACACACACACACACGCACCCAAACACACACTAGCAGGAACGGGAAATGAAGCGACAACGACGACGGGACACACCACGAATAACAAAACGCTACCAACACTCTTCTACGCTTTCTTCTTTGAGCTTTGATAGTGTTACCACCCTTCCAACGATACTTTACCGCACAAATTACATGCTATTCACGAAAGAGGATTGCAAATGTTTTGTAACATCACCGCACGCCCTGCCGTCGACGCGAATTTCATTTATAAATTTTGACTTTTCCTACCGATATTTGTTTCACGACGAGTGTTTTCTTTCGATTCTGTTTTCATCTGCACGACGGTTACGCTGCCGGTCACGCGAAAATGACAGTTGCTGTTTATTATGCAAAAAAATCGTTCCCAAACGCAGTAATGCGTACATTTTCATATTATTCAAATAATGCACGCAAATTAAACCGATAGAAAGGTCACAAAATTAAAATAGGTATAATAATAATAAGGCAAACAATTTAATCTGTTTTATTTAAAAAATAACCAAAATAATCCAGTGGACGCCATTTTGAACCCATCGGCTAGCAATGGCTAAACACTTTGAGCTGGGATTCAAAATGACCGTTTTGGAAAAAATTAACCATATATCGTTTTGCGTCGTGCAAAAACATTGCGATTGCGCACAAAACGTTTGAATGTATTTTTTAAATTTCCTAATGCTTCATGCTATGAGATTGAGTCTCTTCAGGACCATTCCATATTGTTCTCTAAGGCTATTATTAGAATAACAAGCGAGCCTGATGATTTCTTGTGGCATTACAAACAAGTTCAAAATCTCAGAGGTCTGCCAATTCCAAGTTTTCTTTGTTTATTTTACCAGTGGCTGGATACTCAGTGCCATGTTTATATATCTTAGGGCCCCAAACGGCGAAATAAAATAAGACTTTATCATTCACCAAACATTTGTGTCTTTTAATTCCAGCTCTGTTGATAAGATTTTAAAATTCAAAAACAAACGTATTTTTTAGATCGTTGAACATATGAAAAACCACATATTCTAGTCTTTTTCTAATTCTTTGCTGACTATTTCATCAAGTATCTTTGCTCTCTATTCAAGTGTGACCATTTTTTTAAACGTTTTATACAAATCTTTGGTTTTAAAAAGTTCATTGTGAAAATAATCCGAACAGAAAATTGTCCGAATAGAATGAATCCGAATGATTTTGTCTTTAGGTTTAGCAGTAATAACAGCTAAAACTCGGGACCATCTTGAGAGAAAGTTAATGAAGTCATAGAATGTTGATGTTTTGGTGACACTAAAGAAGAAATATTATTTGTTCAATGTGTGTGTATTCAAGTTGCTGATTGTTACACATAAGAGAGCGGAAATAAATACTCATAGTTACTATCGAAATAAAATACAATCTTATCATAGAATAGCGATCATCATCTACTTTCAACCAGCTGCGACAATCCATCTCGACACGTGTGAATCGACCATGTTTCATTTCCCTTTTACTCCCTCTTTACATATGCCAAAGCATAACACCCTTTTTCCCGGTATGACCACCAAGTGGTTGATTCCGCTGCAGAAAGCGTTAAATGATTTCCGGTTGGCGAAGATGCCGAGTGGTAGGTAGAGGTGTATTTTTTCGGAGAGATCATTCACCTTCAAGCTAACCGCTGTGACAGAAGCGATGAAAGTGAAGCGATTTCCGAAGCAAATGTGCGTATGCTCAACGTCTCAACACCGGCCCCTGCAGCGATTGCTGACGAGGTGGAATAGCATTGAAAAAAATAAAGCTAACAGCCGGTGCATAATAATGTGGGCAAGGTTTTGTTCGTGGGTTGCCGAGTGTTTATACGAGTATTTTCTTTATTTGCGACTCATTTTATTTGCAGAGATCTTCTACGGAATTGGAACCAGGTCTGCGGAATTTCTTCTCAAAGCAAGGTCAGCCTACCATCAAGCGCACTGATTGAAGCATTGCGTTCTGGTTCCGATTTACGTTTGGCGGTTATCTTGCATGTAAACCGTGTCATCCGTTTCGCTGATGTACCACGATTGAACTTTCTCAATAAAAAGAGGCCACGAAATTTTCAACGAGATGGTCAAGAGCAAGCGCGACGGCGAAATGGCAATGTCAGTGACTTGAACGATAGCTTAGTGGTGAACTGATTGATATCTGTTGCTTGAAATGTGTTTCGTAAATGGTTTTGGGGTGAACTCCCCTAGTGCCATACCTATAGAACATTCGTTAATCAAATTAACTATTCCATAAGCTGGAAACGTGTTTCCTCTACAATTTTATATATATTAGACGTTATGCAACAATCTATATCGCTCGGGGGGTAAGATACAATAAAGGAAAATATCGCTTTACCATACATTTCACGGTCTCCAAAAAAGCCCAAATATACACTCAACGATCGATTTTATAATGGGCAAGCGTACGATAACAGGAAATGGTTAGATAAAACAGCACTGGTTGGAAATAATCGATCGATCAAAACCGGTCAGACGTCAATCAAACTTAGTGTGGGCTTATTTTTGCAAAGGGAATGAAGCAAGTCTCAATGACTGAAAGAAAGAGTTCGCATTTGATACCGAAATTCGAACGCTGGAAAGCAGGATGACGATAGAAGGTTGGTACCAAATTACGCTTATGGTCGGACCAAATTTCAAAGCCAATCTCCTACATTTGCCGCTCAGCTACTGCGATCAGCCTTGATTACCACACCGTTCATCTTGCGGTTTATCTGATGTCGAATGCATTGAGAAGCTCTTGCGACACAATCGTTCACCCTGATGATGCTGTTTCATGAAAAAGTGAAAAAACATTTATTGTTTCCCTCTTTCTCCTTCTTCCGGCCACAGATCTTACAATAAACAAGGACGATTTCAAGAAAAAATAGACTGAATCCCAATCAAATGAATCGCAAATGAAAAGCTTTCGCAGGTGTACAGCCATCTTTTTTTCTGTGATAAAAATGTACTAATACTATATGCGGTGTTAGCAATACGGCCTGGCCGTCCTTTCTGAATAAAAAAAAACTTTATGCGGTGTTGTTATCAATGGTAATGGTTTGTTTTGTGTCATTATTCGTAATACTTTTACTTGCTTATGTAGAAAGAAATCTTCGAAAGAACGACTTTAGGTTTTATCTTCAGCTATAAGTAAAGGTAGGAATATATTTTCTCACGAATATAATTCTCACGAAACTAATTTTACGACCGCACCCACAACCCGAGCCAACTCCTGAACCATCCACACAGGCACCACAGAAGCAATAAAGAGGAACTTAATGTTTTCAACTAAAATGCCTTTGAGTTGTGAATGAATTGATTTTGCTTAAATGATGACAATGAATGTTGGTTAATGGAATTAGAAACAACACTTATTCCCGATTTAAGCAACAAGCTATAGGTATAGGACAAGGAGAATGAGAATTGATCCTGGAGAATCTCCGAAGTTCAGAGGTTCTGTAACAATAATGGGAACGCACAGGAATCCCTACGCTCGGAGTGGCAAACATAGTTAAGAGACGAATGCGTCTTCCATGCGGTAAAGGAAACTGCACAATGTCGACATACACGAACATCAACAGGTACTTAGGTTACCGCGACGATCACTGATCACTGACACTGACCGCATCTGCTGCAATGCATTCAACGTGATAAATTCGCACCCGGTTTGCAGCATTAGACTATAGGTACTACGTGTATTCATTTGGCATAGAGTTTCAATAGCTCAACGCTAAAGCAACGTCTGTATGAAAGGTTTCCAAGATAGAACCTAAGTAATATGTGAATAGATACAGCGCCATTCGGAAACGAAAGCTTAATGTCCAAATCCTTATATGGAAGTCATTGCGATACGAAGTAATAGACCAATTGGTCAAATGGAGTATTGATACATTCGACGCAGCTATCAGCTTGCATCTTCATAGTCACGTACAATGTAATAGTATCACGTCGGTCAATGATAGGATTTATTTCTTCCTGCAACAATTCTGGAGCGCTTTGTTCAAAACTTCTACTGGTCAATCCCACGATCTGTGCCTTAGAGCTCACTCACGTTCCCTTAGACAAGTGGCATTTGTCAATCTGGATAAAGCAATGCTGACTGGTGGATCTTGTACAACGTTATAGTTTATATTGGTTCAGAGAATGATTTACGAGTAATAAAACCATTGATAAGAACATTCACGACACACGTATGTCTAGTCTGCTGGTTAGGCCGAGAAGAGCGCTCTCTTCCTGACCATCCGAGCACGCATCACTAAGAGACCGATCATTGTCCCCTAGGAGCATCCAAAGTTATTTCAGTTCTAGGGCGAAACTACCTCGATAGCCATATACACTGACATCTGAGGTAAAGGCCATCAGAGGATAATAATGTCCTTTGCTCGCAATCAAGTGTTACAGAGCTGCCTGTCGGAAGTAGATGACCGTGAACGATCGTCAACAGAGTTTTCTCTTCCAGAACATCTGTGTTTTGAATAATTTACGTAATCACATGTGTATCTCTTTTTTACTTCAGCGCGGTATGTTATTTCATCAGGATGGAATGACGCAAATCGACATACAGATTGCAGGTAACGCACAACTAAGCTAACAGACATGATTGTCGAAGACTGGCTACTTCCTGGTAAAAGTTCCTATAAAAGCTGCATCGATATTCACCATTTTTCAAGTTGTGTTTCAGCTACAAACCCAAAACAACATCAGCATCATGAAGATCGCTTTCTCGTTCGTATTGGTCGCCTTCTTGGCTCTGTTCAGCGTCGCACAATCTGCGGAACAGGCCAAACCCTCCAACGCCGAATTCGCACTGACCCCGGAGGAAGCAAAGATGGACGTGGAGGCGAGAGCCCGCTTCTTTAAATTGTGGAAATTCTTCCAGCCTCTTATTACGAAAGGCGTCAAACTTCTCGCGAAAGTAATTTCACGACCGCGCCCACAACCCGAGCCAACTCCTGAACCATCCACACAGGCACCACAGCAGCAATAAAGAGGAACTTAATGTTTTCAACTAAAATGCCTTTGAGTTGTGAATGAAGTGTTTTCGCTTAAATGATGACATGATTCCACAATGAATGTTGGTTAATGGAATTAGAAACAATACGTATTCCCGATTTAAGCAACAAGCTATAGGTATAGGACAAGGAGAATGAGAATTGATCCTGGAGAATCTCCGAAGTTCAAAGGTTATGTAACAATAATGGGAACGCACAGGAATCCCTACGCTCGGAGCGGCAAAAACAGTTAAGAGACGAATGCGTCTTCCATGCGGTAAAGGAAACTGTACAATGTCGACATACACGAACAACAACAGGTACTTAGGTTACCGCGACGATCACTGATCACTGACACTGATCGCATCAGCTGGAATGCATTCAACGTGATAAATTCGCACCCGGTTTGCAGCATTAGACTATAGGTACTACGTGAACTCCTTTGGCATAGAGTTTCAATAGCTCAACGCTAAAGCAACGTCTGTATGAAAGGTTCCCACAATAGAACCTAAGTAATATGTGAATAGATACAGCGCCATTCGGAAATGAAAGCTTAATGTCCAAACCCTTATATGGAATTCATTGCGATACGAAGTAATAGACAAATTGGTCAAATGGAGTATTGATACATTCGACGCAGCTATCAGCTTGCATCTTCATAGTCACGTACAATGTAATAGTATCACGTCGGTCAATGATAGGATTAATTTCTTCCTGCAACAATTCTGGAGCGCGTAGAGCAAACCTTCGACAGGTCAATCCCACGATCTGTGCCTTAGAGCTTACTTACGTTCCCTTAGGCAAGTGGCATTTGTCAATCTGGATAAAGCAATGCTGACTGGTGGATCTTGTACAACGTTATAGTTTATATTGGTTCACAGAATGATTAACGAGTAATAAAACAAATGATGAGAACATTCACGACACACGTATGTCTAGTCTGCTGGTTAAGCCGAGAAGAGCGCTCTCTTCCTGACCATCCGGGCACGCATCACTAAGAGACCGATCATTGTCCTCTAGGAACAGCCAAAGTTGTTTCAGTTCTAAGGCCAGACAACATCGATAGCCATATACACTGACAACTGAGGTAAAGGCCATCAGAGGATAATAATGTCCTTTACTCGCAATCAAATGTTACAGAGCTGCCTGTTGGAAGTCGATGACTGTGAACGATCGTCAACAATTTTCTCTTCCAGAACATCTGTGTTTTGAATAATTTACGTAATCACATGTGTATCTCTTTTTTACTTCAGCGCGGTATGTTATTTCATCAGGATGGAATGACGCAAATTGACATACAGATTGCAGGTAACGCACAACTAAGCTAACAGACATGATTGTCGAAGACTGGCTACTTCCTGGTAAAAGTTCCTATAAAAGCTGCATCGATATTCACCATTTTTCAAGTTGTGTTTCAGCTACAAACCCAAAACAACATCAGAATCATGAAGATCGCTTTCTCGTTCGTATTGGTCGCCTTCTTGGCTCTGTTCAGCGTCGCACAATCTGCGGAACAGGCCAAACCCTCCAACGCCGAATTCGCACTGACCCCGGAGGAAGCAAAGATGGACGTGGAGGCGAGAGCCCGCTTCTTTAAATTGTGGAAATTCTTCCAGCCTCTTATTACGAAAGGCGTCAAACTTCTCGCGAAAGTAATTTCACGACCGCGCCCACAACCCGAGCCAACTCCTGAACCATCCACACAGGCGCCACAGCAGCAATAAAGAGGAACTTAATGTTTTGAACTAAAATGCCTTTGAGTTGTGAATGAAGTGTTTTCGCTTAAATGATGACATGATTCCACAATGAATGTTGGTTTATGGAATTAGAAACAACATTTATTCCCGATTTAAGCAACAAGCTATAGGTATAAGACAAGGATGAGAATTAATGCTGGAGAATCTCCGAAGTTCAGAGGTTCTGTAACAATAATGGGAACGCACAGGAATCCCTACGCTCGGAGCGGCAAAAACAGTTAAGAGACGAATGCGTCTTCCATGCGGTAAAGGTAACTGTACAATGTCGACATACACGAACAACAACAGGTACTTAGGTTACCGCGACGATCACTGATCACTGACACTGACCGCATCTGCTGCAATGCATTCAACGTGATAAACTCGCACCCGGTTTGCAGCATTAGACTGTAGGTACTACGTGAACTCCTTTGGCATAGAGTTTCAATAGCTCAACGCTAAAGCAACGTCTGTATGAAAGGTTCCCACAATAGAACCTAAGTAATATGTGAATAGATACAGCGCCATTCGGAAACGAAAGCTTAATGTCCAAACCCTTATATGGAATTCATTGCGATACGAAGTAATAGACAAATTGGTCAAATGGTGTATTGATACATTCGGCACAGCTATCAGATTACATCTTCATAGTCACGTGCAATGTAATAGTATCACATCGGTCAATGATACGATTAATTTCTTCCAGCAACAATTCTGGAGCTCTTAGTTCAATCTTTCGACAGGTCAATCCCACGATCTGTGCCTTAGAGCTCACTCACGTTCCCTTAGACAAGTGGCATTTGTCAATCTGGATAAAGCAATGCTGACTGGTGGATCTTGTACAACGTTATAGTTTATATTGTTTCAGAGAATGATTATCGAGTAATAAAACAAATGATAAGAACATTCACGACAGACGTATGTCTCACGAAGAGCGCTCACTTCCTGACCATACGGGCACGCATCACTAAGAGACCGATCATTGTCCTCTAGGAGCAGCCAAAGTTGCTTCAGTTCTAGGGCCAGTCAACCTCGATAGCCATATACACTGACATCTGAGGTAAAGGCCACCAGCGGATAATAATGTCCTTTGCTCGCAATCAAATGTTACAGAGCTGCCTGTCGGAAGTCGATGACTGTGAACGATCGTCAACAATTTTCTCTTCCAGAACATCTGTGTTTTGAATAATTTACGTAATCACATGTGTATCTCTTTTTTACTTCAGCGCGGTATGTTATTTCATCAGGATGGAATGACGCAAATCGACATACAGATTGCAGGTAACGCACAACTAAGCTAACAGACATGATTGTCGAAGACTGGCTACTTCCTGGTAAAAGTTCCTATAAAAGCTGCATCGATATTCACCATTTTTCAAGTTGTGTTTCAGCTACAAACCCAAAACAACATCAGCATCATGAAGATCGCTTTCTCGTTCGTATTGGTCGCCTTCTTGGCTCTGTTCAGCGTCGCACAATCTGCGGAACAGGCCAAACCCTCCAACGCCGAATTCGCACTGACCCCGGAGGAAGCAAAGATGGACGTGGAGGCGAGAGCCCGCTTCTTTAAATTGTGGAAATTCTTCCAGCCTCTTCTTACGAAAGGCGTCAAACTTCTCGCGAATGTAATTTTACGACCGCGCCCACAACCCGAGCCAACTCCTGAACCATCCACACAGGCACCACAGCAGCAATAAAGAGGAACTTAATGTTTTGAACTAAAATGCCTTTGAGTTGTGAATGAATTGTTTTTGCTTAAATGATGACATGATTCCACAATGAATGTGGGTTTATGGAATTAGAAACAACATTTATTCCCGATTTAAGCAACAAGCTATAGGTATAAGACAAGGATGAGAATTAATGCTGGAGAATCTCCGAAGTTCAGAGGTTATGTAACAATAATGGGAACGCACAGGAATCCCTACGCTCGGAGTGGCAAAAATAGTTAAGAGACGAATGCGTCTTCCATGCGGTAAAGGAAACTGCACAATGTCGACATACACGAACATCAACAGGTACTTAGGTTACCGCGACGATCACTGATCACTGACACTGACCGCATCAGCTGGAATGCATTCAACGTGATAAATTCGCACCCGGTTTGCAGCATTAGACTATAGGTACTACGTGAACTCCTTTGGCATAGAGTTTCAATAGCTCAACGCTAAAGCAACGTCTGTATGAAAGGTTCCCACAATAGAACCTAAGTAATATGTGAATAGATACAGCGCCATTCGGAAACGAAAGCTTAATGTCCAAACCCTTATATGGAAGTCATTGCGATACGAAGTAATAGACCAATTGGTCAAATGGAGTATTGATACATTCGGCGCAGCTATCAGATTGCATCTTCATAGTCACGTGCAATGTAATAGTATCACGTCGGTCAATGATAGGATTAATTTCTTCCTGCAACAATTCTGGAGCGCTTAGTTCAATCCTTCGACAGGTCAGTCCCACGATCTGTGCCTTAGAGCTTACTTACGTTCCCTTAGGCAAGTGGCATTTGTCAATCTGGATAAAGCAATGCTGACTGGTGGATCTTGTACAACGTTATAGTTTATATTGTTTCAGAGAATGATTATCGAGTAATAAAACAAATGATAAGAACATTCACGACAGACGTATGTCTCACGAAGAGCGCTCACTTCCTGACCATACGGGCACGCATCACTAAGAGACCGATCATTGTCCTCTAGGAGCAGCCAAAGTTGCTTCAGTTCTAGGGCGAGTCAACCTCGATAGCCATATACACTGACATCTGAGGTAAAGGCCACCAGCGGATAATAATGTCCTTTGCTCGCAATCAAATGTTACAGAGCTGCCTGTCGGAAGTCGATGACTGTGAACGATCGTCAACAATTTTCTCTTCCAGAACATCTGTGTTTTGAATAATTTACGTAATCACATGTGTATCTCTTTTTTACTTCAGCGCGGTATGTTATTTCATCAGGATGGAATGACGCAAATCGACATACAGATTGCAGGTAACGCACAACTAAGCTAACAGACATGATTGTCGAAGACTGGCTACTTCCTGGTAAAAGTTCCTATAAAAGCTGCATCGATATTCACCATTTTTCAAGTTGTGTTTCAGCTACAAACCCAAAACAACATCAGAATCATGAAGATCGCTTTCTCGTTCGTACTGGTCGCCTTCTTGGCTCTGTTCAGCGTCGCACAATCTGCGGAACAGGCCAAACCCTCCAACGCCGAATTCGCACTGACCCCGGAGGAAGCAAAGATGGACGTGGAGGCGAGAGCCCGCTTCTTTAAATTGTGGAAATTCTTCCAGCCTCTTCTTACGAAAGGCGTCAAACTTCTCGCGAATGTAATTTTACGACCGCGCCCACAACCCGAGCCAACTCCTGAACCATCCACACAGGCACCACAGCAGCAATAAAGAGGAACTTAATGTTTTGAACTAAAATGCCTTTGAGTTGTGAATGAATTGTTTTTGCTTAAATGATGACATGATTCCACAATGAATGTGGGTTTATGGAATTAGAAACAACATTTATTCCCGATTTAAGCAACAAGCTATAGGTATAGGACAAGGAGAATGAGAATTGATCCTGGAGAATCTCCGAAGTTCAGAGGTTATGTAACAATAATGGGAACGCACAGGAATCCCTACGCTCGGAGCGGCAAAAACAGTTAAGAGACGAATGCGTCTTCCATGCGGTAAAGGAAACTGTACAATGTCGACATACACGAACAACAACAGGTACTTAGGTTACCGCGACGATCACTGATCACTGACACTGACCGCATCTGCTGCAATGCATTCAACGTGATAAATTCGCACCCGGTTTGCAGCATTAGACTGTAGGTACTACGTGAACTCCTTTGGCATAGAGTTTCAATAGCTCAACGCTAAAGCAACGTCTGTATGAAAGGTTCCCACAATAGAACCTAAGTAATATGTGAATAGATACAGCGCCATTCGGAAACGAAAGCTTAATGTCCAAACCCTTATATGGAAGTCATTGCGATACGAAGTAATAGACCAATTGGTCAAATGGAGTATTGATACATTCGGCGCAGCTATCAGATTGCATCTTCATAGTCGAGTGCAATGTAATAGTATCACGTCGGTCAATAGTACGATTAATTTCTTCCTGCAACAATTCTGGAGCGCTTAGTTCAATCCTTCGACAGGTCAGTCCCACGATCTGTGCCTTAGAGCTTACTTACGTTCCCTTAGGCAAGTGGCATTTGTCAATCTGGATAAAGCAATGCTGACTGGTGGATCTTGTACAACGTTATAGTTTATATTGGTTCACAGAATGATTAACGAGTAATAAAACAAATGATGAGAACATTCACGACACACGTATGTCTAGTCTGCTGGTTAAGCCGAGAAGAGCGCTCTCTTCCTGACCATACGGGCACGCATCACTAAGAGACCGATCATTGTCCTCTAGGAGCAGCCAAAGTTGCTTCAGTTCTAGGGCGAAACTACCACGATAGCCATATACACTGACATCTGAGGTAAAGGCCATCAGAGGATAATAATGTCCTTTGCTCGCAATCAAATGTTACAGAGCTGCCTGTCGGAAGTCGATGACCGTGAACGATAGTCAACAGAGTTTTCTCTTCCAGATCAACTGTGTTTTGAATAACTTACGTAATCACATGTGTATCTCTTTTTTACTTCAGCGCGGTATGTTATTTCATCAGGATGGAATGACGCAAATCGACATACAGATTGCAGGTAACGCACAACTAAGCTAACAGACATGATTGTCGAAGACTGGCTACTTCCTGGTAAAAGTTCCTATAAAAGCTGCATCGATATTCACCATTTTTCAAGTTGTGTTTCAGCTACAAACCCAAAACAACATCAGCATCATGAAGATCGCTTTCTCGTTCGTATTGGTCGCCTTCTTGGCTCTGTTCAGCGTCGCACAATCTGCGGAACAGGCCAAACCCTCCAACGCCGAATTCGCACTGACCCCGGAGGAAGCAAAGATGGACGTGGAGGCGAGAGCCCGCTTCTTTAAATTGTGGAAATTCTTCCAGCCTCTTATTACGAAAGGCGTCAAACTTCTCGCGAAAGTAATTTCACGACCGCGCCCACAACCCGAGCCAACTCCTGAACCATCCACACAGGCACCACAGCAGCAATAAAGAGGAACTTAATGTTTTGAACTAAAATGCCTTTGAGTTGTGAATGAATTGTTTTTGCTTAAATGATGACATGATTCCACAATGAATGTGGGTTTATGGAATAAGAAACAATACGTATTCCCGATTTAAGCAACAAGCTATAGGTATAGGACAAGGAGAATGAGAATTGATCCTGGAGAATCTCCGAAGTTCAGAGGTTCTGTAACAATAATGGGAACGCACAGGAATCCCTACGCTCGGAGTGGCAAACATAGTTAAGAGACGAATGCGTCTTCCATGCGGTAAAGGAAACTGCACAATGTCGACATACACGAACAACAACAGGTACTTAGGTTACCGCGACGATCACTGATCACTGACACTGATCGCATCAGCTGGAATGCATTCAACGTGATACATTCGCACCCGGTTTGCAGCATTAGACTATAGGTACTACGTGTATTCATTTGGCATAGAATTTCAATAGCTCAACGCTAAAGCAACGTCTGTATGAAAGGTTCCCACAATAGAACCTAAGTAATATGTGAATAGATACAGCGCCATTCGGAAACGAAAGCTTAATGTCCAAACCCTTATATGGAATTCATTGCGATACGAAGTAATAGACCAATTGGTCAAATGGAGTATTGATACATTCGACGCAGCTATCAGCTTGCATCTTCATAGTCACGTGCAATGTAATAGTATCACGTCGGTCAATGATAGGATTTATTTCTTCCTGCAACAATTCTGGAGCGCTTAGTTCAATCTTTCGACAGGTCAGTCCCACGATCTGTGCCTTAGAGCTCACTCACGTTCCCTTAGACAAGTGGCATTTGTCAATCTGGATAAAGCAATGCTGACTGGTGGATCTTGTACAACGTTATAGTTTATATTGGTTCAGAGAATGATTATCGAGTAATAAAACAAATGATAAGAACATTCACAACAGACGTATGTCTCACGAAGAGCGCTCACTTCCTGACCATACGGGCACGCATCACTAAGAGACCGATCATTGTCCTCTAGGAACAGCCAAAGTTGTTTCAGTTCTAAGGCCAGACAACATCGATAGCCATATACACTGACAACTGAGGTAAAGGCCATCAGAGGATAATAATGTCCTTTACTCGCAATCAAATGTTACAGAGCTGCCTGTTGGAAGTCGATGACTGTGAACGATCGTCAACAATTTTCTCTTCCAGAACATCTGTGTTTTGAATAATTTACGTAATCACATGTGTATCTCTTTTTTACTTCAGCGCGGTATGTTATTTCATCAGGATGGAATGACGCAAATTGACATACAGATTGCAGGTAACGCACAACTAAGCTAACAGACATGATTGTCGAAGACTGGCTACTTCCTGGTAAAAGTTCCTATAAAAGCTGCATCGATATTCACCATTTTTCAAGTTGTGTTTCAGCTACAAACCCAAAACAACATCAGAATCATGAAGATCGCTTTCTCGTTCGTATTGGTCGCCTTCTTGGCTCTGTTCAGCGTCGCACAATCTGCGGAACAGGCCAAACCCTCCAACGCCGAATTCGCACTGACCCCGGAGGAAGCAAAGATGGACGTGGAGGCGAGAGCCCGCTTCTTTAAATTGTGGAAATTCTTCCAGCCTCTTATTACGAAAGGCGTCAAACTTCTCGCGAAAGTAATTTCACGACCGCGCCCACAACCCGAGCCAACTCCTGAACCATCCACACAGGCACCACAGCAGCAATAAAGAGGAACTTAATGTTTTGAACTAAAATGCCTTTGAGTTGTGAATGAAGTGTTTTCGCTTAAATGATGACATGATTCCACAATGAATGTTGGTTTATGGAATTAGAAACAACATTTATTCCCGATTTAAGCAACAAGCTATAGGTATAGGACAAGGAGAATGAGAATTGATCCTGGAGAATCTCCGAAGTTCAGAGGTTATGTAACAATAATGGGAACGCACAGGAATCCCTACGCTCGGAGCGGCAAAAACAGTTAAGAGACGAATGCGTCTTCCATGCGGTAAAGGAAACTGTACAATGTCGACATACACGAACAACAACAGGTACTTAGGTTACCGCGACGATCACTGATCACTGACACTGACCGCATCTGCTGCAATGCATTCAACGTGATAAATTCGCACCCGGTTTGCAGCATTAGACTGTAGGTACTACGTGAACTCCTTTGGCATAGAGTTTCAATAGCTCAACGCTAAAGCAACGTCTGTATGAAAGGTTCCCACAATAGAACCTAAGTAATATGTGAATAGATACAGCGCCATTCGGAAACGAAAGCTTAATGTCCAAACCCTTATATGGAATTCATTGCGATACGAAGTAATAGACAAATTGGTCAAATGGAGTATTGATACATTCGGCACAGCTATCAGATTACATCTTCATAGTCACGTGCAATGTAATAGTATCACGTCGGTCAATGATACGATTAATTTCTTCCAGCAACAATTCTGGAGCTCTTAGTTCAATCTTTCGACAGGTCAATCCCACGATCTGTGCCTTAGAGCTCACTCACGTTCCCTTAGACAAGTGGCATTTGTCAATCTGGATAAAGCAATGCTGACTGGTGGATCTTGTACAACGTTATAGTTTATATTGGTTCAGAGAATGATTATCGAGTAATAAAACAAATGATAAGAACATTCACAACAGACGTATGTCTCACGAAGAGCGCTCACTTCCTGACCATCCGGGCACGCATCACTAAGAGACCGATCATTGTCCTCTAGGAGCAGCCAAAGTTGCTTCAGTTCTAGGGCCAGTCAACCTCGATAGCCGTATACACTGACATCTGAGGTAAAGGCCACCAGCGGATAATAATGTCCTTTGCTCGCAATCAAGTGTTGCAGAGATGCCTGTCGGAAGTCGATGACCGTGAACGATCGTCAACAATTTTCTCTTCCAGAACATCTGTGTTTTGAATAATTTACGTAATCACATGTGTATCTCTTTTTTACTTCAGCGCGGTATGTTATTTCATCAGGATGGAATGACGCAAATTGACATACAGATTGCAGGTAACGCACAACTAAGCTAACAGACATGATTGTCGAAGACTGGCTACTTCCTGGTAAAAGTTCCTATAAAAGCTGCATCGATATTCACCATTTTTCAAGTTGTGTTTCAGCTACAAACCCAAAACAACATCAGCATCATGAAGATCGCTTTCTCGTTCGTATTGGTCGCCTTCTTGGCTCTGTTCAGCGTCGCACAATCTGCGGAACAGGCCAAACCCTCCAACGCCGAATTCGCACTGACCCCGGAGGAAGCAAAGATGGACGTGGAGGCGAGAGCCCGCTTCTTTAAATTGTGGAAATTCTTCCAGCCTCTTCTTACGAAAGGCGTCAAACTTCTCGCGAAAGTAATTTCACGACCGCGCCCACAACCCGAGCCAACTCCTGAACCATCCACACAGGCACCACAGCAGCAATAAAGAGGAACTTAATGTTTTGAACTAAAATGCCTTTGAGTTGTGAATGAATTGTTTTCGCTTAAATGATGACATGATTCCACAATGAATGTTGGTTTATGGAATTAGAAACAACATTTATTCCCGATTTAAGCAACAAGCTATAGGTATAAGACAAGGATGAGAATTAATGCTGGAGAATCTCCGAAGTTCAGAGGTTCTGTAACAATAATGGGAACGCACAGGAATCCCTTCGCTCGGAGTGGCAAAAACAGTTAAGAGACGAATGCGTCTTCCATGCGGTAAAGGAAACTGTACAATGTCGACATACACGAACAACAACAGGTACTTAGGATACCGCGACGAACACTGATCACTGACTCTGACCGCATCTGCTGCAATGCATTCAACGTGATAAATTCGCACCCGGTTTGCAGCATTAGACTATAGGTACTACGTGAACTCCTTTGGCATAGAGTTTCAATAGCTCAACGCTAAAGCAACGTCTGTATGAAAGGTTCCCACAATAGAACCTAAGTAATATGAGAATAGATACAGCGCCATTCGGAAACGAAAGCTTAATGTCCAAACCCTTATATGGAATTCATTGCGATACGAAGTAATAGACCAATTGGTCAAATGGAGTATTAATACATTCGGCGCAGCTATCAGATTGCATCTTCATAGTCGAGTGCAATGTAATAGTATCACGTCGGTCAATGATAGGATTTATTTCTTCCTGCAACAATTCTGGAGCTCTTAGTTCAATCTTTCGACAGGTCAATCCCACGATCTGTGCCTTAGAGCTCACTCACGTTCCCTTAGACAAGTGGCATTTGTCAATCTGGATAAAGCAATGCTGACTGGTGGATCTTGTACAACGTTATAGTTTATATTGGTTCAGAGAATGATTATCGAGTAATAAAACAAATGATAAGAACATTCACAACAGACGTATGTCTCACGAAGAGCGCTCACTTCCTGACCATCCGGGCACGCATCACTAAGAGACCGATCATTGTCCTCTAGGAGCAGCCAAAGTTGCTTCAGTTCTAGGGCCAGTCAACCTCGATAGCCGTATACACTGACATCTGAGGTAAAGGCCACCAGCGGATAATAATGTCCTTTGCTCGCAATCAAATGTTACAGAGCTGCCTGTCGGAAGTCGATGACTGTGAACGATCGTCAACAATTTTCTCTTCCAGAACATCTGTGTTTTGAATAATTTACGTAATCACATGTGTATCTCTTTTTTACTTCAGCGCGGTATGTTATTTCATCAGGATGGAATGACGCAAATCGACATACAGATTGCAGGTAACGCGCAACTAAGCTAACAGACATAATCGTCGAAGACTGGCTACTTCCTGGTAAAAGTTCCTATAAAAGCTGCATCGATATTCACCATTTTTCAAGTTGTGTTGCAGCTACAATCCCAAAACAACATCAGAATCATGAAGATCGCTTTCTCGTTCGTACTGGTCGCCTTCTTGGCTCTGTTCAGCGTCGCACAATCTGCGGAACAGGCCAAACCCTCCAACGCCGAATTCGCACTGACCCCGGAGGAAGCAAAGATGGACGTGGAGGCGAGAGCCCGCTTCTTTAAATTGTGGAAATTCTTCCAGCCTCTTATTACGAAAGGCGTCAAACTTCTCGCGAAAGTAATTTCACGACCGCGCCCACAACCCGAGCCAACTCCTGAACCATCCACACAGGCACCACAGCAGCAATAAAGAGGAACTTAATGTTTTGAACTAAAATGCCTTTGAGTTGTGAATGAATTGTTTTTGCTTAAATGATGACATGATTCCACAATAAATGTGGGTTTATGGAATAAGAAACAATACGTATTCCCGATTTAAGCAACAAGCTATAGGTATAGGACAAGGAGAATGAGAATTGATCCTGGAGAATCTCCGAAGTTCAGAGGTTATGTAACAATAATGGGAACGCACAGGAATCCCTACGCTCGGAACGGCAAAAACAGTTAAGAGACGAATGCGTCTTCCATGCGGTAAAGGAAACTGTACAATGTCGACATACACGAACAACAACAGGTACTTAGGTTACCGCGACGATCACTGATCACTGACACTGACCGCATCTGCTGCAATGCATTCAACGTGATAAATTCGCACCCGGTTTGCAGCATTAGACTGTAGGTACTACGTGAACTCCTTTGGCATAGAGTTTCAATAGCTCAACGCTAAAGCAACGTCTGTATGAAAGGTTCCCACAATAGAACCTAAGTAATATGTGAATAGATACAGCGCCATTCGGAAACGAAAGCTTAATGTCCAAACCCTTATATGGAATTCATTGCGATACGAAGTAATAGACCAATTGGTCAAATGGAGTATTGATACATTCGGCGCAGCTATCAGATTGCATCTTCATAGTCGAGTGCAATGTAATAGTATCACGTCGGTCAATGGTACGATTTATTTCTTCCTGCAACAATTCTGGAGCTCTTAGTTCAATCTTTCGACAGGTCAATCCCACGATCTGTGCCTTAGAGCTCACTCACGTTCCCTTAGACAAGTGGCATTTGTCAATCTGGATAAAGCAATGCTGACTGGTGGATCTTGTACAACGTTATAGTTTATATTGGTTCAGAGAATGATTATCGAGTAATAAAACAAATGATAAGAACATTCACAACAGACGTATGTCTCACGAAGAGCGCTCACTTCCTGACCATCCGGGCACGCATCACTAAGAGACCGATCATTGTCCTCTAGGAGCAGCCAAAGTTGCTTCAGTTCTAGGGCCAGTCAACCTCGATAGCCGTATACACTGACATCTGAGGTAAAGGCCACCAGCGGATAATAATGTCCTTTGCTCGCAATCAAATGTTACAGAGCTGCCTGTCGGAAGTCGATGACTGTGAACGATCGTCAACAATTTTCTCTTCCAGAACATCTGTGTTTTGAATAATTTACGTAATCACATGTGTATCTCTTTTTTACTTCAGCGCGGTATGTTATTTCATCAGGATGGAATGACGCAAATCGACATACAGATTGCAGGTAACGCGCAACTAAGCTAACAGACATAATCGTCGAAGACTGGCTACTTCCTGGTAAAAGTTCCTATAAAAGCTGCATCGATATTCACCATTTTTCAAGTTGTGTTGCAGCTACAATCCCAAAACAACATCAGAATCATGAAGATCGCTTTCTCGTTCGTACTGGTCGCCTTCTTGGCTCTGTTCAGCGTCGCACAATCTGCGGAACAGGCCAAACCCTCCAACGCCGAATTCGCACTGACCCCGGAGGAAGCAAAGATGGACGTGGAGGCGAGAGCCCGCTTCTTTAAATTGTGGAAATTCTTCCAGCCTCTTATTACGAAAGGCGTCAAACTTCTCGCGAAAGTAATTTCACGACCGCGCCCACAACCCGAGCCAACTCCTGAACCATCCACACAGGCACCACAGCAGCAATAAAGAGGAACTTAATGTTTTGAACTAAAATGCCTTTGAGTTGTGAATGAAGTGTTTTCGCTTAAATGATGACATGATTCCACAGTGAATGTTGGTTTATGGAATTAGAAACAACACTTATTCCCGATTTAAGCAACAAGCTATAGGTATTGGTCTAGGAGAATGAGAATTGATCCTGGAGAATCTCCGAAGTTCAGAGGTTCTGTAACAATAATGGGAACGCACAGGAATCTCTTCGCTCGGAGCGGCAAAAATAGTTAAGCGATGAATGCGTCTTCCATGCGGTAAAGGAAACTGCACAATGTCGACATACACGAACAACAACAGGTACTTAGGTTACCGCGACGATCACTGATCACTGACACTGATCGCATCAGCTGGAATGCATTCAACGTGATACATTCGCACCCGGTTTGCAGCATTAGACTATAGGTACTACGTGTATTCATTTGGCATAGAGTTTCAATAGCTCAACGCTAAAACAACGTCTGTATGAAAGGTTTCCAAGATAGAACCTAAGTTATATGTGAATAGATACAGCGCCATTCGGAAACGAAAGCTTAATGTCCCAGACTTTATATGGAAGTCATTGCGATACGAAGTAATAGACCAATTGGTCAAATGGAGTATTGATACATTCGACGAAGCTATCAGCTTGCACATGCATAGTCACGTGCAATGTAATAGTATCACGTCGGTCAATGATAGGATTAATTTCTTCCTGCAACAATTCTAGACCTCTTAGTTCAATCCTTCGACAGGTCAATCCCACGATCTGTGCCTTAGAGCTTACTCACGTTCCCTTAGGCAAGTGGCATTTGTCAATCTGGTTAAAGCAATGCTGACTGGTGGATCTTGTACAACGTTATAGTTTATATTGGTTCAGAGAATGATTAACGAGTAATAAAACAAATGATGAGAACTTTCACGATACACGTATGTCTAGTCTGCTGGTTAAGCCGAGAAGAGTGCTCTCTTCCTGACCATCCGGGCACGCGTCACTAAGAGACCGATCATTGTCCTCTAGGAGCAGCCAAAGTTGCTTCAGTTCTAGGGCCAGACAACCTCGATAGCCGTATACACTGACATCTGAGGTAAAGGCCACCAGCGGATAATATTGTCCTTTGCTCGCAATCAAATGTTACAGAGCTGCCTGTCGGAAGTCAATGACTGTGAACGATCGTCAACAATTTTCTCTTCCAGAACATCTGTGTTTTGAATAATTTACGTAATCACATGTGTATCTCTTTTTTACTTCAGCGCGGTATGTTATTTCATCAGGATGGAATGACGCAAATCGACATACAGATTGCAGGTAACGCACAACTAAGCTAACAGACATGATTGTCGAAGACTGGCTACTTCCTGGTAAAAGTTCCTATAAAAGCTGCATCGATATTCACCATTTTTCAAGTTGTGTTTCAGCTACAAACCCAAAACAACATCAGAATCATGAAGATCGCTTTCTCGTTCGTATTAATCGCCTTCTTGGCTCTGTTCAGCGTCGCACAATCTGCGGAACAGGCCAAACCCTCCAACGTCGAATTCGCACTGACCCCGGAGGAAGCAAAGATGGACGTGGAGGCGAGAGCCCGCTTCTTTAAATTGTGGAAATTCTTCCAGCCTCTTCTTACGAAAGGCGTCAAACTTCTCGCGAAAGTAATTTCACGACCGCGCCCACAACCCGAGCCAACTCCTGAACCATCCACACAGGCACCACAGCAGCAATAAAGAGGAACTTAATGTTTTGAACTAAAATGCCTTTGAGTTGTGAATGAAGTGTTTTCGCTTAAATGATGACATGATTCCACAATGAATGTTGGTTTATGGAATTAGAAACAACATTTATTCCCGATTTAAGCAACAAGCTATAGGTATAAGACAAGGATGAGAATTAATGCTGGAGAATCTCCGAAGTTCAGAGGTTATG
The DNA here is from genome assembly GCF_943734725.1 of Anopheles marshallii. NCBI lineage: Eukaryota > Metazoa > Arthropoda > Insecta > Diptera > Culicidae > Anopheles > Anopheles marshallii. The sequence continues at coordinate 52,645,778 of NC_071327.1, forward strand.
TAACAATAATGGGAACGCACAGGAATCCCTACGCTCGGAGCGGCAAAAACAGTTAAGAGACGAATGCGTCTTCCATGCGGTAAAGGAAACTGTACAATGTCGACATACACGAACAACAACAGGTACTTAGGATACCGCGACGATCACTGATCACTGACACTGACCGCATCTGCTGCAATGCATTCAACGTGATACATTCGCACCCGGTTTGCAGCATTAGACTGTAGGTACTACGTGAACTCCTTTGGCATAGAGTTTCAATAGCTCAACGCTAAAACAACGTCTGTATGAAAGGTTTCCAAGATAGAACCTAAGTTATATGTGAATAGATACAGCGCCATTCGGAAACGAAAGCTTAATGTCCCAGACTTTATATGGAAGTCATTGCGATACGAAGTAATAGACCAATTGGTCAAATGGAGTATTGATACATTCGACGAAGCTATCAGCTTGCACATGCATAGTCACGTGCAATGTAATAGTATCACGTCGGTCAATGATAGGATTAATTTCTTCCTGCAACAATTCTAGACCTCTTAGTTCAATCCTTCGACAGGTCAATCCCACGATCTGTGCCTTAGAGCTTACTTACGTTCCCTTAGGCAAGTGGCATTTGTCAATCTGGTTAAAGCAATGCTGACTGGTGGATCTTGTACAACGTTATAGTTAATATTGGTTCAGAGAATGATTATCGAGTAATAAAACAAATGATAAGAACATTCACGACACACGTATGTCTAGTCTGCTGGTTAAGCCGAGAAGAGCGCTCTCTTCCTGACCACCCGGGCACGCATCACTAAGAGACCGATCATTGTCCTCTAGGAACAGCCAAAGTTGTTTCCGTTCTAAGGCCAGACAACATCGATAGCCATATACACTGACAACTGAGGTAAAGGCCATCAGAGGATAATAATGTCCTTTGCTCGCAATCAAATGTTACAGAGCTGCCTGTCGGAAGTCGATGACTGTGAACGATCGTCAGCAATTTTCTCTTCCAGAACATCTGTGTTTTGAATAATTTACGTAATCACATGTGTATCTCTTTTTTACTTCAGCGCGGTATGTTATTTCATCAGGATGGAATGACGCAAATCGACATACAGATTGCAGGTAACGCGCAACTAAGCTAACAGACATGATCGTCGAAAACTGGCTACTTCCTGGTAAAAGTTCCTATAAAAGCTGCATCGATATTCACCATTTTTCAAGTTGTGTTTCAGCTACAAACCCAAAACAACATCAGAATCATGAAGATCGCTTTCTCGTTCGTACTGGTCGCCTTCTTGGCTCTGTTCAGCGTCGCACAATCTGCGGAACAGGCCAAACCCTCCAACGCCGAATTCGCACTGACCCCGGAGGAAGCAAAGATGGACGTGGAGGCGAGAGCCCGCTTCTTTAAATTGTGGAAATTCTTCCAGCCTCTTCTTACGAAAGGCGTCAAACTTCTCGCGAAAGTAATTTCACGACCGCGCCCACAACCCGAGCCAACTCCTGAACCATCCACACAGGCACCACAGCAGCAATAAAGAGGAACTTAATGTTTTGAACTAAAATGCCTTTGAGTTGTGAATGAAGTGTTTTCGCTTAAATGATGACATGATTCCACAACGAATGTTGGTTAATGGAATTATAAACAACACTTATTCCCGATTTAAGCAACAAGCTATAGGTATAAGACAAGGATGAGAATTAATGCTGGAGAATCTCCGAAGTTCAGAGGTTATGTAACAATAATGGGAACGCACAGGAATCCCTACGCTCGGAGCGGCAAAAACAGTTAAGCGATGAATGCGTCTTCCATGCGGTAAAGGAAACTACACAATGTCGACATACACGAACATCAACAGGTACTTAGGTTACCGCGACGATCACTGATCACTGACACTGACCGCATCTGCTGCAATGCATTCAGCGTGATAAATTCGCACCCGGTTTGCAGCATTAGACTATAGGTACTACGTGTATTCATTTGGCATAGAGTTTCAATAGCTCAACGCTAAAACAACGTCTGTATGAAAGGTTTCCAAGATAGAACCTAAGTTATATGTGAATAGATACAGCGCCATTCGGAAACGAAAGCTTAATGTCCCAGACTTTATATGGAAGTCATTGCGATACGAAGTAATAGACCAATTGGTCAAATGGAGTATTGATACATTCGGCGCAGCTATCAGATTGCATCTTCATAGTCACGTGCAATGTAATAGTATCACGTCGGTCAATGATAGGATTAATTTCTTCCTGCAACAATTCTGGAGCGCTTAGTTCAATCCTTCGACAGGTCAATCCCACGATCTGTGCCTTAGAGCTTACTCACGTTCCCTTAGGCAAGTGGCATTTGTCAATCTGGTTAAAGCAATGCTGACTGGTGGATCTTGTACAACGTTATAGTTTATATTGGTTCAGAGAATGATTATCGAGTAATAAAACAAATGATAAGAACATTCACGACACACGTATGTCTAGTCTGCTGGTTAAGCCGAGAAGAGCGCTCTCTTCCTGACCATCCGGGCACGCATCACTAAGAGACCGATCATTGTCCTCTAGGAACAGCCAAAGTTGTTTCAGTTCTAAGGCCAGACAACATCGATAGCCATATACACTGACAACTGAGGTAAAGGCCATCAGAGGATAATAATGTCCTTTGCTCGCAATCAAATGTTACAGAGCTGCCTGTCGGAAGTCGATGACTGTGAACGATCGTCAACAATTTTCTCTTCCAGAACATCTGTGTTTTGAATAATTTACGTAATCACATGTGTATCTCTTTTTTACTTCAGCGCGGTATGTTATTTCATCAGGATGGAATGACGCAAATCGACATACAGATTGCAGGTAACGCACAACTAAGCTAACAGACATGATTGTCGAAGACTGGCTACTTCCTGGTAAAAGTTCCTATAAAAGCTGCATCGATATTCACCATTTTTCAAGTTGTGTTTCAGCTACAAACCCAAAACAACATCAGAATCATGAAGATCGCTTTCTCGTTCGTATTGGTCGCCTTCTTGGCTCTGTTCAGCGTCGCACAATCTGCGGAACAGGCCAAACCCTCCAACGCCGAATTCGCACTGACCCCGGAGGAAGCAAAGATGGACGTGGAGGCGAGAGCCCGCTTCTTTAAATTGTGGAAATTCTTCCAGCCTCTTCTTACGAAAGGCGTCAAACTTCTCGCGAAAGTAATTTCACGACCGCGCCCACAACCCGAGCCAACTCCTGAACCATCCACACAGGCACCACAGCAGCAATAAAGAGGAACTTAATGTTTTGAACTAAAATGCCTTTGAGTTGTGAATGAAGTGTTTTCGCTTAAATGATGACATGATTCCACAATGAATGTTGGTTTATGGAATTAGAAACAACATTTATTCCCGATTTAAGCAACAAGCTATAGGTATAAGACAAGGATGAGAATTAATGCTGGAGAATCTCCGAAGTTCAGAGGTTATGTAACAATAATGGGAACGCACAGGAATCCCTACGCTCGGAGCGGCAAAAACAGTTAAGAGACGAATGCGTCTTCCATGCGGTAAAGGAAACTGTACAATGTCGACATACACGAACAACAACAGGTTCTTAGGTTACCGCGACGATCACTGATCACTGACACTGATCGCATCAGCTGGAATGCATTCAACGTGATACATTCGCACCCGGTTTGCAGCATTAGACTGTAGGTACTACGTGAACTCCTTTGGCATAGAGTTTCAATAGCTCAACGCTAAAGCAACGTCTGTATGAAAGGTTCCCACAATAGAACCTAAGTAAAATGTGAATAGATACAGCGCCATTCGGAAACGAAAGCTTAATGTCCAAACCCTTATATGGAAGTCATTGCGATACGAAGTAATAGACAAATTGGTCAAATGGAGTATTGATACATTCGGCGCAGCTATCAGATTGCATCTTCATAGTCAAGTGCAATGTAATAGTATCACTTCGGTCAATGATAGGATTAATTTCTTCCTGCAACAATTCTGGAGCGCTTAGTTTAATCCTTCGACAGGTCAGTCCCACGATCTGTGCCTTAGAGCTTACTTACGTTCCCTTAGGCAAGTGGCATTTGTCAATCTGGATAAAGCAATGCTGACTGGTGGATCTTGTACAACGTTATAGTTTATATTGGTTCAGAGAATGATTATCGAGTAATAAAACAAATGATAAGAACATTCACGACACACATATGTCTAGTCTGCTGGTTAAGCCGAGAAGAGCGCTCTCTTCCTGACCATCCGGGCACGCATCACTAAGAGACCGATCATTGTCCTCTAGGAACAGCCAAAGTTGTTTCAGTTCTAAGGCCAGACAACATCGATAGCCATATACACTGACAACTGAGGTAAAGGCCATCAGAGGATAATAATGTCCTTTGCTCGCAATCAAATGTTACAGAGCTGCCTGTCGGAAGTCGATGACTGTGAACGATCGTCAACAATTTTCTCTTCCAGAACATCTGTGTTTTGAATAATTTACGTAATCACATGTGTATCTCTTTTTTACTTCAGCGCGGTATGTTATTTCATCAGGATGGAATGACGCAAATCGACATACAGATTGCAGGTAACGCGCAACTAAGCTAACAGACATGATCGTCGAAAACTGGCTACTTCCTGGTAAAAGTTCCTATAAAAGCTGCATCGATATTCACCATTTTTCAAGTTGTGTTTCAGCTACAAACCCAAAACAACATCAGAATCATGAAGATCGCTTTCTCGTTCGTATTGATCGCCTTCTTGGCTCTGTTCAGTGTCGCACAATCTGCGGAACAGGCCAAACCCTCCAACGCCGAATTCGCACTGACCCCGGAGGAAGCAAAGATGGACGTGGAGGCGAGAGCCCGCTTCTTTAAATTGTGGAAATTCTTCCAGCCTCTTCTTACGAAAGGCGTCAAACTTCTCGCGAATGTAATTTTACGACCGCGCCCACAACCCGAGCCAACTCCTGAACCATCCACACAGGCACCACAGCAGCAATAAAGAGGAACTTAATGTTTTGAACTAAAATGCCTTTGAGTTGTGAATGAAGTGTTTTCGCTTAAATGATGACATGATTCCACAATGAATGTTGGTTTATGGAATTAGAAACAACATTTATTCCCGATTTAAGCAACAAGCTATAGGTATAAGACAAGGATGAGAATTAATGCTGGAGAATCTCCGAAGTTCAGAGGTTATGTAACAATAATGGGAACGCACAGGAATCCCTACGCTCGGAGCGGCAAAAACAGTTAAGAGACGAATGCGTCTTCCATGCGGTAAAGGAAACTGTACAATGTCGACATACACGAACAACAACAGGTACTTAGGTTACCGCGACGATCACTGATCACTGACACTAACCGCATCTGCTGCAATGCATTCAACGTGATAAATTCGCACCCGGTTTGCAGCATTAGACTATAGGTACTACGTGTATTCATTTGGCATAGAGTTTCAATAGCTCAACGCTAAAGCAACGTCTGTATGAAAGGTTCCCAAGATAGAACCTAAGTAATATGTGAATAGATACAGCGCCATTCGGAAACGAAAGCTTAATGTCCAAACCCTTATATGGAAGTCATTGCGATACGAAGTAATAGACCAATTGGTCAAATGGAGTATTGATACATTCGACGAAGCTATCAGCTTGCACATGCATAGTCACGTGCAATGTAATAGTATCACGTCGGTCAATGATAGGATTAATTTCTTCCTGAAACAATTCTAGACCTCTTAGTTCAATCCTTCGACAGGTCAATCCCACGATCTGTGCCTTAGAGCTTACTCACGTTCCCTTAGGCAAGTGGCATTTGTCAATCTGGATAAAGCAATGCTGACTGGTGGATCTTGTACAACGTTATAGTTTATATTGGTTCAGAGAATGATTAACGAGTAATAAAACAAATGATAAGAACATTCACGACACACGTATGTCTAGTCTGCTGGTTAAGCCGAGAAGAGCGCTCTCTTCCTGACCATCCGAGCACGCATCACTAAGAGACCGATCATTGTCCTCTAGGAGCAGCCAAAGCTGCTTCAGTTCTAAGGCCAGACAACATCGTTGGCCGTATACACTGACATCTGAGGTAAAGGCCATCAGAGGATAATAATGTCCTTTGCTCGCAATCAAATGTTACAGAGCTGCCTGTCGGAAGTCGATGACCGTGAACGATCGTCAACAATTTTCTCTTCCAGAACAACTGTGTTTTGAATAATTTACGTAATCACATGTGTATCTTTTTTTTACTTCAGCGCGGTATGTTATTTCATCAGGATGGACTGACGCAAATCGACATACAGATTGCAGGTAACGCACAACTAAGCTAACAGACATGATCGTCGAAGACTGGCTACTTCCTGGTAAAAGTTCCTATAAAAGCTGCATCGATATTCACCATTTTTCAAGTTGTGTTTCAGCTACAATCCCAAAACAACATCAGCAACATGAAGATCGCTTTCTCGTTCGTACTGGTCGCCTTCTTGGCTCTGTTCAGCGTCGCACAATCTGCGGAACAGGCCAAACCCTCCAACGCCGAATTCGCACTGACCCCGGAGGAAGCAAAGATGGACGTGGAGGCGAGAGCCCGCTTCTTTAAATTGTGGAAATTCTTCCAGCCTCTTCTTACGAAAGGCGTCAAACTTCTCGCGAAAGTAATTTTACGACCGCGCCCACAACCCGAGCCAACTCCTGAACCATCCACACAGGCACCACAGCAGCAATAAAGAGGAACTTAATGTTTTCAACTAAAATGCCTTTGAGTTGTGAATGAAGTGTTTTCGCTTAAATGATGACATGATTCCTCAATGAATGTTGGTTTATGGAATTATAAACAACACTTATTCCCGATTTAAGCAACAAGCTATAGGTATAAGACAAGGATGAGAATTAATGCTGGAGAATCTCCGAAGTTCAGAGGTTATGTAACAATAATGGGAACGCACAGGAATCCCTACGCTCGGAGCGGCAAAAACAGTTAAGCGATGAATGCGTCTTCCATGCGGTAAAGGAAACTGTACAATGTCGACATACACGAACAACAACAGGTACTTAGGTTACCGCGACGATCACTGATCACTGACACTGATCGCATCAGCTGGAATGCATTCAACGTGATAAATTCACACCCGGTTTGCAGCATTAGACTGTAGGTACTACGTGAACTCCTTTGGCATAGAGTTTCAATAGCTCAACGCTAAAGCAACGTCTGTATGAAAGGTTCCCACAATAGAACCTAAGTAAAATGTGAATAGATACAGCGCCATTCGGAAACGAAAGCTTAATGTCCAAACCCTTATATGGAAGCCATTGCGATACGAAGTAATAGACAAATTGGTCAAATGGAGTATTGATACATTCGGCGCAGCTATCGGATTGCATCTTCATAGTCAAGTGCAATGTAATAGTATCACTTCGGTCAATGATAGGATTAATTTCTTCCTGCAACAATTCTGGAGCGCTTAGTTCAATCCTTCGACAGGTCAGTCCCACGATCTGTGCCTTAGAGCTTACTTACGTTCCCTTAGGCAAGTGGCATTTGTCAATCTGGATAAAGCAATGCTGACTGGTGGATCTTGTACAACGTTATAGTTCATTGTCCGATCATTGTCCTCTAGGAACAGCCAAAGTTGTTTCAGTTCTAAGGCCAGACAACATCGATAGCCATATACACTGACAACTGAGGTAAAGGCCATCAGAGGATAATAATGTCCTTTGCTCGCAATCAAATGTTACAGAGCTGCCTGTCGGAAGTCGATGACTGTGAACGATCGTCAACAATTTTATCTTCCAGAACATCTGTGTTTTGAATAATTTACGTAATCACATGTGTATCATTTCTTTTACTTCAGCGCGGTATGTTATTTCATCAGGATGGAATGACGCAAATCGACATACAGATTGCAAGTAACGCGCAACTAAGCTAACAGACATGATCGTCGAAGACTGGCTACTTCCTGGTAAAAGTTCCTATAAAAGCTGCATCGATATTCACCATTTTTCAAGTTGTGTTTCAGCTACAATCCCAAAACAACATCAGAATCATGAAGATCGCTTTCTCGTTCGTACTGGTCGCCTTCTTGGCTCTGTTCAGCGTCGCACAATCTGCGGAACAGGCCAAACCCTCCAACGCCGAATTCGCACTGACCCCGGAGGAAGCAAAGATGGACGTGGAGGCGAGAGCCCGCTTCTTTAAATTGTGGAAATTCTTCCAGCCTCTTCTTACGAAAGGCGTCAAACTTCTCGCGAAAGTAATTTTACGACCGCGCCCACAACCCGAGCCAACTCCTGAACCATCCACACAGGCACCACAGCAGCAATAAAGAGGAACTTAATGTTTTGAACTAAAATGCCTTTGAGTTGTGAATGAAGTGTTTTCGCTTAAATGATGACATGATTCCACAATGAATGTTGGTTTATGGAATTATAAACAACACTTATTCCCGATTTAAGCAACAAGCTATAGGTATAAGACAAGGATGAGAATTAATGCTGGAGAATCTCCGAAGTTCAGAGGTTATGTAACAATAATGGGAACGCACAGGAATCCCTACGCTCGGAGCGGCAAAAACAGTTAAGAGACGAATGCGTCTTCCATGCGGTAAAGGAAACTGTACAATGTCGACATACACGAACAACAACAGGTACTTAGGTTACCGCGACGATCACTGATCACTGACACTGACCGCATCTGCTGCAATGCATTCAACGTGATAAATTCGCACCCGGTTTGCAGCATTAGACTGTAGGTACTACGTGAACTCCTTTGGCATAGAGTTTCAATAGCTCAACGCTAAAGCAACGTCTGTATGAAAGGTTCCCAAGATAGAACCTAAGTAAAATGTGAATAAATACAGCGCCATTCGGAAACGAAAGCTTAATGTCCAAACCCTTATATGGAAGTCATTGCGATACGAAGTAATAGACAAATTGGTCAAATGGAGTATTGATACATTCGGCGCAGCTATCAGATTGCATCTTCATAGTCACGTGCAATGTAATAGTATCACGTCGGTCAATGATAGGATTAATTTCTTCCTGCAACAATTCTGGAGCTCTTAGTTCAATCCTTCGACAGGTCAATCCCACGATCTGTGCCTTAGAGCTCACTCACGTTCCCTTAGACAAGTGGCATTTGTCAATCTGGATAAAGCAATGCTGACTGGTGGATCTTGTACAACGTTATAGTTTATATTGGTTCAGAGAATGATTATCGAGTAATAAAACAAATGATAAGAACATTCACGACACACGTATGTCTAGTCTGCTGGTTAAGCCGAGAAGAGCGCTCTCTTCCTGACCACCCGGGCACGCATCACTAAGAGACCGATCATTGTCCTCTAGGAACAGCCAAAGTTGTTTCAGTTCTAAGGCCAGACAACATCGATAGCCATATACACTGACATGTGAGGTAAAGGTCACCAGAGGATAATAACGTCCTTTGCTCGCAATCAAATGTAACAGAGCTGCCTGTCGGAAGTCGATGACCGTGAGCGATTGTCAACAATTTTCTCTTCCAGAACATCTGTGTTTTGAATAATTTACGTAATCACATGTGTATCTCTTTTTTACTTCAGCGCGGTATGCTATTTCATCAGGATGGAATGACGCAAATTGACATACAGATTGCAGGTAACGCACAACTAAGCTAACAGACATGATAGTCGAAGACTGGCTACTTCCTGGTAAAAGTTCCTATAAAAGCTGCATCGATATTCACCATTTTTCAAGTTGTGTTTCAGCTACAAACCCAAAACAACATCAGCATCATGAAGATCGCTTTCTCGTTCGTATTGGTCGCCTTCTTGGCTCTGTTCAGCGTCGCACAATCTGCGGAACAGGCCAAACCCTCCAACGCCGAATTCGCACTGACCCCGGAGGAAGCAAAGATGGACGTGGAGGCGAGAGCCCGCTTCTTTAAATTGTGGAAATTCTTCCAGCCTCTTATTACGAAAGGCGTCAAACTTCTCGCGAAAGTAATTTCACGACCGCGCCCACAACCCGAGCCAACTCCTGAACCATCCACACAGGCACCACAGCAGCAATAAAGAGGAACTTAATGTTTTGAACTAAAATGCCTTTGAGTTGTGAATGAAGTGTTTTCGCTTAAATGATGACATGATTCCACAATGAATGTTGGTTAATGGAATAAGAAACAATACGTATTCCCGATTTAAGCAACAAGCTATAGGTATAAGACAAGGATGAGAATTAATGCTGGAGAATCTCCGAAGTTCAGAGGTTATGTAACAATAATGGGAACGCACAGGAATCCCTACGCTCGGAGCGGCAAAAACAGTTAAGCGATGAATGCGTCTTCCATGCGGTAAAGGAAACTGTACAATGTCGACATACACGAACAACAACAGGTACTTAGGTTACCGCGACGATCACTGATCACTGACACTGACCGCATCTGCTGCAATGCATTCAACGTGATAAATTCGCACCCGGTTTGCAGCATTAGACTGTAGGTACTACGTGAACTCCTTTGGCATAGAGTTTCAATAGCTCAACGCTAAAGCAACGTCTGTATGAAAGGTTCCCACAATAGAACCTAAGTAAAATGTGAATAGATACAGCGCCATTCGGAAACGAAAGCTTAATGTCCAAACCCTTATATGGAAGTCATTGCGATACGAAGTAATAGACAAATTGGTCAAATGGAGTATTGATACATTCGGCGCAGCTATCAGATTGCATCTTCATAGTCACGTGCAATGTAATAGTATCACGTCGGTCAATGATAGGATTAATTTCTTCCTGCAACAATTCTGGAGCTCTTAGTTCAATCCTTCGACAGGTCAATCCCACGATCTGTGCCTTAGAGCTTACTTACGTTCCCTTAGGCAAGTGGCATTTGTCAATCTGGTTAAAGCTATCCTGGCTATCGGATCTTGTACAACGTTATAGTTAATATTGGTTCAGAGAATGATTATCGAGTAATAAAACAAATGATAAGAATATTCACGACACACGTATGTCTAGTCTGCTGGTTAAGCCGAGAAGAGCGCTCTCTTCCTGACCATCCGAGCACACATCACTAAGAGACCGATCATTGGTTTCTAGGAGCAGCCAAAGTTGCTTCAGTTCTAAGGCCAGACAACCTCGATAGCCGTATACACTGACATGTGAGGTAAAGGTCACCAGAGGATAATAACGTCCTTTGCTCGCAATCAAATGTAACAGAGCTGCCTGTCGGAAGTCGATGACCGTGAGCGATTGTCAACAATTTTCTCTTCCAGAACATCTGTGTTTTGAATAATTTACGTAATCACATGTGTATCTCTTTTTTACTTCAGCGCGGTATGTTATTTCATCAGGATGGAATGACGCAAATCGACATACAGATTGCAGGTAACGCACAACTAAGCTAACAGACATGATCGTCGAAGACTGGCTACTTCCTGGTAAAAGTTCCTATAAAAGCTGCATCGATATTCACCATTTTTCAAGTTGTGTTTCAGCTACAATCCCAAAACAACATCAGCAACATGAAGATCGCTTTCTCGTTCGTACTGGTCGCCTTCTTGGCTCTGTTCAGCGTCGCACAATCTGCGGAACAGGCCAAACCCTCCAACGCCGAATTCGCACTGACCCCGGAGGAAGCAAAGATGGACGTGGAGGCGAGAGCCCGCTTCTTTAAATTGTGGAAATTCTTCCAGCCTCTTCTTACGAAAGGCGTCAAACTTCTCGCGAAAGTAATTTTACGACCGCGCCCACAACCCGAGCCAACTCCTGAACCATCCACACAGGCACCACAGCAGCAATAAAGAGGAACTTAATGTTTTGAACTAAAATGCCTTTGAGTTGTGAATGAAGTGTTTTCGCTTAAATGATGACATGATTCCACAATGAATGTTGGTTAATGGAATAAGAAACAATACGTATTCCCGATTTAAGCAACAAGCTATAGGTATAAGACAAGGATGAGAATTAATGCTGGAGAATCTCCGAAGTTCAGAGGTTATGTAACAATAATGGGAACGCACAGGAATCCCTACGCTCGGAGCGGCAAAAACAGTTAAGCGATGAATGCGTCTTCCATGCGGTAAAGGAAACTGTACAATGTCGACATACACGAACAACAACAGGTACTTAGGTTACCGCGACGATCACTGATCACTGACACTGACCGCATCTGCTGCAATGCATTCAACGTGATAAATTCGCACCCGGTTTGCAGCATTAGACTGTAGGTACTACGTGAACTCCTTTGGCATAGAGTTTCAATAGCTCAACGCTAAAGCAACGTCTGTATGAAAGGTTCCCACAATAGAACCTAAGTAAAATGTGAATAAATACAGCGCCATTCGGAAACGAAAGCTTAATGTCCAAACCCTTATATGGAAGTCATTGCGATACGAAGTAATAGACAAATTGGTCAAATGGAGTATTGATACATTCGGCGCAGCTATCAGATTGCATCTTCATAGTCACGTGCAATGTAATAGTATCACGTCGGTCAATGATAGGATTAATTTCTTCCTGCAACAATTCTGGAGCTCTTAGTTCAATCCTTCGACAGGTCAATCCCACGATCTGTGCCTTAGAGCTTACTTACGTTCCCTTAGGCAAGTGGCATTTGTCAATCTGGTTAAAGCTATCCTGGCTATCGGATCTTGTACAACGTTATAGTTTATATTGGTTCAGAGAATGATTATCGAGTAATAAAACAAATGATAAGAATATTCACGACACACGTATGTCTAGTCTGCTGGTTAAGCCGAGAAGAGCGCTCTCTTCCTGACCATCCGAGCACACATCACTAAGAGACCGATCATTGGTTTCTAGGAGCAGCCAAAGTTGCTTCAGTTCTAAGGCCAGACAACCTCGATAGCCGTATACACTGACATGTGAGGTAAAGGTCACCAGAGGATAATAACGTCCTTTGCTCGCAATCAAATGTTACAGAGCTGCCTGTCGGAAGTCGATGACCGTGAGCGATTGTCAACAATTTTCTCTTCCAGAACATCTGTGTTTTGAATAATTTACGTAATCACATGTGTATCTCTTTTTTACTTTAGCGCGGTATGTTATTTCATCAGGATGGAATGACGCAAATCGACATACAGATTGCAGGTAACGCACAACTAAGCTAACAGACATGATTGTCGAAGACTGGCTACTTCCTGGTAAAAGTTCCTATAAAAGCTGCATCGATATTCACCATTTTTCAAGTTGTGTTTCAGCTACAATCCCAAAACAACATCAGCATCATGAAGATCGCTTTCTCGTTCGTACTGGTCGCCTTCTTGGCTCTGTTCAGCGTCGCACAATCTGCGGAACAGGCCAAACCCTCCAACGCCGAATTCGCACTGACCCCGGAGGAAGCAAAGATGGACGTGGAGGCGAGAGCCCGCTTCTTTAAATTGTGGAAATTCTTCCAGCCTCTTCTTACGAAAGGCGTCAAACTTCTCGCGAAAGTAATTTTACGACCGCGCCCACAACCCGAGCCAACTCCTGAACCATCCACACAGGCACCACAGCAGCAATAAAGAGGAACTTAATGTTTTGAACTAAAATGCCTTTGAGTTGTGAATGAAGTGTTTTCGCTTAAATGATGACATGATTCCACAATGAATGTTGGTTAATGGAATAAGAAACAATACGTATTCCCGATTTAAGCAACAAGCTATAGGTATAAGACAAGGATGAGAATTAATGCTGGAGAATCTCCGAAGTTCAGAGGTTATGTAACAATAATGGGAACGCACAGGAATCCCTACGCTCGGAGCGGCAAAAACAGTTAAGAGACGAATGCGTCTTCCATGCGCTAAAGGAAACTGTACAATGTCGACATACACGAACAACAACAGGTACTTAGGTTACCGCGACGATCACTGATCACTGACACTGATCGCATCAGCTGGAATGCATTCAACGTGATAAATTCACACCCGGTTTGCAGCATTAGACTGTAGGTACTACGTGAACGCCTTTGGCATAGAGTTTCAATAGCTCAACGCTAAAGCAACGTCTGTATGAAAGGTTCCCACAATAGAACCTAAGTAAAATGTGAATAGATACAGCGCCATTCGGAAACGAAAGCTTAATGTCCAAACCCTTATATGGAAGTCATTGCGATACGAAGTAATAGACAAATTGGTCAAATGGAGTATTGATACATTCGACGCAGCTATCAGATTGCATCTTCATAGTCACGTGCAATGTAATAGTATCACGTCGGTCAATGACAGGATTAATTTCTTCCTGCAACAATTCTGGAGCGCTTAGAGCAAACCTTCGACAGGTCAATCCCACGATCTGTGCCTTAGAGCTTACTTACGTTCCCTTAGACAAGTGGCATTTGTCAATCTGGTTAAAGCAATGCTGACTGGTGGATCTTGTACAACGTTTTAGTTTATATTGGTTCAGAGAATGATTATCGAGTAATAAAACAAATGATAAGAACATTCACGACACACGTATGTCTAGTCTGCTGGTTAAGCCGAGAAGAGCGCTCTCTTCCTGACCATCCGGGCACGCATCACTAAGAGACCGATCATTGTCCTCTAGGAACAGCCAAAGTTGTTTCCGTTCTAAGGCCAGACAACATCGATAGCCATATACACTGACAACTGAGGTAAAGGCCATCAGAGGATAATAACGTCCTTTGCTCGCAATCAAATGTTACAGAGCTGCCTGTCGGAAGTCGATGACTGTGAACGATCGTCAACAATTTTATCTTCCAGAACATCTGTGTTTTGAATAATTTACGTAATCACATGTGTATCTTTTTTTTACTTCAGCGCGGTATGTTATTTCATCAGGATGGAATGACGCAAATCGACATACAGATTGCAAGTAACGCGCAACTAAGCTAACAGACATGATCGTCGAAGACTGGCTACTTCCTGGTAAAAGTTCCTATAAAAGCTGCATCGATATTCACCATTTTTCAAGTTGTGTTTCAGCTACAATCCCAAAACAACATCAGCATCATGAAGATCGCTTTCTCGTTCGTACTGGTCGCCTTCTTGGCTCTGTTCAGCGTCGCACAATCTGCGGAACAGGCCAAACCCTCCAACGCCGAATTCGCACTGACCCCGGAGGAAGCAAAGATGGACGTGGAGGCGAGAGCCCGCTTCTTTAAATTGTGGAAATTCTTCCAGCCTCTTCTTACGAAAGGCGTCAAACTTCTCGCGAAAGTAATTTTACGACCGCGCCCACAACCCGAGCCAACTCCTGAACCATCCACACAGGCACCACAGCAGCAATAAAGAGGAACTTAATGTTTTGAACTAAAATGCCTTTGAGTTGTGAATGAAGTGTTTTCGCTTAAATGATGACATGATTCCACAATGAATGTTGGTTAATGGAATAAGAAACAATACGTATTCCCGATTTAAGCAACAAGCTATAGGTATAAGACAAGGATGAGAATTAATGCTGGAGAATCTCCGAAGTTCAGAGGTTATGTAACAATAATAGGAACGCACAGGAATCCCTACGCTCGGAGCGGCAAAAACAGTTAAGCGATGAATGCGTCTTCCATGCGGTAAAGGAAACTGTACAATGTCGACATACACGAACAACAACAGGTACTTAGGTTACCGCGACGATCACTGATCACTGACACTGACCGCATCTGCTGCAATGCATTCAACGTGATAAATTCGCACCCGGTTTGCAGCATTAGACTGTAGGTACTACGTGAACGCCTTTGGCATAGAGTTTCAATAGCTCAACGCTAAAGCAACGTCTGTATGAAAGGTTCCCACAATAGAACCTAAGTAATATGTGAATAGATACAGCGCCATTCGGAAACGAAAGCTTAATGTCCAAACCCTTATATGGAAGTCATTGCGATACGAAGTAATAGACAAATTGGTCAAATGGAGTATTGATACATTCGGCGCAGCTATCAGATTGCATCTTCATAGTCACGTGCAATGTAATAGTATCACGTCGGTCAATGATAGGATTAATTTCTTCCTGCAACAATTCTGGAGCTCTTAGTTCAATCCTTCGACAGGTCAATCCCACGATCTGTGCCTTAGAGCTTACTTACGTTCCCTTAGGCAAGTGGCATTTGTCAATCTGGTTAAAGCTATCCTGGCTATCGGATCTTGTACAACGTTATAGTTTATATTGGTTCAGAGAATGATTATCGAGTAATAAAACAAATGATAAGAATATTCACGACACACGTATGTCTAGTCTGCTGGTTAAGCCGAGAAGAGCGCTCTCTTCCTGACCATCCGAGCACACATCACTAAGAGACCGATCATTGGTTTCTAGGAGCAGCCAAAGTTGCTTCAGTTCTAAGGCCAGACAACCTCGATAGCCGTATACACTGACATGTGAGGTAAAGGTCACCAGAGGATAATAACGTCCTTTGCTCGCAATCAAATGTAACAGAGCTGCCTGTCGGAAGTCGATGACCGTGAGCGATTGTCAACAATTTTCTCTTCCAGAACATCTGTGTTTTGAATAATTTACGTAATCACATGTGTATCTCTTTTTTACTTCAGCGCGGTATGTTATTTCATCAGGATGGAATGACGCAAATCGACATACAGATTGCAGGTAACGCACAACTAAGCTAACAGACATGATCGTCGAAGACTGGCTACTTCCTGGTAAAAGTTCCTATAAAAGCTGCATCGATATTCACCATTTTTCAAGTTGTGTTTCAGCTACAATCCCAAAACAACATCAGCAACATGAAGATCGCTTTCTCGTTCGTACTGGTCGCCTTCTTGGCTCTGTTCAGCGTCGCACAATCTGCGGAACAGGCCAAACCCTCCAACGCCGAATTCGCACTGACCCCGGAGGAAGCAAAGATGGACGTGGAGGCGAGAGCCCGCTTCTTTAAATTGTGGAAATTCTTCCAGCCTCTTCTTACGAAAGGCGTCAAACTTCTCGCGAAAGTAATTTTACGACCGCGCCCACAACCCGAGCCAACTCCTGAACCATCCACACAGGCACCACAGCAGCAATAAAGAGGAACTTAATGTTTTGAACTAAAATGCCTTTGAGTTGTGAATGAAGTGTTTTCGCTTAAATGATGACATGATTCCACAATGAATGTTGGTTAATGGAATAAGAAACAATACGTATTCCCGATTTAAGCAACAAGCTATAGGTATAAGACAAGGATGAGAATTAATGCTGGAGAATCTCCGAAGTTCAGAGGTTATGTAACAATAATGGGAACGCACAGGAATCCCTACGCTCGGAGCGGCAAAAACAGTTAAGAGACGAATGCGTCTTCCATGCGGTAAAGGAAACTGTACAATGTCGACATACACGAACAACAACAGGTACTTAGGTTACCGCGACGATCACTGATCACTGACACTGATCGCATCAGCTGGAATGCATTCAACGTGATAAATTCACACCCGGTTTACAGCATTAGACTGTAGGTACTACGTGAACGCCTTTGGCATAGAGTTTCAATAGCTCAACGCTAAAGCAACGTCTGTATGAAAGGTTCCCACAATAGAACCTAAGTAAAATGTGAATAAATACAGCGCCATTCGGAAACGAAAGCTTAATGTCCAAACCCTTATATGGAAGTCATTGCGATACGAAGTAATAGACAAATTGGTCAAATGGAGTATTGATACATTCGACGCAGCTATCAGATTGCATCTTCATAGTCACGTGCAATGTAATAGTATCACGTCGGTCAATGATAGGATTTATTTCTTCCTGCAACAATTCTGAAGCGCTCAGTTCAATCCTTCGACAGGTCAGTCCCACGATCTGTGCCTTAAAGCTTACTTACGTTCCCTTAGGCAAGTGGCATTTGTCAATCTGGTTAAAGCTATCCTGGCTGTCGGATCTTGTACAACGTTATAGTTTATATTGGTTCAGAGAATGATTATCGAGTAATAAAACAAATGATAAGAATATTCACGACACACGTATGTCTAGTCTGCTGGTTAAGCCGAGAAGAGCGCTCTCTTCCTGACCATCCGAGCACACATCACTAAGAGACCGATCATTGGTTTCTAGGAGCAGCCAAAGTTGCTTCAGTTCTAAGGCCAGACAACCTCGATAGCCGTATACACTGACATCTGAGGTAAAGGTCACCAGAGGATAATAACGTCCTTTGCTCGCAATCAAATGTTACAGAGCTGCCTGTCGGAAGTCGATGACCGTGAGCGATCGTCAACAATTTTCTCTTCCAGAACATCTGTGTTTTGAACAACTTACGTAATCACATGTGTATCTCTTTTTTACTTCAGCGCGGTATGTTATTTCATCAGGATGGAATGACGCAAATTGACATACAGATTGCAGGTAACGCGCAACTAAGCTAACAGACATGATCGTCGAAGACTGGCTACTTCCTGGTAAAAGTTCCTATAAAAGCTGCATTGATATTCACCATTTTTCAAGTTGTGTTTCAGCTACAAACCCAAAACACCATCAGCAACATGAAAATCGCTTTCTCGTTCGTACTGGTCGCCTTCTTGGCTCTGTTCAGCGTCGCACAATCTGCGGAACAGGCCAAACCCTCCAACGCCGAATTCGCACTGACCCCGGAGGAAGCAAAGATGGACGTGGAGGCGAGAGCCCGCTTCTTTAAATTGTGGAAATTCTTCCAGCCTCTTCTTACGAAAGGCGTCAAACTTCTCGCGAAAGTAATTTCACGACCGCGCCCACAACCCGAGCCAACTCCTGAACCATCCACACAGGCACCACAGCAGCAATAAAGAGGAACTTAATGTTTTGAACTAAAATGCCTTTGAGTTGTGAATGAAGTGTTTTCGCTTAAATGACGATTTGATCAGTTTAGCGTTGTTTTCTGTTTTGGTACATGTTTCATATACCGTATCGATCATTTTAATTTCGCTCTTATTACATCATCCAATACAGTATTTTACTGTGTTTCTGACACTTAAAGGAGGTTATAATAATAAGTCGTGGGGATCCCTTTTTCTAAGTCAGCTCTTTATTTTTTGAAGATCAGATTCAGAGTGCCTTGCGCTAATTCCTTTTGTTTGAATGTCGTTATGTCCTATTTGTTTGAGATGTTCCACTAGCAATCGTTTCATGTCATATTCGCAACGCGTTATGCTGCAACAAATGTGTTTTGTTCGCTCTACCACCTGAGTAAACTCACGAAATACGGCAGCACTCTTATTCATCCCAAGCTCCTATAAAACTTGAAACATTTGCCACACAAAATCCAGTTACAAAACACGTTCAACAATATGAAGCTCGCTCTGGTCTTCGTCCTGATTACCTTCTTGGCAGGGGCCGGTTTCTCTCAGGCTGCAGAGGCAACTACTTTCGGTGGTGAAACTGGAACGCTTGAAGTTTCGGCAGAACCTATTGGACGTGGCATAAGAGAACTTTTCAAAATGTTGTATGAAAAATACTTCGGTCAGCGACGACCGATCATGGTATAATAAAAATGAGCAATGCTGTACCAATCGGCAGTATTGTTTTCATTGTATTATTTGGAATAGTTGATGATTTTTTATTCAAAGAGAACGGCCAGGCCATATTTATTATAACTTAAGGTAATTCAATCTAAGATACAGTTCACATTCCTTTAAAGAGATTTCCTTCTCTAAACAGTGAAAGATCACCTCATCCCTGGTGTACTCGGCCGAAATAGTTAATGTAGGATGATAGAAAAAGAAAGTTCGTTTATTTTCAATCATTCATCAATTGTCTTACAACCTTCCGAGTGCAGTTCCCGAACTAGACTCCTCGTCCGCTATCCTCGCTAGCTTCCTTCTGACAACTGTGTTGCCAGCCTTAACACCAACTGTCACCAAGCACAGGGTGATTAATTTCCTACATTAATGTTATCGAATGTTAGTTATAACATTATATCTCCGTTACCGTAAAGTCTTCCGTTGCTAACGGGACACAGCCCGGGTAGGTTTGTACCGGTCGTAATGTGTGAAAAAGCACCACCACTGCCAGTAAAACCCCTGATCGCTTTCAATTAAGTACATTTAGAAACTTTTTAATGTGTTTGGAGGTGAGATATTGCTTACAAAATGGCAAACTTTTGGATATAAAGTGTTCGTTTCGCCATCATTCAACAGCACGGCGCATCTAGTTCGGCTTCATAACAAGCGATGTTTGGTGATAATGAGAGCGAAGTGGTCACTGGCTAGATCATCATCATGTCTGAAGATTGTGTACTCTTTATCTGCGGTTATTAAAACGTAAACTAGCTATTGAAGCTATCAAATTGGACTGTACTCATAATCACTTTTTTTAGATCGATAACACCACCATTGATTTTTCCGAGTACACCCGGGATAAGGTGATCTTTCACTGTTTGGATAAAGGAAATGTCTTCAAATGAATGTGAATTGTATCTTAGATTAAGCTACCTTTAGGTGTAAGCAATATGGCCTGACCATTCTTGTTGAATAAAAAAATAAAAATAATCATTATTGATTGATGATCATCAATAAAAACGGGTCGAAGAAAGTGTAGTTGCTTAAGCGCGTTTCATAGCTATTTCTTGCCCGCGTTCAAGTACTCCTCACTTCCACGATACACGCTGGGACGCAAAGGTCGCCTGCAATAGCTTAACAAACGGTGAAAGAGCAGTTTTAAGGGTAGTAAGGTCGCCCTACCGTATAAAATCATAAAAAGACATCAATTGGGACATTCTCCACCAGCGTCATGAAGACCTAAATATTGCATTTTGGTAGCTACACTTTTCGTAAAATGGCTTAGTAAGATTTGATTTTCATTGCCCAGCACAAGTGTAGTTGCATATTCTGATGTATCATTATTCACGTTCTACCGTTCCAATTTTGTTTAGTCAACTTTTCCAGAATACTGAACACTCGTTGATGATTTCCTTATGCATAACACCTGCGTCCAGAACAATTCAGCTGACGTGTATTATCAACACAGTGATATTTTTAAGTTGACGGGTAGGGCACGTACGAGCAGTTCTCAGCTCATCACATGCGGTCGGTTCCCAGACCGCAACGAGTGATCTACTGGCTGCGTACGTGATCAAGGTGTAGACAACACTCTGAACTTCGGAGATTCTCCAGCATTAATTCTCATCCTTGTCTTATACCTATAGCTTGTTGCTTAAATCGGGAATAAATGTTGTTTCTAATTCCATAAACCAACATTCATTGTGGAATCATGTCATCATTTAAGCGAAAACACTTCATTCACAACTCAAAGGCGTTTTAGTTCAAAACATTAAGTTCCTCTTTATTGCTGCTGTGGTGCCTGTGTGAATGGTTCAGGAGTTGGCTTGGGTTGTGCTTAGTTAGGAAATAGTTTGAGAAAATTTTTTAAGGCTGGCTTAAAGCCACATGTCCAGAATTTAATGAGGCGAGCTCTCGCCTCCACGTCCATTTTTGCTTCCTCCGGGGTCAGTGCGAATTCGGCGTTGGAGGGTTTGGCCTGTTCCGCAGATTGTGCGACGCTGAACAGAGCCAAGAAGGCGACCAGTACGAACGAGAAAGCGATTTTCATGTTGCTGATGGTGTTTTGGGTTTGTAGCTGAAACACAACTTGAAAAATGGTGAATATCAATGCAGCTTTTATAGGAACTTTTACCAGGAAGTAGCCAGTCTTCGACAATCATGTCTGTTAGCTTAGTTGTGCTTTTACGTTCAAAACATTGCACGAATATCAAACAATCTGCGTCATGCCCTGCGTCAACTTAAAAATATCATTGTGTTGATAATACACGTCAGCTGAATTGTTCTGGAAGCAGTATTCAGCATTCTGGGAAAGTTGAATAAACAAAATTGGAGCGGTAGAACGTGAATACCCATCCGGCAAAAGCTTTTTTTTGTAACAATGTTAGTGAGGTGCCACATCGAACGCTTGGCTCGTTTGATGCACGTCCGGCAAAATTTGAGCTTTTTTTGTAACAATATTAGTGAGATGCCACATCGAACGGCAGATCGAACAACTGTCCCATTCGATGGTTAAGATTCCGACGAATGGTCGCCCTCTCCCGTTCCCCGTTCAAAATGCATGGCGCGTTCTCGCGCGTTGTTTTCTCTCCCGTGAGCTATATTTTTTTCTTTCAATGTGTCCGTGTAAGTGGATCGAGGGTGATTGAGTGTGCGTTTAACTGCGAACGCAGGCACGCAAGGAAGGACGAAAACAACACGATACTACACTGGCTAAAACAGGCGCGCGTACATTTTCACAATACCTGACAAAAAAATAAATACATGAGTTGATTCATAATGCGCAAAAAAGTTCACTTGAAAGTTAATCACTATTTCACTCCAAACACAAAACACCAACTATGTTTAGATGCATAAAAAGAAGGACGCATTGTCCACAACATGTACCGAAAGTTTTTTTCCTTACTCCAATATCAATGCGCTTGACGAAGCAAGCACGGAGTGCAGGAAGAAAACAAACACCACACATTTATGGCATGGAAAATACACATGCAAACAATCTTCTTCACTTCACAAAAACAACATTCTCTGGCAGACCGCACTGCACAAAACAAGTGCGCATCACTTGCAAACTTCCGCGCATAGTTGGTACACCCGCACAGATCTAAATGTTCTAACACCCACGACACGTCCGTCCCGGACTTAGCGTTCAGCAGACTGAGCTGACCTCGCTTTTTATCGAAAAAAATCATGTCAACTTTGAAGAGCCATAACATGAAAACGGGTTTGAGGTGAGGCGATTTATGAATAGCAATGTAAACTAGAATAGTTAAATTAATTTTCATTTACATATTGCATCGATATTGGATTACGTTTACAAAAGGTGTAAGCCTTCAAACTCGGTTGCTCGGTTGCTCGGTTGCCAGGAATGGGGTAGATCACGGTCTAAGCCAGTTTTTTTGTATGCGTTTTGACGTTTCCAGGCTTATCCGCTTACAGCTCGCCATACAAATGGCAAGCCAAGTTAAGCCTAGGAAAGAAGGATTAGATTGGTTTCTCAATGAAAGTACCCAAGTACCCAAAACCCAAACTCGACAAATGTCAAAACAAAGAATTTTGCTAGCTAGCCTGAGCCAGGTAAGGCCAAGTTTCCCGTGTGCGAAAAAGGTAAACAAATTTTTTTAACGAAAAGAACTGAAAAAGGATTATTTTGATAGTCAGACTTGTATATTATTTCAAATACATTGAAATTAAAATGAAATTACTAAACTTAAATCGATTTTTCTCAAATTTTAGTTTCACAAAAATGATCCCTTGTGTCATTCTTTATCTCAAAATGCTATGTCCTTTACGAATCTGTACAGAATGATACAGCCCGGTACCTGGATTATTTGACAGATACAGGCTTAAAGCTTAAGCTTTCTAACTTTTGGGATGATCTACCCCAATATTGGTATTGAAAAAAATAATCCAAAAACAGTGAGTAAACAATTTCAAAAACATGCAACACTTAACATTTCTTTGAAAAATACCACGAATTTCATTGTTCCGTACGAAACGGAAGAATTAATAGACAGGAGAGTATTTAGCGATCTCGAAAGAGAGCGAGAGAAGGTTGAGAGAGCTCGTTGGTAAGCGAGAGGAGTTTGTTGCAAGCGACTGAAGCGGACAGACGTGTTCTAGAGAAATAAAAAAAAGAAACACTAAAAGTTTTAAAGAAAAGCACTAAAGAAAAGAAAGAATCTGAGTTGTGCTCGATCCATTGCTCCCCCTGGCAGAATATCCATTTGGTCCTTCGAACCGGATCGAGTAAAAAAGGCTAATAAATGTTTAGGAGTTGTCCAACCGAAGTTGGGTCCTATTTTTATTCTTCCTTCCAACTGCTGGGAGTTAGGTTCCAGACAACTTTGCTTCCCTACTTTACGATTACTGGCAGAAGGATTTTCTTGTCGAATATCGGAGCGATTACTCGCAGAAGGTCTTCCTCGTCGGGGGCCGGAGCGATAACTCGCAGAAGGTCTTCCTCGTCGGAGATCGGAGCGATAACTAGCAGAAGAACTTCCTCGTCGGAGATCGGAGCGATAACTCGCAGAAGGTCTTCCTCGTCGGGGGCCGGAGCGATAACTCGCAGAAGGTCTTCCTCGTCGGGGGCCGGAGCGATAACTAACTTTCGTTCGGACATGCCACCGCTTTTATATTGTGCTGGCCATGTCTCGAACTTTCCTGTCTCCTTTCGTGTTTGATCCTGTCTGTTTTTTCGTTTGTTCGAGTATTCCTTCGTTCCTCTCCTACAAACAAGGATCTTATTGTTCTAGCTTTTACCGGTTGCTAGTTTGGGTTTACCTAGGAACAAAGGACTGATTGTGTTCGTCGTGTCCAGGCAAAACTTCCCAACTAGCAATTTGTTTAGTACCCTCTTTTTTGCCTAGGTGGCGCTATTTTGTGTCTTGGCTATTTGCGATGCTCTGGTCGCCACAGTACTCCCCTCCTAGAGCGGTGTTACCAGAAACTGTGTGTGACTAGGAAACACCGATCGAAAGATTCCGCCAGGAAGTGGCGACGAAGGATAACACATCGATGATGGGATCAGGCAACGGTTGTTGCTAAGCCTCGGTGATTCGGTCGGGTGACGGTTGTCACGACGTGATGAAGGCGGGCACATCGGTGATGTGATCAGGCAACGGTTGATCCAAGGAACTCCCTCAGCTGGTCGATCGTCGTTGGCGTCGTATCGCGGACTATGACGGTTGGCTCCCGTGGATGAGGGCAGGAGGCTGCGAGTCGGTCGAGGGCCCGAAAGTTGATCTAGAGGGCGTGAGGCGCGTGCCGGTGTTTGTCGTGTGTCGGAACCGAATGGTCAATCCAGGGAACTCCATCAGCAGGTCGATGATCGTCAACGTTGTATCGTAAACCAATTCGGTTGGTTCCAATGGATGTCGTCAGGCTCAGGATCAATGTGCCATCAGCGATGATGGTAGTTCGTTCGTTCCCAGGACACTCAACGCGGTTGTGTTTGTCGTTGTGCAGTGCAAAGAAAACGACCAGTAGATGATGGTGTGGCTGCGTTCGTCACGCAATAAGACGGCGTGGATAGCGTTTCCTGGGAAATTACAGCGTCTAGTTTTGTC
Organism: Anopheles marshallii; assembly: GCF_943734725.1. Taxonomy (NCBI): domain Eukaryota; kingdom Metazoa; phylum Arthropoda; class Insecta; order Diptera; family Culicidae; genus Anopheles; species Anopheles marshallii. Next base: position 52,670,703 of record NC_071327.1, read on the forward strand.
GAGTGTAGGGGCGCTCCGTATGTGCTTTTTGGCGCACTAATACGGCGTCACTGCGGATGACGGACGCTGTATATTTGATGGAATACGTGTAACGAAACGGCATCGAACGGGATGATGTCAAACGGAATGATGTCCTACGGAAAGGTGCGGACGGGATAGCGTCGGTACGGATGGTGTTTGTCGACATGAGCCGTTACACGACGATGTGTAAGGTAGCAGCATTTACGGGCCGAGGCGTTGGTACGAGGTGGTACCGGATGTTTCGTGGCTGCTGGTGTCGTTCCTCGGCTGCGGAGTTATCGCTCGTTTCTGCGTTCGTCCTTCTATGGTGGCGTTGTTCAGCACGTGGTGAAAGAAAATGGCGGCGTTCGGAAATCGTCACCGTTCACAGCGATCGTGATGATTGCGTTCATCGTGCGGTGAAACGGCTTGAGGTGGTACGGCGTGTACGGACACAAGGCTAGGCGTGTACGAGTCGGCGTCGGAGAGCCAGCGTCATACTCAACAGTGTTGGTACGGGACGATGTCGGGTGAAGCGGCTTGTGCGGATCGAGACTGTACACTAACACGTACGTGGAGTAAAGAAACCGGATGGTTCCTCAGTACCCATGTTGATCCTCGGTGCCAGTGGTGCGGTACCCAACAAGCCTGTTTGAAGGCTGATGGTGGAAGGAATCACGTCGGGGTCACCAGTTTTAGGAGCTGTCCAACCGAAGTTGGGTCCTATTTTTATTCTTCCTTCCAACTGCTGGGAGTTAGGTTCCAGACAACTTTGCTTCCCTACTTTACGATTACTGGCAGAAGGATTTTCTTGTCGAATATCGGAGCGATTACTCGCAGAAGGTCTTCCTCGTCGGGGGCCGGAGCGATAACTCGCAGAAGGTCTTCCTCGTCGGAGATCGGAGCGATAACTAGCAGAAGAACTTCCTCGTCGGAGATCGGAGCGATAACTCGCAGAAGGTCTTCCTCGTCGGGGGCCGGAGCGATAACTCGCAGAAGGTCTTCCTCGTCGGGGGCCGGAGCGATAACTAACTTTCGTTCGGACATGCCACCGCTTTTATATTGTGCTGGCCATGTCTCGAACTTTCCTGTCTCCTTTCGTGTTTGATCCTGTCTGTTTTTTCGTTTGTTCGAGTATTCCTTCGTTCCTCTCCTACAAACAAGGATCTTATTGTTCTAGCTTTTACCGGTTGCTAGTTTGGGTTTACCTAGGAACAAAGGACTGATTGTGTTCGTCGTGTCCAGGCAAAACTTCCCAACTAGCAATTTGTTTAGTACCCTCTTTTTTGCCTAGGTGGCGCTATTTTGTGTCTTGGCTATTTGCGATGCTCTGGTCGCCACAAATGTAAGATAAGGAGTAGAACACCACGATCAGAATCACACAGAGCGGAACTGTTTTGCCACTTTATTTGTCAAGCTCCTGTAAGCGACTCCACTCTTCGAACCGCTATCCTCTCTTTTTATAGATTTCACAATTTCTCTTTCTCTTTTAGTCCACACTCACACCACACGGCTTCTCCTGACTGCCACTTTCGTCCCGAAAGAACTCACTCTTCCTCGTTGTCTAACTGATAGATTTTCATGTGACTAGCCGCAGTAGTTGTTATATTGGGCCCGTCACCTGTTATTTTCTCTACCCTATAACGATCATTTGACATACTTTCTAGAACTTTATATGGACCTATAAACTTGGTGGCACATTTTTGCCCTGGGTTGAACTGTGTTCTTTGTATTAGTACAATATCTCCGTTTCGATATTTACGTGCCTTTCTTGCTCTCAAATCATACGACCTTTTTTGTTCTACCTGAGCCTTCTCAATGCATGCTCTTGCTTCTGCTCTAATAGCATTACGTTCTTCATTAAACCGTGCCAAACGAATTTCTTCCATTAGCTCTGATATTTGTAAATCATGTGTGTTTCGCATTTTGACTCCAAACATTGCCTCAAATGGCGTTATTTTTGTGCTTTGATGCATGTTACCGTTGATCCATTTTTGTACAGTGCCGATATGCTTATACCACTTCCGAGGGTCATTCACACTAATCTTCGTTAACATTGTCAAAATTACTTGATTCGTTCTCTCTACCTGCCCGTTCCCACGCGGGATACCCGTTGCAATCTCGACATGTTCAATATTTTCATCTTGGCAGTATTGCTTGAAACTATTAGAGGTGAAAGCACTTCCCTTGTCACTAACTATTCTCCTTGGATTCCCGAAGAATTCACTCTGATTTCTTAGACGCTGAATCACCTCTTGAGCTGCGTTAGTCTTCGTTGGATAGATCCAAACATACTTAGCAAATGCGTCGACCACAACAAATAAATATTTGTATAGTTTATTTGTTGCCTCTATTGGTCCAACATGATCAACATGGTAGGTATCGAAAGGTACGTCTCCTTTTGCTATTGGATTTAATAATCCATCACGCTTGCCTCGTTTTCGTTCTGCTAACAAACAAGTTACACAACATTCTACTTTTTTCTTGATTTTCTCAGTTAGGTTTGGGATGTAATCTTCTTCTTTGGCCCGCTCTTATTGTTGAGCACGTCGTGCTGACATGGCCTGGTCACCAATACGTTTCCAGGAAACTCGATCCAGGGCTGCCGCTCTCCATCCTCTGCTGCACCCGATCTCCGATAGGTTCTGCTCCACCTGATCCAGCCAACGGGCTCGCTGCGCTCCTCTGCGTCTCGTGCCGAACGGGTCGCCGACGAGGACCTTTTTGGTGGGGCACGAGTCCGGCATCCTCATGACGTGCCCCAACCAGCGTATCCTTCCGGCCTTCGCCACCGTGAGGATGTCAGGTCCCCCAAACAGCTCAGCAAGCTCGTGGTTCATTCTCCTCCTCCACCCGTCGTGCTCCAAGATACTGCCAAAGATCGTCCTTAGCACACGGCGTTCGAAAACACCGAGTGCATTGGCATCCTCTGTGAGCATGGTCCAAGACTCATGACCATAGAGGACAGCCGGCCGTATCAATGTACGGTATATTGTGCATTTCATGCGCAGGAGAAGGTTTCTGGATCGTAGGAGTTTGTGGAGCCCGTAGTAGGCACGATTCCCCTGAACAATGCGCCTTCGGATTTCGCTGCTTACGTTGTTGTCCGAAGTTATGATCGTACCGAGGTAGCAGAACTCCTCTACTACCTCGAGATCATCGCCGTCGACCGATACGCTGCTTCCCAGCATGGCCCTATTACGGTCAGAGCCTCCGGCAAGCAGGTACTTTGTCTTCGTCGCATTGATCAGCAATCCAATCCTTGAGGCTTCGCGCTTCAGTCTGGTGTACGCCTCGTACACCGCCGCAGATGTCCTTCCGATGATGTCGATGTCATCCGCGAAGCCAAGGAATTGGATGGAACGGGTGAAAATCGTGCCCCGCATATCGAAGCCCGCGCTTCTCATGACACCTTCCAGAGCGATGTTGAACAGCAGACAGGAGAGTCCGTCACCTTGCCTCAATCCCCGGTGAGACTCGAACGCATCCGACAGCATGCTCGATACTCTCACCTTGCACTGCACCCTATCCATGGTGGCCCTCAACAGCCGCACCAGCTTTCCCGGAAAGCCGTACCGCTGCATGGTGTTCCATAGCTGCATCCGATCTATGGTGTCGTAGGCCGCCTTAAAGTCGATGAACAGGTGGTGCGTGGGGATTTGGTGCTCTCGGCATTTTTGGAGGATCTGCCTGAGAGTAAAGATTTGGTCGGTCGTCGATTTTCCTCCAACAAAACCGGCTTGATAGCTCCCGACGAAATCTGAGGCAAGTGGGGCAAGTCTGCAGAAGAGAATTCGGGACAGGATCTTGTAGGCAGCGTTCAGGACTGTAATGGCACGGTAGTTCCCACAGTCCAGCCTGTCGCCCTTTTTGTAGACTGGGTGGATGATGCCCAGCTTCCATTCCTCCGGTAGTTCTTCCTGTTCCCAAACTTTCACGATCAGCTGGTGCATACTGACGGCAAGCCTCTCCGGCCCCATCTTGAAGAGCTCGGCAGCTAGGCCATCGCTGCCTGCTGATTTGTTGTTCTTCAGCTGCTTGATGGCACTAATTACCTCTTCCAAAGATGGCGTGGGCACCTGCCACCAGACTGATGTGCTGCTCGATTCTGCATTCTGCCCCCAAATCGGGGTCTCCTGCCTGTGCTCCGTTAAGATGTCCGTCGAAGTGGCACTTCCACCTGTCGATCACCTCTCGTTCGTCCGCCAGAATACTCCCCTCTGCATCGCGGCACATTGTGGTGTTGCGGACATCACCACTCCGCGCCGCGTTCAGCATCCTGTAGAACTTACGAGTTTCCCCCGACTGAGTAAGCCGCTCCATCTGCTGCTCTTCCGACTCCCCCAGAAGACGCTTCTTCTCCTGAAACAGTCGGGTCTGCTGCCTCCTCAGCCGTCTGTAGTTCTCCACGTTCTGACGAGTTTCCCGTTGCAGCATTCGGGCGCGTGCTGCATTCTTCTCGGATAGTGCTCGCCTGCACTCATCATCGAACCACTCCTTCCTCTGGCTGCGTGTCACGTAGCCGACATGTCGTTCCGCTGCTTTGCTTCGTATAATGACGCGCGTTCCCTAGCGTCTGCGGTCACTCCGTCCGCAATATACTCACACAAACTCACTTCGTCCAACTTCACGACCTGAGCGATTCGTTGCATTGCGTATGTATATTCTAGCATTGTTTCCTTTTCCTTCTTTCGTCTGGCCGCCAACTCTCTGTGCACGTCACTTGTACGCACTATCTTTCCAAATTCCCGAATCAGCGCATCGCGCAACGTGGTATAAGACGTTATTCCACACTGCGTTTGAATAAAACTGCGTGCGGTCCCCGTTAGTTTTTTTCGACACATGACGAATTTCTGATCATCTGTCCACTTCACCATTTTCGCTATGTCCTCGAACTCGCGAATCCATAATTTCACGTCCTTCTTTACATCGTCCCCATACGCATCTATTGCTTCTTCAACATCACGAAACGAGTATACGCGCTTATCGTCTCTCATTCCCCCGCACTGTTCCGCTTTCATGATCGTCATCTTGATTTTATCATCGCTTTCCGTGTCCTCAAAAACTGTCTCGTTTGCTTCCTCTTTGGCGTCGTGCTCAACAATGTTCTTGGCTAGTTCCTCTTTGGTGCCAGTCGTAGACAAACCACGTGATTCGCATTGTTTTACGATGCCGGTGCGAGTAAAGTCACTCACCAATTCCGCGATCTTTTCTGTAGGATCCATGATGTTCCACTACTGTGTACAACTGACAACAAAACTACGCAACACTTTAACAACTTTCCAACAAATCCACACAATTTGTGAAATAATTCAACGTCTCTCCAACTTTTTCAACAACCTTTACAACTTAATCACGACGATGTACTTCACATCATCCAAACCAAATCACATCCCGGTTGAGCCCCCATGTAAGATAAGCGAGTAGAACACCACGATCAGAATCACACAGAGCGGAACTGTTGCGGAACTCCTGAAACAGTCGGGTCTGCTGCCTCCTCAGCCGTCTGTAGTTCTCCACGTTCTGACGAGTTTCCCGTTGCAGCATTCGGGCGCGTGCTGCATTCTTCTCGGATAGTGCTCGCCTGCACTCATCATCGAACCACTCCTTCCTCTGGCTGCGTGTCACGTAGCCGACATGTCGTTCCGCTGCTTTGCTGATGGCACGCTCCACTATACGCCAGTGGGCTGTGGGGGACATCGTGGTGACTGCGTCGTCGTCCGGCAGAGCCTCCCCGAGGGCTGCCGCGTAGTCCCCTGCCACATCAGCTAGTTTCAGCCGGTCCGTGTTTAGCCGCGGGGTAGGCTGTGACCGTGACTTGTTAGCCACGGACAGTTTTTGGCGAAGCTTAACCATGAGTAGGAAGTGGTCCGAGTCGACGTTTGCACCCCTGAGGGTTTTGACGTCGATGATATCCGAGAAGTGTCGTCCGTCGATCAAAACGTGGTCAATCTGGGAATAAGTGTTCTGCGGTGATCTCCAGGTGTAGCTGAAGCGAGGTTTGTGCTGGAAGTAGGTGCTGCGGATAATCATGCACTTGGAGGAGGCGAAATTGGCAAGGCGCTGGCCGTTGTCGTTTGACAGCTGGTGGACGCTGAAGTTGCCTATCGCTGGTTTATACACCTCCTCCCGTCCGACCTGAGCATTAAAGTCCCCGATGACGATCTTTACATCGTGTTTGGGGCAGCGATCATACTCCCTCTCCAGCTGCCCGTAGAAATCGTCCTTATCGTCATCAGTGCTCCCAAGGTGCGGACTGTGCACGTTGATGATGCTAATGTTGAAGAAACGGCCACGTATCCTCAACCTGCACATTCTGTTGGTGATCGGCCACCACCCGATCACCCTCTTGCGCATCTCACCTAAGACGAGGAACGCCGTACCGAGCTCGTGCTTATCTCCACCACTCTGGTAGATCATACAATCGCTGCGATACGGACGCTCCATCACTCCCTTCCAGCGCACCTCTTGAAGTGCCACTATTTCGAAGCCACGGGCCCTCACCTCGTCCGCGAGTATTCGGGTACTCCCAGCGGACGTGAGGGATCGGCAGTTCCATGTCCCGAGTTTCCAATCGTTAGTCCGTTTTCGTAGCGTAGGTCGGTCATCGTTTGGTCCAATCGGTATTTTATATTGATGGCTGTTCGTTGCGGTAATACAGGGGGTGGCTTGCAAGGCCTCTCCCCCCGCCACCTGTCTCGTCGGTGGGCCGACGCACCCTAGCTGTTTAACGTCCTGTAGGATGCCAGGACAAGGGGGATGCCTATTTGACCAGGCTACCCCCTCCCCTTCTCAAATTTAGCCAGCTCCTCCCACCTCCCAAGGGGTTGGGCTTCCCCGTATACCCAAGCTCGGCTATAGGATAGAGACTGTTACCGTTCTGTACGACGGGGACGTATTTGAGTAAGAGTAGGGGCAGGAGAGCCTATGTGACCTTCGAGAGGTGTCGGATCCTGTCCCGTACCGAAGGTGTATTGCTACACAACCGTCAACAGAACACGTGGGATGTAATAGTTCTGACTAATAACATCCTCTAATTTTCTTACACCGAAATGACCATTCTCATGAACTTTTCTGATTATTTCGCCTTGCATATCGGTAGGTACCACGATCACCTCTCGTCCGTTAACAAATTTCATCAATAACTCCCCGTTCATACAATAGTCGTCATACGATTGCGTCTTCACCAATTCACGGATAGCTCGAATGCGGTCATCTCTCTGCTGAGCGGTAATCATCATCTCGATGAGCGGGTCACTGGTCACTACCATCACCGGCGCTCTGCTTAATGCATCGACGTGTCTCATTGCCGTACCTGGCCGATGCACTATGGTGTACTCGTATTCCTCCAGTATCAACGCCCATCGGGAAACGCGTGCCGACAGTTCCTTCGCCTTGAATGTGTGTTGGAACGCCGAACAATCAGTCACGATTTTGAACGTAATTCCGAGTAAATATACCCGAAACTTTTGTACTGCTCGCATCACTGCTAACACTTCCAAATGATAAGCGCTATAGTTCTTTTCCGCACTCGACGTTTGCTGGCTCATGTAGCATACGGGGTGAAGTTGACCATCCTCACCCTTTTGCAGTAACATAGCCCCGAAGCCTTCTTTACACGCATCCGTATGAACTTCCGTTTCTGCATTCTGATTGTAAATGCTCAACACCGGACTTGAAACCAAATATTTCTTCAATTGTTCAAAACATTCACGATGTTTTTCACGGAATTCATAATCAACGTTCTTACGCAGTAGGTCCGTTAGTGGTTTCGAGATCAACGCATATCTTTCAATGAATTTTTATGAATTTTAATGAAAGTAACCGGTCAATCCTAAGAATCGTTGAAGTTCTTTCGCATTTTTAGGTATCGGAAAGAAATTAACCGATTTTATTTTGCTAGGTGCTATGCGATAAACACCGTTTTGAATCACATAACCTAAATATTCCACTACACTTTTCAGGAATTGTGATTTCGTCCAATTAAATACAATTCCGCTGCGTTTTGCTACACTCAGCAAATCCTTCAACGTTTCTATGTTTTCCTTTGCGTCACTACTAGCGATGATCACATCATCCACATACACCATTATTCTATTACCCTTGATTAGTTCCTGGAACGCGTTCGCTATGAACCTACCGAAAACAGCTGGACTATTACAAAAACCAAACGGTGCCCTCAGGAACTCGTACTGACCCGTGTGTGTTACAAACGCGGTATACTTCCGACTCGACTGTTCGATCGGCACGTGATCCAGCGTTGTAAACACCTTCGCCGCTTGAAGTTGGTCGATCTGATCTTCCATGTTGCGCATTGGGAAACAATCCTTTCTAACTTTTCGATTTAATTCGCGGTAGTCCACACAAACTCTCATAGAACCATCTTTCTTGCGAGCCAGAACGACTGGACTTGCATAGTCACTATCACTTTCTTGTATGATGTTTCCCTTCAACCACTCACACAGAGTGTTTTCTATCACTTTTTTTTCTTTTGGAGCGAACCGGCGAGGAGTCGTACGGATCGGAGTATCATCCTCCACAATAATCTTCATTTCTACTACACTGGTTACCTCCTTTACTGGTTCATATTCATCGATTAGACTTTTCACGGTATTGTAATAGCGAGGTGGTACATCGATATCACCTTCCGTGGAACCAATTGCCATTACACTGTTTTCTTCTTTTGGTACTATCTTCACGCCTTCTGTGGTCACTATAGCACCGAAATGTTCTAGCGACGCTCTTCCCAAAATTGCTTCATATGGCATGGTCTGATCTGGGACGACATGAAACGTTAGACCCTCACACCCAACACCATCGATCGTCATGTTGACGATCGCTGTTCCATATGCTTTTGTTGTCTTTCCCCCGAAGCCGGTAAGAACCATCGTGGTTGGCGAGAGTTTTGGAGACCCAATTCTTAGATACGCCTGAACCGATAGTATATTTGGAAGACAACCGCTGTCGAACAAAGCATTGAATTCTATATTCTCGATAGCGATAACAATAGTGCTATCTTTTTGCGCACCTTCTAGATTAACGTTCGAGTTTTCGTTCTTTACATTTCGCTTCACACACTCTTTCGCTAAGTGTCCGAACGTGTCGCACACGAAACATTTCAGACCTCTCTTCTCCGTATTTCTTTTGTCCTTACACTCAGACGCCCGATGCCCCACAATACCACATTGGAAGCATTTCGGTCCTTTGTCCTTGGTTGGACACTCGGCCAGCTTGTGTTCGATACTACCACAATTGAAACAATGATGCTTCTCTGTTGCTCTATAAGACTTATTCGATAGTTTCTTCCTATCGTCTGCCTTTTTGTTGGCTCTTTCCATGTAATCCAGCTTGCTTTTCAACGTGTCGAGATCTTTTGCTTCGTATAATGACGCGCGTTCCCTAGCGTCTGCGGTCACTCCGTCCGCAATATACTCACACAAACTCACTTCGTCCAACTTCACGACCTGAGCGATTCGTTGCATTGCGTATGTATATTCTAGCATTGTTTCCTTTTCCTTCTTTCGTCTGGCCGCCAACTCTCTGTGCACGTCACTTGTACGCACTATCTTTCCAAATTCCCGAATCTGCGCATCGCGCAACGTGGTATAAGACGTTATTCCACACTGCGTTTGAATAAAACTGCGTGCGGTCCCCGTTAGTTTTTTTCGACACATGACGAATTTCTGATCATCTGTCCACTTCACCATTTTCGCTATGTCCTCGAACTCGCGAATCCATAATTTCACGTCCTTCTTTACATCGTCCCCATACGCATCTATTGCTTCTTCAACATCACGAAACGAGTATACGCGCTTATCGTCTCTCATTCCCCCGCACTGTTCCGCTTTCATGATCGTCATCTTGATTTTATCATCGCTTTCCGTGTCCTCAAAAACTGTCTCGTTTGCTTCCTCTTTGGCGTCGTGCTCAACAATGTTCTTGGCTAGTTCCTCTTTGGTGCCAGTCGTAGACAAACCACGTGATTCGCATTGTTTTACGATGCCGGTGCGAGTAAAGTCACTCACCAATTCCGCGATCTTTTCTGTAGGATCCATGATGTTCCACTACTGTGTACAACTGACAACAAAACTACGCAACACTTTAACAACTTTCCAACAAATCCACACAATTTGTGAAATAATTCAACGTCTCTCCAACTTTTTCAACAACCTTTACAACTTAATCACGACGATGTACTTCACATCATCCAAACCAAATCACATCCCGGTTGAGCCCCCATGTAAGATAAGCGAGTAGAACACCACGATCAGAATCACACAGAGCGGAACTGTTTTGCCACTTTATTTGTCAAGCTCCTGTAAGCGACTCCACTCTTCGAACCGCTATCCTCTCTTTTTATAGATTTCACAATTTCTCTTTCTCTTTTAGTCCACACTCACACCACATAAATGTTAATAATGATGACTAGAACCCCGAGGTCTGCGAATAAAAAATCCGATGCCGAAAATGTGGCTGATGTTGAGGTCGTAGAAATGGACCCCGGTGCGCATGGGCATATGCGACAAACCGCATTCGTTAAAGTGATCAGAATAAGGGACACAGATAAGTTGTATTACGCGGCAGTTGTTTGATAGACTGGGATGGAAGATGGCGAATATTAACATGCCAGTGACAGGAATTGGTAACGTCAGATCATCAGTGAGCAAATGTTGTACGGTAACAGTGAAATCTAACTGTAGAGATTTTGTGTTCGATTTAACGTGACTGGTATATGATGAAATAACGGGCATTCTACCAGCTTCTTATTTTAGTATTGTGAATCTCAAAATTCCCGAACATCTTGACCTAGCTGATCCGAAATTTAACAAGCCAGGAACGGTAGATTTTCTGATTGGTATGGATCGTCTTCCTGCTATCATGAAGTCGGGATTCATCCGAACCGAACGACCTACCGATTGTTATGGACACGGAGTTAGGATGGGTGATAGGTGGATGCATAGACACTAGCGAGACCGAAGTCAATGTGCAAACTAATGTAGCGATCACGGAAAACATTGATCAGTTGTTGCAAAGGTTTTGGGAGATAGAAGAGATCTCTAGTGATAAGTGTGTTCGAACGGAATCAGAACGATGTGAGGAACACTTTCAGCTAACTCATAAACGAGATGAGGATGGAAAGTATATCGTTCGGCTCCCATTAAAAGAATCGATTGAACATCTTGGAAACTCTCGATCGATGGCTTTAAGAAGATTTTTTGCTTTGGAGAAGTAGTTAGAACGTCGTCCCGATTTAAGAATGCAATATTCGTCATTTATGAAAGAGTATGAGACTATGGGTCACTGTAAAGCGGTTAATGAATCTCAAGATGCTGCAGATATAAAAAGTTGGTACCTTCCTCAGCATGCAGTGTTAAATCCTGATAAAACTAATACAAAATGCGGGGTAGTATTTGATGCATCAGCCAAGGTGAACGGTACATCGTTGATTTGTTTTCAATCCAGTTGAGATTTCGTATGCATCGCTATGTGCTAAGCGCTGATGTGGCCAAGATGTTTAGGCAAATCAAAGTGGACCCAAGTGACACACCTCTACAAAGAATATTTTGGCGAGATGTACCAACGAATCCGATACGAACCTTAGAGTTGACAACGGTAACTTATGGGTCAGCTGCTGCACCGTTTTTAGCAACAAGAACCTTGTTGCAATTGGCTGCTGATGAACAAGAAAGGTTTCCAATAGCCAGTAGAGTCGTGAAAGAGAACTTCTACGTTGATGATGGTCTTTTCGGAGCGAACCAAGAAGATGAATTGTTAGAAATACAGCAGCAACTGATCCAGCTGTTCAAGTCAGCAGGAATGCAATTACACAAATGGGCCTCCAATGTAGATACACTATTGCGTGAAATATCGAGTGATGATCAGGACTCATACACGATGCTAGGCGAGAGCAAGGCCAATGAGATCATAAAGACTTTGGGTATAAGGTGGAATCCAACCACCGATGAGTTTATATTCATCACTCCACAGATACCAGAAATCTCGTCCCTAACAAAACGAGAAGTTCTTTCAGCATTGGCCAAGATTTTTGATCCTCTAGGGCTCATTTCGCCAGTTACAGTACTTGCAAAGATGCTCATGCAACGGTTATGCACAGATTGGTTGGGATGAAAAGGTTGTTGATTCCCTGCCTAAAGATTGGATTAACTTCATTGCTGCATTGGCGAGGGAAAACCAAATAAGAATTCCCAGACAAATGGTGAATGATACTTCAGTCATCTATGAAATTCATGATTTCGCAGACACATCGGATAAGGCTTACGGTGCGTGCGTATACATAAGGTCGATCAATAGCGATGGTCATGCTGAGGCGCGATTGGTGACGAGCAAATCCAAGGTCGCTCCTATTACACCTACAACTATTCCACGTAAGGAGCTAATGGCAGCGCTACTTCTGTGCAGGTTAACAGTGAAGGTTATTGAAGCCTTGTTTAGAGCATCGTTCCATTGCGTTTACCTGTGGTCTGACAGTCAGGTGGTGCTAAAGGTGCGCATGGTGCACATGGCTAAAGAAACCATTAGACCGGTTGGAGGTATTTGTACGTAACAGAGTGGCAGAGATTACTTCCCATAATGAGTTTACCTGGAGTTACGTAAACACAGCATTAAACCCAGCGGATATTGTATCACGAGGGCAAGCTGCTGCTGAGCTTGCCATGAACATTCCCTGGTGGAAGGGGCCATCCTTCTTGAGCGAATGTACTATAGATACGGATTCGCCAGAAGATCTTCCAGATGATGCCATACCGGAATTACGCTCGGAGTTGATGATACATGTTACTATGAGCGGAGAAGAGTTTCCATGCATAATCAGGTATGAATCATTTCGTAAGGTTCAAAGAATAATGGCATATACTTTACGTTTTATAGCCAACGCTAGGCGTAAAAGGGATGATCGAATTAAGGGTTCGATGCTACAAATATCTGAACTAAAGGAATCGACACGGCGAATCGTCGGTATAGTTCAGAAGACAGAATTATCTGATGTAATAGCGGCAGTAAAGAATGGTGGCCGTAATCATCGCTATGCAAACTTAAATTTGTTCCTGCAAGACGGTTTGCTGAGAGTGGGTGGTCGTCTACAATACTCACAACTATCATTTGATACCAGACATCAGATATTGCTGCCCAATACGAGCGTGATTACGACCAGAATAATCAATATGATACATCGTGAGAATCTGCATGTGGGCTGCTCAGGTGTAATAAGCATACTTCGTCAACAGTATTGGCTGGCAAATGCAAGATCCACAGTTCGTAAGGTATTACGTGAATGTGTAGTTTGCTTTAGAGTCAACCCAACAACCATCAGCCAACGTATGGGAGATCTTCCTGCATATCGTGTGCATGCGGCTCCAACGTTTGAACGAGTCGGGTTGGATTATGCTGGACCCATAATGCTGAGATCAGGTTTCCGACGCATATTTTCTCGTCCAAGGGTTACATTTGCATTTTGCATTCCTGAGGAATACCTCAGGAGGTGTTCAGTGATAACGGTACGAATTTTGTAGGCGCGAATGCTGAGCTCCGGGAGATGCGTAACGCGTATCAGACAGCGGTTGCTGCACAGGGTTTCGTTGAGTTTTGTCAGGTTAAAGAGATTAACTGGAAACATATACCCCCAAACGCTCCACATTTTGGTGGAATATGGGAGGCTGGAATATGGGATACCTACTGAAGAAGGTGTATAAAACAGCGTCCTTGACAATTTTTGAATTCTACACTTTATTGTGCCAGATCGAAGCAATTCTAAATTCCAGGCCATTGTATGCACATTCTAGTGATCCTAAGGATCTTGAATGCTTAACACCAGCTCATTTTATGATCAATCGACCGTTAGTAGGTATATCGGAACCATCGTATGTGGATGTTTCAGAGAATCGGTTAAACAGATGGCAAAGAATTCAGCAGCTTTAGAGATCAATTTTGGGCCAGATGGGCAAAGGAATATTTAAGCGAGCTACAGGTTCGGGTTAAGTGGACTACAAACAACACGAAACAACACACCCGATATGCTAGTTTTAGTAAAGGAGGATAACGCACCACCACAGATGTAGAAATTGGGTCGCTTAACCAAGACGTATGTAGGAGCTGATGGCTTAGTACGGGTAGTTGATGTTTACACAAAAGGTGGTACATACAAGCGATCAATTCACAAGCTAGCGCCAATCCCAGGATTACAGGAATAGTTCAGCATTTTCCGCTGGGGAGTATGTTCCGTACGAAACGGAAGAATTAATAGACAGGAGAGTATTTAGCGATCTCGAAAGAGAGCGAGAGAAGGTTAAGAGAGCGCGTTGGTAAGCGAGAGGAGTTTGTTGCAAGCGACTGAAGCGGACAGACGTGTTTTAGAGAAATAAAGAAAAGAAACACTAAATCTGAGTTGTGCTCGATCCATTGCTCCTCCTGGCAGAATATCCATTCATATTGTAATGTCCTGCAGAACCATGACCGATCATGTACCATTGTTCAGATCCTGAAAACGTCGAAAATGTACCGAAAAATGTAAATCTGTCAGTTAGGCATGACAGCTTGCTGTGCAACTAAAAATGCACGCTAAATACACATTAAAAATACGTTCAAAATACGCTAAATACACATTAATTATTCGATCGTTGTAGATATAACATCTTCCGTTCTTCCGTTCCTGCTAGCTTTTCCCGCTTGGTTAATTTTAATACAGATGAGTTTTGCGATTGAATTTTAATACTAAATGGTTAAATGGCATAACAGCAAATTGAAAGCTCCAATTGGATTCGCAGAACTCACCTTTATGTCATAAATTAAGCGATCGGGAAATCGGGTACACATGTGCATGTACATGATAAACATGTAGCCGAAATGACGAAGATGACAGTTGTTCAAAACAAGATGAATATTGTGTTAATCATTTGGACAGAGTAGCTTACACAGTCTGTCGTGTGTACAAGTGGTAGACAGTGGTGTCAAGTCTCAGGGTCGGTTGTTATGATCATGGACAGTTGTGTCCTGGACTGTTAAACCCTGTAATGTTCCCAACAGTTTTGCATGTGGAATTGAAGTTTGTATCTGTCAAATATCAAATATTTTTTTCCAAAGTTCGTTACATTTTGATATTAAAAACATTAATTTTGGTAAAAATTAACGGTAATTGTCGAAATAAACGTAAAAATATCAATTATTAGTGTGTTTCGTAACGCGAAAAGAAGAAATCGATCACTGAATACTAACTTTAAACGATATTATTAAGGGAATCCGAGTTACGCGAAAATTCGAGTTAGACTGTCCCTACACAGTTAGCGATTGTCGCAATTGCGGCTGCGACTTTGTCAAACTCTATACATGGGTCGTCACATCGCGACATTTCGCATTTTATTTATTTTTTTTGTATAGAGTTTGACAAAGTCGCAGTCGCAATTGCGACAATCGCTAACTATGTAGAGACAGTCTTACAGCCAAACTACACACACAGTTTGACAGCAGGCGTCGCTATAATCTTTGGTTCCCAGACAACCCTATCGTGTCTGGACAAACCGCGTCAAACGGCTTGATATCATCCGTTGGATTGGCTTTGACGTTGAGTTTGTTGATATTTTATATTCATTATATATTGATACTCCAAATTAGTCAAAGTTTGGTGTTATCTACTGTTGTAGTTAGTTGAGTAAAGAGTCGAAACACGAGATTCCAGCATGCACAATAATAGTGTATTCAACAAAAGTTACAATGTGTGTCTACTTCCCATGAGGTTCCGGCTGTCAAAGCAAACGCGAGGCTTTGACAGCGTACAAGATTTATACAAGACAGATAGGATTGGACTATGGGACGTTACCATTCAACACCCCAACTCGGACCATACCATATCCTAACTATTGTGTAGTGTGCATCCCGAATCCTTCTCTGCAGAATTTCGTTTTAATACCGTTCACACCCTTTGTTAGCCCGTCTGCTATATTGCTTGCGGATGGAACGTATTTAAGCTGTATTAAACCGCTACTAACGTGTTCGCGAATGAAATGGTAGCTAACATCAATGTGTTTAGCCCTGGGACTATATGCTTCTCTACAAGCCATTACCATCGCGCTCTGATTGTCACAGTACAATGTAATATTTTCCTGTTTTTCGAATTGATTTAAAAAACGAAGTAACCAAATCGCCTCTTTTGTTGCATGAGCCATTGCTATGTACTCCGCTTCGGTACTGGAAACTGCTACTGACGCTTGCCGTTTACACGACCATGACACAGCTCCCTCTGCTAACTTGAAGACATAACCAGAATACGATTTACATCCATCACGCTCGCTGGCCCAATCTGCGTCGACGTAACCGCTGAGGTATCTGCCCGATTCACGACGATAGCTGATTTTGTAATTGACGGTCCCTTTGAGATATCTCAAAATTCTTTTGACTGCTGTCCAATGTGTGCTGTCATGACGATCATTATATCGGCTCACGTTGCTTACTGCAAAGGCCAAATCCGGTCTGGTTCCCTGTACCAGGTAAAGTAAAGCTCCAACTGCTTCTCGATACGGTACATCATCTTCAATCGCTTCTGATACTGAAGTTAACTTGTTAGAAGCATCATACGGCGAAGATACTGCATTGCAGTTTTGCATGCCAAAGCGATGAATTATATCTGTTGCATATTTCGTTTGATCAATACTGATCATATCATTGTCATAGGTAATTGTCATACCTACACATGTACGAGCTCGACCCAAATCTTTCATCAAGAAAGTTTCCGAGAGTTTAGTCTTGAGATTATTGCGTATCTGTGCGTCCGACCAAAATATCAATATATCGTCAACATATATAGCAACTATTAAACTGCTGTTGTTATTGTAATATACGCAAGGGTCTTCTTCTGATCTTTTGAGGTCAAATGATAGAAATGCTTCATCAAGACACTTGTTCCAGCAACGTCCGCTTTGTTTCAGGCCATACATGGACTTGTTCAGCTTACAAACTCTGCCCGTGTTGTCTTCAAAACCTTCGGGTTGCATGACGTAGATCTCTTCATTGATTTTACCTTGCAGGTACGCTGTAACTGCGTCCATCTGATCTATATCCATACCCCTTTCGGCAGCCATAGCGATTAACAGTCGTAGCGAACCATAACGTACTACCGGTGAAAAGGTTTCGGCATAATCAACACCATATTTTTGACTGCAACCTTTGGCAACAAGACGCGCTTTATGTCGGACTACAGTACCATCTTCTGCACGTTTTCTCTTGTATACCCACTTTGTTCTTATGGCTTGACGGCCTGGTGGTAGATCAACTAATGTCCATGTGTTATTCCTCTCAAATGAAGATAGTTCATCTTTCATTGCATTCTCCCAGAGTCTTGCATCATGCGTCTTCAACGCCTCTTCACGATCCTTTGGATCTTCTGGGCTGCAATCCCTAGTGAAGTAAGTCACAAAATCGTTACGAGTGACTGGACGAGATATTCGTTGCGATCGTCTCAGGATAGGTTGCTCGTTATCATCGTTATTGCAATCTTCATCATCGTTGCTTTCTGCATCTTCATATTCTTCCTCACAAGGAGAGTCAATCTGACTTTCATCTTCGGCCTTAATGATTGTATCTGTCTTTGTTTCCCTTTTGCCACGACTCGATACCCCAACTGAAGTTGTTATACTTCCGACATCATCGTCGTCATTTACATTAAACAAGGAACCAGTCTTCGTCGGTCTATGAGGAAGAAACTGTGCATCTCTACTTGTAAATACGCGTTTTGCTTTCGGCCAATAGAAGCGAAACATTTTATCTGAATATCCGATGAACTGCATTTCTACAGCCTTTGGGTCCCATTTTTTACGAGCGATTTTAGGTAAAAGCACCATGGCAGGATTTCCAAAGATCTTCAACGACTTAAGACTCGGCATCTTTCCTGTCCAAATTTCTTCTGGACAACGGTTCCCCAGAGAGCGGTTCACGGATCGATTAATGATGAATGCTGCATGTTGTACGGCCTCAGCCCATAATGCTCTATCCAGATGTGCATCCGAAATCATGCAGCGCGCACGCTCTATCAGAGTCCTATTCATCCTTTCTGATACGCCGTTAAGTTCAGGGGTGTATGGTGGTGCCTTCTCATGAATGATTCCGGAAGCATCGCAAATTCTCATCATTTCTTTATTAACGAATTCGGTGCCATTGTCTGATCGTATACGTTTTATGGTTATGCCGGTTTGATTTTCGACCTCAGCTTTAAATTTTCGGAAGGCTCCTACGACATCAGATTTTTCCTTCAAGAAGAAAACAAACACTTTTCGTGAAAAATCATCAATAAAAACAACGAAATACCTGGATCCTCCCAACGATGTACTCATAGGACCGCAGACGTCAGTGTGTACCAGATCCAAAATTCTCGATGTCTTTATGTTGACCTCCTTCTTCCTAAACGGGGCTCGCGTCTGCTTCCCCTCGGCACAGCTGATGCAACCACGGATGTCTTCTTGGTTGCCCTCAAAATGAACGTCACTGTTTATTTTCTTCAGGTTATTCAAACCGTTGTAACACATGTGGCCCATTTTTCTATGCCACTCGATCAATCCGTCGTCCTTAGACAGCAAGCAATTAATGTGGTTTGAGTCTATTTTGAAAACACCTCCAATGGATGGAGTTTTAATCAACACACTACCACAATGTTTCTTGATCATCGTACAGATGCCGTTTTCTATCTCTATACGGTGTCCGGTACGCGATGCCACATCAAGCGATATCAGGTTAGCTTTCAGCTGTGGTACATAGAGGACGTTTCTCAGTAATAATTGATTACCGCCAATTATCACCACCGCAGAACCGCACCCATCCACCTTCAATTTTCTATCATCCGCAACTGTTATGAAGCTTTTGTTAGAAGCACGAAAGTTACTCAGAATTTCTCTCCTTGATGTCATGTGACACGATGCACCGCTGTCTAAAAACCAATCATTTGCTACTTCCTCGTAACTGGCAGACAATGCGCTTGCATACTTCGCTTCGGGTGCCCTTTTCATTTGTGTTCCACTGGCACCAACACTATTACCACTGCTGCTGCCATTTCCAGCACTACTACCACCGATTGTAGTTCTGTTGACGGTTGTGTAGCAATATACCTCCGGTACGGGACAGGATCCGACACCTCTCGAAGGTCACATAGGCTCTCCTGCCCCTACTCTTACTCAAATACGTCCCCGTCGTACAGAACGGTAACAGTCTCTATCCTATAGCCGAGCTTGGGTATACGGGGAAACCCAACCCCTTGGGAGGTGGGAGGAGCTGGCTAAATTTGAGAAGGGGAGGGGGTAGCCTGGTCAAATAGGCATCCCCCTTGTCCTGGCATCCTACAGGACGTTAAACAGCTAGGGTGCGTCGGCCCACCGACGAGACAGGTGGCGGGGGGAGAGGCCTTGCAAGCCACCCCCTGTATTACCGCAACGAACAGCCATCAATATAAAATACCGATTGGACCAAACGATGACCGACCTACGCTACGAAAACGGACTAACGATTGGAAACTCGGGACATGGAACTGCCGATCCCTCACGTCCGCTGGGAGTACCCGAATACTCGCGGACGAGGTGAGGGCCCGTGGCTTCGAAATAGTGGCACTTCAAGAGGTGCGCTGGAAGGGAGTGATGGAGCGTCCGTATCGCAGCGATTGTATGATCTACCAGAGTGGTGGAGATAAGCACGAGCTCGGTACGGCGTTCCTCGTCTTAGGTGAGATGCGCAAGAGGGTGATCGGGTGGTGGCCGATCACCAACAGAATGTGCAGGTTGAGGATACGTGGCCGTTTCTTCAACATTAGCATCATCAACGTGCACAGTCCGCACCTTGGGAGCACTGATGACGATAAGGACGATTTCTACGGGCAGCTGGAGAGGGAGTATGATCGCTGCCCCAAACACGATGTAAAGATCGTCATCGGGGACTTTAATGCTCAGGTCGGACGGGAGGAGGTGTATAAATCAGCGATAGGCAACTTCAGCGTCCACCAGCTGTCAAACCACAACGGCCAGCGCCTTGCCAATTTCGCCTCCTCCAAGTGCATGATTATCCGCAGCACCTACTTCCAGCACAAACCTCGCTTCAGCTACACCTGGAGATCACCGCAGAACACTTATTCCCAGATTGACCACGTTTTGATCGACGGACGACACTTCTCGGATATCATCGACGTCAAAACCCTCAGGGGTGCAAACGTCGACTCGGACCACTTCCTACTCATGGTTAAGCTTCGCCAAAAACTGTCCGTGGCTAACAAGTCACGGTCACAGCCTACCCCGCGGCTAAACACGGACTGGTTGAAACTAGCTGATGTGGCAGGGGACTACGCGGCAGCCCTCGGGGAGGCTCTGCCGGACGACGACGCAGTCACCACGATGTCCCCCACAGCCCACTGGCGTATAGTGGAGCATGCCATCAGCAAAGCAGCGGAACGACATGTCGGCTACGTGACACGCAGCCAGAGGAAGGAGTGGTTCGATGATGAGTGCAGGCGAGCACTATCCGAGAAGAATGCAGCACGCGCCCGAATGCTGCAACGGGAAACTCGTCAGAACGTGGAGAACTACAGACGGCTGAGGAGGCAGCAGACCCGACTGTTTCAGGAGAAGAAGCGTCTTCTGGGGGAGTCGGAAGAGCAGCAGATGGAGCGGCTTACTCAGTCGGGGGAAACTCGTAAGTTCTACAGGATGCTGAACGCGGCGCGGAGTGGTGATGTCCGCAACACCACAATGTGCCGCGATGCAGAGGGGAGTATTCTGGCGGACGAACGAGAGGTGATCGACAGGTGGAAGTGCCACTTCGACGGACATCTTAACGGAGCACAGGCAGGAGACCCCGATTTGGGGGCAGAATGCAGAATCGAGCAGCACATCAGTCTGGTGGCAGGTGACGAGGTGCCCACGCCATCTTTGGAAGAGGTAATTAGTGCCATCAAGCAGCTGAAGAACAACAAATCAGCAGGCAGCGATGGCCTAGCTGCCGAGCTCTTCAAGATGGGGCCGGAGAGGCTTGCCGTCAGTATGCACCAGCTGATCGTGAAAGTTTGGGAACAGGAAGAACTACCGGAGGAATGGAAGCTGGGCATCATCCACCCAGTCTACAAAAAGGGCGACAGGCTGGACTGTGGGAACTACCGTGCCATTACAGTCCTGAACGCTGCCTACAAGATCCTGTCCCGAATTCTCTTCTGCAGACTTGCCCCACTTGCCTCAGATTTCGTCGGGAGCTATCAAGCCGGTTTTGTTGGAGGAAAATCGACGACCGACCAAATCTTTACTCTCAGGCAGATCCTCCAAAAATGCCGAGAGCACCAAATCCCCACGCACCACCTGTTCATCGACTTTAAGGCGGCCTACGACACCATAGATCGGATGCAGCTATGGAACACCATGCAGCGGTACGGCTTTCCGGGAAAGCTGGTGCGGCTGTTGAGGGCCACCATGGACAGGGTGCAGTGCAAGGTGAGAGTATCGAGCATGCTGTCGGATGCGTTCGAGTCTCACCGGGGATTGAGGCAAGGTGACGGACTCTCCTGTCTGCTGTTCAACATCGCTCTGGAAGGTGTCATGAGAAGCGCGGGCTTCGATATGCGGGGCACGATTTTCACCCGTTCCATCCAATTCCTTGGCTTCGCGGATGACATCGACATCATCGGAAGGACATCTGCGGCGGTGTGCGAGGCGTACACCAGACTGAAGCGCGAAGCCTCAAGGATTGGATTGCTGATCAATGCGACGAAGACAAAGTACCTGCTTGCCGGAGGCTCTGACCGTAATAGGGCCATGCTGCGAAGCAGCGTATCGGTCGACGGCGATGATCTCGAGGTAGTAGAGGAGTTCTGCTACCTCGGTACGATCATAACTTCGGACAACAACGTAAGCAGCGAAATCCGAAGGCGCATTGTTCAGGGGAATCGTGCCTACTACGGGCTCCACAAACTCCTACAATCCAGAAACCTTCTCCTGCGCACGAAATGCACAATATACCGTACATTGATACGGCCGGCTGTCCTCTATGGTCATGAGTCTTGGACCATGCTCACAGAGGATGCCAATGCACTCGGTGTTTTCGAACGCCGTGTGCTAAGGACGATCTTTGGCAGTATCTTGGAGCACGACGGGTGGAGGAGGAGAATGAACCACGAGCTTGCTGAGCTGTTTGGGGGACCTGACATCCTCACGGTGGCGAAGGCCGGAAGGATACGCTGGTTGGGGCACGTCATGAGGATGCCGGACTCGTGCCCCACCAAAAAGGTCCTCGTCGGCGACCCGTTCGGCACGAGACGCAGAGGAGCGCAGCGAGCCCGTTGGCTGGATCAGGTGGAGCAGAACCTATCGGAGATCGGGTGCAGCAGAGGATGGAGAGCGGCAGCCCTGGATCGAGTTTCCTGGAAACGTATTGGTGACCAGGCCATGTCAGCACGACGTGCTCAACAATAAGAGCGGGCCAAAGAAGAAGAAGAAGAAGACCACCGATGCTGCCATGACCAGCACTAACACGTCTACCACCGCTGCCGCCATTTGGGCATTTTGATCTAAAATGGCCCATCCTACCACAACCGTAGCATTTTATCTGCGACGTGTCTCGACGTGTTTCAACGGGTTTCATATGTGTTTCCTTACGCGGGCGCGATCCACTGTAGTACGCCTTCTCTGCGCCATTTTGTAGGCTTTGGGATGGCGTCAGCTCTAAAAGCCCTGCCTTTACACGATCAACAGTTATTTTTTGGCCACTGCCAATGAGGCTCTGTCGATAGGATTCATATTCTGGCCCCAAATTACCCACCATGAACAACGCCACAATGTTGTCCTCAAAAGTAATTCCCACTTCGGTGCACCGTCGCCAAGCTTCCATCATCCGGCCAATATATTCATCGTTGGACTCACAATCCGTACGATAAGTATGTGAAAGCGTCATGACCGCCTGCAAATGCAGACCCTGGCCAGTTTCAGCATACGTTTTCCGCAACGACTCCCATATCTGTAGAGCGGTATCGTCCTTTCCGAAGTGGTGGGTAACATGATCTTCACAGGCTAGGAAAATCCATCCTACTGCTCGCGACAACTTATCGGCATCCGTCTCGGTGTTAGGGGCTGGTTGAACACACTTGTACAAGTCTCGCGTACGAAGAAATGATAGCATCTTTTTCTCCCAGGTCGAATAATTCGATCGGCCATTCAATTTATCAAAATTTATCGTGTCTTGTCCCATTTTCACTCACAATAATAATTTCACTGATAAAATAGAGAAGTCCTTCGTTTACTACGCGCACTGACTATTTTCGTTATTGTTCGTATGCTGGGCCCATAACCTGTTGTAGTTAATTGAGTAAAGAGTCGAAACACGAGATTCCAGCATGCACAATAATAGTGTATTCAACAAAAGTTACAATGTGTGTCTACTTCCCATGAGGTTCCGGCTGTCAAAGCAAACGCGAGGCTTTGACAGCGTACAAGATTTATACAAGACAGATAGGATTGGACTATGGGACGTTACCATTCAACATCTACTCTTTAAACATTTATTAACACATCATTCGTAACATTGTTTTGATCTGAGCCTGAAGCTGTTCAAACTACACGTACCAAACCGCGTCAAATCGCATTAGACAGATTTGTGTAAGGGATTGACAACAGGCGCAGACTGTGCCATAATCTTTGGATTTGTCAAACTGTGTGTGTAGTTTGGCTGTTACGCGAAATTTCATAGCACGCATTATTCGCGTAACTCGGGAAAAGACTGTGCATTCCAAGTTTTGAACAGCTACGATTCATATAAAAAAAATTATAAGCGAATAAAGACGCCTGGGCTACCCGAGTATCGGTTGCCAGGAATAGAGTTAAAACTTTTAATTTGTATTGTAATCGTAATTTTTATTCCGTCAACTAATAAACATGTATTGTGTTCCAAAAATCAACAATATTAGGTGGCCGGATTAGGACGAAACCTCTTCATCATTGCTGTTGTTGTCCTTGTTTGTTTCGTGGTGCCGGTTGGATACATAAGTTTCTTGACGTATTCCGAGAATTGGACGAATCGAGCTCTTGCCTCTACGTTGGAGGGTTTGGCCTGTTCTGCAGATTGTGCCACGCTGAACAGAGCCAAGAAGGCGACCAGTACGAACGAGAAAGCGATCTTCATGTTGCTGATGTTGTTTTGGGTTTGTAGCTGAAACACAACTTGAAAAATGGTGAATATCGATGCAGCTTTTATAGGAACTTTTACCAGGAGCCTTTAGTCTTTTTTTTTAGCCAGTCTTCGACGAACATGTCTGTTAGCTTAGTTGTGTTTTAACGTTCAAAGCAACGCACGAATATCAAATTCAATCTGCGTCATGCCCTGCGTCAACTTAAACAAATATCACTGTGTTGATAATACACGTCAGCTGAATTGTTCTGGAAGCAGCTGTTATGCATAAGGAAATCATCGACGAGTGTTCAGTATTCTGGAAAAGTTGACTAAACAAAATTGGAACGGCAGAACGTGAATAATGATACATCAGAATATGCAACTACACTTGTGTTGGGGAATGAAAATAAAATCTTACTAAGCCATTTTGCGAAAAGTGTAGCTACCAAAATGCAATATTTAGGTCTTCATGACGCTGGTAGAGAATGTCCCAAATGATGTCTTTTTACGATTTTATACGGTTGGGCGACCTTAGTACGCTTAGAACTGCTCTTTCACCGTGTGTTAAGCTATTGCAGGCGAACTTTGCGTCCCAGCGTGTATCGTGGAAGTGAGGAGTACTTGAACGCAGGCAAAAAATAGCTATGAAATGCGCTTAAGCAACTACACTTTCTTCGACTCGTTTTTATTGATGATCAGTAATGTTTTTCTTTATCGGCACAACTACCTGAAGTGGTCTAGGCCTACCATCTTTTCCTTTCATATCTAAAATAAATTACTCGGTTTTTGCACATTCTCTACCTTCGCCATTTATTAAACGTCAAAACGAGTTGATGTCGACCCAACGCATGATTACTTTGCAAACATACAGTTCAGAAATGTACCACGTAAAATGTTAAAATATTAACACTTTTTTACAAAATAAATATTTACAAGCACATTAACGTGTAATCACTTCAATACGGAAAAAATAACGCGTGTCGACAGCAACAATCGATTTGACATTACTGCTCTCAAAAGTTTTCTACCAGTTCCTTGCGAGTTTCCATTTGTTGCGGGAACCGAGTAGCTCAGATCTCCTATCGAGAGTGCGCTAGGTGGGCGTAAACAGTAAGGAACTGCCACCTAGTGATGTGTGCGATCGGTTGACACACTCGAGAGACACGATTGTTTTAACACCAGATCAACGAGCGGACGTTGAGGAGTCTCCGTCCTTAAAACTTTTAATTCGTAGTGTAATCGTAATTTTTATTCCGTCAACTAATAAACTTCTATTGTGTTCAAAAATGCAACAGTACTCCCCGTTTTAGGAAGCCACCTACTCTTTTTTGTTGTTGTGGTGCCTGCGTGAATT
Organism: Anopheles marshallii; assembly: GCF_943734725.1. Lineage (NCBI taxonomy): Eukaryota > Metazoa > Arthropoda > Insecta > Diptera > Culicidae > Anopheles > Anopheles marshallii. The sequence goes on from NC_071327.1 coordinate 52,696,183, forward strand.
GTGGTAATTTTGCTGGTTGGATACAAAAGATTCTTAGCATATTCCGCCAACCGGAAGAATCGAGCTCTTGCCTCCACGTCCATTTTTGTTTCCTTCGGGGTCAGTGCAAATTCGTCGTTGGAGGGTTTGGCCTGTTCCGCAGATTGTGCCACGCTGAACAGAGCCAAGAAGGCGACCAGTACGAACGAGAAAGCGATCTTCATGTTGCTGATGTTGTTTTGGGTTTGTAGCTGAAACACAACTTGAAAAATGGTGAATATCGATGCAGCTTTTATAGGAACTTTTACCAGGAAGTAGTCAGTCTTCGACGAACATGTCTGTTAGCTTAGTTGTGTTTTAACGTTCAAAGCAACGCACGAATATCAAATTCAATCTGCGTCATGCCCTGCGTCAACTTAAACAAATATCACTGTGTTGATAATACACGTCAGCTGAATTGTTCTGGAAGCAGCTGTTATGCATAAGGAAATCATCGACGAGTGTTCAGTATTCTGGAAAAGTTGACTAAACAAAATTGGAACGGCAGAACGTGAATAATGATACATCAGAATATGCAACTACACTTGTGCTGGGGAATGGAAATAAAATCTTACTAAGCCATTTTGCGAAAAGTGTAGCTACCAAAATGCAATATTTAGGTCTTCATGACGCTGGTGGAGAATGTCCCAAATGATGTCTTTTTATGATTTTATACGGTTGGGCGACCTTAGTACGCTTAGAACTGCTCTTTCACCGTGTGTTAAGCTATTGCAGGCGAACTTTGCGTCCCAGCGTGTATCGTGGAAGTGAGGAGTACTTGAACGCAGGCAAAAAATAGCTATGAAATGCGCTTAAGCAACTACACTTTCTTCGACTCGTTTTTATTGATGATCAGTAATGTTCTTCTTTATCGGCACAACTACCTGAAGTGGTCTAGGCCTACCATTTCTGGCTTTCATATCTAAAAGAAATTACTCGGTTTTTGCACATTCTCTACCTTCGCCATTTAGTAAACGTCAAAACGAGTTGATGTCGACCCAACGCATGATTACTTTGCAAACATACAGTTCAGAAATGTACCACGTAAAATGTTAAAATATTAACACTTTTTTACAAAATAAATATTTACAAGCACATTAACGTGTAATCACTTCAATACGGAAAAAATAACGCGTGTCGACAGCAACAATCGATTTGACATTACTGCTGTCAAAAGTTTCCTGCCAGTTCCCCGCGAGTTTCCATTTGTTGCGGGAACCGAGTAGCTCAGATCTCCTATCGAGAGTGCGCTAGGTGGGCGTAAACAGTAAGGAATGCCACCTAGTGATGTGTGCGATCGGTTGACACACTCGAGAGACACGATTGTTTTAACACCAGATCAACGAGCGGACGTTGAGGAGTCTCCGTCCTTAAAACTTTTAATTCGTATTGTAATCGTAATTTTTATTCCGTCAACTAATAAACTTCTATTGTGTTCAAAAATGCAACAGTACTCCCCGTTTTAGGAAGCCACCTACTCTTTTTTGTTGTTGTGGTGCCTGTGTGAATTGTGGTAATTTTGCTGGTTGGATACAAAAGATTCTTAGCATATTCCGCCAACCGGAAGAATCGAGCTCTTGCCTCCACATCCATTTTTGTTTCCTTCGGGGTCAGTGCAAATTCGTCGTTGGAGGGTTTGGCCTGTTCCGCAGATTGTGCCACGCTGAACAGAGCCAAGAAGGCGACCACTACGAACGAGAAAGCGATCTTCATGTTGCTGATGTTGTTTTGGGTTTGTAGCTGAAACACAACTTGAAAAATGGTGAATATCGATGCAGCTTTTATAGGAACTTTTACCAGGAAGCAGCCAGTCTTCGACGAACATGTCTGTTAGCTTAGTTGTGTTTTAACGTTCAAAGCAACGCACGAATATCAAATTCAATCTGCGTCATGCCCTGCGTCAACTTAAACAAATATCACTGTGTTGATAATACACGTCAGCTGAATTGTTCTGGAAGCAGCTGTTATGCATAAGGAAATCATCGACGAGTGTTCAGTATTCTGGAAAAGTTGACTAAACAAAATTGGAACGGTAGAACGTGAATAATGATACATCATAATATGCAACTACACTTGTGCTGGGGAACGAAAATAAAATCTTACTAAGCCATTTTGCGAAAAGTGTAGCTACCAAAATGCAATATTTAGGTCTTCATGACGCTGGTGGAGAATGTCCCAAATGATGTCTTTTTATGATTTTATACGGTTGGGCGACCTTAGTACGCTTAGAACTGCTCTTTCACCGTGTGTTAAGCTATTGCAGGCGAACTTTGCGTCCCAGCGTGTATCGTGGAAGTGAGGAGTACTTGAACGCAGGCAAAAAATAGCTATGAAATGCGCTTAAGCAACTACACTTTCTTCGACTCGTTTTTATTGATGATCAGTAATGTTCTTCTTTATCGGCACAACTACCTGAAGTGGTCTAGGCCTACCATTTCTGGCTTTCATATCTAAAAGAAATTACTCGGTTTTTGCACATTCTCTACCTTCGCCATTTAGTAAACGTCAAAACGAGTTGATGTCGACCCAACGCATGATTACTTTGAAAACATACAGTGCAGAAATGTACCACGTAAAATGTTAAAATATTAACACTTTTTTACAAAATAAATATTTACAAGCACATTAACGTGTAATCACTTCAATACGGAAAAAATAACGCGTGTCGACAGCAACAATCGATTTGACATTACTGCTGTCAAAAGTTTCCTGCCAGTTCCCCGCGAGTTTCCATTTGTTGCGGGAACCGAGTAGCTCAGATCTCCTATCGAGAGTGCGCTAGGTGGGCGTAAACAGTAAGGAATGCCACCTAGTGATGTGTGCGATCGGTTGACACACTCGAGAGACACGATTGTTTTAACACCAGATCAACGAGCGGACGTTGAGGAGTCTCCGTCCTTAAAACTTTTAATTCGTATTGTAATCGTAATTTTTATTCCGTCAACTAATAAACTTCTATTGTGTTCAAAAATGCAACAGTACTCCCCGTTTTAGGAAGCCACCTACTCTTTTTTGTTGTTGTGGTGCCTGTGTGAATTGTGGTAATTTTGCTGGTTGGATACAAAAGATTCTTAGCATATTCCGCCAACCGGAAGAATCGAGCTCTTGCCTCCACATCCATTTTTGTTTCCTTCGGGGTCAGTGCAAATTCGTCGTTGGAGGGTTTGGCCTGTTCCGCAGATTGTGCCACGCTGAACAGAGCCAAGAAGGCGACCACTACGAACGAGAAAGCGATCTTCATGTTGCTGATGTTGTTTTGGGTTTGTAGCTGAAACACAACTTGAAAAATGGTGAATATCGATGCAGCTTTTATAGGAACTTTTACCAGGAAGCAGCCAGTCTTCGACGAACATGTCTGTTAGCTTAGTTGTGTTTTAACGTTCAAAGCAACGCACGAATATCAAATTCAATCTGCGTCATGCCCTGCGTCAACTTAAACAAATATCACTGTGTTGATAATACACGTCAGCTGAATTGTTCTGGAAGCAGCTGTTATGCATAAGGAAATCATCGACGAGTGTTCAGTATTCTGGAAAAGTTGACTAAACAAAATTGGAACGGTAGAACGTGAATAATGATACATCATAATATGCAACTACACTTGTGCTGGGGAACGAAAATAAAATCTTACTAAGCCATTTTGCGAAAAGTGTAGCTACCAAAATGCAATATTTAGGTCTTCATGACGCTGGTGGAGAATGTCCCAAATGATGTCTTTTTATGATTTTATACGGTTGGGCGACCTTAGTACGCTTAGAACTGCTCTTTCACCGTGTGTTAAGCTATTGCAGGCGAACTTTGCGTCCCAGCGTGTATCGTGGAAGTGAGGAGTACTTGAACGCAGGCAAAAAATAGCTATGAAATGCGCTTAAGCAACTACACTTTCTTCGACTCGTTTTTATTGATGATCAGTAATGTTCTTCTTTATCGGCACAACTACCTGAAGTGGTCTAGGCCTACCATTTCTGGCTTTCATATCTAAAAGAAATTACTCGGTTTTTGCACATTCTCTACCTTCGCCATTTAGTAAACGTCAAAACGAGTTGATGTCGACCCAACGCATGATTACTTTGAAAACATACAGTGCAAAAATGTACCACGTAAAATGTTAAAATATTAACACTTTTTTACAAAATAAATATTTACAAGCACATTAACGTGTAATCACTTCAATACGGAAAAAATAACGCGTGTCGACAGCAACAATCGATTTGACATTACTGCTGTCAAAAGTTTCCTGCCAGTTCCCCGCGAGTTTCCATTTGTTGCGGGAACCGAGTAGCTCAGATCTCCTATCGAGAGTGCGCTAGGTGGGCGTAAACAGTAAGGAATGCCACCTAGTGATGTGTGCGATCGGTTGACACACTCGAGAGACACGATTGTTTTAACACCAGATCAACGAGCGGACGTTGAGGAGTCTCCGTCCTTAAAACTTTTAATTCGTATTGTAATCGTAATTTTTATTCCGTCTACTAATAAACTTCTATTGTGTTCAAAAATGCAACAGTACTCCCAGTTTTAGAAAGCCACCTCCTCTTTTTTTTGTTGTGGTGCCTGCGTGTTTTGTGGTAGTTTTGAGCTTGGCTAAATTCCACAAATCGAAGGATTGAGCTTCTGCCTCCACATCCATTTTTGCTTCCTCCGGGGTCAGTTTTGGCGACGAGGATGACGTATCCGCGTACTACAAATGTTGCTAGGCGGAAGCCTGACGGAACGGCGGGAACGTCGAATACTGCTGGTTGTTCTGCTTTTGCCGATACTGTTGCTGATACTGTCACTGCTGCTACTGCTACTGCGGTTCTACCGCCGAATTTCATCATCGATTCATTCGATAAGAAGAAATCCAAATGGATGAAGTGGGTAGAACGACTTGAAACGGCCTTCATTCTTTATGCGGTAAAGAATGAAGAGACAAGGAAAAATTTTCTTTTGCACTACATGGCTCCGGAATGGAATGCACTACATGGCTCGCAGAAGGTGTGCTTACGAAGGTAGATTCTAGTAATTGGGCTACCCCTATAGTTCCTGTGAAGAAATCACAAAATCGAGTGAGGATTTGCGGTGACTACAAACAAACCGTAAATCCCAACCTTGTTGTGGACAAGCACTCGCTACCTACAGTGGATGAATTGTTTGCTTCGCTTGCTGGAGGGAAGAAGTTCAGCAAGATTGATCTTATTTACAACTGGAAGTTGCTCCAAAAGATCGGGAAATCCTTACATTATCAACTCATCGTGGTCTTTACTGTCCGAATCGTCTCATGTACGGTGTGGCTTCTCAGGCTCCTGCCGTTTGGCAAAGACAAATGGAATCCATACTGTAAGGGATACAAGATTACAAGAAGATTACGGGTGAAAACGACGAAGTACATCTAAGTCGATTAGAAGAGGTTCTTCAACGACTGCATGATCGTGGTATACGTGTCAATAAGGATAAATGCCAATTATTTGCAGACTCAATCGAGTATTGTGGATACCTGATTGACAGAAATGGCATCCACAAGATCAAGAAGAAGGTGGAGGCTATACACGACATGCCGAGACCGAAGAACAGAGACGAGGTTCGGTCATTCGTCGGACTTATCAATTATTACGGGCGGTTCTTTCAGAACCTGAGTACGGTTTTGTACCCTTTGAACAATCTGCTAAAGACTGACGTGCCGTTCAGATGGACAAACCACTGCGAAAATTCCTTTAAGTTCGTAAAGAAACACATGCAATCTGACAATTGCTTAGTCCACTATTCGTCGGAATTGCCATTGCTGCTAGCGACAGACGCTTCACCCTATGGTGTGGGAGCCGTTCTTAGTCACGTGTTTCCAGACAGTTCGGAACGGTCAATACAATTTGCGTCACAGACTGCATACAACAGAAGTATTTGCAGGTGGACAAGGAAGCTTACGCCATTATTTTTGGAGTAAGGAAATTCTTTCAGTATATATACGGCCGGAAATTTACTCTTCTTACGGATTACCAAGCAATTACGAAAATATTTGGAGAACATAAAGGGCTACCGGTGATATATGCGCTACGTATGCAGCATTATGCTACCTTTTTGAAAAGCTTTGATTATTCTATAAAATTACGGAAGTCTACTGATCGCGCTAATGCGGATGCAATGTCGAGAATCCCTCTACATTTTATTGATCCGGATAACGTGATTGAAGACTCGGATTCAATGGAGTTGAATCAAATCGAAAAATTACCTTTGACGGCTATAGAGCTAGGGCAAGCCACCAACGAAGATCCATCAGTATGTGTACTACTACAAGATATCAAACATGGTCAACAGGTGGACGCAAAGGATCGATTCGGAATAGATCAGCATGAATTTCCCGTACAACAAGGATGCCTACTTAGGGGAATTCGTGTGTATGTACCTGCCTCTCTTCGAAAACGTGTACTGCAAAAACTACATTCTACACATTTCGGAGTAAACCGTACGAAATCCTTGGCAAGAGGATACTGCTGGTGGCCTGGACTAGACCGCGATATAGAAACCATGATTGCAAATTGTGCAGACTGTCAGTCAGTTCATGATGAACCAGCGAAAATGAGCCTTCATTGCTGGAAAACTCCAAGTACACCGTTTCAAAGAGACCATGTCGATTATGCAGGGCCATTCATGAACACCTATTTTTTCATCTACGTTGATGCCTACAGCAAATGGCCTGAGGTACAAATCTGCAAATCTACTACCGCTGAAAATACTGTAAATATGTGTCGCGAGATATTTAGCAAGTTCGGAATACTATCAGTGCTAGTAAGTGACCACGGAGTGCAATTTACATCAACGGTGTTCGAACATTTCTTAAAGATGAACGGCGTTGTGCACAAAATGGGAGCGCCATATCACCCTGCTACAAACGGTCAAGCTGAGCGCTACGTTCAGACCATAAAGCAAAAGCTGAAAGCGATGAATTGCCCTAAGTCTCAGTTGAACTTGGAACTGTGCAACATTCTTCTCACATATAGAAAGATGATTCATCCATCGACCAGGAAAACGCCGTCAATGCTCGTTATTGGACGTCAGATTCGAGCAACCTTAACATCTGTCAAGTAATGACGCTACATGACAGAAGAAAAAGTGCGGGAGATAGCAAAAAGACGCTGTACAAAAGCAAGTGTAAATACAGAGGCTAAAGAGAACAAAAAGAACTCTTCGTATTTTACTTCGAGGTTACAACAGTGTTATATACACTTCTAGAACTAATTAACTAGAATTTGAATCAATAAAATTAATGAACTCCCTTGCAATTTACAATTTTTCCAAAACTTACCTTGTTGTTTCACAAAGTTCTTTCTTTAGTAAAGATAAAAAGGGAAAAGTTGTTATGCCCAAACTGTAAAATAAATTATAATACTAGTTTTAGAGTAATTAGTTTGTTAAAAAAAATGGAAAGCATATTTTAATCGGTCAAAAAAGATAAAAATCATTTCCTATCTAATTGGACAGCAAAAACAAATGTAAATTTCGACGCTTCTTGCAAAATGCTCAATTATTGCAAATTTTGGATTTACAGGCAGTCGATTTACAGCCCCGACATACGATATTTCAGCGGATCGCTATAACCCGGAAAAAATTACGCGTATCTCGAATTTACACGGAATACGAGAGTAAAATCGTTTATACTTCAATGTTAGATAGTTGACTTCCTTCTATGTACTTCATTTATTCAGCAAAGCAGGTTACTTTTCGATAGAATACATTAAAATAAACTAAAAACAAATGTTTTATATGACAAAGAAAGCTATTTTAGACCAATTTAACGCCTTAGATTTTACTTATATTTTGTGTTATAAACTAACTCAGCTGTAAAATTTCTAAAAACCGCGTATCTCCGAATCTGTGTATAAGATGAACCGCGTATCTCGGAGACTGTCTGTACTTGTAGAAGGTTTGACGCCACTGTCAACTGTAACGCATGTAACGCGACGTTACGCGAAATCGAACACAATCCAGAAAATACATGCTGCGGTTTGATAATCAAGCAAGTTTATTCAAAAGTTTTATCGGAACATTCTTTTTTATCACAATTTAACATAACTGGTAGCACAGTTGTTGACACAACCCAAATTCAACTCATTTTGATATTTAAATGTGTATTAGGAGCTAAATAAAGAAACGATTGCAACGTGCGTAAATTAAAAAAAATGAATGATTGATTAATGTTTCACGTTACCACAGCTCATAGCTTTGGACAATTTCAGAATTTGAATATGTATTTTTATTGAAATCTTTACTGTGGTTCATAACATACTGTTAATGGAACGAACAGCTTGTGCAACTAGTAACGAATTTATTATAAAGTAAAGAACAACCGTTTATACTAAACGTTCAAGTTTAATTTTAAGCAGCAGAGCGAAGAGGGCGGATTTTGAATTACTTTTTTAAGCATTTATTCAGATCAACATCTAGTAGGTTGTAGAATTCAACATTTGTTTAGTAGCAAAAGACTATCACACTATAGGACAGTTTTTTAGGACCGGAATTGAAAATTTTATGTATATTCAACATTGTGTTGATTACTCTTCTCAACAAACATGCTTTATCAACTGTTTTGGTTGCTGGTCGGTTGCTCTGTTCACTAATCCCATTATACATATTTTTAGGTACAAAATTCATGGTTTTTTTTCTCGACATGCGTCTTGATTTCAGTTTCATATTTACACGCTTACCAACTCTGCTGATACCGCAGGCAAAAACCGTTCCAACTGGAATCGAGCGTTTCTGTATTCTCCTAAAGCTGGGTTCGTCGCCTAGCAGCCGATCCACGATCGCGCCTCATTCGGGTTTTGAAAGTCAACGCTAGCGCACGGTCGATCATGCGGCGGCGTGACTAAGTTGTGAACATAAAGCGAGAAAAAAAGAAACATCCAAACGCGTAAATAAACAAACAAACGGCAATCCGGTGGCCTCCTCGCGCGTATATTAAGGTCGGGACAGCCCTTGGAATTACCCAGCGTATGTTGTGTTTAGATTTTTTGTGTTTGTGTGTGTTTTTTTTCTTAAAGATCACATTCCAAGAAATCGTTTGGATATGTGTGTTTTGTGTTTAAGTTGTGCAAAACAAACCCAGTAGATTAGGAGTAGTGAAGTTTTCTAATAGTGACCGATTAACCAATGACAAATTTGAAAGTGTTTTAAAAAGCGAAGTTCGAGAGTGGTTGCATGGATCATTAATTTAGAAATTTTACTAACCCATTACCGTGAATTTTTCTCCCAGCGTGTGTTCCGGTGAGTTCGGCTCTATGGTAGTGTTTCGCGATCGCGCTCGTGTCACTGTAATCTGCCAAACGCACCACATTACAGTACTGGACATGAGCATCTCTGCACGAAAAGCAAAGGATGACACATTACGCCATGTATGGATGTTCGACGGCCGGACCCATTGTAACCAGCACAAGGGTGTGTTTCTTCGCGTGTGACCATCCGCTGCTCATCAGCAGCGTGTCCGTGCCGTGGTCATCTTTCATGCGACGCTCAACACACAACCTTACCGTCACACTCACCGCCTGAGGTCGTCTCTTCCGGTGGTGATCGCGTAACGAACCGCACACGGGGTTTGTTTTTGGTAGCGTTACGTTTTGCGGTGCTGTTTCTTCAGCATCTCGCGCGCCAAACTGGTTTCGGTAGTTTTGGTACGCCCCGGTTGAGAAGATGGTGTTTCTTAAGAAATTTAGTTTTCTTCGCCTTTTTGTGGGAGTTTTGCTTTCGGTGATGTTTTTGGGAGATTTCTTCAGTTTTTTGTGCGTGCCGGTAATCGTGTCCTGTGTATGTGCTTGTTTTTCTTTCTTGGCTTTGCGATGTCTGCAACCTGTTGAGGAATTTTTAAAGCTGTTTTCATCGGAGCACGCTGCGTAGTAGTTTCTTGTTTGTTTGCGAATAAATTTCGGCGTAAAATGATTCGTTTGTTTTGCTCAGAAGAATTCAATCTCTAACATTGATGTTTAGTAGTGCATAGATAAGAGCAGTCAAAACTTGTGCTATACAAGGAGCGAAGTGGAAAAAAAAAATACTTCAAACCAATGAAGGGTGCGTTTGCGTGCACAGTGTACAGCTTAATTTCCACTTCTACACACATACACAAAGTAAAGTGACAACAAATGGGCAGACGGTCGTTGTCTAAATCCCCAGAGTGAAAGTGAAAATTAACAAACCCTTATCTGGTGGTTTTCATCCAATCATCTCAAATCCGTTTGCGCAGTCAAATCTGTGCACGGCCCTCGAAACGAAAGGGAAAAGGAATGATTATTCAGAGTGAAATTTCCTCACCCATGCCGCCTTGGTAAAAGCTCTGCCTGCACTGTGATAATTGTTAAGTGAATTATGCATCTTGGCTGTGGCATGGTGCGTTGTTGGTGTGAAATGTTGTTCAAATATTACGTTTTGTTTTGTTTTCACTCTAGTGATGTACTGTCGAGTAGAACGACGAAATAACAGAGTGTAAAAAGAAATAAGAAATCGCTGGAGAAAAGTGCTAAAAAGGTGATATGCTATATGGTTGTAAATAAAAAAGTAATTGGAAAATAATTACACAACTAGGTGAACACAAAATTCAACGATGTTTTAAATATGTCCAAAGGAGACGGGATTGAGAAGTGATAGTTTGCGGAAAGAGATAAATTTCCCTCAGTGTAAAACCACGCTACAGCATAATCAAACAACAACAACAACAATCGTCGTAGTAAGCAAACTACAAAGAAACTTAATGGAAAGAGTTTTATCGAGGTCATTGGAAGCAGGAAAAGCCACTTGTGTAATTTTTAAATGAAAATCTACGCAGTTTTGTGGCACGTAAGTAGTAGTAACTAATTGTGGGAGGTTTTTTCAAACGATAAGTTGCCTTGAGTAAATTTCTGTTTTTGTCTTTATTTAAAAAAACGGTCAGGCCAAGTATTGCTAAAGTCTTAACCTAGAAAACAATTCAAAATAGTTTGGAAGCATTTCCTTTTCCAAACAGTGGAATTTCTGAATTGAAAATACATTATTTAATATGTTCAATGTTATTGCATCGTATAGCTTTATACACAATATTTTGTTATAGTGATAATAATAAGCTTATAAAAAGTTTAAGAGAGGAGTTTGGGGAGTTTGCTAGTCTTGTAGTATAATGCTCTCCAAACCGAATGAGAATAACATCAAATCACGTATTTCGAATTACCACTGAATAATAATGTCACCAGGAAGATAAAAAATAAAATGTTTTCGTACAATTTTCTTGACTATTTGCTCCACTAAAACTCCAAGCCTGTTATAGCTGTTATAGTATAAACAATCTTCTTATGATCGCATGAGGCAATACATGAATTTCCCTTTACGCATTCTGACGGGAAATTCCTCTTTTTATCGCTTAATGAACATTTCCCGCTAGTTGCACTCTTAAACTAGATTAATTACACGCAAATGCAACCGCAAACCGCAAACCGTGTTCTAGAAACGTCAAAAGAAGCCATTTATCATTGTGGCTTTCTGTTACACCACCACCCCAGATTGCACCGGATGCAACGCCCTCCCGTGCACGTGGAACAGAAACGCGCACCACATTCTAGGCACGTGAGATCGCGTTTGATTTCGTGGCGATAATTTCGGTGTGTTAACAGTTTTAAACGATAGGAACGGGGCAAAACTAGACAAACGCCTCCCTGCACACGCCCAACAATCACGATCACAACATTTTGATTTTTCTAATTTTTGTTTTAAGTCGTTCAAAACTCTCACGTACTTACACACAGATTGAACAATGTGTAGACCTAAACGGAGGTTGTGGTTTCACTTTATATGGAATGTTTGTGGAATCTGGCCGGCGAGGTCACACACGAACGAAATCCGCCCTCGGGCTTGGTATCGAAGGGACCTGTCGAGCTTTTCAATTCGTTGCAATTGGGAAAGGATCTAGATTGGGTCCGAAATGAGATCTCGAGTGTAATTATTTAATAATGCAGTGTGTTGATGATGTCGGCAAATGATTAGTTTAGTTGGAATTAATAATTAACAGAAAGCCAAGTCATTTGTCGTGCGCCTCAGGCAACACACAGGATTTCTCTTCCAAAACGGTATAAGAAACGAACATAGAGACTAAGACACCACTATTCATGTCCAGATTTAGAAGATGAATGAATAGGTTGGAATGTTGTTTATAATAAGAAGCCCTAATAATGATTACCTGCAACAAGTTAAGGGCATTTCTATTGTATGACCATAGGCATCAATATGAACTCAACCCAAAGTACACCGCAGGTCGTCTAATCTCCTTAACTTATTACATACCAGAGCATGAGAATTCATACCCAAAAAGACTTTTCTTAAAACACCACCTGTTCATTAAAATAAAGTGAATCCCAGCGGATTCTTAATGGTAACAGATAATAATGCAAGAGTGTCTTAAGTACCAGTAACGCTTCGTGGGTTAATGTTGGTCTCTTCATGTTGTGTTCTGTAGTGTGCAAAGGTAGAGAAAAATGAGTAAAAAATGTGAACATTCAAAGTTCCACAAAATAAAAACAACAAACTTCGAAGGAAGTAAAATAAAAGCAAGAGTTTTGTGTGCGAATGTAGAAGTTTTATTCTTCAGATATCTCGAGTTCTTAAGATGGTCAAATGAAAATAATGTCCTAGCCGTTTTGGGCCATTTCTAGAAGGACCGCAAAGGGTTTGCTGGTTAACGTGAACATGAAGGAATTATTATTTGAGGTTTTAGTATGCCTTTGGCTTAATTTTATGTTTGACTCCATCCATCAAGTGCTGTACAGTGTCTTCGGCCACACGCATGGAAGTATGTTCCCAATTTTAATAAAATCTGTTTTCCTTATTTGTCTGTGTTTTCGATTTTCAAAATTGTTTCGATTCACAATAACCTAATAGCGTTGTATTGAACGAAGTGCAGTCCTTTGGTGTAATGTTAATTTTTGCCAAAACAGGCCAAAATAACGCAAAACTTGTAAGATTTTGAATGAATAGTAGGCATTTGCGAGCAATAGTCATCGCTCGTGATGTCAATGAGTTTAAGCTTAATTAACAGTCTAACAGAGATAAACCATCCGCTAACAATCTTTCATCGCATTGAAATTACTGTACAAAACTTTTGCAAAATTAAAATGAATAACTTTAAATTAGGTCCACTTACGCTAAGAATGCGTAACCATCAGATAATCCTTCATTCTTATGCTCGTTTAATATTTATCATCCAAAACGGCCATCCACTTACATACCAGTCAACACAAACACGCTTCACACATGGACACCTATGACGGCGTACCGAAGGAATTCCTTTAAAAAATGGCTAAATAACCTATCCCGTTGGAATTGGGCACGACTTAATCGGGGTATAAAATTTATCACCTCGTTGAAGTTTCCCGGTCCCGGTTTTCTTCACATGCGAATAATGATCAGGTATCACTGTGAGTTGCAACAGTGCTTCAAATTAACATTCCCATCCCAGCGTATTACATCCATCATGGGGGCTCACTTCCTAACGGAAGTGTTGTGATTACGTGGTGCTGCCTTTTTGGTTTATGGGCATCGGATGGCTAGTTTGTACCGAGATGGGTGGAATAGAATTAAACTATCGTTTGTCCGCAATAGTTCTTCAACCGACCACAACCGCTTTATCGCTGTGATTGGGCGCTTCTGTTTCGAGAGATTAATATATCCACCAGCGCATTACAAAAAGTGGTACATTTGAAACGCTAAACGAGCGATTAATTCACTCGCTCGTACTTATCTTTATCACCTTCACGGTGATTCCGGCCGAAACTCTTAGGCGTCCTCGAAAACTCTTAAAACTGACGCCACCCCACCGCCAGCTTCTAAGTAAGCGCTGCCCATTAACGCGCTGAGTATCGCTAAGCAGCCTAATGCTTTCGGTGTTGGGCTTTTGCTTGCGTCGGTGACCTTCCGCGCGTGTGTTGCGTGTCAGTTGGTTCGCGCGTTGCCGGCATGACGTCTTGCTGGAAAACTCCACCACAAAAGCAGAAATCATAAATCACTAAGTACAATCGTACCGCACCGGGGGATGGGGTGGTAACCATCTTCGCCAGTTTGGGATCTTGATGCTGCCTCACAAGTCTCATGATTAAAACATCAGCCCGGTTTGGCCCTCGAATTCTAAGCGCATACAATTGCACCAACCAAACTCGTGGAAAAAGACATCCACCCACTCGACAGTGTCCAAAGGGGTGGGGGGTGAAAAGCGTGCGGAGGTGCGGGGGATGGGTGGAAGTTTCCTCCGCAGTATTCTCTACTCGGTAGGGCGTTCGGATGGACAGTGTCGTTTTCTACCGGTGGCTGTTTCAAACGACCGGTGACTGCAACGCCATTCAAACGACGAACCCCCATTGCAATGCCTTATTGAAGGGTTGCGTCCTTCCATGTAACTATTTCTACAACAGTAAGCCACTCGGAATACAATGGTCAATCGGTTTGTGTGTCTGTAGCCTTCCTACTCTCTCAATGGTGCAGTTAACAGTTTGAAGAATGAATGGACACACTGCTAGTGCGACACGCACGCATCTTATCCGACAGCTGTGAGAGAAGGAGAACCACGAAGCAGTCGTTCATTCCGCTCCATCTAAAATGTGCACATAAATCGTGCCCACGTGGAGCTTTTGTTCTGCCATATGCTAGCTAAAACGTTCTAAGACGCCCGCGTAAGAAACAGATAACAGAATCGGTCAAAGGAACACAAAAAAAAAAAAATACAATCAACACGGAACGCATACGTTCTGCGACAAACCGTGTCTCAGGGCTAGTTGGCGCGAAGGTCAATAGTTCAGCTTCGCTTCCGAGACAGACAGAAAGCGAAAACATTGCACTGGCAACGAGCTGCACATACGTTTTACACAATGAAAACGTTGACCGATCGTACCGTGGAATGCATTTCGCACTTGTAAGTCACTGTTTGTCGCGTGATTCGTGAGTTTTTCTAGGGTTAAGAATCAGCATAAGCAGTCCCCTCTTCGGGTTTGTTTGCAAAACGTTTCGTACATTTTGATGGTGGAAGAACGTGAAGGAGTTGAGTGATTGTACGAGCTGCTTGTCCGTGAAGTAACGACACTTTTGTTTTACTTCCTCACTGTATGACACGTTGTTTGGCGATGTTAAATTAAGACAAGGGTTAGGTTTTGCACTCTGCTGCTAGTTGAACCTTTTCTGTACAGCAAAAGGAAAGTTTTAAACTAACACTCGCACTAAAGCTTATCTGGTATCCGTGTAAATTATTGTATTTAGTGCTTAGAACAATTTTTAACATAGAAATGCTTCGGACGAAGGTTTAAAACAACAGTAAAAAAGATGCGGTTATTGGTTTCTTAAGGACAGAAAAAAAATATTATTTTGAAAAATATGACGTTCTGCGTAGTTTATGTTATTAGTTGAACACTAATGGATGTTCTGGATGGATGGAGTTCTGTAAAGTTAAAAGCGAAAAAATAATATGCTTTTTATGATGCGTATTTTTTACACAAACCGTTACATATGGCCAATTGCAACAAATCGTTTTTTTTTCATACATTTATTATTTTTAATATACGTAAATAGACTCAAATAGTTTTAAGTCACCTCAAATCAAGAACATACCCTCTTTAATTCTTTTTTAAGGTTCTATGTTTCCTATCATGCAATTTTCAGTTTCAAAATTGATATTTAGACATTTAAACTTTTGAATATCATATTCTGATTCGTTGTACATTTTTTATAAAATACCTAATTTCGTTAGAAAACTCTACAACTAATTGTTTTTTTTTTTAATTATTAAACTATGTTAACGTGTCAATAATCTATATGGAAAAAAATAACTATATGAATTAATGTAACATTGTAGTAGAGCAAGTTCTCACTGATAACAACTTCCAGTAAATTCTGCAAAACTAATATTAACCTTACCCTGAGAAATCCGTTCATTACATGATAATTTAGGTCCAATTTTACTTAAATATTCAAAACCATTGGAAATGCAGAGACTGCAGTGGCAGATAAGAGATGTTTTAAACGGTAATAAAACCACCCTTTAAGCCATAAATCTTTACGTCACGTTATTCTCTTGGTGGGGTGGTTGGGGGTTGCGAAATGGGGGGAATTGGAGCTAGACACAAAAATGTTCTAGCACAAAACGGCAACTCGCATCCGCAATCAGTGAAGTTATCAGGTCGTCAACTCACCCACTGCAATTACGTCGTTAAACGTGACAATCAACACCGGGCAAGACCGCAACTCGCGCTGTTGCGGAACTGCCATTTTTGCAGTAGCATGGTGTCTGTGTATGTTTGTGTTTTCTTTTTTCCTTTAGCACCCGCACACCCAACAACCATGGGTGGACGCAATAGAATACGCGTAAGGGATTGGATGCGTTTGAAGTCAATGTTATCGGCCGCTAAGGAGGGAATCACATTGTGTGCGTTCGATTGTGCGATTGCCGGGGGTGCAAAACAACGGCCACAGTCCAATAGATGGTAGTGGCTTACCTTTTGCGTGTACGTGACGATGAAGGATAATATCCACGTTCCGGACACTGACGTGGTGCAAAAGAATGGTTTGGTTTCACGCGTGCCTGCTCGCGCACGAGCCTTGCTGGTGTGTGTTTGAATTATGGCCGTTTCAGCTCCCACGCGTTGGAAGCGTCTATTTTACGTGACTTGGGTGTGTTCGACGAAGTTTCGACACATGAAAACCGTACGTTTATAGTGTTGGATGAATTTTGTTTAATGTAAATGCAAACAGATTGTGAAAATTGATCAAACTCGACCACGAAATTGAATTTTCAATCATTTAGCATTTATGGAAGTAATAAAAAATTGTTTACAAATTACTCCTTCGTAATTGTTTTCCAAATTTACAATAATATCTTCTTGGTATTACGTGTTTTCATGCATTACCCTGAAATATATATTTCCAATATGGTTTTTCTGTATTCATTATTTAATTTTGATCAACTTGATACGCCGCAATTACGGTTTTGTCACCGTACACGTACAAATAGCTGGATTAACCTTACTGACGCATACAGAAGTATGTCACTATGATGCCACTGGACGTGGGCACGCATGACCAATGCGTTCAGCAGCACGCAACCGACGCCCATCTGTCTGGCAAAAATGGTTCAGTCATGGTACTGAGTATGTGGAACATAAATGGAACCTAAACAATAACTTAAAACATTCAATGTAGTGAGTTGAATGACATTTTATAAGTATAAATCATGACATTTGTTACAATCATGAGGATACATTTGAGATTCGACACGTTGAAACTACATAGCACGCTGAAATATCATTTAACCGCTACTAAGTAATTTATGTGATTTTTTAAGAAGACACCTTACTCAATTATCGAATTAGTACAGTTTTACAAGATAAACTAATTGTTCATGATGATAAGTCCTTCCTCATATCCCGATATAGTATTAAGAAGATCGTTTGTAGCACTAAGATACACATTGTTTGCTACCATTATTAATCGAATAATGTTTCTAATTTTAAACGTAGTGGTGATTTGTGGAGCTGCGTTCTACAAATCGACGATAAAATGGTAACTTATAAAGTAAAAAGCTATTTCTGGCTGTTTCTGAAAAAAACTGTTCTGTGTTAATGTATTATTGTATATTAAGGTTATCTCAAGATTACGTGGTGATTTAAAAATTGAAGGCAATTTGTTCAAAGGGCTCCGTGAAATTCCGAATGCCAACATGCATTTTGTTGATTCGCGATAACTGAGTTTTTAGATTGAACAGACGCGTAAATGCTTGGGGTAAATTTTAACCATTGGGTTGTAACTTTTGGAATTTTCCGGCACATGGATGAGAAAGTCAAACAAATAAAAAATGTTATTTCAGCTTTGAAAAATATTATTTTTTCTGAAGTTATTGTTTATAGATATATGTTTGGAAATGTTTAAGTCATTCTGATGCTATCGCTTTTCGATATTCATTAAATGTTCATTTCAATTTTTAAACTGATCGACTAACAAAAAACAAACATTCGCCACACGAAACAGGATCCAGTTTGTACATATTCAATCAACACCATTCTCTGATACGGATCTGCACACCATAAACCTGCTGCTCGTCCTGACTGCTAATTGATTAAAATGTCTATTCTAGCTATAAATCTTTCCCACTTTCCACCCTGCGGTGGCACATTCTCCTAGCACACCAACATAAATTAATCACTTTCGATGCATCAGCACCCGTTCCGAACGATCGCAGCACCTAGGCATGATGATCCACAGTGTGAAGCAGTGAAGTGTCGGTATGCGCGAGTGAGCGCCAATTGCGCAAAAGATCTCCAACCCGGTGCGCTGACCACGCGCGGCAGAGGGTCACCAGTTTTCCGAGCACCCGGGCAGGCTTGCTTCATCGCAATGACTGGCTGGCTGCAAATTATTGCTCTTATTTCGAGAAGGTCTCGTCTTTGCCACCTAACCACCGCACCAAAAACGGGGAGCTGTGTTGAGCGTTATTCACGATCACCGAGAACGTCCGAAGAACCATTAAAGTGAATTATACGCTTCGAGTGGTGCACAGCGTGAGTGCGTATGTGTTTTCCACTTTTTTTTCCTCAATTTTCGTTCACTCGTTCGCTTTCATCGAGCTTGCTTTGGCGTGTACGTAAGGGCCAGTCTTGGTCCAGTGAAGGACCGATCGATTAAACGGAATCTCAGCCGCTGGAGGGAAAACAACAGTGTGCTCGGCCAAACAAGATCACCGATCCGGACGGTGTGCATCTTTCACATCCCTCCGAGTCGGATGATCTTAAAGAACGCCGATCGATGTACGCAATATCGTCCACTTTCGATGCCGGAGGACGGCGTTAGCTTGCTGAAGGTAAAATTGCTACATCGCCGAAGGACAATCCTGTCCACACGTCGTAGGTATGAGGGTAATTGATTGTTCAAAGTAAGAGCAAACAGAAACCATTCTCTGGGGAGATTATTAGTGCGGATTGTGACATGCGATAGGGTATAAGCTTGCAACGGCTTAAGATGCCTTTCGCGTAGAAGGAGATACACATAAACAGAATAAACCATCTACAGCCGATTTTTAAATCGTATTCAAAACAATCTCCCTCTGTCAGATATTAAGCGAACGGAACAAACTCCACACGGCACCATCGGGGGAGCCATCATTCCATCGTGAAGCATTAAAATTTAATCATCACCGATGTAGATCAAAAACGGTTGGGACGGTTAATGTACCATCGCGATACAACGATGACTCGGTTGGTGCACGCCTCACTGACTGCACCTGGTTCGCAGCCAACTCCACTGCCTCAACCACCCTCTCCTTGAATGGGAAATAGAGCCGAAAAAGAGAGAAGTACCACCGATCGAAAACAAACGGTACAGAGCACGGCTACAGCTCGCCACCAATTTCTCCTTGCACGAACACGACCGAGGAGAAAGTACAACCCTAACCCCGGCGCTGTAAAGAAAAACGCCCGTGGAAAAGCATCACCCGTTTGCAGATTCATCAGCGTGCTTCCACAAATGCAATTGAAAGTTGTGCTGTTGTTGACAACGGCGACTACACCGTACCGCCTGCAACAAATTGTGGAAAAGCGGCAATTATCAACCGTTGCTGCTACAAAAGACTGCATGCGTTACAAAAGCGACGAACCTGATCAAGTCGCGTAACGTGCATTTTGTTTGGTAGTATTTTGGCAAAAACAATTGGGGAGCAAAATTAAAACTTAACGACAGTGTTAGGGATGCAATGAGAGGTTTGGCTCGTTGCATAACGATGCCACGCACGCATTGACTCATCTTTTCGATCATGAAAACCAATGTCCTGCTTCTGATTAAATGGTGTTTTGCAAGAGTAGACGTTGAGGTTACCTTTCGATACGATGTCCAATTCATGTGTGGTAATTTGTAATATTTCTAAGCAAGTGCAATGAAATGAAGAGACTATGTAAGTAATAAACTTTTTTGGTCGCAATCTTAGATTGCGAATAACTGAGGCCAGTTGTAATCTGTCGTGTTTTGATAGTTTTAAGAGTTTTTTTTGTTTTATTTTATGTCGTTTTAAAATACATGTTAAGTATAATTTAATACATTTTAAACTAGTCTACATGTTACTCTATTAGAAAAAAAAATCCTCATTATTCTCATTCATTCTCCTTCAATTTATTACTTTGACCCATTTTATTTATCGCCTATTTATTGTAAGTTCCAACGTAACAGCCTTCCTTTGCTAATGTCGTACAAAATTGACCGGAAATTGCTGACGGAAGTTCGGCCGCGAGTTGTTTGTTTTTCGTCTTTTTTAACCACTCACCAAACATCAAATCAACACACCAAGCCAGTTCGAAGCGTGACGTAACGTATCGTCGTGAGTCGTCTTCAGACGAACTTGTCCTATCACTATGAAAAAGGCACATAAATATTAAACTAGGCCCCGTAGCAAGCAATATTCCAACACAAGGCTGTGTATTCGGAAAGGCAAAGGGGCACGTTACGGTTGCCATAACTGGAGCTCATTAGAAGTCGATCATAAATATGTAGACAATCGAGACGTTGATATTATTTTTTTTTTTTTGCTTCGGTACAATATTTTGTGTGGATGGGTGCCGTTTTTGTGAAAGTTGTTACGACACGCGATGTGCGTTTAATGTGACTTGTTTTGGCTTTTTGTTTTGTGCTTTTTTCCAATCTTTTCTACCCACATGTCTCTAACACAGTCCTTTGAAGCAATAAATTAGTTCCATTAATCGATACACCTCTCACACTGCGTTCTGAAGGTGTGGATACTTTAGAGACAGAACCAATCATTCACTAAGCTGCTTTGGGTGTGGTTGATCCGCGCTGAGTCTTGTGACACACACAGAACGGCATTCTTTCAGCGCATTGATCAACCTGCCAACCTCTCTCGATCGGTGTGAGATGTTTGCATTTGGAAGGCGATGTGCTTGTTCTGGTGTTTACTAGAATAATGAGACGGTGACGCATGCGCTGTACATCAACAACAGAACAACTGTGTTATCGTGTTTGCAATATGATTCGATACACGGACCAAAGCAACAAGTCTCACCGTTTTCGGTGCGCGGTGAAACCCCGACCAAGTCGCACCATTCGCTACTTCACACCCAAAGCCTTACCGATGGCCGAATTCCTCGGCTAGTTTCCCGCCCAAGTAGCGCGAAACTAATCGTTGCGCCTGTTTTTTTTTTTGTGTTTTCATGCTATCGTGCTACTACTTCAAAGCGATCTCCGATGCAATGCAATGCAGCGTATGCAGCCCGGTGTGCATTCGCTTGCATAACGGAGCTGTGCGGAGTGTGTTGCAGTGCAGAACTAGCCGTGGCATATTTTACCACCACCTGGTACAACCCTCAACCCTGCGCCACTTGTATTTTCCACAACCTCTTTTCGGTTAATGTTGACCCAATGCGTATGGTGGTGTGTGAGTGTGCGTATGGAACAGGTGCGTATCACTCATCGCCACCATATCCAATAGGGCCCCACTCGTTCCACGCCAAGGCTGGCTAATATTTATGCGTTTGCACTGGGTAATAACACACATTGGCGGCAACCACAACAACACCAGCAGAAACAAAAAGGTAACTCGCCACCTTAGACCGTGTCTAACGCAATGACCGATGACCGATATGCCCGTTTGTTTTAGGCTAGCGCATTTTACATCACCTCTGTGGCCCTTTTTAAGGTTTTGCGCATAGTAGACGCGCAAACACATACGCACCAACCGACCTTCTTTGCCGTGGAAGGAATTGTTTTGCGCACTCGTGTTGCTCGCGTGCCCGCGTTGCGCCCTTATTAGTATTGATATCGTATCGATGTATCTTGGCTTTCGCATGTGGCACCGGAAAGGGTGAAAGAGGTTCGAGGCTAAGCTTACTATTCCGTCAGAGATGAGAAACGATTGTCGTCTGAGATCGTTTGTGAGGAAACAGAACTGATAGTCGATAAAAAAATATTTCAATAGACGGTTGAAGTATTAAAAAAGTTCCAATATTACACTCATTGACTGGTGATAACAGGCGATACTTGCGGACTTTTTTATTCTGAGTGATAATCAACTAGACCAGTGGTGTAAAGTACGCCTTTTTGGCACTTGAATTGTGGCTCCTGAACGAAACTGACCCATCCCATGTAAATTTTAGCTAAAATGTAATCATCAATTGTAGTTCTATGTAAACATAACTGCTGATTGATCCAAAATGTCGAATAAAACCCGAACTTTTGATTGAAATTTTCCCAGAGAACAATGAAAAACTCGTGAACTAATTTTGCTGGTTTGGGTGAATGTAATGTACAATAGACTCTGACTCAGTTTCGCCCTACCCTATAAAGTCTTCCAAACTTATTTCATTCGTAATTGTATTATATTTCGGTGTTTGCCCTGTGCAGTTTGCTGATCTAAACTTATTGAGAGTCAAAAATCACTAAAATGCTGATATGATATTGATGAATGTTCTTTAGGTTTAATGATGAGCGTAGTTGAATTTTAAGAGATAAACAGATCCTTCGTGATGAGTTGATGGAATTTCAAATTATGTTTCATTTTAATATTGTAATAATTATCACTATGATTACTAATGACCCTAATTTTAGTACTAATTTTATCGAAAGCCGAAACGAAAGTGTAAACTTCTATATTCTTCAATTTATGTTGCAATGGATATAGCTCCCATTTTTTTTTAATTATTGGTTTTTGATTTTTCTTTTCAGATGATTCCTCTGTTTTCAACCAACTTTATCATCAAGAAATCTTACAGTGTTTCATAAACAAAATCATTATTTCAGTGTACAGTGTCTGCAGTGAGTGCCGGTCTCTTAAAGAATGCCTTGAGTAGTGCGCTAATCTAATGTACCTATTTGTGTCGATTCAGTTGAAAGTGAAAGTGATCCGACCGTAAGAAAGTGTGCGTGCGCACGAGCGTACCGACCCAAAATCATCATCATACTGCCACCCACCGGTGATAGATGCGAGTGCAGGTGTCGAACCATCCGGACAACCCTGGTGCAACGGCAACGTTGGTACAGCGCAATGGGTGACTCCCGCGGGAGGACCGCGCGACCGCTCGTCCTGCTGCTGGTGCTTGTTGTTTGTGGCAGGATGGGTGGTTCCGTCGCTGCCACAACCTCCGGTGAGCCGTACGTTACGTCCCCGACCATCCCTGCAGCGGTACAAAAAGCTACTGCGCAGGAGCTGACGGTGAAAATCTACGGCAGTGATAAAGCCACCAAACCGACACCGACGGCAATCCCGGAGTCGGAGCTTTCCACGCAGCTCGATGCGTTACAGCGCAGCAACGGAGCTCATTTAAATGGTGAGTGACGATTTACTATTTGCATTAGTGTATTAATTAAAACGTGCTCCGGTGGTCGCATTCTTCAGCGTGGGCACATTTCACAAGCATAAGTTCGTTCGCATCTGGCTAGAGCATGACGATGTGGAGGTGTCTCACCGCAGGGAATTGGATTTTCTTTCGAGAAGAAACGGCAAAAAGTGCACTGCTCTTTTTGTTAAGCTGGAGAGGACAGTCATTTTCTTCTTTTTTTTTATTGGATTTCCATAGTCAAGCATCGTATGCGCTCGCTATGGAACGATGCTTTTTGATGCTACGAAACGCTTGCCGACAGGGTCTAAAAGCACTAAGCCCATTCCAACTGTGGACCAGCGTTCGTTTGGTTGAGTGTGTCGTAAAATTTGAATGTGACCTGCTTTTCTCGTCTGATGCTAGTGTTTTCGCCACACAAAAAAAAAACAATCTCAGTTATAATATGCTTTAGGAACGAACAATCGCACATATGGTTTTAGGTCGCTTTGGAGTGATCATCCAGAGATTCGAGAATGCTTCTCCTCCAATGCTTTGCCTGTGAGCAAAGCTTTCCCCAAGACAATTCCATATTCACATAGTGCGATGCCAATTTTAATGTTACTAAAACTTTACCAAGGAGCAAAATGTTTTTAAGAGTTCTAAACAACAAATCTTCATTTATCGGAAAGAACTCAAGTAACGTTGGTACATTGCCTAAGTTTTTTAGTATATTTAAAAATGTAAAATTTTAGACAAGTATCTAAAATCGTCGGAAATATTTATGAACTTGTAAGTATTTATTAACGAAACTTGTGTACTAACCTCTCAATAAAATGTCAAAGATGACTTTAGGCGCTTCGTAATTTGATCATCAAATTAAATTCAATAAACAACAAAATCAATTTCAGATAAGAAACAATGAAACCGTGCTTCTCGCTTATCTTTTCTATAAGAGCATTCCCCTCTGTTAAGAAACTCATCTTTCAACGTAAGAAAATCACCCTCTTGACCGTAGACATTAAAACCAGATCAACGAACGGAGACAGGAGTTGGAAATGACACAACAGCCCAAGGCACCGGATCCAATTCGTTCGACCGAAAGATAACGGGATAGATCGTCCATTCCCATCGCAAAACAGGAATGGAGCATTCCCGGGCTAGAACTCCACCCAAACCGGACAGTATGGCATCTTCTTCGAGCCATAGGGCATAACCATTTCACACGTACTATTAACCAGTGTATACCCCTTCGGGCCGTAAGTCATTTGCTGTTCTCTCGTCCCATCGTCGTCATCGAATCGTCGCGATAGGATCGGCAATAAGTCAATGCGCCCCGTACGCGGGTACCGTTCACTTCGAACGGTTCTTCTCCCGCGATCTTGCGGCACGCAGAACCATCGACAGGGAACACATTTTACTAAATTGCTCTCCCTCGATCCCTTGGGTAGACCAAACCGACCATGCCAAGTAAGAAGGGTTTTTTGCGCATTTTCTTTCCTTTTCGTTACCTCCCATTAGCTGCTCTTCTTAAGTGCGATCGGAGTTGAACGAACTGGTTCTTGTCATCGGTTTCCAATCGGATGGACAGATGGCTGACTGTACGATGTACGACGTGAGAACTTGGTTTCCTTCTAAGGGACCGCGTTTTCTCTCACCGGTTGGTGTAGGTTTTTTTATTTTCTTTCTCACCATCTCGCACCGGGAGGTTAGCGAAATCATGCAATGAATCCGTTTTGTCAACCGATATCATGCCACACGATGCCGTGCCGTAGGTAAGTAAGCGGCTTTGCGGCGTGGTTAGAGGCACTCGTGCAAGACGTATGCCACGGGCTGAAGAAATTCCGCAATATAAGCCATATCACGTTTTGCGGTATCGAATATCCGGTGCACTTTGCTTCGGAGTGCATTCACCTTTTTCGTAGCGTGATCGCAACAAAAAAAAAACAGATTCCTGCACTGCACGGATGCAATGAATTATGGTATTTTAAGTGCAGGTTGCGCATACCGTTGCGATTTGGTTCCGATAGGAAATTACGATTTAACGCTCTAGCGACTTGACCGAAACTGAACCGTTTTTTTTTTTCCTTTTAAAACGATTTTGTGTTAAAGCGACGTGAAATGGTGAGCATAAAAGCAGGCTTAACGGTCTATCCTTTCAGCATCATTCAAGGAATAATTTGGAACACCAAAGGATAACAGATTACTTGGCTTATGTTAATGTAGAAGTCATTTATCCTTTTTTATTTTATTGATTAATCTGAACACAATTTAGATTATTCTGTGCACATAGGGAACAGGGTTCGTCACTTATGATATAAAAGTTATTTGTTTTTTTATTTATCATTTAATTAGCAGCGTAGATTATTATGTTTTTTCGTAAAGTAATGTAAACGAATTTTAGCTTTCAATGTCTTATAATCTTCTACAAATGGTAACTGTTATATTATTTGTCCTGTTAGAAGAAAAAAATATTCAAAAAAAACCCCTCTAATTAAGATTTCGCAATGTTGATCTTGACCAAAGCTATTATTTTCAATCCAATGCTCTTGACGGATTAGTTTGATTGCTTGTACCATTTTGCATTCAATATCTACCCCAACCATACGAGTGGTTCAATTGTTGAAGTAAATCGATTCAAATAATGCAATGAAGCTTCTCAACGGCACGGTAAGGTTGTAGTACGTTACCCACCTGAACGGTTGACCTTCGCGCTCCTACCTTAGACACCGAACCTAACGGAGCAGAGCTACGGATCACATCGAACCGGCGGCACCATGCGCCAAACAAAAACACCCACATCATTCCATCCTTCTCTGTGCGGAGTTTTCTTGCATGCTCATTCGTTCACATTCTCGCGCCTATAGCAAACACAAACAATCATAAACATTCATCGCAGGCTGCGGAATATTTGCGTAGCACCGTTAGACCCGCGGACTGGTTGTCCTTCGAAATTGTTTGTCGTCTAAGTCTCCCGCTTTCGGGTAGTTTAAGGCAAAGCCGCAGTCCATCTCAGCACGAGAATTGCTTCTTCTTTGTCGTCACATCTCTCACAACAACCGGTTAGAACGCGGTTGCTTTGCTCGCATCCATCCGAAAACCGGTGTCCTACGCATTTCGCTGGCCCCCAGCAACGCTCGTCGCTTTCACTTTCGTGCAAGTTCTCTGTTTCCGTTCGATCCGTTCGAAAAACGACCGCCGAAACTTTCACTGCGCGGGGGTTGATTCGCTTGCGATTAATTAGCGTGGCACGTACCCGGTTGGAATGAGGAAGGGCCAAATTAATGCCGGTTTTGTGGGTGGCCGCTCCGGGTGTGTGTGATGAACATACCGTCATTTTTTTTTATTCGGCACAGAAAAAACCACATTCACACAATCAATAATCGATTAAATTTGATTGCGTGTTTTTTGGGGCGGGTTGGGATTCAGTATTGTTGCTTGCTCGAGGCGGAAGGAAATTTAATTAACCAACTCGAAAAATGTACGGAAAATAGGAAAACAAAATTAAACACGTGATGAGTGACCGGTTGAATAAACCCTTTTCGGTGTGTTTTTTGTGTGCGAAGCAACCAACGCAGCATTGGCAATCGCTAAAGCACCCGTAAAACGTTGCCAAAACACGGCACGAAATTATTCCACCAGTGCGCGACAGTTGTCGCCCGTTTTTACCATACCTGTGCGAACGTTTGAATACATTATAACCTGTTCCGATGGCGCACCACGCACAAATACACCTTGCTACAGCACACAAAACGTACCCCGAACGTGTGGATCGGTTTTCGAAGCATTCGAGCGAACGTCTAATGCTCGCGGGGGTTAGAATCGATACAAAACTTGTCAAGGACCGTGCGTTCCAGTTCCGTTGCGGTTAAGGCTGCCCCGATCCGCGGGCTAAGGTGTGTAGAAGCTAAGGTCTGTGTATATACGTTTTGGTATGGACATACTGCGCTATCTGCTGGCTGGAACATTAG
Source organism: Anopheles marshallii (assembly GCF_943734725.1). Lineage (NCBI taxonomy): Eukaryota > Metazoa > Arthropoda > Insecta > Diptera > Culicidae > Anopheles > Anopheles marshallii. The sequence continues at coordinate 52,723,442 of NC_071327.1, forward strand.
TTGATACGTCAGGTTGCTTATGATATTGTTATTGCACACAACATCATTACTGTGGTTCCTTTCTTGGACAGAACGAGCCGATGACGAATGAATGATATGGGTTTTCTACATGTTGCTTGTTGATGAAGATATTTATTGGACGGATGTATCTCGGGTGATATTTTCAATTTTTTAATTGGATCACGAAACGTTACTAATCTTGTGTTGAATTCTTCCTACAATCGTTATAAGTTAGACGATAGGCAATAATGTACCATTTGCTCACCTCATGACCTGATCTACTCTGCTATCTTTGTTATGTTTGTGAGTATGAAGGAATCAGTGAAATATTATTTGATATAAAATTAACCGACAAAATACAGTACTAAAAGGGCTAGACTGTCTCACTGTATCTTTGTAGTGGATTTTGAACGTATACTATGCGATACAATCGTTTAGCCGCATCAACATATTGATGAATTTCTCGGTGAAATGAAATCCGACAAATTTTTACTTTTCTATAAGTTTCTTTTCAATTATCCAAACACGATAATATCGCAAAATTTCATTTAAAAATAGTTTGCAGTAGCAAGTTTAAAAAGCAAAAAAAAAACATAAAAAAGGGAGTTGCATTCGCTTAGCAGAACCGCCGAAAACTTAAAATTGTGTTGCACTAATATTGTTTAACATGTTGAAGCTACTGTTTTGGATTTGTTTTAACATTAAAGTAACAAGGTTTTTGATTGTTGGTGAAGCGATGCAACATTATATGCATTCTCTCCTGTCCGATGCAAAAGTCCTGTAGGGTGTTGAATGACATTTCTTTGCATTGACCTGTGATATAAATATTCTCCAAAGATTTTGGTAACAAAACAAACTGCAAGCTGGCCATTCACAAACGGAGAGTTCTTTTGACTCCACCCATGATTTAAAATGGCGTGATACATTAGGCATTATCTTGCTAGAATACAGCCACCTCATCCTAAAAATTTTCCAAATATTCCTAATTCAGAATCAAAACATTTTCCACAACCTTATAGTATGTGTTCGAAATCATAATTGTATTGTCTTTATAATACTTATCGAAAGACTAAAATTGCGATATACTGCCCCGTGGAACTCCGTTTGTATCAATTAGTATAAAAATGAAATTTAGACATCAAAACACAGCCTTGGTCCACCAAGCAGGCTAATTGTAAAGATAGTTCTCCCATCCCGAAAGCAACTTAACCACCACGTTAAGCATTCTTTTTCCGCCGTGATTAGCCACCATGATTCTGCAATCGGTCACTAGCACCTAATGAGCACCCTTTTCGCAATCGCCGCAGTGCGGGTTGCTGATTGGGCATTGGGTTCCCATTGACCCGACCCTCTAATAAAGATACCCAAAGCGAATGCTTCATCGACGAAGTAAAAACAGCAATCTTGTCTAATAGTGGTTTTCCCTCCAGCTTTGTATCAGTTCCATTTTGCCACTACTGTTGTACGATCATCCCTTTGCAAGACGATGGTGGGTATGAAAGATCAGCGAACTCTTCGCCCAGGCTGAGATTGTGTGTAATGATCGCAATCCGGTGATGCTGTGGGTGGTCATTGCGAATCCGTCCTGCTTTTTTCGCCCCCCGAACATTTCTGCTTCAATGACTACGCGTCGTTAGCGTTCGATGACGTTGATTGTTGCTGATGATAGATCGTGGTTTCCCTTACGCTTCTCAGACCAATTCCCAAACCGTGTTTGTGCCACGAAGAAATGCTCCCTGACAAATGCACAATTAGATTGCATCCTTTTTCTTTCTCCAAGTCTTAACGTTGGTCTCGTTTTACGATCCCGTTTTTCTACTGCGATTCAAAGTTCGTTTCGCATACTGTTCTCACCTAGCTGTTGGCGATTCTGTTACCATGTTGGCCTCTTTTGCCTGTTTTGTCTGCGGTTTGTTCCGCCTCATTTGGAATCTTCTTTTTCTGCTTTCATTTTGATGCAACAAGTATAATGGCACACAACAAAAAAACATCCAGCACGTTTGGGACGAAACAACAATCGGTCGTCAATCGGTATGAACGATGTAAGATGTAATTCCTTGCTTCGCTCTTTATTTGTGGGATGGTTTGGATTTTATTTCATTGCTTTGCTTTGCTGCACTGCATCTAACCGTCCAGCCAACCAACCGACCAACAGAGCGCAATGGGGCATGAACAACAATTGGCAACACGGCCAATTAAGCGATGAACGTAGAATCGTACCACAGTTGGGAACGTTGTGGTTTTTTTTTTGCGTTTCGCTCGTTCTCGATCCGACCGGAGACAGTTACAAAACGCGAACCTGGCGGACGATTGAGCTGCACTGCCAACAATTGCAGTTGCACAAGCTTGGTCAGAGATGCTTTAAAGTGGAGCAATGTAGTACCGGCAGGAATGGAAAAGAAACATTGATGAACTAATAACAAAGCAGGTAGTGGCAAAGCCTATTTTGCTTTGAAAATGAGTTTCATTTGGAACAAAATACGCAGAACATTTTTAGGCTATTATACCCCATTTTAAGATTTAATTCAAATTTATATTTTGATTGAGCCTTGATAGCATATGTACATGTATTGTGAAGTTGTAGAAGGGAAGTTAGTAAACATACAATTATTATTGGATCATAAGTTGCTAAAACAAATGTGTGGTTCAATCTAATTAATTAGTTCCAGTTGTTGGCTAGAAAATATGAAAAATAGTGAAACATTTCAAATGTTTTTTTAACAAATGCCATTCAAATTTAGTCATTAGTGTTATTATATTTGCTATCTTCGAACGCCATAGATGCTTCCCATCGAACCGTATTCAATTAGCTAAGCCTTCTACATCAATAACCGTTTCCGAGACAACGATTCAAAATTCAATTTGAATAATATTTCTCGTCCTTCTATACAATTAACTTTAATGCTCTTTAGCTGCCGGACTTAATTGGTGTTCCGAGTGTACTAACGCGAACCGTCTCATCCACTTGTGGCTGGTGCACACCTGAAATGAAGTTATAAACTTGTTCACACACATTAATCAAGATGCTCGGCAAATTGACTTCCTCGTTACTGTGGGTTGTTTTCGAAAATCGATCACCGTGATTCCGTGCGGTTTGGTGCGACTGGTAGCCGCTTCGACCGGATCCGCATCCTAAAACGCCCCCCCAAACTTCCTTCACCCACCCGCTTCCATCACACCCTCTCAAAACGTGTGCCGATCGTGCGAAACCATACACACAGACCGTGCATCACACAGTCATGACACTCACACACCACGACTAGACGTGGAACAAGTTTGGCACGTTGATTAGTTTCGGGTCGACGTTACTCAACACCGGGCAGACACTGGGTATCGGCGGAGCATCCTCACTGCCGTAATGGAAGAGAAGATATTGAACCGTGAATGTGACCTCGGCACGGCACAACATTAATCTATATGTACCGCTGCGTGCTTTGATGGGATGGTGAATGAAACTAACAAAAAAAATCCTCCCATCGAAACGATCGTTCGATCGAACGGAGTATCTTTTTTTTCCAAAAAATGCTTCATGTATGCTCATTCCATTGCGTGCACCATGTGTGTTTGTGTAGTTGTGCAAAGCCGGCGGATTCGCAAGTCAATGCCAAATATGTTTGTTGGTTTGTTTGTTTGTATTTTTCTCCAACCAGTCAACGTTGATCGATCCTCGACAGCAGTTTGAAGAGAAGACAGAGCAAAGCCAACAAACGATCTAGCATACAAAAAATCACTCAACTCATGTAGCCGTTTACTGTTTGCATGGTTTTTGTTGTGTATTCAATTTGCGCCCTGCTTCAACCAGACGAGCTGATGATACCGGTACGGTTCACGAGTGGATTTTCGTGAGAACGGAACGCTCAATGTGACCCCTGGTTACAGGTGATGTCCACCAGGTACACCTGATTCGGTGACGCACGCCGTCACCGATATCTTTCGAGACGCATTAAAAGCGATGACTATTGGGGAAATAAAAAATGATACGACGATGGGTACACGAACCGGGAAGTGTTGCTACGATGGTGTATATTTATGTTCCTCTTTACTCGCGTAATAGAAGGAAAAAAAGTTCAAGCGTCATCATCTGTGCGCCGGATAGAAAATGATCTGCGTGCTCATCCCTGGTCCGAGAACATGACTGACAGTTGAATAGTGAACGTAAAGACATTGCCTGTAGAGCGGTAGGAAATTCCCGAATATTCTTCGATAGATTTTAAAAGGGGTGGAGAGTGAAGGCGGTATGTCCAAGCAGGGTGGAATGATAGGGATTGCAAATTACCGGGTATCGTCATTTTAGATTGCTAATGGAACTGAGCACGAGAAGTTGATTTTTTTCGCAACTGATTTTTTTTACAGCCGACTAGTACGATAAGTGCAAAACTACAAAGGCATTAATAATACGCGTCTTTAGGCACAATATCATGAAGCTTAAGAGCAAACATGCTTTGAAATGCAAGGTAATATACAAATTCAAGAGTTTGTACGTAAATTTACCCATGTCAAAGAATTTTGCATGGCCTACTCTACTACGTGGAAGAAGATTTTTGAAGCATACACAAATCATCGATCTCAACAAAGCATATTATTGTTACATTTATTATTTAGAAACTATAACCATCGTTGAGAATGCAACGCGACAAAAGGTAATGTGTTAAAATTTTCCTTTTTATATTCCTGCCTCAAGAGATTCAATGTTTAGTCCAAATACGTAAGTTTTGATCTGAAACGGTATTTACGCATTTACGGAAATAATTGCGTATGTATGTATTGCGCCTACTTACTTGCGTGTACAGTTAAAGTCATTATTGCTATAACTACTTTTGTAACTGCTTTCGTTCTTGATTTTACATCAATCTAATTCAGTAGCAGTTTGACTAGAGTTTCCCGTACTGTTAGATCTTTTCCTTGATCATTCTAAGAAGCGCCAATGGTTCGATGTGCTACCCGCATTCCATCATTGAAGTTTCTCCCACCCAGTTTGGTATCACTTTACGTCTAATTTCAAACATAAAAACTCCGTAACGGGAACGGGTTTAGCCATTACTGGCTTAGTTTCACCGCTAGCATCGATGCATGCAGCATTTGCCTAAATCTAGGATTTTGTGAGTAATTACACTGCTCACTTCTACTTCCTCGCCGCTTCGCTCGTTGCACACGAGCTGTGCAAATGAAAATTTAAATTAGCCCACAAGAGGATTTGGGGGGAGAAAAAAAAACCTCTTTTCAGATCATGAAACCACGCGGACGTCATCACCGGAGGCTGAAATTAATTGTTTGTACGCTTTCTCTCGCGCGATGCATCTACCAAACAGATCCCAAAAAGCCGAGTTGATCGATCTCGCGTCAACGGTACCCCACACCGATGGCTGACCGTAAAAAAAAAAACAGAAACATGCCAAAAGTGTGCAGCCCCACACTGGTAATGAGCTGGGTCTGCGTACGTCGGGCTCATTATCGAAGCCATTAAACACCCATCAGTGGCGGGTGGGTAGTAATACTGCAACGGGCATTGGATTTTGTTATTTTTTATATGAAAAATAGGAAGATGCGATCAGTTGAAAACTTTACTGATATCTTCGTTGTACGTTTCCGCATGGAAATGGTGGAATTTCTTTGCAATACTTAAACATTGTAGCGCAATCATACTCACGTTGCAAGACATTTGTATCGTTGTTCAATGTATGTTTGAGGACGTTCAAGTAATTAATATTCATAGAATTTCAAGTACTGAACATTCAAGTAATGACGTTCAAGTAATGAACATTCATAGAAGATCCATTACGCTGATAACATATCGAGTCTGGGTTCAAATCTAGACTACACCGTCTATCCACTTCATAAGTAGAATTAGTTTATTTGTGTAATTTTAACTAAGATCTAAAATTAGTTCTTTAGGTTATTTGTCAAATAACATTGAGAAGATTAATTCAGGATAATAATATCTAAAACAAATAATTGAGTTTAACAATGTCAATAACAAGCAATACGGCCTGGCCGTCCATATTAAATAAAAAAAATCCAATATCCAATGAGAGGGTTTGTTTAATAAAACTGTTTAATTGTAGTCTTTTAATAATTGATTATTGTTAATTTATTGTTCATATTAATTCCATATTGGACCACATAAAATATCATGAGTAGCAATTACACAGGAAGGAACGACATGTTGCATTGAATTAATTATTTCCTTCTAAACCTTAGAAGGTCATTCTCAACCGTTGTTTTAATTAAAGCAAATTAAGTTATTACTTTTGGCTCATAAAGTTTACTAGCAACCGGCATATTTACATAAAACGCAAATGATTGACAGCGTAGCAGAAGATCTTGATGCTTCAAAACTGTAACCGGAACTAAATATAATCACTTCTTACATCTATACACCGTACCGTGCATCCTCTTAATTAGCAAACGCTCAAAGCTAGCGTGACATTTTAATCCGTCTTCTTCGCAATCTTGATGGTGGGTGTGCCAAGGACATGCGCCCGAATGGGATTCAAATTTGCAAACTTATTATGGCACTGATTTTTTTTTGGGTTTCGCTTAATGAGATTAGATGAAGATGCTTAAAATCAAGATGGAATGCCGATTACAAAGAATGTAATGAACGTAACATTTTTACTTAAAATTATCTTATACCCGCTAAATGGCAATGAGCGTAATTTATTTGATTTTCAGTCACAAACGAACATTTCAATGCTATTTGAAACATAATAAAATGTTCTTTCTCGGACGCTACGAACTTAACGAGCAAGACCTTAACTGCTATAAGCTATTTATCGGTAACGAGTCAAAATTAATCAAGGACACTAATGTGCTTTGCTTTCTGGCCACGCACGCGTTCTTGTTCTTGCACATGCACAAAACGATTCTACGTTTAACACTCATGTTGAAAATCAAATGGACGTGGCTTAATGAGACCACTGCACCTTAATACACCGATTTCTTAAAAAAGAGAATAAATAATGCTAATAAGAAAAAACAATTAAATAATGTCGAAGTGATGGCCACGAAGATGCTGCACCACGTCGCGCGTAATTGGATTTAATTCTACCATTAAGCTTTGAGATGAATATATATGTGTATGTGTGAGTTTGTGTGTGTTATTTTTACTTTTTCATTTGCGGATGGGTAGGAGCGCGAGTAGTGAAACGTGCCGCCATTAACCCTTGTGACCTGCGAAGTGCATCTCCGTATGCGCGCATGATGCACCTTGTGGGCAAACCATCTTTACGCTATAATTTACACGTTCTTCTCATTACAAGCTTACCGGAGATATCGCGCTGATGTTTTTGCTCGTGACTAATCCGTAAAGCGTTTGATAAACGTTCACGGCCCTGTCTTAGAATGGTCGCCCCGGTCGGTCTAATCATTCGTTCGGTCAGATCGTGAGACCTGCGCTCGATCACGGGCTAACAACGGGCCACGCTGATATCGTCATCGAGGTTATTAATATAAAATCCTTAATCACGACGACGTTTGTTGGGTCCGCATTTTGTTATCGTGCGGAATAAATCTTCCCATTTGTGGCGGTTTAAAGCGAACGAAGGTAGAACAGTGAAGATAGATCTATGACATTGAACTTTCCGCCCGTTGCTTCCTCACGCTCACCCTCCCAACTGCACAGTGGGGGCTGCAATTGAATTGTAGATCGCGAAGCGCCGTACGGGTTTTGCTTCCTGCGATGATTGCATTTGTCGTGATTCCATTGTTAAAGGGAGGGTATGCATGTGAGTAGAAATTAGAATGCCTACAAAACACAAAACGGAATCCGATGATCTCATACTGTGAGCAATGAAACATTACCGATCCGGTGATCTACTGAAGTTGAATTTGCCAGCACAGTAGAACCTCCAATTCATGTTGTTGTTTTCACGCTGTGTCTATTCATCTTCCTTTTTGGCTCGTTCGAAAATATTGCTTTCTATCCATCAAAACACCCGCCCAATTCAGCCTATTTAGTAGAGTGATTTAATGCGACTGCCTCACTGCACCGCTTACTGGTGGCGTTATGATCGATCCAGTAATCGATCATACAGGCTAAAGGTGCATGATTTATGCATTCAACCACCCACTACTACCAACCGCCTCGCATCTAACACGATCATTAATCTTTCGCACTGTTCTGTTCGCGTCGACCTCGGAGAAGTTAGTTATGCTGACCGGTGCGCACGGTGCTCTCGTGTGCTAAGTGGTGCTTGATATAAAGGTTTAAAGTGAAAGAAATGAGGTGCAGGTACAGATTGGAAGCAGCGGTGAGGGAGCGTGAGAAAATTTATATCAATCGTTTGGGGATTAGTGATGTTTAAGGTGTGTTTAAGGACGATAAATATAAACACAGGATTTGATCCTGTGTTTATGTATTGACAGCAAGTGTTATTTCCTAATCAAATTGATTTTAAAAATGATATGCATTTCAGGTCATCAGGATTACTAAACCTGCTGTTTATGTATTATAATCTGTTAATTGTTTTGTTTGTTTTTTTTTATTATATTTTTATTCTGTATGTTCAATTCTTAGACATATTCAATAAAAATCACCAATATTATTAGATCGCCAACATTAATGTTTAAGGATTATTCCATTTCAAGTAGTGGAGATTAAAATGTTGTTAGTTATATGTTCAAGTATATTCAAGAATTGTAAAAACATTGATATAATAATTATTTCGTGCAGCTCACATCAACAAGCATGTCAGTTTAACCTTGCTTATTAGTTGTTCATCAATTCCCTTGGTAACAAAAGACTTAAGTAGAATAAGCGACGAACTTAAGGTTTTAGACAAAATTATTGTTGTATATTATTTTTGATCAAATGTTACCATTTAGATCTTGGTTATTCATTGCTTGCTTATTCTTTGGTAATAAAAGCCCTTGTAAAGGTAAATAATTAAGGTGTAACCTCGGTGACCTAATAAGCGACAAACCTCAACTTTTGTAAAGCATAAATTATGGTTTAGCGTAATACGAAAGTTTATAGTGAGTTCTGCTTCATTTTCCTTCATTATGGCTTTTATCGTGACAAATCAAATTCCAAATCCTTGCTGTCCAATGATCAATTATAATTAACTATAACGTAACCATAACGCTGTTTGTTGATTCAACTGGAATATGTTAAGATCTTAATAATGAGAGCATATTAGAATTGATGTACACTAAGTCGAATACTCCTCATAATTCTACATCGTGAAGTTGTCTTTACTACTACTACAAGATCACACACACCTTTGCCACTACCCTCTACAGCTATGTAGCAAAGCGAGAAAAATTATCATTAAATTTAATCGAGAACGAAGATGCTCTCCGCCCACTCAGAATCTTGCGCACCGAATCATCCCATTCGATGATGATCCGCCAAGATGGAAAACCCTGACGTTCCGATTCACATGACCTTCGCCATTTCTATCGCCCATCTATTGGGCCCACGGTACGCCTCTTTCCAAGTGCCGTGGCTAACACGATCGTACAGCGTACCACCCCCGACCAACTGGAGCCGAGGTTCCAACCTGCAATAAATCTTTTTTCCGGTGACAAAATGCCGCCTGTCAGAATATTTCCCGTCCTCTGCCACAACCCGTTGTATCGTTTGCCGGTGTCGGGTGTAATTATTGCCAGTCGGGCAATCGTGGGATCATAAAGTAGCCGCAACGTTTAACAGCACTTGACAGCAAAGTAGCGACGAAACGGCAGCGTACGATGTCGATTTGGGAAGCGGAGACGACGTGTCTGGGTGACATATCAACGAGGTCAAAATTATAGTGCGTCCCTTAGCTCGATCTATCTTGCGTTGTTCGATCTTCCCACAAGTGCATTTCCGCCTGTTTTGTTACACGATGTGATCATAAAGAAGAAGGTTGTAGGGTTGTACGGCGAGGAAGACAAACACAATGAGCTGATGGTTTTGAAGTGTTTATTTTATCATTAGGCAAAGGAATAAATAAGAATGATGTACAAGTGTATTGTTTTTGAATCGCTTCAGCTCGAAATTTATGGTGTTTATGACGGTCTAGCGTTGACAGGCAGAATAAAATCATAATTCTGTCAGTGTCAAAATTTTTAAGGGGGATTGTTTAAAACGGGTAAACTGGTTCGAAAAAGAGATTAATAAATCTTAATTAAAGTGATCTGTTATCGTTCATTTGTCATTTGCCATGGATATGAAGTAGGAAATCATGTCATTTCCATTTTAATTGAGCAAGTTGTAATAACAGTGTATTTATCATTTTGGATCTTCTCATTGGGTTGTTTTAAAACCATAACAAGACTGATTTTTCATTTCTTCTACATCCCCTCACATTGAATCATTTGCAACACTGAACGATGAACTCACAACAAGCCGTTCATCCTACCGGCGATGCTTTTGTCACCGTAGCGCAACAATCGAACCGTTTGCATATATCATGCACATGTGTGTACATACATCAGCTCGTATAAAAGATATGACCACACCGATACCGAACAATGGACAGTTCATTCCTTCCAACCTCCTTTGCTTCGGTTACAACCCACCTCACGCTTCCCACCAACCCATCCTTTGTGACGCGTGCCAGCAAGAACTCCGATCCGGACGAAAATCAAACCTATTCGACGACGATCGACGATCGCTAATCAAAATTCAAAAACAATCTACTGACTGCTGCTCCAACCCATTCCAACGTACATAACACAAACCCGCTCGGAACAATGCCCCCAAGCTGACGGGGGTGGGTGAGTGCATCCACCCAAACGATCGACAAAAAAAACGAGGAGGATGATTTTTTCCAACCCCCAGCAAAAACCAACGTAACGAAAGAAAAATAATAAAAAATACTACTACCACTACGCCGCAATCAAACTGCGCAAGTTGGCGATAGTTTTGGAGGTAGTTTTTGTCTGTTGGCTAACTTCAGCAACTGCAAAAACTGCACAATTTTCATTTCTTTTTTTATTTTATTTGCAAGTGCAGTCCCCGGTAACGCATGGACGGTTGCTTTACTTTCACTAAGCACGATGAGTTTTCACCCCTCCCGGGCAGCGAATCAAGATTATCCAAACAAGACGGTTGGCATTCGGTGAAATAATGGTAGGATGAACCTAAAGCTGCACTTGCACGAACGAAAGATCCTCCCACCAATCAGCTCTATTGGTTCTAGGTTCCATCCACCCTTTAGGGAAAACAGGCTTGCCTATTATGTTTTACCATTTCATACGATCAGGAAGGAAGTATCAGGGTTTTTGGAGTTTGGCACTTAGTTGCCAAACATTGCATAATACCGTGCCTAATCCCATTTGCCATGTGGATAGCGAATGGCGTAATGATTCGCGTAACTGTCGATGGACAGTTTTTCTGCTCCCTCGTCATTCTCAACAACATTACCGCGCTTCTTTGCGACCAACAAACAGAGAAGCACTCGCAGCAAGTTCGCTTAACGACACAATTTAAATGCCAATGTCTTTTGCGCTATTTGTGGCATCTCTTTTTTCGCTCTCTTTATCCACTTGAACCGACGAAATGGCTGATTTACAGTTTCAGGGAACATTTAATAAGCTTCAGATGGCGATGGAAAGAAAAAGACAAACAAAGCGTGTGCGTGTGGAAATGTGGAGGGGCACATTTTTCTTCGATGGATGCAGGGCACAACGTAGGGCTTTCAACGAAAGGTGGTAAAAAGATGGCGTGGATAGATTAAGGGACTCACCGATACGTGGTGGACAGGTAATAATATGGGTTGACTCAAAAAATTAAATAAATCCCTCTGCCGGCCAAACGTCGTTTGACTCGTTGGCAATGGCCCACTCGGTGGAGAATTGTAAAGTAATTCCGTGCAATTAACGTGTCGTTATGACCATCGGGGATCTCTAGGCATGGTCCACCCTCCCTGCTTGCCGTACACTTCACAATACGGTGCTAACTAATGGGCGTTCGAGTGTTGCATCAAGTCGATCCGGCGCTGGAATGTGAACTGCAGCAAACTGTCCACCATCAGCGTGACTCGACGCGTTGCGCTTCTTATCGATTGAGAGGGAACACAAAAAAACAAAGCTGCAATGGATGTGTTGTTGTTAGATCACTGGGTCAATTGTGGGTTCGTATACTATTTTACCGAAGGGAGTAAACTTAGATGAGATAAATTGAGTAAATGGTTAAATGTTAGTGTTAAATGACCATTAAAGCAACAAAATCTTAGAAATTCAGATTGTATTTTCCCATTGATTTACCCACAGGACTGTGTTCAATAGACGTAATTTCCAAATAAATGTGCATCAAAGTTTTGCAAATTCACTGTAAAAAGTATCAGGGACTCACAAATGTCAATCTCAAGAACTCGCTTGATTTAACAACTAAATTGTACCTAAAATATAGATTTTTTTCCTCAATTTTGTCAATAGAACTGCATGCAAAAGATGCAATGCCCCTCCAATAAATGAGCCAAAAAGTGTGAGACATTTTTATAAGTTAGAAATTTTGATGCTAAAAATTTTCCTTCTCATTCTTACAACTACTTATTCCAGCCATTGACAGGTGTCTGAAATTCTCTATCAATTTTTTCAAACAAGAATCTTAGACATTAACCAAAGGCAATCTTAAGAACCTTTTAAAATTTTCCTACATTCGCCCGAAATATTAATAACGCATCGTAATGGAAAACAATTAAAGTTGAGAAAGACGTTGCTTTCAAATCAAGGTTTTTTTGTTTACAAAATCTAGATAAAACAAACGATATGCAAAACTTTAGGTCCGGCATAATAAAGCCATCAGGTTACAACATCAACAAAACCTCTTGAAGTCAATCAATCGATAACGAACACGCCGAAGCAAGCGACAGGTAATTGTAATGAAACATGAAACAACCGAAGCAAAAAGAAACCATCCGTGAAGAAATTTTCACCGTGAAAGGAGTTGCACTACGCGGGAGTTCACTGTGAAAGGAGTTATCGTAGCTTCCTGATACGCCCTTAACAGCACTGACGCCGCCTTTAAATGATGCTCTTGTCAGCATATGTTTTTGCGATGTATAACAGAGTTGTCCATCCGTCAGGAAGATTGATTGTACACCCCGCATCAGGTTCCGGCTGCCTTTTGTCTTGCATGAAACTAATGAACCTGTAATGATGAGGTATTCAACATTGCATATCTATATGTTTGCTTAAGCCTCCCTAAGAAAAATATCGTTACTTAAACTGGTGAGAAGGTTTAAGCGAACCTTTCATTCACCTTTTTGCCTCAGCCTCTTTTCCTTAAATTATAAATTACACGAAAATGCATATACACATTAAAACACCACAGATTAAATATGTATCTGTCAGACTTCGCTTCACCTTTCGTATATCTGTCCCCTGAGAAGACTAAAAATTTGGCTTAGCGAATGTCCAACCATAACCGTTTAATGCTGCATGTGAAAGGCAACTGCAACGCATCATCTAAAGCCTTGTTTATGGCGCAGGTGGTCGTTAGAGCGATAAATTCTAATTCCCCCAACACTAAGTGACATCCTGTTTGTGCCTGCCAGTAGCAGCATTCAACATGTTTATTGTTCTCGTGTAAGTGTGGATCGTTTTTCCATACCTGTTACTTTCTAGTTTGTTTGCAAGATCCGCGACAGATGGACCGACCACTGTATTACGACGGCGAATTACCAGTACCACCTTCTAATCAACCGTTATTACGCTTGCTATTCATAATTGAATATCGGTGCACTCGGAGGATCAATAAATCTTCGACCCACCGATCGTCGCCAGATCGCAATCCCGATGCACGAAGAGAGGCGGCAAGCAGATGAAAGTGAACCTTCATACAACGGCCGGCTGCACAGTCGTGGCCACCGATCTGCGTGGTTAGTTTCAACCGTTTTTCAGAACAAGTGAATGTTGTTTTCATCATCGCTGGGACACGCGCAGAGGAGTGCTGTCCGATCGGTCGGTCAACGTGAGCGCAAATCGAATGGAACTCTAACATTCTGCCTTCGAGGGGTGTGCTGGGCAGGCAGCAAACGAAGGGGATTAAGCGTTTGCTTGCTGATTCAATTAATCCGACCTCACCCTGTTTGCATCTCGGCCCGAACCAATGGCTAAAGGTGACTTTTTCGTGAGATTGGTGTACGGTGGACGAGAAAACGAGTTTATCGGTGCATTCTAGGCGAGAACGGAGTACGTTTTTTCCCACGACCTGTACCGACTGGCTGACCGGATATGAGTGGTTTGTTGTTTGGTATTGGTTTGTAACGTATTTAGTGAGTCTATTGCTAGGGGGAGTTCCAATAGGAACGCGCAACAATTGGAATGCATTTTCTGGACATTCCTGAGGCCGATAGTAGTAGTTAGTAGCTTAGTCATCCGTATTACTGAACCGTGACATAATGTATTTTTTAATAAACTTAACGCTTGCTTAAGTAAATCTTTTCCTATTATCAACAGAAAACGATAACAGAAAATTTCAAGCTCGTTAGTTGTAAAATGAAATATTTAGTATTTCGGAACTTTTAGAACATTATGAAGATCATCAAACCATTCAATTATGATGTGTAAGCAACTCTTTCAATAGTTCAATAGTTTTTTTTCGTAAATTTAATATTTGTAGCATGTAGCAAGCATGTAACAAAGTAATAACAGCTACTAACTAAATCAAATACAAAAGTTGTGCAGCATACACAGTTAACATGAGTAAAGAATTAAACCACTTCGTTACTAACGTATATAGCACGATACTTCCCTCAAACCACTAACTACCATCAAACCACAATAAAACATTATGAACCGTCTAACACAGATACACCATTCCCCGTCCAACTCGCCAGAGACCTTATCATATGCCCGAAAAAGGTTTTGCTTGCCACGCTCACGCGTCCAATGGATGTACACCGAATGCAAAAAAGGCATCCGGCAGCAAAAAGGGTAATCGTTGCATAACGGGTATTCCTTCAGTTTCGTCACCGAACCATTCGGTGACCGGGAGCGTTGAGGGCCATTTTGCCAAAGATGGCCTTCTGTGGCACACGTCGCGGAAGTTAAGGCGCACGGGGGACGCATTAGCGATGGTACGGTGCATCACGCTTCACACATCACAACAGACATAAACTATATGATCCATTATAATATCCATTACATAACTCACGGATGACTTGTTGAGGTTTGTGGGTAGTTCAACGAATACCCGTCGGGTAGTTTGGGTAGTTTTTTTATGTCAGAACGAATGTTGAGATGAACCCTTTTTTCTTCACACTCTTAGCCGAGGGTACTCTGCTCCCGCCTGCCAAGTAAATGGATTTTTACGCA
This sequence comes from Anopheles marshallii, assembly GCF_943734725.1. Lineage (NCBI taxonomy): Eukaryota > Metazoa > Arthropoda > Insecta > Diptera > Culicidae > Anopheles > Anopheles marshallii. Next base: position 52,738,688 of record NC_071327.1, read on the forward strand.
AATTTGACCATTTTTGTAGGTCAGCGGAATGGTGTTTCATGTCGATCACTTAGCACCGTATTGCTGATGGCTGCAAACAGAAACAAAAGAACCTTCTCCAGCGATGGGTTTTCCTCTCGCACGCGAAGATAACGTTCTCCCGTCCGTTCCACCATCTATTGGGGTCAGTGCAATTAAAACGAAATAATCATCGTCCACCGAAAACAATGCTCTAACGATTGTACGCTGAAGGCCACAACACCTTCATGCAGGGGCGTACTGTGGTCGGCATCTTCATGCCACTGCAGACCCACACCCGGTACAGTTTGTTGTATCGAAATCGCAAAGACATAATTAAGTTTGCAACGGTGACGCTACTATCGCCGGTACAGCACCACCACGAAACCAACCGCTTGAGCTTCACACAGGTTGGGTGAAATTATTGTTATGAACGGATGATGAGGCGTCGGTGGAAGAGGGCGCGCCCGAAACGGGGACCAGAGCGATTCAATTAATGTTTCGCAAAAAAAAACAAACAATCTCGTCGCTAGTACTACAAAATCTGGAGTGTACCCGCCAACAACAACTGTCTCGAGCTGTTGCGCACGTGTGACCTCAGATAGAAGATCGATCGAGTCTAGGTGCCTAGAATGGTGCAACTCAGTACTACCAATGCACCACAGCAACGACATCGCACGGAATCGGGCAGGTTTCTACAGCCAGACAGCTTCGAGTGCAGCGAATCTTCGAGCCCTTCCACACACACACACACAGCCGAGACACACCTTCGATCGAGTTGGCGAAGTATATTTGCGTCCAAACACAGGCCTGTCGTCTGCACCGATCGTGGACAATAGATTTTAATTCGGTGTTTTGTTACCCATGCCTTCTTAATTTATGTCTATGGGCAGGTTGCTTAGCGAGAGATGGAGTTTGGAGTTGCATAACTGGCCCTGCCGGTGGGGGATTTGGGATTAAGTCGATAAGCATCGGATGTACATGACGATCGCTGGGCAAAGGTACCTAACGATTGTGGGTGTGGTTTTTGGGGTTTTTGGGTAGCGCCTCTAATGTTTGCTGGTGGTGAATACTGTGCCGTCTTGCAGTGTATAATGCACGTCGAGATTGAACGATGGATTGACGATTGAGATTAAGACATCATTCCGGTAAATCAAGAGATTGCAATAGATGGAAAGCGCATTCTCGGGGAGCTGGAGACTGGTAAAAAGTTGGGTATAGTTTGATGTAATGGGTTCTTGTAGAATGCAATGCAATTCAATGCTTGAACCGCATGGTCTATTCGAATTCTTATAAGTACACTCATTTAGCAATAACAATTACTGCTGAGTAGAAAGTAATTGATATCATCAGCCTGAATAACAAATCTTATTTGGGATTGTTGATATTACAAGAATGATGTCGCATTATATTAGAATTTGAAATTCAACATGTAGATTTATCTGCAAATATCTTTTGAGATATTTATAACATCATTTCAGATTTGTTCCTAATCAGTATTAGAAATATAACAATGATTTAGCTTTACATCGTCAACCTCTTATCCATGATGGTCTCTTTTTTATCCCGGTATAAGTTCCGTCAGATATTTTTAAAATATTTGATAACATCCTCTCATGACATTTGTGTGTCATTCACATAAAAGAACTAATAATATAGATTAAACAAAAATAAAACTATCATGAACTGTAGTGAAATACATATAAAAATAAATTACATTTATTTCCAACTCCAAAACCTGAAATAGGTAACTAATCCCAAGATCTTAAAACAAAAATAAACTTCATGTGATTTTTTAAAAGTTGGAAGATGAAAGATACAAGTTTAAACAAACAAAACACTAGAATTCTCAAATAGTATTGGGTATCTGTGCTCCAAAGATTAGTTTTCCAAACGATTCCTCCTCGTTTGCAAAACACACCCCAACGCAACCAAATTGGTACGGTGCTAGTTAACAAAATTAACAAATTTTCTTCAACCATGAGAAACTTTCCTCTTGGGTTGAGAGTTTTTAAATTTAATTACAGCCCGGTACATTCCCGTTCCCTCCGTTTGCGTTTAATTTTACCTCATTTACATCTAATTATCCACCGTGCACCGCGGTGAAGCTAACTAGCTGAACCCATTTGAGACGCTTTTCCTCTTTCTCCGTGTCCAAATCATTTTATTAACCGTTTACGGACACGAAGAATTGGTGATCTGCCACCGAATGCAACAAACACGCCCATCATTTACGGTGTCCTATTGAAGGCATAAATTTCTCTTTGATGTTCCACCACGAATCTCTTTGCCAACTCCTTTAAAAAGTCCCGTTTTTTGTTGCTTTAATTCCACCCGGGTAGCGTTTGCAATGGGTAGCACCGAGAACAAAACGGTTTCAATTTACCCAAATGAGGCCGTCTCCCAATCAAGATGCATGCGCTTTCCGCCCGGAATGATTGCTGCCCGACTGCATTCGCAAACATGCCGTATGGTTCGCAACGGTAAAGAGTCGGCTAATTATTGGAATTAGATTTAATAAGATCCAACCCCTAACAGTCCGGGAAGGTCCCGTGCCCAATTCAATTAGGCTGCTTAAATAGTTGATCCACTGGTGACCTTTTTTCTGCAAACATAGACCGCCACCAGTGTGCTTGTTGAGCGTGGTAGCTCGTCGACCTCGTACCCGGGGACCATATTGGAGACCGTTTATCTGTTTGCTTAAATCCGACCTGTGGCTCCCGGCTACTGCCATTGGCATACACAGTCGTCGCACCGTACCAGCTACTGCCAGACAATTTACCCGTCAATCGGAACCTAAAGCAGGCAGTGTAAACGCTTTTAAGCGAAGCAGACCAAATAATAGACCACAGTAACCGGCGGCAATTATCGCCGATACGGTTCGCCCATTGGCCGATTCGGACGACTTTGGAACTTTGGATGCTTGGTCGGTGTTTATTACGATTGAAGATCGCTTGGCTAGAACTGCGTTGAATCGGTCACTTCGCGGTTACGTTACCGAACGTGCAGTGTTTTAGCATTCGCGTCCAGTTTCTTCCGATCAATCGATTTGCTCGTAACCGATCGTTTTAGGTTAGGTTCGGTTGTTCGGTGCATTGTTTACCGCTGGTAGACCTCCGGGCATTGTAGCAATGGTGGCCGAACGGCATTAGTGCGATTTGGTTGTTGATCACCGCACCGTACAAATCGCTGACGGCGACAACAGACGAGCCGAAAATGCGAACGATGTCCAAAATGGTTGTCGGGTGGTCCTTCGAACTGGTGGACGAACGAGTGGCCTCCAGGTGACGAATTATTTAGTGGCCTCTGGCTGCTGGTGCTTTGCTGGCCACCACACACATCCAAGGAGACGTGCCGTTTTATAAAATCAATTATGCAAGCATCATGGAAGGTACTGCATGTACTCTAGACCGTCTGGCAAGTGGATAATGAATTTAAGAAGTTTTTAGACAAAAGTTTAGACGAGACATTAGCTAGCTAAAAAAATAGTTGGTATTAGCAGTAAATTCAAGGAGAATGTTTGTGATGTCAACACATACATTAAAAAGCGATCGAACAATCCATTTGCTGGTATCTGGTCATAAGTTCAGCTGGAAGTAATGTACTATTCCAGATTATTTTTCATAGTTACCCAACTATTGCCCATACCTCACATACTTCACATCGCTACTCGACGACTCATAGTAGCTGCGATTGAACAATAATGAATTACTTCTGTTTTAGACCGGCTGCAAAGAGCTGCTGCTTACACTTGAATGGAGATTCCAAACCGCTACTATATGGCATGGCGTGTACGTCTATAAAATGTCTTTGGGCTTTGCGTATGACGGGCATTCTTCGAAAGGAAAGCCGTCTCCGCGCGAACGTAAGTGCCACACGGAGCGATAACATCCACGCACGCTTTAATAACGGGCTCCAGCTACAGTCAAGATGTAAATTGACATCAGTAAAATATTCATCATGTGCAGTGAGTGCGCATTCGAAAGCGTGTTACGGCCTTAGGCTTCGTTAGCTGAGCACCTGAGGAATGCTACGAGCCGGCCAAGGACGTCCTATTAAAGCAATAAATTTTAACGCCTCCTCAACTCTCAACACCGAAGCATAGAGACTTACCGATACACTCGAAAGACATGATCAGACAAGGTACCTTCTAACGTGTTACCCTGCTGTGCAAAGCACGTAGATCTGGTCAGAGTCTTAAGGTTTTCGTTTAATTAGCTCATAAACAGCAGCATGCCACTGTGCAGCGATGATATTTGCGCAGGCTCGGACTAGATAAAATGTCACTCAAAGATCAATTGTTGCTGATCGCACCTCGATTCACCACCCGGCCGCATTAAAGGCTGAAGATCGTGTAGAAATGTGGCGCTACTCACACGACCAACGGTATCCGCAGAATCGTGATAATCGTATGGTCTGTTAATTGTGATCAACACGATCACACCTAGGTTCTCACGAGTTGCCCTTTTCGCGGTGCCAATGCGCACATGCTTAACAAAAGTGTCGGTCCGCGCAACACTGTCGGGTGCAACGATGGGGCGAAACCATCGTCGTATGCATCGCCTGCAGGCTGACCTACGCTCAGGTGCAGTCTTTTGCTTCCGCTTCATTAGAAGCGATGCGAAAAGAAATAATGCTGACGCAACGCAACCCGGTTCAGGGTTGGCCAACGTCTATGCTGACAACTTCACTCGTCGATGATTAATCTTGTTAATTGCGGGCTCTACAATTCGATCACGTTCGCTCCCACCACCTACGCGTCCGCGTTGTTTGCCCGATGCAGTAACGACGCACATAATCGTGTTGTCTTTGCAGCAACCAACGCCCTAACAAACGGGAAGGTTTTAAATTGTGCCGGCAATGTATCATTCGCAACTAAGTATCGGATTAAGAGGAGTTCCTAGGTGCTGTCTGTTTAATGAGGTTGTTTTCGTTGCGACTCTTTGGAAGAATTATGCGCCACAGTGTGACAAAATACATCTATAATTCTATACGAACCGGATCCATCAAAGATAGCTTAAGTATCGTATTCCGCTTTTTTTTAAAGCTTGTTTGCTTGATACAAAATTGATTATAAATTAAACACATCAAAATAAAATTTATTCCACAATACAAAGAGATTGTAGCCATATCAATTGCCTTATTTTATCGAGTGGAATATTTGTTTGTTTATGGGATAAAAGGATAAACAAGAAAGCTATAGGGAATTGGTTCAAAAAACTGCAAATTTAAATTATCTTGGATAGAACTTGGATGATGCCAATGAAGGCCAGGAAGTTGCAGTTGTCGTGAAACATGATTAGAACATCGAACGAAGCTCGATAACTCCATGGCTATAATGACGATTAAACTACCACTTTTCAATTGTTGCGAATAAATAAAAAATAATACAATTAAAACAAATAGGTGCACACTATGCTTGATAAAATATGACAAACAAATTTATACAATACATTACATCAATCAATAAATATCCCCTGTCAATATCGTCTGTCACAACTTCGCACCGAAATCCCATTCTCCAATGTTCTTTTACATTATCAATTCATGTCCATCCGTTGTCCATTGTGGACGGTGCTGGATTGAACTCTACAAAAGGCGTTTCTTTTTCGTAACAGTTCAGATCCATGTCACGATCGATCGCTCTCAAATTGCTTCCCATTTCTGTAACAGCCATTTGAATGCATCAGAAAATGTAAAACCACAAAGTTATCTGTAAAATAGCCACCAAGTAACGCCATTTTCTCCGCCATCATATGCCCCTGTACAACAACATAAAACACACGTGTACGTATTCTAATAACACTTTTTTTACATTTCTCTTCCCATTTCAGGTAAGCTGACGATTAAACAAAACTTGCGGAACAACGGCACGCCGCCACGAATCCGTTCGTTTGTACAAGGCAACCCACTTCAGCTGGAGTGGTGTATGGTAACAGTTTTCCATTTCCTCGCATGATTGCCACTTAGGTAGCTCCTTAAAGCGCACACACCATGGCTGTTGATGGTTGCGTTTACTGTGAATGGTACCCCCGATGACCAGGCTTGTGCGCCGAAAAATCGGCGTTATTATCATAATCGTCCGTGGTTGCGCTGACTACGAACGGGGCAAGCGAGCTAGGGTGTTTCGAGACGCGATTGCGGTGTGTTATTTTGTATCTTCACGCTTGCGGACGTGTTTTTCTTCTGCGTCCAGACACTATTTTCCGCTTCCTTTCACTTTCACGCGCCTTAATGTGTCGCGGGGTGGTTAGGGGTGGTTTTTGGGTGTTGTTATCGAGTTGCAATGGTGATGGTGTTATATCAGCGCATTTGTTTTTCTTCGTCCGCTTCTTCTGCTTGAACAAGCTCCTCCGGTAGCTTGACGTCTAACGTTCCCTTTGGTTTGGTTTGGCGTTTGTTTCTGGTACATCCAAGTCCTATTGTTTTATGCGTTCAAGTGGACTTGCTGAAGTACCTCTCTCCCGGTCGGACAATTCGTTCCACCACCACCATCATCATCATCATCAATCCAAGTTCCATGCCTAAGCAACAATTAAAGTTGGTCGGGTCGGGACTGATGGGTCAGAGGTCTTGCGATAGCCACCGCCAATCCGAAAGAAGCAACAACAAAAAACGATCTCACCGTTTCCCAGATAGAAAGGAAAACGAAACAAACCACTCGTTTTTCCTTCAACACAATCGCGATAAATCAACCGCCTGATGGTACTGCAAAACCACCGCAGGCACTACAATTTAGTCTACCAAACCCAAAACCAGCCCGAAGCAGGCTGATGGACGGCGATATAATCTGCTTTAGATTTGTTTGTAACGCACGCGGACGCTTGTCGGCCTTCTGTGAAACGTTTCCCCGAAAAAAAAAATATCCCCGGAGGCTAACAAAACAGCCACTAACACCGGCAGCTGTGAAGTTGGTGATGGTTAGATTATGAAAGGATGAATATTATTGAAACATTCATCTTTCCCCTTTTTTTCAAAGTCTTCTTCTGTTTCACTGGGCAATCTTTTGCGACTATTTTGTGGGGCTCTTGCATAATTCGCCATCATCTAGGCATCACTTTAAACGCGTAATTATGTCGTGGCTTTCAACGTTTACCAAAAAGAAGCACAACGAACCACAAAAATGGGAAGATAGTGGAAGCAACACCCGAAAGAGGTTCTCCAATCTTTTCAATCACGTTAGTACAATAATGGCACGTGGAAAATGCGGTAAAGCACAGATACATGATAGTTTCCCAGCGTACAGCATTTTCCACACGCATTACCTTTGAACCGAAGTGGAACAGATTGATACGTCGATCGTGTGTAAGATTTCGATCTGGATGATTGAGAAATGTTGATTGAAATGATTGTTTGCCCCATCAACGGCCCTTTTCCAGACTATTTAGCCCCTGAACAAAGTTTGGATCATATAAAAGAGACACTCTTAAAACAATTCGCTATTTTGGGGTAAAATGCGTTGGTTAATACATTATGGCAGCCCTTGTAACGATATTATCTATGCTGGTGTATTTGTTTGTAGTGATGATCACCTTTTATTAGATTTCCTATTGTCATTTTTTTCCGTTTTATCAGTTCCGATTTGTGTCCGTTCCGTACTTACTTACTTACTTACTTACTTACTTACTTACTTACTTACTTACTTACTTACTTACTTACTTACTTACTTACTTACTTACTTACTTACTTACTTACTTACTTACTTACTTACTTACTTACTTACTTACTTACTTACTTACTTACTTACTTACTTACTTACTTACTTACTTACTTACTTACTTACTTACTTACTTACTTACTTACTTACTTACTTACTTACTTACTTACTTACTTACTTACTTACTTACTTACTTACTTACTTACTTACTTACTTACTTACTTACTTACTTACTTACTTACTTACTTACTTACTTACTTACTTACTTACTTACTTACTTACTTACTTACTTACGAACGAAAGCAACGAACTTCATTCAGGTGCAAATTTATATTGCTGCATTTTACTTCCACTTAACCTTTTACTCACCTCCGTTTACGATTACTTACGTCCGTTCTGGTCATCTTACTTCACGGTCACAAACACGGGCGCATTATCATACGCCCCGGCAGTCGGCTCCGGCATACACAAACCCTTCCGATGTCGTCGACTGTCAGGGCCATCTTCACGCGCATCTTCATCGTTCTCCGGCCGGGGTACGCCTTCTTCATCCCAAACCCGGTAATGACACAATCAATCGTCGCATCTTTCCCAGTGGTGACGGTACAAGAACGCCTGTGTAGAACCTACCGATCGACCGGACGCGACCCTCAATTATCATTGAATTGCGACCTCCTGTATAGGATAATATTTGTCCCGTGGTCGGTTGACGAGCTAATTTTCACATCCTCTAACCAGCGGGTTTGTACAGCGACAATGGAGGATCGTTGGGTATTCCTGGGGAACATCTTCACCGATCGTTGTCGCCAACTTCATCAACACTGCCTGCGGTCTGTGCGGAACGAAGAAATTCGAGTACATGATTTATGAAGGCTCGGTACGGTGAAGGATAAAGCTGTTATGAATATGTATTACCGATGCGAATTGTACCGCGTTAAGCGAGCAGACAACGCCGGAGACAACATTCCTTTTATGGTTGCGCACAGCGCTGCTTGCATGGAGGGATATCAATGGCATAGGAAGCAAAAGGAAAACAGAAACGCTCCAAACAATCACACTTGTGTCGTGGGTTTTTTGGTGACAGTGAGACCTGCGAAATGTTTGGTGTTACTCAGCAGTACGGTCTGACCTAACAGCCGAAATAAATCGGTCAAAGAGCGTGTTGGTGCTCAGTGATGCGTTCGACTTGGAACACTCGTCGATGCGGTTCCCTGGGGCCAAAGGTATGGATCGTCTATTGAATATTGATGGTCACGAAACCGAAGGTGATGGCATGGATAGATACAGCTAGAACACCGAAGGATTGCACGCCTGTCGTATTGCATGTCCATGCAGTTCGTGAATGCAATGCACCTTATTAGAGACGTTATCAATATCTCGGCGCAATGAGGTCACTGGTCACCCTTTGAAAGACGATTCTATGTAAACCAGCAGAAATTAAGATTGTTCTGCTTTAGTACGGAAGGCTTACTATGAGCAATTGAAACTACATACGGAGCTTTTGTGAATCTTCGTTAAGGTACATGTTTTTGTAACTTTTAGTGGTTTTAACAAAACAGCACCCCAAACTCAAGGACAGATACACTTATTTCTCATTCCAATTACCTATTCTACTGATGGCACTACGTGCATATGTTGTAATCCATATGTCCAACAATATCGCCACGGCTGATCGGTTCGATAAAGAGGACACAGCTGTGTCGTTACGCAAGCTTCAACACGGTCAAAACGTTAGCCCACTACGCAACTGACTTCCATAAATTAAGAAAAAAGCCAAACAATCTCACACAACCACGCACACATCGATTATCGTTTGTTAATCACACTGCGTCATACTTACCCGTTTTGAAGGTGCGTCTGTTGTTTTCCCCTTTGGCTCTTTTGTGTTTAGTCATCTGCCAACTTTGCACGTCAAGCTGCTTTGTCCTGGGTACGATGCTTCGCTGCGATTCGAGACTTTGCAGAAAGAAAGGATCAACTTTACCAAACATATACACACCACGGATAGTGAAAGTCATAACAGAGGAGTTTTCGGTGGGTAGGTAGGTTTTTGTTGGAAGTTGAAGTTTTTTTTTTTGCAAGCCTAGATGAGTGATGAATTCGAGGGGTTATACCGAGTAACGTAACGTCGGTGTTCCAACAATGGATCACCTAATTACGTCGACCTGTGCGCTCATCTGTGCGGCTTTCCTAAAGAAGCAAAAGGTTAGGAAAGTGAGACGAGTTCGTCATCCTGCCGAATGAGAGTTCAAACAAAACGAAACCGCACTGCGGGGAAGAGTCCAACCCAGGTGGCAGGAGTTGTGATCGTTTTGATCCGAGGCATGAAATATGATTGATGCTACCGTGTTTTGTGGTTGGTCGGTTTAGTTTGATGGGCATGTAGGGCACCATAATAACTCATGTTTAATAATTATTATTAACGAAAAAGAGGAGGCGGCATTAGACATTAATAAGAAGCTGGAACCGTCAGCTAAATAGACTGTGGTCAGCTGTGGTATAGGCTGTGGTAATAGTTACTACTAGAAACTGACAGGTATGATAGTATGAAGCTATCGTGGCTTTGTGATTTTTATTCATTTCATGAATTCTAAACATCATTCGTTCGTTGTCTGCATCCAACTATGAAGACACATCGCTTTATTATTGCTTCCATACGGCTTCATGCATGTTTATGAGGATAAGCCGTCGGGAGTGGAATGTGTGCTTTTAATTTGACGATTGTACTGTCATACTGGTGGGTGGGTGCGCTGTGTACTACAGTAGAACTTATCACATTCATGCTCGCAAACAAAGCACCAGCACCCGAACCCACCACGACTCACGACTTCATTCAATTCAATTCGGCTTTACAGCAACCGTAACCGTTTGCGTTAGGCGAAATTGAAACCATTTTCAACACGAATATGGAAATCAATTCCCATTTTCATCCTTTGGCTGAACCAAAACTCTCCTTTCGATTCCACCCGATTCGTATCCATCTGTCCGAACTGAAATGTGTCTTACGGTTCGCATGGAAGAGAGAAATCTAATTAAAAATTCAAACTCCAGTACGCCACGCCGCTACAAATCATTTCGCGTTTCACTCGCTAATCTGAGCGGTTCGATTCAGTTCCGTTTTAGGGTTGACAAGCCTGATTTAATGCTATAATATTCATAACGCGTACAAATTTGGCTTAACTTTAGACCAACTGGAATGATTTAGAGTTGGAGTATCGAAGAAAATGTAACGCTTTCAAAAGGAAGGTACAAATGTGTAACGCTTTGTGAAACCCTCTTCTCTTTCACTTAGAGACTGATTCTCTTTGTTGTTGGTTAGATCTTAGAATATTTTAGGTGACAATAAATCACACACGTTCAATTTTCAAAAGACAACAAGCTCTACTTATGATAGAATGCATCACCTCACGCACATGGTCTCAAAACACACGACAGACGAACAAAAGCGCGTGTTAAATAATCGTTCCGTTCAGGTAACAAAATGAATCGTTTAAAACGATGCTAACGACGATGGTCGGCGGAAATGGAACGTGCCCAGGGGGTGTTTACAACGAAAAGCGTTTTACGAACGTAGTGGTAACGGAAGAAAAAAATATTATATCCTCCAGCAAACACTGTAACACGGCTGTTAACATTTAACATTAAATGGTATGCTTTTCCACCCGGTGGAAATTAAGGTCACTGCAAGAAAGGGTCCCTAAAGGCTAAGGCTGCTCTCCCACACACATGCATCTTCACATGGATGGTTTCGTACTTTGGCTCTTGTATGCAAATGAAAGCTTTATGCATATTTTTTGAAATGCTCATTGACTACATGAGAGGTTTAGCGCTATGTAGTTTTTTTTTTATTCAAGGGAAGATAGACAGTCAACATCCGCATTGTTTTGATGGATAGTTTTTAAGCCATTCCCACAAAACATCTGACCTCAGGAATATCGGACAAGAAATTCAAATCAATACATCAATAAATAACGTATTTCAATGCGTATGTCTCAAATGTCGCAAAAATTTGCCCGTAAATTTCCAGCAGACATGCTTTATAAAATGGTTTCGACACATTTTTTTATTTAACTTATAGAGGCTATGAGCCTCTTGTGACTACATTCGCCTCTTTACGTTTACAATCAGCTTCCTTATTTGTGATTACAATTTGTTGCTGTTTAACGCTAAGTTAGGTTTTCCTCTTTTGATTTTTTTTAATTGTTGTATTTTTTTCTACCTTGTTTCAATTTGTTTGATGAGTTTTGTATGTTCTAAATAGTTTTATAATTTTGATTCTGCTTTTCTGTCGTTTGCCAATATGTTATCGATGTTATCGTCGATTTGGTTTCCAGCATTGATCAAAAATTTTAGTTTTAAAATGGATGCCTTTTATTTTAAAGCCAAAGTAATCACAATGAAATATGATCTGCAAAAAGTATTTATTTCATTAATCGGCAGCACAATTTGAAATTCTCCAGATACAGCTCGACAAATGTTTAATGAAAATATTTTGCTGCACAAAGTATTAAAATAACGCTTAAATATTTGTTTTAAAAAAATATGTTTGAATTAACATGTATTTTTTGCACGAAACGCTAGTACCAGTGGTACGGTACATGGCAATTTCCGCTCCAGTGCTCCGAAGAAAGAACCATAAAAATGCTAAATTTTGTTCCTTCTCAGTTTTTATGTACTATTTAATGATATGTACAGAGATATGATAAGAAACATGGGAATTTTTTGGTTAGCTGCACATTTTATTTTTAATTTATTACAATTCTTCTATACCCATGAACTTTCAAGCAATCTTCACTTTCTCCCCACTTAGTGCTGTGTGTTTAACGTTCTTTGCAGACAATTTATTTCACAGCACCATAAAGATAACTGGTTTTATGTCATTGTCCGAAATCTCTTAAACCGATTCAGCTTAATCCGGCACGCAAAAGTGATGCTCGTATCCAATCACCAAACCACAAAACCGGATCCTTTGCCGGGTTTCACCAGACCTGCAGCGATCACCCCCACACCCTGCACCATCGGTTACAGATGCAGCCAATGTGTCTCGAAACCGTTGCCGCCGCTTGCGCTGGCCATGAAGAGCCAGCACATGTAAAGTTACCCTTTTGGAGAAAGTAACCTTTAGCCTTAGCGCGGTTCAGCTGGGCGCAAACTGTTCAGTTTTCCATTTCCAACGCGAAGACACTTATGAAAACACACACACACACTGAGCAAATGCTGCCACTTAATTCCTGCTGCACGCCATTTGTCTACTTCGCTTCCATCCATCCTCCCCTCGGCGCCATCGTTTTCGTTCACGACAAAACTACACTCACGACACGATCCTCGTCCCATCGAAGTGAAGCACTTTGCACGCTGTTTTTACTTTCATTTGAGATGAGTGTTTCTTTTTTTTTATTCGTTCATCTTTGTTACACGAAATTTTGTCCATCCGTGCGCGGTTGGCGCTTCTTTCGAACATTATGCAACCGCGAGGATATTATTTCCCAATCCGATTTAGCGCCTTTCGGGTGCATTTTTCGATACGACCAGGGAGGGCGGCGAATGGCGAACGGTGCAAAAGGTTGGCGTGTGTCGTTTGGCGTACGTTTAAAGTGAAATTGATTACTCGAGGGAGATAAAAAGGGCAGAAGTAGCATGGGCACGAGATGCTTCTTGACATTTGCACCGTCAATGGTGGTGCGTGGGAATCGAATAATTTCAATCGTACGCCTGCTTACTAGCCGCCAATCGTGGTAACACTGTGAACAATGTTCAATGGTAAAGCTTGAAAAAAGTTTTACATATTGGAGGGATGAGCAAAACGAATTGGTACATATACGAATATAGATTAGTATATTCTGTATATTTTTACAGCATTATTGCAAATTGGTTTCTGCAATTATGATTACCGAATGCAGGAGTTATTTTTGTATTGATACTAATAATCTGATTCAGTGTAATGGATCAGAAAAAATGCTTAAAGATTAATAGCTTTTCAAAAACTCTCGAATCCCAAAAAAACTATACATTTTTTATGATTTTTCTTCAAAGATTTCTTCTGAAACTTTTCGAGGATTAATGTATCGTTGAGAATTAATGAATCTTTGAGGTTTTGTTAACCATTTTAAGAACCTTTGAGGATGCATGAATCTATCATCCTTCATATATATTCTTTTAATCGAATTATTCGCTGAAATAAAAATGAATAAATTGTCTCAAAAGAATCGTTAGATACAGCATACACACTAAAATCCTCACAAGTTTTGATGAGCAATTTTCAATGAGCAGCACAATTATCAGCATATTTTTCAAGTTGTTTGTTTGAATTTTAAATTTCCATTTTTTCTGAAACATTTTGAATTAATCATGACCAGAGCAAACCCTTTTGCTAAAATTAACGTAAAATGCAACGTTCTAAAGCATCCAGATGTCAGATAGATGGAAGAAAAATGACAATTTCCTAACGTGCATCAAATTAATTAAATCGAACTCAGGTGTTAAGCCTTTTCCAACGTCACTTCTTTCATAGACAACCGGAAATAGTACCGGTGGAACTATTTGAAAGCCGATTTCGATCGCCTCTTTTCCATCAACTGTCATCGCACAGCGCACGAAACAAAAAACTACGGTAACTACTGTCCGCTTGATTAAACCGACTCCATAATTTCCCGCTCGGTCTCATCATGTTTCTTACGAAATCGGAAAACGGAACTGCACATTGAACCTGCGCCGGCAGCACTGGGAAAGTGAGCAGCAGTTTTTCGCAACCATTCCGGCCCATCATCATGCAGCCAGGCTTGGACACAAATGACTGGTTGTGTATGATGCCGATTGACGATTTTACGATTTCACGATATCGACCTCGGTTCGTGCGCTCATCTGCTTCGTGATCTGGTCCACCTGCCCATGGGGCCCTAACCGTCACAATTGGTGCTCTCGAATGTGCACCATTTGCGAACTCGACCGGAAGTCGCCGATGTTACCATTTCAGCTGCTTTGTTCAGCTGTTTCACCGTTTGCTTTTCTGCCCCTGTTTTGTTTCTCGTGGGGCCATTTTTTCTTCGTTTTCCTTGTTTGTGCCGTTTTTTTTTGCCATACCGTGGGAGAAAGTTCCCAACTGGCAGCAGCAGCTACCGGACATTGGTGAAGCTACGCTTGTTATGTGTGTGAAAGCACACGGTCACAGCAAAGCAGCACAAGGAACGGGCAAAGGAAAAACGGTGAAATCTGGCTCACACATCCAAATGCCGTATCGAATTCGTGCGCAAAAGTGATCGAGCGCAACCGCCAAAACCTGATCTGTTTACACTGGCTAACGATGGGAATTGCTTGCGATGGAGTTACTTGCTGTTAAGCTCTTTCCTTCTATCTTGCAAAAAACAGCACTCGCCGACGGTGTCGATTTGTTTGCCAATTTTTGCATCAATGAGATGGCTGTTTTTTGCGTCAATTGATTTTTGAGCGTTTTTTTTTTTCTTGCCTTCCTGCTCTAGGAGCAATTTACCTTATAAACCAGATTATTCGCCAGAAGCTGGCGCAACACCACATAATTCGCGTCAAGATTGATTGTTGTGGAAAAACCACAACCCATCGGGCCCTTCGTAACTTCCCGATGCAGCTACGCGAGACTGCACGCAGTGCCTAGTGGGCATCAATGAGCTTCCGTTGTGTATTTGAAACGGCGCAGCGAGCAGCACGAGAACGGAGCAGAGTGGTGCGGCAGCTACAGCAAGCTGAGCCGCAATGCCAACATTGCATGGAAGATGTATAATTTCGATAAAATTTCATTAATGATGGTTATTATCGCGCCGGTCTACCATCGACTAGAGCTTTATGTGGAAATGTTTTGCCTACTCGAACCTTTCGGCTCGTCGCGTTCCGTTGGGCTCTACGGCTAGTTCCAGATTTTGGGCTTGATTAATCGTCAGTAAGGCCAACCTCTCAAGGTGGATAAATGAAATTAGTATAATTTTTCCGATGAGTAATTGAACCTCACTGATGTGGTACGCGTGTATACGGCACCGATTTGGAAATTATGTGCGCTATGGCTTTGCGGCCAACGAAGGTTTGCTTGATTGGAGAAGAAAAATCCATGATGATCATAATTATCCATCACGAGCCGCGGTTGGAAAATAATATTTCGCAGGTTCGTCGCCTTACCGTGCGCTGCAGTCTATCATACATGGGAAACGTATCCACGCAACGGAAACAAAGTACGCAAACGTTAGTTATTCTAGTTTGCTCACTAATACGTGCTGGATTACACGCTTCAGCTTAATAGTTTCATTAAACGCTATCATTTTCATTGATTAACTTTACGGTAAGGTGTCATTAGCACGGTTCGAGCTCAAATTATTCTAACAATTGGCTAACAAAAAAAATAATACCTAACAGAGCTTTACCCACAGATGAGACATTAATAATACTCCATATAATTATCAATGAATAAGTGAGTGGGTACTAGTCTCACAATGGAAAGATTTGCAAAAAGTAGCATGTGTAGCCAGTAAAAAAAAACCAGTTCTGAGAAATTATTAAATAAATTTGAAATATCTATCAGCTGCATTAATTGATTTCGTTACTAATTTCGTGAGCCTTTATCTCTCTCATCAAATACCGACAAATTATAGATTGTTGCTGCCTTTTAAAGTAAAACAATTCCTTGTTAAAAATTAAAGCTTTTGACTATATAATCTAATTAATCTATTGAACAAAAATTGAGTAACCTTCAATTCTTGCATAGAATTGAGCAATGTTCCGACTCCTAAAGAAGAAAGACTCATTAAAAAAATATATAATTTAAGACCTACCACAGTTTTACAAACATAATTTTGCTTAAAATAAAGTCACACGTAACCTCGATCAGTCGTACCTACATTTCCTCTGGTGGGGCATCAAAACGCATGCATAACGACAGTAAACATCGAGAAAAAGGAACTCGTGGGAACACTTGACAGATCTACTACCTTCCTTGCGCTAGAAATGAGCTCAACCAGAACGTCGACGGTGCGCGGGTCAATTCTCTTGCGAAGCAATATGTAATAGCGCTGCAATGTCGAACGCGGTACGCGTCTCGGGTCGTATGTCGGAAAACCCAAGTAACGTCCATCGGCCAACCAAAGAAGGTGCACCGAAGAGCGCATTAACATCTGTTATACCTTCACCTTACCCGCTGGAGATGCGGTCCTGGAGATGAGGGTTTGCCACCGTTGCCTGTTTGGCTGCAAACAATCGGGTGCGATCGAGTGCACGGAAAAACGGTGCAGCGGTTAGTGTATGGGAAAATTTAATTTACCACCAATGTGTCGCCCCCACCCCACATTTCCCACAATGCGACCATACTTTATGGTGCATTGCGCACCGTAGGGCCACTTTCGTTGGACTACCAGCGCATGATGTTTGTCTTCGTTTGCTGTGTTGTTTTGCTGGCCAGTTTCTCCCCCCAAAAAGCCAACCGATCTAACGAGATGGGGTCGCCACTTTTTGCCAACGTCCACAGCTCTCGGACGTCCAACGGTGCACTCGGGCAGGCAATAGATGGGCGCTATGGTGAATTAATATACGGCACATACTATACAGCACACTGTTGCTCTGTCTTTCTCGGCCTCGCGATTGATGCTCCGAGTGCGGAAGATGAGCTTACGTAATGCTCCCCATGGTTGTATGGTGTGTTCCGTGGAAGGAAGGCAAGTGTCAAAGGGAGGACGTTGCTTGGGCAATGCATTATGCTGTGTGGTGCAGCAGCGGCAGCAGGTCGTCCGTTGGTTTCGCATGCGATCGACGGGAAATTAGCGATCACACTCACGGTATGGGTGACGTTTTGATTCTGCCCGTTTTTTTTGTGTAGGTCAAAGGGTTCACGGTGATCACGAAAAATGAGGGAAGGCAAGGGACTCAGTTAGATGGTTGGTGCAATTTGATGCACCCCAGAGTGTCTCCAGCAATGCATCGAATTTGTTGCATAATTACGCAACACTGGGCACATCAGGTTTGGAGGTAGTATGTGATTTATGTCAAAGGAGAGATGAGAGTCCCCCATAGGGAAACTATTTTTTATAAAAGTGTCTTTATTATACCAAACCTTAGTTCTGGGTGTTTTTATTTCTTCAAGAGCATTAAGCTCCCTTAAGCTTTTTACATAGGACTTAGTTTGTAATTTGTCATTTCATATGCTTACTTTTAAGAAAGGTTTTTCCAACATTTTCTAATAAATAGTAAAACCAAGATCTCGTATTCAAGTAAGAAATAATAATCATTTGTCGGTTCTTGAAGTCTCAATTATTCCGATTTACCTAAAAATATTAAAAATATATCAATTGTTTACAAAGCATTCACTTTGCATATGTGTCAGTTGTTTAATTGTATAAAAGCTTGTTCATGAAGCAAATATTCCTCAACGATCTCTACATATTCCACTTCAACTTAACAATTTAATCAGGAAATGGTTTCAACTTTATCAATTATTTTTAAATTCATCCATTGATGGTTTCTTAGTAAAAAGAATTAAGATAGTTCTTGATCAAAGTTAACGCGAATTCTCTAATAAAATAAAAATAGCAATTTACCTTTAATTTCTTAAGTACAAGTTACATACCTAACTACTTGAACTGAGTTCAACAAATATATGTTTTTTTTATTTCATTGTCTTGTTTATGATTTTAACAGTTTTTACTAATTTATACTTTTACTTTTCTTCTCTGTCTGGTGACATTGATCACGGGCAACAATGAAAAACGCATATTTTCTCCCGCATTTAGGCTTACAGTGCCACGATCAATCACTTTCTTCAGCTGACCCAATTTGGCGGCTACGGAAACCATCTTGGCTTTACAACCGTGCGGGATTTAGCGAGAAGGCAGAAAGAAGATACCTCACGACAAAACAAAAACCATAAAAACCATCCACAGAAAGAAAAAAAAACAACATCCAACCCCTAGCTGAAGAGAGTCATCCAACCCACTACTGACCCACTGATCCTGATCGTTCTGGGTCGGTGAGATTTGGCGTTGTTTATACCGATGTTTTACCCCGTTTCGAGCTGATTTCGTGCTTTGCATTCTTTTTCGTCCCTTGAACCGGTTTGAACGGTCTAGGGCGTACGGCACGGATGCAATTAATTGAACTTTCCTTTTCCGTTCCGGATATGCGAAAGGAATACAAATGTTTTCAGTTTGTCAGTAGGCTGACGTAGTGTCTTCTCCTTCCACAAAGAAGTTTTTAAAGTTCACCGAAACATCAAGACAGATCTTCAAAGACACCCTCTAATGACAGTTTAGCGATGAAGACATTATCTTAATTTTCCACAACCACACCTTTTGAAGCGTTCATATTGCCGTGATCGCGATCGTATTTGCACAACGGCTTTTAGATACAGGCATATGCACACTCGCACACCGGACGTAGCGACTTTAAAAGCGGTAATTTCGCAAAACAACCAACAGCACCGCGTCGCTGTCGTCATTTCCCGTTTTTACGTGCAGCATTATCGGATCAACGTTCAACCGGCAAAGTCGCAGTCGAACGCGGCCATCCAACGGCTCATGCATTAATGCAACGGTGCAAACTTCACAATGATAGGTGTGAAATCATTACCACGCAAATGCAATTTCCTTCCATCCGTTGCAGCATGCGGAGGTAAAGCGAGCGAGAGAGACTCACCAACAATTTATCTGCCTCGAACTGATCTCCTACGTGTGGGGAACACCGTTTGGGTTCGCTTTCGGGTAGATTTTTCATTCCTTCTCTGTTGCACGGTAGGGTTGGTTGTTTACACCCTTCCAACCACCGAGTCGCTTCCACACGTCATAAATTGTTGCTAAATTTGTTTAAACATTCAACCACCTCCATTTCCCGCTGCTGTCTTCGCCAGCAGCCCTTATGTTGGAAGGAAAATTTGAGTGTGTGTGGAAAGCTTAAATTATAATCGTGCGCGTGACTTCCACCGGGCATCAGTATATAATCAACAATTGATGCTAATGACGCCCTCGAACCACCCATCACGGAGCATCACTTCACATTTGGGTATTAAAAGTGAGCCCATGTGTGTGTGTGCGCATGTCTGTGATTGGAAATGGATGAAGGATGGAGCCGGAAAATGGAGAGTAAACCTTGATGTGGCACAAAATATTGCTCTTGAACAGTTTTGAAGCACTCTTCGGACGTGAAATCTATCGCTGGTGCGCGGGTATTTTCTTCACGCATTGAAGGTGTAAGAAGAAAAGGAAGTGTCTGTTAGATGCGTTCATATATCTTCTGCAGAAACAATAGAACGAGATTTTGTAACTTAGAGCATTGCGAATTCCTGTTCAGCAATCTATAATATACATAAACGTAAGCTTCAAAGTGCCGTACGATGCGTTAAACCTCAAAATTACAATCAAAAAAGCTTATTTTTTAGCTTTTATTAGTCCTTTGTTGCTTGCATGCAATTCATTGCTTATACCCGATAAGTTTCAATACCTTTATACGTAATAGTTTATAATAAAACATAATAATAAATACGAGGTTTAATTTAGTTATGCTTCCAATGGTATGCACCGATATTTTCCTTCTTAATTACCGATTTAAAACTTTCTGTAACCTAAAGTAGTTCTCAGCAATTGCACATCCGTTGCTGTTATTTGTAGGTCGCTTTGTTTCTTTTTGATGACTATGATGTACTTAATTTTTGTATGAAGTCATATGTTTTAAAAGATTAAAATGTAGAAGTATAAAAAATATAAAATCAAAAGGATGTTGTAATAAACAACAAGATAGTCATTTCTTATTCTTACATACAATAAGGTCATTACCGCAGAAATCAACCGTAATAGATTCTACTTAATATCCATAAGAAATAAGAATGTGTTTATAGTACCATTCCAATGTATTCTTCTCGAGCTGTTCGAAGAGCTATTCACCTTCTAGTCAGGGATCACCTTCCCAGTCTAGCTCATCTCCTCAGCACACATCATTCTTGATAACAAAATATCATGAAGGGGAGGGAGTGGGACATTCTTGCAGCATTTATCTATTTAATAGATAAAACGAATAATCTCCATCACCATGCTTATCGAATAAAACCCGTTCGTACGTACAAATCCCATACGTTTCATTGTTTGCTTCGTTTCAGATAAAACCCTAAAAGCATGGGATTTGACAGTTAAGTCGCAAATTGAATTTGTTGCAGCGCTCTTCAATTTTGCAAGCCGACGGTTGCTTGTATTTTGAAACAAATTCTGACTTTACGTTTACGTTTTTCCGTAAAATACGACGTTACAATTTTAATTTCACCTCTTCATCATCTGACACTTTTTTCTTTCACGAAACACGAAAACACTGACACGAAATTTTCTTCCGTTTAATTTGACTGATTTCCGTTCGAAACAAACGGTTAAGGAAAATGTTTCGATTATTTGCTACTTTGCCGATTGAACGGTCTAATATACTACTGAATGGTACCGTCTTGACCTTTGACCTGACCTTCTGAGAAATTTTAAGTAGAAATAAACATATCTGCCGACACAAATGATTGAATTTCGCATTAGACGTTCAAAGTAAATCAATTGAAATATTTGAAACAATTGTATCTTGCTTCCGATCATTCCTTTTATCTAGATATCCTTTTTCATTTGGGTAACAGCGACATAGTAAACAATTATAGAAAAGTATATAGCCAAAAATTAACTCCATAGGTCGAAGTGTTCGAAAACAACTTTTCCAACCAAATGTTCACTTAAAAAGAGAAAAATTCGTATGAGCCACTTTACGTGCGCATATCTCCCTCACTTATCTGCGGTATTACAGTACCAGAGTCACCCTGCATGTGCTTATCTGCCTTACTTTTCTGCGGTAGTACAGTAACAGACCGTTAATCTTCCGACCTCGTTATATTCTATCACGTTTTTCAGTTGTTTTTTCACTTCGTGATAAGGAGACAAAAGAACAACGCTTATCATAATACCTTGGCAAAATGGAAGCTACTTTATCAAAACCGAATCTATGCATCATTGTATCATGCGTCACGGATTATTTTTGAAAAAATGATATGACTAGCAACACGAAATCCATCTAAAATTTGGATAGTGTTTTTTTTTTGGGTAGGGTAATGAAACTGAAGTGAAACGGTTTTGTCTCAAAATTCAATCTTCACAGTTCGTAAGCCTCTTCCAAACAAGGTGATCCTAAAAAATGATCCCAATACGAACGCTGCATCTTTGATAGAGGTGACACAGAAAAAGAAACAATCATTCACATGAGGAAGAAAAATTCACCTCAATTTTTTTTCGGAAGATATTTGAGAAGGCACCCCTTCGGAAAGGCTGCTCGAAAATGTGCGAGATTGAATCGAACGACTTTCGAATGCACAGCCGAAAACCGAATGAACGAAACAGCCAGATCAATCTCACATGCCAATCGAAAACATTGGGAGCTTTTCTTCTTCCTTTCTTTCTACTCTTTCGGACCCGTGTATCGAATGGAACCGCATTTGGGGGGTTGACCTTTCTGAAAGCCGAAATCATAGCCCGGATCCACACTAACCGATCACCATTTTGGAGCATTTTCATCACTGGCTCGCCAGAGCTTAGGAACATAAAAACGGTTAAAAGTGCACGATTTGTCATAAACTAACCGTCGATCGATTTAATTGATTTATGCTGTCCAGGGACGCACGCATGGCTCGGTGGCATGGGTTTTAAGTTGCGTGCGGAATATGCCGCCGACGGACGTTTTTTGGTCGTGTTGTGTTTTGTTAATGCGATGTTATTTAGGGGTTGTGTTTTGATTGTTAGCAAAAGCAGAACACAATCCTTTAGCAGTGCCAGTGGAGGAAATTTATTGAATTCACTCGTCACTGTAATTTTTCCACGAACGGCGACAACCTTCAATTGACACGCAACGTGAGATGAGGTTAGCATAAAATATCATTAGTCGAATATCATCAACAAGGACAAAATAAATCAAACTTTGTTTTAATAGGATTGTTCACAGAAAAGCAAGACACACATACAAAATATTATACTTTTTAACATTCAGGCAATCAATGAAAAGCCCAATATTATATGACTTTTTATCTAATTCTTTTCCCTAAAAGTTATTTTTTATTAATTTGCAGTTAAACTAAATAAATAAAGATAAGGTAATAAGAAAAATCAACCAAATTACTGAATACTCAGGCAATGCTCTCCCGCGTAAAGTTAACCTTGTTTTACTTTAAATATGTTTTAATATCATTGTCATCATTGTCGGGTTTGTTTTCATCGCCTTTTAATCCTAAGCATCGACTGATTTAATGTTAGTTTTTGGACCAACACATTAGCAGCATTGTGAACAAAAACATTTACAAACACGGTATTGAATTGTTTTATGTTTAAACCTGTCACACCTAAACAGGCAAAACGGATTATTACAAACAATCGTTTCGAGCGATCGTTTGCGTAACAAATCGTTAAAAAAAGGAACAACCGAAAAAGGAACCCGTACGATCAGCTTTTTATTTCCTTCCTGACAGCCATCGATGCCGGTTGCACTAGTTTTCGATAAACGATGACTTTCGATCCACGCTGCGTTTTATCTATTTTCTAAAGCCCTATTGACGCAGAACAGGACGCGCTGGTTAGACCAGCAGAAAACCAGTCCATTGCTGAGAGGCAAATGACGGTGACGATGTCGTAACATGCGTTTCTCCAGATAATAACTGATATTATGGGCTCCATCCCGATACCGTGTTAGCACGGAAGAGTTAAGCTTCCTGTGCCTCGTGCCAGGTGACTAGCGTGGACCGAAAGTGACACACAAATTGAGGAAATCCCTTTCGGTTGGCGTCCACTGTGTGTTACTAACCTATTGAAGAATTTTCCACTTGTTGGAAAAAAGTGTCTCCCTTCGTATACAGTACTTCACCCGGTATACAGATGCTCGTATGTCATGCACCGAGTTTCAGATCGAGCTTTGCGACGGACCGTGCTTCCTGCCTAATTATGATGTTGGAACGCGGCGAACCGCTTGCTCGAAACCTCCCTCCACACAAAAACAGATTGATTGTGTGCGCACAATACTGGAAGTGATCGATGTTGTGTGATGAAGGCGCGGAAAGAAAACGGAGTAGGGCGCCGAAAGCAAACGGCCAAGCGCAAAACACCAAAAGTACGCACCCATCACACCGCACAGCATACGAAACAGAAGGAGAAACAAGAAACAAACACCATGCAACGATGCAACGGTGCATCTACTACGTCTGCACAAAAGGGGTTTGGTGCTGTAAGGGCGGGTGCATTGTGTTTGCCCCGTTGCCGTTACGAGAGTGAAATATGAGATAATGCACATTCGATTGTCACTCCCTTGCCTCCATGAGAAGCATTGAGATGAGAATTTCCCGGCTACTCGTCCTTCGGTTACATACGCCACATCTATCGACTGTACTACTTGCGAAAGAGTCAGCGCAGAGCTTAAACGTATAGCCCCCATCCTCTCCCAACATCCTCCACAAACACTGGGAATGGAGCATGCGTTATGCGAAAAGTGGTTCCACACTTAAAGGCGCTGCTTATGTTCATAGTTATGGTAACCGGGTTGCCAGCGAATGTAAATAAAGAAATTTGTTGAAAAATGTTAAAAATAATTTTCAACTTTGAATAATGAAGGTAAAACATAAAAATAAGATTTTTCGTATTTAACTACTATTTTTCGTAATTTAACATCTATATTAGCATTTCAACATTTAAATTTAACGAATAAAAATCAAATATTCATAGCCACAGCAAACAAAAGTATTTAAATTATTGTAAACCAAATAAAACACGATTAATCATTAAAAAATTCTAAAAGCCCAGAACAATGTTCTTAAATGTAAGCGTACTTACTTTTGAATTGGCATGACAGATGACGCATGAGATTGTCAAAATCGCCTTGCAACGATGCTAATGACATTTACTATTCAAGTGTTGTAATTTAATTTTTATTAATAATGGAACAATTTTTTTTTAATTATGAATGATAAATAGATTTAAAAAACGAAGCAAATTTTTTTAACTAAACTGAATCCAGAATTTGAGAAACTAAAAAAGAGGTCTCTATCTATTTAAGCTATTTATCTATTTATCTCAAATTCACTGTTAAATAATTTAAAGGAAAACAAATGCAATATAAAGTGTTCCTTTCATTAAGAAGGCTCTTTGAATGGACGTACAAAAGTACACACCATAAAAACATAATACATCTCTCACAACGGACTGATTACATCTTTAATTAAATGTTTATAATCCCTTTACTGCGCTCGCAAGAGCTTTCCTCTGCTTCATCAACCATAATCTTGGTCCGTGCATATTTCCACGTAATAAAACAAATTAATTGAAGCCATTCGCGAAGCCCAATCGCTACAGCACAGCGTTCCATTACATCGATATTGAATCTCCATTTACATCGCCAGAAGGAATGTGTTCGCCTGTCTTGTCCCGTTCCGTACAGCCGTCGCAACGTGCCGGTGGTGTAAGGAAGTACGAACGAGCAAGTACCTCCATTTCCTTGTACAAAGTGCTACTGTACCTTGTGTGAAAGATTCCATGTTTGCCATCGCCGGTGACTACCGATCGGGACAAACGTTTGTCCGTACCACGGGGAAGATGGTGTCCGTTCGCTTTACGATGCGAACCATTTTGCTGACCGCTCGCTATCCCGAGTGTTTCAACATTTTTATTTGCACGTCAACGGTGCCGATGGGAACCGATGACAGATGCGGCCCCATGCAGCATCATCCCGTGCGCACACAATTCGTGACATTGCCAGCCAGCGTGTGTGCCACCCTACCGTCGATGGAATTACGTAAAGCGGAGCACGCGTATGGGAAAACCTTACGCCGGTATGGTTTTTTTGTGGGAAAAAAAACACACACAGAAGAAACGTCTCGCAGCGACATCTTGCTGGCAGGGTGCGTGCGAATGCCTTGCGTAAGAAACACGCGCTTCTGATGGTATGGGTAGAGATTAGGAAAGCTTGGGCGACCGTTGACGGGTTCAACACACTTCCTGTTACCATACCATACCCAATATTCCCTAGCGCGAACTGCATCTTGTCATCAGCTCCCCGTGCTTGCGCTTAGAAGGGCACGAAAGCCAAGACCACTTTGTCGTCCTCAGCTACACGGCCGAGACAGACATGTCGATTAATTTTTAGTGCAGCAAATTGAGTGCACTTTTTTATAGACATTAAGATGACAGACAAAATGGCGTTGAGTAATGGGGTACAGCTTTAACGGCGGTTGGTGGCTTTCTCCTCTCGTAGCTTAGGATTGATGATAGTGTGGATCTATTTATTCCGCAAGAGATCGATTTCAATCGCACCATGGTAAACGTAATCTCCTTTGGTTACGGAGTGTTTATTTTACTTCAAATACAACTTAAAGATGTAATGGATAGCATCAATTTTAAAAGACCCTTTGTTTTATGTTTACTAAGTGCAACAGGACCATCCACACATTGTCGTTTTCGTAGTTGAAGTCTACCGTATTTTGCCATTTTTATCAACGACATTGCGTATAGTCAATACTGCGGTATATCTTATAAGAAGATCCTATCAGATCTCAAGGTAAACAAGGTGTTCCAAGAATATCTCTTATGCTGACAAGCAGCAATATCTAAAAAAACGCTCCAACACAACGCGAAACCTTGACTCAAAACCTTGAAAAAGACATTGGTGTATAGAAGATCTAGCATCTTTAAGACGTCAGTACGAGGGTTATGATTACAACGCTTATAACTTCGTCCCACACGCACTCCTCCAAAATGGAGACTATGATCAAAAGATTTGAGATCTTTCTAAACAACCTCCAACCATGATGATATTCTAAGCTTCAGTCCTCGGTGAAGAACGCTTTTAAAAGCCCAACATCGGAAAAACCTTCCTACGATCGATATTGACCATTGACCCGCTTCACACCGCACATCCCTACGAATGGGCAGTACCCATTGACCCATCACATACCTCTCTCCATACCTCTCACATCGCTGCTGAAACGTCTGACAAGCGCCTCGAGTACTTCGGGCATCAACATAGCGTGAGAAGACACGGAACAAGCAATTATCAGCCGGCATAACCGCCTGAAAGAGGCTTTAACGTTGACGTTTCCCCAACACGAGAAGCGTTCCTATTCCGGTCAGAGGTCAGGGTTTTGAAGCTGCAGGCAAACCTTAACCCCTGACATGGATTCTGCCGGTCGGTGTAGTTATTTTAATTTTTTGCCGAAAGCTACCCACATACAAACGATAATCGATTGAACCACACAATGAAGATGATAGTGATGAAGATGGATCTTTCTTCTGTTGCAATTTTAATGTAATTGTAATGTTATGAGCACTCCTACTTCCAACCTGCAATTTCGGAATGGCAAAAGCCTCGTTACAAACGCATCCATTATCTAGCTGCTGTGTAATTTATTCTTTGGAAACAATAGAATGTACACCGTAAGGAAGTTCTTGCACCAACTTCACAAACCCAGAGAGATGAGAACCGAAGTTCTATACGGCTGATCGCCGATCAAATGCGGCTGGTCAATAAATCAACCTGCCTGTGTAGAATTTCCAAAGGGAGAGGGACATTTAATTGACCAGTCTTCCGCAATACCAATGACCAAAGCATTCCGTATGCGATGATGCCCTCTTTAGTGTGGCCTTCATGTAGCAATTGACTTCGCTCACTGCTACATCATCATGTCGCTAGATTAGCACCTGCCGATGATGTTGTTGACGTATTCGTCTGCAAAAGTGGCCATCGGTTCGATTGGTTGGTTTGCAAATCTTTTTACTACCGTTGACCGGGTCTTGCAAATTGTGGGCCTCCCGTACGATGGAGTACGCGGAGCTCGCACACGGGGTTTGTGTGACAATTTTACCCTCGCGCAATGACTGATGACTTGAGGAAGTTACCTAATACCCTGGTGCGCATGCCGTCACACAGCGGTGTCCCGCGGATCGATTCGTTTCGCTTTAATCGACCACAGTGAGCCCCAATCGATCAATCGATCA
The DNA here is from genome assembly GCF_943734725.1 of Anopheles marshallii. Classification (NCBI taxonomy): domain Eukaryota; kingdom Metazoa; phylum Arthropoda; class Insecta; order Diptera; family Culicidae; genus Anopheles; species Anopheles marshallii. Next base: position 52,766,321 of record NC_071327.1, read on the forward strand.
TACTACGATCGGCAGATTAGACAGATAGAAAATGAACGTCGCGCAGCGGGACGTGTATGCAAAATGAGCGAACTGTCGAACCTGGTCGGATCGCACGTCGGCACTGATTGAGGTTTGTGAGTGGTTCCAATCGTTTCTTAAATTGCAGTCTCAAATTAAACTCCCGGCGAGAGAAAGAGGGCTTGTTTAATGTCTTACTTTTCTTCTGACGCTTTGCTCTTTTTTGTGTTGTATACTTGCAGGTACGACTGTCACAACATCGGTGGCCTCCACAGAGGGGACCTCGACCACAACAACAACTACAGCGACGACGACCACGACGACAACGACGGTGGTTCCGTCCACAACAATAACCAAGCGAAGGATGACTAATCGCGACAATAAACTGATGTCGGTTTTGCAAGCCCGCCGTACGGCACTGTCCCGGGACCGATGGCGCAAGGAGTACATCCACCATCCTCCATCATCTTCCTCGCTAAAGGCCCGACAACAGGCGAGCGTCGCGGGTAACCTGGTCGAAGATAGCAGCACACCGGAATCGAACCTTATCGTACCGGTCAGCTCATCGTCCTCCTCCGTTCGAGTCGCGGCTGTTGATGAGTTTCTCGACACTGATGAATCCATCCATGGCATGTATGTGGTGAACCCGCGCACGGGCAAGATCGCACTACAGCAAACAGGTTCGAGCATTAAGCTAGCCAAAGAAACGAACAACTTCATCGGGGCCGTACCAGCGGCCGGTAATAAATCGCTCGAAATTACCAAACTCATCTCAACGAAAGGGGCCACCATCACTATTGCACCGATAACTTCCACAATCCCGACGACACTTCACGCCGGGCGAAGTCTATACATGGAGACGCGCGGTAAACGGCTGCGCGACCGTAAGACCTTTCCTCAACTATCGACCGAACGGTCGGTGGAAGAAAGTGATCTCATCCCGTATCAATACTTCGGACAGAAGCTACTACCCGCCCATCACAAAGGATTGGATGCACGAAATCAAGTTATCAACAGTCGGCGGACACATCTGAACAAGCTGAAAGACCCTGAAACACTGAGTGAAATGAACGATGCCAACCTTCCCAAATCGTCGACAGAGAAGAGCAAGTTCTGGTCAAACCGCTATCAATCACGCAACGTAGTCGCACTCAATAACTATCTACGACGAGGTGGTTCGGTACCGATCACGACTACGACAACAACCACGACAACTACCCCGAACCCATCGACTACGTCTTACAGCCCACAAGAAGCTGCACCGGTACACTCGGATGCTCTAACCAACTCCATGATTGCGCTCAGTAATCTTTCCGAGGGAAATGAAGAGGACGAGAAGCAGGTGTTTTCTCGTAGTGCAAACTTTACCACACCTAAAAGAACTGACACTGGATCGCGGTCTGGAGAAATTGATCCAAATTATTACTTACTATCGACTTCGAACCCAAAATCCGAGCCAATGGATCATGGAGTACCGTCTCCGAGCACTGCCACCGAACTTCCTAACAAGTCTTTAGTGGACGAGTATGCCGGTCCAGCTGGATTGTACGGTTCAGGGTTGAGTTCCGGTATTTCAAAGCTTATCATCAACTATCCGGATGATGCAACTCCTGAAGACTTTTATCGGCCGCTGAACACCTTCGAAACGCACGCACAGATTGTTAATCTTCAGGAGGCGACCGAAGATCCCGTACCGTCGACTTCCATCCCCACCATCGATGAGGACTATGACACACCGAGGAATCTTGTGTCGCTGCCGGATATCAATCAGATATTTCGCAACCTTTCCACACCCACCACAACGGAGATGACGACCACAAGCACGACACAAACAACGGCCACTAGTACGACAGCGGCAGCTCCAGCAAGATCACGTCTCAATACACGTGTGTATGTTCCTGTAAGTCGATCAACAACGATACGGACGAGTACTACGCCACGCACAACAACCACTACTACTACATCTACTACTACTACTACGACTACTACCTCGACAACTACCACAGAGCAACCAATGGAGGAAGAGACCGAACCACCCACGACGGTGTTGATTCTTACTTCGAACCCCACAACAACGGAAAGTGCGATCCCTTCAACGTCCTCTACAACAACTACCTCCACAGAAGCTCCGGCAACTTCCATTGTACCTTCAGCAACTCCTTCTGTCCCAGCAAGGACAACCACCTCCAGACACTTCAGGCCATCGGCTCCACCTACAGTGGCTTCCCCACCGAAGCCGACCAGACCCACCACTAACCCACCGGAACACAGGACGGTCGCAATCTTCACCGGGCTCCGACCAAACCCACCAGATCCAACGCCCATCAATGGTACCGATGCGGAACCTGGATTCAATCCAATCCTTTCACACATCTTCCCCAAGTTGGCTGGCCCCATACTATCCACTCGCTCTCCAGCCAATCTCGACTATTCGCTCACATTCACCTCACCGCCACCGGTCGATCATAGTTCCGGCACGAAGAAACCAGCCGTCTCGTTCGATGGCGTGCTTCTCCATCACAATAGTGACGTCGTGATCGAGATGCGGAAGATGAACACGGCCACTTTTGTGCTGGCCGGGCTTGGCATGCTTCCGATCGTCATCATCGTACTGTACGTCATCAAGGCAACGGTTTTCAACCGGGAGAATAAGGTATCGCACGACCTGGAGCGCTATATCCCGGACGGTCAGCCACCGATCAGTCCGGTAGTAAGATTGGAACAATCGGACACTTCCAGCGCGACGGATGAGTCCATCATGACCGAGCACGATTTTAATCGAGGCAATCTACGCTTCAAAAGCCTGCTCGGGGAAGGAAACTTCGGACAGGTTTGGAAAGCGGAAGCGGACGATCTGGCGGGACATCTCGGCACAACTCGCATCGTGGCCGTAAAGACGGAACGAAGCGATAATGGGCACGGCGATCTGAAGGCAGAGGCCGAGATTATGCGCAAGCTCGGATCACACCCGAATGTGGTGACTTTGTTGGGAGCTTGTCTGGAACAAGGTTTCTATACGAAAGCGTAACCATTGACTATGTTGCTTCTAACCCCATTATTGGGCTTCTTTTCTTGCAGATCCTCAACTGCTGATCATGGAGTATGCGATGCGAGGACGATTATTATCACTATTACGAGCTGCTCGGGGAGCTGTCAACGGATTGGCGCCGTCCGTGCACAACAATCGACCACCGATCATGCCACTGTCCCCACGACGACTGACCGGATTCGCCCATGATATTGCCCGCGGCATGGAGTACATTTCGGAGAAAAAGGTGAAGCTACTCAATTTCATAATATCTATAGCGGTCATTCATTTTCTTTAACCACTTCCAATCTTAACGCCTCGTTTTAGATCGTACATCGTGATCTTGCCGCGCGCAATGTACTGCTAGACCACAACGGTATCTGCAAGATCTGCGACTTCGGTATGTCGGTCGATCTGGAGAAGGTGAAATCGTCGCACGCCCAGATCCGAATGCCACGGAACCATCACCAGAGTGAGTCGAGGTTTAAGTTCGACCTGAGTGCGCGATCGTTCGGCATCGGTAGGCATCATAACCATGGGCACGATCACAGCGGCACTCACGGCCGGCACGGTGGCGGTGGTGGAAGTGGCGGTGGTCACAGCAATAGTCACGGGCATGATACGAAGAGTCGTCCGGCATTGCCGATACGCTGGATGGCACCGGAAGCGTTACAGTATCACATATTTTCCCGCGAAACCGACGTCTGGGCGTTCGGCATTGTACTGTGGGAGATTGCCACATTAGGTTCGTGTGACTAGCTCTGACTGCTATCTAAAAAAGAGTCAACTTCCTACCATTTACTTGATCTGTTCTACTCCCTGTAGGTTGTACTCCCTATCCGAATCTTTCGGGGCGAGAAGTTGTCCGAAGTGTCCCGAACGGTGCTCGCCCGGAGGTACCGGCCGATTGTCGACCGGAGCTGTACGATCTGATGCAGCGAACCTGGCGAAAGGATCCACGGCAAAGGCCCACCTTTACCGAGGCACGCACCTGTCTCGCGAGGACCCTTTGTCAATGGCAGCTGGAGGACAACGATACCTCAAATACGTCCGAGTACCTAGACGTGAGCGGGTTCAGTGAAGATCTTGAACAGGGCATGGTTTACTTCAACCGACGAATATCCGAATTTGAGTGTGAAATCTAACACCCGATTAAAGCCAGCTGTAAGATACCCTTCATATGCTTTATGGCTGAGGTTGTAACCCACCAGTCGGTTACTATTTGAATTTTGTACATACTAGGCTCTCTGTTTTGTGTTTTTACTCTAACTATCGCTCTTTGCACCAAACTCATTGTCATCCATTTATTGTCGTCATTCACCGTGTGTGCGATGTATGCACGGTTACCGATACCGGTGTGTTAGCACCTTAGACATTTCGATTAAATTATCTTCATGCGTAGTAGCGTTAGTGTGTAACCGCTCCACTGCGTTGGGATAGCTTTTAACACGACATACGTAGCCAACAATTGCACTGATATAGACAAGTGGTAAAGCTAATTACAAATACACTCAAACCAGCAGCAGTTGAATGTACGCAAATGGCCGCAGGCGTGCCGGAAGAAGAGCCTGTGAAAGTGATAGCAAAGCAATTTAGTGCACCGATTTAGTAGTTGTTTATATACGCATGGCTCCATTCCAAGGTGTTTGTGTACATTTGAAAAAATGCAGTAGCTTTGACGAGTGCAGGTGATTCTAGTTAGATGATAAGGTTTGTCCTTTACTCCACCCCCAAACACCCCGCTAGTGCTCCCATTTTCCACTAGTTGATATGATTATTTTATTTGTAATATTTTATACGTTTTGAGGCTGCACCACCATTTTGCCGGGTGGCCGCATGGAAGGAGAGTTAGAGGGAAGCAATAAAGATGGAAAAGGAGAAGTGAAGAAAACATAAAGAAAAATGAATAAAAAGTTTTGATGTTTTGTGACTATACCTGGAAAGCGAGTTCTGTTGCTTTGATGTTTTTTCCGAAAAAAAAATTGTTGTTAAGCTATTTTAACTTTTTAATTTAGTTAAGCTATTCTTTGAAAACAAAATATGTAAATGCCCTTTATACACTGGAGAGAAGTTTTTTTTTTTTTTTTTTCGGTGGAATGTGGATAAATATAGCACCCCTAAAATATACACAGCAAATAATAAGAAAGCATGTGTAAAAGATATGCCTATTACAAAGATGCCAACAATCTAAGTAACATTTAATGGACAATAGGACAATATAGCCAAAACTTTAAAATGAACGATCGAAATTATAAACGTTGTAAATTACTAGTTTAACATGGTAAAACTGATGAATACGAAAGAAATTTTTCAGAACTTTTTGTTATTTCCTCCTGGAATGGGTCAGCGTGACGTTGAAAGTGTTGAAGTAAAGAATTTTTTTCTCATTTGGAGACCCACCAGTGTCCGCTGCTATAGTAACGGTTGTTAATGCTGATGACATGTACGAACTTCGTACGATTGTAGTTTTTTTGTGATGCTCCGAATTACAATTGTTGAGCTAACCTATCAAGACGTCCAACATTCAACCTATTGCGAGTCTAAAGTCAGTACGGAATAGTACATTGATGTTGATATACGTACTAGGCTGCTGTTGCCATCCGATCTCTCTACAGTCTGAGAAAACATCCCTACTCAAAACACCTGTCGCAATGAACGAAGCTGGGACTATAGAGAACTTATACAGTTACATTACTCATATACGCCTTTCAAACATGGACTTTGTCCAAAACTGACGAAACCCTGTTAACCGCATTCGGGAGGAAGGATTATTGTCCCCGTATGTGTTTAAAGGACAATGGAGATGTTGCTATGATGATGGCCTATATTATTAATTAAACTGAATTAAACTCGTCAGGCTCCGGTGTGCTGGACAGAAAAATCGTGTAACGCTTAACTTGAAAATATTCTCCTTTTTTAATATTCAGTTGAAAAATTGTTAACAAATGGCCATTTGCACTATTAGTTTTAGGTGGGCATTAACTCAAAAGGAAATTAATTTTAACATTCTGCTGAAATACACTAATTATGATATTTAATTACTATCAATAACGGCTTTTCCTGCAAAGTGCGTTACTCTGAGTTGGATTTTAAATTAATATTACCTCGTTATGTTACAGACCAACGATCGATGCCAAGAAGCTTGAAAGCTCACGATCGTCTCCCTGTTAGCGCCATCTGTTGCTAGATTGAGTGAGGGCTTTGACTTACGTTTCATTTACAGTGAATAAACAAAGTAAACTAACATATTTTTGAAAGAGAAATAATATATTAAAACGTAATACAATAAGCAGAATTAATATTAAATAACATTGAAAAAATACATGCAAATGTCAATATATTTAAAAAAGACAATTATTTAATTCCAACGCATAATCATCAATTTATTTTACTATTGCAACACAATGGGACAGTTCTTCAAAATCAATAGGACAGTTTAAAAACTCAAGTCCTTGACCTTTCTTTGACTACCTTTTACATTTTTTCCTACATCCAATTGAAATCTAATTATTCGCGCATCAATTTTTAAATTCTACTCCGGTTCCTATCCTCAAACTCTTCCTTAATCTGCCCGACCTGTCGTGATTGTTGTTGTTGCGGTCGTGGACGATAACCACACGTATCAACCCACCAGCTCGAACCTAACAGGAAGGGAACGGCAGAAGACCGGACCGGGTCGTCGTCGGCCAAAGCGAAACTGTGTCAATGACCGAGTGAAAAGGAAAAGATACCAGTTCCCCCTGTTCTGTATGTAGGTGAGTCGGTCTGTCACTTTTCCTTATTTTGAAACGATGAAGACCGTGGAAAGGGCGATATGTGGGCAGCATCAGTACAAGCCGAGTGACTAGCATCAGGGAGCGGACTCGTTTCTTCGTATGTTAATCCTTCGGTCCTGAGCCGGTTTTGCTCACTTTTGGGAGAACATCTTCCCGGTCGGATTTGGTTTGATGGAGTGTAGGCTCATCCTAAGGGCTATTAACGACGCACAGAACAAAAAGGCAAGGCCTCGTTTCATTTCTGGTTCGATGAACCGTTTTATTCCGTTGCTGAATGGAGGGTCTTAGCGTTCATATGATTTTGCTTTTCTATCCCACCAAACAGTTTATCGACCAATCTGATTTGATGATATTTCGAAATTTCCTTAAGCACAAAGTTTCAACACTCCTCTACCATCGAATAACCTTGACTGATATTTAAATTATCTTTCTCTCGCACCAACCGGGCGTGCGAGTGTGCGCATTTAATGCTCTCTTTCACCCGTCGTCGGGCCGAACGGAGCCAGTAATGATCACCGAAATCATCGCGGCAGTTCGTTAGTGCGACCGTCAAACGGTACGAAAACCGTTTCCACATCGACGAAAAATGCTTCCTTGGCTTTGGGGGTAGGTGAATGGGCAAGATATACGAGCATGTGAGCGTGTTTTTTGTTGTTTCTCCCCGTGTGTCTCTCCTATTCTTTAAACCATTTTCGAAACCGTTGCCTTAATGCATGTGGAAGTCCACCCATGTTTTGGGGCTTGTCTGGGTCTATGTTTAAAACATGAAGATCGGCGATGTTGAAGTAGCACTAAGTTACACGTGCAAAAACCCCAAAACTCATCGCAATGCGACTCCGTCTTATGACATTTGTGTGTGTTTGTGTGAAAATGGAAAATAATTTTTCGCACACAAGCGATTGCACAATTATTTGTTACAGTACTGTTCATTGTATGCTGTAATTTTTAAAATATTTTCGATTTCAGCTACATCCGAAACAACTGATGCGTTGTGGTAATAAAGTAGTGATGTTGATTGCTTCATTTTTTAGCAAATCAGCAGCTGGAAAGGATTGACGGATGGAGTTTTATGATGCTTTCCAAAGCATAAATCACAACAGGTGATAAAGGGTAATCTAAATTATTTTTATCCAACTCGACGATGTGATATTCAAAGCACATCAAGAGGAGAAAAGCTTCCGATTTTACATTCGAAAATGATAAGTGCAATCATTAATGTCAATGTTAATCGGCCAATCTACCAATAAAGCTTAATGACATGCGATAATTCCCCGAATTCCTTTACATATCTCTAACCTCTTTGATTCCTATCTAAGAGTTCAAACTTCCCAAAAAAGCTCCACAACCAGATTCGTTTTATGTACACCAAAATCCTCCCACCAAATTTGCAGTCAAATAAATCTCTAACCCCGTTAGCCTATCGAGTGACCCTACGGATTGGAGTTTCTACCTAATCCCAACCAATCTGAAGTAGTTTATAATTAATTCATCATACCGAAGCGTGATGAGAACAGCTTGAAACCCATTCAACTGCAATAGAGCCGCTTGTGAATGGCTTTTCAAATATCTGCTGTTGCAAATAGTTGTCCAAATCTCCCATATTTCTGGTGCGACTTCGACAGGGTGACCTACAAATGTCACACAATGCGACACCGAGCTGTGGGGAGGCGTTGTATAAGTATTGTTTCATACAAACCGGTAGATTTGGCAGTATTCTTGCTGATGTAGAGTAGGTAAAGAAGTAGGAACAAAATGTCACAAACAAGCACACTAGAAACACTCATTTTCTATTGTTAAGTTACATACGAAATGACTTACACGGGGCATTGGATTGTTCAAAATGTTGTTGCAAGAAAGAAAAAAAACTAATACTTGTGACACGTTAAGTTTGCTAGATGAAAGAAATATTTAGCAAATTACTTTGTTTTATGGAAAGGATTACCAATAGATCACGGGAATAATAGCAAATATGTGACCATAGTATCATCGGCCCACAATGTCACGATAGTCCTGTCCTAGGTACGTGTAGTCATGATAGATAATTCTTTTCGTTTCGGAAGTAATTACGTACTTAGAAAGATAATACTATACGTTATATATTAAATATTACCTCATTAGATAAAAGTAAAACTTAATATTTTCGACCTAATCCGATCATTTTGTACTACATCTGCTCTAACTTGAACTAACTAGTTAAGTCCAGCGTAAGTCTGGCACCTATAGCAACTTACAGGATTCTGCACTCACTTTAGGTAATAGTAATCAATTAGTTAAGGCCTTACCTTTTTATTTGTTTGACAGTATATATTTTGCATGGCTGTCCAAATCTAGTTTATTTTTATCTGGCTGTCCAAATTATTTAACATCCTAAACCACTTACTTCTTGTTTATCGGCACAACAGCCTCAAGCGGTCGAGGACTGCCATTTCTGGCATTTTTGGCTTTATTTACCACGTCGCCGGATAGTCAATCTTGCGTACAGAAGATTGATCCCGAAGGGATTTGAGACCGGTACTGTCATGTGAAAACCGGCACCGCTACCAATACCGCACGGGTTGTCCCAAAAACTCAATATTGCCACTAAAAGATCTCTGTTATGGCTTGTTCAAACTGTTAATTAAAGGTGTAAGGCAACCAAATTATCAGGAGCTGTGAATCTTGTTAAGTAAATATTTTAATTAAATCATCCAAAATTTACCACAAATTGAATAAAGGTGAACTAATTGAACAACCTATTCCAAGTACAAGTACATTGTTTTGCACTTGAAAACCTACCCACAAAAGCTCAATATGGACACTCCCGATGGGTTCATCTTCACCATTCTCAACCAACCCAGGGCAACAGTTCTGCGTCCGCTTGAAGAAAGAAGGGTAGCAACCCGATACCATCTCGTGTGCTGTCGAAGCAACAGCAGGGGTTGTTGTTGTAGTGAAGATGTTTTTCTCTAGGTCACGGACGTCACGGATCATACGGTGCCTGGAAGTGGTTGGCCGCCACGCACATTCCAAAGGGGAATTGAAGAAATAAAAAAAAGAGTACACAACCGTGAGCCACACTTTCCCGTGTTGGCCCCCAGAGAGAGAGTGTGAGTGAGAGAGATTTTACACACCCGGGCAATGCTAATGCGTATGAGAGAAGCATCAGGAGAAATGCTACACAACAAAACTCTCGCGATCGCGATCGCGCGACCCTCCCCAAAGCGCCTTTCCAAGGTGCCACGGTGAAGGATCACTGCCAAGAGGGGTTTTTAATCTAGTGCGAGACTTCGAACCGTTCGGTCGTGTTGCGTGCGGGCTGTCGAGTGCGACTCAAACGCACTTTGATTCTACTTTTGTTGGTGTGGTAGTGAGCTGTGTCTAGGAAACAAAAAAAAGGTTTAATAATCTTTAATATCTTCAGATTTTAAAGCCACAATAAACAAAAAGTAATTCTCCGTGCAATGAACTACACTTACATTGAGTGCTTCTTGTGTGTGCGTACTCCACCTCGCCCAAAAGAAAAGAACCACTCATCAAATCTTCACACCCGAACGGTTATGGTAGCATAATTGGTGGTGCATTCGGATGTGCAACAACTGGCTGGCGAGTGTTGCATTCCCAGAAGTGTTAGCTCCTTCCCCGTGTTGCAATTACATTTAGTGTGTGAGTGTTTGTTTTTTTTTGCGTGTGAGTGTGCTTATGGCACGCAACGAAGTTCGATGTACGATCAGTCGATCAGTTTACCTCGACCGTGTTTCGGCCCAGAATCGTACCAAAGTGTTTCTAACAGTGTTACGATCATCGTTGCGTAGAAATAGTGCATCCCATTACATTATGACAGTGATCGTATGAACGTGTGGTTGTGTGAAATAGCAAAAACAACACCAGTTTCAACCGCAAATACTGTTCACCCTACCTCACTTCTTCCCATCGGTCACCAAAGTGTAGCAATGGAATGAGGTTAATCAAAGCAAAACTGTGCCAAATTGAAGTTTGAACTGTTTTTTCCGTTTGCTTTCTATCTATCCCGTTTTCCGAATGGCAAAGTGAAGGTGTAACCCACTGAATGGAAACAGAAGAAAATTTATTATTAAGACACGTGCTTTTAGCTTTTGCCAGATGCCCGGAGCAGACGAAATGGACCGGATGATGGATGAGTGACGTTTCGAAACAAAATATGTCAATTGCAGTGTCGAGTTCACTGCTTACTAGACGATTAAGAAAGGTACATTGGGAGGCTCAAGTTACTAAACAAATTGGATCTTGAAAAAGCTTTCATAAGAAAGTTAGAATGTGAGCTACTACTTATTTTATCGAAAATTAAATTTCAATTTCATTTGAAATATCGCAATTTTTGCGCAAAAAAAAACTCCTCATTATTGAACGCTAAAAACATTACTTAATATTAAATTGCATTATAATGTCATGCTTTCAACTGACATTTCGGGCTGCAAATCAATTTATATGTACGCTCTCTTTCTCTCTCTCTCTCTCAGACATACCGTCCCTTTCATTATTTGTTTGTTAATCAAATTTCATACCACAAATCGTTAACTAATGATATGACGCTTCAAACAGCAGCGGTAACAAGCGTTTGCCGGGATTTAACACGGAGAAAGCATTGACCGATTAGTCAAAACCCGTTCATTATCTGCTTCAGCCGAGCCACATTAGTGTGGCTAACAAACGTAAATATCATTTAATATGATTGCTTGTAAAAAGCAACAACAAAAAACACACACACACACAGCTCCGCACACGAAGAAAAAGAACATCGTAAAGTACAAAACCCGATGGTCAAACGGCCATCGCCGGGGTAACTACCTAGCCGATGCCCCGGCGGGTTCGTGTCTTAATTTCCCGTTCAAATCTTGCGTTCCGAGAGCTTCCTGCGCAGTGTTTGAAGTGCGGCCGTATTTTCTTTCACCATTTCCCCGTGCGTTTCGGTGGGAGTGCTGGGTGTGCCGTGTACTGTCAGCACGATATTCACCTTGCAGTCTTTGGGAAGGGTGCGCTAGCGCTACCGAACCGGTGGTTAGCATTTTTCAAGTTCATTGCACTTGCGCGTTTATTGCCATTGGGTTGGAAGGGTGCCTTTTTTTTTCTTTCGTATAGTTGTTTCGCCTCGTTGTTGATTGCTGCGCGTGTGTGTTTTGCTGCTTCCATGTTGCCGCAGAGGATAACAACAATCTTCCGTGGCAGTAACATCACACGAACTAATCATCGTTTCGGGAGAGTAATCATGGGTGGTTTATCTTCTGCTGCCCTCTGCATGGCTATTACTACCGCACGGTATGCACGGTTGGTGCTCTAAGTAATTCTCACGACAAATTGCAGCATGTGAAATGCGCCATGTTTTACCAGTCCGTTTACTCACACAGGAGATTAAATGAAAAGCCTCATTGGGGGCTAATATTCTGCATCAAACGAACGGCAAAACACTGGTGCGGTAGTGAATGGGAAAAAATTTTCACTATAAGGCAGGAAGGGCTTAATATTGCTCATTTATGCAGAAAGTACTTTGTATTGCAATGGTAATAATAAATTCAATTGAAATTGCATCAATAACAAAATCATCAATTGAACGATTTGGATATTTGACATGTATTAAGAAGTATTAAGAAGGTGGGCCCATTTAGGCACTCGAATAAGAAGAGTTAAAAAACATTCTTAATAGTCGAGCTGCACAAGTAGAGCAACATAACTCAGACTTGCATCTCATAATGTCACAATTGTGTGCATCACATTGATGCGGGGAAAAGTTCGTCGGTTCATAGATAACACACTAAAAGGGATTCGACGAACGTCGGTAAAAAATTCCTTCGCCTAAATCATCAAATTTAAGCAGATATTCATGCCAATTGCGAAATTGTAATGGGCAACCCAAACGGAAACACCAACATGCTTTCTCGATTTGGCAGGTTTGAATGTTAAATATGCAGAAAGTGTGTGGGAATGTTCGCCATTTGAGTAGTGGGTTAGAGTTTCGCTATTGGCATGATTGATTTTTCGGTTTATCGAAAAGTGTTGATTGATGCAATGGACATAGAATTGTCCCACATTGTCATTCGCTGAAATATAAGCAGCATTAACAAAAAAGGCTTCAAAAATAATCAGTTGAAATGTGTGATGACTTCCATTTATCCACTCTAATGCATTGATTAATAAATGTGTTATTGATAATACAAAAAACACATCAAGAGGAATAAGGATTCAGATCTAGAGGAAAAATCTGGGTTTGCCAGGAGCACCTAGTATTTGCATATTTTGGAAATTAAAATAATAGTACATTAATTAATATTAATTATTAATTAATTAATATTAACATTCATTGATCCATATAAATAATATATTATCAATACTGAAAAAAAGATTCCTCTTTATTTTCCTTCAAAAGATAATCCTCCGATACCCTTTAGGAAATGCTGCTGAACTACTTGAGGCACTTTTTTACTATTCGCTGTAGGTCCGGTAGCTAGGGGCTATACGACCTAAAGGCATATAAGAAGGTCAGTTATAATTTTGTTTTTCTATATTTGCTTCAAATCTAATAGTTAAATTAATTGTATCATTTTTTTAAATTTCTGAGTGCATATCTCTAATGTTTTAAGCTAGAATATAGCAATCTGGTAATGCACAAGTCTTATTGTGAAATACATAGATCTGAAATCGATCAGTGTTATTAAAACAGATCATTTGTTTCAGTTTTAAACAAGTTTTGTTAAAACCACATAAGCATGCAAATAACTATAAAAAAACTCAAACAAAAAATAAAAAAACCATAACTAATTATGTATTACTAAAGATTACAACGATGATATTCTTTGCAAAATGGTTCTCTCAACTTTTCTAAAGTCCTCTGCCTCCTCGTCTGCAACTATAACGGATCAAAATACTTTATTTTGGAAATGTCCTTATATGGCAGGATCAGGTAACATAATAGAGGTATATTAACTAAAATATATCAAACAAATTAAAATATATCTTCGCAGGGAAACAAATTCTTCGGAAAAAGAGCTAAAGAAAAACATAACAGGTCAAACGCAGACAACAATTGTTGAGCTAAATGATGAGACAATAAGCTCGAATGATGATCGAGCCTCATCTTCAATTGCATTTAAAACTTCAAGCCTCAACAATCACTTTTGCTCCTGTGCGTAAATTCGAATCGGTTCACCCTTACATCCAGATGCACCCTGACCTGCACCGACATAGATACGTTTTCACCGGGCAAATCGAGACCAAACGAACCAGCGCGTAACCGACCCGCTCTAGAGGATGCAGGAAGACCCCTGCTTTGTTTTTTTGTTTTACTTGCCTTATTTTCACTTGTTTCAAAACCCAACTTTATCGAACTTACACGTAACGTGCTCACGTAAAGGAAGCGAAACAGCGCACTTCTGCATATCAAGTACATACACACCCCTATCTCGAGCACCGATCATAGCTCCGAATCAGAATTGAGCCAACGAAATTACCCAATCCGAATGGCGCCGCTCGCTACGCTAGTGCGGACCCCGGGCCGGACGGTTTGTGCAGCAGGAAGTTGAACAGCTCGCGATGGCGCACCTCACAGTCGTAAACATGCGCAACCACCGTTCGCGACCGGGTGTGGTGCGACACAAGTGGCAAACTCGGGCGGCATCAGTTGATGCATAATTTTCAATTCCACTCGGTCGCTTCAATTCGGCAGCTCCAACTTCCTTACGGCGCCCGAACGTACGGAACGCGAACCGCACGACGCAAACAGTGCGGAAGCAGAAAGGTGCACATTTTGTGAAACGTGTGCTGCTGCTGGGTGGAGTATGTGCACCTGGTTCGCCATGCCCGTGATAAGCATTCCCGAGCGTTGGCTGTGATGGGGCGATCGTCTGAAAACTGTCGCACCCGTTTGCCCCGCAAGCAAGGCGTAGATTGTGGCGAGTAATTTTCACTGCACGATCGTAAAAGTACAAAACCGCCCGTTAAAATTTCACACTCGCACACACACAGGTTCACTTTCCAATCGGTCCAGTTTTTTTTTTCGTGTGTTATTTGCACCATTCCCGCTTTTTTAGTTGATTTCCTGTAAAATAAATCATCCAACTGGAACCGCAAAACCCACAACCTCTTGCTTCACTCCGTTCCCGGGTTGTGCGCCATTTAGAAAGCCCAGGCAAATGTCAACACGCACCACCAGAAGGGCAACGGACAAACGGACGAAGGAAGTGTTGTGTCGGTGCTGGGGTAGGTTAGTTTTTGCGCTAGTACTCTTGCGGGAAATTGAAACTTGTACTCATTTAAAACGTCAACCCACGAAGGTAACAACCTGCCCCATCTATTTCCCTTTGGAACCGATGGACTCGCAACCCGGCGATTGTGGTGGTAATCGGATGCGTGTGACAAATCACTGCCCGGCTGGAATCGAAAGTGTGACTGCTTCCGTTCGGTTTCATGCGCTCCACCAGATCCCGAACTGAGAAAGCGTGCCACGAGTATCCCTGTAGTTGATCGGTTTATCGTTCGGTTAGGCTAATTAGGAAAGGATTCATGAAGCAAAGCATCTGAAACCCACTACTTACGGAACTGGGTCTTGTGAAATGAAAGTTGACGAGAGCGGGTGGCTCTCATGGAACAACATTTTAATGATGAGGGATGAGTAACTTGTTTGTTTGATCAAGCTACTCAAGCCGGTAATAATACTTCACCATGATACCCGGGCATTTTTCATTGGAGTTATTGACAAGCTTTCACCCAAAAGTACGTTATTTGCGAAAAGCGTTACTTCTAGTGTTGTGCTTAATGAATCTTTTGCGAAGAATCATACATAAGACCTTGGTCTTAATTTCCTACCAGGAGTCTGTAAGTTTATAATTTAAAGAATGTACGGGGCGTCAATAAATCCGCACATAAGCTAATGTACAAAAACTCACTGCGCCGTCATTCGCCTATGTTGAAAGGATTCCGAATAACAGAAAATTAGCATGGTATGTGTGTAGAGTAGAGCCACGAGATCAGAGCAGCAGATAAAAAAGCGCATGTGTCAATTTTCTTTACACTGAAACAAAGATTTATTTAATTATATTTATTCTTTAAACTATTGAAATATTTTTAGTTTCCAAAAACGTATTAACACGTTGAGATTACTCTAAGGGCAACGCAAAGGTCACTGGAATAAAATTTAGCTCGATTAGTTTAAGCAAGTTAGCGTTAACGCTAGCAGTACTAATAATAACTTCATCTGTATCAAATTTCTTATTTCGGACGAAGAAATAATGAAAAAAAGTTCAAAATTATGTTTCCGGAGGGATTCATGAATCTCTGAGGATTCAAAAATCTCTTAAGATTCATGAATCTTTGAGGATTCGTGAATCTCAAGGATTCATGAATCTTTGAGGATTAATTAATCTTTGAGGATTCATGAATCTCGAGGATTCATGAATCATGATTCATGAATCTTTGGAATAGAGATTCAGATTCATTCATTCAGTTCAAAGATTCATTCAGATTCATGAATCTGAATCTGAATTACCCAACATTAGTTTCCACTTGTTCCATTTACCGAAAAACGTTTCTTTTCAGTCCAGTGGATAACATATTTTCTCGATTCCTTCTTGGGCCCAAACGATGATAGTATGTTTTGTACCAAAAGCTATAATTTGCCATACAACCATTAAAAAGTTTTTGTTGTATAAAATAAACAATCCTTAGAATAAGAACTGTTTAACAAGTTTTCTCAATAATACCCAATTCGTCGGAAAAATTACACGAGAAACTTACTTGTACATATACATTTTTCCGACTTTTTTTTCTGATTCTGATGATAATATTATACTTCACCCAAAATGTTAGATGAAACGAAAAAGGTTTGCTAGAATCTCTTTAAAAAATCTTTTAATACTTAAAATTCCTAATTTATTTTAAAATTCATACCCGTACTAAACAACCAAATTTCGTCCAACAGCTACCACCCAAAAGGAGAACGTTTCTATATTGTGAAACACTTTCGAGCATGACACAAGTGAACAACAATTCGTATGCCTTAGTTTCCCATCGACATTAACAAGTGAAAAATAAAATACTATTAATAATAAAGTGTCAGTGACAGTAGCTTCCCAATCAAAAATGCAATCGCGCGTTAAGCTTACGCTAGTGGTAGTTGTCCTCTGGACACACGTTCTACTACTGCACTCCGGCGCACACGCATCGACCGACTCCGGTTTGCCCGATTTCGAGCTAGACGACGGTAAAGATGATGCGGACGATGAGTACTACTACGTGAACGATGGTAGCGATCAGCAGATGCAACCTTCGCACAAAATTATCAGCTACGCCAAACCACCGGCAACGGGCGACAGCCCAGTGCCCGTGCAGGTCGATGCATCCGAACCATTTCTGATGGAGGACGACGATACCAGCTTCGAGGTGATGGACGATGTGGACTTTGTCGAGCAGGGCACGATGGACTTCCAGCGAAAGGCGGAGCGTATGAAGCGGATCATGCTGAAAGCGTTCGCCAACCGAGAGTTCCAGCGAAAGTTTGGTGAGGTGCTGCCATTGCTGAAGGTGATGTCGAAAACACAAAAGTCTACACTGGCAGCACTGATCACGGCGCAGGTGAATTCACGGGAAGGACACACGCTATCGTTAGAGCAGGTTCGTACTGATAATAATACCATATACCATCTATCCTTTCCAATCCGTCGCAAGTCATCTTGGGAACGTATCAAAGCAATGCGGCCAAGCAGCGGCGCACGGTGATTGACGATCGCTTTAGTCGTCTGTCACGAAAGACTGTGCGAAAGGCTTACCTTAAAGTGACATTGGTCAGTTAAACAAGCTTACTTGTTCGGTAAAACGAGTTGACTTTCTTGACATCTACTCGATCACACGTTAATTGTGCATAATGAGACTGTGCTTATAGCTATTCTTTTCCTTGCCTGGCCTCGGTAGACCTTGTTCTCAATCCGATCTTTAGCGTCCTCATGAAAATGATACTAATCTTCTAATGTATCATATCGTCCTCTGGCAGTAGAATAATTATTCTCACCCACCCATCGACCACCTGGCAGCTTAAAACATATCTTTGTGAGAGATCTTTTATATTATTGTTAGTTAGTATGAATTTAGTTCAACGAAGATTCGATCATCTAAACACGATGCCTTATACCGAAGCATGGTAACCATATGGTAACTTCCTCACAATCTCAACCACATTTCTCTTAAACCCACCTGACAATGTTCCATCCGCTGTTGACATGGCCGATACATTAAGCAATCGTTTTGGGTAAGGTTCTGTCTTACTTGAATCTTGGCGATAAGTACGATATATGAGTAACTGCGTAAATAATTCAGCATAGATTAACGACAGACTAGACTCCAAAGGCTCCCGCTTGAATGACTAACATCACCCTTTTTGTGATTAGCATTATCGTTGTGCCATATAGGGATGTGTTGGTATTCATACGTTAAAGAGCAAAATATACTTCTCTCATACACACACGGTGAACTTGGCAGCTGAATTGAATCCACACACAAATAAAAATATATCACTGTAGTGCTGGCATGTCGCAACGTTTCGTACATCGATGGCAAAGTCTTATGTAGGATTACAGGGTGGTAAACATTCCGATGTGCATTATCTGATGCAATCAGCATTCCCGTTGCAAGCTACATGATGGATTTGTTACCGGGATTAACGGCCGTCAAACTTCCGTCTGGCTCTTTGATACACTGAAGGTGTTTTTTTTTTTAATACCATTTTCCTGCTGGCACTCAACTCCTGTGGGCATTTGCGTTGGTTCAGTAAGTTCACGGACGTCCCGCAAAACAGTACAGCCGGAACAGTGCATTGCAAACATGGCCAAGTGTACATTTCTCTTGCTGCTAGTGATTGGGGCGTTGATTGGCAGCAAGGCTCAGACTCCAACCCTGCTACGGGACGCGATCTGGGGCGAGTTTCCCTCGGTAGTGCAGGTGAAAACGCCGCGCGAAAATCAGTTCTGTCTCGGGACGGTCCTTAACGAAAACCACGTTCTAACGTCCGCATTTTGTGTGCTTCGTTACGATCGTATGCGCGTATTCCCGGCACGTCTGGTTCGTGTGGTCGGTGGTGATATCAATGTGGCACCCGTTGCGTACACCCGACAGACCCGCACGGCGCATCACATTTTCGTGCACGAAAACTATCGTCCCCATACGTTTGAAAACAATATTGCTGTTATTCGTGTAAGTAGTGGACCCAACGAGTTCCCCAGTAGTGTGCCGACTTAGTGGTTAACCTGTTGTTGTTTGCTTGTTGTGCAATAATTCTGCAGCTAGCCGAACCGTTCCACCTGCCGAGCAATGCGATCGAGCCGGCGCCCATCCGAATGCGCATCGTGCCGGACACACATCCGTGCGATGTAGTCACTTGGTACAGACCTGCCGGTATCGAAGTGAATCCTGGCCTGGAAATACCACGGCAGCAAGCGTTTAATGTGAACATACGCAACAGGGATGCGTGCGCGGCCGAGCGGCGTACCGAGCTTTCCGTACAGGAAAGTGCCATCTGTACGTACACGACGACCACGATGAACGTCGTTCAGGGCGATCCAATGTTCTGCGAAGGTGAGCTAACGTCGATTCAGTCGTTCACCTTTCTGCCACCAGGGCAGCAACCACAGCCCCAGCCAAACTTGGTCTCTACCCAGGTTCGGTTCTACATTCATTGGATAAACAGTCAGCTAAACCGTACGCAGCCGATGCCGGAAGGATGGAATCCGGTGGAGTTTTAATGGAGGCATAGACTGCATGAAGCTACGGTTGAAAACAAGATAGTAAATAATAAAACAGAAAATGTTGGCATGATGAAGAACAGCACACAGGAAACACATCATACAACCAGCCTATTTACAAGTGTCTTAAGTGTACGCTGACCTAATGCGAGACTGCAACACTATCTCACAAACTACATAGTCGAGATAGAGCCAATGTGGCCCTGAAAGGAGCTGACCAACGGTTGAATAGTTTAATCCACTTTTTTTATCCGAAAGTTTCTGCGTTTGCGTCACAAATCCTCTAACCAAGTTGCCGCTTTTCGAGGAATCTACTATCGTGGTGCGGATTGAAATTATGGCCAAGGCAATGTTATCAGTTAATAGGAAATGAATGAACGAATGAAATATTAGGTTTCCCTTTTCTGGATCGAGCGCACGATAAAGGTTGCTGGTTCCTGGTTTGCCCCATTCGGTTTAGTAAGCTAGTGACAGTCAGTCAGTGTTAACGCCATGGGAAGATTTGTGCTCGCATTTGTGCTACTGCTTGGCACCGTGTTTGGGTGTTGGGCTCAAACGGATAACGCTATTCGACCTATAGGAAGGGGTGAATATCCGTCGGTCGTCTATGTAAGCACTCCACGGGATCTACAGTGTATTGGGGTAGTGATCGATGCGAACCATGTCCTGACCTCCGCCACATGCGTTATGACCAACCAGGCAGCTAGCATATATCCGGCCCGATTGGTACAAGTTAGCGGAGGCGACATATCAGCAACCAGCCCAACCAACAATCGACAGACCCGAACTGCTCAGCACATCTTCGTACATGAACATTTTCGTGTACGGCAAAATGACAACAACGTAGCCATTATACGCGTGAGTAACGTCGAACAGAACTAGCGAAAATCGTACCAAATCTCGAGCTGATAGAAGTGAATCTGTTTTACAGCTTGCTGAACCGTTCCATCTACCGAGTAATGCCATCGAGGAAGCCCACATCCGAATGCGTGTCGTACCGGAAGGTTATCGATGTGATGTTGTTAGGGTAGCGATAACAGGGAACAGAGTATTACAAGCGTATGATGTGACCATCCGGAATAGAAATCTTTGTGACAGTTGTTGTCTTCCGTTGTTTAAACAGGACGCTTCCTTATGCACCGAAATCATAACAAACAATGATCTCACCCTTTCGCAGGGTGATGCAATGTTTTGTAACGGCGACTTAACAGCCCTAGGTACTACTACGGTAACTTCAGACTCAACTCGAAATTTCCATTTCATACAAGTTCGATACTTAACACACTGGATAAACGAACAGCTGAATCGTGCCCACCCAATGCCGGTTGGATGGAATCCAAACGATTTCTGAATGAGTTCTGCAATGCATAGCAATACCGTTTGAATAAAGAGTTACAGCGAGGTGAAACGAATTAACTATTCCTTGAACTTTAGAATCTAGAACGAAACGAGCTGAGTTTCAGTTGTTTCATTTTTTTTTTTTTGAAACAATTAATAAAACGGAAAGAAAGCACAAAAGCCTCATACGAGAAATCCCAACTTAAAAAACGGAAATCATAATTATTATCTCCGTATATATGGGAATATAACACCATCTCGAAGTTTCTGGAAAAAACCTTGGGGAAAAATTCGACAGTTCATATTCGTTATGAGTCACTACACAACGAATTCCCCGTGTGTAACACAGTCCCCATCGTTTGACACAAAGCTCGTGACGTATATCTGGGTCAGGATCAGGCCGTAAATACAAATGGATGATTATAACTTCCATACGAAAATTAACAGCACAAGAACACTTCATGTTTTGTATTAGACGAAACTTTTTATTAGCTTACTTTCGCAATGAATAACATCGTTCTCACAATGGTTGCGGCGGTGTCCAGCCGGGGGCTGGGTTGTCCGTGCGCGTAAACTGTGTTTCGATCCACTGAGTGTACTGCCGCACATCCATGTACACGGCCGGCTGATTGGCAACACCACAACCCAAACCGAACGCCAGCACACCGGTCAGCCGGCCGTTGCAGTACAAACCACCGCCCATATTGCCGCGACAGACAGAGTTCTGGCCCGCTGCCAGCTGACCCGCACAGATCATCGACGGCTGCACCCGGTTGTTGTGGACGTTGGCTGCATTGCAGGAAGCCGTCGTTAGAATTGGCTGCGGGACGACGAACTGATTCGTGCGCACCACGGCCGTGTCCTGGTTCTGGGCGGCACCCCAGCCCGCAAACTGACACTGGGTATTGTCCGCAAGGATGCGCGTGTTGAACAGGGCCGGTTCGATCGTGTTGTGGAACTCGGGATACGGTACCTCCACCCGCAGCACCGCCAGATTGTTCCCGTCCGTCAACCGGTTGTAGTTCGGATGCACGTAGCTCCGGATGACGTTGCGGACTTCGCGCCTCGGCGATACCGGCACGATGTTAATATCTCCCGCAATCACGCGCAACCAGAACGGGTTGATCATCACGAACGTGGTCGGGTTCATGACGCAGCTGGCCGCGGTAAGTACGTGCTGCCGGTTTACCACCGTACCCATACAGTTCTGGACGATGTACGGCGTCTCGATGATTACCGCCGACGGGTACTGGCCCAGCAGCGTCTGGGTGCCTCCGGTAATTCGTGGACCCGCATCGGGAAGCGATTGGGTGCCAACGCTCAACAGCGCCAGCAAGGCGACAACTGCTACAAACTTCTGCATTTTGTACGCTCACTCTGGATCCGCAGCCTGTAAATGCTGAACGACTACTGTCTGCCTGGTGGTACCACCAACGTTTAAGCAACGTACCGACCAACGTTGACAGATTTATCGATCGCCGATTGTGTCGAGGAATGAGTCGCATGCTTCTACTACCTTTATCTTATCAGTTCCTCTCGCGTCTTACCTTTAGTCGCACCACAGGAACTCGCCGGTTCTGGGTGTGTGTTCATCACCCGCAGTCGGTACATTAGGATCCCCTGATAGCTCGGATGCTTAAGGCGGTGTACAGTGACGTTTGATGTTTTCTCCACGCCAGTGTATTGCAAGTGTCCGTTCGCAACACAACGCACCATGAGAAGTATCGTGTTAACAGTTTTGGCTTTCGGTAGGCTTTTCGATTGCGTTTACCCCTAACCAGCGGCGAACAAATTTAAAGCCCAAGCTTTTTCTCTTCCAAGCCCTCATCTTCGCTGCTGTTAGTGCCCATCACTATCCGATTGCCGAGGAGGAGGAAGGCTACGAACCCTTCCTGCCCTTCATTGCCGGCGGTACGAATGCCGTGAACGGACAGTTTCCATCGATCGTGGCCGTCGGTTTACCGGCACCGCCCAACAATGCGTTCTGCGGTGGCGTTATACTGAACGAAAACCATGTCCTCACGTCGGCACGCTGCGTACTGACGCCCCAGCACACACTGCTCTTCACGAACCAGCTCAACATCCTGTCCGGCATGTTGCAGCTTAACTTCGGTGCACCGCGCATCGGCATTAGTGCCGTCTACGTCCATCCGCAGTACAACCCGTTCACATACGAGCACAACATAGCAGTGCTGCGCACGAGCTCGAACTTTTTCCCCCCGGTGGTGCCCGTACCGAACTTGGACTTTGCGCTCTTCTACGAGGAAATCCCGTTCGACGGTCAGGCATGTCAGGTGGTGGGCTGGAACAACGGAACGGCCACTCCGATGCAGCAGTTCATCAATGCGCCCATCCTGAACCGTGACACCTGTAACGGGCTGGCGGTACATTTGGGCAACATTCGCGAGTCGATGGTATGTGCCGGTGGAACTAACGCCGGTCCAGGCGTTTGTGCCTCGAACCTCGGAACGGGATTGTTCTGCGATGGGCGGCTCGCCGGTATCCTATCGACGGGGCTGGGCTGTGGACAGGCAAACAATCCCGGTGTGTATGCACAGATTCGTTTCTATCTGCCCTGGATACGGGAACAGTTCTCGCGGCAAGACATTCCGCTCGGTGGTACATCGCCCATTCCGGTGATGTGAAGAGGAGGCTTTAAGGCATGTGTACAATAAAGTGAACAGCACAAACTGAGAACAAAACTGAACCGTTCAATGTTTTATCGATCATTTTGCAATAACAGATGACGAGCAAAGGTACTAGATCTTGATTTCTGGTAACTCTTTGACATTTGGACAACTTTCGGACACAACTTTTGTGGTGTTCGGAATCCACTGAGATGGTGTTATTGGAATCCTCCCCAGGAAAGCCAATGAAGGAGCCGCTACATTCACGAGTTATACGAGGGAACTCACTGTCGTACGGCGGGTTAGACTCGCCAGACTCCGGAAGACTATTCACGCCATCAGAATCACACCGGACGACCCAGCGTCCGAATCGTCATTTTAGGTTGTCCCCATGTACAGAGGAGACGAAGGCTTAAATTGAGATGGAGTTGATACCAAAAACCACGGGATTGTGACATTTTTAGAGAATTCCTACAACAGACAAAACCCATGAAGCATGTGTAACACCTTATTAGAAGGAGAAGCAGAAGAAACTCTTACATCCCTGACTAAAAACAAAAACAATCATCAAGATGCACCAAATCAATACATGTAGAACAGATATTCAGTGTAATATCTTTTATTGATTCATCAAACATGTCCATCAACACCTCACAACACTGCTGGTGACCATCCAGGGGCCAAACCCTGCGTCTGGTTGAACTGCCGCTCAATCCAGTCGTTGAAGAATCGCACCTGCGTAAACACCGGTGGATTGTTGGCAAGGCCACAATTGATGCCGAACGACAGCGTACCAACCAGCGCCCGTTCGCAGTACAATCCCGTACCGGCGTTTCCATTGCACGGTGCCGCATTATTCGATGCAGCCGTGTTGCCAGCGCACAGGTGACTTTCCAGCACGCGGCCAGCATGCATGGTGGCCTGGTTGCAGGTGTCACGATCATTCACCGGCATCGGCAGGAACCGCTGCAGTACGTTTACCGGTGCGTTGATCGCGTTTGTCGAGGCACCCCATCCGGCAAACTGACAGTTGGCACCGTTCGGCACAATGCGACGCGTCCGGTTTGCCAGATTGATCGTGTTCGAGGGCAGATCGTACGGGCGATCCAAACGCAACACGGCCACATCATTCTCCAGCGTGCGAATGTTGAACTGCGGATGGACGAAGATGTGCGATACCTTGCGCGTTTGCCGACGTGCACCGACCGGAGCGAGCGCTATGTCACCCGCCTGTACCGTGATCCAGTACGGATCGATCAGTCGCTGGTTCGCATTGAACACACACTGTGCCGCCGTAAGCACGTGCTGACGATCAACAACCGATCCTCCGCAGTGCAGATTGTACGTCGTGTTAATCGAGACGGCGGACGGGAATTGACCCCAGGGTGCGTTGGTACCTCCGATCAGTCGCGGTGCACGATCGCCATCAGCTGGTTCGATGCTATCCGCCCGAATGTGAGGAATGGCTGAATAGACATAGGAAACCTCTTGTTGGAATCGATAAACAAGGCGTGTTTACACACGAAAGGAACTCACCGATTGCCAAACAAACTAGAACAATTGTCCACTGCATTGCTTCCGAACGCTAGATCGATACTAAGCGCGTGTGCTGAAAACATTGCCGTTCAATCATAATGCTTGTAAATGCGCCGCCTTATCGTTCCCTTCCAGCGGTGATAAACTTATACGTCTCGTTGATAATGAGCACATCACAAACAGAAGCAGACGGATTACATTTTATCGCAAATCTCCTTCCGTCTGCACATCATCAAACGAAGGCTATTTTGATAAGACAAGCATTGGTTACGAAATTCGTTTCTGCTGCTCGTAATCGCAAAGCAAAACTGCACTGATTTTTATGAAGTTGCAACACCTCTCTCAATTCAATTGATTAGATAGCTCCTCCCCAATGTGAGCCGTCGTTTATCGGAACGTTCCGATAAGGATAATAAGCTTGCAAATGCAGCTTCCTTTCTTACGCAATGTTAATCTCGTGAGGAATGTTTGGGATGATGGATTACTATCGGTACAGGAAATTACTTGTCAACTGAAGCTACAAAGAATCAGACCGACATTTGATGAATCGTATGATGGTTTATTGTTTATTGATTTATTTAATTGATTTTTAACTGGCCAACATTTGATGTGTGGTTAGTAGTTATTTGATGTATTAGTGATTTTATGTGATTGACACCTTTCCCAAAAAGCGCCATCTAGTACCTGTCCTTATCTGTACTGTCCTATAGCTGTACTAAAATAAACAATAGTCCGCTCGATAAAAACTTACCAAGCACAAGTATAACCACTGCAACAAACACAAACCAAAACTTTGTTTCCAAATTCAATGTTTTTTCCCCTTTTTCGATGCTTTTGAAACAAATGATTTAGATTTTTTTTATGTACCTTGCAAAAGGTTGAATCGATAACAGGCGTGAGGAATGAGACTTGTAAATGAACCGCCTTATCATTTCATCCCACCAATGATAAACACAAAGTTCGTTGATAATGTACATGTATAGAGAAGGAAGTGGATTACATTTTATCTCCTTTCGTCTGCACATGAACCGAAAATGATTATGATATTCTTTTTTTTTTTTGTTTAATTCATTCCTGTTGTTTCAGGTCATAGTGAACCAAAGCACTCGTGCATGAGAATTGCAAAAGCTTCCGAAAATAAATTGATTAAGTAACTTTTCCAGAAGCAGGCGCTCAATTCCCGAAGAAATTAGAAATTTTAAAGAGGGGTTTAAAAATGAAAATGACACGAATAGAAGAGGATGGCGGATGGAATACTCTCGGCGCTTTTTTCTACTAACAATAGGGACATACACGTCATTAGCTTTGGGCGGTCAAATGTACCAGGGATTTAAGGCCACACAAAAGCCCAAATGATGTGTGCAAAACAGAAACGTTTATCAACTCCAAAACATGGACAGTTGTTTTTCAACAGACGGAAATCTCAATACGTCCATTCATTCAACTGTCAAAATTGCATTGTTTACAATGATTACTTTTAGTAGGCAACGATTCTAGTAACCACGACCTACTATTCTAAACGTTAGCATGTGATTCGCACATTCGCCCAGCCATCCGTTTAAAGAATTGCCAAAAATTAGCCATTCATCGGCCACCCGTAAATTCGTTAAACACTAATTTGCAATTCTACCGATAAACCACCACGAATCCTCGAACAAAAAGGTATACAACCGAGCATCATTAATGTTGTGCCCAACCCTAAGCGAAGTTTCGCTAGAAGCTTGAGAGTCTTTTCGCATACCGTACGCTAAATATTCATCGCTCCACCAAATAAAAAACGACCGATTTGATGAAGCCAATAATGCGATAAACGAATCGGTGAAGAGGAAGTAGCTCTGCAGCAGTTTGCGAATTAATGGAGAGTAACCAATGAAGATAAAACCTATAATCAGAACTCCACCTGCCAACGGTAAACGGCACGTACGGGGGTTTCGCTTGGATGTGTGGAATTCCACCACAGCCACACATAGAAGAACCGGAGATGCCGAATCTTCCCTCCGCATTAATGCAGGGTGGTATTCCTGGGCTACGTTTGGCCCAGTGCACACATTCGGTAAATTCCATTCGCTGGGAAACAATTGCACAGATGCGATGTAGCCTACATTCTTACGGCATTAGAACATCGGCCGTCTGTTACGGGAGTGTGCTAAAAATTGGGTCGAAACAATTTACCGAATTTCTGTTTTATCATTCGATCTTTTGCTCTCTTTGCAGGTCAAATCGATGTTCGGCAACCGGCCGGAGCTGATTCTACCGCTCGTCTACGACATTGCGAACATGATCCGTACCGTGGCGCAAAAGGAGAGTTTGCTGCACGAGCAACAACAGCAACGTGAGCGGCTAGAGGAGGTCGATAAGGCATTGGTCGAAGATCAAGGCGTTCTGTCGAACCATTTGCTGCGAAGGAGCTTTAGCATTCGCTCCGAACCGCACGGGTTTCGCATGAAGGATGTGCCCGCGATTGCTTCCGACCTTAAGGATGATCGGCTGATGGTGGACGAACAGGATGCAGCTAAAGTTCGCACGGTTTCAACGGACAGTAGTGCCGGAGAAGAGGCAGGACGATCCGCCCGGAACGAACCTCTGCCATTCTTCGAGAAGCTCGTACAAGCGTTGCCTCGCTTCAACGTACAACAGACACACGACAAACCGGACGATCGGATGACGTACCACGAGCGAAAGCTTAACATGACCGCGTTCAACGCCACCGGTGCCCAGCGAGATCAGCTAGCGATGGCGTCCGATGGTCCCATCCCAGTCACCCTGCCGAAAGTTTCGCCCAAACAGTCGTCCGGGTCAGTAGGAATAAATGCGATTACCAGCACACCGACCACTACTCGCCCCCCAGAGGTCATCACCACCGTCACCGAGCACAGGCTCACTCTGGAGGAGATCGAAGATCTTGCCTTCGCCGGACTTAATGGAACGGAAGTGGACGCGTACGGTACGGCGTCCGGTGCGACCACGACCGGGAACGGAACGTCCACCAGCGGGAGCCCAGTAGCGGAGAAGCTCGTCGGTGGCCGTCAGCGACCTCAGGGACTCCACACGCTACAACCGAGCGAAAAGTGCGAATACTTCTCGGGCGGTGTTTGTATCCGGGTCGACAACTATCCCACGTAAGTGTGTGTGTGTGTGTGTGAGCTTCACACTGTTACTGAGCCGTTTTAGTACTTACCACGCCCGCGGCTTTCCATTTTCCTCACGTTGCTGTCACGTCGGAATCGGGAAAGAAACTCGATCACACGATCTCGAGATCTTTACCACCTTGTTGGTTTGCGAGGGTGAAGAAGTTGTAAAACAATCTAATAATAGGAGAAAGTCTTAATAGGCGAGGTTGGGCACCATCTTCACCCAGCTCGTACATCAGATCCGCAGCTTGTACGGGGCGTCGATGGATGCCTTTGGTTCCACACCGGTCTCCCCCCACCCGGGCCTGGTGAGGCAGGTGTTGAATGTGAACTCATGTTCTGAGATGGAACGTGACGAGCATTCGCATATTAACGGTTTGATCGACCGGAAACGTGAAGCACCAAGGCAGCATTATGGCGGCCATGCGTAACCAAACCGAAACCACGATTGATCAGCTA
Organism: Anopheles marshallii; assembly: GCF_943734725.1. Taxonomy (NCBI): domain Eukaryota; kingdom Metazoa; phylum Arthropoda; class Insecta; order Diptera; family Culicidae; genus Anopheles; species Anopheles marshallii. The sequence goes on from NC_071327.1 coordinate 52,794,950, forward strand.
CACCCGATCCATCGCCTGAAGATCGATCGCACTGTGTTTGCGCCATGTTATGTTTCTTTTAGCTACCATCGAAGTGCGATTCATTGTGCCAAAAAAAAGCATAACTGCACCATACCGGCCTCTTATCAATCGGCCAGTGCGCCTCGTCATGGGTATAAGATAATTTTCCGCTTCGAGTCATCTTTTGCTTGATGACAGGTCATTTCTAACCCGTCCAAACAGGAATGTACAGGTTGCGCTAGTATACGCTTGTTAACTTTCACCATCTATTCCCAACCAACTTCCTGTCCAACATCTCCCGCCGCACGAACGATTGATGGTTTGGGCCTTCGGTCCGGTAAATCAGCTTCCGTTTCAGAATAGTCGGAAAAACACGCAAATTAGTTCAACCGACTCCACAACATCGCCCAGCTTGAATTATAACAGTGAATCAGGAAGATCAATTAGTTTGATAGATGAGTAACACCGCCGTAGGGTAACAGCGGTTCGCACTGCATTTTATTGCATAAGATGAGCTGCGTGATGCGCGTAGAGGCGGCCGATAGTACAATGAATACTGGAATTTTACGCATTTCAATACACGAACGTCATTCGGGTTTCGTGCGTGTTTTTCCACAAACGTATTACTGGGAGGTATCTCGAACTAATTGCATCGTACCTGAATGAATATTGATTCATTAGTGACGCCATCAAAAATGATGAATGGAATCTGATGCTTTAAAACGGGTAAATCATTAGAAAAGAGCGAGTTAGAACTGTTACTTTATTGGAATAGACATGAAGCGTTTCCTTCGTCAAATTGCATCACGGAGAAAATACTGTAGAACGTTAACTGGTTCACAGATCCTTTTCAATTTTCCAACAAATGAAATACAACCAATTAGTAACCCTCTGGCATATTTATTTCATTACGCATCTTACGCTGCACTCCTCTCATGAAGTTCTCTACAACATCTGACTTCCTGTCTCGTCTGTCGGAGAACTCATTTTTCGGATTTCTTCCTCAGATTTTGCCTCCTTGGGATAAGCATCGTACGCCTGCTTCATAGTAGCCCATTATTTTTCAATAAGCTTTAGTTCCAGTGCTTTGTAGAGGTTCATGCCACTAGATATGATTACCTCGGCTTCGGTTTCGGGCAAAGTTTGAATAGTGACACGAAGTTAGATCCAGCCAGAAGTTCGTAGAACCCTCGTACTGCTTCTACAGGGGAAGTAGATACTTCTGGAATCACTCTGTTAGGTAGATGTCTCCAATTTACAGTGTCGGTACGAACGAATAGTGCAATTTATTAGCAGCCTAAGTCATATCATATGTTACTTAGCTAAATTTTACAGTTTCTGATGGTCTGATGTTATTTTTGACGTTCCTCAGGCCAGTCAAAATTATGATTAGCGGTGAAGAATAATAGACCCGGAAGCTGTTCTGACGAATGAAAGTCCGTCCTATCGAATGTCCCTTCATCCATGATGGGGCAATGAGGCTTCGTTAGCATCTGGGTGTACATGTTTCATACCCGGGACTTTCCCGAAGTAATATGCTGTTCATTACTATTTGGAACCTTCTGAACTCAGTACGGACAAATGATCTCCTGATTATTGTCTCTACGAACAAATGAATTTATTCTTGGAGACACCCTTCATTGTTGAAGTCTTCTTTGGAGACTTTAGTTTTCAATCTTATCTCATTTAGTTTTATTAATTTCAATTCAATTTTAATTCCTGATTTAGTTCCCTCAAGAGTTTGTTGCAAATCTTTTAGTATTTAATTCACACTCACAACATAACAGTGTCGGACGAATATAATCACGAAAAAAAAATCGATATTCGATTCTTCCGCAAAGAAAGAATTACGCACGCGCACTCTTGGTAAGGAGTCGAAAGGTTCATCGAAACAATTCATGATTGGCGAGGCGTTTCGCAATGGGGCCACGGTATGTTATCATAATCGCGAAAGTCTTAAATTCTGATAAAACACCATCACTGACGCTGACACTTTAGACTGCAGCTCGTAACAAACAGGGTAACGGCACTGTGAGCTAACGCTTCCTTAAACTCCCCATACGTGACACTGCGATAAACCACCATCACCAGCTACCATTTACCACCCTATCTGACGCGCAAAAGCAAATCCCACTTCCGTCCACTTTCACGCTGCTCGAACGAACAAAGACGCAACAAACGCAACGCAACACATGGATGCACGTTCAGGCACGCATAATAATGTGGCCGATCAATCGCCTGTGCGTGTGCGGCAATCACGTGAACGATGCGGAATTAAGTGCGTATCCGAATGGAAAACGGATTGCCCGGACTGTTGTAAATTAAACATTAGAAAATGGCCATCACCGGCGGCCGGCGGCTACAGTTGTATTTTGCTACAACATATTTCCCGCGCGAGGTGCTAATAATGCAGCAATAATGTTTAACATCTAGAGCTGGCGGAACAAAACTATTTTAAAACAAATAGATCAAAAACCCGAACAACTCGATGAGGTACGGCACGGTCGGATGGTGCCATCGGATGCACACAGTACAGAATAATTTGTACCACGCCGTTGCTCTGCACGCACACCAAACCCGTTGCAAAGCTTTCCGCGAAATGTTGTTCGAGTGAGATGCTTTCCATTTGTTTTACGCCGCATCGTTTACGCGATGCCAGGGTGCAATTTTAATTTATTTAGCTATTGGTTCGCCGCTATACAATAACTCTCACTTCCTGCTGTTCTGCAACTAACGGCCCGATCGGGATCACATTTGAATTGACAATCGATGAAGTGATTTGTTTGGGGTGACAGCTGTCACTAGTTAAGTAACTCATTGATACCCTTTCCGTGAAGGGCGATGTTTCTTTGATAGATCAAGATCTTCGACAATGCAGCGATCTGAAACAAATATCAGTCTTTTGAGCGGAAATGTAAAATTGGGCAGAAAATTTGGGCAATGCTTTTCCACCAAAACTTTCACCCGATGGTCATTTATGTTTGCTGGATGTTGTTGTTTTTCGTGCTAGATTCGTTGCCACACATAGTGCCCACTCACTAATGCCATCTTCCATTCCCAACTCACCCCGCCATTTCCGCAGTTCCGAGATCTTGTACAGTATTACACGCCACCGGCATGCCATTGGTGCCCTGCTGGCCGAGTACATTGACAAGGCGAACGCCCAGGACCGCACCGTCTACGAGCCGGACGAGATTGCCCAGGGAATCAACACCAAGCTCAGGTAAGCGGGGTAAGGTGCCAACTTTCGACATCCATCCAAGGTCCCACCGTCCGGTGGCTTTCTCGTACCGCACCGCGCGATAGAAAGCGCTGCAGTTTTGGGGTGTGGGGGATGCATATGATGTCGAGGTGCCATATGCAAAATATACCTTCCGCAGGTAATTTTAATTTCATTTCTGTTATTGACATGCCAAATGACAATGAATGCCCGGGTGCAGAAAGCGAGAGGATGACCCATCCAAGTCCGGTGGCAGTATGTGCCCCAGCATCATCCGGTACGCCCGACCGCAGAAGGCACGTTCGGCGACCGGTGAGTGGAAGTACATCGTCAATACGGGCGAACACACGCAGACGCTTCGATTGGAAAAGTGCAGGTACGTGACGATGGCACACCATCACGAGCTCGTGTCGACATTTAGATTCACTCTCGCTTTCTCTAACCTCTGCTCCTTTTTTCCACCTCCCTGCAGTACACCGCAAGACTCGTGCACCTATCTGACGGACAACTTCCGGTCGCGTTGCGTGCAGATCTACAATTACCATCGGCTGCTGAGCTGGGACGCTGCCCGTGGGCTCCATGTGGACATCTTTAAGGTGCCGACCTGTTGCTCGTGTCACATCGACGGCTATCGGGAGACGTTTCCTCCGCTAACAAGCTACAACGATTTCAAGTCGAAGATCCACGAGGACCCGAGCGAATCGGCGTCGACACTGATCCGCAACACGCACCACTACTCGACGCTCCAGTTCGATCAAGTCGATGAGGACGAGTCGGACGATAACATCGCGTACCAGTTCTCGAACGGGTTCCAGCGAGTGAAACCACCAAAGTACGATGGTGGACCGTTGCACCTACCGGCGGTACCGCCACCTCCACCCCCACCACCAGGACCGGGCAAGACCCGGTTCGATCGTCCACCGAAGCATCCGGCCATATCGAAACCGAAGCATCCGCACTTTATCGCACCACCGACGCTCGACACATATCTGAGCCCACCGCCGAACGATCTCGCCTACGGCATACCCTTCAAACGAGGTCCACACTACACCACGGAGAATGCTTTGAAGCGGGCGGGAAACGTTGGTGGTCCTAACCGGCGACCCCTACGCAAGACGTCCAATGTACAGCATGGAGATCAAAGTATCGCCGAAACGGACTCCCGGCTCAATCAGGTTGCCGTGTTGCCGCCGTCCAAGCTAGATCAATTGCCCCAAACGCAGGCCCAAAACATCATCGAGAAGCATCGCCGTCGGCAACATACCACACCACAGCCACCACTCACAACGCTCCAACAGCAGCAGCAAACCCCCGTCATCTTCCGCATATCGCAACACCCGGCAACACCTTCGATCGCCATCAACCCAACGGTACCACTGTCCACCATGCCACAGACACAACCAGTACCGAGCACGGTCAGTACCAGCACGACCACGGTCACGTCGACGAACGGCCATCAGCGTATCAACTACAACTACCATCCAATAATCGATTTCTTCGAGGAGGAGGAAGTGCCGGACGTTACGCAGGAACAGATAGACCGCATCGGGCTAAACAGTCACACGTCGCTCAACAGCTGGAAGCCGGTAATTACCGGGAGACCACGGTTTCATTGAAACACCCCATCCACACTCGCGTTTCGAATGAACAAGCGAATCACTCACACGATTTCACGCAGGAACCCTAGAGATGTAGCTAATTTATAACTAAAACCTACCGTCTAAGTGTTAAGTGTTAAGCAGCGTATTCTTTAAGCAAATCCTCCACCAAGTAGAGTTCCAGACAACTGCGACACCGTCAAATTGCTGACTTCCGCTGACTTAAACAGGACAATGATGACTTGCCAAGCGTTTGCGGTAGAAATAAAACACAAATGGTGTTATCACACGTGTAACTATGGTATGAAGATGTACTGCAAGCCTTTTTTAGGGTAATAGTACCTTGATAGAAGAGGGCAATGCGTTACTTTGACCTAATTGACAGAAATAAAAGTATCGCTGTGATTATAAGTGCTTTGATTGTTCATTTAATTGAACGCCGAAAGAAGAGCTCTATTTGGATTATATTCTAACTTATTACGCTTTACTACGCCGTAGAAAGTTTTGATTTAGAGATGAGTCCATTAACACTTTATTCTGTGTGGGAAAATATGCTCTAGCAACTGAATAACAAACTAAGTTATGTTAACATTCATTTCAAATGAGTCTGGCTCACGTTAACGGCAGTTCGTTCAACGCTCGTTTTGAATTTTTCGTTTCGAGCCTACAGCCTACTTGACGTCCGATGTGTCAAGCACACTGAGCGCGCGATGTTTCAGGGTTGTATACTTGCGATGTTTTGCGATGTTTGTTTTTGAATTTTGAAAATATGTCGTTACTTTATGCAATTGATTTCGTAGTAGTTCCCCACATAATGGAAGCTTCATGCAAAACATGTTACATTCAAAAATTATTATTTCCATTTTAAATTCTCCAAGCTCAGTGCAGCTAATACACAATATTCTTGAGTTGAATGATTTTCCACTTCTTGACAATGATCATGTTTCATTTAATTTAATTTAATTTGCCTTCAATTCAACTATATCATTTATTGTAGGGAAGATTTAGCAATGTGTTAAAGGAAAAACTTATATTAATTTGCTATTTTCTCAAACTATTTTTATTTAAAATGATTATTTTGTGAATTCGTCTCGAACCGATGATGGAGGAACACTTTATTTAAAGATTTCCTAGGAACTAGCTCTAGTGAGGAGACGAATTAAATTCCCTTTAAATCGTGTCGTTGAGGGGCTGAAGCATTAAAATAAATAATTAAAGATTATCTTCTTCACTACCAGAGATTTATTATGGCTACATAATCAACTACGAGGTTGGGCATTAAATGATCTATTTCTAATATCTCGATCTAAAACATAAATTTACAATCTAGCCAACAAATGAGTGTTAAACTAAAAGTTTTTGTTTGGCTTTCCAGAACTCCGCACTGCTGCAATATGTGTCACTCATTTTACTTAACAAAAGAAACCTTCACCTTGTACCCAGCAATAGCGGAAAAGACATTGGGCTGCCAAACAAAAAGCACATCCATACAACGCACCGGTGTCAATTGATTGCGCCCCTTCGAACGGACTCTCCTCCAATCGTTCCCAAAACCAATGTCACTGGCTCACACACCTTCCAGTCCCCGCTGCAAAGGGGACACAATTCATTCACCAACAGCCCCGTGCCCGGGGACGATTAGTGTCATCCATGGGCAAGGTCAAAACCCTGGCGCAAAATAGTTTGCCAAACGCACCTTCCCCGAACATGGCGAGCCTGGCCTGGTGGAATGATCACCGCTACGGTACAGCACGTTCGACTTTTCTTCTTAACCACCCTCACACCACCGCTTGGGTTACTTACTGGAGCATCACCCTTTGGGTCGTACTTTGTTTCAACTGCTTGATGTGCATCTGCAGCTGCGTCTGATAGGGTGGGAATCGTGAGTGAAATAAATTAAACACGCCTCAATGAAGCGCTTCAATCGATACCGGCATTCATTCAGTTTGGTTTAGTGGATGGATTGGGTCTACCATTTCCCATCATGCACTGAGAGCGCTTGGAATGCCTTTGGGTATGGTAATAACAGGTCACTCGATTCGCAATCGAATGATTTATTGAAGCATTTCAGCAATGACGAGCATGAATACTACTAATAAATTATAATCACACATGATCGATCGAAACTGATCCCCTCTATTATACCGGCAGTATTTTTAAGTCTATATACACTTCTAAGGACACACAATCTCAAGGAACTCAAGGTATAGTAAAAAACGTTTGTTGGAAATTATGTTCACATACATGTATTATGCACAATTTAAAACCAATTTAAATTAATTGATTATTTAATCTAAAATTATATACATCTAAAAGTTTGCAATGCTGCGCAAATAATAAAATTATTCATTCCGCAACGTAAACATTATGTAAACATTATCAGGTTCGTTAAACAGACAACTGCTATCACTTAGGATTTGCAGTATTTCCGCTAAAATTATATACATTCTGAAATGTGTGAAATAAAAATTATGTAAAAAAAACACCAAAAATTAAAAAAAATTAAAAACAATTTTTACAAACATGCTCAACGTGCACTTGACTAACTTTATTTTCAAAACTTCAATTCTTGACGATCATTTAAAGATACTTAACAGAATATTTACTGAAAATTCATCAGTATTTTGAGTTTAAACCAAAACAATAAATTAATTGTGATAAATAAAACTTTGTTACTTCTTACTTACTTTCTTTACTACTTGTGTACTGAAAGTAATACTTACTAACTCACCCGGGATTACAACTGCTTCGTGGTGTTGGCCTGCTGCAGGGCCTACTTCTTTCAACTATCGAGTGCCATCGTTCTCCAATTCATTACAACTCACAGTTTTTCTCGTGGCCACATCAGGGCTCATCACTCCATCTGTGAAATTAAAAAATAGAACAGTTCGTGTCAATTACAACCAAACTGTATGAAGAAAGCCTGATAAATGTGTCAAGCCGAACGGTGTACTTTCGTTATTTGAGGGTATATTGGTTTGGTTTTCTTGTACTAGATATTGGTCTTGATATTCTATTGGTCGAACATATTGATCTATTTGAACATATTGAATGTATAACTTCCCCAAAGTGGTTATTATTAATGTTACCATAAATTAGTGTAACCATAAATATCAGATGAGTAAAAATATTGCAATGTAAATTAAAGATTCAAACTATTTTGCGCCAGGGTTTTGACCTTGCCCATGGATGGCACTAATTCTTCTTTAATTTACATCATATAAAGCTATTCAGTCTACCTTCTAGAAAATGCATAAAACTACTTGTATTCAAATTATTCTTTAAACTGGAGCATAAATTATATGATTATTAGATACGGAACCAATAACAAACGGGACCCCCAGTGCTTGGCACTGATTATATCAAACCAGCCGCAAACTGTCCCAATTACTAACCGAGATTCGATTTGTCACCAATTTCCATAACATTTGTTCGAATTGAATTATTTAAGCGCTTGCTGCTGATACAGAACACCTTCAACGCCGTCGGTGTTCGATCAAGCGCATCAAGCGAAAAACCAAAAGTACCCTTGCATAACACCCCGTACTACGCTGCAATTGGCGTAACAGCGCCCGGGCTACGATTTATTTACAGAATGCTTGCATTATCTAACAGAATCGAACAAATTGTCAACTCATGTTTCCACGATCCGTCTCGCTAGCGCGGCACACGGAATGGAAATGGAGGAAAATTTTGACGTAAAATCGATGCAATTTGCATGTCGCGCTGCACGTAATGGATGCGTACTATTATTTTGTCATTTATTGGTTTGTAGGTTTTGAGCCGATAGGTAACGTTGCGCCACGGTGCATGATAACGCACCCGCAGTGGTATTTGATTAACGTGTGTTTTTTTTTACGAGCAGCAGGGAGCAATCTGGCCATCACACTGTCAAAAAGTGGATCCATTGGTTATGGATGTTTAAAGCAGCTAAACGCATCCGAAATCACACTTCCCGCTTTGCTTTACTTTGCTGCTTGTTTTGACACATTTCGTTTTCGTTGTTTCACTTTTGTCCGCTTCCAAGCCGCACCCTTTCGCTACACCACTTGCAGTGCCGGCACGACAATTCACTAATTACACCCAATTGTTTGGTGATCAACTGTTTGATGAACTTTCCTCGAGAGATCGACTGCGCCACCGGATGACTCCCGATGGCTTGTGTCGTCGACTTTCGGTTCGTTTTCCTCTTCCTCCACTTTCTTTCATGGCAGGGTGCTGAAATTGAGCTGTCGTTAATCGATTTTTGCGAGATTGTAAACATTGTTTTCATCTTCCGGTATGACACGTACCGCGGACCGACAGCGTGGGGCAGATATTTCCGACGATCGCAGGTCTATTTTTGATAACTATTACACTGCCCGCTGATGTGACGCAAGGTGCAATTTTCACATTATTGTTTTTTGGATCTGCCTTACGCAATACCTTAAATAAATATCAATAAACGCTAAAAAAAATCCTCTATCAAAATAACTGCAATGGATGTCTGTGGGACAAAGGAGTATAGTTACAAAAAACCTTATGACCACTTGCCTAGGTATTTGAAAAAAAAAAATAATTCTCCGTGGTAATGAGGTTTTTACAGGTTGGAAACGGAAAGCGCCTGACCCAAGTCTTAAACATACTCCATCCATCCATCCATCCATCAATGCAAGAAATTGTTTCATTTGTGGCCACCAAATGTAAAATAGAACCACTGATCACGCGGTTAACGAGTCCTCATTTGCAGAAATTCAATCAAAGTTTGACGTCAGTTGTAAATAACTTAAATACAGAAAAATAGCCGAATGACGGCAATGGTTTGAGATAAACGGGCCAAAAAAGCCAAAAATTGTAAAATTCATCAAGCGAAGACCATGAAACTGCTTTCCAAGTATCCAGATAGATTGAAAGCTAGAGCTTCTTATGTAATAAAAAGATTAAATTATAATGTAAATAAATTATAAGTCTCTGATATTATCTTGGGCTCCTAGTTTACAAATGTTTCAAAATTGTGTGTTCTAAAACATGACGCTTGATGGACAAAATCGAACACAAAATATCGCCAATGAGTCGAATGGAACGATCAAGTTCATTCATTCCTCTTAAATCAGCTAGAATAGATTGCTTTTGATACACACATGAAATACCGTAGTGAAAACGCTGCTCACTATTAGCATGCAGCTACATTTCAATAGTTCATCGCAGTAAGCCTGCAAACCGCATGTGCATGCTTTCCTTTGACAGGTATTCAGGATTTGACTAGTAGACAGGTATTCAAATCGATCCAAATTGTGCAAAATCTTTCAGTAAGATGGCCCCGAATGTGGGCCCCCGAATCGACAACCGTGCTCCTCTGATGTACGTGGAAAATGTGCTCAAAACGTCCAAGATGGTACGGGACGTGGAGCGTCAGTGGGTGATCGTCCGGGAAAACAAGGAGCTACTGAAACGTATCAATCAAATCTTCCGAACAAAGGTTTGTTTAGTGTTGGAACTAATCCGTTTGTTAGCCGCTTTCCGTATTAAAATATATGTTCCTTCCTTTGCAGGGTTACCTGAACGTCAACTACAACTATCGCGTGCACCAGCCTCTAAATTCGGATGCCCGTGACCGGAAGGCGCGTGCAATCGAACGTCAAAATCAAGCACTGCTCAGTCGACTTCTGCGCCGGAAAGCAACGGTGGACAGCAACCTTCCCCGTGAGCGGAAAATCCGCTGCTGGCAGACGGACCATCAGCCCCGGATGGTGTTAGAGTTTTGGGAACGAACGGATCGACGATTATGTCAGCTGACGATCGATCTCTGCCCCGGGGTATCCTTCGATGAGATAACGTCGCTCGGCCGGGGGAAGCTGTTTCGAATTTACGACGGAACGCTGGTGGTGATACGGGCCGGCTGCGTTCATTCAGATGTGGATTTGCGTGACAAATACGATACGGTGCGCCACCTGGAAAGGGGTACGCTTGTGAGGCAGGTGGTGGATGGAAGAGAATACTTTCTCATCACACTTCGTACGATTGGGACGATCGGAGATGGGCAATTGTTGGGGCGCGTTGTCGACGGTTCGATGGAAAAGCTCGATCTGATCAATTCTTATGGCTCAAAGTTTGGTCGCTGTAAGGAACTGATTTATTTTGTTAGAGCTCACGTGTAAGGAAGATAAAATTAAGCACGCAATTATTTTCTTGTTAAGAAAATGGTAGGAAACGTATAAAAAAATAAATAATTTAATATATTTGTCCAAAAATTCTCAGATTCCTCGGTCTAAAATCGACCGAATATTGTCCAACTATTAGAGCTACATTTCTTTTTCGACCCGATCGTTCTTCCGATAATAAAAAAATATTACAGTAACTAACCATTAGTACACGCCGTATAAGATGTTCCATTAACCGTCAAAATCTCTCAATCTATTGAAAGATTACATATCCTATTGCTGAGGAATAAATGTAGAAAAAATATATCCTTAATTAACACTTATTATTGCAATTTAAAGCAAAAAAAGCAATCGATTTTTTTGCCTACCCTAAACAGTGGTGCTCATCAGCTAAAACAACCCTCCACCATTTATTACCGCATTTGAAAGCGTGTGAAATGGCTCATAATCGGCAAACGGTCGGTTAACAGCTTCCCGCACACGCCTTCAACGGGTTCGCTGCGATTCCGTTCGAGCAAATCTCTTCGTACCAGAGCCCACGTCTCAAACAAGGGCAGTTTGCAATCGCAAGAGTCCACCCGAAACGACGAAAGCTTTAAATAAAATGCCTCGCACCACACATTAATTTCAACCCACGCAACCTCCTACTCCTCCTCCAATGCACTCCCAACTTCCGATTGGACGAGGCGAAGTGTGAACAAATTAAGCGAGAAACAGTAAAATAGTGGCTGGTGGCTAAAAACTCATCACCCCAACGCCGTCATCCAAAGCGCGCGAGATCGAGAGGAAAATCGCCCCAAAACGGAAGAAAATGCCAACCAGCGCATGGCCTACTGCCCGAAGCAGCAGCAGCAGCAGCAGTGAAAATTGTCGGCCCGCCTGAAAACCGATCCATGCGGGAAAAATCCAATAACCAACAACAATAATCGAACGTAAATTAAAGGAAATTTCAAAGAAAGCGAATCCAACGACGAAGAAAACACTCACACACACACATAGACCCATACGTACCAAAACAAAAGCGTGCTAACCATCACCAGCTGCATATTTCCAATCGTTGCATAATCCGATCGTGAAGCGTTTCTGCATTCCACTTTACATCGATCTTTTCCGTCCTGCCTTTCTTCGTCGTTTCTCGAACACTTCAGCACGTTAAAGGGATCTTCTCAATCGCCAATCAAATTAATGCAGATGGGGAAGCTGCGCTGGGTTAGGAATAATGGATGCGGGTAGGTGAACAAAACAAAGCCGTACGGTGCATTCGTGTGGTGCTCGAGGCGATGGGAAGCCAACGGAAATGCGTTGTAGTGTCCACGTAGTGCTGCAGGCTCGTCAAACATGGTTTTGATGAGATAATATTCATAAAGCTTCTAAAAATATGCGCTAGCAGGGCAGATTAATCAGTTATTATTAACACAAGGAACATTAACAACACATGTATAGGTTATTTTTAAATCGGATTAAATGTTTTAGTTTTTTACATAAATAATAATCCATCTTTTTTCCAGCCTTCACTTTTTTACATTATTACATAAATATAAAACATACAAATTACGACAATAAAACATGTTATAGAAGGACACTGCAATGTTCAACCGGAACATTCAAGAACCGCTCATGACCCTCGATCGTAAGATGAAGAAGCTCCCGGTTTGACACACCTGACTAAAGCCCGAAGGAAAACCGATGTGGAAACCGCACGGGCACAGGGATGATGAGAAAAATGAAGCTTGTTTTTGCTTTCGTTTGGTACATATTCATTACCACAGTGTCACATTTTCATCCGATTATGCTGCAATGAGCCGGAAAAACGAAAGCCAGCTGACCGTTGGATGCCGATGATTGCATTGTGCGATAGTGAAGCTGGGGAGAGCGAGAAGGAAGAAAAATATGCACCAGCGTCCAATGAGTTATCGCTGGACGTTATCATTTCCATTTCCCAGGCCACCAACAGCTGCTAGGTGTGTTGTTTGGGACGATGCTGTGAAAATGCATAATGAACTATTATCTATCTACGGTCGATCTTGTTTTCCTTGTTCATTCCGTTGTCAGTATTTTGGTTAAATTTGCTTCATCACTGATTTGAAATTAGTCGTAAATGGTCGGTCGGTGACCTCATGGGAGCACTGAATAGCAACGTGGGAAGCAGGGTGTTAAAGACGTTTTAGATTTTGTACGAAATTTTCCCTTTCATTCCTAAATTATTCAATGCAAGTGCGGTTTTACCATTTTACCAGCGAAAGAAAAATGAAAAATTAACATCGAATGTTATTTACGATTCACCCGGTTTTACGTCTGTCCTTGAAACATGCATACTAGTGACGATCATACTAAATTCTAATGCACTTTATAAATATTAGATAATATGTAATAATATAATGATATGCAATTGGTAAAAAGAAAAGGTCGAAACGGTTCGGACAGTCCATTTTTTATGTATTCCATGACGTCATGCACCAGAAATATTCGACATAATCGAACATAATTTGATGATACCCCAATTTATAATAACTAGATTAAGCTTCGCTCCTTCGAAGAGTTGCGTATTTCTTGAAGAATGTCACATGCTTTACAAACACAGAGTCCCGAACATTCTGATATGCTACAGCAGCTAGCCCAGCATTCAAATCAAAAAGAATTAAATTTGGATACGATCTGTTCACTTAAATGTTTCCTAATTCAAACTCCGTGATTTCCTCCTTTCCTTGTTCTTGTCGGTGATCTTGCTCTACTCATTTGCACCTCTACGCCCAATAATAGACTGATGAGTACTTTCAAGGCTTATCATTGCACATCATAGACATATACATAACTGTTTTGGGATTATTTAAGTAGCAGGATCTGACCTTTAACAATGTGTGAAGTGAGAACTGTAAGTCCTCTGAGAGCGTTAGACGAGAAGGCCTCAAGAAGGGTTTAAGATAAGCTGTTTGAAGGAATCCTGCAGCAAACTAATATTACAAAGCAGATACAATGCCGGTTAAGTAACTAACCCAGTTTTTATGGTACACTACTATGCAGCGTGGTCCTGTTATCAACATGATTCCGAACAACTAAGCCCATAAAATTTCCTTTTATGATTCTATAATCACAGTTTTAAACCAGAACGATTGTGTTAAAATTCTTGCTTTACCTTCTTCTATGACTTCCATATGTTCTTTATGACTTTCCTAAAAGCTTCCAAAACCTCTACATAGCACGACAATTTTTCCACACATCACCCCCACCCCCCCCCCCCCCCCCCCCCCCCCCAAAAAACAGTTTTGATAACAACTATGAAAAAAATAGTTCAATCCACCAAACCCTCATCCGCCCGTCCAAAAAAAGCACATAACACCGATGGACATCAATCGTGGGATAAGCTACCCACAAGATTGCTTTATATTGCTTACCGCCCTGGAAACGAAAATCCCAAAAATCGGAAGCAACCGCCTTGCCAATTTATTATGTGTGACATAAAACCATACCACAAAAAAACAATCAAAACTAAACAATCAAAAAAACCCGTCCGGTATCTCCGGTATCTGCCACACGTTACATTTTGGCGCAACAATCCACCACACTCCGGGCGTAAAAGTGAGCGCATACGGATGGCTAGAGGGTGCATTAATTTCACCAACGGTCCGGAATGGCTTCATCCATTTGGTCATTTGCCTAGGGTCGATCGATCATTAACGAGGGAAGCAGCTGGTGGTCAAGCTGGTTGAGTGAGGCGACGTGTTTGTACGCGGCGACAAGCATACGAGCGCCCCGGTATATTTATTATATCGGCTTTAGTGACGGGTGGCTCCACGGCTCATTGGGCGATGGGTTTCCTTTTTCCTGGCCCTCTCACTCAGCTCGAACCAGCTTTCGGATGGGCGGAAGATGGGGAGGCTAACGATTATGCACCGGTTGAAGAGCGCAGCTCGTTTGCTGTTTACTTTGCAGTTACACCGATCGCGACTGTAAGAATGATCGAGATCATGGGGTGTTGGGGTGTGCTGGGCGGCTGCAGACTGACGATTTCCGGTTGGGAGTTTAGTGCTATGAGAAATTAATTTTAACTCTACTACCATTAGGTCATTGCCACAATGAGTTCCTGGAGTTGTGGTTAAAGACGGCGCCGGACTGCGCTGGACATCAAATATGTGAAAAGTCTTTTAATATTATCTTTTGGTGGACTGTTGATGAAACATATTTCCCGCAAGTGTTTGCTTATATGATGTGGATTAAAGTATTGCTTGCTTATTCGTATTAAACGGTCATAAGGAGTTAAAAAAGGAGTTTTGAACGATTCCTTTTGTTGTATTTTTGCTTTTCAAACACAAATTTCTAAAAGTTCAAATAATCAAATATAATCCATAAGTGAAATCACTTGAAGTTTATAAAACACTCTCTTACTCTTCTCAAACTTATAAGACAGAAAAAATAAAACGAACATTACTTAACAAGCTTCATCTGTGCACAACTTCGTTTAATCTCGCAAAAATGCTACGAAGCATTATGCTCATGTCAAATTTAAATGGCTTTCTATCAACTTGTTTCAATCTTCCACCGTAAATTAAATCCCAGCCCCCTTTTGTTCACTCCACGCATTTCATCTGCAGAATCTGTTCCATTTTGGCAATCCCTTATCCCGTGTTGCATAAACTACTAGACCGGTACGTGGGGCGGCACCATATTATGAGCGATATGCAAAACAAGGCTTTCGCAAGCAAAACAAAAGATAATCACGGTACGAAAAGACAACACTCAACACTTGTCAACCGTGCCACGGAACGAAGCGGTGCGCCTGAAAACGAAAGTGTCAGTTCCGCTGCATCCGCTTTCAGCGGGTGCGTACCGTTTCCGAGGATGCTTATGGGTGGCGCTATTGGTGGTCGGGGGAATTAAATCGCGCGTGCTCATAACAGACGTACGCAAAAACAAAACGCCCCAACCACCGTCCAAACACGGCCGTAGTGGTAATCAAAACGAGAGAAAAACTAACCCCTCTAGATGGGGCTTTGCAAAGCGGTAAGCCCAGAGATCCAGCTCACGGGACCGGATGAGCCACGGGCAAAACGAGCTGCCGAGGAGAGCGAACTGGAACAGAGCGAGTTTTCCCACTACCCGCACCATGTAATGGTGGGTGGGGGAGAAGGACCGAAGCACGCAGAGGCGGAAGTAGGGGCACCACACGAAAATGCGCTCCGAAAGACCGGACCGCACGGCGACGGAGAAAATCTATAAAACTCGCCCGGTTTCGGCGAAATGCAACACACTTTTCCCGTTGGCCTTGCGAGGCGAAAGTGATCGTGCACGTGCGTACGCTGCGTGGTGTGGATCGCGCTAGTGATCGAGAAGGATACCTCTCGCGTCCAGAAAAAGTGCATTCGAGGGAGTGTTTGGAAGAAGTTACGCTTTGTGAGAGGACATTATTATCAAAGCAGCAACAATGGCTTATTTAAGTGATCTGAGTGAAATGGCGTTCATAGTGCTGCTAACTATGGTGAGCACAGTGTTAGCCGGGCGTACCTTATTTCTCGGTCGGGAACCACCGCGTACGCTGCAAATGATCGGTTCCGCCAATCCCCGGATGCTGCACAAGATCAGTTCGGATCTTCAGCCCGACACCTCCAAAGTGGTGCACATTCAGGTGCCTTACTACATCGAACGTCCGAAACCACGCACCAAGAAGTTCCAACCCTGGATACCGCGCGGCCAACGGTTCGTGTCCTCGTCGGGGGTCGGATCACTCCAACAACATCTTTCCTCCGGTCCGGTTTCGTTCGGTACACCTTTCCCAGCACGGGAAGCTCCTTTCAAAGCGAAACCCATCCTGCCGAACGAGTTTCTCGCCAATCCGGGACCGTACGATACACCGTTCGTGCCGGTAATGAAACCAAGCCCAGTGAACCCGCTACACGTCGAACAGCCTGCGCCGGAGATTATGTTCGAACCGATCAGTATCCTGCCACTAGAAGCACCCTCTTTCGCGACCATTCGCAACCACGTGAACTATCTGAAGCAGAAGCAGCATGCCTTCTTTGAAGGACAGGGCCGAGAGTTCGGTTTGGGGGGTGCCACAGTGCCGGATGAATTGGAGTACTTCAGCGAACATGACAAACGGTTTGGCGAAGCGGCTGTACACAACGGTGATTCGGACCGTACGGGTGGTGAACGGAACACACTTTCCGAGCACGATTTTGGACAGAACGATCGGAAGTATGATCGACGTGGTAAGGCGATGGGATCAGCGAAGGGAACGGATGAGGAGGAAGAGGAACAGTCAGAAGAGGAAGATTTCTATGACTCGGAAGGAAAACAGTATCAGGATGATGATTTCGAAGACTCACGTGACGAGACGGACCGAGCGGCTGCATTCGAACCGAAGAAGGTGTATACACAGGTTCGGCATCGCGAAATAGTGCGACACGTGCCACGGTCAGGACGTGAGGAGAATGTGGAAGAGCATGAGGAGGGAGAGAATGAGGAAGAGGATGAAGATCGTGATCGAGACAATGGACAGGAAAATGACAAAGCAGAATCACATAACCAAGATGGAGATGATGAGGAAGACGATGAGGATGAGGAGGATGATCACCAAGAGCGCCACCACAGACGACTCCCGATACGCGAACGTGTTAACCTGGAGCGTAAGAACATCGTCTACTCGGAGAAAGGACGCCAGGCACACAAGTTTGATCACGGTTCGGAGGAGTCGTTCGGCGAATTCGAACAGAAGGAGGAACCAAAATCAAAGCGTCGTAACAGAATAAAACGATCGACTGAGGAAATGGCAGAACCAGCATTGTCCAATAGGACACTTTCTGATCAGATTGTGGACGTACTGGCAATGGTAATCTTGGGCAACGAAACGCTGCCTCTTCCGGAAGCGTTAACCGATCCGCGTGAACTGCATGGTGAAGAACTGATCAAGTTCCTAGATGAAGCGATCCAAAACACAACGCAGTATCTTCCCGAAGGACGGCTGAAAGAACGCGAAGTTATAAGCATCGTCTCCCCGCCGAGCAATGTGGTAAAGTTCCCGTACTACAACCGTCCGGCGAGTGAGATCGACGTCGATTCAGCGTTACGATACGCGGAAAATCTAACGAGCTTTAGCACTGGCCTTTACGATGCCAAAACGTTGGCTGGTGTGGAGTGTAACGAGGTGGATGTGGAGCTAGAGGACGAACCGGAACCCATCGCGGAAGACACGTCCGGGGAAGGTTTCAAACCGATTCGACGACTCAAGGGTTTGGGCGATAAGATAGATTGCTTGAAGCGAAAACACTTTGGCAGTGAACCGCTCGATAATCCACTGTTTCGGGAAGAGTTTGTAGGGGTAGTGCCACGGAAGATGTACGTTGGTAAGGGCACAACGCCAGCCGTCCCTGCGCAACAGAAGCAGCAACCACAGCCCAATCCAGCGGTGGCGGTTTACAACGACGTGATACGCCACATCAAGAAACATCTCGCAAGTCAGCAACGCCGCAAGAACTCCAAAGCGGACACGGACCAGGACACGGTGATGATCGCGGTACCGCGCATATTGCGACTAGATCACGAAGATCCCGAACTGACCGGAACGCACCTGAAGCGCGAAGCGCGCTTAGCATTCCCGCAGGCGAACCCACTGCCAGTCTCCAACCACATCAGTGTGCCGATCTTCGACATCAGTAAGTTTGTGCCCAGGTTTATGATGCGCCCGAATGAGGATCTCTTTGCGGAACAGGACCTGCACGTGACGACTGTGAGACCACCACGGGTAAGCAGTCCCAAGGTACGTCTTCAAACGTTGGTAAGAACGGCGGAACAGCTGGCAGAAGGTGCGGTCGCCGTTGAGGAAGGCGTGGAACAGATACTGACCACGGAGAGAAGTCCGGTGCGGGACGATATAGCGGATGCGTTCGATGATGTACTAGCCAAACCGAATCAACTGCCCGCACCGCTGCCACCAATAAAACCGTACAGCGTCGTTGAGAAGGACACCAAGGACAGTGGACCGGAAGCGACATTCAACAAGTCTGGACCACCGTATGCGGCGCTTGCACTAGAACCACCAGTGGCGCAAAGTATTCTAAAGCAGCGCATTGCCCCTCTGGAGCGTAACCATCTCGATCTGGCAAAGGCGAAACGATTTCCAACGAAGAAGATACCGCGAAAGACTAGACGACCCTCGGTCACGCGGAAGAAGGTGCTCGTATTCTATCACTGACTGTGAGAGCCGGTGTTTCCGGGTTGTATTATTATCTAGTGTTATTTATTTGCTAGTAACGTACCTATAGTTACACTAACCTTACATACACGCGAATAATTTCAGTTCCTTTAGAAAATGGTTTCGTCACGTAGTAGGCCACACATTCTCTTGCAGGGTTGATGTATGGAGCGGCCATGTTTATTGACATTGAGCAATGGCACCTTGGATGACAGCAAACAGCGCATGCACCCCTAGCTGTCAAAGCGTTATTTTGAAAGCGCTTTCTTTGGCGGGAAAGCGACAGTAGTAGTAGTAACCGGTAGTAAAACTAAACGCTAATGTGAAACAAGTCTTAAGATGCAAAAGAATGGAACGGCACGAAGGAGACGACGGCGAGAGACAGACACGGCACACAAAACAAAACAAGAGCACTAAGGAAAAGGAAATGCGCATCCACAGTGGCGTTAGAGAGTTGTAATTTTCGTTTTAATTGCAAAAGGGGAAACAGACGCAACGAACAAAAAAAAATCAATTGAATTTTCTTTGATGGAGCAACAACAACCCGGAGAGGATGTTACAAACAAAAAAATCCCCAACAAACAATTCACCTCTCGGCACATTCGCTTCGCTAATTAAAGAGAGTAAGATTTCACCCGCCTATAACCCCTTCGTGTGGGGATCCCTATTAATTGAAAGTGAACACACGTCAGCCGCTTGGGTACAGCATCACCCCAACAGCAATAAAGAGGACGTTAATAGCATCCACCTACATTTCCGAATGCACTTTCCGGCACACGGCAGCTGTCGGCTGGTTGCTGGTGGTAGTAAACAAAACCGATCAATGCAAAGATGGCAAGATTTCTAGGCGTCTTAAACGATCGGGATCCATCAACAGTGTATGAAGTTGGCAAGGGAAGACCCAAGTCCCGCTTGGATGAGAAAGTTCCGGCGGCAGACGATAAACGTCCAACCAACTTGGAAAGCAGGACAGGTGTGACAGGTGTGAAAATGTGGCCTTCGGAACAGGGAACAGATTCAGCCGGTCAATTGTGTCGAGTGTGACGTTATGCAACATTGTGCACCAACGATGATTAGTGTGTTAATTAGGAAGGGTCCGCCAGGTGTGGTCGATTAATTGACCTCACGCGGTGAGCAGAAGTGATGGGAGAAAAGATGAATGAATGAAGATGTGTACATGCAGAACCACAGTACGGCCCTCGAGGACACATTGCATTGTAAATGCTTCGTTAATTTTAATAAACCAATCAACATGCTTGACATGTTGTTAAATCACATGCTTTATGTTTTTGATTCGTAAATTTAGGATAATTGCTGTAACTACAAAAAAAATAATCAGGAGAAAAAAATGGTTTTTATGATTTGGATTTTAAAACAAACATACGGAACTGTTATTATATTACGATATGTTTCATTGTTCTAACATATGATTACAAAAAATTATACATTAACAATTAATCAAGCACAAGAGCGGTCTATGGGAAGAGTTCGTATCGCTCAACATTCAAGATTATGTCTGATTTATTCATAATTTTATGTATGAATTTCGCCTGTTCTAGACGCGTTTCAATTGAAAATAATCGAAAATTTAGCATTTCTTTTTTTTTTAATTCCTGTACTCGTTGTAGGTGGAGAACCAGCAATGTTAATACAATTTTTGATAAGTTATGTTAAGAGAAGAACTCGCATCTTTGCAGCACATCATTTTTACTTATCTCTCCAACTTCTTTTGTTATGCTCAAAAATCTAGGTGTCTTATAGTTTTGTTACGGACTGTATTTTCTGGTGCATCCCCAATTGAACAATAGTAATCACTCTTAAAAATCAAGTGTTCTTATGTTTTTATAGAGGAGCTGTAAGTACTAATAATCCAGTTGAAAAACGCATAAACTGCTTAAAATATATGATTTTAAAAATAATAATAAAAATTGAAGATTTCCATACACGTACTAAGGCACCCAAGAAACACCCTTAAGAACTTCCATGCCAACTGTAGTTTCTCGCTTGCACCTAACTGAACTGCACGTAACAGAATTTGCATTCTCACCGTTGGAGATGGAAGCTGCAAAAAATAGTAAACAAACAATAAAAGCTCCACACCTCTCGCGAACGCTTAGCGCCACTCATTCGTCATTGGATGCTGCAGGGCCATTCGCTTGTGTTTGGTGTGGAAGCGATGGGAATGGGAATGGAACGAACGTTCTGGAACGCTCCGATACCGATGGTTAAAACTGGCAATTGGCGAAGAATTCCATGCAGCAAAACACTTCCACGCGTAATTCATTCCAACAGCTGTGGGTTACTTAGTCAGTATCGTGGTTGCAGTTCCCACCTGTTCCAGGGACCAAAGTGTCAGCTGGCCTGGTTGCCCCATTTATCGGGATCGTTGCATTTGATTAGAATTTAATTGAGCGTTCCGATCCGGGAACCAGCCTTGCTGCACATTCCCTGAATAATAACTAACCAAATGGGGAATCGAAGCAAGCGATGCCTTGGTTGACGTTGTTCAATATAACTGTATAAATCACACCATCATCAAACGGCACGTACGGCAACAGGAACCAGCTGCAGAACGGTTCACTGATTCCCGTTCTCAAATGCTAATCGAAGATACACACACACGCATGCACGAACGAACGAGTCATGCGATCTGGTGTTGCTATAAGCGATCAATTGCCCTTGATCCCACAAAGGGTGTCCATTTCATAATATAGGGATTGCGTCCACTTTGTCATTGTTTTTTTCCCCGCTCCATGCGCTCCGGATGCCGAGCGAATACCAAATCAAACAAGGTCCAATAATCTTCAATCAAAAACGACCACGATCACCTGCGCGAGCTGATCACCGCCGATAATGATGATGATGATGATAATGGTGATCACACCTCAGCCACCAGTGCGCCTGCTTAATCGATGCATATTGTTTTTTTTTTCAGCCCTATTAATCCAATCGGAATTGTTACGCGGTTTATGCAGGAACAGAAAAAGAAACCTATCTACTCACACTTGCGCATGTGTAGTTCCGTTGTTGCGCAATCCCAATTTTCTATCATTTGCCCTTTTGGTGGAATTTTTACTTTGAAATGTTACCTTCGTGTGCAACATTATTTTCGCATCTTGTGCCAGGCTTACCATATGGCTACCAGTACTCACCGAAAGTGATGCGAGGCTGACGTTAAACGTTATGGCAACTAATATCCACCTTTATGAGTTGAGTGACGAGTCGTATTGTTGACATAACTAGGAACACTGCCAACATACTTCCATTCCTATTTTGCTGATTTTGTTCCGGTTTCATTCCGGAACGGGTTTATTTGTTACACGTGCAAAGATTTATGTCACCTTTTATTTTCTCTCTCTTTGCCGAACTGGCCAGCCAGATTCGGCACTCGAAACAAGTCCGGACTGCAATCAATAAAACTGCCCATTATTGGGGTCTCTCTCCCTTTTCACTGATGTTACGCTGTTTTATTTCAGAGGGTAGATAGGATCAATGAAGGTAAGCTTCCGAATTGTGGTGATTGTAAAATGTATAATGCATCAAAACAGTGGCGAAAATAAGCGATACGAAAGTGAGAAATATCGAACTCATAAAGAGCACTGTGGGTTTAAACCGTTTGGCAGATCAAATAGACCGATAGGTCTTAACTGTTTGGGTAATCGATTGTGTTGACACGAGGAAGCTGTTGCTACCAAATTTATTCATTCCATTCATAAATTATTAATAACAATTTTTCATCGTATTAAAGATTTTAGATTATTCTTGATTGGTTTCATAAAGAGGTTATATGAAGCATTCCTATCAGATGAGATTTATGATTCATATTTAAAAATGGCTCAGATAATGTTTGTCCTAAAATATGTTTTTGCAACGCTAAATGATTAGCAATGTGTTTGGAATATTGATAACAAGGAATTGAGGAGCTTTTGACAAAAACAAGCACAGAAAAGGCACATTATTGATCCATCTTTTACAAAGAATTCCTACAACCAACAAAATAACTTGTCCTGTCGAGATGGCGAGAACGTCTGAAGAACGAATAAATTCAGATTATTCCTTTGCTCAAGCGCTCTTCGGCCTTGATTTGGTGGACTCTCTGTGCATCATTTCGATTTCATCCTCGATTTCTCGACTCATATCTAATCATTTTGCTCTTGATGGACATATGAAGCGTATTAATCAGGCAACGAAAACACTGTTGTGCTGTGAAGTGCGTGGAATTTCGAACCATTAAGCGACTTACTGGACATTACATTATAGACCTAAACTTCATAAGACTTTTTCTTCGTTCTATACTAGACAACGGGAGTATTTATAGTTATTAGGAGTTATTTATATGTATTTATATGTATATGTATGTATATTTATATGTATTTATATGTTATTAGGGAGTTATTTATATGTATCCTATTCCCTTTATGGTATTGTCTAAGTGTTGCCAACTTCAATGCAACTTGTTTAGTCATACACAAACCATGAAACATGAAGCATGAGTCTCCGAGGATAGTATCAGAACCCCATAAATAGAGACAAATATGGTGTGGTGATTTGTTAGTCTAAACCTATTTGTTCTTCATTTAGTTATAGTCTTAGTCAGACGCAAAATCAAGCATCATTAACACGGATTATATCACAGAAAAATGTATAATGCTTAGGAGGCAGCCGGACCGGTCCAAAATCCCATCCGGACCAAGTCTCCTTAGCAAGGAATGGCTATCCGGCTACGTGATATGGCTACGTGGTAACATAAGTCTAGTAAGCTAGAAATGGCAGGCATGACCTTAAAAGGTCATTACGTCAAGAAAAGAGAAAGAAAAATGCATAAATAGTAAATTATTAGAATAGTGCTGGATCGATGGAACATATAAACAAAAGAATTTCAAACTACCGTAACAACAACAACAGGATGCAGCATATAGCGTTTCAGCATGGGATCAAATGGGTGAAAACGGTAGCTCGAACCATGCGCCAATCGGAATGCCGGTGAACGGTTGCTGTAAATACAATTTTAAACAGAATTGTTACAGAAAGTCTACTCATCTTTGACATACATTTTGATTTGACATTTCAACCTCTATTTTCTTGTAATTAGGTTTTTACTATCATGGTTTATATGATATTACGTATTTTTTACTTGTTTTATTTAAGTTTTATTAGTTTGTAGAGTATTATTAAAAAAAACTCTCATTACAAAATTTTTAAAATCTGTCTACACCATTTCTGTTACGTACTGTTGTCTGTGCTGTTTCTTATTTCCCCACATACTAATCCAAACGTTAGTTACACCCTCAGTGTGGCAAAAAGGTGCGTTAGGAAATGAAGTAGTTCAAATGGCAGATAGCTAAACAAATAAGCAATGCGGCACCATGAAACGTACGCACGTTGCTTAATTGCTCTAAACAATTTTACCTTCAGTGAAGATCGCCAACGACAGGGCCGGTTCAGTTCGGCAACAGGAAGTACCGTGCCAAAGCAAGCGGCAAAGGTGATGCAGCCTCCTGTCTAACGGACTCATTATTTGTGGCTCTATTGTGGCCAGTACACAGATGCTGTTCGATTGACAAACGACGCTTCGAACCAACCGTCAAAATGGCCAACGTAAGCCTTACACGCTCGGAACGTGCGCCGGCTGCACATTGGTCAGCTTAATTATAAATGCGCATCACCGTTAAGATCGTTGGATTGAGCTCCTTTTTGCTTCTGCCATTAACACGAACCGCACCAACCGGCACGATGTTATCTGACCGTTCAATGGCATTCCGATCGGTGCAGGGTTCGGCCTACCGTTTGCCGTGTCCCGAGTGGATGGACGATACAGTTTTCAAGGTTCCGCGCTCAAACGGACTATCGCAGCAACAATCGAGTCGTCAAACTGTATGAGTCAGCCTTTTGACGTCCGGCACGAACCAACCAGCCCAGCGAAGTGTCATCTGCTGCGAAAGCGAAAGTCTGCTGGCTGGAATATCCGGATGCCGGATCGGCACTGGTTGCATAATGTGCATCCCGCATGCATTCGCTCTAACCATGCACCTGCTAGAACGTGATACAATTATACCAATAAATATCGTGTACAATTCCATCAGCCGTGACGTTGTGTGGGATTAAACTGTCGCTAACGGCTCAATTCCTGTGATGTGGGTTTATGTCTGTTTTTTTTTTTATACCCCACGAGATGTATGCAAGTAGATCCGACTGGAGCCGATTGGATTGGATAATTGAATTAAAATAATAGACCAGCAGGCATTCAATAGACTAGCAGGAATTCAACGCGCTGACGTGATGGCATCCAACCTGGGATGGGTTTGAAAGATTGCAATGGTGCGAGTAAATCAATGTTTGATGTTGTTAGGAATCGATAAAGGAAAGAAGATGCTGTTTTATATTGAATTATGATCCCTATTTGAGTTCCTAATTAATCTCAGAAAATTGGACAACATGTGATCCACTTTTAACACTTTGCACAACACTTTTAAATGTAAAATATTTAATTTAAAATATTTCATCACTTATTTCAAACTTAATTATGAATGTACTGATGAACATATAAAGAAAATTAAGTAAATTGTTATGATTAACCTTCCTTTTATGTTTTTCCTAATGTTGTACGTATTGCTACGAGTATCTTGAATCAACTCGTAGTAATATGGCGAAGTCCTGCCTCTACAGTGCGTAACATAACTTATACATCTACTAGGTTTATGACAATATTTCTCTACATTTTCCTTTTTTTTTCACGCCTTTATCGAACACCATTTTTATCATCATCAACTATATTTGACGTGATTCACAGTTCAGTCAAGATTTGAACCCAAGCCCAGGGCGTTTTGCCGCGTTGTGCGTTACTGATTACATTATTCGACTGGCCCAGCCAATAGTCGTTAATTTTACAAAAAAAATCAATACAATTTTGCAACATCCACCATGTGCAAAAAATCGATCGTATATAAAAAAGGGATTTTGTATTTAAATAATAACTCTAAAATAATTATATAAAACAAACTCATTTAGAAAAAACTTTAATTGTGTTTATTTTTCAGTTCTATTATAAAATTACATTCTACTGTAAAACTTCCATCAAGATCAATTTTTGTTATCATTAATTACAGGTCTTTTTGCAGATTGGTTGCAATAAATGCAGTTATGTGCGCAACATAAATCAATTGATTATTATTTTTCGTTGCAACATTAAAAACAGCGTCCATCGTTTTACAGCGAACTGAAAATAAAACACAATTTGTTCGCTAATAAAATGCAAAACAATGCGTAACATCAAACGATCGTTTTAAACATTGAGCAAAATAAACAATACTATAATTTCTAACCATTAGTAGCACACCCACACCGAAAGTGTGCCATTTCGTGGCCCTCTGCCACGAACAAATGCCCCGCACCTGATTAGGAAGTCATGGTCAGATCGACACCCTTCATCAGCGCACCTCCGCCTCTCTTTAAGGGCAAACCGCAAACATAACCCGTCCCCCGCCAGAGTCCCTGCTAACCCACTGCCAGCACTGTTTGTACAGATGCGTGGGACTTTCTGACCGGCGCGAAACGGAACGCAGCATGTGCACGTGAAGAAAATGCTGACCCATCGCTTCGGTATGCAAATCATCGGCAAAAATAGGCGACTTCACCAACGACTTCAAGGTCGTATTGGATAATGCACACAAACACACATCCGCGCACGGAAGAAAGCATTAATAGGAAAGAGACAGAGAGAGAGAGAGACCCGAGAGACATTAAATATTAATTAATAATCGACCATGTCCAACATACTGCTAGCATATCATTTTCTCTCCGAAACGAGCTTACGTCTGACGATGTTTCCTCAACAAAGCGCCAACAATGTAGGCATGGGAAACCACTCCGGCAACTGGGCTGAGGGAGCATGGGGGCCATGGTAAGGGACAGTTAGTTTTCCCGCTAAACGCACATCAAATTTGTCATTGGCCTAGCCACACCGTACCGCAGCTGCAGAACAATGCATCGTATTGCACATTTGCGGTACATCTTAATATGGCTTACCCATTAACTACCCAGCATAAAGTTGCAGTTGCAATTGCAGCCACCCGGTGGAATGGAGGAAGAAGCCACAATCGAGTGGAAAACTCACCATCATCATGCTGCATAATGTACGCGATCGTACACGATCGTTTATCGGAAAGGTTGGTGGTTGAGTGCGTGTGTAAATTGAGCACCCTCACTCATTAATGTGCGTCGGCGCGGGGGAAAATCTCGCCCCATCATGCATCAGCAATAAACAGTCTGATGGGAAAACGGGGTAAAACAAAATATCGATTCCAACCCTCAAGAGAATGGACATGGTAGCAGTAAGGGGATGTTCTTTTTTTCCTCCCGCAGAAAAGTGATGCGAAAATTGTACACCGGCCACACAAAAACACAAGAAGAAGTTTTCCGATAGTGCTATTAAGTGAGGGCCAGTGGAGGGCATAGGGCCGACCTATCAAATCATCCACCTCATCCCACCCAGTGGGTGGTGGGTGGTTGTGCAAAAAAAAAACCCCTCCACTCTGTACATCCGACAGCGGGGAGTGGTAAACGGTGCCACTAATCAAACCGAAAAACACCATGCGTCCGCTTGCTGGTGCTGAAGCTTCGCGTCTCCCACTCCGAACCGGAATGCGACGCGTACCGATAACGCGGTTACCCCATGGCTAGAACACATCATGCTGCATCTACGCTGGCGAGGTTAATGCTGGCGTGTATATAAGCGCACCGGATAACCGATTGGTCGTCAGTCAGTTCTCGAAACGCCTTCAAAACGGTGGCAGCACAGCTTCACTAAGGAAGTGACACAACGCGTTCTGTTGCGCATAAACCAAAGCAATAACCAAAACCACTACCCAAACAATGGCATCGTTCAAAGCTGTAAGTGTTTTTTTGTGTGTAAAAGTGTGTGGTTTAACACAATTAAAATTAGTGTCAAGTGATTGTGACAATGCAAGAACAAAAATGGTCCCAAGTGATGTGGGTTCGTCGCTTATTTTTGTACCGTTTTTCGTCGTTGAAGTCTTTTGTTCGAATTCGGTCGTTGTTTGAATTCCTGCTTGTTTTCTAGTGCAGTACTTCAGTTTAGCATGTTGTATTTGAGTGTTTGTATTATAAAACAGTACCAGGGCTTTTTAGGGTTTCGAAGAACAGTTTTTAAATGTGAATAATACAAGAGATCAGGGGTTCGTCGCTCACTTCCTATACAATGAAGTATACCTTAAACAATCAGTAGAAAAGGGAAACTTCCTTCAAACTATTTTCTTTATAAATATACCTGTAAATTTCCTTCCCGATTACTCCAACAGTTACTTGATTGCTTTGTTTTCGAATGATGATTTTTACTCCTCTGTTACCTATAAACGAGTTAATTCACATTTTTGATAACAAAATTTTCATAATGAAAATAAGTATAGTTACCATTCAATATTAAGTTGCTATTCATAAAACCGATTGTAGAACAACTTACCTTTATAAACCAATGCTTCTATCATACACAGACCCTGTTCTTCGCCCTCGTCGCCCTCGTTGCGATCGTGTCGGCCATCCCTGCTCCGCAACAACCGGCTGCAGTCCGGCAACCGATCGAGCCCCGACCAGCGGCCGCAGCCGATGCAGCGGACGAACTGGAGGCCGGTGCCGACGATAAGGATCTGAAGGGTGCTTCCTCGTTCGGCTACGGTTACTACGGCTACCCGGGATACGCGGGATACGGTGGATATGCGTACCCTGGATACGCTTACAGCTATGGATGGGGTCGTGAGTTACCGGACACAACGTCAGCAGCAGGGTTGTATTAATCTGTGTTTTTTTCTCTCTCGCAACAGGCTACCCGTACTACCGTTACGGAGGACTGTACGGAGGCTACTGGTACTAAGCGAGTGTGCTAAAACACCCATTACGCCATTGCCATCACGCACCCGGATAAGTAACGCAACGCATTGATCTGTCTCACCGGAACAGCAACCTAAACCCATTCACCACTGTCCGTCGTCCCCTTTTTACTGTAATCTCTCGTACCTCTTCCGGTCGATACTTCTAAAGATTAACCTTTCCAATCACAAACTTGACTCAACTCTTTGTTTAAGCAAATCGCAAGTACCTCTCTTTGTTCTTATGTTAACGTTTCCTACCCCATTTCGGTAACGATACCGAGCTTCTAATCCGTTTCGGTGTTGCTAGTTTTGTTCCAGTACTATTGTATTAACGTTTATATTTATACAAACAAACAAAGAAAAACCAAAACGCTGCCGTTCGATAGAGGAAACAATGAAACAAAAAAAACATAAACTGGAAACTTTTGTACATAATGGTTATTCTTTTTTTCTAATAAAAAGAGCATAAACAATATACTAAGAGTTTTACTGATCGATGATCGTATCTGTAAGTAATATGTTAAAACATGTGATTCACATTACTGCAATACGAAAGAATAGTTTCTCCCAGAACGATATGCTATGAGAAGTGTAATTAAAAATGTAACGGAACTTCGCTAATTAGACCACACGTGCATAAGAAACAACATTTTACAGCTAACGGAAAATTTCCCTAAACACTTATTTCCCTTTAGAATGCACCACACCATTACAATCTACGCGATTACGTAGAAAAACGTTCGCATGCTAAAACGTACGCAATTTCGACCAATTTCCCTGAATCTTACACGCATCCGTCTAATGGCAGTCTGTCAAAGTTCTCCACGCACTGTTCGCACTCGCCTAATTGCTAATGGTTCACTAATTGCTGCCAAACGGAACGGAATTGTTTGGCAAGGAAATGTTCCAGCAGTTACGAAACATAGCATTTGAACAATTTTAATAAACTCGTCATCGTTTGATCAGATTTTAATTTAAATAACTGCTTCAAAGTGTCTAATTGGTGCTGGGAATGTTCAATAGGAACGTACGCGTGGCATGTGCATCCGCATCTTCGCAGGGATGACGCACTCCATCCATGTGTGCATGAGCGTGTGGTGTAATCTACCAACGGTTGATTTGTGTATCATTTGCATACTACATTGTTCGATCCAAGCACAAGAGTGGCCTGGTAGTAAACAATGCATTATCGATTCTCTACCCATCGCGCTAATATGCGCACGGTGGGCACCTTAAGCGGGTGCCGGTGTACTAATTAGGCATCTAATTCGAACACGTTTTTTTCCATGGCAGCGTCCAACAGTCGCTTCCACTCTATGGTCAGGTGCATAAGGCGTGCATCGTGAAGTGTTTCGCGCTCTTTTTTATAGGGGTGTGTTACCCAACGAGAAGGTTAGCGCAATTATTCCTCCAAAGTTTGCATTGGGATGGTCAAGTTCATGCGGCGTAAGGTCAACAGCAGCCTAAAACGAGTATAATTGATTATTATGTTACATGTGAAGGATGGGTTTTGGTAAAATTTAATTTTATTTACAAATATTGTGATCAATCAATGTCATCAATACGAATACATCCTACAGTGCTACCCGATTGTGTATTGCTCTGCTTTTCATGAAACTCTAACATTTATTTAATACTAAGGATCAGCAGTGGAACACCAACTTACTGTGCATTCCACTGCTACCCTTCAAATGCAACTATATAGTGGTCGTCTACATAAATCTATCCGTTTAATGAAGCGTGTTGTTACATATGATGCAGGTATTTCATCATCACCTCCGAGACAGTCCTTCTAATACAATACATTGAACTATTTATTGTTGTTTTAAGCATGTTTTCTAGCTCATTGCTGTTCAGTTTTTTTCACCCTAATGATCATTCATCAAGTTCTCGTGTATTAATATATATCCTATCTTTAGTCCATTTTCTACTGTGGATAATTTAGATATACAACTTATTACACATGCTCGATGTACGTTGGTGTAAATATACTTTATATGCTTCGTTCCTTTTAAATAGTTCTAACTCTACCGAAAAAATACACTATTCGCTCACTTTTTCAAATGCAAGTGTGTGTGTGTGTTAAGTTATTTGAAATGCTTTAGATTCTAGAGTCCCTTTTCACCCTCCTTCCCGTCCATTTGGTCAACAAATCTCACAAGTACGGGTCAGGAACGTAATAGAAACGGTTCTTACAATCAATAAACTAAACATATGCATTCTTTCCATTCTCGTCCTTCGTCAATCACTCTTACCGCTCACAGGATTAGGCACACACGTTTCGCAAAAAGTCCCATCTAGTTCAGTCATACCTGCTATACTAACAACAGAAAACCATCACCAACGCACGCTTATAATAGCTTCACTTTCGACAGTTTTATAAACTTAACGAAAAACCTTACAAACATGGATCGATCAGTGTTGGCTGAACTACTTCCATCACACGTCTGAGAAATGATTGTTTGTTTCGAAAGAAAGCAATAAAAAAGCTCCAATTGCACTTCTTTCAGGTAATTTTGTTCTACTACCGCATTCATAGATAACACGATCACTTATAGCATCCTTCAGTCAGACTGAAGTAAAACAACAACTTTCAAATAACAAATAGTGCCCATTCTCGCTTCTAGGCACTGTTTCAATAGTTTTAACAATCTTAACATAGTGTAGCAATACATGAGTTCCAGTAAAAATCGCGCAAGGAATCGGAGCGTTTTCTAACAGTAGAATAGGATTGTTTAACGAACTAAGTAATCTAGATCTTGGTAACCAGTCCCTCCAGATTCAGCTCGGGCGGTAGGTCGATTTCTTCCAGATTGATTTCACTGTACTTGAACAACACCACCAGCGGACTAACGATATCTTCCGCCATCATGTACGTATCCGATTCACCCTGTTCCGAGCGAAGGTTTAACTGTTTGGTCAGCTTTTCGATAAATGCCGGCTTGATCTGGTTTTCACAATCATCCGTCTTATAGGATTTGATGATCTGCGAGCAAAACAACAGAAACAAAGCATTATTTACCATCTTTTTCATTAAAGTGCATCCAATACCATTACCTTTAAGACCTGTGCCGTCGATAGTGCCGTACTCAACTCCAATAGCGTAGGCACATCCTCCTCCGATTTGCGTGCCTGCAGTATTGATGAGATCTGGTTGAGCGGCAAGAACGGCTTCATTACGTCCGGGTCCATCTTCATCGTGCGCACCCATCCCTCCAAACAGCCCATATTGTATCGCAGCTTCATGCCCGTCTTCCACATGCACAAATCACCGCGCAGCATCAGATTGTTCACCGACACGGCACATATGTAGTACATCAGCTGCTTAAAGATCTGTTCGATGTAGCATCCCTCCAGCCCGAAGCTGCTCAGATGATTGTACAGACAGTCTAGCTGCTGCACGAGTAGTTCTGGCTCCGAACGACCCTGCTCCGGCGAGATATCGAGCGACATCGTGCGACGGCTTTTGCCGCGTGCCGTTTCGTCGTGGTGTAAAATGGCCGGCACAATGTACTGCTTAATGCTCTCCTGTATCTGTCTTATCAGTACACTGTGCATCGAGACAATCGTTTCGTGTATCACCTGACGATATTCGGCTAGATCGAAATTTTTCAACTGCTGCGCGTTCTGCACGTCCGTGTTGTATTTCATGTAATCTTTGTAGCCACCGAACTGCTTCATTAGATTATGCAGGCTGCGAATAGAATGTGGTAAAATCATTAATAGAACACCATGCCAACGCGTCTAACAGCGCCGTGTATACTTACGTGAGCGTATTCGCCAGCCACATGACGCGTACTTCGACCGAGTTCGCTCCACGGTACAGTCGTTTTATCATCTGTACAAAGCGAGTCAACAGCGACCTTACAAGCTGATCCATATTGACTAGATCCGTGTACCGGATGCACATAAACACTACGTACGCGGGCAAACTCGGTGCAAGTGTCACTGCCACACGCGGTTTCAGATCGGTCACCAATCGTTGCATGATCTTACTCTCATCCTCCTGCCGATACTTCAGTATACCCTGGGACGATTGCGTTTCCTTCTTCACCACCGCCACCATGCTGTGGAACTCATCGTTCATCAGTATGGAATCGTTCAAACCATGATCACGCAACCGGTTCGACAAGATGTTGTTTTTCTTCAGCAGCTCAGTATTCTTCCCCAGCAGCTCATTCAACTGCTCCTGCAGCTCCACATAGGCAGCAGTCGATTTCTTCAGCTCATGCCGCAGATACTGTTCGTTCTGTCTCACCGTCTCCAAGTCGACCTCTTCCCCAACCTGCTCTACGCGCTGTTGTAAAATCGTTTGCAGCTCTCCATTCTCCGACTTCAGCCCATCGATGATGCGATTGTTCTCCACAAGCGTTTCGTTGTTTGCATCCGTTATAGCGCGCAGTTCCGACTCCAGCTGCCGGTTAACCAGCTTTTGCGCTTGGAACGCTTCCATCAGTTCACCTTCGTCGTGTATCCGCAGGCTGGTTTCACCGTTTGTTGTTTGACCTAGCGAACGCAACGATTGGCTCTGCTGTGCTAGGACCGCCTTCAGTGATATACACTCTTCACGGCGGCGTTTCAGCTCCTCCTGCAACGCACCGTACTGAGCGTCCATTTCGCGCGACTCAACGCCACGTTTAATGCTGTTGCGCAGTAGGTTATAATCCTGGCGCAGCTTCTCATTCTCCACCTCCAGTTCAGAGGCGCGGATTGAGTCTTCAGTGCTGAAGGTGGAAGACTTCTTTAACCGGGCTAGCTCCTTACGTAGTTGATCGCTCTTAGATTTCTCTTCCTCGAACAGTTTTCGCATGCGTAAAATGATGGCCGTTTGGTCCTTTTCCGGCGAATCACCTACAGTCGAATCCGAAGGATCTAAAAGAGGTAAAATCGTAAGTGAGTAATTGATGCAAATTATGCTTTGAGTGTTAGTGTGATTAATAGCGTTAGTACGGGCAAAAGAAATTGATGCTAGTATGGTTAATAGAAGTCTTAACATGTTATAAAACGGTAAAATATAAGTCATAGAATAGAATAATGGTTTCTTCTTCGTCTACCTGTGAGTATCTTAGTTAGTATCTCGTCTACGATAAGGATCTTCTGTTAATCGTTACTTATAATAGAGTTGGTTAAAATATCACTCATGTTAAAAGGGAACAATGAAAAAGGACACAATTGAAAGCAGCAATCTTAAACCCTGATCTCAAACGCCTTCCACCAAATCGCAATAATTAGATTTCAATCTGAGGATACAACATTTCATAAGATTAGTAAGGATTAAACCACATCCACTAGGCAGAGTCGTCGTCGACATAACGACCTCCCAGCGACATTCTCACCTTTCAGCATACCGATTGAATCGGGCGGTGTTCGGTACACCCGTTCGTAATCAACGAAAGGATGTTTCTTCTCATCCTTCCGCTCACCATGACTAGCGACAATTGTACTACTAACGCTATAATTACTACTAACAGAACCACTGCCGCTGCGCTGAGCCCCCCGAGTAAGGCTCCCACCACTAGCGCCAGTTGCGAGGCTACTGCCGACATCACCTTCGTATGGATGGGGCGATGCGCGCCGAATGTCCAGCGTGTTCCTACCGGACGTGTAGCCGTAATCCTCTTCGTTCGTGCTGGACGCATTGCTGACGGAACGTGAATGAGTTTTAAGCTCATGCGAATCCGCCATAATGCGCTGCAGCCGGCGAACTTCCTGTCGGAGGGACAGATTCTCATTCTCTAGTGCATCCTTATCCTTCACCGTGCGCTGGTAGGCCGCGTGTATCTCTTCTGTGTCCGCCTGCGATACCAACCGGGCACGTTCGATCTGCGTAACGGCGCTAATCTCCGTTACCTCCCGGCGAACCTTTGCAAGTTCCTGTTCAAACGCCTCTCGTTCCCGTTGGCGGTCTTCCTCTTCACGCTGCTTCTCTTCCAGCAGTTGCATCTTTTCATCACGCTCGCCTTCTAGCTGTCTTATCGAGAGCATCAGTTTCTCATCCTTCTGGACCAACTGTAGCTGTAACAGCTTAAGCTCGTTCTCTAACCGTTTCATGCCTTCCAGCTTCTGGCGCATCTCCACAACCTCAGCGTTTTGCTTCTTCAAGGCAACATTTTCCTTTGATAGGACATCCTGCCGCTGCTGCAGCTCAATGATCTTGTTTTCGAGACCCTTGTACATCTTCTGGATGTGTGCCACGGTGCGCGCTTCGGCCTTCAGCTTCTTGAAAGCACGCCGCGCAAGGAAGCGCCGTATGGCAGACTGACATTTGATGATATTTGCCAACCGAGCCCGGTATCGACGACGGGCCAAATAACCGCGACAGAAACGTTGTATCTGGGTGGCCTTATAGTTATCCAGCACCTCGTGGAACTTGCGCCGAGCCATGTAACCACGTGCACGGGTTTGGAGTCCCAAAACAGCTTTCCGTATCTGAAGATACTTCTTGCGCTGCAACCAACCGCGTGTGTAGCGTTGAATGACGATGGCAGCACGATTCTTGCGTAGATTATCGGCGCGTCTAAAAAAACAAGAAAAGTTTATATTTTATTACAAACCAAGTTAAGTGAAATATCGTTTCACCATACTTTCTAGCCAACATGCCACGAGCGTGTCGCTGTAAACCAAGCGCAGTCTGTTTCAACCGCAAGTACCGCCTCCTGCAGATGAACCGGCGAATCAACGACTGTACTACGATGATGTGCTTTTTCCTCGTGTCACTTCGCACCTGCTCTAAATACGCAACTTGACCAGCGCGGAAGAAGATTTGCGTGTTGCCCAACCGATACTTGTCCTCATCGTGAAGCCAGTTGCGCACAATATTCGTACAGGTAGCCTTCACGTGCCAGTCGACGATCTGCAGCCGTTTGCAGAGCAACCGGTAACGTTCGTAAAAATCTTCATACTTCCAGCGCGATGGGAAACCGGCGGCGGATATGCGTACCGTTTCCAACACACCACAAGCGCGCAGCTGTTGAACGATCTTTGGTGCTTCCCATTTGAACGGTGCCTTGTCATCGTTTGGCTGGAATGAAGGTGAAGTAAGAAGCCACAATCAACAGTGAATCCGATGACGAGGTAGAATCGTAATTGTGTTAGCCATTCGAAAGTGTTCTCATACCTTAATACAGCGCACGTAATGTGGTGTCGTGTTGTGTAGCGTCGTTATCAGCTGCGTCAAACTCTCGCGGAACTGAGAACCGACGGTTTTTCTTTGCTGTTTCTGAGTCAGCGGCTGGGTGAAGAGCATGGTATTAAACAAGAACAATAAATATCTATTAATGTACATCGAGCGTTGATTATCACTCTCCGTGGTATCCTTAAAATTCTTGAGGTATTGCAATTCATTACTGATTTCCTATTTAGAATCCTTTGCATTAAATATTAACTCTTCTAAGCGTGAAAATCTACGAACTATTTCATGAGTTGATGAACCGACGATACAACAGAGCATCATTACGAACTATCACATGGCTTAACCAACTAACCTTTTTCTTCTTTTCCGCCGACTGCTGCAGCGGGAACAATACGAGGCAGAAACACACCACAAAACAAGCGGGAAATAGCGCATTAGAGTATTTACACACGACATTACAGAATTGTGACACAACAACATGAAGCATGAAATGTATGTAAAGCATGAAACGAAATGAAAAAAAAACAACCAAAAACCATAAAAATCTTCATTCATATGCAAACGTACGTACCTGACTTCTTGCCGCACTAACCATAATCTTAACACCAGCCGTCGGTGTTTTTGCATCCACATCCGCGTGGCCCTCTTCCATTAATCTCTGGCACAAACGCATACCGGACGCTTTCAGCACGCTCACCAGCTCCCGAGATACGGTATCACGGTTCTTCTCCAAAAAGCCTCGTGACTCATACTGCACCGTATCGGAGAAGTGTTTGATGAGGAACGCACTCGTACCGAACCGGGGCCGGTCGAAGTGTTTATACTTGCTACACTTTTCCATCAGCTTGCCAACCCACGATTCGTCACTGCCCCGCGGCATTCGGCATTCCTCGTCCAGCAGATCCAGAATACCAAGCTTCGACTCGATCAGATCAATGCACGGTTGATTGTCGTAAAAATCGATCATCTTCCACTCGATGCCTTCCCGCAGATATTGCTCCTGTTCTAGCTTAAACACATGTTGATTAAACTGCTGCTGAAGTTTCTCGTTTGCGTAGTTAATGCAGAACTGCTCGAACGAGTTGATATCGAACGTCTCAAAGCCATAGATGTCGAGAACACCTGAAAAAGGAAGGGTATTGAGGTTGAGAAATGGGCTCACCCAAAAGAACTGACTGAAACTTAATACTAACCTATGAAACAACAGGTCTGCTTCTTGCTGCCAGCCAAGTTTCGGTTGATCTTCTGAACAATGTGCTGAAACAATTCCGCATAGATGTGCTTCGACAGGGCGTCTCGGGTCGCTTCTGCCGTTTGCTTGTTCATGGGAATCAGTACGCTATCGTTCATCGACTCGATCTGTCTCGTCACCAGCCACTTTCGCAGCTCCGCCCGATCAAGCTGCAGAATGTCACAGGCAACGTTCAGATGCAGATCGTTGCTAGCGATCGAGCACGCTTCGCTGTCCACCTCCTGCGTTTGACTTTTCTGTCTGTGGTTGAACACTACATTACCCAGATGTAGTACCGATGCGATCACCTTCATTATATCGCCTATCTCCGCATCATCGAAACCGAGCGTCTTGAGCGCGGTCAGCGTATCCTCAAACTGATCCTTATCCGAAAGTTTGTTAATGTTGGGCGATTCGCCTTGGTTTAAGAAATGAAACTTATCCTGATGATCCAGCATCAGCTCGGGCCATTGATCGCGCGCGGCACATAGTTGATAGAAGATGTGATAGTTCCGTTCGCCCGGTGCCTGAAACACAACGCGCGACTTCTCCAACAGATACGTCTGCATCGTGCCACCAGTCAACGCCATAGAGTGGTTGTTCAGAAACAGCAGCTTCGTGAATTTGCCAAACCGTGAACTGTTGTCGTTCCGGGTAGTTTTCGCATTTCCGATCGCTTCCATGATGGGACTGCTGGCGAGTACCTTCTTTTCGATCTGCGTCTCCGACTCGCTACCACCAACAGCGGCAAAGTATCGCATCGCGTACTTTGCTGACACCGTCTTGCCGGCACCCGATTCACCGCTCACGATGATGCTAATGTCACATTTTTCCCGCTCGAGCTTAGCGTACGCCTCCTCGGACACTGCAAAGATGTGCGGTTCCAGCTCACCCATTGCGTGCCCTCGGTACGCTCGGATCAGATCGGCTCCATATAGTGGCAACTCGGCGTACGGGTTGATGGCAACCAGCACAATACCGCAGTACGTGTAGATGGCCTGTCGGTCACAGAACCGAACCTCCAGATTGTACAGCACATCTGGTTCGTGTAGGTACGATAGTGCCGTGAGATCATTCTGCCCAATTAGGATGGTCGGATTCCGTAGCGGGGGTAGATCGACTGCACTTTGAAGCTGTACCGTGTGCGGTACGCCACGGTCGGTAACTAGCTTGAGCTGTTTATCATCCTGCTTGTAGTCTTCGGCAACGACCGCGCCTTCCCATACCGTTTCCGGATGTGGAATCCATACGCGAGCATCCTAACATGAAAGAAAGGAAAAAAGATTAGTATCTAATTTTGAGGAACATTGCAGTTACAATAAATACGTAAAAGATTGTGGTTAAATATCACCATTTTAGAACATTTTTTAATATTCATTTAAAATAAACTACCCATAGACCATCATATCAGTTTTCCTGAGCTTAATCAGCATGAAGCTGAAACTCATTGATCCGTTGCTGCGTTGTGCCCTGCCGTTACGTTTCGCAGATAGAATCCACCAGACTTCGTTCTATGCCATGCTTCGCTGCCGTCCGGTGTTCAGAGAACTAGTCCAGGGACGCCCTGCCGCGTATCGACCAATACGTCTTGGAAAGTGTCGAAAACGGCATTCGGCATAGAATTTGTCACGTCTCGCGCCATACTCGGGACCGATAAATATACCCCTCCTCGAGTCATCGGGGCGGGGCGTTTCTATCTCTTATTTTTCCACTTGCCTTCATTCACAGCAAAACAGAGCGTGTCTCAAACGTACGGAAAGAACAAAGTATGTAATTAGCCTATCCCTTGACCATAGCAAACTTCTTCACTGTACAGCGATGGATTCGGTGAACTGTGCAAATGCTACTTTGAGGCTCCAGTTACAAATGCTTCATGTCGTAGAGGGTCGCCTTCAGTTCTCGAATCCTAGCTTAAGCACTAA
Organism: Anopheles marshallii; assembly: GCF_943734725.1. Lineage (NCBI taxonomy): Eukaryota > Metazoa > Arthropoda > Insecta > Diptera > Culicidae > Anopheles > Anopheles marshallii. Next base: position 52,834,262 of record NC_071327.1, read on the forward strand.
ATCCGCATTGCTTTGCGACATCACGGTACGGAGGATTGAATTTCACCAACGATAACAATAATATAGGCAGGAAAAGTGTATCCATGGCACAGGCACACATATGCAGTACGGTATGGATTACGTCTCTCGAGGAGACTACCGTTGTCTTTAACATGCAGGCTAATTTTTTAGCGAAATCGATAAACTAATAACCATTAAGTGGTTATTCTTGAGGTTTGAAAACATATGCAGGAAATCGTTGTATTTACCAATGAGATTATAATCGATAAAGACAATAAGAATCAAAAAAATGTGTAAAGTTAGTTACTTATTTACCAACTTATCATACGCATCGTCTGTTTCAAGAGTCTTTTGAACTGCTGACGATCGAGCGTCATCGTCAATCAATACATGATCTGTGTCCTTTTGGCAGCCACATCAACGCTACTACTACTCCACGATGTGGACGGTAAAAACAATTTTTCGATCTGGGTTGTATAATGTCATTCTCGTGACATGATCAAAGCACAGTGCGCTGAAATCGCTACATTGAAATCGTCGTTTAATAATAAAGCTCAATGTCATAGCGACTTCCTGATAGCTCCATACAAGCGTTGCCCAAAATTCGACTGAGCATTTTCCTTACAAACGTTCTGGTTTTTATCAATTTTAGACAGATTCCATGCCTCAGAGATATACAGGGTATATATAGTGTTCAGGGTTTGTCCAGGATTTGAGTTTATTGTCTTGCATTGGTGTGCACATGCTTGCAGGGACATCGATTTGTTCCCTGTATTCGTTGAGAATCGACATCATACAGAACCAAACAAAAAGTCCATAGGATTCAATTCAAGCGCAGCTTGGAGTCCAACAAGTTCTGTCCAAAAAGTTGGTTAAATCGATCAGAAATCAGGTTTGGACCAAATACCCCGTACATTCTGGTGAACAAGAAGTGTTAATCTCCGTACGAGGTTTAGAAGACTGGAGGCAACAACCTGCACACAAAAACTAAGTGTTAAAGTGTGTCGTGTTGATTTTGACGTTGTTTCTCATAGTATACCAAGGGAATTGTCCGCGAATGAATTCTTGATAGACTGCAACGGAAAATCTGTGCCTCAACCTCTTTCTGTTGATTCCTGCGGAAGAACAACAACTGACAGAAACCCTGTACATTTTAAAGTGATTATGTATAGAAAAACTAACAACATTGGCTAGAATCATACTCTAAACCAGTTTTTTTTTGTAAGTGTTTTGACGTTTACAAGCTTAACCGTTTACAACTCCCAATACAAATGACAAGTTAAGCCAAGTATAGAAGAATTAGATTGTTTTCCTAATAAATGGTTCGGTCAGCTGCTCGACAAATGTTGTAAAAAGCCATTTTGCTAGCTAGTCTGAACAGGGGTAGACCATGTTTCGTATGCTAAAAATGTAAACTAAAATTTTAAACGAAAACAACTAAAAAAGGATTATTTTAATCAGATTTATATACTGTTTCAGATGGACTCAGAGCAATACGGCCTGGCCGTTCTTGTCGAATAAAAAGGAATGAATTCCAAGATAAATTTCTAAACTTCAATAGATTTTTCTCAACTTGTAGTTCCGAAAAAATGATCCCTTGTATCATGTTTTAGGTCAAAATGCATTGCTCTTTACGAATCCGTACAGAATGATACAGACCGATAAATGGATTATTTGACAGATACAGGCTGAAAGCTTATGCTCTCTAACTTATGGTATGATCTGCCCCATTAACAGACAAGAATGTGAACATGGGGCACGAATAATGGCGAGTACTTGTACGATGTAAATTTGTATTCAAAGCTATTGAACACCCTGCATGTGAATGATGGAACTATAAATGTTTTGTAAAAATGTCTGTGAAATTTGCAACAGGTTGGTTTGCCTGCATCATCTATGTCAACATCAATGCTGTGAACGGTCTTGATTTATAACCCATGATAGGTTGAATAACTTTGAGGCAATACCCCTAGGAGGCAATACAAAATCCCGAGAGTTTTCCATCCACCAATACTGCATGATAATGATTAAGGGCCTGTGACGTTAAGCACCGCATGGTCTGTGACGTCATTCTCGTTGTCCTTGTCATTCCGATAAGCGGGCTTGGTGGGAATGCCAGGAGCTAATTACGATCTGCAGTTTCACCTATGCTGTAATATTGTCTAATACCTTAAAATCTATTTATGGAAAGAGTATAGCTGCTTTTACATCATCTTCCCATCTTCCAGACCCTTGAGAAGGATTTTGGGTGTGATAATTTTAATACTTTGAGCCGTACCCTTTGATTGGCTAATCCAGAGTATTTTAACAACTTTCAACTCATTAAATAAGATCAGTGTAATAATAATATCGTTATCCCATTACTAACATTTTGTACCGTCCAGAATTCAGCTGAACATCAACAGCTGCCTGCAGTCAAAAACATATGGTGGTAAAATGTGCTGCTCGTCGGAAAACCTTGCGCCAGCGCCTTGCAGTCTGAGGGTTTTCCGAAAATGCAACTTCCTACCCGAAAGATTTCTCTCTCGCGCTCAAATCACGCTCTCGCCGCCGGCAAAGGACGAAGGACTGTATCCGCGGAGGATAAAACTCTCATCTACGTATCGATTTACCGTACGCATCTATGGGAATGGCAGTCGTTGTTCCTTTCCATTTCTCTCCATTTGAATGTCAAGTTCATGGTCGATTCATTAATGATGAAACATGACCCTGGCAGCTCCCCATTCCAGGAGATGGCGGAGAGGATGAAGTTCACGACGATCCTAATCCAATAAAATTGGGGTGCTCCATGACAGAATTTTAAAACCTTAGCAAAAAAAACAACTTGTCGACGTAACGATTGGCCACCAGGTGGGGAGGAAAATACGTCCAATAAAATTCGCTACCCAACGTAAGTTTGCTGTCGTCGTTTGTAACAAAACAAAACCCAAAATCCTCCTGTGTGCTGTTACTCTCGTACCGTTGCCAGTTTCGCATACCCTATGACCCCCATATTAAAGCGTGAGGGTGGAATTTGGCAATGCACGTCTAGAAAGCCACTCAATGCCACGACGACAACATTCATCCAAACCCCCCTTCTAAAAACGACCACGACATCGAGCAGCATGCATGTGTTGTACTGGGGACGTTATTTACTCACTGATAGCGTCTAACCGTTACGTCAGATGCTCAGGGTTTACTCATCTTACGTGTATTGCTGATAAAAAAGAAACCCACGATACGGCGTACAAGCAGCAGAACAAGGCAACGCAGGTGTCAACCGTGGCATATGGATTCAATTTGATAAGCATGGCGGGAATGAACAAAAAATAAAGTGAATGTGTATTTTTTTTTAATAATGTACATAAATGTACAGATTTGTTAACAAATAAATTAATCATTCAACATTTATTCGTGGTATAATTTCCAAACAGCTAGTTATAACGTTTCGTTACATGAATTAATAAATCGTTCAACTACTTCGACATCTTAAACAAAATTGGATAATATACACTCTTATGCCCTTATAATATACACCCTTGTACCTCACGGATATTCCCAACAACCAGCCTAAGTATGTAAACGTGATGAAGCATTTAAGATGATCGTACAGATGCATCGTGTACGACGGTTTTGCTGCAAGCCGAAAACCGAATAGACACAACAAACCCTTTCGAAATCGACCGACACACTGTCGAACCGTTTAGACACGGTTTGGTGACCCCGAAGATAGACCACCTCAGAAGCGATCATCCGGCGTGGCTGCTGTAAGGACGTACCCGTGCTATTGCGGTTAGCTTTCCACCGGAGGCACCCGGCATTATCCATGCGATCTGCCGCAATCATCATTCGTCCAACCGCAGCAAAGCCAAGGACAGGTCAACAAGGCAACGCGGGTATGGATCGGCAAACGATCGGGTGAGGTTATGGTCGATGCACCCCAGCGGCAACACCTACCTAGTGCGCGATTGCAGAACTATTTCACGATCGTGCCACCACCCAGTTTGACCCAGCCGAGATCTCGTGTGGCTGGCAGTGCTTTCGCATCTATTATTCCACCGCTTTCGGTGCCAACTCTTTCCACCCATACCGTACCGGTGGCTACACGTGATTGCGACAGCAGCGTGGAGGCTACCGTGTCCGGAACAAAGGTAAACCTATTCCCTTCGCTGTTCACAACAAAGATGTGTTTCAAGCTCAAAAACCTCTCATTCTCCGTCTGTTTTAAGAGTTTTTCTAAAGCTACTGGTTGTAGTGGGTGCACCTCACAGCTGAAGCGACTCAGAGAACAATTTCTTTGCGTAGGTCTAGAGAAGGGCTATTAAAGACTCCGCTTGAGGCTTGTTGGAGGGGGTAGATAGGCGATTACGATCATCCAGACCTGAACCAACCCAAACAGAGGCAATGCAGTGTTTTCTCCTTCCCTCACAGTTGTTGTCGTAAGAAAGTTCTTCGTGGAGCATAAATTGGGAAGGTTGTGCTTTTATTTTCTACGTGTCGACCCCAACTCGTGCTCGGTCCGGAAGGTAAACGTCGAACGGCATGGCCCGCCCGTATAAATGGGTCACAACGCTTCTCACATTCTAGCTATTGGAGTGACCTGCTTTTTCCACCATGGAAGACGGGTTGGATGGCAGAGTCATGCCGTGCAGAGAGGAGGGAGTGAAAGATTTGATAAGGGTTAGCACCTCACGCAGAAAAGGTTACAACTGCCATTTGACACGGAACGGGAGGAAGACTACAATTTATTAAGTGCCGGTTCCCACAGTCATTCGGAAATGGATTAAGCTACAAATGAGTCAGCGATCATTAAGTCATCCGCAGTGGGATTTAATTGTTTATTGAGTTGCTTTTCATTTAAAAAAAAATTGCTAGCAAAGTATGGGCTTTGAGTGAAAGTTTGATAACAGAGCTATTTTATTACAATTTGAGGTCTGACAAAAACATGAATGTTAGTGACGTTCACCACCAACGAAACAATATTTGACAACCAACTATTTATTGAACTAATTACGAAGCCATGTAACTTAGATCCACTTTCGATCGGTGTTCCCAACAACCGGACAAGAACTCGTCCCACTTTAAGTTTTTTTCCGTTTGTTTTCTCTGCCTACGGCTGTTATCAGTCGCGTGCTTACTCATCGCACCGAAAACAAGCATTGAAAACGGCACAAACCATTCGATTGATAAAACGGTGTCATAACACGGGTGAAAGAAGCCACTTCGTAGCAGGCAACGTGGAGCCCTCGGGAAAGTGTCACTCGAGTGCTGTACCGTGCTTGACTCAGCGTCCCTTGTAGTTCAAAGCAAGAAAATAACAGTAACGCTGCAAAGTTCATTGCCAAGCCTTCGGCATGGTGATAATCTTTATCCCACTCTAGTGTTTGTTCCGCAAATCTCAAAATCCCACCTCTCTCTGTCTCGGTGGGTGTCCAATTAGCTTCGATTTTAGCGGTTAACGATCGTGGGAGATGTAGGGGTGTCAGGAATGAAATTAGGGAAGGAAAACTTTAACCTGAACTACAATAAAACTCGGCATTACGGCTCGAACCTACCCAGACTATGGCCTCCGATAACATACACTAAATTGGGGTTCCAAATCGAGACATTAGGTTTGCAGTGGCAAATCAGGACAATGCTTCGCACAATGTGGCTGATAATGAACTACAACTAGGTTAAGGGCTGTCCCGTACTTTAGGGGAAATGTTATCAACCTCTCACGATCACAGCTATTCATTGCGTGTCAAATAAAGGTGACAAAAGTATATCAAATTGCAGGCTCAGTATTGCTCTCAACAGTAGCAGGTCTAACTCAGGAACTCAAGATGACATTGTTTTACTTTTCGATGCGTTGTGACTTCTTTTGAGATAGAAGTTGTGCCCGAAAATATTTCACTCCACGAAGGAGGCATTATTTACAGATTCATACCCCACCATCATCTACAGCAGGGGGAGGGGATGTGTTATCTTTGATGCCTTTCCCTTCCACCCCTCACTACTTCTCGTGTCTACAATCATTGTGAAAAAAGTAACTATTGCGACGTCTTTTGCCCACTTGGCTATCCATTTTTGGCATTGATTTCCCATAGGTGAATCACTCAAAACCTTAGGGTTTTCAGTCGAGATTTGAACCCAAACCAGAAACGTGCGTCATCGATTACGCTATTTAATCGGCCCCCTCTCCCTACGGCTTGTTGCTAAATGGAACCAACAAAGACGCACGAATGAAGGTAAACTATTGAGAAGAATAAGAGAGTTCAATTTTGTGTGCAGTATTCTTTGCTAATTTGGCACCAAAAAGCTTGTGGATAGAGCGAACCCTAGAGCCTACACTATTCATTTGCAAAAAGGTGTGTTTTGTCTCTACTTTTGGATAACAAGTAGATCTTGATCAGTAGATCTTGATTTCTCGCCATAGCTTTTGCAACATGAAAGTGATTAATTTACAGTTCATGAAAGAGACTTCTAAGTTACAGAGAATTAAAAAGGCTAAATAGTTGATTGGAGATCAAATTGCAGGTAATACAAGTGACATTTGCTATATGTTAAGAAAACGTAAGAACATCTTAAATACTCAATTCTAACAAATATCTTCTAATGCTTATGCCATCAATCTTCATATTTTATTTCAAACAAACCCCAATTCTTTGCAATTACTATGTACATGTTTGGCTCGAACCTTAGTTGGCCTTCTTCGCATAGTGTCGTTAAATGGAAGGCAACAAACCCTGCACAACGAAACTCTTCTCAATTACACATCGCATTAAGATCCGGTAGACAAAACATTAGCGTCCCCCCCCCCCCCCCCCCCCCCCACTATATCCCCCCAAAATAGTGGGGACATAGGCCCAACCTTAGCTATTTGGTCTTTTGCTGTCGGACACGTATTACACGGGAACGACCAACACACTCCGCCCGGTGGTCCACACAAACACCCCAAAAGCACCGTTTTCCGGATGTATCATTGGACGGTTCCGTTTTGTACCGTGGCGAAACGAAAGCCACAATAGAAGAAAAGCGTGTGGACGGCAAGGCGTGTTCTGAAGGTATGATGTTCAAGTCACGACACTGGAAGCCAAAGAACCCGCGATACCCGATCCGGTCTAAAGGAACGAAGAAACCGTACAAGCGCACCCTTCCGGGCGCACACTTCTGGTGCCGCACAAACGCAAATGAAGAATTAATAGTTAATAACACAATATTGTGCACCTACAGATAGGGTCCAGCCCTACTGTCGAGTTGGTGCGTTTACTTACCTTCACGTACAGCTCCGTCGACGACATGGTTGCACTTTAGGGGGCTGATGAACGATGCGAGACGATCAATCTGGCAGGAAGGTGAAAACATTGCGTTAAAACCGATTTACTTGCGTTACAACCGATCATTTGCCTATAAGATTGATGATAGGTGGTCAAAAGCACAGCTACATAAGACCAATAGTTATGTTTGGGGTTATGTTTTGCCTTTCTTGTGCGTGCTGGCGGTGCGTGTGGAGGTGTTGGATACGATTATCCCGCATTTAACTTTCTTCTTCTCACTCTCCCTATCTTCTCACCCTTTCACTCCGGGAAAGGTGTGTGAGGTTCCAGGTTGTCGAGCCCAAAAAAGACCACTCCACTTCCACAACGTTTGGTAGTGTTTGTGAACGATTCTACCATTTAACCCGCTGCCGTGCGTTCTGTGACGTCAGAGCGATGGACAACATCTTCACTGCACACCCGAACGCGTTTCCATAGCCACCTTTGACCGTATTATTACGCAAATATTGCACACTGCAGCGCGAAAAAGCGAAATACGACACCGACCGGCGGTCTCACGCACTCACAATTCAATGCTCACTGTTTGCCACACAATCCATCTCACGTACACACCACCAAAGCTAGAACACGAAACAACACGCAGCCCAATATTAGCGAGCCCACCGCCTTGTGCTTGGCCTTTTCTTTGCTTACGTCGTGTGAAAATTGCGATACATGCGTTTGGGGTTCGGGGAAGCCTCACATTGCTTCTTCGTGCACCACCTTTGCACCCCTCCACCTTTTGCACACGACTCTCAGCACCTCACATGCACTCACACACAAACGCAACCGTGGGCTCCCGCACTTTTCACGTGCGTTCTTCTCACTGGGTCACAACGGTTGGCTGAGATCGATAGTGAATGGAAGGGTTAAGCGGGGAAGGGGGAGGGGAAGAGGGTGGCTATCATAGTAACGGGAGGGTGGAATTTATGGCAAACAAACCACGCACACTTTTTGCTGCACACCACTTCACTCTCGCTGCACTCACTCTTTGTTTAGTGCAGGATAAGGGGCGACAGGGTTATGGGGATAGGGGGATAAGTAAATGACTTTCCTCACCGCATGGCTTTAAATCCCGTACGTGAATACACCAGAACTAAACAGGTGAGCCTTCCTTTGGTTCATTAGAAAGGTCACAAATTAAATTTCCGATACTTTATTACTGCAAGCGCAATCAGTGTGCGAGTGAACTATTGTTTTTACGTTACTTTAGAACCTCAAAATGAAGCAACCAACAAGGCACACGCGAGCGGTACGTCCGCGCGCCACCAGTACTGAGAGAGAACAAACAAACAGGTTGAGCACAGTCGGTGCAGAATCGTATTCGATGGGAATAATAACAAATAATAAGATTGACAGCTGTAGCGCCGTGTACGTACACGGGTGTGATAGTGTATGTGAAAGGAGCGCACAAAAGCTTACAGGGCTGAATGCTATACTACCATTGGTCAAAACAAAGACTTATATCGCGGTATTGAGAAGCAAAATTTAAGCAAAATCTTCCGGGTCATGGTTAAAAAACTTTTGTTGTCTAATTACCATAACTAATTGCACCAATTGTTCTATTCTTGGTTTACGACCCGTAAGTGGTGTCATGCACACGACCCCTGTAATATAGGAGGCTCACCAACACAATACAAAACTCATCCGGCTACAAGCTGTCAACATGCAATTCGTTGCGCAAGTATCGAAAGGGCCTTTTCGTGTATTTGAGGCTTTAACACTGAAGCACAGAACGAACGCAACTTAGATAAAACACAAGAATAACTTATGTCTACATTTTCTTCACCCGAATAATCGGCACTCCACTGTATTTGGCGCAATCGATGAATTCAAATTAATCAAATCAATCAATTATTTACCTTAATTTTACAGATGTACTAAATAGTTAACTAACCAAATTACTTACATATTTCATGTATAACACATCTCATCTGTACATGTGGAAGACCTCTAAAAAATATTTAAGGGCCGGGTTGTCCGGTTTCATTCTGATGACATGATAAGCCCATCGGAGGTTAAGAGGCGAATGAAGCTGCCCAGCTCAAAGCCTCTATAAAAACAATAAACAACAACAAGCCCATCGGAGGCTTACGAGTCTCATCGCTGTACGATCGTGATTTTATCGTACAGCTCGTAGAGTTCTTCCGCACATACATACAGGCCAAAATCCTTTAGAATAACAGGGAATTAACATAATATCGCATAGAAATATAAGTTTATGTGATGCTACACAGAAGCAAATTTTCCGTTTGGCTTGAAAAGCAAATGTGAAAAGGCTTTTCCGTGTGGTACAGTGTGCCAGACCTGAAATGGTACACAATTCGAATTGGCGAAATGATAAGAAAAAATTCAGTACCCAATCTAATTACAACGTACAATTCCATCGGTTTTATTGTTCCATCAGCCATCAGAGCGTCCATCATCACATCGTCCCTTAGAGTCCCTCCCTGCCACAAAACACTCTCAATGCAGCATAATGATGCTTTCGTGTTATAATGCTCAATCCCAGTCCTACCTTCCAATGGGTATTTTTGTTATGTTTTACTGGTAGACAACACTTCTATGAAGAACATTTCGATCCATTCGGTTCCACCACAGGAAACAGGATCATCTTGTGTGACTGGATGTTTGGGATTTTATAGGAAGCTAATAAGGGGATGTGGGGATTATCATCATCATCTGCTTCTAGACACGCACGAGATCCCCCATCGGGAAAATATATATTGTGGTTTGTGTATATAAATATGTGTGTAGATTGATCTTTCAAATACAATATTGAGGATATTATACCGAATCTGCTGTTGTCCGTTCTTTTTCTTTATCGGGGATCTCTCCATTCGCCCAGCCTAATGCCACGTGTGCTTGACTTTCGATAAAAATCTGCTCACTGCCACCTTTTGGGGTTACTTCTTTTCTGTTTTCCCAGAGAACAAAAAAACATTCTGTCCCTCGAATACCAGCCCCCTTTTGCTACGCTTCACACCCCGTGTACACAATACTATACGAATATACATATTTATACTTTGATCGTTACATAGTTCTTGTTCTTTTGTGGATTTTTTGTTCGTCAGTGTTATTTTGATTTTTTTGTATGCTCTGTTTGGGTTTTTGTTTCGTTTTTACTGCTCTGCTCACGATCCATTACACAACTTTACATTAATCTTCTGCCTTAAATATCTACTACTTCCTTTCATGCGAACCAATCCTTGATCCCTTCGCGTTCCCCCTTTTTAGCGTTCTTTATGTGCGTGATTTTTCCATTTCTTCAGACATTTTTGATGATAGAGAGAGAGATCAATACACACACGAAGTAGAATTTTTGCAGGTTGTTCGTTTACAGTTTCCGGTGACATAGCCTGTGTGTTGTGCCATAACGATCCACTTTCATCCATGGTATATCTAAGAGTAAAGTTCATTTGTAATGTTTTTCTTTGCAAAAAGCAGAAAAAAGCCGTAGAAGATAAATAAACGAGCTACTCTCCCTGCGTTTTCTACGCCGTAGTTGGGGTCACACCACTTCTCCTACGTAAAACTCGTTGGTACAAGTTGTAAAAAGGGGGAAAAGGTTTCTATTTTTATATAAAAAGTGTTCAAAAAGAATAGCTCCCGGTACTGGCAAATCCGAGATATCCGTTCGGGTCTCTAAAAGACGCTTACGAAGCAATAATAGAGTCCATATATCAAAGCCGCTTTTCACGCAAATATTAATCCCTAAACACTTGCCTGCCGGTGTTGCTGGTGATGCTACTATCTCCCTTCTTTTTGGGTCAAATCGCTCGGATATGTGTGTATATTGTGGGAAGTGAATTCAAACGCTACCTAAGCTATTACTCTGCGTGCCAAAACGGGGCCACACGTATGCTTTCGTCCAAAAGGGTTGAGTTAAGAAATGCTTTTTGTTGGTTGGTACCATTTAAAATGTTTTGCAGTCTCTCACAAGCAGTCGCTCAAAATGCAGGCGCGCCATCGAATGAAACGTTTTGTCTGTCTAATTTGCAAACTACGAGCTGTAACTTTATCTAAAACCACATCTAGTGAAACCCAATCAGCTCATTGAGGATCATATGATCGCCCGCTATTCTTTACACGCTTCCCACAACACCAAGGATTCTTTAAACGTGCTGCTATTTATTTTCCCACCCATTTGCATATTCCTCCCCCCCACTGCAGGAAGGATGTATGGCAGTGTTAGGAATAACTGTTCAAAAGTCAGGTGGTGAAAGTGATTTTTGAAACATTACTGGCACGGCTTCGACGAAGCACCTTTGTATCAATGTAGTTTCGCGTTTAAAAATCCTTTGCTAAAATCACATGAGGTCTGATGGCGTCTTTCATTGTCGTTTCCATTGTCGGTGGATGCGGGGGATGGTTGGTAATGTGTGGTTTACAAAAGATTCTTGAAGTAGAGATCGTTTTCTTGTAAAGGCGTTTCCGTTCAAGTCGTCCCATTCCCATGAATGCCGCGTTAGGCAATTGTGAGACAAACAGGTGAAAGTATAGCTAGAAGCTCTACGCATCGTTTCTATGAAGCCTTCCTCACCTCTCTCTCTCTCTAAGTCTATTCCCTTCAAGATATGAGTTTCCTCTCCGTGAAGCTATTCCTCTATTGATGAACATGATTGAAAGCAATTCGTTAGCTTCTTCGGGGCTTATATTCAGCGTTCAGCGTAGAATGTGTGCAAAAGATTAACCCTTCTCTAGTTGAGCCGAAATATTCATTCCTACCTACAATGCCTTTTCGCCATTCGTTAAATGAGATGGTGCTAAAAAAAGCACAATATCACACTCCCGCTCCCGCCCGATTCCAAATAAGGTTCGAGAAAACGGTCATTACCGAACGGAAAAACTCGAATCATTCACCACAATAATATTGACGCTGTAAACAGCGTGTTTTAGGCTCAAAAAGCTTCCAAATTATTTCGTAAAGACTACCATGCGCTATCGCCGTTCGTCATTCCACTGCTCGTCCCTCTATTATGGCCTATCGTCTATGTATGTTCACTGTATTTATATTACAGACAGTTGATAGCAAATAATGAATTTAACGGTCTTCTGCACTCTTACCTACATACACGCTTTTTGCGGGATAATTTTGGACTGGCCCTAACGATTCTGCTGAAGCTCAAAGAAACAACAGTGCCAACAGAGTGCATTATGCGCAAGCCAACAAAATAGAACGTCCTACAAAACAACACACATTAGCGTACGGAGGCGCGTTACATAGTTTCTTATAAGAATCACGTTCAGTATTGGAAGCTCTCCATAGAGAGCGTATAAACACGGTTCCTCATAGTACCGCGCCCGGTATATGTTCAGTTAGTTCAATTACATTTTAGTATTAGTAGTAGTATGCAAAGCAGTTTCGAGTGGTGTTCAATACAGTGAAATAAAAACATTACCTCTAGTTCGGAAATCAAACGAATAAAATAAACAGAAACAAACACAAAAGTTATAAATCTCAGCTTTACAATTATTATCCATTTATAATCCCTTTCTGTGTTGCAATGCAACGCAAAACATGACGATTTATGAATGTAAAAATAATAATTATATTCAGTTTTCTTTTTTTGTTTCTTTAATTTACACAAATCATTCAAGGAGCGGGCCTCCCCTATTACTATTCTTGTGACACAATCTTCCTCAACGCGCGTTCGTTTATGTATTAGCTTCAACGCATCGTGCCAGTTGCCAAAAACACAAACCCTACCATACATTACCAAGAATAATTTGGAGATATTTTTATATAAAGAAACAAACATTTGCAAAGAATCTAACGAGCAATGGCTAACAATGTTTGTTTTTATCGTTTTTATGTAGACATCTGGAATTTGCTTTCCTACCATTTACCCGCTTGCGTTCATCACGCTCCCCATCCTCTGCGCCTGTGCTACGGTAAAGTAACTCCATCTACTTTAATTAATTACATAAAAAAATGAAACCGAAACCGGTACCGTGTAAAACGTAAAACATTATTTTCGATTATTACGCTGCACCGGGTACAGACACAGAATGGAAGCTTTTGTTTCCGAGACGCAAAACATACAATATGAAATATTACAATTAGTATTTAAATATTACATAAAAATGACACATATTAAAAAAGGAAGAAATATCCAATTGATCCACTGTCGTATCCCTCTCTCTCTCTCGCGCTGTAACTGCGTGTATATTGTGTATGTTGTGTTGTATGCGCTTGTTTATGTAATGTGTTTGTGTTTATCGCATTCTCATTTTATGTTGGACAGCAAGACTCTGTTTTACTATTCTTGATTGTTCCCGTGTTTTTGCTGCGCTTTTTTGTCTTTGTTGCCTTCGGTTCAATTCATTTTCCAACTACTTTTACTTAGGCCATACCTCCCAAATGATGCAAAAATCATTCGGTTTTCGTTTCTAAGAATCGATTTACAGTGAAATCTTAATTTTGATATTCAGTAAGCATTCGCGGGGACAAAAATATTGTTTAATTATGAAAAAAAAACAGAACGAAACGCATGAGATCAACTTTCACACAAAACCAATTGCATAGCTTTTTTTTAATGAACGCCTTTTGTATCGTGAAGAAAGCAATTACTTCCACTCCGCGATATACATTTTTGTTCTGACCTACATAATGGCTTTGAATGGTCTTTCGTTCGCTCTTTCATTTCTTGTCGGTCAGATTTTTCATGCCGCCCAACCGCATGATACTGATTTGCTTTATGCAATAGGTCGAATGCTCATTACTTATTATTTCCTGCGGACAATTATTGTAGTCGCGCAGCTGTGTTAGCTATAGTGTGATGCAGTTTTGTAGTTAATAGATGTTTGCCGTATGACTTTTCGTATGCTTGCTTGCCATTAGATATATTTATAATATATTTAGTTGCTGCTGCTGCTCATATCTCGTTGCAATTCCTGGTGACGCTAGTGGGAGAAAGGAAAGTGATGATAACGTGGCACACACGAGACACCGTATACCGCTCGCCCGGTGCGCTGATTATCACCACTTTGGCAAACCACCTTTTGCTGGGCATTTTTGGTGGCCGTAAAGGTGTATTTGTAGATGTAAAACCGGGTAAAATATATTTCAATTATGGGTTGCGGGATAGTTGTGCTTGTTGTTTGCAATGCTTCTAGGTTGTGGCGGATGTACTGCTGCTAACCGTTCAACTCGATTCCTTTTTTTCTGAAACGGAAAACGGAAACGGAAATGCATGTTAGCTCACTAAAAAGCTGTTTTCATTTTATTTCCCACCCTCTCCGCACCACACACTTACCACTTTCGGTTGCATCCCCGTTAGTTGCAGCAACGGCTGGTTCTTCCTTCTTCTCTACAGCGCCATCTCCGTTCACCTGGGCCGCACCTTCCTCCGCATCGCCGTTCGTCTTAGCTTCTTCGGCTACATCGCCTCCTTCCTTCTTCTCGTCACCGCTACCATTCTCGCCCGTCTTCTTATCATCATCCTTGTCCTTCTTGCCACCCTTGTCCTCACTTGCCTGCTTCTTCGATTTGCTCTTGGCCGGAGTGGCTGGCTTCGGTTTCGGTTCCATCGACGGATCCAGCACCAGTTTACCGATGTTTTTGCGATCGTGCATCTTCTGCATCGCCTCTGCCACGTCCTCAAGCGCCCAGGCCGAATCAACCACCGGCTTTACCTTGCCCTCCTTCCACAGACCGAAGATCTTATCCACCGTCGAGCGGACGTACTCGGAACCGTCCTGCTGGTACAGCAGATGGCGCAGATTGAATCCGCCCAAGCTCTTGTTTTCGTCGAACAGCTTGATCGGAGATACTTTATCCACTTGCCACCACTGAAATTAGGAAACACAAACATGTCATTGCGTCCCACTTTCTGCACAGTCTTCCCACTTTCTGATATCCGAAGGAAACCACACTTACCGAACGAGCAACGCTGAAGAAGCTCTTGGTCTCACCGGTGACAACATTCGAGGAACCGTACAGGATGTATTTGCCCATCGGCTTCAGCAGCCCATAACCACGATTGCATTCCTCACCGCACAGACAATCCATCACGATGTCCACACCTTCGGTCGTAATCCTACAGTCGGGAGGAAAAAGCGTTCAACCATCAAAAAGGGGTTTCTTTTGCTTCCAAATGATACACATTGCACAATTCGAATAAAATACACCGATTGGGATGCTATCGCCAATCGATCATCTCATGACAGAACTGCTCAAACGAGAACAGCCGTTTACTTACTTCCGGACCTCGTTGACATAGTCGGTACGATCGATCAGATGATCAATCAGACCGGTCGCGGCCAGGGCTTCGTGCTTGGATTTCGAGCAAACACCGAAAATGGTTACATTCGGCACGGTGCGTACCAGCTGTACGATGGCTTGACCCTGAGAAGAAAAGAAACGTAAAATATGCTTATAATAAGCTCGTTCGAAACACGCATGATGTACGCATACGCATACGCATAACCCCCGAAATGTAATTGATTAATTGCAAATCGTAGAATCATATCTACCCATACACCTATCCACAGAGCTCTCTAATGCTTCATCGTGAAACATGAATGCTTTATTGCTACATAAACTTACTCAGCGGGAAAACCAGCACGAATCGTATGAATGTTCGCAACACATGCTTCATCAGTGCGTCAATGTTTGCGCCTCCTCCTTCAGGAGGTACATAATTTGATTGTCGTGCTCGTTATACAAATGATAACGACGTGCCACTGTCGCATCTAGTCAATTTAGAGACTACGGTCGAAAGATGGAAGACCACCCTGTGTCTTTTTATTGGCATGCCAGACGCTGACGTCTTCCGCAAACTCAAAGGTGTTGCAGGGAGCTCCGAAGACTCGACTTGTCAATATCATTAAGCAGTGTATGATGACTCAAATTCTGGACATTGTTCTCGTCCTAACGATGTCCAGCTTTACCACAAGCGTATTTCATACTGTCTTCATAAACATTCCCACCACGAAATAAAGATAAACTCAAGACAATCCGTACTGATCACTCGACAGGAGAAGAGAACAGATCATGTGATTATTATACCGTCCGTCCGGAACATCATTCTAATGTGTTCTCTGATGAGAGGTTTAGTTGCGACGGAAACAAACAAGAGCAGACGTTTTATAGCCTTTGGATTAAATTCTCCATTTGCGTTGCAACAAGTAAACAAGACCTTAGGAGAAACATGCAATAATCGCATACCACAATGTGTGCCATCATCCCACACGTTTCAGAGTGCATTGTTTTACTACATTCTGTAATTGATACCCACTAACAAGTCGAATATTTAATCCGATAGACATACACGTACACGACAAATAGTTTCCAAACAGCGTATCACTAAAAAAAAGTCGCATGGAAAGGAATCTATCTAAATTATTATTAAACATTAGCTGAATTGCATTAAATCAAATCGATTATTTAACACATTCCTCGTACAAATTCTAAGGTCACGTTCGCAGACGTCAACTGGATTAGCTCCAAAAGAGATAGCAAATATTACATTTCTGACTAAGAGGAAAAATTTAATCAAATAAGTAAATTTGAAACTAAATCTTGTTAGGCCAATAACAACAATAAAAAGAAAATAACGATACTTCAGGTATTAACATTTATGGTAATGCATGATTCATAGGTACAATCGTACCTAAACTGCAATCTTTTAATTTTAATCATACCTACATTTCGCGAACCGTACAAAATTAAACTTACACACCCTAGCGAATGTGTGTTTGTATCATAAAACTAATCAAACAACATCCTATGTTGTATTTGATTTTTTTTTCGGCGATAAGACTATTGTTGACCAATGATAACATTTGCACACCCGGTCCCCTTTGTAGGGCACAACACGCTTGCCGGAAAGTTAATGTATATTTCGAAATCAATCAATCGCATGTTTGCGACCTATTTGTTAAGCTTGTGTAAGCTGACATCATCTACTAGTGCAGTCGTTCATCAGATGCACCTCGTATGTCCGCACCATTAGTCATAGCGTAGAGGAGAAAGTTAAACATACTATCGAACGGTAGCTCAAAATTAACTGTACTATTTCACCGTCACTCTCACCAACATACTGCATAAAAACCCAGTAAACCCAGTTTCTATTAGCCATTGCAAGACACTGTGACAGCAATGTGACTGGTAACTTGCCGAAACGAACCGATGCATGTTTCCTTTTTCTCTAGCGATACTCTGTATTCCTACTATTACGAATCCTTACAGGGGCGCCCGACTGTCTGTCTCGGTCAATTACCGGTTGTCGACGTACTAATGTCTCAGTACCGTCCACACACAGCTGGTGGTAGTTGGAATGTGCCTGAGGCACGCGTCCCAAAACGGTCAGAGACAGCAAACAAAACATTAGGCTGAGTAATCGCCAAACTTTACCGATCATTTATATTGGAACAGACAACAACATCCTTTTCACAGTGCTCTGCGAAGTTCGAGAAGAATTAAAAAGGGGAAAAACACATTACACCTGACCACGCTTAAGGTCCACCAGTTAAAGCACTTTTCGTCAACGGGTGCAGGAGGAAATCGAAGGTGGAATACTGAAGGACTACGTCCCGCCAGAATGCGATCGATTTCTTACTCAATAATACATTTATGCTTCTATGCCAGAACACTTAGGGAATAGTGGCGTGTACCAATGGCAATACGTACTCCCTTTTACACAGTTTGATGGAGGGCAATTATCCTGCTCTTCGTCCTAACCGTCCTCAGCAAACCAGACACATGTGTGGTAAGAATATCAAGGCTACCCAAACGAACCCGAACCTTCCACAACGACAGACTTCGGAACCGAGGTTTTCCTCTTTTTTTATTGGTGATACCGCATTAGACACATGTACACCTGAGTTTGAAGCTATTTGGTCTTTGTGTCCGTATATTTTTTTTATGTAATTACTAAACAAAACGAAATAAAACATGCATACAGCACTAAACAATGAAGGAGGAATCATTAAACATCATTTGTTGATTATTCCCTTGAGACTAGCCTGTCTCGCTCAGGTTTCCATTTTTACATCGTTGTTTATCATCAAACCCTCCCCCCCATAAGGCCTATTCAATGCAATTGTTATATTCTAAAGCAAATGCATTCTTTTATCGAATGTCCCTTTTCGGAGCACTACGAGACATTCATACCCGACAGTGGCTGGCTATCGTTAGGCTCCGGTGGGAACTACCTATCCATTTCATAACATTAGCGGCGCCAGGACTACTGCCAGGTACAGTTGTCCCTTATGCGCCGTGTCGTTCTTGACACAATTCTGGCGGGCTCTACCACTACTACTGCTGCTAGTACTCGCCAGATTGGCACCACGATTCGAACAGTGCAATTTACACCCGGATCGACATATAATTAAAGGAAAGGAAAGGTATGATGAGGGCGTACACGACGACTTGGCGCCAACTTTCATGTTCAACCCTTGGAGGTTGGAAAGTGAAACACATCAGGCGTCCCCCGCTGATAGTTCATCGTGCACACAGTTTGGTGAGATCCTTTTTCTAGCGAGTTGTTGCTAGTTTTTTTTTATATTACCTCTTCAAAATGAGTGCATGCAAAGTGGCCTGTTGCTCTAATTTTCCAGCATAATCCTTGATCTAATTTTAAGCCTTTATGCGTGATTCATCGCTTGGATTGTATTAAAACGAACACGTCAATGAAGGTAAATGGGTTGTGTTATTTTAGGCACAAGGTAAAGTGAATTACAATAACGGACCTGTTCCGGTCTTCCGTATGGGTTCCGGTTTACCCGAAGCAATCGATGCAACCACAGCTAAATAATAAACAAGGATATGGGCTGGCGCCACTACCTGGGCACGTTTGCAAATCCATGGCCGATCGTAAAAATAAATAAGGATCGAATCCATCCTAAATAAAGTGCCATTTACAGCACCAGACGTAAAAAGGACCACTTCTCACCCACTTATTTATCAACCAAAATCGGTTAGTGTACGGTCAATGCGAGCTCCGGGCGGTTAGATCCTGTATCCGATCGGTATGAAATACGAATTTCGAAACAGGGTTCGACGGTTTATATTCTACCATCAATTTCCACTGCATTAAGCAGCAACAAAAACATATTACAGACGAGAGCGCTGATCCGAATCGCTGCGGTTCCGAGCACGTTTCGTTTGTTTATTATGCGTGTTCCAAACCCACACATACACACACACACACACTATGCCGAACGCTCTTGGAGTCATATTGTCCGCTATCGTTCCTGGACCATTTCCGCTGTGCGCATCGTGCTATCTATAGTTCATCTGACCGGTCCCAGGCAGTTCTATCAGCAGCTCAATAATCACAAACGTTCCTAAAATACACGATATGAAACCAACCAAGCAATAGAAAAGCAACACATCCCAATGCTAACGATGCTCTCTCTCCATCTTCTTTCTTTACAGATAAAACATTTTGCTTAAGGAAACACGAAGATATTCTTCATCTTTCACTCCCAACCTCCGCCGTGTTTTGACGTATTTGCTACGGCGTCACTTACCACACCGCCACCGACGGAATGCAGCAGCATCGACTTGCCCTCGCGCAACGACACCAGATCGAAGATGAGAATGTAGGCGACCAGATAGTTCATCACGATGGCAGCAGCGTCCTGGAATGTCATCTCCTCCGGAATGTGATAGACGTATTTGGTCGGGACGACCACCAACTCGGACCAGGCCCGGAATTCCGGTAGGGCCACGACACGATCGCCAACCTGGAAGTAACGAGAAGAAAAGAGACCGAAAAGGGTTAACAATATGCAAGAAAAAGAAGGCGTAAAGTAAGCGAATGCTCATTGAAGTATGGCAACTGCAATTATTATACTGGACGATATTTTCAACAAATTTCAAACGATCCTTCTCTTTCTCTCCTTCCACTTTCCGGAGGTGAAGGATCCTTAAGAAAACTTTGTCCGGAGGGATTATTTGAACCGTCTTGAAGGAATTTCAGACATCTGCAACTTTTTCTCATCATCCACTTATGGGACCGGGAGTGGTCAGCAATAACTGCACAATAATGCTAAGTACATATATTATTGATTGGTTGAAGCAACTTAGACAAGAAACGGTCGGCCAACTTTGCCGCCATCGATCATGAACCAAAAAGAGGCAAGATGGTAAAGACGAAAGTAACTTTTGCTCAAAAAGAGAGATTTTTTTATCCTTACAGGAGTCCTTAATATTCCAAAGTTAGATCCCAAAATAGCAAACCACCAAAACATAATCAAATGATCAACAAAAAAAACTTCCAAATACTCAGCGACAGTTCAAATGTCTGTGGAGGTCAAAAGTATCCCAAATATGTCGGTAAGAATTTTTCGGTTGATGACCATACGGTACATGCTAAAGTTTTCCGGTAAAACTTCAGCAGAAAAAAATAGGAATCTACAATCATGCCCAATGATCGATCGTAATTCATCTGCCAGCAAGTCACTGGGAGAAACAATAGAAATTCAATTCCACCAACCAATTCCACACTGTGGAGCACCAACCGAGCACAAACAAAGCTTCTACAACTTTCCGGAAAATCTAAGATACGACGATTCGGACCATATGTGCGAGCGTGATGGTGGAAATGTTTGACCAGAGTTGCGAACCACCCTTGTACGAAAAGTAGAAAATAAAAATCCGTATCTGAGTGTCTGAACTTTCGCTATGCGTCTCAGGGTTGTTGATCTGAAGTTTTCCACTTTCATCGTGCGGAAAGTTAGTACACACCACCCCGTTGGGAAGCACATTCCGAGCGTACAGGTATCCAGAGTCAGGATGTTGATTATAAAGATACTTGGCTAACCGAACCCGGTTCCATTGCTCTTGCTAACCTCGACAATGATGAAGATGATGATGATGACGGAAATTCGAACTGATGGGGATGTGAGCGTATTCTTTTTCCTGCTTCTCTGCTGAATGTGGGAACGTGATCACAATTCGTAATCAAGTGATTCACTTTCTACCCATTCGGTCGTCCTTGTTGCCGTGGTTGAATAATGTGCAAGTACTACCATACTTCCCCAGCTTGGTCTATTTTTCACGTCTCGAAGCTCCACGGCACGGTAGTTGATTTAACGACCGGCACACGACACGGACCGACCCACCGTATAAACCGAAGGTGCATTGGGGAAGGATAATGATAGGTTTGGATTGCCGCACTATCCACCGGGTGTCTAGGGAAGTGATTTTATTTTCAAACCTTCACAGTTACTAGGAGGCGGAACTTGTATGAAAAATTATGTTAGTTAATCAACAAATTTTACCAAAAGAACAAATGATTTTTGTTTATAAAAGAAAATTATTGGCCATTTAAAACTCTTTCCGAACACGACTGCTAAGACATCTCTTTATATTACGCACAACGTCTAGAACAAGAAGACGAATCATCGTGAAAACCTACAAAAGAGGAGCACAAATTATGACATAAAATCACGAAGCTTACCTTGAAACCTTCGACCTCCTCGCCGACGGCTTCAATTTCACCGGCACATTCGAAACCGAGAATGGTTGGAGTTTTCGGTGGCGAATCAATTGCACCGAGTCGGACCATCAAATCCTGGAAGTTCAATCCACTGGAAGATAAGAAAACAATGGAAAAATTTATATTAGTAAAGTATTAAATCTAAAAAAAAACTAGTATTAGTATAAACATTGAGAACTACTCAGCTATAAGTAATTCACTGAATCGATTCATAGTGTGCATTATATTTGTTTGTTTATTTGCCTATCATGCAGCTAACTAAGCAGAAGTATCTAAATTTGAATGCGTCAAACAAAACATTGCTTGGAAAAACCTTATTAAAACAATTTGTTTAAGTCTATTATACCCCAATGTTTGTAAGCATTGGGGTGAAACAACATGGGTTTCCTCAGTATATGATGAAATTTCGACTAACTCCACTTAAAATCTTGTAAACATTGTGCTAAACTAATAAAATCCGATAGAATTCTGGAATTCACAACGTTCATGACAAGCTCAATTTCTTTACGAAAATTCACAACTTGGGGGAAACCACTTCAGTAAACAGAATTCCTAGCCGGAGCGACAAATGTGTAGCCCGTGGAGACGACTGCAAACTGCTTTATTTTCCTTCTTCTAGCTACCGCTCTCTTGTACGCCACAGGAAATGTGAAAAACCGCGCCCAAGCGCCCTGACAGGGTAAAGAGTTTGTGTTTGCCAGCAAGTGTTCCAGCACATACACAATTGGAAACGTACGTTATATGCACGTACTTATTGCGAAGACACGACGTGCATCGCCAATGGTTTTCTATTTGTTTCCCAGCATTCAAACGCTTGTGGAACTTGTGGAAAATACACATGAACGTATTGCTATAGCGTAGAAAAGCAATCGGTACTTCTTTGTAGCACCACGAAAGCATTTGAATTTTCGAACTGTTCGTCACTGTTCGAGACAGCGAGTCTGACCGTGTGACGATGAGCCTTTTCTTTCGAATACTAGGCTGGTGCTAGCAAAGAGATATTTCACTTCTAAACCGCCCTCCAAAAACCACATGTCAGCTGCAGTTTCAGGAGTGGTGTTGTCGAGATCGTTGGAAAATGGGATCGAAATCGAGGAGCGGCAAGAAAAGGACAATTACTTCATAATGAGAAAATCTCTAAATTAAGAAACGATTTTCCATGGGACCGACCGTGCGGGGTGAACGTGAATGTTTTTAGATAAATGCATGCCGTTCCTCGCTCTCACTGTTTCCCCTCACTGTTTGTTTGTGTCCATTATTCCCCTATTAAAACAGTGTTTTCTATCTTACAGCACTAGAAGAATTAAGCTACGCGACAAACAAGACGACCGTGACGCGTATTTCATTCATTATCGGGGAGGAAAAAAACCCAAAAATTTGAATGACAAGTGTTGCCTGTCCCCCATGTTCTCCATCCCATATCTAAATTTACAACCGAACCCTCACACACCCTTAGAGCTTTGCCGAAAAACTCCCATCAATCGAGCACGGCTGCTTGCTGTCACCGAACGCGTCGTCGAAGCACTCTAAGGAAAACGTGCTGACACGTACCAGACCACACCAAACTGAGGCTCTTGCTGCCGTTGTTTAAGTGGAGAAAAACTCTTTTCCTAAACCCGACGGACGCATCCACTTCACACAATCTTGCCAGGTTTATATCTGGCTGGTGCTATATTTTCCAAATAACGATGAAAAGTTTTCGAACCAAGAAAGCCAAAAGGGGTCCGAACTATCTGGGGGAGTTCTGATAAAGTTGTTCGGTTAAGACGCTAAATTATAGGCAAGTAATTATTCCTGCGATTAGTGTCGGTTAGCGTGCATATCTCACCACATGTTGATCGTGCCAACCCCGCCGGATTTACAGAGTTTTATCTAAATTACCACACATTCTGGTGTCAACAGAATGCTTCAAACGTTTTAGATTAAGATTGTAGCGAGAGCGAAGTGATTTGTTTGGCAAAGCACATTTTCTACTGCACTTTGACATCTATAGTTTGTTGTTGTTTAAGAGCAGAAATTGTAAACAAATAAACAATGATAGAAAAGATAAATTATTTGAAACAAAACTACTTCACATTTCGTATTTTGCCACATCAATGTGTCAATTGGAGGAGAAATACATTGAAATAAAGCATAAGATCATCATTTACACAATAAAACCCTCATCACTGATTTAATAATGTAAATGTGGGAAAATATCCATGGGATTTTTATACGTTAAAAATTTTGTTTGGCTTTGAATAATACTGATAATGTCGTGTGACAAAGCCACTACAAATGATCTTAGTCACAACTGTTGTACTGGGAAGCACTTCAAATAAACCCTTTAGTTAATGGAGAAATATTAAATACAATCATTTAAACCCACTAACCGGCTTCCTTACTCTTCGCACAACTAAGCTTTTATTCTTCAGCAACACACTCATTAATTTTCCGTTTCATTTCCATTAGGAACTAAGTAAGACCGGCTACTACACGTGAGAAATGACACAATTATAGAAAAAAAATTCTTCTTTACTTGCGCCGATAGACAAGGCTTCAGCGACAAGGTGCACACAGCTAAGATAAACGATATCGATGAGGCAAACTTAACTCTACAGGGAACAGAAACACTATTCAATTCTCTACCTTTCCCTCCACTCAAGGAAAACCGAACCCGTAGCGATTCGGGATGAAAAATGTCGCTCAATTATCGCTTTCCCCCAAAACACTCTGCTCGGCAGGAGCATTGCTAGTACCAGAAATAGGACGGCGCGTTTTGTGTAATGTACAGCGCACTTCCTCTCCTTCAATTTCAATAGTCGTCGTCGCCGAGCAAGGCGAAACATGGACCAATTAATAAAATTTCGCTCTTCATTACGTCCTAATAATAGTCGCGTAGAACATAGAAATTACAACCGGCGGGTGTAACGACACTTAAGAGCTGCGTAACTTTGCTGGCAATGGAGTGGAAAGTTCGTAACATTATTTATTTTATCATCCGGAAAGATGATGCAATTTCTTGTGTTGTATAGAGAAATAGAAGTTAGAAAAGGAAAAATCAATCAATTAATACCACAAAACAGACTAACATAATTTAAGCTGCAACGGTAATGAAAAACACAAACAATTTTAAAATAAAACTACTGTTGTTTACACTATTTCACCTATGGAGGAGTTGTCGTAAATCATAAACAATCATTAAGAGTTGTTAAAAATATGAGTCCTTTGAAACTCATTTGAAGATTCACAAATCGGTAATGATGAATCTCTAAACATTCAGAATATTACGAATTTCTGCAATACAACTTTTTATTCATATAAAACAATCGAAGTAATTCTAGCCTTCAATTACAAAAACCATTCTTTGACAGTTTACGAGTCTATAAATTTAAATTAATGTGTTAATATGAAGATATTCGTGAATCATAAAGATTCAACAAGAATCATTCTTTTGGTTCAAAACTTCATGAATCTGTATTAGAATCATCAAAAACTACTATAAATTGCTAAATTAAATCAATTCCACAAACAAAATTTCTATTATTGTGAAGAAAAAAACAATTCTATTTCAATCTAGTGCATAATTCCCCAAACATAGTTTAATTTTTCTGAAAGCCATGTAAAAGAGTAAAAAAAAAATACAAGACTTCCCCATTACCACCACATTTTGGACTATTTTTCCCAAATTGTAGGATCTTAAGGATGAACATCAGGAATTTCGACCAATAGAATGTTAATCAACGTTTCACACTTCCAGAAGATAAGAATGATCTCCCACCTATACCTAACCCCCGAGCAATCTGACCTCAACAAACGCCCGAGAGCATATCCTTCACTTACTTTTCGCACTCCCCCCGGGCACACAAGACCAATCTGCTGGAAACTCCAGAAACAGGCCCATCGAAAGAACACTCAAATGTCAGTCACTGGGAAGTTGTTTTCTATTCCAGCTCTCGGTGCATGTTTGTGACACAGTTTGGGGGCTACACAGCACAAAAGAACGTTCAGTTTGTGATCGAAGCTGTCCACCCGGAGCACAACATCCGCATCCTAGACAATCGGCAAATAGAGAAGGTACACATTCCCTCCTGCCCACCCGTCCAATTGAAAAGTAGAAAAATGAGCCCGGGAAATAAACTTGAACAATAGAAAATTGATAGTCCATCCTTTCCCCCACTTATGTTCCTATTAAACCGGGAAAATGCCACTGCCGGTGGCATACCGGAGGTGGAAATTTCTTTCACAAACGAAACTACGGAACGGAAGTTTGCTAGCGTGGCAGGGCTCTCGCTTTTCTCATTAATTGTCCTCTCGCCGGGCGGAATCATTACTTCGAGATACGACCACAACACGCCCCACTTCTGCGTCTCCATCTCCGGAAGGAAACCACTACCTCCAAAATGTGGTGACACATACCCTCAATCCACCGCAGGGAGAGCAAGGCATGTCATGTCGAAAGTTCGTGAAGAGTAGAATGCTCGCAAAAAGGGGAGCTACTCGGTTGTTAAGCAATAAGACGTTTACATATTTTGTGGAATTTCTAGTCCGGAAATGGACTGCACGGCGGGTGGTGAAAGGAATTATATTTACTTAAGGGATTAGGGCCCACACTGCTAGATGGGAAGAAAAAAAATTTTTCAAGGAAAGCGAAACAGGCGAACATACCTGTTTCTTCCCTTCGAGACATGAAAGAAAATTGTTGCTTTATTTTTCCGCTGGAGCCTCGGCGACAAAGCATCGGAGGGCAACCAATGGAAACGAAACAAAAAAACGCAGACGAAAATGATGAAATTATGTATTCATCAGTTCTGTAGTGTGTTAATGAAACGACATTGCGACGATGCATGCTATTAAAGTAAATCGCGTAGCGTCCCGAAAAATTCCCCCGAAAAAAAACGCTAATGCAATTCAACGTTTATGTCGATGATGGTGGTACGACTAAGCCAGCGGAGAAAAGAATATAAACAGCAGAACAAGGAGTTTATTTCCATAGAGAAATTAAGCATGGCGCCCAGGTGTTTCCGGTTTAAGTAAATGACAAAAACACAGTCCATTTAGTAATGGAAATACTGAGCTCGCCGCTACACTTTCGATGGGATTAAGATAACAATTTACCGATTGGGACCTGTCGTTCCTTAAAAAATCACAAAGAGGATATCAATTCCAAGCGAGAATCTATATTTTTTCGACTTTCTTTAGTTATAGTAGAATATGCAAATTAGAACCCCCAAATTTCATTATTCCTGCTACAGTGATCTTATAAATAATGAATATCTGCACCATGAACAAAACAATTTATTAAATGCCACGCGTTACTGAATGAAAATTCCTTTATCCTCCGGCCATTCCATCAGTTGAGATTCGATCCACAACCTTCCCAGCGTATCCTTCTTCTTAATCTTAAACATCAAACTGCACTATGTATGCTTGTGTCTCGGAAAACCAGCATCGTCGATCGTTATCAATTCCCTCCTTGCGCACCGAACACGATGCTGTCTCCAGTCGGATCGAGCTCATCAATAGTTACGACATTGCTTTATAACGCCTAAAAATTTAAATCTCCTTGATATTACTTGCCAAATTGTGCCCGAAGAGTATTACCTTCCTTCATACGCGGTAGTCTGTAAAGGAATGAATGGTTGACAGACAGTGTCCCCAACTACTGTCCCTACGACAGGCGAAGACAGAGAAACAGTGCCACCGATTTTTACGATACAATTGGGAAAGCTATAAAAATAAACACTACACATAGCGAAACCCCCAAAACTGGCGGAAGCCGGATTATCCAGCCGGAAGTTACAGGTGGTCGGAGTCGTTGCGTCTTCGGGGCCCGTTACAAGGGAGCCGGAAACCGGGTCTTGCCATGAACGAATTTCGAATGATAATAGGCGCGCCACAAACAAAAAAAAAGGACAGTTATGGGCAAAAGGAGCTCGTAAAATATCCGAGCAGACAATTCCCACAAACTCCTGGTGGGGTTCGTGTGTGCAGGTCGGTTCACCGATTGGTGTATGCGTCATAAAAAGTGTAATAAAATCGCGTCTCTAGGACGTCTATTCACTTGTTCGCTCCCGGTGATATGCAGAGTGCGCGTAACGGTGGCATAAGTAGGGAGGACGACACAAACCCATCATTCGAAGGTTTAGGTCGTTACGGGTTTGGGAAGGAAAAAATTTGATCTGTTTCAGCGGAGGCTTGCAACCGTGGAGACTACGAGAGAGATAGAGAATAGCTGTATTACCAACACACACACTTATAATTTGTCACAGTGAAAGTTCATTTGAGGTTCACAATGTCCTTGGGGAAGCTGCTTGGCAGATCGTTTTTAGAGGGAGTTTTAATTAATTTTCTTACGCCGATAAGAGCCACGCACACAATGCTGTTAATTAGCGTGAGGAAAATTTCCTGACGGGCGAACATTGGCGAACAATTTCTCGAGACCGAGTGCCAAAAGTATCATTCGGTCAGAAATTGGGGCCGAACAAACGGAAATTTTGGCTGCTGGAAAGAACAAAACATTTGACTATAGCGCAAATGAGCAAAACGACCTTTGCAGGCAGCTAAGAAAATGGTATGACAAGAAACGAAAAACGAAAGGAAAACTGACGACAATTTTCTCACTTCTCGGAAGTATCTCGTTGAAAAAGGGCAACAAACTTCTTCCGTGGAAATGGGATGCTCAATTTTTGTACCATTCTTTTCCTTTTTACCTTTCTAATGCCGAACGATGTTCAGGAAAAGGCGAAGAAACCGGAAACGAACTGAATCGTATTATTGGTACGGTGCACAATTAGCGAAAAAGCACGTACCTGTTAAAGGCAAGGCCATACAAAAAAGTCCATTAAACATGCATCACCCACACAGACGATGGATCCCAAAATAGATATACACGAGAATCCTTAACAGAAAGAGCAGTTGACAAACTGAAAAGGACAATTTTCTGGTATTTTGTCTGAAAATGTCCTTTAAAGCGTATTCTTCAGTGGTTGAATTATAAAAAAAAAGGCAATCAGGATACGGAGTGTCTTTTTCTTAGCATCGTGATGACATTGTTTATTAGGTGGCACCAATATGCTGTGCATGCTGCTATACATGCAAAAACAATGCTACATTTCTTAAAATATTTTTATCACACATTAAAATTCGACAAAGAAATTTGGATGGCAAAGCCATTTTCCATGAAATTTGTCCACACTCAACAAAATTGTTGTGTATACTTATCAAATATAAACATACCACACATTTCACCTTCTGCACCGCAACCCCTGTTGTGCAGCAGAGGCTATTGACAGTCTTAACCCTCTGTTTGATTGATTTCAAAACAAGCAAAAATCCCTCGGGAAATGGTGCCGCAATATCGTACTCTCAAGACAAACTCCACACACCTAAAAGATCGTTATCCGTAACAACCAGTCAATAATGTCGGTGAACAAGTCATAAGACAAGGATAACTCCACCATATACCCGGGACCGTTGAAAAGAAGGGCGTTCCCCCCGCAGGAAGGAAACAACTCTAAGCGGAAGTCTACATTGCACCGCAATATTTGACGACCCTTCAATCAGTTACGGGGTGCGATACTACTAAACCACTCTTGCCCGAATCGTGTTTGAATGGGGATTCCTTTCGTAGATAAACAGGATATCTACTTTGCCTAGGGCATTCCAATTGTGTCGGGACGAAGGGGTGAACAAAAAACGTAGCATCAATTTTATTCCATCAAATGATGTAAAGCTACCGCCGAGGACCGGGAGATATAGCTTTTATTATTGATAAGGAAAGATCCTCACGACATATGAAATTAAATAAAACAGAACGTAGCCTTCTTGTGGTAAAGCAGGAAATTACACTGCATTGAGGGGAAGAAATAGATTTACGAGGGATTTAAGAAAACAATTTTGTGTCTTTTCTTGTCAACAAGACATTGGTAGTTTGAAATTTAATACATGTAATAACGATTTTTTTAGCTTTGTATTATTTCCCGTCTGATACAATTCTTTCATTTGGCTCACATTCAATTTGAGGCCTCTTTCACTCTCCATTACTTCGCTGGCAGACAACTGGTAACATTGTTCGGCATAAATTTTGCATCACTCCATCAACGTCAACATATTTGCTGATCTCGTACATCATTGGCCATCATTTATGTTGCACTATATGCACATTCTTTTCGCAACCATCTCCCCGACCATTTGAAAAGGAAGGAAGCTGTCAATACTTCCTATCGCTCAAGCAAACTCACTACAGAATGATGATTGCCAGACATGCAACAATGTTGCATCGTCAGCGTTCAAATCGAATAATCGGTAGATAAACTATCGGCCACATAAAAACCACAATAATAAACGATTTGCTATCCTCAATTCCATCAATTATTTGCCTTTTTGTCAACTTGGGTGGTTCATACATTTATAAACGAGCAATTACTTCCTTCAGTTGCGCTCAATAGATGATCTCTGTCATGAAGCCGGCAAGGGGGAAAAGATTGAGCATGATTAATTAACTAATTGGTACTTGAACAGCAAACAGCAAAGTCCCCCATCTCCTTGATAGATTTGATTCCAAGAGCTTGCAAAGCTATGCAATTAAAACAAAGTTTAGTTTTATTCGCTCAGCTTAATAGGAGTTGATTAAATGCATCAATAAACTAGCACTCAACAAGCAGCAGCACTGCAGTAATGTTTCAGAACTAAATTTTAAAAATAATCTACAGCAACCAAAGAACTAGTGAAACGTACATCGGATGAATAAAAATGACGATTATGATGAAGATGCGAGAAGACAACTTTGATCTTATCAAACAGTTTCATTCTTTCCGCACACCCACAACTGGTGATACAAACGATTATTCGAGTCTGAAACATTTTTCTTCGTCTTCGGCGACGACTTCCGCCTTCATCGAATAACAGAAGTTATAATCATGCTCCCAATTCAAGTAGAAAATGCCTGCACTGTGGCGATTAATATGTACAGCAAACGAACGAAAAGGTGAAACGAACCAGTAAAGTTATCAACCGTGTTTCCCATTCCGTACACTTTAGTTTTCTCCTACATTCTATCTAACCAGATGAAGCAGTACAGAGTGCATCGTTCTAAAACGGGAAGAATTGTATAGGTACCGATTTTATGCTAACGATATCTTCGTGAACCTTCACAGCATTCCACACGGGGGTCCGACAAGCCACAGACGTACTCACAATAGGGAAGGAAGTGCACTTGTCAACGACATCCACAACCCACATACAAAACAGCCCCACATAACTCGAATCACGAGATCTGCCATATCGCCATCGTACACGCGCGGTCCACCCAAACGGGCTAGACTCCATTATTTTCCAGACCAATCAGACGACCTTTGCGCCGGGTTGCAGTACAAGATCGGACGAAAGGGTGTGGTACAGTTTTTCGCTGTCGATTTCTCGCTTCCGACGAGTGCTCGAGACGGCGCATCCTTCACCAAAAGGCGAACCACCGTTTTCACAGAGCAAGTGCACCGGCATTTAACGGCATGGCAATAGGATGCAATCCCCTTGGGAGAAACGATCCTCCTGATTGCTAGATGCCATCATCATGGTGAGTTTAACGGTGCCGTTTTACTTGTGTGTGCTGTTGGGGTATTCGGAGCACTATTATTTTTATGAAGCTATCCAAAGAACAATATTTTCGTGCCAGGTTTGCAGAGAAATGAAAAATGAATTATAAATATTGCACTGAGATTTACGACGCTTTATGTATTTTAAATTTGCCTCATGCCGTGCGATTGATTAAGCGCATTGTTTGAGGAGCACATGACAGAAACACCAAATTATTCCAGTTCTAAATTTTATGTTGTGCAAATATATTTATATAAGGCAATTTTTAGACCAGTTTTTTACAGCGCATCTACATTATTGTAAAATAATTGTGAATAATTCACTGATAATCAATATAAATCTCATACTAAATATATTCAGTCGATTTAGAATTTATCGATCATGGAAACACTGGCTCCAGTAGCTTTCCGGGCGATTAATAGGAAAGGGAGTTTCGCAACATAAAATTAAATTGCTTCCAAGCGACGTCGTAATGCAGACTTCAAAAAAAAACTTACCCCCACAAAATAACCCCCGATCGGCATCCAATCTTTGCCATTACGCACCCAACGGTTAGTTGAATATCTAACGAACCTAGCAACTTAGACTCCATCATCCGACCGCCGACTACCGGAATTGTCTTAACGCTCGATTCCTGTTCCAGCTGCCGTGTTTTATGTTCCACAGCCGACCGTGGACGTGTTTGGCCGCTAAGGTTTTTATGTGCTCTTTCTCATTTTATACTCTAGCATTACAATTCGACCCCGAACCCCCGGAATGGTCTCATTAATTTTTCCTTAACACTTCACCACCACCCACATGCGACATAACCCGCCCGCGTAACCTCCTATTACGCAAAGAGGATACTACACCTCGGTTTTAACTTTATCGTTTTTATTTTGTTTGTGTTTTCACGCTATCTGGCTGAATGCCTAAAGACATAAAATTCTATCTCATTCCATTGCCGAAAACCATTGCTCATTGTTGGCATCAAAGCACTGCTAACAAATTCATTGCCAGCAACAACCCCTATCGGTGTGCTTGCAGCTTTTTCGTCAAGGATGCCAATCGCAAGGACGAATCAGGATACATGGGGAGAAGTGGTCTGCAAAAAATATACACAAACAATCATGCAGTGTGCGGAGACATGTCGGTCGTAGGTACTCAAATCCAACATGGAGACTCCATCAACACCACACATACACATGCCAGGCATTGAAAAAGACTCATTTTCCCAAAACCAAAGTTAGTTAAGACAGCTTTTTTATTTCAACCTTTGCCATTTGACACTAAAGCCATGTTGATTTTTTGTACAGCTCTTCAAACGATTACTACCTATCACCAACACACACTGAAGCAGAGCAACTCTATTCCTTACACAATCAACTAGGCACAGTAGTATCGTCCCGTTGTTACTTTATCGACCTTGATGTTTTTTTTCTCGCTATCCCATATTTACTACCAGACGAGTCGGATTTCCTTTACGGTACTTTAACGATTGCACGGGCTGGGTGGATCGCATTAAATTCTACCTTTCAGACCCTAAACCTAACCATTTTACCACAAACAAGTATACGCGCATGACTTACTGCTACGAAGGCTGTAAATTAAAAATTCAACAGGCACCTGCTTGGTCTATCAATTTCTCCCTTTTTTATTCATTCTATCTTTTAACTCCTGAATTCTTCTTTCATTCGAAGGAATAAAGGGATTTTGATTGAAGAAAACTGTTTACTTAAAACTGAATTTCATGACGCTCTTTTTTCAGTCTCTATAAAATATCTAACAGAACAATGCAGTAATATGTAACACTGTTTTCGTTACGCAAAAACATTCTTCTTTATCAGCAACAACAAACCTCAAGAGGTCTGGACCTGACATATCTGGCTTTCTGTGACTTTATTTACCCATAGCTGGATAGTACGGGTCACCCAACAACGGGGGGGGGGGGTTCGGGTTTTCTAAAAATTGATACCATCTAAATGTTACTTATATGGAAACTACGTCGTTTCCACATAATTGTGACGAGCAAATCAAACATTGTTGTGTACACACGGCGCAACACCGCGTACATGTGTGTTTGCAGCCGACATATTTATTGATCGCATTTTATTTTCCCTCAAACAACACTATCCGTTACGCGATGCGGCTATAAACAGAATGCATTAAACGCACTTTCAATGTTGGCCCCACGACGCGAAAACCTTTACCGCGCATCCCATCGGCATTGTAACACACCAAAGGCATCCATATTACACCGATTCTCGCTTTGTGTACTGGACGTCTCGGATGGGGATTTGGAAAAGTCAACATCATAATCACGTCCCTTGAGCGATTTTGCCTTCGGGCATTCTGCCGACATTGCTCCTCAAACCCACTGCAAACCCTGACCACCCCTACGCATCTTCTTACACACCCAAATGATCCATCCCAACTACATGTAGTGAGAAGAGAGTGGATGGCAAAAATACGACATGTTCCGTCTACAACTATGCACGGGAGGGCACACCATTTCGCCCAACTAATAAAAAGCGCTTTAAAATTACCAAGTAAACACCATTAATGCGCGTTCAGCACCGGGGACGCATCGTTCCGGAAATCCTGCTGTTGCTGCTGCTGCTGCTACGGCGGCTACTTATACGACACGATGCAGAGGTATGTGCTTCCGATGATGTCCGGGTCTCACCCTTCCCGGGGGTTAAATTGGGAAGTGAACACAGCATGGGCAATACTGCGAGCGTCAACATGGCCAACAACAAGCTAGTAACTTTTACAACAAGTCCGCGGCTTCTCCAAACCATTTCTTCCTTTGAACTAGTATGTCTCGTGTAGGGCAGAATGTGTTCGCGCAATCGTTTTCAAGCGACGTTAAATTGCATTTGTACAACAATGTTGCAAAAGTTGCACTAGATCGTTTTGCCCTCGGGATGGGCGCAGCTGTTGGAAAAGTACCGTGAGTGTTGTGTGTTTGAGCTGGCGTTAAATCAAGCCCCGAAGTAATGCTTAGTGTAACTAAACCACACCTAGGAAAATTTAATTGTGGCAAAATATGATGCAAAGATAATGCAACATTATGCCTACGGGTGATTTTGCTAAACAATGCGGTCTGGTAATTATTTTCTTACACAATTTAGACAAACATTTCATGCAATTGACAATTGTTCCATTGATGCCGTTTAAAACAATTCGCCATATAAAGCTACAGTCTAATACGATCGATAACGAAACACAACAGACAAAAAAAGACTTCGCTTTTCCCGGCTGCTTTTCACCACCAGGCAAGATGGTTTCATTGCTTAAGACACGCAGGACAACGCTCCAGCTACAACAAAAATGCTACTCTAAAACAGCAGTGGCGAAACATTTCGGCCAAGATTTTCCAGACAACCGCGTCTGCACTCTTCCAGCACTTTTCGCTTTCCTCTTACAGTATCCTTTTTGCGATCCCTCGCGAGAGAACAAGCGCAGCAAAAATCATTTCCACCCATAGCTTACAACGGAGTACACTCCTGCAGACAAACTCACCACAAATGGAGTTTATAGCTTTTCTCGGATTTTTTCCGGTCCCTATGTCACGGACATTGCTCGTTTGACAACAACCCTTTTGCGCCCGGTTATTCACAGTGACAGTGAAAACAGTAAAATTCTCGACCAATGAAGCACACTGTAACAAAAACGCCTCGCACAGAATATCTGCGGAGATGTTTTCGTTTAAGTCTTTTACGGTTGTCTGCTTTGAGGGAATATTTATAGCATATGACAGAGACGTGGCAAAAATAAGGAAGACAGCCATTCAACCGTTAGTTGCGAAGTTAGTTCGAAACTTAAATCGATAAGGCAAGGGTAAACTATCAAATAACGTTTACTTGTTAAGATTCGAAGAATTCATGACTTACAGTAATTATATACTTTCCCCGATTAGTAAACCATTACGAATTGCTATTTCCTGTATCGTAATAAAATAAAAATTAAACTAAACTCAACCCATGATTTAATGCCTTTCTACTATACACCGAAAATCCTTTGCCTCTTTCGTGAGCCGGCGTATAGTCGTTTTCGAAAAAATGGTCCCCACCATCTAGCCGTGAGACCGTTGAAAAACAAGCAAGCCCACCTGGCCGACGAGAATGTCCTTTCCATTTAAATTCCTATTTGAAACGCAAACATCCCATTACCGGTGTGCGCGGTACTCAGGCAAACAAAGAAACATGCCGGTTCGTTGCGTTCCGCACAGCGGATACGCTAGGTCCCGCGTATCCAAAATGTAAGGGCAGTGACCTTTTGACAGCTGAAAAGGGCCCACGGTTCTGATGCGGGAGAGGTTCAAACCAGAGCTCGACATTTCACACCCGGACTATCGACCACATACATAGGCGTCGTGCTGGGTATGGCGTCATTACCGAAGGACCTTTTGTTTTTGTTTTTGCTGATTGCTTTGAGTCCTTTTTGTTTTTTGCTCCTATTCGTATTAATTTCAACCGTGTCCTTGATGTTAGTTCATGCCGAAATTTGTTGAAGAAAACTTACCTAAAATGGAAAAAAAGAAAAACAAAGCATTAGACAAAAGCCGTTTAGTTGGTATAAATGGGTAATATTATTAAGCAAAAAAGGACATTATGAAAAGTGGTTGCTCCCAAAATTCCTTTCTCTCCGGCTTCTTTTGTTATTCAATTATAATTCCATCTCTTTCCATCCCAACATTTTGCCTACGATTTCAAATCATTTGTGTATTATTTTCAATTTATACACCTGCACGGGGCATTTTTGGTAACAATAAAACGATACCACATGTCACAACGAAATGATGAATAATCAAATATTGAGCATAAAACCCCATATGTAACGGCTTGTAAACAGCGAAAAAGGGGAACTAATAGATAAGTGGAGTTCGTTCCCGAGGTAGAACACGTTTTATCTAAATGAATCAAAAACTCCACCACCACTTGCTGTTCTTGTGCACAATCGACCGAATGTATTACAAAAGGATTGCCATCGAACATGGCCCATGATTCTTCCACTCACAAGAAAGAAAACCTCGAAATCTGCTGATGTCTACGGAAGAGGAAAAATCGATTACGTGCGTCAAATATTCACAGACAGATGACTTTCCGCCGATAAGGGCGGAACCATCAGTAGGTCCTTGTTGGAAACACATTCATTCTCCCTCTACCTATTCTTCTTCCGTTTCCCCATAAACATACATTATTGAAGTTAGAAAAATTGCGTGCAAAAAGTGTTGGCATTTGAATTTTTCTTCCAACGTTGCATCTTGGTGAACACCATCACCCACGCAGTCCCACGGTACACTCGATTTGTCACGTTTGCTTCGAACGTGTTCGATCTTTAAAGTTAGTATCCGAGGTGGTAGGGGCCCCGGGATGATAAGCCCAGCTGAGGTAAGTCACTTTACTGTCTCCATAACTCCATTGCAGCAGAACCTTGGTGAGTGTGACTCGATATTCTACGGCATGTGCGTAGCACCCCGTCATAAACGTCAGCATCATCAACATCATCATTATGATTTATGGTACCACTACCAAACTCCACTCCAGACACTCGTCAGCACGCACAATGTTAAGAGTAATGCTGCCGTGGTTAAAAGAAGAACGGGAAAATCTTTCAATACGGCAGATTCGTGACGCTACGTGTGCCATCAAACCTTGCGACTTATGTAAGCACCATTTCCAAGATGAATTTTCATATAGAAATACCAAACATTCCTTGTGAAGAATCTTTGAAGATAACGTGCTTCCCAGTATAGAGCTTCCAATAGAGCTAAGAAAATTCAGCAAAATAACACAATGTTGTCAGTGTTAAATCGAGCAGTGCGCATTCTTCACAATAAAAGGGAAGAATTTAATTTGAAGCTTAGAGCAAACACGAATCGTCAACAACGGATGATGTAATCTCACAAACCAAGCCCACAGTAATCTTGCAATCGGGGAAGAAAAGACGATTTTCCGAGAAGGAAAATGAACAAATGGCATGAGCTTTTTCACACCTGCATTAATATGCTTATTACTTAGGGGTTGGTTTCTCGACGCAAGGAAAAGCAAAATATTTACACATACCCATGCCAAGAACCATATTCGCAAACGTAGAATTCCATCAGTGAGTCAGCAGGTACGATCGTAGACGAATAGCAGTGAAGTTTTTATCTTTGAATTATGATAACCGCATAATTCAACATCGATTTAACGTGTAATGAACGTAGTATACGTTCGTGCAACAATATCAATGCGACTGTTGGGCGCATAAATCTATCAATCTATCCAATTTGCTAAAAAAATATAACAGGCCCGGCATCATAATCATACTTTTTCGTGCCCCGTACACAAGGCGCGCTTTAATCCTCTTTAACGTGTCCTAAACAAACATCAACCATGGCACACAACGTTACCGCAAGCTGTAACTTTTGGATGCTATTTATCATTCTTATCGTTCCCATTCAGAAATAGTTACAAGTCCAAACACACCTGGCTGGAGAATAATCACATTTTTCACGATATCGCCGACACAACCTACGAAAGACCGTCGAACATGGTTCATGATAACAGCTCGCAACGGTTCGCGGAGAGCCAAATCCAAAAATAAACATTTTCCCAAAATTTCGGAATGTTCCTTTTTTGGAGATATACCAACGACAAACAATCACAGCTTTTTACCGACATGCTACCGCACACACACACACACATACCAGACGTATAAGACATAACCAACGCATAAAATGCCTATAAAATTCATCCAGATAAATCGGATATACGAAGCATCGAAGCCAAATCAAGCGTAACCATCGTGAATACCAAAGCCCATTTTCCAAATCCTGCTCCGCTTTTCACGTATCCATTCGTCCTTGCCACGTACCTGATTTGACATTGGCAAAAAAAATAAAGAACGCAAAGGGCACACACGTATTTTTCACTGCGTGCGAGGAATGTGTGAACATGTACTGCCTGCGTGTATCTTATTCACAAAGCCCTTGCCACACATCAGCGCGCTGCAGTGGATGAAATGGAAAAAAAGAAATAATCCTCCACGATGGACGGACACATTCTCGCCACACAGTTGAGTCTGTGTCGCTGGACATTAATTCTACTTGTTGCTAGGCACTGTATTGCATATATTTGCTTTGTAGGAGAGCAACAACCACAAAAGCATAATTACCGGCGTGGCAGATCCACACATGCAACCATCAAATGCTAACCCACGCATTTCGGCTAATGCGATCGTAAGGACGAAGAAGAACCACGCCACATGAAGACGCCCATCCATGATGTGTCAGCGACGAAGCCGAATTCAACAACATTCGCCCAAAAACTTAAACCTCTGGGGCAGATTTCGTGTGAAGCCCATGAGAAGGATTAGAAGTTGAGGATTAGTTTTTTTTTCCTTTTCTTTCATGCATCCTTTTTTTTCGATGGATCGAAAGAAAAAAAAATCTAGATCGCGCCTTCCTATAAGCGAGCCCAACAAAACCCGGAGGGCTGATGCTTATTTTCTTGTCGGCATTTCATTCGATCACGATCGCACGATTACACCCCGTGCGCTATCTCGTGCATCTCCGTCCGTCCGTCACCAACCCGTCCGTCTCGTAGGTGTCCACATCCACCATTTTAGGGTATAAACAAACGGATTTGGCCTTCACCCCCCCAACCAGACAGCATAGAGGTTAAACACACACAAGGATACATCACGCAAAGGCCACAGGAATTCCAAAACTACATTATTCGGGGCTCGTAGGTGGGATTTTTTTCCTGGCTCTCCTTTTTGGGATCAAGTTTTTCTAAACTTACAGTTGGCGTTGATTTTAAGGGATCGCGATAGCGGATGTAAAAAGCTGTCCTTTATCGGCTTTTTTATCGGATTCTTCTTTGCTAAAGGTCGGTGTGCCTGTTGAACGCTATCAATCTAAATTAAGCGCATATGTATCGTTGCCCGCAAGCGGTTTATTGATTGGTTTGGGTCGAGATCCTGCGAACCGGAGTTGGCTTGAAGTATTCGTGGAAATGCTGCTTACCCTTATAGGGTGAATATGACGCATTAGGTATATAAAAAGCATTTTTAATTTTATTAATTCGATATCAACGAAATTTAATTACTGATTTGCCTGAAAAAATGTGAAGGTTTAAGAGATTCCAATCTACCAATAGTGGTTATTAACACTTACCCTATTTTTTTATTTATTTATGTTTATGAAATCAAACTCCATTAAACATATGTATTGGGTCACCAACAATAAAAACTAAACAACTCTACACGATAAGAAAATAATACCCAATTCCCACACTAATTCCCTGGTACTATCTACGAACTTCAACAGACACAACAGACACCAGTGGAAGCCGGCATCAGTAGCCTCCTCCAGACGGTAATTGAATAAAGGTCGAAAATTATATTTCCGGCAGCAGCCAACGAAATCCGCGCACGACTAACGATAAAATGTTGCAAAAGGGAATTAGCCAGTCAATAGCGAGAAGTTCAAGTGCGAGATTTGTCCTCTTGCTGCAAAAGGGTCCATTGCTCTACACATCGTCTAGAAAGATGGGTTATATGAGTGACATTCAGCAGTGAAACGTGCACTTGCTCCCGAATGGGGCGTTGTGGCAGTGAACCATTTCTTTAATTCCCCCAGATGCCAGCCAACGGTCCCCGTTCATCTTTTTCATCCATACCGGTTTAAAGCTTTCCGCCAGCATGTATGAGCGCATGCGCGCCCGGCGACTCTCTCTAGCAGCTACCACAACCCCAGCGGATGTATAATCTTGAGATTTATTAGCTCAAAGGAGCTCAAAGAACAGCGGGAGTTTCCTTTCCCATTGCATCACATACTCCCACACACACGCTGCCGTTGGTTTGCTACATCAGCTTTTGTCAGTACAGAAGTGCAACAGGAAAAAAAAAAAAAAGTTAACCTCCGACATCTCTCAGTGACCAACGCGGGTCATTCGTCTGAAGGGCTACGAAACCAAAGCAGCAAAAGAATGCACCGCAACAATGTTCCGACTGTTGCCTGAGATCGACTGTAACTACACACATACACGAGAAGCGGCGGTGTGTCATTATTGCCACCCGGATCTCTCGAATCCGGACGGTCGGAACAGAAGACATGGAAGAAATCAATTTAATTCAATTATTTCCATTTTTCTATCGGTTGCGCGTACGTTGCCTACGCGAGACGCTCGGGACAATATTGAACCAGAAGATTCTCTTCAGATTTACAGAAAGTTCCGGCGGAAGCGGGAACGTCTTGGACACCTTACAAAGATCGCCCACATTATGACTTAGTTCTTTTGTCCTTTCTTTTCCGGCAGGAAATAAAAACGTTTGTGCTCTGGACAGTCTGATCGTGTGTTCAATTTCAAACTCTCCCACTTTCTTCTTCACGACGCAGTTCGCAGTGAGAAATGGACAGTCTTATCAAAATGTCCGCGCCACTCGCGGGAAATCCGTCCCGTGGGATCCCTATCTGGTCGATGACAGATTTCCGCTCGTACTAGCAATGCGGTTCGAAAACAATTCGTGTCCATTTCCGCCCATCTCAAGGGAAGCCCGAAGTGTGCGAGCTGCACACGACACCAATACGAATGCAACTCCGATTCCAAAAGAAAGAGAAAATTCTTTTGCAAAAAAAAATGCTTTCCACAAGGTATTGGATAGTGCAATATGACGACATTCAATAAGCGTGCCAATGACAACTTTAGCCAACCAGCCTTGTTGTAAACATACAGAAACCAATAACTCGTAATTTCGTAGAGAGAACTATTTTTGGAATTGCTCACAATAGTTTCATTTCACTTTTATACTTTCAATATGAAAAG
Organism: Anopheles marshallii; assembly: GCF_943734725.1. NCBI lineage: Eukaryota > Metazoa > Arthropoda > Insecta > Diptera > Culicidae > Anopheles > Anopheles marshallii. Next base: position 52,875,362 of record NC_071327.1, read on the forward strand.
AACATAAGTCATATGTAATACGAGACTCAGGTTGAATTTTACCAATTTTCCGTGCAAGTTTGTAAAAAAATTTCAATGTCAAGATGCAACAATTTTTTTTATTTTGTCTTGTTAATTTGTACCGATATAAGACTGTTGTTGAATCAAGAACCAAACGAAAACATTGCTAAATAGATGAATGTAAACTGTTGTGATTATTTCCCTCGAGTTTCCATAAACTACTGAACACCTAAGGACTGAAAAGCATAGGTTTCCGGGGACATCTTCACAAAAATAATTAAACTTCACCCGCATATCTATCCACACAACATATCTGCAGTAATATTTTAAGACATGCAACATCCGGAATGGTTGTACCACGGACCATGAAGTTTCACTAGCCAAGAAACAGAGATAGCTAACAATGTGATCTTCCCACTTGATAGACCACAGCTAGAAGTAGCAAAGTGAAAATTTTAGAAAAACAAATACAATTTTCAACTTCAAAATAAAACACAGTAGAAAAGAATAAAATATCATTGATAAAGAAAAACAAACACGAATAGATCGTTTTCATGCCACCAAATGTCTTGAACCATGAAACGAAAAAAGTCACTAAAGCGCGCTTCTGTGTCGGAAAGTTAAATACCACACACAAAGGTTATGTTTTCATGCGCACCCTTACAGAAAGACACCAACCAGCACACCAGCGATGGCTTATCCTTCCGGTAACACCGCTGCGTTCTTGTATCGCATTAGCTTTATTACCGTGGCAAACCAATTACGGCAAACTGGCGTGGAAACCCCGACATGCTACTCTCGGTTCGTCTACATGCACGACAAACATCGTACACGCACATCACACGCCCGATGGAGTGTTTGGTGGTCGCATTTTCTTTAACCGCTTAAAGAGGGCAAAAACTTTTCTCATACAGTGTGTGTGTATGTGTCTGTCTGCCATTTCTTTCTTTTGCCGTAGTAGAACTTTCTACAAGTTATTCTGGCAAACGCAAAAAGCACGTCTCTCACGGCGACCAAGTTGACATCGGTAAGAAGTTTGTTGCTTCGAAAAACCGAAAAAAAACCTCCTCTTGGACTATCACTGACAATTTGGTGGCAGAATTAGTACGGTCCGAGATGACCGAGGCGGCCTGACGACCGACGAGCACCGTTGTGTCCAGACGCAACTGGTCTTAATCTGTCAAGGGATAATACAAGCACGGTAACCGACAATCAGCAACGGCCGTGATATAGCACTGGAATGAGGTAAGGCCGACCATAAAACCAAAATCATCCCTCACAAAAAGTCGTTATTCTTTGCCAATTCAACTCTTCCAGCGAGAGATAAGCGTCATTAACTGACAAAGGACCTAAGCTATATTCTAGAATACCCCTCCATGTAATGTATTGAAATTCGTGACAGACTGGCTTTAAGGATTTGTGCAGAAACACAAAAGGTTGGTGTCTTGGTCAGAAGTCATTAATTCGGTCGTATGCAGTCGGTGAAGTCATACACTGGCCGTATAACCCATTTTATCACCCCAAGTGCTGATAAGATTGATTATGGCAGGCTCTATAATCTTTGGAATTGCAGCTTTCACTCCATCACTGACAAATTCTTCACGTTCTACGAAATATCTGATGACTATTATTGATATCTCTCTAGGCCCAACAACCTCAAGAAGTCTAAGGGCCTGACGTATGTGGCTTGGATAATCACAGCCCTGCATATCGAGGATTGCTCCGGATGGGATTTTTTACCGATTCTACTGTGTGAATATCTACGTCACTACTAAATACACCAACCGGGCCCGCCCAAATTAAAAAAATTATAACATCTACATAAGCTAAATTTATCTATATGCTAACGATGAATCATCCACTCACGTTCGGTAGCAATGCAAAATTCGTGATACGTCGAACTATTTATGACACTCGGAAGCTTTCATCATTCTTCCCCCTTTGAGTCATTTACAATTACAGAGAAAATGATGAACGTGATTCACATTCGCAAACGCCAATTTGCCCGGGGCGGTCTCTAATAGCAAACTAGTTTCCCTAAGTGCCCGATTTGTTTTACAACGTTGCGCCGCCTAATGATGCCCACTTTACGGTGCGCGCCGGGGTAGCGACACACACCCAGGCTAGATACTACTACTTCGACTTACAAATTTCGGCACCCTGATTGAATGCATAATTTAGTTAAAGCCCCATTTTAACACCAATCCCCACCGCCCATCCACCCAAATTACCATCCTCGATCTTTACGGCACTAATGATGATCTAATTTTGTTATCATCGTAAAGAGAGCATGATTTTACGCCACTCACTTACCCGGAAGGTAGGTGAAAATCGTTAAAGTGGGACTTAAAAAAATAATAAACTAAATATGAATTAAAATGATGAGTTTTTTTGGAATTGGAGCGTTCCAAAAAAAAAACAGGTATAACAGAAAAAGAAACAGTAATGAAAAGGCTTTCTCTAATAAAATAGTGCAACTATTCATTAGACAACATGCGAGCAAAGAACAAGCAGACAGTAAGTCTCCAGGATCGGGCAAAATAAATGCTAATTTACGAAACGTACGCGAACATGCATTCATTCATGTGCATTCTCCTGTTCCTTCTAAAACCTGGTAGAGATAGAGCACTGTCGAGAACTCCGTCCTCTGCGCCAGAAACGACCAAGGGCGCCTACCATTTATTAGCTACATTCTACGCTCAATTCGCGCAAACCTCCGGAATGATAAATTTCTAATAAAGCCCTAGCGGCAATATGATCGGCAGTGAAAAGCTCCACATGAAGCGAGTTTTTGCTGTTGGTAGAATGATGCAATTTTGTGCACCCTTGCAAATACTGTAGGTCTCTTCCTTATTTCCACGCCGGCTTTGTACAAAATTGAAAAATACACACGCAAACCCCCTCAATCCTAAAACAACGAAAACTCATCGCAATTTTCCCCTTTTTGCCACCCGTTTCATGCGCTCTACAGCCCGTACTGTTTGTGGAGCAGAAAAACGAAAAACTTGTTGTATGACGAAGCGTGAAAAATGTTATGCCGATTTTCATTTTTTTTTTGTTTTCTGTTTGGGAGTACCGCCGAGCGACTCTTGTGTCCGGTGTGTTCGAATAGCTTGGGTTGCTGGCTATTCGCGGCATAGGAGATGCAGTGAAACGCAACCGACAATCAGCCCCAACTACAGCTCCGTCTGCTTCCATTGCTTCTCTTTTCCATGTTCCAAGCAAAGACAGACGGAAAATGAAGGATGATTTCACATTTCTCTCAAGACGTCCACAAACCAGCGTGCCCATACACCGCAAAGCCCAATACACGCACCGTGGGCAAGTTCGGCGATATTTTTCCGCCCTCATCAACCGCAGGTTTGGCGTGTCCTCCCCTCCCCAACTGACCTGCCACACGGAAAGTGAAAACTAACCTCAACCCTCCCGGTACCAGCGGGGGTACAGTGTTGGGCCTGTGGTTATTAGTTATCAAAAATTTCTCTACGAAGCGCTTTTCCAACAGGTGCGCGCGCGGGATTTTCCTTTTGCCCGTGGTTCGTTGCTTTTCGTGCGTAACAACGCATTCGCTAACGAGTAAAAATTTGCTACCACAGCTATCGTATCTGCTTGGGAAGGCGGCAATGGGGCACAGTGAAACGTGCACCGATGTACCCACGCGTCATCGTAAGTGACGGGAAAGTGCAGCGAGCAGTTTCAATCACGTTCAGTTTGTTTCGTGGTTTTATTTAACTAAAATCGATGAAATATTAAATATACACCAATAGGTCAACAAACCGTACCATGTTTCGCTGTTCGTCTATCAACGTTTGTTTTAAACATATTGTTATGCCCGACCGTGTATAACGTGTGGACCACCACCGTGTGGAACTTCAAACATCCAGCCCAAAAACTAGCTGGCTGAAATATAAACATGTTTTCCTTCCTATTTCCCTTTCCGCTGATCGTTCACCACCCAAGGACTTTCTTCCGCAACATGGTCGTCGATTGTTATCTGGATGGAAAATTTAAACAATACAATCCGCACATCTGATGTTGACATTTAGAGTCAAGTGGTTATCATCATCCATCAAGATCCTGCCACATCATCTCTGTTCAGCAGCTTCCTCTGGGGAATTGTTTGCTAATCTGATTCGTATTACCTCGACTAACACTTTAATAGGCACCTGGTTCGAATACTCCTGGCGAATGAAGAAATCACTTTAACTCGATCTTATTAAACTATACATGTGCACAATAAGATAATTACGAAAGATGAAACATTGCTAAATTCGCCACTAGATGTTAGAGTACTCACATTGAAAATGTATAAAATTTGTCCATTGTTTTAATGCAAACGTTAGCTTCGTACGTACGCGATGCAATTTACAATTCCTTTTTCCATAAATTCTTAATTTCATCACACATTATCCCCTGAGAACCGGCAAAAGCTAGACGTATTTTGCAAACTACACCTACTCACCCCCTCATCGATTTTCTAAAAGCAATTGAGTTTTGCCTTTCACGCTTTGCTCAAAGGCCACACCGAAACGATTCTCCACTGGATGAAACTTAGGAAAATTATTCATCGGAAGGATCAAGATTCATACAATCGAACCATCACGCATATCATCAGATAAATTGCTTTTGGATACGGTTTACGATTCGAGCTAACCACCAGCAACCATTAAAGGATAGAAAACACATTCCAACACACAGCAAAACGATGGCACAAAAACAAAGGTTGAGGTGGTGAAAAATGGTCAGTCGACGACGCCACATCTGAGATCAGAAAACAACACGATGTTTTCGGCAGAAGAAATGTATTCTCTTTTCTGGGGCTGATCAGAAACCGAAAAGGATATCTATGCTACGTGCGTCCCTTTACGCGAACCCGATCCACAAAAGGGGTTACCCAAAAGGGACCGGGTTGTCTGTATCCAAATACCGAGACAAATAAATTGTTCTACATCATTGCCTGCGACGTTTGCTTCGCTGTTATTCGTGCAAACTTTTTTTTTATGATTCTAATCCAATTCAATCGGTGTCGGAAAATGTGTATGTATAACGCAATACTCACCTAAACCTATAATTTGAAAATATAGCAGATTTGTAGTCGTATTACTGTACTCGTGCTTATTTTCCCGAATATTTGAGTTTGAATTTATTCCTAGAACTCCCCAATGTACACCGTCGGATCGACACTCGAAATGGATAATTTACATTTTATTCTATCAGATTCAGACCCAGACTGACCTTGAACCTGACCGAACGTCCCAGTGGTGTTGAGACTAACGGTAGCCATATTTCTCTACCACTCTACCCCGAGCCGGTGAGACCGGTGTGAGCATCTAATAATTTTTCCAACACGCTCCCTCCGAAACTGCCTCGCCAAACGCAACAACACCCAAAAGGACCGAACGAGCACCAAAAAGGTTGAAGCTATTTCGTTTGCCGGTCACAGACGATTTGTACGTATTGTGGCCTAACGCATACCGACAGTTTCACACACCCTTCGGAATTACTCGAGTAAAACACGGGTTGTCGATTCTCCCCAGAGATCGATATAATTAAATTACCACGAACGTTGCGGAAAACCAGCCTGAAGCATGAACGCAAAGCACAACATTGTGTGGCTATTGTTTTTCATGTGGCTTTTTTTTTTCTTTGTGTGCCAAAGTAGTACCACAAACACAAACTATAACGAACTTGAGCGAGCAAGACCTGGCTAAAGGTAAGAGTTTTCCGGCCAGACGAGTAAAAATAATGCGCGAAAGGAGGAGGAGAGCAGACACAATCGACGGTTAACCTCACTTTGGCAATTTTTATGGTGCTTGGAAGGTGGTAGACCGGAATTACAAAAGGACCAGGCTAAGTGGTGTCAATAATACATTATGCTTTCTTATATTTTTTTGCGGCTGGTTCGCTGCAACATCACGAAAAAACAGACAGATTCAGAGCGAGCTAGAATATAAATTGTTCCGCGAAGGATAAAACAATTAGTAAAACTTTCTATGCGCAAGGAACTCGAGAGGGACCCAACAATGTTAGTCAAAATTAGTTTTTATGGCAGCAGACCACAACCTTTTGCAAAATATTTGCACATTAATCATACCTTTTTTATGTCTAACCTTTGTAGCCAAATGTGAATAAAAACAAAAGCGAACGGAAGACAGAACAGGACCCACTGAAATGATTGGGAACAGGCGCCACATATTGGCAACTGGATGGTGATAGACCATAATAGGGTGCTAAAACCCCTTTGATTCATAAATCAAATGATTTCAATGTCTTTCAGCTCTTTCACTGCCAATTAGCGAATATAGAATGTAGAGGAGGTAAAAGTAGATAACCTCACTTTTTTTCTAAATTTTCAAGCCAATCATCAAGAGTTGCCAACTCATCACCCTAATTCGAATTGTTACTGTTATCGCTGGACATGAGCAAGATTTTTTGTTGCTTTAGTTGCTAATTTTCTAGCCGACTAATTAGCGCTGTATTATTATCATCGGACATTCGGTGGCGACTGATTTTTGGAAGTTAAACAAACTGCCAACATAATTCTTTTCAAGATTTTTTTTCTTCAATTTTCAGCACAGTCACCTTTTCTTACTTGAGTAAATCATTGCAATTTCTCTGAAATACGACATAATCTACTCCGCAACAATTGACTTTTATCGCAAGGAAATATGATGTTGGCCAACCAAAAAGCCGCAATCACCGCGCACTTTACACGACCAACATGCCATTATTAATGAAAAAGGAAAAGGGGAAAAGGATAAAATCACAACGCGGATAGTGTTTCATTGGAAACGAATCACCCATACTCCTGTCGGCAACCGTGCATTAGCACGAAAGACCCAAAGCACACCATCATTACGATTATTTATTATCATCCTCATCGGATCAACATCATCACCCTTGGAGGGCCTTGGACGCGCAAGGCGACAACAAGTAAGCCTTGTGGCTGGCTCTAAGAAACGAACGGGACAAGAAAGAAATGTCATCTCATCCCCTGGGTGAACGTGATACGACCGTTTCCGACCCGGCTCTAATGGTTTGTTCCGCTGGTAAAAAGATCCGGTTAATGATTTTCACACCATGTGCAGAGCTTGGTGGCACGGATACATGGGCATTAAACAGGACCAAGCAACGCCGGGATGTGTATGCTGGAAAAAGACCACAAACACGAAGAAAATCCCAGAGTGACTATCTTCTAGCCACAGACGTGAGCACCATTTTGACTACTAACAAATTTCTGGCCATTCGATAGCACTGCGGGCGTTCCGGATGTTCTCCTGTCCCGAACGTAGGGACAGAACCGCCGCCACACATCGATGGCGGTTGGTTTACCATCAATTGTGCGATAAGTAATTAATCAAACCCATGCCCACGGTTAATACACCACCGTCAGATGCATTTTCGATGCTCTCGGGGAGGCATATCGCACGACGAGGGATCGCCAGTATGGTTTGACAAATAATCATCCACTCCCGAGAAAAGGTACGGAGAATATAGTGGCGTAAAAGGACAGAGCACACATTGCATAGACCCCGTATAGGAATGGTCTAGGAGAAATACCCGAATAGACCCTACTCAAATGACAAACACACACCCATGTCCCCGTAAACGAGCTTAGGATCTCTGGAAGGGACAAATGATTGCCACACCAGCTTCTTCTTCTCACGGCTTAGAACATTCACTTTATGCACCCCAGAGAGGTGATGGATGTAGCAAAAACAAACAACATTGAAATAAAAGAATGATGTGCAGAGTGCACTGAAATGAAGCTCTTCGTCATCCTCCTCGCGTACGGAACGAACGGATCTATGAGTAACAGTAGCCTTATATTTCCTAACCGTACCGTGTATCTGCTCATTCATGAACGTTCTAAACAGTCAGTGTGTAAGTGCTATATTTATCGCCATAATATGTGATGCAACAGCACTGCGCTTTTATTCCACTTATTTTTGTACGCAGCATGAGTAACTTGCTTATCAAGAACTGAAATGAATCATTACTACCAGTACAGCGACAGTGTGTCGAATCTCTGACGTTTGATTACGGCTTTCGCTTATCGCATTTCCTCTGTGCTATGTGTGAGCAACGGCAAACTCTGCCACTAATCATTAAATTTCATTTTCATGAAGGCACTGCATCCTCTAAAAAAAAAAAAAGAAACAATTAACAAGTAACAATCCCAAAGGTCTAGGTCGCGCGCACCGAAGCAGTAATTGGAACCATAAGAAAATGTACTGTGAAAGAAAACCCCCATGACCAAAGTAAGCTTCGCACACTCCGTCGAGTGAAGACTTTAATCTCCATCGCATCTTACACCCTTCGCGCTCTGATGATGGTAATCCAATCTGGCTGCCCTATCCAGCCAGTTCGTGTCGGTGATAATTGATTGATTTGATTCAATTATAGCGGCACCGGGAGATTGTTGGTGAATCCTGGTCACGGCACCAACAAACGCCTTAACGAATCAATCCTGTCGGATACGCCAGCATTAGCGGGCGCACTGCTTCCAACGGCAATCTATTGTGCACAGCAGGAGCACAGTGGGCACTGCAAGTCGGACACTAATCTGATCCGACGACTTCTGAGCTACGGAAGATGGACAGCTTGATGAAGAAAGTATCCCGGTATTTCCCGGGACGTGCGTGGGCTAGCTGTCCAACGTGTTGATTGTACGACGCAAGATGTAAAGGTCCATTAGACATCTTGACGTGATGAAGTACATTTTGCGCTAAAGAAGCGAATGGACCTAAGAGTCCACACTTTTGTTGCGTTGCGCATAACTTTTAATTAGTGTCAAATATTTAAACATTCAAATTTAAATTTAAATTCAGCGTTACAAACCCCAAATCATTCAGAAATTAATTTTCGTCTAAATTTTCAAAGAATTCCCCAATTTTTCAAAAAAAAAAAAGACCTTGACTAACACGCAACGGGGCAAAATTATTCTGCATTCCTATCATTCCAGTGCCGGAACCAAGTGCACATTCCGTCACCATAATTCATCGCATTTGCTCGATGCTAACAGTATATGCGTGGAATATTAAAATCACGTCGATGACTATTGATAGCTCAACCACGCAGGTGATGATGAGCTGTCCCGATCGATACCCAGGGACTTCTGGGCGTTGCTCATCACTCGCAGTTGCAAACAATGTGCTGTGTACTGTGCTATTCACGTTCTCAATTACACAATACAAAAGGGCTCACCCTGCCGTCAGTGATTTATTGTAAATCCAAAGACAAATTCCTCCAGCATGGTCGAGCACATTGTACACACAGGACACTTGTGCCGCCGACGACTCATCACGTCGCCGTACCATAAGTGATCTATTGTGTCTTGCTGCATCGTTCAAGATATCACTTGCTTCATACGGCAAATCCATAACGGCGCCGTTAGCATTCGCACAGCGAACCGGGCCACTTGGCATCGGAATACTGCTGCAACGCTAATTGCAACTTCGACACCCTCATATCGGTGTCTAATCAATGATTCACAACCCACCCACCCCTACATGCACCCACATAGAAGGGCAGCACCTGGAAATAAATAGCACGCTGGTATATGATAAGCGTGGAAATTATTTTGTTATGAACGTGAAATCACTGCTCGTGACGGGATTTATCACCGGAAATAATGACATTCGATCGTTACTCACAGTCGAGGGAGAGAGAAAAAAAAACCATATATTCGCTCGTGCAAACTCTGAAAGGAAAATTACGTTAAGATTTCATTTTCGATCAGTGTCCAAAATGAAAACTGACTTTTATTTTCAATTCTGTTAACAGGAACTATCGGAGTATGGAAACATCAAACCGATACTATCCTATCCCATACGAACTACGTGTGTTTTACACCCATTTTTTTTCGTAGTGACAAAACATCACTTTCACCATCAAACTTTCATCAATGAATCAGTTTGTGGTAAAATCTTAATAACAAATAAATATAAACCCACTTCTGATGGACCATTAAATGTGCATAATAAACAATAAAAGCAATAACATTTTCAATGCGATTTTTATGGACTTTAGATGGATTTTGAACACTAAAAAGTCTCTCGATGCTCTGTACGTACTCTCCCTTGTCTATAACCAACCGTTCCGGTAATAACTCACAATTTCAATTACAAAACTGTGCACCTTCATCTTCAATCGACGTCTAAAAGCTGCATTTTCCCCAGTCAAAGCCATTCGAAGAATCAATTGTCATGAGTTGAGTAACAAATATCTTCACACGTGATCACACCGGATATAACAAGTGTGCGTGGGATGCAATCTGAAATCAATCTGCTATCCTTCAATCCTTCCACACATGGGACAAGTCGTCAGCAATCACATATCATATTGAGAATCATGTTGCACGATCGCAGGCTGGGTGAATATTGAAGATAAAACAAACTGAAATCAACCAAAGCACAATAACCGTACCTTTAAGCGTTCCCTGTCACTGTGATGCATAGCAACACTTCCTCCATACAAAGTCAGTCTGAAGTTCCTTTCTTACTGCAGCACTCAAAAGATCGCCCCATCTTGGTTTGGGTTTCCATTTTTTGGTTTCGTTTCATCTGTCAAAAATTGAAAACTCCCCTCCACCCATCACACGATGACAGTCACACCATACTGATCACCGATCTGACAGATCTGATCCGTCTCCCGTTGGCGTTTGGAGGAAAGCTATCATTATGATCCCCTCAACGGGAAACGAACCTCCTCTTTGACTAACTGCAATCGTCTGAGCATTGCAAGGAGAATGCACCGTCTCGCCTTTGCAAGTGCGGAGCGACCTCAATCGCCCTGCACTCTAGCGAAATCATTCCACTTGTCAACAATCTGGCGAAGGTTAAGCAATATTAATCACTTGATATTGGGTCTAGCAGTGGATCGATTTACATTTTACCTGCACTGCCAAATAAAGCGTTAATTTGATAATGGTGCGGTTGTTGATTGATAAACTGAAATCCAATATTTATTTTTTGCAACCAACTCTCCCAACCGATTAGCGAATAAAGTGCACGTTTCATGTTGTTGAAGTGCGGCTGAAATGAAATTCTGTAATTATAGACTGCAATGATTCGGTCGCCTCCAGGAAATCAGTGCCAGTTTATAGTACACCACGAAAGATGCGTCGGACATTTCAACGTCCCCAAAACCGTTACGCTCAAAATCAAACATGGCCAGCCCAGCTATTCCATTCTTGAGCTCTCCATACAAAAACTCTCTGCAGAAGGAATCCTCAAAGGTGCGCGTTTCGAACATGGCGCACACTTGTGTGTGAAAATCGTTCGGAAGTGGAGAAACGCACCAAACTGAGGACAGGGCTCACAGTCAAAGGAAAAAAAAACTAAATACAGATCAAACCTGAAACCTCCAAAAACAACAACTTCACATGTGCAGTGCACGTGTTGCGATAGCGGACCATTACCAGTGCTGCCTTCGCTAAAAGGGTACCCATACGCCGGAACGTCACGCGTCTTCTACTTGCTACAATCAGTTTTTACTCAGCCTGCGGGACAAGTTTTGGACATGGCCGCTTCCCATCATTCCCGGCGTTTGCTTTTACCAACGGGCACAACTCGTTTTAACCGCCAACATCCTGTTCAGAATCCTTTCCAATACACAAACCCGCCCCTTCTTCTCTCCCGCCAATTCGTCCCCCAACATCAGAACATTGCACCATTACACCCGGTCCGTGCATGTTGAACTCAGCCTCTTCTTCTCAATCCTGCTCCCTGTATTTACGCGGCCCGTTCGACGTAAAACATGAATCATAAATGTTTGCACATAAAAAAAAAATGTATCATAAACCAAGCGCACATATCATCGGGCCACTTGTTCTTTGTGAGTTCGCTTACGCAGTACGTTCCCAACCGTTCCGAGAGCAGAAGCGGAGCGAAACTGAAGCTGAAAGAGGATGCCCCGAAACGATGCGCCCATGTGTGTGCGATTCCGTGTTCCGAGGGTGTGTTTTTCACTGCTTCAAGATGTGTCGAGCGGTGAAGTTTTTGGGAAACTTCATATCGGCTTCGTCGGGTGAGCGTATTACACACACCACCTACGGTACCAACCTGCGTTGCTCCGAGTGATAAAAACATGATTTACGATTATGGATTTTTGCTGGATATGACAAATTTCTCAGAACCCCGGTCTGATAACTTTATCAGTGGTGAAACGATTATGAATTTCTACGAAATTTCTTAACTATGATATAGAAGAATTGAAACAAAAAAAAAGGTTTGTGCATGAAAAATTGAAGCCTATTCAGAGTATTGCAACACAGTCGCGGCACAAGAATCAAATTTTTCCATTTGATTTATCTGTTCCACTCCTCGCGACATCTCCTCTCACAGTAAAACGTATCATGTTCTCGTTCTTCTAAAACAATCAAACAGGCAATTTTACACTACTATCTTGTTTTTTTGTTGCTGCACAGTTTTTAAATATATCATTTCACCTTCAACAACCCTTCAAAAAGACCCATGCCGTCAACCGTTTCGATCTGAAAACATCAAACATAACTGATCAAGCGTAACAAAACCACACGAGAGGGAAGAAACCCTTCTGCTGTAAATTCGACACTCCAAAATCATCAAATTCACGCTTCAACGATGTAGATAGATGGAGAAGATAAGGTGTCCAATTCCCTGCCGGGAATTGTGCCTCAATAAGACGTGAAAGGGAAGAATTGTCGCACATCATTCTTTTTCGTTGGTTATAATTTTGCAGAAGGGACGAGAATGCATACGGAATCGAAAAAAAAACAACACAAACACGCACAGGAAAGATGAATTCAACCGAGAATTGTGAAGGCTCTCTTGTGTCCCAATTTAGGATACCCTCCAGACAACCCACGCCTAACCGGTGGACCTATTGGCCCCGTCTAGACCCTAGAGATCTGTCGTTCGGTTACGAAAGTTACCGAAAGTATTCTGAAGATATCCTTTCTCCCCTTCTTCACTTCGTTTACTGCAACCCTTAATTAACGATCTCTACCACTACTACTCTCTCGCCTGACGATATCCCCCTGCTTGCAAGAAACCCTCGCCTTGCCCCGAATTCTACGGTGACTTACTTACCATGCCTTGACGCGGATCAGCACCTCGCCGGCCTGGGGCGACGGTTCGGGCTTTTTCAGGATCTTCACGTTCTTGAAACCACCGAAACCGGTCAGCACGACAGCGCGCATCTCCTTCGGTGGGTCCTCCTTCTTCTCCTCGGCCTTGGCCTTCTCGTCCGGGGTCGCAGCTCCATTGGTCTGTTCTTCGCCCGCTGCGGCAGCCGCTTTCGCATCGCCGCCCTCGGCATGACCGTTCTCTGCCGGCGTGACGACTGCCGTCTCGGTCGTGGGCGACGGTGTCTTGGTTTCGGCGGTCTGTGCAACGACTGGTGCTTCTGTGGTTTCAGTCATCTTGCTGATTATGCGTTAAAAAGGAGCTCGCGCGGATGTTGTCTGAGGATTGAAAACATACAGAAAATAAAGAATGGATCCGACATTAGGTACGGTGGTGTTGCACACTGTGATCAATGCATCCTATTTTAATTAATATCTATTCATCAATGGCGACGGCGGTGGCTACTGTGATAAAACAAAGAATGATTCAAGATTATTTAAGATCTCTTCACCCTGTAACAGGAGTGCATTTCAGAATCACGGAGCACCTCAACAAATATGCATTTCCGACCGAAGCACAAAGACCAAAACTACTGTATGTGAGTGTACATGGAAAATATAATTTTCTCGTGACGTCTTCCAAGAATATGAACGAAAGCGCATAAAAAAAATTCATTTCCCGCATGTTGCGTCGTTGCTAACGGGGTCTTACACCAGCAAACCGAACCGAATCGGAAGAAGCGAGGAAAAGTGAACGTTCCCCAAGACCAGATCCTAAAGATGCCAAATGGATGCTGCTACTGCTGTTACTTCTCAACTAAACCCCGCTTGCTGCTGTGTGTTCCGCCGTATCCACGACCCTTCCGAAATTCCTCCAGCCGGTGTAAATATTTATAAACGACAAGACAAAGCAAACGATTCCACGCCGTTGCCCTCTGCATACCTCCAGCACAGCCGGGGAACAGGCACCTGCACTACTTGCGGGCGCACATGGTAACTGTGAAGATGTATTATATCCTGTGTTCGGCATTCTCGGCAAGCCGCCCATTGGGGGCGCACACGACACATACATGCGGAACTACTCCAAATGAGACAATCAAAGCGAAGAGAGTGAAAACTATGACCAAGTTTTCACGGTGCTTCCACAAACGTACCAACAAACACACGGCAGGAGGAAAAAAGCAAAATGGCAGCTCATTAAAAATGATCTCTTGCTTCTTTTTTTTACCCAAAGATTGTTTCTGGAGCTGTGCTGGAGACAGGCAAAAGAAGAGAAAAGACAACTCTGTGTACAACATTATCCTGTGGGAGCAATGGAAAAAAACCAAACTCCCAAACTTTTATTTCACAGGACGAAAACAACACCGAAACACGGGAGGACAAAATCTGGTATTTCAAGTAAAGTGTCGCTCTACGGGAAAAGGGAGAAGCGAACAGATCTGCTTACGATCACTATCTTTTTGCTTTACAAGAGACGATAGATGGTTTCTTCCTTTAATGGCGAGTTGCCGCTACCGAAGATATTTATCGCCTCCAATCTCCGTGGTAGAAAAAATGATATACATTTATATTCATTATAAGCTCTGCTACTTACTTTACGGAACGTAATGTTGTTGCTTGGGTATTTTATCAAATATTGTAATACTTTATTTTCTAATAGATCATCATAGTCATTTCACGTTTTCTTTGTAACATTCGTTCAATGATTGTAATTCCAAATTATTTATGATTTTAGTTTTAATGTGGGACGGCCGGTGATGTATTGGTAGCGGCGCCGGTCTTCACACGACAGGACCGGTCCAAAATCCAAATCGGACCTTAGCAAGGGCTGACTATTCGGCTATATGGTAAAATTAAGTCTAGTAAGCCAGAAATGGCAGGCATGACCTAGAAAGGTCTTTACGCCAAGAACAGAGAGAGATGTAATGTAAAATATGCTCTGGGCTTCCACAATTGTATGGGAAAATTGACAAAACTAGATTAAATACTTCTCGATACCTTCACAACTCAATATCATCCAGATGATGTTGGAGAACAAAAGCGAAAGGCGATTGTAAAATGACTACAATGTAACGTAATTGGGTTTCTCTACCCTAGTCTCACCTCACCAAAACGCTTTTCCGGACCATCCGGTATGTAGAGAGGCAGGCGTGCGAACACTTGCCGTTGCCGATAATTTAATATTCACCGCTGAATCTTTCGATAGCACAACAAAGTCGACAACCGGTCATTACCGTTATGCTTAGAGACGCAAAGGAGCGATCTCTAATGTACTAGAACCCAACAACCCGGTGGTCCTCCTGTGCAATTGACGTTTGCGCAATACCCTCCCTCCACTCCTACAGGAAGCATTGGAATCTTGGTGCTCCGTTCCGCACCGCACATCGTGTCCTGAAAGACAACTTGACAGATTCCTTCACGGCGAAAAATACATTCTTCCTTGTCCGCCTCCTTTGATCACACACACCAGAAACCTCTGCCGCAGCGACATCCAAAAATGGCAGCTTGTTCGCAAAAAAATTGAACAAATCCATCCCCAACTCACGGCGCACACCCAAAAGGAAACAAGTGGGCATTATGGAGTGGAGGAGACGGAAAATGACAGCATTTCCGACGAGACTCGGTGGCAGTGCCCATGATACGGTCTCGCCATAGCCCATCGGAACCGAAAATGGTACCATTGCCCGTCCGGGCCAAACTGGGGAATGTAATTTGGAGGTAATTGAGCAGGGCAGGTTCAACGGTAACCAGGGATCGCCATCTCCAGGGTTGATAAGCCATTGCTGGGGTGGAAATACGGTAACCAGAACCTGGGAACGGGTGCGGAGCAAGGTCCGGGGGGTTGGAGCAAGGCCCTGAACAGTTGGGTGTTATTAACGCACCATTTGCCCTCTCCCAAATTATGCAAATTGACTTTACTCATTTCACTTCTGGTCTGGTGCCGCAGTGTGGTGGTTGAAGGCTCTGTTTTTGGCATACTTTGCAGGGAGTTTTTAAGGCTTTAAACACAAAAACGTCGGTACTGATGTTTAGTACTGCGTACAATTCAATTATTTGGAACGTTTAGTGATGCTTCTGAAACATCTGGAGTTGGATTTAGCACTTACCGGGATGTAGGCTTTCCGTAATTTGACGAATCAACAGATTGATAGGAGATGCTGTTCAACACTAATATACACAAAGCATGTGGAACTAGCATTATTTTTTTTTCATAAACCAAGATCTATAAAAGAAAACATTCCAACAAATGCCGAAGGTAGTTTCTAAAAATTCTTAATCTACGACTCAACAAACCTACCATCCGGAACCATCCAGTCTATTGATGAGATAAATCGCTCCCCATAAGGGATTCGAACTGACCGATCCGGATCCACTTTGGAATCGATCCTCCAAATCCCTCTCTCATTCCATTCATAACTACAATAACTACAATTCCATATTTATAATAAATAATGTGAATCCCATCGCAAAACGTTCTTATCATCACAAATCGTGAATGATTCGCGTAAGAAATCTTGTTTTGGATTCCTCGGATTATCCATCATGAAAATTCCTCCGAATCCGGACTCTTTGGATTCCGCGGATTCCCATCATGAAAAATGCTCTGAATCCGGACTCTTGTTTTGGCTTTCGATCCTTGATTCTCGTTATGACAGATCCGGATCTAAAATGATTATTTGGGATTTCAATCCAGAGGATCCTGGATTAGGGATTGGATCCGCTGAATGATCCGATCCGATCCGGTCCGCCCAACACTAATCCAGATAACAGCCCTAACCTTCAAACAACGGATCTGTCACTGTGGATACTGCTCATTAAAGACTATCCAAGTATAAATAATCCCCAAATATAATACTTATTCCCTAGGAAGTGGCGTGCACATGTAACTACTACTACTTGCTCAAATTGAATAGAGACACTCCAGTATCCCGACCACATGTCCCGTGCGACGTTGAGAGCACATGTCAGAAGTTGTCGAAAACATTGCCCAATTGATTTTGAGAACACATAAAAAAAAAACGCAATCCCAAGATAGGACTGACCGCTGGCAACACAATTTTCTCACCCCTAAAAACCACTCGCACCGATGTGATGAAGTTGTTTTTCCACATTAAACGTCAGAGCTGAGAAGGCACGCTTCCTGCTCTTCATCAATCTGACTGTTTTCCATGCTCATGCATTTAATTCCCACTCGAGAACTGTCACCAGCAGCAATCTCGTTTCCCGTTCGGCCACCCATCTTTCGGGTGGTTATTTTTCCCATCATTCATCAAACACTTGACAAATCAACGGACTAACTAGTAGGCAAAACAAAACAAAAATCATCCCCCTGTTCATGTCACCCACAAGACACAGCTCCACTTTTGGGGATCACACACATACACGAACGATAATGTTGGGAATGTTTGGGCACGACCATGGCCACAAAGTATCATCACGAACTTTATGGCAAACCTTGGACCGGTATTCTACCAATGCACTAGTCCCCGGTGCAATGGATTGCACGGAGGCACATCACCACGCCATGCACCGAAACCTCTCCCTGCCCCACCACTCTCCCCCTCCGGGAAAACAACCCAGCGACTCGTTTTCATTTTCAAAGTCAATGTCGATAAGCGCGCGCGTGGTGCGTATCGAAAGCGTTTGTTTTTGTTTTGCCCACTCCACAATCTGCGCCTCTCCTCTTGCTCGACACTCTTCCCTCCGCTTCTGCACTCTTTCCAACCCACTTTAAAAAATCCATATTACACACATCGGTCACGGTTGAGTTCGGCAATTCGTCAAGTGTAACGCTCGTGTAACAGTTGCTGGCCCGTACGGGCACTAGCGAGTGGGAAAAAGCATTCTCAACCCCAAAAACTGAACAAGGACAAAAGGTGGCGAGGTGGGTGTGCAGGCGAAAAAGAAAACAAAAACATCCACTACTAACGAATCACTAGGTTGGTATTTCTGTATTGGACCGAATACACCGGACGCACACAAACGCTTTGAAAGGCCCTGAAATGTCTTGCATCGCAACTTTCTGCCAAAAGTGCACTGATCCAACGTTTCGATACAAAGTTGAAGCTCCCAAAAAGCTCTAAAACTGCAACCCAGGCTACCGTGTGTCCCAATATGGTCAAGTATGCTCAGCCATTGCCAGCTAAAGATATTCGATGCAAAAAGGGAGATAAATAAAGCAAAAATTGCGAACAAAATTCACCGGTTTGTTAGACACAACAGTACCGAACATATTTTTTTCTGTGGCGCTCTCCGTACGGAGAAAAGGAATCTCAGCAAAATGGTAACACCACTACTATTTGCCACACTTTTCCATTTTCGGATCCAACACTGGATCACTAGCGAACAGTGTGAATGTTTGGGAAAAGATGAAAAAAATAAATAAAATTAACTACTTAGTGTAGCAGCAATTACAAATCTTAACCATCCCGAAGGTACAACACAACTACTGCTAGAGCTAGGTCCACAAAAGATGATAGGCAGCCGGTGGAAAGCTCCGTAAACATTATACGGGACTGCTAGCGGTGAGCAGCGCCGAGGTAAACGAGGAATGTATTGGAATGTTGTTAAAGCGAGGTAGAGAGAAAATTGACGGTATGTATGTATTTATTTTCTACCCGTTTTCTCTAAAACTTACAGGGAAAAACTAAGAAAAAAAGGAAATCGACACGCACACACATCATGCTGCCCATAAAATACGCTGCATCTCATCACTGGGAGGAACGAGACGAGAGGGAAAGAAAGTTTTAAGTGGGTCTTATGCTTTAAATATGACCCACCAGCAACATTAACATGAAATAGTCCAAAAATTCCTGCACGAAAGAAGCTCCACATTCTGCCTCAAACACATTTAAATGAAGTGCATTTATTTACTTTCTCGCGTTGAACGCTTTTACACCTTCATTAACAACTTCAGGTGTTAAATCTTGTAAATCTAAAGTCATTTTGCCTCACTCTTTCACAAAACTTTAAACTATTTTTACAGTTAAATGCATTGGCTTTTTTCCTATATTCCCCTTTTTCCGAAGGCCACACACAATTTTGCACACGTTGAAAAAAATATTCACGTAAAACCGCTATTTCCGCTATTTTATATTTTATTTTTATTATATTTAAAAATGGGGAATTTTCAGCACATTACCGATGCAGAACGTGTCCCATTTTGCTTATCAAAGTTGATTTTTCTATTTTTGGAGAAAATTTCCTACTTTCTTCGCGTGTATCCAAGCCAACAAAGAGGCTCTAGCAACACAAGAAGGCCACAGGAACGGTAAGGTGTTTTCTTCATGTCTTCCGCTTGACTGTTATGAGGATTTAAATTGAAATTGATTGGGAACGTGCGTGTTCCCTTCTCAAAGTTCGAATTTGTATGAAAAATTCATTTCATATTATGTCTTCTGCATTTACTAACATGAATGCGTTAGAGGACATGATGTCCTAATAAATTGTAATTCTGCCGCCTACATAAAGTATAACTCGCTCTAAAAAATAATCTAAAAGCAATTACTATAATACACTATTTCATAAGAAAAGTGAAACCACCCCATAATAATGATACTGACAAACGCAAAATCCAAAAAAAACACTCACACACACTCACAAAAACGAGAACACTCGAAAATAAAACCACAACACACACTTGAAAACGGCACGAAACGTGATGATGATTGATACAAAATATGATCGAAATAATTAAGTCATTAATGTTGTGGTCTTGCCTCTGTTTTTTTTCGTTTTTGCTTATCCTCCACCAAACGTTGCGCGCGCCTTCCTTTCGTTGATAAACGTTGTATCCCAATTAATGGTTCCTCTCCTATCATAATGCGGTAAAAAACAAAGCGTATTGTAGCGTCACGAAGCGTCATAAAAACGAGAACTCAGGCGATCAAAGCTGACCAATCGATATGACCTAAAGGGTGAGGAGTGGCAAACATATAGGGTTTTCCCCCATTTTCCCAGGCATATTATATTTAATTGCGATCGAACAGAGAGCATGCTTCCTTCTTACTGTTATCTTCAAGTTCAGCATCAAGGTGGATTCTCATCCAAAAAATTAACGAATTTAAAAAGCATCTATCCGTAGAAAAATATGCTTTCTAATTAGATGTCATTCTTACATTTCATTTGCATTTTTTTTTTTGCCAAATTCGCACAGCCATGAAAAAAAACCGCAAATTTCATCCTGGTTTCTGGTTTGGTGGTTTAGCCAGCCAACCAAAAATGGGCAAAGCAAAGCAAATAAAATACCAACAAGCAAGGAAGCAAAAAACAATCGGTTCACATCAAATATGAGGACACACACTGGACACACAGCGGTTCACAGACAAGAAGGAGACGAGTACGGTTGAACCCGTCGAGGAAGAGGCGAGGATAAAACCTAACCATTTCGTATTAACCAGCAGAAGCTCGCGTTGAGTTCATCATCATTATTATGTAGTGAATTGAGCGAAAGGCAGAGAAACAACGGTTGTAACGATGTTGGGAGGTCAACGGAAAACAACAGCCACGAACAGACGGGAAAATTTAGCCAACCAGCAACACCATCATACGGGTTTTTTTTGTGCAGACAAGCTAGCAGAAAAGTGATTAAAGGGCACAAACAACACAGCGCAGCAGCGATGGGGAGATGGGAAAATCATGAAAGCATAAAAATCAAAGCTCTTCTGCCACTCATTTCGGCCGCCCCAAACAGTGGAAAACTTCGCAACGAAAATATTCATCAACCGAACGAGACAAATTTGCACTTGCGGACATGGGAAAAGAATGAAGTTGTCCACAAAAACCCGTCCCCGACATGACGACTTCTAACGGTCAACCATTGCTGACCGAAAAAGAAAAGTATTTATTTACACAAATTTGCACACCGCCAGACAATTACGCTCAGGGAGACTGGGAAAATGATTACTCCGGCAGAACCGCGCGGGAAGCCGGTGTACAAGGTGAATATGAACTACCGCAAACATAAGGGAGTTTTCACCCCAAAATGACCAACAGCATCATCATCATGGCGTGGAAGCGCGCCGCTGATGGTCGAAGGCAATTTAAATTTACAAAATTACCAGCGTTGAAGTGAACGGTTCTTCGGACTCCATATTCTTCGGGCCCAGTAAAACGGAGGAAGCCCGTTCTGTTGGTTTGCTATTTTATTGTGATAGATGGCGATACCCTCAGCACCCAGGCCACTAGTGGGAGAGAACATCAAGTTACAGCTTTGTGTGCTTTAGATGCGTTTGGAACGAACCACACCATTCAAAACCACGCATGGGCTCCAACCACTCCGCTGAAAAGAAGAAAATCGCACCAAACATCATCTCGCTGCTGATGGAACGAAAGTGCCAACGGATGGAAGATGTAGAGAAGAAGATTCGACGATCGATTAAGAAAATGGTGCTTCGGTTTGCGAAGAAACGAAAGAAAAAGCGAACTTTCTCGGGCGGTTGTTTGCAATTTGATGAAGTTTTAGACAATGCCGGAGGGATTTACAGATGGGTTTGTTCCAGTCTAGATTTGCACAACTTCACCTATTCGGAGGGTTTTTTTTATTGAAAATTGTGCTCCATTTAGAGTACTTGAAAGTGATCTTGATTTATAAATTCCAAAATGCATGTTGCAAAATTTATAAGCAGGTCCCCAATAAGTTAATTAAAAATACATTTAAATTGCAATATTCCCCAACCGATGCATTCGCTAAAAACTCCGTTCCAATGCAAATGGAACAGGAAACCGTTTCCCATCCTTAAATCATCCTAAATAAGCGATCCATTATACGCCATTAAGCGTCAACGAATGATTCATTAAGAACCAATTAATTTCTGCCCCTTTTACTGCACACAAACACAACAGCAGAACGCGGAACGCGTTTCGCCTGTGACAAGCGGGAGCCAAATGTATTCTCCATTTTCTTTGCGGTTTTTCGGCAATGAAGATGGTCGACGCGATGCGCACACACCGCAAGTGCGCTTGCCACGGTCCACACTGCTCCGTAAAGACCGATAAAACACTGCACTCGAAAACGTAGCGCCAAAAAGGATTGAGTTCTTAGGGGTGGTGGTGTGTGTGGTACAGTGGCTCCGAGAGGGCATGGCTATATAGTGGAGAATGCCGACCGTTTTAAAAGGATTCGAAGGAAGTAAAGCCTCGGGATACAGACCAATACGCAAGCGGCACACCATATACCCCCACATTGCAACTTGGCCTGTAAAGCAATGGAATATAATTGAGACGAAATTTATCGTTGCCTGCGTTTCGGCTGTGCGAGGTGAAGTTATAGTTTACTAACAGGGTGTTAAAACGATCACATGATCTGTAATAACATAATATGTTATAGAATTGTTTTAAATAATTTATACTTTGAAATGTATAAATCGTCCAATAATGAGGAATGAATGTCATAATCAATACTAATTGGACAGTCAAGAGAGACAGGGAAATTTTGAAACAATTTTCATAATGAGTGAGATAAAGCACTTAGCACTTAGCAAAAACAAAATATTTTGGGGTAGATCATACCATAAGTTAGAAAGCTTAAGCTGTCAGCCTGTTTCTGTCAAATAATCCAGGAACCGGGCTGTATCATTCTGTACAGATTCGTAAAGGACATACCATTTTGACATAGAGAATGACATAAGGGATCATCTTTTCAGAACTACAATTTGAGAAAAATGTATTTAAGTTCAGAAATTTAAATTTTTAATGCAGTTCATTTGAAACCAATATCTAAATCTGATTACTAAAAACACATTTAGCAGTAGTTTTAGTTTAAAATTTTGGTTTACATTTTTAAAATACGAGAAACATGGCCATACGTTGTTCAGACCTGCTAGCAAAATGTTTGTTTTGACATTTGTCGAGCAGTTGACTGAAGCATTCATTAGTATAATAGCTGAAAATATGATTCCGGTCATTAATGAGGTTTAATTTGTTATTTCACATTTGCAAGATAATTATGAATAATAAACGCCTGATGATTGAATTTTAAAACAAAAAAATCATATTTTGAATATTAAGGCCAATTATCTCCTCAAAAACCAATAATCTGACACCTGCTGGGCTACTTTAGCAACAGTTGGAGTTTCAATGACTCATAATAGATGATTACTAGCCTGGTCTCACCATACGTATAGCACCAACTTCATGTTTTATATCTCCCCCAGCGATGGTGGTTACGACAGGTATTTTCTGTGGAAAATTTACTGAGACTGTAAATTGTAATTGGTTACAATTAAGTCTAATAAATAATCATTATTCGGAGCCTATTATTCCGTTACTTCCTCTTTGCAATACAATCAAATGTTGCTTTTGCAAAGAAAATATTTCGCCTTAGATCAAAGCCAGATTTTGTTCACCTTGTCCCCCGGTTTGCGAACCATTCCGAACATCAAACAACATTATCGTTTGCCCGATGCACTTATTCGCTTCGGACGTACTTTCAAACACCGGGTAGAGGTGCGAAATCGTACAGATCTGAAGAAATATTTAAACTTCTTCGTTTCCCGCTCGGTACGGTCCAATCTACAGGGTTCGTGGAACCCAAGTTGACTGCGATCGTGTACGCGATATTTGCGCGGCCGGATGTGTATGCCCCGGCGTGTGGTAACGCAGGCGCAACAACTGCAACAGAAGCGTACAGCCGAAGAGAGCCCGCAATATGCACCGGAATGTGTTTTACAGCGGGAAACGATGATAATTGCTGACTTTTATTGTAAAATTTCTTTATTACCGCTATCGGAGCACGATGCTGTTCGCGCACGGAGGCCAACCTATGCGAGCAGGAAGTTTTCCCTTTCGGGCGCTTTACCAGCGACCGGGCAGCAGGTTTGTGTAAGTGGAGTTTACCCTCAATTACCTCCCACGCGGAATCCTACCCCAAACGGGCGCGTGTCTGCGCATCCGCTAACATGACACAAACTGATCCTAATCTAAGAGCAATGGCGAGAGAGAAAATCGTTCGCCTATGATGGTGTGGTGTTGCTGGCGATTTTCTCTTACAAATCGCCGTAATTGTTGGACAAATGTTTGTGCATTCGTTGTCCGTTCCCTGTCCTAGCAGTGTTTTGTGTGCTGGAAGCTTTCCGTTATGAAAATGGATTAATACTTTTGCCCAAAGTAATGATAATGGAAATGAAGACAAATGGCAAGCGAAGGGGTGAAAAAGAAATTAACCTAGCGTCGAAACAATACAACAACCATTCATCTTAAAGAAACGGTATTGGTAACATATTTATTTTAACGTTAAAAATTCAAACATAACAAGAAGATCATTATTTAATACTCTTTCTTATGGTTTATATATGTTTAGATTTTGATTAAGCAATATTTTGTGATTGAAATTAATATTATTCTTTATTATAAAATTTAATAACGTTATAGTAATATTAAATAAAATTTAAAATATTAAATTTTATTTAACAGTCCCATTATTCTGTGGCATTGGGCAAGTAATATATTTTATCACTCACTGTCCAATGGCGAAACGTACTCGAAGAAAGATAAAAAAGAAGGAAACCCAGAGAATACAGCATATCTGCCAGGATCTTTTTTGCCACTAGTTGCTTCAGTTTCCTGCCGTTACGACGATGAAATCTCAACTCTATTGCATTCCTTAAGCTCAAATTTACGCACATGCTTTCCTGTAGTGGCCCTAGGCTTGCACCACACGATTCTCCTACAAGCGAAACCACCAAGAAAGATGGCATCATAACAAGTGCGACAGAAATTAAAGAAATAATTTATTAAACACCAGACCGTATGGTAAAATGGCAACTTTTGCAAAAGTGCACCACAAAAAAAAAGGCCAGGAAAGTCGAAAAGGGAAATGCATCATTTGTAGCATCATCCGTTCGCGTTATTTCCTCGGGCTTGTGATCTTCAGCGATCGTCCATGATCTTCAGTGCCTTTTCCATTTCCAGCGCAAGGAGGCGCATATGTGCGAAAAGTTCCTCGATCTGTTTCTTGCCTCCTGCATCTTCGCGCTATATAAGATTTCATTTTGAAGCTCATCTGATATTGCGCTACCATTGTAGTTCTTTTGAATTTCTCGTTTGGATTACTAACGGCATTCAATAAATTAATATCCACCAAAAGTTAATTTTTGCAGACGATTTATTAACAATCGACATTGCTTTAATTCTTTTAAAATTCAACACTCGCTGAACTTTCAGTCGCAGTTTGAAAGCATTCAATATTGGAACTGAACATTTCCAAAAAGCAGACCCACTATAAACGGTACATATGCCGGCAATTGTTGCTCCACTTGACAGTGCGTGGTAATATGTCACAGCAGTCACTATTGCTTGCCAAATGTGCCCACCAAAGTGCGTCAGACGTTCTTGACGACTGTGGTCCCTCTGCTGAGCTGTGCTCCACTTACTTTCACTCGCCTTGTCTACTACCCCAACCAACTTATGATAAAAAGCAATATAATACAATTTATTGCAGTCATTAAAGTGAGAAAGGAAAAGCAAAGGGTAACGCGTACACAACCCGCTGGAAAGATCGCACCCCGTACGAGACACACGGCCCCGCAAAGAACACTGACCAATGGGACACATGGACAGACTGTAGGTTTGTTTCGGGGTGTTGTACTCGCAAAAACTGCCACCGGGAAAGGGGGTGTGATCCAAAAACTCAAGCCCGAACCCCCCCAACGTTATACGCGTCTGGACGATATATTAATTTCAATCATCCACGACCAACTTCCAAGCTCATCCTGCCGTTTCTTCGTGCTGATGGCCGATGCTTCTCATGAGAATTGATTTGCCCAAGCATCCGAGTACCAAGCGGAATGGTTTGCGAAACCGGGTTGTTTCATTTTCTCTCCGCTTAATGCCTTAAATGACCCAAATATTTTGCCATTGAGACTAGCGACACCAACCAAAAAAAATCCACCAATAAATCTTCGAATCGTTCTTCGCCCAGCCAACGATGCATGCATCTTCTCACACACAAAGCGGACATTCTTTCATTTGAATGTGCGGATGGTAAGCATGGATACAACCACACGCTGGCATCAATGGCAATCGATTGTGATGGAAGCTGTCAACAAAGGGAAGAGAGACGTTAAGCTGTTGCGTTCATTATTCCGCTGGAGTGGAATTCATACGCAAAATAATTTATCCACACATAACATTCCGGCAAACGGGTGTGATGTGAGCCAAGTCCAGGTTTTCTATTATATTGTCAATTGCTCCCAATTCATCAGAAAAACTTGACTAGTAAAATTTCACTACACTTCGTTCAAAGAAAGAATATGAAATCCATTTATAGGGGCAGATTTTGGAAACAAATAAGATTTATACAATAGAATCGTAGCTATTTTAAACACAAGAAGCATGATAAATCAATTACATTCTAACAAGCAGATGATATCACAACTGTGGCACAATTTATAGCAAAAAAAATCTTACCAGAGTTGACAATAAACTAGTAAAAACTATAAATTACCGTCGTTTTGGATGGTAACATCGGCTTTTTTTTACAATTACTTATACAATCATTATTAACAGAATGAAATTAAAATTATAATTGTATCGATTACTGTCGCTTTTCTTATATCATCTATTACCAATAAAAAAAACATACAATATAATACAGTCACAGAAACTTGTTCGATGCAACACACGTACGTAACCAGCATTTAAAACTAAAGGACCACCACTAATGGAAGCCAGATCCAGAGCAGAAGGTATTTGCTGCAACTCAGTGCACCTAATGGAACCACATTATCCCCGAAGGATGATTTTCAATTCCATGTTTCGTTCGCTCGCCCAATCAATCTCTCTTCTCATTCCCGAGACCACAAAAGCTGGACACTCTCCCTCCTGCCGCTGCCCTAAACCCCCGCGCCTCCAGAGGGTACGGCAGTAATGGTAATATCGAAGGATTTCACGCGTAGGTGGACCCGTCCCGACCGAGGAAAAGCGCAACAGCATCTTCTTCTGCGTCCCACACACGGTCTTGCTGCCCTAAGCCCAACCTGACCGTGCGTGGGCGATGCAGAGGGGAGGTGGTTGTCCCGCTACTGCTGCAGACGCTGGCAGCGCAGTCGCACAAGAGAGCACAAGCGCTTTTGCACGGGGTTTTAGGTTTGCGAAAAATGGACGCCGGGACGATCCGAGGCGGCCTCTTATTGGCCTCTCGCTTGCCATATGGTAGGGATTTCGGGTGCTTTCTGAATCGTACAACGGGCGGGCAGAGGACATGGGAGCCGCACGCTCAACATTGGCGCCACCACCATCAGCAGGTTCCGGGGCCCGGCTTGTGCGGTAGTGGCTACAAAGTGAAAGGACACACACCGCCGTCATTGGCGTTGGCGTAATTGATGCAAAATTGACCACGAACCGACAATTGGAGCCTGATCAAGGACATGGTTTCAGTTAGGAATTGCGTTTACAGTGATACAGTGATTTTAATTGCTGAATGTTTCAGTAATGTTACTGTATCATGCATGATGATTTTGGAGCTTTTCTCATAACAACAATCAAAACCAATCGCTTTTTCGCCAAGTGGACCAGCGGAAGGGAAAAATTGGGAAATAAAATAGAGCACACGGCACTTGTATGGCACTTCACCACTTCGATTGTCAACTTCCCACGTGAACAAAATTGATCATCTCCCCCATA
Organism: Anopheles marshallii; assembly: GCF_943734725.1. Classification (NCBI taxonomy): domain Eukaryota; kingdom Metazoa; phylum Arthropoda; class Insecta; order Diptera; family Culicidae; genus Anopheles; species Anopheles marshallii. The sequence continues at coordinate 52,903,092 of NC_071327.1, forward strand.
AAACGTACTTTTCGCTCGCAAAATTTTAACAAACCAAAACCCAACCATAATGCGTGAGGAAACACGTACGATTTCCACTTGTCGCCATAAATCTACTTCCCCGCATTTGGTAAACTCATGAGTTTTCAGAGCACTCCCCCAACACACACCGCCCTGTTTTCCATCAAACTCCACCAAGCGGTCCTCCAATTCCGAGTCCTGGTCACATCATTCGCACTCTCACACAACGCTCCATGTGAATGTGTGTGTATGTGTTGCAACGTACGGGCGCACAACAAAACCAGAAAAGAATGGTGTCCAGGGTTTGATTTATGATGGCAAATGTGAAATGAGATGCAGCTTATGTGCTCAGACGCAACTGTTGTCGTCTGCAAGTGCAAACACCAATGCACACACACACAGACACACGCACGGACGTGCCAGGCGAGGCACAACAAGGCGGCGAGTGCACGGTGTAATGTTATAATGTAAATATCGCATAAATGTTTCCGTTTGTTATTGCAGTTGTGGTGTTTCAAGTTATGAATTTTATTGAACAGCTCTGCTAGTAATATTTAGTGAAGTTTGAGAAACATTTTCACCAAATTATAAATATTATATGATATATATTAGCATTCAGTTTATTCAATCCAATCCGTTTTGTAGCATTTAATCAATTTCCGTATCGACTCATTTCACCACGTAGCCGGATAGTCGGTCCTTACGACGCAGGATTGGTCCGGATGGGATTTTGGTTCGGTCCGTTCGTGTGAAGACCGACGCCGCAGCCATGATGCCACCGGACCGCCTCAGAATATAAGCCGTTTATAACTGTAACAATCTTTCACATGTTAGTATAGCTCTTTCAAACTCCCTTTTGTGTCTTTCGAATGATTGCACATACAACAAAAGTTAAACGCAAAGTCACGAGTATTACACACCACAATCGATGCAACCCCGAATGCAACACCGAACCCCGAATTGCGGAAACCGCACTGTTCTACCCGTCCAAGGCGGACAACAACAACCAAGTGCACCGGAAGTTACGTTTAGAAATTTGATACGTCCCCACACACCGTTCACAGCCAGAAACAGCAGCGCAGCGGCAAGAACGAATCATTAGGCAAAACCAAACCGAACGGAGAAAACCACTGTGAGAATAAACAGCACCATTTGTAAGTGATCGTCATGCGAAAATGCACACCACCCGGGGCGGCTGGTTGGTTTTTTCCATCTTCCATCGCTTCCCGAAACCCAATCTCACGAAGCTAATTAAGCCAATAGCTGCTGATGAGATAAGTGGTTCGCTCTAAATAAAATTAGCTTCTGTTCCGAAAGGTGGATAGTATTTTTTAAAGCCGTTTAGATTATTACGATAGGTTCCGATTTGGTGTTATGCCGAAGGAAGCTTTTGAGGAGTCACATTAACATGAATCATTAGTAAAGAATCATTCAAATTGGGAAATTCGACTCTCAAACGATGCATGAATCCTCCGAGCAGTGGTGGATCATGTCCTATTGGAGACCTAAAGCGAAATAATAGTTGGGCCCATTTTTGGCAACTGATGACAGTGGAGTACATGACGAATTAGCTCAAAGTTGGAGGGCATAAATCTTGGAAGATTGACGAATCTTAGAGGATTCATAAAATCGAGATTCAGGGTTGTGTCATTCAGTTCAAAAATTCATTCAAATTTAATCAAAAATTCAAGAATTTTTCCAAAAAATATTGTAATTATAAACCTACATGAACATTTTTTTACTTCTGTAACTTAAAAATGTTTTAATGGCATTTGGAGACAAGAATATTTTTATGATTTGCTTATTATTACAACACAAAAAGACACTTATAGCAATGCTAACAAAACAACACATTAATAAGTTAAATTAGTTTTACTCAATAAACTAATAATTAAACTTAATGCAAAGAGTACTGTGCAAAACAATAGACAAAATTCTTCCAAAAACCTAATGAATTCCGACAGACATTCGACTCTTGATTCTTTATTTACTCGTTAAAATAATACACTTCAGTTTACTCCTAACCATTCTTAATCCAAAGCAACATTCGTTCCTAACGGTCCTTATTCCTCTTCACACCTTATACGACATTTACGAGACCATAGTCGGCAGTAACTTCCGCATGTACCGATTACTAAAACGTTTTCCATTCGAATGCACGCTTGCGTATACAGCACACGTGTTGTGACGCCGGCTTAAGGAACATTATTGCGTGAAACGACATTCGCGCATCCGGTATGCTGAAGCGGTGGCAATAGCAAAACACCCAGAGCACTGGTCGCGTGATCTGATCATGTCCCAAAGGGATTCTAATGCTGCTACTAAAGCAATAGCCAACTGTTGTGATGCAAAGAAGACAAAATCCGTCCATAGCTTAAGTGCTGTTTTAGAGCGATCATGTGGCTGAGGTTCGTTTAGTCGTGCAAAAATGAGCAAGAATTGCAAACGTTCCAAAGTTTAAATACATTGAAAAAAAAGGGTTCGTACAAATCGACCGGCAAGCGAACGAAGGAATGAATGAAGCGCACAATGGAAACCACGCGATACGCACACGGGGTGAAAGACAAATGGTGAAATAAATAATAGAGAACGAAAAAAAAACAGGAAAGTACACAGCCGACTGGCACACCGGTAACAGCACGCCCAACGGGGCGAGCTGGTGAAATCCGACTATGGTGCGAAAAACGAGAGGAAGTATCGGCCACAATTTTACGGGACAAAACGGTATGGACATTAAAATTAATGCCCGGAAGTTATCTGTTCTTGAGTCGATGTGCGGGGTATGTCAAGTGGTGGTGGGCGAAGGTGAAACGAACACAAAGTTCGTGCTTCGTGTCCAAGGAAACCTGCAGCAGCAACATTGGGACCTTTCTTAGGGGTAGTACACTACACTCTCGTGGTCTGAAAAAAAGGTTATTCAACGTATTTTTTCTTAAGATACCTATAAATGCATAAAAACACATAGCAAACCCATGACTGTTATGACGTTTTAGAGTACAAAAATTAATTAATTAATCGATAATACATTGATTATCGTAGACATCTTAGAGGCTCGTGTCGTTGAAATAAGACCAACACTTATATTTTCTTGCAATTGCGTTAATAACGGGTTTGCAATCAGTTATGATGACCACCAACTTTGAAACGCATTGAAGATCGCCAATCGCTTTTGAAGCTGTCAGTAGCTTAACTTTGGAACGGCAACTCGCTACAACGGTTGATAGTGTTTCAAACAGACAATTCTTAGAAAGTTTTTTAGGCAAAAAGGCAACTTTTAAAAATGTTGTACAGTATACTGTTCCCTTAACGTGATGGTTTTTGGGGTAAAGTTCGGGTCAAGATCAACCATTTTTCGCAATGATGATTGAACACGAAGGAACTAACCTATCGACAGAAGGAGAAGACGTAACGGAATAGTAAGAGAGAAACCCGATCGTTCACGTTCAAGTGGAACCAGTTGCAGAAAGAGCGGGTCCTTTTCAACTGATTAAACTTAGTTAATCTAAGATTACAACTTTAGCAGCGAAATCAAGAATCATAAAGTAAAGTAGTTCATCCGCATGTGTCAAATACGTTTGCGCAAATTCATCGTTCGATTGACGGTTTCCGGTTGGATGGAATGATGCGAGAGTTCCTTTACCACGCTTTCAGCCACATGAATAGCTGTGTTTATTATTAATGTTTATTGTTATGCTGTACATGTAAGAAGCCGACCGATATTGGAACTTGAATTGAAATCTACACAGACTTCTATGCAGCAAAACAAGAGGCAATATAGAATTCCATTTCATTAATGTTGTTCATTTCACTCTAGAACAACCCATTGCAACAATGCAACCATGCCACAGCTCAGCAACAAACTCTCAAACTCTGAGACATGATTAACTACGGCCTTATCATCCGACAGCACACAATTATCCGCAAACAGTACCAAGACAGGGTACAATCGCAACAGGGGAAAAAAATATTTACACACCAACAAAACAAAGCTCACGGAACGTTTTCGCCTTGTTTTAGTCTTGTTCTGTACGAACGCATTGCTGGCGGGTACGTTATAGAACGGAAAGTTGAAAAATGCGCATTCGAGTCGCAGTCGAGTACAAAAATGGCACAGTTTGCGCTCGATAAGAACGTCTTGCACAAATTATAGCACACTCCCTCCTTCTACCCCCCCGAGATAAATAATGCACCAGAAACAAACACGGCTTAAGAAAAGGTCGTTCTAAAGGGCAATTCTGGTGAGGTGCGGTGTTTTTGGAGCTTATAAAGAAAAAACCGCTTCGTAAGACAGGATGCCGTATGGGTTCACAACATTTTTAGTGTATGATAAGGTAAGAAGGTAAAATGCATTTTACCGGTCTACAATCCAAACACACACACACCTTTGCTCATTATGCACCGGACGAACTCCCTGCCTTAAATAAGGTAATTTCGTCTGGCGCGAAATTGAAGCTTTGTTTCTATTTTTTTTTTTTTTTTGTTGATTTGTTGTACAACGAATGAGTGAGCTGTTTGCGACCTGTGTGCGTGTATGTGCGCGCGCCATATTACACTTTGGTGTGTTGTGTTGTGGTGTTGTTCAACGAGTGGAACGAAATTTGCTTACAAAAAAAAAACAAACCAAGCCAAGACTGTAAGAAATGAAAACGAAACGAGAAGCAAATCAAACAGAACTGCAGAGCAAACCCCCCAAAAAAAAAAACAAAGAAAAAACGGTGAGCGCACACAAGAGTTAAAAGCTGATAGCCGAGAAAGCTCGGAAGGAACACAACAAATTTGCTCAACACCGAACAACAACAAAAAAGGGCAATACAATAATGTTTTTTTTTTATTTTACTCAGTAAATATAGGCTCTTTCCTTGCTTGTCAGTTGAATGATAAGTCTGCAATATGACGCAGAAGCTGCTGATAGCAATAAAATATATGGAATCAAGTAAAGAAAAGTTATTGCTGGGAGACTCAAAATACATTTTTTTTAATATTTTAAAGAACATCCTTTTAATATTGATTAGAAAGTGATTCCATTTCAAGATATATTCGTTAACACGTGCATTAAACAAAATCTCACTGAAAATATCGACCAATTGTATGTTTAATTGTGTCAAATGACGAAAATTTAAAATTGAAAAAAAATATTTTCCGTGAAAATATGCCTGTACTTCAGAAAAAAACCCGTCTGAGAATTTTGAACATATGCGATTTCGCTAGAAGATGTACTTACTTCTTGCTTCTGTAACTTCATTTTTTTTGTAATGAATTATATATTAGAAATCCGGTCTTCACACAAACGGACCGGACCAAAAACCCATCCGGACCAACCTCCTGTACGCAAGGACTTGACTATCCAGCTACGGTTAAATAAAGTCACAGAAAGCCAGATATGACAGGCCTAGACATTTTGAGGTTCTTATGCTGATAGAACAGAAGTAGCAACCGTACCTTTATATTAGGCGCCATAATAATGGTAGTTACATCTGTCTGGTAGTATACAAAGTAAAGCACGACTGAATAACACGCCGCAAAGTGGGTTCAAATCTCTTGAGATGAGATTTCATGAGAGATTATTAATCAACCAATGAGATTATACGTTCTCGACTCAGTATTCTTCTCTGAACTCTCGAGTAAGAGGGGCACCCCCTCGAGACAACATTCTCCATATGGAATGTTTCACACCTCATTTTTTCACCATAAATATCCTTATAAAAAGTATATTTCCAACAAACTTAGCTTTCCTTACTTCGTAAACTAAATTTTCTTTCGACCGGAACTCTTTCCCAGCGAAAATACATATTATTCGCACACACCCGCCATTGCTTCAAAGTGCCTTCCAATTCTACAATATCATCAACGAAGCATGGATGCGCAAAATGACGGCAATGCATGGTAAAGGTGGTGGTGGATCGTACAGAATGAAATAATTATGACTCACCCATCGCAAACGCAACAAAGCAGACGCCTAAGCGAGCAGGGTGAGATGGAGAGTGAATGTAGTGATGGAGGCAAATTTTCTGTCTGCATTTGCTTCCATTCGCTTTCTGCATGTTTCTACTTCGATCATAGGCAGCCGCGTCATTTGTTTATCCATCCTTTTGCCCCAACTGCCGCGAGATGCGTCTAACCAAACTCACACGCACACGCCCACCCTACACATACGCCTACACATATGGAAATGGAATGGTTGGCGTATGTGCGTGCAAGCAAACACACACACTAGCAAAAGGGTTAAAGGATAGAAGGAAATAAATGTGTACGGGGGTCCCTTGAACGGCCGCGAAGGACAAACGCGAAATAAAGGGGTTAAACCGTATATGAGGGAAGGGCAGGGCAAAAACGGGTTTAGGTGGAAAGCACGGGGGCGAAGCAAGCAGACGTTAACGATTGAAACTGTGTGTTTGAACAATTAAAAAGGCAGAACATGTATTTTTGCCTTTTAGTCGCTCTATTACAAAAAAAAAACAAAGAAACCCAACTCTCTCACTCTCGCTCTTTAAAAGCGCGCTCTCTCTCTCAAATGTAAATCGCGTTCGAAACGCATCACGAGATTTCGAGGGAAAAAGCCGTTTGCGATCCCTTTTTTCAAATTTCTTCCCTCTCTTTCAGTCACTTATCTTCCGTTCGTTTCGCATGCAAGGCGAACAGAGTGAAGGAGAAACGGAACGGCAAAGAAACAAAAGCAATTGAAAACGGACCGACCGATAAGTGAGCGTGTGTGTGTTTGTGTGTGTACATCGATGAAGTGTTTCTTCTCATTTTGAAGTACTGTGACACATTGCTTGCGAGGAAGGGTACAAAAGACGGACCCGCGCGTTACGTTCGAAAAGCGATTTGAATCGACGCCATCGGTTTGACCACACCACGCGGCTGGCAAGTACGGACGATTGTGAGACCGGGACCCCGGGTGGTGGACAACCGGCGAATATAGCAGGAAGAAGAAACAAATTGATACACAAGGACAGCACACAACCATCGACGAAGCGGTCGCACAAGAAGCGAGAAATGAGAAACAGAATGTACGCTAGAAAGAGAGCGCTGATGTAGCTTCCCTTCACTGTTCCGCAAACAGCATGAAACGTTCCAGAGACCGGGAACGCTGATATAGCCTCGATCACAGAAGCGCAAAAGTGAAGATAGTTTAACCATATGTGTGTGAAACACCAAGCGCGGTACGATAAACACACACAGAACAAACGAGAGCAATCTGCCCTTCCTTTTCCTTCGATTATGGTCGGTCAAAAGCAAGAGTGACATTCTGGACGCAAGTGACGTGCAATGATGCACAAGGAACACGGTATCACAATATGCGTTCGGATTTATTGCATCTCTTTTGTTTTACAAAAAGAAGTGAGATTTCACTGTGAGCGATGAGAAAGCGCCCGTGAGCGGCCGGTGCATGAGATGAGATACGCATTCCTTTTTCTCATGCAAGCTCGAAACAGATTGATTTGGGTGTTAATTTCATCGAATGGAAGTTTAAAAAAAAAGAAACATTACACATTTCAACTCGCTTCTCTTTACCGTTCCAGTAATGCGAATAGCAAATCCTTCCCTAAAAAGCTCCATTTAAGCCCGCTTGATTCACAATGAAACTCATCTCACGCTGACCGGCTTGCTTGGACGTCTCACTTTGTGCACCAGACATAAGGACACATATTTTCATTTCAATATGTTACTCCGTATTTCAACACTACACACACAAATTTCATCCCAGCCGAATCACAGTATGCCATTCCTACTCCATTGTCACACTCTGTTTTTGCTACCTTTCCGATTCTTTTTGTTTGGGCGTCGCAAAATTTTAAACCTACCTGTCGAGACGAGGGATTACTTTATCCTCTCGGGCGAAGAATAGCTTCCCTGAGCCTTGGATGCAAGATGGCCAATGAAAATAAGATGGACTCTTCGAACGACACGATTCGGAGGTTTTTTTTTGTTCGCACTTAACGTTTGGTTCCTTTCTTCCGGGAAACCGTACACACACTATACACAAAGGATAATTTTCTTCTTACGTTTTTCGCAAATGAGGCTACACACGATCACACACGATTTGCACTCGCATACACGGGGCACGGTTGGTGGGTCGCAATTTCCTTGAAACCAGAAAGAGAGAGAGGAGAAAGAAAGGAAGAAAGAAATGAATTCCTGCACACAAACGAAAAACAGACAGGAATTTTCCAGCAGCACACGGCACACACGCGTCGCCCTACACACTGGTGCGGATGAACAAAGAAACGATGATCTTACCGGTTGCGCTATACGCGGGCCTAATAATAGGGGGATTTGCCGACGAAACAGAGTTGGATTTGATACACGCACGCACCAGAGAACTAGCACACACGATTAGGTTTCCGGCTACAAAACGAGCAACTTCTATCTTTATTCCAGGATTAACCGCTTTTACTGCTTGGCCGTTGAGAAAATAGCCGGAGACGTACAGGAGACGCACAACCGAACGCTAAGGATGTCTGATGAGAAGTGAGCGCTTGCAATGAGCCGAACCACGAACGAACCGCGCGCGAGATCCAAAGCAAACGCGAAACGCCTTCGGGATTGTGTCTGAGAGAGAGAGAAAGAGGTTTTTTTTTATTAGCCCCATTTCATTTCAATCGAAGACTGATCCCACTGTGCACACTGAACCAGAAATGCTACGTATTTTGGTCAAAATAATATTTTTATCTTAAAATTTATTATTTTAGTAGACAACAATATCATAGAATTCAACAATAAACGAAGCTAATGTATTCATTATAAAGCTATGAAAGGTTACTAAAAATTATTTAGATTGTTTAGCGTATTTAAAGTAAAACAATTGAAGACAAATGTGTGATCTTGGTTTAAAGTTCAAAATCAACCCACTGTGCAAAAGATAAAGTGCGCTCTCGTAAATCGCGCTTTCTCTCTCTTCCAATCAATTCGTTGCCGCGTCGTACCAACACATCCATACATTCATATGTTGATTTTCCCTCCCATATCATTTTCGTTCATTCAGCACATTTCAGTCGCTGCACAAAAATACTAAAATTATGTTCTACGCAACAGAAATTGATGCAACTATAAGCGTTCGACAAATAGAAGCAGTTGGGAAAGCTTTAAAAGTATTCCAAACATAAATTTTACAACGCATTCCTTCAAGGAAAACTCTAGAATTTCCGTTGAAAATTTTAAAACCTTAACTGCTGTGTAATTGGTAATGTACGAAAATAACATATGTTTTCCCTTTTCTGCTAATTATCAACCAATTTCTTCAGTTCACAACCAGCGTATGCATTTGACAAGAAACGTGCAGAAGGCTGGTTAAAAGTCTCTGAAGTTAACTAAAACATGATATTGAAACTAATTTTTCATAAAGCGCAACATAACAAAATTATGCACTCCCCCCACTAAGCATTGCAAATTTGGCCAAAAACTCTTTTATGGAAAACTTTACCAAACAACGGCCACATTTCCATTCGCACAAACACAGCCAAGAACTTGCATTTCGTGGTATGCAACGACAAATAAGTATGTTGTGCTATCTCTCCTTCATTCTTTTATTTTTAAGGGGTAAGCATTTTGTTGAACTTCACACTAATTCTGGATAGAATTTTCACCAATTCACCTTCCCATAAGCCATGCGGGGAGCGTGAAAACGGACAGACAAGACACCGCCATCCGCCCACCCAACCCACCCAGGACAGACAGACGTGTGAGGAGGTTGAAGTAAACGAAGAGAAAGGGGAAACACCCGCACCCTTTTCGCCCGACACAAATCCTAACCCCTCACTACTGGCTCGATTCCCTTTCCCAGTCTGCCCTATGGTGGGATGGGAAACCCCACCCGTCGGGTCTTATCTTCGGAGTCGATCGTCCAGACACGTCACTAAAACGCATCCCACGACGTCACCACCGGCATCTACACCGCACCGTCGTCCTTAAAAATGCCGGCCGAAAAGCCGGAAACTCGCGACGTGCCGCACACGGCGAAGCAGAAGGGCGCGAGTCTGCGCAGTCCGGAATCGCGCGAAGGGGCGCCAACGGATGTACTACACCAGGCCATCTGGCATGTACACGTGGCCAATGTTGCGCGTTGGTGTAGGTAAGCGGACACACAGGATACAGTTTCCTTTTAAACTCTGAATCCGATATCCTGCTTGTGGATGGTCGATCCATCGAAAAAGGGAAACTTCCAGCGTGGTCGTTGGGCAGTGCACAAACTGCTTGCTCAACACCACACTCAGCTTTGACAGACATTTTTGGTCACATTTGGGAAATTGGTCTACGGCAAGGATGAATTCCTAGAGTGTCCTGAGAGGTACAGAAAAAGACAAGCCGGAATAGTACACCTTCGGGAATTTGGATGGTGCAGCAAGAAAATGAAACATGCTTCCATCATCATTTGTAAAGTTCCTTTTTTTTGTTTGCCCCAAAATCTTAGACCTGACAAACTTCGCGTCTGCTTCGCCTGAGTAAAACGACCCCTGGTGGCCTATAATATTATCATGCGGCATGAATTATTCATCAGCCCTTTGACTCTTGGACCGGCCGTGCGGAAATCCGGCTGGAGCACACACCACCGTGCGTTCGCATGTGGCTGTGTGCTGAATCGGAAGGATATCAGTGTAATCAGGGCAGCGCCAGCATACCGATGTGATGACTCCCGCTGAAGTTTCTAACCACCATATGGCCACGGGTAGCTTCCGCTGGCAAGCTGCCTGGGTGTGGCCGGCATTCAGTTGCATTAGTTGTCGCGCGCATCGAAAGGACACCGCACCACTACTGTGCACACGGTGGAAAACTGCAATGACACAGATGAAGAGTATCATCGAGTGAGAAAGAACGAGAAGGAAAGAGAAGGCAAAGGGATAGAATTGAAATAAATAAAAAAAAAACAAGAGGAAACAAGTAGGCGATGAAATGGAAAAACACATAAACGTCATGTTGAAGGACGCGTTTGGGGACCACACTCCACCACCACCACCACCACCACTACATCTTCCCTTTCGCCGGGGAAAGGAAAAAAAACCGGAAAAAATGTGATTGCAATTTTATGTGCGTATTTGTGCTTTGTTTCGCTACCATCGATCTAAATGTATCCACGTTGCCCTCCCCCACCGCATATTGTACGATGCGGTATCGCACCGCCACTGGCCGGGGCGCGCCTGAGGTGTGTTTGTGTACCCAAAAGCAACAAGCCGGCACCAATTTCCATCTCTTCTGTATCGATTTTCCCGCAATTTCGTAACCCTCGACGGAAGCAACATGTGCCCCTCCCACACCGTGCCCGATTTTCCCACACACCCCCCGAAGGTTGTGCTTACTCCAGCATGATGTATCGGCATCATCATCATCAACCGGCACATGTTGATACGGTCGTACGGTCCACTCTGGCAACCATTCGTTTCCCTCTTTTCCACACTTTGTACATCCACCGGTGTTGCGCTGCCGTCTAATTTGAGTGGTTTGAATATTTATCACACAAGTGACTTTGACTTTTTGCGCGATGTCTTAGCAGGCCGGGCGGAAGTTGCCACGGGATCCGTTTTTCCGCTCGTTTGTCAGAGCATGCTTTTCCAGATTGGAGCCAACCGTATCGGTGACTCACGAATTAATTTCCTCATCACAAATCAGATGACTCACCGGAAGTCCTAGATATGACACACACTCGTGTTGGGCATTAGAAGCTGCTTGGGAAAAGCTTACAATGGTAATAAAAAAACGATCGTTTTATGCTTTCCACGGCATACTTTTCCTAGACGATTATGCATCATTAATGACTTGTTGCCACTTTTTAAGAAATAATTTTGCTTTTGGATGTCACCAACTCCAGGATGTCTATGCGCGCCTAGGACATCCTGATCTGAGTTCTGTCTTTGTTCCTTTTTTCGATTATGGACTAAGAAGGCAAGTGCCATAGCGTCTTTAACTTCTATTTCCCAGGCATCATGCCTGTTGGCGACTAGCAGACTTATCAATACGTAATATGTCTCATGCTTTGTTGGAGTACTTTGATTCACAGGGCTTTCTGGCGTTGATAGTACTATGTTTTACCAGCTACCTGAGGAATCGTAACGTTGCTTGATGTACTGCCCTGTTGGACCTTGTGGCCTCACATAACGCGGCTAAAACACATCCGATGTCGTCGATGTCATTCGAAAAAATTGCGAAATTTGGTATGGAGTTTTATAATGCCACCCAAAGCCAATAAGGTGGGTCCCCACGTGTCAAGGTTACATTCCGAAAAACGGAAGTAGTATTTAATGTTTAATGTTTATTCGGTAACTCCTCCAACGAGGGATCCAATGGTTTGACGAGGATGATGACCCATACAGTGACTTACAATAAACGCGAAGAGTTTGTAAATTGGGACATAGACTGCTCACGAAGGAGCACGTCGTCGTGGCATGGGCAGGTCAACAATTATTATACACCTTCTTGGTGGGGCATGAGTCCGGCATCTTCGTAACATTCCATCGTATTCTGCCGGTTTTCACCACTCGTCTCCATAAGACTCGTGTCACACATTTCTTGCGGTCTCGAAGTTTTCTGGATATCAGCAGACGATGAGACGCATAGTATGCACGATTCGCCTGCTCAATGCATCTCCGGATTTCGCTGGTTGTCCTAAGTAATCACCGTTCCAAAAGCAGAACTCCTCTACTACCTCGAGACTGTCGCCCTCAACTGATACGCTGCCTCGTTCTGTACCTCCGGCAGGTGTTTCGGGTTCGTCGCATCGATTCTCAATCCAATTCTTGATGTTTCACGTTTGAGTCTGGTGTACGCCTCACACACCTTCACTGTCTTCTGGCCAACGATGTCAATGCCATCCGCGAAGCCAAGAAATTGGAGAAACCGGTAGAATATCGTGCCACGGATGTCGTTGCCTAGGCCCACGTCGTATGACACCTTCCAATATTGAAGAATAGAAAGTAGAGTCTGTCGCCTTGTCATATTAGGATACTATCAACTTGCACTGCACCTCTTCATGGTGGTCTCTAACAGCCGGATCAACGTCCGAGCTCCTTCCGATCTATAGTATCGTAGGCCGCCTTGAAGTCGATGAACAAGTAAGGATCTCGACACATCTGGAGGAACTGTAGAAGAGTAAAAAATTGATCGGTGGTGGATTTGCCTCCAACAAACCCAGCTTGGTAGCTAACTGCCAACGAAATTCATAGCAAGGGGCGTAAGTCTGCAGTACACTATCTGGGACAGGATTCTAGGCGTCATTGAGGACTGTTATGGCACGAAGCCTTCCAGCCGGTCGCCCTTTTTATAGACTGGGTGAATGACACTCAGCTTCCACTCTTTCGAAAATTCTTCCTAGTCCCAAAGTCACACTATCAGCTGGTGCATTTCAACGACCAGCATCTCCAACCCTCCAAGCCGCACAAAAAGTAGTCCAATATATGTAAAAAACATTAACATTGCACTTCAAAGACTACTTTATTTGTTACTTCAGAATGTATTATTCGCTTAACTACTCACTTGTAATCATGTAATCACTTTATGTAATCGCTTGATATTGAGGAATTTTGGGTAAATATTATTGAAGGTCCCATGTCTTTGCTCCTATACAGTGAAAGTTCGAATACATTAATCGATAATACTACTACAATCGGTAAATCTTTAAACTTTTTGTACTGCGTCAATTATTGTTCGGTATGTCCAATTGTTTACAAAAGGTTAATTGAAACAGAAAGCTGCTCCAGAAAGAAACCTGTGGAAGTAATCATAAAAATAATTAAGATATCCTAACTGCAACTATCACCATCTCCATTTTATTTCACATTTACGGTAAAAAAACTTTACGACGTAACAAATTAAAGAAAATGTCTACAGGAAGTACATTATTTTTTTATTACTTTCATGTTTGGCCAAACAAAAAAAAATACAAAAAACAAAACGGATCTTCCGTTTAGCGTTCAAACAAACAGCTAAAGTACCTTTTTACGTAAGACACGTGCCGTCTGCATCTATTCGGCACGGGGGAAAAGAATGCAAACAGCAGGAGAGGCATGGCGCAGAGGTTAACAAAAGTTGATCCTTTCCGGTGAGGTTGATGGGCTGGACACAATTCGGGTCGTTCGGGGTTCGGTCAGTTGATTTTGTCTTTCTTGACGATTCCTTCCTTGCACACACATGCAAACAACCTGTCAAACGTATCAAGCGGTCTCCTTGCCACTCCTAACGCTTGCTCCCATCCCCATCCATGCTTGCTTTATCAGAGACCCAGTTTTTGCCGTTCTTTTCAAAGATAAGGAAACGAAATGTTTGATAAGTTTCTATGCATTTTTAATGAACCGGAAACTGCTATGAAAATCATATATCCGTTCCGCTATATTGAGCAAAAAAGCATAAAATTTTAGCTGATATCGATTGCGTACATTTCTTAAAGCGTCGAAATATCTAAAAAAGGAGAACGAATAAACAATTGCACAGATGGAGCAGTAAGCATAAAACTGCATGGAATGATTGGAATTCCAATATCAATGCAATACACCACACACTTTCCTAGAGGGAGTTTTTCGTTTCACTCCGTTACAACCATTCCATCTTGTCACTTTAAACCATCCTCCATACCGGTTTCATTTCATTTCCGCTTCGAATGGTTCGGCTTGAAGGGTACCCCCGGAAATGCAAGTATCGACGCACCGGGAGAAACGCAAACATCAACCTGCAATCGGAAGGAAATTGAATTAAATAATGTTGAAACAAACAAACAAAAAAAAAAGAAGAAGAAATGGAACAACACAACCCGGGATACATGATTTTGTACTTTACACGAATCTACCCGGCCATTTGCCCGAGCCCGAACAGGTCCGTTTACTTATGATATGAGTTCCCTTTCCCGTGTGGATCGAGTTGAAATGATTTAATACGTATCCTATTAATGCCAAACCGTAGGAAGTCGGCCTTCTTTGCTACCCCCGCCCGCTGGTTAGCTTAAAAGAATGACCTGCTTTTTATCAACACTCACCCGACCGGAACAGGACCTTCTTGTACGATGATGCATGATGACATCTGTGTTGCAACAATTGTGCAGGCTCTGTCGCGCCACCGTTTGTGACTCATCACCCACAGCCACGGAGCGATGGCGACACTTAATTATGCGGAACAGAATCCGAGAACAGGCGGGTCACCCGTATGGGGAGCGCCTCATAAGAGCATAGAACGGTCGATGTGCTCCAAACACATGCTCGCGAGGCAACAGGCGCAGCCCAATGTTTAACCGATCAACAGCGTGTACGGGGATAGTGCACCAAGTGCTCCCTCCCGATTGTTTGTTTGTTCGTTTGTTTGCTCAAGTTTGAATGACTCGCGTAGTTTACAGCTATTTACTTGTGTGCATTTACTTTCTACCTTCGGTACATGCGGTTCCCTTTCTTAATAATTGTACAAACATTTGCCCGCCATGCAAACAAACGGCTACGGAGATTTTGATCCCGCAGGCACGTGCGTTTATATGTGGCCGCGGACGTGCTTGTGTACCAAATGTCGTACAAGAACATCAAATAAAGCAAAGAAATAATTATCCCTTCGGGCCAGATCAGTGATTTATGGCCCAACGGCAGTTTGTACTGTAATCGCTATAAAAAGGGAAGCGAAGAGGTTTTATTGTTGTGCTAAAAACATATTTGTTTAATTTATTCCTAAGCAACACAGTGGTGTTTGTTATGCTAAGATTCCTGCTGGATTCCTTAACAAAACACAACAAACCAGGATCGAGTGTCATCACGCGGGTAAAAAAACATAGTTTAACGCATTTCGTTGTACATTTCGTGTGTATAATATATATATATATATTGTTCATCGTAAATGTTTAACGCACAATAAATGACTTTTATAACTGTTTTTTTTTTTTTTTTAATGAGAGGAAGCTACTGTTAAATGCAAAGTAAACGAAACGGCAATGCACAGGTATGAGTAAATGGTGTGGAGAGGTTTTGGGGGGATTTTATTTTGTAATTTAAACAAAAGCGAAAAACATACATATAAAATCACAATTCGTCGATGGTCAACAGACGTAACACGTTGGGAGGATAAAGCATACGTATGAAAAGTGTAAGATTTAGGACGATTACTAACTCACGGTTCTACACGACTGGATTGTTACAACATCGCATTCCGACCAAACGCAGGACTGACTATCCCGCCACGAGGCATAAAGTTAAAGAATGCCATAAATGGCAGACCACTTGAGGGTGTAATCGTACTGCAGAAGAAACCCAAACCCAAACATACGCACGCCGAGGGCAACGTGTAATGAAGTTTAGAAGCAATGAGAATGACCAATGCGGTTTGCAGAAGTGTAATGAGCAGTGTAACAAATGAAAGTGTTAGCCGTACCAGTTAGTGTGTTAATGTTGTAACTTAAAGGTAAACTTTGCATAATGCGCACCGTACGGGCAAGATGTATATTGCTTTACGGCAGGGTGGCAACTTAATGAAAATCTGGTCCATTGTCTGTGTCTGAAAAAGGTCGGTGTTGTCGGGAGAGAGATATTGAGAAGCGATCATATGAAATACGGAACCGGATCGATTCGGAATCGAATTCGGAGATTCGGAATCGAATCTGGGCACGACGAGACGAGGCATATGACACCAGTCAAATGGTAAAAAAAAGGTCAGGACTTCTTTTAATGGCCAAAAAGTAAGAACTAGGTAGCAGATAGCTTTGCAGATAAAATAAGTTATACAGGTCCGTTTACGCCGGTTTCGTAAACTACAGGACTGATAACAATTTTCAACCAGCTAGTTCGCATGACCTAGCATTTCGTTACGGCAAGTCGAAGAAGACAGTTGTTTACAATAGTTTGAAGTATAACATTTCTGGTCCTTTTTGACGAGAACGACTATGGTATGCCATTCTCTGTTGAATATCCCCTATCTCTGCAGGGTGCGCAAATTAAGCTTTAAACCTGGTTCTCACGTCGCAATAGGGGTGGTCCGATGGTGTATTTGGTAGCGATGCCAGTCTTCACACGAAAGGACCGGAACAAAATCGCAACCATATCAATCCCCCGTACGCAGAACTGACTATCTAGCTACGGGTAAATTAAGTTAAAGAAAGCCAGAAATGGCAGGCATAGACCGCTGCTGTCTCCAACTTGCTTGCTGTCACCAAGTCTTGCACAATAGCTAATATACAACTTCTTTACATACTACTGCATATTCTCAAAGCTCCGTCGTCGACGTTTCAAGTAAGCCTAGCAGGTCTGGTGGTTCTAGCTAGTCTAGTGTAGCTAATCCTTATTGGGTGTTATTTGGTTATGAACTCAAATAACCACAGTAAGTGTGTAAGACAACTTTCTACAAATGCGTTCGTCGTAATTTCCATTTCTCATACCTTCCCATCAATCTCTTCACTATGATACTACCGACGTAGCGCCCTCCGACTGCCCCTGCGATAATTCTGCCAGCGTCCAGTGTTCTCATCTTCCTGAATGCATCTATTTTCGGTTATGGGATTGTAAAATTTCGTTCATCTACTAATGAAAATCCAAACAAAGTGGCAAAAAGATTGTGTAATACTGCACACGTACATCAGCCGTCCCTGTAACGACTGGGGTCGGGTATACATATCCGGTTTTTTTTCTTCGTGGCCAACCTATACGATCGAAAGAAGCCCACGCAGAACGTTATTTTTGTGTACGCCAGAGCGTGGCAAAATCGACTGCAAATCTATGTTCGCGCAATGAGATGCAATGAGGAGATACCTGATTTGTTCACTCATCCGGCAGAGAAAATCTTCCGGTCGCGCACCTGAATATTGTTACAAGGTCGGATATCTTCATACACATTTTATAGCCTACCGGTGGAATAAAAGGTACCGGATCAAAGCGCAATCAGTTCACGATAGGTCGCAGCTATGTTTCTCTTTGTCTTGCTTACAAATTAAACATGATATGATCCTTGTGGATAGATTGCGCATGAATCCAGTGTAAGTAGAGGTTGGTTGCTTTAAATAAATAAACATTAGACACTAAACACTAAAAGGGGGATGGGCATGTTTTTCGTGTGCTATAAAATTATTAAGATTTGCTACTAAAAGTCTATGTTTGGCAAGGGCTAAAAATCGAGCCTCTCACACTTATACATTATACACACACACACTCATACATATACATATAAACATACATTATACGCCAAAGCGCATGTACACGCAGTACAAACGCTGAATACGTTTAAAATGGAAAAAAGAAGATCACAATAATGAAAGACACCGAACTTTGAGATCCACCAAAACTTGTCGCCAGTAAGGGGTTCAGGAAGGATGAGCATGGGACAGAACCGCACGCACGGTAGGGCGCTATCAGTGGTAGAGTGCACCAGTGCAGTCAGTACCAATTCCTATCTTCCTCTCTGTCGCTTAGAAATTGTTAACATACAAAAAAGATCAAGTTTGTCATTTAATCTCAACGTAATGCCATCATCTATATGTTAGCCTTAACACGAAACAAAAAGCGGATTAAAACATATTCTAAACTATTGTCAGCAAGTATGGTTCATTTTGATTTTCAACAATCTAAGCAGTAAAAGCGCACAGTGAAGGAAAAAAGATTAAAACAGTGAAATAATGCGTAAAGGATAGATATTAAACAGTATAGTTAAAACCATAACCCCAACATTACTCCCAAGTAATGTGTCGTATTGTTCGAAGCAAAAAAAATCAGAACCAAATTACTGCAACAGGATTAAAAACTTAACATTACACAGTCAACGAATCCTAAATTCCTATGTTCACTCATCATATCCTCGATCAGTTAAAACACACACATGCACACAATTCTATCTGCGTGGAGCAGATTGTTCTAGAAAAGGGAAGTGAACCAATAAATTGCACTACCACCAGGGCTGCTTTTATCTGCAGGAGAAGATGTCCTTCTCAGCAGCTTAAAACAAAAAATAAGAATAGTCGAAAACCTGTATGCACTATGAGTACCGAATTGTCCTAGAAAGTCCGATATTTGTCCCGTCTTGGTCTTGGAAGCTTAAATTCGTACGTTAAAACACGAAGAAAAAAAACAGAAATGACGCATCCAACAAATGGGGATTAAGGGAGGGAAAGGTGTTAATCTGAATTTGACGGTGGCAAGGTTTCATCAGGTTCTATTCGTGTTCC
Source organism: Anopheles marshallii (assembly GCF_943734725.1). NCBI lineage: Eukaryota > Metazoa > Arthropoda > Insecta > Diptera > Culicidae > Anopheles > Anopheles marshallii. The sequence goes on from NC_071327.1 coordinate 52,922,194, forward strand.
GAGGACTCGTGATCCTGGTGCTGCCGATCCTGATGGATTTTATCTAGCCGCCTCATTTTCGATGGTAAACCTGATTCGAATGCGGTTGATTCGGCTCTATTGCGAACAACCGTATCTCCTGATTTGTCACGAGCCGATACTGGTATCTTACGGTCGTGTATCTGGTTTAGGAGAAGGAAAATACAAATTAGTTTTTTTTTTTTGAAAGATTTTACAATACGCATCTTCCACACACACAGCACGTACCGTTGGGCTTTGTCCAGGGCTCGAAGAGAAAGTGAGTACGCGAACGTTCGGTGAGTCCTGCAACGAGCTAATCTTGTTTGTGGTCGATACGTACAGATTTATGCCGGAGCTGATCTGGCGTGGTGATTTCTGTATGTTGCGTGTTTGCGATTTGGGCGTAGGCGAGAGGAATAATGATTCCTGCGACTAATGGAAACAAAGCATTGAATGAATCGATTGAAACACATACAAGTCTAAAACAAATCAAAGAAGATACACGCAACTACAGATTACACTTACCACGTCAATGTTGATATACTTAATGGCAAAATCATACACCTTCCTAACATAGATATCGTTGTAGAACTTGATTATATCACCGTATACTTCCCGACCGTACTGCACCGATGTGCCTCCCATTTCCGTCACTGGCAACCGTTCGTTTTCACCTGCCGGCTCATCTTTCCTGCCATTTGTGTCGTCCCCTTTGTTGGTGTGTACCTCGCCTGCTGTTGTGTTTTCGTAACGAATGAACACGCTCCGATAGATGGAGCTGTTTGCCTGTGGCTGACTCAAGTAGCAGTGCATGATCTGTTTGAACGTGTTCGATAACTTCTTGAGGCGTACCGTCACGAAGATCGCACACATGAGCAGCTGATCCAAGTGGCGATCACGCGTCAAATCCTTCGACCATTTCGTAATCGTAAACTCAAATATTGTCCAGATCAGCTTCTGGGTCGGTTCCGACTCGATGCCGAGATTCTGGCAGAGATTGCACAGCCGATAGTACGCGACCTGGTACATCTGTAAAGAATCAGAACAAGAGGCACAATCAAAAACGGCGTACGAGTGTATTATCAATGAACTCGGCGTACCTTGCGGAAGAAAAAGTTCAACCGGCGCGTTTCAATCGAAGGTGGATTATGATCGTTGATGCTACGCTGAGGAGAACTTAGGGATGAGATAGACTTGGAATCATTGCTTCCGTTGATAACATAGCCTGTATGTGGAAAAAGAAGGAAACTTTAGTTATGTTTTCAGAAAATAACGAACACCGAAAATATGTTATTGTTAATTGTAGATGAATTATATAACAATGGTGAAGTTCACACGTTTGTGATATTGCTGATACATGATATTGCTATGAAAACGTTCCATGAAACCTCTCATAAATGGTCGCCAGTATGATTTCATTTCAAAAGATAATTTGTTAATTTCAGCTGAAAGAAAGACCAACGTTCTACTGTCCTGACATGCTAGTTGTGTTAACCTGTAATACTATCTCTTGTTCTTTATACCATCACGGAGAGAAATGTAGCAGGAATATGAGATGGTTAATCAAAGCAGCACCAACAGTCAAACGCAAGCATTTTAAGATTACACAGTTTTGCTCACTGTAGTCATTCAATGCATGTGAGTTGATCGCGTGGAAACACCTATGCACACCCGGGGAAACGGTTGTACAGCAGATTAGGCAAAGGACCATAGAAAAGCAAGCGAAAGATGAAATGTTGCAGTTGAATGTGACGGGATGAAGCGGGATGAATTCAAGATACGGAATGCGTGAGATTATGCGCACACAAACCTGGCACATTGGCCACTTCGGACGACGCGACAGATGGTCCGGTGCCTGAACCAGTACCACCTGCAACAGTGCCAGTAACGCTGTTGCTGGATGTATTGGACGTTGTTGTCACTGATGCCGGTGATATTTTTGATGGCGTCGCGGCAGGATCAACAAACAGCTTTTTTTTGGCCGAATCGGGATGAGGTGTCGGACGCCCGGTTGCTGAAGTTACCATCGCAGATGAAGGACCGGCGGCAGTGGAACCTGCAATTCCGGATGAGCTGCCGGCTAGAGGAGGCACAGATAATCGTTATCGCTCGTTATTCGAGATTCCGGAATATTGTTCAACTGAGTGAAACGCACGAAGGAGGTCTAACTTTGGGACATAATTATCTACCGATATTTGCCAGTTCCGTTGGCACCAATTATGGTACTTCTCCTACGTTTTTCCCTGACCCAGGTTTCGCACTCAAGGTTTATTTTTTTTTAGCTACTTTTAACTTACCACGAGTACCGTTCGGTGTGTTGGGTATGGAATCACTCTTCAGCGGCGTTACTCCTGCTATTTCCGCCCGCATCTCAACATCCTTATTGGATGGTATTTTATAGTTTTCCTTCTCCATACAATCCCATAGCATCGAGGAACTCTTCCAACTTAGCGAATCAACGGTCTGCTCCTCAATCTACATACAAACGGTAAATGTTTAACTATGGATATTTTATAACACTACAAAATGTATTCATCCTTTCGAAATTCATCCATACCCTGCGGAGATGGTTCACGATGTCGGACGTGAATATATCACTGTTCGCTGATACCGTCACTTCGATGATGCTGAAGAACTGAAACGGTTCCATGCCGAACACATCCAGTATCCAGGGGTAATTGTGCTGCTCCTGGCGGAGGAAGAAAATGACTTCTGCCGCACATACGATCACGGTCTCGTTGAACATACTGTTCGTAGATAGGTCAAAGATCACCTTCGGTACCGTCATCGTTGGTCGTTTCTTCAACTCCCACGGAATAATATTTTCCAGCAGCCGATAATACAGTCCCTCGATCGCATCGAATCGGTTTTCGGCTAACCGTGAATGCCATCCTTCACTTTTAGTTAGCTTCTCCACAAACCGATTCCTCATCCGTGCAACGTGCTCCAGCACGATATCAAGCGGACTAGGGGTACAGTTTTTCATTAGCACTAGAAAATTACCCCGCGGTTGGCCCCTATGGTGGCCTTGGATTTTCTTCATCAACTGTGTGAGCGTACCGCGCACGTGGAACGAGCTGTTTGTTGACAGCTCCGATCCGCTACCACCGGTTGCGACGGTTCGACCACCATCGAAACCGATCCGATTGACGCTCATCGCACCAGCCCGGCCCGACTTGATGCTAAGCGGGGTTCGCGGATGGCTTGCAATGCTATCACTCCAGCGATTCCGTTGGCTCGTTGGTGACGTACGGCTGCTGAGTACAATTCGCTCGTCCAACATGCCACACTTCAGGATGGCACTTTCGTAGCGACGGTTAAGCGATTTATTATTTTCCTCGAAATTGAGCACCGAAACGAGACCCGTGTAGGTTTCACTGGCCAATTTAATTCCGTACAGGTCCGTGACCGTTGTACCTTTCAGTTCATTCGCCTCCAACATTCCCGCCAGTGAGGTCAGGAATATGTTAAGGTTCGTATAGTCCACGCTCTCGCTCGAGGTCGCGTACTCTTTGCACAGCTGCTCCCTTAAGTTTACCCTCATAGCTGCTTCGGCCGCAGCAGTCGTACCATCCACCGAGCTGCTGCCTCCCTCGCTCAGCACTTTCGGATTGATCAGATCCATCCGCCCTTCGGCAACCAGATTGATATAGATGAGATCGAATACGCACACGCACAGATCCTTGGCGGTGGCGAGATCGTTCCGTTGCTCGCTGTGCTCTTCCTTCACGTTGAGAAACAGCACCCAGCAGAACTCGCGCAGCTTATTGTACGAGCACGGGTTTGGTTTCGATTTCTTGCTACGCTTCGGTTCATCCGGTACGATGTTCGCTTCGTTGAAGATGCGCGGAAACATCTCGCAGAACACGGTATACACGGTGATCGAGACGGAAAAACCGTGAAGCAAATTATCCAGTCTCTTCTGTAGGTGACCGGGCAGCGAACGAATTTCAGCCCAATACTTCATCATGGTGAAGAAATCCTGGATGCTGTGGTACGGAGGGATTAATGGCATGTAAATTTGTTAGATTATGGACATGAGTTTTTGGGGTAGATACACCATACCTAATATTGCACTGCGTCAGCAACTTTGTAATGTTAACACCATTGCCCTGTACGAAGTGACCCGGATGACCAACAGCAGGAAGCTCCTTAAGACATTCACCGTAAAGAGCGCAGCATATCCAGTGCCTTGGATTGCCCTGTGAAGCGGAAAAGAGCAAAGAAAAAACAGTGCTTTATTAGTTTTATGAAAGTACAACATCGTTACACATGAAAATAGCGCTGTCTCCCTGAGACTACTGGTACTCGCTACCCCCCAAAAGGCATGAAATGAATCATCATAATGCTTCCCTTTGAACCACACCAACAGGGATGCATTTTGTTTGCATATTATGAATGAAAACATGGTTTCCCCCTCGTACAATAATATCTTTTATGTGTTGCGTGTCTTCCACCGTGCACTTTCTGTACGCCATTCGCGATCGATGCTTCACGATTATTTAACCACTTCTGCAAAACCCTCTAAGCCCATCGCAAGTTTCGCGAAATGGCTTGAGATCGGCATCAATTATGCTCGTGAAAAGACGCGCGCAGTCCCTCCGTGTGTTTGGTATATATTCATTAGCCGCTATTGCTTACACTTGCCTTGGCCGCGCATTCATGCGAATGTGGTTGAATGTTGCATACAGCAGTATAGTGGCATAGCTTAAGTCTGGGCTTGATAAGTTAGTTAGAATGCACCGTGCAGGGGGGTAAACGGACGAGAAGAAGAAAGGTGCTACGGATCGCATTATACTGTGCACGTGCTGCGGTTAGCGACATCTGATCAACTCAGTGGGATTTAATGGAAATACTATATTATGAGTATTTACGTTACTTTTCCACCGTGGGAATAAAAATAATAAGAGTTGTAGATTAATTATTATAAAATGAGAATGTAACCGAACCAGTGAACAAGATTCTTATCCCTTTGAAGGTGCTATTTTTACTTAAGAAAAGTGACAAGCAAAGTACAATTGATTTAATGCAATAAATATTCGAAATTATCTCACTCTCTCTCTCTCTCTCTCTCTCTCTCTCTCTCTCTCTCTCTCTCTCTCTCTCTCTCTGTCTCGGTCGCTCACATTGTCGTAAACGATACAAGGGCAAGGTACACACCACCATCGACCGTAAAAGGAATCCCGTCCGGAAACAGCTGTTTTACACTGCACTGGCAGAATGTGACCGGCAGCACGAAAATCAAACCCGAAACGTAACATGAAACAAAAACGAAGATAAACCCAAGCTCGTTCCCCGCCCCAGTCAATATCCACTGCCTACATACTTGCGCATTTTTCCCGCGCACAATATTACACGATATCAGTCGCGTTACAGCTGTTGTGCCGCTTTGTGACGGACGCGGCAACACACCGGAACACGTCACACCATAAAACCCCGTTCTTGTACGATGGTTGACCTCCTTCCTTTTTTTTCTCGCTGGTTCGCGAAATGTGGAATCAGCTCGGCAGCACACGCCAGCCGTACCATGACGCTGCATCCAAATAGCACGGAACAGAGTGTAAAGAAGGAATGCGAGAAGTATTTCTTATCCCATCCCACAAAACAAACACACACGAGCACCAACGGTCTCTCTAGGGCAGGGGTCAGCAAAGTGTGGCCCGCGGGCAAAATCCGGCAAAACCAATAGATTTTATCGGTCCCGCAATTTGACGAAAGATTAAAATTTTGGTTTTTTGAACCTCATAAATAACACAAGATCTCTTCACCACGACTAACTTAACATTGTATATACGCATCATCGCATAACTGTATGTGAATCATCATTGCCGTTAAATGTGTCCTCAAAGAACCATGAATCCTCAGATTCTTGAATCCTCAAAGATCAATGAATCCTCAAAGAACCATGAATCTTCAAAGAACCATTAATCCTCAAAGATTCATGAATCCTCAAAGAACCACGATTCCTCAAAAAACCATGAATCCACAAAGAACCATGAATCCTCAAAGATTCGTGAATCCTCAAAGATCCATGAATCCTCAAAGAACCATGAATCCTCAGATTCATGAATCCGCAAGAACCATTAATCCTCAGATTCTTGAATCCGCAAAGAACCATGAATCCTCAAAGAACCATGAATCCTCAAAGATTCGTGAATCCTCAAAGAACCATGAATCCTCAAAGATTCGTGAATCCTCAAAGAACCATGAATCCTCAAAGAACCATGAATCCTCAGATTCATGAATCCGCAAGAACCATTAATCCTCAGATTCTTGAATCCGCAAAGAACCATGAATCCTCAAAGAACCATGAATCCTCAAAGAACAATGAATCCTCAAAGATCCCTGAATCCACAAAGAACCATGAATCCTCAAAGAACCATGAATCCTCAAAGAACCATGGATCCTCAGGTTCTTGAATCCGCAAAGAACCATGAATCCTCAAAGAACCATGAATCCTCAAAGAACAATGAATCCTCAAAGATCCCTGAATCCGCAAAGAACCATGAATCCTCAAAGAACCATGAATCCTCAAAGAACCATGGATCCTCAGATTCTTGAATCCGCAAAGAACCATGAATCCTCAAAGAACCATGAATCTTCTAAGAACCACTATTCCTCAAAGATTCATGAATCCTCAAGGATCCATAAATGGATCCAACCATCATGACCTTCCAATTAATGCCAATCAACCAACCTCTTCCTCTTCCCCCTCCCCCTCCCCGGTCTTCAGTTACCAAAAATGGACCCCAACTGCCATTTCGCTTAAGGCCGCAAAAGGGACTTGATCCGTCACCACACCACTCTGAGGATTCATGAATCTTTTGGGAGTCGATTCCTGATTAGGGTGACTCCTCACTTAAGATTCATATGAATGACTCTTCTTTGACGATTTATGGAGCACAACACTAGTTTTATGATATCATCTGTTTCATGTATCTTAAGCCTCATTTGGAATGCCTATTTCAACTTTCTGACCCTATACGTGAAAGGCGTGCCGATCCCTGCTCTATAGGGTGGTACTTATAGAGAGAAAGAGAGAGAGAGAGAGAATCCGAGGGAACTTGGCCCAAAAAAAGAACCATCCAAAAGACGAGCACGCGCACGATTGATGGTTTGGTTGAAAGTAAGTTGCCACTGGTTGTTCGTCATGAATAACTTTAAAAAAAAATGCTTGTACAAATAGCACACGTGGAATGGCGCGAAAACGGTACGGTTTGGATTGCCATTTGCACTCCTCGTGGTGCAACGAACTAAACCACACATGGGCATTGTACAGTGCAACGCAGGTACACCGTGATCGTACAATATACCGGAAGGATCAGCTAGCCTTCCCGTGCATGGGAAAAGATGCACCAACGAAGGTGCACACGTGCACATATTGTGAAAGTGAACCAGACAGAGGACGTTTTTTGCGTACTCTGTTGACCCTTGAAGCACGCCAACAATATCCTAATCTACCTTCTTCTTCATGCTTCTTGCTGGTTTACGGTCGAAAAGGGACCTGTTTTACGTGGTTCAAAATCCGGAAAAAAAGTTTTTTACTCTTGTGATCTTATTCTAATTCCCTGAGGAACCTCGTCTAGCTGTTAGACGGTTTTAGGTAAAAAGGGCCACCATAAGGTGAAAGGTTCTCGTTGCAAGGGCATCCCATTGCGGATTTTAAAATGAAAAGGATAGTATGAGTTTTTTTGTGTAACGGTAAAGCTGTTTTCGTCTTTCTTTTTTTTTCGTGAAATCATTTTACAGATACCTTCCCAACTAAAGGTCGAGTGTATGCTACGAAATAACAAATATCGTTATAAAAAAAATCGTGGCACACACCAAAATTAAGCAGCAGCAAATTAAACAGACTTTTAAAATACAGGCAGTTCCCGAGATACGTTATCATAGCGGACCGTTATAAACCGGGGAAAATCAGCGTATCTCGAATTTCCGCGTAAGTCGAATCCGGGAGTAAAATCGTTTATACTTCAAAGTTAGATTGTTTAGTACAGATTTCCTTCTCTGCAAACCAGGCGACTTTTTTATAGAATACATTAAAATAAACTAAAAATATATATGACAGAGGAAGCTATTTTAGACCAATTTTACACCTGATTTGCTTACATTTTATGCCATTAACTAACTCAGCTGCCTAATTTCCAAAAATCGCTTATAAGAGGAATCTCGGGGACGGCTTTTACACCGTTCGTCAGCAGATAGAAAAACTGAGTCCGTCTTGCTGGCCTCGTACTGTGCTGTACAATCATCTGCTGCAGGTCAAGATCTATTTAATATGTGTATACATTTTATCAGCCGATGTAAAATAAAATGACGGTTAGATGTTTGGTATGTATACTGTCAGGAGCTTACTCATTTAATTCTCACTCTTGCGACTTTCTCTCTGTAAGTGGGAAAAACAGAAGATTTCACCGTTGTTACAAAAAAAAATATTTTACTTTACTTCTAACTTTCAAGTTAATCACCTAACTACTATAAATCGTTTGCGTCGCGATACAAATGATATGATCGACTTAATACCGATCGCGATCGCTGCCGTATTGTTGACGTAGTTCGTGCCATTCCTTTTCCCGTACCTTATTTCCCCGGTGTTGTTTTCCTCGTTCTGATCTTGAAAGATCGTTTTCTTGCTCATTACGGTGAAACGAGGTGAAAATAAAATTTAAAAAAACACCCTTTTTTGGCAAGCTTTGGTTGACTGCACGTGGATTAAAGAACTGAGCGAATGGAATTTTTTAGGTAGCTTGCAAAAAAAAAGAATTCAGCCGCATACATTCCAACAGCCTGCTCCCCAACGGAAGGCCAACCAAACAGGCAACCTAAAAGAAGAGACTAGACAATTATTAATAGTGCAACATCATGTTATGGGGTTGTGGAGCGATGAGACTTTAAGGAAAGCATTATAATTACACATTAAGAACCCTGGAGAAGCGATATTGAAATTAGAGTGATTGCAACCGAGCACCCGCACACACACGAACGCTCTCGGGAGAGGAATCAAAACCAACCACACCACCATGGGGGCAATGTGCTCAATTTAATGCACCAAATGCGAACCTCCACCACTTCACGATTGCAAACCAACGGCAACGCAATTGTGTGGCACAAGGGACGCGAAAAACGCAACGAGGGTCACGGTAAAGTTCAGAGCCGGCCGGTAGTGAAACGGGCATGCGAAAAGAAGCGATCGATTAGTCGGTCGAAAAATAGACATGCGCATGGGAAGCGGGCCGCCATACGCGTAAGTAGAGCCGCTTTTGCTCACTGGCCTTATCTACATTGCTGGTGCATTTTTCCACTTACTCACCCAGCGCGTCCGCCGCCCCGTCATTCGGTCGATGCAATCGGAAAGGTAAGATAGAACTAGAAACCGTATACACACATTTGCCAAGCGGATTGATTGCTTGGCGCATACTGTTATCGTGTTTTTGGTGTGGACAAACATGACCGGTCGGAGTAGGAATGCGGTGCAGCTACTCCAAGCTAATGTGTCGTTCTAAATGCAGTATGCACAGGCACAGAAATTGGACGGTAATATTTCGCTGCTTCTAATGACCTAGCAACACTGCTACTTGTGTGCGATTGTATCTGGAGCTGTATGTCCACGCAAAAGATCACTACCAGAGTTTGCTGCTTCTTCGCGAAATTAGTCTTCACTCGATCACATGCATACCATTTGAGTATCGTTTCTGTGTTGATCGTTCGAAATCGTTTCTGTGTTCCAGATTCATTAATGCATATGAATCTTTATACATTTGTGGAGCTTACTGATCTGATCATTAAGTTTATTTTATTTTATTTTTTTACTCTAAAGCAGGGGTCTTCAAACTTTTCAGCCCGTGGGCGGCATTGGTTGGAACTATGATAGCGTGGGGGCCACTTTCACATTACAGGGTTTTACATTAGATAGGATATGGCGAAACCAACTTACCGAAACGCACAAACAAACAAGATAAACACGAAGATCTTATAAGCTTACGCGATTTATTAAGTTGGGCTCGTCATAATCTATCTATTGTAAAACCCTGTATTTTACACAGAGGTAATTCGCAGAGATGTTGCTCTCTCGAGCATGATTTTTTTCACAACTTCTGGTATTAAATGTTTCGAACTACTACAGAAATTAATATTTGAACTGTATAAAAATATTACAACGTTCCCAAATTAGACATTTTTATTAATATGATAAAATTTGCAATAGTGTCGCGGGCCGCACTGGAGGCTCTCGAGGGCCGTAGTTTGAAGACCCCTGCTCTAAAGGAACGGCCAGACCATATTGCTTGTAACTACAGGTAACTAAAGGTAAGGTCAAGTGATGATAATTCTTGGCGCTTATAACCAATCCCGCATAATCGCATGTCATACGAGGTTTTCTTAGAAAACCACCGGGGTTTTTTTTTTTTTGCTGATTAGCCACGTATAACGGTGTACCAGTTAATAATGACTCGCACGGACTTTCTAACTCGAAAAGTGCAAAATTGTCGCAAAAAACCTAGTCGGAATTTGTTGAAGTTTTGATGCAAGAAGCAATGTTTTATGTTGAAAATGCAAAAAAAAACAATAAAAGAAATGAATAAATTATTAAAAAAAGTCCTAAAAATTACAGGACGGATGTAAATGCAAAGAGATGACATAGAGAGAGAATGTAATTCGTAGAGAATTATTCTCCCGCACGCTCTCGCATGCTTTAGTTGAAGGAAGAAAGAGATACCATTCACCAAACACGAAACAGCAGTACACATTAGAGAGCGAGAGAAACAGAGTGAGCGTTTTTTTGTAGAGTTTATACAATATATAATAGTATACATACAATATAGTATAGTATATAGTATATATACTATATATATAGTATATATATATAGTATAGTATAGTATAGTATATATACAATATGTAATAGTTAAGGAATTTTTTTCTATTGATTGTTTGGTAAGGTTACGGTGGCGCAGCATCATTGCAGGACTGTTACTTCTAGTTACTCAAGTAGTCAAACATCGTAGCCGGGAAAGCGCTTTCGAAACCTGCATGAATCACTACAACCATTTACCAGATGCAAATGCAAGTCTCCCAGAGATAGTCCACTTATTGGAACTAGTAATTGCTTCATTCCCGCTGGTAACTTCGGTCGAACTTGTGTGGCACTTTCGGATAGCCTTAAAGTTGGAACGAGTGGAATAGTTAACGGCAAAAGTTCGATAAGCGATGAAAAGCAATAACCATTTAGGCAAAGGATCTGCATGTGTTTCGCACATCGCACCGATGTGTGTACGTAACAAAGGGACACGTGTAGAATCAAGAATCACCATATAAGGGCACAAACGTGATAGAACGCCAATAAAGTCCTCTCTGTCTCGCGTGATCGTCGACTCCAAGCTCACCGTTTTTGTAACGCGTAATGAGATTATGCAACATCACTGTAATGAAATAAATTAAAACAAAGAAAAACACCATCGAATGCACTTTGCATATATACACCATTTTTCTTGGGAAAAAATGTGTTTTACTAGTATGATAAGGGAGTAGAGATCGGAAAGGATGCCACGAGACGGAAAATCACAATCACAACACGTTATGAGGGCACAAAACGACAAAAATTGTAATAGAATTTTACATGATTTAGAACGTTACGGGGATGCACTTCCTACCGTACGATTGACAACAAGCCATCAAAGGACATATTGAAATATGTTTGTTAAATTAGAGTAATGTAAACTACATGTAGACGCTCTTAACGAAGTAACCTGTGAGCAACACACCGTCGAGGTGCACGCACCACTCGATCGTGACAGCAAACGTGGGTACGAACAACATAAAAGGGACCAAACGTTATTCACTTTGCACCACACGGTCTTACGTCCGGAGGACGAGCAAGAAAAAAAATCAAATGTTCTATTGATATAATTTATCAATGCGAGGCTATAATAAATGTTATCATTCTACCTTTCTGCACTAATGCAATCAAAGTTAACAAATGAGAACACCGCTTCAGTGTACTACACTTACCGTAAGTTCGAACTGTTCGAGAGTAGTCTCGATCGCATCCCACGATGACTGCTCCGTGTTGGAATCGATGTTAAGCGAACGGCAAATTTCCCTAAGGTTTTCCCGAAGCCTTTCCCGCACACCACTCATCGGGGGATTCGGAGCCGTTTCCTCGTTTGCCGACATGATGATGGTGTGTGTAATTGCACGTTGATGATTTATTTCAAAAAATTGTAGAATTTACTGCGAATTCTATAGTCTAATGTTCTACTCCTATACCGATAAATGAAACGATTACGATCGGTTCGCGATTCAAAGGGAAAACGATTTTCCGTCACACATTTATGCAGTTCGCGTGATATTTTCCGCTGCAATCGTTGCCTGCTTGAGCACGCACACAGCAAAGGTGGGTTGATCACTCACTGCTACCAAATGACAGCAGCATCCCTTCTAACGCGGCTAGGGGCAAGCCTAACAACAAACACACTCGAGGGAAATTGTTTTTGCTGCACTGTACCACGCACGGTTTAGTAATGTTTAAATGAATTTTCCTGCTGTCTCGTAACTTGCAGCACACTAAAAAGGCACCTTTTGGCTATGATCGTTCCTTCACACTTGGGGAATTGCTGGTAAAACACCGTGTATCGTGCTGTTAGTCCATCGATGCGAGAACCCCAAATCTTTCCAAGGGCATACAACCTAAAGCCGCAGCATGTAGCACTGCAATACGCAAACGATTGGACGCACCGCGGACGGCAATGGGCTGCAGTTATTGTTGCACTGTTGATCGGTTGGAGCTGATCTTTTCACTTCAGCTGTTGCCATTCAAATGATTCTGCTGCTCCATTGAAAGCGCGCAAGAAAACTGTCGCCCAAAAGATTGACACCAAAGCGGGCACACCATGGAAGCGGGAAAAAGGGTGGCCCCTACGTATCGGTACGGTAGCGCGGGCGACCGATTGATGACAGCTAGGGCGCAGGGTGCGGACGTCTATTTGCGAATTGCGCGTCTTTTCGAGGGTGTTTACGCGCCTTGTGCAGTAGCGGGATAATTCACACACAGATAATTCCCTCCGAACAGTCGGCAAATGGCGTTCTCACTTGGATTGGGGCGGTGCGTACAGTTCGGGGGCGAAATTAGCGAAGCCGGTACAGGGAACAACGAAATCCACCACACTAGTTTTCTCCATTTTTCTTTTCACGCGAGAGCGCGAAAGCAAAAGCTTCACGAATGCTTGATCTTTTTTCTTTCTTTTTTTGGGCGCGCGACCAAACGCAATGACGTTTTGGCAATGACAGCAGATACAATCGACAGTCCGCGGTTACACATAGCGGAAACGATGCGCGGTGAATTTTGACAGTTGACGGTTCCCCAACTAACGAAACATTGCGTGGCGGAATGAACTGCATGAATTTGAATGGAACATACGGTGCGGTACGGTCAAGATGAGATTGGCACACTACAGAATGCATTCACTAGTTTGCCATTTGCTGTAATGCCATTTTGAAGAGTGGCCAAGAAACACTATTGTAATGCGTGAACTAGAAACCAGGTGAAAATTTTTCAAATCTGCCCCGGCAGACTGTCATACGCATTCCGCGTCGGCTGTTTCGTCTTGAACAAAACTGCTTTTCCGCGGAGCGCCTGTTTGAAAGCCAGGCGAGGAGATTTGACAACCGAGCACCGTCGAGGTGGCACACAAGTTATACGCGGCTGCCGCAGTCACAAATTTTGTTTCACAAACGCTCACAAATTTTGTCTGGTGACGGCTTCCGAGTTTTCGGGTAGCTTCGTTGAGGCACAACAGAAAGAAGTGGTTTTGCCCATCACTGATCCAGAAGTGTGTTTGATGCTGCTGCGTCTCATTTACGGTGCGGAGGTGGATATCAATAACGAAAACATTCGTGATATTTACGACAGTATGCAGCGCTATCTGCTCACTGATTTTACGAAACCGCTGAGTGATTTTCTAATACGTCAAATCGTTGATCAGGATACTGCTGTGGAAGTTTTCAAACTAAATGATTACTACAACTTTGCACCTATTCATGAAAACATTATGCATTTCATACAAAACAATCCTTTATGTCATTTGACGAAACAGGAAACCTTATTGACTCCAGAAAAAAAGTTGTTTGGAAAAAAATTTCGATTCTTGCCGAATCAACTGCACGCCAAAAAAGTTGAACGAGGCGCTTGAAAAATGGGAAAGCGCAAATTTAGAGCTACGAAAGCTTTTAAAAGAGAACGCAAGGCAATTCAATTCCCATAAACTACAATTATATGGTCAGCTAGTACATGCGACCCTGCCAATTTCAGATCATCTCCCTTTTGAATTTGAATCCAATAAAAATTTATCGTTGTATGGTGTCGGCCTGCAAATAAAATCTAAAGCAAAGTCATTCGGTATTAACTTAGCGCTTTACGAAATCCTGCCTGAACAACAGCATATTTATTGTGATGTTGATTATATTTTTTTTAACACAAATATTCGTTCATTATAAACAGTGGACTTAATGTTTGAGGAAGGTTTTCTTTTGCATAAACGCAAATATGCTATAACGATTATCGTACCGTCTGGAGAATGTAAGCAATAAACGCTGCTCAACAACCCATATTTTATGCACGACAACATCCAAATCATATTTCCTGTACAACCTAACGTTAAAAAATACCCACCTATCGCATATCTATGGGCGAAATATTCGAGTTTGCGTTCATTGGTGTTGTTGTTCAAGATAGGCTTCATTGGATTGCCAATTGTTACAAGGCGACTATTTTTTTATAAAACCGAACGACACAGTGCATGCAATAATAATACTCGTGGGGTTAAAAAAAATAAACATGATTCACCATCAGCTGAACATCGCGGGAAAATTCATGCCACCAATAAAAACAACAACTGCCTTGATGACAACAGCGAACAATGGAAACTTGCAAGGCAATTCTGGACATTTTCCCCTAACCCTGATGTCAGCAACCGTCTATTCGGGTTTCGGAAGTCATCAACAAATATTGCAAATATGGTAAAGAACTCCATAAAGAAAATGTAAATTTTTCAAGAACTTTATGACATTGTTCTTTAGAATGTTTACGTTTTGTATGTACAATGCAATGTACGACGAAACAAAAATTCAAACAAAACATTACCATTCACGACCATAGTGCAGTAAATTGTGTCCAGGATAGAATAGAATTGACATTTCATCCATTATCACACATAATCACAGTACGAATTCGTACAAGTTTGTCGTTCTTTACTATCATTTCAATTTCCATGATGTGTACAATTGAAAACAGTGTACAATAAATCGTAGTATACTTTACACGTTACTTACCGTATTCCAAAAACCACACAAGGTAACGGTTGATTCATCTTGGCGTACACACGGTACACAACCCTGCAAAGTTTACCGCTTCCATCTCACAAACACAACCTCACACGTGTACGCATACCGTCGGAGAGCTGTCAATCTTATTGTTCATTATTGTTAGCCCCTGGCAAACGTGATTTCGTACTGGCTCTTCTCAACCTGTTTGTTTTTTGTCTCTCGTCTCTCGTAGCGCGCGGACGTGCCCGTTCGCGTGTGTGTCGTCGGCTGTTTCATTTCTATGTTCTAAGCTACTTCAAATGTTGCTAATCCAGCAATGAGTGAATGTGTCGCGTAAGAGCGAGTAAAAATTGTCTAAACTTAATAAATGTAAGTTTTAGTGCGTACGTGTGTGTTTTTGATAATAGTATCGTTGTGTATGTATTGGGAAGTGGGGGGATTTAAGTAAGCGGGAAAAAGGTTACATCCCCCACGGCAAGGGTGGTTGCGCTTATTCCAGCTACGGCTTTAAGATTCCTACCAAGTGAAACAGTGCTCCATGTTTGAATCCACAAATACAGCTGATGGTGACCAGTTTGTAGAGAAAAACATGTAAATGTGGTATTTTTGAAGCTGTGGGGATGGAAACAAAAACGGGCTCCATCAAGGCTGTGTTTCCTACCTCCAAAAAAGTGCATCCGTGTACGCATACGTAGATGGCAAAATGTACAGGCCCCAGGTGTAGCAGAATGTGATTGTGCACGGCAGAAGTGGTTTTGGTGGCGTGTTTTTTTTTGGGTTCTATTTCTTTGCAGTGCACGGCGCGCTGTGGCGTGTGTTACAGGTGTGCGGTGCATACGTGTTACTGCGTTGCTAGGGCCGGAGTACGATCGTAGCAATCCCCATGTTCTTTCGGAGTAATATTTGTTCACCCAATGGTGAAGTGAACGGAAACCAGCAGAAATATTTCATTTTCGGGAGTGTGAACCCCACAATTACGGTTCAAGTTCGGCCTGGAGCAGTTGGAATTTCTGGGGGCTCCCCATCATCTGTGTGCGCGGTTGGATCCCGTTCCCATTTGGTGAAAGAATGAAACGCGACCAGAAGTGAGCCGTCACTAGCAACCGAGCCAGAGTGAGTGAGAACTAAAAGGTGTGCTACTGGGTGACGACCCCCTTCATACTCCGACAGCTTTTTCTCACCCTTTATCCGTTGCCTTCCATCGACCAATTTCCAGTCCAAGTGTCGCTTGGAATCGGAGGAATCTCGGAATCTTGTCGGAATCGAAGGTCTCAAACGAAAGTGTGCGTAGCTGTGTGTGCACGCACACACGAATGGCTGCAAGCCGTGCTGTTGTGAAAGGTGTTCGCGCGTGTGTGCGTACTGTTTTTTTGCGTGTGTTGTTTTGTTCTACCGGTGGAGTCCCCACCACCGCAGCAGCCACCGCATGCTTAACGTGTAACGCCTCCGGGGGTTGATGCTTCCGTTATCGTGTAAAGCGTGCGAGTGAGCATCAACTGTGGCTCATCTCATCGGCTGGTGTAAAGTTTCTCATCTCATCTCACACGGCTAAATCCATCGATCTCCAGGCCGCGGAGTTTGTTTATCCATTCATTAGCGTGTGTCTTTGCCACCCTGTTTTTTTTTACCTTCCATCACGACCGCAAACTGTTCCTGCCTTGTGCCACCCCGCGCCCGCTACAGTTCTTTCTCCTCGCTCAAAAACGGTAAAAACCACTTTACGCGTGCGACGTCTCGGTTGCGTACGTCATGCTCGATGCCGCTTCACGACGAGAATGCGACGAGTAACATCAGCTTCAGTGGAGTTTAGATATTGCCACTGGGGTACTTCTCTTTCTAATTTAATGCATTTACTTTAGAAATTTTAAGCACCAGAGCACACATCCCGAGTACGGCTCAGTGGTTCTTTACAGCTGTGCTGTTAGCAGGTATGTAGAAATGCCATGTGCAATGTTACATCATCAGTAGCGAGGGGAGTTTGGAAAACTCCTTTCAACAGGGCTCCTCATTTAAAGCTTTTTAGGGTATTACAAAGACTTGCGCTTTACAAAGCTTTACATCACATATTGCTCTTCTTTACACTAGTCACAAATCATACCTTTCTTCCCAAAAAAAGTTTTGCTATCAACATCTTAATATTAATGGAAAATACTATAAAGGTGTACTTGAGCGTTTTTTAAAGAACGGTGTACGTTACACATTTTTGAGTTGTTTAGACACTAACAGCCTGAGAATGTAAAGGAATCATTAATAGATTCACGATAGAAGTGCTTTGTTTAATTTCCGTGAGAATTACCGTGAGTTCGTTCTTTTTTTTAATATTTTCTAACGCTTACTCCATGTAAAAGGGTACTTCGCTAAGGGTTCGATTAGTTAGAAATCATGATGAACATGATTTACAATACTACATGTTTATAAATTGTAAAAAAAATAAGGAGGTAGTATACTCTACCGGCCAGAAAAAAAGATGATTTTCCCAGAAAAAGATGTTTTGAAACACAATGAATGTATGAAAAAAAGAATAATTATATTTATTCTGCAAGTTGTGGTCTACATTCGGCAACTCATTCGGCTGCTACATCAGTTGGCTTCTCTGAAGCCAACCTGTTGATTGGCTAATGTTCGCCAAGGATGAGATTACATTGTTTAAATAGAACGTAAATCTTTTTTTATCTCCAATAAGTTTTATTGTCATAATAGATACTAGTATAGTAGATAGTAGTTCTATCTTAATAAATGGAAATCAAACTCATTTGATGGATTTAATCTACGTCAATGAGTCACAATAAAGATATATCTCTTTAGCTCACTCATAAACGAGCGGGAGGGACAAAGGAGGGTGTATTGGTGATAAAGTGTGTTGGCCACAGCGAAAAAATCAATCCCACAGTAACGCATTCATGTGTTAAATAACTCATGGATGGATTAAATCATGATTTAGATCGTGTTTTGATGATTACTTTGAAGAATTGAATCATCAGTTAACTCACTCATTTGTTAATTTATGTGTTGAAAGTTAAATCATGTTTTAAATCATGAGTTGATGATCACCGTTAAATCGTAAGTTAAATCAAAGTTGTTATTGACTGATTTAATTCACTGTGAATGATTTAAAGTACAATAGTGTTTATAAAAACCTTTCTTGGAGTTTTGAATTAACCCACTTTCTAGTCAGATTAAAATTATTCATTTGTTTTGAATTATTGTGCACGTCACTACTACATAGGATTTTTGTTAATATGTTGAAAAATGAAAAGTTGGTTTTTATAAAACAAAAATCAGATTAAACGCACCATAATTGCGGTAAAATGTTCGCCAACATTGAAAAAATTATCTATACAAATCGAACCAGAGTTCAAAATGTTTCCGTTTGCCATCGCGCTCGGACCGTTCCGACACTACTTCGCAAATCGATTTCTTATTTTGGAACGACGTATCAGTATTTCGATCATAAATTACCGTGAAAAAGACAACACAAAGATATATTAGGTAAGGTTTTCATGTAAATTTTTTGAGTACACTAACCCGCTTAGTTACACCTTTGGGAAGACCAGATCCCTGCAAGATAAAGGGATACAAGAATACATAAAATATAAAAGAGAAATACATAAAATTATACAAACATTTTGTTTGAGATTAGTTTTTTACACTAATCAAAACTTTACATTTTCGCACGGCAAAGCTGCGTTAGAAATAGTTTGAGGCATAAGCTGATGTCTCTAATATTCAACATTGACGATCGGTTGTTCTCCAACCAAGTAGAATCCATGTTGATCGAAGGTGAGAAAAGGGTATTACGTATTGCGATTCGTTACACCGCGTTGAACACCGAGGCCGACGGTGAGTTTTGCCCATCGATCCACCAAACAAATGGCGTCCGCGTGATGCTGTTTGGGGCCGTAATTGCAATCATTATCAGTGTGGTTAGATGGTTCGTTGTTTGTTGTTAAACGGCGAGTTGCAAATCGATCCCAGCGGTCGCTCGGAATAGTGGTGTTGGTACAGCAAACTCATCCCTGGTATTGAGGTGATAACACAACGCACCCATTGCTGTGTGCATTTGGCATCAACCATCAGCAACAATTCCTCTTGGCTGTTAGGAAAACATAGGTTCGATATGGTTTTCATTGCCGATCTGAAAAAATCCCAATAAATGCTTCACAGCAACGACCGTCGTGTTGTGCGTGTTGGTGAGTTCGTTTGTGTAGCACATACGCGAACATCGGTTGACCAATAAAAACCTACGCAAAGTGCCAGTTGCAGCGAAGAAGACAACGTAAAAAAAAAACATCATAAAAACAAACTACATTGATAAGAGCTCCTTCCGCCACGTGTAGTAAACCGAGGCAACAGTCATACCACCAAGCAAACGACTCAGCTGGTTATATGGTCATGCTGTATGTTTTGCGATTTAATGTTCAACCTTCTGCGTACCCAGCATTAGTCACTATTTGTTTACCATTTCACCAAAGCACCGCTCGGTAATGTTCTGCATTTTATTGGCAAACTGTTGTCCAAAACGGAGTGCAATGCAATGGGTGTAATTTAGCGTGTGTGGTCAGCATTATTAACCTTGGGCTTGGTTGGGAATTTCGATCCGGCTGCATCTGTCTGTGCAGGCACGTTCAAGGTTTATCATCGCATTATCGCACGGATAGAACAAGAGTGGTGTAAGTGCTATCGAGCTACTTAATACGTGTCTTTTAATGTGTCATGACCTTCGCCCAAAAGTGGTTTCAAGTGGCGCTTCTGCCGATTGGCAATTGGTAAGCGTGGCAAAGCGTAGCTAATTGAGGAGTTGCGTTGAAGTGGACCCTTGATATCTTATATTTTGTTAGAGATGATTCAATCAAACTGTTTGATTGATCTCCTTAACTGTGGGGCTCTGGATGTTTGGGTGTTCTCCAAACTAAACGAGAAATATCAACAACCTGAGCCAGCTCTCCCACCTAATGATCAAATGGAAAGCCTTGAAAAGATAGTTTATATCCAAAAACCCTAACCGGAAAATGTCTTTTAAGTAGAAAAAAAGGATCCTTTATCCCACGGCCATGACAAATCTCCTCAAATCTATCAGCCAAAGAACAAGACAAGGAAAATGCACTCGCTAGTACACTGGACCCTTCATCCGGTGAAAATGATGACGACGGGGTTAAACGTGTTGTTTATTTTCTTTTAAATCTCTCGCTCCGATCCGATCCATTCTTGTTCTACTGCACAGCAAAAAAAAAAACAACGAAAGAACTAAAAATCCATAAATTTACCCTACCCAAGCATATCCTTGTTGAAGCTGGATGTGGTCCAGAACTGAGACTTGGCGTTCGGATCGATATCCTATTTTGCTGATGCGCTTCCTCGGGCGGGCCGATCATCGTTGGGTTTGATTAACTTTTACACCCACTGGCCCGTTGCCCTGGGTGGTGCTTGGGGTTTCCGTGAGGGTGACCTTGTGCGGAGGATGGTCATAAACACAACTAGGTTCATTGTACGGCAAAAAGGCTTCCCATAGCCAAGGATTTCCACAAATCGTTGCCAAGAACGGAAATGATTTGTCGTGTCAATTTCGGTTATTATTTATTTTGATGCTCTTACAGTTGTTCGTTCAGCTAGAAGCTTTGCTTTGTTACACCAATGCGTTAAAGATTGGCAAGAATAATTTCTATTGTGTAATTATCATATCTAAACTTGTCCAATTCTTAGCAATTAGTGCTGTACCGGCAAAACTCATGAAATAAAACAGAGGTAAACAACTTATCAACCTTCTAACCTTCCTTTTTTAACCATATATTCATATAACGAGCATTTGGCTTCTTGGAACCACCCGTTTTTGGCTCTCGGTGTCAATGTCGAAACATTGAAGAAACTTTGACTTTGATATTGAATGTTCAGAATTTGCTTAGAGAACACATTGGCCATTATCAAAATTGTGGCGTTGGCAAATATTTTGGAATTGTGCATTGAAGCACTTTTCACGAAGCGCATGGAAGGATCCTTCGAGCCATCCCATCCGAAGAATCTTTGAAGTTACTGATGCCAAGGGAAAAATGTAATCAAATATCAAACATAATTAATTAATCCCTCCCTCAACCGAAGATGTTCGGAAGGTGTTGTCCACATTGGAAGTTGTTTCCACATTTGTAGGTCAATGTCATTCTGACGGTGCAGGATGATCGGCAAACGAACGGGGCGTGTATGAGACAAATACTATTCCTCTCCATCGGCCAATTTTAAAACAATGGCAAAAACAAATGACCATCGCGAAAATAAATTCATTAACCCGATCAAGATTTAACTAAGGGAGTTGATTTGTTGAACTGCTTCGTTTTATAAGATTAGTATACAAATTAAATATGCATTTTGAATCAGCAATAATCGGAATGGTAAGGCACGCACTCTACATATTAAGTATTTTTTAATATTATTCTTATCTTCTTGCTTCGATAATCCAATTTGATTATCACATTGAATACAAATTATTCATTTCAAATGCTATACCCAACAATAATTAATTTTCTTTGCGTTAATCTTGCATTGGAAAAGTGAAGTTGCATCGGTTTTGTTTTGAAATAAAAGGCATACCCAACAATCTCTCAACTGTTGCCGAAAATTCGGGTCACTTACTTCAACCTGCCATTATTGTCTGTGTAATGATTTCAACAGCTTTTTAATTAAAAATAGGAATAAGTCTTTGTGGCGGAAAAAAACACATGTAACCATCGCACACTTTCTCCACCGAAGAATGCACTCCTTTCTTTCCGTGCAGTTGTGTTGGACCGTCTCAAATGCGTTTAAGTGGATGTGTGTGACGAAAGATTGTCCTCGTTTGCGTCCCCGGCGTCGATGTGCGTCTCATCAGTCGGTTGGTCGGCCAGTAGAGGAACGGTCCATGTGCAGATATTTTTCGCACAAGATTAATTTTTACCACCGTGTGTTGCTTTACTTTCGCTGCAAAAGGTAGATTTTGAGTCGAAAGGAATGTTTGTTGCAGAAGTGACCCAGTACGACTAGGTTGAATTTATGTGCGTGCGTGCGATAGTTTGCCACTAACAAGTTCTTCATTTCGTTGCCTGGCTCGGGAATTGTTCGGGTGATTCGTTTTGTTTTTTGTGGCACCATTTGGCCAGTGACCCTACGGTGGCCTCGCATCTCGTTAGCGCCGTTGTTCATCGTCCTCAATAGATGATAGACGGACGTAGGGGAATTCTAGCAGCACGTATACTTTTCGGTAATCGGTCTCGGTTGGGCAGGTTTCGTATGCGTCTACCGTTCACCAGACGCAATAACACGAAAATACAGAGCTAAATTTCAAGTTTTTTTAGAATAACGACTTTAGTCCACGCTGGGACACCACCATTTATAAGTGCTTCTGTGTGCGTGTTATAGAGCGCTAAAATGTGCTAGATAAATAGAGCACCCGGTGATGATGATCTAAAAAAGCACAATCGGAGCGATTTTACTGGAGGCTCCCAAGATTGAACAGCTGTTGCTGGAAAGCTGTATGAAGGTGAGTCGAATCAGTTGGCTGTGAAGAGCCTTCCGTTTATCAGAGCCTCTTTAGCTCAGTTGGCAGAGCGCTGGTCTTGTAAACCAGCGGTCGTGAGTTCGATTCTCACAGGAGGCAGGAAGAGTATATTTTTATAGTTAAGAATTTTCCGTTTTTACAAGACCGTGTGGAGTTTTAAAAGACCTCAACAGGTGGTGTATAAAAATATGTATTGTATTTCTTGAATAATATAATTCGGGTGATTTACTACGGGATGGCACGATACTTTGTTGTTCTCGTTGGACTTCTTCGAATTCATGCTGCTGTTAATCTAATGCAGAGTTTTATTCAAATGTATGGAAAACAATTAATTTCATTTCTATAATTATTTACCATTTCTAGTGCTAATTTTAAATTGATTTACAAATAAGATAAATACACCTTTTCCAATTTCGGACTCGGATGTGTTTATCTCATTTATGCTTGGGATTGTTGTAAGAAGACAGCTGCAATTTTGTGCAAGTGTTTGTCTTCATTCGATCCACCATGGAAAGTAATTAAAATGCATAATTAAACAGCATAGCACAGTAGACATCTGCTGTTTTTCAGACTTATTCTAGCACTGTTCTTGCGGTGTATGAATAATTTAAACGTTTTGGAATTACAGTACTGCTCTTCTTTAGGCTGAGCTCTGCAACGTTTTTACTAACCACGAGACGAGCTTTGGCTTCTGGCAAGTTATGGATCTACCTAGGTTTCGTTGGTATTTTCATTATTTTATTTAAATTGATGCAACTTACTTTGGTTAGAAAATTACTTTGTATAATGAGTTGCCCTTTAAAGCAGGGGTCGGCAAAGTTTTTCTCGCTGCTAGTTAATTTTATTTAGCACGATCTCACCACCACGCTACCAGGAATTGTTGTATTTCTTGTGAATTAATGTCAACACCAGATATGTCAGATTATATTTTCCTCGCCAATTGATTGGTCGGTCTCAAAGCTTATTGAGCTTGCTTCCTCGTGATGCGGTAATGAAGGCCTTTGGGTTTAACAAAGTTTGAGCGCATAAATCGAAGCCAAAATAAGTTGATTAATAGTAATTTCTCTGTTCACATACAGTCATCATAGTAATTAATGATAAGATGTGATGGGATTAGAGGAAAGAAGAAATTGACTAAAAAATTCCAGGATTTCGAATACCTCCTATATTGTACCAGTTTCAAACAAGACGATGTTGGAGCGAAAGTCAAGTATATATTGTTGAAAAGAGCACTTCCAGGAATGTTGCAGGCTTAACTTTGGAAGGACATATTTGCATCCTCTGCATATTACGAACTGATACAGGCAGTTTGATGTATACAGGGTGTCCAATAAGTTGTAATATAAATTTTCAGCATTAAATATGTATGTGCTATGTACTTATGTTGTATTGATATTGATGTTACTTTTAATTACATATATTCATACACTTAGGACTTGCATGGTGTTGACATCATGATAGTTGTTATTTCGAGCCTAAATTTTCCTATTTTAACACGCTGGTCAAGAGTTTCTTTTTTCGGACAAGGAACTGTTTGAGCTGCAGCAGCTACGTAATATACAAAATGACCAAGTGTAATCTAAAGCACTGAAAAATTATTCTGATTCAGATATGAACATCCCTCTATTAAAAAAACAACGTGAAAATCGACGAGCTTTTGGAAAATATTGCAGATCTTTGGAATGATTGCAATGACGTCTTGGACAAAATTTTGTGGACGCCCAGGTCCCGGGATTTAAATTCTATTGCCTTGTTTTGTTTGGTCCGATATGGTGTTTATTTTCAACGAGTTGAAAGTCACAAGTTTCAGTCACAAATTCGTTTTGGGGTATGTTGTCCGCAGTTTTTGGGATTGTTTTCTATCAACGGATCCCTTTTCGTATGACTGTGTGCGGATCCCTGATTTATTACGCCCATGCCGATGCCTCTTGCGCTACATTTGTCTCAATATTTTGCGTTAAACGCTTGAGAAGCTTGTTTTGTGTTTGTATTTCATGTAGGTATAATATCGCTTTCTGTTTCGCTGGCAGATGGAACAGAGGGTAATATTAAAACACACACATGTAAAACGAGCTGCCCACCACATGGTTAGGAGAATGTGTGGAAACAATAGCAAATACACCCGGTGGGTTTTCTTTCATATCGTTCCCCTTTTGTCTTCTTCAAACGACACCAGCAACCTGTAGCAAAGTTGATTTTGCATCTTGAAAAACGACCCAACCGCACTGATAACCTGTAGCAAGCGCACATGAAAAGATATGTTGCTCCAATGTTTCCCACCCTTTAACCCTCCGACGCGTGGTTCAAAGACGAAAGTTCGTGGCAACGGTTGGCAAACATCTGCGGCGCACCGTCGACAGGTTTGCGGCACAAAGCGCGATGTTCACGTGGTCGATTGTTTGTTTATGTTTTGTTTCGATTCACCAAGCAGATGAAACAGTAGTAGCTGCGGAGCATGTTCAAAGGTTATGCCAGATCCGGTGTTCGATAGAACTTCTGGGGGCGCACACGAAAAGAAATCCACCCGGCGGCTTCGAGTATCATTCCGGGTCGGGTTCACGGTGTTGCATCGAAATTAACAAAAAAAAAATCCCCCACACAGACACACAAACGATTGCCTGATGGGAACGAGTGGGCAAAAGGAAATTGAACTTTTTCGCTCATAAATTGCGCCCCCCTCTTCCCCCCCTTAGGGTACCGGATACCCGATCGTAACACCTTCTTTTCGCCCATCCTGGGCGAGTGGTGCGGGAAATTTGTCCAAACCGCCTCCATTTTCAAAATTCAATTTACTTCCCATGCGTTTTGTACCGGGGGGGAAGGTGGGTTTTTTTGTGGCGTTCGATCTGGAACCTGGAGAATCTAACGCCGTTGTCTGTCCCAGGTTGCGTAGGCGTAAAGGGGGTTGGATCGGTTTATTTGTTTATTTGCTCGCCGATAAGCAGCAATTCGAGTGGTATTACTTCTTGAAGCGCCAATTGGCTTGAGAGTGCTGGTTGTAAGATGAGAAGAGTACGGTAAGAACTTATTAGCCACGAAAAACAAAATCGAAAAAACTGTTGGAAAATGGACCGTAAGGCGTGAAATAGAAGTTAAACAGCATTTCTACTCATGCTGAGCTACTTTAGCAAATATCAGGCAATACAACTGCCTTAAAGTCTTTGCCTTTTTGTCCCGAAGCTAAAATGCTAGAAACCTCCCAACGTTAAGTTCCTTCGTCTGTCAATTGTTTATTGGATGGGGGTGCCATTCGACTCACCATTTCTTTTTATATTTTGTTTTGGCAGAACGTTTAAAAGATGGTTTTTAAACGGCTCGACCGGTGTCACTCACATCTCGTGATTATCAATCATTATTATAGCGCTTCTTCCAATAGCATTCTGGTCAGACCAAATATATCTCTTTATCTTCCCAAGCTGTTTCTCAAACGTTTTGAGGATTCTCTTTATTGTAGTGAAATTTTGTTGGGTAGCCGAAAGTGCATCTAAAGATTTCCGAGAAAGGATTAAAAAACCCGAGAAATGTTGTTACAATTCATGATGAGGTGCTATCTCGTACGACTAAATTGGATTTAAAAGGACGTAGCTATTTTTGTTTGTTAAAAAAGTTGAATAACTGTGTAACTATATCGTAAGATTTTTGAGTGGATAATTGTTTCAGTCATGAACTGATCAAGTCATTAACTGATTAGTTCAAGTAACCACAATTCTTGACGTAAGTGATCTTTCAAAAACCTTTGAATGGTCCAGTAAAGGTTCGGATCTCGTTCTCACGTATTTTCTTCCAAAGTTTTTCCAAATTGATTTTTATGTTAGTTTAGTTTTAGTTTTGTTGTCATACTATAAATTTCTAAAACCTTAACTATTTAAGTGTAATAACTTTCAAGCCAATATCAATGCGGCAAAATAAAAGCTTCCGCACAGGATCATCCGTTCCATCCCCGCTTTCCCAGTGGCAATTGTAAAATGCGCGACAAACAGCACGAACACGTTAATCGTTATAAATTTGTAATTGGACGACAGCAAAAACAGGGTCAAGAACTGAAAAAAACCCATGGAAAACTCGGTCAGACAATGGACATGTTCGCTAGACAAACGGTGGCAATACGGCTAAATGATTTGCACAACTAGCGGAAAGTTGGCAAAACAAACAAAGTGTGCTGCTAGGCCTGCTGGAAATAATTAATGGTGACTGTCCCGGTGGGATTAAAATGTTGTAAACTGTTCAACCGGTGTCACCTTCGCTGGGTGGTAAATTAATCATATTGCCTTCAACGCGATGAACCTTCCGCACAGTAATGGGGTGGAACTGGGCATGAATGTTGTCGATAAATTTATTATGGCCGATGAAAGCATGAAAGATTGTGTTGCGTTGCGGTGCCTTATTGGGATCTATCTTATGTGCCTATCTTCCGCCATTTGCGCTATCTTCCGGCTGGGAAACGAATGGATGCCTGATTACGGTGCGGCTCATAAATTCCAGCATTGTGTTGCGTGTCTGCCGGTTGTTGACAGATAGTAAAATCGTAGACATGTTTTATCGTGCCGTGTTTGTGCTATCTTTTGCCCCCAGTGAGCCTTATAACTAGGAGCCATTAAAGTGCCCACAGTAAAAATACGCGGAAGCTGTTGAAGATTATGTTTTTATTTACAAGAGTGCATAAATCATGCTGACGACGCACCTTTGGGTGAAGAATAAATACTTTTTAACAATGATTGTTTAGCGTACAATTAAAGAAGAACCATTGCACAGTACGCTTGGGAATGAAAATATTGTCTTCATATGGACAACGAAATGTATTTTCGAGCTAGCATGAGCTAGGGCACTGCAGCATTCTTTCTCCCGAACAAGCGCGAAAGGAAAAGCATAATCATCATCATCATCATTACCATTGCCACGTGGGGCCGTTTGGGGTGAACTTTTGCACCGAAAGGAAACGCCCCGTTGTGGTGCAGATTTTTATAGGAAAAGTTCAAACGAACAGGCGTAAACGGAACTTTAGCAAACAGATCTAAAACAGATTGAAGAAGAATGTTTCTGGAAGGAAATGAGCGCGGTTCTGTGTGCGTGCATGCTGTAGATGGGGAAAGATCCTTTGGATCCGATGGAGAAAAATATGTTCGGCACGTAATGGAAAATGCAAATTTGCTTTCCTCTTACGTTGTTCGCATGCTAGAAGCTTCAAAGAGAATGCCAACGGATCCGTTGGGCCGTAGGAGAATTCCATGTTGGGAAATTTTCTGCAAGCTTTCATGTTTGTTTTCATTGCCCAAGAACAAATGCAAAAGAAAAGCTTTGCGTGTCTGGTGGGGGAAGCTTCTGTATGTTTAAAACGCGTGGGTAGTATTTGTAAAAGGTTTGATGGTTAGGATTTACTCACTCATTCTGCGAAAAAAGCCATAAATCTTATCTAACGTGTTATGGGTTATTTCTAATCGGCAGGCGCAAAACATCCTCAGTGTAGATTATAGCAGAGACCTCCTCTGTCCATGTGGACGACCTCAAAGGTCTTTACGCGCTGAGACGTCCGGTGTCATTCTCATGACGACGACCAGCCCACGATGCCTAGCAAGTCTAATACGCTGAACGACAGTGAGCCCGTCAATGTAGCGACTCCTCCATTGTCCTTTCACACATACGAGGACAATATTCCTTCCTCTCGAATGTGGCTAAGAGGGTTCGTCAGTTTTACACAAAGTCCATGTCTCAGAGACGTATGTGAGTACTGGAACTATACAAGCTCTATATAGGCTCGGCTGGCAGCCAGCACCCTAACACGTATCTCAACATCAATGTTGATGTCGGAGCTGACCTGTCCCCTGTACGTTATCCCTGCGTAGGTTAGGATTTGTTGACATGGCCGCTAGTGGTCCCATCCTACAATCAACTGGGGGTTTGCCTTGTTGATCTCTAACCCGAAGAATTCCGCGTCTAATCAATCGTTTGGTAAGCATCCACTACGTAGATACCAAGGATGGCTATGTCTTCAGCGTATGCCATGATCTGGTTCGGCTTAAAGAAGATGGTCCCCGAAGTTTTCATCTTCAATATTTTAATGAAATGTTTTTTAATTGCCCCAGAAATGGTTGAAATATTTGTACATGTATTCTGGAAATGCAACAGAAGATCGCGCCAGTTAAATTATATTGGGTTTTGGGTAGACGATAGTTGAAATAGAATCCTGCATGAGTAGGACAATAAATATAGTCTTTAATTTGATAAGTATTAAATCAGACTCATTTATTCAATATTTCATGCAAATGGCCGTGAAGAATGTCCGTACATCGATCAGACTTCATCTTTTGAGTGCCTACTTTCACTATTAAAGTAATAATATTACTGTAATCTCTTACCTTAAAAGCTTCAAGATGATGACTTTTTTATTTCAAGTGCTTAGCGGCAAAATTTGATACTGTATTATTTATCTCGAACCGTCGTACCTAATTGTTATTCACGCGCACTAGCGGCCTTTAAAGGGCCACGCGTAAAAATTCGATCGATTCGCTTCCTTCAGCCCCTTTTTTAGCCCTCTCACTCTCTCGCTGGCGCTCAAATCCATCCCGCAAGGTGTTGGCTTACAGTTTGAATGTGAAATATACATGTGTTTCCCCCTTTTGGTGGGAGTTGATGCCAACCGCATGTAATGGTATGCCGATGTGCTGGTCCACAATAAAGCAACCCCCGGCTCGGAAGGTTCATATTCACTGCCTAATAGAAACGTGATAACAACGCATTTGTGCGAGCAAAATGATAGCTGAACACCTCCCCCACAAAACAAAGCTCCACCCTCCCCACAGTAATAACCGTAAAGCTTTACGAAGGGTCTGGTGTGTGGATCCCAGCGCAGAGGAGTAGTACCGGCAGTCACCCGTCAGTCAGTCAACGCTTTTCCCGGTGGAGTCGTATTCTTTTCCTGCTCCGATGGTGCCTTGTTGCTCTGGTCAACGATTTCGAATGGCTGGCTGTGGTCACGTAACCGTGATTCGAGATCCGGTACCGGTCACTGGTGTGCGGTGAAGCTTCTGATGTGTGACTTCCTGCTGTTAGACGACCCCGGGTTGAAGTTTGATGCCGTCTGCCCGGTGACAGGGAACTTGGTATCGGGTAAAGCCGCACGAGAAGCTGTCCTCTAATGATCACATTTGTAGTCTGCTTTCGGAGCGAACGTGCTTGTGTACGTTGCTCGGTTTTCGAACCTGACGGCCTGTGCGTGAAGCGTGAGCTCTTTCCATTTCCATACCTCGAAAGGTGAGAAATTGCTCAATCAAACCGGGTGGTTGTTGGCGATTAGGTAACGCAAGGCTAGTTCCTGCTGGTGTTGGATTTTCTCTATCCGAGGTATGGGAGAATTAGTTGTTGAAACGGGTTCTATAAAGCTCCACAGCTCTACTTCCCGAATGAAGCTTAAATCGATTCGTCCATTTCCCGTGTATCTTTGGATGTTGCTGGGAAACTACCTATAACCTAGTCACTGCTCGCTGCAGTACAAAGGAGCGGCGTACGTGTGTTATCTTGCACTTGACAGCTGGACCATGCAAGCTGCCGGGGAATGCAACCACTCTTGAGCAGCTACCGTGCCAGAAACTTTAGTCTATTTTTACTCCACTATTGGTCCGAGTAGTATCATTCCAACGGAGCAGTGCTTCAGAACTATGGTTTATGCTGACAAACGAGAACATCCCTGTAAAAGCGTGTCCGACGCGTATAATACACACAATAGAGTGTGTTGGTGTATATATTTTTTTTCTACCGTTAGATAATCTGCACTTCACAACATAACTCGTTGCAACAACCAATGCTCACACCGCACCATCACAAGGTTGCCAGTGGTAGTCGCTCTGTACGGTGAAATAATGGACGGAAGCAGGGATAAAAACTGAACGTAACGTGCAGGGAATAAGCACGGAAACCATACGGAAATGCCAATTAGGCATAGGCAAATGGTTGTGAAACACATCGAGGACCGTACAGTGCGGTGGTTGTTCGAACACTTTTTCCAACCCACGTTGGCTCCCTATTTTCCGAATACATTGTGTTCGTGATGGTAGTAAAGGCATATCATGAAACTAGCATGAAACTGACTACTGTTGTCTAGTGGCTGCTATGCGGAAGGAATGGCAAATGTAAAGGAAGATTCTCAGCACATTGTAGTGTAGCTTTTATCCTTTTTTAATAAGTTTTTACTGCTAAATAAGCTCTTGATAATTTGCTTTATAAAAGCACTGTTTCTAATTTTTGTACTTTTATTTTCAAGGTTTTTGTTGCATTCGTATCAATTACTGTTCATATCTAGGTTCACTAGAAACATTTTCAATACACGGTTGCATCCCAAAAAACGAACGATCAATTGAAGCCCGGGCTGTGCCAAACGTACCGACGCACTCAATTGGACGTAATTGATGTTCAATTGATCGTTTACTGAACTTTCAGCACACACACGATCCCCGGTTTTAACGGGCAAGATCTCCTGCCCGGCGGCAAAAGATGTTAAACAGCTAGTCGAAACGGATCACTCCACTCGGTATGGGGTTCCCTTTCATCCAAAACATCCAAAAAACAACCCCATCGCCCGGCCACTTGTAACTTGTTCGTTTGTGCACAATGTTTATAAACTACGCGCCACACTACTTAACCGTCAGTGAAACCGTGACCATGCGTCTCCATTTGGACGGGTCGTTGGTGTGTGCATGTATGAATGGAGTGGAGCGCAACAGAATGTTTGCCGATTCCGTTCTCTTGCCTTGGTTCTGGTGATGGGAAAATCGGTTATTGATTTTTTTCTTGCCCTATCTGCTCGTACACCGGTCACTTCCGTGCCCGGTCCGGCCGGATGTAGGTCATATGAAATCTGGTTTGTTCGTTCCGGGTTTGATGGAGCGATAAATGTTATACGTGTTGCGAATAATTCAAATGATGTGTTATCATTTGATTATTTATTTATTTAGTTTTAATTTTTATTCTTGTTAAATATTCGAACTGATTTTTATAATAACTAAACAATTAATAATTCGGTGTTGTGACTATCTTATTATTGACATGCATTCAATTTTATTTTACAACATCATTTATGTTTAATTTTCTAAGAGATTCTCATAAAAAAATCACGGTAATTCACATGTTTTTCCCTTTATAGCAAACTCTCCTTCTCCTTTTCCGATTGCAGTTGATTATAAAAACTTCCAACAACCATCTCGCAACTCTTCCATCCTCCTCCAATACCTTTTGCTAGCTTGATTTATTAGCACAATCATGTCCAATTACTCACCAACCCTCGGTCTCCTAGCGCATTTTCCTCCTTCCCGGAGCCGTCCTCACTGAACGGACAGAAATCTCCACCAACTCGCCATGATGTCACGACGTTGTTCCGCACGCTGCACGCTGGCACTGTGTGGGTAAAAATGTTTATTATTCCTTGTACGAACCAGGTCGAAGCATTAGCAAACCACAGTACAATGTGTGCAAGTACGGTTGCTGTGTAGGTATTGCACGCCACTACACACATCGGCAGGCAAACGAAGCTTCCTCCCGATTTCGAAGCGTTTGTTTAGATAGTCACGGTTGTCTATTTTGGAGTTTCGATTCCGACTCGATCGTCCCGGGCGCGCTGTGCTACAAATGAAATGGCTCCGGTAAAAAACACGGAACTGATCTTTTTTTTTGTATTTCTTGCAACCTGTTTTCCAGGGAATGAAACCAAAGCAGAGTGGTTCCACATAGCTGACGCTCAACTAATGTTTATCCAAAAATTCGACTTGAAGCCAATGCCACGGGCAGATTGAATCAATGGCCAACAGGAGATTAAAGAAAGTGAGAAGCAATTGTAATCATCCCGTTGCCGTTTTTCCTCCCAACAACTAGCAGGGAATTGGGGAACACGGGAAACACGCTCCAGATTCATCTCAATTTCCTACCAACGAGCAAATAATTAGGGTCAAACGAGAACTCCATTTTAAACCGACTTCCAAGGAAGAGACTATATCCGGCGAACCTTGAGATTGGGTGAAAAATGGAAGAAAAAGCATGTACACACATTGCAAACAGACACGGTATTTTTATGAACCTCTGCGGGGGTTTTTTTTCGGGGTTTGCGAGTATTTTACTGCCTCGGATTCTAACGATATCAAAATCGATTTGAAATCAATCGTTGTTTACGATTGATTTTTATATCCTCGATCTGCCTCGCTCTGGCCGCTCTGGCTCGGAGATGAATTGTTCGTTCGGAACGATGAAATCACATCTAAACTGGTTTGAATTTCATATCGCGAATGGAAAGCGAATTTATTGTGCACCTTGCTAGAATCGCTAGGTTTTCTTATTTCAATCTATTTACTAATTTAATAACCTCAGGACAGGCACACACGGGAAACTGCGCTCCGTGACGTAGGTTTTCGCTGCTAATCGTATTCAATGATTCCAATTTATCTGTTCGCTCGAACCGCAAAAGCACGATGGAGATTGACGCAATGAACGCAATCTTCGCACACACACGCCGTCGAAGGTGTGATCAGTTTCCTTGCAAGGTGGTGCTGCCCGCGAATGCATCTCGCGCGAGATAAATCCATTCACTCGTTAGCTTTTGTTTGTTTATCTGCTGTGCTTGTTGGTGCCCGCGTGCCCGTGAGGGGGGGGGGGGGGGGGGGGGGCATTGCTTTCGAGCAGTTTCGCTCAATAGCCGCAGGTGATGATGTTCTATTTATTTAAATCAAGTCAGTCAATCGGTAAGTTGGCGTTTGGCTTTATTATGCATTTTACGTACAAAGGAATCACGATGCGAACTACTTGTTTTACGTAGCTCATCAGTGATTTGATCACAATGCTTGTTATTATATTCAATTTTTTTTTTTTTATTATTGTCGAATCCAAATCGTTGATATATCTATAAATATTTCTGACAATTTATCACATCACAATGATATTCCTTTATTTGATGATTTCGGTATAATTCATTTGGTTTTTTTTGTTTTGGTAAATGTTTGTTCTGTTTTTTAATTTAATTTCAAATACAAATTTTCAAGCTCCTTTTTTATTAATTTCTATACTCTATTTTTTCAGTTCGATTTAATATACTAAATAATTAGTTTATAGAAAATTCTATTAGTTTAGAAAGTTTGATACGAACACAAAAAGACACATTTTCAACGGTTTTTTTCACATTTTTAAGCAAAACCGACGTGCATGTACTATGTACACTCCTTGCAGTCATATGAGGAGTCATAGGCACAAAAGCCCACCAGGAGGAAGGCTTAAAAGAACCATCCAATCAATGAACAACCTCAAGAGTCCTGTCATTTCTGGCTTTCTGTCACTTTATTTACTCGTATCTAGATAGTCAGTCCTGCCTACGATTGTTCCGGGGATTGGTCCGGATGGGATTTTGGTCCGATCCGGCGCTAAAAGAAAACTATCTAATATGTGCTAGTTTCCGTTATTTGAGGGTATATAACGCCAAAATAATCAATAAGCAACTAGCGACAAATAAACTCATCATTCAGATATCAGATATCAAAAAACCCTAATCAATACAATTGTTGACAGCTGTCAATAAAGTGTATGGAGTCTTTGAAATGTCGAAATATCAATATGTGAACCATTTCAATCATTTCCTCATTTGGGTTTCAGACCGATTTGATGATGAGCTGCTGGAAACCTGCCAAAAATATTCATTTTTTTTTGTTGTGAGTGGTCGGAATGATGAAAAAGGATAATGGACATGATTTCATAATATGAAAAAAATCAAAAACATTCATTGGGGTTGTTGCGTTACCGCAACAGACTTTTCGAATGTTTCGAATGTTGTTTCGAATGTATTTTAATACTCGCTTTCGACACCACAAGTCCTTTTAACACGCTTATTCGGTACCCGTTACGGCACCAGGGTACATCAGGTTTAAAAAATTCACTTGTACTTGTTTTGCCAGTCAAAAAAGAGGCTCGAATGAGCGCCGACACGTGCTTATATGCGATCCTCGGTCGTCAACCCAGCCTCTCCGGTCATCGCTCCAACGCTGCTTCGGGCTCCTTCGGGTTTTGCAAGTCGACTGTGGCGCTCTCTATCGGCAAATAACGCTACCTCGATCGGCTGGGTATAACAATCTCGGTCGGACTGTTTACATTTGTTAACAGGGGTTTTATGTTCTTAAAATTGCAAACTCAAAAAGAGCATCAATACACTTAAAGATAAAGTATAGAACGTGTCGATCTTTAAATAAAGTAAAATATGAATACAAAAGCCAATTAATCGTTCAAATCGAAAAGTACCATGCACCTCCATTCAGGATGAAGTATGCAAATGTTAGTGTATGTATAACGATCAATAAATGATCTTTATTTCTTAAAATTTCATAAAACAATTCTTGCTGGACAATCAAAACCTCCTTCTACTAGCCAGAGTTTCTCATTTGTTTTTGCCCATTATTCGCCTAAACAACACTCACACTTCGTCGCCATATGGTTTATGAATGTCGTTTATAGCCGCATATACTTCTTGGAATTCGGTTTATCATCCCAACAACTGTTTTCCACGAAACTCAAAACGTGGAAAACGAATTTATGGCACAGTATTTTCTTTTATTTTCCCCATTACCCGTAGAAATGAAACACATTTCGCTCGATCCGTTTTCTGTTGTTTTTCCATATGGAACATTAAGTCATCGAATAGGTGCGTACTTTACGACCGGTACGATTCCAAAGTTCATGTTTTCCACCAGGTGGTGCTGCTATTGGGTAAAATATTCATTGCACTATGCTGTACTTTATGATCGCTGTCATTTTCTGTGGCATATATTCTCGCTTGAACCATACATCTATTTGCGCTAAACCGTCTTGAACAAAAAACGTCCAAACCAAATGCTACTTTTGATGCCACTTATGCAGTCTTTCCCGAGACAATTCCTTATGAGTAACCTTATTTTATTCTTTCTTCTTGCAGATGTTTTACCACTGGAATAAACCATCCATCGATCCGTGATGTTGTAAAGTGAATAGATAAAAAGTGCCGTACAAAGTGCTAGTTCGGATAGTTCGGATAGAACTGAGTGTCCTCGGTTTTTTTTTACATCACACAATCGCTAGTGAAAGCGTATTCGAGAAACGAAAGGGAAAAGATAGGTTAAGTGACTTCCGGTTAGGGGTCTAATCCCCCACAAAGCCGACAGGGTGGGATTCTTGCGATTTGTCCTTATTCATTTTTCCCGAAGCAGCAAAATCAGCTTGAAGAAACAATACAAGCGCTCTCGGCGAAATCCGTTAAAAGGGGGGGAGCGATTTCTGTCCGTAACAGAGATACAGAGAGCACAGAAACACACAAACCAACACAATGGGTGACAGCACGATTGGATCGGTGAGCTTCCTGCATCTCGGTGACATTGTGTCCCTCTATTCGGAAGGAAGCGTGTCTGGGTTTCTTAGTACCCTCGGGTAAGTTTCGCTTTGTGCTGTGTTTTGCTAGCTGTTGGAGACACTTGGAGCTTTTGTTACGACGTGAATTGTCGTTCATGTAACCTGATTCTAACCATTTTTCGTGCCTGTCCATTCTCCATTCAAGCCTGGTCGATGATCGCGTGGTCGTGTGTCCCGGGGCAGGTGATCTTAACGATCCGCCGGAGAAGTTTCGCGACTGTCTCATCAAAATATGTCCCATGAATCGTTACTCCGCCCAGAAGCAGTTCTGGAAGGCGGCCAAACAGAGCACAACAACGAACACCGACACGAGCTTGCTCAAGCGGTTGCACGTAAGTTTTTTGTTTCGGTTTTCCTTTTAGCTATCAATCTCGTTTCTGTAGGCTGACGGGGTAGGTTTTGATAGCATGTATTTTCCAGAAAAGATATAGGCAGCAATAATAACTTAGCTGTATAGTGCTTTATTCAGCCTAATAAATCATGAATCATGACTTCGAATAGAGTCTGCATTGATATCCCTTAATATTTTCTTTTGCTATCCTTTCCACTATAGGTTGCTCTTAAAACCTCTTAAAGCTTAAATCTAATCTTAAAAACTACTTGAAAATTATCGACACTCAGAATTCACAAACATATCACGTTTATCGCTTTACTGCTTTTGGCCACTGGTAGTTAGCAGTGTGATGATTTCGGGAATTTTGGTCTCATTTCGCCAAGTGCCAATTGCCACTGAGTCGAGCTGGAATCGTGTCCAATTCGTTAATGTGAAAAGAAGAATGACGAAACTGTTCGCTTCAACTTTAAAATTGTTCATAACTTTCTTCTTACTTTCCGTCTTGTTGAGCAACTCCCTGAGTGTCAGTGGAACTTTTGGCGATGAGTTCGTTTTAAAAGTTTAATGCCTCCCCAGAGTATCATTTGCATGTCAGTTTAGATGTTTTAACGCCCAACAGGTGATGATGGTTGGGAAGTTTTCGTACTGACTCTCAAACCAATTTCGTTTCTTCCCATCCCCCACCAGCATGCCGCCGAAATAGAGAAGAAACAAAATGAGTCAGAAAACAAGAAGCTACTCGGCACGGTCGTCCAGTACGGCAGTGTCGTCCAGCTGCTGCATCTCAAATCGAACAAGTACGTCACGGTTAACATCCGGTTGCCGGCACTGCTGGAGAAGAATGCGATGCGCGTGTACCTGGACGCGAACGGTAACGAGGGTTCCTGGTTCTACATTATGCCGTTCTACAAGCTACGGTCGGCCGGTGACAATGTGGTGGTGAGTGATAAGGTCATCCTGAAGCCGGTGAATGCTAACCGACAGAATCTGCACGTGGCCGCCACCTACGAACTGCCGGACAACCCGGGCAGCAAGGAGGTGAACGTGCTGAACTCTTCCACCTCCTGGAAGATAACGCTGTTCATGGAGCAGCGCGAAAACCAGGAGGATGTGTTGAAGGGTGGCGATGTGGTGCGGTTGTTTCATGCCGAGCAGGAAAAGTTCCTCACGATGGACGAGTACAAGAAGCAGCAGCACGTGTTTTTGCGTACGACCGGTAGAAGTAGCGCGACTGCGGCCACCAGCAGTAAAGCCCTGTGGGAGGTGGAAGTGGTACAGCACGACAGTTGCCGCGGTGGAGCAGGCCATTGGAATTCACTGTTTCGGTTCAAACATTTGGCCACGGGTTACTATCTGGCGGCGGAAATCGATGAAGATATCTCGCGGACGGAAAAGTCCAGCAGCTCCAGCCATCCGCAGGGTGGTGACTCGTTTCGCTTGGTGCCGGTACCACACTCGACCGATATTGCGTCTGTGTTTGAGCTCGACTCGACGACGATTACCAGGCCGGAAGGGTTAGTGCCACAGTCGAGCTACGTACGGTTGCGGCATCTCTGCTCCAACACCTGGGTACATGCGACCTCCGTCCCGATCGATATCGACGATGATAAACCGGTAATGTCGAAGGTGGGCTGTTCGGCGATCAAGGAAGATAAGGAAGCGTTCCAGCTGATCCCAGTGTCTCCGGTGGAGGTGCGTGATCTAGACTTTGCCAACGATGCCTGCAAGTTGCTATTAGCGATGAGCACTAAGCTCGAAAATGGAACGATATCCTCCAACGAGCGACGATCTTTGATAGCACTCCTGCAGGACATTGTATTCTTCATTGCGGGACAGGAGAACGATCAGAACAAATCGGACGCACTCGATCTTACGATCAACAATCCGAACCGTGATCGCCAGAAGCTGCTGCGCGAACAGTACATCCTGAAGCAGCTGTTTAAGATACTGCAGGGTCCGTTTCAGGAGACGAAAAACAACGATGGCCCGTTCCTGAAGATTGACGAGCTGGGCGATCCGAAGAATGCACCGTTCAAGAACATCTTTCGACTGTGCTACCGGATATTAAAGCTCAGTCAACAGGACTACCGCAAAAATCAGGAGTACATCGCCAAACACTTTGGGCTGATGCAGAAACAGATCGGATATGACATTCTGGCTGAGGACACTATTACCGCCCTGCTGCACAATAATCGTAAACTGCTTGAAAAACACATTACGGCCGCAGAGATTGAAACGTTCGTGGGATTGGTGCGCAAGAACATGCAAAGCTGGCAATCCCGATTTCTGGACTATCTGTCCGATTTGTGTGTTTCGAACAAGAAAGCGATTGCCGTAACGCAAGAGCTGATCTGCAAGAGTGTACTGAGCACGAAGAATGCCGATATTTTGATTGAAACGTTCCTGCGAGAGGTGGATGACGATCCGCTCGGGTATCTGAATGAGCTCGAGCGCGGTAATCGGGAATTTACCGAAATTCGGGAAGTGGATGAATCGAGCTCTGGGGTCCCGCCTGGTGATGGCGACTTGAAAGGAACGTCTGCCCCAAACTGGAAGCGAAAGTTAGACGAAAAGAAGCGATACGAGGTGGTACTGATGTGGCAAAATCGAACGGTAAGTGAAT
The DNA here is from genome assembly GCF_943734725.1 of Anopheles marshallii. Taxonomy (NCBI): domain Eukaryota; kingdom Metazoa; phylum Arthropoda; class Insecta; order Diptera; family Culicidae; genus Anopheles; species Anopheles marshallii. The sequence continues at coordinate 52,961,387 of NC_071327.1, forward strand.
TCTTAATTAAAGAGCAAAGTAGTGGTCGCCCAGCTTGATTGTTTGTTAAACCATTGCAGCAATCGAAATCAATGAGCCGACTTGCGCAGGGATTGAAGATCGGACGTACAGTCGATACGGCCATTCTCGACTATTATCGCCACCAGCTAAACCTGTTCTCCAACATGTGCCTCAACCGGCAGTACCTTGCGTTGAACAATCTCTCTCCACACCTCGACATCGATCTGATATTGCGCTGCATGTCCGATAAGACTGTGCCGTACGATCTGCGTGCTTCGTTCTGTCGGCTGATGCTACACCTTCACGTCGATCGCGACCCACAGGAACCGGTAACACCGGTCAAGTACGCACGGCTCTGGTCCGAGATACCGACCGTCATGTCGATTAATGAGTAAGTGTGAGGGTGTACAATTACGGTGGCATCTGAAGCGGTCTCGTAACATCTCGCTTCGTTTCTCTTCTGGTAGTTACGACATCGAAAAGCAACCGGACAGCAATAAGGAAGCGGTACGGGCACGCTTCAACAAAACTATCGCCTTCGTGGAGGACTATCTGTGCAATCATGTCGTCTCGAAGATGTGGTTCGCCGACCAGGACCAGAACAAGCTGACGTTCGAGGTGGTTAAGTTGGCCCGTGATCTCATCTATTTCGGCTTTTATAGCTTTAGCGATTTGTTGCGCCTCACCAAAACGCTGCTGAACATATTGGACTGTGTTTCGAGCAGTGAAGCGGACGGGACGGGACTACCGACAGGGCATATTGATTGTAAGTGTGTGAAACTGCGGCTGTGGACTCACTTTTTTCAATGCAGTTATTTTCTTCATTACTACTGTTAAGCTACGTTTAAGTCTTCATGTTAGTATAGATACCAGGTTATACATTAATTGCTTTTTCGTTCGGAAAGCTTACTGCATTCGTCGGTGGAGGTTGTTTGTTCGAGGTTTTTTGTTTTTGGTATTTATTATGCGCCTTTTACTAAATGTTTGTTATTAACCTAGTACACGACACATGATACATCTTCTGGCGCAACGGTCTCATTCACTGCACGCACTCATCTTTGATTCGCAACCATCTTTCATTGACTAACATTCTGACGTTCGCCCGCGTATTTTGCAACATGGAATGCAGCAGCGGCTGAAAAGGGAACGTCAGTGCCCGGAATCGCGGTACAAGATGAAGCCGGTGGTGGGGTACCGGCGTCCGCGGCTAGTAAGGACACGAACGTACGCAAAGATTCTAATGATAGTGGGGTATTGTTAACGACTGAGTTTGGGCTGCCGAAAAAGTTTAACCGGTCCGCTTCAACGGTGGCCGTACTGGCCGCCATCGAGGCAACGAAGGTTGTGTCGAAGTTTCGCTCCGGTAGTATACCGGAAGCGAACATCAGTGGCCCTGGGAGCAATGATAGTGGTGGAGGTGGTGGTAATGCTGGCGGTAAGTTCTGATGTTGTGTGCTTGCTGGGGTTAGTGTTGCATGTAGCTTTGACGTTTTAAAGTAGACGTAGTTGCACTCGCTAATTGTACCCTCAAAACCAAACCGATGGCTGTACACAATATACACAAGATGTAGGTATCCAAAATGGCTTGATTTCTATTAACGCATCACATAAAGCTACTCTCAATGTTTCGGAACATAATTAAGTCGTTTAGGTAATGTGATTATTGATTATCATTCATTATATTTTATCCTCTCCATGTTCCGCCGTGATTCCCAAGCACCACGCGTCTAATGGCATAATCTGCACCAAAACTTTACCCATTCCCATCCCTACGAAACATCGTTTGCTTTTACAACGATACGCACATTTCGGGCATTCGTTATCTCTCTTGAGAATAATTGAATCTATGCCAGATAGTATGGACGTTATCTAGTCCTATGACCGGTACACGTTGGTAGAATATGCGGGATGATACTGTCTTTGACATCATCTTTGTTTCTATCCTCTGTCCCCAGAGCTGCTTCCAACTGCACAATTGGAATAGCTAATTGAAACATTTATTTTCTTTTTTATTTAAGATATACGAATAGAAATTTATACATTTTTTTTAATTTATACATCTAGATGTGTGCGTGTGACTTCCTCTAATTGGTATTTTAAATGGTGTTCAAAATTATAAAACTTCCTATGGAGTGTAGAAACTTGAAAAAGATCTCTGTAACTTGATGGCAATATTAATCTGCTTCTATGCAAACTGTTTTCCAGCGGAAGGAGGCGTATTACGGCGCATCGGTGATATGGGTGCCGTGATGACATCGCTTACCCTCGGTCCCATCTCGACCGCCATCGTATCGCCCACTATACAGCATCGCAAATCTGTCTCGCAGCTGATGAAAGAATACCCGCTGGTAATGGACACGAAGCTGAAGATAATCGAAATTCTACAGTTCATTCTGGACGTTCGTCTGGACTATCGGATAAGCTGTTTGCTTTCGATATTCAAGCGCGAATTTGATGAAAATGAGCAAACGGCATCTACTGCTAGTCTACCGGTACTACCACCGTCCGTTATCGTTCCTGAAGCACCAACAATCGTGCAACCAAGTGCCGTTGTACCTGCTACAGCGGTTGATCCGTCTCCAACGGTTTCAGTGGTGGTGCCAACCGAAACTGTACCGCAGGACGCTAACAGTAGCATCGGAGGAGACACCACATCGGAAGTGTCACTAACGTTGAGTAGCACTACGACAGAAACGACAACTACGAACACATCGGATTCTACCTCAGAAGGGCATGGTACGATGTCCAGCGAGAGTACGTCCGTAACGGAAGGACACAGTAGTAGTAACACTTCCAAAACGGACAGTACCCTTCCACCAACTGCGGAGAATATAAATTTGCGCCAGAAAAACATTGACCTTGAATCGATCGGATATCAGGCGGAAGGTATCTTTGGATGTACCGAGGACACCTACAATCCGCTCGATCTGGACGGTCAAGGTGGGCGCACGTTCTTGCGCGTACTGTTACATCTCATCATGCACGAATATCCGGCCCTAGTGTCCGGTGCGCTGCACCTACTTTTCCGACACTTTAGTCAACGTCATGAGGTGCTGCACGCTTTCCGACAGGTGCAGCTGCTCGTATCGGACAGTGATGTAGAATCGTACAAGCAGATCAAATCGGACCTGGACGTTTTGCGGCAAAGTGTGGAAAAGTCCGAACTGTGGGTGTACAAGTCGAAACAGACGGATGATTTACTTGCTGGCGGTGGAGAAGGTGGTGAAGGTGGTGATGGAGGAGGAGGAAGCAAGGGTGGCAATGAGCAGGGTGAAGGTGGAACAGGAGGTGGTAGTAAATCGGGCGCAGGCAATACGAAAGGTAAACCGGAACTGGTGAAACAAGAATCGCAGCTTAACTTTGACCAGGGTCCCGAGTTGAATCCGGAACAGTCGCTCGAGTACAAGAAGATTCAACAGATACTGATACGGATGAACAAGCTCTGCATCACGGCGACCGGACCGGATGGTTTCGTGAAGCCCCGGAAGCACGAACAACGTCTGCTACGAAACGTTGGAGTTCACACAGTTGTGCTGGATTTGCTTCAAATCCCGTACGACGAAAAGGATGACTACCGCATGAATGAACTGATGCGTCTGGCACACGAATTCCTGCAGAATTTCTGCTTGGGAAATCAGCAAAATCAGATACTGCTGCACAAGCAGTTGGATCTGTTCTTAAATCCTGGGGTAAGATGATCACGTGCAAGATCTTGTTTGTGTGTGGGAACATAAATGTAACAACCATCCGTTATTTCACAGATTCTCGAGGCGGAAACGGTGTGTGCCATCTTCAAGGATAATCTAAACCTCTGCAATGAGGTGAGCGATAAGGTGGTGCAACACTTTGTGCACTGTATCGAAATACACGGCCGTCACGTGGAGTACCTGAAGTTCCTGCAGACGATCATCAAGGCGGAGAATCAGTTCATCCGCAAGTGTCAGGATATGGTAATGCAGGAGCTTGTCAACGCCGGCGAGGAGGTGCTCGTTTTCTACAACGATAAAGCTTCATTTAACTACTTCGTTGAATTGATGCGATCGTACAGCGCGGGTACGCTTGCCGACTCGAGCCCGCTCATGTACCATATCGAGCTGGTAAAGCTGCTTGCCTGCTGTACGATGGGAAAGAACGTGTACACGGAGATTAAGTGCAACAGTTTGCTAGCGCTGGATGACATCGTAGCGATGATATCGCACCCGGACTGTATTCCGGAGGTGAAGGTAGCGTACGTGGACTTCCTGTGCCACTGTTACATCGACACGGAGGTGGAAGTGAAGGAGATCTATTCCTCCAACCATATGTGGTGTCTGTTCGAGAAGTCGTTCCTGATCGATATTAACAATGTGGTGAAGGGTGGTTCATTCACCAACCGGCAGCTGGAGAACTACGTCTGCAATGAGGTGATGAACATTCTGACGACCTTCTTCAATAGTCAGTTTTCGGACCAGAGCACGGCTTTGCAGGTTAGTACTGTGGGTGCTTGAAATATTCTGTTCAGTGCTCTGGTAATGAAAGGATATTATTTCCCCAAACGATTACACATCTAAAGAAGCATACACTTTTGGAAGAACCACGAGTCGAGGAGGAGGGATCGCCTGGCGCCTGGGAACTGCAACTGAATCGATTAATCTTAGGTCAGCGTTATCAGATCAAGCGATTGTTGCGACAAAACAGCTTGAACGAAGTTCGGTTACCAATGCTAAAGAAATTGGTGCTCAGTCAGGCAAGAAATTGTGTGCTTTAGTATTGATGCGATCGAATGTATGCTAGAATTTGCAATTGGATAGAACCGAAAAAACCGCTAGAGAGATTCACTTTATTTTACAATTTGAACGCTTCGTAATGGACGTTTTCAGTGACAAAATTATAAACTATTTAATTTTTTTGTTTTCTCCATCACTCTATCTCCACAGAAACGGCAGCTTATCTTCGTGAAGATCCTGCAGAATTCCTTCAAACTTACACAATGCAAAGGGCTCACGCCGTCACAGCGTTTCAACGTGGAAAATTGTATACGTACATTGTCGGAAAAAGCGAAACCGCGTGGTATAGCGATCCCGATCGATCTCGAGAATCAGGTAGTGAAGATGTTCAACAAGACGGCTATGTTATCGCGCCAAACCAGCAAATGGTTGTTGGTGACAAAACAAACCAAAATGGAACGATCACAATCACAAATTATGCGTATGGATCGTAGCATTATCGAGGGTCTGCAGGATATCGTTTCGCTGCTGGAAGACAAACTAAAACCGCTCGTCGAAGCCGAACAGTCCCTGCTGGTGGATATCCTCTATCGCTCGGAGTTACTGTTCCCGCTCAACACGGAATCTCGCAAAAAGTGTGAAACAGGTGATTTCATACGGCATCTCATAAAGCACACGGAGAAGCTACTCGAAGAGAAGGAGGAGAAGCTGTGCGTGAAGATACTGAAAACGCTCAAAGAGATGATGACGATCGACTGTGATTATGGTGATAAAGGCGATCATCTGCGTACGATACTGCTGAAGCGTTACTTTGGACACGATTTTACGCTACAGGCACCGGTAGCAGCGCTTCCGGGAGCGGTAGGACCAGCCGTCTTACAACCGGTCAACGTATCGGCCGTCGTCAGTAGCCCGTTGGCAAGCGTATCACACGGCCCGGGAGCGAAGTATCTCATTCGGGCCGGACGCACATTGCACGAGGTACAAAACCATCTGGACAAGGAGGGAGCAAGTGATCTGGTGATTGAGCTGGTAATAAAGTCCATCAACTCGCCGTCGATCTTCGTCGAAGCGATCGAGCTGGGAATTGCGCTGCTAGAGGGTGGTAACCCCATCATTCAGAAGGGAATGTACAACAAGTTCCTGAGCAACGATCTTAGCCAATCGTTCTTTAAGGTGTTCTTCGACAAGATGAAAGATGCACAACAGGAAATCAAGTCAACCGTAACGGTGAACACGTCCGATATGGCCGCGAATAAGGCGAGTGAAAGCAAGGTGGAAGGAAAGGATCTGGACAAGATAGGCCAGCGGAAGAACGTGAACAAGGTAAATGGGATCGTCATTACGGAAGATTTTAAGGAGGAGCTTCAGAATGCTGCCCTGATGACGCAACAGTCGTACATAAATGCGCGCAATCTTGCGGCTACCTCCGATGGGACGGGTTCGGATAATGGGGATGAAAATTCAATGATGAGCATCGGCAGTTCGGCACTGGAAGACATCCTGGCGGAGAAGCTCGAGAAGCATAAGGATAAGGACGAGAACAATAAACTTTCCAACAAAGTGCTTGTGATGCAGCCAATCTTGCGCTTTCTCCAGCTACTCTGCGAGAATCACAATCCCGAGCTACAGAATTTGCTGCGCAATCAGAACAACAAGACGAACTATAACCTGGTGTCAGAGACGCTTATGTTTCTGGATTGTATATGCGGTTCGACGACCGGTGGACTGGGACTGCTTGGGCTTTATATCAACGAAAACAACGTGTCGCTGATCAACCAGACGCTGGAAACGCTCACCGAGTACTGCCAGGGACCGTGTCACGACAATCAGAACTGTATTGCAACGCATGAATCGAACGGGTTGGACATCATAACCGCACTTATCCTGAATGACATCAATCCGCTCGGGAAGAATCGAATGGATTTGGTGCTGGAGCTGAAAAACAATGCATCGAAGCTACTGCTGGCAATCATGGAGTCGCGTGGTGATAGTGAGAATGCGGAACGCATCCTAGCGAACATGAATCCGAAGCAGCTGGTTGAAGTAGCCTGCCGAGCGTACCATCAGGATGAGAACATACTGATGCTGCTGAATCAGAGCGACGGTGGGAGTGGCGGCGGTGGTGTTGGAGGTGGTGGAGGAACCGGTGGAAGTGGCGCCAGTGATGATGGGTACGGGAGCTTACGGCACGAGCTCGGTGACGATGGGCACGATGATGATGATGTCGGTGTATCGCCGAAGGAAGTCGGTCACAACATCTACATCCTGTGCCATCAGCTGGCACAGCATAATAAGGAGCTGGCGGGATTGTTAAAGATCGATAGCTATAACAGCAGCACGGCCGGGAACGGTGCTGCGCCCAGCGTGCCCACGTTCCCCGGTGCCAATCCGAGCAGTCTCGGTGGAGGACCGCCCAGTAGTAGCAGCAGCAGTAGCGCTACGAGCAAAGCAAACAGCAAAACAAATCAAGCACTGCTGTACTATCAGACCCACACGGCACAGATTGAAATTGTTCGGCACGATCGTACGCTGGAGCAGATCGTGTTTCCGATTCCGGAGATCTGCGAGTACCTGACGAAGGATACGAAGGTGCGTGTGCTGAACACGGCGGAACGGGACGATCAGGGCAGTAAGGTGGCAGATTTCTTCGATCGACACGAGGCAATGTTTAACGAGATGAAGTGGCAGAAGAAGCTGCGCGGACAGCCGGCCCTGTTCTGGGTCAGTAGCTACATGTCACTGTGGAGCAACATTCTGTTCAATCTGGCCGTGCTGATCAACTTGATTGTGGCGTTTTTCTATCCCTTTGAGAATGCACTTCCAGGTAGGGATGCTCAGCCGAGTAGTGCAAACGCTTTTCGCTGAGGTTATTCTAATGTTTTCCCTTTCTTCTCGTCAGAATTAAGCTTCCATCTTTCGTCACTGATCTGGATGGTGATGTTGGTGTCGTTAGCGATCGTAATTACACTGCCGCGCCAGTCGGGCATTAGGACGTTCGTGGTGGCGTTGATACTAAGGCTCATCTTTTCCTGCGGTCCCGAACCGACACTCTGGCTGCTGGGTTGTATTACCGTGATCATGAAGGGTGTGCACATTATCAGCCTCATGGGCAACTATGGTACGCTGGAGAAGCATTTCGTGTCGATCATTACGGACGCGGAACTGCTGTACCACTTTTTCTATCTGCTGTTCTGCGTGTTCGGTGTACTGTTACATCCATTTTTCTTCTCCATTTTGGTAAGTGTTTTAAACAGCTCTAATACCCTTAACGTAGTACTGATGACTTGTGGAACCATTTCATTACAGCTGTTCGATGTGGTTTATCGGGAAGAAACGCTCCTCAATGTAATACGCTCCGTAACGCGCAACGGACGCTCGATCATATTAACTGCCGTCCTGGCGCTCATCCTCGTCTACATGTTCTCCATCATTGGGTACATGTTTTTCCGCGATGATTTCCTAGTGCCCGTCGATGAAGAGTACGGTATCACTTCATCTTCCACCGAAGAAACCGACTGTAATGGGGAACCGTCAACCGTCAGCCACATGGTGCCACCGGACGTAGTGGAGCAAGTGGTTCAGCAAACTTGTTCCAAGCTTCCCACGTCCGGCAGCGACCTGGCCGATTCGAATGACGGCGGTGAAATGAAGGAGCGCGGTTGCGATTCGATGATCATGTGCATCATCACGACGCTCAATCAGGGCTTACGTAATGGTGGCGGCATCGGCGACATATTGCGCGCACCGAGCAGAAAGGAAACGCTGTTCGTGCCGCGTGTCGTCTACGATTTGCTGTTCTTCTTCATCGTCATCATTATCGTGCTGAATCTGATCTTCGGTGTGATCATCGATACGTTTGCCGATCTGAGAAGCGAAAAGCAGCAGAAGGAGCTGATACTGAAGAACACCTGCTTCGTCTGTGGGCTGAATCGTTCCGCGTTCGATAACAAGACGGTCAGCTTCGAGGAGCACATTAAGAACGAGCACAACATGTGGCACTATCTGTACTTTATCGTGCTGGTCAAGGTGAAGGATCCGACCGAGTTTACCGGGCCGGAAAGTTACGTGCACGCCATGGTAAAGGCAAACATACAGGATTGGTTCCCACGGTTGCGGGCGATGTCGCTGGCAGCGGTTGACGGGGATGGTGAGCAGATAGAGCTGCGCAGCTTGAAGAATCTGCTCGAAACGAACCACATTGCGGTGCGAGAGCTGATGACACAGATAATGGAGCTGGAGAATAAGGTTACAAAAGCAACCTTGCTGAGTTTGTCGTGTGAAGTAGTCTAATTGCATACTTGCTTTAATTTTGCAGATGACGGAACAGCGCAAACAGCGGCAAAGGCACGCCCTGCTCAACCCAACCACGTCCACCTCGTACCAGTTCTACCCGCAGCTCTGATGCTCATCGTCCGCGCTGCTCGGTGATGATGGCCGTCGGAAACTGATGGCCTAAACAAATGCAGCCCCCGTACGGTCTGTTTTGTACGTTCGCCAACACGCGCACGCTCTGGTGGAATTGTCAGAAACGCGGACGATTATTTGTGATAAGCTCAGTTGTCTTACTGTGTGCTTGATTTTTGTGTTTAGTTTGGTGTTTGTGTTTGGTAACGCTTTTATTATTTTTAAAGAATTTGCAAGACGTCAGCGAAGGTGAGATACTGCCTTCCCGTGTCTGCCCATGTATGGTTGGGTAAGGAATTAAATGTCCTGTTGCTGTTTACTCGATGCTCAATCATTGATGAAAAGGAAAATCGAGACGTTCACTTTTGTCTTTTTAGAACGTTTAAACGTAATAAGCGTAATGATGGTCGGTGTAGGTTAAGCTGCATGTTATTTATGGTATAGTTTAAAAGCAGTTATAGAAGCACTTAACGTAAATAGTTAACCCGTTCACTAATACAATTACGGTACGGTTTAAAAAGAAAGCACACACTCACAAAACGCTTGCAAGGCATGCAATTTTCTTCAGTGTGTATAAAAACGTGAACAGCAAGTGAAGAAAATCATTCCCGTTTTTAAATGCGGATTGTGTTTCTGTTTCGAATTCGCATTTTGAATTGTTTGTGATCTGCCTGTTGCTGTTGTCTCTATCGCTTAAAATCAAAACTAACCGTGACTTTGGGATGAATCTCTTTTAACATTTAATATCCCTATGTATACCCACGCTAGTAACAGAAAAACCCCCCTAGACTGACTTGTTGTACTATTTCACTGTTTCCCGCCACTGAGAGCTGCGAAAGGAACGTATTCCATTTCACCCAAAAAACACACGAACTCGAAATCCCACTTTCTTCGACAATAATTGTGATTGTGAGTGTCTCTAACTCTAGTTAAATAGTTTCTTATCTACTCTCGCTCGAAACAAATTGCTGCCTAGTTTGCGTTTACTGGCAAACAGACAAACAAACAAACAAAAGGATCGTAACCGCCTATACCACTTTGTTGTGATTGTTTGAAAGTGTAAGTCTATTTAGTGTGTAAGTAATAGCTGTCCACTTCACGCAATCTAGGAATAGGAATATCCCAACCCGAAAGCCTTTTAAAGCAAGTTACACGTATTACACTAAACCTTAAGTAGCACCGGCGCAACGTAAAGCAACGAATAATTGTTATCCGGTTTTTTTTCGCTTCATTTTTATCACAAGCATAGCGTAATATGTGTAATCAATTGTATTTACAACACATCGCATCGCACCGCTAAACTTGAATGCGCACTTGTTACTTGTTTTCTACTGTGCTGAATGCATATTTCCTTTATGAATATCCAATTTGCACACTCGGTGTAGTTGTTGTTCCTTCAATTTCGTTACTTATCGCCTGTTTTGTTATACTTGTACAAAATGTTGCGTTTTGTTTAGCATATATTATACCGTGTCACTAAAATAAATTGCCTTGCAAAGCACTGATTGATGGTTCGTTCTTCCCGCCAAGCGTTTTTACATAGTGAGAAACAAACAAATACTAGTGTTGTGTCACCGTTACTATTGTTAGATTAGTCAATACTGCATTGTATATCATAAAGTACTTTAAGAGCACGATTATTTAGTGAAGAACAAAAGGGGGGAGGGGGAGGGAGGAATGATAATGAATTAAATTAATAAATACAACCCCTATGAATAAATAATGTTGCCACGTGATAAAGAAACTGAGCGTAATCAAACCGTAACCGAACACAGCTGGGAATAAAAACGCAGAGAAATGAAATATAAAAACGGGATTTGATGAGTAAAATAATGTTTCACACCACAAAACGAATGAGGTGGTGATATGGGCCAGGAACTGTACCAGTTTAATGAACGACTCAATGATAAAAAAAAATATCGTTTCTGAAGCATAAGTTAAATCTTTCCTGAAGTAAACTTTTTCAAAAATTAATTACCCTTTTTGAAGAAAAAAAAACTTTAAACAATTCATATTTATTAAACGTTTTCTCTACATTACATCTTTTATGTTCCTGTTTATGAATATTTATGTTCTTATTATAAAAAAATAACTCCTTTTTCTCTACTTTCTTGTTATATTTATCACCTGGAAATGCAAAGATATATAGCTCATTGTACACAAAAAAGAAAACACATTACTTAGCAAAAGAGAAAAATGATAGTAGCAAAATAGATATGAAAATTAGTGTACGGGAGAGTGAGGGAGTATAAATGAATCTATTCTACAAAATTTACTTCTAAACAATTGTAAGGGAAACAAAGCAAACCGAATGAGCAAAAACAAACGAAGAAAAGTGTTGCGTGTTTTTATGTAAGTGGAAAGAAAGAGCAATAGCACTGCATGGATCGTGTCTTTCGGATGTGTTAATTAGGACAAATAATTCACATTACATCAGTATTAAGGAGGAAGAAGCAAAATTGTTTCCTGTTGTGTATCATCACCCTTGATCGCGCTTGCACCGCGCTTCTTGGTCATTACAATTACAATTACGGAGCGGCCATCAGCGGCTTGAGGAGAAGGGAGCTGCTGGAGAGGCGAATGAATCGTGAGACGGAGAGAATCGTTATGCTTAAAACCCACAAACAGTCTCATTAGTGCTGCTGTAGAGTGTTCTATGATTCTCCTACCTTAACTACTGCCCGGTGTGTACTCTATTTACATAGACGATCGATCAGTTTAAGCCATTTGGGCTGCTAGAGTAGGTCGTTCGGGAAATGCCACGTTTTCTTTTTCATCTTATGCACTATCGTTACGATCATGCTAGAGCGCAGTGGATTAATCACAATACTGTTGTTGGGTGTCCTATCATTCTAATCAGCTTAATCAACTACCGTTCAAATCTAGCAAATATCTTTTCTCTCCTCTATTCACCAGCTGAGTGTGTGCTGCGCTAGTAGAGCGACATTTACAATGCTCATTTCTATTCCTTTTATTATATTACACAAAAGCCGAATTTATACCCTTGTATAGGTGCAATTACATTGCTGCTCAATAACCACCTCACGTTCGCTCTTGAATTTGCTCCATCGATCGCACAAACCATTTACTTCCCTTTGGCCTCTTTTTTATGTGAAATGCTTGCCTTTCTATGTATCACGATTTGTGGTAAGCAACTTTTATTCGCTTCTTTTATATTATACTCCCGGTTTAGTCTTCACTTATGGCTTTTAGCCATCGGGCAGGCATATATACGGTACGGGAGTGTTGGAAGGAATTGTCTACAGAGAAAGAGATTTTCTTTCTATTGTTTTTTTTTATTTCTTCTTTCTTTATAACTGTGACGATAGGAAAAAGTGAAGTGTGAAAAGCACGGTCTGAATGATTCAATACAGTGTGCAACATAACTGTAGGTGCCTCTTTTTTAAATCTTGTACACAATTTTGGAATTATTTCGAAATGTTTAGTGGTAGAGTAAGTAAAAAAAACGAATAAAACTTATAAATTTTGTTTCTAGTTTAGTTCGAATAGTTGGTTTCCTTTGAATTCCTCAATTAAAACCTTCTTCGAACCATTCAAATGAACAATGTACAATATTAAAATGATGGGCACTACCGCTACATTACAGGAGCGCATTTTCGTAACGTTGCAACCTGATCATGGCGCGCATAAAGAACCGGTTTTCAAAATTTAGTGTGTGCAACCGTTCTAAAAGTCTGCAAGCGACATCATATTAGCCCGAGCTTAGTAGTGTTAGCTTAGTAGAGTGCTTATGCTTTCTCGGAAATTATGTTTCAAATAAACAGGTTCCTTCCTTCAATTGTTGCTTATTTACTGCTTGTGGGTGTGAAGCTAGAAATTGTATCACGGGAATAGTGTTTAAAAACAAATCATTCCTTAGTGGCTATGCAAGACGCTCAAAAGCTCCAGTTTCTATCTGTAAGCTCCCTGTTCTACTACAGACCCGACAGACTCTATCGTTTACATGCTACGGTTGAGGAATGTGCGTGCATCTGCTGGAGTAAGGTTGCTGTGCCGCAGCCTTAACTTATTCTTTACTCATCCCCCAAGAATGCACAGACACACATGTAGACACAAACGCGCAGGACAAAATGGCATAGGGGCGAAAACTTCTACTCATGTGCTGCTACCATTCATACTACCACCGTTCAAATGCGTGTGTTGTATTATTTTTCGTTATAAAAAATGAGGCAGTTTCCATAGCGTTTTAGCTTGGCTGTTGTTTTATTCTGTTTCCGCTTCACTGTCATCCTTATTTGCCACGTTTCATCTACAGCTGCTTACACTCGTAACTACTAGTTGCGAACTACACTTATGAGGCTTCTGCCTTTCCCGGTTCTGCTAAGGTTTCGCCTTCCACCATTTATCCTATCTGTTCTACACTAAAAGCAACGAACTGTAGCGGCACCATTTTTCTCCCTCCCCTCATGCCACGTAAGGGTGCACTGCACATTTAGACTAATGCCGTTCAGCGCCTACAATTGACAACCCCCTAGATGGATCAGTTACGTTAAGAAATCGATCGAAAGCCAGCTTACAATCGTCTACGGACACGTTACGATCGGATCGCTACCACTATTACCGTCGTTTAAACTAAATTTCACTATCTGTCAGTAGTAGAACCAGCTGCTCTGACAAGGAAGTAAATCTGTCACAGGCTGTATATGTGTGAGGCGCAATTAAATAATTAAAAAATAGAAAATAAAAGGTTTTAAAGGATAAAAAAAGATAAATAAAACATACCAGAATAAACGTAATATTTATTGAACAAATCAATTTATGTTCGAAAAAATGAAACATAAAAATAATATCTTATTTCACCGAACTCAAACATAAAGCACGCACTGTTTCATGCTATGCGACTTTTATTGCAAGTCTTTCCCGTTTTCGTAGCGTCGCGCTTGGAACAAATAAGTGTTAAAAGTGTATATTCTTTTCACACATTTATGTTGTTTGCTTTTATACATCGTTACTTACATGTAAAATAATCGTAAAAGGAGAACGATATTAGCTTGCTTTGTAAAACAAAAACTGCACCACCATAGTATAACGTACAAACCTGCTGTGGCTTTGTTGGCCGATCGCGATAAGATTTGTTTTACAGGTTTTGGTATTGATGGAAGTGATGTGAAATAATTCAGCAATGAATATTTCTATTACTTAATTGTAAGAGCAAACACAAAGTAAGAGTTTTATAAGAATAATGTTAATTTGTTCGTTTGGTTTGTTTGCTTTTTGTTACGTACGTTTCGGTGATTGTTTTTTTTTGTTGTTTGTTTAGTGTAGCAAAGTTATACTCCCTCTTTGTATGAATGCCATTGTGGAATGCTTCGCTCGAATCGATAAACGAAAATGCGAATATGGATGAATCGCTGCCGAACATGCACATACAAAACATGTCTACACAACGAAAAATTTAAAGAAAGAATTAGAAAATAATATATTTTCTTCGCGTACTCGTCCATGTCGCACAGTACATCATAATGCTGTATTTTTTACTTCGCTTCGGCACCACAGTAAAAGCGTCCAAATGCTTAGCACAAGTTGATAAATACACACCCGATTTGAGGGCCTTTTTGGGGCGCATCCTAGTTGCAGGATGTATCCGCGGTATCAAATGTGTGTCTCCTGAGAGGTGAACCAGTCATAGTTAAGAACCCCCACACGTTTTCCCACTGCGACGAGTTACAGTGTGTGTGAGAACTTAAGTTTAACATTTACTAACATGCTCCAACGCGTTGTTCTCGACGGACCCGTGTGTTTGTATGATTGGGGGTTGTTTTTTTTTGTGTGAAAGGGACATTAATGTTAAGATAAATCAAGACAGAAAGGCTTATTCCACCCTTTCAATCAGCCTATTCGATTTTTTTTTACGTTACGTGATGCATTTGTTTTGACAGGGTGTGATAATGCAAAGGACAATCTCTCTATGCCGGGACGAATCTTATTCGGCTAACCTTCGTCAATAGCCGTCCAACGGTGGCTACCGTTGTAGCAAATATTATGTATAGATCTGGAAGATGATCAGGATGCTAAGGATCGTGCAGATGAAGCAGATAAGCACCGGCAGGATGACGATGAAGCGGAGCGATCTAAAACAAATCGATTGATTATTGCTTGAGATGCAACGTAGTATGAAAGTTTTATGAGAGAGTCATTTGTTACCTCCACGGGCCGTCGGCTGGATGTCAAAGATCGCCGGCATCGTGTTCCGGATCGAGCTGGTTGACCGAGTTGGCGTTTGATTGGAAGAGACTGGTGCTAACTGCGTCCTGCTGATCGTTGCCGGCAGTGGCCGACCCTTTACCGGACGCCTGTATCGCCGATTTGGCCGTAGCAGCTGAACGCTTCGATTTACCTAATAGCCAGAAAAACACTGTTCCCAGTAGGACAATTCGAAAACCATTTCCCAAGGCGGAATGTGATGTGGCCCCAGATTATGTGCACGATTTGGATGATGACGATGAGCGATACATGAGTAGAATGTACAATGATGTATCGTATGAGAAATCATTAAATTAATGCACACATATCCACAAATAGAACAAGGGAAATGATTGGTAATCAGAAGAAGTTAAAAAAAAACATAAAGAGTGGGAAATAAATGAAAGGGGGAAAAAAAGAAAAAAAAACAAATTAGAAATAAAAACTAGCGACGTGCGGTTTAATAAAGATAAACTTAGTGAAATACAATAGCGAGTGATTTGTAGCTTATTTTTTATATGATTGTATCCGTAGAATAAAAAAAGATAAAGGGCCTTTTTCTTAATGAACATAATAATAACGCGTTGAAATCAATCCGTGCAAAAAAAAATTGAGCTTGTGCCTAAACATGCGTAAATCTTTTTCTAAAATACGCGCACATATCCACATCAGGTAACTCTAGAGATGCATGAATGCTGTGTAACTCTTTACCGTCCGTTTAAAAATGTCACAGGACACCTACCTCCCGAAAAGCACAGACATCCCTTATCGTCTGCGGTACAGTCTTTTTTGCCATTGTTCAGCTCGCGGTTCATCTCGTTCATACAGCGCTGATAGTAGTCGTAGTCCTTCAGATACCAAACCGGTGGCCAACGGTGCTCCCGCAGATAGTCCTGATTGTCGGGATGAAGGCTTTTCAGGCTGCGCGGTGACAGCCGGCAGATGCTGTTGTAGTTGACGCACAGATACGACATGCACCATTCCGCTAGCTGGTGTGCGTTGTGCAGCTAAAACCGGACACAAGGATTACTATTTGACCAAAGTGTACGACAACAGAAAATATACAATATTACCTTCACCGGTTCCAGTAGCCGAAGACAGTGTTCAACCGCTTCGCTCGTTTCATTCTGTGACATGCGAAGCAAATCTTCGATCACACGGCACTCGACCAGGTTCAGCAACCGGGGCAAACATAACCGATTCGCCAGCTCGAGCAGGTTGAGACATTTGTCCGCCGAGATGGGCGGTATCTCATCGGTGTACAGATAGCACAGCAGCTTGTGGAAGGTATATTCCGTCACACCGGGAAGTACGATCTGTTGGGCAAGAAGGTGATAGACGAATCAAAACAATAGAAAGGTTTGGTAGTCGTGCACCACAAACCACAACCCCTACCAAATTGGCATGCGCCTCGCGAAAATCGCCGTTTAGCATCGCCTTCATAACATCACAGCGCGCGACCAGCATGGCACGATGCGCCTTCATATGGCCATCGTCCAGCTCGAACGTAATATCACCAAAGATACCGTTCTGAACACAATATTTCTCCAAATTTTGCTTCATGCACTGGAATGGAAAATGTAAAATTTTGTTTTTTTAGTAATCTAAGCTTTCAGCTAACTCAAATTTTGTTACTACCGTCGAATAGTGTTGAATCGTTTCATCGTTCATGAAACTTTGATTTGCCTGCGTGTTGGACAGCAGCACCATCAGCTGGGGTAGCTCCAGAAATTCAGCCGCTTGTCGTATTTCCTGCAATAATGTAGAATTGAACAAACGAGATTAGTTTACATTCTTCCTCCAAAGCTTAAATATTTCATCAAAAGCTAAGTTAACGGCTACGAAAAGTTTCCTAGAATAGGAGCGAAACAAAATATTAAAACAAATAAGAAAAACAGATTCGAAACTATTGAAAGAGTACAAAACCATTGTTTGTAATAAGACAGACAAAAGTTCTTTTTTACACAGCAAGACTTTATTAGAAAGAGATTAATTAAAGGTGCATTAGAAGGGATATTAGATTCATAATTTAATCCGTGGCGTTTAACAGTACATAACCACTATGCTCTTGCTAAAACTTAAGTTTTTATTAGATAGTAAATAATTAATCTTTCTTCTCATCTTCGAATCTAATTAAACTTCCACTGCTGAAAGGTAAAAAAATTGTTTTCCTGAACTGTTTGAAGTTATCTGAATGAATGAAGTTGCGTGAGAAACTATTGGTCGGACCTTAAACAAACTTTTCAAAAAACCGGTCCGATTCAAGAATATGCTATCAAATACTCCGGGATCACAATTGTATGGCGAAGCCGTTCCTTTGCGCTCCAGTATTGGAGTCAACGCAATTTGACGAAACGGAACGTATTTTAGTAAATTTGTTACTGCTGGAAATTGAACCTTTATTGAAAAAAAAAATCGTTTTGTTTTTAAATACAGATGCGATCCTTCCAAATTGCCACGAATCAAATTAGAGTCTAATGCACTAGCAGTATGAGAAGCTATAGTAAATAAATCACTAGTCATATAACAGTGATTGATCGTATTCCTTTACTTGTTCATATTAAAGCGAAACGTTTGTCGTTTTAATAATTTTTCTAAGATAAACGCAACCGAAAACAATTAACAAATATTGGCAATAGCAAACCGAATTTGGCAAGCAAACTTAAAAGCATCCTATATTGTCTGTTAGAAGGATATCGCGATATGCACACCGCATTGCCACTTCCATATTGCAATACAACCCATTCACATCGAAACACAACAAAACATTACAACCAACAGGTTTAAAGTATTACTTGGAGAAAATAAAATAAAATACAAACACATAACTCATCAACTTTCAACAAAATGCATTAAATTAGCTTCGTTAATGCTGACCTATTCTACAGTCTTGCTGCGCATTAGTGCAGCGGGCACTCAGCCCAACAAAACAAAACCATCTTTAACAAAGAACATGGCATTCTTGTAACGCATTGTACTATTATTGTTTTGTGTTTTTTTCGTGTGTTTCTGTTTTGCATTTACCAGTATCAATCCTATCGACGCAGTCTGCAGCGTTGAAGAGCAGCGGCAGAAGGTGAAGATATTTCGTGGGCGAAAAGTGAAGAATATAGTCAGAAGAAAATGTACAACATAAATTGTGGGAAACCAACCAGCGTGAAGGGAAGGGAAATGCAGGGAAAAGGAGGAATCCGGAAAAACGGAATGTTTCAAACATTTTAACACTGCTCAAAGTTTGCTCTTAAAACAAAAAAAACACGTATTCTAGGCGATCAACAGATGATGTATGAACCTTTCGCAGGTATCAAGTGGTCGAGTGAAAAAATAATATGATGATCTTAACATAATATACCGCAATGAGTACGGGCATAAAGGAAGACGGCAAATACAACAACGTAAACCGATGGGATACGGAAAGCAAACGTAACAGAAACCAACTACGAGCGACAAACAAAACAATCACAACAACAAAAAATAGATGTATAATCGATGACAAACAGCGACAAACATGCATTTTTGCTCCACTTATATTAAGTATTAAAATTATGTACACTTTTTATGAAATAAAAAACGTTTGCGATACAAGATGAAGAAAAAGAGGAAAGAGAAGATTAATATTGAAACAAAAGGAGAGAAATCTATTTTTAATGATCGAAAATGTGTCTGGTGCGGAGATGTAGCAGTGACCTCTCTGTGCAACAGGTGAATAAAGAGGTGAACGTTTGAAGAAAATTTTGTGTAGCACAACTACTGAAAGCGGTGGGTCATTGTGTACAGAATTCAAAATGGGATTGCTTTCGTATTGTATTGTGCTTTCCTTTTTTGTGCTCGATGAATGAAAGAGATTGAGCGTAATAGCGCAGTTGGCGGCTGTGCGAACTAACCTGCAAATCGAGACAGTCTCGATCGATCGTGCCCGTATAGATAAACTTCAAACACTGCTGCATTGCTTGCGGTGTGATCACCTTGCTAATTTGCACGACTGTCTGCGTTTGCGTGTAGCTATGTCTTCCACTTTCAATCTAAAAAAAAATAGAGTAAAACTTCGTTTAACAAAAAGCAACCTTGAAAGGCAATTCTCCAACACTTACCTGGAATACTCTAATACTTTGAAACACGGGATGATGCAATTCCCGATAGAGATCTTTCTTCGGTTCTACCGTTGGCAATGCCTGATAGCTGGATCGTCGTTTCAGTTGCTCCCACATGCTGATCACAAACACGAGAAAACAATGTTAGTGAGTGGATCGTTTCTACTACAAGCGAATGCACCTACCGATTGGGAGCCACTTTGTTCTGCTCGAGCCGTATTAGACACTCTGTATCCTCGTTAAAATCGGCCGTCGTCGATTCGCCAAACGTCGAACTTACCATACTAGACTCACTGCTGCTTCTTGCACCAATGTCACTGATGTCCATCATTAATAGCCTACACCGCCATGTGTCCACAGTTCCGTTCCGAAAAATAAAGCATGGAAAAAAGAAGAAAGTGGCGCACCGCTTAATAGATTTCGATGTTCGTTCGGGATAGGGTAGGGCGGCGAGAGTAATTGGAATTGTTGCTAACCTATGAAATGCATTAGAACTACTAGCTAACATAAATCTATGTACGGAAAAACGGATAGTACCGACAATTAATACTAGATCTGTATAGCACTGGGAATTGAACATGTTAAGCATGTCCTTCGTATGCGTGCCGGTAATAACGGTTACTTCCGGCGGCGGAGGTTTTGGCGGTCGAAATGGGGCCTGTAAATGGGCAAGACGGAAAGCAATTAATGAAATACATGTTGAAATGTCATCCCATCGCAAAGTATCTCACCTGCAGCAGCGGCCTCTGAACACGCTTCAGGTTGGTCATCCAGAAACGATGCTCGCGGCGCGCAATTAATGCCGCCCGGATCGCATTCTCGAACACCTCGTTCACGCCAAAGTACGTGAACACGCTCGTCTCGTAGTAGGCAACGCCTAGTTCCTTTGCCACGGCCCGTGCCTCATCCGGCATTACCAGATCGGATTTGCGCGCCGCCCTAACGAACGGGCTTCGTTCACCGAAGTAGGACAGATACGTTTCATCACGGTACATGTACCGTAGATCGTTCTTACAGCCGACCAGTATGACGGGTGTGTCTGGACAAAACTTCCGTATCTCCGGGTACCACATGGCGCGACAGTTTCGCAATGATACGGGATTTGCTATCGAAAAGCATAGCAACACCACGTCCGAGCTGGAAAAGAACGGGGAACTCTGTTAGAATGCATTGCAAGTGAAGATCATGATGACGATTTAGTTCCCACTGGGATGCTTACCGTCCGTAGGCAAACCGTCGATCCTTGTCGTGATCGCCGAATGTGTCCCAGAGCCGTAACGAAACATTAACACCGTCCACAATTTCCCACGAACGTTCGAGGACCTGTAAATAGAAAATTTTCGAGTCAGTTATCCATTGCACAGCAGATTTTTTTAATAATAAACGGAACATTCTGCAATATAGAGGGGCCGCTCCATTAAAAACTATTATTGATGATCGTGTAGATGCGTCACCAATTGCACGATCTTCTCGCCCATCGATCAACAAATGTCTCACCGGAATAATGTATGCGCGAAACGATCATAAAACAAGATTAATGCATCCTAATGTTTCTTGAAGTGGAAGCATTCAAGCGCCACAATGCGGCAATGGCCAGATACAAGATCTCGTCACCACGATCCACTGCCTTCACCATCTTTACGTATCATTTGACTCACACATCATCGCTTTAGAACCGACGGAGTAAGAAACCCACTCGAAAGATTCAAACTGCATTCAATGCATTTTCCCGCTGCGCCATATTGCGTTACAGAAAGTACGAAGCAGCAAAACTTACCCTAGCTACAATAATAGCGACGTGCACGATCAGCAACCATTTGTATGCGGTTCCGCTGATATAAAGTAAATAAAAAACAGGCCCTGTTGGAATACTAATCATTCCCACCTCCCGGTTCTAGTTATGATCATCGGCTCCAGCCAAACAACCGACTCTGGAAACACGTTTTGTTTGCCGGCGATAGCTGTGGTCATAATTGTGCGCGATGTATGATCATGCGAGCGTGACAAATCTTCTGACCCGAAAATACGGTACCGTACACACCATTGTAGTGCTAATTAGGGCATTACTCACGGTACGCTAATTGCGAGCGTTTTTGGCAAGTATCAAATTATGGAAGCAATTCGGAGAGGCATTACCATTTTTATTACCCATTTGCATCGTCTAGCAGTATTAGTCAATGAACCTAAAATTTTAAACAAATATTTTTACACCTCTTAACATAGGAAAATGTTGGTTTAAATGTTAACAAAAAAGGAAAATTATATATTGCATATCTTCAGGCGCAAACAGCCAAAACACGACACAGTGACACACTGTCAAAAAAAAAATAACAAGCTTAAAAATAACCGAAATACAAGACATTTGTGCCAAGTGCAACAAAATACTTAACTTTAGCTCAACTTAGCTTGCTGCGCATTATTATGTAAATGATTATAAATGCACATTGAAATTCAAATGTGATGACTGATAATTAAAAGCTAATTAATTACCACTGTCAACCAGCTTGTTTTATTGGCAAACAGAACCAGAGCTCGGTTGAGCTCTATTGCTATTAATAATACAGTACAGAAAACCATTTAAAACCATCCATTTAATCAAAGATGGACCGTATTGTAGGTGGTCTCCGATCGTTTTGATCAAACAATTACAACTTGATTTGTTGAAGAAGTGCCTTTTTATTGTAAGCAGTTGTTTTGTACCTTGAACTTCAAATATATTTTTAAAACAATATGGCAAAATGCTCACGTTAAGCTTAAAGCATACACCTATTTGCCACTTATATTTTATATTTATTTCCCCCAATCAAAACACATTTTCTCTCCGTTTACAAGGATTGCTACATTGATGTTACAGCACAGTCACGATAAAATCCTAATCACTAAGCGGCTAAGAATAGAAAAGCGATTGGTAATCCTTTAAAATGGAAAACAAAATCAAAACCCAATTTTCCAATCCCATTCATCCAATTATATTCTAAGCGCGAGTAGTACTCCACTCTTCTTCGGCAGTGCGAAATCTCTTTTGGATTAGAATTTCCAGTGGATACGGAATGGTCGCATGCGGAATAAGCGAAAGTATGCTAGCTATTAATCCTGCCCAGCCATCGTTCCCATCACACTACACCCTAATCGCTTTGAGCCACTGATCTTGATACACTTTGACGAAAGCGGAACCCAACGACCAGCGTCGTCACAGTGTTCAGTTTGGAACAGTCGTTCCATTTTACGTACCACACTTTCGACCAATTGCTGACTTTGCTTGGCCCGGTTGATTATTAATAGTAGCTCGTTACTGGAGCAGGGTTCGATTCGTCTCGTGCGAAAGCAAACATTCCACCATTTTGTTGCTTTCTCCACTATAGATGGTCTGTCATTTTCCATTCATGCCGAAGATTCTTCCAAGGCAAAACGCCACAGAGTTGAGTTCTTTGTCCGTTCTTGAACCATTCAAATGAACCATTCCCCCACAGATGGGGTGAAAAATTAACGGGATAGAGCAAATATCAAGAAAATTGCATTAAAAAACACCAGAACCCGATGCGAAACGAGCGAACGGTGTCGATTTCTATGCGTTCCCATTCTTCGGATCAACACATTGTACATGGATGGCATCGTGCGGAGAGCGTGCACTTTAAAACATTGTACCTCCTAATGTTGCCACGTTTCTCCGTAACGACGACTACGCCGGGCGGCGCACACGCACATACCCGTCTTGAAACGTTCTTCACGGTGCAGTCCACGATCCCGAGATCGGTGCACCATCTACATCGCCGTTGCGAACAAAGAAAGGAACCCAATTCATTGTGTTGTTCGCGCATTCCAGCGGTGCGCTCCGATAAGACTGCAGCAGTCGGGAAACAGGGAACCGGGAAACTCTTCCGGAGCTTCGTTTACCATTGGGATTCGGGTGGTGGGGTGAAGTTGAAAAACTTTTGCCCGCCATCCAACCACCGGGCCGGTGCGCAACTACACTCACTGTACCATGTGCAGTGGAGCAGTTCGGCTCCAAGAAGGAAACTCGTTGCATGTGTACCGTCTGTCCGGAATGGTTGTTCTAAAAATAAACTTTTCCCCGTTCGTGCGCTAACGCGCTCTCCACCGTTACAATGGCACCAATAAGCAAGCAGATTGCAAATCTCCTCCACCCGGAACGCTGGAGCTGCTCGGTACACTGGAACGCTGGAGATATCCAGCTTGCTTGATAAAAAGCCGGTGAGAAGATGTTCAACAGACGATCCCTTCTAACCAAAATGTGCTGGTGCTGTGAGTATTGGCCAGAGGATCTAGAGGAAATTGAAGAATTAAATATCGTCTACCACAGAGTTGTCCAACTTGTGATGTCTGTTTGTAGGAAGTTGAGTTCCTTTTCAGAATTGATCATGTAGTTGTGCTTAATGAATCTATTGGGAATCATTAATTAATTAATAACACATTAATAACAATTCACAAATGTTCAAAATTTCCAAATACAGGCAGTCCCACGCTCCAGACGTTGTTATAGCGGACCGAAAATAAACTAAAAATAAATGTTTTGAATGACAAAGGAAGCTATTTAAAACCAATTTTACATCTTTTTGCTTAGATTTTATGCTATAAACTAACTCAGCTGTCAAATTTCCAAAACCCGCGTATCTCCGAATCCGCGTATAAGAGAAACCACGTATCTCGGGGACTGCCTGTATTTCTAATAATACTTCATCATTCTTTGGAGATTACTGAACCCCTAGAGATTTATCAATTTTTGCATATTCATGACTCTTTAAAGATACGTAATTTACTCTATTCTTAAAATCCTGACTAATGACGTGAATAACTGTAAGCTAGAGATTAAAAACTAATAATTTTAAACGCACTGTAATTTCTACTATCAACCTAACATATTGCTTTCATTTAACGGGCTCAGCAGCGATACGGCCTGACCGTTCTTGATGAATAACAAATAATCTCGGTCTGTAGATAATATTTTTTGTAATACCAAATATGATTATTAACAAACTGTGTTTATGGTGAATTTGAAGATTTAACAAAGAAGCATGACCGCAAACAATAGCTGGGCAGTAGCCCCCAAGCTTTATTAAACCTTATTTAAACCAATAGCTTTATGAACCTTGGAACAGTGCATACATCATTATCAGATACCATAAAACATGTACAGCTAGCCCCCGCGAATTACGAGATACGCTAATTCGGAGATAAACTTCGGAAGTTTTTGAAAATTTGACAGCTGACTTAGATTATAGCTCAAAATCTAACCAAAAAGATGAGAAATTGGTCGAAAATATCTTCCATTATACGAATATAAAACATTTGGTTATAGTATCTGTATTATAGTATTCAACATACGCGGATATTTCTTGGATTACAGTAATTATACGACGGGACGATAAGCAAACAAGCAACGTTTATTGCGTGCAATATTTGTGATGTTTGATCAGACCGTAATATAATTCATTTCGTACAGCAGAAAAGAAGTGTTGGACAACCCTGAACTTCAAAGCGTTTCGGTTTAATCGAACACCAGACGAATAGGATGCCAGGAAGCAAATGCATTTTCCGCAGCAATCCCATTAAAGAAGCTAAGCGAACAAAGTTTATCTTCCACCACCGTAGCGACTTTTAAAACCCCCCACTACATTTTTACGGGTAACCTTCCCCGGTACACTAACAGGATGTACTGCTATGTTCTGTCTGGGGTGCCATAATTTCATTCTCAAAACCCTGCCTGGGAACGACTGTCTGGGTGCATATTGGATGCACTCCGATTGCCCCCAACCCGCGGGGACCAAAAAGGGTACCGTCCGAGTACTTACATCCTTGTAGATCCGGTACTGGTCAATGGCCCAGACGGTTGGCACATGCGTGTTGAGCAGCTGGGATAGCGAGACGTGCTTGTTGCAGGCCCGGGCACAGATCAGCCGCGTCTTTCCGACGGCCGTATCGCCTACGAGGACACACTTTACCAGCTCCTGGTGTGGCTGTTCGTTGTCCATTCTTCCATACCCGGCGGGAGGATGCTCGTCACGGGGTTGTTCGTCGTCGTCGTCTTCGTGGTTGCTGGCTGGCGTGATGAGTCCCTTCGACTTTACCTAACCGTAAACTTCGAGTGCTCTATTCGATGTTGTTGTTGTTTTTTTGTACGGGAACGTGAACAAATCTGCAAAACAAACCAGAACGAAGAAGAAACTCGTAAACAAATAATCTGTTGATGGTGAACGGTGCGCAATGTTCCGGGCAAGAAATCGACCAAACTTTAGATGTAGTTTTCGGCTTAGCATTTTCAGCAGTTTTGGCTAACAATGGATGTCGTTAACAAATGTTTTATGAGACTTTTGACGTCCGATACGCCGTTTGCGAACAATCAGGAGTTGATTCGTACGGAAAGTTTCGCAATCTATCGCGGATTACCCATTAAACGGTTGTTTGTAGAACTCAGTCCCCAACAACGAACAGAAGAAAGAGCGAGAAAATCATCATCGCCAATAAAATGTGCCTTCACAGTCGCACATTGTTGGTGGTGAGATTTCACACGCAGAAAATGCTTTTCTTTTCGCGAACGCGGTACGGTACGGTCCTGCAACACTAATTATTATTGCCGGGTATGCATAAGACGACCTCACCATAAACTTTGCGCTACGCGCATTTGCATAATTTCGCTCGGAAAATTGTTACCACTTGCCTGCTGTCCAACGGAGGGTACTTGTAGAACCTGGAGGAGGTGCCGTGCGCCGGTGGCATCCCAAGTGCAAAGGGAGCACAGTACAGTGGGTTTAAGTAATTACTGCATAAGCTCTCGTGATACACGCTACGGAGGTGTACATTGCGAGAGAGAAAAAAATTTGGAGCATTTATTGGGCAGTAATGGAAAAGCGTTCGACGATGGCAGTTTTTTGATAAGCGGCATGAGAAACATTAGCGTGACGTGCCGCACGGCTTCTACGCCTTCTAGCGAGCGAGAGCGGTCGGGTACTAGAGCTTGCATTAATTATTGCAGCTTGTATGATGATTAGTGCTGATGTAGGCATTGTACATCCCACGGTGCACAAAAGTTGGGACGCTCTTTTTTCACCCTTCGGCTATAACCCTTCGGACGGATTAGTGCCTTAGATTAGTAGCACTAGCGGGATGGTGTCATCTACGGTTGGAGCTCTCACCGCACGTTTACCTCTTCATATGTAAGCTCCCTACTTGACAACAGTGATCCACCGATGACATAGACGTTGTTTCCAACTTAACAACATCCACCGTACCGTTAAGCTTTCTTAAATAACAGGCTCTTTAGGTTGATACGCCGCGGTGATGGGAGGATTCATCAAAAATTCCGCCCTGAAGATGTCTTTTCCCCCTCCTTCATGGCTCGATTCGATAGTGAAGAGTCGCTTTTGGAAAAATAACAATTCCAACACGATTATCTTTCAAATCCGCATTCTTCTGGTTGGGAAGCAATACAACCCACCCGGGGACAGACAAACAAGCGCACCATGTGCGTCATAGTATCCCCGACGCCATGATTTAGCCCAGCGTTTGCGATGGGTTCGTTCCCCCAAGCGATAGCCGATTGGGGGGGATTTTTGTTGCCGGTAGTTTTTTTTTGTTGTTGTTTTGCTACAACTAAAAACTTTACATACATCTTGCACACCTCTTCCAACTGGCACAAACCGCCCGAATCTGGTATCCTGATGTAAAATCCACCCCCCGCCCTGGTGATCAGTGGTCGGCAAATTAGCGATCGCTTTGTCGTTGAAAACGTGGTGCTTTTTTTACGTCTAATTGAATTCTTCTAATTCTAACATAATGGAAATGGCACTTATACTTGGCACAATTTATGCTAACTAATGAACATTCTTTACAAGAACAGTACAGATATTCATCAAACAATTTGTATTGTAAACCTCTTTGTCAATTGTGTTTTGGAAATAATACACCTAATAATCGAAAATCTTTATGGTGAATCTTACGAAACATTTTAACAGGACTGTATCAGGAGTAACATGAACTTAAGGATGATGATTTCTTTGAGATCCTAACTCTTGTTTATCCTTCCTCTCCAAGGACCTTTCGTTGTTAGCTCATTTAATCCTCGCAAATTTCTACCCATTAACCATACAACCTGTCAGCTTTCTCATAAGTTTGCCCACCACTGTCCTAGACAAACTACTCGCAAACAACTGACGTGAATAGAAGTGCACCGGTTTTCGGTGGATTCGCTTAACGGAAACTGGTCTCAACCAGGTGATTCCTGGAGTTGCGGTCCCGGTGCCCCAAAGCAAAACATAACTAACGAATAAACGAAACAATCACTCGGCCTTATCTAATCATGCACAGCTTCACTGGTACGACCGCCAAACAACGCGTCGTTCTATTTAGCGTCTTGCACGGGGGCTTGCCGATTAACGGAACAGGATGATCTCGGAGTTTATTTGAGCGATGCATATCAATGAACGGGTATCAAACTCCTTAATTGCAGTTCAATATGTTCAGATCATACGTCAAGGATCTCTGATCTCTTATAATAAATGACCGTGAGATTGTGAGATTGTCAATGATCATTTGCAACCTGACATTTCAGTTGGGGGGTTTGAAGATGTTTTCTTGCTATTAAACTTCTTATTTTTCTCACTATTATTGTTATACTAGTCCAGGGGTAAGCAAATTTCTGAGAGCAAACAGCCTAGAAATATAATGTGGTGCTTAACATTAAAATATTGTACGACGAAACTTCAGAGCATATTGTACGTTATATGTGTAGATATCCAAAACAGTAGCCGAGACAACCGAACGCAACGAAAATCGACAGATCCTAAGTTCTCATTGCTCTCAGAAAAATTTAAACAATGTTTAGGATTTATTTGAATATGCTCATAAATTAGCAATTCAGCTACAATATTTAATAAATTGTTCAACAATCTTTGAATGAGATGGCATGACTTGAGATCATCGTCAACAAAGAACCGTAGTTCATCGAACACTGCACTAGTCTCTTTGACTAGACCTTGTCTAGACCGTACTCTCGAAGGTTGGGTAACACTAAACGCTCCAAAATTTTCTTAAAGTCCTGCACAGTGAAGTTTTGCGCGTATAGTTTGAGAATTAGTGTTGTGCACAATGATTCAAAATGAATGCATGATTTAAATCATTCCAGGGCGTGAGTTAATTCTAATCTCGAAGAAGAGCATTTATAACTCATTGCGAATTAACTCATCCCCAAAGAATTAAATCTTTCACAATAATTAAGATTTAATTCCTCACGACGACCGTTAACTCTTGTGAGAATTAACTCGCGATTTAATTCTTCACGACAACCTTTAAGTCACGACTGAAATTGCGAGTTAACTCCCACAAGAGATTAACATCGTAATCGCAAGAGATAAATTTCAATTTTATCACAAAACAAAGAATAGAATAGCGAATTAACTCACGATTGAAATCAAGAGACCGTGTTGCCGTGTTGCCTACTTGAAATTATTGAAATCTTGAAGAGATATTGAATATAAGAGTTCAATTTTCTAATCTAAATTCTAACTCAGTGACTAGGATATAAACCCTTCAATCGGATTTAAACAATTAAATTTCCCATCTCCAATGAGAATGTCTCTGTTAAGATTTCAACCCAGATCGGGTGTGTTGAGAATTTGTGCATTATAGACTCCACTATTGGACCTACCTCGTGAATGCGTGAATTAGTAAATAAATAAAGCGAATTTCGAATCATTGTGCGTACTCTTAACGTTGTATGCAGAGGGAATTATGAAAACTATAAGACTAAAACAATATATTATAACGAAGAAATCAACAATCAAGAGTTAAAAACATTAAAACAACGTAAATTACTGTTTCACATTATTTTTTAACGTATTGTTTTGAAGCGCAATAATCGCTAGTCTGTGGTGCGATCGATTACATAGCTGCTGCTAAATGCTTCGGTTTGTATATTCGTTCCCGATTTGGGGTTGCAATTTAGCAGCTATGGATTGGCAAAAAAGCACAACGTGACCCAGCGCACGTAACGCTGACATACGTACGTGCGAAGCTACATCATGTCCGGAAATGCAATCCGGCCTGCATTTTGCCCATCATCATCTGAAGGTGGAGCGCCTTGATTCAACGTAGCATGACACAATCACTTACGGGACGAAATGAATGCCCCATAGGGGAGAGTTTCTCAGGCGCATCTTCGGTACGTTCGAGATCTACTATTGTTCACGGGGTGAATTTTCGGTTTTGCTTCTGAAAATAGTAACCATCACATGCACCGATGATAGCTTTTGCCTATCCGACTGTACTCTGACCACCCATTCATCATGCCCGCCCCAGAGTTTTCTGTCAAAAATGACAACTCACGCGCATCAGCGACAAAGCACTCACACAGCAAGTGCCCACCGTATACTACTGTTGCTATTCGAGCCAACTAGCCCATTCTGCTATCACCAGCGCAGAGGGGCAAAGCACACAGATCGAACAAAACGTGTACCATGTGCTGTGGCATGTGCTACCGTGCTGCCACTGACAAAACACAATCACCTGCTGTCACGCGTTGTCAACTCGCCGTTGGCGTGCGAACTTAGAACTTCGTCATTAGCAAATGTCAACAATAATAAAGCTGTCGAGAACCCGCGCATTCCTCGCTCGCTCCACCTGCCCACTTCGTAATCACACCATCTAGCAAATGATACTACCGATTATCATTACAACCAGCAGCCACTGCAGTGCAACAATCCCTTTTCCCTTACTGACTGCAAGTTGCGATTGGTCTTTCCGTCACTTTCCTGCGCGATAAGATGCGGATCGCGATCTGGCCCTATTTGCGGACAGAAATCGCGATACAAACAAACACCCTGCTCCCTGCTGCCGGGTTTTGCCATCGGTATCTCAACTCCAATCAGATGGGTCGGTGCTGTGTTGCATTCGAGCGCGTTTTGACACTTTCGCTGGGACTGTGTGCGTGCCGTTGCGAATTGCCTTATCATTTTGCACCCGTCTATACACACACACACACACTCGCAGGCGCATGCAGTAATCATAACACACAGCTGATCGTTGCACTGGCAACCGTCTTGATAAATCACTATCAACAAAGCAGCGACTCCGGCATCAGCATTTGGCCGAGCATACGCAAAAGAAAGAAGCGTAAAATGTGCACAAATGTAAACAAAACCGAAAAACGGAAGCGTCCTTCCACACGCTGGCTAGAGTCGCAAATTACATCGAGTTAAGCATTAAGTGGTGCAGGCCAGAGGATCAAAGGCCAATCCCTGCATCGGTGCAGTATCAGGGATCAGGCAACGGGAACAAAAGAAAGGAAAACAAACACGCGAAATGAAGCAAAGACTCCATCCAAAGTGGGTTAATGGTGATTCCCATTGGTAGGAATTGAGTGAGCCCGGATTGCCTTAATCGAGAGATGAAAGCATTTTCCAGACGGACACGTCGGTCGGAGTTCACACAAAGGCACGGCCGCAATATCACTTGGCGGGTTTTTTATTGAAATTAAAACTGCAACTGCATACGACCTTCTGCCGGGCCGTTCTAATATAAACGGTAATAAATAAACTACAACAGCTATTGAGATTTTTTGTTTACCATGACCCAATCCTCGACTAGCACATTGTGTAAGTTTAGATTAAAAATGAAGAATTTAACGGGCAGCAGACTTAAACAGTCTTTAGCCAGTGGATATTTATCATTTGCTGACTGCGCCAGACCAGACTTCGTAAAAATCTACTCGCGGTCATTCACTTGCCAGACAAGCTCCAACAAACAGCCGCTCATTAGCTAATTGCCCTTGTTGACTTCTTCGCCCTCGGCAGACTAACATCTTTCATCCAACCACGTATTTGCCGTTGATATATAATTATTTCCGTAGTGTTAACCCCTAGCACGATAAGATATTACAATATGCCAAGGTGAACCGTGTCCTACTTACGTACGCCTAATGACGACGAATTTCTTCAACGGCGCCATTTCACGTATGATGCACAATGGGTGACATAATATTTGTTTTTTTTATAGCAGATATGCCAAACATTTGCAAACAGTGCTATAAAAAATGATATAAAATAAGAAATTAAAATTTTAAAATAGTTTAGACGTGCTTCTTTTTCCTTGGCGCGTAATAAATATGAGAAAATAACACATGTCTAAGGATCAGATAACGTAGAGTAGTTCTTAAATCGAACTTGCTAGCATTACTCAGTGACAGGTTATTATATTTAATCCTCTATAATCTTTTAAGATTAAAATCTGAAGATGTATAATAACCTTATGAGATCTTAAAACTTGATTACTTGGTTTTCTTGGAACTTTATTTACTTCTGGTTGAATAGTCAATCAATAGGTGAACACAATCTGGAAGGGATATGGTGGAGGTCCTGTCATGTGTGGATCTGCATTGCTATTATGAGTAGCTATTATGAGTAGTAGTAGTATGAGTGAGTATAGTAGTCCAGGATCTTGATAAATGTAATTCAAACTTCAGAAAAATGAATTCGAAGTCTTAGAGTACTGACATAAGCTTGTCAATATAATCATAATGTATATGCCTTACACTCCCCCCGTCAGTTACAAATCTTTATCTGTACCTTTTATCAGGAAACAGGCAGTTATGGTGATGAAATGAATCTCATGATGACATTGCCCCATAAAATATATTGTAGGAACACGTCACAAATGGCACACACTTTTTTTCTGGAAACAATCCAACTCCATCGTCCATGAGTCAATGATGTACTCGAGCTGCCCATATTTATTCCCCATCTTCCTGCCGCATGAGATGCTCATCATCCATTCCCAAATGTAGCACCTATGATCGTGATTGAGCGTAACACGAACGAACGCAGAAAGATCGTCACATTCGATCGATGTTACGCCCAAATCCCCGCCTGCTGGTACACAATCTCGCGATCTCTTTGTCGGCCATCTGCGACGCAGATCCGCAAAACGCCGCACAATCACGTACGATCTCGTACGCGCCGCCACAACGCGAACTGTTTGTCGTAAATTTGCCGGCCTGGTCTGGGAATATGGACGATTTGAACCGTACGGCGGCACACCCTTACGCATTATTGCAATCGCTGCAGTCGGCGTACGGTGTTCGGCTTGCAGCACCTCCGCAACCCGATGGTGTCCCTCGTCTAAGCTCTTTTCTTTTATGGACAGTGGTTTGGTTAATGTAGGGCCGTTTGTTCATCGTTAGAATTCACTTCCGCGATTAGTTTGAAGGCCACAGATAGATGCATCGTTGTCTCTTTGTGAAGGAATTAGTTCTCTGCTGAACATTCCTGTACACAGCAGTGGCTGTGGTATCTCCATTGAAAGAGGATTTATAAATTATTGAGACAAAACCCACAACTCTAACTAACTTTTTTTTAACAATTTCTCATGATGTGATGTATTTAAAATTGATAGTGTCGCAATAAATATAACCCATTACGTAAAACAACACAAACTCCATAAACGAGTTCGATCGGGCCCCTTAGAGCCGATCATTTAATGTGAATTCCGACATCAACCACAGCAGCGCGATCACACACCACAAAGCGACGAATATTTTAATATTCGGCATGTTTCTCAACCTACCTCCCAACAAACCAAAAGCAACGGCTTTGCAAAAACGCATGGTCACAAGATTTATTTTTTTGCTTCGCCCATTCCGGACCGTTATTTGCCAACCTTCGCCGCGGGTGAAGAAAAACAGGAAATCTTAACGGAGAATAAACAAACCTATCAACACAACACAGAAATTTTGGCTACACGTGGCGGCACGCGCACACGGCGCATTAGACGTGAACACGTTGTTTGTCCTTGATAACAATAGGAGATCACACGAATTGTTGCACACACCCAAGGAGAGCTAGATGAGCAATCAAAATGTTGCCTGCAAACTCCTGGTCACCAGTCACATTATGGTGAAAACTTGCTTTGTACAGTCCAACCTGCCCCGCAAGCTCGGTTTGCTTAAGACGGTGCAATATTTCATCATCTGCACAGGAAACCACACTGAACTACCGCTCCAGATGCGGAAGTCATCGGACAGCACCATCGATCGGTACGTTGTCGTCAGTAACCGGTTTCGGTGTATCAGTGATCGTGACTGACATTTCGGGCACGACCCTCAGCGAATCGAGTTTGTCGACATAGTTCGCCCGGCTCCTGTACGCACGTAAGTATGTACAACCAAACGATGCTCTTCGTACTGTCTCTCCCTGGATGGCAAGTCAAAAAGACCTTGATAGTGAACCACTTGTTCGCACCGGATGACGCACGGTCAGGTGTATTAGTCAATCCCCAACTGCCTGTTGTAAGCATCCCAACAAAAAGCGATCCGCTGCCGCATTCATCCAGCAATGATCATGCAAACTGTTGAATAGAAGCTGCTAAACGGCAACACTTCTGCTTGAAGATATTTTTAGAATTACGGTCCCGAAAATGGTTTGTTTGTCCAGCCGACAATCAAACGCACATTTCACAGGCTCTTCTCAATCACACTGATGCTCCACTCCGCACTATGTCCAATGTTGCTGGCATGAGATTTGCTGATCATTGTACAACTAGCTTCGCCGAGGAGTTGATTTTAGACATCTACTGCAATCAAGTGGTGATACACACGAGGCCACTCTTTTAATCTCCCATAAATCATACACTCTCGTGTGTGTTTGTGTCTGTCTGTCAACTGTCATCTCCGTTAGGTCATACCTACTATCCCAGGGATGAATTTAAATTCTTCCCCGCGAGTCCCTTGCGAAGTTCCACTATCTCGAGTACGCTTGTGCAAGGGTTCTGCGCGACGTCTTACATTCGTAACCGCCCGAAAATGATGCGCCATTTGCGATGCGAACCGCAAGCACAAGGGAACGAACTTCCTGACCGGAGAACGCGCGCGACCGGGCGTTTGTTGGGTGTTTGTGACCGGCAGATATCTTGCTGATGTGATGATTTCGTTACCGCCGATTAGCTCGTCCAGTTCGTCATCGTGCGCTCTGTGCCGTCTGTGGTTGTAATCGTAAACAACGCACGCCGCAGCTATCTCTGGCTGGTGCGAGTAGGTGAAACATTCGTTTTAGCACCTTTTATTGCTCAATTATAGTGCAATTCGTGAGTACGATAAACAGGGTGCTTAACCTGATTTACGTACGGACTGGTACGACTTCACTTTCTACTAGAAGAAGATCTCCCTTTCCGTCATATGTCTCAAACAGAAGAAATACTGTTACTGTACAAATATTTAGATATTTATGGTATCTTCCTAGCCATGCAGATTCTGCTACCAGGAACATTATTGCCAACATCATAATTGACATCTCATAGAGGTCTTCAATTAGCGTTGTAAACCGTGCGTATCGCATTGAGAGAGGAAAAAAAATCGAAATTAAAACCCGTTTTTACCAATGCTAAGATATCAAGGCCTTATTACAATGTGGCAATATGTTGATGCCACTAATTAACACATCTTTCCGCAAATATTTGCACACCGTTCTATGAAACTATAATTTCGTTCTTAGCATCCCTTGTGCGCTGTGGCGAATTGTCTCCCACGTTTATTCCGTGTACTTTTGAGCGGCTTAAAAGTGGCATTGACATAACGACGGAACAATTTCTTTTTTGCATGATTCCCTCACACATAGCCGGATGAGTGAAGTCCTTTTGATGTCGGTAACCGGATTCAATCTACAGCCAGTAGCGAGTTTAGTTCATTGGAGGCCCTGAGCAGAGTTGAAGGCCCTGATAGTTGAGAGCAGTGAGGTTACTATTGAAAATAATGTAATGCATATAATCATGATGCAATAGACTGAAATGCGTAGAAGCGATACCGGGCGGCCATACGCCAACTATCCAGAACCGTTTTTCGTGACCATTTACAGACAGTCTGATTTTGCCTAGAAGTTATTGGATGTGATTCTCTCTTTAAAGTTTTGTCCTTTGCTTCTGAATGTTATTAGCAATGGTGGTGGTTCGGGTATAACGTTATCCTTAACCAATACTTATAGCACAAGAACGTTCAGTTCAACTCCTTTTAGAATGCTGGTCTTGATTGAAAAGATTATACATTACATTTTGTTAGGATACTTCTTAATTGTTCGACCAATTGTTTCAACCTACAGAGTCTTAGGTCTTACGAACTATTGAATTTTGATCTTCATCTTGAGATTTTGTTGCCCTTTGCGGTCATGTTTGTTGTTGGATAACCAGAGCAGGAGTATTATTTGATAATTATCTTTGGCTAGATTATTGAGGAGATATATCAGACGAATCTGAAATGCCTAACACCATGTAAAATTTCCATACTTTGGTAAGATGCCTGCCGTACGAACAAAACGTTGAAAGTAGTTGCCCCTCTGTTTTCGTAATATAATTGCTATAAGACACTACACTATGTTGGTGTTGCAAACGTTATTGCAACGGAAAATTGTCTAATAAAACGCTGGATTTTTTTCTATTAAACCTTTATTTTTAGTCATGCAGGCAAGCGAGGCAGGTTAAAAAAACCCACTAATTTCGCGTGTTTCTCAAATGTACGTCTATTTTCTCTTCGTTGATCCCTTTTATTCTTTTCTAGTCCTCGTTAGTGACTCATGACCAAACCCTAAATCGTACCCCCGATCAAACCCGACTTCATACTGATCGACGACGACAACGTCATCACCCGTGAGAATGGTGCCAGATTCTATTGGACCGTTAATATTTATCAACAGATCCACAAGGCAGCAGGGATTTTTATGAAGAATCGCTAAAACCAATCCTTTATAAGTGCATACGTTTTTTGATAATTTTAGCACTAAAAGAAACTATTTCATGTTCAGTCTTAAGTTGCTTCCAGCTACTGTTACTGAAAAACAGATCCTTGGTGGGCACCCAAAAATGTGGTCTTAAAGCAGGATAATCCATCACGATCTGCATACACCTCCGTTGGCTTAGCTAACTTCCTGGAGAAAGTTAAGACTTTGCTCGGGACTTCATCGGCCCGGGGCCCCATTTCAGCTAATTATTAGCTATTTATTCAGCTATTTATTAAACCTAAAAGCCATAACAGTCTTAGGATCATTGTATAAGCACGTCTACTTTGGACACTTTTCAAAGGCCTACAGCATCTTAGAACACGAACAGGTACATTGAAATCTTTTCAATCTCTTCTCTTCTCTTCTCAGTGGTTCCGGAGATCGGATCGGCTAACGGGTAAGAGTTGTTAACATCTTTATGAAGACATTAACAGCTCCTCTTTTTAGCATTTCTTCCATTTTCAAGGTCTCCAAGGATAGGATGTCAGACAGAGCTTAGTACTAGAGCCTTTCTATGCTTGTGGCACATAGTATTCAATTTTGCTTGTCTTTAAGCAAAATGTCTTTGTAAAGATAAACTCACACGAGAACGATAGCATACATGAGGGGGGGCGCAATGGTGATAACTGATGCTGATAAATATTTAGTGCGCATCCGAATGTGAGAATATCCAATTAATATCAATTACTGCACACGACTTTTGCCCGTGCCAGAAAAGGTATGATGCAATACTTGAAACCTGCCCGGTACGCTATTACCAATCAAATCAAATTAGCATCACAATAAATCCCACTGTTTTGGGGGGAGGGGGGGAACCAATAAGGAAGGGACCCACCAATTATCACATGCGAAAAAATCGACCTACCACGAATTCTGATTCATTCCAACAGATTAATTTATAGCACAGTATAACTCTTCCTCGGGTGTATTCCAAATCGCCCCAAAAGCTGTGTGTCTAATGCAACGTTCGCTCGCCACACGATACGATCAGTCAGAGAAAAAGGGATTTCTGCTGGACACCGTAGCATGAGAGACCATAAACCGTATGCTTAATTAAATTATCCTTCCCAATGCCTGCCATTTTGTTGACCGACAGAATCGACCTCGGGCGTATATCTCTTTTTGCGTTTATTTTCTACTCTTTCACTTGCTCGCTTTCACGGTATGCTTCACGGCTGTACAAATCGCCCATCACTCACCAGGTCCGCATATTCTCCCCGTACCTCCGTTTTCTCCATTTCATTGGCCCTCGGTTCCCGCTGCCCGAACCTCGGGGCGTTCAATTGCAGTTGATGTGTGCATCATGGTAACATGGAGCGGCATCCAAAGCTTTGTATGCATAAGTTGTGCATGAATGCACTATTATTTCCGTCACTTCCTCTCCCCACCGGTCCACCGTACCGCGGTCTGATCCGGTGCGCGTCCCATCGCTTCATCAAAAACCCGTTGTTCAATTATTGGTGATTATCAAGATTAATGCTATTTTTAGCATCCATTCGGACCGGGACCGGACCTTTTTATGCCCATCGTTTAGCGTACCACGAACGAATGTGGACCGCGTAAGGGAGCAAGGGAAGTGTGAAGACGATCGATTCGACCCCAGACATGGCACGGGGGTTCGTCTCGCACTGGCAATCGAAATGTCTCGCGGCAAACGATTTTGCGTCTTAAAGGAGACGACTTTTCCCGCATGGTGCTACTTATACGGCTGGTGGAAGCTGCTTGCCAAAACAGCCGTTTATGGGTGTCCTGCTGTGTCCTTGCGCTGATTTGCTGCTGCGGTGTGAATGTTATTTATTCATTTCAATTGTTTCACAACAGCAAACAAAAATATTATTCCAGCTGATGCGTACACTTAGAAGGGTAGGCAAAGCAATTTGAGCATCATGAAGCTAGATGGGCTAAGCTCACCCATTAAGGAAACCCTTAACTATCATTAATCACAACACGAGCCACATACAAAAGGTTCTCTAAAATGGTTGATTTTGAGCTGTTTACAAAAAATGATGATTCAGCGCATCATTCTCGCGTTTTTTGTTCTAAAAAAAACTATTTTATTGCAACGTTCTTTTACGAACGATATCACTTACCACGCGCCATCGTATTGAATGTCATTTCAAACACAATCACACGAGCCTTTTTGCCGGTGCTGCTGGACAATTTGTTGTGCATCCCTCCACTCTTTGTTGTGTCTCCCTTTTTAATCTAGTATATCCTCACACCTTAACCCTGCTTAACCCAACCAGCTACAGACGGTTGAGCACACAAACGGGACGGTATGGCTTGGCTGGTCTACTATCAACGCGGTCGACACAATGTGACCAAAGCAGCGATGATAGTAAATGTCATCTGTTGACATTTCTTGTACGAGATATGCGAACAACCTCCATGAAACAAAGGCGGTTAAGGGGAGCTATCCAGTGGATACGGTCGCTAGAGTTGAATGAAAAAAGAATTTCGTCTGACAAACAGAAATGTCAAAAGCAAATTAAAGTCAGAATGTTAAACTCATTAAAAATGTTATTAAAACTGTTTACTGTAAAGAACACTTATAGAAAAGAAGATAAACAAACAATATAAGAGATAAAGTAAACAAAAAAATATACGGAACTTAGAAAAAATTAGAAACAACTAATATAAATAACAAATATAACAAAACCACTGAACACAACAAACAGTTCAGCTAAATCGTAAATAAAATGAAGAAAAAATTATTACAAATTTCAATAAAACTCTAAAATTACAATTTTTAATAAACGAAAGAAAAAAAATAAAAAAATAGAGGTTAAATAAAATAAACTATTATTACAAGTAATAATAAAACACAAGCTTTAATAAAACATCTCCACGTAACGAAAAGCAAACAAAATAACTATTAACAATGGAATTCGAATGAAAAATGAACGGAAAAATCGATCGCAGTACATCATCTGAATTTATGTATGCATGGCACATTTCCCTAAGTTACTGTGTCTACTCTATTAACAAATTCAATATTTTTAACACCTTCTGGTGAATTTTTTTTTTGTTTCGTGCCGGAGACATTCACCTAATGGCATTCGGGCGGGGGTGGAATAAAAACACTATGCGCTGCAATGTCCAACAGCACGAATGCATTAGTATTCATTAAATTACTTTCATGATTCATTCCGTGCGACCATTGACTGGGCGACCAACTGAGAGCTATGGTTTTTGTTTAGTGTTTTGTGGCGGTTTATGGAACAAAGGGGACGCATTTGTTGTCGGAGATGTTAATTGCATTTCATTTATTTGGAGGTGACTGGCCTAATGCTTACGAGGGCTTTCGCTCATCAATGGATCTAACATAGTTGTGAACAAATCCCGTCGGTTTAGCAATCGGTCGTCACAACGATGCAGACCGCTTGGCAACTAGTGGGCTTTTGTTTGCTTTCCACCGATCGTGTCTCCAGAAAGCGAGTTTGGACGTTGTTTTTATTTTCATTGCCCCATACGAGCTTTTTTACCCTTCTCCCGTTACGGTTGTGCACGTTAATTCCTTGTGGCGCCACCGTCGCGCGGTGACGCGATGTGCCGTGGCGGCGTCGGAAAGGATTTTCGCATCCCATCAGTGCATGAAATCGCGCTTCACAACTGGCCTGGGGCGTCGAGCACTTTACAAACCCTCTATCGAGACCGGGACGGGGTCCGCGCGGCAATAGGATTAGAGCTGGTAATTTACATCTACACTTGCTTCCGTCACCTGTCAGAGCACGGTGGGCACACTGTCACTGGGGGCACGATACTTATGTGTTTTTGTTTTTTGTTTTAGATACTATTTTCCGTAGTGTTCTTTTTGTGTTGCTTTCCACATGAAAGGTGGGCAGCTGGAAAAGTGCCATGCTTGACATGGAAGGCTAATCGCTTTTATTATGGTGTTGTTTTGCCGAGTCCCGCTAGTGAGCGACGTTGGAAACAGATCAACGTTTCGTGTAAAACGATAGAAACTGAACATGCTAAACCTTTGTATCCTTGCTGATCCGAACATTTTGAAGCGTTACTGTGAAACGAGTATCCTTTATGCTTTTATTTGTATTAGAGAGAAGAACTACAACTCACTTAATAATGCCCTAGTGTTGGTAAAGTAGATTGCTGTTAAGGTTTAATATTTCTTCATCAAAGTCTGTACACAGTTGGGGAACTTCAACCGATATTACACGATGTTTTCAGTTGCAGCATTTACTCTATGTAAACGAGTTTTAAGGAGTTAGTCTCTAGTTTAAAAAAAAAACTTTATCCCTCACTCCATCTTTAAAAAATGGAAATTCGACAACTATGTACAACTGAAAATTCAAACAAATTAATGTTATTTGTATAAAACAATCAAAAGAAATGCCGCTTTGTTTCAGATCGCGTCACAATGGAACTTTCTTAGATAGATATTTATACAGCAGTTCGTTTCTGCTTTTTTATCGGCATAACAACCTCAAGAGGTCCTGTCATTTCTGGCTTTCTTTGACCTTATTAACCCGCAGCTGGATGGTCAGTCCTGCGTACGGGGGATGGGTCCGGATGGGATGGGATTTTGGATTCTGGCGCCGCTACCACTACACCAATAAAATTATTATTGTTTAATTCAAATTTAATTTAAATTCCCATAAATTTGAGTTAAATGAGCTGTGATGGTAAAATTATCTAAAAAAGGTATTGTCAAAGCAATTTAACACCCCTGAACATCAGGGAAGTAGTGGTTAATTCCGGCAGAGGGCGATAGCGATCTTGATCTATATAGTGATTCAAGTGATGTCGAGCCGAAGGGCCTGTTTTTCATCGGATTTATCACAGTAAGCGACAATAAATTTTAACCAGTTTAACGAAAACCGTAACTAGTTCAAATTGTGCTTAAAATATGGTCCGAAAATCCAACAGGTATAAACAATATTTAAGGAATGAATCATTTTATTCGTGTTACAATGACGGCAAAAGGAACTGTGCAACAGTTTCCTTTACTATCCTTTATACTATATACTTTACTATAGATATTTCCAGCAATCTTGCAAAGAATTCAACACGTTAAACATGATCGACTTAAAATAGTAATAAGTCATAACTTTAGGCAAAAAAAATCGAATATTGCTCGTACAAGCTCAAGTAGGACAAATTATTCCTGGACGTCTACCTAAGTCAGTTGACGTGGTAATTGACGTTCTACATGTAAACAGCAGAAAAGGCAAACCCTTCCAATAAGATCCTTCTCGAATTGAAACATTAAATTACATCAGCTTAGTCACGGCTTCAATAGTTCTCTATATCACACCCGTAACACGTAAGAACTCGTAAATCATATCAGCTAACATCATAAGCATGCAAAAGTTTTCCATCTCGTCTAGTGACGCCCAGCGTCTATTCCTGCTTTACCTCTCGCACGTCAACAGTGTCAGGGGTTTTAACCTGGAAAACTAAATTTAAACTCTCATCGACGCTTTGCAACTTTCATTCATGAAATATTCCTCACTCTCGCGACACACGAGCGCTGTGTACCGCTGCTGACACATGGCGACCCGTTGAACATTCCCTTTCAAGGATGATATTCGCTCACCAGCCTCATGAACTCTTCACAGCGACACCAGGCGTTCCTAGCGCCAGTTCCAGTTACAACGGATTACATCGCCAGATGCCACCGCCGAAGATTACACAGACGGTCACATCTCCATACACGGCTGGCACTGTCCCGGTGCTGGTGGTGGTCGCTGCAAAACTTCGAGCACAACAAGGACGAAGAAAGCGAAAAGTGAATCCATGGCACCCAACCCAAACCATCGATCGTCCTGCTGACTTACTAACTCCGCCATGGTGGCGTTGTGGAACGGTGCGGATGGCTTTGCTTTCGCTCTAATTTATATTTTTGTTTTCCAATCCCCTTCCCACCTAAAAGCAAAGCCTCGCTTGCTCGTGTGCTGGGGTTTCCTTTTGATGACGCTAGTTGGGAATTTTGCTTTGCAACCACAGTTCGGTGTGTGGCTTCAACCTTGCATGCAGTGTGATTCCGCCCCCAATGGGCTCCTGCTAAGTCGGCTCTTCCTTCATTCCTTCACCCAACGTCCGGCACGTTCCTACCTAACTCAAGAAGGTGGCGTCAGTCGGCTTCTTTACACTCTCCCTGCCTGCCTGCTGGTTGGGTGTGTAGGAGCAGCTAATGAATGTGAAAGACGGACCCATCTTGGGCTGGCGTTATGGTGCTATTTTTCTTGGGAACCCCCATAAGAACCAAAGGTGGGACAAGGAAAACCGATGAACGATGGGCCACATTTATCATTTCCGATTTTCTCAAACCAGACGCAAGCCAAACTCTTGTCACTAATCCTGCCGAACCGCCAGCTATGGGCGAACAGCTGAAAGAAGACACTTTCTTTGATGCGCGTCTGAAATTAGGCAAACTTTCGTCCAATCAACGCATCTTATCTCAACCCCACCAGGAACAAAAAAAACCCGAAAAGCTTACGTTGTGCTGTCCTTTCATCTTTGCTGCGAGGCGTGTTGCAGTGTGCCAACATCACGATGGAGCGTGACCCAATAGTAATGGTGGTCCAGCTTTTTTTGTGTTACTTTCGTCCACTTTGCTGACTCACCGGAGAACCCGCAGAAAGCGAAACGAATTCCCCCCAGCACGTGAGTTTATTTTTAGCTTACACCAGGGCCGGGCAGTGGCCATCATCCCCACGTCAAAGACAACCACCATAGGTATAATCTCCTTCGTAAGTTAAACTTTCCAATTTTGCTTTCGGGGGATTGTTCTTTTCGCCCCCAAACAGCAAGGATCGTGGGGGCGGTTTGACTTAATTTAGTGCATTTGCTTAAATGATATTTTGCTTTCCCTTTTCATGCTGCCCATGTCCAACGTGGTACAATCTTATGTAATCTACCCACGACTGGTGTCCCTAGTTACATTTCCATTTAGTAATGAATGATATATTACATTCCAGTGTTGAAAATATTCCACCAACAACACTAACAACCTGCCCCTTTTCGGAAGGAGGATGAAATGTTACCTTACTTGTACAAAAAAATAAATAAGAAAGGCGAATGGCCACATAGCCCACCTCTGTGGAACACATTACCCAGAAGCTCATTAACCCCCTTCACCTGTTAAAATGTACTGGGCACCTCCACCACCCAAACCCCGAACCGGAGAAGCTTATATAACCGGATCCATGATCGACTCCCGCAAAAGAGCACGATAAAGCTAAAAATATCTCACTACATCCCCCCGCACCAAAAAAAAACCCCTCCCCCAGGCAAGCTCATTCATAATGGCACTCTCGCAGGAGGTGGGAAATTTTGGGGGGGTGTGAAAGTGATAAAAGCTCAGGTAACGGAAAATAGTGATGACTGATGGTGACTGTGCCATAATTCCCACAAAACCTTCTCGCTGCTACAAAATGTACGGCCGGCGAATTCGTGACAAGGTGCCCTCAAAGAAAGGTAGAAAAAAAAGACATAAATCGAGTTGAAACAAGTATCGCAAACATCAGGGAATACATTTTCCGATGCTCAGGTAGGGAAGGCTCCTGATGTAGTATCTTTCTTGTTTGATTGGAGATCCAGCAATAGTTTTGGGTGTAGGAAAAAATTGAGTAACATAATAAAACGAAACAAAAAAAACGCAACATATAGTACCTTCGCTTGGGATCCAATTTTCCAACAACCAAACCGTAACCGTAACCAATTATTAAAATATTTGTTCCCTTTGTTCTGTTTCATGTTTTTCGAGAGGGAAAAAAAACAAAACAACAAATGCTTTCGTGCGCCACTAGGAAACAAATAACATAACAACCACAGAAAAATACATCTCAAAGTCAAAACGTGAAAAAGTGCAGGGTTGCTGGGGTTTTTCCGAACCAATGGGAAACTTTTTAAAATTTTGACCCTGGAATAAGCAATTTAATTTTTTGCATTTTGCCTAGGAAATTGATGCTGATGATGATGCGAGCCACCATTTACCCAGATTTACCCCAGCCTTGAGAAGTAAGAAATTAATTTGTATCATATTTTATTCGACAACCGAAGACGGAGCAATAGCAGAAATTTTAAAACATTTTTAAAATTTCTTATTAAAATTGTTGTCATTAAATTGAACAATTGTATATTTTTCAAAAACAATACCTTGTAAACAGCTAACCTGCATTTTAGACATTTTGCAACCAAATTTCGAAATCATCAGATTGTTAGTTTTACGTTAACAAAAGTGTTTTATTTACAGTCCTGCGCACGGAGGATTGTTTCGGATGGGATTTTGGATCTGTCCTCTCATGTGAAAACCGATGCCGCCACCAATACACCACCGGCCCGCTCCCCTGAGATGCCTTATTCCATCCATAATCTTGATTGCCTTTGCTGTCCCAATAAAGCAGATTTATCGGTACTTTTCTCTATGTATTTTCTACCTTTTGTCCAGTTTTATCTTTGTTTCCATTTGTTTTGGCGTATTTTATCACTATATTTCTTAATTATTACGACTGTTGTTGTGTTGCTTACATTTTTTCGTCTTTGGTATTCTGTTTTTTCCTTGCACTTTAATTTTATCTTTTTTTTTTGTTATGCCCATGAAACATTTTCTATATTTCTATGTTTCTATGCTTTTTAGTCTTAAACAAGTTTTAAT
This sequence comes from Anopheles marshallii, assembly GCF_943734725.1. NCBI lineage: Eukaryota > Metazoa > Arthropoda > Insecta > Diptera > Culicidae > Anopheles > Anopheles marshallii. The sequence continues at coordinate 53,006,184 of NC_071327.1, forward strand.
AAAGTTTTAATGCAGTTACACCAAATCTAATTACTTTTATAATGATTTTTTATTGTACTAAGCAGCTTTTTAAAAATCTTAAACCCTCTTATGACCATTTCAAACTATTATAGCTGCTAACTTAAAAGCATATTTTAAAGCACTATTAAGTGTGCCTTGAAGTTTATAGATAAAACGAAGTTGGATACTTCGTTGAGAGACCATTTGATCTTTTTACCAATTAATATTTATTTACACTCACAACTAAAACCAAACTAACGTTTTCCAAAACCGATCGAAACAAACCCTGCAAAACCTGGCAGTGCTACCGTTACAGGATGAAAATAGGTCCCCCGTCAATCACGCAAGGTGAAAATGAAGGGTACACCACTAGCCCCATCGGCCCTATATAGTTCTACCGCCGGTATCCTTGCGGTTCTGGCTGTTTGCGGGTCGCACGAGCACTACCAATTTTCGAAAACCCAACCTCCATTTGGTGGTTCACAATCGATAACACAAAGCTCGCACATTATTCCAACTGCTGTGCTTTAGCACAGTGACTCGCAGTGGCCCGAAGTTTACAAATTAACCCCAAGTACGTTGCACCGGCGGGCCCCACCTGCCCATATTTTATCTGTCGCCGATGGGCGCACAGGACATTTTGGAAGCTTCCCAAAAATAGAACCCGCAAGAAAACAAACAACCAAAAAACCTCACGAAACAGGGTGGCTTGCGTGATGTGGAACTTTGACTGTGGTGCACAGGCTCACTGGTATTGACGATCGTACATTAAACTACCTCATCAAACCACGAAACAAAATGACGCAGGCACTCGCGAAGCCTAAATTCAATCATTTTATCGTCACTCGTTCGTTTGTTTGATGCATCTTCCCACCCAAAAAAAAAAACAAAACAAAAACCCTCCACATATGCCATACCGCCCGGCAAAAGGCAACCCGCTGACGAATCGCGGAAGACGCACGGGCGTGCAGCGAAAATCAATATCCCAACACCGCGCGATGCGGCGGCATCTAGACACAAACATTACACAATGTTTGCGGGCAAATACACAACACTCAAGCCTCCGCCGGGACAACAATCTCAAGGGGTCTCTCGGATAGCGCGAAGAGCCGCACGGAAATGCCGACCGTGTGTATCGAGTGCCTTCCACCGTCCATCGTCTTCTATTGCACGTTCTTATTGCGATCTTCCTGCTTGAAAAAGGAAAGTTTTTCGGCAACGGAGCATGGTTTGGGACACTGCATGGACAAGAAGGCATCTTAGAATGGCACCACGGTACACGTGTTCTGCCGATTTCTGATCTACATCGTTGATTAACACAAACGTAGCAGAATCTTCCACTATTCTGGAGGTGTGTGTAGATAATAGTTGCTAATGACCACTAATGGGTTCGTCTGGTGGTGGTGCTAATTTTAAACCGACACCTTTATTCACGTTCGACATCAGCCACCTCCCAGCTCCCGTTAGTAACTCACCTTTTATTGGTAGCAGTCAGCTATCAGTTATGCATGTTCAGCTACATAATGTGAAGTTTTTCTTTTAAAACAAGCTCCCTACACTCCAGCTAGTTACCTCCAGCATCTCAACAGCATCTTGGCCAAGTCCTTCAGGGATAACAGGGGACACATGCTGCACAACACACACCAAATCCTCACACAAACACTCAACACAAGGCGATGCCGTGCGGGCCCTTAATGAGTGCCCCAAGCTGCTGCCAATGCCGGGTAATGATGTTGCTGCTGTTGTGCAAAATGTCTGCGGACGGGTGTCACGATGGTGCGACAAAGTTTGACCGGTTCGCGCTGGACAAGAAAATGTGTCGCCCGTGTGCCACAGGTAAATCACATCGTTGCGGCCCATGCTGTGCTGTCTTGTTTTCTGGTGTACCAAAGCGCCAATGCCGACACAAAAGTTACCGGAAGCAAACGTTCCTTCAACGCTGTGATCTTTGCGAACCACACCCTCCAAACAATACAAGGTCACACGTGACAGTGTCCGTGCTCTCCGAAGACGCCACCCAAAAAAACAAACGAGGCAAGATACTGCAGAACACGCTCATTTATCACCACGAAACCGGGCTAACATTAAGCACCGGCGTTTTGATCGAATTTGCAAACAAAACGTGACCGAAGTCTTGCTGCCGTTAGGTACTCTGACGATGGCCTTCAGCAGCGGAGGAAGACCTAGGGATGTAAATTAAATCAAATGCATGCTATCATACACACGCTGCGTGCGTGGTGCGTAGAGATTTAGCGCCATTTAACATTCCCGATCATACGCTGCCCGGGACAGCTATAGACAATCGAGGCACCAGTACCGAACCACACCGAATGCGTGATGTTTAATTATCGATCCTGCAACGATTGTTCTGCTCCTGTAAGTTTTGCGCCCTGAACTGCGACAAACACAGGGATGCGATAAACGCGGAAATAACCTTTCATATTTATATTGACACCTCTGTCTTAGTCAACTGCACAGCAACGGCAACGTTGGTTGTTTATACATTGAAATAATTTCAAGAGTTATATAAATACGTTGAGTTTACTTTAAAAAAAAAACAACAACAACACACTTGTTATTGAAGGCGGGTATGACGTAGTGCCAGTCATGAGTTCAAAAACCAACTCCATTTCAAGTACATTGAACCGGTGCGTTGAAATGATTATGGAAATACCGACAAAAAAAAACGTCATAATATAACGCAGACAATGATAACATGCTTAGCTCACGTATGTGTGTGCCTGATAAGGCAATTTATTATGAACAGTAAAGTGCTCAAAGTTGGGTGATCGGCACACCCCAAAGACAGTTAAGGTGCTAGGGGTAGGCCCATAAATACATCAAAAGACAGTTGCTCCGAATAGAGGTGACTAAGATGCATTTCGATGGATGGTGTTCCATGATGTCTTGGGTAACTAATATGGAGTTCGATACGGGTGAACGCGGGTTCAATTCTCTTAATTGCTGGTAACGATTTTGCATTGTCTTTTCCAAGTTTTTTATTAATTATCATTTTTATATTTAATTACATTCAATTCACAGGCACAATTTAAGATATTCTAATATTTAGAATGGAAACCTAAATCTAATTCAATAATAATAATATATTTTTTTATCTTTACAATCAGCGTTAAGAGCCTTATAAATAAATATCGCCAAAGACAAATATGTAGAGAAGAACAATACATCAAATTAGACACGCCAGGTACCGGTGTGCTAGTCATGTCATAAGAATGACAACGGACGACTCAGCCCGCAAAATACTTTAAGGTCACACACATGGAGAGAGGAGTAAAGAGAAGTCGTGGTAGGTAGGTAGACAAATTGAGATGGAATGATAGTGTAGATGCATCTGCCAGAAAGGCTAGATGTTTAGAAGACTCCTACAGCAGGTTAACCGGCACACCAGAGTGGACACCAAAATCAAACAATGAATAATTTTGGAAGTCAGAGCCAATGTTGCAACTTCCAAGTCGAAGTAAACTCTTGTTTCCAAACCGAATTTCACATCCACGCATCATGCACCTGCAACCCAACCCTTCCATCAACGAGTCTTCTTTGCAAGAACATTTAGTTGACAAAGATCGCGACAGAAGTGGGAACCCCAAAAGGAGCAGTAACCTTATCATGGAACTTGTTAAAAAATATTTGTTTGATTTTTTCTTGGTTTTTGCTCCAAAAAAAAAACCAAAGGAGTGCCGCCATCTTCTCTGATATCTCCGATGAGTCTGAGGTGGATGTTTTCTTATCACACCTCCGGTAGGACCCCGATGTAGAAAGATGTCAATAAGGAGCTCCTACATACGCTCGTTTCGTGTCCAAACCATCAGCGATCATCAGGCACAGATAACGATGATCTTTGTTACCGACCGTCACGCAACCAACGCCAGATGCAAGATTTGGGTCTAAGATAAACAACTGCAAATGGCCCAACGTATTGTTTCTTATCGTGTCTAGCCGATAACTGTCAAACAAATGTGGACAATTGATATTCTGCAGTAAGTATTTCTGCATGCTGGGAAGAGCTCTGTTTGAGCCATCAGGTCTTTAATTGCAGACCAACGCGAACAGGGTGTCCTTTGTTGCTAAACTTTTTAGGTGTCTTAACACTAATGACTACAGAGGTAGACCCAAGAATTCATTATAGCGGTACACAGAGATCCTCGTATCTTGAATTTCCGCATCTGTCCAATTGTGATCTCCAATTGTGGGCAACTTTTTTAAAGAAACGAATAATAGTAGTTAAATTTATTGGACGATGCATTGTCACCCATTATCTGCTTGTGGGCTTGTGCAGGAAACTCCGCATCCTTTCAAGGTTTTTAGACAGTGGTATTCTAGCATTTTCGGCAGAATCTAGCAGCATTTTCCAGATGTTAAATGATTGCATGAGGTAACAATATAGATTTGATCAGCTTCCTGGTGATCGTAACATAAATTAAGTAGGCCATGAATTATCTAGTAGGGCGATAAGCTCTCGATCTAGATCTGTGTAATTTAGACACTCCAGTGATTCAGAGACTCGTATTGACTACCTGAGAAGAAACTTCTTTTGATCAAACGGTGTCTAAAGTTATGTTATTTCCGATCTTTAAACTCATATTTGACTGATATCATCGGCAACTTTAAAGGACACACAGTTCAAATCATTCAACCACCTCCAGGTGGGTAAGCGCTTTTAAAGAAATACCAACAGTAACACAAGACCAAACGACCTGTGGCCAATGTGACCGTGTACGCAATACAACTGCAATCACTAAGCAGCAAAAATCAATTCGCAAACCTTAACGAAGCAGCGAGACAGCCAAGAAGATCCGCACCGGTATCGCACTGATATGGCTCCACTGTTCGGTCGGCCCAGCTGTGTGCGTTCCTATTCGCGTATTTGTTGCTGGTGGGTGGGTTGGGTGTTTTGCTGTTTTGCTTTTCCACCGTGATGACAAAACTTTGGAAACACCGAAATTGCCCTTTCGGACGGTTCGGTCGGACCACATTCTCGGTGGTGCGGCATAGAATCAATAAAGATTCTCGATTCTACCACGGCACGATTCGGCCGTTGAGGGTAACATAATGGAAACACCACTGCTAGTGCCGCTGCATCCTTTGAAGAGGGTATATCCACTACATAAACTACATCACATAAAAATGGAGAATTATCTGCGGTGATTAATTTTATCACATGTTTCTAGGCAATTGAACGAAAATGAGCGTCGGAAAAGTTCATAAAGCTGTGTGGAAATTCCAAACGCGATACAATAATTAGTATCAGTAACCATTGCTTCTACCAATTCTTATTGGCAATTGTTAAACGTCAGTCTATCGTGGAATACAATAAGACAAACCCTGTCCAGTGATTGTTTGCACAATTTTATCAGCTTCCCACGTCCCAATCAGCTGGAACAGTAGGCCGAAGTTGCGGGTGCCTGGCTGTCTGACGGAATGCGGGTTTTGGTGATTCCCTTCTGCAGATATCCTTCCGATATCCTCTTTTCTGCGTCAAAACACAGTCGCCATCGCAACATCTGACAGACGTCGAAAGCAATAATAATGGACGAATTCACTTACTATCACACCGTGCCGTTGATGGTGGTTGTTTCACACTGCTTTATCTTTCCTTTCCAGGGAACACCGAACTTGCGATGCTTTGGACATAAATGGATGGGTACACCACCAGAAGAAAACACGGCACAAAATGTTTCTCACGAAACGCTATGCAACAAAACACTCACCGGCACAATCTGGGGAACGATTCCGATGCACCTTTTTCTTCCCGAATTTGCTTACACACGGTTGTCGCACTTGTCACACACAGAGAGACACACTTCAAACATATGCACACACGCACGCACGCACCGCAATAATACTTGCAACAACAAGTGAAGAAAACACCTGCAGTTGCGAACGCACGATAGCACGATTCTGCGGAAAGCCTTTCTAATGTGATGGAAGGATTTTCTCTCTCGAGGGGGAAACGGATTCAACCCACAGCACGGCACAGTGTTTGCGGTATTGCACCTGATATTACTGCGTTCCAGCAATCGTCACCTGGAATGCTGCAAGCTTCATGTGCTGTTTTCTCGCTTTATTTGCTCACCAGCGCTGCCTATTTTCCACAGCCCAGCTTGAACCCTCTTGATCCTTGCAGCTCTGGCTGTTTTGCACTGTTACCGTTTCCGTGTGTCGTTTGCTTTCGCTAATGGCGTTGCTTTTTAAGCTGCAACTATTTTTCAGCCAGCCGCGTCGTTCCGGTTTTCGGCCAGCGCCGTTGTCGTCTGGTCGTCTATAATTTGGTGTTGCTTTTTTTTCTTTTTTTCTACCCCCAAGACGACCCACTACACCCGTCGAAAGAAAGAAAACCGTCGGACCGCGCTTTGAATGAAACAAACGATTGAATGGGGAAAGGGAATCGCCGCGGCTAACAACCCGTTGTTGTTTGATGGTTAGGCACGGTTTCCACAAACGAGTAAGTTGTCACAACTTGCGTCACGATACGTTGTGCGTGAGAATGTATGAAATAATGCTTTTCAAAGCGTTTTTTCGATTGAAAATAAATTTCACTGCATTGTTTTTTTAGTGTATTTTAAATTTTCATTCATTGTTGAGTTTTTTTTATCACGAAATATCCTACCAATTGTGTGCACAAGTACACACACTGCGACTGTCGTGCAATGCGTATGCAACAACACATTTCCTTTTAAACCCTTTGAGTAGCAATAATATTTCATCTGGTACAGTGTTATACAAGATTTATTTTGAGGGGTTATCATAAATACTAGATGGACAACACTAGGCGCGTTGAAGTTTATGTTGAAAAGACTAAAAAGATAATACAGTAAACAGAATAGCTTTAAGTATCATCGCACATTTATGTTTATCTTTAGCCGTGTCGAGATTTCATGGTCTTATGCCCCGCCATTCGGTTTAGCACACAGAAACCACGGATCAAATCTCATCCGGAGTTCGGAGCGGCAACCACCGGTACACGTGGAAAAAAATAAAGGCCATTGTATGGGACATTCCAAGTATAGGAAAACTAAAACACATCTTCCAAAAATGTGTTTAAATTCTACATTGCCTTTATATATCCACATTTGGGAAAGCTTTTGAACATTTCAAAATATTCGTTAAACCTTTTTCCCCCAAAATGCTGGTCAACCTACCACCAACCAACCACCATAAAAAGCTGGTATGGTTAAACAAAAAAAGCCATTTCGGTTTTACACCATGCTTCAAAGAATAGTAATAGGTACAACATTTGGAAAACCTTTCGAATTAATTTCAAGCCTAACTTACGATTGTCAACATTAATTTTATAATTGAAGCATTTAAGTATCGTCATTTAATGCCTGCACGTCCCTTTTTCATTCAGAAACTATTTCATATATGCTGATGTCCCTACAAGGCGGATCGGTGCTGCTTTAAGTAAATAGCATCGCAGCATCTAGAGCAAATCGTAAGTTGCTTTCTCTTTTGCGCCGGGAATGGAAAATTTCCACAATTTCATTACAATTTTCTCCTCAGATGACCACAGGTGAATCACCTATCTTCATCTATAACAACACGGATTAAATATCTCTTTTTGGTTTTGATTTCTAGAAGGATTTTATCGATGGTTAAGAATCGACAACTCTCGGGACGAAACTATGCAGAATGCTCGTCATTTTCTTTCACACCAAAAGACAATCTTCTTCACGAAACGTTATAAATTACGAAAACCAAACAATTAAATATCCATAGTTAGGGTTTCTTTTTTTTGGCAGATCATTTGATTTTCTTTTGTTTGATATAGCCATTTCTTACAATGTGTTTGTTTTTTCCTTTCTAATTTCTAGTTTCCCGCATTCTGCATCTACGCGTGTGCCGCGCATTTTTGCCAGCTTTTGTATGGCGTGATTCCATCCACCCCCAGCGGAGATGCGAACGCCCAAGAAGTTAATTCCATAAACAAGAACCTTACTGACTTATTATGAATATGTGCCCACACTATTCTCAAATCAACTGCTTCTCCGCGTGGCGCTTCCATCTGCGGATTGGCGAGAGTACAAATCAAGTATTCGAATCTATAAGGTAAGCATCATCCTATGTCCCGGCGGAGAGATGTGAGCTCAGCCTTACTTAGAAGGGAAGGGAGGTGAAGAAGGTAATTGTTAACATACACACACATACACGCACACACATTTATACATAGTTTTGCTAAGGAACTGATAAAACAGGACAAGAAGAGATGAAATAGTAGAACACAGCAATTTTAGTACATAACAGGGACTGAAAGAGAACGGAGAGCGTATAAACCAACGGACACATAATGAATCGCATAATTGGCCAACAATATAGTGTAATTTGTAACACAGTTGTTTGGTAAAGGTACACTACAAAAAAAAACATTTAAAATCATCCTAAAAATCTACTTGTTAGTGCGGGGCGTATTTGTGGAACATTATTTTCAGCCGTATTTGATCGGGTTATGGTTTTCGAGTTTCATCCCCATAGTATCAATAAATACCACCCAACAGTTTTGACCGAAAATCGAACTCGAGTAACAAAAAGCCCATGGGATAGTTTACGGGACGCAGAAAAAAGGCATTCTCTCCGAAGGAAAAAAAAGGAAGATCTTTTCCTTCGCGGAGCACGACGGAGAACGGTAGTGGTTGCTTTTAGGGACGATGAGCGTTACGGTTTACTGGCTCAATTTTAGTAGTTCAATCATCGTTCTTCGAGGATCAACGTTTCCTGCGGATATAGTTTAAGTTCCTTCAGTGTGCTTTCGTGATTCAGTGTTGTTAACTAAAATAGAGACAAATAGATAGGTAACGGGTCACAAAAGGTATACATTCTTACTTAATATGCAAATCGCATTTATACTAACGTCTTTACGAGGCCACCCAGAGATCACTTTAAACTCATCGATCAGGTACCCCTCGGCGGTGATATAATTCAACAGCAATTCCAACGGTGTATCGATGGTAAACTTGCGCTCCAGCATTTCCCCTGCGGGTGTACGGACCCGAATCTTGGTTATGCTTTCTCCGCTGCTCTGCTGCGGTTCATCCGGTACCGTGCTGCGTGCCTTCGCACGGATTAACTCACGCTTTGCTTCGTTTTCGGCCCGTTCCGACTCTAATCGGCGCCGTTCGGACTGCACCATCATCTCCTTCTGCCGTTTGGCTTCCTGTTTAGCCCGATCCGCCTCGAGGCTTTCACGATAGGCCGCATCCTGTTCAAGTTTCACCTGTTCCCGGGCAAACCGTTCATTTTCTTCGCGTAGCTCAATTTTCAACTGTTCCGTGTACATATCGGACGCTTCCATCAGCTTCGACAGCAGATCATCCACACCAACGTTACCTACAAGCCGAATAAGAACATTATCAGCTGTTCTTAGTGCTACAAACATAAAAATACTCCCATTATACTTACCATAGATCACCTGAAACACTTCGCATTGGCTGCGATTTTTGGATATCACAAGAATGGCCGGTAACCGATCGGTTGGGATGTTACGCACCGTTATCGAAGCCGTCATGCCCACACAAGCCGATATTGATGATAAAAACCTACCGACCAGAACAACAATATCAATAATTAACACTCATTTACCCTCACATGCACACACCAACAGAATAACTTACATATTTTTGTTACTTTCAAACGACAAATCCCACCCGTAAAGGACGAAATGTTCCAGCAGAATCTGTATGATACTTTCACAGGCTAATAGCTGACCGCAAAACACATTCGTCAGCACGCTTCCATCGTGATGCAGATATATCGCCAACAACTTACGCTGAAAATAAGATTGCTACCATGAGGAAAATATTTTCTAATCAGTGTTCGATGCCACTTTGCGTGACTTAACGTACGTCTCGGGCGGATGGACGATGGCATGCCTCCTTCAGCGCGTCTTCCAAGCTACCCTGGAAGAACATCGGATGTTGTGGACCGTAGCGTTCAGCAAAATTCTCCACAAACTGTATACTTCCAATCGTTTCATCATCCACATTATCCGGTACTGGAATGGAAAATGGAACAAAAATGTAACTAACTATTACAAAAACAACTGTTCAGCATCAGCACGTACTTAAACGCTTCTGCTGATTTATAATTGGCGTTTCGGTGAAGATATCGTCATCGTTATTGAAGTCCGACGCATCCTCAAACTCCTCGCCGCTGCTCTCCGAATCCACTGGAATGATCGGTAAGCTATCGTTGCTGCAAGTAAACGATGACACACAAACAATCCAATTAAATCTAGCACTGTACCGAAAATCATTGTCTCTCTTTTTCGTATTCCTTTGGATTATGTGTATACTGAATTAGAATAAGTGAGTTGACTTGCTAGCGAATAAACAATTCCACGAAGATATTTTAGCACCCATTTACGATCTAATTAACTCACAATGATTTAAATCGCTCACGCTTTCATCCAGTTCATCCGCGTACATCTGTTCTCTTCGTAGTTCTTCAACTCACTCAATCTAATTCAATTAACATTACCGAGCTGCTATTCCCATCCCTAATGCCTACCCAAAGTTCATCATATGACGACTGCTGCTACTGCTGCTGTGACTGTTGTTGGCGCTAGTGCCCGCACTGCTGAGCGCATTCAACAGATGGCTGTTGCTGATACTATTAGTGTTGTTGTTATTGTTGTTATTGTTGTTGGGCTTGATCGCGCTTTCCTCTGCACGCTTTAGCAGCAGATTATGTTCCAGTCCCAAGCCCGACTCGGCCAGCGTCGTGTGGTTGGTAATGTTGCTAGGCCAGCCAGACCACACCTGGTGACGTACCGGGATGTCCGTGATGGTGTACACATGATTTTTGATCGACAGTATATCCTGTTGAGCGGGAAAGTTCAGATGCAGCAGCTGGTTACCGGGCTGTACGTTAATGTGCAGCAGATACATTTGCAAATTTAATGCTGGATGAGCATCCACACTACAAAAAAAAACATCCAACAAGAAGCAAAAGATTAATATGATTTTTTGGCGGCAATTATTTTCCTTTCTCACTTACTCCACGTCCCCAATAAAACCTTCCGCTGTAAGATCGGTCAGCTTCAAATTCACCTCCTTACCAACGATGTTGAGCGCCTTCAGTGGAGTGCTTAGGTTAGTCGTTTCCTTCTGTTTGCCTGGTTCCCATCCTTTCAGCGCCTGTCTACACACCGGCACCCGTGTTTTGTCAAAGATCTTTGCCTTCAGATCACCAATCGTCGCTTGATTCGATATGCTGATCTGATGATGTTCATTTTTAAACTGCACGTTAAACAGCACATCGAACGGTTTCGTGTCCAGATAGTTTAGCGCGGTGCGAAAATCATGGTTACTGTTGGATCGCGAAGAGGATGCACCTAAAAAGAAGGAAAATGCACCATTAAGCACAACATGATCGATTTTTAATCTTCTATTCTGTTTGCGGCATCTTACCAACATCTGAAATGTTAAAAGCCGCACCGCTACTACTAACGTTGCCTGCATTCTTTCTGACGGCAAAATTCGTTTTCACCGGTGAGGACGGAGCCGTCATCTGTTCCTCCACGTCTGGCAACTCGTCCAGATAGTTGAGGTTATTGCTGTATAAGCCCATGCTGGAACTATTACCAGCAAACAATGATGACGATCCGGCACTGTTGCTGCTGTGTGATGTGCTGTGCCCTCCGTTGCTGCTGGCTCGATCATTTGGATCCTGTGGCAGTACACGTTGAATGGCAGACTATCCAAGGAGCAGAGAGATGTTCGTTAAAAGTGATTACAAAACGAATAGTTGAATTAGACATAGTCTAACCATTTTACTTACAATCAAATTCCAGTTCGATGCTTCCAGATGAAATATAGCTTCGGCGACATCTTCGATGGCCGTTATGCTCTAGGGAAAGTATTTTTTTTAACAATGTAATTATAAACTGTTACATATGTACAAATAAATGTCATATTTCATACACAAAATAACAACGGAAATAACACATAAAATTAAATGCGTCTCAATGCGCACAGCCCGGATGCGGTGTAAAAATAAACAACGCTGACACGGCTATGAACGAGTAAAAGTAGCACAATTTAAACAATTTAAAGACAAAGAGATACCATACTACTTCGAATTAATATCGACCCGCCTTGTATACAGCACAATGTGCTTTGTTCGAACCGCGTGACATACACTAGTGGTATTATTAAAGAAATCTTGACATAAAGTAATTACCTGAAAGTCAGCAAGAATTTCGTCCCGATTTTCGGACATTTTACGCGGCCTTTTCTAGCCACCAGCAGCAGGACCGGTGTGTTAGTTTATCAGCGCACCTTCTGTTTTGTTATCGTGGCAGCTATTTAAGAATGGAAGCGCCTTTTGTTGCCGACACTACTGCAGAATTTCACTTCTGGTTGCTATGGTATTTTCAAAGCCTTCCCAATGGCTCCGGCCGGTGAATGTTTTCCTATCTTGTCAACCACAACTGCTGCATGTACGCAGGACTGCTTCGTCACTCAAAGAACCCTGGCGTTGGTGGTAGCCTAGAAGCGAGAAAAGAAATTAATTATGGTGCACCATACCATGTGCTAAAATGTGTTACAAATTCACAAAATAGTTTCAGTATAAATTCCATCCCAACCGTAGATAACACGTGGCCAGAGAGTTGCTGCATGGACAGGTGTATTTTTGTTGAGAATTCTCACACCGTATCCGATCGACCAACGGTAGACACCAACGTTCTTGACCGTCCCCGTGTTAGCAATGACTTTGATTTCTTCTAGTGAGAAAGAAAATTGCACATTCAAAGAGGATGCTGTTGTGTGTGCCCAACTGCACAGACACACATGCAGGGCACATCACACAAACTCACACACACGCAGGCACATGTCCGCACAATATTAAACGGAGGATAGAACCAGACTTTCAGTCTCTCGGTCGCAAATAGTTGTGCTTCAAAAACTCGATAGAAAACAAGATAGAAAGTGTGATTGCATGCGAAGGAGACGACGTACATTGTGTGACGACACGCTCGAGTGAAAGAGATGCAGGAACACTCGGCATGTTGGGGGCGGTAATGGGGCGGGGGGCTTGGTGGCACGATGGCCACTATTACTACGCGCTGCGATGTTCGACGGCGAAGAGAGCATAATTCTGACGCACGGGTTGAAGCGAGGGACAAGTGGTAGGGCGATTGTAATGGAAATTGTTGTCTCATCAGCCAACCATCCCCGCTCCCCAAACCCCTTCTTGCACAAACGAGCGATTTTGTTTTTCCGTTTCTATTTAGGGGATGAAGGTGTCCGAACAGTCTACTACTACTACCCTCTCTATCTCACTCTCTTACTCTTTCTACAAATGGTTAACACTAAAAAACACGCGGATTTTTGACACTTTAGTTTTGTTTCTCGATGTCCCTACTAACGGAGCCCTTTGTTTAGGGGAAGGTGTAGGATCCCTTTGTACTTCTAGACTGGTACACCTTGGCGCAGCAGTAGGGGTTGATTTTTCACGTTGTTTGCACCTCACAATACACGAGATCATTACGTCTCGGTCGAGTGTTCGGTTGCTCACGTCTTGTTGCTGCTTCCCATTCACACTGCCGCACCTTCTCACTCACACGCTCTTCTTTGTTGCGTCCGTTCTCTCACGCTCATTCGCCCGTTGCTCATGTGTTTCAGCTAACGGAGCTGGCTGAAATTACAACACAAAACAACTTTTGATGGGCATTTCCTTCACTTTTCAATTTCCCAATTGCCAAACTCTCATTGCAGCTGGCCGAATCGAGATGTTTCACTGTTTCCCATCATTCATCCCATCGACACATTTCTTTCCGTAACAATGACACGGACGTTCCTCATATTATGGAAAAATATAAATGAAAATGATAGACGAACACAACACCGCCCCCCGCAACTAGCAACCATGAATTCGTGTTAATTGTGTACAAAAGAACAATAAATTTTCCAGTATGGCCGCACGCCAAATGCACGTTGTTTTTGTGGGTTAAATGTGGTCTCTATTGCTCTGCGCGAACCTCCTCGATGAAACGACGTGCAGACTGGTAGGAAACATACATCACACACACTCAACCACAAAACACACAACGATGGAAAAATAATAAACGAAACTTTACAACAAATTCCACGGATTCCTCTGCTTACAGCTGACTGTTTGGAAGTAAAGCAACTTCTGCTTTGCTTCGTGATACTTTTTATTTGATTTTATTAATATTTCACGATAAAGAACTGTCTGTCATTCCTGTTTCGCTACACAAAATTAACGCACACTCATACACACCTGCACTTGCACGGGTTGCGTTGAAATGACAATACGTTTCGCAACTGTCTGTTTCTTTCTGTTCCTTCTTTTGTTTCATTCACATGACAGCTGACGTTTGACGTTCGCCTTTCTCGCAACAAGAACAACAACACGAACAAAATCCGTTGAACTTCGATCGATCAGTGAAATAATTTTGCGTGATGTTAAGCTACAACAAAGAAAGATTCCACGTAAAATGATAGCTATAATTATAAGCTCTATGATAAATAAAATGATAAACCCTATATACTATGAGGTTATTTCAAACCAAAATGTTATTTGTTTTTATTTATTTTAGCTACAATGTTTTCTCGATATCGCCTAGAGAACTGTCGTAGTACTTTTATCACAACGGTTGTTTTTAGTTTGTTGGTATTTTCTCATTTAATTCTAGCTTAACTGCTAATCCTATTTGCTTTTTAGTACAATCTGTGCGTTAATTTTGATATGATCGTTTATGCCGATTTAACTTGTAATCAATCTTCACGGTTGCAAATATATTAAGTTCATTATACGAGCGATAATGACACTGGTATGACCGGTCTAGACGAAATTTTTAAACTCATACCGGAAGTACTCTAGAGAACTTCCATTTGCCAACCTTTTCTTCATACGCTTTAACCATTTCTTTCGATATCTAGGTTCGGTTTTAAACTTTTTCTTTCACGTACAATGTTGTATTGCTGTAAGTTGATACGGATTCTTCTATGTTTTAATTTATTACTTCAACCGTCTCCCGCCTTTCTCATTGCATTCCCCGTAAAAACCATGCTACTTGTTGCTTGATTATTGGTCAGCATCGGGAGAAATTATGTCGTCGGCACCGGTGTGGTAGTGCGTGTTTTGCGGGTTATTGGTTGGCACGTGGTCCGCGCGGTTTGTGCAAACGCAACAGAAAGCAGGCCTGCGACGAGTACGATGATAGCCACAAGCTTCATGATGCAGAAGCGTACAGTGTTCGGTGGATAATTCGGTTGTTCACTGGTGACGGTCAATCCCAAGACTAAGCCACGATGCGAATGGAATGATGAGCTAAATATGCTAGCAACAAATCGAAACAATTCTCCTCATTTTGCACTCGTTTCGGGTTTGTCTCAACGACTGAACAAATAAATCTGTGTATGGCGTATGTCCACATTGTCAACGGTTTGTGGGATTCGTGGGTGTGTATGAGTGTCCTTCAATAAACCAGCATTTTGGTAAGATCGTTTCGCAAACAGGGCAAATGTAACCTACTAGCGAGATTTTGAACGGTTTGGAAGGTATATGGATACGGTCTATTTGTTTCATGTTGAATTTCAAGAAAATCGTCTCCATTGGATTATATCGCGTAGAACATTCAATTTCAGTACATCAACTTCCACAAGGTCGATAAAGAGACACTTTGCACTTCTGCTGGGATACAACAGATAAACAAATATAAAACTCATGACGGTATCAGCAGCTGAACACACAATTCAACTAAATTAAATTTCTCCGTAATCTAGTTTGAAAATAAAACTGAATACTTGAATGGTGAATTTGGCCATTATTTAGTACGTGAAAAAAGACGTTATCTAGATTTTAGTTTGATTGCTGGTTTGGCAATTTGTATGAGTTGGCAATAATAGAATTAGGGATAAAAGGTACAACATTTCATATACTCTTGAATAGCACGATCAGCTATGTAATGTATGATATTGTATTCTTTTTTGCGAATCCCACAAAAACTATTTGTGGAAAAGAATCCACAAATCCTGTTTGTGCTATTTAAGTGTGTGTTATCCAAATATTGCAAGATTCAAACGGTCAAATTTTGTAGTAATAAATACAGAAGATACAAACCCATTAGACATTGAAACAACAATCTATGAGAATGTTTTTTTTTTGTAGGATAAGGAAGAAAATGTTTTAAAACAAAATAATAGCGAACAATAAGACATACAGCAAAGTAGTGTTGAAAAAGAACACATTAGATTTACTACACCTAAATTATCAATGTACATTCAATTGTTACACAAGCACACGGAAATGCAACGGTACGGGATATTCCAGTGATCCGAGAACGGACGGGTTTGTTAAAGTATCTGATCGAAAAATGCACAATATTCCAACCAGGCAAAATGTTTGGTGCAAGACTTTTACACTATTTTGCACGAGACTAGACAAAGTTATGTTATTTTTAGGGATGCAACAAATCCTAATGAAAACGAACGACGAGAGCTAGCCCAGTTAAACGCCGTTCGTTGTCCGTTGGGCGTTTAATTTGTACGTTTTAGCTTCTTCCAGCAATCGGGCTGACAGTGCCTTATAACGCTCGTACTTTGCACGATACATATCCACTTCGTCTCGAACAGCCTAAAACCAATGGTTAATATTAATCAAGATTGTATGGATACTAATATCTCGGGTGTGTACTTACGTCTTTATCCGTCTGCAAACCGACATCTGATCTGTTGATCGATTTCGCTTTTGTCTGATAACTATTGTGGTAGATCTGAGCGTATCGATTTTCTGCCTCCTTCAGTTGTTGTTTCAATTGAATACATTCATTCTGGGACACCAAAGAAAAGCTAGTGAGTGAACAACGTAACAGCATCGTTTCTGACTTCGACTTACCTGTATACTACGGTTTACATTAGTATTTTCATTTTCCTTTTCTGCGAGTCCTATACTTAGGCTGGTAATCTTTTCATTACGTATCCGGCATAGCTGCTTCATCGTTTGATACTTTTCGCTCAGCCGCTCAAACTGTTCCTGCTGTTCATCGAAACGTTTTTGCAGTGCCTTTAATTCTGTGCTTGCACTCGTCTCACTAACATCCACCCGTCCGTTTTTGCCAGTGGACACAATCGAAACGGATACGGCCGCACAGGGACTCTCGCTCGGTTGGTACGCTTGTACCGCTTTATCACAGCGAGCGTTTTGCTGTCGGCTGTGTCTCATGCACTGCGTACAGTGTCGTTTGCGATCCTTCTTTTCTCTATCAAGCTCCTGTAGTACCGAGTGTAACTCTTGCTCGATCAATGACTTTTCGCGATTTTGATCTTCAAGCTTTCGGCGCATTTCCGTTATTTCATTCTTGAGCGGGTTTGCGGAGGAGATGAGCTTTTGTGTGTTCAGCTGACAGTCCTTCAAGGTAAGCTTATTGCGCAGCTCCTTAATCTTGTCGTTCATCTCCGTGCAGGCACAATCAGCAGCTAAATCAACGTGGAAACAAGGGAAAATTAAAAGATTAGATATTTTAGTTTGCATTGAATATAACATTCTTACTCACAAGTAGGATCCGTCATCGTGGCTATTTCTTTGCTGTTAAACAACAATCCTCGTCGATCGTCGTGTGTGCTCTGGCGACGAGATTTCCGCTCCTTATCGGTTGTTCGCCGCAGCTCATCTACTTCTTTCGCGAGCGATTGATGTTTAAACCTCAGCTGATCGAATGCACGTTCCAGTGAACGTTTCTGGTGTACTGTTTCTTCACGTACCTTTTCCGAGTCCTGAACCTTTTGCTGGAGATGGGTTATTTCTTCTAGCTTCTCGTTAAAGCTCGACTCGTGTCTCATGGACGACATTTCATCGCGAAGTCGCGCTATCTCCCTTTCGAGACTTTCCAACTCGTCAACGCGTTCCTGCAACTGACGGCCCTTAAGACCATCGATTTGTCGTGCTTCGTTCAGTTGCTTTAGCAGATCTTCGTTTTCCCGCCGAAGCGCCGACACAACCCGACCATCACCGAGCGATGGGCGACCGGTGGCCATAAAGCTTTCCAACTCTTTCTGCTTTTCGTTCAGCTCGCGGCGAAGGTTGGCAGAAATTTGTCGCTCTTGCTCGTACCGTTCGTTCGCCAATTTGCTGTCGAGGTTCTCGAGATCACTTTTAAGATTTTGTAGTTCGCGCTCAAGAACGTCTCGTTCCCCGGACGACTCTTCAATGTCCATTTCGAGACGCAAGCGTGCCGTGAGACTTTCCTCAAGTGATGCTTTCACTACACGCAGTTCGTTGTCCACTTGCCGGTGCTGCTTTTCGAGATCTTTCAACTTATCCTCAACTTCCGTAAGTTGGCGCTTAAGTGCAAGCACAGTATCCTCCTGTTCGTGCCTCTCGCGGACTAGTGTATCGATCGTTTTCCTTTGTACAGCTTCATTACTATCCATTTGTTCTTCTAAATTAACGATCTTAGCGGAAAGTTCCTGTACTGCTATCGTTAGATCACTGTTTTCTTTCCGCAGCTCTTCGAGCAAATTTTCTTTTTCCTGCTGAAGTGCTTCCAGTTCGGTGGATTGTTTTTCTTTTTTTGTTAATTCCGTTTGAAGACGATTTTGCTCCTCTACTAGTCGTCGTTTTTCATCCTCTAAAGCGATGATAGAGCATTTTAAACGTTCCATTTCCTCATTCATCGATCGCGAACGTTCTTTTTCCGTCTGTTCACATGCATCTCGACGTTGCTTTTCCTCTAGCAGCTCGTTACGAACCATCTCCAATTCGTCCCGTACCGTCGCTAGGTCACGTTCAAGTTGCGCTACCAAGCGTTCGGATTCATCGCGACAGGATCGCAACCTTACCAACTCATCTGTCTCTGCTTCGATCTGCTCTTGTTGCGTCTTTGCCCCATCAATCTGTTCTTTAAGCAAGGCTTCATTTTCGCTCATCAATTGCATGATATTTTCTTGCAAGGAATCTAGCTCCCGCTGGAGGTTAGCGTTCTTTTCCTGCAGCTCACGTTGTATGTCGTTCTGTTGTTCCACTAATCGTATTTGTTCCGCACGGAGCTTTTCCAGATCGGTAATGTACTTGAGCATTTCCACTTCCCGTTCCTCTAGCTGACTTTGAAGCGAAATATGCCTTGTGCTACACTCGGAATGTTCCTTCTCAATAAGTATTTTATCTTCACTCACTTGATCTACCATTTTCTTAAGCAGTTCTATTTCCTCTTCGAGTTTATGCCGAGCCGTATCGTACGATTCGCGATCAGTCTTTTGTTGCTCCTCAGTAAGATTACACTGCTCCCTAGCAGCTTCTAGCTCCGTTGCGATTTTAACCAGTGCGTTATCCTTTTCTATCAACTCCTGTTGTAGTGCTTCTTTTGACTTTGTCAGTTCTAACCGCTTCAACATTTCACTGTTTTCGTCTTTACTCTCTGTAAGCATGGTTTTCGTTGTTGCCAGCTCATGTTCTATTTCACTGCGATACTTTTCACCCTCCAATCGATCTTCTTTTTGCTTCTCCACCAATATTGCAAGTTCTGTGCGAGAAGTCGCTAATTCTTGTTCTAACTCTAGTATACGCGTTTCAAGCACTTTAACAGTTTCCTTAACGTGTAATAATTCTTCTCGGCCATTAGCTTCTTGTCTCACAACCGCTTCTTTTTCCTCCTTTAGTTGTGCGAATGCTTTGTTTGACGATTCCATTTCATCTCGCACTTGGTTCAGGGATATTTCTAACGCTTCACATTTCTTAGATTCTCGTGCTGCTATTTCCTTCTCATATTCACTAAACTTTTGTTGCAGTTCTTCGACACGAGCCTCCTGAGCAGCATGTTGCTGGTGTAAATCGGTTAACTCCTTTAGTAAAGACTCTTTTTCCGTAACAAATTGCGCCATATCCATTTGGTTGGTCTTTTTTGCCGTCAGTTCTTTTACTAAAGCTTGCATTTCATCAATCTTTAGTTGCAGATCGTTATTGGCTTTTACAAGAATTTCCTTCTCCTCGGTAAATCGCTTCGCTTGATTCTCTTGCTCTTTTTCAACTAAAGCACACTTATTTTGACACGATTCAAGTTCCTCTTCAAGAAGTTTTACGCGATGATCAACGTTATGCTTCAAATGCTGCAGCCGTTCCATACTGTCGGATTGTTTTAGTGCGTTTTCTGCAGACAGTTTCTCCTGTTCCTTTCGCAACATTTCTAACTCTTTCATCAGTCGTCCATTTTCCTCCAGAAGCAACTCTTTTGCCGAACGCTGATCGCTGATTTCCGATTCTTGTCTCACAATTTCATTCCTCAATGTTTCCAGTTCACCACTTGTAGCTGTTTCTTTTTCCTCTTTCAAGCGCATTAGTTCCTTCGATAACTCATCCCTCTTGGAAACGGCCTCATCGAAGAGAGTCTTCGCTTCACGACATTCCAATGACAATTTCTCTTTTTCTACAATGATCGTATTAGCTTGAGAAACTTGTTCTTCTACAGCAGCTTTAAGCGAATCACATAAAGTTTGTAAATCTTCTCGTTCGGTGGTTAATTTTTCGAGCGATTCACGCAACGTTACAATTTCACGATCGAGCTCGCAACGCTTCGCCTGCGTTTCTTTCTCCAGCTCCATCTGATTTTTGCGGAACAATTCAAATTCCTTTCGAAGAGTTTCATTATCCTGCATTTGATCCATTAGCTGAGTCGATAGTTCATCATATTCGGTTGTCTGTGTTTCGAACTTTTCTTTCCACTGTTTCAACTCCTTTTCCAATTGTTCGATAGATGCGTATTTGCTTTCAAGCTTCGATTTTAACTTTCCTAACATCACATCACTTGCTTCCTGTTGAGAACACCTTTCTCGCTCGAGTATCTGAATGTGTTCTTCGAGCTGCTCGACGATTTTCACTAACTCTTTTATGGTTTTTTCCTCACCTAGAATGGTGGCATTTCCATCGATTCCATTCGTCCGATCAGCATCGTAATCGGATGTTGCTGGTTGCAAACCATTCTGGTGAGATCCATTCGATGCCGTTTCTGATCCTGTATCCTGAGACAAAAGCAACTTGCGTAACGAATTCACGAGCGACTGAGCAACGTCCTCTACCTGCGCGGGAGTTTGTTGGTATTGGAGAACAGCTTGTTTGACATGTTCCAGTTTACGATGGTGCTCCATACAGGAGGATTTTAGCTGTTCGATCTGTTTGTTACATTCTTCCAACTGTAGTGTGAATTCGTAGTTTTGCTATAAAATGATAAATGATTTAGTTTTAGAATTGTATTTCCAACGTATACTAACTTAAACTTACCATTTCCAAGCGCTTCATTTCTTCTCGCTTTTGATCCAATTTGAAGGTATCCGACACATTTGAGGTGTTACCTCCACCACTGCGTGCCTCTTGAAGCGACTCTATTAATTCCTTCTCTCGGGCTTCCGATCGCTGCCGGAATCGCTCGTACTCGAACTCGATGCCGGTGTGCTGATTGCGATGCAGTTCCGCTTCTTTTACTGCTGCCTTTCGTTCCTTAACAGCTAGGGCGACATCTTGCTCTGCTTTGGTCACTGCTGCCATCTGGTGCTTCAGTTCAGTCTCTAGATGAGTGCATCTACGCTCGGTAAACAAGGTAGGGCATTATTAAAGGGAAAATAATAGGTTTAACGATACGAAAACGTTGCGCTGCGTTCCATTTCATTGCTCATTGTTTTCATTTAAAAACACTGCAGTTAACAATACGTATTGTAAAATTGGAATTAATAAGAATAAATCCAAAAATAAAAAAAATCGATGCACGACTTTTTTTTATCTTTAAAGCGGCATTAATAAATACGAAAAAAATAAACCATTACTTTGATAATAAAATAAAATCTAATCTGTCGAGAAAATTGTGAATAAATCTAATGTCTTAATCATAAATTAAGTATTTTTACAATGTAAACTATACAAACAAAATCTTATTTTTGATCTTAAATTTTAATTTTCATACTTTCAATTCCGTTTCACTCATGCGGCATGCTTGTATGTTCAACACAATATATAGAAATGTACGATCCTATTTTCAAGTAACACTATGAGCTAAGGTCAATTATC
Source organism: Anopheles marshallii (assembly GCF_943734725.1). Classification (NCBI taxonomy): domain Eukaryota; kingdom Metazoa; phylum Arthropoda; class Insecta; order Diptera; family Culicidae; genus Anopheles; species Anopheles marshallii. Next base: position 53,028,216 of record NC_071327.1, read on the forward strand.
ACTAAACGGTGTTTTGCTTTACTTTGCCACTCAAACCACCTTGCAATTGATTGACAGAGTTCATTATTAACTACAAAATCAAACTGGCGGAGTAGCAGCAACCACAAATACACCGATCACTTGGCGATCAAAGCAAGTACCAGCGAAGAATCGTGTGGAAAATCATTCCTACTGATACCTGGTTGATAATTTCTACAATACTGTCCCTTCTATTTGCTATGCGAATGATATTTACCGTTCCCCTAGCTGCTCCAAGCGCTGTTCCTTCTCATCGAGATCGCTTCTCAGATCCGATAGAGCTGCTTCACGCTTGACGAGCTCCTGCTTCAGATCTTTCCTCTCGACTAAGTTTTCTAGCTTGGTGAACTCCTGCAACTCGGTCAGTTCCTGTTCCAACTCCCGGCACCTGCGTACGAAATGATCAAGAAAAATATGTCATAAATGTTAAACAATAAACATAGGGAAGAACTTCGAAGCGATCCGTATGAACCGCGGCTGTTTGGAAGATCGTTGAAATTTCCGATCGTTGACCCATCAGATGTTTTGTTATGCAACTATTATACGATCTCGACGAAATGAACTGCCCTAAAAAAAGGGGGAAAAGAAACAGCAACAAACCCTACGCAGACTTACGAAGGAAGGTGGGGTGATGAAAAGGGCGTTGCAGTTAAAGAGAGTTCGACATTCCCTTGCGCGTAGTTTAGTCGGCGCAGTATTAATCTTGTCCCGAAAATCCCGAAAACGAATCGCTTACGTTGTGCGTCGTGCATTTTGTATGCAGTCCCTCGCCGTACGTATCAAGAAAACATTCTCGTAAACCGGCTCAACCATATACAACTGTGCAGAAAGTACTGGCCATGATTTGAACGTGTTTGAGTGCGGCTTCGTTTGTGAATGTTTGTGTCAACATTCCGCATTCTTCTACTTTGGTTTCTAACGTCTTGGAAGGGTGTTGGGAGTGATTGAGTAGCAAAAGACGCAACGTGTCGTAGAAAGAAACCTAATAAATCACCTTTTATCTAGGTGACGACACTGCACTGATATGCTGTGGGTGGGTAGGTGAAGATAATAGATCACAGCACATTATCGTCAACAGTAAAATTCAATCAGAATAGGTATCCAAACGTTTGTGTTATAAAACATCACGTTGTAACACAGCTCTCAAATGCGTTTGTGGCGTTCGATTACAAATAAGTCACCGCGTAACTCACCATCTGGGCCCGAATATTCCGTTTGTTGTGTGCTGCACCGGACAACACACAGTAAAGTTGATGAACACTGCGCGTAACACGACCTTCTGGCTCAACGTGTACGTCGTCTCAAAATAAACAAAACACCATGCACAACCTCCCCCACACACAGTATGGTGCACGCGCACGCTGTGAGTGAACCGCAGATTTGCGTTCACTTCTTACTTCGATCGCGCTATTCGCAACACTGCGGCTGTTTGTCCATGCGTTGCTAACGAAACGCGCATCTCACTGCTAGCTTCTCAACGAATGAAGAGTGAGTACGAGACAGAGAGAATTTTAGTTTGTGAATTCGCATACAAACTCACACATGGCGTGAGAATGATCGATGCAATTGCAATTTACATGTAAGCAAACGACACGCTGTTGCGCCGTGAGCCTTATTCGAATGACGCATATTAACCAAATTTTAAGGGATAAGTCACTATAATTTTGGATTACAAATTGTTTTTTTTTTACAACTAATAACCTGCCGATCACAGGTTATAGATAGATCGAGATGATAGATCAAGCCAGAGCTAGCTACAAATATGTACATCGTCTCTGATACTGCAGCTCTTATCTAAAATAAGACCTATTTTTCTTCTGTTTTCGAATTGAAGACAGAATAAAAAAAAAACAAATCGTAATCCTTCAAATAGCAGTGCGTCGGAAACTGAGCAAATAAACAAAATGGATCAAAATTTGGTCTTTGCTAGCTCTGTACGGAAGCGTATTTTTAGAACCGCGTAAACGTTTTCTCCATATGATTCCGATACAGTAGAGTACGTACAATACCAGTACGGTAGACAACATTGCTTAAATCGACTGTTGCCCGCCGCAGCTAATGCGACCAAACGCACAGGCATATTATTTTCAACGTACTGGATCTATTTCAAGCCACACGACACACGACGCACACATGAGTCGTCAGATTTTATGTACCGATTGGGGGACAATAATTTAATGGCTTTTAAAATTGGATTAAACCTAAGTTTTTTTTAAACTTTGATAAACAAATGTTCCATTGTGCCAGTACATGTCAGTAGAAAATGCACTAGCAATGAAACAGATCTTCTTTCCGTATTTGATGATTTGTGCGCATCGGTAAATAAAAAAAAACATTCGCTAGGTCGAGGTCAATGCAAACTTACCGCTGCTCGTAATAAGACTGTGACGGTGAATCGCCAACAGACGATCGACGCGTCCTACGCAGACTCTTCGGTGTGTGTAGTTCCCGTTCGATGGTTGCCAGTGGCGATAAGGATACATGTCCGAAGCTTACTTGTTCACCCGGTACAAACTCATCGCCCTCGACGGCGAACGGATTCAACAATCCGTTCGGCGATATGGAGCGAATCCGTCGTGCCAACAGGTCCTTATTGTCGAGTAACTCACGGTAGTTAATCTGCGACTCATCGTTTCCCATTAGTGCTAGCGTTGCGGAGAAACCTCCTCCATCCACAGCACTGCTGGCGTTCGGAAACTGATCCTCATCGGCCGACATTGTGCGAATGGCAATCTGTGGTGTTGCACCGTTCATGGTCATAAGATACTGCCCACCGATAAACGCCGCGGGAGGTCCCATCAGGGTTCGCCCTTCACTCATCACGTCCGGTGTGGGCCGTTGGGTAGCGGCTAATCTTGAAATTTCCGTCGTGGACGGACACCACGTTCGGCGCCGAGCGTTGTCGGTTAGTGCCTGCTGTGTTTGGTTCGAATTAATGAACTGATTCGTGCGTAGCGTGATGGCATTCTGTAACTCCAGCATTTTGATTTTGCTGTTCTTGTTTTGCTCCGAACGAAGCTCATTCTCCAGCCGTTTAATTTCCCGCTCGAGCCGCTTCATCATGGCCGCATCGGTGAGAATTTCGTTCACCTTTGGCTTGTTCCGGATGTTTTTGGCACGCATCGCAAAGCTTAGCGTGTAGTACGTTTCATCCACCACGGCCGGCGTTATGTTGCAGATCATGGAAGTAACCGCATTTCCACCGAGCGACGCTTGCAGGATTCTCGTCAGCTTCGAATCACGATAATTGATAAACTGCTTGTCGGAATTTTCGCTCAATTTCTGTATCACGCAACTAAGCGACAGAAGGCTCTTGTTGATACAAACACCTTCCTTAAATCGGGACCCAGTAGCACCGGTTTGATCCGCTCGCTCACTGCCAGCCAAATCAACTAGATTCAAAATACCGATCTGAACCGCCTCGTTATCCGTACTGCCGTCACCGGTCGTGGAACTAATAATTCTGGATTCGATCGTAATCCGAAAAATCGTGTGTGATCTACTAGACCGCTCGTTCATATTCGTTTCGCCAATCTTACGCGCTTTGTTACCATCTTCCACATGCTGTATGATCTGTTCCGCACAATTCGTGATGCATTCCTTCGAGTTTACCGACACATCGCCGCACTGGTTTTCCGCAATCTTCAGATTCGTGTTCGCAGTGTTCAGCAGATCGTGAATCTTCTCGTTGTAGATCTCGATGAACCCAACGCGAATCAGAAACTGACGTTCCTTGATCTTTTTGATTTGTTCAAAAATTTCACTCGCCGTCAGCGGTACCACGCCCGGTTCACGTTCGTTCCCGATCATGGTGTACGTTTTACCGGACGATGTCTGACCGTACGCAAATATCGTTCCGTTGATGCCATTGAGCGCAGAAAGAATCACCGGACGGCAAACGGTATCAAACAGCTGTCGGGTGGACACGGTTTCGTCGAAGATGTGATCTACAATAAAAAAAATAAAAAACAAAATTTAGTGAAAAGTTAAAAACAGTGAAGCAGTGAGAACGTAACATCCTTACCAAATACGAACGGATCACCATTGCCGTCGATCGATACAATCGTATTATCCCGGATGCGCCATTGCGACGCTAGTTTGCTGTCCTTCTCTCTTTTAATGAGTGGCCGCACTTTTATCGACACCTTCACATTATCCGACATGGTCTTTCGATGATAGTTTTATCGAAAATTTGCAATGCTTTACTTATATGTGACAGACTCTTTTCTCATAGTATGTACAGATACGATGCAATCAGGAAAGAATCAAATAATATGGCGTATCTTTCGTATTAGCTGCATGTGGCCATTTTATAGACGGGAACACACGCACAACTAAAAGTTTCTTGCAGTATATCAGGCAGTATAGTTATGAAATCGCAAAGAAACACACAAATACGCAAATCTGCACAATCAAAGAAGCCGCCTCTACAGAGAATGGTATTTAGCTATGGTATCTATAGTATTTACGCACTTGTTTTTTCGTTCAATTACTTTTGTGTATAACAATTACATAGGAGATTACCATTACACAATTATACAAACATTAAATTATAGCGATACGCACCACGCACCGCACAACAGACGCAAACCTTTGTTAGCTGTACTCCTAACTACACAAACGGAAAAATGTTCCGCGAATGCCGTAAACGACCGCTAGCGACAGTGGCAATTGAATTGAATTTGATAGAAAAACGATAATAAGACAGCAAGAAAGTTTTTCGTGTAGATTTTTTCTCGAGCAAATATCCGCTGATGAAAATGCGCAATTACAAGGTACGTAGATAATTACGAATCGATTTTATCGATGAATGAAACAAACGATGGTCTGTATTTTCTTCAATTTTCTGCATTGTACAATTTCTGGTAAAACTAACGATATTATAAGCTCGTAATTCCGTTTCGCAAATAAAATACTTGTAGGTTGAGATTCCTAGACAAAAGGTGCACCAAATTCAGTAGAGAAAAGAAAGAGACAGCAAATTGTTAGATTTTCTCCGTGCATGATATTGTAGCAATTAAATGAAGGAAAATTTTGCGCAAAATATGATTTACTTCTGATGAACAATGCAAACGCTAAGATTGCAAACTATTTCGTTTCAAATTCAATTAATATGACAAACAAAATAAAAACGATGGCTGTCCCTACGCACATCCCATCACTAGCAGCCTTGGTTGTTCAGCCGCCATATTGAAAAATCCATGAGCCTTTTTTCATCCGTCATCTGTGCCCGAGCAAATCGCAACTCGTACGCAGCGAGAAGTTGTGTCTTCATCGTCGAAGCGAAAGAAAAGCGACCGGTGGTTTTCCCTTTTTAGCTCCAGGTAATTGCTCCGCTCAATTCTCATCGAACGCAAAACAGACAGCCTTCCGGTGTGTGCACTATTTCCTTCATTTGGGGCAGCAATAGAAAGGCACAGGGGGGTAACAATAGGACAGGCAAATCTGTACTAGGTTGTTGGCGTGATCGGTGGAAATTGAACATGGTGGAACGGAGAAAAAGTCTTACGTACATCATTGTTGTGTTGCCTCCTCCGTTTTCGATGGGTCTCGCAGTGTTGCAGAACATTGGTTGGTGCAGTTTCGAAGTGGTTGATAGAATAAGTCGTACAGGTGAACGATGATTCGGTGTTGACCGAGCAACACCTTTTTGACAGCTACCCCGTATGTCCCGGGTTATTCCTTGTAGAACGAGGAAAAGAAAAATTACATAATTTGTGCGCTGGGGTAACATTACGGATCGTAAGCTGGTGACCTTGCGGCAGGTTCCAATAGAAGTTACGAATGTAAAATCTATCATTAGGTTGTAGCCATTAGAAACAATGATAGTGAATTCTTGGAAGTTAAATGCTTGCGTTTGTTGCTATGATTATGTAAGTTACCTTGAGCTGTGGCACCAAAGCATCGTTCTGCAGAACGATAGAAAAGCATTTTGAAAGTGGGCATTTTGTGTTACTAAGAACTGTCGAATGAACTAGACGTGGGACATACAGTAGCGAAAAGGGTAACAATTCAGCGGCAAGGCGTTAAAAAGGTTTCAAAGCAAATGTAAAGGATGACATGGGCGAAGAAACACAGCACACTACGCCATCCCGACGTCCCATGGACCTACTACTATCGTCGAAAACTACTCGTCTCTTGAAACGATGCGACTGTCCTGGTGTGTTCTCAACTGCTATGTCCAATAACGGTTCGAAAGATCTATCCCTATCTGCTCGCGTTTTTACATCACGAACGAACGCTGTGGAATGCATATATGGATGTTAATATTGGAGAAAAGCGCACAGAGTGGGTGGAATGGGGCCACTAGAACAAAAAACATGGTCCTTCCATCCCTTAAAGTTGCATGTGCAGTGCAAATGCAACGCTCGGACTCCCTATTGTTCTACGACTCTAGATCTGAAAATCCCGAGAGTAATTATTTGCAGTTACGTTAACCATATTCGAAGAAAAATTCACGTTTAAGTAAATATTTTTCAGGCAATCTGTCAAATAAACAAAAAACCGCGACCAGTAAACAAAGAGCGGGAGATATTCAGAACAGAAGTACAGAGGCATTCAAGAAAACGAGACTCGCATTCCTTCAGCCAGAATAAGGGTTCTCCCGCCCCAACACCGGACGGCACATCGTTCGCGGGCAGCAACGAGCGTTCCCGAGACATCTGCTAAAGAATTTGCTGTAAGCCAGAGAGGCTTCAACACACAAGCACGAAAAGAGTAATGTAGTTTTTATACCTTAATCCTATCTATCCTACTATTAACTATGTATCTAAAAGCTGCATATTTCACACTCACATTCATATTTGATGGTAATGTAATCATAACCTAGTAAAAAAAACAACATCAAATGAGTTACAATGCGATAACACTCGGTACAAAGTATGCATATTTACCCTCTAGGCTTTTGCTCCAGTTTCACAACTACAGTGACTGAGTGGCAAATCTAGAGGGTGAACTGCATCCATTTGGCCATGATCGATTTTGAAACGTACGTGATCGCTTTCCTGGGTATTTTAGAGCCTTCAAGCAGGAAGGAAGCGATAGATCGCTTAGACATTCAGTAACTGGACGCTTATCGGTAGTGTACGCTACTCTTCCAGGATATTCCGTCCCTTCCAACATGATGCCGGAGGAAGATGAAGAATTGACCCCTAGAGGAGGAGGGGGCGTTGGTTGCGGTGATGGTCAACAGTCCGAGCATCAACACGTCGAGAAACAGAGCAGCAGCCGCAATGGAGTAGATCGTAGCTATAATTCGAGTTCGAATCGGGATCGCGACAGTCGTTACGATGACGATTATCACCATCGTTCCAATCGAGATCGCGATCGGGAACGAAGTCACCGTGACCACCGGGATCATCGTGACCGGCACCGCGATCGTGACCACCGTGATCGAGATCATAGTGGCCGGTATCGGGATCATTATCGCGACCATCGGGATGATTATCGTGATCGCCGTGACAAACGTAGCCGATCACGATCGAAAGAATCACGGTCGCGTGATCGTGACCGTGATCGGCATCGGTCGCATCGGGATGATCGTGCATCACGTGATGCGCCCCGTCCAGAGCGTACGGTACAGGATCGTTTATCGGCAGAAATCGAACAAGAGCTGGCAAACCTGCGAAGGCAGCATGATATGAAGGAAGCATTAAAGAAGCAACAGCAACAAGAGGAAGATAAAGAAAAGGCATCCAATAATGAAGACGATAGCCAGGAAGATTCGAAACCTACAAGTAGCGGTAACAGCACGATCACTGGAACGAATTTCGTTGGACATTTTAGAAAACAGAACTCAGCTAGCTTTTTGCCAAAAAATGATTCGGGAAAGCCAGTAGAATATGTGCCCGAGATACAAACGGAGGAAGAGCGCATCGAGTTCCAGCGCAAAATGCAGGAAAAGCTGCAACAGCACCTTGCAGCCGAGGGTAAACTGTATCCACCACCATCTAAACCACAGCGTGATGCACCAGCCCCTATGTCAATGACAGGATTTGCAAACGATGGATCATTTCTGGAGATGTTTAAGAAGCTACAACAGCAAGCAACCACTGGCAGCAATGCACCGACGGTTCCACAGTTGGTGCCGACCGTAGCAACCGCTATCCCGCCGGGTGTAAAGCCTATGATGGTTCCTACCGCTGCTTTACCGAGAATGTCTCTCGTCGCACAAAAAGCGGGTCCATTTAAAATGGGTCCCGCCGTATCTACGGCTGCAGTGTCGCAGGTGGTGAAATCTTCGACAATAGACAAGGAACCTCCACCACCGGTGTTGCCCGTCTTTGGACGAAGGCGGGGTGGAAAAATCCTGAAGACTGGAATGGTTAAGAAGGTTCGTCCGGTCGAAGAATCGACGGCAGACGCGCCAAACGATGCCTGGACGCTTTACCTGCAGGAGGTCAAGAAGTACAAAAGTGCTTCTTGCGATGCAGATTCGAAAACGCGTCCCCTGGTCAAATAAGGATGATTTGAATGGGCAGAGTATCAGTTTTGGGATGTTTTTTTTTGTCTCGGGAGAAACCAAATTTTAATTTTGGGGTATTTTGTTGTTTATAACACATATTTGGCGTGATGTTTCTATTCTGCTCCACATTGCTGAAGGGAGTGTGATGAAGTTGGTATTATATTTGAGCGAAACATAGGAAGGTGGTGTAACCATAAGGTAAAAGATTCCTCTTTTTGTATTTGGCAGGTCGGTCTTTAGATATGTACATATGTTATCTAAGATACTGAATTTAAAATATCTTCTCAACAAGGGTTTTCTAGCATACCCTTTAAGTGCTATCATTTGCTAAGGTGCAAACGATATTTTGCTCTTAGTGCAGGCAATATATATACATAATTTTATTTGGGATAGGAAATAGAGCGCACACGGCTGTTCAACTTTTTCTACCACCCCCCTTTTGCTGTGGGGCTTATACACATAGACAACAACAAATCTTGACGATATTTTCTCTGGAATCTAGTGTTTTTCGCGTCACTTACCGACGACCGACAACAACCAGCGTGATGACGTACGAACCGAAGACAGCCCCGTTCGATCCTCGTTTTCCCAACCAGAACCAGACCAAGTACTGCTACCAGAGCTATCTGGATTTCCATCGCTGCGAAAAGGTAAAGGGCGAGGGTGATCAGGTATGCAAGTACTTCAAAGGCGTCTTCTCGTCGATGTGCCCGAACTCGTGGGTTGAGAAATGGGACACCCAGCGTGAGGAGGGCACCTTCGCCGGTCGCATCTAAAGAAATAGACCGTAGAAGATTTGGCCGACAACTGTGTGCGATGAGTGACGACTGGATCTCTTGCACGCAGCTTTGCTAGTAAACCATCAGAAGTAAAAATTCAACCGCAAAATCCGGATATGAATGAGCGTGTGTTACGATGCCATTCGCCACCATCTGTGTGGCGCGAAGCGCGCGGTAAAAATTAAATACACCCATTATTAAAGAGAACTGTACCGTTAAAACAAGAATTTGTGGGTGATATTTATATGAGTTGCTTCGAAAGAAATTTTATTTAGTTGTTAAGTTCTATCGTTATCGTCCCCCGCTTCGGAGCACTAGCCATGAGGATCAAATTATTTAGCTATTCTGTAATATCCCATTCATTGATAAATGATACTGTAAACAGCATTGATTTGCTAATGAGCTGTAGATTACTCTTGGTCCTTCCATGTGTTATGAACAATGCTTAACGTACGTTCTTGCTTATGAACCATGTGCCGTAGATGTTGATCTTAATATCAGCCTATACATGTGTATTAGCGAAGTGTTTTAAAAATTATTTTTTTTAATTTAAAAATTTAAATCAACGAATGCAATATAGCGTAATGCTTAAAGTTGATCCATTAACATTTTTTTAAAGAATTCGATACAAACTCCTTGAATTGCCGAACCGAACTGAACTCGTGTTTGCTATTCAAAATATTCCGCAAGACTTTTCAATCTGGTCACCCGAAATCATTTGTTTACCTGTCACAACTGTCAAAGTGTTGGAAATTTCGTTTACGTTTCGCGGGGCTAAAATTACATCACATTGTCCCCACCGGTTGCAGCAAATGTTGCTGTGCTCGTCCTCACAGTGTAACGCTGAAAACGGTCCCGTAGTAAACATTTCATCATCCTAAATTATTAATCCTTTTGTGGCAAAAATGCCTACAGCAGAACCACTACCGAACCACCACCAGAATGGCAAAGAACCGGCGGCACCCTGTCGAACGTGTATGGATTTTAAATCATGGTCGAAACAGCAACGTAAATCGCTTAGCACAAGTACCGGAGCCAGCAGCGTTGCAATAACTTCCGCCGATTCTGATGTGGCGCATCGGAAAACGGACAGTGCCGACGATCGGAACGGTGGATCGCCACCCAACTGCCCGCTCGACAAGGAACGCCTCGGCCGATATACTTGGGGATTACTACATACAATTGCTGCTTACTATCCAACGATTCCTACCGAAAAGGATGAACGGAATGTGCGAACGTTTTTCACGTCCTTCTCAAAGCTCTATCCATGCGAATACTGTGCGAAGGACTTCCAGCAAGAGTAAGATACCGCTCAAATGTACAAGTCATCAGAAGAATAAATCGATTAATGTTAAACCCTCCCCCATTTGCAGATTAAAAGAGATGCCACCGGAAACAAAGTCCCAACACGCGCTATCCCAGTGGCTCTGCCGAATACACAATCGAGTGAACGTGAAACTGGGCAAACCCGAGTTCGACTGCACGAAGGTGAACGAACGATGGCGAGATGGTTGGTTGGACGGGTCCTGTGATTGAATCGATTCGGCGCTCGGAAGTCGATTTGAAAAAAAAAAAAACAAAAACCCCACAAATGTTTTGTACTTTCGTATGATAACGCGTACATATGTTTTAGATTATATTTCTCTTAAGCTTCTACCAGTCGCACACTATCATTTTCCACGACGAAGCCAGTCTTGGCTATTTTTTTCTGAAACTTTTTCTCGAACTTTCCATCCACTTCTTCGCCAGTAGCTTGTTGGTAGCGTTTCATAACCTTCTTCTTTAACTTGGACAGCTTCATTTCGTTGTTTTGTGAAGTGAGAAGTGCGCGAATTACTTCGCTCAAGTTGAATTTTTCACCACTGCCGTTTTGTTCCTGTTCTACAGCTTTGATATCAGTTCCATTAGTCTCGTTTCCCGGTGAAGCTTTTCCATTCTCGTTACCGTTTTGTGAAGAATCTGTCGTTTTGCGCTTTTTCTGCTTACTTGAAAGTGGTTCTTCCTCTTCGTGGTCATTTTCGGCAGCGTCTTTTGTCTTTCGCTTTTTCTGCTTAGTGGGTTGGGGTTGTTCTGCTTCCGGGCTGGTTTCTGGTGCATTCTTCGATTTCTTTTGCTTTTTCTCTACAGGAACTTCATCGTTCTCGAAAGTTTGTTTCGTTTTCTTCTTCTTCTTCTGCTTTATCGGTGCATCCTCATTTTCTGTCCCCTTTTGCATTACACCGTTGTTCTTGGGATCAGAGGTACCATTCGTGGAAGGTACATCTGGCTCCGCTTCCTGACCGTTTGTTTGAGTCGGCGTTTGCTGATCATTTTTAATTTCCTGCGCTATGAGGTTCCAAGCCGTTTCTACATCATTCCTGCTTATTCCTCGGTTCGAGTTACAAAAGAAGTTCATAAATGGTTTCATTTTGCGCGGTGTATTATCGTTTCGCTTGATGATTTCAAACACGTTCATAACACCCCGAGACAGACCCTTGTGCTGTTCCGGTATTGACCGTATCTTACTGATCCAGTCTCCCTGTTTCTTGACACCCTTGGTTACCTTTTGTATATATCCTTTGGGGGAATATTTCTGCGCTTCACTGATGCAGACATTGTGTGCGTCGTACGCTTGACCCTTGAAATCTTTCTGGCAGTCCATGCACGATACGTTAATTTCACGATTGCAGCGAATGCCATGATTACTTACAACCTGCTTTTTCAGTGATTCTCCACAGTGATTACAGATGAAGAACACCATTGTACGGCAATTGTAGTCTTTTGTTTTGCGTTGTTTTAGTTTTTCTCGTCGCAATGCTCACGAACAGACAGAAATGCTGCACGAAACGCACGTGTAGGGAATGTTTACGAATGTTTGTGAGCCGATTGGCATTTCTGCCCGTTTGAATGTCATTTTGACATTTCCCGTTGAAACTAGCATGAAGCCGTGGTCGAACATAGCAAAAGTAACGAAACGCTTCAAATTTTGGTTTTGCAGCGGTTTCAATATAAATTTAGCTATTTATGGCCCAAAAAACTAAACAAATTGATTGGACAAATAGTACGTATCATACAGTGTAGCAAAAAGGTAAAGAGCGTACCGCGTGCAGAAAGCTGATGTATTCTAAGCTGATACCCCAATTATTGCAATAATACATGAATTAGTTCAGTTGATCGGTTTGGAATCATTGTTTGTGAATCGGAAGTTCCTTGTTTGTGTTGTTGAGCAGTTCATGCACCAGTTAGAACGGATGGAACCGCAATAAAACGGTATGTTATTCTAATTCCCTTCCTAATGAAACCGACTGATTGGGATATCCATGATCCTGCTGGTGAAGCAATTGACCAACATTGCAAACATTTAAGACCCACAGTAAAACCCATAATCTACCAAAGAACCTATCCCTTTTTGCTAACGACCAAATATTCTAAAAGGGTAATTATCATCGTGTTTATGTAGGTAAAATGATTAAATAGGATCAATCATACGCACTTTAACGGCTGGCGATCTTGCAAAGGACCATCCATTCAATAGCAGACAGTGCACAAGGAAGCACACCCTACTAAGGCAAAGGTGTGTGAACACGACATGGGCCAGTTTGTCTCATGGTGCATTTTTTCCGTTGCATTGTTTCAAGAAACCCCAGATTATGGGGTATATATAAAGGAAATAGTATTGGATTCGTGGGCGTTTTCATGCCAATGACACCGGTTAGCTGAGGCGATAACGTAATAAGCTTGATCGTGAGTGTTTTTAGTGCTTTCACGGTACAATCGCGCACCGGATTAAACAAAACACTATAATCGTTGTTGTCCTTCCTTTTCCTTGCATAGGCAATGATGGCCAGTGAGTGTACAACCCGCAATGCGTGTGCGTTGGAAATCCACAAGTTCACTACTACTGTACGGATTGTGCGACAAATTGATGCCCAAAGTCACGATGTCACGGCACGATAAGCATGAAAAAAGTGTCTAATGAACGGATTCGTCACGGCTCGATACGTTGCCGTCGTCAAACGAATTGCAACGCAGAGAATCAAAGCTGTGTTTGGTTTAATGTCTGCCATTGTCCTTCATGGAGTTACGCACCTTTCTCTGGGAATGAGTTGGGTAGAGGAATCGTTTCATGAAAGTGCTATGACATCTTCCTTTCTTCGATTGTCAACCATGTGTAGCAGCAGCGCCCAGTAGATTTTTTTTCTTTTGCTATTTACTCCCTGCCTGTTCACTCCTGGCCACTTGTTTCTACGCTGAAAGATGAATGGTGCCAGCTCGATGATCTTACTAACCTTTAACCACTCCCGTCACTGTGACCAAACAATGGCCATTCCGACGGTTAAACCTACACATGGCTCCATTGAAACGTGTGGAAGGATCCCACTGCGATCACTTGAAGAGGATCACTTGATGATCTGTTGTCCATCCACCCTGCGGCTGCAAAACGTTTTATTCACGATCCGGACGATCCGGCCATGTGGACTACATTTTCGATCCCCATTCCAGGGTGATTAGATTGCATAATACGAAAAATGGGAAGATGTAAGCCGAAGACAACACAGCAACTCACACTGTTTGCTGTTTGGAAACGGACCCCAAGCAAAATGATACCATGCGGCTGGCATGTCCCGATGTACAGGAATGGTCGTTTCTACCGGTTTGCAAAAGAAAATTAACGAAAAATATGCTCATTAAGCTCGGGTTAGGTTAGGCCATCCGGTTAGGGGTTAGTTTGGAAGTTGGAAAGGTATCGAAATGATCAACCTGCATACACAAACCATCCAACTACTATCTCTCCAGCAACCTGTAGCGCCTTCCCGAGATTAAAGCATCAACGATCGACATCAGCAGACAGAGATGAACTGTTTATTTACCATTATTTTCTTTCTTGCTGCGACTCCTTTCGTTTTCATCTCTGTGTATACCTGGCGAGATGATTACGAACATTAGGAACGTTACATCTTATACGCGAAGGAAGATCGAAGGTGAATCAGTTTTTCGAGAGCACATGTGGTTTTGTCTACTGGAAGATAAAAACAAAACACCGCAAAGGGATTGTTTCATAACGAACAAGCTAAGTTATGTACGGGAGGATCGTTTCTGACAGGGCAGCAAGTAGTGGCACACTGTCATCTTCAAGATCGAGGAAGGCGACCCGATCGTGAGCACACCACGCGTAAAACTTCGGCGCGATCGTGATAATTGAAAAGGCACACTGCCAAAAAGGTTGTTCGTTTAGCTTTCTAGTGTATCCGGAAGGAGTAATGTAAACGAATTTACTCGAGGCTTTCTTTTTCCCGCAGCAAGAAGTTTGACATCTTATTTGAAGTGGTTGGTGAAGAGCAAACAAAAAAAAACCAGATCACTTAGTTATTGAATAAAACATGGATCCTTTTGTTTGGGGTGTCAAAGCTAATATCGTGCATTTGTTGACCGGATGGCCACAGGACCATCATTTTTTTGCTTCGGCTCTTTACTATTCAACTTGTAAATCAAGCGAGATTCAAAGAAATCTCTCCACGCTATCCTTACCGTTTGGAAGAACGCACAGCAGTTACTACTCCACAGCAAAAGCCGCAGGCTTGTCTTTTAACATACATTTACATATTTCCCTACCAATTTTTGATGTCACTGTCTCCCTTCTTTCGTTTCCCCCCCCCCCTTCCTTCTCGCCGAGGGGGTTCACATTTTTGTGTAAATTAATAACGATTATCGGGACAACGGTGTACACACGACTCGTTTCTGCGTGAAGAAAAGCGATTTGTTTGACCTCGATGTTGCCGAGAAGTGCTGCGTGAATTGTTTGCCTGTTTGCCTTTCGCTTTCTTTGCCTCACCGTTTGACATTTGTTGACCGATCCACGCGGAACAGGTGTTTCGGTGCGCGGCCATTTTCCTGTCCGTTCTCGAAACCAACCGATCCCGATTCGATCCTCAGCCGTTCTGTGACAAATGTGTTTGGGCGGAATTTTTGCTTGCTTTCGGAAGATCGGCAGTGGTTTCTTTTGTGTGTGTAAGTGTTTTCATGGTTGTTTAGTAAATTCCATCCTCATTTGAGATCTAGCCAAGTGTTGTTGGGTCGGTGTGAAAGTGAAATGAAACCGGTTCTAGTGCGTATTTTTGGGGCTAAGCTAAGGAAAGCCCGCGCGTGGAGTGTGGCAGTACCTGCGAATGTGCTCCAAAACTCTGGCGAACTTTGAGTGCGTTCGGGGAGGGTTTGGAGTGTGTTGTGTTTTCCCGTGGTGTGGAGAGATGTTTTACCCCTGCTATCCGCTCCCATTTCGATGCAGTGGACCGACAAATCGAACTAATGACATGTGTAAAATTATGTAAAACAGCCGAATATTTTCGGCTCACATGTGCTATAAGTTTTGCTCGCAGCCCTCAAGAAAAGGGGGGCCAGATTTGTTTCCGTTTTTGTCTTTGTTTTTCCTTGACGTTTCTTTCGGAAGCCAGTCGGTTCCTGCCGTGGTTTTCTAACACAGTGTTGACCACAGCTAACGAGCTGCAGATCTTTTTTTTCACTCCAATTTCCTATACGCCTTTCTCGGGATCGGGTGCTGGGTGAGGTTCGGTATACCGACGATCGTTCCCCGGTCCCGGTGTTGTTGGGTGCATTGATTTCTTGCGATGACCGTTCGGAAGTTTGTCTCATCCGGGTGGTGTCTTCGTGCTGTTTCTCCTTACCTTACCTCTACCATGTGTTGTCTAACTTAATCATACCACATTAATGCCGACCACCCGAAACACACCACCCCGCGTATGAAGGGAGAGAAAGCGAAATGATCTACCGAGTAGGTGCGCCCTACTGAAGGGATCGTCCCCCTTTTGGTGGTCACCCTTTACTACCATCTGGCTCAGGTGTGATAAAACACGGCCACGGAACTAAAGCGGAACTGGCGGACTGTCACTTGGAGCTGTTGAACCGTCCATCTCCTCCATGGTGGACGATGGGTTTTGTGTGAGTTTTACATAATCTCCATGTTTTTTTTCGATCACTGGTTCACTCTCGATAATGGGTGCTTTCTTTGTTATGTTGGTGCAATGCAGCGACCTTTTCTTTGTTGAACAATATTATATGAACAATTCCTCAATTTTAGTATTTTATTTAGTAAACTACATAGTAGCAAGCTTTGCATGAATTATGTACAATTTTGGATTTGTAATAGTTAATAGTTAATAAAAGTTACCATTAATTGTAAATTACGACAACAGGAAACTCATATAACAGTTTAAAGTAAGTATGTTTTAAATAAGATCTCAAGACATTCGTTTGTAAACTTGTTCTTTTAAGTCCTAATGTTAATCGTTGGCAGTTGACTACGTCCTGTTCGTTCTATTCGATCTATGGTAGGGTTTACTCGAAGTTGTTCCTTAGAATTCGTCGACGAACAATATCTTGAAGAGGTCTAAGTTAAAGCTTACCTATAGTATTCTACTACAACTATTTGATATCTGAGTTGTCAATCAGGCCAATGTGATTCTAAGTAATCGATTATAAATGGATGAACCAATGATCATTCAATAAGACGATAAGACGATATAATCCAAAAACATACAAAGCAAAAGGATAGATTTTGATGAAGTAAATTGTTCATTTGATGGAAAATTAAAATGTTCAACTGTCCCAAAGTATAGGGATTTATGCATCAGATTGATGTATAGTGGACGATTGTTGGAATTCGTCTGCTTTAGGCTTAATCTGTCATCAGTTCTTTGGTACTATTGATCGAACAATTCAGCGTTTCAGCCCGGAAATCTTCGTCATCTGGTGATATACTTTTGTTCATTCTTGTCTGTGGATGATCTTTTTCTTTTTCGTTTACAGCCATGATCATTCGGATAATATCTGGTCTTGGTGGCGATCACGATCTTGGTGGGCGGCGCAGGTCGTAACGCGACAGGATCGGTCCAAAAACCCATGCGGACCAATCCTCTGTACGCAGGACTATCTATCTATGGGTAAATAAAGTCACAGATAGCCAGAAATGGCAGTCCTAGACATCTTCCGGTTGCTGTGCCGATGAAGAAGAACTGCGACCTTGGAAGTAAATCCATTTCATTATCATTATCATTGTTTAACAAAAAAAAAAATCTGAGTTTATTGGAGTTGCATGAAGGTAGAGCTTCTGAGTAGAGTTGAAAGAATGTTCAAGAACGATTCAGCTAAAACAAAACGTTTAATATTCTTTACAAACTGATCAAGCTCTAATTCAGCCATCTAAGTTTTTTTTAATAACCCTGGGATAAGCTTAACACATTATTACAAAACTGCAAAAACGAAATAAGGGCTGAGCTTATTAACAATGGTTTCTTTCAAGACATTGTAGTAATAGATTGAAGGTCTCAAACATTAATCAATAATTTCTTTATTAATACCCTTATTATATTATAAAACTTTTATTAATTAATATAATTTATTAATAATTAAAGATCTTGATCGCGCCCCTGTGAGAAGTAAATTTGGATTATGCAAGCAAAAATTAGCAAATTTTTCCTCTCATTAAAACATGAAGCGATGATGTTGACGTACATTTTGCATTAGCTCACGTGTGCCCCTTAAGTGCCCTTTGCACAAACTAATTTTCTTGCTGAACTGTTTTCAACCCCAGTGCTGCCACACATAATGAGATGTATTAGTTTTTGGGCTTATTTAAATCATTTAGTAATTGCGAGCAGCAGGGCGCACAACAATCGTGCAATTATGCTACTTGATCGAGTGGTGCCGATTCGATGGTTATCGAATCATTGAACCATCTCTCAAGGGCGTGACAGGACAGTATGGCAAGTTATCGGTGGACAATCGATGTACTTCTGTGAAGTGTCTTGGGATGTAACATCCAGCACGGACATAAGCACATAAACGTAAAGGAATAATGCTTTAATGAATTGCGCTTCACACGTACCAATGATATATAATTGAGCCACTTTTTTCTTGTACTGTTTAGCAAAAAAAAACTCGCCATAATCCATTAACCGCTTGATAAGTGCATTGTGTGAAAATCGTTCTTCCATTTTTGCAAAACAGCAATAAATGCACCGAATGTTTCAACTTGCATGGTTACCTTCAGCCCATCGTCGAAAAGTACCTTATGGGTTTCCGCAACAAAAATTACCAGACTCATCTTTTGTTCGGTCGTATTTTTCCTCGCCAAGGTCTTTCCCCTTCCTTCAATTGGTGATCAAATGGACAATATTGTCTGATGGCTTCGAAACCAAGAAAACAAAAGCAGAGATACGCAATAACAGCAGCAGATGCACACGCGTGTGAGCGGAATTTTGTGGCCGGATTTGAAAATTGTCTTCATCTTTGGCCGCAGCCGAATGAAGAATGATGCTTCTTACACCGCTGGTAGCTTAATTAGAGCGATTGCGATCGTGCCAACACGAATTCGATACGCATTCTCGTTCATTAGCCTCGGCGGTGCATGTTTTGATGGTACGGTGGTTTCGGCCACATTCGTGACACGATCACGCTGTCGATGCGCGCATTGTTGACCATCGCCGCTGCTTAGTGAGGCAAGCCAAACCGTACCCCAAGCCTTCCTGCGATCGATGACCGATCGTTGTTGTGATTTGCGTTTGCATTCGGTTGTGAAGAAGCATGACGACCTTTCTTCCTTGGGAACACGATTGGCAAAAGTGTGGCTCTTGCTGCAGCTGCATCTCCCAACTGTAACCCATTCCAAACCGGACAGAAGCTGTTAGAAGCTGTATGGGCTTTGGTTTTCCTTTAACCCCCGTGCCATGGCCATTGGAGCCCCCGGGTATGTTGGAATTGGATGTTAAATGCAAAATGTATGCGCCTGGCTGTTTTGCAGATGGCGAATATCGACACTCGTTGGCCACTTAGCTTCAGCACTGCAACTGGTTGGTGATGATGCGTGTAATATACGGTTATGGGTCTTTTGGGAGGAGGAAAATAGCGTCTGCATATTGAAAGGTTTGATTGTTCCCTTCCAGTGACAAGCGTGGAATGAGCTTGTTGCGTGTTGCACACACGCAGCTGCTGGTGTTGCGATTGTCAATTGATTAAATTATTGCTTGTAATGGCAGAATTGATTGATTGTGTTAATGTCTTATCATATTTGCGGTTTATTTTAATTATATCGCTGCTTGATACTACTTTGAGTGTTTGTTGTCATTATTAGCTTTGAGACCATATGGGAAGAATTCGTTAGTTCGATTATACCTTACATGGAGGAATTCATACATGAAGACTTTTCATGTTTTGGTGGACATCAATTCCACAGGATTTTTGAAACTCCGTCAATCGGTGTAGATCGCGTTGTTTTTAATATTCCTAAAGAGATTATTCCCTAATCAGCTCTTTCTCCAGATTTGACCATATCTGTGCATCTTATTATGGTGATACCTGAAGCCACTCCACTGAAGCCGTGAACCGTTAAAAGTAATAAAAAATGCTGAGAAGCAGTTCAGTGTTGCTTGGCATCCAAAGGAGTAACCACAGATGTCATTTTCTACAATTGACTTCTAGAGGTTCTATGTGAAATTGTAAAGATTCCTTTTTGATTTATGGATAGATTCCAGAATTGACGAGACGATTCCAGAGACAAGCAATTTGAAGCTTCACTTGTCATTAATGTCAAACATGTTTACTATCAGCGTTACGTTAAGCTACTAATTGCATGACGTAAGAAGATGCGTTATCCTGTTCAAATGTTTCGCAATGGTTCAGGCAGAAAAGCTTCAAGCTCGTTGAGAATCGTTGACCCTTTTTGACCACAAACTAGCAGTAACTTACGTATCGATGTAACCGCACGCACCACCGTACCAATGTAACGTATGATTAACTATGTCTAAAGTTGTTGTCCGAGTATTCGCTCGGAGATCCCTTTTCACGATCATTACCGGGTCGGCAGAAGGCAATTTTGCCACACACTTAAGTACGGCAAAGCTCCCGGTCATAGGGCATGCGGCGGCAAACGAACGGCACTGGCACTGTTTACTGAAGAGCACACCGCGTAGCAGATCAGCCATCGTTTGTGAGTTTGTTGCGAAGTACCGCCACTGTGCGAACCATTCATGTACCATTCTAATTTTTTATTCCTCGGTGTTAAACGAGCACTTCCACAGGCGAGTGAATGGTGTGCGCGCGAGCGTGAGTTTAGCCATGTGTGGAGTTAAGCAATGTCTAGCCGCGTTTCGTGTGCCCATTAGCGGTAAGTTGGTACTTCCAATTCTCGGTGGATCCGAAGTGTTCTGGTTTGGTTTTTCATTTTTGTCCCGTAGCTATTTGGCATTGATCGTCTTCTCGATCCTGGCTGCATGCCACAACTGCAATGCAGGATTCGATGACTGCAAACCGAAAGATCTGACCTTGGTCGTCCGTGATCTGTCCAGTGACGGTATTGTTGGACATGCGGAGCCATACATCGAGAACCTCCGAGGTAAAGCGAGTTCATCAGAGATCTTTTCTTCCGCTACAATTTCGGTTGAACTTTGACTTATGAACTTCTTTTCTTGTAGATGCGTGCACTGTACGCAGGATTGAAAGGAAAGGCACGAGAATGGACAGCTTTGACATCTCGTCGGTAGCGTGCAACCAGATCCAATCGGAAGCAGTCATTTAGGTAATGATGCTAAGTGACGCAATTCATTATACATTATACTATCTCCAGCGTGGGACGTTTGTGCTACGCTTCATCTTAGAGAATTATGCCGTCTTGTTCGAGATCTATTAATCAGAGCAAGGTCACATCTCTGCTGAACTCGGTTGTATGTTGTTGTTGGTGGTTTAATTTCGAGGCGCTATACATTACACCATCGTCGTCGCCTTCACTGCAGCAAACTTCGAGAGTGTGAGCGAAAAAGAAGCGACAGCGCACCATCCTTTCTCTCGACGTTGGTACCCTTTTTGTTCAGGCCAATCGCTGCTTATTAATCATAGCTCGGTTCGGAACCGATGCCCGGTACCGTTTCGGTCGGTAATTATCCTTCGTCACATGGCAGGGTTAGCCTGAGCTCGTTGTGTGTCCAAGCAATCAAGCACGGAGGTTCGAATCATTTTTTTTTCTACTCTACTGTTGGCCTATTGCCAATTTCGTGGAAGGAAAGGTGAGCCACACTCTCTACCCGTAAATAGGTAGATGAAATTCATCGCACATCGGATATCGTTTGCTCAACAATACCGATGCCTGCCGAATCGCGTGTCATAAGTGGGCCTTGCAACGGTTCGAATACAAATTAAATTAAAAATGTAGAATATGAGCAACAGCGCATAACCTTCTGAATACATGCGAATTCTGGCCCAAAAGTGCAAACGTTGTTGTTTGAATTGGATATAAATTGGTGCTGCCCGAAAATCGCGCATGGAAATTGAGACGAAAATAAGGTATAATAGTTCATGGAGGATCACCGTTGTGGAAAGATGGCTCAATTTAAGATTTTGTTTATTAAATGCTATATATTACGCAATTAACAAACTTGTGGTTATTACAAACGGTATAGATTTCAATGTGTGATTGCCATGTAATTAGTAATTAATCATTGTCTCAGTAGGAAATATTCTGATTTCGAAAACCTGCAACCGAATTCAAAGATCCACTGCGATCACACACTATTTGCACTAGTGCTACTTTGTTGATTCTCTATGAATCTAGTTGCCCTAGTTTAATCAACCAATTCAAACATTTTCCATTATGGTGGTGCAATTGTTCCATGTCCATAGCAGCTCGCCTCGCCGTTTAACGCATACAATTTAATGTGGCATGTTGAAACCATCAATATTTCATGATGCCGATCAATCAAAATTGGTTTTTCGGTACCGCTGGTGCGATAGTGGCCATAGTGTGAATGATTAATATTTGCACGTCGTTTGGTGCACTGCTCCCGCACCGCGTTGCTTAAAAGCTTCAGCTGACCCGAATAACCTGTTAAATATTAGTTCAACTTTTGATCTCGTTCCTGGTCCGTTTTTTCCAAAGACAATCGAAAGTGATCGTATGGACGGCGGTGTTTCCTTTGGGGCGGTACGATTTAACCTACTAACCCGGGAAATGTTTTCATTGATGGCATAATTATATTAATGCACAAATAGACTCGACCCATAAAGATTTGATACGGTGGCTTTTTTTTAAATTAAATATTAAATTAAAAATAGAGTAGCTCTTATGAACTATTTATGAGAGTTAGTTCAACTCCGTAAGAACTACAACAACACGTGCTCCCAACGTATTTACATTATGCAATCCAATAAGACGCATCGTAAAATCTAAAGTACATTTACCAACCGGGCAATAGACATCCCCCCTCATCATCATCATCAACCTCATCCACGTCGTCTTCGTGGTCGTCATCATTACTTAGGAAAATTGTACCGGCACACGTTGGTACGGTTAGGGAAATCTAACCGAACACCACCAGCTCCATCCAGAGACCACCAATAAATCTCGCGCAGAGCGTGTGCCCCAACCCATTTGTCACACCGTGTGGAACGGTCTTCTGCGGCGCGTTCGAATCGCGTGCGAATCGCGTACCGGGAGAATGTTTTATGGGTACAATTAAAACCACAGTGGCAGAGCCCTGCCAAAGTGGTTGCCTGTTCGTGCTGTGAACGACTGTGTTACCATGGCTACCCATCTTCAACCAAGAGCGGCAGCTAGTGTGAAATCCTGTAACTAGACGACAGACGCGTCTGGGGTGAGTTTTCCTTCTTCTTCGTCTGTCTTGCTTCATCGCATTATTTTTCCTGCACAATGGGGGCACCGGGTAGCTGCAGCTTCTTGGACAGATGACAAAACATGATGCAATGACGGCCACTTGCGGATGGCGTCTACTGTGCACGCGGAAAGGAAACTCCTCTGCACGGTTCGTTCCCGAATCGAATGGATTTGACAACAGCTGATGGGTTGCGCATGCACTATTTACTGCGCATCGTACCAACCGCAAACGACCGCACTTTCATCACGTGCCGTCAGTGACAAAAAAAGATGATGGTAAGGGCGTACGCTCCCTAACTGTGACAAGGCAAGCTGCTTCAGGGCAGTGCGCTTATCGTTTTCCAATGCTGTAATATACCATTCTGCACTCCCGATCAGTCCTATCGACGGTGACTGATGACACCGTTGAATGTGAGTTGCGCACCTCATTACACAACAGCCGCTACCTCGGTTAGACACCGAAAACACCTTTTCCTTTTCCCGAAAAAAAGACACATACAACAACAGATAAAAAAAACCCTTCGTCGGGAGTTCGTCGCTTGCCTTCCGATGTTGGTAACGAAGTCATTTGTTCGCTTTCATTCATTCGCCATCTTTGGAGCTACTCAATCAGCACGGTCTCGTACCGGTCAACGGTTGCTAAAACTTCGCTTGATTGATTGTAGTCTCCCGCACGGATGGTTAGTCGGTGTCGATTAGTCGGAAGCATTAGGTGTCGCTACCATCACTTTCGTAGATCGGGTCCCGTCCAAAGAGCCGGCGAATTCTTCTAATGATGATGGTGACTTTCGTTGTCATCTTGGTGGAACCGTAGCCGTCGGTATAGGTGATCATGTTTTACGTTACCATGATCGTACCACCATTCTTCTGGTGTGTCTCACAATAATCTTTTCATCATTTGATTGGCCATTTAACATTTTTTCCTGCACGTTTAGCTCAACGCTTGTCCGAGAAAGAGTGAAAGAGAAATTTTTGGGTCGGTGTCAAAGTGGTGTCTTCCTTTCGAATCCATAGACCGGGGAGCTTTATGGCCGGATGTTTACGCACTTATTCGCTTGCTTTTTTGTTTTCTGCACATCCAGCTTTGTATGTTTGGTTTTGCGATTAATTTTACGCATGTTACTACCTGTTGCGATATGCTAATTATGGTCTTAAAATTGATACTGATACCTGATTGAGTGATGAGAGGATGGTTTGCATGATAAGGTGAAATTTGTGTTGAGCGTACCGGAAAGTTTTTGACCTTTTATTGTATTTTTGTTCCCAGTGTGGTGCTTTGATTTAATTTTTCCCTTTTGTTTAACGAGCCAGTGCCTTGCGTAACGACTTCCTTTTGACACTTTTTATTTTAACATATCCATTAAAAATGGACTGATTTAACCGACATACGATTTTCCTGGCACCTGCTGGCGAGCCCAACTATGTTTCGTCTTTTATTGCTATTCCATAGTGCAGAGATAACATTTTATAATATTATCAGTTAATTTGTGACAATCAATGCTAATTCAGTTCAGCAACAGTTCAGTAACTATGCTCGAAAATTTGCTAGTGTTGTTGACGCCACATCGAAACGAAAAAGTTTTACATCGTGAGACACGGATATAGACCGGATATAGCGTTTATGGTATTTGTTATATCTGCATAATCTTAATATTAAGATCGAGAGAGTAAAATAACCTCATTGTTTCTTCGGAGATGTAGGAGCAACCGGCTAAACGATGAAGAAGAATTTGGTCAAAGTGAATATTATTCTGCGAATCTGTCGGCGATCACCCAGAAGGCAAATTGTACCGGTGAAGAAATTCTTTCAGGCGAAGCGCGACGTCGGGGTCTTAATGTATGACGGCTTATTCACCATGTTCCGTGGAAGAAGGTCCTTCTGTGGTTAACTATCGTTTGAAAAAGGAGCATAGTTCTTTCTTTAGGACTAGCGGTGACCTGGGTTATTCACCACAAAGTGTCTATCACAAGTTATCCTCCATAAAAGCTGAAATTCATATTCATCAGAAAATATCACTTGACAAATTGTGTGTGATTTTTGGACTGTCCTGGTTTCACCCATCATGTCAAGAAATCGAGAAAGGATATTGGAAAATAATAATAGATAATAGACGCAAAACTTAAATTGCCAAATTTCTAATAAAGAAAGCACTCCTATAGCTTAGAGTCTAAAATGAATTTTCAGTGTATCGTCTAGACTACGTAAAAGCTGAACGGAACGAAATGATTTGAGGTTTTGAGTGGTCTTTGAAGGTTTTTTAAACGTAATATTCAACCATTTTCTTATTCAATCATGATATCTAGTGCAATTTTTACCCAAAAGTTATGTACTTACCGATGATTGCAAATTGATTACGAATTCCTTAATTCACGTGTCGAATACCTAAATCAAAAGGACGTGATTCATTCTCCACAATCAAATCTCAGCATTTTTGGCGATCCTTCTGACACCAGCATCTGAGCAGTCTTCGGATTGTCAATTCGCCGCTTAGGCAATTCAGTCGCCCTGTTAACGTTATGTTAACTTTATGCTTGAATGCATTAACATTTTAATAGTACTAACACGGATATGGGCCATCCGCATTAGAGCAACTGGAACTACTAAAAAAAATAAACTCAATATCTTTTCGCCCATAAAATCCTAGTTTGGAATGCAAGCTATGCAATAATCGTAAAATATAAGTACAACATTCCGATCTTCTTGGCCTCCTACAGGAAATATCGCAAACCATCGCCTCCCACGCACCGACGTCCCAGCGGCGGGAGATTGTCGATAAATGGCTAAACTCTCCAGACCTGACCCTGCCCATCCTGTAACGCATGTTTTATAAATTCACCTAGGAAATGCGACATTTCCAGCGGACGGCGAGATCGAAAGGTTCCGCTCCGCAGTGATTAATGTTATAGAGTTAATATTGATTTATGATTACACCCAGGTCCGCGGCCACAGTCATATCCGATCCATCTCGTTCCCACTCAGTTCCGTTCGATGCGGAGTACAATCCAATCGGCTAATGTCGGTGCAGTGTGTTGAGGTTTAGTTTCATTTTTAAATCATTCGGCTCGATACACCGTGGTGCCATATCGTTACGAAGAAACGTGAACTCGGAAGTGGACGATGGATCGACGGACCGGAGGAAGGAACCACAAATGACGCTCTCCAGCCAAAGGGCAGGAAGTGGTACGCAGAAGTCACAGCAAAAATGCATAATTGATTAACCATTATGAGATGGGCGGATTTTTGGGAACCGCTCCTCTGTTGACAGTTTAGGGAAACTTCGAAGGGAAACACCAACCGGGCGCCAAAGAGTGGAAGAAACAGGTTAGAAAGGTTCCTCTGGTTTACAGCCTTGTATTCGATGGTAGGAAATTGTTTTGTCCCCCATAGTTTTTTTCTTCTTTTGTACCTTGGTTGGCAGCATTTGGGAAGGAAATTGAAGATGCTGTTGAAGCGTTTTGTTAAACGGTTGTTGCAAAAGAAAGACCTGGTACACCCATGTTGTACAGCGTGCGTTACTCTTATAATTGTTATGATGCTTGTGTGCTGCTTAAGAGCTGTTTAAGCGTACCGAGTGAGGGGGACCCACGTACAGTAAGGCGTAGTATGTATATGTGTGAATGTCGATCGTACATTATGACGCATTGTCCTCCGAATTTCATGCTTGGTTCTTCTCGCATTCACCTGTAATGTAATTTAAAAGCATGTCAATCATGCATTAGATTCCATTTCCTCTACTGTTACCTTCACTTTTCCTTGCTGTGCAATAGTGTTTTAATACACTGTACTGTACTGTCCCGCCGGAACCGTACGGATGATTGATTTGAGCGATTTGATTTGCAATCAGTTCCACTTTCAGAGCGCGTACCGTGAGTGAGTGAGTGTCTGGTTGGCGAGGTTCCTCCCAGTCTGCTGGAATGCTAAGGAGATGATTGCATAATTGTGGGAAACAAAAACGAATGTCGAATGTCCGGGAAGATCTGGGCAGGATGTCGCTAAAGCGATGCCGCCGGTGTCTCGCCCATTCTCCCGGATAGCGGTCTGTGCTTGCAAGGGCTTAAAACGTTGAAAAATAGCTACACTAAACGATCGTGCACCTGTTTCTGTTGATGGTGGATGAATGAAATAGACGGTACAGATGGTCATCGTCATCGTCGGCACACGGGTTGATAAAATATTGGCAAGCCAAACGGGGATGAAAACTTCCCATAGCTGCATTCCATCCAGCTAATGGATTGGATTTGTGCTGTGGAAGATGATGATCAAATATTTAAACAGCCGGACGCGGTCAGGTTCCTCCTCGAGGTTTTTTTTTTACCAGCTTTCCGAACTGGCCACAAACTGGCGTGTTGTTTAATCGATTTCAACTTTCTCTAGGCCTGACGGTGCGGTGAGTTTCGGTCAAAACAAAATGGTCCTCCTATCGGGCTTGCAGACCTTCGGTCGATTTGCTTCCCGCTCGTTAGCCTCTGTTTTGGTTTTTGCGCACCATCTAGATTTGTTGTCTGGTTCGAGTGAAGTTACTGGCAATTTGTCCATTGATTTTTTCGCATTAGTTTTTCAATGATAAAAGTAATTTGTTATGTTGCTGTTGTATATTTTATTAAGTTATGATGCTAGCAATAGCAAATGTGCACCGAAATTCATTTAAATAATTTAATTAAAAATTACAATTTTTGAATGATTTTGGGTGAATTAGGATATTTTTGGGTGTGAAGTAGATTCAAAATAACGTTACTGCGCCGGAATACAACGCACTGTAATGCAGCAATACATGTCATCTTTATCACAACGTATAGATCCCTCTGTCTGTCTCGTTTACCGTCATGAGTCGTCAGGAAATCGTCTAACAAAAGTGCCTTGTTGGAAAGTTTCCACTCGTTACGCTAACGCTAGCTGCCAAAAAAGCGTCCCTCCAACTCAACCGTGGACCTCTCCCATGTCTTCCGTTTATGCTAAGATAAGTTTAACTTTGTCAAGTATGTATATCATCTTCAGCGGATGCGCCTAGACGAAAGAACCAAGCGCACAAGCTCTGGTGCATAAGACAAAAATCGGAAAGCGAAAATAATGAAAAAGCGGGTTAAGGATGGTTGACGCAGCCACCGTCAAGCCATGAATGTAAGATCTTATCCGAAAACTACCATCGCGGACCACTCGGACCCACTTAGTAGTCCGGAGTGGACGCGAAGCAGTGGGAGAGGCAGAGGCATCTTTTGATTGGGCCAACCTGTCTGGGTTTGATGATAGTCTTCTTCAATGGATCGATTTCTGGGGAAAATTTGGAGGGAAATTTTCTCCGAACCGACGGCGATGGTGAGGCTGACGTGTGGTTTCGCGAGGGCAACCGAGAAGAAATGGCTTTTTAGTTGTACTTCGATTAGGTATGATTATGAAAGCGAACCGTTTTGTCGTGGTGAGATGTTTTTTTTTCCTCTTTCATTCAATCTCTAGACGTTGCGAAGAGCCGAAATCAAAAAGCGGAAAATCGATATTGGAAAGGTGCTTTTAGTAGTGGCCGGTTAGACCAGATAGCGAAGGATGGAAGGAATTCGATGAATGGAATTCGGAACGGTACGCCCGATCGCACGATCGGGTGAGGTCGATCGTGAAAAAGTATTCAAAATTTAGGCCTTCTAATAGGAGACGGTTGCATTGAAATGCAATTGATGCCTTCTAAATGAATGATGTTGTAATGTCTAATTTTACATAATTTCATTGATTTACGTAACTCAATCGAACGGCCCCGGTAACTGGATGTAACATATTAACAATAAATAGGGGAGTTTATTTATTATCATGATTTTTTTTTTTGTATTTTATAGTCCTTCTGTCGCAGGTCAACAAAGTTAAGCGGTTAAAGCCAAATTGTTAAATGGGCATTAATATTTTACAAATACTAGTTGTTGATATACAATTACACATCGACGTTAAAATTACACATCATTGATCTTATTGGCTCAACGACCTAGTAGAGGTAATGGCTGCCACATAACTGCGAAACACCAGTACTACTGGACAAGTAGGTTTAAGTAGTACGCTTACTTTCACTTACATTTATTTTTGGGCTTAAACAATTGTACCGTTGATGATTTAAGTGGTTTTTTAAATTAAATTTTTGTTATAATGTTAACTTTAATGTTTTTTGAAGCATTGGTAAAAAATAAAGATCGAGGCAAAGTCTATTCGATTACCAGGAGCATTGTGAGTGTCAGTCGTGGTCAACTGCATCTCAACAATAAGACATAAAAGAAACATCCTATCAGGGTCTTAATTGATGATATCGAGACGATACTGGACAGCAAATTGATAGTTGGGGATCGTGAACTTTATGTCCTCCACCGACTACTACAACTCCTTGTGAAGAAGATCCTTGTGTGGTTGATAATCAACGAAATGGAAAAAATTTCTTCGCGATTTATTTTCATTTGTGAAATTTGAGATGTGCCTCTTCATTTGCAGAAATCACTAAAGAAGTAGCTGAGCTGTTTGCTATTTTAAAGGTAAACATTTAACCGAAAAACACCAACACTCTCCATGATCCTCAGATGCAACCATTAGAGCTTTCATAACCAAACCTCAAACGAAAGGTCTCTTCCAATAATTTTGTGGCCCAAAACGTAGGGACAGTTGATCACCAAGGTCTCGAAAAAACTTAGCTAAAAGCAAACATTTACCTTTTTTGCTGTCCTTTGCCTTAGGTTCCTGCCAGTTTAGCCTTTAGCCTTTAGCCAGCCTTTTTGAAGACTTATTAAAAATAAGACAGTAGTAAACTTTATGGCATTCAATTAATTTTATTATTTATTTTTCATCACCTTTTCAACATCAGATCTATTGCATGATTTTTCTATTCCCAACTTCAAAAAATATTAACACAATTCATCCATAATCCATCTCTTCGAAATTATCTAGAATCAAAATTAAATTGATGTAATCACCAATAAAAATGCTTTAACCGCGTGACAGTACCAGTGTTAATAGACCCATTACTACAAACTCATCCTTTCTGTAGATAATCAGTGCTTAGATCAAACGTCTACGAGGGAAAAGAATAATCTAAAAACTGAATTATTCGATGTAAATTAATTTATTTTCATGTTTGAAAATACGCCGGATTGCATTTTAAAACGGCAGTCTTCATATCGTTCCTTATCCTAAATAAACTAATAAGAAATCATAAATAATTCATCACCGAATTGCAAACGTGCCGCTTGTGAAGCGTGAAACTCATAATCCTCCAATTTTCCCATCATCAAGCTTATAGTATTTCCCGTCCGACCCTACTGTTGGCGTTAAATGTGTTAAACATGCTTACATCATTTACATCACTAACAAAACCAAATTGCTCACGGTGACTAACGATTACTAACGCCCCATTAGCAGCTACCATACATCCTGGAATCATCTCGTGCCCATCGAACCGTAGTACCGCGGTTGTGGTAAATAATATTGAATTAGAAGTGTCGATACCATCGCACCACCCATTTGCCGAAATAATAGTGCACGAACTGTAAAATTGATGAGTTTAAAAAGATCATGCTCAAACAAGGGTGGGATTTTTTTTTTTTGCTGCTTTGGGGTGAAAAATGTGCCCGTTGAATAGTGGGAGGATCACGAGGGTGTATCGGTTGTAACCTTTTTGACATATTCGTTTTTTTTTTCTTCGTTTCGAGCGGTTTTTATCCGTTAAGATGTTAGATAAAGCTGAACGGCTATGATAGGTGCTGCCGGGTGGCTAATTGGTGGGTTTAGGTCGTTGAAACCCGGTAGCCGGAAAACTGAAGAGTGTGCACTGCCCGCCTTTTCGAATAGAGTAATTAAAGTGCAAATACGTGGCATTTAATATATGTGATGAAATTAAATTCATTAACTGCAGCTTAAATTGTGCTTAGTTTAACTTAAAACATATTGGATCTTTTACCCGTCTTTAGGGTCACAAAAGCCTACAAAAAACTACTTCGTTTACATCCTGTTTTAAAGTGCAATCCATCTCAACGGTTCATGGTATCGTTTTATATTCGATTATTCAATTGTATACGCATTTTTGATACCTACCACCGTTTTTGGATGGTGGTGTTGTATGCATTGAAAACCTTCCGTCAGACCGACGGACGGACGGTCGGCCTGTCATCATTGTGGATCTGTTTTGGGTTTTCCTTCCGAGTCTCCGCGCCCTTATACATAATTCAAAAGAGCGTGACAGTGGCACGATAAAGCACATCATATACCTCGTGTGTGCACCGGAACACAGACGCCGTCACAGTGACAGTAGTGTTTTAATTTTCGCACACGGAAAATCGGACCACTCAGCCCTGTTCCTGGCGTATCATATCGCTTTTCTTTGATCTTTGCGACTGATTGACTTGTCTGGGTTTCGTTTTATTGCTTTTGTTTGCGGACTTTTTTGCACCTCGAAAAATCATCGCACTTTTGAGGTTAGGTAAGTGAAGTGGGGAGAATGAATTTTATTGACCACACGTGAATGCACCGCATTGCGCAATTTGGCGAAAGATCTAGTTTAACCATAGCCCTGCTGTTAGTAGGCACAAAGCGAAGTGAAAAGGAAATTTGAAGATAAAATCTTATTTGAACCCAGAGCGACCATGTTGTTAAGTTACGATCGTGTAAAACTCACGCAAGAATGAAGAATGTGAAGTACTAGTATTTTTTTTTGCAGGCAAAACAAGCATGACAGTCCTGTCCGGACAAAGGAAAGCTTCGGGTTGAATGAATGTTTAATTGAGATCGCTTTGTTCGCCTCCAGATTGAAAGGGAAGGCCATTTCGACGTAATCACATCGTAACAGCAAACCAAACTGGCTCGGAAAAAAGGAACTCCCTCGTATGCGTCGTGCAGGAAGTAGAAAATAATTTGGCACTGTTTTGTGCACTCGTTAAAAGCTCCATAAAACTAAGTCACCGCGAGTCAACCCCGACGGCGAATGGCCAAATTGGAGGAAGTAGAGTAATCAGGTGTGTGTGTGTGTGTGTGTGTGTGTGTGTGTGTGTGTGTGTGTGTGTACTTTTGTTTATTTTTAGGGTAAATCCGATGAAAATAGAGAAAGGTGATGTATGTTGTTAAGGTGCGGCCGGCTTTATATTTCCGATCCGTTACCCAATACCATCCGAAAAAAGGCTAGTACCGATGGCCGATGGAGAGATTGTGTGGAGTTTTGTTCAATACCGAAAGCACCTCATGCACTATGATGTTGATTAACGGCTGCGATGAAAGGGAGAGTGATATTTTTCCCCATTAATTTTTAAAATATCAAACAGAAAGAAAAGTCATTCAGCATGAGCATTGGTTTTTGTTAGAGTTGGGAAACTGTACGATAATTAAAAGTAAATGAATATGAAAATAATAATATACAACAAAACAACAAAGGGAGTTTAGAAGAATTGAATTAGTAGAAGTAGAAGTAGAAGGAAAGTAGAAGAAAGTGATAACAACTCACTTCACTTGTTTTTTTTATCAAATAAAAGAAAATTGAATAGAAAATAATTAGATAAATAAAAGTTAGGCAACATTAAATAACTGTAAAATATAATAATTCGATATTTTACGCTCACTAGTTCAAAAATTGCATAAATCATTAGTTAATATAGCTATACGAAAATTAAAAGAAAAATAAACTTTTCGAAGCTCAAGTAACTGTACAATACATTTTTTATTTTTTTTCTCACATATCTGGTGATTGCTATGAATTAAATATTGTGTTTTTTTTTAATTCATTTTATGTTTTTTTTTGTAATGCCCCGACTGACTTGTGAGGCTCAAAAGAGGCGGGCAAGTGATATAAAAAAAACAAATAAAACATAAAATGCGGATAAGATGTTCAAGATTAACATACACGTAGAGCAAAATTGGTCTTTTAGCTATGTAAATCGCTTCAAAGACGCCGTGAACTTGGAAAAAGTGTAATACAAATGTTTCACCATATAATACAACTTTACTGACACCATTTAAAAATTTCCGTATAGAATACACACGCGAACATACTTTCCGGGAACGATTAATAAACTCTCCGACACAAATCCTCCGCGTTGTGTCGATCATCCAAGTGATCGTTAGAACCTGGTGCTTACTGGAGCCGTTGGATACATTGAAACCTTACCATGGGTAGAGGGACACTCAATGGGCTTGAAATGAAAAGACGTTAGGTTTGGGTTGGAGAAGATACAGCCTGACAGTCTAAACTATTCTATTCCGTGTTAACGCTCAGACTTGAATGATTCGCTTTATTTAGCTGATTCTTCTGTTAATTTTCTTCCAGTTAATTGTCAATCGAACGATTGATTCCTGTCGCAATGCTAACCATAACAATAGTTATGATTTCCCAATTATTGTTTGCTGCTACGCACGCATAAAATGTGTTACCTGTTTGTCGAAATGTGTCAATTGCTTGCATAAAATGTGACGTACTGACCGGTCGTTATTTCTGATCGGTCTGATGGACATAATTTTCGTTTTTCCCAAAGTCCGCACAGCATCGTTGGTATTTTTTTTGACGTATTGTCTATCTTTTATGACATTTTTATCTATATCTTCAACTTTCATTCTTTTGTGTTTGTTTTATTTTATTTATTTGAAGATGCCGGCATTATAGAATTTGAAATTGGTCATCTTTTACAAAGCATTCCCTCCATGTAATTTGCCTTATCCCGGGCATACTTGGTTGTTGCTGATGTTTTTCGGGTTGTTATAGCTATCGTGTTCGTTGTTGTTGGATGGAGGATGTTCTACTGCCCTGTATGTGCCGCATGATCCGCCGCGTGCTATTGTAAAATGTTGTCCGCTGAGGTACTATTGTTTGTTGTAGGTGACTTTTTGACCGTATTTAAAAAAAAACGCGATCTTAATTCGCGATGTTCTTGTCGCTCCTTGATCCGGTCTGACCGAGAGTGTAACAAAACAAGCAACAAATAGGATGGCACAGATACAACAAAACACTCCTACCACGTCTACTTCCCTATTTGTAAATCATCGTTTGTTTTTTTAAAAACAATACTTTTTGAAGTTTATTATGTTTTATAAATTTACAACTTCCAAAGTTTAGCCAAATTCCTAACTCATATTTCACATATAAGAAAAACCTTACAACGTTAATACTTAAAAACAGTACAAAAAACTATGTTTCAATGAATAAAAAAACAAAACAAAATTTGTTTACGTGTTGGAAACAATGAAGTGTTCAATGGCAAAAAAACAAAAAAAACAGTAACAAATAAGCAAAAACTACAAAATCTTCTAACAAACTAATTACGCTACATATAAAACGCGCGTATGAAGGGGAAAGATACGTTAATGACTCTATCAAGCGAATTTAAAATCCATTGTTTTATGTCTTAATGCAACACATAAACCACGTGATTTATCGGTTTTTCCTCATGATTCTCCTTTCCTTTTGTAGGTTGCTTTAGTTCGAAAATTTAGTAACAACCGAGAGGATATTTTTTTGTGCAGATCTTCCAATATGGTCGCAAAAACAAATTGTTACTTCCTTTGCTTTGCTATTCCCTATCCGCTGCACACGCTACGCTGTAAAGCGCAATAACGTTATGTGAATAAGTAAGCGATACAGTAAAACGTTATACGTTATTCGTCGTACGGTGACAGATTTATAGATGGCGTTTGGAAGCGGTAGCGTCTTCTTTCACTAGCGTTCGTTAGCCTTAGCAAAATGCCACACGGTAGTAGCACGGATCTGTCATCGTGTGATGAAAAACCTAGCTAATCCTGCGATGAGTAATGGACACAGCTGACGGATGCGCTTCAATCGCTTAAAACCCCGTTGAAACGCGGGTAGCATCAAACTTGGTGAACTGTCTCTAGTTCACATCTGGGGTTGTGATGTAACGGATGAGACTCCGAACGCGTGACATTTGGAAGCAATAGGTGCAACGTCTTGCAACTGATTGATAATTATGCAAATTAGAAAACATTAACTGGGCTTTGTTTTGTTCGTTTGCTGATTTCATTCCATCGATCAGATAGTATTTTTTATCTTCCCGTTTGTGTTGCTAGCAGTATAAAAGCTCCGATTAACGTTTTTTTTGCGCTGTCATTTGCTTGGGTACAGGCATACCTAATTCGCGCATCATCAATGGTATTTTTTCTTTGCGCTTTGTGCCCAGGGAGTGTCCAATGGTGCGGTTTTTTTTCTTATAAATAAAACCCACAAATTTGCAATCGTTAGGATTTCGGGTTTACTTTTTATTCCCGCCTCGAACGCGTTGTTGCGGAAACCTTGAAAGAGTAAAGTATCGGAGCACGTTCATCTGTCGATCAGAGTTGGTTCAGTTGCTTTTGGGATCATCGTTCCCATTTCGAAATCTTAGACCGCTTTTGTACCCGTTTGCAAAATTCAGCGGAAAAACGGTCCGAAAACCATCTTTATTCATTCATAACTAGTTTCTTTTCGTCCGTAAATTTTATATTTCACATCGCACCAGATGTGTGAAGACACACCGTGTTAGTAAAATGTCAAAATAAATGGGAGATTGGAGCGAATGTGGGTCCGTTGCTTGAAACACATTCACCAAGCGGAAGGTCGCCATGGTGCTGTATTGATCGTAATGTAAGATAGTAAGATTAGTATGATCGTGTTCATTAGTAATCTCTTTGTATTTATGAACTCAAGGAATATTATGTACTTCCTATGCACTATTTTAGAATTGTTATTCTGCCATCAAAAAGTTAAGCGTTCTTGGTTTAAGGTAACTATTCAATGGCATATTTGATTATTCCATGCGACTAAATCGAGGTACAGAAAATATTGGAAAGCCAAATGCAATCGTATGTTTTATGAAAATGCAACAGAGAAAGCGTTCTTATTTGATAGATATTTATTAGGTGCTAAGAAACTGCCGATTGTATTGAAGATGCAAAATTTGTATGGTAATTTTATTTGAAATAATGGGTCACTCCAAATATTTCACTCTACGAAGTAATCTCCGTTACTTTTGACTTCTTTTTGGTGTTTTTGTCATGTCACAAATTTCATATCTAATCTATCTTATAACTATCTCATACCTATCTACAGTATAGCCCATAAAAAAATGTTAAGCTTATTTTTTGCTGTTTAGAAACGATATTTTCACTCATATCAGATATGTATGTGACCTCTAGGAGTCGTGAGATGTTAACAAAACAGTGATATTTAGAAACGAAGTTGTGTACGATGTCCACGAAGGAAGTCGTATTTAGTTTACGGGAAAACTTGCAAATTGCGGAGGCTGTAGGGTACCATCTGGTCACTGTATATCACATTAAAAGTAACCTCCTTGATGATCAACATCTAGAAAGCCAAGATAAAGCTAAATCCTTGATAGAAAAACTAAAACGAAATTCAGCACGACCCTTCCGAGCATTGACGAAAAACGCCAATATCTCCAAAATTTCAATGAAACGATTGGTCAAAGATAACTTAAATTCAAAGTCCAGGGCCCGAGTAAACTGCCACTTAATAACGGACCGGATCAGCGCACTACGGTTTGAACGATGGCAGATTTTGTTGAACGTATTCAGGAAAAAGTATCTGATCGTCGTGTTCTTTGGTCAGAAACTTTTCACCCTCGATCCTGCTTGGAATTCGAACATGGTCAGGTTCATTCCGTCGCAGATGATGGAGGATGTTCCTGAAAAGGAAATATTTTAGTGAAATACTATGTCTTCCGCAGGAATTATGGTTTTCAGAGTAGTTACTTCTAAAGCTGCGGGGCCACGAGCGTTGAGACTGCGTCTCAAATCGCCTCAGTCACTCATTTACCTCAAAAAGTCACTCAAAACCAAAGTCTCCGTTGCCTCTTGAGGATTCCCTCAATTTCAGTACAGTGGTGACCTTACTGGATTTGACGTTGACAACATACAGTGTGTGACGAGTAAAATGTTTTTCATGTATTTTATTTTTTTGTTTCTACTGTATTTTTGTTTCAATTTTATGGAAAATATGGTAAAAAAATGGTGGTTTGTTGATTAAAAACTAAATCATCATTTTCTTAATTACAGGAGCATAATCCATCAATCATATTGCAGTTGAAAAGAATAAATTCAATTATAAAACATGTTCACAACTTTTGTCACACATTGTTCCAAAAAGTACGTTGCGGAGACATAAAAACATCGTACCGTACGCCAAAACATTGTGCTTGTACAATCATAATTACGCATAAAGCACTTTCAGAATGTAGTTACATTCATAATAGTACGCAAAAAGTGTACTTGTATAAAAAATAAACCATTATTCTTTCGCCATACCATCGGCAGATACAACAGGTTTTGTTTACATTTTGAGCTGCTGACTGGCCGAATCTGTCAAAAAAGTCTCAAAAATTTTTGAGACTTTTGTAGATGAGCCAGGTTTCCCTCAAAACTCAAGTCACTCAATGTTTAGAGTTTTGAGGGAATCCTCATCGCTCGTGGCCCCGTGGCTTAATGGTTTGCAAATGACTCCGTTTTTCATCAAAGTTGTTTTGTAGGTGAATGCCGATGTCTTTTTGGACATTTTGATGGAGGAGGTCTTACTTAGGGTCAAAGAAAACTTTGATGAGCACCAGTAAGTCGTTTTCAACTAGACGGAGCGCCACTCGAAAAAGAGTCAAGAGTGGCTGATATCATGGCTTTTTGACCTAACGTTGTTTGCCCAGGGCCAGCCCAGACTTGAACCATTTCGATTACTCCGAATGGGCGAATGTTCATGTAAAAGCCTGTGAAGAATTTCACTTCATGAGAAAAAGATCCTATAAAGTGGTGTACCGATTTTCGTATTTTTTTTGGGCCATACTGTACGTATCGAAATATTCTTCGATGTCCTCATACAACTGGAACTGCTGGTTAGGCAGAGTTTGTGCCGTTAAACGAAACAATTTTTTTTCAAAATAAAATAAAAATTCCCTACCTTACCAAATAGATCTTCACCGATCTGGATCAAAAAAAGGTGAACGTTGTCGTTTTTCAGGATAATTAAGGATTTTATCATTTTGCATAGTGCTCGCATCAACCTCATTAATTGATTGATTTGTCTAATTTCAATAATTCCGTTTGTTCGAACTGACAGATGTGCAGATAGTGGGTAACATCTAAAATTTAATTTTTATAGTGAGAAATCCTCTGTAGACGATTTGATTCAATGTTTGCTGCTAAATCAAAGCGTGGTTCATTTGGTTAGTTTGAAAAAAAGTAGTATTTCTCGCAAATGACGTAACGACCTAGTATGTCATGCCTGTCATTTTTGGCTTGCTAGCCTTTATTTTATCAAGTAGTCGGATAATTAGTCCTTGCTACGGAGGAACGGATCGGATGGGTTTTTTTCTCTACCTTATCGTGTGGGACCAGCGTGGTTAGCAAAATATATCAAAAGTATATAATGCAATAATTAAATAACAAATGTGTTTAGTTTATAATCCCAATTTGATTAATGATTGTTTGTATACGACTGAAAACGAGCGCTAATATCTGTTACATAACTCTATTTAAAAAAATGGCCGATTTAGTTGCGGACATGTTAATTCAAGTATTCAGAGTATTGTTGGGCTAACTTTTGTACTGGGAAAGAATTGCAAGAAAGCACGCAATGTCATTTTGTTTTTTTTCCAATTTGTTTTTCAAATACGCATCCTTTTCAAAACGGATACTTAAAAAGTAGCGCTTACATAAATGTTTCACATTCAACCTTTTTGCAACTATATCACCATCTGTGTGTCTGCAATCATCAACTTGTTCAATGTCATTGGAACCGTTAATGTTGACCATTCACCAACCTACCGGTGGGATTTAAACCGTTCGCGTAGAGCCATCTTTCTAGCTTTCTACACCAGATCTTGGTTGGATGTGATGTTTCAATGTGGCGAAATGGTACTTAAAAAAAATAGCTACCCAACAATCGCAATAAATCAGCTGCGTAAGCTGAGTGGTGGCCCGATCGTGCGATCCCCTCGGACAAAACATTACCGAAAAAAGGGCCCCACTAATTTAGCAGTTGCTATGGGGCGGAAAAACTGAATTACTATGCAAATCATTGACCGTTTCACCCTGTGGTGGGTAGACACGGTATGATGACACTACCGCAAGGAAAGGTCCATTTTCTAAGTGACTGAAATTGAGTTTCTTCGTTCGTGGTCACTGCTGCTTGTTTGTACCTATAAATTAGAGCGCAAGCTGCGTAAGACGTTTAATTCAATTAAAACATCTGCCTGCACCGCGTTGTGCTTTTCGTTTTGGTGAATATAATCCTTTTCCCCTCACCAATACACCAAAGTTTTCGTGGAGAGATGTGCAACGATGTTTCGCACACGCATTCACTCACGCAAGTACGCACGTGGCCTTCGGTGGCCTTTCCATACCCCCGTACCCTTGTGGGCCGGAAATGGTTTTGTGAGCAAAAAAAAAATGGAAAAAAATAACCTTTTCCACTTTAGGTAGGCTAATTCGGGTAAAATAGCCATGCGATTCGGGTGATCGAGCGAACGAGTAGGCATTTAAAATAATGTGAGCTCTGCCAAGGGTTTTGTTGGCTGTGGGTCGAATCGTCGGAATATTGTTTTATTTGTTCACCCGATGTGGGTTTTCTTGTTTTTTTTTTGTCTTGCGGTGGTATTGCAAGTTTTCCTCAACGCTATGTTTCGCCGCTAGGAGATGGATGGTGTGTGGCATGTCTAATTGGTTTCAAATTTTTGGAAACACTGGTACAGAAGCGAAAGGTGAATGTTGACGAATGATACATGCAGGATGAAACCGTAAGTTTCCATGGCAATCGATGCGTATTCTTCTCACAGCCTTGTCGGATTCGTTATTTGCTGACAAATGTGCAATTTTCCATTCGTTCTAAGCAAAAGTTTAAGGTTTTTCAACTGCCCTTGCATGCGTCGAATGCATCGTTAGGCTTTCATTAATGCTAATATTGGTTAAATAAATCACTGCATGCGAATGGCAATTAGGTTAGAATAGATTATTTCACGCCATTTTTAAACCAGGGTTGCCTACCCAGCCCCTCAAAACAGCATAAAAGTTGTTTGATGTTGTTTACTTTAATTTCTACTTAAAGTTACTTGGTTCTTTGTTGATAAGTTTCATATTTTTATTCATCGCACTGTACTCATTTTATTGTGTCATGTGATTTTATTCTCCTTCAACGACTCGATGGTTTTTTTTTACTTATTTCTTATTCTTATTTACTTATTATTTACGCTTACCATTATATTACACAAATTTAGTAAAAAATATTTACATATGAAATTGAGAAAAAAAAACAAGTGTTAATAACCCTTTTTATTTTGGATCGATAGTTTATTGAATTTAATTACAGTTTATCTTTTCGCTGCAATCCAAACTGGGCATTGAAAGTTTGAAACGCTACTGAACGACTTAATGACTACTGTCAGTAACATAAAATTACATTGGCGGTTGCCTTTTTAAAAGAACCGCATTTCTGCGCAATATTTCATTGCCAACATTGCCTCCTTTTTTAAACTCAAAATCTCTGTAGGTCATGGCGAATCTGAGCATCAGAGCAACAAATAAGTAATTCGTAAAAAAGACCCAGCTGACAGCCTTTCTCCTTGCAAAGTGAATCCTTCTCTCGCTTACCATTAGTTCCGTTGCGTTTCCCTTTCGGTGGCAAAATTAAAGAGTTGCTTACGTACCCCCGAGAGGTCAAAGCAATTAGCGTTATTTTCGGCACAAGCTTTGTAACTTCGCAGTTATTCCGTTTCACGACGAAAAGGAGATTGTTGGAAGTGCATGCGGTACCGCCTGGGGCAAGTGCATCTTTCCGTTCGGACGTCATTGATCGATCGGTAAGTCAACCGAACACTGTGCGTATTTCTACATTGTATTCACCGTGAAATCATTCACCCGATCACACCTTACATTATCACCGCAACCACCAAAAAAGGGCGTCTCTCTTCCGCATGGTTGATTGACGCGACCATTGAATCTGGTTGGCAGTTTTTGAATAATCAAATAAATGCCTTTTCTTTTTTTTTGTTTCAGCAATTGTGACAGCCGCACCGAAAAAAGGGGATGAATAAAATTGTTGCATTTATAAATGCGAAGCGAATGCGTTGACAAAAGGAAGGATGGGATGTCCGATGCAACGGATGGTGAAGATTCGCGCACTGAGACGCATTCCTCGAATGCTTTCGATGAAAGTGCATTAACACACTGCATGGGAAGGAAACTCTGCCTGCCCTGGGTGATGATGATGTGGGCCCAACCCAAACCGACGTGCCGGTCGGCGAGACAATCGATTTATCGACGAAATAGATGCAACATCAGTTCGGGCGGAAGGGTGAGCATGTGGTTGGAATATTTCACCGGTTCACGTGTCTTCCCGTGCGTCCGACATGCCGGTTTTCGCTTCGGCCATAGCCGGAAGGAAGGATTTTCGATGAAGATTAGCTTCCCTCCACCCGGAGCGCATGGTGCATGTCTTAATGTTTGTTGTTATGCGTTGCACCGGTTGTGCGATGCATTTTTAAATATGTTGTGCTACAGGTGCGTCCAGATATTGGCACTAGCATTCCACGCGGTGGGCATGGGAAATGAATGCAGTCAAAGAAATGCCACCATCCGATCCGACACCGGGTTCACTTTGTAAAGGTCGAAAAGATTAATGTAAAATTAAATCACAGTCCTCTGTCGTAAGGGAACGTCGATGTTTGATGGTGGTGGTGGAATTGATCGGTATGTTTGTTTATGTAATTTTATTGGCCGTGTGTAGGGGAGGTTCGAATAGATCGTTGAGGTTGTTTAAAATCCTATCTCTTAATTTTGGGAGCTAGTAATAGATTAAGCAGTGATTTATGGGTGGATTAATTTTGTTGATTTGGGGAGAAGCAAATTAATTGAATGAT
The DNA here is from genome assembly GCF_943734725.1 of Anopheles marshallii. Lineage (NCBI taxonomy): Eukaryota > Metazoa > Arthropoda > Insecta > Diptera > Culicidae > Anopheles > Anopheles marshallii. The sequence goes on from NC_071327.1 coordinate 53,069,983, forward strand.
TGTGTTGAAATAAATGTCTGACATCGATACATTTTTCGAAACGGGATTGCAACTTTTATTGGTTTATCCTTTAATATGGGGGGCCAGCATACATTTATTCACATTTTTTTCGATTGTTTTAATATTTCTAGCTCGCTATCTCTTTTCTAACTACCGTAATGATGGGTATGCTGACTACGATGGTAGACCATGAGATGAGAGAATTATCTAGCGGCTGATAAGTAAGTAATTTTTATGTTTTTTCGTCAAGGTCTGTTTCAAATTCCCTTAAAACATTGATTTTAAAATAGTTTCGGTAGAAGATTTAATTAGTTATATTTATTTATGCACAACTCACAACTGTCTAATTGGTTGTTACTATGGGTTTAAACTAAGATTATTTTTTTCGAACTTTGATTTCGCAAACTCAATCGCAAATGTCAGTGCTGCGAGTTTCCGTTTCATCGATCATAGAAAAAATGTGTTTATGTTGACCACTCCAATTACTGCTGCTTGTTATGTTGACAGATCGCCCCCCTTTAATTTTGGTTCGTGACTTGTGTACTCAAAAGCAATGATAAGTTTGCATTTTTTTATAAAGGTATACGAAATACTTCAAAGGCTTTTCATTTTCATGCAATAATCATTACATATTTAATGATATTGCAATATTTTTGATAAGGTTTCAAAACATCAAACTGTTAATTCCAATTCCAATTATACAACGTACAATCGTTCTGGACATCTTGACCTATCGCAGGAATAATTTACCAGCTGTCAACTCCTGTTCGACAGCCATGAAACCGTCAACACACCGAATTTTCCCCCCGTCTCGATGCTTGTGCGTGCGATTTCGAGAATTGTGTTGTTTGGTTGTATTCTCATGACGTGATTAACCATTCATATCTAGAGACAAACTTGAAGATCGGCTCGTTCATGTAATTTTTGTTCTTCAAGACATAACAAGCACACCAAAATTTCCTCTATAACGCTTGTAAGTGGTTTATAAAAGGTTTAATGTATCAGAAGTGTATTGGAGCTGGAGCAAACTCCAATTGCTCTCGACTACACATCTCATTAGTTCTCAATAATCAAAAACCTTAATAATCTTGGCCAGGATATCTCAATAAGATCTCTTCGCCGAGTCCCCCCCCTCCCTGGTTATGCTGTCATCGTGATTAGATTGGCCATTCTTCTTCTTGGCGTAAAGACCTCTTAGGTCATGTCTGCCATTTTCGACCCACTAGACTTATTTTACCTCGTAGCCGGATTGTTTGCTACCGGGGTCCGGATGGGATTTTGTATCGGCCCTGTTGTGTGGGACCGCCCGGCCGCACATTGGTCATTACCAATGGTAAATGTTTTCGTAATACAGATTACTATATTGCATGCAATTTAGGTCACGAAAACAACAACATTAAACGAAATTAAAAGATTAATTTATAATTCACATTACAAAACGCCAAGCAAATACTAAGAACTATTTCAATTGCACAAACACACACACACAACTCAATGACACATGTTTTGCCCACTCATTTCATCTGTTAGCCCGGGGTAGATGAATTCATGTTTTGCATGTCATGTTTACTTCTGTTTTAAGTGCACAGCAGGGCAGCAAATTGAATTCTCGTTAGCATTATGATCGGTGGACAAATGTTGTGTGCTGATTTCACAAAAAACGACCAGTGATGAAACTTTAAATTACAAATCGTTACCAATTCGTTCACACTCACGATCCAATCCTGTTGAAAATGATGAATTCCCTTTTTTTATGCAAGAATGGTTCCATTCACCCGGCAAGCAAATTAACTCGGCTGGTCTGTGTAGTAAAATTCTGCCCTTCATCTTCTTACCACTTCTGGCTGAAGTTTCTAGACCTGTTCGAGCAGAATCCATTTGAGTCCATCTTAACACCTGTACCGCCAACCGTTTACTCGCGGGTACTTTTTCCCTTCACTTATCGAATTGTGCAAAGAAGGTTGATATTGGAAGTAGTAAGGTAAATCCATTACAACATGCGCGCAACGACACCCCGACGATCGCTAGACTGATTATTAAATGGCGATGCAATTTGAGTGCATCGCTCTGCACACATTCGGTTTGGGATTTTTTCACCTTCACTCCTATCATAGTGCGATTTGATCAAAACCGTCGAGGGGGTGGTGGGTGGAAACTGTGAAAAAAAAACGAACCATCTCAGTACCAGCGCATCACCATAAGCCAACAGCTTCAACAAGTACCATCTTCCTGTTTTTCGAAGTTTCTTGCTTTTCCGTTTGCCACTTGCAACCAAGCACGAATGTGAATTGATGCATCCCCGAATGCACCGAAAATTGCATCATCGCGCGCACAAACAACATTCGTCGTCGATGCAACGTGTTGCGCTATGCGGTTGTGCACATGGTGTTGTCGCCGCCGACGACCACCGGTGCGATCGGGCGAGAGTGAATTGATGCAATGTGCTCTTGTTTGGGTTAGCAGTGCTCTTGTGTCCGTACGCGTATTGTTTTTCCTTTTTATCATTTGGACCACAGCGAACGTGAAATTTTCGCTTTTCAAAATTGCCACACTTGCCATGTTGTCTCGGGTGGTTTTCCGCTCCTTCCCGCCACAAGTGTCGTGTGTGAGTGTCCGCTGTGTCGCGGTGGTCGCGTACGTGAAGGTCTTAAATAAAACATCATGGTACATCGAAACAAGACCGGGTGGTAACGGCCCACACGCCATGCTAATCCGTCGTGTTGTTCGTTCCGTGCTTCAACCTCCATCGAGAGTGCCACAATCGGAATGCACTTTAGATCGTGTTCTGGTTCCATTGGGGTCAGGAGGTGAAATGTCTTAGCCTTAGTTGAGCAAACAAAGAAAATTGGAAAGATGGAAGAGACAGGTCACTCGGTTAAAGGACGTTACTTAACCTCACTTATTGCACATAAACAAACACACAGACACAAACGCGCACACATGTCACGGTAGGGGGCAGGCGTGGCGTGAGAACTTTCCGCTGGATCTTGGGGAAATAATGGACTTGAGTAGGGAATTTTACTGACCCGTACGTGATGAAAGCAGGTTAGATAATGTCATCTTAGCGGGGAAGTGTGTGTATGTAATTGAATTACAGCACGCAGATTATGGAGCCCTGCGAGGCGGCTAATAGTAGTCCATTTGGGTAATCTAATCTGTTCTTTATCTAGCTGTATTTTTGCTGTAATTGAACATAATGATACACTTATGACATGACGTTGCTCTTCTTTATGCTACGTCCATTAACATATGTGCATTACAGCATCTGAGATTTTTGTGTTGATATTAGACAAAGGGATCGCTATTAGATAGTTTTTATCAATTTTAATTGATGCTGTTTCTCTTTCATTCTTTATTAAGTAATTTTTGTTCCGGCCGAGTACACCCGGGATAAGGTGACTTTTCACTGTTTGGAGAAGGAAATGTCTTCAAACGAATGTGAATTGTATCTTAGATTAGTTGTAAGCAATACGGCCGTCATTGATGAATAAAAAAAAAATTTTTTGTTTATTATTTTTTATTGTTCCATTTTTTCGACATATTGTTATTTAAACTAGGGGACGTGACAGATAAGTTTGATAAAAGTTGCCAATAAATTAAATGATCAAATAAATAAGAAATTGTAATAATAAACATCACAAAGCTAAGTTAAAGCGAAAACATGTAAATTAAGGGAAAAGGCCTAAACAACACAAAAGAAATCCTTGTAGAGCTGTATAAACTAGAGAAAAAGAAACAAAAACAAACTGTAAGATAGTAAAATAAAAAGTTTGGCATGATTTAGCAATGATTTTTTATGAGAATGTAATGCTTTTTTAGTGCATTATTGTTATAATTTTCATGTAATATTAAATGTTTGATAATTATAAGATTCAAAGCGCGAACAACTTTTCTTCATTATTTATTAAAGTCAGAAGTATGTACACACTTCATTCATTTGATCAGCTCAAACATTGCTGTTTATTTTTTCCTTTCACAAACACTTGTCTTTAGGTGTTCAAAAGTTCTTCAGCCACATCGTGCAAAACCGCTTCCGAATTCAAGTGACGGTGCTTCTTCGGTTGCACTTCCACCGTAGATGCGACCTTCAATGATATCTCCATCGCTACATATGCGACCAGTTACCAATTTCCTCACCGAAACGTCTAAATCCGCATGCAATCCCCGGTCGCTTCTGAGCACGACCTTCGTCACTGCTAGATTTGGTGCGTTGTGGCCCCAATTTCGGTACCCGTGTGGCTCACCATCGATAATGATCCCGCGATAGATGGATGGTACCGATGTGGCCGGCATCTTTAAGCCACATACGCACGCGGCGTTTTGCTGTTTGCTTTTTTGACACTTTTAATGTCACTAGGTTAGGAGGATGATGATCGGGATATTGGATCGACTTTCGAGAATGCGTACGTGCCGTGTGTTGTAAATGAGGGGGATACGATCGGTCGTGGTTACTTCTTCACATCCTCCAAGGTGCGTCTTTCTTTTCTTCGTGCTGGACCACATTAAGGCGTGAAAAATGAGACAAAAATTTGCGAATGAATGCGACCCCGATTACAAAGGAGAGGTTCTGCAGGGTGGTTGTAGCAGGCCGGCGCTACTTTGTATCTGTTTAACATTTCTCTCCCGCATTGCTTTGCCACCACAATTGATTGCACTTCCAAGGAGTCGGAAGGCAAAGGGAAACACTGAACGGCAGCATGCGCACAGTGGAGAAGAATGTGTATTTGTTATGCAGATGAGTGTCATTTGTTGCACAGACAATTCACCTTTCAGGCGGCATTTTGGGTTAAGAATTTGGCAAATAAAAACGTACAAAGTACGCGTGGCAAGTGTAATGTGTGCTTCGGAATTATGCAGCATTTAATGAGCCAAAAGCTACATACAAAAACTACATGCTAATATGTTGTAAGATGACATTTGGCACACGAGCGGTGGGATTATAAAGTTCCTACCTGGTAATGAACAGAAATTAATCTCTAGCCCCCCCCACAAAACTGAGCTTGCAATTATGTTGTTGTTTCTCATAAAGCATCAAACATGAAAGCTAATGCTGCAAAGACCTGTGAAATGTATCGGTTTCTCTTGTGTATGCGCAATGGGTCGGTGAATACATTTTGCTTTTTTGTGCAAGGCTATGGCGTGTGTGTGCCGGTGTGAAGGCCACAAAATGCGGAAAAAGAAGAAAAAGCTCATCTTTTCGACTGCTTGCGGAAGTGGGTGATGTGGCATGTTCACTTTGTTTGATGTTGCTGAGTCTGTCTGTTGAGTCAATTTAAGACTACATGGAAGCAGTTTGTTGTTATTTGTTTGAGCAGCAACGAGTTGGCAAATGTGGACCACATAAATGAGAGCAAGAATTTAGAAGAAATGAACTCGTGATGCTATACAGAACCTATATACTACTCACATACGCCGCTGAGACATGACTTTGTCCAAACATGTACTCTGTGAGACTTTGTCCAAAACTGACGAAAACCCTCTTAACAGCGTTCGAGAGGAAGATGCTCAGAAAGATTTTGGACTCGTATGTGTGGAAGGACAATGGAGGAGCCGACGAATTCTATGAGCTTTACGGTGAACTTACTGTCGTACAGCGGATGAGACTGGCCGATGGGCTGGTCACATCATGGACATGACACCGGACGACCTAGCCCGTAAAGTCCTTTAGGCGTGGTAGGCGTGGTAATTGAGATGAGGTGCTTGCATTGATGTGTCCTCCAGAAAGGCCAGAATAATGATTTGGCAGACGAAGGCTATCGACCGTAAGCGGTTTAGCGGACTCCTGTAGCAGCCCAAGACCACGAAGCGGTTGTAGTGCCGGATAAGTAAGTAAGTAGGTAAGAAATCGTGAAACACTGCTTCGAACAAAACAAACAAACAGTAGTAAATGAAGAACCAAACTAGGTTTAGTTTTACATCATTTGTAGGTAGTATCATTTGGATATTTTCCAATCGTATTGGATAACACATGCAACCCTCTGAGCTTTGCAGTATAAATGTCATATGGATGAGATTATATCCATATTTAAACGTTGATCGATCGATCAAGATCATGATCAGTGATCACATCTACGATTGTTTAACATGTTTTATGTCGTTTTTCTTCTCTTCAGCTATCTAATGATTTGGTACATATCGAGACAGAATTGATTGTTTGACATGCTTTCCAGTACCGCACCTTCTCTTTTGCAACAGATACAACGATTAAAGCGTTAATTTTATAGTCGTTAAATGTCAAAACCACCCTAAAGACTGCCCAATCTGTCACGCTCATCACGCTTTAAGCTGCATCATCGTAAATCAACCAATCAATCGGCCACGTTGAGAGGGTGGACGAATGAATGATAAATTTCCCTCGTATCACCGAAGGGAAGATTCACTTTCAAACAGTACCTGTTCTAAGTGCAACGTGGCTGTTTTCAGGTTACACACCTTATTTCAAATGCTAATTAGGCGGCTACGTTTGAAACGCGCATGGCAAGGGGCGAAAGAGAAATGTTTTATCACGGCCTTATCCAGCCATCCAGTGCACATTGCCTCATCTGCCTGCGTGCGATGTGGGTTATGGATTTCGAAATAAATCAAACAAGTTCGATTCCCACCGCGGCTTAGCAGAACCTGATCCTGGCTGAATCGAACCCGACCGTGGGGTCCGGTGTATTTACGGATGTACCGGGACATGGGAGTGATAGTGTGACTTATTAGCATAAAAAGCGGGTCACAGCACGATCATCCACAGATTTTTTGTGGGGAGTTATGTAGAGGTTTGACATGTTTTTTTTTTCGTTTCGATGCGTATGTGTGCGGTTGGTTGGGCCTTTAGTTCGGGTTTCTTTTCTTATCGAAACACACGGCCGAAACGAGTTGCTGGCGGATGTCGTATAGATTTTCACGCTAGAAAGCGAGTGTCGAAATGAAATCGAAATCAAGCTCTTCTTCTGGAACGTCCCGAATACCTTACGCTTGTGAGACTCGTTTAGGGCAACACCTGGTCTGGTCTGGTAGATCATGCGTTTCGTGAGCAACCGAAATGTTTGTCTATTTCAAAAGATTGCAAAACAACCACACTAATATGCCACCGGCAGGATGTCGTTGAACTTCTCGTCTCGATTCCTCTTGGGCTCTTCTTTTTGGGATTTTTTTTCTTTGGCAAAAGATCAAACGAGAAAGGTAGAAACATAAATTTATTTTCGATGTTCCACCATGTTCCAGAAAGCGTCCAAGGTTGTTTAAATGAGATCATTCACTTATGGCAACCGATGTCAAAGAAAAAGCATCCTGCGAAAGAGCACCGCGCACGGGTCGATGGTTTGGGTTTAGTAACCGATTTGAATCGATTGTTTAAAACATGGCAAACGCCCCATCGCTTCATAGGGACTTTCTCGAAAGGAAAGCTATGATACTTCGCCAACCCCCCGGTCAGAAGAAATGTTAAGGTTAAAGGGCAGAGCCCATCAATGTCCGATCGTGACGAGCAAGGTGACGTTGGTTTACGGGCGAGTAAATACCGGAGCGGCTTTAGCGATGAGCGATCTGTTGCCCTGCCAAACCCTACTAAAGGTGAGGGCGTGTGCAGCAGCAGTTACGGGTGGTACTACCGAAAGGACAATGATCTCGGTGGGAGTGTAAGGGTCGTCAATGGGTCATTGAGAAGAAAGTTTCGCCAACATAAAAAAAGGTAACGGAACGAATGGACAGCGAATGGCAAAAATAGCACCTTTTCCTTTCTTACTTGCTGTTAATTAAATGCGAAAAATGGAGCCATACCGTTCATGAATGGTGTCAATCTCAGTTTTTTGCATGTTCTCTGCAAAGATGTAGCGATGATGCTAATAGGCGAAACATACATGAGACCAAACTAGAGAAGACAAATGGCATCTCCTTTTTCAAACCAAAAGACGATTGAGGTAATCATCACTTTACCCTTCTACCACACAATGGAAGGTGACATTTCGCTTATGGGATCAAACGAATTCATCATCATCCGGGGCAGCATTAGAGTGTACCCACCTTTGCCCGAATGATGAGCGCACCGTGTGCGCAAGGTCGGCTCACGGCTATTGCGCTACTAATTTGCGTATTATGATGATCCCGTTTATGACACGAAAACGGTAGCAGTTTGTCATTGACGAAATATCGCTCTTTATTGTTTTCACACATAGCAGAGGTATGTTTGTAGGATGAAGATGATCCATTTGTGTTGCTCAGTGTTGACGCGTTTGACATTTCGGTTTGCCTTGCTGCTCAATTTGCAATAGCTTTACGATGTTGTGTGGTGAAGAAGAAAAAGGCCTCATTGGGTTGGTGAGTGGTCTAAATGGATGATTGAATTAACTGATTTGACTACCAACAGCATTCGAATGGTGTTATGAGAAATTATCTGTTTAGAAGGGAGGATGAACACATTTAATCGGTCCCAAACGAGCGGATCTTTCATTACGATTTGGACAGAAAAATTAATTGTAGTGCTAAACTGAGTTGAGTCGCTGATTGTTTTTAAGTCTCTTGAAGGGCCCGAAGGAATGGCGCTCGTTTCGGTAGTCTTCTCACTTTATGTTCTATTTCAAATCTCCTCAAGAATGGCTATGGCCTCGGAAAAATAAAACAAAACACTAAAAAAATGGTAGTTTCAAAGTTCCTGAAGTTGTGGAGTCGAAAACGCACTGGAGATTACTTAATCTCGGAGACGAATTCCCTATTTCCTTCCATAATTTACACACTATTGTGAGTATTCTGTTTTACGGTGAACCTTGCACATTTAGTTATTATTTTCCCGTTAATTGTATAACCCCCGATTCCGATTCCGAACAGAATTATCATCTCCAGCATCCATTATGCAATGGTAGATACTCAGCGGATACCTTTATTTTCCGGAACCATCGTTCCGGTATGATCAATGGCGGCACGTGCCGCACGCCCGTATAATGATCGATTGAATCTAACCCGCCCAGCACGATTAGGTGCTAGGATTGGGCCGATCGTCCCTGCAAGGGACAAGAAATGCCGTGCGTGATGAAATTATGATCAACGATGACCAGCCAGCTGTCTAGCAGTTCAACAACACTTTAACATTCGTTCCCTTCTGTTCGAACTGCCCGCGGGATTAAATGGATCTCGGTGCAAGAAGCGTGGAAGCAAGCGGTGAACGGCTTGAATGAAGTGGGCCCTTTTCCAGCAGGCGTTTGATGGGGAGGATAAATTGAACGGTCTCGAAGCCCTGATCGGGAACGGTGTACGCAATAACCTTCACTCGATATCCTCGAGTAACGAGTAATCTAACGATACTTGTACCCAGGCTGTTCGACGAGCTCGGTTTCGAATGATTAATGGAGATCAGTGAACAAATGGAGCGTGGTCGATTTTTTCTTCACCGGAACCGTCCGGTGACGTTCCGGGCATGCTCCGGATGAAGGCAATTGGGGCTGGTTGATTTGAAACAGTATGGGGGAGGAAGGGATCTTTAATGATAGAGTGTTCCCAGGGCGTCCGGATACGACAAGGTGCTGTCTTCAGCAGATTCAGCTCGTGAGCTTCTGTGCATCGAACACTTTAGTGTGTCGTCCCATGCTGCATGTTGGGGTTTTGATAGATTGTGAAGCGTCAGACAATCGAAGTTGATTGTAGGTTTATCGAGCGTTGTTGTATCGCAAACGGTCCAGCGGGTGTTCGATTGGACGTCAATTAATAGGAACTGGGAGGCAGGACGATTGCACGAGAGCAAATGCTTGTTTGTTCGTGAATGATCGTACTGCGTGACGCGTGTCAAGAAAGGAGTGGTTTATTTGGGGCTGAGATGCTGATTATTATACCGCACTATTAATCCCATAGTGATGTTTTGTGGTTTATTATTGAATTAGCACTCTCGCTTATTTCGTTGAAATTAAACTGTACATTTTTACGAACCACTTCATATAGCCCAATTGGTGCCGTGACCAGGATTTTTTTTTTATAATAGAAAAGCGTATAAGGTCTGCTCAGCTCCTTCATTCTGTATCGTTGTGAAATGAAGCACACTTTTCGTTGCATTGACCTTTCGTCTGAGAAATGGCATCACAAAGCACACTTTTCACTGCGGCAAATTGCCATCCTACTTTCCTCCGATTCTCTCAAATGTTTCCTACGAAACGTTTCCAAATTTAGTCTCGTTGTAGTCACAGCTGCATATGTTAATGACATGCTTTTTTCTCCAAAGTCTCCGATATCAACAACCAATAACCCCCTCAAGCTACGGGTGAAGGTCGACGATGCATCCTTTAAAAGTCACCAACTGTCCAACATCTCACCGGCAAACGATATCTACCGCATCTCGGCCGATTAAAACTAGGCAATCGTGCGTTTGCGAAATGGTGCCGCAGCCAAAGCAAACGCCCATCCACTAATTTATCTTAACCGGTTGCTTCATTCCGATTTGAATTTGATATTTTTAGCTAGCACACGATGCAGGTTTCATGTCTGGTTAATGTCACTGTGATGCATCTTTTTCACCATTTTTTTTCTACACTTGTGTGCCCAATTATGAAACTTGTTAGAGAAATCATGTTGTCCCGTTTCCTGATACAAATTCGATCAAGGTTTATTTTTTGTCATTAATGTAGAACAAACAAGGAAACTTAAAATAGCTTTAATCCATATGATGCGGCGAGTATTTTTTTAATTTGTTCATAGAAAGCGAAAGCTCCCAATGCTACTCAAAGAGCAAATGAAAGTGAACGCTCTCGCATCGGGAGTAAATAGAAAGAGCAAGTGGAAATCCCAAGAGTAAGCAACATCCGAACCAACTTCTTCACTCTATGGAGAGCGAGAGTGATCTTGATTCCGAAGATCAGATGAAAGATCAAATGAAAATCTGTTTTGTCGTTCTTTTTTAGTCGTTTGCTCACAGTTCATTCTATGAATGAATGCCTGTTTTATAACTCTATGCATTCAATATATGACAAATTAAATTTAAATATCAGGTTTTTAACATTAAGCTAACTTTTAGCGTTTATTCCATATACTTAAAATGGGTTGCTTACTTCATTTGAGAACCCAATTTAAAATTGTCTTTGTGATTTTGTCCGTTTACTGCTGATTTGATTAACATTTCCATCCATCATTGCACAGCAAACACCTGCTGGGGTAGATTAGTAATACCAACCAGAATGAATATTTTTTCCATATGCAGGTATTCATCTCCCCGGATTAGCTTGCACCGGCGGCGAAAGCTTCACTCTCGCGCTCCAAAGGCAAATGAGAGTGAGAGTGCCATCGCTACTTTGGTTATCCCCTGCCTCAAACAAGCTTTCGCGGGGAAGCTTCTGCTCCATCGAAAGCCGACTCTCCAAACATTCTGCTCACCTTCCTCTCCGACGTAATCCGGCCAGGCAGCTGGCACCTAAAGGTCGGACTCTGCTTTTATAAAAATTTGTTTCCCCAACCGACCGGCAGCTCAAACGATCACGGACTGTCCAGCGAGACAGACGCGCGCCAGCGTTCCTCAGTCAGCGTCGAAAGGTAGTATTCCGGTGCCCGGTAAAGTGTTGTGACAGTGCCCACATACGTTTCCGTCTGCTACCCAGGCTGTCGCTGTTATTCTGGCTGTTTGTTGGCCACTTTATTTTTCGCACAAATTCGTAAGGTCATGCATTGACCATTTCGCAGTTAACGTTTGCCCCGGGGGCGATTCGTGACGCAGCATGATCGATTCTGCGTGCTTTTGCACCCAGAAAGGACAGTGTGTCGACGTTCCACAGGCATCGGGGGCCAGTTAAGCGAGTGAGAGTGAAAGTAGCGAACGAACGTAAATTCGCATCTCAAAATCGAATTGTTCGAAGTCCAAAAAGAGGTAGCAAAGCAAAAGGAGGAAAAAAATATGCGAATACTTCTCTAAAAGAAGTGTTTCAAAGTGTATGTGTTTGTGAGTGTGTGTAAATACATGAATGTGTGTTCGAGCGGTTTTGTGGTTGAGAGTTGCTAAAAGGAAGCGAAAATTAAGACGAATTTTTCCACCTTCTCCACGTACGAATATATGTTCCTCCACAGGGCGAGGGTAGTAGTGATGTTAATTTTTTTTTCGTTTGCTTCCATAAGAACGTGCGTCTCGTTAAGCTCTCCCACAGAAGCGTTTACCTCGCTTCGTATGGGATCTTTTCGATTGATGGAAGAAATAGTAGAAAAACGAAAGGAAACGAGTTAACTGACACATACGGGACGGTGCGCCAAAAAAAAGGAATGGAGATTGATTGAATTTTCGGCAATGCTGTCTGTGATGTTTCTCCGTTCACGCGTGATCCTGTTGCTTGATGGTGGCGTTTGCGGTAACTGGCAAATCGATCAAGTAGCCAAGATTGTGTTAAACGAAGATAAACGTGCGAAATCGAGCAAAGCTTTAGTGCCGTGAGAACGAGAGAAAGCTATCACACAGTGAACGACGAACTTCCGGCCCGGGATCGGGAGCCAAGTAGCGAAAGGTGTTTTTCTAGACGTTTTGCATTAAGACAATAAGAAGATGCATTAACTTACTAGAACAGTGCGCTGTCGGAATCACTTTATACAAGCAAAATAAATGCGTGACATGACTGATTAGTTAGTGACGTGCAAACATTCCACAAGGGGTTAATAATCGATTGCAACAATTTCACCTGCACACCTTGTTTGATAGTGTGTGCTGTACATGGCGCTGTGCATAAAGGAAGAAACAGTTCAAAATCGTGACCGGATGATTAACGAAAGTTTGCAAGTGGTGGTCGTTGAGTGTATATTTATGCACGTCTAAAGTGGAAAAGTGTTCCGTACAGAAAAAGAAAACCACACACTGTTAAAAGAACAGAAAAAATATCGCAAACATGGGAACAATTGTAAAACGAAAGATTTCAATTCAAACAGAACACGAACCCCCCCCGCCAATCCATTTGGAACAAATTTGATGCGCAGTTGTACATGTTATGTTAAGTGAGCTTTTTGGTTTGCTTGTGATCTAGATTTTGTGCTAAAGTGATTGTTTTTCGCCCCCTTTTGCAGCTCCGTTCACAGGTTGCCCATTCGGCGTCGGGAGGAGTCACTTTCTTTTGTGCAGTGTTTTGTTTCCGCAGTGACGCAGTGTACAAGGGTGCAATTGAACGAGTGTTTACACTCCAGTGTTCAGACATTTGCCTTTTAGCAGCGGATCAACATTTGAGACAGTCCGAGTTTTTTTTACATCTCACCGAGATGAGGTTGTTCGTTTTGGTAAGTTCAATATATTTTCTTTCATAACTGTTTATATACTTTAGACAAATCAATACTACTGCACCACTCATCGTTCCCGAAGCAATCGAAAGTGCTTCACGTAGTACTCGGGGTCATTTTGTTTACTAACATCATCTACTTACCCGCTAGCTTACTTGCTGGCAAACATGTTTCCAAATCTGAGCACGTTTTCTTCACGCCCACACCGAATGTTCACACACGCACGCAACTCATTTCCACTGGAGAGGAACTTGCGAGGAACCGTATGTGAGAGTAATTCCGTAATGCGATGTGATGGATGTGCGGAATTGCCCAACGAAGACGCACCGAGGTCGCACGCGGGTGCTGGGTGTTCGAATTTATAGCTTCATTACACAACCCAACCCGCACTGATGAGTGATTGCAGCGAGTCGCCACCAATTGGTGGTCATTCGCTGTGAATAAGTTGTCGCTGGTCAAGAGTATTGCAGTGTTTGGGCAGTGGTAAAAATACCTTTTTTCCTCACTTCGAGTTTTGAGTGTGGCTGTACGCCGCCTACGGCTCACTTCAGATCTCGAGCAGCATGGAAAGTGACACCATTTTCACTTTCATTTGAAAAATTGTTTCCTTCAAATAATCATTCCCGATGTACAGCAATGACGAAGAAAGCATTTATGCGGTGAATGTTTGCGTATTGATTGCACTATTACACGTAAAAATTAGATTATTGTTATTGAAACTAATTTACAAATTGTGAAATATGAAATACAAAGTGTAAAATTTGTTATATTCTTTTAAAATTATTTACAATCTTTGACAAACCGGAACATGAGTTTAAAATGGAAGCACCGGAAACATGAAAAAATATCATTCCTCTTTTTAAAGTGCTTTTTTAAAAAGTTTAAAATGACCCTAATAGAAGATATTTCACTTGAGCGATAAATACTTTCCAGAGCCCCGTTTGGACGACCATTTTCCCTTTTTTCTGGTTAGTGTCTGATTGATAGGTTTAATTTTTTTCTTTTCATTCCCACATACTTGTGCCGAAAGTTTCTCTCATGAGAAAAGTTAAGTAAGAAAATAAATCAATCTCCATGCGCTTGATGATCGTTTAAAAAGATCACTTGTTCAAAAAGGGTGACGAAGGAATTTTTGTGTAGTAATAATGTCTTTTGAAAACAAGACACCCAAAAGAATCGTAAAAAGAAATGTTCACCTTTTGTTACACGGAAATCGGGGGCCCGAACAAACACCACCGTCAGCAGGATGTAAAATAGGGTGTGTATAAATGGAAGCAATATCACTTTCCAGATCAGTGGACATGGGCGAACCCAGGGTGGACGATGAATCTGCGCCGTCGGTAATTACAGCAGTCGCAACGAGAAATACAAGTTTTGCATCCACACATCGGTCGTCCGTTATGTAGGGCTACTGTTTTCTTTCACTTTCGACGCTGGTGGATGATGTATTATGCACTAATATGGTCGATTTGCGCGAGTTGTGCTGTAATTGACACTTTCTAGGCTGGAGTTGAATATCCTTAATGAGCATGCGTATGGGAAAAGATTATTTTTATTACATTGGATTAGTAAAGGAATGCGGTTTCGAGGTGTAACGCATCGTTATACTAGAGGAACAACTTTTAAACGAAAGAGTTCAATGCAAGCAGAACAGGAACCTCCGTCTGTAGAGTCATTAGTATGTTATCTTTTACCGATCGTTTTATAACAATTGAAACAATTAAAAAGATAAGAAACAAATGTAATTGTTTAATGCGTTTCTTTTACACTATAAGGAAACTGAGTTAAATTCACATAAAAATTAACTAAATTAACCTAAGCTTTCTATTTTTGGAATGTCACAACAAAGCTTTGAGCGCTAACAAGTTTTCTTTTCGTTTGTTAACAAGACAAGGTTAGTTTCTTTCAGATAACAATTAGAAAAGTAATTCATGTCGTCATTTTGTGCGACACTTATAGTTGTTTCTTTCAAACCGCACCGATATTGTCGCCTACTTCACACAATCGGATTACGCACACCCGGTCTGTCTGCGTCAGATAGGCAGGAAGTTCGGCAAAGTGGAAGCCAGGCGCGTTTGGGACGAAGAGCGAAATTTAGAAAGTATTTCACCATCGGAATCTGCAGTCACCTGTCGCGTTGGTTCATCTTCCAACCCATCATCAGGCAGCCGTGAGAGAAATCTTACCATGACCTCAGCATCCGTCCGCCACGGTCTCGGTCGTGGTCCGTCCCAAAACGCTGATTTATTTATTTATTTACATTTTTCACCCCTCCATCTTTCGCCGTTGCTTGTCCTACAAGAGAAACAAAAAAAAATCCCACTCCGATATTGGATGGGAAGTCAATTGTACGATGGGGTTGCTTTTTTCCCCCCATGTTTGTGCGTCGATTGCCCACCGACAGACCTCACCCACTGCCGCGGTGTGAATATCATCGATTTCAGTCCCCTCTCGCGCAGTGTTAAAAAGGGTTTTGGTCGCCACGGAACCTGAAGCGTTTCTCCCTCACACTCGATCGGCAAACGTTTGTCAACTGCGTGCCATCGTGTGCGGTCAGGTGTCTCACGCACAAGCCGCTGGAACTGGGAGGCATACGCACGAGCAGGAGAAATTAACACACGGTTGCCACACGGTGGAGCATACTGTCGCTACGAGCGGGAGACAAAGCTGTCGGATCAATATTTACCTACACCACGCGCCAACGTGCTTGGCCGTTTTACCCGCCGACTTATCGATATGAAACGGGAGAAGATGGGACCGTAGCATTGATTTCTTTTCGAGACATTGAGACGTAGAGTTTCACTTTTTTTAACACCGGATTCCAGAAGGAGGGTTCGGTTTCTTGCTGTGACTCCGTTTCACCAATTTGTCATCGCCAAAATCCAGCATTCATCCAAGCTTGAACGTTTGCACGAGCCGCACGAAAAGGGAATCTTCAGCTTTCCGTGCCCATTGCACCATTCCGCTATTACCTTGGCATTGCCACCCGTAACTTCCGGGGTAGATTGCATTCCGCCAAGAAGAGCGCACAAAACAATACAAACAAACAAAGATCGCGCGGGAAATAAAAGAAATGCTGTGCGATAGTGCTGCTGAACCTGACAGGGAGATGATCGCATGTATCGCTTTATGCAGCGAAGTAAACTACACCGTACAAACACTCTAATCTGCACTGCGCGATTCCATTTGCAGCCGGGTGCATGCATTCACACTACATTTTCTTCGGTGTGTGTGCGTTTAGATAAGGCAGAAACAGGAGGCAACAAAACATCCGTCGAACGTACCGGTTTTTGCAGCCAATTACCGGAGGAAAATGCCGGTAACGTAAGAGCTATTACACGTGGGTAAAGGTTTGTTTAGGTAAGATGTCGAACGGAATTAGAGCATGGTTTTGTGAGCATCCATTATGCTTCTTAATGTAATGAGTAGTGGTTTTGAACTTAAATCAACGATCATGCAAGATCAAGCATTAAAGTGAGCGTTTAAAACACGCTGTTGGCTTTGGTTGTTTAAGGCATCCACGCGACCAGTGCTACTACGCATATTGTGTTTGCCACTTGATGGTCGTACTGTCATCCGTGTATGACAACTACTTAAAACTTGTAAACATTACTTTTAAGTGTAGAATATTCGATCATTTTTGTTGAAAGTTAAAAAAAAGCTTTAAAACAATACTTATATAAATTTTCTTAACTGACTAATACAATTTTTTACATCACAGATATATTTTACTGAAGCTTGCACAGAAATATTGCAAGGAAGCTAACCAAACAAACGTTTATTAGTTGCAAACTGTGGGCTTTGCAACCTCTTTCCGGACAGGGAAAATTTCGCCACTGTGTAGTGCAAGAAGCAAGATAATTCATCCACCACACTGTCGGTAAGAAAAAGATGGAAAGCGTCGGCGTTGATTTACATAATTTCCATTTTCCGCACGTTTGTCCGCTTTGGGATGATTCATGCTTTTTTCCCATGAAACTACCACGGTGGTTTTCTATTCGTCGTACCACTTGCAGATTGCCATTCATGAGCACGTGCAGCGATGTGTTTGGTGGTTTTGGGTGCTTCCGCTTTTCTTTTACCGGCAACCGGTACCGAAAGAGCTGGTGTTATCAAAGTGTTATTTTGCTGTGTTATGGCATTGATAGTGCTTGGGAGCGTTTGGGTGTTTGTTGTGGTTGCAAAAATAATGGGAGAGAAAGATTTGAGTAGTATTTCAGCTCAAGTTGTAGGTTGCTCGAACGATGAGTGATATTTGTAGGTCTGCTCTACCCTGGATCAGAAAATGTCAACTCAAAATATTGTACAATTTCTCATCACACAAGTAACATGTTTTAACTTCAAAATTCGGAACTGAGTGCTTTGTGTCTCGAAAACACGCAGGTGGTACGAGAATTCTTTCTACAAATGATTTTAAGCAACAATTTCCGCATTGGTTTTAGTTCCACATACCCTTAAAAGGATCGCTGTTATCGACCGTATCGTATTTTGGCCAAAATCGATTCGATGTGACTAGCTCACGCTTGGCCGTAAAGCGTAGCGGAAATAAAGCCTCAAACAGCCACTTTCAGCCTCTCGAACCCGCAGAGCTTCTCCTTCGCAATAAATTCAATTAGCCAAATCGTCGTTGCGCAATGGACCGTGAAGAATCGCTCATCGGAGAGAGAAAAATGGCAAGATAAGCCCGGCCAGCAACAGGCGCATTAGAGCTGTAAACGGTCCGTCCTGCTTCGCCATTCCCTGGGCATCTTTGTTCGATTTAGCAAAGGGCTGTGCTGTGAGCAGGAAGTTCACAAATGAAAGTGCTTGCGAACATTGGCCGAGAATGGAACTTGGTACGATCGAAAATAGATCTACGACATGTACGACATGTACACCCGTTCCTGACCTTTGACCATACGGGCTGGGGCGTTGGAGTAGACCCTCGAGGTTTCGTTTTCACCGTCGTGACCAACGAAGTAGATGAAAAGCCCAACAAAGTAAGCACCCGGCCCGAACTGTTTGCCATTCGCTGCCGATCGTTTACGGTGTGGAATCGGGAAAATCGAATCGCTCGCAAAGTGAGCGTGGACGAGTTGATGATTGGATCCGCTAATTGGCGGTCAATAGCGAAGATGAAAATGAGAAGCTGTGGCGCGCGTGCTGGTTTGGGCGGGTTGGTCTGCACCACCTTCACACAGAACAAACAAAAGCTACCTCCCTGTGGAGAGAAAATTAATCGCATAAAATCGCAAATTCGTGGCAAACAGTTGGACGAGGGGTGGGACCATCAACTGCGCAACGAATCGAAGATGAATGTTCCGTAAGGGTGCAGCAGGCGAAGGAATATTATTTGCACACCTGGGATCTGGGAAAGAAAGGGAACGGATTGGCTGTGGCATGACCGGATCGGATATCGACTGTTCGTGTAATATACAATCAATTTGCTTGATCACCGCAACATATTTTTCAAACAGGAGGGAGTCCTTAGTAAAGCTGTATAGTAAAGAATAGTTTTTATAACGCTTGGAATTCCAGTAAATTGCCATTGCCAATTGTAAATTCCAGTAATTCGCTCAAATAATGCTCTGATAGCTCTTTCTCTTCCTAAGCTGTGAGTAGTATTGTGCTTAATGAATATTTTGTAAGAAGAGAGCCATTTAAACGAATCATTCAAACCAGAAATCGACTCTCAACGCTAGTGATTCATAAATCCTCAAAGACTCAAATATCTCTCTGGAAACATGAATTTAAGTTTATTTTAGTCATTTTTGATTGATAAATCTTTGACGTTTCGCGAATCCTGAGGATTCATAAATCTATGAGAAAATAGATTCAGGTTTGTTCCTTCAGTTCAAAGCTTCATTCTGATTCATGATCAGATTCGGCCAACTCTAGACGAGAGAGTTGGACATACTCTTCATTTTCACGGAGGTCTTCTTCGTACAATATTTTATGGCAAATTCCACGATTATGTCTAATGCTCTCGCACACATTATGTTTTCTTTGCGCACGGTAAACAGTTTATCGATAAATGTCTGTTTTGCTGTATTTTCCCGTCCATCAGGTGATTAATGCGCCTGCTCATGTAATCTACCACGGCGTTTCCTATCCAAGGCAAACCCTTTCGTGTTGGTCTCTCTCTCTCTTTCTCTCTACCCGAGAAGGGATAATTTACCGCATCCGATTGGAATCGATCGCAGTCGAAACTATCGGGACGCCGATCGAGGCACAAAATAGCCACCACCTGACCAGACCGTCTTTATCATCCCTGTGGCGGAAAACACTTTCATTTTTCTTTCCATACCTTCGACTACTACGACGACTACTTCTGGGAACTAGCTTACATTGTGTGGCCCGTTTGGTCGTTCCTTGCGTTTTGCTCCGAACATTTATGATGAAATAATAACGGATGTCTGCGACAAGTGATCGGTGTTGCTTGTGAGGGTACTTCGGCACGCGCTATGCCCGTGTCTCGCAACCAATGACGCCACCCAATAGAAATGGATGCTATTTTCGACTATGATTGGTTTGATAGTCGGGCGATCGATCGACCGAACGTTTTGCCTTCGCTACCTTAATTGGAACAATTTTTGCCCGTTAATCGGCGATCGTATCGGTAAAGTAGCTATCACAAGTATGTTCATGTTCGAAATTTGGCTGTCGAGAGTTTACTGTTCTGGCTGGCACGATTTTGGCATAATGGCAACTGGCTCAAAGTTGAGCCAATTTTCATTTCACAAAATCAACAACCTGCTAGCGTTGTCGTTTGTGGTGTGTATGAAATGTTGTTTCATTCCCCGACGTTTCAATCACAACACAATGTGTAAATGAATCGCTTAAATGAATTTTCGAACTTCGAAACCGACGACACGGCGAAGTCATTAAACTCGATAAGGCGGCACTTTCACTTCGCGCTAGCTGCTAATTAGATTGTCATCAGAGTAGAGGAAGAGCACACAATGCAGTAAAGTAAATCTTGGTCGGATTGTGAATAGGAAAGCAAATGCAAATCACCACTTAAAAACCCTCTTGATTCAACCCGGACACCGCACGGAACGGTTAACCGGAGTGACTTGAAGCACGAAAGAACAGTACGGGCGAGCAGGTGACGAACCCCCGTGACCGCCCGTTGTTTTATTTATTTTTTGTTTCACCGGTGAAGATCGCATTTTCATCTCATTTTATTCCTTCAACTTCCTTCAATGACCTTTTCGGTGCTTAGCTTGGCTCCTCCACCGGCGGGACGGAAGTAACTGTTGCTTGCGGAGGTCAATGGAATCATCGTTGCTCTCGTTGAAGCCGTAGCGAATCCGGCCAGAACGGGTCATTGGCATCGTGCAGGTTGTGGGAGCGGCCTAGAACGATGTGGTACCGATAGGGACGCTCTTGCCTAAACCGTAAACGAACTTGAAATGAGGAATTTAAGGTTTCAGAGCGCAAGAAACGCAACCCTGGACGGATGCTGCGGCAAGATTTATTACTTTATAGAGGCAAGCGGACCACATGCGGACATGAGTTAGCTTCTAACCGGGTTTCGGTGAGGTCACAAGAGAAAATAGGAAAAAAGGGTTAGTTGCGTGGTGTGGACGAAGACGAGCAGTACGAAACATTAAATAATACTATTATTTGTGTGTGTGTTGATTCTTCCCAACCTACCACAAATCCTAATGAGATTAAAAGTTGTGCCGCAGAGTGCAACGAATCCGTTCTTTTCGTCGATCTCGTGGAGGGATAATGCGAAGCTGCGATGAGCTTATTATACGGTTGCAGTTTGTTGAAATGATGAAACTTTCTTCGCCAAGTAATATCTTACTCAATTTCAGCCGTTGGCGAGTGGGTGAGGATATTATTTTTTTTTTAAATTGCTCGAATCACTTCTTAATTTCACTTTCCTTCATCTCCACACAGTGCGAGCGGTACAAGATGGAAGAGAACAATCATATAGATGTAATCTGGTGCCAGGGCGCTAGTTTGCCAGTGTGAGAATCGTGCAATGTTGGTTATCTGTCGGTCTTTTCCGTACCGGAACCGTCAAGGATCGTTGCACCAGCTGTCACCTAGCAAGTGCAATTGCAGTAACCGTTCCATCTTATCACTTTCCATCTTGATTGTGCCCTTCCCGAATCGGGGCCTGGCGAATATCAACTACGGAGAAAAAGGCAAACACATCCCGTAATCAACCGCACGATCATCACCCGGTGACGGAAGGCGCATTGTTTGTCGATTGCTTTCATCCATCAGATCAGGTGACGGCCACGATGACAGCTACGACGCACAAGGAGGGGTGTTTTTGAGGGGGCGCGTTGATGGGGTGACATTTGGAGGTCGTGACATTCGGGAGGTTCCTTTCGGTCGCTTCCGACCATGATCGTGATGTGTGAGCGCTGCAAACTCTCCCACCACCATCCTCGCCACAAGACTCACCAGCCATATATCGCATTCAAGCTAAAGGGAAGGTCGATGCTCTCGTTTTGTATCTGCTGGATGGTAACAGTTGTTGCATGGAGGCGGGGGATGTAAGAGGAGATATTTCTCTGCCGGAGCAGATTACTTCATCTGCAATACGAGCAACGAAATTAGTGTATTTAAATATCTTCTACAATTTGGCATTCGATTTGGCAAATGTTCCACTCTGCATTTCTACACTTGTTTTCATGATTACATGGAATGTTTTGTTTGAGTTGCTTACAAGGTTGCTGATGTGAAGAAATGGAAACAATTTGAAATGAAGCAAGGAAGTTTATCATTGCCACTTGAGATTATGAAATTTTTAATTCATTTATGGTATATTGATTAATTTTTTATATGAATGCACATTTAATATCTTATTTTTGTGATGTAAAGTATAATATATTTCTTATAGTATTAATAGGAAAGGTGCTTTATGATAAATAGGTCTTAATAAATATTCCATAAAATACTTAACATGTTTGATCTTCCATTCATTAAAAGCTCTTGAGATAAGTTTATAGAATGGATAAAAAACATGAAAAGATACGAGTATGGTACTTCCACTGTTCCCTTCAATGGGAAAGCTTCCGTTTCTTAAAAGAAATTTTCTGTCGACGCCACCGAAAGCGAAATCATCACAAACGTGAGCTATTTTATCAGCAAACATGAAAGCTAATGTTCAAGTACAGCGTGCAATAGTACTATCTCATATCAGATGAATCTCAGTTACCATTGTGGTGGTCAACATGTCTACACTTTGAACAGTATCTTCTAGCTCAAACAATTCATGACCCCATAAACCAGCATTAAAGGCATTAAACGATGCCAGTGCACGTAGGAGACAGCGAAGAAGAGAATGGATTCAAAACTAGATAACGTTGCGCCTCGAGGATGTGGCGTCTTCGACCGTTACCGTACCACGTTCGGGCATTAGACACACCGAGTAGATTGTCACCTGACCTCCGTCAAAGGGAGCCATCGGAACACTCACGGAAAACGATGGAAACGATAATGACTACAAAGTACGATATTAATAAATTAAACGGGCCAACTTGGGAATATACCATCTTCACGAGACAGGGAAGAAGATGTGCTTGAGATGTGTGTGTGTGTGCGAGGGGGTCTTAAAATTCAGTACTCTGCACGAGAAAAGAAAACGAAGGCAGATGGAACCCCCTGGTGGGTGTCTTTATTTGGGTAACGAATTAAAATACGGCACCACTAATGTACGGGGTTTTGTGATCTAGCAGCATACCACCCGTACGTCTGTTTTTACTTTCTTCCGAAACTAGTCTTGTGCTCTCGGACTGTACACAGACAGCACAAACCACTAAAAGCAACCCGAAGATGTGTGGTGAAAAATAAAACGATCGTTTATCTTGCTTAGACTCACCGTTCCTTACTTACCCAAGGGTTCGGTGAGTCAGTTCCTTCCATTGCCAATTTGGATGAGATCTACAGGAGGTCATCCATTTTATCTGTGCTCCTTAAGTATGGTCCAAACGGAGGGCCTCGATTACAATCTCGGGTATGTGTGGTAAAGATGGAGTCGCCGCAGGGAAAGCGAGAAGAACCCGGCGGAAAAATTTCCTTTCATTTGCATGCTAATAGGCCGCCGTTTGTGGTCAAACCTCCGAACGCATAAAAGGCGCGGACGTTCGAAACGTTTCTTTGGGACATATTTCACGTAGTCATCTCCACTGTATCGAGCCGTGCTTTCTCAAGGGCCGCGCACTATGTGATGGATGTGTTACGCAAGCGTGTAATGCAATTTCTTGCGCTGCAGCTGCAGCAACATTCCTATCGTTGCATCCTTCGAGCGAAGGAGAAAGGTTTCCTCGACCGCCCAGTACCGGTACTGTCTATTCGTGTGGATCAGGTTATTGAATGTAGTTTTTGTCGTTGCTGTCTTGCTCTTTTTTGTGTGTATCATATGGTCTCTCTCCTGTCCGCTAGAAGGAACCTCTTCCTTCTTTATTGGCTCATCGCCATCCCTGGAAGGGTTTTGCACGTTAACCTTCCTTTCTGTTGATGGTTGCGGCGCAGAAAGGACAACATTCCGGTGAAAAAGACGTTGGCGCGAGCGGTTACGAATGAAAGTGTAAGTGTCTTTCACCGCGCGTCATCGGAGACTTTCAGACTTTCAGATGCTCTCGAGACCGTTGCAGAGTATGGCGGACGCCAAACGGGTTCGACTGGTTGGCTGGTTTTATCAAGACCGGGAAAATGCGTCGCACCGTCGTCTATATTAGTGCCTTGACTATCACCTTCACGGCCTCCACGAATACGAATCGGAATGAATCTTCGATCCGGCCAAGTCTTATCTCGCGTTTTTGATCCGATTCCGATCTATCCCCGCCAGTATGTTCCTGGTTTTCTTCATTTGCACCTCTCCCACTTGTGACGCAGCGCTGGGTACGATTGCGCAGAGGCGTGTGTTGTTCGGAAGCACCAGCACTTTCTTCGGAAGGATGATAAAATGTGAAGATTGAGGCAGACAGAAAGCGAAGGGGGAGGGTGGATAGAAGGGTTGGTAAAGCAAGTTCCGGACCATGTTTCAGCATCCTTCGTTCCATGCTCATTCCATCCCCCGTCAACCTATCAAATGATTCGCCTAACCTTCATTCAATCCATCTGCCCGGATCGGAAAGAAGGAAGGTTCGTCGCTTGCAGTCTTTCGATTTCATCAAAACCGGACCCCAACGGCTCTGTATTCCGGTTCGAGTTCCTGGCGGGACTGTGATGTGTACCCAAGCGTACGGGAGTCATATGATACGCCAAAGGAAAGTACTGCCTCGGGCATGATAATGTACACATCGGTGTGTGTGTGTGTGTGTGTGTGCCTTTCTTCAGTTTTATTCACCCTTTGGTTTGCATTTTGTTTCATTTCGTCTCGTTTTTTTCGTGCCTTTGCTACTCGATGTCTGCCGCGTCAGCAGGCGTGTGTACCGGTTTGCTGATTGCGCGCTTGTTTGCTCTGCGGTTGTGCTGCAATCAAAGGTTAAAAGCATGCACGTCTGATGTTCGTCTATGCGAGCGAGCATAACAGCAGCAGTAGTGAGCGGTAAGCAGAAGCCGTCCAAAAAAAAAAATTCCCAATAACAAAGTGTGCGATACGCTGACACACAGCTGATGTGCATTTTAATTGAACACTTCCACTGTTTTTCGGCTGCGTTACCACATCCGACATCGAGTCCTTTCGATCGTTAATACGATTATTTATTCACACACTCACAAAAATTACTCTTCACAAAGCCTATTTTGCGTAACGCTTCGGCCGGCCGACAACGACGGGGTACGATTGGGGAGTATCGATCGTTTAAACGGTACGCGCGCGCGCATCAGTACAAGGCTCACGTGCACCCTTCATAGAGCTCGGCAGCCTTTCACTTCACGCGGTGTACTGTGATGCATATTTGCCCATCATAAAGACAGTGGCTGATAATAGAAATAACAACAACAAAAAACACACATACACGCCGTAACAAGTCTTCCCAGCGGGAACGTCCTCAAGATGCCGCAATGTAGAGCTACGTGTGCAGATTGAGGTGCAAAAAAAAAAGAAGGAACAGTCGGTGAATCATCAATTAGCTGGTTCGGGCTACGTAATGTTTCAGTGCTTCGGGATGATTTAATAGTGACGCATTCGAAGCCGTTTAGTGAAGGTGTATCCCTTCCATTTCCTAAACTACATCCCATACCCTTGCGTTGATTGAATGCTGAAAGTGTGGTTTTAATCAAAGGAATACATAAAAAAGACACCTTCATCGTGATGAAGTTGTCCTAAGCCAGTATCGAACGAACAGTTGGGAAAAACAAGAGTAATAAATTCCCACTTTCCTGCCTATTCCCGGTAAAACGAATAGGGAATGACTCCAGAAATGGTCATCAAGCGTCGAACCGATGCTAATTTTATTATGCACTTTTCAGCTTCCCAATTCCTTCTCCGGAATCGGGCAATGTGTTGTTTTTTTTCCTTCTTCGTGTTTTGCTCAGGAATGTCCCAAACGTATTGCCAACTGGGTGGCAAGTGGCGGCTTGATGAAATACTTAGATAAGGTATCCTATCCGATACTCTAAGCTCAGTTTAGCTCTCCCAGCTCAAAGCTGCTCGTTGCTCGTTCCGTGAAACTTTCCCTTTATTTTGCGGATAGCGCGATAATAGTTCCGATCGAAAGGCACGAATAACCACGCATAATATAGGTAGCACATACTACCACGTCTTCGAAAAAAAAAACCGCAAACAAAATCCGGAACGGCACTCGGGAATGCGACCTGCGCTGATTAGATTTTCCACCCTGCATAGGGCATAAGCACCCACTTCCCTACCATCTCTCCCTCCCTCACACACATACACGTACGTGTCCGTAAGGGGGATAGTAAAATTCAAATCAGATGAACTAACTTTATGAACCATACCTTCCCGCGTTACCGGTTCGGGTTACCATACGTCGAGGACACGGAAATACACGGGACGACATTTTTGTGTTTATCTCTGCTCTGCTTTTTTTTTTCGTGTGACCGTGATTCCGTGAGCCTTTTTGAGGGAAACCCCGGCAGCGGATAAATAAGTGAAAGTTTTTGGTACCGACTGTTTCTTTCTTCTGCTTTGTTTCTCTGTTGTTTTTTTCCTATTTCCGAGGAAGATCCGAAAAGGAACACCGGTGGGTGACACACGGTCAAATTGAAGTGTTGGAGTACGGTTCCGCGGACGGAGCGGATGGTATGGTGGTATTACTTTTTTTCCTCGTTTGCTTGCAGTACCTGATCGGTTGCTAACGATCGTTTTACGATTTGAATCGAATCGAACGATGATTGACTGGGTTCGTCGTCTGTACCGTCGTTCCTGTCGTTCGTTTAATCCATCCCAGTTCCCACGTGGTAGTTGTTTCTTTCCTTTCCAATTGACAGTTCAGACCATGTCGCTGGAAAATGAAAAACACGTGTCGATTGATTGGTGATAAAGTGACACATTACGACCGACGGACGGAAACAGAGGAGGGGGACAATGGGCACAAACGCAACCTGCTCCCTAATGTGACAGGCAACGAAGCAAAAGGGGCTAAAAACTGTGTTGGGCTGTGATTAGGTTGTGAAGAAAGGAAATCTAAAACAATAATCTTCCAACCGAAAACCATTCGCCGTTGCATGTTTCCTGGATGAACTAAACCTTCCCAATGGGGCGCTCTATCAAACCTTCCCCCGGTGTTAATTATGTTGTTACAGTGAGGCGCAAAGTGTAAGCATTTTTATCGCTGTAGAGATTTGCTGGTCAGAAAAAAACACACTAACCCCGAGGAGCTCAGTTTAGTTCGATAGCAATGGTGGTACGTAATGATTTGCGAATCGCTTAAATTGATGGATGGAAACTTCGCTTCGGCACCGTATACCCGGGCTAGTAGGGCTAGTGGGTCAGTAATGTACGGCTGTACGCTGGCACGATCGTACACTTTAGCCCCTGGAGCATTACTTAACCATCGCTTTCCATTTGGATCGGTACGCGGCGAGTACGCAGATAAATATTGATGGATGGATGAGCGGCAAACCGCAAAAACTTCAATTGCGATTAGCCGTAGCGCCGCACACCTGCTGCATTGTGTACGGTGCTTAAAAAAGAGATGCTTCCGTCAGCTTAAAAGGCACACACAATTTTTCTTTTTTTTTATAACGCTCCTAGGTGCGCCAAACGGCACTAGGTGATCCTCTACTGGCGATAATCTTGAAGATTCGGTCTTATCGGCCCGTTGTGCTTCGTTTAATTCCGAATGATGATTTGCTGTTTTGTTATCTTTTTTACAAGCGAATTCAACCGTGAGTGGCATCGCGTAATGATCATTACCTATCGTCCACATGAGGCGCTTTTAGCCGCGTTTTGCAGCTTGCGCTTTTGATTTGACAGATCGAACAACAACGCGAAAGAGCGCGTCGTGTTAACAAACGGTTACATTTGTTTGCCTAGGCCGTTTTGTGGACCAGGAGGTTCATTGACGTACAATGATTGGCGCTTGCAGTACGGTCGCGCTGTGTGACCATGATTCTGTTCGTTTTGTTAAAAAGATATCAAGAATCTAACAGGAATTATTTGAAATTGGAGTTTTAAGCAGTCCATAGATTAATTGAAGATAAAGTATAAAAAAGGATCTACCAACAATATGATCGTACATTCTTTAAATTTCTACAACTTGTATTTTAGAGGTTGAAAAGGTTCTTAAGAGTGTAAAAAATACTATATATATTTTATTGTAAATTTGGCCCAATGTTCATGAGACGCTCCGTTCCAAAGACACAGATCGAATTGTCACAGCAGTAATTACAAGAATTCAACAACTACGGACAAAATTGCTCGCAAAAGCAAACTCGTCCGATTTGAACTATACTTTTGATTTTGAGTTCTACATAATTATTTCTGTCATCGTTCGTAGACTTTTTATTTTAGAATGCTTTGTTTGAATAGACCTTGCGAGCTTATGTCTAGTTCTGGTTCCAAAACCTTGATATATTTTTCCTAAACGTTGTCCTATATTTCTTTTCGTTTTTTTTTTGTCATTATCACAAAATCATACGTACGATGTTTCGATATATCTCGAAGAATAAAGGAAAAAATCAAAATGTTTCCAAATTCAATCGAATAGCTTCTTTGATGTATACCGATCAACTTGTTACCGTCAAGGTGTCATATTGCACCTGATGTAGCGGCCGGAAGAGTTGTCCAACGTAGTCTAACATACATGTTTTATAGCTGGAAACCGACAGAATAAACATTTTTGTCATGTAAGTATAGTTCTATATGAAAAAATCCCGAAACCGTCGAGTCCTTCAATTTCATGCTGCCAAAGTGTACTTCCCTCCCATGTGAAATATCATTCGATTGCGTTAGCCGAATGGTTCTATAAAAATGTAACAAATCGAGTTACTAATATAGCATATTAATTGGCAACTCAGGGCTACGATGAGCTGGAGCCCAATTTACGACACTCTTTATTACACGTGGTGAACCTCATATACATGGTGGAACATTTTATTGACTGAACGGTTAGCGACTAATGCATGTTTTCTTGTACGATTACACGGATCGAATCGTTTCCGTCTTCGATTCTATTCCCTGGAACTGAGTGAGCTGATTAAACGGTGCCGCAGTGCATTTAACAACCTACCCACGGTGAGGGGCAAACAAATAAGACATAATGACCACACACTCTACCCACGGAACTCACATCGATCCCGCACCGTGTCTAAAAAAGTGGCATCACAATTGACACATTCTCAGCGAGTTGTGCGCATGTGAAAGTGAATGGAGTGGAAGGTTTAAGTGTGCGCAGGTACGGTGGCAGCAAGAAAATTCTCATTCATTTGATGAGGTTTAGCCGATGTTCTCGGTTCATTAAAATTCTATCAATTTTATGATTTCGTTCTCCCGTGGGATTTATAACACGCGCTCGAGGGAGAGATATTTAATGGTGAGCATAAAAAACAAACGGGATCTCCCTGCCGGGATACTCAACCTTCAAAAAGAACTGTATTGTCCTAGAGGATGGTTCTGGCTGTAAACGAGCTTACCGGTCCTGCAAGCAGTCATTAAATCAACATCACACGGTATCGATGCCGGTAATCTGCCGTTGGCGTGGATGAAAATTTTCATCTTACCGCAAGATTTTGTAACGGCGTAAATTTACAGATTACATTCCCTGTTTTGAAGAAAAGAAAAGAGCTGTCACAGACTTGCCCGGTACGGTGACGCTTCTTGTTCAATTCGATTGGACATCATCCTCAGTCACGTGGCCCTCGCTTGGGCAACCGGTGTGTCTCGGTGGCATCTGCAAGTTTCAGCCGGACAGGGAAGAGCACCAAAACAACGGGAAGAAATAATAAAGCAGCATCAACAAACACCTCAAATGAAGACGACGACTTTCTCTTTCGACACCCGGTTTCGTTCCGCTGGGTGTTTGAGATTCGAACGTTAGACGATCGAAACGCTTCTTCTGTCTGCGTTCCAATCTGCTGAACCTGCTGCTGATGGTGGAACGATTATCCGAAGTTATGGGCTACCAGAAGCCGGAGACTGCTCGACGGAGCACACCGAACCTAAGCATGCAAACCCCTTATGATTTATTGTACGTATGATGTAAACCGTTGTCCAGAATGTTGTTTAAAATTGTTTGCTTATAGCACGGTGGAGAAATAAATCGATTCCTTTGGGGAGTCGTAACGCGCTGGATTATGTGCCCATGTCCAATCGCTGACGATTGGTGGTCCATGAGCGTGTGAAGCAGTAAAGATTCTGTCCAGCATTTTACGATCACCAGCTGTGAAATCGTGCATTGCAGTAGAAGGTGATGGAAAGGCCATGTAGCGACACACACACCGATAGGGGGTTTTTGACTGACAACTCCCGTAAAAGGTATTTTTCGGTGAGCGTAGTGTCATTACTTTGTCTCATCAATGGGTGTTTGTCTTTAATCTTTCACTATTGGGGTGAAAACAGAGTCACGTGTGATTAACGATCATTCGTTCGTTGCTGATCGTTACACGATTGTGTGAGTTATGTACCCATGGAGATTGTTAAATCTGTTGATGTCTTTATTTCAACTTTGTTGTTTAACGTTCAATCCTTAATATCTTTTTATTTCGTCTAAAATCTTATCGATCTTCCTTATAATATATCTTTAACCTCACTGCAGAGGTCCATTAAAGTGCTACAAGCTTTCGTCTTCGTCGTAAAAAAACCCCATGCTAATAGTACACACTCGAGACAGCCCCGGATAGATGATTAATTAGTGTTCAACAGCACGTCACAATGTTCACTAAATAAAGCGTGACTAAAAACCAACACCACTACTCCCTACAACATGCATGCGCGGCGCTAGTGGGTGAAGCTCGTGTTAAAAATCATAACAAGTTGAAAGATCACCCATTTCGGTGGTGCAGTGATGAACCTTATTTCGTGACCGTTTTGTGTGCTTTGGTAGCAGTAACGCCACTTCCTTTTGCCGGAAAGGTGAAAGATCAGCACCATCTTCGGTTGATCGCGTGTGTATTTTGGTCACGGTTTTGCGATTCATGCTCATCTGTGGTCATGGGCATGAATGCTAAATTCCAATAGGTGCGTGTGGGAAAAATGTGCAAAGAAAATATTGGGATAAATGCACTACAGCACCGGAACGGGAAATGAAAGGGGTACAGCATGGCGTATGAGTGAACTGTAACTACACTTTTGAGTCGCAGTTAGCGCTGCTAGTAAATCTTCAAACCTCCGCACGCGTGTACGTCGGACAGATTGGTAAACATCTCGAACCGACACTCTCTTTCAAACAATTTGCCGTTGAGGGGTTATAAAAGCCCGCAAGGTTTGTGTATAATTATCCATTACGGACTGCTCTTATCCTTTAGCACAGTGTACCGCATCTCATAGTGAAGTGCGCAAGTGATCGCTTAAGTTGTTGCGCGAACCCGCTCACGTTTGGCCAACTAGATGAGCTTATCGAGATACCGAGTCCACATAACATGTTTCACTGCCAGACCCCAAAACCCAGTCAATTGTGATTTTGTTTCACGTGCGTTTTTTTTTTGTTACAAATATAAGACACCCAACAAGAGAAAGATTCCTATCGGACACAATGGTGGCAAGAGGTGCTTTTGTTAGCGCTTCCCCTCCCTATTGGTGTAAGGTGTCGCGTTGTAAAGCACCATCGACGGGTTGCTTTATATAGCGCCCATTCCAGAGCTGCTTCCAACTACGTCGGACTCATCATTGGATCGTTTAAAAAGTTTAACTCATTTTTAATTGGACATTATTGTCGTCATTTGTTGGTTGGCGCAAAAAGAAGGATAAGCGAGTGCGGCGATGCGAAAGAAAGAACGGCTGGGCTGTGTACTTTCGAGTGGCGCCCATGTTAGGGATGGGCAGGTTTTTTTTTCACCAACCGATGATTAATGGTTACGGAAGGGGCGTGAAATGGAAAGTGAACAGAACACACCTGGGCTGGGATCCGTCCATCTGGCGCATCCTCGCGTAAGTCTTGCAGGGGAGCGATCGTTCTGATATGGATAGACAGCATTATGCTTCATCTTCCAATGAAGGGTTATTGGATGCGAGATGTTGGAGTTCGCATAGGAAATATTACAAGATCCGCGTCATATTCTGTTCTGCGCTTTGCCCGCGTTGGACAAAAACCAACAGACGGAAAAGTGAAAGTCATCCGATAACAGGATCACTTCGTAAAGGTTGTTGTATTAACGTGTGAGAAAATAATTTACGCTTATCTCCTAATCACTGGCCGGTAGCATTACGAAGCGATATTGCTGACGTTTAACCGCGGCGTGTAATTCTTTAATGAAAGAGAATTTTCAATGCTAAAAAAATGGTGGAATGGTGTTACGACTTCAGCCATAGATTTTTGCCGAGTGTTTTGAGGTTCAGGCAACTTGGCCATAATGAACCTAAACGTCAATCGAATAAAAACCTTCATTGTTTTGTCTTTTCCTTTACTCTTTTAATGTTTTAATTGCTCTCTTTAATTGTGGTATACTTGTGCAAGTCCATTTCTAAATGTTTCATGCGATTGACATGAATGCGATAATCAAAATCAATTTAAACCTCAATTTTACGAAATCTTTTGCTAATCGTTTTCTTTTCGTTTCTTCGCAGGCGATCGCCGCTCTGGTGGTCCTCCATGGGTACGTGGAGTCAAAGAATGTAACAAGCCCCACCGATACATCGTCAAAAACGACTACGACAACAAAGGCGAAGGAAACGACAACGAAATCGGTTTCAACTCCGACCACGGTGTCCACGAAGAAGGCCTCACCGGCGGAGAAGAAGCAACCGGGCAGTGATCGGGAGGCGCGTGGTAAACGAACGCTCGAGTTTGGTAACTTTGGCAATTACAACTACTACCAGAGTGTACCGGCACACACCGCCCAACGCCGCGTGTCGCACGCGTACCAAGATCCGGGACAGTATAATCACTACCAGAGCAACTTCATTCAGCCGCAGTACTCCTACCAGCAGCATCATCATACTGGTCCAGCTGGTCCCGGCGCTGTAGGATCGTTCCAAGGTAAATAGACAGTTATGTGATGCTTTAGAATGGCTTGAGTCAGCTAATGCTCTTATATGAAAACTTAATTTCTCGTAGGTTTTGAAGGTGATAGCACCAACAGCATCGGTAGCTTCCAATCGCTTCCACCAGTGGTGCATCCGCACTATATCGAACCACCGGAGCCGATCATTGAGATTATCATCAAGGAAAGCAACGATTCGCTACCGCTCGATACGCAAACCATCCTTCCAAAGCAGAAGAAGAAGAAGGAAGAGGTACAAGTATTCTACGTAAAGTATCACAAGGATGAAACGAACGGACAGCTCGTACTGGATGATCCACTACCGGCAATTAAGCCTATTCCGGATGAGAGTGAAGAAGAGGAAGATTTGTCGCAGGAACCGATCGTAGTGACGCCTAGCCCACCGTTGAAGACGACCACGCTACGCGCCGTTATCAATCCTGACTCGGAAAAGTACCACAGTAACAGCGGTATTCGGATCTCATTCGGTGTGGAAGATAAGCACCAGTCTGGCCATCAGCTGTCGGAGACGGAGAGTGAATCGGTAGCACAGCCGATTGTCGCTCTACCGCAGCATGTTGTTGATCAGCGTTCCAAATCGGATGTGTTCTACCAACAGCATCAACAGTTCGTACAGCAACAACATGATCGCTCGGTGCGACAGCACTATCAGCATCAGCCTCAGCCGCAACCGCAACAGCCTCCACCACCACCGCAACAGTACCACCATCAGTTCAATGTTCCCGTGCAGCAACCTCAGTACCACCATCAACCACCGCCACAAGCTCAGCCACTGGTTCAGCAACATCAGGAACCGCAGAACTTTGGACAACGATTTGCTCCGGCCACTCCGCAACCCTACCGAGCACAACCTCCACCACCACCACCGCCACCACCACAGCCGCAACCACAGTTCCAGCAGCATCAACAACACTACCAGCAGCATTACCAACCGCAACCGCAACCCCAACCGCAACCTCAGCCACCGCCACGTGTAGTGTACCAGCAGGCACAACCGCAACCACAGCACGCCCAACAACAATACCAGTTCCGTGGACAGTACAATCCTCCGCAGCAACAACCACAGCCACAATATTTCACCCAACAGGCGCCTGTTCCTCAGCCTCGACCGCAGCAGGTTCGCTTCCCTGCACAGCAACCACCCCAGCAGCAGCAGAATTATTACCAGCCTCAACCACCTCAGCAGCAGCAGCTACCACAACAGCAACTTCAATTCCAACGGCAAGAGTACCAGCAACCGAAACCGATTCCGATTCCGATCCACAATATTAACCAACAACCACCACTAAGGCAGCAGTACTCTACTCAGCAGCTGCAACCACAGCAGCAGCCTCCTCAGCCACCGAAACCACAGCCACAGTTTAATCAACCCTTCAACAACTTCTACAAACAGCAGCCTCAGTCCGCACCGCAAGTACAGCAACAACAGTTCCGCAAACCAGCACCACCGCAACCATCGAATCTTCAGCAACCTCCCTTCCTGTCGGCTCGCCCTCAGGCACCGCCTCAACCTGCCCAGACATTCTTCGATGTGCCGCGTCCCGTGCAGGGTGGATTAGTGCAACAGGCGGCACCGAACCTAGGCCCCACCCGGGCACCGGAGCAGCACCAGCTGAAGGGACTTTCCCATTCGAGCCTTTCCGATAACGAGCACCTCTCTAACTTGAAGCACGTCCTACCGGCGGGTGGCGAATTGGTGCCATCGGTGTCGAAGTACGAAAAACACATCACGGAAACGGTTAATGGGCCAACGACGGGACAGCGCTTATCAGTAGGCGTGAACGAAGCAGTGAACCGTCCACCGTTCTATAACATTCAGCCATCACAAGAACTGATCAGCCATTCGATCGAACCAACAATTGAAACTGTGCAGAATAAAAACATTGGCCCGCTTGCTTCAAACATTGGGCCGCTTCCGACGCCTCAGAAGTACGTCAGCCAACAGGCCGCACAAGTCATTCCGAACTCGGAACCAATCAACTATCGCGTGGACCCTCGCTTTAATGCCAACTTCGAAGGTGGTGCATCAACAGTACAGGGCCCAAGCAGTACACCGTCCACTGTAGGTACTACTCGCACCACCTACTCTCCCACATTCTCCACAACGCCACGTACGACCGTAAATCGCTACACGGTTCCTCCATCCCCAACGACGACACCGTACCGCACTACTCGTCCGACAGCGCCGCCGACAACTACGCCGCAACCACGCTCGGCCGCTGAACAAGCTGAAGCCAATGAGAAGAAACAGAAGGCACTGTTCGAGCTGCCCGATGAGGTACCGGATGATCTAAGAGAACAGTTGCTGTCGTCAGGAATTCTGGAAAATGCTGATATTAGCGTGCTGGACTATGACAAGATCGGTGAGACGGCACTAGAGAACCTGCCGCCAGAGCATTTGGCGAACTTCTTCAATGCCGGAGGTGGCTCCCAGTTGGCCGGGTCAAACAATGTACTATCTGTAGTAAAACCGAACGGGGATAAGCTGGCGGAGAAGTTCATTACCAAGAACTACGACGTTAAGGATAAGCGTGATGAGCGCGATCGGTACGAGATTGCGAAACCGAGTGAAAGTGGCAGTGAAACGGTTCAGGCTGCGGAAGAAGATCAACCGACGATTGTGACGATGCCGGAGCGGCAAAATGTGGACTTGAAGGTTGTGCGTTTTGATTCGAACAATCAGCGCAACGTGACCGATCGTTACATTAAGCAAGACTCAACCATTCTGTCGTCGGTCGATGTAACTGGTGAGGATGAGTCCGGTGCGACGGATCAGGTGTTCAACCGTTACCTACCGCTAAAGATCAACGGTGCTCAGTTCCCGATTCCGGATGTGGTTGAATTGCGCGGCCGTAAGATTGCGAGTGTGGTTGTACTTGCTCCGGTAGATAACGGACCGACGACGACGCCGGGACGGAATGCAGACAGTGCCAGCGAGGAGAGTACATCGAGCGATTTTCTAATCAACGCCGAAGATGACGCGACAGACGAGCAGCAAGATCAGCAACAATCACGATTCGAGCGCGATGTACTGCTAGATTCCAAGAAGATCAAGTTCATTGCTGGTGAAGCGTTGAAACTGTTGATTAAGAAACCTTCGAGAGAAAACTTCCGCCGGTGGTTGGACCGCGAGGGCAAAACAGACGTTGATTTGCAGAGCGTGGTACTATTGGTAACGAGGTAGGAACGTTTTGAAATCGATCTGTTGTGATGCAATATTGACTATTTATGTTTTTTTGATTTCAGAAATGACGATGATGAGCAAGAAATATTTATGTACGACATTGCCACCAAAGGTGTGACACATCTGAGCGGTGAACTATCGGCAGCCTTCGTACAGGTGGCCGAAGAGAACGCCAAGACGCAAAACTTCGACGAGGTGCCCATCGTAGACAGTGGTATCGTGGAGCAGATGGAAACGAAGTCATCATCCGAAACCAACCCGGACTATGGTTCATACGCGTTGACATCGTCGGAAGAGCTGGACGATCAAGCGCAAGCCTCCGAGCGGAAAGCGATTTACGTCTACCCGGAAAACTACCGAGGGTTGGAGGTAAACTCCGGCTACAGTAACATTAAGAAGTAGATGGAAGAGTTTCCTGTTTAACTGGGAAAGAAGAAAGTTCAAACAATGTGCTAGAAAATAATGCCTTACCAGGATGTCCGAGATGGAAAAAACGGCTGCTGCCAGTACAAGAGTAAGAAGAGTCACGAAAGGACACGGACCCGGAACGCTAGGTGAGCGATGTTTGCAATGCGTGTTTCATGTCTGTTTGTCTCTCGTTCCTGTGCCAGTGTGTGTGCGTCCATTTATGTACGTTTTGTGTACGTGTTCCGTTCGACTCTAATCGATGGATTTCTTTGGCAGTAGCGTTTGACAGATGCAAATTAGTAGAGGAGAGGTATCGAGGGCGTCTAGTTCCCTCTAGAGAAGCCAACATGAGAAAACATGTGTAAAGGCGCTTTCGCTCACAAACCCTGTAAATAGTGTGCACCGTGGTGGATGGTCGGAACGTGTCTTGAGCTACCGTTTCGACAAAACCACGACCTTAGGTAGGACAATTGATGTACTTTAAAAACAAACCTAATAGAGACAAACCAGATTTTCCAAGTTGCCAGAATTCATTCGATCGCGATCGATACGATCGGATGGGGTTGTAGAAAGAAGATTCGTGTTCAAGCACCTTCTTTTCTTACGGAACATTCACCGATCGATCCGATTGCAATCGAAGAACTTTTGCGAGAATGTCGTACTAGCCTAGCTATATCTATATATATAAAGAGATAACATGAGAGGTGAGCTAATATTATGTATTTTGTTGTTGCTGTTTGTTTGACGCTCAGCAGGAGATCGACATTTTAACATTTTCCACAAAGCAATTCCATATTGGCGGTTAGAGTTTTCGAAGAAGGAATAGAAATGTTTAGCTAAACAGAAACAACAAATCCTGGACCGAACTGTCGATCGAACAAGCGAGCGTTGTGTAAATTATTAGATTTCCACTATTTGTTAGTAGTCTTTGCAGTACCACTGTATGCATCACGATACGTTTTACTAATTGCACAATGTTAAACTTTATCTGTATTTCTTAACATGTTGTCTACCCTTCTGCTCTTTCTAAAGAAAAATTATCTTTTTTCTGTTTTACTTATTGTAAATTATGGAACTAAATGCCTTTACCTGTAATACTCTCTCTCTCTTTAAACCACGACAATGGAATCTATTTTTTCAATAAATGTTGATAGTATCGAATGTTTGTGCATGTTTTGTGTTTTGTTCCGAAAATTATGTTTAGTTAATCGTGTTTGTTTGTAAATGGTTTTGTAGTTACTGTGTGTATCCGTAGTTCTTTTAGGAAATTGCTTATTAGAAAGTAATAATTCCTAGAAGATCTACGGCATAGAGAAAAAGACCAAAATTATATCAGTTAAAGTTCAAAACTTAATTCAATAATATTTGTGTGTCATTTTTAATTTGCCATCATATAACCTAACTTTTAACTTAATTGCAATGTAGAGGTTGTCTTTAACCTTTTTTTTCGCTTGCTTCTTGTTGATTAAATGCGCAGCTACGAAATAAAATCCGCTTGTTGCTATTTTCACTGAGAATGAATTACCACATGACATAGTATTGCCTACATTTAGGCGCGTTGCTTTATCAAAATTTTGAATGTGTTCCTGCTACACGTGCTTTAGAGCAGGGGTTGTCGCCCTACGTTTATTTAACTGAACTTAATCTGGAAGGCTCATTTTGAACAATTGGAATATGACAATAATAAAAGCTAAAATAAAATAACTCAAATAATTTACTCGTTCAATAAAGTTTACTCTTTTAAATCGCCACTAATAATTACTGAACTTGGATTGTTAGTACACGAGACTGAACGTAGTGATTTTCGTTTACTAAGCTAAAACTTTGTGGCATTATTAGAGTAAATGCATTCGTATTGAAATTGTTAGCATCCTCTTTTTAAATCCCTGTTTTTTGGTGAAAGTCACAAGAAATACATTTAGGTTCGGATATAAATGGCAAACCTTAAATCATCTCCTATCCTCCCTCATTCTCATTTTTGTGAAGTAGAAAATGCCTTCTTAAAGCATGTATAGGTCAAAAAGCTCCCTGGTATAAATTTAAATTACTTTAATCCACACTAAGGATACAATTTATTTCCATTATTATTTTGCGACACTTTTTACGTAGACTCCACAGCAATAAAGACCTTTCGTAAAAAAGTCGGCTCACATATATTGGACCAACATATTGGGTTGTAAAACTTTATGCACGCAGTAAACATAACAACAGTCAAGAAGAAAACTCTTTTCGCAATCTTTCATTTACTTTCGATCGATCATCGACATCATTATCAATCAATCCTAGCCGATATCATCAAATAGACCCAGGTCCAAAGATAGTTATGGCTAGGATTCAAATTCAAATCAGATCGATTTCCGAATTTTACAACCATGCGACCGTTCCGTTACTGGTCTGGTCTAAATTTAACCTTGATCTTGGCTGCAACTCGCGTGGCGCCGAATATCAGTGAACTCATTCACTCCGACTGTCTTTATTGGTGCTTTACGAATATAAAGTCCAAAAATTCAACCGATCCAGTTTATCACGAAAAGCCGCTACAAAATGATCACTAATTGGTTATGGGTGTATCGTTTTTTTTTTCGATACCCACCTCTTGTTACCGATGATCCATAAAACGGTGAAGGATTAGATCGTATGTGTAGAAAGGAGCCGATGAGATTGATTTTGCATAACAAGATACATGTTCCCAATCGGTGTGGTGTTGTTTCGTTCCACGCTTGAACTGTTTGTCACCTTGCTACCGTGTTTTTTTTTCTGGTGGAACGTATTAGAATGCCCAAACGTTGGAATGTCGTCTACATTGGCAATTGCGAAACGTTAAACAAAAGACCAAAAGACGCCATAAATGCTAATTCTACACGCTAGCCGATAAAATATGCTGTATGTACTTATAATACGGTTTCGTCTACTGTTATCAGCATCCTTCGATTAGTGCACACGCTAATCTGATGGTTGCGACGGCTCGGAACCAGCTGCAAAACACCATCATAAACACATGACGGTGGTTGTGGTGTATCGGATTTTTGAAGAAATCCTTATCGCATGCTGCATAACATTTCCACTGCTCCGTTTCCCAGATCACCCGGAGCCGCAGTGACCACTGCAAAATGACAGCTTCTTCTCATAACAAACCTTGGCAGAAGTTCATATTTCACCGGGTGTCCTTGTGGTGACGGTGGTTAAAGGTTAATGGTAAGGTTGCGTTTTTCTCTCCCCGTCTTGTGTGTGTGGACTAACCGATCAAGTTACCCATGCTCAACTTGCGATGCTTTTGCGTTTGACATCTCTACCAGCTGTCAAATGGTAGTGGTGGTGTCATCGAGCGTGCAATACTACAGTGGCTAGTAACTTAATACTTAAAAACAAAAACAAAACAAAAAAATCCAAACCATTCCATGGTCATTCTGTAAGTAGTCTTTATTGCTTTGTACGTACTGTATTTCCAAAAGGGGAGCATATTCTAGATAAGCTGGAAGAGATTCTTTCGCGACAGCAGATACGACACGTCCTTCTTCGGTGGTGGCAGATAGTCTATCGGTGGTTGCGCCGGTGGCGGTGGCAGATAATCCCTCGTCGGGGGACAGGTTGACTGTGCCGGTAGGTACGATCGGTCGGGTGTGCAGGGTTGCGTGATCGTCGTGACCACGGGCACGGTTTGCGTGCGTGTAACGGTGGTCAGCACCGGTGTAGCCGTCGTCTTGGTAACGGTGCGTGTTTGCGTCTCGGTAAAGTACTCGTAGACGGGCGTTGGTTCCACGATGGTCGAGGTAACGGTGTTGGTGCGGGTTACCGTGTTGGTACGGGTGGACGTAATCCTGTCGGTCACGGTATCTGTCAGCACGACCGGTGGCTCCGTCGTGGTCACGGTACGCACAACCGTCGTTGGAACGATCTTCGTCGAGGTGATCGATTTGGTTTGGGTTATCGTGTTGGTACGCGTTTCCGTTTCCCGCTCGGTTTCGGTAAAGAATGCCGTTTCCGTTGTGCGCGAGGTAACGGTGTTGGTACGGGTGCTGGTTCTGGTCGATGTGACCGGCGGTAACGTTTCCGTAACGACGTCCGTAACCACCTTCGTCGAGACGGCGGTAGTGCGACTAGTGACGGTAGTCGTCGTAGGGACGATCTGGGTCCGGAAGTCGGTGGACGTACGGACATCCGTCTTGGTGATGGTGGTTGGACGGACCACCGTACTCGTTTCGGGATTGCACGGTGGCGGCAAACCACAGGCCGGTGTCGTATAGTGGTACCCATCTGCGGCGGGCGTAGTGTACGTATATCCATCAAAACGTGGATTGGCTTCCGCTTCCACATGAAGCAACACCACCAAACTCACTGCCAACACTAGCAATCGCGTCATTGCACAAACTTGAAAACACTTCCAAAAGATTAAATAATGGTAAATATTCCACTAGATCTTCGATCCGTACTGTAACACGCAAGTTCTTTTCCTTCCAAAATGTTGCTCCAACACGCGCGCACACTCTACTGGGCGCAACGACTCATCGCACTTTGTCACTTCTCGCACCGTACTGTCGCCGGTTCGCATCAGAACGTTCAGCTTTATACGATGGGGCCCGCGGGTGGTTGCCGGATAACGCGAAGAACCTGTCCTACCATCTGCCCGGATGGGAGAACATCCTTTCCTTTTGCGGTTGCGTCCGCTGTTCGCTGCCGTCGGGCGTGTTTGTTATATAAAACCGAATCTCACCCGAATGTGGCGACGAATCGGATATTCGGATGCTGTTCGCGCGTGATCGTATCACCCTAGAGCGAGGTTTTGGGGTTTCACAGCTGAACTACTACAGTGCGAATGGCACGATCTGAGAAAAAAAGCCTTGAGGTTATGGATTATTAGCGCCAGCGTCCTAATGAGCGTCATTCTGTCTGTATCACGCGAAGCAAAGGTTTATCCCGGGATTAGTCCTCCCACTGTGCCAGGGTCTACATGGGGCAGGGTGGGTGTAGTGAAGCGTAACGGATCAACATGATCTTCTTCTGTCAATCAAACCTCACGTTCTTCGCTTCCTTCCACCCGTAAAGTGCATATACGATATGGATGAAAACTTGATCTCTCCGAAAGTGAATCGGACGGAATGGAGTGGAACGGCAAACATGGCAGGCCGTGAGTTAAGCGAAAACCATAGAAACAATGTTAGACGGTTACCTGATCGCTGCAGAGTAACTTCTGAGAAGATGATCGCACGATAGCGTGGGTTTTTGCCAAGCGGTGTCAACTTACATACTAATTCTGGTGCGGTGTGAATTCTAGGGGAGACAACTTTGTTTCTAGACCAAGAACGTTCTAAATTTCTTCCACAACCCTGTGGACAATATATCAAAACCCAACCTTTTAGTTTGGTGGAGATCAGATCAGGGAGCCAAGGGAAATTACTCCCTCGCAGGTTATCTAAATTTACATTCGATTGTTCCCTTTTTTTTCAATCATCACTCCTTCCAGCTTGTTGTTGCAGGATCCGGTTTTTGGAATTCCCTTTTTCGGACTGTGAAAGAACGAGAAAGAAACCTTCGACGAAAATGTCGCTTCTTTACCCACAAATCGACACCCAACACCCGTACTCACGGTGCTGTATCAGTGGACCATCTGAGATATACACCGAGGATAGTATCAGCACCTTTTCAAGCGGGATCTTGGCAAGATTTTTATTTGTTGGTGGTTACCCCCCCCCCCCCCGCGAGGCTTGCGTTGGAGTCGGATCATTTCAACCAGCTGAGGACGTGCTGGAAACCGGGAAGCGCGAAACAAATTCAAATTCTTCCGTTGGGCGTTGGTGTGCGCAAGATCGTTATCGTGCCGGCTGTCCGGTGGGAAGACGGTGCGCAATGTTCTGAATTCGGTCCGAAACCGTCGGTCATTGACGTTTCACCAAAACGGGGGGGGGGGGGGGATACGTTTTGCGTTTGATTCTTTCTTTTTTAAACAAATGGCTGTTTTGTGCAGCTTCCTGAGGGGTTCGGCTATATTTTTAGCTGCTCGAATCCAGACCAGTTTCATGACCAGATGGCATTTGGGGAGCTCGCTCCACGAAAGAAAATAAACGAGAAAACCACCAATCCACTCCTAATTGCCATCGGGACCCGGGATATTAAGAGGCTTCGCTTACGGATCATTAAGTATGGTATCGAATTATTGGACGGAATCGGGGCTTGAAAAGGATACCAGTTCCGGGAAAATGAGAACATTAAGAGGAAGCTCAAATGCAACATTAAATTGGATTGTGGATGGTAAGGCGCAAAAGAAACTCTAGTGCGAGATTCGTCATTTCGTGCGCAAAGTGTTGTTCTGCTGAAGCATCCAGAACACATCATAAGTTATTTAAGATTACACCTTGTCCTCTGTGTGCTCGTGTTCGGACACTAATCGGGGCTGTTTCCACGCTTTAATCTGAATTTAGACGAAACAAGGAACGTTTGTGGTGTTGTCCATAATTTTGGCTTACCTTTTTTGCTCTCTCCAATATTTTCGCATAACTTACACATTGAAAAGAACGCAATACATTTTGTATGATATAAATAGTTTAAGTATATTTAAGAAGGGGTATCGTTAGTTGAACCCATCCTCCACATATTGTTTTGCCGTTTTTCGCCGCAAGACAATGAAAAAAACATTACATTCTATGTAGTTTTACAACCTTACGCTCTTTCGTTTTCTTATTTTCCAGGTATCACAACAATCTTTACTTCGGTAACTTTCCCACTTTGGAGGACAAACATGCGGTCAGTTGTTTGAGCAGGATCCGCTCGAAAGATTAAACTTGCAGAGCAACCAGTTCATCAGTGCTGCCGGGGGTTTTCCCTCCGAAACGCCGTGGCGATCGATGTAGATGATGTTGATGGCCGGCTTGGATGTTTCCTCACCCGGGATCACTTCGTTCGATTCGACCCGCTCACTGGACAAAGGGTTCAGGCGCGACGGATTGTCTATGGTGGCACGCTTGATCGGACCTGACTGCTGCTGGACGAAGGTGGAAATGAACGCACCCTGATCGCCGACCGATGATTCCGACTGTCGCACTATGGTTGACGTGCCCGCAACGTTCGGCTGGGCTGTCGGGGGACGCTGTGGCAGATACTCCTTGGCAGGTGGGTCCACCGGCAGGTACGTGTTGGGTGGGGGAGTCGGCGGTGGTGGAAGGTAGGTGTTCGGTTGGCAGTATGTCGTAGTGAGCAGGGAGGTGACGGTCGTCGGCTGAATTTCGGTCGTCGTCGACACAATAATGTCCGTCGAGGTTAAGGTGATGTAAAGCGTGGAAGTGTCCGTCTGTGTCTGCACTACCGGGGGCAACGTGACGTAGGACGTCTCGAACCGAGTGCTTATAAGCGGTGGAAGTGTTTGAGTTTGCGTAACAAACGAACTGGACACGATGGTCTGATAATCGGTGACGGTACTGGTGCTGGGAAGCACCAGCGGACACTGGGGAGTTGTGTAGGTGTAGCCTTCATTAAACGGTTTCGAAGGTTTTGGATAGTCGTAGCCGGTGAACGGAGCTGGCGTAGTTGGTTTGGGATAGTTATAGCCATTGAAACCTCCCGATTGTCCTGCGGCCGAAACCGCTGTGCTAATAGCGACCAGGATGAGCAGAGTCGTTGTCTGAAAGGGGGAAAAACGATGCTTTCAATAGTGTCCTTGAAAAAGAAATCATTGGAATGTTGAACAGTTCCAGATAAACGTGTGACATTTAAACTATCTCATCATCCAGTAAAAGGTAGAACGATAACACGTTCCACCTACGGAAACAGTATCACCACGCTATGCTAATGCGGAAATAAAACGATCCCATAAAGAAAAGATGTCTTAAAGCTATCCCTACGCTCCATCCGTTTATCAACAATCTTCCCTTAGCGAGCGTTACTCCCGGACGATCTC
Source organism: Anopheles marshallii (assembly GCF_943734725.1). Lineage (NCBI taxonomy): Eukaryota > Metazoa > Arthropoda > Insecta > Diptera > Culicidae > Anopheles > Anopheles marshallii. The sequence continues at coordinate 53,114,184 of NC_071327.1, forward strand.
AACCAGTTTTAGGGAGATGGAATAATTTGCAATTCAAAATTCCTGTAATAGCGGTAAGAACCGCTATCGAAGAATTTTACACACAAGTGCGAAGGAATAATTTGTGAGATTTTCCAATCGCTAAAGACGCCTGTCCATTACGAAGAATCTTTCCGAACAGCACTCGATTGATGAAAGCACTGGATGGTTTGATGAAATTTTATGGCTTTGCGGCATCTTTGAAACAATACCAACCGGAACGCAATGCGCCAATAATATACGCACCATCGCGGAAGAAGGGCTTTGCATTTCGACAAAACACTTGCCACATTTCTTTAGCACAACACACGTACGTCACTCATCAATCTTTCCACCGTTAAGGTTAGCAAACGCAGAACGATCATCATCCATCACGAGTGACCGTTAGTGTCGTCAGTTTCGGTGAAGAACGATTCGTCAATCTTTCTGCGATGGCTTCACCAGGTGTGCCAGGGATGTCGAACATGCACTAGCCCTTCGTGTGTAGAATGTTTAAACTTACTGGCTTGTATGACAAGAAAGTGAGCTTTTATATGTGTTTTTCCAGGTTGGAACGGGATAATAAAGTCAATTACACTTGACTTAATAACATGGCTATGGGGTGGGTTTCCTTTTGCTTTAGTGGCACTGGAACCTCAGGCCTAAGCCTGCCACGTTCACGTTCTCTCTTTCGTTCGTTCACGAAGTCTCTTTCATGTCCACAATGTTTTAAAGGTTTTAGAGATCAAGTTATTTTATTCTACCCTCTTATTTTAGCTCCAAAACTTTAGTTCGACTTTGCTATCCAGGTTTAGTTTATAGCTTATACGTATCAAAACTTAATTTATGAGCTCGCCGTCGCCGTTATAGATCCTCGTACCTCCTTCAATCAATGTGTGTTTATTTGTCCTTTGCACATCGTTGGTGGTAATAAGTCTAACAAAATCGGAATCAATCATAAAACCGTTTGTTACGATTGTTTCTAATTGTTTCATTTGCACATAAATGTGTTATACATAATTATAATTATGTGCATTAATGTTTTTTTCTCGATGAGATTAAACCATTCGCCAGCGATTATTAAACTATTTTGCCTCACGATAATTCTCTAAACTTGTTGTTTCTTAACAGCTCATTCAATAGGACATGTCAATCAGAGAACATTCCATAGGACAAAGTGCATAAAGTCCTTAGCAAAAGTGAAACCACCTTCGAGCGATCTGAGTTTGACATCTCTGATGTAGTACATATCACGGGAAGCAGCTTCGCTTCTATGCCCAAACATCAACCGAACATCGCTTTCCCCTTTTTGCGTTTAAAATGTTCTTCATTCACTTTCAATTTCCTATTTCTCACTGTGAACTTGAGAACTATGATGCTAATAACCAATGGTGGTAACACAAATTCTTAACATAACCCCACTAATTAAAACCACAGTCTCATTTACCATTTTACGGATTGTTTGAAGTTAAACTGCAACGTTAAATTTAGTAGTAACAAATTGTCCTCAACACTACACTGCGTGCCACTATCACAAAGCTTCGCAGACGAAATCTCGGTACGGACCAAACAATTACACTGACAATGTTCGCGATGCTTGCGCACTTTTCACGCCTTGCAAACGAATATTAAGAACCGAGAGCATCGACCGGGTTGTCCGGTTGTCTACCAACTGAGCTGGCCCGCTTGTGCCGCGGTTGGTTTTAATCATTGCGCGTTGACCACCGGCAACCACCAGCCACAGTCGGCCAGTTCGGTGGATTGATAGAGTGGTACCTTTTGGTGCAATGGTGCAAAATATGTGCGAATCAGTTCAGTCCGTCTTTCTCTGTTGTTGGTTTCGGACAAGCCCTGCCGCATTAGTGGTACGAGTCGGAGTTGCAGCTGGTGAAGGGGCGAGTTGGTCATTGGCAGTCGGGCGTAAAATCTTCTGGCCACTCTCGGTCACTCTAAGGGTGAATGGGGAGAAGGAAAGGCTTTACCCGGTTTCCCCCGGTGGGGTGGGTTCATCATCGTGTGGAGAGCAGCAAAAATTTCCACCGCCCGACACAAGACTTCTAATATTTCGATTTTATTGCCCATTGTTTTTTTTTTCATTCGTCTTCCAAGCCAAAGAGGAGTTGACTCTCCTACCATGTTTGTGTGTCTTTTGGTGGAAGGGGCTCCAACAATATGGACAAATAGATTATCAAGCTTGTTATCTTCAGCAATGGTTAAAGTTCCTTTTGGACAGAACAAAACAAAAAATCATCCATGTTTAGTTCATCCAACTTAAATCCAGAAAGTTGTTTTATCCACCCGCCGGGTGGAAGTACGTTTAGTTCAATTACCGTGTGATTTATTGGTCATAATTGCGATCGAAGTTGGCGTTGGTGTTGCCGTCTGACACTGCCAGCTCGATACGATGAATGTTGATTCACGCTTATTATTATTATTTCGATTAATAAACAAACTCTTGCAAATCACCAAACTTAGACGAGGAATTGTAGGAAAAGATCACGATAAGGTCAAAATAGCTCGTATTAGTAGATCCCGCCTTTTAAAAAACTGTTTCATCAAGATGTTGCTCCTCAAATTGTTGGGAAATGTTTCTCTTACTTTGTCAACACTTTGTTAGCATTAAAGCGCTTCACGCTCACGTTGATTTAAATTCACCGATAAGACTGCCTTTCTCACAGTCTCATCCATCATCACGATAGTGCGGTCAAGTACACTCGATCTGTCAAAAGCGCAGATCTGCACATCAGAAGGAAACAGTCACGCTTCATCATTCGGATTGGTGGGCTAATCAACGTGGGATATACTCCTGCCGTGGCCCACTGACCTTGGACGGTAATGGAATCAATTTGAACGCTCGGGTGAAGAGTAGATCCGTCCCCAACAGGTGAGCTCGGTCCGGACGCTCTTCCTTTTTATGATGATGTCGAACACTGTACGTCGTCGTACGAAAATAAACCAAACACCCAGAACGGATACGGTACATTAATCACCGGGGCGTTTTTATTTCAGTAAGAACAAAATGGATTGAATATTCCTGCCCGATTCCCAACCGCACAACGTACAAGGTGTCATCAGCGCAACGCGGGGTTGCGTTCTTCCAAGGAGGAGCACACATTTAACGTCGGCTGTGTGCTCTTTTCCGGATACTAAAGTGATTATTTTATTACACCGGGAAAGCTTACCCTTCCGTGGGTTTTGCTTGTGGGAGGAGATGCACCATTTTGGTTTTACGTTCATTAAAAATACTAATTTGACAAACCCTCTTTGCAAATCTCCGGGATGAGATGAGGGCGTTTGTTGCCAAAATGGGTTGCAATAGAGGCCTGGGGCTGTTAAAGTGGGAACTACAAACAAGGTTTATTAATATTCATGCGTCCATGCTGCAATAGTAAGCTGCGAAACGGCTTGGTCTTGTTTTTTTTGTTGTTGCTTGCCAGTGAATTGTTCACTTCCTGCTGAACAAAGCATCAATCAAATGCTTAAGATGACATGTATCGTTAATGTTAAAAGTACCCAAGTTTTGCCAGTTTGTACACGTCCAATTCACTGCAACGTTAAAATTGTGCTGTAAAAATGTTGCATTTTCCAGCGTCTATTGGAGGATCAGTATTTGCTGATATGGAAAGACTTAATGGCGACAATAAGCGACGAACCTTCTTTCTTTTTTTGAGGCTTTGACCAATTGTTGCTATATCTCATTCCTAATAAAGCTGAACCATTGCGTTATATTATTCTACATTTGAATAGTCCCTATGCTGTGCAGTGGAAATGGGTTCTTCCTCGTCTGAGCCCAACACGGTCGAGGGTCACCGGGTGCGCCAAGATGACCTGAAACGGTCTGCTCCATAAATCAACGCAAATGTTTGCCAAATGTATGCTGACGGTCTGTGTCTGTTGGGTTGAGAAGTTTCGTTAGAAGGTGAGAAAATGGCAGCTTTAGAAACCTGTGTTGACCTCCTCCCCTCTCTCCCCTACCCCACCTCCCCCAATCGGGGATTGGGCTTTAGCCCATTGGGGCTCTGCAAAAATACGGTTTGAATACTAAAGCCGCAAGTATTGTGTTTATTTAATTTTCAGGCATCTCATTGCTAGACCACCGACTAGTGTGCTTACTAATCCACACCGCATCTAACGCGCAAATCCGCCACCGGAATGATCAAACCGGCCATCGTTGCTCATAATAAAGGACAGGGAAGGCAGAAGCGGGCGCATAATGATTAGAAGCTGACGGTGGGTCACGATAACGATCGACGGAATAGCGAGAAGCAGGCGTAAGTATTATGCCGTCGATTGGGATGGTTTATAATATTATGCGAAGGTGTTATTAATTATTAATTAGATGGGAACTTTTATTAATTATCGGATTGCGGTGTCTGGTCTGAGGTGGCCAAAAGATGGATAATATGATAACACAACATGAATATTTATGTATTTGTTTAGACTCCTAGAAAGGATTTATTTTTAATCTAATTTACTGCCGTGTCCTTAGTGACGGATAACTGACGCTTCGATCGACTATAATCAAGTAAGTACTAAGTGTTTCTAATGGTTAAAATGCTACCAACTTCTTTTTGTTCTCCCACATCTAGTTCTGCTCAAAAGACTTCAACCAACTATTTGCTGGATGGATTTGAAGCGATGAACCCCTTCCTGTGTGGAGCCATCTTGACCAACCTGCCGACGTTAATCAAATATGTTAAATCAAACGGTGGTGCAATTCTTAGTAACGCCCTTGCACCTTTTCTACTGTTTGGTTTTCCCACCCAGACCCAGCTGGCCGAGTGTCCAATCCGGGTGGAAATTTAATTTGACCGTCAGCTAATTTAACTGCGGCGAGTCGGCAACAATTATCTACGTCGGGCTAAATAAAACCCCCGAAAACAGATCAACGGGGCCAAACCGTTGCCGTTCGGCTTGGGGATGAAACAATAGCGTGCGGGGTCCGAGTGGTCATAACTTAAGCGGTGAGGTTGGGAGTTTGATATCTTGCCACCCACCGTTCCCAAGTAGGCGGCATTCACAGTCGGAAAATTCGTAAGTCGATCGTAAACGATCAGTTGGAGGTTGATCTTTTTCCCGCCGGGGATTATCCACAGCAATTACCGAGAATGAAATGCTCGGTACTGTTCGGTGTGCACTATTAGAAACAAAAAAAAAAAACACCCACGATGGTGATCATAAAACAAGCGGAACTCAATCATCCATTTCGTTCACATCCTTCTCTCGTTTGTAAAGGCCTCGTAAAACCATACCAAGCGGCTATGCAAAAGCCGGACAGCACATTTAATTAACACATTATTTCGTTAAGGTGAGCCTTTGCATGCCTATTAATGCTGGAATCAGCTCTATCGGATGATCGGTGAGGTCGGTCCCTCGCTACCTTGTGTGAGACGCGCGTGTGTGTGTTTTCGGCACACAAACTTTAACCCATCCACCATGGGTTGGGATGGTTGCACCATCCATCCGTCCATCCATCCAGTGCGCAGTTACCGGGTATGTTGGTGGAAATTATATTCAAAGTCACCTTCACACTCTTTCGCACCTATCGAGTGTTGACGATTGCATTAGGCTTCCTATGGTTCGGTTTGGGGTGGCCGTGGAAGGACGAACGCTTGAAAAGCAGAACTCCACCCGACGATCGGCTGGGAAAACTCCCATCGGTAGCAGCATCTTCATTCGGCCCGCAAACCAAGCCCGGATTTGGAGTTCGTGTGACACTGCGGACACCGGCACACATCTTCATGGGTGGAGGGAGATCACCTTTCTAAAATATTCTTGCCAATTGCACCAACTTCACTTCGCTCCAGTCGCTCTGCATCTTCGTCCAACCAGACGGGTTCGAGTGGTTCATGGTCAGTGGCGTTGGTTTTGTTGCAGGTCGGGTGTGTTGGTCATCAGTGCCGTTGCTTCTTCTTTTGTAGGTGACTTTAAACTAGAGCGAAGGGAACGTTATTGCCCCAGGGTTTGCTTATCCATTTCCCGGGCTTTAAAAAAAAAGATCCCAACGTTTTATATTCGTGGCCCGAATATGTGAAACAGCGAGTTTTCAAATGTGTTAGAGTGTTTTGATACACCTTTCGTTAGCTTTGATGGAGGTTTCACTAAGTGAGTCATTAAAAATCAAACACCTTTTGATGAACTTTTTGTGTCTCGTATAATGCATGGTGTAGCAAGTGAATTTGTTGTTTAAAGCTAATTTCGACCAGTAATTGGGTCGTTTGGATGACATACTTTAACACGATGTCTTCCACGCTTGAAATTTGAATAGCTTCCCATCGATCCACGAAAGAGAGATTGATCTAGTTTTTTTACATGTGACTCAAAACTATTGACGAATTTTGTGTCAAAACAATGATAATAGAAATGTGGCGTACAGCGCTAATCGGGTTTTGTACACCTTGTAGTCTTCCCGACGAAATAGCACGATTCCCGACGGGATCAAAAACATAATACACGATATCCATTGAAAATTTACCACGATATTATTGTCATCTTTGGTCAATCAACTATAAAAGTGTAATCATTTTGAGACCTTCCATTTTTGAGGTCACCGCTTTCAGAAATAGTGAAATGTGGGATCGATTTTACAAAATTTTTCGGAACCTGTACCCCCCACCGGAATCGTGACACCTCCTGAACCTACGTAGACCCGACTGCGACCCGAACTCGCTGCCTGCACGGGTCGGAGAATTATTCAAAGATAGCTGCGGAAATCCCCATGGAAATATTCTGCAAAATTGAACGAAAATTGTTTGATAATTTTTTTTTATTCAACAAGAACGGCCAGACCGTATTGCTGTTTGTTAATTTTTGATAATGCGCTAAAAACTCCATGGAAAATTGACCACGGCACTGATGTTTATTTTAATTGGCGTATGAGAATGATCGGAACAACATGTTTGAGTCTGAACAATGTTGATTTTGGCTCGATGCCGTTCATTCATGAGCTACATGAAGTACATCTTAAAATATTATAAACTAGAGAACAGTAACCATTTGTATCAAGATATAAGTTTGTTAAACATATTGTTTAACTCTAAATGACCAATACACAGTTACTCAGAAGTTGTAGTATACCACCAGGAGTTGAAGAGTTCTTGAATCTTATGCTATTAATTTGAGGACATTGGTCAAGCGTGACACACATTTGAATATCGTAATGAGTTGGGTATTGTAATGAAGCAAGTTTGACAAGTTAAAGTCAATTTTCTTTCATTTGCGTTTTCCAAATCCATTTGTCCAGTTACTTACATGTAGCTGGATAGTCAGTCCCTGCTAAGGGCTATTGGTCCAGATGGGATTTTGGACTGTTCTTGTAGTGTGGAATCGGCGTTGCTACCAAATACCCCATCGGGCTTCGTTTGTAGCATAAACATCAACATGAACATGAATGGTTATCTTATAGTTAGTAATATCTAATTTCAAGATTTCGTTCTGCTAAACTCTCTAATCTAACTTACTTTGCAGACGAATGAAAGTCAACGAATTGAAGACATACTTATGAACCAGTGACGAATCAAGCCCCGTAGCCTACACATCGAGACCCTAGGAGATCCACCACTGGGTTGATTAGTTTCTGCGCAATTATCGTAACATTAGGCGATCTCACTTAATTTAGCAGTTCGATTTTAATTCCCATTCGGTCTTTTAATCCTTTTCTTTCAGGTTGCTTTGGATCAGCAATAATCCTCCCACAGCAGATAACAAGACTCCAGTTTTCCATTCCAACTCTCGCCTGCTTCAATCCCAAATGATACAACATGTCACTAAAGATGCAAATGAACGAGCATCGAGTTTAAATCTCCGGAAGGCAACACCACCGCCGATGGTCGCGGGATGACTCACGTATGCAAAACTTGGCATCCCGTTTTAACGGGTTCACTTCTCAACGGCAATTCTGTGTTGATATGATTCTTATTCTTGCGCCTTCTATTCGATTCATTCGATTCGCCCATAATCCGTGGCTCCATGTTTGGCCTTTAGTGCACCTCGTTGTGCACGAAGCTCGATTGGATTGTTCGGTACGATCACAACGCTCGGTGACGCACAATCTACTGACGATTAATTTTGTTTTGTTTGTTTCTTTTGGGGTTATTTTGTTGTGTCCCCTCGAAACCGGACGGTGCTGGGTGGATGACCATTTTTATGAATGCAGGAAATATCAATCGGCGTGGACGGTGCGGCACACGAAACCGAATCATGTCCCGAACGCCACCTTAGCTGGTTGACTGCTGCAGAAAAACGAAAATTGAGAAGTGAAGATGCAACGAGCTGAAGACATCGAATGGAGCGTGATTTAAACGCGTCGACCAGCTCACGGCCATCAGGTGGGGTCGATAAGACAATTTTAATGCGTTCTTGTGAAAGGCATTACAATTAATGACACAATACAATTACGGGGGGGTTGATGGAAGGGAAGAACACTGAAGCAGACACAGATAGCTTACATAAAGGGACGGCCCCAGGGATCATCAATCTTCATGCGGATTAGCTGTTTGTACGGCAGTAAGTACATTAGCAAAGGTTTGTATACAACCAATTCTAAATTACTTAAAAGTATTTCAATTAGATATTTACACGTGTTGAATATGTTACATATGTGAGAGAGAACGAGTACGTGTGATGATCTACACAATCTTCACGTCTGAGCACTGATCTTTGAATCGATGATTAATTTTGATAACTGCAGCGCAATGTGGCTCTATCGATTAAATGTAGACATTGAGCCATTTGTCTTTGTAGATTATACTTATTTTACCTGTACACCGGCAGTTTTTTTATTTATGAATGATAATTATTTAAGAAAAAGGTAATAATTTACGTTATTTAAAGAATTTTCCAGTTTTTGTTTTATTTTTATTATTGAAAATGACGACCCTTCGCCTTAATGCCAAAATATATTTGTTTCCAGACACATAAGTTTAAACGTACAGACGTAATAAGGTCTAACGATCTATCCAGTAAGCTATACTAATTACGATGAATAATTAATACTGCCAAAAGCTTGAATATAACTGAAACCATTTTGAGAAAAATAGGAAATACAGTGTGTAATTCTTCGTGAGACACATTCCCAACAGAATTGTCTGAAAGTTGTAGGCGAACTAAATATACCCACAGGCAGCTCTTTTAAAACCGAATGATTCAAACACGACCATCAGTTGCGCATCCCTGCAATAATCGGATCCGGATATTCGATAAAATCCTATGACGAATCGACACCGGCCGCGAGCAACAAAACGACACATTGGAACAATAAGCACAATCCACATTGCGGCGTCCCCAAATGGCGATCAGAAGCGATTATAATGTAATGTAGTATGATACTTTTTTATGTTGATTATGAATCCGGTCCCGCTCGTTGTCCGTGACGGAGAAGTACCACACGATGATCTGCGTGTTGAAAGTGATCATAAATCAATGTCCGATCGGGGTAAGATGCACCGAACTGAAAGGTAACGACATCGTCCTACGCCATCAAGGGTGAAGGTTCAGCTTTCTGGAATGCAACCGGGGTGGATCGTTTTTCCGAAGGTCGTGCACTTCAACGACCATAGCATGGGATGTGTTAAGTGTCATCGACAATTCCGACACGTTTCGATGATCCGGGCTGCAAAAGGTCAAAAGGGCTGGAAAATAGAAAGACTTCCTCACCTGTTGCTACTGTTTGAAAGGGTCATAAAATGCACAACTCTCCCTTAGAAAAATCATGGCCTACCAGAGCGGCTTGAATTGCAATAGAAATCACTTTAATCGTTCTAAGGAAGTGGGTTCGCATCTCCATCGACCTTGAACCACACTTCGTGCTACAGATGCGGATGAAGGAAATATTTCAACAAAGGGTGTGCCCACGATGCTCTTAACTGTTGCCTACAAACGGTTGACATTTTAGCGTTAAGATTGATATCTATCCGGCCAAATAAATGGTTACTTTTATTTCGTCTATTATGGCAGCCATCATTTAGTAAAGCACCTTAACGCCCAGCCATCACTAGCGTTGTGCCATTAAGCTATACAAAGTACGGAAATAAATTAATAAAATTGTAGAAAATAATAAATCGTTAGTCAGGTGACGGAATGCGATTAATGGTTTAACTCGCATTACTAATTTTAAGAGCATTTAAATCATTTGATAGGGATAGGGCAGCCGGAACGAGATAAATGGTGGGATAAGAGGAGCGGAATGCATTTATTGTTGTTCCTTAAATTATGCAAAAAGATGAATATTTTTTCGCTAAATCTATAAGACAGCGTGTTTAAAAAATTTAAATCAAACAGCTTGGAACTTCATATAATTGCTAGTTTAAAATCATATCATCATGCAAGTAAACTGTGCGTAGTAATTAATAACTCACTATCAATTAAATTATCGTGAAAACCCCTGCAATGGACTCTAGTATTCCGTAACAACGATGATCCTTCTCACATGTTTCCTTCTCACACTGCACAGCAAGCGTCGAAAATTTCAAAAAGACGCATATAGCTCTCTCTCACTCTCTCCTTAGAGCAAACACATTCACTCTTGCTTCACTATACACGTAATTTAATTTCATGTTTAATGTTATCGGCCTTTTTAGTGCAATTTGTCTAGTTATTGTGGATTACAATTTCCCTTCCCAAACTAAATAAAAGTTTTACAATAGTTTATTTACTTATCAGTTTATTTTAAATTAAAAAATGAAGTAAAACAACTTTGACTCTTTCTATCCTATTCTTTTCTACCGAACTTCTGTTCTCTTCATTACCGTTGAGTTAGCGATATACAAGGTGTATTAAATTAAATTTCTGTTAAAAAAAAAAACACTGACACTGAAAACAACAATCTTTATGACAGCGCATAAGCTATCTAGCAAGTTTGTTTATAACCAGTTTTTGTTTAATAATAAGGCATTAATTGAAAGAAATTGTAAAACAAGTGAATAAAGTGAAGCATTACCTTGATCTTGATCTTGATCTTGATTTTCCTTAAAAAAGGTGGAATAAAGAACAGCAAAGCAATTAAGTGCATTCTCTTCTGTGTTAGTACTGCATTCCGTTGTTCTTTTCAAATTTAAACAAACAATCTTAATTTAAAGTTCTTAAATATGATTGCTTCATTTAGAAAAGTCATTTAAATTAATTTTCATTATATTATTTTAAAAATTCACTTCATGTTGCCTCTTCTAGGCATGGTTAAGAACCCTGGCGAATATGTGAGCCTTTCGTACAATGATCCTACTTTAGCCAGCTATTAACCTACCTCACTGATGCAGAATTATATCGGTTTATTTTAAATGCTAAAGACACTAGCTAGAGTCGGGGTGGAATTGTAGCGCAATATTATATCAGAAATATTAATTGATAGAAAACACAATTTTAGCAATAAGAAAACTAAATACAGCAAGATCTATCGACGTTTCACCAGACAAAGTTCTTTACTACACATGCATTCTTAAAGAGAATGTTCTTATATTACTCTTACGTTGGGGAGAAAAAGGTATCCTCGACTAAAGGTATCATAACGCTGTAAATTTATATAACAAACCTCTCAAGAACTCTCTCGTATTCCAGAACATTACTCCTGACCACAGTGGCGGATCTAATGCTAGGCGGCCGCTTGGGGCCCCAAAGAACGTAAATGTGTAGGAAGGTTGGTATAGGATGGAAAAGTAGCCCACTTTCATAGCAGAAACTGAAGCATCAAATCCGTTAGAACGATCGCTAGTGCACGTGAGACAGATGAAATGGCAAGCCTCCTTCATCTCTCTCTCTCTCTCGCTCTCTCTCGAACTCCCCCGCTGACGGATACGAAATTCCCATGCAAACGAACCGTTTTTCGATTTCTGATACCAGGAGAGCATCCAAAACTAGAGGACACATTGATACTCCGGCAGCGTGCATATCGCTCATACGCTCTCGCATGTTATCATCGGACGGGATAGCAGATCTTCTCATACATTCACTACCAATATCGCATACTATCAAACTCGCGAGAACGATCGCTAGTGTAAGTGACACGGATGAAGTGGAAGGATCCTTCATCTCTCTCTCTCTCTCTCGAACTCCCCCGCTGACGGATTCGAAATTCCATACAAACGAACCGTTTTTCGATATCTGATACCAGGAGATCATCCAGAACAAGAGGACACATTGATACTCCGGCAGCGTGCATATCGCTCATCCGCTCTCGCATGTTATCATCGGACGGGATAGCAGATCTTCTCATACATTCACTACCAATATCGCATACTATCAAACTCGTGAGCACGATCGTTAGTGTAAGTGAGGCAGATGAAGAGGACGGATCCTTCATCTCTCTCTCTTTCTCTCTGGATCTCCCCCGCTGACGGATTCGAAATTCCATACAAACGAACCGTTTTTCGATATCTGATACCAGGAGATCATCCAGAACAAGAGGACACATTGATACTCCGGCAGCGTGCATATCGCTCATACGCTCTCGCATGTTATCATCGGACGGGATAGCAGATCTTCTCATACATTCACTACCAATATCGCATACTATCAAACTCGTGAGAACGATCGCTAGTTCAAGTGAGACAGATGAAATGGAAAGTATTCTTCATCTCTCTCTCTCTCAAACTCTCCCGCTGGAGGATTCGAAATTCCATACAAACGAACCGTTTTTCGATTTTTAATACCAAGAGATCATCCAGAACAAGAGGACACATTGATACTCCGGCAGCGTGCATATCGCTCATCCGCTCTCGCATGTTATCATCGGACGTGATAGCAGATCTTCTCATACATTCACTACCAATATCGCATACTATCAAACTCATGAGCACGATCGTAAGTGTAAGTGAGGCAGATGAAGAGGACGGATCCTTCATCTCTCTCTCTTTCTCTCTGGATCTCCCCCGCTGACGGATTCGAAATTCCATACAAACGAACCGTTTTTCGATATCTGATACCAGGAGATCATCCAGAACAAAAGGACACATTGATACTCCGGCAGCGTGCATATCGCTCATCCGCTCTCGCATGTTATCATCGGACGGGATAGCAGATCTTCTCATACATTCACTACCAATATCGCATACTATCAAACTCATGAGCACGATCGTAAGTGTAAGTGAGGCAGATGAAGAGGACGGATCCTTCATCTCTCTCTCTTTCTCTCTGGATATCCCCCGCTGACGGATTCGAAATTCCATACAAACGAACCGTTTTTCGATATCTGATACCAGGAGATCATCCAGAACAAGAGGACACATTGATACTCCGGCAGCGTGCATATCGCTCATCCGCTCTCGCATGTTATCATCGGACGGGATAGCAGAGCTTCTCATACATTCACTACCAATATCGCATACTATCAAACTCATGAGCACGATCGTAAGTGTAAGTGAGGCAGATGAAGAGGACGGATCCTTCATCTCTCTCTCTTTCTCTCTGGATATCCCCCGCTGACGGATTCGAAATTCCATACAAACGAACCGTTTTTCGATATCTGATACCAGGAGATCATCCAGAACAAGAGGACACATTGATACTCCTGCAGCGTGCATATCGCTCATCCGCTCTCGCATGTTATCATCGGACGGGATAGCAGATCTTCTCATACATTCACTACCAATATCGCATACTATCAAACTCATGAGCACGATCGTAAGTGTAAGTGAGGCAGATGAAGAGGACGGATCCTTCATCTCTCTCTCTTTCTCTCTGGATCTCCCCCGCTGACGGATTCGAAATTCCATACAAACGAACCGTTTTTCGATATCTGATACCAGGAGATCATCCAGAACAAGAGGACACATTGATACTCCGGCAGCGTGCATATCGCTCATCCGCTCTCGCATGTTATCATCGGACGTGATAGCAGATCTTCTCATACATTCACTACCAATATCGCATACTATCAAACTCGTGAGCACGATCGTTAGTTCAAGTGAGACAGATGAAATGGAAAGTATTCTTCATCTCTCTCTCTCTCAAACTCTCCCGCTGACGGATACGAAATTCCCATACAAACGAACCGTTTTTCGATTTCTGATACCAGGAGAGCATCCAGAACAAGAGGTCAAATTGTTTCTCGTGTCGATCTTGTGCATCATGTTTCTGTTCTAGTTTCGCATTAATCAATTCGGAAGCCGTTGTATGAAACTTTTGCGGATGGAAGAATTTCTCTGCTTCTTCTGATCGACCAAAACCTCACCCGTTTTGAAATAAGGGTCCCAACTACAATTCCTCCTAGGGCCCCCAAGGACTTTGATCCCCCACTACATGAGAGAAATGACGAATGTACAGCATGCACACTTCTTCATGGAGTGCATGGAGTTCCCAAACTAGCAAGGGAGTCATATAAGGAGTTTATAACAATGTATTAACATACTAACAGCAATCAGTAAACAAATTGATCACCAATAGATAACTATTTCGAGCTACTGTTCCATCTTCAATTACTCCTTTTAATGCACATACTCCCAGCCTACAGTTACGCTTACCCTAGAGTTACTACGTCCATTAGTACACCATATAACCTACGAAATGCCCCAATGTTCCTTCACACTCGCACCCCTCCGTTCCACGCGTTCCTGCTGGTACGTTCATCACTGGTCCACCGACTAAAGGATGGTAACGGTGGTGGTGGATTGCGCCCCAACGGTACATGATCGAAGTTGATCTGCGTTGGAATTTCTATCGATTTGATCACCTCCACCGTTGATGCGACCGGTGCCATCGTTACAGGTGGTGCCTCGCTAGTAATTTTTACCCGCAGTTGCTGCTGCTCTTCACCCTCGTTGAGCACGATCGATTCCAGCGATGAAGGCGTTGGGTGGTCGTGTTCCGATTCCCGACGTTCCGCCACCTGAGAGATCGGTTGGTGCCGGGGATAGATGTTAAAGTGAACCATCAAACGGCCCGGTGCGATAAACGGTGCGGAAAAGGGTGGAATGCGTGGCGGTATACGACCCTCCTTCCGGAAGTAGTTCTCACCCTCGTACTCCTCACTTCCAGCCTGTCCGAATACCGCCCGGAAGGGTTGCGTTGGTGAAGGTCGAACACGCTGCTGATACGGTGCTAGCTGTGCGAAGGTTTGTTCCGGCCATGCCGGTGGTGGTTGTCGGTACGAATTCCGGTAAGGATTTCGAAGCCGCTTCCTATATCGCTGTTGCTGATGGTGCTGTGCAAATCCTTTACTGCCCGGCCCTACAATCGGCATCGGTTCGAGATTGAGCATCACCGAGAAGGGCATACCACGTGTGGACCACTCATCACTTTCCGGTAGTTGGGTGCTAGCGGGCGCAAAGCGAAACTGTTCCGTCGCGAGCAGATTCACCTCGCTCGGGTTGGAAGGTTTAAAGTTGTACAGCCGGTCGGGTTGTAGCTGTTGGTTTATCAACTGCGGCGCCTGCAGATGTACTTCGCGCGGACGTTGCGAAGCCGCCCCGAACAGCGTCGTTATGTCGCCCTCCTTGCGCGGATGTCGATAGATACCGCTGAACTTAACGCGATGATTGGGATGCACCGGGTGATTAAATTCCGCCGGTTGAAGTGAGGGATTGTGCGGATAGTTGTAGTAGAGCATATGATGCTGTTGGAGTTGTTGCTGCTGTTTGCGCTTGGCCAGCGTTAACTGCCGGACAATGTCCTGCACGCTGGACGGTGTCCAATCGTTTGCCAACGCCTTCGTCGTACGGTTTACACGCGGCTGTTGAAACCCGATCGGTACCAGTCCGTTTATTGCCACCTGGAAGGGTTTCGGCTCTACAGTCAGTGTGTCTCGACGCCGTTCAGCTTCTTCACCCGCGGGAGGATTCGCTTTCGTTTCCTCCCATGACGTTGATGGCCATTCGACTGCACGTGAAGGTGGTTTAAGAAAACGAGCCGGCAGCACTACCAACCGATCACGTCCATTAGGTGATGCAGAAGATCTGGTGGGCTTTTCATCTGCACCGTAATATCTTAGACGGCGTGTTCGCTTCATAGAAGACTCGTCCTCCTGCGAAGTGTTGCTCCCCGTCGATGGTAAACCCGAGGAAAGCGGTGTCGTTAGGATGGTGTTGTACCCGCCAGCACTCGGTTCAATAGCCGTCTCATTGGTGAAGCTGGTTTCGATCAACATCTGACGGGATCTGCGGTCGGCCTCGTGCACAATCATGAACAGCGTAAAGAAGGCCACAAATGCCATCGCTAGAATACTGTACAGAGCGATCTTTCGATGCTGGTGGTTCGGTTTACGCAGCACATCCTTGGGTGATTCATATCTACAGGGAAAGCACAACGAGAGATAAACATTCCGTCATCAGTTATTAACCATTAAACTACAAAACTGCAATTCCTCTCCTCATTAGCAGTGTGGAGGAACTTTCTTAAAAACTCGTTTACACATGAAGTCAAAGACAAAGACATAGTGCCTAACATGGCAATGCTGCAAGTACGGCTTAGCTAAACGCGTAACTTTCAAAAAGCACCCAACCGTAGTTGCATACTCTATGAGTTGGCAACAAGTGATAAATGGAAGTTAAATGACTGTGCTTTCGAATAGGCAAATAAAGACAGAACAATAGACAGAATAAACAATAATTATTCGAAAATTTAAATGGCTTCTCAAAACGAAAGAGACATAAATCTAAACATTTAGCAATACAGCTGATAATGTAGTACGCGTACGCAACTTGAAATACTGTAAACTCTAAAAGAATAAAGATTCAAATGTAACTAATAAATAAAAATATCAGATAAGTGCAAACAGCAGTTAAGTTGATGATGATGACATGTAAGTACAAATAAAAAAAAATTAAGGTGAGATATACATCCACAAAAGCTCAACATTAGGTCACATTTTTAAACGAAACACTACGTTATATAGTGTTGGATAGTGTTCCAATTTAGAGCGGTCCCGGTGGTGTATTGGTGGCGGCGCCGGTCTTCGCACGGCAGGACCGATAAAAAAATTATCTGGACCAATCTTCCGTAGCAAGGGTAACATGGTAAAAATAAATCTGGTAAGATAGATTATGGCGTGCATGACCCGTAGTAGATAGACCAATAAAAAGTTATGCAGTAATACACGTAAAACATTTTTAAAACACAATAATTGACGGAATCAAAAAAGCATATTTTGTGGTACCGTCTGACAATTCACTACAAACCATCGGTATTCAAAAATTGTAAAAATTGTGTTGAAAGAAGACTTTTCAATATAGTACAGGTATTCCCCAGGATACGCTATTAAAATGGACCGCTATAGCCGGGGAAATCCGCGTATCTCGAATTTCCGCGTAATACGAATCCGGGACTAAAATCGTTTATACTTCAAAGTTAGAAAGTTGACTTCCTTCTCTGCACTTAATTTTATCAGCAAACCAGGCTACTTTTTGATAGAGTACATTAAAATAAACTAAAAACAAATGTTTTGTATAATAAAGAAAGTTATTTTAGACCAATTTAACACCTTTTAGTTGAGATTTTGTATTATAAACTAAATAAGCTGTCAATTTTGCAAAAACCGCGTATCTCCGAATCCGCGTATAAGAGGAACCGCTGCCTTGGAGACCATAAAATTTCTATGACGAACATTTAGAGAAGAATTTAAGTTATCATAATTTTGCTCCATCAAACTTAATTAAGATGTTATTTAAAAAAAAAACATAAAAAATATTAAAAATTATCATTTTCAAGGATTCGTTACTGTTTTAATTCCCAATAAAATGATAAAACTTAACCGTTGAGATATGGTTGGGCATAACATTATTAGAAAATAACGAAATAATATTGTTTTGCAATGGAAAAATAGAGTTTTTATTCTTAAAATATTGATTTCTGAACATCTCTAAATGAAATTATGTTCATTAATATCCTATTTTTGGACTTTTCTAGTCATCATTTAAGTTCAGACCTATAAATGACATGACCATTGAAATACAGATTTCATACACCTAGGATATTATGGGTTAAACACGAAAGTCGTAGGACAAGTATTTGTAATCCTGATTATCTGATAAAAACTGTGAACTCTATTGTTTCAAGGAATTGCAAATCCTTGGTTATCTTTTGAGGAAAATATTCGTTTGATCATAATGGATCTGGTGGATCTGCATGGCGATTTCTTAACCTCTTGCTTTAACTGATTATATTTAATGCATGCTCTTTTAAAAATTTACCCAGATAACCCTGACATCTCAAGCCACGGGAAAATGAAATGAAATTGTTTTTAGATTTTATCTCATTCAATTAGAATTCTCAATAATGATAAAACTCACTTATAGACCGCTCCCAGCTGCGACAACCAATTATTGCTGTATGCCTTCACGAACCCATGTCCACTGCCGGCAAGTTTTCTTTCGTTAAACATTCTGCCTCCAGCTGTACCGTTCAATTTTTAACCAGCTAAGGATCTTGTACGATCTTCACAGAACTGATCATTCACATCACTCTTAACTATGCTCTAAGAACAAACATTTCACTGTTTCACAGAACAAAAGCTTTGATATCGCGCATTCTCCACAGTCACAAACCACGGGCACAATAACCATCACCGTGGACACCGTGCCGTGTTCAACGTCGCAGCGAAACTGTCACCAGCGGTGCTACAATTCGGGCCACAAAGCAACCTTCCTGTTGCAGGCCAACAGCACCACAGACCGGGCGCGCACGCATGCATGCAAAACGGGCCTTACTGCTGGCAGGCGTTCGTATTCGACCACGTATGTGAAGATTTAATTCATGGCTGTCGATATGGCCGCGTGACTTACTTGTCTCGCGCAATCTTCAAACGCACCCTAGCATGCATACATGTAGTATCTACCTGCCGGTATCAGGGGACCGAGATCCACCATGGTTTCGATTTTGTTTCGAGCTTAAGCAAACACTTTTCCTTCCCATTCCGCGTAGTAGTACCGGCACCGGAACACCTGTTGCGTTGTGTTTATTATACGGCCGTCATTAACTTCCCCCACTCTGGGGAGCGATTCATTCCCAGCACGATTTTCTCACTAGCGTGCGCCTAGTACGAGGTGTTGTGGCGTTGCGTGGCTACGCTTTCCAACTTCTACAACCGCACAAAATCATAAAACGGAAGCTAAACACCATCTTCCGGCCCCCGGCGGACTGTCCCTCGCACTGTCACCGTCTGTTTCTTATCGTGCTTTTGTAATCGTCTGCTACCTTTGTGGGTTTGCTGCAGGAATCTTTAAGTGACACTTCAATTTACCTACGAGAATATCGCACGCCCGTTGTCTATGGCACTGGGTCTGAGCAATACCCATTGGAGGGCTCGTTGTAAGAGACCGTGAAGCGAATAATTACCTTCCAACACACACACACACACAAACAACAGGCAGCGACTATGCTTCTGCGAACTTTGAAGACAAGTGTCGGAAGTGTGGTGTGCTAAGTATTCGACTAGGATGCCATGGTTTCGTGTTTGTTTAGCTGCCAGAAACCAGCCACCACAAAGATTTACTTTTATTCCAATGCTTATACGATACTTTTCTTGTGGGCGAAGCAGTCTGAGGGTTTTTGTTTTTTGTTGCAATCTTCGGGATCTTCAAAACCTTCTCCTTCTATGCGCCAACTATCGTTAGCTTTTGTTTTCATTTGTTCGAAAAATGTGAAGACACCATGTTCATTTAACACCAACTTCCATCAACACCAGCAGGGTCATCTTTTCTTTGGTGTGTTTTGTTGAAACATCAGCATACGAACGAAGTGACATCATTTTATGCGGTTGCTTTTCTTTCCACCCCACATAACTGATTCCAACTGTCCGTCCACAGCCATACGCTGGCCAAATTGTGTCGGTTGGCTCCTTATGCTTTCTACGTACGTTCGGTGGTAATCGCTGATTCTCGACCGATTCGCGACGAGCTCCACATTACTTGCGCTTTCGTTGGAGATCTGGGTGGAGAACCCACCCAGGAGTGGTTGGAGGCAAGGCGAATTGGGTTGAATTTCGTTGATAGAATATTAATGTACCCAGCCCCCTTTCTGTTGGCAGTCGTCGGTGGCTATCGTCCCTATTCGCTTGCATCATCAATGATCGCGACCGCGATTTTCTGCTTAAAAAAAAACACTCAGATAGATAACAGTATGGCCGTTTTTCGTACGGTGGGAACATAAACATAAAAAATAACATCACATAAATTTAAGTGGATAGGTCATACAAAAAACTGGCAACAAAACAGGCATGTAAGACGAAATGGGGCAACTACTACGCTAACACAACAAAACAAACGTACGAAAATGTTATAAAATTATTTACCTTTTCTCTTGTTGTTTCTTTATTCCACTGCTTCATTATTAACTTTTCTCTACGGGTACTATTTTTCTGCACGATTTTCGAACACATCTTCAATTATTATAGAGAGAAAAAAGAACGGAAGAGCGAAAGATCTACATACTACTGGCCTCTCAACACGGGAATGTTGTTCGTTTTGACTAACTTATTCAATGTTTGATGAGTATTTTCCATACACACTTGCTTTCTCCATTACAGACTTCATTCATCTCGTTACCGTAATCTAAATAAATCATTTTGTTACCAATTAAGAAAGGGGAAACACATGAAACTTGGACATTTAAAAACAAAAATACGGAGAAAAGATTAGATTGCTTTCTGGGTAGTCTAGAACACGACGATATTCTACTAGCTATGCCTTAAACTATGCGAAAACAGACGAATCGACGTTACCGATGTACACAGCACATACGCACAAAAACACAGACATATTAAACAAAGGGGTAGGAATGTTCAGGCGAAAGGACAATGAAATACAAGGTTCTGGTGGGATGGGGAGAACCAAAAGGGATCAATAAAACAGGAGAGATTGATGAAGCGTTCCTAGAAGTTAAACGGTATGGCTGGCTTAGGGTAAGCATAGCCGGTCGTTTCCTCCGGTGGCAGATATTCGGGCGCGAGCGTTGTCCGGACGGTGGTGGTCGGAATCTTTGGTGGCAGTGTGAGTGGGTTGGACGGTTTCGGATAATCATAACCGCAGGTACCGTCCGGATTGAGCTCCGATTCGCTGCAACCCTTCACCGTTGTCGTAGTTGGCCGAGGTGTCGTCGTCGTAGTGGTGGGTCGTGTGGTGGTTGTTGTGCGCTACAAGTAAAATTTCATGATAACATTAGCAAGAGGGTCGACATAAAATACTTTAAACAATTCTGATCATTACTCTCGTTGTGGTCGATGGTGGAAGGTATTCCTGGGGCGGTGTTGTACGGCGTGTTGTTGTAGTTGTTCTTGTTGTGGTCGTTGTGCGTCGTGTAGTCTGCAATAAACATTGATATTGACATTTAGATTAATGTGATTGAAGTATGCATTTCAAAGTAAAAATTTCGAAAGGCTAGGAAAAAAAAACTTATAAATGTAACTAAATGCAATAAAGTTTTCTGGAATCCTATGCTCAGTCTCAACACCCTACCCTACTACCTTGCGCCAACTAGTTGTAGCTAAAGTTAAACCCAGCGGGACCAAATATGCTGGCTCAGGTTAGGTCAGCTTCACAAGGGCCTTAGCAATCGACTAATGTTCTGTTTTGGCACTAGAACTATTAGAACAGTTCCTGCGTTTGAGGTTTAGCGACGGAAGATTTAATATCCGCATCTGTGAAGAGTTTGGGATCTTTGGTAAAACGGATACAGCCCGTCAAATGAAATGAATTCTTGCTAAAAATTCTTGGAATAAAAAATGAAAGTTGGATACTCCAGAACACAGGCTTTTCACATATTTTCCTTTTCGCTGATTGTTAATCACAAAAGGAACATCTTTAGGAACATGATGTTGGAGTCATCAATGCTCAGCTTCATGATAGAGGATGACTCGCACCAGAAGTTGTAACCATATTGTATCAAACGACTTTTAACACCTTTTTGACTTTTTGAGGAATCCAGGGTTTGTTTCACACTATGACCTTTCTCCAGAAGGAAGATGATATTTTACATTACGTATTGCATCTTTCTAACGGATACGAAGCGTCTCTCCATGTACAACTTCTTTGCGTCACTGTGAAGCCTACAGTTCGAACAAACGAGCAATTGCTTGACTATTTTGGTAGCTGTTACTAATTAACAAATAACATTAACAAATATTGTCTGTGCACAATAGGATAGTTACAAAAGGCGACAGGCGACCTGCAGGTGACTGGAAACTTGTACAAAAAATCTAAAATTTTTCGTGTTTTTTCTGAATGCACACGTAAGTAACCATCCTGTCTTACCGTCGTAGGTCTCGGTGTGGTGGTTGTTGAGACACGATTCGGTAGCGTAAAGGATTCATCAGGTTTGGGATAATCGTATCCACAGCTTCCATCAGGATTCTGTGCGGACAGTGGACATTTAGTCGTTGTCACTACGCGCGTAGTCGTAGTTGGCCTGGTGGTTGTTGTTGTGCGGCGTGTGGTCTAAAATAGGATGGGAAACTCATATTAATGTCTATTGGATAATACTATTTTACAGCTACTATGACATACTGTTGTCGTTGGACGCTTGGTGGTTGTTGTACGCCGCGTTGTAGTCGTTGGTGGTAGGTACTCCACAGCTGGTGTCGTTCTCCGTGTGGTCTGGAAAGTTATTTAAAAAAATGGTTATACCAATTCATGTTATACAACAAATTTTCCTGTTTCTCTTGACATTACCGTTGTCGTAGGACGAGTAGTGGTTGTTGTACGACGTGTCGTTGTGGTCGTTGTTGGTCTACGGGTAGTAGTTGTAGTCGTTGGTGGTAGATATTCCTGAGCTGGAGTCGTCCGGCGTGTAGTCTAAAACCACAAAACCCATTATAAAATATATTCTCAACAGGAAACATTCTGATACCATCTTCGTACCGTTGTTGTTCGTGGCGTGGTTGTAGATACACGGTTTGGCAAGGTAAATGACTGATCCGGCCTCGGATAGTCGTATCCACAGCTTCCGTCAGGATTTTGGGCCGACACAGGACACTTTGTGGTTACTACTGGAGGTCTGGTTGTCGTTCTACGGGTAGTAGTCGTCAATCTGGTGGTGGTTGTGGGCCTTGTGGTGGTGGTTGTCCGGCGTGTGGTCTAAAAGAAACAAGCCAAAATTAGTTCATATGTAATGAAAAAAAGTTTACTCAATATTTTCATTACCGTAGTTGTTGGGCGGGTTGTCGTTGTCGTTGGACGACGTGTAGTGGTCGTCGGAGGTAGATACTCCTGTGCCGGTGTTGTTCGGCGAGTAGTTGTCGTGGTAAGTCGTGTTGTCTGTGGAAATAAGAAATAATGAAATATAAAACATTGATCACAAACGAGATCTTTTTCATAAAATGATCATTTAATTACCGTAGTTGGCCGTCTTGTGGTAGTGGTAGACACTCGATTGGGCAAGGTAAACGACTGATCCGGTTTCGGATAATCATATCCACAGCTTCCATCGGGATTCTGTTGCGACAGTGGACACTTCGTTGTGGTTACGATTCTTTGCGTCGTCCTTGTTGTGGGCCTTGTTGTAGTTGTCGTTCTTCTGGTGGTCTGTATTATAGAATAAAAAATATCGTGTCAAACCGATTATCAATACGATAAGGAGCGGTTTAGCAGTCCGTTGCTCACCGTTGTCGTTGGACGAGTAGTAGTAGTTGTACGTCGCGTGGTAGTTGTTGGCCTGGTTGTAGTTGTCGTACGACGAGTTGTTGTACTCGGAGGAAGATATTCCTGAGCAGGTGTAGTTCTTCGTGTTGTCGTTGTAGTACGACGGGTTGTCTGCAAATAAACCAATTGTATTAACACCCATTTCTTAAAATGATTGCTATTACACATTCCAACGTACAGTGGTTGGTCTGGGTGTTGTTGTCGATACACGATTAGGCAGCGTGAAAGATTGATCCGGTTTCGGGTAATCGTATCCACAGCTACCATCGGGATTCTGAGCAGATGGAGCACACTTCGTGGTCGTTACGATGCGCTGTGTCGTTCTAGTCGTTGGCCGCGTAGTAGTTGTCGTTCTTCTTGTTGTCTACAAGTTAAACAAAACAATGAAATAATCATAGCAACTTAACTTCTTTTATTTGAACACATTCGCCCATACCGTAGTGGTTGGGCGTGTTGTGGTCGTTGTACGCCGTGTAGTAGTTGTTGTTGGCCGTGTCGTTGTTCGGCGTGTGGTTGTTGTCGGGGGAAGATATTCTTGTGCCGGTGTGGTTCTCCGTGTGGTAGTCGTCGTGCGACGGGTGGTCTACGATTGTAATAAAACTGTTAATCTAATTCTATGTAATCATTTGGCAATTTCTTACCGTCGTTGTGGGCCGTCGGGTAGTAGTTGTAGAAACTCTATTGGGCAGCGTAAATGATTGATCCGGTTTGGGATAATCATAGCCACAGCTTCCATCGGGATTCTGTGCCGAAGGAGCACACTTCGTCGTCGTTGCAACGGGACGCGTTGTTGTTCTTCGTGTTGTTGTAGTTGTTGGGCGTGTTGTTGTGGTAGTGCGACGAGTTGTCTGATAAAAAAGGAAGAAAGATAAATGTGAATATTCGAAAGACATTAATAATTAACTCCCTAACTCTATCTGATATCGTACCGTTGTTGTCGGACGAGTGGTAGTCGTTGTACGTCTCGTTGTGGTTGTAGGAGGAAGATATTCTTGTGGTGGCGTTGTCCTACGAGTGGTGGTCGTTGTGGACACACGGTTCGGCAGTGTGAATGATTGATCCGGTTTAGGATAGTCATAGCCACAGCTGCCATCAGGATTCTGATCGGAAGGAGCACATTTTGTGGTCGTTACAATCCGCGGTGTAGTTGTTCGACGGGTTGTTGTCGTGGGCCGTGTGGTGGTGGTTGTGCGACGAGTTGTCTGTAAAAAAATAAAGCATTAGGAAAAACGATTTCGAGTTCTTCAAATCAATTAATAAAACATACGGTTGTTGTGGGCCGTGTCGTTGTTCGCCGGGTAGTTGTCGTAGGAGGTAGATATTCCTGAGGTGGCGTTGTTCTACGAGTTGTAGTTGTACGACGAGTAGTCTATTAAAAATCAATTTTTACAATTAATCAATCTAAAAACCAATCATTTTAATTATCATGCAGATCACACACCGTTGTCGGTCGGGGCGTTGTAGTGGATACCCGATTCGGCAGCGTGAAAGATTGATCAGGTTTGGGATAATCATAACCGCAGCTTCCGTCCGGATTCTGGGCGGAAGGAGCACACTTGGTCGTCGTCACTATCCGTTGCGTTGTTCTCGTTGTTGGCCGGGTGGTGGTTGTCGTACGACGCGTGGTCTGGCGAATAAAAAGAAGCACAACATTAAGCATAATTATACATTCATCGTGATTTATTCGAAAAAATAAAAACTCACCGTCGTTGTTGGCCTTGTGGTGGTTGTCGTCCTACGGGTTGTTGTCTAAAATATAATGTAAAACCAAAGACATCATTAGATTATCATAAAGTTTCCTGACGGTTGTAAAACGACCGCACCAAAAAGCTGTCAATGCTACGGCAGCATAAGTGTTTCTTTGTGAAGATCACAAGAGCTCGACATTTCCTAATTTCTAGACTTTGCTCAGTTCATATTATGTCGAAATATAAAACGCCAAATTTTGAAGAACATTTTCCTACCTTCAACAGGAACCAGCTCCCTGTATCATAACCAAAACAAGCGTTAATTTATTCACAATTCAATCTCTAGATGGTTCGTCGAAACTTGTTTGGGTCGATTAATGCCAAAACTAGTGAACATCCCTACTCGAAGGGCACCCAAAACTGTTCCATTTGCAAAGGGGTTCGCATTGTTCGCATACCAATGACGGGTGTATGGAATTCGTTAAAGAATGAAAAGCAAATACAAACTTGTTTGTTGATCTTTCGATCAGATGTTACGCAAGTAAAACGGAAGTAACGATTGTCAATACGTTCCAGTAGAAGTGTAAAATTGTGTACCGACCAATGCTGGAAGTAAATATACCTGTTTGCTCATCACAAACACCTCTGCACCTGAACTGAATATTATCGAAAGAAGGGCTATTGAAATTCCTACCGTTGGTCTTGGCGTAGTGGTGGAAACACGATTCGGAAGGGTGAAGGACTGATCTGGCTTCGGATAGTCGTAGCCACAGCTTCCATCAGGGTTCTGGGCCGATGGTGGACACTTGGTGGTCGTTGTGGTGCGTCTCGTTGTTGTGGTCGTGGGACGCGTCGTTGTGGTGGTTCTTCGTGTTGTCTGAAAACGAAATCATGTCGTCACTTTCGGTAAATATTTAGCAAACGCATTGTTCAAGTGCGCAAAGATCGTACCGTTGTTGTCGGACGAGTGGTAGTCGTTGTACGTCTCGTTGTGGTCGTAGGAGGAAGATATTCTTGTGGTGGCGTTGTCCTACGAGTGGTGGTCGTTGTGGACACACGGTTCGGCAGTGTGAATGATTGATCCGGTTTAGGATAATCATAGCCACAGCTGCCATCAGGATTCTGTGCGGACGGTGGACATTTGGTCGTAGTTACGACACGCGGCGTAGTTGTTCTCCGCGTTGTTGTCGTGGGCCGTGTGGTGGTGGTTGTGCGGCGGGTGGTCTAGAAAAGGAAAGGTCAAACCAAACCACTGTAAAACTGCTGCAAGAGGTCCATAACAAACAAGAATGATTTCCAACTGTGCGAAATTACCGTTGTTGTGGGACGGGTAGTTGTTGTCGTCCGACGGGTAGTGCTCGGCGGGAGATACTCCTGCACAGGAGTAGTACGACGAGTAGTCTGTAAAAAAGGGCAAGATGCACAATTGAAGTTAGCGATGAATGATCCCATACGGTTGACATGTTTACATCCCCACTTACCGTTGTAGTCGGACGCGTCGTAGTGGTCGTTCTTCTCGTTGTGGTCGTCGTTGGACGTGTAGTGGTTGTTGTCCTACGTGTCGTCTGCAACAAGGACAGAATCAAATCAATGAACAATCAGTGCCAAAGCTGCTATCTAAACTTCTCGCCTTACCGTTGTCGTTGGTGGAAGATACTCATTGGGCAGTGTAAAGGATTGATCTGGCTTTGGATAATCATAACCACAGCTTCCATCCGGATTTTGATCCGTTACCGCACACTTGCGAGGTGTGGTTGGCTCCTCAAACGGTACTTTTGGTTTGTCGTAATGGTATCCATCGTCCTGCAGGATATTGTTGCTGGAGTAACCCCCACGCAGTAGCGTAGAAATATCGGCCCGAGCAGTTCCAACGGCTAACAGCACACCAAGCAGTATGGTAGTGCTCTTCTAAGGATTTCGGAAAAAAGAGATAACGTACAGTTGAGGTTAGTAAACTAATGACCGAGAAAATAACTTCCCCCACAACCGATCAGCCGGTAGCCAACTATCAGAAGCTCGTCTATCAATAAACACACGCCCTCTTCTCGGTGCTTTACAGACACACTTCGAAGTCAAGGGTTAACTCGAGACCCATCCGGTTAAAGGCCCCATGATTAATCGCCTCCAGGCAACGATCTGCAAAGTCATTCAGAAACGGGGCAAACCCCTGTTGAAGCGCCGTGCTGGAAGGTGTTAAATCATAAGCGCGCGGGAAGGTCATGTGGCGGGATGTCAACCGGGCCGAACCATTTGTAACGCACCGTTGACAGGTTCACGTCACATCGATAAGGAAGATATGGACATACTCGGTGTGATGGGACACGCGATGCGTTTAACGTGCCCGTTAACGAGCGTAGTGTATATGGAGTTTACAGCTCCGTTCTCACCGTTTCCTCCGGTGGTCCTTCTGTGCGCGCTGTGAGGTTTTGCAGAGAGAGAGAGAGAAAGGAAGAGCCCTGGTAAAGGCTAAACGTCAAGGTCTGTCAAGGTCCAACGGCAAGGTTCTACCGTGCGCAAGGAGCGTCACTATTTGTCTAATTTACGATCGCCTATAGCATCTGCCGGTTTGGTAAGATCCAACCCACCACGCGTGTATGCGTATTTGGAGGCGTATTTTGGAGGCTCCACGCGTATTTGTGGAGTTATCTACGAAAAGGCATTCCCTGAAACTGACGTACCGACCACTTACGTTACAACTGCGGGGTCTCGGTAGCTTCCTTGCATTGCTTCCACTTCCCCACACGGAATGAAATTAATTTGCTCAAGGTCCATCACATACCTTTAGGTGACGGTTCCGTTGCGCGATCGATCCTTACTTTCGATTTCCACTCTATCGCGTTTGCCGATCGTATGAGCTCGTTTCAAGAAATGATCGATTGTGTAATGTGTACGTACGCGAATTTATTTGCAATCCTGAACGAATCCCACGCGATGGTCGACGGAGACGCGAGCGAAGATGATCTTTATCTTTACTTTGTATATCGCTAATGAGTGTTTGCTTTTTCTTCTAGGGCCCCCGTTCTGGAGAACTAGTTTGCTGTACATGCTTGGGCGAAGATATATCGATCGGTGGGAAATTAAATGCTAATTAGTATTCTTTGTCAAACAAACGATTATATTTCTAGCTTGATATACACTATTGAGGAATCTACAAAAGATCCAAACAGTTGTAACGTCCTTTGCAGCATCTCGTCATTTTGCATCATATTTCTTGGATTATTTTTAAACGTTTTTGCGTGTATAAATATTGAAGATGGTTTATAAGCAGTTTATGAGTTGTACATGTCTAATAGAGGTTATGTTCTACTCATTAAAGATACCCTCTAAAATTGCCAATTGAAATATAATTCCTCCCTTGCGCAGGTGTTTGATTAACATTTAATTGCTATTAATTTTGATTAATACAACCATCATCTAAGCGGTGAGTCCAATCGCCTTGAACACTCCACACTTTACTCCACGCTGACCTACATACCGACGATAACGGCATACATACGACGATACAAAGTAAAGCGAGAATACTGATGGGTAAACGTTGCCCATCCACCATTGATAATGGTGATGGTAATATTAGTCAAATCAACAGCGTACGTGATCGCGACAGATCGTCGGAACAGTTGAAGTTAAAGAATCTTTATGCTTGGCTTTTTTTATCGCAATACCGGACGATGTGTTGGCGTGTAACGACCAGACTTTGGTATCTTCCTTCACAACCCCAACCTTGAAGTGTGCAGAAAAGCATTAGATTTGTGTCTTGCCTTTCCGACTGGTTCTTCTCAGAGCGAGTAGATCGTTCATTTATTTTTTCAATTATTATCAGTTCCACAGTGAAGAACAGCTGGAAGGTTACTGATATTAAGAAGAGGTTTTTTTTTATTCCAGTAGCAACAGTATAACGCTGTACGTCACACCACCCGAGACAATCTACAAAAGCTGTTCCTTCCCTACCATAAGGTCGCTCGGAATCTTACCTCCAATGTATGTAGTGAAGATTTGTCCGATGACGATCATCAGACAACCGTTCGCTATTCACCGCTTCTCGACACAACATACAGCCGAGAACATTAACAACGCTCGGCAACAACAATTACTAATTACTTTCGATTATCGACCACTTATGAATAGCAAACAGATGCCCCGGAGGCAACCTCGCATGCGGTTTCAGGTGAACGAAATCGCGGAAAATAAGGCGCAACATGGGAAGCGACGGTACACCGACGGGTCACAAGTATTAATGTACACACACGCAAATGTCGCACGGTCGAGTCGGGTCGGGCGGCTGCCGGCAATACGAGACGTCCGCTTGATGCTCGTAGGTGTCATCAAGTGCGGGTAGTACATGAGCGACCAAAAGTCATAATCGCACGACCATGGTTCACATAGGTGTTGTTCTTGCCGAAAGGTATGCAAATAATGACCCACTTCTGGAGCGGTTCTACGGGCGTCTGTTGTTTTTTTGCGTGAAGGAGGCAATGTTTACCTTTCATTTCGTTTCCTTCTCCCTCCCTTGGCGAATAGTGTTGAGGCATTTTAGCATATCGCAACCACACACAAGAGTTTTCAAAGATTGAAATTCTAATTTTATCTTAGTTTGTGAGAATGGTTAGCATCCTAGAGAAGTCTTGGAGATTAATATTCTAAGAATAAATATTAAAACATTTAAAAATTGTGCTTTCTCTAGATACGCTCAGGCGAAGAAATTTTTTGAATACGAAAAATCAAGGCTAAGAAAACAAATTTTATCGTGCTGTCGACCCCTTTTGCTCTACAATTAACCTCATGAAGTCATACGGTGCAGAATTAGTGCAAAAACATGAAAGACTTCAACGCTGCCTAAAGCGACGAACCCGACATTCACGTGATTGTAGTACCAGACAGCTACAATTAGTTGTTATTTTTTTTTTTTGGTAAGCTCTTCAAAAAACTAAAAAAAAAATAGATAAAATTGTCTAAATTAACCTCATCATCAAGAGTTGTTGAAAGAAGATGTGATTAACACATCTAACAGCAGGTCATAAATAGGACACTATCTGCATCACTTCACGTTTACATCAGTGGCCACCGTTTCAACGACGTCTTATGACAGGGAGTTAATGATGATCATTCGAGATTGACCATACCGGCCATTTTGCGAACTTGAACATACCCGGTATGGACACTAAAGGATGCAACGAATTAGATGCTACGAGTTGAAGAATTGTTTTTTTCTTTACGAGTCTGTCTTACCGATCTAACCTCGAACTGTAATTTCTTGTCGCACAGCACCCCACCATATGGAACGCAATCCGTTCACCCGGTGGCGAGGCAATCGCGTACAGAAAACCGTACAGGACATATCCACCTACTAGTGGTAACCTTCCCATCTTCCCATCTACCTCGGCATGTTTCGAAGGTCACATCCTGCAGTGGATGATCGGTTAACCCCTACCGTAGCAAAACAAACCACCACAAACACTGAACCAAAACCAGTTAATGTAACGACCAGCATCTCGCGATGTCGCAGCCTTAATAAAGATGATGCTCGTTACGCAACCGCACCAGTCAAACGGCATGAACGCATTATAACTGGTTCGGCAGGGCTGTGCGACGCGTTCGAAAGATCGTCCCTCGAAGGGCACAATGGTTTCGATTCGGCGTCTGTCAATAGTTCACCCACTAGACACTGGGCGCTTGTATGGGAAGGAGACGAAGACGAGCAGTTTGCCTTCTAAAAGATGGGATAATAAATCGATTTCTGATAAAAGTCATCGGTAAATTGATTCTTCATTAGTAAAGAAGAAGGTGTACGGCATACGTACTTATTATGCTGCTAAATATGATGTTCATTCGATTGATTAAAGATCCATTCATTTTCGTTCTTAGCCCCAAGATATGGTGCCTATTAGTTTTGTGTTCCTTTCAACCACAACAGCATATCTTAATTAAATTAAATAAACCATTTCCATAATGATCCTCGGATGTGCATTTCTCACCATAACCCTTCTCACTTCTCGTGATGTTTGCGATCGTCCACGATAAAAAGACATTAACCTAATGATCCTCCAATTCGCCCAAAGCGCTCCAAAAAATAGACAAAACAAACTGGTATAATGCTCAACCTTTTGTCTCCACGCTTGATTGAAGTGCTATTTTACTGATGACAAAAGCTCGTCTCAAGTGGACAACTTCGCACCGTTACGGTTCGATTCGATAAAACCGTCCTTCGGCCAATTGAGTTCCTCTGTCCGGGGGCTCAGGACGGATGACAGAATCCCACCAATCTTGGGCGTCATAAAGCAGCGCAGAAGACGCATGTTGTGCATTATTTGTTTGCCCGATCTTAACTCGACCGTGATCAAGCCCGTGATCGGCCCACGGGTTGGAAATTAACACGACGTGAGTATGCAGCCGCAGGTGAAGAAGAAATAGATCCGGTGGTTTGAGTGCGATGATACCGATTCAAGGTCACCATCGGTAGATGCTAATGGAATTGTCAAGTATGCGTGTGACGGGTGGTGATATCGGCCACATGGGCATCCCTTTCCCTTTCTAACGACATTTGAAAGAGAATTTCAAGTAACGTTGGAAACACGAAAAAAAACTGTTAAAACAGTGGTTAAGAAAATGCATAGACGATGCACATGTATGTTATACAAGAATTTTTGTATGCGTGACATCTGTGATATAAAATAATTAAATAATGATCTTCAGTTTTTTTTTTTTAATATTAAGACCAACTCATAAACATTGAAATAAAAAATGTCATAAAACAACTCATAAATTATTTGAATTTCCAAATTATAAAAAAAAACTTCTCAACCAAAAGGGAAAATAAGAAGAATATCCTAAACCTGTATCATAATTAACCTAATGGGATATGCACAAATTAACCACTGAAACTGCATCTAATTGCATAGCTTCACGATACCATCTCAACACATTGTTTTCCATTTAATCATGCTATGTCTATTTCTGGTGCTGGTTGCAACGAAACCGTTCCTTTACAAAACCAAGAAATTTCCCTTTCCGCCTATCTTTCACCGCTCCGTACCTAATCTTCCGGCAAACAAATCGCACCTTACTCAGTTACGGTCATTGGTCAAATTACGACACGCAACATCAACCACTGCCAGTGCCCATATCCTACACATGCGGACGACAAATTGCTGAGCCGATTTGCTATCTTAATTGAATTATCTACCAGAACTCACACGACATCCAACGCATGAAGTGAAGCTGGAACGGGAGGTGAAGGGTTCCCTTTCGGGGGGCGCTTCACAATGTCTGTCACCCTGGCTGTGCGGCAAGAGTCACACGACACGAAACCAACCACCATTAGCCGAAACTGCCAACCACACCACACGCACGCACCCTTCGGAAACATATGGAGTTTTTCCGGTCGTTTTGGTCCAAGCGTCGGATTGCGCCGCAAGAGAGCCACCTATCTACACCCCAATGTGTGCGCTTAATCTTTGTCACCTTTTGACATGAATCGCTGGGTTGCGATTGAGCCGCAGGAACAGAGAGCTAGAGAGAGAGAGGGGAAAAAATGGGACCACCAAAACGGGAACTTTGCACAATCGCATCTGCAACCTAACCGAAATGCACAAAACCACCATCATCTATTGGGCTAGTGGGTTAGCGGGGAAACACATCCACATGCCCAGTTTTCGCTGAAGAAGATGGAGAGACAAAAAAAATGCACCCGGCACAGGCACAGGTGAGTTTGAATGTAATCGCGTGGGAAACATTGTCACCATCGTCGTTGACGGGCCGCCAAGATGCGAGCGGAACAGTGTCATGGTCCAGCCCTGCAGGTTGTACTTTTACCCGAATTGTGTGCATATAATGTTTTTTTTTGTAAAAATATCTTTAAACATAACTTCTTAAAGATCTCTCAATCAAGAATTTTTTTTTCGAGAAGCATTGATATCCGACACCTTGCCAAAAAAAAGGCAGAGTAAGAGTGACAAATACATTTTAACGATCATTTGGGCAGGGCCTGCAAAGCGTACAAGATACGATCATTACTGCAACGACACCATCAATATCCCGACGCACGATGAAAGTAATAGATAGCGAAAGATTTGCAGTCGATAAAAGGACCACCAAACGATGAAAGCTATCTAATCTACGAGATTTTTTTCTCAACTGCGAAACGACGATTAAATTAATCGACAGCCACAAAATTTTGATGCTTCTAACAACGCACACACCAAACAGTGGAGTGGAACATCGCCCCAAAGTTCGACGACCCGCGCACACATCTGACGTCAACAAGAACTTAAAATTTGTGCGCGATTTTGCATGCACAGATTCGACCACATGGTTGGTGTAGATAGGCCCCAAAGCAACAGCAAAAAATTACACACACTCATAACATTTGCACAATTATTTGACAAACATACCTCCAGCGAGTTTTTGCTGTTTGTTTCAAGTTTTCCCGCCTTATCTGCGCAGAAACCGGGCGAAAGAGCTAGATTAAGTTAACGATCTTTCTTTGTGGGGTGTGTTGATGTGCTTAGAACGAGTTTACCGGGGCTAGATCAGCTTTTTGCCGGAGATTGGTTGCTAGGATAATAGGATTAGTATGCCGCCACACACTTTTATGAGCGATCGTGCCAACAGAATGAAATGAATAATGTAGAAAAAATGAAGCCAGAAGCTTTGGCTTACACGAAATTAACCTTAGAATGAGGATAGGAATCGTAGCACAAGGAAATAATCCTCCAATGTAGGTTCAAAATATATGGGATGCGTTCAAAGTCTTTGGAATCGGCGGCATCTTGGAGATCCTATTAACAGAACACAGTCATCAAATGACTTATATTCCATTCTGCTTGTTACTCATAGATTAATGATGACTACATTCAGGTTTTTTCTGTCGTACTCCATAACTGAAGTCTCTTCATAGAATGATCATTTATCTCTTCTAATTGTTGTATTGTTGGTTGCAAATGATTTGATATTGTTTATTGCTGGAACTGTACTGGGATTTCTGATGCATCAGTTGTATGATTCACACTCTCCCCTGCGCATATCTGCACCTATCTTCTGGAAAGCTCCTTCTCGATAGCTCACTCATCTCGGTCAGATTCATCTTACTGCTCAAGACGGAATTTTTGTCGACTAATTCCTAATTAGAACATTCGAACTATGTCAAATTGAAATGCTTATTGGATGAATGCTGGCAAATACTTATAGATTTCATTTCTTCGTAAGAACGGCCTGGCCGTATCGACTTTTATTACCACGTAGCCGCATAGTCAGTGAAGACCGTCACCGCTACCATCATGCCAGCGGACCGCCCTACTTATAAATTTAAAATATAATAATATATTTGTAATATATTATTATTTATTATTTACAATATAATATTATAGGTAATATAGGCCGAGTACATCCGGGATAAGGTCACCTTTCACTGTTTGGAGAAGAAAATGAAGACATTTGTTGACAACGATTGTTAATTGTATCTTAAATTAAGCTACCTTTAGTTATAAGCAATACGGCCTGGTCGTTTTTTGTGAATAAAAAATTATAGGTTATGTAGAAAGTAGATAAGGATGAAGGAGTAAAATAATATTAAATACCCAAAACAGAACTGCGCTGTTGAGGTTCGCGTCTCAGGATATTATTGGATGAAACTAACTTCAAAGGAATTTAAAGACGATCCCAATACAACACTTATAATCTGTTTCATCTAGCCGTTTCTAACCTTGATCAGTAAAACGCATTACAAAATATGTCACGATATGATCATTGCAACACGCGGCCCTACCGCATCGCACGAAACATTGTTTAGCGTATGCTCACCATCGCGCTGAAGTTGATTGACAAAATCCGACTCCACATAAACATCACACACACACACACACATACACTTCAGACGTCAAAATGTCGATAATTGTTATCAGACACTCCTAAACAACACCCCAACAACCGATGCGACCTTAACTCCTTGAGCGAGACAGCATCCTGCGGCCATTTCGAACGATCCAGTTTCGAAAATCAATCTCAAACGAAAACAAAAGTCTCCCAACCGGTTGTGATGGCGCTGGCCGAGAGCACGTACGTTACAACCTGTCTGTATCGCATCGTGCGACGGCGATGTCACAGTGACCTATCCGATCTCCGTAACCCTCGG
Organism: Anopheles marshallii; assembly: GCF_943734725.1. Taxonomy (NCBI): domain Eukaryota; kingdom Metazoa; phylum Arthropoda; class Insecta; order Diptera; family Culicidae; genus Anopheles; species Anopheles marshallii. The sequence continues at coordinate 53,149,550 of NC_071327.1, forward strand.
TGTTCATGGTCTCCCTTTCGGCTTATTAGCATCTCGATACGGGAGATACCGAAAGCGATCTTCCCGCGATCTTCGCGCATGCCTGTGTCAGTGTCATGTATCGCTTCTAGTCGTTCATCCTAACAGTTATATAACGAATCCGCACTCATTCGAGCTCGGTTTTTTGAGGTCGGCCCACAGCACATTCAGGCCGGTGATCTGGGCCGGTGCACAACTGACCAACTTGTTGCAATCTGGGCGCTAGGGTTATGGATCCCGCCGTTGCCACTGGGACTTTGGGGAAATGCAACGACACGCGACTGGGTGTTCTCCCACATCAAATCAAGCCACGACAACACTGGCGATACAGTCGGTTACTGGGGCACATAAACGACCCTGGTGCGCTGATAACACGCTGGAACACAACCTGCGCCCTGATGCAAGACGATAGGGTGATAGGTGGAGTCACCCCCGGCGCTCTCGAACCGCGCTGCAAGTGGGGAAGAAGCATTAGCATAACCAAATATCAATCATCCATATTTATGAGACCAAACATACGCCGCCAACATTATGAGCCTCGTTGTCTAAAATCTTCACCAAGACGCTTTGCCTCCTCCTATCAAATTTTGCGCGCGGTGCCCTGTCGACGGTAAGCGTAGAATAGTGCGTTGGGTGACAAATCGTATTGCTCGGCTATTTTTTGTTTGTTTTGCTTTATATCTTGACCCCAAGAAGTACGCAAGAAAAACGGTCCACCCACAGGAGTTGTTCGCAAATCCCCAAGTTGTCAGCTGGTGCAAACCCAAAATGATAATGAAGTTTCCATGTTGCGGTCCCTTTCGTTGCTCTAGCGGCCGCGTTGGAGCCACACGATCATATTTCGCATTCCAACCCCTCGGTGGTGGTGGGGCGCGTAGGAAACCTGGGTGATTGTGTGCAGCGTGCAATCATTGCACCCACTCCACCATCCCACCATTGCCAGCAGTTGCTTTTGTTTTTGTCACCACACTTTTGACGTTTGCGGATCTGCTTCGGCCGGCTCGGTCGGTTGATCAAACAATGAGCTCGTTATGCATTTTACCGCTGACACGGTACAAACGGTCCGTTTAAAAGAAGAAAATTAAACAAATCTTCTCAAGCCATTGAAACGAACTGCTCGATATTGTGTGTTTGGCAAAGAGAACTCAGCCGCTTACCTCGGTGGAAGGAATGCAATCTCTATGAGCGTGTATGGCATTTTCGACCATGGGTTTTAGGTAACTGCGAGCTGCAGGTTACATAATCAGGAAGCGTTTGGTAGGACAAAAACAAACAAAAATGACACCATTTTTTTTAGGAAGGTGGTCTAAATGTTTCATTTCTCTTAACCCTTAACACATCTCTTATCGGACTTTGATCGTAAAGAGATGTAATTTTAAATACATTCTAATGCATTGCAATTAATCTACTTTGAGGCAACTGACGAAACTTGATGAACAATTTTAGCTAATTTCATACTAAAGTTTGACAGGAGGAATAAATTAAAAGTATTATTTCGTCAAATAATATACAAATAATTACCGCTTGTACATGTGAACTAATTTTCGAAAGCACTTTGATATATCTTTCTTTAAGTTCAATTTACCATTGCTCACAAATTTTAATGAAAATAAAAACATTTGCACGTTTAATTAATCTACAAAACACAACTTGTATATCCATTAAAAAATTAACAAGTAATTCGAATCTCATCCTACGCACGTTAATCAGAACAATCAACTCTAATGAACATTGTTTCGCCCCAAATGAAGACGAGTTGTTACATCCAGATCTCATCTAGGCATTATTAACTGTGACGAACCTCAAGCTTGAATAATTAACACACTGGATCGCGAAGGTCCTCGCAAGAATCACCCCGGCGTGGGTCACCGCCGTCCCATCATCTACACATTCCCACTCGGGAGACTGTGAATCATTCCAAGGATTCTTTATCAATAACAACCTCCGTCAAGGTGATGTATAAAATTAGAAATTAGAAAATTCCCCCAGCAGGTGACTCATCTGCGACTGATATCCTGATGCGTTTAATCCCGTGTTCGCTCAACGTGCAATAAAACAAATGGTACGTAAAGTCGCTGTTTTGTCTCAATCAGAACAATATTTTTCGCGTCTTCTTTGTGGAAGACTTCTAAGCAACTGAAGAGTACAATCCGTTTTCTCTTGCGCACAATCTGTAGTAATCGAAGCGCAACATTTGCATAAACAACACATTCACCGTAAATCATGACAATTTATCCATCATTTCTATCTATATACGTGCTGAAGGAGACGCTCTAGCTGACACCCTCCAGCAGTACAAGTAGCAGCAGCACAACTGGCCAATAATGACGGGTTGGTTCTATAGCATCGACCAAGTGTCTCCGGTACGCCAACACGAGCCAGATGATCAGAACGGACGTATAATGAGTGGAAGTCGTCACGAAATATCAACATTCTTCCCTTCGCAAACGGGTGACAGATCGCCAACCATCTGCGATATATTCTACTAGACACAGACCAATCTCACACACCCACACATACATACAAATGCACGCACGCACGCATTCCACAGAGGCCTCCTACTCGGACATCGTGTCTAGCATCCGGATGCGAAGTGTGAGAACGACTCGATTTGAAGGCGCCAATCCTGGAGATGACGCGCCCGGGACGTGTCCTGCGTTTTTTTGTCACAGGATTGACTCACTGAAGATCCCACCACCCAAAATCCAGAAACAAAGTCCTCTTGAAGATGACATCCTCTTCCATCAAGGCACTTTAGTAACATGAACACGTCGGTGGACGTGCTCGACATACACACGTGCCGTCTTCGCGCCTTTTGACCACATCACTTTTCATTCTATGTGACCAAAGACCACCGTCCACCGCAGCACAACTCACCATTTTCAAGCACCACGGCGGCAAATGCACAAGCCACTAGTTTGGCAGGATGTTCACAACAGGAGAATGTTTGAAACCGCGCGAAAACAATTAATCCATAAAGTTGACGTCTCTCGTACGGCTACAATCACACTACGGATGGCACCTGTTTCTAATAATAAGTACTGTTCTATCACGGTTACACCTGGCAGTGATATGTTAAACGTTCACAAATTCACTTTTTATAGCAACATTCGCATCACTAGCTTGGCACACACCGTACAGCGCACACCTCGAGCACACGAGATGTCCCCACGCGCGGAGTGGACACACGAAGAACGATCCAAAACGCGCCAAAATCCACAGCGGACTGAAATGCGCTGCGAATTTCAAAGGCTTATTTATACAACTTCCCATCATCTGCGGCCCGCGACGGGAGATGATGACGATCTCTCACTATGGTGAGCAGATGAGTCTCAGCGGAAAGCTGTCGTTAAGCGTGCGGGCTGTGTCGCGCGACATAAAGGTGACCCGTTGTAACACATGATGGTAGTAAGGGAGGTTTTAGGGTCAAATAAATCAATTTAATTTTAATCAAAGTATAGGAGAAGAGTAAAATTTTAATTTAGTCAAAATGTTTTAATAATTTTTCAATTTTTGTGATTAACGACATGCAAACAAGAGAACAAGCGCACAATTAAATTATCTAATCAAAAGTAATATCTAGTAAAGATTAAATTATTTACAAAATTACGTTACACACATCTTTTTCTCTTTTGCCTTCTCAACGAAAGCATCAGTTTGGAATTTTATAGTTCTTACCACGGAATGCGATGACGATCACTACTGAATGATTCATCGCTGTTTAACAATATTAATCCGATTACACCATAACAATGAAGTATTGATCGACTTTTCTAGAAAATTATAGGTCTTCTAAAATTATAAGCTTTTTCTTTTGATTTCCGAACAAATGGAACACCAGTTAACTCACTTTATGTATTTATTGGTTCCTCTACTCTCAATGTGTTCTATGATGTAAATTTCCTTCTTGGCCTAACGCCCTACTAGAACATGCGTGCCATTTCTGGCTTACTAGACTTATTTCACCACGTAGCCGGATAGGCAATCCTTGCTATAGGAGATTGGTCTCGATGGGATTTTGGACCAATCCTGTCGTGTGAAAAACGGCGCCGCTACCAATACACCACCGAGCCACCCTTTCCATTATCCTTAATAAAATTTCCCTTTTCATATATTTTTTAAATTATGTAAGCATTTTTTGTATTGGGACTCTCACATCTACAACTTATACACATATTTTAAGAAGTCTACCATCCAATGCGAAACGCCATGAAATGAAGTCTTTTCAGATGATTTTTTATGTATTATGTTATAAACAAAACAAATTTTCAAATTATAAGTATAAATTAAATATGACACGAACATGAACATGAATAACTGAAACAAATAAATATGAAATGTACAAAAAACTATAATTCTAAGTAAAAATCGAAAAGGAGCCACACATAAAGACACAGGAAAAATAGTAGGAAAGATAAACAGGAAAAACAAAACTCTCGTAAACCATTATGTCGTTATCGAAGATCGATTAAAATTTTATATCATCTATTTTATACACTAACAGTGACCGTACCACAAGCCTAACCCATGAAATTATCATTCCCATCCATCTAAGCACTAAGCATTTGCCCTACTGCGACTAAACATCCGCGCGACATCTAACCTCCGCGACATCTGTTGCGCGGCATTTCTTCTGTGCAAAAAAAACACCAACCCACCACGCGAGATGTCACCCTGCTCGCTTTGCCACCCAGCATCCCGGACGGACGGATACGAATAGCGTCGTTTGTCAGCGCTTCGTAACATTCTTGCAAGATGACCGAGACACTCGGCTGCAAAGCAGCACAATTTTCAAGTTCAAACGGTAGCCTTCGGTTTGTGGTTTGAACCTCAACACCTTTTACCATCGACAGAAAAGTCACATTTATGGGCATTCTTTCTACGCTGCACGCCGACGACGGTGGCCCGTGTCTCTTTCACCCAGCTACGGTTGTATACCGATGGGGCTTACTGGTTTACGCTAAACGCCATAAAGTCGTTATTCCTTACCGATTTTCTGCTGGTTGTTACTTTTGTACTCCCCGCACCTGTATGTGTGTGGGGGTCAAACAGGGGTGTCGCGTTTCGGGAGACGGATGCTAAAATCGGTAAGCACCAACTACTCCCCACTTTTAGCGGCAAACACTGGATGACATTTTCAATATGCAACATTAGATGGTTAGTTGACATTAGGCGAGTGTTTAGAAGATGATCGATTCGTTTACCATCGATCATAGCCAATTTGTGCAACTGTTAATAAGTGATTGACAGCAACGATATGCAATTATGCAACTGTTATCTTCGAACTTCGAGTTGTGTTTGTTCATTTCAATTTTCGTTAGTTTCTATTATTTATCAAAAACAAAAGAAATATTAAATACTTTAATTGGTAATATTTCATCACTCACCGACTATCGCTGCCAACACATGAAAAACACGTCTGCACTGCATTTTTCATTAGCATGCATGTCCTGGCTGCCGGTGTAATTGAATTGTAAATGCAATCAAAGATCAGTACGTGAGTAGAAACACTCCCGGAAGACACGTTCCGCGAGATGGGCGTCATACTATTCTGTCAGGCTGCTGCATCTTCGCATCAAGAGACGCTTCACTGAAGAGGTGTAAAATTACATCACACAAAAAACCAATAACCTATGAAAACACACTCGCCCGTTGTCAGTTGAATTGACCAATAAAACATTTATTGTGTTTTATGTTTCATCGTTATTGCGTGCCATAATAATACATAGCGATGGGGATTGTTGATCAATCATTTGTAGGGCATAAAGCGTCCCTTTACGGCACACAATCGTTGCATTTCGAACGATGTGTGTAAAAAGATACCGCTTTTCGCACCTTAACATACCTTGTGGTCATTGTCGTTCGCTGCAGGTTAACGGTAACGGGTGTGATGAAAGTTGATACATTTGGTAGCGTATGCAAGGCTCATTAATCAGAGGAAAGCTGAAAAGCTTAACCTTGGCTGCAAACAAAACCGAGCACATTAACGATACCCTATTTCCACTTCCTTTTTGACGATTTCGGGCCATTATATGACGTCATGTATCCTGGTCACGGCACCAGTTATCGTTCACAGAGTAGAATAGGTTTTTTGCTTGGTTTTTTACACCTCACGAAGGTTGATTGTACTTTTATTTCTATTTAAACATTAATTTCATTATTGTCATCCTGGTCACGGCACCAAGGCCAATTCAGATGTTTTCGATGGTGTTCTTGTATCTAATAATCTTTTATTCTTTCAAACCACAAAAAAAAAATCAGGTACATTTCCATCGATTGTAAGGACGGAAACCCGGAGATCGCAAAAAAGTTCCTGAATGTCAGGGCCACACACCATCATACATGTCCGTTAACATGAGCTCACAAACAAGAAAAAACCCCCAACGTTGGGTTATACATGTTTCACATGGTGACTAATTATAGCAAGGACGGGTAGCATCCTCCGCTTCTAAGCATGTGACCGATCATTAAGCGAGCTCTTATGCACAAAATTAGTCTCACAAGGTAGCTTTCGGATGCACTTTGCAAGCCGGGCGGGACAAACATTGTACGAAAATAAACCAAACCATCCCCCATTCACCATCCCAGATACATCGAAACCCGACCAACCCGGACCGTGTTCGATTTCGCGAAATGTTGAAAGTGAATTATCGCGCGCGCTTATAAATTGCCACTTCGCATATGCAACTGGCTGCCATCGACCTCGAACCATCTGGGACGTGTAGCATAATGTGCCAGGCTAAGGAGAAGCGAAACCACACACAAAAACCCGTTCCAAGCGACTGACCTGCGACCACAACTAGCGACCCACTGTCAATCGGTCAATGGAACGAATCAAGGTGCGTATGCGAGTATATGTGTGTGTGTGTGCATCACTTTTATGATAACGGAATGCCGGGATCGAGACGTCTTCTAACCGTACCGGTTGTATCGCTGAACTGGTGTTCAAAAAATGTCCTTTTTTGTCATGCATTCGTTCAAAATGTGACCCGGTCATCTAAAGAAGTAGGTGATAGTATCTGCATTTTCGGCCCCCCTTTTACATCCTCGCTTTATCACACCATTCTTCGCTTATAGTAACAAACCAACCGTGAAAAGCATTATGCGAAACGTAGTTCTCAGTCACAAAATAAAACAAAAAAAAAATGAAAATGCAAATAATGGAACCGGGCGGAATCGATAAAATCACGCTGAAACAAAACACCCGGCACGATAAAACCACCAGAACGAGCTGGGTGAGGATGATAATGTTTGCTCTTTTGCTTTTGCGAACTATGCGTGCGGAGCGGAGACGAACTTTAAAATGCTAAATCAACAAAACGAGTTCGATGCGCGATCAAGCCGCGAACCCGAACGGAATGAATGTACCGGTTGGAGGTGGGAAAATCGCTACCGCAGGATGAGGTAAGGAAAAAAGGGAAGGGGGTAAATAAATTCGTCCTTGTGCCAAACATCGCGGGCCAAGTATGAAGGAATGTCGTTTGGTTTTATGGTACAATTCGGTACAATTTGTTCACCACAAACGCAACTGATGTACTAAAAATGTACTAAAAACACTACTCAATCGTTAATTAACCCATCCACCACAAATGGAATTGTAGCATTAAAATGAAAATTAAATTTAGCTTCTAAATGGCTCCCAAAAGCAGCATTCGGTGTAACGACTGATTTGTGCGCATCCCCCACAGGTTGTCCCCAAGGTGTCCTTGGTAGGCAGGCGCATCAGATACACACGCATCGATACAAGAAGTAACAAAAATCGTACACTACGTTTGAGCACAGCGATCACTTGTCGCAAAATGACCTGCTGTAATTTATGACAACCGTATGCCCTCCACGCGAAAAATAAACAGCATCCCGACCCGTCCCGTGATACCGGCTGGTCGTTATAGCAAAGTAAAATTGATTGCAAATGTAACCCTTGTTTACCTTCATTGGAACGTAAAGAAATAAAAAAAACACACATTCACGCAACTGCCTTTCGATTAAGATGTTGAAGATGAGGAAAATAGAAAATAATGAATGTTAATGAAAAACCATCGCGGATAATTTTTGTTTGGGGTGCTTTTTTTTAGACAATTGCCTTCCACTATCAACAACGTGCGTCACGCAAGGACGCTGAGGGACACTGTTTCGACACCATTTTCCCACTATTTAACCTCAGCTAGCCTTTTCCATACCGCTTCGATAGGCGTATTTTTGGGTGATAAGATCAGCTTCTCCACAGTCTTGCTCTTTACATCGCCCTGCACACGGATCATCCGGATCCGAAGGGGTTCGGTTGAGTGGATCCGTGTTGAAGGTTGCCGGAAAGATGATCAAAACCATACCATGAGCATCGCAACCACAAAGCGGCATAATCGTAAAAGCTCCACTACAGTCTCGTCGCTGAGGGCACGTTCGAAGAAGCTCGTCGCGTATATTATTGTTGTCCAGCTGCGCAGAGGCAGCTCGAAACCGGCTTGCGATCGCGAGCGGCCCGCACCGAAACTGGAAAAACATTTTTACGCATTTTTACAACCCATTCTGAGCGCGAGATACGAAATCGCACGGATTTAAATAACAAGATCCTTCTTCTGACACACGCACACAACAAAAACAAAAAATCGTCTCGTTCAGCAGCTCCGGTGATAAGGAGTGGCCCGATGCGATAAATTCCACCGACCGTTGACCGTCTACTATTCTTGGCACCGTATTTTGAGCGTGAGGCTTAAATTTGGACGATCGCACACGCTTGGAAGAATCTAAAATTGGATGCTAAATTTGAAATTCCAGTCAGCTAGACACGTTATACTGGGTTTGCCGGGTGAAGAAGTTCCGGCAACCGGTTCTGCCGTGTTCGAAAAGCTCGTCGCAACGGTAGATGTATCGTAACGAAACAGAACATTTGGCAGTTGTTTTACACTAGAAAACACAGCCATTAACTCCTATTTTGGAACCTTTTCGTTTTCCATTTTTGTTTCAGTGGATAAAATTAATTTAATCTAACCTTGACAAAGAAAAGGTAACGATGAACGATTACAATTCAAAGCCGATCAATTGCGTTCGCAGAGGGGCAAACCCAGCTGATGACAGGGACAAATGAAGCACGGTAACATTGAACTAGTTCCTATTGATGCTCATTGTCAGCCGGCACGGAGGAAACTGGAACACGTTTCTCCTGCGCTCAAAGAACTTCATTGAAAGCGAGTTTGATTTCCTTGAGAGACGGAAGCATTCCAGCTTTGTATAGCTTTTGCAGTAATAAAAAAAATCTAAATTGCTAAGGTATGCCATCTTCTTCGCGTTAATAAAATGTATAATATTTTGATGATTTACATTAATTTAAACCATTGAATAGTAGTTGTAGATACTGCAACAGCATCGCTAATCTAACAAAGCAGATGACGTCTGGCACTTCCGTAAATATGGATATAGCATATTATGTACATGGTACTTATATTTTGAAGATCATGAATTTGATAGTTTGCTGCTCATGAAAAATAGAATAACAATAGTAATATGGTAAACCATGCGTCGTAGTATTCAATAATGAATAATTAAAAGTAAATAGTTTTCACACAGGACCGGTCCAAAATATCCCATCCGAACCAATCTCCCGTACGCAGGACTGACTATTCGGCTACAGGTAAATAGAGCCACAAAGAGCTAGAGAAATGGCAGGGCTGAACTTCTTGAGGTTGTTGTGCTTTTAAAGAAGAAGATAGTCCCAGCTTCGTTCGTCAGGATAGTCAGTCCTGCGTACGGGAGATTGGTCCAGATGGGATTTTGGTTCGATCCGTTCGTGTGAAGACTGGCGCCGCTATCATCATGCTACCGAGCCGCTCCAAGCTGGGACTATATACAACTTATATAGTTCCAGTACTCACATACGCCTCTGGGACTCTGTCCAAAACTCGTCCACATGTACAGAGGAGGCGTGGTAAGTCCAAATTGAGATGGAGTGATGGCGTTGATGCGTCCTCATGAAATGGTTGATACAGGATAAACAATTGGTTGACGACGGCGCTCGATCGTGAGAGGTTTAGAGGACTCCTGTAGCAGACCAAGATCGTGAAGCGTTTGTAGCGCCTGATAAGTAAATAAGTATAATAAGACCTACCAGAACTCCTGCGTAGCAATGTAAAAATCGTTGTTTAAAACTCGATTATTCATATTTTGTCTAGGGGATGAGTTTACTTTTGAAACAGAATAATCGTGACTTGCCAGTGTATTGATTTTATATCATATTAACAAATGTTTAAGAAACTTAAGACAACGGGGAAATATTTTTTTTAAACGAAAAAAAACAAATAACACACCTAATATCGATACAAAAGAAATCGATTTTAAATGTATTCCAAAACGATTAATTTTTTGCAAGGAAGAATAATATTATTCATAACTTCCGCTTCCCCACGCAACTCAATCAGTGCAGTTTGGCAAACATCAGGTGTGAAGAGCGACTTGAGAAACGACCACTAATCTCTAAATTAACATTCGCATCGAACGATTCAAGTTTATGTGTGCGACAGCGTGCTGAAACGATATGTTCTAAAAATATGAACATGAATATTCATAAGCAGATTTGCAAAAAAAAAGTAGAATCACAAAAAACAAGGATTCTTTTCCGTTGTTAAATATAACATACTCAAAGTAAAGGTTTAACAACTAGAATGATGAACATCTCCATATTTTTTTACATTTTCCTCTCCAAGATGGATTTGGTGAAATGCTATTATACTGAGTATTGAAAAAATGTTCCCTCGACCTTCACCTTTAGCGGTATTGCCATGGCCATTTCCAGTGCAGATAAGATAAATCACACACAAACCCGGTTGATTTATGGAAGCACCCAATCATAACGATTGACAGGTGATCGTGCAAAAATTATCGAAAATCATACAACCAACTGTTTTTCCACGCATAATCATGCGCATCCCTTACGAGTCCATTTTGTACGTATGAAAACAAACAATAATGATTTAATATACCTACCAAAACAACTTACACACACACACACTCCACAAACGGTTGCGGTCAACAGAAGCGATCCACATGGAATGGGACACATTTTCGTCTTCACCAAGCGAGGACAAGCCGATTCGGACGCTCATCAATCTCACACGAGGGCCCAAAACCAGTCCCTCGGGTGGAAGATAAATTGCGTTCGCGGCTTATGCTAATCATTGCCCGGGTAATGCCTTGCCCTGCCGAAGCTTCCAACACAGCACGCCTGGCGGCACCATTTGTCATACAACGATCGCTCCGCTAGCAACGAAAACATCCGTCAACGAAATCGAGATAAATTGGGCACCCGCAACTTCTACACGACACGCAGCGAGCAATAGCAGTGAAAGAAAGGACAGATCGTCTAATCCAATATAAGAAAATTAAGTTAATGAACACCTTTACGATTAGTTTTATCAGTAACTTTAAAGGAGCTTTGTACGATTGGCAATAGATTATCATCAATCTTGCTACAAGTCAATAAAGACAACGTTGTGGAGTTGTCTTACACACGAACTGCACAACAAATTTAACACCCTAAAACCACACACAAAACAGCACCTTTCGACAACGACAAATTTGTTGTGTGCAGTTCGCACATTTTCGACAATTATCGAGCGCCACCAGCTGGACAACCTTCGCTTAATTGGGATGCGCTCGGTCGGAAGATGCGACACGAGGTGCGATAATCAACCGTGCTCCGTGTCTCGTGCGGACATTGTCCGACGTTGTCAGCCAAACTATCCGCTAGTGTCGGCATTAGCCCCGAGGGTGAAACGGACGAAACCTTTCGTGTTTTGTGAGTAGCTGTGTAGTACAAGTGCCACAGCAAGGGGGAGAGAAAAAAGACCCAAAAAAAGACGGCCAAAAGACCTCGACCTATTGATTAACGATAATTGTTCTTTTCCGATTTGAGATGCATTTTTTGCGTTGCGATTTATATTCTTAAGCACAGTATTAAGGATATTTAAACGCGTTTTTGTCGTACCCAATACCGTCGAATTTATAATATTTTATAGATCGAAGACGGAAGAAAAACAACGTGCAAATTATTACTAAAGGATTTCCTCGCGAGAAAAGGTCTACAGCTGTGAAATGTCGCGTATGTCATCCGGGAGACCCTCTTCCTACGAATGACCGCTAAGGTTCCGCCTTTTAAACAGAATCAAACCTATCCTAAAATCGCATTTCGATTGGCCTTGATTTTTGGATGCCCCCAAACCCGCCATTTTGCGCTTCCTCGCCGCTTACAATAAGACTGTCGCACCACATTTTCACACAGCCATAAAATCACGGCGCATTAGCTTCGTTTCCCAGTTGCTTTTGCGGAAGACGGTTGTGACAAACACGACTCTTGACCCCACAGGAGATGCTGCGGAACATTCGAGTAGCTGCACACTAATCGGAGTTCAATTGTCACCCGATACATCGTTTCGGTGACGCGTTTGGAACCGGTGGCGGCAACGAACTGCGTACCACCGAAAAAAAAAAGGTTCACAACCACACTTTCGCAACGCACGCCGACACGACGTTTAAAAGAAATGGAATTTACAAACCGGGCGACCTTTTTCGGGACCACCGCACGGGATACACCCGAGGATACTGCCACGGTAACCGGTCTCCTCGGTGAGATGAGTCCGCCGAGTCTTCTTCATGCACGGATTGCGATGCGTATGTTTCGCCCGACAAGAGGACAGGGCGTCGTACGCACTTGCACCGTGCGTCTCTATTCGAAGGAGATCGAGATCATTTCGGGCAATGCGCGGCCCATCGTTGTGAGGGACCATGAACGGACCGTTGAGCCATCGGCTAAAATAAACCAAACTGGTTCCAGCCGAATTTTACTCACAAATGCTGAATATCATCTATGGCGCGGTGTAATCATTGCTTCTTCCGAGAATCACACTTCAAAAGCTATCAATAACCCGCTCATGAGCTGCCCGCTACAAAGATCCATACCGTCCCGTGGATGCACTTTCCCAAAAAGTCACCGACATTGAAACCAACATCTTCAAGTGCACCGAAAAGAACCTCCAAATCCACCAACCGCAAGGTCGCCAAGCGATCAACAATTCCGCTTTCAAAGCGTACTCCGGTGAAAGCCACCAGCATCAAGCGTGCCTCAAGCTTCTGAAAGGACATCAACACGGTCAACGGTGACCGGTGAAGTCTCCATAAGCGAGCTGTGCCGAGTGGTTCAAGTGCCGATAAATATGTCACTTCTCGATTATGTACTTCACGCTTAACCTCACTATCAACGCAAAAGCAATGCGCATCTATTTCGGGAAGAACCTCTACCTTTTCACTCAACGTGGTCAAGGGTGATAAGTGACTACTCGCGTCTACTCAAAAGTTCATATAATAATATTTCTCGATCGCAATGTAATTTCCGATCCTCCGGATGTCTAATCCCCTCTTTCGCTTTGTCTCTCTCTCTCTCTCTGGTCGGCTACTGCAAACAGCCCTGGACCATCGCGTTGAAGTTTTTCGGTAGTGGTGTCCCGTACGATAAATTATATCTTTTATCGCACCGAACATACCGCAAAACCTTCAAGGACAGCGGCTCACGCTTGTGGCCATCGTTACCCATCGGTGAGGCAACAGAGCAACCTTCGACCAAAAGATAGGTCATCAATAATGGAGCCTGGTAGCTGCTAGGTTTCTACTTACAGTTGGATGAAGATCTTCTCTTGTACTGCTGTTATTGTTGCACATTTAAACGAGCCCACGGTGTCCCTCGATTTGCGTGTCAAAGAGGCTCATATTTATGGATATCATCACACACAGGTCTCGAAGTGGCCGGCGGTTTGTCGGTTAGCAGATCAGATCAGCCCGCCACGACCAGGGGCAGTAGATGAACTTTAAGCATCACCAAACCTACGGAAAATTAACGTAGACAAATTGGTTAATAAATCGGGTAAGAAATTATTGCAAAGTATTATTTACGCGAGCATAAAACTTGTTAATACGTTAGTTAAACAAAAACTATATTTACACGCACCATCACACGCCCACACTGATCCGAACTAATAGGAAATAATTCCGATTAAAAGCCTACGGCAATTACCAAAAGTTTAATCCCCTATTATAGCGCGTCTATCGAATACGCGGGAAGCTGACCTCGTCGCTATATCGAATCTGTTGAAAAAAAATCTCTATAATCAATCGAAACTTACTGCCTGATGTCCATCACCATACTAAATATCACCACACAGCGGGGTAGTTTCGTTGGAGAAGCATATTCCAAGAAGAGGCAAACAAATGCCATAAAACCATCTTAACAACCACGGCGTCCACCCCGTCCAGAATGACTATTGCTAAGACTCATCAAAGCTCAGACGAAGCAGGATTGTATATCTTCCCTTGCAAGTGATTAGCAAAATTCAATCAATTGTGGATCATTCAAAACCTAGTCTTTATGGGACCGAGAATGGGAGCTCAGGCCTTAAATTTGGCCCCACCTTCTACAGATTGAACGATGGATCACTAATAGGAAATAAAAACCTGTCTGCATCTCCAATCATCCTTTCCCAATCACCGCTAAGTTACAGCTACAGTCGGATCGCTACGGGTGTCTTTAAATTTAATGGCCCTTTATATACAGGCGTGTGTGAGGATCGCTTGGCAGAAGACGCAAGGATGTAATTTTTTTGTCCTGAAGATTGTCCCAACCATGTCACCGTTAGTTGCAATGGACGGCTATAAAGAACCGTACTCCACATTGCCAATCGAAAACATGCTTTGTTTTGGTTGCTAATACCGGAAAAGTGATGTCTTATTCACTTGTTATTTTGTACTTTTGTGAGGCATCGAAGACATTAACGCATTCCGAGTTCCAGTTCCGGGATGACGAATGGCATTCGTACATCACACAGTGGAGATCTTCTATGATCCATCGTACTGCCATTAACTGCATCTATTTACGATCCACCGGACTTTGGAACACGGTTGTCCACTGAAGATCACTCACTCACTGAAGATCAATCTATTCCCATAAAGCACCTACATCAGCGAAACCCGACCCGGTAGGATGTAGGTGTAGGTGGCCTATCAACACACCACACTGCCACCCGAAGTTACTCATTCAAACAACAAATCAGCACTCCGGAGGGCCAAGACGGTAGCAGGTCAGCTTTTATTCGCTGTCATGAATGCAAAACTCGCATACGCGTACGACTCTCGTCGGATTGGCACGACCAGACCCGGACCTAACGAATAGCCCGACGGAGCTAACCTACGCCCTCGGCTTAATAAAGTAAAAACAATATTCTATCCACGATCATTCCATTCATCGAGATACAACAGTAGTCGCATCTTCGGAAGTCCAAGTTCAAAAGCTCACATACGTTACTCTTTCATCAGTCGAGACGTTGGTACCATAATCATTCGTGGACATGAGCACATAGGTTGAAATAGTTTGTTCGGATAAGATTGCTGTTGTTATGAAGCGTCTGCTCAGAAGCTATTTAGTCTCCAAAGGCAAAACTTTCAGTCTTATTTGTACTTAATTAGTTTTCAATCTACTACAAGATGACGCTATTAATAACTCATCAATAAATGTCAATATTTTGTAAAGTTTATAACCATCCTACACATTTTGTTTGGTATAGCACGCGTCGCTAAAGGTGATCGTCCAATTTGGGTAAACCATGTTTGCCTTGATAGTGGGTAGAGGAATTTGTTCGATGGAATGGCTAAAAGTTTTCAACTTGAAGGATAATGAACGTATCGGACAAGTAAACAACATTGAGGAGATGAAATACAACGGAGGTTCTATTATGCATCATCACATACGAGTTCCTTATGAAAGGGCGAAAACAGAGAAAGTGATTCAAATATCTCGTACCGAGTGAGTGCACAAGGTTATTATTTTGAAAAAAGTTTTTAATATCTCAGATCCCTCGAAATAGTTATGAAAGAATAACTCTAAATCTTCTGAATGTTCTTACTCTCTAAAAAAAAAAGTACATTTCCATCACCAGTATCTTACCTTTTAGAGCCTCGATGGTACATGCAACATCAGGTCCTTTGGAAAATCCTTCTTGCTATCTTCGTTATGATTTCTGGTAGGCCACATAATTCAGCCTCTCTTTTTGCCATATCAAAAATGATTTCAATCACTCACCTTACAAAGCTGGCGTCCTCCTGGCGACCCCAAACGTAGGAGTGAATTCATCACTTATCAAAGCTTTACTGTGTTTTGCTTGGTGGTGGATGATTTCCTTCAAATTAATTGATCAGAGCAAGAATAGTCTCCATAGGTATTCCATACAAAGCTCCTTTGTCATTCTGGTATCGTGCAAGGAAGAGGGTTCTAAAAGCCACTCCAACTGCATTGCAACAAACGGAAGCACAATCTTCGGATGTTTTCTGCCTTTGTTGCACACGTCGCACGCATGCTTCGGGTTCATGTTTTGTAGATTTGCGATTACAATTAGGACCACTTTTATTATCTGTGTAGCACAGAGATGCTTCCAGTTCTTTTCTCAGTTTCGTATTCATAGGTCATTTTGCTAAAGGATTTTTTTTTGTTTACGGAAGGAATGAAGGTTTGCAGGAGAGTAGGGATCGGGGACCGAAAAACAATCATCGCCGTATACTTTCACGGCGCATTCTTCAAGGATTTCTACTAGAATATAGAATATGTGTGTATATATATATATATTCCACTATTTTTCTCGTCTTCTCATATAATATATCTCTCCCAATACCTGTACCGTTACACTTTGCTGTCTCTCACTCTCCATCTAGGGGCTGCTTTCTTCCATTACTATATCTTTAACCTTCACGCTAACGCTTATTTGCCACCAGATCTGAATAGGAGCGGAACCTCCCGGGATATAGTCGATCGGCCGGTTTTGAACCTCTTATAATACATTGGATTGGATTGGATACACATTCACATTACATGCTCGGTACGGGAATGGGGGGAAACGGTCAAACGGGAATCCCCCACAGTAAGTCATATCTGGCAATTGTTTCCTGGTAGCAGTAGTATGATTCGTTAAAATTCACATCAACTCCGACATTTTGCGGTCGGGTTTTTATCACTCCATCTCAGACTTGCCTAATTGTTCAGCATGTTCCACAGATCGTCCTCCGGATTATTATTTGCCTTCTTGGAAGTGGTGCTAGTGCTGCCGGTGCCTTTTGGTGCCCGGTTGCTTTTAATATCAAGTGCAGCAAAGTCCTGATCGATACTGGAAGGTGGTGATTTGGTCGACTGTTTGCTCGTCCCATTGCTGCTGGTGCGACGCGTTCCACCACCACCGGACTTTGTTTGGCGGTCGAAATTATCGTTACGCATGTCAACATTATTCATCAATTCGGTCGATGCGTTAGCTTTGCCGGATGACGATCCCGAGTACGATTCGAAACCGGTCCAACCGTCATCATCGTTGTCACCGTTCTGGTACGATTGGGGCAAACTGTTGGAATTACTATCATTGGACCAACCGTTATTCGACCAGGACTCGTCCCGGCGCGTGGACCCGGATGAGCCACGTTGCTGATAGCCTCCACTACCCTGTCGTCCATTTATAGGACTGCTAACGCCACTGTCTGAGGAAATGTTGCTGTACTGATCGTTGCTACCGGATGGGATGCTGTAGCTTCCACCCGGGGCACCAAATCCTCCCCATCCTTTGCGACCCACCTCGGTAACCTACAAATGGGAAGGATTAAAACGATTATAATAAAAATACATCTAGGCATCCTGCCGATACGATATGGGAGCATTCCAACTACTGTGTATGTTAAGAAGCATACATAAAAGAGATCTTAATTACTATCCCTGAGTTAAATACGAACCTTCGTCGCCAGGTTTGACACTTGAGAGCCGACTCCTTCCAACAGCGAACCTTCCTTAACCTAGCCAACAAACACCAATAGACGAACACAAAAACAATGAACGAGATGAGTATGCCGGCGATACACAGCATATTCGATTGAGAATGTTTCGATGTAGGTGCATGTAAGAACATAAAAAAACAGAAGTTCAACAAATAAAGAAAATAACAGAAACAAAAGATTAATAAACGAATCCTTAATAAGAGAAATACTTAGACTAGCAATAAAAAAGCGAACCAAAAAAATAGTGCTGTATTTGTGCGACAACTACCTTATCCGACACGGTGCTAGAAACTTCAACTACCTTTTGTGATGCCATACTCCCGTACTTGAGGGCATTCTCCTTAGCCACATTTGCCACCTTGGAGAATACATTCCAGCCCTACCAAAGTAAAAAATTGTATTATTAGTATGCCATCAGAAAAAAATAAGTATTTTTTTGTTTACCGTAGCAAGCGACGATTGAACCGTATCGAAAATCTCGTGTGACTGACTTCTTGGTGGTGGATCCATCGTGTAACCGAAACCGGCATACTTTCCGCCCTGGTTCGGTGGCAAGTTTCTACAAATATTTGGTATTTCACATTATTCCTCCATCTTTCAAAGAAACCATTCCTTCAATTACTCACTCCGGTCTGGAAGCATTTTCTTCCTGCTTGCGGCTAAAGAAATCTTCCTTCTGGGCCTTAAACTCCGGCGTCTGGTACTGCTGATAGCTTCCCCCATCCTGGTAGTACGTATCGCCCCCATTCTGGTATCCTCCACCCATCGACCCACTGCTCCTGGAATGTGTCATCGAGCCGGTCGATCCGCCTTGACCACTACTAGCAGCACCACTAGTGCCACCAGCATAGCCCGACCCCTTCATACGTGCCAGCGCACTTGACTCGTCCCACGGCTGGCCCTGGGCTAATGTGCTGATCCGATCACGATACAGGGCCGCTGCACGCGTGTTGTACTTCCTCTGGATGGACATCGTTTCGTCCCAATCGTCCTGCGCTTCGAGAAATTCGCGCGCCTTCCGATTGCCGCCGACCTTCATCTTTTCCAGTTCGACGTCTTTCCACTTGTCCATCGAAACCGATCGCACAAAGGACAGATGCACACCAAGGCCACGGTGTTTGCCGGAACACTCGAGACAGATCCAAATGCCGTACGTCACGGAGACCCATTGAGGGTTGTGGGTACCACATTCGAAGCATTTCTACAGTGCACGCAGTACCAATGCAAAAAAGGGACGGGGACCAAAAAAGCAAAGCGGATTGTTATTTGGAGGTTTATGACGCGAGTAACCGGCTGCTAGAGGCAACTTACATTGTTTCCGTCCGACGGTTTCAGCTCACTCAGAACACGACGTGTACGTGGACTGGCCATGGCGAACGAGAGGAATTGAGACGAACTCTGCGGTACTTGTACACGTTGCACCACCACAACACGGTGCAATGTTGACAATAGAGGACAGTTTAAAAAACAGATACTAAAACAACAAAGTCGAACAATCACCGCTAAAACTGCAATTCCTGGCCCGGAAGAACCCGAGAAAGGGCTTGGAAAAGTGAAGTGGTTGAAAGGAGGATGCTGTCGTCGTTTCCCACGGCGCTGTGTGTGGGATCTTCGCCAGCAAATACTTTCACCACACTCCACACGGCAACAAACACGTTCAACAGCGATAACAGGCGCAGCAGCAACCAGCAAGCACGCACGCACGCACGCTTCTTCACCGAACACCAGAGAAAGCACTTTTTCCGTTTGCGGTCATACTAGGTGTTGGATTTTTCATAAAATATGGTGTATTAAACTTTTCGCGAGCGCAGATTGTTTTGTGGCAAAAAAATCAATTTTCTTCAAACGCACACACACGCACACAACACACAACAAAAAAGCGATTCGGAACACGAACACACCGAAACGTCAAACAACGTGTCAAAATATACGAGAACTGAATCCGCACCGGGTAAACGCAACCAACGGTTTGCGGAATCGAAACATAGTTTTCGTCAAAATTATTAAAATTGCATGAAATTCTTGCAAATTAAGCTGCGGAAAATGGTAAGTGATTTATTTTCATATTTTATCATAAAATATATCCGCATAGCACTATCTTTTTTTGTTATTAGAGTAAATATCCAATCAGGATGGGATTTCCACTGTTCAATGTGCTAATAAAATTTAGTACACACAGGGTTTTCACAGACATAACCTACGCATGAACACATATTGCACAAAATTGTATTAGCACTTAATAGTAAAATAGAAACCATTCGTACAAAGAACAGCAAATAAGAAAAACGTTCATCGTTCAAAATTACCACAAATTCCACATACGTCTCGATTCAAAACAAAAACACTTTCAAAACTCATAATTAATGCACTCACAAACACTAAACGGAAGACAAAAAAGCAAAACTGTTATTTTCATTTGTATGTTTCTTTATTTCGCGCGACAAACTTAGCTCTCGCATGTCTCTTTGAACATTCTGTTACCAAACTGTATTGGCTTCCCCATCCGGGGACTCTCCTGCCGTTTAAGTATTGTTATTAATAATAGTGGATTTATTACACGAGGTTTATATGTTTGCCACTCCGACGAACTAATCCGTTCCTATAGTTTTTTTTTATCCTGCACATTCCTGTAAATTATTCGTTTCTGTTTTGTCTTTCCTGAACTGCTCTACTAAGCGCCTGTGCTCACGATTGAATTGCACCAAGTGTGTGTTAGTTGAATGTTTGATTTTGAACAACGATTATTATAGCTATGTCTGCTGGCTAACCGGCTTTACCTTATCTTTTAATTGGAGTTGCTTTTTCGGTTAACGTTACACTTCTATCGATACGATGACGCTATTTTGTTTGTTGCAAAAATAAACGAATCTCTTCGACTTCTGCTATCAGCAGTTCTGGGAAGGGTGAAAAAAGGCCTAAAAATGTCGTACAAGCCGCGTGTAGACACATATACTTACAGCTGTATATTTATAATGCTTTGCTTCATTGCATATTACGCACTAAAGGTAGTGTTTGTTTTTTTTTCCAATTTACAATTCCTGCAATTTTAGCGTCGATAGCAATTTTAAACCACGTTTGCTTTTTACGATCGCATCTGCTGGAGAGCGCGAGAGGTGAATAGAGTAAAATGCATCAAAAATAATATCTCTTGCAGCTGCAACGTGACGCTACGCTACAATTATGCGCTTGCATTCAGAGTTGCGCTCATTTGTGTGTATTTTTTTTTGCCGATGAATGCTTCATTTGCTTGCCAACATATTCAATGAACGCTCTAGCCAGGTACCAATGAGTTTGTATGGTGCTGCTTGCTTCTACATGCTAACAAACAAATAGAGCACAACTATTTGCTTCCTTTGTTTTTCTCTATAAATTAGTGATGCTGCGGGCTTCCGACAGTTAAGGCAATGGCAACAGTATCGCGGAATTGGAAACATTCATCGTTCACAACTTCATGCCTTAAGGACATGAAACTGTGAAGCGAACATCGAACATGAACGTGTCCTTTTTTCTTGTGTACGAATTCTTCTCATTTCTCCTCTAATAATGCACTTCTGTCCTTCGTACGTTGGGGTAATCCTTCTGAGGCGTGTTTTATGGGTAAACATTTTATCCCGATTCATGAATATTTGATTGCTTTCTCGTTATTTAGTTTATTTTACATGCGCATAGTCAAGGGTTGTTTATGGTGCTAGTTGCCTTTACGGGGTTTCTAAACTACTATGAGCTATAGGGTGGAATGTTTACATCCGTGAAGAATACCTTAATTCACCCGCGTGTGACTGTCCCCTGGGTTTGCCAAATTGCACATTAATCATTTCAATTGTCCATTCATTCCTTTACTTTGGCTCAGGAATGTATATCGTGGGGCAAATAAATAGATACGTATCGTAAGTGTAAAATACGTAACAGGCGTATACAGTAAAGCGAATGAGACTTTCAAATAATGAGTAAATATCAAGAAAATACACTGTAGGAACTAACAAAAAGTAAACAAAAAAAAACCAAAACATAAACAGGAAACGTTTCCAGTGGTAGCAAATGAGCAAACATTCAAAACGGGAAACGAAATTACCAATACAAATATGTACAATTAAACATTCATACATTGCCCTTGCTTTTTCTATTGCTATCATACCAAAATCTTAAGAATGATGGCCAACGTTTTCCTTTCGACTCGAGTTTTCGACTCGTGCTTTCGCGTAAAAAACACACTCTTCCTAGCCGTTGTTCCCTTCGCCTAGAGTCCTATTTAAATTCTAACAGCTAAAAACTAAATACGACAGATTACGTCTGTTTCAATAGGCCACCATAATTTGTACACCACATAGTCGAAGATTGTTTCGTGGTACCGTTTGAAATTGTGATTCTTTTCTATTTTTTGTTTTGCCGTCCTGCATTCCAGTATGCACTTACCACTTACTACACACGCGCACGGAAAGTGGTTTCCGAATAAATAAACCCACAATAGCACAAGCACGACAAACACATAGCAGAGCTATCGATCGATTCAGTCTCACGTTCACAAATACGCACGTTTCGCATACGCCTTCCTGAGCGTACCTTAAGTCTAAGTATAATATCTTTTTTAGCGACTGGACTGGATTCTTTCTTGTAATGGATTATAGATCATACCGGCAGCAAAAGCCCCTCTGCTAGAGATGGTGCCGCTTTCAGCAAACTACCATACGTCCGTCTTTACGGTATTGGTAAAGAAAACAATACTCAAAACAAGCAAAACAGAATGAAGGACGGAACAGATCGGTAACACAATACAAGCAAAGGAAAACATGTAACTGGAATTAAATTTACAACGTAAATACGTACAACGCGCGTTGAGAGCGTTGAGCGCATTGCTATCAATATAAACAATGGATCGACTGAATCGGTAGAAGAAGAAAAAACGCTTTACACGGTTACCCTTCCCATTCATAATCTCAAAAATATGGTAAACACACCCCTACATCATGGCATCAGTAATAGATGAGCGGCACAAACGCGCCGGTTACAGCCGATTGCCGTTGACGACATCCGCCACCGGTTGCCGAGCGACCCGGCCCACCTCGTCCGAGCTACTATCGCTAGAGTCCTGCTCGAGATCACTGTCCGGCACGTTGCCATCGTCATCGGCATCGTCATCATCGTCGTCCCCATCGTCATCGTCGGTATCCTTTGCGGAAGTGGTGCTCTTATGCATCGGTTGCTGCTGCACGATACGATCCACGCGTCGACCGGATTTCATCAGCACGACCGACGGTAGATCCGGATTGGATTCGAGCGTCGATCGCTGGCTCGAGGGTGCGTGACTATACTCTGACGTGTTCTCCTCATCCGAGATCGTCAGGTTCGAGTGGATCTTCCGATGCACGATCACTAGGTGATCAGCTCCGCCAGCAGGTGCCGGATGGTGCGGTACCGATGGACCCGAACCAACAGAGTGCTTCATCCTTCGACCACGCTTTATTGGAAGACGACCAATACTGTTGAGCAAGAAGGGGATAACATTAATTTAGTGTATAATGATTATTGTACCAATTACATAGATTACGAAAAGCTAATATTTCAAAGATTACAATAACCCAAAAGACTGTCTTTCCCAAGAAAAATGTGTGCAACCAATTGCAACCTTGCAACCTTTGCTTGCAAACTTTAATCAAACCTAAATTGTCCTATATGCGGTATCGTATTCAATCATATCAGAACAAAATAGCATTTCTGCAAGCACGGGATTGCCCATACGTAGTCATCATCACATGCTCCAAAAGTTTGATAACAGAAAACACCTACACCACAAACTGTCGCTGATTACTTTCAGCAAACATCTAATCTCGCCATTTTGCCTCCTTCTTTTTAACAAGATGGACCTATTGTTAGACCCACATATCATCCGACACATCTTATCGTGACGCTGAGTCACAGCGTGTAATATCGCTTACCTCTTACGGCGTAGCACATAGTATGTGTTCTGGTCCGGTTCTTCACCCTCCTCATCGGTCCAGCTTTCCTCCTCCTTTGGCTCATGGTCCACTATCTCGCCGTGGATCTTCACATCACCTACCGGTGACGCCACTAGACCACCGGCATGCGGACCACTATACAGGTACGCACCGATCCCGGCACCAACGGCACCGGCCGGTTTTAAATTGCTTCCTGCAGCCGGATGCTTCAGCAGTATCGTTTTTCCACCGTCGCGGTTTGGTTGCTTCATGGCAGCCCGGTACACGATGACGTTGTTGTCGTTAAGGAGATTCCCGTACGCGGCACTCTGCTGCAGCTTCTCCGAGATGATGTTCACCTTCCGATCGAGCGTATCGATCTTGTCGTCATCGCTGCAAACCCGGTCGAACCGCTCGTTACGATTCATAGCGTCCATTATCGGATCGGGGCTCGAATCTTCCCGCTCATCGTCATACTCCTCCACATCACCGTCGGCTTCCTCCTCCTGCAGGTTCTCTTGCGGCTGGTGCTGCGCACTCTGCTGCCGCCGCATATATCGGTAGTTCTGTTCGGAACCGGTCACCGGGACACCACCGCCACTCGTCGTCATCATGTCACTGCTGCGGCTGTTCGTCATCGTCGAGATCGAAATCGAATTACCGTTCTCCTCATCCTCAGGCACTTCACCGTCGTCTTCCGACTGGGGCTTGCTGCTACATCGGTACGCACTGGCGCGCGTTTCCACCGGAAGGCGTTCCCCAGCGAGCCGCTCGCTAACACTTAACCGTTTCAACGCCTCTTCAATCACCTCAGTCTCCACCTTCTCCTCCTCCTCCTCTTCGCGCAAACTTGCCGACATACGCTTGGTGGCCACGTTCGGGCTCGGACTCACATCCGGCTCACTGATGTCCATCGGTTCGGTTTGCGTTTCCGTGTCCACAAGCTTCACGTGGCGCGATTCCGGTTCACTCTGTACTCGCCGGTCCCGGCATGGGCTGCACTTTGGGCTACAGTTTATCGTTCCCGAACCAACACGCCGATGGCGTAGCTTTTTTACCCTGCCAGAAGAGGTTGTCGTTGGCGCCATCGGTGACGGGAGTGGTGTCGTGTCCGGATTGATGGTGGCAATTGCAGGCGTAGCTGATGCTTGCTGGAGCGGCGTTAGTGTACTGTACGGTGGCGGTGGTGCTGCTGTTACAACGACCGACCTTGCACCCTGGTGGCCGGAAGGGTTTAGCTCAGCGTATAGCGTTGCTTTCGCCGGTGTTACACCAGCCGCCGTTGGACTCGGGGTCGTTGATTCACCGTAAGCACGACCGGGCAAAGCAGCCATCGAGGGAAAGCTGAAAGGTCGTTTGCGATTCGTTTTGTCCGAACCACGTTTGAGGAAGCCACATTTCCGTTGCTCTGGTGCAAGTTGTTTTTCGCGCCTGAGAATAAAGAGCAGAAATTAGTACAACATACTAAGACAATTATTGCTTGTAGAACAACCGATCTGCACTTACTTAAGAATTTCCTGCTCCTTCTGCTCCAACAGTGCGACGAACGTGGACAGCTGCAGACATAGCATATTCGTCCGTTCCAGCTTCCTTTCGTACGTCATCCGTATATGCTGCGCGTGTTTCCATTCGTCCTTCCGCTTCTGTATCAGCTCCTGTTCGAACTTCTGGAAGTCAATGCCGGTGCTCGTTATCTTTTGCATCTGGCCACGGATTTCCTCGCGCCAGGAGCGCTGCGATTGATAGTACGCCTCGTACTGTTCCTTCTCGCACAGCGCCAACAACTCTCGCCCCGCAATGTCCAGATGCGTCAGGATGATCTTGAACGAGGGCCGATTCCGGGGCTTCGTGCTCCAGCACTGTTTGATCAGCAGCTTGAATCCCTCCGGACACGTGTCCGGTATTGGCAGGTGCAGCATATAGCTACCGACACCGTACAGAATTTGCGACGAGTCGACATTCTTGTACGGGACCTCACCGGTAAGCAGCTCCCACAGCACCACACCGTACGACCAGATGTCGACCTTTTCATTGCATGGCCAGTTGCGGATCACTTCCGGTGCCATCCATGCCACCGTACCGGCGAAACTCATCTTCGTGCTGATCTCGTTCCATTCGCGCGACGTACCAAAGTCACTGATCTTGATCACCTCATTTTCACCGATTAGAATACTGGAAGAAACGGAGATTTAATGTACACATTAGTTAACATGCATCTGGTGAATATCCATGCGGTTGCAAGGATGAATGAATCACAATACGAACGAAACCGAGAACCGTTGCTATTACGTCACTGTTTGAAAATGGCATTGCATAAGAACATTCCCCGCAAACGACGCATATTCGTGACGTCATTCGATGGTAGTAAACGCAAAGGAACAACACTGGAAACTGGACCAAAGAAACTGGCCTCTCCCGGTTCCCCATTGCCCTTCTCGAGACAGCACGCGAAGCTGCCTCGCGTACATAGCGCTGGCGGTGGCTTTTCATACGCATGCGTTTCGCTTTCGTTACGAAAGCAGTTAACGGTATGTGTTCCTCACTTGCTCCCTTGTACTAGCATCTACCACGCATCATGCGGTACACGATTGCTCAAGTTGCCGGTTTCGGAAAGGTCATAACAACAACAACAAAAAAAAACGGCTGCTACGGCCATGCCATAGTTCCGGGTGGATCAATTTTTGGATTTTCCCAACAACTGCGGCACATAAAAAGTACGCGCAAAAATTGGAAAAGACGCACGAAGGAATGGTGGCATCGATTCATTTGAACGGATCCGGCCTTGGAAGATATCATAAGACATTGTAGGAAAAGGAACGCGTTCTTGCGGTGGCAATGTGAAGGACGCGTAGAGTTTTTCACATTCGAAAAAGAAATAAAGTTAGGTTAACTAAGCTGCAGATGGGTTTAGTGAAAGGAATAGTTTAACCAACATAAGCAACCTTTCTTGGTTTATTGTTCTAAAATTTAGAGCTATTGAGGTGTTATTGAGTTAATATACGACAAATAATAAGCACCACGAGTTATATGATGACTGACATATTCTGCAATTAGTTGAACTCTCTACTAGAGGTGAACAATCTAACTCATTGAAAGGATTTGCGTTTGAGTCAATGAGGTAGAATAAAGATTTAGTTCTTCAACTCATTCATACAGATTAACATTAGTTTTAGTAACGAGGGGGATGTTCATTGTCAATAATGTTGGAGAATGTGAAGAATCAATTCCCAAAGTAACTCACTCATGTGTTAAATAACTCATGCATGAATTAAATCGTCATTCGTGGACTAAATCATGTTTTACATCATGAGTTGATGGTCACTGGGGCGAGTTAAATCAAAGTTTTATTAAATGATTAAGTTCACTGTAAATAAGTTAAATCCCAAAAGAGTTACACAAATCACCTTTCTTGGAGATTTGAATTAACTCACTCCCTCCTCCTCCTTACCGGCACAACAACTTCAAAAGGTCTAGGCCATTTCTGGCTTTCTTTACCCGTAGCTAGATGTAATTTCTGCGTACGGGGAATTGGTCTGGATGGGATTTTATCCCGGTCCTGTCGTGTTCGTGATCGACGCCCCAATCAAATACCCCACGGAGCCACCCCAAAGTAATTCATACTGTAGTAAGATTTAAATCATTCATTTATTCTGAATCATTGTGCACATCACTACTCTCTAGGCTGTGGTGGATTGATCATGTTATTGAAATGAAACCGTACGACCCAATCTGAGAAGTCCAGAGAAGGTGTATTTTTAGGCAGTGTTTGACATTGAAATATCCACCATTAGGACCGAGTTTGACAATTAGCAAACAGCAGAGCTGAACCAGGTATGTTTAAAACAACTCCTTCACCAGGGCCGCAACCAGTAAACAAATCGCTTGACATTCAAAACCCTTCCTCGAATAAACCAATCATCTATCTCACAGGTAGATGCAAGTTTCGTGAAAAGTCTCTACCCTGCCGTGAAAGCTTGTACTTTCATGAAGTTTTCCCTCGCAAGTTTTCCCAACGCCTAACCGTTGAAAACCGTGAAAACTCAAACGAAAACTCATAAAATTGCACACTCTCTGCCCTGCTGACGCCTCTGGCGATGGTACTCGGTAGCTTCCAAACTTTATTCCGGGTTTTGTTCCCCACTGTGTTGCCTCTATTACCGTCCACAAAAAAAAACAACACACAAAAACACCACGTGTGTACCCACCGTACCCAAACGTCATGGGTTTGTAAAACAACGAAGACAAGATAATTAAGTCTAGTTAAGTGTACCTTCTACGTGTGTGCTTTGCGATGGTGAATGGAATGAACTTTCAAATAGAGTGAGACGGGGACCTTCCGTGCGGTTGGAAAGTCTTAACGGGCCATGCGATTGGGTTACACTTCCGCGACGATGCGGAGCATTTCCAGTATCATCCCCACACTCCCACGGACAATGCTATACGTACTTGGGACTTTTCAGATCTCGATGGATGATCTTGTGCGTGTGCAGGTACTGCATGCCGAGCGCGATCTGTTGCGACCAGGATACGAGCTGTTGGGGCGATATGATTCCACCGCTGTCCTGCAGCTTCTTTTGCAGCGAACCGTGCGGACAGTACTCCATGATGATGCAGAATGCTGGCGCCTGGGTGCACACTCCTCTGCCGGCACAAAGACGATACGTTGGAACGGTCGAATATTCAGGTCAGGTCATATGGAATGGAATAGAACAATAAATGCAAAAAGAGAATAAGTAATACCGTTCACGGGGGTTTGTTTGAAAAATTGCACCGGAAGTTGGTGGTTTTATCATGGCGATAAAGTGACGATAGACCGTCGTGCAAGGTGCATTGCATGGTTAGAACTACGGGTGCGGTAGGTCACGTGAGACACGCTAGTGCACTGGGGTTTACATAAATTATGCAGCCATTCTAGCGATTAACCCTTCATGGCACAAAAGTGAGAACATTAATTTAAAGTCCATTATTTTATGGTGAAATAAAGTAATTATAAAAAATTGTAAAGTATGTAATTTTAAATAATATCTGAGAGCTATGGTTTAATAGCTCTAAAGCTTTTAGCTCTTTTACCACAATTTATTTTTTTAGTTTTAAGTCACTTAAAATAATTAATCATAATTCCAGTTTGGCCAAGCATCCTTGTAAAGTGCCCTTTCACTGTTTGGAAAAGAAAATATTTACAAAACTAATGTGAATTGTATTTTAGGTTAAGATTCCAATAGATTTAAGCAATATGGTCTGGCCGTTCTTGAGAAATAAACAAATAAATTATTACAACAAGGGTGATTTTTCATAATTCCTTCCTGATGCTATTTCGTTATAAAAATAACGTGTAGCTTAACGTTAAAAATGTAGTTAAATGATAACAAAATCCACAAAAGTACGTTAATTCTCTGCAATTATTGATTTACAAAAAAAATCTTAGTACAATGAGATACAAGTAGAGAGTCAATTGTTACTAAGAATGTTTTTGGAAATGAAAACGAGAGTACGATATTTTTCATAAGCTAAATTAATTTTTTTTGCGTGTACCAGATAACGCCATACACCGAAGGGTTTTATCACGCCTGTTCTCTTGCCGACAGAAGAAACGGGCAATAGAATTGTAGAACATAAGGGTATAACAAGAAAAAAAAACCCAGTATTGGAGGCGACAGAAGGCCGACTATAAATAGCTTTGACCTAGCGCAAAACCTGGCTCCTTGTTGGCGATTCACACGGGCCACCAACACCGGATATTGGTACAACCTCTACACCCATTCCAAGCCCATAAAAGCAAGATCCGCAGCACGTGACACACGCGGCAAAGTAAGTCGCGAATTCAAACCCGCGTTTTCCAACCCTGTTTCGTCCCCACTACCACACTCACTTGAATTTCACGATGTTCTCGTGATCCAGCTTGCGCAGATGCCTGATATCCGTTTCCTTCAGCTCGTGGACCTTCTTGACCGCCACCAGCTCGTTGCGCAGCTTGCCACGGAACACGGCACCCTGGGCCCCGCTGCCCAACCACACCATATCCGTGATCGTTTCGTACGAAATCTCCCAGTCCTCAGTCTGTTTGTTCTTCATCTCCATAATGTGGCTTTTGCCGATCAGCGACAGTACCGGTCGCATGCAGCCGAACAACCCATCCATCCAACCGGACGTCGCGGGTTTGTTGGACATGCCGACACCGACACCACCGATACCGACGCCTACCGGACCGACGCCGGGACCACCGGCCGCCACCATACCCATCGGTAGCTGGGGCCAACCGTTCGCACACATCGCTGGATGATGATGGTGCATGTAGTCCGGACTGAGGTCCGTGTTGGCGGCCTGCTGATGATGGTACTCATCGCCGAAGATGACCTGCGGGTACGGTGGGGCCGATTGCTGATGCTCGTTGTTCAGTCCCAGCTGATCCAGCTCCTCCTGGATGGACATCATGCTGAAGGAAAAACGATAAAGAAGATTTGACGCATAAGTTAAAAGTCACTACATATTGAATGTGTTGAGTGTTTTGAATAATTCTAGTACGGTCTAACGTCAGGTGATCGTATCAGGTGGCATGTCTCATCTTTAGACAAATATACCGAAGACCGAGGATCGAATCTAATCTCAACTGAACTGGAAGATCAATGCAAAAATCTAATAATAATTTAATTCAAGAATAATTTTGGTGCATTCAACAACTAGCGAGCATTGAGTCATTTTACTAATATACCTACAAGTTTTTTTGGTCTGGCTGTTTTGTCTTCTGTCCTCTATAAAAGATCATCTCACATCGATCGATTATATAGACATATTAGCCTTGAACATTGTTAACGCCACACAAAAAAAAAAACACTATTGGAACTCTAACACCAACTAACTCTGCTACATGCACGAACTGTCGAAGAGTCGACATTCTTTAACGTACATGTCACTTCCTTGTATGGTGTTGTATAGGGTGCAATAAACAGCTTATCACAACCTTCAGTGGCTATTTTTTGCCGTCCACACGAAACAGCTGCCGGCAAGTGTTGGGCAAGTGTTACATGGGCTATAAATAGGCAAATGCCAAATCAGTGCCAATTCCAAAATGCTACCAGATTAGAAAACAGAAATCTGAAGATCTTGCGTAGTCGTCTCAATTGTTTATGATAAGGAAGAAGAATTATTGAAGAGTAGAATAATTAGAATGGAAATAGAAATTAGAATTAAAAATGATGTTTGCTAGATGTTGCTAAGCTTATTTCATATTACAACAAGATTGTTTATTGATTGTACAAGTTTATTGTTTGATTTATGTGGATAAACATTTGCAGAACCTTATAAGCATAAAACCTTATCTCCTTAAACATGTTACTTTATATTAAAGAAACTTTTTTAACATAAAGAACTGCTGTATTAGGATTCTGGACATGACGGACCCAAATAGATTAGTGGATATAAAACAAAACCCTCCAATTACCGTCGATCGAGCCGACGGACAAATATCCGCATCGATTCGCACCGTTCGCGACAGAAGCGACCACACACAAACAAGCACACGTGCTGTGTGGTTGTGGTACGGTGCCTGCTGCTGCTGCTGATGATGATGTTGGCTTTATCTTATCAGTCTCGGTCGTGGTTGGCCATTTGTGGTGCTGTACGGTTGTTTGCCAACAGCAACCAACGCGTCAGCAGCAACAGCGGCAAACCGTGCGAAAGCAGGTTGTACGATGGCCATCATACACCGTGCCGTGTGTGTGTGTGTGTCTGTGAGTGTGTAGGCCAGACTATGTTTCGATAGCGATTCTTTTAATGCCACCGTCATCTATTTCGTATCGCAAAATGTGTACCAATGCAAACGGAATTCAACCTATACATCTTCAATGAATCTCATTAAACCGTGTGCCAATGATTAGGGATGTGGAAAGGCGTATCAGCAATGCGATGTGTGGTAAAGCCCTTGTATTTCTTCGTATGGAAGGGAGGTATTGCATATTTCTAGCCGTCGGCGACTCTGTTAACCCACGGCTAAACGCAATAATTTGGGTTGTCACAACAAACTCCGACACAACTACCTGAAACACACACAAAGTAGAAATCCATACGTCGTCCCTAACGTCCGTGTTGAAGAGCGGGAAGCCGTTAAGATTTTAAGGGCAACAGAAAAAAAATATTTCCGCACAAAGAAATCCACAATCGTCTGCTGGCTAGACTTTTCGGGAGTTAGTTTTCCTCCCATCTACGTACGATTGGAGTTTGGATTTCTCGGTAACCCTCCGGCTGGGAAAACTATGTTTCCATAAATCACTTGCCCCTTCCGGACGCTATCTATATCATGCCACCTGCCAAAAGCATAGGCGCCACACGAATATCGCTTGGTTGTTATTTGAGTGTTTTTTTGTAGATGTTATTTTGCCCGTCGCCATTGATTTGCCTAATCTGCACGTACCCCAAGCGGCAAGGTGTACCCACCGGGATATCTTATTAGCAGGGACGACGCAAACACGAGCCCATTTTGCCCACCCAAAACTTCGGTAGCCGGCCGATCGATTTGTGTGTGCAATTGCGGTATGTGAGCGCGAACACATTATCATGCGACGGGCTCCGTACAGTGGGAATGGATAAAGGATAGAAGACGAACCATCGCACCAAACTGCATGCACGTTCGAACCATCATCAGTCCCCCCCAACAATACGTCTGCGCCATTTTTTTTTTTTGTTCGCTTACTCCACCACGTCAATCTTACGTGCGTGTGGTTTTCTACGCAGTAAACATTTCATCGACCTTTTTCGGGGGAAAAGTTTCAGAGGATTTTACTTGTACGATAGTAAGGTTTGGGGGAGATTCTCAAAAATGTTTTATATGTGCAATATCTTTATTACTGCAGCACGAACAACAACACGAACTCTTTAACAAACGCTTATCATTTGATATGACAAAAAAATCACTTCATAAGACAAACATATCTACCAGGTGGCATCGTAGAAGCGATAGATTTATTCGAGTGCCCCTATATTGTGTTTTCTATCACTGTGTGTCGAAAAAACTTGGGTATATTTTAGTTTACTTTTTATGTTTAAAACGTATACTTAGTTTTCACTTAGAAAATTGACGGCCCACTCAAAAAAGAACCTGCCGACAGGGTGACCAGATCTCGCTTGCTGCTGAAAACACACGCAGGCCACAACATCATCCTTTAGGACGAAAAATTGTTTAGTCCGGAGGCAGCAGAATTGAATAAGCAGAATGATCGTGTTTATGGAGCATCTATACGGGATATACCAGCCGATAAAAGAGCACTCGAGGCGCATTTGGCCACTTGAAACCATACACGCTAAGAAGCTTTTTTTTTGACAACGACAGCTCTTGCTTCCATCATAATTTAACTCCAGCCCCTAAGGCTTCGAGCGTTCAGGAGTGGTGCAAGGAGCATTTGCCATGTTTCATTAGTGCATCGGAATGGTCCGCTGCGTCTCCGGATTTGAATCCGTTGGTTTTCCGCATGTGGGTATACATGCTAGGAAATTGGGCGACCTTTAGATTTGGATGAATTCAAAAGGGGGTTACATAAGACACACGACGAAATGCCTAATAAAGTTGTGCGTGCGACCTGTCACCATTTGCAAAAGCGCCTACGGGAGGTAATCGAATGTAAAGGGGAAAGATTTGAAATAAATTAAGTCAAATGCCAGTTTAGTTAAAAAAATGTCATTTAAATCAATTTCGAAGACAAATCAAAGCCTCGGTTTCAATTTTATTTCATAAATAAAGTATATCACTTTTACGATACCACCCTGTAGTATGCGTTACAGACATCATTGTCAGTTGATATCACAATTAGGTTCCTGTGAAAGTTATGAATTTATTCATTTCATTCATATAATCTGCAACAGAAGTAGTAAGCCACAATATTTGTTTGCTTTCAGTTCCTTTTTCCTTTTTTTTCGCTTGATTTTTTTTACATTTAATCGATCCTGATCGCCGATCTCATGTCGACTAATACTTAATTTACCTAAAATGTTGATCAATCAATTGACAAACATTGTGATCTTCGCCGTCTATGGTATTTCTATGTGTCTATTTGGGCAAAAACATGTGCAAGAGTTAAAAAAAAAAAGATTTTAAAAGTTATTATAAAGATAATTTCATCCTTTTCAAACTTGTGTTGGATTATAAGGTGGGACTAATCATCATCATTTGTTATTGAAAAAAACAAAATAATTTTGGAAGTAACAATGCCAACACCTTTGCATTGGTGACTGAATTGTATGACCGTTGCCCCTATTGCCGATATATCATAGACGGGAAGATGCGATCCGAACCTCTTTGCAAAAGGACAAAGCTCAGCAAAAATTGCGTTATTCTCGCTTAATGTACAACTGTGAATCAAAGTTCCTTTATGTGACCCGCACACTAACACTTCCAGTGGAGCTGCAACACAACAGATCTAGAGTTATTTAATGGTTGATGCTTTCGAGCCTTTATTCTCGCCACCCGTTCTCTACAGGTCATCCTCTTATGCTGTCGATCGATAAGCGAATGCTGTAATTGCAACAGGAACTCCCCATCCCCACGCGAGTTTACCGTTAGTTACACAATTCGCCCCCCACAGTCAGTCTCGCCAGTAATGCCTCGATCTCTTTGTCGCGCAATGTGATTCTCGAACGCTCTCACCAAGGTTCCTGTTTGCAAACAACCAATACGGCATGACAATCGGTCTTCGTCTATTTTGCACTCCTTTCTTCCACGCGATGCGCCGTTGAGCCGTTACGATCACGTTGACATGCGATCTAATGTGATTTTCTGATTCCGGGGTTGGCTCCAGCACCGTGCGCGTATTCTTACCTTGTGCGATTTGAGCGCGACTACTCTTTGTCTTTGGACCATCAGAACACACAGCGAACGGAAACCACGATCATGGCACGGGATCGGTCATCGAACGAGACGTTGAACGCCATTTTGCGCGACCGAAGCTTGTCTGCTAGATTATGCGTGTTTATTTGTTTGTTTGTTTGTTTGTTGGCCATTTCTTGACCGCACGAAAGCTCTCCTTACCCTGCAAAACAATCAGCGTCCGGGGGTGCGACGCAATTGGGATCACGTGTTTATTGACCATTGTTTATTGGTGAAGTTCAACAACAATATCACAACACGGTTGCAAGTCAATTGAAACCAAGAATAGGCGAAAAGTGATAAACACTTAAACATTATACGATTAAAAGATTGGAATTGGAATCTTGTGGAATTACTAACTACTAGGAAGTCTTAATGCTTTTATACCTCAAAAATGTTTTAAAAAATTTATACACTGTAAGTTTTGTACTTCTGAAGAATGATTTTTTATTATTAAAAAAAGGTTTGGACGATAATTTCAAATTGCAATGCACATATTCAAACTACAACTTTGTAAGTATATTATTATATATATTATTATATTGTAGGTATATTATTAACTACAAGTACTTAAATCAAAACGTTAAATTGTAATATTGACTAGAAGTGTTCAAAAAGATGGTTCTTCTTCTCACTCACAAAGCCCAGGAAGGCCAGAAAAGATGGAAAAATACAACTGTTTTCAGTCAGTGAGTTTCTCGCTCGTCCAATTGGCAAATTCTTCTAGTCATCATCTCCACATATCATCTGAGCACACGGATATTATGATCTCTAACAAAAACCTGAAACCGTAACCTGTCCGGTCATTTGTAGGTCTTATCACATCTTATCACAAACTCCTCCACGAATCCCTTCAGTCAAAAAGCTTTCCGATTCTATGGAAAACCTCGTGAATGTTTCCAGTCTTTAAAAAGTTGAAATTGCGAACTATCGAGATATCTCTGTGCTTTGTGCCTTCAGCCAACTGTTCGAAATACTGATAAGCAAACACCTGCTTCACGGCTTTCGTCATACTATCTGCACTGAACAGCATGGTTTCATTGCAAACCGTTCAATTGAGACTTATTTAGTTACCTTTTTTCAGCAACTGTTACTCAAGCTTTGACAAAAACATGCAGATTGATTGCGTATACACGGATTTCCATGATAAGGATTCCGGATGGCATTTGATAAGATCAAACATACGATCTTATTGGCGAAGCTTACGGTTAATACTTTGGTTTAAAAGTTTTCTATCAAACAGGTCAATGAAAGTAAAGATTGAAGCGTCGTTTTCCAAAGCATTCTCAAATACATCAGATGTTCCGCAAGGTAGCGTGTTGGGGTCGCTGCTTTTTTTCAATTTTTATTAATGGCATTGTAAACTTTCTACCTATCGCGAGCAAATTATTATACGCCGACGATCTTAAGGTCTACCTGCAAGTATCTAATATATCCAACTGCTATTCCCTTCGAAATTGTTTGCATACAGTTGGTGGTGCAGCAGGAATCATTTACACGCTAACGTCTCCAAATGTATTGACGTTACTTTCCACGAAAAAAGGCGCCTATGAGTTAAGATTATCGGGTTGCTGATATAACTGTTGCACGTAGTAATGAAGCTCGTGATCTCGGATTGTTTTTCGATAGCAAACTTCAACACTTCTACAACACGCCTTCTTGACTTGACTTGACAATTTCTAAAGCTTTGCGTGTACTAGGCTTTTTCGTTCGTGTCTATAGACATTTTAAGGATTCTTTTTGTTAAAAATCACTGTACTGTATCACTGTCGTTAGTTCGTCCCGTCTTTGAATTTGCTTTTATAGTCTGGTCACCACGGCAACAAGATAGGATAGTAAGACTTGAAGCTATTTAGCGGAAATTTATGAAAGCACTATTTTATCGATTACCTTGGTACAGGAATGTCTCCTGTCCTAACTACCGGACGAGATGTTCTTAGTAAAATTAACTTTCCAGTTTTAGTTAGACAATTTTTACGGTCTGATTTTAGATCCACAACACATAGCGCTAATGGCCATATAATTTAAATGGCGGCGACATATAATAACGTAAGTCATTCAATTGATTTGAATATGACGGTTAACCAAGTTAGGAATTGTTTAAGACAAGTTTTATGACTAGTTTAATGTAATTTAGGCAATCTATGCTAGATAACTCAACTATACGAATACAAATAAATGAACAAACACAATTATTGATAATTGAACACGGCAATTGATCCACCAATTGATGCACCACGTGCAGAGTTACTAGCTTCATATTTTTACTAATTGCAATTTGAAAAAGACATATGCAATAGATTAATCACAACAATTTCAAAACTATTTATGCAGATTATTGAGTATGAATACTTGCTAGCTTACTTATTAGGTGCTACAACCGCTTCACGGTCTTGGTCTGCTGTAGGAGTCCTCCTATTCAGACTTTTACGCATGAAGACTTACTAAGACATACTTACTAAGCTTATTTTATATTACTAAAGACCATTGAGGCGGGAGAGTACACCCGGAATAAGATGTTCTTTCACTGTTTGGCGAAGGAAAAGTCTCCAAACTAATGTGATTTTTACATGAAATTAAGATTCCAAATCTATTGGTAATACGTAATACGACCTGGCTATTCTTTAAGAATAAAAATGGGCATGAGATATTGCAAATTTCTAAATCCAACTAAAAACTCTCTGACGGTCTGAAACCCCCTCTATATTCTTACGGTACATCCGTATCAAAAAGATATATGTTCACACTTATTTCCGCAACAAAACTTCACTCACTGCACTTGACCCCAATGTTACAGGTGGGGGGGGGGAGAAAAAAGGGGGCCAACCATGTGCCCAACACTATCTAAATGTTGTCTCAGTTGTTTGTCCATGTGCGTGCACCCGCAACTGATATTTCGACATGGGCCAACCACCCGCTTCAAAACTGCTGCTCCTTCCACTCCTCCATTCCAGTGTGATGCATTTTTCTTTTGTCATCATCAACCGGTGGAAAAACGATGCATCGGGTGCTCTCTTTTTCAAACGGGCAAACGCTAGTTGAATGACCTTCAGCGTTAGATCGACCGAAGTCAAGGCAGCGCAGGCACAGGTGTTAAGGGTAAGGATGCAAGTGGTGTGGTTTCATACAAAACTGAGACAAATTGTAGAAACTTTTCCAAAAAAAAAAAAAACAAGCAAAATTAACCTTTGCTGCTGCTGCTATTAACTGCTAAAAGTAACTGGAACAAAATGTAACCACCCAAAAACCCACAGCACCCCAAAAGTTTCGATCCCTTCGCGAAGCGACCGGCATCAAATTTCAAAACTCAACCAAGCGCAACCGTTGGCCATTGGCCCAATCAGCAGTGTTTGAGAAAATGAAAACATATTTTCTTTCGAACAAAATCGCCACACGCAGCATTTTCCAAAACCCCGCCGCCACGGGCCGACCCCGACCTCGTTAAAGGTTTTCGAATTTTTCTGTGTTTTTTTTTTCAAATGTGTGTAAATTGTTGTATTTGTTTTGCATTTATTATCGTCGCAAGGTGACTTAAAAGACTTCAAAACAAAAGCAGCACACAAAAAAACGAACCTCGCATTTTGATCGTTTCCGGTAAATAATGAAAAATTGGCGTATCTTTATCGTACTGTTGGACGGTCAGTGGGTGTCTTTAGTTGTGGGGACGGGGCAGATCAGTGTCGGGAGGAGTGAGGGTGTATTTATGACTTTTTTTTTCTACTTGATTTGTCTTAATTAAACAGCATGAGGGTGCCCGTTCCTTTGGGCGTTGGTGATTAAAACGGAAAGATTAATAGAGCCCTCGGTTTGATGATGCGACAAATAGAACGATGGCTGCCCTCTATCAATTAAAAACCTGCCTGTTACGTGTAACGACAATCTGTCATTAAAATCACATCCAAACGCACACATATTGGGAAAAGAGCAAAGACACTAGAGTTCTAGCAAATCACCACCGGCAATCGGATTAAGACACACGGACTTGTTGCTGTCTATTAAAACTCCTGCTAGGGTACGAGGTCCCATGAAGGTAATGGATGGCGGGGAGACCGAGGGATCTAGGGCTCGCTTCTCCCTGCGAATGGTTTTGTTCTTATCAGTCGGAAGTGACGAGACAATCTCACGTACAGAAACCTTCATGTGCGGGGCAGAGAAACAGAGGGCCCCCGAACAAACACACACACAACAACGACCAGAGCAATGGGGGAAAAAAGAACACATAACGAGATAATGCGGAACTTTGAGCTGAGGTCGATCCACTTTCAGTCGAACTTCGAGCAAATAATCCGCACCTCCCGAATAGGTCGCGCCTCGTTCGTACAAGGCAAGGCCCACCAACCAGCGGTCTTTATTTAACCGCATTCCAATACTGCTTAGGAAATCTTTTTTTCTTTGCACCAGTTGCTCCGTGCAAACAGGATCGAAACGGAAGGGACGGTATGATCGGAAGCGACGATCGGCTGGCTGTATCGCCGCTGTGCTTATCGCCCCGTCTCATTTGCATTCGCTGAGGCTAATTGACTGGCATCCTTAGTGTTCATTGGAGTGTTCTCTCGGAGGCATTCAAGTGTAGCTTAATAACTACTTTGTGTTGAGGTTGAGAAGCTCATAAGCGATAAATTAACGTTTTATAGACTAATAATACGATATCTCACTGCACTTCTAACTTATTTGTGATGGGATTTTTGCTTTTACGCTGTTGTGTGATCCCATGGACTTGGGACTCGTCTTTGACACCGTGAGGCGTAGTTCAAATCTCATCTGGACCATATTTTTATTCCCAATTTTGGTAAACTATTCTGATAAGGTTGCCAGGCCGTTAGTAGGTAGTGTTTCGTCAATAAGAATAACTTCAACAGCACCCCAACGTATCTGACTGCGTGATATGTGCAAACCACAAACAACTAAAAGTGGGAATTTCCCAACATCGTCACTATGCCTGCAACGGGCAGAGTGTTTCCGTCGTACGTGATTACTTGCTACATAAGAGCTGCCTATTCTTTGCACGTTTGAGGACTTTGCTATCTAAACGTCATCGTATAGAATGCGGGGACATAATTACATTATTGCAGAAACAAACGGAAGACATTTCGATGAAAGATCTGTCTATCGATCCCTACATTCTCATCAATAGACGATTCAATCTAATTCAATTAAACTAGATATATGTTCAATAAAGCTACTGCTTTAGCTCTTTTACAACTATCGTTGTAAC
Source organism: Anopheles marshallii (assembly GCF_943734725.1). Taxonomy (NCBI): domain Eukaryota; kingdom Metazoa; phylum Arthropoda; class Insecta; order Diptera; family Culicidae; genus Anopheles; species Anopheles marshallii. Next base: position 53,189,409 of record NC_071327.1, read on the forward strand.
AACAACTTATCAACCATAGCAGGAATTCCGAAATTGACCTTCAGAATTTAAATTACTTTTTGAGATTTATTCAATCAATGGTTTTAAAGTATCATAACAATTAATAAAGATGTCTTTAAGCAAACAATACAACTCAGATCTCTGGGAAAGAAATCCAATGGTATCTGGTGAAATTCCATTCACCTTTTAAAACACCCCCGACAACAGAAAAAACCTTGAAGCATCGTCCAATGTTGAAGTTCAAATGGATCAAATATAATACACACCCTTTCTTAACGATGGCATTTTCGAGAGCTGGCTTGTCCGGCGGTTCCATCCAGCAGCGTTCGAATAGCGATCCGACAAACACCATTTCGCTTCGGTTGTTGTTGCCTTCTGTCGCTTTCGGTTGCCGTTGAATGATCGCGTTACACGTTTGTTTATCCAATTTTGCTGCGTATCGTGTATCGTGGCTAGAGGAAGAATTGTGTCCTCTCCCGCAAGGACCACAAAGATATACTTTTTCACAAACACACACTAACACTTTGGACGAAAAGGTTACTCACTGTAATGTTTTGTTTTTTGTTTGTTTGTTTGAAAGTAGTAATTGTTTCGATATTTTTTTGCATAAAACAAACAGTTTGCCATTAACTTAAGCACATTTCAAAAACCTACAAAAATAATCATAAAACATTATCATTTTTATCGTAATTCCTTACTCATCTTAATCTTTTTGAAGGAATTATTCAAATTAGAAACAGTTACCATAAAGGAAAACCATATGTTCCAAGACAAGAACAAACTTAAAGTTTTACAATATTCTTATTCTCGAATCGTTCAACTATTGCTGAACAATTTGAATCAGATCCGCATTTGACGTTTCGCACGATCATGCACTACTATTTGACAGGTGGTTTGCACTTGCGTCGCACACCTAAGTAAGTGAAAGCTTCTTTTCTTCCTTTTGTCACACACACTCACACACACAAACACACACAGAAGGACCGCTTTCCGCATCGATCGATCAAGAGAAGATCATTCAAAGGTTATACGGTTTTCGAAAGGGGAATCGTAAAAAAAAACAACTTCACTCGTCTTTTTCCGCAAGGTCTTCACAGCCCAAAGGTCGCACAGCTGCCACTCAGGCGAAACGAAGCCATCGAAGCACTTAATCTAGGCCACATCCCCACACATACACAACTTCACGAACACATACTCGAAACAAAAGCAATATGTTTTTTTGGACACAACCTTTCGCAAATGCGAAATCTTGCTCTTAGTCCCAATTTCAGAGCCTCCTTTTCTCTCTCTGTCTCTCTCTCTCTCTCTCTCTCTCTCTCTCTCTCTCTCTCTCTACCTTTGGGGAGGCTTCGCACGCAGCAGTTCGCAAATATGTTCGATTTCGTTAGAAAAGACGGATGTTTATCACACCTCGGATCGCGGTAAGGGTCACGAAATTCCGTTACCAAGCGATGGGTTTTACTTTTGTTGTCGTATGTTTTACGGCTTCCACGTTGTAAATCATCTCGCAACGCGCGGGTGGCAGTAAAATGACGCACTTAATCGCACCTTCTTTTGTGTGTGAGCGCACGATACCGGACCGCGTACCTGTTTAAAGTTAGAAAAAAACGCTTGTCTGCGTTGTTTACCCAGCGTGCGACACAAAGGGAGACGACACGCACGCATCACACACCACTTGGCGCATCGCACGCACTGCTAAGCACAGCAACGCACCATCGAAAGAGGAAGCGAACACACATTGGGCGGATATTGATTCTCATGCACGCACACACAGCCAGCGCACAGCGCACAGGTGACAGTCTCGTCGACTGGTGGAGCCACCTCCAACTAGAACACAGACACAGCGAAATCACATCGCAGCAAACAGCGGGTCGCTCTAGCAACCGAAAACAACCGGGAAGGCCTTGAGCGACACCACGTCAAGGGTATCTGCGACCCGAAAGGCAACCACTCCACACGGTGGCCCATTCGTGCACAACGCGCTGCTGATCGAGAAATCTGCCACAGCACGACGGGCAGAGAAAGTCATCCGCGTACGGTGGTGAGCTGATCGTGGGAGGACGTACCGTGCGAGGGTGGAATAGTAAAGACGTACAGACGCGTCTGGCCCACAAAGCACTGGCAAGCACACACACACGACGTTGTAGTTCACGACGACGAGCGGCATCGTCGCCTTCCGCTGTTGAAACACTCGTCCGTAATGTTGGGGATGTTTGGGGATGCTACTCTCGGTTGCTGCAGTAGGCTTCGATGCGTGCTCTTGGACTAACGGTACGTGTACGGTACGGGAGAGAATGGTAACCACAAGAGAGAAGTCGAGAGAGGTTGTTACTCTCTAGAGCAGGGGTAAACAACCTGCCATCAGGGTACATTTTCAATTAGCAATGTACGGTGTATGTTATTTTTTATTACCTTAACGATCGTGGTTAACGATCTCGATCTTTCTTCACTACAAAACCTTTCAGTGAAGCAAAGGTATACATTGAAAAAATCGAAAATAAAAACATTTTATAACTTTATACCAAGCTTTATATATTAGATAGAGAGTGGTTTAAAAAAATGGTTCATTTAAAATTGAACTTGTCATAGGCCCTTCTTCGAAGCACTATAAAACAAAAAAATCAGGTTCTTCTTTATCTTCGTCTTTAGTGACACCAACAACCACAAGAGGTATAAGGCCTGCAAATTCAGACTTCCTTTGTCTTTGTTAATCCGCTGTTAATGCTAGATAACCATTTATGCGTACCAATACCCCAGTTTTTGAACAATACCACAGTTCGAATGGGATTTTCTTGTTCATTATAATTAAAGTTGAGGGATATATTTATTTATTTATTACAAGCGATCTTGCCCGGGATAAGGCAAAAGACAAGGAGGAAATGCCTTGAGGAATTTATACTCTCCGTAGTCAATATATGACTGATAATACCGCTAAATAATATAATTAATAATATAATATAATACGGCCGTTGTAATTGAATTAAATTAAATATATTTATTTGTATTTATTCGTTACGAAAAAAATATCATGCCTTGTTCATAAGAATTGTACATTTCGTTATCTGTTCTTTAAAGAAATTTCCCCTAATAGTCCTTTCACAAGAAGCAGGCTCATACAGGCGAACAAAATGAAACGTTTGAAGCATAGGTTCTTTGGGACAAACTAGAACAAAGGTTCGCAAACCAAAATCAACAGCTGATTCACCTCAAAGCAACCAAAACATTGCAACTAAAATGATTTGCAAATGATGAAACAGCACCAAGCATTTCGTATAACACTTTGTTACAGTTTTTATTACCGTACGGACCTACCTGGCCATACCAGCCATTTCAGGGTTTCTAGCCTAGTCACTCAGCCGAATAGTCAGTGCTTGTTACAGAGGAAAGTTCTGGATGGGATATTGTCCGGTCGCACTGGGATAATCTATCAACCAAGATTACCCCAAAACTCCCCTGTGTAATACTATCGTAATTGCCATAATAATTGCACCAAAACACGCTGGTTCGCTCTCCATAAGTGCATTTATCTTTCCATAATATTTCCAATATCGGGAAGTCAGGTTTGGAAATAACAGAAAACCGTACACCACAAGAACATCATCTTCAGAATCTTCTGCGGTAAGTCATTTTTGTTTTGTACCCATAAAGTCTGTCTTATCAGCGTCCAGCACCGATGTTTGAACGGTCATTTCATAACAAATGCTGGTTGCTCTTCCCTGCATTCCAGCTGTTTTCTCAGCGCATGCGTAAGTCACAATCATAACGCAAAGAGAACACGCATTAACTTAAACCGCGAGAAAGAGAGAATTCTCCCTTTATCATCAACTAGAGCCGAACATTCGCGACGTCGCTAGCTCGTTCATGTACTCGATCCTTCCTGGGTTTATAGTTGAGAATCAAGTCGGAGTCAAAATCGAGTGCGATTCCGCTACGATTAAATATGACGTTGAAGCTTATTTCATACCCTTATTTACTACAAATTGAATTGTTCAACTAGCTTACCTTGTTCTATGATGATGGTCTGGTTGATCGGTGGCCAAGTTCTGCAGCGAGGTACTCATTCGTTGATAGTCCTCGAAGCGCCCCTGCCTCGAGCTCGTTCCAGTTTCACCCGCAAGATCCATTTTGCCCAAAAACCGAGGTATGTTATTACGTGCCTTATTGCTTTACTGCCGCTTTTTCCCACCTTCAACAACCACGATTTATTACGATTGGATTCAACACACACACACACACTTTCGCGGAAACCGTTAACCACTGACCAGCAGCGTTTTTTCATCCACCATCACTCATCTTCGCACAGATCGGCATCTGGCAGGCTAGAACTTTTACTTTTGCGCCCTTTCTGACGTGTGAGCACGAAAGCACTTACTTTTGCTCTCACGCCACGGATGATGCCGCCATCCAATTTTTACTCCGATTACAAACGAAGCTTCTTACCGTAATACGCTCACAGACGCACACACTTCACACCTGTTTGGATGGTTGTTGTTTTTTTATATGTACAATCAATAACGCATCGCAAAAACAACTATTTATCATGGAAAAAAACTACTTTATGCGCTCGTTTCACTTTTGCTTCTCCCGCTGATTTTGAATCTCCACTCCGGTGTATGGGATGATCTCGATAGATGTTCTGTTTCGTTGATTCTACTCGCTGACGTGTGATGTAGTTGGCACTTACGTACGTTTAGTGCTTTTCCCAAATGCTGAAAACAAATAGAAGAAAAGAGAGAGAGAGAATGAATAAAGGTATGAAAGCGCGTTGGTTGTACATCTATTCCATAAAATACGTGTATTAAACAAATAAAGGCACAATTTAAATTGTTATACACTTTCCAATACTGTCATCGCATTGAATGTCTCTTCAAAACAATCCCTTTCCAATATAGTAGAGACGCTCTTACCAAGAACCTATACCACCGAACAAGTTTTGTCATTATTTTTATACCAAAACTCTTCCGGAAACAGGCAATGATAGTTTCCGCTTCGTCTATGGCATCAGAGTTTAAACTTTTCCGCATAAAGACAAGAATAGTAAAGCAATTTGCCAATTTCAGAAGTTTGTCGCCAGTACGTCTCAAATCACTGCGATGCACTGGCTTGTGTCTTGGAATGAGACGGTGACTTTAGTGACATTATGATGTCTGCTAGACGGTTTGGATTCCATTTGAAAGGAGATTAAATCGTTTCTTTCATGAGAGGTTGGCCAACTGCCAACTTGGCGAGAGCGAATCAAGTCGCTATGGAATAATCGATGCTGAGCATACATCTTACCACATCTATCCTGATATATGTTATTTATTTAAATGTTTTAATGGTATTTCTTTTTTTACCAAACTAAAACTTTTCGGATAAATAATTAAATGTTTTTTTAGAAAGAAGTTTTTTATTCTTAATTTTACCCGTTGTGTTTATACTGTTGTTTCATTTCATTTCATTTTTTCATCCTCTTCATCACTACCTACATAACTTACATCAAACCCAGTGCCAGAATAGAAAAGTTACTACCCTTGTTTAACGACCCCTTTTATGTGATTTTGGTCATTTTTTAACAAAAAGAGGTCCGTATAGACGCTAAAATAAGATACTTTACTTTATAGCTAATTTTTGTTTTACTTCTTCCTTGTAATATCTTTTTTTTATGTTCTTATTAACTCCATTCGTCTCCATCTTTCTAAGACTCATATGCAATAAGTATTAAACTTCTAAAACTCGAAAAATGCTATACTGTGTACAGCTTTATTAATTTTGAGTGATTGTTTGAAATAGTCAAGAGTTAACACAATATTTACTGTCGTAATTTTGTGATAACTTTTATGTAACCCTATTTAATTGACATCCACTGTATCTTCACAACTATTGAGATTTAAGATCAAACCCTAGAATTGAAAAGGATAATGCACTGGATCGGGTATAATCTATGAACGAAGGATATTCAACATTGTATAACGGTTGGTCTCATTGTCGGAAATAAAGTCCCTATTTAACCATCTTACGTCACATTCCCTACACATCTTCAATTTCAAATAAAGGATCCAATTCCCATCAACTTAAGGAGATATCTTTAAATGAGTACAGATACGTGTGCTGGAAATCCCTCATGCTCTCATCAATGCTACACATAGTACCGGGTACATTCACTATCATTATCAATGAGCTCGTATGAAGCATCCTGTAGGAACATTCCGTGTTTTGAAATTTTCCAATACATTTGATTACCAATTACTCTACAACAACTCTAAGCCAGCAGCAACGCGACTCTACGCAGCTACGAAAATTCCCCACCGAACAAACACCCTAAAACCCACATTCTCACCACACGAAACCACCAAAGCCCAGTAAATGGGCGCCGCCACCCAATTGTACACCCCGATAACGATCGCACGCAATTGCAACGGAACACCCCGGGGATGCGAGGGGAGTGAAAAATAATTGCAGTTCAGTTCAGAAAAAAGATGCTCGGTCAAGCTTCTTTTTTCTCGTTTTTCCCTGGCCAAAACAACATAACACTCCATTCGCGCGACCCCGTAGAGCGTGGCGTGGGCACCGAAAAAAACAAACCCCTCACAACTGTCCCCATTAGTGTGTGTTATTGTTGGTCGAATGGTCATTCTTGAGTGCACCCCTTCTTGTGGCTCGCACAACGCAGCAAACAAGCGCTGCCCAAACGGCACGCCTGAACGCCTGCCGCAATGGCTAACGCGCGCTAATCCATTTCCAACAAAAGCAACAACGAAAGCAAAAACCCCTCACACACCTGGGAGGTTAAAACGCATTTAAGGGTCTCCACTAATTCGAGGAGATTCCCCCATTCGTGGTCGTGGGTTTCGTTTCAGCTGTTTCTGTTCCTTTCCACGTGTGCGCACAGCACGGCGGCGGTGACCAACAAATGCACAGCACGGCAAGGGAGATACGATTCGTGGGGTTATCGGGCTGCAAACGAAGGCTTGCATGGTCAGCAAGCAAAGGGTGGTTTATTAGAATGCAACGTGCACGCACGTGTACGAGCTTTTCCTTCTTCGCACACGGTTCTGCAGGAGGGGCCAGCCGTGCTGTGCGGCGAAAACACAAAATGCAATGCGCTGCCGGAGTCACATAGGGCGCCACACAGAAACATTAGTACGGGTCGTACCCCGTCGTTACAGTTCCTCCCCTCCACTGCTGGCGCAAAAGGTTAGGAAAAACAATAAACCATGCCAAAAAATTTGCGCACGCCAACGGCATGGAGGCAAAATCAGACCCGGACGGCAGTCAGGTTTTATTGGAAACTTATTTGGAACAAGATTTATGTTTCGTTGCGAACTCAATTAAACGAGAGTGTAGGGGGGGCAATATTTTACCAAAAAAGTCTGAATTTAGAATAGCGTTTTTTGATGCAAATTTTGTACCCAACTGAACATGCACACTGATTGTGACTGTCAAATTATATTATTTATGACCAAATGGTCATTATTTATAGTATTGTGAAGCTTTTACTACTTTTTAACTTGGTATTTGAACTATTTAAATTGCATTTATCTATTTAAAAACAGTTCTAACCGTTTTCCACTCTTCTTCTTGATGTAAAGACCTATTAAGTCATGCTTGCCATAACTGGCTGACCAATTCCTTGAGTCCATTCTCATAATGTGGACAGCCTATCAGCAAGAGACGTATATCGAATAGAGCTAGCAAGTGTAGCTACTTTTCCTTTCCGACTTTCCTTTACGTATGGCATTAATAAGAGCAGTATCTTATGTATATCTGAAAGTCCCAGCTTTGATCACGCTTCATGAATTAACACTTCAACACAACCTCATCAGACGATGTTATGTACCACTACACTCGCGATGTTTTGTTTTGTTGATAGAGAATTCTGTCAACCAATGATATTGTTGCAACCAGTTTTTAAAGACAGGAGATAGAAGACAACTCTGGCGACACAAATTGAGCCATTTCTAACAAATCTTAATCTTAATAATCTTTAACTACAAAATAGCAGGCATAGTTGTGACTTGTACACACGAAACCCGCGATCTTGGTGTGATCGTTGATAGCGGACTAACGCTGCACATTCATTTTGATTTGACAATTTCAAAAGCTCTACTTGTGTGAGGATTTATGCTCCGTTTGATAAGAGACTTTAAGGACGCTTTGTTTTCAAAAAACTTTGTATTTAGTATGTCTCCTCAACAACAAACTAGATTCGATAGATTAGATAGATTCCTTCACAAAATCATAATTGAGACCAATGTCGCGCTGTCTATTCTTAACGCCATCAACATCCTAGCTCCAGGTAGAACATGGTATTGTTAATTATTTCAACTTAGTGCTATAGAACAGACTTGTAAAAATATTGCGTTAACTATGGTCGAATTAATTCGAATGGTCGTAAATTAATTTCATAAATTCATACGTATTTAACGAATTTTACCAGTAGTTTTAGAAATACGTGACATAAAAAATAGGTTTTTTTTCTAAAAATTCTATGAAAATCTCAGTCTTTTGCAGTGAAAAATTAAATCGTCTTATTATTAAATACTTATCATATTGTTTGGAACCAAAATCAGATCAATAGAGATTCAAACATTAATATATTTTTTCATTGATGATGTTTTGCTGTTTGCAAACTATCTGTTTCGACTACAAACCGAAAAAGAATCGATACGGCCTGGCCGTGTTTTATGAATAAAATCATTAATATAAGTTTTCAAATTGAATGATAAGGAAATGAAATGAAATTCTTTATTTCACAAATGCAACCAACACTGATGCATTCCTGTTCGATGGAATGCAAAATGGAATTGGCACCGATCAGATCTTTACTATGAATCAAACCATAAACACACACACACACACACTCAGTCGCACCGGTTCAAGGCGCCGCCCGATCCGCGTGAAGCTTTCAACCTCCGGCAATGGCATCGGGCAAATGTAATAGCTTTTTTTCCCTCTTTTAACTACTATTGCATCACCTCGCGGTAGTGGAAAGACCCCGCAGGCCGTACGCAGCCCATAGCCGAAACACGAGAGGAGCATAGTGGTGTATTAGTATACGCCGTGTATCGAGCCGCTATCGAGGACAGTGGAGCCGGATTTCGGAGACCTCTTGGGTGCTCTTTCCTCCGTTCGATTCGCTCCACTCTCCAGCCCAAGGTGAGTAGAAATCGTAGCAGAAGAGCATACATTCCAACCAACACTCTTTGTGATGAAACTGTGACGCACGAGATGCGGTAGTGTAGCTTTGGGGCTTAGGAGACAAACGTGTCGCCGTCGAGTGCGTACACATACATAATACTGGTGAATGGCGGAGCTCATAAAATGATCCATAGATGTGATAGAAGTGATTGTATGGGTTGTATCGCCGCAGCACAAGGCGACCGATCGTTTCTCGAGCTTAGAATGATTGGAGCATTTTAAAAATTCCAAACCAAGTAAAAGTGTAAATTTTAAACTTTTATCAATGTAACACACAGTGTGCCTGATTTCTGTTGTGTTCCAATCCAGCGAGTGCAATAACCTTTTAGAAATGTATTTGAAAAATCACAAATAATGTGTGCGTGTTTTTATTACGACTTTAACGGACCTCCAAACCACTTAAAATTTTACATTAAAAATTTTTTAAAAATTTGGTAAAAATTAAATCAATATTTAGGTAAAATAGGGTAGGTAAAAATTGTTAATATAGGTAAATACTGTATGAATATTTGTTTGAAAAATAAAACTATAAATAATGTAAAGAAAACACAATTAAAACTTAATGCTTAAAAATGTTTGTTCAGGTTTGAATGTTAATCTATCCATTGAGTTTTAAGTCGAGTCGAAAAATAATAACTAATGGTAATGAATTCATGTTGAAAATGATTTTGATATCTATTTTATCTCAAACCACCAACCATCGAACTTTTGTACATGCAAGATTGAAATATGCGCTTAAACGCGATCAAACACGATCATATCCACCGCGGGGGTCCGCACCACGGCGTTAACTCACCAACACTACGCAACGCAACGACGAAGGCCGGTTCGTCGCTTAATGCCTCTGTCACTTTTCTAGGGCCTAGATGTTTGGTGTTTGCGTTTACGAATGATTTAAAGAAAGAGTGCATTTATTTACTTTTCACGCGTACTTTAATGTGGTTCGGGTTGGTTTGCTGTTGTGTTGCATACCAACGCTGGTCGAAACACTTTGCAGACAAAAATGAAAAAAAAAATATGTACGTAATTATATACTTTCGTAACGTAAAAGAGTACACGGATATTATAGTAACTAATTATAAGCCTAAAAGTCATAAAGAGGGTTTTAAAATGTAATCACTAGAAGCGAAATAGTTTCCGCATAAGAAATGTAAACGCAAAAATGTATTTTATTTCACGGAAAAATTAAAGATTGATACTTTTAAAAAATATTTTAAATTGAGAAGACCATCAACATATTTCTAGCTAGAATCAATATTTCCTCACAGATTCCTTAACACTTTCAAAGAGCTATCGGTGAGGGAAATTCTGCGTTTTGTTTTTTTGCTACGCACGACGCAAAGGGGTGGGCGAAAAATAACCGCGGAAAAACCCACCGTACATTGCGCGACACACCACACGATGGAAATCGAAAAACATTCACGCACACTAGAGCAAATGCGTCTCGCTTGGACGTTGTTCTCACATTTTCCTCATCAAGCACCACTTTCCCCTCGTTTCTACTGCGCCTCCCTCCGCCGAGAGGGAAAATCGAGCAAAGGGAAAATGACGCTCGCACACATGCACACACACGGGTGCCGCAGTGCAGTTTTGTTTATTTGTGCACTTGTTTGAAAGGTGGCCATAACCGCAAATGGCAACATCAACAAACCACCAGTAAATTAATTTCCTTGTTTTAGGTACATTTAGGGTCTAACAAAATACCTCACACATCAAAGCAAACGTTGGGTTGGGGTCGCCGCGGTTACCATCGGCTACTGCAAAACACGCACACAGCCCAACACACTGGAGATCATCGTATTGTTTTGGGTTGTTTTGCTATGATATTATTTTGCCCTATGCGACCCACCAACATCCCTTTACCGCACGTATCGGCTTTTATGAATGCCGAATCTTCTCTTTCACTCGTTCGTGCGCCTGCGCATAATTCTCCCCTTTTCTGGTACGATTCCTCGCTCGACAACACAACGAAGAAAGAGAAAAAAAACACACAAACGCGCTACCCTTACGCTAAAGGGGCTCAAAATGGCTGCCGAAAGCTTCGCCCCCAGTTTCACTGTGTACCCTTGCCTCATTCGTTAAGCATTCGCATTTATCTTACCTTGTAGAAGTTCTCCGCAAACACGGTTGCCTACACATCCCGACGGGTGCACTATTAAACAATTCGTATATTGATGGTTGATGTGTCTCCTAAGCAGGAGATATGGTTAATTCTTTTCCAAACACACACACGCGACTCACATGCCGACGGGGAATGTGTGCAGAAGCACCTTCAATACAGGCGCAAATTGTATGCACGCACAATTTTACACACACACACATACGTACACTGAAATAACACTTGCTGCAGGCTTCAATCGAATTAAAACACGTTCGTCGTTTGCTGCTTTCAGGTTACCCTCCCCCTGCCGTGTTGAACTCTGAACGAATATCCTTTTATTACCCCTTTTGCCACATCTTATAGCTGCTTCACACCACACTCACACTTTATATAAATTTTCATTTTATACAACAAAAAAACACTACATCAGGATATTTCACGTGCGATCAATTCGCCAACACTTTCCACACGACCGGAGGACACACGCACCCGTTCGATCCGACTGCTCGCGAAAGAATACGATGGAAGCGTTGAAAAAAGCTATCAGCATCACGTACAGTGGAGATTCGATATAACCGTTCTCTTTCACGCTCGCGAAACCATTTCGGTAGAGCGAGAAAACTGGCTGCTCTGTTGACTTACTCACACGCACACACTATCGCCAACTATTCACCATCTTCACCACCATCGCACAGGAACGGTTGTGGAAAATGGAACAATTTCATCCCTTCCATTTGTATCCTTTGTTCTCTCGTTCTCTTGCTGTAGGGGTTGAGAGAGGCTGCATGGAAACAGAGTGAGATAGTTTTTTTACATACACTCACGCCTAAAAAGCAATTTCGCTATCTCTCGTGTTATTTTTTTTTTATTTGTTATTATTTTATTTCAATTTCACTCTTTACGTTAGTCAAAAAGTGTATAGGTTAAATTTTAATTCTAATTAAAAATCAAAATATTTATTATTATCTGGCCAATTTTCTATTCTTTTATAAAATATTGTTTACACATTATTGAAATTCACAATTTCATTCCAAATTTTTACTACAGGGTTGCCATTTTATGAGGTTTGTAAAAATAATAAAAGCATTGTTATGATACTCTCTATGTCACGTGTTATCTGTGTTAATTGTGCTTCATAAAAGCCGTTTGAACTTATGAAAGTTTAAGAATAAAATAGTAAAATAATAAAATCCAATTAAAAACACTGGTACAGCCATGAAAATATGGAAATAAATTGCCAAAAGAAAGAACAATAAACATAATCGGTAAACAATGAAAGAGAAACGTTATAAAAAGTTATAAATAATAATATTTACATTTTAAAATTAGTAAGATAAAAGAAGAAAACCGGTTTTAAAGTTTAATGTAAAATTAAAATGAATGGTAGAGCTGTATTAATAAAATAAAATCGTTACATCAAATAATAACGATTCGATCAAACACAAAAATAAAATAAAACCTGTAGGAAATACGAAGATCACATTCGACATGAGAGGAATACACACAGTAAAGTATTTCTTTGGTGTTAGGGAAGAATTTGAAAAGCTCAAATATCGTCCAATGCCGGTTCAATAAGTTCTGCTGTGAGAACCTTCACGATGCAGGCTACTTTCCTATTGTGCTTAGTTTCGTCATGAATAGGGTACAAATAGCACGTAGGACTGGCAGGTACAATGCAGTAAAAGCCGGTGTAAAAGAGCACCATTCAAAGAAAACAAGAAAAGGCCACAAAGCACCAAGTAATGTTAGGGAATCAATTTGAACTCGCCATGGACTTTAACCGGCACAATTGTCCCATGCGAGCAAGAAAGCAGGGAAAGAAAAATCATCTTGAAGGGTTTTTATGTTTTCTTTTCCATGGCTTGCTTTCGCTGTATTTTTTTTTGTAACAGTGGGTAAGACAATTGCCCAAAATTGCAATACGTTCCCAGTGTTCCAACAAATTTCATTCTGTTCGGGTTTGCATTATTTTGTGTCGGTTTCGGTGCTTCTCGAAACCGGTTTCGACTGCACTTAATGACCGGAAGAAGGTGTATTTGTTCACTTGTTCACGGTAGAACAAAATACGACCATTTGAAGGATATTTCACCATTCGGACGGAGCGGAGGGATGGAACGACACGGGCATGCGTGTTGTAGAGATGAACGAGGGTTGCATTCATTGCCGCGGCAAGTATCAATTCCCAGCCAAAATTATGTTACATGGGGATCCGTGTTTATTCCCGAGAGAAAAAAGGAGGAAACTGTTCAGTAAGTTTATTTTTGAAGAAAATATTTAAAGTAATTAACAATCATTGAAGAAATAAATAAATGTTGCAGGCGATAGTCCACTCTGACGGCCAGGAACAAATCATAATATTGGAGCAGTTAAAAATACCCATGAATGTTAGACAAACGTGGAATTCATTAGTTAATTCTGTCGCTTAACGGCTACTGAACTGAGTTTTTGTTATCTATTTCGGGGAACCCCTTCGGCTGGTACACTAGTTGCACAACAAGGCACAACAAGGCACGGCAAACTGACTGATCGGTAAACATTAGTGTTGTGCCTACAGAATTTTTTGAGAAGAGTCATTCATACGAATATTAAGAGAGAAGTCATTCAAATCAGAAATCGACTCCCAAAAAAGTTCCATGAATCATCAGAGGAGTGATGGATCAAGTAGCTTAAGGCCTTAAGCGAAATGATAATTGAGGCCCATTTTTGGCAACTGATACTCGGCCGTACAGGAGAGAGGAGAGGAGCGCCTTGTACATGACGGACGTGCCCCTTCTTCTTTTTCTTTATCAGCACAACAACCTGGAAAGGTTTCCATTTCTGGCCTAGATTCCAGTTCTTTGACATAGATATTCAGATTAATTCATTAATTTCAAAGATTCATCTAGATTCCTAAATGTTAATCAGATGCAGATTTACATTACAGAGGCCGATTGGTTGAAACTAGAACAAAGTTGATATTATTAGCACATACTAGAATGAAATGGAACAACAAAAAAACAAATATATAATATAATATATTATAACAAAAAAAAATGTTTGTAAGATACACGGCCTGGCCGTTCTTCCGATAAAAAAATATTATCGCCAATAAATTAAGATTTTTTTGAACTTAATGTTACGATTATGACTAAGTTTATTTCATTGTATCAGTTTCTACACTCAGTTTCTATAACCGCACTCCCAATACGCTCGCATTGACTAAATCATTTATAGAAACGATATTGGTCAGTGTATGGGAGTTTTAGTTGTGATTGTAAAAAAGCAATTTACCATATTTTTTATGAATGCAGCACTACACCAATTTTTCATTACTCTCACCGTATTGCTTTCAAATGGAGAATTTCATGAAAATTGAGTACAGAGTTAAGAAAAACAAACGATACTCTAAACATTTTAAAATTAAATCGATTGGGAAAAGAAAAAGATAAAACAAATGAATAATTAGATGATCTATCTATTAACTATTTCACAGGAAATATAACATAAAGTTCATCATATTACTATGTAAATGTATTATTGCTGTAAGATTTGCATTTATTCATGAATCGTTAATAAATAACTGCTATCCTATGATGTAGTTATATGTGGGGAATCATTGCACTATTTCTAACCATAAAACAAAGCTTTAACATGATGACTAATCAACAGCATCAAAAGATCAGGAGGATCTCTCTCTTTCTCTCGTCCTTCCGGTTCCAATAATTTGCATAATTTACGGTGAATTCTCGCAAACTTTAAACAAAACCACATTGAGATCTCATCATCTTTCCTGCACCAAATATCCCCAGTTCGGTGCGACACACCTCAAAGAGAGGGCACGATCGGCACTATTCTACTTGGCACACACGTGCGTACACAACGACGATAAGCTCTTGTGGCCAATACACGCATGCTTCGCTCATGACTCATGCGCACGTATCCCGATCGTGCTACTCCTGTTTTATGCGCTCGTTTCACTCTTTCTTTTCTTGTTGTCAATCCATTTCTTCACCATGATCGACGAAAAACATAAATGCTTCCGCAACCAAGCCCCCGCCCGTATAAAAGGTTCGTCACCTTACCACGCACCGAAGTCATTCGAACGGATGACCAGAAGAAGATTGTCTCCGCCGGCTGTGTGCTTTGTGTGCAAGCGATCCATGAACTCGATCACACATTAATATGGTTTATTTCTTACTTTTAGATTTTCGGAACTGTTGTTTGTTGTTTTTGTTAAGCTCAACAAAACTCCTCCGGTAGGACCTTTTTGAAACGGAATCCACCTGAAAGAACATGGTCGCATCGCCCCGTGTGTTGGCTGCCGGTGTGTGGTTTCGTTCCCATTTCTTGCCGTTTGTTGTGTGCTTTGTTCCCTACTTTTGACTGCATCATGTGGTGTTTTCACTGTATCTTTCCCCGTTTCGGGTTCGGTTCTCAGCCCTATCGGCATTTGTTTACCAAGCATTCTTCCGTCTTCTTGACGTTTTTTTTTTCTAGCTTTGATTATGCTGCGTGCTTCAATTTCGTTTTCCCATGTACGGAGGATGGGATGTTCTTTTCTTCTCCGTTTCGGTATAACTGCCAACATCATTTCGTAACACTTTGCTCTACTGTTTGATCAGTCGTTCTCGTTCTTCTGTTTGATCACTGGTGGAATATTAAATAATAGGAACCACCAGCAACACACATTCGGTACGCTCTTTGCTGCCGCTAAAAAGAGAAAAGAAAAAAGACAGTGGTGAGATGTGTATATCGATACGGCGAGGATGGACTCGTACGATGCTAACGGATGATGAGTCACACCCAATGCTGCAGAAGAAACTGACCAGAGCAGAGTCATCAATCGGTAGAACAAGCCCTCCGAACACGATGCTACGCTGTTGGCTGACTGGATGGCTCGGGAAACGCTTTCGCTCCCGTTCAGGCAAACACCGTCGGGATGGAAAGAACACAGTGCCGCACAGCATGGGAACAGAAACGCACCGAAACCCGAGATTCACTTCTCGCATGTGCAGCAGGTTTTAATTACGGTTGTTACCGGCCAAACGCGGACCTCCGATTTTGCCTTCCAAGTCAAATGCTTGCCTTTTTTGCAGGTGGTATTTACGCGAACAGGGATACTTCTTGCTTACGATCGTCGTAAAAGAACCTGTTCCAGCGGAAGTGAGCGATACTACGATCGTTTGCTTTTCTTACAAGCGGAGAGGGTTTTGGCAAATAAACATCTCACAGTGTGAATCACATATAATGCTTGAACTTTTTTAAATGATAGCAAAAATTTTAGTACGATATCACTGAGCCTAACAGGTGGTCTATGATAGTAAAAAACTTTTTTTTGCATTTTTTTTATTTAACATACATGCCTTCAATGGTGATACACCGATTATATCGGTATTTCAATTTTTCGATACCATTTTTATAGTAGTATTTGTCCTTTGCCTCAGAAAAGGCCTCAGTTTCAGCGATCATCTCTGCATTCGACAAAAATTTCTTCCCAGCGAGCATCCTTTTGAGATCTGAGAAAAGGAAATAGTGGCTGGAAGCCAAATCTGAGGAATACGGTAGGTGGGGAAGCAATTCGTAGCCTAATTCCTAATTTTTTGTTCGTTATTTTCACTAATTTATGGGGCGGTGCATTGTCTTGATTAAACCATTTTTTTTCTTCAAATGCGTCCGTTTTTTTTTGTTTCAATTTCGTCCTTCAAATTCCTCCAAAAACTTGTCGTTGTAAATTTTTTTTCCTTTCATAGGATATACGATAAAGATTATTCCTTGTGCATCCCAAAAAACTGATGCTATAACCTTGCCAGCTGATTGCTGCGTTTTTCCTCGTTTTGGAGCAGGTTCATCGCGTCCAGTCCACTCGGATGACTGTCTATTGAACTTTGGAGTATAATGGTAAGGCCAAGTCTCATCCATGGTAACATACCGACGCAAAAACTAGGATTTATTTCGCTCAAACAGCTCCAAACACTGCTCCAAATCATCAACTCGTTGTTGTTTTTTGGTCAAATGTGAGTTCGCGTGGCATCCATTTTGCACAGAGCTTTCGCATATCCAAACACTCGTGAACGATATGTCCAACACTCTCCAACGATATGGAACTCTTTTTATTAGTTCTATCCATAGTTACTTCCATTAATAGTCCAGCATAATTTAAGGAAACCAATTATGACGATAATTTTGCTTATCTACCTTTACTGCTTATTCATAAGTGCCTGTACTGGACAGGAAATGGTCAGAATAACTAAATCGATATCAGGAATCTGGATCTACAATAGATGTGCCATTTTTTACCTTCTAGTGCCATCACAATAGAATTTCTCATAACAAGAACAAGCAGCAAATTGCGCGAAGAATCTTCTTCTTTAGTGGCACTACAATGCCAAGAATTCTACGCCTTTCATGTATGGCTTGTTTTGACTTTATTTACTTGTAGCTGGATAGTTACGCTGGTTCTGTGTACGCTCTGGTTCGGTTCTGTAGAGACGCAAAAGGAGCGCTGGTGCATCTACAGCACACGCAACAGTAAGCCAGCGATTCAAACGAGGCCACCGAGTAGCCACGGTTCGCCGTTTCTCAAGTGACGTACAGCGTATATCATACGAGGGAAGGGGCTGGACGGATTGACCAAGGAGCTAACCTGGTGAAGTAGCGCTGAATTTGTTCCATCTTAGAGACCCAAACTGGAACCCGAGGGGCACCAGACGATGCTCGAGTATTCAAGGATTGATCGAACCAAGCTGCAATAGAGCGACTTCAGGCACAGGAGGTTCGATTAATCGGCAGAGAATCTGCGTATAACACCAATGATTTTGTACGCTTTATTTACAATTTGGCCATTCAGTAACAAAAAGGTCTAATCATCCATTAGGACTCCGAAGTTTTCCGAAGTCTCGTTGTTGGCACCATTCGGTTGTGTCGTTTCGGCCGGATGTTGTTGTCAACCAGCAGTCATCTAGTGGTCGATTCGATCACGATGTAAGAACAATATGTAACGCGTTGTGCTATCGATCGATCGAGATGGCGCTGGCCGCTTCTGAGTGGAACGGAACAGCAACTGTACTGGAGCGAGGCAACAGATTAGGACAGATCAGATTAGGAAAGGGTAACCGGAGGGTCGTAAGGTTAATGGGCAACGGCGATCAGCTGAGATGTCAATCGGACAGTGTTCGGAGTTGAAGATGCCACCTTTATCAACAGTTCTTGCAGAAGTACCAGATGCTATCCAGAAGCAGTAACCAAGATTCATAGTGATATTTACACAAGGATGAATACTAAAATTCTCACGCCCCTCGGCCTTTTCACCGGCGGCATACACAACACAACAGCTGAAGACCCACAGTAAACGGGAACAACCGAGCCAGGTCTAGAGCCATTCCAGCGTGTAAGGTAGACAACTAAAAATAGAACAGAAAATAATTATATTCTTTCACACGTATGCAAAAAAACAAACAGAAAGTTAAAAATAAACACCTACAAACCACGCAAAAAACCATTTGTGTTTCTTCTTTTTTGTATTTTTTTGTGTTTGCTTTGTAGTTTCTCGTTTTTTACTCTTTTTTTTACTTTTATGTTTCATATCGCGTATTACACCATTTTCTTCAATCCCTTCCTTCTTTTCGGTCACACTGTCTACAATCCGCAATCTTTTTCTCCTGCATCCTTCTTGCGCGGCATATTCCCTTTTCACATTTCAATAGCACGGTTCGTTTTTGTTTTCGTCCGTGTAACTTTGCTCTGGGGTGTGTGTCGGTGTGTGTGTGTTTATTTGTTTCTTATTTTACAACAATTTTTTTTGCTCCACATGTTCTTTTTAGTGTTTCTTCTCCTCTTTACATTCCTGCTGTGGATTTTATCGTTTTGTTAGCATCACGCGGTCACCACCGCCCTTCAATTGTCACCCCAATTTGTTTTTGTGTTTTACATTTTCAATTCTAGCAACTAGAGTGTAGGTATTATCAACGTTCAAATTCGCTTATCCATGATTTACTACTTTCCCATTTCCCAGCATGCCCTCGCTACCTGACATTATTTCATTCTTAACACGGCGCCTTTCCCATCTTGGTCGTCTAATAGTATCGCATTTCTTAGGGGGTTGGTGGAGATGTTTTGGATGGTAGAAGACTCGACCACATGTGGCCATTTATCGTCATGCGCCATACATACTGCTCCCGATTTTCTATCGATGTTTATCAGGTTTACCTCTTCTGTGTGTGTGTCTGTTACCTTTTACAGTATTTTTTACAGCACAGCAACGGTGTCGGCTGTTGCTGCACTACGACACATCTCGCTCCTATTTATTTTTGATTTTTAAGCTACCATATATTTTTAAACATATTTTGGTTCCGGCCCGACTCGCTCCGTACGTTTTGCGGCGTTTGTCTTCGCGGTGCACATTACGCACGCAAACAACACGAAACAATTGTCGCAAATCACTTGGGAGTTCCTTTCTTGCCCGATTTCATCTAGCCTGTTTTTCTGTTACAGTTTTGCTGCAGTCTTTCTAGCCAATGTTTGTTTGTTTTAACGTTGATCAATGTGTTTTCGTCGTATCTAATCACTCTTCCACTTTGTAAACACCTATGTGTGTGTGTGTTTTGTTCTGCTTTTAATTCCGTGTCTTCTTTGTTTTACTTCCCTAATGCATTCGTGTATACAGGGTTTGTACCCCCATCTTCTTTCTTTAACTTTCTTTATCTTCTTCACAAACAGTAACTTTATCACCATTACCGACTACCGAACTAGTATCTGTGGCAGCACGTTATATCTTTCTCCTACGTTCCGCAAAGGACGAAAGGATTTTTTTTTGCTTTCCTTCCTTGAGCCCATTCCCAATTTCCCCAGTAGTTTCAGTCTTTCCCAGACTTTCTGCATAATCCGCGCGTATAAGAAACCCTGCAGGTAAGGTTTTTGTTTTGTTTTTGTTTCTTTTCGTATTTAACATATCCCTTTTCTTGTTTTAAATCAACGGTGCTTATGTTTAACCATTTGTTTTTTTTTTATCATTAGAGTTGTGTATATAGTATTGTGTATATATAATGTATATACTTTTTCCCTTACTTTAATATATTTATATGTATATATATATAATCCATATATCTTTCTTGTCTACGTCGATATTGTATCTCTTCCGCGTTTAAATCTAAGTATTCTTTAGTTTCCTACTTTACGCTTCAACCGCTTCATCAGCACAGCTTTACGCTTCACTGTCGCTAGCGCCAGTGAGCAAACATGTATTTGACTCGATTTAGTAACAGCTCTTCCCTCTGTTTTGCATTGTTCAGTCGAACGTTTCGACAACTTCCCCTTGCAGGACGACTGCATGTATGTTGCTGCTGTGCTGCTGCCGTTCCTTGATCATCACGCCCAGGTGTAGCGCGTACAGCTACACCGACATTTCTATTACAAAGCTAACCTACAATTGTATATCATAGTTGTTTGTGTTGCTCATTTTTTGCTCATTCACCTGTCGTTCGCCTCACTCTGCAGTCCAAACGATTTTCCTCTGTCTGTCAGGTGTCACAAATTGTCTCGCAACCAATCGATTCATTGGTGAGCTTTGATTTATGTGCCCGCGAAGGAAAAAAAAAACAATCACTAGCTATTACAGCACTGTAAGTGACCCGACCCCGTCACACACCAACATTGCCGCCATGCACGATGCTTTTCAAACATTTGAGAATAGGTTCGCATTGTCTCGCTAGTGTGTTTCGTATGTAAGTTTTGCAGTCTCTAAAATGTGTCTTCATGCGATTATTATCTCTCGCTGGCGGAGAAAGACGCATGCATATCCTGTAGCGCGCATCTATCTAAAACGTTCGACGATCGTGTATAGGATCATTTGCTCAATGCCAGACAAGTAAATGAACGCATTACATATCGTGTGCAGTTATACTCTCATTTCATACCGTTCTGTTTTTTTGCTAAAGCTTTAACTACCGGCAATAGGACATCATCCAGCAATGATCATTATCCAAGGATTTTATACCTTAACTACAATCATGTTTTTTTTTAATCAGCTACGTACGGGATGTGTTTTTCCCCGACTGCTGATCGATCCAGACAGTGCAACAGAAGAAGAGTCTCGAGAGTCTCGAAGAAATCTAAAAAATCTAAGGCATGATCATGATTATTTAAAACTCCTAGTACAAAACTTGTTGAAAAACCATGACATAAAATATACTACTAATAAAGGCAAAACAAATTATCGTGTCTCTTTCGAAACGTGTGAATCGATACCGCTATTCCAATATTGATATTCTTCGCCATCTTCGTCGTTGTAAGCATCGTCTTTATTTCCGGGCCATAATAACGAAACCACAAACAAGTTACAACAACAAAATAAAAACAAAATGTTCGCGTGCATATAATCTCTACACAAGGCGCGTAACAAAACCAATGATTGAAAAACCTTTCCTTTCCCTTTCGGGAGCATGGTACATTTACCACAGAGTGCACGGCACAGCGCAACCATACACACACACACACGTCTTGCTTGCTTTTCCGTGAGAAATTAACCCGAGAACAGAAAGAAATAATGAAATCCATATTTGGTTTGCTTAAAAGCTATTATGTTTTTTTGTTTTCTAAGACAACCAATTCAACTGCATTCTAACACATGCGTTACTGAACAATGAAATGATGTGCGTATTTTATTCTGTTAACGAGAAACAGAAAAGGAACTAATAGATACGGGATCGGAGGGGCGCAAATGTACTATTAGTGGACGTGTTTACCTATATGAATTTCCCAACCAGGTTATTGAATGCGGGCGAGGTTCGCGATATGGTTGTGCTTGGAATTGGAAATCACAACAACACTACTGCCCATCGCCGTTGAGAGAGTTTATTGGACATTATGACATCTGTGGACCACCGTTAAGAACGGTTAGAAAATATCGTCTGTCATTCAAAATTATTCATGTAGGCTGCTTGTAGAACGGTTCCACGAATGAATGATGATAAGAAAACATTTGAAAAGTGGGGTATCTCCTTTTTAGCTACTACCATGTGAAAGGACACTCAGTCTCTAGAGCAGGTGGTAAAGGCTAGGATGACAACGGTTGTACAACCGAGTAAGAAACGTAGATTGCAAGTTGCTACACTTTTTAAAGGCGTTCGGCCTACCACTACGATAAAAAAACGGATTGGTAACTCGAAGCGTGTGTATGTTCCCTCGCTACGATCCTACCGCTACCAGGCTTTATATGTAGGGCATTCTATAACGACCCTGTTACAATGCAAACCAAGTGATCTTATTACGTCGCTAGTACACTGGTAATCTGGTTCTACATCTGGTGCTATTGGTTCTTGTTAAAAGAAGTGTTCTATTTTTTTGTTACTTTTCTGTGTTTTCGATTACAAAACGTAAGTTTGCAATAGCGTTCTCGTAACCTTTAAGCCGAAGATGGTTCACTAGCTTAGTATATTCATTACTACTTCCTCACCGCACTTCTTTACTTTTCCATCTATAACTATGATTTCGCCTCCTGATGTTTATGTCTATCTGTGTGTGTGTGTGTTAGCAATATTGACGGCAGTAGTTTGCTTAAACGCTACCCCACCTGCTGTTCTGCTGTTTTCCTGTTCTGGGTCTTAGTTTTTTCTTGTCCATACAAAACTCAGGCAACTTCATTTCAGACGCACACCGTAAACTATTACTTTAAACGACTTACACAAAGGGATACTTACAAACTAAATCCAGGATTCTCCTATTAACTAGTGCACTTGGTTTAGACCGGGCAACTGAACGGGAGCAAACAGGGTGCATCGCAATCCTTTGCTTTGATTATATACAGGTATAACGAACAGAGAATATATTTATATGCATAGCGTGTCTGGATTGAGTGTGCATCATCATCTTTCATTCAATTTACTCTGTGTAGCGCAACATTAACACTATAAAACACACAGCTTTTTAGTAACAGTTTTTTTTTTTGTTTTGTTTTGTTGGTTTTTTGTTTTGTTTTGGAACACCACTTTGCGCTCTTGTTTGTGTTTTGCTTTTCCCTTCCCTCATTGCTTCATGTTCACGTACTGCTGTTTTTTTTAATTTGTTCAAACTATGCCTTTTCTTTTTCTTCACCTTTCCGTCCCCTTCTTCACTTTCGCACGCAATCCTTTTCCGCATGTCACCCCCCCCCCCTCCCCCTTTGCCCCTCACACTATCGATTATCAACAAATTAACAACGAACTGCAATACAAAGGTATCAATAAGTTTAAATGTTACACCAATCATATCGAATTAAGAATAGTAATAAAAATAATATTAATAATTAATAAAGTAAATAATGATAAGTTGCAAAGCGGATAATAATCGAATGTTCCTCTTCGCTACTCTATATCGCGCACAATTGCAGAGAGGAATCAAAAAAACGTAACACAACTGTAGAAACAAAAAATAATATTAATAATGATAATAATAGTTTAAAAAACAAATATTTTCATTTTTATACGTGTGCGTGTTGCTCCCTGTTTTTTATGTGTGTAGCGTTATTGCCCGAAAGAGTTTTATCAAATATCAATGATTTTGTCGTATAAAAAAACATTTTAATTTTTCTAACCCGAAAGTGCTAATACGCAATTCTTTCGCTTTATTCTTTACATGCCTGGATACAAACATTACGTTTATACTCAAGCACATTCTCTCACACACACGCACAGTGAAATGATTTAAACAAAAAGAAAAACAATAAAACAAATGGACTTGCTACTGTGCACACTCTGTCTCTCTCTCTCTCTCTCTCTCTCTCTCTCTCTCTCTCTCTCTCTCTCTCTCTCTCTCTCTCTCTCTTTCTCGCTGTTAGAAATCAAATGATGCCCGTTGTTCGTACGGGTTAATGGTAGTATGGCTTTGGTATTTGTGTATATTGCAAGGGTAGGATTACTATTGTTAAGTAACCACACACCAAAGATAGGTATATTTATTGCAAGGATGCAAGGATATCGCGTGTGTTTAACACACCGTTAACTTTTAAGCCCTGTCTTGAGTGCCGGCTAACTAACGAACAAGCAGGGCGCCTTTGAACCAACAAAAACACAGACGAGGGAAGTATACGTTATCAAATATAACTGAGTTATAATCGTTGTTTCTAAAACAGCATTATAAAGTTATGTTGACAACTCTCCATGTGCCAATTAATTTTCTTACGTACCACGTATTTATACGCTGTTTCTTTGCTTTGAGATTCGAGTGAGGGTATTTTTTTATTTTCGTCTGGTTTTGCTATTCTCGTACAACACTCTGAGCATTATTTTACTTGCTTACCCGCGGCGCTGTTGTATTCTGTATTGATCTACTACAGATCTGCAATTTAGTTATAATGAACCGAAAATAAACGAGACGTCGATATCATTTGCATGACGTTCGACCAAAACCAAGTTGTGCATAATTACTAATCTCATAGTCATTTGATCGTGTAGTCCTACCACAAAATTGCCTGCTGGTAGAAAACATAATGCTGCAGTACGTCTATGAGATTGCCAACCGTACTTTGCCACACACACACACATACGAACTACTGAGAAACCATGAAGCTATGATTTACTTTTATCCGTGATGGCAAGCTAAACATATGGTAAAGAAAAGTACGCGATCTCAGTACACGTACACCCTCATCGTGCTCTGCTTCTTAGCCAATTTAGGTTAACCCCGCAATATACACACATACACTACCATATTGCTACTTTCTCACTAAAGAGGATACGATTTTCATACAGACCCACCGAGTCGAGGTTCATCAAACAATGCTCAAAACTGTACCATTTGAGGTTTTTCCTATGGTGATGCATGTTACCGTGCACGCACCACCATGCTGCGCGTTGTGTTGTGATGAGTGAGAGAAAGTTCTTCGGTGCCACGTTTAGATCCATATTAAGCGCCATCATTTGGGACTGCGCGGGTGTGTCTGGTGGGTTTGCTGGTGTGGCTGATAGTCTTTAAGTTGATGTGAGCGTACCGCTCTGGCACCACCACCACCTCCGCCACCAGCAGAAAGAGACTTTGCAGTACCTCCTGCTCCGGCGTTATTGTTGTTGTTATGATGATTATTGTTGTTGCCCAAACTTCCGCCACTTCGACCGCCACCACCACCTTGGTGATGCTGCGAGTGGTTATTATTGTTTTGCTCTGCAGTGGCATTTCTCAACCCACCGCCTCCGGCGGCCGCGTGGAGGGAAGATCCGACGGCATTGGTGTGGCTGCCACCACCGGAAGACTGACGGTAATCTTTGGAGTTGCGTGCATTAGTGTTTCCACCTGCACCGTGTTGTTGATTGTAGCGCGTATCTACAAAACGACAAAAGTATATTAATATTATGATTATGCAAGTGTCATGAAATGTTTGAAAATTGTCCTCCTAACGCTTGTAAGGGAAAGTTAAATTTCGTGTTAGCTAACCAACAACAAAACGCTTCTATAACTCGCAATGCATAGCATAATATATGCATTAGAAAATGGTCTTAACTTAATGAACTAAATGGAGTTTTCTTTCATTCTCATTCCCTATCGCTAATAATGAATCCACCTGGGCATCGTTTATGATAGCTATTCTAGTATGCACAAACAGAATTTGGCATCGTTAACAGTCCATTTTTAATCACCATTGCAGTAGGCAACCACCCAAAAGCAAACACGACCCTCAACTCACCTCGTTGTTCTCGAAAACCATCCCCGTGATGGTGGTGCGCTGTCGTGCCCGGACCCGAGCCCCTAGACCCTGAATCTTTCCGCTTGCTTCCAACTCCGATAAATCCTCCGGAATTGTTACTCGCTGACCCTGCTGCACCACCAGCCATACTACCACTCGTAGTACCGTGCGCAACGGTAGCACCAGTGGTAGATGATGCCGCTGCTGTGGGACCCATTCCGGACGACGAACCATTACTTTCTGCGATCGACAAAGAACTACCGACGGTTCCACTACTACTGTTCTCTTTCTCCGCTCCACCCGATACTGATGCGGTGGGGGTGCTGTTAGTGCTACCCATTGCAGAGACAGTCGCCTTATCGTTACCATGACTATGGGACGAAAGAGTCACAGCGTGCTGCTGCTGTTCCTTGTCCTTGCTTTGCTCGGCCAAATGCTGCGCTACCTGTGCATAACTTAGCCGTACCTGAGGAGTGGCGACAGTGGTCGTACCGGCGCTGCTGCTCATAGCACTGTCGTGCGGAACTAACGGCGGGTGGTTTTGCAGTGAAAATGTCGGCGGTGGTGGAGGTGGTACCGTGGTGTTGGACGATTTTCCAGCAGTGTTGGGTCCCTGCTGATGCTGAACGGTGTTAGTGGCAGCGGATGATGTCGATTTTTTCGACGAAACCGTCGTTGCAGACGGTGTAACGGAGGTCGAGGAGGTGGTAGTGAAATCAGTCGATGTCATCGTGGCCGCGTTGGCCGTCGTGGGCGGTGCAGGGACAGTCACTGGTTCTCCCTTTACTACTGAGGCGGAGGACGATCCGCTAGTAGCGTCTAGCGTAGTAGTGGAAGTAGCCCGGGTCGTCGTTGACGCGGTGCTAGCGGGTGCCATTTGCAACAACGATACGTCAGTCTTTGTAGATTTATCAGCTGTAGAAGCAGCGGCGGCGGTGTTTGCAGCTGTTGAAACAGAAGTATTGGCGGCAACCGAAGGTGTCGTAGCGGAGGAAGCAGTTTGACTGCCACCATTCGTTGAGACATTCGTGCTGCCCTTTATCACAGGTAGATGATTATTCTGATGCTGATTATTAGTGTTTCCCGACACACCAGAAGCGCCATTCGTTGGACCGGATTCGTTTGATTTCGCCTCCACCGCACTATTCTTACCCAGGCTAAGCTCGTTGCTACTACTGCTACTGTTGGCGGAAACCACCGGCACAGTGGCAGTTCCGGCCACGATTGCCGCTGCCGTTGCGGTACCTGACGGCCGGACGCCCTTCGCCGTACCTTTAACAACATCCGCTAATCGATGATTTTCACCCCAAGCCGATACGACTGGCGGTGGTGGTGGTGCGCCGGCAGCTGATGGTACTGCACCACTGGAAACCACGGAACCCGCACCAGTTACGGCAATGTTGGATGACTGGATGTGTCCTCCTTCCGCCTGCCCATCACTCCGATGGGCAACGGTAGATGAGGAACTGGCACTGGAACTTCCACCGGATGTATTACTTGTGATAGCACCACCGCCAGAATGGTGATGTGCCGTTTGGCTGTGAATCGAAGAGGAACCATTTCCTGCTCCACCTCCTCCTCCCTTGGAGCCTGAACGTCCTAAACCTGCAGTGGTATTGTTTCCGGCAGTACCACCGCCACCTATGGACGTCCCTGTGGAAGTGATGCTTCTTCCTTCGTGGCCCGGAAGGGGCGGAAATGCCGCTGGTTCGAGATCGAACTGAACACTGGTACTACTGTGGGAGGCGTTAGAGGCGTTTGTGTTGCTGGAATTGGTGGCCGAACTGTTACCACTGTTGGCATTGCTACTACCAACGTTCGACGAACCTCCTCCACCCCCACTCACGGCTTGTTGATGATGCTGATGTTGCTGCTGCTGCTGTTGCTGGTAATGGTGAGGATGGTGCGAAGCAGCGGCCTGGGATTGTTGCTGCGTGTGCACTGGATGAGCAGATTGCTGCAACACATGGTGTTGCT
This sequence comes from Anopheles marshallii, assembly GCF_943734725.1. NCBI lineage: Eukaryota > Metazoa > Arthropoda > Insecta > Diptera > Culicidae > Anopheles > Anopheles marshallii. Next base: position 53,217,296 of record NC_071327.1, read on the forward strand.
GTTGCTGGTGATGCTGGGACTGCGATTGTCCCACTCCCTGTTGATTATGATGGCCGTGGTTGCTGTTGCTGTTGTGCTGCGTTTGATGATTGCTCGCACCAGCAGACGATGCATGGTGCGATTGCAGCTGTTGCGATTGTTGATGATGGCTTAGGTGAGGTTGTTGATTCAATTGATGTTGGTGATACTGTTGATGCTGCTGTTGCTGCTGCTGCTGATGATGCATCATATCCTGCAATTGCTGCTTATTGTGGCCTCCTCCGGCGCCAGCACCATGCTGTTGGAAGGAAGAACTGGAATCAAGCAGTGCGCCAGATGGCGTTGCGGACGATCCCGCCGCATTCCGACTTTGATGGTGAGTTGCGTTATGTGCTTGCGAGTGGTATGCACCACCACCACTGGCACTACCGTGATGATCCGGGACCATCATACCACCGGCATATCCATTATTATCACTGCCGCGTCCACCACCCCCGCGGCCCTGGTATTTACCACCGCCACCACTTCCTCCCCCACCGGTGGAAGGCGTCAATTGGTTGAGACTAGTTGTATGCATGATAACCTTATTGCTACTGGTATTATTCACATTGGCTGCACCATTGTTGCTGCTACCGTTATTATTGTTACTGCTACTACTGCTATAGGCCGTAGTGTGGCGCATGTTGCTCCCGCCACCAGTGCCGTACATGCCGGTAACGTTTGCAACACCGCTGTTACCACCTTCTATTGACATCATCATATCGTCCTTCCTTCGGCGAGGATTCCGTCGCGGTTGATTCGGTACCCATGATTGTTGTTGCTGTTGCTGCTGGGAACTCTCGATTGACAGTATGGTAGCATTCGTCGGGTTGGTGTTGGAATTTTTACGACCTCCACCGCCTCCACTGCCTCCACCAGCATTGCCACCACCAGCACTGCCACCACTGGCAGCATAGGTTGGCAACACTAGTACCGTGTTGGCACCGACGGATGCACCGTCCTCGTCGTACAAATGCGCTCGTTGCATATCCCGCACGAGTAGCTCCATCCCTCCGTCAGACTGTTGTTGTTGCTGTTGGCCACTGTAAAGTTGTTGCTGCTGTTGATGTTGCAACGGTGCAGCAACGTAGTGCGGGTACTGGGGTACGAATACCGTATTGCCACTAATAGCCGGTATTGCCGTCATGGACGCCCCGGTCGTCGTACCGACCGTGGCTGGCTTTCCGCCGAGCAGTCCAGCACTTTTGCCAGCTCCCGCAGATGCTTGATAGGTAGTGGCTACCTGCGATTGCACACCGGCGGAAGAGGAAACACCAGTACTACCTGCGCTTTGCGTCTGATAGTTCGACTGCTGCCGATGCATACCGCCACCAGCACCGGTTGAACCGGTGACACTATTATTCGTTGTAACCGATTGACCATCGTTATTGGCAAGGCCTCCGTGCTGCTGCTGTGATTGGCGTTTGTTGCGAGGATTTTGACGGTGGCCGCCGCCACTACCACCACCACCCGGCACACCACCATACCTGCCGTTCTGCTGTTTACCACCACTGGCCGCACCACCCCCACCTCCCGCATTTGTGCTTCCACCGGTTGAATACACCGTCACCGGCTGCATTCCATTAGTCATGTACGGGCTCATTTCGAAATAATTGCCCGTGGCGGGCTGCCACGATGGCATAAAACCGCTATACAATGGCGGTTGCTGGAATGGCTGTAATGTGAAAAAGACATTCGATTAAAAATCTACACGTAATATTGATAGTTTCCACCTTCACCAAAGTTTCCCGCCGTTCTATGTATTTTTTTCAGTTCTATAGGGTATTGTTGCTTCTTAATAAACAAATGGCACAGGCGCAGGCACATGAAAACGTCAGGCGATAAAAAGTCAACTTACAAACATATGAACCGCCGGGTTGTAACCCGGCTGCAACGGAGCATTGTGCTGCAGTATGTATCTCTGGGTGCCGGAGTACGCTAATGCATTAACTGCCGCAGATCCTACCGGATCGTAGGTTGCGGTAGACACGCCGGCTGCCGCTGCAGCTGCGGCCGCTGCAGCCGCCGCCGAAGCTGCCGTCGGCTGAATGACACCAGCCACGGCCACTGCCGAAACTGGTGCCCCTGGTGGCGGTGTCGTCCTGAAACCGTTCATTCCGTTTTTCATTGGTACACCACCAACCGGGGTGATCGGTAACCGGTTCATTGGTTTGGCCTTTATTCGCGCCATAATTTGCTTGCCCTGAAAGTTAACATGAAATATGGTAATTTTAAAAACACATGCTTTGAGTTAAGTCCTAAGAATCAATAAATGAGTCAAATACCAACCTGGAATTCCTTAACATCTTCGCGCAAATATCGGTACGCACGCTGGGCGTCTTCGTCCGATTCGAACGTAACGTACCAAGAGTTGTTGTGGGCAAATTCACAAGAAATAAAGCGCGGACAATTTTCGCCTTGGAAAATGTTCTAAAATTATACAAAACAGAAACAGTAAACAGTTAATTTGTATTCTGTAAATGTACACTAATTTTTAACTACGCCGTAGTTCCAACCTTTACCTTAACCTCCTCGACCGGCGTGTTGTCCGATATTTCGCGCAGTATCACGATACACCGTTTATGGTTCGGGCGCACCTTCAAACCTTCATCGTCCACCTGTACGTTCGGCGATGCCCGCAGCACCTCCGTTATCAGTTTGATGTCCTTAGTAAGCTTCTTCACTTGATTGAAGTTCGCAATGGTCCAGATTGGCACGTACTGATCGTTGTCCATTTGTGTCAGGAGATATGTGTCGTTCGCAAGATTTTCTCTGCAATGATAACGGGTGTGGGTGTGTAAACCCATTGATTAAAAAATTGCTTTATTGGAATTTATTTAGGATTATTCTTTACCATCTCTTAGGAGCCCACACGAAAACCGACTAATTACTTAGGTCTCCTTATGTACTCAATCACAACGAAACGAAGGACATCAATAACATTGAATGTCGGCACATTAAAAAATCGTGTAATATTGGCCATTGCAGACGATGGCATAATGCCCACAAATCTATCGATGCAATGCTCACCTTGTAAATACTGATAAGCTACTTCGAGGTACGTGGATTTTCATCTTTTTTAAGTATGTGTGACGACTCTATATCTATCTTTAACGTATTGGCAAAAATTATGTTGCTTTTCCGTTTCCTGTTAGACAATTGTATCTAATGCTTTCAAACCTTATATTGAATCACATCTCGCGTGAAGTAGAATAACAGAGCAATGTTTGGCCATGTGAAGAGCCTGAAGCCTTGATATCATATCTAGACATATTTCTTTAGCATTTGATCGATGCATTTGATACAACGATCGTTACACGGACATCACACAACCAAAACAAACTTCATGATAGGACGGACTGGATTTACAAACAGAGTGCTTATACATGAAGGAACGATCAATGCGTTTTTTAACTATACGCACTAAACCTTAAGACTTATTAGGTATATCAATGATATCTTCATACTGGTATCGGAAAGATAGGAAAATCTTCGAGTAGTCAGTGTATCACAAAGGAAATGCCCACAAGAAATTGTCCACATGCAACAAGAATATAAGAGAACCTCGGACAAGTCAATGTAAAACTCCTTGATGGAGTTTAAACCATCTGATACTAGAAGAGATCAAATCAAAATCTCACTTCGAGAATAACCGCAACCATTGGAAAATGGTAATTGCAACCATTGGACCATTTCTTAAAAGGATGCCGCTGACAGTAACACCTACACACCATTTCGTACAACAGATCGACTTACCGCGAAAAATAGTAATCAAGCTGGGTTTGCAACAGGTTCTTCAGCTGATCTAAAGGCATCTCTAAAGGATTGTTGTTATCACTGGAAACAATGTTACTGCCGCCACCGCCACTGCTGTTCGGTGCCGGTGGCACCATCCCGCCGTCCCACATCACTTTACCGACGTCGGTGGCGTTGACACCGGCGGTGGTGACTATCGCACTACCACCGTCAACCATCGCTGATTGCGTACTGTTACTGGCGCCATTATTGTTGCTGCTCGGCGGATGGCTACTGACGAGGGCGGGAGTGCTATAACTATTATTACTAGGGTTTGCCGCGGCTACTGCTGCAGCATTGGTAACGGGCGTCGTAGCATTGCCAACTGTCGGTGTGGTTCCTTCGGCGTAGTATTCAGGTGTGGCGGCGGCCGAAGGTGTCTCATTCGCGGCAACACCCACCGTGGTGGTGGTTCCGGTTCCGTTCAGGGTGCTGTAATCCACCGTCGCTGGTGGTGTTTGTTGCTGCTGCTGGGAAACGATCGTCATACTGGACATTCCGCTCGTTATGATTGTGCTTGCTGCTGTCGGTGTGGTGGCTGTAGCGACGACCGCTCCCACACCGGGAGCTGAATAAATCGCTGTCGAAACGTTTGCGGACAGTTTGCCTGTTGTGTTGTCACCACCATTCATCAGCACGAAGCCTGCGGTTGAGAGAAGAAAAGACAAAACGGAAAATCTATTAAAATCGGCACAATTAATGGAAATGAAGCTGTTTCCGAACTAGTCAGTATTGATCGCATCTTGCATGATGTGTAGCGAAATCCAATAGCACTCATTTCTTTATCTCTTTTTATAGATTCTACCAACAGCAAGTAATTGAATTTACTTCCTTTCCCTAACCATTCAATTTTATTCAATTCCGAATCGTGAAAAGAATTGCTTTCCGTCGCTGCAACTGCAAGCTGTGGTACATTTTGAACAGAGAATCTTATTTAACTTGATTGTATGATGGTGTAGGATCTCCATCTGTCCTGATATACATTATACAATTGATATTTCAATGTCAGAGACCAATAATGTCTGGTGTGCTAACGTCTGAAGTTTTAAAACTCCAAAGGCTACATGCAGAAAAAAAACTTCTTTGGCAATCGAAAGTTGCCTCTGGTGGTCCAAATGGACAGCAATCAATAGCGAAGAACATTTGGCACGCACATTATTATTGGCAAAACATGTATTTAGATCATCGAATGATAAAGTATTCTTATAGTATGCAATTTCGCTAACCCGTAGTGCTAGAGGAGTGCCTGTCTATATTCGATTTATTTTGTACCAACTGCGTCAGGTACCATTTACAATCCAGCAGAGGCGAGTTACTCAAATTGTTCAATTCCTAGACAAGAAAAACTTGCATTGAAGATGAAAGACGGTCGAAACACGATAACGGCCGGACACAATCGACTGACTCTACAGAATCTCGGCCTGGCAATGGTACATATGTTGATAATTTTAAGCAATATCGTAAACGGAATATAGTGATCAGAAGGTTTTGGGAACCTCGAAAACATCGTCGCCTCATAGTTTTGACAGAACGGGAACTAATCTTCCGCTTTTCGAACATTTGTGATACTATCTATCGTCGTCAAAAGCAAAACGAAGGTGCGCACGAAAAGAACTTCATAAATAATTCATTAGAGTACTTCCTATGTGGAATGGCAAGTGGAAAACGGAAGACTTTAACTGTATGTTTGTGTTCGTATAGTTTTCGGCTAAATTGGATGGCACTTTGCCATTCAGACGGTCTCCGATAGAGGAAGAACTAATAGTAACGAAAGTCAATACAAGAACTACAAGAATTTTACAAGATTTAGAATAACCCGTTCATCAATACTTAGTATTTATATTAATATTAATTACTTGTGAAGTTTGTTATCAATCCACAAAGGTGAAATATACTTAAATATTTTGTATATTTATAGTATAAATAACTGCACCAAGAATCAGAGTTATTTTCAAAATAAAAAGCCCAGTTCCTTTACTCCTCCTGGAGGTCATCCACAAGTTGGGGAGGAGTTTGCGCAAAACTGAAACCTTTGCTACCTGCAACTGCTTGCCAAGCCCAACATTCCCCAGCAGTGCGCTCGTCCAAGATCTAATTCCGAGTAAGACAGCATCAGCGCCTGTGGCACACGTAGCCCCATCTCCGTGGGGGACAACGCCATCATCAAACTCGAACGATCCAAATCTGCTTTTACCGTCCCATGCCTGTGGGTGCCGTCAGTTTTGCGAGAGACCAACGCGACACATGGGACCCAAAGTACGGAGATGTTTTTTTTTTATTTTTTATTTTGCCTGCTGTATCCAACTGGTACACACACCACCTCTATGCCCCCCTCACCCCTTGACTGACTGACTTCGAAGTTGAACTCAATCGGTCAAGTCTCAGTTCGGCTGCTTCTGCCATCTGTCATCACAGCAAACGGCGTGCAAGATGGAGGTGTCGTGCGACTGTCTTCACGGTAACCCCACGTCCATTGCAGGATGTGAAGGGATACTGAACCCGCACACTCCCCTCCTTTCCCCCAGGCAACGAGACAGTCAAGTGAACCGAAATAGCAAGACGCGCACAGTTGGCGGTGTGCTCGGGACGGTGGCCACTAAACCCGGTACACGGAATGGACACATGGAAGCAACGACACGCGAGGCAAGGTATGTGCGACAGAGAGTTCGCAGGTTATTTTCGTTCGCCAATCGGTCGAAGCGTTCGCGCATGCCAGCCCAATGGAGGAAGAAAGACCTTTCTGGGGTAAGGGGTTGGGTACAGCGCACACCATCACGCACTAGTGTGAGTGGACAATAGCAACAACAGACACGCAAGCGCTCACTGGGTGCGCGCGCGCGCTTGCGATTGAGAATGACCGGCGGCAAGTAGCCGATGACATAACCTAACTATAGACACAGACGACCGGTGTAGGAGATGGGGCCAAGGGGTAGCGCTATGACGTATAGAGCAGCAGACACGTCGGGATCATACCGACAAGTTTTTGTCCGTAATCAGTGAGAGGTGAACGAAAGTTCATCCCCACTAGAGTTCTCGCTCTAGATGCAATAACCACGCTTTAATGCAGTTGAGTGTGGTGCCGTTCTTCGTTGGAACAAAATGCATGAAAAGATCATGCGATCTAAAGGCAGCGACAAACCATGGAGATGTGATGACCAACTTGACCATTTGCATTGGTGTGAGCAAAAAGGTATAAGCCGGTCCAAACGGTCGGGTCGGTAAAGTATGACTCAACAGGCCAAGATCGGTCTAAGTTCAAATCTCGACTTGGACTGATCAACAACTGATCAACTGTAACAACACATGAAGATCGGCATATTTATAACAGGACGACTCTCAATAAACTCTATCGAGATTTGACAATGAGTTACACACAACATTCGGACCAAATACATCTGCCTTAGTGCAGTTTGTTTAAACTGTCTAACTTCCTCAAACAAAACCTCTCCTGATGTTGTTTCTTCCATGCAAACATTGCAACTTTGTACCATGCGAAAGATCCATGGGAAGATACATCTTCGAAGTCAAGTAAGCGAATAGGGGGGGTAAAAAAACTGCAACATATTTCCGAATAAGCCGATAATGATGAAAACAACATAACTGTGCTCCACTTTCAAACACATTCACAACACACCCGTGATGCTCACTAGCAACGCGCAAGGGGAACGTGGATGGTGGTGGTGGTGATTTTGGATTGGCCATTGGCCTTTACCTATGCCACCCCATATTCCCGGCGGTTGTTCCGCTTTTCCACACCACCACAACCAACAACGGAGCGGTCATCATTTTAACGGTAGTCTTGAAGTTCTTCGCTTTTACACTTTTGGTTCGATACATGGCGGTATACACACCTTTCGACCAGCAGCTTTTTAACGCAACAAGACCTTCACTCCCGATTGTTGGTACACAGGTGGTGTAGAAATCGGAGAAAAACAACCGGTGCTAATGAGACAGGTTTTTCTAATCATCGGGGCCGCACGCAATGCCGCTCTTGCTCTTGAATGGTTCTTCTTATTTCTTCTTTCTTGCCACAACTGTAAAGCTTTATTAGCCATGCGTCAAAATTTCAATCAATTCAGACGATGTCAATGCCACCGGGCCCAGCCGATCGCTAATCAATCGCTATTAAATTTACAATAAGATCAACGTTATGGTTGAGAAGTGCGTGCGGGACTGGTGAACGAACAGCATACATAATGTATCCTGCCGCGTCTAATAAAGATATTAATACTAGCAGAAACATTCCCTAAGGAACTTGTCTATCGTGGCTTGTACAGGGAACATGGAGCATTATCTAATTGTTTGATAACAACAAAAAAACGGAATTTTGAAGAATAAAACAGTATCACTGAAAATTGGATCAATGCAATAGGCAGCTCTTCCAATTTATTGGTCTGTCAACTTCATCCCTATCTATACTGCTTCTACCGACATCCGTTTCTAGCATATCTACAACGATAAGAAAAAGAACATTAAAAACCAATATTTAAACACACACATGCTTTAAGTAGAGCCATTTCTTCCAGCATATTATGTCACTAATCTCGGCACCGACGTGTGGATAGAGCATCATTTTCAAATCAAATCAGATATGCTCCAGCTCTTAGACCCGTTTAGATCCATTTACTTCCAACCTCCAGGATTAAAATAACCCATCGGCCTTTCTCCGGTGGCTCAACAACACAGACGAAAAGCCGAAAAAAGGCCAATCCAAATTTAGCATGGCTTTTTTTTCAGTGCAATATTTTTGCTGCCTTTTCTAATCACAACTGTCCACGCGTGAACAAAAGGCAGACAAATACCCAGGAGACCTCCAAGAAGTGTTAGTGGCGACTTGCTACCTCTACTATTTCATCATTAAATCCATTTTCGGGGTGAAACATAACAGGTTTATTCGCATGTGGCCTTCTTTCTCGGTCTCTTTCTCGCTCACTAGCTATCTCTTTCCATCTTACTGGATCAAACCAGCTCATAATTCGGGTCATTGATGGAAAAATTGGCAACATCAGTAAAATCTCTCCTCGCAACTCTTGCACAAGGAGAAAAAAAATGAAGAGCTAACCGAAAAAAGACAACTACCATCCTCGCTCGCTGCTTCCCAATATTGCGTTTGGCATTTAAATATGAAAGATCACCTATCGGCGGCCTATAACGACTAAAAAGAAGGTCCCAACAATCCTGTTTGTTGTTGTCCGGCAAATGAATAACAACAAAACATGTACACGTAAACGGAGAAGTTTCTATTTGACAATATGTACAACATAGGCCAATAGAAACCGCACACAGCGAAATAAACTCTGCCAGACCGTGTAGATGGGGTTGGAGGATTTGGTTTTGTCGACGAATCTTGGTGGTTTGTCAGCCAACCTTTAGACTTAGCAGAAACAGAATACAAAACATGCATCACCTTTCAAAACACAGTATCTCTCAGAAAATCAGGTTTTTAATTGACTTAGTTATGGTGCATTAATGCTATCGCTGCTGCAGAAAAACTCCGTCCCACCATCAAAAACCTGTTATGCAAAAATTAAATAATTCAAAAGGTTGCCAAATGCTTACCAACAACAGAAAATTCTACTCGAATTCTTGCACTATGCTACCAATACAAAAAAAAGTGCCCCAATATTTTACTCCAACGCACCAAGATCATCTTCTTTTGTGTTCGCAAATGCATTGCTAAGCGACTTGCATAAATGAGAGATCGCGATCATCTCCGGGAGATTTTATCGCCTGCCACACAGATTTACGAGTTATGCCCGTTGCGATGGATCGTGTGAATTCGATCCGTTTCCATCACAGAATATTTAACCGTGTTTCAACTAGTGATGGGTTCTCCGGAACGCACCCACAGTTCCGATCCGGTTCCTACTAATGTGACTCCGGATCTGATTCGGGAAAAAAGAAACCGCCAGTTTCGTCCGGAATCGTCTGAAACAGTCGGAACTGTCCGCAACCAATGGTCCGGATTCGAATGGTTCCGCACGATTCCAGGCAATTCCGGCGGTCCCGGAAGTTTCCGACGGCTCCGGACGATTCCAGGCGGTTCTAAGCGGTTCCGACTGTAGGTACTGATTGTACCTACCTTCTGGAACTGCTTTCAAAATTTTTTGGAATCGTTCGGAATCAGCTCCAGTTTTTTGTCACTTGTGCCCATCACTAGTTTCAACCCTTTCTTCTTCTACTGCACACGCAGTTGACATTCGAAGTTGGAGGATGGTTGCGTGATACGTACAAAAGCTACCATCACCAGAGTACCGCTGTGGTTTTTGAAGCATCGCTACAAATGTATGCGTTTATGCAATACAAGACTAGAAAAATATGATCAATAAAATAAAGAACATTATTTACTGCTTGAGAGCATTGAAGTAATTAACTTCAAAAATATAAATTTCTGTTCACAGTTTGAGAAATAATTCTTATAATTCAAAGATGTTATTTTTAGACGAAATGGAACAGTTTAACCTACAAATTATCACAAATTAATCTCAATAATATCCTAGGTAGGAATTATGAAGATGTTTGAACGCAGAAACTTAAAAGGTCACATTCGTCTCAGCATGTTCCGTTCAAAAATAAAGAAGCACCACAAAACAAGCGCCAAAAGTGAAAGGTCTAACCCTTTTACAGCAATAGCAAGCGTCATCAAATGCACATTCAAGAAGTACCGCTGAAACCAATATAGAGATCTATTACCACTTAAGTTGAAACCAAAATTTAAAGCCAACATCTGTCAAACAATTCAACAAATAAAAGCAATGCTATTAAGGCAAGTTTATATAATTTCAAAGAAATTTATATAGCACAATACATTTTTACATAAAATAGTAAAGCATTTGAAATATCTTAAAATATCAAAGAGGTTTCAACTTGATTTCACTATACTGATATCCATTGGCGTAATGACAAATAACGAAATAGCTGTAGCCTCAGATAACATCACAGAATCATGACATTTAACAAAATGTTACAAATCCATATCGTCATTGTTCTTCACGGTATCGCAAGCTCAACATTCCATCTACGCAAGAGTGCTCTACTAGTGCGTAGAAACGAGTGAAAATAATTGAAGGATAAAAGAAATTTTCTTTTGAAATGCATTTTATTTAAATGTATAAATTTTTATGGTATTGGACGGCAGGTCAAACGATCACTGTGATCGACATTTTGTCGATCAAATGTTAGCAATGGACTTTTAGTATGTAATGCATAAAAAAAATCTAACTCAGAAATCACGACTAAATAAATACGACTTAATTCATAACAAATTCCAATTGTTAAGTGTTTTACCTAACACATAACATTGGGATGTTAAACGTTTTCTTTGAAAAACAATGAAAATTAACTAAATCACATTCGCTCATCATGTTACACATGAGATCAACTATTGACAAGTTGCCAAAAATTGTTGCGTATCGCTGTCAAAATTGACGTACTACGAATGCACCCCAAAAAACAAAAACGCACACTCATATCACGCGTCATTCTGCGGTGCCGATTTGTAACCCTTTGTCACAAGACATTAAGCGGGTAGAGTCAAAGCCCTGCCAGCCCTCGACGTGATGTCGCCGATGTTGGTGCTTCACCCACTGGTGTTGATGGGGGCAGCAGGCGATCTAGAGAGAGAAAGAGAGGGTGGAAGAAAATCACCCGACGTACATTCTTTCGAAAACAAAACAAGAAAAAACAACGACATCTTGTCAGTGATATCCAACTCGCCATCCTTCCTTTGATGGCTGAGTAGCACTTACACACAGTACGATATAATCAGATGACAAGAAGGACACGAATGGGGGGGAGAAATCGGTGCTCCCCGCCTAGAGATTCCTGCTGTCAAATAATTACACCGACCCTCACCTCGTCCATCCTTTGGGCGATTGATCGCTTTCCTTCCTGCTCGGATTTCTGTTTCTGACATGCGAAGAACGATTGGCACCTGATCAGATATCGCCCAACCGTCTTGATGCGCTTACGTTGCCGATGGTGTGCAGTGGTGTACCTTAGCACTGCCGACCATCCCAGCTGGGTGAGGATGGCCTGCGCCGAAAGGTACACATACACACGCACAAGCACAAGATCAAACGAGGTGATGCGAAAGAATTTTTGGCACCAGCTTTTCTCACCCACTTTCTGCGCATAACAACAATACCTGAGCAGAAAGGCACACAAGAACATCAACAACCGTACAGGCATCGAGGAACTTTCCATTAGGTTGCCTTGGCTGGGAAAAGGATCTCAAATTCGTAATCGGGAGATACCACTGGGTGCAGGCTGGTTTTACTCACACACCAAAGTACATGCAATTTATCATTACTAGCATACAGGGTGCCAGGGTTTTGGCACAATCGTGTCAAGCAGCAGCAGTTGAACACCTCTAGGTCAGCAGGATATCGTCTGTGACAGATTATTAGTTGCTTGTGTCACTTTTGAAATGTAGCATCAATATTTGTAGTGTCGTTATGCACAAATGATATTAACCAAATAGTATTAGCCATTAGCCAAGGCAATGTTGAGATACGCGCTAGGGTGCTGGCTGCCAACCGGTTATACTACAGGAAAAACTTCTTCACTCAAAACAGCTGTCGCGACGAACGAAGTTGCGACTATATAGAACTTATATAGTTCCAGTACTCAGCCGCGTTCGAGTGGAAGATGTTCAGAAGGATTTTTGGCCCCGCATGTATGGAAGGACAATGGAGGAGCCGTCACAATGACGAGCTCTATGAGGCTCCGATGGGCTGATCACGTCATGAGAATGACAACGGACGCCGGATGTTGTAGCGCCGGATAAGTAAGTAGGTAACTAAGTATTAGCCATTGGAACTATAGCCCAGATATAGCCCAGAGGAACTATTTCATGATATTAATTTTAAAAATCGTTTCTATTAAAAATATTCTTTATTATTGAAGTTTAATTTTCTGGGTGGTGTAGCGTTGTGTTTCTGGTTAGTAACGGCGCCGGTCTTCACTCGACAGGACCGGCCCAAAAACCCATCCAGACCAATCCCTCGTACGCAGGACTGACTAACCGGTTACGGGTAAATAAAGTCAAAGAAAGCCAGAAAGGGCAAACCTAGACCTCTTGAGGTTATTGTGCGGATGAAGAAAAAGAAGTCTCCAACCAGTGGTCCGTGGTGAGAGTAATAGTGATCCGCGGAAACAATTGTTTGGTCGTTGAACCGATCGCTAGCACTTTAATTTTAATTTTGGATTTAATTTACACTAACATACTTATTTATTCTCCAGAGCAAATAATCGTAAGCTGATTTGACACTTTCATCAATCTTTCGCCATTTATTTTTAGGCCGTCACTGCTCATAGCCAGGCACATGTGAGCCGCAATAAGCATATGTTGAACTCAAGTGGTCCGCAGTATTGAAAAGTTTGCTTTTTTTTGCTATATTTTAACTTATTTAATTATTTTCTACACAAGTTTCGACATAATAGTAAGGATAAAAATATTCCTCATTCAAGCATACATTGTACGATCGGACAATAAATATCGTTGTGTTGTTTTTTTTATTTACATAAAATCCAATGGCGCGAGGAGAAGGGTGGAAATAACATTTCAACTTTCAAAATATCAGCTAAAGCTTCTGTTGTGCTGTACAAACACCCAGCCATTGTTCCACGCTCATTGAAGAGTTCTTCTTGGTGTGGACTGATGTTTCCTGGACCATCGTGAAGCATCGCGATAGATGTTCAGAAAGCCGCAGCAAAGCATGGTGCTAAATACAAACGCAAACTCCACATCAAGTTAAGACCCATTAGCAGGAAAACAAGGGAGAATAAAATTCAACAATATGTAAATACGGTTCGTTCGAGAGACAAACATTTTGGTTCACAATTGCTGTGCTGCGCCCGTACAGCGCAGAATAGGGGTTAAATGTTCCTTTTTTTTTATTTTCGGCCGAGCTTGAACTTTCAACGAAATTCATTTGGGCACAATAATGTAAACAAATCGAAGATTTTAACAACACAACGCTACCAATCGAACCACATTAAGCAAGAAATGAATTAAGCCAAATTGCAATCAAAATCATGATCCACTTGAGCAAGATTGTGGGTCGGGTGCGTATTGAAAAAGAAACAAAAAGTAAGCACCCGGGTGCACCACACATATTACACAAGCACTACCTTGAAAACACACCCTCGCCGTGCGATAATGCACACCGCAGGGAACCGCCTTGTAGAAACAGGTCGTCCATAACAAAGCAAATCGATTGCCATCAAATGTCGATTGATTTTCTATCAAAAACAACTGCCATGAAGCGCAGCGCGACACATACACACACGTCGTTCCTCTTCCTGCAAAACCCTTCCGACCCTGAAACGGCCCCGAGTGTGTTAAATTTCCCGTTTCCTTTCCCGGCTGTTACCCCGTTGAGCGAAGTCAGTTTTTGCGACCCCAAACGCACTACACCGAGAGAACGAACGAAGCCTTCCTCTCCACACAGTCACATTCTAAACTACATTCCAACTCAACCACACACCGAACCCCACAAAACCGATCACCGATGGGGTTTTATTATTAGAAAATGTATTTAATATTCATTTTCGCTGTTAACGCTCTATGGATATGCTTGTTGAGAGGTGGGCTATGGTGTGGAGGCTGCTATTACTGATACTACACCTAACCCGTCTTACGAATCGAGTCACATTCGACAAGAGACAACTGCATGGTGATTGTTTGACTTGAAAAAACTAGAACACTTTTACTTTTCTACCGGCCATTACTGGAGGCACGGAAGAGATCGTGGCACGGACACAAATTGCACCCGAGTTTCCACGGTTCAATGATGGTGGGTCTCCGGAATGGAAGGTGCACATTGGTTACTCGCTAATCAATCTCAATCAAATATAAAACGATGCACACGCAATACCCAGAGGCCGCCGCCCATTCATCTCCCATTCGCTTTCGGTGCACACATTTAGTGAGTTGTGCCTGCAGCCGATATCGATCAGCCAGTGGTGAGTTAACTGCTCCCCCAACTGTCTTACTGTGCGCAAGTGCCGTCATACGGCACTAGAAATCATTAAGTTTCGAGGTAATTATTATTATTCATTTGTTTTTTTTTTTTTGTTATGTAAAACTTCCTTGCAATGGCATTGGATCGGTTTGGTTTTGTTTTTAATCTTGTAAACGGGCACTTCAAATCAATCAACCATAAACCGTAGTGAAGGTGGAATTGATTCTACTGGACCAATGGTACAACGCAACGATATACCCCTTCTATTTCACAACCCAGGGGAACCGTGAAACCGTTTCTGAACCGTGAAATGTCACTAATTAATATACCAAATAATATCAGAATATTTATAACACCTGAGTTATAGGTCTAAATACACACTGTTTTGTCGAGTTCCGGTACCAACAATAACGAAGGAATATTATATTTTTATATAAAAATAAAAATATAAAAATAAAAATATAAAAAAGTATAAAAATATTATATTTTTGCAAAAATATTCGTACAACACTTAAACATGTATGGGATAGGGGAGCAAAGTGACCCCGTAACTGTTATCCATTATTCGTAAAATATTTTCACATTCATATTCATACATGTTCATCTTATCGCATATTGTTACAGCGGATCTCTCCCATTCCTAGGCTTCGCGGATAACATCGCCATCATCGGACGGACATCTGCGGTTGCGAGGCGTACACCCGACTGAAACGCGAGTGCGATAAGATTGAATTGAGGATCAATGCGACAAACACAAAGTATCTGCTTGCCGGAGGCTTTATTTATAGGGTCCGGCTGGGGAGCAGATTATCAGTAGACGGTGACGATTTTGAGTTATAGAAGAGTTCTAATACCTTGGTACGATCGGTACAAAATCCGTAAGCGCATTGTGATGGGGAATCGTGCCGCTTCACAAACTTCCAAGATCCAGAAGACTTCATCAACACATGAAATTCAGCATATATCGTACGTCCATATACGTATACGTCCGGCAGTACACTACGAATATGAGTCTTCGACTATGCTGGCCGAGGACGCCAATGACCAACGGGTTATGCTACCAGTGAAGCGGAAAACGATATTCAAGTGACTTGTATGTGGACAGCCTATTCCATGTGCACAACCTAAAATGACTTTACGGGCTGGGACGTCCAGTGTCATTCTCATGACGTGATCAGCCCATCGGAGCCTCATAAAGCTCGTCATTGTGGCGGCTCCTCCATTGTCCTTCCTCACATGCGGGGGCAAAAATCACGCTGAGCATCTTCCTCTCGAACGCGGCCAAGAGGGTTTCGTCAGTTTTGGACATAGCCCATGTCTAAGAGGCGTATGTGAGTACTGGAACTATATAAGTTCTATATAGTCCCAGCTTCGTTCGTCGCAGCAGGTGTTTTAAGTGAAGAATTTTCCTCAGACTGTAGTATGACCGGTTGGTAGCCAGTTATCAAAGTTATTGATTATCAAACATCAAAGTTATTGATGTTGTTAGCAGGGCCGCTGGTGGTGCCACCATCAACTTGGGTTTTGCCTCGTTAATCTCCAACCCAAGGTTTTCTGCCGCCTGCTCAATCCTTTGTTAAGCATCCGCTACGTAGGAGATCCGTAAACCAATGATGTCTATGTCATCAACGTATGGCCCATCTCCTTGGCGCATCTTGGTGGTAGCAAAAGGCTCTCAGAATTTACCATCCACCATCACGTGGCATGTGACGTTGGTCATTGTTATTTGTTATTTGTTATTTATTTTAAATTCAATGGGCCTCATGTGACCCCTTTGAAGCATTTTAAGATTAGTTTTACAATTATGATGACGATTATGAGAAAACAAATTAACAGAAGTTGACCGCACAGCACGAATACAGTTTAAAAACGCATAACGCGACATGTCAGGTTCGTAACGATCACAAACAGCATTAAACTCTGGGCACATAATTAAAAACGGATCAGAGGAACCGAAACGACTATGACTTTCCTCTACGTCAAGTAACATCCTAGCACGGAGCCTTCTAGCTGGGACGTATAGATTCAGTCTGGAGAGCAGCGTCGGCGAGTCAATTCGATAGTCAAGCAGCCCAGCAATAAATAATCTCTGCGCATTACAGTTCCGCTGTTTTAGCGACTCCAGGCCAAGTAATGCGCAGCGTCATTCGTACTAGTCTGGTAAGTTACATTTATTTAACATTACATTTATAATGTATCTCTACATCAATAAACATCATACCTCATTACGAGTTGAGATGGAAGATTTTATAATTATCAATACTAAATAAAATGAGTGATTACAATGCAGAATTAAATCCTTTGCTTATTTTTATAGATTGATAGCCTGCTTTACACTCCTCACATATTCTATTTCAATTTATTCACTTTTCATGCACAAGAAGAAGCCATGAAATACGTTTTTACTTATCAACTCCTTTCAAAACTCGCCTTAGAATTTATAGGAATGTAGAATTTTTCAAATTTTTCAATTTTTTCTAAATTTAAATTTAAAGATTTTAAAAATATTTC
Organism: Anopheles marshallii; assembly: GCF_943734725.1. Taxonomy (NCBI): domain Eukaryota; kingdom Metazoa; phylum Arthropoda; class Insecta; order Diptera; family Culicidae; genus Anopheles; species Anopheles marshallii. The sequence goes on from NC_071327.1 coordinate 53,234,587, forward strand.
ACAAGTGTACAGCACACCATGCCCCTTAGTCCCCTATAGAAATCTGCACACTAAAAAACCCGTTCGGTATTTTTACATTCACGAAAATCACCCCGAATGAAGGAAACCCTCTTACCACTCGACACTTGGCCAAAAACGGTCGAAACACAAAACATCCATAAAACGCCACCAAGAACCTTTTGACTCGCTAGACGAAGAAAACGTATCTCGCACGTAACGAAAATGTACGAAAACCATAAAACCGAACGCCGTCCAATACATTTATATATGTATGGTCAAGCAGTAAGACGGAGAGCTCATCGTTCGAAGCGATAACTTCCCTCTTATATGGGCTGGTTGGAGCCTCCAGGGCAGAGCAGAAGGGCAACTACATAAAAATCGTCTTTAGCTATGCGCTTTGGAAGAAGACTCTGCACGTCAATCAGCAGCATGAACACGCAAAAATTGCAACAGAAAAAATGCTTCGAAATATTTACCATTTACCGTCGTTAGGCGGAGTCTGTGTGTTTGTGTGGCTACGTGGAGGAAGACGGGCTTTACTGTCCATTTTACAACCCACTCACACACGGACAAACAATCGCATCTCGCACCAAGCAGTGATGCACATTAATGTGTACGTCAAACGCTTCAGGTAACTAGGGAAATCCCACCCATTGAAAGCGAATACAGCGACGAAGGAATTTAGGGGTGCACAACTGCAACTCAAGAACAGATAAAAAATGACAACGGAACAGGTTTATTCGGTGTGGAAGACATAAGTTTGAAGAATGTCGGATTGTTTTCTGTAGAAGTTGCTTGATAAGGAAATCGATACGCAGTGCAATACCCGTCTGTTGTAGAATGTCTGAGTACTCAAAAATAAGTGCATCAAACAAATCTAGAGAACGATCATGACCCAATTGCTTCATATAGGGGATGATCGAGGTTAGCGTTTCTTCATTGCCGACACTAAAATCAAACCAACTCCTCCAGTGATATAATAACCACTCTCATGAGTGGTGAGGGCAGCAGTGGTCTTCAACAGAAATATAAACCTCTCAACAGTGAAGACGAGTGACACGCCAGCGAAACACAAGTTGCATGCTGATAAGCAACTGAAACCACCTCTTGATATGATAATGCAGGAAGTGGTCTCATGGATCAGAAGAGCGCATCCAGCGGCACCTTAACTGGAATTTTTACTATCTCAATCCCGGGTGCCGCACTTCAAACGTATTATCGATTTGAAAATAAATGCATTAGAAACGTGACTCAATCACCAAATAATGCCGCCTCCCACAGGAGCAAGTTTTATGTATGCCTGTGTACTTACAATAAAGCATGCAAAAAGGTACCACCCACAACGGTGAAACGCATCACAGAGAGCATTATCTCTATGATCAGGCACAACCACAACAACAACAAAAATCATCTCTTTACGGATTGATGACACATGCACCAACAGGATGCAGTGCACTAGTGCTGACAGTTGATGAATGCACAAGCAATTACTTATTTAACAGGTGAGTCATAAAGCGGCAAACTAGCATTGCGAACGCTTACGAGAGGTACAATCTGTCGGGAAGAATTGAGTTTTGTTTGAGGCGGAGATGTACTTCACCCAGAAAATAAAAATTGATGGGTTTTGTTTGAGATTGTTAAGGGGTAACACTAACTCATATTTACAACGAAGTGTTCACATCTAAAAGTATACGTTTTCACCAGTGTACTAAAAATAATTTTTAAAACGCAAATACGTATGTGACATGATCCATATAGGAAACATATTTCTGTTTTTACAATAGTGACACTATGGTTAAAATCAACAAAAAAAAAATGATGAAATTGCTCTCAAAAACCATATTTCAGCATTAAGATGGCACGTAACTTTGCAAAAATCTACCATTTTTTAGCATATTCATGAAGATCTCATTTGATTTAAATGATTTTCCTGTCATTTAATCATGTCACCTTAAGAAAAAGATGGGTTTCCTTACGAAATCTCAAAAGAAATTCTGCGTAATGTTGCAGCCTGTTTGAAAAAGTTGAATATTTAAGCCATTTTAACACAGAATCAGGCCAATTTTTGTTACAAACCATTCGTAGAAGACCAGAGCACGTTTCGTATTATCTTACTACACATATCTTAAAATCTCCGTCTATATCTAATCCGGGTTCAGAATCGATTATTCTGGAACGTTATTGAATTAACCTTACACATTTGATCGTAAAACATTCAGACCGCTGGATGATATTTTGAATGGATTGGAAAAAACACCATTTCTGACAAAGCAATAAAACTTCACTAACAAAAAGAAATTAGTCTCAAAATATATGATTTCAAAGAATAAATAAAAAATGAGTCATGATAATTTGATAAATTCGCAGGATTTCTACCAATTCCTGGTACTGATTTGTTTAACGCTGGTCTGAGATACATGGTCTTGAATTGCATCGATATTCTTGAAACCTTAAGCTTCGAGGAGATGTAATACATATTATACTGTTATTACAGAAATTATTATACTGTTTCGAACATACTGTCTACGTATCGCCTGCTTTCAAGTCTTACTTGATTTGTATCGAAAAATTCATCTTAAAAACAAAATATGTAGCACACCACATCTCTGCATACTAAAAAATTACATAACACAGCAACGATCTTCCAGATAGCGGGGTATAGTAGTAATCCATTTAATAAAAATGTATTACTTTATGGTTTCATAAAATTCCAACATTATATAAAAAGTCGTCATCAAATGGAAGAACTTTCCTTGTCTAAAAAAACACAATAGTTAATCATATTACAAGATTTAAACACACATTAGTATATGCTTTAGTTTTATAATACTTTTAAAGCTAGCTTTTATTTGTAATCTCGTAAGAAACATTTCCGAATGATAGTTCATCATCCAGCAAAACTGTAGTACATTCTTATCGCCAACAATGTGCGGTTGACGTTGGCCTGTTACCGGCCACATATCACATCACAGCTCCCTTGAAACCACACAGAGCCACACTCGACTAGCAAAACATTCATTCATTGTCGACAGATAATCGGCCACAACACAGAAACCAGACCGACCACCCGTAAATCCATCAAGATACGGAACCCACAGCTTATCAGTGTGCGAGCATAAGAATGAACAAGCAACGGACCCCGTGCTGTGATGTGTTCGTGGGCATATACGTTCGTGCGGCGATTGTACAGTACGCTGTAGATCTGTCATACTTATGTGTGTTACGTGACGGGTTTTTGGTATGTGGAAAATGTGGCCGTTTTTTTTGAGACAATTTTTAATTATTATTTAATTCCTGCAACGTGTTCGTTTCGCACGAGAAGGCCACTTTCAACACCGGCAATTAGCAACTTCTGTGCCATGTGCGTTTGAAAATAACGTTACCAACAACCCCTCCCAGGGTCGTTGGAGATAAGATCGAAAGTGTGAAAAGCTAACGTACGCACAAACACACACATACGCACCCGCAAAACCATCCCGTGCCCATGGAAATTATCAGCTTTTCAATTTAGTGGTGTGAAAGAGAATCACTGATGGAAAATTTTGACTGCTGACTTTTCACAACCGTTCTTATCTTTTGACAGATTTGGCGTTTACACGAGATTCACGATAAGGTTCCCAAAGGGTCGATATTCTGTTCTGTTTCACAATTACCATATCGCAAGAAACTAACAGCTTTTTGCTGAGACAATTCCATCTGTGGACTTCAACTTATCAATTCATTCTTTGACGAATGTCTTTTTGAAACCTTTAATATTTTTCATATTGAAATACATCCCAAACAATTGTGTTATAATCTATTGTTCACAAAACCCCAAAAAGTCCTTTTTTGAGCTCCCAGTTCATATGACCACACGCCGAAAAACAGCTCAGGCAGAATGAATAACTCAACTTTACCCATTTAAAATACAGAGATGAACTAACGGATGAAGAGAAGAGAAATTTAATTCTTTTTCAGGATTTAAGAGATAAGGGAGCGACTTAAATCGTGAGTTTACTCTTGTGGGAGTTACTTGCGATTTAAATGGTGAGTTAAAGGTTCCCACAAGAGTTATTTCACAAGAGTAAATTCACGATTTAAATCGTGAGTTGAAAGGTCGTCGTGAAGAATTAAATCTTAATTATTTTGAAAGATTTAATTCTTTGGGGATCGCAAATCGCAAAGAGTTATAAATACTCTTCTTCGATGTTATGAATAACTCACTCCCTGGAAATATTTAAATCATTTACTCATTCTGAATCATCGTGCACATCACTGATGACACATATTTTAAATATGGTGATAATATGAACCTTTACATAAATGTTCCTAGTAATTCCCACGATTGTTTTACAAATATTGATCAGGAAATTATTAAGTGCGTATTGGAATGCATATTTAAAACCATTGTCAAACAACTGTTCTTTTAAAGAGCATACTAAATCGTCAATTCATGCTTCATCTTTCCGTTAGTAAACGGAACAGATGTATGTATTTATAGGGAACATACATCTGTTCATTACAGTACATCTGTACAGATGTATTTATAGGGAATTGGGGGGGTTTTGTCATAGAACCACGCGAGTGTGCTTTAACGTGATCACCAATAGCACCCATAAAAGACATACCGGTTCAACGAAAAATCATCAGTCAGCTCAGCACACATCACAGTAAGATAAAGAAACCTATGCCGTTGCATGTATGGTTGGTTCAAATTAGATGAATCTAAATAATTGAACTGAATGAATGAATCTGAATCTCAATTACATAGATTCAAGAAATCTGAAAGATTCAATTGAATGAAATGACCCAATAAAGCTGGATTAATGTAACTTCAGGGAGTCTATTTCTGTTTGTAATGACATCTCACTTAATATTCACATGAATGACTCTTCTCAAAAGATTCATTAAGTGCAACACTAGTTGCATGGCGTCTTTTCGACGATCGTGTTGAATAAACACTATTAGAAACAGGTTTGAATGAAAATTGATAAATGGCATTATTTGTTCGTTATCTTAACAGGGATTCTTCTCTTTTCGTTTGTTCCTTGATTTTGACGTTATCTACTGCCAGCTTCTCATACAAATTGGAAAGCCAGATAAACTTAGCGAAAGAGGTTTAGATTGTTTTCCTAATGAAAAGCTTCGGTCATCCGCTCGACAAATGTCAAAACAAAGCATTTTGCTAACTGATCAGAACCAGGTTAGACCATAGTTTCCGTATGCTAAAATGTAAACAAACATTTTTAATGAAAATTGTTTCTTTTGAAATGAAAAAGTTGGTTGTTTAACAAAAAAAAAAGGACTATTTTAATAATCTGATTATGATATTGTCTTTCTTTTTTTCGTTAGAACGGCCTGGCGCTATCGACTTATTTTACCACGTAGCCGGATAGTCAGTCCTTGCTACGGGGGATTGGCCCGGATGCTTCTCTTGCTTCTAAGCATATACACCTAGATTTTCTTGGTTCTTAACGATACTTTCTACAAAAAAATCCAACCCTCTCCCACTCCTATCACACAACTATCAATAGAATGGCGGATAGAAATCCGGATCCCTGTCGCACACCCTCTCTTACCAGTTTCCATATTTCTTCAGTTGAGGAGCAATTTGCTTCGGTTTGTTGGCCACCCCGCGCGCCAAGGATGTGGTGGCGTTGACAACCGGCGAGTTTACGGTCGCCGTCAAAGGCGCCGCCGTCGCTCCGTGCCGTTCGTCGTTATTGTGCGTGAGTGTGGGTGTCGCTTCCGAAGAGATGGGGAGATGCCGGGGCGTTCGGTCGCTCTTTTTTGTTTAACGCACAGGGATTACGCAGTATGAAACCCTTGTGTCACTGCGTGTGTGTAATTACCGGATGTATTAACTGTCGCTGCTACTACTGTTCCACTGGGCGCAAAAAAAAAACAATCCGTACAAGACAAAACAACACAACTGTTTGTCTGTTGTTTTTTCTTCTTAACACGTACTCACACTTAACTGCTGAAAACAGTGTATCAATGCTGGCTCGCCTTAACGTACACAGGAGAGGACTTATTCCTTCTTTTCGCGTGCACTTGTTCGACAGTGTTCGAACTATCCTTTTCTTTATTTTTCACCACTCCTTTTAGGGCCGAATTTATGGGATGGATGTCTTGCACACGTGTCCACTCCAGAGCTTCGCGCACAGGTGAAACAAAACACGTCAAATTGCACTCACGTGTGAAACAATCGGTGCCTTACTGCCGCTGTCGTCTTCTAGCACACATACACAAGTACACACACCACACATACACCAACAAAATTACACTGGCTGAACACACACACACTCAGGCTGGAACACCGAATTGGAGGGTGTAGGGTGAAATTCAATTTCTTAAAGAACAGAAAAAAATAATTATTAATTCACTTCTCCTAGCTGTTGCGCTACACTCACACAAACGAACGCAACGCCCATAAACACGATGTGCACACATAAAAAAACATCGCCGATAAATTATTCGTTTCGCATTTAGTGCGTAGATGGCAATATATTTATAGGGAGCGCAGCACACGATGAAAATTTTATTTTCCTCGGTTGGCTTAACCGCCGCCGGAAAAGAGTCGAATCCATAATTCCGAACTGGCCTTTGCGCCCCACGTGCCCGCGCCCCGGTCCGATTGGTGTAAAACACACCGCGACGTCGATTGCGAACCGGAAACAAATAATTGAACAACACACCAACGATTGGAGCAGAGTGCCGCGCGCGCGTTCGCACACGAAACTCGCAAACGTACACACACAGCCACACGTTACTGTTGATATCGGTACAGCTTGCACTCGTTGTACGTAGGAAAGAGAAAGGGCACCTGTCTGCTTGACACTGTTTTTCTTCCTTTATTTCTACAGCAACCCGCGCGCACACACAGAAGTAATGAAAAAGCCGGTAAAACCACACCGAAGCAAAAAAAACACACACACACACACAAACGGAACGCACTACGAACGCTTATCGCAATGGGGAATATATTTTCCACCGTCCTCTACCTCTTCTTCTTTGCTCTGGCAAAGAGATCCGTTTCGTGGTCGCTCTTTCGGACAAGTCGAGCTCTGTAGAACGTGTTATGTGTGTGCTCGCACACACTTGTTTCCTCACATGTTTTCAAATATTGTACGTGTATTTAACCACACTTTGTGCCAGCGTTTGTCCGGATCGGCACGGGGAATTCTCACCTCCGGGTCATATCGAACTGAGCGAAGTAATACACGTTTTTTATGTTCTAACCCACACACAACGTACTGTTCCCAATAAAAAAAAAAACAACTATCTTTCCTCGCATACTTGGACGAGGATTTGTAGCGTAGCGAAATTTGGTACTTTTAATAACTCTTTTCAACGCCAGAGGGGGGAATAATCCGTCTAGTTGGCTTGCAAGAAAGATATGGGATGATTTTGCTTACTGCATGTACACCACCACTACTATTACCGGGCGCAAATCAAGAAGAATATGGCATAACATAACAATTCCACTTGACGCTGTGTGTAGTGGTGTGTGATAATATTTGCATCTCTCTCTCGTTGTACCTTTCTTTCTTTTTTCCCCTCTCTCTATCTCTCTCTCTCTCTTACATTTATTCCCCTGCTCGTTCATCCCGTGCACTTGACTGATTTTATCTGACAGTTTTTATCTGTCAAGTGTACAAAGGAGATGGCGAGAGATAAAAAGTCAAACATCTCCTTTGACCACTGAGCCAGAGAACTTGTCAACTTGCTGCTTTCACTATCGCTAAACTCTCCACCAAACGATAATTGTACGATTGTTGCATCATTTTCCTGGACTTTATTTCCTTTCAATTTTTCTTATAGTTGCTATATAAAATGAATTGTCAAGTTCGTGAAAGACTATCCAGAAAAATGACCTTTTATTCTGAAAAAAAAGAGATTTACAACGCCTAATTTTGTTCACAATTTACCCTCTGCCGGTACCATTTCCATTCATTGGCACCGGGCTCATTCCCTCCGTCCCATAGATAGCCCATCAAAAAGGTTGTTCTTCCATTTGTTAATTTATCCAAATTGCTCAATGATGATAATTCACGCCTAGTGAATGAATGTGTGCCAGTCGTGATCCGGTGTTAGTGAATGAACGCAAGGGGTCATCATTAATCAACCACGTCATCTTTTCCCGCATCACATTCACCGCCCCTCTCATGTCCAGAAATTGGAACCGATACCGAAAAGTAACACTGTTTTCATACAATTCCTATCACATTTGTCCATTTGCTCTCGCAGAACAATTTCTATCTTAAAACCTGTTCTTTAGCTAGCAGCACAAACAACAACTTTTTTTTGCCTTATTATCGCTAACATTTGACAACTATTCCTCACCGAAACTGGCACAAAATCTGCTCAACACCCATTGCCGACGGTTTGCGACGGAACACACTGCGCCACGACCACCGACGAATTATTGGCAATCCATCTCATCGCCCCAAACACCTATACCAACTAGTCAAGCTCTCCTGCTTCTACTTGCACGTTGAAGCAGAATGTGTCAAACGGAATCAGTAAAATTGAACCAGCCCCCATCGATGTGTGCGCCGCACGATTGCGTTATTTTCACACACATTCAAGACGACACGCGCTAGTTGCCCTTTCCTACAAGCACACACACCTCTGGGCAGTTTGTGCATGGGGTGGGGAAGGGTAATAGATGTGTCTCTGCCGATCATGGTGGGGAGAGTACGAGAAGAACAACAAAAAAAAAACGAAAAACAGAGGACACACAACTCGAAATGACAGAAGCGCGGGAGCCAATATGGCCGAAAGGCGAACGAACCAACACACGAGGTGTGTGTGTGAAACGATTGAACAAAATTAACCAGCAAGAAAGAAAAGAGTGCCGGGCCAGAGAGCGAGACTACAGCGGTGAACATCGTTCAGCAGGCAAACACACGGGGGGCCTGCTTGAACTCTCTTCCTTTCCGAACTGCATTTGACATTTAGATGGGGCATAGTGGAACCCGAAAACGAAACAGTACAAATAAAACTAAAGCAAGTTGCAATCAGTTAGACCACGGACTTTGCACTCTTTTGTTTTCAAAAAGTAATGATTTTGAGATAGTTTATGGCGGTTGCTGAGATTCGGATCTTTGGAAATGATGAGCCAACATTTGTTCAATGCAACAAACTGAGCTGTTCTATACCAGACCTGTGAAACGCTACGATGCTATGGCGGCCGGGTAGTGTATTGCTAGCATCCCCGGTTTTCTCACCACAGGATCGGTTCTAAATCCCATCCAGACCAATCACAGAACCGATACACAGGATTAACTATCCAGGTACGGGGAAATAAAGTAAAAGAAAGTTAGAAATGACAGCCATGACCTAGTAGGTCGTTATGTCGTGAAAAAGAATACATCTTCTTCCCTTTATTCGTGAATAGGATTATATATTCCTATATCTATAATGGATCATCCCTCACTCTCGTACTCAGAGTCCGTACTGGACGGTTGAAGTATAAACATGGACAAAGGGTCAGACAAAATTATGTCATCAAATCAGGTTAAGTGTAAAGGTTTTAAGTTATAAACTGAGAGGAATTCGCTTATTTATAGTAGCTTCTATCTATATAACTAACAAAAGCTCCATTTGTTTGTTTTCTATTGTTTCGTTGCAGTTTCGAGTTGCCATCGATGGTCCGGTTTTCAAGAGGCATATAGGCACAATAGCACTGCCACATCATCATCAGTCATAAAAGGTCTGATATAAATATACAGTCGATACCGGAGATACGCGAAGATACTGAGATAGATTTTTATCCGCGTAAGTCGAGAACCGCGTATCTCGAATATTGGCTGTATATGACCAAGGAGAAGCAACACAATACAATGGAGTTAAGATATGTTGCAGAAAACATTTTTTAACAGCTAATGTTCACGCAACATTTTCATAGTCCTAGTCCTTGGTAGTACAAGCAAGAACTGGCTCGCAAACGAAATATAACACTAACACGCTTTCAACAATCCATTCTTTTCATTTTAATAATGCATTTGAACAGAAAATAATACATTATTGCCAATTATAATATGAACTACAACAGTTTTCCGTTTTTCTTTTACAAATATCCTTGATAACTGTTCGGCAGAACTTCTGCCTCGATGACTTGAACCGCTGCACTACGAGTTTGACTAATACTTAACACGCACACACCCATCTGTACGTATCGTACCATCGCATGTATCTCTTTCTCTCTCCCTCTCCTTCTTCACATTGACACTAAATTGACTTGGGAGACTCATGCTGTATGTGTTTGGCCATTGCACACCAAAATAAGTGAATGCAAAATGTGCTCACGCGATAGTGTACGGCACTCGCATACATACACTACAGCTATATGTAAAAAGTAATTCAATTCTACTGTTGCATAGCGCGCTGAGTAGCTCTTCGTCATTCGTTAGTTGCATTTAATGCATACAATATGTGTAATTTTGGTTTAAAAAACCAGTTAATCATATGAAAAATATGAACGAGCAATTCTATTCCTATGTTTATGATCTGTGAACACGGTTGTGGCGTTTGATGTGTAAGGAAATTAATTTACAAACTGATAAGTTCATATTATAATTCATACTTGAATTATTGGGCTTCATAATAACTCTCCAACATAATAACAATTAAGCATCTGAACAATAAACGTACAAAGCAAGACATGTTGAAACGAAAGCTTCTTCAACATGGTGAAAATGCATTAATAATAATAATTCATCAATCAGAAATTAAATTAAATCAAGGCATGATATTATGAAATCAAAATGCTATAAATATATTAAAGGCCGTATCACACGATGGCTTTTTAGTGGTTAATTTCTGTCAAACCGCGTTTGACAGATTTTAGTCATTCGAAGAAAAAGACATTCGACATGACCAATTCTATTTTGCCATCGGATGGTGTTTTCTGTCAAAGTTAAAATTGTGTGTAAACATCAACCGTTTGGTGTGGGAATCATAGTCGTTCTCGGGCCGATCATTTCAACAGTGATGTTTCGTTCAATGAGATGTGAATAAACCATGCTTTTTGTTCTAGAAATAAATTAATGACAGAAAAAAAACCTTTGGGCCAGGCTCAATGTATTACACGGTGCAGGTGGAACTTTGCGTCAAAGTGCGGATTTTAAAAGAAAATAATCAGCCAAAAAACGCTCATGTATTTCGGGTTTAAAAGGTAATAATAACAGAAAATGAGCAAACACTAATTGTAAAAAAATCAACGAGCTAAATACATAATAATAATTAAAATTATGGTTACTATTTTCAAGCAGTTCCCTTATTAAATTCTCAAAACAAATAGACTGGCACAACATTACACGCAATCTTAATTTTTTTCTTCAAAACTGCACCTATCAATACATGGTTTATGGGCATTTTCATAATGTTGAAGAATGTGTGCCAGTGATATTAGATAACTTTTTATAGTTTTTCCTCTGCACCCACGAAACCGAAACACACACGCGGCGGTTCGGTTTGGTTCCCTCCCCCAAGGGTGGGATGTCTGCATTATGCTGCGCTGCTGATGTCTTTTAGTGATTCCAACCACTACACACAAAGCAAACAGTGAGACCGAAGGATCTTTCGTGTAACGTTGCGGGATTACTCTGTGTGAGTGCGTTTAATTCTTTTTACCGGCATTTTTTATAACACTATGGCGACACGCCAAGGTTAAGTTTTTTTTCTAGGTAGGAATAATTATTTACCCTGCCATGAGTATATTTTTCGCTTGCGTACACATTAATCACTATAAAATGCGTATCCATGGATACATTAGCGTTGCAAAAAATGTTATTTGAAAGTTACTCATCTTTAACGAAGAAATAAACAAGGACATGTCACAAAATAAACGCAAATGTAGTACAATTTTCATACAAATAAATTAAATCCATCAAAAACCCATCCACCAAGCGAATCGAACGAAAAAAAAGCCCGTACAGATTGCGTATGCACAAATTTTCTTCGCTAGCCGATGGAATTATTCACTCACACACATTATTCCACCAGCAACGTGACACACTGGCCGATCGCACACTACCGCGATATGCGATGTGAAAAACAACACCAAAAAAGAGATTGGAAAACAAGTTGAGAACAGAATATGGGCACTTTGGCAAACCGCTGACCTCTCTTTCCCTCCTCAGATCGTTCAACTCACACAACCACATCTACAGCTGATGATGTCGAGTAAGCGAACGTGTGACACGCACACCAATCGTTTGCCTCGAAACACAAAAAAATGAGTTAAAAATATAATCCCTCTGGTGGGGAGCAAAGCAATGGAAAGAATTAAAACTGTTGCTAGAAATAATATTCATAAAAATCTTTTCGCTAAGACAATGCGAGTTCGAATGAGAGAAACTGAGAGAAAAAATGTAATTCTCACACACTTTCTCACTAATGTTCAGCGAATTGCACACATCTCAGCGAACAGGGTTTGAAACCCTACTACGGGCAAGTATTTTCTCTGCTTTTCTACACTAATAAACGCACACACACACGCACACCACCTGCATATTTCAACTGATAAATGCGCGCACTCACACAGCTGTGAGCAGTAGCGAAAAAATCCCACATTCCCTTTTAGGTGTTTCGAAAATTGGGTGAAAATTTCTAAATTCATCCGTCTCACATCGCACGGGTGAGTGTGAGTTGTGTGCGGTGAGAAGTGTTTTTTCCCCACATCATATCATTTTGAAGCTGCTCACTGTGGGGCGAGATAAATTTAGACGTTTTAAGCTTTCAACTCTTTGTCCCCCTTTTATCCGTTGCCATTTTCCTTACAAGGTAAAAATTCATCACGCTTTTTTTGGTTGGCATATGACTTTTGCGGTGGTTGAGAGATGAACGTTTTCTGTGCATTGCCACTCTGTTCGTAGAAGGGAACATTGTATATCCCGTGTACACGGTTCTACACACGGTAGCACACAGCATATCACACACCACCACACACTTTATCGACTGAACACACGCAGGCACATTCGCTCTCCTTCTCGCGCGCAACGGGATAGGGAGCGTTCGCTCTTTTTCTTTCCTTTTGCAACAAGGGCTCACCACTTGTGCCATATCACACATCATCGTCATATCCTGTTTTGCGATCGCGTACGTTCCATTTTCACTACCTTCACGCGGGATGGGCACACGGGTTATTGGCGTGCGTGAAATCATTCGCGTGCACACACAACGATGAAATAAATCTCACCGGAAATTCAACACTGCATAATCAAAGGTTGGCGCTGCCACGACAAAAAGCACCCATGGTCGAAAGACGACCGGACCAACCACGAATGAAAGAGGCAACTCACTCGCGCACTGTCCGTGTGAGGAGTTTGAACTGTTGTGCGAGAGAATGGATCTCGCACCGTCTGGCTCTGTGTGCTCCGACAGGGTCTCGCACACAACCACACTAGAGCACACGACCCGCACCCGCAATGGTGTGTGCGCGCCTGGTTCGCTACCAGTATAGGAGGGCCGGATTTCTGTTCATCTTCGAAACAATCCTCGGCGAAACTGAGTCGAGCTACACAACATGATAATTGTTTCGTGCACGATTTTAACAGGCCACTAATTTCTTTCCAAGTGGTACAAGGAAAAACTGCAGAAGGGTAAAATTTCTTCTCCATTCTTATAAAATACCACCACACGAATGAACGGCTCGGAACGGCGATAACTAAAATTCACCAAGAATTACAGAAGCCTAATGTCATATTCATAGGATATACCACCCGAAAAACTTATTCTATTCAACACCTGTTTTATGCATTTCATTTCTACAGCATGAAAAACCGTTTTACCACAATCTGGAGGATTTGTGTTTCAATCAACTATTCCACCGGATAAAAATGAGACACATATTTGCCATCAGTCAATACATCACACGCACACACCTACGTACACGCGCGCACTGTCTCGAACCATCGGCCAGCTACGATGGTGTATACGGTGTGACTTGGTGTTCTGGTTATGGCTACCCGTTGCAATTGCATTTCAATCGTGGCAATCCCGCTGGAACCGTTTTTCACCTTTTAACACGCTTCCGGGTAAAAGTACGATTGAGGTGCGTTAGAACGGGCGTAATACAATGCGCACAACCGTTTTATGATTGCTACTAACCGATTATTGTCTTTTTCTGCACCGAAATACGAAGGAGAAACTTCCAAAACACACTCGTCGCGCACGGCACCTTCCGAGCAAAGTACCCAATTAACGCATCGCTGTGAGCAATTTGACAGTAGATTCTTTCTGCGGGCCGCTCCCCAGTGAACATTTTTACGGCGGGCTTTTGACATTTCCACTACAATAGTCCAATCAACGTTTCGTGCCAAGGTAAATAAAGGAATTTTTATCGTACGACCTAAATTGAACTGCCAAACAGCATTGTTGTGCGAATTCAACGCGATTTATTGGTCATAATAATATCATATTATGAAATTGCCTGATAAAAGAGAAATGATTGCTCTTTTTTGAGAAATCATTTTCATGTTCGGCTCAAAACACTACAACATTAACCATCTATGGTTGATGGCAACGAGCTGATTCAAGCTGGAATGGCAGATGACTCTTGAGTGGTCGAATGCCCAGGTCATAAGCCAAATAAAGAAGCGGCAAGCTTTTGAATATAAATAATAGGCGCTTTGTCTACCCTACATAGAAGGATACATCTCTGCTTAGAATAGATGAAGAAGGTAATAAAAACTTATGTGCTGTTTAACCTCCAAATAACAATCGTAGCCAACTTTAGTAATGTCCATGGAGTCGTTTAAAGTTAGTAGTATTTTGCTGATTTGCAAGTGTTTTGTTCATCGTTCAAAAACGAAACGTTACAAACCGCAATAATTCTGATTCTGGTTGATAAAGTTAAGGAAATATACTCTCTTATTTTATTATTTTTTTCTGTTTTTCTGTAGCATTTAAATTTGAGCGTTATGTGAAAACTCGTAAAAAGAAGTACTCATTCCAATACACCCTCTTTGACGCATCTATATGACTGACTTCATAATTGCTGTGATGATTGAATTGATTCGCAAACAAATTCATTGTGCCATACTGTACATCCTAGCCATAACCTTTTTGCGTAATGACATAGAGCAAACTAAGCACTTACCTGTAGAACTGATTGATCTGCTTGCACCAGCCGATTGCACGATCCGTTGTACTTTTGTCATAACGGAATTACTGGCACGATGAGCACCATCACCACCAGATAACGTGGGCTGCTGATCCGGGATTGTATTGGCACAAGATATTACACTTCCACTATGAATATAACTATCACTACTGTTATCACCGCTGGTTTTTGTCACGCTTGGATCTACCTCCACGACCGTTCTGATCGCCTCTGTGGCGCCAAGTAGTTCACTGCCAGCATTTATTCCGATGGCACTCGCAAAACCAGAATCACATCCAGGAACAGTCTGGATATCGTTTGGAGCGTGTATGACTGCACAAACCCGTCTGCTATTGCTATTGGGCGAATCTTTTTTCACCTTTATGTTCACAAATCCCGAATCCTGTCCATGGCTGCTATTGGATTTGGGAACGCTACGGTTCCCTTCGGTCCGGTTCGCTACCGATGGTAGGCTGCCAGTTTCAACTACTGGTACTGACGGTTCTTCATCCCCTCCGATAGTGTGGCGGTGATGTTCAACGCTACTACCAGCTCCACTGCTGCTGGGATCAGGTGGTAAAGCGGTCAGTTCCAGGCCGGACCCGCCGACCGTAGCTACTAGCGGAACCGAAGTAGCTTTGTTGTACGTGAGCAGCTCGTCAACACTAGCGATCGTTTGAATGGATGGTCCAGCGGTGATCCCCGCTGGCGTTGATAGATTCGTTGCGGTCAGTACTGACGGTTGAGCTACCAGGGGTGCTGCTATAGGTGTCACCTCATACGTGATGCAACTGACCGGTGTTGGAGTAAGCTGGAAACAGAAATTTATTTCAGAGTGATATTACTAAGTTTATGTCGCAATGTGTAAACACATTTTTGATTATTTTATATAAGTAAGCAAGTTGTATCTAGAGTGTCTTAGATGATGGTAGTGGTGTAAACTAGGGATGGGAAAAGTTCCTAAAAAAAGGAGTGGTTCGAATCTGTTCACTCCTTAAAAGGAACCGCTCCAAAAGGTTTTTTTACCTGACTTTTTATCACCCGTAGGAGCGGGGGGGTGGGGGGGGGGGGGGGTGGAGGGGTTAACTTGTTGTGTATGTTTGAATATAAGGTATACCATTATTTTTTCGGTTTATTTTTACCGTTCATTTTACCATTTTATTTTCATTCCCAATCACATGCCATATTTTTCTACTTTTCATCACTTTATCCTTATAATTTATCATTTTTATCCATGAATCACTTTATAGTTCAATGTTTGGAAGGAGCAATTTTTGGACCATCGTTCCAAAGAGCGGTTTTTGGACCATCGTTCCAAGGAGCGATTTTTGGACCGGCGTTCCAAGGAGCGATTTTTGGACCATCGTTCCAAGGAGCGATTTTTGGACCATCGTTCCAAGGAGCGATTTTTGGACCGTTGTTCCAAGGAGCGATATTTGGAACGGTTTCGAATTGATTGTGATTTCAGTTGCATAAATATAGGCGTTTAAAATAATATTAGGGTTCAGTTATCTAGTTGGGTTGAATTACAATGATCTTTTCACTATCACAAGGTCAACGACATGTCTAAATTGTGCCAGGCATGTTTCATAGAGTTTCGCGGATTCGGATGATGCGGCAACGTATTAAACAATATGATCTGAATGAATTAAAATTTTAATTAATCTATTTCTTTGGAACGATAGTGTGGCAGAAAATATTTTTAAATTTTGCTCAATAGCTGTTTATTCATTAGTGACGGTCAATTTAACCAGCAGCTGTAAATGTGTACGCCCGCATAGTATGCAATCACGTGCACCACCTCATGGTGGATGCTTTCTATTGCATTTGCATTAATTCAATAAAAGGAAAGAATGTAAGAGAAATAGCGTATAAGTTTATCAGCGGTTCAATAAACTAAAACTGAAAACACTGCGTACACTATGAAAACGAAACAGCTGGGATGGCATTGCATACATTTAGGCGCTCTCCGAAATGAGCCACAATTCAATCATGAAACAATACTTATTTTTTCATAATAATAATATGATCATACGTCCATACTATCAAATTACTACATCGATCAACAGTTAAAGTTAATATTACTCAGATCGCTAATACAGTCAAGCTGTCGGCTCTTTCTCTCTCTATTTTCTCAAACAGTTTCATTTTCAATTAATTCTTCACGTTACATACGTAGCGTGTGAACCAAAGCAAAGCGAATGATTTGTTATACGTCACAAGAGACATCAAACGAGCGAGTTAAACGTTATCCATCCTGCTTCTGCGGCCCACCATCAGGACATCACGGGCGAGGCAGCCAGATTTCGACGAACAAAGAAAATCTTCGCAATGCGTACCTGTTGATTGGAAATCGATTTTCCCGAGGGAACTGGGAACAGATGCAACAAGTGAACGTGGCGCAAGCTATTAGCCCCACAGATGGCAGCACCGGATTTTGGTAGGTTGAATAGGCGTCCCTGTTTAACATTCACGCCAACACATCCCGTACACATTTTCCCCTTGTGTACACTTGTCGAAGGACATCACAAGAGATGTAATGTTTCCCATGAACATGCATTCCATATGGCAACGCAAAGCTTTGCACACGTGCACACATAAAACCATGTACTATGTGGATTGTTTGATCTTCCATTTATTGCGGGAAACGTGGGCACACTGCGGGATACTTCCGGAACCATCGGTTGTTGTTTGGTCAAGACAGGACGATTTTCTTATGAATGTCAATTGTTGGAGGGGTTTTCACCCAGTCATCGAGACATTTTATCTATTTCTTGTTCTGTTTGTTTTTTGTACTTATTTTAATCTACCAAACTTCACTCAATTCAGGGTTTCGGTTAGACTAAAGTACTCGATACAGATATTTATGACTAATTTCCCACAAGCGAGATTATATATATATTGCTTTATAACATATTATCAATGTAACCAATATTCTCGTGAATGTTGTCTTGGTGTATTGACGCAGCAATCGTATCAACATCTGGAAACTAATTTTAAATTGTTAATTCGCATACCTGATAGTTATTGTGTAACAAATAAGCATGTCGGCCTTTCCCGTAGCCATAATGATTTCAGGAAATCAAACACAAGCGGAAGCCGCACAAAATCGAAAACCAAACCCCCACGGGTGTGCACTCAAATTCGAAAAATCCAATTAATCAGTCGCGATTCGGAAAATGGTTCAAACGGGACGCGTTGGACCATTTTCATCGAATGGCTATTTGAGAAGAGCCCACGCACTCGCTGTGCCCGCATTAAGGGTTGAACAAAAAAGGATGGGGAAATAGCCACCATATGGTACGGGGTATGGATGGTTTAAATTTCAGGGTATGTCTCATGTTTTTAAATCCGTCACGAATCACGAACGCACGCCAGCCAGAACGTAAGCTTGTATGAAATGATAAGATAAATACAGCTTGTAAAATTAAATTCCTTTGGTGCCACTGGACACCCCTTAACAAAATGTTGTTATACAAATAGCAATAGCCTTGGGAAGGATATATTTTTTCAAACAGATTTTGCACTGAAGATTTAGTTTTTTTTTCAATTTGATGATAGTTGAATTAAATGTTATTTTATACTTCGCTAATGTATTGAAAGATTATTAATACTCTTTGAAAATTGAATCTGAAATGAAATTTGAATGATTACATTGTGTGGATGTACTCTTCCCGAATTATTTACAGTTACTCAATGAATAAATATTCAACATATATTATATCACTAGCGGCCAGTTTAAGTTGCAACTCAAACAGTAAATTTGATTCTAGTACAATTTGAGCGCCTTTATTTATGCAACCGAAATCATGACCATTTAAAAGAATTAAAATTTTAAGAATTGAATAATTATAGGCAGTCCCGGAGATACGCGGTTTTTGGAAATTTGACAGCTGAGTTAGTTTATAGCACGAAATCTTAACAAAAAGGTGTAAAATTGGTCTAATATAGCTTCAGTTGTCATATAAAACTAGTCGTATAAGAATAGTTTACTTTATTGTATTCTATCACAAAGTAGCCTGGTTTGCTAAATAAATTAGGTGCAGAGAACGAAGTTAACTAACTAACTTTGAAGTATAAACGATTTTACTCCCGGATTCGACTTACGTGGAAATTCGAAATATGCGGATTTTTCACGGGTTATAGCGGTATAATATATATATAATAACAATGTAGGTATAATAGCGTATCTCGGTGACTGCCTGTAATTGTAAATGAATTTGCGCCTGTTTTTCTGTTGCAGTAAACCAACAAGACTGACAAGTTGAAACATTGCATACCTTTAGGCGTATTACAGCAAAGCCACCACCCCTAAGGGGAACTGCAATGGCGAAGGGTACGGAATAGGCAATCTTTTGTTACATTTGTACAAGCGTTTAGTGCACCGTTCGTAGTAATTTGATAAGTAGTGAATTGATAATTGCAGTATGTATGTTACACGAAAATGAAACTTACCTTTTGAATGATGTAACAGCGGGGATTGTAGGACGTGCAGAGATACGTCCCGTTGGCATCCAGACAGAGGGGCAAAGGGTCCACAATGGGCGGTGCCGCTGCCGGTACGGTTTGAAGAATTTGCACGGGTACCGGCTGATGGTGGTGGTGGGTTTGATGAGGTCCAAGGGTAACCGCCTGTTGATGCTGCTCTTGCTGTTGTTGCTGTTGCTGCTGCTGCTGCGGATGATGTTGAAGTTGCTGCTGGTGAGCGGTATAATGCGTCGCTAGTCGCGTTTGGCCCTGCACCGCAGTAACTGATGCTTGCTGTAGCAACTGCTGCTGCTGCTGCTGTTGCTGCTGATGGTGATGGTGGTGATGATGGTGATGGTAATGGTGGGTGTTGGATAGCTGCTGTTGCTGTTGCGTATGCTGCCGTGGACGTGATTGAAGAACGGCCACGTTGGTCGTTTGTAGCTGTAAGTGTGGCTGCTGTTGAGCCGCCGGATGGTGCAGATGATGGTGGTGGTGATGTTGCCCGATCGACGCCGGACTGGCGCCACCGGCCGCATTCGCCAGGGTCGTTATCGTGGACGTGAGGGTGAACGTGCCGCTGCTGGAACTGCCACTGTAGGTGTTTGCGCCACTGCTACTGGTGCCGTTATTGCTCACGGACGAGACGAGTCGATACTTTCGCAATGGCATTATCCGGAAAGGGGCCTACGGTCGTGGCCGGCAAGACGTGGACACAGGGATGACGGATAATGGAAGGGTACCGAGGAAAAGGAATTTCCTAGTTTTCTTCCTAGCTACACGGCACAGGGTAAGGGTTTACACTTGGCGCAAGGACGCTAGTTGTACACTGAGCTCCCTGCACAGTGCCAGACTTCGGCATGCATGCCGACTGCCATCGTCCCGATGGAAACGTTCACTATCAAAAGCTGTAGCCATATGGAACACCATTTTCACACTACTCGCACATCTTGTACTGTTTCATCAGACTTATTTCACATGTTTTTAACAGTTAACTGTTTTTATATTCTGTTGAATGTATTTCGTCTTCAGATCACGTGTTATTTACACTTGAGACATGTTTCTACACACGACTTGTATCGTAATGAAGCACACTGTTTAGCTGAAACATGCTTAGTAATGTGACATATGCTATATACGACTGACCCTGCAAAACACTTTGCTGAATGTATAAGCAACGAGATGATAATGTTCGGAACCAACCATTTGCACTATCGGTTTACATTGGAGTGCTGACAAACACAAGCGCACAACACTTGCGTTGCTAGTCTTCAGCTGAAAATATTACCACGCCAACTGCTAAACAGCAGGTTGTACGGATGCACTGAATTGCCTACCTTTAGGCGCACATCGCAGGATGTAGCATCCACGTTTGACATTTCTCTCCCATTCCCGGTACACTAATTGCACTTTTGCGTAAAAGCAACTTCATACGTCACAAAAGCGGAGATATATTTGCATTTTCAATCTTTTGTTCTTTTATGCTTCCTCGTCCCTTCATTGCCTTTTTCATCCTTTCCTCAATAACAGTTTCGAAAGTATGATAGCGTTTTACGTGCTTGGCGTTATCGATTCCGCTACACTTTTCGGGAACGCACAAAGAGCTTGATTGGAGCGAAGAAAGAACGGTAGTTGTTTTTTTTTTTTTTGTTCCTTGTTCACTTATAACTTCTCTCATAGGGTTCGGTGGAACGGTCGCGGACAATTGGGTGGAAGCGGTTCAGCGAGGAAACCCAAACAACAAGTTACACTGGACGATTGTGTGTCTGTGTGTGTGTATGAGAGATGAATCCGGCAAGCATGATGATCGTAGTGGGCGATGTGCAATACTGCAGACCTCCCCTCCCAAACCCCCTCCCCCCCCCCCCCCTTCCCATTCAACTATAAGACAGATGAGATGAAAGCAAATAAAAATGAGAAAGCGTGAGACAGAGAGAGTGAGAGTGAGCTTTACAGAAAGAGATTCGACCATTAAATGCATTTTATCGCACGGAGTGATTTTTGTGTTATTTTGTTCTGAAATAATTAGTCAAAGTACATTCGATTGATTCACATCGCCATACATCGGAACATTCCACTCACGCACTAGCGCTAAATATTAAAAAACAGAAGAAAGTACCCACACACACGCTGGCGCCGATGAGATTCGACGGGGTTCACGCGCTCTGTACACTTATTTTACTCCCGCTCTCTCTCTCTCTCTCTCTCTCTCTCTCTCTCTCTCTCGCTCACGTGTCCTTTCATACGCCTCCTACGCCGTTCATTCGGTTTTTTCTCAACTTTTCGTACCATAACGTGGAACCGCAATACGTTGTCAGTAGGTCAAAGGTGCGGATTTTACTGAAAAATCACATCATTGCACTATTTCATGCAAACAACTCAAGGGGCGGTAAGATAATGCTGGTGAGCAAAACCCGTGCCCATGGGCAATTTTTAAAGTCCTCATCAGGGCAAAAAGCATACAACGTACCTTCCCGTATGTTTTAGTGCCTTTTGGAGGTAGACGGAAAGAATGGAAACAAATGGAAAGGGGTCGGTAAGAGGTTTGGGGAACGTTTCTTTTTTTTTGCTTCTTATTGCATTCTCTCTCGCTCTCTGCTTAACCCCTTCTTTGGTGAACTATTTGCGAGGTCAAATGGAAATAGCGAACAGCTCCAAACAAAGGACCACACACACACGCACGCACACACGAACCGAACAACAACAACAAATTGGGTATTTCCACCCTACCGCACACAACTTTCTCCACCCCCCGGCCACGGTACGAAGGGATGAAATTGGAAACAGTTGTTCCTCCACTCCCGATTCATCTCCCTCCCGCTCGAACACTCGGCTTGCTTTGACCGGCAATAATAATGCGTTCGCATTGTGGATGCATCTGCTGCAACGCCTGTCTGATGATGCATCGCACGCACACACACACACACACACACACACACACACAGAGACAAACACAACCAGCTGGTTTGGTGGCGCTGGGATGGTACCACCCCCGCGCTCATGTTAACTGGGGTGTTGCAATTTGCGCTACCATACGGTACGGAAAAATTCACACTTTTACTGACCCTAAGTGAAAATGGTTCACCACACCGGGCCGGGCACAAGTGCGGGGTAGTGTCGCCACAGCGCAAAGAAAGCACTCGAATGCTTGTTGGCGCATTGCTAAACACTCATTTGCACACCTACACATATTTCTTTCCAGCTTGATCCAAGCCCAACAGGGCGACCGCTCGGGAGGGTGTAAACTCATGTGGAAAGAAAAACCAAAACACAATGCCCACAATTGCCAAGGACACCGACTGCACGGTGCGTACCGTTTATCTGGAAGTTTGCGGGGAGAAAACCGAGGGAGAAACGCCACCAAACCGGAGAGGCAACCGTGCACGCGCGCGTTCGGTTTGACAAACCGAGTGACTATGTGGTCGCTACTGGTGCACCGCCACTGCTGCCTGTTTGCTGTTTTGTTATCTTTGTGTGTGTGTGTGTGTGTGTATGCGGGGGTGCGATGAGAAAATTAGCACGCACGAGAAATCTCGCGCAGCTGAGATGAATGCACGTTGGGCATTTGGGACGCAACAGTAGTCCAAAACAAAACACGAATATTGAAATTTTGTGTTTACTCACTATTTTTGAAGTTCCCCAAGGTGAGAAAGATGTTAGAAAAGTTTAAAAAAAATCTAAATCTGTATAAATAAACCTCCAAATAGATTAGATCTGGGATCCCTGAAAAAATACAACAATTTTCGAGCTAAGAAAACATTAATACATTTCATTTCAAATCTCAACGCTTTAAAGAAAATGTTTTGTATAAAGTGCGTTAGTTGCGTAAAATATATATATTTTAGCTAATAGTAGCAATCGGAAGTGCCCACAATATGCTTCAAGTACTAGGCGTCTCCATATTGTCGATACTAGGCGTCTCCATATGGTCGATACTAGCAGTATTAAGGTGCGTTTACACGATACGATCTTTTGGTGATGGTGAACCTTTTTCGAAATGCAAAGAATGATCAGTTTTGATTTAAACTTGAACGGTACATTAACGCATCCCAGCACTTGAAATTTTAACCCTTTTTAAAACTATGATATGATAAATTAAGTGTGCCTTTAGTGTCAACAACACTTGGTGAATCGTTTTGATAATTTGTGTTCGTTTGATAATGTGCGAAGTTCTCGAGAACTTGAGTCGAAATAGGCACACAAAAATTAAAAAAAATACATTTTAACGACTTCTGTGTTGATTAAATTTGTGATAAAATAATAAAAGGCAGGGGTTTCTATATATTTTCGATGTGAAAATCAAAGTCGTAAAAAATATTTCAAGATCTCAAATTCATAGGACATAGGACTGCAACGTTTTATGGCGTTTGGATTAAGGTTTCGTACACCTGGAATGAAATGAGTAAAGGGAAAATCTTTCACAAAGCATACACCACAATAATGAATTTTGCAAAAGAACTGAAACCCATTTTCAACTCATAAATACGCATTTTGGAACGCCATCATGCTGTCTCTAACGCGTAACTTCCGATTGAATGATAAAGTTTGACGAAGACAACTGTTCGAATTGATAAATTAACAGCACGCTGCCTGATTGTGTTGTCAACTATTTGTCCACTAAAAACTAATCGCACCAAATCTCACCTAAGCTTTTGTGCCGATATGTGCGTAGTAAATTGCCCACTGTACTTTAAATCTGTGAACAGTTTTCCCAGAACAGTTTTTTCGTACATTCCATTTAAACATTCTATTTCGAGCTGGTCAAGTTAAGGTCAAGTTAGTACATTACCTTTCGAATGACTCATGTGCAAGATTTCCAAATAGCTTCTGCAATCGAAGCGCTCTTTCAAGCACACACCACAGCCTCATAAACGTCATTCGAGCAGATGACAGTGGTCGGATTCAAAACATTCGAGCGGTTTGGATCTACACGTGCGTTGAAGTGTACCTCACCATCTCTTTAGGTACACACTAAACGGAGCCGTTGTGTTAGGGTAAAATCGTTCAAAAACACAAGATTTCATTCGATTCCGCAGAAAGTGCCTTCGCAAAAGGAGGGATAAATTGATAAATATCCATGATATGGGAAAATTAGACCTTCAAACATCTTCAATACACAACCATACTAACTACATTACTTCAAGGATTTTAAGCAGATGGACTGCAACGGTTGGGTTTTGTTGTTTTCAATGCTCGTAACCGAGGATAGAATTTGAATTCACTATTAATTAATGCATGGTTCAGATTGATCTTGATCCTGCATTACGTTCACTCATTCTTATTAATTCCATGCAGAACGTAATCCTCCGTATTATATTAAAAAGGGCTCGTGAGCAGATGATAAATTACGATTGTCCAACCTGTTGTCCAATAGTTTGCCTTGTTAGTCCGTTTTCTTTCTTTTCTTTTTTTTTTGTTCTTTCCAACAGCAGCCGCATCGCATTTGCTTTGATCTGATCGATTGTTTGCGTGATCGCTATGTTGAAAGAACAGTATACAACGCTGCGAAACATGTACAAAAGACACAAAATAATTCAATTTAAAAACAGCATAGTTATTTTTCTGATTTTGGCTATGTTTTTTGTTGTTGTTGCTTGCTTTACATTATTATTTCGATCTAAGATGACAAAAGTGTATAACGCGGCAAACTCCTGAAGACAGTGTTTTCCCTTTTGGAAATAAAAGGCTGATGCTGTTGTTACTGCTGCGCTGCTGTGAGATGGATGCGCACATCACTGCTGTCTGGTTGTTTCGTTCAATAGTTTGCCCCTGATGATGTTCTTTAATGTTGGCCGCTAAACTGCATTTGTTCAACCGCGCGGCACAAACACACACACACATGCACCTCTCTCTCTCTCTCTCTCTTGCTCGCTCGTTCACTCGGTCACGTACGTGCGCACGCACGTACTCTATTCCTGGACTAAGTTCCCATGGTACCAGGATTTACAGCAGAGACAGTGATTCAATGCCCATCGATGCAAGCCGCTACGCGGCACACACCGACACGGTCCACAACCGTCTACTGCTGAACGAAGGGACTGCGATGCTACTAACTACCGCTGCTTGTCCACTTCGCCGCTGATTGTATTGTTGCGCCTGGGAACACTCTACTCTTCCAATAGAAGCTCTCATTGGAAGAAGAAAACACTCCAGACGAGCGATAAGGAGTTGTCTTTACGCGGCTACCGTAATCACCAAATTGGACCGCGACGATTAAAGACAGAGCTTGGTGCTTTGAAGGTGTGGGCTAAAGATCGATGAATCACGGACAATACAAATTGTAATTTAGAACCGATAAATAGACATGTGTGGGAAGGGAAAGGTGATGAGAATCTGGTGCGAGAGAATTTACATTCATTCAGCGGTACGCGGTGTGCCACGGATGTCGATGTGAAGCAATAAGCATGTAGCGTCGTTAGAGCGCAGTACCGGAGTGTGGTTATGCTTTGCAGAAAAGAAAAGTTAGCTGGGTGTTTGGATGACGTTCAGTACCTATTCTTTCTGTGTTCCCTACTGTTCCTCTTACTGTTATGCCCTATTCCTCTTTTACTCCTACTGTATTGTTTCACGCTCTTCACACGGCCACACGCGCACAAGAACGGAGCGTGAATGACGGCAACCGGGGATTTGTGAACTTAAAAACCGTGCACTTTCAGCTGGTCCGGTTTCGCGAGACCGGACTTCGTTAGCCACTGGCAAATGTTCTCCCGCTGGTCACCCTGCAGCTGTAGTACCTCGCCGTACTCAGGATGCTCAATTACAGTGCCATTGCATGCGAATTCCTACAACAACAAAAATGACAAAACCGCAGAAAGAAACAGAAACGGTTAGGGACGCTAGGTTCTGGCTTTACAGCAAAAACACATTCCTCATTTTGGTATCAAATCTTACCTTCTTACATGCTCGCACGATCTTCTTCAGGTCGTACTCGGCCGACAATCCCTGGACAGTGGTTAGCGTTTTGCGACCATTTCTCTGCTGAATTCTTATGTGCACGAGACCGTCCTGCACATCGTAGTCTGCACCCTTTATTGCATCAGCAAATGGGTCTGCGAAAGAAGAAAGGAACAAATTCAAGTACGTTAGCACAATAAATCCAAAAAAGAGCAATATTTAGTTAAAGGCACCATCGCAGTAAAACAAATTAACAAAACGAAATAGCTGCTACATCATAGCCAGCGACAGCTGATGTAGTGGTGGTAAACATTTTTTTAGCTGTTCCCGACTGCGCTTCACCGTTATTAGGTCATTCATGTGATATGTGATGGTGAGTCATGGGAATTTGTTTCGCTGTAGCTCGAAGTCGTTTGGGTGCGAATCATCGCTTGGGCATCCAAGTAATCTATGGTTCCCGAACAAAGAGAAACCAATCCAACGCTTCAAACATCGTTTGCTTCGATTTAACAATTACACCACTAAAGCTTTATGTTTCTCCTAACAAATGTTGCACTAAAGTTAGCGTACGAACGAAGGGAACCATAATTACGGATGATATTTTATCATAATCTATAAATTGCCATATTTTTATCCACCCTCCCACAACCAACAAAGAAGCATATGGAAGCAGCTAAACCATTTTCTTTATTAATTATTAATTAAACCATTTTATAATAACAGGTTATTTTTACCTGCTCGCTGTAAAAATTTGCCCCTTGTCAAGATAACCATCTCAAAACAATCAGAAATTTCGATACAAAATTCAAGTACCATAAAATAACTCGTGTTTAGCAGCCTCTCTGAGAAATATTACATTTACGAGTAGCTAATTCCTCTTTAAGAGTGCGTATGTTAAGGCAAATAAGACGAAAACTACCTTAACGTACACCATATACCAAGAAATAATCAGAGGAAGCTTTTCTACATTCATGGGTCATGGATTCAAGTCCTTGAAACTGCAAAAAAAACGAAGTTTAAAGCAGTGACTAAACCTTTCATTTGCCTCGAACGCGGTCAATTCACCTACAATCGAGGACAAAATGACCAGCCAAAGACAAGATCAGGCAGTTGTGCTCACCGTAAGGGCAACTGCACAGGTACAAGGAGAACGTGTATGATAGGGAAAAAAAACTCTAGCAGGGGCGATTGCAACGTCAATGATGACAACAATGACCATGCGAAATATTTACCCAATTAGCCTTGATACCAGTTGCAAACATAGCAAAAAGAAATCGCCAAGTATGAAACTGCCTATCGAACGCTTATACTATGTGAAATTATTGCTTCTTTTTCGATAAAAATGTATAAAATGCTCATAAAATGACACTTTCATTATATTCCAACATCCAAAGTGTGTCCCACGAAGCACGTTGCTGTCATTCGATACACGAACACACGCACACCATCATACTAATTCATTCCGTACACGTATCCAACACACCAGTGTGAATGAATAATGCCATCCGCCATTTTGAAAACTCACCAACGTCTCTTTCCTTCCTTCACGTGATTGTTTCAGGCATTTTTTATACGAATTGGCATTGGTTAACACCACACAACTACCAACGCCAAACTAGAGTGCTTTTCTCGTATAACGCACACACACAAATCCACACTCATCAACACGTATGCACACACAGGCTTCATGATACTTTAATGGCGCGCGGATCACGCGAACTGCGAATGTGTGTTGTATGAAATTACTACGAATATACGCACTTTGGAATGCATCTCAGTAGAAAAATATGAACCCTTACCACCCAAACTCGCCCTCATAACTCTTGAATAAATCATAAAGCACGAGAAAGTGTACCGATTCCGTCGTGAGGTTCCCCATGTATAGGTGGGGTGTTGAAACAAAAGAATAGCCCACACACGGGGAACGCGGAAGTGCCCGTTTCGCAGTGAAACTCAACCTAAAAAAGAAAATCCTACGACCAACAGGAAAAGTGCGGTTATGTTACTCACCAAATGTATTAAGATTCTGGATGGACATACGATAAACAAAATAGACACAAGTGAAGAAAAGTAACGCTTCGCTTAGCGATTATCGCCGAGTGTCTTTGTTGAGTGCGTTTGGATTAGCACACGGACGAACTGTGCCTCGGGGTGGAGGAGTTTTTGCTGGTTTTATTCACGCGTTCCTTCCTCGTGGAGCTGGGTTGTGCTGCTCGGTCTGGAAGTTTCGTTGGTTAGAGCGAACGAGCGATGGCAGGCGCAGAGAGAGAGAGAGAGGCGAATGTGCTACTATAAGGCAATCACTGAACAACTTGAATAGACCGCTCCGAGCGAGTGCTATTTTAACAATGGAACGAAGTGAGTGACGAAACAAAATCTTTGCCGTTTCGTTCTCCAAGTATACGCCAGGTACGCACAACAGCTCATAGTTTGACAAATTGCCACCATGTTGAATTCCCATTTTGACATTAATGATCGAAGATTCGTAAAGTTCGATATTTTTTATTTGAATTATTTTGTAGCAAACGAAAATATCGAATAAAATTTAACCGTAATAATATTGCAAAATAAAGTATAAAAACTACAAGTTGAAAAATGCATCGTCATGGATGATATATAATATATTAGATCATCGAAACCCATCTCTCAGCAACAAGCGTGGATCGTCGATTGTTGCGTTTTGGTAAAATATTCACAAGCATCGTATCTAATTTTTACCGAAATGATATGCTAAGGTTATTTCGTGCCTTGGCCTACGGTGTAGCATATCGTGGACCGTCTCTCATCAGGAAATGATTCGATGAACTCGCATCAAGCAGAGAACATTTAGTTATACTACCAACAATCAATTGACTCTAAAAGTAGTGATATTCGACAACAGCTCAGATTAATGTTTGCTCAACACTGTGATGTTTCAGCGCCAGTCATTCTTTTTGAAGCTGCTATATAAATATGGATGAATTCTGTAATGAGTGAGAATAGCGGGGCTTCATTTCTGACCACACAGCTAACGTATACGTCCTACGTATTACTATTAAAGATAACTACACGTTTTACTGCAACATATGTACAACGCCATACGAATAAAAAGAAGTACCAAGCATGAGTTTACCAAACATTTCGAACATATTTTATTTCACCTTTGCTAACTTAAAATTTCTTCATTTGATGGCAGCACGATTGCGGCGCTTGGTTCGCTCGAACGTTGCACTCAGGGTTCTTGACCCACAAATGAGCACAAGCATGACCATAACGGTTTGCCTGGGATGAGTATTTGATTTTAATATTGTCATGAATCAAAGTAGGATATATGTTATCATTGAAACATATAAAACCATAGACGTTCTCTATGCTTAAATTAAACTCATACCTTTTGTTTCCCACCAATACAATTTCATCGAACATCAAATCTACTATCTCCAAATGTGGATTGCACCCTTTCACATTTAAAATGCATATTTCATTATAAGATTGATCGGCGCTTTGCAAAAACAGTTTAACAGAAACATCACTGTCAGTAGGCAAAATGTAAACACCCATTCCATACAAGGATACCGAGGCCTGTGACATGAGGGTCAATGAAATGTTTCCACAGATAGGTTTGTTCAAAATTTGAACTGTAGTACCAACGAAAGGCATTTTATGAGAAAAGTATTTACGCGTTGTTCCACTTACAAGCTTCTTCAATTCCGTCGTGTCATACTTGGCATTTGCAAACTCACACATTTCGAGCGCACAAAGCAACTGTTCATCAGTGCAATTGATTTGTTGTAAGCCAACAATCTTACGCATTCGATCCTCCTCAATCTTGGTAAAATCTTCCATTTTAAAATAGTACAGAGGGTAGTTTTGAATGTATGGCAAACATACTTCATCGACGGGCTCAAATTTGTAGTAATGGTTTTCGCGAAAGATCTTCATTGCTGAATCCTTGTCGACGATCTGCTCCTTCAGGAAATTCATCAAAGGCTTGTAGCACTCCGTTGGCAGCAAGTACATTCGCATATGCTCATAAATATCACGTATGTTTTCATGGCCGATTCGAACCTTTACACCGTAAATAAGTCGTAAAATCTCAAGAAAGATGTCCGGATCTTCATCCTTCAGCTCTATCTCGTCCAGTGGCGCTTCAGCAAAGCTCCCATAAAACAACACGTAGAAGTACTCTGACGCCACCACCAACGGCAGCTTGTGCGCGTAGATTCGTTGCTTTTCCGGTCCTACGATGAACGTTATGTCCGACAACAACTCGTTGTTTATCATGGCCTCAATACGTGAGCTTAAAGAACCATCATATTTAAGACCGCACTTTGCATCTGCTTGGCTAAGAATCGGGTTTTCTTGATGTGTCATGATGATTTCACTAGAATGGAACAGATAACATATTCTTGCATCAGCACTACGAACGTTATAATTTCACTAATATTATTGCAAGAATATTTGCTCAAGCAATCGGATTGTACAGAATAGAGTGCAGCGCTTTCACTAAAAACTTTTTTTTTACATAAAAATTCAATGCTGAAGCAGTACGAAACTGAAATTGGAATAAGGAGACACACTACCGAACACTGTGCTACATTCATTTGTTTACGTTGTTAACAATTTACCTTTCTACAATCTGCAATAACAGTGAATTCGATGTTTCAGCGGAAATGGACGAATTTGTACCACCTCACAACACACTTCTCCGAATTACTCTCACACTGCACAGATGAAAACTACTACGGCCACTTCTTAGGTCAGCTAAGCTTCGAATCGTCCGATAGTCAAGCGAGAAATGATTTCGGCTTCTTGCGCTCAACACCAGCTTCTGCATGTTTCTGCTGTGACGATTGTCAAAGTAGCCAACTAGCTTTCTCGCTCTGCCTGACTCAAGTTTGAACGTGTCAAAACGAGAAAGCATGTTTATTGAGCCAGTTGGATGGTCGCCATTTTTGTGGATCTTTTGTTCCAATGTGGAATAGTGATTGCTAGACGATCGTTTCCAGTAATTTTAAATGACGGCCAACAAAGAGTGGCTATTGTATTGCCGCGGACGGTTTGTTGAAATCGAATTTTGGCGGGAACAACTTTTTAGCGCAATTCTTGCGGTGTGTTGGTGGTCCTGAAACGAAAGAATATTCTCGAAGAAAGCCATCAATTGTTGATGCACAATCATCAGAACTCGTGCTAATTCGAGAGACGCATGCAGCTATTTCACTATTTCTATTACGGAAGCTATTTCGAGGATCGATTCAATGCGCAGCAAAATAAGTTCATGGTCGCTGTTGTAAATTCAAAGTGACACACACAATTCGCCGATCGTGCAATGCTCAATTTATTATCGATAACTTTTCTTTAGTATTTAAACAGATTTTTACTATGAAATCGTAACTACGCAATAGTTTTGGATAATTCTCATCGTCCTTTTGGTGGGGCTGGCTGTCGGGCTTTTTTGCGGGCTTTGCAGGTAACACTTTTTTTTCTTCCCAAGTCATGTTGAAAATGGCTACTGTTCTGATACTGAACAACTGATGCTCCTGCCAAGAGCAATCTGCCGAAATCCTACAATCCGAACAATTGCAAACTATTCTTTTCGTAGGATGTAGGTAATCGTATAGCTATGATTGTAGATTAGATTTACACCAAATGCCCGAAGTCATGCAGACAATCGAATTGCAGTTCAATCTTGACTATAAGGAGCACATTCCAGTATCTCATCGTAACCGAATCATACCGTGGATGGCCATATTCCACGGGGCACCGGTATATGATACAGAATAATATTAGAGTGCGTACATCGATAAGTTCGACCAAAGAAGAGATTCTCTCATGCCCATTAACACAAAATATCTGAACAGTCGCTGAATCAGATACGTGTGATAAAATCGTGCAGACAATAGTTGATGAAGGAACAGGAAGGAACTAATATCCGCAGAACATCTTGAAGCTTTCGATGATCCGTTCAATTTTGGATGAGGTGCCCAATCCATACGGTGTCCGCCTGAATGGTGCAGGCAATCGAATAAATCATCAGCGAAGGTGTTGAATATGCGCAGGCTGCTTTTCAGCATAATATACCCAAGTGCAATCTTAAGCAATGCACGCAAAAAGTTGCGCGAGAAAGAGAAGGAAAAGCTACTGCCACCGAATTACGGGCAAGGATATAGGGCTGTTAACAGTTCTGAAGGGTAAGAA
Organism: Anopheles marshallii; assembly: GCF_943734725.1. Taxonomy (NCBI): domain Eukaryota; kingdom Metazoa; phylum Arthropoda; class Insecta; order Diptera; family Culicidae; genus Anopheles; species Anopheles marshallii. Next base: position 53,267,216 of record NC_071327.1, read on the forward strand.
TACAAATGCTTAGAATCATCCGGGGCAAATGATCTGCGAAGGGAATAATCCTGCGAATGAAGCATCCATGCGATACCGAATGAGTGTGATGTGGAATAATGCATTGCAGCTTTGGCATGATTTATATACAAATATCCGCCAGCAGATTGCCCGTACAACTTCAGCATCGGAAGAGCTTAACCGAAGAAAGCATAGTTTCTATATCACGTTGAAATTAAATTGGTGCGCAAATGAACCCTCTCCATCAATTCTAAATTTCAATCGGAACTACCTCATATATGTCTTTGTACAGAACTATATGCAAGTAAAAAAAAAATCTATTAAACTAACAGTTACTTTGTTCATCTTCAAGTAATTAACCATGTGGGTTATATAAGCAGCTTGTGAATTGAATGAGGCATACGAAAAGTTGTTTGTATGGGAAGATGTCTAGTGTTTCGGACAGTTATGATGAGTTACTTGCCAACTAAAATTAGCACAGTTCAATCAATAAAGTATGCATAATTTCGCAATCAATTCATATTATTACACGATCATAAAAGAGCACTCATATTTCAACTTATTATTAATTTTTGTTTCAATATTGGCAACACAATTGCGAACCTTGTCTTGATCTGACGCCGCATTCAGAACTCTTGACCCACAAATGGGCAATAGCGTGAGATGAACTACAATCGAAGCTGAAAGATATTTTAATATTGTCATGTACTACTGACGGATTATCCCGGTAGATAACATAACCACTACTATTTTTCATTGATATAAAAAAGGCATATGTCTGGTCTTTTAACATTTCCATCTCTTCGAACATCAAATCCACTATCTCCAAACGTGGATTGCATCTTTTCGCGAAGTTTAAATTCGATATTCTATGATAAGCTTCATCATTACCTTTACGAAAGAGTGCAACGGAAGCATTACCTTTGGTAGGCTTTATGTATACGCCCATTCCATACAATGATACCGATTCACGTGATGTAACCGTCAGTCTAAATCCATTATTACCGGGGTCTTCAGAAGTTAGACACGAAGAATAAAGAAGAGGTAATTTATGAGAAAAGTATTTACGCGTTGTTCCACTTACAAGCTTCTTCAATTCCTTCGTGTCATACTTGGCATTTGCAAACTCACACATTTCGAGCGCACAAAGCAACTGTTCATCAGTGCAATTGATTTGTTGTAAGCCAACAATCTTACGCATTCGTTCCTCCTCAATCTCGGTAAAATCCATCCCAAAGAAATAAAGCGGATTGTTTTTAATGTATGGCAAGCATTCTTCGTCCACGGCCTGAAATTGGTAGTGATGGTTTTGGCGAAAGATCCTCATTGCTGAATCTCTATCGACTACCTGTTTCTTCAGAAAGTTAATCAGCGGTTGGTAGTACGCTGTTGGCAACAAGTACATTTGCGCATGATCGTAAATATCTTGAATATTTTCATCATTGATTTCCAACTCAGCACCGTAGCTTAGACGCAGAATCGCAAGAAATATTTCTGGTTCTTCATCCTTCAGTTCGATCTCCGCCAGTTCCGCTTCTGCAAAGCTTCCGCAGAACAAGGCATTGAAATACTCCGACGCCGCCACCAACGGCAGCTTGTGCGCGTAGATTCGTTGCTTTTCGGGCCCTACAATAAACGTTATGTCCGACAACAACCTGTTGTTTACCATACTGCCATTGCGCGAGCTTAAAGAATCGTCGTTGTGATATTTCAAACTGCACCTCGCTTCTTCTTCACTTTTGATATGTTGACCTTGTTTTGCCATGGCTGTTCGCTAGAATCGGAAAGAAAAAGGTGTAAAATAAAGGTTAGCTATACAAATGTAGTTATTGAACTACGATCATTCGAATTGGAATTTTCTGTGGCTTGCTCGTTCTGTCGCTGGTGTACGACACTTTGCTTCGTGCATCGCATGTTTCAGAGGTATGCTCTGATCAATCGTTATGTAGAGAGAATAGTTAAGTATGTTTTCTATTAACAAAACCTTCTAGGATCCGCTTATTTATAAGTTCTTATCCGTGGTAGTGGAACAACTTACCATAAAGAAACTGCTCTTCAGCGATGCTTTTATACAGTTGGGATGGTGCAATTTGTTCACTGGTTCCAAACACTTCAGCAAGGAAGCCGGCTCGTTTAATGGTTTGGAACGCGATAGAATGTTAGCGGGAATGGTAGTATTTAACATGCCATTGCGCTTCATCACATGTTGCTGTCTTGCTTTTGAGAGATTTCGGGTATGTGTCAACCTCCTTGACAGAATGACAGCTCATATATCATTCCCTCTCGCTTTCTTCATGCCAAGCGCAAAAGTGTTTTGTTTACAAATACACATTCGGATCATTTCAAATTTCCGTAACTTTGTATGGATAGCAAACCATTCTGTTCATTTGCTAGGGGAAGAAATTTAGCATAAAATAAGTTCTACAACCAGCTGCAAGTGCATGCTACTCACGATCATGGCGGACGAATCGTGCGTAAAGTGGACCAACTTTCAGGAGCATCTGGTGCGTGCAGTAAATGAAATTTTTGTATCGCACCAGTACACCGATTGCCGATTGGTCGTACCCGAGGGAGAATTGTGTGCAAATCGTGCAGTACTCTGTATGGCGTCCAAATTCTTCGAAGCAATCTTTGCAGGCACCATGACCTCATCTGTTATTGCCACGGATCACCTGACGATTCTTATTCCGGATCTGCAGCTTTCTTGTTTACGATGCGTTTTACAATTCATCTACACTGGGGAAGTTTATTTACGGCCGCACGACGTAGCACCCTTCGTAGAAGCATGTAGTTTGCTACAGATACGAGGAGCTCCGTATAGCGATGATCGGTCTGTAGAGAATAATTTCGGAACATTCATCAACTCGATGCAGGATGGGTTGATTGCGGACAGCGGCGGTAATGAAACAGCAACGTACCTTTCACACGATTGCGAACGAGAAGTAGTGTCAGAACTAAGCGTAGCGGAGCAAAGCGAACAATCCAATACGTTAACAGTACAAAATGAATCCGTCGAATTCGATTGTCAGCAGGTGAGCTTCGGCGAGAAATCGATCGATGGCAGCTTTTCGCCGGATTATGAGATGGAAAATGGGGATAGAAATGCAACGATTCAGGATCTGTTACATGAAGGTTTGGAAGACCGTTTGAACGAGGGTGCGAAATCGGAATCCAGCGAGCATTTAGACCCCTCCAGCTATGAAACTCGCCTTAATGCAGCCATCGATGCAATATTAAATCGTAATATAAGCTATCGGGTAGCATCTCAACAGTACAAGATCGCTAAGACCGTGCTGTGGCGAAGAACGATGAAAATGCCCCGTTTGGTTCGACCGACTTCACCGAAACTAGCTAACCAGCGAAGAGAGGCTATCGATGCGCTAAAATCCGGTGAAAAATTAGTACACGTAAGCCAGCGTTTTGAGATTCCACTGTCGACGCTACATCGGGATAAGATACGGCTGTACAAGAAGGGCATACTGCCGAGCAAAGTAACATTGAAACAGCGCGATAAGGGCGAATCCTTTCGGCAACGGCTGACGGAGGCGGTGAACGAATGCATTGCAGGGCGCATGTCACTTTCGGAAGCGGCACGGGTATACGAATTACCGAAAACTTCCATATGGCGAAAGGTTCGATCGTCACAGCCGAGTAATAGCACAAGTGGAAAAGAAATGGAAGAAAACGTAGCGAAATGTGATCACGCTGTTCGGAGTTTGGACCGTTGCGTCGGCACAGTCCTAGCGGATGCTGAACACACGGTCGGAGATTTGTTAAGCGTTACATACCAAAGTATGGACGTGTCTGCGTCCGAATTAACGCAGGATGCAATCATCCTGTAGTTGCGCGATCGTCGTAGCAAGACTGGTTCTTCACAATAAACGGTTACACTTTGCAACAGGGCAACTATAATTTTCTTCTCATCCTGTACGATATCAAAATCTTACGCAGACATTTACAGCTGCGTCCGGTTATATTTCATCCTAAGAACGAAGAAAACATGCATTCTCACATTTCGACAATATCCAATGTCGTGTCGTGTGTGTTTTTTTTCTCCCAAATTGTAAATTTACTACTTTTCCGTCGGTTTCGTTGCAACCTCCTCCGTGGCAGGATTAGCATGGCGGAAATTCGGGAACTGTTCCCACGGTGCGGACAGATCAAACTTGCGGAACTCTTGCGCCAGCTCGAGTGGTTCGCACACGACACGTTTCTTCTCATCGTCGTACCGCAGCTCGACGTAACCGCTCAGCGGAAAATCACGACGTTGCGGATGACCCTCGAATCCGTAATCGGTCAGAATACGGCGCAGATCCGGATGATTAGCAAAGAACACCCCGTACATATCCCAAATCTCGCGCTCGTACCAGTTGGCTGCCTTAAATACTTCGTTGCATGAGTCGATCGGCGTCAGCTCGTCGGTGTAGGTCTTCACGCGGATGCGCGAGTTGTAACGTAGCGATAGAATGTTGTAGATAATCTCGAAGCGATACTGACGGGAGGGTACATCCATGCCGGCAATATCCACCAGATTTGCAAACTGTGCATTGTGATGATCTTTCAGAAACTGCAGCACTGGCACAACACCTTCCGGTGCAATCAGCACTTCCAGCTCGTCGCCCGAGGTCAGCTGAACCTTCTGGACATACTTCGGCATGCATTCTGCGACGTACTTGCCGAACTCCGACAACTCCGACCGGGCGGCAGCATCCGGCTTGCGGACCGTTGCTAAAAGTTAAACCAGAAGGATGTTAAAAATTGCCCTTAACACCAGCATGAAGGATGGCAACTAACGCCTTGATTCTGCTGCCGGTTCAGTAGATTTATAGCGCAGCATAATACCCGGAGCAGCACGGGAAATGCCTGCAAGAAAGATATGTTTCAATACTCGCAACACCATCAAAACAAACACTGAGGATAGCAGGCGAATGTATGTGTTTTATGACCATCCTTACCGCTTCGGCTACACACGCCGCTTTTAGCGAACGTTGAGGCGAAAGAGCGTAAGATGGAGGCCATCGTTAACGGGAACTTTTCAGGACGCAGCGTTCAACAGTCCAATCCGTTTTCTGGCCCCGTTCCACGGAGAAAAGTTATTCTTCGGATTGGTTCCGTTTTATGTAATTCGATTTTGTCACCACTTCGGTTTGACGTTTGCCGCGTTGATTTTGACAGCTCGTGCGCACTGTGGTCTTTTGAAAGCAAATTTGGTTAAAAAGCATGTTATTCAATCCGTGGTTGAGATTAGCATTCGTTTAAATTTATTGATTTTGATTTTTTAATTTCCGTGCAATAGTAAGAAAATGAAAAAAGCTAAATTTCTTTCAATTTCAATCAGGAAAAAAATCTTAACACGGGTAAACAATCGGATTAGATTCAATCTGCTCCGGATCGGATCGGCCAAGGTGCAACGAATCCGCCCGTTCGTTCACCACTATCGGAAACAGAGCGAGCTCACTGTGCACGACGTTGTCGGTGGGTTTTCGGTTGGAAAAAATGGTTTTTGCAGCGGAAAAAAGTTTTCAGTGTGCGTTCACGTAGCTAAAATCGGTACGAGGAACGTACTGTAGCCGTTTGGTGTTAAAGTGATCGCATAACAATCCACATTCGAAGCGAACATTCAGTGCAACGATGCTGTATCAGTGGGCTGTGCGGACGGGTTGCGCTACTGGTACCATCGGTAGGTGGTGAAAATAAGCAAAGAACATTTTTTCACACGCGCGTACAACAGTGTGCGCGCGCTAGTGTGCGTGCGTGTGCAGATTCATCCGCAGCGTTCATCCGGTGGCAGATCTGCGTGCGTTCAACACTGCCAGCAGGACGAAAATGTGTTCCAGCTAGGGCAGCAGCGCAGGAGGAAGTGAGAGCAAATTGTGCGTGACAGAGAGGGTGTGTGATGCTGCGCGGGAGGCGATGGAATAGTGGTGAGAGCGAGAAGCGATTACAACAAAAGGTTGTTACACTGCCATAATAGTGGAGCCCGGGATGCAGCAACCACGAATTCTGTGCTGTTTGCCAACGATGGTCTACAAGGATCATTTCCAAAAGTCAACACGGGCGCGCGCTGCAGGATCAACAAATTCATTCGTTTGGTAGTGTGCGTGTGTGTGCGGTTTGTGCCATGTACGCACAGTCCTCGCTGCATCATCATGGGGCTGCCCGTTTTGTGGCCGTGGTCGTCCGTCGTTTGTTCGGTGTAGTGAATTTTGTCATCCGCCAGCGAGAGGTGGTGTTTGGTCCGTAGTGTTGAGTGCATTTTCCACTTGATTTTCCAGTTCGTATATGACTGCTTGGATGCATTTAGACTCGTTGGTGCGGTTGTGTGTACAGTGGCGAAAGAAACGCAATGATGACGACCATAATGCGGTGGGAAAGGACGCGGTTGTGTTTACTTTATGGTTATTGGATGGAAGTGAACAAGAAAAATAAATGGCAGTCAGGTCGCTTCCTTTTTCTGTCAGTTGTATGAACGGTTATGAGTGAAAAGGAGTAGTGACAAACCGAAAGTAACCGTTTGCATTATTAATTCTACTTTCTGATTAAAATCAAAGTTGCATAGTGATTGTAAGTTGAATGTGATAATACTTTAAATTGGGGTATTGTGCAAAAAGCACAAAGGATAAGATGTGTTAGAAAAGCAAAAATAACGAAAAGCTGCCTGTATCACCTGAAGAACGCGCGTGTGCATCTAGTTGCGTGTACCCTTTTCCGTACATGTTTCTCTGTGTGTGCGTGTGTGTGCGCGCGCTAGTGTGCGAGGCAAAACCCTTTCCATTCGCCCGGTTCATATTTGCGATCGACTGACAGAAAGAGAGAACAAAAATATTCCCTTTCTAACCGTATTGTAACCGTGTTGTAAAAGCAGCAACACCGCCAAGCATTGATTTTGGGGGAAACAATTGTAATTTTAATTATTTTTACTCTTGTAGGGGAGCCGTGAATAAAAAAACCACACACATCCTTTCTACAGCCGGGGAAAAAATCGATAAGTTGTCGGGAACACACCATGCAGTTGTGATGAAACACCGTAATGAAGCTGTGTAGCGGTGGTTTGGTTTTGATGTTTTGATGAAACAACACAAAAAAAAACAACAACCACCTAGCATAGCAACGAACCATTGTGCGGATGAGAAGAGTAGAACAACATAGTAGCCGTCTTCTAAATTTTTTTGTTTCATATTTCGGCAAGGCCGTGTAAACGCGGTACAGCGCGCGAGCGAGTGTGAGCCCTTACCTTCTCGATTCGTGTGTTAGTGCGCGTGCGTGCGTGAGTGCGTACCGTGTGCTCGCGCGCGCGTTCCGCGAGTGTGTGTTGTTTTTCGGTGCTGCTGCGCCGCGCGTGTGTGGCGCCATTCCGACGTGTGATTGCGGGCGCGTGTGCATGTGTGTGTGGGTGTGTGGAGTTGCAGTTTGTGTTTTTTTGCTTTGTTTGTTGGGGGAGACAAACGAAAGATAACACACAAAAGGCAAGCAGTGAAAAAAGGTGTATGCGCGCGCGTTTTCCCGCTGATGATGCCGTAGTGCTTTGTGAGTGCTGGCGTTACTTTATCGTGCAGCCGCTGATTGTGTTTGCGGTGAGGTTGTGTGTATGTGTGTGTGCACAAGCACACACACGTGTGCTGTGCGTTAAAAGGGGGTATAGTGCGTGAATGCACCTTTCCGTGCTGTTATGCCCGGGGAAAAAAGGAAGTGTGCCCTCCCCCGTACATTGAAGGAAAAGTGAAAAGAAAGAAAATTCATCTCTAAAAAAAAACACGGTGTGTTTACCAGCGGAAGCCCCCTTCCTTTTGATTTGTGAAGGAATCGAAGTTATTGGAGGTTATTGGAGCCGCGCGGATCCGTGCCGTATGGAAGAAAATCATCCCAAGCTTCGGGAAATCTTGAATATCCATGTATTCCCATCCTTCTACACGGGAATTTTTTCAAGGAAAACTATAACAAAAGGTGAGAATATGCAATATAGCGAATAATGGTCTTGATTAGGCCTCGGCAAGTTGAGGGTTTGTGGACAGTAATACGGAACCACAGGTACCCGGTAATGATGTGGCGAGATGATACGGGTGCAGCAGTATTAGTAGTATATGGGTGTAGAGATAACGCAGCTATCGAAGTAAGTGACAACCGTCACTGATATGCGAGGAGTTAATTTTTTGGTAAAAATAAAACACGATTTGGGGGGTTTCTTTCGTTAAAGCACCGCAATTCTGCCAGTAGGTCAGGTGTAAGTAATATCTCCTTTCTTCTGTAGGGTCTCAAAAGTAAACCATTTTTGGCGTACTTTGGTGTTGATTTGAATTGGGATTTATTGTAGATAAACGCAAAAGTTAATTGTCATTCACATTCATTCAAAATGTTTGGTCGGATAGTATTAGCGTAAGCGGCTTCGGGACCGTAGCATGCGTCCTTAAACGCCATTCCTCTACCTTAGTTTTCATCATCAATTTTAAGTGAAGCAGAGGCACATAATTGTTCGTACGGTGTCATTCTAATGACAAGAGCACCGCGAGTATTGTTCATTTTACAATATTAAACTAATTATACAGCTCACTGTACGTTTATAGCTTTACTAGGGAAGCCTTAAACGCGGAAACTTCGGCGATCATCACTGAAGATATTGGCTAACGCTGATGAAATCGACAGATGTACATCAGAGTAGCCAGCGGACAGTGGAAAAGCTAGTTTTGGGGATCAACGAGACAAAAACACGAACAAACCCTAACAGATCCCAACCAAGGCTGGGAAAACATTTTTTGAAGTTGGCGAAACTATCACCAATGCTGGATTAAAGATCTCAATGTTGAACTACGCGCTATTTGGCTAGGGTGTCTGCCAACCAACCATTCAATAGTCTGAGGACATTATTTACACTGGGAGTATGTCTACAACTAGTAGAATAGTTTTGAATGTTCAATCGTTTAATCGGTTGACCCTAGAGGAACTGGAGAGTGTTTTATGAAGAGTTATGATGTTACGTTATGAGTTATGAATATCCTGTTGCAGGTAAATAAAGTAAAAAAAAGCCAAAAATTGCAGGCTTAGCCCTCTTAAGGTTGTTGTGCCGATAAAGAAGAAGTTAATAAACGAGAGCTTCTAATATTACAAACATATGCATGCTTTTAGCATTGGCTTGTCACCTTGATCTATAATTTTTATACGTACAAAGCTGCATAAACGGTATGCGGCCAGTTCGCAGTTGTCCCGATAATCAACGTTCTACTGTACCTTTATTCTGAAAAGCCGCTTGAACAATGTTAAAATGCTCTGAGGACAGAGGATGTTGCATTCGCGAGCCTTTGGGAGTTCTGCGTCGATCGTGCAACGTATTACACTCATCCGTGGGTTGAGTTGTTGTTGTCAAAATAAGTCAAAACGAACGAATGTGCATATGAACTTTACCCGGCAAGGTGGTTCTAGAGAGTATCATCTGCAATGTGTTTTATTGACATCGGCAACCAATTTGGGACGCTGATATAGTCCTTTCCTGCGTAGCAGATGCTTATAAAATTATATCGCGAGTGGTTGTCAAGAGCTTCTTGGCAATCACCACCTTCGTCAATCTTTCATCGGGATGGGTATGATGGATCATGTCTAACAGAATGTTCTGGTGAAGTTGACGATCTCAAATACAAAATTAAGATTAAATGTGTTTTATTTACGTTTTATCGCATTTCAAATCATGAGTGTGGCAGTCACTCACTTAAACAATAAGCCGCTTGTAGTGTTTAATAAGCAAATACGTTAAACCATTTGTTTAAAATTAAGCACAAAATTTGATGGATGAAGAAAACCGTTACAACTGACATCCCGCAGCTTGAACAGGAGGAAGTGTTTTGCTATGTTTAATTACCCTAAATTGGTGCGACTTCGTGACCGCGCGCAAAGGCATTTAGTTGATGTGTTGGTTAATGGTAGAGAAGGAAGGGCAGGGTTCTACCGATAGCTGTTACTTTGCTAACATCCTAGGGCTTCTAAGAGTAACTGGCCGTGTAATGGTATATCCAATATAATCAGTCCAGTCCGGGTTGTTTACTGTCTCAAGGTTGGGTTGTAAGTAATTGGACAACGCTGTCGACTATGAGATGCAAGAAGTTAGCTTTAATCATGTTTAGCAAGATTTGATTTTTTTTTCGTGAGAAGAACCACTTTCAAATATTATAACTTTTAGTCTGTTATAGTTGTCCTTTGCTTAAATCTTGTATTATCGACTACTTTAGTATTAGAGAACACACACGCTACGCACTTAAACTTCATCGATGCAATCAACGCAAATCAACGTTTAATTAATTTATGTTTTTTTATTTAAAAGTTTCATGTTTATGTTTCATTGCTCAAGTACGATGTGAAGCTTTCGTCCTTATCCGGGTGCTCTGGTGTTTTGATTCTTACCCTGTTGCACTTTACCACTTGTTTCGATAGGATATGTGGTGTTGTTCAGACCTGATTCCGTTGATTTTGGGATTTTTCGTCGTTGATCTACTTTGAATGTTTCTACATTTTCACTCTTGTTATTTTTTTAATATTAGTATTTTTGTTGTGTTTCTGTTTCGTAATTTTTTTTCTGTGATTTTTTGGTGATACGAATGCTTAACCTGATTATGTAATTAATAACTTTATATTTTGATAGTTTGATATTTTGATATTTAGATGATAGCAGATATACTACTTTATAAGGGGTTTTTCATAAGAAACGGCCAAGCCGTATTGCTTACACCTTAATGTAATGGCAAAAAATTAGACATGCATTTTTTCTTTGAGAATTTTAATCGAACCATATGCGTATAATGCCTCCAATCGCGTTTGTTGCATCGTTGCAATGCTGTCACATTGAGATCGAACCGCAAATTTAACCGTCCACTGAACGCTTTCGATGCAAATTATTGTTCCCCTGCGGGCTGAATTGCACCTTCGTCCACGGTGTTTCGCCCGTACCCACATAGACCGTCCCGAAACCGGCCCTATTCGCAGACCCGATGATGTTGATGCTGGCTTTATTATCATTCGAGTTTATCGAGTGCAGCGAGCAGGGTAGCCGGACTCTACCGTGTGGGCTTTGTTGATTAATAACACACACAAAAAAAGAGCACCGCCAGCGGTTATATTTTCGAGCCGGGACATATTTTGCCAGTGTCAGTTTGTGGGCCCTTCCTTAGGTTTCAATGGAAGCGGATGGGTTTGGTTGTTGCACGAAACATCGGCCAGTCTCGGAATGTTGCTCGTTGTCGGTAGTGAAGCTATGTTGAGGATGTACTTTCCGTTGCGATGTCACCATTCTCACCGCCAGCATGGGTTTGGTGTTGAATGTTGTCAGTGGGGGGGGGCGTCATTGATGGTTTTATGTATGTTGCTGTTAAACGCACGGTGACTTGGGATCGGTTTGTGATCATTTGCGTCAAACTCCAGACCAAAGGGTAGAAGATAACGGCAAAACGGAACCAGTTCTGATAGCTGTGTCTTTCTGGCCGGGATCTCACGATTTACGCCGGTAAATTAATTCGCGAATCAAATGTCTTCACAAACAACCCAACCGTTTTACGTCACTGGAATAGAACAGTTGGGTTGTAGCATAATACAAACGTGCCTATGTGACGCTCCAATAACGTTTTGATGGAAAAGAATTTATTGATTGTAGTTTGCATGTTATTAAAGCTTTATTTTAAAAGAAGATCCTCAACAAAGATACGTTTTGATTCCATTATGTTTTCAAATCAAATGATATTACGCGATGATGTTGGGTATGATGCGTTGGACGAGAGTCAAGTCAATCGACGCTTTAAAGTTATGTTTTCTTATTTAACAATATTTTTTATAATGATATAAACTTTCTTTATGAACAAATGAAAATTAAAACAACCAAATGCTTTATTCACCCCTTTAAGTTGCTCAACACCACCCAAACATTCCTCCATTGAGTTATCTCACCAGCCGGACAGAAGCTTGTAGACAGTTGTGGGGCTCAAACAAACCTGTTTTATTGATTTGGTTTTGGTTGCTGTCACTCCATGAACCGACCAGACCGATGAGTCACTGGTCACGGAGATTTCTTTCACTCTGCGCTCGAAGATGTCGTCATCGTACCGCTTTTTTCCCCCGCCCGGTATCATATGGCACTGTGAACAAGCCATTGAGTAAAATGTGTTTGAGTAATTTATTGGGTGTACAAATTAGTTTCAAGTGTTTTTTTTTTGAAAAATAAGAGGCTTCTCTTATGCTCCCTGCCAGAGACCCTGGAGCACAAACTTGCAAAGTTTTCGAGGGTATCGTATGCTTGAAGCATATTGTGCAAGAAATTGCAGTCATCGTTCAAAATCATTCCCTAAACTTTCCCTTCCCTCCTTTTACTTGTCTTAAGTAGCATTAGTTCAAGTAAGAGGACTCTTATCCTATGTTTGTTTGCAAAATACATCATCAATTGTTGGAAACAACAATGCTGCGATTGATGTAACAATCCTTAAATACTCTTTGTAAAACTCTGTACGTCATCCTTTCGTGTTTCCCTTTCATTATGTTAACTAGGATGTAAGTTGTTTTTAAATAAACACTGTAAAAAAATTTGACTCGCATACGACCGATTCAAAATTCGAAATGCCGTTGATGGATTTATGCTGCCGCATTGTGGGTTTACGGTGGCAAAGTGACAGTTGATGACGTCATTTTGTGGGTTTACGATTGGCTGTGTAAACCCTGTAGTAGACATGACGTTTAACAACTTAAAGAAATAACAATATTTAATCTTATGACAAAATAACGCGAATGGAAAAGAATATCTCTTAAGGAACCTTAGAATATTTGTTGGGTAAAAATAGCTACAATTGATTGTTTTGCGTTTATTTTACATCTGCGCTAAATTTGGAGAGGAATTCTGTAAAAAAAAACAATCAGCATTTGAATTTGAGCAAAGAAGAAATTTCGTTGATCCTTAGATATCCAATGCGTTGTGGTGTTGTTGGGCAAATCTGTCGGTGGGAATTCAAATGCAGCCAAAATGTGCTCATTCATTTGAACATCTTCTGCACACGGACTGTAAAACACACACTCACACACGTGCGCCCTTTCTATTTCCATCAAAGCATGCGCGAAAAATAGTTACACTATTGTTTTATGATCCGCGTGCCACCGGCTATCGGGCTACTGTGTGTGTGTGTGTATGTTTATGTGTGATTTACATTCGCGCTAGTATTAGTGTATCTCGTCACCGTCTCGGTTGCGTTGTGTGCACGTGAACGGTTTCTAATGGGTTCGTTAACTGTGGTGTGGTCCTTTGCCAACAGAACCAGTGGGAGGTTATGCAAAGGGGTTCCTCTGCAATGAGTCAGGGGTGTATTAAAATCACCTAATTTTACCGCTTTTTTTGTATTTTGCTTTGCTCGTCTTGTTGTAGACGCTCCATCTGGGAGGGGGTGGTGGTGGGCCATTCATGAATCTCCCTATAGGGGACGGCATTGATTTGTGGTTGTGCTGTTTTGCTATAGAAAGTGAAGCTGTTGAAGATAGTGTTGAATATTGGATGCAGTTGAGAATTAAGACCATACATTATGGAAGAAATTTCCAACAGTTCGTAATTTTTTATGGAATTATGAATTAGTTTCAAGCTAAGAATCACTCGTCAATATTCTTTTCACAATTTTTCTTCTGCTTTAATTACTTTGTGTAATTATTACTATTATTTTTGTGCTTTTATTAACATGTGCAGTTGCAAAAGTAATAACTTTGACTCCTCAGTGGCGCGTTGCGTACGTCATGCGCTTTATTTTTGACTATTGGGTAGGAAACTTATCCATGACAAAAAATCAATCTCCTACAACAAATTGATCGATTATTTTATATTAAATTAAAAGAAGACGGGTCGATATGTGGTGGAATCCTGGTGGGAGTGGTGGTGAATGTGGTGGGTTTCCTATTACGACCGTCATATCTTCACGGCTATATGTCTCTACTAATTGTTCTTATGCCTCGACAACAGTCGTGATTTAAATCTCTTTTGATCCTTATGGACGTTCCAATTTTATCGCTGTGAAATTAAAGAAAAATCATCATGAACGAAGAAGGTAATAAAATTTTAATTTAAGCTAATTATTAAGCTTTTCTTTCGATGGATGGTGGACACTGCTAAATATTTGTAAGTGTTCTATATACAAATGTTGCTCTAAAACATCTCCATTAGGCTTAGAAATTTATTCACTGTTTTATGTCGTCCACATATTATGCCCTCCCTACAGGAATCGATCTGTCGCATGGAGTCGATATGCAACGGTTCTATTTATGGAAAAGAAAAGATCGAACGCTTTCGGACGAATCAATAAACAATAAGACGCTCAAAACCCATTTCAAGCCAGTTTATGAGATGCCTTATGATGCAATCGTCATAAACCTGGGCGCCGCATATCGTTCTCGTTTGCAAAACGCTGCTCGTGAATGGGTGTACTGATGTTAAATGATGGAATAAAGCAAAAAAAAGTAATGGAATACATCCTACAGCAGTAATGAATATTATGATTGTGGGACAGAATATCTGTTCCTCTAAGGAAGGAAAAAGAAACAACTTGTTTATTGCGAAAGTAAAAAATGGATAGAAAGAGAGAGATTGCGATAAGATAAGGCGAGGGTGCTTCAATCGAAGCAAAAAAGGGAGTAATAATTACACAGCTCCATCCGAGAGGATATTAATCGGCTCATATAAAATGTCAATAGTGGTTTCAAAACTTGTTCGCCTTGCCTTGTCTCGTTGGGCCGTGTCGCGGGACGTGTTTGCACGGATGAAATCACATATTCGCGTACACAATTTCAAACACACACACACACACACTTGCATTCTCGATACAATAATCGACCCTTCTTTAGTGCCGAACGGTGGGAAATGTAAATCGTTTGTTCCAGGCGAGCAGCGTTTTGCATTGGATAATTATCCCATTATTATATCGCGGTACCGCCAGACGCTGGCCAATAGTGGATCAGCTCCGCGCGGGCTATTAATTCGAAACGATCAATCACGACGCTGGGCAATCGGTGGATGATGCATTCTCACGTGCATAAGTGCAAGGTGTATAAATGCATCATATTATGCTGCTGGAATTTAGTTTGCTGCGAGATTAGAATGCGTTTTCCTTCTATTCGTAACGCGCAATGGCCAATGAGCCATAATTTTGCGTTGATTTTCTAGCAGCAGAAAAGCGTTTCTGACGATTCGATAAAAACGCACCGTGCTTCGGGCATTTCGGGACGAACCTTAGCTCCTAAAGGTGTAATGCGTGAAAAATCAGAATTCAGAAGTGTAACGAAAATGGTTACTATTGGGTGTGGAAGTAAGTGTGCAGCTTTTTTGAGCCCAAGATTGCGAGTCGAGATCGTTTTCTTGGCGGCACATCAACCACAGGAGGTGTAGGGCCTATCATTAATTACATTTTTTTATTTTATTTATCACCCCATGTAGCTGGTGGGATTTCGCACCGGTCATGTCGTGTGAAGATCGGCACCGCTACCGAATACACCCCCGAGCTGCCCTAATTTTGGGTTCCCATCCCATCGGTGGGTCCCATCGGTTCAAAACAGGAGGTAGTCGTGGGTGGGTGGGTAGGTGGGTACAATAAGGTCGGTGAAGTACAATCTCAGGTCCATTATTCTGCAAATAATTTTTCGCTTGTCAGTAACGGTTTGACCGCAGGAAACCACGTGCAGAGCATGACTTTCTGCGGATAAATATATAATACTTTGAGGTTGCCATTATAGATCGACTTTTCATCACCATCACCACCACGGTGAATGAAAAGGAAGGGCACCAGTAACATCTTGGAAGCCGTACGATGTCTTTTGGCTTCTTCTATAGTGACTCGGTTTAGAATATTGTCAATCCCATTATTTTTGCCGAATTGAATCGGTTTGTTGCGTAACGCTGTGCAGAGAGGGAGCAAACACTTTCTACGTCTGATACGCGGTTCCCCATTTAGCAATATCTCCAATTACTAGCTTTCAAACATTTTCAGCTTCCCGTAAAAAAAGGTCGTGAAAAGTCACCATTTTTGAGCTGTTAAAACCACTCAAGACACGACGAGACATTTTGTTTCTTATAAATTTCCTGCAGAAAACAATAGACCTCAGTTCTTAATTAATCTTATATTAACGAATAGATGAAACGTTTCGTAAAAAGCAAAGTTTACTTCATTTCGCAACAAAAGGTCATCAGATGTCCAATCAGTCAATGGCCGAAATCATACTCTTAGCCACTTTTTTTCTATGCGTTTTGACGTTTCAAGGCTTATCCACTTACAGCTCACCATACAAATGACAAACCAAGTTAAACCTAGGAAAAAAAAATGGTTTCCTAATGAAAGCAGCTGACCGCAGTTCGGCAAATGTAAAAACAAAGAATTTTGCAAAGAATTTAATTTAAGTATAAATTTCTAAACATAAATCGATTTTTCTCAACTTGTAATTCCGTAAAAATGATCCCTTGTGTCATTCTTTATGTCAAAATGCTATATACTTCATGAAAATGTTCTTTACACACTGGATTATTTGACTGATACAGGCTAAGAGCTTACGCTTTCTAACTTATAGTATGATCTGCCCCAACATCTGAGATCTGGCATCCTTACTCAGTAATATACCGGTGGCGTCAACATTTGTAAAACGCTTCAAACTTATTTGCACACCCAATGCGAATGAATGCTCGTACAAATACGAAACCGGCTTCCTTCGTATCACGGTGTACTGGTAACAAGTTGCGAAGCATATAATTATACATAATGAAATTTTTATCGCTCTCCGTGAAGCCTTCCCATGACTGCATATTAATGTTTTGTCCGTTCAATGGTACCGGTGGTTTGGTTGCATGCATTTCTGCGTGCCGGTTCCTATCAAGCATTGAGTGCGTTCATGATCATCGAATGCCTTCGGGACACCACTTGAGGTCTGTCTGTCGTGAAATGTGCGGTAATTTGTTTGTTGTAAACAGCTTCCGCTTCACGTTCGCTACTAGTTGACTGTTTCGCAGTAAAAGCAGTGGTGATAAGGTTGGTTATTAAAAAAAAAATATTTAAAATTAGAAATATGATGTAAGCAGACACGCCTATAAGGGTTTAATCCGCGTCTATGTTGTGAGCAAACAATGTTTTCAAATGTTGTCAATGTTTTTTTTTTGCTATTTTTAGCTTATACAGGGAAACACTCGAAGAAATGACAATTCACGAACACTTTTCCTCTATCGCTTTTTTTGCGAATCGATGAACTTTGTTTTATGTCTATATAAATGCTCAACATTAACTGCTGTCTTGAAACGTGCGGGTATATCCCCCGTGCCCGATGTCGTGACGAATGTACATTTACACAGTCCGAAGCTTTATCACGCGATGATATCGTGTGGGTGGATTTGTGTGCGCCACATTACAACTTGCTTGGTAATCTTGCGTACTTCTTATACCGCCACCTGACATACCCACCAAATGGAGACGTCTATTTAACAGCGGAGCAGAACACTCATTCGCACATTGTGCGCACCACTACCAACCACCCGTGCAGAGTGGAGCGATGTGAAGCGAACCGATGATGATTTACGTACGCGTACGACGCCATACCGATGACGTCAACGGGCGAAGTCGTTCATCGCGGCTTAAGCCGCCGGGTGGATGTAGCGTGTATGTGCGCGCGCACGTTTGCGCTCGCCCGCATACACAACTGCTCGATGGCCGTGTCCATTTTTCAAGGTTCAAACACCGCCGTCCTCTCACCAACATATCCCCGCACGTCAACGGCTCCAGCAGTAGATGGTGAGTGAGTGAGTGTTCGGATCGGTAATAGCAACGTAATAGGAGAAGATGATCGGTGAACATTGGAACGGAACAGCAAGCGGCTTAAATCGTGACTCTTTTTGCCCGGCGTTCGTCACCATTGGTAATTGACGACGGTAATCAGCGACATGTTGGTGAACGATTTTTAAACCCGATCGGGTTCCAAGACACAATCGGTTGGATCGTTGTTTCGTTGAAGGAAGGAAGGATCGATTTAAATACTCGACTTTTGTAGGCGCTCAAATAGTTCTAACTGTGGCTTTTTCAAGGTTAAGCGAACTTTGGAGCTATAGCTAACAGCAGTGATAATTTCTTTCTAAAATGGATTAAGCATGCAACTCTTATTCCCGCAGATCACAGGCTGTTTCAGTTCGTACAGGCTGTTCGGTGTCATTTTAATGACATGAGCAACCAACAGGGCCTTCTTCTCATTGTTCCTTTACCTTACTGTAGAATCGGGCCCAAAAAACAGGCAGAGACGGAAGGAGACAACTTCCGTTTCTCAGAGGTCTTTGAGAGTGCTGGGACTAATTTGTTGTTTTTTTTGTATAGTTGCAGCTTCAATTCTGAAGACAGGTGTTGAGGGGTTGGAGTAGTTTACTTTGGCTTTATGTAACAGTTGGCTTTATCTCCCAACATCCGTTGTTGGTGATGACTTTTGACCCACGATAGACGTAATGTTGGGACAACATCAAACAAGCGAACGCCTGTCTGTACATTATGCTTGGTAGAATCTCTATCGTTTAGACTTCGTAATCTTAAATGCAATTCCAGGAACTTGATTGACCTGTTAGAAATAGGTGCCGATCTCTAGTGCGAGGTTGAGGACCAGCCCATCTGGCTTGGTACAAACCCTTAGCAGTAGGAAAAATGCTTTGAGAGTTACTCATCCGTCATCATCTGACATAAAAATACCGCTTTTTCTTTCTTACAAATCGGGCAAACTTGGGCCGGTTTACAAAACTAGACTATTATATTTTGTAGATTTTTGTTATGGGTTGATTAATTTTTATGTTAACAACATTTTGTAAAGAAATTTCCGTGCTAATCATAGGTGCTTAAGCGAACTTCTCATCGTTCTAATCGTTAATATAGCGTTCGAGCAACGATTTTCACACCTTGCGTTAGCAACAGCTTAACTTGCAAAGAAAGAAACCGATCTCAGGCCCTGGCACCGTTCCATGCCATTCGCTCAGATGGCTTTTTGTATTAATGTGTAACGATCGCTAAAGAAAGCTAAAGAAACTGTAAATCAACTGTGAATCAAGAAGAGAAGACACTGGTGGTAGCTGTTGTGGACATGGCACGGGTTAATGTTTGCCTTTGGATGTGAAGTTTTAATTTTTATTTCATTACTAAGTATTCATCCATTTTATCGCTAGATGATGAAGCATATGGGCATATTAACACAGTTGATAAGCAACTCTCCTATCTCGGTTCAAGGTTGTTAATCGGTAGGGGATCCGCTTTTCGTATTCGTAAGAGTATTACCATTGAACGAATACCAAAAAAATCCCCTCTGTCTACAGCTACCCTCAGTCTACAGCTTAGATGCAGTTAATTAAACTACCACAAACATATATCTTAATTCTCGATCGATTTGCAAACACGCCGTGACCGAACTGTCACTCAAAGTCGTTCACCTTTCGCCACGTCCCTTTTGGAGGTTGTGGCCAATGTGAGGATTATTGATTTTCCCTTCCAGACGGATTTGTTGATAGCAAGCTAAACCGAACGGGACACATTTAAGATTATCTTAATTCTAAATCATGTTTTGTTTGTGTTCATCTCCCTTCTGCCTGTGCGTTTTGTCACGATATTGCGTCAGACCTTTTGCAAGAGCTTTAAATTTCGTGCCAACTCGCAATGACGCGATTTGGGTAGTGAGGATGAAACAAAAAAAAAACATCTACCCCTATGACATCACGTACAAGAGTGTTTTCCCTCGTGTATAGCAATGGGAAAACGGTTCATATTTTGCTGTATGCAGTGGCATTTACCTTGACTTTCGAATATGCCATGACCCTACTGCGTAACACACGGTTTCTCTGTTTCGGTGTACCGTGTACATAAAGGTGTGGTGTTGTTATTTCTTCTTCTAACATTTATAAGTATCCAATATATGCTAGAATTTCCCACCCGACCAGCCCTTTGGATGTGCTATGAAGATAGGTAGGGACCTGGTGGTTCTTCTTTGCCTTCTAAAGGGACCGGCGGCGGATGTTCACTCTTTCTCCACCTGTGTGCGAAAACTGTTCTCTCACTTAGAGTCCACTTGAGCCAGCGTGCCGTTGCATAGGAGTGAGTTGTTGCTCTTTCGAGCAGCTAGCAGCAGCAGCTGATGATATATTATTTATCGTTCATTGTTGTTTTGGTATGGGTGTACGTTGGGGTCGGCATTGTTGGAAGCAACAAACTACGTAAATACATACGCGCCCCACAGACTTGGTAGTCGATGTCGTCATCTTGCGATGTTGCCATTTCTTGCATGCGCGAGATGTTATCATGGCGTGTACTTTGACGTTTCTTCGTTGCTTTGTGAAAGGATGTACCAATTAAAGGGAGGACTTCAAACTTTACTGTGTCCATGTTGTGTAGCGTAGATGGATCGTGATTAATGACAATATTATTAACGATCGCTGAGTTAGTGTATAATCGCTGATCATCGCTGAAGTATATTTGTTCTTATTTATTGGGCTTTATAGCTCTATCATCAAACGAGTCACTCAGTATGTTGCAGATAGCTTAAGTTAATTAAAATACATGATCATCACGAGAAAAAGTTTATAAAACTTTTAGAACCAAAAACTTTTTTTATCTTATGCAGTTGGTTTTGATTTAAATTTGTCGTTACATAGGCATCTATTGCTTGGTTCATTTCCTTTTACAAACCTCAGGCTTGTATTTGTTTAATTACAAAATAAACAACATGTTGGAATTAAGGTTTATTAGACCAAATCACATGTACTTTATCAACGATTTATAACTATAAGTGACTTTCCGTTTCGTTTTAAAAGTTGTCGTCTTGAGACACTTTGAGCTCATTGTAAATTAAACGCCTGTAACTATGCAATAATTATGTTGAGTTTGTTTGATATTTTCAGATCTGTGAGAGTATTTAAGATCTATTTCATTGTTTTGTAATTAATTGTTTCGGGGAAGGCATTAAAATACTGCCGCTAAAAGATTTATAAAATATTCGTTTATTTACTATCAACATTTAAGGATATTCTAGGATTAAGTATATGTTATTTAAGATGGATTAAAAATATATTTTCGTCCATAAATTTATTTATACTAAACACCCATTTTTTCCTTCTCTTTGCAGATTATTAAACATCCGTTAAAAAAATCACTGTCGATCGCTATTGCAAGCCGTAGCATTGAGCGCATTGACAAAACCACGCAAACCACGGTACGGGCGTATCGTTGGGTGAAGCACTACCAACCATCCGGTAGTGCCAACGTAGCCAGTGTACAGAACTCTGCTTAGCCTTCCTTAAAAAAAAAACGGCTCGTGAATGATGTCCGTGCAGCAGTACTGTCTACGGTGGAATAACCATCAGCCGAACTTCATCTCGGTCTTTTCAACGCTGCTGCACAATGAGAGCCTGGTCGACGTTACACTGGCCGCCGAGGGACGGCAGCTGCAGGCACACAAGGTTGTCCTGTCGGCGTGCAGTTCCTACTTTCAGGTAAGAATGCTTACAGAAAGGGGGCCCGGCGTCATGATGGTAGCGGAGCCGGTCTTCTCACGAACGAACCGAACCAAAATTCCATCTGGAACAATCCCCGTAACAAGGACTCATTATCAGGTTACGTGGCAAAATAAGTCTAGCAAGCCAGAAATGGCAGACATATGACATAGTACGCATAGGTTAGTCCAAGAAGAGAGAGAGAGAGCTTATAGAAAGGCGCCTAAATGTAGACTATCTTATGTAAAAACAAATTATGGAGTTAAACAAAATTATGGTCGGTGGTATTTGGAGAATATCCACGTTACCTATTTGCAACTGTACCCAGCTTTTCCATCTTCACGTCTATCCATTTCAGATGTGAAGAAGACTGTTTCCTTTAAGTAAGAAACGTGTTTCTTTGTTAGATTTAGTAATTAGGCAATAATTTCGTTTTATAACAGAATTGCTTTCATGGAATGATTTATGTATGCTGTACCCTGACCGCCATGACAAGTCAGCAATCCTACAATTTCTAAAGGTTTCTGAGGATACTGTATTAATTATACAACTATGTCAAAATATCACAGACTTGAATTTCGCTTTTTTACCTACGGTAATCCATACGAACAGAACTTTTTAAGAGCAAATGTTTTGTAAAGTTAAAATTGGTTTCTACTACCATACGCACAGTAGTATACTACGTTCAACACACCAAATGAATTTCCTTGTCCCGTAACGTAACCCGTAGTGTAACGGAAAATGAATGTGAAAAATGTATTCCAAGACATTCTCCACCGTGACTACGACACTTAACTTTCTTTCACGCATGTATGGTTGCCTGATTATGGTTAATTGCGTCAATAACCCTTTCGGTTCCGTCTTGGTATTACTTCTCCCCCCCCTGGCCTCCATATCCACATACACTTACAGTGCTTCGTCTCCAAACGTGACAGGTATTAATGACAAACACATGAGGAAATAGGATAACGTGCACTCGGGGATGCTCTGTGCCAGACCAAAGGTAGAGATGGCGTGCAATGGTAGCATATGGCAAGAGGAATTTGAGACATTTTGCTAATTAATCTCGTCCATCACGCGCATGTGTGAGTTGTCTGTGGATGATAATAGATAGTCTACGTGCAATGGATATGCGTACTGCTGTGTGTGTAGATTATAGTCGTCTGGTATGATTACTGGCATTTGAATGCAAAAAAGGGGATACAAAAGGACAAATTATTGATTTTTGTTATCCTATTGCCACGAAATTCTATCCTCCAGTATGTCAGTAGGCTGCGCGATTCGCTCACAGTTGTTACAGTTGCCATCAGAAATATTCCTTACCGAATTATTTTTTTTCCTCTACCCTAGTGGCGACTGTGTTTCGCACTTTTGCTTGCGTTTTGGACATTTCTCACCCTAATCAAAAGGGAAAGCTCGAGAGTATTCCCCTAGGCTATTGCCTTTCAATTGCGTTATCCCGTTCGGAAATCTTTCGACACGCGTGGCAAACAGGGTGTTATTTAATCAACAACCTTTCAGCAATTGGAATACACGCGCATTGTGCAAGGGTTCGCGGAGCTATTCCAAAACAAGAAGGATGTAGAATAATTCATAAAAATTATATCAACTGACAGTCACACAAATACGGTGGCGGCTCAGGTTCAGGGAGTTGGTTCTGTTTTGTTGTAGTAGGAAATGTTTGAAATGCTATCGTTTGAAGAAGGGTGAAATGAAAAGGGGCATGCTTCTGTGTTCAAGACAGGATATTGTTACGAGAACTAGTACAGAAAAGTCGTTAGCGGAGGTTGCATATATGGAAATGTTTCATCCCTTGATAATCTTGGATAAC
The DNA here is from genome assembly GCF_943734725.1 of Anopheles marshallii. Taxonomy (NCBI): domain Eukaryota; kingdom Metazoa; phylum Arthropoda; class Insecta; order Diptera; family Culicidae; genus Anopheles; species Anopheles marshallii. Next base: position 53,290,522 of record NC_071327.1, read on the forward strand.
GATCATTTTGAAATGTTCTTGTTGATAATGCCTTTTTGTCAGTTTTGTATATTAGCTTACATGTTTAAGGAATTATATTACTTCTCGATATTTCTTATATCTCTTTTTTATCTCTACAATAACGGTTATTTCTTTTTATTTTATTTTTCTCCAGTCACTTTTCACCGCCAATCCCTGCCAACACCCAATCGTGATATTGAAGGACGTGCAGTACAACGACCTGAAGACGATGGTCGACTTCATGTACTATGGTGAGGTGAACGTGTCGACCGAACAGTTGCCCCAGGTGCTCAAGACGGCCGAAATGCTCAAAATCAAGGGCCTGGCGGAGATGCCGGACGCGTCAGCCGTGTGTAAGGCGGACCTGAGCAAGCTCGACCCGTCCGATCTGATACAGGCGGCGAACGTTATACCTGGTGCGGCTGGCGATGCGATATGGGGCAGTGCCGAATCTCAGCAGCAAGCGCAACAGCAGCAGCAACAGCAGCAACAACAGCAACAGCAGGCACAACATCACCAGCAACAAACGCAACAGCAGCAATACCAACACCAACAGCAGCAGCAGCAGCAACAGTTACATCAACAAACCCAGCAGCTGAGACGCTCACCTTCCCCCACGACCAACATGTCACCCGCGGCACGAAGGAAACGGTTACGGAAGACGTCAACCGGTTCCGGTTCCATCTCGACCGACCGGTTGCAGCATCAACAGCAGCAGGCGGCTGTGGTCGTAGCGCAGCATCAAGCTGCTGCAGTAGCTGCGGCTGCTGCTGCGGCGGCCGCTGCTCAGCAGCAGCAACAACAGCAGACGGACGAACAGCACGGTCCGAGTGCGGACCCGAGCACATTAAACCTCGTGCCGCATCTACACATCCAGCAGCAGGTGGACAACATATCGTACGGTACGGCAACGGCGGGGCACGGTGCGTTAGCGCTGGGCGCGGCCGCTGTCGCTGCAGCAGCCGCAGCCGCCGCTGCCGGCAACAATATCCGCATCATTAAAGAAAGCCCCAGCTCGGACGTGGACCAGCAGCAGCACGAATCATCGCAGGAGAGCGTCGACGAGACGGGCCATCACATGCCGAGCATTATCGTATGTACCGCAAGGAACGCCACGTAGGATTTTGATTACATTTGTCAAACGACCGGTGATCGGTGCCTCATTCTCTTACTTCTCCAACAAATATTTGTGGATTGTTTGTTCATTGTTTGCCGTACAGACACCAACAGTATGGTCGTGTGTAGTTTGGCGGATGTAATCAAAATCGCTACAGTGTTGCATTGTCGTTCTGTTTCCTTCGAAAAAAGACAACCATTAACATATCCTTTTCTTGTCTGCATTGTAGAAAACGGAAGACCTGAGTGGGGTCACGCAAACCATACCGATGGACATTTCGACGACACCGACCGCTGTAAATATAACGCAATCGCAATCACAGCATACCGGTAAGTGGAACCACCGACCAACACAATGTGATATCCTTTGTGGCCCACCTGGTACCCGAGACACAGCAGCCGACGTGATGCCACGATAGCAGCGTCGTCTGCTGTTCTCGGTACGCGTCCATCTGTCTGTCTGAAACCTTTCTATCCCTCGCCCGTTTCGTTTTCCGGTTCTCTATAATTCAGCCTCTATCTCTTGGTGCTGCTTTTCGTTCATTCATTGATTGGCTATATTGGTATCGGTGTGTTTGGATGTACGTTTGATTATTACGTGTGTGAATGTATGAATTTTTCGCATCTGTGATGTTCGGAAACGTTTTCACTCATTCATATGCTCCATTCATTAAGATAACATTAATCATGTTTCTCATATGATACTAACAAGTGTTCCTTCGTTCATTGTTCATGTTATCATCTTTCGTTCATTTATTATTTTCGCTATGGATTGTGCTTAATTTTATTAAATTAATTCGTAGCGCTTGTTCCAAAATGTTCAGGGTTGTATGACAAAAAAATAGAGTTGTTTGGAGTTTTTGGCTCCATTTGTCGTACTTGTTGTTAACCTTTTGGTAGTAGTTTCGTTAAATTTTCTGAAGGGAAAACTGGGTTTATAAAAGAAGGGATTCTCTTCTTAAGCTTTAAAATGTTTAAACATGTATAGTTACATGCCACGACTTCATTTAAGGAACTAATAGAAAACATTTTTGTTCTTCGTGAGCTATTTTTACTTCGTGTAGCATTTAAATGTTTGAAATTTATATTATGTTAACAAGAATTTTTTTTATCAATTTGTTATGGTCGAAGCTTTGATTCCCCGAAACAATTATGTTTTACTAACAATGAATCTTTTATCGTTTGATGAAACTTATTCCCAGTATAATAAGTCATGCACATAATCTCCAGCTTTGGACTCTTATGTTTTTTTTCTTAGCGAGATGGTTTTCATTTAATTATTATTATTTTTCCATTCCAATTACCAGTAGATGTGCATCCTATTTTGCCATTTCAGTTTTGTTTATCACTACAGTTTACCCGATCGGAATAATCCGCCGTCCGGTGAACGCTTGTTGGCGTTGAATAAATTGAATTGCGCGTCACAAGAATGCAATTAATGTTGGGTGCAGTAAATATATTGATAGATTATAAAAATATCATGAAGAAGGTAGAAAGTGGAATGGTGTTTCTGTTACCAACCATTTCCCATTGATCCCGTGTGTCACATATGTGTGCCATATGAAAAGCTTCACTATGCGTGAGTGTTTGATCATTATTGATGAAAATTAATTTTTCCACAAAATGAAAAGCAAAAGCATGATAGCAGTTGCGTGCAAAACCAAACAAAACTTTTACTGTTCTGTTTTCATGGGGTCCAAAAACTGGCTATCTGTGTACCGGGAACTCATTTAATCATCCTGCGATGTGTATGTAATGAGATGTGCAGGAATGAAATAAAATAACATTTCCACCTATATTTATACCGAGTTTGCATTTTGAGATTTTATATGCAATAAAATTTGTAACATTCCTTTTCATGTTTCGCAGCAAAATAAACGCAACATATTGCATTGATGTAGTGTCCTATACTGCAAAATATGCATGAAAAATGTTGCAAAAAATTTAGATGTATGGAATTTTACTTGATTAATCCTTGGTACTGATCCGTTCCGATTGGCTATTTCACTTTGGGCCGAAACCCACATTTTTGCCTTTGTCGGAGGTTGATTTAAAATTTGCTGCAATTTTAATGAGAAGGTGCAATTGATTTTGGTTTAATTAGTTTCTCGTTGCTATTCGAGATCGCAATTAATCGCTTTGATTATTTTAAAACAAATAATACCGTCGCTATGAACTTGTTTGATGTTTAAAGTTATCTGCTTTTCCAACAAACGCAGCGAAAATATATTTGCAAGATTTTGTAAAATTTTATAATTTGTTTTAAGTCTGCAATTAAAATACTTTTTAAAAACTGATGATGTGGTTTTTAAATCATTCTAAAATTAAAACATAATGCATAAAAAATCCGTAGACCGTAATAATAATCATAAAATATCAACATAAAGGAAAGGATATCAATCGAATTAAAAAGAAAACCAACATAAACAAATACCACCAAAATATGCTCCACCGCTCGTGACCAAAAATTTTCATTTTAAATGTTTCTTTTCCCTACTTTTGCGCAAATGATATAAAAATGTGTGTGTGTGTATGAGTGTGTATACCTTTGTAAATAGGCAGAAGAGAGCATAAGTATTGGCTTATATTGCATTTTCCGCTCCTCTTCCCCTGTATGCCCCATTTGCTTTCGGTGGTGTCCCTTGACGCGATTGCAATCGTTCACTGCATTGTTTGGATAGTATGCGTGGAATGCAAACTGATTAAAATTCGTTTCGAATAGTCATCAGCACCATTAAGCCAGCAGCTACCTTTGCAGTCGACCCGACAGAATCGCTGATGGTTGGGATTGAATTTTGCCGTCATTGGTCCCGCCACATCCAACCCGTAGAAAGGGACGGGACGGAGCGTTGTATGTGTGTTGCAATTGTGTGTATCCTTAAATGATTGTTGATGGAAATAAACGGCAGATCGCAGAAGGGGTAGCTGGCCTTACTGTCTGCTATTCTTCCACCGTAAACGAATACTAAATTGTAGCCCATCCGAGATGTGTCCCGTACGCTTTCCCATCCGTTTTTCTGTCATCGTGTGTGTGGGCCTGAATGGTAGCAGGATTGGGGTATTTCGTGTAGCACGATGAAACCTGCAGGCGGCCTGGCCAGGAGGCATCTGTGGAAGGAGTAACGAAGGATGGGTTAAATTACGTCAACTCGAGGCGGCTGTAATAATCTTCCCACTCACCATATCTCACCTACTTATTGATGCTATGGATGGAGGGCAACTGCAGTAGTAGCACATTTTCACGCCTCCCCTGTTCAGTTCGTTGGTCCGTTGGCTGTCATCAAATTTCAATAAAATAGCACTCCGAAGGTCGCTTTCCACTGCAATCACATTTGGTATCGATCGATTGAACAATGGTGGCGTATCGTCGATGGGCACTGGGGGAATAGGTTGGGTGGGATTGGATGCGTTAAAGTATCGAGAGGATTGAATGTGGTTGGGAGGGAAAAATACCATTGCATAATGTAAATGATGCATTCGTGCTGTGAAGCGATGGGCACAGGCAGTCGTGGTGTTGTATTGTTTGTTGCGGAAAATGATAGCAATGAATTTGGTAAATTCTTTGCATATGTGTATGTGGGATCCAATAAAAAGTTATTTTATAGAAATAATGCGGAGATGCACTTTGGGCAAGTGTGTGTCAGTCGCTGTGTTATACGATGTCGATACGATACGCATTGTTATTTGATTCAAAGTTATACATATTTTACTTGGTATCATAAAGTATCTAAAATTAATTTGTAATTCAGGAATGACTCAAACTTTACCAATGGAACCCGCAACCCGTGCAAGTCATTTGCATACACAATACAAGTTTTCGAAAAATATTTAAATGGAAAGCTTTCAATGTGTCCGTTTGGAGAGCTTGGTGCAGAGCTCAGCTGCTATTTGAACAAGATCCTGATATTTTGATGAATTCCAGATATACCTAGGCACATTCAAGTTGAACTTATCTATAATTCAGAAATAGCTCAGACCTTGTCAATCGAATTTGAAAACTTTATAAATTGTTAGCATAAATATGACTTTTGAGATCTTTATATTATGTTCGATGTATTTGGCGGAGGATGTATTTTTTTTTCTTACTGGTCCATTTGTGTTCATTTACTTTTTCTATTAGTCGGCTATTTGTTAAATAAATTGCTTGTGATATTTTTCGTATTTTTATAGTCTTTTAATTACTTTTATTATATGGTACTAAATAAGAGAGACTTACGTTGCAAAACATTTTGTGTTCAATTTTGTATTCGTTTAAAACAATTATGATTCATTTGTTTTTTTTTAACGAACATTGATGTTAATCCTAATTCTGTGTTCAAAAGGAAACACAAACAAAGCAGAAACAAGCAATTAAAAACGTTCAATTAGCGACGAGGTGGGATTAAATAGCAGACAAACAACAAAGCTCAAACATGTGTCTGACACACGATTATTTCTACTAACATTTAATGTGACCATTTGAGCAACCTTGGTCCGTGTTTTAATTGGTGCGCTTTTTCTCTGATCGACAATCATCGCCCACAGTTGCGATCAATTGTTGATTTTTGGTTGGTTGTGGTTGTTATCTATTTGAAAATGTTGGAAACAACCAACGCAAACTATTTTACGATGCGAGAGGAAAAAAGAACCATATTTCAATCCTTTTAGCGCTATTGTTTATCCTTCTGTTATCAAACCGCTATCAACCCATTTGAAGGACAAACCGGAGGGATAGTAAAAAGTAATCGTTTGCCGTTACCATCGCACTACAACAAACACAAAAAGAAGAGAAATTATATGTGACATGCTTTATAGTGTATCATGAAGTGTGACATGAATAAAATGAATATAAACGGGGATGTGGAAAAAAATACAGCGGAAAACACTTCAATTTGAGTGCTTGCCATAATCGTTGTTTTTGTTTTGAATTTTTTTTTGTATTTTATTCTGATCGATTTCAGTTGGGCGGAAAATAGAGCATTGAAAGGAGAACACAACTAAAATGGAGTGGCAAAGAGAGGCTAGTTTGAACAGAATTATTGAGCAATGGAAGGGGTAATTTAACTATTTTAGCAGCTGCTTGTTATCACTTGAATTATTTAATTCATTCTACTTAAAAATGTTTAGTACAAAAAGGTCACATTATATGCTTTAATAATTTTGCGCTAAAGGATTTGAAAACGTTAAAAGTTATATTATTTAATTAATCTTATATTGCATAAGCGTTACACTTGATCGATTAACTAGTGCAATTTTATGTACCACTTAATAGAAATTAAAATATATGCATCATACGCTCATTACATTGCATCGATCGATCGTTCGCCACGTTCCGTGGTGGTGTATGTACGTTCGATATTTTCCTATACATTTTTTACACCACCACCTATACACTGGACATCATTTTTTTTTATTCTTGTTGGTTTCATCCCTCTATCATACGGTCGGCATTTCCGGGCACACCTTCCGTTTTTGTGGTAACGCAAGTGTGACGTTTTTTAACTGTCATCGCTGTATTGTTGTTCGGTCATTTCAACCGGAAGCATCTCATTTGCAGATGTAAGGGAAGAGTGTGTGCAGCAATCGTCCGACGATGGACAACTTCGATACTAATTTATTATGCATCATCGTGTGTCCTTTTTGGGCGATGAAGTTTGTGGTATAGCCCGGGGATTGGAAGGAGGATGAAGGGAATGTTGTGGGATCCATACACAAAACTGTATACGTAGATAAGTACACGCCATGTGTCTTGGTACGTGTGAACAGAATGTGTTGGACGTTTGATGTACGGTAAGGTAAGAGGAGATTCTGGGTTTTTTTTTCAATTTCCGTCCACACTTCCTTTGCTGCATTTGATGGTCTGCCTGATGTCCTGTTTGTGGTTTTTATGTTTTTGTATCGCTTTCCCGGACATTACATTAAACGCTGTTTAAAATAAATTTTTATTTGTATTTAGCTTCAATTAAAAAGCCATTCATACCAAAATACGTCAAATAATTGAATAGTGTTTCACGACTGGAGTATGTAGCTGAGTAAGCATTCACACTTTTTTATCAGTTAGGAATAATGTACGATAGTTACCATATGTTAATGTATTTGACAGTATAAAATCGTAACTTCAAATTTAAGCTAAAAAAACCTATAAAAACACTTTAGTACATTATAAAGCAATACATAGATTTGCTTTGCAAACAATTCCTCTTCTTGGCTTAATGATCCACCTAGATCATGCTTGTCATTTCTGGCTTACTAGACTTATTTTGCCACGTTACTGGAGAGTTAGTTCTAGCTACGGAGGGCCGTTTCGGACGGGGTTTCATCTCGGTCCTGTCGTGTGTAACCGGTACTGCTCTGAAATACAACGCCGAAACTATTATGGATGCTGTAACATGGCAAATTCCTATGCATTTCTTGGTTACCTTTTATCATGTCGAAATCTTTCTTTAGAATCTTCAGGGATCAAAGTAGTTTGATGTGCCCGCTGTGTTCACACAAAGGCCAAAATCACATGGACATCATTAAAGGTGATTTTGACCCGAGTCAGGATGACCAGATCCTGCTCCTGTGGATAATGATGAGCTTCTGGGAAAATAGTGTGTGACGTCCAACCTTCACATACGCTTACTGAAAGCCACAAAATGAACAGACCGCGGTTCTGTTGTTGTTCTTCGGTTTCGCCATTATTGCTCACACGTCAAACTAATCCTTCGTGACGTATGAGGTGCCCTGGGTCTATTGCACGGACAATAGGTAATGGGTGCATTTCGATTACAACAACACTACGTGGACATCCGGCCACTTTCGGCCGCGGTTCAGTTGTGTGCTTGATGGGGAACGATTAAATTTACATATAACAGATTGAAAGGGACACAAAACCCGTTTAACGTAACCATTTGTTTGTTGTTGATTGGTACAAATAATGGTTTGGAAGGAAGTAATCGAATTGATTTCTATCCTCTTGATCTATCGCGAAGTATTTGTTTTGAATATAGGATACAAGTTATCTGATCTCCCGGACAGGAGGATTATCGAGTTGATAATTTACCAACGATATGTTTTCTATTTGAGTTGCACAATACCTGAGGACTTCTTGATTTATCTGGATTTATAGGGTATTTTGAGATTAAATTGTACTATTTCGGAACGTTTTCTTTATGTGTTATATAGACAAGCAAACACATGAATGTATTGCAACGAAAATACGGAAATGCAATTAAAATTTACCCTCCAAAACTGAAATCAGGAAACAATGGGATCCGTTTGGTACAATACAATCAACGAAATTGGAGGGGTGTAGGCCTTCCACAGCTACGCAAACACAGTGCGAATGAAATGGAAAACAGGATAATAATTTATTCCAGCGAATGTAATTAAAATCACGGAACACGTGATGTTGATGATGGTGACAGGGTGGGTGTCCGATCGTGCAGAAGCATGGACGCTTTTTATTAAATTGGCTCCGGAATATATTTAAATTATGTTTATGTTAAGGTGACACGGACACACGCAACGAACAGTACCAACTTTTTTTTTTTTATTTTCAAAGTGATTCATGCTGGAACCCCAAATTGTGCTTGTAAAGTGGAGAGTAAAAAGGGTGATGGTGTGGTTTTAATTTACTTTAGTGTGGAAAACAACAATTTTCAATGAACTATTGGTTTTGGGAATACGAATAGATTGTTTAACATGTGTATAAATTTGAACATTTTCTGCAATAGTTGTTATTTATTTTAACGATTTTATATTTAATCGAAAACATGGCATGGCCTAGTCCCAAAGAGAGCTTTAAGGGTCTCCACGTGTGGTAGAATCGATTTGCTGGCGATTTGGAAAAAGACACATAACCAGCCGCAATGAAATCAGCTTACGTAGGTATAACTGCGTTTGTTCCACCCGGGTCCAATCGTACTGATCGTAATGTTGTATTCCTTTGGCTGGTATGATTATATTTCATTTAAATTTTTCACCATTTTCCCAAATTATAATAAGGCTCCTGCAGTTTTTTGTTGTGTCGATGGTTGCCGTTAGGACCCTCACATACGCAACTCTGAACTACCGCTTGATCAGAAGTGTGACAATGCGTTATTCGCACTACCCATTCCCAACAGAATTTGTGCACACGGAAAATCGAAAGGCTTATTATTTTGGGGTCGTTCATTTTATTCCGTACGTTCGCTCACACCTTGCTCAGTTTCAACCTTGCCGACATTACCCTTCCAACGTCCGTGAATGCTAACGAATAGACGACATTAATGTCAGCTTCTCACTCCGTTCCGTGTGCACGACCGGCTCCAGATCCCAGCCACCACCACCAGGCGCCTCCATTGGTGTGTTTAATTCGATTTTATTTTATTCATTTCCATTCGTGGCATGGTTTCGGTGCCGGTCATTTGCTTTCTCATCGGAGCTTTTTTTTTTTTTATCCTCCAGTTCCTCATCGCGTGGCACGAACGGGATAAAGTTAGAGGATATGGTACTGTTCCATTTCTCTCCAAACCCCAATGCCAATGTTCGAGTGTTTGTATGTCTTATTGGAAGGCTGATTGAAATGTTATTCGTGGTCCCGTTTCCTTCCGCACGGGGTAAATGAATGCTCATGTTCGCTTCCGTGTCACTTTATCCATTTTGGAACGCAATGATTACTGGCGGTGTTATTTTTGTTCAACCACTTTGACATTAGCGTTGGTGCGGTTCGTGTTGGCTGGATTGCAAAATGAGGAAAAAGTATCGCTAGAAGCGAAAAGCGCTAGTAGGGCAACCATTGTGCTCATTAAAATACAAATCCAAGTACGGAGACACAAGCTTTGGCGCATAAGGGAAAATGAAGGTGAACAAAGACGGCAAAGCTGGATGTAGATTCGGTTGTATTTATTTTTGCTTTGTTTGAGCGTGAACTTCTCGTTAATGGTCAATCGCTCCCGGTAATCGGAGGATTGATTTTTTACCCGAACCCCTTAGCATATAAATAGGATTTTAGTTGTGGTTGTCTTATTATCAAATTAGGCCACCACATTGGGTATGGAAAATCATTGAACGGACACACGGTCGTGGTGGGGTTCGTAAAAAAAGCAATAACATATTTAACACAGCATAATTTGGCGCATTGGGAGCAAGGTTTTCAGGAAACGAAGGACGATTGTTAATTAGGTATGCCTAACCTAGCCTTGACAAATATTGATTTTTCACCACTGATACATTGAATTGCTTCAGGTTTAAGAAGCTTCGAGAAGCTGGAAATAGAATAGAATGTTACAATGGTTTTACTATAGAATAGTACTTTTCGAAGCGGATCGTGCAGCTCATAGTAAAGAACCGCAAAATTTATCCCACCGTGACATCCAGCCAATATTTTTTCACTACTTAAAATTACCATTGGAATTGGAATTTGTTGTATTTTATTTTTTTTATGAAAAAAAGTTGAAGTATGTAAAAAAGTTGATTAAACAATGTTTAAACAGATCTCCAGTAGCGTCGCAGATAAGTAGCGAGCAGATCGTCAAGTACCAAGGAGATGATCCGTTTTCATTTTTTTCTCTAACGCTAGTAGCGTGAACGCTACAACTCTGTAAAATCGTAAACCCTGTATTATGCAGCAAATTGCTGGAGGGTTGCTTCAAACCCTGTAACATAACATGGTAAGGGTTTACACAATCTTTTTTATTGAATTGAATTATTCGATAATCAGCCAAAAACGCTCGAAGAACCCGGACGATTTGTAATATGACCCACATGATATATTAGTCATATATGTTCAAGACCTCGTGAGAAAAATCGTTTGACAGATTTAAGCCCTACTCCATGTTACAACCTTCCTAATGCCCTAGTGAGTTGTTTGAAACCACTTCCAAATAGTTGCATAACAATACACCGAAGTGTCCGTTGTTCAACTCCGAGCTCAAATAGGCTCGTTGTTACTGGATGACGTTCATCGTACGTCAAACGTTCGAAACAATGGTACGGAAATAGAACTGCCCAAAGAATGCCATTGAATTGTTCTCCTGATGGGGTGGTCCTCGTTCCACGCCAAGCTTTACTTGCCATATATTTCTCCCGAACGCACACTGTCAGTTGCATGCGTACATTAGGGCTCAACCCTAAGCGTCCCCATGCTCAGACAGGTATGTGTGAGCGTCGTGTATGAGAGTTTTGTTGGTACCCCATAATCCATTGTGCCAGGTACGGGCCAACACACAGTCTGGGCTCCATTCCAATCAAGATTGATCGTGTTCACTTTTTTTTTTGTGTTATTTGGTCATATCTTCTTTATCCCACAAGTTTGCTGTGTACAGAGTGTCCAGTTTCTAAAGCGGATGTGAAAACTGAATGCACTTTAGCATTCTAACATTACCACGGTACACCATTTTGCAGGGGCAAGTAAGAAGCGTGCTGGGGTTGGATCCATCGGGCGGATAGGTTTGGATGGACATCCAATTTAATTGGGTTCTGCTTTGGCAGCTTCTCGTTGTTTGAAACGATCGTACTCTGGTGGAGGGGGGTGGGGCTTTGTTGAGCTTGACAGAAAGTTTGGTTAATCGAAGTCAAAGCCTGGAAGTCAGATCGTAAGGCAAATTACGGATGCTGTGTTTGCTTTCAATATACGGTAGCGAATGCTGGTGGTGTAAACCGTTGTGCTCTCTATCTGTTAAGCTGAGAGAGTGGCATTACGTATTGAAGTCAAGTTGGTCCGTCATTTTATTTCTCGAGGACAAAGGTCAACGAAAGATACGTTCCAATACGTGTCGCTCTGTAAATGGTGTCATCTTTACACATTTTTCGACCGAGAGTTTAACCGCCACAAAAGGTTTTCCAACGTGTCACATCTTCTTTTGGGTGTATCTGTGGTGTGGATTGTCCAAAGCAAATCAAATCAATTGCACCGGATAAGATTGGAACAATGGAACCATTCGCTTTCCATTCGCTGTTGATAATGAGCAAAATAAAAAGGCAATTCGGTGAGGGAAATGAAATGAAAGCATTCAGTTACGTTGCGACCATTTGATTACTGCTGGGTAATGAAAATTGATCCATTAAAGTGATAACATTCGAATGCAATTTTGTATAATGTAATCCAATGGTTCTATCCCTTCTGCAAACATTTTACATATTTCATCGCATAAAACCATCACCACCACCATCGCCGGCCGCGGCACCGTCTACTGGTGTCTGCTGATTTGTATTGATTGAATCAGTATTGTTTCCACTTTCCACTCGGTTGTATCGATGGTTCGCTTTTTGCATCGATCCGATCGATCGCCTTACGGTGGTGGTATTTTGCTTTCCGGTTACCTGCAGCATAATACTCATTTCCCGGAACGCATCTCTCCTGGCACAAGTGCCGAATGGCACGAGGTTGAACGAATAAATTGAATATTTTAGTACAGCCCTTTTCTTCCGTTCTTTCTGCCCCAGTCCCGCAACTGTTATCTCCGCTGCTGGTTGTGCCGTTCAAAGCGGAGTTTCTCTTACCCTTCGCTCTGAGATTTTAACTATTTGAAAGAAAAACGCATTGCTGACAGCTATTCCAGCTACTAGCAACCGGGAACGGGAAGCCTCCAACCCGAACCTGTGCTGTAGTAGTAAAGTGGCCACAACGGAGCAAAAGGGGTGCGCATGCAAGAAGGGGTTAGCAAAGAAAAGCCGGAAGTGCTTTCGGTCATCGGGAAGCGTGTTATTGTCTGAAATATTCATTCAATCGATAGTAACATCGTGGGTGGAGCAGTGTTGGTGGACAGCAGCCGAGCAACAGAGGCACGTTGTCGTGTGTGGTTCGCGTGTTAAGCTAACAAAGCTGCTGCAGCTTCTTTCAACGAAGAACGAAGCAAATGTAGCAAATTCCGCTAGAACAACCATCCTACCGACAGTTGCTTCAGCAGGAGCGTTGGATCTAAGCGATGGAAAACATGTTTAACAAGACATGCCAAAAAAGGGGACCATTTCGTCTTGGCATTTTCTACAACTTTGGCACGATCGGTTGATTGATTTTAGTTTTACATTTGGTTTGCTTTTCATTTAGGAAGTTTGCATATTTAATGTTATACTAGGATTTGCAATTGATTTGATAAAACCCACATTCATTTTTACAATCGCAGCAGATGATATTACAAATGTAAAATTAAACTTATGTTCCAACGACAATTGGTTTTCACCCCCTTATTTTCTTTGTCTATGTACTTTTCCGTAGCTTCAATACTTGATTTGTATTATTATCTGCTGCAATTGTGAAATAGTTTGATAACATTGCCGTAAACCGTGATTTTGTTGTAATAATTACGGAAAAGTTTGTAAGTTTGTATCCAGGCAAGTAATCAATTGAAACATAATTGAATATACATAATTTTTGTAAATTATCGATCATTAGCCACAATTGTCAATAGATTTGATCTATATTTTATGACACATCTATCAACGATTAGTTTACACTGCTGGAAAGTTCCATAGAAGTAATTAGTGTAATTCGCTCCATATTTTTTATGCAAAACAAAAACAGATAAGCTATATCAGTTTTGAGAGCTTTTTTTCCCAGAATTCCACATTTCCTTATGGAAATTGTTTTACCTTTATTGGAAAATTTTTCTAGTTACACCGATGGATATGGAATTGTTCGTTCTGTTGGATGAGATGAGGTTTTGGCGAATGCTACTTTCTATCGAGATGTATTCAAAACATTATTCCCTTTTACCGGAACTGGTTTGGTTGATGGTGATGTATTGCATTTAATTATTACGTATTTCTTTTCTAGCCACCGATCCTAAATCAAAATAGTTTTGAAAATTAATTAAAACTTCAATAGGCAAACATGTTCATGGAATGTGATTTGTTTTTCTTAAATTATGTTTCAGTGCCCGACATAAAATGCATAAACGCAAGATGCACTTGGTGGAAGTAAGCTTTCGAGCAATTAATATTACAACAGCAAAAAGCCTGGAAATAATTGAATTATAAATGTCAGAACGGAGTCAGAACAGCCAAGAACTATTAAAAAACAATCTGAAGGGAAAAGTCAAGTGGCGAGAAAATTATTCAATACCAGGCAATGGACCAGTCCTTCTCATTCTCCGTTTCGAGCGCTTCTTCCCGTTCCTGACATTGATTGATGTTTTTCAGTATTGATTTTCATTGCCCCGTTGCCGCTGCTACCGTGCCTGTCCTGCCTGTGGCCTTGCACTTTGTAGAAACGATTTTCCCTTCCCACACAAACATACACTGAGGCGAAAAAAAAAAAAAGTAAAACTAACTAAAGGCAACAAAACCCATACATTTACACCGGACTGGTGTTGACCGTGGTGAAAAGAAAGCTGCTGTGTGGCGTCGCCGCGACCTTTCTTTGTCGTTCGAAGTTTTCCCTGTTTTAGTCATCCGCACAACCATCACAACCCCCGGTGGTCGGGGTGGCCCCGTTGGACCAGATTGATGGCAACAAATACTCTACCCGTTGCGAACACCTTAACACCAGCACAAAATGTCAAACCCCTTGGTGCATGGGAGGAATATCCATACCCATCCTCCGCTGTTTCCCAACGACGTCATTGGATACCGTTCGTGACCTGCTTCGATGGAAATGGAAATTTTACTTTGCTGCTGGTGAGATGGTGTTGGAATGTTTGCTGATGTTGACGTTTGTGAAGTTGGATTTCTTCTCCGGAGGTCCTTCGTGCGTTACCCTCCCCCCGCGATACGTTCTTCCCGTGCCACATTGCCATGCATTGATTAGTGAGCGTCGCGGTGGCTGGAATGAGGTTCTCCCTTCCTAAAGGTGAAAGAGAACCTTTTACCCTTAATTGGGAGGTATGGCATCGAATGTGACGGAATGAATCAATGGCGTTCGTTTGGAGAAATAAATGCCTTCAACCCAGCTGGGGAAGGGTTCATTCTTGACTTGGGTTGGATTCGTTTTGTTTTACCCATTTATGTGAATTTGTATTGATCTTTTTTCCAACCTGTTCCATAATTTTTCACATATTGTTTTTTTTGTTTCTGCTCCATGCGCTAGTATTATGGATGGAAGCTCGTTCCAACATCGAGCGCGTCCTTCACACACGGTAGATTGAGCAATTAGTTAGCCAACCAAAGCAAAACCTTTTGCAAGGTAAAGCATTTAAGCAAATCTAGTTAGCATTGTGCGAGTGTGCATGGGTATTGATTAAATAACTCCCCTTAATTGCTGGACCATTTTGTGTTTGTATTCAGCAAACGAATTTCAAATGTGACGTTTTTTTTTTGTCGTGTAAATTGCCCATTCATCTTTTGAATCTTTTCAAACGCATTGAAGCCTTTTTTTTGCCTCTCGCACTTGCATACCAACAGTCTCTTTAAAGCCTGTTGGATATTTGTGAATCTGTCAACTTCAGCCGTGCACGTGCTGACATTAAGCTTTCACCGGAAGGGGAGCAGCAGAAAGCTTTTTTGAGAAGCTCAGCATAATAAAACCGAAGCCAGAAATGTGGACGCTATGGACTTTTACTAGTAAAGAGATTAAGTTTACTCCCGTTTTTGTGCCGCATTCGGTAAAAAACACGCCATTCGTGACACGTAGCTTTTGATGCTTTATTGAGCCCTTTTTTAGTTAATTTTTTTACTCGCTTTAGAATTACGTTTTGTTTGCACATTGCTGCATGGCTATGATTTACGATATGGGATGTAGTGGATATCTGAAAAGTAGAATTACTAATCCATCCATGGAGGGATGCTTCTTATTTGAGCGTGCAGTGCAAATTTTGTATGGGTAATTCAGCTATTTAACCGGTTGAAAACATGAATGGACGAACATTTTTTGGATTGCAAAAGTTTATTTGATTTCGTTTTTGTTCGCTAATTGAGTTTACAATGTTAAGAAGATTTTGTAAAATTCCGAGTGTAAAAAGTTCCAAGAGTTCTTGATTAACAACTCTAAAACATGTCAGATTTTAATTTGTATGTTTGTACACAATATATCTGTGACATCATGTGTGTTCAATAGGGTTGAGTTGACTCTTTGGGACTAAGTTAATTTTCGAAAAATTGATTTATCAGGTCATATTTTCGCAACATTTATCTTGTTCTCAACGCTGCTATTTACTCTTTCATCGGCACAACAATCTAACGAGGTCTAGGGTCTGTCATTTCTAGTTTTTTCTGGTTTTCTGGTTCTGGACTTTATTTATCCGTAGCCGGATAGTCAGCCCTGCGTACGAGGGATTGGTTCGGATGGGATTTTAGACCGTTCCTGTCGTGTGATAACCGGCGCCGCTTCCAACACACCACCGTGCTGATGCTACGTATGAGCCTTTTGCACACCCGGTTGTCGCACTGTACTCCAATTCAAAGAGAATAGAAGGTCGTACATGACACCCTATCGCATTTGAGGTGGGCTGGTGCAGAAGGGAGTTCGCTTTCGCTATATTGGCGTTCGGTGGAAAAACGGCCTCAGGATGGTACTTTAATTCCGGGTGAGTGCGTTCATCCTGTGCTCTAGGATAAGACACCATAAAATGGTGAAGAGTGCGACTCAACGGTGCTACAGTGTTTTGCAAATGGACTTGGTCATTTGGGCTTTTTATCGTTCGCACCCTTTACGAAGGATATTCCAGCAAATCTATTTTGTTTATTGGCGGCTTGGCTGTGTTTATTCCTGACGGCTGACGAAAACGTTGTAAATCGAAACGAGAGGTTGCTGATTGTCGAGTGGAAGCCGTTGTTTTGAACGTGGAATGTGAGCTTAACAGCAAGTTGGTTACAGAAAAGCGGTTGGTTTGATGATATAATCTTAAGATTATATGAAGAATTATGTCAGGTTGATTTTTTTTAAAGAATCAATCAATAGATAGGGATGAAAACGCAGGTGGTGCAAACTCTCATCAAAAAGGTTTAAAAGGACAAGAGTATCTCTCGTAATTAAATATTGAAACGAAATGGATTTTAAAACGAAAACCTAATAAGGCAAATTGAATTCGCCAAGAAGTGTGTGCAAAACATTCATCCACATGGTTGCAAACAGAAAGGGTTTCACGATTAATTATAAAGCAGCGAGAATCCGCTAGACGGATAGAACCTCACGCCGCTCCATCCTTATCATGGTGACAACCTTTAAATTGTTCATCCTCTCGACGGGATGTTCAACAGAACTCTTCATCAGCCACCAGCCGTACTTGCCCACAACAGGTCCCCGGTCGGTGCTGTTACTTTCAGTGGACCGACTGGGAAAGACTTCCGAGCAAGAGCTGGAACAGTGTCTGTCGCCTTACGACCGTACGATGGCCCATTCTTGGCGTTCTAACCTTACCCTGCGAAAACATCTCAGTGAATGTCAACCGTGAGCATCTGTCAACTCTGACGCCATATCGATCGTACCGAGCGAAAGGACGTGGCAGAGGTTCCGCGCGCCCCATTACAGCAGTCCCGATGCAAAACAAACGGGGTGTTTTTGATTGCGATGTTTTGGTACTGTTCTAGAAGAGAAGAGCTAGAACAAAGTTCTCCTTCATCGGGACGAGCTGCTCGTACGTGGTGGTGATGTGTAGCGTTGCTAAAGGACAAAGTTGTTCGCGTTGGAATGGGTTTTTTTGGTTCATCCCATTAATAAAGCTGCATCTCAGCATCAGTTAAATACCATCGATTGATTAATTTCGTGCCGAAACTTTCGAGACGACTGTGGGTGACACATTTCATGCATTTGGTTATCTTCATCACAATGTATAAAAGCCTTTTTGTGGCTTAAACTCTGCTAAATTCAATGTTTTAATTAAGGCTAATTCTACCAGATGTAATGTAGATTTTAAGCTATTTTATAAGCTCGTGGCTTAGTGTTACTGTATAGGCAGTTAACCCCAGTGCAGTGTTTTAAATTGAAAGGAATATAAAGTATGTTAGAAGCTTTCCTATTCTACTGGCTGTCAACGTGTTGGCTGTTGTTTGTTTGTCCCGTGGAAAGGATTATTTCATCGTAATTTATGGCCACCAAAATGTCAATCCCTCGCTTACTGGTGGTGCGAATGTATCGTGGCTAAACGCTACCCACACAACCGTACAGCGTCATACTCGTGTAGCACCTTCACAATGTTCTGTTGTGTAAATTAATCATGATTTCTTGGTCGGCAGAAAACGAGGACTGCGCAAATGGTGGTTGCGATAAGCTTTCGGGGGAAGGTAAGGGAAACGCGGACGGAGAACCATTTTCTAATGAGATGAATGTGCAATCAACCGGATGGAAATGGCTCTGGGTAGTGGGTATAAGTTGATGTGGAGATGAATATCCCCATCCATCCAGCTTCGGCTCCAGCCGGAACTGCTGGTGTTTGCGTAATTAGGATTGGATTTTATCGCCCGGCCATTTGGTGGCACCAACGTCCATGCCGTTGCGTGTTTCTGTTGCCCATAGAGGCAAGCGTGGATGTGTAAGATTTACTGCTTATCTATGCCTATCTGTGCCGGTAATGGCCAGACGGGGTACAGTACCCGGTCGTCTGTGTCGTCTGCATTGGTTATGGCAGTTCCAGGCCCTATTTTCCGGCCGTTTTCAGGTTCACCTGATCGGTTTAGAATGCATCGGGTCGGTTCTTTACTAACTCCCCTTTAGTGGCCTTTCGCCTGTCTGTACGCTTTCAGCAAGAGTGGTTGATCGAACGACACAGCATCAAACGGGAGGATATTGGCCCCGTGTACGACGTTTCCTTGCTAATTTGATTTCTTCAATTACCATACCATGTCAGGGTCCATACACACACAAACACACCCTGCCACAAGACGAGGTGGGATGCTTTATAGACGGTTTATCGATCGTCTGCATATACAGACGCAAATCCCGCGCCAGTCGACGGTCGCGACGTTCTGCTCCCGATCGAAGCATAAAGTGGGCGAGTTTTATTTTGCTGTTCGAATATTGTATGCTTTATCCGTTTGCTGTTCGTTGTGCTGTCGCTTCCACTTCTCTTTCTTCTCATACGGCATTTGTTGTTGAATCGTGTGCAGCACGCGGAGTAATAATTGTCATCGTCACTTTCGCACATCGCGCACATCTCTCTCGTAATGTGTCTCGGGGTTTACATGCGTCGTGCTCTGTTTCGTGTGTCATTTTATTAAAATCATAATTGATTCCGACAGTGTGCCCTTTCATCATTCCCATCCTGCACATCCATTTCGAATGGGGCTTGCTGTTTGTTGTTCGTTTTTTTTGACGTGCCAGCCTTTAGATGCAGCTTAAAATTAAATGGCTTTCTATTTGCTTTTTTCATTTAGTGTGCTGTATCTATCTATCTCTCTCTGCACAACACAAAATACAGAAACAGTTTTTTATTTTGATTTTCCTTTTTTGTCATCTGTCATATTCATTGTATTTTTGTCTTTTCGTTTTATTTCAACACTTTTAACAAATCGTTTCGATCGTTGTTTGCCTGCACATTTTTGAATTTCGATATTGTGTTATATGTGTGTGTGTGTGTTTTTTTTCTTCTTTTATTTACTTGTAATCTTAATCATCATCTCCTGTTTCGATGAACCAGATGTGAAAACAGTTGTTTAAAATTTGAGTAGAAAAACAAACAATGGAAGAAATAGAAAAGAAAATCAAAAGCAATCGCTCCCGAACACACAACAAATACGCATACATAAAGTAATGGAAAAATCTTGAAAAAAAAACAACAACTCATTCACATTCATTCAACCACTTACTTACTACCAACATATTCCAAACAACTACTCACCATTCAAACCCAACCACTCCACTGAACTAAAGAACCGCGCTAAATCATGTTTCAGCAAATAATGGCAGCTCGTGCAATAATTAAATTATAATAATTAATGTCACAAAATTATCTAATCTAATCTCACTTTGTTGTAGTGTTTTTAATTGTATTGTAACAACAGAAAAAAAACAAACAAACAAACATTAACGTTAATCCAATTGTTATGTGTAATAATATTAAATGAAACAAAATGAAACTAAATTTGGTGCAACGAAAGAGGAGACAGAGAGAGCTCGGGTATTGTATGAAAGACGCATAAAAAGAATTGAAAAAACAACAACAACAAAAGAAAACATAACAATATCATAGGTGACGATAAATGTCACAGTGAAGAGCAATGCAAACGCGTTGCACTGCGTTTGGATACCATGACATGCGTGAATCGAACAAAACGATGCCTGTATTTATTTGTTTTTTATTTAATTTTACACTCGAATATGAAAAGGTATGAGATGATAAAATGGTATATGAGATGATAAAAGGCAAGGAAAAAAACAAGAGTTAACGGTTCTTATATTTTCTGTTTTGCGTATTCCATTTCTTATCGATTTCCTATTTCTTGACCACACTAGAGTTCGGTTACTGTAGCTACTGTTCTTTCAACTGTTGAACGACGATTCGTTTGGTACAAGCATAAGTAGAAACATTTTAAATAGATTTTTTGTGTGTACATCTTAGAGCATTCTGTTTAAAATTTTTACCTAAAACAAATAGTTCATAATTAGTAAAAACTAGCAGCGATGACGTAAGCATGTAAGAAGTACAGAAGTTTTTCCGTCTTATTTACTTGCTCCGGTAGTTTAGTCAATTTGCTGTCGGTATTTTTTACCACAATTGAAAAAACATTGTGTTTTTTCTCTTGGAAATTTCGTTTTACTTTCACAATTGTAATGATTTTTACGTTTCTTTTAAATCAAAATGCCACATACTTATGTTAGTTTAAAGATTTTTTGTTCTTAATTTTGTTTAATGATGAAGTACATCTCGCTGGTCTTTGTTTTTTTTTTTAAATTAGAAATAGTTATTTAAAATCTCCGATTGTTATACTTAATGTGTGGCATTTGAGGAGGAACTTCCATTCTTTACATTAGTTTTTACCTTCGAAAACATGAAAAAGCAGTTAAGTAAACGCACGTAATTTGAACCCATTTCCTTCCACTATTACTACTATTACTACTACTATTACCACACAACACATGGCGTAAATTTGCAAATTCTTTTCGTTTCCTACTTGAAAAGGTCGTCGGGATTGAAAAAAAAACGAACGCTTTCTTTTGAAAATGTATTGAAAAACTAGTAAAATTTGTTATTTTTTGGCGATCAAACTTAAAGCTTCGTGTAGAAAACAAAACGAGAAACAAAATGCAAGCGATTTTGTGAGGAAAAAGATAGAAAGGAAGGACAGAATGTTACGCGATACAAAATTAAATAGAAAACAAATAAATAATCAAAGCTCTCTTGTTCCCTTTTCCGTTCCCAGGTGGGCAATGGACGGTAATCGATACGAATTATTCGCGGTTTGGCATTGCGCCGTGTCAGACGAATTTAGGACTGCAGCAACAGCAGCAGCAACAACAGCAACAACATCAACAGCAGCAACAACATCAGCAGCAGGTGCAGCAACAGCAGCAACATCATCAGCAAACGAATCAACAGCAGCAACAGCATCAGGGTGA
Source organism: Anopheles marshallii (assembly GCF_943734725.1). Classification (NCBI taxonomy): domain Eukaryota; kingdom Metazoa; phylum Arthropoda; class Insecta; order Diptera; family Culicidae; genus Anopheles; species Anopheles marshallii. The sequence continues at coordinate 53,312,009 of NC_071327.1, forward strand.
TAGTCAAGGCTTAAGTAGTGGCGGCAATGGTGCAAACAATGCCGCCAACGGTGGCGCACCGGGCAGTGGTACGGCTGGATCGGCCACCGGTAACAATGGTGGGCTCGCGAACGCATCCACGACGAACTCGAACGCGACGACGCCGCAACCGACGACACCGGTCCAAATCTATCAGCATCCATTCTCGCCCCAGATCATATCGGTTAACCCGAACAGTATGGTCAACAGCTACCAATCGTCGAACCTATCCACACCGACGTCACCGCAGACGGGCAGTGATCAGACGACGGGGCTAGTGTATAGTACCGGAACGCCAAATCAGTCACCGCTCGGCGCCACAACGACCGGTGCGTCGTCCGGTACGAATGCGAGCGGAAATGGCAATACGGGCACGGGAGCCGGTGGTAATGGTACGGCCGGAGGTAATGGTACAACGGGCGGCGGTGGTGGCAACGGTGGTGCTGGTGCCGGAAACGGTGCGGGAGGAGGTGCTGCCGGAACGGGAACAACCGGTGCTGGTGGTACCGTGCAACCGGTCAAGCGGAAACGATCCGTCAATCCACAGGGAGATGAAAATTTCCTGCGAGCACTCGAGGCGGTCCGGTTCGGTGGTATCGGTTTCTGTAAAGCCGCACGGCTGTACGGTGTTAATAATCGTACGCTGTGGTTAGAGTATAAGAAGCGTGGTTACCCGATCAGCCGGCCCAGCATTAAGAATCGCATCAAGCTGGAGCCGAACATATCACCGCCTCCGACGGCCACAACGCCACCTGGTGATGAGAACGCTTCGATGGAGCACTACGATACGGCACTATCATCTCCTGCCCTTAATATGTCTCTGCAGCAGCAGCAGCAGCAACAGCAGCAACAACAGCAAGTCCAGCAACATCAGGCCACCCAGCAACAAGTCACCACAGCACAGCAAACGCAACATCAACAGCAGCAGCAGCAAGGCAACGACACAACGAATGCCGCGGCGGCAGCTGCTGCCGCTGCCGTCGTTGCTGCCTCTTCCACAACCCCCCTTATGTGCCCCCCGCACGGACATCCGATGGGTGTGATGGGTTTTCTCGATACACGGCATGTCGATTTTACGACCACGGCCAGTCTGCATCAAATGTCCCGCCAACGGTATCCGGATACGGCCACGGTTAACATGAATACGGGCGCAGTAAACCTGCAAGGGTTGAACTTTAACTCCATGTAAGGGGACGGGTGGCTTCGTGTTGTGACCGTAAGCAATGGTGGTGACGGTGGTGGAGGTGGTACTGATCCGGCCATTCTATCACTTGGTGGTGGTGGTTGTCCTACTACTACGGAGGTGACAGAAACTTAGTGTCTCAACGAGATCTGCCGCTCCATTGAACTCCACTGTCGGTGAGCAACAATTGAAGCCACATGAAGAAATAGCTCTACAGTACGGTGTGATAATTGTACGTAGGGAAAGATCATCCCTTTATCCTTTTGTTCTTGGACGATCGCATCCAGGGAACGGAAGATTGGGTAATCTTGACAGTTGCACTTTTCCATGTGGAGGCTATGAACGTTTGAAGTACTTCTGCATTACTGGAAGTCCGTCAAGTTCTTGAGGATATTATTGTATGTCAATCAGAAATTAGTTTCAATTAAATAATTATATGCACGATATGCTCATGTTAGTAAGCATATCCTTTTTTTCTCTTTCGACTTTTTTCGTTGGATACAAAAATTTCTTTCAATGAAGACACCTCTCCAATTCAAAGAACCAGTGGTGTGTTCAGTTTCCAGTTCCTGTATTCGGACGAATCATTCTCCGGTGCTCAGTGAGAAGCGTTTGTATGTGGGCATACAAGCCATTTTGATTCGAAAGATATTCATCTCAACCGCTCCCCCCCCCTTATCCTTCTACCGACCTTCCAAATTGCGTTCAAGAAAGAATATATGTATTGTATGTGTGTAATTATATGTATGTGTGTGTTAGTCTTTCTTGTACGTTGTATGTGTTTAAACCAAGTGATCCATCTACATGTAAAATATTATTTATGTTTTCATTTAAATATATGGGGGAGAACGAGAGACTTTCGGGGTTCGACTTCGAGGGCATGCTTGATGCGGCTTAGATTAAAGCAAAGTGTATAGAGGCAAAAAAGGTACAGAAGAAGATAACGAGTGAAATATATCTAGTTTCTAAAAACAAAAATTATGTATTTTAAGCATAAAACAAAACAAAACAAAACACTTTCAAAATCCCAGCTCCCCAGAAGGGTAGAAAGAGCGACAAGGGTGCAGAGAGAAGCAGGGATACGTCGAAAAGATAGAGGTCAAATCAGTAGAAGTAAAAGTAGTAATTATGAAGATAATGTAGTGAAAAAAATGAACAAAAACATAGCCAGGATATGATGGAAAAAGAAAAAAGAAATCGAAGAGATAAGTGTCGAACAAAAAAAAAAAGAAAACAACAGTTGTATAGTAAAATAAAATCCAAAAGCGCGATGGTGAATAGTATTTTTGTTAACTCTTTTTTAGCAGTTTATACGTGTATATTTGTGGGGTGTTTAAAAGAACACCTCACAACTTAAAGTCAGTCTTGTGCGAAATGGTCAAGGCGGTTAGGGAAGCAGAGCAGAAACGTAGAGTTAAGATTGAAAGGAAAAAGCAGCAAAGCAAAAAAGAACATAAACAAAAAGTCAAAAAGTCACAGTCATCGATTCGCGAAATTTTGAACGGGAAATAATCAATTAACTGTTGCAGGTGATAATTGATGATTCTTGTAACTGCAAACTACACTAGTGTAAAGCAAATCAGTATAACATGGCAGAGGCAGACACATATTCATACACTTGATCGACAATTCTAGTAAGGAATAGATCACACGAAACATCCTTCAAAAATAATTTACAGTAAAAGGAGAATATGGTAAAAAGCAAAAAACAGGTAAAAAGAATATAATTAAAAAGCATTTTGTGACGAAACAAAAAGACATTTACACGAAAACAAAAAGGAATGAAAAGGTTAATGAAATTATTACAGCGAATTAAACAAATCAGAAACAAACCATGAAGGAGAACTGTAAGTAAGATAAAGTGCAGTAAACGCGTGTGGAAATTTGTATAAATCAACAAATCAAACTCTCGGTAAGTTTATTGTAACATAAACGAAACAAAAAGAGAACAATCGAAGGAAACGGAATAGTTGAATGTGGATAAAAGCACTTTACGCTTGGTGAACGAAAGTGCATAGTCAAGAAAAAGCTGCATGGAAGTGGAGGAATGCAAAATGCAAACAAACAAATCCTAATTTAAATTGAAATTGTGGTACGGAAGAAGCAATTCACAGCATTGTAACAAAAGCAAAAGCACATAAGAAGAAAAGGAATGAAGGTAAATTGTTTGTTTGTAAGAACAGACATTAGAATAAATGTCGAGAGTCAAGAAAAGGGTTAAATAATTAAGCAAAAAAAAATGCCATTCTCGTATCAGTTTGTTTAAGAAACACATGTACACAAACATAAAAACATAAGAAAGTAATACACAAACAAACATACCAGAAAACAATCCAACAAAAAAGAAGCAGAAGAAAGCTGAGGAAACCCAGAAAAGTACAGGACAAAATGAATCGATTAAAGTAAACAAACACACACACACACACGTACGCGTTCTGTGAAAAAATAAGTATTTACTTATGTGAGTAATTTAAATAAATTGAAGCAAACTGAATTATTGCGTTGTCGTATATGTTGTTGCATTTGTTTCGCTGTTTCAATTATCGTGAATTACACGTTTGAATAACTTTTAACATTTCGAGAGGCTGAATTATAATTGTTCTTTCTGTTTCCTTTTGTTTCTGTTTGCTTTGTATTTGTGAAAACAAAAATTTATTATGTTTTTTTTTCTTTTGCTTTTTGCTCTTTTCCTTCCCGCTTAGTGGCTGAGATGGCGCGTATGGCACTTGGGTTGGTACCAGGTCAGTCGTCCTCATCGACGTCCAGTGGTGCATCGGAAGCTTCAACCGGTACCGGCAGTCTCGGTAGCAGCGAACAGTCCACCTCCACGTCCGGTGGTCACATAGTGAGTGCGGTGGCAAAGCGTGGCCGTCTGTTGATCCGTCAGCAGCGCATCAAGAAGGAAAGCGATTCATCCTCAATCGGTCAGCAACCGTACGAACCGGATACGCCGTCGGATGACAACAGTCCTACGGCACAGTACGGCCATCAGCATCTGCTCACCGTGCCGTCACACCATCGCTTTGAGCGCCAAGTGTCCGAACCAATCCTGCCACTATCGTCGTCCATTTCCGTGATTGGTGGACCGATCGGATCGTCGGGTGAGAGCCGCCATGGTGCGGGTGATCGACCGCACGGCCATTTGCTTTCCGTACCTACCAGCCAGCAACCGTACCTTGTTAAGCAACACTCGCATCCACTGTTACCAAGTCAAACATCAGCCAGCGGTCACAGTGCGGGTGGAACGTTCGAACCACTGCAAGCGTATAACCTGCAACGGCAGCTCTCTCATCCTGGTACGGGACAGCGTGGTAATTCGACACCTTTGACACTGGTTACGAGCAGCAGCGGTTCTACACACTACCTAACGCCATCGTCCTCATTGAAGACGGACTCGGATGAGGAATCGGGTACACCGACAAGCGCGATTCCAACGATTCAGCTACAATCGAGCGTAGATCGTACCGGTTCTTCCGGTCCGACGGTGGTGATTGTACCGGCCGAACCGATACAAACCGCCTCGTGTGGTTCTTCCGTAAGTGTCGTTAGCAATGCTAGCGATCAGCAGTCAAATCCTACCACCATCACGTCCGCACCGACCAGTACAATTCGCGTTAAGGGTGAAGAGCTTTCCCGGTCGATATCAACCCCATTGGTAAGGCTGGCTGTCGGATGGGCTGTCCAATGCCGGGTCGAGCTTTGCAATAACAATCTTTCTTTTTGTGCCATTTTAGACCTCATCCCGCTCCACCGACATACCGGGGCTGGATAATCCTCGCTCGAGTCACTGTCCGGTGGTACGCGAAGGACCGGCTCTCGGGTGTAATTTCTGCTGGAACACGATCGATGCGCACGGGCGTATCTTGCGCCGCAAAACCAAGTACCACTGTCCGGAGTGTCAGACGAATCTGTGCATCGTGCCCTGCTTCCAGGAGTATCACGAACGTCAGTCGGCTGAAAATCCGACCCCAACCAACGACAGTGGCGGTGGTGGTGGCACTGGTGGGACAAAATCCAGCCTACGGCATTACGCCAAATCGGGCTCGATGTAAACGCACGTGTGCCATGGAGGAACACGTTTTAGATTTGTTGGTAAATTGGTACAAAACAAACGAACCGTTTGGAATTTTGCAAACGCGCTCTATTTTCACGCGTTGCCATTTTGGGAGAACGAAGAACTAGTGGCCGAACCGTTGGGAAAGGTACACACTGTGGCTCGATTCTCAACAATCGTGTATTTGGTAGAATGTTAACGTGTTGTAATTTTTGGTACGATGTTAAGGATGTGTGTATGTGTGTGTGTGTGCTTTCAGAAGATGACTATATAAAACATCCCATCGAACATGGACATTGATGTTAGCGAAACCGTAGCAAGTAAGCAGCTGGTGGGTCAGCGACACATGAACTAGAATTCCTGTTGATACAGGAGCTGCTTCACGAGCGCCAATACAGAGAGAGTGTTAACATCATGTGTGAGTTTGGATAGTTGGAACATTTTTTAGGGCGATCTCCAAAACAGCGAGATCACCAGCTAAGAGAATGTTAGAACTGTGGCTTATCCGTGTGGTGTGTCCACATGTACGCTTATACTCAAAATCATTGTCAAGACTAGGGTTCGACTACGAGAGTTACCAATATTAATGTGGTAGTTCCACGAAGTTCCATAAGTAGTAGGAAGTTAGTAGGAAGGATTGTACTACCGGCAAACGGCAAGTGGCATGTAAATGTGCATTCATATCTTGTTAGTGGTACCATTAACACTCGGAAGCTGAACTGCGTGAGGTGTTATTAGTGAAGTTATGTTGTATACGGCGCGTATTTCGTCGTAGTGTTTGTTTTTGCGTTTACCAAACAAAAACAAATATCTTCAACACGGAAGGATTTCCTCTAGGACGTACCATGAATTGTTAATGTCGGTGGTTTATGCAATGTTTATGAAATTTTGGACTTTGAAAGAAGGGAAATAACAGAAAAAAAGTACCCTATACCTATATACATATATATACATACACATATACTATATTCATATATACCGACGTGCTAGCTGTGCACATGAATAAATGTAACTATTTTTACCATTTAATAGAACAGTACCTGACACAATGTTTGAATGTGCATTGGGCGGACGTGCAAGGTGTGTGCGTGTGTAAGAGATGTAATTTGCAAAAAATTAAAGCAAAGGAACTAATATCGGATCGTATCACCATTATCACCGTATATGATAGGGATCGTACAATTTGGTTAGGAGGACATCATGTTGCTGTACCGCCGTCCTGCTGCATTTGGGACGGTTGGATATTTTTATAAGCGATATTTAAACGAAAATCATACCACATACACACACACACAAACACGCATAAAGAAAAGTGTGCATCCACTAAACACTAATGGGTGTTTCCTGCTTTGTTGTCTTCTTCTTCAATGCGAGAGAAGTGTCCTTCATTCGTTTGGGGCAGAATGTTGTTGTGTGGAGCTATTATTTCATCAGTTTAGCTAGTATATCTTGCTCGTGTGTGTATCTGTCTGTGAGTGTGGTTTACAGAACGTACAAATTTTTCGTCCATATTGCATTACAGAGAGAACAAAGAGAACGTAACATAAAAGGAATGTTGTAGAAAGAGCATATACACACACTCGCGCTCGTCTAAATGGAGGAAAAAATATCTTTAGCGTGGGTAATTAGTGGTAGGGAATGCTAATGTATACATATTAACTACAAGTGAGATAAACATTAACGTACCATATTGTAACGAGGGCAGAACAGGAGTAGAGAACCGGAGCGGTTAAGAGTGTGTAGTGATGTGAGTGAACCGCCCGTTAGACGTTTGTTGCGGTTTTGTATTCACTTTGGCTGCCTCCTGCCGTAACGAGGTTAGTGCGTTCTTGCGCTTCAAAGAACGATTGTTTAACGACTTGCAAATCATATTGCAACTCGCAACGAGGCAAGAAATTGGAGAGCTTTGGAGAGGTGATTGCGTTTTCGTTAACATCAACCGACGACGCGCAGATATAAATTCGAATGGGCGCTTGAAATGATAGATGATCAATATTTTCGGCTACCTGCTAAAATTATGTTTTAGGAACGACAAGAACGTAACACTAGATGAAATACCCACACTAGCGAACATGTCCACGAATCTATATAACTCCATTTTATTTTGAACCGGAACGATTCGACATTGGTAACATAAAGGTCACACATTTCGGAAATGAAGTGGCCACATGATATCGAGGAAAAATTTAGCAGATTAACAAAAAAAAACACATACGTAGATAACTTCTGCTTATGGAAAGTAAAATCGCTCGCGATAATATTCAGCACAACAAGTTTGTTGTCCTTACCGTAGGGTCTGTAATTGGTAAATTAAGATGCAACTGTTGCAAGATAACGAGAGGAAACCCATTAACAGCAGCGTTAAATGGGTTGATTTTTTAAGTGTGTGAAGCAACCAGAAGCGTAATTATGTGTGTATTTATGTAGCCCGTCGAAACAGGAGATTGACACGGTGGCCATTCTCCGATCGTAACGCTCTGGCACGTAATAAATCCGTCTTCAATGGAATGGATAATAATTGGCGTGAGGTTTGTGTTTGTTTCATTACTTGAGAAAACAGAGCATGGCGCACAGTTCGACATAAACGGGCAGTAAGAGACCTTGCTTTCGGTTGGTTCGCTATCAGCTTTTATTTACAGCATGTTGTACGCTTTGCGGGATAGGATGATCGGGGGTTTACATTGTTTTAGGTTGTTTAAAATCTAGCGCACACCTTACAGACGTTTAGTTCATCGCAAAGTCTGTTGTATTATAGTGGTGTTTTCAAACATTTCTTTACTTAAAATATACATTTTTTATTCGAAAGCAAAAAAAAGGTGAAAGGGACAGAGAAGGGTTTGCAAATGTTACAGTACAAACGATAACAACAGAACACAAAAACGGTGTTTTTTTTACAGAAACAAATCCCGATCGGTCTGTCGTTTGTCGTCAACTTCGTTTCGGTTAACATATGTCTTTTCGATTGTTCGCAACGTTTGGGTACCCACACCGATCCCCGGGATGTGATGGCGGGTCTTTGCACGTGATTGCAAAAAGGACTCACATCCCCGTCGTGGTACAAAAAATCAATGATGCTCTCTCTCTCTCTCTCCCTCTCTATTTCACTCTGAACCGAGACACATGGACCCACCGCTTCTACTAGCTCTCTAACATTAAAAACCACATTGGGTTGTTCATGTTTGATATTCCAAGTTGGGGAGCTAAAATGCACCAGGTGCATCCACAAACAATTCGTTACATTTCGTTTTCGTATGTGTTTATACTATGTGATTGTTTTGTTCTGTGTTTTTTTGTGTTTGTTTTATTCTCTAACGTTTAACAGTTTTTCTCTCTTTTTGGGCAAACGCTTGTAAGTTTGCTTGCTTTTAAGTTCTTCTTGGTTTTGTTTTTTTTTCTGTGATTTCCCACCTCCAAAGGATACTTGCGTATTATTATGGGGTTATGTCGTCTTGTTCGTTATTATTATCATCATCAGAGTAGCATGATCACAGTGGAGAAAATGTTATGATAATTTTTTCGAATTTATTTCTCTTCTTTGGTCTTGTGTTTCTCCTTCTCGCATAATGTTTGCAAACGTTTGTTTGTGTTTTCTTCTATATAACAAAATTAAACCATCTCTAATACAAACCCATCCGGTAGCGCGTTTGTTATGTCCTTTGTTTTATACGGGGCAGTTTTTTGTAGACCATGGAACTCAGGGATGTGTGGAACAGGGAGGAGAGGCGGTTAGGGAAGAGATGTGGATGATGTCGCGAGACGAGTGTGAAAGTATTTCCCTTTACTCACTTCACATTAAAGTCGGCTTTCTATTTGTCATTTTCTCCTCACCCCCCTTGGGACAAACATGATCAAGCTGATCTTGTTTCACCTTATTACGTTTATTATTCTGGAAGAATATGTACCCTAGTGCCACCCGGTGCCTAGCGCGTTATTAGTTCTGCTTCGGATGTGGTACCGGTGCGGGTGGGGCAGGCTTAAAGCACTGGAGCAAAAATGCAGTATAGATGACGAACCCGAGACCGAGCGCGATCAGTGCGTACATGAAGATGTTCAGCTCCGGCTGACGGAATCGGTTCTTGCGCAACCACTCGAGCACGTCCTGTTCGTCGTACATGTCACCCCGGTAGATGCTGGGGAACCGTTTTCGGAAGTAGACGATCGCGGGCAGCTTGGTGACGCCCCATTTGCGTGCGTACCGTGGATCACCCATCTTGACGAACGTGATGTCCAGGTTATCCGTTTCGCTGTCGATCAGTTCCAGCTTTTCCAGCACCGCCTCACTTTCTTCGTGATCTTCCTCAACTGGCAGAGAAACAGCAGCAGTTTAGATAGGTAAAAAGGATTGGAAAAACATAATCAGATCATGATACTCACAGAAATAGACGGCCAGGAACTCATTCTCGTCGAGCAGTTTGTTCAGCATCTTGCGGTTAACTTCTTCGATTTCATTTTTAATTTCGAACACATCCTGTGACGTCAACCAGTTCATGACACGCTCGTGATCGTGCATGTCACCATCGTACAGCATCGGGATCTGTTTGCGGTAGTACACGAGCGATGGAATTGTCGTAACGCCGTACTTGTGTGCCGCATCCAGACTGGCGACCTTGACGAAGTCAATACCGTAAAGATCTACCTCACCGTCGATCAGTTCCAGTTCCTCCAGTATGTCGTCACACTCGGCGCAATCTTCATCGTCTGTAAACGGGAGCGGAAGCTGTGAGTAATGAAATAAGGCGACTTCTTGGGAGGAACTCACAGTAAAACACACAAAGGAGCGGCGACTGTTCCATCAAACGATCCAGCATACGCTCGTTAACTTCCTCAATTTCATCTGCCAGTTCACGATTGTCATCATCAACCAACCACTCGAGTACGGACTGTTCGTTCTGAAGATCACCTTCGTAGATCAATGGGTTACCGTTTCTAGTCGTATTTGGTGAGTAATTGAAACATTAGCAAAAAACAACATTCCAGTTCCAATTTTAGAGATGTGCTCATCCCGTGTTTCAACCCTACCTGAAGTACACCAGCGCCGGGAATGTCTTGATGGAGTAGCGCTTCGCCAGCTGTGGATCCTGAATCTTCACCATGTGAATACCGAACACGTCCAGCTCGTCGTCGATCACCTCCAAACCCTCCAGGATTTGGTCGCAGATGTTGCAGTTGATCTTGTCTGTCGAAAGGGAAGACACAAACACGTTAGGCACAGAACACGCAAGATGGCAATGCGGATAGTGTGTGGGCGAAAGGCGTTACATCAAATACAATTCATTAGAGAGAACACAACCAATGAGGACAGATAGCAATAGAGGAAGAAGGTTTAGGAGCTAACAGAAGAAAGGGACACGCAGTTTTTTTGGGGTGCGTATATGATGAGACAGACATGAAACGAATGGAATCGCAGAAAGCATCGATGGCAATGTTCATATATATTACACATTGTGCGTTGGTTAGCTGTACTTAAGACAGGGGAAGAATTTGACTGGCGAGAGAGTTCTTTTTCTGTTGGCGAACAATTATGCATAGGTTGTAACAGTAGGAATAGAAGAAAAAACAAAACAAAACAGAGCACAGACATACTGCCGAAGAAGTTCATTCAGTTGGAGCACAAACGCACATTCCGGGCATTCCGGGAAAATGGACACATAATTCGGCGCAGGAATTTCTCGCGCAAGCAAGGTTTTCGTAGCCGGCACAGATGGCCCATGGTAAATGGGGTTTGCGGTAGAAAGCTATGGAAGTGAGTCAATCAATCACGGCAATATTTACAGTGGAGGCTATTAGGAATGTTGGGCTCGAGCGGTGGAGTATTGGGCTGAAGAACATACCCCTCGGAATATCATATTATATTGCTTGCTTGTGTATGTACATTTATGGCAATTTCAAGGGGAAAACACACGGCACATAGGAGCTGTATCAGTAGTGTCTCAGGAGCGGAAAACAGTTGTGTTCCGGAGGAGGCGCAAAATCGCGCTGCGCTTGCGGGAATCATTTTTTTTTGTTGGAAGCCAGCTTCAGACATGGAGAGATCACATCACAGAAACTATATACAGAAGTACAGCTTGTTGTTCAGCTGGGTAGGAGGGACCAGCGTTGTTAAACAGACAGCGAAACAGAGAACGGGATACACCCAATAGGGGGTACGGTTGCACACAGGAAAAAAAGAAACATAGATACAGCCTTAACGGGTTGGCGGGAACAACAAGAAGAAAAAGGAAGTGGGAGAACAAAAACAGAGAAAAAAAAACGAAAAGAAAAACGCTGTTCTGATAGCTGCTGCTAGTAGATACCTGAAATTCCTTCCCGTGCAAATTCCTTTCGCTTGCGGATGTTTTCCGCAGAACAAAAACTTCGGCAGTACGAGGGTGATTTGGTTTTGTCTGTTGTTGGCAGTAGCATTATTTGCATGTTGATTTGTATGCGCATTTTTGTGTTGTTGTGTTTGGTAGGGAGAAAGGGCGGTGGGTAGGGTAAAGTGCAACACAAGATGAGAAGACGACGTGGTGCACAAACAACATCCGGTAAAGAGAACAAAACCAAAAAATAAAAAAAACGTAAGGAACATGGACATGGTGTGATTTGGAAGGTGCAAAACGGTAGAGACGCGCGTGTGGAATTCATTGTTTGTTGTGCGGTAAAAAGAAAAGAAAAGAACAACAAAGAAAAAGAAAACCATATTAGGAACTGTTGGTGCATTTGGAGATTGGTCCGTGGATGCAACAGGGTAAACCAAATTTCTTGTTTCGGATTAAGGGCATTATACTGTTTTCATGGAAATGGTACCAATTGTGAGGTTTTTCGGAAGCAGTTCCAACAACGACTGTGGTGAGTAGCGAAGATCATGTGCGAAAGCGATGGAGATCACTTACAGAAGTACACCGCCAGGTATTGCGTTTCGTCGACCATCGATTCCAGCATTACGCGCGTGATCAGCTCGATACGATCTTCGGTCTTTTGTGTGATCAACCACTGTAGCACTTCCTCTTCCTCATCCAACGAACCTGGCGAAAAAAGGGCGAAATCTCTATTACTCCAGAGGCAGTTCGCTTGTACCGCACCGCAACTTACCTTCAAACACATTTGGCACATTGTCCTCGAAGTACACCAGTACCGGGTACTCGGAGATACCGTACTGTTCCGCGATCGAGAGATCATCCGTCTTGACAAACATGATACCATGCCGGTCACAGTCGTCGTCAATGTTTTCCAGCGATTCTAGCACACCCGAACACTGCTCACATTCGTCCGCATCTTACCGTTGTTGATGGAAAGGGAGAGAGACGAGATACATTGCTTAATTAGTTCCAACAGTACAGTCAAAGACCAAGCACTGAAGGTACAACTTGGGAGGAATGGTAAAGAAACGTTAAATAGTGCAATAATTTTAGTAGTTTCCGAGGCACAATGAAGGATCACAGGGGTGGTCATTGGTTGCGCGGTACTGTGTTCACACAAAACGAAACATGCAACAGTTAAGCCACCAACATGAGTGTTTGTGAGTGCAGAGGAACAATGGACACTTTGCCAGAAAACGAGGCCTAATACACGAGTGGGAACGGGTTCGGGGTTATAGCTGCTATACCCTCCACGGATGCCTGTGCAGCAGCCGCTACCGGTGGTGGTGGTGGTGGTGTCGATGGTACATCGCCATCTGATGCAGAATCTTCCGTAGCTCCATCGTCTACTACCTCCGCAGATGATGCAGCATCCAGCAGACCTTTACGTTCCTTCGCTTTGCGCTGCTTTTTGGCAGCCTTTGTAAAGCAAGCTTCACAAGTCGTTTTGTTCCCTAGAGAAAGAGACAGTGATGGTGCCGGTTCCGGTGCAGCAGATTAACACAAACAAAAGTGGTGCAGAAAGTTTAGACATAAAGAGTAGTACGTGCGAGATGTGCACTTTGGTTGTGGTGTAAAAGAAGACAAACGTTAAATAGTAGCGCTTAGAGCACGCAAAAGTTTTAGAACGTCAACCCACCGGTGTGAATACGTGTCTCTAGTGAAACTCATACATTAGCACATATGAAGCACATTGTCAGTACAGATCCCCCAACAAACGGCCAACTGTGCGTAAACGATCATCATTCGCTTGCTTTGGTGGTTGGATGGAATTACTTACAGAAGTACACAGCCAGTGCGTTTGAGTCCTCGATAAGGCTCAACAGTTTCGTGCCGTCCAGGTCTTCGATGATGTCACCGCCAGGGTTCTTCTGTGTCATAAGCCAGTTCAGGATTTCGTCCTCATCATTGAGATCGCCTGTGGATGTCCGACAGAAGGGTTTAGTGATTGTTTGCTGAAGGAATTTATCCAAGGCAATGTCAGAAGTAGCTCATGTGAAGTTGAAATGAAGGAAGACGGTTGGATGGAGTATGTAAAACTCCTCTGTAACTACTCTAGTTTTGCAACCCAGGCTAGAACAGCAGGGTTCGAGTAGAGTACCGACTAAACGACAGAAAGGTGCTTTAAAAAACACATGATCGTTGATATCAGTTGTAAGTCTACGCATAACCTCCAGAACTTTAGAAGCCTTCCATACAACGGCATCACAGTAAAAGATAGTTTGCATTCGAGCATCACATCCAAGCCATGAAATGGACTTCGACACGCCATAAATGGACGTAGTGAGAAAATACTTACTGATGAGGATTGGTTGATGAATGCTAGAGAATTTGTTAGGACATAAATGTAAAGAGTTGATAGAACATCAACTAGAGATTGAATCGAGGTATGCTAAAAGAGTCAAACAGTCATCTTTCAGAAGTAGGCAGAATATGGGAAGTACCATTTATAAATAGAAAGAAAAGGGTTGAGGACATTGACTTGGGGGAATTACCAACGATCTTGGGAAAGGAGATTATGTCCTCTCCTCAACAACCTTCACTTTGTAGTTAGTTTGTAGCAATAATTTGACTGAAACCCCAAGACGAGACACACATCCAGGAAGATTTTCAAATGCCTTGAGAGACAGTACACTTCATAACTATACTTGAAGCCAGTCTTCAATGGCCACTTACCTGCGTAGATGACAGGTTCCTTAGATGACAGCTTGAAGAATACGATACCGGGCAGTGCGTAAACACCGAGCTCCTTTGCCATCTGTTTATCGTCGATCTTGACGAAGTTAATACCGGCACCGTCCGCCTCATCATCGATATGTTCGATTTCGGCCAGCACGCGTGGACACTGTTTGCAATCGTCACTATCTGCAACAAGCGGGACACGAAGGTTAGCGAAAAGCGTGCCCATCTTCCATCCATTTACCACAACGACAGCTTACAGAAGAAAACAGCTAAATAGTCGGACGCTTGGCGTATCTTCTGGAACATCTTTCGGTTCACCTTTTCGATGTGATCGGTCATTTCCATGTTGTGCGGATCGGTGAGCCAATCGAGCAGTTCCTCCTCGTCGTCGATGTCACCATCGTAGTTGATCGATTTGCCCTTGCGGAAGTAGGTAACGCCGGGCGGGTTGCGGAAGCCAAACTTCTTCGCCATCAACCGATCGCTGCTTTTGACCAGCAAAATACCATAGTCTGAAGCTTCGTCGTCGATCAGCTCGATGTGGCGCAGAATTTTGGGTGTGTTTGGATCATCCTCAACATCTGTGGAAACAGTGTCAGTATTAAGGAACTTATATCTTACAACGAAATCTACCGTTACTCACAGAACACAACCCCAAGGAAGTCTTTACTGTCGATCAGGCTCAACAGTTCGTCTCGTTCCACCTCCTGGATGCTTTCGTCCGTCTTCTGTCCGTGCATCCAATCCAGGACGTCGTATTCGTTCAGTAGGTCACCTGCGAAGCAAAACGACACGACACAGTTCCGAAACCCGCCGGGGGGTTGGGATCGGTAACAAATCGGAAAGCCGAAGAAAGAAAAAGCGGTTTGAGTGAGGCCGGCTTCATTGTCGTAGACGGCAGTTGGCGGCACGCAATTACAGATAGTGGCATAGCCGACGGGAAATGGCCGGCTGCCCTATTTGTGTCAGAAATACTTACATCCTGCAGTGGGCTAATGTGAACTACAAAGTCATCGCTTTTACGGATGTGTACAAGTAAAAGTGGGTGCAAAAAGGGACAGATTTACAGCGAGAATAAAGAGAGAAGACGAAAGACAGAGGGGTAGCAAAAGATAGTCCCACTTGCTTACCGAACCGGACGAACCGAACAGCGGAAGGATTCTTCTTCTACAAGGGCTACATGTACACCTTTCCCGATAGAAACACTTGAACTAATACAGCTGGTTGTGTTTTGTTTTTTTTTTTTTGGTAATTGGTTTCACTTTCTTTGTTTCCATTTTCAGTAAAAGTTAAAGATAAAAAGGCATTTTAACAATAGGGATGATGATTTTCTCGATCCTTTTAATTCTTAGTTATTTCTTGTTTCTCCTTCCCATTTTTCCCCCATTTGTTCTCGTTTGCTTTACTGGTTTTGGTTTATCTATATGTATAAAAAAGTTCTTCACTTTTCCTTCCTTCTTTGACAGCTTCTAACAGTGAACCTGTTTTGCTTTGAGATTGTTTCGTTTGTATTACTAACCCCCCCCCCCATCGTTGGGTTTTACTTATTGTGTTTCCACTCGTTTTGTTTCTTCTCACTCTCTTTTTCTGTTGCGGGGGTTTTTGTATTCATTTCTCTACTTTCATTTCCTTCTTTGAACAACTCCAAGCCATTGTTGGGTGTTTTTTCTTCTTCCGTTTTTGTTTGTTGCTGTTGTGAAATAATTCTAGTCTTCTTCTTTGAACACGTTTTAACATTTTGCATCTTTTCTTTTCCATGTTCGGACACTTCTTTGAGTTTCATGTTTGTATAACTTCTCCCTTTTCTTTTTGCCCCCGCGTTATTTACGTATGTTGTCTTTCTCGTCTGACTAGATGTTAGCTTCTTTGAAAGTTTGACAACCGTTTTTGTGTTACTAATCAGTTTTGTTCGTTCATAATTTTATCGCGAAAAGTACTAACCCTCAAAATCACAGAAAAAACTAGCAGCACCCCGAACCATCATTGTTCGGTTCTTTTCTGATACATCATCGAGCGTGCGTCGAGCGAGCCGTTCGAGATGGAGGAGAATCTGTTTTAGGAAGATTTTGCCAACACTATTCTCTCTTTTTTGTTTACATCAGTTGGTTTTCTTTTCGCTAAAGGCAGTTTCGATTGCGATTTATGTTAGTAAATGTGTTTTAATGAGCTGGAGCGCAAGTTCGGCGCACAAGCATTAGCAGCTTTCTTCTAAGAACGATATTTCTCGCCTTGCCTTCTGTTTTGTTTGTTTATGTAATGAAATATCCTAAGACTGATACGACACAAATCACAGGTCCGCCCTTTTATACAGGTCGCCCTTGTCACGCAAATAGAGATAAAAGTTAAAAATATCAAATCAAAACGTGCACCCAAAGGTACAGAAATTATAATAGGAAAATAAATTACTCAATGTATCGTAAAGTTGCGTGCAAAACTCGTGAAATAGTTAAAAAGTTAAAAAAAAAGTAAGAAAAACGTAGTTAAGAAAAGAGCTTCGTAACACAGTTTCAGTGCGAGTTGCGAGTGTAAAAAAGGTAAGTTTGTGCGATCGGTGAGATCGGTTGCTTCAGCGTTACCGGCGAAAAAAGGTAGTACTAATATTGTTTCCGACTGATCGATCTCACTGATTTGATTCACGTCTAACCGGTGCGAAGTGCGGTAAAGCTTAGCTTAGTTGCTGCCTTTCGATCGTGGTGCTGTTCCCATCTGCATGGGACAAGTTACGCTTACGATGCCGCCCGTAACGGTCTAAACAGGTAAATAAAGTTACTACTATACACTATCGACAAACACATGTTGCAGTCTATGGTTGAGCGAAACAGTTGCGAAAAAATGAAACAACAACGAAAGAGAAATGTATATATGGTGTATATAAGTAACGATAATAACAACCTTGCGCGTTACCATTTGCATCGAGCGCAAGTGCATCTAAAATACATGCGGAAATAGTAGACGTAATAAGTAATAAGTAGTAAGTAGTAGTAGCAGTAGTAGTAGTAATAGTACTGGTTCGTTTTCCTAAATTCGTGCGAGGTTTTCTTTTTTGTTGCTTGTCAAAATGTGCGATCGTTCCGATGTTGCCGGTGTAAAAACGAGATAATCGTTTGTAATAACAATAGGAAAAGTGCAGCGTTTCTACCTAGTCCTGTCAACGTTTTAACTGCTTGTGCGTTAGTATTGCTTTTGCCACTATCACTAAACAACAGTGGTACAGTTGGAGAAGCGTGCAGCGTGCTAATATATTGACCGACACATCAGGTCCGTTTCTGCTCAGTCTAATGCGAAGCGCGATAGAATTTGAAGTGAGCAAATTTTGTTTTGTTTTGTGTGTTTTTTTTTGTTCGTTTCTTCTTTTTTTATCAACTTTAATAAAAAAAAATCATTTCTTTGCCTACCTTCTTTGAAAGTTTTGGTTTGTTTCTTTTGCATTTTGTAGCACTGGTTTTCAAGCTACTCCATTTACTATGTTTGCTTTTCACTTTTGGTACTTTCTTTGTGTACTTAGAGTTTTTTTTCTCTCTTTTTTCACTTTTCATTACTGTGTCACTTTTTGGTTTTTAGGTGTTTTCTTTTGTGGTTTCTTTTTTTTTACTATTTACAAGTTATTAAAATATTTCTCACCTTCTTCTTACTTCTTCCTCCTGCATAACAGGTTTTTTTGACAACTCTTGTTTCTTCATCTTTTACGCCATAATGTTACCATCTATCGTTATTTGGTTTGTGTTTTGTACGCTGTCAAAACCTTCTTCTCTCGTGCATTACCCATCCACCGTACCCTTGCAAGTTGTTAGCAAAACAATCTGGATAAAAGTTAAACCGTCTCTTTCCTATGCGGCGTGAGAAGATAAGGGATGCTTTGGTTGATTCCCCCGGGGGCGCACACTACAAGGCACAACAATGGTATACTGTTGCCGCTGCATTTAAGCTGTATATACGCAAGATTAACAAGAAGAAAACAACATTGAAATAAACAGTTTGGGGGAAACATTATCGGGGTGACGATAAGAAAGGGGTGTTAAACATCAACCATCAGAAAGGGAGGAAAATTCCAATGAAATATTTCTATCCGCACACACGCACACACTAGGAAAGAGACGGTTCTGGGTACACCGTGGGTATGGGCGGGAACCATAATGGTCACGAACACGGGCTGTGTGCTTCCGGTGTGTTGTTTGCTGATTCGAAACAAACCTGGAGCATTGTTGGGTGGGTTTTTGGAAGGTAAAATTTTGACAGCGCTACAATTTCGTTTTTCAGTGACCGCGAGCAGAGCGTCACTAGTAGGATGTTTCCTCCCCTGCGTTAGGGATTACTTTCGACAGAACACATACACATACAGAGATGGAATCTGATGAACGGAAAGGTCCGGACGAGGGCGAACGTTGGTACGAAAGCAATAAAAAAAGGGTGAACTGTACGGTAATCGGAGCTCCTCTCGTGACAACGGAAGGGAGGTTTGTTTGCTGTTGCTTTTGATCATTTACCACCAACCGAGCTTACCGAACAGTCCATCATCGTCATCGTCGCCATCGTCGTCCTTGGCGTCCTTTTTACCTTTGCCCGACTTCGAGCCCGATTTGCCCGCCGATTTGGATGCCTTCTTCAGATCGAGCTGCTGGCGTTCCTGGGCCGCCTTCTTCTCCTTGGCGGCGGCCGCCGTTGCGTCGGCAACATCGGACAGCTTCTTTTGCCGGAACGCGAACTGGCTCTCCGCCTCGTCACTGTCCCGGCGGCTGATCTTCTGTGCGGCCATCTGCGTTACGCGGGTATTCTTCTCGACCTTTGCCGGGCAACACCGGAACGAGTCGTCCTCCTTGGCGGTGGATTTTTTGTCCCGCTTTGTAACACGACCGGCGTGTCCCAGTCCAACGTAGAAACATTCGTCATCTGTGTGTTATACAAAAAACATTTTGTCAGATTTAGTGAATCCTAAGTTCAATTTTTGCTTGTTTTGTCGTTGGGGTTTTTTTTTTAAATATATGCTTATTCAAACGATACGCTGATGGTGGCGGGCAGTGATTTTAGAACTGATTAAAACAAAAAAGAGAGAGAGCGAGAGATAAAAAAAACGGGAGCATTGAACAGGGGATAAACATTCATTGCACATACTCAGCAGGGTTACATCTGGTGGGGTCGGGGCTTTTATTCTTGTGCGTTTAAAACGTTCGATTGGCAACGATATGTTTTTGAGCGCGACTTTCCGTTACACCTATCCGCCATATTTGTTTTGGAATGCAAATGCTAACAATCGACTCTGTTTCCCGCCTTAGTAGTAACTCGTTACTGTTTTGAGTGGCAATAACAAAAAAAAAAACCTAGTGCCCACAAGTGCCAATTCAAAAGCGCATGCGGCACGATACATCACAATAGACAGCGATCGATACATGATCGGAGCAGCGTAGTGGTGCAAAACAAAAGAAGAAAGAAACAAAAAATAAACATTAAAAATAAAACACATAATGGGAGAGCAAAAAACAAAAGAAAGAATAGGAAAAAGTAACAATAGACGGAGCGAACTATCGTTATCGTATCGTCAAACGGGTATTTCTGAGGATCACTAAACGTAACAAAGCGTTACGCTGCCATCTTTACGGTTTCGTTTGACAATTCACGATCGGGACTGTTGTAAGGTTCCGTGGGCATGATTTGCAACATCAACATAGTTTGCTAAAACCGAACCGAACCGAACTTTCTTATCAGTGTGACGCGGTTTGCGTTTTATCGACGCGATTAAACATAGCTACAGATAATCGATCTTCCGGTTTCGCCGAACGTAAATCCGTTTCCTGGGCCCTGGGTCGGGGTACCCCGGAAGCAGCTAATTGATATGAATTAACTGACAAAATGTTTTTTGTAAAACAAAACCAAATCACTACAAACAAACATTTCTACATTGTTTTCTTTTGACGCGGTGTGTTTACTTTTCTTCTGTTTTTAGCGAGGTTTGGTTTCATCCCGTCTTCTGCTTTTCGTGTGTACCATTAAGTATTGTTTGGTAAGTTTTTCTTTTGGTTTGTGGTTCCGCCGTAGCAATAACATTCGAAGTTTCGACGTGCTTAAAGTTGGCAGGATCATTTCCTTGTTTTGTTTTTTTCTTGTTTTTTTTGAATTTGTTTTTTTTTGCTTATTTACAAACACTAGAACGTGTTAATTGTAGCTGTTCGTTGAAAGGAGCAAGCAATAGTGCCTAGAATCTTTGTAGTGTTCTCTGGATATGGCCACGTGCTTGTTGCACACTTGATTGCTATAGACAAGCAGACAAGATTATTTTGTGACGTGACGTGCGGCACGCCTTTTGGATGTGGCAGGTTTATAGTGCAAACGGTTCCTGCTGTCCGTTCGAGCGGCCCTCGGCGGTGGTTCAGCGTTTCCGGGATTTCGCGGCGATCGAGTGACGACCACATCCCAAAATAATCTCCTCTGCTCGGTATACGCTCGTCAAGTCCGTGTATTTGGGTACTTTAGCAGTGGCCATTCCTAAAATGAATACATTGAACTTCATTAGAGTTTCAGCACAGCAGTGATACACTAGGGAAACTTGCTTCTGTACAACTTATTTAACGATTAAAGATAACATAAATTCATCTACAGCTCTTACAGTCGTTTGCCGTGTATCGCTTATGTTCGAAATCCTTTGAATCCTTTACGCTGTTCGGTTATTTTTTGTTCATTTCTGTGGGTGGAAGGATACGCAAGTACGAGAAGCTACAAGGAAAACCAAGTACTCGTTAAAATAGTAACAGTGCTGGTGGCAGTACCAACCGGAAATAGTAGAATACGTAAGTGAAAACCTGGGCGGATAAACATTGTGTCAGCTTAAAACGTACGACATATCAATTTTGCCTCCAAAACTCTCCGTTCTCAGTTCCGAAACAGGGTCGTCAGATCAACACAACTTAAAGCCCCGAACCAGCATATAGCAGCAGATGGATTAAGAGTGCAGAAAAGGGAGTACAAATGGAAGCGGGTAGTATAACAATATAACGGGTGAAATAATACACACACACACCTAACACACACACACTCGCACACGCAATCTATTGTGCAGTAAAACGATCGAGTGGACCGTACATCACATCCGTTATCGAATCGTCATTTGGGTAAGCAAAAGGATGAAATGGAAGAATGGTTGGGAACAAAATGGCAGCTAAATGAGAGCAAGAAAAACGGGCAAAACGGGCAAAACTTTTTTTGTGTAAAAACCGTGGAATTGGGAACGAACGCTTGATTTGATAATGATAGTGGTACGAAATTTTGGAGTTGTCTTCCTTTTGCTTTTGTACACTTATGAATGAAGCATAGGAAAGGCTCATATACTGACTCGTTCTACGTCGTAAGGGGCATTCACTGTACGGGGGCAGCGGAACGGAAGGGTAGCGCAAGAAGGTGCATCACGCCTCGAACACAGTTTTACACGATCCTTTTCGAAGATCACATACACGATGTTTACGAACTACCAGCCAAAGAAAAAAAAACACCTACGATCATCGAATAGCGCAGCCGGAAACGATGCGACGCGACAGTCAAGGAGCGAAGAAAGTACGGTTGTTAATGGTGCAGATGGAGTTGAGGTTATGTGTGCAGACAGAACGAAGATCGAAGCTGTGTACGTGATCTCCCTCCCGGGTACGCATACTTCCACCTTGGCCTTTCTCCTTCCGGCGAAGGTGTTTTTGTTAGCATTAGCTACAGTATGTACAACGACCAAACAGGCACAGAAACACGGTACACTAAGGTAGATACAGCTTGCATAGATATACTAGGCGTATTAAAAACAAAGAGACAGATAGATAGATAGATGGATAGTAAGAGATCGAACCGGCCAATCGAGATTGAACCGGTAGCGTGCGAGCAGCACCACTGTGCCTACAGAGGCACACTACAGAAACAGGTACACGACAATACACTACACAACACAGGGTACAACAGTGAGGTTAGAGAGCTAGCGCTACAACTGAGCAACAACACGGTCTGCAACTCTGGTGCAGAGGAGCGAAGGAGCGCAGAATCAAACTACCTTCGGCATCATCATCATCGACGGCACGGGTAGTCTTTTTCGCACCACCCGACACCTTGGCGGTTGTCGGCTCGGATTTGCTGGTACTGGCTTTGGCGGGCTTACTGGACGAAGCGGAGGTGGACTTGGTGGAACCCGGTTTACTCTTCGTGTCCTTGCCGGCAGCTGTTTTACCGGTGCCGGGCGCCTTCGGCTGCTCGACGGCATCGAGCCGCGGGATGGGCTTTAGTTTCTTGCCACCGGATCGTTTCTTGTCGATACGATCCTCCCGTTCGAGCTCCTCCACATCGTCGGTGTAACGCTTGCGGAGTTTCGGTTTCGGTAGCTTATTGTCTGGAAGAAATGAGCGGATGGGATGGCGCGTTGGGAGCGGAGGCGTGAGGAGTGGTTTTAAAAGAGAAGGAAAATGGAATTTATGAGTACGAGAAAAACAAACACAACACCACCAAATCATCAGAACTGATGAGGTTGTTGGAGCCTTACACACTAGCGAACACATCGAGTAGAGTAGAACAGTACGGGGGTAGTACGACGACGATCGAGTGATATGCACAGTGATATAGATACAGCGGTACAACGATGCGGACGGTACGAACATACGGTACTAGCTACATCGAATCGGTTACACTGAATTACATCGAATTTAGTACACATCGAATCGGGTAGGTTACTGTAACGCGACAGTAACTCCCAGCGCGGTACCAGACCGGATAGAATCCAATTCACGCACAAGCGTTCGTTCGTGCGCTCTGTCAAGGAGGGGTTATTTAGGAGGAAAGGGGCATGAAAAGGGTTCTCGATCGATAGAAGATGCAATGCTTATCTTTCGTTCTCTACGTGCCGAATGGCGATAGGTGCGCTGGTCATGTCATAGCCGAAACAACATGGCCCACATCGTTCCTCAACAGCCTGCATGCGGCAGAGTGTACTGCTTGGGCTACAAAACAACACTACATCTAACACCGACTGGAGCTAGTTTGCTGCAACTCTGCTCTACGCTAGCAGTGGCCAATATTATTTACCAAAAAAGAAGAAACCAAAAAAAAAAACGAAACGAAAACTCTTAAATGCACGATTCAAATTAGGCATTGCTAGTGAAGGGCAAAACTGGAGAAGGGGGGGGGGGGGGGGGTAAGAACTGAAGGATACTAAGGTGCCACCTAGCGACGTTAGAAAACGGTTCCACTACGGGCGGAGCGCTACGCTGCAGAACACCGAAACACGTGTGCACGATACGTAAACCAAGTGGTGATAGCCCATCAAACACGATCAAGACTCATAGACGCATGCGTTTGTTGTTGCTTCCTGTTTTGGCGGTGAACCACTCGGCAGCCACGTTTACCTAGCCCGGTGTACAACGAACGGAGTGTGCCTGACATGGTCGAAACGGCGGGCGCTGACAGCGATGTTGCGGATGGACGCAAAATGGAACGTTCCGGAACACCGGCACGGGCACGTGCTTCCGCCAGAAGCAGTGCCTTGCGGGCTTCCTCTTCCGGATCGGAAAATACCACCGGAACGCGCTCGCGCACCATGCCGTACTTCAGCTTGATATCGTACTTTCCTGCACGGATGGGATAAGGTATCAGACACGTGATGATGGGCATGATATGGTAAGCGGGAATCGGGTGAGCGAACAGCTTAACGGTAGCAATGACACTGGAGAGATTGGGCAAGCAAGTCCAGAACGAGGCGTATATGTGGAGCATGTGTTTAGAAACGGTTGCAAAACCCTGCCCCGTCAGTCTGTAAGGATGTACTCTCAGGAGTGATACAAAATTGCAAGCACGTACACCAATCACTGTTTGGCTTTAATGTTTTGCACGAACATGTTTCAGACATTAACAGCAACTTCAAATAACAAGATGTCTGTAATTCTTAGCTTCTGGAAAAGGTTGAACCAAATGGAATGCATAGCTGAGGTGAAGTCGAGTTGTCGGGCATACATTTGAGCGATGCAGCTCGATGAACAAAAAAGTAAAAAAAAACCCAAAAAAGAAATAACAGAACACAAAACTGGAGGGAATAAACAAAAATGGAACAGCAACAACAGCACCGATGGAAAACAATGAGCAACGGTCGGGAGTTTGAAAATGTCAAAAAGGTGGGCAGAGCGTAAATTCCGAAGGCCCCTTCCCTTTCGGAGACGTAAGGCACTGGTGGGTAACTTATACAACTAGGACACAGTTCCGTTCTTACTTTTGTGATCAATTAGCCACTGCAAGATGCGTTTTTCGTTCTTGAGATTACCTGCGAAGAGAGGGAAAAGAACATGAAACATAGCAAAAGAAGGAATGGAAGTGGAACGGGGGGATTTGGGGGGAAGGTGGAATAGTTGTCGTTGTGAATTCACTTGATCGGTTATTAGTCTCGTTCAAAGCTTGGGGAACGTTCCATACCATCGTACATAATCGGGACACCGGTTTCGTAATAAACAAGGGCCGGGAACGAGAAGATACCGATCTCGTGGGCCAGCTTCTCATCGTTGGCCTTCACAAACTGGATGTGGTGCTTGTCGGTATCGTCGTCGATGGTTTCCAGCTTCTCGAGAATTTTGGGGCAAGTTTCGCAGTCGTCATCGTCTGTGGGGAGGTAATGGGAGGAAGCGAGTTTAAAATATCCTCCAGACGGTCGTACAGATCCACTTACAGAACAGCACAGCCAAATGTTCCACCTCGTTCACCAACACTTGCAGCGTTTTGCGGTCGACCGACTCGATGATCTCGGGCTTGGTGTTGTACTGCTCCAGAACCCACTCGAGGATCTCTTCCTCGTTCATCAGATCACCGGCGTAGATCGTGCGGAACTTGTTACGGTAGAAGACCAGTGCGGGCAGTGTTTCGAGATCGTACTCCTTGTCAATCTCCTCATCGGACGTCTTTACGAAATCGATGTCCTTCTCCTCACACTCATCATCAATGTTCTCCAGCTCGGCAATGATCTTCTGGGCCTTCTTGTCGTCATCGTGATCTGTCGGCGATGGACACAAAATCGAGGGTGAGTGTTAGGACCAGCACCGTACCGTAGCACTGTAGCGTGTACTTACAGAAGAACACAACAATGTGTTCATTTTCCGACAGAATCTTCTCCAACATCTTGATGTTGACTTCCTCAATTTTGCCGGGAATTTCGAGCGTCTCCTCATCGGTCAACCATGCCAGAACCTCATCCTCGTCGTTCATATCACCCGAGAAGATCAGCGGATCCTTGTTGCGGAAGAACACCAGCGACGGTATGTTCTTGATGTTGTACTTCTTGGCAGTGACTGAAATAAGAGATAGAGGACATGATTAAGTGTTAAGAATGGAGCTTCTATGCTCGATAGACGAGACCCAGCACTCTTACCCATATCTTCGGTGGTAACAAAGATAATGCCAGCTTCGTCCAGCTCATCGTCGATGTTTTCGAGATCGTCTAGGATTTTGTCACACTTCTCGCCCTCCTCGCA
Source organism: Anopheles marshallii (assembly GCF_943734725.1). Taxonomy (NCBI): domain Eukaryota; kingdom Metazoa; phylum Arthropoda; class Insecta; order Diptera; family Culicidae; genus Anopheles; species Anopheles marshallii. The sequence goes on from NC_071327.1 coordinate 53,337,749, forward strand.
CTCGCCGCTGAAGTAGACGCACACGTACTCATGATCGTCGATCAAATCCTGTAGAATCTCGTCCGTCACCTCCTCGATGGTGGCCGAGTACTTTTGCAGCTTAAGCCATTCGAGAACTTCCTCCTCGTTCATGAGATCGCCCTCGTAGATGGCTGGGATTTCGTTCTCGAAGTATACCAGCGCTGGCAGATGGTCAAGACCATACTCACGCGCTTCTTCAGCATTGTCCAGACGGGCAATAACGATCTCTTCCTTTTCCAGCTCATCGTCGATGTTTTCCAGCTCGTTCAACACGCGGATATCCTGCTTGTCGTCTTTGTCGTCTGAAAGGTGGAGAAATTGTCCAAGAATGTTATGACGGTGAACATAACGTGGATAGCTGACAGAAGCTGATACTTACAAAAGATAATAGCAACGTGATCGTACATCTGCATCAGCTTGTCCTTCATTTCGTCGGTGATTTCAGGAATTTCGGAATGACGCTTCTGATGTACCAACCAGCCGAGCAGTTCCTCTTCCCTCTGCAGATCACCTTCGTAAATGTGTGGAATACCGCGTTCAAACAGAATCTACAAAAAAAAACATCACTTGATTACGGACTGATCTATTCCACTTCTCTTCACCCTTCTTACCATGGTAGGCAGTTCCTCAATGCCCCACTCCTTGGCTTCGTTATCATCATCGATTTTAACAAAAGCGATATCGTTCTGATCGCACTCGTCGTCGATGTTTTCCAGCTCGGCCAGCACCTTCTGCGACGTCTTCGAGTCCTTGTCGTAGAACAGCACAGCGACGTGCTGCATCTTTTCGATGATCATGTCCAACATCTCATCGGTAACGTCCTCGATTTCGTCGCTGTTAGTCTGGCGCTCCAACCAATCGAGCACATCCTCTTCCTGGTCAAGGCTGCCTTCGTACACGGTCGGAATGCCCTGCTCGAAGTAGACCAGCTTGGGGAACTTGGTGACACCGTAGTCCTTAGCCTCCTCAACATCATCCATCTTGACAAAGTTGATACCGAGCTGATCGCATTCATCGTCGATGTTTTCGAGTTCGTTCAGAACCTTTTCCGACTTCTTGTCATTGTTGTCATCTGGTGTGAAAAAAAGGGATCCTTTAGGAAGGAATCTACACGAAAGCAATGGCATAACATTTTACGTACAGAACAAAACGGCGATCGATTTGCCTTCCTTGATAAGTTTGTCCAGCATCTCGTCGGTGACATCCTCGATCTCGTCCTTTTCCAGCTGAGAGAGCAACCATTCCAGGATCTCCTCCTCATCCGACAGATCATCATCGTATACATTGGGGATCTGCTTCTCAAAGTACACGATCGCGGGGACCTGCAAGTATCACATTGGAGGGTGAAGAATAGTGTAGCAGTTGGAGCGTACGGTACTGACAGTGTGAGATAAACCAGTCAACCACTATAGATAAACAAAAACTGCTGGCGGAATCGCTAATCGTTTAGCAAGGTGGCTTTCCACACCGATCGTACGACGATACAGGCGGGTGGCACTATAAATATAACACCGGCTGACGATACCCGCGTATCATCTACGGTCGGTTTGGTTCGTTAATTTCAAGTGGGTTCTAATTTTAACCACCATAAAGCACTCCAACCATTACCGGACAGACACGCACCGTTGTAACAGCGCTGGCTTGCGTCATAGTGACGGCGAGGTGGTGGTGATCGTGAACGTCTGTTGTCTTACCTCATCGATGCCGTACTCCTTCGAGACCTTCGGGTCGTCGATCCGGACGAACTGGATACCGTGCTTGGCGCAGTCATCGTCAATGTTTTCCAGCTCCTGCAGTACCGATTCCGAATCCTCGTCTTCATCGTCGTCTGCCGAGGTGAGTAATGATTAATGGGTTGCGATCTCAAGGATGGGAAGATTACGAGTTTACTCGCGGGAAACTTACAGAACAGCACGACCAGATTGTCGATGTTCTGGATCAGAGTCTTGAGCGTCTTGGCGTTGACCTCCTCGATGACATCATCATCGTCACCGGTGGCCTTGTTCTCTACCAGCCATTCCAGCACGTCCTCCTCACGCTGCAGTTCGTCTGCACGGTGGACAGTGGGCGAGAAGAAAATTGACATTGATCATCTACAACCCACGCTAGTCTTGCGCGAAGCGGAACGGCAACACTTACGCTCGTAAACGATCGGAGTCTGGTGACGATAGTAGACCAGCTTTGGCAGTGGGCCCAGATTGTATTCCTCAGCCAAATCTTCATCGTGAATCTTCACGAATCCGATGTCAAGCTGGTCCGCCTCGTCGTCAATGTTTTCCAGCTCCTGCAGGGCCTTGATGCACTTCTTACATTCCGGCTTGTCTGGGGAGGTTGAGGGTGAAGTAGAAGTGAAATTAGTCTCTTGTCATTCAGTAATTTTGCTCGGGAGGATGCTAAGAACTGGACGGCAAATGGTATGCCACAATGGATAAGGATGGATAGCTACAGTGGGAAGTGATCGTCATTAACCCTACGTCCTAAAGGAGTTTTAGATTTAGTAACCTTTTGTACATGCATAATCAACCGGTTAGAGCAATCTCCCTCTCTTTTCAAAGTAAACCGAAGAAAAGGGCGAGGGAATAGAAATCTTTCTGCTGTGGATCGTTTAACAAGCGTGGGTCGGTGTTTTATCGCACCGAAACAAAAGCATGCAAAATGACAACAGATACACACCATTTTTAACACCAAAGACGTACACACTAACAACAACACAGTAGTGATTAACCTACCAGGCAGCAAACAGGACTTTACCGAGCACACAAATAGCGTACGAACAAATAAACAAACAGCTGTACGAACAAACGGGACCGAGATGAAAGAATCGGACCAAAGAACCGAGCATCAGGTGGGATAATGACGTGAGGGCGGAAAAACAGATCCACTTCAGTTTGGTCGGTGGGATGCAAACGCCGGGAGCACAAAGGTTTGCCACTAGATGGCGCTCGCGCTAGTTATGGTTTGGTGTGTACTACCGAAGATTAAAAATAATGGCCGTGCTCCATGTGTTGTGATGTAATTTCAAACGAGGTGTGCTTCCTTACTAACCGGAGCCGTACGGTAGGCCAGTGCAGATCGGTGCGGTTTCATGTTTTTAGTGCTTTCTTTTAGATTTCTGACCGTGGCGCATGGAGTGTGTGGGAGCTTGTTCATAGTTCAGGTTCCGAAATGGACGTCTGTTTACGCAAGGTAACACCTACACGCTATTGCTCGGTTCGGCTCAAGATCAGTGTTTCGTTTTTCTTTTTTCCCAAATCAACCTGTTTCACTCCGACATGTGTGAATGTTTGTGGCGTTTGAATGGGATGTAGAACGAGCAACGTTCCTTCGGTGTGTGGCCACCTCCACGGGGAAAGTGCATGTTTTCATTAATATCATCGTTAACTGTTAACTGATGGAAAACGAGAACGGCATGGATTTGATATGGGTGCGAATATTATACTCGTAATAGCGCCTATGCGATCGGTCGGTTGATCGTGCCGACAACGTAGGAAGTTCTGACCTCCACAGCGGTGTGGAAAACGTTGATTCTTACATCATTTGGAAGCATATCAAACTTCAAAGTAATTGACAGTTTAAAGCATCATCAACCGGTGGGGATATTATCCAAAGTAGTGGATCATGTAATTTAACTGCAAAGTTGCCTTTATCCACCAATAAAAACGCATAAATCGCTCCGAACTGGTTACTGATTGCATGAAACAGCAAGGGCACTAGCGAAACTGATGATAAAAATAGGTGATGAGCATACGGAGCAGACAAAACATGCCGCTCTGATACAAACTATATCTTGGCGCTGGGTACGCGCTGAGTGATGGTTTTGCTAGGTAATGAAACTAATTTTTACTTATTGTGAGTCATCGTTGTGGTTCGTATGGCTATACAGTCGGGGTTGCAAAAGCGCTTACCAAGGTGCGAATAACATATTGCCCCAGAGCAAAAGTAGAATCGTATTTAGCTCATATTCTTTACAAAGTTGAAGTTTGATGTTGAAGGATAGATTGTTCTAAATGGAGCAGGGAAGCATTTGAACATTATACAGCAATGCACATTTCCAAACTGCAATCAATTCAGTGTGGTGGTAATAAAATGATACAGCGATTTGCACCAAATGGCTGAGTGCATCAGTTCAGTTAAACGATGCGTTCGCTCCTCGGTCACTGATACAGCCATTCCCAGGGTGGCTAATAATAATGCTCAGCCACTGTGTGTGAGTTTTGTACTAAAATTAAACACAAATCTTCTAGTGGATCACATCAGCGCGCTCTAGTGTCGTTGGGATGTGTCTGGAGAAACGTTAGCTAATGATGTCACGCACGTCTGTTCGACACGAACTGCGTGAGTGTCAACGCAAGAGATGTCACTTTTGGTTTAACCGTGACTCACTGCTCGCTTAAGAGAAGAGTCTCAAAGCAACACAACTGTGCTAACCTTGAATATTAAGAGCCGACCGTAAAACGATCTCCTGTAGGGCAGCAATCTTTACAAAATTTTCTGTCCAAGGTGACCCAGGGCAGGAATTCCTCACGTTTAGTGGTTGCAGCTGATCGAGGGAATCGTTTGTTGTTGAATGGGTTTTTAAACATATTTATAATGTAACTCAAAAGTAAACATAAACATGGAGCCGAATTCGGTTTGGTGTGCAATTGTAAATGCACCAAACAGATGAAACTGTAGCAGTGAAATGATTTATTTGTTTATTTATTTGTTTAACTCTCGTTTCTGCAGCTGTTAAGCAGCATGGTATTGATCGTTTAAGCACGACAGGAAAGCACCGTATACATCACATAAAGATGTCAAGGCTGTGTTAGAGCTTAAGTAATGAGGAAAAGTAGCGATTCAATGAAACATGGTTATTGAATATAACATAGTAGTTAAATATAACAGTTTAATGAAAGAAAATAAAGATTATAAGAGAATGATACTTTTGGATGAAAATATAAAGCAATAACATTAAGCAAATTAATAACAACTAATTTAAAGTTTTCTTCGAAAGGAAAAGTTTTACGATTAAATTTGGTAACTCGTATAACAGAATAACAAAGTAAAACTGAAATTGTAGAACGAAAGAACAAACAACTTTAACGACAAGAGCTGTCAAACACATTGACACATAGAGGACACAACAGGAACAACAACAAAAAAAGAACATAGAACATAAAAACTAAGGCGTAGTGGGCGAGAGTAATCAGGTAGCTTGATCTAGTAACCGAATTGTCCTAGCATACTGTTGCCTGGGAGCGTAGCAACACAGCAGGCGCAGAAAAAGTAAAATTAATACAGAAAAAATAGCCAAACGCGAGATTTGGGCAAAAGAAGACAATCAGCAAGGGTGGGAAAAAAGAAGGGTAAAGGCCGGCCAGGCGTTGGGTGGTTTTCGTGGAACAATAGCAATAAAAGAGTAGGGAAGAGAGTGGAAGGGAGAGACGGTTTTGTTTCACTTACTGTTGTTTCCGGGTGGGCAGTTTTCGTGATCAGTGCCTACGGATACGCGGGACGATACGACACGAAGGGGCGGTTTTGGGTTTGTCGTTTGTATGTATATTTTTTTCCATTTAACCATGTTTATATGTAGGGTTTTTGTTGTTGTGTGTTTGTACGTTGGTGGATTGCGGTTTAATCAAAAGGTTTCGAAATTGTTTCGTGTGGTTTTGCCATTTCCAAACGATCCATTTTCCAACATTCCGTTGTGCCCGGAATTTGGTTAATGATCGACGTGTGGGTGGTGTGTGTTTATGTGTAAGTTTTTCGTGGTGCAGTGCATGGAGGGGTGTGCATAAAAGTGGCATAACACACGGACACGTGCGCACACACACATATATACATATACCCGCACCGGTAGTGCAATTTCGAACGTGCAGAGCGCGTATGAAAAAAATACGCATGAAAAAGTAAGAAAGGAAAGTGGAAAGAAAAAAAAGAATAGAAAAAAAACGTAATAAGAAAATGTATTTTTGTAACAGAAAGGGAACGATTAAAATTTAGTTAAACGCTTCCGCGAACCGACACCGACAGGAAGAGCAGAAGGTAAATTTAATACGAGGTGACAAACTGGTCTTAAAAAACGGTCCGCATTTCCTCGTTCGCCTCATGGGAGAGGCGAATGGCAGGACAGCGAAAACGAAACGTTGGAATGTGCGCGAACCGAACCGTCGTTCTGGGGCGGCAAGAAACTTGAACGGGCATGAACATGAATTTGAACCGCCGTACGGAAACGTACATCATGATGATGCGATATTTATAGTGGGGTTCGCTTTCAAAACTGTACAGCATTAATCACGGCTAGCGAAATCGCGATGAAAATGAACCGAAAAGAGTAGGAAGAGTCTAGAGTCTGGCACTAGTCAAAACGCGAGGCTTAACGCTGAAGTGAACTACAGCAGTAGCAGCAGCAGCAACAGCATCAGCAGAGGGAAAACAAGGAAAAGTCGCGCGTAAAGTGAATAATACACGGCTAGGAGAGAAGGTTCAGCAAACGTGAAATTACGAAAGTCCCGAAACATTGGTGCTGCAACAGAATCTGCCCATTTCCGTGCTCCTCGTTTGCCCATAGTGTGCGTACGGTCTAGTCGCGACAATTGCGATCTACAGCGCAGCGCATAACACAGCGGTACGGTGGTTAATTTATCAGATGAAACGGTGCGTTTTGGTGATCCATTGTACAATGTGATGAAATGTGCTAGCTGCGTTCAATTTTTACACTACACAACGAAATACTGATGCAAGGAAAAAGAAATAAACACGAGTGATAAAGTGTGTAAACGAGACGCGTGAACCACAAAAACTAAATGAAGATCGGTATCGAGCAGGGTGCATATTTCAACTGTGTACAGAACACCCGTCCCGGGTGAAGGAGATTTCAACTCGTGAGCAAGAAGAAAAACACAACTCAAAACAAATGTAACACGAACACTGTACAGCATCAACTACTACTTCAAATCGAGCGCATCAAAACGAGTGCCTTGTGCGGCTACGGTACGGTAAGTCGGGCTAGTTTTCTCTCCCCCCCCCCATTTTTTTACAATCATATACAGCGTGTCGATCGGTTTTTTGGTCGCGCAATTGGTCGCACACACCAATCGAACACGGAGCACTTACAGAACAGTACCGCAACGTAGTCGGAGTCTTCGATGATCTTCGACAGAATTTTGGCGTTCACTTCCTCGATCCGGTCGGGCAGATCCATCGCTTCCAGCGAGGTAAGAAAGTCGAGCACACCGGCCTCATCCATGAGGTCACCCTCGTAGATGATCGGTTCCTTCTCCCTGCGGGAAGAGAGATGGGATATTTTGTGTTGTTGTATTTGCCCCCATTAACAGTGCAGTTTGATGTTTCTACAGGTACTTACCTGAAGTAGGTGAGGGCCGGGAACTTCGCGATGCCATACTGTTTCGCAAGTCGTTTGTCGTTGATTTTCACAAAGTCGACACCGAACGAATCGGTATCATCGTCGATGTGCTCTAGCTCTGCTAATACTGTGTCGCAGGTTGTACAACTACGGGCATCTGCGGTCGGTGGGTAAATAGAGTGGAAGAAGAAGTGGGAAGTTTTGTTTTTAGTATTTCATACGATCATTTGGTTTGTTGAAACTGCTGCTGCTACTGCTGCTGATTCTGCTGCTGGTAAGAAAACACTTGATCGGAATTATTGATCTAGCAACATGATTACTTGTCGAAAGTTTCACTTGTAAATCACTGATTCGGTTTTATAGCTTCCTTTTGCTCCGGCAAAATAGTTTTTTTTTTATAGCAAACAGAGTGTTCGTTGTGTGTCTTACTCTATTGAGGATTTTACCAGGATAACCACACTGAACAACACATCACAAGTTCCGGGTTTGAATAACAGATTAAGTAAGAAATTCACTATAACACTTCTTTGTACACCAAACAGCCAACCTGATATTACAAAACTCTTCGGTTTGTTCCCCTATATGTTGTCGATGTCAGTGTCGCTTATGCAGACTGGCCAGATCTTGAGCAGAGACGATCTGGGAAGTAGTAACTCAGTATCTATTAGTGTTGCTTGGAGCACTAATTATAGCAAAATGACGCTAGAGAATAACACATATTGAACAAGACCCCGTGTTTCTAATATTTGGTTAATATGATACTAAGAACGTGAGAGTTGTTGACTTTTGTTTGAGATGTACACTAAGGCATCCGGACGACCCAGCCCCTAAAGTGCTTTTAGGTCGTCTACGTGGACAGAGTAAGTGTGGTAGGCCCAAATTGAGATGGAGTGATGGCGTTGATGCGTCCGCCAAAAAAACCGGGATAAACGACCGTGATCGATTTATAGGTTTCGTTCGATCGGTTTAGAGAACTCCTGCAGCAGGCCAAGACTGCGAAGCGGTTATAGCGCCTGATATGTAGTACACTAAGATATCGCTATTTTCCGAATTAAAGAATGGTTGTTTTATACCTAAAAGGGAATTCCATCACTTCCATTCCATCAATGCCATCACCCATCTCCAAAATATATCATTTTATGGCACGTTTTATAGCAATTAAAATACTAAGGTATTAATGTGTTCATGACCATAGTTATTACAACATTATAAGTAATATCAAATTCTTATCCAGTGTATGACTTCCGAGAGCAACTGACGCAGTGAACACTAAGCAAATTGAAATTCTTTGCTATTGCTTTAAGATAGTACTTTTTTATAGCAACTACTATTGCTCGGATGATGTATTTAGAATCGAAAGGGAAGGTGAACAATTTCTTCTATCGATGAGTGATAGCAAAACGTTACAGAACTTTCAAAATACTATAAATTATTTCGTTTTTCTTGTGTTATAAAAACAGCCATGCATGAATTGTAGTCATCTTATTTACAGCGAGCTTTCTTACGGACTGAAACCTATCTACTTATCGGTTCTTTCCCTTAAAACAGGGTCACATTCTGATGAAATGGTTCACGTGTTTTGTAACATGAAGCGACGAACTGACACGTTCGATTTTAATCGATACGTCTAGCTAACCGATGTCTATAAGTAACCAGACGAAGGAGACAGGCCACGCGAGTGTTCGGGCTCTTAAAATAAATCTTCTGGCCACGAGCAGACGATAAAGCGATCGCATTCAACTTGGCACGTCGGAACGTATTTTGTTATGATTTTGGATGAAATATTGAAGTTAAAGTTGTCACCGTGCAGACAATGAGTGCGCTATGATTATGGCATAATGAGTTCAAGGTTGCCATAATAATCCCAAGAGATGTATCTGGTGCGTGGAATGAGTGGAGAAAAAGCAGCGGCAACCATGGCCGTACATTCATTTACGGCTGTGCATCTCATTGCGTTCGAGCTCCAAAAACACCGTCGCCAATAATGTCGTGAAAGTTGACCTACTTTTTTACCACCGTCTCTAACATGTCTCAAGGCACGAGGACTTCTTCTGTGGGTGTGTGTGTGTGTGTGTGTGTATTTGTATGCACCAAGTGAATCGCCTTTTGCAACCGTTGCAATGTCGAGTTGAATGATTCTAGTGCACCATTGTCGTACGGTGCCAAAACATGGCGGAAATGGCCACGCGCGCGGGGCCCGAGCACACAAAACGCGGGAAAATGATCGTTTACCGTTTCATCTTTGACTTGCGGGGACCTGGGGACTATTTTTAATTTGCCACTGTGCGACTGTCGCACGGCCATGCAGCAGCTCGATTTGCAGCAGCTCGATTGCTGGTAAGCGAGCAGATGCAAATGAAACGGTTTGGTGGAAAAGAGACGGTAGCTCCAATCAACGTTGGAAAATTCGCGCGGACAGATTTGTTTGCTCGCTTGCGCACAAGCTTCGAGCTGCTACGCTCGTGTGGGAAGTTAAACACGATTATTGCATAGGGTTTGCAGTGCCAGGAGTTGGTTCATTAGGTTTTACCCATCGTGAAGTACCATGCGTCTCCATCGAGCCGTTAAGCTGGCCTATTGCACGGAAGGCAAAGTCAAGTTCATCCACTAGGCAATTGACTAGATGGTTGTACTCCGTTCAGCAGCAACAGTTATAAGAGAAGGGTGAAAAAAAAAATAATGTGGATGAAATGTTGTCACGATCAATATGATCGTTACAAGAGAATCTGTTGTAGTTGTTGTATTTATATGTAAAAATTTAAAACAAATTTGAAATATATAGAAATCCTCTTATATACAGTTTTTTATATGTACTGTGAAACAAATTAGTTTAAACTTTTGTTTTGTAAACAGTAGTTACTTAACCATTCTACACACAGAACAATCGAGTCCTAATAAAGGATTCAAATGAAATGTCGAAAACGTTCTATTCCAATCTAAAATTACCCCAAAACTAAACAATTTTCCCTCGCTAATAGACACTGAACGTCTCTACTTAATCATAAAATTCGACAAAGTGCAACAAATTTTATGGTTCTACTTTTTCCGCACCCCTCTCGGTCATTTCTCTTCGGCCTTCGGCGAGGGCGATGGCAATCGCTCGATCACTAGCGGGGTCGGTACCGCACAGTATCTTTCCACTGGACCATTTTACTATGGCCCATAATAACCAAATGGAAACATCAAACTCACATCTCTGGTCCCGGACTGTGGGGGCAAAACACACTGTTTACATAAAGCCCGGCCACCGGCCACCGTAACGCAGGCGTTCAAGGTTTTCCCGCCGTTCGCACCATTAGCGCACAACCGACATCCGGTGTGGCCGGGTGTGTGTCCGGGTGTGGTTTGGAAATTGTTGGCCCATTTGTTAAAATGGTTCGTGGCGTTGTGTGTGTGTGTGGAGAAAAGGAAGCAAAGAAGAAAACCTCCGCTCCGAATGCTATCCAATGGATGTTTCAAAATGGAGCAAACCAAGTAAAAAAAAGGGTGCAGATACATGTGATCAAGTAAATTAGACGTTAGTGGATTATTTTCACAACCAAAGTCGAGTGGGTAGAGTTCGTTTTTCGCAGCTTTCTCGTCTTTGGTTTCAATATTTTTACACACTACACCAATATTTGCAGGCTTGTATAAATGAGGTGTTGTGGCCCCATCTCCGGAATGCTCCTCCTATATTATCGACTATCGGCGGACCGATATTAACCGCAAACCCAATGCGGCACTAAGGAACGGTTTTTTTTTCTTCAATTGAATGCCTTTGGAGCTATTTCTTACCACTGATTAGCACCTTTCTGGCTCGCTTAAAATAAGCAAATGCAGTAATGCACGACCCTACAGCTGGGGTACTGCCACTCCAAAAAACCATACCCCATAGGTGTCGATCAATCAGACCTGTCAATTATACAACCGATAAACAACAACCTGTTGGCAGCGGCACAGATCCGGGGAGTAATGGCCGCCGAGCTGTTGCCAGTGGCGGGGAAAAATATTAAACCAAACGAAACTGTACTACACCGAGCGGCAGAAAGGCGAACTTGAAACCATAACCTCCTTCGTGAACGGGGTTCCGCAAGCTAACCAGCTAACAAAAGGTTAGTTGGGAAGAAACAGCACCAAATCATGTCCAACAAGGAACGTATTAATACTGTCCGTTCCCAACACTCTCAGACCCTTTCCGGGAAGGAGGCGGAAGAAACGTGGGAAGAATTTGTGTCCCAACCGCAAACTGGCAACGGTACAGAGCTAGTGAGGTATTTTTTCGCTTGTACATGGCGGCACCATCTTCAACCACTGTTTCCCGGGTCCCACTGCACGTGGCCACGTTGCGGTATGCCTTCAGTGAATTGCTGTGCCCTCAGAGCGGGAATTGTGCGAATATTCGTTAACAAGAAAATAGGATCATCAGTTTCGTGTCTAAGATCCTTTAGTGGTTTTGTCCGAGCTGAAGATGTTCAAGGACATCTTGGATGTCTTAGAATTTGTGTTGTCCTTACTACCTATATCAACCAAATGTGTGCTTCAGTGTGCAATAGTGTGGAAGGTTCAATGAAACTGCTAATGAAAGCTTTAAAGAGAATCTAATAACGATGCCAACTTACAACGCATTGATAGACTTAAAGCATCCGAATTCTTGATCATCCCCTTGTCATCTCTAGAATATACCTTCTAATTGCTCAATTGTACGCCTAATGGATCTGCTTGCCTGTTCTGTCTCCAACCGAGTAAAAGCTCTCCTAGCAGGCGAGACACCAGAAGAAAAAAAAACCGCTCAACGGCTGATGAGCGGAACCTGCGAAATGATTGTGAGGACGAGGTCGCGCACACGGCACACCGGCGCATATCTTGTCCTGCGTCGGCACGGGTCGGGTCGGAAGGTTTATTTTTGAACACTTTGTTCTGAGCAAAAAACAAAAAAAAAATAAACCTACCACATGAACCCTCGCGACAGGCCGCGTGCTCACCGGTTGTGCGGGGAAGCAACCGCTACCGCTCGGGTACGGTTGAGCTCGCGCAGCACTGTGACATCGGGGACATGGGGAACGAGCGATATTATCAGCCAACTGTACCGGTTTCGTTTCCTGCACTTGCCCTACGGCTAATGAGGCATTCCAAATGGCCAGGGGAGTATTTCCGGGAGTTCTCAGATGTAGCTTTAAGACATTGAAAGTTGCCCCGGTTAGTGGCGCTGTACCGGACATTGGGAGTTGTCTCTTTGTAGAAGATTTAATATTCTAATATGGCAGTTGGTTGGTACTGTTGTACCACACACCACGATCACTTGAAGATCACTCGCAAACTTCAATGACCTCAAGAACAATGTCATCCGTTTGGTGTCGTTGTGTTGCTCCTTTTCACTCTCCACACGTACAGAACACATTCTTACTGAATTAATTTTCTCGCACGATACACACGAACACACTCTCGGAGTATTTTTTTTTTATGTTTTGTACGCGAAACTCAATATCACAGCAGGACACACGATCGTGTAAACACTGACACGCACATACACTAATGCACACGCATTGCTTACCGCACCGTCACCGTGTTACCACTGTGTCACATCGCTATTTTTCCCATCCCTACCCGGGGCTCTCCTTGCCCATGTGCCGACCGTGCATCCCCCTACCTATCTTCCCACGGTTTCCGTTCAACCCTTTTCCCCTCCCAACCCTGCAAGCGGCCTGGGTAGGGTTATTGATGTTGAGTTGTTGTCTTTTTCCGCCTGCATTTGCTTTTCTTTTCACGATTATTTTTAAAAATAATTTAGCTCTCACCACTCGACAAAAACCACTGTTGCTTATAATTCCGGTTGCGCAATGGGGTACGTGGGATTGTGTTTGTGCGCCGTGCGCGTGTGTTGTGCGGTAGCGCACGAGCGCGCGTACGCAACGGGTGAATTTACTGGGTGTAGGTGTGTCCGTGGTGTTGACTTGCAAAGGTGGGTTCATCCGCTTGGTACATCTTCGTATCCATCGGTAGTATTAGCACACGCAAGCAGGACACACCCGAAAGGATAGCTGGAAACGAAGTTGGTACGGTCGTGTCGAGCAGTTTCGGACTGTCGGAGAAGCTACTCGAACGGTGTGCACTATCAAATGTGTCGGTGACAATCGTTGCACAGTTTCATCTTCGGTGGTCATCGCATTTGAACTCACAACACAGCAGGGCCCCGAGGCGGTGCTAAGATGTGAGCGACGGACGGAAAGTACGGACGAACCGGGTCAACTATTTTTAGCTCGTTTTTGCACACATTTCCCACCGAGGCCGCCCCAGGTTGTGAACACAGGAGGTCCGGGGTTCGGACACACGGGCAAATTCGATACTTGTGAAGAGGATGTGCCGTTCGGATCGGAGACAAGGATCCCGCTCGGTAGCCGTAGCAGCAACAGCAGTAATAGCAGCAAGAATTTCACATCACAACTCAACTCCGCCGATCGGCAACCCGGCCAACACTTACACCAGTACACTGCAACGTAATCCTTATCCTCTAGTAACCGCTCCAGCTGCTTCGCCGAAACTTCCTCGATCGTGGCCTCGGGGGCCGCGGCCGGGGCACTACCGCCCGCCTTTTTCGCACAGTCTACATCGCTCACTAGCCAGCTGCTGGCCAACAGTAGGAAGCACAACGGTGCCACTAGACTCCTGATTCGCGGCAGGCCCATCTCGTGCTGGGGGGATGTTTCGCGGACTTGCAGTCTCCAAGTTCCGCTCCGTTCAGAGGTCCGCTCGTAACTGCGGCGTACGTTCGGTACGAACGGCTTTTCGCGGCCGATCCCCGTGATTCGCGACCGTTGCGCGATTGCTACGGAATGGTTGATGTTAAAAATAAGTTCCTACTGGCCGTGCTCTTGTCTCCGAACCACCGAAGAGCAGCGTTCGAGATGGAGAGAATCTCGGGGATCTACGATCGGTCCCGGATCGGGTATTGCGAGTGGTCTGGTTGTTTTTTTTTTGGGAAGAACTCGTGGTTTGCTTCCGATCGTAGTGTTTGTTTCACTCGACGTATGTGGAAAATTGTTTTCCCCAAGAGAAACGATCTTTCTATGTATCTACCGAACGGAGAAGAAAATTTGGATGAATTGCATATAGTTTGGGCGATTATAGGCTTGACAAATTGGAATTTGAAGACTGGTGGCCTTGTAAAGAATGATTGTCCATTTGTTCTTTAACTCAAGGAATCTATTTATGCCATTGCAGACCTATGACCTAACTGGTTTTTAACAATAAGAACACAAGTGTTGATGTATTTCAGATATCGGGTAGATGTAACACGAAATGAATGAGTTCTTAACAACCCTCATTGCGATCCTGCTGTTTTATGTGCTAGCAGTTAACCTATCTTCTATTATCCCTATTTGTTTGATTGAAGTTTAAATGCTTAAGTACTTTGAAAGTAAATAATCGTTTATTAGTATTTGAGTTGTAAAGAATAATTTGCATGTTTATAGGCATATGGATCAAAGATAGAAATGATCGTTTGGCTACGAAGGAGTAAAACTCGTTTCAATTTATAGTTTTTACCCAATTTTACACTTGTTTATTCGGCAACACCTGGAATTACCCTCGTGCATGTGAGTGCAAATTGAAATTGGGCAATGAAACGCAAATAGCATACCTTTAGGCGCCTAACATAGGTTCCCCTTGTACCCGCGCTATGACAGCATACCGATATACAGCCAGTTCGGCAGCGCTTTGTGTAAATGACACTTCAGCTGAATGCTCATGCTGTCAAAACGCTGTCAGTGAGAAAATGTAAACAATAATACGACCTTCAACTCGCGCTGTCGGAAAGGGAAAAACTTTCTCGTGGCCCAGCTAAAGTAAGTGCGTTTCCTGGAAGTTTTTTTTTATCTTTTCGCTGCATAACACTTTTTACTCTCTTCAGGTGAAGTTCGATGAACATTTTGTATGTGGAATTCTTTTACACCGGAATCACGAAACCCATCTCGCTACGTTGGCCTATAGGTGAGCTATGTTGGTGCTTTGTGTGTTGTGAAGGAAACTTGTGAAAAAGTGATTTGTGCGGTGTTAATTTGGTGTGATGGGACAAATCGCTTGGTAACGGTGGCGAATCATTTCAGCATACAAAACCTGTTTTGAACAAAGTGTAGAACAGTTTATTGCCCAACAAGCAGGGGTAGTATCAGGTGTGACCTCGGACAATCAGCTGCGGCCGGTTCTTCCTGATGTTTGCCTATTAATAGGATTGCGATGAGAAAGTATTTCCCTACCCCCACCACTTTGCCAATTCGCACTGTGCAGAGAAGGACTATAAATAAGGGAACCAATCATACATATTTCCGTTACGCATCGTGGATACAATTGAACAAACAAAGTTGTTTTTTTTTGGGTCTTGCGTGAAAATTTGGTCCCTTTCGACTGCATTGTGGTTTGCTTTGATTTGCGTAACATTATTCTAATCGGTTGCTAAGGTAATTGTGGGGTTGTCATAAAACTTGATTGCGATGAAACATAAACGTGGGTTGTTCTGCTCATAACAAGTTCGAAGTAATACTGATTTATTCTAATTTTCATAAATTTGTCAGTCGTTTCTTTAACATTTTATTCCGTTTCAGCATTTTTAGTGAGCATCAAACAATAAAGTACACCCTGCACAAACCACAAACGATTGAGGAGCATGCGCCTCGATGCGTTGGTCGCATGGTATCAGAAGAAGATCGGAACCTACGACAAGCAGCAATGGGAGAAAACGATCGAGCAGAAAATTCTGGCCGGCATCAGCCATTTGCCACTAAAGAATACCAAACTCAAAACCGAACTGATAGATGTCGATCTGGTACGCGGTTCCACCTTCCCGAAAGCTAAATCGAAACTCTCGATCCTGACGGTGCTGTATCTGGCCGCATTGCGCTTTCTGCTGTTGCCAGTATATGCCCGCTGGTGGGTACAGCAAACATCGCCAGGAGTTTTTCTACTCCTGCTCACGCTCTATCTGCTGCAGATGTTGAATCTCGGTGTCTACAGCTACTGTGCCCGATCGGTGACAGTGAGCGAGAGTGATTCAAAGTTGACAACAGAAGCGGTGGATCACATCGTCACGATATCGGACTTTTTGATCCCGCTAGCACTGAGCTTGCTGTTGAGCGTAATTCATTCGCAGATTGTTGCGACAGCCTCGAACACCAATGGTTCGTCACTGTTTTCCTGTGGAAAACTGTCTCAAAAGTGTTTCTCGCATGGTACGCCTGGTTCGGGAACGCCGGGCGCCCCTAGTACCGGATCCGGCCCATCCATGTCGGCCCCGACTGGTATTGGAACGTTGAGCAAGAAGCAACGTGAGCAACGGATTCGTCGGAAGCGTCGAGTTAGAGCACACTCCGAAACGGCACAATCGGCATCGGGCCGGGTGCCATCGGATGATCGAGATCGCAAGAAAGCGTTCGCAAGTGTGGGCGGATCGAAATCGGCTACCAGTTCACCTGCCCGGATGGCTCCAAAGAAGGGTGCATGTAGTACGAGCAGTAGCACCAGTAGTGATGCTGTGGAAAGACAGCAACCGGAGCTGAATGTGGAACCGGATGTGAATAGTACCCCCCGTGAGGAACTGCTTCGTATGGAAGATCGTGCACCAAACATTCATCGGACAGCGAACGGTACGGCGAAGGTTTCACCAATAGGCGTAACCATTACATCGACGAACAGTTCAAGCGATCATTCACCACCGAACGGGCGCCGTTCTGGTGATCATGTTGCATCGGATACGATGCTTCTGCTTCCGTCCGGGTTGCGTCGGCGTAATGTAAATTGGGACCCAACCGTACCGGAGCGTACACGCCCGGGAACTTCCCTGTTGGAACCGGTCGTGGATGACGATGGGTTCGAGAGCTTAAATGGCAAAAGCTCCGGCGGTGAGGAGAGTGTTGGGAATGTGTTTCACCACGAACATAACCGCTACCGTAATAGTCCTTTTGCAAATGACTGGCCAGCCAATGGTGCTACCGGGGGAAACAAAGAGTTTAAAGATCACCAATCCGATTCCGATACGGATACGCTAAAAAATAGTGCCACCAGCTACAACACTCCCATCATCCCGGAACTCGATGGACTGCTCGATCCTCAGCGCAAGCAAAGCATGGAAAAGGATGTGCTTGACGTTCCACAAAAGGATACGCAGCAACAGCAGGAGGGGAAAGAGTACAAGGACCCGGTACGTCAGCGGCGCACAAAGGACACAAGTAAGCAGCAACGGTGCGCACCGATCGACGGTGCAAAGTTAAGCGGAACGGACGAAAAGCTAGGGACGAGCGGCAGCGACGATACGGACGAAGAGAACGAGTACGATTTGCATTCACCGTCGCCGCCCCACCTGCACCTACTCCATTCATCGCCACCGCTTCGCCATCAGCCGGTACCGGTACGGTCGTCGGCCGGCTCGTCCCCGTCACCGCACCATTTGCTTTACCTTCATCGCCATTCCGCCGTAGTGCAGCCGACGATCCATTCTGTTCATTCGCTTCATACGCATCAGCATCACTATCACCATTCGCCCTCCGTACTGACCGAAGGTAATGGCACATGCATCACACTCAAACGCGCTGTTTGCTGTAACCGTACGATAGGAAGTTGGGAATTTGCCCTGAGGATTACCAAATAGATAAGCCTTTTATAAGGAATTGATAAGTAGAAGCTGATGAACACGTTAAACTAGTACGAAATTTACAGGAATTTCAGGCTGAAGTGATAAAGTTAGGATAATTTATTTATTATTTTCGAGTTGTACTGGAATGTGTTTAGGTAAATGTGGAATGATTTCCTTTTTTGGAACGTTTTGTAAGTTGAAATCAATATCAGCTTGATCAAAGATTTCTCTATGCATAACATTTAGTGTTTTAGTAGATAGAGCTTTGAACATAATTGATATTTGCTTAAAGATTCCATATCTACCTCAGCCAATTCCAGTTCAATTTGAAAAGAATCGAGATACGGTTCCAAGTTTACCATCTGAGCTCGAAAACACTCTAAAATTAAGTTAAGGCAAGAGCTGGTAGGCCAAATCTGAAACTACTAAATGATATAAATGTGCTTTTAATGAATGTGTGCAACTAAACGGACAAGCCAGTATAATCATACAGTTCATAAAAGCTTATTGCATTAACGTCCCGTGAGCTAGACTAACTTTTTCCATAGTTACGTACCAATGCGTTTAAAAATCTATCAGTTTTCTCCGTCCGTTTACACGATAAAGTATTTCGAGTATGTTTTATATAACATGATTACAAACGAATTGTATAGTATAGTCTTTAAAGTGCAAAGGAAACAAATTATTCAAATTGGAGATTGAAGATCACTTTTTTTCATATACCAATTCAAATAGGACATAATTTTCCTCATAAAAACGAGTAAAACTATTCGTAAAAAGACTAACGCAAACTTTCTTACCACTTTTAGGCGAAGAATGCAGCTACAGTTCCGAGCTGGACCATTCCGATACGCAAAACGAACACTCGGATGATGATTACGAGCTCGAGGACGTACCGACGCTGATCCTGAATCCGGCCTGCGGTGCGAGCGATCGTGTCAGCTGCACCATATGGGAGGCACGGGAAGCAAAGAAGGCGGAAATGTCCGTGCTGGATATTTCGTCCGCCATCATCGAGCGCGTCGAAGCCATGCCCGAATCGTGCGATTACGTGTACATCGGGGTCGTGCTCAGCGTGTTCCTATCGCTTGTGCCCGCCTTCTGCCGGTTGTGTGAAGCGACAGTCGATTCCACCAACTCGACGGAGGTCAATTTCCTCGACATGCCGGTAATACTGTTCGAAAAGGCATCCTTTTCGCTACTGGCCGTGCTACGGTTCGCTTTCGGTGAGAGCACCTGGGAACGATTTGTGCTGGTGCTCGGGTTCCTGTTGCGGCTCCTGCTTACGTTTCTGGTGTTTTTTCTGCTCGCTGTAGCGGAGCGTACGTTTAAGCAGCGCTTTCTGTACGCCAAACTGTTCTCCCATTTGACGTCGTCCCGGCGAGCTCAAAAGTCCGGCATACCGCACTTCCGGTTGAACAAGGTGCGCAATATTAAGACGTGGCTGTGCGTACGGTCGTACCTGAAGCGCCGCGGACCGCAGAACTCGGTGGATGTGATTGTATCGGCCGCATTTATCATAACGTTGCTGCTGCTTGCCTTTTTGAGTGTGGAATGGTTGAAGGACTCGGTACATCTGCACTCGCAGTTTAATCTCGAGGCGCTCGCATGGTCCTGTGCGTTTGGGACATTTCTGTTGAGGTTTATGACGCTCGGTACAAAGATTAACAAGAAGTACAAGAGCGTGTCGGTGCTGATAACGGAACAGATAAATCTCTATGTTCAGGTTGGTAGTGCGTCGATCGTTTTGGCACTAAAGTGTTGAGTGAGCTAATGATCACTTAATGTTTTCAGATTGAACAGAAACCAAATAAGAAAGACGAGCTGATGATATCGAACAATGTGTTAAAATTAGCAGCTGATCTCCTCAAGGTAAGTAACGACCAGGTGTGAAATGGCCAGGATGATATTCAACCATAATATTTTTTCTCCATTTCACAGGAGCTGGAATCTCCGTTTAAAATCTCCGGTCTCAGTGCAAATCCGTATCTCTACACCACCGTGAAGGTGGTCATACTGTCCGCCCTCTCCGGTGTGTTGAGTGAAATGTTAGGCTTCAAGCTAAAACTTCACAAAATTAAAATTAAGTAAATGGTGCAACATTTAGTTCCCAATTTGAAACGAAATATTTCATCCGCGCTTCGCGCGTTTAGCAAACCTTCAATGTGAATGTAAGTGGCTGTACTAAGGTTGTTTATTTCGAAGCGTTATGTGATGTAGCTGGTTTTTTTGTTTCTGTCTCAGTGTGTACAATTGCAACCGGGCACGCCCGGTTGGGTAAATTCGTTTACAGTTTAACGCTCCTCTCCATAGATGTGGAAGATACTCACCTTATACTACCTATACCTGATGAAAAGGGGATCCGCTGCCACGAAGCTACGCCCCATGCCTGCAGATTCTCAAGCCTCAAGATTTCTCTCGTTCCAATGTTCCGTAGGTTAATTTGTGATGGAACATAGTAATAGTAGCGTAAGAAAGTTACTAGTAGCACATCTATAACTACATTGCAGCGAACTGCACTCGATAAATATACAGGGTTAATACACAAAAAACTATATAGAAACCATATGAATGAATAGCATTAAACGCACGATCCGTTGATCGGTAGTGTAGAGAGATTGTTCTGCCACGATCATCCGCGCGATGACCGATGTGGCAAGTTAGAGAGAACTGAAATAACTATAGTTTATTTTTATAGTACAGTAAACAAAAACCATCGCATGGGTAAGGAGGAGATAAGGATAGGAGCAGGATTTTATGTGAAAAAGGTAGCAATGTGCAATTACAACGTTTATATAGCGAAATGTAGCGAAGAGAACACACATTTGGTGTGTAAGTACGTAGGAAAGGGTGTCGTTTTAGATGCGGATAAGCTAGCATCATGTGTTCGTATTGAGATTGTGTATTTGCTAACTGTTTTAGACTGTGTGCGTGTTGTGCGGTAGTGTGTTAATGGTGCGATGCTGTATTCGTTTCGTTTCCAGCCGTTAACTAAGTAAGAAATGTTCCACCAGCACTAGGTTTGCTATATTTTAACCTCGAAAATTAAACTCTTAAACGCAGGACATGGGTGTGTTCCCTTTTACGTGCAGACGATGGGCTCGAGCATATCCGAAACGAATACCATTACTTTCTTAATGGCTGATTTCCATTACACGTACGCGTTGTGTTAGTTCTCATCGTTAGGTGGTAAAGCAATCGTTCTTGATTACACCCGTTTCAAGCTATAAAAAGGATGCCGCGGATGTCTAAATCGAACCACTCCTTTACTGTAGTCTAGTGGCGGCGGCAAGCCCATCAGATAGTATGAAGAACAAAGTGTCCATCAACTCGATCATCTCGATTATTGAGATGAATGTAAAGTTTTACCGCCTGGTCGGTTTGGCACCGTTTGAACTCAACACGAACCGGGTACGTCTATCGAAACCATTCTGCTGTGCGGTTGGTGGATTCGTGACACTCTACTGGACCGCGATGGTATCCTCGATCGCGACCAGCAATCATGGGAACGATCGGATCTCGCGCATCTCCAACTACTTCCAGCTAATTACCAACGCGATCATGCTGACCGCGATCCTACTGACACCGACTTTTAGATTGCGCAATTTCGCCGAAGTTGTACGTGCGTTGCGCAAACTGGAACTTGATCTGCAGAAGGATTCCATCGGTAGCAACTTCGGGCGAATGGCTCGTTGGAACATTGGGATCGTATTGGCCACGATTGGTGTATTGCTGTTGGTGAGCGCGTTCGATTGTTACGTGACGGTATTCCGAGGATCTATCCGGGTGGACTATTGGATCATAACGATACTACCCCAGTTCGTGGACGTGATAGCCGTTACGCAGGTCATTCTACTACTGCTGTACATTAATGGGCGATTCCGGATGCTTAATCAGTTGCTGGA
The DNA here is from genome assembly GCF_943734725.1 of Anopheles marshallii. NCBI lineage: Eukaryota > Metazoa > Arthropoda > Insecta > Diptera > Culicidae > Anopheles > Anopheles marshallii. The sequence goes on from NC_071327.1 coordinate 53,359,620, forward strand.
GGAAGAACAGCATCCGGTCTTGGGAAGAATGCGATATGAACAGTCGGGTCGACTTAATGTAGCGACGGTGAATGGGCCGAAGAAATTGGGCCTGCACGTGATCGAAGTACACGGTTGCGGGATGGACGGCGAATCGCTGAAGTATCTGCAACTTCCGAAGGTCCTATATCGGTACAACGATCTGTACGACATTTGTAAAATGCTCGATTGCTACTTCGGATTACTGTTTTTACTGACGTTCACCTCGATCTTCATCGTAACGACGATACAGCTGTACTACAGCTACACCATTCTGTACTGGTTTACGGGTGAGAATGGGTTCACCATCTGGTCGCTGATGGTGTGCCTCAACACGATATCGATCAATCTCGGAGTGCTGCTCACGATCGTACTGTTGTGTGAAAAGATTTCGAACAAAACCAGACAGGCGAACGATCTGCTGGCGGATTTGCAACTGCGTGGTTCGCGCCATCTATCATCGGAGGTAAGTGAGACAGAGTAGGAGCGGTGCTCATGACGAAATGCTCAATTGTCCACTATCTCATTAGGAAGTCATCAAACTGACGATCCCATTTCAAGCACCGAACAAGGTGTTCAAGTTCTCAGCGATGGGCTTTTTCCAGATTAATTGCAACATGTTGTGTGGGGTAGGTTCTTTGGGAACGGTAATTCGTAACCGATTTCTTACGTAATACTGGTACCACTTTTTTTTCTTTTCCCCTTACGCAGATGATTGGGGCAATCACGACGTATTTGGTAATCTACATTCAGTTCTACATTTTGTACGCGGATGAGGTGAAAAAGTCAATGTTTGTGTCTCGTTTTCAGATTTGAATTTCTAGTGATACATTTTAAGTGTCTGTAATGCTGGATTTTATTCCATCAAGCTGATTCAATGTGGCTATGAGTGGATAGCTTGTCCGTTCTTTATGGTCTACTAGTTTGAATGTTAAATAAAGACGAACTCATCTAGAATACTCACAGTTTAATTGTGTTATCCCCGTCGAATAGCTCGGATCAGGACTAGTATTACTTTTTTCCATTTTCTTCTTCTTCTTGGTAGCGTAGAACTTTGGAGGCCTTGGTTGCTGTTTAGAACTATAGACACTCTAGGAGGTCTAGGGCTGAAGTTACTTGGATTTTCTTAACTTTTGAGTTCTGCATAAGGAGGATAGCTAGGAATGATAATTATGCGAAGGGTGACGTCCAGATTTTCGTTTTTGCCATATCCAAGTAACCATTGAAGTCAGTTAGCTTCAATTCGACGGTACGCTCGCTGTCATTTCACACGGTCCAGTGTACCTCCTGAATACTTAGTTCTGAAATTGTAAGTAAGCGAAAGAGTAGGTGTCTTAACCATTGTTGAACCATATTCTAGAACCTTTATCGTCAATCAGCGAACAGAGTGTACTGCTGATGGAACAGGATTCTGCAAACTACTCCAGCAGCGGTGAAGAGACGGAAGATGCGAGTGAAACTGAGATGTGGTTCATTGAGCAGCAACAAGATAATAAAAAATATCAAGCAAAGCGTGTCGATTTGCTTCACCAGTTGGAACTTGCAGAACAACGCAAACATCCAGTATTTTTACAGATTTTAGCAAATCTCCAAAGCGAGCTCGATGATCGTTTGCTACTGAACGAAATCGAACGAGATTCTGCACTAGCCAGTGCCAATCGTGACTGCTTGCGTGAGGAGACCGCTTCGGAGCAGGAATTCGCCGAGAAGAAAGCGAAACTGATCGCTAACGCGATTTCCGATTTAGAGCAGGAAAAGAAGATGCTCCGGCATGAGATTGATGCGATGGGGCTGACCGGGATCGATAAGAATACGGTGTCACCAAGGGCCACACGGCAACTGCGCCCACGACTTTGCGACTCAGTTTCGATGCCTCAACCGGTCAAAATAAGCTATCTGTTAAGCAAGGAAGACATTGAACATGATCTGCAACTCATCCGCGCTGGTATAGAAGCTAGCGTTCATGAGATGGAAGGTAAGAGCAGAAGCATGTTTAAGGAGGGAGGACACATATATATATATATATACACCGTGTTGGTAAGTTTTACAAATGCATATTACATTTTCCACAGGGAGGGCGCTCGTCGATGAGTGTGCTTCTGCCAATACCGTCCAGCTGTTGCGACGCCCGTTAGATAGATAAGTAAACTTTCCACTTCATCGCAACATTCAGCAAATCTCATTGGCAAACGCATTGAATATAGTTGAATGGGGTGCAATGTATAGAGAATTAAATAAAAAATTAATTTCTACACGGAAAAAGCGTTTTTCTGTCAAGTTTTGAAAAATAACATAAATTTTGTTTGAATCTCCATGTTTTTTCAATAATCTTTTGAAAATAAAAATCATCGCAAACTTTCGCATCAAGAAATGTCATTTAAACATCGCAACGCATGTCCATTGGACAGTTCAGCAGTGCAGCACGAAGCTGTCAAACAGCGAAAAAAACAACATTTGTTCTCCCTTCGCTGCGATCTCGTGTGTACGACAGTGTGCAGGAATCGAGTGCGATTGTTTTCTGTCTTTCGCTGCATAGTCTAGAAATTCCCCACCCGCTATATCCGACCTCCCTAAAGCATAGCTGGAGCAACTCTGGACATCCAGAACACTGTGCCCTTCCGTGTGGTTGCGTGTGAACTAGAAGCTGTCCGTGGGAAAGTGCTACGTTGCGCCTTCTAAAGCTGTGCGTGGAGCTACGTACAGCCATCACAACCGTGTGGCACCACTCCCGAAGAATTGTTGTTTTCGCGTCCAGAGTCCATCAGTTTAGCGTACCAAAAAGGTTGCTGTGAAGAAAGGTTTCACATTTCGCTGTGGCAAGCGAATTACACTGCTCGCGGTAGTAGAGTGTTTGATAGTACTAGAGCGCAGTTTGCCATCTTTTCCCCCCACTCACAAATCAAGTGCCCTCATTTTTCAGCCCCAGGTAATCATCGATACGTCAACAAACGGTGGACAATCGGTGATTTCGCTCTGTTGTTCCGCTGAAAGTTGAACTTCGATCGTGTCCGTAATCTAAGGCGCGGCCGTCATTAGCATCTAACGTAACTCCCACGAACGCTAACAGCTGTCCGGTACCAGCGGGAGTTCCCAGCCATCTCAGCAACCATCGACCCAAACATCAACTTGAGAAGGCGGGCACAGTGCGGCGAAACGAGAGTTGGTGTGGAGAACGTGCTTCGGAAACTGTAGCCCGACACTAAACAATCATCAGCCGGAATCGTTATCCTACGGGCGGGCACATTCAGGAGGGTGTTCTAGGGCCTTAGCGTCGTGTGATCAATTGACGGTCTCATCATCGTTTTGGAAGCGCGTGGGTTACACGGTGTGCAATCTCGCGTGCGATTGATTATTGGCTAGCGTGTGCGTGTGTGCGTTGAGTTCGTGATTGGATTTTCTCTCGGAACCGCTGTATTCGAACCGGCGCGTCGGAATCAGATCACGTATCGCAGAGTGCGGAGTGAATTATACAGACCTTACCCACCGTCTCCAAGCCCCACGCAAAACAATGTCGAACGCACAGGAGGAAGAGCAACACCTGCGGGAATGTGAATCGTACATCCAGACGCACCGGATCCAGCGGTTGCTGAAGGACTGCATTGCGCAGCTGTGCGTGTCCCGGCCCGACAATCCGATCGTGTTTCTGCGGCAGTACTTCCAGAAACTGGAAAGGGTAAGTGTTATTTAAGTTTTCCATACCACGCTTCCGAACCATCTGCTTTGCCATGTAAGAGTAAATTTATGAACAATTTGCAATCAAAGTGAATGATTAATAGTTTCTGTATTAGGAGGAGGAAGCTAATAATTATGATCCTCTACCTGTTTGGTGGGTTAATTTATTACTTTTTGTTTTTTATTTGTTATGATTTTGAGCTAAATTCATTACATATTACATTACATATATTACATATTGGTCTACAAGTCCAGTGCCAAGTATACATTGAGGAACGGTATCGAACCCAGCTAATTCATATTTCGTATCATATGTAATGAACATTGGTTTCGTTCAACATAAAGATTGGTTTGGTTTGGTGACAAACCATCTTTTAATGCTATGGCTGTGTAGAGCTTCTTACCAAAGCAAGAGTGGTGTGACGTTCGTCTCCACATCATTCGAATTGAAGTCTGTCTTACTGCCTTACAGTTTTCTTTTAGGAGTTTGGATAAGTTCTGCACCACGCAACAACCGCAACAACAGAATGTCATGCTGTTTGTACTTTATGTCGAAATCTAAGCAAGTTTGGAATGTTTGTAGATAACAATCTACTATTCCATTGAAACCTGAAGCTTATTTGAATCAATCACCATTGGCTTCCAAAACTTTTCCAGCACAGTAGTGGTCATGCATTTTGGGAGTGTCTAGTTTGTTCGTAATAGGTAGTATCAATTCGTTTTGTTATTTCTCGATCAACGATCTTCGATGTATTGAAGATTGAAGTTAAAGATTCCGCATTCAATCGCTCGAGATAGATAGATTAAAGATACGCGTTCTTCGCATTATATTATTATCTTGTTGTTTTTGTTATGGAGTTCGCGAGGTTGTACCTTAAATAAATAATGGGAATTGTTCTTATTTTTAGTAAACATAAAAAAAATTATATCGAAAATTGGGCATTCCATTAGACTATCATGGCAATAATTTCTGCATAACAATCAACAATGAATTTAGCGAGTAGATTTGCTATCGTTGTTGTTGTTTTTTGTTGTTTGTTTGATTGATCAACAATTTTTCTGAACATTGTTTCGGCGTGGAATAAATGATTTCATTTTCCATACAATTTATATGGAAAAAATATCTCCAATAGCGAATAAAGTAAAACACTGGAACGGATTAAACTCGCTATAAGAGGTTTGAGTGTACTTCACAACATTTCAAAAATTTGTTCTGTACTGTTCCTTTTAGTTCTACTCAGTATCTCCATTTTGTTCTAGAAGCTCAGTATTGCAATATTAATCATTCTACTGTTAGGGGTGAGAGTAAAAAACAACATTGCGACGAGTGTCCCCTTGTTCGAAATCTCACGGCGATCAAGTAAGTCCGGTGAGTTTGATGATGAATGATGCTGCTGATGTACGTGCATGTGTGTGGTGACGTCCCGCGCCGCTTTCCGCCGATAGCTGACCTTGTGCATTGCGTCGCCAAGTAACGACAGCACGTTGTTGCAGTTGCCCATCACAACGACCCAGTCCACCCCGAACCGCTGCCGAGTGGACAGCATGAACAGCACAGCAGCAGGCAGGAAGCGATGTTTACCCTCGCGCAACGATTGTGCATGTAATTGTACGATTGAGCGGGAGTCGGAGGGTTGAATGCAAATAGGTAGAAAGAAGTAGAAAACAAGAGATTCACGATCGTCGTGTTCGTTTGATTCCGCTGCTGTTTGGTGCGATTACTGTTGAGCGTAATTGACGGCGAGAAAATGCATCAAGATTGGACAGAGAGGAGTGGAACACATCAACTAGCTCTGTACCAGGGTGATCGCGACGGTCATCGTGATCGATCACATATATTCCATTTGATCGGTCGTATGTTTGTCGAAAGATGTGAATTAATTGTGTAAAATACAGTATTACCTCGTTGGAACTGGGCGGAATAGAAACAAGAGCTCTGCATACATAATTTGTTATTTTATATGATTGTCGATATAAAGTGGCGCAAGTGTTTTAAGTGCAGAAAGGTAATGTTTTCTTCAAACTCAATATCTTACCTTTATCAACACCGAACAATCTTACTTACGCGCGAGAGATTTCTACAAACGTGTGCACTTTTCGACACCTTCATCGTACACAAACCAATCAAACGAACAGGACCTTGATGCTATCAAGATTGCAGTTCTGTACAATGTCGTTACGATGCAGACGAGACACAACTGATTTGATGGAGGAGGTGGTTGAAATGTGTAACTTCCGAAGACATACATACATTTTGTATGATGCAGAGAAACAAGTAATTTGGCCTGATCTTGATTCCGACTTTTCGATTGTATCGATAATTAGATATGATTAAATGTAATTAATGATTTATTTTGGTTGACAACTGGAACTTCCGAGTACAGAATGGGGGAATGTATACCATTTTGCCGAGCCTGTAGAGTTTAGTCACAATTTTTCACTCTTAAAAAGCCTTTACTAATAGGTCGTATTCTAAAAGTTTAGAATTCGCAAAGTCCGGACTCTAAGGCCTCAGATAGAATACAAGTTCTCGGCACCGCAACAATACACATCTCTTAATGGACTTCCAAATTACTTTATTAAGACCCTCTTTTCCCAATCAATTAACTCTTGATAAGTCACAAAAGTAAGAATTCATGGGGTAATGGAGGCAGTTGTGTTCAAGAGTTCAAGAGCAAGGCAGAATGTAGTCGGAAAGATTTCGGAATCCAAATTGCACAGGGACGTTACCAGCACAAACGACATTTTAGCCAGTAGAATAAAGTCGTATCGTTTTAGTAGAATGTCGATTATCCGTCGTGTTGTATTTGATAGTACAAGTAGTCCCCGATAATAGTGTGTTCCAGTGGATCGTACATCATGTTTCATTGGTTTTTACTTGAACAATACAGAGTCCACCTCACTTATTTGCCCATAATGCAATCAGCATTACAGGCAACGTTTTAGAAGGAAATTTACGTATGAGGCGCTATGGCCGCTACGAGGACTTGGCCTGCCCAACGTACGTCGTGTATTAGATATTATCTAAACGATACAACTATTGGAGTATGTTGGTGCTATTATTTTAAATCGCTTGTTTCACTCTTGGTGCATCCCTGATGGAGGCTATGACTCATTTAAACACTACAACAGTATCCGACGCCGGAATTAGATCGAATGTAGTTGCGTGTGGAATAGCGTTTGCCATGCTGGCACATAATAAAGCAAAAAAAAATAAATAAAATAACTACACGAAGCAGGTAATGCAAGCGATAAACGATTTCATGCTTATGCGGCAAAAATCCTATCCTCCACAACACGTACAAGCACAGAAGGTTGGGCTATCTACAAACGATCCTTTCTGGTCGGATTCTAAACGCTCTGCTACCCACTGTTGATGAGGCTATCAACTGGGAAGGGGGTTGCTTGTTGAGGGTTTCGGGTGAGTGAGATTTTCCTCGGCAAAATGTGAATTAGAGCCAACCGGAAAAATGGGGGCTCCGTGATGACGAACCGATGACGTTACGACTTGCTGGCGACAGGGATAAGCTTTGCCGCGGAATTGAAGTTTGTTCTCCGTTTTTATGACTTATCCACCCCTCCCCATCGTTAAGTACCGGCTGATAAGCGAGGTCACTTAAGCAGAGGTTGATAACATCTTTGGCCAAAGCTCTTAAAGGATTTCAAGTGGAAGGGATAAAAGATTGTCTCGACACGCGACACAGGTTAAAGAAGTTTTCGGTATTTGTTTTTGCACAAGCTTTCGGTTGTAAAGAGCAGTTTTAACAGGTTTATTTATATTCTGTAATAGATTACTCGTTTCGATGGTTTAGTGTGATAACGGTGCCGATTTTTCACTCGACAGGACTAGCTCCAAAACTTAAATCAGTGGGATTAACATCAAGAAAAGCCGGACATAACAGCTCAAGATTCCCTGGTGCTGCCACAATGTCGTAACCCTGATGTTGCCATAACGCCATAAAAGCTTTCGCTACGTTTTCTCAAAAGATTCTGTATGTATCAGCTTATAACTGCTTTAATTTGAGGATAATAGCGCTAGGACACAGTAGGATTGCAAATCAGAAATTGTAGCTGCTTTTAATACCCTATTCCATTCAACAGGAAGAATGTAAACGGCTTAAATACGGGATAAGCTGTGTTGCATGTGTGTATTGTGGTTCTCACACTCTGTGGACATCCTCCCACAATATTGAATAATCTTCGTTCGTATCTCTGAAGCTGGGTAGGAAAATTCGGATTGAACTTTGTTGTGAAGCTCGGTCGTCTATTTTGGTCGTATGGTTCCGGATCGACCAAGCTCTCCTATTGCCATATTGCTTTAGCACCCACACACGCGGCAAACACGGCAAAAGGGCACTGTGTGTTGGTTTTCCTGGTTGCTTTCTGGTCAATGCGTCACACTATGTCCAATGCAACAGGGTTCGATTGTGCTTTCTTCGGTTCGGGGGACGGTCTGGTATGTCGGCTATAGGTTCGATGGCAAACGACCAGAGATGACATCTGGATGTTGGGAAATTGAAGGTCTCCTCTTATAATAACTTCTGGCCACAGGATGATTTCGTAGGCGTTTCACAATGGGTTGTGAAACAGTTGGTCAAATGTTTTGGGATAGGAAATAGTAAATCTTTACGAAATGTTTTCTAAGAAGTTCCTGAACGATGAAAGGAAAATTTACGTCAATGTACCAAAAATTTATATAAAATTGATAACACACACACAATTTATGTTCGTATTTCGCTTCTTAAGGAATTATCCCACTGTATGCTTCGGTAACAGATGTTCAGTTAGTGGTGGGCCATCTTTTGTGCCATCCTATTTTAGCCACTCGCTTACCGATTCGATCCGTGTTGCAGGCGAAAACCTGTCCTTACCCGACAGTGTCAATCTCGGTGGCAAAATAAAACGATGCTAAGAGATTTCCCAACGCAACGACACACTATGCTTTACCTGTTTGCCATTTCCTCAGCTCTTCAGAATGGCGACCAAACTGTCCTTCCATTTTGCTTTTGTCCGGGGAAACTTGTTCCTTCCACTGGCAAGACAGACTGGGCTTATAAAGAGCGATAGCACACACCCACAACAACGCATTGAAAGTTGCCATAGGTGGTTGGCTAGAACAATGTTGCTTGCTCAACTTTCGCCTCCACGAGGAGAACCCCATTGGGCCCATTGGAGGAAGCCGACACACATAGCCCGGCATTGTTCCGGGTGCGCTGTTGCTTGTTAGAAATATTCAATCGGTGTTGAGTTTCACCAGAGTCAACAAAAGCGTAAAGTTTGTTTTCCGGAGTATGTTTTTCCTTTGCACATTTTCCATACCGTGAACTGTGTGTGTGTGTTTTTTAGTCTCTTTTTAAAACCATTCATTACCAGGATATTGTTATTAAAAATTAATTTGCCCCATTGCTTTTAGGAGACGCTCGGAAGCGAAAGAGAATTTTGTTCTGTAACGTTGCTCGTGTTGCTCTTGTAACGACGTAATAAATGAAGGTAATTAAGGTTTGCCGATTCACAGGCCTCTCCCGATCGTTAAGGTGGGAGCCATTAAACGAGAAGGATATCAAAAATGGATCATATTTTCTACGGCCACACCACACTATGAACTTTCCGGTCGTTGTGCGGTGGTCATAACCGATTGGTAGAGACGGGAGAACAGAGGCGGCGCGGAAGTTTTGCCATTAAAATCTGCTGTCCCACACGAGCCCGTACCCGGGAAGGGATGGGTGGATGGATGGAAAAGTTAACGATGGATAATCAATCCAATTTTGAACTTTCAAGCCCCCCACCTGGAGTTGGAGTTGGGAAGCACTTTTGTGTCACGGTTTCCAACACTTATGCGCAATGCGATGTGGCAATTTCATTGATGCAATCCACCCACGTCCCCGGCGTTTGGTGGGTTCAATCGATGATCGATGATGTGTAAAAGATTTTGCTCTCCAAACATGTTTTTTTTTTTTTTACCAGTGCGCCAATTATATTTCCACTGCTGACAGTAATTGTGGCTGTGGGTGGGAAAATGAAGTTGAACGTTCGCGTCTGAGGTGATACCTAACGAGAATAATCACGAATTGCTTGTGCGGCGGCCATGCGTGTTTATTGAGCTTAATAAGGCTGTGTGGTGTTGTTACAGATTTTATGTCGCTCGCTTTGTCTTTAATTAGTGTTTTGTTATTTAAATATATATATTGTAAATTTTTTAATGTTTTGATGTTATTGATCAATGGTTGAAGATTGATGAACCGTTTTGGACAACGCTTAAATTAAGCCATTCGTCGTCAAAGACCAGATTTAAAGGATCATTAATGATTTATCACCAACTCGATCAGCTCGATCAGTATAAAACTCTGAATGTACTCCCATTTTATTTATGGTGTATTTAGGAACAACAAACATAAAGCTTAAGTTGAAGTTGTTGCTGAAAAGGACATTTAATTTCAAGATATAAACACCCTTATTTGCCCGTGATTGTGATAGAGTTAACTAATTTAAAAGGTCAATTTAAAACTGGCTAATTTAAGTCAGCTGGCTGCGATGGTGAAACTGGTGGCAGAACTCTTCATGGTGGGCCATGCGTGGGTTGTCGCCATTACACATCGGCTGATCGTCAGGATTTGGGAACAGGAGGAACTACCAGAGTGGTAAAAACAGGGTGTTATACACCCAGTGTATAAAAAGGGTGACAGGTTGGACTGTGCCAACTTTCGAGCCATTACAGTTCCAAATGCCGCCTACAAGCTACTGTTCCGATTTATCTACTATAGACTGGCTCCCCTTGCCACAGATTTCATCGTAAACTACCAAGCTAGGTTTACTGGAGGAAAATCCACCACCGACGAAATCTTCATTCTACAGCAGATCCTAGTGAAATGCCGGGAGCACCATCATCATTGACTTCAAGGCGGTCTACCGCACCATAGATCGGTCAGAGCTACGGAACACAATGCAGCAGTACGGATTCCCTGAATTTCCCGGAATTTCCCAAACATGCTGTTGCTGTCGGAACCGTTCGAATCTCACCAGGGACTGAGGCACGGGACGAACTCTCCGTTCTACTATTTAATATAGCTCAGGAAGGTGTCATCAGAAGCGCTGGTTTCGATATCCTGGGCCCGATTTTTACTCGGTCACTTCAATTATGAGGTTTCGCCAATGGTTTGACATCATCGGATGCACATCTGTTGTGGTGAGGGAAGCGTCCCCAACTGAAACGTGAAGCCTTAAGGATTGGGTTGGGGATCAATGCGATGAAGACAAAGTACCTGCTTGCCGGAGGCTCTTATCGTGATAGGGGCCGGCTGGGGGTCAGAATATTAATAGACGGTGACGATTTTGAGGTGGTAGAGGAGTTCTTCTACCTTGGTACCTAAGCAACGAAATCCGGAGGCAAATTGTGATGGGGATCGCGCCTTTTATGGTCTGTCACAAACTCCTAAGATCCAGAAGACTTCATCAAGACACCAAATGCAGTATATAATTATGCGGTTCACCACAGGTTACAATAACAAATATTTTTTATTGATTGTGGCAACTCGCAGGACCACTTCCTACCAGTACAAAAACTAAGTGTGAAATGAATCACCTAATTCTATGTCTCGGGTTCTTTTGTTCCTTTCGAGAACTGATTGCTACCTATTGCGAAACGTGGTAATCGCGTTTGGGAGAATTGTTGAATTACGGAGAGTTGGGCTGCAAGAATGCATCTTCCGTAGGGGACCTGCGTTGATCGATGACTGATGGCGTGTTGTATGGGGCTGGCTTTTGACGAACGGATGAGGGACAAGCGTTAAAGAATGCACCCGTTTCCGTAGGAGAGAAGTTCCAACAATCGGCGATAATGTAGTCTAGCTGCACTGATCGGATGATATGTAGATGAACGGGTGAGAGTCAAGGAATGTTGGTACGATCACACGTTGAACGTAATCGTACACTGAAACGTCCGGTCATGAGTCTTGGATGATACGTGCGGAGGACGCTATTATCGAACGAGCGGTGCTACGGATTATCTTTGGCGGTATTTGTGAGCAGGGCGTGTGGAGAAGGAGAATGAACCACGAGCTTTGGGGGAGCAGACATCCTGACGGTAACGAAGTCCCAAAGGATACGATAGCTGGGGCACGTGATGAGGATCCCCCACCAGTAAGGTGCTCGCCAGCGACCCGTTCGGCACGAGGCGCAGAAGAGCGCAGCAATTTCGTTGGTTGGGTCAAATTTAACTGGACCGAATCGAAAACGGTCAGCACGACGTGATCAACTGTGAGCGGGCCAAGAAGAAGAAAAAAATGACATTTTATGTCATCATATGAATCTGCGACGGCCATTATGCGTTATTGGACCAATAATAATGTTAAAAATCCCTTCCCAGTGATCAAACAATTATGTTAATACCGTGCAGGAATTCTCTTAACTACCGACGTCGGAATCGCGTAACGCTATGTAACGCTTCTATTGGAGAATTATTCCATGTATGTTCTCCGTGATGGTGTGTACTTAAAACATAAGAGGTTGCGAAAAAGAAACAATCAAATGCAGCTCGTTATCTAATCTTATCTATTGCTCCCTTGCTGTGGCTCCCGGTAGTTATCGGCTATGATTGAAATCGATGCGAAATTAATACCTTTTAGCGATGGTAACACGGACCAGTTCCAACGCTCGTAACACGTATCGCATCGCTACAGATGTGAATGAAATGGAATTACGGATTGTTAGCCCTCCCGGCTGTCTGCGCTCTAGGCAGCATTCCATCGAGCATATTGCCACCGCAACCCGAATGCGAAGTATGCAATGTGTTTGTGCCGTTGTTGTTCCCTGGCCGCTAGAGGGCGCCATATATTGTTTGCCCTTTGGATAAGTTTTTGGCAAATGTTTGCTTTTGGGGGGCACGATTCGCAAGAGCGATAGGGCGATTGTGTGGGTTGTTGCTATCTAATCGCGATCCTGGGTGGGAGGACAAAAAAAAAATCGTGTGGTTTGCTGGTGGGTGACCGGGGATCGATAAACTATTTCACGATGAAATGGGGCGTTTTGTACCGATTGGAGATAAAAGTATCGATTATTAGATAAACTGATACAGAGCAAACGGTGAAGATTGACGTTGTGTCTGGAGGGTTTAGACGGTTTCGAAGCTTTCGCAGTAGCAAACATGTGGATATCTGTTAAAGTGAATATTAAAAGTGTAGATTCTGTAATTTTTCGCACAATAGTGCCTTAGTTAGTTTTTACTGCGAATAGTGACTGTGAAGCCTTTTTCTGTGTGAAGGATGGTTAAATTTTAAATGTTCAACCAAGAAGCGTGTTCTTGCCACCGTACCAGGGAAGAAGAAACTCTGTTTTACTAGCACTTTGCGCTGTGGGTCGTTTCGGTAGGTCCCTGAAGTGATTAAATTGAAAATCCCCCTAACCTTTGCGGACGATGGGAAATCGACTTGGTGCGCTGTTTGGCATTGAGAAAGCCCCCGGAAGCAGTGGAACCGATACTGGGGGCAGCTCGTCCAAGAATTACAATTTAATCGAATCAACGGACCACCATACCCAGCGTTCGCCTTCGTCTGCCGTCGAACAATCGGCTGTGGAACCATCGACGTCGTCCCCCGGGAGTCGCCTCAATCGCGTTCGATCGTTTTTCCTTCCATCGTCCCGTGGAACGTCCGCACGGCGTCGTGAAGCGAGCGATGAATCAACGGCCGGAGGTGGCTTTGGCCCAGCGGGACGGTCGGGTAGCAGAAGAAGGTTTCGCTTTTACACCATCCGACGACGTACGGAGCAACAGCTTCCAGCAAAGGATTCAACCATAATTGGAGGTGGTGATGGGGCAAAGGCTGAATTATTCGAGGGTGATGTGAACGAATCTTTGCTATCAGCTGGACAGAAAAACTTGCAAAGAACCAACCAATGGATTCACCGTCTTCCGTTGGATGATGGGCAGAAGTTGACACAGAACGAGGAGAACATTGTGGATCTACCCGATGCGGTGCCAGGTCCGTCTGGTGAATCGAAGGTATGCTTTTTGGTGTGTTGTCACTATGTGTGAACGTGTACAGTATTTATCTTTATCAGTATCATAAATTGTTGTGCGAAAAAAATATCAAAAAACAATAATTTTCCTACAAGCAGGCAGCCTTTCTCGTAGAATGGAGAGGTATTTTTTTATGGTGAATTTACTGCACTTTAAGCATCGCCTTGGGAAGTATGCAATATGTTTCTTTTAATTGTAAGTCATTCATTGAGGATATTAGACTTTTAGAGTCACTCTTTAACTAGCGATTAATGTAAACTAGTGTAAAGTGTTTTAAAAATTTCCATACTTCCAGGCATTACAAACTCTAAACGCAATTCTCGATGAATGAAATAGACGAGAAGACACTTTTATATAGCAAATCGGCCGGACTGTTCCTAAATAGAGAAATAAATAGAGAAAAACGCTTTTATATCACCAAACACACTTAAGATATACATTTGAATGGTGTTAACGTGTTAGTAACTCGTTTCGAAGGCTGCAATGTTTGTATTTCTACTGAAACACACTCTATGAGCAATGTTTTTTTTCTGCAAGCTAGAAAACCCCAGTGAAGGTGATGAAGCTTCCTTGGATCCGCGTGGGCAACGCGCCAGGAAAACTTTCATTTCCACGCCTTCTCTAGGAAAAAGCAACATCACGAGCTGTCGTGATACAAATGCTAGGATGTTGCTTCGGCTGTCTTTTCCACGCAGATGCAATTAATTAGGAAAAGTCCCTTTCATTCAGCTACTTTTCTTGCTGGTAGAAATTCAGCGCTTGTTATCGTTTATACATTATAGTGCCCGACAAGCCCCTGTGGAAGAAGTTTGTAGGTGGATTTTGGTGCTTTTGTTGCAATTCGAATTAGATTTAACAAGAAAGTAAATGGCAACAAAAAAGAATAGGTTAAAAGGGATTTCCTACTTTCTTTATGGTACAAAAAGTTGAATGAAAAAGTTTTTTTTCCCAAGGAAATCATCTTTCTAATCGGATCGGCATCTGAAGCAGTGATTGTTGCTTAGCGATCATAAAAAAGAGAGATTTTGAAGAAAGTTGGCCGATAAAATGAGCCGGAAAGTTTTTATTCTGCAACAAGTTTACACGATAACGAGCGATGCCAGGGTGAATTCTTGGTTACCTAATTTAATTGCCTCTTCATATGCGATTACACTGTCACTTGAGCTGTGAACTTAGTGGACGGTTTTGTTGTTCGATTTTGCATTAGTTAAACATTTCCAGTAATTTCTGTTTCACTGATTAAAAAGCGTTGTTATTCTCGTCTGGCTGCTTTTTCACCTTGGAAGGACACCTGTTGCGTTGCATCATGTTGCGCATCCTGTGGTTTCCGCCGATTCGTAAAGCTTCGTGCCTTCGTAACATTCGGCATTTTTCGGGAAAGCTTCTATTTGTTTTTCCAAGTGGATAGTGAAGTTTTCCATCTCGGCTAACAGTGGCGCTTTGGCAACAATTCAAAAGCTTTCGGAAGCTTTCTTCCAAACAAGCGCTTGCTAGTAGCACAGTGGTTCCCAGACGGATAAAGAAATTAATGAGGAGGGTAAATGAAAGGTGGATAATATTTGCAATAAAAAGCAGGAAGTGAACGTAGATTATGTAGCGATTAATATATTTTCCTTTTTTACCTAATTTACAGCATTTGTATTTTACTGTTGAATGGAACGGATTTTGTTAAGTTGAAATTGATTAGATTTCTTTAATATCAACATGAATTTCTGGATAATATTCAAACTTTCGTGTATTATCAGTTATTAGTATTAATTGTTTTGTTATGAGTGAAGTAACTTGTATTTAACTAATTAATTTTGTTTATTCATCAACGTTTGTTTTATGAATAAATATAATTTTTATAAATTGATTCATTTAATTATTTCATTACTAACATATCCATTAAAACTGAATAATAGAAATATTATTTAAAGAAATATATATATATTATTGTATAGAGAGCACTGCCTTTACGGAGAGAGCCACCCTTTTCAAGCAGGGGGTGTATTATGACGTCAATGGCTTTTGGGTGATGTAGGCACCGCCCGGTGTTGATGTGTTAGTACTAACCGGAAAACCGGCACCATATCATAACATTTTCCTGTAGTGAAAGTAGTGCGAATTCTCACTGCTGCTATCTCTTTCCGTTGCGCCGTTTGGCAACAAACTGAAGGTCATCAACGCGGCACCGAAAGGCCATTGTACGCAAACACACGCAATGTACGTACGTTTATTTCTCCCCCAGTTGGTTGGTGCGAAGCTTTCTCATTCCGTAGTGTTAGTGTAATGTTTTGAAGGGCACGCGATAGAGTCTCCATTTGCTGCGATGTAACCAACACTTAGAACTGCCAACGGAAAGGATGTGTTCCGTCGAAGAACCGGACCGAAAGCTCTCTTTCCAGACCGTGGGAAAATTGTGAGAACCCGCTGTTGTTGCGATGATTGTGTAGAACCGTTCTGTGTGGTTGTGCGCCGTGTGCTGCTAATGTTATGGCTCCTTTTGATCAACAGCGTTACTCGGTACCGATTAATTCATCCGATGCATAATGCTTTCTCGTTCCATTTCGCTCATGTCCCAAGGGGGTGGTATTGGATCGTTTCGTTCATCTCACTCTTGAGATTTTCGCATTGTTGAAATTCCAGATCACCTCCAATTGCTCGCTCTTTCTCTCTGCGTGATAATGGCGCTTTTCCGCTGGGAAAATACAGTTCCCCGAATTCGTCGCGTTTGACGTTCGACTCCGTTTCGTGGAGTAGCATCCTGGCGGGAGTGTTGCGAATCAGCCGCGTCAGTGCTTAGGTGGCGCTTCCACAGTGAACAGTTTGTTGTGGCGAACGCGTATGTGTACGGTTGGTTGTACGAATCGTTCGAATTTTCCAAACCGGGAACAAGGTATCGGAAGACGACGAGCTTTAGCCGTCCATTCGGTGGGAATGCTTTCGTCGGTGTAATGCTCCATCCATTACCGTAATCAGTGCGTGTTGCTAATGTTGCAATGTGCGTGTGCTCTGGTATGAAATAGTTGTGCCTGTGTGTGAGCGGAAACTTACAAAATCGGGACATTTGCAGCATTGTGCCGGAACACGTTTCCGTACCCATTATCGTACGTCTTTGTTATCTAATCGTGGGTCTCGTGTAAGATAATGGGGCGGAACGGAATGAATCGAAGTGAACGTGAAGAATGGGAACGGACAACAGGCCTTGTAGTGTGTGCAAAGTGTGGTTTAACCGCCAAAATGGAGACATTTTATTGTTATGATGATGTTCTAAGTGACTACGAGTTGTTACGAAGCTCTTAAAAATCGAGAGGATTGTTTCGGATTTTTTTCCCCGTGGATTTATATTTAATTGCATTGAGACAGACCTGGAGTAGGGACCAGAATGTGCACAACCATAATCTAATTGAATTTATTAACAGATAATTCATCTGGCATCCTTGGTGACAGGTTTTAATTGCGTTCAATTTTCTTTTCGTAATGGGAAATTAATAGCTGTTGATGACCTAATCGCTTGGTCTTTCGATTTCGATACCTTAAGTCTCAATGTGGTTACAACTGGACATTCAAAACATTGCCCAACACATAATCGATCGTACGCATTTATGGGCCACACCGGCATGTCGTGTCGAACTGCTTGTCATAGGTTGTCCCCGTGGCCCAGCTGAGTTTTCCCACGGTTTACTTCAGCGTTGCGTATCGACCGCTTGACGGAGCCGCATAAATTGTACTTCGATTTTTCCAGAGGAAATGATTTAGCTAGAGTAGGTCGGGAATCGGTTCTGATTGCCCTGCTCTGGAATGAATTGATTTAAGGCACTCTACGATTGTGACGCATGTTCTAATTGTTTCGCTTTGCATTTGTACCGTACTGTTCAGGCAGACACACCTGAACAGGACACGAAACACCCTGTTGCCGCGCTAATCTACGTCACTGTGTGGGTTAAAGGCTTAACGGCCGTTGATTTCGTCATTGGATACAGGCTAAATTATCCTGACGCTATGGTGCTTTATGGTAATTAATCATTCGTTTTATGAACCACCACCACACGTCATCCGTTTTCTGCCGTCCAACAAAGGTGTGACATTTACCAAATCTACTTAGTATGTCACCTTCCTTCCAACTCGTTTTAGCGCTAAGCAGGAATCAGGTGTGATCACGATGGACAATTTATTGCGGTGGGTGAGGACAAAAATAAATCAACGAAATATAACTTTCGGCAATGGGTGGTGCGAGTAGTCGATGTGTTCTGTTTTCCTTTGGGTGACACAATTAATGGATGATGACGTTGTTTGACGCACGATCGGTTGAATGGTTTTTGGGTGGTTTTATGGAGGTTTAACTGTTCTTGTCTGATTCGAAGTTCTTTTACATACAAGTTTGAAAAGTTTTTGTGTTTTATGTTAGAGTATAGATCGTGATCATGTTTGGAAGATAATTCTTGTGTTAAATTCTTATACAGAGGTATGCAGTCAGCATGATGTTAAAGATTATTTTTCTCGGCGGTACAATAGAAAACAATAAACCCAAAGAGTAGGCTCACGATCATTTCAAAACATATTTAAAATCTGTTCTCATAATTTATTTAAAGCTTACGAACCGATTGACTTAGCTTTTTTGATCAAGTGTTATAACTCATAAACTTTGCTGGAGTTTTTTTTTAATTACCTTTATTTCTCCGTTCACATAGGAACTCCGCTATTTCTCCGTACACAATCGGATAACACGGATAATAGACCTATCTCCTTTTAATGATATGATTTTAACATTACACTAACACTAATAACATTAACATTATTTGAGCATAATGTATCGTGGGTAGGGCTATTTAAATGTATAATTTATTTTTCCTGTCTATCTTATTGTTACAAAGGAAATTGTAGTTGCATTTTTATTAGAATTTGAGCTCTTGTTGTCTTATAAAATGTGGTCTTTTATTTATTCCGTCAACGATGTTGCAGAGAATATGTCAAATTTTCAATAAATCAACACAAAGTAATATAACATAAAGAAATAATAATAAATATTAAATAAAATAATCAAGGTCAAAAAAATTTAAATTTTTGAAAACCGATTCTTCAAGTATTAGTTGCAAATTTTGGTTTTTGATATTATTTTTAGATAGTTTTTGACGAAACAACAGCGGTTACTGGAAAATCGTAACCTAACAGCTGTCATGGAAGGGCTCGTTTTTGTATTTTTATTATAGTAAAAAAAAGGCAGGCATCTAATAATATTCCTTATGTTTTATTTGCTTTCGTCCCATGCGATATTTCTATTTTAGTGATTTACTTAAGAAAAAGTGCTTCTCGTAGAAGTCCTTTACCAAATGTGATGCAAAACGATAAATATTGCTTTTTGTTGAATCTTATGTTTTTGAATGAGTGTTTCGGAAAATAGATGACTACCATAGTCATGTTTCAAACACTGTTGAAGTAATGCTTAGCGATGGAGCTATAATGTTTACCCTGAATCCATTTATAGACCAAATTATGTCAAATCGCTGCACGGGAAAGATCACCTGCACACAATGATTCTCGTAATTCTTCAGATTCTTTGCATGAGACGAAATCTGAGCTGCGAAGAAAAGTGCTTTTTATTTTCAGACCAACTGTCTTTCGCATCGAGCGGTCACATTTCCTTGGAGAGTTGCAGGAAGCAAACGAGCAAGTAAAAACGCTTGGCAAAAACTCCTGACACCGGAATCAGGTGGGCAAGGATGGCGCGGGTGGTGACGCTACTGTTTCTTGGAATGTTTCTTCCCCAAGTTTGTATTGAGATTGCTGTCCGATGTGTTACGCCTTCCGATTGGGAGGAGTGATTTGTGATTTATTGACTTTACCGAGGCGCAACTCTTCCCTTTTCGTGTGCTGTGCTTCTTTGATGGCATCAGTGTAGCATTCGTTGCTCAATGGTGTTTGATATTTACCAATTGAATTTGTTTGCGACAAACAAGGTGAATGGCTATCATTATTTGGCTGTGGTTGTACTTTTCTTTCGTCCTGATGTTGAGTTCTGTTTTTGAGCTGTTGGAATAGGGAGGTATGTTCTTGTCAAAAGCATTGCTATGCTGTTGTTGCTGAATGGTCTTTCATTGCCACACACAAAACCCCATTGATGTTGGATCATTGGGTGGAAACTCACAAACAGAAAAGCTTATAAGAACAGAAATGTCATGTATGGTTTTGATTTCGTAACGAGAGTATCTCGATGCAAGAAGAGATACAGAACCAAATAAAACTGTTTGTTCATAACATTGTTATGTTGTGTACTTTTTTAACCTGGCGTGTTTTGTATGATGCGCATTGAAAGGTGTATTGATTTGTGTTTGCTATTCACATAGAAACATTTATCCTTTATTTGGACATCGACTCATTAAATGATAGCAACCTCATAATGTGTTTATTGAAAACAGCTCGTTGTTATCGTTTTCCTGCACAATTGTTTAGTATCTCTACCAATGTGAATAATAATAATTTACATTCACAGTGGATTTTCATTATTTTGTCAATCTTCCTAGAAGCGTATTCAATCATATTCAATCTGATCAATTCCCACGACTTTGCTTGTAGAGCCCATGTGCAGGGCAGATGTCGCAAAACTTTTCGCCTGAAAATGTATCGACACGTATGTGGGTTGTGTTGGTGTGCATGTAAGCTTTCCAGATGAGCTTTGTGGGAAAATAGCTGTTATTCGCACGTGTCGTTTTTATCAAGAGTTGGCTGCAATGTGCAAACCCCCTCATTGATCGGTGGAACAGTTCAATGTTGAAGAAACCACCTTCATGGTGAAATAGGAATTGAAAACATACATCGTACATCGTACTGATTGCATTTTGCAACTGATTGCAATTGTTTTCTTTTTGTTTGTTTGTTGCTGGAAAGTTTTTTTTTTATTTGAAATTCATGGAGGCGCATTCAATGAAGGCGCCTGGTGTGTGGTGTACGAAAAGAGGAATTGGAGTATTTAAGTCCAACCCCTAAACCCAGTTCATCATGAATGTTTTTTGTCTAATGAAGTGGAGAAAAATTATTTATGTTTTCCATAATTATTGGAACATCTGCAGAAGGTCTGGAATCTGGAACACACACCCAAACCATCAACATGATTTTTGCAGGAAACGAGCTGTTCCAATAGGTATTAATGGAAAATAAGAGCCATTACTCAAAAGAGCTCATTGCTGTGAAGGCTTTCGTATTGACATACATTATAATTAACCTTTGCAAAGGTACAAAATGATGCCCCACCCCATTACTCTCCTATTGACAGTGATACAATTCGAGCTTCGACGTCCCAACCGGAAGATGGGGATATTGATATTGTTGCGTTTCGCATTAATTTCCGGTCGGTTTTGTGAGCTTTGCCACTGCTTGGAAAAGTAAAATGGCAAGCGTGTACATAATTCATCCACCGTTTCCGCTCGATGGCAATTGCTGTTTTCCTTCTGTTTTAAACGACCCTATTGAAACGAGCCCAAATGAAACCGATGGAACACTAGCGCCACAGGATGTTATGAAGTATTTACGTAAAAGATCATTAAGGCACAAGGATGAAAGGTGTTTTGAATAGTCTGAATGGAAGGGATTTCTTGTTATGTTCGAAATTGTTTGATACGGTTATTCAACGTTAACGTTGAATTGGAATGGTTTCAGTCGTTTTGATTTGGGACCGGTTCCATGCAATTTTATCTTAAAAGGACAATACAATTAAAGTGAAAATTAAGGTCACAAAGAACGAATCGTAACTTTTTACAAGATTTGCTCATTTCGTTATTGTATAGTAATTTGGGAAATGAGAATTTACGACGGAAAGAGCACACACAGCCAACTATGAGAACCTTAATTTGTATGCTAATGTAACGACCGGTTTGGTTTACATTGTGATCCACATCGCCTTGGGGCAACTGTAACCCGTTGATCGTTTGTTTCCGATTGCTTCCGTCCCATTTGGTTGTGTACCGGGTTTGGGCGAAAGCTAAACCACCGTACCACCCCGGTTACAGTAAGCCACAGTCCGTTCGTCCGTGGCTCAATGTATTTACATTACCTTTCAGCGCGCGTGTCTGTTGCCTTTTGTTTCGGGTTTTCATCTTACGCGGCTGGGAGGTTTTCGTGGCCGTTCGTCGCGCTGGTCTGGCGCGGAATTTTTGGGACACGCGATACGACGGACAACCATGACAGACGAACGCGTGAACCAAAATGTGGACCGCAACGCCAGCCAGTGCCGGTGGAAAAGTGTGCGGTTTTCGGTTGGACGATGAAAAGTGTTGTTGTGTGAAAAGTGGAACGGCGCCACACTGTGCACTTTGTTGTCGTTTCCACTGATGTGCCATCTGTGCGGTGGCCCGATTTCTCCTGCTGGTGTGGATGGTGAGGGTGTTAGGATATGCGTTCTGGCATTCGAAGCGAGATAGAAATTGATTTAAAAAAACATGCACACACTTCGTCAAATAAATGGGATCTAAATGTTGTGTATCTACGAAGGCGGAGATAGAGAGAAGCTGCAGATAGAATGGATTTGTTATAAGGACGTTCAAAAAGTAGGTCGTAGACATGAACTTGATACAAACGGGGTTAACTTTGGGTGGATTTGATTTGCGGCCATTTCTTGGAGCGTTGGATGGAGATTTTATATGAGTTTAGAGCTTTTTTGTAGGCAGCAAGATTGTTTTTTTTCCAAGATTCATCAATCAAAGTTTCATTTACATCGAGTTTAACCTTATTAGCCTTCTTTTATAAAGATTAATATTATTTGAAACTATTGTAGGTCAATGTGTGAGACGCTTCACTATACGCATTGTATTCAAAAAATATTGTAGCAAATTTAAGATTCTGTCAAGATTACATTTTGTAACCCATTTGTTGCGACATTGCATACATTTAGGCGTTTATTTATCAGCAAAATACTATGTTGTAATGGGTGCGGAAGAAGTATGGTTCCTTCATTTCCATTTCGTAACACAAAGTTTACAAAACCACTGTAGAAATGTAAATGACGTTACATGTTTTTTTTTCCTCTAACACAATTCCTCGCATCGAAGGGAAATTTAAATGCGTAGCAAAATTCATTAAAAAGTTGCGAAAAGTAAGATTTCATTTCATGGTGCCTACATTGTTGCAAACTTTTCTCACCAAGCGTTTACGCTCTGATTGTGGGCAGAGGACTTCATCACCGAACTCTGCATAGGTTCAGCCGGGAGAAAGTAACAAATTTATAATATTTCAAAGCTCCACGCTCACCGTGCGTTCGATAATGAGGTTTTCTACCGACCGGACGGCAGGTTTTGCTTGCAATTACACTGTTGTAACCATTTACATTAGCTTTTGCTGTTGCACACCGTTTCGAAGCAATGAAATGCCGTATAGCACCGGAAGAGCAACATTATAAATGCTCTTCCTGTGTGTGGTTGCGTTCGGTTGGGCAACTGTTTGTAAAAGCTTCCGCTACGGGTTACCTCAGTTAAGGGTTTTTTTTTGTTGTTGTTGTCGTCGTTCGTTGACATTGTCCGCTTGAAGCCGGTTCTGTCGTACGATGCACCGAGAGTGCATGGTAAATGGCTTATCACATTGGCTGGTTGTACACAAGTACGTTCTTCGATATCACTTTCCTTTCAGCCCCTCAGTGGCATATGCAGCGGCCCTACTGGAACCATCGACCAGTTGGCATCTGCTACCGAAGGAAGCTGACGTCCTTTCGACCTCAATCTCGCCGGCTTTCTGTGCCGGGGTTGATAAAAGTGCATAATCGTGTCAGTTGTGTTTTATCGTGGGTGGTTGATTCGCACTCTTCCTTTGTGTGGCAGTGCTCTTTCAGCAGGTCGCTATGCTTGCGGTTCGTGTCGGTATCTTTGATACCGTGTAAGGGAAGGGTTTTTCGAATGTCCCTGTAATATTTAGTTATTTTACTGTATGCACTTTACAGATTTAATTTAAAACACACATTTAAAAACTATTTTTTGGTACTATTAACACTTATTTTCAAACTTGTTACCAATCAATCTTTTAAGTGCCATCGTATGTGTAGTTTTTTCTATAATTATTGTTGAGTATCAATGTTTGGCATCATGGTGGCAATGTGTTGCATATTGCCACGGACAGGATAAAATGCATCCCAAACGAGCGTCGAAAAAAAAAAGGTTCATTTGAGTTGCAGACGAAGCGCATGTGTGTGCCGCGGTATGTTTATGCAACAGAATGTGTGAATGGAACCGTTTGGTTTAGAGTCCTTGAAAGCAGCGGAATCGTGCGGGTACGAGAGCAACTACAGCATGTAGTGTAAGCGAAGGCGAAGGAAGCTTCATTTTAATCGGATCAAAACAAGAAAATCGATTTCTGCTTATTTTGTTGTATCTTTGGTTGCAGTGTAGCGTTCGCAACATTTTTTTCACATTCGTTGTGATGTAAGTTTGTAAAACGGTTGATGCACGTAACAGTCGTAGACGTTTTGGGACTGGGTTATCATTACCTATGGCGAACGAAATCGTCTTAATCTGTGTTAAACAACGGGATAAATTGTCAACCGTGAAAGCGTTTAACAGCCCATTTATCGCGCCCTAAATGAAATTAATGAATGCTGCCTTACCCGGGCCGTCTTTTTGTCTCCAAACAATTAGCGTCTTATACCGTAATGGCGCGTTAACAGGGCGCGTTGTGCAAATCGAAACCGGATCGAACAAAAACCGGAACATTTTAACAGCTTGAATTAATCCCTCGAGATTTACTTCTTCCGTTTGGTGATGGATTTTTGATTGTGTTGCATTGTTTGCGTGTATTTCCCCCTCAGGATGGATCGAGATCCTTTTTTTTTCTTTTTAGGACAGTAATTCCCTGTTGGAGGAAATTGAGTGGTTGCTTTCCGGAAGACGAACGCCGGAAGGACAACAGTTTGATTGATGGACTGTCTGGTTGGATTGATCGAGTAAAAGGAGAATCTTTCATGGAAGCAAAACCTTAATTGTGTTTACTGGTAGCAGTCTTTTCTTATCAAAGCGTAACTTCTAGTGATAAAAAATCAGATTCGATGAAAAGCACTCGAAAAAAATATAGTTAAAATGGGTTTGTGCAATAAAATATTCTCTAACGTTTATTCGATTAAATCGAAAAGGATTAAATTATGCATGCATCGAAAGGAACCATTTCCTTTTGTGCCCATTCAATGGCCAGTTTATCCGCTTTACTTCCATGTTTAATTTATAGCCATCTTTTTAATTAACCTCGCCCATTTAAAACGGCACCAACAACAATACATGTCCAGCACCAAACACTCTCTATTACGGCGTGCGAGGTACTGTTACTAATGAACCGAAACCTTCGCTCCACGTGCTCAACCCTCGGGCGCATCAGCCTGGTGTCCAGATGGTTGGAACCCCGTCGGGTTGATGGAACACTTGAAAATTCCGTACCTTCTGGCCCGAACGAAAGTTTCCATTTTCCTAGCCGAGGGTGTCGAAGCGTTGTACTTCTTTGCATACCTTCCAGGCGGTTTCTTTCGTGTCGGGTTGGCCCGCATGTATAACCGTTGGCTCTTCTGGCCTTCATGAAAAAGTGCGCTTGTGCGCGTAGAAAGGGGTTTCGCTCGGCCAATCGACAACCTGTAACATCTGGCAGTGGTACCATAACGCACCGCCCAAGCACAAAGCACCTTCCGCCTTCACGAGAAACTGAAGGTAATTTAAATTTCTTTAATCAAATAAAAGCCTCGAACAAATCATCGTGTACTCGTGCCGTAATCGCGAATAATTTAGTTCCCGCTTCGGTGCGAAGTTCGCCATGGCGCTTGGTCACACACTGAAGAGTTCGAGCAAATCGAGAATAATTTGCAACGTACACATAAATCTGATAAAGGCGAAAGCGACAACGTGGCGGTAAGCCGGCTGTGAAATTGAAATATTTTCCCTTTGGGATGTTTTTTTCTTCTGTTGCTTTGTTCTGTTTTTTTTCTGCGGTCCTGTTCCATATTTATCATTCGTTCTGGTTTTCGTGTAACGGTTGAGATACGCAGGAATGAAAGTAAAACAAATTATTAATCAAACAACGCTGCGGTTGGCGTCGGCACCGAGACAGCCCATCAACGCGTGCGGCTGTTGGGCGGGTTGATAAATGAAGGGAAATTAATTTTCACAAGCCAAACCCGGGAAAGATCGTGCTTAATGAAGATTGTTATTTTGACCATAAAAACGTGTGTGAATAAATTGAATATTAAAAAAAGGTGATGAATGATTGATCCAATCGCACGGACAACCTGACTGGAGTGAATCCTCGTACCAGTTTTTTTTATTGGCTTGGTTTGTTCTCTCTTAGTTTGTGCAGCACGTTTCGCTATGTTTCGATCGATCGATATAGTGGCAGGAATGATATAATTGAATGGTAAGCGGAAATAAAACGGAAAGGACCACTTGTGCGCGAAAGTTCGATTGGATTTCTGCTCCACCGTGAGAAGCACCGTAGAGACTAACAGTGTGTCCGTCCATGGTAGACGTAAAGTTTCCAAGTCCTTACGTTTTATGAAAGTGTTCAGGTGCTGTTTTGCATGGTAAATTCTTCCCGAGCGGAAGATATAACGGCGGGAGACTCGATCATATTTTAACGAGAAAAGGGACGAAAAATCACAACACTTCACTCCCGCGCCCTAAAGCGGAATAAATCGGGACCATGTTGACCTTGCCGTTGGTGAGTAATAATAATGTAATATGGTTCGATGGCAAACATTTATCCTGCGGATCGGACCGCTACCATTTGTCGAGAAAGGCGGTTGACGAGTTGTATTTCCACGAAAATTGTATTCCGTTTTGATGCGCTACAGTAATAATGCATTGATTATGTTTGATTGATGTCTTATATTTATTTTCGCAGTAGTCATGTTTTTTTTAAACTAGGATTTGTGGAGTTTTATGAATTGAAAATGTAATTTGTTGTTTGTTTTTTTTTTGTATCGATTTATCGTTATTGACTTATTATGTCTTGTACATTATTCGAACCAATTCTTAGCACAAAATCCTTCGACATCGATCATCATTTGAATGTTCCTTTTTCTAACGTCAATATTGTTCTCTTTTATTTCCAGGTAAGTCCTTTTTGGCTGCAAACAAATATTTGCCTAGTCTTACACAAGCCACACAAAAACGCATGTTCGAAGGAAGAAAGGGAAAGTAATGATACGGATTTGTGGTAGGTACACCGTGGAGAGTTCTGTGGTTTTGAGGTGCTTTCTTTCTTTTCCCAATCTGTAAACGACAACGGTTGATTGGGAAGATACTTCCGTGGGTGGTAAGGTTATGCGATTCTGTTGGCATGTGACTTTAAAAATTATTCTTACAGCGATTAAAAGGGAAATGTTGAGCAGTTTCTGGAAAAATTATTTCCACGGATACATGAACAATATAACGTATACCAACATGTACATGTACGCTTCAGATTTTTTTTAATACCATGAAGAATTTCGAGTACATAAGTTGAATAAGCATTTTTCGTGTATAAAACAGTGCTGAAAAAATGTAAACCAAGTCTGCATAATGCGTGTTCAAATGAAGACTCGTTAGTGATATCGGTTTGCCTAACTTTAGGCGCAATTCTCAATCTTGCATGAGTCAACCACTTCGGCTGAATAAGCTGCTCACAAAGTAACATCATTTGATCGTAATTATAATGTGAACTGGATCGCAATTCTTGTCTGCCTCTAATTTATACATCTATATAAATCTTACACACTTATCATACATCAGCATCGTTTCTCCATATCCTTTTCTTGAGAACCGGAAATACGCAATAAAGCCATACGTTACTACGATACGGTTAGATCCGGCGGGCCCGATCCGTTGATAGACATTTCATTTCCGATGCTGCACATTTCCGCTCGTCATCATTATCACCATCCATCAGCATTACACGGGCCATCGTTTCGTATGGACGGTGATCATGGTTATCGTGCATGCCCATGGTTATTATTTCGGCCGGATGTCGTTTCGGAAACCTCCGATAGTTGGTGGTCGATAGGAAGGATAACGGCATCAATCCCTGCGACGTACCAGATGTAAAGCTCATAAGGATTCAACTCCCCGTTTGTCTGGCGCCATTTTGCACGATCCCATCATCATCCATTCGCTTTCGTTCCCGTTGGACGATTTGTTTGTTACGTTTGATGTGCTGTTTTTGTATCGTTTTGGTACGATTCGTTCAGGCTATGTTTTAGTAGCTTACCCTCGGGTTGTATTAGTGTCTCTAGCTGGAGGCTGGTCTTCCCATCAATTGTTATGTAATTTTCTCTGGCAATGGTTATGTTTCTATTCTTGCTAGTGATATTTGATTTTATGATTTTCGAAGGAGGAGTCAAAATCGCAGAGACTGCCTAAAGAAATTGATGAAGCACCAGCATCGTTTTACAACTTGAACATCTGTCTTTTTGCCGCACTAAGGGATCGGTTTCCTTATAAATCTTAAACACATTTCCAATAAAAAGGTTAAACCAAGATAACTATGAACGACATATGCTACCCTGAATATTATCAGCATTAGTTGCTTAACAGTACACGAAAGGCGTGTAGAAATTACAATATATTTTCACCTCCATCAGCACATTTGTTTTGAACTCCACATTTAATCGCAATAACACGAAACGGAGGAATGTTGATGGCGATTTTTAAGCATCGTTTACGAAAGTCCATAAATTTGATACGGCTGGTAAGAATTACGGAAGCTTGGACGTGGCGGGAGGTTTTAATGTGCTGTACACGGCTGGTATTGGTGTTGTTGGTGATGGTAGTTAAACGATTATTGCCGGCCTGGGCTTGGGCGGACTCTGATGGACTAATTTTGCACGGGTCAATTAATAACGCCCGGTGCGTTTAAAATAGGTCATCTCGTACGGATGGGCAAAGTTGTTTATTTTGATTACATCATCGAGCTGACGAATCACCGTTGGAAGACTGATTGTGTTAGAGAATGTATAAAACTTTTTAATAGCTGCTTTAGTTGCTGGTTAGCAACACTTATATTGTAATTTGAAAAATATTTTGTGTTATACTCAATCCATTATTTCATGTTCTTTTGTTGCATTTTGATGTACGAATTGCCTTGTATAAAAGTAAACTATGTTTTATACATTTTAGTTATAACAATCTTCAAGCCAAAAATGTACTCTCACGGCTGTCGCTTCGACTTACTGAGAGTAACTTTGTACCATTACTTATCATCTGACCCTTATCCCCAACCGTAACCGTAACCGCGAGCTTCTTGAGGAGAATCGGAATCGTAAACAACGGCAGTAGACAACTCACCAATACATCGACGTACGTCCGATGAGACCTGACACACTTGAGGGTTTGCCGCCGTGTTGGGGATGTTCAGTTAAGATGCCCGCCCGTTTCACCAACACCCTTAGACCCCGTCCGACAGTGGATCCATCCACCGAACAACCGATTGCGCTACTACAAATGTAACGGCCGGAACACGCTTACACACAACCGACCGACCGAATGTAAACGGACCGCTTGGGATGGTCGTGAGGATTTGCGGCACATGGGCTAACGTGGCAGTAACGACGCGGCGTTACTGCCGTTACATAGCAGACCCGTTCGCTAGTCTTCGTCGTGTGGGTGTCTGCGTAAATGTGTCTCTTGGTCGCGCGCCAAACGACCGCACGGTAAGCCGAACCACACTCGTGTTAGTCGTCGGTTGGCGCGTATCTTGGACGGATCTTACTACGGGCTGATGCAAAACACCACCCTACGGCCCGTTGGACTTTGTGTCTCGGCGTTTGTTTGAGGTGGTGATCTTTTACCATCCCGTTTACAGATGGTTGCGTTGCGTTTTAACTGATAAACTACGCGTGGTTCATACACTTCCTGTTCGGCTGTATCGGTTGCGTGCTCGGAGGGCTAAATGCGGGAGACACCACGCTTTGCATATCGTATCTTCTCCACCAG
Source organism: Anopheles marshallii (assembly GCF_943734725.1). Taxonomy (NCBI): domain Eukaryota; kingdom Metazoa; phylum Arthropoda; class Insecta; order Diptera; family Culicidae; genus Anopheles; species Anopheles marshallii. The sequence continues at coordinate 53,389,224 of NC_071327.1, forward strand.
CGCGCGTATACGAAACACCCAAGGAAGTTACGGCAATTGGTCGTAAATTCAATTAACGATGCATTAAGTAATAGTTCCCTTTGCACCGTACGCCTTACGGGTGCATTTGTTTCTAGTGGTGGCGCGTGTGATTGTTCGTGCTCGTGCACTAAAATGGTGGAAAATTGAAAAATCGTTCAACTTTACTTAACACAAGCTATCCAGCGAACACATTGCTCGCTTTATCGTTTGGTACGGTGGACGGGAGGCGGAGAAAAAAATCTGTCCCAAATACCTTCTTGTGCCGTGTTTCGTTGGCAGGGATTAACGGAAATTGTTCGGGCAGTGTGCGAATCAGAACAGTTATTGGAAAGAATCTGACACTACCCCCGCGTACAGCGTATGGTAGAGGCGATGGTGTCGAGAGTGATTTGTGCACAACAAGTGGCAGATTAAGATTGAGTCCACGGCGTGACAGTAGTGGACACAGTGGACCGATATTTGAGCGTTACAGCACAACCGTCCGTTCGATCGTGGGTGTATTATTTTTGCATCTCCAGCGCTCCTTTGAAATTCCTGACCAATCACCCGTGGTTAACCAACCAGATCTTTCGGCTGCCGTTTTCGTTCGTACGGGCACGGGCGCGGTAGGTTATGGACTGGGTCGTCCGTTTTAGTTGGCGAGCTATTCGGCGGGTGTTGTGAGGGACCGAGTGTTTATTTATCTTTCTCCTACGGTTAACGATCGAGAGTGAGTGATCCACAAATTGGATACTTCTTACCGGTTAAGGTCTTTGATGATTTCGCTGTTTGTTTGTATGAGTGGCACGATACAGAATTCTCGATACACAGAACCGATCCAATCGAATAAGCATTCGAACAAGAAAATATTCAATGAGTGGCAGAGTGCTAGCAGTGTGCTGCTGACCAACAGGATCCGTTGTGTTTTTTCTTTTGCTGCTGCTTCCATTCTAAAAATATGTTTTCTTTTCCGAGCGCATTCTGCACGCTTGAGAGCATGAGTGAAACGTTTGGAAAATGGTGTGAAACGATGGTGAAATGAATGCTCTCAGTCGTGTTCGGTCCGCCGGATTAGCTGTGCGTGTTTTAAAGTCACTTATGTCGACGCTGTTGTGAAGTAGCATTTATTTTTCACCTGTTTTGTGAAAAGTGATTTTTAAACTGTATAATAATTTTACATTTTAAGGTGCATTTTATTTTATGCTGTGAAGAATCGGAAACAGGTTTGGCGTACTGTGGCCTGTAAAAGGCTTGTTAAGATTTGGAGTGAGTTGAAGTAAAGCGAAGCATAAGTGAAAAACGACCAGAAAACGGTGGCAGTTAGTTCCAATCTAATTTGGAGAGTGGTGTTGCACACACCAAGCGCTATCACCTTTACACGTTCCGGGAGTTCCGAGATCTTATCATCACGGTTGCTTTACAGCGCTTAACGTCACCACCCGTACCGGAAACTTGAATCTCCCCGGAATCACACCGGAATGAGCGAGGTATATGGCCATCATTGACGCTTCCTTGCATTGATTAGATTAAGTAACTGCTCCTTAGTGAAGGGCGATTGTTGGGAAGGTGACACAATTCCAACCGGTCTGTAGCGGCCACCCAAGAAATCGTATAATTTGATAAAATCACGATAACGATGGAGACGCCTGGTGTGTGTGTGTGTGGTTGGAGCACGTGGTCACAAGGTCAATAGAGGTAGCGCTAACTCGATGGTACTAACAAAGTTAGGTGCTTTTTTGTTGTGAAAGTTTTTAGTCATTTCGGAGCACAGGTATCAGGTGACGAATTCCAACTGCGGAGGGGGCCAACGAAACGGTTTTTGGATTGATGCCAAACAAATTATTTTAATCCTTCGAAAATAGTCGGGACCAGCTGTCATTGGGGGACAACTTATTTGTCGTGTGCATGTGTGGGTGAGATAGAGAGAGAGAAAGAGTGATGAATGTTGATGATAGGTTAACAAATGTGAACAGCCGGCTGTACCGGTTCGATTGCAATGTGGAGTTCAGTTCCTTTGCGAGAAGTACAACTTCTAATTAAGAAACGGTTCATTCATTCATTCATTCAATCGCCAGAAGGTGTTTGCGAATATCTATTGTCACTTTTATCTGCTTTAAGAGTACTGTGAATGGTCTATTGATCTGAAAGTTACATAACCGAATGCGTTCCACGTGGAAATAGAAAATCGAACGTTGATTCAAACCGAACCAAAAAAAAAAACGTTATGGTAAAAATTTCGGGTCTCTTGCCCCAGTGTCTACGGTTTCTGCACCGTCAAACAGATGAGTTGGCCTTTGTGTGCAGTAAGTACGGTACCGTGGAGTGGTATTTTTAGGTGCAAACCACCCGTTATTCTCCGTTGTTCGCGCTGTCCTTTTTGTCGGTGATGGACCTGACATGGACAAACGGGCAGCTCTTTCACAGCCGCTGTAATTACCCGGCCAGTGTTCGCGACAACCTGTCAGCTGTTTTCAGCTGTTTGAATTGAAAATGGTGTTAGCATTCGCTCGATTTTTTTGTTTGCCTTTCGAAGAAACAATATTTAGATTCTAGCCGTATTTACCATTTTGTGCCCGTCGGTGTTGATCGCGGGTCAGATCGTGGAGTGAAATGTAAAGAAACAGTTTTCTGTTACATGATATTTCAATATGGAGTGGCATTTTTTTTCTTGTGTGCGACCTGCGATGGGTTTGTCCGGGGACAAAATGGAGGTGGAAGAGAGAGGATAATTGTTAATTAGCGATTAATTCGTGTCGCATGCAGCTGTGAAGTAGGGACAAATTATTGCTGTCCAATGTTCTAGCCATCCCTCGATAATGATGTTGCTGAAACATGGCCAAGGATGTTATCGCATTACATTTCTTTCACGTTTTCAAAGATTAAATCGCACGGATATCTATCGCACGACGGCGACGCCATCATGCACGTTGAGAAGAAACGAAACCTACCATCGCAAGACAAAGTGTCTCCCGAGTTCATTCTCCACTCGCACTAGACACTTTGTTTGCGCACGGTCATAAATTAGTTTCAATTGCATCCCATTACGGTTCAGATTGTGTGTGTGTGTCTGTTTTGTGCTTTAGCCAGAAAGGTTAAATAGAAGAAACTTATGTGGTTACATGAGCAGAGGGTCGATAATGATTAAAAAAAACGAATAATTGAATGAAAGCGATAGGAAAACAGAATGAATCGTTTAGCAGTTTCAAAAGATCAAAACGTTTAGACGTGTCTTGTTGACTTCAGAGTCACCGGAATGGAGCCGCTGATTTAATTAATTAAGAATAAGGGGGAAACCTTCCTTCCAATATAATTGTTTAGCTGCTGTTAGGCTTCTACTCAGTGCGATGTCGATTGAATTTCTATTTAATCTTGTTGAAAATCTTCACGTTGCACAAGCCGATGTCATCGTCAAAAATATGTTGATTGGGTTGTCACACATTCCATCGGTTACAACTCTCGATACGAAAATAAATCTTTGCTTCGGATTGTTTTTTGCTCAATAAATTATGCCACCAGGTCGTTATCGTCTCACATCTGCTGTTTCCCAAATAAGCAATGCTGGTTTAGTTGATACTTTTTTTCTTTTCACGCACGCCTTTTTGCCCCTATCATCGCCTACGCACCCGCACGGTGCGGCATTGTTATGCTTCACCGGGCAATAGACTTGATTATTATTAATGATCACGTCCTTCCAAAAATGGAACCTACATATCATACCTCCTGTTGTAGTCGTGTGCTGCTGCCACACAATGACAATACTATCGTGTGTTCTTGTTTCGCGGATGAGTTGAGCAAAATAGAATTAATCGGCACCATCGCGGTCCACCCTCCCCGGGGAGCTAGCTTTGTATAATTTCTTTTTTATTGATGTGTGATATCCTTTTTTTTGCGAATTAACATGCGTCATAAATAAACACTACTAGATGGGTGATAAAATATGGCAGATTGGACATCTGGGAGTCGGTAGTAATTTTGGGGCATGAATAAATAGGAAATTAATAAGTTCGCGTATGTCGTCCTCGCTGGTTTGTTGAAGAAGTTGGAAAAAACGTATGACAACTTGTCGTGAAACAATATTTAGATAATAGAATTCTAAAACTACCATCCAAAACCTTCGTAAACCGGAAGAACTTGTTGGGTCACGTCAAAATTGTCCAGACGAAAATGGAAAGCAACAGTGAAGACGAACGCTTCACTTTGCCCAAACAACAACAGGTCAACGGATGACGGCAATCGGCGCGGGAAGCCATTAACATTATAATTTGATGGTTTTTATACGGGCCTTCGCTACCCTGGCCAGGCCCAGTGGCAATGAGGACGATGACAACCGGCCGGGCGCGTAGAGCGGAGTTCTCCCGCTACAGTTGTACCGGCATATGGCACGCGACGTAAGCTCATTTCATTCTCCCTCGACCGACGTTGATGGCCATCCGCAAGGCTAAAAATAGTGGTAAGTGCAAACTTGCACAGGGGCCCATTATCCAGCGAAGATGCGTGTCGTTTTGAGGCGAAAGAGACAGAATGGGCAAATGACAGTTTCTGTGATGATTATGGACAAATATTTTAATCACTTATCAGCGATTAGTTTATTCCCGGAAGTCCGGTAGCCGTTGACTAATGCTGACAGCGGAAGTAATTTTAATGGAGCCCGGGCCTAAGGGTGGAGATGTGAACAAATCCTACAAAATTCATAATATGGTTTTGTGTACCGTTTCGACGTTAGCTTGGCACGCTTGATTCCTTATGACGGTATTAAACATTGTAAGAAGGTTTATTATTACAAGCTTTTTACATGTTTTTAACTCACTGTTGTGTGGGCTGTAACATTCGTCAACTATTCTTTTCGAGTGCGTAATGGAGAGTTTTTCATTTTTTTTTTGTTCGCCCGAATAGTTGTCTCTCTTTCGTTTTAAATTTAAATATTTTAAAAAAATGATTGCGCTATCTTCAAATTAAACACGTCGAATTTCTATTTAAACTTAGCCTATTGATAGCGTTAGTGATAGGCGTTTCAAACGACTAAAACGATCTAAAAAACATTTCTACGATCTAAAAAGCATTTTAGATGTTCTTCCATTTTTTTATTTTGAAAGAAAATACAAAATTTTGTGTTATTTTTTTACATATTTTTCAATTTGTTTATATAAGAAAATAATAAATTTCAACCCTTGTCATATTAAATAGCAAATTTTGGTATCACATTTATTTTAAATAAATAAGCATTTAATGGTTGAGGTTGAGATTCTTCAATATTGTGTAATTGTTTGCCTTATTGCAGCTAGAATGTAGTGGTCAAAAGTAATACTGTTTTGTATGGAGACTTGAAAAGGTTTCCGAAACCTAATTCCAACGCGTTTGCGTCATTGGAGCTCGGTTTGCTGCCTTGGCTTGTTACATTTACGTTCTTGAAATTGTGTACTAAGCTCTATCGTTCGCACTCTTGTCTTTTGAGTTGTTTTAAAATGTTTTAAATATTCAGCAACTTTTAATTTACACACATTGTTCCTTAGCTTGAGTATCGTAGCTCAAGCTAATGCTTGCAACATTCAGTCTCTTCTGCTATTGCTACAACAATAGTGAAAGTAGTGTTAAATACTGCTTCCACAAAGGCCTCAAGAGGCCCACTCCACTTGATTCATGGTTACTCACAGTCACGCCAGTACACTCCAGCGTGTACTCGCTGGATGTCATCGGGCCCGAGATGTTGCCAACCACTCAAACCCGGTTGGCGCCTACTTGAGAATGGCTCGTGCCAAAAGACACGGCACGCCCAGGCACCGTCGTCGACACGAGGTGTGGCGTGTACTAAATATAGTCCGTACATTTTAATAACTCGACCGGTCGGCGGACCGGTTCGTGTAATGAACTTACGCTTATTCCATTTGGCGTAGCGACCAATTCGAGCGTAAGTAAAAATAAACATCCAGCTGGTGTGTATGGAGTCAGCTGGAGTAGCAGCGGTTAACATCGTTGTTTTTTGGGAAGAAATGAACATACTTAACAAAATAGAGTTTGTCATCTCCAGGTCCGTAGATTGTTACGTCTTTTAGCGGTTAATGAATATGCATTAGTGTTGTAAAAGACGTGGAAACATTGGAACCAAATTTGAGACCATTATTTTTCGATTGTAGTACTAATGTTTTAAGGGAAACTGTACTAAATTTGTGTAATTTTGTACAATTTTGCTATTGAAGATAGAATTATAAGGCTTGAAAAAACGCAATTTGTTTTATTCCATGGTGTTAAACGTGTCATTCTACTCTCGTGACTAGGTCACATGTGTCACTTAACCCATTTCCTGCACTTATCGTTGGTTGTAAATATTTGAGACCAGAGTCTTAGCGAAATCTGCTAAATTGATTCACCAACCATTATCTAATCAATCATTTTTGATTTTGCCCCAGTCCAGAGAGATACGTTGGTTAGCAAAATTGCTGTAGAAATCCCACTAGAAGACATCTGGTGTGATTTAGCCCTTATCGTCCAGACGTCTGTGCACTTGGTTTCTCCAATCAAGTGCAAATGTGATACACGAAACACACGAGACACACGAGACTTGGGTAGACAAAACCAGTCCCCATATCCCAGCTACTAACGCGAAAGCATAGAGAGCAATGAATCAAAAGTTTGACAAGCGATACACCTCGAGCGGTGATTGAGTAATGAATGGGGACGGATCTCCTCGCGTTGTTAACGAAAACGGTGTGTTTCTGGGCGTATGGAGTGACGGCACCGTAGTCTTTACCGGGCCATAGGCCAGACGTGCTACTTGCTCCAGTTCTCGGCTGGCAGCTTCCTCTCCCGGTGGGGGAGTATCGCAAACCACGAAACCGTGCCTCATCAGTGATCAGCATAATGTGTCACGTCATACATCTTCCGTACCGGTTGTTTGTGTTCACAAACCGGGCGCCCACAACTCCTCGAAGGATCGTGATGGTGATTTGTGCGAGACCTTCAACCGGGTGACATCTGCTAATTTATCGTGTGGGAGTGGAGCGCAAGCGTGCCTGGTACATTCGGGGGTTTTTTTTGTTGTTGACGAAGAGTTTGAATTCACCTAAAATTAAAGCATGGGTTATTTGTTTGCTGATTCATAAATCATATGGAAATGGTGGTGAATGATGTACCTATCCATCATCGTATCAAAGATCTGACAGCGGTGGGTACGGAGTACTGGAGATGGTTTTTGTACTCCAATATCAAGCTTAAAGCTCGTTTTATTTTTCCATAAGAGATTGTAACCCGTATTCCTTAAAATGTATCACTCGCGATATTGCAACAGTGTTCAACATCAGTTATCGTTTGACCTCACTAATATGATAAGCATCGAGTTTTTCTTCGTGCTACCTACGAATATACCCGTAACCCTTTCCGTTACGTCAATTCGTTTTAGCCTTAATGAAAATTGATGCACGAGACGAAGCTTTAACTCACGCGATGTTGTTTAATCTAATAAATCAAAGTCTCGGCACGGGAAGTTTCACCCCGCGGAACCGTACGAGCCGGGGTATTTTGTAATACAGAGGGTGCTTGCAAGTATCCCAATTAAGATGTTGCTGTTACTTTCTTTATTCTGTTCAGCATTAATTTGCGATAGAATTGTTACATTAAAACAAAATGGTAATACTTTTCTTGATTGATGTGCTGCTGCAGGAGAGGGATACGTTGTAACAGTGGTGGTCAGTGAAATAAGGCTACCGTATAACTCGCTAAATTTTGAACTTTTGGCGTTGGTTTTAATATCCATAAAATCAGTTTCTATTTTATGTTTCATCAGTTAACTGAGAGAAAATTACATAAGTTCGCCATAAAACGAGCGATGTAATAAACTTTTTTTATGAATTTTCGCTGGACAAAATCGTATAAGTTTAGTTAATTTCGATGAAAGTAATGTTACTGCATAACTAATTACAAAGATTGTCGACTGCACAATTTTGAAGTATAAACGATATAACCCATAATCGACTGCGTGTATTTTGGTGACTTCTTGCATCCCTCTTTTGTCCCGGATATGCGGTAAACAATAATCATTATGACATATTAGGTCAAGCACATTCAATACCGTTCATGTTTTTTTTAAATGAATTGTTGCTTACTACATCAAACAGTGATTTTATCAAGGTAGCTTTCACACCTTAGTAGTCGTTAGTAGTTTGTTAGTCATCGTACGATCCTGCACATATTCCATCCTACTTTTTTATTGTTACCAAGTGAAACAATGTAAACCTTAAAAATATATAACAAGAGAGAGAGTCATATATAGCAATCAAAATGCATGTACCATCATGCCAACTACGTTCACAATGTCGTGTAATATATAAAATTATTTCAAAAAAGACTCGTTCAAACATTGAATGTTTGTTCCATGAAATTCAATAACGTAACCATATTTCAACGGCCGCCACTGTATGTTTTGCAGCTGTTTAAGATTTAGCCTGTTACGCCAGACGATGGTTTCCGCTCGTTAAACTTATTCACCGAGCAAAGGTGGAAAACTTATTGCGATCATTTCGCACTGTTCAGTTGCAGAACCTTTGTCAGGCTACGGTGCTCATTCGGGAGAAATTACGTGAAACAAAATCATCCGAAGGCACAGATAAATGTTGCGCACTTTTGCCGCATTGAGATGTTACTGGCAACTTTGTGTTAAAGTTTTCCTCCTCCTCCTGCTGGTGCTGTATACTACGTCATTAGAATTTAAAGAAGGGCCAGTTTTGCAACAAGTAGCAGAAGATGTGTTGTAGCTCCGGTGGTGATATATCGTACATCTCACAAAGCCAGCTTGTTCTGGTGGTACCGAAGTTTTGAGGTACAATGTCTACAAATCTCTCCAAAGATTCGCACAAAACACTTGCATGACGCATTCCGCAACAGATCAAATGAATAATTGAAGTGAAAGCTCTCGCTCCTCTTTCCCGGCCATTTTCTTTCATTGACTACGGCCAACTGGTTCTGCTATGCTGATGGATGCTTTCCATGCTGCGACAGGAAGCATTTTTAATCCCCAAAATATGCGCTTTCACACTGAGTGGCTGCGTTCTTGTTGGGGCCGTCGGTGGACTTAACACATCAAGCAAAAGCTGGCGTCAGCCGCTCTTGGGGATTGTCGACACCCGTGCAAGGATGATGGGATGGCTGCGAGTTTTGAGTAATTAACGTCGGACGTTGTTAATGTAACGTGTTAATTAGCGATATTTGGATTGTTGTTGTATGCGCTGTTACGGAGCGTATCAAATGTAACGTGTGATTCCCATTCCGGACAGTACCAACAGGAACCGAACAGATGGTTCGCATCCTAAGGATATACACTCGGCTGATGAGTGAATTATTTATTTTCACGCGTTGGTGGAGTGCTAAAAACCCGAGAGAAAACACAACACGAAAACAGCACAACGGAAGGCATATGGTTTTGCGATTGACAAATTCATGCTTAGGGGTGCCTCACGACTGAGTGTTCGTTTTTCCTTTTTTTTTTAATTAAAAATAAGTGTTATCATATATTTTGCGCAAGATTTTGTAGGTAGGCATACAATGAAGAAAATTTGTGGAAAATCGTTAATGACCATTTAGTCAGTACATATTTAATCTAAGATATTTTAAACTTCTTAATGAATTTTTCTATTTGACAACGCCTGCAAAAATTTAACTATAATTCTTTCTTCCTTATTTTTAAGTATTATGATGACAAAGTTTCCGGATTCAAAGCAGTTTTTGGATTGTTTTCTATTGAGTTAATGTTGTAAACGGTGGTAACCCGACAGTGTATTGGTAGTGGCGCCGATTTCCACACGATAGTACCGGTACGATATTCCATCCGGTCCAATTCCCTTGTATTAGTACAGAGTATCTTGCTACGACTAAATAAAGGCTAAGAAAGCCAAGCGATAATTCCACCAGTTGCGCCCCTATTTATTTTATTTTACCGGGAACTGAATATGCTTAGCTTTCCCTGTATTCGGAGCAGCCGTGTTTAGGCTGATAAAACGCCAATTTTTCTTTCCTACAAAGTTTATGATTTTTATTACCACGTCGGGAACTCGTAACAGCGCTTTGATGTTGTTTACAGTACTGGGCTCATGGGAAGGTATTGATTTAAACTTTCCCTCGAGGTGTGTGTTCCCACGAAGAGTCCCAAAATCCAAGAACGTAACAGTTGTTTCATTATTAGTAGACGATGAATAAATGATAAAAAAGGTAACGTAATCCTCGCGCCATATTAATATTCTAGCGGCGCTACTTTTCGGGGGACGTGGAAAGGTGAAAAATGCCCATTAATCCGTGGAGGCTAATAATAGAGCCCTTTGACCCATCGGTGGAAAATGATTTTTACCCCCGAAACGGGCTGTGCCCTTTGCCTGTTGGAGCTGGCTGACCCGTGCTTCGCTGCTAAAGAAAACCACTTCTGCCGCTCAAATATCGCACCCGGTCACGCAAGGTTTAGATCGAAACGGAAAGGAAAATGTTTCGGATCCGCATTTTCTCACCGCAGTGAGTGGAATTTGCTTGCCCTACCCAACAACCGTGCCCGTGAGCATAAAAGGTTATGTGTCAAGGTTGTCGCAGCTTGCCGAAGGTGATGCCCACACCCGGCGTAAACGGGAAGACATTTAAAGTGTACTCCGTTGGAAAGCTTGTTCAACTGGTAGTTTGCGCTGTAGTGTACTCATTTTTCACGGTACAAATTGAAGTAGCACGCAAACGGATACACACGGTAGTACGAAAGTAGAGTCCTCGAAAGGTGTATTTTTAGCAGTGGAAGAACACAGCCCGAAAGAGTGGTGTTTCGGCTTACGCAAAAAGAAAATAAAAAAAAACAGAATGACCATAGTGGAATATTCGCGGTTTTTTTTGCTGTATTGAGAAGTGGTTTTGTTTATTCTTGTGCAAACAGTTTCGAACGGCGCACTAACGTAAGCTGCCCGGGACGTTTCCGGATGTATTGCGATTGTATTGCTATGATTTGTCGCTTTTGGCTACTGGATGGGTTGCAGATGGGTTGAATGGTTGCTGGTGAGTACCCAGAAATCCATTCATGGAAAAGGTGTTGATGGCAAGTGTGAGCGTACAAAACAAACGAGACCTGCCCGTGGTGTTCATTTGTTTACACGATTATTATTTATACAATGCCTTCAATGGTTTTGTTATACAAGTGATGATTGGCCTATTTTAGTATCAGAACAAAGCTCGTTCTTTGATACTTAAACGTAGTGCGAATGATATGACTCGGATTGAATGGTATCGTTTATTAGGGTTTGAATGCCGGAAATTAAGTACAGTTAGAAGCAGTAAACATCGGCTTGGACAACTTAAAGTTTGTTAGCATATAAATGTATCTAATAATACATCAATAAAATTGTTAACATAAAGCCTGTTATATAAACAATCGAAAACTATTAGGCATACTATATTTGATTTTGAAATTTCAATATGGAACCAGAAACCTTTCAACGTATAACTTGACTGAATGTGTAAAAAAAACTGTATAAAAACCTCAATAACCTCAATAAAAAACACAACCTACGCCAAGCGTACACTTCAAAGGCTTCGCTATGATAAGCGTTGGTGGAGAGATGATGTTTTTAATTAATGAACTCTTAATTAATTTGCTTAATTTGCTCTATATTAATGAACACCACATGTGTACAGAAATATTTGAAATTGTTGAGGTTTCCGTTTAGAGCAGCTCATAATTAGCTGACAGTAAAGATATCATTTTTTTCCATTCACAGTTCTTGAAAATTGCGTATATCTGAAGCAAAATTAATCATGCTCACAATGTTCATTTATTTGAATTCTTCTTCTTCTTCGACATAACAACCTCACGAGGTCTAGGCCTACCATTTCTGGTTTTCTTTGACTTTATTTACCCATAGCCGGATAGTCAGTCCTTGCTACGGGGGATTGGTCCGGATGGGATTTTGGATAGGTCCTGTCGTATGAAGATGCATGATAGGAATTCAGTAGATGAATATTTCAATCATTTTAATTTTATTGGTGTATATTGAAATAGAGGGAATGATTTAAGACAGAATATAGCACTGAATACTGGGTTTCAATTTTGTACATATTTAGAGTAAGGATTTCTAGGTAGAATTACCTAAAAGGGATATTTAATGTCAGCATTTTCAAAAGAATAAACTGGTCAAAAATGGTCACAAATGTTACATATCAGTAGACCAACAACTAACGAAGTTAGAACTCAAAGGCTATTTGGGAACACATTTTCATAGCGGGGGTTTCAGAAAGCAAATTAATTAACCTGGAATTGTTGTCTGTAAATCAACTGACTTTATGCAAGTTATGACCGTCTCGCGATTTTTAATTATCAATAATAATTATTATAACAAAGATCAAAGATCAGATTCTATAATCACATCTTCTCTCAAGACGAAAACAATCCACAGTCATTATCATTATTTTGTTTGCTCCGAAGATAACTTCGGATTATTGTTTTGTTTGCCTCAAATGTATCATTTGTTGAACATATACTTATTCTAATGTTTGTGGCATTCAAGTGTGGTGGCATTAAATATAAATACTTCCGTGCTATTTTCTAGCCTCATCGATACAAATAGATATCTATTTTTAGCATCTAAATGCTTCCTATCATTGCTGACATTCAATGCTTGGCCATTCCAAAACAACACCATTGCAGATGATCAGTGTGTTCGCGGTAGAAAGGAGAAACGATAAGTACATACCGTCGTGTCGTTTAACGAAACAAAAGTCAAATGTCTAGAAATGATAAGAATCAACGGTCGGTCAGGGTATCATGGTTTGCTCGTGTGCGGCAAATTTTGCTTGCGACAAAGCTCGGGAAATAAGACTTACTATAACGATGTACGTCGGGATGGCGCCTGGGTAGAGAGGGACAATGCCGTCACTGTATCCTGTGCCTTATTATGCTGATATTGTTGACGCACCAAGCATAGAAGATGAAGAAAAGTGCGTAAGATTGCCTGTGGGACGGATGTAATTAGGTTTGATACTTAAGGTGAAGAAGTAGTGCTTGCATGTCAACAAGAAAATTCCATATTCAATACATCTGTTATTTGGTATGTGTGCTAATATTTGTACTTCTCTCTTCTTGCTCCTTTTCTCCCCCAGGAACAGGCAAAGCTGGACGCCAGCAAGCAAGCGGCCACTCCGGACGATCTCGATGATCTGAGCCCGATGCCACAGACGGCGGTACCGCCGGTACGGCGCAGGGGCGGCATCTCGGCCGAACCGGTCACCGAAGAGGACGCCACCAGCTACGTGAAGAAAGTCGTACCGAAGGATTACAAAACGATGGCCGCCCTGTCGAAAGCGATTGCGAAGAATGTGCTGTTTTCGCATCTGGACGAAAACGAACGGTCGGACATCTTCGACGCGATGTTTCCCTGCAACTTTCTTCCCGGCGAACCGATCATTCAGCAAGGCGACGAGGGTGACAACTTTTACGTCATCGACATCGGCGAGGTTGAGGTGCGTGTGCGATAATTAGCGTTAATTACTGGCTGTGGCTAGGGTTAGAAGAGCAGCAAAGAAAGGAATAATTTATAAACAACATTTCGGTAAATTCTGATTGATTCTCCGGGAAAGTGTTGTCGAACAGAGGCAGTATTGCAATATTTACAAAGGCAAATTGTTCGATCCGTCATCGTTGTGGGGGGATATGCACGGTTGTTTTACCGTGAAGTAAACAACCGCAACACCCTTGCTGCACTCGCATTACTACGTCCACTTCTCATTAGTTTGGGCGGACAGCAAAGGATGCCGTAATCAGCGCCGCGCATCTTGATCGTTTGCGGTCGCGGCGGGTGGATATGTTGAACCGAGCTCAAATTTCACCCGATTCTCGGTTCAGTAGCTTAGCGCAGAGCAGAAATAGTATCGTTGGGGCGTCGTGGTACCCACCAAACAGTAGCAACGGCGGTCATGTGTGTGTAAACAAATAAACACGACGAAATTAATATCCCAACCCCTATATCCCCTAGCACACCACTGTGGAGAATGGGGTTGAAATTTGAATGTGCAACTGCGTACCGGGTCTTTGTGTAATCTAACTTGCCAGTGTGTGGAATGGCTTTTGGAAAGAGGTAATCATTTACCCTGGTGGTTAATTAATCGAGCAGCATTTTATAACCCTTCTTCCGTTTGGCTCGACAAAGCAGTTAGCTCTGTGGTAATTTCTCTACAGTGTTTTGGGAAACCTTTTTGTGGACCGCTGGTTCCCCAATGCTTCTGCAGTAATGTACTCAATGTCATTACCGAACTGGACATGCCACAGCGAGTGTAGTGTTTAATGCACTGGCCATTTTCGTGTACAAAATGGCAATTATAAATATAGCATCCTGCGAAAGATGGGTTGAGCAATTGTTACAACTGTGTATTGTCAAACCCGTAATTGGAATGTGACAATAGCGTAACAAAAATATACTAGAGTTAGAGTGAACAAATTAAGTTTAAGCTGAGCAACTGAGATTGAGTCTTAAAATCTATTTGTAACAAATTAGATTTGCTTTTGAAAGCTCATTTCATGCATAGTATATTAGGTGTGCAAAAAAGTTCGCAGCATTTTATCCCCACAATGTGAGGTTTTATTGTAAAAAAATGTAAAATTATACCCACTCCGAAGCAGATCGTAATACATGATTCTCTTTTGATCCCACCATATGCAGCTCAGATTTACTGGATGTGGGCATTCAAGCAGTGATGAGCATTTACTTCGGACTTGACGTATGTTTTTTTTTAATATGTTTATAACTTCAACTTTTGTAAAATGCTGAAAACTTACATTTAGACCCAGTTAGTGCCATAAAAAGTATATGCGGCTAACTAAGGGCACTAAGCTCAGCTTATCGGATTCCGATACCCATATCAAAACTAGGCAGATTTAATTTTGGGTTGGATTGTATCCTCTAACTCTGGCGTAAAGTTGGAAGTGACAGAGGATCAATCGTGGAAGCATGGAAATTGAAAACACGTATCTGTGTCCGAATATAAAACGTTCGCTAGCTAATCCAGGATTGATTGAACATATGGGATTGGAAGATGAAACATTTCCACAAACACAGAGCGAGAACCGGCGTTCGGTTAGTTTGTCCGTGTACACAACCGATAACCCACCGTCACGCATCAGACCGTAAACTGACAGATTACGACAAATTGTTTTGGGGTTTTGTGGTGACGGCATGGCTTACACTACGTATATTAAAGTGTTCCAGGATACGTACAGGCGTCGTGGTCATAAAATCAAACCAAGTCCTTCACCGCTGCACCGCTTGACACTTGCTGTTGTGGTTGTGTAGTGCGGTAAGGCTTTCCATCGGCAAGGTTAGGGGGAAAAAGCACTGTTGTACCGACACTCAAAACGTGACCCGGTGGGATCAAATGAAGATGAGAGTAATCGATTCCGCATAATATCGCCCTACAGGCCTAGCCGCAAGTATATCTCAACCATAGGAGATGTCCCATGGGCATCATGTCGGATTCCTTCAGTACTCTCGGATGGGAGCACCGACAGTGCGAGCTCAATTGAAGCTTAAAGTAGCCAGCCCAGACAAAGATGGAAATAAATAGAGCGTCCCTCATCAACTCATCAGTGGAAATGTCCATCGGAATGATGACGGTGACGGTGGTCATTTGTTGGTGCGTTGTTTCAATTAGAATTTTCCGGTTCCATTCTGTCCGCTCGGTGCGACTCGTGCCAGCGTCATAACAACGGGTGAATTGTTCCGAAAGCGTGGCACACAAATTGTACTTGTGCAACTTCGTTAAATTTAATTTCAAAACCAGTACATGGCACTGTTTGTTCCGACAAAAGGGCACACTTTCTGCAGCGTGTGCAGAGCAACCGTTCTGCACCGCACTGCTCAGTGTATTCCAATTCTCGCATCAGCGGTCCCGCGCAAGTCACGGTTACCCGTTGCCATATGTGAGTGAAGTTTTAATTTTCGAATCCCTATGCATCGTCCGGTCTGACCTTTTCACCAATATCCTTGACCTTTTGGGGGTTCCGTAGCTTCCGTATTTAATATTCGTCTCAAGCTTTTCCATCATGTGTTAGCATAGTTGACACACTCCGCTTCAAATACATCTCCTGACCCGCCGGGGGGATAGTTGGTACTACTTCGGTGCAGCAACATGCATTCAACGGGCATCCTTGTGAATATCATCACGTTACACATCCGCTACATACGGGCAAGCTGAGCAATGATGATAAAACGTGGGCCTTTTCCCAAAAAAAAACTTTTCCTAATTAAAACTTATCCCACAAAGGATGAGTGCCACATATGGAAACAAATCATCGCAAGTTCCTTTCTCTCTTGATATGTGTGTTAGTGCTGAACGATATGTGTTTGAACATACAAATCCCGGTCAGAAATCTGTTCACTTCTCCGTTGTTTCCATGGTAACAACGGATGCTACAGGAAATGGAATTGAACAAGACAATTGTTTCGATTTAATTAGAAGGTAGCAGCGTTTATTTCATTGCATGGAATGATTGCATGTGTCCTGGTCTTAGCATTGATTGTTGCTCTTTGATGGAGAACGTTTTTTAATTGAAGATTCTCATACTATTAAACGTTTGTACCTCAGTACTGATCGAACTTTGATGAAGTATTTAATGTGTTAAACGTATAAAGAAGATTGATTGATGATCAAACAACGAAGCTTCTTAGAAGGTTGGTTCATTTCGTGAGCATTCATTCAGTGTTAACACATGCAGCATCTAATAGCGCCATCTGGTGGACTACGCTTAGTAGCACCATCGTTACTACAGATATAGTTTTAACTAAAGAACACCACTCGTAAAACAAAATTACTGAACTGGAAAGATGGATTTGAATTGTTAAGGCTTCACAGTTTTTTGGAGGACTTGAAGTTTATGGTTTGTTTGAAATTACAAAAATTGTTTCAATATGAACAATCAAATAACTTTTGTAGTAGGAAGTGTAACATTCAATGCTGCAATTGCAAAACATTGAATGTCTCGGGTTAACCGAAAACATCAGGATCAGAGCACCCTCACATGACCTCAGGGGGTTTCCTTAGGCACTTAGAGTTCCAAGGATGCTGATGTGCAAAAGTGTTTGTGATAAGTCATCTCGAAAATTTTTTCCTCACATCTAATCTTTTCTTTCTTATTGCAGGTCTTTGTAAATAATGAGCAGGTAACGACGATCAGCGAAGGTGGCAGCTTCGGTGAGCTGGCCTTGATCTATGGTACGCCCCGTGCAGCCACCGTCCGTGCCAAAACCGATGTGAAACTGTGGGGCATCGATCGGGACTCGTACCGCCGTATTTTGATGGGTTCGACGATTCGGAAGCGCAAAATGTACGAAGAGTTCTTGTCGCGCGTCTCAATTCTAGGTAAGCAAGAAGCCAAGCGATAACCCTTTTTTTTTTTGAGTCGAACGACAATTATCAGCTATTTGATACTTTTAATTACAGAGAGTCTCGATAAATGGGAACGACTTACGGTGGCCGATGCGCTTGAGCCGGTTAGTTTTGAGGATGGAGAAACAATCGTGAAACAAGGTGAACCGGGCAACGATTTCTACATTATCGTGGAAGGATGTGCAACAGTTATGCAGAAGCGTGGAGAGGTATAATAGAGAAGCGTGGCGAGGTTGAAATGAGAAATTAATTTTATTCATAACATTTTTTTTATCTTGGTGGATTCCTTGTAGAACGAAGAAGCTGCTGAAGTTGGTCGCCTTGGTCCATCGGATTACTTCGGAGAGATTGCGCTGCTGCTCGATCGACCCCGTGCTGCAACCGTCATCGCCCGTGGTCCTCTCAAATGTGTCAAGTTGGACCGGGCCCGGTTCGAACGTGTGCTCGGCCTGTGTGCCGATATTCTCAAGCGAAACATTACCCAGTATAACAGTTTCGTTTCACTGTCCGTTTAAGCGCAAAACTACAGCAAAGAATCGCCGCTGAACATTGCCACACAGCTGGACACGTACTGCATCGAACATACCGAGCAGATTATCGAGTTGGTGATACTGATTGCAAGTCCATCAGCGAAGTGCTTTTGTCTAGTGCGCAGGTTCTTGTCGTCTATTATTTCTTTAGATGTGTACCCGTGCCAGCAACGTGGTACATAGAATGTTGGGGGTGTGGCATTGACATGTGACGGATGCAGAAAGAATAGAGAAACTAGCAATTATTGCCGGTCGTCATCCTTCTTTTAGTGCGGTGAACGTTTTCTTTCTGTTTGATGTTGCATCATGCAAAGCAAATTCTCACACATTGAAAGATTTTCAATTCACCATCAATTCTCACCCAATTTGCTTGGTGAAATTTTTACGGGGGGTTTTGTTTTTGTCGTACATTTAAAAAAAACAAACCCACGGCTACAAAATAGAACTTGAACTGGAGGTACGTGTAGCTGATGTGCATACGTTTTGCTGGGCGAAAATGGTGCATGTGTTGATGCGTTTGCACATGCGTATAGTTTACTTAAACGAATGGTGTGGAAGAGTAACAGTGACCAGCACTCGATAAATGTCGTTGGTGGAGTATTGCTGCGCAATTATCTGTTTCGATCGAACCAATGTTGTATTAAAACCGGTTCACCGGTACAGATAAAAGTAAAAAGCAGTCAAATGGAGTACGAAAGTTGCAAAATTCAGTAATCCAGTTACGAAACGGTTCGAACTATTAGTTAGAAAAAGTGCGCTTTGCACTTGTGCATAGTATCGAGGTAGATTGTCAGCGTTTAATTTGATGCGTTAACAAATATCTCTATAAATTAATGCAATGAATTAGTTAAGTATTTATAACCGACTATTTGTGTTAAGATAGCAAGCAACGTCAATGTAAAAAGGCAGCAAAAGTCGAGAAAAGGAATGGGCAGTGGCATAGGAAAAAGAGGTAAAAGAAATGCATCTTGTATAGAAAATAGTCTAAAACATGACTGTGTTAGGAAACACACGAAAACAAAAATCAAACGTTGGAGAAAGGCGGCAACAAACGTTCAGTGAAAACATGCTAAAACAACAGAGAAAAAAAAACAAAAAATATTTAACAAATGAACCTGTCCAAAAGAGCTATGGAAAACAACAATTGGAAATTGCAGGAGTACGACTTCTTAACAATTTTAAGCGATACGTTTTATCGAAATTTGTAATTGAAAATCAATTTTGTAAACAGGAACGAAGAGAACGATTTGAACAAAGCTGATAAAAAAAAACACATTAAAACGCAAAAAGGGCCACCGTTTGGAACGGTTTGAAGCAAACCCCATCGGCAGGCGGCTGTAAACGTTTGAAACGGCCCCTCGAGCGGTCAGCAGCACAATTTAAACAGTATGAAAAGCGACAACTTTATCGAAGGGAAGAGAGACCGGTGCAATACAGGAACCAAGGTACGCAGGTACACTAACTTTTTCAACGTTTTTAGCTGTTTGGTGTCTTTGGTATATGTTGATGTAAAACTATGCTAAAGCAGCGCTAAGCTGATATCTCGTAAACAATCAAACACAACACAATACAAGTCATGGGGGCAGACATTTGTCGTGTTAAACGTTCTTTACGATCGAAACTTGATCCCTTCTAACTGCACGAAATGTTGTGTGGTTAATTCTTCTCTTTTGCTAAACGCCTTTACTTGTTATTGCGAATCCGTTCATTCAGAGGACATACTTTTGCACATTAAGAACGGATTCCGTGTCAAAATCATTTTCCGGAAAGTTTGCGCCGCATTCGTTTCACTTAATCATTTAAACGACACACAAACAAGCAAAAAAGAACAAATGCTCTCCCACTTCTCCCACGATGTGATGTTGCCTTCTGAGATGTTTTAATGTACAGTATAATGACAAAAAAATAATAAACGTGAAATATAGTGCAGAATGGTGCTTTGGAGCGGTGGAAAGGTATCGATTCGGACCAGGGAAGTATGTAATTTTAAACCTTTTTGTGTAGAGAGCTATATTCTTTTCATTCAAACTGTTTTCAAAACAACCTGTAGATTCGTTGGTATAAGACGCTAAATTAAATTTAAACACTATGCACTAACCGTCGAACGTTTTCTGTTAACATTTTGCTACTCAAACAGCTTGCCCAAATGTGCCGCTTTTCAACTGTTACAATCCGTAAAGTTACACCTCCAAAACATTGAAATAGTGAAACATAACACTGTGCTGAAATGCGCAGCACGTGAAGCTTACAGGCTTAGGTAGAATTTTGTCTGGAGCAAGGGATAGATTAGATATTTCACAAGGCTGGTCCTTTAGTTTGGTCTATCGTGTCCCACATGATTATATATTTTACGGCAGATGAGTAATACAAATAGTGAGGTTTTATTATAGAACGCAAGCTTAGTAACCGAAGCTAAAACTAGAAGTAGAACCGAAAGAGAAGGAAAAACACTTTATCCAATATTTGTCCAATCTTCCTTCGTAAAAGGGAAAGGATGCATTACTTAAAACTTAAGACGCTGGTGAAGTGAACTCTAACAAAGCTGACTGTAAATCAGTGCAAACCAAACGATATCGTACGATTGTCTTTGGCATAGAAGCACTTTCTTGACAAACAAATCAACCTCTACCTTGTAGTTGTTTGTTGGGTTTTTTGTCCATGTTGCAGCACTAGCTAGAGCTATATAGGATGATCCGACCCCGGGATGGAAGAAATTGTGGTAAATTGCAACGTAACTTTCTTCAAACCCTTTGAGCCAAATTTACTGTAGTTTCAGTCTCTTATCTCTCTTCCCATACGTCAACTCAAACCGGTTCTTGTAGAGTCCACTAGAAAAATTTGACGTATTCAGTAATTTAGTATCCAGTAATAGTGTCACACTAAGTGTAAGTGTATTATTCTGCTCTACGACGTTTCATCGCCAGATTGAGACATTGTAACGGACGTTTGGACAAATGCAGTATAAAACAAATCCAGTTAGCTAATGAAAAACTGTTTGAGAAGCGATAATATGTTGATGTCTGAAAACATACGTCCTAATCACAATGATCGCAAAAATGCTGATTGCACAGATTCAGGCGTTAGGAATTCCAAATAAAACCGAGAAGAATTACGTGGCTGCAGCAGGATAATACACTTTAGCTGTGACAAATTTCACTGTTTAGTAACTGTAGCTGTAGTCACCGTTCAGATTTTCTTTTAGGTTCGTGCAGAGTAGTTAACGTTGTCTCTTCTGTTTTTCACCACATAAGGAAATATGTAACGAACATCAAAGCGAGCATACTGGCCAGGGAAGGAGGTAGCAAGTTTTAATGGAAGTATTTTCGTATTTTAATATCTTTTCGTGCGCGTGAGAGTAGGTGTGAACGTAGACCGATGGGAAAGCTATCTGCAGTGGCGGGAGACACAGTATAATGAACCACTAAATAACAACACTCGGTGTCATAAACAGGTAAACGGTGTTAACTAACAGATATCCTCTTTTTCTCGTTGTATAATCGGCAACGACGATACATTCTTGTGGTCCTTCGGTTCTGTCATACGCTAGATTTATGGGAATATTACATGTGTTGAGTGATACAGAGACGTGAGAAAAGATAACGCCCGCCAAAGGGAACAAGTGGAGCAAAGGCGCAACTGCATGGATAGAATTGTGAGTGTGAAGGAAGTGGAAATAATAAAATAAAGAAAAAGAGAAAACCGAAAACGTGTGCTCGTTTCCGAACAGGATGCTTGAAGTGAGTTCCTTTTGGGTTATGTTTTATTGCTATTATTAAGTACACCGCGCATAACCTCACATCTATTTACTTTTATCGCTGATTAGCTTTCACAGTTTCATCTCCAACCGAATCACTGCACCTGTTCCAAGAAACATTTGCTCGCCAACATTGTCTCTATACTCCGCAAAGCTTAACCGTGCCGTTTCACACATTCCAATCCGTTTCATAAGTCGCAAAGAGGTGGCACTTGTTGCTTCCACGGTGACACTTTGTGTTGATGGCCAACGGGCACGAACCAATCGGATCTGTTCCTCCATCAAACGACGACCGATCGAATGGCCACGGTGAGCAGGATGTACTGCCAGCATGGTAACAAGGTACGAGGAAGAACTCTCGTTACCGGAAGCACGTGCACTTAGACACTTTAGAAATGCTGTTATATCGGCAAACTTTCGTGTGGTGATACTTGTCGCGATGACGCCCGTTGGAGGTCTTCCAATCGCAAGCCCCACTAATTCGCGGGTTATAGTTGCGCGTGCCAGAATTATGGTACCCTGGTCCAGCAGAGAAAGGGCACTTTCCATGTCGTCCACTGTGACGTCGGGACCATCCCGATGGGCTAAGGTAACTGGTTCTTCAGGGTAGAAATAGTTGGCTAAGGCTTCGCAAACTAGTTCCCTATCGGAAACCGTGGCTATAACGTACTCGTAACTCATCTCGGCACTGGTACTGTTCGAACTACACTAATGAGGGTAAACTGCCGTGAACGGTTTGTTCGATCGAATCATTAAAACATAATGGGAAATAAGCGTGAGAGCGATCAGTTCGCTGATTAGCATAAATGGCGAACTATTTATCTCCGCAAAGCAAATTGGCTGTTACAAATGACCTTGGTTAGGAAAATTGATCCATTTTAAGTACTATTATTAATCTTATTTATTCATTTGATTTTATGATTTGTTGCGGTTTATGTGTAATATCAAAACGAACTTTTCCAATGAAACTACGGCATTTAACACAAGGGTTTGTATTCTATTGCTGATATCGTTATTGATTTTGGTATATAAATTGTTTAACAGTTCGCAATAAAGGGTTTGAATTGACAAAAAAATGGGGCGGGTTTGTTTGAAGGTTCCGTGCTGACTGTAGGTATTAACAAAAAATAGTTAACTAGTTGAGTTGCACTTTAACAAGTTGCATTTTTAGGTCGAAAGTACAGTTCTTTGAACATTTAGTTATGGTCTTGTTTCGTTAAATCTGTTTTCTAACAAATAATGCAAGCGAAAGAGCAGTAAGAACAATTGAAACGCGTATTTTACATTTATTTCTAACATGTCTCTTATTCGCAGCGCTGAACGATCATGTGCTTAAGAAGGTAGATTAAAAATTTGGTACTTAGTGAAACGGATCCTAGTTATGTTTGGTTATTAATCATTGTTGAATAGTTGTGAAGGGCTTCCGTTCCATTCGCGGAGTAAAACCAGGGTAAGTTATTGAGAGTTTTTTTTTTAAATTGACATTCATGTTATCGGTTCGGTCTTTGCGCGATAATATCGAACTAACAAACCATATAAAGTAAGAAATTATGCATGTGTTCTGCTTTCTATGTTTCTTTGTTGATATTGCAATTTAAATGCGAAAGTAGCAAGCTATGTGTTTGTAGCTTAAATCGGGAACTGTGTCTCTTCCGATAGTGCAGCCGGCAAGGTAACGATGGCAGCTGGAATCGTTATGCCACCAGTATCATGCACCATGGAATCAACGCTTTCGGGCGGCAGAAAGCAATCGAACGAAATTTCCGGAGCATGCTGTGGTTGACGTCCATTATCCGTTGCGCTCATGCCTCTACCGTGCTGTGTCCGATGATTATGTTCCCGCTCGATGTCGCACTCCATCTGAGAATCTTCATCGGTTGTTTTTATCAAACCCGCTTTATGATTGGCTTGGTGGCGCTTAAGATTCTGTGCATTGATCGATGCGTAATCGCATAGTGTGCATTTCATCTGTTGGTATTCTTGTGGGTGTTGCGATTGTATGTGGCTGCGCAGGGCACTCGGTTGTACAAGCCTAATGCCACATGTTTTGCACTGGTATGCCTTTTTGTTGCGATGGCGCCGTTCGTGGTAGCTGAGAGCGCTCGGATCCGCCGTCCGGAAGGTGCAGCTTTTACAGGTTAGCGGCTTCAATCCCGAATGTTGTCGGATGTGAATCTGTGGCGGAAGAGATAAAACGCGTAAGGTGCAAAATCCTAGTGGCGTCGGGGGGTGTTATAAATTAAAACTCACGTTTAGTGTTGCCTTCCGAGCACATTTGTAACCACACACGTTGCACACGAAGGGTTTTATTTTCAAGTGTACCGTTTTGATGTGTTTGGAAAGTATCTTCGAGTTGGAAAACATGTGCTTGCAGATGTTGCATCGTCGTTCCGCGTACCAGCGTAGCTTTTCCTTCACCTCCAGCTCTTCTTCATCCTCGGGGGCGTCCTTTTTTCGATGTAACGCCTCGTGTACCGAACGTTGTGACGTGTTGACAAACTTCTTACCACACACCCGACAGGAAACATCGAGCGTTTGGTTCAGGCGGTGCGTTTGCAGATGTTTAAACACGTGGACAGTGTAGACAAAGCGCTTCTCACACACCGGACACCGTAGCATTCCAAGATCAATCTGATGTTCGCGCCACACGTGCATCAGGCATGGTTTCCAGGAATCGAACTTACCATCACATTGACTGCATTTAAAGCTAAAACGTTTCCGTGGCATGCCAGCTTTGATACCCCCGTCGGAAGTTTCCGGTATGGAATCACTTTCCGCATGACAGCGCAAATGTTGGTCGCGGATATCGAACGATGCGAACTTGTACTGGCAACCTTTGCGTGAACATTTGTGGGGTTTTTCGTACTGGAACTTTTCCGTCAGTGATTTCAGTGTGACGGTTTGTAAAAAGTCCTCTTCCTGTTCACTTTCTACCTCACTAGGAGCGCTCTGTTCCGGTTTAACTTTCTTCGCCCGTGTTCGTCGTGTACCTTTTAGGTTTGGTGGGTTGTTTTTGTGTGGTTCATCTTCGCATGACGATGAGCTGCGATAGGAAGATTGTTCGATGGCCGCTGTACTGGAGGATGTTGATGGTTGAATGCTGGAGTCAATCTGGACGACGGCTTCTTCGTCGGCGTCGCCATTCGCTATGCAACTGTATGCAAACCTTGTTTGGCCAATATTCCCAAGTTCTTCGATCATGTGCTGTTTAATTTCCTCCATAGTATCGCATACAACCAACCCACAATAACCGCAGGCATACCTTTTATTCTGATTACCGGTTTGTTCGGTATCATGCTTGCCCGTTCGTGTCGTCCAATTAGGTGGGATATTGACTGTTTCCTCGTCATCATTGCTTCCGGACATAATTTGATCATATTCTCCTCTAGTATTAGCTGAATCCAGGTTCTAAAATAGGTAAAAACTATTACTATAGTACAGTACTCATTCAAGCCAGAAAGCTTACCGGGGAGGACACGTTAGCACCATTTTTGTTGGTGAAATCTATTTCTGGTTTAATGAACATGTCGATTTACACAAACCTGTGAAGGGCATTTAAAGAAAAGCTGTTGTTTTCGGCGAAAGATACGATTGATTACTTTGTATTTCTAGAAAATGCACAAATGTAAAAAAAAACAAATAAAAACAACCGGTATAGCCATTTGACAGTTACAAAGTGGCAGTGTTGCCAAGGAAAAGAAAATGAATATTGTTTTTGTTTTTGGTATATTGTGCACACTTTATGGAGGGTTTGTACGATATTGTTATACTTATTTAACTTGTTGTTCTTCAAACTTTTGTTATTATTTCGTTTTAGTGTTGTACAAATTTTCTTGGCTTCTAGCGATTACCCCGTAGTGTCAATAAAATCGTACCAAAGTGGGCTGATTTGGCGCACATGCTGACACTGACACTATTGACGTTTCTTCTCTTCCACTCTTGCACGGAAACACACATTCGCGTTTTGCCGACACAAAATCGTTTGTGCGAAAGGAAAAAAGCCATCCTTGTGTGGTAATTCTGAGGTTCTGTGATAAAGCTGGCCCGCCTGCTACCATCTTCCTAGCGCATATTCATCAACGAAGTCTACGTAAGCAACCACACCGTGTTGTTTAGCAGCTGCGTAACGGTGCGGTATCGAACCGGGACGAAGATTTTGTGCATCGTTGGTCGAGAATCGTGACAGGGTATGGTCATGTCCCTGCGGAGGTGCTGAAACGAAAACGGTAGAAAGAAACACCGTGCGAGCCGCTAATTTCATCGGTTTCTTCAAGAAAAAGTTATCTATCAAACGTCCATCACGCACCATTCGTAGCAGCGTGTCTACTACTCTGTCCCTGTTCGCGAAACAGCCTGACCAAAGGCGGTTGTGTTGTAAACAATGGCCTCCCCGCTAGAGTATTATGTTAATTTTGTCCGTACACAGAGCAGTACAGGTAAGAGGACATGAAATTATGTAAACAAAGATGATTTTTCGGTTCGAACGTGTTTCAATAAATGTATGGCCCTTTTTAGGTAATTTTCGCGAACTGGTGGTATATTTAATCGATTCGGTCGAGCTTGTGACGAAGAACGGTAACATCCTGGACAATGTAATGGAAACGTTAGATATTCAGCAGCACTCGTTGGGTTACCTGTTCGTGTTATCGGCGAAGTTTAACGATTCGAGTGTAAGCATGGAATGTTTGAAAGAGTTTTTGCGTGGTGGTATTAATTTCAATTCGTACTTCATCCACAGAACGTCGACGATACAGATAACGTTCTGCGGAGTGTGCGGGAATTCATCACCTCCTGCGATGCCGAACAAGTTCGATTTGCACCACAAGTTTGTAAGTTGAGTCAATTTGGTGGCACATAGCATGGGGTAACTGGAGTAATCGGTTGCTTTGGAGACGGATCTCTAGAGTACTATACTGCACTTCATTTTCACGCATTGGCTCACATCGATTTAGGTTAGTTTATTGAAATATGTTCCTTTGCTTTGTCCCTAGATTACGAACTCTGCCATCATCTGACGACGGCGCTGGTAAAAAACAAACAACACATCATCCAGGGTATACACGTGCTCGTGCTTGCGCTGGAGAAGATACGTCTATTCAACAACCAGCTAACACCCATCCATGCCGACCTATGTCAGCTGTGCCTGTGTGCGAAGGTGTTCAATCCGGCGATACGCTTGCTGGATTACGACATCGCCGCGATCGCCACCACCGATGACAACTACGCGGACACGAAGTACTTCCTGCTGTACTATTACTATGGCGGCATGATCTACACGGCGGTGAAGAATTACGAGCGGGCGCTGTACTTTTTCGAGGTGGCCGTCTCGACTCCTGCCCTTGCGATGTCGCACATTATGCTCGAATCGTACAAGAAGTACATCCTGGTGTCGCTCATCCTGCACGGCAAGGTGCTACCAATACCGAAGTACTCGTCACAGGTGATTACCAGGTTTATGAAGCCGCTCAGCCACGCGTACCACGATCTGTCCAGCGCATACAACACCTCGTCACCGGACGAGGTACGAAACGTGGTGAACAAGTTCCGCGACACGTTCCAGCGTGACACGAACATGGGTTTGGTGAAGCAGGTCGTCTCATCGCTGTATAAGAAGAACATCCAGCGATTGACGAAAACGTTCCTCACGCTTTCGCTGGCCGATGTGGCTAGTCGTGTGCAGCTGAGTGGGCCGGCCGAAGCGGAGAAATATATTCTCAATATGGTACGTACGGAAGAGTCGAGTGATGTTGATTAGACGGTTGAGGTTTGACGTGGACCTATTGAATATGCCACTTAATTTTAGATCAAATCTGGTGAGATATTTGCCACCATCAATCAAAAGGATGGTATGGTCGTGTTCAAGGATGATCCACAGGAGTACAACGACCAGGAAGTGTTCGAAATGGTGCAGCATCAAATAGGCTTAGTTATGGGGCTGAACAAGCAAATTCTTAAGATGGACGAAGAGATAATGCTCAACCCAGTGGTAAGTACACTGACGAAAGGATATTGACACGCTCTTACGTACAGAGCCTAATGTATTAATTTATCCCTAATTTAGTTTGTTAAAAAATCGTTTGGCAACCAAGAAGATGATGGAATCGGTTGCAATTCGAAGGTTTATAGTAGGTAAGTTGCATCTTCATAATGAATGTTATTTATTTATTTATTCACTTACCAAACAAAATTATGCTCACTTTAATCGTTCCACAATTCAGTGATCCAACGGAATAAATTGTTGATTATGTAAAAAAGAAAACCCCAGCATAATGGCATCCATGGAAGAAGGGCATGAACAACGGCAGGAACAGGAATGGCACAAATCCCAACGAATCGAACTGATAAACTTAAAAAAGGCCGCATAAGGAAGTGGACGCAAAAAAAGAAGAAAAAAAAAAAACGCTTTTCACAGAGGCATGCTGGGAATTGTTGCAAAAGTTTCACCAGTTTCTTAAG
The DNA here is from genome assembly GCF_943734725.1 of Anopheles marshallii. NCBI lineage: Eukaryota > Metazoa > Arthropoda > Insecta > Diptera > Culicidae > Anopheles > Anopheles marshallii. The sequence goes on from NC_071327.1 coordinate 53,417,349, forward strand.
TAAAGTCACTAGTTCCACATTTCGTTCGTTTTTTATTCATCTCAAAGCGGATCATTGGTTTCGAAGCAAAAAGGCCACACACACACATGAACAAAGGAACAGGGAAACAGAAAGCGTCCGATTTTGGTTGTCATCCAATCCTTCTCGGTGCCTCGGTAGGGGGTCACCTATGGAGTAAAGAAGTTTGCGACAAGTGTTGCTACAGAAGAAGGGAAGTAATTGATCGCTGTAATAAAATGAAGACCGGATCTGAGAATGTAGATCATAGTTGTGTCGTGAGTTGTAGCGAAAAATATGTTCAACCGAAATTTAATTCCGAGGTGAGTGCATATAATTACTTACTATGTTATGTTATGCACCCAAGTTTAACATTTAGCAAATAAGTTTGAAAGTGCGGCAATTGCAGAGGTCTCTAATTCTCCTTAAACATCTCACCAAGGCTTCCTAATTCTCCCAAATACTATGATACCGACATGCCTCATTGGCAGAAGTAGTGATTTGAAACTATTAGAGAGAATTCCAACACGGGAAATCAACCACTGATCAGATCTTCATCATGCGTTACACCCTGGAAAAGATGGTGGCTCAAGACAAGACAAGACAGCAGCTCCATTCCGTCCATCTCTTCATGGATTTTAAGACTGTATGTGATAGCATAACCAGGGTAAAACTCTAAAACGCAATAGAACCACTTTTGTAATCCCGGGCAAACTTACCAGACTAGTACGAATGACAATGACCATTGACACATGCCAGGTCATTGGTCCATGAAAAACTATCAGGGCCTTTTGATTTCAACAAGGACAAGACGTGCTAGCTTGACTATTGTTGAAGACTGTCATCTCGAGAACAAAACTTTAAGTACCGCGGTTCTTCTCTCTTCCAGTGATCTTCCAGTCGTCGAAAATTTTATCCATTTTGAGTGTTTGCAAAGTTTGTATCGATAACAACATTGATGTTGATACGTGGCTGACAACGCCTCTGAGACATAGACTTTGGTCAAGACTGATTCAGAAGGATTTTTTGCGTCGAATGTGTGTAAGATCTGTAACTTGTACAATGACCTCACTATCGTGCAACGAGTTAGACTCGCCAGACTGTGAACTTTAATAGAACGGACTGGTCTGGTCATGTAACATTTTTTTTAGAATGTACGTATGAACAGAGGTGGTATAGTATGTCCAAATTGAGGTGGAGTGATGTGGTTAACGACGGCGCTCGACCTCGAATGACGGCGCTCGATCGGTGAAGAGGACTAGTTCAGTACACCAAGACCACGAATCAGTTGTAGCGCTGGATAAATAAGTAAGTAAGTAAGTAAGTAAATTAAGTTGTTTGTAGGCGATTAATCACCATAGTTTGCCAATCATTTCGTTAGACGATTTCATCCAATCGATATAACTCTAGGACTAGTCTAGGACTTGGACTCCACTGGGAGGGCATCGTCGTCTAGTGACTTTCGTCTAAATGTCATTTAATTCATGATATTCGGCATTTTAAACCGAATATAAAATCACAAGTCGATTTTATCATTTGACCCCAATAAGATGACTGGATGCATTGGCATGCATCATATAATGATCGAACGTACACTTACTAGCACCAAGTAGTATTAACCCATCCATCAGGATACTTAGACATTATAGCACATGTGTTATACAGCTTGATGTTACGGTTCTGTTGAAATTCAATGATATGGTTGAGTTGTTTTATTTCTTATGTTTTTCTTTTCGCTCTTGTTTTGTTATGCGTTTTGTTGCATTTCATGATGGATTTTTTTTGTTCACTTTTAAATTTCATTGAAATTGCTATGGTTAGCGGAGTAAAGTTTTGTTTTCTTACAAGTTTTAATTTCACTTTCTGTTTTCTAAACATTCCTACAGTCCCATTGTGAATACCTAGGATCACTTATATAGCTTCCCATTTTTTCGTCTTCTTCGCTTTGGAAATTTCTCGTCCCATTCCTGGGCACCATCAAATTCTTCTAGGTTTGAATCTTTGTCTTTGTTTTAGTAATGCATTTCAATCATTTCAACTGGTTTTGCTTGTGTTTTGTGTTTTTTTTCTGTTCTCCAATGCCCTTTTTGCCTTGGTTCACATAAAGATGCTTTCGGTATCGCTTTGTTTGCTAATGTAACCGCTGTTGTTTGTTTCTTTGCTAAACATTTTATCATTAAGAGAGATTATCTTAAATTCCATGTGTCTTAATTTTCATGTTGCATTGCATGCAAAGGAAAATGTAACAAAATCAATTGGAACAAAAGCACTACCAACTGGTCTACTAGGGGTTGTCCAATTCTTTACCGAACCTCGCTCAAGTTGTTGTTCAGCTTTGGATGTTTGGAAACTGTTTGTTGTAACGCTTAATTTAATGTCGTTTTTACCATCTTTATTACCCGAGAGGTAGTAGCACCTAAACGAAAGAATGAAAGGAACATTCGTAGCTGCATTTGACATGTCGGCTGTTGCGTCTGTATGTCGGGAGTTCATCGCATGCTTGCGTGTGCCATGTTAAGTACTGGCCCGTTTGCCTATCGCTTTACAGCTTTTGTTTTTACTTTCTTCTATGTTTTCTTCTGTCATTACAAATCTATGTTTTCTTTTCTGTATTTGTTTCTATCGCACTTACCGGTTACACATTCGCTACGTCCATTCATTTTTGTTTCTACTTCTTCTCCACGGTCTAAACAATTTCCCTCCGCCCTAATCGACACCTGCCACTTCCTGCCACTCTCCGTCTACCACTTTTATTGTCATGAAGTCTTGGATTCGTCTTGCTTTTTACTTTTTTAAATAACCCTCTTTATCTTGAGGTGAATCAGAGAATTGAGAAGTGCAACCTTTGTTTTTATTTTGTTGTGTAATTTATCTGTTGTTTTTTCTCCCGTTTGTTTTATCATCTTTGCGCTTGTTTTTTTTCTTTTATATGGTGCTTTTGTCTGTTTGTTTTCTTTCATAATAAGCGATTGGTTTTCTACTTTGTAACTGTTGTTTTTTTTTCTTCTGTAATTTCTTTCGTAAAGGATGTGCTGTGTTACTATTTTACAACAGTTTGGTTAGTGAAAAACAGGGGCACGAGTATTGCGCGCGCATTATCTATTGCTACGAATTATCAGGAGGTTTTGTTCAGGGGAGGTTCCGGCGTTTGTTCATTCTACATGTTTGGCAAATTTGTAATTGGAGATAAATTGTATTTTTTGTTTTGTTATATTGGTTTTGTAAATCTTTGCTTTTCTGGTTTTGCGCGAGAAACACGTCTCCTGGCTCATGTAGTTCTGCTTTCGGACAGTGGCGATTGAGTGCTTTTGTTGGTGGAAATCGATACTCCGGAAGAAGCGGAGAAAGGGCCGTCCGGACTTTGGATCCGCATCCACCTATTTACACCGTCGTGTGTGCATATGGCAGACAAGAAAGTGGAAAAGCCGGTGCTTCTCCACTTCAAATTAGCTATTAAACTCAGCAAAGGTAGTAAACGCATGTTGGTAGGTTGTTTTTTTTTGCATCAAATTTAACAAGTGTTCAACTAGTGAATCCTTTCCTGTTTTTGCATTCTCTAACAGGTGTGTGAATTGGTTTCGTGTGTATGTTCAACCACCGAACGGCGGACCACCTGTGCTCCATGACTAGTTTCGATTAGATCTATTAACATTGTTTCAATTTTTACTAACCTTCAAGTTTCGTTCTGTCGCGTGTTTTGTTCTCATGCAGCGAGAGTTTGCTGTTCACTAAACCAAATTACACTAATGTTAATGCGAATAACGAAATGATTACACCCGCTCCAACGAAAGGTTGATATTTTTGCTCACTTACCCCAACAAGTTTTGGCAGTTTTTGGTTGTGTAATTTAAACTTCTGAGCCTGACGTCTGTATGGTCATTATCAGGACATCTTTCGATTTCTGAAAATTCGTGGGTACGTGTAAACGTTAATGGACAGTATGGCGGTTAGCATCGTTAACTGCGTCTTTTAATCACAACGGAATACGGCGGTACGTGTAACCGAATGACTTCGAATAGACAATAGATAACCGGATCGGAAACTATGTATCGTGTAAATAACGTTTAGGCGTGTAGAAATCGAACGCATTTTGGCAGTTGAGAGGGTTTCGTTTTATGTTATATTGCCTACGAACGATGAATTTCCGGCACGATCTTACACTCGCAAGTCGATCGAGAAAAATCAGTGTCCGGGGGCGTTTTCTTCACAGTAAAGAGTTGGCAGTTTTAGTGTATTTTAAATGCTCTGACTCATGGTATGGTGTGTCTGCAATGTTTCAAGTCGCATTTTAACACCGTGTTGTGTTGAAAATTGTATGCTTCTGCCATCGAAAAGTGACCAATCTACTAGATCTGCCGAAACTCACCGGAAAAAAACAGAAGGAAAATCACTTGCTGCGTTCGTCCATTTCGTATGTCACCTTCTTCTAATCGTTAGTGGTCTCGTGGTGTGATGACATAACTTCCTCCTTACAAAAAGTAAAAGGTATGGTTTGCAACCTTCCACTCGTTTATGTACACATCCGTCCACGATCCAGACGCCAATGTCGTTCCAGACTGATCGGTAAGAGTAAGCCCAATATAGCATTAGTTTTGGTCCGTTTTACTTTAAAGTGAAATGCAGACAAAACCCGAAACGTGTTGTGCCGCCGATTGGAGATGTCCTGTACGTTGAGTGGGGTTTTATTTTGCTGGTTTCTCTATCATTAATAAACTAGTTATCTACGTAACTCGTGTTCGCCCCGCAGGGATGGGCCTAACAATTGAATCCAACCCACCGCCAACAGACCTATTTAATTATGAAACATCGTTTGTTTGTGTATCGACATACATCCTTTATCGAGTACCCGATCATATCATCTCTTGATCGGGACTTTTGCTTCGTAACACGGGACACCGTGGAAGGAAAGTGTCTGCCATTGCGTTACTTGTTAATTAATGTTTTTTTTTTGTTTCTGTTTTAGTCTGCGACTGGAATATTATATTCTATGTACGATTTAATGTAAGTTTTTTTTTAAAATTCTCATCATTCGCTTCTTATCATTTTGGTTGCTTTTAAGTTGTTTTTGATTTAATCGATTTTAATATTCTGCTCTGCACCCGGTTGCTTTACGGCTATTTCCTTCCGGCCATTTCAATTTTTGCTATACACACACATACACCCTCGCCCTCGCTGATTAGATATAATTCAATTCAATTCAATTAATAATGAACAAGTCCATATCGTACCGGTTAGGGCCGGTTTGTTGCTGACACCTTCCCGATAAATGTAACGCCGATGCATTTGCTGCTGTAACCATTTCGCTAATAAATCCTATACTCCTGTACGCTAATAATACTCTTTCGCTTCTTAAATCCTCCACAGAATTGAGGCATAAACACGGACACGGCCATAGAGACAGCCAGAGCTGTGCAACCCTTGTTCGATAATCGTTCGTTAAAAGCTCTGCACAATGCGGATCGTTCGTAGTACGACATTTTGGTGGCATCTGTCAAGGTAACGCATTTTGGTCGAAGGCCAAGTTGCGTTTGTTGCCATATTGACAGAGAAGGAGTGTAGGAGTGAACGTACAATTTGTTTGCTAGAACTGGATCGTAAAAAGGTCGTACACTACTGGAATAAAAGTATAATCGACTCTTTTTCCACAATCTGTGTTAGGGATCGTATGCAAGAACCATTTAACCATGCAGCCTCTGGAGGACTTTTTGGGTGTTTTGATTGCACTCTTCCAAGGTAGCACGAATGATCTGCCGCTTTATAGCCGATCCATCTAACCAATCCGTCGCCCATTTATTAACCCTTCAGCTATCGTTTATAACATAATAATTGTTTGTCTCTGATTTGTATCGTTTACTAGAAGTAATACTAAAACGTAGTACATAGTAGTGTGTGACCTCAGTCCCGACCGGAGGTCGTCGCGTCCAATTTTGGCTCCCATAGTTTGACGGTTGGGACAGGTTCCGTTCTTCTTTTGATTTATGTTCTCCGTCTGCCCTTTATGTTCATCCTACTGGTCTATAGTAAAATTGTAGAATTAGAATGACTAACAGATGGCTTCCGGTTGGTGCCGTTTATTTTGTTCCTAGTAGTAATGATTAGTTTCTACTATCCGCTACAACGCTACAAGTAGTAAAGTTAAGTTAGTAGTTGCTCTGTTTTGCTCCATCGTTAGCAGTGCTAGTGTAGCGACACTCTCAGTAGTAATCCTCTATCGTCCGGTGACGCTCTCCACCACGGTGGCGTAGTGGTGAGTGCCGAGAGTAGAAAAGAAGAAGTACACGATACTTTGCTGCTATTATTGCTCAGTCCATCATTTTCCTGCTGCTCACTGGTGTCGCCCATTTGGCGATCGTTTGGCATATCGTCGGTTTGGTTTGGTTGCGTGGGAAGACAATTCTGTACGGCATCTGGTGTTGCGCGATGACGCGGTCAGACCGTGGTAACGCGATCGATCTCGACGTACCGTACAGAATTGTCGTTTTGTCAGCAAATCACCTCCTTGTCCTCGAACACGGCCGTATCCATCGAGCTGAGCGATTTCAGGCGCGTTTGGAGCACGCTCGTCCGTCGGCAGTTTCGTTTGATTTTTCTGAAAGAAAGCATTGGAGTGCGTGAGTGAAGGTTGAGAAAATCGGCAGCAAGCAGACGATATCAAAGAAATCGTAACAAGGTAGTAATAAATTCTTAAAAGAATGGTTTAGTAAGGAGAATTGCATATATTGAGGCTGATTGTGTAACTCTTAAGCGATAATCGTCGAAATCGCATTGGCTTCTGCTAGTACCTGTATAGATATCCGAATAGTCCGCAACATAACACCAGCAGAAGAACACTCAGTCCGGCCAGTATTTCCGCCGGAAGCCGTAACAGCGCCGAACAGTGTGTAAAAGCTTCATCCTCTCCCGAAGGACACTGTTCGATGCCATCGCACCAGATGGAAGCGTTCACGCAAGCGTTCAGATCGGGACAAAGATAGGGGCATTCTTCCTGTACTAAAGCTGTGTAAAAGAAGTCAAAGAGGAAGATAATTGTTGAGCATTTTGTCAAGAGTTCTTGCCATCACCTTCAACAAATCGCTTACCATAACTTGCTGATGTTCGTTTGGTAAGCTCCAGCCAACTAAATGCATAATGGCCACCGTCGTCTGGGTTGAGGAACTCCACCGAAACGACCCGTGATGCTTCTGTGCCGAAGAACGGATGCTTACGACCCCAGCCGGCACTAAACACCTCGACCACGTGCCGATGCTTGGTCTCTTCGGGCAGCGGACAGGCGGTCACCGAGATACCTTCCCCATTGGTTATGATGACGCGTGACTTAGTGTAACAGCGTATCGGCGTTACAGCGCTAAAGCTGGCGTTATATGCAAGCGGAGTCGCTGGATTGAATTTCCGCAGGAATAGCCCTTTCAGACGTATATAGAGATACCGATCGTACGAAGGTTCAATCAGCCATGGGCGGTTACGACATTCGATCTGAAAAAAATGGCAAGATGAAATGTACTACCGTATACTCAGACAATGATGTTTTGGTACTTACATCGCCCGAAGACAGGGTTACTACACCGGTGATGGCGTTCTTACGACGTACGTCCTTGCACATCATTGGACCCTTCACGAACTCGTACGATGCCTCAAAGTTGAGCGAATCGGGATCATCCCCATTGGTCATGTTGGCGGCACTGAAGTGTATCTCAACCTCGCGGCCGGTAGATGTGAACACGATCGGCAGGTAGGAATTGTTGGTCGAATTGCAGACACATCCACGCGGAAAGAGAATCGATTCGTGCCAGGGACGTTCGAAGATCTCGACCCGGGCCGTACTATCGCCGAAGCAGTACGATCGACCCGTGTCGGGATCAACGCGCGAGTCGCACGTCCGGTTACCGGTCATCGCACGATTAATCTCGAGACGAACACGTTCTCCACGTTGTGCTTCGAAGCGATAGATGCAGCTGTAATTTGACGGAAAACACATCGTTACATCAAGATGTCATCTTTACCCACCCGAAGCTGATACTCACTGTAAATGTTTTGCTCCACCGCGGCCGAAAAGGAATATGTTTCGCACGCTGCGTATAGGATGTGGTCCTTTGCGTTCCATCTGACTGCTGGCGAAACGCCGATGGCATTCATTTTCACTCCCGATCGCGGTACCGTCCTGCAGGAGATCGACAAATTCATACCGCAGCGCAAACTGTAACGGACGAAGCACGGTCGAATCGGACGTTTTAAGCTCCAGCGTCACAAAATCACTGCTCGAGACGTAACTCTCCGACAGGGTGCATGGTCGCGAGCTGCTCATATTGAGGATGCCGTGATCGCAGGATCTCGGCACGGAGCCGCGACAGTACCGGGCGATGATGTTGGTCGTATTCGCACCGAATCGTATGCTGCTGCGTTGTGTTCCATCTTTATCGGTGGTGAGACTGAAAATTGGATGACAGCTTGTTAAGTGAGTTGTCCTCATGAACGGATTAGGGGAAAGATTCATCTTACCAGTCGAAATCCTTACAACTGGGCACCTCTCTAAGAGGTCCATCCCATATCCTAAGCATACCACTGCAGTCCTCAGTCCGCTGGTACTGCAGCAGCTGTTCCTCGGTGGCACCGAATTCAGGTGCAAGCTCGAACTTCATAACGGATATCCACACCTTGAAGCGAGTCGGTGAGGTGGAAAGCGCACCAGAGCGGCGTGGGATGTTAATTGCATCCAATGCGCGAGCTTCAGTACCCTAGGAAAACATTGGTTTGATTACTGAAGGCTACCACTGGTTTTGACAAAGAGCCTTATTATTGCACTTACTTGCAGATGGTAGAGACAGGTGGTGTTGGGAGCTAGCGAATGTAAGGGATTCTGTAACACACCGTGCCCAGTTCCTCGGACCCAAAACTCGCAGACACGCTTACTTTTCGCGTACGTCGGAGTTTGGATGTCAACAAAACGTACCGAGACCTAAACAATAAAAAAAACCCCGTGAGAAGATAGTTTGTGAATAGGGAAAACCATCGTTTGGATTGCTTGAACATACCTCAAGTTGAAAACCATGCAGCGAGTGTCCGCTGGTTTGCGGCGTATTGAATGTGCCGTACGGTGATGTGGTGAACTCTACCAGCAGCTCCGGACCGCTCGAGATGGCCTGCGGTATTGCTTGACCACCGCCGCATATCTTCAAAATGATTGGATCACGAGTTGTGTACCCATCGTAGACCGTAATGTAGTCCTGTAAAGGTGAAAAATTAAATTCCGAATGGAGTCATGAGTAGGGATTGAGTGCTGAGAGAGGAGCGTAGCTAAGAGACGATACGCGCACTCTACTTAGATTAATGACAGATTATAGTCGCTTAGAAGAAGCGATAGTAAGACAGAGAGTGAGAGAGAGAGAGAGAGATCGAAAGAGAGAGGGGGAGACATAAGTTCATGATAGTGTACTTTAAAATATGTGAGAGAAAAATAGAGAGAGATAGAGGCGAACGAAATAGTTTCTATTGTCGAGTGCACTTAGAGGGTGATAAAGTTTTAGTAGATGTTGTAGAACTCTACCGTGTCGACATATCTAAAAACAAGGCGGAAAGAAGACTAACTCTTCAGTCATCTAGTGGAATAAGGGTTTGTAGTCTACACAAAACCCCCAATTTGAAATAACACATTCGTGGGAGGGTATAATGCAGGATCTATAGTATGTTAACTACAGAACGGAATAGGTTCAAATTCTAGGTAAAACATTGTTTTTAGTAGATTAATTTGAAGTTTTTCGTGCATTATCTCCAATTTGATTTGGCCAATACAAAGGTGCGTTTTGTAATGCAATTTTCTGCTTAAACTTACACATACGGACACTGGGGATTAGTTTGCTACCTTAGTGACATTTCTAGTACTATGAGCGTAAAATCAGTAATAATCAACTGTGTAAATTTTGATGTAACAAGCATAATTGAAATACTAAAGCGAATTGAATTCTTCATTTTACAGAGCTCTCCGTGCACAACCGACTGTAACCGATGACACTAAACACAGATGGAGCAAGGTGTCGTAAAGCTACTGAGGGCTAAGGACATTAAACAGCACCAAGATGAACGGTAAGTAAATCATGCATCGTAATGTTACAATTCAATTCTGTTCGGGTCAGTGGAATGCGCTTGCGGTGGGCAATTCCATTTAGTGGGCGGACATACGCCAACCCAACGTTGCCTGTCATTCGATTAGTTAGTCCTTGAGCATAAGGAATGTCTCGTCGCAGTGTACGGCATAACGGCGTGGTTGCCATGTGCTCGGCTAATTAACACGAAGCCTTGAAGCAATAGAACAATACAATTAATTGATGAAAAGCTGGGCCGGATGAAGTCGATCGATCGTTGGTCGGATAGTAACCGAGCGCTCTACTCCAGCAGTGTGTGGTGCGGCAGGAACTTTGTCCGGATTCGTTTTGTATGACTGTGGGAACAACCTCAAGCACTTAGGTTAGCAAAGATCAAAGTGATTTGAATGGAACGGGTTTTCTGCACTGTACTGCACCTTTGAAATGCATGGGAGGGTAGGCTTTATGCATTTATCTGTAGCTTCGCGTGTGTACACCGCAGCATGGATGCTGTGGGTACAGTTGGGACTATTGATTTCGAGATGACAGTTTCTCTGTAGCCTGCACAGGGTATAAATCTATTCGGCGGACATTTTGGTTCCCCTCATCGCGTGTATGTTCATCTGGTCGATATTAATCACGAATCGAAAGCGAAATTTCTACTGCACCGTTAAATTTATAGACATTATTTACGATCTGTACCGGGATCTGTACGAGTGAAATGTCCCACGAGCCATCCAAATGCATATCACCAATGGGCAATGGGTGGCACTCGCGGGAGTTATTCTCTCGATGGTGTAGATTGCCATCAGTGGCTCGTGATGTCTCGCTGGAATCGATCAAATATCGATGCCCTGTTGCGATGCCGTGTGCTGGGGTCTACCCATCATCACAGCTTTTTTTTTTCCCAGGGCCACTCAGACTTCGTCAATCTCCCCGCCAGAAAGTGACAGATAATGAATGCCCGATAATAACTAATAAAAACTGCTTACGCTGGAGTATGGTGGCGTCGAGACGGTTGTCACAAATCGTGCCCAGAATTTGTGTTGCTCCGGGCGGAGGAAGCGATGGAATGGAAGACGTCCCATTTAGATGCGAGCTCCGACGTTTCGATGTGATGTGATCCAGACGGGGTGTGAGATGAAATTTTTATCGATCGATTTCATTCCATTCCGCTGGGATATTTGGGTGGTGATTTTTACAATGTGCTTTTATTGTGCGAGCTGTCGCATGCCTTCCGGCCATCCGCCGGTCGAAACCTCGCCTGTACGCATGGTGAAGAATTCCCGTTCGTGACACCTTCCTTTGCGCTTTATTGCCGTGGCTATAACCGCCAGCAAAGGTCCTGACAACGTCCAACACAAAAGAGTTGGCAAATGGAATCACACTTCACTTTCCCTTCCTTTTAGGCGAATCTTCTCCACGGCGGGAGTGAAGATATCCTCTTATTTCCGTTACCCGAATGAAGGTTATCAAACGGTTTGGAGGTGGCGCGTTTGCAACGTTATCCAGCTCGTAAAACTGCTCGTATGCTGTCCGAAAGGGAATTGCACTTAAAATGTCTCATCCACTCTGCGGTGCTTTGAAATCGGTTTACAATGCTATTGTAAAGATGGTAGCTTTGTACCGTACAATGTAGAGATTCTATGATGTGCGGTGCAATTAAGCTCATCATTTTTTGAAAACGCATCTTAAAATCGCTATAAAATACAGCTGCCGTTTCCAGCTTAGACCCAGCATGGTTACCTCCCTTATTTTAATAAAAGAATTCATAATGAAGTTCTGCTTCAGCACTTCAGTCGCTTACGTACGTAATGTGTTGATAATATGCAAAGTTTTGGGATTAGATTCGAAGAGTCTTTAACGCACCGTCAGAACCGAAATCGCAACATGTCTGTTTTAACTGGGCTGTGCCTGGGTGGACATTATGATTCCAACTTTGCAGTGTGGTGTTCCTTCTTCCACATTGTCCACTTGACATCTTCCCAACCGCAAAGCAGAGGCACAAGAGGCGACAGTTAGTGAAAGATCGTATAAACCCTGGAATGTAATGCTTGCCTAGGCGCGATGTAAAGCTCTCTCTGGGGCTTTTACCGAGCCCGGGAAAGATGGGCTGTGCAGTGAATTTACAATTTTAATGAGCATTATGTCACACCCGCTTCATGCTGTGTTGTACCACGGTGTTGTAGTCGGGCGGGTTGTATGAAAGTGTTGCATGTGGTTTTTTTTCCGCTCGCTTTTTCAAACAAATACTCGAACAGCAACAACATTCACGGCGAGTCGACGGATGTCTTTGGTCGCGGTCCGGGAATGTGGCGGATGTGGAAAGCTCGTTTCACGTTTCATTAATTTACGCTTCATTTGTCAACTTTGAATGGGCGACATTTTCAACAGGAGACATAACGAAAGCAACATTGTATTTCACGGCTTCAAAGATCTGGGCAAACCGTCGTGATGTGGGTTAGAATGATTCGTTGTAGTTCCCTTGGAAGCTTGGAAGAATGTTAAAGTGAAGAATTGAAATGTCGCTTAAGTGAGTAAGTTCTCGTTTCGAAACAATTGCATTCATATATTTTGTTGTTATGTTAAATCTCTCTTGGTATGTATTAGATGTGGCATGATGTTCATAAACCTTGCAATCAGATTAGATTTCAACCCATGAGTTTACGTATTTTGAAAGCGTCGTCATCACTATGGGATCCCCTTTGGTCTTTGTAATGGTCTTGGGAATAATAAAAAAAAAAACTCTATTTAGGTCATCATCATTTTATGATACTTCGATTTAATGCTTTGGCAAAACTATTTCAATCTTCTGCTGAAAATTCAAAAAATAGATTGGCAAAACTATTTCGAAATTGCTTCGAACCTCAACGAACAACCCCTTTTGCACACCCATCGGATCGCTAGTGATTTGCCTCATTAAAATAAGGATCAAACTGGATGCTAATGCAAATGCAAGTGTGTGAGTCTGTGCATGGTCTGATTTTTGAGGTTGGCAGAAAGATTAAGTGCTGTACATTCGTTCCACACGTTGGTGGCGTTGGTATGGATGATCCAAAAGAGCGAAGAAGAGCAAGCACGGTTCCCCACACCATGGAAAGTTATGCCCACCGTTCGCAGGATTTCCACTGCTGGCAAAGTTGTTGGGTGACCTGCATAAATTATCCCGTATCATTGAAAGTTTCGTGTTTGTGGGAAGGTTTTGGGTTTGGGCTTTGAAATAAATAGTCACGAGGCCCGCCAATATCGCTCACTTCCGGTGCGTAACGCGGGGAAATAAGTACTGCCAAAGTTTGGTATTGTTTAATTTTTTGTTGTTTGGTTGCTTCCCCTGCTGCATGTAGATGCTGAAGACGCTCGCCGAGAGAGTTACGCCAAATTGGAAAGCATATAAAATTGAAATTAGCTCTTAAGCCCACTTCAACGCGCAGCGGAGCATTGCGTCTGCTGGGTGGAGCAGTTCCACCCCGAAACAGAGCAAAGTGATGGCAAATATGGAGGAATTAGCTACGAAAGAGAAAAGCTTTCGACGAAATTAGAGCCGAAGCACAAACACAAACAGAACGACGCGAGAGCAGAAAAAAATCACATCTGATTCAGCCTTTTTTGTGTTTGGTTACTTTTCCTCTTCTCAAAATAATAATAAAAAAAAACATCCCTCTTTCTGTTAATCTGTTCGGGGAGATAACAAAAAAATGAAACTGCAATGGGGTAGAGAAAAGATCAACAAGCACGATCGATGGCAAGAAGAGTGGCTGAAGGCACAGAGAGAGAGTGAGAGGGAAATCACTTCAATTTCCCTCGAGACAGAATGTCGTACAGGCTAGTTTTTTTTATTCCTTTACGCAGGCAGAAAGGGAAGAAAATCCACATAATCAGAAAAGTAAACGAGCGTGTGGTAATGTGAGCTACAGGGGGAAAAAATACAATATCTTTTGTTACTTTTGCTAGACGCTTCGGCTCGGAACTTTACTTACTGCAACAGCAAAGCCGACAATCTTAAGCAACGTATGCAAATGTCGTCGAATTAACAATTGCTCACACATTCTCATACGCAATTGATACGTGAGACATGGATGGAACGGCAATTAGACGAAAATGTAGAAACATTTTGTTCCATTCCCCTCCGTTGTATCGCTTGCCAGCTCAGAGCAGTTAGGAATGATACCTTCGCTTGTGTGTTGTGATTGTCATCTAGATGTTTGCTTCGTTTATGAGGCGAAGAATATTTAACGGAAAATTTATATCAAGGTTTTAATAAGGAATTATTTTTTTCATTTAAAGTTTACGTCATAACATAAACTGCATGTTGCACGACTAGGAGCGGCCCGGTGGCATGATGGTAGCGGCGCCGGTTTTCACACGTACGGACCGTACCAAAATCCCATCCGGACCCGTCCCCCGTAGCAAGGACTGACTATCCGGCTACGTGGCAGGCATGACCTAGTAGTAGTAGGTCGTTAGGCCAAGAAGAGAGAGAGAGAGAGACTGTTTGACGATGGAACATTTACTGCCAATGAAACAATCTTCCCAAAAGTTGGTTGGCCACGTTTGAGAGTACAGAAATCAAATTAAACTCACGATACTACTCTATCTTCGCGGTTCACGATTCGTACGAGAGGTTCGAGATTTACGCGTGCTTTGTAACATCCTTAAACACGATCCACTCCGCATCGTTACGCATCATCATCCCCGCTGTACAATCTTAGTGGAAGAACCAGCGCTAAGAACGCATCTCCCGATCATGAACTTCCAACACAGCTCGATTGCTCGGAAGTACCGTAGTCCGGGTTATTCGGTAAGATGAAAATGAATAATGCATGAACATGTATCGCCTCGTCGTTGTTGCCTTACCTTTCGTATGGTAAGCACTGTGGACGGGAACGTGTATGTACAGCCATACAGCGCCACCGTTTTACTGTGCCACCTAATCTTCTACACCGTTGTCTACCGTTGTACGCGGTGCTTAAGATGGATAGGTCTATTCCGCTTCTGCTTCAGCTTTGCTTCTGGATCAACCGATTTGAGCTGATTAAATTAAATGAACTGTTGTTCGGGGAGGGACAAATGGGTACGAGAGAGGAAGACAAATCCTTTCCACGTCGGTTTCCCGAACGCGACGAGTGGTAAAAGGGCCGAAATGGAGTCCGTGATTGAGGGGAGGATTTTTTTGGGGTGGGGAGGGGGCCCAAAGGGAAAATGAAACCGAGTCCGGTCGGCGCGTGATTAATGCCACGCTCTAAACGGGACTGGGATTTGTTTCCGGATCGGTTCGGTATGTTCCACAGTTAGCTTGCGACTCGACCGTTCTCAATTATTTCCTAATAAAGTGTCGGTCGGCCATTTGGCGTCGCTCGCAGTCCGGGTGGACTGGAATCTGAGTAGTTCTGTGTAAATTGGAGCAATATGAATATTTAGTAACCGCAGAAAATGGTCCACTGCCGAATGTGGCGTTAATCCCTGATTTTTCCCCGGGATCCTCCGGAGGAGGATATAGCGGAGTTTTATCTAACCATAATTTTAGGAAAACGCTCTTAGGATTGTTGCGGTGAATTTATTTCTGTGAGTAAAGATACACCGAGGCGAAGCGAGTGATGAACCGAAAACGTTTACGGCTCACTCCTAGATGCAATTAATTTGATTAAGAACCTCCACATGTACGCACCGGTCCGGATTCCGATCTAGCCTTGGGGAGTAAGGAATTGGTGCTTTGCTTCCCTTTTTGATCGAAATAAATCTTTATAATCGAGGTTATTCGAACGTTATTGCCCATTTCGGTTTATCACTGGCAATCGATAGCTGAAGTTCGTTTGCCGCAATAGACTGAAATGTTCGTTTGAAGGTTGCTTAACTTTAAACATTCCTGCAAAACCTGGCTGATGGAGTTAGAGAAGTATTGGCGATGGTTGATAGATCTGTCTGTCAAACTTCAGATGGAGTTGGGATAATTTCCGTAAATGTACACTTCAACCCATTGTGCACCGTGGCCGTCTTGATTGATTTGAAGGTCCAACATGACATCGTCAAGGTCAGGACTTCAAGAATAGGTTCATCAGATTCGTATCGTATCTACTAAATCGCAAAAGTTTTGACAGTGTTGGTGGAGTCCGTTCGCCTTAATGATACTGAACAACTCACTGCTTAAGGTCGTTTGAAATTTTGTATCTGTGATAAGACGAACAATCAATAATTAATCACTAACAATCCATCTCGATTGCAGAATTTTCAAGAAAATTTTTATAAATTAACACAGTATATTATAGAACCATGAAAGGCAAATTGAAGAAAAGTTTAGTTTTTGTTATACCCAATTGTTATTCAAGCAGAGCGTCCTAGACCAAATGAAAAACATCAACTTCACTTAAACGCGATGAAATCCTACGAGCAACGCTCACTCTTCCCGGTGGGAATTTTAATGAAATAATTTACGCCACGACGATATCCTGGCACATGATTGCAGAAACATTGCTGTGCTTTAATTTAATTTAAATTTTCCCTGTTTTCACCGAGAGTGGCTTCGTTTCTGAATTTCATTTTTGCATCGACTGTAAGCGCCGCGATGTACTTCCCGGCGAATGAAAAATGGATACCACAATGGGTACCACCCTAGGAGCCACATGCTAGACACACGAGATCGCTATCGGCAGGGTGCGTATTAACATCGTGTACTGCAACAGCACCGCCTAGCTAAGATAAGACCCGACACGACACTTTCACGCACACGACGGAAAGGAAAGTGTACTTAGACTGCACGCCATTGTCTAGTGCTAGTGCTGCCTCCGAGCTGGAGTAGGTGGCGAAAAAGAAATAGGACAAAAAAAAAATATCTAACTTAAAGATAAGGGAACATACAAACGCTTGGTAACGATGTGAGCGAAGGTGGAGAATAAAAAAAAACTTTAAAGACGAGTGTTTCTCTTCCGTGCGCGTCTATTGGGAAATTGAACATGACAGCTTACGACGACGACGATGACGGCTAGGTGTGTACAGGTACTAGGTTTTTGCCGCGAGAGGGACAATAGGTAGAAGGTACTTACACACACGCAGCATTCCTTCCCCACAATCTGCTGCAACGCTTTGTTAGCGGCGGTGAGATTACATACCACCGTCGTTCGGTGTTCCCTGTTGCCGACTGGCCTGGTTGCCGACTGGCTGGTGGAATTTAATGCTGCTCGCACAGGAAGATGTGGAGCGATGCAATATGTGTCTGTTTTTTTTTTTGTCATGTCCATTTCCTCTTATGTGATATACAGACTTGCCTGCCACACGTGTGTGTGTGTTGCATGGTCGTATCAAAACCATCAACTGCTTGAAAACGGTGCACTTGGTAGGTTGATTTATGCGCGTTCGTCTAAGCTCCATTCCACCTCCATTGCCGGGGGAAAAAGGCAAAGAAGCACCTCCAATGGATTTCATTTTTCTACGTACTCGATACCGTGGCAGACAGAGCGAACGACGTCAGGGCAATACAGAGAAGCATGATGAAATGTAAAATAAATTAGCCTTCATCAGCATTCTCTCTGCGCTGAATGTGTGGCAGCGGATGGTTGCGTCTTCCCAAAAAAGACGACCGTGGTGATTTTTTAATTTTCATAACCACCTCAACCGTCGGTCCCACGAGAAACAGGTATCATATCGGTGTCCTGTACACCCTGTGTACGGCCAGGATGAAGACAAACCATACCCGAGCCGTGTGTGTCTGTGTGTGTGCTTTTGGAGCAATTATGAAAATGGAATGTACTTCGAGTGCTTTTGATGGGTTTGTGCCGGGTTTTAGTCAGGTACGCACGTCATCAACCTTCACACAGTTGTAAACAATTGCTTCAAAGTGATTTGCTTATTATTCATTGTAGGTTTTTTTTTCTTAAAGCAAATGGTGGTATGAGATAACAGCTTTACTCAAACAAAACCCACACGACACATTAGTCAAATTGTGTGCACGTATGGTGGTAAATCAATATTTATTGTGATGGTGCCGTGGCCAGAATGATGTGAAGAGGACGCTATCAGTTCTATACATAAAATCATGCAGTGAGATGTTGACATGTAACAACACTTCACTAGTTGCTATCCACATTTTCGTGAACGATTATTAAATCTATGTAACCAACCACATTAAATACATCCAGATATCTAACACGGAAACATGTGGCAGTGGAGGAGCAAAGGGTGAGAAAGAGAATGTTTCATGAAGAACCAAAATCCAAGATGTTTAAGGTGCAATTATAAGTAGAGGTATGCTACAGTCTCTGATGGCAGGTGGGCCATGTATTCAGATACATTTCTTTAGGTAAGAAAAATAGGAAATCCAGTTTCTCCCCTTTTTAAAAGGTTTGATTCCAAAACAGTACGGTAGTAAAGTAAAACCAATTTTGGGAAAAACAGGTGAATTTAAAAGAAAAAACTAACAAAACATGAGAAAAAAACACATTCATACACATTAACATCAACAAGGGTGTGACAGCTAAAAACTAACAGCTAACTGGGAGGATTTGTTACTAGTGATCGTGGGAGATTTATCGTACAGGCACTTTCAATAAAGTAGAAATTTCAAGAATCAAAGACAATGTGTTGTGAATAGTAAAAGTTTTTTTTCTAAATGGACAGACTTGCGGGTGGAATTGAAAGCCTCGACAAAACGTTAACAAAGTGAACTTTGGCAGCTTGAAAGGTTTGCAAAGCTTATTGCTTGGTAATCTAGAAAAGGTTAAGAGCAAGATATGCTTGTGAAAGAGTAAAGCAGCAGCTAAGCAATAACAGTGTCAGAAACTTAAACACACAAAACAAAGTAAAGCAAACACAGCAAAGAGGAAAGAAAGAGCAAACAGAGTAGAATGAAAAAAGAAAGAAGCGCACTATCGCTGTCGTTTAGCTTGCTCTGGTTTTTTTTAAAGGTTTCGTTTGTTAAGTTTGTGAAGTAGTACTATGAGACACAACATTACCGTAGATTTCCACTTCGGATTCGTGCTGTCCTGTTTGGCGTTTGGCATTAGGCGCGCAAAGCATTTACGCAATAATGAGTAAAACCGCGATGTTTTTGCGTCGCAGTTTGTTGCATTGCATAATAATATCGATGACAAGTGATGATGATTATGTGTACGAGAGAAAGAGAGAGAAAGAGAGAGACATAGATACACATGAAAGTACAAAAAAACAGAGAAAAACAGAAAGAGAGAAAGAGACAAACAAATGAGAGGCAAAAAGACAAATAAAAAATTGAATAAATGATCGAAACAGATTCAAACGAAACAACGCAAGGGGATTGAACAAATGTTTGCGAAACAACCACAATGGCGCAGCTAATGCTAAGGAGCAGCGGCAGTGTGAATTGTTCCGAAGTAATTCGGTAGCGTTTTTTGGGGGTTTGTTTCCTTGTTCGGTGGAACACAGCATTGAAGGGGTTTGGGGGGGGGTAGTATACAAAAAATGCACCAATGGATTGCCAATCGGAAAATAGGGAAGGAGATGTTTAGAAAAACAAAAAAAAAACGTTTCGAGGCTACAATGCGACAATGGGGACGAAACGCTTTTTTTTGTTAAACAATACAGTATAGTTTACAGAATAATTTACATACGCATTCAGCTGGTAGTACTGAATGCTTTTAATTTTACAGCAGTTAAGCACCAAAGAGATTTTTGCAACGCTGCATCTACTTAACGCAAATATATGGAGGTTTGTTTGATGGTTTTGTTTTTTTTTTCCTCTAAAAGCTCTACCCATTCCTGTTACATTTGTTTTTATGTGTGGGAAATGTTTTACAAATTAATACATTTATACCGAACGGTAAAATGGACAGTTCTACACAACTGTAAAGGAAACTCACTACACACGCGTATAATCTACAGAATGGCGACTGAGCAGCACGAGGTACGATAGAAACACATTTGCATTTGTGAATGTTTGGTTGTTCGTTTTTTTTGTGAGTGTATTAATTGTAGTGGTAAGAGTATTATTTATTGGTGGTGTCTACTTGGGTTTTGTTTTTTGTTGAATATCATTTTTATATATAATAAACGATCCATTTAAAGCCACTTAAACTCGGAGTACACGCAGTGTAATAAATCGATGGCTCTACTTTCAACTACAATGGAACACCGTTTATCCTACACTATCCGATTCTTCACTAGCTGGATAAGCGGATAACATGGTTAAAAAGTATGTCTGCATTTCTCTGATGTATATTAGTGTCAAATGTTTGGTAGGGGAGGAGTTTTAAGTGTACATGGTAAGGTTTCATTAACTTTGGTTTTTATTGTTGTAATAGAAATTTTGTTGCAGGAGGTTTCATTACAGGCATAAATCGGATTTGCCGTTGCAGAATGTTACATCTTGTTCTTAGTAACACGGATGATTCATTGTCCGATTTAACGGCACTGGGATAAACGGTGTTCCACTGCATAATATCGTTTACGCTACGCATTTAATTTTTGTTGTGTTTGGTTTCATCTAAGTAGTTGGAAATCAATTTGCAAAAAAACGTGTAACTTCTCATAAATAAATTTAAATTGAATAAACAATTAATTGGAAAACCAAAAAGGTTATTATTGAACTCAAGCAATATAAGTAGCTTCGAAAAATGATAAATGAAAGGATAAATGTATAAAAAGGTATCGGTACCAATTGCTAGTACTATAGTACTTAGTGATTGAAATGAAATTTATTATAATGGTTGTAAGGCTTAGTTTTGTATTATACTATTGTTTTTTTGATTTATTTCCTTCTGTTTAGTGTACTTCTGTGTAATTACGTTGTTTGTTTGTCACAGGATGTAAGGATTATTGAAGGATTTTATTTGGATTTTTATTGGAAATGGAGAACTTGTAAAGATACTTTTCTTTTTTTTTTTAATTCTTATTCTTTTTACTGAACTCATATCAAGCACCATACCATGCTCACATAGAACGCTTGTCATAGTGTTTACCGGGGTGATTTCGGTTTGTATTCCACCCTACTGCTACAAATGTCATACAATAAACAATAAAATTGCCCAGCCATGCTCCCAGATGGAGTAAAAAAAAAAATAAGCCAACAACGAAGAGGGAAAACTTTTTCCCAAACCGGGCTAACAAAATCCAATATCAAACGGAAAGTAGCAGTACAGTTAATACGCAAGGAACTGTCGTAAATTTCACGGTTTTCAAAACTTTTGCCGTGAACCGACGGTGTTTTTCATCGTTTAGTTTTGGATTTGAACAAAAACAAAAAATTGTTCTAAAGGTTTCAGTCAGTACTGGGTGGGTAATATTAATATTGTTTGCAGCCTGTACAACGACACTTTTTACGCTGGTGAGCAGTAAAACAACCGATTTGGGAGCGCTGGTTTTTATGTATAACTTTACACGTTTGTTGACAAACCTGGGCAGGCAATCTCGTAACGAATTTCCAATCCAAAAGTCATATAATTGTTTTTGCAATTGTACAGATTTTTATCCTTCATGTACCAGGATAACATGTTGGCCGTGATTAAATCGTTTCTCTTTTTGGAATCGCCCGGTGGTATATTTGATATACACGACAGGATCGGATCAAAATCCCACCTGTATCCAAGACTTTCCAGCTACGGGTTTGCTTCTTGACAGCTGTGTCGGTACAGAAGAAGACTTACATCGGCTCTCTTTGTGGGCATTACCCTTAAGAAACTAAAAAATAATTTGATTACTTTCACCATTTAATGAATTACCTTGTATTATCTTTTACCCATAATCACACTCGTAAAATCTATTTATCTAAACGTGACGCCAAAGCACCCAATTACAAAACGTATTCCCAAGATAACACCTTTTTATATCTGTTTGAGTTGTAAAACGTACAACGTGGAGCGTACTTTACTGATCCGTTGTACAACGACCAATAACTTTTCCCAAATAGCTTTTCATTCCGTCGCCATTTGCTTTTTCAAGTTGGCATTTGGCCATTCATAAAATATGTTTGCCACTGACAATCGACAGTAAATCTTCCCGCTCCCTGTTTTGTATGATCATCGATACGTTAGTAGCTTTTTTAAAACAAAGTTTTATTGAAATATTTCAATGTCAGAATCGTGCAAGCGGAAAGCAAGTCGAGATAGTTGACGAGCCGGGGATGCTCATTCCAACCCATAAACGGTGATATAAAAATGAAGATAAAAAAGGTCCCCAAGTATCCGACCGGCAAGTAAAAGAAAGTAACAAGGGTAGCCGAGTGGCCACCAATCACCTTCAGGCCGGTATTGAAAATAACTCAAAATACTTGTGCTGGGAGTGGAGGATGCTGCTACCACCACGGATGGTGGTACTATATAATGAGGAATTCTTTATTGGAACAACCTTCCGTTCCCGCGAGGCTTTTTGTTTTGTTTTCTATCTGGAAACCAATATCCCACGTGCTTCCGAAAGCCACAAAGTGTACAGTGCAGCAGCAGTAGTAGCAGCATGTTGTTTTATTGTCTTTCGGCCCGCCTGCTGGGTGGGCTCGTTATGCGATATGGTTTGATGTCTGGCATACTTCTTCACCGTACCTGCACCGTACCGCACCAGGACCCAGTAAGGCTTTCATCTGCAGGTAATGGACAGAATGGCAGTATGTGGTCGAGGTTTTGGTCCCTTCGGGGCATCCGGGATGCATCGAACGAGTGTACCATCAGCCGATCAGTGTGTGGTTGCACCGGTGCATAGTGCTTTAAATATTCATAGCATATATCATAATCTTTCAATCCATTCTTCCCACCAATCCCGGCCCGTGCGCTTCTGCACCCGCAGTAAAGAATGCTTACAACGTCCGAAACACGACGTTCTGGTGTTGTGCGAACCCTTTTGGCCGGGCAGTGGACCCGTGCGCTGTGCAACATGCGGGATAATAAATTTATGTCACTACCAGTCTTGGTGCCTCGGTCCGTGGGCCGATTTGGAAGCATTGGATAATGACGGTGCTTCCTGACACTAGCGTGCACAAGGTAAATATTGATATCTACATAAATATATCCACCAAGTGTATGGTTGGGTTTTTCTGCTTTCGTTGTGTTATTCCGTCCAAACGTTCCCGGGCTCCAGTAAGGTGCGCAACTGGTTTAACGAGCTGGCAAATAAAACCCACCCGTGCTCTAAATCGGTGGAAATAATTTATCGATAGTTGGAAAACTGCTTTCTCTATCGGCCCCTTTAGTTTCTTGCCCTTGCTTGCGGCAGTCCCCGTTTTACATCTTCCACATCCTCATATGGTGCACCGAACCGGTATCGATTTAGCAAACCGAAACCTCTCCCCGGTTTCCCATCTGCATACCAAAGGGGACGCCACGCCTTTGGGGGGAAAAAAGCGTTTTCCACTGAACCGGAAACCCCAGAAACAAGGTCATCCTCGGTTGCCTGGCCTGAATAAGTTAGCAAAGCCGATTATAGGGCGTGAGACAGTTATGATATCATCGTGACCAGCATCACCACACCATCATCAGTGCCGACATCGTCATTATCATCGCCGGGCTCCAAAAACAGGGCAACATGCAAATGCAAAATTGCAATTCTACGCAAAACTCGGCCAGAGACCGGGCGTTTGCGTCGGATTTGCCCGGGAAGGGTTCAGGGAATGGGAGCAACAATTTGAAGGTCATTTGCAATTCGAATTTCGTATGTGTCGCACATAATGGTTGAACGATGAGTGGAACTTTGGGGCAAACAGCGGAACAAGGACTTAGGGATGCATACATTGAAAGTAAAGTTGTTTTCCATAAAAAAAGTGTAACATTGAATGTTCATCGCTGTAAAACTATTTGAACTACCTAACTATGTATAATTTGGAATATTTTGTTTGCCGTGGTGGCGTTTTGGTGGTATTTTGTTTTAAGATTTTTAATTATTAATCATACCTATTTTGTTAATTTCCTTTATCTTTTCTTCTTCTTCTTCTTCTTCTTTTTCTTCTCCTTCTTCTTTTTCAACTTCTGGAGGTATTGCACTGTCATTTATAAACTTTTTTGTTAGTTAAGTAATTTGTTTGCATGTTTGATTTCTTAATTATGGTTTTGTTTTCTTCTAGACGTTGTGCTAATGTTAACTATAAAAATTTAATGCAAAAAAATACAATCAATATGATCTTTGGCTACAAATTGTTACGCAAATAAATGGCCCTATTCATGCAGAACACACATTGTACACAGGACTGGCTTCCGATGCAAAATTGATCATCGAACAAAAATGTTGCCCCGTTCTTGCGAAACAGCTGTCTGGCCTAAAACAGTGTGTTAATATGTGATCGCACAATTCATGGACCATTTCATAAAATATGCACAATCCCCAGCTGGCCGGTGGCAATCCCAATGCGCACTTCCGCGTCCGGTTAGTTTCGGAAACGGTTTGAACATGTTGTATCCACATCGTCGGCCCTCGTGCGCGGTTCCCCGCAACCGAATCTGCATGATTTAGACCGAATCATCGAATGTGTGACGTGTCGGAACGATGATTCGCATGTTTCTAGTCATTGGCCCCAATTTCCTATTCACACTGGCGGTGATGTCCGTTCTGACCCAGATTAATGCACGCCGGTTTTTGAAACGCTAGCGATCGAACCGTCTATCGGTATGAAAAAGGGTTTTCTGCTTCGGTTACGTTGGGCGAGTTGTTTACCCTGCTTTTGTTTCTTTTTTTGTTGCGTGTGCTGCTGTGGGTTGGGAAATCTGTCAGGACGTTGCATTAGTGCCGAGTTTACGCGAATACGCGGTGACCACAGCAATGCGCTAGACGCTGCGTAAAAATGCATCGCACCCGGTCCGCGGAACGCAGCCATCGATCACGCGTAACTCCATCAGTCGATGTATTGTGCTACCGAGCAAAGCGGTGAGAATCGTTGCGCTTTTGGCTGAAAGCTGCTGTCAGCCGTTTCGGCAAGTGCTACACTCTGCTGCGGATGTGTACTCGCATGTCAAAAGTTCAGAACCTTATCGATCAGAAATATGCGTTTACCGTGGTGATGGGTATCGGAAGAAGACAGCTCACTCACTCGAGACTGTATTTATGGAGTTCTTTGACTGAAATGAGTAGTTTCCGGCTTTTAAGACACATCACTTAAATTTCTTGATTGTGCTTCACTTTCAACTAGGAGTTATGTGGAGTGTAAACATTATATATGAAATACATCATAATTTAAGTGTTAATTTATATTTCTCCAGCAGAACTTTTTTATAATTCCCTTTACGCAAGTGTTAATTTAACACAATAAACAAACTCTTTTCTATTCAGACAGGATTGTAGGTCGATGCCACTTTATCTATTTAACACTAGAACTACCGGACCAGTCCTTTTGATTGGAACGCCTAATTTTAACTACAATAGTTTTTAAAGTTAAACAATTCTTTCGTAGTTTAAGCTTGACATTTACATGTCTATTATGAGGTATGAACAAAAAAGTATTGGAAAACATAATTTCGATAATTGTTATCAAAGTGTTCATTAAAATAAACCGCTTGATAGCTCAAGTGTTAACAGCTTTAATTCGAAGCATTAACTTTTTTTAGTGCTTGAGGTGAAATTGTTTAATACATACTAGCAGCGAGAAATTATTTAATATATCCTGATGATTGTATTGAGCACACACAGTCTATTTAAAAAAGTCTTTCCGTGTTTCAAAAAAATTACGGTCTGGTATGGATTTGAAAAGAATTAAAAAAAGAGCTTTACTATTAGCTTCTTTGACGTATGTAGACGTCGTAGAATGAAAAAGACGAGTGTCCTACCCGAGAACAGACAATGAAGGCATTTTACCTCGCCAGCGGGTGGTTAATCAATAGCGGCTTTCTAGCTATCTTGTTTAGTTTCGTTCAATTTTTCCACATCCAAAACAAATCTCGCACCGTACAAAGACGCCCAACGTACCGATCGGCTCCAGAAGGAAAGAATCGCTTTGCCAAAGTCCAACCGCTCCGCGCGGAA
The DNA here is from genome assembly GCF_943734725.1 of Anopheles marshallii. Taxonomy (NCBI): domain Eukaryota; kingdom Metazoa; phylum Arthropoda; class Insecta; order Diptera; family Culicidae; genus Anopheles; species Anopheles marshallii. The sequence goes on from NC_071327.1 coordinate 53,443,319, forward strand.
GATAATAGATGGCAGGAAAAGCGGCTGAAACGGTACGGTATATCGCCTATCGTTTTCCGGTTATCCATTGTTGGCCGCTGATACAGGAAATCTTCTCATCACACTAACGATCAGAAATGAGCGCTGGCAGTGCTGGCTTCATTTTGCCAACGTTAGCTAACTCCTTAATTTAGGCCGATACACTCAAACACACATTCACTCCCCCCTGGGCGGTGAGTATTTCAAATAAAGCCTAAATGGAGAGTCGTGTCGTAGGCGGAAGGAGCAGATCTGTTTGATTAATGAGCTCCATCGGTTTAGTACGATACAAGAGGAATTTTCGGTATGCTCGGTGGTGAGCATTTTTGTTGTTCTTTTTTTACGAATGGAAACCTGTTTTTGGCCGGAAAAGGCAATATTGATAACCCGATTTGATTGTATGTGGGGTAAGAAAAGTGCTGTTCAATCGGACTGAAAGATGGGTTTAAAGAAAAACGTTCCTTTTGGTTCGGTATTTAATTGAGCTTAATTCGATTCGAAAATGAGCAAATGAGCCGATGTTAAAAATTAAACAGCTGATTTTAATATTGTTCAACCTAATATTGGTCAACATTACTGAAAAGAGTATTGCCTTATTTCATAAGAGTTTTAATTTTCAGTTTTACTTTAATGTACCATGTTTTACTTCCCACCGATTTGTAGCAAAATGTTACTTTTGTTTAATTATTCCACAACGTAGCAAGTGACAATAAATCTAAATTACAATCAAGAACTGTATAAACAATCACAATACAATTTATTTTTCTCCTCAAATCTACCAGCTACATCCTGGATAAAGGTTTAAAGGTTAATAAAATAACCAAATAATATAATTCGTGTATTGGAATATCCAAGTTCATTGTGACAGAATGTTAAAATTATGCTTTGTCTCCAAAAAGAATAGCAATTGTAAAGCGATGATTCATAAGCGAATTGTTACAGAAATACTTCTGAGCTACTTCATTCCCGCTAGAGATTGAAACTTGCACCGAACTTTTAATAGTCTAGATAACAAACTAGAGAAAGATAACATGCAAAAAGCACAAGATAAAGGCTCGAATACTAAATTCCATAGAACATTGGGAAAAGTTCCACCAAGTACGTTTAGTCGATGTAAATAGCAGGAGTGTTAGTTATTTGACTTGGTTTTATACTTCTGATAATTTATTAGAAAACCATTGAAACTATCTATAACGATCTCTTTTATCATTTCCAAACATTATGTATGTTTAGCAAATAAACTTGTACAATTTTTAAACAATAAAAAAAGCTGTTTAACCAAAGAACACCATTCAGTCATTGAAATTTGGCAAAACCTCTCTAGTATCGTACTAAAAGTTAATAACACCGTAAACAAAATAGAGCTCCGATGGCTTATTTGTTTATTAAAATAATTACTAAAAGAGTTGTTAAATAGAAACATACGATAAAACATCAACAGACAATTGTTTAATAGCAAATATTGCACCGTAAAATGTATTGTTTTGCCATGTGACTTGTTGTTCCACCAATGCCAACAAAGTGTACGACATTCGCCGCCGGTTGTCTTGCTACAAATTACAGTTAAAGAGTTTACTGCCCCGCTCCTTCAACATTATCATAAAACAAAACAATACACCATGCTAAACCTCCGTCTTTCCTGGTACCTGGTTGGGGTTTGCGTTGTTTTTCTCCCCCAACCGGAACCGGAAGGATGGAGGGATTGTGTGTGTTTGCTTGATTTACGGAGACCCTTTCTTCTGCGAAGGAAAAGGTCCGTCCATTTCACCTTTGCCTTTGTGTGTTTTTCACATCCAGTGGAGCGATTTATTTTTCATATTCATCTCATTAATGGGGGTTTGACACAGCGTGGAAGTGGAAGAAGAAAAACAATACACCGGAACTTGGGAAGAGAATAAAAAAAAACATTTCTCCACCCAACTGGATCAGTACGAAAAAAAAACAACAACAACAGCAAGCTACAAAACGGAAAGTGTAATACATTGCGTTCACTTTCCCTGGCACGTGGAAAGAAAACGGAAATGGCACATCGAAATAAAAGGGTGAACAAACAGGAAACGAGTTTGTATAAACATTTGCCTTCAGGTGCCGGGTGCGATGCAGGATGCATTATGCAGCTGCAACGATCAACGATCGGTGGTGGGTTGCATTTTTGCTACGCTCCATCACCATGCTGCAGGATGTAGGCGAATGGATGAAAATGCAATAATAGCGCTCTCGCCGTTGTACCGACGTGTCAAGCGGATACGACGCAATGCAAAAATTGCATCCGCCAGCATCCGGCGTACGTCCTGGCGGCGTATCAATACGTGGGGGTTTGTTTAAATAGGCATCCATCGCACCATTTTCCCATCGCGCATCGTACGCAGTGGTGCTGTTTGTTGGCCGATTTTTTCGCACCTTTCGAACGATCGTAGTGGATGGTGAATATTGTCCCATTCCGATACGAGCGAGTGTCGCACTAGCCTAGCCACGCTTCACAGGTTGTCCCCCAACGGTAAAGGGGCGGGAAAACATCATGCGCTACGATGAGCAACTTTTTCCTCGAGCGAATATGTGTTTCCCAATGATGAGGATGCGACCTTACTGCCACACGGTCCACACTGAATCGCGCAACCAAGTATACCGAGTGTGTGAATATTGTTCACCCGGAATAGGCACATTGTGGTCAACAGCGAATGCAAGTGTGTCCCGTGTGTCCCCGTGCCATCCGTGGCGAGGGGGTAGCTTCATCCCCCGAACAATCCATTTCCGGACTTGACACGGTGATGTGTGCGTGTGTAGGTAGTTGGGATTGGTCCCTGCTTTTTCAATTTAGACATATCCACTTTATTTTCGTTTTATCGATTCCCTTTGATAATATGCGGCTTGGGAAAAGGGATTAGGAAAATGAGGTCGCTGCTAGGAGAACCGGGCAGTGTCTGCAACTGCACCGAGCTGCATTCTACGCAGTGGGATAAAAAAAAAGAAATAAAACGAGAAACGAGGCTTTGTGTTTGTTGTTTTGCATATTTTGCTTACGCTGTATGTGTATGTGGTCATGTGGTAGTGTGCGTGTGTGTTTGTGTGGAAATGCAAATCGACGAGCTGACGAACTGGGAAGCGGAAGCTCGTTCCAGTCCACATCGCGTTTGACGGGGATTTTCCGTTTGATTTTTCTATCTCATTCGCACCAAGACAGTTTCTGCGACGCGATTGTGAGTACGTATGAGTCTACTCACTCCCCCCGGGGGGAAAGGATTCGATCAAATCGATCACTACGATACTACACTTCTAAGGGAGCGGAACGGGAACCGGGTGGGCGGTGTTTATTGGATGCCATCCGGCCATTTCAACGTACCTGCACGCTGTCACATTCGTTCCAAGTTTGGAGGCGAGGTTTGTGCTTTTCTTTCTCATCTCCCCGGGCGGCGTTCGAGGTGGCACCGGCCGATGCCTCGGTCGATATCCACACGAGATTTCCCTTCGGTTGGCTGATGACGATGAACGCATGCTTACCTGGCGGGACATCGTGCTACAATGGAAGATGAACACAGCGGTGGGCGTTAATTAGTACGTTCATATTATGTTTTAATTATTGTTGTGATGCGTATGCTATGTGCCACTCGAAACAATTACTGGTAGTAGGATGTTTTCGTTCTTTGAGTCTTAATTTGAGGTACTGCGGACCAATAGAGCCCTCATACTAGTATGCGCTCATCGGGGAGTTTTAAGGTTTTTGGAATCGTAGAGAAAATCTACCAACCAACTTAAACAAATAGCGAAGTCAAGACCAATCGTTAATTGATTTATTTTCTTTACTTGATTATTGATTATTTAATTTAATATTATTAATTTACTTATCAATGTTTTTTTCTTTTCATGATGTACATAATAACTTATTCGCTTATTCTTTTTGTTTATTCATTTGTCTATTGATTCATCAATTCTATTTTTACTTATTTACAGAGTGGCATCGTAGAAGTGATAAACTTTGTTTATGTAATGAAATTGAAACCGGTTTGATTTCTCTACGGAATCGATTTAAAGCACATGTGTTAGTACTACATTTGCATTTTAATCCATTTATTTCAAAAATTTCACCTTTGCACTTGATAACAGCCTGTAAGCGTCTTTGGAAGTCGTAGCAGGCCGCACGCACAATGAAGCCACCCTGTGTATGTTCATTTGATTGTTATATAATATTGTTGATATTTACAGAGTTTCAATGGTGGCTTACTGTTGTTTCGAATACAAGGAAGAAGGGAATTCAAAGCTTTTTTTTTGGTAATTCAAATGTCAAGATGTGGATATCTTTTTCATGTTGTTTTAAAATCAATTTTGTTCTGTTAAAGGCTCTGTATCCTACGCACCCTTCCTGTTGGATGTAGTTGTATGCGAATTCAGAAAGCTTTATACAGTTTGTAGTTTTGTTAAAGCACGAAGAAGGTGTGAGAACTTTACATCTGCCAATACATATTCCAGTTCAACTTAAAAAGAGTCCAAGAACGGCTATAACTTCGTGATAGAAGCACGAAAACGCTGCTAAATAGTTCTCGCTATGATTAAAACGCTAAGGTTTTAAAGGATTCTATTCGTTGAAGAACTAATTAATTGCTCATTTATTATGTTTTGATTGAAACACATTCGTAGAACAAATATCTATTAGACTTTCCTATAATAATATTGTCCAATTCCGAAACTCAGAGCTAAATTAAGTATTTGCATAAATAAAAGATTAAATAAGTTTTGATTTAGATGAGGCTTGATATGATCGTGGTAGATAAACAGTATTTATAGCTATGTGTTCAAAATGCTATTTGAGGTCTTTGTCAAACGATTGTCATTAAGATTACTTGATGAATCTATTTACAGAATGAAATATAATAAAACAGGCAACCGATTTTGTATTCCAGGCCTTCCATAATGGTATGTAATCCGTCGTAATCATCAGCACCATATTTAATCCTAGTTTATGGCTGATGCTATAATGCTGTGTTCTGACCATTTCCAGCAAAGAAATTACAAACCAATGTTTGCTGGATGGATGGATGGTGTTTAACAGTTCTAACAGTGTAAAATATAAAGCAATAAAATAACAGCTTCAGTAAGCAGTTACGACCCTTTAGAAATGGCCATCCATTAATCCGTCAGCCCGATAAATACACCTCGGCACGGCAAGTGTCATGCACATTTAATTGAAGCAATGTTATCGCGCTGTAAAAGAACGTTAGGGCTATTTCTCCGCCGGGACCGGACAAAACGGCCGGTAAAGGTGTAGTGTAAGGATTATGAGATATTTTTCACCCGGAATGGGATTAGTTTTAACGCTTCTGTTTGTGCTTGCGGGGAACGCTACACGGCATAATCATTTTATTAGGGCCATCAAATTGTCACTCTCCAATGGTTGTTGTCATTGGGCTTTGGGAGAGAAAGGTCTAAATCAAATGTCTCCCGGTCGAGAAAGTTTCGCTCGTGGTACGAAATGTGAGGCACTGAGAAGCCTATCTTCAACTCATCGGCCCAAAAGCCTTTCGGGCCCAGCCCGGCCAACGAGCGTACCACAATCATAATCATGAGCATCGGATCATCAAACGGATTGGGCCTTTACTGATGCTGATCCATAATCCTGCTGGCGTTATGAAGGATGTCTGCTTCTGGGCTACATGTTCCGTGACATCATGTTTGAATGGGACATTTTTCCCCACAAAGGAAGAAAAAACTGTCTCCTTTGCAATGGGCAAAGGCGCGTCCTAATAATGGTGAAATTTATATTTACTCGTCCTCGGTCATTGCCTCATTTCTCCTGCTGTTTGCCAAGTCCAGGAGGTGATTAAGAGGGCTGTGGGGTTGATATTCTCTCACACTCCCTTGCTGGTGGTTCCTACTGATGGCATTCCCAGAAGGGCTGCTCCCCACCGGTTCGCAGTGACCGATGAACGAGAGAGAGAGAGAGAGAGAGAGAGGGAGTGGAATGAAACGACCGGACCGGTGTTTGTTTGCCGCTAGTTTAATTAAATTTCATCTGCAATACGTTCTGCAAAATTCATCAGCGCTTATAAAATTCATTAAAAGTTCCACGGTGCTACCGGCGGTGCTGATGCTCTACGGCGATGCGAATGCGTACCGTTGTCGACGTTGGTCGACACTTCTGACCAGACACTTCCAGAACACGCTCTTCATCACTTGCGAGAACTGACGGATATCCTGCACGGAATCGGGATGAAAGCGGTTTGGGGCCACCGGTGTCACAAGGGTTCCCTCTCCGGCGGGTGAAAGTGTGACTTTTAATGGTGCTTTAATTGCTAAGTAAAATATTGAACCCTAATCAGCTGACCGTGGTGGTACAAGCGCCGCGGAACAAACGGACGGACGGGGGGGAAATCGTGTCTTGGCAGAAGGATAAAGTGGAAGCCATTTCCTTGCGCCACGAACGTAGACAGACGGAGACACCTGCCCGAAAGGAAGGTAACGAGTTGTCTCAGTGTCGTACCGTAAAGGAAACTGTAGACGAGAAGCACTATCTTCCCGCCAGCGGATCGAGATGAAGACATTATGGAGCCACTGGGTGGCTTTCTAGCCGGCAACCCCTATAAAAAGGGTAGGTGGAGCAATGTGGTGAATGGTTTTCGTAAATTGCCTCAACAGGCGAAACGATTTAATCCCAATTAGTAGTTCGCCAGGACGGTTTTGTCTCGTTGCAGCGAAACAAACTGGACCAAACCGGTTGTAAGGCTGACGTATAATATTTATCCGTGTATTATTCTCACGAGTGAACAACGAGTGAAGTCTTATCTCCGGTTGGGAGAATGACAAACAATTTGCCATAAAAAAGTATTCCTAGCGCATTCGGACCAACCGTAAGATGAAAGAAAAAGAGGTTTTGGAGGAAGCAATGGCTTAGCAAATGGAACGTTTTAAGCGCACGATAGATTAAATTCATAATCTTGCAACTCACTTCAAAGGAAACATTGAAAAAGTTTGATGGCGAAGCATTCGCTATCGCATTACGCTGCCAACTGAAGCGGATAATTGAGTATTCAAATTTTCACGACAAACCCGACTCGTTTGTACCACGAGCTGGAACGATTTGGGAACTGATTTTTAAACAAAGAGCGTGGGAGTGTTTTTACTTTTTAAGTCTTTTAATGAGTTGAAGACAAAGAAAGCACATTGCTTTGAGCTTGTGATGAAGGTGGAGATAAAGCTGTCTTCAATCGAGCTTATTTCGATAAAAATGGAGTAGAGAATCCGTCATTCATTCGTTGACAGCGAACGAGCGGTTGAAACGATCGCAACCATTAGCCACTGTTCGCATAGGTCCTAGAAACGGTCTTCATCTAGTCTTGGTAAGTCCTGCCGCTGAATTATTAAAATACTGCAATGGGTCATGAGAATCGCATATTTTATTTATTTATTTTTGGCATGATTCTATTGGAATCTTGATCTAAAGTACAAATCACATTTGGAGACAATTCCTTCTTCGAAGTAATGACAGAGCACCTTGGGCCAGGTGTGCTTGGCCGAGTTGAATAGTTCATAAGTATCATTAAAAGCTATTTTCATCGTAGTTCGGGGATCTTTACAACCGGACAATGGACGAGATCGAACAGGAACTATTGGAGCGTATTTAGCAAGCCGTTACTTCTTCGAGTAGACATTTACTGTGCCATTCACCGTCTAACACGGATCGTTTGGAGGCCGAGGAAACATTAGCCGATCTTTATAAGGTGTATGTTGCCTGCCAGGTGGTCAAGAATGTAGGTGAATTGCATTCCGTTACTATAGAAACTATAGAAGCATCTACGACGGCTGGTCGCACTATGCTACAGTCTACAAATTATAATAAGACTGGTTCTTTGAAGTTATACGTAGACATGCGTAACTGATTGCTGCAACTAATCAGTTCTTTTGCTTGCAGATCCAGGGACAACTTTAAAGGGCAACGCCAAGATTTTTAACGCTAGATTGTCTGGCCCATTCATTTTGCGTATGGTCGCAATTCAACTCAATGCGCGGCACATTCATTAAATTTTTTATAATTTTATTTATTATAATTAATTTATTACGGTTCTGTAGTATGAACAAAAAAATAATGTTTTGACGGAAACCCTCACCCACCTCCTCGGGAAATTTCTGACATTTTACACAAAGTAACCCTTGATGAGAAACGCTTAAAACACTTAGTCAATCTCGTGTTAATGAAGCTCTATCGCTCAAGTGGGACTTCATAAATTTTGTATTTGTATTATATAGTTTTACATCACCTACAGTACGTCATACAGTACATAAAAATATTATTCTATATCGGTACAACAACCTCAGAAGGTCTCGGGCCTGTTTTTTCTGGCTTTCTTTGACTTTATTTAGCCCTAATCGGACAACCAGTCCTGCGTACGGAGGATTCGTCTAGATGATATTTTGGACCGGTCCTGTCGTGTGAAGACCGGCGCCACTTCCAATACACTCCCGGCCATCCCCTCTGAGAACGAACTCTGAGCAATTGTAGTAATTAAGAGCTGTAGTTAACAAAGATTAGTTTGCAAACTAATTTTGTAATTAAAACTTTGGTACTTGATGATTTGAAATCTTCGTCCCTAAGCTATTATAACCAGTTTTTTATTATTAATAATTTATTGCTTATGCTTTTTTTAATCACTTCGATTGTGACGCCAGGAACATTAATAACACTCGAATGTTGCGCTGTGTTCACTCACCTGCCTAACGGCGAAGTAGCACGTCAAATTCCTGGGGTAAATGCCGGGAAAGTTGGGCGACTGCAATCGGCAAACCTTCTTGTCGCAGTTGGTGAATATTCGCGAGCAGAACGTACCCTGCATAAGATCCCCTGTCGGATGGGAAGAAACGGACGGTGGGGGGAAAAAAAAACAATCAATACCGAAAACGGGCCCCCTGCAGAACACTAGTAAAATGGCCGTAATTGCTGTGGCACGATAATGATGGTACGTCACGTCACGGACGCGTCACAACCATTACCTAGGTAGTACTGCGGTTCGGTGTAGTTTAGCTGCTTGCGGGGTGGCACGCCGGACCCGAGCGGCATCCAGTCCGTCGACCCGTTCATGCGCCCAAACATTGAACCGCCTCCGTGGAGCGTGGTGGAACCACCGCCCCGCTGCAGTCCAATGCCGCGCGTCATATTGTCGTAGGTCGTCGGATAGGGCAGATCGTTAGCACCGAGCGATATCATCCGATTGCGTTGCTGGCCGGATCCCGTACCGAGCCCGGTTTCCTGGTACGTCTGATGCTCCGAGTGTGCGGTCGAGTTGGTAAAGTCCTCGATCAGCGGATAGTTCGGGATGTACGTGACATTCGTCCATGGTGGAATGTACTCGTGCCTGTGCCCACCGTACCGTACGACCGCACTAGCACGCGACAACATTTTGTACTGTATCCGGAAGTCGAAGTTGTATCCGCTCTGGTCACGCGAAAGCCTGTGAAAAACAGCAGACAAACTTAGTGAAACTTTGCACAAAATTTACCCAAGTAAAATTTGCAAGAAAACGTGCAAATTCTCTCTCTTTCTCGCTCTCTAAACTACTTAAGTTGTGAACCGTGCCGTTTAAACGGACTGTCATCGCTTACACTCCAAACGGAGAAAGGTGGATCGGCATACTTACTTGAACAGCTTAATCGTCATGACCAGGGAATCGGTCTCGCTGTAGAAGATGGCCGGTCCCCAGGTCGTACCACACCACATGCCACCGACATTGGCACGTTTCGCTTCCGAAACCTGCAGATAACCGTCCGGGCAGCCATTTTCCGTGTACGACACGAACCGTCCGAGGGTGAAGCTGTCTAGCGTCACCTGTGGGAAATAGAACGAGAAAACGGTGGTATGATGCTTTTTAGATTGTGTAATTGGTAGGTCGGCAGGACATAATAAAAAAAAAATGAAACTCTTCATCGGACATAACCCAATGTTTTGGCTGCGCATTTTGAAACAAGTAAGAGTAAACTATTCACGTGTGCTAAAGCTAAATGATGGAGGGAATTTCATATTCACTCGTAATGAAAAGTTGTAGTTGTACAACACACGCACTTGCACGTGTGCTGATTAGTGAGTCGAGTTCCTTCGCGTTTGTTCGAGCAGACGCAATTACGCGGTTGGGAGTTTCTTTGCAAGTGGCAAACAAATGTTCGAGGTTAACGGTTAGTATGGTGCGGGTTAATAATGCTGGCCGTGGATCGTTTGTTGCAAGCGCTGGTGGTTGTTTTCGTGCTGACACAGACACGGCAGCAAATGCTTTTGTACGAAACCATGGCTCAAACATGCCCTCCTCCACCACCAGCTTCTTCTTCTCTATTCTCCTGCGGATAGGTAGGAAACACAATCCCTAAATAATGCATTCGAGAGTTTATGGTTGGCATCAGTGGTGAAGGTGTTGGAAAATGTTGCAATTCCATTATTTGAGCCACAAACTGGCCGCGCACTATAGTGCAATGCCCATCGCTTGAACTAGCAGGATGGCGTTTAGACGTACCCATTCAGCACGTGTGCGCACGTCCGAGCTGGTTGCATTTAATCTGCAATTAACTTGCAGCGTGGAAGGGGTTGGAAAATTATCATTGGACATTGCCACTCTTCTCCGACCTGGATCTCCCGGCTCGTCGACAAGTCGTCCATCGTCACCGCGAGACTCACCCGGGGCAACGAACGAGCGTTTGCACGGGATCATGATTGGCGAGCAGGTGCAATTAGTGTAGTAGGAAAGTGCCTATCGAAATTTTACCACAGAGTGTGGATTTCGTGTGAAATGGGCTCTCAGTGCAAAGGGTATCAAATCCGTATTGGATGGATTGAGGTGGGGGGCGGACTTTCTCGGTAGATTAGGTATGGTATATGAGGGAACCGGGAACCGTCGCCCGGGTTTAATTATGCATTCGCGTTACAAACAGTTCATTATGGGAATGATAAATGATGGCTAATTATTTTCGGCGCTTTCGGGCTCCGGGTCGGCCTAGCTGCATCAATTTCGATTTTGGATGTAAAGTGAGAAATATTATAATTGCCACTGGTTGTTGGTTGGTACACGGATAGAGTGTTTTGGAATTAAAAGCGCATGTAATTTGATACCTTCAATCGAGTGTTCGGTTTTATGTGGATGTGTTCGTGAGAGGAACTTATTTTATTTGGTTTAAGGAATACATTGATGTCACGAGTAAAATTGCCTAATTTTTGCGATTGAAATAACGTTTTAACACATTGCAAACGACTCACTAATGTACGGTTGAGCTGCTAGTGTTAGTAATGCCAATGTGTTAGTAACGTAAGTTAGTTCGTACGTAAGCATTTCAACGCAAAAAAGAAGATTATTGAATAAATTTCTGTATGATATTATTACTGTTTGATCGATTTATTTCTCCAGAAATAATTTCGGCAAGAAAATCACCCTTCAGTGTAGTCTCATAGAAGTTCACATAACATACACAAGAACATTTGGGACTGGGATTGGCTTGACTGAATTTTAATTGATTTTACAATCGCTTAGTGATCTTGTTGTGCAACTGGAGTCTTCTAATCTAAAGACATCGATCGATCGATCGATCGATCTAAAGACATCGCCTGCCAAACAATTATCATGGCTATCCTGATAGACTAGACGACTAAAAAGTATTTTACAGGTTAGGTTGTCAGGTGTTAATTTCTTGTAAAAAAATGGAATCTTGTCTGAGGTGCTTCGAACGTGTGCTGGACTGTTATTTATTAAAAAAATCTGAAATCTTACATAAGTCCACCATAAAAGGTATCAGTTTTTAAAGATGTTTCTTTTTTGTGTAATCCTTAATGTTCGATTTTTGTTTATTTTTAAATGGATAGTTGGTCCAGCATAATGAACATAACAATATGATGATTATATGAGAAGCGGCCGGTGGTGTATTAGTAGCGGCACCGGTCTTCACATTACAGGACCGGTCCAAAATCCCATCCGGATTCCGGACTGATTATCCGGCTACGTGGTTAACATGGAGTCTAGTAAGCCAGAAATGGTATCCATGAGCTAGAAGGTTGCTTCGCCAAGAATAGGGAGAATATGATGATTTAATTTGTTAGATAAAGCTAATAGTATGAGAAGTCCTTTTAGAAAATGCACTTAGCAGGTTGCAGAGATTTATTAAAAGGAAGCTAAAAAATAATTTTATTTAGTTTTTTAATGTGTCTTTTTATGAAATATTAGTATACAAATATTGGGCAAGAGCACGATACGGTGGGAAGAGAAATTTTTACTGTAAAATTTTCCATTTCTTTCAATATTAAATTTTTGATTTATGGGAAAGAAAATTTGTAGGACAATTAATGCGCACTGCATGCACTAGTAAATTGTGTGAATATTTTCTGATAATAATGACAAGTCAATCGGTGTTCATACTTTCGATGAATTATGAAGCTTTGACTGAAAAGCTATTTTGCTTGGACATCGTCCTTTATCGATATATTGATTTGAACAAAGTCAGATACTTTTGAGATTGGCATCTTTGGTATGGAACGTTTACTAAATTGTTATTAAGTTGCGACGTACATGCTTTCTGTATATCTTGCCAAAAAAGGATAAAGGAATCGGCTTTCGGAGTTTTATGTGTGTTCCTATTTTCATCCAAATACTAAAACAACTGGCCTCACAGGAGTTACCATCTGTCAGCCATAAAGCTTTCCTCTTTCATTGTTGAAGTGTAATGAATCCATTTGGTTATTATTTTCATGTTCATCGCAAGTTTCCTTCCACCTTAAGCAAACATGTTTATGCGAACGATGCGAACACGATCCACAAATAATAATCGGGTTCGTATTCAAAACCCTCTATCCGGCCAATGTCGTACAAGAGCAACATCGAACCTGATTGTTCCTCTTGGTGCCGTCTTGGGTAATCACGGCACACGGTACGGTCTGCGTAGTGCTTTCCGCTGAATGAAGCACGTGGGCGCCAGGAGCCGTGTGCCGTCCAGTGCGAAAGGATCAGTCCCCGGGGTGGATACGGACACGCGTATAAGCGTTATTAGTTTCGTTCGTGCGACATGCTCATAAATTAAGACAAAATAGGTTTAGTTTTATGTGCATTTCATCGAGCCCGCTCGTTTCGGTCTCGGTATCCATTTTCGTGCCGTGGCGTTGGCGTTACGAAATCGTATGCTACGGCCTTCGGTTCTGACCCACTCCGGCGTTCGGTTGTGATTGGTAGCCAGTTGGAGTGGGACATATTTTATGGTACACTGGCCGGTCGAATGTCGATTGTATGGGATGGGACACGACGACGCACAACGACGGAGAATCAACCTTGCGACCGTCAGCGCCGGTTGTTATTGTGCTTGACCGATAAATCGATCTAATCTGTTAGCGTAACAGAAACACACAACCGGCTGGTGATATTGGGGCCCGGCGATAGAGCTGTTTTACAGGAAAGAAAACAAGCGCTGCTGGTATGGGACGAAATTAATCGTATTAAATAGCTGACATGACATAACACAGTGTCGCGCGCATGGTGCCCATCCTACTCCATTGCAAGCAATTTTAAATCAATGCGTTCGAAATGCGTTTTAATTTTATTCTAAAAAGTTACGGCAAACAGTGTCGGGTGCATACTGCTCAGAGCTATACATTGAAAAGCGTTACAACAAACAATAAAACCTAATGATGCCTTGTGAAGCCTCTTAAAATAAAACAAACATTTATAGCGAGCTTCAATTAAGTTGTTTGCAGAGAATCATCGCATCACGAGAATACCTACAGCGCGAAGCTAATGCTTCGATTGGGTGACATTTGGTTTCGCTTTTCTTATCCAGGTCAATGGTACAATTTGACCGGAGCATCATGTAACGTAAAGCCATTTTCCCATTAAAGAATGGCAGCGACGAAAAAAGAAAATCAATACAATACACGTATTAAGGTGGCTTCGATTCGAAGAGCAAGCAGTGTTCTGCTATGGCGGGGGCAAGCAAACAACATTCGACGACGTCTAGAGAAGAATGAAGCAGCATTTTATTGTCAGTAGGTAATCTTTTCTCGCTGAAAAGGATGACTTTTCTACCTTTGTGTGGGAAAAGCAATCGTTAAGTGTGTGGATGTGGTTGTTTGACAACAAAGATCGGTACACAACGCTTCTGTTTGGACGTTCTATTATGATCCTATTTGAGTTTGTCCGTAGGTCTAGCTGCTTGTATAAGGGTGAGATAAAGGTGCGGGGCTTTGTCAGTGATCCACGGGCAAATAGGTTGCATTAGATTGTCAGTTATCATTTACAGCAGACAAGAACGAAACGAAATTACAGGTTGTTGTTTGGGTGTTAATTTGATTGATTGTGAGTGTGTTTGAAGGAAAAGAGTTTTGATGGCATATGGTGCAGCAAAGGCGAGCTCATAGACGCTGTATCGTAAATGTTTATTGAAACAAAGTTTAAAAAATGGTAAACTCGTGTTTTTAATATCGTTTTTTAATATTTTTTTTTAGCACTGCATCTTTTCAATCGAAATGAAAGAATATTCCATAACATGAGGATTGAAATGTAATTAATATTACTTTGAACCGAACTGTAATTTGCCAAATGCCTATCGGCATTCTTCCAATACTGGGCGCCTCCATCAAAGATTACAAAGCACCAGGCGTCTCCATTGGCGAAAAAAAAGATTGCCTCCATGTACCACGTGCGATGTGATTGCAACGCATTCGGGGCGTTTCCGGTAGGATTAATTTCGGACCCACATCAAATTGTGCGCAAATAATTTTTACAGGTGGAAAGGTGCACAGCACTGGGCAGGAAAATGACGTAGGGAAATGTTTTTTTGCTTTATTTTTTTACAGTACTAGCTTTGTTCGGTGTTTTATCATTTGATCAAACATTGTTCTCTCCCCGTGGTCCGTGGATGATGGTTGATGAGTGAGCGTAGTAAAAACACGGTTCGTTCGTATGGCGAGGTTGAATGATTTAGTATGCATGAAAAGATCATCGTTGAAACATGTCCTTTTGCGCCATCGGAGACTGTGTTCGAACAGTAGCGAGGCGGTAAGTAACGAGAGGGAAGGGTTAATCATTTTCGAATCAGCAAACTCGCTTTTGTTCGTTGGACGTGGGGTACACGCTTTCGGTTGCCTGCCCGTACACGAACGCAAACCAATCTGATCGTGGAAACACGGTATGGCGATAGGGGAAACCGGCTACGACATTCCATTGCAGGGATAAAAACTTCTGCCACTGTGTGAACGATCAGCGGATCAAGTTTAATTAAATTTTGATGAAACATCAAAAAGCTTTCAGCGGATCGATTAAATTTTCATCATTGCGCATAACTGGGTGGGGTGGGTATGATTTTTGTACCGACTTTTCGATGATTGCAGAACCGGTTTTTAGAAGCGTTTGTCCCGCGGGAGGACACTATGAGGGTGATGAACGGGTTTTGCCAAATAGAATTTGTGACAGGCGAAAAAGCACCTCGGTGGCCGAATGGCGGAAAAAAGAGCGATCGCTTGTCTTTTTGGTGTTATGACATTATTTTCACGATTTATGATCATTCGCAAAACCCTCCGAAGGGAATGTGTTCCAGTGCGTGTGATCTATGTTGTTGGGTTGTTTGTTTTTCTTTGGCCTTTTTTTTAGTGGCCGTTCACCGTGTCACGGATGATAAATTTGATGTATTTGCATGCGGGCAAAATTGAAATTGAAATTCAATGCCAATGCGTTGTGCGAGTTGCGCGGTGTGAACAATAAAACCAACGCACCCTTCCAGGGGAAGGGTAAAAATGTGATCCATGGCCGTGGTAGAAAACATTGGCCGCTAAACTGTGTTTTAAAATGGGAGGGGGGGCAGAATGTGCGTAGATAGCGCGGTAGCGATAAAAAATTGGAAAATAAAATCCCAGTAGCCAACATTGGCGCCTTTGGCAGTTGTACAAACAGTTGCAACCTGCATTCATCCGTACAATAGTAGTTGCACTGGTTTTTTTTTGTCCCGATTCGCTTTACGCTTTTTTACATTGAAATACATTTTGTTGCGGCTGAAAAAGTGGACACAAAGCCATAGCAAAGCTTGATTGATTGATTCAGCCACTTTGACGACAGACCGGACGGTAACGCTTTTGCGTGCAATACACGCTGAAAGCACTTTGACACGTGTCAATGCCTTTTACGCCCGTGGTTTTATACTTACTTTGACCCTGTTTGCGAGAACGATCAACACGCGTTAGCGTGTGAGTGAAAGTGGGGCGTGAGAAAACTGACTTCTCGAAAACCCCACCCTCTTGGCGAATGGCGGCACAATCGAACGACAATCAAAACCACGACGAAGCGATGGCCAATGCACGATGACACTCCTATCTGCGAGTGTGTTTGCGTGCCCCACCTCCACATGCTGCATCTTTGCTTCCTCGTGTTCACTTCTTTGTGTTCACAACACAGGATGTGGGGTGGAGGGGACAAAAGTAAAAAATAAAACCACAAGGACAACGAAACAATGAACGTTCCGGTACGTACCTGCACGATGTCACCGTAGTTGCCACCGGCGGCTGTGAACGTTAGGATGCACACGTACGGTATCCGGTCCTCCTTCGGTCGGTGCAGCTCCAGATTGTACGTCAGCCCGATGTTGCCATAGTACGTACGGTTGCACCCTGAGAATGGAGAACGCAGAAAGCATAAATGGAGCGAAACAGAAGAATTCTTTCGCAAGCTACCGGACCCCATCTCCCGGCGGAAGCTGAACTCCGAAAACAAATAATTGAGAATCAGCCAAAGTGGCCGTGCATCCGTTTTCGTTTTCGTTGTTGTTATTTTCTTGCACGGGTTATAATTCACCCACTTCGGTGCCCACCATGATAGAAAACAGCCAGAAAGGCGAGAGCGAGAATCGTGTGGACACACCCTGCAAAGTGAAGGAAGGTTTTGATTGACTCTCAGTAGTAACATGGCCATCGTTTTGGTTTGTGCGGTGGACGTTTTCGCAAAAAAACAAAAAGGGAGGGAGGATAAACGGCTTCACCTGATGATGGTCTGTGTGGTATGATGGTTTGTCTTTCACCGTTTGGCAACTGTTGAACCAGTATGGTCGCCGGTATGGCGATCAGAGAAGTGGATTGAATTGGTGGAGTGGACTTGAATCAATTACTTTGTGAAGAGTGTGAGTGAAGACGGGATTGAATTCTATTTTGCATCCAACAAATGGAAGTACCTGGCACTTTCGGGTGGATGGATGTACATTGTGCGGTTGGTTGATTGAAACATAGCAAAGTGCACTGCAGGAAGTAATGATGAGAGTAAATGGTACTTAAGTGGGTCGATGTGTTTTTGTACCAAAGTGTGCACCTTTTGTTTAGGCGATAGTTTTAGTACATTACTTTACTGTTGCTGTTAGATGTGCAATCATTTTAACGGCATATCGTGGTTTAAATATTAGTTAAGTTCGTCTGAGCATTTCTGTTAGTGTACTGATACATCAAGTGATGAAAATCAGCTTTATAGTTCAAAACACAGACCGAGCCCCACAATGATTGTCATAGGATCAATAATTTTCATTAAAATAAATCTGAAAGTCAAGCATTTTTTTCCTTCCGTAAGAACGGCAAGGTCTCATAACAGAATTATTTTTAACACCTAGCCGGGAAAACGGTTTGGATGGTCCTGTCTGTCCTGTTGAGGTCCTGTTAAGTAGGACCAGCGCCGTTACCAAATGCATAACCGAATCGCCCCAACAAAACAAAAATAACCATAGGAAAAAAAGACGCATGGTGATGTTCCAAAATGATAAACTCACTTACATTTTTAATAGAATTCCTGCAAAAACGAGCACCAATTGATGAAAACTGGGTTATTGAATAATCAATAGATCCTCCATTACAATTATTTACTTGAAAAATGGTTTGGAGACATCTTCTGATAATTTCTTAAAGAAAACGCTCTATATTGTCTGATGGCAACTATAACCTTCAAAACAGTCCTTTAGTGCTTACGATGTTCATAGACATTTTGAATTATGGTACAGCCGTTGGCCAGGATATTGTGTTACGCATATGTGCTTAGTACAGCGACAGCTTAAATAAGTTGTGCCAGGGAAATAATGAACTTAGAAGATTCGGATTATGCTTTTGTTTAGTTTTAGAGAGAACGAATTAAAACAATAATAAGGTTAAGCTATCGTATTATGGTTACAGGAACAATAACGACAATAGTGGGCTTTATAATCCATGAAAACCGAAGTTTTAAATTTCATTCTAAAATTACAGACACATTTTATCATTAAATTTTGACTGTTTGAAATATTTTCTGCATCATTAGCTCTAAACTGAACACTTACATTTGTACAATAATCAATTTTTAAAGTGGTATAACCCAAACTGATAGACAATTTTTAACGTTTTGCATAGCACAACATAGTTGAATATTATAGACCTTTAAGCTTATATTTATTATTGCTGCTAAACCACAACACCAGTATGTAAGTTTTTATATTTTCTACTACTTCACATGAAAAATTGCAATATTTCATACTTTTTTCATGTACGTTGTATATAACATCACGCAATGTTATCCAAGGTTTAGTATAGAAACAATAAAATATCTTTATTGATGACATATTATAGTCATAAATGGGTCACTTACCCTACCGTTTATCCTTTTATCAATAGTTTGTCATATCGATACACTTTAGCACTATGAAGAAATGCATCATGTCAATGCTCAATCAATATTTTTCTGCTCTTTGACTGGACGCTGCCAGGTCGACATCCGAACTGTGTCGTTAATCAGCTAATACTGCACAGCGGACTTTATCCTTTTGCCCGTTGTAATGAAAAACAAAAAACTTTGCATTCTAGCTAGTAAACGCCCGCTACTCTTTCAATGCACCGACTAATCAAGGAAAACCACAACGACAGTGATGCACAAAACAGTTGTGCCGCTCTTCTGTACACAGTGTCACTGCTATGGCAACAACAACAACGAAAAAACCCAGGCTCGAAATGGAAACTGCTTGGTGTTGTGTGCAGCATAAGCAAGTAAAAAAATGTGACTTTATAGCAGTGTGTTCCTCTTTGTCGCTGTCAAAATTTGCGTGCGGGGGGTTTTTTTTTTGTGCGCTCTCAACCAATCACATCATTTTCCTGCCGCTCGTCATCATCGACGTCATCGTTGTTCCGTTGGATAAGCGATGTCGTCCTATCCGCTTCGAATCGGGAGCTAACTTTACCGTCCCATAGCATTCTTTTGTGTGTGTGTGTGTGTGTGCCCAGCATATTTCCAAAGTATACCGTACTATCTGCGCACTGCATGATGGGTACGATGACGGTATCAACATCGAACAAAAAAAAAACTCCGCTTCAAGTTGCGCATCCAAAAAACAGTGCACCGGAATGCAGTTGTCGAGTTTAATAGTTTCTTTTACCATGCGCTAACACGGTAGGCATTATGCATACACGATTCTAGCCACAGTGTTCCGATTTTTCCCTGTGTTCTCTCGCTGCTGCTGCTATCAGGGCGGGTTGATTTTTTTTCCTCTGTTCACTGCCACCGTAAATTGGTGGTGGTGAAGGTGAAAATCGATTTTACACAACTGGCTTCGGTTAGGACAGTTTTTTTGTTGTTGTGCGATTTTTTTTCCTCGCCAGTTGTACCTGTTTTTGCCGAGTACACACCGATGCACCAGCACCGTAGATTCAATTTTAGCTCCATTCCGGCCTGGGGGGTGTAGTTTGCCGAATTTGACGCCACTCTTTTATTTACGCTAGGCGGGAACTGAACTTAATTCAGGGTTACGGAAAAGCGCTCTTGGGACATGTAAAAAAAAACGCCCCGAAAGGTGTTCAAATGGTACAAATGGTGGCACACCGGTTGTGTTCAAAGGTCTACCCCGTGCATTCACACTCCAATGCCAAAAGTCATTCACATCGTATGTGTTTTTTGCTGCTGTTCCTGTTCGTATCAACGCACTATCAGGTTGGTTTCGTTTACTTTTTCACCCGTGTTGTGTTGTATTACTTCTGCAAAAGCTGTCGGAAAAATTTAACGCAAACAGGCACAAAGTGAAAATTACATCGCCCGAGTACCATTTAGCGTGCGACGATGGCGTAATATAAATACGTTCAAAATGAAATTTGTGCACTAAACAACAAAGGGGCACAAAAACAAACTCGCACATTCGCACGGTTGGTAACGTGAGATTGTTCCTCGCACGCAATCCAATTCGCTGTGTAAAGTTAAAAATGTGGAACTAAAAGTGTGTGTGTGAGAGAGAGAAAATTCGTTCAATGACCTGTAATGTAATGGGTGGTAAAAATAGCATTTCGTGGGTGAAAATTGAAATGTTAGTGTGTGCTTGGTTGGGCGATAATGGGAAACAAAATGCTAAAAGCTTATTCGTTTGGCTAATAGTTGGAAATGCTTTGACTTAGTTTTTACAACTTTAACGCACGTTGGCTGCCATGGTTATCATTTTTTTATTGCCACAAGCATACAAGTACAATGTAAATCATAGGGAGATGACTTGGAACGCGGGGTAGCCAACGTGTTAAATTAAGTTTCGAATAAGGGCACTGATTTGTTAGAATGAATTATCACTTTTACATCCTTCCCAAATTTAATATTGCTATTTGTTTATCAACGAAATAAATTTAATCAATTCTAGCAGCCGATGGCGTTCGACCGTGAGAGGCATACAGGACTTTTGTAGCAGATAACTTCAACACCGCGTAGTGGTTGTAGCGCTTGATAAGTAAGTAAGTATTTGTATATCTGTTACAGTTGGATAAACCATGGTTAATACCACGATCGACCAAAGAATGGGTTTATGTTGAAGGTTTTGTATGGAATACCAACCATTACGTGTCCGGTTTTAGGCACTAAGGTTGATATATTCGTTTATTTACTGGTTAGATTCTAGAGTATAACATTTCATATAAAAAGAAACCATGCTAACAAAGTTGGTAGTTAAAAATACTAATCGAACAAGTCAACTTAAAACTTTTAATTTTACGGATTGGTAATTTTGGAGTGTCTTTGTTTATTATTTTCTACTCCCTGTCATTGTCACTTCAATTTCTGTCTCTTTTGTTGAGTTTTGTGAGCAAATTTGAAAACAATATGATATTTTTGTCATAATCTTTATAAAACTGGTATCTGTTTGTAAGTCGTGCACAAGTGCCTAAATGATGAACAAATGCCAGCAACATAAAAAATCCTTTAAACATAAACTGTGTGCAAAACAAACCAAAAATCTACGTCAAAAAGCCACAAAAACTGCACTGTTGGCGTACGGAAAGCGGAATGCATTCTCCAAAAGCAGCAAATAATGCTTTCCATCATGCATTTCCTTTCACATTAGTATGCCCGTTATTGCATAGCTAATGGAAAATGTGTGGATTTGTGTTTCCGGCCGGTGACAGTTTTTTGTTTCCAACATCTTCACAACACACACATACACACAGACAAAAAAAAAGGTGGACGGCGATGAAAAGAGGTGTCCCTCCGTCTGGCAGAAAGAAAAACGCAAACCGGAAAGAAATAACGACAAATTGCAGTTGAATGTTCCGTCGGGTGTGTGCTTTCTTTTTCCACGTCCCTATCTTTAGCATCCCAGCTGCATTCGACAAACTGTGTGTGTGTGTTTTTCCGACTGCAAACAATGGAAATGGTTAAAGAGAAATCCATTTCCGGCAGCATTGGGGCAGCAAGCGTACGCGGGTATACTAGGCAGCAGAAGTTTCGTCAGCACCGCACAGAAAAGTGTGCCATTATGGAAGGAACATTGTTTTTGCTGCTGAAAAAGAGAAAAAAACTCCAGCCCACCGCCCATCATTCGCGTTTATTGTTTGATGGATGAGAATAGCTTCCACAAGGAGGAGGTTGAGGGAAAAAAACAACATTACCGGGAAATAGTATGCCGCTTGTCGGTGGTTGGTAATATGCCGTCGGAAAGGAAAGCTTTTCCTTCGCACCATCCCGCTATCCCGCTATCTTCCCACCCCCGCTCGACCGGAATGTATTACTTACGTGTGCAGAAGCGTGGCTCGTCGCTGCCATCACCACAGTCATTCACATTATTGCAGTACTTGTCCCACGGAATGCACCGTCCATTAGTGCAGGTGTGCTCGGACAGGGCGCACTGTTGCCGTTGCGGAGTGTTGCCACCCCGGCTGTTGTAGTACGTTTGCTGCGATTGTTTTTGGCCAGCGGCTGCGGCAAGGGCCAGCGCCGTCGGTTCATCGCTCGAGATCAGTACGGCAGGGTGGGAAGCGCTTCCGGATTTGGTTGTCGCGAGTGTGACCGTGAACAGGGCGAGTGTTGACAGTGCTGCCAGCAGTGTTGCCACGCTCGACGGCCCCAGGGACCATCCATGACGACGGTGGTGCGATTTGTGACGAAAGCCTCGATGCTGACTGCTTATCCCCGTCGGTTCGATCGTGCACGATCGCGACGTACCGTTGGACATTGGGTGTGGGCATGCTGATGAGCTTGGCTCATCGGATCGGGGTTTCATTTGGCTTGTGTATGTATGTGTGTATGTGTGCGTGTGCGTGAGTGCGGTTGGCAAGGGTTATTTTAGTTGTGATAGCGATTGTTCGTGACCATCTCCCCACCCAAACGACTTGAAAGCTGCCTATAGCGTCCGAGGGAATACTATTGGGTGCAGCACGATGTTCGATTGATTGGAGACTAATTTGACAGCCGAGATTGAAAATGTTGAAGGTTTTAACGTAAACGTTTTGCGTGATTCATCGATGAGGGGCAAGAAACCATCTGGAAAGGCAAAAAGAAAGAGAAATATGCGTTAATTAATTGCTCAGTTGCGAATCAATTGATCAAATTCAAGTAAGCGGAAAGGTAATTTGTTGGTTAGATCTGGAGTAGGATTGATCCAACTCCAGGAATGTCCATGAAAATTTATTTTAGAATTTCTAGAAAACTTTGGAAAACCTATATGATCATTGCCTGAAATTACTATTGGCAGTTAATTGGCCATTAAAAATTGTATTATAATAATTGTTAAAAAACCTTTGGAAATAGGACAAATTTCGTCTATAGACAATCGTGTTTTAAAAACTGAGACTCCTAACAGTAATCTTATCGGATTCATCGGATTAATCCAGAGCAACTCGAATCAACTCCGGACTCATCAAAGCTCAGACAAATCATCAGAGTCTTTGTGGATTTGTGACTCCACTCTAAAAATGGCGTAAATACACTGAGCTACGTTTTTTCTTGTTTCTTTTTCGGTGGAACTCTCAATGCTAATTATTGGGTAAATGATAACTTATAAATTTAGAATTATGCTCTTTAAGAAAATTCTCGTACTTACTAGTGGTGATTTCGAATTATGTTCGAAATTTTAAAAATAAAAATATTGCTGAAAAAATAATTAATCTCGAATAAGTCTCGAAAATGTGAAAACAATTATCTGAAATATAGCTTCGTCCTTCTTGGTCCTATGCATGGGCAGAGGTGGTAACATCATCATTACTTATGAAATAATAGTATGCCGAATAAGGATGTCATTGATATTTGTCATTAGTCCCTGAATGTATGCAATCCGCTTTACAAAAGCATGCTTTTAACAATTTCATTGCACCAAAAAGCTTTAAATTAGCCTTCTAAATGCAGAATTAGCTTTCGCAACATTTCTCAAAGTAAAAATGCTCACCAATCATATTCCCACGACTAACAGTATCACTCGATTGTTAGTCGAAGCTTCATTTAACACTCCGCACAAGCAAAATCAATAAGCTTCGTATCGATTTCAATTTGTACGGTAAGCTAACGTGCAAACGATTGCATCATACTGGTCAAATGTTTGTTCATGTCGTCACATCTGAAGCGTGCGGTGCGCGTCCGTGTTGTCTACTGTGTGCTTAGTTCAAACAGCGCGAATACGCCGCATGAGTTGAAATCAGATATCCAGCACTACGAAACTAGCCCACAATGGTTTGGTTTGGAAAAGTCCAACTGTGAATGAAACCGGCAGCCCAGAACATGTACAGGACCGACGCGATTCCGCAATAGCCACTGCCGGTTTTCCTACAGCATTAGGCTGTATAATCCGGCAGCTGTGGACGCTTTTCTCGACGCGTCTCGCCTTGTGCGCTATCATCATGTCATATGCCATGCATTCACCACACGGACCGGAAATGGGGGGATAAATATGAGATGCGAGTTCTCATTTCCTTCGTGCGAGTTTTCCATCCCCTGGTCCGGGTCCCGGGTCGAACAAAGAGATCGTCTTGCACGTGTTGGGACAAGTGACGGCTGGATGAAAAGAAGTCTCCCTACAGCAAGCATACATTGTGTTGGCAAAGAAATTATTGCATCAAATGTCCATCGTTACTGGCGGTGGTGTTTGCGCGGATCCGAACTGTGGATCATCATTACTCAGGTTTCATCGTTGGTGTTATAATTTTGTACAAACGCTGGAGCTGTTATTTGCGCTGGTTGTGGTGAAATACTCGGAACAGTTGTGTCGCATTGTTGGCAACACGACAAAATAAATAAATTGATCGCTGCGTGCTGGTGACAAAACATATCGGACGGTGAAATTAGTATTAGACGTTAGTGGTACTTTGGTGGAGCGAGAATTATTTGAGTGATAATTAATGTATGATGAGTGTGCTGAAGTAATCATGAGCGTATTGATTTATTGAAAGCGAAATCAGGCGGACGACATTGTTGAGTTATGATTATGGTTTGATACCGATATTATGCGGATACAAATGTGGTTTAAAAGTTAATGATGAAGTACTCATACGCGCAACGGAGCTGGAATTGAATCGACATGGTAAAAATAAGAGTGTCAGTATTTCCTCACTTGATATCTATGCAATCCAGTCTATCCCGGTTTATGGTACGATTTCATGGCTCATTAACGTTCCATTCCTTTGTGCGCCTCTCTTCTACATTTCTAATCAAACGATAAACCATTCTTCACTCGATCGTAACGCATAAAATGGTGGCTAGTTTTTCCCACTTTCTTCATCCTGCCTAGTAACAACAGGATTCCTGAGACCATTGAGCCATTTCTAGGTAAAGCCCGTGAGGTTTTACTTTAGTTTCTGTTTAGGTCCACGCTCATTCGCGTGCCAGAAGTATCAGTTGCAATTTTATCGACACGACGACGACAACGTCGAGCATAAAACCTGACCAAAACCACCTCTTGGCATGATGCTTGCAGACGTGGAAAACGTGGAAAATGTAGGGAAAAAAACGCAATAAAATCCGCGCCAAGGAACGTGAAACATTTATCGCCCCTCGGAACGGAACATGCGTTTTCTTGCGTGTCGTCCCGGCGTACAAACGTTGGCGTGGCAGTCAATTAAAACATCTACCCGTGCGTGTGAAGAATGTGGGAAGGAGAAGCGGGCCGTTTTTGGGGAGTACCGTGCTACTTTAGGTGAGAAATTAATTCACGCAGTTTTGTTTCGGTTGTTGCAGGGTCTGTCGCGGTGCCAGCGATGGAATTGATTGCGGGGTAAAGGCAAAGGGACACATGTTGTTGGGTTGTTGAAGGAACGCACAAGATAAGCATAGTTGAGCTGTTGTGAGCGTGTTTTTGTAGTTGAGCCCTACTTTACCGGCACAGATTAAATGATCGCTACGGATGGTAGTCTTACGGCAAGAGGATGAAATATGTTGTATTAATTGTTGAATAACAGCTTGATTTGATGTTTGTATCAAATTATACTGTTTAACTTCGTGTAATTGTTTCTAAATCATTTTCAATTAATGATTAAATTAAGACTGAAGGGGATTTTTAAGAGGGAGCTCAATTTACTTTGGAATCTTTCACTACACGAATTTACGGATAGCTTTCTTTTGATTCGAAGCTGCTGATAAAAAATAGTTGCTAACTCCTGCGTAAATTTCTAACCTATAAAGAAAGAGTTTTATTTGTTAGCATTTATATTTGCATATTTATATTATTTTAGATGAATGCTCTTGTTACTTTCCTACTGGTGAAGAGAAATGTTCCAAACTATGGCATTGGATTTAGAAGAACTCTAAACGACAAGCATCAGATAATATTTTTTTATTTTTTTTTATTTTATGCACTATTAACGACGTATAACTGATCTTGGAACATTTTGGCAGATTCTGGAATGGAACGATTTCGCCATACAAATGGGTTCCCAGAGCATTTTATTCGACATAATTGAATAGGATTATGCTTTTTTTAAAGTTGGGATCGGATCAGATCAACTGTTACAACTCCTCAAACTGCTCATTACGATTACCAACTGACTACTCCGATCAATTTCGAACGAATTTAAAGTTTCACTTAGACAACGCTTATTATCTGTGTTCATCGGGGCTCGATGTTTCCTGGCTAATAACACGGATAATAGCCACATCTGCTTTTTATGATAAAATCAGAGGGCTTTTCAAAATGTATAATTTATTTTTATTTTGTGGTTAATCGTTACAAAAGAAATTGGTAGTTGTTGTGAGAATTTGAGCATATTTTATCATTAAAACTATTAAAACTAACTACTATTGGATATTTCATTTCTTCCGTCAACGGCGTTGCAGGGAATATGCCAAATAATCCCATGAGCGGTAAACGTAAATCGATACTTGTCAAAGCTTTCTGACACTGAATGCTACGTAAAAATGTGAATTGAGAATGTGTTAATAAGAATTGATTCCAGCTTATGCATTTTCCAAAAATTGGTAAGAATTTTAGCTATATCTAACCACAATCCTGTTCAACTTGAAAAAGATCTAGGAATATCGCCTGCTTTTACATTTGAACTCACAAACCCCGTGTAAATCATGTCCGTTGAAACATGACGTTTCATTAGCGGGCAACCGTGTTGTTATCTGGCACCAAACAAAATAAAACATAACAAACACAACACATCATGGCAATCTAACATGTGATTCGTTTATTGCTCACAATTGGTATTACATCCATTTATTCCTTTGTCATCCTTGCTGCAACATAACCGACAAAACCACCAGACCCGTTGATCACATATTCGCAACCACCCGAAACCCGCCGCTAACAACGGATTTTGATGCCATTTTTCATGTTTACAACTGTCATCCCATTACAACTAACGTCGTCTTCGTTGTTCGTCCACGTTCCTCCACATGTATAACGTCCCGTGCCGGTCCGATTTCAAAAGCCATCGCTTTGAAATTATGCTGCCATTCCAGTCCCGTGAGCCCTCTTTTTCCGCGGGCCTCTTTTGTCAAGCTCAACCCAATTTTCCACACGTTACGAAGCTTAAAAGTGAAAATCTTTTGCGAAGAGAGACATAGAGAGAGAGAGAGAGCGAGAGACAGAGAAAGCTAAAAGTCACACTCGATACATTCCATAACGGATGCTCCGGTTGTTGGAACGCAGGATGAAGCGGAAGTTGGCTCACAATCGCCTTCGGATTCATCTTGACATCGCAATGGCGAACGCGTGTGGCGGCGGTTGTGTGGCGTATAAAAATAAACTGGACCAAATTTCCCCAAACCGTGCACAAGCAGGCACAGGCAACAGCAGCCCGGGCAGCCCGTTGATGCCAGTTTGCCAGTTGACAGAGAATTTTCAATTTAAATATGTTAACGCAAGCAGACCGAACGGAAAATATCATCGGTCTGTCAGCGTCTGGTGGTTCTGGCCATCTCCCCAAGCCCTGGCAGGATTGCTGGAGGTGAAATTTTGTCGTGTGGTTGTTTGGTAAACCACCGCGCACCGCCGTTCCTTCTTCTTTTGTGCATTTATTTTCTTTTGGATTTTTTCTCCGTTGGTACACCATGAGGAATATTGTGGTCTTCATATTCTCAAATTTAGGACAACCGTCACCGGCACCAGCGGGAAGAAGAGTTGCTGGAATTTTTGTACTTGGATGCTACGGACCAATTCCCACACGGGGTACCATTAATGCAAACAATGTACTCCGCTTTGGCGTAGTGCAAAACTGACCAGCATCATCATGGGAGGGATGTAGTGTAGTTTTGAAAGCAACTTTCTTCCCTGTATGCCACCACCGGCACACATACAGCGCGCTGATGTGAGATGATGTTGTTGAGCTGTCTTGCACTGCACGACACGTGTCCTTTGGTGAGGTGGGATGAGTGACGCAGTGTTGCCTGTAGCCAGTCACAGAAAGAAGCACAACAGAACAAATAAAACTGGAGTAAACTGGATGACGATGATGATGATGATGTTGTTCTACTGGCCTGCTTTTAACGTTCGCTCCCGAATAGGGGTTGGAGCTGTTGTGATCTGTCTGACCGTGCTAAAGATGACACGAGTTGACGTAGGACATGGATAAGCAGTGATAGCTCTCGGTGCTATTTTTCATTTCATCCCGAAGCAAAATGCAAATGAGAGTCGTTTGATTACCGGAATCCGGTGTGGATGGGGCTGTTTTTCGGCAGAAAATAGTCGATGAAAGGAGAATGATTTGCACAGTTGTTTAAAGGCATCTCCGCTTGAACGCTTGAATAAAATCAAACATCTTCAACACTGGGAATTGAAATGAAATGTTGATGATAACACGAGCTTGGAGATGTTCTGAAGAACACGAGATGGAACAAAGTTCTCACTTTGGGTTAACACGATCGGAATGTTTTTTGCCGAATTCGAATTTCACTTCGAATTTTAATAACTTGTGTGTGTAATAACTTCCCTCGTTCATAAGTGGATGCTTTTTGCCCACAAAATAGTAGTGAACAATATATAGAATGAGGCGCTCAAGAGGCAAACTTTTGCTCGATGCTGATAGATACGCGCGTATGGGATGCAATGGAGAGAGAAAAGTTCTTCATTGGTTGTTGGAAGGCGTGTTTGGCAAACAATTTATCATTTTGCATGAAACTTTAATGTGAATATTGCTGGGAAGTTTTTGATTTTGTGCTGAAAGGCGTACTGGAGGAATATTGATTATGGATCTGGGCTAAAGTTGAAAGCAGGTATGGATAGAAAAGAAAATGTGGTTCCAAGTTTATTAATCATAGCTAAGTCTGTTAATAATAAATTAAGTAAGTAAATTAACAAAATAGTTTTCAAGGTTTTTTAGCAAACATTTGTGCTACACTAATATGAAAAACACTGCGTACCATTAGTGTGAAATAGTTTGGTACATAACAAGACTTTTTCATATTGACAATGGCTATAACAGTCAATAAAATGTTACGCAACATGTTTGAACCAATATACACCTTACTAACTAGAATGTATATTAGAAACTAACTTGCTGGAATTATAATGATACTGATAGAAACTGATGACAATGTAGGCGTAATAAGATGCATAGACTATCAACATCAAATATTAGCGTCAATTCCACCGTGTCGTATGTCCCGGTTCCATGCACATAATCTAAATCCTGCTGGAAAACAGATCCCTCCTCACAGTAACCGCCGAGTGCCATCCGTGGCTGTGGTTTCTTAATGGAGCAATTTTAACGACACGATTTCCATCGACCCGTGCGGCGTTGTCTAACTTAAGGAAAGATAGTAAAAAAAAAGAATCCAGTCCCGGCGATAGAACCCGACGACTGGCAGAAAAATCGAGCAAAAATGATGATGAGGAAAATTTTTGCTTGCTTGCATATGCTGTATTACCACAGCTCTACCGAGTTTTATTTGTTCCCTTGAACACACGCCCCAAGCGAAGCAAAAAAGGGGTTAGCAATGCTTAGTTTGCTTCATTTTTCCTTCCATCAACGAGCGTCGAATCGATATCACTCGAAAGGCCAATGCCAATTTCCAGTTATTCGTTTCCGTACCACCCATCTTCGGTGCTGGATTGCGGATCCCTCGAATCAGATCGAAGGCACCGACATTATTATCCTTTGCGTCGGTTGAAGACACATATCGAGCACGTGGTATGGGAACGTTGGGACATGTGGCGAAGGTCGATGATTTTACCAGCAACGCTATATTGGCTGTGAATGCAGCGTCCTCCTTCAAGCTGGATATTGCCAGCTGTGGTAACTGTGTGTACATATGTCCTTTCCTACCCTTTGGCCCGCTCATATAATAACGGGCGAGGGCGCATCTGCATCCGAAGCTCGGATAGACGATAAAAATGTGATTGAGTTTCGAAGTCTTAATACATCCGCTCACATACATACCAACATGCCAAAAGCGATATTGATGATGAAGGAGACCAAACAGATTTGCTTGATTCATTGCAGTTTATGGAAGGAAGGTTTACCATACCACGCTGCAATCAGGGGATAAACCCTGGAAGTAAGTTTCTTACGAACACGATTAAGTAAACTAGGAAAACAAGTGTAGTTTTTTATTATTTTTGAAAAATATGAAACTATATTAATGGATACTAATCTAGAGAAAATACCACACCCATGGAACGGGACGCCACTAAAAAAAGCCACTAAAAGTAACCCTTTTATTATCTAGACAATTGCATCGATTGATTAGACTGTCCGAATAAAATTTGCTATAAATCTGCTATTAAAAGCAAGGAAAAGAATGCTATAAAAGCACAGCCATTGTTGGAACAATGTAACACGGCGAATATAAATCACCACATGAAGTAATGGCTTGATTGACGATCGGTTTTATATTTATACACTAAAAGGCAATAAATGTTTGCTATTGTTGCATTGAAGACGTTTATTTAACGAACGGCACCAAGCATACGACCCACTCGCCCAGCATTAATCACGAGACCTCGTCTCAAGCCTCAATGAGGCAACATTATGGAACGCATCAATGATCGGTTAAATGACGCCAATTTAGCAGCATGCGGCAACCAGGAACTACCCCAGCAAGGGGGACAAAAAGCGCCGGACAGTATCGACCAATCAAAACTGCAAAACTGCACCATAAATTTTGCTCCGAATGCAGCAGTGATTTAAATTAACTCTTCCATTTAATGCCGTACACATAAAAATCCACTGTCCGGTGACGTGACCAGGATGAGCGCGTGGGGGTTTGCGCGATGCCAGAAAGAGCAAGGTGACACTTCAATTTCGATCCCTCATACACGCTGCGGATTGTCACTCGAGTGGCATTCATCCACTCTCCGTTTCTCCCGACAGAACCGATTCCGACTACAGAACCGGAAGTGGCACACGTGCCAACCGGCTGCCGAGGTCATTTATTGATAATGCGTATACAAACAACCCCAAATGAATGTGGCTTGTGTTTGTTTAAGCCGTCCGTTTTCCGTCCGACTGTCCCCACCGCGGTTTGGCTGTGTTCGCTGTGGGTGCCGTCGCACGCGTAAGCGTTCCTGAATGCATTTTTAATCCCCTTTTTGCGAAGTGAGGTGATTCGCTTCACTTTGTCACCCGCATTTGCTTCAGCTGACCTTTATTGTTCGACATTAACGCCAATGTGGTCGCTTTCAAATCTTCATCTGGGCAAACCCTGATTCGGAGTGTGCGTATCGTTGTTCGGTCTCGCTCGCCCCGAGTGTAGTGCCGTTTGGAGTGTTTTGTTTGATTTTATTTAAATTGCATTTTACGCACGAAAAAAGCGTTGATTAAAAAACGCTTAAGCTGCCATACCCGGTTCAAGTGTCCGTGGGTGGTAGTTCGGTGGTAGTTACAGTAAATTAATTTCGATTTTTCAACGATGATAACGGGAAATAGTGGGTGGTTTGCATGTGCACAAAAGTGGCATCGTATTTTCGAAAAGCTTTCCAACATAGCCCACTAAATGCCAAATGTCACCAACGTCAGGTTGGGTCGGGTGAGTAGCAAGTGGAGAACACCATGGGCGAAGTTAAAGGTAAACAAAAAACAAAAGAACGGGAACGGGATTATTATGGTGCTATGGCGTTGTCGGTTTCGTAATAATCCGGATTTATTTCGACATGATTGTGGGAATAGTGGAATCTAGTGCTTTATACGTTTAAAAATTAATCCGCTCTGTTCAATGGGTTGCCGGATTAAGCATTCAAATGATTGTAATTTTGATAAATTGCTGCTAGGAAACAGGTGCATGCGTTTTATGGATTTTTTTATTGTGTATTGTGAAACAACGGGAAGCTGTGTACAGATATCTGTTCCTGTTTTGCTACAAATTGTCAAATTTGATAAACAATGCAATACGTTACATTTCTTTATATCGACGAAAACGAATTGTGATTAGTTCTATGCGCATTATTTTTGAAGCAAAAAATCGAGCATGGAGGTCGCCTCGTTGATTAAGATAAATATGTTTCTTACTAATATACAGGGTTTCGTATCATAAAGGGGAAAAATTAAACCCGCTTGGTGGAATGTTGCAATTCATTGAGGGATATTTTCAGGGAAATATTTGGGATTTTTTTCTAAAAACGCTCTGTCAATTTTCGTCATTCTTGTAAGGAAACAGAGAGGACGGTGAAACAGATAAATGAAGCTGTGCTGAATGCTGCTTTATAACTGAATATCTTCTCAAGCAATGCTTAAATTGCGTAAGCATTTCAGGCATAGATATGCTCAGGATTTTCGGGTCAATTTAAACTTTTGCATGTTGAGATGCTGTTTCTTGATAATGGTTTTCTATGGCGAAGTGCAGAATCTGCTTACCTTTGAACATTAAAGAAAACAATCTTAGATTTTTTAATTCGAATAAAGGTGCAATACTAAGGAGTTTCTAGAGTAAAAAAGATGACTGTGCAAATCTATTCGTTAAAAATCTTGAAGGTTGTGATTTTATAGCAGAAATTTAAACAAACCGAAGACAATACAATCAAAAATGAATGTTGCAATTTGACGGATAGCTCTACAGAGCGTTTTTAGCTAAATTCCCCTGTAAGTATGCACATTTCCCCTTTATGATTGCAAATATCCCCCGATGAATTGCAAAATACTACCAAACAGCTGTAATGTTTCCTTATATGAAACGAAACTGAACCCTGTAATTATAAGACAACGAGGTAACATTCATGAGAACTCCCATATGAGGATAAAGATGAGGCTTAAAGCACTCTTCACTAATTACTACGGGTGATAGCCGGAAATGCTATAGGATTCAATTGTGTAAATATTATATCCATTACCGGGAAAGTTCTTCAATTAATACGACTCCTGAATTCTAATGCAATGATAGTAAATAATGACCTTTCGGAAAAAAATATGTCTTCCAATATAAAGCACCGTGAAAAAAAGGAAAGCGCACAAAGATTTGTCCAGATCCTTTCAAAGAAAGAAATTTCAAATGTAACGACATAATAGCAAACGGGACAAAATGAATTTTTCTTCAGCCTTCAAATGGGTCATTAATCTCTTCGTTAATATGTACAAAATGCTTTCCCTGCTGAAGCCCGAAGCCCCTTACTGCAGATAATAGACGCGACGTCCTTTTTGTCCACTACTCGAAAGCACTCAATCACTTCCTAATACATGTACGTTTACATTTTCTTTTTCGTTTGCCGTGGACTTCTCGACCCACATCGCATAGCGTTTTTGTGTTTGGTGCACGACATCATCGGCCTCAGATCGTTTCTGGCCAGTACCAGAAAGGTTTCGTTTTGTTTCAGACACAAAAGTATCCATCGGGAAGATACCACTTCCATTTTGTGGTTTGTTATCGTGGAAGATGCTGTGACAGCTAGACCGAAGCAGAACTGTCTCATAAAAACGAATGACTCGAGCAGCGGCAGCATAATGTGGTTGTGCTGCATACAAATGGGTTTTCTGCACTTCGGCCCAAGGTACCACCGAAGGGAAGTTCATTATTCACTGCGTGCCGTGGGAGAAAAGTGACACCGTTGATATTTGGACGAAATAAAAATGCGGGCACTTCTGTGGGACCGATGCCCATTAGATGAGAGTTTGTAAAAATTAGTGCGTTTCTTTTTGTTTGGTGATCTTCGGGGTTCTAAAGGGGTAAAAGAAAATAGGATAGTATGGTGTGTAGATCGGTTTTTTTTTGGGTGTGAGGTGACAAATGCAAATGCTTTTGCTACAAAATCCGTGCTGCAGTATGCTAATAAAAAGATGCTGTACAACAACCTCAAGAGGTGTAGACCTGCCCTCATTAACTGATGGCTTTCTTGAACTTAATTAGTAAGTCCGCAGTTGAATAGACAATTTTGCTTACGGCAGGTTGCTACGATTGGGATTTCGACCCAGTTGTGTAGTGTGACGATCGGCACCGCTTCCAAAACACTACCGGGCCTCAATACTCCATCATAACCGTGTAATTATCAGAAATAAAAATGCCGATCTTATGATAATTTTACGCCAAGTGAGTCACAAGCAAGTGAGTCATAAACCGAAAATATCCTTGCCTTTGATTTAACTAACAGCGCAAACTCTAAGTTATAAAAGTTTTGCTTATGATTCGAATGAAATATGCAAACTAAGACATGATAAATGAGACTTTAAATCCAAAACTGGTTTTTAATACAAAAAAAAAAACAAGAAGTTGTTATAGTTTTAAGAAGCATGTGGAGATAATTGACGATCATTTGCATCGTCTTACTTATTTTTTGTTCTAATTTAGAGAGATATTATGTTATAGAGATAGCAAGTTAAAGAGAGATAAATGAAAGTCGAGTGTAGAGCCCACTGATTGCTCGGTGGTGTATTGGTAGCGGCGCCGATCTTCACACATCGAACAACAGAAACAGAACAACAGAAATGCCAAATGTCAAAGAAAGTCAGAAATGGCGGGCCTAGACCGCTTGAGGTTGTGAACGATGAAGAAGAAGTAGAACCCACAGATACTTTGCAATTTGCTATAAATGATATAAAAATAGCATTGCACATTTTGCGTTGAATATTGAAAAGGAAATTTGAGAACTCATCTTAGCACAGCATATCGAAACCATAAACATTTGAAAGTACTAGACGAAAAAGGTCAAAACCATAAAATGGAAAATGTACAGGCTAATCTAGATCAAGATATGATATAGAAAACTGTAAAAATAGAAAATCCTATATCATGTAGAGGACGAGAAAAGGGACGACATATAGGGAACCTTCGTAGAAGATGATCTTCGTTGAGTGTTCTGCTGCAAATTTATATTCCAAACATGACGCTCAAGTCAACCGATGTACACAATTCGGCCGCTTCTCTGTTTTTGTTGTTGTATAATCTATAACCGCCACAGTAAGTAGAACCTATAAAACCCCTCGGTGCACTCACTCACACACGCACAACCATCCAAAATTCTGCCCTCCCGTAATACATCCACCGGGACCGAGGCCAAAATTAACCCATTTTGCGTAAATGTCATTATAAAGGAAAAGTAGAAGAAGTAGATTTATGACGGGGCGCATTCGTTGGGCCCGTAACCCGTAACCGCGTAAAGAAACCCGTAACCGCAAACGCTGTGGGGGTTGTTCATCCCCCCACAAAATGTGTCGGTAAGGAAAAATGCCGAAAAAGAAGCAAAGTGACTGGAATGCGAGTGTGAAGGAAATATTGCAAGACATACGACATACGATGAGAAAAGCAAGAAGCTTGCACAGAAAAGCTTTGTGTGGCATCAAAGCGGAAACAGCAAGTATCAAGTGTTTCGAAAATCGAAACGACACAATCCGTTGTGTGCCACGATGTAACAGCGGTGTATTCTTTTGCACCTACACCAAGAATGGGGACATTCGAGCTGGAGACACATGGTGGAAGAGGGTCAAAGAAAAAACCACGCGCCACGTGGAAGATGTATGAGAAAAAAAATATAAAACCCGCTAACTTCGAGCACAAGTCGTCCTTCCGGTCGCGGTCGTACCGACGGCAGGCAAACGGAAATGAATTGCTTTGGACGAAATTTACGAGCTTGTCGTTCGTTTCAGATGAAAATAAATTTATGCTTTTTTTTCGCGCTCGACCCGACCTCCTGTACACCTTACCGTGGCAAAGCAGCAGCGCAACGTGCTTTCTTGGGGTTGCCAACTTAAGTAGGCTCTCGGTAACCGGCACTGCCGCTGCACACTGCACACAGCGATTGAATCCGAGGTTGCTGTTTGTTTCCGGCAAATAGGGTTGCGTTTTTGGCACGGATCTGAAGGACCTTCGGGACAGTTTCGTTTCTTGTGCGTTATGAAGGGATAAACAAGAAAGGGACACAAGGAAAAGCTTCAGTTTGCAGTGTCGTAAAACCGCACGAAACACTCCGGGGTTGAGAAGCTTGCACACGTGAAAAAGGGCGTAAAAAATGGCATAAGAGCATGGTGCCTCGTTTAAAGTATCCCGAAGAACACAAATAACGATATTTAAAAACGATCCTAGGTAAGTGTGTGCTTGGTGCTCTTTTAACGTTTTTGCCTCCTTTTGTCTCCAGGAGAACGTCTAAAATCCTATTCCTTTTTTTTAAGGAAGTGATGCTCAACGCATCCTGTTGTTGTTTGCCGGAGAAGGCCACTGTGGCCACCTTGGTGGTGGTAACACCTTCTCCATCGAAGTTTGCGTTATCCTTGCGAGGCGTACCTTGCAACGGAAACAAAAAGGGCGGAAAGCAAAAACAATTTCTTCCCTTGCTTTGGTATTTTGGACATTTGTAAACGTAATTGAAGAAAAACACTTGGCACAGATAAGACGACCGCGATGGCCGGATGGGAAGAAGGGAGGGAGGGACGAAGTGGTTCCGGTTGTTGGTGTGGTTTGGCATTGGCATTTGAGGGCCGTCATTGCCATGAACAGAGCGTCAAGACACAACGATGATGATGATGATGATGATCCAGGTTTTGGTTTCGGTTCACCAGCTTTACTACTGTTACTGATCCATAAATAATGTGACCCACCCGCAGACAGAATGTCGCAAATCGTAGCTACTTTGTATGAAAATGGTAACCAACAAATCAAGCGTGAAACCAACACGATAACGTGCGTTACAACTGGGTCGCGGTGTGGAACATTCCGGAAGACAACTCGCACCATTATCGAAGCAGAATTAGTTCCATTGAAGGTTTGATTGTATTTTATGCTTTCAAGTGTTTTCGTTCGCATTGGCAAATGTGTTTCGATTCAATTGCTTCAGCGTTAGCTAAGGTAGATACGAATGGGTTATGGACAGTCAGCAGATATGTTAGAGAATGAGCTTAAAGTAAAAGAGCATCATGAGGGAGGGTTTAAAAAGAAAGACTGGTTTCAGCGATTTTTAAAAGGAGTTTCATACGGGATAACGGGATCGTTGCACGAAGTCTAATTCTGATAATACAACAGCACTGCAACACAACATACAAGTACAGCAGTGGCTAACGATGACGGCCATATTGACTTCGGGAGCATCCGAATAAATGGTGCTGCTCGTCCTAAACAAGTGGGATTATGTAACTTAGTGACAGCGACAGGGCCATATGCTTGATATCCTTCTCCATCAGAATAAGCATTCAAGATTCCTACACCATTTATCTGACCTCAACCTCGAATTAGCATAAATAACATGTACTTAACCTCCAGAACTTAAGGTGATCTGGAATATGGTCACAAAATGTTTTGCTGCTATAGTCGCTATGTGATTGTTTCTCTTGACCTAGCCTTGGCTTTCATACTAACAAATCAATGGCGAGTGTTGCACGTCAGAATAACTTCGTTTCTCCAGCAAAGATTTGGATTTGGAACTTGTGGAAGGCAAAGATTTTACCGAAGATCGCCAACAGTCCTCAGATGGGTCGGACAGATTTTTAAGCAACCCTTTTATTGGAGATTAGAGATTGGACCAACGCAATTTCTACAATTGCGAGATCAAAACAGAGTGGCCAGAGTGGAGCAGAGTCGATCGCTTAACCCCCAAAGATGAGAAATCAAAGAAATAACAAAATTGCTGATATGCAATCAACACCCTTTAGAAGGGCGTAGAAGAATATCGTGTAGAAGAATATTATTTAAACATAGGATTCGAACAAACCCGACCGTCGTTTCTGTACACTCGTCCCGTTGATTATCCATTTTTAAAAGGTTTCGTTGATTACTGGATTAGAATAGTCAACAGTCTTCAATGACAAGTTGTTTTGACAACCAGCGGTCTTCCAGCGGCGGCAGGATCGTTATCAAACTATCATGTGCACCGTTCTGGGTTGACTTCTGTGTACATGAAAGAGATTTTCCAAGATTTCCCTGTCCTCGTAACAGATTTGGTAGTGCTCGTTTCAAATAAAAAATACTTTCTCGTTTTCTTCTTATCACATTCTTTTCTAATTAATTAATATTACGATTTGTACGAGTAATTATAATTTACTGTGATGAACATTCCAAATGATTCAACATATTCTATATCAGTTATGAGTCGCTTTAAGAACAAAAGTAAGAAGGAAAATGTTTGGCAGAAAGACAGAAAGGGTAACATTTCTTTAGGCATTTTCGCATGGAACATGGAACGAAATGTGATCCTAAATCTTAAATTTAAATAATCCAGCTTTAATTTTGCTACCTTAACGGATCTAACTCAACACCTGTGATCAACTGGACGCTTTGCAATATTATTCATTAGAACTCACTACTCAGCAGCAAACGCTCCATTAGACGGTGTCGATGATAAAAAAAAGTTCCTCAGGTGCATTACCACTGGCTGTCATAAATAATCACGATGGTTATTAATTTCATCACTCATCTTTTTCGCACCACAGTTGTGGTGGGAGTAGTATTGCCTTTTAATATCGGCATTCGTTTGAAAGTTCGCCGAAAAAGAAATATGGCCGCATCGTGTTCTTTTGGCCAGGGATAGCACAGTTTTATTAAAAATTACCGGCGCCAAGCAATGGCGAAGGTCAATTTGTACCGCAAGTAAATCATTCCCTACGATGGCGCATTACTCCACCCGACGGTTCACGAGAACGTGAATATTGGACAAAGTTTGGCAGCCACCGCAACCACCCATAGGCTTTGGCCGCGGAAGTCTGCAGAGCCAGCACATCGGTGCCTGTTTCTGCAAGGTCTGCACATGAAATCCAGATATTCCGAGTGCTCCTCTTTGTTGGCTGCAGTTGCAAATGGACAATTTCTTTCCATGTTGCCGGGTGAAAACTTTGGTAAAGGGGGTGAAAACTTCCCAACCCAGCGGTGGTTCGGTTTCTGGCAAAACGGGGTTAATGTTGGGCTGCTAATGAAAGTGGCCATCTAGTTGTCCGTGGGATAGGATCCGGTGGGATAGGCGAGGGGAGAGTAGAGTCGCGCCATTGGTACAGACATTCGGCGCCATCCCGTACTAGGAGCTTTCCAGTTTTCGCAAGAACACTAACCGACCTGGTCAGGCACGGCTTTTGCGTGTACACCCTGATGCGGTCGCTTGACCATTTTCGGCGTCGTAGTAGATGCGGATGCTTTTCGGTGAAAGGCTAATGTTTTTAACGTTCCACATAGCACATCGAATGAACACATACGACGACGTGGTAGGATGCGAACGGTGATCCTCTCACACCCCATTTCCAAAATGGCTGTGGAAATGGACGCTGTGGCCCCTGGGCCGTGGCTGGACAAATCGGCAGGGCAAACACAAACACCTTAATTACTTGCATAATTTATTCATTTCGACTTGCCACACATCCACATTGCTGGGTACGGAAATTAGTGTGCGGATTTGCGGATGGATCCCATGCGAAGGGGCATGAGTGTGTGTACATGTGTACTGTTCCGCAGGGAGGAAGTTATGCTCCTAATCTTCGTACTCCCCAGGGTAGATTAGATGTCTCCCGGTGAATTAGCTCTAAGTAGTGCAAAATAAATTCCAGTGTGCTAGCAAAAGCGTATCACGTGCCGCCGGGTTTGTCTGCAATTCTTCGACCTCGGTGCACCACAAAAGAGGAAAGAAGTTAATAATGTAAGATCTTTTCACCCATGATGATTGTTTTGATGGTGGTACGGATCCGTCGATGATGCAAAGATGCCTCGACTTTCCTGCGCAGAATAATAGCCAATCAAAGTGTCTTGTGTGCTAATGAAAACGGACTGGCACTGGCATCGCACAAGACAGAGACCCAAGTTCGAGTTGAGATGGGTCGTGGGACGTGATCGAGCAGTAAGTTGTGATTGGAAAATAAATTTCTCCATCTGTCCGGGTTTTCCCCAGAGCAGAGGTATGGTAAATTGGGACTGGTACACTTAATTAAAAATTCCTTTGGGATTTTGTGAACCGTACTGAATCGATCCAACTCATCAACGTGTACCTACACACATCCGCCAGTGTTGGTAAATGGGTTGGTTGTAATTTTGATTCTATATCGATTTGGGGTTTGTTTCTACCCAAGCTCCAACGAAACCGGCACCAGAGTGAGAATGATCGCTTTACCTCGTCAGGAGTTGCAAGCGTACGCCGTTGAAATGGTGCTCGGTTACATACTTTCCCAGGGTCGTGCAGGTTTAATTGCTTTTTTTGGTGAAGGTGTCGATAATTCCATCGGTAGATTCAGGTCAAGCAGAGCGAAGAGAAATGGTGAACCGAATTGGTGTTCTGACTTCTCAAAAGAAGGTTGTGAATGGAAGTGTTATTGGGTAAGATGATTGAAAGTGTTCATGTATTGAACCTTGTCTGTGTAATAAATAGTTTTATTTGTAATTTAAAAGGCAGACAACTTCCAACGACATTGTAAAACACACCACATTGTAGTCTATATTTTGATGAGGACAAGTTAAAATTAACATGTTTTTGTTATTCAAATGGACTCTCTTAGAGATTAAAAAGTTTTTTTTAATAGATGAATCTACACGTAACTGTCTAAGCAGTTTGCTTGAATATTTTATGAATTTGAGAAATGTATGATAAGGTTTCTTAAATCCGAATTATGGTTTTACAAATCTTTATATCGAAGCCTCTTGTCTGAAGGGTTTTAACAGCTTATCCTAACGTTTGAAAACCTAATTATATCCTATAGAATTGAGCAGTTGTGATTTGAGGATTGGAAAAAAGATAACAGTAATCTTGCACATTATTGTCATCCATCCATCTATTATTCATTATTATTATCCGTCTTTTTGATGTGTTGATGTTTAGAAAAAAAAACACATGGTGCCGTCGTCTGGAAATCTATTATACCAGCCTTTCCGGCGAACGCATCACCGTCAGCATTCCATCTCAGTTTGAGCCAACCACGTCTCCTTTGTCCATGTGGACGACGTAAAAGAACTTTACGAGCTGGGTCGTCCGGTGTCATTCTCATGACGTGACCAGCCCACTAGAGCCTGGCGAATCTGATCAGCTGTACGACAGTAAGTTCGCCGTACAGCTTATAGAGCTCGTCATTGTGGCGACTCCTCCATTCTTCTTCCACACATATGGAGTCCTTCAAAATCCGTCAGAGCATCTTCCTCTCGAACGCGGCCAAGAGTGTTTCGTCAGTTTTGGACAAAGCCCATGTCTAAGAGGCGTATGTGAGTATTGAAACTATATTGGTTCTATATAGTCCCATCTTCGTTCGTCGCGACAGCTGTTTTGAATGGAGAAGATTCGTCAGACTGTCGTATGACCGATTGGCAGCCATTACTCTGGCGCGTATTTCAACATCAATGTTACTGTCGGTGTTGACTTTGGACCCATGATCTGTGAAATTTTAGACGACTTCGAAAGAGCGTTCACCTATTTGTTCGTCACCCCGTTTCGTTTGTCTCGTTAATCTCCAATCCGAGGTTTTCTGTCGCCTGTTCAATCTTTTGTAAGCATCCGCTACTTAGGAGAACCGTTTTCCTTAATTTTGCACACCAAAAAACACAGCAACGGTCAACGGCCACCGTTACTCTACTTACTATTTACTCTTGAATTACCATCTCACAAGAAGATACGTCATTTAAAACAAGCCCGTCACTTTGGTTTGATAATGACAGCATTTTAAAAAAGTGAAATCCATAAGTTTGGATTGTAATGGGTATTCTTTAACCTCAGCAGCACTGAAAAATGGCTATCGATCAGCGGTCAATAATTCGCTTTTGATCGTTTAATGCTTCCTATTGCAAGTTCTTATAGCGCCGAAACGATTTAAATATAAATGATTGGAAGCATGTCAAATGAAAACGCTGCACTATATGAAGGTGATTTAGAGAAGGAGTATCATTTTTACGGTTGATTTGTTCAACCTTTTAGGCTCGAGTTGCGATCGTTTCCTGCCGCATCAGCCACATAGTTCTCCATTTGTAACTTCTTACAGCGATGTCAATTTAGCCATATAGTTATCATGCTTCACCAGAAAGCAAATAGCGTACTAATGAGCTTTCTAAGCTTTGCCGGTTGCATGAACGGATGAAGACCGATCTAGGATTGCTATCCTTAGGGCGTTATTTCAGTCACTGTTGTGGCACCGCATTTATACACCCACACACACACGCACACACACATGCACAACTATTCGCACAGACCGTTCATTGCTCTCTGAAAATCAAGCCAACAGAACGGCAATATTAATAATATTCTGCCACATAGGCTCCAGAAGCTAATGAAGATGACGCAAAGCAAAGACTCTAGAAACCATGCCGTCACCGTACCCAGCGCATTGGGAGGGTACGGTAATTTTCCTCGCGGGATTTTCCTACCGGTGCGAGACATTACACGCACCTACACACGCATCCATAATCATAATCAGCAAACGGCGAGATGAGCGATGATGTTGAGTTTTCGCTCAAGGGTTTGTGCCGCTGTTCGCGTGTGTCGTACGGGTCCGGACGGGGACCAAAACTGCCGCTCGAAACACGGCGTGTAGATTTGCATAATTAATCGTTGGTAAAACACGTGCTTGATTGAAAACGCGACTTTTCGGGGCATGGGAACGCTTTTCCGCTTCTTGTGCGTTTGTGTGCGTGTGTGTGAGTGCGTGTTAAAGCGCATGAGGGATGGGTATCGTAAATCTATTGGCCACAGAATTGATACATCTACATCATGCATGCATTATGTGCGGGGTGTGGTGGCGATAGGAAATGATGAATTATTAAAAGCGATCATTGGTTTTGGTGGAATATTTTTACCGGCCCGAAATGTATGCAACGGCACCGCGACGAAGTGGTCTGGCGAAATATTGCGTACTGGAAACTTTGTTTGTGTCGCGTGGAAATGATGGAAAGTTCAGAGAAGATGTTTCGCGTTGGTTGATGGTAAGTCAAGGACGTATGAACTTCGGAAGTGAAATAATATCTACAGTTTATTTAAATTTTTATGTCACCGAGAGCCTTAAATTGTTTGTTACATTTTTTAATAAGTGCAGTAGATAACAGACATAGAGAATCTCCAAAACCAGCACTGGGTTGCCTATTGGTTTGTTTGTTGTTCCAGTGTAATGGCCTGCATTTAGACCACAGTTTTCGGTGGCCACTAAGGATTTGTTGTCCAGGGCAGGGGTCTCCCAACTGTTCAGCGTGGCGGGCCACATTGGTTAGAACTACAGAGTGCACTTGATGCATAATCCAATTCTTTTAATGTTAATTTAAAAAGGACTGATTTTAACGATTCTTCATAAGAGTTTCCTGCTGCCTTGTGTACAACCCATCAATTAATAAATATTAACGGTCAGATTGAATCTGGCAGCATTTTCACGGAAGATGGCGTTGCCGTCGTCGACCGGTATGAAGTTGGGATCGATCGGACCGAAATTAGGGTTCAGCTAGGGGATGCGATGGTTTTTGATTTTGCGATGGTGAAGGATAACGTGTGGAAATAGGCCACCATCATTCATATTAACACTCAGTAGCGATGGACAAAACTCTAACAGTGAATCAAATCCAATAACTTCTAGGTAAAATCAGACAAAAAGTCACGAAAAACGGTTCTGGGTAGTTGGCGAATGGCCGTCCGATATTGCTTTAACGCATTTCATTCTATAGCATTATGATTATATGTATTACATTATCTTCAATAATATTCCCAATGCTCCTAACTATCAGGACCTCCAACTCCGCTCAGGGCCTTTAAGGAGCTTAAACTGCCACTGTCCCTAACAGAATAGAGTAGTGGCGCTTTTATCTCGGGGATTTGACCAAATCATGCAAAAAAAAAATTTCCGCATCAACTATATAAGATCAATAACGAGAGTAGTTGAACCAGACCTG
This sequence comes from Anopheles marshallii, assembly GCF_943734725.1. Lineage (NCBI taxonomy): Eukaryota > Metazoa > Arthropoda > Insecta > Diptera > Culicidae > Anopheles > Anopheles marshallii. The sequence goes on from NC_071327.1 coordinate 53,487,169, forward strand.
ATCATCGAGCTCTTACAATTAATTAGCCTTGTTCATTCAAGCCAATCGCTAAGTAAACAGTAAGCCAATGAATACATAAAAACATAGAGTTTAAATTCACACAAGTGTGATTATAACAAGAAGGATAATTATTTACTGGAAAATAAATGACTTCCCCCGACAAAACAAGCTTAACTGTTGTAAATAACACATTCAATAACACAAATCCCTATTAGACCATCTTTTTCAACTTAATTCGCTAACGCTCAACTTGAAGCTTCCAGAATTATTACATTTATTGAAAATAATTGGCTGTTTCCCTTTTCTGAGTGTAAATTCCTGCTAAATAAATGGCTTACCCTGCAAAGGCGTTAATTAACAACCCGATAAATGTGCGCAGCACTCGATCGATGAGGATTGTGGCATTCGTGGAACATTCTGTCGTAAATTGATTCGCACTGGAATGTTTCCCAGGTAGTTGGGATTATTTTCCAACGGACTAATATTACGGCAATAAATGGGGATGTGGTTTACAAAACGTGAAATAGGATTAATTTGTGGTGTCCTTAATAAGGTTTGAATTGTTCTATCGGATTATAGTTCGAGTATTTATGGAATGTGAATCAATTATTTGGAATTACGAAGCAGATACCCTCGTTTCGTGGCAATTTCCGTATTGAACTCTTAAAAATATGAGCAACTCACTAGAGCATGACAGCGAAAGCACATAAATGTTATCATGTAACAGAGAAAGTAAATGATAAAAAAACCCGTTCCCTTCTGCTCACCAGCTTGAAGTGTATTGTTATCAATTGTACATGATCTTCAAAGCAATTTTTAATTGGCCACAGACGTGGACTCTAGTAACCTTCGGTTGGTTGACCGCTTGACTGTGTGCCGCTTAAGGGTCTGTTCGGCACTCTCAACAGCAAGTCCCTAATGGGAACCAAAGGAGGGGATCCGAGTTGGCCTTCCCACAGCGAGCGATTAAAACACTCGTGACAGAATCAGTATTTTTTTTCGGGCAATTTGAGCAGCTCCATTTAGTTGGCCAGCGTTGGTTCGTTAGTTTGTTTGAGCATCGTTGGGTGTCGTGCGAGGGCAGTAAATGATGTTAGCCGGAACACATTATTATCCTATCATGGTGCGCTGTTGGTCTTACGCGACCCTCGCGGACACCTGTGACGTAATGGGTGGACAGTGATAAGTGAAAACCTTCTTCACGTCGTTCGTTCTTCGCACACAGTATATACATCCGCTATTGTTTGAGCAGTTGAGCATATCCGTCCTGTCAGCAACATTCGCCGGGTACAGCCGATGTAAAGCATGTTAATCTAAACATTACGCCAGACCATTTTGTGGGTGGGAAGCGGTGGGAAGCTGGGAGACACGGTTGCATGTTCCGTTTTTGTGGCGCGACATGAACACGGTCCGCTTGTGACTATCAGCCACGATCCACTCCCCTGCTGTTGGTCGAGTAGATGTGGCGCGAAAGGAGGGGTTCAGGAAACTCTGGTAATTGTGTCCATTTGCCTCGGACCCCGTTCCATTCCATGCACCAGTGGACGGTTTTTGATACAGACTGTACACACACACACACACACTCCAACCAAGCGCAGCACAAGGTGGCTGGAAGCTGATTTCATTTACTCATTATTTGCAAATGGTGACACGCGCCGTGGCCTTTAACGGTGAGCGTACCGCGCGGGTCATGTCGTGCTTCTTATCGAGCACCAAACACGCCACACAAAATTGTGTTTGGTTGATGCTGCTGGAGGGGGTCCCATAGAGGGCCACAACTGGGATTATGAAGGTACTTTAGCTCACGAGTCCTTTTCGGCCCGTTGACATTGTCCAACTGACTGTCCTGCTTGAGTTGGTTGGACGGTTCCTTCACCATCCTTCACCTTCACCACCGGTAGGATCGGTTTTCCTTTTGTAAAAAGCAGTGACCAAATGCTCCAAGTCTTTGGCCGACTGCAGTGCTCTCGCTTTTCTCGCATAAACGTAGCCTGGACATTGTTCTCCACAGACGCACCAGCACCACATTAGCCACACCAAACCCATCGCAACGCTGGCACGTTCCATTGCGCCGTACCATCCACCAAACATTCCGCATTCCAAGGCGAGGGCACTTAAAAGCGTCATAAAAATCGTTTTACTTGCGATAAAAATGCAAATTTAATTTCCCATCCGTTTCTTGCCCGTTAACGTTCGGTTCCCCGGTTCCCCTGCTTTGTGGGTCGCTGCTTGCCGGGTGTCATTTTGGTCGGATGATCGAGCCAGTCGCATAAGAGTAGCCGTCTGGGTGGGTAGGTGCGTACTGCATTCATGTTGTTACCGCTCTGTTTACCTTTGCTTTGGCGCCCTTTGCGGAGCGACTGCGGCTTCTGATGTTGGTGGCGAGTAATTTTATGTCCATTTCCCCAACATCTTCTCGGAAAAGTTGCTACCTTGGGTGATTTTTCCCACGACAGGGCGTGACCGCAGTCTGGCAGGAGTGGCTGGTTTTTCTTTGGCTGATGTGTAAAATCATACACAGTGTGCTATTTTCGCGAATGAGTGTCGTTAAACTGTTTAAAAGTGTAGCGTTTAATACGCGAAAAATAAACGACGAGAAATTAACCAACCATGGGTGTTTTCTTTGTTGGCAGTTTTTTACGGCATATGTTGCGGGCTGTGATATAAAAACTGGTAAATGTCATATGAAAGTTAAGTAACGCGGAATTAAGTTTTACGCTGATTTATGCTGAATTTCGTATGAATTTATTTAAAGCGTTTCGCTCATTTGGTTGCAGTATTGAAGTTTCTTAACTGCTTGTATGTTATGACACTTTTGTAGAACTTTTACTTTATTTGAACTGTATTAGATTATCATTTTATCTTAAGCCTCCAAAAGGAAAGTTAAGTTATATTATATAAAATAAAATCATAGAAAAAGGGAACGATTTTTTATGCGATAACCACGAACCCTTTTGTATTCTTTTCTCACGCGCTTAATGTTCCTGTAGTTGTTTTTTCCGTTGCTCAATATACTAAAAAAAACAACATGCTACAGACAGATTACAGACAGCCAATGTTTTGTTTTTTTACTTGCTTTCATATATCCCTCACAACCTCATGAGAATGGTTCCCTTCCAACCAGAGTTCAGGAAACATTGCTTGCCCAGCGTTGTCGGACAATAATGATTGTTATCCTGTTCCTGTGGTCGTTTCTTCCATGTTCCGGTAGGTCCCGGTACCAGCATTTAACACCCTTCCCGTACCCCCGCATACGAGCATCGGCTAATAACCCGCACAAACTCAAGGGCCATCCAGATGATGGCTGGTGGCCGCTGGCACGTACACAACATTTGCAACAGCTGCCCAGTGACCGGCTGTTGGCAAAGGAAATCGATAGTTTATCACACATCATTAATCACAAGCAGGTCCCCATGAGAGCTTCGCTAGGAACTAAGGGACGACCGGGTACTGCTATTGCTGGAAGTTTTGGAAAAGAGTGAAATGGTGGAGCAGTTTGGGTTCTTTGTTTTAAAATTCGTAAAGCGTTATACCAAGTGTTTAAAGCTGAAAAACATTGTCTTTAGCTCTCGCTTAAAGCGCTCTAAGAGTTTTAGGGAAGGTTTGGATGCTAAAGTATAATGGGAAATGTGTTGTTATGGGAGTTTTGCTATAACTCCTATTTTACAAATGGTACATGTTGACATGTTCGCAATGCATATCTGTCCTACATACTGTCGTCCCCTGTTTTCTGCACTACTAAACAGTCACTATTACTTCCTCCTCGTAAATGATGTTCTACGAATGATTTCAGAAGAGTATTGTTGTACTCAAACACGAAATAATATCTTTTAACTATAAAGTTAAGATAATGTTTTAATTTATTACGGATATCTGTCTCAGTTGGTACCCGTTAGTTCAAAAGGAATTTTTATGTCCCAAAAAGAGAAACAAAGAACAGATTATAAAATGTAGGTAATGACAAAACTCTGTCTTAGTGCTGTGTAATTTTTTGTTTTGCTAATTTTTGGTACTTTTTGATAGAAAAGAATTTATGGTTTCCAATATGTTAGAGAAAACTGTAGGATTTAAAAGATTTCATTTTGGGCTTGAGATACTTTGCAAGAGTCTTCAATGGATTCTGTATTATTGCCCTATTACTCATCACTAATAATATTTTATATCCTAGACAGGCTTAGCATATCTGTTGTGAATGATAGCGTCTCGCGAAGGCTGATAATAATGTAACTATTTATTTCTTGTTATATAAATCACAAAATTAGTTTTATTATCGACGGTCATGGTTAAAAAAAGGCGGAAAGCGCTTCCTTCGGCCCTATTAATACATTTTACATCTTGTTCGTCTTTGCTACCGTTGCGATAATGATGGTGGGCACTGTTCCATCATCTTTATACTGAAACCCTACTACAGCTAGACTTTGTAGGGTGTTACTGCTAGGCTAGCAGTAACGCCTTACGTAAACAATCGTGTTGTGATCTCAATCACAACAATACCAATATAACGATATCATTCCGATATCACATAAATTTTTGAGACACGTGGCTCTTAGGTACTGGAGTTATTATGCCCTTTACAGGCTTTAGGAGCATGCAAATCATGACTTGGGTAGTTCGACTGCTTTGTAAGTTAGTTCTACTTTATGATATTTCTGTTTGTACTTTTCCAAATCAAGAATTCAAGCTACTTAAATAATACGCTAATCATGATATCGGGAAACATCTGGTAAACAGAGTAGTGGCGAATCATCCTTAGAGCACTTAGAGCACTAAATCAGGCATTTAATGACAGGCGGAACATAACCGCTAAGGATCTCGAGCGATTCAGATGTGCATCATTCAGAGATTTCGCTGATCGAGATCAACAAACTCCTTGAAACAAGAAGACTAAATCAAGACTTAAAAAACAGGTTGCATAGTTGTCTGATACGTTAGCATTGAATAATGCTCTGAGAGAAGGAATCTTGGAGAATACTGATGGATAACCATCGTTTTTAACTATGAATTGATAAAGCCCATTTTGATGTTTCTGAATATGGAATGTGGAACTAGCCACGTTAGGTCTAAATCACTCAACCACTGGAGCAGACAAAGAGAAAGCGATTTTCTGCAGTACGATAACCTAAGTCAATTGGTGAAGGTGTAGTAATTTGCACCATGAAAACATCTCGTTTGTGCAACCATTGCAATAGTGGCCATTTTCCTTGGCACCTCATCGTACCATTTAACGGAGAAAAGCACGCAATCGGCATAAAACTCCACTTAGGCATCGTTTGAAGCGTAAACGAAATAAAGCAAGAGTCTACGATAATATTTTATTGTAAAGCCCACCGTACGCGATAACCATGCGGTGATGTGATGTGGCAAAACTGGCAGGCAAAAACATACCGACCCAGCGTGCCCAAAAACAAAGCTCAGCTGTGTGCTGACCTGCGATCGGCCACAGGAGCTGATTGTTTCGGACGGTTTTGTTCCTCTTTCGCTGGGGATGGTATTTTTAACGCCAGGATGAAATCAAACGAACCAAACCATGGCCGTGTAGCACGCGGTGGTCAAAATGCTTGCCGTTAATGGTACGGCGGTATGTACGAAAGGTGTGTTAAACCGTAAACGCTTGAGGTTTTTTTTTCCTTCCTTGGTTGTACCGTTTTTTTGTTGGATCGCGGGGGGGTTGGTTACAAAAGCGGAACGAAGTTATGCCACGGGGATTACACAACACATGGGAATTTCACAATTGTTGTGCGGCCATGTGTGTTTCGCTGCGTGTGTATGTGTGTCGCTGTTTCCGGGTTTCAAACCCCCCTCCCCCCATCCGTCCGTTTGCTACTGCGTATGGGGACGAGGAATGATTTTAATATTTTTTGCCCTGTATGCTTGCCATTTTCCGAATGCAAAACATGTTCATATGCCAGCCACAATGTTTCACCTGACGGTGCAATAACAGGCGATGGGTGTTTTTATTCGCATGTCGTTAAACGGGAAGTGGAGCAACGGTTCCGCAGTAAAGAGCAGGAACGTGTTTCCGGTTTTCCAGCAAAGAGTTTACGCACCAATATAGAAGCAAAACGAACCATTTTACCATATACATTATAGTTCTTCATTTTATTTATTTTTTTCTGCTTGGTTATGTTCTGCACGTTGGTTGAGTTTTGTATGAATTTTGATCGGAAAAAAGCATCAAAGAGGGTTTGCTAACGGGAGGAAACGGGATAGAGTCCCATAATCGAGCAGTTCGTCGTGTTTGAAAGGTTAACGAACACCTTTTGTCTGGTCTGGAACACATGAGATATGTTATTTTTGCCCCGAATCGATATGGGGTCGAGATCCGGTTGAGTAGTAGCTACCGATCGGGAGAGGTGAAAAAAGGCAGGCTCGACCTCCATACAATAGCAACATAGAAGCACATCTCGTATGATAAAGCTTTGGAATAAAAAAAAAAAAACATGAGAAAGAAGAAAAAAAAACAATAAATGGAAACAAAATACAGAGCCAACCGACGGATGGGTTTAGGTAAATGGAAATATATTTTTTCCTGTTCCAACCATCCAACCAGCTCGAAAACGTTCCATTCCATCCATCAAATTCCAACTGACATCGGATTCGGTTCATGTCCATGCTTGTTTGGTTAGCCAGGAACCCCCATGAGGAGGGCGAGAATGCGAAAGGGAGGAGGATGGTTTCAATTTCTGGGCGCTTTTCCATTATCTGATTAGATCCAAAATGTGTCCCGCAGTGGCATTTGGTTGTGATTGAACATTTTGGAATTGAAATTTGATGTGTGGTTGTTCAGTTAGGTTCTTTGGTTAGGTTAAGCAGCTTGCTTGATTAAACGATTATGAAACTCGTGTTTGTATTCGAATTGCGTTTGTGTTGTTAAAACTTAGAATAAATATTTCCTTTCAGTCAGTTTCCCTCGAAGCAATTGTTATTTGCTTAAAGCAAAGTTTAACTTGGTTGTGACAACTTAGTTTATGATGAATCACTGAACATTCATAACGTTGAATTACTTCACATGTTCTAGCAAACCGTTTTGTATTATAAAAACAATCCTTTATAACATAATATATTATATAACAATGCAACTGGTATTGGAACTTCGAAATGATTAATTGGCAGTTAAGAAAGTAGACGTAATGTACAGTTTAGAAGTGAAAAGTATTCAAAATACCTGAAGTTCACAAAAAAAAAACTCCAAGAATTCAAAAGTGTTTTATTGCTAGAGCAGAGGTGATCATGCATTTTAAAAATGTTGTGTTAATTATTTATATTTCAATTTAATTGTCGAAAGCAATAAAAACAATAAAAATTTGCTAAAGAAGACCGATCATTCTATAGTGCAGTACATGATAGACTCCTGTAAATTTCCCATCTTAAGTCCATTCAACAAGTTCTCAAGGACAACAGATACATCAACACCCTAGACAGAGAAGGCAAAAGTAGAAAACTTTTTCCAGTATCCATGCAAAGGATAACAAAGTCGAAGTAGAAATGAAGATCAACATTCATTCCAAACAACATCCAAACTTCAAACCGACTTTGGATGATTACAAAAGTTAATGAATAATAACCATTGTTGATATAAATTGGCAAGTGAATAGAAACGGTCCGTTTTATTTTTTCAGAGCTTCAAACGGCGTTCGCGGTATGTGTAGCAAGAGGCAAAAGAAAAACAATCTCAATATCTTTGTTACCATCTGAGACAATCTCGCCACTTGTTTTCCTTCTTACATGTGTCAAGAGTTGCTTGTTTCATAAGTAATATGATATATCTCCGCTGGCTTCCGTGCGAACAAATATATCCGCAATTTTGCTACACGAAAAAAAAGTTCATGACCCTTCGAAACAAATAAGCAATGGTTTTGAACGTACCATTCCATCTCGTCTAAGACACGTGCGCGATGGAATTTGGAATGTGAAACACAAATTATGCTAACTTTTTCCCATCACATTTCTAACATCGTTTTGTGTGGCAGACGGAGGAACCGTACCGTGGGAAGATATCATCAATTTGCCCTTCCGAAAGCTGTGCCGCTGTTGTCAGGCTTTGGAATTGAGGCAAGGTTGGAAAAATCTTCCAATACAAAAGTCCGCTCCCGGTGATCCGGTCTTGTTTCGAACGGGATGTGCGGCTTCTGTCGACTTTGAGCAATCAAAATCTCATTGCTCAGTCAAGCACGTAATGGAATGGAGTATGGAAAGCTTTGAAACAAACAAAAAAAGGGAAAAACGAACGAAACGAAGCGCTCAGCCTCAAAATCCCATCCGTGGCGTGCAATGAGGCAAAGGGTGTGTGATCGCTGGAGGAATGAGGATGTGAGATTCATTGCAGGAAGCGCCTTATTTTATTGCTTTCTGTAGACACTGGCACACAAAACGCACCCCTTACCATGCCATCGAACTGCAGCATCAAAGCTTTTCCCACTCACCGAAAGGATACACACGCAAGCTCAAGAAGGCAAAGATACACACATAAACATTTCCGAGCACTTGGTGGGACAATCTGAAGATCAACAAAGGCGAGTTAAATCGAAAAGAAAGCGAACCACAGCAGCAAACGCGAATGTTCGAATCCACCCGATTGCTCCACGGCTCCGTTTGAGTGACGGAAGCAGCAGACGCTGCCTAGCTCTATTTGCTGAGCGTACTGCCAGTGCGGCAAATGTTACACACGGTGAACCCAGCGTGCTCGCTGCAAACGTTTATCCCAGCTGTGGCAGCGCAAGAACGCTGGTCCTGGCTGCTGGCTGCAAGCAGAAACAGACAACCAACTCAACTGGCTCATTGTTGGATTATTTAACTTTCGAAACTCCGCAGAATGAAAGACGGTATACAGGGTGGACGTGGGCAAGGGATGCTAACCCTCAGTGCACCGAACGCGCACCTTACAACGGACGAGCAAATAGTGTTGTTGAACGGACTCAAAGAGAGCAGTGCACGCGTTGTTTACCTACACTTGTTTTGTAATGGTGCAAAAGTGTGCGCTTCGGAGCGGCTATATAAATCACGAGAAGCGAACTAATTTACTTTAGGTTGGGAGCGAGCTTACGATTGTTTAGCAGGATGGTTTTATTTCACGTTTGCTAAGCTTCATCGCTAAGAATCGTTCGAAGAATGCGGGAATTTACTTTAAGACATTCAGTCGAACTTAAGTGAATGGCTTCGGTTACGATGAGGACATGTCCAGAATAAAACAATGTTGTAATATACAATAGAACAATAGTGTACCAAAGTTGTACTTGAAAAGGTGAAGCGATAGCGATATCAAATCGGGAATATCATTTCTGCAATACAATAAAACCCATACAGGATTGTGCAGGATTGTTTTCGAATAAAAAAAGGATTGTGCATTAGACATTTAGTTCTCGATAAGTCCAAAATAGGAAAAAGTCAATGAAAATCACAAATCGAGAAAAGATAAGATAAGAAAAAGACATTCGAATTGTAGAATAAGTCGAGAAGAAGTGTACCATTAAAAACATCAAAAATTGATTGAGTCTTAAGTCCGAATAAAACAAATTAATAACCAAGGAGCAAGAAAATCCTAAAGAAGTCAGATGACTTGCTAAGCATGTAGTATTCCTTGGCATGAAATATTCAACATGCTAAGGGAGAGCAGACATATTACCTAGGTACGATCTCATAACTGACGGCAGGAGTCAGAAACTCTTTGTTTCACAAAGGAAACCAATGGTATAACAGTTTGCCGCAAAGAGTTGTTTATGTGAATTCTGTAGCTGAGTTTATTAAATTGTACTCATCGTTTATTAGAAGCTGTAGTTTTTAGCTTTTGGTAACTGTCAAATGTTAGAGGATGATGAGTTTTACTTGTAAATACATTAGAATACAAAAAAAAAAACTCAGAAAGAAGCAACATTTAATTGAGACACCCGCTAGACCAGAAACTCATCATTTTCATTTGGAAAAATCTGATGTTGGATGATGATCCTAAAATATACCTATTTCTTTCCAAGAAGATATTCCTCTATACGTGCACTGGAGTTATAGACACGGAACTTAACAGTTATTCCAAGATTTTGTGAATTAAACTTTGTGCAAAATGACAGAAAAACACATCAGTCCAATTGGTTCAATTTCTCAATGCTCTTTGAAGTTGTTTGATTGATTCAGTAATTAGATGTTACTTGTTGTTTGAAGTTGCTTAGAACTTGGAACTTTGCAACAGTAAGTTACAACCCTTGAGGTCTTTGACTATTCCCTCTAGGAGTATCTTGCTCACTTAGGCTTTTGATATTTTACATTAAATTGGTTCAAGTCCACGAATTGATCGGTTATAGAGCACAAATTCTTTTAAAGAGTTCAATTAATTACTTAAACATAAAATAGTTAAGTATCAGCATCTTCTTTTCCAACAGTTCCAGGTATTGACTTAAACTATATTAAATCAATTCAATTCAATTCTCAAAATGATGCTTCAATTTTTTTTAAACCTTAAGATATCTTTATTTTCCATTAAAAAAACAACAAAACAAAACAAGTTACACCTTGTCAGATTCACTGATATTAGGGAGAACATGTAAAGTTACCTGAGTGCGCCATTGTTCCTTGACGCTCCAGCGGCGTGATAAATATCGTGTAACGCTTTCATCTAACTTGCTGAAAAGAAATTCATCTCCTCATTACATTACCCCTTCCCGTAGACACGCTGCACATCGCTTATCTTCATTTTCCACACTTTGTTATCGTCGTACCGAGAAGTCCCATCCCATCCTGCATTCCCATTTGCGTTCGCAGGTGCACTGAGCAGCAACAACAGCAGAAGGCAGAAGAGAATACCCAGCATACTTGCTTCGCTACGTCAGTGTGTTCGAATGGAATGTGTGCAATGGTTACCGGAGGGAGCATAAATTTGCATTCAATCTTCCGGAGGCTTGCCAGAGTACACACCTTTTCCCACCTTTAGCTAGCTGAAGTTGAGTTTACGTGCCAATTGTTCCTGTTTTTTTTCTTGCTTTCAGGGATGAAGCTTTCGGTACGGTAAGCTGTACTTAACACACAACCAAATTGTGGAAGTTATCCGCTCCGGAACCGGAATAAAGACAGATGGTCTCATGCGCAGTGTACGCAGTGTCGGCCTGATGCGTTATCGCATCTGTTACGAACTTTTCGAACAGCGTGTACCATTCAGACCGGCAGATTGATGTGTACGGAAGGTACGATCCGTACGTGTACTGCGAGAAGAATAATTTCCCGAACGACGAACCGGGTCGTGTATTCTATTTTAGGAAAAAGGATATCTTTTCCTTTCAACTCTCGCACTGTTTGAATTTTCATGATTCAGCTACGATTAAGCTAATCCGAGATGTTCCGCACTGTATGCGAACCTGAGATGGGTTTCTTTATTCTGGGTAGTCGAAAAAATAGTGTCCGATGCCATGCTGATGTTCCTACCGTTTGATGTTTTGACAGTGGTCAGATTACAGCATACGTGCTGCAGGAGTACGGTGAAACTTATGCTCGGACCCGGCAGGGTGGTTAGGAGTGTAGGTTCTTTTTCAAGGAATTAATTTGATGTAGCTCACGTGTAAATGCCCTGCTCTAGTTCAGATTATTCTGTACACAGCACAGCGTATCGGATTGAATTTCAACCTAATGAATTGCAGCGTACGAAAGGGAATGAAACATGGGTTTAGAACCCTTTTTCGGGAACCATAAAATACGTATTGGGAAAGGAGGGAGCCTCATTCACAAGTGCACAGTACAATGCTGTTAACCGTGTACTTTATGGTGCCATAAATGTTTTCTCGCACAACATGGAGCGAAAATTTAAAAATCCACGTAATTACAACTCAATTTCTTGCACGGTAAATTCTTCGGTGCGTTGGAAAGTTAACACCATCCTCCCGGTGCGTAGTTTGGTGGAAAAATGATGGGCAAAAGTTAATTTTCTTCTGCCAATTTCCGGGGTCGTGCCTCGGTCGATAGCGAACCCAGCTGACGGGAGTCCCACTTGTGCCTACCAAACCATCAAATTGCTCTCAGCAGAAAGTTCTCTTATCGGTTCAATTTCATCGTTGTGCAAAATTGTTGCCCAAACCACCCTCCGGGCACACTCCGCCATCCGCAACTAGCGAGCTATGGTGGCCGTAGCCAATTTTCTAATTTTCAACCCACCCATTTACGAGCGGCCCGGATATAGGCGTACCGGGAAAGTAATGGTCGTAAGCAAAAAGTGTAAAGTTTTAAAGGACTTCGTCTAACGGTGCTTTAGTTTTGGCAAGGGGGGAAAGGTAGTGATAATAGTATTGGGCCAGGGTGGTGATGATGGTGGTAGTGCACAATCCCCAAACATCAAGATCCTCTCACTGTCGCAGCGTGAAGGGTGACAATCATTTCGTAATATCCACCGTATCAGAAATTGAGCGTTCTCCATTGTCTTTCACCGGTACGGTACGGTTGAAATACTTTGAGGTAGTTTCATCTCACTGCCAACTGCCATCGAGATGATGGGCCAGAAATTGCAGTTGCGAACTAAAAGCGGTACTGGATAAACCATCGTACCCTAGTGAGCGGAACTGGTCGGCTGGCGTTAGTTGGTGGAGCAAAGGATCGGAAGCAAATGTTTAATTTATTCTCATTTTACAAAACCAACCCGGTTTGCGATTTTTCCTCACTGGATGAACGGCAAACAACTTGGCCGATTTACCAATCCACGGTGCTTTTTTTTGGCTTCTGTCCAATCGGAACCGTCTTGTCATTCACTGCAGCAAAAAGGACTCACCGAACACCAGCACGCTAAAAGATCTAGCAAATGTTCGCTTTTGTTCGCTTGTTTCCATGCCTCAGGTGTACCGGATCTTGGGATTTGACTTCAATCTTCACTTTTAATTGCTTGGTTCCGGTGCGACTGCAGCGATATTACGGCGTTGAGGAACTTTAAATTAGTCATAAAATTTCATTGTCAAAGTTTGGAGCTTCACGAATTGGGGCCGGATGGTGCGGGTGTAGCAGTCGGCGCAGAAGCTGTCACTGGGTCATTTTGACATTGATTTGATGTAATGAGCGAGCTTATGGCGGTGGGAAAGTTCTTTTAACAGCAATTTTAGTTAGTATCAACGTGGATTTCAACCGGACTGGGTATTGTGGTGTAGAGGAATTGAAATAGGGTGGTAAATGATTCTTGAGTTTGAAAAATTAAACCATTTATGGCTTGCGTTAACAACAATAACGGATACGTTATTTCGTACATTTGGGCAGATTAATATTAGCCTATAGCAATCAACAATGTGAGTAACTCTGACACAGTCACATTTAATAATGTAGTTCAAATGAAATCTGATAGATGGCGCTAGCAAGGATACAAGACATTCTAAGTAAATATTTCTGACAGATAATTAGGAAATGTCGATAGTTCCTAGGTTGATTTTCCTTACATATTTGGCTCTACAACCTTAACCGAACCTGTTCAACCTAGCCTAACGAACATAGTGACAGTCGCGATCTAAAACCGTTGAGTTGTGTAGTTCGGTAAATTTCAACACATTCCGTACTATCATACTGTTTGATTCCATTATCCAATACATTGAACATAGTGGAAGCAGAAACATATATTTATAATTCATGAATTATTATTCGAATATGAATCATACATTTGACTAAAACTGGATTGAATTTAAAACTTTCGTTTCCAAAGGTTGTGAGGTACGATGCACCGAACCTGCTGGCTTAATCTATAAACTTTTCCATGAGGAGCATACTCAAACCAACCAATAAAGTTACTGATAAATACCAAAGTCGAAGCAAGCTAGTTGAAGTCCATTTCGCTTCCAGACACAAAGTCGGGCATGACTGCATGACACCGAAAACAATACATCATAAACGCCATTTCTTTCAGAACGATCACCCATCCGCCAAAAGAAGTCATCAACAGCCGAGAACGAGTTCTTGTCATTCAAACTTGCACTCAACGTCGGCAAATCCTTAACCACAGGACGCCACAAAAAGTAGTCCACTACGTACCAGCGTTATGCCTGGGTAGGTTTTAGACGCTGTCATCGATGTGACAGTTGACTGAGCATTTGCCGTGCCTCACGTTTCCCCAGCCCTGACGAAGGGGTGTGCGTGCCATAATTATGATTAACAATTGTCACGCTGGTGACCGTCAAACCGAATGCCCAAGAAGCCATTAGACGGATTCCAGCAAAGGGCGAAGTGCGGTGCGTAATATTCCTTATCGCTCAGTCAGTCACACCATAAATCCAACAGCCAGCTGGAATGGGAAAATAATTTTACCCATCACAACACCATTGGCGCAACTAACGTGAATGCTTCGTCTCGTTTCCCTGCGCGCTTCCCTTGACCATTTACCAAACCCCGTTTCGGTGTGCACAAAATGTGAGACCAGTGACGAAGGTTTGTCATTTTCATTTGCCAACACGGCAGCAGTGTCGCCCGTGGGGTGAGCCTGATTAAAGGATCGAGTTGATGTCCCGTCTGGTGCTCATTTCGTTGTGCGTTGCCTAATGTTGCTAGCCGATTGTATCGCGGGTGAAATCATTGCCATCGTTAGACTGTTGTTTTCACTGGTTTTTTATGCCATGTTGTTTGTGTCTTGAAAGGCGACGCTTGGGGACAATAAATGGTGTACCTTCTTTTTAATGTGTTCCCTTCGCCCGAGGCTGGTGGTACGATCCGTTTTGGCGACGGGGAGGATGGTTTGCTGGTGCTTAGTGCTAAAATTATGGAGGTATTTTTATGTGCTCTAATTACGAGTGCAGGATTTTTTTTTAAGTTGGAGGGGATAGTGCCGTGAAGAATGTCTGTCAATTAGTTATAATTGAATAAATTGTGTTTACCTTCGGCCAGATTTTTATTTCTCCTACTGTAGCCAATTTCACAGCAATCGTGAAGAAGTGAAATAAGGCAAAAATAATGTTCAGATTAATAAGGATCGCCAAATTGAAGCTCGATGTGTTCAAGTTGATTTTTTCATTTCACTTGTAATCATTAATTTTAGATTGTACTGTTCCCATTAGTTGATGGCAAAATGTTGCGAAAGCACGAAACATTCTTGTACGAGGGTTTTTAAATTTTTAGAAAAGCTTGTTTTCAACAACAGGCACAACTAATGATCATCTAGAATTTCATTGTTTGGTAAATCGGAATGGACACCAAGAAGACCAATTTTCCGTTAATATCCAACAAGAACTTAATGATGCAGGGTTTTTCACTGTATTTTCGTTACACTGAGAAAACAAAAAAATAATATCGCTCACCGATTGTCAACATCTTGCCGATTGTTGCTTAATTTAATTACCCCATCATTCCCACAAGCTTCGATCCAGTTCGTTAGAAATGATGGCTTTCAGCACCGTTGTCCTCACAACGCGAATATCATTATCAAGTCATACAGGTTGGTTTGAAGTTGTGCTCGCAGAAGGGCAGCGTCAAAACGGTTCAATGGCGAACAGTTTCCAAATCAATTAAAATCATCAACAACAGCTTCTTTATCGTCATCGTCAGCGGTAAACCATGCCACGATCGCTCAAATCCGTGACACGGGGCTTCATTTCGCACCGTGCCGTACCGAGCACAATGCGCGCCCGTGTGGCTGCGTTCGGGATTTGTGTGGATTTCCAATGGGATTAAAATATGCCACACTCAGTGTCACAGTTCGCCAACGGTGCCAACGCGGATGGCCGGAAAAGGGAAGTGCTTTCGGTGCGATTTGTCGCGGCATGGCAGTGGTACGGTAGGGAGCTTAATTTAAAGTGTTTAATCACATTAAGTCAAAAAGTGCGAACGCGGCTGTTTCGAATCGTGCGATGTGCGCTTGTGTTGACAATAGATTGATGAGTTTTGTGACGGTTGGTAAACTGAAATGTGGAATGAAATATTGCTGACGACGACGAGAAGCTTAGGCAAGATATGATTCTTCTTTTGTTTTGTGGGCATTATATTCTGGGGCAGATTTGTGTGAACATGAACTTCTTATATAATCTTTACATAGAGACAAGAATGGAAATTCAAGCAGTGAGCTTGTTGCCTTAAACAAGTAAGACGAAACCTTCTAAATGTTATACCATAAGTACTGCTACTGGAGAGAAATACTAAGAATATACCCTGGGAATGCTGTAATGATTCGAGATAAAACATGACATAACAACAAAGTTAACCGAGAGACCCCAATTTTGGGGAAATGAGTTCGATAATTTTTGCTCATTTTCTCACTTCCGCTTCGTGCTGTGTACGGTTGGGGAACCCCCTTCCGGTTCCAGGAATTCGTGAAGGTGTCTTCACGATTGCTTAAATGAAGAACACATCCTAACGAACCAACAGCCCCCGGGGCAACACGAATCAGTCGCACACAAGGATGCAGAAGTTTCTCGTCGCGAGAACCAAAATGCAATTAGAACAGATCGTTCCCGTTGGAACTTTCGTCGGAACGTCGGCTGGTAGTGATGACAATGGGAAGGAAATCCTCGAAATAATCTCGCCCACCCAAGCTAACGATATGCTCGAACACAGCAAAAGAAGTCATGAATCTATTCATGCTTGGCTGGAATTTGCTCCGTTTTTCTTACCCCCTGCCGTTCGGCAGGGTTTACACGACGAAATGGTCTTTAATGGTTCCCACATGCGGAATAACGATCGATCGATCGATCGTGGCGAAGAGCGGCAAGTAAAGCGTAAGGGGAAAAGTTTCTTACCCACACACGAACGAACGTGACGGTTTCCGTAATGCTACGTGATGATCCGAATGGGAATTGAACCCGATGCCCAGCAGTGCCGGCTCGTTTAGTTTGCGGGCATTAATTTTAATGATGAACGGTCTGTAACGAAGCAACGGGAAGAAAGCGTGGTGCGATAAGTAAATGTTAGTATTGTATGGAAATGAAATAAGAAATGAAAATGGCAAACGGTTGCGATAAAACAAACGCATCACCTATTCGCAAGGGGTTGTCATGAGTTGAGGAGCAGTATTCTGGATCGGGAGAATCGATAAATTTCTTCTTTAGTAACGTGGTTCGGTCGTATCTTCTACTAAGAAATTATGATTTATAAAACAAGGCGCTGAGCAGGGCGAATAAAACAGAAAGGAAAATGGATATTTATGAGCACCAGCGTGGGACTATTCTTTATAAAAGTAAGACTTGTATCTAAATCTGTGACACAAATCGGGATGTAATCTGCGACACATTATCCTGTTGGTAGATGAATGAAATTGGGAAAATGGGGACTATCGCACCCTGACACTTTTTTGGGGTCCACAAGGTCTACTCATGCAGCACAGTGAATTACAGCGTATTCGAGTTCTATTCGGTGAATGGAGTGTTGTTA
Source organism: Anopheles marshallii (assembly GCF_943734725.1). Lineage (NCBI taxonomy): Eukaryota > Metazoa > Arthropoda > Insecta > Diptera > Culicidae > Anopheles > Anopheles marshallii. Next base: position 53,504,464 of record NC_071327.1, read on the forward strand.
AGTTGAACTGTAATGTTTCGAGGTAGATCTAGAATCTGGCACACTTGCTGATTTTTTTATCTGATGTAAGCTTATTCATCAAAGCTTTCTAGATTGACAGTTATGTAGCAAGCGCTTGAAGAGCCCAGAATGCGTGAGGAAAGCTTAGCAAAGTTTTAGTCAAGAAAGCGTTGGGAAAAAGGGGAATTGATTTTAGCTTGCAAATACTCACAAAAATTGACAAATTCTAGGTAAACTTCATCAGATTCTAGAAAAGGCTTCGAATGTGTTTGATTCATAAGGCGTCATACATTAATCGTTGAATATTTCTCAGTAAAATCGTCCCACAAGTGGTATAAAAACTGAAAAAGTCTGATTTTTCCGTAGAAAAGGAGTTTTAACTGTTCTTTTCTTTTTGTATTCGAAAGGGTCGTTTGGACTATCGAAGATAAATACAGGGTTTTCGAGTTCAAGAGACAAAGCTGGAGACATTTCTCGATTTATTTTCAAATTTAACTAGAATGTTTCGAGGAACCCTTCAAACTTTTGATTTTGCTCAAGGAATCTCTACTGACACTCTATGATTTACTGTTTGAATAAGACTTAGGAAATTTAAAGAATCCCAGAACTAGCATTTGGTTGTTTTTGCAAAATTATGCCCACTGTAAAAGAAGTAAACTGTGAATGAAAAATAAATAATAAATTGATTTCGTGAGGGAATATTTGAACACATGGTTACGTGCAAAACACACACATAAAAACACACGAATTCCTTTTCTAACACACGACATTATCGTTTTTTTTCTCCGAACAACTTTTGATACAACCCGTACCATTAAAACACACAGCCTAGCAAGCAAACACGTAAGTTTCGCATACCAGAACCATGTCAATTTCGCGCCTCCATTCAACACTACCGAAGTGGTAACATCTCGTTTCAGTTCCTTCATTTAGCGTGCAGCACACAAAACTTTCTTCCCATGTGCAAAGCGGTGCCGAGGAATTCGTGTGCCCTTCCCCGTGCCATCAGCGTTACGAACCGACCAGATATGGATTAAATCCAGCACTGTAGCGGAAAACCAAAAACCTGCAGAAGCAACTCAATGCTCGCACAACCACCGTGGGGCTGTGGCCTAAGAGCACCGGAGACAGTTGCAGTTGGTGGTTGGTTTTGGTGGTGAATTAATGTGTTTTCCGGATAGTTTTCCCCTGGCGCTGGTGCCTTGGTTGCCGCCGAGGGAAGTTGTAACGAGTGCTCGAAGTGTTCAGGTTTCAGGTTGAACTTTTTTTTTCACCCATCACCACAGCGCATTGCATTACGCCACCGATGATGGATAGGATTTAAACCTAGAAGCTATTACGCTTTCTATCTCATAATCCTCGCCGGATGAGCGAGAGAGAGAGAGCGTGTAGCAGATTTTAACCGACACCGTTTGGAAAGTGCTTGCAGCATCGGTGAGGAGATAGAGAGCGAATACATTTTCATCATCATTTATTTATTTGTTCCATCCCCATTCCAATTGGTAAGATGGTTGGAAAGTTAGCAGTTTCGATAATGAGCTTAGTGAAGTTATTGCATCATCGAAACAGATGCTGGCAGAGTAGTAATGTTCTGGCGTGCTCGTTTTTTTGCATCTTCGATTTCTTCTCCGTTTGCACCGTAAAGTTGGAATAGATTGGAAATCAACGGTGCAGCACTAGAACCATGAAAGCAAAACCCGATTATGTTCGTTTCCGCGTTTGGTCTGCCAGTTTCGAACCGACTGCAGCCGGTGAAAAGAACGAAGTTTTAATTGTGTTTTTGTGAGCATCGTCGTAATTAGTTGCCCGTTTCAGTGTAATGAGCAATAGCTGAGTAGCTAAATTGGAATCCTATCTGCAGAACTATATCGAACGGAATCTCATTAAATTGCTACGCTTTGGTCCACCAACCGGGTCCGATACACTATTTCTCCCATCGTACAACACCTGCTGACAGGCCATTATGTTTTGAACTTGTTGTAACCCGGCAAATAATAGGAAGCAATCATCTCTGCCATGCTCGGCGCCCGCCGCGTACAAATCTCATCTGCTTTGATGGTTGTAAATGGCCCATCTGGATGGCGAACGGGCATACTACCGGTTGGATTTCGGAAGCTATAAACATTTTTCGAAAAAGGGTCACTACATCCTCCCGCAGGAGGACTAAGCATACGCCGTGCGGCAAGTGTGCCCGATCTGTCCGTTGCGTTGTGAGTCGTTGCTGTTGCGGTTGGGTCGAATTTCAATCGGGACGGGAAAAAGAAACAAATGTGTCACACAAACACACACCCGGCGCCACCTGATGGGACCCGGTGGGACAACGAAAATGAAGTTTACAGCGATTGGCACTGTATGAACGGACGATACCGGGAAGGTTTGGCATTTCCTTGTGCGACCAGTGGAAGTGCGACGCTCCGAAAGGTCGAAAAAGGAGAAGGTTAAACAGCGCTAAGAACAGCGTCGCCTCAAATGGTGTAAAGTGGGGCAAGAACTGTTTCGGGGATGGTGGATTTTAACCTCCTCATTGCTGTGTGTATGAAAAACACTTCGGACTTCGATAAGAAAATGTACATTTAAGCTCTGGGAAAAACAAATAACGGCAAGCAACCGTGTGCACGCTGTGAGGGGTTTCTGGTTAAATAAATGAACACAAAGAAACAAGGGCAGCAAATGTTCACCTCCTTGAAAGGTCAGAATGGCGGTGATTCTTGTTTGCTGTTTTGTAACACTCGAGCCATTCGGCAGCGTCTTGAATAGTTAAACAAGAAATCGTCGACAGGAGCACTCTAAAGACATGTAAAAGAAATAACCATCTTGTTGTGCTGCTGAAATCTGTTTAAATTGAATGCTTTAAAACAGCGACTTTGATGCAAGAATGTCTTAAAGCGAAACTGTGCAACAAACAAGACAAATATGGAAATGGGTTCAGAATTTGATTAATTATATCAATAACTGTGAAACCAAATCGTATGACGACCGTTTGAGTTAGGTTAAGATATTTGGTTATGAGAAATCAATCTAACCATCGAATCAAATTTTCTCCGTTAGAACAGAACGTTATATTGTCTATTGTTTTATTTTTATTTAATTACTATTAAGTCATGGGACTGTTCCGTGGTGTATTATAGTGGCACCGCAAAATTGATGCTAAATGTCACCCATAAATGGCAGAACTACAGCTCTTGAGGTTGTTGTGCCACTTATGAACATGAAAAACATGAGCTCATTCGTGTTGAAGTCAAGACTCATCGACGTTCATTACAAATGATTTTTGTAATAGTACATTTCTTTACATTTCCTGTTCACATCATTCTTCAGCTGATTCTCAGATCCCGGTATCCCTTATCAAAATTGCATCACAGAAATCAAATCAAGCTGTAAAAATGATCCAGTACGGGGTTTCTCTTGGAATCTTACAGTTTTTTTTTATCAATGCCAGTTTCTTTTTTATTGAAAAAAATGCGTTGCCCCAAAATGTTGTTCTAGTTTCGGGGCACTATTTAAGCTATCCTGTTAGTGATACCAAGCCATATTACTTACTTTCGTTCCCAAATACCAGAAACCTTCCATACGCACCGGTGCAGTTCCAGCCTATCGCTAAATTCTGGGCAAAGAGGTTAAATATTAAGCAAACATAAAGAAAAGGTAGGATTAAGTAAAGAAAAAACTGCAACCAAACAAAAGTAGAAACAAACAAAAGTAAACAAAAAACTGAAAAAAGATGTTGCACAGAATCTGATGAGTGGAGTGAAGCGTAAGGTGCAAACGTACGGTTATTGTATTGAATGTGAATGAAATGAATATGCCAATAACTTGTTAATGGCTTTACTTTCATTGACTGAATATTTGAAAACGATTGGGTAACTAGGTAGTTTTTTACAGCGTTTTCTCGGCGCTGCAATTTGGGAGCAATGGGAGACACTTTATTTGTGTGTTGGATCAAAAGTTAATGTTTCACGTTCCGACAAGTGATGACTCCATTTACCAAATGATCGTACCGCTAGAGAGCACATACTCGGACGTTATGGATTCTGATTGCTTAAATTTGAGCCACAAGAAACCATCCGATACAGAGGGGCACTACAGTCTCGTATCTCAGCGATTGCTCTGCTAAAAAAGTCATAGTGAATCAAACGACATTTGAGACGATCTGATTGTCAAAAAGAGCTGGTAGAAGCCTAAGCCAAAGCTGTGGAAAAAGTCAACAACTATCCAAACAATTCCTATTTTAGAAAACTTTACGAGAAAGAGTTAATAAAAGAGTTGAATCGAGAGAAGATCTTAAGGAACCGTGGGTCTATTCGATAAGTAATGCCAATTGTCGGTGAGCTCTTGGTAATAGTCGTTGACAACTGCTTTGCCTAGCCAGACCATCCCAGTTAACAATGCTTCGTCTGCTCTGCATGCCGCTGTCAAGTTCCACCTGTGCGTGAGATGCATTTTGGATGTAAATCTGTGTTGTCGTTGATGGAGCTTTGCAGCTTTAGCCGTCATGTGAAGGTGATCCATTTCCATGGAACATATGATGCAAACCTCTTCATTAGTCAACCAATCGAACTTTTTTGCCAATATCGGAATCTAGAAAGCACTATCTGATCGCCCCATATTCGGTAGCGTTGCCGCAGGACTGGGACAAAATCCCATCTGGGCAAATCCTCCGTACGCAGGAGTAACTATTCGGATACGGGTAAAAAGTCAAAGAATAGAAAATAGTCAAAGAAAACCAGAAATGGCAAGCCTAGACCTCTTGAGGTTTGTTGTGTCGGTAAGGTGGAGGAGAAAGCACCAAATCGAATACTGTCAGCATGCTGGATTGCTAGCTCAGCAGGACTGACATCTAGATTCTAGCGCCAAGAATCGAATTTAGTCTTGTTTGAGACGATGGGGTTTTAAATCTCACGTTTTATTGATTGTTGATTCACCGAAAAAAGCTGTTTGACAAAAAGAGTTTTGTTTCGGCCAGTTTAATATCTGTAGTGTTTGTCAATTCGGAGTGGCACTTGCGGAAAATGGCAATAGTACCTGCTCCATTGCTAATGCACTAATAATACATACAATAAGCTTTATACAAGATGATACTAATATAATTTGTAGAATCGCTTTAAAGCAGATAATTTATTCCACTATACTCTATATCTCATATCACAGTCCTACAAGCAATCCCAATAATAGCACAATTTCAATAATAAAGAAAACAATATAAACAATACCTGACATCACATGAATATCATTTGTTTTTCTATATGAAATGGAGCAAATAATCCTCCTTACTGTTTTCCCCACCGTAGCACGAAAAATCTCATTACTCTTGGCGGAATTCGGGCAAAACTGTGTCACCTCCCAACACAACACATTGTCCCACTGACTGACTGACCTGTGCCAATGTCAATGGCAAAGGGGGAAAGAACAAAAGCCACCGTCAGAACGTGGAGTCCCGGCCATTCTGCAAAAACTGCATCCACAATGGTGCCGCTAGCGTACACCTTTGCCAACCCGTCCGAAATTCGCATACCGCTTACCGCTTTGCCACTTAAGCACACTGTTGGATTTTCTCGTCCTTGTAGCGTTGGAAAACGGTAAACTGTGGCACTAGAGAAACGCTGAATGGAGGGAAAAAAATATCCACCACCATAGCTTAACTTAGCCATGCTGAGTGAACGGAGGGAGGGAGAAGACGAAGAAACACTTTCCGCATGACGAATGCAAAGCCACGCGTAGTACGGCAGCAAGGAGGGCAAAAGGAAAATGTGTTATTGTCAGCAAGGGTAAGGCACTTGGTCTTTCTTTTTCTGACGCAAGGCCGCTGCGATCGTTGGCGAAAAAAGGGATGAAAAATATATTCGTGTGTGTGTGTGTGTGTTTTTTTTTAATATATATACACACAAACACACTCTAGAAAACGGATTCAAACGGGAGGTTAAGAAGCGTGTAGCCTTTCTTGCTAACCTTCTTTAGTACGGATGAAAAATCATCCTGTGTGCCCATTGCGTGTGGTATGGATGGAAAAGTTTCCTTCCTTTTCCGACGTACTCGGCGTACTGTTTGGGTGGAATTTCGTCATTTCATTTATCGTGCTGGTGTGCCGGCGTTCCACGATGGTTGGTGCAGTTGGTTTATTTAATTTTTGCCTCCGTGACACGTGAAAATGAGAAACATTTAATCGAGTCGGTTCGGTACACACAGCGGGAAAAGTGTCCCATGTTGTGTGTGTGTAGTTGCTTTGAGCAACGGATACGTGCCCAACTGGGACACCAGCAGACGATCGTTAAAAGACACGGTTAGTGTTTGGGTGTGTGTTTGTTTGTGTACGAGAAACATGACACGAATTTCCTGCGTCGGTCACTGTAATTTTACCACGCTGCTTCCGAAGATGGCGTGTTGTTTTGTCCCCCCTTCCCAATGACATTTCCACACATGTGCTGTGCGCTAGGTTAGTGTCTTTGGATGTCAGCATGACCTCGTAGCGGATAACGAGCGATACAGTGGGGTTTTTGAGAAGAGCGACATAGAAGGAGCCACATTCTTGCCGTACAAAAGATACTGCAACACCCGCAACATTTGCAACCCAACATTTGAACAGAGCCCAGGCAGCAAAGAGACCGGCTTTGGAGTGGAAAATGGAAAATGGTATGGTTGGTTTTCGTTGCCTTTTACCCGTGTTAGTGACTATCTGCTTTTTACCAAGGAAGTGCACTGGTTGGTTGTCGCGTGGTAAATTACGAAAGTTGGCCGTAGCTTTTTCCGAAATTAATCGCCACCAGGGAGTTCCTTGTCTATGCCTTGCAATGTGGTTCAACAACATGTGGAAGCATTGTAGAGGAAAGCTCGTATTCGTTATTTCTTGACTCCTTTCATTTAGTTCCTTTGCTTAGCGTCAATAGCACTCGTACACGATCCGCTGGTACTATATTTACATTTTAAGCTCCTGCAGGATACTTGCAACTGTCCGTCTGCAGTTACTCGCTCCGTGAGCAGTCCCGAACCAGGTAGGTGTGTAATTATAAAATCAGGTCAAGTGTTTAATTCGTTGAAATTAACTCACTCCTTTACCGGTCTCGAACTTTCTACCGCAGCTATTTAATCCGAATCCTTTCTTTCGTTTCCCTTGTTCACTCTGCGCCTTTTGCATACGATGGACCGCCTGTTTTGACGACGTTGGCATCGTTTTTTCCAACTTTTTGTTTTACCTCATTTCATTTTCCTGCACGACAAAAGAGCTCGCGTGTGACGCTGTCCTGTCGCGTGGAGATGATTAAACTGTGGCACCAAATAGATGACTGTTGGACAAAATTGATTACCAAGCCTCAGAATCGTGCCTTTTTTCTTTTGGGCTACATTTCCCATTGGACAGTGGCAAACTAAATTGTGGTCGCAGCTCGCATGTTTCGCATACCGATAGGGTGTGTATACGGTCCGATTTGAATAATGACGTGCAGAACAAAATGGTCGCTAGGCTGGTTGGGTTAGGCAGCTAGAACTGACGTGCCTGAATTGTTAACACGAAGCGAAAGCATTTCTTCGTGGAAAATATGTTCGTGTTGTTTAGGAGCTTTCGCTTGGACTCAAAGTTCAATGGAAAAAGCGTTGTATTGGAATTTTCAACATTGGAATTTGGAAACTAAATAATATGAGTGAAATATCAAAACAATATAGGTAATTTCAAAATATATTATATAAGTAACCACATAAATGTGACATTTAAATGTGTAATTTTATTAGCAACTGACTGCATTGACTTAAACATATTAAACCAGCTAGCGGAGTAACTTGGGTTAGCTTTATCTTAAGCTAATTTCTAGTCCTTTTATTACTGTAAGACATATTGTTAAATTTATTTAATGTTTTAATTAACATAGTCAAATTACTGTCCCAATACAGTCAAACTATATCATGATGGGCTCGATGTATTTCAAGTCTATGGGGAAGAATTGTGGAAAGTGGCAGAATATATCCAGCCAAAATGGCCGGCCGGTTTGTAGTATCCTCACAGAGACACTCTATACTCTCAGTATATTACAAATACAAGGTCAGATACCATGGATTTTTTCAAAGTGACAATTCAAGGAAATGATTTTAGGTTTTCCCCGAAATTTTGCAGTCTTGCACGAAAAGTCATATTCAATTGCAGAGATGAACTTTTTTAAGTCCTGTCTCGAAAGCATAGTAAAAGCAGGTGTAGGTGTAAAGAAGGAAGAACTACAATATTGTTTCCGTCAAATAGACTATTATTTAAATAAACTTAAATAAAGTAAGTTGCCTTCAAGACATTAGCGATATTTTTTCAGTTTTATATTCAATTTTAGTTGTTTTCGTTAGAGAAGTACGATCATATAACTTATTGATATTGGAATACATAGAAAAAAAGTTCATCGACAAATAAAAAATACTGCATGCTACATGCAACAATCGCATGACAGAAGGTATCGTTAACAAATATATGAGAAAAGGCACAAAACCCCAACAAAGAACACGTAGTGCGTTCCATTTGAAGCTTTTGAATGAACTGGGAACTAGGAGTATTTTTTTGCTTGTCAATTTCCGAACAATCGACTTCAAGCACACTATAACTTTTAAAAATACACACTACGCAACACATGACACTACAAAGCACAAACACACCCTACCGCTCTGCTCTGGCTGTATTTCATTCGGAAATAAATTGTTTCGCAAACTTTCACCCGAATCCAGCGCAATGGCAGCGAATGGTGGTCCGGAAAAAGGTGCAACTTTATCCGGGAACGGGGAACAAACTTTCCCGAAAACTGTCCGTATTGCTCCGCAAGCCGGTGGGTACGCTGAAGCAAACTTTTCCGTCAACGTCAGATGATACTTTTTCACTTTGGTGCAGTGTTCGGTGCTGCCATCCTTCCACGTTCGTGTGTTTACGCTCTTCTTGCCATCGGTAGTTTGCGCTTCCCTTTTGAGTCACATCTTATTAAGAGCCACAGAAAATAGCTTTGACACCGTGAAAGATCACAATGTTTTGCGAAACTTAATTTATACTTTCCTATCGGACTTTTAGAGTCATTGAAATTATGGGAAAGAAGCGCAATACAATCGCGTCTACTCAGGGCTTTGCGATGCATTGCGTAAATGGAGAAAGAAAGGATAATAGTTGATATTGTATGTAATGGCTTTTTTGTATCTTAAAAAAAGCTCTAAAACTTTCGAAAAGAAACACCATTAGAATTGATCAACTGATCATACCTTAATGGCTCTGTAGTGGGTAGTTGGTATTTTGTTCGTTTAAACCTGATATCATTTTTAAATCAAGCACTTCTACTTTTACCATGGCAAGAAACAACCATTTAATTCAAATCAACCCATTTTTTTTAAATAAAAGCAAGCTTCAATTCTAACAGCAATAATTGCTTCCATCGAAAAAAGTGATGAATCTTAAACCGGCAAGTGTGAAAAAGCGAAATAAATACACCCGACTGTTTGCCAACAGCGTTGGCTTTGGCCGAAATAAATTCGCTCGCAAATCCGGCCCGACTGGCCAACTGGTTCCCGGTTTCGCTACGAAAAGGCGTGTGCGGTTTGGCTATGTTTTAAAACTTTGTCCAAATCCGGTTCCGGTTTTAAGCGATTGTCCCGTCCGGAGCGTAGTGCGTCCGTAATTCCTATCTCTCTCTCGGGAAAGGGGAGCTAAAGGAATGAAGAAGGGAGGAGATCATGGAAGAAAAGCTGCCGGTAGTGACCGTTTCCGTGTGACCATAAAATTTAATGCATCAAAAGGTTTCTCTGGGAACTTTTTCACCATCCGAAGTGCACGAGTGGCCTTGGTAGTACTGGCAATAAAATGCAGCATTCCTTGAGCTAGGCTGGCCAGAGAGGCAGCAGTTGGAAAATTTGAACAAAAACGTAAAGAAACTCTTTCCAAGGTGAAGTCATTTCGGTGCTGGATGCAGCATCGGTAGAATCTATACGCTGGAAACGTTTTCGATGACTTGCACCGTTCCGTACCCAACCCTAACCCGGGCGTGACGCACACGAAAATGTGCCAGTTTCACAAGGCACTAGGAACCTGGGGATGGTACACTCATTTTCATAAAACCATACATTTATCATACGGCCATACAGCAGACGTGCAACTTTGGAGTGCATTCGCTGTGCCGGTACCGCGAAAGCTGGTACGAGGCGTGGTGCATTGCAATGAGTGGAACTGTACAGAACGAGTGAAAAAAAAAACCTCACAACCACTGTGTGGGCTTTTCTTCACCACGAGGTCTCATCTCGGTAAGAGGCGGTCACATTTCATATCTGCATTAATTTGGCCGAAAAGCCGAAACGGTGGGGTTTTCGAAATTTCGAATGAATGCCTTTTGCAGAGCAGTGCCACACACGATGGGAACGCTAACACTCCCGTGAAGTTTTTAGCTTTCGATAGTAGTTGGTTGAAGTTTTTTCTTTAACGTAGCGAAAGCTGTAACCTCCACTTGGCACATTGTGCCTACCGGGAGTGGAGAAGATACGCCCCGAAAGGATAATTGTTTTCAGAGCTATCCTTGCCCCAGTGTTGGGACATTTTGCAAAAAAGTACTCCACTTCCCTCAGATACAATCAGATCTCTTCAGGAAAGAATACTTAAGCGAACTGCAATGCATCAACCAACCTACCAAAGGCGGATTCAGCCATCGATGCTGCATTACTCCAGTTTGCTCTTAATGTAATCAATGTAATAGCGAAAACCAACCGGTCCGAACTTTGTTCAACGGATTCGCGACCATGCCGAGGTTGTGTAACGATGCGGGCGTTCGGTCGGTTTTGCAATCTGCCGTAATTCGTATTTTCTATCATCATTTCAGTGGTAACGATGTGAGCAGTGTAGAAGATTGGATGTGATTGCATTTCGGTCAACGAGTTGCATGTGGCTTACCGGTCCGTCTGTTTGTTTGCGCATTTGAACGTGCCGGATGATGCCTTCAGTGGCTGTATGGGACCGTGCCATTAGATGTGATGGGATTGCAAACTTTTTACTTTTTGACCGAAAGACTGTTCCGAAGAGGTGATTTGATGCTCTTGTAAATAAACTATACATTAAGTGTAGAGAGTTACACGTGCGACACCATCTACCGCTATCGCTTAAACACTCGGTAGGGACTTATGTTAGGGTCAGTAAAAAGTGTTACAAAACATTAAAAACATTAAAAGATACCATTGCGTACTCAAAATATCTCACGACAGCATCAGTTTCGTCTAAAGAGATCTGAAGAGATAAAGAGATTTGTCTCTATTAATCCTAATCGCATTTATCGTAACTGTATTAATGATTTTATGACATCGGTCCAATACATTTAAACCCTTTGCTGACATGCTATTTGTATTTGTACCTTCTTATTTATCGGTATAACAACCTCAAGAGGTCTAAACTTGTCATTTCTGGTTTTCTGTATTTACCCGTAGCTGGATAGTCAGTCATGCGTACGGGGGATTGGTCCGGTCCGTTCATGTGAAGACCGGCGCCGTTACCATCATGCCACCGGGCCGCCAATTGGTTTGGCATGATGGTAGCCAATTGGTCGCCATTTGTATATTATTAATATTTGCTTTTTATATGGGTTATGTCCACCATGTCATGAAATTTCAATGTTTAATTAAATCATCATCGAATCTGAAGCTTATGAAAGTTACCACATATTTTTATTTGTTTAGGAGCGACGCCATGGTCTAGGGCTTTGGCATATGATTCAGTATTTCGAGTCAAATTACGTTTATCACGAGACTGCATGCTAAATATTTCACTATCCGGCTACGTAAAGCATAAAAGCAGTCAAAACAGCTACTATATTAAAAATGTGAAGTAGTATATCATGTTGCGAAGAGAAATAAGAAAAGATGGGGTAAGAAGAAGAGCATAAAATTAATATATAATGTATTTCAGAGAATGTTGAAGTTATTTCGAATGAAAGCGGATATCAAATGCAAAATAAAACATAAAAATTAAAAAAAAAATCTAATCATATCCCAAAAAAAGTTAAATGTTCATATTTTCATGATGATTTGTAGCATCCTCATGATATAAAATATGTTCAGCTAACCTACCCAACTTACCCCATAGCCATAAGCCACACCCAAAGCATTGCATTTGGTCAAGTATTGCACATTAGCAGTTAAAGTGTCTACAGTTCAAGACCATATTAAACTTTATCAAAATAAATGAAAACCTTCGAATACATCCCCGATACAGACCGCTGGCTAAGCAAACACGGCCAAAACTGCAAATGACTGCACTTTACGCTAAATTGACATTTTTACTGCAAATGATCACTCCTAAACCTCCGTCGCACACACGTCAAGCGCACTACAAAACGCGATAGCGTGGATCATCCTACAGCGCTGATATCGTTCGGACACGATGGCAAACCTACAGATGGAATGGCAGAATGTGCAGCCAGAGAGAAAAACAATCTTTACATGCAGTTGTTACTGGGTTTCCTATTTTTTTGATGCTGATGCAGCTCCGCTAGAGTGAAATTTCTTTCCCATCAAAAGTGTAAAGCGGTGCAGCGAGATGGAAAACAACCCTAGCACCACGGCACCCAACAGGTTCGCACCCGTACTACAAACGGGCTGCTTATGTGACCTTTTACTGGGACTAGCGACCAAGCGTGGAGTGTAAAAGGGAAATAGAGAAAAAAAAACAAAACAGACAACCAACCGGGAGGTTGGAACATCTGTCGTGCCAACGCAATTGTGTGCAGCGACAGAAAATGCAAATGCACCCTCATACAAAACGATGGAAACTCTTTTCGCCAACCAACACACACACACACATATGCAAGTGATGTGCATGTTACACCGTCCTGCATGTGTGCCTTTGTGTTTCTTTTCACCCCGTTCTGGTGTCACTTCACATTTACGTTCCTTGCCTCAAAATGAAATCGTGTCCTTTCGCAGCGTGATGATGGCGGAATGTAATGGGAAGGTTTCACCGTGGCCATCGCAACGAGTAACGTTGTCGAAAAGGACGCCATGTCCGACTGTTCTGGAGAGAAATCCCGCTGAGCAAAAGGGAAAAAAAAATCTCCAGGTCCAGAAGGATTACGGCTCAAGGATAGCGTAGCCTTTAGATTTGAATGAGAGCAAAGCAAGACAAAGGCGCCAAACGAAGTGGAAGGCAAAATGGACCTTTCTCCCCAGTTGTAATATGTTTCCCGTTTACCTTGTGCACCTGGTGTAACTTTATTGCGAAAGCATATCGTGCATCGCATGAAGGGAAAACGCATTCCACTTGCATGGTGCAAGACCGGCGAACTACTTTATTCCGCTGTACAACTCCTTCATCTCATTTCGGGGAAGCTTCATTTGATGTTCGCTCTCTTTCTCTCTCTCATAGAAATGATTGGAGCACCTTTATTGTCATCGGATGAATCGATCGATAGGTGCAATTGCAATCGTTCACAAGGCTGTTGTTTGCACGCCTCGGGTGATTGGGATTTAATATTGCGAAACGCCTGAAAGCGTTTCTGCATCCAAGAAGCATAGAACATTGCACAGCTCAGTCCGTTGGTTTTATTTGCGAACAAAATGGATACAAATATCTGCCAGATTCATATTTACTGTTGTACAGTAAGTGTTTCATTATTTTGTCTTTTCTATTGTTCCCAAACGTGATTGGATTTTATTATTAATATTTGAGGGAAATTAAACATTACAAAACAATGTATTTAAATACAGTCGAATACCCTCACTGGTTGGGTTTATTTTAGTTGGGTTACTCAATATTGTAAAAAATAATACAAAAAACACAGATTAAACTATTTTTAAACAATGCCTCACATGCATTTCTTGAAAAAAATGCCGTAAATTTCACAAATATTCCAAGTTTTCAATAGCTACGATTCGTCGAGTTATAAGCGAATAAAATCGCCCTGGCTACACGAGAAGCCGATTGCAAGAAATAGGGTTAACAAACGTCATTTAATCGTTTTGTTATATATTATGGTTGTTGTGCAGTTCACTAAAGGTACAACGAAACAGAATTAACCCTTTTGCATTAAGATTAACACGTTCAGATTACCATATATTCGTGTAACATATATTGAGCAGTTTAAACGCATTAGAGATGTGGAGAAATTGTTTCAACATCGTGTGACAAAATTGTAAATATCTCAAATGTTATAACGAAACTCAATCTAGATCTATAAAATAAAAAGCAACGTTCAGTTATTTTTTTCCTACGTACACGAAGCGGTTTTTCTTTTGATTCCATTTGAAAAATGCAATCGAGTAGTTAAATTTTAAGTTTGCAACAAAGTCACCCATATTTGGGTGACGCATGTCCCAGGGTTCGTTTCGCATCACCTTCATTTGGTTGACGTGATATCGAAACGTGTTAAAATATTACTCCCACAATTAACAATAATAAAATTACTATGCTTAATTTATATTGACTCACTTTAGTTGATTGTTTGTTCGGCATTAATTTTTCCCAAATAAACATTTTTTGGAGCGTATCTTGAAGACCGGAATGCTTACCTGTAATGAAAAAATGGATGTTTAAATTAGTTTAATTGATCTATGATCTATTTCATCCTTCAAATTATCAAATTGTTTTATCCTTCTATGATCTCCATAAAAGGATAAAATAATTTGAGCTTATTGTATTTATTTTGCAGGACAAACAATGTTCAATTTTGATTAGTACCTATTACGTTGTATCAATAAGTAATCCCGTTTAAGTTCTTTATTCTATCCCTTCCGTGTAACACCAAGGAGTTTCGCTTGTTTCCCATTTATCAGCTCAATGGCTAACGCTACTTGATCCCACAAAGCAATCTTCTTGGGCGTTTGTTTTGACATTTTTTATATTTTATTGAATAAACGTAGCCTCACATCTTTCCCATTTGCGCCAAAGGCCAGCATAGCCATATTTCAGCGGATTACCATCACCCAACCGTCTAATACAGTGCTCCAGTTTGGTAATGGAAGAACGGTAAACGGGGCGACCCATCCTCAGGCAGCATCAGAGCACAAACGTTGGTCGCCGCTACGAAGAGCGCATCGAAAGACACCGAAAATGGCATTGCGGGTGAATAAAATGTCGAAATTTGTGTATCTCGTAAAATTGGATGAGTACGTATGCAACGTGTAGGCAATGCAGGGCAAAGAAAACCATTCGACCCACCAGCCAAGCAGAGAGGGTGCGCAAGAAACGGTAACAAGGTGACAAAAATCAGGACACGGTTCAAATTACCGCAAAACTCCTTTCCCGATAGCGGTGGGAAAGACATTCGTTTTGTGTACTGCTGGCATCTTCGAGCCTTGCACACGTAGCAAAAAAGCGCGAGCTTCTAGCAGGAGTGGTCGTGAAATGATCCAACTCAAACCCAAAACCCCTTTTTTCCGTAAAACCGAAAACAAAACGAGTAGTCGTTGTCCTTTTTCACTGTCCGTAGCAACGCATCCCGTACCGTACTTTAGATGAGCGTTCGCCTGCTTGCGTTCGGTCTAGTGACACTCGTCTGCTCTGCCGGAGACTCCAGGTTTCGGATACGGTTGCCTGGATACGCATAATGACCTGCTCCTTGCGAAAGGTGTTCTTTCGAACCGGGCTCATCTAGCAAGTGAAAATAGATCCGCAAATTAGGGTAACGCAAAATCGTACGGGATGTTGTCACGCATACTAACATCTCCTTGTGTAAAGCAGCTATAGGATCGTTCTGTTTATTTTTTTGTTGGAAACAAGATGGACGAATAAGTTGGAATGAAATTTAGCTAATTGCTCATTAGGAAAGCAAACAGTAATGAGCGTTTTCCTTCTGCGTTTGGCTCGTTTACTTTCATTGTACTGGGGAAAATGTTATCAGCAACGATGATTGTCTGCAATCTGACCAGGTTAGCTCATGATTGGTCACTGTGCAGATGCCGAAGGCAAAGGCTTTCGAGGATAAACTGGTAGTAATGCAATTGTTTGGAATAAAATATTTAAAATCATAGATTATTTCTCAGAATTATTAGAAGATTATGTCTTGGAAACAAGTCTCAGAAAAATAATTAAATAATCAATTTTGGAACATTTACAATGAAGTAAACGAATCAACATGGAATCTTTATAAGTTTACGTTTGTCAAGCTTGTCTGTTTTGATGTTCGATGTTTTGAAATGGTTTATTTAGTTAAAGTAAGACACCGAAAAAAAGATCAATAAAATAGAATTATTCGCATTTCTAATATTACAAAAGATCAAACGTTTTCCCCAAAAGTTCCCGTAAATGTAGAATCTAAATCTACCAATTACAAGGCACATTACGAATCTTTCACCATGGAAAAGAAACTGACTCATCCTCCTCCTACGACGACATGATATTGAATAATCACCCGAAGAGGAAACGGTACACCGCGAAGCAAACCGTCAAGTGTGAAGCTCGCTGAAAATTGCGTCTCTGCTTCGATGAGAATCAACTCAGCCAACCATCCACAAACACACACACGGAGTCTCCGAAGCCCCGAAGACAGCTTAAAATTCTAACAGATTAACTTACTCGGCTAAAATGACTACACCGCGCGCACAGCAGGGCGAAACATGCTCAACTGGCTGTGGCTGTTGCCAACGGATCTCCAGGATGGAATCTCGTGTACGCTTCGGTGTGCATTGAACCACCGCGCCACCTGTGTTGATTTTCACCTGTCGTCTGTTCGAACACACAGCACGCAAGCGTTTCATCCACCGAAAGCAGATTAGCGTATGTAACGCTAGTAAAGGTGGCAAGAATTGTGTAAATATATGTGCACATATTTGTCTTCCCTGCCTGGCGACGGTGGAGCAAAAAAAAAGAGGCTAATAAGGAGCACAGCTTCCCTTAGGGCGCCTTAATCAGAAGTGTTCCCTGGGAAATGTTTAACATCCAACAGACTACACACACAACACCGAACACGAAAATCGAGCCCTTTGTGTTTGCGCCAGGGAAGCAACAATCCGGATTCCGGAAAACCTTGAATGACGCAACAGAAAACCAAGCCAAACCGTGTACGGGACGTGTTGCTTGCGTTGGTACGCCCTGCAGACATGAGCTCATTTGCCAGTGTCGAAGCGGTACTGAATCGATCACCGTCAACCATTTCAGCATACTTTCTCCGTGATCCATTGTCTGCGCCATGAGGGAGCGCGGTTCCAGTTCGCATTCGCTAAAGAATGTGTAAAGTTTTTGGAAAATATGAGCAGCATGGTATTTCGTTGCCGTGAAACAAGAATGTGGTTTTGCTGGAACGTTCGTTCTGGGAGGACTGGCTTGGATGACATTCTGCGCCGGAAAGATGGTTACTGTCAAAGTGTATGGTTTTTCTGTAGCAAAACTTGTGAACAGTTTAATGCCGGAATGTTTGGGTATTTAACTTAACATAAAAAGGTTATCAAAACTGTTTATACTTAAATGCATCCACTCTGGGCATCAAATAGTCTACGATCTTTAATTAAGATAAAAAGAACCCTTAAATTGAGAATTTGACTAAAAAGTAAATTAATTCTAAGGCAAATTATTTTTAAACTACTATATACTATATATTACTTGCTATAATTCATGATTTTTGTAGTTATTTTATCATATCCGATTGAGAAATTAATAATTTCTAAGATATTTTTCTTAAACAATATTTGCTTTTTGCAGTCAGGCAATTTCTTAATAATATATTAAATAGGTATTGATGTTTGGAAACGCTTTGTAACTTATCACTGAAACTACGTTTGTTCAAAATGTGAAAATGAGGATTTTTTTCTGACTAACATATTTAAAACAAATGCCATAAAGGTTGTTAAAATGCTTGTACTGCATCAATTTTTCATTTCAGATGCATCGATCTGAGTTAATTGCATACAGGAACTACTTTATTTTAAATTAAGAAAAAATATTTAAAATTGATTTTCAGTGAGGAAAGTGATGAAAGTGTCATATTCACTTACATGTTTACGATTTATAATGCCATAATAACCCCATCATGGATTTCGGGGTTTTTTTTTAAATTTTATGAAGAACTGTTAAGCTGTATTGCTTAAATCTATTGGAAGGGAATTGGAATTAATTTGAAGGAATTTATTTGAATGAACAGTGAAAGCGCACCTTATTCTGGGTTTACTTGGCCGAATTTGGAGAATTTATTCCAAAAGTTAAATCTATGTATCATTTATGCATTTTGTGCCTCTTTAAGCCCTTTAAGGCTTATGTTAAATGTTCCATGTTTGTTCCTATTTTAAGGGATATTTTTCCACTTAATGCACATAATTCATAATACATATTTTTAATCTACATTAGTATCGGTCTAAACAATACTTGTTGGTCATACGTCGGCTTCGTGGCGCCTTGGTAACAGTTGCTATAAAAACGCATAATGTGACAGCTCCATTCAAAGCTCCACATAAGGGGAAGACCGTTAATAACCTATCAACAGCCACCATTAACACGCTTCCCAACGCAGACAGCGCTACCCTTTTTTTGGCGTTTCGCAATGAATCGGAAAATATTGCATCCCCTTTTCTAGCAGTTATAGTTCGCGAGGGCTATTATTTTAACAGCTCATTTCAAGTGAACAGTCCCTCGGCGACTCGGTTGAGTGGGTGAAACCGAACTGGGCGGCCTACTAGAAACGATGGTGGACGTGTCTCTCAACAAGTAAATCTCGGCACGCATTACATTCTATGGCACCCAGTGTGTGTGTGTGTGTGTGTGTGTGTGTGTGTGTGCGAGGGTGGACTGGATGACTGGGTTTGTGGTTGCCAGGGGTTCCACTTTTTCGATCGCCCAGCAGTCTCAAGAGTCCTTCGTATACACCCACAGCGACTAGCGTTCGTTATCATTATAACCTCATAAAACACGTCCTATATATTGACGTCCCTCCCCGGTCGGTTACGGTCTCTGGCCAGCGTTTTCGAACGTTTATCCCACCGGTATCCTTTTTCTGGCTCTGGCAAACCCGGTGCCCGGATTTTTATCACCACGGCACGGATGCTCGGAAACCAGCAGGGTATGAACAAAAGGGACACCACCGTGATGTTTCCGTAACACGATGTGTGCCTTCGTCACACCACACTGTTGGGATGGTTCTCCTTCGGTACGGGTCAGTAGGCTTTCGAACGGACTCGTGCAAATGTCCACCTCTCTGAGGGACCGTTGCGCAAACATCATTCTACAGAGTTTGCCTCAGTGAGTTCACCAACCAAACCGGGGTGAGTAAAAAGTGGATTGTCATGACCGTTTCCTAGCCAACTCGAGTTCCGTGGTTTGTGCTGGCACGGGGCGAAACAAGGTATAAAGATTGTAATTAAATTAAATCACCGGCTGATGGTAGTACAGCTCCGTAATGAATGCGAAATTCATTAGTGAATGAGGTTGAGACTGACGTTGCAGTAATGTTTTCGGGACGACGTATGGTATGGGCAAGTCACATCTTTGTCATGCTGTCAATGCGCTTATAGCACCTATCCAGCATTCCAGGCAACGCTAAGAAAGCGCAAGTATGTTGGTACTAAATTTGAGATTATAATATCTATCCTTGCTCCGCTGGCATAACGGTAGGTATCCATAACTTAACCTGTTTGTTGCAGAACATCCCACCTTCTTCTTGGTGACGTTGCCATCGAGACGCAATGTGCTTCGGTGCACAAACTTTTGTGGTTTGTTTCACACGCATCGGTACTGTAGGGATAGCATCGTGTGCACAATCCGAACCATCCCATCGGGTCGGACAGGACTGGTGTACTGGTGTTGTCCAAACCATAAAACCTTCAGGACTGCCCGGAGCTGATAAGAAACCAAAACGTGAACGATCCGAGTGAGCCGGCTACCATCGAAAAATGTGTCCTTCTCCAACAAAGGGATATCGTCTGTTGAAGTGTCCCCCCCAAAAAGGGAGAACCCAAAAAAGAAAAACTCTCCGACATCATTATCATTTTCACTCTATTCAAATTTCGGGATCTCCAGCTTTGGTAGACCTGGGGGAAAGTTAGACATTTGGTTCTAGTCACAGTGCGACTATCCTTAACTCTTTCCCACAAACACACTCACACATCGGAAGCTGTGGTGATACTGATAAGGATTGATGTGTTTTGATTCGATTTGTTGAAGGACATCCGGCACGACACGAGAAATTCGAGGTGAATTGCAAGTTGCAAGATGTCGCAGTGTAGGCACGCGTGGAAGCGTGGGCTGTGTGGTTGGACACTTTCCAGCGTCAAATCCATCGCAGCTACTTTCCCGGCTTTAGCTGTGGTGGAGGTTGAGAAAACTTTTATTGTTTTACTTAGCACCGAGCGGCAGAAGAAGGTGCAGAGAATGAAAATGAAAACAGAGACCGGACCAACGCTGGAACGGAATTGAATGCCAACACCGTCCAGCGTCTCCAAAGTCACACACAGTAAAGCATGGAGTGTCTGGAGATTTACGTTTATTGAACTAAAGCCCTCGGGTTTATTTTGAAATGGTTTGTTGGATGCTTTTTTTCTGCCTTTTCGGTTTTCTCTTGCTATTCTCACTGTGACCCAAATGGGTCTTAGTGCAGTGGACAGCGTTTTATTTTGAAAGTATTTACGATTATTACCCGTAGGCGTACGTCTTGCTGGTTGTGCTGTGTAAACCAGACTCCAACGGTGGACGTTTGGGGATGGTTTGGTTAAAAAAAATTGTCTAGAATTTGATATTTATCAGGCTTTTGTGTCGAGAGGTTTCTGCTGTCGTACCGATCGCGATCGTGTACGATATGTGTAACTGGGCTGAAATGTTTTAAGCTGCACTTTATTCAATAACCACACTAATCGTAACCATTTAACGGAATTGTCATAGAAATTGTCTGTCAAAGATTAATGTGTGTGATTTTAAAAATGAAGAACAACTCAAATTATCTAATGATTTTGTTCAATTTGTTTTAGAAGCATTATTTAATAAATTAAATGATTGATCTTTCAATGGATCAACGATAGATCGAATGGCATTTCTGCAAACCTTAAATATAAACCATTTTCAGTTTGGTTAAAAAATGCTAAGCGTAATTTACTTGAATAATAAAAACCCATATCTTATGATTAATTAATACAAAACACTGTTGGTTATTAGTGTAACTGTAGCCATATTGTAACATTTTACATATTTTCAGTTGTGATAGGAGCTTTCTGTATTCAATTTCTTTTTGCTATTTCTGCTTTCTTAACAAATATGACGATTTGACATAGTAATATTAAAAATCTGTTTCAATCTTTGCTAAATCACTATACTGTCATCACTTTATTTTACAGCAAATACAAACCAAATCAAAGACTATTCACCATATTCACTATTATTATTTCATCACCATATTAGATGTACTAAGATGTGAATTATGGTCATTAATGACAACTATCTCAGGAAATAGTTCATCGAGTTGTGTTGGTATAGTGATCATTCCTAATTTTTCAAAGCGGAAAATGTTTATTTCTTTTATTCGTCCTCCGAGCACGGATGAACGAAGAGGACCATGGGAATATTTACAATGAAAAAGACGGGTAAAGTTACGTTAAACGCAAAGACTGTTTAAATTGGATCATAGTCATGGTGAAATTGAATTGTACGAACATTGCTTGCATCGCCCAATCATCATTTTGAGTGTTTTAGTTTAAGCCTAAACTGATAGCTTTATTTAGCTAAAGTTATCGAATCGATACGGTTGCATGAAGAGCCTACTGTACAGGGTTTTCGAGGATTATATAGCCTGGCAACAGCAATGTAACTTCTGTCAAATCCATAGCAACCGCGTTGCCAGCAACAACATTCGTCTGTAGCTCAATAGTTATGCCGAATAAGTGAACGCCATCTTTTTTAAGATTAAATAACTTGCCGTTCAATTCAATGATATGCCCGAACAAAACAATATCTCGCTGAACTTGTTAATTGAACTGAAATTGTCACCCTGTAAAGCATAAACTCCTAATATTATATGCCAGCTCATAGCTACATTTAACAAAAAAAGTTTAACAAGCCAAGGAATGTCAAAGATGATCGATTTAATCGTTACATAAAAAAGGAATAAGAAATTCGCAAATAACAGTGTTTTTTTTTAAGTTTCTTAAAATATCTCAGCGAGCTAATTTGGGACAGAACAGTGGAACAAATTGAGAACCACTCGCAAAAGTACAGCTGTGGCTGTTAAAGCTTCGCTCAATGAAGTGCTTCATGTCTGAAACATCCAATCCCACACAATTAAGCGTATGAAAAATAGATTATTCTAAGCAAATGGCAATGGTGCGATGTTTCACGACGTTGCCGACCCATCCGGCACCATTGCCCGATAATGCGCTCGTTTACTCGATAAATTCGGCTTTTATTTTTATTTGGCTGCAAACAGTTTATGCAAATTTCAGCACTTTGCAGCACTATGGTTGCTTCCGATGCGAAAAGATGGTCCGGCCCGTTCGCCTACCGCCAACCGCGCGCACCGTACCGTTACGTCCGTTTTTGGTGGGCTTCAATTAATTGCGCACCCAACAATCTAAGAGAGATCGCGCAAATGGGAGCCATTTCACTGATTAAACACTTTCCGGGCACGATTGCAAGCGCTTGGTGTGAGTGAAACCGATGCGACGATGGTGCGCTCTTTCGGCGTGCAATGGTTGCCACATGCCAGCACGAATGGCCGAAGCAACGTCCTTTGACTGCCGGAAGCAGACCGTTTCTCCCGTTTGGTAGCACGTTTTTGTGCTCTTCTTCTCGCGGTCAATGCCATTCTCATCAAATTGTGATGCTTGTGTATCACCGCTCGACCGTTTGCTGTCACCGAGTGGTGATGATGAGCCGCGAAGACGTCACAATGTTCCCTTCGGTGGAGGGACTTTCTTCTGTTGTTGAGCGGCTTTTGTGCTGTCGGAAGTTGCCGCTTTCATCGCCAGATGCACGGTGCGGTGGGGAATTGTAGACCATTTCGCGTTGACACAATGAAAGTATCCACACTCTCCATGAAGACGCTAATGGCATTCAAAGCAAGCGCGCCTTAATCGAACACTTCAATCGACAGCGACACAGTGGCAGAGTGGCGCGACTTCCTAACCTCAGCGCTTTGGTGTGAGTATCAGCTGGACTGGTACTGGTTGTCACGATGGTTCAATGAGGCACCGTCTCAGTTTCTGACATCGGTTCACGCCGTTCGCTTTCTTGCAGCAGGCGAGATAATTGAGTAAATTTTAAAGCCACTGCTTCCACCACGGTGGAAGCGTGGTGGAAGAGGGGTCACTTTGTGGATGACACCTTGTGTACCTCCATTCATCGTAGAACCTGAATGGGTTCAGTTTTTGTGGGACTTTTCGCTTCACGAGTTCTAAGCGTCATTAGAAGCAGTCGAAGGTTTTTTTTTTTGGTACACAAACACCTTTGGCACTGTACTGACGTCTCGGTGCGGCCCGAGAACTCGGTGTTGATCTATAAATTATAGGCGGATCAGGTCAACGGGCCTTCAAAAGCCGGTGGACGTCTGGGTTTAAATGGATCCCGGTCCGACCGGATCCGGGTATGATGGGTGGGATGATAAAGTTTCACAGCTTGCACAGCACAAGCGGTTGAGTTAGAAACAATAAGGATCGATAAACATAACGAGTTCCTGCTTCAGGGTGTTCTCGAGTGCTGCGAGGTGTGCAACAAAAACGAAAACAATAAAGACAACTCTCCAATGTTCGAGAGGCTGCTCGGTTACCGTTAGCCGTAGTCGCCGACGCTGACTGCAAAAACCGTCCTCTGGTTCAGCAAAAAACCAAAAAAAAAATCCCAAACGCCGAGAAACCGAACTCATCATGGACCATGGACGATGGTCCCAGGTGGATGGTTGCTGGAAGCAATCAGAAAATGCAATTAACCTTCCGTTCCCCGCTGGTGGACATTCTCACCCAGCAGCCCGGCAGCCATTACGCACGTACTTGGCCGCGTTCCGTTGTGTGCGTCTGGGTTTTATAGGCACCTCCCGTATATCTGCTTCATGCCAACCGATGCTACCCTGTCGCCAGTGTGTCTACTTGGACGGAGTTTCGGCGGAATGTTGGCACGGGAGACCTTGATGGTGTTGGTTTAATATGGCATCTAGCCGAACGTGTGGTCGAGGAAAATTGTTGCCGGGGAAGAAATCGGCATGTCAATCGGCTCGAAGGAAGAATACTTGTAAATGTGTGTGTGTGTGTGTACTTTTTTGTCCTTTTCAAGGCGAACCTGTAACTACCATGTTGTTATACGTCCGTTGGCCATGTCAGTGGAAATTGATTTATTGGCATTCCGAACAACAAGCTCCACTTCCGAGAAGTGTCCATAAATTTTCGTCCAAAACCACTTAAAAACAAGTGCGTTGTAGATTCGGAGCTGAAGATATGTGCAACCAGCCTGAGAAGTTTTCTTTTAATCTCGAAAAGCACTTTCACTTGGGAGCTTTGATGGATTTTTTTCTATAGGAATAATTGAAATTGAGTCCTTACATTTTCAAAAAACTTCAACACAAATACGAACAATGCATGATGAATATGAAATATTTCCGCGTTATCCCACTGTCCAATCTGTTTACGCTCGGCATGCAACATCGGCATTACGCTCTGCATGTAAATGACGCTCTGGCCAACATCTGATTTAGAACAACAAAAACTTCTAACAAAACAAACCAACGCTGATGCTTTTGATTTATTATCACGTTTCAAAATCACGCACCAACAATTTGGTTCGCTGGTTGGTGGAATGGAAATTTTTGCTTTTCTACGTTACCGAACCATACGGGAGGCAGTATTAAAATAGACGTCATTTGCCATTGTGCAAGGGAAATAAAAAACGGCCCTCCTGTCCCTCCTGGCTATCTAGCATGTTCCATCAAAAGTGTGCTCCCCATCGGCTGGACAGCCGGGTTGCCGCGGCCGGGTGCAATATAGAACCCCGGACTGGAGAAAGGTCCCACAGAATTGCCTGCCGCATTCACGTTTGCCGCATGCGGAAAAATAAATTCTCGTTTACAGCGCGCGTGGCACGGCACAAGAAAAGATTACAGCCACAGCGTCCGAACCGGAGCGATGCCACCGGGACACCTACTTCGGTGGTGGTTGGCTCGCTTCACCGGATGCTGGCTGTTGCGTACCGGACCATTGTGCCGCATTAAACCATCATCGGGACCACCCGTTCCACCCGTTTGCCGTACGTTGCCGGATGGGGCAAACAGTGGACTCCACGATGGTCCGGCTCTTCTGTCCGGAGGGAGAAACATTTATATCATCCGATCCTATCATAAACGTTGCGAAAACGTGCTAAAGTACCTGATTTTTCTCGGCAACCCCAGAACGATGGAGGCGCATGGTCAAGACCCGGCGGCCATGCGGACACTGCTGCAGCTCGGCCTGTTAGCCTGGCCGTGTGGCTTTTGCGATAAAAATATGCGAACAAAATGTCAGCCTTTCGATAGTGGAAGCAGTTTGAGCAGATATGAATTGTAATCAGTGATTGGTTGGAGCAGTGCGTTGTTGAACTTTAAGCTTTTTAACAGCACCGTTACAATTAAGTTCAAAGAACGTAAGCATTGTGAAGGGGATATTTAATATGATAAATTAACACTTCAATTACTGATTAATTATTGTAACATTTTCAATTATTAAATTACTCTATTCCGAAAGTATGTTAGCTAAATTTTTCGAGTCAATAATACGTAAATGAAAAATTCATCAATACTATTATTTAATAATATCTAGATATATACATAAGAAACAGACAGCTTCTATATTTCTTTTATAAAGCTATTTAAGGTGTTATATTTAGAATTTAAGTGACAATAAAATAAACTTAATGGTAATATAATAAATAATGCAATAAATATTAATATACATCGAAATACAGTACTAAACAATTTCAAACTTGGATGAATGATCGTAGATGGCCTATTAAGTCTTAACCAGTTATTATTAGGGCCTACACGAAATGGATGCTCTGAGATATGAGATTTAACAGTATGGCAATAGCTACATCGTTCGGGGTATGACAACATTTAAAATGATATTATATTTTTGTTTTACCGACTTAACAACTTTAACAGGTCTAGTCTGACTAGCCCGGCCATTTCTGGCTTTCTTTGATTTTATTTACCACTAGCTAGATAGTCAATTTTGCAGTCTGGATGGGATTTTGTACCGGTCTTGTCGTATGAAGACCGTTGTTGCTACCAAATACACCTCCGAGCTACGATTTATGACTATTATGATTGATGTTGCGAATCATTTGGCTAGTTTTGATCGGCCGTGGTCTATGACAGACTACCTGGTTACACCGTAAAATAATTGTAGTTAGCGAATAATGGTTAGGACGACTCATCAATAAGAAGATGATCTCACTTATTTTTAATACTTTCGTTTTTGACACTCTTATAGTAACATCATTACAACAAACATGTGTTATATGCTGTTCACTGAAACCTTTATTCAATCCAAAATGATATTTTGCCCTCAGATCTTATAGCTGTGAGTTGAACGTTCATTTGATTTGATTTGATTTATGACTCCTTCCGGCTTCGGCAGAACCAAACCAGGCTTGTCTCGCTTTGCTCCAGACGTTCATGGAGCAGCAAACTTCGGTTGAATGGTATCCCTGGCGGAATCCTGTACATAGAATTTGAGCATTGGATACTGCTGTTCAATGCCTTTTCCAGTTCGGAAATAAATCAACAAAGAATTCGGGGATGTAATCATCGAATAACCTTTCAGGCGAACGCTTTGAGTTGGCTGTTGAAGATGCCACAAAACGGCTGATAGCAGTGATTCATTCATGAATTCAAAGTTTTTGCTTTGAATATTGAACCAGCCACTTTTGTTCCGGCTTGCTTGTAGACGGTACCAGACTCCGTGTCTCTTCGCTAACAACAGCTTTGTCTCCCTTTTCTGTTGCGCTCGCTGTTATCACAACTCACTGCAAACAAGCCTATTTGGATGAAAATGGACAAATGATTGGTAGTGATTGCATTTGTCACTGTGCCGTTTTTTTCTCTGTTCTCCGTCCGCATTCAAGTGACGCGTTCCATGTGTGTCATATGAATACATTCCCACGGCTTATTTACTCATGCACTCAATATGTTGCTTCTTGCGTTTGATGCTGCCAGCTGTTCATAGTGTTTTGCCTTTTTGCCGGGGTGGATCGAAAGAATGAGGCTTTTAACTGACTTTTGCATACATTTCTGGTCGTTATTTCTTGGCCTCCCTTCAGCGCGGCTGTGGCGCCTCCATCGGTCGTCCCAGATGGAGACGCCTGGCCGTTTGCGGTGTACGGTGCGTGCGATGAAAGCATCAAAAGCAACTTGTTCCCATGGAACCAAGAAAAGCGATTAACAATGAATTTGAAAAAAAGACTCAAAATACACACCATTCGCCAAACTTTAACCCGATCGATTGGTACAATCGGAGAAAAATCATTCGCAAGACGCTTTGCTCCGCCATAAAAAGGAGCAAAAGATGAATTATTGATGGCGTCCTTCCAGAAGGAATAAAATGTTAACCTTTATCATGGATTATTGATAGAAAAAAGGTACATCCCAGCGGGTTGGATGGGTTTGACTAAAAAAAAAGACGGTACAGAGCGAGGTAAGGAACTTTCAGCAACATGCTGACGGCGTCGAAATTCTTTTATCTGCTCGCTGCTCAACCAAAACGAAACACTGGCAACGGAGCACCATGGAAAAACATGTTTTTCTCCCGTTCCTTCTCATTAATCTCAACCGGGTACTGTTGATACAGCGCGTTTTTATTTTCCACCCGCCCCCGGTTTCCATTATGGGTTTGTTTGATCGTGATTTGCGGCTGGCACAGGCAGGACACGGACTGGAAGTGTGCTGTGGGTGCATATTTCTTGTGATATTTCGATTTTCTTACCGCGTACGGTTACACCTCCCCCGAAACCGACGGATAGCGCAAACCGGCCGCAATTTCTGCTTTGCCAGCGAATGGAAAGTTTGTTTGAGAAATGAATGGAATCTTTGAGAGCAGCGGCACAACATTGCGTTCCCAGCGTTGTGTGAAAGGAGGGAAAATTATTTATTGGATTTATTTTTCCAGCATATTTGAGGAAAAACTTTCGACGTTGGTAAAAATTATATGCTTATGATATATTTGTTTGCATAAACGGAAGCGAAACTTTTAACTTCATGTTTACAGCAGTGGGTTTACGGATTGGAAGGATGGTGAAAAACAAATCATCCCTCCAGTTTGACATCAAAGTAAAATTAACACTTCCTACAATCTATTAGTGATTGGGTTTAAAAAAATGTGCTTTAAAAGTTATCAAATTATTATCGAAATGTGGTAAATTGTGTCGATTACAAAAAACACAAAGGGAGTAGTTCAAAATAAACAAATAAAAATGTGCAATCAAAATTAAAATTGCACACCAAAAAAAAAAAAACAAACTGGAGTAGCAAAACTAGTTTACGGGAGAGTTTTATAACACAAATGATAATGGAAATCACTGTGAAAAGTATGCAATTCGCCCGACTTAATCATCTTAACCTGGGGTTAGAGTTTTTTAAGCACCAATTAGTACCCGTTGTGATAATATCTGCTCTGGCTACAACAAAATGTTACTTGGCCAAACTATTGCAGAACCAGAGTAAAACTGATATAACTTTAAGCGAACCGGGTCACATGTTGCCTTTTGCAAGCTTTAACACATTAAATTCTCATGCAAACGATAACATGCTCCGCATCTCACCATCTCACTCATGCATCCCGGTCGGTGAATGGGCTTTGAAGCAGAGGCGTCACAGCAGAAAAACATAAACCGCCCAAGGCCATCCGCAAAGCTACCGACGACGGGCGAGGGGAGAAAGGAAGACCACCAAGAAAAAAAAACGTACAAAATCGTTAAAGAATAACACGCCGAGAAGCTCCGGAATTAAAATTGGAAGCATGATTTTTCCCATCTTTTTCCCTTTTTACTTGGATTTCCATTCATTCTCGTGCACACACAGCCATGCATATACAGTATGCTATCACAAAGGAACTCGCCTTAAGAATCCGTGCCCCGCTCCAACATTGCTACATTTCCTAGTGTGTGTGTGTGTGTGTGTGTGTTATGTTAACGATTTTTCCTCTCGAGTTTCCTTTTCATTTCTGTCCCTATGGTTAGGATTTTTCATCGTTTTGGTCGCCGTTGTCGTCGTCGACGGTCGCTTGTTAGGCAAATTAAATACCGAAACACTTCCGACGTCGATCATCCATTTTGTGCCGTCCCCTAGTTTGCTTCTACTGAATACGGAAACCGAATCTTTTTCCCATTTTCCATCCAGTGCCGTGTCGTCCACACAGCGGCTTATTAAATCGGAATGGGTTTTTTTTTAACGTAAAATTGTGTCACAAGTTTCGCTTCGCGTTTCGCATTGCAGGAGTCACCGGTATCACACAAAGGATGGTTTGGAAAAGTTGGGAAAACTGATCTGTTTTATTCGACGGCTCGTTGTTCGGGACTTCCTGAGAAAAAGAGCATGAGAGTTGAATTCCTTTCCCCTTTTTATTTCATGGAACTTTCAAGTCAAATAATTTTCCGATGAATTTCTTCCGGGGAAAACTGAAAATATTTAGCCCGGAGACGATCATCACAACTGCACCCGGGGAATTTGGGGCTGGGACTAAACGTTGGTTCGTTGGTTGGTGGTGTTTGGCGTACTGAAACAGCAACGCTAGCCGGAGCTGGAAGAAGGTGTGATAATATTCATTCAACGGTGAAGATGATGTGGCTGCAGCACAAGAAGAATGTTGGAAGGAAACGCCTCGTAAGCTGACAACCACAGAGCGCAGCACAGTGTACAGCAGTGTGGTTGCCCTCAAGATGGCTCATTGAAAAAGCGGAACAGGAAATAATAGGACACTGAAGGTGCAAGACGAAGACAGGGAAACGAAGCGCGAATGTGTCATCCTACTTTGCTGTGCACGGTGCTTTTCCGCTCATCGTCAGCCCATTATCTGCGAACGGCTGTGGCCCACTAAATCCTCCCTGATACCAAGACGCAAACGGAAGCAGGTGATGTTGGATGTGCAAAGGGACGGAAAATGTGGCTTCGTTTAACGAACACTACTCTCCAAAGCCTGGGAGGAGTTGAGTGTGGATGTGCGTGTCTACTTGCAGTTGTATTTGTGCGACGCTGCTGCTACTGGAGCAGCGAAACCCATGTGTCCCTGAACTAAAGAATTGATAGAGAAATAGAAATCGACGGGTGTTATGATAAGCCTAGGGTGCTTTCATCCGGTCGCTGAAGAAACTGGAAACGGAATCCCTGAAAGAAACCATGATAAAATAAAAATAGGAAGTAATCTCTTCGCTTTGTCCATCCTTTTCTCGAGAAGTGTCCTTCGGGGGGTGGCCATCATTGTGGTGTTGAGTTCATTGAACGGGGGGAAAAGAAAACAAAACCCTACCAACACCACACTTCCGGTGAATTCTGTTTCCCACTTCCTTCCATCATTCTGATCCGCTAGATTCTGATGGTACAAATTTATCAGCTTCCTTTTGACACCGTCTTGGTGCGATCGTAGTCAATCACGAGAGCAAAACGTGAAGAACCCCGGTACCGGAGAGACCCCGAGCGGGGGGTCAAGAATTGTCATCTTTCTTTGTTCACCCAACTGTTCAGTTACCAAAGAAAAAATAAGTGAAAAATCGATACCATAAATAGGCCGCTTGTTAGGCTACTAGAGGCAAGAAAAAAAGATTGCCTCGATTTTCGATTTTTGGAGCGCTGTAACCAGAAACCTATCGCAGTTTCGATGTGCTTGACCTCTTTTGTTTGTTTTATTTTCAGTTTTGATACGAAAGATGCCTTAGAATTCAAAACGGGAAGCCATTTCCGGAGGGAAGCATCTGTACAGCTTCCGGAAGTGAAACAGATGGGGCTTGCCGAATAAAGTTATCGCATTAGAAGAGCAATGTTTGGATGGAAGTCATACAAAAAAAGAGTTTGTTTTAAACGCTCTCTGAGACAGTTTTGAGATGTATTGCTCCAAATAAGTAAACGAGATATTACACACCTCATGTAATGTAAAAAAAATAGAACTAGACCACGAGGAATATATGACTACTGGTCCGATCCGAGATATTCAGATTTGGAATTTAACTGCCCAGTATGTTTATTTTATAACATTCGTTAAAATTATTCGCTTTCAACAGTTTCTTGGTTTGCCGAAAGAAGTCGCTACTTGCGAAAATAATACATAACTACCCTATGGTGGCACTGATTTTGGTCGCAAATTGCAATTTTTTTCAATTATAAAGATTGAATTCTTGATAGTTATAAGATTGGCCGGAATCATACTCTAAACCAGTTTTTTTGTTTGTATTTTGACGTTTCCAGGCTTATCAGCTTACAGCTCGCCATACAAATAACAAGCCAAGTTAAGCCTAGGAAACAAGGATAAGATTGGTTTCCCAATGAAATCAGCTAATCCAAGCTCGACAAATGTCATAACAAAGAATTTTGTTAGCTGGTCTGAGCCAGGGTAGGCCATGTTTCTCGTGTGAGGAAAATGTAAACAACATTTTTTTTAACGAAAACAACTGAAAAAGGTTTATTTTATAAGTCAGACTTATGTATTCTTGCAAATGAATTAAATTAAAAATTAAATTTATAAACTTTAATCGATTTTTCTCAAATTCCGCGAAAATGATCGCTTGTCCAAATGCTATGTCCTTTACGAATCTGTACAGAATGATACAACCCTGTACCTTTATTATTGAACAGATAAAGGCTAAAAGCTTAAGCTTTCTAACTTATAGTATGATCTACCCCATTGTTGGAGGATCGAAAAGTTTGTGAATTCGCTCATAATCCTCATGATAGCGAAGTGGATGAAGTGGATCTTTTAAAATCAAGATCATTCTTTCCTCAACTGAAGAACTTATGCCTATTTCCTAACCATAGATTCCAAACATTACATTAAAAGATCGTAAAGGAAACACTATCGATCATTCATCCATCACTCCAGCTTCGGTGAAATTAGTCAGAAAAAGCCATAGCCGGCCTAGGATCCATTAGGATTGTAACACCCATAAACAAGAACTTTATGACATTAAAATTATAGGTTATAAAATGAAATAATGCATAATTAAAGACGTTATAAAATATGTATCTAATCAAACATCATTTCGAAATTGATTACGTAAAGTAAATAAACAGCGTAGCATAGTACAGCATAGTACATAGTCCTGCGTACAGAGGATTGGTCTGTATGGGATTTTGGACCGGTCCTGTCGTGTCGAAGCGCCGCTATCAATATACCACCAGGCAACGTCCCTAATGAGTGACACATTAATATTCTTGATCAAATTGGCCTTTTCGATAAATCTTCCTTATTGCTCTGACGTAAATCATAATTAAAATCATGAGTCCAAACCACGAAGCAACATTTTCAATTCCAAGTCCATCCAAATTGAAGTTGCCTTGCTTGTTGATTATCAAGTCATTGCTTGTTTTCAATTGGTTCAATTGCTGACCATAGCAAAAGAAACCCAACCTAACGAGCGAACAACTGAAATGACCTATAAACTGACCATTGTCAGTGAGACGGCAGCAATCCAATGCAATCAGGCCATTGGTGGAGCTTTGTCCCGCAAAGCAAACGACTTGTGTTTCTTCACATCGTACCCTGGAAGTGGTTTAGGATGTTGCAATTTTTCTTCTTTATTCCCGTTTGCCAACAGTCACCGTTTGTTCGAATTTTACGATGCCTGCAAAACGTACATTTCCCTGCCTTTCCTTGTTTCACAAACTACCACACGCGGAATGAGTTTTCCGCGCGAGAAATGTCACTGCATTTCTTCCAGTGGATGGTAAAAAAGCAAATGACAAATAAGGACAAAAAAAAAACGCACACAGTACAAACACTGGCTGGTTTTGCGGTTGGTACGTGTGTGGGAATAATAATATCGGAAATGCTAACACTTTCGGGCTTCCCCCTAATACGGCTGCACCAAATACCATAATTAATTTCCCCCGTACCGGGACAAGCGAAAGATTTTACTTGTTTTTTGGCAGTTTTGGTAGTTTAGTTCCGTGGTCGCTTTGGAAATCGTGCATCGTCAGCACACACTGGCTGGCCATAAACCGGAAACCATGGCATGGAATGTCGAACTTATCCATGAACATTCTTTGCTACTATTACTGCTGCCCCTGACACTGGGGGCAAAGACAGCATCCTGGTAGTTGTAAGTCCCCGCAGAAAGCAACCAAGAAGGAAAGCATTCTAGCCACGCGTGAAAAGGGTTCGAAGCAGGGCTCCGTCAAGCCAGCTATGGAGTGGTAAAAAAGGGGTAGCGTTAGTTTTCGTGACAAACAGTCATAAACTAATCCGGATATCCATCGGTCGACCTCGGTTGGCTGCCTGTGCACGATCGTGTAAACAACCGAACCAGCATTAAAGTACGATTTAACGATAGGGGATTGTGACAGGATAACGAATATAAACATGTCGTAACTTTAGTGAGGAAAAACAAGCAGGAACCGTGGTAAGAGTGGCAGTTCTATAGGCAAAAGGACACCAGATAAGAAAGGAAAAACAGCACACAAATTGCAAGTACGCAAAAGTGCTTTGGGGAAAGTATTTTATTTCATTGTATAAAGTTTTTTGATTTATTTTTAATGCTTTAAAATACCATGGTCCGGGATACTTCATCGAACATCCAATCCAAAACATGTCCAGTCATCCAAACATTGATATAACAGAGAACGAATATCACTTTATACTGTTTAGAAAATAACATCCTTCATTTTGAAAGTTATGCTTCACAAAAGATTTTGTTCAATTCTGTCTGCACCAAATAAAAACCAAAAACTTGAGAGAAAAATATGAACTGCACCATCCCCTTAATGATAAATACTTAATTTCGCTTCAAAAACATTCCAGACATAGCAAAAGAGCAACACCCAAAATCGAATACTGATCCTTATTTGATGGGCACTGTACCGGTACCGGTACAAGAGCACTCCCTTCTTATCACTCGCTGTATTGCGCATTCCTTCCATTTCACATTGAACCGGGCGGTCAAACCATTTTTCGATCAGGCCCGCCATAATGAACCGTGGCCACTGGGTTTTTTTTACCTTATCGTTCCTCCCAAATAAACGGCGGAATGCAGAAGGAATCCTACCGTAATGTTTGCCCGGTCCGAAACTCTTGCACGCCGCTTTTCAAAGCTCTTAAACGCTGCACAATGACAGCGGTCGGTTCGGTTCAAACATTTTTGTGATGGAATTCAAACGCTGGTAGGTGTTTTTTTTTCTTCGCTCGATCGTGTCAAAATCGGGCAGAAAATTATGAAACGGTCCGGGCATTGAGGGGTTTGAACCTCTAAAAGAAGATTTATTGCTTTGTGAAATGTGGATGACTGGTCACGATTGATTTTTTTCCTCCCCCTCCCGTTCATAACGACGTGTTTTTGTGTGAGAAAAAAAACCGTCCCAGATGAATATGGACAACGAAAACAGTGCCATAGAGTTGAAAAACAAAATGGACCGAATACCGGAAGGCATGTTCAGCATACCCCGGAGTAGGCCTTGTAGGGTTTACACTTCACTAAGGTTTCATTTTGCGATGACTCAACGCGTTTTGTGGAATCATCGTTTCCTTCAGGTTTGACGGTCATTCGGTTCAAATGGTTCTCGAAGCTGGTAGGTTCCTCGTTTTCGGAAGCTTTTGCACAGGAAGCTCCTGATTAAAACGTATTTCAGTGTGCGGGAAAGCCCATCGAATGGTGATTAATTTGACCGATAAGTCCACAATTTGCTCCACCGAATATTGATCCGAGAACACATCGTTAACTCAATGATGCAAATGGCAAATGGCATTTGGCTTGAAAAGCAAGAAAATGTGTCATACACGCCTAAAACTATGCAATTTTATAACATTTGTTTGATTTTTGTCAGTTGAGCTGTTTGGATTTCGTAAAACCTTAAATTTTGAACAGCTTTTGCGAAGAATTATACCCTGTCAGATTTAATTAATTAAAAAGTGCTTTTAATAGTATTTGGAATTGGAAGTACGGAACAAAGATCCAGTACTATCCATCAATATTGCTTCGGTTTCAATATAGAAGCTCCTCCTTTTTGCCGTGGCGTAACGTTCAATTCTCTTAAATAGCATGACCAAACAGAGCTCCAGTCAAACATCGACCGATCGAAACGGCAATATTGCAAACGAGTTTCACAACTCGTCCTTTGCCGGAGACAGTCAATCATGAGTGCGTGTGACATTTCTTTTATTATTTCACCGTTTTTGTCCTCTCTATTTGCTTCAAAAACAATCAAGCCGACAGCTGGCACACTGGATGAAATGCATGCCATTTGAATATGAAAAGTTTCGGGGTGTTCCGTTTTGTTTTTTGTTTTGGTTTCCTTTCTCTAGCTACTCTTTTTATTCGCAAAACGCTCTGCCAAATGGCAAAAAAGCACTGACGAGGACACACCAAGGACATTTCGTGCCCCGGTGAAACGAACGAACGCAAACCACGCTCGGACCGACCGGGAGCCACCGCTCGCTTTGCCATAAATTCCTCACAAGCAGAGAAAACAATTTATGTTCTAAATATTTCAACCTTCACGGAGACGGTCCGCCAACGATGATGGACTGTTGGAAAGCGGGATGGCACGGGACGGCCCGTTTCGACTGCAACTCGAGCCGAACGGCAAATAGCATCGTCCAAATGGCATTCGTTTGTTTTTCTGAGGCGGAGAGAGCAAAATCAGCATCGTCGCACACACACACAGCACGAAAAAAAAATCGCACGCACCCGTCCAAGTCAGCTCATTCCAAACATAGTCATCATTCTAAACGTCAGCGCTCGCTTACCGTGTTTGGTGCGGTCGTGGAAGACTCAGTACGACGACCACATTAGCTGGAAGGCACACTGGTGGGAAGGATGGTGGGATGAGTACAATAAATATTCGTCTAAGTAATGAGAAGAATTCCCAGCATCGTGAACAGCACCGGCTGGGTGGAAAGGTAGCAGAGTATCACATGCAAAAGAGCTGGTGAGCGCTACCTTTACACTGTTACTGACATATGATACGCAACCGCCAAACAAAAGAAATTAGGCAGCAAAAATCCCGCAACGGAACTCATATCTACAAGGATTCGTTTTTACTCCACCGTTTCAGCTGAAAGCAGAAACACAACGATGAGAAGACACCGGCCACCCTCGGGGCAACAAATAGCAGCCAGTTGTAGGTTTCTTGACGAAGGCGAACAGAAATTCCCACGGTTCTCTCTTTCTCACACTGCCTGCGGAAAGCGTCAACATGAACAAAAAAAAACATTCTTTTTACCAACACCCACAAGTTCATGCTTGGCAAAAAGGGATGGGATAAAGCGCAAAACCCACGCCGGAGGGCGTTTTTCTTTCGCCCGAAAACGTGGGCGCATTTACAATCCACAGCACAACGAACCACGACGGTGTTCGTGGAAATCCAAGACCGAAACAAAAATTTAATCGAATATCATATCAAACGACGGGCGGGCATTACAAATCCACCCGAACCCAACCGCCCATATGCGTACGTTGACATGCAGAAACGGGCGCAACTGTTTCGTACACGTCGTGGTACAGCTAAAAAAAAAAAGGAAATGCACCCACGCGCGTACACTCCGATAAGACGATGCGAAATGTCACCAGGTTATCGCTACAGGCATACTCCACTACTGATAGCTTAGCATGATACACCGACGCTGTGGGAGTGGGCTAGCATTGTGTAACTAAGTTTAGTTGGTGGTGTATCGAGTAGGTAGCTAATTTTCAATAGCAAAAATAATGGTGGAAAATATTCTTTTGGGGTTTTAACGTTATAAGCATGACATTGTCCTAAGCTTTTGGTTACATTGATGATGCTTGCTATGAGCAGGTCTAATAATTTTTTACTGCATGTAGTATACGAAAATTGATAACGAGAACTCGTGAACTGCAATCATCAAACGAAGTGGCTTCAATGTAGCTAGTAACATAAAAGGAAAGCGCCTAAATGGC
The DNA here is from genome assembly GCF_943734725.1 of Anopheles marshallii. NCBI lineage: Eukaryota > Metazoa > Arthropoda > Insecta > Diptera > Culicidae > Anopheles > Anopheles marshallii. The sequence goes on from NC_071327.1 coordinate 53,541,416, forward strand.
TGCAATCTGTTCGATAGCCTTTTTCTAGAAAATGAAATATTTTATCTAGTATTCTTATATTGTAGCTCCTGAGGCTAAATTTAAACATAGTTATTTATTTTGGTATAATGAAAACAGCTCAGTGTATACTCACAAATTACATAATGAATGCATTTCTTTTTACTACAACAATAGTTAATGCATCACGCGGAAGCATTTAAAATAGAGTTTGCGAACCATGTTGTTAGGAGGGAAATGTTAAATAAATGATTTTATTTCGCTTTCTATTAAACGAATATAAATAGTAAAATCATAAAATAAATCAACTTCGATACAAGAGCGCCTAAATGGCTGCAAATGGAATGAAAAAATGGATTTCCATTGAATAATGGAAAAAGACGTACTTTTATGTGTAGTACTGTACTAAAGATCCTGTATCTAAATTTGAATCTAAATGCAATATTAGTAAAATTAAAGGGGGAAAACGATAAATAATTTGAATCGTATATAACTCATTACTCCAACGATTTTTTAAACCTGGAAATGTCATTAACTTGTACGATGCTGTACATTTGGAAACAACTTCTTATTAAATTGTCTTATTAAACGTTTCATCCGATTTCTGGTCACGGCGATTGATAATCCTCTACCAACTGGAAGTTATTAAGAACAGTATTTTTTTTTTTTTTTTGCAAACAATTCACCACATCGGATCGATCCGACCAATCAAAAGCAGAACCTGAAACGGAACGGCCTACCCCAACGTCTGACACCAGGCAGATTATGGCGAAGCAATGGCAGAAGAGTAGCAAATAAAGGATTTACCACCCTACTTACTACCGCTCCCTTTTCTTTCCTTCCATACTTTTCCATTCGTACATCCTTGCCTTTATTATCGGATCGTTGCTTAAGTCGAAAAATATGGTACCGAAAGACCGTGTAGTGTGGTGCCACGAGCCCGGAGAGTTAAAACCCGTGCCAAAGCCGGTGCGCCTTGGCATGATGCGAAAGTAATGAGAGCGGAAAAAAGGCTTTTCTTGCTTGTTTTGTCTGCCAGGAGCGGGGACGTACGGTGTACGGACGTGGGGTACAGCAGCACGAACCCAAAGACAAAGATTCGCAACTTTGCGTGAGAAAAACAATAACTCTTTCGCTCCATTCCCTCTATTCCCACCGGCTATACAGGCAGTTGAGCGGAAATTGATTTATGTTCACATGTGAATGTGTATAGCGCTGGTGCAAGAAGCTATTGGTATGTTTTTTTTTTTTTTTTGTTGGTTTTTCAATTTTCCATTTCCTTGTTTTCAGTTTCAGTTTTTCCCTCCCGGCAATTATTTCCACATTTGTCTTCTTCGCTCTCGAAAGTTTGCTCGTTTGCTCCGTTTCGGTGGGAACGATTTGACGCATCCAGTGAACCGTGGCTTTGATTCAACCTGAAAGTTACTTCCGCATGGTTAGAGATTTGTAGTGAGTGAAGCTTGAGCGAAACTCCCCAAAGGTGATATCGATGATATCGCCCATTTCTCAACATATATCCGGCCAGTCATTTAGGACGGATGATAGCACGGTGGCCACATTGCTTAACGAATATAACAAATAATGGTTCACATCCTTTTTATTGGCTTCCCTTTTTTTCCACCAACTACTTTCCGTAAACTTCGATCGTAAAGTTGAATCGTTGGTACGGTTTCGAGGTAAGTTTGAGCGTCACATTGGATTGGTTCACTCCACCGGACACGACACCAGCGTTGCCACCTCGTCCGGCCGGCACGTTATCACGAGCGTAGATAGCCGTAATGTTCGGTGGCCGGAATGAACCCTACAAATGTTTGCAAGACCATGTTAGGCTGTCATCTAGCTGTTTGGAGCAGTTTTTTTTTCTTTTCTCCTTCCTTCAAACAGTACGTACCACCGCTGGAAGATAGCGATAGATGCTGCTCTTCTCCGGCACTGGTAGCGAGTTGTTTACGACCACGGCATAATCTAGCAGACGATCTCCAGACACTCGGCGACCCCACTGACGACTTTCACCATAAATCAACACCACCGAAACGCTCAGAAAAATCACCAAACAACACGCGATCGCTTTCATTTTGATTCTGCCACGTTTTCCACTGCTTCACACAATCGCTTCAATTCGCCGCTAATTTGACTCTGCTTGCGACTTGTTAACCCTCTCAACAATTTATACCGAACCGCTATCGTCTAACAATCAATCAATTACACGAAAGTTGCGGAACTCAACCACTTCAGGATGATTCACAGTGACAGTGTGCGCACACTTCAAAACCAGGCCGACACGGACGAAAAACATTGGCAGGTACTTCAGGCACATGTGCCACCAGCCGTTGACAGTGGCCATGGCAATAGTAAGGAGAAGCGGTCATTCAAGTGGCACACGATCTCTTTTACTCATTCACAACCTCGCAGTGGATCGGAATACGATGTAACGTGCGTCTTGGTTGAATAAACGATGAGACAACTGACCACTTTCGAGCACGCTATACGATGCGATGGCAACTAACGCTTTCGGAGGCGCATGGTGGTGAGTGGCGTGGCAGGATGTCGGTAAACATATGTTCACCTTACCATGTAACAACATACAGTACAGTCTTCCCTTCGCGTTCTGCTTCTTTCTGCATGCCCGATGCGACAAGTGCATGACCCAATAGTGAAATATTCAACAAGTTTTCGTTTGCGACAGTGTACCGGACATTGTTTGGTGAGTGGGATAGCCTTAAAAGTCTAAGTACTGCTGAATAAATAAAGCCAGGATGATTCGTTCAATGCAGAGCAGCGACTTATGCTACGTTTGATGTAGCTAATTGAATAGTTTATAGCATCTCCTTTGAAGTTCAAAAAGACCAACACAACATTTCCTACGATAAAATGTTTAAATAGTCGTTTGCTTGTCTTTTAAAATGATTGAAGTGATGAAATATTAATGAAATCTTTTATAGATCAAGGTGTACATCTTATCTTAATCTGTTTCCTCTTGAAATTAAAGGATAGTGAATTATGAGATTTTTTTTAAATATCCTAATACCAATGTATGTACTGTTTGTATATCTAAACATTATAAGTTGTTGTTACTTACCTTAAAATAATATCAGCAATGGAATTTACTTACTCGATCAATCAACAACACAACAATCGCCTATTCATTCACATCAGCATATATGATACGGTTCACAATTTTTAACGATTGCTTTCAACTATAATTTCCAACACTTTTTCACTTCACTTCAACACACTTTTCATGCACTTCGATCAAACAATTTTATTTAACATTTGATTTTTTTTACTTTCATTAACACGTTTAATGTGATTATGAACACTTCACAACTAAGATAACAAACGAAGGAAGATACGTTATTAAACTGAGTTTAAAATATTAATGTCTATTTACTTTAAAAGAACTTATTCCAAATATTTACAACGTTTCAGTGTCTTCAAAAAAATGTCTAATGACGAAATCGTTCCCCAATGTTTTGCACATTTTCCATTTCCGGCGTGCAAAAATTCGACCACAAATAAATACCAATTTTCGTTGATGCAAATTTAATGGCATTATCCAATCACGCTACATCACGATGCCATTGCTGCACAGTAACGGAACACATTCCCTCCATCGCGTAACAAATCGATTATTCCAGCAAACTTAAGCCGGAAGGCAAAGCTGGCAACCGTGCGAAGGCGTCCGGGCAACGAAGACATTTGTCAACAAGAACAAATACGCTGTGCTGTACTGTGTACGTGAGTGGTTTGAGCGCTGGAGTAAGTACCAACGCTGGGATCGCAGAGAATGGAAGCGTTCGAACCCACGAACCAGCAGTACTACGCAAAATATTGGTGGGAATATTCATTCCGGCGAAAAATAACTGCTTGCTGAACGGTGCGGGTGCGCTAAGAACGTTTTAAGTCATCATTATTTATGCTACCGATTTATGCTAATTAGCTTAAGCTACGGTTCCCCCTTCGTACATGAACCACAGATCAGTAAATGACTTTATTGGGCTTCCACGAGCCGTTTTGGATGAGTGAAAGCGTACTTGTTTTAAATACAGTTCGTCAACAATAAGGTTGCGTTTGGGGGGTTTTGTGTTGTTCCAAAGGTGGGTATTTGCAATTGAAATGTATTTTCATATGATATTAAAACTCTTCATACTTCCAATTAATATTGGATTCAATTGGATCAATCGTGTTGTAAGGATAACCGTGTGTTTAGACACTGCATAATCTCAAACATTGCGCGTAATTTCAAAATTTACGTATAATTTTTTGATAGAAAGATTTCATGGTACTGTCAACGCTTTCACGCTACCGTTTGCAGCGCTATGTGTTTTTAAAACTTTAATTTGGTAACTTTATATAAAGCTTACACAGATAAACGATTTTTAGAGAACTTATAAGAACATCACTTGTGCACAAACTAAAATCTTTGATGAGGCGATCAACGGCTACTACATTTGTTCCTAAGCGATTTCAAACAGTGTTTTTATTCGTCCTGTCAAAATCTTTTTTTTTTTGTTTCCTGGGTTAAGTTGTCAATTTACATGGGATGAGGCCACTGGTCTTCATGGTGATGGTCTTATTACACCTTGGTCTTTTGCAACGAAAAACGAGAACACAACTAGAAATTACAAAAAAAATTGGTAAAATGTGCGTGGTTTCAGTGGTGCCGAAATACCGATTTGGCAACCTGGAGCACTGCGCCAATGTTAGTACGTGCGTGTATTTGTGTTGTGAATCGTGCATTCGGTATTGCTTTTGGGATAAGGAAATTAATATCTAAATCCCTCTATCTGAAAATATCTTCTGCGGATGCTGCTACTCCTGGTACTTTGCTATACTGTCTTTACACTGCCACACGACACAAATAAAAACTGTATCGACACAATTGCATTTATGTACTTAGATTTGCATCGTGAGTAGAGTCAAATCTTTCGGTCAAAAAATTATACGTAAAAAATAGTCGTAATTGTAGATCACGCGTAATCGGTAATATTATACAGCGTCGAAACCCACGGTAAGCATACTATATTCGGCAAGCATTATTGAATGCGAAACGTCTCATTTAAGGCGATGAAATGCAAAAACGAATCGAAAAAATATTTTCCCTTTTTCAAATTAATTACAAATTGCCCTTTTGATGCTCGGATTCATGTGGCTAATTGACGTGCCCATCCCGGCACCCATAATTAACCACAAAAGTCTTATTTCACACATGTCAGTATGTAACCAATTATGCGTACCGAACTCGTACCGATTCGTATGTATAATTAGCTTGAACAACATACCGCTTGTCTTTTTTTTCATCTTCATTGAAAATCCCATCACCATACTACTGCTGAGTAGAAAGTAATTTATGCTCTTTTTTCCTTGAAATAATCGTGATTGGTTCCATAAATTCCAAAATGCATATTAATTACATGGCAGTGGAATTTTCCGTTGAAACGTTTCGTAATTAATAATGCGCTATCACTTCGTCCTTTTTCTAAACAGTAACATACCATCGAAACTGTCAAGTGCTCAAATATGTGCTAGGGTACATATGTTGAAAAGAAGGTTCCAGGAATTAATCCATCACTTAATTCCATTCCATTTCCAATTCCATTTTATCTGGAAAGCATGTACAACGCCCATCACTCAAAATTGGTTCGTTGCATTGCGCTATTGATAATCTGCAATCTGAAGCACCATTGTTCTTCAGTGTGCTCGGAATTGTGATGACGAAATTGAATTATTGCTAACGACCGTTCGAATGTTCAATTTCGCACACTAAATTGTTCTTGTATGTAAGTAAAATCTGAACAACCAACATTCGAGTATTTTCACATAAATATTATCATTATTTTAGTTAAGTTTTTTGGTATAGTGTTATATCTACTTGATAATCGAAACACCAGTAAAAGCTGTATTACCGGTCATGGAATAAATGAAAATAATATTTAATCAGAATGTCTTTTGAGCACGAAAAGGTCCAATCTCGAAATAACTTCTGCTCATTACTTGCAAGTAAATATCAGCACTATAATCTTCACCTTCCTCCTCCTTTTTCAAATGTTTCCCATCAAAAAAAGCAAACCCCAAGTAAAAATAGCACTGTAAGAAAAAAAGCCAAACCAATTTAGAGCTAATAAAAAAAATCAAATTAGACCAAAACTAAAACCAGCCCGACTTGGTAGGGTAAATCCCCACCGAACAGTAGACAGAAGTAAAGGACAACACGCCGACCATTCCTCATTTACGTTATGCACACTGGGCTGTACCGGGCACTGCAGCAATTTGGTCTACTGATGCAATCCGTACCTAGTTCCGGAGTCCAACTTTTTCATTTCGTCTCTGTAACTCATTCCTCACTGGGCGTACACTCTTGGCGTACATTACTCCAGAGACTCATTAGTGTGTGAGCGTAGGAATTATTATCGTTCTGTTTCTGCATTTCTGCACTTTTCGCTCGCCTGACTTCGTGGATGGTTGCGAAAAAAATTAAATATTATTCTTCCCTTTCCCAGTTCTCGAGTAAACATTTCATCCTTTCCGGGGAAGTGTAGCTTTACATAAAAATAACTCACCAAACCATGCAAAAGAGCTTGCTTCAAAGCACACGGAGGTGCATGAAACATTGGAAGTTAATTTCATTAAAGTTTGCATGAAAAATCACAACGAGCGAGCCTGCTCCAGCAGCTCGATGTGGTTGAAAATGTTTCCAGAATTGCGATTTCTTGCCCATCCACAGGCCAGCTCCCAAGTAAAAGAAGCCGCAACGATCATCAATCATAATCACAAGCGGGCGCATATGGCTTTTTCGCAAGTGCTGATGGAAAACTTCCACCATTCACATACACACATACACCGACAGCAGCATACAGTCGGACGGAAAAGTGGGAATGGAAATGAACCTTCGTCAGTTTCGAAACCACTTAATGACACTTTTGAAAAATTGTACCCCACACAAGCGCACGGGGAAAACCGTTCCAGTCCGAGGGCCAACGGCCGACAGAGGTTTAACTTTTGCCACTCGTTTCATTACAGTGAGGATCATATTTGCATAACCATCCGTATCAGCTAAAATGGATCTTCTTACATCCAAAGTCACTTGGTTTTGTTTGTCCATCTGGTTTTGCGAACCTTCGCCCTATTTGGCCACAGCATGGGTTCCGGCTTCCTGGTTATGCAGAGCATTTTCCTGCAAACACACACACACACGCGCAACGCACACCAACAAACGCTTTACGAACGATTTTCCACTTTCCATGGCGCATCTGCCAACTTGTTCCACATTTCTCAATTCCATGCTGCAAATGGGGACATTTAAAGGGTCTGCCCAGTGGGAAGTGGTGTGGATGGCCACAGTGGCAATGTTTGCATGAATTTTTAAAACACAGCTCCCACGTCCTCGCCCACTGCACGCTGGTTGGGTTGGGCCCCGGTTTGTCGATGCAGTGGGAAGAACGAGTTCAAGGTCACCCGTCACAACACAGAACGGTCTCGCATTCGCATGTCGGCATTGGCACGGATCGGTTCTCAAAACACGAAACGCATACACATGCAGTGTCCCGCTCGGGGGAGCTTTCGGGGTGGATGGAAACCACCCACAGCTGCTATATAACACATGTATGAGGTGGAGAGCTTATAGAGGCTAGGGTGTGCAATTTTGTTTTCGGTAAGAATAGCTATTGTGTGGAGGCAATCGCTAGCAGGCAGCATCTGGATGTGATGTAAGCTTTTAATAGAATAGTTTGCCTACTTGGAATTTAAATTATGTTCACTCTTCCACAATTCACAATCCGCAACTTCTTGTTCCGGAGCCGGATCTTTCGCTATTTTGGGTTATAGCTGAATATTACAAATCTTTGACGTAATTCGTCTCTCGTCAGCTGTCAATCGCAGTCCTGTAGATCCTTTTTTTGCCTCTGTAGTTGCGTGACCGTGTCTGTGAGTGTCCTTTGGTGATATGTTTTGCTTCTATTGCGTCACTTCTCTCTTTTCGCACAGTAAACACACACACACACCCACTCCTAACGTACACGTATACACAGTTGCACGCATTTGCATCCTCACAAACACAGGGTGATTCATAGCTTGGGGTAATGGATGTACACTACTGGCAAAAAGATAAACACAACGCCTTCTACGTTTGTGCTTTCATCCCATATTTCAATGCAGTAAACCACACATACACAAATACACTGTCACACACAACGGTCCACTTTACTCCGAGGGTTGTTTTTCGTGCTTGAGATGGTGTAAAGGGATACAGCTCAAGGACCAGTCCCTTATACGCCCGTTTGCTACACCCGATAAAGGTTTCTGTTCGGGTGATCCAAAATGGGCAGTAATGTTTCCGTAATCGAGCCAGAAAGTGATGTTGAGAACAATTTTTCTTATCTCTTTAAAAGTTAATATTACCACCAGGCGTCTCCATTTGCGTTATTTGCACTACACTGTAGCGCGGGAAACAGATTACGGTATGGTTGTGTTTGTTTATTTTGGGTTGTATTTTTTTTTAATCTCATCATTTAATGTCCATCGTTAAATACTTCGTCTCTCACCTGCTTCTTTTAACATTCACCAATATTGTTTTTTTTTATCGCAATCACACTCGACACTTTTGTCACAACTTGTTCACATCGTTCGCGAGATTTTTCCTCCACTCTAACGCTCTTTTTTGCCCTATTCGGAATTGTTTCACAACGCGTCTCAAGTGGCACCTCCGAATGTGGGTTTCCACGTAGTGGCGGGGTAATACAACTTCTTCTCTTGCTCAATCGGCGCTACCACCAAAGTGTACGAAGCGTGAAAAATGTAATCCTACGAACCGCACCAAATCTACATCTCGACTGACTGGCAGGCGCACCGAAGCAGGCTGTGAGTTGTGAGCAGTTGCATCGTGCCGTACCTTCGTACGATGAGTATCCTTTCGGGTTCCGCGAGCAGCTGTAGCATACCGACGAAGCGAGCGAGAGAGTGAGAGTGAGTGCATGTTCACGCATCACGTGAGCTTCAGCTGACAGTTTGCTCCCCCGCGAGTTTGACAGCTGCAAAGCACCGTTCCAACGAAAGTAGGGAAAACAAACATGGCAGCAAAAGGCTCTCCATTTGCCTGCCCGGGAGCGAACTTATGATCACGTGTGCAATCGTCATCGTTGGCACTGGGAGACCCGAAAAAACTGCGTGGGTGTCAACAAACTGGCCGAGAGAGGCTTGAACGCATCGGGAGAGCACGTGAGCGCACCCAAACGTGCTGGAGATGATACGAACGAGCTAAGCAAAACGAACGAGGGGTTTTATTCTCACGGAAGCTGGTCTCAGCTGGTTTGGAAGCGCAGTACGGTGAACAAACAGAAGCTGCACGTTGGTTGAGCGAGAGCGATGATAAATTGGCGCTTTTCAGACTCGCGAAACCAAGAGTTTGCGCGGTAACGGTTTGGAAGTCTAAACAATCCGATACGCGTAACGTGGATATGCGTGTTAGTGTACACTGTAAAGTGAATTGGTCGGTTCGTGTTACTTGTAGGTTTAAAAAAATATTTTAACGGTCTACAATAATTTATAAAACATAGCATGAACACCCAATGTAGTTAAGTATTTGTTAAAAGATATTTAATACATCAATACAATACTTCTAATCTTTAGTGCAAAACACTCGGCAGATGCAATCAGAGGAAAATCTAGAAACAGACTTGTTACGCTGATTGCATACTTTTAGGCGAATATATTAGACGCGATTAATTTATTTTAAATGTTTCATTTTCTCTATTCTTTGTTGCTGAGTTTTGTCAACAATTGTGGCTTTACTAAATAAGACTTCATTTAATTTTATTAAAATAACTTTACACATGGGAATGCCTACTTCTGCCCACAGTACGGAATTCATTCACAATATAATAATTTCGCTAATCAAACAATCAAGTGTACATCAACATTAAGAACCGTCATATTTACTTTAATAACAAAACAAAATTTTTAACTTTTTAAAAATAATACAACATTTATTAAATACTCACAACAATGATTCATTTTTATTTATTTCTTACATTTATAACGGCATCTTAAGCGTATTATCACTTGAATGATAAAATACGCTACAAATATTCACAACCTGCGAGAAACCTATTAGAAATAACTGTTTCACATTATCGAGCTTTAAGACAGCTTCCACTCGGGCACTAATCTCTACCAAACGAAATAGCAATGCTCGCACAAATTGATAGTTCACTTATCTTCGTTCCAGCCTGCCCAAACGTTGCTGCTACAGAAGCGCCAATGAAAAATGATTTTCCGACCGTGTTCTTTTCCAGGTGATTTGGCAACAGTCCTGTCGCATCCTGGCACAGGTGAACGTGCGCGGAACGTTCCCTTGCACCATTTCGTTTTCCTTTCTTTTCTTCGATCGTATGTCAATGCTCCGTGAAAATGAAAACACATTCATCTCGTTACGCCGTGACTTGATGACAGCTTTAGCTACTGCTCCCACCAAGCATTCTCATAGTGTCGGTTTGTGTGTAGGGCACACCAAGGGATATGTATGTGTGCTAACCACCAGGTTGGGAGGTGAACCATCTCGCGGCCCACCCAAGCCAATAGCATTCCGAAGGGGCCATTGACATGGTTGCGAATGAAATGGAATTGTGATGAACATGATGAAGGTAATTGCTTGGTGGCGTTCGGAAGACTTGAACAGGAAAGACTGCTGGGAACCATGGGAAAGCGGGAAGAAATCACACTCAAAGGGTATCTTTCCTGACTTTTCTCACCCTCCACCATTGCTTATCCCTTGGATAGCAATGCAAACAAAACGACCGAAATGGACACACGCCCGAAAGTTATCGTTCATTCATCGAGCGAAGATTCATCACCTTCAGAGAATTTATTTCAATCTTCCCCCAAATGCACGGGATGTCTGAGAAGAATCGCAAAGTCTGAAACAATGTGGCTATGCACAAACAATGTTCCCGCGAACCCTACAGCAACCGAGTGCCAACTTTCGGTTCTGTGGAAACGTCCGACCCAATGTTGACTAGTGAGAAGCGGGCGAAGAATGCCTATTGCATGCGTAACACATCCTCCAGACGAAGCCTTGTCTGTGCTGTGGACACGTAGAGTTTTCTATTCTTGAGCTCAACGTTCTACATCTCAACATGGGAGAGAAAGAGAATAGGTGCTTTGAGAGTGGGGACAAAAAATGAATCCCAATGGCCTTTCGTCCTTCGAGATGTGTGAAACGTCCTTGAACTTTGTGCTTCTTTGTGACTCGTACGCGTGCAGTTACCCTCTGAAAGGTGAGCTGGAACAGGAACGTCCACCGTATGTGCTTTCTCTGGCTTTCTCGTCCCTTTGGGCTTCTTCTGTACCTTCAATCCGAACGTCTTTCGAGACGATGTGGACTAGAGTATTCGAGGAAATCTTGTTATTCTGGCAAAGAGAAGTCATGGACAGGGAAGTACCAACGGTAGGAAAAGATAATAAAAAAACCGGTGAAGATTAACGAAACCTTTCCGACGTCGATCAGGATGGTATACGGGGCTTTTCTTTCAGATAGGAAATTTCTTCGTAAGGTAAAATGGGGCTAAGTCCTCTTGTTCTACAACCAAGTTTTCAAAGTTCAAGTATTATATATTATTGAAAGAAAAATAATTCGTTTGATATTTTATGACCAAGATCATCTAACATTTGCTTAAAAAAAGGCAAACATGAATGACACCTTTCGACGACTTCTTAACTAGGGTCATGGCATATCCTTTTTTTCCTAAGGCTAATTTTTTAGTCAAGTCAATCAATGATTTTTCAAATATGAAGTTCAAGGTAGTATAATTACATTATATGTAATATAGTGTATATTCGTACCTGAACCACATAACCAAGTCCAACTGACCATGTCCAACTAATGTCAGTTGGATGAGCTGCGCAAGGCTCTTAAAAGGCACTCCGTATCGGATCTTGAAGGATAAAGAGATGGTTTAGAAAAAGTGATTTCCACGACTTATTATTATTGACAAATACAAATGATTGACAATAAAATATAGTTTGTCGTATTAGGAATAACTACGCACCAAAGTACCTCAACCTACAATTGTTTCTGTTCGGGTGTTTTCACATTTTAAGTGTATTTAGAAGAGAATGAAAGCCATTTATAAAACTAATCGCATTGTTAAATAAAATTCAAATCTCATTTTCTAATAACAAAACGCTCGGCCCCAGAAAGTATGCAGTACGCATAATGTATTGACAGTAACAACAGATGCACTGATTATTGTATAGTCAATCCTCCTATAAGGTATCTAATCCGTTACGGTGTTTCACCCATTTTACGGGACGTTCTTTTATATTTTATGTTAAAAAGAGAAATAAATTTTACAACGCCGAAATTATGCACATTTCAAATGCTCATAATTTATTTATCAATGTGATAAAATGTAAATGTGTTCTGCATATATGTTTTCTTAATTATATCCTTATCGTTGCAAATAGTTTTTTTTTTTTTTTTCGTTAGAACGGCCTGGCCATATCGACATATTTTACCACGTAGCCGGATAGTCAGTCCTTGCTACGGGGGATTGGCCCGAATGGTATTCTGGGCCGGTCCGTTCGTGTGAAGACCTACCATCATGCCACCGGGCCGCTAATAGTTTATTTTAGTGATGAATTATTTCGTGATAAGGAACTTGTGGAACTTGTGAAACAAGGAAGCAATTCTTTTAATTAATACAACGTTTATTTATCCAACAAAAGCTAGAAAGACACGATGGTGCGTATGAAAATGTAGTAAATCGCTAAACAAACATGAAAAAGCCCATAAATGTACTATTTATTATGCTTATGTTGCACTTTTTTAATTGTGATTAACTGATATACTTCTTCAATATAATTTTATTTTAGTTTTTGCATGTAAGAAAAACAAAAATCGAACCCCATTGTCCTCTACATATAGAAAGTAAAGGAAGGCTCGGCCATCCATTTTGGGAGAAAAGAATACACCCAGCCTAGTGCAAAAGTAGACGAGCACGTTCAGCAATGAGAAAAAATAAATGTTGATCACGTTCGACTCGTTCTGTGTCGCTGGAAGAAGGAGGACGTCGTTAATGTCTTACCAGAAGGATGCTGGATGTATGTGTTGGTGCATATATACTGAAAGCATGGCAGCATAATTTTGGGCACAATGAGAGGCAATGAGGCAGGACCTTCGTTTACTTCGCTTCTCGGTTACAAAAACACCCCACAAAAGCAGGCACATACAAAATGACTCAAGAAAAGCCATACATTAGCAGCGGTACGGCAGCACTGTTCGGACGGATGCATGTGTGTCTATGTGTTAATGCAGAAGGTGGTTTCCGGACTCGCTTCTTATGTTTATTTATGTTTTTTTTTTCTCACCCACCACCCCATAACGTGTGCCACGCATCGGACACTCTTTGTGCTACCCAATCGGTATTGATTGTCTTGGGGAACGTTTCATCTGCCCTTAATGCGAGCAAGAAAGGAAACGGATACTGCTATCTTATGCCAGTCACTTCCCTTTCTCACAGCATTCGCCAAGATATGTGCTTAAAGCACGCGCATCAAATGAAGCTAATGAGATGGAAAGGACGCTGGCGCTGTAGGGCGCCGGGATTATAATGGGGTTGGGTTGCCTTCGCGGCATTCAATCAATAATATTTCTGGACCTTGGATGAAACGAAGCTGTACGAGCGCGTCGGTTAAAGCGATCCAAGTAGCAGCTACCACTGTACGGGAGCTTTTATTCTATTAAAGCTCATCGCCTCGGTACCATCGAGATTGATTCCCTTTAAGTGATGAATGGCTTCTCAGCTAGTGTGCGGCGTATTTTGACTTTGAGCACTGCTGTTACGGTTTACGAAACACTTAATTTAGTGACACGAAAGATAATTGCCTTCCGAAAACCGACGCCAATGGTACTTGCCACCGTTTCCATAGCTTTAATACCAACCACCATTACAGGTGGGGCTGGACGTAACCAGCCGAGGCTGGAGTTCTGGGGAAATTAATTTTATTCGTAAGCCATGAGCATAACCGTTACACCGTAATGTCTGTGGAATTCCTGGTGGAAAATGAAGAATTTCCTTACACATTCCACCAGGGGATTTCGATTGATTGATGAACATTTCGATTATTTACGATGAATCGAACAAATCCCACTCTGAGCCAACAGGAGACGTAGATGTGAGGCAACCGTTTGGTGATATTCAATGCCCGTTATATTTGTTATTTCATGGCTATTGCCCTTTTCATCCCCTTAGTATTTAGTTCTGGTAAATGTGTATCTGCAGAACTATTGCTGTGTTGTTCGAGTTTTAGGCGCTGGAATGGAAATTGAAATTCGATAGAAGTTTAATATATGATAAAAATTATTTGAAGGTGGAAAACCATTGTCTTAATAATAAATATTGTTGAACCATTATTTCTGTTACTTACTTTTAGTACTTTAGTTTTAAAATATGTTGTTAAACCTGCTCAAGGTCTCTGCTCCCAATTCCTTGCATTCCACAATGCTTCAGATTGACGTCTTTCTCCAGTAAATTGCCACGCTATGTGCGTAACATTTTATGAATGAAGCGTCGGAAAAGGTCGCATGTGATTCGGCCCACCCACCCCAAGCAATGTGAGCAGACAGACTTCTACTTTACCGAGCGTGGAGTGATTTATAGACGATTTTGAGCTACCACGCTAAGGAGAAAAAGTAATTTATCATTTATCCAAAGCTCCTGTTTTCCCTTGCTCCTGCTTTCCACGCCTCTGCTGGTCGGCTTCTTCCCCTAACGAACCATTTTTACTGTTGATCATGATGAAGCTGAACCTAATGATGATATCGTACAGTGCCGTGTGTTCTAAGGGTGTGTGTGTGTGTGTGTGTGTGTGTGTGGGTGGGTTGTTATTTAAGTGACATTACGTACATTGGAAATTTTCCATACCGATGTGATACGGTGTTGCTTCGAACAGGGACACACCGTTGAAGCAAACAGGCACCAGATGATTAAGTTATACCATGGATGGTGACGCAGATTTTCCACGAGTTGAAAATAAGGTTCCCCTGCGGAGAATGGATTATCGAATGGGACACATTTGTAGAGCACCATTCAATCTGATTTTCTACCAGATACCGGTACGAGCGAAATGAGATGTGCTTGGTATAAATGAAACACACTGTTTGGTTAACCACTTACGCGTGGAGCCCCGTGAAGGTATTGATTTACATCTCCATGGCGTGACAAAGATTGCCGCTCTTTTTGGCAACTCTAACTCAAACTCGAAGGAGAGGTAAAAACACCTTCTTATCCCTATCGATCGGTCATAATTTGTCATCCATCTCATACTGCGGCAGCCTGTTTTTCACAACAGCTTTATCCTCTTACCAAAAACAAAACATAAAAGTTTGTGTGGACACATTTGCACCAGGCATCGTTTTGGAAGCGCGCAAATGAACCACATCCCAGCGCCATCCCAGCGAACTCGGCCAACGATGAAAGCACCGGATTATCCGAAGGAGTTGCTTTTGGGGGAGGTACATCAACCCTGAAAGGGCCTGATGCTGCTCGGAAGTTTCAGTGTTGCCATTCCTCCTCACTCGCGTGCGATCAATGAGCTTCGATTCGCTTCATTATGCTTCCATTCACAAAATATGCTTGCCGAAGAACCACGTGAAAAAGGGTAAGCAATGCAAAGGAGTTTCTTTCTTCGCTGTATTAAATAGACGAACAGGGCAGCTCTGTTGCTTGCACTCGTCTCTTCGTGTTCGGGGCAAGAAACAGGGGAAAAGTGTCGTCGGAACATCATTAACCCGGGTGAAAGTAAACCATCCGTCGGATGGTGGTTATTAGTGATGGTTGAGTTTCCAGACGCTTCATAACGTTATCCACTAGTGCTTTGTCGCTGGTTGAGACGCCCCAATGGGTTACAAAAAATCGCCAAGAAAATGTTCTTAAATGTGTTGGATGCTGTAAATTAGCGGCTCCGTTTGCATCACTCTTTTACAAAAGCAAGAGAAAACATCACTAAAGCAATATGTTTCCTCATATATAACCAAGTTACTCCAGTAGGAAAGGTTAACAAATAAAGAGAATAACGAAGCTTTCAGGACAAGGTAAAGACAAAAAAGGAAATCATTTTTCCAATTAAAATGAAATTATTCATCAGACCTTCGGGACTATGGTAAATGAGGGATGAGCACAAATCTGTACACTTTCTTTGTTTCCTACTCACACACTAACTTCTTCAAAGACATTTGAGTGGGATGATGCTTAAAGTTGGTAACAAAGTTAAAAGAAAGTTAAGCTTGTCCCGAGAAGATCCCGACGAATGCAGGACAAGACCGAAATAGCCAAAGCGAGGAAAATGGAACAAAAAAGAGTGCAAACATTCGATGAGCATGCAGCAACAAGAAATCTTTTCAAGAATACACAGCAACACGAACGTTGCAAGACTTTGGGTGTCATAACATTTTGGGTCGGTTTTTTGGTTCCCATCGACGCGGTGTGGCTTAATTTGATGAAGATAATTTATTTTCGAGGTGGTGTTACGTTAAGAAATACGTTAAACAAATTGTCCCATTAGTTGCCAATAGATGCCCAGTCAGACGACGCGCTGTTAATTTACCCATTCGAGCTGTTTTTTCAGGCAGTTCTATTTGCTCGTGTGTTGTGCAGGCAGCGTGATGACGCCTCGTAACGCAACAATTAAAACAGTTTTAACAGTAAACATTTACTCTTACTGAAGTGCATGGTCAGTGAAAGATTTTATTTTAATTTTCCATTTAATTAAGCGATAAATAAAGGGAAGCTCGGCATGTCTCTATGTACCAATGTAAACAAGTCAAAACTGCTCGAAAAGATTAATTAAGGATTGCTAAATTTCCTTTCAATTATTCGATAAACTAAGGATAATTTAAGAGTAATTTAACGAAACACGGATTTAATATTACTTAAACAAAAACATATTTGTTTTAATGTTTGTTGTTTGTATAAGAACATTTTTTTGTTTTTGTATTTCGTTTCTTTTTTTTGTTTTTTGTATAAGGATTACATTTTATTGTAAACGTTTAACATAAGTGAATATAACCGGAGCGTTTGTTTTGCTATATATAAATAAGAATCTGTCAATTAACAGAGAGCTACCGGTGGCTAACAGTTGATATCGAAGCTTAAATACCATCCATGGTAGATATCGTTGACCGTCATTAGATTTAGTTTCAACTCTTTGGGTTTGCAATGATCGTCTGCCTTCTTGTCTTTGTCACGTTGTGCCCTCAACATCCACACATCGAACTCTTTCATTCATCTGTTTATGTATAAACTCACACCAAATAGCGAAATGTCAGCGTATCAGCTGTATAAACAGGAAAATCTCACGTCTTCAAACTCTAAGCAGCAGATCCAACTGAGTCAGATACCTTGGAGTCCACATAGCCTATACCTTGGAGCTGTGTGCCTGATGGAAAAAGATTAAAACAAAGTCTGGACTCCATTCGAAAGAAATCACGATCTCCTGAGCTGCAGCAGATTCAATAGGTTTCAAGAAAACTTTAGGAGTGATAGAATATAAAAATCTTCCCGAGATTATTTATAACACTTTGCCACTTTGATATGAAGTTGCTAGTGAGAAGGAATAGGTATTTTCAAAAGGTCACCTTTTGTTGCTCTTGCTAGTACAGTTGCCTTGAATACCCCTATGAAAGGACATCTTCACAAGTGATATTTGAAAGAATTTGTCAAATAAAGAGCTTAAAATTTTTGAGTATTTAGTTTTAAAAATGCTCATTCAAAAGACAAAAAGTCTTTTAAAGAAGACAGTCCTTCCATTTATATCTCCTACGAATTTTCGAGCAATTTGACAAAACTGCAACTGTAGGAAATAAAAGCTTCGCTGCTTATCGCATAACCACATGCAATAGAAAATTATATCGGACGATATTATATACACTTCAAAATCAATGTCTCAAAGATTTTCGTTTGCTGGCAAGAGGTACTCTTTAAGATGCTACGGTTTTGATAGGATAAGATTCAATTGAGATAGTACACTTTAATCATTTTTTTAATCATTTTAGAACTATTGCACTGCTTGCAAGTTCTCTATTAACAATGGATCTGTCGATA
The DNA here is from genome assembly GCF_943734725.1 of Anopheles marshallii. Taxonomy (NCBI): domain Eukaryota; kingdom Metazoa; phylum Arthropoda; class Insecta; order Diptera; family Culicidae; genus Anopheles; species Anopheles marshallii. The sequence goes on from NC_071327.1 coordinate 53,559,508, forward strand.
TCTGTCGAGGCTGTTTGATTCGGAAAGGCAGAGCGATAGTAGCGCTTCAGTTATCACCTGTAAGCACATTCTTAGGAGGTAATAAAGCTTTTGTCTCGTTAAAATTCATACTCGTACCTTGATAATCCAAGATACCACCGTAAATCACCGTTGAGATCAATCCAAACCTCCAAACTATTGCAACGTCCTACTTTTTCATAGGTAAATTAAGATAATCTGTGATGGATTTTCTAGCCTTAACTCGACAGTCCATTCAATCCATTTCTGCACACGACATTACCTTCACGGTTCGCAAATAAGTAAAAAGAAAAGAAAATCTGCACACATTCAGCTGTCAGCATAAACATTGGAGGACAGCGACAACGCACACTTCAACGGTCATCAAATCGCCGGTTTAATTCGGCCAATGGATTACGGTTGCAAGGTTAGGTCAGTCTGCGGTCCATCGCGAAACCCGTACCGTTTCCATCACGCTCAGGCCCCTTGGAGGCCCCTTTACCACGATGCCAGGCAAGGGCACAAAGTCTGTGTCAATCCTAACGATGCGTTTGTGTGAGGGTTTTTTTTTGTCTTACGGAAGCAGGCTCGCCACCCTTGTTGGTAGTCTAGCCGGCTTCTTAGACACCCTGGTGTAGCATTCCACCGTTAAAACCGGCCGGTGGCGTTAGTTGTGGTTACGCTTCACCGAGCCCAACTTCTGACTGTAGCTGCATTGACCCGTTTTGAAAGGTTAATTGGGATTTAGTTTTATATTTCGTGATTCATTGTTTACTAGCGTGTGTTTGCTGAAGCCCAATGCAACAGCAATTTGTATTTTTGCCACACATTTTAAATAAAGCTTAACTGATTAAGCAGGTTAATAAAATGTTTAAAAAATATTTTATAGATTTTGGGGAAAAGTTTTGTTTTTAAGCGTTCACGTTTAATTACACCACGACGGTTCGAATTTCGTAAGCTCCCTGTTCTCGCCACAATCTATCAAATAGTGAAGGGTGTTTGTTGCTGAGTGTTGTCGACAGTAATGAATTTAATGTCGTTAGAAGTACCCATTCTAACAGGAATGATGCAACCCTACCAGGATATTGCCACATAGACGCCGTACCCGGCGTTAGATTTTGCCTAAATGGCGGAATGCTAAGTCCATCGCGCTTAGTGATATCCTTGAACTTAACACCAACGCAATTTTGTTTTGTTTTAATACGCAATTTGGACATACTGGATGCTCAAGAATAGTTTCTATTTGTGTTCGTTTAAATAAAGAATGTTAAGAGAAATATTTTAATTTGAATATTAGCCACCGAATTGATAAGATATTCGCTACTTAATTATGAAATATGAAAATTAACAATTTCAATTTCAATTTCAATATGAAAATTAACAAACAATTTCTCAAAAGTTGTTGGCATTTTCCTATTTGTATTTTGGGATTTTCAACCGTTTTCTAAAATTTTTAGTTAGAATTTGCTTGTAAATTGAGAACAATTTTACTATTGAAAAAAATTAAGAACTACTAAGAAAGGTGTTAAAATGATCATGCAAGCTTTCCTTTGAACGTTTAGTTCACATTTTACCTTTCCGACGTAGATATAAAACCATTTCATAAGAATTATCTAATCGTATTTGGGAACTTCCCATACACGGCAACCCTAGCCCAACCGGTACTGACCAAAACCGAACATGTGTTAACGCGTTTCTCAAGTTCGAACACCACCGAGGAAGCCTTCCGTCTTGCCGTTGTAAAGTTGGCCAGCAGGCTTCCGTTCCACCTGACCAACCCTGAAATCAGCCGGTCGTCTGGTACGGAGCGGAATAACGCAAAACCCCCTAGCATGTGGCTCGATAACGACCTTAACCTTGAACCTGATGGGCAAAAATGGTAAACCTCAGACATGGTCATCGGAGGTGTAAGGTAGGCTTATGGCTATCCACGTTTTGAACGTTGCACGATTGAACAATAGAAAGTGGAGTAATTTTCCTATTGACATTGTGACATAATTGAGGGGAAGAATGAAGAAAGTCTCCATACAAACCATAACTTTGATGGTAAATAAGTTGCAAAACCGACCATGCATATTGCAGGAACATTTATCATCAAGATACTCGATCAGATAAGAATAATTAAATGAAATTGTTAGAAAAATGAAGGGGTACTTTACTTTCAATAAATGAAAGTAAATATAAGAATTTTGGAAATAATAAATAAGAAAGGTTGATAAAAAGCAATATCACAAGACGTTCCAACAAATTTCACAAACATTCATACAATTCGTCAGAAATGTGGAGTTTAACAACTAAATTAAACTGGAAATTAAAAAAAAAACACATAGTTCATTGTGCTTTATAATTATAAAAAATAAACTTTATAATTATAATTATAAAAAATAAACTACAAAAATCAATAAATAAACAAAATATTTTCCACAAAATATTTAAAAGTTCAAAGACTGAGGAATTTTAAATAAAATGTTTGTAAAGTAAAAGGTACAAACTAAACATTGCTATATTGAGAGAGATTAGAATTAGCTAACGAATCACCACAATAGCTTGAACGATAAATAAATAAGCAATAGTACGAATAAAAGTAATAATTAGTACGAATAATAGCAAATATTTAGAAACGCGGTGATTTGACTAATACTGCATTTCAGCGAAAAATAATTGAAAACATTTTAAATTAAGACCTCAGCTCCATTTTGTTCCCCAGTCCCAGTAGAAAAGAAATGATCAAAAGGCAGTCAACAAAACACACAAAGAACCAGAATGAATAAGTACAATGAAACTTTATGGTGCATGGAAATTGAAATAATTGAATTACGGAATTAATTAATCTATTCTCAAGACAGTAATTCACCACTCCCCATCGTTCAACAGTACACATGATTCACTTCAAATCAATTACCACTTTGACTGTTTGAACGTGTTCAACCAACAGCATCGTTTCTCGATCTTTTCGCGCTCAGAAGCGGGAAGCGAAAACGGTAGCCACAAAAATCAAAACCCGAATGGTTTACTTTCATTTTACTTCCCCCGGATGGAGCGTACCGATAGCCCTTTTTTTCGCACCCGGCCCGAGCCACAGATTCGCGTTTGACCCTGTTCTTGACCGAGGCCAAGATCAGTCCAATCTGAGACCGGACCGAAAAACCAGCCCCGAATTGAACGGTGGCGGAAAGGGAACGCACGTAACAGCAAGCCGCAACGAATCAAAAAAAAAGGTTAACCTTTCCCATGTTCGGCAGCGACAACATTTCAAGGTGGTCCCTCTCACTCACCGGCCCGTACAGACACACACACACACACACACTCACGGCAAGGTGCAGCAATTTCGCCTCGAAACAATCAATCAGTCGTCAATCTGATTGGCGAAGTCGATCGGGCGATCGGTCCCACCTCGTTTATCCCAACCCGTTTTACGAAGCGCGAACGCCATGGCCATGCGGCGGCCGAGTACAAAATGGCAACCTCTTGGTATGAAAATCTCCACACCAGCAAGGCACAATTATAAGCTGGGGTAGCACGTAAAAAAAACACAACACACAAGCTCTCCAGCTAGCTCAGCAGCAGTAAAATGATGCTCTTTCTCCTTCAATGTCTTACCGCGCGATGATTAGCAGCTGATGGCTAGAGACCTAGAGGCAAGACCTAGAGATGACAATTCTGTTCGGCCCGACTACAATCATACACTCGTTACCCTCCAGTGCAGCGTACCAGCCGATGGTGGTTTATCAGTGCAGTGTGCCGTCCTGCTTCCACTCACTCACTCACTTAGATCCGATCCTCGCTGGTGGAGATTGGCGTAGGTCATCGTAGTGTTAGCTCCACGAGTCACGCAATGCCTCTCCACGGCAACGGCGGACAGCGGCTGCGGAGGACGCAGGAATGCGCAAAATTGAGCGCCACCATCGCAAACACCTGATCGCTCGTCCCGAAGGGTGTAATGGCGGTGTGAAACGAGCGGCAATCGCACCGCTGGGGGAGCTAGAATGGGTAGTTCTGAGGTTACGTGCGGGTCCGCACCAGCACGGACGATCTCGTTTGGACGGTTCGTTTCGGACAGGCTCAGTTCCAAACCGTACGCCGCCGCGAACAGTTCGTTTCAGTTGTGCTGTCCGTCGTCGCGCACAGACCCGTCCGTTCGATTGCTGTGATTGAGTGACCCTGTCGTTGGGGTTTTTGGGTGAATTCGACTCGTACGTTCTGTTTGTAAGCTACAAGAGGCTTCGGGGAACCGAATATAGCGTGTGTTCTACAGAAATAGTGGTGCGGTGTGCTGTGCTCCAATAGCTCCGAGCCTTTTCTTTTATCCCCTATTAGTATTATCAGTCAGTATTAAGAGTCCGTGAAGCAATTGTGATAAGTTCTGTAAGATAACGAAACGCTCCGCGAAACAACCATGAAGGAAGTTCCAGTCAACGGTCATCTGCATCTGAGCAACGGCAACGGTACTGTGGCCGATTCAGACACTCACACCAACGGTAGCACCAACGGCTACGCAGGACACAATGGCACCAGCAATGGCAGTGCCTCCAATGGATGCTCCTCCAAAAAACAGACGGCCAAATGTACCTGCAACAAGTCGGGGCTGGAAAATGGCAGCGACACAAACAACAACCAAGGTAAGCCGATCGCGTTCGCGATCTCCTTCCGGATGGCATGAGCATGAAGGGCATGCGTGTTGTTGCTCAGGTTGCAGCACAATCTCCACTTCCAGATAACTTCCAGACAAAGGGACAAATTCCACATGCCATTAAATCACAGCGCTGCTCGTACACGCCGGGTGATCTTATATAATTGCCAGGCAAACAATCCGGTAACAATTCTCCAGCTGGCATCCAACCGTCGATATGGCAATTAGGCATGCCGATGTCGAATGTGGCACTCGCCATTCAGCCGCTCAGCTGATTCTGCTATGAATTATTGAAATATGATAAACTCTACTCACTGGGAAATAGTTTAAATTTCTGCAACTGTTTCAGTAGACCTGCAGTGTGTGTGTGTGCGCCAGTCGGTGCCCACGGGACGGGTTGCGTGAAGCAGGTTTTTATGTCAGCAAACTTTGGAACGTGCCGAACCGTGCTTTTTTGCACATCATTTGCCCGTTCTGCAACAAGTTTCCGATTGCCTGGCCTGTGTGTGTGTGTGTGTGTGTGGAAGAACTCGGTCGAGCAAACTTGTTCTGCACGCACGGGCCACTTCTAGACGCCTGCCGGAAGTTGGCGAACGTCTTGACCTTGGCCCGGTTTCGGGTGACGCTTGCGCGCACCGCAGCCTGCAGCGTGTATGTTCTAAAAAGGCGTAATGACTCATGAAACGGATGTGTGAAAGCTTTTAAGTGCGGTTGATTTATTTCCCTTGTGTTCTGAGCCGTGCGAGTCTGTTGACCTGTTTCGCAGCGACATTCTAAAATGTGGACAACGCTCTGTTCGGTTTTGATTGTGCAATAGCAGATGCTGTTGAGTCATCACCGGGGAAGTGATTTCACGACGAGCGTGTTTGAAAGCGTGAGTGATGCATTGGAGCATACGCAGAAAATCCCCGGATTGGTTTGAATTTCACACCTAGTAGTGCGAAAATTTGCGTGACAAAGCACCGATGGCAAAGGGCGGGAATTCCCTACAAAAACCATTCCCCGGTATTCGGTGTTTCTAGTTCGGACCCTTTGCCTCGTTGAATTCTCAAGCAGTTTCTCATGCATTACATTCTTTGAAAAGGTTACATTCAATTCTATATATTTTTCTTTTAATAGACGAGGTCTTACTTCTTCTACTTCTGAAGCAATAAAAACAGAACGATTTTTTGGCCAAGAAAAAAGACAGAGGATAATAATTTCGCCCACAGTTTCAACCCAGCAAAAGAGATATTTTTTACGTGTTAAAACACAAAAATATCCAATTTATCTCTCTTAATCTCAAACGTCCTCGTAAAATTGTTTTCCATTTAAAAAGTCTCTTTCACTCTCGAGATACAAAACGTTTACAATTTTCAGTTAATTGAATAAGTAGGTTCGGTTAATCTTATTTGTAAATGTCATGCTTAATGCTCCACAATTTAATTATTGTTGGGATTTATCTAAGATTGAATTGTGTTAATATGTATATAATATTAGTCGAATTACTTGATCAACGTTTAATACAAAAACACGGATGTTGCTGGAGTATTGCGCAAAGAACTTTATTAATTTTAAATATTTTGCCCTTAACATGTTGACGACCATGTCACCCATTTGTGGATGACAGCAAAACAGTTTAAATTAAGGATTTAGCTAAAAAGTTATGCGAATATGTGGAGATGGAGATCTTTTCAATTTATTAAAAAAAAACAGGACACTTATCGCACCGCATCGTGAGATAGGGCGCTTTAGAGCAAATCCTGGAACCTGATGGAGAATTTCGTTCAAAAAAGCTTGGCAGCCAACATGTTCACTGTCCAACAGTATATCGATCAATTCTGAATAAACTCTTAACATCACTCTATTGTGAAAATCCTTTTAATCGTCCACCGATGGTACATACCACACTCCAAGGATGTATGTAATGCCCAACAGATGTCTGATGCTGACAGGTTCTCCACGTCTCTGTATCCCTACAGAAGACATTTGGCTTTCATCTCACAAATCCTCACGGGTGAGAGACAGCGATGAGTATCCGGTGATGGTGAAAAAATCACAATAATTTATCAGATTGCTGCTCAAATCCCAAGTCGTAAAATCAGAAACCTCTCTCTTTCTCTCTCTGTCTCTCTCCTTTCTGAAAGCATTATTGATTTCTACGAACCAACCCCCACAACAGAGCAGGGTGCTGATGGGGACTATAGTACAATGGGGAAAAATAGGGAATAAGGAGTGAAGTAGCGTAGAGCTTTCCTGCAAAGCATTGATGTGCAGAAGTGAAGTTTTGTTCCTGTTTCTCACACATAACCATCACCATTTAGCACACTTGAATAGCCTTGGATTTGGAAAATCTAAAGAAACCGTACCACTCGCACTACTGTCACAGCATTCAGTCATCCGTGTCTCCTCCGTCCGAGAGGTTTTTTTTTGTTTTGCTTCCTTCCTGTCTTCACACTAGCTTCTAGCGCACTAATGCCCTTGTGCTGCTCAATCAAATCCAAGTGAAAACGACTCTTGCAGTAAACGAAACAACTACTACTAGCAGCAACAACAAAACACCTACCAAACAGTTGCAAATGGTCGCCATTTTATAATGACACCTGTAAAAGCATCACATTTTCCATCCACCACTAAACCGTAGTTGTTCCGATCGATCTGACACATACGCGCGCGCACACACACACACACAAACTCAGAAACTATCTGTGTGGAAACAGGGGGAAGTTGTTGTGGACTCCGTTGTGGTGGGGTGTTAAGTCGAGCGACAGGCGATTAAAAATGATTACACACCCTCTCACCACGCCGCGTGTCCAGTTGGTGTGAGGGTTACCCCGATGAAGGTAGTTCAATACTTCAAAACCACACACATAACAGTCGACAATGCTGATTATTCCTCCAGTTGGCGCCCAAGACACCCTCAGCAACAGCGCAACAACACGTGGTTTGGGATTTGAAATTGTGATTTCATTTTTGCTCCAAAAACCGGTCCGTAAGGCCGATAAGGGGTACTAGTGTTTGTAGTGTTCTGCTCAGCAATTCGGTGCCTTAAAGCTCAAGCTAAGAGCAGCAAAACACAGGCGCAATAATTCTTGTTTGCGTTGGGAAGAATATCAACAGGTTGTTGTTTTGGGAACAAAAAAGAATAATTAAATATGCGCTCCTGAAGTTTACTCCAACGTCAACCTGTTGCTTCTAAGAGACTTCCGTTTTAGGATACAGACGATGTACTTAGTGCTAGTAAATTGTCAATTTCTCCTAAGTAAACATTACTTAAAGCAAACATAGTTGTTATTCATAAAATTATTAAGCAAATCAGCACTTAATTGAAAGCGCACTGTGGACAATTTCCGCGCGATAACTGTCAATTAGCTAATCAAAACAAACTCACCATAGCAACGGGTTGTATACTACTTTTAGCATACTAAGTTCTCTTCACCTCGATCTTCATCTCGCACAATTACAAACCCTCGCACAAAAAGCTTCAATCTACCGCGAAGACAAAACAAAAACACCTCTATTTAATGCTGGCTCGTTGTAGTACAAAGTAAAATCACTGCTGTAAATAATTCCTTCACGGTGTTCAAGCGTACAGCAAAAAATAAATAATCCCCAACCACTGGCCGCATTGCTCACCTCATCTCACTCCGTGAGAGAGCGATTGTCAACAATGAGTAAACTGGAATGGTAAGAGAGACGAAAAACAATGAGCAAAGGATTCGCACTAAGCGAATCGTACCTTTCAAACTGGCACATTAGCAGTAGCGTAGGGAAGAGTTTGTAAATAACTCAAGAAACATTTATATGTTTACTACTAAAACAATCTTATTATAATTATTTATATCTTCCTGCCGTTATGGTTAAAAGTGCGATTGGTATTAAATGCTTAAAAAGTGTAACGTATTTATGTAATAACTCCCTAATTATTAAATGTCTACATAATAACAGCATGAAATAGTATAATGTACTTTATTCTCTTAAATTTGTTTACGACTATTATATGTCAAAATGATTATTATTTTAATATTAAAAAAAAATCCTTTTATGTTTTTGTACACCTTCATTGACCAAACACTATAGTGCGTTTAAACCTCTCAAAATCTCGTCCCCCAAAGGCACTTTCCGTAGGCACTTCAATCCTCTCACGGAAAGCTTTCAGGCTCGTGGCAATCGGTTGGTGAGCTTGCTCACCTCACGCACTTCGGTGCCTTTCACCATCTTCTCATCTCGCGCGCGCGGGAGCCTGTTGCTTCGACAGTGCCGCCAATCACGACTAGTTGCGTTCCGACGGCGTTCACAATCGGGTCTCTCGGGTTTTTTTGTTAAAACGCTCCGTTTCGCCTTTTCCTCTCCGTCACAGTGCGTCACTGCTGGTCAGTGACTCGAGGCGCCATCGTCCTGCTTCCGTTTTGTGTGTGTGAGTGCGTGCATTTGTGATCCTTCTGTAGTGCTCGGTTTCCATTTCCCACCGACCCCGTGCCCGGTGCATGTCCCTGTCCCGTCTACGTACGCTTCGTTGCTGGTGTGCCCGTGTGTGCTGTGGCGTACCGTGTTGATCTCCGTCCATACCGGGCACGATGAGCAAGTTCGAGATTTCGGACGATGCGGACGAGCTGAACCAGGAGATCGACGATACCAACTTCCCGACGCGCTCCAACTCGATCAGCTTCGGTGCGGCCAACGGCAATGGGTCGACCGGGAGCCTTAACAACGGTTACGGTCCGTTCGCGAATCGGCGTCGGTCGAGCAGTATCCGGCGCACCGAGAGTGAGATGACCGAGGGGGACGAGAACGGGCACGGGCCGGGCGATACGGGCGAGGCGGTCAATAACAACGGTGGTGAAAATGGCGCCACCTCGACCAGCGTAACGGCGATCAGCGGTGGCCTTAATCGGGCCCGACCGACGCCGATCCGCACGACCAGTTTGTCAGGTGAGGCAAGCAATGGGGCTGACCACGGTGCCACCACTAACGCCAGCAGTGCACCCCCGCTTAACAGCACTCCGAGGGCCATCATGACGCCAGGTACAGGAGGGAGCGTGTGGCAGTGGCCCCTGTTCGTGAAGTTCTGTGCGGAACGACACACTCACCAAGCTTTTTTTCAGTAACACTTTTTTGTTCATGGCCAATCGGTTTTAATGATCGGTGAAGTTGCTTTAGGTATTTCTGTTTTAGTTGCTGTTGTCGTTGTAGTGGTTGTGTCAAATGTACTACTGTGCATGGTCATGTGTGTGTGTGTGTGCGTTTGTATCCTTCGGTTAAGCCGTCGGTATGATACGGGGTCTTCATGCAACCTGTTGCATGCATTCGGTGCATTACTTTACGTGTCACTTTTGGTTCGGTTATCATGTTTTTTTATTTTGTACTTTATTGCTTCCAAACGTTGTGCCGTTGCGATGGAATGTTTCAAGAGCAACGGAATATCAGTAACCTTCAAGGGGATTAAACAAGCACCTGGACAAGAATCAATCCAACGCAACAAGAACAAGCTATCGCAGCAATTATTCGTGTCTGACAAATGATTTCTTTGTTTGGTTTTCGGGAAGAAAATCCGACACATTTGAAGCTTTAACAGTTGATGGATGGATTGCAAAGGTGTAGCTGTACTTTAATCCATTCTAATCTCGCCCAGACCAAAAAGCTTGCCGAAGGTCAGTGAGAGGTGAAGTTCTCAGCGAGAACGACGAATTTGAGACTGGTTTCCAGTGTCGAGATTTAACTCTGCTGTATAACTGTATAACAAGTCTTTTTTAACCTTGAAACTGGCTTGAGTACTTCCGTAAACAGGAAGCTGTTACTTTGGAAGTTTTGGGCTGAAAACGATCCCTAATCAATCAGGTGAGCTTACAACTGGAACACTCCCGTATTAGTCTTTTTGACTGTTGCACATAATTTCTATAAATCGAAATCTTTTAGAGCAATAAATTCTTAACAATTTACAATTTTTTATATTTATTCTCGTGGTAGAACATTAATAAATATTAAATAATTAGTTCAGAGCTACGAGATGGTTTTTGTTTACCAAGAGTTCCCAAGAGTGCACAGCGAATTGTTGCTAATGTTAGACCACATTGAAGCCACACTGTCCATCACATTTGATGCAATAATTTGAACGTCCCTCACCAGACCCACCAAACATTGAAGCGCTCCATCATCCGGTGACGTCTTAATCGGACAGAAGGGACCAACAACAAAAAATCCATCACAAACAAGCAACACCCCACAAAAGGGAGTTCATTGAAGCCGTCATGGTTTTATTGATGTTTCACTTTCACAAGCCCATCAAACGCGCGTTTCGTGTTTCTATCTTGTCCTACCGGGCAATCATGTCATCGCTCGTGAATCTTCAATGCTTGGTAACACAAATATTCGTACTAGCAGCTGATAATCCAACCCAAACAGACAACGCTCCATCCATCCAAGCGCCAGCGTGTGAATCGTGCCCTGTTGAACGTCTGGTCGGAAGATAAGGACGACGTTGTTTACGTACCGCTTCCCATATTTATGTTGTTTCACAAAGAAGGCATGAAAATGGGTTTTGACACATTAATCACACGTTAGCCGCACTTTACGAAGCAGTGATTTAATTGGAAGTTTTATTGCGTCAATAGGGAGCTTCATTGAGGAGTGAGACTCATACCACTTTTATTTATTTATTTTATTTTATTTTTTGCAAGATGTTTTGTAGCCTTTCGAATCGAATCACCCACCTGTTAACACCTGCTAAGCAAACGATTATGATAATGTTAATCGTAATGCATAAAGTTATAACGTCCGGCTAGCGTATTATCACCATCCGTGAGTCATCGCTGCACGTGCAGCGCGCCATAAAGTATGCAAATACGAATGCAAATACTGCCCGATTAACTCCTCGCTGTTTGCTGACGTTTCGGCCAGGTGTAAAGCCCTGCCACACATCTGACCGAACTGCATCGGTGCCGATGGGGATTTCCCTACTTTCGTGGTCGGGAATTTACCCATTCCTTCCACCATCCATTACGATGCAAATGACGATGTCAAACGCAACCTGTCTGTGTGTATGGTTGTGGAGGACTTGGATTGTTGTAATGAATAATTTATCCATGTAAACCAGTTCCCCGATAGGGATATTGGGTAGCTTCAAGAGCAGTTGAATAGTGGAGATGTAGTGGAGGTGTTGTTGTGTCCGATCCTGGTGGCTGGTTGAACAAGCGCCTGGAACAATGTCGTCGGAGATGTAATCAAGCCGTTGGATATGTGTATTGCACTGTGCTGTCCATGTTTGAAGTGTCCCAGCATGGCCCCAACAGTAATTCGGTGGAGCTTTCGCATGTCAAGTTTGATTTTGTGCGCCTAATTTCATTTACTTCCGAACCGATCTCATTGCTAACGCGCACCATTTCGGTCTTTCACTCGTTTCAGGACACGAAAAATGTACCTTCCACCATGATCTAGAACTCGACCACAAACCGTCGACCCGGGAGGACCTGCTGCCGCTGATGTCCAAGTCCTACCGGATGCTGCTGTCGAGCCTGGGCGAAGATCCGGAACGTCAGGGACTGCTGAAGACCCCGGAACGGGCCGCCAAGGCAATGCTCTTCTTCACCAAGGGATACGACCAGAGCTTGGAAGGTAAGTGGCCCGTGGACCGCAAAACACCACACACCTGAACACTTTGAGCGTGTATCGACGAAGCGAGCTTCCAAAACCCATCAACGCTCGAGAGGATGGCTTATTTTTTGCCACTTTAATGAGTTTGATGATGGCGTACAACATTAACCTTCGTGAAACACTCCACAGCATAAAGCGCCATCACACGAAGGGAAAATGCTTCAAGTTGACAAAACCACCCTTCTATCCCTTCCCCGTTGAGGTTCCTTTCACTTCGCCAAATAAACGGAGACACGATACACGACTCGAGCCGGAGCGAAATGATGCGGGTCGTTCGTCTTCTTGTCGGCTTGGTTCGCTTATCATCTGAAGCCCGCAGTTCGGCCCACTGCTACACGCCTGGAGTATATCCTTAATGTTTTTTTTGTTGTTGTTGCTCGGAAATGGATCAAAGTGTTGACATGCTGCGTCATGCAAACTGTCCCGTTCCAGCCACCACCCTTCGGCCCTTCCACTTGACAAACAAACGTGGCCACAAACGCCCGAACCGAACGACGCCGAAAGCTGGAAGCCCTTGAAGTCCGAAAAGGTTGGCAAATAGACTGACACCGTATCGACGTTCCGGATCCGAGCATCGGGATCGGGACTGGGTTTCGGGTGGGTAGATGCTATCTTACGCACTTGCCCTGGTCACGGTGCGGAGTGATCCGTTTCACCGTCCATTGAAGACGTTTAACTCAATTACGCGATAGAGAACGGATTGCATTGGCGGAGCAACTGAAAGCGATAAAATTGATGATGCCAGGGTTTCGGTTCCCTGTTAATGAACGGACGAAATATTGCCTTACTCCGGTAGTTGGCTCATAACTTTTACTTGGAAGCAACCTTGATTAGGTCAGGATGGTAGAGTGAATTGCAAATATTGATTTTTGTCGTACGTTGTTCAGTGTAATGAAATTGATAATTATTGCTATTCTATTTTTGCTCAAAAACTTTACGGAAATTAAATCAAAAGAATTAGTAAAATAATTCCTTATTATTATTCAATTAAAAAATCATGTTACAAATATTAAAACATTTATATAATACTGCTTAATAGTTGCGAATGCTAAAAAAAAACAATATTCAATTTAACTTAGGTACTCTCATTTTGCCTTAATTTTTTATGTTTCTTTACGACTGTTACAATGTTTGTTTTCTTAAATTCTTGCTTGTTGGATTGGTATTTATTATTACACATTATGTTTCAAATTTTTTCATTTGTTTAACCAGGTAGTTCACCGTTCTTTTGACATTAAAAAGAATTCCTTCAAATTAATTAGAGTTCTAAACCATACTAAAGTAAATTTATTTTCGTAATCAAGTTAATTTTATATAAAGTGAATTTTAAATTACTTCTCATAATAATATTATCTTAAATAATAATATTAATGATAACAAACAATACTATATTATCTTAATAACATTATTATCTTAAATTTGCTCTATATACATTTCTTTACCAGTTAATTTGAGAAAAACTCAGCCATTAGAATTAGCGAACATTAGACACCTTGTTGTAAGTTAAGAAACAGTATGAGCCTTTTACAGCTGCTGTTGTGATGAAATGTTCCATTTTACACCCACAATGGAAATTCATGCTTAACCTTACAATCACTTTTAGCACTAGCGACTAGCGCCTAATCTGTGCTGTAAAAGTTCTGCTGATGAAAGTTTCTAAAACAATACAAAGAAGTACTATTCCCACTAGCAGTCAACCCCCATGAATGTTATGAAACGGCTGTGGTCTCTGCGTTGGACGTCCAAACAGGATCGTAAGCCAGTGATCCAGTTGCCATTCTCCCTGGGTGGGACTACAACGCTTAAACATTTCGTATTTATTATTCACTTAAACTTCCAACTCCAAAACTTCATCCGCCACTGTCTTCGGTCTACAGTTTGGTGATGGTGCCGGCTTCTCCGTGCACTATTTGCAATGCTCCCGGCAGCTTTCATGTTCCAAGTGGCCAGAATTGCATCTGCTCCACTCACTCGCACACACGTACACTGAGTTGCCGGGTAGAAGCTTGTGCAAATGAAATTAAATCTTCGTTTTCCTCACAACCGTTGGGAACAAGGCGGCTTTTGTTCCTGTTCTTTGTAGAAACGTTTACTTGCGCCATGTGCACTATTGTTGCTCGCTGTATGATTTTCTGTCCCGCCGCTTAATGCCGCTTGCCCACTTCCTGAGACATGCTGCGAATGCGAATGAACTAGCTGTACAACTTCTGCTCGTACAGTCTAATAACGCCTGGCAGGACATGAAGGCAGTGATTTCCCTTTAGAAACCGACCGGACTCACATTTATGAAGCTATATTTACCTACACGTCCAACCGGGCGGCGGAAGACAATGGCTCCAAGCGATGCTCAACTGCAGCTTCAAACTGAAATGGCTCCGAAGGGTATCGGAGTGCAGTTCTGCCGGGGTGCAAGGGTATGAGTAAATATGAGAAACGACCAATTTCCACTTGCTTCGCAGTGGAAGTGTCGTGTAAAGTGCAGTAATGCGCTCCGGGGGGAGCAATCTTTGTGCTGCCCGCACACGTAGTGTACGGAGAGATTTTGCTGAAGGACGTACCTTTAATCTAATCACGTCCATGATTGGGGCAATCGATGTTTGAATGGTTGAAACGATGGAAGTTTTACTGGAAGGATTGTAGTTTCAACTTGTTTCATACTGATTTTCCTTGGTTTCCTATGGTTTTTCTAATGGTTTTGTCGAATTTTATATTTAACAGCAAATAAATATTAAAAATACATCTATTTCAAGTTGGCTCCTCGATTTTGTCGGCTGATACTGAAAACTGATAATAATGATTTACTTTTTTCATACATTCATCACTTAGTTTTTAGTTTGATTTTTAATTATTTTCTGTTGAACTATTTTCTTAATTCACATATGCATCTCTTTTTTTTACTAGTATTTCACTGAGTTTAGTGTTTTTTTTTTACTTGTTTCGGTTAATTTAATTTAGTTGTTTACTAATTTTCGTATTTGTTTCCTTTAGTTTTTATTCATTATTTCTTTGCTTGTTTCTTATATGTCCATTTACTTGTTGATTTGTTATTTCGTATTGTTTTTTATTTTATTTTGATGTTTTCTTTCTTTTTCGTTGTTTGGTTAATTCGGTGTTAGTTCATATGTGTTTTTCGGGTTTTTTTCAATGAAGTACTTAAAATGTTATACACATCAAATATTTTATTTTACTCTATTCAACAGTAAATTGCAACAAACAAACAAAAATCGATTCAACTAAACAACAACTAAAAAGAATAACACACTGTATCAATCAGCAATCATCTAAAAAGACCTTCAACCTTTTCTTAAGTACATTTCCGCGTTACATTCTGTACGCTGATGAGGTTTCTTCATCCTCTGCAGCATTGTACAGATGAGAAATTGACGATAAAGTGGTATAAGCACGTAGCAGGACGTGTTGCAAACCGTGCTTGCCATTTCTACTTACTTTATATCCTTCACCCTCTTAGAAGGAACTTGTTACACACATTCCCATTTCTGATCTCGCCAAAAAGCACAAGGAAGTAAGAAGGCAGCATTCCTGGTTTCTGCCAGAGAACTGCTAACCGTGAAGCGCGCTGAGCCCTTTCACACCATTCATTCTCTATGCTCACGTTCCACTTTTCCCTCTTGCGAAACCTTTTCAAGATGCGTTTTCCTGCTCCGAATGAAATGGAAAATAAGGGAACTGAATGCGGGTACGAGTGGTTTTGCCAGTTGCCATTCGCTAGGACGCCTCTTAACACATCGACCGTGTCGGGATGATTTTTCCTACCAGTCGACTATATTTTCCAGCTTCACCTTTCTTTTACTCTTCCTCGTGTTCTTCCACTGAATCTTCCAGCACCGGATATGAGGCAAGAGTTGCTTGAAGATGTAACGAAAATGCGTGAAAAGCACGAAGATTCTTTTTATTCCACTATCCTGCTTGTCCAACGTGAGGGAAAAGGTTTTCTGATTCTCTTGTTGCCGTTGGTTTGTGCAGAAGGGAACTGTTTGATTTGGAGCATTTTATTTGCTTGCCATCTATGCAAGTACGAGTACGCTTGTAATGGAATGCCTTTATATTTCCTTTTTCGGTGATCCTGTTTGAAGTGTTTGGATTGCACGCGGAATGGATAGAGAGCAGATAAAGGGAAATGTATTTACTTTGAAATACACGAACGTCGATTGTCGATTATCCTTTCGCTAAACATCATGATATTTTTTATTTCATCTCCACTAGCATTCGTTCTGAGGTTTTTTTTAATAAATAAAATGTGAAGCATTTATCAGTTTTCTGGGCAGTTTTCTGATTACCAATCATACAAAATAATTTGTTCATCAGATCGTTCGCATCATCGCACCACATCGATTACAGAAATCTGTTATAGCACGCCCAAAAGTATGCAATTGCATGTGTTCTCTCAAGCTGACGTTTCATAAGACGTTAGAAAATAATTGTGTCTCGCTTGATCAGATAGTATTCAACGAATATTCGTAAAATGGCATGTAAATGAATAAGATGCTTGCTTATTAGTGTTAATATCTACATCTGCTTCCTTCATCATTTCCAGAGGCCTTGAACGGTGCCGTTTTCGACGAGGATCACGACGAAATGGTCGTGGTGAAGGACATCGAAATGTTCTCCATGTGTGAACACCATCTGGTACCGTTCTACGGTAAAGTTTCGATCGGTTACTTGCCCTGCAAGAAGATTCTCGGACTAAGCAAGCTGGCCAGGTATGAGTTGAACTTCAACAACATAGTATTCTCAAGTTTTCAAGATAATCAATTGCGTGTCTTCCACCATGGTCGTGTGCTGCAGGATTGTGGAAATCTTTTCACGCCGTCTGCAGGTGCAGGAACGGTTGACTAAGCAAATCGCCGTCGCCGTCACCCAGGCCGTACAACCGGCGGGCGTTGCTGTCATCATTGAAGGAGTGTAAGTATTTGTGACGTTTAGTCTGTTCCTGGCCACATGTTTACATATTGTATCTTGCTTTCCACAGACACATGTGTATGGTGATGCGTGGTGTACAGAAGATCAACAGCAAAACGGTCACCTCCACCATGCTGGGTGTTTTCCGGGACGATCCGAAAACACGCGAAGAGTTCCTGACGCTCTGCAACAACAAGTGAGTCCGTATCCTGCATCGTTCGCCGGTCCGAACCGGTACTATCCCGGCGGTGATCGATGAATCCGGCAACGGGAAGGAGTATTAAGAATTGGGGACGATCGTCCTCGTGCAACTCGTTTAGGGAATCCGTTTAGGGAACATACCGATATACTCGATTTTAGCTGCCAGTTTGGAGATTTTAGGCTATTTTTGTTTTGGAATGGAATGAGCATGTTTTAAAACACGGCAAAAACCACTTTAAAATACCATTATCTTATCCATTGTTGGTGTAAATGTGTGTGCATACTTCGTGTGTGCACACTTGTTGTGTCCAATGCTTTCGTGAGAAGAAGGACAATAAGTAGCAGTTTAACTAATCTCATCCATTAAAGTGTTGCTCTCTACACACAGCGGGAAGGATACGGTTACACCGTTGCTTCCACGCAACATGATGCCGATACGATACATTTTAATCAACACAAAGTAAGACATAAACGTAACGGTTATAAAATTCAATAAAATAAAAAGCAAAGCGTTGTAAATGTGAGTGAACGTATCGTGTATTGCTATCCTTACACTGTTTTAGTATTAGGATGTTTATAAATATTTTTGAAACTGGTAACTGTCACGCGAATGGGTCCAAATGTTATCGATTTGAATAAAACAATACCAAGCGCCATTCACTCGAGTCGCCAATATATATCTTATACACTGCACAGGAGACAACCTTTTATTGTTGTTGTTGATACTTTGGAAGATTGCTGTTGATTGGATTTGAAATCGTAGGAAAGTAAAGAGAAGGAGAAAAAACAACGCCAAACGTTAAACGTTCTTTTCGGAAGGTCTTAATATACAACGATTGCTACAAAAATTCATATACACAGCACGCTATGATATTGATAGCGCCCTAACACCCGGTCCCTGGAATGTGCTGCAAACTGTGTCCTGTACTTTAAATTCGGAGCAAGGAAGTTATATGTAATGGCAAATAGGAGAGAAGACATCCTTAATCGAAGGGAACAGCCTATCAAATATTGTTGTTATACTAGCCGTTATGTCCATACGTGCATAAATAAGTGAATAAATGTAAACGAACATCAAAGTCACTGCTTTTGCTAACATTTTTATGTACTAATGATTTGAAGTGTTAAATGCTTCCTCCGAAAATAAAATAAGCTTGGAAAGACTGTTTTATGTACTGTATTGGTAACGCCTACTTTGTCGTTTGTTTATAAATGGAAACACACTAAAATTTGTAATTTTGAAGTATAATATTTCAAAATAAATGAAACCTCATTCACCGGGGATATGACCTTTCTAGGCATGCTATCCATAGTGAAGGTAATGCGTATTGCATACCAAAGGGCGTATACCACCACATACATTGCATAACTTCAGGCGTCCGAATATTACTTATGGCTGCATTCAATTACGTCACAAACAAACACCAAAGTAACGCCAAAAACGAAACATAATAACAACAAAAAGAAATTTGTGACTTCACTGTTAAATCATGAATGTTAAATAATTAAAGTAAACGAAACAATAACTAAGCTTCAGGTCATATTTCAAAGTCGACGCTAAATGACATTATTTTGCTCTTCGCTTTCCAAAAGCCTGGTTTTTCTCTTGTTCGTCTGATTGCGTAGCTCTTGCATAATCTCAAAATAGTTCGATGCTAATCAAAAATACTTTTAATTAGAATAATAACATTTGTGATTCGACCCATTATACATCTGGAGTAGTTGATGTTGATATTTTATTGTACCAAACCACATCGACACTGGAATCAAATTTCAACAGTCGTACTCACCTAGAATGTAAACGATGGATATATTAAACCCTTGCCTTCGGTTCTCCAACGGTTGAGGACCTCACATCAATCCAACTCAAACAAGAATCCTGCTCCGCTCCGAGGCAAAACCGTGTGTCGATTTTTATCGATAAGCATCGCTGTGTTGGTGGATTGGTCACCTGTTTTAGAGGTTTCGCTTCCCCGCAGCCTGCTTTTCGGTTCAATCGATTCGCAATTTTTGCGGTTTAAGCGCCGGCATTGGATCAAAAGCTGAATGGCAAGGTAGAAGGGAGTCAGAGTTCGATCGGATCCATGCTCAGTTGTTTTCCAATTATTCGGCCAAGCCAAACGTGGCCGAGGGGCATAACTGCAACGAGGTTGAGCCAGAGTTAAGTGAAGTTCACCACCAGAGAGCACGTGCTGGCCGGAGTTGGTTGGATTAGGGGACGTTCGATTGTGGTTTGTGTTGTTCCGTTTTGAAGCAGGTCTTGGATAATGGGTGCTTTAATCAAAGCTGTGATCGAGCGATGAGGTGCATTAAAGTCGGTTGATAAAGGTTGGTAAGTGGATGATGTTGGAAAAGTGTGAACATTCCTGATAATAAAGCAGTAAGACATTATTATGTGTGATTTCAACTCGGGTTTAAATAAATTTATACTTAAATTATAGATGTTTAACATATTAATATTTTTGCCTTGTACCATTTGTATTACACAAGCGGTGTTGAAAATAAGGCAAAACCCGTTTTACTGGAAATTAAATAAAATGTTTATAGCTTTTAAACATTTCACTTTCAATAATCTTTTGGATATAATTCTTCGCAAATAAATGCCATAAATTACTACTAACTATGCCGATCTATATTCAACTTGTTCTATACTTAAAGCCGCCTCTGTATGGCAAACACATCGCACCAATACACGACCGTGCAGTCAATCTACCGAACAGACCGTACCGCGGAATGTAAACAGCGTACGATCGGGTATCGAGAAAATAGCCCACAGCATAAATCTGCAGCATAAAAGCATAGCTCCACACTGTAGAAGAAGCGAATGTGAAATAGAATAACAATAATCAACGATTTGCGCGCACTCGCACGCGATCGGTTGGAGCCGGCGATCACCAATACAGTGAAAGCAAGAGCTAATGCAAGGTGGTAGTTGTCGGTTGGTTAGTGTCCCCCTGGGCAATCTCCACAACAGCATTCAACATAAAGCCGGTTCTAGAGTACGATCCACGAGGGTGTTATGCTCGGTCGGGTCCATGTTTATGCCAAAGCCGAACGTATGCAATTGCAGGGGTGTTATGTTTATACTATTAAACTATTTTGAATATTTAACTCTGCTAAAATGGATCGATAAAGTAGTTTGTAAATTTACATGATCAGTTGAAATCAACGCTTGATTAATTTACTTAAATTTTTATTTATTATTTAATCACTAAACTCATATCCGTAATATTACTGTGTACAGGACCGACTATTTAGTTACAGCTAAAACAAGTCAAAGAAAGCCATACATTGTACGAGATTGTTGTGCCGCGAAAGCAGAAGAAGAATATTGCTTAATGTTGCTAGCAATTTCATCCAATCTCACTTAAATTCATTTTAATCAAGTTATGCATTTATTTAATTTATGATGGCTTTCGCCGTTCCAATAAATCAAGTGTTTGTATAAATTTTAAACAAAAAATGAATAGACCAAGAGTGTTTTATAACGCCAAAATGTTTCAACCAATGCTTTTTTTGCAGAAAAGGTTAATTTATTGTTTATATAATCAGTTTTAAAATTATTTTAAAATTGTTTTTAATTTAATGATAACTTTAATTTGCTAATGGCAGATACAAAAATAGAAAACTTTTCAAGGATTGTTGTTAAAACCTTGTAAAATTATGTCGTAGTTCCTACTTTTCACAGTTTAATTAACACTACAGATAATAAAGTAAATAATTTGTAATAAAAATTAATTACAATATCTTAAAATTTTTTTAAAGAAATTTCAACTAAACAAAATGATTTATTGTAAATATTAGCCGAATATTATAATTATTTACTCAAGTGCACAACCTTACAAGCATTACGACTTAGTACAAATTCTCGACGCGCAATGCGTTTATCAACCCCTGCCCAACGCGATCGGATGCGTGCTTCGGTCGCGATCCTCTCGCTTACACGCATGGTTCGTTCGCCCGTTTGCGCACGAACAGCATGCAACGGAAAGCCGGTCCATTCGTGGCGCGCGCGACTTGCGGGCTTTTGACGTTGGTGCTCGGGATTTGAAAAATCAGATGATTTTTTGACTCCGCGTAGAACTGCCGCACGCGTGCGTGTACTCAAGCGCTGCCGTTCGTAAACGACGATAACACATTACACCGCCCGTTCCGGATGGTTTCAGCAGTACCGTACCAGAAGTGTAGTTAGCTTAACTAAATCGTGTTTTACGTGGAATCGAATTGTGTACGTTTAGGAGAAGATACGAGCGAGAAATGTGAGCGTGTTTGGTTTTAGTTGTGTCGCCCAATCAACTATGCATCGAGGTGTGTTGGTTAGTGAAGATATTATGCGATCGAATCAAATGATTGTTTGATACTGTGCTCAGAAAAGGAATAAATTGCCCGTGTTAACAGTGTATTAAACGACGCAAAAAGGTGTTTCAGCGTGTGTAAAAATCGTACAGTGCTAATCAAGTGTCTTTCGATTTCGATTTGAATTCCAATATTTTGTGTACGGCGCAGAAGGTGAATTGTCCAAACAAACCCTCCGAAGGGTATAAACGTGAGACGTGTTTGATTGTGCGCGTGCGTAATTCCAACAGGTCCTCAAGGAAATCTTTCGTCCTGGATCCACACGCGAGCAAGCTGAGCGCTATAGTTGGACCCCAAAATGCGCACGTGCTCCCAGTGGAGGACGGGCAGCTAGAGCGGGCTTCTATGAGGTTCTTCCGGAAGAAGATGAGCCTCCTCTACACGGCCACCTACCGGTACAAGCGGGCACTGCAAACCATGGCGGCGGGAGTGTTTCTCATCTACATGACGCTGGTACTGTACCAGAATGTCTACGGGTACGATGGTGGCGACAGTGCCGGAGATGCGGACCGTGTCGCCTTAGGTGACAATTTACAGGTGAGCAGACCGTGACCAATCACACTCCCGTGCTATTGAAGGGGTTTTACAGTGCGGACATCTACATTCCAAAGGAAGAAGTGTAAAACCGCAACGACCGAACTCAAGCTCCAATATTCAAGACATATCGAAAGAAACGGATTCGGAACTGATAACGGGCCCGGCATTGACATATCTGCCACACATTAATTATCCGAAATCGGTTCAAGTTCCCCGCGGGTTCCGGGCACCCGCACCCATCACCTCAACGTCCGATAGTGAACTGCGTGTGCGTGTGTGTCTAGTCTAGCGACCACGGGCGGGAAAAATGAAACAAAAACACACCAATCCCAAAAATTTCCCAAGCGCGGTGGGAACCAACGGACTTGGCTAGAGAAATCAATTTCTCAAACCCTCCAAACTGAGCGGCGTTGTGGAGTGTTTATCTTTTGGCAAAACCAAAGAGCAAAGAAATACGCCGGGAGAGAAATAGCCAAAAAATGGTAATTTTTTTGTTTGTTTGTTGGCTCTATCCCGATCCGATACGGTGAAGGTTTATCAATCTGTTTGTGGCTGTTGAGTTCGAGATGAGATGTGAGCCGAACGAGCGGGCGTATCGTTGGGACGGCTTGCACAGATAGTCAAGCGCTATGAGCAGAAGATCGTGTGTGCGCTTTGCCGATGAGGTTAATGAGAACGATGGGAAGGTTTTAAAATGTGAAGAAATATTTATTTAAGGGAAGAATTAAATGTACTGATTAGTCAGTGCTATCTTCAGAATGATCTATTTCGTGGGGTGTATATCGATAGATAGTTATCTTCGGAAGTATCCGAACAAACTGCTGAACATTTCTTCAACATATAAACTTACCACGAGAGTCTAGTTGAAACATAAGATTTTATACTTATTTTACAAATTGTTGCAACTTCAAAAGCTTGTTCTCGAAAAGTTTCAGAAAATACTCAACCGAATTTATTACTAATCAGGTGTGAGTAGTTCACGTCACAGACTGTCATTCAAGACAATTCTTATTAGACTGGAGTAGGTCTTCTGTAAATTTAAGCTTACAGTTTGTGATATTTAGCTAGTATCTGAGATTCACATATCTGTAATATCCATGGAGCTCTACGTTACATTTTCTAGATAAGCTTCCTATCTGCTAGATATCTACGAGAACGTCCGTTTGATATCTACGAGAACGAAGATGTTTTGATTCAGTATTTAGAGGATAAATTTGCTGTTTGCTTGTCTATGTCTAAATTCATATATCACGCCAATCAAAGGCATGGTTGGAGTCATAAGAAATCACCGTTCATAAATGGCCAGCCCTATCGAGTATCTTTCGAGAGTAATGACATCAAAGGTTTACGCAAAAAAAGCTGTCAGTCAACACCCTAATCGGCAAATCGGTCCAAAAACTATCAAAAACCTTGTTACTTCAATATTAAAACGCATCTTTGAAGTCATCAAAAGTAAAAGAGCAGCTACCAAATTGTAAAGCCATAAGGCAGATAAAATTCATCATTATGTCCAATTAAGATGTACAGTCTAATCGCTCTTGGGAGAATGAAAAATGCAAATCAGGAGATACTTCGAAATATATTAAAAATTCATTTTTGTTTAGAAGCAAAACCATTCCCATGTTTCATTCTAATAACATAGTTGTCTCACATATTCAGACAAATATTGTTAAATAATATGCTGCTCAAGAGACTTGCCAATATCAAAGCTGACTCCAGACGAAATTAATAACGATAATAATATTTATCAAGCCTGAATTGCATACTCTCTTTCGTTTGAATCGACCGTTTGCTTCGATCGCTGTTCAATGAATAATCCCAAACCAGACTGTACAGATCATTTCTTAAAATTAATAAAGAAAAAAAAACCAATGAACGATTCACCTTCACATTCTCCTTCCGAAGCTGGACGGTTACTGCGCCAAGCATTGGGCCGAGGTCGCGAGTCGCACCAGAAACGAAGATATCAAAACACCTGCCGCAGAAAAAAGGGCGAACGTGAGACGATTCCACCGGTTCCACGCAGCATGCCCGACCGCACGGCACATAGACACGCTGCACGGAAGGACGGTTGGCGCAAACGATCATCCCGAACGAAGAGCTAGGAAAGACAGAGATAAGACACCATGAATTGGCCCCGAACCAGGCGAAACCACCACCATCTGCCGGTGGGGTTTTGTTTCGCGGGGATGCTGAACGAACGGCTGAGTGTGAACGAGTTCCGTCGTGCTCGGGCTCTATCTTTACCGCGTGTGTAGGAGATAGTACACAGCGACCGAGCGTCTTCTTTCATCGAATGTCGAATCTTCGACGTCGTTGAAAGGTTTAGGGCACCGCTGAAGGCACGATCAAATGAAGCTTGGGGGGGCAAAAAAAACTAAGCTACTCACCCGCTAAAAGATCAGCTTTTTTATGAGATTTAAGAAAACGGACGAAGAGAAAAAAAAACTGGAACAGCATATCTCACGCGGGTTTTGTTATTCTTTTGCTCTCAAAGCTCCTGCACGAGATGGGGAGCAGGGGGAGCACTGTTTTCACCTCTCATAAACCTGCCCACGGGAATTGCCTTCTGGATGTGCAATTTATTACCTTACTCCGGTTTTGGAGTTGTGCTCGCATGGAGCATGGTCTGCTCTACGGCACGACGATACGTACGCTACTCGGCAGCCGGATCGATCACCTTTGCCGCTGATCGTTCGGGGTTTTCGGATCGATCGAGAACGTGTTATTATTACCTATGCACACCATACTGCACCGGCGAGCTCAACTGTACGCGCTGATTATGTTGTGATAAAGCGACGCTCACCGTGCCGTGTAGGAAGGGACCTGTCGATGCGGTTCTTCTTTTCCCCCGGCGCACTGTAACCCTATCATCAGCGTCAACCATCAACGGTGTGATCATCGGAGATCGGTGTTGAAAGAGAGTTTGGTATTGGTGCCTCTTTTATCTTTTTCGGGATTTTGTATGCATTTTATTTATTTAAAAAGGTCATAAAATAAAGTAAAATATTTGAGATCTATGATAAATAATTGATAAATAAACACTCACTAGTAATTCGCTAGTAAGAAAGACACCGCATTCAGTGCTGTGTATCGCTTGTAACCCGTTACCATAAGCGAACTTAAGTAATACAGTGAGAGATTGTATCACCCACCAATGCATCGCACCTCGTACGAACAGTGGGAAAGCCCGTTAACCACCTGTCATCTTTTGGAGCAAACCACCGATGCACCACCGTTCACCTCTTGCATTCTACGGTCGTGAGTACGTGTTCGTACGACTCGTTGCATTTCGCACAGCACGAAACGAAAGCAACCGAAGATGCATCTCAATGTACGCCGAATTTGCACTGGCGAACGAGACTACACCACCGACTTGAACCACTTCTTCATCGATCCTTCGTTCTACCCATGGCAAGATGGATGGCTCTGTGTATGCACCTTCAGCAAGTGACCCTTCAAACAAGTAGCTCATTAAACGTCATCGATGGGAAGCGGCCGGTAGGGAAAATCAAGGGCAGTTGCGAGAAAGCAACATGAAATCGAACCGTACAGCGAGGGCCAACCATCGGGGGAAACTGAAGCCGAAAACTAAACTGGTTTTTTCTGGATGGCTGTGTGCATTTGGTGGCAGATGCGCTTTCGATTTTTGGACTTGTTGTGGGACGAAATGATGTCTGTGTTTTTCTTCTCCGGGGGGAATAACGGAGATGTTTTTGTCCCTTGTTTTGTTTGTATTTATTTTATTAGTAGCACAACTTGATAGTTGGTGATTAATCTTGGTGACGGAGAACACGTGATCAATTTAAGGGATTCTTTTCAGTTGAAATTTGAGCAGGTTTTTACGCAAAATAAAACTAAGTTGAAGAAACAGAGATGTCATAATAAGCAGAAGTATTCTTTGTGAAACAACAATGAACATCTTTTTTAATTTTTCTTCTTAAAAATATAGTTTTAAAGTTATGCAACAGACTGTAATGCCGAAATCATGTAATTTAAAATATTTTATTTTGATCGCATTCTGTGCATATAAATAAAAGCACAACAAAAAAAGCGAAATATTCCAGCACATCATCAATATAGACACGCCTGCGAAACACTCGCTGTACAGTTCGCAAAGTTCATTTCCAAACATTTAGCTTCCTTCTGAACCACCTAAAGATCAGCTCTTTTGCTTTCAACGAAACACAAACTGATAGGATCTCTTGGAGAGAAAAATTAAGTTTCCCTCATGTTTTTAAGCCATCCCACACGTGTGGTGCCGCTGCATCTTGCAGCAGTTCAATCAGAGCACCCTCGGTGATAATGAAGTCCCCCCTGCCGAGATGATCGAGCGTTACCGACATTGTGTAGAATTGGTCGAATTTTTTGCCAAATTTTGGTTCACTTTTTGCTTCCCTGCTCAATCTCACAAGCGCTTCTTTCACAAGTTGCAACAACATCTCAGCATGGCTTTGTTATTTAATTTGGAAACAAAGCTGTATGTATTATTTTTTCACCCCTTTACAGGAGTTTGAAATGATTTATCAATCACTTTACAGCAGGTGGTGGAATTCATTAACCCAGGCACAACATTGTCACCGTTTTATAAGAGTTATGACTCACTCAGCCCCCATTCGAATGGGGACCATAATCGTTAAGACACTAATGTTAATATACTGTACAATCAACCTTTTCC
The DNA here is from genome assembly GCF_943734725.1 of Anopheles marshallii. NCBI lineage: Eukaryota > Metazoa > Arthropoda > Insecta > Diptera > Culicidae > Anopheles > Anopheles marshallii. The sequence continues at coordinate 53,586,456 of NC_071327.1, forward strand.
AAACAAATGCTTCATGCCGATGCTGCAGTGCCGACACTTCACCTTCGAACGCGTCATCAGCAGGTTGGTTTGCTTACTGCTGCCCAACACCAAACACAATCCCACAATCCTTAAATTCAGAATAATCAAAACGGCGTTTTTAAAAAAAAAACACACAGTCAGGCTGTCGGAATCGCAACACGCGAAGGAAGCGAAGGCACCAAAAAAAAGCCACTCAAATGGAAAGCTAAACAAAAACAATGGCCACAACACAAATACTGTGGATCCCCCCAAAAAAAAAACCATACACCGGGGACCTTGATCAAATATTGATGTTTGCATCGGACAAGCACCGGCAGCAGCAAGAGCGACAGCCGGAGCAGCAGCAAGCAGGTGTAGTGCAGGGCGTTACTATAATCACGCCAACGCCTAATGCGGTACGCGGTGACTTGCGCGCACCCGAAGGCAGAAACCCTCGAATTGAAAGTAAAACAAAAGCGTACGGACGAGTCGGAGTGCAGGAAAACATTAGAACGGATAGAATTTGCCTGCTGTGGATGGCGTTGCTATTTTGCTTTAAATGTCATTCTTGGTTCGAGTGTTCGGGTGGGATGTTTCGGGCGTTTTTTTTTCTTTGTCCGGCGTGTGCAAAGACAACAGCCCGGCGACACTTTACCAGAAGTGGACAATGTTGCGCATAATGAATGCGTAAGCCGTCGGCTAAGAATGGAAGCACGTTTTCCCTTATTGAACCTTTTATTTTTCTTTTAGCCATTTTTAATTCAAATTCGCAAAAAGGTTGCAGTTATCTGTCCGTGACAGTCGGGCAGTTAAAGCAAGCAGCTTAAGCGTAAACCCGAACGAACTGTCATGAACGTCGTCGTCCGCTAGAGAAGAATATGCTGGTAGCAATGAATAGACAATGGTAAACTGTAGTAAAACATAGCAAAACGTAATGAATGAAACTTGAAAGAACAAAAAAAACATTCAAAGAAAACACAACGAAACACTCAAAACAAAGCAAAAACCCCCTCGCACATATCAGGGATGGAATCGGATCATATCAAATGCTCGTTCCAAGTTCCCTAAAACAAAAATGATAAATTGAGCTAATGGCGTTACTCTTTCTCTCTTCCTCGCGTACACACTTCATCGGGGAAAACATAGCCACACAGATGCTGCTGATGTCAAAAGCAAGCAACAAAAGCACAAACGAAGCAAAGCAACTGCAAAACACGAACATCATTTGCCAATTGCAAAAACCGATAAAAAGGAAGCCTCGTTTCGGAAGGGATTCTTTTCTCGTTGCTTTAATAGCGCATTTAATAAGCTTGCCAAAAACGAAAGGAAAGCGACCAGCGAAGCGAAGTTGATGACGCCTGAAGAAAAAGGGTTGGTTTAACAATTTTCTTAGAACACGCAACGTGTACTCGTGACACCCCGGGTACAGGAGATGCACAAGTCCTTTTCGGGGTTTAAATAAATGATCATTTAAAAATAATAATAACACACGCACACACCCATTCCGGTTTCAGGTGGTTGTAATAAACCCCTTAAGCAGCTCGGTAAGGATAATTCGAACCTTAGGGACGATTCGCGATGGTAGCTTTTGAGAACAGGAAGTCAACCTGTCGTTGCTGTGCTCGGCAAATCGAACGTTAATCGATCAGCGCTTAAGACATGTATGCGGACAACCGCTTTTTAGCCGTAAGACACTCTGAACCAGTTCACTGCAAACCAAACGGCGTTCAAAGGTGTTCGGTTCCACCAGTCTGTTGACCCGCCTTGAAGCTTGCAACGTTTTTCCTCGGACTATTAAGAACATTTACCCGGGCTAAGATGTACGAATGGTATAACCATATCAATACCACACACATGAAAAAAAAAACAACACATCCAACACACGCAAACACTCGCAACGATCGCGTTTAAAGCAGGGCAACAACAAAAGAACAGGAGCGTGAAGTTACGCTTTCCTTGGGAGCATTTTTCCGTATTTCCCCTCACACGCACACACGCAATCTTCTGCTCCACACCATGCTTCGACCCAACTCACGATCGCTTTTGGGATCATTTGTATTCTGATTGGAAAATTAGCGGAAGCTTTTAAGGCATCGCTGGCCCGATCTAGCCACGGCAGAGGGCATGATCGCACGCGTACGCCACCATCGATCGGTCCCGATCATCAAAGCAGTAGTGCTGAGCGTGTGTATCTTCCTTCGAGACGATGGAACCGACGCGATGGCGGGCCAACCCGTGATCAGAAGCCGACAAAAACACGTGTGGGTAAACGAGCGATATGCCTTTTTCCAACACCCGACCGGATGTGACGAGGATCATCGTGTGTGTGTGCGGAGGGCTTAACGAGACGCTAGAAAGACATCGCATCGATAGAAGCACATTAGAGAGTTGATTTCGCTGACTAATCGATTGTGAAACGAAGCGAAGTTTTTTGCTCCGGTTTAAAGCTACTTAGCGAGAGTTTGTTGAACTGTGGAATTGTGATGAAGGGAGTCATTTGGTTTGAATGCGCACCGAGAGCGATAAAAAGCTGGAAGACATCCATAGGAATAAGAATAAATATAGTTGCTGCTGGTGGTTTTAAATAGCTATCGGGAATTCCACTAGGTTGAGAATGGACTTGAACAAGATCTACAAGCATTTTCCTATCATATTCGTCATTATTCGGAAAAAAGACCACCTTCAAAACAAACAGTATCTTGAGATCTTTAAATATTTATCTACCATAAATTCCAAGAGAAATTCAACATTTTTAAACTAAAATCCCCATCTTAAATGTTCATTCCAAACGGTCATGTTTTCGACCCGCTGATAACGTAAAGCAGACAGTAAACACGCTAAAGCTACAAACATCACAACTCACCTGTCCAAAGCAGCACTCACATTTCATATTCCTGATGTCTAAAGACTTGCGCTTACATGCCCTCCTAACATCCACGAGCTATTCCCAGCGGTGTGACAAGCGGTCGTCACAAGACGAGTGAACAAATTCCGGTGAATTTGTCCGGCAACTGGGACCTACGCAATCAAAACGGATCCTGCCTTTCATGATCATTTGTTTATGATTACAAGAAGAACACTGCACTCGATGTTGTCTGTTCACTCCGGAGTTCTCCACACACCTCACTCTCTGATAAGTCCACTCAAACACTTCCGAACAGTGCGCTCCGTTCTAAATCTGGTTTTATTACACGCTTTCCTGTAAGGAACAGTGAGCTTCATCCCCCTTTTTTTTCCAGTTCAACACATCAACGAGTTCATTTGTTTCAGTATTTTTATGAGCTCACATTATGACACCCGTTGTGCGGTGGTGGTGAAGGAAACCCGGCGGTGAGGATCGACGAACAAACAAGCGAACTTGGCCCGTTGCAAGATTCACCGCGTTGAACGCACTTCAATTAGATCAACCAACGAACCGTGACGAAGACACATAAATACAGCCACGCAACACACACACACGCATGACGCTCGCACGGGACGTAGGTCCGGGAGGTCTTAAAGTATGCTAAAGAATCACCTTCCTACCCGGGAAGGGCCCATCCCCGGCAAGCCGTTGTTATTTTCCTGTTATCGTAAAACAAACGACTGCAGGCGAGGAACCTCATACGGACCTCGAACGGACGGCTAATAACTTTAGCCTTTTGTTTTCTCCGCTTTCCCGCACATTTCATGGGTTCGTCTCTTTCCACTTCTAATACACTCTTCGCTTCACGTATGCATTGTTTTCGTTTTATGGAGGAGGATAGCAATTGCTCTGCATTTTTAAACAACAAACACCACAATCCTCGCTCGAGAAGCCGTCGCGGGAAAAGCAATTGAAATTTATTCGAATTTAATCAGTGCAAACGGTAGAAAGCTGCGGGTCTTATTTGTACCATTGCTGTTAAGCGCAGAGCATGTGGAAATGGTTACCGCTTAGCTGACCATGACTACCGTGGGAACTGACCGTTCGTCTAGTCTAGTCCAGCGAGTCCCAGCGAACGATTTGATGACTAGAACTGCGTTTTTTTTTTGCTTGTTTGTGCTTCTTTATTTCATCACACGCAAATTCTTGTGTTGTGCAAGTCAGACCCGGTCAGACATTGGACATGGTAAATATTGACCACGAGCAAGAAACGGAGAGAGGGGGGGGGCTCCACGAACGTACGGATAAGATAAGACAGATAGCAACTCCAGACGGACGGATATCAGTTCCGGTTGATGTTGATGGCGGCATTCGTTTCTACTTTCTGCCGGCACTACATCACAACATGGTGCAGGTTTGCGTTACCCACCTGGTTGTAAGGTGAAAGAGCCATGTGCGTTAGCGAAAGGTGTGTGCATCTTCCGAACCGGAAACTTTACACCGGAGAATGGCAGGTCTCAATTCTTTCGTCGATAAAGTTGTTTGTGTTTGAATGTCACAATACGTCGTAGACGAGCAAGAGGCTTATATATATATATATATAGATATATAGCACTAGGGAGATTTAAAATTATAACCAATATTTGTTGTCCAACATTCAATATAGTTGTGGTCAAGTAACATGAATTGAAAAAGTATATGATAAATCGTTTAAACTTATAATTCCAGATTTTAAATCTTAACAAGTCAAAGTAAAAGTCTAATACATTTGGAAAATCGTTTAGTGCATTGGTGATTTGTTGGAAATATAGGAATTCTATAGACATAACTAGTTTGACATTTAAATTATTTTCCAATATCTTTAAAATAAATTTGGAAGGTTGTATGGACTCTTAATACGAAGAAGTCCCGTTTAGACTGGCGCTATTCTTCAGAAAACCCACTTCCAACCTAACACAGTGGGACATCAGCAAGTCGGGACATTTGCTCCCCCAGCGTTCCAGCGCTTGTGTTCCGATAACCCCCGGATGCATCCCAGCTTCTAATGCAAATACGTACACCAATCACCCAAGAATGCCCTCGAAAACGCTCTACTAACACGACTCTTTTGCATGCATTCGTGACAGTTGTTGCTCCACTGGAGATTTTCTTTCCGGTCTAGTTCTTGTCATGTAGTACAGAGGGGGGACAGGTTCATGCTAGTGCACCTGCTGTGCGGCAGTTTAGAATACCGTTTCCAGTGGTGAGCAAATGCCCTTTTTTGCAAAACGTAGCAGTCACCTCGGGAGATCTAGATATCAGCGGGTGCGGTTGTTCTCGCCATTGCTACCGCAAAATCACGATCACGATCTCGGAAATAACGTCCATACAATGTCATACAACTGCGGGTATGTTGGGGTGTTTGCGTATCTGCTAACATCTTCGGTGCTGACTGACACCGTTCACTGAGGAGTTGGAGTTCCCATCCGCCTGAACGACTTTTAATTTGAGAGCTTGTAGAAACAAAATTATCTAATGTACGTTTCGTCCATTTCGTTTCAGGATCTTCAACCTTTCGGTGCAATGATGCTTGGCGATGGTGGTGGTGTTGGTATTGGTGGTGGTATTCCCACACCCTCAGCAGGCGTACCGGGCGATCTCAACGACGCGAGTGCAGTGATAAGCAAGCGCGATAATTCGCCACCGTTCGTGCGTGAAAATAGTGATAATGAGCTAGTGCGTGCCGATGCGAATAAGCTAGTGACCGGGCCGGGTGAAGATCCGCGTCGGCGATCGCTCGATGGGCACCGGATACCACCACCGCCGGCCGTCACCGGCACACCCAAACCACCCACCACCGAGCTGGACGATCTGTTGATCAGTGTGAAAACGACCAAAAGCTACCACGACACCCGGCTCGAGATGATCATCAAGACGTGGTACCAGCTGGCCAAGGAACAGGTAGGGACAAACCACGAAAACCGCACCAGCAATGCTGGTGATGTACCGTCCGTGTGGTCAACTGTATTTAATTATTATTCCAATACCGTGCAATGATTGCGGATGAAGGAGTCGCAGCCAGTCTTTGTTCTTATGCCGCATACACCATTACAAGCCACATGGGAAGCAACTTGACGCCTTTTAGCCAGTGATGAATTGAAACGTTTCGTCTACACACTGCAACTAACTTCCGTTTATTTTTGCGGTTCTCTTGGAGTTTGACTAGAATTGTTTGACGTACTCAAGAAAACATCTCTCCAAACTCTCTATCTTTCCACTATAAGTGGAAGATATTTTTCATTACAAAAGCTATTTCACTAAGAAAATGTTCTTAATAAAACATAGCAACGAAAAGGTTGGAAAAACTTACCCCTACCACCGTCCATCGAGACCAACTTTTGATGCCGGCGACGAGCGGCAATTGTTCTGCATGACGAAGCGTAAACTTCATAAAACCGCACACGCAAAAGGCCGGGCCACGGGCGGGCGGTGACTTCGACTTTGAAGCAACCACACGTTCCTTCCGAAGCTTTGAACGGGCTTTAAAATGCATACATTTCAACACTGAGAAAATTCACTCACGCACACACGCCCAAAACATGCACAAGGATGGGGGGCGGGGGGTGGTCTGCACTCAGTATCACAAGTTTGCATTCAGCGTAAAGCGTATTAAGAAACCTTTGTGCACGTTGGAAGGAAAATTTTCTTTGTCCACAAAAGGGTGCCGTCCGCTTCTTTGCCTGGACCTCATCATTGGACCGTTGCGGTTGCCGGTGGTATGTAATTATTTCTTGTGAAGTGTAAAATGATAACTTATGCAGGTGATAAGAAAACAAAAAAAAAACTCTTCTAGAGAACAAAGAATGGCGTGAGGTTTTTCTTTTTTGACTTGAAAGTCTGCATAACGCCTCCGAATGGTTATTGAAGGTGAGGGCGTAATCGGGCATAATTTAAGTCACATCGTGTGTTCTAATTTCCCTTTTTACTCTCTTCTCTCGCTCTCTAAGAAAATGATGCCTCAAGCGTTTGTTAATTAGAAGCCGGCTTAAGTTCCAAATCGTACCTAATCCATTCAGCTTGACCCAAAAGCCTGGATTCGGAAGGATGACTTTATGTAATGGAAATAACTTTTAAGTGATTTATTTTTACACCCCAAAACGCCACCAACTTGCAAAACGGTCTCTCAAGTGGGGAAAATAACTCTCGGAAAGGCATTACTGTTCGAGCTTCCGACACATTATCCTTTTTTTACCTTTTCCTTAATACCACCAGAGCGCCAACGGCTTACACTTTCCCAAGCCGAAGGTGGAGAAAAGAAAACAAAAAACGAAAATATTTAAAAAAAACCGATGGATTAGGGAAGGTAATTGGTAGTGCAAAATGAGCCGTTCCTTTAGAATCCGGATTTTATCCGTACCGACCACAGCCAACTACTGCTTCGGTCCGTTTCCTTCATCCCTTCACTGCATTCCACCGCAGGGCAAGAAAAGGGCCTTGCGGCTTCGGGATTATGGCGTATTCGCTTGTGGTCGATGTGGGCATTAATTAAAAGCGACAACCACACCGCTAGAAGAACGGCCGAATGGGATTGCTGTAAGAAAATTAAAACTACCGACTTAATTACTGCCACGCGCGGCTTCCGACGATGGTGGACGAGCATGCGAAGAAGGGAAAAATGGGATACAAAAGCGACAAGGATTTATGAAAGCATTTTCTTGTCCTGCAGCTGCACTGGAGCATTGTTGATAAGATGTAGATATCGTTTGGGGAAAGAAAAGAGTTTAATTTCCCCTCGTTATTTGTTGCTTTGCTTGAACAAAACAAACAAAAAAAAAACCAGTGGAACGAATCAATGCATTGCAACGAAAGCTACATTAAGTGATAAAAATACGCGTTTGTACAATACACTGCTCAACAATAAGGCAACATAATTAGATCAAACTGTAATCGAAACAACATCCACCAAAGTAGTTTTCAATAAATCTTGCAAAAAGGAAGCAAAAACTTCGCAATCATTGTGTTGTTCATGTTGATGGCTAAATAAAATTGATCGAGTTGATTGCAAATTAAAAGAAAAACCTCCAACCCAAACGCGGTATGACAATCCTGGCTGTCTGCAGCGTTGCAGCGCTGCAGTGTTGCAATAAAAGGTGCACCGTCATTCGGTTGCAATTAAGATGTGTGACCGTGTTGTTTCTCCTCTTCAATGCTTTTGCATTTCCTTGCTTTGCTGCTCTCGTTTCCTTGTTTTGCAATTTCCTTCCAAGATTGCAACAATGATGCAAAAGTTTTTCCTCCCATTGTTTGATAAGTTGATTTGTTTGTTTACTCTTAAAAGCACCCATCGATCAACCTTCTCACACCCGCTACTAATGGTACCTGTCGTTCGTCTGCCCGTTGAAAGATCTTCATTAACGTATGTGTCATCTTATCGCTTTCGTGTTCTTCGGACTACATTTTCTTCAGCGCCATTTTTTGTTTTTGTCGGGGTGAGGTGCACTTGAGCTGGTTGTTTTTGTAACAGATGCTTAATTTGTTCTAATTCTCCATTCACTCTTACACAACACGTTCATCTGCGAGTCAATCAAAGTGCATGTTTTACATTTCATCATGGCATGTTGACGGGTTTTTAATTGTATGGAAACCCAGTACGTTCGCCTAACAAACAGGCCCCGTCGAGACATATGTAGCCCAGATCTATCAACAAACAAACGATGAAGCTCACCGAAAATGATCGATTAGGAGGCAGCTTTTGCTGCGTGTAAACGGAAACCAGTTCCAGACGGAAATGTCATTCCGCGACTAGACCGCGTGTTGACCGTCGACGTCTAATCAAATCAATCCCCCGGCACATGGTACACCACATTTGCTTGGCAGGTCGCAGCACGGTGTGATCGGAGCAGTGAATTCCATGATCGTCGTAGCACCTGCAGCCCTGTTGAATGACCAGTCCCATGGCTAGCACCTCGTTAATCCTCACTTTCCGCATGATCGATCAAATTCGTTTTGACATCTGAGGGTCACGCTGGAATGTGCGACACACAATGTACCGGAGGAAACAGTATTAACCCAACCGAAATGGAACTGCAACATACTTGCCAGCCGGAGAGTCCATTTCGATTCGGAAATTATCGATTCCTCATCAATGGTGCCCTTGCGATAGTCGCAAATTAAATGTCGAATAGTTTACCGGCCAAGGTTTTGCGATGGCTTCGGGGTGGTGATATCTTCCAGCGCTTCTTGAAGCCCCCGACACATCAATCGAATCGATCTTATTGCATCGATTTCCACCCCGGGTGGTAGGAGATTTTCATCACCCGTTGCGCTTGTTTATTGGATGGGTGAATCAATTAGTTACATTGTTCCAGCATTGTGCCGTAATGCTTGGTTGGGTTCGATTTCCGATCTCCAGCTGGTTTCAATTTCATCGCCCGGGGCGGTGGAAATAAATTGCATTTTGGTCGTCTCTGGAGAGACGCTTCATTCTTCATCACCCATTTACCGTGACCTTCGGAAAACTGAAACAGAAAAAGTGCACGAATCGATCGGTTGCAGCTGCATCCTAGACGAATCGATAATGATGATCGCATCGTAAGCAGGTACCTTCTGGAAGCGATGATTTATTGGATGTGGTTGGGAGTGCGCACACAGTGTGTGAACTGATATTGATGAGATTTTCTCATCCATTCGTAAGGGTTAATGGAAGGGAAAAGATTAGCTCGGTAGCGCAACTACATGAATGAATCGCGATACTGTTGGTCGTGAACCTGTCTCAGCACAATTTAAGAAGGAAGGAATCCAAAAATAGATCCCAAGACATTCTGACGACAAACCTGCAATGCCGATGCCTACCTGCATAGGGGTCAGAAATCGTTCTAATGCAGTCACTCCTCCGGAAGGTCAGTGAACGTGTTCATCAACCAAGATCCCAGGCTTACCAATGTAAACATTTACCACGGATAAGAGAACCCTAGAAGGCTAGAAGAACCCCCGGACTCGTAGCTGTGTGCCCTAATGTGGCATGTAATAGACACACACGGTCGTTTTGGGATATTAATCCCCTCCAGAGTTGCAGCCCGCGTTGACTGTGGCAACAAAACCCGCAGGACATTGGACGACCGACCCGTCTATCACGCAATGCGGCCCGCCATCTAGACCCCGAGGGTGTGTACAGAACTTACCAAATGCGGTTAATACACGACGCTCGAATGGATTTATGATTTGTTTGGTTGCAGCAATGCGTCAGCTACCGGCAAACTTCCCCTTTTGGAGAGGTTGTCCCGATGGGGGTACAATTCCAATGGGTACGCAATGTGTTAATCAACGCTATCGCGGTACAACTGTACGGTTGAAGGCGAACGTAATTGATTGAGGTTGCATGGTACGCCCGTGATGTTTCCGACTAAACTGATTTTAATTTGATGTCATTTTGAGAGGGTAACGGAAAGCCCCTCAGGGATGATAGAACGGGCCCATGATGACAGTTATTTGAACTATTCCATCTGGGGTGAGGTGCCACACAAAGCTAATGAAGCTATTAGCCTCGTAGAAGCGAGGGAAAAGCATAAAATAAACAGAGATTTCTTTGTTGGATAAGCGAAGACGTCCCTGAACGTCGTTTATTTTTCATCTACTAGAAAAAAAAAACAGTTTGCACAGCTGTTCAATCAGATGATAAGAATGGATTAACAATGATAAACCATCTTAAAGAAGCATCTAACCAGCGGTTATGATTTACACATAAACAAAAACGAGCTTTTTTATTTCAGTAATTTGCTTGGTTTGTGCATGTTTTAAGCCACAATATGCATAAGTTTCACGCTCGCTCATCGACAACAACCATAACCTCAACCGAACCGAACCGTAAATGATGGAATAAAGACCTTGAAAAGTCTTTTTTGCATGCAGAAAACAAAAACCCTTCTCCCAATACCCAGCTGGAGAGTTGAGGACGTACGTTGGGAGAATTAGCCAAAAAATGCATATTAAAGAGAGAAATTTTTTATGCCGTATCGTAGGGTTCACCGGAATTGAAGGCGTAACCGAACCGTTTCAACAGCAAAATACCGCAAAGCCTTTTTCTAATATATTAATAAGCTAAAAAGCGAAACGCTTGATGCATTCGATGGTCTGCATAACGTTGCGATTTAGCTCATCTCTACAACTGCAGCGAGCTGGAGTGATTCTAGTTTCAGGTTTTCAGTGCCTCTAGCGATGGAAGGTGAAGCCGTGCGGTGGATAATAGAAAGAAGCACACCACAGACGCATCTCACATGCACAAGGCCGTCCGTCCAAAGAACGCAGAAGGAAGTGCAAAATAGCCAGCGGGGCCACAACCGAAACGAGACGGCTTCTTACAGTGATCCAGAATTAGGATCTCCTGCCTGTGAACGTTGTCTCTGTTGATACTGCTGCTGCCGATGCATATTACATATCCTATTATGCTGGCGCTCTCTACAGTCTGCTACGGTTTGCTCTGGCACATGTTGAATGTCTGTTGTTTTGCATTTTATGCTTTGTGCCATTTTTGGATTCGTTTTTTTGTTGCCCTCCTTATGTGCCCTTCCCTTTGTTCATCCTATTCTATTTGTTGCGCTCGATTATGAGTTTAGTATGGAAGAAGGAAAAAAAAAGCGCACACACACACACATGAGCTAAACGGGGCCATTTTTCGTGGAGGAAAACTAGCAGCAAGAGCTGGCGGTGGAATAATTCTAAGGAGGCAAAAAATTGCCTCCATAAAAACGGAACTGAATGCAACACATCCAAGGAGCAAAGAAATATTTAAACGAGAACAAAAAAAAACAAAACAAAACAAGCACGGGAAAACGATAAAAACAAAACAAGCGACGAAAAGATACGGGTCATTTCAGTTTTCTTTTGGCCCCTGTTTGTTTGCCATCTTCAAGGTACTGGCCCGTTCGGCCAAGTGCATCCAACTGTGTGTGTGCAACCAGTGTATGTTCCATTTTTCCTCCCCGAAGACGACGAGCCCCGTTCGGCCACGCTCCGGAAGGAATGAAATGCATTTTATGCCTTCATTAAATTGCAAATGTACACACATTAAGCAGACATAAGAATTGGCGAGAAGCGGACAAAACTTATCCAACGGGGTCGCTGTCATCCATTGGTTGGGTAGCGTAGGCCAAGAGCATTTAGTGGTCACGGGTGGCCACCATAGTCAGTATCAACCTTACCAACATCGTTTAACTCGCTGATGCTACAGACTGCTGGCAGATAAAAAGGAATACCCCAACGGTGACAATAGTGACCACGATCTTCTCCGCCGCTCTTGTCACTGGACGTTTTTGTTATACTAGCCATGTATGATAATCGTCCATAAGATCATATCTGCACATGCTTCGACGAGTTGCTCCACAAAGCCGGCAATCTGCATGCAATGGTAAACTGTGACAGGTTCACCTCTCTACATACAGCACGGGCCGGGGCGAAGATATCATTGGTCTATTAATACTGGTATCGATGTCTCAATAGCTACACGATCGCCCTATCATGATCTGCACCTTCTCTCTAGACATCCATATGCAGATCGATGCATTTTCCGCAATGTCATCCCATAACGGGTCCGCCAGATCTCGCGAGGCAGAGATCGATTGTAGTAAAACCCTGCGAACGTCACCGTCAAACGGACGTATGTCATAGTGGTCGTGCGCCTTTTCCACTCGATCACTGCCAATCAGCGCGATCGGGAATTGGATCACTAGCAATAGTTTGATGTCTTCATCGACAGAAGTGATTGCGAGTTTAGTATCTCACACAGTCATTGTGTACACCGGGCGTACATATCTTGCGGTGCCGATAGCCGATATGCCCGTTTGTGATCGTACAAGATGATGAATGGAAAGTTGCTGGGATGTCAGCTCGCTGATGTTGATGTGTAATTTCCCTTGCGGAATGAGAATTGTCATCAAGATCAATGTGTTCCGAATATGTACACCCGAGAATGGCTATGAATCAACGAGGATAGCCAAGCAGATTAAGAGCCGTCGATGCTGTTTGCAATCTGTTTCGCTGGAGAAGCACAAAAAATAACACACCGGATGCGTTTAGACATGCGCTGGATAAAACATTGATGAAAGATACCAAAGGAAAGGGAAAAGACAGACACGCTGTACAACACCAAAAAAGACTATCATTATCCTATTTCAGACTTGTACTTCTTCCGAATAGAAATACCGCACGCTTCACGCTATCTTCGCGTATGCTCTCCCTTCTACTCGAATGCCTTACCAGACGGAATGTCTTGAAGGCATCCGGTCATTCGGGAAAAGATGGCTGAATGGTTGCATAGTGCGCTGGCTTTACAATTCCTTACAGCTTCGTAGTTGTCGATAGCATATTTGAACCGATTTAAAACTATTTGTTGGTGAATCAACCGGATACGGGATGTCATAGGCTTGTAGATCACCTGTAGGCGATGTATTTTCTTGTCTCAACACTTTTGTTCCCAGGCACGAACGAAGTTGGAGTACGCTTGCAGGCTGTTGCCAATTCATGTCTTTACTGATATACCCTGCCTAGTCGAACATCGGACAAGATTCTTCACATCGTTCCCATCCTAATGAGCGCCAGTGCTAACGAATCATACTAAAGACTCCCTCCGCTGAAAGACAATAAATTCCTCCAATACCCCTTCGCTGCCTGACCAGGAAATGTTCAATAAATGGAGGTTCATTTGCTTAGATTTATACACACGCGATTCCTCTCGCCAAGCGTATAGTGGGAATGAAAATAGTAATACTACGACTTAAATTACACCAATAAACCCCCTTGAAATGACCCGTCCCAGGATGGGAGGGAGAGATCTACTCATCAACCTCCTAACGGAAAATGAGTCCTACGAGAAGCGGATCAATTCCGATTTTATTACCGTATTTGCAACCATCTCACCTCTCGTTCACGTTTATTCTCACCTGACCGAAAAGGGTTTTTATTCTGTCACTCATTAAACTTTTCTGACACGCTGATGGTGCGTTTGATCGAAAGGGAAATTATTGCCCGTTTCCTGCATACGAAGGGACCCGTCCATAAACCGATCGTATCGCTTGATTGCATCATTTCGCTCCCTTCCACGGGGTGGAAAATGAATGCTGGGGGTGAATCGCAACCACAACGGGGTACGAAGAAAAAGGGACTCGTAATGAGCCAAATTACTGCTGGTTGTACAAAGGCGTGCACATGAAATAATAACGCCCCATCATGCCTCCCGACCACGGTGGACTGTATCTACCGTACCCGATCGCACATCACCTCGATCAACATGTTGATGAATTGTGCCGCGGAAGGGAACAAATCAGTTCTAGCGTGGTACCAACCGGCAGTTTGAAACTCCCCTTTAGCTCTCTATTTCGAAAAGGTGGAGCAGAAATTGAATCATCACCAAAAATAATCACATCCGACACGTACTTGGTGCGGTCAGTGCTACATACCGCGCGTTCTATTGTCCCAAAAAAAATCAACCTGCGAGTGCGAGTGTGCGTAAGGTTGGAAGCTACAAAACGTTTTCGGTACACCGGGGTTTTAAAGCCCCCGGAGGATCATAATTGGCTTCGTTTTGGACTTTTCACCAGGGGGTTTTCGTCCAGCCCGTTAGAGGCTTTCAATTTGCTTCCAATTCCGGCGCGAAAGATCGGTGATCCGATCAACGGGTAATTACACTTCATTAGTGCCATCTCTACATTTTGATGTCGATCACACCGTAGAGCCTTCGCTCTCTATTTTGGGGAATAGATTTGAGTGGTACCGTGTGCATAAATATTTTACCACAGCAGAAACACACGGCATAGCACATGGATTTAGGGAAGATATCGCAAAAATTATAACGCATTTCAAGCAATTTTATCATCCAGCCACTATGCCCTGGCTGACCTTTGTTTGATGCTTAATTTTCTAAACAAAAAAACAACAACATTAGCTCATCTACCCACTGCTGGGAACTTTCAGTAAGCGGCCACTTCATTAGCATGAGCCGCCTGATGAGCTTTGATGCGCTGCGCCAGCAAAACTGTTGCTACCGCGTGGCGGAGCGCGTGAACCGTGTCGCCACGGATTTTTCTTCACAATTTTGGACCACCAAACCACACCGTTTCTAATTAATTTCCATCCATCCGATTCCGTTCGCAACGGAAAACAGTTCCGTCATGGCCGTAAAATGAGGGATTTTCTGCAAATTATTTCTGCCGCACTGGAGCGGTTCGTCTTTGGTTCGTTTCCCCTTTACATGCTTACCCTTTTGCAGCAGCTTTTTGAAGTGCAGACAAACAGGTTGTTTAGTTCGTTTTTTTTTGTTTTCGACTTCAGTGTTGGGTTTTTAGGTGGAATGTTTTGCGCCGATCGGGTTTGGGCGCAGCAAAATGGCGCACGATATCACATATAACCGTGCGGTGTTAGGCAGCGTGGAGTAAACCGTTCTAATGGGTATTTTCTGTGAGCTATAATTACTTGAACCAGCTTCAGCTCTGATCAAAGTGATCTGTGACTGCCTAAACATGTTCAGTTCAGGAAAAATATACCAGCTTTTAACAACTCCACCGGTTGCTAACCACTGACATCAAGAAGGATTAACTTGAGAAACGTCATTACTTCACACCAACAAAAAACCCCGAAAGTTCGTTATTAATTTCCAATATATGCATTCGCCTTGCAAATGGTGGTGAACAAGCTTAAAAGCAGCACCTTCTATGCACCTCCGACGGAGCTTAGGCCACACTTCTACGATCAAGTGTTCTTATGTTTACAATATTTCAAACGTTCAGCATCCACCACGGCGGTCGTCCTGTGTGTCTCTTCCTTCCAAAAGTTCTTGCTCAACTCCAAAATCGACTCTGAATGATAAATGCAAGTCGATTTACAAAAGAAGATTAACATTATTAATATTTTCCTTCACTCTTGCGCTTCGTACACTGCACCGCTCCCGAGATTCCATCCCCTAGTGTTTTAAAATCACTCAATTTAAGTTAACCAAAACAACAACACAAAAAAAAGCAAGACCACCAAATCTCACACAAAATACAATTGATTCTTTGATTCTTGCGCGCTTGGCTTATGGATTTTGGTATTCTACAATCCAATCAAAATACATCTTCCCGTTTCCTTCCTGCCGCTCAGCAAACCACCCAAACGGAACGCGGCATAAATGGAAGGAAGGATTTATACATTTTTTGTTGTTGTTATTTACTGTGTCCCATGCTTCGCCACCGTTCCCGCACACATTCGGTGCCGATCGAAATGTTTGACCGGTGTGCACGTCCGCGTCCACACGTTGAATGGTAAATGAGGCAGGCGCAAATCAATCAAAGCCATATCTTGCTGAAGGTTCAGGCAGAAAAAGAGTTATTGAAGGGTGAAACTATTTATTGGTTTATTCATCTTGAGAATGGGCGGATGGCCGTCTTCTTTAATTTGGCTTTGGAAACGATGGATGTGTTTGCAACTATCTGTCGCAAAGGTGTCATATTCGGAGTTTTTTTTGTAGTGTTCTAATTTAAGTTTAAGAGAATTTGAATAGCTTGCATGTTATAAACATTCAAAAAAATCGGTTATCGACTTCTCTGAACTATTCTTGTCATTAAAATAAAAAAGCACCCTTAAACCCCCTACGGCCAATCATGGTCTGTATGATTGTGTCACCCTTTTGTATGCAAATGATTCAGCTCGCGTTAACTCACGAGCAAAGGAGCGACGCCAAGTTGCACGACATCTTCAGTCGGCGAGAGAACAAAAAAAAACTGCAATGGCCAACATTTATTGCATCGCGCAATACTTATTGTCCCGGGCAAAACCTTCAACGGCACGTGCTGCAGAAATTGCAACTGAGCAAACCTTTTACGTTGCTCTTTTCTCTTCTTTCTTCCTTTTCGTGTTAAGCATCGTTTTATTCGTCTTTGTTTAAAGCAGTTTAAAATCGATCGATTGAAATTCTTGCCCTTTTTTTGCATATTTTAAATGACCACACCTGAATTTCGACATTCTTGGTTGTTCATTTTGAATCTGCTTTGTTTTCTTAGCACAGCACAGGGTTGAAAAAAAAACTACCATTCCGTTTCTTTGTATCACAGAACAAATATTATCACTAGATTTCAATAAGATTATTTTCTTTTCCGCTTTCGCTCGGAGCGTCAAAGAAGTGAAACAGAAACAAACTCTTCACAAAACTTCCTCAAAATAAAAGCGATCCAGTTTCGTTTGGTGCACAGGGATCTAAAGAAAAATGTTTCTATTTACATAACATCGACGGCTCCAGTTTACTTAAGCCCGGCGAATAGCAACATCTTGCCTGAAGAATGATCGGTCCGTGTTGTTCTATCGAAATTCCTCGTGTTTGTGGCGTTTCACCCTTACTCGTTCTCCGGCATCTTTCCGGCTTGAAAGCCGCCACAGATTAATCCGAGTGACTTTAGATGATGAGCAATTGAGTCAGCGACTTTTCCGTGAGTCAACAACATCGCTCACGCGTGTTCTAGGCACAACGGTCAGGATGAAACCGCTTGCTTTCGCTGACTCGACCGTGTCTCAAGAGCATCGGGCTCAATCTAGTTGAGAGGATCAAACGTTGGACAATCTGAAACCACAATAAACACAGACACACACACACACATGAACGAACCCAAGTGGACGGATCGTTGCTGAATGACCTCAACTCCACGTCAACTGATTCCGATGTGTCCAGTGTTCTGGGGGCGAAACAGGAAGATTAAGAACTCCTCCGACGGGCTGTGGACGTCGGCGTTTAGGGTTAAGTGGACTGCATGATACTGCATGTTTCCTTACGGGCAGGGGATAACATATTTGATCACGGCTCAATAGGGAACCGGTACGCCGGTGTGTTCGCTCGCACACATTATTCAGTTTCGGCACACATCGTGGGAAGTCACCGGCTCGGTCGGATTATCCGAATGCATCAAAAATGGACCTCCGCTATGCGGGGAACCTTCACGAATTCGACAAGCGCAAAGGAAACAATAGCAACTACACCACAAATGCTCTGGTAAATTCGGAATATGAAATTATAATTATGTTTATCCACACCGACTGAAGTGATATCAGAGCGTCATCAGGCTCGAGAAGCATGATCTGATGTCTGAAGCCGTTGGTGCTTGAGATTTCTTTGATTGTGGGGAGAAAAAAATGAAATCAACTCGATAAGTGTTTTCACCTCCAACTATCATACGCAGTAAGGTCAAAGTGACTTATATCTGACTCCCTTTCGATTGGGGAATTTGTATATCCATTGCCGGAGTGTGTTTGCGTACTCCTACAGCTTCACCAACAAAACTTATCGCCCACCGGCAATCCTACGCTCGACCAGCGCTCCAGTCGATGATGTAGAATTCCTCATTGGTCCACAAAACGTAACTGGAGCATCCGATCATGGGGAAGACATTCGAATAGCTTCTCGAAAGGGTCAAACAATGCTTGTGCGTCATCTAAAGTTTGTCCCCGATTTGGAATAATGCTGCTCCTTTAAAACCGAACACCAACCCCGATGGCCTCACCAGATATGACCGGGTACATTGCAACGAGCTGCAACCGGCCAGCCGCAAGTTCAAACGCGCACGCTCCAAGCGTGCACACCCGCGATAAAGAGGAGTGAAATAAATTATTTCCATTTATTGTGCGCCTCCCCACAGCCCAATGGACCATTTCACCCTTCCCTTTCCTAACCGTCCGAAACCACACGCCGGTTCGGACAGAAGATCAGCTTTCAACAGCGTGGAAGGGGCAAACTATATCCGCCCGAGTACGGTTATGATCATGGCGCGATTCGCGCGAAATGGAAATTTAAACTGGATCGTCCGACTGCACGTTACGGCTGCATCCAATTCAAGCGCTGGTGATTGTGTGCCTGGGAGGAGTCCCTGCCTTTTCACCCCACGCGACAGTGCAAAAACACACACTCACAGGAAACGCAAGCCGGCAACATCGGGGTCTCGTTTTTTAACATTCAATTTGCGATCCAATCCGCCCATAACGCCCCCCACCCTCACGGGTACGTGCCTTGGGAAGGTGTAACAAGCGCTACGCTATCCGGGACCCATATGCACCCACCGGCCGGTCAACTTCCAGCGGAACACAATTGTCCACAACCGACCGGTCGAACGGTCGAGGTTTCGAAAAACGCCCCCGCCGGGCGTTGGTCTTGGACGTTCGACGGTAAGACTCCAGATACGGCACGCTAAAACCAGTTTCAGATGCCCCAGGAACTAACCGCCCGATGGTGGGTACGGTAGGGAACGAAGTAGAAAAAAAACCTTTGATAGCTCGCTCGTGCCCAAGATCAACGACGCCTTCGGGGATGTCTTGGGCCCTGGCGCAATCTTGGCCCCGGTGTGGAAAGATCCGGTACGCGTACGAATCGGAGCGGAGGGTTTTCTTCGCTGGGTTCAAACCGATTATGGTAGATTCTAGCCTACGGCCTGTACCGGCCCCACTTACCAGACGCAACAAAGCTCAGTGCTCAGTTACGTCTAGCTGAGCGAGCGAACTAGATACTGGCAATGCTCGGACGCAGGACGATTTTCTGTAATGAGACAATAAAAGTACTCAATTGGATCATGTTTCCAGTCGGCAATCCGACGATCTAAACACGATCCCGTACATCTGTTCCGTGTCGGTGCTTTAAGTTATCAAGGCGTCGTCTCGGTTAAAACCACCAGATGGTCATCATAATTGTTAGGAACATCATTAAGCGCAGCCGGACTGTCGTGTTAATCTTGCTGCGAAGAGCTTTCCGGATGGATTTAATAGTTACTGTGTCACGCGCTCCTCACATAAAAAAAATCCTGCGTAGGCAGAAAGCAACACGCTGGACGAATAAATGCGAAGAAAGTTTCAATCCCCATGTAGCACTGGTGGAACAGTAAGCTACCATAAAGAAGCCACTTAGAAGTCAACAAAAGCGCTCTTTGATTTATATGTGGCTCCTTCAAGCTCGCCTACTCAGTTACCACATCTGCTCCATGTGGTCCAGATTGTACCCACATAAAGCTCAGGGATCATCCCGATAAGGCCCTCAACAATGGCCGCCCCCGATTGGTTTGGTAAATAAGTCACCCGATTATAATAACTTTCCAAAATGATGCTTTTAACAGTAGAGCTATTGCTTAATTTTATCACTCAATCATAAGATTTGCGAGATGTCCATTGTTCTCCGTTGAAGAAGTTCTTAGTTTAACCACCCGACTGATGTGCA
This sequence comes from Anopheles marshallii, assembly GCF_943734725.1. NCBI lineage: Eukaryota > Metazoa > Arthropoda > Insecta > Diptera > Culicidae > Anopheles > Anopheles marshallii. The sequence goes on from NC_071327.1 coordinate 53,606,492, forward strand.
CAAAAGTTTGATTAGCATGGATGGAATATAAATTTTTAGGCAAACTCCTTCCATGCTTCCATGCTCTCCCCACAGACAATGGCTATTTGAATATCCCATTAGCGATGAATAATCGAGCATTATTACAGGTTTCGCTTCAGATGTCCCGCTTTGACGCTTCCAAATGACGCTATCCGAGACGATCGTTTTCCAACGTTACCAGCGCGGTTGGCGTAGCAAATTGTTGACCGTATAATTATCATTCAAATGGCTTGCAGCTCGTTTTGGGGTTGGGGGTCTGTTCCGAGGTTCCTTCGCGCTAGAATCTCTCCCTATGTATTCGCGCGATTGTTTACGAGAATGGTTCCGCAGGTTCAGCGACTTTTACCGTCAAACCTGCACGAATGGGGAAGAAAATCTGCCAAAGCATAATTTTTACCCGACCCGTAAATCAAGCTTCCGAGTGAGAGTTTTTTTTTCTTTCTCGGCTCGTTTTGGAGCCGCAATCGAAACCGAGAGCCATCGTCACCTGTCGTCAGCGTCGTGATTACAATCTTCGTACACTGTTTCTGGCTTTCGGGCCGGCACCGGTGCAAATGTGATTTAGAAATTATGTGCAGAATCCCCTGATTGGGGGTTGCACCCCACCGGGATGGCCGGGTGTTCCTCGGAAACTACACAGTGTCTTCCCATTCCCCATTCGCCCATCTTGTCAATCTACGTGCAGATCGGAAGATTCACTATTCACCGTATCGGCATGATGGCACCGCACCACACGGAAACCATTTCACATTTGTGTAGACGGTGTCATTCGGGCAAGGTGGCAATGAAGATTCCAATCCAAGACGAGACAGGACCACCAACGGCTTAATTTATTAACCCGATCATTCTTGCTCTTTCGATCCCACTCTCTCTCTCTCTCTCTCTCTCTCTCTCTCCAGCGATGGGAGCTTATTTCATCCGGCAATGCAATAACTGTTCGAGCACAGACCGGCAGATATTATTTATGAATTTTTCACACTCACTCATGCCAAGGTCTTCACGAGTTTCCTTTGCACTGTCAAAACCGAAAAAAAACCTTCGACACTCAACAACAAAAACACATTTCGCCGTCTTTTCCGTCGCTTTGCGTGCCTAGAAACGATGCCTTGGGAGTTTCATCTAAAGCGCTAAAGCGACGTCTAAAAAAAAAGGAAGCAAAGTGTGAGGAGAATGGTACGAGTGCAAGTGTCATTTTATGGAACGGAACCGATCGGGCAGATCGAAACCGAAACGAATACTAATTTTAAGCCGGCTCCGTAATCCCTTCGGCCGCTGCGCACAAGAGACGCGGTTCGTTACGGTGCTAAACATGTGACGACATTAAGGCGTACGCGTCGTAATTGAAAAGAGGAAGTTACGCATCATAATCGTAAATATTGCCATCCGCTTGCGCAAATTCGGCATAGTGTCGCTGAAGCACCGCAACCGCTTACGTCGCCGTGTGTGTCGGAATCTTTTTTCTCCCAGTTCTTAAATCACAATCAATGCTACAGTGTCGATGACCATCCATAGCTAATTGACGGTTTTTCTCCCATTTTATCTACTTTCAGGTGAGAAAGGAGCAACAAGACTCCAACGCTGCGGTAGATCGATCCTCCAATACCTGGGAAGGATGCATTCGGCACGTAAACACTTCATGCACCACAAAATACGATCACAAATTAATGACAGCAACAGGCGCTGGGTATCGAAAAACGGGCCCTTCATAATGTATGCAAACGCAGTTTGTCCCGTGTGTTTCGGTGGAAAAGTTTCGTTAGCGTTTAGATGCGGTGGCACTGATTACTGCGCGGTTCTTAAAACGCAAACAATGCACACAAGCGCAACATCGTGCGGGGGGGTTTATGCAAAAACCATTCTGCGGACCGCCGTTGATACGCCTCGAGCACTCGATGCAACCGGTCAGCCCCATCAGTGGTTGAAGGATGGAGCTAAGCACCGGTCGGTCGCTTACACATACTCCATTGCCATCGATAACCACTTCTACTCGGATGTTCCTTGTGTGTTTTTTTTTCATTCTGTACTCACTGACCACCCACCTCGATGGGACGGGGGGGTCAAAGAAAATTGGTTTAAATGTTTTTGTTTGGTGGCTTGGTTTCCCTATCTGATGGCTGTGCAGTTCGGGTGGGGCACTAAGCAACCAAGAACCCCCAACAGCCAGCACAAAAAATATGCAATTATGCTAATTTCTGCCGTACCGTGCTGGTATATCGTGGCGGTGCACTTTTCGCCGAGTGTGGTTGCGTTCCGGAACGCTTGTCAACATTGTCAGGCTGCCAACGCTAAAGATCCTCTCCGCGGTAACTACTTCGGATGGCACTCTTCTAGCCAAATATGTCATCAGCACTTGCAAGACAAATTAATGAACCCTCGGGTAAGCGTAGCCCAACCCCCGACGGTACTCAATCCCATCAGAACCCATCGAAGGGGTTTGCGTGAGTGCAATCAAGATTCTGCAATCGGTGATGGGAGGGAACCTACCGTACTTATAAGCTGGCAAGCAGCGTAACAACATACCAAACAAATCATTAAATTGCAAATCCTTCTTCGTGAAGTCTGATCCTTGCAGTGAAAGCAACAGCCTTTTTTACACGAGCTTGGTCTATGCGGTTCCTTCCTGACGTTCGCTTATGAATTAAACATGCTTCATCTCGTCGTCGATCATTCGAACTGGATCGAAGCAGCTGGTGTCTTGGTTGCTAGCTACCCAAGTTGGGTGCGATGATGGTGAGCTATGGGTTACGTATAAATATGGATGAGAGCTAAAATCGCCTCAGTCGTCCACCGGCGGATTCTATCCGATCAAACCGCCAGTCTAGAAGCGGATCAGTGTGTGTTGCACATTGAAGTGTTTTACCGGTGTGTTGCATTGCACGTTGCACTTTGCACTAAGGTTACAGTAAAGTTTCTTGATGAACGAATCTAGTGCAAAGACGAAATAAATCACTCTGTGAGGATGAAGCTTAACGGAAACGTAGGCCATCTTAATTATTCATACATTCGAGATTAAATTGTACATGAATTCGTTAAAGGTACTTGCAAATACTTTAAAGCTTATTTGCTTTAAATTAAGTTTTCAAAGGTCCTTTATTCCTCTGCACTCTCCTCAGAATTGTTCATTTATTAGACCTACTCTGTCTTATTTATTTATTCGTGTTATTGGTCTAAGAATTTATCACTTCTTAGAGTGGCCAAGCGGTTTAAAAGTACAGGAACCGGGTTTTCACTCGACAGGACTGGAACGTTTTTCGTAAAGAGTAGATAATAAAGTTTAGGAAGATTTACACAACTCTTGGGGTTTTAGTGTATTACAAGAGAAGAGAATTTTAATTACTATAAGTTTTTGGATGGAATTCCCTAATAGACCTAGATAAGCTTTCCCGTCCAGTGGTGTATAAAATCGATTGCAAAAGCAACGTATCGTGGAACCACCTGTACATACGAATAACAATACTGTTAATTTTAACCATTGCTACTGAAGAATTAAGCTAAAAGTAAAAGCTAAAAGCTAAAAATGCAATTACCATATAAATAGCACGCTTCTTTACTATTAAAACTTAGCTAGAAAAAGTTATCATCATATCGGTTTATTTTATCCATTAGTTGTATCTTAATCTCCCATACAACTATTTCAAGCAAGATCGATACAAACAACATGCCTTTAATCAGCCACAACCACGATAATAGAGTTTTTCTTTGCCGCAACTTCTATTGCCATTGTTCAAAGCTGCTAAGGTACTTGTTTAGTAGCATGTACGATCACTATCGTGGCAAAAAAGAGTGCTTCAAAGGAAGCAGCAGCAAATGTGTTCAGCCTCACCGTTCCTTTTGGTTCGTCCGGGCGAGCTGAGAAGTGTTTAATGCGAAATTAAGTCAATTGTTATTTATGAGCGGTTCACCCGACTTTTCTAGCGGGAAAATTGAATCGGGCGATAACATAAAAGTGACCCCTGTGTATCTGGGTGCCGTTGTGGTTGTGCTGTGAAGTTTCGCTAATGCTTCACATTTTCGTTTCATTTCATCTCTTCTAAAGAGACCGCATGATCTCCCCCGTTCATCTAGCGTGCTCGTGAAGCAGCGTGCCCTGCATTGTTTGGTTCCTCGGGTGGTAGGTGATGCTATCGTCGGTGCTCCACCAAAAGGAAAGAAAAACGTTTTGCTCTCCCTGGTGATGATAGCACCAGCCGATGGGAGTGATGCATTTGTACAGTCGGTTGTATGTGGTGCTACCGCATGCTGCGCCTTTTCCTATCATTCAACCTCCATTGTTTCGCATCTCCTGCCACTATCCACCAGAAGGTCAAATGAAGCCACTCCCCTCCCGGTTGCTTGCTTCCTTTGTGGGCTTTGTGGGTCAAAGACTGCCATGGAAACGCACCCACCGCCACCGTCCACCAAGCGAGCCGTCCCCTTATCGATGATTAAAATCGCATTCAAATTATACCGCAACTGCAACCCGCGACCCACTACCTCTCACCCAATCCTTCTCACTTATTTTGGAGACCATTTTCGGTTTCGGTGCCGCGAACAAGATTTATGATTATGAAAAACTGCTCTCCACCCAGCGGGAGCGCGCGCGCATTGGAAGTGGACCGGATAACCTGGCGAACGCGAACGGTGCGGTATGGTGTACGGAAGTTTTGGGGTCGTCGAGGTTAGACCTAGGCACCGACGATATCGCGCCGTCTTTGGTCGTGGATCTCGGTGGACGTTGCTGGAGCGGTTCCAAACGCGCGATTCGTTCCATTCGGCAAAAACCCCATCGGTGGAGATTTATGTATCGGTTTCCATAACCATAACAATAACCCGGACCGGTACGAGCAGGCGCTCGGGACTTCATAGCTGGCCCGCTGTTTGTCCCGCCGCCCCTAGATCGAATCCGACCGGGACGTTGCGGAACTGATAGGAAACCAAAAGAAACCGTTTCTAATTTTCACTCACCATTGTTGGAAGCGGTTGGCAAAACCTTGAAAACCTTGGATGCCTGTTTTGAGTTGGAGCAACTTCCCCAGGAGGTCGCTAATGTACGGAGCGGTAGAGCCATAAATTTTTCCACACTTCCAAAGTCCATTCTAGAATTTTCAAAAACGAAAACATGACATCTAACATTTAAAAAAAAATAAAAGCATTATGTCATTCTAGTAGACCCAATGCGTGTTGGAAAATAATGGAGCATCACAAACACAAACTGTTGCTTTCTGCAATCAGTCCCCAAACTAACCGTTGCAAAAGCGCTCCACATTCTTACCCAATTCATCCAACCTCCACCGGACCGAAAATCAACATTCCACGCATAAAAGTGACGTTAACGTGTTTCCTCGACAAATTCTACGGCAGCATAATTGTTTCATGTACCCATCTCGTATGCTCGCCCGTACTCCTTTGCCTGGTATATCCACCACAAACATCGAACATCTCTCAGCCGTTACCTCAGTGAGCTTCAAAGAGAACAGGTTTCTGCTGCCAGGTAATAATTTCTGTTTTCCTTTTACTGCGTACTCTGCACATATTCTGCAGTAGTACGAAGTACGCAAGAGTGTTCTGCCAGGGCAAGGATCCGGATACGTCGGACAACCGACCGGATTGACAGACAGCAGCAACCTGTGACTTTCGCGAGTCGTTCCAATGTACAAACTGCCGCTGACATGATGCCCGGTTCTACCGGATGAACCTTCTTTCCCGCCGTGTGCCGGATGGGCATACACCGGTGTTCTACCCATTTTGGAAGAACTTGGAAGCAGAAGAAGATGTGGGAATAAATACATGAGCAATTGTAAAGTTTTATCACGTTTTGCGTCACGTCCTGCTAACATGTAGCGTGGCTGTGTTTGTGGTGAAAAGTGATGCTGCCAACCGAACAGCAGGGTTACATCTTGCCTCTTGCTGGTCGGTCAAACAGCTCGGTGTTAGGAAAAGCTACTTTTCCCGCATCCATCCTAGTGGCCATTTCCTAGTGGCGAAGAAGTCATCATACAAAAGTGGCATAGTGGAACATGGGCGATGAGGTGCGGTGTGATGTTCAAGCATTCCAACAAAATCCTCGACAACTCGTTCCCAAACCGCTGTGATTCATCAATAAAACAGTACGCACCGCGCATGATAACACAAAACCACAAACCAAAGTCCGAGCGAACGAAAACCGCAACGCTTCTAATCAATACTCAAAGGGCTTCGGCAAAATAGGGAACTGGACACTGGAAGCGAGAGGTGACACGTCCAGACAACAATTCCATTCGCAGCAAAACGTGCCTCCGTGCTGCTGCCAGCCATGGCGCCAGCGAAGTTTGCTGTGCGCTTCCCCCAATAAGCTAATAGTCGCTGAAATCGCGCGAGACAATCTTTCACCAGGCCCAATGGGAGGAACTGCAGCGGAGCGTAGACAGATGTATCGTGTGCATCTCGTGTTATCGCTCGAGTGCGCTCGGGATGGCTTCTGCGAGGGAAGCCTGGTAGCGCCTGGTATTAATTAATATTATTCACAACTTTTTCCGAGAATTATTGCACCAAAATGCGACGCCGTTTGGGCGTATTTGCCACCGATGGCGGAGGGTTGGGATTTGGAACGAGATTTAGATCAACGTGACGGACACATGTTCCACCCCCGAGCACAGATGCGATAATGTATACAAAAACAATTGCATTTGTTTGTTAATGGAATGTGGAGTTGAATGTGAGTGTTGGAATGTTGTGGGAACTTTATGTGGGGTTTAAGGGGTGTCTGTAACAATGTCTTTTCATATTTTATATGTAGCTGTTAAATATATGTTCGGATTATTTTAGAGTTATTAAATTTTTTGTTGTTAATTTATCAAGCATTCAATCAATAGGTGTTACAAAAAAATGTATTTTAACTGCTATTTCATTTAATAGTTCTTTTATACAACTAAAGTCATCCGTATCATTGCTACTATCAAAAGCGATCTTGACTATCACTCCGTTTGCATTGGATCCGGTTTGACTTTACTCGCGCTCCAGTCATCGCGCAAAGGAATGAAATTAAATTAACATTTCCCACGATCTTGTTTGTAATTGTTGTCCGCCAAGCCACAATCCAAACCAGATCGAAACCAGAACCCACCGCCAGTGACAGTGCCACCGGTTTTCTTCCCGATGTACAGTTCCCCCATCATCACCCACCCCAGCATCGATCGTGTTCGCTTACACCACACGCGCGGGAACCAGACAGTGCCGATCTTCACTACCGAGCTCGAACTTGAAAACGTTTTCCGATTCCCGGCAAGGCGACAATGGCTGGCATGAATGGAGTGGAGTGACGAATGATATGTTTTTCCGTCCCCACCAACGCACTCTGCTGCCCCTTGGTTGTCGGTCGCACCATATGAGAAAATCGTTTACCTTTTCTTGTTTTTTTTTTTCGAATGAGTAAAACAAGCGAAAAAAGAGATAACGATGAGAAAAATGGGAACTCATTCTAACGGATCGAATCGGAAGAACAGTTGAAGGGTGGAAAATTGTCCCTATTTCCATTGGCTTCATTGGTACTCTAGCTGCCGGTTGGAATGGAGTATAGCCCGAAAGAAGCTGTTGATTGAATTGTTTGGGAAGTGGAAAACGTCAACAAAACGCCATCCTCGAGACACTGTTGGGCGGCATTTTTTGTCTCCATTTGTAGAAACCATCCCCATGCAGTATGCGGTTAGTTGGAGGTGGTTTGCCGGGACCCGTTCCTAGCTCTTTAGCCAGCAAACTTGTTGACGATGTGAGCGAAGTGCAAAAATGTGTGTCGCCGATTAGACGCGAAAGAGGTATTTAGCTACACCATTGCTAAGATGCTTTAGTTCCTTTTCCGTTCGATCGAGAAAGAATTTGCTGAAAGCAGAAGAGCACACCACAAGCGGAGAGGGGATTGGTGCGGGGATCTGAAAAGCTTCAATAGCGAACTCTGCATCACGTTGTACTGTTTGCACCAAAGCAAAGAAAAGCTCAAATAAATCTACATGTAAAACGATTTAATTTCGGTAATTTTTTGCCACGTTTTACTGTGGTAGACACAAATAAGATATCAAATTTCGGACATCTCTTCCGTTCGCCAAATACTCACGTCTCATAAAAGTGTCTGCTTTAGTGCCGCGTCTGCGATTTACAATCCATTAGAAATGCACTTGATGGCCACACTAAAACCATCCGATATGTGCGTCCGCCTTTTTTTTTTGCTAACAACAAATGGAACTGCCTTAAACGACCAACAAGCACCGGGAAAGCACTTTCTCATTCGATGCACCCGATGGACAGTGGAAGGTTTGGAGGATAAAATGTAGCTCTTAAATTTTATTTAGAAAATTAAAATCAATTTTGTAAGTAATCTTACAAGAGATGGGAAATTTAATTCTTTTCAAGGATTTAAATCCGAGTTAAAAAATTAGAATGAAAATTTAAGTCTTAAACTTAAACTCTTCAAGATTTCAATAATTTAAAATAAGCGATTGGGGGAGAAAACCCCACAAAAGTTAACTCACTATTCAAATCATAAGTTGTAGGTCGACGTGAAAAGTTAAATCTTAATTATTTTGAATAATTTAATACTTTGTAAATGAGTTAAATGGCAAAAGAGCTATAAAGACTGTTCGTTGAGCAGATTTGAATTGACTCACTCCCTAGAAATAATTCAACCATTCATTCTGAATCATTGTGCACTTCACTAATTCTTACTCATCTTCAACTTTTGTTTTAACTTCCTATTACACCTGTCATTATCTTTTTATATGACGCTATTAAGGTGTTTATCCAAGTTTATTCTACGCTGTCGAAGAAGGTTCTGATATTCTTTTAACCAAATATTCACCCAATGTGTTGCGATACACACAAGAACCGCTCCAGCTCGTTGCAATATGCCAGAGAGCTGGAACTTATGCAAACAAATAAGTGAGCCTCCATGCTCGGTTCTGGAAAAAAAACATTCACGTCATATGCTGTAGTCTGCGTTTTTTCCCATTGGTGCGGAATGAAAACAGACGTGCGTGGGCTTCAAGAGGATGTTGACAATCGCACGAACTCGATACTTGTTTTGCACCTCTGCGAAAAGCACATTAAAGATTACGAAGGCTTGTGTTATGCGTCTGTCTGAAACGCCCACGAGGAAGGATGCTAATAATGCATCGCAAAGGCGACTCGGTCGCTAGTTTGTTTTAATTTCTTTTTTGAAAAATTGCCATCGCGTTGACATGGTGCTCTCTTTCATCCTAAAATGGAGCAGCAATTATTGTTGAATAAAACTGGATACTCATGCTTTATTTTATTATAATTTACTTTACCTTTATGTCTATAAATGTTTCAATTTTCTTCGAAATAGAAATTATCCAATGCTCTTCAAAATGTTAGCAAAAGAAATTCATTGCTTCTATACATTTCAACAACATCAAAGGCCTGTAAACAGAACACCAAGGCGTTTCTCGCGTCATTTGAGCCACTTGTTGTACGTCCCTTCTGGATGCATCCACTTGCAAACGAATCATTTTCTCGCCTCTCGCCTAACAACAACCGCAAGGTGCATTTTCCATCAACTGATCCCGCTGGGAAAATGGAAAAGTCAATGACATTCACACATGGTGGTTCCTGCTCGGAACAGTGTCATCTTCCGCTTCTTCACGCATGTAATGTTTTGTTTGAAAGGATTCCTCTCGGGGCAATTCGGGGCCCGTTAATGTAGCTGCTTAACTACTTGTTGTCGGTTGTGTTACACCAAGCATTTGGGGTAATAAAGGCATACAACCACTTGTGTGTGAGCCCGCATGTAAACACCCCTTTTCACCCATTTGCTCACACGATCACGGGAAAAAAACATGTGAAACTAGTGAGTGGTGTTTTTTTTCGCCCTTCCTTCCTTGTGAAGAACACATGTGTGAATGGTCACATTTTTGGGATAAGTGAACTGTTCCCTAGAAGTCAATTTGTCAGCAGAGATCACCAACACAAAAGGCAAACCGCGCCCAACAGACAACAGATACGATCGGGAAGGGAGAGAAGGATTAAGTCATCATCCCGATCGGAAATAGGTCGGATATGTGTCTTTTCTAGCCGTGTGGTATACGCTGTCGGATGTCTTAGCGCCCGTAACGATGGATGACACCCGGAAAAGAAAGATCACAGCACATAACTTTCCCGGCCGGCCGGTTTTGGTGCTGATCGTATCAGCATCTGCGTAACTGCTTTTTGGGAACGCTGCTATTTATAGACGGCGTGGTGGCACAATGTGCGTTTATCTTACCGCGACTCATCGCACATGTTTGTTTTATCGCATCAACTCTTTTATTTTCAAAAGGTTAACTGGCATGTGTACGAAGCATGATCATGTAAAAAAAAATAATTGTACTAAAAACTGTATTTAACATTTGGATAAATATGATTGATTTACAGCTTGAAAAGCGTAAAAAAATATTTTATAAAACAAACACGCTCTACCGAAGCAGGATTCGATGAATTAAAGTTGTTTTCCTTTTCGACCATCCAGAACTCGCCCGGCTCAACTTTGCTTAACCTGTTTTGGAGAACGTGTGTTGTGGAAACTATATTTTCTTAACCATCAGCACAATTTTAAATTTACCCTTAAACCATTCAACTACCAGTAGGACAAAAAACTGACTTACGAAGAGAAAAACTGTTTACGATTTGAAGGTGAAATTTGAAGCTCCAGTTCTTTGCGCCCTTTCGCACTAAATAAAAAAAACCTTGGAACGTGCTTGCGCAAGTGTTTCGAAGCACTGGTTTCGCCGTGCATGGAACTCATTCCGCAAAACTGTCACAAAACGAACAGCAAAGTGAAAAGCAGCAAAATAGCCACCAGCCCACCATAAACAAGCGCTACAGGGTACGGAGTGGACGAAATTCTACACCACTTCGGATGTGCTCACGGGTTCACGGGGATTTCGGTGAAGTTTGCGCAGAATGTTGTCATTTTGTGCCACGTTCGTCAACGAGAATGAAAATCGAGCCATATCAGCGGAAAAGAAGAAACATACTCCGTTTCCAAGTACGCCGAAGAAACGACCGTTATGAAGTTTTGGTTGCTGCGGAGGAAGTTTTGTTTCACATGAAGTTATAACTTATATATATTAAAATAGTTTATATTCATATAATAAAGAAATTTTAAAAAATAGAAGATTATCAAAATATTAATTAATTCAAAAACTTTATAACTTCATCGTTTCCAAGAAGTTCTAAGAAGTGCTTTGCTGACGTACGGTTCGTTACAACACGACCACTAGCACTTCCGGGCACAATCTCAGCTCGCTACATTTGTTTCGCCACCCGTTTGCCACTCACAACGTGTGTGCATCATCTTCCAACCGCGAGCCCACCTTCCGGCTACCGGCAAGCGACATCAAGTCGTGATGAAGTTGCACTCGATTCCCTACGATCGCAGAAAACCCTCTGGGGTTTCTTCCTCTGTTGTTACTTCACCAACGCAGCTTCGGAACGTGAGTTCCTATTGAAAAGTGAATCCTTCAAGCGGTCTAAAAAGGAATGCAAACGAAAGGCAACCCCAAGCATTCAATTCGAACTGCCCGATCGGAACGAACGTGTAGAACATAAGCAAAACATGAATTATATACAAATAATGTGAAATTTCAATGAGCAAATAAATCTTAATTTTTGAGCCGCCTGTGCGGTGCGCGGTGGAAATAAATCGCATTACACCCATTACACCCCGGTGGAGAACGGGGGGGGGGGGGCCGTAGCACTACCAAAACGAAACCCAAAGTGTCAGACAGTTGGTTTTGGTTTTATCAAGATTATTCCTTCCTTTTCTGGGGCGAGTTTTAACCTACCTGCAGCAGTATGTTCGGTTAGAAATTCAAGCGCTAAAGAATTTGTTTTGTGTGTTCGTTTGTGTAAATTGTCCGGTTCCCTATTTCGTACTGGTTGATTTCACTTTACTTCACCAGACTCACAAGAGGCGAAGGAACTGTTCGTATCCTCTTTGAATACTTTCGATTTCTTGTCGTTTTTATAAGCAGAAGCCACACAACTGTGGAACTGCAGACGTTTGTGAACGGTACCGTTTGGTAACTTCACCTTATGTCGCCAGATGGTAATTGGCAACAGATGGTAAATGGTAAGGCCAATTTTCCTGTCCTATTCTATATTCGCACACAGGAAAAAGCTATTAAGTTTAACTTAAAAGTAGTTAAAGGAGCTCTCCAAGAACTAAAAAAAATATTTAAACAAATGTTAATGTGGATCTTGTGTAACACAAGTAAAGACGGTCAGTTGCATCTCCGAAGAAATCAGTGAACAAAAAGGACCAAAAACCGCAAAGACCCACCAACAACTTGTAACCACCGATCGTGAATTTATTTGTTCGCTTTTGGTAGCAAAAGCTTTCATAAAAAAAAAACGCAACGCACTGCCAAACATAAAACGGGGTAACAGATAAAGGGAGCGAGCAGAGCGCAACGATCGTGAAAACTGATTTATGCATCAATGAACAATGAGTCAGTAAATTAAATTGATATTTGAATAGCGAAACGAAGTGTCTCTTTCACCAATGCAGAACAACCGCAACGTTGGCAATGTTTCAACGCAACACGCTTTACGTTGCACAGCGCGTTTTGCTAGGTTTAGCTCGTAACGTTTGCCGCGGCTTTGACATAATCGATCGCCATCTTATCACCTATCGAGGGAGCCCACTCTTCAGCATGGCCACACTTCGCGAACGATCGGTTTGCACACACATTGGCGGTGTTCCGGTGCAAAGAAGATCTTCCTCTCGGTTCGCTTACACCGATACACACCCAATGCGAGCGATTAATCACATCAACGACTTCGTGCTTGGTGTCCTGGTGATCTGTAAAAAAAAAACCAACACGAAACAAACACCCGGACGATATCGTCTTCCTTGTGCGCTCTCGAAAGCCAACAGGGCCAGCCGCCGGAAAGAAACATCGGCATCATTTGTTCGTGTCTGGTCTAATTAGATGTTAATCAACTGATAGCGGGTCGGCGATGACGATCGCATTTCGCAAAGGTTGTCTTCCTGTTGCTACGACGATTCCCCGGTCACAATCAATGGGCAATTTATTTTCCTTCCCATTGATGAATGCTGTTTCCCCGGGCGGCTCACACTGAGTAGGTGTATCGGTATCGAAATTGCAAACCGATATCATCAGGAACTCGAACTCGTATGGTTTTTTCAATCCTTTTTTTCGTATTCCACTCGAAGATGCGAAGTCACTCGCTTATTTTTCGGCCACAAAAGAGGCCATTATGAGTGTCTCTATTCAGTGCAGATAATTGGATCGTGAATTGTGTGCGAGGTCATCCAAATCCTAATTAGAACCTCAACCTACACGTTATTCTTGGTGTTGCAGCTAAAGCTAAAGAGAAAGTAACACGTTTGATAGCTGTAACACCGTAAATGTCATAATTCTTGCACATTCTGACATTATTCCCTTGCGCACGATCGGCACCCGCCGGCAAACGAACACAGCCGTCCCTAATATGGCGGTCCTTAATTGCGTCACATTCATTTCTTAATTGTCTGTATGCTGATTGCGATGTCAACCATCGACGATCAATCGACAGCGAAAACTTCCAATCCATCCAGCCCCTGCAGGAAACGCCAGGAATGCAATCAAAATGCAATTGCTTGGCTCATTTGCCGGCATCGGGAAGATGGTCCCTACAGGTACACGCTGGACCAGCGGTTTGCGTGTGCGAGTGCCGGTGATGAGATGATTAAAATACGATAAGCAAAAAAGGGCAACCCTCATGCATAAACACGCGCGGCCAGCCTGTACCCCGTTTCCGAAACGTTTGACTGACAGAATTGTACCAAACGATTGATTTCCGGTTTGGTCGAACGAACCTCTATAACCGGCGATCGGCAGGTCACATTTTCCCACAGCACAGGCCCCTCGAACATTCAAGAAATCACAGCCATCGGGGCGAGCTCATGAGTGCTTTTATTTTAGTGGACATATTTGGAAGTGGCCACTTTTTCTGTCCCTGACAGCTTGCTTCCCGAACGCGGCCGATCGCCCGATCGTGGTTGCCATCTTGTGTGTCGGGCAGGTTGACGAACGGCGGTGCTGAAAGAAAGATCAAGATCTCGGGCGACAATCGATAGTGACTTGAATCGCGAATCACCGAACGAAACCTGAAGAAATCGCGATTCGGAATCGATCAACCGTTTAGCGGTTTTGTGTTTGATTCTCCATCCCTGGTGCGTCCATCAAAGTCGAACGATGATGATACAATTCCTTCATCAAAAGTCTTCCATCGTTAGCGAAAACCTTCCCGCATGCTCCCTCCCCCTTATCCCCGGGTGACGGACCTTTACCTACAGCCTCAAAACACGAAACCGACCGATCGATTGCATCTCCTGGTCAAGAGCGCTAGGTGGCAAATGTTCAAGAAAAATCGTACCTCGGGATGGGGGGAAAAATCAAACGGGCCCTTGGGGAAAACCGATGTCTCGTTTTGAAAAACCGGCCGCCATTAATGGTAAAAGTGTCTGTTTTTCTTCGTCTTTCCGTGCCGTGGGTAACGGGGTTGGATATTTTAATTAGAATAATTAAGCTGATTATCTTTTATTGACTTGCCGATCGGTCGATCGAAGCGTTGACGGTGAAGTTTACGGACGTAATCGATCATCAATCGATTATTAAGAGTATTGCTTACGGAAGGTCGACTAATAAACCAGTACTTACAGATCTGTGTTTTGTATCAATTTATATGGAACTGATTGATTCCTAATCATTTTTATATACATTTTTGAATTATTCCAAATTGCTTGTTTTCTTCCTAATTACTAACACAAAGATTATGTATTTCCTTGTATTATTTTTTTTAATTTATGATTGTATTAATTTATTTTATTTTCATTTCAGACGTGGTTTTTCACGGACACCAACGATCCTCACTACCAGAAATTGACCAGTAAGTATTGTCAGATATTAAGTTATTGTTATTAGAAAACATTCAACAGTATCTAGCAGCAAAGAGCTATTTTCAAAAATCTCTTGGGAATGCTTTTACAGTTTCTACAGAGTGATACCTCTGAGCTTAACTCAAATGAATGGCTATCCGTAAGGGTTTACAAATAATAAAACGCAACACACAGAAGCTCCACAATAGAGAAAGGGCACGCCACACATTCCCAGCGCTATGAAGACGATCTTAAGTTTTATGGCACTTTTACGACCAAAATCAATCGTACGCTTGATCGAATCAAACGTTTGAAAGCGTATTTCCAAACGCATCTGCTACGTGAGCAACTGATAAAAGGTTCGTCGGTTTGGGTCCGGTTGAAGTCATTAAACAAATAGGAATTGAGGTAAGATCCATAAAGCCTTCAGCTAAGCGGAGTGAGATTAGTATCGTCAAAAAGTTTTCTAAAACTACGAAATGGAAGATGATCATTTTCGAAGTAAATTCTAGAATTTGCTATACCTCCCAGCACCTAGAATCATAGTTCTCTTCTCAGCATCTCAACAAGTCAGTTTAAGTATTTTTTTGTTTGTCTCTTTCGTCTTTGATGCGCAAACATTCAAGATGTCGTTTATTAAAAACCAATAAAATTTGTTAACTCACCGGCATTTACGTCCGATTATCTATTTTTTCTCCCTTTTTCCCTTTTTTTCACCAAACTTTACGACTCAATACACAACAGTTTCGGATGTTTGTTCTTTTTTGTTTTGTTTTTAGCTTTGCAGCTTCAAAACCCTCTGCTGATCACACAAGCAAAGCAGCTCGCTTATGTGTCCACGAGATGACTGTTTTAATTTCCCAACTTCCCCAACTTCGGATTTCATCTATTACGAAGCCCATTTTTATAGACTTACCAAATCAAACGCGCAACCATGACGCGACACACGAGGTACGAGTGTCATGAGACAAAAAAACACGACGACACAAAATGGCTGATTAATGGCCCGGGTTTGAACCAGGCCTGAAAAGCCGGGGACATCCGATTTGCCCTTAAACCACCGTCCTAGGCTTTCGTATCGTAAACGAAGAGACTTCGATAATTTGATTTTCTCTTGAACTCATTAAATTGAATGATGCGATCGGATAAAACAGACACACACACACAAACCTGTGTTGCCCAAAGTCTTTGGAGGGAACCGAAATAGCCGTGGACACACACAAATCGGATCCCAACCATCATTGACGTATGGAGGGTTGGATGTGTCTTTTGTGAGGTCAAAGGCCTTGTTTTTGGTGGTCACCGTTAGAGTATGTTACAAAGTCCGTTTCCATTAACCAAAGATTACCAGTTGCCTGCTGAGCGTCTTATGCTCAATATTGGAAAACCTTGTTAGAAGCACAACGATGTAAATACTGAGAGTAAAAGTATAAATCTAACCGAATCATAAAATCTGATCCAGAAAACCTTTCAGAAAAAAAAAACCTCAAGATCACTGATCGCTCGCGCTGACTCAACGGGATCGGGGAGACTGAGCGCTGAAAACACAAGCGCATAAATAAATGTCAGCTTGTTAGGGACATTCTGATCGGCATACCTCCTAATGATGTGAAATTCCACGCGAGACCGAAACATTTCGGACGAACAGTTTTTGTCTGGCGAGTCCGAAAAATATCCCCCGAAAAATAAGGGTATGGAGGATATCGGAACCTTACACACGGGAAAACAAAGCTCGCGCTACGCTGAAAGTGAAACACCACTGGGAAGGTGAACAATGTGGAGTAATGTGAAGTTGTTACTTCCTGCAAAAAAAAAAAGCTCCGAGCTGGTGTTCACTCTGATCAGAGCAAATGTACGTTGATTGCTTTCAGCTGGAAACATCCCTTACGCTCAGTGTTGCTATTCCCTTAGATTCCCCATAATTCCGTCCAACCAGCCAAATCAAACGGTATGATTTGATTACGTTCCATCTAAAATGTTTCCCATAGGTCAAATTCATAGTCACAACCATGCCAATCCGGCCGGGAACCATCGTCAGCATGTAATGATTGATGATCGACCTTCCGTTTGGGCACGTTTCGGAGTTTTTTTTCTCCTTCGCTGCCAAATCGTTCGGCCCGATTGCCTTCTCTTGGTGCCCATTCCTTCGTGGCCGTGGTCGCTGTCAACAACAATTTAGACAATTTTATAACGGCAGCCTCACAGCAGCAACAGCTCTCCCACACTTCCACAACCACCGTGGTACCGTGCTTTCCGAACTGACCCGAACGTATGTTTCGGAAGGAAGTATTCTTGGATTTCGCTAATGAAGAGACATTCTCGGATGGGGTTTTGAATTTTTGGAGCCTTCTCTCTTTATGTTTTTTGTTGTCTGCTCTTGTGTGTAGGCTAATCAGTGAAAAACGTTGGGAAATAAGACAATTTATCAAGGTCTATTTGGAAGAATTCTAATGCAATGGTGGAATAATAAATCGCAATTATTCTTGTGACTCTTGTTTCTTTTTGGTAATGTTTCGTGCAACATTTCTACACACTGGTTCTTCTCCGCCCCGCAAAAGTTTGATCTCGCTCGATAAAGATCAAGCGGCTCGGTAATCATTGCACAAACAAAATTATTGTCATCAAACTTATACACGACACCGCCCGAACGGAAATCCTCCAGGCATTTCATGAAGAAAAAGACTTTGATACAAAAAAAACCAAACATGTTTGTCCTTTCCCTCTTCTTCCACATGATCCTTTTTCCCTTCTTACCATTCCACTACATCCAAAAGCGATGATTTTATTGTACATTGGCAGCACAAATTGCACGATAGTTTGCCGTGCGTTCGGTTCCCCCTTACAGGATGCAATCGAAGGTGAAGTCCACCAAAATTCCCAAACAAAAACAACGAAACCAAACTGAGCACCATCATCTTATGCCGCGTTTGAGAATCGTCCGTTTGCCAAACGGTCAAATGAAAATAAAATGATATCTCTTTACGACACGCGGTTGACCACCGCGTAAGCAACAGGGACCACTGGTTGGAGCGGCCCGTTGTGCAGCGTACGAAAACCGGAAAACGGCAGAGAATAAGCTAATCAAAATGTTCCGAATAATTTCCCTGCTACCTGTTACCGGTGGACCGGTGCTACCGCGAGCACATCCCGAAGGGAAGCGAATTTTGGAGGTGATTGAGAAGATTTTTCCCGCTTCAAGGGTATGTACGAAGAAGGCTCACAATCCAGACGATACCATTTGAAGGGGTGCAATTGTGTGGAGGTCTTTTAATTTTACTTCAGAGCAAGAAGAAAAAAGACACACGGAAACAAATATACGACACCCAATGACGCTGTCCGGTTTGTGTTTTTTTTCTCTCTCTGGCTTGATCTTCCTTGTCCAAGTCGTTTTATGTCTTTTCCTCCCGCTTTTTAATGAGAGCACTAAATTGATTATGATTTTTAGCCCTGTCTCATCGGAATGGAACCTGCTACCTGTCGTAAATCAAACGCCACCACCAGTAATAATCTTACTGTCTGGCATTGTACCGCGCGAAGTAAAACGAGGGCGGCAATGTGGTAAACAATAGGCAAACCGTTCGTTAAGAACTTCCCCAATAGTTGCCGCAAGGGAAGGCACTCTCCGGATGGCATCTTGTGATACGCTGTGGGTGAAGAGAGTAAAGAGACAGGATCATAAAATTCAATCAACATGCACCCGCAGGAATTTACTTCAGTTGAACCCAAATGAAGGCATATCGCTAATCAGAGCAGAACGACCGTCACAGGTAGCGCAATGATTGTGCCTACACTGCGGAACAAAACATTGGACACGTTGATTGCTGTGGATACTAAAATATCACAAAAAGTTTTCACGAAAGAAAAAAAAAACACCAAGGTACAGGAATAATTTATTATTTGCACCATCGTAAACGTGTAATGAACGATCTCGCTGGGAAGATGCTATAAATCTTTACGATCATCTTTTTACTCGCACTTGCGATCGCCATTGTGCGTGCGGACAATATTGTTGGGTCTATAAATTAGCTTTAAAAAGGGAGCCCAATCACAATGCGAACTTGATTTGACCACACAGAAGTGTGTTTTTTTTTTTTGTTTTGTTTTGGTATTTGCCCCCGAGAGATATCGGCACTGAGTCATCTGGTAATGAACCATGGTCCGTAATCCATCCCGACATTCCCAGCTTAACAGCATCTCCTTCAACGTATGCACGAATACACTATCTAAAATGAAGAATAACTCATCGATAACACAACCCATTCCGGCTAGATCATCCCGTATCCACTTCATTGCTTATCTTTAACTCACTCCAAACCTAAAGCGTAATGGTTTTTATGGAAATCGCATGCTTTTCTCTTCGGAATCGGATCCACGGAGCAAACCGTTTTGAACCGCACATGCTGAACGGATATTTGTTAATTGTTCGCAGCAACTCCTAGCGCCGAAGGACATCGAGATGACACCTTTAACGAATTTATGGATACCTTTTAGAGGAGACGTGAAAGTGGTTGAGCAAACCCACCACATCAGGCCGAAGTGTTCGATCAGCCGGGAAGTTTAAAACCTTGTATCATTATGCAAAATCTGCCAAAATGCCTCATGCGAGGGACTCTTTTTTCCCGGTTGGTTTCTTTTAAAGACATCCCAAACAACGAATCTTCCGTTTCTAGCCGGCTAGTTTTACGAGTATTAATCGATCGTGACACGAACGCGTTGGTCGGTGGTTTCGGGGGCGGATCGTGTTGCGCGACCCTCCAAGAACAACAGCAACGCTTCGTAAAGAAGAGATAACTATTTTATGATGACCATTTATGCTAATCACATTCCGTACCGAAGTCTTCGGTTGACATTTAGTGGCAACGGGGAAGATCTATCGTATGCAAAAGACGCGGACGCGCTTTTGGGACCTATTCCGGTTGAGGTGCGTGGTTTGGTTCGTAACCACGTGACAATGGGGCCTGAACAATAAAACGTAAAGCATAGTTATGAGCTAGAACTTCAAAACTCTGTCCCCGTGTTGGCCGGAATTTATGATACTTTAATAATCGTCCGCTCGTATGAGGTGTTGATAGGGTGTAATACGAGCGTGCATGGGTGAAATGTAGCTCCAGCATATGGTTTCCAGCATCTCATGCAGCGGTGTAACACTGAAGCGAGTGCTATAAAAATCATGTTAAAATTTTGAGCACAAACCCCGTTACTATCATGCCGCGTTCGCTGTGTTGTCGGTGGGTGTTTTAAATCTTCGATAGCAAATTAATCGTCTATCTGTCAATTGCTTAAAAGCTTAATTCGCCTAATGTGAAAGTCACGTCTCGGGTGAAAGCATCAAGATCTGGCGAGAGCAAGATCCGGATTAAGCTGACAATAATTTAATTTGCAATCATAAAACGTTAACTAATGGATGAAGAGATGCATCTGCTGACCTACGAACTGTTATTTAATAATTTTTTAACCACCTGTATTAATTATCAGGCTTATACATATTGGAACTTTTAGAGTTGCAATTAAACGAAATAAATACCTAATCTTGTCATCAATGAATAGTTTCCTCTTTAGCAAAATGAACGATTTAACTAACAAATAAGACACTGGCATCAATCGCAGCAAACACTGTGCACAGATACAAACGTGTTTATCTCTCCGTTGTCATCGATCTATTTTGATATCTATGTCTAACTGAAATTGAGACAATAGCGACCTTCTAAACGCTAATGAAGCTAATATACGACCCATCGCCATACACTCTGAAATATTATTTGAAACGAGACATATTTTGACACCTTCTCCGGCTTTTATTTCTGTATCGAACGCTGCACATGCCTCAGTTTCCCATTTAAAATTCCAACATGGAAAAAGAAACATCCCCAAAATGGCCGTTCCGGTAAACGAACATCTTCACCATTCAGCCTTTTTCAATCGAAAAAATAAATATATAATCACCATTCCAACAAATAAAAAACCCTCAAATACGAATAGAGTTATGTTCCGGAGGTTCGTCGCTACGACATCGTTCAGTACGGCCAACTTGGGAAGATTCCAACGCACCCACCTATTTCTTTGAGCCATGTTAATATCGAACTAAAATGTGCCATTAATTAAAGCGTGTATGGGCTCGGTGAGATTTTTATGTTTACGATCGTCACGATCGTACGAGCCGATCGCATCATTCAGATGGTTCCAGTTTCCATCCAGAGTTTCGGACCGAGTGTGCGTGTGTGTGTGTGTATTTCCCAAATCAACACATTATTCGCTTCCAGATGCCTCACGCAACAGAAAAAGAAGCTCCAAAGTGATGAGTTTGTTGACGACTTAGACTTAGAGCGGTTGGGCTTGGTTGGTGGTTTGATACTTTTTTCATCGAACCGAATGGGAAACAGACAAACGAACGCACGTCAATAAATTGTGACCATCACGAAGAAAAACATCTTCTTCAAAAAAAATCCCGACTCGTTGCGGGTGTGATGCTGTTGGAATTGGATTCTTTTATTAAATAACATCATAACCTACCAAACGCTACGAGAAATGGGCTGGTTTGAGTTTGTTTCATTTCGTCAAGGATGCTACACCGCATTGCCTTTGTTGTCTA
This sequence comes from Anopheles marshallii, assembly GCF_943734725.1. Lineage (NCBI taxonomy): Eukaryota > Metazoa > Arthropoda > Insecta > Diptera > Culicidae > Anopheles > Anopheles marshallii. The sequence goes on from NC_071327.1 coordinate 53,627,992, forward strand.
CAAAACTCATTTCTTTTCATGGTTTAATATGCATGAGAGTTGTGTGAGAGAAGAAATGACCTCAAAACCATACACGGGACCCGATTATGTCTTATCAAGATAAACGGCTGAAATATTTAAATCGCCTTTCGATGACATGTTACACATTCTTATGTGCAGTTTTCGATTAACAACCTCATCGCGGTTGGAAGATTCGCACATTTACACCTAGCAATAGACAACTCAAACGATACTTCCCGAACTGAGCTCAAAGCGGCGTCCAGCATCTTTGAGGATCGTTTTCTAATGACTTTAGTGGAACATACAAATATGAGGAACAAACCTCACGTCTACAGTGTCTCTTAAAATTCCTAACCAAGAAGTTTTTCCCTAAAAAAAAGGAAGACTCAACAACATATTATTCTCGTTTTTGAGCGCTAGCTTATCGTTGATGTTTGGTGCGTAGGTTGGGACGCTGACGCTGAACCACATGTCAGTTCTAACCACATCAAGTTGGAAGAACGATAGACTTCCTCCCGGTTCTGGCACCACCAACGATCCGCAAGCAAAATTAACGTTTATTATCATCCACCTTGATCCCCTGCCACTCTCATTCTTGGCAAATATTACAAACATGGTCCACGAATGTCACTGAGCATCAGATTAGAAGTGGACAGAGCGAACTCGCAGATCGGCAACAGACACAGACATTTGAAATGCAAACGCACGCAAAGATCTCATCCTCGCTGTCATTAATGTCACTATTAGTTTATGACTGCATGATTCTTGCGCGATTCGGCGATGTCGTCCTCACCTACGGCCGGGAAACAACACGATAACAGCGAAACCTGTCACAATGAAACCGAACCGATCGACTTAAGGCAGATCTCCAGACGATATGGGCAACGTCTAAGATAAAAGCTTCCCGGCCGGAGAATTAAAATCAAAACTCGATTAGATAAGGATTACAAGGTAGCAGCATCATATTGGAAAGAAAAAGTAGGTTGAAGATTCAACCACCACACCAAAAAAATGGTCCTCCTGTCGACCACAGACCACAAATTTCCATTTGTTTAATGATTTTTGTCTCCCATTTGGGGACTCGTTTTGGTAGGAAAAATTAAAATTAGCAAAATTTGTTTCATTTCTTGGTGAAAAAACATTGTATTTTATGATTTTCCGTTTGTTTTTTTCACTCTTCAACGAATGAGATTCTTAATTTAATTTGACCAGGAAAACGAGTTTGACAGTAATTAAAATTAAAACGATTGAACCTTTGCCGGTGCTACTGGTGCAAGCGCCCGGTTTAGGCAAATGACGATCCCGTAATTTTGTGCCGTTTGTGTTAATAAATGTTTTTTTTTCCATTTTGTTTCTTTCTTCCCCACGCAGACAACCACATGGTCAACACGAACTGCTCCCAGGGCCACTTTCGGAAAGCGCTCTGCTGCAAGATGGGCAAGGAGTTTGAGTTTTTCCTCGACAGTGCGAAAAAGTGAGTATAGTTGATGTCAAAACTTCCTCGTGATAAACATTTTCAACGAGTTCATTTTAGGTCTCCTCGCTTTTTTTTCAATTTCATCCAGCAAAGACTGTGATAAGATCGGAGAAAAACAATCTTTGTAGTCGAAGAATGTCCCGAAGAACAGAAGGGACATGTGTGTTTCGGAACTTCAATTAAAACAATACCATTATCGGTTACCATCGGGCATTAAAATGTCCAGCGAGATGCAAAAAAAAATACTACCTATCTACCATCTTTGCAACCACCTTTCACCTTGCGAAACACTTTTGCCGAGTGGGCCACTCCGGTACGATAAATTCTAATTACCATCTACTACCACTTTACGATCGCCAACCAGCACCAGACGGTCAGAACGCCGCAGATGCGGTGTATTAATTATCCACAGGAAATCGGCAAAACGATGGCGATATATTCAACCGCCAACGAATTTATTTCCCCACACAAGGAAAGTGTCCTTCCACTCGGATGGGTGAATGTGTGGCGAAGAAAACTTTTAATATAAATGTACACATATTAATGGTTTCTTTTACCCTCTCGCGAGTGTGATCGCGCGATATGTCGCGAACGGAAACGATCGGGTTGGTAGCTACGAGTTTGCATGCAACACTCGGATTCGTTTCAAGAGCACCCATCCCCATGGCTTCTCACTGCCAAACAACCAGAAAGACCGGTGGGGTAGTTTGTTAAAATATTTTATTAGCTCAACATTTGGCTTTAATTAAAACCACCTTCGTTTCGACTCGAGGGACGATGCACCCCTACAACTGGGGCGCACAAAATATGCAACTCTCGGTCCCCGGTTAGGATCGATGAACGAACCCCGTCCGATCTGCTACTTTGTTCCACGTTTTTGATCGGAACTGGGCAGGATCGCCTCGTTCTGCAGATTCGCTCCCAATACAAACGGTCACACAGCGTGCAGGTGTTAATTTATGAGCGTTGCAGTATTTCTTGTCATTTGTGCTGCCGTTTCTGACATGCGCCCGATTGTGCTCCCCATGGGGAAGTGAATGGGCCTGTTGAAATGGGACCATGCCCGTAAGCTGCAGATTATGTGCGGTGAAATAACACCTCGTAAAAAGCACTAGTTGCGTACGCTGCACGCGCAAACGGATCTTATCGAATGGTTTCGATTTCCTGTAGCGACAATGGTGCATTAATTTGCTGAGATGCAGTTTTTATGTTGCTTATCGATCAAACTTTTGGAAGAAATATGAGTCCATCAAAGCTGAATTCTGATAAAGCCAGCAGAAACGGGTAAAAATAAAGCACTGATTTTTATGCTTTATATTTACAGGACGCATTTATTTAGCAATTTAGTTAATGGAAAACAACTCTTTGCAAGTTTCTCAATTTGGAGAACGTTGGAATTTAGCACTGTGATTTTTTAATAAAAATAAATTCCAACTCAATTCGGCCCATGTTATTCACAGACAACGACTATCTATCAGGCTTCTGGGAACTTTTTCTTTTTCGGTATTATTTCGGTCTCGATTCGGAAGAATCTTTGAGATATTTATAAAATGCAATTCGTCTAACCTTAAAATTAGGTTCATGTAAAATCTCTCACATCCTTCTCATTTCATGCCATCCTACACCTTCTCTAACTCCTTTGTGGTATAGTCGGTGGTCTATTAATAGATGAATAGATAATTTAATTCGCTGCTCCTGTGTAAACTATCAATTCGGATTTGGTAAGAGCAACTGGTCCTCAATATATGAGATCAAGGTTCTGCGTTCCAGAACATAAACACTACTAAATACCAATGGATAAATATCGGAATTGCATAGAATAATCTACCCAGCTTCACGCTACTCGTGGGATAGGATACACTTCTACAACATCTCAGCCTCTATCTCAATTTTCATGGGAAGAAAGAACGAAGACGTCTCGAAGACGATAATGTCTCAAAATCGTACATAACTGCTTATGTCCTTAGTATCAATCTGCACGAGTTTGAAGTAGGGACTACTTTAGGGCTTCGAACATTGTCTTATCTTGGTTGCATTTGTGATTAATTGTCAGTCTCTTGAAACTGTTTAATTATAAAGCATAAAACTAACATACAACATGTGCCATATTGAAATGATATCATCTCCGTCATTTTTGCACAAAAGATACTGCATAAGTGTTGACAATTGATTAGAAGGTGTATGTTTATCGTAACATACAAATCGATTTTGCTTTTCACATAAAAAAGTTTTCTACCTTTCAATGTCCAGTAACACAATTGGAGCTACAATTGCGAACGGGAGGCAACAGTCGCCCGAAAGATCAAATGAACCACAAATCACAAGATACACATCATCACAAGGAATCAAATAACTCCGTGTTTGAATGAACACCGCGTTACCATAATGGTTGCTGATGTTAAAAAAAACTATACACACATCGCTCGTAACACGAACGCCGAAAATCATTGCCCACAAACCAATCTACTATGTGCTGCGCTTATCGATCAATCGATCGCTGCGCTGCCAAACATGCTGAACATGGACTTAGGTCTTACTTCCACTTGCACGTTGCTCTCGAACACTGGTTGAAGGTCTGCGAATGAGGTGGAGCTTTTATGATTTTCCATCAATGATAAGCAAACCGTTTCGAGCCGTATGGAAATGCTAGCAGCAAACCCGATTTTTATACAAAAGCGTGCGCAGTGTGTTGTGAAATCAACTTTCAGCAACACACTGTGTAGATGTGATTGAAAGGCGCCCAGCACATTTGGGAGCACATCGTACAAACCGATTTCGGTGGTACATTGTGGGTCAAGCTTCAGAAACGGCAAGCCTAATCATTCGTACCGGCGTGAATAAGCAGTCCAGGACAAAACAGACGCATTCGGTTCGTAAACATACGATCTTGCCAGGTGATCATGCCACAGTTTAGAAAGTCATGACTTCTAAAGCACGCTTTTGATAGCGGTGCACTGTTCGGTTTTGATAGCATAGGTCACGAATTTGGAACCGGACGGACAGCGGTTTGGTGGACGTTAGTTTGTTGCGGTTTGATCAAATTTGGATCTGGCCACAAAGGCTTGATGAAATGTTGGAACCAAATCGGATGGAGAGTCTCTACGCGAGAGAGGCTTCTTTAAGATGTTTTGATTGTGCACAGTGAAATTGTTGGCATTACAAATTGCTTTGCTTTTAAGATGGGGTCAGGGGATCGAACAGACTCATTCATTCAAGTCGTTCTTGTAGTTCAAACGTAAGCGACAATCCTTAAACATTAGGAGATGAATCCTCATAAATATCTCCAGCTAGTTTAAGCAGAGTCGTATTATTTCTTAAATTGTATTACTTCCTCTGAACATCCAAGTATAATCAAATCTGTTAAAACCGTAAAATAACCATAGCAAAAGCCTTGAGCTGTTACAACTTGATGTAGGCAAAACATATCTAAAAACCTTATTTCTGAAACCCGGCACAATATCTTTTCAGCAAACAAATGGTTCAATTTCAATCCACTTCTCCAGTTGCTACCGGTGACACACGTTAGGAACGCTAAATCGAACGTCCCTACCACGGAATGGACGCATAATAAACGATTCGATTTGCCTCGCATGCACTACCGTGCTAGACAATCGTGTGCGCCGTTGCTGAGACACATAAAGGCGGCTTAAGACGCGGCCAATAATCATACATTCATTAATCTCCGTGTCCGTAACTAGAACCTCCCAGCAATCTCTGCCATTTAATATGGAGCTGGTCGAATGCAATCGTAGCAAAGAACCAGCGTACACAACACCGGTTCCGCGAGACCATCTATTTACTGCTGCAATCGAAAACCGACCCCGTGCGATTAATAATTATACGCGCAGTACAGCTGGGTTTTGCTGCTCGATCGTCTCGGTGGGCGAAGTGCGGTCGTCGTAAAACGATGGTTTACTTCAGTCATAATCATACGGTTGCAATGACGACATGGGAAGGATTCAATTAGGTCCACTTTGAAAGGTTCTCTGCGTACCGGAATCTCTTCGGCTGCTTGTCTGTGAAAGTATAAGCGGGCTCGATGCAGAGATGGAGTTAGTTGTTTACGAGTGCATAAATTGGCCACCGCCTTGGTTGCCGATCAAGGTGTACTGTGTTCGGTATTTACACGCGCAAACTTGTTACGTGTACGCTTTACTAGAATTTACCAGTTCATTTCATGGTTTCGTACCTTGTATAGCTTAGCATAAGCTGTCGTATATTAAGCTCTATTTCATATAGTCATAAACTATCTCCAGGGTTTGAACTAAATTCAACGTGGCTGCTACCTCTGTGTTCTTCAAATATATCTTACATAAAAGGAATAAAATCATGTAAACTGATTTCCCTAAAAATACGTTTATAATCGAAGCTGACGCGAACTTTGAAGGTTCCACCACATTATATGAGCCCCAAGTTGTCCTCTTCAACAGTAGACACTTCACTAATTGGCCCTCCACTTCATTAACCAGCATTACATTCCCTTTTCGAACGTGTACAACACCATCGTTCAGAACACACCACGAAACACCTTTGGCTCGCATTGTCCTTACACACATTGCCAACAGTACCGGATCAGCCCTACGCTATGGGGTTGCATGACACGTGATAGAAATCTCCAAAAGAACCACCGGTAGACACCCAACACAATGAGTGCCAGAAAAACATCGCCATTCAGGGCGGGCAAAAGAATAACTCGTCTCACACGCGATCACGGGCCGGCCTCTTACGGTTCATACAGCCCTTGCCGCCTGCCTTTGCCGTGAGTCAGCAAAACCTCGCAGATAACCCAGTGGAAGTTTCTCAATCATTTCCACTAGAGGTCCCACTATCACCCCGAACTCGGGCGACTCTTTCGGGTCTGGCATGAACGGTTGTTTTTGGTGGTACTTCCTCGACAATTCAAAATTTCATTCTCCTAAATTGGGACCTGATTTCGTGTTGGACTCACGCTAGTTAGGCGATTAATTAAGATAATCATACGACTCGTTGCACGGTTACAGTTCATTTTTCTATGTCTTTCTTTTTGCCTATCTGCTACACCCCCAACGCCCTGAAAACTGCCAACCAGAAAGCAAGACAGGAAGAAAAACTAACCATTGTTAGCGCAGATGGCGGCTTGGTTTAATCTGGGAAAGTCTTTTCATTGCCGCCGATCTTCAACGTCAATTGATCGTGCCATCGCTTCGCCTGTGAGCATGGTGTAAACTGTCGATTACTTACGATGGTTGCCCATTGGGCGAAGATAAACCGGGGCAAACTAAAAGCGGTCAGTCATTGTGCGTCTAATTTGATTAGCACAATCGTAGGCACGTACCGACAAATTACAGACCATCCCGAAACTTGTGCTCGATTGATTGTTTAGAGGATGGAGTTAAAAAAAAACTTTTAGCTTGCCCAAAGAAACAATCAACTCAGTGTGAACACAATCGTTCCAGTAGGTTGGAACAAATTTTAATTGTTCCCAAGACATGACAATCTCAAACAATTTTTTTAGCTTGTTAACTCTCTCAGTCTGCTGAATAAGCACTCTCTATACTAACTATTTAAAACAATACAGCAGGGCTCACGCTAGCCTACAGTAGGGTTTAATGTGACGTAAAACAAGTCTTGCATTTTCTGTTTACTTTCTAACAGTTTTGCAACACATACCTCTACTGTCGATCACAGATCACATATGTTTTCCAAAGGGTTTGGAACTTTCACAAAGATCTCCATGATAATAATGGGAGCATTATAATGATAGACTTTTAGCCAATGATGCTATCTTGTAACATCTAGTGCATGCATCTGTTACATATAACGTAAAAACTATCACAGGTAAAACGTAAATCCATTTTTTATAACAATATTGTGCACAGTACATAAACGACAAGTTCCATTACAGAGCACTCTAAGTAATTCCATGATAAAGAGTAATTAAATTAATAATAAGCAAAATATTCACTAACACAAGTTAATGGCAGTTATAGAACCTCATCTTGCCTTTGCTATTCATAGGGCCACATTTTATAGATAATGACACTACTGACATAATACTTATGTTCCATTAACTCCACTGATAGATCTTTACATACAAATGCTTATCAATATATCTGGTACAGTGCATTCCAACTCAGTAACAGTTCTTCGGCCAATCAGTTCTGAAATGGATCGACTGCAGGTGTTCCCACAAGAACATTCACCAGTAGCGGCAGTATTGCTCAGTTTTTTGGCTCGTGTTATCAACGAGTTGCACTGCACTACGTCCACCTCTGCCACTATTGGGCTAGCCAATTTCAACACCCCCGATCTAGAGTTCCTACCGATGCAGCTTGCAAAACGTGTATCAACAGTCGGTTTCTTAAATATCGACTTCAACAGAAGCTACAGCACACCCAAGGATACCCATATTCCAATCCTGCTACACTATTTTAACGCTGACGCGGCTGGGTCCACTGTGCGGTCGGAAGCTGATAACATATTGGCTACCTTCAATATGTTTGGTAAGGTAAAGAAAGTGATCGTTCTTTTAAGACCAGCGGTAGCGAATTCAAAGAACGTCGTTGCGATGGCTAATATGTACCAAATGTTTGGAGTGCTAGACATTCTTTACCTGATGATAACAGATGAAAACATGTCGATCGTTGGTTTAAACGCCGCTGGTACAAGATTCATTCATTACACGTTCTATGACGTAGTGGAAGTATTGTTTCCTGACCGAAATTCCAATCTTTCCGCCCGTCCTTATCACATTGCATGCTACGAAAACCCCGGGCTTACGTTTAAAAACAAGGACAACATGGTCGTTGGAAGCGCCATTGAATTCATCGACATTATTGCAAAGCATCAGTCTACCACTGCTGAATACTTCTACACACCAAGAGCGGTGGCATTGTTTAATCCGGGACATAATACATCGATCGACTTTGCGATTTATCGGATCATCACCACCAGGCTATCAGCTCAATACTCAATTCTGCAGTTGTCAAACATGTTTCGTTGGTGCATTGCCGTTCCCAAGCGTTACATTAGGGTCCTGCATGATCAAGTCGTATGGCCGTTTGCGATGGATTTGTGGATACTTGTTGCAGGATTAGCAGCCTTTTTCGCTTGCTACCAGGTGACCCTTCAAAATGTCTTGATGAAAAAGTATCCAACCGCGTATCCTATAGTAAACGGTCCTCTACAAATACTTAGAATCATGCTTGTATTTTTACTCTCCGAATATTACATCGCGATGCTTACGTCTAACCTCGGGTTTTCACTTCTTCCAGCCTACCCGAAAACACTGTCCGAGCTTTACCGCACTAAAATTCCATTACTTTTCCCCAACTCTAGACACCTTGCACAGTTAAATGAACATACACGAACTTTATCACGAATCGTTGACTTAAAATCATCACTTCAACCATACAACCCGTCACAATTCGCTATTGTGCAACTGTGTGATCGATTTCGCTATACAATTAGGAAAACCACAAAAAGTTTTGGACAGGAGACGAGCCATCATCACTTTCATCTTATCGCTGAACCAATCAGAACTCTAATCTCGGTATGTCCCTTCCGAAAAACAAGCCCTCGATTGCATCGCTTTCAAATGTACGTTTCACATCTGAACGAGGCAGGCATTTGGAATTATCTAGTACAAAAGTGGAATGATGCGGCCAGTGAAACATCAGTTTCGGAGGATCATAGTGACACAAGCACGTTGATATTGAAGCTAGATCACTTTATGCCTATCTTTATTATTGGTGGATATTTATGTATGGCTGCGTTTGTTGTTTTTGTATTGGAATTGATTGTTCATAAAATATATCAAACATAAAACATTTATGAGCATAACATGATACTCTAGTAAACAAGATGCAAATAATTTTTGTTCTCTTCGTACACACCAATAGACCATTAAAGTCTGAATAATTGTGCAGAACTATTCACTGTAATGCATCAAAAGCGGAGCAATATGACAATTATTAATAATATTAAGTTCTTTTGGTGTTTAATTATAGCAAACAAAATATATGACTAATTACAAAGTTGAATTACAAGTTGTATTCATTAAGGCATAGATTAATCGGATAAAGCAATACGAAATGGCCGTTCTTCTTGAATATAAAAAATATCAGTTGACTTTACAACGTACTGAATTCTATATGAGAAAGATGTTTTGCTTCAAAAATATAGAGCATAGAAGCAGCTTAGAAACAGGAATACTTAAACACCTTAATTATGAACCACAACCATATTGTGTCGATGGTTATTACTGTTATTATTTAATTGCTGAAGACATTATCATTTTTCACTCGTTTCAATTAGATAATGCTAAAAGATTATTTCAAAGAAGTTAAAAATTACCAAACGATCATTGCAGTCTAATTTTTGATAAAAAGAAAAGCTAATACAAAAACGTCACTTTGTTGGTACCCACATTAATAGCACATCACCGCAACATATTATTTCATTACGTCTTATTAATGTTTGGGCTTATGATCATTAGTAAATTAGTTTAATTAAACATTGCATTAATACTGTCCAGGGCAAATATGGACACAATTAATGAATAAATACTCTATCCATCATGCCCTCCGTGGCAGTTTGTGTATATATCTCTCAATAAGAACAGAATATTCACGACTAATAATGTTCCATATGGAAGCATTTTCTCAACACAATTCCTCCGTTGCAACAATGTTGGCGAGTTTCTTGATACGAGTAATAATTGAGCTACATCAAAACAAGTTAATCACCAGCACCGTTGGATTGGTGAACTTCAATGCTCACAACCTGAGCTACATTCCAACGCATCTTATACAGCGTGTGTCTACGGTTACCTTCTTAAACATCGATATTGATGAAAATAGTCTCTATTCCAGCACAATTTCGTACACTCCGCTTTTACTGCATGCTTTCAGCACTGCTAGAGTTCGCTTTGAAGAGCCAACTATTCAAACGGATGTGCTGACCACCCTGCAAACATTCGGATTGATTGGTAAAGAGAAAAAGATTATCGTCGTAATGGATCCGTACGTGGTCAAAGCAACCGAGCTGGATCTGCTGGCCAAAACGTACCACCATTTCGGTGCAATCGATATCATTTACGTGCTGGTGAAGATGGACGAACTTGTCATCATTCGCTTAAACGATATGGCTACGGAATTTGTCGTGCTGTCTGCAACCGATCGACTAGAAGCATTGTTTCCCGATCGTCTGACGAATTTATCCGGACGTCCGTATAAGGTGGCATGTCTAGAGAATCCGCCCCTTTCCTACAGAGGCACCTCAACAAACAGCACCATCGGCATCGATATCGAATTTATCGATATGATCGCAAAGCATCAGCATACCGTTGCCGAGTATCGGTACACTCCACGACCGATCAAGCTGTTTGATCCGTGGCACGTAACAACAATCGACTTTGCGACGTATCGAACTGTTTCCCAGAAGCAGGAGCAGGATGTTTCAATGCTGTTCTTTCCGAATCAACATCGCTGGTGTTTGGCCGTACCGATAACATACAACCGAATCTTGCACGAGCAGATCCTATGGCCATACGCCATTGATGTATGGGTATTGATTGTTATTGTATCTGCTTGCCTATCGTTATACAATTTGTTCTTAAAAAGTGCTCTCCAAAACCTTTTTCCCAACGCGTTCCCAGTAATCAACACGCCTCTTCACGTCTTAAGGATTCTTCTTCTCTTTTTGTTCATCGAGTACTATACGGCGCTGTTGTCGTCTAATCTGGGACTATCGCAGCTTCCAGACTATCCAAGAACTTTGGAACAGTTTAAGAAATCCAACATACCACTCATTGTTTCACGTCCAGAATCGTACCAATTTATACGCAATAACCCGGATATAATGGCAAGAACGGTACGATGGAACCTATCTCAACGCTACAACCCCACTGGGGTGGCCCTGTTACAGCTTTGTGATCTCTTTCCGTACACCATACGGGCTACTACCAAGTTTCTGGGAATGGAACAGAACCGTCATCAGTACCATTTGATCGAAGAACCAGTGAAGACAGCCATCTGCATGAGTCCTTTCCGTCGGACGAGTCCCCTACTATTACGCTTTCAAATGTACGTCAGTCGTTTGTATGAGGCTGGCATATGGGAACACTTGGTAAGAAAATGGACTTGGGAAACCATGAATGTATCCAATAACGTAGTACAGAAAGATTCGATGCTCCGATTGGAACACTTCATACCGGTATACATTGTCGGCGGGTATCTCTATCTGTTGGCAATCGGAATATTCGTGTTTGAAATTCTCGGTCACAAGCTCTTAGGCTTTCTAAACAGCACATAAACTCGATATGAATATTTGATCAAATTAAAAAATAATTCAAAATTTCCTCAGAAAACTAAACTCACCAAAATATTCAATATCCACATGTGTAACGATTGCAAAGTTAATGAAAATAAAAATATTAATGTCTGTCAACAATACAATCTATTTGTCATGATTTTTGCAATTTTGATCTGAAAATTGTTTTGCTATTATGCGATAAAAAATTAACAAATAATAAATCTCTAACTCTGAACTCTGTTAAGATACCTTTAAACCATAAATTATAAAATATGAAATTATACTTACTAACTAATGTCCTAAGCGCAGGTGGACAGGCCAAACACAATTAATGTGCTGATGGCGATAAAACAAACATCTACAATGAGGAACGCCCCTATCCATTATGACATATTTCAAGGGTATGATGTACTTCATTGCCTCTCATTAAATAGAGCGCCAGAGTTTCAGTAAATCCCATTTAACGTTCGTTCTTTCGCTGGTCAACTTGAAAATCGCCGAGGAAATGGATATTTTACCGATCCCCTCCCAAGAAAGTTCCATAACATCCAGCCTGTTGGTTTCGTTTTTGGTACGAATCATAACCGAGCTACATTGCAATCGATCCAGTCCGGCTACGGTGGGACTTGTCAACTTCAATACTTCGCAAAATTTCGACTACATTCCAGTGCAACTGATGCAACAACTATCGACCGTAGCTTTCGTTAATATTGACTTACGGCAAGAAAAGTCGCAGGTACAATCGCTAAATACTCGCATTTTAATACACGCCGTACCATGCTTCAGCTGGATCACCAACAAAATGTCCATATTTCTGGAGTCACTAAACATAATCAACACCTTTGGACTGTACGGTAAGTCAAAGAAAGTTATTGTCCTGATCGATCTGCGCACGGTCCGGCAGGCTGAGTTCGAAGTGTTGAAAAAATCTTACCTCCAAGTCGGTGCAATCGATATACTATACGTGTTGGATCAATCCGAGCAGTTGAAAATTATGATACCGGAATTGAACAGTTCCATTAGTTCAAGGGGAGCATTAGTTCCCCGTTCAAGATTGGATTCCGTGGCCGACCTGTTCCCCGATCGTCTATCCAATTTACAAGGATATCCATACAAAATCGCGTGCATTGAAAATCGACCGCTTACATACCGCACAGACAACGATCGTATCATAGGAATCGATGTGGACTTCATAGACATCATCGCTAAGCATCAGAATACGGTCGCCATCTACAAGTACACGAAACATCCAATCCAACTGTTCACATCCTGGTACGATATCGAGTTCGATTTGGCAACCTACCGCATCACGCACGAGGGGCTTAGCTATCCCTTTACACCGCTCTACTTTCCCAATCAGTTCCGGTGGTGTCTGGCGGTACCGAAAACGTACAACCGAGTCATACACGAACAGATTGTCTGGCCATACAAACCCGGCCTGTGGACCTTAATATTGTCCGTTGTCACATTCTTTATCATATATCGACTAATCCTTAAGCAGCTGATTCAGACGCGCTTACCAAATGCGTATCCGATCATCAACACACCGCTGCAAATTCTGCGCATTATGCTACTGTTCCTGCTGACAGAGTACTACACCGCGAAGCTGACCGCTATCCTTGGACTGTCGGAGATACCCGACTACCCGAAAACGCTTACCGAGTTCGCCAACTCACCGATTCCATTGATCGTCTCACGATCCAATGAGTATCAGTACTTACTGGACAATCCGAAGGTATACGCCAAAACGATCGAATGGAATTTCACCAAAAAGTACGATCCAAGTGGATTGGCGCTGTTACAGCTATGTGATCTCTTTCCGTTCACCATCGACGAAACGACAGATCTTCTAGGCAAAAGACACAGCTATCATCACTATCATCTGATCGAGGAACCGATCAGCACGTCGATCTGTCTTAGTCCGTTTCGAAAGACGAGTCCACGGCTGGAACGCTTCCAGCTGTACGTCACCCGGCTAAATGAGGCAGGCATATGGAACCATCTGATGAACAAATGGATCCTCAAGGATGGGCACGTATTGCCTGGTTTTAAAACTAACGAACGGAAATGCTTCAAGTCTTCAATTCTTCAACTTCTGCATTTCGTTCCTGTGTACATCATTGCGGGGTACTTGTACATTATCTCTCTTATCATTTTTATACTCGAACACGTCGTTCATAGACTACAAAGGAGATTTGAGAGGGTTTGAATTGATGTATGTGTACGAGTATGAATAATCGTAGATGTGCTAATCGTGTGGCTAATGTACTGCAATGCTGTGTGTAATCAAATTCCTTTACCAACAATGGGGTAGATCACGGGATAAGCCAGTTTTTTGTATGCGTTTTGACGTTTCCAGGCTTATAAGCTTACAGCTCCCCATACAAACTGCCAAGCCAGATAAGCCTGGGAATCGATGGTTAGATTGTTTTGCTTATGAAAGTTCTCGACAACTGCTCGACAAATATCAAAACAAAGCATATTTCTAGCAGGTTTAAACTAGGTTAGGCCATATTTCCCATAGGCTTAGGATGTTAAAAAAGGAAAAAAAAAACATAAATACGCATAATTAATAAGTTTTTTTTTTAAGTTCTGGTGTTCTGGTGTTTAACAATAATTATTTTTATAAAAAAATCAGTTAAAAAAAATTTTTTTTCAAAAAAGGTAAATTATTATTTCAATTTACTTGCAGTTTTCCAGTTCACAGTTTATAAAGTCTAAACATCACTTAAATATTGCCTTGAAAATAACACGAAACATAAATTATGCTTTAAAACTGAACCGAAGTTTGCGTCCTCCGATTATTTCTCTCGATTGTAATAGCATACAGAATATGAACATACCGTTTGTTGTTGCGTTGTGATGCGCAAGCTCATTTAATTTAGCTCACCCTCGTAGCTTCTATCCTTTTAAAAAATATGGTGATGTATTACTTTCTACTTCATGGAACTGTTTCGTGCATTTATACATTTTTACCGTTTGATGTCAAACTTCAACAACACGGAACCCAAACTAAGCGATCTAGAGTAACTAACATTTTGTAGTCCTTTACTTTAATTAAACCCGTTGCGGTTTACCGTTGTACATGGAATTTTATATAAAAGACCCTGGCATTCTGTTAGATTCGAGATTCACCGACTGCTTTAAAATTAAGCATGTGCTGTTAAGAATAAACAGAGATCTTAATTACCTGCACCATTTGGAATGTCAGTTTTGGATAATGGGATGCTTGAGAGTGCTATACAATTTCTTTGGCTGAAGTATGCTTCTTTGATTGGTGTCCTTCCTTAATACAGCTATAGCACGAGGGGAATGATTCGAAGAAGTTTTCACACGACAGCGCAAGGTGTATGGAAATACATGTTCAACGAAACCTCCGTACTCTAAGCGTTGCCAGTTAGTTCGTTATAGCTCTTCTCTTCAAAGCCCTGAACGTCCGTTCCTTATACTTCTCGATCTCTGGTTTACTCATGGTACAGCAATCATCGCTCGTAATGAGAACGTCATAACCATACTGACGGGAAGCCAGCAAATAATTCGTTCAGCTCTTATCAATCTATCAGCATTATAGGCTGCTTCGATGGTCAATCACTGTTTAAAAAAGTTTTTTTAGTGCCGCACCATGACCGTCATAATCTGGATTATATTCTTCGAGTCCGGCCGTATCAGTGTCTTCCACTTGCCATGTTCTTCATCGTTGATACAGTAAAATGCTTCGGATATATTCGCAACGTCGTTCTAAGGATCATGCTTCAAACTCGAACGTTTGTCAGTTAACACACTGAACACTCGAAAATGCGACATGCATGTGATTTCTCCTTTTATTTATACACCAGATTTAGCTACATACGGATCGCATACCAACTACACCGCCTACTTTGAACACAACTTACACAACACAACAAAACTGTGATGTTTCTTTAATCACAGTATTTAAACGAATGAGAACGAAAGAGCGAATGAGATATAATCCTTTGATTTTTTTTAACATGTGGCGTGACGGGTGACGGGTTAGTTGTCAGCATCGGATTGAATTCTTGAGTTCTTCGCTCGACTCAACAATTGATAATTTTTTAAGTTGAATGTTTTTTTTTAATGTTGAAATAAAGGAATTTCATCCTTTATAAATCACATAAAATTGTTTTTTACTCACGATACTTGAGGAAATTTCTTAGCTTGTATTTACGTATTCCCATAAGTATGAGTATAAAAAACGGTTTGAACATGCTTGAACCAATCTTTTGAAAGACATGTAAATACCGAGTAGGATTAATATGCTCATAAAGGTTTTTGAACCGGCTTTTCTTGTTGAGACGGCTCAATTGACTGAGATATAAATAAGATTAATTATTATAAGTATCTATGTATATAACAAATGTAGATACAATTTTAAACTAAAATAAAAAAAATAAATATCCTGAAAATCTCGGTACAGAATACCTAATGTCATTCTTTATGTCAAAAATCTATGTCCATATGTGATTGATGCAACCCGTTACCGATTCGCCGCTCGAAATCTGCTCGATTATTTGACACATACCGGCTTAAGCTTAAGCTTTCTAACTTTTGGGATGATCTACCTCAATAATGATACTGGACCTTTTAAAAGTTAGACAAGAGTAATTACTTGCTTCGGAAGTTGTGTATAATTAGACATACATTAGGCCACTCTTATCAAAATAATTTAAATAGAGCCCACGGATGATTGGCAGCAGTATCCATTGGCTTGTCGTAAAAGGAACA
Source organism: Anopheles marshallii (assembly GCF_943734725.1). NCBI lineage: Eukaryota > Metazoa > Arthropoda > Insecta > Diptera > Culicidae > Anopheles > Anopheles marshallii. The sequence goes on from NC_071327.1 coordinate 53,644,505, forward strand.
CATTTAAAGAAACGCATCACAACTCGTACAATTGAGCCATGGTCGTGACAAGTACACCACCAGTTCTTGTGGATTTTCTGATTCGGATTCTCACACAACTCACCCAAAACAAAACAGGAGGCGCGACAATAGCTTTCATCAACATCGGTGAAACTCATTTCGATCAGTTGCCCATGCGAGTAATGTCCAATATACCGTATCAGACATATGTAAGCTTCAATATCGCGACCCAACTACCATTACCACCAACAGCTGTACGGACAAACATCCCATCACTTGTGATTGAATTTGATGCAGACAAGGTGGACGCAAGTTTGGAAAATTCAAACACTATTTTCAACGTCTTTGAGTATCTCCACGTGAAAGGAAAGGAGAAGAATATTATAGTGCTAATTAAGGCAGACAAGGCCATGCACGTTACTTCACTTGCTCCGTTGGCCAGAATATTCACCACAAACGGTGCTCTCGATGTGCTCTACGTGATTGTGCGCCCTAAAGCCCTCACAATAGTGCGTTTCGATAATGCAGTCACCTATTACGTGCCGCTCGCATTGTACAGCCCGCTGGATCGGTTGTTTCCCGAAAGGTTTCTAGACCTCCAAGGTAGGCCATACCTCGTGGCCTGGTACGATAATGAACCGATGACATTTCTGCGCAACAAAATTGTGGTTGGAGTGGATGTGGATTTTATCAACATTATCGCCAAACATCAAGGCACGTACGTGGAATACGTTACTGGCGTACCGAGAAACTCTCGGCGCACTATTGATTTTGCAACATATCGACTTTTGGATACCGGATATTGGTCACAAAAAGCAACACCATTGTATTTTCCAAATCCATCTCGCTGGTGTCTAGCTGTACCACGATCATATCAACGCGTGGTAAATGGACAAATCTTTCGTCCCTTTTCCTTTCATCTGTGGATCCTGTTGCTCGTACTATCTAGTGTATTTCTTGCCTATAAAACCCTACTACACCAACATCTGCGCCGTCAATATCCAGACATATTCTTAATCATAAACGCACCGATTAAGCTCCTTATACTGTTTTTACACTTCATGGTGTTGGAAGCTTACATTGCGATGTTAACACAACAGTTGGAACTATTGCATGTGCCCTCGTTTCCAAAAACGTTGCAAGAGTTCGCCGAATCATCGATTCCGCTTCTGCTTCCCGTGCCGGATTTGTTTGAGCACCTCAAGGGCAATCCTAACCATGTCGAGCATCTCATCAACTGGAACCGTTCGTTGCAATACGCACCGGAGCGATTGGCTATACTACAGATGTGTGATCTTTTCGAGAGCACTATAGAAGAAACGACAATGCTAATTGGAAAAAGGTTAGACAAACACGATTTTTATCTCATTACGCAACCGGTACTCACATCGGCAATGGTAAGTCCTTTCAAAAAGGATAGTCCATACGTGCACACGTTTCAGCGATATATGGACAGATTGAAGGAAGCGGGCATATGGATGCATTTGGTCAGCAAATGGACCTTTCGCCCAAGAGCACCAAAGCACATCTCACCGATAGAAAATCCCCACGATTCGGAGTACCTTTTCCTGGAATTAATACACATGGTACCGATCTATATTATTGTTCTCCAGTTGCATGTTTTGAGCTTGGTCGTTTTCATATTCGAGCACATCGTACACAAGTTAGTTTCGAGATGGGAACGTTAAGTTGTATCACACTAATCAATTAAAACAATGTTATAACTCCAACATCATCTAAATGTTCAATAAAAGAAATTCTTGAATCATCAATTTCAACGTATATCCTGTATTCCGATGCTAAACAAACTCGACCACCATATGGTACTTTTTTCTCACGTGCGATCCGATACTTTTCACAACGCCTTTAGTCAAATTTTACTTCCACTCGGTTTAACTCGCTACGCTTCTCCAGACAGTGTCAAATATCACCCTGGAGAGAGTTTGTCTGGTTGCTGGTGTTCTCGGGTTGAAGTCTTTCTTTTGCAATCCCTCTGTTCCCCGTGCACGGCGAGGAAATCGTGCTAAGAAGCTTGATGTGGCTGAAGGAAGAAAGCGAACAGCACAATAATGTACATCACAACCGCGCGTCTAATGAATCGATCGAATTCGCAGACTACCGCAAGGCGAAACCCATCCAACAGACAGACGATTCATAAGCAACGTAAAAGCATCATAATATCTGATCGACCTGAGTGCGGCTACTCTAATGAGCCTTTGAGGCTTTTTCGGGCTTCTGACCATTCAGAAGACCACATGGTTCTTGGTGGCGAAGAGTATAAAAAAAAAAACAAAATAACACCACACTCACTTACTGTAGGTCAATGCTGCTCTGAACTTCCAACGATATATGCTGTTTTCGGAGGTGCTTGTTCCTCCTCATCGTACTTTCCCCTTTTTTGGTTTGGTAAGCGATCAGTTTTGTTATGGATGCTATTCCATAGAGCATCTAGGTGACCGCACCATTCGGGATGAGCAGCGAGGATCGCCCCGTTCGATGCAAACAACTTCAGAACTCCCTAGAACAACCGGAGATGACCGGTAATGGGTCTCTCGTTTTGCTTTCGTTATGCTTCGCCCTCGAGCGCACGAGGGGCTAATTGGTATTGCTTAAGAGAGTGAGGTTGTACTGTGTGATTCCACTTTCAGGCACGTGGCTAACTAGCCGTATCGGATGCTGGAAGCCTGATTTTGGAAGCCTATCCAATAGGCCGATAGTTTTACTCGAGTGTTTGAAACATGTTGCTCAATGCTAATTGTTTTCCTTTTTCTGTTCTTTCCGTCTCTTTCTAGGTAAGTACGACACCACCAACAGTATTCGTCTCTCCCACAATACTCATCCAGAAATGGTTGTAAGTAAATCTGAAGCTGTACCTCATAAATTCTCGTTTATACCACTCAGGCTGATTAGCGTTTCGACGTACAACCCCACTTACGGACATTAAAGATTCTTAATTAAACCACTCGCTAAAAGGCTCTTTACGGCAATTAGGAACGGAAATAAAGAACAAAAAATGTTACACTACTCCTTTTACAGTATCCCATCTACATCCTCGATTCATCTAAACGATGATCTGGGCGAATCGCTTACGGCAGCTACGATCTGCTTCATTGATCTTATCTACTGTACAGCGTTTAAATCTCCAAGATTTTATCCGGAATATGCTTTCAACGTAAAGAACATTCCAATCGATAAAAGCCACTACATTCCGTCACCTGCTGCCAAAAAAAAAACACACACAGTTCCGAACTTACGCGTCAATACTTCCTTGCAGCCAGTGATCATCATTACCGCCAACTCCCCGCTGTGCGAAGTATCAACGATCGCATTCGAATAATGATGCTGGGCAAAAATTTGAAAATTGCATATTAACCACCACTGCTCACCGATCGATTGTCCGATTTTGTGCGCGACGCAAAATTGCAGTGAAACGATCCTGTGCACCACCAAGACCTCCCGCGGGTACAGTTGGAACAGGTTTTTTTTTGCTTTGCGGGACAGAAGACACCCAAGAATGTAACCGAACTGAGCATATACGCACATTTCGGACATATGTTTGATGCAAGAAGCCACATTTTGTTACTTTTTCCATCGCCGGTAGTTTCGCTTCATGCTGCGGAAAGGAGCGTTTAACGACGGTGGAAAGTTTTCGTCCACTTTCGGAACCACGCCTCAATTAAACCGACAAAACGTGTGGACATTTGGAGCTTCTTAATGCCTCGGTATGGAAGGTACTATCGTTCGCTGCTCGTAATGGTGGGATAAATGGAACGGAATAATTTTGATACTGTAGCAGCAGAAAATTGGTAAACAACAATCTTTCCCAAAAAGATACTCTGCTCTTGGAATGTTGATTTACTTGCTGATCATTTTATAATTGAAGGTGTATTAAGCAAATAGTTGTGCGTAGACGTAGTTGAATATCAAAATAGATTTCATCAACAAGTAAGAACGCAAGTTGTGCAGAGGTCATGTAAAAATTTTAAAGTTAAAGTTAAAGTTTAGTTCCATTAATATTTAGCAAATTGAAGTTTGAAGTTCGTGTGATTAAAATATCATTATACATCACTTTCAATAGACGTATTCATTGAGGTCTCATGAATAGCTCCTATTGACGATTCTTTACTAATGCATAAATAACAATCAACATGGCGAATGAGCGAAAGCAACGCTCGCCAAACATTTCGAGAAATTGATCACCTTAAGCCGTCACCGATTTGCAAAAGATTCCTAGCCTAGAGATCGCAATCTACGAAAGATTCACTCATCGACAATCTCAACTGCCGGCAATGAATATCCGTTGCGCTTCAACCGTATCAACCCACTATTGGTGGTCCTTTCAGTGAGCAAATGGCTTACGAGGAAATAAGCAAGACACGAGGAAGAAAATCTGTTGCCAATAAACCGTATCCAAGACCAATCGTTAATCCTAGATGAACCGCTGCCCTGAACATTAACTCCGTAGCAGCTCCTGCCGCCAACCGAGACTGATAAATTGCACCCTTTTCCCCTATGCTCCTTCCATGTGTCCTCTGCATAAAACGAGTTCAATTTTCTCAGCTGCAGATGCAGAGAAATGTGATCACAAAATGCACCCTACATGTGCAATAAGCCAACAGAGCACACCCACCAAGACGCGATCGGGAATGCACCTAGGCATGCGTGAATAATGATCTTTTCTAGAGCAGTGTTAAAGGGTGACTAAATGCAAAACGAACTCGAGTTCTCGGTCTAAAGGATGAATGGTGAAACGAACGACCAACACCAATACCATCGACGGAATTGTCGCCCATTGATCGATGAAACAAATTATCGTTAGCTGCGGGCGGTACCGGCTGAACCTAAGGTTCGTCGCTTGTGTTACAGTCGTTTGATCGGTGTTAAAGCGGTCATGGTAATGGACTATTTCATTTTCGCTGTTGCTTGAGTAGACTCTCCTTCGTCTAAGAGACTTTAGAAATGATGATATTATCAAACCCTTTAATGTTTAAACATTAGAGAAAAGCTCTTCGTTTCTGCACTTGTTTCTAGCATTGCATTGTATAAACGGCAAAAAAACCAAAAATCTCACAGACATCGATCTCAAACGATCACTCAACTGTTTTGACCACATAAGCGTCCTAATTCCCAAAAATGTTGACCACCAACATGCCCATCAAAAGGGGGTAAATAAATCGATTACCCTTTAAACCACCCACTAAAACATGTTACCTCAACGGCAAACTCAAATCGTATCGTAACGGTCTTACTCCGACCACGCCACGGCAAGCCATCGACATCGATATCGCGTCGATCGTCAATAGACGTCTCTGCCACACATAGCACACATTCTCCACGGCGCACCAGCCATCCGACACATGCGGAACATCATTAATCTCCTCACTTCGCTTGCTGCGATCGCAATCGGTTCCGAAAAAAAATATCTCCAATTCTCTAGCGATCTGACATCTGGCCACGGCTATAAGAACCACACCGAAGAAAGCTCCTTCACGCTCATTTAACGGTAATCGGTTGCGCTAGGAGCGATATGATTCGCCTCCCCCTTCACGTCCCGGCAGAGATTAGCCCGCAGGACGTGTTTGCCAAGTGTCGAAAATGCGCGTGGACGTCTTGGAGGGACCCTCGAGCGATTAGCTGTCATCTCCCATTTCGGTCGCCATAGGGGCAAATGGGAGAAAACGCACGTTCATCATTTACTGCCCCGAAGAATAATTAATGACCGGGTTTAGGAGTTTATTAATGTCAAACTCAAGCATTGGTTCGGCTGGAAGTTTCATGCGCAGAATACGAAAAGTCTGTAGCAGCAACACCGTGGAGTACGCACGGTACCATAACTACCACCACTCGAAGAAGGTGGCAAGCATTTAAAGCTAATGATCTTATTTAGTTTTCAAATGTTTTACTCTCTCCACTCTTCCCCCCTGCCAGATGCCCCAATCACATCTCGCAACAAGTCACCTTTGCCATCCGCTACGGCTTAATAGCTTTTCGATCTAGGTCTTTCCGAGTTTCGGGCCCCACACCATTGGCATCTGCCAGTGAGTAAGATAAATGGACTAGAAACATCACGAACTCAGCAGCAACTGCGAAACAATTTGTATGCCGCAGCGCCGATCGCTGCAGACGACTGTGGTCGTCGATCACCGTGGACGTACACACGAAATTCGCAAATCGATTCCGGAGCAAAACACTTGCCACAAATGTCATACGCGCGATTGATTTATTGATGTGGCGCAGAAGAGACACACAAAAAAAAAACGACATCCTGATTTCAATACCTAGCTTGAAATCCGGTACTGCCAGCGTCAATCAGTCAGTCAATATTCCTACTCTTTTAGTTTATGCAAATGTGCCACCATGCTAATGGAAAGGCATTAGTTTCCTTTCGGTTCCACAACATCACGCTAGGACGCCAGTTACCGAGTGCGTGTCATCGGTATTTGCCACCCTTTCGCTTCATGAAGGTTTGATATAAATTTATTAAACTGATCTTCAACTGATCGGCAGTTGCCGCGTGCTTGGAGAGTGCTCGCATTCCATTAAAACAAGCATTGAGTTGCCTGCACACACACCCCTATACTCCCTTTCCAGCTTGACGACTATGTCCAAAAGATCCTGTTTTTAGCTTCTACCATAGTAATGTTTTAGAAGCAAATTATATGCTAACAAGGCTAAAAAGCCTTACACGAATCGTTTTTTTTTTTGTTTGTCTAGTCTGTCAAATCATGCGTGATCGGCGTCGGCGATCAAGATAAAGACCAGAAATACCACACGAACGCACACCCAGCACACTTCGATCTGATCGTTTGATCAATCGCTTCCAAACCAGCCCGGCAGTGGCGTCGGGCATTTTTATTTATCAACTCGATCCAATCTTCTATCCCGACAAACTGATGCGTGTCATGCGTGCGGAGGATTAACATTAGCATCTCTTTGCGTTTTGTTTTGAGTAGATTTTCCTACTCGATTTAAGTGCTTCCTTCAATTTATGAAATCCGGGTGATGGTGTCACTTTCCCGAATACAGTGAAGGATTTTAATTTAATTGTACGCACCCGAACTCGAGCATGATCGATCTGGTTGTTTGTTTGAGAATCGAAAAGAAACCACCACCCCCTCCCCCCTCCCTCTCTTCCATTCGATGCCACCGGAGGTACTTCTGTGCGTCAGAAGCACGACCTGTCACCAGAAGAAACTGACAGACGGTGGGCGGTTCGGAACTTCACCCAGCCAGCTCTGACAGCGACAAGACTCCCGAAAGACGAACCCCAAACGCACTCCGTGCGGTCTCCGTTTGGGGCGGATCGTTGACAGGTTGTACCGTTCAGGGAGCAGAGTAGAAGACGGTGGCTCTGCTGGTTTAGAAGTTGCTGTACGAAACGCCCTGTAGGATTTCTCTCGTACGTCTTACCTAGCCCGCAAATGGATACCGTTTCGATGCAGAGAGAAATCTTTATTATTCATGTTCATCAAATTCCAACAAGCCCTCGCTAGTTGTATGCTCGTCATCTAGCACTACGAAACGAAACGATTCCAAAAACCCTGGGATGAAGTTTCCATTATCGAATTGACATTTGACTCACCTTTCTACTCGCGTCATCGTGCTGTGAGCGTGTGTGCAGTTTGTACCGTTTGTGCATGTGCTCCACATTCGTCCAAGCCTGGACTGCTGGTTGTTCTCTTAGTCGACCTCTAGATTGTTTCTGATAGGAACTGTCATGTTTAAGCAATCGAACAGCGGGGAACCTTTGTAGCGCTGGTTGTAACTTTGCTCACAATGTCCATGCTGTGCGGTTGCCTGTTACAGCTGCTCGAAACAAGCGAATGAAACAATCCTTCTAAATTTGGTAATCGAGTTTGGCAAACAAAAACTTCCTTTTCGTGTATGTATAGTGGTACATAATATACACATCCCGCAAGAAATGTAAGCTAGCATATAACATGCAATATCGTGGATTTAACAAGTCAAGAGTCTGGTCAAAAGTCTGACATGTTATCGAACTAAAACAAAGGTCACTCGTAAAATATATCTCTTTAAATCAAATTCAACCAAATTCAAACACAGTTGATGAACGTTAAAGTCTGATCATTTCACGATCACAATGCGAACAGTTCCAATAGTTTGCAGACTGCCCTGTTGTGAATGAAAAGCAGCCGTGGAAAAGTTTGTGATCACGACAGCAATTATGCTCATTTGTATGGCTTGCCTTTGTATTGGATGGTGCAACCACTCGACCTGAAATCAAATAACTAGATAACCAACACCTAACGAAGCATTGCGCCAAAGAATGAGTTTTCTTTTCATTTTGGAAAACTTTACCTTCTGTTCTACCACTACCTTTCACTAATAAACCATGGACAGTCAGCAGGAGTTAAACGTGCTGAAGCTAAAACAAAAACAGAAGCATTTTGAGACCCCATTTCTGAAGGGTACAGTACGGTTGGGTGGTTCCCAAAATGGCTACAATGTTTTGCATTGCAGCAAGCGCACGTGCTTACCGTGAAATCGATTGTCTGCCCATTCGCCCGCGGGTGAAACACGTTCCCGATGCCAATAAAGGTGGCGCCCTTTGTTCCGTTCGCTTATGTTCGGGTTGCTGTCCCCCAAGCCTTACTATTGGTAAGCGATGGAAACCGCTCAGCTGAATGCATCGAATGCGGAGGACTTAAGGCACTTTGGTGGCATAATTCACTGCGTGCCTTCGCAACTACTGTGTTTATGCAAAGTGTTCTGCTTTGTTTGCGTTGGTGGTACCGCAAATGAGTCACCGAAACACGTGCCCCGGTGATGGAATTATAGGCGTTGTGGTGACGGCGTTCAGAAACAACCAATAAAATGGCATACCTGCTTCGCCAAATGCCGAATACCAAAGGCGAATTCATTGTGAACCTTCGCTGGGGGACCGCGTTGACGAGTAACAATTTATTAGCCATTCTAGACGTGCTGGTCACGCGCTGCATATTAATACGCCTTGATGTGATCAGCGCAATGTGCGGACATCACTCCCTGCAGATGAAGATTTACTTTCCTTGCGGATGCGATCATATGCCTCTTTCAAGTTACCGAACCGATTGGCGCGAGGCTCATATGCCAGACCACACCGGAAATTGAATTTTATTCCACGCAGCAACATGTACCGATGGCGGTGGCTGTTGTTCCTATATTGGGCATTGCTTTAATTTCGAAGCGACTTCAAGATTCTAAGTGAAAATCATGACAACAACATTCAAAGGGTAGAATATGTTAGAGCGATTTAATGATTTCGTTCTACCGCGATTCGATCGATTGCGGCGGACAAGAAAAAAAAACATCAATCGATCGAAGCAGAAGATCGTTTAATCGAATTCCTTTAAAGTACCTCCTACCCGAATGCGCGCGTTGATGTTTCTGGATTGGAGCAACTTTTCATGTTTTCTTCCTTCCTCGCCGCACGGCAAATTCTTCATGGTTCTTTCCGACCACCGATCTGGTTGTAACGATAATTGATTTTTTGCCCCTCTTCCCACCAACATCAAGTCTAGCATCGAGCAGAACGAAAATCGGGCAAGGTAACTGATCTCATAAAACCGGCCAGGAACCTAGCAGGTTAATCGAGAAGTTAAACGAATTCATTCCACCGGTTCCATGATGAAGCGGCTTTTGCTCATGGTAATAAAATGCACAGGGTTACAAATCGCAGCCCCAGCAGAGCCCGGTGTGCACACTCACCTGATAAGACAACGACCATGCCAACCAGCTGGCAAGAAATTAGAATATCCAGCTACACACGGAAGGCATCTCCGGCAAACATAACTCTGCACCAGCCGTTACGTAAAAAATAAAACGCACAACAGTCCGTGTCGCGCGATCGTGTCGCTTTGCGTGCGTGGAATTTCACTCGCCGTTCATCCGTTCCCATCCTGAGCACAGAACAGTGCACCCAAACGACAGGACAAATGGTTAATGCATCACCTCCAAACACGCGAAACACTTGCTGCCGTCCTGGTACACCCGGGCTGGTGCAAAAATTTGTTCACCCGTCATCTCCGTCCGGGGTGGCGTTTTGTGCGCACTCTACGCAAAAAAAGATTAATGCCCTACTCGCTTCTACAAAATCCCTGTCCGAGTCGCTTAAAAAAGGGAGTTTCGCTAATTTGCTCGATGACGGCAGTGCGTGTACTTGCCGCTTCGATGTAGTAATTTTGCCTCAATATAAAGCCTGCGGTGGTCCGGTGAAAGAAAAAGGACAGCCACGCTGGACAAAAGGTGGCGGAACTGACTGACTGTAGCGCCACGTTTATCAGATGCATGGCATAATCTTATGGGCCGCTCTTACAGTACCGTGTTCGTACAACAATTAAATCGTTTCATCTCGAAACCGGACCTTCGATCACTTAAACGATCGGGCGAAGAATTTCTGTACCTTCCACGAACACCGAGCACTTGAACTTTATTCAAATCGTACCTCCAAATCTGTGTGCACGCGCGCCATATTGGAGTGGAATGTTGTTGTTGTGCGTCGAATTTGGATTTATTCACCCCATTGCCGAATAATCTCTCGGTAAACAAACGCTACACAGATTAAATCGAGATGGAGCCCACCCAAAAAGAAATGTCCGCCGAATGAAAGAAGAAAATACCGCCTGGACGGATTTGGAGAAGGAAAAACATTTGGAGCGATCCTGGACAACGTACAACGCGTTGCGGACGCTCTCGATCAAGTTTCGAGAACTGTTGAATATTTATACATCTCCTACTCTCGAGTGGCCGTTCTTCAGACTGTGCCCGTCATCGTCCGCCTTTTGGAAAGCAGAACCTTAGCCGGTTGCCGCACAATCCATCGATTGATCGACGTATTTACAACTGAGCGATTCCTTCCGAATGGTGGACTGGACTTCAAAAATTTGATCATTTGCATACGTTGCAATGTTGTAGATCACTTGAATAAGGGAAAAACCCGATCGTTTATCACTGTGTCGGAATCGAATTAATCGTATCGCATTGTGAGTCTATCGTTTAACCGTTGTGCCGAAAGCGATGTTTGTGGGAAACAAAACCTTTTCCGCGAGACATCCCGTACGGGATCATCTTCGTGAAATGGCAGTAGCATTCCCATCGATCTGCTTCAGAATGACAGTAATTAGATGAATGTTTCGCATTTTCGCTAATCGAGCAAAATCACTACTTTTGCATCCAATTGTTCGGCCATTGGATCGGATTTCGAATATCCGATATAATCGATCCTTTGCGATCCGGTCGTCTAAATTCTCAGATAAAACCTCAATGATGACCATAATAAACGAGAACTGATCCGTTTAGCGCAGCTAGGGCCAAACTCGATTTTCGTTAGTTTGCTTCTACCTTTCGACCAATGGGCTAGGCATTTAACATGGCGTATCATTGGCGTATCAAAGCAGGTAGCACCCTAGGCCCGAAATTGGACGTACCGGCAGTGCCCGAACGTGCTTCGGGGTATGGTGGAAAAAACTTCAAGTCACTCCCAAATTCTAGCGTGGACTTCAAACCTAAGGCATTGCGGGCCGTTAGTACAATCTTGGGAACAATCGATTCGTAGCACCAATCAAGACCATCCGCATAATTTAGATACCATGATGAATTTCTTACGATTGCTAAGAGAGTGGCATGAAAATTCAATTGAATCCTTTTTTTCTATTAAGGTTTTAATGGAAAATTAAAGAACTCTAGTATAACATGCCTGTATAACCTGTCTCCTATTGAACCGGTCCCTTAATGAGTGTAACGATGACCGGTTAAGTCGATGTAGAAGCCGATCAGAAACCGTTCCAACATACATCGAGGACTCTTTATTACATTGCATTGCTATTCCGTTAACCAAAAGCTTCGTTTGCACATAGCATATCACAACCACTGCGTTCGAATCTTCCAAGATCAAGGAAGTTTTTAAATTACACCAAATAGAGCAATGGAGGCAACCGAATCTATTTGCACGATGGGTGGCCACTCTGCAGTTCGAACTTACTGTTGCGGAGAGCATTCAACCACACGAGAAACATAGCTGTTGGCAAGCAATAAACTCGACTCGAGCAAGAACCATGCGGGATACTTGAACCGGTTTCATTTGGTGCTTTTGCTTCGTATCCGTCTTATTTCTCTATATTTTTGTACAGCTAACTCCAGCTGCATACTGGAGCTGCAAAACCTCTAGATACGATCATGCCCTCTCAGTTGATCATAAAGATCTAGATCTTGTCGCTTCAATACGCACCGCCACACGTCTCCATAATGATGATGACGGTGATGAAAGAACATCGACCGTAGTAGTAACAGCTTTCCTAGCACCAGCAAAAAGAGTAGCTGCCGATCGCTATCTACCGAGCATTCAAGCGACAAAAGAGCTCATCATCATGCTCATCTACCTAACACCTGGTACAGTATCTTCCTAGTCGATCGGAGCGGACGCATCTGGTGCGTCACTAATCATGCCGCCGTACTTCAATCTTCATCCATGTAATAGCGACGCAATGAGTTCTACATTTTAGTCAACGCTTTGCAAAGACGTTGTGGTGCACATCGTTCTAATCGTTTCGTTTTTTTCTATCTACTTTTCCTCTGCTTCCAGGTAAGTCCGACGGATGTGCTGTTAATCAAACCGGAACACCAAACGATCTCAAGCGTCATGTGGTGGTAGTATCGTGATTTAGCGAGCTCTACGACCTCTAAAACCTCACAACTGGTAACAAAAAATCAATTACACATAACCCACGTGTTAAGTTCAGGGACCCGCTTCGACGTTATAACTATCGGCTCCAAATAACGATTTGAAGCGTTTGAAGCTTCCATCATAGACGGTGTTGAGTTACAACCCGACTCCAAACTGTCAGATGAGCCAATGTTCCGCATGTTTGCTCAGTCCGCTCCGGTCAGTTTACTTCCTGCTCCGAAGCACCTACCTGGCGATAAATCTGTCGTTCGACAACCATCGGCATGCTGTGCCGAACTTCCTTTCCCCCGGTGTCCACCATTTCCGCCGGCCCAATGTCAAACACCGTGCCGCCGTCCAGAAGCAAGTGGTGCTGAAAAATGACTCCCTTTTATTCCTTGCTTCGTTTTAACCGCCTCCGAGCATTGGAAGATCAAGATGCTGTAAAATTCAAACGTACCTTCCGAGCTGGAATCGGGTTTAGTTACGCATTATACACACTTCATTACATTTGTTTACCATCGTTTTTACGTTCGATCTGTGCTCGGTGTGCTTCTTATCTGTACGAGCATTTGGGGCGGGCATTTACGGTCGCGACCAAGGAAAAAACGCATCGCAATCTTCTTGCAACGATACTCGAACCGTAACACCACAAATCTTCCGTTCGGAAGCACCAACGGCAGCAGAATAATTACTTTTCCTCCGTAGTATACTCTGGCTGCGTTTGCCCGTCCACAACCCGCATGCACCTCGCAACGGTTGGCGCTGCGTTAATAATTGGTCACAGCTTCGGGGGTCCTTCTTTCTCCTTCGAGTGGCTTCTGGACGCATCCAATGCGTGGCCCCGTGCAACGATGCACACGATGGTAAAGCAGACGAAAAATGAAGCGTCATAAAACATTATTGTCTTTAAATAAGAAGAATAATTGATCGGGACCGAGTGATCACACTGGCATTAAGAGGGACGCGCAAATTGTCTTGCACGAAGCTGCACAGGATGCTTCAGAATTTCCTGGGGGATAATATATTGCGGAATGTCTTATGTTTTCGTGGTTACTGTTCTTACTTCTGATGGGTTTGAACGAGTACACAATTTGGTCCTTTTACATTTACCGCTCAAAAACCCATCGGCAAGTTGCATTTTCTTATGCACCTATTATCTTCCCGTCGTCTAATGCTCCCGATATGTTTCTAACAAATGTTTTCATTTATTATTTCCATATTTTACGGCAAATTCTGCCAAAAGACCCTTTAATAATTTTATTCTAATTGCTCAAAAACTGTGTAATTCTAAGCAAACTATTAAACTACAGCAACAACTCGCACCCAAATCACTTAATTCCCACCCAAAATGGGCACGCAAAGTTATTTTAATAAAACACACCATTAAAATGCATGTCTCATGCATCGCCACGATTGCGACACCAATGCGACACCGGCGGAAAATCGTGCCGATTAAACTTCGTGCAACAAGAGAAAAATCAATTCTACACTTTTAAAACCTTCAAGGAAATAAACGCAAATCGTCAGATTATTTACATAACAAAACCACCAAAAAATTGACTCGAATGTGCTGTGCTGGGCTCGTGAATGTCACCTGTGCAAACGAAATGCAGGAATTAAATATGCAAATCGCGCAAAGCCGTACGGACAGACGATAATGTTGGCGGGAAGCAGCAATCACGATCCACCGAGGTCTCTGTTGCACTTTCAACAAAATACCTGTAAGATGATCTCATTTTAATGATAATACCTGTACGAGGAACAACCATTTCCGACGGTTATGTCTTTCCCGGGTTTTTTGTTTACGCTGAAACATATTTTACATAAATAATTTAAAAATCAGCGCCTTATGGTGCTGACAATATTTGTTAGCTTTCGTTTTTTTTTTGTAAAAAGATACCCAGCAACAACAAAAATGGCAACCAAAATCCATTTTCACACACATCACGCCGGACGCAGTGCAATGTAAGATTTTTTAAATGTGGAAGAAAAAATAGCCACAATTAAGCACACATGAAACAGTCGCGAATGTTTCACGCAGCACGATCCTTTCAACGCTCGAGCATTAACTTTTGGGGTGAAAAAAAAAACCATGTCGCTTCCCACCGTGCGACAAAATTAACCACAATTAATTTCTGCACTCATCGCTCAAGAACCGGAGACGTCGAATTTCATGCCCTTCCTAAAACAACGGTACCTGATATGCTGCCGTCCCGAAGGCCGCCCCATCCGCCGGGTCAGGGTCCCCGGTTAATCCAAACATCTCCCCGCGACCCGTAACGCAACGAGACACGAGCTGCACTCATTTGCGAGTGTATTAAATTTGCTAAAACTGGAAAATGATGCACCGGTGCGCCGTGCGGTGCTATAAAACAGCCCTGCTGCACGTCCGCATCGCACCGCTAATGGGACGGATACCTCGATGGGTGGTGAGACAACCCATGTAAATGGTGCTCCGAAGATGAAACTCGATCCTGGCAGCAACTTCGTCGGTCAGGCCAAACGGAACCAGAGCGGATGAAGTACTTCGATCGCGGCAATAAGATAGGCACGCACCCATAGGGCGGGCTAACTCGAAACGCCACATGCCGCTCCGCATTCAGTGTCAGTTTTATTAGCCCGGTACTTTATACCCCGGTACTGCTGGGTAATAAACAAAAACACACGATTCCTTGGAGTGGAAATGTAATACTAGATCGTGAAAGTCGCCCGGTGTGGTCAGCGACCGGTACACACAACGATGCGCAAATTTTACCGCGTACCAGTACGTTCGCCTTTTGGAAGCATAAAATAAATAGTGTTAATTAGTGGCGCGTTTGATCGAAGATTCCTGTTACAAACCACGGTAGTACCGGGGAACTAGTTCATGCATCCTAATCACCATCACATACCATCTCCCGGGAGAGATCCACTCAGAGATCCCACTTTCTACCGTAAAGATCATGCAATTTTCTAACGCACTCTACCACTACCTTTGCTCCGATTTTTTCACCCTACATGATCGCCATCAATTGGACTTTGTGCAAGAAATAAATGTACTTCATTAGCTCCTCTCATCGAACCCGAGAATCCGGGTTGGGATGATTGCGATGCAAAACAACACCAACAATAAAAAAAAAACAACTCTTTCTGCACGTGTCCCATAGTACCACACGATCCGTACGAAGCACCACTTTAAAAGACGCTGGGGTTAAATCGCGAGGTTAACAAACTGAAGCCGCTTTACACAGCCCGGCTCTCCTTCCGGGCGATTGGTGCAATCAATTCTGCACAGCTTCAGCACACTACCAAGTAGTGCAAGATTAATGCAATTGTCACCACGCGCCAGCCCGAACGTTCTACGCGATCTGACCCAAAAGGGAACTCCGCCGTTGCTTCCATCCCTCCCGGCGGGTGAAAATGGATCTTTCTGGGGTGCTGGTTTTGCAATCTAGCACGGAGCACAGAGTTGCACCGGGGCTGGTAATGATAATTTATGACTATTTGTTGGAACGAAACAGCCTCCTCTTATTGCTGTTCATTTGGCCTCTTTTCGATCTTGACACATTGCCGATGATTCATGCGGATCGCTTCTATTGTTCCGTTCGTAGCTCCACGTATGGGTGTATGGGTGATGCACTATTAACGGTAAGATGCAGTAAGATAAGTTCCACTCTAGTGACACCCACTGCGTTGTGCGGTCAATCTGAAGCTTCGAAGGTGGGCGATGTCTCGACAGGTAACAAATTGACACCTTTGGCACTAATGTTTCCTGTTGCAATCTTCTGTATGTTGCAGAAGATTCTTGCCTTTATTTGCATCTAATCTACTGCTTATTGGACATCTCTGGGCAGTCTAGTGTTAACGGTGGTGGTCTTAACTAGACAGAGTGGTACTGGCTCTCACGCAGATCTTACTCTAGAACTCATGTTTTTAAAATCCAGTAACGGGTATAACAGAGGAAAGCCTTAAATATCCAAAACCTCAGGAAGATTGTCCCAGTTCTAAAACGAATCCAAACTAAAAAAATTGGTAGGTAATAGCGACTTTAATTCTCTACAGTATCTTTAATATATATTCTTCAAAAATTGTGATATCTTCACGAGTGGATCATTATTAAGCTAATCCTTTACCCCCGAATCGCATTACCTTGATGTCACTTTAAATGCTCGTAATCGTTTTATGCTCATCCAACGCCAACATTTGATATCTCCAGGTATATGAAGAAACCACAACGTCAACACACATGTTTTCTCACCCAGAACGCACACTTCGCTTCCAGTTTAATATGGACCATTTTCACGACTCCAATAATCGTCACAGCATGCGCCCATTTAGGGCTAACGTTTAAAGGGTTCCGTATCCAACGCGCCATCCCGTCACCCGCACGAAGTAATCAGACGTAGTACAACTCCACCACTCCAATTTGGGCTCATTTGTCATTTATACGCCCGGAATTGCCTCCAGCAGCGTCCATCCTTGAATGGATCCGGGTGTTTCTGTTTGCTGAAGCAACCATTTTCGCAATCAAAAGTAAATTTTCGTTTAATGAGATCTGACCAATACAAAGTATTTCGGGATCTTGCACTTCAGAGAAGGGAGAGAAGGGCAGCTGAGAACGAGCATTAGTCTCAATGCTCTAATTTTCTGCCTCACTTTAATATACTTTCCTTCCAGTACACACATACACGCTGCCATTTGTTCCGCATGTTTCGACCAGAATGGGTTTTGATCTTCCGCTTCATGCGGTGCAATAAAAGTAATCGCCCGGAATCGGTATTATGCGTGGCTACAAGTTTGCTGACGCCTGGCACACAAGCACGTGGTCACGATGTCGATTAGCGGTGATGTCTTCCTACCTGTCCGTGTTTCCCCACAGAGCTTCTCAGACATAATCATCATTGTGTCCTGAGGAGATTTCCGAATTAAAGAAACTGCAGATGGTTAAACTCCGTTCCCTCCCGGTGTGCTTCCATTGAGACCATCCGGGCGAACCTGCTATCCTGGATGTCCTGTACCGGTCCAATTAGTATGAGGGATTAATTAAGCTCCGCAGAGTGCGGAACCGAGAATCGGCAAACGACCTGAGCACCAACTGCATTGAAGATCTCGAAAATGGATCGTTTTTTCCTGGATGAGGAACACAACCATACTGCGTGGTTCCATTTTCTTAATCCCTTCATCCTACGCAAAGATTCTTGCGGGAAAGATTGCAAAATCGGTTCGATACTGCAACTGCGGTTGCATTAGTCGCACGGAAACACATGCAACACGCACGTACCGTATATGCCCGTATCCTGCCGATCGAACGCCCTTGCTTTCTGGCTGGTTAAAAGGTGGCTAAAGCTGTGGGCCGAACGTAATATTTATGTCCAAGACATTTTCGGGGAACAACTTCGATGGCTTTTCTTTCTCTTTGTTCTCGTATTTCTTTGCTTGCATTGCAGCGGATTATGCAGTAGATCAGACAATGCAGTGCAAAAAAAACTCAAACGCAAGACGCATCGGAGTTGCTTCTTTCTTTGTTTTACGACCACTGTTGCACTGATTTTCGTCTGGAACACACGCGACAACGGATCGAAATGTTTGTGTAGGCGATAAAAAGCTCGGCTACTTTTGAGACCTTTTTTCTTGTGCTGAATTTACAACATGTCATCCCATAATATTATTTAGACCCACACAAACCTCGAACTGGTTTTGAAGACTTGTGCTCCACGGTCAAAAGTTTGGTTTTTGCGCTTGTTTTAACCCCGCGGGAGAAAAACGTATCAGCAACCGGCGAAATCCTGACTGAAAGAACCAACGTAGAAGCCTGTAAATGGTTGTACTTCTTTTTACGATTTTACGACCCATCGAACTCCAATCGACAATAGCTACCTTTAATTAACTACATTTCCAATCACATCGTGCTGATGTGTGTGGCGTGTAGAAAATCAGACCACATTTTATAGCGTTGACACAGCCTGTGTACAATTATTCCATAACCCCTACCAAAGGCTCAACGAACGATGGCCACTCTTTCAAGCTAGCGGCTTACGGCTCCCGCGAACGTAACATTTCAACGGAAGTGACAAAACCTTACACGATCAAATAAAGCAGCCACACTAAATCTACTACCTGCGACGATGACTAATGAGACGATAAATGGAGTCTGCGACAGGTTGCGGCCGGATCGGGACAGTCAAAGAGAATGACATTGGTCCAATAAATCCATAAAAAAGGCATTTTAGTAGCGTCCAAAGTAATGAATGCTTTTTTCCCCCGGACGCTCAATTTTGTGAGCTGCGTTTTGTTTTCCCTTTCCCCAGCCGTACCAAAGCATCCGGTGAAAATTGTCAAAAATCACTCGCAGTCGTCGACGACGTCGCTTGCTCGCCTGCTTGGACAGATCGAGATGCGACCGTTTTTTATGATCGTTGCTCGGGAAGAAAAAAGTGGTAGCCATTTTAAACAAAGCTTGAAACTACGAACACGGCTTTAAGGCTGACCGTCCAGCCCAGGCAATAGTTCGGGACTTGCCCGAGAGGTTATCGGGAGCAAGGTCGTAAATATGTTTTATGTTGCACCTCCCGGCTACATACACCGTTGCTGCCAGCTGAGGTTCAAAGACCTCCACGCGGGGAAGTCTATAAAAGCAGCGGTTCACTGATTTAAAAACAACAGCCCCCAATAATAGGTTCGATGTTTTCCGATCATCGGGAGTCGATTGATTTTTGTGTTACTTACGAAAAACACACCGTGCCTGAGGCCGTTTCCAGAAATCTATTAACGAAACCCTCGGTGCTCCGTGCGGTCGCATCCTGATCGATCTGTTGAATGTCGTATATGATCTTGCTATCCATTAAGGCATGCTCGGGAAGGGGGAATGACTGCACCAAGAACTTAATGTTGTCTGCTGCAAAAAACTAACAAAACAAAAGGAAAAAAAACGAACGCTTGTTAGGAGAGAAGGGAATTAATTATTTTTTAATTATTATTTAAATTTGTGATAATCATCATCATTAATTATCTTTTGCCCCTCTATCTGGTCAGAACTATTATAGTTCTTCTAAGAATAGTGTTGGAAACTATTCGTCACCTGGGGAAGTTCTCCTACAGGTGAGCTAGCGATCTAATACTCGTGAGCACCGCAGATTGATAGAAGTTGTGAGCATCTCACCCAGGGTATCCGTACCTTCTGTCAAATTAATTAATCAACGTTAGTGAGACAGAGTGATGTAGTCGGCAAAAGCTTACTCGATTTAATTGATTTGGTCGCAAGAGTACGGTCTTCGATTTTTAGCTGACCGTTGACTTGGTTTATGCAATATTTTTAAACCTTGGTCTACTTCCCCTGAGCATCTATCTTCTCTCAGTGATCTAAACTGTCTAAACTGATCTAAGGTGTCAGAGATCTAGCGAAATATTCAGTTCTATACACATGGAGCTCCACAGTCTAGTCGTTATTTGAACACAGCTTGATTGCGTTTCTGAATCGTGTATTTACCGCTTCTTCTATTCTATTTGTTCTCATAGTATTAAAACACTCACCCTCCACTCAACCTATTAAGATAACATAAACGGTAAACAGTGTCCGTTCTCCGGCGGCAAACTGTTTGTCTTGGAGTATGTTTCTGATGTTTCTTTTCCACTTTTAGCCCAAACTAAAAATACCCACAATGTACAACACAACACCTAACGGATTCCGAAGGCTTCCGGACAACACCAAACCTTTGGAAAGTCGAAAAACAGACAACGAAACTGTATTCATAACTCAGGTGTAAAGCTTTTTGGACCCCCAGTTGACAGTAATCTTAGCGGACCAGAACAACAGAACGCCGTTGGAGACGTCGCGAGACTTCTTGAGCGAAAGGATTTTGACAGATTTATGGTTCGCGCAACGCACACACGTCCGTTTCCAGCGGTGAATAAGCTGACAGCGCAACCGGTAACCATCAAACGAAGTCTTAAGAGAAAGGAACCGGCACACTACCGATTGATCAAACGGTAATAATTACTTTCACCTGGATCAGTCGGTGTGGAATATGATCGACTTTTCCATTCTGATCGGATCAGCTACGGATTGCGCACGGTGACTTTAATCGATTTTGATTGACGAATGCATGCTTATCGAATTACCGGCCAAAACATGTTGCCGTTCTCGATTAGACATGGTCCATTTGCACGTTTCCAGCGCACATTAACCGGTTGTTTAAGCTCAGCTCTTCCGCTAAAATGTTCTGTTCCTTTGCTACCTTTTCCGCCGATAAGCGCTGATGGCTTAATGAGAAACACATTAAATTAATTTATCCAACCACAACAAAGGACACATTTCTGATAATCTGTCATCTTAAAGGGAGTTTTCCCTCCCACCGTTGGTAAAAAAAAACAGAAGGCATGCAGTTAATGTAGCAGATTGTGATTTCAGTCTCCTTTTACTCGCGGCCAAACACCGTCTGGGGGGTCCTTAAAGTGCCGTCATGCTCTTTTTCTCCCCCAGCGGATGGAGAAAGGATTTGCACCGGTTCGAGTACGTTCGGCGGCTTTACAACCATAAACAAACAACAATCTCCTACCATCGCATATCGACGTACGTTGCCACCCTTCATCATCCCCGGTTCCGGCGATCCGTTCTGGTAGCTTTTATGTGCAGCATTTTCACGACCCCGCCCGACGACGAATCCCGCCGGTTCGGGCTTTTGTCAATGCGAATATTTTTATTTGTACAACCCCGTAATGGATGCCGCCTTTTGGGATTGCATTCGATTGTGCACATTCACTTGTGCCGGGTTGCCCGTACCGAGTGCCATTCTCCTCCGATCGATCTCGTTCAGTTCGCGGGCAAAACAGTGTGCATTGGAATGAATTTGGAGATTGTTACACTTCGAGCGCAGCGCACTTAAGCCGCCCTTTTTTTACTTGTTTTTTGAGTATTGAGTTTCACCTGACATGACTTATGAAAAATGATCCTTCGGTGCGAAAGGAGCTGGAATGTTATTAAACAATTTAGTCCTCAAGAGAATGGCCTTTCTCTCATTTTAGGAAGATGGATTCGACGGTCCAATTTCCAGGAAACAGCCTTTCTCTTCCAGTGCCGAGATTGGGATTTTAATTGCAACAGATGTGTTATCTCTTAACTGCACAATAATCTCGGCCGGAATTTTGGTATCTTATAATTTAAGTCGACAGCTTTGGAACCTTCTTACACCCTAACGAAGTGTTATGCAATAAATCCGAAAAATAACGAGCTCGTCTACGCTGTGAAGCTATAATGCGAACAGTGCAATAAACCCCAGAGAAACGGACAAACGTATTGATGATCGTAGACGCGTGCAACCTCGTCCTAAATCCCTTACCCGAAGGAGTATAAAACTATTACGCAGAAAATCCTACCATCCTGTTGTAAAAATGTTACGCAAAAACCTAAGCCTCATCTGCTACCTGTCCCGATGCCACAAGTTTACGATAGCAAATTGTGTGTTTTTTTTTTTATTTTTGCAAATCCACACGAAAGTACGAACCGTGCCGACATTGCCACGATCGAAACGCCTGTCCCAATCTGTCGACCGGTCTTTGACACCGGTCCCCAAAAGCTCTCTACCACTTCACCAATCTTTCGCGCCCGATCCTAATTGCTAGCGATCACGCGATTTCGCGCATCCCTCGTAAACGCGAACACTCCGGAAAGCTAAACCGGATGATTAAATTTATTCACACTCCAACCCAAACCCCGTAGGCACATCTGCCCAGGGTAACCGTCGACTGGCAGGAACCTGCCGATACTAATTCACGCCATGCGATCGGTCCTATCGGCCAGCGGAACAGGTTGCCCTGAAGCTTTACATTTTCCTACCTGATAAAGGTTCGGAGTTTCCCCGTGCGAGCAACAGTCACCGTTCGCCCGCCCGCGACTGAAGCTACGGCAAGTGTTTTGCAAAAGTGTGTGATGAAGCTGCAACGGCGCATGCACGATCAAATGATCGCCATTTTTTCTGCGGCCGAAACTACCCTTCCACGATTGCCCATCCAGAAGCGCCTAGACCTGGGCCGCCCTCCAGGGAAATAGTCCAGAAGCAGTAAATGGGGAGCGGCAGATAGAGTGCAACCTCCAAGCGCGAATAATTAATGATAGGCGGTCAGGTCGGAATTGCCGCTGAATAGAGATGGAAGCGGCAAGTAAAATTCTGTACCTCTTTATGGTATCTACCATGTCTTTCGGACCGACGACTGAGTTCGTCCGTGTTTGTGGTAAATTGGCACTGCTTTCTACTTTATTAATGACCTGATATGCGCGTGAATTTGCCACCGCCGGAATGGTACCGGCTCCTGCAAAAGGGAGGAGAACAACTTCACATTAATACGGTTGGGTGAGATTGAACATTGGGGCACGAGAGGATGGACGGAATTAGTCCCTGTCAAGAAACTGGATCCTTTGGCATACCCTTCACCGATCCAGCCGTTATAACGTCCGTTACGTACACAGCATCAAGCTGTCGCGGCCATCCATTTTTTTTTCTTTTTGCACGAAGGCTAGAAGTCAAGCAGCTCATGTTGCATGTTAGCCTTTCGAGGGAGCTGATTTGTGAAATCTCTCATTCTCGAACTCGAACTGTGCCGACAAACGGCCAGATCTAGCAACATCTGTTCCCGCATCCTCCTGACATGGTCATCATGAGCGGGAAAACACCATACCTCACTGTGGAGCACAAATTCTAGTGCCACCACGAACTTCAATCGATCTTCTGGACGAGCTTCTGGTGGTGGTTTTGGTCACTACATATCCTACCGTCACTATTGGCGCACACCATAGATCACCCACGGATCTGACATTCGGTCAAACGCCGTAGTTGCGGAGTTGCGTAATTTGATACAATTTCTGCACAGCATGGCACGGCTCCGGGCCCTGCTCGTTGTTCGGTGGTTCGTAGGGAAACTACCCCGGTGCTGCACTTTTATGTTGATGCTGTCGCATGGGCGAATCGGGATTTCTACCGACGGTCGCCTTTCAATTCAACCTCCCGTCACTCGGATGATAGAGTCACCCGTTTCGATCGATCGGTACCGCTGTCTAAAGTCGTTAAGGTTTCAGCGGGATACTAAATCGAACCCGACAAGCACCCGGTTCGTTCAAGTAGAAATGTTGCCTCTGCTTGTGAAGTCTACGCTGAGGGCAGGGTAGTCAATCTAGCTGGTTCTATTAAACAGGCGCTATAAGAACGATGTTTGGAAACCACTCGGTCAAAGACCATGTGATACTCGCATGGGATCACTTTGATTTACAACGGCACGAATTAATCCAGCCTTCAAGTAGGCGATTCCGCCAGCGGTGTCACCGGCGAACGACAATACCCGGACCGAACCCCAATCACTCCCATCCAGCGGGAAACACCTTGCCGTGACATTCTTGGTGCATGATGATGCGAACCTAGAGGAAACGTTGAAACAAAACAAAAAAAAAGATTAATTTCATCCCCGATAATCAGATAATCAGCGTAGTTCAGCTCAGATGTCGTAGGCTTACCGGCGAGACCTCCAAGGTGAGGTCGTATATCTTCGATCTAGCCTAGACGTTCAAACTGCATCGTACGGGCTTATGCTATTAGGTTTATGCTACGGAGGTCGGAGAGCCCAAACAAATGTATTATTCGTGGCGACAATCCAGCTGAAATGCTGAAGCCGCACATTTCGGGGTGGGATTTTATGTTGAGATCTTCATCCGATCGTTCTACCTCACAAACTAGACACCAGCACAGTGAATGAGGGAGAGATTGCAGCCAGCGCATACACTTCGTGCGTATATATTTCTGCATAAATTTACCATCATTTACCCACTCATAAAGGTATCGATCGATCGGTCGGTGCGATCAATTTGTTTGTCTCCAGAAATACCTAACCATTCTGCACAGGGGGGAGGATCGTTTTTAATGGTAGGAAATAACATACGGCGAAACGAACATCAAAATGCAACCAACAACTTCGCAAAAGGGACTTTGTCTTGCATAAACAGCCCGTTCACTATCGATCGAAACGATCGATCGACAGGACCGATCTGCAGTCGGGTGGAAGCACCCTGGAAGGATGCAGTATGCACCGCACCAACTCAAACCCTTCAATAACAACAACAAAAAAACCTCCCAATGTCATGCGATCTTTGCTGCGTTCGCATAAATCAAAAACCGACAGCCCAGATTCTTTGCACCGTTACCAACCGCTGGTGCTGCCTTTTCAATTGACAAACAGCGTAAGACAATGCAAGCTGTGGCGCGTGGGTGCAACATGCATTGATCGAGTCGCGCTCGCAGCAAAGCGTCTCATGTCGTCTGAACAGCAAGACAGTCAGACGGATTAAGACCCGTCCCGCGGACGAAACGCGTACCGCGTTTGCTCCGGTTGTAATTTTCGTTGCGATTATCTTTGAATGCAAATTTAGTGTCATGCTCAAGGTTTGTTGTGTCCTTATGAAGTAGTGGGGGGTGGCTTGGAATAAGAAGGCACCGAGTAAAAGAAAATTATTGATCAGTATGAGTGGGTGTTTTCCATTGATTATTGACCGCCTAGGACGGTGTGCTTGCTGGAGATGATGGAGTCCGATCATTTCTCCGGACAATCTTCAATTCCCCACTCCAAATTTTTAAACAAATGAATCACAGTTCCTCAAGTTTCCCAAAGTGTCATTAGTGCGTATTAAATAATTGTTTGACATTACCAACAGTCCGACAAAAGCCATCTCTCATTGCCTATGTCTAAAACAACCCCTTCTAAAACAGAGACGCAAGTTATCCAAATGAAATTTGAGACATTGGCTCGACTCCTCTCCGGTTTCCTTCCTTTCAAATTGAGCAATCAATCTTTTGGATCCACCGGTCTCCCGAACGAAACATGTTCCAATCCGCACCATTGTACATGGTCACAACCAGTAGAGAAACAAGCACGATCCAACAAATTCATCCCACTGTCACTTTTCATTTCGATCATAATTTCAACGATACCATACGCAATCCACCACACGCGCTAGCATGCATTTTTACACCATCTCCACCAACTCGCTTTCCAGCACCGTGACCTCCGGTAGGATAGCGCAAAGGATTAATCGGTTAGCATAAATTTCCCAATCGAACCCTATAATTTAACACTCCACGCGCATGCACTGATGCACCATCGAAACATGCGCTCGGCGACAAAGGAACGAGACTCTAGCTTCTTCAGCAGTTCACTCCACTCATGGCAATAGGAGAGATGGAATGCAACACCAGTTGAACGCATCTCACTTATCAACCGTTGCGTCCGGGCACTACAAGCAGCTGACCATATCCCAACACGCCGTGAATCACTCCTACCAATGTGCTCCTCATAACCATCCAGTCGACCCATAATTATGGCTCATAAAATAGAGGGTCTCTCTGTACCACGGACCCACACCGTCATGATGCAGATCGTTTGCCCATCTGTGGTTGTGAAGGGTTTACACGGGAGTTGGTAATAATAATCCACCCGACGCAACATGCATGTCTGTGAGTCTCCACAACTGTTGCCAATGTTTGTCCAGTTTACACTGGGCAATAAAAACGCAGTTCGGCGGAACGTTCAGCTGTTGCAGCTCTAGTTAACCGGTAGTGGTTGGTTTTTTCCCTTTTAGACGATATTCTCTCCCGCAAAACGATGAATTATAACATCGTCGGTGTCGTGTAGCGTTAATTTAAAATTCATATTTTATCATCATCCTTCCAACAGTAGAGCGCATCTTTGAACATTCGTTCAGTACCGCTTCTAGATCTGTCACAATTAACATGTTCCGCTGGAAGCCTTCTCTTTTCAACACGGTGAAACGAAATTAAACGCTAAAAGTAATCCTGGAACAGGGGAACTCTCTTGGTAGCTAGTGACCTACACTGGTGCTGCTAACATCTTTGGGCTTCCATGCTGTCAACTCCAAATCAGTACACATTCCAGCACGAACATCCTTTCCGAACTCTTTCAGCGAATCATTCAACTCCCAACCACTCGAGGTCTGCAATCTGGCCTCACCTTGTGCCTGTGCCAGAAGATCATGCCCTACCCTCTATTCACCTTGGCATTTTTAATTAGCACCTCATCCCAAGGTTCATTCCCGTTCGATTTGCGGTCACGGCGGCTGTACGTCGATCAACGGTGCAGTTTGTTGCACTGTTCCAGCACCGCAACAACACTCACTCCTGCTCCCATCCTCAAGGTTACCACACCGCACCAGAAAACGACACCATTGCGTACTATTTGCCTATCAGCATCCCATGGTACCCATGTTCATCCGGATTCCGGTTCGAGGCTTGCATAGATAAATGTGGTCATTTTGTGCCCGCCGGTCATTAAACGCTCCGAGGATGTGAGGCTGCACTTCTCTGCTGGACATCAGCTTCCGCATCATCCACCTTTGCCGGAGGCCAACAAGCGTGGCCAACGATTACCCTGCGGGGCAATTATAGACACTAGCGGCCATTTAGATGGACGGATTCTTGCGAAAAGGAAATAATGGTGGTCGAAACCGTTTGACTTGGTCGGTTTGCCTGGTGGAAGCATAATTTCCATCATCATGCTGTCCAACGGGTTCGCTGCAAAAATTACCATTCGGTACAAAGTAGTGGCGATTAAGAGGTGATGTTTGGCAGGAAAGCAGGTTAAAATGTGGATCTCATTGCCGGGTATATCTGTTGGGTAATGCGTTTCATACTAGTAGGGCAACTCAATTTATACAAACTATCTGTTTGCCTCCCAAGTGAAGACTGTGAAACATTCAAGTCAATTAAATTTCATTTAACATCATCCCAACAACCATCGATCCGACAGTCCGATTAAATCTTCCTAGTAATGCCGTAGCGTTTTAGCGATGCCCATTTCTCATAAGAAACGCACCACCCCAGTTGGCACTTTAACGCTTCCGGTAACCACTAAAACCTTCATTCTCTTCTTACATGATCAGTTGCAGCGAACACGCATGCTTTTCTCCGGGCTTCCACTTAATTAACGTTCCGACACAGCGGCACAAAACAAACACCTGCGTGCGTGTACCAATAGCCCAACCGATAGGCATTTCAAACAACGTCCTCTAGGAAATGCGCAATAAAACATCGACAAAATTCCTATTCTTACATCACAGCTTAAATTCTTCGAACCTAAATTCCAACCCCAGCCGTACGTGCGGAAGGGAAAGCCTCGAAAGTTTAATTACTCTTCGATAGAAGATAAAACTAAAAGCCACATCTCGTGTGGCTGAGTGTGCGGTTCGATACTTTCCTAATCCTGCCACACAAAGCTGCTGTCCGAAGGAGGGGTTTTGTTTCCCTTTCGCTTACGTGCAAATTGCATTTCTTTGGACGAAAAGTAACCACCGTACGGCGAACATTGTTAACGAATGGATAGGCTAGTGTTATTTTTTTCCGAACTCGTGATCGATGAAGTGTGTTTCCCAGTGGGCATACCGATTTTTGCCAGCAAATCGTTTGATACGAAAACATTCCCATTAGCCATGCGCAAGTCACCAACGCTTGCTAAAGGTTAGGCGCAAGTTCTTGGCGCAAGCACTATTGGCGTAGCGTTTATCGAGATACGAGTTTTGAATTCAATTTACTACCTTCGTTGGAGAATTGTCCTGTCTCCTGGTGTTTTTTGCCTGTTTTAGAAGGCGGGCGGTGTCTTTCTGTCCAGCAAGCAGCACGATTTTATTGGTTCGTGTTTGCCAATCGATAGCTGAGAGGATAAAGTAGTCACCATATTACTATTAAAATCGTTCTACTGTACCGAGGTTAGGTAACTCACCAGATCTGAATTACTAACCCGACAAAATATTGGAGAATTTCGTCCACTCTAAAACACACTCAAAAACGACTCCAAAGAAATGGAGTAAAGATAAAAGATGCATTAAATTGGGTTCTGAAGCAAGCTGATACTAAAACTGCAACCGATCTAATGTGTCTATAGTCAAGTACCTTAAGGTAATTCTGACTGTTTACCTTAGACTATTCAACAAGTCACCATAAACATACTACTTCTTGGGTGTTGTTAAACTTCTTGGAGCTTCTGAGCTAAAAAGGAATTGAGTGAAGCCACCGACATATCGAACAGTTCATCTTTGTCTCCTGCAATTGCGTCACAAATCTCCACCAACCACTATTCAACCTACTCAACTCCGTTCCAGAATAAAATGTCCCCCTGGAGCATTGGGAGTGCAGATCGCGGTATGTGACACGAAGAAAAATTGATCAACTTCTGATACTTCTGAACACAACAAAAAAAAACCGGATCATATCCGGCGATGGGTGAGCAGCTTCTCGTTTGTTGGCGTATAATAATTGTCCCAGCAGTTCGAACAACCACGATCGATCGCATAAGTTCGTTACGCTAAATACCACCAACAAACGGCCCGTCACACTGTGGGCGACGGTTTGGAGATGGAGGATTAACTACTGCAACAAAGCTAGCATAAATAACTCTTCGTCGCGGTCACGATCAGGGTGAGGAAAGTATAAAACTACACCGCTTACAATCAGGTGGTCACTTTTAATCCGCGAATCAATCAGACGTACCGCAAACTCGGTACCCGGGCGTGTTATCACTGGTCGTACATCTTGTGTGCCCATCTTGCGGCACTGACGGGCAACCCAAACCACGTACCCACGGTCCCCATACAGCCAACAGGCAAACAGGGTTTGCCTTATTTATTTCCTTGCTAATAAACATCAATCGCTTCCGAGCGAGCCGATGAAAACCTGGCGTGCACACATTTTCGCGATTTTCATTCTTCCCCGTGATGACTTCGGTTACTCGTTGACTCGTCGTTTTTGAATCTGATCCTATCAATATCGTCAATCTGCTTGCGGTTCGTGGTTTCACGATCCCGCGCTCATGACGCGCTCGTTCGTAAAAAAGAAGCGCGCCACCTACTCCCGCCGGCAAGAAGATGGTCATGGTCATGATTTCATGAGCGTCTCCAGCTAGACAGTTTGATTGAAAGCACCCCGTACCGCACCCCGCGCGCACTGCACATTCTTTAATCCGAACAATTCTGCCGCTGTACGGGTGGCACAATTTGTATTACTTTCCGCGTCCAGCCAAGACACGGGATCCGCGTGATCAAGAGCAACCTGTTGCACGGTACGGTTTTGCTAGGCTTCTGACAGCGGTAGGCCGGAGTGTACGTCAGTTTTAATGAGCATTAATTGACAAACGGGCCTCTTTCACGGTCCGATCCAGTAACCGGAGTGCCTGAGCGCGGAGTGTGTGTTGTGTGGCTGCGGGACAGAAGAAGCATAATTTCGATCGGGAAGGCAAAAGATAAATGTAATGCAGCTTCGCATAAACCAGTATCGGAACCTTGATCGCTAGGAGTGGAAGAACCTGATCCGCTGACGTCCTTCCGGTGAGGTAATGGACTCTGGTAATGGTAATGGGCTCGTGGCGACATCCACATGGAGTTGGTCGATAATCGGAAGATTAGATATACTTTCAAATTCATCTAATGTTAAGATGATATCACGAGTGTTGTGCTCTGCCAGTGACAAGAAAATGAATCTGAGCTACATTTCGTTCCACTTTTCCATTCGTGCACTCAAAACATGTAGTGAACAAAATGCTGGACAAAGCACATCTGCATCCCATTTTCTGCAACTATTCTATGTTATTAAACCAATCAGTTGAATGTGAAGTAAGACACTTAGGGAAACCCCTTTTATTGGTTCCCATGACGATAATGACTGTATGTTCCGACCCTAAACTATCACACAAACATCATGAGAGTCATTTTGTTGTTGACCTAGCGCAAAATAAACACATCCGTTGCAGTATGCTAGAATTGCAGTCGGAACACGGTACGCACTCGTGGAGAAATTTTCCGTCCACGTACACCGGGCCCCGACATAACTCCAAAATAATAGCAAACACATGATAATAAAACTCACATGATTACGCTCTCCTTCATCTCGCTCCCGCCAACAGCGGAACAGTAAGAAAGATGTTTGGAAAAATCAGTCTTCCTACTGCCACGACCCATTCGAATGCGAACACAACTCGGCGAATAGTCAGCTGTGTGACGGGTAGCGCGAAGAACTTCTCCCGAGCTCGGCTGGATGGGCTACGTCCGCGCGAAAGCCTAATTACCAACCAGGCCGTCCGGCTAATTGCCTCCCTTTTACCATGCCTAATGGCCGCATCGAACGACGAGTGGACGAGCCTGCTAACATCTGTCCGGTGCGTCTACGATGTGAGTGACCACCGCAACTAACGGTGTTCCCGAGGTGCCAGCCCCAACTTCAACTTTGACTCCCCGTACCAAGCCATCTCAATTTTGCACGACGGAACCAATTTCCGACGCCGGTGTGTCTTCCGTCTTGGACATATCGTGCACATGCTACACCACGGGACAATGTTCAATGACAAGCGGACGGACATAGACATACTCGTGGAGAGTTGCACTCGTTCGTTTGAAAATGCATAAATAATCCGATTAGACGGGAAAACTGAGGTTGGTTTTGCTCCGTATTCTACAATCCCATCTCCAACCGTGAGGACACCGAGAGCTGTTGCCATCATCCGGAATGTATCCGGATCGGTGTAAAGTGAGATGTGTATGCTGTCCGAACCCGTTCGGTTCAAACCCATAAACCATCTGCTTAGCGTACAAAAACACACAATCCTTTCGCAAAAATCCTTTTCCACGCTCGTAACATCTCAGCGCACGGTGACAACCCGAAGAAACATGACATCGGTGCACATTGACAGGGCGCCGTAAGCCGTGACGGGGCTGCGTGGTAGTACTCTAAAAAGCCGTTCCAAAGTGGGCGCCCCGTAGTACGGCTGTGATTAAATGGGAAGGAAAATATATTAATAAGACCAGGCGAACGAAACCTTATGGGCCGCCGTAGTGCCGTAGGGTAGTCGACGGAGCACGCGTCACCAGATCGGGTGTTAATCAGAGGCATGTTATTTTCATTCCAACCGTGTCCAAAGCCCCACACGTCAAACTTTTCAACCTCGCAAACCCGAACGGACAAAGTGACCGGTTGATGACTCACTCTTGCTACGACAACTGGAACGCTTATTAAATGTGAATGTACAGCGCGGTTCATTGAGGCACGCACGTAATAAAAAATCGAACCCGTTCGATCATAAAGAAATATCACTTAAGATATCTTTTTTCGATGTTAGATCGATCAATTATCAAATCGAACGGGTGATTCTCCATCATAATCAATTGCCGAGTCTCTCTTATCAAACACCCTTCACTTTAGTTTTGATTTCCGATTTCACGCCACGGTTCCAGATACCGACAGCTTGCAGTACACGGTTGCAAAATCAATTTCAATCCCTTTCTATGCACTTCGCGTAAATCGCACAAAATCGAGTACCACGAAGTCCGAAACTGGGTTCATCACGAGCCCGAACCCGTCGGATTCGTGATAGCACGATGGACATAATTCCACCCTTTCCTTGTCAGTACCAGCTGTAAAGGGCCCAACCCTTCGCTATCGGATGGGTAGCAACCGCGTCCAGGAAGGTTCCCCCATCGAAACCAATCGATTTTACGCCTGCCTGCTGAACGAGAGGGAGAGAGAAAACCAAATCCGCCAGAGTATCTGCGAACGCCTCACAAACCCTGCACACAAAACCTATAACCCGGCCAGGTGTTGGAATTGGAACACAATCCATTTCGAAGGTTGCCAGCACGGCCAAGTTGGTTCCTTTCTCTCGGGTTGTTTCGGTTTATTTTTTATATTTTCTTTCTTGCACAGAAAGGTGCCGACAGAAAAACACCTTTTTATTTGACTCCCTTTCGCTGACCACACGCGAAATCCCCTGCCTCTGCACGGTTTTTTTTCCGAAGTGCTCTCAAATTGGAGCACCCTCCGGGAAGGGTGGAACGGGCTGGATAGAAAATTTACGATCCGATTAAATGAATCCCGATTTGCTTCCATCGGTTTACCGAGCGCGATTTGCACTAGAAGCGGTGTGCACTTTCTACCAAACGGATACCTTGGGTAGGCGAGAAGGGAAAGATATTGCATACCTTGGGTTGATATATTACCGGCACAACCCTAAAGGCTAGTAACAAGCTTCTAACCGCCAACATCCGGTGTCTTGTTTCTTGTGTCGATACTTCGATAGCGGAGAGATCTCACTGTACCTAACAGAAAAAGGTTACTACTTTAACAGACACTTATGTGAAACAAAGTAATCAATAATGTCCCCCAAGAGTCCCCTTTACTCCAACGACTTTAAGATCTTTTCTCAAGAAATGATCTCCAGAACAACAAGAACCTGCTGCTGCACGCGGTTAGCGTTAAGCAGTTGTTATTCATAAAATTAATCCGTCAATTAATTCTAACCTTCAAACACCTGCTCACAACTTCTAGATACATTCCGTCACAAAAAAGCACGACACACGCAAACAAGATGCGTGTGGTTGCAGACTTTGCGCCCGAAACCGAAAGTAAAAACCTGTTCCTGTTTTTTTGTGTTTTTGGGAAACCTTCACCAAACCACAAGGAATTAAATAACACTGTAAAGGGGAGAGATCTTGAATGACAAGATCCGATCAGAGCGAATTCCCGTACGAGGTGGCGTCCGACCCGCTTAAAACACCTCCAGAACACACACAAAAAAACTGGTAGGAATGGACGAAGCATGCTTGAAATCCTAATGCTCACCCCACCTCCCTTTGATCAGCTGATATGACCAGAGGGTGCTCTCGATTCTGGAACATCGCAGTTCATACATTCTCAACCGAAATTGCTCGTGGCGCTGGTATGTGGATTATTCGAGGACTGTCAAAACTGTGTTTTGAGGTGTGCACGAACGGATACTCCAAGGTTCATCACTCTTCCACGTGACACTGAGCCGAAACAACGATTGATTGACGAAGTGGCACATCATTGGTGAGCAGATTTCTCGATCGTTGGCTTCCAATCTTTCGCCAACCAAATGGACCCGTTTGTAAAAGGACATCCTTTGCGCGGGGTGTGCTGTAAGCTGATAAAATAAATTAAACATTTAATTGATTATCGGCAGACAAAGCTGGAGAATTCAGATTAGCGTGGAAAACTTGTTTGATGACTTGCAACTTGATTTACAGTTTTGTTGTTCTTAACATCTTCTTGATAGACTATTTCTTATATGACACTGTACAGCTTTCGACAAAGCCACGTACCGTGACAAAAAGTACCATTTCCTCTCGCCACGAAATGGTTCACTTCCTGGTCTCAGGTCATAATTCGATTTGCTGATTTTAATCGCAATTAAACTTCACCTTCGCCGTAAACCAGACATTCCTCGCTCAGTACAAGCGACAGTTTGTGTGAGCTAGCTGAAAGCCATTTCTCAAACCACTTCTACAAAGACCAGGAGACACCACAACACACATGGAGGGAATAACAAAAACTGGTCCCAAACGAATTGGCCCAGCGATGAGAAACGAAGCGGAACGAAATGGGAAACATTGCGCCATGAAGCCACGGCGAAGGCAAATCATCCTCCCGTACATCATAAATCAACCATCACCAGCGATGACGCGACTTCGGAGGCAAGTTTGCCGAGGGAATTCCATCCACGCTACGGAACCGCGTCGTTCGCCCGGCCGTATCGTAGAAATTTGATACATTTTTAAAGCATCATTTTTTACAGTATGATCCAAAAGCGCGCCTACAAAAGAAAGGAGAACTTATCCGAGCCAGCAGAACGTATCAGCAGCAAATCAGCGCAATATCCCAATGCTAGCCAAACGTTCGGACGCACGAACTTAATTACCTTTTGTACACCGATGCGCTTCTAAACGTTTCGATGAAGCAAGAGAGAGAGAGAATATTCGAAGGGATTTCTTTTTTCTTCTCGTTCCCTTTCGTACAGGTCCTACGGAAGTTGTTCATCTTTACGTTATGAGAAACTAATCACCTCCTAATAACGGTGCGCACGCATCGATTAATCACGATGATGATCCTTTCTTTGGGAACAACCGGTGTGATGCTGTCTGGAATGAGCCAGCCGCACAATGGATGCTTGGGAATTTTTGGGGGAAATCACTGAATGTTTAAAGGGTTTTTTTTTTTGGCTTTTGTTATGGGCTACCCCCTTAGATAGTGTTTCAAAAGAAATGCCTAAAATGCAAGAAAAGCCCAAACCACGCACCTTGTGACATTTATATCCACAAATATGCCTCCCACAAACGATCAGTCTCAACTGCACGTTGGATCGTTTTGATTGACAACTTTCTTCAAGAGAATATGGTAATACGGAAGGAACAGGACGGTAGATGGAACGGTAGGTAAGCTGTTTCTTTTTTCGAATGTTAAATAAACATAATCCCTTCATCCCTTCAACCAGTGACATAGTTTACTGTGCACCGTGTGGTTAAGGGAAACGTGTGATAATAATGTTGTTCACGATGAAGAGATTTTTGGAACTTCCCTCAGTCCCTCAGTCTTTAAGTCATGGACTGTTGCGGCTATAGCGGATAAAAGGTAGATTAAATTATGTTGCTTTTAGTTGTTGAAAAGCAGTAAAGCTACCATTTTTTGCCCTTTAAGCTACTTGCGCCATTCAGTGCTTCAAAGTTCCATGCATGATCTTAGAAATTGCTTCAGAACATTCTGATCTTTGATTTGTATGATTTCTTTGTCATGGTGCCGTGAGCAGGATATCATTTTCCTCCAAATACTTAAATGTCACCCATTTCATTTGATGCCGAGGAAGATCATCCAAACATCAAAACCCGAAATAAAAACCTAACATAACAGGACACTTAGACGCCATATAATAATTTAAAACACCATCCTCCAGAATCCTTACTCACGTTGGACATTTTTATATGGATGCAGAAAAGGTGAGACTTTCAATGTTATCACCCTGCCGCGACAAGACATTTACGTGTTTTTCATTCGTCTGCAGCTTTTGTTTTGTTTTGATTACTTCCAAGATTCGATAGAAATTCTGTTTCAAAAATTCGTGCAATAAAACTAAAACTTCCACCAGAAACATGTGCATCGATCGTAAAACGGTCCATAATTCCTGCACGACGCCAACGAACTAAGTGGGTATTTTTTAATCCTCTTTGCCTGCCATCGGGGCAAAACGGCTAAAACGGAAGACGAACAAAGTGACATTCAGCCGGTGTGTTCTCCGGTGCCTTACGAAATGCTAATGAAATTCCCAAAGCACGTCTTCCGCTCGGACAATGTGCGCTAATGCATGGTGCTGCCTTTTGTTGGTGATCAGTGGATGGAATTAAGACACTTTTTAAGACTTACGCAAAAGAGGTTTTGGGAAATTTACTGCTCTATTTGCTGCGAAGCCATAACACTAATGCCAGAAAGTCATCAATTCGCATTAGACAAGTGTTTGAAATTAGAGCCTCGAATGGGTTTAGAACAAGAACTGATTCTTCGACATGACCTTCAACGTGTTTCATTGATTTGAGAAAGTGAAACTGCTGTTGCAGTTTTAAAAAATATCAGGTTACTCTTATGTTTAAGTATAAAAACACTATTAATCAGTCGTTTCAAACATGGTTCGAACTATGAAATTAGGAAGAAATAATACATTAATTGTATGCAATGAGTTTGACAATACATTGAGAGATTGTTTTGCAATAAATGACAGCACTATCACTGCTACACAGTGGTTTATCTCCTAGTGTTACAAAAATGGATACAAAATGCATCCTTTTTATGGCGCACATTGGTCGTTCCCCAAATACGAACTCATCAGCCGCTTAGCTTCCCAGCAGGATGCCAGACCTTTATCACACCAAAATGCCACCCTGGCGACGGATCTTGCAACATTTACAGGCTTCCGTGCGTCTTCTGCTTTGAGACGGCCAAGGCCGGCCTGCCAACTGATCGCAAACACGAATAACGAAAACGACAAGAAAAACAAAAAGCTGCAAACATGAGCAATATCGTACACGGTTGCCCTCTTGGGCAAAAAGAATTAATCCTTTCGACAGCATTGAAACGGATCGGCAGAACAAAAACAAAAAAAAAACGGTCACAAAACAGACCACCGGACCACGGATTGAAAGGAACGCCGCCCAATTAAGCGTCGTATTGTAACATGGCACACAAGACCGATCAGTCTTGGCGGAAAAATTGTCCTCAAAAAACCGATCTTTGGAACATCTTTGAATTTGCGTCTTCAAAGTTCGGAGCTAGGCAACGAAATCCCTATTTAAACCATTCAAAAAAGTAGCCTGTTCAACATACTGGCGAGAAAATGGTATGAACCACGACAAAAAAAAACTGCGGCAAAAGAAGCTTAACTAAAACAATCAAACACTCCGGCCCAACCGATTCCATATGCTCACCGCAAACAAAAAAAAGCCGATTCCGGCTGACCGATTCAGCAATCGGTACATCGCACCACGTTCACTTTTGCTTGCCAACTTTGCCGAAGAATGTTTTCTTAATCAAAACACGGGCCCCGAATCGAGCGATCGAGCTGTAACCCCATCAGCAGCGAAAAACCCCTCCCCGAGCACCCAGACACCCCACGTCCACTTTGGACGAATCGGCGAGAAAAATTTGCATTAATTAAAATAAATTTATTCCAAAACCCCTCGGACGCAACGCGCGACAATGTGACCAACTGACTCTTCTTCCACCCTCAATACACCACTCATTAACACCCGCACCATCAATCTCCATCAGTTTCCTATGCTGAATGCGCCCTCCAGTTTGCAAAAAAAGGAAGACTTTTCTTTAATTGGTTAGCTTGTGCTATGTTTCTGTTTGCCACTGAAACAACCGAGGGAGAGAAAAAATCGCACTACCGATAAAATAAAACACTTACCGTACCAAAACCAAAAACACCAAAACAACCCACAGCACGGATTCGGCCTACGCATATGGGTTGGTGTGCACATCCTCCCGGATTCCCGGCTGCTGCCCGGATTGACACACCGCCGAGCAATCGCGTACCGTCGAGGCACCGCACACAGCACCGAGAAGCATGGGGGCGAAAATTAATCTTAATCTAGAAAGAAAAGGGAGACACACCACCAGTGGAGCAGTGGTGAACCTCTCGGAGCACCGAACGTAGCGAACGACTGCAAGTGGCAGCATGCAGCACCGATCGTGTTTGCATTCTTTTTCACGCGTCGCACACACACACCAGACCTTGTTGCAGTCACCAAACACAACCAGCAAACAAACATTTGCAAGGATTTGCATCACAAAACATCGCGCTGCGGCAAGCACGCGTATACGAAACGAAAGACTGCAACGGCGGTGCAAGCGACGAACCGTGCGACGGGGCCACTTTATCGTGGCAACATAACTTTTACTACGCTACCGGCGCAACAACCGCGTGCGCCAAGGCGTGTTAAAGATATGCCTGTACACACACACGCACACACGCGCGCGCACATAGCAGATGAACAGCAGAAACAGATGCATGTGCATGTATTTGCAAACGATGACCAAAAGAAATTCAACAACAGCAACAAAAACAGATTACAAAAAAGAGATATTCGCGACCCTGAGCGTGGGTTGAACGAAGAGCTGCATAAAATATGCTCGGTATTCGCTAATTAAGACCAATTTAATCAATTCACTCTCGCTTCACTCGCACGGATACGAACGAATAGCGCGCATACGCAGAACCAGCCTTCACAAATCTTACTAATGGGAAGGCCAACCCAAGCCAACTGCTGCATGCACAGCGAGATAGTGGCGATGCTGATAAAACAAACCAACACGGAAAGGGTTTTTGTCCGCTTTTCACCACATGGACATTGGGGATGATGCAGGCGATCGTGGCGAGAAGCAATTAATAGGCTGGCAGGCACAGCCAGATAGGGCCGATCTACTACACTGTCGTACCTCGTTGATCGTACGGACGATTAAATTGATCTATTCTTATTCGAGTTTTCTAAGCACAGGCTCGAAATGAATTTGTCTAGGAAGAAAGGACGTCCGTAAGCAGGAACGTTTTCTTATCTTCCGTTAATTACGCATCTTTCCACCCTGATTCATGTGCACTGATTAAATTAACCTTCGAAAACGTAGCGCATCGTAGCGTCGTACACCGCAATACGGCAAGGAATAAACTTGTACGATCGGAAGATTAAATCGAGTAAGATGGAAGCAAAAAAAAAAACAACACGTACCGATAATCTGTGACGGGCTCGTTCTGGCCGCGTGGAGGTATCAATTTGCGATCACCAATCAGCATCCCACTCTTCTGCCGGCGATCGATGTTTAAACAAACGAAGTCAAAACATGCGAACACTCCCCGCAACGGAAGGATACGATCACCGACGCTAGCTCTATCGACGTGGTACCACGCGAACGCATCCATTTCATCCGTTCATGCTGTTTGGGGGTTTTATCTTTTATCAGCGCAGCGTAGGCTAGTGGGCAGATGCAGTTTTGCATCGTTCCTTGCCACGATGATTGCTCCTATCGGCATCTGCTATCTGCACGATACATGCCCGCCCCAGCCACTCCGGTTCCAACATCGCGTATGTTAATCGATCCGAGAGACGAAGCAAAATCCAAAACCCGTTGAACATATAAATAAAACATGAAAGAAAGTCGGGAAATTAAAGAAGGACAGAGACAAGCGTTTATCTTGCTTATGGGTTTCGTGTACACAATATGGCGCCTTGATGGTCGACACAGCAACAACAAAAAACCGGTCATGTGCTCCACTATCATAGTACCGCGTGGTCCAGAAATGAAAAAAAAACAACCCCGCCGAATCGTAAAGAAGGAAATTATTAGCTTTTTGCCTCCGCCACTGCCGGCCCACTTACCTGGGTGGAGGACAAATTTATGCGCACTTTATGTAGCATACCCTCCGCTATCGATTACGATCGATTATTCGATTAGCCGTTGAAGCCCTTCCCTTCGCGTGTGGACGTTTGGAAGTCGCCAAAGGAAACTGTGGTTTCCAACTCTCTTGTAGCACAGTCTATCAATGAGCGAACACGATCATGAACCTTAAAACCGGGCCAGAAGTGATCACGATCATCCCCGCAAGCCAGTAGGTGTTTACCACCATTCTTCTACCGATCGATTCGAGTACACACGAGACCCTTTCCGTTAATTATTACGTACCACGGCCTACCGTGCGGACGGGAAGATTTGTCCGGCTAGGAGATGTGGTGTGGTTTAGTATTTACTTTCGAAACCGTGCCTCTCCGATAGTGCGACCTCGAACCACCCTGCGATCAGTTGCGAGTCAGAATTGCAGAACGGCCGACACCACCCGCAGCACTAAACGACCCTAGTACAGCACCGCCTTCTGTTTCTAGCTCAAGGAAATCCTTCCAGACGGACGGTCGATTCGGTCGCATTTGTTATTTATTGCCCGCGAGACTGGGGCGAGCCACGAGCGCAACACTCTTTATCGACCACACCCGGTGCCGTGACCAGGATACAGTGCAAACCGTCATGGCGGTTGTGTCGCTGTTGTCGTGTGGCGATATGTGGTGATACGATTTTTACAGGCTCGAAGCCAGATTATCTTACCGTTCTAGATTCTAACACGAGCCTTGACGTGTGTTTGAGCGTTCCCGTGAACATTCAAAGTAGCACCCTTGTTCAATAGCATACGGTAGTAGGGGATGATGTGATCAGTTTTAGCATTTCTTTATTGGTATGCAAGTGCCATACGTTACTCTCACGGTGATCCAGTTCCATGGCGGTGAGAACGTCCGACCAGACCGACCTGTTCCCAGCACCTTGGAATGATGGCGGCGATAACACACACACACCCACAGACACCTTCCGTGCCGTCGTGTACAGCCAGCTCGATTGGCAGAAATGAATTTTTAATTAAGAACAATTACTTCACGCGCTACATTTCTGATCTGGATTGCACTGCACCGTGGAACATGCTAAACCGATCAGCTTCCTTCACAGTCTCGGGGATTTTTGTATTGAATGCGGAAAGGAACTAAAGAGCTACTAAAGACGTGTAATCGTGTACTCTCCCTCACCGTGTTGCCTTAGCTTTGTAGGTAAAATAATTAATTAGCTTCCTTTCTTTCGAGCATGAACCATTCTGCCAATTTCGAGACTTCTGAGACCACCTGAACCAGATCGCAACCAATGCAAATCCGATCCACATCTGCCCCCATCGGTTCGTGGAGGTCCATAAAAGCAAGCACCGAAACGCAAACACCCGGCCCGGCGTGAACGATCACACGCAACTCAATCTTGCCACCGGCCGCCGTTGCGTCGCACCGTCCGTCCGTACCATCCCGAAGGACATTAAAATACGATCACCCCACGTGAGTGGGAAAAGCAACGCAAAGTAACGAATTGACGTTTTACGATCGCGCACGGAAGACAGCGTGAACCGTACCGAGAAATTAACTTTACGATCAATTCACGCGAACGCTTCACAATTGTGCCCGACCGCATTGGATCCGTTTTAGGGCACATAAAAGCTGCCGAACGGTGGGCCTAACTAACATCCCAGCGGCCAGACGCTGGCAGGAAAGTGAAGTGCAGAATAATGGTGACGGGTTTCGTTGCTACTAGGTTTGTTCTTTCCATCGTCACGAGCCTGCTGATTCGTACCAGGATATCTGTGCGCTGTACGTAATGGCGCATGCTGTACGGGCATATACATTCCGACACGCCCTGCTGGGACATATACGACGGGTGAGCGGTTTTTATGGTGCGCCACAACACATTAAATTAGATCAGTCGTTAAAACTGAAACCTAAAAAAAAAAAAACAGTACCAAAATCTAGATGACGGGATTATCAAATCTAACCACAACTGACAAACATCTCATTACTGCATGTACCGTGAAACGGTTAGACGATCGCCTAGTGGAGTGTGAAGCAGATGTCTAAAGCATGATTAAGGTGAATAACATTACGGATTTGTTGGTCGTTCTGTTAACGACGAACTGCGTTTTAATGCTTCTCAAGAACATGATCATCTGATACCGTACACTTCAAGGAAGTTTGATCCACGGGGAGTATTTAGAATTCTTCTAGGATGGTTTATTGCGATTGATTTAATCAATTTGACGCCCTTTTGGTATTATTCATTCTAGTCAAACTGTTAGATTTTTCATTATTTTAACGTCTTTTCAAAGATTGAGATTCAAATTGAATTTACTACTCAATAAAAGAAGAAACAGTAAACCAATAAATCTTGACATTCTATCTCACATTTCACGCCACCTCTAGATTATCGCCCAAAAATCTTCTCTTGAGCATTCGGAAAATAAAGCATGGAAGCCACGAAACTCCTCTTGGTTGAATAATTTATGCACAATGCAGCAAACATACATAATTTATAGGTCAATATGTTAGATCGAGAATAGGAACTGACCTGTAATCAACAACTGGAGGTACTTCTACAGACATCTGCCATATCTAGCCCGCATTCTCAAGCCTTCCAAACGATCATTTAACTCCTACACTATCATTACCATCCATGCAAAACATATCATCAAACTGAAAAAAATACGAAAGAAAGTGAAATTTTCGATTGTTGTGATGTTTTAAAATAAGTTTACACTCCACTTCAACAACTCACCAGATGCTCCTCAAAATATTTCGATTGCCTCCACGGAACTGCGCTACTGGAGAGGATATAATTTGACTTATCATCATTTGTGCGGATCATAGTACCCTTTTTCGGTGGACCGAACACCTTGCTTCTGGGCACTGGGGAAGTACGTAAATCTGGTGGAAAATTGAAATTAGTCTCGATCGATTCCAGCCGCATGGTGGACTCGATCAGCCAGCCACCGGTTGTAAGCCATGTGATATGATTGATTGAATTTTTCCCACAACGAAACCCGGAGCTGCAAACACCCGTAGAAACTTTTCATTATCGACCATTAGTCGGGAGTTTTTTTTTGTGTTGTTCTTGTGGGTTGAAATTCTTCGCTTGATACCTACCGACTGCTTCCTGCAAATGCCGAAAAAAACCCCCGGGACATCTTGACCCGAACCACGCACGCAAACGCTCATCACAGCAGATGAACCGATTAATCCGTATCATTCGTTCCCTTATTAGATTATTGGACACCCTTGCGTTTGCCGCTCGATCACTGTTCCATACGTTTCGAACGAAACGTCAAGGTTCGAATTAACTGAGACGAAACGCAGCGTCCAAGAATCTGTGGCAGCGAGTGGTCCAAGAATTTGTTTCACCGTTTCGTCTAAATTGGCTGCGTCATCGCTACTAATCATCGCCTCACAGTAGGCCGCGAGAGGACGCTCGTGATGGTTTGAGCTTTTCCTCAGCACATCGAGTAGCCCGGTTACAGCTGTTTTCTCCAATGCCTAGCGCGATCATATCGAATTCTCATTACCAAATAGGAGAACAAATTTTGACAGCTTACTGTCGATTGTTTTTATTAGGCCTGCGTCAAGTGTTCCAAATTAGTGCATTTTAATCTGAA
Organism: Anopheles marshallii; assembly: GCF_943734725.1. Lineage (NCBI taxonomy): Eukaryota > Metazoa > Arthropoda > Insecta > Diptera > Culicidae > Anopheles > Anopheles marshallii. Next base: position 53,687,520 of record NC_071327.1, read on the forward strand.
ATTGTACGTGTGCCCTGGTGTTTAGTGTTTGGAATGCCTCCACCAATGCTACCGGACCCACCAGGATCCGAAATCAAAAAACTCATCGACGAGGTGTTTGTTTCTCAAGGGGCTGCCATCAATTGTGGCGCCCTGCGCCGATTGCTGAATGAACTCACGTCCAACATGCAGTCGGGCTCAGCAGCTACGGGACGCTGTAATTGCTGCTGCTCGGCAAACCGCATTACGATCGATGGCCGATCGTTGAAAAATAGTGCCAGCAAAACAAACACACAAAAACTCAGCTCGTCCAAGGTCCAAAGTGTTGGAGGTGGCCGTGGAAAAGAAAAATCCAATAGCGACCGGGAGCACGACATGATCCTGTCCAAACTGCAAAACCTCCAGACGATGTTGAAAGCGATGCAGCAAAAGATCAACAAAATTGAATCGCGGCTTCCAAAATCTCAGTCGAACGTTTCGCTGACGATGGGAAGCAGACGACAGGGACAAAGGTCCAAAGCGTCCAGTATACGACTCAGTGGAGGTCGTGCTGGAGGTAGCAAGATTCCGAAGAAACACTATTGCGGTGCCGGTGGACCATCGGTTACGCTTGTAGGGCCATCGAACGATGGCTCAAAGCTCGGTAATCCTGAACTTTCCAGGACTCAGCTGATTGCTAGTGCTGACAGAACTATCGGTGAATGCCTTTGCGCCACTCGAAGACGTATGAGAAACGCTTCCAAACCGTAGGCTATGTTTAAGTTTAAAAATTAATGTATTAACTGAGTTGGCTATGAATATTCGACCATTACGAAGCAACCTGCAAACTAGGATGCGTTGACGGATACCGAGTAAGTTTTATGATTTGTTTTGAACTTTTCGAAAGAATCAGGAGAAAAATTTGCTAGTGGAAATATTTTACTCCTTGTTTTCTTGTTGATTGTACAAGTTTTATGAAATGGTTGAGGCCGCTTCGAACGATTTGGAAGCTTTGGTTGATGATGCCATCGCCCTCCCGGATGGTGTGATCAACTGTACCGAATTGAACCGTTTGTTGAAATACTTGGTCGAAGGAGTATCGAAAATAGCCAACGAATTCGAAGACCTTCGAACAACTAATGACGAACGCTTCCAACTGTTCGAGGATGCTATCGCTGAAGCGAAAGAACAAGCTGAAACTTACGTGGAACAGCAACCCACATTGGTCCCGTGCGGAACGGCTATCGTCAGCGAGCCGGAACAATCAGAAACCGCCCCTCAAAAGGAAAGTCTCTCGAAAGAAGTCACCTCAGAGACATTGCTGAAAGAGATCGACGAACAAGCCAACGAGTTCCGGGAGCACGAATCAAAGCTGCTTGCGGTCATTGGCGATCTCGAACAGCGACTGGAAAAAGTGGAACAATTGTTCTATCAAAAACTGGAACAATTGTCCAACGATTTCCAGCAGTTCCAAACGTTGGTTGAGAGCAAACAAGCAAACCTGGAGGAAGCCACATCGACTGCATCGATGCAGCAAACAGTCAGCTCTACCGAGCACATGAATAAACTAACCGAATTTACCGACAAACTGGACGAACTGCAAAGGCAGATGGAGCTACTTCTCAGTCACCGGGATCAACTTCCGCTCCGAATCGAAGCACTACTAGAGGAAAAGCTAAAGGAAGGCGAAATCACTGCTACGGGCAAGACACATTCACGCGTAGGCAGTGTCAGTTCATCGAAGGGTTCTGTTACGCCCGGCAAATCATTGTCTCACGGTCGGATGACAGAATCGACCGCAACGACCCAAGCGCTGATGGAGAACTTAAGCTGTCTCTCCTGTGACACTAAGAACGTAGTACAACGGATGCGAAACGGACGCTATCTGGCACCACGAACGAGCGCAAAGTTGGCCGTTGTTGCACGAAGACTGCAAGAGTCGGATGATGTACTCAGACTGCAGCCAGGATCGAGGGGTAGTCGTACTTGCGGCGGCGCTTACACGGTGGTCAAACCGGACGAAAGAGTTTTCCGACAAGTGAATGTGCAGTTTAATCGCACGATTCAGGAAGAGAACTCTGAACAAGACTGTTGAGCTGCTAGAGCAGAGAAGTAGGCCACGATATATTAGATACAAAATTAACGTCATCAATCCAAGCATCCTTTTTGTAGGAAAACATTTTGCCAGAAATAAAGCGGTGATCCGATCTATTCTCGTTGAGGATCTAAATTAAAAGTTCGAATTCCACGTAAATGGCATCCTTTCGACCGAAAATGAAACCTTTGAAACAGAAAAGTTGCTGTTGTGTAGCAGCACACGGGGAAGATCTGAACGGTTTAGGTGGTGGTAGATGGACTGGTGGCATCCACACGGTGACATATCCTGAGGAGCGTGTGTTTCGCGACGTCCGCTACACTGGACAACAATGGAGGTCGCAATCGTGTGGGACAACTAAACTGAAACAACTTATCAGACAACGTCCTAAAAAATAAAGTATAGTGCTACTTTGCTATGGAAATGTTAATATTTTACTGTTCATATGAGAATGTTTATTATTTTCTGATAGCAATTCTCCACTAATGTAAACATATTTAACTAATCCTTGCCGTATCTTCTCTTCCCGTTTTAGATGGTGGTGTCACTTTGATGACGATAACTACGTGAACGTGCCACGGTTGGTTCGAATGCTAGACGACTACAATCCGACGCAGGACTGGTACCTGGGCAAGCCGAGTATATCGTCACCGCTCGAGATCTTTCTTGATAATGTAAGTAAAGACCAATCAATTGATTCACTGACCATACATTTATTTTCTGCAATAAATCTTTTGCAGAAACTAACAAATAGTAACAAATCCCATAAAGAAAAATATTGATCAGCTTAGAAAACAAAACGAGAAGGTTTCGAAATCGTCAAGAAGATTACTTTTCTTGAAATTCGTCCAAGAATTCCGTAATCGCTTTAACGCCAAAGGTGATCGAATAAATGAATGTCACCAGTATCGGTGGATCGGAATTTTGGGAGGCTTTAGCCACCAAAGCCACACCAGCTCTACCGTCTCAAAATCCAGTGGCAAAACAGGGTCAGATTCCATCAGATTTCATAATTATGCCGATGCGTTATGCCTGCTATTCCCATCGAATATCAGAAACTTCCTTCGTTATCCAAACAACCTGTTACGAGACCGATCCTTTCGAAGCTCCCGGTAGTTGTGGATAACATCTCTGCCGAATCCAAAACCCCCCGGGGTGATGATGTCGAAGATGTCATTCGACCCTAGCCGGCCACAAAACGGTTCGAGCGTTATGATGCCTAAAAATGAAACTAAACCAAAACCTGTTAGTCATCTGCTAGTCTGATTGTCTCCTTTCGAGTACTGCTACAATGGTCAGCTGGACCACGATGCAGATGAACGATCCGATCGCAAACCTATCCGTCGCAAAAGTGGCAAAAATGATATAAAATTAAATAAGAATAAACAAATCACTACTACTGGAGCGCCACGGGTGGCACCTCGAAAAGCCAAAGATGGATAAAGCGTCAAACTGGCAGCCGAGCGCCTACGGTGATTGAGAAATGGAACTCATGAGAAGCGCGCTGAAGGTGACATCTCCGGTGGTTTGGGTATATCTCTGGTGGAGTAGAGGTGACTCCGTGAGTCTATCAATCGAAATCGTTCCTAAAACCGACGTCCTGCTGAGTTTATGAGGCGCTTCATTCGATGCTCATATGTTGCCTTTGATGATGTCCATAAATTAGCACAGCTCACGGGGGATGCCAACGCGAGGCAAGCTTGAACCCGCCTAATGATCTTCTCCCGATGTGCGACAAAGATGGGGACACGCCATTCGGTTTGCTAGCTTTTCGGACTCTACTAGCTAACAGAACGAACTCGCGCGACAGGTTGTGTCCACCGGGGAAAGTACACCAATGCGCTCGAAGGATAACAAATTACACACATTTAGCAAACGAATGCTAATCGGGAGACAGTTAGATTATGAAAATAGATCACACAAAGGCTTACGATCTTTCTTTTTTTCTAAATTAGGCTCACTCATCTGCTGTACCGCGCTCTCGGAGTACAATTTATTGCATCATTTCCGTTTTTTTTCTTCTTCGTTGCCTTATGCGCATGATCGCTGTATCGTAAATTAAGTTTCGACTTTGTTGAACATCCCACACCCGCGGCCACCGGTGTGCCACGACAGCCGAGCGGAATATGATTTAACGCGTCCGTTAATTTAACTATGAATTAATTCCCTATTTATCACACACCATTTGTTTGGTGTTTGCCCGTCAGGCTAACATTTTGGCCTCCCCCTCTCTCTCCCTCTTGGTTGGGACACAGGGAACTCACACGCGAGCAAAACATATTACTGCTGGTATCCTGTAGAAGGCTTGTGTTAGGCTAGGGAGGGGAAAACATGCTCACCAGTTTTCGAGCTGATCAGGATGAGCATGAGGATGATTGGAATAAAAAATAACCTTCCGAAATGTTATGCCCCGCCATCGTCGGAGCAGCGACAACCTCCGCATCGTAGACGAAGTTAACACACACGTAACTTCGCGTCCGAGCGAGCACCGGTCAAGCAAACCAAATTATAATCGATGATTTATCGATTATGAAAATTGGAACCATTGTCTAGCGTGGTTACAGTGAACGGGGTGGAAGGAACCTACGGAGGTCTTGTATTTAAAAAAAATGCCATTTAACCTCCCATGAATGTGAGACAAGTTCTTGTCTTCTCCACCAAAGTTAAGGGGTTTCTTGTCGTGTTTCATTAACTCCCAAATTTGTCCCACCATCTAATGAGGGCTGTTGGTTTGTGTCACACAACTCTCGCTCTATGATGCTGTTTTGTCTACCAAGAAAAAAACATTCCTGAGCCTCATAATGGTAAATACTTTCATTAAAAGCGCAATTCCAGAAGTGAATCATTTCTGTTGCTGTCCAATTGTTTGTTGTTCAGTCGTTTCTTTTTTTTTTCGAAATCAGCAATTGAATTCCGTCACTCACTGCTAATTGTGCCATTGGAAGTTTTCCGTGAGGGTGAGAAATACAAGACCAGGGGTAGGCAAAAAACCTTGGAAGCCGAAAAATGTTGTACCCATCATAAATGGGTAATTTGAAGTTTGGTTTTTTTTTGGGGAAAGAAATTGAAGATAATTGGATGTCACGGCAAATGCGGCTTAATCATTTACCCGCCTGATTGGTTGGTTACCCCATGGGTGGGAATCTTCGATCATTGTTCGTAGGGGTGGTTTTTCTTAAGTTTAAAGAAAGCTAATTAAACACAGAGTGCGAGAGAGTTTTGATCCACCAAGACGGTTCTGGAGCTGCCGTTGCCACATCGGATCGGCTAATTGCCGTTCCTTAAGACATCAGTTATTTTTAGCTCATCGTTCATTGGAAATTGATAACAATTCATTACCATCCTCAAGGGTATCTATGTTTAACGGCTGGGCTGGCCGTTGGAGAACCTTCCAGACACCAAAATCTTCGAGCTCCAATAAAGATCCCGTAATCAAAATGTGTGCGCCCGCTTCAGCCTAGGAGAATTTTAATGATCCGCGCGGTCAACGATTCGATGTCGAATTAGATTTTTATGAGCTCAATCTCCCGGTTTTTGCTCGTGCCTCTCCGGGCCACACCGTGCCTAATGGCGGCGCCCCTTTTTAGTTTTCATCCCTCCGAAAACTCAGGACGCTGGACGCTGACCAGCGGGATTGCGAAGATGAAGTAAAGCGACCCATCGTTTCACACCATTGTACCCGGTATGTTTCAAAACGGTACGCTTTCTTCCTGTTGCTTTTGCCGGTGTCTGCCGTCGCGAGCGGTCATCGATCGGGTTCCGATCGGACCTGGTGGAAATGGAAATTAGCACCTTCGCAGCAAGGTCTAGATGCCGCGGAGAACCATCGCCGCGCATAGAACGCCGTACCTAATTAACGGAATCAACCCTCTTAAACGGGGCGAGACGCAATTGGGTTATCGGACGCAAGGGCAATGGGCGGATTTATGATGTTTCGTCGGTAGCATGCGGAGCTCTTTCTTTCGGGACGATTCCCTAATCCGATTTTCGTCGTTCGAGTTCGATTGAAGTTGACGGATTGATCGTAAAGGTGTTATCGCGTGAAACGACTAGACGACGGAAGGCGACTCACACGTCTGCACTTTGGGCAGTGGGCCTCTTTCGGCTAAGTCAATCGTTGGTAGATTTTAATTGACTGATCACTTCTTTTGGTGCACTACTTCGTCCACGACACTACGACTCCTTTCTAACTGAGATGCAACGTTTGGCTGTCGACATTTGGATTTGATTCTTGAACCAAAAGGGAGTTATTCAACTTCAACTCTGCGAACCCATGATTTCGACGACCTCCTGCTCCGTGCACTCCTTTCGCCAAGAACTGCCAGAACTGCTCACAAATCTCACCCACAAATTGCATGTTATTACCGCATCGGTACCGCGCCTTTCCCCTGCGAGCAATTGGCCCGCGGTGTGGTTGTAGTAAATTATGCCACAATTACTCGTACAGGCAAAAACCGTTGCTACGGCCGAGCACCCGTTCGAGCGACCCCACGGAATTGTGTCCCAGAAAAACCTGTTGCGCAAAGCAGCACTGCTGTTGAAATTAAACATTTTTCCCTCCGAAAGGCCATTTTCTTGCTGTGCCGGGCCTTTCGCCAGGCCCGGGTGAGCAAATTTCTTCGCCTTTTCATCTAACGGACGGCCTTTTGATCCGCTGATCCACACGCGTCTCTCTCGCCGCGGTACTGCCGCACTGCTTCTAGTGGACGGCTAGTTCGATCGCGTCGATGGCAGAATTGTGTGTGGAGCTGGGGACTGCGCCGGGAATAATCCAAAACCCCACACTCGTGCCGCAGGAACGAACGAAGCAGAAGTGGGCAATTGATTTTGACGTTTCCGACATCCATCATAATCGCGCTCGCGCGCCCAATGCTCCAGAAGAATAAAGAGAGCATACAACAAACATGAAAAAAAAAACAACCCTCCAAGAGCAGCAACTTCTCATTCCGTCAATCATCCCCGTTTGTTTGTGCGTCAGTTACTAGCACCAATTACGGGTCTGTCTTTGAAAGCGACCATGCGCACAGGCTAGAAAACCTTCCGCGAATGCCAGACCACTGAGCGCTATTCTTTCCATTTTCTATCTCTCGCGGAAGTAGCACAAATTGGCGCGCGCGCGCGCTCCCAAGCTCGCGAACATACAAACGAGACCGATTGACAGCATCCGAGCATGGGGGTGCCGGTGGCTGGGGTCACCAGCCACGTCATCATCCGGTGCGATCATCCACGTTTTTGTTCCCGTGCTCATTATTTCCGATACGAACGCGCCATGTACGCCGAATGTCCAGACTAGATCGCATCACAAATCCGCTCCCGATTAAGCTGCCAGACGCCCAACGTTCGATCTGAATTTTAACTTCAACCCAGCATCAAAGCGCATTGATTGTAATTGATGGGAAAAAAGGGAAGAAGCGGATCATTTGTTTGCGTTGCTACCGGAAGCTGATTTTGGCTCCGGAGAGGCAAGATCAATCCGCACCGATAACCCAAATGGACGCAAAACAGGCAGGACCCGAAAGTGGCCCTAAATTGCGACGAAAAATTGCTCTCTCCTCTCGGCGAGATTACATCGACCGGACCGGGAACCAGTCCAGGAAGGGAACTGTCACATTCATTGACAACGAAATGAAGCCTCGTACCAAATCTGGGGAGCCGGGAGTGAGGCAAATCAGCAACAAATTTCGTCCACTGCTACCCACACACATACACGTTTGCATCAGCATGCAACATCGGGAAATGGAGTTTAATTGACGTTTTTGTGTGTATAACCGGTGGCAACTTCGTGCTCGACTGGTACAACTGCTACCACAGGACAGTTACAGCGACAGTTTTGCATCAACCGTCCGGTCATTGACACGCGGACACCCGAAGCCTTGCTAATTTTGATCCATTAGTCATGCCACTCCCGGTCCTGGTTGCACTGTGATCCTGGCAAACGCCAAGCAGCCGAATGCGACCAACAAAAAACCCGTGTCGAAGCACGATCGCATCTTTCGAGATTGCGCGTCACAGGACATTGGCGCGACCGGTCGCAAAAACGTGTGGGTTGTTATGATGATCTGCCCCGCTTTAAGGGGGCCGGCGGCACCAATTTCCGTGACAGTTGATCGTTTGCGATTTGAGGAAAGTTAAATGTGTCGCGCCAACCACCAACTCGCCGGCCGCAGAAAACGCACAACACAAACGGAACGGGAAACGGATCAGCGACAGCAAGAGGATATGAATAATGACTCCGCAACGTTTTGTTGGGTCCGACCAAACCATTGCCGGCCGGAAATCGTTACACCCCGGAGTAACTCTTTCCGCAAGGGAAGGTGGATTTTGGGAGCAGGGTGTTACATATGTATATTCCGGCCAGGATAAGGTGGCCAAAAGCTCTCGAAACTTGTTTGGTGCCAACGGGCATACAACGAGCATGCTAGCCGCACGTTGGCGTAATTGTGGCCCGATGGAACCATGCGTTTCCCCAAGTCTCCAATGCACAGTTGGACGGAAGGTGGACAAAAGTACATTTTATAATTTACTTCAAACATCGAGTTTAATTTGGTTATAACCGAGTCAACTCGGTTATTTGCATCTTATATTTAAAATGCTTAACAAACAGGTTCAACAATTCCACAAGATCCGATGCAACCACAGTTTGATCTTTCATTTAACGTAACTTTACACAACTCTTTTTTAATTGTGTTACTCTAGATGTAGGTGAAACATTGACAAGCAAATATCAAGAATACTCTTAAACAATACTCCAAAACTGATGAAACACTCTTAGCCACGTTCGAGAGGTAGATACTCAGAAGGATTTTTGGCCTCGTATGTGTGGAAGGACAATGGTGGAGCCGCTATAATGACGAGCTTTACGAGCCTTACGACAAACTCACTGTCGTACAGCGGATTAGACTCACCAGGCTCCGGTGAGCTGGTCACGTCATGAGAATGACACCGGACGACCCAGCCAATAAATTCCTTTTAGATCGTCCACATGGACAGAGGAGGCGTGGTAGGCCCAAATTGAGATGATTTAGACGATGGCGTTGTAGCGCTGGATAAGTGAAGTGAAGAGGACTATCGACACCAGAAAATCGTTAAGAGTGATATGCTCTTATATGCTACATCTTTTAGTAACGTCCCAAAAATCAATTATTTTGAATTGAGATACGTTGCTGCATCGAAGTAAGTTTCCACTTATTAAAAACGATCAGTTAGGCCAACACCAATAACAGTAGGTTAACAGGCTGTTCTATTGCCATACGAACCCTCTGACCCTATGGAATGGAATTCGAGGTGATCTTTAGTCAAAATAGTTATACAAAAAACTACATTCATGATCGCTGGTTTTGATCCGCTGGTTGTCCCATAGTGCAATGTTTCTTGTCGATGTGCACATTATTTCGGTATCCACTGTGGCACAGTGGCCCGACAACTGATCTACATGGACTGATAAGTTTTAGCAGGTTCGGTAGCAAAATGTGCTTTGCATGCAAACTTTTTTGGAGTTCTCTCCACTTTTTTTTGTTTACTCTTCATCCCCTTATTCTTGTAGAAACGATCTGCGGTTTATTGTTCAGGCACGATCGATGATTAATTGCTACAGAAGTATCTGTCACCGTCACACAGTTGTAAGCCCGGTACACGCTGCTACATTCGTACTGGCAAGTTAATTGCAGCTGTAATCCATCGATTGATTGGACAAATCAATCAAGCCGCCATTACGGAAGATTCTGCTGGTATAATAAAGCACCAGACGTTTCCAACCGTTGTCGCCATGGCATGGCATGCTGGCAGTCTGCCGGATGCCATCGAACGCGAACCCGTTTTTTTTTTTCAATCTCAATGGATTGTTTAATTCAATTAAGAAAAAACCCCAACCACTTCACATACACATTCCAAACCATTTACATGCCGAAAATATGAAAAATGACCACCCTCCGGCAACGGCTGGTTGATTGACGGGTCGCAAAGCGTCAACGCCGTCTCGCCGTTGTCTGGATGTGCGATCGGAAACGATGACTGACAGTGTCCGGTGGTGTGGTCAATTGAACATCATACCCGTACATGCACTTGGGCCGAACGGATGATCCTGCCATTTGGGTTTGGAGATAGCAGTATGAAAACAATGCCATCCTGAAGAGTACGTACCTTCCGACCTGAATTATGTCAATCCGGCAAAGGTGTGCTCGTAAATCATTGACCGTATTTAATGCACCACAAGCGAACGGGGATCATTTGTTGCAATGAGCCTACACCTTCGTTTGGGTCGTACGGGGGGAAAGGAATTCCTGCATAGATCTGAAGCAAAGGAAAAATGGGGGCGTCCTCCAGCGCTGACAGAAGCTGAAGCGCGCGCCCTCAAGTGCACTTACCGGCCAGCGTATTCAGCCGGCCAATTTCACCCGGCCCAATATTTACCCTGCTGGTACACCAAGACCTCATTCTCCCACATGACACACGACGAATGTGTTCGACTTTGCTTTGTTTTTATTTAACTCGAAAACTGTCCCCACCATCCACGATCCGCCACCGGACTGTGCAGCGCTGGAAGCGATGTGAAGATGACGATGATGAGCTTCCAACACGAGAAGAGCCCCAGCCGTCTGGTGGACAAACAAACAAAGTCATCCGGATCGCGCGGTACATTCTCACCGCCGCTTCGTGCACTGCAACATGCTGCATCAGCAGCAGCCTCATCATGAAGCGAAATGATGAAGTGAATGATAAATAAACCGTACGGCCGGTGGTTGGTGCGATTTGTAGACGAGCGAAACCACGGCACGCCACCATCGGACCGGTATGTGACGGACACGGCTGCGGTGATCGGTCAGCAGGCGGCACCGCCACCATGACAGCTCAGCCATCGATCTACCCCGGTTTTCTTTAGTTTAGTAAAACAAAAACATAAACGAACAAAATAAATAATTCAACACACGCCTCGCACAAAACCGGCGGTGAAAACGGGCGCACAAGATGCGAGATGATGCGCGGTATATATACACCAAGTGTCCGGATGACTTTCGGGAAGCTGAAGAGCGCCCGACCGTTTGGCAAGGTGATGCTGGTGAGAAGATCCGGGCACGGTCGAGTACCGTACCGAGAATATGTCGAGATATTTCCAATCTCATCTTCTACCCACTTGCTGCCTTATAGCCACCGACTCCCAGCAAACGGAACTACTTCCTTCAGCGTGTGTCGTTATGCGAAGCAGAATTATAATTCATCGCACACACATTTTGATACGTCGCACGAAAGTTTGCCGAGCGCGACACTGTATGTGGGAATCAGCAAACCACTGGATATCATGAATAAAGATCGTCCCAACGATCGATCAATCGAATCGAATCGTACGGAGCAACGTTGTTTCGTTATCGTTCGTCTCGGGCTTCAGAAGGGCTCCAGAAATCAGCGCCACAAGAAATTGCGCAATAGCATCGGGACATGCGCGTCAGCAAACTTCGTCCTCCTCCCGAAAAAAAAAATCAGGGCTCACTTTTCAAGATTTGGTGCGTTTGGTGATTGTTTTATCCAAGATGGAAACGAAAAACATCGCCATTTTAAGTCAGTCGCATCCTAATATGGATCACGGTGCAGATCCTTGTCTATCGGTAGTTGATGATAAATTTATCCGAATTTTTGGGAATTTTGATGGATGGCATAAGAAGATCTTAATCGGTATTGTTGCAATGTAGCCCTTTGAACGGGCTTCTTATGCTACTATTTCTTTATTCAGGACGTCTAACACTCCCTGGGTTAGAATTCCTTCAGATCGTAACGACCCACGGAAGAAACAAAAGAGAATAGTTTAGAAACTTCATGAGAATTTAGGAATCTTCCTAAGGAGAACTTGGGAATTTAAATATCATTTTAATATTTGGTTTTGTTGCCCAAATATCTATTAGTATTGCTGAATGCATTGTAATTAACGAATGTGTTCTGATATCCTAAGTCTCATGTCCTAATATGTCCTAATGACTATATATCTTTGTGGGAGTTAGATGTATATGTAGTTAGGGTGATCCGAAGGTGTATTGGGAGTGGCGCCCGACGACAGGATCGGTCGAAAATCCCATCCGGACCAATTCCTCGTACTTTCCAGCTACAGGTGAATAAAGTCAAAGTAACTTCCTTCAAAGGACCCTTAAAAACCAGGAGCGTAAAGAGTCTTTTGATGTTTTCGTATAAGGGAACCAGAGTTGATCATCCGGTAACCAATACTCAAAACTTCCTGAGAAGATCACGACAAGTGAAGATGGGCCTTTAATAAAAGGTACCTGAGATGTAGTGTCCGTAGCAGTAAGATTTTGTTGAAATGATACCAAAACTCGTCTAGAGCTAGTGAATGTAATGAGATTGATGTTTTGGATGGAGTTGCCGATCGTGGCGTACCCTACATATTGTGCCAAATTTGCGAGGTTGCAGGGCAGCCGCCACCATTCCATGATTCATAAAACACGCACGTCAGCCACCTAACATCCATATGGTGTGGCGTGCCGCGCAGAGCTAAGTGTTTCCAATCAGCCTCAATTGATTTGCCCAATCAACTCTCATCAAATGTAACCATCGTGCGAGATGTTTGCATGATGTCTCGCTTGGCTCGAAACAATTCCCAACAGACGGCACATATATGTTTAACCACATGTCTTTCTTCTTTTATCTCCTTCTTCCCCGACAGACCAAAACATCGACGGAAGTGAACAAGAAGGTGACGTTCTGGTTCGCAACCGGTGGGGCCGGGTTCTGCGTAAGCCGCGCACTAGCGCTCAAGATGATGCCGATCGCCGCCAGCGGGAAGTTCGTTGCGATCGGTGACAAGATTCGATTTCCGGACGACGTTACGATGGGCTTCCTAGTCGGTAAGTGTTCTGCAGCCGGCAATGCCGTCTATTAACGAATGCTAATCTCCATTCCGTTCGCTATCCCTTTTCTTCCAGAACACATCCTAAAAGTTCCACTCACCGTGATCGACGCGTTCCACTCCCATCTCGAACCGATGGAGTTTATCCGGCCGGAAACGTTTCACGATCAGGTGTCGTTTAGCTACGCCCGCATGCGCAACGAGTGGAACGTGGTCAAGGTGGACGGTGGGTTCGATCTGAAGACGGACCCGAAACGGATATACTCGCTGCACTGCTATCTCTATCCGTTCTTCAGCATCTGTCCGAAGTCGATACGACGGCGATGATCCGGAACCGGAGCGGCGAGATCTTCACGGATCCAAGCGCGCCCCAGCCATAGCACAGTCATAGCGTCCGGACAGACAGCCGGCAAGCAGTTAGAGCCAAATCAAAGGATTAAGATTAACGGTGCGTACACGATGCCCGACCCGACCCGGTCGTGATAGACGGGAGCAGGAATGTGACGAAGTGGTAGAAGAAGAAAAAACTGTGATCGAGAAAACTGTAAAGAAACGAATGGAGAAACATGGAAAAAAGCAATAATAAGGAGTAATCGTGTAGATGTGGTATAAGGCATACAGTAGCATGTAAGTTACTACCAACTACTACCGGTACTAAAGGTGTAAAGAAACCGGAACTAGGAAACAGACAGGGATACAGGAGAGAGCAACACAGAAGAACGACGGCACGAATGTTGCTGGCGGTTGTGTACAGAAGCCGCAGAAGGAAACAATATTTATGTTGTACAGAATACAGATGCTAGTAAAGCGACTACGTATAACACCGGGTGCGATATGCGTAAGTAGAGCCAAGGAAACACTATGTATACACTATTGTTACGATGTAATGGCTTTTTTTGATGCGAAACACGCGAAACAACCAACCAGCGCTGGATAAACAATTAAACCCGAGTTAAACGCAACCGTTTCGCACAGCCATGTGCTGAATAATTCGTTCGAAAGCTATAACCTACCGATCGATTATCAGTCTAGTCTTCAGCGTGTGGGTAAGAAATGGTCCAAGTTTGCCCGATACTGCAATGCACAACGGCATTTAGTACGAACTTGCTTGTAGAACGAACCCGCTTGCATATCGAAAGAGTCTTCCGGTGGTGATTTGAAATCAAACTCGTGTTTACTTCCTCTTGTAGCATTTAGTCAAACATTGTACATATTTCACCAGTAACGATAAAAAACAAACCACGCTAATATAGGGTAAGTTGTTATGATGAGCCGTCAAATTGTCGATAGACGTAGCAGTGTAGGCAACGGAACAGAATAGAAGAGGTTAGTGTGGTGCAAAATACTACCTTCCGTACAATGAACCACTATGGTTTGTGGGGCAGAAACGTATAGAAGAAATGTGTACCGAAATACGAAGTTAGGCAAGCGTTACATTGTATGTTGTATAGGTTGTTCAAAACAAGTTGTAAACATGAAATAAAAAAGTGATATCAAAACGAATGTAAATTGGTGTTTTTTTTTGGCTAAACCCGAAGTGGTGTACTTATTTGGTACTACAAGCTCTTTAAGGTATTGAGTCCATCAGAAACCTTAAGTATCTTGGGGTCAGAATCGACGACCGACTGAGATTCAAAGAGCACCTTCAGGAGGCCTGCAAGAAGGCTACGAGTACCGCAAAGGCATTGGCATCATTCACGCCAAACATAGGAGGACCGAGTAGCAGTATAAGGCGTCTCCATGCCAACGTTGCCACGTACGCGTTGAGATATGGAGCGCCTGTTTGGGCGCACATCCTGACGGAAAAGCAGCATCAAAATGCTGTTAACAAGGTGTACAGGCGGTTGGTTATGCGTACGAAGCGGTATGCAGGATTGCGGGTTTGATGCCTTTATGCATCATCCTTGAGGAGGACTCCGAGAGCTACCAGAAAGCACGTTCGAGGGAACCACTCACTGCAGCGGCGAGAGCGGTCAACAGAGCAGCGTCGATGGAGAAATGGCAGAACGCCTGGAGCAGCGCAACAAAGGGGAGGTGGACCTTCTCGATGATCCCGGATGTGGCATTATGGCTGGGTAGGAAGCATGGTGACGTGGACTTCTATGTCACGCAGTTCCTGTCCGGACACGGCTACTTCAGGAGCTACCTACACAGGTTCCGACACGCATCCTCACCTCGGTGCTCAGCGTGTGTGGTCGATGACGAGACAGCGGAACACGTCATGTTCCACTGTCCAAAATTCGCCGAGCAGCGCCAGCAGCTGAACAACAAATGCGGACAAATGAGTGCCACAGCACTGCCCCTCTCACGAAGTTATACTGCGAGGTGATCCCGTAGGAGGGTGCATAGGGTCCAAGGAGATTTTTTTACTGGGTAAAAATCCCATGTCGCCCCTAGTGGTGTCTTTTGAAGATTTTAAACTCCTTGTCAAAAAAAAAAATCTCTTTAAGGTACTACAAGCACTTGACCTGCTACAGGAGTCCTGACATCTAGGAGTCCTCGCCATCGCTGCCATCTACGACGCCTTTCCTCTACTCCTCTCTCCATGTCGACCACCTAGAAAGACTTCACGGGCTGGGTTGTCCGGTGTCATTGTAATGACTTGACAATCCAATTGGATCCTGGAAATTCTAACTGGTTGTTCGATAGTGCGATAGTGACCTGACAACTCGTAGAGCTCATTAATATTGCGGTTTATCAACCCTCCTTTCATCCATACGGGACCAAAACCTCTTCTGGGCAACTTCCTCTCGAACACTGCTAAGAGGGTTTCGTGTATTCTGGATAGTTTCCATGTCTCAGAGGTACATGTGAGTGCTGAGATGATATAGGTTATACGTAGTCCCAGTTTCGCTCGGTGCGACATCCAACAACTTATCACGCGGAGGCGGTTCATCCTTAAAGTATATTAAGCGGTCACAACGACCCTAAGCCTCGTCCCGAGCCTCAAGGTCAGATGACGAACCATGCTGATCCATCCCCAACTACTTTCCCGCATAGCACCTCCAAATATCCTAATCCGCATCTGCTACCACATACCTCAACATCAATTTTGTTGTTGACGTCACTTTTTGTCCAAGATTGGACGACATCGAAAGTGTGATTGTCTATCTTTAAGACATCACTTGCGTAAATTTGAATTTGTTAGAAGAGCCACTGACATTGCCATTAAATTGGTTTTTGTCTCGTTCATCTTAAACGCTAGGTTATTCACCGTCTTGCCTATTCACCGCAAGTGGATTACCATTTGATCCGTTTTTAAAGTTCTTTTCTACTGCATAGTCAATGTTAGTACTTACGTCAAGGCACATGCTCTTGCGCTCGTATCCGAATTCCGCAGTGGTATGCATAAATACATTCTGGATGTTTATCTTAATACTCATTATCAATCATTTTCCTCAATAACAATGCTACAACGGGCGTGTTGAAATTTTACCATAGTTCAACCACGAACAAGCCTACAGCAAGCTGCTACCATCCACTAGATGGCGCTTCGTGCTCGAATCTGACAGTTCCCGTTTTTGTTTACATCGCTTTCTCACATGTCGGCGGTATTGTCAACACAGTCCAAACTCTCTCAACAGTTGGTAAAACTTCACTAGTTTCGATCACTTTGCAATGGAAAATAATACTACACCGGTCGTTACACCTATATGTAACATCGATAAGAAACATCCTAATCAAACGTACATCTCAGCATGGCGCAACAAGTAAGCAAGCGGTTGTATTTTCGTTTAACAAATTACTCTCAACCTCTCACACCGTTCATCTGTTTCACAGGGACGAGCTCCAGTCGGTGTATGATAAGATATTCAACTCAGGTGCGGACGATATCGCATCGAAAGAGGAAGCCCTCCAGTGGTTATACATGTGGAAGATACGTCAGGTGAAAGATTTTCCCGTCTGTGTGCGGTGTACGCTTGTGGTGCTGGAGGCACAGGTGTTCGATTTGCGCATGCAGCGCAATGAAAAAGACGGCAATGCGAAGGAAAGCAGAAACATCTATTCCGGCGCTTTTACGCGCTTTATTAACTTCCTGACGGAAAGTAGTGGCACGCGGAAGAAAAGTATCGCCGACTCGGTACGGGACATTGGCATCGAGACGTATCTGGTCGAGCTGAGGCACCTGTGCGCCCACCGGTCCATATCGATCTCGATCGATGTGTTCCGCCGGTCGGCAGAGTATTGTATGGATTGGTTGAACAAAGCCTACTGGCAGCGGGAACTCGCCAGTATGGAATCGGTCGATCCATGGACGTTGAAATATTGCTACATGGCGGAAGACGAACTTCCCGATATGAGTCTCATTCTGCGTACGTACGATGCAGTGTCGGCTGCTCGTGTAAGGAATGCTTACACGCTGGATATGGCAATCGAAAATGTTGGCTTAACACCGGAGGAAGTGAAGCTGTTGGAAACATTTGCGGAAAAGCACCGATCCTATCGGCTGCGCATAATTGCGAAACAAACGATACAGCAACTGCGGGAATTGCCACTTCCAAAAACACAAGCCGCAGTAAATGCGGTCTGCAGAGCGTTGTTCGATAACTGCAAGCGAATGTTCCAAGATGCCGTGGAGTATGGCAATGATGAGAATGCACCCTTGGGGACGATGCACAGCGAACTGTTCCGAGCACTGGCTGCCATGGGTTGCCTGCAGACGCTGTTCGAGCAGCTGATCGTAATGTGCGAACGTGCCAATGTCATGAA
The DNA here is from genome assembly GCF_943734725.1 of Anopheles marshallii. Lineage (NCBI taxonomy): Eukaryota > Metazoa > Arthropoda > Insecta > Diptera > Culicidae > Anopheles > Anopheles marshallii. The sequence continues at coordinate 53,705,132 of NC_071327.1, forward strand.
TGCCCATCAACGGCCATGGGCAATGTATTGGGCACACAGAATAGCGGTCGGGTATCAGCTTCTGAAGGAGTACAAAAGATACTGCAGCACATTGCCACCGGAAAAGGTGTCCCGGATGGGTCAGGTACCTCGCGTTCTTCTGGCGAAAGAGTGGTACGCACAGCGTCTAAAGTCGGCCGCCAAACAGCATCTGATGTTGGGCCTGTACGTGGATTGTCCGTGGCATTTGAAACTTTCCCGCACGTACGTGCTGGCGAGATTAATGGCAATGAATGAGTACACGAAGGATATCGTGCCGGTGTAAGTGATAAATAGGATGTTGTTTCTAATGGTATTAAAGCTAAGTCATGTGATATTTCTTTTAGATTACTTACCCTGCAAGAACCACCGCTGTCAGACGAACAACAGCTCAAGATCCAACGGTTAACACAGATTTACTACAGTGATAGTAGTAACGTCCTCATCGATGCTTCCGGTGCGAAGAACCCGCCGAAACAGAACAGCAAAGTAACAAGTGATCGCAACGGAAGTAACACGGATTCGTCCAAAATTTACACAGCACAAGATCTCAAAGAAGCGATCGCTAAAATACGCAACAAGTCCAAAAGCACGGAAGAAACAATTCCTGCAAAGCGAGCCAAACGGTACGGACCATGGAAGGAACCGGATCAAACACTGGACTGGAGCCACTACCCGCTAGGAACGTGCCGAACATAAGTTGAACGAGATCAAATTTGTGTGCGTCGGAAATTAGAAATACCCACACACACAGAATTCCATACATTTTGTTTACCAGATCAATTCAAATCAATGTCAAAACGAAAAGTGACGTTTCGAAATCATGGCTGTCACGCAAATTCGTTGAAATGTTTGAACAATAAAGTTCTTGTGCTGCAAAACTCGTTCGTTTCGTTGTGAGCAAAAAGGACTGTGTTCCCCCAGAGACGCGTGGTAAACAAGTGGTAAGATTATTCATCAAATACAGTCCATTCTTTGCACTGATTCTGATACAACATGGCGCACTTTTATGCACCCATCATCTTCTGTGTTGCAGTTCCGGATAGCCGAATAATGTCGAACGAATACGCCTTACATCTACTTGATGCGTCCGTCGCACAGATCTGCATCACAATCGGCTGGACAACAGCGCACAAATCCTCGATACAGTTTCTGTCCCACTCGGTGGGACGATACATGCATAAGTTGGCGGAAATGCTGAAACATTTCGCAGAATTAAACAATCGCACCACACCGAACATGGACGATCTGGCGTTTGTCTTCAAGTATTTGAGCATCGATTTAGCTGAGATAGTGGAGTACTGTGAAAGTGTCCATCCACTACTGCCGTACGATGCGCCCCGTGTTTCGATCGCAAATGAAGGAAAAATAAGCAACGTAAAATAGTAAAGCTTTTTGTTGGAAGCCGTCACGTCGGGTCGTTTTCTTGCATGAGAAACTAAGAACCAAATGGCGCCATTATACGGTGTAGATAATTGAATATTAATTTACAATAAAACTACTTACAACACAAACACACACATCCATTCAAATGTACGCATTTTTTGTACTTTGCACATTGAAGCTGGTCTCCGGCTCCCAGTCAATCCATCGCCGGGTGCGCCTGCCATACTCTGGACTGCAGCACGTGCAATATGCCACGCAGTATATCGTTTTTGCACTCGATGCCACGCTGAATCTCGCGCAGCGTGACCAACTTTTCACGCTCGATCATTAACCGCTCCTGTTCGTAGACGCTGAGCCGCCGGAAACGCTTCCTGTGTGGCGTTTCTTCCAGCTCATCATCACCATGCTGTGCTAAAATTGCTTCCTCGTCCTCCTTCTCTACATCCTCTTCTACGTGGTCCTGTTCTTCCTCCTTTTCCGCATCTGCCTCCTGGTCAACTACCGCTTGGACGACCATTTCCTTCTGGTCCACTTTCGCTTCGTCCTCACTGTCCTCGGCAGATTGGGCAGGTATTTCGAGCTCTTCGCCCATCGGGAAAACGGTCACGAGCGCGTCCGTAAAATCTTCCCCGGCCAACACCTGTCCGACGGTGGGTGGATCCAGATGCGGATGCATGTGCTTGTGATGATGATGATGATGATGATGATGATGAGGATGATGATCATCTTCTTGCTCGTCGGTGTGATGAAGCAGGTGGTTCTGTTGCTGCTGCTGCTGATGATGATCGGCATAGCTGTACGATGCCACGACGGGATCGTCGAGGATTTGTTGAAATTTTTCAAAATACGGCCATTTCGGACGATTGCTGTACTGTCCGGTAATGGCTTGCTGTTGTAGTTTCGCTCGCACCTACAAATAAAAAAAAAACAATCCATCATTTTCATTGCCTTTCTTCTCGTATTCGTCACAAAACACTTTTCCCGTTTCGGATTTCACTCGCCTGTTCGAACGTTTGTTTGAGATTCCGAAACTTTTTGTACGCAACGTCCCACTCGAGATCATACGCGTAGATCTTCTTAAACTTCATGCTGATCTCCGCCCACAGGTCCTTCTTCTTGTGCTTGCGATCCTTAAACTTGTCCTTCAGCAGATCGTACTCGTGCAGCAGCAGCATGCACCGCTCGTGCGTCCATTTGAAGTCGTGCTGCGTTGGCGCACCCATCAGCATAATCGTTGCTGCGGAAGTGTTTGCCACTTCCTCCATGATATCGGATCGTTTCGATACGCGGTGCAACAAATACGGCAAATCAGCAACAGCAACAGCAGCAGCAAAACAACAAATGCTTTTCTAGCAAGGATGCAAATTTCCAGCACAACAACAACAGCACAGCACAAGTTGCGTTTGACAGCAGCTGCGAGCAGAAAAGCAGAAGAACAACAGCAACAACAAATAAAAGCCGCGTTCACGCTAGAGGGCGCTGAAAGGGGATGATTTTTTTGAAATTTGCCGCTTTACCAAAATTTTACCGTACAAATTTTGAACCAATTTGGAACCAAACCAATTTTAAAAACCTTCCCTTCACGAGAAATTTTGTGAGTTTTTTTTCGTAAATCACGAAGGCTTGTGTTCTTCGTGAGAAGCGGAAAACGATATTGCTGGTCGAAGTGTATTTGGCAAACTTTGCAAATAAATAAGAAGGTTTTATGCGTCGTTTTTGGATCTAATTTTACCTTTTTTCAAAAATATGATAGATTTTATAAAATAAAATTCAGATATGCACCAACTAAAATATTTTCTATAAACGTTACCCATTTTAATCCTGCTAGCTAAAAGTAATATTACTTTCATGTACCTGTTTAGATTTAGGAAATCGTTTATTTGTGGATAGTTAACATTAACTTTCCTATAGTTGTTGCATAAAGTCCCATAAATCCAAACGTGACGAGAATCCCCTCTACGTATGTCAACGTTCATGTCGACGAAAGTTCTGGCTTTTGATCCGATAAGAAATCGAGTTGTTGAAGAACGACTGTAATTTACATTTGCATTATACTTTCCAGGCTTAGCTTATACTTCATTAGTCTGTGATATATAGAGTGACAGACGTTCATGCATAATACATAATAGACGTCGAGAAGCAAGCCATCAGCATTACGGTTTGATATTTGAAGCTCTTTCTTGTGATTCTTCAATTTTAATGAAGAGTTCTTGCACAGCACTCCATCTTTGCTAAACATTGTGGACTGATTGTGGTGATAGATTTATAGGTAACGAACACAATAGTCACCAAGGGATACGTCGAAACAGAAGCAAATGAATAATATTTTATTGCTAATTTATCGTTACGTTACACGTGTGATGACAACCACCCAACAGCAAATTTCCTTAGTGGCTGTGAAAAGAATGTCAGACGCTTTGTTCAAGATATCTGTCTCTCTTTCGATAAACCGCCGGAGGTTAGTTGCCCCCAGTGGAGCCCCAGTTGCCCCATAAGACCACAAGATGTCAATATGCACTTAAACACGTGATTAACGCTAACTCAAAACCCGAAACGCAAGAGAAATTTAATTCTACTTCTATCATACTTCAATTCAAACAAATACTTCAATCATAATCCATTTATTTTCTGTGTATTCTTTTTTGTAAACGAAACCTTAACATATACAGGTATTATTAGTTAAGATACCAATATAATATAATTCATATATATATATGATATATATATATATATATATATATATATAGATAATTAATTTATACCAATTGTGGTTCACTTGCCATTCTGTGCGAATAGGCAACATCTTCTCCATCTTTCAACGCCAATGTGCGTCACGCACACCCATCATTTGCGTCCCCCGATTACAACGCCAGCCTTAAAACATTCGCCTCAATCAATAATAATAGCAATGTTCCTCTTCTCGTTTGTTGGTGGTGTTGTTTGTTGTGTAATGTTAATTGGGCATTTGTGGTTTGATTTGTTTGTTTGTTTGTTTCCTTTTTTTTTTGTTTCTCTTTTTGTTTCATTACATTTCCTTACAAACTTGCATCTGTCTGCAGCAAGATCTTCCCTCTTACTATAGCGTTACCACTAGTTTCCACCCGGAAAGGCTGTTTTTTCTTCATTACCACCAGAAGGGTAGCAACAAAAGAAGAGAGAGAAAAAAAACACACAAACAACATTGGTATCGCTACGAGTTTGTCTTACTTTTCCGACAAAAATCTAACTGAGATTTGTATTACGATTGTTTTTTTTTGACAATGCTGCTCTCTCTACTGTTGTTTTGTTCATGTTTTGTATGGGTTTTGGGTTGCACCTGTTTCCGGTTGCACCCTTTGTTTTGTCTACTGCTTCCGACACAGTTAAAGTACAAATTTGGCCTAACAAAATGATCGTTTCTTGCACTCGCTCTCTCATTGCTCCTTGCTGTTTTGTTGTTGTTTAGTTTAGTTTACATTTAGGGGGGGTTTTCCTTACATTGTTTCATTGCTCCATTTTGTTGTGTTGCTATTTTTTACAAACCTGCTACTACTGGGTTCTCCCATCCATGAGTACGATTCACAATATTTCCCTAACGGTTTTTGTGGTACTGTTTTCCTTTGTTTTATACAGCTCTATTACACATTCTTTAATACACACTTCATTCATATACGCACAAACACCACACCTTTCCGTTGCACCGTTCTTCTATCTTCGAGAAGTGCGTGAAAAAGCGCCTTCCTGTTCCTGAAGACCAGTTATATTAGTAACATTTTGTACAGACCATTTGATTGTGTGTGAGTGTTTTTGTTTGTTGTTGCATTTCTCTTATCATCATCATGTGTGGATGTATGTATGAAAAGACAATAATTAAATTGTTGTAATTCTCTACTTAAAAACGTTTTCACTACTTAATAATGTTTTGCATTCAATCAATACTCTTTGCTACAGCATTCGTTAAACTACTTACGCACTATCATGATATCGCTTTTACAGGCGAATTACATTACGTGGCTATATTTACACACCTCTTACACAACACTCATGCATACTCTTTCCCTCCCGAAAGGGATCATCCTTAATCTGCACACAATGATGCTTATGGGAAGGGGATGTTTGAATGATCATTCATTACTATAAATAGTGTTGCTAACACACTGTGTGATTTGTTTCGTTTAATAAACTATAAGGCCTTTATGGGGGCCTCCCTAACATTCCTTTCGCTGTCTTGTCTGGTTCCTTCTGCCATCCTTCACTCCACTACCCTTACCTATCGTTTACCCCCGTGTTTACGTTCCCACCACAAAATGGGAACACAGGCAAGTGGGGTTGGTTGGCTCGTTCCTGTCGTTATAATACATTTACACTAGGTGGTGCTGGTCGTGATAGATAGAAGGGTATATAAATATAAGTATCAAATAAATAATTTCACACCACTGATCTCTATTCCCCGGTGAGCCCGTGGGTGGTGGGGTCCCCTGATGGCAGCAAAACCTGCCAAACCCTGTCCAACCAGCAAACAGATGCACACGACACGGCAAACAGCGTGTGGATCGTGTGACGATGCGTTTAAATATCCTCTTAAAAATTACTGATCCTTACAATGCCTTTTAAATCACTGCGTATGTGATCGAGTGTGGGTGAATGAGTGAATAGATCAAGATATCTAAACTAGGCGAAGCTAGTCCACCCCTAGCTAAACTCAGCTACGCCGCTTGCTTTCTCGTACATAAACTTCCATAGAAAAAGGGTATTTTGTTCATGGTTTCTCCTTTTCTACACAGCGGCACATACATATGTATCATCCATCCCTCCGATTCCTGTTCGAGTTACAACTAATGATAATATGCTCATGATGATGATGGTTACCGGTATTCCTCATTCGGCGATGAAACGTTACTTTGAGTATGCGAGATTTGGGTGCTTAAAATAGGGCTACATCTTCCATCCTGATCCCTTCGGCATCGTTTGGGATTTGTTGCCCGTCTTAGGGTACTAGCTCTTTGTCCATTTGTCCTACACGCCCAGTCGCCCCAGTTGCCAAGCGCAGTGTCTTGGTAGCTACGCCGGTCTTCACACGACATCCGGACCAATCACCCGTCTATACAGCAACGGGCAAATAAAATCAATGAAAGCCAGAAATGGCAGGGCCGAGACCTTTTCAAGTTGCTGTGCCGATAAAGAATAAGGAATTAACTTGTCCGACAAAACCAGCGTTTACAATCGCTTCGGCTAGTAAGTAGTTGTGTTTGTGGTTTTTATGGTGTTGCAAAGAACGTGGATTGCCAATTTTTCCTTTCAATGTGATTTCAATTGTCGCTAATCGTTAGTTTTGGCTCGCTGTTTGCCTATCTGCTTGGTTGGTTTTGTTTTCTGCTACAATTATCATTAGCTATCGCCTACAAACTAATCCTTCTTCTACTCTCTACACAATTCATTGCTATTGAAAGTCATTCCGTTTCACCTTCTTTTTGTAGAGTTTCATTTACATTATTTAAATTATCATACATCTTTTGCTTTATACTTCGGAAATGACACACACACACGCACACACCGTCTTTTTTCAACACAGGTTGAAACAGTCCTTTCTCGATCACGATAAGTTCCAGGATCAAGATGCTTCTCGGAGAGCATGCAGTTTATAGGTTCCTCTTCAAATTGTAGCCCATTTATAAAGTTCTATTCATATTGACTATCCCGGAGTTCGCTATATTCCTCATCCCGATTAAGTGTGCGTGTGTCAGCTGCAATTGACATTTACCACTTGCCCTTTGTGTAGGCTACATAAACTTAATGTAGCGTGGTATAAAGGGTTGGGCTCTTGTTGTTCGTTCGACAGTGTTCTACAGCAGTCCGCAGGAAGAAACACGGAAAAGCAGTTTATCTTCACAAGCTTCGTAGCGAAGATGACGTCCGACATTGTTTACTATAATTTCAATCTGTTTATTACATCTCGTTTTAATGTTGCACATGTCCGGATTGTTTGCACAATGGTTTGCTGCACGGGCTACCGCATTCGTATGGTCGCACTTTTGTTTGAAACCGATTTGTTACCATGAGAAATGGGACAAATAAATACTGTGTTGACAATCAAACAGTGAAGATGCATACGCATATCACCACTGTTATTTGTTATGACTATTGGCACGAAAAAATCGTCTGTACTGGTAGTAAAAAAAATTGAACTAAAAAAATGTAGCAAAATATGTAATAAATACTATTTAAAAAAAACACAGTAGTATAGAGCGTCATGTGACGGTTGAGTCATTGTCTATCGAAAGTAGCTATTGCTTGCTGACTTTATGCACATTCATCGATGCACCCAGTTCAGTTAAACAAATTCAAAAGCTGTGTTATGTTTCAAGCATGTGTGCACCAAACCTATTGCACATTAAAACCTTAACAACGCAAATGTCCAAAATATTCATGTCCACCAGAAAAATTAACCAAAACACCCATGGTATTCTTCTAGAAACAGTGTCACATTTCTCGAGCCATTTTTTGCATGCAGCCAAATTGTTTGCCTATTTTCGCACAGTACACACCGTGAGCTGTTGAGAGTATATCTTGCAGCAGCGTTCCTTTCGAAATCTCGCTTGTTTGCGTTTCTTTTATCTAATATCACAGACAGATAGAGACCGTCGGGGTCAAGAGTCAGAGGGTACGCGGTGTGATCGAAAGCGGTTGGTGAGTTGGAACTGGTTAGAGCACCAATAATGCAATCGCCCGGGATGCTTGTTGAGCTGAACTAACCAATTTGATGTGACGGATGAGTAACGGAGTACAGCGTACAACCATGATGGAACCATACTGGGAATGCTTTTACGCCAGGGCAGCCGTCATGTGGTACAGTTGCATTAGCACCTGTACATGTATCGGCAAACAGGACAGACGATCGTGCGTGTTCGAGTCCATTGCCAGCCATGATAGCAGATTGTAGCCCTCGAGCACATACCGCAACACATCGGCCGTAATGTTCGAGTCCAGCGGATGTTCGGTGGACGATTGATTCTGCTGCAACGGATCGTCGGTGTTTTGCAGTATGGTGGGACTGTGCAGATGCAGCGCCGTACGCAGAAACACCGGACATACGTTCTCCATGTGCGGGCAGGACGACCAGAACCATTCCGGCATGCGACCGGTGGGAGCCGTCGACACAAGATATCCGATGGCTAGCGGTTGTTGTAACACCAGACCGACCTGTTGTTGTTGAACGAAAAAATGAACAAAATTGTAATTTCGTCAATTAATTATTAAAATCACTCCCGATAAGAATGTTTCTTATGATATGATTCATCTAATGACACTGGGTCTTACCTCTTCCGAATCCTGTGACCCGTAGCCATCACGAGACCCAGCACCTTTAGAACCACTTTCGCCTGGGCTCTGTTGGTTGCCTTCAAACTGTGAAGGGCTACCTGGTCGTGAATGTGGCATGTTGATCTGCTGCATCGGTAAATCATCTACAAATGGACAAAACACGGATATAGATTCCTTGTACTGATGTTCTTTTTTGTAACGTTTACATACCCCAGCACTTGAAAACGTCCATCATGTTGATACCATCATCGTCGTCGTCCCCATCCATGATGACCATGTTGAGATCCTCGCCCAAATCCAACTCTCCAATCACGCTGAACGACGCCTGGGCAGACTGTTAAAAAGAATAATTGTCCAATTAATATCAATAATCAATTTTAATCCAACTCCCACGCTTATTCACATCTTACGACCAACTCACCTGTGCTTTGGCGCTGGTCGGAAACACCAGTATGTGTGTGCAGGTCGCATCCTGCGGCGTCGATAGGGGCGATTGCATTGACCGCTGGCTGAACCGTTCATCCGGCGTAAACTGATCGGACATGACGCGCAAATCGGAATCCGGCTCGAGCGTCACCAGACAGGCGCTCAGTATGCTCGGTACGGCGATCGGATGCATCAGCGAACACTGCTCGCAAATGTCCTTCAGATGTTTGGACGCCCGCTGCAGGTTCGGTTTGCTCAGTAGCCAACTCCAACCCTTCAGCTCACCGTGTCCGATGCGCCCGATACGGCCCACAACCAAACGCCACGGTTGTACCGTCTGTGAGATTAGCCCAAGGATGAAGTCCATCAACTTCTGCAACCCGTACCGGCGTGCCGAGGCACGCTTCCGACGACCACGGTTCGGAATGTCAATGTTGATCGTGACCGTTTCCAAAAACTCGCCTCGATCATCGGTCGCAACCGCTAGCAACCAGCTCTGATCCTCGCTCAAACAGTAGCTACAGTACATGATGGAGCATTGTTGCTTCATGCTCGTCTTACCGAACGACTCTGTGTTTTCGCTCTTCTCGCATGACCTTGCCAGTACATACGGTGGTGTGTACAGTCGGTACGGTACGCGATTCTTGTCGTCCTTGCGCTTGATAAACTGTTCTGCATTAGCGGCCGTTCCGAATCCCGTCAAGCTCTTAACCGTGTTCATGTGTGCGAGATACTTACGGCTCTGAGAGAACACACTCAGCGCCAGACAACGCATGTGGTCACTTAAACGTAATCTATTTCGATTACGACCGAGCTCGAGAATGCTTTCTAGAGAGATAATCTGGAAGTGTGGGTATGGAAAGAAACCATATTAGTGTCATTTAATAACGAGTAAAGTTAATACGCTAATTAAAGGTACTTAAACTTACTTGAACACTAATATTGCTACGTATCGAATCCGGAACTGCGTTAAGAATATTCGAATAGCAGCGCAGCAACGAAAGGCACGCCAACCGTTCCACGTCGGGTGAATCGCTTCCACAAGTAAATGGTTCTACGATGTACAGCACGATATGTGGCGGATCTTTTCCATCGTCGTCAATTCGCATGCCGTCGGCAGGACTGGCGGAAGAGGTATTCAGCTGATCACGATTTTCAGAGTCTGTCAGAAAAAATTAACAAACACTGTGTTAAAGTAAATAATCACATACACAATACCACTCACACATACCATGATCAAATTTAGGAGTATTCGGAGCCTTATCACCGGGTTGTGATGAATCCGGTGTGCTCGGTGGTGGCGGTGGCATTGGACTTTGGCCGGGACCATCGTTTCGATTCTGTCCCATAGCATTTCCTCCCGGTTGATTCATCGATCCACTGCCCAACGATGACGATCCTGACGAACCACCCGATACTGAGGCCGAAGCCGAGGATGAAGACGACGTATGGTGATGACTCTCCGGTGGATCGAGCAAACTCTTGTCGGATGGTACCTTCGACAGATACGGTGCCAGCTGCTGCTGACACGTCTGAGCGTACAGCCGTAGCAGCTCATTTAACCCTGACGACGACGAGGAACTGTTGCCATTCTTGCGTTGCTGATCGACGCCCATGTTGGTGAACCATTCGTCCAGGTTGGAGTTTTGCGTTTCCTTTAGCACACGCTGACTGCCCACACGCAATATACCGTCCCAGCCTTTGATCGGTGTATGCCGACCCAGCTTGCACATTTCGTACGTAGTGCTGAGCTCCTTGAAGTACGTACGCACCTTCGCCACCACGTAATCATTGTCCGGGACAATCGCAACGTACGCAACATCGCGCGGATATGAGTAAGGTTCCAGCAGCAGCTTGTCCCAGTAGTGCAGTGCGTACGGAGCCAACGATAGCCAATCCTTCTCGTAGCCCACGATCAGCGATGGAATCGGTTGCGGTTCACACTGGCCCGTTCCGCGCCCAGCTAGCCGGTGGAACTGTCTCCACGTAAGTGGACCCTGTATCGTGTACGGTGCATCCCACAGTCGCGTCGTGCAACGTTTGTGGAAAGCATCCTGCAGGAGCGGTTGCATCGATTTCATTATCCGCACAATGTCCTGATTACTCTTCGGACCACCCGCACGCAGGAATGGCCATTTGTGGACGTTCATAATCCCTCTAAGTGTGCCACCCTTTACGAGTGCACCACACGCTGTGTTGGACGATGAAGACGATGACGAGCCGGATGCTGGTTGCTGCTGATCTACATCCATCTTACTCTCGTTGATTGCCTGCAGTCGTCCCTGTTCCAACGCTAAACTGATCACATCGTTCGCATCAACGTACTCTAGCAGGTGTACGGCCCCGCTTTCCGATCCACGGCCGAACAGTGCACCACGGTACCGATTAACTGCACGATGAATGGAATTGCTAGAACTTTGCACCACGGAACACTGCTCCCTGAGCAGATCCATCACTTTGAGCGTTAGCGGTAAACTATCACTTGCGCTACCACTTGTTGAAGAAGCTCCACCGGCTGTCGCCAGCGTTCCAATCGATCCACTGCTTCCCGATTCTTCCATCTTGATCGCTTTAGCGGTGCCGTTGAGGAATTCAAACAATGAACTCTTCTTGTGTACCGCCGGATCTTCGGCCATGCCCGTGATTTCCATTTCATCCTCGAAGAATAATCCTGCCCGGTGAGCCATTCGGCGATTGACCACCGCACTGAAACCACACTGACAATCGATCGGATCCTCATCCAGATATCCATTCTGAAGGCTGTCGGTATTGATCGTGATCGTTTTGTCGCTGTTTGAACTAATCGCCGGAGATCCTAACATTCCACCGAAGGCACTACTACTGCTACCGCCACTGAGTCCGAGATGTGCTAGGGCACTCGCTTTGCTCCTGCCGCCAGTTACTCCAACATTTCCACTGCCTCCGCTACCGCCCGTCGTTTCCGGTGGAGCTGTGACGGAGTCCATCCAGTTCGTACCGGGCAGTGCGAGGTACAAACCACTGTCCGCGCCGCGTATGTTACCGACGCACTTTGCACCGGCATTACACACACAAAGCGTACAGCTTTTGAAGTTGTGATCGCGGAAGATGTTCAGTGCGGTATCGTATAAAAGAATGTTCACTAGCAGTGCGTTCGTTTCGATGTTCGTACTGCGACCACCCGGTGCACCGTTCGTGCTGACACCGCTCGCACATCCAACACCACCACCGGTTGACGAAAGCGGTTGGTTCACGGTTGTACCTAACGGTCCGCCTCCAGTCGAGGACGGTGTCATTGGACCACGGTTCGAGCCCGGTCCCCCGCTGTTGTCCACCCCATCGAGCGGGAATTGTTTGCTGTGGTAGGAGGAAGGCGTTGCGACGGAATTAGCCGGGCTGGCGATAGCCACATCGTACGGTGGCGGCGGAAGCAGCGGTGTCGTGCGACGGAAGTTAAGGGATCCCATCGGGTTCGGACTGCCTGCGGCAGCTCCACCTAATGGCGATGGGTATGGTAGTGGACACGAACCACCTTGTGGCGTCGGTACTCGCATCGATCCGCCAGGTGTGGCGGGTGATATGGGTGACATACCTTGACGCAGTGGAACCGGAATTCCACCCATTCCCGGATGGAACAGACCACCGGATGTACCAGCACCAGCAGGCGATGGACTAAGCATTCCCGCACCGCTACCGATGATACCCCCGGGCAGCGAGTTTACCGACGGTGGTCGCGAATGGGGCTGAGATTGGGCGCCCTGTGACGGTGGGTTCGAATACGGATGGCTGATCGATCCGTTCAGGTTGTTTAATCCCCCGAGGAGGGAGTTTGGTGTGCTCAAAGGTTGCGGGATGGTTAAGTTACCCAGTTCTTGCTTGATAATTGGAAGTAATCCTAACCCAATGCCACTAGCAGGACCACCAATACCCCCCGCGGACGTACCATTTGGCCCGCTGCTCTGGGTATTGTTACTATCCGACTGAGTGCTGTTCTGCTGTTGGTCCTGTTGCTGCTGCTGCTCTCGTTCCCGTTCTGCCTGTTCGCGTAACTTTTGCTTTTCCCGTTCGGCAGCCGCTTGTTCTTTTTGCTTCTGCCGGGTCGATTTGTATACCAGTTTGGTGCAGGTGCTGGTTGGGATTTGTGGTATTATTAGCTGGCTCGGCAAACTCGGTAGTGGTGCGTACTTGGACGAACCCACGTACGGACATAAAGGTGGAGGCAAAAACACGAAAGACCAATCATCGATCGGTTCCTCCTGAGGGCTACCCAGGTTTGGCAAGGTCGGTCCAGTTCCCGGCCCACTACCGATCCCGGACGACAGCGACATTTGTAGATCGACCAGTGTATCGATGGCAATTCCACCATCCGAAAGGCATCCACCACCACCGGGACTGGAGTTCGGGTGCGGATCCAAACTTGGCGGTGTCGGGAACATCTGCGACAGTTCCTTCGGACTCAACATGCCGCTGTTCACCGAATGATGGTTCGAGCTCGGGAAGCGCTTGCCTTCCTCCGAGAAACCGCCACTTCCGCTGCAGCTCTTATTCGACCCGGGCGGAGTATTGTGCAGGTCCGGATCGTCGTTAAATGGGCCACCGTCATCGAAGATCTGATTCAGATCATCGATCGACGGTTGCAGATCTTGGTCCGTTAAAAAGGGACCCTTTTCTTCCTTCTCTTTCTTGATTTCATGCTCCCCGAGCAGGGCACCGTCTCCGTTGCCGGAGGATGGTCCGTTCCGGTCGGGTGTTCCGTTGGCACTTCCTATTCCACTACCGGCAACACCGGCCGCTCCCTCACGACCAACAACTCCTCCTCCGCTGCCGTCACAGCCGAGTTCCATCTTGATCTGTCCAAGAAGAGGTTGGCCATTGTTTCCAGTGCCATTATCACAGGCACCTCCTCCGCTACCACCGTTATGACCACCGAGCGTTTCCACGAGCGGATCGGTCGAATCACCCGATGTACCACTCTTCATGAGCATTCCATTGGCACCGACAACGTTCCCAACACTGTTACTTCCCGGCATTGCCGTAGCACTAACACCAAAACTCGTCGTCATCGTACGGCTATGCTCGTTTGCGTACAGATCGAGATTCCGAATCTTTTTCACAAGACGATTTTCCTCCATTGCTAGCCGCATCCGCTTTACGGGATGATTCATCCTGGGAAGCAAAACATGCGAAAGAAAAATATGTTTAATTGATCATTTCTAATAGCCACAACACAAATACTACTTACCATGCATCAACGCACGTATAATCGTACAGTAGCTGCGACGTGCTGGGTATGTCCTCGCTTTGCAAAGTCTCATAATCTTTGCAAAACAGTGATGGTCGTTTCAATGATTGCAGCATTTGCAGTATCGATTCCCGTTTCCTCGCCAGATTGTTCGCCATGGCCGTCTGATGCGCGGAACTGTACACGCTATGGATGCTTGGCGTCATCGGTACACCACCACCACTGCCGATCGAACCTCCGGCGCCGAGCGATGACTCGGAACGCACCTTAAGGTTACCGATGCCGGACGACAACGTATTGCTTCGGGGTGATGTCTTTAGCGCGTTTAGAGAGCTACTGTTTGAGGAGCTGTTGCTGCCGGTGCTACTACTGCTAGACGAATTTCCCATATTCGAGTTGCTTTGCGATTGTTGCTGTTGCTGCTGCGCTTCGGTGGAGTTACCGGTCGAACCGGTCGAACCACCACCACCGCCCGGATGGGACGGTGTGTGATACGGTGAGGCATTGATGCTTTTACTGTCGTGTTGATCGGTCGGTGTCGGTGCCGGTGTGTTCTTGTCCAGATGATCCAAACAGGGCGTACCCGGTTGTACGCTGCGCGGATTGTTCGAGGCAGGTGGATGTGGAGACATTGTGATGAGCTGCGGTGAAGATACGTGAAAACGGAGGAATTAAAGTTGCGTTGGGACAATATTACAGTAGAGCAAGAGCATAAAACTGTTACTAACCTGATCACCGGATGGTACCGATGTTGGCTGAGATACCGACGACGGTTGCATCGGGGATGGTGCCGCACTGGCCGGCGAACCTTCTGATGGAAGCGGATGCGAATCACCGATTGACATCGGGTTGCGACAGTAGGAAGGTGGCCCACCGTAAGGCGTTGTGCTGCCGGCGGCTGCGCCCGTTGAATTCGTACCACCGGAACCACTATTACTATTGGCGGCACAGTTTTGGTTTGACCTGAAGTGAGGGGGAAAAACAAAAGTAAGTTAAATACATTACACAAACCCGAAATGAAACTGTTTCTATAATGTTCATCAATGTTTCATTCAACTCCATGAGGTATATGGCAAATGAAAATGATATGAAATAAAAGAGAAGATATATTAAGATTATATGAATAATTTAACACGCATGCAACGATCTGATCCATTTCCACTATTACACAATGTTAGTACCAATGTTATGAATGCACTACAGGAGTTTATAAAGAGGGTTAATATAAATGATATTCGTCGATCAGTAGAAATGTTCCACTTAAAAAAAAACATTTGTTGAAAGAAACTTAAAATATTTACTTGTGTTGAAATAATCTTTAGGTTGAATGAATGACTCCGAATTTCTACTACGAAGATTTATAATTTTAAAGATACAGATAATCATGATTCAATAAAATCAGAGATCCTGTGATTTTTTTGTTCTTAAAGATACAGGGAAGATACAGAGAGAATGTTAAAGAATCCTCAAATATTCACGAAACTCCCTCGATTCATAATATTGAGAGCTTCATTCATTCAACCAATCATCAGACATTCGTGACTCCCTGAAGATGCGCTTGAGATTATTAATTCTTGATACGATTGTCTCCTAAGTAAGAATGTGTACAACAGGCATCTCTCAACATAGTCATTAAGTTCAACACTAGTATTGATGATATGGAGTGATTCCGCCATGAGTTGGTGCACTGTACATAATTGGGTTATTCGATTCTTAAGACCTACAATATAAGAGTTGATATATTCTTGATGATTTCTGTATCAATTTTCCTTTTACCAACTATTTTCCAATGTAAGATGAAGAATATCCCTCTGTAATGAACCGGAAACAGACACGGCCGGAGTGGAGTGGGTGTGTGAGCATAAGCAAACGCGAATGACAGTATAAGTGTGACCATTCCCTTCGAAGAAGAAAGTTCTAATTATGAAGGTGGAACTTTGGTACACGTGATCTTGCTGAGGGAAGGTGTGTTGTTGTGTGTGTATTTGGGATACAAAAGCGATATGAAGCTAAGCTTTGTTGTGTGCTTCATACGGAATAGTTTTCTTCCTTATTGAGGACAGCAAGAGCAATACGAGGAGTTGGTAAATGGGACATTTGTGACATTTGGTGAGTTTTTGGGGGTAACGGGAGTGTGAGAGCGAGGATAGATCACCAGGAAGTGGAGATGGGGCGGGAGGGGATGAGTGCTTGATAACTTCCACCTCCCAACCCTTGGTTTATGGCTAAAAAGGTACAACCAACCTTAAGCACGAGTCGGCCAGTTCGAGCGAATCGGCTGCGCTGTCACCGGAAGAAACGGCTCCAGGCGAAGTGGCAGCGGCGTTGACGGCCGTCGAAGAAGACGCAGCAGCAGCAACAGCAGCAGCTAATGCGTCGGCTGCAGCAGATAAGCTCATCGGTTTGGTACCGGGACGGAACAGAGCCTCCTGCGGGGCTCGCTTATGGAAGGCAATCCTTTGCGGACGGTGATGATGATGGTGATGGTGATGATGATCCTTAGCCGATTGACTGCCGCCTGCTCCATGATGGTGATGGTAGTGGTGATACTGATGTCCGTGGATGGACTTCTCACCACGGTTACTACCACCACCAACACTTCCGGCGTAAGTGATCGAATAGGACGATTTGGGAGATGGATTGGAGGAGTACAGATTTGCCAAACTGCCTGCCGTGCTTAACGAGCATGATGAGCTTACTGCTGCACCGATCGTGTGTTGCTGATGCTGCTGATGCTGCGAGACACGTCCACTTGCCGTGGACGAAGTGGACGACGAGGACGTCGATGTGGACGACGAGGAAGATGGTGGTCTCTTGCAACACCTGGAACACACACCCGGTTACACAATACACATACGGTAGGTACGAGCATGGGGTTGAGAAGACATTCGCGCACAGAGCAATGCCGTAGCAACACGATGCATAAAGGTTTTTTTTTTTGTAAATTGTTTTTACATCATTATTAATAGTATTATTCGCGGAAAGGGTTGCACAGGCAGACGGTACACGATGGGCAATAAAAGAGAGAGAGAGAGAGAGAAAGAGAGAAAGAGCAAGGAATATAAAAAAGAAGAATAGGATAAGAGATACAAAAAAACGGTGAGTATAAAACAAAATAAAATCGAAAAAGAAGAAAACGACACAGGTAGTACAAAAATCGAACAAGCGAATAAATGAAACGCACACATAGTAGCAATATTTTGGGCGGGAAGGATGCTACCATTAAGATGGATGGAGAATGGAGAAAATGTGCTGAAAAATGAAGTTATTAGGTGATTTTTTTTAAAAGGTGAAAGTGAAGCAGTAATTAAAGTCTACTGCGCCAAACAAACTGTTTTTCGTCAAAAGTGGTTTTCAATAGTATTCATATGTTTCACAAGAAACTATAAGCTTTGTGCTTCTTATGTCACAAAATGGGAAAGATGGATAGTATTGTTTTGACAATATTTTAAAATACATCTTATAACGCCCTACAAAATTCATATTAGATCGATAATCCAATCTAATTATTGAATGAGGTTTGTTTCCTAAATAAGTTTGAAAATACGATATGATAAGCTAATACAATTCTGCAACAATGTTCTTCGGAATTGGAACAAATATTTTAAATTAAACAAAAAAAAACACACTGAAAACATCAAGAGAACTACATTCAATATTACGGTAAAGTACTATCCGCATGCTGTTACAGTCAAATAAAACTATATATAATCATTCAACAAAGATTCTTCTGCAACTTAAAAAGTTTCTCTTTTTAGCAAAAGTACACAAACAAACATACATGCTTGAACTACTCCAACCTACTTCTGGTACAACTATTCAACAAACAAGACGCACTATTCTACTTCCAAAAGTAAGCAAAACAATAAAACAAAGAGGAGAAAATAAACAAGGATAACGCATCCTCGTTGTAGGACGAAGAAATTCCAGATCAAAATGTCGATATGAATATGAAACGTGATGATAAGTGCTGATGGTGGTCGTTTTCTGCCCGTAACACGTCCCAATGTCTAGGTAGCTTAACATTCGGCCATCACTTACTTGATACAGCAGCAGGTCACTTTCACCGTTGGGTCGCTAATCTCCCACACGGAAGAGTTCCCGTTCGCATCGACTCCGTTGGCAGCACCGGAGGAGTTTTCATCACCGCCACCACTGCTGGTACTATTGCTGCCGGTCGCTGTATTGGAGGTGTTACCACTACTGCTGCCACTACTGGTATCCTTTGGTTCCGTTTTGATCGTTACACCACTGCCGGGTGTCGTGCTGATCGTTTGGCTTCCATTATTAGCTGCGGATGTGCTGCCATTTGCAGACGATGAAGACATCGGCGACGGTGATGGTGACGCGTGCATTACGCAGTCCTGCCAGACACGCTCCGGCAGGATGATGGCCGGCGACTTGTTGATCAGTGCCGACGACATACTGAGCGGATTACCGAGATCGTTTGAGGGCGATTCCGGCACCGTAAGCGGTGGGGTCATCATGGATTTATGGTGATTTCGCTGGCGTAGCGTACCGGTGGGGGATGCCGCTACCGAACTGCTCTCGTTCGGCGAGTCTTTGTTGCGTGCCGTAGAAGGATTACTGTTACTGCTGTTGCTGTTTCCCGTCGCCGGTTGATTGCTGGTTGTGTTGATGGCGCCACTGGACCGCTCGCTAGCGTTATTGACACGGCTGAGAACGGATGCTGCGATGGAGGGTATCGCCGTGACTGGTGTTGCGGATTGATTGCTGTTGGTATTATTACTGCTAGTGCTATTATTACTATTACTTCTACTATTGCTCCGCGTATCGTTCGCTGACGTCCAGTCGTCCATATCGGCGACCAGCACGTACTTTGTGGGGTACCGCATCTTTAACTTCCCGACGAGGATCTCCACCATCGGAGGCACATTGTCAGAGCCGTCTTCCATGCCGCTGAGCTTGTTCGAGATCGGATAGAACGCACTCCAGTCGTCGAGCATCTTCTGGACGTGCGGATCGCTCGCTTTGTAGCTTTGGCCGGTCAGCGTACCGGCCAGCCCGAACGGTGCCAGTATCACCTCCCGCGGTTCGATAGCATCCGTCGTTGTCGATCCATTGGCATTGCCACCACTTCCAGACGCTGCACCGCCAACACCGGGCGATGCGGGAGTGTTTGAGCTACCTCCGTTCACTCCGGCCGGTGTAGGACTGGTCGGTCCACCGTTTGAGCCGGTACTTGGGCCAGCCTGTTGCGCCTGTTGCGCCTCTTCGAGATGTCGCATGGTAAGCAACCGCACCGGTGGATGTTCCCTTATATCCATCGAGGTGCACACCGTACTGTCTCCGTGCACAAAGAAAGTGAACGAAAATGATGCGTGATGTGAGCTGGAAATGAGTGAAAAGACGACAGTTAATCGTAAGCGTTAAGCGATTTATCTCGAAAAACATCGAACAGGAACTTTGTCTGTCGGTGGTGGAACGAGGATCGAAGGCAACAAACAATCTTCAGCAATCGATCTCAGAGGTCCACCGGTGGTGTACTTGCTCTTGGAAACATCTTCGGCACATCTCAACACATTCGGTAACCCTTGCTACATATTCTTCAGGCAAAGGGCCACCAGAAGCTAACATTGAGATAGACGGTTCCGTGGGTAATGGTGAAATGTAAAACATTCGCTTACCTTTTCCCAAACACTCCTTCGCTGTTCGAACTGGGATGCACGAACCACCTGCCAATACGTACGAATCCTCGCGATAATAAGCATCTGTCAACGGAGAGAAAAGGCCGAATAAGACTTATGTAACACAAACCCTTCTGGTAGACGGTGTACGTACCTTTCAATCACATTGTGTAACGCCTTAAATAATAACGAACGGCACTCGTACGAGAGTCCATTCTCCCAGGAGCCTTTGTCGCCGGCTTCTGTAACGATAAATAGATAAAAAAGGATTAGATTAGTATGGTACGACAATCGAAACTTGTTCTATACGCAAATTATCACAAGACGAACAGAGTGGTAAAATAGTTGAAATGGTAACAGTATGAAAAAAACAACTTTGCCCCGGTTTCAGTTCAAATCCCGATCCCGACATCGGACCCATCCCTATCATAATGCAGTAAAAAAACCTTTTTTAGGCAAAAAAAGATGTTTGCAGGGGCCAATCAAAACGAGCTTTTCGCGATCTCTCCGCCAACACATTTGAACGGCCCTTACCTGCACCTGACAGCGTCTGTCAACAGCAGAAAAATGCTGCCACCACAAACGAATTCAAATTAAATGAACATCAACCGCGCGCAACAACATCGCGTTTCTCCCGCCCGCGTGCATGTCGGGCACAGCTTTAAACTTTCTCATCGTATTTACCCATTTACCTGCAAGGACCTTTCGGGGCATTTTTTGGAGCATGCAAGACAAAGAGGTGGAAAACACAAGGGGGGGGGGGGGGACAACCGAGGGGACACTCTTCAAAGCGCACAACACAGGCAAAAGACATTTTTATTAAATTATCGTTTCATTTACCTTGGCGTGTCCCGAACCAATCCGTACCAGCCCGTACCCCCCCATCGGTCAAGGCTGTCAACAGCGCGCGGTGCAAGAAAAGTGCCTGCACACAGACACCCAACCAAGGGAAAGCAACACGACGACGGCGAAGGTGGAAAGAACCTTTTTAAAAGTGTCCAATGTCACGGCGAGTTAAGCTTTCGCGTGCCTTTGTGAGCCGAGACTAAGAAAAGCCTACGATTTATGTCGATTTGACGTGCTGCGTGGAGGCACAATACAACGCAACGCCTCCCCCGTTTTGTGCCGGAAAACGGTATGGTTTGAAGGAAAAGTTTTATGAAGGGAAAAATAGGCGTGATGTAGTGAAAAACAAAAGCAAAAAACTAACATGGTAATTTTAGTTTGTAGAACTTTAGTTTGTCGACTGAAGTTTTGTACAACTATTCCTTTTTATCGGCATGGTCGAATGGTTTGTTAGTTTTTTAGCAGTTTACCTCCGTTTTATGGGGCATGTTTTAAGTTTTCCGAATGACATTTCATCTTTGTGTGTGTGTGTGTGTGTTTTTGTTGTATATTTATGGAAAATGAGACATAAAATTCGAGCAAGTTCCACCTGTTTCGTGACTGTTTTATTTCGTTTCTCGTTCAAAATGGTAGATGGTGGAGACAATCCAGAAAACCCCCCTTCAATGGTACACTACTCCACGGCACAGACACCATGGCAGGGACCCCAAACTCGATAGCAACGTAAACAGCCATCACGTAGAGACATTTTCCCAGCCAGCGCAGTGAGACTCGTTGTGTTGCGCTTAAGACGTTGCAGCAAACTCTCTTTTGCTTTTGCTGCGTGAAGCTCGATGCCACCGTGCAAAAGAAAAAGTCAAACAAACAGCTGCTGCAATTGATACTCTTTCTCTCTCTCTCTCGGTGTATGCCATATGCATTCATCGTTTTCTTCGGTAACCTTCACGGTCTACACACAACAGGTTGCCTCGAAAAAAAAATATAAACTATAACTACAGGAACCACGGAAAATGAATACAAAAAATATTAACGTTAAACAAAAACCACCGAACACGACTGCACGAAAAGACACTATAGGAGTTACATTCTCTCTTCCCAAAACCACCCGTTGTACAAGGGCCACACAACTGTCGGTTAATATAATTGTCCCGGTCAATTTAATTGGATCAAACCTGATCCGGGTCTTACAGGTGAGGATGAAAACACGCACACCAAAGTCTGACCAACCGAATGGGCCCCGCGCGCTGACAGATTGCCTACTGTCTAGGCCGACGTGACACGGCCCTCATACAGCAGAGAGTGGCTCCACTGGTCAAAAGATTTTCGTTACAAAAAGTAGGTTAAATCGAAAATTGGTAAAGAAGAAATTGAGCTTCGAGATCGTGTCTTAAGAATTGTTAATGTTAAATCGTAATAAAACTATGACTTCGTAATTTTATTTTACTTTCTTTTTGTTGTAACTTTTAAATGGAAAATTTTGAAGAAAAATAATTAAACAAAACATACAAATTGTGTATAACTTTAAAAAATATTTAAATCATAATGCACAAACACCACAACAAATAAAAGACCTAAAAAAGTGAAAAAAAGAAAAAGGAAAACAGAAGCAAAAAGTCGAAAAATATCGTCAAAAGTTGCAAAAACACATAGGAAATGATATATGCTAGATTACAGCCGATAACAATACTATTCTTTTTTCCTTCTTTACACCAACTGTCACATCGTGTGCCATCATATCATACCCCCAAGAGCATCTCGTCAACAAATTAACGCATTCACGAAACCGACATCTCCGGCATTCGCCCCCACTACCCCCTCCCTTTTTACAACCCCTTAACAACCCGTAATGGTCGGATGATGATGATGATGATGGTGGTGCCGAATGGTACACCCCCGTAAGCGTTCTAATCCTTCGTAACCGTTACCAAAAAACGCCGGACAATAGCAACAGGGCGATGAACAGCGACGCGCGCGCACACACACGGAGGACATCTGGCGAGGACACCCGGAGGACGACGAACGGTTTTCGGACACATCGGATTCTGTCCGATGGGCGTGGTCTCGGGA
This sequence comes from Anopheles marshallii, assembly GCF_943734725.1. Lineage (NCBI taxonomy): Eukaryota > Metazoa > Arthropoda > Insecta > Diptera > Culicidae > Anopheles > Anopheles marshallii. The sequence goes on from NC_071327.1 coordinate 53,728,043, forward strand.
CGCTCGGGAACAAAAACGTGCGCAGGATGTTCCGTTTTGCTGCGACCTTCACACCACCACCCACACGGACGCGCGCACTCTCTTCGCTTTCGTGTGGGCCCCCCATCACGCATTCCCATTGGGTGTCCTTTGGGGAAGGAAGTCGGGAACGTATGAAAGCTGGCGAGCCAGGAAACCTGCGGTGGCAGGGCACAATGAAGGGGAAAATTCCGTCAAGCCCCACGGGGACAACACCAGCAGCCGCGGACACATATACACGAGTCGGCTCTCGCTTATCGATTGAGATATCACCGTCCCGGTAAGTAAGGTTAAACACATGAATGCGTGCGAAATAGAGTGGCTGGATTTGGGGGACCTGGGGCCCGACCGATGCTCTAATTGAAAGTAATGCATCATTGTCGTGTTGTACGACGGTGGAACGTGTACAAACAGCTCCTGCATAAGTCACATTTCGCCGGATCGGATCGATGCTAATTTCGTTCCATTTCTCGATTGCGTATGAATATTTCAAGAGCCAGTGGAATCGATTTTCCCGTCCCCGATCGGATCATTGTCTACCCATCTATTGCGTTCGAACGCAATTGTGCGAGAGCTGTGTGTGTGTATGTGTTTAGTAACACAAGATGCGGACGCAACACCAGCAAAAACATAAATATAAATAAATAAAAAACCAAAACCATCTTCCCACTTCCAATCAGACACGTGCGAAATAATTCTAATGTCTCTGGTTGTGCACTCTCTCAGAGTTGGTCAGAGTTCCGTGCGTCTTCAGATCTCCCAATCGAAGACAAAGTCGTCGTAAAGTCTCCACGTTTTGCCTTATTCATGAGACAACATCCAAGAAGCGTTCCAATAAATCGTATCATCAATTTGCGGGTGATGCTTCGTTTTTTTTCTTTCTTTCTTACGACCCTGCGGGCCGTGGGTTGCGTCGCCGGGCGCTCTCAACACATTCCTGCCACATAAAACAACCACCAAAAATCATAACGCAATTCCCACCAATAAACGAACGCATGGTTGGTGGGTCTTCGCGAATGGAATTAAAACGTTGAACGAAACGCCATTTGGCAACTGGGCCCACACCGCGCACTGCCATGTCGCGCGTACAGATCGAGTGAGCGATGAAGTTCAAGATCACTTGAAAATGTGGGGAAGATGAAAAAAAAGGCGACAACTGTGCAACCTTCCATAGGCCCTTGTTCACCTTGACATGCAAAATTCGCTCTTGGAATGTGCGCAAAGTGGGGACACTCAGGGCTAGAAAAAAGTTGATCATTAAAATATCATAATATACTTCAGATCTTTAATGATCTCCTTAGACGATCTCCAACTTTCGGCGACAATTGTGTCAGGGATATGTCATCCCGTAGTGAAGCATCGCCAGCATTGGATCACTCGTACACGTCCAGTTCGTGGGAAATACGTATCCACACCAGTCCGTTGAAACAATAACAACCTAATAGATAGTTGATTTCTACAAGCAATATCGCTATCTACCGGTGCCCAATAATTTGGAAGATAAGAACCGTGCGGAAATCCTCATTCCGCAACACTTTTTGTTGCTGCTGGGATCTCCTGACGTCACACGATACGCTCAAGTAGACATTAACGCACACACACACCAAACAAGCGTCGAAAGCCAAACCCCCGGGGGGGGAGGGAGGGGGAGATTAGAAATCTGTGGAATGTCGTCACTGTTCGTGAGCATGGTTGGCAGGACCATATATGCGGCGAGATTTTTGCTCACCAGAGAATCGGAAGATTCTCCGGAACAGTGCCGATGGTGGTGGTGTGGCGTGTTACACACCTATGCGCGGGGACCTTTGCTGAGAAGATGATGATCTCGCGACATTCTGCTTCTTTCCCACCATCTGTTGTTGTTTATGTGTTGCTAGGTTCACCTCACAGCTTGCCTCAGTTGAGAGACACGCGCTGTGGTGCGTTTGCACGTCCAGAGTAGGCAGAGCACGGTTTACTATGATTAGCAGCGCTAGGCATGAAACAGAGAGTGAGTAATTTCGCTTACACCATCTACTAACTCGCCCTGTGCTGCGGACATCGTACACACGGCCTGTGGAACCGCGCACTTACTAAAAAGGCACTGAGAGGGCCAGCAGTTAGGTATATTGATGTGATTCAGCATGCGGAACACCTTCATACGAAACGTCCATGATGCCTTAGCCAATGGGACCCTGTGTGTTGGGAAGGTTGGGAGGGTGGTGGCCAGCAAAAAATAAAACTTGATTTTCCTGTTTTTGCTCTCAATTTCTTCCAACTCGTTTCTCAACTACCTTTTTTTGCCCGATTTCGCCGCACGGCACACGCACTGGAGCATTACAACATGGAACCACGGGATTGCGCGCTCAGTGCGTCTCTCCGTACGGTGGCGGTGTATTTGTGCGCCTGAGATAGTCGGTAGTTCCGTGGCACAAAACCCTGAGAAATGATGCTGTGTATGTGCTGTATGTCACACCGATGCCGAAGCGTTCGGCAAAGGGTCGCGCAGCAACCGGGGTGGGTAAAGTGATTTGTTGCTACCGCTGCTGCCACCGGCAAACCATTTCCTTGTTGATATGTGTATGTGTGACTGTATCACGCTGCGTTGCAACAACATTTTTAAACGCACACACACACATCGAGACCCTCTCAACAAAAAATAACAAAAAAAAACGACAACCAAACGTGCACAATGTGTGTTGGTTAACTGGCCTGGTGTTCAGGAAGCAGGAAGGTTACATGCCAAAAAAAAAACAAACACGCACACACACAAAACAAATGCCAGGGTTTCTCCTTCCTTTTCCTTCGACGCGACTGATTTCTTTTTCGCGGCTTTAGCTCACCCGAAACGGGCACAACGCAGAAGATTGGGCTGTACGCACAACGGGGCACAGCGTTATTCTTGTTGTGTTATGCTGTGCTCGCGCTCGCTCATCTCACCCGGCATCATGAATGAAACAAAGCGGGCAAAGGGAGAGCGAGATTGGCTGCTCTTCTCGGTCCTGTTCTGTGCGTGTATACGTGAGGTAGAGCGGTTCAGACAAAACGATATTAAAACTGCATCATACAAACGATTAACTTTTGGGGCTTAAACAATTGTCCAAAAGCATTGAATTACTATGGCTTTGAAATGAACAAAATATTTTTCAATTTAAGAAAGTTTTTTTTGTTAAAATTATAAAAATATTTTCAATCTATTTTATTTTTGTCTGGTAAGCTACATATTAAATAATTACTCATCAAAATTCTAAGGGCAATATTACAATGTACATATTATTGTTATGTACACAACTCAGTACCACCCTATCAGGGTTGACTCATGAGGCTGGACAAAAAAAAACGTACATACATAACGAAACCTAAATTATAAGACGTTAATGATTCATAACCCCTACTTAAAAATTGTTTGTAAGAAGAAAACAAAAAAGAAACGTGCCTAAAACGATACTTGCACTTCTCGTGATTAGATTCATCTGTTAAAAATAGCCCTATCCGATGAACATAATTTTCAACTTCACGGCTCATCTCATCTCACCGTTTAGAGTTCGAACCAAAACAATTCCGTGCTCATCTCATCGCGCTCGTGGTGATTAAATTAGCGAAGCGCGTGTCTCGCTACCCAAGCAACATTTGATAGCACTTGCAACGGTTTTCACACCTGTCTGCAGGCTACCCATTAGCCGCTGGTCTACAATCACTCGTTGAACAACAAGTCGCATCTGTCAAAATGATACAGATTTTTCTGTGATCAAGCTTTATTTTATGCAATTTTAGATTTGAAACATATCTCAATTTACATTTACATAAAATAATCATAGATTTATGACAATTCGATCACCAGAGTTAACAATTGCGAAATTAACAATATTTTGACAGTTCGAAATTCGAAATTCGTTCGGTTTATTAATATTTAAGGAAAATATTTCTAGATGATGCGTTCTGCGGCGTTATTAGATAAGCCGTTGAATCACCAAGGACTTCAAACTATCAAAATTAAATACAAGCACTTCAACATTCAGTCAATGGCCGAAATCATACTCTAAACAAGTTTTTTTGTATGCGTTTTGACGTTTCAAGGCTTATCCGCTTAAAGCTCGCCATATAAATGACAAGTTAAGTCAAGCCTAGCAAAAAAGGACTAGATTATTTTTGGGTGGGCGAAGATGAGATTAGATCCACATCTGTCGAAATAGTAAATGAACACGTCCCAGAAACAATTATGTAGGCAACACAATATTGTTGCTTGGGTTTCCGCAATTCCGCATTTGTGTTTTCTGTTCCATTCCGTCACGCTTCATCACGGGTTCAGCTTTAACTCAATTTTATCGGTACGCGCGACTCGCGCCACCGATATGAGAGAATGGGTGTGATCCTCACTATTTTATTTCGCTATATTTAGCACCATCTCCCGTGTGTCTGTAAATATATCTATATGTCCTCACGGATGCGCATTTTTCTATGCTGCCCTTAACGCCCAAACACTCCCCACCATTCCGCCGGTGGGGTGAGATGGTAATGCCGGTCATCAAACAACACAACACTGAGCGAATGAAAGCCGTGCGAAGAATGTGGTGTGAAACCGTAAATGGTATCGTTTTCGTTTTGTGTGTACGGTGTGTTTTTTTTTTTTACTTGCTCCTTCTCATTTTGCCACGAGCGTTTGCGTTGTAGAATTATGTTTTATTTATTTTAAAAACGTGCTAATTGCATTTCAGCAGAGGCTGTGATGATGATAACCAGATCTGATCATATGGAGGTAGAATAGAAATTAGATCGTTTGGAATGAAACGAACTCCCTGTTTCTCTCTTTTTCTCTCTCCTTTTCTCTCTTTTTTCTCTCTTTCTCTCTCTCTTTTCTCTCTTTTTTCACTCTTTTTCAAGTTCTTTTTCTTTCTCTCTCTTTTTACCTTTTTTATTAATCGCTCTCTCTCTCTCTTTTTAGGTAAAATTCTTGTGGTTTGGAGTTTTTGTTTGTTTCAATTCGTCGCCTTCTTTGGTAACATTGGACTTGGTGCTTCTAATAGCATTATAACTTTACTATGCGATCGTTTTAGTACTTAAATGTATTTATAACTGTTGTTTTAGGTTTTAGTGAATTTTTATGATAAAAAATATTGGCTTAACATTAACCTTCCTTTCTATTCCCTTGATTTGTTACGATCGCCGTTCCATAAACTTTTGTATACAACAGCAATTAAAAAGATTAATGGTCATAACCCAACCAATCGTAAAGCTACCTGTAACTTACTGCTGCAGCTGGGATTACTAGCAATACTCAGAAATGCATTGAGCCTCAATAAAAAATTAGCATAAAACTAGTTGCGAAAGAAAACCCAACCTGTTCTTGCTATCACATACTGGGCGCTATGTAAACAAAACAGAAGAAAAAAAAATACTACACAACATGATGCAGTTGAGCAGTTGCATCATATTTCAAGGGTAGAAACAACACAATCAACAGAATGGACCTACCGGAGGATCCACACGCATCCAAGTACGCAACATAACGGAGGCCATAACACGCTTTTGGTTTTGTGTGTAGGTTGGGGGGCGAAAGGTTTTCATCATCATTTTGCCTATGATAGCGTCCCATTGTTCAAGTGCGAAACAAAAGCACCTTCGGCAAGATGCTCTTTTACACCGTGGAGAACGTAACGCGCAACTGACGCGCTTGGCAAGAATGAACGCGTATTGCGCCACAAAGCGAATTAATGCGGCTTCAACAAAGAGCATCGTAAGTATTTCAACTTTAGAGTGATTTGAGGATTATTTTGAGGAAACAAATAAGAACTTTGAGCAACTTGAAGATAAACATTTTGCTAAACAAGAAAACTTAATAGGGCTTAAGGTCGGTAACAAAAGAAAGTCTGAAAAATATAACTTTCCACTATTTTAGCCATCTTTAGGGACAATACTGCTAGAAGAAACCGTGTCCAAAAACTACCGCACAAACTCTCATCTAAACGCACAATCTGATCACCTTCCAATGTTCGTTTGCCATTTATTCTGCCGCTCCTACCCAGTGTCGGTGCAGACGACAGCAGCAAAAAGTGCCTTCCTTCTGCTGTGCCTTCGTGAAAAATCGATATCATTTTTCGGACGCTATTCCATGTAGTCAAAAGCCTTTCGCCACAACAGCAGCAGCAGCAGCCACAGCACGGCACCAGGACCGTTCGATGAAAATATGAGCTCCGACTCCCGCAATCGGGACACGGACAGTACGGTACATGAATGCAGCTCGCCACTTCCAACTCGCGGGCCACGAGCTAGCGGCAATAATGATGATGGAGAGCACAACCAAGACTAGTTCGTCTTTGTGATCCAGAAAACCAACCCCCTCCTGTGTAAACTTCCCTTCGTCAAGATCCCCACCAAAAAAAAAGGAGGGAGTGGGTGGGTGAGGAGTTCACCGTGCGCAAACATATTCAAAAACTACAACGATTTATAGGGCTACTGGGGAAATAGGTGACGTGCTGTGTTTCAAAGTTGCCCGTCAGGCCCCGGTGGGATGATGAAAAATTCGGAACCCGCTCGATGCTTCGTTGGAATTTTCTGGAATTCTCAAGGACTCCCACACGGATCCCTCTTCCCGGCGTGGGGGGTAGGCAGGCGTGGAAAATGTAAAGCAATACAGCACACCAAACCCACTCCCGATTGATTTGCCAGAAAACGCACACAGCGCAATTCTGATTATCGGTTAGGACTAGGAAGCATGGGAAGCTTGGTATGTTTCTTCTTGCTTCCTGCGACACACGCGAACCAACCGGCATCCACACATCCGGGCAGTGGTGAAGCGGCCCATCAGTAAAAGGCGGACCGGCAAATCGTTTACCGAAACTTGATACGGACACTTACGGCCGTGCAAATGTGAGTGTGATCTTCTCTTCTTTGGACGCAAAGCAACAACAACTACAACCATGGGAGAGGGTTCCAGGCAGACCTCGGTAGGCCTATGAAAATGGGAATTTTCCCACAACTAGTGAGAGAGTGTGGAAAATCCTATGATACCCACCTACACAGTAATCACCGCAACAAACGCACCACACATCGGTTCGGTTGTCGGTTTTTGCGTGCATTTAACCATTTTTTTGTGCGCGAAAATATATGACACTCCCCCCCACCCCCCAACCCCCACTTGCAATCTGTCCTCTCTAAGCAACTGCATCATATGTAAGGGCAATAAAGGGACACTCACACCTACAGAGAGATTAAAAAAAAACTAGAAAAAGAGAGAGTGAGAGCAAATGCAATAATAACAGTAACAACACAAAAACATACCGGTAAACATTCAACCCCTAAAGAAATTCGAGCATTTCATGCACAAATACACATATCGGAGACCCCCCTCCACCTCTCCCCCGACCCTAACCATGGGATTCCAACCCGGCTGGATGTGGAGAGATCGTTAAACGGCAACTCGATAAATGGTGTTGTAGTTGCGCGTACACACAACACAACCTGCTCCACGGGAGATGACGTTTCGTGTTGGTTCGGATGGTTCCCCGGTGGGCATGCGCACCTGGGTCCTTCAAACAAAACAGACATTTTCTCTCTCCAAAGGTAGAGGCTCCTCTCATTCTCAAATTATCCGATAAAAATAGAAGGATTGTGGGGGAAGAACAGGGAGCGCATACTCTGGGGGGAGGGCGAGGGGGGAGAGAAATGTGCATGGTTCCTTATCGGGGCAACGCAATGTGTCCAAAGGAATGTGTTTAAACATGAATTTCCAATGAATTGTACCAGAATTTCTTGGTGATGTCCGAAAAGACCTTGCTTTGGACAATGAAAGAAAGCTTGAAAAAGAGGACAATTTAATGGAATCTGTTTACATAAGATTTGTTTTTGAAACCCGATTCAACTATCAACATTGCTGCTCTGTCCAGTTTACTAATCCCGAACCAAATATTTGCCTATCACACCGGATATTTGAGCCGCTAGAGGAACTCATTTGTTGACCTTGACATTTGATGGAATAACTTCTTCCTCGTCGTAAATGTCAACCCTCCGTCCGCTTCCCTTCTCACTCGTCCCCTGCCTGCTTTTCGAGTTGTTTGCACATTGTTTTATCATTTCTTTCTATTTGTTTTAGCGAAACATTTTAGTACGGCGCATCTAACTAATCTTACCACCAGGGAAGCGCTAAACCACACACACACCGATACGGAACGGTATCGATCAATACATAAAATCGTTTTTTGTTTTTTTGCGTAACCATCAAAACCGCACATACTATGAACAGCTCCTCCACAGCCCTGTCAAATACTCGGCCTGTCACAACCAGCCCAAAACGTTTTTCCTCCATTTCGCGCTCCCTTCGCAGCTGCTTGACGTAGATTGTGGCGGACATGCACAGGCGGAACCCGGATGGCGACCAACGACCAACGAGGATCGAAACCCACACGCAGACGAGCGCCCGCTGCAACCACAGCCACTGGGACCAGCAAGGAGCATAAAGGTCGCCACTTGGGGGAACCTTCACCTTTTCCCCTGCAAACGGCGTCAAAGCGCCGGGGTTGATGCTAAAATGTTGCCCGCTTTGTTTCCAGCGATTAATTGCTTCGATTTGGTTGCGCTGAGAGCTAGGGGGGGAGGGTGCAGTGGACGTCGTATGAAGCACGGGGGATTTGCTGATTTCATTAAGTGTGACACATTTTTCCCCCCACAAATGTCAAGTGCAATGAACGTCGTCAGAAAAACAGAGAGGGAGGGCGGACAAATCATAGCCGATGCGAATATCTTTTCATCTCGATATGATTCTGTTTGGCATCAGGGGAAACTACTTGTTGCTTCTAGCGTTCTTCTTGCCGTGGTCCACTCCAGTGAAGAAAAGTATGGTAAAACATTTCCATTAACTAATAACTAACTAATTAATTAACCAAAATCACTGATTGCCAACACTTTGATCAAATCACTAATCAAATTTGGTTTCGAAAAGGATTCTTCCACAAAGATTGGAAAACAATTTTCCAGTTGACATTTAACCCATCTCCTGCATTGCACGTCTGGTCTACACGCCTTTACACGTTGACAACTTTGCACCTGCAAACGGAAATCGTTCCTGCACACATTGGAGAAGTTGGAAACGGCATCATCTAGCAAATGAATTGCTGAAATGGTAGCCGCAGCCTAGCACAACAGCCTTCAGTTATATACTTTCCCAACTGGCCTACGACCCAAACCATATCACAGAGAGTGCGAGAGTTTGACCGTCTGGTTTTATTACCCCGTTCGGGAAAGGATTTGAAACTTTGTCGTACGACACACGGTGGTTGCCGGCCAGGAACGAAGCTGAACATCGCGTGGTAAAAGGAAATTGAAGCGAAAAGCTCTTGCAGCGCGCTCCAAACATAGACCACCGTCGCAAACATCGCTTCATGACTTTATCCTTGTGGGATATTTCGATGCACGGAAGGTGCAGAAAAGGTGCAATACGCTCTGCTCTTGCTAATACTTCATATGCACAGGACACAGCCGATGATGATACGATGGACGTTAAGGGATCGTATTACCATCCGAGTAACAAAAAAAAAACAACCACGATGAAGATTTACTGATAGTGATAATGAAAGATGAGCGATACATCTACACTGCCAAATTCCAAGCACCGCTCTCCGGTGTCCATATATAAGCCTCTTGGCAAGGGAATTCAGAACACGCAAAGTGAATAATCCTCGCTTTATCCTCCGCAATGAGAAAGTGAGAGAGGTGTGTTTCATTTATTTAAAAAAAAGCTAGCATCATCTTTTGCTACAGGACACCAGGAGCTTAGACATTTACGTACGGAGGAACATTAAGAATCGATATCCCTTGTGGTGTAGAAAACGGAATTTCGGAACACTGCATGTGTAAGGGATATAGGGGGGGGGGGCGATATTTTAATAAATTTTCCTGGTTTTCTGGTTTTCAGCTATCCGAAATCCTTTGCACTAAATCTTCATTCGACATGGACACTTTTTAAGCTCAAGCATAACTATTCCATACCGATATGGGGTGTTTTCCCCCCATATCTCGGGAATATTGTGTGTTGTTGCGAAAAAATAATTTATTTATGTATAAATTTTATGTAAAAATACGTATAAAAATTACTCAACTATATATTAAAAAATTTAACTTTAAAGATTCTTCGCATTGAAAAAAAAAATACAGAACGACGATAAATACGAGTTGATGCAACGAATACCCGTCATCATATTCCACAATCGTAAAAGATGATATCGCAATATTTTCATATTATATCACAAAAACATACGTTGGATTAATCGAATTAAAATTCATGAATTTGAATCTGTATTTCAACGGTTCATGAATCTTCCAGATTCTTGAATCAACCAGGACTTGATTTTCCGTCATGTGCTACCACCTTAACCGCTCATCAATTGTCAAAAACGGGCACGACTACCATTCCGCTTTTCCGGCATCCCAGAGGTTTTATCAGATACTGCTTTGGAGGTTCATTAATCTTTTGAGAGTCGATTCCGGATTTAAATGATTCCTCACTACAGAGTCATATGATCGACTCTCGTAGTCCTAATGCCAATGCGATCAACAGATGATATCACAATTGCGTCAAACAATATCGCAAAACCGTCACTAAATATGGGGACAATCCACATTGGTCAAGAGTCGAATGAATCCAACTCCGGATCAGACAGATGAATAAAAAAAAACTCCGGTACGTTCGAGTTAACTTTCCGAAATTAACGCCAAATTAAATCAAAACAGTTATCGACCAAAGGTTAACAAAAATTGGACGGAATCCAGGATTCCCATCCAGAATACCCAGACGTATGCTTGAGAAGAGTGATGATCATTCGAGTGATTTTAAATTGAGTACCATAAATTTCCTTTGATCAAATGTAAATTTGTTTCATAAAGTGTAATAAGTTTCGATAACTAATTTGGGAGTTATGAAAGCAACAGAAGAACTCATGTTTAAGGCTAAACATATAAATATGAATACTTTTCCGATCCGCTTATGCATTATTGTTCCATCCACTTGCAATAAGCCGCCATGAGTCTAGCAGGGCCGTGCTGAATAGGAGATTGCATAGAAGATTTGTCCAAAAACTTAAAACTTGGGACTACAACTTTCTCCCTCATCTTTCACAATTTTCTTCCATTCACCGCCATTCATCCGTATTCCGCATATTTTACATTTTGTCTATCAACCATCGCGCCACTCTCTCTCTCTCTCTCTCTCTCTCTCTCTCTCTCTCTTTCGCTTATTTTACTACTTTTAGCAAAAACTAACACCACCCAAGACACATCATCATCATCACGCGTAATAGCCCCGGATGTACTTCCACATCCGGAAGTTTGGTAAGCGTGAAAATGTTCAGCGCCACCGATCGCAAACTCGCTCCTTTCACCGGCCAGCATAATTCAACCCCCCCGTTCCGGCCCATGAAAGATACAGCCCCCGGCGTCCCACAGCTTCCGTGTTCCGTACGGGGGTCAAAAGCAAATACAACGCAACACACAGACACATCCACCAAGATGGACACTGTTTGCAATAGTTCCCCCCCAAAAAAACGGTTTATGCTCATTCTGAGTTTAAGGAGAGGACGCGTTATGAGGTTTGTTTGGTGCGACGAATTGGAGAGGGTTGAATTTCGCTTTTTTAGAAAACCGGTTTCGGGCGTAGATTCGCGCGCGAACCGAACGGAAACCGAAGACCTTTGGAATTAAGCCGTTCGAGAATGGCGATTAAAAACACAACATCGACCGAGGTAAAAGTGCGTCTAAGGGAAGTGGAAACAAGCGTATGATTCCCCACTACAACTCTCCACCACACAAGCTGGTGAGAAGTGAAGTACCTCAAGTGGAACTACTGCCGACTCAAGAGAGAGAAAAAAACACTAACAATTCAATCCCTCAAAAAGCCCATTTTGTTCACCATCGAAATTTCCATTCGAACAGCAAAGCTCTTCCAACCGATTTCGTTTATGTATGGGTGTTTCGCACATACACACACACACAATAAAAAAAGCATAAATTCAAACTCTCTAGATCGAAACCCTAGTCTCGCGTGCGAATCGATGCGAATGGTAGCGTCAAGTGGTCGTCGTAACGGGAACCCTCTTCTGTTTGGCTAACGGACCCCGCGGCATCCTCATAACGCCGCACGACACCGAAGTGGGATAAAATGGGAGGCTTTTCTATTCCGTTTACCTCCACAACCGCCTCACGAGCGCACCGCCCTCCGATCGGTGAGTGGAATTTGAAGGAACGCCATCGTCCCAGCATCCAAGAGGCATAAGCTTATTGCAACACGGACACACGGGGCCATCATGGCAAAAAAACGGACGTAACAGGGCCGCGAAATGAATCTACCGACGAGTGGGCACACACAGCTGTAGCACCCGTGTTTCGAGAACGGATTGAGCAAAAGCCGGACGAGAGCCTTCTCGTTTGCGTGCGTGATAGACGGGATTTCCCACGGCGCCGACGTTAAGGGGGGGGTTTCAGCAAAACGGATGGATTTTTGAGCGGGCGCCGCGCCGAAGGTTTAACGAACTCCACCTCTGCTCAATTCCCGGCACGGAACAGGCGTCAACACACACCTGAGCGACCCGAGGGGAAGCATTCATCACCGTTTCGGACGCGTTCGTTTGGGGGTTTTGCGGTACCGCACGAGTAGGAGGAGGTAGAGTTTGCTTGGGTATCGGATATTTAATCGAGTTTTCTGAAGCAACCCCGACAGCGAATGGGCAGCAAGGCTATACTTTGTTGCGGTTGAGCGGCGCATCGGATATTGCTGGGTGGGTGTGCCGGGTGGTGTTCGGACGAAAGGTGCAGTTATCAAGGTTGGTGAATGTACGCGCTTTGAAGATCCTAGTCCATTCCTAGGCTAGCATTTCTCCACTAAATATCGTGCTATGGACCACCAACACATTTTCCGGTGTTTGGGGGACAATTGAGAATGAAGTGATATCTTATTTTTCGTTTGGAATGAGTGAGATCTCGTGCTACATTTCTTCTTTTGATAGCGAAAATTGCTTCTTCTGCTACATCAACCATTATTATCTTATCTTTGTGGTATGTGGCTTTAGTTGGGGGAGTGAGGGGGGTTTTCTCCAAAGGGAGTTGGTGGGCAATGGAATTCTGTGTCAACGCGAGTGCACCAACACAATTCGGAAAAGCAGATCGAAGCGGGACTGATCCAATTTTAATTGCACCGGCAACACACCACACCACAGATTGTGCATGTCCTTCGGACCAGTTTTTGTTTGCGCCAATGACACAAATGTTGGAACCCGAACCGGGTGTGTGCTACTATACTTTACCCAACACATTATACTGAATTGATTGCTATAACATTCAAATGTAGCCTTTTTTTTCACTACTAAAATATCTACTCCTCACATGGACTGGACATAAACTGAAAGTGTTCTAAAAACAAGCCAAATGGTTAAAAACTTGTTTGCAGCAACATTATTAATCATTCGGAAGTGATTACACGCAAACAGTGAGAGAACAACACCAACGAAAACGGAAACCCACACCATTCCTTCCCGTCTACTGCAGCATAGCTCCCTTAAAGATCCTTTCACCACTTGCGGTCCCGGATGCAAAAACCAAATAAAATACCCTCCAATCTCACCGGTTGACTGAGTTGAGTGTGTAGCGTTCGTACCACACCGGCAAGCGGGCGAGCGAAAAAAAAAGCGCACACACACACAATCGACAACACTCTTATTTGCAAGAAAACCAGTTAACCTTGAGCAGCTGTACGAGAAAGAAACCCCCCGTGCAAGCGAATCGGAAATAGGTATTAGAGTCACGGAGGGTCGAATGATGGATAATGGTGCTGCTGATGGTCGATGATGATGATGGGCCGTGTCGGGCGTATTTACACGGTTGTTTTCGACTGACTTCCCACTAGCCCGACAGCCCTCAATATGCTACAGCTTGCCGCCACTAAGGTGAGATCAGTACACGGACGCCCCGAATGGACGTGCGCGATGCCTCCGTGTGGACTTTACCCCCAAACGACCAAGAATTGAACGCTCAAATTGAGTGTAACAATGCAAAAGCGGTACGTTATTAGCATTGTAATTTACGACGCATTTGCTACCTTTTAAACTGATGCTCGCCGCATTTCCGTGAGTTTCCCGGTGAGTTTTAATTTTTACTCCAAACTTCGTCTAATTTGGACACTTTCGCCTGCTTAGCCCTCTGCGTTTCGTTATTACTTTGTAAGCAACCATTACTTACCGGACGAGTTGAGCAGCTCGGGTGCAACCAGATCGGTTAAGTCCGGTTCCTCACCGTACCAGAAGATCCACAGCTCCTTGGCGGCGGTCAGCGAGAGAGGCGGATGGACGACGGAACCACTGTTACCGGTGCCCGGTATGCTCATGTCGAACATGTTGCTCGGGTCCGGTTCGGGTTTTGGTTTGGGCTTGGGTGCGACCACCCTTCGCCACACGCACAGTATGTCGACGGCGAGACATTTCGAGTAGGAGCGCACGACCGGATCGTCGAGCGGATCGCCGGCCGCATTTGGCCGCTCACCGAGAACCAATTGACGCCATCTTATACCGCATAGGTCGGTCTGTGGGGAGAAACAACAACATTGAGTATTAATATATGCAATAAATTATACAAAATATTAAAATATTATTATCTTAACAACAAGATCATTTATTAGATTAATAAAGCTTTTATTGTCTGAGGAACTGCGACTGGGATATCAACTCAGATTTGAAGGTATCCAACTTCGGTCCATTACAAAACAAACATAATCATCTAATATCATCATTTTCTCGGCTAAACTCGACTGGAAGCATTAATATAAGGACCCATGGCATCTCGTGTTGTCACTGTATTGCCAGCACCGAAGATCGTGATTCGAACCTTATCTAAACCGGCTAGTGACAAGGAATAACTTTTCCGACTTTTGAAGTAATTTTTAGCTCGAAGAGAATTCAATTATCCATTATAAACGCCGATTATCCATGCTCTTCGGAGTTCGAGCCTGATCGAATGAGAGAATAACAATGGGTATTAGATACATCTGCTTTTACTGATAAATATTACTGTATTGGTAGAGTTTTTCATGTGCACAGACTGGTAGAAGAAAAAGAACCCTATAAGTTTTGCTTATATTTAAGCTTATTGTAGCATTTACTATTGGAACCTCCAGTTTATGTCTAACCTAACAACGATTTACACACCAAAAAAAATAATTTCAAAAACTGTTATACCTTGATCGAAAATTGAGCTAATTAAATTAAGACTTAGGTCACTTTAATAGTACCTCTAATCGAACATACCTTTAAGAATATGCTCACCATTCATCAATATAATAAAACAATAAATTTAAAAGCCACAATGCCCACATTTATAATCTATGAATAAACTTATGTTAGAAATATCTTAAAAATGATCACAATAAAACGATCAAGGTCAAAACTATTCCCCAACGTTGGTACAGAATTAAACATAAATTTAAGAAACAAAATTCCCATGCAAAACACTTCATCACCAACAGCAACCAAGTACAGAGAAATCTCTCCTATTTTAACCAATCCGATCAAATGACGGTGACGTTTAATTAAATCTCCACTCTCTCTCTCTCTCTCTCTCTCTCTCTCTGTCTCGCTCTGCTTCACCGTTTTGTAGATCGAGTGGTGGCCCAATCCATTGTGTCGTTTCCATTCCTTTTTCTGTTCCAGTTTCGATCCGTATGCCAAGAAGAACTCCTACAACCGTGAACAGTGCCATGTTTCTCTGACCACCCTTTCCCCAACCCCCTTTTTTCTATGTTGCCCCCACAAAGTGCTGTTGTGTATGCGCTGCTGAAGAACGCAATACACCGAAGCAAACAAACAAACTCATTCTACCATTTCGCCGCAGAGCATCGAGTACATAGTGACCAGCTCGTAGAGACTTCACACTGTGGTGGGGTACACGGCGCAAATGAGAGATACCCTCTGCTTGAAGGGGGTGGTGGAACCGTAATGGTGAATGCTTCAAGTTGTTTATATACCAACAAACCACCCACAACATGAGGCACACACTTCGCTACTCCGAGCAATCGGCACTCAATGTACTTGCCTGTGGTACAAATGTGAAACCCCAACCGGCCAGCCAGCCAGTCTGACGAAAAATTGAAAAATACATAAAGCGGTACCATGCAACGACCGATGCAAAGGGAAGAAAGGTGCGAGGTTTGTGATGGCCTCCCATCCTCCCTGCCCTGACCGAATGCACACGTGCAATGAACGATGTTTTTTGAGGGGGTGATGATGTCCACCTTCAAACAAGCGTGTGTGTGTGTGCGTCCCCTGGTCCCTGGCAGTGTGGAACTATGTATGTTGCCGGTGGTAATGAAACGAAGCCTAAATCCGGCTGTAGACACAAAACCACCACCAGTGCAGCAGAACGGAACAACGGTCAGGCAGAGGCAGTCTTCAGGGTGCACGGCAGAACGTATCGAACGTTTCAAGTACAGAAACATTTAATTATGTCGTTCCAATGAAGCTTTGTAGGTCTTCGAATCGGGTAAAGTGGATGGAGAAAAGCAAAGTTATTTTCCCTTCCTCGCTGACGCTGATTAGTTGAGTTCAGTGATATGCGCCAATGGAGAGCATTAATGATTTGTTTTGATTTTGGTGACGTACTGAATCTTGCCTCTTGAAGCTGAAAGGTCGTTAATAGCCTTCTGAACTTAACAATTTAATTAAAGTCGAAATATTTTAGCTTTAAGTCTAGTAAAGTAAAATTTTATTTATTTTGTTACTAGTTTATAAAAAAAAAATATCGAAAAGTTGTATTGTTTTATAAAATTTGTCTAATTCAACCTATTGATATGTAATTTGAGTAATTATGAGTAATTCTTTGAGTTGATCGATCCCAAAAAAATAAATTAAGACCCTGATTGACTAATACTATGGTATTTCTAGTATCATGAAGGTTAATCATGAATACATTACAACAAAATTTGAGATCTGAAATATTTTATAACATTTTTTGGAGCTCGTACTGCATAATAGACATGTGAAAGTCATGCATCAAGAGGGATAGCATTTTTAACCACAAAAAATACGTCATGAAAATGAAGAACACCTGTCAAAATGACTGATCTGTTAGCTCTGGTGTACATGATTTATAAAAAGTAGGAACACTATTTTAATTAGAGATACTCGCTAAGTATTTAAGTGACCATTTACAACAAAAAATATGCAACTTTTGATCGACCTTTTGAGACAAAAAAATACCATTCAAATGAAGAAAATCAATAATAATAACGACAGTTGATAGAAAGCGCGCAGAAAACCATCACATTGCACTGCACCAACACTAACGACTTTTTTACTAACTTCTAACACCACTACTGCGATCGGGCAGTACACGTTCCTAACGTCTGCTATACACACATTTGCCAATCATTGTCGTACGCAAAAGGAGAAACATTTTTTACGTAAAACCTAGCAGAGGACACAACCAAAAGAGGGAGAAAAAAAACTTTCTCCAGCCCAGTTTTCACCCCCACCCTTTACCCTTCCCAACATTGTGAAGGGGCCATTGCAAACGATGGTTTCATCCAACAGCGAGGAACGATGGCGTATGGCAATGAGCGGCGATAAACAAAACTGACAACATTGGATGTGGAGAGCGCTGGCCACATGAAAGACGGCCCCGCTCCCAGAAGGAATGGGTACAGGTTTACATTGTTTAGTCCTTGCCTTTTGCCTTTGAGCGTGGTGAAGGACGACGTTTGCATGGACACACGGTCTCCAGTGCCCGTAGGGCATAACAGCCGTCACATAAAAAAAAAAACACACTAAACCACCCCAAAACCGTGCGCTAAAGCTGGCTGAAAATTGCTAAAAGATGCACTAATACACGCGGAATGTAACCCTCTAGGGAGGGAGAGAGAGAAAGAGAGCATCGGTCGCGAATGGCGCAAAAAGCTGGTAATAAGCACGATGGTATGGTTCTTCACCCCATTGCTTATGATGCCCAACATCGGATTCCACCGTTTGTCCAACTGGATCAAGCATTTCATCAACACCCTGGGGGGGTTGTGGGGGACACAGAACTGTGACGGTTCAACTACAAAGGAGTACAAGCAGGTTACAACACAACAACAACAACAAAAAAACAAGCGGCGAAGAAAAGCGATCTTCGGCGTCGATCGATGCTCCTGGATGGGGTGTGCTGGAGATACTGTGAACGCATGGATCACCACACACGCACACAATACACCAGACCCCAAAAAACATACCACACCACACCAAGAAGCGAAAATCGAGGACACTGAGAATGGTAAACGTCACTGTGGTGGGCGACAGGGGGTAAGAGCGGCAGTTGTTGCTTGTGGCTCTTTACACAACACAACACTCCCCAGCATACATACATACGTAAAGAAAAACAAACGCGCGAGAGAGGGAAAGAGATACATAGCTCGGGAGAAGGGCTCCCAAATGTCAAAATTATAAACAGTGCCGAAACGGGCCGCGACGTCTAACACGCACACAATAAAGGGGGCGCGCGCGTGATGGCCCAGTTGCGTGTATGTTTCCGCGAGAGCAGTGCAATCTGGTGACGGTTGTGAAATTTGGCTCGCGCGGTACACTACCGTGAATCGATTCGGGCACACGATGATGATGGTGGTAGTGGTGTGCCTCCCTATCGCGGCCGTGTGTGATGGCACGCGCAAACCGATAGTGGACGGAGCGCATCACGGCAACGGCGACCACGCTCAGGCACGGGAGAGTAAAATCGCGCCAGAGAGTGTGTAATGTTGTTTTGATGGTGCATAATAGATCGTACGCAACTTGTCCACGGAGCTGGGAAAGCAAAACGATCCAAAACCACCACCACACAAAGTAAAGCTGCGTGTGTTTGGGTGCACCAACGTTCGTCTTACCACCGTAGAGGGGGGGGGGGTGGTGGTGGGGAAGGGGGGGATGACTGCCTGTCCGCTCACGCCAGGATCCGAATCTTGTGGTGGCGGCGGCAACATTGCGGAGCAAATTATCGCACTACCCCAAGTCGTCAACCCACCAAGCAGGAAGTGTAAACGACGCACAATCGAGCAACCCGTTTGACGTAAAAACCAAACACACACACACACAGGCAAGTCTAGCGGTTGTTTTCTCCTCTCAATTTAACAACTTTATCGAATGTGTATGCTCTCCCGGGGTTAAAAATGCCGGGAGAATCAAACGGGCAACATTCTCTTTAAGTTAATTTTAAGCGTTGTTTATCGATCATATCAAACGTTGGATTCTTTTCGATTTCATTAATGTTCCCTACAATTTTTATTGTTCTTTTCACTGACAAATAAGCTAAAAAACAATAAAACTCTTCTTCAACAACGTTATTGCCAATTTGCTCTCGTATCGTCACACGATAGTTAGGTCGAAAAAGGATGACAACACGATACGGTCGTTACAAACGAGGGGTGATAAGGTGCCGAAAGTAAGAGCCGACAAAGAACGCATCTAAAAACATTTTCCTGGATGAAACTTGTGTGGCGTAATGGATTCACAACACCAGAAAAAAAAAAACACCAGACTCGCCGGGTTCCTTCTTCCTTCCGCGTACGGGCAGCAGCAAGAGCATGCGCACAAACACTGCCGAAAACCGTACGCAGGGGAAACTATCCAAAATACGGCGAAAACTTCAAACGGACCATTTCCTCCACTTGAACGATTTGCTCATCTCGTCGCCAACGACGACGACAACGGCGTAACTATTTTGTTGATATCGTTCCAGGCTGAAGACACCGCTCAAACATGGCGAAAAAAGAACTAAACCGCGTATGAAACACCGCTAAAAGTCGATAGTGTCCTTGAGTGTCCTGTTCACGTCCTGGAACAGTGAGCCAATACGCTAGCCAAAAAAAAGGAAACTCTTTTCGCCCATAAAGCAAAAACTTATCCGAAATGGCGTCTTCGTGGTGCACAGCAAGAAGAACAGTTTTCATGTGGGTAGTAAAATAAAGCATCGAAATTTCTTTTCGAGTTTATTACACCTCCTCAGCTTCGGCAGGTCTTGGGCAGTTCTCAATTCATAACCTTACCCAAGATCACCACATGAACATAAACACACATACACACAGACAACGGGCAAACTGGCACAGTGAGGAGGGAAAAACGAACGGATGAGGAAAAAAAAAACAAGCGTTACATCTTGGGGTAGAGCTTTTTTCATGACGAAAAGAATGGTGTATACGATCGGGGAAAATGCCACGACGAAAGATGATGATCGTGGTGCCGTTTTTCGCATGAACGCTTCACACAGCACGGCCCATTGTGTGGTGGAGAAAATGCGAATGAAAAACGGTAATAAATTCCTCTTCCATTCGTACAGTGGTGGTCAGCAAAATGAGCGCTCACGATATGCGATGGATTAGGCTTTTGATGGTGATTTCAGTTTTTTAGTGGCTTTGGCTTCGATTTTCAATGCAGCTGGATAAGAAAGACTGTGAGCGGTAATTAATGTCCAGGAAAGTAAGTAAGGACTTCTTAAGGTTATAGAACTAAGAATAAATTTTAGGAAAAAAGTCATGAAAACTAAAAAATTACAACTATTGTTGCATACAATTAACTGAAAATGTTATAACAAATCGAAAAATATCCGCTTCATGCATGAGCGGTTAAGCAGCAATTATATCTGCTATAACTAATAAATCCACTTTTCATAAAGTTGAAGCCCGAAAGAAGTAAAATTTTTAAAGAACAACATTGAAACGTCGTTAAGCGATTTAATATTTGAATGATGTCTTATGAAGGCATATTGAACTAATTTATCAAAATTCCAGTTTTACCACGTAACACTATCTTTTACCAGCGTTCCACAGTCGAGTTGGGATTTGGTGTTGAATAGCGTAAACAGGTCCGAATTGTTCGCACGATTCGTGATAATCGTTTTAAGTTGTTGACAGATAGTATTACGCGGTTGAATTTTATTGATAAACCCTGATAAATAATATTTTTACTAGTGCTCAATACGTTATGCTGACATTTATCGTAATCCCAGAATTCAGAAACCTCCCAAGCATGTTTTTTTATTGTTCGATCCTAACAAAATGATTTGATTTGAAGTTAGAAGCGGTATTATTTAATAATTTTTAAACCAATTAAAAAACACTCATAACACATACGAAAGATCTTATTCTAATGATCACCACTGTATTCATGAACCATTGTCTTCTTTTGCAGCTCAAACGGGTAAAATACACTACCATTATCATCTTTTTACTTCTTCCTTCTTCTTTTACTTCTTTCTTTGTATTTCATCTGCGTCTTCTTCGGATAAGGACCTACTAGAGGTTTTTCCTGAGTTACTAAGCTAATTTTCCCTTATAGTTGGAATGTAAGAGCTTATGACAGGGAAACAGTCCAGATGGGATTTTGTACCGGTCGCATCGGGTGGAACTGATGACCCAACCGCATACACCAACCGGGCCCGTCTATATTATCCAACATTTTTATGGTCATTTTACAATAGATTTATAATTTTTTGCTACCCTTATGTAAGTTCTGTAAGTTATTGTGGTATAGTTTTTTTTTATGCAATTTCTTCGTTTCACATCACACAAACCGTGATTCGGTCATGCCGAAAAAAAACCACGGACGACGACAGGTCGCCGCGCTCATGTATATGGCCCTCATAAAATAGTTCCCAGACTGGCGGGCTTTCGGTCTGCGTCTTCTCGTTTGCTACAACGCAACGCTCAGTTCATCCGCTACACTCAATTTTCCATGTGTTTCCCACCGTGGCCAGTACACTCTTGCTTCAAACCACCGCTTTGCGCGAGCCGCGAGACGGGGGCAGAGTAACATACCACACTAAAGGGTTTAATAGTCGAAAACAAAACAAAGCCTGCCCGCCGCCGTCTGCTTCCCGGGCGAAGGGAACACCCCACCACAGCACCATGAGAATGGGAAAGAAAAGCGAGTGGAAAACGCTACCCTGCACCAACACACATACGCCTGATGCATACAGCTTCACGCTCAACACGGCCTCACACACGCGTGAAAAGCTAAAACAAGGAAAAAAGGTTGAGTGACCTCAGAAAACACCAGACGGCACACACAGAACACAGATGTTGGGGGTATGAATGAAACGAAATGGAGAAGATGAATGCACTGGAACGCTGGTCTAAAGGAAGTAAAGCAAAGGTGGTCGAATGAACTTCGACGAACAGAGCGGCAATGAAGAGCGAGCAACAGAGGCTGAACAGAGCAAAAAAAAAAACCTTCTCAAAGTAACGGAATCTAATACCTCTTGTCTAGGAATGTTTTAAGGAGATGAATGTTGTTTAAAAAGAATCTATTTGAAACCCGGAACTAGTGATCACGCATTACAATGCAAGTTGAGTAATAAAATTAAGCTACTTTTGTAAACTACTGTCTGGCTAGCTATGGCTAAATTTATAATAAAAATAATTTTCAAGTCGTTTGCAGGGAATTGCCTAAAACCTTTTTCACCATTAGGTGTTTTCCTTCGAGGGTTTCCATCTGGGAGCCCTCGTTTTGAATGCCAATGCTCTTATTTTGTTTCTCGGCCTCAAGCACTTCTGCTTCTCGTCATCATCACCAACGCAGCACACCGGAGCAGGTCGATGGCCGCCACGGGGGTCCATCGTGCGCACACTATTCGTGTACCAACGCGACTAGCAGGAGAGGGAAGCTTCACCGTGGCGCGAAATGAGACCCGGGGTTTCTCTGCCCTCCCCCCCAAAAGCTCTTCCCTCTTATTACGGTTTTACTAAAGGTATGCGCCACCAGCAATCGACAGGAGGGGATAAAAACACGCGCGTTCGGAAGGCGGTGAAGAGTGAACGAAAAAGTAGTACAATACACTCTATTTTCTCGGTTCACGACTGCAGCGCAAGCTGTGTGCTGCTTTGCTTTGGTTTTTGTTATTTTTTTGCTTGCGTCGAAGAGGACGGTTCGCTGGCTTTCGATCTACCGCAAGAGAAAAAACTGTAGTCAGGTTTTGTCTTCCTGCCATTCCGCTACAAAAAGAAAGGTTTAAAATGAACCACTAACCAGCAGCAGCGCCATCTTTTCTCTTTTAACAATTTATAAGATTTTTTTAGGCTAACTTAAATCTTTTACAATTTCGCTGGAAAACTAAAAACATTTAATTAGTTAAACCTTTGAAACAACGTCATCGTCTCTATGCTTCAAACAGTCTGCCCCTACATGTATATAAATAATTGGTAAATATAGTCCTTATAGTTGCCAACAACAAGCTTCATTTGATCGGGACAAGTGTGCATGCCAGCAGCACTGCTGGCTCGCGTGAGTTCATTTGTAATTAATGATGACATTAACGACATTAACGAGAAACGGAAACTCACATGCAAATGACTGCGCACTGCTGCTGCTCATTGCTTGGTTTCATTCGGGTGACGTTTCCGTTGTTTTTTTTTTATTTTCTTGTATTTTCCTGTCAACTAGAACATAAGGTCGGTCATTCGCCACCACTACAATGACGAACAATTAATGCTTCGTCTATGTGTCCTTGCGCTGGAAGGATAGTCAATTTGTTAATATAATTATGTGTGAAAAGTTCTTTGTTCCCTCCTTTTTCTTCTTCATCGGCACAACAACCTCAAGAGGCAATTTCATTTCTGAATTTCTGCGTTCAGGGGATTGGTTCGGATGAGATTTTGGTCCGGTCCGTTCGTGTGAAGACCGGCGCCGAAACCATCATGACACCGGGACAAAAGATTATCGTTTTTTTTATTCAATTCTCTAAGGCCCCTAAAAATTCATTCATCTCTTCAAGGAATAATCATAGTGTTTTCAGCTCCTTCAATAAAACGTTACATACAGACTAAATATATCAAGTAATTCAAACCAGTAATGGAAAGAAATAATCACTATTTAAAAATATTATTCAAATTTTTTAGATTTTTGCCAATAAGATTATCCTTTGCTGTTAATGTTTCATGTTTTACCACAGGAGCTTCAAAATCTCAGTAAGTTTTACACACACTCATGAATGTTTAGAAATTTTGGATTTTTAACAACAGAGATCAAGAGTAATTTATTCGATTTAAATATTCAATTTAATTCACGTATCTGAATCACGGTCAACCAACACAACATGGGACCGTTCTGTCTAGTTACTGCAAAAGCCTCTTTTATTACACCACCGCCATCGCTAACAAGTGTTTGTGAGTAAAACTGCAGCGTGAGCGTGGCAAACGGGCGCCGGGGGGTATGGCAGGTGACGCGTGTTGGTGTTGCAATGCACATTAATTCTGCCCGCACGATGCACACAAAATTGCATCTTCTCCGTTGCATGATTCCTTCACTGGCAGGGGAAAACATAATACCAACACTAATATACTAACACAAACTAAAGTGCGTAAGTGGCATTGGGTGTTGGATCTTTCAATGAATTGTGATAAATTATTTAACAATTATTAAATGAACACAACGATGCGTAAATGATCTGGCTGGCAAGCAGCATCGTTCAAACCACGCATTAACGAAGTTTGTAAGGTTGCTTTGGTAGGCAAGTTTCAACGCAGTGAGGATCATATTATCATGGGATCGAAGTAATTGAGAAGGGTTTGGGAGAGTAGGGCTGGAAAACCCTTTTTTTTTTGTACTGTGACCGATTCACTCGATACGCATCGTTTCGCGACGTTTTGACGGCATACAACTACAAACCTACCAGGCACAAACACACACAAAATACGGCGTATTGCGAGCGTTTCGCTTCGTGAGGTTTTCATTTATTTTTTTTTCTGTACCACTTCTCCGCACTATTTTCAAGATTCACTATCATAAATCCAGAGCAAAGGGGTGAGGGGATGGCAAAGCAAATAAAAAAAAAACAATGCTACAACAAGTATACTAAATGTCACATTCAATACCATCCCGGGCAGCGTATTGCTACTCACCACCAAGCACACGGGCGCACACACACGAGCGCACATTAGGGCAAGTGATCATAAACAAGTGGGCACTCATCATAACTTGTTTCTGCTTCCACGCAAAACCCCCACCCTTACTGCCCCTTCGGTTTACCCCCTTCGCTACCGCACTGTTTGTGTGGCGTAATGTGTATGCGCATACGCAAGCTAGGCCGTTTTTCATTTAATTTAAAGCCGAAACAAACAAACGTCGCGAGCCGGCGCGAGGTGTGTGTTTACTTATTCTGAATTGGCCTTGAAATTTTACGGCGAGAACTATTTTAAAGCTCCCCCAATGTTTAGCATATATGTGACCGATAGATAGCGCCACAGAGTAACGATGTTGGCAAAGTGGAATGATTCCGATAAAGGCAGTAAAAGTTGTGAATCGTGAGGCATAATAAAGAAGCTGCTATTTCGATAGCAAAATTATTGTAGAATATTTTCTAACACATCAACTATCTATTCTAACACATCAACTATCTATTCTAACCCGACAACATTCAACGAAAATGGAAAAACAAACAACGTTCCCTCTAACAAACACGGTGTGTGTAATGCTCGACCCCGATAAAGCATAAAGCATGAGAAACACATCCCAACTCACACACACACACACACACGCGTATAATGTTTCCTTGCGGGAGCGCGGAAGAAGAAACGGTTAGCCGACGAAAGAACATCGATCGTCGGGGAACGCGTTGGGAAAGCGAAGGAATGCGCCCGAAAAGAGCATTAGAGTGCGATGGGATACAACGATGCTGCTATGCGCATGATTACCAACCAAGGTAGAGAGCGAAACGGTGCACGGTCTCCCTTGTTGAATCTAAATCGAAGCACAGCGCTGGCTACCGGATTGCAAACGCGAGGGACAAAAGGAACACGGTAACTATTCAATTTTATCAACATACACTAATAACGATTTTAATATTCAATATTTCAATGTTTGGGGTTCTGTTTTATTAAGAAATCAAGAGAGCGGTGACTGGTGTACGAAAAGCGTGGGACCATGACTCACACAACTCATTTCTATGTTGATGAGCTACCGTTAGCTGAACGATCGTCACCCGGTGGTTGTTGATGAACTCCTCGCTTGTCGATGAGTCAGATCGGCTTATGGAGATTTGAATTTCTCTCTTTCGAGATTTATGTTTGCGCTCTTCGGCTGTAACCGGCAAACCAACACAACAGTTATGCTTCAATCAAACCACAGAACACAAACTACCATATCGGACATTTTGAGTAGGTACGTCTCATGCTAATAACATTAATTTCTTTGTTTAAAACATTCTAGATAACGCAGTTGATGCCCGTATTTTTAAATATATTATACATAAAAAACAAAAAAAAAACACAATAAATAATATGGATCTTTGAAGACACCATAAAAAATTATAATAATTCTGTGGTTAAACAGTTGTACCGTATTTTATGCATTTCTTTTACACATCTATTTTAAAGTACAGACCACAAATAATATAAAAGCATCAACCAGCTGTTTGACTTTGTTTATCAAAAAAAAAACCATAAAAACTCCATAAAAAACCAAAATTCTTAGAGGCGCCCCATGACATTTAAATAATTTTATCTTCAACTTTGACATTTACGCAAAATTTTATAAATCATTAAACAGTTTAAAGAATGCATAAATTGTTACTGAACAGAAACTTCAAACCATAACGAATTGCCTTGTTAACATGAAAAACAAATCTAATAAATTAATTTAAAACAATCAGTCCCGGTGATGTAAACGAATGAATAATAGAATAAAAACAGTGAATAATTGTATTTTACTCATTAAGAACGATTAGGCCGTATTGCTTATCAATAAAGAAATTGGTAACTATTAATGTTTATAATTCATTATTGTATTGAATTTTTTAACAAAAACGTTCAAATAAAAAAAATCAAAGAATTCGATGAACAATCTAATCCAACAAGCGTCGAATCGCATCTCATGTGACCGGCTCCACATAGAAGCCTGTCTTTTTGGATACGTTATTACGTGGGTATCTCACTGGAAACAGCAATCTCTAAAAAAAATGTTCGAAAAAAAGACATCACCACGGATTTGGTGAACAATCGTCGTGTGTAAGATGAACTGCACGTCATTATACTGGCTTTTATGATATCAATTGCCGGATTTGTGAAATCATGTGGTGGCATTGCGATATTTCTGTTGCTATTGTCATAACATTAATGCATTCGCAAAAATCCATGAAACGATTCTAAACAAATATTTAGCTGGAAACATGCAATAAACAAACACAATGTTGCACAGCGGTCTGGCGCTAAAGCATAATTACCTCCCAGCGCAAAGTACTAATAAAACCTCCACCTTCCCATTTTACGGGATTGAACAAAATAACGATCGCGCCTGCAGTGTAAGCTAGCGGTACGATCGTATCGGGACATTTGCTTTTGCCGAACGCAATTGGCCAACAACGGTAGGAAGATAGGCGATATTATATTGCCTTCCCACGAGCAATGCCAATCTTACCACCGGTTAAATGCCACCAACGGGCCGAGAAAACGATCGTTTTACGAGTTGCCGCATTTACGATCGTGAGTGCAACGGCAGCCTGCCGTTGTGGTGCGCACATGCACACGCTAATGGTGTACGATGCATAAGGCGGGTGCAATTATCACATACTTAATAATAAAAACGCCATAAAACACACAACGCACGACACATCTACGCACCTATTGTAAGGATGTTGGTATGTATGCGACGGGCCGGGGGAATGTGGATAGTGAAAAGGAGCTTAATGATACGTTTTAATGACACTCGATCGGACAATACACAAAATGATGATTGTTTAATTAAAAAAAAAGGTTAGTTGGTCCCATTTGATACACCTGTTTGCTTCGTTCCGAAGGTGTTCCAATTCTTTTTTTTTTACATTAAGCTCAGGTAGCGCGCTTATCAACTTAAAATAAGACTTCCGTTAATTAAACTCCAATGCAAACCTTCCACCGCTGGTGGCGCTCATTTTGCCCCCAATCTCTGGAGGTCTCCTGCAGGAAGCACTAGGCTCTAGTTTTCGATATCGGCAAAATAAACACCACCGCACCCGATAAGATGATGATAAAAATGACGTAGCACCATTCACCGTCAGCCCACCCGAGGAGGGGGGGGGGTGTGAAAAAATAGCCGAGAAAAACACAGATCTTGACCACCGCGACATGGCGGTCACTCAGGGTTGCGCCTTGTTCCTGTTGGCTGACGATAACAATCCCAAATATGCCGGGGGAAGACGACCGGGCCAGGCCATAAAAGCAGGAAATAAAAAGAATCGCGCTGCATGTTACCGGTATCAATTGTCCGCATCGGTTGATAAGAGTTCGCTCTCTCTCTCTCTCTTTCTCTCACCCCCCATCGGAAGGTAATGGACGACCTTAACAAAAGCAATGGAAGGAATGAGAATGTTTGTCAGCTAACGCACAACAAAGTATTCGTTGCGTTAGTGGTACATTCCGCGCTTAACCGCACATACATGTTGCGATGCGATGGGCGACATCAATACAACACTACAAAACCATCCCTCCCTTCGATGTGTGACCGCTCGCTCCGGCATAACGCACACCAAAAATTGAGTTCAATAATCGTACGACCGATTCGTACACTTTTCGCAGCGGCAGTAACACACGACGATCGCGATTGCTTTCGATTTTCTTCAAACTGACGCCGGTTTGCGGCGAAAGATAATGGGACCCGCGACCGATGTGGGAACACTGATTCGGTTTCAGCGCGTTTCTTATCAAACCGTATTCCTGGTCGAACGGGTTTTTGTTTTAAAATGGTCCGACCCAAACCGAGAGGGGGAGGGTGGGGGAGGTTGATAACTGGCCACTCACTTTTGGTAGACCGCAATTTAACTTCCGTCACTGGCGAGTTATTCCAAAACAACCAAATCAATTGTTTAGCACTGACCGTGGAGTGAACTCATCAACATCGTGATAAGCAATGCTAAAAAGCATAAATTTAAGCCAGGCAAGTCGGGTTTCATTGAAATGGGCATCTGATTAATGTGGTGGAATCGTAAACAAAATTACTACGTCCAATAACATGCTAAGTTTGGCGATCGTCAAAGTGAGACTGATCGGCATATTTTGCTTTTCAAGATTATTCGTTCGTAGAATTCGTTTTCGTTTTAAAAAATATATAAACATTAGCTAAATTAATAAGTTTAATCGCATCAATCCTATTGATAACCGGAACTTAACGACTATAAATATTTCAAGGGTTGTTAAACTAAGCATTGCACAACTAAAAAATTACTGTCGTAACGAATTAGTTCTAGCCTTGTTTGTACAGTGCTTGCCCGTTCGACGATCACTGCGACCGGAACGCGCATAAAACAGACATAAACACACACCACAATTATGGTTTGAGATGATCTGCTTAGTGTCATTATTTCGTTGACTCCCCAAACAGTGTACGGATCACCGTTTTTTTTTCTCTCTCTCTCCTCGCAACGCAACCTGCACCGGTGCCAGTTCCACCTCTCGGCATGATTATTTGTTTGTTTGTTTGTTTGTTTTGTTTCAATTGCCGCTTAACGGGAAGTTGTTATTTACACAACACGCGACCGAAGTGGAAAATCCCCAGCCAAAATGGTACTGGCATAATCATCTATCCATACGGCGCAGAGAGATCGCCACTGAGCTCTTCCGTCGGTCAGGTGTGACCCGATGACAGCTGTGCGTTACGATCAGTACGTTACGCGGTAGAAACAAATCTGCATGGCGTTCTGTTTGCTTCATATATTAAGTCTACATTTCATTAGCCTACACTTCATTGTAAACCATGTTTCTAACCTGTTGGTCGAGGATACTTTAAGCTTCCACTTCTTTTTATTTGTTGAGGAATAGCGGACACACTAGAATCCAACTTCCACGGCTCTTCCTGGGCTGTTTCGTGAATATCCGTACACATTTTCTTCTTCTCTTCGTACACTAATGCCAAGCCATTTTTGGCTCACTAAACTTATTTTACCACACAGCCGGAATAGTCGGTCCTTGCTGCGGGAGATTGGTCTGGATGGGATTTTGGACCGGTCCTGTCGTCACTATAAATACGCCACAGGGCAGCCCTAACACAAGACCTCTAACTATGTAGACCAATAACTTTGACCATATATGAAACGAATCATTTCGGAAAGACTTGTTGGAAGGTTTTCCTTTCTGCCTTCCTTAGGGGGTCTACTATTAAAATTAGTTGATGATGTGTATACCTGTTATTTCTTGTTTGTGCGTATAGATCTTGATACAACGTAGAAGAATTTTGTTCACAAGTGTACTTTGAGTCATCTTTCATCGACGATTGAAGCCACTAAACAATGGCTTGAGGGACTCTAGCGAGTTTATTTCCTTTAAGACAGATTCAAGTTGCCGGATTAACGGTAAGAGAGCAGGGTTCATACATATAAAGGAACAGTACTCTAGTGCCGACAGGGCATACGATGACATACATTCAAATTCCATACATATTTTATTGGTTTCGGGCCATTGTAGTCCTTTACGCAATTTTCTTGTGCACATTGCAGTAGTTTTACTCGTTTGTTTGCCCCCTCTTTTTTAATTAATTCACGGAAGAACAGCTGGGCCGTATAGCCTCTAAGCTATGTACAGACGCCGTCTGAAGATGTAAGCTTTCTAACTTAAAGTGTGATCGACCCCAGCGCCCCGTAAAATAACAATTCCTCCCCAACAACTTACCAAAGCGAAGAAGTTTGTGTGGCAATCTTCCAAACTGGCGCCGTTAGTTTGGTGATTCTGGTGCGTCATGCTTGTATTGTTGTAACGTACATTTTCTTACAGACGAACAGGTGTAATAGTTAAAAGCGTGGGGGTTTTTTGCGACCGAAGAAAAAGCCGAAGCGATTTACTAGGCGGTGCCGTGGTGTGCCGTGCAGGGCTGGTGGTGGTACACACGATCGAGCGCACCGCAACACTAAGTAAGACACACAACATACACACGCACACGCACAACGCAGATAATATCTTATCTATTTTCTTTCACACGTTTGCTTTATCTGCCACTTCTTAGCTGTTACAATAATTTATCTATTTTTTCTCTATTCTCTTTCGCTCTTTACACCAAGCTGGCTCGTGCCATCCGATTCGTGTGCATACTTCGTGGATGCACCCACCACTTTTTATTGGTGCAGCAGCACGGATTGCAGCTGCATCGTGCGTACACGGTGGCCGCGTTGTTGCAGTAGGTAAACCGTAAACAACAACATTTGCACACTTCTTACTTTACACACACACACACACACAAACACCTACGTTTAATTGCACTCAATACGGTACGGTACCACTTTTTTCTTCTCTCACTCTCTCGCTCTCTATCTCCCTTTCACGCACACACTACCACCGTTAACAAGGGGTAGGCGCTGTAGAAAGGTATACGGACAATTTTTTGCTTCAATTTCTCTACAATATTGCAACCTTTTCTTTCTTCATTTAATGCACTTTCTCTTTTGGGGGCGCTAGCGTAATGCTTTTGCTACTTGGACCCGCTTTGCTACTATTTTGCTGCTTTATACTCCACGCGCTACTTCGTTTTACACACAATTATACACAACGCACACACGGGGAGAGAGTAGGGGGCACCTATTCTATCTCACTTTTCTTGTGATGAATAACTTAAAATACACATACTCTACACGCACTGTGGGCGACACTATTCTTTACAATTTTTTAACACGACCGAACACACACGCACGCCGTCGTGCGGAAGAAAGAAAAACGCACTTTTCTTGCACAATTGAAAACGCGACAAAGAAACGGTATCCTCGCTGTATTGACGCTGATGCTGGCTAACTACTACTGCTGGAAGAGAAACCTTCTTCGCAAGCACACACTTTCGCAATCCATGACGGCGACGGCCGAACGAGCGAACGACGAATGAACGACGGACGAGCGCCTACTGCGAGCGGTGGTTTTAGTCCGCGTCGAGTGTGTACGTGTGTGTGTGCGTGCGCGCACCCCCGATCAGCACATCACGCACACACGCTATCGCGCGCGACTACGTATCGTACACGCACACTACCGAAACAGCACACCCAAGCGACGGCGGCGATTAAGGGCGAATAATTATTACACGCTGGTATGATTGTGTGTTGGTGTAGCAGTGTGCAGTAGTAGCCGTGTTGCATTCAACCGAAATGTTGCTGCTGTTTCAAACTCGATCATCCGTTTTTTTTTTTCTTTTGCACTTTTCGTTATAAATTCTCCTTTCGCCGTACAACGCAACTGCGGGCACATACGCATACGCGCTTTCGCCTTTTGTCGCGTTTTTTCGTCTTCTTCACGATCAATGCACTTTTACACGCGTGAACAGCGTTTTCTTTCCACGTTATACACCTTTGTTTTGTTGTTGTTGGCCACCCTTTGATTGGGTGGTTGGAAGAAAATCGTTGCTTCGGTTTGTTCGCCTCTCCTTGCCGATATTGCACTCTAAACCACACACTTTGCGTTAACCTCGTCGGGATCGTTTTGGCACAACACCGTCGGAGCGCTGACGCAGATAGGACACCGTTGAAAAGCGCACATGCTGCTTCCCCAGTTGCTAGACGATTGATCGATTCGCGTTAAAGTCTGCTGGTGCGGCTGCTGACTGATGCTGCTGCGTTCTGCTCTCGCTGCCGACTACAAACCGCACACACTGAAACGGGCGGAGAAGGAAAAGATAGAAAACCGTTTGTTACACACGATGGACACAAGCGACGAAACCCCGTACACCGTGCTACGAAAAAAAAAACACCCCGTCGATAGAAAGTGGTACACAAATCGATGAACACATCTACTACCACCACCAACCAACCGTGTCAGTGTCGACTTCAGGCTTGTCCGTCATCGACCAGAAGAGCGCGCCCGTGTGTTCGCCCATCGCGAATGGAATTCAAATTCAGAGAGGTGTATATGTACACACCACCAAAGCCACGGGGCCAGCACAGCAGCATCAGCAGGTGAGGAGACGGTGTTGGTGAGAGGAAAGGGAAAAAGGAAGCAGGGGGAGAAAACTCGCTGCGCCAATTCGAAGAAGGTCGATCGCGACTTGTCTCCCCTATGTGTGTGTTTGAATGCGTGACAGCGTGTGTGGGTGCGCACGCGATGAGAAATTATAATGACGCCGTCCCTTTCTGGCACTGCACTCACGCGCCAGAAAGCGTGTGCGAGCGTAGCAGGGTTTTCCTAACCTTTCCGTATCACGTACATTAAACGCACACACCACAGCGAACGATGCACACACAAACTAAACACTATATACACGGTTGCGAACTGTCCCCACTCTAATTTCTTTCCCTTCATTAGCGCATTGGAAATGTCCGTACTTTTTGTTCCTTTAAATTGTTTCTCTCACCGTGTACGACTCACCACTCACGACTCACTGCTCGCAATACGTCAATTATCTAAAAAAATAAGCAATATCACACGGCGTTCGCGTAATATGTCCTTCGATCGGTTGAGTGGCCGTGTAAATCGAAATTCCCTACTTAACTTATACCCTTTAGGCCACGGTGTTTTACCGTGTGTGTGTGTATTGTGCGGCATTTCCGAAGGGTACAATGCACGCAGTCGTCCGTCCGTCCTCTACACGGAAACAAGTGTGCGTAGGGCGACACGATAGAAACCTTAAAACACACACACAACACGATACGGTGCGTCTCACAACGCCATATCAATTATCGTGGCTCTTCATCGAGGGAAACGGTATCGTAACATTATTTCGCAGCATGGCACGCACACCACCCCAAAGCACCGTCCTACGCGAGAAACGGGTGTACAAATTGATCACGTTCCGGACACGAATCTCTCTAATCTTATCTTTGACATTTACAACAAACCAATGTGCGAAATTGTTGCAAATTAGACCAATTAAATGAAAGCACAAAAGCAAAGCAGCAGTTCCACGTTGTTAACATTAACCTACTCTGCTTCTCTAACCGCTGTTGTGCTGCTGGTGAGATGTATCCTGTGCAAAGGACATTCATTTCCCTCACGCACACATAAAGTCTACCAGCTTCGCTCACTTGGCGACAAGATTGCTGCGAGTGTATGTGTTTTTGATACGCCAGAAAATCAATCCAGTAGTAGTGTACGTGAACCATCAACATCTCCTGTAGTTACCTACACTATGCAGTGGGGACAGAGAGCCAAAGAAACAAGTTTTCCACCTTCGCGGAGTGCGCATCACACATACAACCCGTTGGGAAAGCAAATGGGAAAATGGACCGTGTCTTCGCTCGCTTGTGCTGTTTGGGCTTTACATTTTTTCTTTTTTTTTTTTGCTACTTAACCGACACACGCCGTATGATACGCACACACGGGGAAAAAGGTGCGAATCGCATCGCAGCCAATGATCGTAATACGTCAGTGTGTGCACGCGTAAACACACACACTATCTACACATTTAATGAAAGATTCCACCAAGTGTCGCACTAGGCAGTAGCTGAGCTATTTATTTTTTGTTGCCTGTAACAACTCATCTCATCTCACTTCACAAACGCACAAAATGGCAGCAATACACAGCGATTAATTAATCACCTTTACGAAATGATTTTAAACTTCAATTAACACAACGTTCCTACTGGCCGCAACCACAGCGATCTGGTTGGCTGCTGGTTATTTATTTTCTTAGTGAAACGAGGCCACCACTACCACGGCAACTGTTACGCACAGTTCTCTCGGCATGCTACGATTCAAAAAATTCGCTTACATCTCACCAACACTCGCACGCACGCGAACTTCTCGCTCTCGCTCTAGTTCGGCAGCGTTAGGGCACGGTGCAGGGGTTTCACTTTGAACGGTGGGTAGATCGGGAGGAAAGCAAGCCGTTTAAATCTACAAAGAAAATGCCCTACAAAAAACCCCGATGCATGGTGGCTAAATTTCGTGAACTATGCGTGAACTCGCCAAAATAGGGAATCGATTCGATTGCTACACATTTCGCGTCACGAGTGCGTATACTATCCCGCTAGTTTTCTCCTTAATTTCCACAAATTACCCGCACGGGGGACACTTCTGGTAATAATAAATACGCGCACGCTTACTTCCGGATCGTTTGCGAGACCCGAAATTTGGCGAGAGTGCGAGAGCTGAGCACTTTTCTTTTTAATCACTGGTAGACGGGTTTGCACGAAAGATTTTGCTCACCCGTTGCGCCCGTCTTTCAGCAATTGGCTTACTCACTTGGCTGGTACGGCTTTTTCTACGCCTGCCTGCTCATGCTCGCACCGGGGGCAGAGTCATCGATCCGATTCGTTTTTTAAAATAGCCATCAGAGTCACTGACGAGTGTGTGGGGATGCTTGACGCCACTGAAGCACCGCCACTGTACTGTACAGGGCACACGGTTGGCTTTTCGAGGCCTAGACAAATTCACACAACACCGTGTACGGAAATGTGCAGCACTGAGTAAAGGATACACAGCATCACTGTGCGCAAAACACACATACGCAGTCGACGGACAACTTTTAGCGGACAGCATACGAGTAGTATGATGCACGACAAAGTGATATAAAATACGCCAAGCAAGTGGTGTAACGTAGGGCACATTGACAAACAGAAGAAGAAGTCAAAGAAGGGAGAAATTTGACAGGTGGGGCTACAGCTGTCAACAATCCATTTTGCTGGCATACGGAATTACAGGGGTGTTCATTCGAACGAAAGAAATTATAACAGAAAATTTATCAAGTTGATAAATACAAAGACAAGGTGAGTAGAATCTAAAGTAAAGCAACACTGTTTTATTTTAATTTTATTTTTTTAAACAACAAAGAATAAAAACAAACTGTCAGAGAAATGGACACATCTATCCTCTCTATCAAGAGAGTCAAACCTCTGATTATGGGATGTCACATTCCATAGGAGGACAAACATCTCCCAACTTACTCAGAAGAAGAAGAAGAACACTGTTTTATTCAAAAATATTTTATTATAGTTCGGTAATTCCAGGCCATTTTGCTTTTGAAGACAATTGCAACTATATATTTTTTTTCATTTGAATGGTTTCTATTTATGAATAAGTACCGAAATTAAATTCTAGCCTAATATCCGAGCAACAAATTCAAGATGTTTGACACTAAAACCTTAAACGGACTTGTTTAGCCATTGTAGGATTTATATGATCATAGTAAACATTCAGCCCGATGCAGGTAATACCGAATAAGATTTGATAACCGCCCGCGGTAAACGGTACTGGTTGGTAAACGTGGTAGTGTATTGGTAGCGTCGCCGGTCTTCAAACGACAGGATCGATCCAAAATCCCAAGTCGACCAATACTCCGTACGCAGGATTGATTATCCGGCTATAGGTAAATAAAGTCAAAAAAAGCCAGAAATGGCAGCCCTCGACCTCTTGAGGTTGGTGTGTCGGTAAATAAGAAGAAGAAATTCTGTGTGATTCTTGACACCTAGAAGATGTTTTAGGCTAATAATTTTAAAGTTTTTCACGAATATTTGTATACGCTCGTTAATATCAGAAAGGGTGCAGCATTTGCTTCCACCTGAGCAAACGAAGTCGAAGATTCATAACACAGTTTAAGCTGTTGAAACCAACACAAAGATGACATGTTATTTAAGTAAACTGCGCTACATTAGTTATATTTGTTACAGAAGAGGTAATTATAGTAATAAAAAAAGGAATCAAACTTTTATGAAATTCAGCTCGTCACAAACAGAGTCGTTAATACGGTGCTTAACAATGAACAACACGGTATGAATTGAGCTTTGAAAGATTCACACTAGATGGCGCCGGTAGCGTAAAAGAGGAAATTTGAATTCAATTTCACCGGGCCCTGAAAGTCTCTTTCGATGTAGCAACGAGTACTTAAAACTATGCTTCATGTTAAAATTTAAAGTTTTGCAACTTTAAAATTGTGTTTATGAATACATGCGTATCAATCATACAGTAGTGATAGATAAATCTAAGATGGTAAACCACACAATAGCTCTAGTTTTAATGCGTACCGATCTAATTGCGATATGCATACAATCTCAACTGGAAGTTCTGCGATCAGATACATCTAATGAAGTCACGAAACGGTGGTGCTAAAATGCTCATCACAACATTTAACCCTATCGGTGATGGGTAATCTCCCAGCTCGCCATTACAACCGTGTGGAGGCCTATGTCAAGAAACCTCTCATTTGAATACCCCAACACTATCGGTGCTCCATCACCATCCGAGGGTCAGAATCGTTGGCGATCGTTGTTCGCTCGCGAGCCAACCGTAGAACGGCCGTAAATCATCCGCCAGCCGCACACCGTGAAATGACACATTCCATTGTGGCAAATGAGTTGTTTGTGAGCGTTTCGGTGTGCCGGGCTCGGACGGGGTGAATTGTTTTAATGACGTGCATTGCGACGCGCCGATCGCGTTTCTTCGGCGTTGGGCATTTCTCACCGTCTGCACGAGGGGCCGCACCGCGACGGTTGAGTGAGATAAATTCAATTATGATAGCAAACAGGGACACGAACATGATCAGAATGCAACCGCCCATGGTGCATGGTGAAGATTGCGGTACGGAGATATCGTGATGATTTGTGTAAAATTGTAACTTCTCGAGCGGGCTTAATTTCGGTACCGGCTTGCGAAGCTTTTCCGAGTTGCCCAATTATGGCCGGGCAGGGCCTTGAGTGGGTGGGAATTGAGAAGCACAACCATTAAATGTGCTGCCCGATTTCGTTCGTTGATGCTTTTTTTTTTTATTTTGAGTGGGTTCCGTTCTCTACAGCAGCTGATGAGATATTATGATGTGTTAATCTTAATTTGCGCGTTTTGCTTGTCATGAGTGGCGGTTTTTGTTTTGCAGTTGAACCACCATACCAACAAAGGAGATCGCTTATCGACCTTTGACCTTAATGTTAAAAGTCAGCTTATGATTGGATTAAAGCATGAGCGGATGGGGTCCAAATAAATACTGCCTGTCAAATGATCTGAGTGGCATTGTCCATACGTCAACTGTGTCATTAACATTTCTGACATCTGTCAAAACATCAGATAAGATGGAAAACGGAATATTTTAATTTCAATTGAAGCATTGAGGTTCTGTTTTTATTTATTGCATACTTGTTTCGTATGCAGAGAAATATACGGAAACTGCCTCAATTCTTGGATCAAGATAGTATAGTCATTCTAGGGTGACCAAAACCGAATTAAAACATGTACAAAAACTAACTGGGTTCGCAAGTGTGTCTTGGGCTTTTAGTAAAATAAAAAATTATCGAAAATCCAAAATTTAAGCAAGTTGTAAAAGAAAATACTTAATGCTGATATTTTAATAAAATCGCAGATGTTTACTGCTGACAAAACAATTTCTACAAATGTTATAATCTTTCAGTTTTTTACTTATGCTCAATCAGGAAAGGATTTTAGAGATAATCCCTATTGTCAAGTGTTGGTAATTTGTTTAAGCAATACTAGAGGAAATATTCATATACGCATAAAGTAATTTTCTTTAGAGTGATTGAACCACAGATGGGAAATTAGATTCATTTCAAGAATTTAATCAGGAATCAATAATTTAGAATAAATATTTAACTCTGCACTGGCTTTTAATCCTGAGTTAACTCACACAAGAGTTAACTCATGATTTGAATCTTGAGCTGGAGATCGCCGTGGAGAGTTAAATCCTGAGTTAAATCACACATGAGTTGACGCTTGATTTAAATCGTGAGGTGAAGGACACTGCGATAAGTTAAATTATAGTTGTCCTGTGAATGAGTTAAATCGCAAACGAGTTATGGAGACTCTTCTTGGCGATTTGAATTGACTCACTCTCTAGAAAGATTTAAATCATTAAAGAGATGTGTGTTAAAATATTCGCAATGTGAATGCCTACTACTGGATTGAAGTGACATTAAATCCATCCGCCGGCCAACATGCCTTGAAATGGTTCAAGCAAGCAAATGCTTTCGATTAATACCGTCGCCCAGTTGCATGCCAGTTTTCTAGCTCACGGAACAGCAACAATGCGGTGTGAAGATGTGTTGAATGTTTTGCTTCACGGTTCGTACATTTCATCTTCGTAGTACGAAGTGTTGCTACGCCATACCATTGAAGTATGTTCGAAGCAGCACTTATTGGTAAGGTTATTGTAGCAAATCGCTTGTGATTGTTGTTGCTCCATTGCCCAACGGCCCTTTCCATCCCCTCCTTCCCAACCATTCCGGGTCGGATCGAATCGGGTCTGGGAAAAACGCTTTTCTGACCCATCTTCACTCTCCGTCTGTCGATGGTCGAGGCGTGGAAACGAACTCCACATTGCGTCAGCATGGATTTTGTGTTGCTTTTTATTGGTGCAGTGGACAATTTCAAATCGAGCCGATCGGATTGTGCGCGTGTGGACCGAGGCTTTGGCGGGGTTGTTTAAGTAATTTTTTTTTATTGCGTGGCGTCATTTGTAACCATCGTTTTGAATGAAGTCTGCATTTCATTTGTGTTCCCCGTTCCATTGCTTGATCCCTCATTGTACTATCGTTAATTCCAATAACAAACGCCTAATATAAAGATGAGAAGAGATTGGATGTATCTGATTGCATACATTCAGGATGTCAGGTAACCATCGAAACCCATAGCCTACCATTAGCCGGACCCAAACAAGGCAACAACAAGTGCATATGCGTTAATTGTAGTCACTGAATGATTAACTTTGCCAACCATCCTATGGTCGGATAGCTCCATTAGCATCTGCATCAAAATCACCGACATTTCCTTCTTCCCAGCCTGAGCTACCAAAAACCACGAACAAAAAAAAAACTGCACACAGTGCAGCTCACCCGGGAAGCAATCATGCTGTTGCTGTACCACGCATACGGACCGCCCGCTGGTCGATCGTCGATGGGAAGAATTATGCTGCGTTTACAGGCGTGTAAATATTGTAATGGCGCTGGCACGCATTAGCTACGCAAACGCGTAGCTCTTATGATGGGAGGCTATGCGCGTTGGTGCACCCGCGATTCGCTACGCGGCGGTGGTTCCGTTTGACTTCTTTGTCACTTACGGTGAGTTACTGCTCGATGCCGTGAAGCAACCGTGCAGGAGGGACGAGTGACGGGGTGGAAACATTGCGTAGCCACGGCATTGTTATCAGGTGTGCGTAGCGCGGTGGCTAAAGAACTCTCCGCAGCAGCATGCGCGGCGATTCGCGCCGTTTGTTGGTTTATTAATTGGTGTGAAATTGTGAATGGGTGGCTGCTGGCATGTCCGGTATGGTGAATGACCTTATCGTGGGCTGTCGATAGACAAAGAGAAGACAGTAAACACTAGCGTCTAAAGATTGTGTGGCTTGATGTGGTTTCAATAGTGTATAATAATAGGGAAAGTAGCTAAAAGCTATCGTATGTTACAGGTACCTGGGGAACATTACCTGAAAGATAAATGAAATTGAAATTTTAAAATTAGAATATCGGAAATTGAATTTGTATTTAGTTTTGCCTCATTTATAAATTGTATGGTTAACTCTCTCTCTCTCTCTCTCTCTCTACTTGGTGACCTTCTAAGTCCAAGAAAGAAAGAAATGACAAGCCTAGACCTCTTGAGGTGGTTGTGCCGATAACGAAAAAGACTTAAGTTTACCACGTAGCCGGATAGTCAGTCCTTGCTGTGGGCGATTGGTCCGGCTGGGATTTTGGACCGGTCCTGTCGTGTAAAGACCGGCGCCGCTACCAACACACCACCCATTTTAATGGTCATTTGAAGTAATATTTGATTTATTAATGGATAATAATCTGATCTGATCAGTTACTACCCTGAGGTCCCCTCACAATGAGTTTTTTTTTTTGGTTCAAAGACTAGCTTCACTAGCAGATGATTATTGACCATAAGTCAGATAGAAGTGAAGAATTCCAGAACAACAAGACAACAGATATCGAGGTCCCTGTAGCGTAATAGCACAGTAGAGCTACTCAGTAATGGTATTGCAGAGATAGAACAAGACATTCTTCTAATATACAATAAGGGATATATGCTAGAGTGCAGCTATTGCAGGGGTATTCCGGTGTTGGATAAAGCACATTACATATTCTTCTCAATATTACCAGATCTACGTATACAATCCCTGATAACCCCGAGAAATCAACCACTGATCTGATCTTCGCCTTGCCCACAGCTTCTCTATATCTTGGTAAAAGATGGCGTAGCAACAGCACCAGCACTTCCATCTCTTCATTGACGTCAAGGCCGCATATGATAGCATAGCCTGGGTAAAATTTTACGGCGCCATGAGCTGTGTTGCAATTCTGACAA
This sequence comes from Anopheles marshallii, assembly GCF_943734725.1. Lineage (NCBI taxonomy): Eukaryota > Metazoa > Arthropoda > Insecta > Diptera > Culicidae > Anopheles > Anopheles marshallii. Next base: position 53,769,198 of record NC_071327.1, read on the forward strand.
AGCTTAAGCACCAGATTTGTAACCATTTGGAGGGGGAACCTTTGGGGAACCTCTATATTGCATTAGTCAAACTCGGACCATTGGTTTATGGCCCTCCTAAGTAGTAAATGTATTAAAGAGGAACGCGAAGATGCCGGAAATACTCGAGGTAGAGATTCACGCAACAAAAATCATAATATCAGTTTCACTACCTTTGGATTCTGGTAACAAATTTTGAGCTACTCTGGAGTGATAGGTCACAGGGGGTGCAGATAGACACAGATGTAGAGAACAGACTAATAAAGTCGTACAAAATGTCGAAAGTTAACAGTAAGAGCAGCATGTTGAGGTTGAGATAAGCGATAGAGTTCTGGCTGCCAACCGGTCATTCTACAACCTGAGGACTTCTTCACTTAACAGACCTTAACAGACACTTAATAGACCATAGTCGAGGCTGAGACTGAATAATTATGTATTCTACTCTAGTGTTGCACTTAATGAATCTTTGGATAAGAGTCATTCGTATGAATCTTTAGCGAGGAGTCATTAAAATCAAGAATCGACTCTCAACAAATTCATGAACTCTTAGTGCCATTAACAGGCCACGATCTCTAAGTTGCTTTGGTTTATATTTTAAATCTGTTGTATTTCTTGACTTTTTTCAAGCAATTTCAACATTTGTTGTATGTTTACACATACGTCTCGATAGCCATATTTTTTGTATTATCTTTCCTTTGTCTGTTCTTTTTTTCTATTTGTATTTGTTAACTTGTAGATCGCCGAATCGGGTATCTTAACATTTTCTTATCTTGTCTGTTTAAAACACATCTTAATGTTTTACGTGTCATCCAGCTGCACTGTTGCCCTAGCCTTTTTATTGCCTATTTAGCATTTAAAGTACCATCAGTATTAACAAAGTACTGTCATCGGAACGATGCTCATCCTTCACCGATTGTTGTCTGGCCCTGTGCTACCGACCAGCCCAACCAACAGATGCAGAAGCTTGATACATTTTTTTATTTCTTTTCCACCAGATCACCGTCACTAAAAAGTACCAAACGGTCCGGTCAGTTGCAGACACTGCCAGCTGAAAGAATTTCGATCGAGATGCGTCGCACCGGTTCAAGAATCGCAAACAATAGCAGCACAACAACCACCCTCATTGGTAACCATCCCCGTTCGGTGGGGCCTGCTGTTTTGCCACCCAAAAATTGTTGCAAATTTGCCATTTTGTTTAATTGTTTCGGTGCGTGAAATCCGGTCCGTGGTTTATGGTGGTAAATGCAGAACGGTACGATGCGCTTTTTGGTGTGGCTTTTGTTTGAAATGCAAAGGTGTTGAAAAGTTCGGGCTTCGTTTCGGCAGGTGTTGAAAAAAGTCCCGCCGAAAAGCTTCAATCGATCGATGTAACGAATTGGTTTGCCGAGTCGATTGGATAATGGGCGACGTGTTGAGCGGAGTTAACAATGTTAAATGCACATGAAAACAAATCCGACCCACTTAACACTAGCGGGCTGTATGGGTTCCGTGATGCTGTGATTGAAATAAACGGTCAGTTCGGCCTTCGTAACATGGCCGAATTAATTCATGCTCATCCTTTTATTTGAAGAAAAAAAAAAACAACAAAACGGCCATCCAATTAATCGTTGTTTGTGCGTTTTGTTCGCATTTGTGGGGAGTCAAAATGCTTCATAATGCGTCATGTAATGTGTAATAAGCGGACTATTTTAATAATTTGTTAGCAAACAATTTACAGCAAGTGCTAGCAGCAATTTACTTGTTGCTATAATTTATTTATAGCACCTGCGCTAGAATGAGAAGCGCCCAACCATTCGTCGCGAGCTTCCCACACCCGGATGTGCGGCATGAGGCAATCGCAGCTGAGAACAGATCTTCCTTTCGCATTTGTAGAGCGATCGAAGCTCCAAAACCATTTCGCAAACGCACGTGGAAAACAAAGCATTCGCACCGCACCGTCTCGCAGCAAAGCGACGAATCTTCCTTCCATTGTCCGTGACCAGTCCGGGATTCATTCGTCCACCCGCAAACCGGCATTCACCGACCGGCATGCACTTTCGGGTGGCGTTTTTCTCTCCACGTCTGCCAATCTGAGGTCCGATGTCTCCCGCGAAGAAGAAAAACGCAAACCAACCACCGTCTTACCTTTGCGCAACCGGATGGCGATGACTTGCGGACGTACGATAGGGTTTAGTGGGTAGTGCCGCCTCTACCAGTGCCACCGGGGTCAAAACTTATGTGTGAACAATTGGAGTCTGCATCGGGAGTGCAGAAATGCGTATCCGTCCGCCCGTTACCCGTTGGTACGCCTTTTTGCCACCGCGATTTGTAGCACCGTCTGGTTGGGCAATCGATCGGATCGAGCGGGGTCCGTGGCGGCATAAATTTGGCATTTTGTACTATAAAACCCAAAGCGGCACTTATCACCCCAAATGTTGTGGTGCTACCGTTCCGTTCGGTTCAATGATCCAATTCGATGCACAGCTTGGGTCGGGCAGTGGGCAAAAGGTTAGGTTACGACGTGTGTAACATTTGTCCGAGCTGGATGATGGACATTTTCTCACCCAGTCGTCCACAGGGCAATGGCAGTGTGTCATAAATGGTGCGTTTTTTTTTTTTTGCTGTAATCATTGACGCGAGGTCGAACGGTTTAACTTGCCACGGTGGTTTCGAGGCGTATCATTACCGTTTTGCTGTGACGCCAAGGGAAGCTTCACTATTTGATCTTAGCTTTGCTGCCCGGAATGAATGTGGCTGTGCGTTAGAGTTTTCTTGCAACCCCTGCCTGCTGGAGGATGTGCCTTTGAGAAGACAAATATCTCACAGGCATTAGTACAGCGATGCTATAAATCGAACGAGTACAAATGCCCGTGATGCGATGCGAAGGAAATTATGAGGCCATTGATTTATGGCAGAAGCGCTTAATGGTTGCCATTGACTTTGCGGCTTGGACGCGCGATAGCATTACTGCCTGGGGATGTGAGTCAATGGCATGTGAACCGATGTGCGAGAGGGAATGGAGAAGCGCAGTTGCTTGATGGGAAACATATTGAGAAGGAACTAATCGTGCTTTGTGACCTTCAGAACGCTTCTTCTGCGCTGTTTGCATTTGCTGATTTGTCGAGTTGTAACTTTAGTAGCCCTTGGTTACGATAGTAACCAGAAAATAGGATTAAATTTCTTACAGAACCAGGAAGAAGGTGCTGGAAGACCTTCGAAGCAGAATCATCTTTTAATAGTCATTTAATTTGTAACTAACCACTGCATTGAAATTTGATTCCTATTTAATCCTTAGATGAAGCTATTCTAAGCTGTTTTTTGATTCTCGCTAAAGTTTAAGGCCAATATTGCCTGGTTGTTCTTCATGCATTAAAAATTATCTCCCAAACGCAACAAAAAGTCTGTAAATGTCATTCGAAAAGATGTAAAAATAATGAAGATAATCCCATAAATTTAGATTCATATTTGACCAATTGGCTTGATCAAGTATCTCGTTATGGTAATTGTTGAATAAGCTCGAACTCGGTACAGTGAGTGACACGATTATATTAAATAATTTACCCAGTGTAAACAAAGACCCAATGTGAACAAGTCAAAATTGCCCTAAAAGGTAAATTAAGGACTGCTAGTTTACCTTTAGTTTACCTTTAAATTACCCGGTAAATTAGTGGTGATTTAAGGGTAGTTTAACGAAATTTGCCTCGCTAGGAATATTTCATATTTCATAGTGAAAGAATTTCATTCGCTCAAATCTTGAGTGTTCATTTTAGGAGGTCAAATACTCAAATTTTGAGTGTTCACCTGATTGTTCAATAGGGTAATGACGCACAGAACAGTTCAAATACATTTTTTCATATCAGTTTTCTAAATTAAATATCATATAATGATTAAGACTAAACATTTTGATGTTAGGATAGTTATTCGAAAAATTCAGTCTGGCGCTGTATTAATAGCGTACTTAAACATTTTGCTCTCTCGTTTAGGAAAAAAGCTTTCTGTTGTCTCGGTTACTGATTGGGGAGCTAATGTTAAGTGACAAAATATTATAGTTTAACTGTCACAATTAATATTCTAATTCATTTAGGCTCATTCAATGTAAATTTTCCAGATATTTCTTTGCAACCCAGAAGTTTGATGACAACCGCTCTGGACTATTATAGACTCTACTCTATACAAGCTTCTGGTCCTAGGGTTTCCACTATTTTCAACAATTTTGTCGATTAGAATATCCCAGAACGCTAAAATAAATTTGTAATGGCTCCACCGTTGGTCCTAGCATTAAAGGTCGCCCAATGTTTAGTCTAACTCGTTAAATTGTTTTGCAAGTAACATTATCTACAAAATTAAAAAATTCAGAAGAAAAATTCAAATTCAATTGTGCAATAAGCATTCGCCTTCTTGTGCTGATTTAAGAATTACGGAATTTTAAGAGTATTTATTTCAAAATAGTAGTAGGTTTTACATGGTGGGCATTTAATTAAATTGTATTAAATATTTTTTTACATTTTGTAAAAACGTCCGTATTTTAATTAGTTTAATTATACAATTTATTAAGTTTTTCTTATATTTTCTATATAAAAAAAAAACAAATAACTTTGTGATTAAAGAGTTTTTCATACTTTATTTATCTTAATTTATCAATTTGATTTAAACTTATTGCTTAGATTTTACTTACAGCGCAGCAAGCCACAATTAGTGTTGGTACGAACAACTAGCAAAACAATATCAAGGTTATGATTTCGCACTTTTCTCGAAACGGTCCATTATTTGCCTGGTCAAAAATTGGTTGATTGTTTGGGCACGGTCATAAAATCCAGATTGCGCCCCGTCCAACCACCTCACAGCCGGCGCTCCAACAACCTCCAGCCTAATTCTTACGATAACAAGCACGACTGCAAGAAAAGTGAACGATGGCAAACGTTGATCGATTCTTTCATTCCACGCACTGTAATGATTGCAATTAGCATTCGCCAAAACGAAAGCAAAAAAAAATCAACTAACCCTATTCTCGCAATATAGTCCAAACGCAGCCATTCAAGTGGGCGCAACTTCTCATAACATTGAACTCAGCAAAAAATGCTCCCAATACCTTGCACCGGATATGGGTGCATACGCGTCGGCTAACAGGTGCACCGAAATCAATTAAATTCGCCGTGCAGATTTGGTCCGTCCTAGCTGTGCGTATCTGGCCGGCTAGGAAATGAAAAATGGCATATAACACAGGCGTGCGAGAGCAAAATGTTCACACAAAACCGTTCACCCCACAACGTCCCTTTCTTCCCCGCCAGGGGAATGATCGGGCAGATAATTATCTAATTGAGTTTCCACGCGACCAATTCTATTTGCGTGTGTCTGTTCTGCGCCGGCGGAGTCGGTGAGAGACTTAAAATTTCCAATTTTCTTCACACTATTGCACTCCCCCCCATTGCAAGATGCTAATCAGTCGTTGCATTGCCCACCCAAATGGCTCACCGGGCGGGGGTGGGTTCGTCGCCAGCAGAACATTTTGTGTGCGTCTTGGGGGTGCGTGTGGGGTTTTCCACAGTGGGCACAGTGGTGCACGTTGAAAGCGAAAAGCGACTTCCCGGGCTCACAAACAGACACCGTCCCGGGTGGTGGTTCCGAATTTTCCGATGCCCTGACAATTGAAGTCTTCTGAAGTGGCGGTCCTTCTTTTTGCAGTGGGAGTGTGATCGTTTGTGAGTGCGTTATTTTTTTTGCTTGTTGCTGGGTGGGAGTAACCTTGCTGATGTATAAAGCGATGCTGCACAGGGCGGACGTTTTCATTTGGTTCGTTAAGCTCGACGTAAGCGCGTGTGATCGCTGTTCGGTGTGAGATGTGAAGAATCGTCTGATGTGTTGTGGGTTACAGAACGTGTGTGTCATAAGAGATTTCTGGGCGTGTGTGAACGGTGATCGGAAAGGACGAATATAACAGGGACTTTAAAGCGTACAGCATAGTGACATTGTGTTCGTAGTCGCATTGCAAAAGATTGCCACATCGGAAAACTATTACCAGTATTGGGAGTCAAACAACAACAAAAATCAAAGATCGGTTTTTCTCTAGTTCGAGTGGCAAAAATAACGCGGAAACATAATCGTGCATGCAACGAACTAACATTACAAAAACGTGCCCAGCTGTGTTCATTAACCAAACGTTAACTGCCTGCTGTGCGGTATAATCTTAATTGCTAAACAGCAACACATCCGTAAACGAACTCATCAACTGTTTTGTTCACGAAGAGGACTATCTCCAGCAAAACCAAAGTGTACATGGATCTGTGTAACATTATTGCATAAATTGCGAAAATAGAGAAGAAAAACAAACGCCCCCCCCCCAAAACATCCATTGGCAGCGCGTGGAGGAGTGAGAAAAACTAACCATCTTGAAGAGGTTTAAGGCGCCCGGTCGCTTTTAGTACGCCACACTCGAGCGCCACATAATATTCAAAACAAATCAAGCAGCGTCAGCTATTGTTTGGGCTTTTTTTCGGATTGGAAGCATCATCGTTTCGGAAAGCTCGTACCGGAATTAGCTTCCGGCTCCACGAGGTAGAGAGGGACGCGGCTGGGACCACTTTCGGTTTCGGTTTGGCGCGCGACTGCATACGAACGAGCTGGGCGTACGGGCAAGCGACGAACCTCGGGCAGACAGACAGACCGCAAGCATCATGTGGAAGTACACGGTATTGTTGGTGGCGTTCGGTGTGTTTCTGTACAACAGTCATGAAACGTACGGTGTAAGTAGAAATTGATATTGTCATAATTGTTTCAATAGGGAAGATAGACGATACAGCGAAACATAAGCAATCTTAGAGAGGATTAATTGTGTGAAAAATCCATAATTTTATCTAGATATCAACACACTAAATGACTAAATTCGTTTAATAAGTTGATAAGTTGTTCAATGTGCAATGTGTTCAATTCAGTGCTTAATTACTTTGAAGGAATGAAATCGGAACACTTTCTACACAATAAAATTAGATATTAACATATTAAAACATATTTGTGAGACCGAAAATTGTTTTTAACTTCTTTAGAAGGTGTTATATAATTTTTTGACAGTTTCCCAGATAATTTTGTTTAATAATTAATTCATCCTGAGATTTTCCCGCCACGAGATTTTTCGATTGCGTGCCATATGTTCTTGTATTCGTCCCCAGGTTTATTGACGGTTTCTCAAATATGCATTGCATTGTGAATTACGCGTTAATTTTATCGTTTCGTAAGCCATGTGGTTGAATCGCATTGTACATCTGGTATGCATCGTACCGTTGTGCATCTGATAGTAAACATGTATACAGTTACAATTAATTAGTTAAAATTACAGTAATGTATGCACCAGGATCTTTAAAATACTAAGCGGAACCGTCCGTTTCAATGATTGTGACGTTCGATTTGATACAAAACATGATTTGCAATTCGATGAAATAAAATCGACTTATGGCTAGTTCTATTGTAATTAAATGATGATGGATATACAACATTTAAATAATAATATTTATACATGCACCAATTTATTTGTAATAATAACCTCCAAAACATTAATCATGTTTTTCAACATAATATTTAATCACCATGGGTTGAGATTTTTACAGTGAGAAGTTGGCTCCATAAAGTAATATTGAAAAACATATGGGGAACGGGACGGATTCAAAACTAGCTGGGACGCAGTAAAAAAACATTGGGAAACTGTAAAAAAAATTGCGGTATTCCCTGTATTCTTAGTGTAAAGAATACCCTGTATTCTTATTGTAAACCATACCACCGATCTACATCTTTTTTGAGTACAACTATTAAATAACTAAACATTTTAGTTTTAATTCTAAAACACCATCGAATGCTATACAATGCTCATGCTTCTCCAAACATTTCCAAACAATTTACACTGATGGAAATAAATCTAAAATTAGCTACCTTAACTAGTGTCCATTCATCATTGCTCTTTCAACAAACAGCTAAATAATTTTCCTTATCTTTACATACTTAATAATGTACTCATTCCGCCTGGTAAATGAAAAAGGATCTTTTGCATACCAACAATACTTTTTCACAAACAATGCCTTCAAAAAATCATTTCGAGCAAAGTGTTGAGAACTAATGAAACCAACACTTGACAAAAAAAATTGTCTCTTGGAAATTAACATACCAATTCGGGGGTGGCTTAGAATTTATGGGGCGCCCCGGGGGCTGGACACAAATGTTTCACGATGCTAATGATGATATAAAAAAACAATTTAGACACCGTGATTAACCTCGACCACCCCGTGGACAATGGTTGACTTATGCGCGCGATCATTGTCGGACAAGCGCACTGCATTAGTTATTTTCACACCAAGATCAAAGCTATGCCGGATGGGATGGGTACAATAAACATTACACCGTTGGCTGGTGAGTGATTCGAAATAAAGCTTTTCGCTACGGGTTGTAAAACATGTGTACACACAAACTTTGGACAGGGTTGGATGTCCTTTACAGCTGTACCGGTGCGTGATTTACCTCGCTTAAGATCGTTTCCAGTTTTCCACGCTAATGATTCTGCGCGAAGGGTGAGAACCGTCAGCAGGAGATGAGCCCAAGTGCAGCCTTGTTTTCGCACAGTTCACACACGTGCTAGCGAAAGTGGAATCCCCACAGCGGAATGAGATCTTCACGAGAACGACCTTATGGGGGTGACTGCGGGCAAACTCAAGCCTCTCAGCTGGATCGGGTCCGTTACTCGTTCGGGATGCGATCGAGTGTGCTGGTACGATCACGATTTGGACCCATCCGGATGACATAAGCATTGCATCGGAGCCGACCGTTCAAGAAGATCCGCGAAGATATAGAGAGAAAGAGTGCAACATTATCGACATGCCGACCAAACTACGGATCGTTTGTCTAGATCGTGCACTAATTTGTTTGCCCCATAAAGACAATGTTTCGCATTCAGGCAGCGAATTGGGATGGGATTGGGGTTGCCTACCAACTCTCTGAAACCCAGCCAAAAAACCCGGCGGTTGTTGGGAAGTGATCGATCGATCGGTTATGGGGGGGGCGATGGGAACAAAAACATCGATAAACGATGAAAAATGAATTCCATTCGAAAGGGGAAGATGCGGCGATGAGGCAAACCGTATAATTGGTGGTTGATTGTAATTTGATTGGTTTGCGATGTGGAAAATGTACTCTCACGTCGAATTGAATAATTGATCGAACCGATCGGATGGGCGGAAGATCGCGACGCGAACATATGGGATGAAGATGGCGTAATGTTTGGCACATTTCATAATGCAAACATCATCGTGTTATTTCAAGGTGCAGCTAACGGTTTAATGTTGCGTTACTTTTGCTTTCCTTTCGCACCTTTCCCAGCAAATCTTCGGATACGAGCCGAACGTTGACTATCCTGCGTACGATAAGATCCCGTCCGGGTTAACGTTCCGGTGTGCGGATCGGCAGCCCGGCTACTATGCGGACATTGAGGCGCGCTGCCAGGTGTGGCACTGGTGCTTACCGACCGGCTACATGTTTTCCTTCCTCTGCCCGAACGGGACCGTCTTCAACCAAGTATCGGATCCGTTTCGAAACCGGGATTGGAAGCAATCCCGAAAGGTTTGCACACCTTATCACGCTAACACCTTTCTTATCTCTCCCACAGGCATACCGCGTGTGTGACTGGTGGACAAACGTAAACTGTCCGGAGTCGGAAACAATGTACAGCATCAACGACGATCTGTACCGAGATGATGCAGGAAATCTGATCGTTGGTTAGCCCATGCGCACCATTGTGCGGTAAGGAGTCAACTGTGTAGGGTACCGATCCTATTAGGGTACTGTGCTGTTGAGGTTAAGTCGTCTAAACAAAAAAAAAATGTGCGCCATCCTGACGCATCGTGAGATTCCTGTTTTATGTTTTGTTTTATTTTTGTAAATATAATTTATACACTGTGAACAGAATGAATAAATAGTTCTGGAAAAAAGTATCTATTTTCCATATAATTGTATGGTTTCATGATGACAATACGTATGAGTTTGAGATGTGTGAGTAAAAATATTTGACACAAATAAATTACCCAGTTAGAAATAACAAGAGATCTCATTGCTGCGTAAGTAAAAATCAAAGTCTCTATAAAATGAATTAGAAAAAAAGTTACGCAAGGCTACGACTACGACGCATAACCAGAAAGAAAAGGTTTAAAATTACGTCGTACAATTAATTCATTTACTTACTTACTTATCCCGTGCTACAACCGCTTCGCGGCCTTGTCCTGCTCTAAACCGCTCACTTAGTCTGATACTCCATTATCTCGACCTTTTTGACGGACGCATCAACTTAATCATCTCAATTTGGGCCTACCACGCCTCCTCTGTCCATGTGGATCGACGTAAAAGGACTTTACGGTATGGGTCGTCCGGTGTCATTCTCATGACGTGACCAGCCCACCGGACTCGATAGGGTTTAACTCGCTGTACGATAGTTAGTTCGACGTACGGCTCATAGAACTCGTCATTGTAGCGGCTCTCTTATCCTTCTGAGCAGCTTCCTCTCGAACGCAGCTAAGCGGGTTTTAGTCAGTTTTGGAGACAGCCCATGTCTCAGAGGCGAATGTGAGTAATAGAACTATATAGGTTCTATATAGTCGTTCGTCGCGACAGGTGTTTTGAGTGGAGAAGTTTCCTCAGACTGTAGTATGGCCGGTGGGCAGCCAGCACCTTAGCGTGTATTTCAACATCAATGTTATTGTCGGTGCTGACATTTGACCCAAGATAGGTGAAATTATGGACGACTGCGAAAGAGCGCTCACCTATTTGTACGTCATCCGTAAGTTAGGATGTGTTAGCAGTTGCCACCATCAATTGGGATGGATGTCTATTTTGATCTTATAAAGCATACAATCCAATCCAAATTTGATCATGCTCGATCGTACCTCATGCTTTTTATGTCATTTAGTTTTATTCGTTTAATACGAAGAAAAACAGTTTGCGAATGCCATATTTATTTTTCACCTATTTCTTTAAGATCTTTGAGGACATTCCCTTTGAAGTAAGCGCTAATGTTTGTAGAAGTAAAAAATATTATTCAAATATTTTCCAATTTTCCCGGTTTGTTGTTAGTTCAATGTAAATGTTTAAATAAATCCTTCTGTTTTATAGTTTTTAAATACAGGATTTACGATAGCTTAAGATTCTTCCGCTACTGCCAATGTACGTTGTCAACACATCGAAGAAACTTTGTGACGTTTACGATTATCTTAAATGGCTGAAATTATTTAAAAATCGATCGAATACTGTGAATTTAGCATTGATCACTAGTTTTATTAAGCTTGAGTATCTTTATTTTGCCAGTAATAAGATCATTTCGCTTGAAAACCGATTGGTGCACAAAACACTGTACAGATTAGATGTAAATTATAACAAACTAATGAATCTGGACACTGGAATGTCCCAACTTTGACAGAACTCAGAATTAAAAGCAACAATCTGACAACGGTACCAGAATGTGTGCATAACTTAGTGAATTTATCAATGTTCTCTTTGGGAAGTTTTCAAATATCCTACTTCACAATTGAAAGTGTAGCACGAATGGATAAACTTTTGAATATCACTCTGTCATTCAACAAATTAACAACTGTAGTGCTGAACATGGAACGTTTTCCTGCCAAACTAAGAGAGATTGTAATGAGTCACAATAAAATAAAAACTCTCCGGACTACGATTTTTATGGGACCTAGGAACGTACGCACTCTTTATAGGGCCGGCGCCTTACAGCAACTAGATAAGGCACTAGTCTCACTGAGCATGGACTTCGTAACTCTACAAGAAATCCAACGGTTGGAGAATGGTGTGCAGAATTGGCAGGGCTGCAACAGCTACGACATCTACTACAGCTGCCACTACCGACACCACATGTTTGTAATGGGTTTCATCGTACGCCCTCGATTGAAATCCGTGAACATCGGCATTAAGGCTATTGATGAGAGGCTATGCCCTCCTTGCATGCGAGCTGATTCTTCAGCAACAACCTCATTAACGTTAGCGCATGTACCGTGGAAAAGAACGAAGAGGTGAAGGATCTGTTTTACGTCCGACTCAGAAAAACCATTGATCAGTGTCCTCTGCATGACCTTGAAATCATGTGGGGGTCTTCAATAGTAAATATTTTTACCAAGAGTGTCTCCCAGGATAAGGGTTTTAGTAGGTCACCGAAACAACTTCAGACCAAAGGTGGCTCGTTGTCGAAATACGGATGGAGATCGCTACTTCAAAAAATCGGAGATCGCCTAGCTGAAAAAAAGGTGTGAAAGACGTGGCGTGGCGTTTCGTGAAAGGCTATCCACGAAACCCAAAAAGCCCCCACACATCCATCGTATGTCATATTTGATTTCATGTTTTTTAGATTTAAATTCATATTTGTATGTTTTATTCAAGGAACGAGAATAAATAGATCTCAATATAAATGACAACTCATTCATGTTTCAAACATAAACTACCGTATTATATGGTAAATACCATATAGAAAATAAAAAACTAATACAATTGTCCTACACTTATTCTATGCACTGTACTTTCGGTGCATGAATTCAAGGGGTATGAAATTCGCCTGCTTTCATCACGACTATCCTACCCCTCGCAATTTTGACAGCCAATAACAAATGTCAACAGTAAAAAAGTTTGGAAAATCGCATCGCATCGCAGCAGAAAGCAATTAGAAATTTGATAGTGTTTTAGTTATAATTTTCTTTAACAACTCTTATCCGTACCCGTGTGATTGTGGTCGGAACCGTACGCAAGCACAGGTTGGTACCGATGTGTAGTAAATGCGTCTCAAACGAAGCGCGCCCATCACTGGGGGACACCAAGTTTTCGTGTGCAAGTATGGATGGTCCCGTTTTCTTGTTGAGCTAAGGTGATTGAAGAAAGCGCAGTTTTTTGGTGTGTTTCGCTGGCAGTGTGATTGGTGTGAGTGGCCGTAGCCCGGTTCGTGTGCAACATGTATACTGTAAAGCAATGATGGGTTAATTGAAAACAGAAAGAAAATCGCATTATCGTCGCCGTTCAAATAGTGGTGCAGCTTGTTGTCAAGATTGATTGCGTTACGCTTCCCCAAACGCATTAGAAAAGAGAACGGGTACGAGTCAGGAGAGCGAAGAAGACGGAGAGCGTGTAAGCAATGCGAAGAAGGATTGGGTGTGTGCGTGTAGTGGCAGTGTGGTACGGAGTGCACACAGCGCAATGTTTATATCGTCATCTCGCTCGCACCGATATCGGAACCGATGAAAGCTAGAGAGAGCCAGGCAGAAAAGAACGCGTGAAGTGTGTGTGGCAAACATAAGCCTAGAGAGTTAGAAATTATTAGGACACAAGTTGAACGAGCCACACTATACTGCTGGTGGAGCGAGTGTTAAAAATTGGTTTGGTCAAATTAAATCGACGTTAAATGCGAGCAATCCCCACCGCAAATCGGACGTGGCAGTGCCGCGAAGGTGCGAATGAAGTGGGTACGTGTTTTGGTGTGTGCGTTCGTCTCACCAATTGCTCCAATACACAGCGCCACTGAAACCAACCGTTTTTTTTTTTTGCGATAAGCTCTGATAAGTGTGTGCAAAGAGACCGAACAATCAGAACGGTAATTTACACGGGGATTAGAAAACCGAAGATTAACGCTGTGTCTATCTTTCTCGTGCTTAATGGAAACACGTATGCCATCGAAATGCATTAGGGAAAAGCGTGTCCAAAACGTAAAAGGGTTAGTGTGTGGGAGAGGCGGGTGAAGAAATTTTCTTGTTTACAATTTATGACATTAGTTGGAAAAGCGAGAATCCGAAGCATTTTATTCGGAGAGCAAAAAGCGAGAGAAAGTGAGCGAGAGTGCATGAGCCGTGTGGGACAGAGATGAGGCGAGCCGCGTTTGCGCGGGTGCTTTTCTTTTGCCGCGTTGCATCGCGAGAGAAACGTAAAACAATTCAAACAGCGAGAGCGAGTGAGAGCGAGCGACATCACATCACCACCAACAAATATTTTTGTCTATAAACAGACAGCATCCTAGAGTGTTGTGTGTGCACAGTGTCATTTCTAAATTTCTTTTCGGTTTACATTTTTGCCCTTTTCTTTTCCTTTCCTACAGGGAGTATTTCCGTCAAATGGTAGTGGTGAAAGAATTTCCCGAAACAAGTGAAAGTTGCACATCTCGTCTCGAACTCGTTGCCGGAAGCTGTTGATCCTTTGCGAGACGTGACGTGAGATCTTTCTTCGGCGGGCAGAGTGTGCTGCTTAAACGAAGCTGTAAAGTTGTGATAGCGACCTGGAAGTGCATAGTAACCAAAATGTAGTGGACGGAGGTTTCAATGTCTACTAGAGTGACTAGAATATTGTAGAGTTTACTATCTTCGTAGGAGGTTACGAGTGCAGAGAACTCGTGATACAAAGAATACAACCACACCAGCAAAAGAATATCCTTACCAACGCTGCTTTGATTTGTGAGGTTTTAGTTTCATAGTGGAACACGAAAGCTGCAAAAAACTGGACAAGCCGGAAAATGTAGCCTTACACCAATGCTGAGTGAGCTGAAAAACATTTGAAGGCAGTTTAACTATTGGCATGTACCGACGAAACTGAAGCCGTGTTAGAAAAAAATCTGTGCACTCCGGTGGCGTTGAATATTTTTTGATAAGTCACGTTACCAATTCAATTGATTAAAAAAAAACCTTGTGTTGGTTTTTTTGAGGAAGTTCTTGGAATTAAAGAACACCGCAACGCATCTGAATGAAGATGGTCGAGCTGAGAACCGAACCCTGATCGGATGTTTATGTTTGTGTGGTTTTGTCGTGCGTTATCGAACTGTACCATTCGATTAACTAAAATACGAAGAGGCGAATAACGAACAAGATGTACCCCTGGGTGCAACAACCGAAATAGTGAAGATATTAGTGTGGAGCGTTTAAGTGAACCGTGTAAATCTTAGTGTTATTATCAGCAACAAACATTGTGTTGTGCGAGGGAGTGAAAGTGAAAGAAAAAGTTTTTGTCGTTTTTTATCGTGTTATTTGTGGTTTAAAAACTATACACCATGGAAACGTTGGCGGAAACGAGTCTTCCGGCAGGATTGCGACGCACGGAACCTTCCTCCCTTATTCCGACCTCACCAGATGGCGAACAATCGCCACGAAACAGTAATCCCGGCTCGGTACTGGCCAACATCATCGGTACCAGTCCGGGTGGTAGCAGCAGCGCGCACAACCTGCTCGAGGATCATTCACAGTCGTCGCAGGAGGATAGTGGCAGTATGGTCAGTCCAGTGCCGCATCCCGAACCGGAGGAAACGATCGAAAACATTGAGAAGGAACTAAGCGAATCGTGCGTGGATACCGATTCACAACCGGCGTTGGATATTGGTCATGGGAAACGGACCAATGCAACGATTGCGCAAGGAGCTGCTGCATCAACGTCCTCCCCAACTACGTCTGCTACTGGTGGAAAAGGCAGTGATGCCAACGGACAGTCAACTGTTGCTGTTGGCATGATGGCGGCTAGTGCAATGGGTCCGGGTACAACTTCATCCGCAGTGTCAAACGGTAGAAGCTTACCGAAGGTGACACCGAGTGGTGGTAAACCGATGGCGATGCGTAACTTTGACCGCAAGATGAATAAGTCACGGGGGCGACCGAAACGCAAAGCAATGGTAGCCTTGTATCAAAGTGAGGTGAGTTGAAAAACAAGTGGTTTAAATTAGAAATTAAAGGTATCCTTACTGTTTATCACAAAAAAGACCCTTGAAGGATGGGATCCATTACAAAAAAGTTAAAGAACCCTTGACAAACATAAAGTTTCTCTTCGAATGCCAAGTTATAAAGATCAATATCTTCATAACCAAATCATTATTGTTTTAGGTCTCTCATTAAACAGAACAAACAGAATAAGACTCATATCCATCTATTACAATATACGAGGTCCAGTCGATATGATAAATATCGCAGAGAAATTCATCAAGACATTATGATCAAGAGGCCAAAGCGATCTGCACCAAGAAGTTAAGCTTAGAACCCTTTCTGATTATCGCGTCACTAAAGATCATCATTGAAAGTAGGAAGCCTTGCGATCACTATGCAAGTTAATGTTTCATTGGACCTACCCTGATGATTCTACGAAACCACAAACAAAATCCTTTTGGTTTGTAGCTGTGATCATACCTTGGAAGAAAATAAGTAAATTGTAGAATAGTTTATTTGTCGCTTTTCAATTTCATACTTCTTCTTTTTTATCGGCACAACAACCTCAAGAGGTCTAAGGCCTGCAAAATCCTGGCTTTCTGTGATTTTATTTACCCGTAGTTGGATAGTCATTTGGAGTGCGTACGGAGGATTGGTTCTGATGGGATTTTGGTCCAGTCCGTTCGTGTGAAGACAGTCGTTGCTACCATCATGCCACTGCCAATACTGGCTTACTGTGATTTTATTTACACGTAGCTGGATAGTCATTCCTGCGTAGGATTGGTCCGGATGGGATTTTGGTCCAGTCCGTTTGTGTGAAGACCATCGTCGCTACCCTCATGGCACTGCCAATTCTGGCTTACTGTGATTTTATTTACTCGTAGCTGGATAGTCATTCCTGCGTACGGAGGATTGGTCCCGATGGGATTTTGGTCCAGTCCGTTCGTGTGAAGACCATCGTCGCTATCCTAATGCCACCGGACCGCCCCAAAGGCCCAAGAAATCATTACGTTCTAAAAATACATTGGATTGCTTAATTCCAGAATGATTCATTAAAGCTGTCAACATTTCTTCAGCTTATTTTTCTTTTGACCAAGTTTAAGTTTAAGTAGGAGTTTTTTCAGCTTCGGATATAAATCATATCCCACTGACATATTTATTACTTTCGTTTCGTTACATTCCATCACTTGTCCCTATTTATCTCTGATTAATTGATATATTTAGTAGAGTCGCCGTTCTTCACACGACAGGACCGGGACAAAATCCCATCGGAACTAATACTCCGTACGCAGAACGCTACGGGTGCTTAAAGTCAAAGATGTCAAGGACAACTTGAGATTGTCGTCTCGGTAAAAAAGAAGACTAATTTCCTTATTTTTGAGTACCTTGATTGATAACCGACAATACAAATAGGTATTCGTCCAGGATAGATACTTGTGACTTGTGAAAATAATATTTCGCTTATTCAGTTTATTGCAAATATAATGGGCGTCTTAAGTTACGTAAACATTTTAAATCAATTTAGTATCCGTCATTTTCACACTCTACCAAATGTTGCGCAGCGCAACCCTTCTTAGCATCATCCCACCGATGTCCTTCGGGACAGCTGAACAATTCCACACATCCCCACCGACACCCAAAGTACTTGCCGCAATCGCGCGGATGTGCCCAATAGCTTGCCTCCTGTTCTCCGGTAATGATCGGACAGTTGGGATGAATCTTCTGTTCCGGTTCAACGACGGCCGGTGTCTCACTCGGAACTGCAGATGTAGCGCCCGACCCGGAACAGTCCACATTTCCCGGATAATCACACACGTTGATCGCGGTATTGAAGTGCAACCCAGCGGGGCACACAATCTCGAACGCAACACCGTTGTCACACATGTAGTACTTAGCACACTCCGTTTCATGACGGAACATCACTGGATAGTATCCGTTTTTGGTGGGACACTTCGGATGATTACGGATCACTTGTTTTGCATTCTGACAGATGCGACAAGACGATGGCGAGACACCACCGTGACTGCCACCGCTAGAACCGGGGGTTGATTCGGGGCTTATTGCGGGTCCGGCACAGTCCACGTTCCGCGGATAGTCGCAAATATTTAGTCGTGTGTTGAAGTGTAGTCCAGCGGGACACTGAATGAGATAAGCCGTGCCGTGATCACATTGGTAGAATTGCGTACAATCCTTAACGTTCCGGAACATCACTGGATAGTATCCGTTGGCTCTCGGACAGTTAGCATGTCGTGGGATGGCCTGCTTAGCTTGCTTGCAAATATTGCACGTTCGGTTCTGTCCTGCTCCACTGGCTCGCGGGAACTCGTAGTAATTGCCGCTCGGTGAATTTGGTGTGAGTTCGAGTGAGTTCGCACTCGAACAACGCACCTTCGAGGCATGATCACATACTTTTGTGTTCTCGTTGAATGCTAGTCCCTCGGAGCACAGGAACTCGTATGCGGTACCACGATTGCACTCGTAGAACTTACCACAGTCGTGGCCATCGCGGAAGTACTTCGGAGATCCGTTCCGTGCAGTGCAGTGCGAATGAGACTGGATCTGGTTTCCAGTGCGATAACCGCATCTGTTACATGAATCTCGAAGATCCGATCCGGACGACAGCGTAACCAACGCCAGTAGCAGTGCTATAGACCAAGCTAAACAACCAGAAGAAGATGATGAAAAATTCTATTCTCTTATACAAATGTGTTACAACACTCTTTTACCTGGAGTCATCTTGGGATTGGCTTTAAACGAGGGACCTCTGCGAGTGTTGAGCCGAGGAAGTGTTGTGTTACGGAATTGGATCGGTTCTTATTTATATGCCGTCTCTCGACGCTGCAGCCAATACCACCTACAAGGTGACCTGATATGTTTGGTGCTCTGAAGAGTTCCAGCTACCGGTATAACACCTGCACGTGTCAATTGCTTTCCTTCCACAATCCGCTGCACGTGTGGTTGGATGGCTTTGATGCTTTAATCCCGCTACAGCTTGGTGAGTTCAATTAGTAGCCATTTTCCGACAGCGTGTCCTGCTCAAGTGCCTTCAAAAGTAGTTCCTATCATCGATCGTGCGCCAATATAAAGGCTGCTACTGATCACGCTTTGAAAACCATAAATCGAAGACACTTAGTAAGACACGGTGCGTTCATATTTGATTTTCAGCAGCAGATCATGGATTGTAAGATCACTCATTTGTGGCTATTTACGGTGTATATTAATACGTTACGATCATATCCCTTCCAGTAACAGCTGTATTCTCACTGGTTGTATTATGCTTGGGCTCGGTAACGGCTACCGATCAAGTAGAGTCCCGTGCCAGTGCCCCGAACTGGCTCGCGGTAGTTCCAAACCATTGGATGTGCGCCGGACACAATGCGCCAGTGCTCTTCCCCCACGACTCGGATTGCTCCCGCTACTATGAGTGTGTTTGCGAAGATGCGTACGAGTACGCGTGCGAGAAAGGATTGCGCTTCAACTCGCAAACGCTGCACTGCGATCAATCGGATCGAGTAGCTTGCCAGGCGGAGGCATCCGTTTCTCATCCATCGGTTAATACGGAAGGTTCGATAGAGCAACCGGCAATCGATCCACGCTGCCCATCGATGGAAGCGGTCAAACATTGGTCCGATGAGACCAACTGCTCGAGGTACTATCAATGCGTCCGTGGCGAGGTTATGGAGTTGCAGTGTCCCGAATCGTTGGTGTGGGATAATGCGGCGAAGAAGTGTAGTGCACCGAACCCGAACAAATGCTGTGCGCCCGTACCGGCGGCACCAACTTTGGAGGAACAATCTGTGAGCCTGTGGGATCGGTTCCAATCATGGATGGGTTAAGCGTGGATTAACTGTGAAACCAGTACGCGTATCAATACGCCAATAAAAAGACTAAACAATTATCGTAAATTCTCAATAGCATTTGAGGTGAACACGTGGCGTTGGGGAAGCTAAAGTTGCAGCGTGATATGAGCTAGTGTTGCTTATCGGATAGTCGCTTCTGTGCGGTATAGCGAGCTTATCTGCTTTACAATCGAAGCAAGACTACTTGAGAGGACACTCGAACTGCACAGACCGCAAATCGTTCGTAACCGCAGTAGATCCAACAGGCTTCCAAGAACGAGCTCGCGGAGTGGACTATTATTGTGGTCAGTATGTACGCCACTGCTTGATTGAATCTGATTATTTGCGTACTGTTTGCAATCTTGGGGAAGAATTGTTTTGCCCTTTCGTTTTAATACATGTTACAGCTCAGATTCTTTCGTCAATATAGTTTTTTGGGGGTCCACAGTTCGTGACGCAATCTGTAATTGAAATTTACGTTTTGGTAAATAATTTATAATTTATTTTAAATTTGCCGCAGAGTACAGTTTTGGTCAAGAAGGTTGTGGTTTCACAAAAAGTAATCGCTAAATCGGGTTATTTTTAATCTTTGAATGAAACGGACGGCCCGGTGATGGTAGCGGCGCCGGTCTTCATACGAACGGACCGGACCAAAATCCCATCCGTAGGCAGGACTGACTATCCAGCTAGGAGTAAACAAAATCAAAGAAAGCCAGAAACGGCAAGCCTAGACCTCGCGAGGTTTTTGTGCCAATAAAGAGGAAGATCACAATGAAACACTATTTTACTCATTTCATCTAGCAGAAGAAAACATTTTATCAAACGTTAGTGGACGGTTTCTAATCGCTAAAACCAGGTTGAACAGTAGTCGACCACTCATTCGGTGCCGGTGGTATAACTGGACAGCAGTGTGAGTTCCCAAAACTGTCACAACGCTTTTGCAGATCGTTCCAATACAACCCGTCCGGACATTTGAACTTTTGTACGCAGTTTTCTAGGCAGCCCAGATACCTGGAGCAGTCGGAATTATCTGCCCAATAGTTTGGTTGCGTAGCACCAAACGGTGGACAGTTTGGCATTGGCGTAACTCCCGATTGTGGTGGACGATACGTGGTAGTAGCATCCGACGTCGGATGAGATGTTGTATAATCATCCGGCGTTGTGTAAGAGGTTGTTGGCGTAGGAACATCCGGCGTTGGATAAGAAGGTGTTGTAGAATCATCCGGCGTAGTATAAGAAGGTGTTGTAGTAACAGCCGTCGGTGGAGGAGCAGAAGTTGTTATTGTTGTAGGAACAACCGACGGTGGAGGAGCAGAAGTTGTTGTTGTTGTAGGAACAACCGACGGTGGAGGAGCAGAAGTTGTTGTTGTTGTAGGAACAACCGACGGTGGAGGAGCAGAAGTTGTTGTTGTTGTAGGAACAACCGACGGTGGAGGAGCAGAAGTTGTTGTAGTTGTTGAAGGAATCGTAGGAACAATCTCAGGAGTTGTTGCTACTGTAGTAGTTGGCGTTGTGTTAGCAGTGGTCGTCGTACTGGTCACTAGCGTTGTGGGTTGGTTCGTTGTGGTAGCCGATGACTGAGGCTCGCACTGAGCATTTACAGGGTAATCACACACATCGATTTTGCTGTTGAAATGCAAACCCCGCGCACACTCGAACTCCCAGGCATCTTTCTGTTTGCACTCATAGAATCTGCTGCAGTTCGTGGGATGCACAAAATACACTGGCCTAGGCCCCTCGTGTTCGGGACAATTCGGATGGTTTGGTATCCGGTCGCCTGGGGCTGCTAGAATGCTGACAATCAGCACCAAACCCAGCGCTATGTGCTTCATTCGAGGTTCTGGAGGAGATAATCAAATTATGGTAGAATTCATCACTATTTACCTATAAGAATACGCACTACTGTTCACGAGTCTTAAGGTTATTCAATAGTTATAAGAAAACGTACCGATCATGATCTCGATCACGTTTAAACTACACACGATCACTGTCACCTGCGCACTGGTACTAAACCCGATAAAGTTCTACAGATATTTATAGTTCCATTGGCCACTAGTTATTAAATCCGTACCGATATGATGTACTCCGTATCTCGAGTGGCATGAACAACCAATAGGAAACTAATTGTCAGGCTAATCTATGATGTTACCACTGCTTATCAAAGGGGATTCCACCGTTATGAAAAAGATATCATCGTCACTGGACCAAGTGATGATAAATGTTTGCGCATCGTTGCAAATGTGGGAAGTGCACTTACAGATTTGTGAGGTTATATCAGCTGCGTAACGCTTAAGAGCAAGGTCTTATCGGTGCGTTCCTAATCGATCTGTCAATTGACTTTGCACACTCGATTAGTACGCATAGAGAGTTTTGTTAGCATAGTGAGTTATGATTTTATGGTCGAGGATGACGGAGATTTTTTACCGTTTTGAAGTGGTCACTTCACCGTGTCAGTGAAGGCAAGGTAATGATGATATTTAATCCTATTACGCTGCACGTAAGACATCACAACATTGTTCGATACAGTTCATTATCTTCAAACCCGACGGATCAAGAATGTGCAGACAATGCACATCTGCTGCCTCACATAAGTGTTGTGTTTGTTTTGGAAGAAAGATTGTATTGAAAATCTAGAACCATACAGTTGTGTGAATTGTTCGTTGATTGGTTTGTTTAATTTGTTTTTGTTTCAGATAAGTGAAAATAAAATCGGCATTAAGCTGTGTATAAAGAAAGCATCTGATGCAACAGTACAACCAAAGAAACCGATCCGCAAGCGTGCCCGTAAACCCAAGAGCCTTAACGAGGATAGCTCGGACGAGACGTCACCGGAGAAACGAAACCGTCGGAACGAAAAGCCTCGGAAAACGAACAACAACACCGAGAAGCGAAGTGCCGAGGAAGAGTATAAGCCACCGGAAGATCAAAGTGTTTGGGCGAACGAAGTACCGGACCCGGTACTGCATGCGGTAAGAAAATTATACTAGAATCGGACATCGATAGCGTTACTAATGCTTGTTTTTGTATTCTGCTATCAATTAGATCTTCAAAAACGTTGTCCAGGATGAGGGAAGCTTACCCACACTGATACGTTTGTCGAGAGTTTGTTCGAGCTGGTACAAAATGTCGCAAAAACCCTCCCTATGGCGAACCGTGGATCTTGGCATGTGGGCGAAAGATCGGTTCAAAACGGAGCCGAAGCTAAAATGGCTTATCGAGAACCGTCTTAAGCAGGCGACCGAAGTGGGTTTAGGTAAGCGTGAAGGCACGATACAGCCTAAGGAACTCGCCCTAATGTCTATTTACTCGTCAACAGCAAACTGGAAGGTAACGAATGTGCAATGTGTGCTGGATAAGTTACTCGAGGCAGCGCCCGGGCTGATCAGCATAACGCTCACCGGCTGGAAAGCGTTATCTTCCGATCATCTGCTCTTTCTAGTGCAAAACTTTAAAAATCTTCAAAGTCTCGATCTCAGCTCTATCAATGTAAGAGTTATGCCTTTTTCAAACTACATTTTATCGTGTTCATCGTTCACCGATCGTTTTTGTTTTCCTCTTTCTCTGTACACAGGCTGAGGTAAACGCCAATAAAACGGCTGTTGGCCAAACGTCCTTGTGCAATGCCATTACGGAAATGGGAAGCAGGCTTACTCATCTTCATTTGGCCCACAATCGGCTCGGTGGTATCCCGCAAATTGTGAAAGCCCTCTCGGTAAGTGTGTCAAGTGTGGGTGCTTAAAGTATTGCAATGATTGTTCACGAGTGCGTTCCTTGCTTACGTTGGGTATTGATGTGGCATTTTTGATTTTTTTTTTGTCGATTGTGGCATCATTTAGACGAACTGTCCGAATCTGGTGCTGCTGGATCTGTCCAACGTGAACACGGTTGCCATATCGCACGGTATACTGCATATCGAGCAGCTTCAGCACGGTTGCCAGAAGCTGAAAGTACTCCGGATAACGAACTCACACATCAACCTTAGCACCGCATCGTTACAGGAGCAGGTTTGTAGTCTTTTAAAATCAAATCTTAAGTTGTAAATAAAACTTTCATCTATATTATATCGCACTTTGGTTCGTTCCAGATGGAATCACCCGGTTTCCCCGAACTAGAAGAGCTTTCCGTTGCCTCGCTCGCGGATGAAGCGCGTCTATTTAATGACGAGTTTCTGCAGCGCATCCTTAAAACCAGTACAAAGCTGACGCTACTAGACGTCCGTGGTTGCGCCCGCCTTACGCACGACAGTCTCATCCGGTTGCCGACCTGGGATTTGAAGCATCTCTTCCTATCTGGATGTTCCATCAACCGAGACATGGGGTAGGCAGTGATTGAATCAGTAACTGATCGTATTTTTTTAACACAACCTTGATGTATTTGTTTCGCTATCTCCTACCGAGCAGGGCTGGCCTAGAGTTAATTGCATCGAAATGGGCCCACAGTTTAATCGAGTTCGATCTGGCGTGGGCAAGCGCCACCAAACCGCTGGACGATGCACTGAAAGCCCTCGCGGACAAGGGTTCCGAATCGCCATTGAAGTGAGTTGGTGTTATAAAAAAATGCTCCGGAGCAACATTCGCTCTTCGAAAGATGTTTTTGTTGATTTGTTGTTTGGTGGTACTATAAGGAATTAAAAGCTTATTTTCACGCATAACCCTTCCTGTTCACAGGTACCTCAACCTCTGCGGATCATCGGTTTCATTGGAAGCGGTAAAGGAGGTACTTGCAAATTGTCCCCACATTAACGCCATCAATCTCGCCTCGTGCCGGGGACTGCCGCGCGGTGTCAAGCGGTTACTGCAGGGCGCACAGGAAATTGCGGAACTGCGAGAAAACCTTGGCGTTACGTTGAAGGGTGCATCTTCACAAACTTCCTCCTCTCCAAGCGATACCTAAGCGTCCTTTCTTCAACCCTCCCACAACGCGTAAGTGCCCTGCGCTATTTGTGATGCTAAGCGGCTCGTTAATTCAGGGGTGGACTGAATGATGGCGAATCGATTTGCACATATAACCTACTCGTAAGGCAATTGTGTGATAGGCAAATGGCAAGAGGATTTCCGATTTGTAAATCGAACACAATCAGTGTGTTTGCAGATGGACAAAGTAACCAAACTCCCAGTTCGTGGCATTAGGAGGAGGTAACATCAGCAGTTACAATAGTGGTACTACTGGTAGGAATAGTAACAATAGTAATAGTAAATAGTACCATCCTCCCCGCGGTTGTCTTTCGTTGCTAGAAGCGCGACCTCATTGTTGGCATTTTGTAACATAAACGTGTGCACGGCCGTGTGCACCATTTGTTTGTAATTTGTTTGTAGCCGCACTTGTGAATGGCAGAAAGGCGCCATTATTATTTTGTGCTAGTTGCTTCTCGTTATCGGGTTTCCATATCTGTGTTGCGGTAAAGGCAAAGGGCGAGCGAAGCATTTACAATATCGAAAATGCTTCCTTAAACAAGCTGGAAAGACAAACCTTGTTAAACTCTGCTACCTTTATTGCACGTTTCTGTCTCACACACAGATGCATAACATCTGGCGTGTAAGTCGATTATGCAATTTCCAAACTTTTACAGCTATTTCGACAGATGTACCTTGTTTATTTTATTTTATTTTTTGGAACGCAGTACCTATTTTGGGCCATCTTCTTTGTAATCGCCACTTATTACCATACAAAATTGTACGCTCAGAACGATCTCAACCGACGTTAAAATTCATCGTTTTTTATTGTGTTATAGATGCAAACTGTGTTAAAAAATAGTCTTTTATGTGCAGACACGAACAAAAGATTCTAAACAAAACGTACATAGAAAACCTAACAAAAGTCAGTGTAGATATTAAATAGAGATGTCGCGCCTACGAACGTTGAAAATACGGGAACGATAACAAACCTCTGCCTGGAATCAAAGCTGGATGTATCGGGTTCGTACCTTCATCCACAGGAACGCATTTTAAACGTTCGCAAAAGGGTATACAACCGCTAATGAATTCCTCGACCTCGACAAACAAAAGTCTTCTGAGTCCGGTGCCGTATGGTGGTCATTCCTTCACGAAGTGTTTCGATCGATGTGTGGTACCTCTTTTGTATGTTCTCCTATGATCTCTTAACATAATTCCAACCCAAACACTGTGCCTCAACAATACTTTTAAGAATCTCTTTACAAAATCTTTCGAAACTTTTTACCCGTTTAAGTAATTGCGTGTTTGTATTTGAAGTTATTATTTGTTTTAATATTACATCGTTTGTTTTCTGTTTGTTCGATAATGTGTGTTAATTGTATCGTAATACAAATTGTGTTTCGCTAAATGCAACAACCACTACCTGTTGCGCGTCTAAACCTAACCATTCCTGATTAACGTTCAACTGGTGCCAATACGATATATTATCTTAAAATTCTATAAAACGTGCAATTGATTTAGTTATCTAAATTACTTACGCTTCGTGAAGGATGGAATCATATGAGCGACGGGAGGAAATTCGACGCTGAGTAACACAATGTTACAATATACCTTGTCCTGCGAACGCAGTAATGCCCACAGCAAATGCATCAATTTTACGTTAGGCTTGCTTATATCAGTTAGCAAATTGAGGCGCGTGCAAAGGGAGAGTTTAAAGAAATAGTTTTGTAAACAATAGCATGGAAATGAGCTCTAAATCGTTTATAGAGAAAGAATGAAGAATGTACCACATTTAATCTGGTTGGTTAAAATTAATAGCGGCTTCCAGGGATTGGTTTGGAAAGGGAACGACTTTGAAAAAACAAATATTTTTTGGTTTCGAACACTGTACCTCCCCACTTCAAAGTCTTTATTAAATTCAATCAACAGCAATAAGCGTTTATGTGCGGAAATTTTGTCGTTAAACTTCCATCGTGATCTACGAATTACTTAACACTAGAACGACCGGGCTGTTGCCACTTGCAACTCAACAATTCGCTGCCAAATGGTACGGGAAAATTCACCTGGAGCGATGCGATGAATTATTTGTTTCGATTCGTTTCAATGTGGTACATTCTTAACATAAATAAGAGCTAAACATTGTTATTACAAAGCGATTGTAGTATTCATCTTCAGGCGATCAAAGTGGGCACAAAATGATCAAAAGGTTTTGTGTGGCTAATAGAGATAGCAGCAGAAAACAAAAAAATCTTTAAACAAACGAAAAAAGGCAATAGTGGATAAGCAAAAAGGTTTACATTCTTTGCATATAGTGAAGCAAATAGATTTATAACGTTTGCAACACAAGTGCAAAACAAACAAACAAAAACAAAGCGAAACGCGAAGCACGACGAGTGAAACAAAAGGAAACCCCTACCCCAACAACAACAAGGTATGAAGGAATGATCGCATTGTGCGCATTTTCGTACCGGAAAATCTTTTCCCCAAAATGTGCGATATAAAATGACAAAAATACGTAGGAACAAACCAAGTGTAGAGTGTAGCGAAAACTTTTCGTCCCCCGTTTTTCTCCCTGTCCGCCCGTCCCTCTATTTGTGAACCTGCTCCTTCTCCATTCCCGTTTTCTTCCGACCGGAGTCAACGTTTTACAAAACCAGGTTCGCGCTCCGCCGTCGTTAACGTTGTAATTTATTTTGTTGGCTGCGCACCGGTGGCAATATTCTAACTACTAAGTATCATCATAAGTGCTTAAAAGCTAAGCGATACGTGGACGAGATAAAGCAGAGAAGATAAACAAACATGAACATGAATGAAGGATCAAAGTTTTCTTTGTTGGTAGTGTGTTTCTTGTTGCAGAAAGCGGAAGAATCAAACAAAACATAAACAAAAAGTGGAGGGAGGATGTGGGGCAAACCCACATTCACACACACAAACTTTTTGGCAAGTGAAAAGAAGTGAAAACTAAACTATTAAACAGAAATTAGAAACAAACACACATCTTCCCCATGTGCGTTTGTCGGCTGATAAATTGTGACAATGAGGAGAAAAAAAAACCCCTGTCCATCGGCATATGTTCAAGGTATGCAAAACCACATGTACTAGAGGAAGAATAAAAGTGAAATTGTAAAAGAAAAAACAACCACAAAAAAGAAACGAACATTAGTGGACAAGAATAACAAGGATAACAAAGTAATTTTAGGGGAACCATTTGGTCCCCCAAAACGATGGGCATTGGCGCAAAGGAAAACCAAGGCAAAACCAACAAATGTAAGCAAACAAAAACAATTTCCCACTTGTAAAGTGCGTGCGAACGTGTGTGTGTGTGTGAGAGTGAGAGAGAAAGAGAGAGTGTGTTGATTGTACTTCGAATAGAAACAAAAAACGAAACAAGTGCATCAGGAATGAGTTAAAAGCAAAACAAAAAAAAAGATTGCGAGAAAATTATATTATTATTATTATGATAATTATTAGTATAGTTTCGTTTAGACTTATTGGAAAAAATATATTATTGAATAAATGTGTTTTATACAAAGCGAACCCACGAATGAACCGAACCGTCTGTGTGTGTACCTGTGTATAGCCACAAGATGGATGACAGAAGAAGAATTGCAAAAACACATTTGAAGGTTTGTACTTAATTTAAAAAAAGTTTTATTTTATCCTTTTATCGCTTTCCAGTCAAGCGCAATTTTATAAAATCTAATCGAACGGTGCACTTGCAAGCTCAATCACAAACGATAAGTTGCATTAACAGCGTTTTCGTTTTCTGTCTCTTTCAGGGGTTTTTTTTCACTCGATCGACGATCGATCGCCGATCGCCACGAAACGGTATCAATAAATATGCACTGCCAATGTGGTGACAAATGCTTTAAAAGAGAAAAAAACAGGCAGTCGATGGAATTGAAGGTTTGGTTTCTCATCAATCCGGGCGCCGTGTGCGTGCTGTGTCCGTGATCCGTTTTAATGCCGGTTTCCGCCTACCCGATTCCAGGTGGTGAAGAGTGGCCACGATGGACGACGACGATGGGTTGAAGAGCGAAGCGGAGAAGGCTTAAATGCGCAGGTTCGGGTTGCTGTACTTCACGTACTTCAGCAGCGCATCGTTCTCTTCGCACACCCACGGCTTCACATGGTGGCAGGCGACATCATGCCAGTGGACACCGTCATCGTAGAAGTTGTTCAGGATGGCCAAACAGTTCTCCGATGCACCGCCCTGGATCAGTTCACGGTTGTCCGGCTGTGGTTTGCCAATGCCGCCACCCTCCGACCAATCGTTCTGGTTGCGTACCGTCGTTGGAGCGAGCTTCTGCAACTCGGCCGTCCAGAACCATCCGTTTACATTCGTCGGCTGCAGATCGGGACGATCGCATCCCTTGAAGTCACACAGTCGTCCGCTGGTCCAGATGTACTTTTGCTGATGGGATAGAAAAAAAAACATTCGAATGCGAGGGATTAGTTTTGGCAGATTTGAAAATTGCATACCTTAATAGTAACTGTCTTTGGATTAGTTATTCGATAGCTCTTGCTAGGTTTTTAATTATCGGTAGCACTATTGGTTCTTGTTGATACTGTTATTAGCTCTATTGACTAAGTATGAATTATTTCCGAACAGTTTTAATGGCGGACACTCTTTATAAGAACGCAGAGTTTTCGTGTCGAGGTGGTAACGTTGAAACCATTTCTAAATTCCTTCCAAGCTGAACTGGAGTCTGTAATGGTAGATGTGAAATCTTTCCATATTTCCCGAGTTCTTGCATTCTTAAAATTAAAATTCTCCCCAAAGCTTTCTTAACTCACACATTTTCAAAGCTTTTCAACATGACGGAAGAGTCGGTCAGGAAAGATTTGTATAGAATCGATATCTGAGATCGTTTTAAAACGCATCGCCTTCCAGTTCGTTCTTCAGTATCAAATCCCTTGGTCCCTAGAACATTTTAATTCGCTTATAGAAACAGATTCTAAGAGCAAAATCATAACTATTTATGGCGATTTTGTTGCTCTACAAGTCAATCCTAGCGCCCCACAAGCAGTAAACCGTGCTGCCTTTCCTGAGTGTTACAGTTCCATTGTTAGTACAGACTCCTCGTTTCGTGAGGGGATCAAGATCTTCGCTCGAGGATCGTACCGGGCTTTTTTGTGAATAAGTACGGTCATATTAACAAAATGAAGCAGTATTACACTGATGCATCATCCTCTGAGGAGGGCATTGGCTTCGGTGTTGTAAGGGAAACCACCGAAGCCTTCTTCAAATTGAGGCAGCCATGTTCAGTGTTCACGGCTGAGCTTGGCGCATTTTACTATGCACTATTGTTAAAAACAGCTAGTCCCCCGGATCAGTAAATAAAATATATTTAATATTTAAAAAAAGCCTTAGTTCTATTGAAGCACTGAAAACTCCAAGGGCGGTTAAAAGCCAAGACTATTTTGTAGTTAAAATTGTTGAGTTGCTCGACTCAATGTTGAACAAAGCGTTTAGTATATCGCAAATCTGGGTCACTTCTCACTGTGGAATTCCCAGCAATGAGAAGGCAGAAGGCACTGGCCAAAACAGGCGGCAGAGAAGGTGTTTTTATGCCCGACCCATCCCTTACTAAGAGTTCCTACATACTCCACAGCTTGATTACCTCTTGATCTCAAAACCATGTTTATACAACACTGAGCTTATGTAAATTATCTCGTGGCCATACCATCCAGTTCCGTTCTTTAGCAATACATTTATTGCTCTTGGTCTTGAGTTGATGATGCTTTAATGTTCGTGACATTTAGCAACACCAAAACATAATCCCTTTTTTCCAAACAGTTCCACGCCAATAATCTCGTTTGCCTCCCATAGGGATTACATTCCTCGCATACTGCTGGCGGCCAATTTAAAGCTACGCTGCAACAACGGCCACGGGGGCTTTTTTTTTGCAAACTGGTAATTAACTCACTCACCTGCTAGTGCCCATAACGCCCCTTGCGAATTGTTTGGCCACTAATCTTCCCATTACATTACACTTTTCGTCTCTCGGTGGCGTTTGGAAGGAATCGACTGTAAAGTGGTCAAACCATCAACAGCAACGAAAAAGAAACAACATCTCCACATTCCCAACCCTACCTTCTTGGGAAATGGGTTCCACCCCCTGGCCCCTCTCTGCAGAGTGTCGTTAAACTGAACCGATCGGCATTCCCTGCCGGAGCCGAACACACCTTATGGCCACCCAGTAACGGCCATTAATCCAGTTGGATGACGATGGTGCGGCGCATCTTCGAGGCGTGTTTGCATCTGCCGGACGAAAACGAAAGTTTTTCCACCGCAGGCCAAGGTGGTGGACACGCCTTCCCCGCGTGCCCCTGCCGTACTTCCTCTCGCACCAAACAAGCTGCATGATTTTCATGAGCTCATAATTATCATCTCGCCCGGTTTTTGGGTTGCGTCATCGGTCGGTCGGTCAGTCAGTCAGATTGAAGAAATTTCACAACACGTGCGTGTGTGTGTGTGTGTGTATCGTTTCCGCCATTTGCCGTACCGGTGGCCTGGATTAGTGTCATCGTTGGAATGTGCGTTTTATTGATATGATGTTCCACTCCCTTCGATGGGTTTTTCTTCACAAACACACAATCCCTTTTGTGGCCACTCGATTGTCCGGGGAGCACCAGGGACGGGGTGGTAATGCAGATGGTTTATCGAGCGCGATCGATGCTGTGGCGATGCGTAGGCAAATAGCGAAGGCTCGAAGTATAAATAAACTTTGTGTACCGTGCCCCTGCCTGGGTTTGTGAGAAGTGGGCCTTATCCGCACTGTGAGCTGAATGGCTACACGATCGGCACACACAAGACACAGCGAGGAAACGTTTAACGTAACGGCCGTGCAACAAGTGTGCAGCGTGTGAAAATTGATGAACAATAATATGGGGTTGCTTCCTTCTTTATCCATTCATGTTGTGTTGGTTGCGAATATCGGCTCGGAGGCACATTGATAAGTTAATGGTTTAAAGAAGAAATAAAAATCAGCGACGCGGCTTGTAAGCCGGGGGGTTTCTTTTAAATAATAAAGTTCAAATGTGAATGTGAATGAATATTTCAAACGAATAAATGATTATCAATCTCCACAAAAAACCAACTATAATTTTCTGTTATACTTTTCGCTATTCCTAAAAATAAGTGATCGGTATAACTTTAGCAGATTTAAGTACATACATATTTGAAGTTTCTTTAAGCCTTAATCATTCAAGAAGCTTGTGAGAATTGAGATCTTCTGATAGGCATGATTCTTATCTCCTCCTCTCTTAACTCGTAATCCTCTAAGCAGCGTTCGGAAGGAAAAAGCCCAGAAAGATTTTTGGCCCCGTTTGTGTGAAAAAATAATGGAGGATCCGCTAAAAATACGAGCTGAGCGAAGAATTTACAGTGGTACATACTTAACACTGTATGTGTGATTCGGATTCATGAGTGTGAATGATGCTTTGAACTGATTTAATGAATCTGAATCTCTATTTCAAAGATATATTAATCCCATAAAATATTTGAACCATTCAAGTTTCATGACCGCCTAGGAGCATGAAGGCGCCCCCTCCTCCCCGGTAATTGATTGCCAAGGGATCTTCGAAAGTCTCTTAAAATCTATTAATCGATTCTTGATTTGAATGACTCCTAGCGAAAGATTCATATAAATGACTCTTCGCAAAATATCCACTAAGCACAACCCTAGTCGTGCAGTGAATTAGACACACCAATCTCCGGTAGGGTGGTCATGTCATTAGAATGACACCGGACGGCCCAGCACGTAAAGTCCTTTCAAGGCATTAATATGGACAATAGAGGCATTTGAGAGCCGAAATTTAAGCGAAATATTAAGCTCTTCTTTGAAGTTGTTTATTTGAAAACATATTTCTGATTATTTCTAGAATCCAACAAGAGAAAAAGACAGGATGGTGATCACACTTTTATCCAATCAAAAATTTCATTTTGATTTAGAGTCTAGCCAATTCGTTATTCGAATGAAATCTTTGTTTCAGTCAAAGAAATTCTTATAAAATCTTAATTCTTAAACTATTAAATTAAGTAGTTATCCTCTAAAACCTAAAGCCAATGTCAAATGCCAATCTTTGAAGAATTGTTCGTTTTAGCGTAGGGGTAATTATTTTATTAAAATAGTTAACACTCCCATCATTTATTACCATCAGATCCTTTAGGGATTATGCAAGGTTTGGGAATCTAGATGAGAATCGATCCATGACCTTTCGATGTATTAGACCTAATGCTAAGGCACAAAACCATCGGTCTACTTTCGAAGCCCCGCATTACAGGCTCAAAAAACTCACACGCTCATTAAATATAAAGTAACACAATCAATTTTTTGAATAATAGCACAACAGGGAAAACAGGACATAACATCCGAAAAAAAACTTAATTGTTTAACATGTTACGAAAATTCCCGACAACGCAACAACTAAAAGGAAGCGCAGAGGGAAATAAACAGATTTTTAAAGCAATTTACAAACTTGAAAAGAGAGTGAAAAAAAAAACATAAAAAAAACTTACAACCAACAAAACTGTCCCGATTACGTCGAGCATGAATAAGCGATTAGCTTGCCAAAGACAATCCAAACAGCACTGCTGTTGTTTGTCATGAATATTCAAGCAGTGCGAACGGGAAATAAAGCTCCACTTGTCATAATTTACTGACCACCTACCCCGCACCTACCGGCGGACATCGGAATCGAATTGTGTGTTTGCGGGATTTTCGCACAATCGTCTCAACCAATCATCGAACAACGAAAAAAAAAAAAAGAAACTAAATCGAAAATCATATTCCCGCACCAACGGTGCAGGGCAAAACCGTGCCCAGACGCGGGCGGAGGGGAATATCTGCCCCCGCTTATTGAACCGGTTTAAGGGAAAGTGGCCAAAGTTATGATAATGATGGTTGGTGATGATGAGGTCAAAAATTACACAGTCCTTGCGCGCCGGTTCGTGTTTTTGCGCTGAAGGGTGCTGTGGGAATTGGCCAACGTGCGGGCGCACGCGCGCCCCAAATCGTCGCTTTCACTGGTGCACCATCTTCCTTTTATTAAACCCGTACGCAGTTATGCGGTTCCCGGTGTCTTCCGAAAGGTGAAGTTAAACGAAAATAGTTACTCATTAAAACAACGGCTACGTTGCTAACGAAGCAAGCGGTGCCGGAGAAGCGAACGAGAGAGATTCAATGGGAGAAACAGCGGTAAGTGTCAAATTTATTATCCTTACGCCTGTCGGGCATATAGGGTGGAGCCAACCGAACGGGTGCATCGGGTGCAGTTCCGTTAAGGTTTTTCTTAAGTCGTCGAGGTTAAATAGAGGAAAAAAGTGAAAGCCAACCTGAACCTGCCGAGCGCAATGACGACCTTCCGCAATACGCACCTAAACTAACATGAGCAAAAAAAAAAAACAGTAACGCACAGCTCCATCGCCAGAGAGAGAGAGAGAGAGAGAGAGATGTGTGGCACACATTGTTTGGTAGGTGGTTGTTTGACGAACGAAAGACCGATGCATCGCCGCCGCGACGTTGACTGCATACCGATGTGTGACATCATCACTGCGAAAGGGGGAAACCTTACGGAGGCCGGCAGACGTGCAGAATGCAGATGAGCTAGCGGATGATCAGTATGCGTACGCATGTCCCCCAGTTCCGGCCCAGCGTACGGTTAGTGGTTTGTGCAAAAGTATATGGAAAAACAAACCACCGAGGATGGAGGATGGAATTACTTAAGGTGAGATGCGTAGCCAAAAATTTCCGAAAATTATATTGCATACATTCCGAGCTTTTTTGTTTCAGCAACTGGTGGTAAAAATTCCTCATTAGTATACTGATAATTAACGAATTTAAATGCCAATATTAATGCCTACTTATTGCCATGCATAGTGCATATTGTACATTATTCAAGCGCGTTGTTCATAATACAACCTATAGCAAATCTGTATCCAGGATTCCTTGAAAACCTGGGGACAGATGTCTCTTTACACAATATACTAGAATTTGCCAAGACCTTTTATAGTCGAATTGATTTCTCGAGTGTCTTGTAGCTAAAACACTGTCAAATTATCCGACGGATATCGCAGCCTCTTTACTCTAAGCCCGGGGGTCTCCAAACTTTTCAGCCCGCGGGCCACATTGGCTGAAACTACCGTAACGTGGGGACCGCTTACAGATTAGCTTGCGGGTCGTTTACAAAGATATTTCGATGAACGTGATTTTTGACTTCATTTACTAGTGTTTAATGTTAGTAGTTATGACAGTAAATAATATTTGAATAAACCGGAATTTGGAGACCCCTGCTGTAAGCGTTCGCCGTTGTGATGTAAATCTGAATCAACAATTTCAATTCAATCAATTCAACAATTTCTGACGAATCGCCAGTGGGCAACTCAATCGTTAAGTTTTTAAAGCCCTATAGACTCCTTTTAAGAGCCTTAAAATACGTTAATATTATTTCTTAAAATTATACTTCAATTTATATAATTTCTAGCCAAAAATACTCTTAATCCCACCGATGAGGTAGTTGCTCGAATAGAAATTAATCCCAAAAATGGCATTGTTCCAGGTCTTCCGAGTGTATATAAACCCTTAAAATAGAGCAATAATATACAAAACAATATCCAATAAGCTGCTTTCGGTGCATTTGGTTATGCATTTGGTTATATTCATGGATTAGATGACGACGGGGTGGAGCAGTCCGGTGGCATGATGGTAGTGGCGCTGGTCTTCACACGAACGGACCGGACCAAAATCCCATCCGGATCGATCCCCCGTTGCAAGGACTGACTATGCAGCTACGGGTAAATAAAGTCACAGAGAAAGCCAATGAATGGCAGAGTTTTAGAGAATTTCTGCAAAAGGCCCCCAATACCGCCAAGATAAGTAAACTTTCGATGCAGGTGTGACATAATTTATGAACTTTCGTTCATTAAAAACCAGCAACCCATACGTTTGGCACCATTTTTATTAGACGTGCCTTGCCAAACTGCTTCAACCTATGCAAATGAGTTGTGCGGCGCCATGCCATATGCAACTCCCAAAAGTGCTCCCTATCGAACGGTCGGCTTCAGCGTTTTGTTTTCCGTGTGACGCAACGTGAGTGCCGATAGTGTTCCCCACCCAACAGCACCCTGCTGATCCCCATCGTGTATCATCGCGGTGGTCCGATCGGATGGTGCCGGAGGTGGCAACACAACCGTTGTGCATCAAGTACACCGATCGGCATGATAAGATCTGCATCAAACGTCAGATACGACACTGGCCAACCAGCCGGAAGCAACAATGGGCCAATGAAATTGTGATTTATCGATGACAGTTTCAAACGATTCGGCCCGAAACCCTCTGGGCAGCGCAAGGCTGTAGACAGGTCTTCCGGGTCCGGAACTACATGCAATTGCAGCGCATCTCATGCGCACGTGTGTGACCGGTCTGGTCGGTATAAGGCAGCAGCCATAACTTACCCGGCCTTCCACGATTCTCTGCTTGATCCACTCATTTTCCGGGCTCGTCTCAACGGACACACTGTCCATGCAGCGCTGGCGGCAGAAGTTTCTCGCATCTAGCCAATCCTTCTCCACGCCCCGCAGTGTTGGATCGCGCCAGGAGAAGAAGTAGCTGTGGGTGGGACGGGTAAAAAAATGGCGTTGAAAACACAGCGGATGATACAATCGACTGAATGTTGAACCGGTCAGAGGTGAAAAGTGCAAGTTACTGATGGTGACCTACGGGTAGAATTAATTAATCATTGAGGCGTTGTGAAGTAAATTCACTGCTTGAAAGGTAAAAGAAATTATTTGAGTTTGAGAAAAGTAGTTCATTAATTTTTCTCCAAGCTCCACTACAACATGAAGCTATACAAAATTAAAATAGGATAAAATTCAACTATGGGCTATTCTTCAAATAGGTTACTGTATCCAAAATGGTATGTTTGTTATTCAGAGTTCCAAGGAAGTTTAGCAAACCTCTTTATTGTTACAGTTATTTAAAATTGTTCTGCATTTTTCAGTTTTGTTAATTTCGCCCTCTTCATTATCGGCATAAGAATCTCAAGAGGATTTTGTTAGTGTAACTTCAATTAATTCATTGACCGTTGACGGATCTCTTCATAAACTCTTATTTCTTGTCCTTCTCTTTACTGATTTAACAATTGTCTTGTGCTTATATCAGTTCAGAACTTGCTTTAGTTTTCGAAAACGTTTCTTTACCTAAAGCAGGTTGTATTTGATTTAATAATACGTAATCATTTGTATTAATTAAACAAGAAAACTTTGTCTTATTTCAATTAAATGAGAATTTTGGAAAAATTCAAACAATCTTACTTTAGTTCAACAAACCCATGTCGTCAATTCCAATCATTCTAATAGTAAGTGCACTACTAGAAGTACTAGATATTCAATAACATAACTATTACACATGCCAGTTACATCTTCTCAAAACACTTAGACCATGGCAAGCATGATCATAGCTTCATATTGAACCTCACTGTTTACCCAACAGCGTAACAGAAAACCCTTTAAAAGCACATCGCCCGAAGATGGACCTCACCTCAAATGTCAATAAACCTATCCCGCGGCACCGCCAGTGCTCTCGCTCCATCACTTACACAACACAACGGAGCCGAGAACCAGGTTTATGGATGCGGCTCTCGGCCACAACATCAACAAAACCCTTTCCACAGACCGGAGAGTGTGGAAGTGATTTAACATGTTATTCAAAGGCAACGGGGCAACCCATTACCATTTCCTTCGCTTGCTGGCATTGAACTTGCTGTGCTGGTCGACCACTGGGGCCGTTTCACCAGCACAACAGGTTCTAGGAGCCGTAATGTATGCGTGGAGAAAGTAGCTCAAGATTCTGACCGATCGTGCAGCCTCATGCTATGGGGTATGATCATGTGTTTTCTAACAAGAATGAAGCTATATTCGATTGCGGATGGAATTTTATCATTAAAATATTTTTTTCCTAAGAGAAGTACACATCAACGTGCAACGTATTTTATATCAGATGATTATTAGCCTTTTACGTAAAAAAAAACTACCCCCTGTACAGTGCTGTTACATGCGTATCAGCACATTTCCTCACATAAAGCTTTCCGAGTGACATTTTGCGAGCTGGTAAAACAATGATAACAATCTCATTGAAAAGCACCAAACCGGGGGCCCATCGGCGCCGAAGCTCGTGCGGGTTAAAGACGTGAAAAACGTGCAATTAAGAAAGCAAGAGAGCGCAAACAAAAAACTCCCGGCGCAATGAGAAATGCAAACCTCACTTCCCATTTTGGGCTTCGATCGTCCATTCTGTAGGTGATCGTAACGAAATTCTCACGGGTACGGGTTGGTGGGTTGTTGCTGTTGTTGTTTTACTTATGTCTCTTCCTTCTCCTCCTTACTATTGCTTGCCGTTACCATTTCGATCGCTTTTCACTCCCCTTACCCCCACACACACTCTCGTTGGGTGGAAAAACAAAAACCGCGCACACGCTCTTACCGCATAATGTGCGCACGCGGCGGTACGGACGTACATTGCGCAAGCGGGAAGGAAATTTATTAGGATAAGGCGGTTGGAATGGTTGAGCTTTTGCTCTTGGCGAGCAAAATAAAAACAAAACCATCAAAAATTCGCTTCAAATCCCGTGTTTGAGCAACACTTTCTCCGAAACAAACCGCTCGCAAAACACGGCCAGGTTCGTCGCCTGGCGTTGAAGTCGTTTGTTTTAAATGGGCCGCGACGCGCCGCCTGCTTACCCTTTGCCGTCCGGTGCACGCTCGTGGATGATGCGGCTTGCGCACAGGGCCGGATTGGGTGCATCGAGGGTTCTGCCGTTCGGGAACTGGGCGGCCGTTAGGCCGACGAGGGCAACCGCCATCAGCACGAACTGCTTCATCGTGTACGGTGATTTGCTGGTGTTTTTTTAATTTGGAAATGCAACGTTCTTCTATTGCACCGCGTTGCACCAAGGTGTATCGATGTGGAACGAGAACCGAGAACGAAAGCAAAGATACGAGAAATTAAGACTTGAGAAATAAATTATCACACCGCGGCGACATTCGACTGTTCCAAAGAGAGGCTGTACAATTCACTGAATTTTTTTTACAAAATTTGGCGACTATAACAAAA
Source organism: Anopheles marshallii (assembly GCF_943734725.1). Taxonomy (NCBI): domain Eukaryota; kingdom Metazoa; phylum Arthropoda; class Insecta; order Diptera; family Culicidae; genus Anopheles; species Anopheles marshallii. The sequence continues at coordinate 53,807,729 of NC_071327.1, forward strand.
AAACTACAACCACAACAAATCACTTCACAATTGCCACAATCGCCACAGTGATAAGCGCCTGACGGGGTTTCACGCCTTCTTCTCTCTACTTCACAACGTACCTTCCACTTGGCTGCACGATCCAGCGCAAACTGAGCTGAACCTACCCCACAAACCTTTATTTATAGAGAAGAATCGTCGCGGCGGTCCGGTGTCGGTGGTACACACGATGAACCACACCGGAATGGAGGAGGGAGCACTAAAAGAAGGAAAAGAAAACGCAGACACGAGACATCGCGGTACGGGGGCCGGTGCGGTTGCCGCCACCGGCCGGGATACGGGATGGGAGATGGACTTCGAACGCGTAAGACAATGAAGCCCCGTGAAGACGACTCGGCTGCTGATGATGTCTGTGTTTTGATCCGGCTTTCCCGGGTATATGGGGCCCCCGGCCGATGATGCCGTTCCGTTTGGTCGTTTAAGTTTTATTTGTTTCCAAACCGATGCCGATGGTTCCATCAATGCTGCTTCCACTGAACCCAGCGTGTAACGATGCTAACGCAATTATATGTTTAAAAAGCTAGTTACAAAGCAAATAGCCTTCAATACGAACACGCCAGCAAAGCTGCAATTGATAAGCAAATGAATCATTAATTCCTATGTCCGAAACACACCCCCGAATGGCACGAATCTTTGTAGTCCCCAAAAAAGGAAAACCGGCCAAAGTAATGGGTCAAATAAAACAAATGACACCGTCGTTTAACTGGCGCTTTACCCGACAAATGATGCGAATAAATGGTGACTCAACAAAGGGGTGTGTAGGAGATGATAGCAATGCCACAGCACGGTTAGCGGATTTTCACATTTTATTAGATGTTCAATTAGCGCGAATGTTTAACACATTTTGTATACCGTTGCCTATTTACGAACCCCTCGTTGAAAGTAAAAGTTGCTAAGCGGAACCAGACGTACATTGAGTGGTAGTGAGCTGTTTTTGTTGATAAGATAAGTTAGATAAAATGGTACATATTCAATGAAATATTTTATCCGAATTTTTAATAGATTAGTTTTGCAAGAAATAAAAAGATTGTGGATTTTTTTTTAAATTACTTAAGCTCTTTTTCGTCCTACATTTAAAAACAATTATTAAAAGTATCAATATTATCCATCAACATTTACTAAATGCAACATTTAAAATGATAACAATAGTAAAACACAGAAAATGAAATGAAAAAATAAATAAAAGCTAAAACAATAAAACAATTGTGGAAATGAAAGAAACGTTCACAATGCATAAAACAAACAAAGAAAAGAATGAAAAATAATAGAACAAATCAACAATATAAAACAAGAGCAAAAAGAATCGAAAAGGAAAGAAATACACAATAAAATAGTAATGTGATTACAGATTGAAGTATTAGGAGACTTTAACCAAACAAAAAAAAAGTTTTCCAAGTTATTTTTTAAATTTCAAAAATTATTTTTAAATGTTTGAAAATCATTCCGATCGTTATGAAAATCATAAACATAACTCAAAATATTCACCGCAGCATACTTTCCCCGTCATCAAGGTTCATACATTTATTTCATTTGTCACTGTTCTGCTCAAGTAAACGCACCCTAAGCATGCACGTCTTAACCTCCACCGGCAAACAATTGCCAGCCTAACGAAGTTTCTAGCGTCCTCATCTAACGAGGGGTTCCAATTCCGTCAGCAAACCTCCAGAAAAAATAATGCTATTCTTCCAGACATGAAGCGCGATCGCTATCTGTGACGGATGATCGCCCTTCGACCGTTCGATCAACAATGCGCCATGGGTTTCCTTTTGTTTTGACCTGATCTATTGTACCACTGTCGAAGATGCACCATCACCTGGTTGAACTTTGACGTAATCTGCAGTCGTTCATCATCAACAACAGTCCTGCTAACCTGTTTCCATTTCCCGCGGTACGTTTCCTGTGCCCTGGATGACGCGCTTACCTTGAAATGCGTCGGAAGGCAACGCTAAACACGAATATCATGCTGAGACTGATTCTTGTCATGCAACGAAGGAAGATTTCACTTTCCCCATTTTTAGTCGTCTAGACGTACACAAGAAGAATTCAGCCTCGGCTGTACTGTGGCACATTTGGACCGTTCTGTTTCGTATCGCCGTACAGACGCGTGAAAAAAGAATTAAAGGAGAAGAAAGTTTTTGAAAAGATCACACAATAAACAAAAAACACCCCACACACATATGAATTGTATAACCGGTCAAATAGTACAGACGTAAGAGACGAGGGAGACACAGCGACAGAAAGAAATCGAGTGTGATCTGCTTTCGGCGCTCTGAGGCAGTCCATCAATCTGAGATCATCGGACGTCAGCGGGAGTTGCCCGTTCCGCACGATCGAGGTGTGAATTAATGAAGGCAACATAGCCTCGATGCAGAGATAATTGCAAGGATAACAAGATGAAGCTGAAGCCCAAACTCCCAGACCGTGCCCAATCATCCCGTTGGAAGCCGGAAGCTCCCAAAACTTCCCAAAGTTCATTCCATCTCGTATCGATGTAGATGTGCCTTTTTTTGTGCTCTCCAGCCCGAAATTGGATTTGAGGTTGTTCGGACGATCCTGACGATGTGGTCCGAATAAATTGTCAACCGTAGGAAGAAGGGTAGCAGAAGAAAAGGCAAAAAAATGCAGCACGCTATCGTAATCGACTCGAACCGACCAACCAGCTGGCAGGGAATCGAGCCATATCCTCGCCCCAACGGACGAACACCACATTATCATTTAAAAGCATCGGTACGAACGAAACGCCCAGCGGCCCCGTTATCCAGGTGAAAGTGGATACAAATATTTAAATCACACCGTGGCGTCTTGACCGCCGGCACTGAGGACAGATGGGACGGCAGTTGGAGGTAGCGTAAGTTACGGTATCGCCAAATATTCGCGTTCCGTCCCATCGTTCCCAACGATCGCCACCGACACACCTGACGTCCTGTCGGTAATGAAACGCTTCGGCAGACGGTTGGAACCGTGAGCGCACGATACGCAAACACTCCAGTCGATGTAATGAAGTGCGACCGTGCAATTTTCCTACTTCTTTACAGTGACTTTTGCAGTGGTTTGTGGTGGAGGAAGGGAAGTGACGAGGGGGTGCTATTTTTAATGGGAAAAAATATTATTTATATGAAAATTTTGGCATACCAACTTGGGTTGGGTTTGATTTATATTTACTTCACTGTTGTATAATCAACTGTAGGTGTTAACTTTACGACATATTTTATTGCTCTCAGTGTTCCAAGAGGTCCATACTAACGGTATGACAATTGATTGTTAGGCAGATTGAAGTAAGAAAAGTTAATTTTAAATTTCCCCTATTCAAACGGCTAGTAGTACAAAAAAGATAGTAGAAAAATATTAAAATAAAGCCACACATGCAAATGAAGAAAACATTTCACCACAAAACAAAGCAAAAAACAAAATGATAAAAAATGAAGAAAAAAAACTCAAAATGCATCAAAATAAAATAAAAACATACATAAATGTACACTTAAGACCGAAAACAGTACGTAAAACTTACATTTCCATAGAGAAAAAAACAGAAAAAAAAGAAATAAAAAAAAACGAAAAACATATAAATAATAACATAAATTGGTAGAAAAACTAGTTTTAAATCCAAAACAAGAGAATAAAACATAACACACGATTGAATCATAAAAAGTAGTAACATAGAAACAAAATGATTAAAGTTAAACTCTAATTAGGATAATCCTTATTAAAGAAATCCTATTAAAAGACTGGCAAAATAACAAAATTAATAATACCTTTATGAGCAGCAGTATATCGTTAAACGTGATAAATTTTTCCATTTTACTACTGAAACAAAGGTGCTATGTGAGATCTTATCACACATTATTCATATTAATGCATGTTAAAAATAACCTCACGGATTGATTATCCTTGCCTATGCTTTAGCATAACGGTTCAATGCCTGCTTGTTTTGGTTTTTTTGGTTTCTATCATCATTTGGAAGCTATTCCAAAGACGTTCTTTGCCGAAGAAAGCTAACCCACACAGTGCCATACCTTTTTTTTGTTTCAGTGAACAGTTCGATGTGTGGAGTGTAGGCATATTAAAAACTCCCATTAATAAACGGTTGTATTTCATGCAAATCCTATAATCTTTTGCTCCATCAGCGCACCAGTGGAGTAGGTCGAACCGGCAATCATCCGGTCACCTCTGGCGACTCGCACAACCTGTCCGTGTACCAATCTGTGCGCCATGATCGACAAGCCTGATCAGCAAGCGCGCACACCCGTCGATATGTGTTTAATATCACCATTTGGGACATCTTCCCGGGGAGAAGATCACATTTCCGCATTGTTGATGCTATTTTCTCTTCCCGCAACAAAACGGAAGCCTCTACCTTATTCCTGCATGCTACATGCTGCAGGAGGGGGGAAGTTTTACAAGTTTCCCACCTTCGATTATCTCCCGAACGTGCCATACCGGCCGAACACGGCGAAGGTGACTATCGATCGGATCGATAACCGCGTTGGTTTCATTCCGGGTATGCGAGGAATCGTTGCAGGAACACCGTTTTGTAATCGTTCGCCTTTTTGTGCCATGAAGATGCGCACGCGTTGCGTTTTCAGACGCAGTCGAAAGACGGACTGGTACGCTTTGGGGGAAGTTCCGAGTAGAAACCAGTTCATCCTACGGGGTAGCAAACGCTTACATCATTTAGGTCAATATTATGGTCTACGGGCTATTGATGGTCCAACACTGCCTTTGATGTGATACACTTAGATATTCTTGAACGAAATAGTGTCAAGGTAAAAGGATGGACGATGGTCACAAAGGTACCACAAAGGTACTTGCCTTACCGACCATTCTGGTTGCATTCGAAACTTCTCCGAACCTTCCTAACCTCTAAACAATACCATTTTGCCATTTGTCATCGCGCAAACCTCACCGAGCTTCACCTCGAAACGATCCTCACGCTCGCTGATACGCATGCATCATGCGTGATGGCGCTGCATCGCACCGAACGCACCGAAATGCATCAAATTCCGTGTCGCGCGACGAAGGTGCGTGTTTGCTGTTCCATCACGTACCCAAGCGCGTTTGTGTGTCCGTTTTTTCTCGAATAAATATTATTCCACAACACCCCTCGCCACGACTTTCGCCCACCGTAGTACCGAGGGTGTGCAGAGCTGGTAATAGCTCATCGCAATCGGATCGTCCTCGCAACGTTTGTGTCCGGTACGCACGTTTGTTCCTCGCCCGTTCCTTCCAGCGTCGGGAATCCCCGAACCCTTAACGGTCAACATCCGTCCGGGTGATGATTTATGTAAATCGGCAAACTGGAGTTGCATAACGATGGTTCGAAACTTCGACGCAGCTCGCGGTACGCGATGCTTCGATTCCAATTAATGCAGCGCATATTACATGCGACACCCTGGACGCACGCGTGAAGGCCGGCTTTTGGCCAAAAAACAAAAAAACAAAAGAAACCGGGAACGCTTCCGAGGATGGATGTGTCGCGTGGTGGCAAATTTGGCGAATGGAGTGACGATTTTTCCGATCGGTTCGTGACACAGTTTCGATGCGGGAATTTGGAAGGTTTTGAGCTGATTTTTGGTTGAGCCAAAAAATTTGCAACACATTTACCATGCGGGGTTTCGCACAATGGCATTTCGAGTTTATGGCACACGTTCTTTTTTAGATCTTCAGTAGGTGAGCTGATCATGTAATGTTTAATCCGTATTCAACGTGTAAAATCGTGTACTTATTTGATTTTTCAAGATTCTCGTGATTGTCGATTTAGTTGATTTGAAAAATATATATTACAGAGGATTTATACTTTTTTATTGCAGTAGTTTTTAAGATAAATTGCAACATCTGAGTGGCGAATAGCTATACTCTCTTAAAAGTGTCTACTCTTTGCAATTTGTTCTTTGCAAATTTTGTATCATAATTAGTAAATATTAAATATGATTTCCACTAATCTTAAAATTAAGCAACCCTAAATTCTCTCCACGTATTTGTAACCGTCATTTTAAACCAACTGGTATAAACTGTAAATGTCAAACCATGATTCTATATGGCGTCTGCCCACATGAGCTAACCTGTCATTTCCCAGAGTGAGCTGTCATTAAACGACGCAGTGAAAAATAATGCAATAGCTTTATTTTTATCCAGTGAAACATTTGCTTCATTTTCTACTGTATTCAGTGTTTCAGATCTATCCTTCAGCATCGTTCGTTCGCCAAGAGTGTTGGAAATCGTACACCTATAAAATTATCCCAATATTACCCGCACACGATGGGTATTCGCAAGTGCATCGTACCGCAGTGCACGTCTACGTCGGCACGCGCGGAAGATCGTGGCGTAACGTACCACAAAATACCTTACCTGGATGATATGCAGCGCCTCTGGATTACTGCATGCCATCTGCCGGATGACTATATCGCCACGAAAGCATCGAACGTTTGCAGCCGGCATTTCCGGAAAGCCGATTTTCAGGAATTCAAGGGCAAAAAGTATGTGCTGAAGTTTGGTGTTGTTCCCACAATTTTTGACTGGACCATCGCGAAATCAACGGGTGATGATGCTACTGCCGGCAAGAGTACGCCGAAAGCGTCGAAAGCAAAAGATGACCCAGCAAAGGGACAGAAAGCGGAAAAACTTGAGGAAGAAGTACCACACGAAACAGGCGATAAGGATGAGAATATTGTGCTGAAAGAAGACTCCAAGGTAACGGCGCTGATGAAAAAAGAACAATCACAGAAGGTGGCTACAACAACGCCTGCTAAGAAAAAGTCACCATCATCATCGAAGCGACCTAGCAGTAGTAAGAAGGCGCCCCCAACACCAGCAAAGCAAGCGCGCATCGAACCGGTTGCATCATCCCACAAGAAACAAACACCGAAAAAAGCAGCAGCGGAATCGAAGCAACCGGCTGCTAGCGATATGCAACTTCCTGCTTCCGATGAACCCGAATCGGGTGGTGGAGTAACGGAAAAAGTGATCGATTTCACGCCGGGAACGAAGATTGAAGCACAAGATTTTAGTGGCACATGGCACGCGGTCAAGCTGCTCGAAGTCGACACGGAGGACCGCGAGGTATTGGTGCAGTTCGACAAAACGGACAAAATTAAGTCCACCACATTGGAGGAATGGATATCGATGGATAGCGTGCGGTTGCGCCCGATTTCGAACACAAACTTTAGCGTAGGTGAGAAGGTGTTTGCTCGGTGGAGCGATTCGCGGAAATTTAAGGCCACCATTAAAAGCATAGTGGAGAACAATATGTACGAGGTGGTGTTTGATGATGGGTTTGCAAAGATCTGCAAGTCGACGCACATTAGTCGCATCAAGCGGTCCGAGGATGCTAAGGCGGAGCCGGCGGAAAAGGAGCAGGATGGTGGTGGGATTGCACCGGATGCTACGATAAAGACGGAACCGATTGGACCGGGCGAGAGTGCTGACGCAACTGGTGTGAGTGGACTGTTGTCACTGAATCAGCTTCGTATTGCGCAGGTGGTGAAACTGAGCGAATTGGCGGAAATTCCACAAACCGGTGAATGGTGTTGCCACTGGATGAATGATTATCCGGTAGGGGAACCGTCCGAGGTGGATCTACCGGGCGGGAGAGTGTACACCGTGATCGTGCCCGATTGGCGCATGCCGGAAGGATGGATAAAGCACATCTTTCAGCGCATAACAACGTACGGCAAGATGGACGTACTGCTGGTTAGTCCCACTGGGAAGGTGCTTCGATCGCGGCAGGAAGTAAAAACGTACTTGGAAGAAATAGGCGAAATGTACGATTCGAATAAGTATGACTTCGGACTGCACATGAAGCGTTCGAAACAATTGGGATTCATTCACTACACCCAGGAGTACAAGGATAGTTTCTTCCCAAAACCATCACAAGAACCGTTGCTACTCAACACCGAGGTAAACATTGGCTCGGTAAAGGTGAAGATCATTGACAATTTGTTCCAGTGTCCGGAGCAGGATTGTTTGAAAACGTTCCGAAAGGAGAACCATCTTCAAATACACATCAAGCACTACCACAAAGAGCTAGCGAAGGGGTTGGGTGACATTCCGAACATGCAAGATCTGGCGGCCCTTCGTACACCGATCGAGTTGCTTGAAACACCAAAGCCAGTCAGTCGTAAATCGCACGCTGCTTCTACCCCGAAAGCGACAGCACCACCGGTAGTCGTGAAGGTAGAAAAGATGGATGAGGATGAGATGGCTGCTCCACCGGAACCAGTGGTGGAAAGTACGGTTGTAGTTGACAACAAATCATCTAAGGAGGATGGCTTGAAGTCTCCCAAACACATAAAGCAGGAGATTGATAATAAGCCAGCTACTGATAAGATCGAAGCGAAAGTACCTTTAGAGGTGGAACCGTCCGTTGCACAAGAAACGGTTGCCGAAGTTAGTACGCCTTCCGCGTCCACTTCAACCTCCGCTACCACCAAATCGAAGCCACCAAGTAAAGTAACAAAAATTAAGCTCTTCGCACAGAAAAAGACACCAGGGGACGTAAAGAAGATCCGCCACGGATTGGTAACGAAGAAGAAATCGGCAAGATCGAAGAAATCGAAACGATCGAGACCAGTGCGACGATCGACGACAGCGGCCCCGAATCGATCCGCCCCAGTAGTGCGTGCGACCGATACGAGCATGGGTTCGTACTCGTTCGGCAACTACAGTGGTGCGTTCCACAATGAGATGAGCGGTGGATTTTACGACGAATCCATTAACGCCAGTGTCGGTGGATCTACAACCGGGATGGTTGACGAGAACGGTGAGCTCATTAAGATCGTACGAATGCGAAAGGAGGAAATCATCAACTGTCTGTGCAAGGTGACGGAGGAGGACGGGCTGATGGTACAGTGTGAGATGTGTCTCTGCTGGCAGCACGCCATCTGTCAGAACATTCGCAACAGTAGCGAGGTGCCGGACACGTACGTGTGTAGCATCTGTCGCTATCCTTATATGGGTCGCGCTTCCAAGCGCTACGCCCACGACCAGGATTGGCTGTACGAAGGGAAGCTTCCGGTGGCAAAGTATCATGCGTCTAACTCGAAACACGTTCAGCGATTCGATATACTGAAAAACTCGCACACACTGACGGGCAATCTGCTCGAGCTGAAGCGCTTCATGCACAGTTTGCAGATGAAGATCAACATTGCGGAGAAGAAGGACCACCCAAAAATGTACCTGTGGTCAAAGAAGTGGGAGAAAAGTCCACCACGCGGAGATGGTAATAGCAGTATGGGGACGGCAGCCGACAAGCAGCAGCACGGTGACAGTGGAGATCAGCAACAGATGCCTCAGATTCCGGTACCGGAAGCACCGATCGACCCGGCCGAATGTCAGGCCATTCTGCTGGACCACATCCAGAAGCAGCAGAACGATGCGATGGGACGATTACAAGCGATTGAAGCACAGATAATAGGTATGTTTGGTGTTAAGCAAATGCTGAAAGCAATTATGATTCTTATGTCGTTTACTTTCTTGTAGGACTGGAAGCTTACGATGAAAAGGCGGACCTGTTGGAATCTCCCACTGCAAAGAACTATCCGAAAACGAAGCAAACAATCCACATGCTGTTGAATGATTTGCTGAAGATGAAGAAGATTGCCGAAATTCATTCGGATTTGCATAGTCTTACGCTGCAGTGACCTGTTCGAGGAAGACGCAGTGAAGAAAGTTGGTGAATGTTCATATAAGCTACTTAACAATTCACGCATTTTACATGAAAAATGGTTAGAACTAGGTTATAGATATAGCATGTATAGTTACACGAGCACAATTTGATAAGAAAGTTTGCTCATTCGAAGCTCTTTCTGCTGTTCCATTTTAAGAAGCAATTTAATTTCAGTTTTTAGAAGGTTCTTTTAAAAAATAGTTTGTATTGTTTGGAAGGGTCAGTTATGTTCGAATCCCATACGCAGCGACAAACTAAGCAGCAGTGTTTAATTCGAATCATAAATAGCTATCCATTACGAAGGGCAGGAAAGATCGAATATTGGTTTACAGTTAAATAGCAAGAGTTGTACTGTTTGAAATGAAATGTGAACAAACTGAAGAAAAGCAAGATATTTTTTTTCTTTTCGAATGTAATATAGCAACAATAATTGAGATGCTACAGAGAACAACTCTAGCAATACAAATGTTGATAGTATTACAACAATTTTCTGTTCTCTTGTGTAATTTCTGGTTACTGTAATATCCGAATTATTTATAATTTCTGCTAAATGAAATAATCAATTCACCTTTTATCTATTCCTCGCGGCGTTCGTCTTCCATATTGTTGGTTCTTAAGCATTTTATATGGACCCCTGGATTCAGTGTGTCCGGTAGTACGAGCTGAAATGAAATTCACAAAAAAATAAATTAATAGTCATCGCTTTCTATAGCCTTTTATTATTATGAATGGTTAAAAAATAGTCGACGACTTACGCCTTCGCAAAAAGATCGATGATCAAAATCGTGCGAAACTCATGCTCGACCGTTGTAAAGTTCGTGATAGAAATGTTTACAGGATTACATGTTACGGCGATCGTCGGTTTTGTTGCAATAAACATTGCAAATATAACATTACCATTATTAACTAACCGGTAACATGATAAGAAATGCTCTACGTTCATTACAATTGAAAAAAAACTACCGTTTTTTGTTCAATGCATCCAAGATCCTTTCCATGTCAGCACAAAGCGCAAATTTTTTTGACAGCTTACCGATTGCGCGTGGTGTAAAGTGGCCTTAACACCACCGGTGGTGAAGTGGTGCGTGGTGAATTACGACGCCGCTCATATATACGAATTCTGACTTCTAGGTTCATTCATTATCGGTCCGATGTTTGCCGGTGCGGTTACGGCAGCAGCAGCAAAACAAATCAGGCCAGCCCCCAGTGTCCGAATCCAATTATGCTGAATAATCAAATAATGTAGTGAGAAAACACACAGGTGCCATGCCGGACTGTATACGTCTGTATGCGTTCCAAGTGATTGTGTTGTGTATTGAGTAGCATCGGCGCATCAGCTGTGATTTGTTGTGAAATTGTTGAACACACGAAAAGAAACAGGGAAGCAAGCCAGCAATAACGTGGAGGGTGGATAAAATCTTTTTTCGTACGTGCGTTACAATTCGTCTCGCATTACGCCGATCGTGATTAGCGTTTGATAGGTGAGTTTGGGTGGAAACATGTAGATGTAAAAGTGGATCGGGAAGGAAATTACACGACAAAATGAACGTGCACTAATCAGGCGCCATCGAAAACCGACCAAAGTTTGTGTGTCAAACCAAAAAAAAAAATAAGCCCAAAAGGGAAAGCGATCGCATTTGTTCTAGAACTATCCATTTCCGACAGCGTTGCTGTAGTTTGGATGTATCTTTTGAAGGAAAACAAAATAAAGCCTAAAAAATGTTTCGCCCCGTAGCGTTGGCAACAGATTAGAACGTGTGTCTGCGGTACAATACATTGGATACACCATTCGTCGGTGCGGCGTCTAACTAATCGTTTGTGATGGTGGCGGTGTCTTGCACTCGCCGGACTTTAACCTAACTTACCAGTGTCTCGGACGTTAAACTCACACCTCTTGTCAGCCAGGTAAATACCAGTCCGGGGCTTTACAACCCTCAGCTCGTTGCAATCGGAAGTGGCAGTGGCACTAGAAACGATCTACGGAAATCAAAGGAATCCCCTGGTTTAGTTTGTTGTGTGGCACGTTAACGTGAGAATATAAAGATAGATCGGCTGATCGGTGTGTTGGTACGTGCGAAATTGAGGACAATGTACGTACGGCGTGTGTGTAGTTCGCTGGTGCAGTTCAACCGTGCATGTATTACATAAATACACTCGCAGATGTAAAAAAGGGTTGATAAAAAAAGGGAAGCTCTTCTAATCGGCCGGTTAAAAGTGAACAATTTCTGTGTAGTGTTTCAAGGCCTGCTTATTCGCTGAGGAGCATTGAACAAAGTATCAGCTTCTTCGATCTTGTGGCTAACGTTGATGATTTTGTCATCAGGCGCGATCGTTGTTGATCCATGGGAACTTCCGTCACCGTCTCCAATGATTCAGTCCATGCGTTTTTGCTGCTCAAGCGCAAGTCATGCCAGAAGCGTACGATCGATTTGTACCGTATCCGTCAACAGTTTTATCTGAATCTTTTTGTACGCCCTCCAGGCTATTCTTCTCGGAACCTTACACAGGTGTGTTGGACGCGATGATAGTGGTGTTTGGTGTTTGCGATTACAGATCGTTTGAATAGTGCGATACATAACACCTTATTGAACAACGTGGAGGAAAGAACTTTCAATCCAGTGTTGTCGAACTGTAGCTAGCGTTGGAAGCTCGACTCGAATTGTACCTAATTATGTTTTGCCTTTGCAGTAATTTGCAGTCTTGAAAATGGTGTTTTTTTAGTTTAAATAAACAGGACTGCCTATCCCGTTACTGGTGAATAAAGTTAAGGCAAGCTAGAAATGGCAGGCCTAGACCTCTTGAGGTTGTTGTGCCGATAAAGAAAAGAAGTAGAAGGACGGTCGGGCCAAATTGCTCTTTACTATAACTGATGATGTTTCCTTCTACAAATCGGCAAAGGGTACCTTAGCTGACTCGTTCGACTATTTTTTAAATTAGATCAGTAAAGGTTTGAAAAAAAAGGTAAAGGTACAGGACTATTAGTCGCGCTCGAGACGAAGATTCTTGAAATGATTTATGGCCAGGTATTTTTGGAAGGACAACGGATGTAACGACTATAACGACGAACTCTATGAGCTGTACAATTAACTCATTAATGTACGGCGAATTACACTCGTCAGGCTCCGGTGGGATGGTCATGTCATTAGAATGACACCGGAATGGTCGTCCACATGGACAGAGGAGGCGTGGTAGGCCCAAATGTTGAGTTTTAGCGTGCATGTTCCTGATTTGGCAGACGAAGGCGGATGATCGTCATTAAATTTTTTTCTAACGAAAACGACCCCCAAAAATATCCAAAAATCGAGAAAGAAATACCTATTGCTCGACGGGTTTGACATCCCTGATCCTAAAACGTGACTGATGTATTGCAAGCAGATGCGATGAAACGCATGGACATCTAACAATACTACCGCTCTATTGCTAATCTTTCCGGTAGCAATTTATGAAATCATGTGATGTGAAGCGTGGCGCTCAGATTACGTGGGAAATCAAGCTTGCTTTCCATATTGTACCGCTGATAGAATTTATGGAAGGTTATGCCAATTGTATGAAGAGTCCTAACTATTTTAGGTATATTGTTAGTCTCCTTCTGATCTTTCATTGGTAAAATGCTAAGTATTTTATTTTGAACCATCTTCCAACATTTACACGCGTCTTGTGCGCATACTAACGATGTTTGCAAGAGGAAAAATAGGAAAACGCTCATTCTATGCCATGTGCCTTGCCTCTGTCATGGCTAAAGGTTACATACCATTTCCGATTACCTCGTATGATACTCTTCCTATCGATTTGGCCTGCTGTTGTTGAAAGCGAAACAGTATGATAATGTGTCCTTAACAAACGAACCAACAATTAAAGTCTGTCACATTTCCTGTCCACGAAATTTCCTGCTTCCGGGTGATGATTTGCTATAAATGAGAAACTAACACTTGAGCTAGCAGCGACATACTTTTGGGATACTTCAAACCCCACATCGGAACTTGTTTGCTAGACCGTGAGATGGCTTCCTTTCGGCGTTGGATTTACTGACTTTTTGGTGGCCTTTACTTTCGTTTCATTAAATCGTCTATAGTTTTGTATTCGTATTTACCTCTAAATTGAATAAGAAAAGTCTCTTAAATAATATGCGGAATAATATTAGCGAAGAAAATAAATTTTACTATGAGTAAAGAAATTCAGAACATTTGCTATAAAGAAGTCTATAGCTCATGATGCATAACCCCAGTTTGATCCCACCAGCGAAAAGTTAAGCTAATCAATAACTATATTATTATGCGGTTCACTACAGGTTATAATAAAAAAAAAATTAATGATTATTAGTGGTAACTCGCGGGACCACTCCCCACCAGTACAAAATTAAGTGTGAAATGAATCGCCTAATTCTATGTTCCCTGTTCTTTTATACCTTTCGGGAACTATCTATTGCGAAACGTGGAAATCGCACATGAAGAGGATGTGTTGGCTTCCGGAGTGTCGGGCTGCAAGAATGCGTCTTCTTCCGTAGGGGACCTGCGTTGATCGATGACTGGTGTCGTGTTGTATGGGGCTAGCCTTCTGACGAACGGATTTGAGTCAAGAAATGTTGATACGATCACACGTGCAACGTAATTATATTCAATCCATTTTTACTACATAAACATTTTTGTTGTACGTTAATTGGGATACTTGAAAAAAAAATGAACACACAATTGATTTCTTGCACTTGCAACAGTTGATCTAAACCTATTATACAAACGACGTCTTCACACAACATCTTCCCGGATTGATTTGTTGTCCTCTAATGCCGATGTGTTGATACTCGGGATGCTCGTCAATCTACAGATGATTGAAATTTAAATTGCCACAACAACAGTAAACCATCGGCGAGGGAAGACCCGCAGTTCTCTCGCGCACGCCACATTAATTGGTTCAAACGCTTGTTGAATGCGGCAGATGACACAATGATACAGTTCCATCCTATGCCTTGCACTCATAATCAACGAATGCAACGAACCGAATGCATGCAACCCCCCACAGAATTAAGCACAGCACATGCAGGTGCGTGGCAAATCGAATGAGGTCGCCACCGTAAAACGCACCGTAAACGCGAATGTTGTTTAACGATACGTTATCATTGGTGGTGTTTTCCAGCTATAATGCCCAACACATTTACAGTTCCTTTTGGCACGCGTTCCTCTCCCACGTCTAGATAACAAGATAACTGTAGCCGGTGCGCTGTATATATCACGATCATATAATACGGAAAGAGCACCAAGCGTGTGGCGATGGAATGATCAGGTAGCTCTAATTGTTACCACAGCCCGAAACCATCCCATGCCGTATCGGAACATTCAAGGGGGGTTTGATTGTTGGCAAGTGTTGTCTCAATATTCTGGAATAATCGTTTCCATCAGGTGTGAGACGCTTTATCAGCTTCGGTTGTCGAAAGTAATCAGCCTGGAGTCAACGCGATGTAATAATGATGCAAATTTGAGGAGGGCTCCTCCTCATGCTTCTTGGGTGTCCAGTTTTGGGTAGCATAAGTACACGATAGTTCTAGAACATCACCTTAAAACAATAAACGTGTTACGGCCGCGGTGACATTCGATCGACGATAAATGTGTCGTACAATTGTTGAGGCTGTTGCCAACAGTGATGAAATTCGTCCGGAAGTTAAAGGTGCGTAACGCCAAGCCTCGCCGAGCACCGTTACCGTTACTGATGTGTGAGACGAGCCTTTTCAGTGGGTTTATTTATTGGATAGAGATGGGTGGCGCTTACTGGTAATATACGGAAATGTCATTTCAAAAGGTTTGTTGTTGCTGATAAGACCGTTCGGTTCATTGAATAAAAATGTGTCCGCAGTACGGTTGTTTTGATTTCGCACTAAGCAAACAATTGATCAAAACAATTGAGATTCGCATCAGGAAGTTTAATCTACTTCATGAGGAGCACAGCACTTCATGCCACCAGATATGGTTCTCTTTATTACACACGTGAAATTGCATCACATTTAACCATTATGTTTACCATACAGCTTTTTGCATACTCAAGACGAGCTGTTGAAGTCCTGAGACACACTACACACCTGTAAGAATGCGTACGCGTAAAAGCCCCAACAGCGAACAGCCGCGCGACGAGCGGGAAAGTTTGAACAGCCATTAGAAATATGATCCATCGACAGGGCCGACGGACGGTTCGGGAATTATCAGCGTGCCGGAAGTAGTACTCGTGCGAACCAGACGAAAGCACCCTTATCTCGAACGCCGCGTGGGCAAAAAACCGGGGACAAAACGAAAATCGTTAATGAGTTATGCCATTTTGACCTCCACCTATTCTCGGTTCGCGGACGTGGTTCATTTGCGACAAATTGGGATTAATTAGTAGGAGTAGTATGATTAATTTTAACCGCTGTGTTCACACTAAGCACTTAACCCACCCTAGGACCCGGCAGGACCGTGTGGTTTCGTGTCGATATCAGTTATATTTCAGCAGGATGGCGAAAAAAAAAACAATCTTGTAACGTATGCTCATCCGGAGCGTAATCAGCAAGAGGAGTTAATCCACATGTGGTACAGGGATATGATATTATGCTACCCTGGTTTGCATTATGTGTGGATCCGGAAATATTGCATCAGACAGCCGTGTTGATACACTACACACGCCCAAAGGAGCACGAGATAAGCTTGATAATATGTGGAAGATTGCCTACCAGGGGGTGGACGTTACGTTTTTAGTTTGTTTGTTCTGCAATTTAATAGGACGACGGGTAGATTATAACTGAGACCATGAGATAATGAGATTTGCATTCCACCGCTACTGCTAATAATCGTGTGATGGTGATAACACAGTTTAAAATTTATGTATCCGTATATGAGAACGCGCTAATCCCGGATTTTAGTGAGGACACAATTAGAGTAGTCTAAAAGAGCTTTCATTACTAAGTTAAATTCTTGTGTAATGATCTACTATTAGACCATGTCGGCTATTCATGAATGATGTACTAGACCCAGTTTTAACATTTGTCTTGATAGTAGGTTGGTGATAGTTTAGTGATATTGTTCCTTTAAATGACCAAAACTAGGTAACTAATCTTATCTGGACAATTTTTTCAAACCATGTTCTCAATGAGCCGGTCCAGGCAAATTACGATTCGTAACCTTCGGTGTACTAGACTGGACGCTTGTGCACTAGTCCGGGCAGTGGCAGGACAAGCTCCTAGGAAGCTCTGAGCAAAACGATACTTAGGGCATTCACGATCAGTAACGGTCACACTATGGAATGACTGCACACTCATTCGAGACCTCTTAGACGGCGGGCCTTTGCCAGATACTAATAGAACCTCCATTCTTCCTTATCGGCACAACAATCTCCAGAGGTCGAGGCCTACTGTTTTCTGGCTTTCTCCATAGCCATATATTCCGAAAAGATCCTCCACCAAACTGTCAATGCTGTAGTATACAAAAAAACTATCCGACTATCCGGAATGCGAAGGATACATCCTTCTAAAATTATCCTGTGATCTGGATGACAACTTAGATGCTATTTTGTCTCCTAACGAAATAGCTTAAAAGAAAATTTTAAAATTCTTAAGAAAAATCCAGCATGGTAAGAAGGTTTGAGTTACAATACAACTCGTCGAGGGACATATTCGACCAAGAGAGAGAGAGGATTCTTGTTTCCTCTCTTGCTTGGTCTGATGTACCGAAGTTACCTTCAATTAACTCTCACACCTTAAATCCTTATGCATAGTTTTCTCCTCCCTATTACCTTTACAATTGTTATTTACCCTAAGAGATGAAAGTGATCCGAAAGGTCCAAAATCTCTTTAAATGTACAAACAACAAGAATTTCTGGCTTTCTGTGACTTTGTTTACCCGTAGCTGGATAGTCAAGTCCTGCACCGGACGGAAGTTTGGTGCGATCTGTTCGTGTGAAGACCGTCGCCGCTACCAATACACCACCGAGGCGCCCCAGAGAACCTCCATTATATTGGCCAAAAAACTAGAACTTAATTAGCCTGACAAACTAACGATCAGTATCTGCTTAGTTTGTGTTACTTTTGATCCGCCTCTATCTATCCCCTCTTGTCTCTTGACTGATGGTTGCGAATAAAACGGAAACAAACCACATGACACAAATGCGAACAGAATTAAGCCGGAAAATTCAACAAAAATGTTATAATCCATACTGCACTCCAGCACTGTTCCTTGGCCAGATAATCCATCCCAGGTTGCACTCGGCTATCGATGTATCATATTTCACGTACACTACCCCTTTTATCGATTGTTATTCAGGCGAGTGTTTTTTTTTTGTTAAATACTTAAACACAGTCACAATCGGATAAATCTATTTAAAGAACGTACCCCTTTTCGTTCGCTCTTCCGACAGGCAAACCGTCCTTTCCGGGGTAGGATCACTAATCGATTTAAAGTCGACGATAACATGCAGACAAATGGACGGGGCGCACTTGTTTCGTTTCGTGCCGCCAATGTTGAGGTTCTATGCCGCCTTTAGTTCGCTGTGGGGTCACATCAATCATCCATGCGGGGGTTCTACATTGTTGTTAGTGTGGAAACTTTGCCCAAATGCAAAGTTTTTTTTTTTGAGTGTAGAGGTCTCTACAGTCCCGAAAAAAAACACTTCCACTAGCGTAAACTTTGAAACACTACACGTGCACTTCGATGGCCTCTGTAGTATGGACAAATGATTCCATCGCTCAATGAAACATGAATCAGCAGCATACAGCTGTGAACCGTTGCGGGGTAAAGACCCTTCGGGATTTAACGCTTAGCGGATTGATTGTCGTGCTGCGATAAGCGGATTTTACAGCCTTAAAAGACAAATCCATTAATTCGAAGTAGTATACTTCAGTATTCGTTGTATTTTCGTGAAGTGGTGCATCCATCGGATCTAGCTTATCACGGTGTGAAGTACACCGGCCACGGCTTCGTTCCCTTTGGACGACTCTGTTGTTCAACGGATCAAGATGAATCACGGTCCGAAGGGGTATCCCGCAATGTCTAGTGTAAAGTGAATTGCTGCCGTGCCTCGTCTAAGCACTCCGGAAGTACTCGAACGCGTTGAATTTCTTCCTGTGCGAGCCTTCTGTTTTCTTGATGTAAGCTTACGACTTACACAGAACTGATTAGCGGCAATCGAGCACGTGACCGAGACACAAATACCCAACCTGCTTCACGTCACCTTCTTCACACGACGTCTGATGGACAGGGTTGCGTCGCGGGCAAGGATCTTGCGTGTATGGCGATTGGTTTTTAAAGAAAAAGGTTGTGTTCTTTGGGGTTTTGCGTTTCATGCAGCGAAAGAGGATCACACAGCAACGTTAAGCTGGCCTGTGGACGAGCGAAACGACCGTTCGTCCGACCGTGAACGGCTTTTTCCAAAGGGGTTTCGGTTGGACAGTAGACGACGGCCCGTATACACCGCAAAAACGGAAGCAAAAAGTGAAGTTTCCACACGAATAAACACACCGTTAGTACGGTGGCGCTGGTTTTCGTCCGTGGTCGTTCGTGTACGTGCTCAAAACTAGCGGTCGGTAGAACCTTCACCTTAATGTTGACCTTCAGAATCAGCCGGTCTGCGATCGGTTCTGCCGGTCCCGGCAAAAATCATATAATACAGTGTGTTTACGTTTGTGTTTATAGCTGTTTATACTTATTACACAACATAGGACGATAAAATGTGTTTATTTTCTAAAGTTCACTTACTTAAGATTTTCAAAAGGTTTCTGTAGGTTCTTTCTCTATCCCACCCTGTTAGTGAATCACAGTTAGACGAGATAACCCCTAGGATGGCCTTTCGTGTTTCATATCAAAGTTCTACAACACATGGCGTTGTAACAGCGTTCGTTTATTTTTGTGGAGAAAGAATGCATCTCGCCAGCTTATCATCTGTGCGTTGTTTGTTAATGCTGAACTTGTCCGCCCTATCAGTGTCTCCATACATTTCCCCGTTCACATTATCAACGGGTGTATTGTAGTGCAGCATGATTCAACAAATATCATTAACGACTCTTGTTTTACTTAATTTTTTTTCTTGCCATCCACAGAAACATAAATTCTTCCCTGCTATGGAAGCACAAAAGCGAAAAGACCGGGATCCCTGCCCGAGACAAAAAGCGAACTTTCTCTCCTACATCATATTTGGCTGGACGATACCGATCTTCTTCAAGGGCTACAAGAAGGAGCTGAACACGGACGATCTGTATCAACCGTTGCGCGAGCATAAATCCGACGGGCTCGGCAATCGATTGTGTGAGGCATGGGAAAACGAACAGAAGCAGGCACGGTTGAAAAACAGAAAACCGAAACTGTTGCGCGCAGGATTCCGCGTGTTTGGCTGGGAAATTGCATTGTTGGGCTTGGTGCTCTTAACGCTGGAAATGTTGTTCAAGTAAGTAAAACGATCGTGAGCTGTTAAAGCAATAGGAGCAATCTTAATTAACCGCTCTTTTTGTATTTGCAGAGTAACACAACCTTTCTTCCTGGGCAAACTGGTCGCGTACTACTCCCGGCAGTCCGGCGATCTCACGGAAGCGTATCTGTATGCGGGTGCGGTTGTACTGTGCAGTGCGATTAACGTCCTGTTTATTCATCCATACATGCTGTCCCAATTGCACCTTGGCATGAAGTTACGTGTGGCAGCGTGCAGCATGATCTACCGCAAGTCACTTCGGTTGAGTAAAACGGCTCTCGGTGACACGACGGCCGGGCAGGTTGTGAATCTGCTTTCGAACGACGTGGGTCGGTTAGATTTGGCCGTGCTGTTTGTGCACTATCTGTGGATTGGACCACTAGAGACGCTGGTTGTAACGTACCTGATGTACCGGGAGATCGGCTATTCGGCCGTGTACGGTGTGCTGTTTTTGCTACTGTTTATACCGCTGCAGGCGTACCTGGGTAAGAAGACGTCGGAACTTCGATTGCGTACAGCACTGCGCACAGACGAGCGTGTGCGGTTGATGAATGAGATCATTCAGGGTATTCAGGTGATCAAGATGTACACGTGGGAGAAACCTTTCGCCGCCTTGGTAGCGATGGCAAGAAAGTAAGTTTTCTTTGAAAAAGTTTATGAGATGATTGGAGACGTGCTTAATTTTCATATTGTTATCTCTTGCAGGAAGGAAATAAAAGTCATTCGCTACGTATCATACATCCGCGGTATTCTGCTGTCGTTCATCATGTTTACGACACGCGTATCGATCTTCCTCAGTCTGGTTGCATATGCACTTGCGGGCCAAGTTGTGACTGCGGAGAAAGCATTCGCCATCACGGCCTATTACAACATTCTCCGTACAACGATGACTATCTTCTTCCCGCAAGGCATTGGTCAATTCGCCGAAGCGCTCGTGTCCGTACGCCGTATACAGAAATTCATGCAATACGAGGAAATTGAGGCTGCGGAAGGCGTTTCAATGGTGGCGGTTGATGGAAAGGATGTGTCCTCTTCATCGTCCGACCTAGAGGAGAAACCAAATTCGGACCCATTGGCGTTACCCAACAGCAAACTAATCCGTCACTCGGAATCAGACGGCTTGAAGGAAAGCGCGGTAAACAATCATCTGTCCGATGCCGGTGTGATTGTGGAGAAAGCGGTAGCACGCTGGGACTCGAAAGCGACCGAGTACACGTTGGACGGGGTGGATCTGCACGTACAGCCTGGCACACTGGTAGCCGTTATTGGACCGGTCGGCGCGGGCAAATCCAGTTTGATCAATGCGATCCTTGGCGAGTTGCCGCTGGAGTCTGGCAGCATAAAAGTGAACGGAGACGTTTCGTTCGCTTCCCAGGAACCGTGGCTCTTCTCCGGTACGGTGCGCCAGAACATTCTTTTCGGTTTGCCGATGGATCGTGAACGCTACAAACAGGTGGTGAAGACGTGTGCTCTCGAGCGTGACTTTCATCTATTTTCGGACGGCGATAAAACGATCGTGGGTGAACGAGGGGTGTCGCTGTCCGGTGGGCAGAAGGCACGCATCAGTCTCGCCCGTGCCGTCTACCGGCGGGCGGAAGTTTACCTGCTGGACGATCCACTGAGCGCGGTTGATTCGCACGTTGGCCGGCATCTGTTTGACCACTGCATGCGCGACTATCTGCGGGGCAAGATCGTGATACTGGTTACGCACCAGCTGCAGTACCTGCAGAACGCGGATCAGATCGTCGTGATGATGCACGGCCGGGTGGAAGCGGTCGGGACGTACGATAAACTGCGCGAAAGTGGGCAGGACTTTGCCCAGCTACTGGCGGCACCATCGGGCAAGGAGGACGATAGTACCGATACGGAGTCGATCAAGCGATCGGGCAGTCTGTACAAGCGACAGAACAGTGAATCGAGCATGGATTCGGCAGTGGCCGATGGTGATGGACCGGAAACAAAGGCGACTGAAGAACGGCAAAAGGAAGGCTCGATCGGATATGATGTGTATCGGGCGTACTTTAAGGCGAGTGGTGGTAACGTTGTGGTGCTGTTGATTCTGTTTATGTTTTTGCTGTCACAGCTCAGCGCTTCCGGGGGTGACTATTTTCTTACCTACTGGGTAAACAAAGCAGAAGAAAGGGCTCCAGCCGTAAGCGAGGAAAGTCGCGCAATGTTTAGTGCGTTGAGCAACGGGACGGCTATCGATGGGGCTGATGATGATGGGTTTAATGTCACGACCACGTTCGAACCGCCAACGGCTCCTGCTGCAACAGTGGGCGGTATTGCCATGTTCTTTACCGCAATTCGGCAAATGTTTGCAACAGGAGATGAGGATGAGGATCGGTATATCGACATCTACATCTTCACCGCGCTAACGGTCGCCACGGTTGTGATAACACTCACCCGAAGCATGTTTTTCTTCCGGGTAAGTGGTGATTTTCTACTTTGTCCGTCTTTTCTCTTCTTATTTTATTAAACGATCAATGTTCCCTTGCAGACGGCAATGAAAGCTTCCCGCAAGCTCCACGACGCTATGTTCAATGGTATCACGCGTGCTTCCATGTACTTCTTCAACACGAATCCGTCTGGCCGTATTCTGAACCGCTTTTCGAAGGATATGGGCCAAATTGATGAGTACTTACCGAGTGTGACGGTGGACGTGATACAGATTTTCCTTTCCCTGATCGGTATCGTGGTAGTGGTGGCGATCGTCAACCCCTACAATCTCATCCCGACGGTCATAATTGGAATCATATTCTACTTCATGCGCGCCTTCTATCTACTCACATCACGCAACATTAAGCGAGTGGAAGCAATCAGTACGTATTGTTTGTCTTACAGTTGCTTCATAACAACAAAGAGTTGTTTGAATTTTAATACTGTTTTTCCATTTTACAGCACGATCTCCGATCTACTCTCATCTCTCCGCATCGCTTTCGGGTCTATCGACAATTCGTGCATTCGGTGCGGAAAAAGTACTCGTGCATGAGTTCGACTCACATCAGGACCTGCACAGTTCCGCCTTCTACCTGTTCATTTCGACGTCGCGCGCTTTCGGCTTCTATCTGGACGTATTCTGTGTGATCTACATAGCGATCGTCACGCTAACCTTCTTCATTCGTGGTGATAGTGGCGGTAACGTGGGTTTGGCTATTACGCAAGCGCTCGGTATGACCGGTATGGTGCAATGGGGAATGCGGCAATCGGCCGAGCTCGAGAACACGATGACGTCGGTCGAGCGGGTGGTAGAATATGATAACGTTGATCCAGAACCGGCACTGGAAGCACCGGCCGACAAAAAACCCCCGAAAGAGTGGCCCCAGGAGGGACGGATTCGTTTCGAGAAGGTAACACTACGCTACAGTCCCGAGTCCGACAGCGATCTGGTGCTGCGTGATTTGGAATTTGAAATTGAGCCACGTGAAAAGATTGGTATCGTCGGGCGAACGGGCGCGGGTAAATCATCCCTGATCAATGCACTGTTCCGGCTGTCGTACAATGGTGGCTCGATATTGATCGATGCGCGCGACACGAACCAAATGGGTCTGCACGATTTGCGTGCGAAGCTTTCGATCATTCCACAGGAACCGGTGCTGTTCTCGGGCACGCTGCGCTACAATCTCGATCCGTTCGATGAGTACCCGGACGAGAAGCTGTGGCGTGCGCTGAAGGAGGTAAAGCTAGAGGAGGCAGTAAACGAGCTGCCGTCCGGATTGTCCTCGAAGATTAACGAGGGTGGCAGTAACTTTAGTGTCGGCCAGCGGCAGCTCGTCTGCCTGGCTCGGGCAATTTTGCGCGAAAACAAAATTCTGGTAATGGACGAAGCGACGGCTAATGTCGATCCGCAAACGGATAAGTTGATCCAGCAGACTATTCGGGAGAAATTTAACGACTGTACAGTATTGACGATAGCCCACCGTTTGAACACCGTTATGGATTCAGACAAGGTAAGTGTGAGATGCGACTGTTACGATGTGTGAACAGTACACAGTGGAGATTGTTCTTAACGAATCTCCTGAGAAGAGTTATGCATAGTCTTCAATGAAGATAAGAAATTTCAGTAAAGAATCACACAAATGAGTCGACTCTTGGCAACAAAACTTGAATTTCATAACATGGAACATCATTTATTCTATTCCATTCCTGGTGCTATTGAGATTGATTAATTTAATCGATGATCGAATTGGATAATAGATTTATGAATCTGTGAAGATTCATATTTCTGTATTGTTTTTTACATTTGATTCATGTTTTTAATCTGTCGATAATCAATCCTATATGTTAAATTATCTGCAAAGTGAACAATTCCCCAACACTATCATACACCTTTTGATGATGGTTATTATCTCTTTCCATGTGTACAGGTGCTTGTTATGGACGCTGGTCGTTGTGTTGAGTTCGGTACGCCGTACGAGTTGTTAACCACCGAAGGAGGTTCCAAAGTGTTCTACGGAATGGTAAAACAGACGGGCAAGAGCACATTCAACACACTGCTTAAGATCGCCGAGGAGGTAAGGAGCGATGAAATTTCTACGTGTTGCATTTTCTTTGACGAATCCCCTTCCTTCGTTCTCTTTCACAGTCTCACAATCAAAAGCTGAAGCCGATAAAGGAGGCTGAAGCAACATAAAAGATTCCTGCATCGTACTGGTGCCACAGAATAGCGTGCCAGCGATAGTTCGTAAGATGTATACAAGTTCCCAACGTGAAAATCTCTTGCAAGTACCCGTAACGATTGTGGCGCGTTAATATGGTGCTCACCGGGAGGCGTGTGTTAATACCTCGTGCTTAAAAAGTGGCCTTTACTTAAAGTAATAAGTAATCATTTCGAACAAATTCTGTCCTTAGTGTAGTTACCGTGTAAGAAAACACGTCCTCATCTAGGTGGCACACACTGATTATTAGGTGTATTTGTAAGCTAAGCAATATGGTTTGTGCAGTATGGTAGTTCTTTCATATTGTTAAGTGGATGGTAGCAGGAAATTCCTGAGGGATATCCAGATCTTAGATGCAGCCTTTTTATTGCACGCAAAACTGATTTAAGAAAGCAGTTACTACTGAAAGTTTATTGTGTCGAGAGTTTGAGATATTTGTATTTAAAAGTGTAAAGGAACAAAAGGCGCCGGGGATGTGTGTTGTCCAGTGGTGCGCACCGGTGCGCTGTATGTTTTGCGCGTGTAGTTTTGTTCATTCATTTGGTGCCTTCAGCAACACGTCTCAGCGAACACCGTAGAATTAGTGCTTAAGTTATTCGATCTATGTGCGAAGCAGTAGCAAACAAACGGACATGTTCCAATGATCAAATAAATCATATTTACACAGCTCATTGCTGGCAACTCCAGCAACGGAGCGAGTACCGAAGCGGTTATAACCATAGGTGCCTTCAAAATGTAGTTCTGTTTGCATCAACATTCCGAAAAGTGGTAGATTAGTATGTAAATGAAAGCAAACTGTGTAGGAAACAGCATTAAATAAGGCTTCGTCACACGGTGTTACAAAATGTTGATGAATATCGTACACATTGAATCGTGTTAAAGATAGCTGCGTTGTAAACTTTAATTATTTTGCAACATAGCAGATGGGCGCATTTTCAAACATTTATGTAGCAATTTTGAAGCGGAAGAAGAATCAGCTATCATCTTTGCTAACATAAAAAAATTTGAATCGACTAGTTTGTCTGCACCTATAAAGGTTCAAGATTCATATGAAATTGGCTTAAGTAAAAAACTATTTCCTGCTTAATATTTGAAATACCTGTCGAAAGCCATAAGAACCCAATTCCCAACCCAATAAAGAAACGCCAAAGAGCCCGAATTTACGACGCCATTAATGTTGATGAAATGTTTACATCCGTCCTTGAAGCTGGAACATGAAGAAAATGTGCCGTTACTAATAGTTACCCACGCGCAGTATCTTCCATGTCCAATAAGCTTCGGGTTCTGATCGCACGGTGACGTAAAACGTCGCATTTGCGTCCCATCAAACATATCCCGGCCGTTTTGCGCGTTGTACTTTAATGAGACAGTTTAAGCGTACATTGACTCGTTTCTTGTGCGCTTTTACGCACGCATGCGTTTGAATATCCTTGAGCGGAAGACTTGTAATGAGCCCTTCCTGTTTAGAACGTGCTTCTTCTGGTGCGGTACGAATGGTCAACATGAATGAACCACTATTATTAACCCTACTCGGAAAAGGGGTACGAGCTTTAAATAGGAACCAGCCCCGAACCCCCAATTGATTACCGAAACGGCGGAAGTTCGATCGCACACATGCCTAACCGCGATTCCGCGAATGACACAATGCTCTTATGCGCGTATTTGATTCACAGACACGCGTGAGACGTAAACTCGACTTGCAAAAAAGTAAAAACAAAAACGGAACCAACATGACCTTAAAGCCGGCTTCCCTTTCACTTCATCTCTTCCATCCACTACCGAAGGAGATGGTGGTAAGAGGGGGCATCGTTTCATGACCCCGTTGTCACTCTCCGTTATGCTACCGAAAGTGTGAAGTTGGCCGTTTTTTTTGTGTGTGTGCAATTGCCCCACTCAGAAGTTATGGCACACGGGCAGGTGGGTTATAGGAATTTTTGTTGAGGTAGAGTCATGCAGCTGGGCAATCTGGTTAGGTTGTTTACATCCGATATATGTGCGAAGATAATTAGGCACGGGCAGGGTGGACGGCATGAATGGGAAACCGTCGCACACGACACAGAATGAATTACAAATCGAACAAGATTTCGCGGACACGTTCGATAAGCTTGTTCATGTCTTGTTCTGTTAATGTGAAATTTTTAGCATGTCCTAACGAACATTCCAGGTCCATTTGCATTTGTTTCTTATCTTTTTCTAATCGTTTTTGTTTGATGCATGATGGGTTAACAATAAAATCATCTTTAAATTTCGCTTTCTTTCTATTATCGCACGTGTCGGCCCGCTTAAAAGGTATTGTAATGGGTGCTTTATTGTAACGTGCCGCCAAACAAGGAACAGGTTACAAACTGTGATAATTATAGTTGATCTATCTTATAGGTTCCTTGTCTTACGATGGTTCCAATGACGTCACTACGTTGAATAAGACTCAAAAAACCTTTCGAATCTTACAGAATCACGGAGTCTATCGGACACACCCAGCCTGAACGTTCTCAGATGCGAGTTCTTCTGTCCAAAGTAACAGACAACGAAGCGATCCGGTCACAGAATGGCGAATCAAGTTGATGGACATAATTGCTGTGTAATTACATCCATTACGCGTTCTCGCTGTAAGTTATGCTATGCTTTCGGCTTAATCATATTCAGTTAAAGCGAACATGTTAATTACCTTTTTTTTCTTTTGCTTTTTCATCCTTCAACAGGTGCAGCCGTCGTTTAGCAATTTTGTGTCATTTTGGCAAGCTCCAAGCACTACTCTTCCTGGTTCGATGGAGGGGAAAAAATGCAGATCGTTTCCTTTATTTGCAAACGAACCACCGATGGTCAATGTCAATGTAGCGCGTCAACTGCGACATCCGTCCAGTTCAGTCAACTCCGCATAGTCCGGTGAGTCACACATGTTTGGGACGCTCATAGCATATCGCAGCTAATCCAAATCTCTCTGCACACTTTCGAACTTTCAGACGAACGGACGGTTAGACAGTTATAGGTTTGGGAAGTGCCGCAGCCGCGGGAAATATCCAACAAGGGCAACCGGTCCATGTGGTAAGCCTACATGTTGAACGACCGCAGGATTATTGGACCGGTCAACAGCTGAACAACTGAAAATAGTGCGGGAAATACGCGCTTCCCTCTTTCGCGTTTTAATGGCAGGCGAGTGTGGAATGTTGTTGTAGGGCTTATAAGCGCATTGAGAAGGGCTGCCGTGTGAATTGATAAGAAATGTACCGAACGACCTTGAAGAGCTTTTTACGTCAAAGAGCCAGAGTGATCTGCACTTAATGTGTTTAGTGATCGTTAAACGATTTACATCTTGCTCGTTTTGTTTGTCGCTGCAATGTAGAACTATGTTGAATATTTTTACCGATGTAATGCCTATTAACTGCGCTCATATTCTCTTAAAGGTGAAGGTACTTGAAGAGATATTGCATATAAAGATCTGCACCATAATGTTTATAATCATTCAAACACATTTTACTCAACTCAATTATCTGGTCGATCTTATCGTAAATGGTTTTATATCATTAGTTTTACATAAAACTTTACGCCTTTACTACATGCAGGTGTAGTAAAGCTTGTGTGGTAATACAAACGCACTCAACTGCGTTTGGTGTCCGTTTCATTCCGGCAAATGACAGTTTCTTCTCTCTAGCCAATAATTGAATCGGGTCGCTGACTCGTCTGGATCAAAACTGTTTAGTAATATTATGCGAAGTTGGGTTAGGAGCGTGAGAGCGAAAAAAAAAATATTTATATGACCCACCGTATATAACCGTAAAACGATCAGCCCGGTATTGACACTTTACGACCATTCGAGTTTAATCGGATTCGGATGATTGTACGATCTGCGGGTGCTTTGGAGTTTGCGAGCTGTTTGAACGCTTTTAATGTACCTTCTGCGTGGCTGCATTGGCAAGACTTTGCGGATTTGTGCGAATGACCTTGGATTCGGTAATGTGTTTAGCTGTCAGGTAGGAAGTTGGTGCGTGGCCAGGATTAGAAATGCACCCGCACAAAATGCGTCACAGAACGCGCAAACAGTGAGAGGTGAGGTGAGATCCTGTTACCCTGAATGACGATGATTTATGCGAACAGAGGTTTGTGAGGTGCGGTAACCCATTTACCAATCCGGTCAGATTAAATCGATTATGATTATGGATCGCATTTCCGTGTTTTGCCTTCAGATGTAGCACCACCAGATTAGGCACATAATCACCGGTGTATTGATCCGGTGAAGGTAGCACCGAAATGAATAAATTTAATAATTTCAGTCTTCCGGAATGCCTTGGGGCTTTTTCATGATTGCACAAAGGATGGTGCTGGGTGCCTAAAGGGATGTCCAACGCCGCGTGTAGTTTGATAGCATTTAAAAGACCGGGATATGCGACGGTGTATGCCTTCCTGGGAGTATAAAGTGTCACTATTTACGATGCTATTGTCGAGATACGAGCTTTAATGAGACGAACAGTGTTGCACATTGCAGTGATCTTTGCATCACTGCGCTCTGTTCACACTCATCGAAACCACTCATCGAAAATGTGTGCCCGGCGCATAATGAGCGGACTTCCTGGTGTGATTTCACCTCGGGCAACTATTCTAAAAAAATAATAAGCACACCCCCCCCACCGAAGATTTTACAAAGCTAATCATCTGTTGTACGGGGGTGTCACGGTTAAACTCTGCACCATTATGTAAATAGCGCACATGAAAAATTACACACAGTCAAATTAAACGAACACACGCATAAAACAAACCTTTTAACTGGTAAACTTCATGCATCGACTTCAAATCGAGCACCAAGTCGGCAGGCTCTCATAAAGCTATCATTCTACTTCTACTGGTTCTACTGCTACCCAACCGGGCACACATTAGTGTCCGCGGACGAAGTAAGTGGCATTAATAATTCTTTGATAGTGGGTGAGTCGGTTAGATTAAAAAAAAAAAAAGCAACTCCCCTCGTCCACCAGGATATGTAAATGGCTTCCAGCGAACGCTTGGCTAACGCACGGAATCATACCACCTGTTGGCGGATGTCGATTTGCCACCTCGATCGAACGCGATCACTTCCATCCGAGGTGAGACACTTGCACCCATATTGAACTACTTCCACTTGCATTAAGATGTCATCGAACGGACACGGTTAAGATGGTGCAGTGTACTCGGAACCATGGGGGATCACCAAACGTTTGCTTGCTGTCAAATATATCACCGAGAGTGGACACAAATTCTGGGGATTTTTACAATGCTAATTGTCAGGGTGTGACGCACGAATTAAAAAGTCCGCACCTCAGTAAACCTGAAATCTGATTAGACGTGGCTGATTAAGTGTGTGCTGCGGGTAATAGATGGCCACCATTCGTTTGCTTACAGTTTGGGAATTCCAGGAAGTGGAAGAAATGTTCGAAAAAATTTCCAGAGATTAAAAGCTTCATCTTTGATACGTATCTCTACTTAGAAGCTGGAAAGTTAGGAATGATGGGATGAGTCAGTTATTACACGACTTCCTGAGACATTGAGGGTTGATATTTTGAACTCGCTAATTCAGGCCTTTGCGTC
Source organism: Anopheles marshallii (assembly GCF_943734725.1). NCBI lineage: Eukaryota > Metazoa > Arthropoda > Insecta > Diptera > Culicidae > Anopheles > Anopheles marshallii. The sequence goes on from NC_071327.1 coordinate 53,838,053, forward strand.
GAAAGATTGGTCCATACCAGATTCGATCCACATCGTTCGGTACATTAAACCCATCCTCGAGTCTCAACACCATAGAGCGGTTCCAGCAGACGGACTATGCAGATTCAATAACGTATTGGGCTGACAACAAGCATCTCAATTAGAAGTATTTATACAATACAATGGATTCGACTATTAAAAAAACTTCTAAGCTGTACTAACCAAACAAAACACAACGATTACGATGAGCTGTGTTTGAAGGACTAAGAATGAGACACCGACCAATTCTTCATTATCTCAAAACCTCAGCCTTAGAATGAAGTTGATCACACACAACCTTCATTCGGTGCACATTCGCACCCTAATCGCTTCGAATAGCACGATACAAAACGATTCAAATTAGACATAGTTTTGATTCTAATTAGCCTAATTCTTTGTGAAGCCTCCAAATTGGATATTAATGTCTTCGCGTATTTTAGGCGGCAGAAATAGTTTCCATCTCGGATTCTGGCTGGACGATAGAGCTAACTGGCCGATAGACGCTAGAGTACGTGATGTGCGTGCTATCTATTAAACCTCGACCGCCTGCAAGAACGGGCGGGCGGGATGAGTGAGCTCGTTCAATTAAGCACAGTTCCCACCTGTGGGGAGAGGGTAGCTTATCGCGTTCTTAGCATCGGCGCGCGCAAATCATTTGTCAGCCCGGGTGGGCAAAACTTATGACAAACAGCAAAATGCTGAAGGCTATCAAACCGTCCGACAAGCGTCGGTTGTAGAGCAACATTACAAAAAAAAAATAAAAGAAACAGACTCGTGCCCGAAGGACGCCAGCAGTACGAGAAGGTTGCATCGTAATTTGGTTCCGTTGGCGGAGATTTACGTTTCCAGGGATGGTGTAATAAAAGGGAAGGAAGGATTCGGCTCACTTGAAAGTAACCACAATTTTGGAACTCCGTGGCACGGGCGGAGGTCCGTTGACCTCCACAAAAAAAAAATTGATCACAATTATCGTGTACTGCGCCGTAATTCTAGAGGCGCGTGTCGCATGAAGAACAGTACGACTCAAGCACAGCAAATCTTGAGGGAAAATCCGGTAACTTGAGTGTCGCACAGCACAGGACACAGGAAGCGAAGAGAGCGTTAGGCGTTCCGCACCATTATCCGTGGGGGAATTTCTTGGCGAACGATGGTAAGCGTGAGAAGATTAATCATCCGTGACCGAAACGGCCGTACGCAGGTTTGGTAGATATGGACACCCTTCGCTTTTCGGCTAGCGCGAACCCAACCGATCAAGTGCAGGTCGCGCGCCTCATATACCTTTCCGCTGTACGGCAGTAGGTGGTAGTGGTACAAAACATTGTGCGGTTCGGTCGCGAAACCGGCACATTCTGGTTTTCCCAGCGCGACAAAACCAGACCCAACAACATATAAATACGAGCCACCGGAGGCTGCGGTCGGTTAGTCTCTTTGCGCACCCGAACCGGGCACGTACGTAACGCACAACATCGAGACCGGGCGCGTCTCTGTCACGTCTGGCGGTGCTCCTTGCGGTGTTGTAGTTGTGTTTTTCATTCGGTTTTTTTATTAATTTCGGTAGCGGGTGTGATCGGTGATCCATTGAAGATATTTTCCCTCTCGCGGAACGTGAACCAGTGCATCTGGACGGTTAGCGCGCGCGAGTTACAGCGTGTAGAAAAAGAGACTTGCAAAGGTGTTTGCATACAGCCTCACCACAGGTGCTTTTTCGTGTGGCCCAGAGCGCGTACAGTGAGTCGTGTCGAAACGGATTGGGGTCACAGCAAAGCGCAAGAAGCGAGAAGCAAACGAGAAGCACACAACAATGGTACGCTGCAGTAGTAGCCGTGGTGTGTTCCCAGGTGTTTTAGTAGCAGTGTAAGTGTATGATGATTGCATTGATGGGGCTTTGAGGGTTTCCAGTGCTAACGCCGGTGCGTACGTGCGCGTCGGAAATGGAGTCAAGCTCAGCAGCATCATGCGTGTATGCACGGTGGCGTACGAACTTGCACGCACGTGCTAGTTTGGGGGGATGGACGGTGTGATCAACGGTGGAGACGGGATGTTTGAATGCCGTGCGTTGACCATGATCTCGCGTGATCTTGTCTTGTCGGTGCACGTTGTTTTGGATGAGCTGGTGTCGTGCTATAGCGCACTTTGGGCCATTGATTTTTTGGGGCAGGGAAAACAGACAGCAATACATACAGAAATTGGATAAACCGTAGTCACAATATTAACTGTTTTTAAAAGTTCTAAATAGACATTAAAATATCTGCTGCAATAATGCTTATTGAAACACACTGCAATTGAATTTCAAACCGGTGTGCAGTCGCGGGTTTTATTGTGGTTTTATTAGCAGTTGGAATCATTGAAGCGTAAATCCAACCGCCCAACGTCCGCAAACTTCGTAATGGCGATTTAATTCCCAATAAAAAACCCCAAAACAGCACACCTTTGATCCGGGCGACCAAACATTCTGCTTGGATATGATGGTTCCGTTTGAGAGTGTGTTTGCCTTTCACCGATAGTTAAAAGCAAAGCGAAAACAGAATGACTCCCATTATCGCTGTATAATATTGCATTGCGAGGGATGTAAGCACGGGGTTCCTTCGGTGGGTTCCTTGCAGATATTGAGGATTTCTTCGTCGAGTGCGATACACACACTGAGGGATTCCCCGTTCGTGACAAAAGCATGGAATCTTGTCTGTTGGTCTTTAATTAACCTCCTTCAAGCGATCAGCGCTTATTACTATATTGCCCTAACGGACATTTTAACAACCGCGCAAGCGAAGAGGAGTAAACAAATCAATTACGTCCATTGCGAGCGGTCGGTGGATTAAACAAAAAAACGAATTCCCTGCTTTCGGCCTTACGATACACATCAACCGGCGATGGAAATTGTAGATACAGGTGACTTCTCACAGTGTAAAGCCTTCCGTCAAATGGGGTTGATCCGTAGAATGAATGTGTCTCCCCGCAGCCTCAGCCGCGTTGGATGGCACTCCAGCTTCACATCAGATGTCAGGTTCAGGGTCCGCGTAACATAGGCGCAAAACAACCCATTAGGAGCCTTTGTCACCTTGCCCAAGGTTTAGCATACGGATGGTGGAATTCGACGAGCTTCCCGGGTCTACCCCCCGGTCCACCCATACCTACCAACCATTCCCAACCACACAATGTTGTGCAAACATGTAAGCAGACCAATTGGTACAGCAATCGGTTGCATGTTTTTGCTTTATTCAATTACTTCCAACCTCCCGCCCGTTCCATTAATCATCTATCAAAGGTGGGTTAAGGGTGCGGCCGGCGGTGGCCCGGGGCTGCCAGCAAGGTGAGAAGTAATTCAATTGCGAAAACCCGATACCGGGCCGATCCGATAATCAATAATTACCGATCGGTGTAATTGGTATCGATTGGATTTTTCGACAAGCGCACGGACGGATTTTGTGCGAAACGACTTTGATGAACCATCGCTGATGATGGGAGGCCCAAGTAAATATTATGAAGGATTATTTAGGTGCAGATTACGACAGATGCAACAAATTAAAAAAAAAGGGTGAGATTTTTTTTATCTCCAACTCGTAAAAGCTTGAAAAAGTATTCAATTAATCACCGCATTGACTGTGACTTGCTCTCGAGCACATGCATCGATTTACCTCATCAAAAGCAACGACCGTTCGAGAAGGATTATGATTAAGGTGCATATTTAAACAACCGGCCGCAGGCTTCGCGATCTTCAAGTGACTACCGAGTGGTTGTTTTTGTTGCTCGAAAAGACATAAAAATATGCCAATAATCTTAACCAAACCGAACAGGTTTCGACTCACCTTGCGCTGATGGTGTTGCATCTCGGACGCAAAAGCAGGTTATGATATGTCGTCCGCAAGGTAAAAATCATGTAGATCATAAATGTTCTATTAACGACGCATTTGTCTGAATTTGTCCCGGACACGCACCAACGCTGACTACATTAAATGTAGTTCGCTGATGCTTTGGACAAGTTTTCAACTAAAAAGACCCTTAAGTTAATGACTTTTGGTGTTTTTTTTCCATACTCGCATGAAAAGCAAACCGCATCATTGAGACATAACAATGTGAGAATTAAATTAAGCACCTTAAGCTATCGACATCTCAACGATAACACCTCAAACTATCGACATCTCAACGTCTGTGTTCGCGAATTAACACCCGTACGGGTGACCTACTTAAGAAAAGATTGAGGTTAACCCAAAAAAAAAACCTATCATACACGTTCAATACCTACCGGATACTACTGATCCTCCTGTTGCATCATCCACAACGATCAAAAACACGCGTACGATCGTGATCGTGATTAGATGACTTTAAGTTACATAAACATGAAAGATGTTAATCTCAGCTCATGTCTAATTAGGAATGCTCTAGACAGATGATCGTGATGCTTTCTGGAAGTTATGGAGTGACTTTAATGGGAAGCATCTTCAGAAGGAATGTCGTCTGTTGTAATTATCTATAATTTCGATCTATTAGAGAAGTGACTTTAAGAACATTGCTTTTAAGAATTTCTTGAACATTGTGTTTTTCTTGATATAAATATAAAATATTTACTTAATGATCAGTACCATGATGTCGTTGTAAGTATCGCACACAAACCTTTTTTATAACAGCGATCTTCATCCATCGAGGTACTACCAACAAGGAACCATTAACCATCGATCGATCATGGTGAAGTTGACAGCAACCTTCTGTGCGATAATTTAATTTAGAACGCGTCACTCATCGCTTGTCCAACGCACTTGCCATTACTGTCCGCTCCAGTGGCAACCTGTTGTGACTGTAGTACTTTTATCAATTATTCCCCAGCGGGATAAAGATTTAATGAAACAGCTACCGACGGTGCACCTGTTACCACCCAGCAAGTGGTCTGTACAAGCCGCTTGGTCAAACGGATCACCTGGGGAGTTTGGGTTGATTTGGTTTTTAAATTTATCTTTAACCCGCTCACGCAATACGGGTGTCTAAACGTACGACTCCACAACAGTGGGCCCAATATACGCACTGATCTGGTACCAGGAGATAAACGAGGATACTGCTTACCGCTCAGGAAGGTTTTTACATGAGCAATTTTATTGGCCCTCATGCACCCCGGCCAATTTTCTAGTATACCGGATCGATAATTGATCAGTTGACAGCGTTTAGTACGTGCAGGTGGCAATTAACGCGCTTGTCAAACGTACAGATAGACGTTTTGTTTGTTTTGTGCTGCGTTTAGAAGGGCTGATATCTGATGCCAGACACTACAATCTCATTAACCTGTCCTGTCGTTGGTGGTTTTTGCATGCATGCACTTTAACATAAGCTTCCGCTTGGTATTCCACACACAGACTCGCCCTGATTGCGTTGACGCCGGCAGTAGAGGGCAGGTTTGCAAGGCGCTTTCCGTCCGATTTTCGCTTCGGAGTTGGCAGCTCCGCGTACCAGATCGAGGGCGGCTGGAATGCAAGCGGCAAGGGTGAATCGATCTGGGACCGGATGACGCACCGACATCCGGAAAAGATTGCGGACGAAAGCAATGGAGACGTCAGCTCGGATAGCTACCACAATGTAAGTATGGGGTGTGTGTTCTCGTGTGATGTAATTCGATCGTAAATTTAATTCTGAATTCTCACGATGCAATCACAGTGGAGGAGAGACGTCCAGATGGTACGGGAGCTTGGGGTGGACGTGTATCGGTTTTCACTCTCCTGGCCACGCATCTTGCCAAACGGGTTCCTGAACAGTGTCAGCAAGGCGGGCATCGCTTATTACAACAATCTGATCGACGAGCTCATAAAGTACAACATTACACCCATGGTGACGCTCTACCACTGGGATCTTCCGCATCGTTTCCAACAGCTGGGCGGTTGGAACAATCCCGAAATCATCGGATTCTTCCAGGAGTACGCGAAGGTAGCGTTTGAGCAGTTTGGTGACCGAGTAAAGATTTGGACTACCATCAACGAGCCGTGGCATGTGTGTGAGCATGGCTATGGTGTGGACTTTATGGCGCCGGCCCTTGACTATCCGGGCATTGCGTCGTACCTGTGTGGGCACAATCTGCTGAAGGCACATGCGGAAACGGTTCACATGTATCGAAGAATCTTTCAACCGAAGCAGCAGGGTAAGATTGGTATCACGCTCGACACATCCTGGCCCGAACCGGCCACCAACAGTGAGGATGATCGTATGGCTTCGGAAATTGCAGCCCAATTCTATGTAAGTGGTCACCCTAACCTACCCCTATGCACTATGTGGAACAGAATGTCTTAAATACTCCATTCTCTCGACTGCAGGTTGGCTGGTTCGGACATCCGATTTTTTCCGAAACGGGCAACTATCCGCAGATTATGATCGATCGCGTCGGTGCGATGAGTCGCCAGCAGGGCTACACTAAGTCACGACTGCCAACCTTCACCAAGGAGGAGATCGAACGCATCAAGGGTACGGCAGACTTCTTCGGCATTAACTCGTACACGAGTGTGCTGGTTCGGAAAAACGATCGCAACAATTCGGCCAACTTCCCGGTGCCGTCCTTCAACCACGATATGGGCGTGGTAGAGTCCGCAGATCCTGACTGGCCAAAGAGTGGTTCCGTCTGGTTGCATGTAAGTAACTGCAGGTAGATCCAAAATGTAGTTCTGATTGCTTGCGATGGTGGGCATTAGTGCGAGTGAAGGTCCACGGCTTGTAAGATTAATGACTGCAATTAGTTTGCAACTCGCCCCCGTATAATGAACCGGACGGAGTGACATTGTTTGTTGGAGGGCTTGGGTAATGCGGCACATACCGATCGTATCTAACTCGACATCATTTTTGTTGTTGTGTTTCATCCGGTAGGTTGTACCGTCCGGTATGAATAAGCTTCTGAACTGGATTCGGCGCGAGTACAAGAATCCGACGGTGTACATTACGGAGAATGGTGTGAGCGATCTTGGCGGGACGAACGATGTGAAGCGGATCGACTACTTCAACTCGTACCTGGAGGCCGTGCTGGATGCGTTGGAAGATGGCTGCAACATTCAGATGTACATTGCCTGGAGTCTGATGGATAGCTTCGAATGGAAGGCTGGCTACACGTAAGTATCCTCCACCGCTTTTCAACTTTGTGGTCTCGCTTAGCTAACATGTGGTTTTCTCCTTCACGTACTTACAGTGAAAAGTTTGGCCTGTACCATGTCGACTTTACCAGCCCGAACCGGACACGCACACCGAAAGCCTCCGCCAAGGTGTACGCCAACATCGTCCGAACGCATCAGATCGATTGGAGCTTCCGGCCTACGCCGGAGGTGTTCATTCTACCACCGTCCCCGTACCAGTCGAGCAGCAATCGGTTGAGCATTACGGTGCCGGTGGTGTGCTTGCTGGTGGCCTCCATGGGTGCGCTAGTCAAAGTTCTGTGCTGCTAGAACACAGACGCCCGTTAAACGATCTCCCGCCCCGGATGGATGTGGAAGCGATGCTACTTGTAAGAGATTTATTTATGAACTCCCCGTACGTGAAACGTACGACTCTGTGTGCCTTGTGAGATAATTAGATAGGGTGTAAACGCTAGACTATTGATAACGAAAATGCTACCAATAAAGACGTGAAAGTATTACACACCTGTGTGTGCCGGGCCATTCTTATCGCAAGATTACCTTCTCAGGTCACTGCTTCAGTGCATCGGCGGAATTGTGCCAATGTGCAGAACCGGCAGGGGGGTCGGGACTGCTGACACGCCGTGCTTTAATTATTCAGAAACAGAGTTGACAAATTAGAGATGCGATACGAGGCACTCACCCCATCGTGATTTTGCAACGTGCACTCAACCCCCACACTGCGAGCTGCCATCCAGCGTCAGGTGGGTTTTATTGATGGGTGTTCTTGATAACGATTACTTAATAGCGACTCGAAAGGCATCGGTTGGCGGTGGTGATGGTGTTGTCGGAAGACACGGAGGATGTTCCACTAAACAACCGGACAGCCTTCAAATAGCGCTATCGTTTGCTTATAAAAATCGAGAGAGTTCCAGTGGCAGATCGCAATCGTAGTTTGAAGACGTACGGCGCTGAACCGTCATCAACGATGAAACGAATCGGTGTAGTGATTATGCTACTCACGTGTGTAACCAATCAGTGTTCGCTCGGTAGTTAAGAATGGTGCTTACCGTTGTGAATTATATTTTGTTATGGTTTACTTACAGCAACTTGCTGTTGGTGGTGGCTGTGATGGGAGAGCGGCAATTTCCCGCACACTTCCAGTTCGGTGTTGCCACCTCTTCGTATCAAATCGAGGGCGGCTGGAATGAAGACGGCAAGGGAGAATCGATCTGGGATCGGTTAACGCACGAAAAACCGCACAAAATTGCTGATCAATCGAATGGTGATATTGCGTGTGACAGTTACCATCAGGTTGGGGTGATGGGCGCTTACCATCTTTAGTTCTGATTGGTGATAGTTGTCAACGTGCTTTCGTTTCCAGTGGCAACGCGATGTGGAGATGGTACGCGAGCTTGGGGTGGATTTCTATCGTTTCTCGATCGCTTGGGCCCGTATTATGCCTACTGGGATAAGCAACGAGGTGAATCGCAAGGGTATTGAGTACTACAACAAACTCATCGATGAGCTGCTGAAGTACAATATTACACCCATGGTTACTTTGTTCCACTGGGATTTACCCCAACGGCTGCAGGATATGGGTGGCTGGACGAATCGCGAAATTGTCGAATATTTCCGTGAGTATGCTCGGGTCGCTTTCAGGGAGTTTGGCGATCGGGTAAAAATTTGGGCAACGTTCAACGAACCAAAGCAACCGTGCAAGGAATCGTACGAGCAGGATGCGATGGCACCGGGGCTGGAGTTCCCCGGCGTGTACAGCTATTTGTGTTCCCATCACGTGCTGTTGGCTCACGCAGAGGCAGTGGATGTTTATCGAACGCACTTCCAGGACACTCAAAAGGGTGAGTTACGGGGAACGATAACAATGCTCGAAGGTTTTCACCGTGTAATCTTCGCTTGTAAGGTATGATCGGCATGGTTGTGGATTCATCCTGGCATGAACCTAACTCGGTGGATGATCGCGAGGCATCTGAACGAGCGATGCAGTTTACTGTAAGTAAGCGATCTTCAAGATATCGTGGGAAGTTGTGCATGTGCTTATGAAAGGTATTTTATCAGATCGGCATCTACATGCACCCGATTTATCATGGTAACTATCCACCGGTTATGATCGAACGTATCGGGAATCTCAGTGCACAGCAAGGTTTCCATAAATCTCGCCTGCCCAAATTCACTGAGGAGGAAATCCGAAAGATCAAGGGATCGGCCGACTATTTTGGGTTTAATGCTTACACAACACGCCTGGTATCGGACAACGGTGATTCCAATCCGAACCAATACGCTGAACCATCGTTCGATCACGATCGTGATGTGGCGGAATACATCGATCCGAGCTGGCCGTCATCGGCTTCATCCTGGCTGAAGGTATATCCTAATGGGCTTTACAGTGTGCTGAAGTGGATTCGCGATGAGTACAATAACCCTCCCGTTTGGATCACCGAAAACGGTGTCAGTGATCGTGATGGAACACGCGATCTGCAGCGTGTGGAGTACTTTAACACGTACCTGGACGCGGTACTGGATGCGATCGATGAGGGATGTGATGTGCGTGGTTATACCGCCTGGTCATTGATGGACAACTTCGAGTGGCGTGCCGGGTATTCGCAACGGTTTGGGCTTTATTATGTAGATTTCAACGATCCTGCAAGGCCGCGGTACGCGAAAACGTCGGCGAAGGTGTATGCAAACATTGCGAAGACACGCATGATCGATCCGGACTATCTGCCAGATCCGGACGTTTTGATTCCGGACGGTGAATAAGGACGTTTTGGATATGTGTGATTGAAATGTAAATGCTAAATTAAAATAAATGGCAAAACAATATTCTGTATCAGGTACATATCTTTTTGTTAATTTGTTATTGTTGCACCATTGGTGATGCAATCGAACATTCTCGTCAAAATGCTCATCCTGTCCATCAAACAATTGCCGACATATTATTATCGTTTGTTAATCAGGGACCAAATGGAAGATGCTTTTTGTTATCGTAGTCGCGGAGCGGGGATTGTGCGAGCCAGCTTTTTTGCTTTCGATATGGTCCAGCGTGCGACACACGTCAAGATAGCGCAGCCGCTACTGCAGGATGTTCCATTGATGATTGCTTTATTTATTAAACCGGTACGATGATAGGGAGCATATGATAAAGACTACTGGTAGAAGCCAGTATGCCAGATAGTACAGTATCTTTTGTCTGGGAGGGGACAGTATCATCTATTATTGGGTTTGTTGGATTAGGTTGATGATAGGTGATATCGATGTTCGGAGGGGAGCTGATATGGGCTTTATAGCGTGGTAGCTACCTGTATCTTTTGACAGTCTGGTTCTGAGTACAGCATGAAACACATCTGTACGGTGTAAGTCTCAAGTGAGTGTTGACCCGCTTCTTATCAACTTTACTAACACTGGTTTGTGTCTCTTGCACAGTGCACTACTACTAACGACCGCCGTCTACGGACAGCGTCGGTTTTCGGATGACTTCAAATTTGGTGTTGGAACTTCGGCGTACCAGATCGAAGGTGGATGGAACGAGGATGGTAAGGGTGAATCAATCTGGGATCGTTTGACACACGAACGTCCGGAAAAGATTCTCGATCAAAGCAATGGAGACATCGCTACTGATAGCTATCATTTGGTAAGGTTTAGGCAACTACTATTTTGCGATAGCTGTTTCCAAAAACTGAGAGTTTTTCTTCCACAGTGGAAGCGTGATGTGGAGATGGTAAAGCAACTCGGTGTGGATATTTACCGGTTTTCGATCGCATGGACGCGCATCATGCCGACCGGTATTAGGAACGAGATCAACGAACACGGTATCGCCTACTACAACAATCTGATCGACGAACTGCTGAGCAATGGCATTACACCGATGGTCACGCTGTACCATTGGGATTTGCCACAGCGTTTGCAGGAGATGGGCGGTTGGACAAACGAACTGATCGTGGATCATTTTGTCGAGTATGCTCGGGTGCTGTTCGAGCGGTATGGAGATCGTGTTAAAATATGGACCACCTTCAACGAACCGTCCCAGACGTGTGAGAATTCGTACTCCAACGATGCGATGTCGCCTGGATATAATTTCCCCGGAATTCCAGCGTACCATTGTGCGCACAACCTGCTGAAGTCACACGCCGAGGCGGTGCATCTGTACTGGGACGAGTTTAAACCGACGCAGCAGGGTTCGATTGGCATAACACTGGACTCGAGTTGGGCAGAACCGGCGACGGATGCGGAGGAAGACGTTAGGGCTGCCGAGCGTTCGTTACGGTTCGGTGTAAGTAGGCTGTGACTTTCCAAGATTGTTTTACGGATGTTTTTCGAATTCCAAACCAGCTCGGATGGTACGCTAATCCGATTTTTTCAGAATCCGGAGACTATCCGCAAGAGATGCGCGAAACCATTGCCAATGTGAGCGCTGCCCAGGGATTCCCCTCTTCAAGACTTCCCACTTTCACAGCGGAAGAGGTCGCACGCATCCGCGGTACGTCCGAGTATTTCGGACTAAACACGTACGGTAGCTCAATGGTGAAGGTAAACGATGGTCCGTACAATCCGGCCGATAAACCATCTCACGGACACGACACCAACGTGATCGGTTTTAAAGATCCTAGCTGGCCTGTAGCAGCTTCGCCCTGGCTGAACATCGTACCGTTCGGTATGCGTAAGCTGCTCAACTGGATCACAAAGGAGTACAACAGTCCACCGATCTGGATCACCGAAAACGGTGTCAGTGACTTTGGTGGCACTAAGGACGACATAAGAATCGACTATCTGAACAACTATCTCGACGCCGTACTGGATGCGATCGAGGATGGTTGCGATGTGCGGGGATACATTGCTTGGTCCTTGATGGATAACTTCGAATGGCGCGCTGGATATGTGTAAGTATGCCAACACCATTAGGGGCACCTAGGGGCAGAAAGTGGACACTAAGAATGGTTTCGTATCTTAACTTTCTGTTTACGCAGCGAAAAGTTTGGCTTCTACTACGTAGACTTTGAAAGTCCCGAGCGCACAAGATATCCGAAGGCATCGTCCAAGGTGCTGATGAACATTGTCAAGACGCGCCAGATCGATAACGACTATCGTCCAGAGCCGGACATTTTCATTCCACCACCAACGCAAGGAAAGCTGTAAGGAAGAATGAAATGAAGGTTGGGAATGATTTGGTTTTAAAGTTTAGGTGAATTATGTGAAGAATAAAGTTGTTTAAAACTATAATTAATTCATACTTTAACAAATCGTTCTTTTAAAATTCTATAAACTCATTTTCTCGTGTCATGCTGGTGAGGCCTGAAAACGACATCTGCATCAGTTGTAACGCCACAATATCAGCACAATATAACAGGTCAGATCGTACTTCATTATCTTTTTCCATATGGCAACAGTACCCCTGTGTTCTTAGTGACCAACCGTGCAGCGTTTCGGCTCTTCCTAGAGACTTCCGAAACGTTGGAGTTGGTGGAGTGTTCGTAGTATGCGCGTTTCTGCAGTACAATCCAATAAAGATGAATTAGTAACTCTCAGGCTCAGTCCTTTGTGTACGCTACAGATACTGTCGCTGATGTTCATTCGATAGTAGAATTTTGTGGACTTCTGTTTGAAATCAAAGTATAGGTTACGGAATACGTTCTATTGGATCATATTTCTTTATCCTAGTTTTTATACTTCTCGAAGTTATCGCACAAATTTGCAGATATGTTGTTCTAGCGGTCTAGTTTGTTCTGTTAAATTATTGTTAATTTGTTAAAATAAATTGTTATTAAAGTATTCTCCCTCTCTTTCTGTGCTGCTAGAGTAAGGGAGGAGAGCTTCGTGGGAGATATTAGCTATTAATTGTTCGAGAGTGGAGGGAAGTCGAACTTCTTCCACATTTCTTCTGCAGTTGAATTACAATTCGAATTGAAATCTGAAATAAACACCGCACTGCAAAAATCTTCGTAAGCTCCGACCGACCAACAATGCCTGATCGTATGCTAAATGATACGCATTTACTGCTCATTATTATCGCCCATGGATCCGACATTCGATAATACGTGCAATTGAAAGACACATCATAAAAAAAACCTGTAATAGACGAATCTCTCAATAGTATCTTAAATTGGACGTGGTATGATAGTACAATCTCTCCCGTGCGACGTATTCTATTGTGGAACCAGTTTATCAAGGGGATATGAGAAGGAACTTGAGCGCCTGACGAGCAGTGAAGCGTTGGAGCTTGAAACTGAAGGTGTTGCCGCGGTTTTATTTCGGTAAAGATGATGAGAGTGACGTTAAGTGGTGCGTTGCTTTTTCTTAGGTATGTTCAATTGGTACAGGAGAAGAGTTTTGTTGAACATTAAATTGCTATCCGTTAAACCACTTCGTTTCGTCAATCGTGCTTCATCAGCATTGCATCCTTTGGACACGCACAACGCAAATTCCCCGAGGGATTCAAATTTGGAGTGGGAACATCGGCGTACCAGATCGAAGGTGGATGGAACGAGGATGGTAAGGGTGAATCGATATGGGACCATTTAGTGCATAACTACCCGGGGAAGATCAAAGATCGGACCAATGGAGATGTGGCGTGTGACAGTTACCACAATGTAGGTTACAGTGTCGCCTTAACTTTGGAAAGGATCTTAACGACGCTTTCTTCTCATACCAGTGGCGCCGTGATGTGGAAATGATCCGTGAGCTCGGTGTAGACATCTATCGCTTTTCGCTTGCCTGGAGCCGTATTCTCCCAACCGGCATTAGCAATGAAGTGAATCAGAAAGGTATCGATTACTACAACAATCTTATCGACGAGCTGTTAAAGCACAACATCACACCGATGGTGACGCTGTTTCACTGGGACACACCGCAGCGTTTGCAGGAGATGGGAGGATTTACGAACCGGCTTATCGTGGGACACTTCCGCGAGTATGCACGGGTAGCGTTCGAGAGTTTTGGGGATCGTGTGAAGATCTGGACAACGTTCAACGAGCCACCCCAGACCTGTCGGTTGCCGTACGAGTACGATGCTATGGCACCGGGGTTAGACTTCCCCGGTATTTACACGTACCTTTGCACCCATCACTTGCTGTTGTCGCACGCAGAAGCGGTGGATCTGTACCGCAAACAGTTTCAACCAACGCAGGGTGGACAGATCGGTATAACGGTCGATGGTTCGTGGGCCGAACCGATTTCGGAAGCGGAACGAGAAGCGTCCGATATCACAATGCAGTACTTGGTGAGTATGAGTCGTCTGGAATTAGAGTTGTGATTGTGTCATAATCGGTGATTGATTGCTCTTTAGTTCGGCATCTACATGCATCCGATCTATATCGGTAACTATCCACAAGTGATCATCGATCGTGTTGGGAATTTAAGCATACAGCAAGGCTTCAAGAAATCTCGCCTGCCCACCTTCACTGCGGAGGAACTCACCAAGCTGAAGGGTTCGTCTGACTTCTTCGGTTACAACGGATACACCACGAATCTGGTGTACATGAACGATGCGGCCAATACGGCAAACTTCCGCGTACCGTCGTTCGATCACGATCGTAATACGGTCGACTTCCAGGACGACCGGTGGCCATCGACCGGATCCTCGTGGCTGAAGGTGTACCCGAAAGGTATGTACAATGTGCTGAGCTGGATCCGCCGCGAGTACAACAATCCACCTGTTTGGGTGACTGAGAATGGTGTTAGCGACCTGGGTGGTACTCGGGATGTGGCACGCGTGCAATACTTCAAGGACTACCTAAATGCGATCCTGGATGCGATCGACGATGGGTGTGATGTGCGCGGATACGTTGCCTGGAGCCTGATGGATAACTTCGAGTGGCGGGAGGGATTGCGCGAACGGTTCGGCTTGTACTACGTGAATTACAGCGATCCGAGTTTGACGCGTTACGCCAAATCATCCGCCAAAGCGTTCGCTAACATTGTGCGCAATGGATGGATCGATCCGGATGACATGCCGGAACCGGAACTGTACATACCGGGACCAGATGAGCCGCTGACTACTACAACAGTGCGCGTTCCAACTACCACTAAGGATGATGATGGTGGAGCGACCGGGTTGTTGGTGTCGAAGCTAATAATTATCGTAGCATTTATGCTGTTTGTACTGAACATGTAAAAAGAAAAGAAGGTTTTTAGTTTGCAAAACAACCCCTTCGATTTTTATATGCTCCACGAAACAGCTAGAAAGAAGTGACTTACATTGAGAACACTCTAGTGGCCTAAATAGTTGTTATCAGCACAAAGAGACGATCATCATGAAGCAATTAGGCACAGTCTTTTTGACCTATAAACCGAATTCTTAATAAATACACCACCATGTACACACCTCCATTCATCCAAAAATTTGGTCCCGCTCACAAATACTTTACATGCAGAGTAGTCTTATCTGCTGCGAAGAATGCTGACTGATGCGTTTCAAGAGTAGTTCGAAACTTTAAACAAAACAACAAATATTAATACCACATACTAACACACGTAACTTTCGCCCTGTGGTCAGTTCTTACCAGTTGCTGTCCGAGTGCTCAGCATGCAATCTCTTCGCTCGGCAAAAGATTTAGCAGACGAGCATTTCATTGCCACTGATAGTGCGGAGCTGCCATTGGGTGATAAGATTATGCCGCAAGCGTTAGCATGCGTTACCGGTGAAGTATAGCGCGGTTCCGATCGCTGGAGTCAGTCTGTCTTGACGATTAGACGTGTCCGGTTGCAGCAGCTCGTTGTAATGAGCAGTGCTTTATTGTCTTTGTATCGAGTGTGGTGGGGTTTAGCAGGCGGTAAGCAGGTTGGAGGTGTTTTTGATAGCGGACAGCGGTTGTGTACATTAGCTACCTGTTGGTTTGTTACAGTGCTTCTCGCCACAACAGCACTTGCGAAGGAAGATGCATTACTGAGACGGTTTCCGGACGGGTTTCAGTTTGGTGTTGGTACGTCCGCCTATCAGATCGAGGGTGGCTGGAATGAGGATGGTAAAGGTGAATCGATCTGGGACCGGCTTGCGCACGCCGTACCGTCCAAGATCGCTGATGGGTCTACTGGAGATGTGGCGTGCGACAGTTACCACCAGTGGAAGCGAGACGTTGAGATAGTGAGAGAGCTTGGCGTGCAGTACTATCGCTTTTCGATTTCGTGGCCCCGCATCATGCCGACCGGGTTGAGCAATGCGGTGAACGTGAAAGGGCTGGAGTATTACAGCAATCTGATCGACGAGCTGATACGGAACGGTATCAAGCCGATGGTGACGTTGTACCATTGGGATCTTCCCCAACGGTTACAGGAAATGGGTGGATGGCTCAACCCGGACATAGCACAGTACTTCCTCGAGTATGCGCGGATCGTCTTCAGTAGCTTCGGCGATCGGGTCCAGTTGTGGACGACCATTAACGAACCGTGGCACATCTGTGAGAATGGGTATGGACGGGAGGAGATGGCACCGGGGTACGATTTTCCCGGCGTAATGGCGTACAAGTGTGGCCATAACGTTTTACGAGCGCACGCAGAAGCGGTCCATCTTTACCGCACCTCCTTTATGGAGCGTCAGGGTGGACAGATCGGAATCTCGCTCGATGCTCGGTGGCCGGAACCGGAACATATGGTCTCGCCGGATGATTTGGAAGCTTCCGACTGGCAGCTGCAGTTCCACGTGAGTGCAATGAGTAGCTTCTTCGGAATGGTTTGGAGCTCTTATTGGTGTGATGCAATCTTTCTCCACAGCTTGGTTGGTTTGCACATCCCATCTTTAGTGCGGAAGGAGATTATCCACCAATAATGAAGCAGCGGATAGCGAATTTAAGCACAGAGCAAGGTTTTCCACAGTCCCGGCTGCCCGAATTTACGACACGTGAGCTTAACCTGCTGCGAGGATCGTCGGATTTCTTCGGACTCAACACCTACACGACGTCGCTGGTGCGCAAGAATGATCAGCAGAACTCGGCCGGCTATCCGGTACCTTCCTACCTCCATGATATGGGCGTAGTAGAATTTTCTGATCCCGATTGGCCCACAGCAGAGGAAACTTCCTGGATAAAGGTGCGTGGACGTGGAGGATTTTTGATGCTTTGCGAGACATTGACAGATATCTAATACATTCAACAGATAGTGCCGTTTGGGTTGCACAAACTTCTGAACTGGATCAAGGACAACTATAACAGTCCGGTGATCTACATAACGGAGAATGGTATCGGTTCCGGACCCGGCACGAAAGATCCGCAGCGTGTGCATTACTTCAACTACTATCTGAACGCCGTTCTGAATGCCATAGAAGATGGCTGTGACGTGCGTTTGTACGTGGCTTGGAGCCTGATGGACAATTTCGAGTGGCGGGATGGCTACACGTACGTTTATGACTCCTTGCTGCACATTTCCTTTCAGCAAAATTGTCAATCGAATTGCTTTTCATTACTAACTCCTTGCATTCCATTTCGTCTAGACAAAAGTTTGGCCTGTACTACGTGGATTTCGACGACCCGAAGCGTACACGGTACGGCAAGTCGTCGGCCAAAGTGTTAGAACGCATCGTGAAAACACACACCATAGATTTTGCTTACATGCCGGAACCCGATGTATTCTTAACAGGCTTTAAAGCAGGCGGATTCTCGCTGCTGCCGGATCTGTTCGTGTTTGGTTTGACAACCCTGTTGGCGATGTTTACGCGACGTGTTTATGCGACGATTCTCTAGCGATGTTTTCTTTTGGTTATGGAGTTGGTTTTGGTGGTTGCTTAACTTTATGTCATGTATACGAAATGGTGAGTGTATAAATAAAGGTCTAAAAGTGATTGTTTTCAAGCAAACGTGTGTAAAAAATACAATAAAATGTAGAATTACTTTAAAAGCAATGAACTCTTTGAATGTGAAGCTATCGGCACGTAATTCCACTGGCAATAGTAGAAAACTAGGACAGGTTTAATACAGACGACAACTGTGTTCGCTTGTCGTGTCAGTCAGGAGATCAATAGAGCGCCGGTACATGCAAAACAAAGGTTTATGTCGCTCAAATTGATGGATGAAACTAATGTATCGGTAACGGTCGTCAAATCGTTCCGTGTTGCGCTTGGCATATCTTTTTCTTCCAAGACGCTGTTTACCAGGAAAGCACAAACCACACAAACCCAATAGCACGGTAGGGAACATCAGGACAAAGTTTCATTGACAAAAATTTGTTTTCATGATATTATGCTACAAAGGTAGTTGAGACATGTTCTTTTAAAGAAAATGATTCTATAAATTTGAATATTTAATTAAATAAATTTAGAATTATTTTAACTCAATTATTTGGCATAAGCAGGAAGCATTCCTGTATGCAATTGAACAATCGTGAGCTATGACAGTTTAGCGCCTGAAAGTATGCACATATTATTTTTTTATCATGTTTTGCAAGCACGTGTGTATTGAGTCACATTTTCCCAAATTATTTCAAATATGAATAATAATTAATTGCATAAATTTCATTAGACCCACCAATTCCAAGCTTTACGATGATTTCTATCCTGCCGTGCAGAGACGTACGCCAAATGCATCCTTTATGTACGTGGCGAAGACGCTGTGCGAAACATGCCGTACGTGTGTACCAATGCAACAATGTGTCCGGTTACTTCAGCTCGGATTCACATCCGGCTGCGTCTTCGCGACGTTTCGTTGTGTTTAACCGTTTCCAAACGATTGCGTACCGGAACCACAACCGGAACCCGAATGCGTCCCCAATGTTTCCCTCCGCGCAGCGAGAACTTTCCCGGCACGGAAAGAATGCAGCAAAGCGAATGAGGTGAGACGAATGTGATTGTTTCTTCACCGCAAAAGTTGCACAAAATGAGGGCAGGATAAAAATTGCACCTTCCCATGCAACTGGATAGTGGCCTTCCAGTGGCGGAAAGGGCAGACAGACAGGCGAAGGGGAATGAACGGTGTGCCGTTTTGTGGCTGTGTGTTGTGTTTGCGTTGTCTTTGTTCGACTGTCTCGGGCAACTTCACTCTTGTCTTGCGTTTACCACTTTTTTACCGAACTCATGTTTGTTCATTTTCCCCGCCGTGCCACCGGTTGTGTGCAATGGAGCGGTGGGAGAAAGTGTATCTTCTTCCGCGGTTTTTGCCTTCATCCATGCGCACCATGCGCCTCCATTATCCGGTTTCACTCCCATACGGATCGGTATGGCGGGAAACTTTTGCCATGCTGGTGCAGTGTATGCGCTCTGTGTATGTGTTGGTAGGTGCATTTCCTTCTGATGAAGCGGCTCCTTGACGAACTGGATCGCATGGTTGCTTTCGTGCTTATCATCATGCAGTAGACGGGGCAGTGGGTGATAGGCGAGACCCGGTCCCGAGATGGGTGGGCTATAGAATACTTTCGAAACATAAACTTCTCTTCACTAGAATGCAATTGAATTGTACGCTCCGAGGGCGAGGAGAATTCATTCGCAGCACAAAGGGGTAGTCGTTTTTTGTTTGCTGGTGGGTGGCGGGTTGAGGCGGTACAATGTCAGACCGCGTTGTATGTCATGGTCTTTCGTCGGAAGTGACGCGACCTAGAAAGAGGAGGAACAAACAAAAAAAAAAAAAACAAGGAGAACGTTTTAATCGCTTCGCCATTTTCGTCAATTATCCAGCACCGTCCGGGGCGGTATCGGGGCGTTTGTGTTCGTTACAGGTGCGGAATGCAGGCGGTTATGATAACAAAGGAAACTGTAATACAGATAGTGTGCAGGTAGCGTAGGCACTCGTGCTAGCACAAGTGAGCATTCAATGGTACGATGAATGGCTGAATGGTTAAAGTGTTTCATTGTTGCAATATGAGTGTTTGGAAGGATAAACAATTTAACTCTTTATGAGTTTGTTTACAGTTGTTACATTTCTTGTGCTATGGTTGTCGTTTTGTTTAACTGTTGCTTTATAAAACAAAATGTTTTGAAATGATTTTCATAGAACTCCTTGCTGCAGTGAGATTTTTCCCAAAGACTTTAGCTGTTGATAATTACCGTTGGGATAGTTATTATTTGAGTAGTTTACGTAACGCTTTAAGTAAGCCGGATAAGTAAATACATAAAGCTTTTTAATTTAGATGAATAAAAGATGATTTCATTAAGATACAATTTTATTTTAAATACATAAATAATTTAACGTTTTTTTTTTTTCGTTGGTAGAAAACAGATAATGAGGCAGTTTAGTGCAGGCACAAAACGTCACGTCATGTGCAAGAAAAATGCACGAAAGGAACAAATGTTTTTTTTTTGTTAAGTCTTGTTTCGTTTAGAAACGGGGCACTTTGTTTCAATTATATTAGCCACCATTACCAGTGGCCAAAAAAAAAACAGAGGAAGACACTGCAATTTGTCCAATTTTAATGCATTTTCTTCATTCATCCTCCGAAATATTCGACATGCTAGAGGAGAAGCAAAAATTGCTTGTGCACCGTGGAACCGTCGATCGTCAACTGCGATTGAGAGCCATATGGAAGATCAGGGCTAACCCTAACGTCTCGGACTATGGTCTGGTAAAAAATCTGAACGCTGACAGTAAGACGAATCAGACTCCGGGAAGGATTAAAGTGTTTCCGACCAAGCAAATATCCCAATCGAAACTTCAAACAACAAACAATGGCCAGGAAGCTTTACGATCAGGTGCTGACAAAACCTCATGGATGATTTTTATAGACGATGAAGCATGTGTGAAAGCCGATTTTAAACAAATCTCGGGTGTTGAGTAATACAAGGTTTATGTGCTCATGAGGCTCTCAAGGTTCTAATGATGGTCCAGTCCTGTTTTGCCCGGATCTGGCCAGCTGCCACTATAGCAACAATGTATAAACGTGCTACAATGATGCAACGATGCCAGAGCGAAGTTTATAGCAAAACACCTGGGATCCTCCAAATTGCCGGTAGTTATGCCCAACAGAAATATATTGGCCGATAATCGAAAACATTTAAAGAAAAAGGGAGCAGTTACCAAAGACATTGTTCGAATGAAAAATTGGTGAAATTTACTGGAAAAAAAGGGTGACTCAAGCAACTGTGCGAACTGTGTGTAATTTTTTTCCATATTTTTTATATTATATTATATTATTACCTTCGTTTTATTCCTAGAGATAATTGGAATTATGGTATTTTGACTTCGACAATTTTGAATCTTCTGCTTGGGACTGCTTGGGATTGTAAATGTATTCATAATGTTCTATAAATAATATTGAATAATATATAATATTGAAAAATGAAAAAAAAAATCTGTCAAAGATTGATTATCGTACTTAATGTCTACGACACTAACAATTGCAATTGATGTCAGAGTAAAAAAGCGATTTACATTTCTCGCATTCAAAAAAATAAATGCTGAGTTATACTTTATTCTGGAATTTTTCTCGTTGAAGCAAAAGTGAGGAGCCCAGGTGACGTCGAACAGTCTCTGTTGTGGTCGGGGAGACTCGGAGAAAATATTCTAGCTTAGAATCTGGTATACAACACTTATCATTACAAGCTACTAGACACCACAGCTTTCAACGGCCTTACTAGCCACCGCAGCAGGTTTGGTTTGATAGGTTTGATCCGAAGAAATATTTACTGCATTTATCGAGGTAAGTATACTTTACTTCATAAAAAACGCCGTAAATATTAAAAATAATCTTCGTCTGGTTGTGAAAATCCATCCTAGGATACTCTTAGGTTTTTACTCCTAGGATCGTACTTCAGAACTTCCGTCGTACTGGTGTTGTGGTAAGCTGCGTTATATATCATGTGATATCATGTGCTTCCATCGTAGTATGCCTGCTGCGGTTGTGTTGTCTAGTAAGGCCGTTGAAATATCATGTGTTGCGCTTATGGTGTTAGGCGCTTGCGTTGTCCTGTCATCTCAAAAACCCTGGAATACTGTCTAGTAATACTATACCAGATTTAAGTGGTGAATGATAGACAACAAACAAACAACTGAGAAAACTGTTGGACAAACAAAAAAAAAACTATATCAATAGCCTAATAAAATCGTTTTAAGCGGTAACATCATGCATACTGAAACGAAAAGGTTGCTCATAATTGAATATGTTCTATTTAACCACTTTGATGTTGCAAGAGATAATTAAAAAATCATCAGTTGACAGTTTTCAAAAAAAGAAAGATTGATAAATAAATTATATGATGATAAAATGATTATAGTAGGCCGAGTACACCCGGGATAAGGAGACCTTTCCCTGTTTGGAGAAGGAAATGTCTTCAAACGAATGTGAATTGAATCTTAGATTAAGCTACCTCATTAGTAGTAAGCAATACGGCCAGGCCATCCTTGTTGAATAAAAAAAAAAGTTATAGTACATCATGTAACAGATTAATTACTGCTGGGAACAACACTGTTGGGTCTGAATTAAACCTCAAGAAAGCAAACTGACATAATATCGTTAGTAACTGTTAGATAAATTGAAAGGTATAAAACAATTTGATTGTAAATCATTTGACGAACAAGGAATGAATTAATGATTAATCATAAGATAGCTTTTTATCCATTCCTGATACATCTTTATAACATCTAATTTATTAACTAAATAGTCTGCCTTCCTAATTGCTCTAGACTGGGGATCGGGTCTCGCACGACTAAACAAGCACTTGACCGAGAGCTTGGAACCATCCGATGGAAACTTATTTGAAATGCATAGCGTACAGCAAAATAGCAACAATAGTTTTTGACAAACAATGAAAGAAAACAATTTATTGTTCATTTAATATATTCCAGGCTGCAAAATCAGATCAGTACATGGAACAAAACAGTGTTTTTGAGCATATCAACTACAACGAATCCATGCATTATTCATACATTCGCGATAGTTTTCCTTTTCCATTCCATTAACTGCATAATTATCAAAATTCTACAAAACATCTTCCTGCCCGACCTTCTGATCGCAGTGTACCATCGCTATTCATGCATAAAATACTCATAATAAATACACCCATCGCATTGATTACATATGATCCACCATTACGGCCCCCCCAATGACCGTATCCATCCACTTTGCAGTCGTGCTGACGTTTGGATGGATGAATAAATTCGATTACCAACCAACGGACAACGGCTGGCACGGTGATTTGCCATTCACAAGTGACCGAAAGCGCACAGCCTCGCACGTACGGTCGAGGGTACCTGCAATAACCGAACACACACCAGACAACGGGCCCGGGTGTCGAATGTTGAAGTTCAGAGAAATGGATAAAGTTTTCGTACGCCAAACCATTCGGGGAAGTAACGAAGCAAGCGCAAGCCCGGCGGTTCATTTTTCTTCTCTTATTGCACTTTTGCCGAATCTTTCCGTCTCGGAATGCCAAAATTCCGTCTAGACGGTAGTTGCTGTGCTTTGGGCCGTGGTTTAGACGCGGGGACAGCGCCATGGCACGGGGACAAGGATGTTGTGGGAAGATAAATTCCAATTATAAAAAAAAATAGCATCGTCTGCAAGCGGTCGGGTGCAATGGTGGATGGTGCTGGTTGAACGTCGGTGTCCTCTTCCCGTTTAGCTTTTGGCATCCGGGTTTTCGGTCGTCCGGTTGTCGGAGCGTTTAAGCTGCTCACAAATCGTATCAGGTGCCGGTAACTGTACGGGGCAGCCCGATCTGTCACGGCAACCGAAGTGAGATGCCGCTAGCAGAAGGACAGCAGAAAGACCACCGAAGCGCGAAGGCGAAAGCGAGAGTGAAGTTGCATTTTACAACCGAGACGGAACTCCGATTAGACCGTAATATGCTCCGTCTGTCGTGCTTGTCGTGCTGCCCGACTGCATCTCTCTGTGCATGTGTGCGGCTGGGTGCGGGTGTGTGTGCGTGTCAGCTTCCGAGACGATAAAGGAAAACCCCTTTTTTCCGAATAAATTACACCAGCGCCCGACGCCTGACGGTGAATATGCAACAATGGCAAATGCGCGTTGATCGGGATGAAAGGCAGTAGATGGTCGTTGGTGCAAGTACGGGCAAACTTGGGAAATAATCTCATTCGCGAAACGTGCAACGATGCATTGTGCACACGGTACGCGGCACTACTTTGTACTTGAACGTGAACTTGTCGTACGCGCGTAGCTCTTCCCGTGCGGCCATTGATTTATGTTCGACCATTCCATACCGGCGTACCACGTTATGGGTGGCGATGATTGTGTCTGGCACGCAGTGTCGAGCTTGAAACGGATAGAGTCCGCAAAGCTTTGTTATGCTAATGGAAAGCTTCCCGGTTCTCTTAGGTACGTGATGGGGTGTTTTTTTTTTTTTTGGCAGATAAAGGACATCCCAGAGAACATCCCGAGCGGTAATAAATTTAGTAATGGTTCGTGTGTCAACGACAGCTGGCCCGATGACGGGCATGCTTCGCGAGGATGATTGGTTGTCGGCGTTGTTTCGGAAGTGCTAAATCTGTTCACTTTACTGCTCCCACGAACGCGTGAGATTCGTGGTTACATGATACAGGGTGCATTTTTGTATTTCAGGACAGATAACGGACCGATTGAATTGATTGAGATTAGCTCCACGTTGAAGTTTTTTGTGTAACATAATGTAAGGAGATGCGTTCTTTATCTGTCGCTTCTCAGCTAATGGACCAATTGATTTTCTAGCCGCAGATAGTCTGATTTCTTTCAGATAAGTACCTAAGGATCCATAATGGAGCGTGGTTCTTCATTGGGGTTGCAGAGCCCTGGGAATTTGAGGTTCCTTCCCTTTTTGCACTGTGAAGCGGTACGACCCGACTGGTACACGGAGCGATCCATAATGTTCGTCGTGGAGTAGTTACACACGAAGTAGTACGCATCCATCTGTCCATCCTTCCAGTACCACATGGAGCAGCCCACCTTCGTGCTACGATCACTAGCGATCTGTGTGAAGTGACCGATGGGTTTTCTGGGGGGCAATGCAATTATTTTGGTCAATCTCGGGAGATTCACCCACAAAACAGCCGTATCGTCTCTTACCCACTGTACGATGTCGGATACTTGGCAATGTGGGCCGGGCGTGCATCCAAATATTCACCCCACCAGCTCGAGATGAACTTATGGATCAGGTCCTTCTCCGTGAACCGATAGCCAAAGAACTGCGTGATGGCAATGTTTTGGCCCGCGTACGGGAACTTGTCCGTTGCACGGCACCTATCATGGCCATAGTTGCACGAGCGAGCGTTCGCATCGGCCAGCTGAGCAAGCTCCTCATCCCAAGTAAGCGTTGGCATTTTGACCGCTCCCGGGTAAGGCGATATCTTTCCCAGCGCAATGTTTGACCGGTTCAGATTGTGTTCGTCCAAAATGAACGATTGTAGTGTGCGCGATAGAGGGACCTTCTTGGCGTTTTTCTTTCTGTGACAGGTTGGACCACCGTGAAACGGTGGTGGATTGCATCCGACGTGAGGACCTCCGCGGGGGCACAGGTCACTTCGGCAGTACTTACCGCCCGCAACAACCTCCGCAAGGACAAAAAGAATGACAGAGACTTAAACAGAAAGAGAGAAACAAAAAAAAGGAAAATTACTTATCGAAAGATGGAAGATGCAGCTATCAAACTTACCACATGCTACCCAGATGGCCATTGTAATCGTAGTGATAAGACGTTCAATAGCTCGAGCAACATTTATACGAGTCAAAGATTTTCTGTTCGGGAAAGTAAGATGATCTCGTTAACTTCATCGCACAAACGTATCGATGGATCGGTTCAGCTGTTCTAACAAAGCTTTCTCGCGTAATCATTCTTTCGCTTCAACAACCGAGGGTAAGCGGAATGGATCGAAGCGAAGAAAGATTAAGCAAATATGCATAAACGCAACTGCAGTGTGTAGCGGAGGTGTTTACTTTTGTAGGATGATGATGATGATATGAAGTGAAATGTTTCATAGAGTAACTGCGTTCCAATGCAATTGTTTCCAAACCGTTTGCATTGTTGCTGATCGTTGGTGGTTTGAAAAGATGAAATAAAATGTTTCAGTCATTCCAGCGGTGTGTTTGTACTGTATACATTTAGGCGTTTAAATGCGATCTGCTTGACATGATTCCGTACGTTCGCTTTGTTTGCAACACACGGGAAATTAGTTAAATGCAAATAAAATGATCATAATAGTGATAATAATGATGAATAATTCTTTTTAAAGGTTGAGTCTAACGTAACTTCCGTGCTTAATTTCCTCTTTTATATGATGATTCTCGCTTAAAGGAAATTGTTAACGAAATTAATCTACGAAGACTAAATTGGCGTTCGTTTGGTTTCGGCTCTTAAGCAATACTAACTTTCTCTTCCCTTTTCTCTTACTAACTATTCTTCACTCTCTTTCTAATTGGGATCGCTCGTGGCGGGTGTTTGCAGTTATAACTTCAATACTTCCGCTGTTGGATTCTATCTAAATCCTTAACAGAAATACTACAACCTATTCCGTATATGTAAAAAAAATGGGAGTGAAATAGACAGAGATTAGTTGTGGCATAAATATAGATTAAATAGGCTTTATTATCATTTTTTTCTTCACGATGGTTGGCTAATCCCTTACGTCTTCCAGATGGTCTTTTATATGTGAAATAATTAGCCCAAGGTGGTGAAGAGCTCTAAAAAGTCTCCGAATCTTCAACGCGTTTGATCTGACGAGAGAAAATGCGGCATTCGTTTTAAAAATCAACTGGCACATGCCAAAATTGTTGCTCAAAATTGAAAAACTGATAAAACTATTTTTTTTACTGCGTAGTAAATGACAGAAATGAAGTTACTGAAGCTACTGTTAGCACAAATTTAGTTATACAATCGTCATCTTATTTAGAACTTTCTTTTTCTTAAGGTTAACTTTTTATTAGAACCGAGTAGATTCGGATCGAACTCTAGGTGCAAATAGGTTCAGTAGGTGCAAACGTTGATACCTTTTATTATTATTATATTTTTTATTATATACCTATTTATGATACAATAGGTGCACACTGCCATAAGCGACTTCGCTCCGTGGCGGTTCAGTAGGCAAATAAATTTCTTAATGTTACATTGACGAAATCATGACTCTCTAATGTCTCAGAATATCAGAGAAAAATATATGATTTTTGTTAACATTTTACCCAAAAACAGCTATTTTTGAGATCCCGTCGGGAATCGCGCTTTTTGTCCTGGAGCCATGGGCTTAAGTTGCTTTTCGCTCGAAATAAATTTTTGGAGGTTTTCACAATTTTTTTTATAGGAAAGTTATCGTAGATTTTCAAATGTTTTAGAAGAAACGTATGGTAGCTCTTGCTTTTTATACCATTATAGCTGTGACACTGTGTAGCAACACGTCATGCGAGTCAAACAATGAAGTTTTCTTTATTGGAATTTGGGCTTTGCCAAAACCTTAATTAGAGAGGTTTCGCAGTATTGCACCGCAAATATTCTAACATGTTTCTTTTGTTTAAATGCTTATCAAAATAAATGCTAATCGTAATCTGGATCGCTTTTATTTTAAGCGTTGAATAAAATGACACTTTTCGACAATATATTTACTTCAACATTTCCATTCTTTGGACTGTCTACAATGTAAGAACCTGCAGTAATCAATTCGAAATTGCTGTCGGTGTCGAGTAAATGCGTTCGTGTTTCGAACACAACCCGGGATATTGTCTAACGTCGCCGGTAGTGCATCCAGAGGCTGGCGCACCCTTCACATACACCGGCTGGCCAACCATGTTGCTAAACGAGTAGTTGCACAAGAAGTAAAACACATTGTCGTCCACTTCGAGCCACTGTTGTGCGGAGCATCCGACCTTCCACGTACGATCACTAACCATCTGCGTGAAGTGGCCGATTGGGGGTCTAGAATGGCAAAATGCTTGAAGTCATCGCACGACAAATTAACGTTGCCCGTTGAATAACGCATACTCACTCCGGTTCTTCGGAAGGGAATTCATCCAATTGTTGCTGTTTCGTTGCCTTGTGCTCACTCCACCATTGGTTAATTTCCTTCACCACCAGCTCCCTGATGCCCTTACGTGCGCCACTATAACGATAATATGCGATGTTTTGTCCCACGAACCGGAATTGCTCCGTATTTCGGCACTCGTCGTGGTGGAAGAGACAGGAACGCACATTGTGTGCTGCCTGGTTGGCAAGCTCGATATCCCACACCAGTTGTGGCATACGGGAGGCAGAAGCAAACGATCCCAACTGTCCGCTGGCTAGCAGCGAACGCAACTTGTTATGCTCGTGTAGAATAATCGTTTCTCCCTGCAGGG
Source organism: Anopheles marshallii (assembly GCF_943734725.1). Lineage (NCBI taxonomy): Eukaryota > Metazoa > Arthropoda > Insecta > Diptera > Culicidae > Anopheles > Anopheles marshallii. The sequence continues at coordinate 53,866,318 of NC_071327.1, forward strand.
TTAGGTTCACATTAGATGCTTGCTTTCCACTGCATGCGGGCCCACCTTGAACAAGTGCTGGCCTACAGCCCACATTCGTCAGCCCCGGTTCACAGTAATCCGCTTCACAGTACTTATTCGTGGCAAGTTGGTGACTAGCTGGCAAGGCACCCAGCACAAAAAAGGTGGCTGGAAGTAAAAGATACAGTCGAACACTTTCACTATTATGCACAATTTTCCACCTCTACTGGACATACCAAGCAATGAATAAAACATGCCGTCTACGGTTGAAGGTGATCTTCTAAACGAAAATGCAAGTAACGTTAGGAAAGCACACCTTTATATGCAACAGCGGTTTGCGTGTGTTTGTGAGGAGTGACGTTACAAATTGCAAATGCAATTTAGAGTTTAGTTATGGGACAGAAAATACCACAAAAAGGGAAAATCGTAAAGATAATGAGCAAATTCCAATCACTACAACGCGCTACCTTTCCCATCTTGGTTTGTAGATCGTAAAACGAATAGGTTTAACTAGACTGTGAATATAAATACGTGTAATAACGGGTTTCTTATCTTTAGCTCCGGTGGGTAACAGTAACACAAACGTCTTCTTGAGTTTTAGGTAAAATTCATATTGTTTTATAACTAAGGTAAATATCTCAGAACAAACCTCGTAATTATTAATCCGTTATATTCTCGTCATATTCAAAATCTGCAGGGGCTCTATATGTTCGGCCAAAGTTGGCACGCAAAGGTGCAATAATTTCGCCAACTTCAATGCCTAGCAGATTGAACAACTGTTTCAGTTTGACAGATAGGTTTTGCTATAGCTGCTATAGCTACATGGTTTCCTAATAATTCATGGCGATACTTCGACAAACACATGATGCACGCTTGACAACAGCTGTGTTCAAGGGTGACCTCGTTTAGGCGAGATGCAAAAAAAAAACAACAAGCAGATAATGCATTCTTGTCTAAAATCAGCTAAAATTTGTCATAATTGCAGGAAATAAGAAATTAAGAGATGCAATACAGATGACCTGCGTGGTATCATTCGTAACTGTTGGATATGCAGCCCGCTGGTACTATTGAATGGTGATCTCTAGCTTAAGTTACGGCCCCCAGCATGTTCCCAAAGTTCTTGCGAGAGCGCCCGAAGACTTGGCCCTACCATTGCGGTCTCAACAGATGAGCACAAGACTATTCGTTCCCGACGTTCCCGACTGTACCACACACACGTTAAACTGAAAGCATCTGGCGTAAGAAAGATATTTGATCGATTCTTACCTATAGCATCGATCACTCACGACAAATACATACGCACGCTACAGATAAAATCTATAACTGATAAGCATCTGGAGAGAGATAAAAGTTCACTACCAACACAACGAACGCCTGCGCAAAACCAATTTAAGCAAATACGCACACACACACACGAACGATACGTGATTAGATTAGTAATATACTAATAAATTACTAGATTGTCACTTTGGTGATTAACTAACCAAAGGTATCAAAGTCCATTCTTCAACAGGCGACCAAACAAGTCAAGCGTTTTCGAGCAACAGTACAAGGCCTTCAAACTTATTCGTTAATCGTAAGTTTCGTGTCTAGCCAAACACTGAGATCCTCGATGGAGGAAACACGATTAATGTCGATTCCACAAATATCTCCGTATCTACAAAGAAAGATGTTGGTAGAACTACGAAAAGATCAATCGGAATACTATAGATTGCATATTTGATAGACAGTGTCTACTTGACGGCCAATGGAAATGTTTTCCAACACTGACGAGACAAGAGACATGAGGTTAGACGAGGAAGATCGTTGCGGCATAAAGTCATGCCGATGAGGAGAAATGTAAATAGATACACAAGAAAGAACTGAGGAAAGGATAACGTATTCAAAAATCTTGAATTGAGCAGGGAGAGCACAAAGCCACCGAGTTACAATCATCACTCCTACCTCCCTTCTTATGTAATGGACTTCATCATTGATAACCACATCACAGGTCGGAATGACTTCAACAGGAGTATAGGAGAGGCATTCAGAGATAGGTAACGAATTGTTACCGGGGGTGAAAAATACACTCAAAAAATTGGTTACACTTGGCCAGCAAATTACTTTGCTCGCCGGGAATATACGCCGACGCATCATCCACGGTAATGAGGATAGGAAATGGAAAGAGTTATCTTGGGCTTTCCAGTAGCGCCAGAATGTTCTCAGGTGAGAAGAGAAACGATCTTGAATTCGTGTCTGGAAGCATTGTGATGCCAACGATTTTGAACACAATGAGGATAATGTGGATTACGGTTGCGACGGTTTTGATCCGGGATGCGCGTTCCCCCGGTGGTTGGGGAACCGTAGAAATAGTTAGAAATGCCTTAAGCGCAGGGTGATAATCCGGGGGTGCTAATAAATAATCGCTACGATCCGGGGGTGGGAAGATGTCGCCAATATACAACACTAAGCGTTGAAATTTGATGCACACTCATACAAGTTCAAGTGATGGATAATTGTGTTGAACGGTTGAACTGGAGAGATTAGCCGCGCAAGCGAAAAGCACTCCATCCCCACGACGACAAACCAATACATATAGCCAAGAATATATAGTAGGAAATTGGGTACAGATACATCACACATGATTGACCACCCATTTGAGTATTTGTCAATAATCTTAATCGATGTAAGGTTTCGTTGGCGATGATTCCAAGAATTGACAATCTTCACTGATCGATAATGTTCCGCTTATCTGCTTTATACGATATGCTATAATTCAAGCGGCAGAAAGAAGTATAAATACTCCCCGTCTTTCCAAATGACTTCAAACCTGTTTCGGTGTGGTCCAGACGTGAGCCAGCTCAGTACATCATCAGCACAATGTTCCGCTTTGTCCTTGGTATTAATCACTCTCGATTGGATCAGTTAACGTGAGTACTAATACACAACTTCCATCTCTTTCTTTTGCAGCATCACTCCTTTTGGTCGGTCTATTCGATCACATCTACTCGATCGACTACTGTACGGCCAACCTGTGCCCGAGCGGAGTACCGAATGTCGGCTGTAATCCTCCGCCACAGACAGGAGGCCCCAGCTGCTTCGGACAATCTCCGGCAGTGGTGCCCATTACGGCGCATCTGCAAACAATCATCCTTGAGCTGCACAACAGACACCGTTCCCAGATCGCGTCCGGAGGAGTGAGTCCGTTCTTCCCGGCTCAACGCATGCCCACCCTGGTCTGGAATGATGAGTTGGCCTCACAGGCGGGACACAATGCACGGTCCTGTGTGTTCCAGCATGATGCCTGCCGCAACACGGTAGACTTCGCGTGGGCTGGTCAAAATCTGGCCATTAAGCAGTTCTACGGACAGACCCTCACCGTGGAGAGCTTGATCGAGGATTCCGTACGCATGTGGTGGGAAGAGCATTTCGATACGTCCACCGCGCACATCGATAGCTACCCGAGTAACCATGTAGGGTGAGTAATGGAAGACTAGAGCTAGAAGATCGTGTATGATGCTATAATGAGACCTCAACTTTCCCCCCGACAGACCCGCTATTGGACACTTCACGCAAATGGCAAGCGATCGTACCTGGGCCGTGGGATGTGCCATGCAGAACTGGTTAGAGGATGGCATTTGGATCACGTACTACTTTGTGTGCAACTACTCGTTCACCAACATCGTTAATCAGCCGGTGTATGTACGAGGAACTACTGCCTCGGGATGTACGACTGGTGTAAACCCGCACTATTCAGGTCTGTGTTCGGAGAACGAGGTAGTTCAGTCGGTGCCATGAACGGGTTTGACCTTCGGTATCAGTACAGATAATCATGCTGTCGTAAACTTCAAAATTGCAATAAAACAAGTGTTTGAATCAATGAAATGAGGAATTAACGAAAGAGCAGCATGGGAAGTAGCCCTTGCTGCCACAACAATCTGATTACGAAATAAGAAACAAACGAATGTTTTGGTCTTGACGGAACGAAATTCAATGATAAGATCTGTACTGTTTGTTTCGCGTTTCTAAATAAGTAGTTCGCACTACTGTTACGTGTTATGGGTGACACTACGATACTTTGGCAGTTACACCTCCAGCGAGGAGATTAGTGGGTCAATACCTACCACACATATAGGAACAATAATATTATTGCCAGAGATCAAAGAAGTCCAATAAGGATATCATCTTTTAGCGTAAAAATGCAGTCAAGTCTCCCTAAGGTATTATCTCCAAAAATAGCAAGTCTCTGTAAGATGAACATTTTTGACAGTCCCTTCATTTTCGATACATTTTATGTCTCTCAAAGCTGCAAAGTATCCCTAACATGGCATTCTCTACGCTTCGCATGATGTTTTTACACCAATGTCTCTCTAAGGTAGCCGTGTTTTGGTGGATGTCAATGATAGCTTTAAGACTTTTGCCATAAAATGGTATGCCATCCCATTATCTTTGTTTCCCGAAACTGTAAATCTCTCTAAAATAGCGGTCTCTTTCGCTTGCAGGGTATAGAGACTTAACTGTACACCGAATTTTAACTACTGCAAGCCAAGACAAGACGACAGACAAGACGACAGTGCGTTGAGATTAGAGATGACGCTACAACTGTTTCCAGGTCTTGGGCTACTGCAGGAGTGCCTAAACCACTCACGGCCTAAACCACTCAGTGCCTAACAAAACATGGCTGACGCATCAACGCCTTCACACCATCTCTATCAGAACTGACCACGGCTTCTAAGTCCATATGAAGGACATTATAGTGTATGTACATGCAGTACAAGTGTGTTTATACTCTGTATAGACTTATTATCGAGTACACTCGGGAAAAGGTGCTTCCGTACGATGAGGGAAGGAAATCTCCCCCATCCTCGTAGCTATAAGTTGTTTTGTTGTTAAAATGTTACGTAATAAGAACAGTTCATAAGATAAACGGCCTGCCGTTCGTCCTTGATTAAAATAATAATTATACTCTTTGTGTCTTAATATTGGGAGGATTATCTAAGGCTAAGAACACTGGTTATATTGAAGTGTACAAATGTATTGACACAGTTTAAAATTTAATCTTAATAAAGTGACTAAAAAAACATGGTCTTGTATAAAGAAGTAACACAAATTCTTTATTGGCAAACCCGAAAAATTAAGTTTGATTTTGCGTCGGTCAGAGATGCAGTTCGCTAGATTCACTGTACATATCGAGAGGCTATTACAAAGCACGCCATTGAATAACTATCACCTTGATGTCTCTACAAATTTCAAAATTATTTACCAGTTTTAGAAAGTATACTATTAGTTTTAGTGGTTAGAAAGAAAAGTTATACCTTCCACGGTATCCACCGAAAAGGATTTCAGGAGAACAGCACTTAACACAGGGTTGCTCTACTGTGTTACTCCTCTACGGAGATCCAGTATCCATTCGGTACTGGATCGATCGACTCCTGGGGCGAGCATAGTCCACTTAATTCTTCAATTGGGTTTGGTCCCGTAGTACATCCTGAGGCGGTAGTTCCGTTTTTGTATGTGGCACGATCGACGACGTTCGTGACGGCATAGTTACAAACAAAGTAATACGTTTCCGAGTCACCATCCAACCAGTGCTGCATAGCGCATCCTAGTTTGTCAGTTTGATCACTCGCCATCTGAGTGAAATGGCCTATCGCTGGTCTGAAACAGATGGAAGATTAAGGAAATCCAATACAAAAGAAAAGCACTCACTACATTTACCCTGTGTATTTTAATGGATAGCTATCAAGTAGCTCTTGCGTGGTGACTTTATATTCACTCCACCAGGTATTGATGGCGTTCGTAACCATCTCTTCAGACGCTACTGTCGAGCCAAACTTATTCAGAATTATGTTCTGTCCGGCGAATGCGTACACATCCGTGTTACGACAACTATCGTGTACATCGACGCAGCTACGAGCATTGTGGCCAGCTTGCTTTGCCAGTTCCGTATCCCAGGTAATCGTAGGCATGCGAGTCGCGGGAAGGAAAGATTCCAACTGACCCAGGGCAAGCTGAGATCGACGTGTGTTGTGCTCGTACAGTATCAAAGACTGGATATTCGAGTCTAGTACTACTTCGGCAGCACTCTTGCCTTCGCATGCAGGACCACCGGTTTCTGGAGGAGGATTACAGCCGACGTTCTCTACTCCTACATAGCAGTAAGTTGTTATGCAGTAGTCAGTTTGTGCTTGTAGGCCACTGACCAAACAGCATGCGATCGTCACTAACAGAAGAAAAGAAGAGATGCTTAGCCCATGACGTTGAATTAGCGGCATATAAAAGCAGCAATGTATCGTTCTACCGAATATCCAGATCACCATTCTTTAAGCACTTGTTTCCAGCCGCTGGTTCAGATAACTATTGAGTGATGCTTGTGCATCACCCGATCTTTTTATATCGTTTTATAGCAAATAACAAGCGTTGTTTCAAAACCGAACAAAGAATAAGCCATTTTTTTTAAATACACTGTGTGTTGTGTTTTAACTAACATCACCACACGTTGGCACGAGTGCAAGTGAACAAACATTCTGCATCCCATTCCCGTTTTCGCAGAATTGGTACTTCATCTGGATGGAAGATTTGCGTTCAGCAACGAAGCGAAAGTTCTGGAAATATAATGCACAATCCAATGCAGTAGAACAATGGTTGAGGATGTTTTTGTGAGCTCTAAGGAGCAAGCAACTGTCCACCCAACTGGTCATGCTAGTGCAGAATAAATAATTGTCCAAACTGGTTTAGATTGACATTAGATGTTTGTTTTAATTGATCCTTCCTTCAAGACGTCCAAAATAGAAAGTTTAGTTGCTGTTCGTCGTTGCAGACCGTTCGACGTACTTCGCACCACCAAGACAAGATCTTTGGGTTTCAGATCCTCCACTTCCTCAAGCCATTTATTCGTTATTGTTAAATCGGGGTTGTATTACTTCAGCCACCTTTGCCAAAACTGGTCTGTAATGTACTTCGCTAGGTTCCAGCTATTTCTAAGAGCCGAATCAGTATGATGGTAGTGGCGACCGGTCTTCATACGAACGGAACGGACCAAAATCCCATCCGGACCAATCTCCCATAGAAAGGACTAACTCAATCCGGCTACGAGGCAAAATAAGTCGATACAACCACGATACTATGCGATATACGGTCGTTCTTGCGAAAAAAATAAACTACTTCTAAGAGGACCCCGTTTTCTACGTCTTGTACTCTGTCTTGCACCATCTAAGTTACGCATTAGAAACTGATTGAGTGTTAAGAATTCTTGGCTGATTCTAATGGCATGGTCAGTTAATGGCTTAGAGTTTATCAACGCTTCTGATTGTTACAGCATTGTTTCGAGCGTTCCATTGTCCGGTTACCGTGGCGCATCTATCAAAGTACCGACTGCGGTTTTCACTGTTGAGTTGTTCACATGTTGAGATACGCGCTATGGTACTGGCAACAACCGGTTCACAACCAGCTACAACAATCTTGTTGCTTAGAATGTTGACGTCTAATCCTAAACGATGGCAGCAACTTTCATCGACCACTCCGCCACCAACATGTTGCGGAACTATGTTGCCCACAGCCAAGTGGAACCAATGCCTCACAAGTTGAACGGCTGTTTCAATTTGTCACACATGTTTTGGAGATGCTTCGAAAAACACTACGGCGAGGTCCGTTCGACAACAGTTGTTTCAACAGTAGCTTCGAGCAGGCGAGATGCAAAATAAGGAAAACATTAAGCTAATGTATTCGTGCTTATATCAGCACAAATTTGTCACAGTATATTAGTTACGTGAAATTGGCTGATCGTTTAAGAAAATAAGATATGTTTTGGTATACATATGGCATATGGGGTGATATGATCACGTGTATCGAGAAGATATTATTGTCGTACAAAATGCAAGAAATAATGTTTATAACTGCAAACGATGGTGGCAGGAAAAAAAATTGGAATACCTTGCCAAAAAGTGAAGGGCTTCAAAATTTTCAAGAAAATATCAACTATTCTTGATTATTCCACCCAAAAGTTTAAACGCTTTACTCGTATAATTTTCAATTGATTAACAACAATGTATCATCATCTTTTTAAAGTAAAAGATACAGTTAGTACTATTATTCCGGAACAGTAACTCCACTTTTGGACAAACGTCACATTCGTGCTTTATTGCAGTGCATTGGATTAGTTGTAAACAGGGTTAATTTTTTCAGCCGGTGAGCACAGTCCGCTCAGCGATGCAAGCGGGTTGCGTCCCGTAGCACAACCGGAAGTAGGCTTTCCAGTCTTGTATACTGCAGTACCTACCACGTTCGTTACCGCGTAGTCACAGACAAAGTAGTACGTTTTCCACTGCCCATCCAACCAGTACTGCATAGCGCATCCAATCCTAGCGGTTTGATCACTTGCCATCTGGGTGAAATGTCCGATCGCAGGTCTAAAACAGGTGCAAGTAAGCTTAATATCAAGTGAAATCTGTTCAAAGTGGTATAATTATGACACACACCCTGTGTATCCCGATGGATAACTGTTAAGTTGAGATTGCTTGGTATCACTATATTCATTCCACCAGCCACTGATAGCTTCCTTAACCAGTTGGGCAGTGGTTTTGGTCATGCCGTAAAACTTGGATAGGGCAATGTTCTGTCCAGCCCATGCGTACACAGGCGTATTACGACAACGATCGTGCCCATAGACGCAGCTACGAGCATTGTGACCAGCTTGCTTTGCCAGTTCCGTATCCCAGGTAATCGTGGGCATTGCTTTTGCTGGCAGGAACGACGGACAGGATGCACACGGCGCCAACTGACCTAAGGCAAGCTGGGATCGACGTGTGTTGTGCTCGGAAAGAATCAAACTCTGCAGATTGGAGTCCATTACCACTACGGCCGGACTCTTGCCGGCGCAGCTAGGTCCACCGGTTGCTGGAGGTGGATTACAACCGACGTTCGGTACTCCTGGACGACAATAAGTTGTGGTGCAGTAGTTCGTTTGCGCCTGAAGGCCACTGACTAAGCAGCATGCGATCGCCACTAATTGAGGAAGGAAGGTTATGTTCAGCTTTAAATATCCGGTATCTCCATTCAGTATCGATCTACCTACCGAATATCCAACTCGACATTTTTATAGCTCCTAATGGCACTTCAGTTTCCAGTACACTGCCTGGAGACACTTGTGTAGATCGCTCGTTTTATATCGTTTGAAAACAAACAATACTTGTGCTGAAAACCAACACCAACCAAGCGGTTGTATTGTAATTTACGGTTTGCATGTATTTTTCGTCTAGTATGATTCCAAGTGAATAAACAAGCTGCATCCATTATTGCTCCCATTTTCGTAACAGAAAACTCATCACGACTACACTCATCGCGTAGATTTTCGCTGAACCGTAAATTCTTCAAATATAAAGCTCACTACGAGTGCTGTGCATTTCATCACAACCATCACAAGTGATTTATTAGTAGACGCTTTTAGTATGTATTAAAACCACAATTAAAATGCTGTCTTCTGTTTCGGAATGTTACAGTATTAAAGCAGTAATACAGAAATCTAACTGAATTACTTTAATTACCAAACTAATAATGCATTTACTGAATTTCATGCGTAGATCATAACATTTAAAAGAGGTGAAATTATCGGCCTAATATAATCTTATCCAGTTGTTTATGCAGTGTGTTTATCCAGCATGTTGATGTTGTTCATATACACGGCACAACAAAACAGACAACCGTCTGCAATGATGTACACTTACGAACATTCCATCCATGACAGAATTGAGATCCAAGGTATACGACTTAAAAATAAACAACTTTTGTGAGGAATTGTGATAATGTGGGTGGAAGTGTATTGCAGATCAATCAAATTAAGAATTCAATACACTATTTCCGTGTTTTCGTGAAGTGCATCACTCCCAAATTGACATTTTTTACTGATATGTACCTTTGTACCTTGTGGAATTGAGCAATAGTGGTCTTAAGTAGATCCACATGTAGATACAAATGCTTGGGTTGATGGTAATAAATTATTCAATTCTACGAATATATAGCAGGAAATTGGGTACAGATACACAACGCACGACTGCCCACCCATTTGAGTATTTGTCAATAATCTTCATCGACGTGAGGTTGCTTTCCTAGAAATCACAATCTTCGTCTATCGATAATGTTCCGCTTATCTGCTCCATAAGAGGTCTAATGCTATGGTTCAAGCGGCAGAAAGAAGTATAAATACTCCCCGTCTTTCCAAATGACTTCAAACCTGTTTCGGTGTGGTCCAGACGTGAGCCAGCTCAGTACATCATCAGCACAATGTTCCGCTTTGTCCTTGGTATTAATCAATCTCGATTGGATCAGTTAACGTGACTACTAATACACAACTTCCATCTCTTTCTTTTGCAGCATCACTCCTTTTGGTTGGTCTATTCGATCACATCTACTCGATCGACTACTGTACGGCCAACCTGTGCCCGAGCGGAGTACCGAATGTCGGCTGTAATCCTCCACCACAGACAGGAGGCCCAAGCTGCTTCGGACAATCTCCGGCAGTGGTGCCCATTACGGCGCATTTGCAAACAATCATCCTTGAGCTGCACAACAGACACCGTTCCCAGATCGCGTCCGGAGGAGTGAGCCCTTTCTTCCCGGCTCAACGCATGCCCACCCTGGTCTGGAATGATGAGTTGGCCTCACAGGCGGGACACAATGCACGGTCCTGTGTGTTCCAGCATGATGCCTGCCGCAACACGGTAGACTTCGCGTGGGCTGGTCAGAATCTGGCCATTAAGCAGTTCTACGGACAGACCCTCACCGTGGAGAGCTTGATCGAGGATTCCGTGCGCATGTGGTGGGAAGAGCATTTCGATACGTCCACCGCGCACATCGATAGCTACCCGAGTAACCATGTAGGGTGAGTAATGGAAGACTAGAGCTAGAAGATCGTGTATGATGCTATAATGAGACCTCAACTTTCCCCCCGACAGACCCGCTATTGGACACTTCACGCAAATGGCTAGCGATCGTACCTGGGCCGTGGGATGTGCCATGCAGAACTGGTTAGAGGATGGCATTTGGATCACGTACTACTTTGTGTGCAACTACTCGTTCACCAACATCGTTAATCAGCCGGTGTATGTACGAGGAACTACTGCTTCGGGATGTACGACTGGTGTAAACCCGCACTATTCAGGTCTGTGCTCGGAGAACGAGGTAGTTCAGTCGGTGCCATAAACGGATTTGACCTTCGGTATCAGTACAGATAATCATGCTGTCGTAAACTTCAAAATTGCAATAAAACAAGTGTTTAAATCAATGAAATGAGAAATTGACTAAATAGTAACATGGGAAGTAGCCCTTGCTGCCACAATAATCTGATTATCCGAGACCTTATCATTAGACGACCGCAAATCTTGTTCATTCTTATCTGGACTACTATGAAATTGGAAGCAGACGTAGGTTTCGGCGTTGAATGAAGTTTGAAATTGAAATTGATAAATGACTCACAATGTTTGGTCTTTCATAAGGGAGTAACACAAAGGTTTTTCACCTTTGAATCAATCCCAAACCGAAAGTTAGGATTGATTTTACATCTGGGAGAAATGCAGTCAGCTAGAAGCACTGCTCATATCGAGGAGTTTTCGCGAAGCACCTAATTGAATAGTTTTCACCTTGTAGTATCTACAGATTTCGACTTTATTTACCAAATATAGTTTGAGTTTACTCTCCACAGTATCGACAGCCGTTGCATTCCATGCTTCTGAACAGCACTTAACACAGTTATAGTTCAATATATTATGGTGCAGAATTTGGAAGAGGATTTATCGACTCTGAAGTCGAACACAGTCCGTTCAGTGCGGCAATTGGATTTTGTCCCGAAGTACATCCTGAAGCGACAGTTCCGCTTTTGTAGACAGGACTACCGACGACGTTCGTGACGGCATAGTTACAAACAAAGTAATACGTTTCCCAGTCACCATCCAACCAATACTGCATAGCGCATCCTAGTTTGTCAGTTTGATCACTCGCCATCTGAGTGAAATGGCCTATCGCTGGTCTGAAACAGATGGAAGATTAAGGAAATCCAATACAAAAGAAAAGCACTCACTACATTTACCCTTTGTATCCTGAAGGATAGCTATTAAGTTGATCTTGTGTGGTGACGTTGTATTCACTCCACCATGAATTGATGCCTTCCTTAACCAATTCCTCTGTCGTCTTTGTCATGCCATAAAACTGTGACTGAGCTATGTTCTGTCCGGCCCACGCGTACACAGCTGTGTTACGACAACGATCGTGCCCATAGACGCAGCTACGAGCATTGTGGCCAGCTTGCTTTGCCAGTTCTGTATCCCAGGTAATCGTAGGCATGCGAGTCGCGGGAAGAAAAGATTCCAACTGACCCAGGGCAAGCTGAGATCGACGTGTGTTGTGCTCGTACAGTATCAAAGACTGGAGATTCGAGTCTAGTGCCACTATGGCAGAGTTCCTGCCAACGCATACAGGACCACCGGTTCCTGCAGGAGGATTACAACCGACGTTCGGTTTTCCAGAACGGCAGTAAGTTGTGGTGCAGTAGTCCGTTTGCGCCTGTAGGCCACTGACCAGGCAGCATGCGATCGTCACTAACAGAAGACAAGAAGAGATGCTCATAACATGACTTCCAATAACCAGCATCAGAATTTATCGTTCTACCGAATATCCAACTCGTCATTCTTCAAGCACTTGTTTCGCGGGTTCAGCTTACTGTTGAGTGACACTTGTCCATCCCGGTCTTTTTATATCGTTTCATGACAAACAACATGTGTTGCTTCAAAACCGAACAACGAATAAACCGTTTCAATGAAATTCATTGGGTGTATGGGTATTACCCAATATCCCCAAACGTTAGCACGATTACAAGTGAACAAACATTCTGCAACCATTATTGTTCCCATTTTCGCAGAATTGGTACTTCATCTGGATGGAAGCTTCGTATTCTAAAGTGAAGTGAAATTTCTGGGAACAGCGAGAACAATCTGATCCGGTAAGGAAAGAATTGTCGTTCAGGATGGTTTTGTTAGTTATGAAAAACGACAGTACATTTTAAAATGAAATTACCTTTGTGATATTACGTATTAAAGCTAAACTAAAAGAGTCACCAGTTTAGCTTTTCACTCCTTTTCTTTTAAATTTCACGTTTTTACTTGCGCAGCATTTTCCCTTTGTATGTTGCTCGGGCAGCGTTTCCCCTTAGTACGATAAAATAAATCTGACTTTAGCTTCATCCTAAACCGCTATTTATACCAATTCCTTAACCATCTAATCCTAGCTTACCTTATTTGCTTCCTATGTAGCTTCTAATGTTAATTTATCCTATCCTTATCTTTAACTATTTATTTATCCTATTCTAACCTATGCTGCTTTTCTGCTACCAATCACAACTGCTTCGTTCTTAGTACATATTACCATAGTACTGCTATAATAATTCTATAATTCGTAATTCTACTATAATTCTACTATAATATACCTGTATTTTATTTTACTTCAATATTATGATTGCCTAATGTGCAGGCGCCACACCTTGAAGTATGGAAGGTGAAGTATGTTTGTTTAAATTTTTTTTTTGAATGAGCACTACACGAATAGAACCAATCGATTGAAACATAGATCTTGAAAAATGAAACCTTCTGCTCAATGCCAGGGTAATAATTGTAGCATGTTTATGTTTGACAAAAAAAAACCTTCCGGAACCATTTTGTTTATCTTTCTGTGCGGTTTAATGTTCACTTACAGATGACTAGTCAAGTGCACTTGTATGAGTTGCACTTGAGTGTGTTATGCAGATGGGCACCAGAGAAATCCAACAACCAGCGTTAAACAACCTTTACAGGTTATTTGAGTTGTTATAAAGCTGATTATTAGTACTTTGTATTACGTCTAAAATAGTGATTATGAATGGAATCATATATTTCCTCTTAAACCTGGTAAATTAAACGGCCATTCAACTTGGGCGGATCTCAAATATTCAAACCATAACTTTTCTGACTTTCTTGATTCCTAAGGTTATAAGATTCCAATGGTTTATTAGGGCATAGGTAGATAGGTTAGTAGCAGTTTCAGAGCTGCTGTTTAAACAATTAGAGTTTGTTTTTCGTATCAATGGCCTACTGGTTAGATATTGTATGACAGACATGGCCTACTAAGTCGTTGAGCCAAAAAAATAAAAGAAAGATTTCACTGCGAGTCTTACTATAAAAGCGCCCTCTGTTGGGAAAAAACTGATGAAGACGAAATGATCGTTGATATTGTCGATTAACAGTTTGTTCATTTCATTTAAGAGACTACCTATTGTTGTTGCTCCTCCTATTGTTGTTCTAATAGAATAAGGCAGTCTTTGTAAGTGTATTCTCTTGTAGATAGTAATTTGTGTTGTTTTGAACTGTGCACAAACATCATCAGATTCTAGACAAACAGCTGCATAAATATCATGGTAGGAATAAGGTCATTTGAGGTTTCCTACTATTTTCTTTATATTTAGCAGTATATAATACCGATACAGGAAAATTATTGTCAATAGTGAAGTTACAACAACATTTTTTACAGTTTTATCGTGGGATTGGACATAATACATTGTTTTTCATTCTGCAGATCCCAGTACAATCAATACGTGCCTTGTAGTCAATAGGTTCTTTCTTTGTGTCAGTTCATTCACAGATGTTTAAAAGGAACCCATATCACCTTCATCACCTGGAACCTTAAGGTAGCAGCGTTTACGACGAAAACACACAATGTAAGTTTAAACTCTAGTTCATATTAAAAAGAAACAAACTACTCTGCTTTAAAACAATTACCATTCACCATCACCTCTTTGACACACTCACAGCACACTGTGTGAGTTAGTCTAATAATTTGCGCTTCATCTCAGAACACGTAGCTTTTCTCTAGATTTGGGACTGACAGCTAAAATAGGACCAATAATGGATGCAGATTGTTTGCTCACTTACAAACGTGATAACGTGGGGTGTTGTTGGTTCGCGTTCAATACATACACACAGTGCAAATTCAATAAAACGCTTCATTCGGAGTTCGCTTTTGGAACAACGCGGGTTGTTTGTTCCTAATTGATATAAAACGACCGAGCAACGCAAGTATCACTCAACAGTGAACCGAAGCTTCGACTGGAAACAACAGCAAAATGGCGAGCTGGATATTCGGTAGGTAGAACAATTGTAATGCTGCGTATTAAATTTCCCCGGATGATCAATTCTTTTTCTCTTCCGTTAGTGGCGATCGTATGCTGCCTGGTCAGTGGGCTACAGACGCAAACGAACTACTGCACCACAACTTATTGTAAGACAGGAGTACCGAACGTCGGTTGTAATCCACCTCCAGCAACCGGTGGTATTAGTTGCGCCGGCAAGAGTCCGGCCGTAGTGGTAATGGACTCCAATCTGCAGAGTTTGATTCTTTCCGAGCACAACACACGTCGATCGAAGTTTGCCCTAGGTCAGTTGGCGCCGTGTGCATCCTGTCCATCGTTCCTGCCAGCGAAAGCAATGCCTACGATTACCTGGGATACGGAACTGGCAAACCAAGCAGGCAACAATGCTCGTAGCTGCGTCTATGGACACGATCGTTGTCGTAATACGCCTGTGTACGCATGGGCCGGACAGAACATTGCCATGTCACAGTTTTACGGCATGACCAAAACCACTTCCCAACTTGTTCTGGAGGGTATCAATGGCTGGTGGAGCGAATACAACGTCACCACACAAACTCAGCTGGACGGCTATCCATCGGGTTATACGGGGTAAGTTTGGTAGCCACGAACTTTATACAGGTTAATGATTTTCATTGTAATCTGCTTCATCCTTCCATTTAAGACCTGCAATTGGACATTTCACCCAGATGGTGAGCGATCAAACTGACAAAATGGGATGCGCTATGCAGTACTGGTTGGATGGACAGTGGAAAACGTACTATTTTGTCTGTAACTATGCCGTCACGAACGTCGTCAGTCGTCCGGTTTACAAGAACGGAACGTTTGCTTGTACTACGGGACGCAACCCGATTTCAACAATGAACGGACTGTGCTCAACGGCCGAAAAAATTGTCCCTGTGTACAACTAACCCGAAGAAATCATATTAATAAAGCTCAAGCGTGACAATTGTTGTCCAAAATGAACCGATAATGCGAGATTTTATTATAAATGATATCGTCTGGGCATACAATTAAGCGTGTTGTGACCAGTTACGGTACTACCAATTGGCGTTTACCTACCTTTAGATAAGTCTTCTATTATTAAGACACCAACAGCCCAAATCTTATCATTGAAATCCATTCAATCAAATGGAAGATTATCGTTTGCTAGTAGCATAAGGGCAATCCAGACATACGGTCGTCGGTGGTGATAAGGTGACCCAATAATCAGTTAAGTAGCAACACCGTAGCCATGCTACTCTATTGTCAATTTTAGTAACTCTCATTATTTCATTGATTTAAACACTTGATTTATTGCTAATTCGTTGAATTTTTCGTCGGATTGAGTGTCTGAACTCAAATTCGTTTATGGCACCGACTGAACTACTTCGTTCTCCGAGCACAGACCTGAATAGTGCGGGTGTACACCAGTCGTACATCCCGAGGCAGTAGTTCCTCGTACATACACCGGCTGATTAACGATGTTGGTGAACGAGTAGTTGCACACAAAGTAGTACGTGATCCAAATGCCATCCTCTAACCAGTTCTGCATCGAGGTGCGCGGAGTATTATTTATGCTTCGTTTTGATGATTGAAGTATAGCATAAGACCACTTGCAGAGCAGATAAGCGGAACATTATCGAACGTCAAAGATTGTGATTTCCAGGAAAACAACCTCACGTCGGTTAAGATTATCAAGAATTATTTAATAGTCTTCGCATTCATGTGTGTTATGTATCTATTTATTCCAAAGGTACATAACGGTGGGAAAGAGTTATCAGTTGAGTTTCTTAGTAACAATACTATCTTGATTGTAAATTTAGCAAGCAATTCTGTGTTTCTTGGACCTTTACCCGTTATTTGGGTTTTGTTATCTATGTTACGACATGGTTATAGGAAGCGAACAAAATTGCCCTTTCTATTCCTCCATTCTGGCTGTTCTACGCTTATTCGTTTGTATAGTTTTGTTCCGCAAGTCTGGCACCCAGCAGCAAGGCCGATGCTAGAAAACAATAACACGGGAAACATAGAAAAATAGCTAGACAGCCAGAAAGAAGCCAAAAATAAGCCAATAAAAATGTCTATCTTCTAACTTCGAACTAATGGATTGCAGTCTGCCGAGAGGACTCCTGCAGCAGACCAAGACCGCGAAGCGGTTGTAGCGCCGGATAGGGAAGTAAAGTATCTACGAACTTCATCGCTTTCATTGCCTTTTATCAATGAGAAAAGGATTATTTAAAAAAAAATCTTTCTACAGAGCTACATCCGCATAAACAATGCCTATTACCAAAAAAGTCAGTCTGAGTTATTTTGATACGAAGACAATTTTTAGTCATTAAATGAATCGAAAACCTGTACTCATTTTATTGGTTTGATCAAAAGAACCCATGGATCACACGTCCTGCTCCACAAAAGAACACATCATACCTGAATTGATGGACGTGCAGTTGAGCTTGAATTGAGCATGACACCGTGTTTGATGCATTAGGTAATTAAGGATTAATGCTAACAAATAACAATATTTAACCAGCATCTGCATGCATTAACCGGTTAGTTTTTGTTCCCTGTACAACACAAAACACAGGACACAGCATTCCACGATAAAATCGCTCTTGAATAATGCACTAATTAAGGCTACCGGTGAGCCATATCAGGTCACTGCACCGACCTAAGCTTTACGCTAATTAATTTGTCACCCTGCGGAAACTCGAAAGCGTTTGTGATAGTGTTGGTGGCCAATTTACAACCGATGTGATTGGCCACGCTATTAACTTAACTTCCATGGTCGGTATTTGGTTGCTTTGGTGCGTGAGAATGGTTGTAATTCCGCTGTAAGGATCCGATTTTACCATGCCCCCCCTCACACAGCGCTCGTTTTTGAGATGAATTTGTTAGTTCCAAGTACAATGAAACCAACTAAATGACCAGTGGCGAACAGCTGCAGCTCCAGCATTGGCGGCTCAACAGATGGTGTGCTGTTGTGTTTAATGAACAGAAACGTCTAATTTAACATTTCGCATCCAGAAACTAACGATTCCATCGTGCGGTGTATGCGCACCGGATCGACCCATTCTCGAGCCGCCAGATCAATAGGACCAATACGTGAGGGTTTGACTATTTATGAGCGAATTATTGCGTTCGTTTCATGCCGGTTTTGTGACAGCCGCGTACAGTGTGCCTTAGTGGTCGGTGCACAAACGTGCTTATCCTATCGGTCTATGGGACATTCTCCGCTCGTATGAAATCGTATGCGTAAACTGGCTCAGTGTGCAAGATGTGACCCGATAACTCGATCCCGGATTTATGAGTTGCATATAAAAATTAATCACAATCCACGGGTAACGACATATGACCCGGTAGGTCTCCGGGAATCAATAGTGTCCTGGATGGGAGATTTGTACGGACTGTGCATAAAAATTATTGCACCGGATTATTTTGTGACAGATAGCAAGCACCGGCTCCGTATGGAGAAACTAATATGTGGGTCGTACATACAATATTTGTGCAGCAAACGGACGTGAAGTGGTGCTCGAAGAAGAGATGGTAGGAGAGAGTGCAATTTGGGATTTGTTGACTGATAGCTTGTGGAGTGGAGCATTATTCGTTCCCAAACTAAACGGCAGAAATGGGGCAATACGGTCTTCATATGTAAGTAGATTCTTTCCTTCATGAGTATCTCATACCTTTCCTAAGTTATATGATGAATAATTCCATAAGTCAATGGATATTTCAAAATGTTGCAATATATAATGATGTATTACATCGAATTATAGTATTAAGTGTTTATAAAATATTATAGCGAGAGTGATGGCAACACTGCCATCACAGACAGACCTCGAACTCGATCTGTTTCTTCGACGACTATCCTGCGATGCAGTTGATAATCCAGCGTTATTATTATTGTTTAGGGGTTTTAAATGTTAGGTTTAGGTTATTTTACTTGTAGTAATAAGTAATAAGGAATAAATAAATTATAATTATATTGATTATGATGACTGCGACTGTTGACTGACACTTCTGCGTCGATTGAGTACTGTCACTATATTACAATATACTGTTTTTTTGCTATAAATTCCTTCAAATATTAGTTCCTCGTACGCACAATGACAGCTAATTGACACATCTGTTTCATTTCTCGCTTTAAAGCACAAGATGAGCTTTTACCTTCACCTTCAAAAAAGGGATGCACATGGGGATTTATACGCCCACAAAAAAAACACATTTTATTGCACATTCCATTCGTTCACTTTCACCAGCTTGGAATGCAGCAGCCGCAAATCCACCACCGATTTGAGGATGGGATAATAAAATCCCGCTCCTTCTATTCCTCGTTTTGGCTCGTCTTAAGCAAATCGTGCATACTTGCTTGTGATGAAAGAAGAAGGCCAACACAAAAAGAAAAAAAACAAGCGGGAAATCGTTCGGAAGTCAGGCCAATAATCGGATTGGTGAAGATATGCACCGTGCGATGCTGTAATCTGTTGGGTTTCGAACTGTTTAATATGCCGTTCGTAGCGCCGCTGCTTTCTCAAGCAAATTTTGAACGAAAATCTGCTGCGTTGATGGAAATGTTTGGCATCGGTGCAGTTGAGGTATGTTAAAACTTTGGCCCCACAAAGAACCGTGGATGCTCCAGGTCGATATCGCATCGTCTGCATACCATAATCTGCTCGTTACAAAGCGATTTTTATTCGTGTTCTTAAGCTTAAAGAAAGAGCCCTCCTCAAATGGAAGGTAAGAAAAGCAATTCTATTATGCACCATTAGGGTTATGAGCAATAAAAAGGCGATCGGAACGGTTCGGTTTAAACTGGGCATGCGGTTTAAACGGCATCAAACGGATGGAACAAATCATGGTCGAACATGCTAGGTGCTTATTTCGCTTTATGTCCCGGAAAGCGATAAACGTGTCTCGAAAGAGGCTGCTACGGAGGACACCTGGCTGGGCACAAAGCAACAAGGAACGATGCAATTTCCTCACCTTTTGAATGGCAATTCGACCGGTCAACAGTCACGGCGGAAGTTGATGTGGATCCTTTGTTGCAACACGGTTGGTTCCACCGCCGGGTTGAGGTGGCGATGTTGGCTGTTGGGTGTCACGCAAAGGTGACGATAAAATCCAAAATCCGGAACGAGGACGCTTCGGACCGGGGTGAAGCCGTTCGCTTGACGGCTCTTTATTCAGCAGCTGAATTCGGCAACAGGACCAAATTCCCATTGCCACCGTGTTTGACTGTTTGTCTTTGTTTACCTCTCCAGACGTATCCTGATCGATAGTCGGTTCACCCAGGAGTGCGGCGTGTCTGTCCTTTCTTTGTGTCGGAAGGACGAAATGGCAATGCAGGGAACGATCTGCCAGTGATGCTGCTTCCTAGTCGTCTGTTCCTGTTTACCTTAATCCATAATTCTCGCCGGGTATTTGGGGCAGGTCTTTATGTTTGAAAATTTACCCAAGCTAAGGACCTTTTTTTTGCAAGTTTTCATGAGAAAGCTTTCACCTTATCGAACATGACATCCGTACGATGGATGACTGTTCACACGTTGCTTTCACTGTTGATTCAAATCAGCTGTCAATGAGCGGGATTTTGAGATGGAACAATGGTACACGGTCACGCATCGTTGTGCGATGTCTGCCGCACAAGCTGGCAGAACGAAACGAATGGTCCGCATTGTCCTAAACGGTGGACGTCTATCGTGCCGCCGAATCGTTTTATACGGCAGCTCTGTAAACTGTTTGCTTAACAGACGACAAACATTCTCGCGAGATCTTGCCATAAATAAAACAAAACAAAAAAACAAGCGTCAACACCGAACTAAATGATGTTACATGTCGCTAAGGAAGAAGCGGTCCCCCTTTTCGCGACTTACCGAACCGTGCCACATTCCAAAACCCGGCAACCCGCTCGATGAAGCGAACGGAAGCATAAGCAGTGCACAAGCACACTCGCGGGTTGCGCAAAATCTAATCTGCTGCCGGGAATTACATGACTCGTAAAAGTAAATTAAGTTGCATGCACCGTACTTTCACGTTGCTGCGAGACAGCAGCATTCTGCCGGTTCTCATCCCGTCCGACCGATTAGTATTGGGCATGCAGCAACGAACAGCCAATAAAATGTATTTCATGTTGTCGAATTAATAAAAATTATATTAGACCAAATGGGTCGGATGCAAGCCCGGGATTGATTGTTGATGATTGCGCTTGCGAAGCGTCCGGTGTGGACTTAGATTAATAGCAAATATTGAAAGCAATTGTGTTCAGTAAAACGGGACCGAATGCCACGTTCTCTGTACCGTACCGGATTGTGCTTGTGATACACGGTAATCAAATCATGCGTCAGCATAAATCAGAGTGAGTTTCCTTCATTGTGCATGAAGCGCATCCTTTCCGACAAGGATTAGTATTATGCATAGATAGAGGTAGAGGTAGAGAGAGTGCGATGGATCTTCTCTGATGGAACGGAACATAATCATGTCGGTTTTCAAGGTTAAATTCTCGCAACAATATTGTTTGTTCATGAAATCTTCCAGCCGGTTGTATCGTGTCCGGTAAGGTTTACCCCGAGGAAGTTGGCTATTTTCCAGTGCTTGCCGTGCCCATTTGTACCACGAATGTGAACAACAAAGTGCACCTCAAATTGCATAATTAATTACTGTAATAAATCAATCAAATGGAGGCGAGGTGGCACACTTTTCCTAACCCCATCAATCAGTCAATAACAACTTCATATCGCTAAACTTTACATTAGATCCTTACTTTTGTGTTCTCGCTGCTATTAATGCAAGAAACTGTACGCGATAAATAATGCCGTTGATTTTTGTGTGCAATAAACTTGTTGTTTTGAAAACTTTTCCTCTTTTCCAGCGCACCATCGGGAAGCGTGTTGACCGTTTCCGCACGATGGTGCATTTGCAAAACACCATCCTATAGCTGTTTATGGGATATTACCCGCTGTTGCTGTCGTTGTTATATCACGTAGTCCTGGGATATCGTACGTAGCAGTATGTGGAGTTGAGCTTTGCATCGTGTTGTGTGTACGTTACTGTTTCCGAATTGAATAAACCGGGCGGCATAAAAGGGCTGGAAAATAGGAAGTGAGTAATGGAAAGTGGCCGGTCCGACAACCATTCTAGTGTAAAGTTCGACTTCGATCATAAAGAAGCAAGTATGCTTGCAAGGAGATGAAGCCAACAAGAGTATAAACAAGAGCTGGTATTGAGTTCATCCGTCGTGTCGGTGATGCGTAGGCAGTGGTCTGGTTCGAGACCGTTTATTTGCATTTTATATTGTGAACGTATTATGTGAGAAGTTACCTTATTTCAAATGCTTCTAATTGATATTGAAAAATATTATTTGGATTCAAACCACAACCATACAGTAAAACAAAAACAAAACTACTATACTTATTCTCGAAGGTTGCAGTATGCTTGATTTAAAAACTAAAAAAAAATGAGAACCAAGGATCAAGAATTATATTGGCCAAAATCTGTTTCTTAGTTATGCTTTTTAAAAGAATTTTTTATTTTTTATAGAATTTTGCATTGACAGAAAAATCTTCTAGACGATCTTTTAATACGTTTATTGAATAATTGAGTCTGTGTTCCTCATTATCTCCATTAGGTGTGTCTTTCTCTTTCTCTTCTTGGCATAACGACCTTCTAGGTCATGTCTGCCATTTCATGCCATGGCTTACTAGACTTAATGTTATTACGTAGCTGGATAATCAGTCCTTACTGTGGGGGATTAGTCCGGATGGGATTTTGGACCGGTCCTGTCGTGTGCTGACCGGTATCGCTCCTATCGACTATCCGGCTACGTGGTAAAATAAGTCGATACGGCCAGGCCGTTCTAACGAAAAAAACATACAGGATTTCACCGGATTGGCATCAAAAGAGCGAGTTTAACCATGGTGCTGAATAACATCATCTGGCTTCGTTCATTTCTACAGCTCATTACACCGATCTGGTCCCACCAGTTCAACGTTTTCGTATGGTTTTCCTACACGAATATTGTTGGCATTGTCAGGATCGCCGTTTTAAAGTGGCGGTACTACACCCGACACTTCATTTCTCTCGGAGAATTATCCCTGCACACATATACCAGCTAACTTTTAAAATTATACCCTTCGAAAATAACGATTGCTAGACACGAAAATAATTATTTAAGGCACCCATACTGGATGGTTTAAAAATAAATTTACATCAAAAAGAATAAAACAACAAACGTTGATTTATGCTGTTTTGGATAAGCAAAATTGAGCACCTATGCCAGCTAAACCAATTCAAAAATAGTAGTTACTTAATGAATTGGCTTAACACTTACTACTGCTTAACAATGAACTCTCACCACGACACTTAAAGAAAAGAATAAGTTGCCTCTTGTTTCATTGCCGCTACGAATCCATCTTTAACACATATGCACAGACCACCACCTAACGTCTACTATCTATTGCTGCCGAAATGAACACCAGCCGGAATTCATCCATCAAACCCGGCACCCTTTGTTGCTTGTTTGGTTCCGCAAGTATTTTTTTCTGCTTGATATTACCATCTCTTCCCTACCTTCCATTCAACCCGCCCGCACTCACCGGACCGTGGAAATCCATTAGTAAGTTTTCCATCCCTTTTCCACTCAAGCCCACCTTCACCTCCACCGGCAGCGATCGGGTTTTCCGGCGATAAACAAAAACTCGCCGGTTTTCCACCGTCCCGGTTTGGGGTTTCCGAGTGCATCCACGCGCATTCGCGCCCCAGGTGGCATGGTGTGACGGAACATTCATTCGCGCTCTTTGTACTGTTGCACGAAGTTCATCCCGCCGTCGGTAAACGCACGAACGGTACACACACGTTTCGGAATGCCGCAAGCGGTCGTCAACAAAACAGCCCGGACCGCTGCCGAGCTGACTGTTCTCACGGATGCCGGTCAGTCATTCGGTAAGCGACGCCGCGTACGGACGCTTCTCGCCAAGCGGTCGCAAAGGATTTGGCCTGGCAGTATCCTTTTAACACTCGGACGGTTGTTGACGTGCAAACACGTGGGTTTATGTGTCCTACCGAGACGAGCGAGTGTGTGTGTGTACCTTACTGGTAAAAGTGTTTTTATAGTGTTGTATTATTTGGTCGCTCAATCCAGTAGCGAAAGAAAGGACCGAATTTGTGTGGTTTTTAACATTTAAAACCAAAAAAAGGGAGGCTTTTCTGTTTTATTTTTTACTCATACAAAAGGTGACCCTTATTCGTAATCTCACACAGTGTGCTCTAAGTATTCGGAAAGAGCAAAGGCGAAAAAAAATATGTTGACCCTTCGGTTCCGGTCCTTCCGTGGCCGCCGGGAAGTCATTACGTTCAACAGTGAAGTGTGAAATTTAATTACTTTGCCTTCGCGGAGAGGAAGAAATGTCCAACCAGCTCTGCTCGACATCGAAACAAAAGTAATGATCTAATGCCGCTGTGAATTTACACCATTCGCATAAATGTGAACGTAAGTGAAGAGAGTTTAGGTTAAGCGGAAAGGTTAACAGTAGGAAAATAGTAAAAAAAAAAACAGTTTGAAAAGTAAAATGTGAAGGAAAAGACAGACGAATCCACCAAACGCAGCACACAAAAGATGAAACAAACCAAACCTATTCGGATTAGTGTTGTTTTCATTTCCTTCTTTTGTCGACAAACAACATACACACCGTTTCGGTTGTAAAAGAGTAAAAAATATGGGGGAAAAACATAAACTGGGACAGACAGTAGATAATAACAATAATGAGAAAAGTCCGTCCAGGGGTTAGTGACTGCATACGAATGTTTTTTTCACCAAAAACCCATCAAAACTCGAAACGCATGCAGCGTGGTACATACCGGAAGGGATAATTTAGCACAAGTGACGCAAATAACAACAGTTGTCCACTGCTGGTCGCCACCACAAAGATGCGTGTGGTGTGAAGGTGTGTGGTTGGTGCGGGTGTTGGACACACGACTAAATAAATTCATCGACAGACGATCCTGAACACGGTAACGGCAGGTCCGCATTAAATAGAGCACCGGGGAAATTAAAAATAAACAGTTCCTCTTTCTTTTGGTGTGCTTTCCTTCTGTGTGTGTGCGCAGTTTTTTTTTTGGCTTTGTTTCATAAAAGGGAAAATAGCACCACGGACAAGAAACGGTTCACTAATACGCTTTACCGCGCCGGGTTAATGGGGGTTTCTTTACTGTTTTTTTTTTGTGTTTCGCTGAATCGACGGTCAATCGTGTTCGATTTGGAGCAGACATTCGCATTGTGGGTATCGCCGTCGCTTATTGGAACAATACTTTGTCAGTGGTGTGAGTTTGTTGAATGTTTAGTGCCAGGTGGATGTTTTGTTGTGAGATGACTGATTGGTAGGAGACGTTGGGTGCCGATATAAAACTGTTGCAGTTTATAAATAATGATCAATAAAGGTGGTTTTTATTGAATTTGACGAGAAGAATCACTGAAAAAATAACTACAATAAGAATACACGGGGTTTTACAACGGACCTTGATAGTTACAGTATAGAAACCATAACAAATTTATAATCAAATATTCAAACAATATGTTGTCAACATTGCAACTACTTTTTTAATGAATCGCTATTATTCTTTGAAGCTCACTTTTGCTTGTGTAATTAGATAGTAGAAACAATAGACTATTCGATCGGCCAAAATTGTAATTTGTAAACAAAAATCAAAAAATTGTTGGAGGATTTATTATTTTTACAAAGGTATCAAATCTATTTTTAAAGAAATTTATATATTTACAAAAAAATCGTCAAAAACAATATCGTAATAGTCATTTAACGACAGTTATTGAAATTTTCGGTAATTGGAAATTTATGTCTAGTTTGTCTAGACGATTCAATATCATGAAGAAGGTCTGCTCTTTTAGTACAAAATTCCTTTAGATAAAGTAGTGTTATTGATCGGATCAATGATTTTTTTTTTTCAACAAGGACGGCCGTATTGCTTACAACTAAAGAGGTAGCTTAATCTAAGATACAATTCACATTCGTTTGAAGACATTTCCATTCTCTAAACAGTGAAAGGCCAATGAAAATTTGTATTAATCTTCAAATGTTCTGCATTAATACCTTGTTGGATACGCTTCTTCCATGTCGCGAAGGTGTCCTCGTAGGCCTCCGTTGGGAAGCACTTAAGGGTTGCTTTGGCATTGTTTTAGTTGTACTCATTAGAATTCTAATGGCTCTCCAAAACAAAAGGAAGTCATTTGGTAACTAATCCCAGCTGTAAAGAGGCTGTGGAACCATGTCGAGATGAATACGGGGCAAGTAGTCGATCACCAAGAACATGGTGTCACTGGGCGCCTCCATTGCACCGTCTTTATACACACAAAACAGGAGCTCACAAAAAATATTCACCTCAGCAGGGAGTATAGCAGAAGCATTTCCCAACCGCCAATTGATCAAAGTTACTGAGCGCCGGCTGAGTAGTAGTAATAGTAGTATTTTTATTTTGGATTTGATTTTCATATGTTATAATAACGTTTCGCATTTACTTATAATGGGTTCGCACCTTTGCTTTCCTCATTAATTTTTAGAGCGCCGGCTGAAAATATGATGCTTTCTTTTCTTTTGTGATATACCCTGTGGGTTTAAAATGTACGTAATGTAGTCAACAAATTATGATTAGAATCAACAATTAATTCATGTAAAAAGGAAACAAATTGCAACATTTGGATCTTTTCAAAACTTAAACACCGTATCAGAGCTATTCCAATTTCGTGCAAACTTTAACTAAATTAATTAAAATAAAATAATTTTATAAATTAATTAATTAATTAATTAATGAATTTTAAATTTATCAGAAATTTAATCATTTGCTCAAATTTATCAGAGCCGTATGATCATTCGTAAAAAATAAACTTTAATTTAAACATTTTATCTGTGATTCTATAATATCAGACAGCCATTTAAAAGATTTCTGAAACGTGCTTAAATTTGAAATTTGTTAGACAGCTACTCAAAACAATAACTATTTGGATTTGCGAGGTAAAGCTTAAAGCCACATGCAAATGCAATGCAAACCGGGTGCTTGCAGACCTTTATATAATACTAGCACTGTTCACACTACCAAACATTAAAAGGCACACAAAAACAATTAAAGGTACTGAAATAACTGGAAATAATCTCTGGTCTGATGTTAATGCTATTCAATGGTACTCCAATATTTGACATTATTATTGATGTTTCATTTCTACTTCAACGATTTATCTAAGTTACTGGAATCACTCTCATTGGAAGCACCTTAATCATGATCGATCTTCATTCGCTGCCGAGTAAAAGATCGGGCGCCTCCATTACGGCGCGTGTTCTTCAAACTGCTTATCTTCTGATTTAATATTTGTTCCGTTTTCTTTGTGTGTGTGTGTGTGATGGTAAAACTTTTCCCAAACATATACTTTTATGTGTTGTTTGTTCTGTCCATGTCCTGAACGACGGCAAAGTCAAATGTCATGGCGGTACCCTGGGCGGTGGTGAAAACTTGCCCGTATCTGCTTGTCTGGATCGGCATTCGAATTCATCGAGTGACCGTTGGCCGTGCCTAGGTAGATCAACTTTTGGTAACTCACTAACACTGACCCTGTGTCCATTTTCCTTTGTGTATTGATTAGCCGGAACAAAAGGTTGGAAGCTAGAGCGCGTGCAACACATACAGCAGCGTCGCGTAGCTGGAACGGTTCGGTGTAAAGTGCCACCGTATATCGCGTCCTGTGACCAGGTGCAGCATGATGAGGAGGAGCATATTCAATGATCTAATCATACACAACTTTATGGTCAGACTTTTGGCTAAGCCGAGAAGCTGAGGAACCCCTATGGATGTGTAATCGTTTGAAAAAAGTCTCACATTTCAGGCTTTTACGCAGTGAAGCAAAACCATGGAGTGATGTTTTTGTTTTTCATCTTCCAGCTAGCATTTGGCCGAATGAACTGAACACATTTCATAATTAGCTTTAGCCCATTTGCATTAGTTATTCGGTATAAAACCATAATTTGCATCACTTCAGCCTGGATTACTAGGTAGCGGATGAATAGATCCAAACTTGAAATCAATTGTAAGCTGCTTACATATGCATCAAGTGGAGAAATGCTCGAGCAAATGATTCGCAACCGAACGGAGTGCAATAATGCGAATTAAAATCAAAATATATAGATTCCGCTGCAAACCATGGAAACACGGTTCGGCAGGTGTACCTTTTGCACACCATAGCTGGTTTGTATTGATCGATCGTTGGTAGCGATCAAGTGCAACATGTTTCGCAAATTCAATCATTGAATGGGTTTGTTTAAGGTTCTGTATTTTTACCTATCGGTAAGTATCAGTTCATTTTCAATCAACCACACAATGGCATGAATTTATTTACCTAGAGAAACAGCTCAAATACAAGATATTCAATTTAATTACACACAACAAAGGCAACCACACAAGACACCAATCGTTTGCGACGAACCGCAACGAAATCCAGATGCTGTGAAGCCGATGCTCGGAACGATTTTACGACGCTCGAAAGGTGCTGATGTTTATAAAACATCGTGTAAAACTGTAGAGGACACGTTTATTGTGCTAAGAATGTGTGCAGTAGTTGAGGGAAGGCACACAGGACCGCACCGGCACACAGCGAAGTGAATAAAGTTCGAAGGGTTTTGTGGTGGGCTTTATGTCACCTGAAGAAGGTTTACAACATAATCTCTTTATTGTTTATATGTACGAAGGATGTTTGGAAGGGTGTTTGCGGTGCTTTATGAGTGTTCGATTAAGAGGCAGGTGTCTTATTAACAAATTATTATCTTGATCCCATTTTCATATTGATTTGCTTATTTAATATGTTATTTCCTACACTTTAACACTCGCTCGTCACTCAGCGCGAATCAAAGAAGTTTCCTGGGGACAGTAAAATTTTCTTTACACAAAATTATGAAATTTATTTAAATTTAGACCAATTTGCATTTGATGCTTGGAATAAACATCGTAAATGTATGTGTAACAGACTAAAACACAAAAATACTAATAAAAATATGAAACTTCCATGAAATCAATGGTTGGTTATCGCGCAAGAGCGGCACCCATATTTGCGCGTTAAAATCAGTAGTTGACCAAATACAAATACTTATCCTATTTGATTTATCCCCCAAACACATGCATTCAGTTGGGAAATGTGCAATTTCCCACGGTTTTCCACCTTTGAACAAACATCTTACAGATCACGTACAATTTCCACTTTCTTTTCCACGCGCATGCAAACGGCAAGGAAAGGTTCCAAACATAACCACAAAAACACGTACTGTTTGCACAATTGTTTCACAACAATTATTTATTCCTCCCACCAAAGCGTGTACACACCAAGCGAATATATTGTACAGCCCTGTGGAGGTTTACTGCGCAAGAAAATGCCTTTGCCAGTGCGTGTGACATGGGCTTCCCGAAATTGGTGCCTTTCGCACAAAGTGAAGATGGTAAAAAGGCAATAAAAAAAAACGAAAACAAATTCCCAAAAGATTGAGTTAAATTTTGGCAGGTCGGTTATGCTTGAAAGGGTTCAGCTGTTTTGTGTCGCTTCCTGTAAAATCATCCAAATTTGAAATATAAAACTTTTCTAAGCAATTATTATTCCGCAATAAATTGAATTTTGGATTTAATTAGTTTAAGCAACTTTATAAACAATCTTGAAAAAAAAAAAATTGTTCATGTGTAGAAAATACTCGAGCCTGCACAAATGTAACACACTCTTCGTTTCTTGGTAACAAGATTGTTTTAGTCGTTTGTTTGAAGTTTTATTTGTATCACATCGATTTATTTTAACGCCCATTGCGTACACAACGCAACACAAACAAAGCAACTTTGTGAGGTAAAATTACTTTTCATCAATTTGTATTTGATTTTTGTTTTTGCTACGTCGCTTTTTTTCTACCGTAGCCAATGTAGACACGGAGTTTATTGTCGTGGAAGGTGAGCAATATTTGCTGAATTTATTAACTGAGTCCAACACTTCGTGAGCCTCGTGCACCACTGGAGAGTTGTGTTGCAAAACTGCCTGTGAAACCAATCAGCCAGCCTGATTGATTTAATCGATTGACCTGATTGAAGTGTGATTGTGCCCGCGGGAATGGATCGGTGTGTAAAGCACATTGCCAACCACATGCGAATGATATGGGTACGAAAATGGACGGAAAAGTGATGATCACGTGTCGGATATACCGGCCTGGTGCCTGGGAATTAGTTGCAACCTACGTACGTGACCGTCAGACGGCATATGGTTAAAGATTCATTCGGTACAAATGTACGCTGAACTGTTATTGCATTAGCAAGAAAGATGAATTAAATCATAAAATGGGTAGGCTTTTGCTAAAACAAAATGATTGTTTTTTATCTGTAAATGCATTTGAATTTGAATGTATTCATTGAGTGATATTCAAAGGTCATGAATTGATGAATTGTGATAACTCCCACTTAGCAGTCGGATTTGGATTGAGAAGGATGAAATTACCTTTGAGATATTTTTAAAATACTGTTGCTCAATCCAAACAGTGATTAACCCATTGTATCACAAATCAATTACCAATTCTCTTACGCCCTTTCGATAAAGAGCAATACTAAAACTGGTCAGACTCACTGGATTTTATTATTTTAGAACCTAACGTACGAGTAGCAATAGATTCTAAATGTTCTCCAAGAACTTAGTTTTCAATGAACCCCAAAGAAAATTTGCTATTTAAGGTTTATCTGTTCTTCATGTCAAGTCACTATCAGTGGTGCTCCAAACTCATCACAATCCTCTTTCATAAATATCGAGTTAACAGACAATTCATAAGCTCATGAATAAATAATATGGTTTGAGACAAAATCCACTGTTTCACTGAAATCCATTCTAGGATTTTCACCATGACGACAAATTGCGTTTATTTATCTAGGCTTAGCGTTATTCTCATGACTCTATATTGTGACCAATGCAGCCTCGTCTTCAGGAGCAAAAATCGAAGAGCAATTTTTGAAAAAAATGAAGGGAACCGAGGATAACATGTTGAGGGAAATGTCTTATTGCGTTAAATTTTTTAACATAGCTGTATTCAAATATTTTTTGCAATGCAATACATTTATAACGTCATTTACTTAAATAATGTACATAGCGACTAAGGGATTTTTCCAGTTTCATCAAACTACATTCAACTGTAACTTGGTTGAAATTGAAGTCTTTACTTTAAAAAAAATAGACTAAACGGGATCGGACTTTCCAATTATTGAAGCACAGCAAAACAGTATTGAATTAATCAATTCTTTGCACCGTGTATCTGTATCATTACTTCCTGCGAGTTCTGAATTTATATCCATATTTCTTTCAACGAACAGAAATAAGTCTAACAGTGAATTGAGCGTCTTTCTAATGAAAATGTTGGAGAAGAGTGGTTTGATATCCTGGAAACTTCGTAGGTAATTCAAAGAACTTAACTTCGTTTGTTGAAACTAGACTGTACTGGACACACCATTTTCGCTTTCATCGGAATACCCTTGAACATGTTTGTCCGATTAGAAATTAGAAAAGGAACTCCCTAAGATGGAATTATAACTTTTAAGGGTTTGTGATAGTACTTGAAGGTTTTAACTGAGGTTTGGATTATAGATATTGTTTCCTAAATTTTGCAGCAACTTTCTGGCTTTCAGGAAATTACATTAATCCAGTTTTAAATGAAATATTGCGTCCAATTTCGTAAACTTTAGACATCGCTTAAAACATATTGAATGTGGTGCATAAATACTGTAAAACGATAGAATGATCACTACTGGTATTTTAAACTGTTATTTCATGTTAAACAACTGTAATAACCTAATCTACCAGCTAATTAAAGCAACTGAAATCATTGTTTTACCGATTAAAATAAAAATCACAACAAATCAAGCATGTGCTAATAAACAATCACAAGCAACGACACAGGACATGTCATAATTGTGCCTGAAATGCTCGGTGTTTCGTGTTTCGAATTAGATGTTGTGATATATTTCGAGCTTAATCGAATAAAAACCCTCTTGTTGAACTCAACAACACACCTTTCAACAGCCTCCGACAGCCGATTCCGGGAACCATACACACTGTAATAGCTGTAACTTTAAAAGAAAATCATAAAAAATGAAATCACTTGCTTCTCCGTCGTCCATTAAATCATGATCGTACCCGACGGCACGGAACAAAGCAAATGCATAGAGGTTATAAAATTGGCTTCTTCGGTACGCAACCCACCTTCCAGTCGGTTTGCAGCGGGAACGAAAACCGGTGGATAGAACCAAAACACAAGCAAATCGCTTCCTCTAGTTAAAACGTCGTCATTTTCTCGGGAAAATATTACACCCACTAAGCAGAAATAAAGCGAATGCCGCTCGATTGCAAGGTGCCGGTCGTAACAATAAAAAAATACTCTTGGCTCGGAGTTTCGATAGCAAGATGACATGCGGAAAAAGCGCATTTTAACAGACAAATGCGCTACAGTGTGGGGCGTATGTTTGGGAATCATTGGAACATTGGACCAACCGAGTTTTGAGACGTAGACGTAGACGTCTAGGGAAAAGGGGAAAAGTTATAATATATTCAGAAAACTATCCGTTGCTGCTCTTCTCTAACCGGAACCAAGCGTTTCGTTCGCCGTTACCGATGTAAAAGGACGTGGTCCTTCTGTTACCCTCAAAAAACAATAGTACTCCCTACAAGCAGACGAACAGTTGTAACTGAACCTAACAAACGAAACCCTGTAAGGTTGGACGAAAAAGGGATGTTTTTGATGAATTTATGTTACTTCATGTACATTGTCTTTGGTCTGCTCCTTGCTTCCATGCTATGAATCCATCATAAGCTCCCACTCTGGTTTTGCTCGCATACCGTTCATTGTGCTTGCGCCAAATTATGACAACAATTTACGAATCCACTTGCAGCCTTTGTCTTGCTTTCTGTAAACTCCACCACAACCTCTGCCCTATAGTACAAGACGTCTTTCGGTTCTGGTTGTTCTTCGCCCAGATGTATTAAATAACGCATCGTTCAAGGTTGCAGTGCCATGTAATGCAGTTGAACAACGGACGTATTAATGCTAAGGAGCGGCTTTGCTTAAGCAGGGTGCAAATAATGCTTAATTAATGTATTGATTTTCATGTAAGTAAAACGCGTTTGTGTACCATACATCAAACATGCACCATAAATGCACCATCAAGCTTTGGAAGAAATACATTATCTTCCTGGCATGTTTACACTTGAAATGTGTCAGTATTCATACAGAAGCTTCATTTTACCCTGCGATAACAACATCATTTGCTGATTTTCATTTTTCCAATAAAAGCAATAATTAAAAAATGGTTCCCATCGGTTTTTTTGCGATGCAATCATGCCATTTTTAAAGCATTTTTTTCGCGCTCAAATCATACTTATGGCACAATTTTAAACCAACAATTTCACCATTAAGCTTTGCTCAATGTTTCAATTTCAATGTTAACTCGATCAATGGTTTCGAGCACAGGGTGTGCCATTTCGTGGGAATTAATTATCGTGTGGTGATGAAATAAGCTTTTCCTGGATGGTGGATATTATGTTTTTTAATCCATTTGACGGTTATAAAAAAGACATTATCCTGTTTGGCTGGAACATTCCCGTTCACTGGAATTATGTTTGTCAAAAGAAAGCAAAGCTTAGGTACTCAAACTCGATCAAATTGTGTCAGGTAAAAAATATTAAATAAAAAAAAAAACACATCACAGCACTTTTCAAAAAGCCGTTCCATGAGATAACTCACTTGCTACCTATTTATATCACGTTAGGAAAACAACATTTGTTTATCGTCGCCGAGCGTCTTCATCCTTCGGCCGTCTGAAGCTGGCGGTGAAAGCAAAAACCCTCGCCAAACTCACTCGATAAAGTCAAAAGTTTAAATCAACTTCGCCCACATCGAGACAGCTGTGGGTTGAATCTTAATGTTGCACCGCGAGGGAACGAAATTCAAGCACTGCCAAACCAAACATCTAAGCTGTCTCGCAGAGAGCTTTTCGTCCGCCGAGCTAAACACCGGCCACGAGCCGTCGCGTCGGTTGCGTGGAAGAGCGCGTGATGCGCGAAGGCAACGTTTCTGTGCGGCTCCACTTGCCCCAAATGTGGGAGCTGAAGCGTGTCAGACGCAAGATGGTGAACTTTAATAAGTTCTAATTGATGTGGCGACAGTGTAATTTGATCGTCCAGTGCTGAAATTGGTGGAAGTCAATCGACCGGAGAGCAATACTGTCGCTCCGCGTGCAATGGAAACGCTACCGTTTGCGGATTGATTACCTTTTAGCATTGGTGGGGCAAGAAGCCCAAAGGGACAACGACCACTGTAGCGTTTGTTTGGTTGATTGCGCGTAGGAGAGATTTTAATTTGAGTACGTAGTGCCTTAACGCAAAAATACGTTGCATATGGAGACATTTTGGGAACGATCGTTCGATTATTTCGATTGGTCGTATTGCTTGGTCATGGGTTGCTTTGATTTTTTTTTTACATATTTACTCATTTTAAGGAGTGAAACAGTGTAAGTTCTAGCTTCTAGGTAAATACTGGCAACGAGATGTTATATGAACCATATTAGCAGCCATAAGACATTTTTTCCTTAAGAAAACGCCACGAAACGCCATTACACAAGCGTATTGCATACTTTTCGTAAAGCCTGGTTACACCTAAATGTAGGCTTTTAATATGCAATAAACATGTTGGTTTTAACACTAACGGGAAGATTTTCCTAAAGATAAATCATACATAATGAATAATCAATTTTAATCAAGCAGCAATAAACAACAGCACAATTGATGATTTGTCTTTCTTCGCTAACTTTTAACAATGTCCTCCATATTGTTGCTTTTATGTACTGTATACTTTGTTGTGTATGTGTGTGTGTGAAAACAAATTCCAAAAACCACTTAAACTTCTTTGTCTATAGATAGGAACGGCTCGATTTGTAACTTTTCCACTCCCTTTTAACGAGCGGCGTTTTCCACCAAGGAACACATTTCTTGTAACCTACGCAATAATACAAAATGCCGGACGAAAACTTTTCCATTTCCCTGTACGAATAGTAGTATCAAAACCAGGACCTGAATCACACGCGGTAGACCCTCCGCTGTTGTCATAAAGTTTGTATCAAGTTTGCGAAAATACGCAACCGAAGCAGTAAAGTGCTCCGGTCGGCGACGGATGTTTTTGCGATATTAACAACACCGGATGTGGGTTGGAAAATTAAATCGACAATTGTTCTCGCGCAACCGTGCAACGCACTTCAAATGGAACTGAACTGGTTTTAAAAATGGTTATAGTGTACAAATTCACCGTTTCCAGCGTGAGGCATATCTATGGCTGGCGTATGAAGAGCACTGCGAAAGGAAGGCAAGATCCACCCGGTACATGCGTCGCACGTTGTTGGGAAAGTATGTTCTAATGAACATTCCATTCGGTGTCGCTCTGCCACTGAGCACAGTTTTCCCAGCTAGTGGGTATTGTTTTACTCATCCAAACATTTATCTTACCTTTTTCTCCGACATTATGCTATCATGACCGTGAGTGGCATTGGTTTCGCTTGTGTAAGACTAACGTGCTGCGTTCGTTGCTGCTCAAATCGACGGAATGTCGATTTAAAACCGCTTGAGTGCGCCAGATTTCTTAACGTTTGCATGCCAACGAAATCGGGTGCGATGATTTTCAAATTTCATTGCCCAGATTTTCATTTAACTTCTTTGAAGATTTCGGTGAAGCGTTAAAAAAACCATTTTTTTTAATCAAATACCGCTTAGTGGAATATTGAAATTTATTATTCTAATTGCATATTTCTGTTGCACCTCGAGATAGGCAAGTTCACGGTTTCAAGCACTAAGAAATGAATGGTATAAAAATTGGATTTTGTATCACTTTTTTACGCTTGTGTTGTTTGTAATTTAGGCTTAAATACAATCAACTAGTTCACTTAGATAAGTAAGCCTGATAAATGTGAAAAACATACAGTTTTTGCGCCATTTTCTAATATATAAGTCTATAATACATAATAAATACAATAAATATAATAAAGTTTTGCCAATCAATTTGTTTGCCATTCCCATTTAAATTAAACGATTACATACTTTTCAATGCGCTACCTTCATGGCTCATTGGCTCATTCTTGCATACTTAAATCTCAATGGTTTTAGTAATTGTTTCGTACAACATTTGTTCATAATCCAGAACCACAATTTTAAGTGACGATTAAATCATTCTCAAATAAAGACCTTTAATCGTTAAATCGTCATACCACAAACCAATTATGCAAAAAAAAGTCTATTATCAAACATTAAATTCCGATCGAAACAGACAGCGAAAGAACCCTGTAACCTTTCGCCCGGTCCCACACACATCCGACGCGCCGGTTTGTTTGGTTACCATTTTACAGCAGACATTAAGCAAATTAGAATACCGTCAGCCTTTAAGCGGATGCTTAAACAAACTGCACCAAATGGCAGAGTGTGGTATAAATGCTGCCTCCACCACGGGGGCCGAATGTCGGTGATGCTTCGTCACATGCCGGTTACAAGCCAACGATCCATAAACAATATAACCACGGTAACGGGGGCTGTTGTTCGATGCGCTTTCTGAAACATGCGCGCCCCCACCACACACTCACATGGGAACGCGCACGGTCGGGAAAAGTTTCCTTTGCGAAGCACGTTTTTCTTTCGCTGCCTGTATCGGTCGGTATGTGTTCCCCACACTGCAGGGTTGGGAAACATTCTTTTACTATCACGGTTGAGTTGGGGCTGTAATTGATATAAGCTTTCAATTACAAGCTGGCATGACATTGGCCGACGACAACGGCGCTGAAGTTCTGGGCTAGCAACAACATCATTGCATCGGTTGAAGCCGTTTCGAAACTTTTGGCCCAGCTCCCGGAGACATAAGAGTTTTGTGATTTGAAAGGAAAACAATTTATTATACCAAAGCAAACATTTCCAGCGGGGTAAGATTGCTGGCTGAATGCTAAGAATAGTTTGCTGCTAGAATTATTCGAAGCGAAAGAAAGAAAAGCAGCCACTGGTGGAACATTAGATCCTCATTACATGTCCATTGTGACAGCTGTTTCAAATGGAGTATTTTCCTTTTACCCCTTTTTGTTTTAGTCAAGTAATTATCTTGCATTTTGTTTGATATCAGCGATAATTCCATGTATTTCAGACAGCCAAGGAAGACTTGTACATGTTCTATCACACTGCTACTTTCACGCGAAACCGAGCCGATGTTGAAAATGGTCCTAATGATGGACACATTAAGGCATCCCACTTATACGCTGAGCGCGTTTCGCTCTGTATTGATTTGTGCCAATAGCCAGGAGCTACCGGCAGAAAAGTGATTTCTTCCATCAACAAACAAAGCCAACAGCAACGGTCGATGATTGCTGGCGGGTAGGTTAAGATTATCTGGGTGTTGTGTTAACCCCCGGACTCGGTCAGGCCGTTCGATTGTTGCGAATGGAAACTTATCTTTTGACGCACGGTGAAAAAGCTTCCGATGATCCTTATTCAATCACAGTAGAACAATAACATGTTAACAAAAACAACATGGTTCAGCGGCAAAAGAATTGAATATGAAAATTTATTATATCTCAATGAAAACAGGCAATGCCCGACAATCTATTATGGTAGCTCGAAATTTCGTGGAGTATTGTTTATGCTTCAAAGTTATGTATAAAGCCCTGATCCTAATTTAGAAGTGACGCACTCAATATTTCACTTTATTATTTAAACATGATTTTTTGAATAAGAACATTATCTAAAATGAAAATATAATTATTGTATAAAACTACAAGGCAGCAAAAACTACTTTTTAGTGAAATTAATTGAATTTAGTGGCAAACACTAATTAAATTGTGTTCATACTAGGGGTGTATGCGTAACCGTGTACATCAAGTATTCCGTATCTCGAGGAAGACCCTTATTGTCATATAGCGAAAAGCATTTCGTATACTATCGTTTGCTACGTTTGAAGAAGATTTTTTTATGATACTATTACTAAGTTTTCCAAGATGTCCAAAAATTCTGTGACTTGGCTTGTTATCAAAAAACTAAATCGTACGATTGTTGCATTTAGACTATAGAATTCAGATGTCCCTAGCCATTCATTTCAAAGTTATGTGTAAATGAAGTTGAGTTATGAATTTTTTACAAACAAGTACAAGTTTTTGGGCAAACAACAAAGGTTAACTTGATAATGAACGTATCCCAAGCCTCTTTATTATGTACTTCTCAAAGCAAAGTTAGTCAAAGTCGCAATCGCTACAGTAATCCACTTGCAGATAATATATCTCGATGACTATGGATGCAGATGAATATCTTGTGGGCATGTGGATGTCTAATATTGGGGTAGATCACGCTCTAAACCAGTTTTTCGTATGCGTTTTGACGTTTCCAGGCTTATCCGCTTACAGCTTTCCTCAAATTGTAGTTTACAAAAATGATCCCTTGTGTCATTTTTTATGTCAAAATGCTATGTCCTTTACGAATCTGTACATAATGATACATTGCCCGGTACCTGGATTATTCGGCAGATACAGGCTTAAAGCTTAAACTTTCTAACTTTTCGGATGATCTACCCCATTGATATCAAATACAGAATAAGTCTAAAGAATTTACTTAAATCTATCATTATGAAGGAATATATGGAATCGTAGTTGCGACCTCTTTGCATCAATATCATAAAACACAACCAATAAATTGTACTAAAAATAGCATAAAGAATAATTATTCATTCAGTTATTCAATTATTCTGTTATTCAGATATTCAAAAATATTATAAAAATATATAAATCAAAATTTACTTTAAAGAA
Source organism: Anopheles marshallii (assembly GCF_943734725.1). Taxonomy (NCBI): domain Eukaryota; kingdom Metazoa; phylum Arthropoda; class Insecta; order Diptera; family Culicidae; genus Anopheles; species Anopheles marshallii. The sequence continues at coordinate 53,905,304 of NC_071327.1, forward strand.
ATTTATTTCGATTAAGGAAATAAAGCGCACATTAGGAGGATTGTGCAATAGCTAGAAGAGAAAGTTGATGCACAATCAAAAAACTCAGACGAGGCCCTTTTTTTAAATAAAGTATTCTTTCTTAAACAAACAAAATCATTTGAGTGATACTTAATAAAAAAAGCTCATATAAATGGTAAATATACATAATAAAGCACCGCTGGGGATGAAAAGTTCCTTTACCAACCAAATGTGCAACAGATTGAAAACGTGCCATGCTAACTTAATGATAACATCTTCCTGGAATACGGTAACATTTAACTCCACGCCAAATTCCATTTTCAATTTCGTTTCACTAGAATCAACTTGCCGTGGCAGCCACGGAATCAAGTTACAATAGAACCGGTGTGTGTGTGTGTGTGTGTAGCAAAGCAGGGTGTGATGCGTTGAAAATACTATTTCCGTGCATACGTGTTGCTACACCAGATGGAACTATTACCGGTAGTGGCGAACGAACGTTGCGTTGCGTCGCGTCTAAAAAAGGGCGAACACAATTGCCATGATATTTATGTGGCGTACTTGCACGGAGAACTCGGAACAACACACTCCCGGTCTACCTTCCACCCAGCATTGTGCCCATGGTGCAGTGTCGATGTTTTGCATACGCGGCATTGCATCATCCGGTGTAAACATTCCGCCTCGTTTTGGTCCACCCGCGGTCACCAACGCTTCGGTACTTATGAGTGAGAAAAACCGACCGTGGTGTTCAAGCACGACCCGCGGAATATAACTATTGGCTGGAAATTGTTAGCTTCATGGAATGGACGCCGGCTAATGAGCTGGGAATGGTAGAGCTGTAGCACTGCGGTGCATCGCACCCAAGACCCGAATGCTATTTATTTACCCAACAAACACCCACATCAAAATGGTCGAAAATTTAACCTCAGTGCTTAAATATTTCAAGGATAGGACAGTAAATTCCGCAAAATTGCATACGTCCTGAATGGCAATTCAGGTTTTTGGATACACATTACTCTTCGTACTTTAACACTTCGGAATCGTGCAGCTTCCCATCAAACGTAAGGTTTATGGTTAGAAGTTGTTGAACAACTCATTTTCAGTTTTGTTTATTATTTGGAAGAATGGCTGTCGAGGGAAACGGTACATGAGTTCGGTGTGGCACATCGTAAAAGTGAACCATTTTGAAGGATTTTTCAAGCACCTGAAGCAACTGGACGGAAGGGTGGATCTTTAAACTTTGCTAACGACCATTATGTTCAACCAAAGCTGGTGATTTTGTGAAGTGCCAAGTGAACCCACATGGGCGAAAACTGGTAAAAAGTTTTTTTTTTTCATTTTTATTTTGCATTCAATACCCGGAAGTGGCCAATATTCCACCGAAATGGTTTAGTCCTGTTGGACGAGATGCAACTAACCATGGTGTGGTTTTCGAATAGTACTGAGTGTCATAGAGAGGGTGTAAAATTTTTGAAATAGTCTATCCATTTAGCACATGAGACATAGGGTACTGCTGTAAAATAGTTTATACTTTCGGAAAATTGTCGTTCACTCGTTACGACAAAACGAAATGGTATAATTTTATGAACTAGGTTTGTCTTTATTCATCAGTGCTCGTTGTGGTCATTTTATTTAATTTGGTCTTTCTATCAATCTAAATCACCTATCCATTTTGGAGTTAAGAAGATTTAAAGCACCGTAAATGCTTTGTAATAACTTGGTACGGGTAATTGATTTGGTCAACTTCTGTTCTTTTTGAAACAGAGTGTACTTTATTTTGGTGAGCGAAGTTTTTTTTTTCAATTTACTTCAACACCAAGTAACGGATTATCCTATTTTTTGAATTATAATATTTTATTTAAACAAGTGTAAACTACAAATACAAGTGTAAACCTCTATCTACAGCTGTAAACTTCAAAAAAAAAGTGCGGAAGTCTGCTTGTGCTCTCTTTGGGTGTTACTTATCGACTCCTTTATTATATCTATCTTAAGCCCACTTACTCTAAACTTACAACTACAAACTTGATTCTACCACTAGTACCGCGGTCATTACGCATTTGTTACACAAGTGACTCTAGTACAATTTTCAATATACCACAACGACGTGTGACAAATTGTAAACGTGCGGGAGATAAACGAAGTGGACTAAACGGTCTTTGGTTACACCGGAAACTATTCGCAGTGTGGTAACAACATTTAATGCCACCTGATGTTTGGTAACCTCTATCGGTCGGAGTAAACCACATACCATACCGAATGCTCCGTATGGAGACAACAACATCGAGCGCGTTTGGACGTCGCAGTTCGTCGACAAATTTCGGAGCTACATGCCCAAACAGATCAGAAATCCCGAAGAAAATGTCTATGCTTTGCATGCAATGCCCCAATCGCTTGGTCAGTTTGATAACCAGATACAATCGTTAAGATACATAGCAGGGAACGGTTTATGACGATTTTGCTGCCACTTTCCTATGGCTTAACCCAAACCGTTAAGTAAATATAGAAAGCATATTGAAAAACGAATGAACTTTGTCTATTAGCCAGGGTTGGCATCTTCACGGACATAAGTCTTAAATTTTAATTCAAGATCAAAACACTTGCCAAATATTCTTAATAAGCTGCACTCTCCATTGGTAATAATTAAAGTTAACTCAAAATAATTATGTATCAATTATTTATTGGTTCGATTATGATGGCCAGAAGGCAGTTTACTCAAACCTTTAAACAATGCACTGGTAAATGTTGAAGCTTGACAAGACAAATGTTACTTATAAACTACAAAATTAGATAATAATTTGATAATTTTTTTTTGAAATGTTCGAATATTTTATTTTTTTATCTCTTTTTCTTTTTTCAGCTGAATCGATGCAACGAACGAAGTGTACCTCGACAGCGCTGGCACCCGCTGTTTAATATTTATAAAACACCCTGTGCACGGTTTCAAGATACTCTACACGAACACCTCCTTGCCATGGATACAGACGAATGGAAAAATCCACCGTGTGTTACGAAAATAAAAGTATTCGCACATCGAAGCGGAGGTTCGTTTCATGTCTATTGAATTCAGACGAACAGAGCAAGGCTTCGGTGCGTTTGTTTTAACTACCGCCAACCATCGCCAACGAAAACATCGGCAGCTTTTCTTCGGTACGGTTAAAGGTCAATCTCTACCTGGTCCGCCCCGGTGGGGTGCGCACAAACCGCACGCCCCAGCAAACGGCACGAGGAAATTCAATCTCACCGTTGCCGACAAACGAAAAAAGGAGTTTCAAAAACACAGGACTGCCAGCCGAGTGTATAAAACTAACCGATTGATGCGGTTTTTAAGTAAACAGCTTTAGATCGAGTGTGGTGTGGCTGCGTATGCGCACACACATACGTGTGTGTGTTTTATTGTTAGGAAATAAGGTGAAAAAGAAAGTCACAACACATTAGACGGTGTATTTGGTCGTACGTCGCAAACAAAACAAAATGGCCATACTGCATTCCTGCTGCTTGTGGCGAAGCGTTCGTCGAGGAAGTTTTGCGAGCGTCATCTACACATTGGTAAGTATTCGATTCGATAACAAAATTATTAAGTTAATAATTATAAAAAATATAGTGAATTATTTAGTGAAACTACAAGACGATAATCATAATTAAAGTTATGTTTTAACCCACTCGTCTAGTGATGTAAACAAGTTTATTGTTTTAATTGGAACGCCACATTTTACTACCGTCCATAATGCTAGGGCAAAAAATCAGTTCCATCAACTACGGACAGATAAGCCCCGTTCGGCTTGGGCGAATAAATCACTCCAAATCGATGAAACAGCCGGTCGATAAAGTTCTTTCCTTTCAAGGCTACAGCAAGCAAGAAGAAATTGATGACCAAAACCAAAAATGGTCAACCGCGACGATGCTGACATCGGTTGATGCGTTTATTAATAGCCATCAGCGTCCTAATTGCCCTCTAATAGCATTTGATCACGCAACGTGAACCGCCGGATGAAAACCGGTGGGGTAAAAAAGATGGGCGAGAACGTCGGTCGTGGTTACCGTTTAGCTGGAATCAGTCATCCTAGGTTGGAAACGAAGTCCTGAATGTAGTTGTAAGTCTGTACAGATGCTGTACATTGTGCGGGATCTGTAGCGAGTGGAAAAGAATCCATACGAAGGCGAACGCATATATCAAAGCTCATTCATTCGCCATTCAGGAGCTGGAGAAGAATTATTCTAATACAGACAATACCGTCGTTTCTTTTGAAGAAGTTATATTATTTAAAAAGGACGCAAGATCAAACAGAATGTCTTGGAGAAGATTTTCTGTTTTGTTGCACACGGTTCAAAGTCATCCGAATAGGAAGCTATGGTGTATTCGAAATGTTCCAAATTTTTATGAGTTGCTTCCAACGCTTCAAATTGTTTCCTTTCTATTTTTAGCCGAAAAAAGCGGCCGCTCCCCAAGTAGAAAGCTAAACGAAAATGACGCATCGAGGGTTGCAATAGATTAAAAATTATTTGATGACGTACGCCAGTATGATATCTGTGTTTGTGTTTGCCATACAGATCCTTGAAGAAAGTGGACATAAATTCACCCCAAAAACGTGTCTTAAAGCAAGTAAAATTGCCTAAATTTGTGGCCTTTTTTCTTGGGATTGTCGATATGTAGTCCGATCAAATATAAGATAAAATTAAACTAAAGGTTCATTGTTTTACAATACCCAACATTGCAACATTGGACACTTTCAATCAAGCTTCATTTGTGGTCATAATATCAATAAATAGCCTACCTTTAGGCGTTAATACAATTGATGCTCGTTACAATTCCTTTAATCCGTACACAATTGTTCCCGTGAATAAATCAACTTTATTTGTCATTAATTACCACTGATAAAGACACATTGTTCCGCTGCTTACAACGCCATTGATAATAATACGAACGAACGAGTTAATTACTTCACAACCCCCTTCAAACGGTTGGGACCATTAAAGAGATAAAAGATCAAATTAAATCAAATGTTACCGCTAAACTTCATACAACGGAACTGGTCAGAGTTTTTCTTTTTTCCCACGAGTATGGAACGGAATAGTAAAGGGAGTGAGGGAAAATTGTTTTTCACTGTACGACTTTGGATCAACCTGTTCGACCTCGTCGAGGGAAAAAAAGTCGCAAAAATCAATTAATCATTAATCAGTAGATCAGAATGAAAGAGGGATTTCTTCCTCGCTAACCAATTTCAGTATTGGCCTGGGAACACATTTTGCTGACCTCATTGGGGCCGAGCAGTTTGTATGTGGGTTTTATTTATTTCCTTTTTTTCTATAACGTAACAGAAGATTGGCACAGATTCCGCGTAAAACCGAATCAAGGACAGTAAATTTTATCCCGTATCAACGTTGTCACCCTCTGGTGCGGCCAGAATTACTGTAGAGAAAGAGATCCTCGTATAACCTTCAAGAACTGGTGATGGGGCAACCTGATTTTCCGGCAACCTACATTTTGCCATCCACCCGTAGGTCAATAGCAATGGGATTAGGAGACACATCCGTCCGAGTCCCGAAACTCGCTCGCTAAGTGGCCACACCATAATCCGGGACGTCCGGGGATGTGCCGGGTGCTTCCTAGCGGTAATTATTATCCGCCCGTCGAAATTGTGCCACTCGAGAGATTCGTTAGTGGAGCTAGTGATGGAGCAGTGAGTATCTCTCAGGATTTGGACCGGGGTATGACACATGGTATGTGGATTCTCGGAAAGATTAAATTGCAGCAACAGGAAAATGGACACGAAAAAGATCTTCAACCACCGCAAAAGGACACTCAGGTCCCACATCCGGATCTCGACACCCGCGTTTTGCGGGAGGATAAAAAATAAGCAGGCTGTTCATGCATGTTTTAGTGCAAACAGGGAGCGCATAGCCATTATTTCAACGGTGTCCTGTCGTTTTTTGGGGTGGACTTTGTTATTGTTTTTTTTTGTGTCTTTGATGCGAAGGTTCAGATTGTTAAGGTAGTTCAAGAGTCACCTCCTGTCCTGTATCGGGTGGTCGCGCGCTTCAAGTGCTATAGGAGAAGCACACGGAGTAAATCTGACATGCATTCAAATTACAGCACCCTGCTGGTCACACCCCATACTTCAAAACTAACTGCTGTGAACTACAAAAAGAAAAACAGGAAGTCTCTCGGTAATGGAATGCTTTGTTAACGTCGAGAGTGTACCCTTATTATTGCCGGCTACAGCGGGGTCCACACACAGCTTGACATCCCCATTCGGACCCGAGGAGTATGGACAGACTGTTCGACATACCCTCCCCCCTCCCCGGCACCACAGGGGTAACGATCCTGGAAACTGCTCTGACCAACAATGCAGCACGAATTCTTTCTCCGATCGTTCGCTGAATGGAAGCTTTCGAGCGAAAACATTTGCCACAATAGTGCAGGGAGCCGGGTATAAGCGGCACGCGGTGGTGGCGTGGGTGGAAATAATGGGGATCGGTTCACAAAAGGAATTTGCTTGCACGAACCGTGCTGCCAGTGGACAACAGTGAAGGTCATGTTTAACAATGGATAATGTTGCCATTATGCTGTCGTTATGGTGGAGATGAATATGAAAACTAATCCCATATATTGTACACGAATGCAGATTGTGCGTTTATAATAGTGTACTGGTGCAGTTGACATGCTGGATGGTGTAGGTTGTGATTTGCTCTTTTTCTTGTTCGGCCTGAATAAGTTTGTGTTGTCCTTTGTTGATGTCGGTTTTTAAGAAAAGGTTATTTATGTTTATAGTGCCTTTTTTTTGGTTTCATTTTTATTAGTATAGTACCATACAAAGCAGCTCAATATACATCTTTGATGTTTCATTGCGTAATTTGCTTTCTTTTCTAATGACACTCACTTCAAAAGAAACAATAGTAAAAGACGAATTTTAGAGACTCCTATGAACAAAACGTTAGGAGCAGGAGTTGGCAGTAGCTCATAATACAATACTTGTATATGTTCCCACCATAAATAAAGCATTTTCGCCACCAAGTGTACTCTAACCATCTATCTTGAAAAGGAAAGTAGGCCATTTCTCGGAATATTATTTGATATTATTCTTTCTGTTGGAATTATTTTCATGCTTTGAAATTGGTCCTGTCGTGTGACACCTTTAGCCCTTTAGGGACTCCTAAGAACAAAACGTTAGGAGTAGGAGTTTTCAGTAGCTCATAATACAATACTTGTACATGTTCCCACCATAAATAAAGCATTTTCGCCACCAAGTGTACTCTAACCAACTATCTTAAAAAGGAAAGTAGGCCATTTCTCGGAATATTATTTGATATTATTCTTTCCGTTGGAATTATTTTCATGCTGTAAAATGTAAGGTCCTGTCGTGTGAGACCAGCGCTGCTACCAAATACACCACCAAGCTGCCCTTGAAGCCATCTAAACTTATTCGAAATATAGTTCTACTAAATCGAAATAAAAGTTGGTAACGAGGGTTCCATTGAAAGTAACGAGAATAAAGAGAAGAATAATCTCTACCAGTGAATAATGAGTCCTAACTACATAAAGCTGTTTGACATTAAAATTTCAATTTAACCATTTCTTCTGCTTCGAATACCTTTGTAGTCTGATCAAGCCATACATTTAGCAAGTAAGGTATTACACACATTTTATCCAATCTCTTTAAATTCTTCGAACTACTCCGTGGCAAATGCAGAACGTACTCTAACTCTACGCTTGCATTTACTGTGCTATGATACATTCCTAACTGACACTTCATTCGCAACGAAACTACGTCGACTCAACGGCAACAGGATTACGCGCCTGGTGCCATCAAAACACTCTCCCCCGAAACGAACAAGTTACGGACGATGTGCTGCAGTGGTCTAATCCTTTCCCATCCCAAGTGCATTCTCCTTCCCGGCAGCATGTTTAGCCGTTCGTCGTACGCCACTTGACGCCCGGCGCTGTGGAACGGTGCAGATTCGTTGCAAAATGAGATGAGGTTTCGGGCGGTGATGTTCCATGAAAGTGCACCCGTAAACCATCATTGCTTCCCGGGGATTAACGATTTAATTACGCGAATCGTACGAATGACATGCGAGCGAAGAATAACGAGCAGCTGCTGATAGAGACATGCCAGCTAACAGGTCTGGCACGGTTGCCTGCGGCGAACCTGCTCGAATGAGCGTTCTTAGAGCGGAAGAGATATGATTCAATCATGAAGTAGAGAAATAATTATCCTGATAAGTAGTATGTGCATATCAACGAAGACAAATGGGAAGGAAAACATCACTATTTTTTTTAAATCTCTTAATTTTTTATTAGTTATTACCGAGTTTAAAATCGGACAACAACTTTAAAAGAAGTTGAATACGTATGTGGTTGAACTTGTCCTATTCCTTTACTGTAATAAGAGCGGCCACGCTCACCGACCCCAAACAAAGGTCACCCTAAGCATAAACACGTCAATCCCAATAGCACGTCCTCGTTCTCAATTATTATTCCCCTAATGGGATGGTCGGTCAATCCAGAGCAGCGCGCTCTCGACCACTGGCAACCTGTTGATCGCCTGTGCTGCTGGTGTGGAACTTCTCGGAATTCTCACACCTAACAAGACAATATCTCGCTGGTGCTAGCGGGAAAATTCGGTAACAATCTTGCAAGGCAATCATCTTCCTTCCACCGACAGATACATCCGGAAGATATGGGAACGAATGTCTATTTCCGGTTCGAACATCCGGCGTATCTGGTTTCGTGTCGTTATTTCCTTACACCCATCCGTATCACTTCTCGGCCTTCTCTTGATTCCTCGATGTGCAGTGGACGGACCGGGACGAATAATGCCACTGTACGTTAGGCAAGAACCAGTAGCAGTTGACAGAATCCATGTCGTTTATCTTGTTGACTAATGGCAGCATTCAAGTTCGATTCGATTTCTCGCTCCACCTACTACTACTGTGCCCATTGCCATTCTGACGCAGATGGTTGCTGTCACATGATTTCTGTACCGACTGACCGACCCGGCGCAGTGAAATTACGGACAGTACGGTGGTGTGGTGCGTGGTGTGGAATCGAATTCTCAGTAAAATAGGTTTGTTTACTTGCACCGTTGGGTAATTAGGACAATGGGAGTCTCGGTTGTCATAGATGGTGGATTTGGTGTTGTACTTGCTGGGTGCTTCGGAATATTGAAAATATTTCCGCCCTTTTGCAACTTCCCGGAATGATTGCAATATGTAACGTCAAGCACAAGACAGCTCACAGTACAGGAAGTAATATTTTGGATGGCATCAATTTGCTCAAAGTTATCATACACAATTGACATGGAGGGCGAAACAAGCACGTTAAGTTTTAATTGCTTTCAAAAACTTATGGCATTTATGAATGGAATAACGGACTGTGCAAGCTCCGGGCAGCAACACACCGGAACTTTGTGATTGTGTCTTGCGGCAGTTGCAACGTTATTGTATAAAAAAAAACATTTGTTCAATTGTTTTGCAGTTATAGACTTTGGGTTGTTCTTCAAAAAGTTAAAATATGCATACATGATTTTGTTGTTTTGATTCGATGCTTAGGCTTTAGTTGACAATTTTTTTTGTGGATTCCTATTATAATCTGTAATGATTTTAAAAGCGATGTGAGATATAAAGAAAACGGTGCAAATATGTCATATTTTTTAAATTGGAAACTAGTGATTCATTTCTTTTTTTTCACACAGAATATGTAAAATTATGTACTTATCACGAAAATTGACCAACATTTTACGTTCGTTCCATATTATGGGGCGGCCGATACACACGACACGACAGAACTGGCCCAAAATCCCATCCGAACCCATCCCCCGTACGCAGCACTGACCATCCTGCTATGGGTTAATATAGCTAAAGAAAGCAATGGTAAGCCTATAGATACCTCTTGAGTTTGTTGTGCCGATAAAGAAGAAAATTACGTTCGCCACGATTTCACGCAAATTATGAATATTTGAGACGGCATCGGCGTATTTGCACATCAGGCACCCCTTCAATGCATTTAACCAAGCGGAAACCATCTATTTGCATTTGATAACGACATTCTAATGCATTACCACAACCCGAACCAATTCTCGTTTGATGTTTTCTCCCTTTAAAGCACATTAATAATACTCATCAAAGCATTCTCCCTCTATTTGCTTGGCTTATGAAGAATGCTGCTTTCATATTCATTCATCCGGAAAGATGCAGGAAAATTGTATGCACTCATTAGTTGCACCGTATTGTTCGTATCGTTAATTGGTTCAATTAAATCGAAAACACTTCAACAGCTGGTGCTATCGCGGGAAGTGTAAAACAGCAGCAGAAGTGCCATTTTTTTCACCGCACATCAATGTGAGCCTGTAATTATATGCGTACGATACGCGAACAATAATGAATACTTTACTAGAATAATAATGAATACTGCGAACAATAATGAATAAAATAATTGCTTAACAAGAGGTACCACGAAGCACCCGTGGGTCGATAAGAATAGCCGGTTCGCAGCGGTGTGGCAGCATTTTGTGCTCGAGTACACGATCAGAACGTCTTTCTAATTTCTAATTGGATTAGCATAAGCTGTCGAATCGAATCATAGCTCACAGCTGCCCTCCCGGTGAGCAGGCGGAATTATTTCATCCGAATGCTAATGGCGTATCCAATGGGCATGTTGTGAAAACTGGACTAGATGTTCAGTACCGCCTGACCTTCACATGATGTCTATATTCAAATCAGTTTCTTCGTACGGCTAAGGTCGTTAGAGGAATGACTATTTGGGCGACTGCTCAAATGAGTGTGTAATAACAACAATATTATCACAGCATGTGCCGACGGACAGACAGATTTTTGTGTTCTTCTACTTTGATTATCAACATATTAGTAGGCTGTGTAGGTTGCGTTTTTGTAGCAGGAAAATCAGCCCTTACTACGTGGGAAGACTTTGGGTGCAATTTGGCACGGGTCACCTTTGTCTTTTATGGCTTAATGAACGTACAAATTTACAACAAACGAACAGAAATATAAAACCGAACTTAAAGCAGGATCGAAAAAATAGCTTACGATACATACATATTTCCTCACAGGAAAGAAAGGAATGAAGAATTATTACATGGAGGCGCCTAGTATCTGATGTGCGTGACTTGAATTGAGAAACATGCACTATGCAGGAAGTGTCGGAGATACACCTGGGGGGGGGGTCACGTTTTTCGAATTTCCGCCTATTCAGGTGTAATACCGTTTATACTTGAAACTTATAGAGTCGGCTTCACATGCCTTATGCGCCCTAATACACCCTTATTGGGCTTAACATAAACTTGGACGACATTTTGTTCAACAACGTCATTTCATCGGTATTTTTCCCGCTTATTCACCAGAATTTTGTACATTGAGCTCAATAGCCTTGAGATTTTGTTAAATCTAAAGATTATGTTATTGTGTGTGTGTGTTTTTAAACTACCTTTGGCTCCATAGGCAAATCGTTCTGAATATCACTAAAAATCATTCCAAATAGGAGTACGGAGACAAATCGGGCATTTTATAAAGGTTCGTCAATGACCATTTCACACATTTATAATACTGCTTAACATCTATAGTTAACGAAATGGTTAGAAATCAACCAATATGTTTGGTAGGATGTACATGGCGTAACCTATTATGAGCCATTACGAATAAATCATTTCCAACGAATTTCTAGTGAAATTCTTTCTCTGACACAATAGATCAATTGCAATGTATTTGTTCCCTTCCGGCCTTCAGGAAACATATATACCAATCCTGTTCGCTCAACCCACCTGCACCAGTGCCTTGGGATTTCTTTGGGGATTGATAAGCTTCCATCAAGCTTTCCCTTTTTTGCTGAGGCTATATTCGACATGTCTACGTCCCACGGGCGGGCTCTCGTTGGTGTGACACCCTTCTTTACCCTTCCCCCCGCCAGACCCACATTTCTCGATTGACACTGTCTGGCCTACTCTAGCAGCTTTTGTTGGTTCCGGAATCATAAAGAAAAAATGTGTACCAGCAAAAAAAACAAAATGCTTTCAAAACCAATCATTGTTTCAATGGGACCTTTCGTTTCGCCACACATGTGTTGGCATTATTACAATCACTGCAGTCTATCGTCTACCTCCATTGTTGATTCGATTGAGGTTGAATTTATTTATGGACCTGTCAATCCTTCTTGCCATACCTGCCGGATTATCGTTCGGGGTTTCTCCCAGGGCACCGACTGAATATCAACGACTCAACGATCGGCTGTGTTGGCACATAATTGATTTAGGTATGTTAGGCAAAGCATGAAAGGTTTCGTAGTTTTACAGCAATATCAGCAACGTAATTCAAAGGCCAAAAATTTGCTTCATCTCTTAAATGCTACCGAATAGGATTAACACCGTGGAACAAAAAAAAACTGTTTCTCCCTCTGTAACGAACAACAAACATGGGGATCATCATAAACAGCTCGTACACTGAAAGCTTTTTGTGATGTGGTTTGTTTTTTTCTGTTTTCACACCCTTCCGGCCCACCCATCTGCACTCCAAACAAAACCGCCCTTTGGTCCGCACCACTTAAGCCATGTCAATTGCAGGTTCGCCAATAAATGTATCGCCACATTGCAGAAATGATAAGATAAGTAATATGGCAACACTCCGGGCTTTGGAAACATGGTGGTGCTCGTTTTGCTTCCTTTCGCTGTTACTGCGCTCGACAAACTTATTCGATTACTGGGGATTTTTTGTTATTATTCTGCTCTTGTTTGTATCTGTATACAGTTCTTCATTTACGCTCACTGTTTCTGCCATTTCTTTTTTTTTCTTCATCAGCATCTGTGTATCATTATGCGCCAGGGTGGTAAAGTAAATTACAGAATAAAGTTTAAATGTTTTGTTTTTGCTTTGCTTTGCATACATCTCCCATCAGCACCTGTTGATGGCATTGGGTTTGGCGGAGGTGATTCGAACTTATTCTCGAAACAAACATTAAACGCAGTTGACTCTTTTTAATTGATTACAGGTACGCAGTGTGATAAAGAAACGGATGTAATTAAAGTGAGAAAGTTTTGACATACACCAAGAATAAAATAAGCAATTAAGCGATAGGACAGTACGGTTTATAAATGCCTCTGAATTAAAATCCTTGATCCTTGTTAGGTCCTATCCAAGAAAATATTGTACAAAACTAACATAAACCTATTATTATTGAATCATTTTCTTTTCAATTACAAGCAATGGCATGATAAAATAATTCAAAACGATGAAATAGATTCAGCTTAATAGACAGCGGTCTTCGCTTTTCCCGCAAACCACAACACAATTTTAAGCATCCAATCAAACATGGTCAACAGTATCAAAACGCGCCCAACAACAAACGTTCGCATTTTGCGCTAACTTCATTACTCTTTCAAGTGCTGTGAACATGGTTCGAATTGCCGGAAAGGAAATATAATATAATGTCGACATCAGGCCTGTTTATCTCCACACGGCAAGTTGCCGAGAGAGAGAGAGAGAAATAAAATGAAAATAGGAAATGTTTGAAAAGAAAACGCGCCCGGATCAGTGTCGCAAAATGATGGGACATTCGTGTTTTTTTTTTGTTCACTTGTGCTCCACGTTATCGAAAGTGGATACGTCGAACTGGTTGGGTTGGGTTTTGTGGAGGCAAACGAGAAGAATGGAAGCGTCAAATACGCACCATTTGCATAAAGTAGATAGGAAAAGTTTAAGTCGGTGGATTTTCTTCTCACCGCACCGAAGCGGTGAGGATTATGTGTCCTTCTGATCTCTACTCAAATTCATAACAAGCCGCGTTTAAAAAGGGGGAAATTATGTTAGGCTCGCCGGTGCACAGATTCTGAGCAGATAGGCACAATAGTTCTCTAATTCTAAGGATCTACTTAAGGTTCAACCGAGTGTTAATTGAAATACATGTTAAGCACTGTGTAAGACGAGGATTAGTTTGGCATGCGTTACAGTTACCGAACGAATTGACTGTGACGAAGCCGTGACAAGAGCCGTTTGGTGTCTTGTGGTTCTTATGTTAAATACAACTTGGAAATGGTTTTTGAGAGAATTAGCATAATTTATTGGTTATGAGAACAAATTTAGAAGTTAAAGTAGAATCATCAAACCGAAAACATAACCAAAGTTGGTTATGAATTGCTGCTTAAATTGGCATTATTTGCGCTAAGTTTCCTGTAGTATTGAAAGGGATCATGATGGAAACACTGAATAATTATTAGATATCTATATTTATTGGTGGACTTGGACATGTTTTTTTGGATACTCAAACGAAAATAGTAACATTAAGCTGAATGAACATGAACTGAATCTAAAAACGTCTTTTCAGTTTAGAGAATAGTATTAAATTTAAATTCCATTAACAGTTTACTGGACAGTTTGTTACATCTTACAGGCCCAAAACATTTGAAACTTTAAATTTCTTTGATGGCAATGATGATGTTGAAACCCTCGAGATCATCAAGTCAAAACATGGACATAGACGTAATGTAAAGAAAGATGAGCGCACCTTTCCAGTTTTCTGGACACTAGTATGTGTGATGGTATCAAACGCGTAATATCAAGAAGGAAACTTTCAGTCAAACCATCAGTAAAAAGCGATAAAACTGACATTATATGGAAGTCATAAAGCTCTAGTAGTCAGTTCGACAACTTAGACTAGGACACTGTCCAAAGCTGCTGTAAACGTCTCAGTCTTCTAGTCATCTATCAATAGGTAAAGTGTTCTACAACCTATAGAATACTGATATATAAAGAGGAGTCGTTTGTTGAATTGGTAGGCATAGAATATCAGACCTTTATAGAATTATAGAACTATAGGCATAGAATTAGAATAGAATTAGAATTAGACCATAGACCTTTTTATTTGTAAATATTGCATACACGAATCTAAATTCCTGTTATTGGATGGCAAGTAATCTTTCGTTTTTATACAACTTTCAAAAGATTCTTTCATCCAGTTTATACTTTTCGTGCAAGTAAAAACGTCTACCTTACTGACTGAAACATCACTCTATTTATCCTCGATCAAGAATAAATTCACGTCACAATATTCCATTATTGGAAGCTGCTTCGAAGCTCACTATTATGGACCAATATTAAATCTCTTATCCGTTAGCTTCTAAACTCCTATATTTTTTTAATAATTTCATGACATCCACCAGCACAATTTGTATAAATCATAATATTAATAATTTCCTGCTTACACCAAATTGTGTCCTTCCATTTTGAATCTTACTGGCTTATGCTTTAGATTATGTTTTCAATAGCTCACTTATAAAAAGGCTAAAGTAGCATTGCCTAACGAAACGATACTTTGTCAGCCATCCATTGAGTGATAACTCAAGATCATCCTCCAATTGATTTGAGTATCTGCGTCAACAATCGTTCAACCAAAAAATAAACCCTCCCGCTTCATCTGGTCGATATGGCCACCTTTTTCCCATACCTGCCCAGAATGGTCATCTGTTTTTGCATACGAAACCACCCATGGCCGTATGAACACCAGCAGTAAGGTTTACTGCTCGCATGACCTAGCGTAGCGTAGGTCCAAGGTTCTGTTTGGCGATATTCATGCCCGTTTGATGTCCTATGCTGTGTGTTGCGAACAGTAGCAGGCGGGTACGGTTCCGGGTTGATTTTTCCCAATGCCGGCCGGTCCGGGCCACTTGTATGTGAACGCGTAGTAAACAGGCGCCGGCAGTTTCATTCATTCGTGCGCTGATCCGTAAAGCATAACAACGTAAGCAATAAATTGTGTTTGATGATATTTTCATGCTCTTCCAAAGGAGATTTTTTGTTTGTTTGTTAGTTCCATGCTCTATCATTCTCAGCGCACATGCACACATTGAGCACCATTATCGTTTGACCGGCCCCGTTCAATGATCGGTCCTCGTGCCATATAATCTGTGCGTTTCGTGGAAATCAGGAAATCGATGCCATATTTTTTTTTTACTACAAGGCAAAACTCGACCGCATTTATTTTAGGACTTCCGGAAAAAAGTTCCTCTTTAATTTGCAAAGCGTCTCCTCAACGCAAGACACATCACCGTTACATAATTCCTCATCAATCACCAAAACAAACCGGCATGCTTAGTAATCGACGGCATGGAAAAGTAGATATCGGGATGTGCGAATTTTCGGCCTGCCGAAGCCGATGTGTTTAAAGCACAACTAACAGAGCGGCCGTCAGCTCGGGAAAGTGAACTGACGTTCTGATCTTGCCGTTGAGTCAATAGCATTAAAGATCTCTTTTCGTGCGGGTGAAGCAATGGTGCAGGAAAGTGCCATAAATAAAGACTCCTCGAGCAAGTCAACACATAAACTTTCCTACGTTTCTATCTGACACACAGAGACCTCCAAAATTCATCTTTTCTCCGGGGGTCCTTACCGGTCCCACTACTCTCAGCATCGCCTTTGCATTTCTTTCGTTCGCTTCTCCACAGCTCGTTTGCCTGTTTATCATTTGTTTATGTGAACTTGATTATATCTAGCGTGGCAAACGAAGCAAAATTAATCTTTCCGTGCGTGAACGTGCTTTCTTCGGTGAACCGAGTCGCATTCGCGTGTGAAGGGTGATTTGTGGCAACGGTACCACTACACTGTACTGACGATATGAAGCGTTACCACGGCTGGCTGGTAAGCTTATTATGCTGCTCTTGTGGCAAAAGTAACCGTACTCGATCTCGGAAGTACAGTTACACATCTGTTTGCATTGTTAGAAACCCACGCATAGCCTAAAGCTACCGCAAGCTGCCAGCTTTTGATGCTAATCGTTGAGCCCTAAAAAGACTTCTTGTAAATATAAACAGAGCGTAAATGGATAAGGCGTCTTGGAACGTAGATTTGGTTGCTGCTTTTGGAAAAAAAACCCCATTTCTTCTTATAATACCGTTATATTTACCTTTTTGATTAGCTCCATTGAGTTTTTTTTAGATTGTTTTCCAGTATATTCGTCGAGATACTTATAAAGTTATTCAATTTATAAACACTAAGCAAACATACATTTCGTTATTCAACGCTGACGAACATGAAATAATAAACTCAAAATTAACTGCCCCTCTGTCTCTCTCTCTCTAACTCTTGGGGCGACACGGAGGAGTATTGGTAAAGGCGCGGCTCTTCACACGACAGGGACGGTCCAAAATCCCATCCGGACCCATCCTCTGTACGCAAGATTGACTATCTGGCTACAGAGTAAATAAAGTCAAAGAAAGTCAGGAATGGCAGGCCTAGACTTCTTGAGGTTGTTGTGCTGATAAAAAAAGGAGAAGAAACTCGAAACAACACATTTAACCTAGGCTCACAAATCCGACGGTTGCCCCTTGTTTCTTTTCTTCTTTTTGGTGTAATGTTCTTTCTGGTCATATCTACCATGTAGTTATGATTTACTAAACATATCATGTGTGACACACGTGACTGCTGAGAGCGTGCAAACAGATTAGATTTGATGAAACATGGGATGACCTCCGTAAGCTCAAGCCATGTAAGTCAACGTAAGACGAAGTTGACAGGAATAAGTTTATCACGAAGTTTGCGTTTGAACTGAAACAATTTTAACATTTTGTTAACAGCTAACAGTATTGAAATAATGTTAAAAAATAACAGTTCAGAGTTGAATTTAGAAAAAAAAAAATATTTGGATATTTTTAGATATTTGATGTAATATTAAACAATAAAATATTTTAGACCAAATTTTAAGGGATTAACTAAAGTATAGCAGGTTGTACACATATCGAAATTATAATGACTTTTTTTTATTTCATAAAGAGTACGATATTTTGCGTTAAGACGAGCATCCAAATTCCTACGGATTGTCAATTTTTTTTGCATTATTTTTAAATGTGAACTTTTGTATACAGACAGTATTTGATGTCGTTGAGTTTTGTATTACCAATCCTATAAATATGTTCAAATATTATTATAAATTCCCAATAACCCACTACGAAGCACAGAAACAATGTCTATATCAACACGAACCTTGGGCTAAGAACGCACTGTACGAATCTTAAGAACCTCAAAAGAAGTTATCATGGTAAGCGATTTGTTTTAAGCGCTTACTAAGCATACAAGTCAAAAGTTCGAATAGATAAATACAACCCATTCATGTCTCTTCAACGTTTAATGCAAAAAAAAAATCCATACCCCTGTTTATTCACATGTTGAATAGCTAAAATTGTCAGTCATCAGCCAAGCACCCAACATTGCAAGAATTGTACCAAACATGTCCACGCGCGTGCAGCTTGCAAACAACCATTATTCGTTACAATTATTTTCCGGCCCACATTCGCAAACAGACGTCACGCGGGCAAGTGAATAAATATTTTCCCATCACATTTGTTTTTGCCCCGCCCGCTGTCTGCTTCGCTTTGCAAATCAGCACAGCGCAACGCCCCGCGGCATGACTAATAGCGGCGCATCGTCGATTGAATCCAGGGTACAAAGTCGGACACCTTCGCGTAGCCGTCGGGGCTGCTAGAGCCACAGTAGTTGATGATAAAGTTAGCAACACCAACGAGCTGATTGTTCAGCACGGCCGGACCACCAGAATCACCCTGCGAGTGAGAAGAAAGGATGAGACTGTTCGCTACTTCCTCTTGGGAAGATAGAAAGAAATCAGCTTACATTGCAGGCACCATTATTAACCGGTGAGGTAAAGCAGATGAGTCCGCTCGAAATACCGGTAGCTGCACGGCACTGTTGATCCGGGATAACGGTGGCGCGATTGTATCGAAGCTGTGTTGATGTGGGACCACCTTGATATATACGGCCCCAGCCAGAGATAACGATCTCGCTGCCCGCTGGTACATTGGTCGTTCGCAGGGTGATCGGACGGATATAGGTCGAACTGGGCAGTGACTGCTGCAGCTGCAATAGTGCCACATCGTTCTGGAAGTTACCGTACCGTTCGTGGGGTATCACTCGCGCCACAGCACGTCGTACTCCACCGTTCAAGCTAACAGAGCCAGCCAACACAACGATCGCAGATGCTGGAACACTGTTCGAACGGGGGTGGTTAGTAACAAGAATGCGCTAGTAGCAAGATCACTCGCACTTACAGAGCTCCACCATTATAAACACAGTGGGCCGCCGTCAGTACCCAGCGACTGTCGATCAGCGATCCTCCACAGGTCAGTGCGTTCGATCGGAGCAATGCGACCTGATGGGGGAACTGTCCTTCCGCTGCCACTGATCCACCCACGATGCGCGCCCCCATGTAGAACGGGCGTCTTACAGAATTAGTCGGTAGAATGTCATTCTGCTCACTGAGGTGAAAGCGTACACCGGACGCCACAGCTAGACATGCTAGCAACACCATCACCACACACCTTGCACTACTGTTGATGGTCATTTTTTTTGCGTCTAGTTCAGTTCCACCGGAAGACTAATTTCCATCCCGTGTTGTGAAGGCTTATTTAAGCGGAAGCAAACCATCGGGTGGCACTTATCGGGCGTCTTGTCCGTCTTCCGTCGAGTGGACGCAAGTCATCAATGCCATCTCTCGCTCTCCCATCGCTACAGTACGAGCGGAAACGGTGGGCCACTCTACTGGGCACACTTTATCTATAACACGCGTCTTGGCGCGTCCAGATTGTATTGGGATGACCGGTTGGCACAGTGGGATGATTGGGTGGGTGACTGGTGGACAGAATGTGAAACCGTTTCAGTGTGCGTCCTAGCAGATTGCATTCACGAACAGAACAAAGGCACTTGAGTGAAGAAGAAGGCTCATTAAAAAGGCAGACATTTACATCGTTCTTTGGGGGAGTTTCAATGGGTTATAAATCATTGATGGCCAATAGCAAGAAGAGCTAAACTCAAGGTAGACAATTTACCCTATGGACAAGGTTTATGTTGTGGTTCGTGTTTTAAATAGTCACTAACCCATTTGGAGTGTAACAGCTGTTAAAAAGATTAAAGTACGAACTATAGATTTCGTCTACACTCTTGATGGCTAAATAAAGAACTGTCTATTTATTTTTATCTTTTCGCATAATAAGCTTGGAAAGCATATGATTTGGTGTGCTGCACCAAAAAAAAAAAACAGAACATCAGTCAATCTTTTAATGGCAAACGAGAATTACTAATTTTGCCCAGTTAACTAATCAGTCCGTTCTACCTACGTAGTTTAAAATAAAGTTCGTAACTCCACCTTAGGTGAATTACGCTGAAGTCGAATCACGGTACCAGAAGATTTCGTCTAAGCACAGTAATTAAAAGCTTACCCTTTTGCACAGCTGTTGCTATAAAATTATGAATAATCAATTAATTGGCCCGTTCAGAGCATTTGTATCTACTAGACATCTAACTAGACAGCTCTTTGTGCAAAGTACAATCATAGTAAAGTAATAAATTTTTAACTAAATAATGCACACTGTTAAAGTTTTGTTTATTATTTCCTTACAGAAACCCAACTAAAGTGCATATAGTTCTACATAAATCATCAGCTTCTGTATGAAAGTGACATTCTGTTTTCACAGTGACATTATATCAACTCATTATAAATATATTAATTCATTATGATATAAAAAGAAGAATCATAGAAAAATGAGACAAATCATGGAAATAATTTTATAATTGTCTTTAGTGAAAAGTTCAATGCATTGATTTTACAAGGAATATACAATTACTAGGTTATTCCCCCACGGGCAACATCAGCACAGTAACATTGAACAATTGAAACCAATCAACATGTGGCAAAACACATTTACCTTTGGTACACGGAATTGCAGTACGATAAAATGTAATCTGAAGAGCCATCGCAATTGAATTTATCAGATATCAATCGTCGATCGTGTTTCATTTCACTTTTCCACATTGTAAACTCACGTCACTGTTTACCTTACACTCGACGTAGCTACATGCCTTATGTGTAGCACAGCGAAAGCCCATAGTGCGATCGAGCCGGCTGGTCCGGACATTCGCAACGTATGCAAATACTTTCAAGCCTAACGATAAGATACCGAAACTATGGGGCAGTACACAGATGACAATACTCTCTTGTACTTAACACCTTAACATAACCCTTCCCCATCCGCGTATCGGGTGTGATAAGATAAGCTACCGTCTCTATCTGAAACCGAGAGGCATATCGGCTGGAAGAATAATTGGGAAATTAAAGCGAAAATATTCTCCGCCCAGCACAACGACCTAAACCTTGGACGGAGTGCCTACGAACTCCTCATAAAACCCCAAGATGGCAAGGTCCCCCCTCATCAGCAGGGTCAGGATAAACAAAGAGTCACCCATCATCGTGCCATTTGCCGGAAAGGTCGAAGTACGTCACGCTGTGTTTTCTGTTTGACTTAACGCCTTTCCTCCGAAGACTCGATGTTGCACGCTTATCTGGTTGCTCCAGTTTGTCTTTCGGCTACCTGACAACTTCTTGGCGATGGTAGGGAAGAAAAAAAACCAACCTCAGAACGTTAAGCTTTTTCTGGGAAGATATTAAAATCTATACACACAGATGCACACACGGGCGGGTCTCCGTGGGGGTATACAGGTACGAGTGTAGATTGTAAAACCGAACAGCAAAACAGAGAGAGCAGTAAAAGCATTTATTTCTACGTACCGGGTTACGGAAGGTAGACAGCGAAGAACGCGCAGAAATTAAGTTTAATTATGTTTGGGATTTAACGGAAGCACTCGGGAATGAAAGTATGAAGAATTCGGAACTGCCGCCCACCACTGACAAACCTTTTCACATTTAATCCTCTTTGATAAAATGTTCGAAAAAAAGGCATCCATAAACCCGAAAATAATTGTGCTAATAAATTTACCGATAGGGCAGTGCACGAAGAGAACCAAAAGCGGAGAAAACTTTCCACCGTTGCTGTTCAATATTGTCTTGGGAGCTACGGGTTGCTTAAAAGCGCTCCCCTTGGCTGGCAAAACATGATGGCTAATTTTGGGAAGACGCGTTTTGTATACACAAGGTTCCAAATTTCCGAAAAGCAGCGAAATTGATAAGCCACAGGCGAGTTCCATTTTCCAATAAATACTGGTTTGGCTTTGGCACATTCTTTCGGCGGCTCCAGCCTCGTAATTGGAGATGATTAGACAAACCAGCGGTACCGGGATGTGCCGAACGTTTGACTTTATGCTAATGGTTTCACTACGCAAAGGGAATTTCATTCGAGAAGCACATTTTTTTTCTTTGGAAAAAGCATTCCAATGAAACTGATTAAGCAGGATTGGATCAGCGGCAAGGGCATGAAGCTTACATCAAAACGGATTGCAAACAAATAGGCAATTAAAATTCGCCCATAAACTAATTGCATTTCTGCGGGTTTTGTGGCCGCCCTTCATTATGTGTCGTACCTTTCAATTGATTTATTTATATGCGATATTAATAAATTTGAACAATTTCCCCCCCCCCCCCCCCCCCCCCACTCATTCGGCTCATACATAGGCAAAAGAAAACCGTTCACATCCACACTCAATTCACGCGCCATTTTATTTGGTTTGTGCTTTTTTTGATGGAATTTTACTTGCAGATTTATTTCAGCATATCCTGCATAACGATGTCGCTGTTTCTGCACGAGGAACGCCGGTATCTGCGGGGCGAGGTCGACAAACCGATCGGGGAAAGCTTCCTGGAACGAGACACCATCTCGGGCGGTACGTATGCAAAGTTATGCAGGGATTACCGGTCGCTGCATGGCGTTCTATTTTTTTTGTCCTTTACCAGTAGAATTCTTTGTTTTTTAATGGTTGTTTAGCGACGCAATGTGTATGAATAAACTGTGTGACGCTAAGGTTGAAAGATAAAAAAGTTCATCAAAAGGAAATTTCTTTAATTCTATTTCCATTTTTTTTTGTGTTTTTGTACCGCATCGCAAGCATTGGCTGGATTCGTGTGTAGGTTTAAATAATTTCTTGAACAGTGCTTTGGGCGACAATAAGTCCAATGTTAATTGAAATTTGTTCTGTATGAATTGAACTTAAATTTATATCAATTAAATACAATTTAAACATTTCCACATTATTGACGTATTTTATCAGAAAAATGGCTTTAAACATAACAAAACAACATTATTTTGGCCCTCTAGTTTTTTTACGGACACACATCGACTAAATAATTACTTATTTTCATAAGTTATTGACTGATTAACTCAATACTTTACTCCATTTTAATAATGCATTTCAATACTTCGTTGCATTTTCTACACCTACAATCATTTGAAAAAAATAATTTTGTTGTGCTGTTGACCAAATTTTTCATTATTTCGTTTTCGAGCTCCGAAACCGCTACTTTTAGTTCAACAACATGAACAAACTGTTTGTTATTCGCATATATTCTCCTCATTATTTGATTTTTAAATCAGTACTTCACGCTGGTCTATCCAATAGATTTAGTTTCATATCTTTTAACCACATTTTTGTGGCCGATTTTTTTTAGAAAAGCGATCATACTCATACTTAACACTGCACGAGGCTCATTTGCGTTTAATGAGCTTTCCAGTAAGTGTGAAAGTTTTCTTTTTATCGGTTTTTCACATATTTCATCCTTCCAATCACGTGTGCCTCCAACATCGTCGTGCTTGTCACTGGGTGTTTTCCCTCTCGGGAGGTGATTACAAAAACTCCAGGAACTGCAGCCAATCCATCTTTTATCTTATAAATAAAAACAACCACATACCCACGAACACCAAACACTGCGACACTCCGTCAAATTGAATCGTCAATTAGCTTATGAAAAATGCATTTCAACAGCCACATCCACAGGAACTGTCACCCGGAACCGTCTGTTTGAAACGGGATGTCCTTACCAACAAGCGGACGGATGAAAAAAGGAGATACCCATCAGCATCTTGTTAATTTTCCAATCATCCTTATCGCTTTTTTTTCATGATTACCACTGCACTCAAATCCTGTGCAGCGCATCAAAAATCAACACAGCACATTTTCACATTCGGCACGCTCGGGTGCTTGTTGCATGGTACAAACCATTTACAATTGAGAGGCTTCATCTTCAAACGGATAATTGCCATTGCATAATTAATGCAGTTACATGTCCGGGTTCCGAGCGGACATGGTTATAATTGTGCCGCTCCAGAATATTCGACAGTTTGAAATTCAAACGGATGATGCAGATCATTTCCTTTTGAATGAAGGTAGCTGCAGAGAACTTTTACCATGGTAATGGTATTTTCTGCAGCTGCCGGAGAAAAGCAGTGATGAATTATCGTACCCATCAACACTGTAGTCTGCATCTGCAACAAAGCATTGAAAATGCAATCAACTGATTGATATTTCAAGGCCAACAGCAAGAAAAAAATATACCTGACAGAGCTTACGAAAATTTTTAAAACGTATGGTTTGAAATATTCATAATGAAGGACCCGATAAATACAGTTTGGTTCATTTTTTTCCGTATCCAAACTGAAACGATACAGTTTCCGTTGCGATGTGAAGCGTAACCATACTGTTTTTTTTACAATCATCAATTTTAACGTTTGGATTAAACCATTACAAACAGTAAAAGCAAATAAAGCGCATCGAAGCGTGTTGGTAAAGCTTATTGTAATTATTGAAGTTGATTGAGCAAAGCATAAAAACGAGGCTTCTCCACCAGTGAGCGAATTCCATACGTTCGGGATTCCCCTTTTCAGACAAAGCATTGCCACCGAAAAATGGAAACACTCAAGCGAGAAGAGTAAACAACAGTTGCAGCCTGTTGAATGTGGTGGATAGGTTTTCCTTTTTCCTTCCGTTTATTTGGTTTTTATTTTTCAAAGAAAACCCTTCGATCGGAAACTATTCAAACAAAAGCATTTTTCCAGTCCAAATTCCAAGAACGCAGCCATTTAACCATCTGCTGTGCTGCTGCTGGTATGTTTATTCTTTCATCCGGTGTCCATTGCCCGGAAGAAGCCCCAGCGCCTTTCGAAAGCTTGCCAAAACACGTTTATTACCTTTTCCAAGTATTCATCACTATCATCGATCGGTATAGACGTGTAATGCTACTCAGCTTCTTTCATGCATGCTACTTTCTTTTGTCTTCCTATTGATGCTTTACGGCAACTTTATTTGCAACAAACGGTTATCAAACATTGTTAAATAATGCTACACTTTGCCCCTGAAATCAAACACTTCTTTATAGCCATTTCGTAAATAATCTCTCGTTCTAGTGACGGTCAAATTTAATGTGCTGCTGCTCGTCTTCGCCACCCTGGGAGTGCTTTCGTCCGTGCTCGTTTTAATCGGATTAAAAATGGTACGAATCAACAAGCGCACCTTTTTCTAGCCATTTTATGTATTTTTTTTTTTATTCCGTTTGTAAACATTCGGTTTGTTCTATTGCTGCCTTGCCTTTAAACGGATTGTTTTTAACCATATTTTTCTATTACGCTCTCGTTCGCAGAACAACCGTGGCCTTCTGTTGCCATGGATTGGGGTCATGATAGCGGATCTGTTGGTGGAGTGTGCACATTTTGTCTATCTTATTGCCATAGAAACGGTACGGTAAAGGGTGTTTCATTATATTAATGAGCAATAAAAAATAAATCTTGTAACAGCAGGGATCGACCTCACTAATTGACGAACGACCGCTTTCATGTGCACTATAGAAGAGTGGGACAAGCTGACCAAATCGCTGCCAAAATTAGTTAAAAATAATAGAATAATAAGTAATTACTTAAACAAGCAAGATAACTATTTTTTTCCAAATATTCGAACTAGTTATGAAATATAAATTTGATTTGTTGCAAGGAAATCATAACAAATGTTCTCTACAAATACCGCACAATTTAAGATGATTATTCTAATATTTTGTGTTGTATATTTTGCAGCTTAAATTTGAACCATTAACGGCAATGCTGTTTACCATTGATTTTTTCATCATGTGTCTTAATGTAAGTATTAGTAAGAAATTTAATGATTAATTCATTGACAGATTGACAAGAAAAACCTATTCCTAATCGTTAAGGCTTGTGGTGCTTATGTTGCCAAAATTATTAATGGATTATAAAGAGATTGTTAACACTGTTTAAAGCGTTTTTATTTATTTCATAAGGTACGATCGGGGCCGTATTGCTCCTGCTTAAAGTTTGAACATATTAAAGCAATACTTTTCCCAAAATTATATCAGTTAACGATGCACGATACAACGATGACAGCTGCCTGAGAGATTTTCTAGTCGAATTGTTCATTAAAATGTCAAATACTCTGCGCCCCTGATAGTTTACCATTTAAAAAAAATATTTAAAACATTTTAAAAGCACATTTCCAAGTTTGTAAAACATTATAAAAAATATTATACAGAGAGTGACATTTTTCAAGGAGCTTTGCAAAGGAATTTTCCATTGAGACGTCAAGTACTAGGCGCCTCCATAGATTGTTATCTTGTTTACTATCTTTACCAGCGCATTTTTATGTTTGATAATTTCTTCAAACCTTTGAAGACACTCAACAATAAAACAACATTTTAAGGGAGGAAAATAAAAATAGTTTTAATTTTAGGGAAGCTTTTCATTAGTTGAATATTTATTGATTCGTCGAATACTAAGCAAATACATAGGTTTATAATTATATCTTTACCTTTATCAATTATAAGCACATATTAGCGAAACAATATTGAAATGTTTTCTTAAAACTGTAACGTATTTTAATTACATTCACAACATTTGTCCTTTTTTTTGTCCCATGAATTTTTACCAACAAAGGGGCCGCCAGGTAGTTCAAGTTTGTCAAGCTGAAGAAATGTTCTTCTTTAGCGGGTTTGTAAATTAAACAACCAAAAGAAATGTATTGTTACCTATAGAGATAGTTGAACCACTAGGGTAAAGTTTGTAATCAGCACCAATACAGCAATGGTGAAAACTACCAACCTAAACCAGATAGTTGAAAGCCATCTTAAAAGAACCCCTTAAAACTAATTAAATTTTATAAATAGCTCGTACTCACTAACCGCGTTAGAATCAGTTCAAAGCAAATCGAAAATTGGATAATTGCTGCTATAGGCAACAGTAAATCTCTACCGAATGGTAAAACCCCAATGCAGACATTCTGTTTCTGCTCATAGAAATTCAGCTTCCTCATTCTCCTCCCGGGGGAAGATGGAAACATGCTAACCGTAGCATGATTGCCGTTCAGAAATGCTAATTTCTTTTCCCACAATACTGTCAGGTCCAGTAAACTATACCGACATAAACAACTGCCACAAACCTTTAGCGCACTAATCAATTCACAGATCCCATTTTCTGCATCCGCATGTCCCGGTACGAACTTCTCATGTTCCCGTAACCGTTTGCGTTCCTTGTTTTGCAGATTTACTGTTTGCTGTGCGTGATATCGCAGTACCAGGAATATAAAGCAGGGCGCGGACAGGCCGATGACGATTCGTACACTTGCGTAAGTATCTCCTGCAGCATCATCCTTATAACCGCCTTTTCCACTAAATCCCTTCCAGATGGATACCGGGGAGAAAGGGACAGGGCGAAAATCTTGTACGATTGCTATCGGATACTATCCGTCGATCTGAAGCGAGCCAGTTAATTACATTTCGAAACGATACGACGTAACGACTATCATTCCCACGAGCACTTAATTATTCCGTTTGACATCGATTTGACATCTTTAACGGTTAACGGCTATGTATTGATTCTAAGAAACGTGAGCACTACCTTGACGTATATTTGATCGAATATACTTAAAACCAAACAAACAACACATCTGTTTAAAGCAAACCAGACATCTTCGGGGTACCTAGTGTCGTGAAGGATTTTTCTAACCAATTTACCTTATTAAAATCCATCCGCGTAAATCTTTCCAGTCGGAATGGAAACGTTTTGGCAAGATTAAATAATATACAACACCTTCCCATGTATTCGTGCATAGTTTGTTCACTAAAACCCTAACACACCTTCCCGAAACCTGCAACACCTGCCTCCACACTCTCTTGCACAACTTCCGGTTTCCCCGGTTGGTCCACGGTTTCGTACCAACCATATTCCTTGGCGACCAACCAATAATTCATAGCTTCCGCAGTAACACCGACGATCCCAAAAAACCGACCGAAATGTTCAAACCCATTAATCATAATGTGAACAAATAAATTCTGAGGTTTTCAGTACCGACCGGCGGGCTTTAATCTTACCGGCCGGAATGAGTTCCGATTTTTCCCTTACCAGTGCGATGGAAAACTGGCAACTTGAAACATTTGCTTGCATTTTTTGTTTGCCACGAATGCTTCTTCCCATGAATGATTTATCCCCATGGAAAATCCAAAATTGGCCTGATGAGGTTTTGGCGAGCAAAAAAAAAAAATCGCACATTTCTTTTCCACTCACACCGGCCCGTCCGCGTGTGACTGTGGGAGTCAATGTACACCCGAGTAGTGAGATTTTTGGCGCGATTATAATATCAAAACGGGAACGTGGAAGCGCTTTTCCGTCGCATATCGTTTGATTGACGGTGACAAATTAAACGTCAAACGTTGCAATCTTTTTAGAGGATCAAACAATAAGGCAAGGCTCATATTACCTATGCTTGGATGTGCTTAATGAGAGGCCAAATGACACTAGCAATTTGGACGAAGATGTTATAATATCTGTTTCATTCATAATTGAATTGGAAAACTCTAAGCTGTTTTCCTTTCTCACTGGAGCCATCCATCATCAAATAGCTAGAATCAAGATTAAGAGAATTTTACTTAGCGAAATCGTTACTTTAAGGTTATTAAAATACTTCATTGTAAGTATTAATTTTAAATAATGAAATCTAATTTGAAAGATTCTAATCAATACATCGTTTTTATCAAAAATATCCAGTAGTATGTCAGAAAAAAAACCAACTCCCTCATATTGCAAAGATTTTAATATAAAATTATTAAAGTTATAATGTATAACGCCGCTTCTAATTTCGAATTCCTCTGCTGTCCGAGATTCAGCTAGATAAGCGTCCTGGCGAATAATATTTTAATTGATTTCCACCAACTCCCAACCAAGTCAACCAAGCGAGAAACTATGATTAGCATAAATGTGTTCAACAGAAAACGAATTGTCTCGCTCCGGACCCAGCAACGTCAAGAAATTCGGCCTAGATATCCCATTTTAGCATCCCAAAACAACCTTTCGTAATCTGTGCGTTGGAAGCTGCTTTTTTTTCGTGCTGCAAAGCTTTAATTTTTTTTTACAATCAAACCGTACACAACCTTTTCATGTGATTTTCATTCGCTCTTGTGCTGCTCTTCCATGGTCCATCCCCCATTCACCGATACACACCGAACCTGAAGCCCTCCAACATCCAGTACAGTCCACCAGCGCCCACCTGCCTACCGCAGGCCAAAACGACGACACTCAGCCCGGTGATCTGTCCACACTCCAACTGCACCCTCATCCCGGAGGAAACGCAGATCAATGGAACGTTCGTGGGAAGTATGCTAAAACCCGCCCACTGACCGGTACCGGTTCGGTTGAGTGTCCTAACGGTGTATGGCTTTTTTTTTGTCCCGTTCGTCTACTCCCTTTCACAGGTGTAGCATCGTCCCCGCTGAGAGTATTGCCCACGGCACGTCCACCCAGAAGCTCGCTGCTAAAGAAGCACGTCAAGTTTTCGGCCGGGGATAAGCCGAAGGGTTGCTGTACGGGGATCATTCATCCGGAGAATATCATCAAAGACGGTACCAAACCGAACGGTCACATGATGGTGTCGATTGAGGCACTACCCGGTAAGTGTTGTGGGCAGTACGGCTGTTGGGTTTTGGTTTGGAGTTTTGGGCTTGTGTGGGCCAAGGAGCCACAATTTAAAAAGAAAATGTTTGCTCATTCCCCATAAAGAGATGACGGGTTTTTAATGAAAGAGTACCCACAACGATCACTCATGCAATGCGATATGCCGTTCCGGTTGGTTACTTGTGGGAGTTCCAGTTTTTTTTTTCTTCTTTTCAAAGAACTGTTATCCGGATTAATGAAGCTTACACATGCATGGTCGTTTAATAGTTGCGTAGTATTTTTCAGCATGCTCCAGGTGAATAGCCATGCGACCGATATGAAAGCCAGTGCCATGCTTACCAATTAACGCTCAATGATCGGTCTTACAAGGACCAGACCAGGTGAAGGATTCAACCAGCGCAAACCTAGGGTGTTCAATGTTGTTGTTACAACTACACTTAAAACTTAAATCGAAACTTAAACACTTAAAACTTTAAAAAACAATGATACATTGAATGACACGAGTTTGACTGAAAACAAACATTGCTCGAATCGCCAAATAATTTGCGCAGGCCGTTAGTCAGCAGGCATTCAGTGTATTAGAGCGAGATTCGAACAAAACTTGACGGCGAACGTCTTGATGTTGTGCGCGAAACAGCAAATGAAGGTCTATTAACTAACGACGGATCCATATACATCCTGGTAGTCGACCTGCGTCTGAGTCCCAAGGTTTCTAGGCCTAGAAGTAGACAACTTTGGTTGTAGGATGGTAGCTCATGCTTCAATAAACCGTGAAGGTGTTTCACTGCATCAGACAACGTCTTATCTATCAATCGAGCCTCGAACATCGGGCAAGACAATTCCCACCTTATAATTGTGTATGCCTTGGTATGGACGAAACAAACTAGCTTGAAACAATCCGTGTTCTGTTGATAGAGCACCTTTTGATCTGTGTTGAGTTTATTTAATAACGCCTGTAAGCCAAGGACTGCAAGCTTAACTACCGCGGACATTAAGCCCAATTATACTAAGATTAGCTGAGATATTAAACTGTCCTTGTGCCCACATTGGAGGCTTATATAAAAAAATGAGATACAAAGCATTATAATACGAATTTGCATCGGAAGATATAAAAAAGTCGAATTAAAATAAGAAAACGCTCTTGATGCGTCACCGCAACAGACTCTTTTCGAATGTTCAAATTGAAATTTCTTCAACACCACAAATCCTTTTAACACTTTTATTAACTGTAAGAGGTACACAAGTGTTAAACAATCAGTGGATGCTTCGTGTTGATGGCAGCGCTCCCTGTAGAGAGATGACGTAACCTCGAGCGGTTGGGTATATTGTTAACAGTTCTTTTAGCAATCAGACATACAAGACAAACACGACACCGTTTGAAAAATTTTACGTTACTCTATGAAAATAGAAAATCATGCTGTAATTTCAAAATTAACGTAATTTACGGTTCATTCCATCCTGCTTGTCAAGGTATACACAGTTTTTAGGTGGGATTCAGTGCCACACTCAGAACAAAACTCCCTTGTTCTATGTCTCATTTGTCGTGACACGTTCTATGGAATCTGGTAGAACACTTGAATATGATTCTTCCTTATCGGGACAACAACCTCAAGAGAGGTCTAGGTTTGCCATTTATGGTGCTCTTTGGCTTTATTTACTCATAGCCGAATAGCCTGTCCTGCGTTCGGAGTTTTGGTCCCGATGGGATTTTGGGCCAGTCCTGTCGTGTGACGACCGGCGACACTACCAATACACCACCGGGTCGCATGTGATTGCAAGAGTTTATTCTTTCCGTATGTTTCAAGTTAAGCATCTTCTATTTAAAAACTACACTTAGATAAAACATCTATTTCATCTATTATCTATAGATCATCTATTTCAAGACGATATTATAGTATAAGTTATTATATGCTAGCCTTATAAACTATAAATGCTTAATCGATGTACTATATACAGAAGATCTTCAAGTTTCAACTTTCCGCTTTATCACTTGATTAATTGCAGAATACAGCGAGGATAAGCTTTCCTGGCACGAGCAGAAACTGACGAACGTGAATCAACTGTATCCAAGCATCAAAGGCCACGAGAATCAGCACCACCAGGCTGAACACTAACTATGCTTCGAAAACAACATGAAAAAACACGCACGTTTTTTGAGACACAACACAAAACCCAGAACCGAAAGACTTGTGCCATAATCAAATCGGCCTCGGTATGAGGTCCTCTCAAATTGTACACGCCGGTAGAATGTCAATCGCCGTACACGGAAGCACAGCAAGAAGGGCTCATTTGAAACAGCAACAAAACAAAAAAAGGAAAAACCATTCTTAGAAATTGCAAAACGACCAGCGCCCAATCTAGTTTCATGTGCTCGATATAGCTATGATGGTGTGGCTTGCAAGAATGCGGAGGACATCATAGAGAGAAACTTTTACGACTCCGATTCGATTTTGTGTGTTTTCGCCTTGTTTTGCCCCAGGCCTATGGGGGTTTGGTGTGTGAACGAACCAAACCATGCCATGAGGCTCATTTCCCTCTTAACACCGACCGTCAATGACCGCACCGATGATGGCGCCTCCGTTGGTAGGAGCATCATTAACACGGGGAAGGACCCGTTGAGATCGTTAAAAACAAAAATCAATGACCACACAACACCATTCCGCATCGTTGTAATAAGAAGAAAGTGGCACACGCACAACGATCCCCATTGATGCTTGGGGCAAGGGAAACAAAAGGGTAAAATGGTCTTCACACAACGTCGGTCATTAACTCGAACCCGCTACAGAGCACGATCGACGGTTCACTTTGCGGTTTGTGTCGAGAATTTCATCACCATCTTCAAAAGCACACAGAAAAAGTGTCTCCGCACTCATTTACAGCATGAAAAGGATGCGAATTTTTGTTGCTTATTATTTCGAAATGTTACCATTTTGGTTTCTGTTTTGTTGCAAGCGAATATTTCTTTCTTTCCCCGTCCCGAAAGCTATCAGTAGTAAATCATTTGGCCAAGGCGAAAAGTCCAAAACAAACCGATCCACATCGAAAAGAAAGCCTTTTAAGCTTTCTTCTTCGGGGGTGGAGTTGTTTTATCAATATTATGTTTCTGATCGTTTTCTTCACAACATTATCCAGCATGTGACAAGACCACAACTCGACGCGACCATAATTTACGTACGTATCTTGCTACACAGGAGATCGACCAGATTTCGCAACACCACTTAATCAGACAGCGGTCTCTTGCGTTGCACGCCGTTCGTTAGCGAAAGCATGGATGAATCAGCAAAAAATGGCGGCCTTTTAAATGCTCCATTCTTTTGTGCCCACGGAACACTCCATACAACATCGCACCGAACCCAAGCACTTCATTATCACCGGAAACGACGGGTGTCTGTCACCTGGTGGCTCTAACTTTCTCTCTCTTTCTAACACACACACACAAGGGCTCCCACCTAACGAAGAGGATGTAAATGAAATCTGCAAACTTAAGCCCCTTTTCTTAAAAGAACGCTGCTTACTACCTTCTCTACTGCCGGCGCCTGAATGTATGCAAAATGAGCGCAAATTATTTCTCAAGTGGCCGCACTTCGCCGCTAGAAATAACGGCAAAAAAGGGGCCATACAATGTGCTCGCACGCCCTCAGACATAGCAGGCCAGCTGTGACACCTGCCGCCCATCCAACCTGCTGCTGCTGACGATGATCGCGCGGCTGTTTAGAAGAAGCCTGGCGTGGTTTGTGCCTGGACGCGCTAGTCAGGATAAATGACACTTCCTCAGATGAGCAGCGCCAACGCAGGGTTCTCGGCAGAACGGTCGGTGAAAGAAGCAATTAATTAGTGCACGAAAGCTCGTTGATGTTTTGTATTCAGTTCGAGACAATTCTTTCCTCTGGTGGAGCAGGTTTTTTTAAACCGCCATCTTACGTACCACCTAACGTTGAACTTGGTGCTTCTGTAACACTATTTTACATGTTCTTCTCTGCTTAACAACGATGTGATGTGGACCCGGGATGGTCGGTGTCGGATGGATCGAATTACCATTCGACCGAATATCCCCTGGGAGGGCTGCAACGGTGTTCAAGAGCTTCACCCTTATGCAAGACTAGAACGCACACACCTTGGAGACGCGACCATTTGCAGGGTTTGGTGCCCCGATCGAGGTTAATTGTAATCGCGCAATCAGCGTGAACCGGAGCTAAAAATGCAATTATTTTATAATGAATCAATGCAGCAGTCGTTTGGTGGTTGTCGTACGCTCTGTTCTTGTACGTGCGCCAGTCACGGATGCCGAAACAATGGTAGCCTTCCATGTGAGGGAAGCGGACGCAATCTTAGCAAATTCAAACAGTACTCGAAAAGGTGCAACACAAAATGGGACTATTAATGTAAATGGCGGCCACATACAGTTAGAATAATTGCTAAAGCAGGCATAGGATATGGTAAACAATGAAATACAACATGAAATACACTTACAGTGGAACGCCGATTATCCGTGTTTTTCGGGGCGAGACCTTTTCCAGATAAGCGGATGACACGGATTATAAGTATATCTTCTGGTGTTTATGAATATTAGTGCATAATTAATAGTGAGTGAACTTTATTTTAAGAAGACTTTAAGATGAATTGTTGCACAAAAAAAAATCTGCAATTTATGTTGAAACTTAAGGGTTATGTGTCATTTTCTATTGCATCCAATTTTGCTGTCCTCAGTTTTGCAGCCATTAAGTAAAATTGTCCTTAAAGCTGTCATTTCCGAGTAGCACGGATAATCTGACACCCGGTAAATACGTGTTCCACTGTAATTGTGATTTTTTTTAGTAATTTTTCGAGATCTAGAGAAGGACTGGGTTTCTGTAGAGCAGTTAACGAAGAACGAACCAAAAACCAAACAAAAAACCCGTAGCACCTACGAACATAAGTTGATACAGACCCAAACTCTTGAGGTGCTTTGCTAGTGGACACCAGATTTGTATGTAGTGTACTATTGGCTGGTGACAACCGACCAGAAACATGATGACCAGATTACAGGAATGCTAGCAAGGGAATAACTAGAATGGGATGTTGTTGATTGATTTTAATAATAGCAAAAAAAAGGAAGCAGGAATGTAAGTTTATCGAAGGGAGTGGACCCGACAGCCGAGGCTAAACTGTGTGATATTTAAGAGTATTTACATAGAACAAAACCAGAAACAATTGCATGTAAGGAAATGATAACAACAAACGAACCGAGAAGTAAACACTGTGCGTGAAGAAATATATTTGTATCGTACCGTTTCACGGATAGATATTGAATCGGTGTCTTAATTGAATGGTTTGTGCGTCTTCTGAAAGCCATGGAAAGAAAACGGAATGGAAGGTAAGTTGTCCGTTGTTGCAAGAGCAGGTCAATAATTGCGATTTTTTTATGTTAAACCACTAAATAAACAGCGTGGGAAGTAGTCCTCCGATAATGTACTTGTTTAAGGTTAGGTTAATGAATTGCAATTTGTTGTTAACATGAATGATAATATCAACAACGCTGTTACTTTTAGGTTTTTGATATTTACAGTTCCCTCACGATGCGATGTCCCATGGTTTATTAAGATACCGAACCATCAATTCAGTAACGAATGATGGCCACATTACTGATACTATCAAGAAAAATCGTTTTCACCCGCATTTCTGGACCATATGTCTCATTCGACAGCTGAAGAGAGATCAGAGGAGACCGTATGCCTTATGAACGATAATCAAAATGAGCCCTACGAAGCAAGAAAAAAAAAGCAACATCACAAGGAAAATTCCCTATCATGTGACAAATTTTCTACCACCATTTTATACCATCTTCCCTTATGGCTTCTGCCTCGCCAATCAAACCGAGACATCATAACCCGGAAACGGTGCCGAAATATACGACGTCATACGTCCGTGATATCTTGATTGAGGTTTTGCTTGCTTTGTTAACAGCGACCCGCTTGTTTCTACGCCGGTGCTAAAAGACACCTTTTCGGGGCACATATTTTTTAACGAACACAACAAACGTCTCCCAACGCAGTGGACTTGGGCACGGTTCGGCGAATCTGATGGAACTGCTTTTTTACGCCTGTTTTTCCGCCACAACGCGTGAATGACGCGTGCGAATCGCAACAGGAACCATTTGGGGTTGGACCGGTCAAAACACGTGGCAAACCCTAGGAATGACAACCGAAATGAGGAAAATGAACTAGCGATGTTTGGGTGCCAAGGAAAGGCTATGCTTAAGAAACGGACGGATGACCTTAGGTGATGGGAAAAGATTAATATTGTTGATAAACTTAGCACTGTGGAGGTTATTTGCTCAAACTTTTCGTTGAAATTGTAACTATAATGATATTGAATTAGAAGAGTTATGCACATTAATTAGAAATCATGCTTAAACGGAGATATAAAGATACAAAAACGTTATTCGGAAAGGAAAAAAGTTCGACTATCGTAAAAGGCTTAAGCTAGGAACATATGTTAAGTATTGTAAATCAAAATACCGACTGACAATTACTCGGAGATCCTTCAACCAATTGACTTAAACATTACATCAGGTATTGTTTACACAATTTACTAATATTAAAGATGATAATTTTTTTAATGAACTTATCTACAACTAATTGATAAAATGACTGAAAAATATGTCTGGTAAAGTTACCTTTTTCTACTTGAAATGTCCGCTGTTTTAACATTAATTGAAAAACTGAAAAGATTTCACGGTATATATCAGAATTAAGTCTAGCTTTAAGACGCAATAACCCACTAAGTGTAAGTACTAGCCACGTAGTACCACATAGCTGCAGTCGAGGTAGTAAAGTTAGGGTAGGTAATCACTGTTAGTTAATCAAAATATAATCTAACTTTTGGACTTCCGAGATATTTGACTAATCCGTCAGAGGTGCGTTTGCTTACAGACTCTCGAATAATTAAACTTTAAAATGGAAAAACTTACCTTTGAATAAAAGAGCAAATATTTCATTTTAAAAATCCAACGTTTGACCCTTTTTTTAGTTTCTGAGTGTACACCTAACCTTAAGCGTTTTTTGCTCTTACGAAGCGTTTACGCCGTAAAGTATGCAATCCTATCAACAAGTATTTGCGACCATGTTACTAAGCAAATTCTCGTCTAGTATTCTTATCTGGCCCAGATTAATCTTGTTTAATAGATTTTTTAAATCATTTAGTGCTTTTACTATTATTAAATAGATCAAATTGTCTAACTACAAACATAATTATATTACAAGACACCATAGTAACGATGGTGATCAACTTTTAAAATCACATTACACAAGGATGAATGTTCTTGTTAAGATCCAACAATTTAATTAAATACTATTCTAACAAATTTTTCCATCAAATTCTTTCAAAACATTTTGATAATGATCTTTCTTACGAGGAACCTCAACGATACATCCTACACAATGCACCAACACCACAGTCGATTCTTATCGGATGAACTTTCCAAATAGAACATAAAAAGTAGAATTATGGGATTTGCTCTTACGCGATGAGACAAGCGACGACTGTGAAGTGGATACGGAGCAATTCAGCTCACCACAAATCAAAAACGCATTGATAACACACCTTTGCACTGAAGATGTCTTTGAGGTATTAAGTCATTCAGACCGATGAAATAAACTTTTTTCGAAATATGCATTGAAGAGGAAAATGCTAGACCCTCTAATAGCAATAACGAAACCCCCGAAACATACCGGATATCTTTGATACGCAATTCAGCGTAATTGGAAAGGTAAACAGTTTTTCAAGTAGGAAGTTACTCATTTGATTTACTTTGTCCGGCGTTTCCTTTCTCGTGCGCGTAAGATACTTCAAACATAGTAAATGATACCATTTCCTGGCGACATTAAGCTCTAAGCGACTAGGATTCACCGTAAAGTAGTGATAAGGTGTTTAACTATTGAGCTGTGTTCTGTTATTGATTCGTACCACACGACCACCAACGCAATAAAGTTTCAATCAATAAATGGAATAGTTCTGGAAATGATACAGCAAGAGCATTTTATCAAACATCTGTCCATTCGAACCAGTAGTTGATGATGAAAAACATTGTAACACAAAGAAATTGAGAGTCCAAGCAATGTACAGTTTGTGTACTGAATACCCACAATGACACAGGAGAAATGAGCTTCGAGTTGTAAGCTGGCACGTTTATAGGAATGTGCCTGCCGGGCCTAGATTTTGGTCCATCATTTGTAATTAAGTGCATTCATTTCGTAAACACTATTGGTTTGTTTCCGCACGCGCTTTTGCTCCAGCCGGACAGCCGATTGACAAAACACG
Organism: Anopheles marshallii; assembly: GCF_943734725.1. NCBI lineage: Eukaryota > Metazoa > Arthropoda > Insecta > Diptera > Culicidae > Anopheles > Anopheles marshallii. The sequence goes on from NC_071327.1 coordinate 53,943,271, forward strand.
TTCGTTACAGAATGGTAAAGGATAGTCAATAGCACTTGAACGCCGTAGGCCGCTGGATGCACGAAATGCGTGCCTGAACGTCTCGGGGCCTGAGAAGCGTAAGCACTTGACGCCCAGTATCTCTTGATAACGGACCTTATTCTTCACAGCCAGACTCAGCCGGGATTGGACCCGCTAGCTATAAAAATGATGCATCGACTATCGAACACGTAACAGTTGCAGTGTGGGCTCGGAGAGGGCATTCAAACAAAAACGCTGCTTAGCTAGTAGTGCAAAATGGTGCTAAGCGTAGTGCTTCTGGCGATGCTACTAGTTGCACCAGGATTTACAAGCGAAACAAAACAGGCTGCGCGTGCGGAAGGTCTGGACTCTGGTGCATGTGTTTATGTGATACGATTTAACAAAACCCACATCATCGTTTACATTTCGTAGGGAAAAAAGTGGTATGCTATGTGGGCACCTGGGCTGTCTATCGGCACGGCAATGGGCGCTTCGACATCGAGCATATCGACCCGTTCCTGTGCACTCACCTGATGTACGGGTTCTTCGGCATCAACGAGGATGCAACGGTGCGCGTAATCGATCCGTATTTGGATCTCGAGGAAAATTGGGGCCGCGGGCATATCAAACGGTTTGTCGGGCTGAAAAACCTGTCACCGACGCTCAAAACGTTGGCAGCAATTGGTGGCTGGAACGAAGGCTCCCGGAAGTTTTCCGCAATGGCTGCCAGTGCCGCGTTGCGGAAGCGCTTCATTTACGACTGTGTGGCGTTCTGTCAGCGGCACGGGTTCGATGGAATCGATCTGGACTGGGAGTATCCAGCGCAGCGTGACGGTAATGCAGCAATTGATAAGGACAACCACGCACTGCTGGTGGAAGAGATGAGAGTGGTGTAAGTGTTGGACGTTTTGTTAGGAATCAACAGACAAGGAAACGCTGCTTACGATATCTTTCCGGTAATGTTTTCAGGTTTGACCAGTATGGATTACTATTGACGGCCGCGGTTGCATCGGTAGAGTTTTCCGCCGGTGTATCGTACGACATACCGCGAATAGTGAAGAGTTTTCACTTCCTAAATGTCATGGTATACGATATGCATGGTGCTTGGGATAGCTACTGTGGTATCAACGCACCGCTATACCGTGGTCCGGCCGATGTAACGACAACACAGCAACAGCTCAACGTTAACTCCAGCATACAGTACTGGCTATCGCAGGGTGCTCCGGCGGAAAAGCTAGTCCTGGGCATTCCACTGTACGGACGAAGCTTTACGCTGGCTAACGCCGCCAACAGCCAGATTGGGGCAGCTACTGTCAGTGGTGGTACCCCTGGCCCGTATACAGGCGAGCCCGGCGTAATGGGATACAACGAGTTTTGCGAGAAGTTGCAAACAGAATCATGGGACCTGCGCTGGAGCGAAGAACAGCAGGCACCATACGCGGTACGCAACAACCAGTGGTTAGGATATGATAATCTTCGATCAGTGCAGTTGAAGGTAAGAACGGATGAGCTGTAGAGAAAGGATAGCAGTCATTAAGGTGATCATTTTATTTTCTGACGGTCATTTAGATGAAATACCTGCTAGATCTTGGACTGGGTGGTGCCATGGTGTGGTCGCTTGAGACTGATGACTTCCGCGGATTGTGTGGTGGTGGAAAGTATCCACTTATGCATGAGATCCATTCACTCGTAAATGGCGGTACCCCAAGTCCAACCACTCCACCCCCAGTGCCTGCACCGTCCTCAACCAGCGCGACAAACACTGACAATCCGGGTGGAAATCCTGGTACAACGAAACCACCTTCGGATGATAACCCATGTTCCGGTGGGAAGATTGGCTTCGTACCAAATCCGAACCATTGTAACCGGTACTACATGTGCCTCACTGAGGATACGTACTTTGAATTTACATGCCCGGCAGGTACATTGTTCGATCCGAACCTCAATGTGTGCAATTGGGCCGATCAGGTAAAGTGTACAAACGAATGAATGAAATGTGTAGTTTTAAGTTTTTTGTTATGTGTGTGTTGACTTTATATTATTTATAACGAATAAAATCACCAAACAATCGTAAAGTACGAATACTGAACTGCTCTTTTTGAGAAAATAAAACTGGTGAAAGCGTTATCAAACACAGCACTACACTTTCGAACAAATAGTCGAACGTTTCCTTGAAAGTTCAGATTGAAGTGTGACTCCAGCACAATCTTGGCAGTGTAAACGCGCCCCATTCAAAAGTCCGCAATGTCAATGCAATTTGACATGTTTACAAGCATCGTAGTGTGTGTGAGTGTTTTATTCTGCATCTTCCCAGAACAACATCGCGTATCGTCAGCTGGAAAGCGTGGAAGGAAAAAACAATACTACAGCATTGTGTGTAAAGCATAAAGAACTTACTAATGCGGGCTTCCAATTAACAACGACGGCTGCATCATGTGCCGCTAGTGATTGCGTGATTTACGAAACGTTTATTTGGTACAAAAGAACGTTGGAGCATTCATGCAGAATGTAGTATCGCTTGCACTCTGATTGCGGGAAACAATCCTTCGTGGCAAAGTGTTCAAACAAAAGGCGAGAGATCAACCAACAAGGCGCGTTTGTGGCACTCCCGCTGCTGTGCAGGGTCTGTGAGTCATCCATTCCGAAACGTACGCTTCATGGTCCCTGCGGACTGCGACAGTTCTTCACTTATCAGCTCGTTAACAACCGTACGCCTGTTTTGTTCTGCGCGATTAAATGTTTGTTTGTGCATTGTTGTTGTTTTTTGTGTTTTACAGAAAATCAATCAGCCCACGTAGCCAACAACCGTAAAAAGCCGTGAAGAGGCACACATACACACACGCATCACAGTAGTTCGAGCATCGTGGCGAACACTAGGGAAGAGAACAGCTTTTTTTCTGATTACGTACACAATTGAATGCAAAGGACCCGCATACCGTCCACGGGGCGACAGCAAAAGATGAGCTCAACCTATCCGATGGCACCGATTGGCGTTCGCGTGATAAGCTACCTGTCGGCCAAATTATGTCCCCGCTTCCAGGTCAACCGTGTCCTGTGGTTCAAATGTTCCGTCCTTGGATTGACCTATCTCGCCTACACCTGCTACCACATGACGCGGAAACCGATATCGGTCGTGAAATCGGTACTGCACCGGAACTGCTCATCCGTTACGCTTCCGCCGGAGTTTGTCACGCCAGCGGGTGGAAGCGACCCGACTGCACCGTCCCCGCTTCCAACCGATGGCACCTGGTGTGATTACGCCCCATTCGATCAGCCGGACTTTAATTCGCTGCTCGGCGCGCTGGACTCGGCGTTTCTATTTAGCTACGCGATCGCAATGTTTTTTGCCGGGTTCATCGCCGAGCGTGTGTCGTTGCGCTACTTCTTGGCCCTCGGGATGGCATTTTCCGGAGTGTTTTGCTATCTGTTCGGAATGGCAAAGGTGTACGACATACATGCGCTGTGGTACTTTATTGCCGTCCAGGCACTGGCAGGCATGTTCCAAACGACCGGCTGGCCCGGTGTCGTCACGATCGTGGGCCGATGGTTTGGCAAATCGAAACGTGGGCTTATCTTTGGCATCTGGAACAGTCACACCTCGATCGGGAATGTGCTCGGTACACTGATAGCGGCACACTACGTCGAACGGGACTGGTCGATGTCGTTCGTGGTGCCGGGATTTCTGATGGGGGTGTGCGGGTTCGTCATGTTTCTTTTTCTGGTCGAGCGGCCAGAAATTGTCGACTGTCAGGAGAAGGTGGCCGATTATGCGCACCAACAGCGTGGATCGGCTGGTGGTTCAAATCAACGACGGATGGACGATTCCGTGAGTGAGGAAGATTTCGCCCCAAATATAGAACAGGTAGGAAGTGGCGGATCACATGGGGCCAGTTTCATCTCCCTTCCCAGCCCGGTTGTAAACTAACCGTGTACGGTAGTGCGTTATAGACTAATCCCGTTTTGTTTTATTTTTTCTCGCTTCTTATCTCGTGGCCCTTTTTGTGTTTTGCGTATGAATTTGTTTTTCTTTCGGCGCTTCCGTTTCGCAGGATAATGCTTCAACAAGAAGCTTACGTGGCAGCTATTATTCTGTAAGTGCATGGTGTAGTAGCTATTGCAGGGTTTCGCAAGTAAAGAAAATAGAACGAACACAGTATACTGAAACGCGCAAGCGAATAAGATAATCGCGGCAATTGATATTAACGCACAAACAACTTCACTGACTATAAAAAGATAGATATTGATTTGGGTGTACAGTTTACGAACTTACTTACCCGGCGTTTTACGGTCTTGGTCTGTTGCAAGAGTTCTCCAACCCTCTTACGCGTTGTCTGCCAACCACGCCTCCTCTGTCCATATGGACTAGAGATGAGAATAATCACTCTTTTCAATGATTTGAATCGGAGTCAAAGAGTGGGTTTAAAGATTTGAAACCTTTACTCACTCTTTTGAGATTCATTAAAAAATATTACACTGCATTTACCACTCTTTTGCGTTTATACTCACTCTTACTCTCTTTGCCGACTAGAAACTCACTCAGGAGTGAGTAAAACTGTTTTATCACTCTTTGGATTGTAATCACTCTGTAAGAGTGAGTAAAAGAGTATTATCACTCTTTGGATTATAATCACTCTGTAAGAGTGAGTAAAAGAGTCACTCTTTTGGGATTGTAAGCACCAAGGATGAGTGAGAAAACGTATTTTATCACTCTCTTTGGATTTTATTCATCGCCCGCCAGGGGATCCCCTGTCGTTTCCTGGACGTTTTCTCACTCATCCTTGGTGCTTACAATCCCAAAAGAGTGATGATACTCCTTTACTCACTCTCACAGAGTGATTATAATCCAAAGAGTGATAATACTCTTTTACTCACTCTTACAGAGTGATTATAATCCAAAGAGTGATAAAACAGTTTTACTCACTCCTGAGTGAGTTTCTAGTCGGCACAGAGAGTAAGAGTGAGTATAAACGCAAAAGAGTGGTTAAAGGAGTCATAAAAACTCTTCGTGCTGATTTATATTCATTCACTCTCTCGAAGGTTTCAAATCACTCACTCACTCTTACTCAGCGTGCACATCTCTAATATGGACTACTCCTATGTCAGCCGCTCTGTCTGTGTCCCATGTGGACTACAGCAAAAGTTGTCTAATCGATCCTCTAGTAAGGATTTGCTACGCTGGAACCGTAAATCTTTGCCTAAATCATCATCCATTTTAAGCGATTCTAGGCCTTGAGGCGATGGAAGAATTGGAACTGCTGCTCGGTCGTCATCTCCAAGATCTGAATCCTTCGACTGAGTACTGTGCACACGAGTGAATATCTTATTTTACTAAGCCAGTAAAGTTGTTCACTTCAGTTTACTGAGTGTTCGTTCTACCCATTACCGAACCCTGTAAAATGATAGTATATTTGTTGTAATCTTACGTACTTATCATTTTAAAGCAAAATTTGTGTTTAATGTGTATGTTGTTTGTTCTGTAGACTTTGCAGCTGTTTGATGTTGATTTACAACATTTGATACCACTTTCAGGAGATAAACGAACGCACACCGATCATTGGAAGCATCAATCGTGCGCCACCGCATCAGGATGCGATCGGATTCTTCGGTGCGCTGCGCATTCCAGGTGTGGTTGAGTTTTCGCTCAGCCTGTTCTTTTCCAAGCTCGTCAGCTACACATTCCTGTTCTGGCTACCATTTTACATACAACATTCTAGTGAGTATTGAACAGTGGTGCGCGTGTTCAGAGCGCTTCTAAATGTGTTCGCTTTTACAGCTTCCATGGGCGCAAAACTGTCCGCGGATGTATCGACCGTATTCGATATTGGCGGTATTGTCGGTGCGATCGCAGCCGGCATGCTTTCAGATGCTAGCGCTATGCCTGCCACAACGTGCACCGGAATGCTTGCGATCGCTGCTCCGCTGGTATGTGTCCAAAGGTGGAGAACGGTGTAGAAACATTAAGATCTTACCTCCTTAAACAACTCTTTTTGTTTATCGTAGCTACTTATTTATCGATACTGGGGTAGTGTATCGCTTTCGGTCAACATTCTGCTACTGTTCATCGTGGGCGTTACGGTGAATGGGCCGTATGCACTGATTACCACCTCGGTCAGTGCCGAGCTGGGACAGCACAGTTCACTAAATGGAAATTCCAAAGCACTCGCCACGGTAACGGCCATTATCGATGGGACGGGATCGATCGGGGCCGCGATTGGACCGCTGCTTGCGGGCATGCTATCCGGATGGAGTAACGTCTTCTACATGCTGGTGACATCGAACGTGCTGGCGCTCGTGATGTTGCTGCGCATCAGCAGCAAGGAATGCTCGCGGCGCAACATTAACCGACGATACAACGTTCGTATCGAGTGATAAACGCAGGAGCGAAAGCGAAACGCGCACAAAACCACACGAATTGCGTGTATGTACAGTTTTTACGTCAGCTCTCGATATATGATCTGGTGGACAGATTCGGGACAGTATCTGTTTTACCAATAATCTTTTTGTTTTAACGGCAAGTTAAGGCTTCTTAACGTTTATTCGGAAATAAAAGCTCTTTACCGGTGGTCTCATCTTACACAACCAAACCGGCGTAGTTGTTGGAATCTATAATATCGCAAGAAAAGGAATTCATGTTCCGTTTCGGTTGTTCGGGTTCCCTTTTTTTCCCCACACGCCACACAAATTTCGAAACTCTGTCACTATTTTTTGCTATATCTTTTATTCATTATTACGTTAAAATCACAGCAGTCTTTTAATGATAAACTTGTTCAACTGTTTTGTGGTTTGATTTGTGTTCTAGTTTGTTTTGTTGTTGTTGTTGTTGTGGTTATTTCTTTTTCTATTATACTTCCTTTTGCTTGGGGTTGTTTGTTCGGGCAATTTGCATTGCGAAAACGAATGTCGAAGTAGGTTTTGTTTTTGGGGCCTTTTTTGTAGTAAAGCAGAGAGTCTGGGAGTTTTAGAAATTGATGGCCTAGGTTTCGTGGTTCCTATTTGATCGTTTCTGTACGTGTGTTGCTTATTCTGGCACCTTGCCGCATATATAGTAAGGTTGGGTACGGTGAATGGTGTGTGTGTGTGTGTATATCTGTGGTTTGCTTTATTTCTTTACGTACTAATTTAACCATAAATCCATCATTTGCGGGGCTGTCTTTTACTTCTTCTTGTGTGTTAGTTGTAGTAAGTCAAAATAGTAAACGCAGTAGAGGTTCAATATGGAAATACTAGCCACACTATCGAGCTATGTAGTATGCATGTTTGTGTGTATAATATGCAAGGGGGGGATTTCCTAAACCTAATTCACTTACAATCGAATGTTTTGACGCTTCTGCCGGTTTTAATCTCTCGCCTCTGTACCATTTAGCCCCTTGTTCGTGTGCCACCATTGGCTTTTTCGCCACACGGCTTTTTTTCCTTTTTTTGTGTTGCATGCGCACGTTACGCTTTGTCAGCCTGGTCATCTACGGAACGTATCGGGAAACATTAGCACAACTTTCTGGTTTCCCCTACAATTTCGTTCATTTATCATCGCCACGATACGATATACATATATATATTTGCACTTGTTCCATTGCCTTTGTCAACATTGGTTTTTGTTTGTTTGTCACCGACTTCTTCCAGTCGAATGGCGTCCCTTCTTCACGGCAACATTTTGCTTCTTGATACGATTTTGTTTAAGCTATTCTACGCTACCCTATGTAAAGTTTAAAGACGGGGAGGCTACAGACAGACGGGTTTTGCTTACGTGCGTATTGGTTCATGTAATTGCTAAACTTGGTTTGTTTAGTTAGTGTTTTCTTGTTACCTTTTTTGTTTTAGTTGATTTGTGCCGATGCGCTGTTTCGGGCTAGCATAACAGCTACACGTATATTAGCGTCCTGGCCGAATAACGGTTTCGATCCGAGCAACACAACCCCAGTTCTTCCCACGAACTGGGCAATAAATATAAACTCTTTTCTAACTTTTACAATGCTGCACCATCAAACTGCATATGATGTGAACGATTTTGTTCAGTGTTTTTGTTTGTTTGCGCATTTTGTGTGGTTGCTTCTTCCACATCAACAGGAATGTCCGTTCGTGTTTTTGTTTGTCTCCATGATATATCTATATGTATGTATATATACTTCATATAAATTAATTTTTCCCTTCCTACGTATGGATGTGTGTTTCCCGATCCTATCGTTCCGTTTTGCATCACACCCCACAACACGACAGTTACACAGTTTGGAATGTATTCGGCTTAGAAATTGCACATAATTGGTTCAGTGTGTGTTCCAGGACATCACATATAGGTTTCAGAATGGATATTGTTTTCCCGTGTTAATCCTACTACGGTGTTGCAGCATTCCCTCTTCTTCCTGCTGGGTTCTGTCTGAATGTTTATATATAATTAGTAGATTTCGCTTTCAGCTGGCACTCTACCGATCGCTTTTAGTCCTTTTGCCATTCATTTTTCATTCAAAACTCCTCACAGAGTGAGCAACAAAAATGAGAGAAAAAAACAAATCACTGAAATGATCAGTCCGCGACACATGGTCGAAAACGTTCGACAGCTTACGGAGAACAAATTTACATAGTTAATAGGACACTTGCACCATTATTGGAACGTCTCTTTGTAACGATCGCAGCGTATTCCGGCATACCACGCGCGCATTGAGTTTGAACACAACATATCTATACATCTGAGCTTGATCGCATCGATTGAGTGAATAAGTCTTAGAGATTTAGCCGAACCGGTGCTAGTGAGTGTACACACGTGGCTTACGACAGTTTGTAACTGAAGAAAAAAAACTACTAACAACCCTCTGGCAGGGGATTTGCATTGAACCCACACGAAAGATAGTAACTAAAAGCGCCTAAAAACTACAATGTCAAGTGGCTTCCATTGGTGAACCGTTCTTTCTACACGACTCAACGCAAACGTCGCCCGCAAAGCGACAACCATTTTAGACACATCATAATTAGGTGGTGTTGAAAACGCATCATATCTAAGTTCATTTTGGCTTTGCCCGGTGTAGTGAACATTCAAAGTGAATATTGCTAGAGACACATCATGGGAAAACGGGAAAACTTGACAAAATAGCTTTCTATTCCTTTCATTTTCCTCTCTATTTTTTTTCTCTCTATACCTTTCTCATTGGTAGATACGCTATCAATTTACTTACTGATTAACAATACTATACATGTACGAACAAGGATAAAAACTATCTACTTGGCTATTGCTGGGAGGCTGGCGGGGGATACGAAAGGAAAGGCGCAACCCTTTTTGCTTTCTTTGATCCATTCGGCAAACTCAAGGCATATATAACGCTACTATAACCAAGCTCATATTGTTGGCCACCCCTAGCCTTCTAAACACGAGGCGCTGTCAGTACCTGCAGTGCATTAAAAATGGGGGGGAGTTTGAAATCGAATAAAATGATACAACCTAATAAATTAACTACCATCAAATCCTACAACGCTGTGCTGACGCCATGTCCAGGCCATTAGTCTTGTGGCATATATCATTGAACTAACCGTAACCGGGTGAGATTAAAACATTGCAGCAATAATTACGCACGTACGGGTGAAAAAGTGTACTAAAATATTGCACCTAACGGAATATAAACAAAGGAAAACTTATATAGTCACACGATCACGAGTCACGATCGATATTGGGGATTCGTCTCTTGATAGGCTCGCACAAATCACTAGTTAGTTGGCAAGCTGGGCCAAGTGACGCAACTGGTCTTTGAGCGCTAACTAAATCAACTCAAACCTATCAAACGTAAATCTTTACCGCCTTGGGCGCGCTCACACCGTTAACGAGGTGATAAGCTGCTGACAGAGCTTACCATACTCGTACTGATCTCCGGAAATTCGCCGCAGCTTAATGCCCTTGCTTGTATTGCTGTCTTTGCTGTTGCGTCCCTCGTACACTTGCAGCTCAATCTGCAATCCGCCGGAAAACTCGAGACTTAGGTTAGATCTCCCATCCGCACCGGAACTGTTCCGACCCGAACAGGTCCCTCCATCTGCTCCGGCCACCGATCCGGAACGATCATCACCTCCAGCACCAGCCGCCACCGACGATCTGTTGCTGTTCGGATCGGAACCGGACACTTTGCAACCGTAGCTCCCGCCAGCCACACCGTAAACGCAACCCTTCGGTGGCATCGTAGAGTCTAGCGTTCGCTTCACCATCTCGAGAATGCGGGCCGAATCGAGCGATGAACATTCCTGCGGCAGCGGCAGTTCGTAACATTCGTCCGAACTTTTCGACCCATCACATAACGAATCCGGGCTCAACCTAGCCCCGTCCTGTTCGGAATTGGAGTCCGCACTCTTGAAACCCGAGCTGGATGCCGACGGTTCCTGGCTCGGGGACAGATTGGAATGGTTCGAATCGTTGCTCAGGCTATCGTCACTGAACCCGAGCGATTTGTCGCTACCGCGCCGTACATACGACTCACTAATGTCGGACGTATCGAGCTTGGCCGAGGTTGTTGTCGCGCTGGAATTGTTCTCCGTGTCGAGGCTGGCCTTCCGCCCAACACCACGCGTTATCGAAGGCATATCGCTCGTCGGTTCCGTTATGAGCAGGCCGGAAAATCCTAGCCCGCTCGTTGTCGCACTACTTCCCGTCTGACAGTTGAGCGAATCGTCACTATCACCATGGCTCGAGTCGGACAACGCGACCAGCGTTATTTCACTCCCCTGCACATCGGTCAAACAGATCTGCGGATGCGTGTGCTGGAAGCTAAGATCTTCCGGTGACGCATTCGCCGAATGGCTCTTGAACGGTACGCCCGCAGAAGTGGCCGTCGTCGTCGCGGTCGAGTGCTCCTCCTGAATAATGCACAGATTGTTGGGCGATGTGGGCGGTGTCGCGGAGATGCGCATGGTTTGGGGCGGTGGCGGTGGCAACAACCCGTAATTCTTCGGATCGAAATAGTTGACCGGTGTGGTAGCGCCCGAGTAACAACCCGCCACTATTCGCCCTGTGAAGTCGATCTCCACACTGTTCACGATGTCCATGCTCAGATCGAGTGGTTCGTTACAGGCGACGGAAGGAAAGGGTGTCACCGCGGAGGATGTCCCGCGGGTAATGGACCCACCCGCCATCGTGATACTTCCCGCTCCTCCTCCTCCACCGCTTCCCCCGCCTCCGCCCGTATTCAGTGTGCTGAGGCCACGGGTAATCTGATGCATCGGAGAAGCGGCCCCACCGCTTGCCGATCCAGCCGCCCCGCTTGTGCTGCCCATGGTCCCGCTGCATCCACTCACGATCGAAGCCGGCGGTCCGGGCAGGATCGGAGAAGAGCAACCGCTGGCGTAGTATACCGGTGACGGACATCCACTGTTACTGTTGCTACCCGTGTACTCCAAACCCGACAAATGGCACATTCCCGTACTAGACGCATTCATTGTAGACATACCGCCCGGTGCCATCAAATTCGGAAACCCGTACGGATTGCCAAACGCGCCAAATGTTGCCGCCCCGCCACCTGCCGCACCACCGGCAATGTAGCTCGGTTGCATCCCTCCCCCCATTGGGAATCCCGTAGGTCGACCGGCAACAGGATAACCGGACCCGGCACCACCACCATGACGAAGTGTCGCATTCAACGGGGAAACACTTTGGCTGTGCTGTAACTGCAACAGATTCATACCCACATCCAGCGTACCACCCATTATACCCGTGCCTCCCGTACCGCCCCCACCCGCCACTGTACCGCCCGGTCCACCCCGAACCAGCCCCAGCTGGTGGCCCACTTCGTACGGCATTGTGCGCGTGTTCAGTATGCTGTTGGCCGTTTCGATCTGCAGCCGATTCTCCTGCACCAGCTTCTCCAGTCCCGGTACGAGCGATAGCAGCACATCGTGCGGTACGGTTATGTCCGGATAGGTAGTCCGATCGTCCATAAACGCTTTACAGTGCATCGGCGAACCGGGCAGACTGACGGAGTTGTCCGCCAGCGGTGGGCTGGGCGTGATCAGCAGATTGTTGCGCTGCTGCGATGCCGCTATTGCTGCGGCGTGCAAACCTTTCTGTAGCTGTTGACACTCCTGGAATGGGCCCTGGAACTGGGACGTTATGCGCGAACCTTCCGAGGCGCGGCGCACCGGACTGTATCGACCTGTAAGATAAAAGGGCACAATAGTTAAACACTTTATTCGTTGTAATTTCGTGTCTTTCATGAGTTTTATATAATGATGATAAGCGAAATTATGTTTAGATGAGTGTTCTAGCTAGATTACGTGGGAAGTTGCGGTAAAAAAAAGCGTGCAAGACATAACACATTTTCAACTACACCGTACACCTCAACGAAATAGCTACACGATCTACATCTAACGATCACACCTCAACAGGCGATGATCGCGATGAACGTTTGGTAGAATTATGAGCATGAGCAAAGCGGCGAAACGAAAGCTTATTAATGTGTGTTAATCGTATGAATCGTATGTGCGACTGCTGTCCCCAACACTCCTGTATGACTTCCCCAGAACGGTTCACATTCGGTAATGGTCGGGTTAATCGGCGAATATTCAGATGCATCATCAAACTTCCGTGATATGTGGCGCAATTCCAACTTCCCGCGCGTTCATTGTCGCGATGCCGACCGCGTGGCTTTACTTACCGATTTCCTGCACCGTCGGTAGCTTACATGTGCGGGTGGCGTAACGCCGGTTACAGATCTGCGACTGTACTACCGTTTGCTGCTGCTGTGGTTGCTGATGGGCGGGCGGTGGCGTCGGAACTGGTGGACCGGCGGTCATCACACCGGCAAGGTTCGTGTGTGCCGCTGGATGGTGCTGATTGAACGGGGTAGCGGTCTGTATCGCGGTGGACAGTACGGATGCGGGTGCTGCATCTAGTGGACCGTGCTTAGGCGCGGAAGATGCAACCGTACAGGTGGGCAACAGCGAAGGTGGCAAATAGTCTCGGTTCATACGCGCCTCTACCTCCCGTATCAAGTCCGGGCTTATCACTGCGCATACCGCCGTCGGGTGTATCAAGCAGCAAAATGGTGCATCGCGACCACAATTTATGTTGGGTGTATTGTTTAGGAGCAGCGTGTGTGAGTGTGTGTGTGTTTTTTTTATTTCAGCATTTACCGATTACGTGTATTCGTACGGTTTTGTTTGATACATATTTTGCGAACAGCACAACAAACATTAATGCACATGTTTTCGATTTTTAACAAAAAGAAAAACATATTTACACGAGAAAAGAAAAAAGGGAAAAAGAAGGCAAGGAGAAAAATAATATTGGTGTAAACAATAAATAGGTAAACAGAATGAAGGTGGAAATAAAACACGGAGCAATAGAATCACTAAACAGCTCGTACAAATTTAAACAACATTTTTCACAAAACATTCCTACAAAACGGGAAAAAGTTCCGACATTTGAACATTGAGTTGTATTAAATTGAACAATTTTAATACCGCGTGCATAAGTAGTTAAACGCAAAGAAGTAATTTAAAAAAAAACCAAAACTAAAAGTTTCACAGCAATAGCAATAGTTTTTTTTTTTTGGCAAACACATGCAAACAGGGTAAAACAATGCCTAAAGTCATTCGATAAGTTTTGCAGAGAGAGAAAAAAAAAACTAACATCGATCGTGTACAGCTAGCTAACGATTGACAACACGTGATTCGCATATCCTGTTCGAATCTGGTTTACTACAGCTGTTCGACCCACTTACCGGGCGGACGTTCCATGACGGTTAGCAGACCGGTACGGCGTGTTCTACCTCCACCGCTGACACCGCCGGTGCCGCTGACGGTTCCTGCCGTGGGGGCCGGCGAGTGGGCCTGCGGAGGTTCCATCGGTGACGCATTGCCGGCGGATAGATCATCGGTGCAACCGACGGTATGACGTTTGGTGCATCCGCGACCGTGCATGTATCTACAAGAAAACCAGGAAAAAGAGTAACAATCAGTATGTAAGGCCTATCAGCTCGCCGCCATCAACGCAATCAGTAGAGCACGCGCGGTTTGTGAAAGCAGCGCCAAAGAACTGTTGTTGGCAGTTGCATAATTTCCATATCGATTCTACTAGTGAGAAAAGGTTCATTATAATACCATCTCCAGTGTTTCATCTATTCCGCATATTCCCATACAGTTCGGAGTTCATCATTTACATCCGTAAAGGCCAGCCGGGCCGTTAGTTTCGCTTTTATGCTGGGGAAATGGAATTCATTTACGCCTATATGTGTGTCACAGAGGGTGACCCTGCGGTGACATAACGCACCAGCGAGTACGAAAGATTACTGGTTGGCACGTTCTTATGCCGACACCGTACCGGTGCATCGATTATGTGATGCACTAACGCTAACTGCAGTTCATGTAAGTAAATCCAGCTGAAACATTTTGTTTCATGCCGAACAATGATCAGATTGATCAAAATTACATCATTCAACCAGTTTTATGTAGCTTGAAGTTTTTAATCTAAGTTTTATCTGCCTAAACATGGCGATTGTTTTATTATGAGCGAGCGAGGCCGGTTTATCGTACGGCAACGTTATGGCGCGCGATAAGCATACCATGTTCTTTTATCACAACGTGCGTAGAAAGAAAGGAACGTATAGGGTGTGCGGCACCAAATAGTGGTATCCGATATTTTTTCTATAACTTGAAAACCAAATGGTCGGTCGTTTTGTTTGATAATGTATTCAAAAACGTAGACACAACGACAGAAGTCGTAGGGATACAAAGGATACAAAAATCCTATCCAAATCGCACTCATCAGTTAGTCATGAATTCCATTTCCATATGCCAGTTTTAAATGGCGATACGTGGCTTTCCTTACAAAAAATCAGTTCTCTAATCCAGTGTAATAATCAGTGAGACTATGTTTCCGAATTGATTACTCCCTGGCTGGTTCTAATTCTCGACCTAATTATTGACCACATCTGTCTTATTGCAATGGGTGAATGTTTTATGCCATTCTATTCTTCTTTATCGACACAACACAACCTCAAGAGGTGTAGGTCTGCCATATCTGACTTTCTGCGACTTTATTTACCCGTGACTGGATAGTCAGTCCTGCGTACGGACGTATGCCATTCCCTAAGGACAGAAATATGCCGAAAAATCGCTGCCAATCAACAATAAACACTAAAAAAAAGTGACGGGAAATGTAAAAAAACCAGTCCAGTTTATCGCCCAAAGGTGATTAATTGGCAGATGCCATTTTCAACAAGTGGCCAAATAATTTCTGAATGTGTTTTTTCCCGGTTATAAAAAAAACTGCACCAGATGTCACTTTATTTGATAAAATAACCGAACACTATGTGGTACACCCTGTGGATGTACTTATACATGTTCTTCCTTTTCTTAACTCGTTCGCTTTGCTTGAAATAAGTAATCGCGAATGAAAGATAAAAAAATGCTACGGCTTGTACGCACACACATCTTATGGAAAATCGGTAACCTCGATAAGACACGGTACAGAAGGGGGCAAAAAAAAAACAAAAACAAACAAAGGTAAGCTACGCGTCACGAACCAACGAACGCGCTTCCGATAGGAAGCTCCGTATAAACAAAGTTCGCATACATCCGTGCGATTTGATTTCAAATGTGCGAGAGTACTTTACACCTTTCCATTCCAAGGGCACACACAATTGTTTCCAACTGAAGAAGAATAACCGACTGAAGAATACAAAACAAAAAAAAACATTATGTACACCTCTGACGCATTTTTGATAAGTCATGGAGGAAGTAATAAAAAAACGAGTAGTTGATATACTTCATCACGGCATTAGATCATGCATACAGTGTTGCATACGGCCCGGCATTACCACCTGGTGGTCAAATTCTTCTCCCTAAAGACCTCTTGTGGTTCGACTACTGTACCTCTGTATTTCATCATTCGAATCGTCCGTTCCTTCACTGTTGGGCGTCTGAAGCATCACGTGGTCCATCATGATCGTGGTACTGTTTACACCACCGCTAATCGGTCCTAGGGTGGAATTGCCAGCCGGTACCAGCACCGAACCATCCACTCCGGGCTGCTGTTGCTGCTGCTGCTGTTGCGGTTGTTGTTGCTGCTGATGTGGATGGTGTTGATCGTGGAAGTTTGTAGACGACGAAGGATAGTAGATTTGCAGATTTGCCCCACCATCTGATGCCCGTCGTCCGAAGGAGCTCGCTATAGTGTTGGATGGAAAGAAAAGGAAAATACACAAACAAACAATTAGTGTCCGGTGGCGACATAACGGACCCACTTTGGGGGAGGATTCCACTTACTAGCACCCATCACAGTCGGTGGCTTCAGCAGATGCTGATCCTTAATGGTTAGATTGTGGATCGGTTGATTTTGCAGCGACGGAATGTTGATCGGTACGTTCGGTGTCGGCGGAATCGA
This sequence comes from Anopheles marshallii, assembly GCF_943734725.1. Classification (NCBI taxonomy): domain Eukaryota; kingdom Metazoa; phylum Arthropoda; class Insecta; order Diptera; family Culicidae; genus Anopheles; species Anopheles marshallii. The sequence goes on from NC_071327.1 coordinate 53,959,622, forward strand.
TGGTTCATGGACACCGCCACCAATCTTGAAGCTTATCGGCACAACGTTCGGGTTGACCAGCACCTGCTCGTGTGCCACATCACCCGGGCCCACCGTGTGTCGGCGCGTATTCCCTCCGGCACCCACCGTCCCATTGGCACAGCTGGGTGGGAATAGATAATGATCGCCGGTCGCTGTCGTTTCCGACAACTTCACCGTACCGGCCGTCCCGGACGGGGCAGTTGTGGGCGTGGTGACCGTTGACCCGGCCGTCTCCAGATCGTACTTCTCCAGATCCTCCGTTCCGGCCAAACCGGATGATATGTTCAGTATGGTTGAGCCGACGCTCGTCAGCGGGCTTAACCGTTCGAGCGAATCGTTCTTGATGACCTCGGTGCGATCGACCACACCGGTCGTAATACTGGTTTTGCGGGAGCGCGAGTACGCCAGGCTGGCGTGATGCTGTAACCGGCCCTTTTCCTTCCGCTTCTGGCGCAGCTTGTCCACCAACAGATTGTAGATGGCGTAGATATGATCGAACCGGCTTTCGTGCACCGACTGCGCAATCATGTCCGCGGTCAGCCCGGGCAGCTGCAGCATGTGCGTCATGACGACCGTGTCCAGAATTTCCGCCTCACGCTGCGGTGGTTGCCCACCACCACCATAGTCCCCAGCTTCCAGCATCGGAATGGAGTTGTACTGTTCCAGCCAGCGATGGTGTGCGATCTGTTTGAGCGTGTAGCGCCGTTCCGGTTCCACCACCAGCATATGCCGGATCAGTTGCTCGCACTCCTGCGACATGAAGAACGGTATCCGAAATTTACCCGCCACAACCACGCTGCGCAGATCGTGCAGGGTCGTCCCGTCGAACGGGAGTGCACCACACACGAGCACGTACAGCACCACACCCAAGCTCCATATGTCCGACTTCGGACCATCGTACTCCACGCCCTGGAACACTTCCGGCGCTGCGTACGGTGGGGAACCGCACCACGTCCGCAACGGTTGGCCCTCGATGAAGGTGTTGCTGAACCCAAAGTCCGCCAGCTTCACGTTCATCTCCGTGTCGAGCAGGACGTTCTCCGCCTTCAGGTCCCGGTGCACGATACCCTTCCGGTGGCAGTAGTCGACGGCGGCCACTATCTGCGAGAAGATGCGGGCCGCTTCCTCCTCTCGCATCCGCCCGTTCGCTACCAGATGGTCAAATATTTCACCCTGGGCCGCATGTTCCGTCACCAGGTATATCTTGTTGCGTGACTCCATGACCTCGTACAGGCGCGTTATGTGCGGATGATGTAACACCTTCAGTATCGATATTTCGCGGAACGTCTTCGCCAGGTTCTCCTCGTCCAGACATGTTTTATCGATTATTTTAATTGCAACCTACAAAAAACAAATGTCGGAAGCGTAGAAAACACGGAAGAACATTAAAAGAAAGTTTGTCTTTTATTCTGAAGAAAAGGGACGGGATGTTTTGGGGGGAGAGTCAATAAGAAAATGCGAACATTGACATAAAGAGAAGAGCAATTCAAAGGTATTTTCCCCTGAGTACTGACCCCGAAATTTTCGATAGCGAGTTCGTACAAGTTTTGTTTATTTATTATCGAGGTCGATGGGTTATGTCAATAAAGCGTGGATATTCGCCCCCGACAAACCCACCAATCCCATCCTCTCCCTCACAAGACTTCAAAGACCAGTACGTTGAGGAGCAAGTGTCGAAAGACAGTTATTAGGTCGGGCCTACCTAAACCGGGTTGTTTTTTTTTCCTAAATTATTCAAAACATCTGATTCTTGTCCGCCTGGCTTGCCACATTTACGGTAACGTGAGGTCACAAATCGGGACACAAATGAGAATGCAAATATGTTGAAACCCTTTTTACCTGCCCGTTTCCTCGTGTCCACATGAGCACGCGAAAGGACTTATTTTAAACGGTCCCAAGGCATAAAATTGGACGACCGCGAAGTCCCAACCCACAGCGGGTGGACCGGACAGTGCTCGCTTTCCCCGTACAACAATGTGTCGGTACTATTTATGGGCAACAGTACTGCAAGGAAGGGAAGGCCACAAGGCACAGGGGATCCCTTTTTGTCGTCATCAACTTTAGATCGCGACGTAGTTTGCCTTTCGTACCACGCTCGACCCGGCTGTAGTCCCGGAGCTCGTAGGTAGTAGTTAGTGGAGTTACACAATTTCCGAGGTGAGGTTCGCTTTCGATTGGGTCCCCATTTTAAACTTCTGCTAGTCAAGCCTCCGTGTTCTGTATTTATAAAGCATCGGAAACATAGCACGGGAATAAGTGAAAAAAAAAACGCAACATCTTTCGTTCGTTTTGTCCATTTCAGCACAAGTGTGTGCATGTGTGAGAGTGTCCTGTACCTCCCTCCCATGGTTGACCATAAAATAGATGGATTTCCTTCATTTTTAGGTCATTAAAAGTTCACCATTTCCTACCATAGTGCTGACTCCGGTTTGTGTCCTGCCCGTCCTGCCGGTGCATTCTCTCTTTTCACTTGGAATGTGCTGTTCGCCGACATTCTCGACACCGGAATTGCATCGGTTTTGGCCGAAGGAGTATCGTTCGGCCGGGCAGTGACGCGTACCGTTGTGCTACCGGGCGGCACAACACGCTGCTTCCGATCGATTCGTCCTCGGCCCTTGGTACAAATGGTGCATTATTTCGAGGTTCACATCGTACGGAACGTTCGTCATTTTGCCTTGCCCCGATTCACCCCATTTCTGCCAGCTACGATCGATGTACCTCGCACCCGGTGTGCCCCGTTTTAATCCAATGTGTCGTCCAACATTTGGACCCAATCCAATGTGCAATCAGGAAGGGATGGAATGCAATGGATCCAGAAGGACACCATTCCAGTACGGAATTATCCATTGACACACACCCACCCACACACCATGATAGATGAACAAGATCGATTATTGTGATGAGCGTGGTTGTCCGCAAATATGCAGCGTGTCCACCATAATAATTGGACATTAGAGGATAATTCTGCCCCTGTTCGCTTGGCACATCCCTGTGCAGCAATCAGCTAAATGTGCCCTAATATTTCGCAACAAAATAACAAATAACGGCCACATAACAACAACAACGCACACACCTAAAACACCGCACCAACAGTCCAGCGTATGTGGTGTTTGCGATGACAATTAACATGTCGCGCATCTTTGCACCACTATTTCTCATCAGCTGATATTCACCTTCGAAACAGAAGCTTCGCCCTCTATCGCCCAACTGTTAGCACACACGTGATTGTACCGCTCTGTTACAACGAACAACATTTTGCTTTCTTTTTTGTACGCCGTACCTGGCGTTCCGGCGTGGAGGAGAGCATAGAAACAAAACAACTTTCCAGCCCGATGGGTGGACCGATAGCGCAGATCGGATGCCAAAAGATAACGCACGTTATCAACCATGGTAACGATGGGTAACGCAAGGCCCCTGTTCTGCTCGGTTGAAGATGGATAAACGTTATCATGTCATATCTTGAGGTAGCGGACTGTTGACATGTTGTTAAAAGGATGTCATTTTTACTATTTTACAACGCACAAAGCAGCTAACAGTTTGTTTCTTTAGTTAGTCCACTGCATCTACTGTGATCTTTCATGAATTTATCTATCCATCGAACCACAATCCTTTATTAAAGTTCTGCTAGGCAGTAGATCACCTGTTTCAACGCAAAACCGGTTGAATCTCTCGTTTTTTTTTTTGCAATAACTGCGAACAGCTAATTTCCTATCGAAACATAAACCACGGCACTATCAACCAGACGTATCAAGACGGGTTTTCTACGCACGAAAGCAGTTTCTTAAGGCACGTTGATAAAGCATAACCCGTTTGGCCGCCAGCATACTATCGTAGCAGCAAATTTCTCTTCAAGGCTCTATATTACCCGCGCTGACCTTTAACCTCCTGCGGGTGAAGGATGACCACAGAGGTGTGGTCGCATGGTTATGCATTGTCTCGTTTTATGTCACCAGCTGCTTGTGGTTTGTGCATCATCGATCTCCTTTACATTATAGACATTGATGCATTTACCGAAACTATTTTGAAAAAAAAACATTTTAAGTATAATTTATCTACGTTTCAAGCATACTCATTCAGTAATAAAATAGAAGAAAATTAATTCATTTTGTGTTTTAATTTTTGAGACTCTACTCCGAAATTGATCATTAAACCAATGACTCCCCAAGGCATTTGAGCTCGTGAGCTAAAACTCTGCTTATCTATGTAAACGCTGTTCTTTTTGTAACAAAATAATTCAGGATAACACCATTTTCAGAAGATAAGAGCCTAGAGTATTATAACCTTTGGTTTAGCGACAGACACGCTGGACTTCATATGATAGAACCGGTATCAACTCACATCCGGTTCGTTCTCTTGAATGCAGGGGCTTTAATTATCCAGCTAACAGTTAAATAAAGTCAATGGGAAAGTCAGAAGTCACAGTCCCAAGTACCTAGAGACTTTTAGAAGTTATCTCCAAGATCGTTTCCCTTTGATCCTCCGTAGTTGAAACAGGAGAAAATTGATAAAACATAACATGTGTAAGTAATTATCGCAAACTTTGTTAGGTGTGCCAGTAAAATTCCTAAGTTTTTCCAGAAAATTGAAGGTTTTACTACGATAATTCTAACCGAGCATACCCGGGATAAGGCAATATACAAGGAGGAAATGTCTAGAGGAATTTGTACTCTCTACAATCATTATAGGACTGATAATACGGCCAAGAGCCGTTATAACTATATTTAATAAATACTATGAACATTCTTTAACAAGATAGTTTTCGTCTTTTTCAGTCCAAGAACAAATGGAGTCAATTTGTGATTCATTGGGCAAAAAAGAATAACGCCCCTTACCAGAGTTCTACATCGATCGAAACAAGTGGTAATCGAATAGCGCCAATTCTGGACTAGAAAGCGGACGAGTTTGAATTTCCACTATTCCACAAATTCTCATTCGATCGGAGTAGCAACACATGTGCATGAAAATTGTCTTGTCTACACTCTGACCAGTTTTCCTTCAATGCTAAATTCGGCTAAAGATGGTAAATTGTTTATGTCCAATATGAGTTAAATAGTTGTTGTGTCCGACCACCATCAGAACCAGTCGATCGATAAACAACTTGAAGATGTGAGAATGCTAATCATGGAACAAACAACACGAATACCCTCTGCGAAATGTGCACTAAAGACCCATAATAAGGCTATTCTAGTGCTTGATCCAGCGTACCAAATGTGTTGCTAATTTTCATCCCAGTTCTCAGTGATCTTCATCTGGGTTTGCCCTTAGTAACAACTTCGTGACCACCTGGTTATTCGATGTTGACACATCCGGGCAGGAACAACTCCCAGAGCGTCGTGTGAAAGTGATTTACGATCTTCTAAAGCAGATTTTTAACGCTCCATTCATCATATATCCGACGACATTCCATGAACTATCTAAAATACAATGATTGATCGTGAGATTATAATTTCTCCCTTCGCGGACATACCTTCGAGTTTGTGATGACATTGGATGCCAGCTTCACCACGGCAAAGTTACCTTTGCCGATCGTCTTCTCCAGCTCGTAATATCCAACGCGCACCAGCTTCTCGATCGACATTGCGCCCTGATGCGGATGGTGATGAAGATGTTGTTGCTGTTGCTGCTGTTGTTGCTGCTGCTGTTGCTGCTGCTGCTGCTGTTGCAGTTGCTGTTGCTTGATGGCGGCCATACCGATGCCACCAAAGGCCGGCGAAAATGATTCGGTCATTGCTTCGCTTTCAGTGGGCAATTCTCAGACGGTAGGCAACGTTGTTAGCGGGTTCCCGTCTGTGTGCACACCCGAACCGGCATCCACCACTACCCAAGCGGCTATAGTGCATCCGACGACGATCAGCTGTTGCAGGTGGAGTGATGGTGATGGTCCCGGTGTCTAGCAACATTTGTATGCCTCCGTGAAGATGCAGCAGGGTTTGTGGGGGTGCTCAAGCGCAACCTACACCTCCGCTTGCAGGGATGACCGCACTATGATGCACTTCATTATTATACGATATTAGGCGTTTTGTTTTCGAATGTGCTTTAATGCGTAACACTAGCACTAGAATCTAAATACGCACGTGCTCCGTGCACTATTGACTGTGTTTAGTAGGATCCGATCGTATTCGCACACTAGCTCGCACGTGTTTTTCTTCCTTCTCCACAACTGTTGGGTTGATTCACTGCACGGCTATAATCACATTCATCTTGCTTCCCCTTACCAAAACACGTTTATCGGTACAGGTTCGTTTACCATTTTATCACCAACACATTCGGGGAACGGTTGACGGTGATCAGACACTTTTTTAGGGGTCGCTTTTTGTACACTACGGCCTACGTATGTGGTAGCAAACAGAATGATAAAATAACAATTGAACGCATAGATTAGGCGGACGCATCACACCACCGCCCGTACCACCAAGAATCGAGAATCAACGCTAACGTCGTCGCTGTCCGTGGCGTATTTTATCACTCTATCACATTCGTGATCATCACCATCATCCTTGTGTTAAATGAAATGATGGCGGTGGCAGAAACGGGACGTCGTCAATCCGGCCGATCGATCGCGATTTTTACAACCACGAACAACAACGACGTCCACGACGACGACGACGACGACGTTGGTTCCGCGGGGACAACTACACACGCATCAACAAATTGGGATGAAACTGGTTCTGCTGATTGGGGGGGTGACCGAGACGCCATCCATCCCAACCCGCCCGATCCCCCGTTACACGATTGCGGAAAAGCCGAACACACATTTTTTGTCGCTTGATTGGTCTGGCTTCACAACAGCGATGGACACAAGGGGCTTGTGGCAGGCAAATGAATTCGCATTTTAATCAAATCAAAACCATCCAATCGATGGGCTCAAGCTTGACAGATACGGGGACCGATGAAGCGCTTGGGACATGGGTGCGAGAACATTCCTTTTCCGGGCGAGCGCACTTCCCACTGACAGAAACGGAACCGATTGCGGTGGACACATGAACCCCAGCGTTGAAACTATCATCTGTAGGGACAATAGGGACAGGTACATACACTGTGCTAACAACAACACTGAGGTGACATTTCGTCTCCCCAATCAGTCCCCCTATCGAAAGAAAAGGAGCAGGCAGTGGCAGCATCTCTCGGTCGCGTATACGCAGCAATCGATGCGTCGTTTCTCTGCTGTCAAACCACTTCATTCACAATGTGCGACGATGCGGGCAACAGACGCGACAGGAAACGGAAAGGAGGTGGGGGAGGAGGGGGGGGGGGGGGGGGGGGTGAGAAGCGGGCGAACAAATAGAAAAGAAACATACACACACAGCTGGCCACACGGTGGAGCACACGTACGCATACACACGCAACAGCAAAAAGGGAACTCCAAAGAGCCCACACAGCAATTGGGTTTTCTTCTTGCTATTCCCGTTCCTTTCTGGGTTACACGGTGTTATTTCATTCCGCTTTTTTATCGGTAAAAGGTTGGAGCCTACGGGAGCCTACCACCCCCCCGCGCACACACACACATATATACACACAGGAAGTGGTGAAACCCAACCGCACACACCAACACAGCAAGCACACAAACGCAATTCTATCTCCGCCGAATTCTACTCGCAAGACCTTTCTTATCGTTAAAAAATTTCTTATCCGAACGCACTTCTTTCGCCTTGCCACCAACAACCCACTATCGCCCTGACGATCCCTTCTTCACGAAAAACCCACATCACCTACATGTGTGTGTGTGTGCATGCGTACGTGTGGTTGTGTGCATCCGTCGAAAGGTTTCTCTTTCGTCGCAATTCTTGCGCACCTCTATTGCACTAGTTTCGTGCACGCACTGGAAAAACGTGTTATTCCGCAAGATTGTGTGGTTACACTTTTATCTGTGTTTCCTGTTTCACGCGACCACGACGACGGCTACGACGAACAGCGCGTACGCACGGGATAAAAACGATAAAACGGGCGCCCCACAAACGCGAAAACAATGGTAAACAGAGCCAGTCTGCAAATATCGGTCGATGTGACAGCTGTGACGGGTGTTTAGAGCGCGCGGTTCGGAGATCGAAATGCAGTTGGTTTCACCTCGACAGTGCCACAGACGGACAGGCTGCTTTAAATTACCGGTTGAATTTCCGTTCGAATAACCGGTTCGTTAACCTTTATGAACGGAACGTGGCATGTACATTTCCACTGTAGTCAACGAAATAAAGAAAATACCCACCTCAAACCATTTTAATATTTCAGTATAATAATGTTTTCGTGATCCTCTTTTGGTGCTGATGCATACGATCTACCGATTATCTCTGTTGAAGCTGGTGCAGAATCTTCATCATTTGATCATCACATATCCGTCTCTGCTAGTTTGGGGTTTCTGCTATGTGTACTTAATACTAAGAATTTCTTGTTGAAATCTCCTGGATTGTAAGAATTTGTGAAGCTCAAATCATACACAATTGCTTAGCATTTGAAGTCTCTGGATGCATCGAGGTTGGGAATCGCAGAACTTTTATTGTATTTACTGTTCCCATCTTGAAATACTGCTGATGTTACTTTGTTCAGGGCACTCTTGACGACGGAGAATATTTCGTCGGTTGTTAAATCAGGCAGGTTCTTGTGGTAACTTTGCTGCTCGGAACTCTTGGAATCTTCAGTATAATGGTAAAGTGCAGATGCATCTGCAGATTTAGAGGGAACAGACAGAACAACAAACAGATAGACAGATTTAGAGGGAACTGAGCAAAGAGGTCCTCAGATACGATAATTACTTTATCACCGATATTTTGCTTATTCCTTTCGTTTTTTAGCGACATGCGCTTTGAACTACTTGGGAGTTGGAGGCTGATGCCTGCCATTTTTCTGTTCTTTCCGGAGGACGCAGTCATGTCATCACTACATCACTACAAAAGAGCTAGATTGTCCTGCATCATTCTAATGACATGACCAATCTACCGAAGCAAGCCATGTGAAATCCTTTACCTAATTGTGCAATAAAGCATTTAAACATAAACATGTGTTTCCTAGTACATTTTACTACTATTAATTTCTTTTCACTTTTCTCATTTTTAATCATTCAAGAACAAGACTTAGAGCCCCGTTGAGTTTTTTTTTAGATATTCACCACCTATATTTAATGTTAAAAACGTTTCACTTGACACAAGTTGTCCACGTTTGTCGATTCACTGCCGCTTTTCGCTCGGTGTTCATTTTAATGCACTTCAACGTGCTTCTCGACGTGCAGACTACCGCTTCCGGCCTTATTGTTCAGCAGCTGATTGACCGCCGTCAGTGTGGAGATGGGAATCTATGGAAAGCAATTGCAAAACGCTGATCAGATCCATCTCCCGAGCACAGGCAAGTGGGCGAAACTTACGTTGAAGATATCGTTCCAGAAGTTTGCATTGTGAGTCGAGCTGGCAACTACGTGGCTGGTCGAGGATGATCCGCCACCGCTGTGCCCGTTGGACGAATCGAAACGGGTGTGCACCTGTGATGTCACGGTAGGAAAAAGGCTAGTGTCAATGGGATACTTCTTCTCAGCGGGTAAATAAGCCACGCGAAGTAAATGATCATATTCACAATGAAATGAAGCAGTTATGTTTGTGTTACAGTGTGTGTGTGTGGGCGTGTGTACAAGCTAAGATGAGTTGCACGCATGGGCCAATGAAGATCGCGGTGCTAAAGGGCCAAAATCCAATAGTGGTACCTCTTTTTGATAGGTAGGTGTGTATACAGGTTGATAGGACACCTGCTTCACTAGCGTCTTTTGTACGATCGGTGCTGGTGGTGGCGGTGGTGGCGGCGGCGGTGCAGGATGAGCATAATGCGCACCCAAGTTGGTGAATGTTTGGAAGTCGAAGAATCGATTAATGTCCAGCTGAGGCTGGGGCCCAGTGTGATGTGTTTCAATTACGGCGACCTAGAGGCAAATTTTGAAAAGGGATTTTTTTTGTTTGTTTGTTTGATTTTGGGTGTGTGATACTCATCGGATGTCCCGTGTGAACGTGTGTGTTTAATTGGGTGACGAAAATGTTGGAGCTCAGTTTTAACCGAGCATTCACATTAACCCGAGGTTTCACGCACTTACCTTGTGAGGATGGCTTATGACTTTTTTCTTGTACACCGTCTTGTGGAAGGTGTGTGTCGGTGCCGGTTGGGGTGCTGGTGCTCTCAGGTCGGTGTGCAGTTCCTTCACCTGGTGGTTATCGATACGCTCAAAGTTTCCTTCGTGGTGTACACCGGTTTCCTTCGCAATGACGACCTTAACGGAACGGAAGTAAAGCATCCGGATCAGTGTCTAGCTTCGTCTAAAGCTACATACCGTTTGTGGTTACCTCCGATGGTGGTGCTCCATGGTTAGTTTGGCCCAGCCGGACGACCTTCTTGCTCACTCCTCCGGCGTGTGATTCGGCCCCAACACCGCCAGCTCCACCCGCTCCATCAAGTCCTCCGCCGATGGCAGCGCTAGCTCCAACACCATGTCCAGCCGTTGCTCCAGCGTACGCTCCACCCGCGGTGCGTTCTGCGAATGTTTTCTTCCGGTAAGCATTGACCTTCGAAGGGTTAGGTTAGTTTTCCCCTGGTATCGGCAGGTTACTTGGTGCGATAGAACACATAGTGCTTTGTAAGCGCTGTTGTTAGCTGTTAAAGTGAACTAATAGCGTGGCGTACGTTTCTCTGCCTCCAACAACACATAGCCACAAGGTCAAACACCTAAGAAGATTAGTTTGTTTGTTTAACACGTGCAAGTTAAGTTAAACACAGTGAGCATGCGGTTAGTGATCGAACATTTAAACATCAAGCCATCGTTTAGTTTATTAAACGCACATACATTAATTTTCGGATGCATCGCACCGAATGGGTGCATTGTGTGACCGTGTCGTCATGCATCGGCACAGCGCGCAAGCAAAGGTTTAGTAATATCCTGGCGACCGTGCAAATGCACCCAAGAAACCACCCAGTATGCCATTACCATTGCCGCCGACCAGACCGCCAATGCCGGCACCGGCCTGCTGCCCGTGGGGCGTTCCGGCCGAAGCGGACAGACCACCGTGGGCACTGTTCCCGGTAAGCAGACCGCCCAAACCGGCCTCCGCGTGGTAGCCACCGAAGTTTACGCCGAATTTCCCATCACGGAAGGTGAGAAACTGTAAGGAAGAGGGAATGGGAAAACGATCAGTCTAGTAAGAAGCGAACGATCGACGTGTTTCCAGTTGTTGCTCAATTCTATATCCACATTTTCTGTGAGATATTACACAATCATCATTAATAAGCACGACGGTGGACGGGGAGATCCTATCGTGCCACAATTAATCTCTCTCCCTTTCCGCGAGCCATTCTGTCACGCGTCACCCGGTAGCGGTGTGCGCCGATCAGGCGTCAAGCGTTCTTCGCCAGACGTTAGAATGCCGATCTCGATTCCGATAATTTATGGCGGTGACGTGTGAACAGGGTGCAACTTGAGCGTACGGTTGACTCGCAATTTTTTCGAGGTGAATCTTCGAGCGCCATGACGCCATCATGCCTGGGGAAACTTGTTTTGTGACATAGGGAACACCCAAACGAGTGGATCGAGATACTTCCATAAATGGCGAATTATAAGACTCACAAATTCAATAAAAAAAAACCACAACATGATCATGCAAGAATACAAAATGGACGATGCAGGAGAAGCTGATGGTTGAATCGGGTCGGAAACTTGCTCGTACAAAAATCCTTACATGGAGATCTACACTATTGTAAAAGTGTAACAAGTTTCTTCCACATTTACATCTTGCAAGAAAAAGTAGGAATTCTCGCTAGAATAAGATCGACGGCATTTAGCACGTTCTTAGCCATCGTTGGAATCATAGTCAGAACAAACCTGTTCCAACGAGCTGACGGAACTTTATCTTACGACCCTCCCCGTCAGACTTCTCATACGGCTTACACACATGTAGAAGCTCATACCATTCTCATCCTATGCTGGGTGGACTCTGGCTCACAACCACGGCAAATGGCACTTTTGCACCGGCTCGAATGTTTAATATTCTCTGATAAATTCCGTCAAGCGTCACGATTTCCAGCCGAGCTTGTGAAAAAAAAAAATGGACGGCTCGCTACAGTTTTGCCTCGTACTCACTCGCGCAAAAACAACATGACGAGAAATTGTGAGTTGATTGCATGGCCTATGTGTGTGCTGGAACTAATCAATAAGGTGAGTTGTAATGGGTGGTTGGACAATAACATAAAAAAATAAACAAGGACTTAACCTTTAATAACCTTCTAGAATGGTTTTGTTGTTGTTTTGGGCACTTCAAACTGTTCATTTTGAGCCGCAAAAATAAACAGGAAGCCACAGAAGAGCAATGTAAAAGATCTAAACAAAAGCTAATGAAGGATTGATCGTTCATCTAGAACACTCCTTTAGTGTCATGAAACAAAGCTTACAGCTACAACTTCAGATCGGAATGGTTTAATTACTTTGATCGGAGTATTGCGGCGAGTTGATTCACCGGTAAGATTCCACTGCAAGCGATACGCTTGTGTCCAATGCATCCCTCACGCTAACGAAACCGATCCACCGTCGTTCAAGCGGTACATTCGGTGGTCAATGTCAAGTGTAGCACCACGCTTCATGCCTGCACCGTGATCTATTTCCTGCCCGGCAACTTTTACTTTTATTTTTGGCCACCACTACCGACTGCAACCGCTCGCTGATAGTGTCCGCACCGTGCGATCCCACAGTGTGATGCACAGTGCGATGCGGGGTTCGTCGCTTTATGTCGCGCGCAGGTCTTTCGTTGCGAGCAAAAACCCCGGTGAACCGTGCTTGCTTGTGGGTTAAATTAAATTTTCACACTATCGCAGACGCTTCCTCGCATACATTATTCATCGATCCGTACGGTATGATCCACCATGAACCAGCCCACAGCCAATGGGCCTTAAAACAGGTGTGTGTGTGTGTGTGTGTGTGTGTGTTTGTTGGAGTTGCTTTTTAGCACACAAATTTAAATATCGCCCATTGCTTTCCTTCTCTCCACACCGGCTGGTACGGCAGAACGCTTTTTAGCAAACTGGTTTAGGGTGAGCTTAACTGTGTTTGGGGGCAGGCAGGAATTGATTACCATCCAGTTTCTTTTCTGTGCGTTACGCTTTGTTTCGAAAGTGGGATTCTGTAGAGAGTACACTGAAGCGAGAAGCACCTGCGATAGTGAAAAACCTTAGCTGCGGACAGAAGCATTGACACACCGGTTTTAGAAAACAGCCATTATTCCACCTTGGTGAGCTGTTTAACCTTCCACGTGGATGGTTACACGGGAAATAGCGAAAAAACTCAAATGAGATTCTTCATTATTCCGACACTTGTTGCGGTGGAATTTTCTTTTGCCTTTTTTTTTTGTTCCTATTTTGCACCAGTGTTTTCTATCACCTTCCGCAAAAGGGGCAGCGAACTGTGAAGCAACACATTGGATGCGTCCTTTGCTGCTGTTGATTTCCTTCTTGCTTTAAGCAAAAAACACGCTGTGGAAACTACAGCTAATTATAGAAGCGTGAGGTTTGAAGATTAAAAATAATAAATTAAATGTGAGCGATTCAAAGACAGTTGGCCCAGTGACTAAGCATTTCATTAGATCTTGGGTATTGGTTCTAGCAAAAAAAAAAACAGTCAATTAATCTTCAAAGCCGTCAGTTCTTCATTAACTTTTAGATATTTCTTTACTTATATATTTTTTCATTTGTGCGATAATCTGTAAATCTAATGTACCTTTCCCCCCCCTAATGAAGGGTGAATTATGATCATCACGATCACGCCCTAGAGTACATCTCCTGCATGCCAGTATAATTATTGTGTCGTCACAAAAGTTATGAATCACTACCGTAGGACGCAGTTAAACCCTACATTTCTACCACTTTGAGCTGCGTATTGCGGGCTGTTTGCGAAGCATTCCATCACTTCACACAATGATTTCAATTCAAGCCAACAGCTTCGATGTGGGACAACCCTCCGATTCCGATCCCTTGCCATCCCAAGCTCCGATAGCCACTGTGGACAAACCCATCCCGTGGAAAACCACTGCTCGCACTGCCGTCTATCGCTTTTGTATGGTAATGAAATGGACCGATCTTGTGCGATCGTGGGTAGCTTTCGTCTGCAAATAAGTTTCACATCGTCATGCATCTCACGTTAACACGGCATGATCGCAAGCAGGTTTTTTTTTTGAATAAAATTCCAACTCCAAGTCCAAACGTACTACGGTACAGAACACTCACACATAATGTATACCAGATCGAGCAGAACGCGATCACGGTACGTAACGCTAACTTACTTGCGGAACTGGACTTGTCAGGGTGCACTGTACGATCACGAGGATCAATAAACCGATGGAAATGGCGGATCTCATCCTGCGGCAAAGATGCGCTCTTCCTGCTGTTACCACCAACGGTTGCACACTTGTTCACTAGCTGCGTTTAGTAGCGGCGACTGAGGCGGCCGGATGTTCTACCACTTTTGCGATGTGTTGCGCGCTCGAATGATCGACTCGCACTGCTACGTGATGCTCGCTGCCTTACGCTCTTAAGGGCCGTTCGTTGCGGTGACGGTTGCTTCGTTGATCGATAGCGAAACGGCGGCTTATTCGCAGCGAGGATAATGACGTAGAACCCACTTCACCGGTTGCGAGGTGGCAGAAGCAACAGCAAAGCTCCGGACAAACCGTTTGAGCCCCGTTCCCTGCACAGAAGCACAATCCTTTGTTGAACCAGCTTCACAAGTCCAGCTGGCAGGTTTTAGGAAACGGATTGAACGTTCGGCAAAGACAAAAACTGGTTCAATCAAAGAGGCCATCCTCCGGGATCGGGAGGGTAGGAACGAGACGGAACCCCCGCGCCAGTGCTGCATACATGCGTACAAATATTGAACCGAATGATTGTCTATATTTCGGAACGTAGCAAAACGGAGCTCTTAAACTCTTTACGTTTTACCCAAGCGACTGACGTCACGTTGGACTCGCTTAATTGAGTCAGGTAATTGATCTTTCACGCTGTTTGCTTGGAAAAGCTATTTCTGATGTATGGAACGATCCTTCCGCCGAGCAGTGGCTAGGTTGATGATGTATTTATGTTTAGCTCTTTAAGAACGTTTTTTATTGTGTCGTGTATCTCTCGAGTGTTCGATTAATGTGGATGTCGAGGGGGGGAGGGGGGGGGGGGGGTGAAGCATTAGGTAAGGTCAAAGTACAAGTAGGCCAAAATTAAGCCTACTTCGTTGTCAACAAAGTTAGTAGGAGATATATGAAGAGCGACCTTAGTTTATTTTTTTCTACTAAGAAAGGAAGATGGAGAACGTAACAAAAACGTGGAGATTGTTTGCACTACAGGTTGGCGAAGTTCGGTTATCGTATCAAGAATTATGGATAAACTACCATTAAAGGTAAGTGTCTGCGAGTTAAGGAGAGATTTTAAGTAAAGTAAAAAGTATGTTGGTAGTGGACGTGATATATTAAAAACTGAAATTTATTTTATTTATTTATTTATTTACTCCATAATGACGGCATTTGCCGTATTATCAACATAGTGTTGAGTTTTTACAAATATTTCAAATTTTACAAGGCGTTTCCTCCTTGCGAATTGCCTTATCCCGGGCATACTCGGAAAAATCGAAATTTAGTTTGACATATTAAATGAATTAAAAGCTATTCTGTACAAAATAATATATTTTAGGTCATGGGACAGTCTACAAGTCCTGTCATGAAGGACTGTTATTATACAGTCGTATATCCTTCTCTCGTAGCTGTTCCGGTTATTTTCTATATTTATTGTATTTTAAATGTTCCATCATTTCCTTCAATCGGTCTCATAATCCATCCTCCGCAATTGCTACCTTAACTCCGTATAGTTATGTCATGTCCATGAAATCCGCAAAGCCACTGTCGCCTTTTAAGTTCTGGATCTTATTCCTTGGGTTAGAAAAGACATCCAAGCTCAGGCTCCTTTAGAATATAGCTTGTATTGTGTGGAATATTTTTGCTATGTTGTCCTATCGAACTACAAAACGAAGTCTACGACTACAAAGCAATCCGCTGTCAAATCCGGAGTTCACCCCGAAATCAACAACCCTAGTCAACTCCGGACTAAACACCGACTGTAGTATTAAGTCGAACGGAGTCAGATCCGGCGTATACTTCGAAGTCTTCTAGGACTCTCGGCAAGCCCGATAAGCGAAAAGGGATGTGCTCGAACAGCCCAAAAAGGACTGTTATCGGGTAGCTCGATAAGGAATGTTATCGGACAGCCTGATAAGGACTGTTATCGTGAAAGGATGTAATTGGTGCCGATAAAGATCCTGATAAAGGTCGATAAGGACTGTTATCGGGCTGTCCGATAAGGACTGTTATCGTGAAAGGATGTTATCGGTGCCGATAAAGATCCCGATAAAGGTCGATAAGGACTGTTGTCGGGCTGTCCGATAAGGACTGTTATCGTGAAAGGATGTTATCGGTGCCGATAAAGATTCTGATAAAGGCCGGAAAGGACTGTTATCGGGCAGCCCAAATCGGTGGAACCAATATTATTTTCAATTCGGTGGAACCAACATTATTTTAAATTTTGGCAAGCTAATCTGTTAACACTGAACTGACCGACCATCCGGAAGGTTCTGTTTTGTTGCTCAGAAAAATCGCTTTGTTGCAATTAATATTTTTAATTCTTAGCTCAACTTGCTAGAATTCAAAAGCGTAGAGAAACGATTACAAGAAGTTTAGTTCTGCATTTCCTCAGTCACGATTTGTCATGGCCTGTTTCGCTTGTATGCAAGTGTAATTGTGAGTTTTATTTTAAATTGACAGCTTTGACAGGTAAAGCGGCCATTCCTCAACTGCACTCAAAAGATTTAGCTTGAGCAGCGATAAACAGTATACTCCGTTCATAGTTACATTTGACTAGCGATTTATGTTTCCGCACAATCATGGGTAGAATTTTTCTGGAACACATCAACGGCCAAAAGCTGTACAACTGTGCCGCTTGCAATACCAATCTGACCAACTGGGAGCAACTCATCAGCACCAGATACATTGGAACAACCGGTACTGTGAAGTCGAATTATACGAATTCTACGAATCATTAAGTACTATGATTGGTTTTCTAATACATCTTGCGACTGTCTGTTTTCAGGTCCAGCGTATTTGTTCAGACGAGTGGTCAACCTTACGCAATCCGAGGTACAATACCGGTATATGAACACCGGACACCATCTGGTGCGCGATGTCATGTGCAAGAAGTGCAAAGTCAAGCTGGGTTGGATGTACGAGTTTGCGATGCAAAAGCCACAAGAGTATGTAGATCCTCGCCGTCGGTCGACGTACAACCACTATTGCCTTATTTCCCTTTTTTACAAAATCTATAGGTTCAAGGAAGGAGCTGTTCTTCTTGAGCGAAGTAAGATCGTCGAATCGAAGGGTTTCAAGGACATAGAAGAGTGAGCGGCAGTGAAGTATTTGATGCTATGTATATCCTGTGTACTTCCAACTTAATAAAAACTAAAAATCTCCTTATTAGCGGTAGACCTGATGCTGAATAACGAGCTTATTTTCATACTAGCCCAAATTTAGGTAACTGTGCGATGTACAAAACGCAATTATTATTCCTCTTGTTGTTATTAAAGCTCTTCATGTACGGAAAATTTTACATTCTTCCTTTAGTGTATCATCGACCAATTACGTTCTTGTCACGAAAGGGTGGTGCATTACAACAAAGGTATAACAGTATGTACAAATTATTCGTTTTATCCAACGCTTTAAAAATTCTACACCTTTTGCACACAAGCAGGAAATGCAAGAAAAGTATACATTTACAAGGGAAGGACTTCTTTTAGGGATAGTTGATTAGAAAAAACTAAAAAAAAAACGCTGGTTCCAATTAAGTATTACCGTCTTTAAAACAACATTGTAGCGTTTATTGCTTGTTTATCACTAGGAAATGCTACTAACAATATAAACTAAACCATATACATGATTATTTTCCATTCTCAAGCGAAGGTGAAAGGTTCCTTCCAAGTACATTCTCCCTATAAACAAGCTTTTCTACGTCGGTTGCCGCTTTTAGTTTCTCATCCTCGGTGATACGCTCTGCACGTTTCTCTTGAATGGAAGCTGAAAAGTGAAACCGTTGCTGATATGAAGCTATCTGTAGTTCGGAAACATTGAAGAATCATCTCTTACGACTGTATGGGGTGTACTTGTCTGAAAGGAGGCCCTCGATGTTATATCCTATCACACCGACTATAGCTGCCACGGGGAGTGTGATGTAGGCGGCATTGGAACGCAGGAACTGCATAATTAGAGGCCACATCTTGAAATTCTAATTATATTCTTCCAGTTTGATGTTAGGCGAATATTTTCAACCTGAAACGGGACAAATGATGTAAGTGATGCCAGTGAAATAACTTTTTAACACACTTGCCAGTAGTGCGACAGTGCAATGGTTCTGATTTGTTTTGGTTTTAATGAGGGTTTCTGCGTGACGTTCCTTTGTTGACAATCAGCTGGCATTCGAGTAATTGGTTTACAGTCACCAGTTGAGTAACTTATGTACGATAAGGTATGTCTTTTCTAAGCCATGGTAACATACAAATCGGACCAAATTCAAATAAATGCAATAGCCCTAACACACTTGCTCTACTTGTTGAACGGCCGCCGGAGAATTGCACTCTTCAAGCAGCCCTTCCAAACGGGCACGTAAACAGATTTGATTGAAAGGAAAAAATTGCGATTGAAAACAACAAAAACTTTTGTTCTCCTTTTTGCGTCTCTTTGTTTCGTATTATTCAATCGTGCGATTTCGGTTACAATTCCGTTTCAGATTTTCTGCATTTCCGCCACAACATTGCTTGCAACAGTCGCTCGGGTAGGTGTGTAAGTTTTCGCCGTGATAATGAAATAGACCAATGTTTTCGTACACTTGCAGCCGTTTCGGTGCGATGGATGTGTCGCCGTCCGTCGAATCGAGCCTCACCACGGGCACCACCACCATCCAATCGCTTCCGACCGAGGTGCTGACCGCAATCTTTCACAACCTTCGCGTTCCCGATCTGGCTTCGGTGCGTCAAACCTGCAGACACTGGTATGAAATAGTGATCAACAACCGTACGCTTATGAATCGGTTTGTCCTGTCCCTGCGGAACTTCCGGATAGAGGAAGGCGTCGAACCGTGTCTGGTGCTGGAGAATACACGCAGCACGTTCGAGAAAGTATGCTTAAAATCCTGCGTCATCAGTCCCGCCCCGATGCTGTGGCGCTCCATCGGTAGTCACACCGTCGAGCTGACGCTGAACGAGTGCACAATCAGTGGCGAAACGTTGGTAGGGGTGCTACAGTCTACGCGGGATAACTTACGGACGCTAACGATTAAATCTATTAAGTTTGACGGTCCGCAAATCTATAACGCACCGATCGATTTCCGCCTGGAACGGTTACATTCGCTCACGATACGATCCTCCTTCCTGTACGATGGGTTCTTGAACCTGTTGAAGCGCATCTGTCCCAATCTAAAGGCGATCAAGCTAACGTTTTCCTCGTACGAACGATGGGGTGAACAGTTGGTGAGCTTTGTGGCAATGTTAAGTGCCACCCTCGAAGCAATTACACTTAGCTACACAAAAGCGACCGGTGCGTTGCTGCAGCAAATCGGCCGTATAAAAAATCTACGATTACGAAAGGTTTCAGTGAAATCGTGCTTTGCGCTCAAGGAATACGATATACTGCAGCTGGCACGCTTGCAACCAACGATAGTGCACCTGAATCTGGACAATATATTCTCGGCCAGCGAACACTTTCTGCATGCCCTCAGTGCCTTTCTACCGCAGATGAAGCGCATCAAGCTTCGGGTGGCCCGCATCAACAACCTGCATCGGTCGTTTTTAGTCAAGATGCCGCAGCTAAACTACCTAAAGATTACGGATGCCACGCAGATGAAGGGCAACATTGATCTGAGTGCGTACGAAAATCCCGCGCTCGAGAAGCTGTTCGTATCGGCGGCAATGTTTTCGCGCAACACACTCCCACGGTTCTTCGAGCGCTGCCCTCACATACGCAGCCTGACGCTGTACCAGTGTACGTACGAAAACATTCACGATCTGCAGATTGCTTTTTCGCATCTGAAAGGGCTGGAGTATTTGAATCTGCAGCGCACAATCGACCTCGGTGATAGCTTCTTCAACCGGGACGTGTTCGATACGATCGTGATGCCGTTCGAGCGGATACGGTTCTACCCGATCGCGAACCTGCACAAGCTGTGTTATCTCAATCTCAGCCACTGTCGGGATCTGTCCGATCAGGCTCTGATGGCGTTGCGGTTTCCGCTGCTGAAGAAGATCGATCTGCGGGGTTTGTACGTAACCGAGGCGGGCATTGCGACGCTCGTGCGCGACTGTCCGCAGCTCGAGTACGTGCTGGTGGACGCCTGCAAGCGTATCTGTGATACCGCCGTGCTGTACCTGTGCCGGGATCTGCGCAATCTGCGGTTGCTGAATCTGGAAAGCTGTAAAGCGATCACCGACCTATCGGTGGAACATATCGTGCGGCACTGTCGCAGCTTGGTGTGGTTCAATGCGCTCAACTGTCCGCAGCTGAGCGAGGACGCGAAAGCACGGTTAAGAAACGTACGCACAATACGATCACTGCACGTGTGAAGGCACGTGTTGCTTGGATAATGCTCATACCGAACTGCCCTTTCCCCTCCTCATTCTGGGCACAGCCCTGGGATGTGCAAGAACAATAATCTACTGCTTTTTTCGGAACCGGGAAATTCATCTTGTCCTTAAGTGTAGTGTGACTGTTTGAAAACAAAACCAAGTGTACGGTTGGTTTTATACATAATTTTGTTTGTTTTGTTATGCTTTCGATTAGCGAACTAGAGACTGCGAGTTCGAAAGAGGATACACCATAGTTCGTGACTAGAAGAATTGAATTTTATGACATTATATTTCATGACTAGTATAAAAGATTTTTGTTTAATTGATAGATGTGCTTTAGGGAGGTGTTACATTTTCTCCACGTAAAAACAACAATAAGCAATAAAGTAAACACGTTGGTTTTCGACTAATTTATACAAACTCTAATCTCGCTGGCGTACCGTTTCCAAACCATTGGCGTAAGTGATGAACTCCCCGGTTAGTTTCCTAAGGGCTCGAAATTCGATTTGCGAAAACTATTGATTCGAAACAGTCAGTACTTGCGGGAGAGAGCTGGTCTAGAGCAGATTCTACTCGCGACCTTCAATGTAATAATTCCCGTGCCATGCCACCACGGAACCACTCTTCAGGTTATCCACAAATTTCGTCTATTTCATAAGTTAATCGTGAAGATCGCTTTACTGTGGCGGGAGTCATTTAAAGATTAGCTGATGCATTCACGAGCACATGGTCAATAAGCGGTAGAACAATATTACGCCTGACGTAACGATTATATTGCACCCCAACAATCTCCAACATAAATGCAACAAAACTGCAGCACCAACCACTGGCAAGCAGTATAAAAAGTGGCAATAGGTCGTCCAACGTAAGCCAACGATGCAACTCGCAGGCATGTTGGCAAATGCGCCCGGGCGAACACATTTGACACGAAAATCGACTGTCGAAATCGACAGTACAGCAGAAACTTCGGTGATCTTCGCGAGATAAGCTTCGATCAGCAGGAAGGCTACTAGCTCCACGCCAACAGTGGACACGCTACCGAGTGAACTGGAGCATTTGCAACTTACAAGCGCTATTCGAAATCTTTCGCATCGCTGTTTGAAGAGGTCCAATAGTTTGAACAATTGTTTAACCAAAAAATAGCATAACATCCTCGTCCACACCTCGATCGAGAATGGTTGCAGCGTAATGTTGGTAAGATTTGGTTGATCCGATTTCGGTACCACCAACACTAACGATTCCCATTCGTATGCTCTGGCCACACCGACACCGGTGTTCGTAGTTGCGATGTGAGCCCGTGGCATGTGTATGTCGATCGCACCATTTGCTAGCTGCTTCCGGATCGTGTCCATACGATGCAGTGCATTGTTCCGGTTAATGGCCAGATTGATGAGGTTTATTTCACACTGGAAGCGAAATTGCGCTAGTGTAAAGATGTAAGTTTAGGGGGTTATTCCGTAGTTCGGAGACCTTATTTTATTACTCCCTCCTTCTTTGTTGGGACTAGGTCGCTCTTCGGTCCTCCTTGGGGTTGTAGTAATATGTTCGTCGGTTGACGGGGAAACGATAACTAACTTTTTGTTCGGACATGCCACCGCTTTTATATTGTGCTGGCCATTTCGTGTTTGATCCTGTCTGTTTTTAGTTTGCTCGAGTATTCCTTCGTTCCTCTCCTACAAACAAGGATCTTATTGTTCTAGCCTTACCGGTTGTCTAGTTTGGGTTTTACCTCGGAACAAAGGACTGATTGTATTCGTCGTGTCCAGGCAAAACTTCCCAACTAGCAAATTGTTTAGTACCCTCTTTTTTGCCTAGGTGGCGCTATTTAGTGTCTTGGCTATTTGCGATGCTCTGGTCGCCACATAAGTATCCACCCCTTCCCAGACGGATGCTAGTAGGTACGCGTAGGGATAGTTGTCCGAGAGTAATGCGTTCAGTTTGTGACCTGATAGCGTACGAAGAAATGGTGGAAATGCTGCAGAAATCAAATCGAACGTTTGGGTGTGATTGGAAAGGACATCGTAGGTGAAAAGCGACAGTAGATCATTCTTGCTGGCCAAGGTTATAACACAATAGCTCAGTAATTTTCGATAGAATAATTTGTGTACGTTGAAGTGGGTGAAGAATTTCGCCACTGAAATTGTGTTTAAATCCACTATTACCACCAGCAGAAGCTTCCCAACGTCTGCAGCATGTGATAGGATGTTCTGAAGGACGGTTAGTGTGAGAAGCTATAAGGAGAATGTGAAAATTCCAAATAGGTCATAACATTGAAATGAGATTTGCATTTGAAATGATGAAAGAAATAGATGCCATGCTAATGACACGCGCAGCCCACTGGAGATTAGCGAGTGGTGTGGGGTGGTGATTGTTACAGCTTATCTATTGGTCTTCCACTCATAAGGGAACAAAAAAAACTGTTGAATATATTTTTATCTCAAATGTAGCCTCAAATTTCTCATCTGTTTTAGACAAGGTGCACACCCAGTGGCGGTTTTAGCTCCTTGTAGGCCCTGTGCAGAGTTGGAGGCAATTGTAGGCACTGATGTCGGTGTATCTGAGCGAAAGCCAGGTTCCAAGCATTGACATCTAAAAGGTAGTCTCAGATTCTCAATTAACCGTATCTAGTGCGAGCTAATAGAGGAAATGGGAAAAAAATATTTATATTTTGGACTGTTAAGGACATCGATGACACGAATGAAGAAATCTTCATTAAAAATCGCAATTAGACTACTGGTAGTGTTCCGTAATCTTTTTCAGAAACTACCATATGGCTGCTGAAGTAGTTGATTATTAGCTATGGTGAAAGGTTCTTAAGATTGTTATTTAGTGTTGAGTAAATCTGAGTCAGAATTATTTTATAATATATTTTATATATAATTTATTAAAAATTTTATAAGTCCTCAAAGATTCATGAAACATCCATGATTTGTTATTTCCAACTAGATCGTCATTTACTATACTTTTGAGAGTCGTTTCTTGATATGAATGACTCTGCTCAACACTAATATTATTCTTACAAGCAAAGGTGTATTGAGCTATTCGCCATTTACCATTTGCCACTATGAATGGACTCCTATCATGCACCTTTAGGACGCGGAATGATGATGATAACTTCCCTACTAGACTTGCCGTTACATCAGTCCGTCTCATAAAGTCAACCATCGCGCCATTAAAATTACCTCAGAAATTCACATGATGATAAGTGCATTTTCTATTGTCCATCCAACGGGGTACGGATGCTGCAAACTGATCCATGGTACATACTCAACCTGTCCGGTAAATGCCTCGTCTGAAAGTCCTATGGTGTAAATCCGGTGCACGCCGTGGTATTGTGATTTAAACGCTTCTTTAGCAAGTTTTGCAGCAGTTTTATATGAAGCTTGACTTTCACAAACACTTTGATGTAGTCCTGAAAGCAAAAGCGGAAACAGAACCGTAGTATTCATGGTGAGTTGCTTTCTAGAAGGGCAAATTAATACTGTGGAGTGATAGCAATGTTACTGTTCATTGCAATCATTACAACCAAGAACAATTAGAAAACGTACGTAAGGAAAATAATAGTTACAGGATAACAGTGTTTACGAACCATTTGGTGCAGTAATCAAGCAAAACTTCCACACGTGCAACATGTTTATTTCATTAACGTTATGCATTTTTTGCACTTCTTTTACATTTTACTGCCACGTCCTGTGCAATGTTCTTAAATGTAATCATCTTTACGATTCTTTCACTTCGAGCTGGTGCGATATGGAAACCGGGTTTTTGAAGTCACTGGTTGAAAAGTTGTGCCGGAATTGCGCACAATGTAAAATAAAGAATGAAGCAGAAAAGGTGCCAAAGTACCTTCCGGATGCGATGGCATCGATGGTAAGTGGCCAATTCGGCACGAACTTTGGTCATATAGATAAAACTTTGTCTACAACCGGCATCCCGCCCCAAAACCGATCGATGTGTGGCGCAAGGTGAGAAGTTGTGATAATGTTCCCGTGCGAGCGAACCAGTACGAGTTGTCGCCCGAAGGCAGTGGAACATCGTGCGGCGTTGTGACATCTTGATGGACACGTGTACTTGGCGGGGTGGTGGTGAAAATGATCGAAAAAGTTGTGAAGTGAAGTGTTTCTTTTAAAGATGAGAAATCACTAAAAAGTTATTTACATTCGAACGTGGAACGTTTGTTTTTCTGTATCCATATCGTGCTATTGAACCCCTTTTTAGTGAGGATACATGAGAGCATTTTAAATTATAAAATTAGTTCCAGAATAAACTATCAATATTTGAAGAGACGATTATAGAAACACAGCTTAATCTGATTTAGTTTTAAACTCGTTTATCAAACACCTGCATAAGAACCGGCTACTTAGTAACCAACCGTCAAGTTTAAGTCCCTTTAAACCACCATCCAATTTGTTGATTTGTGTCTACAGAATAAAAAATTGTATATTGACATTTTCCACGTTTTCCACCACGTCTGCCGTTCAATTTCCACAGGGGCCAGTGTCTCGCCAAAACTCATAACTAAACTTTTTTTTTTTCTTTGTTCTTTTTCAGTTTCGGTTTCAACCCAATTCCTTTTTTGTTGCCGTAGTTCATTTTGTTTTTGGGTTGTTGTCAGTATTCTTTCGAAAGTGCTTCCGGTGGCATTTTTTTATGCAAATATTTATCATTTCTTTTTTTTTCGTTTGCTCCGCACCGTAGCTGTTTCCTTTTTCCCTTTCTTTTTGGTTTCCTCTGCTGTCTGCTGTGCCGTCAAAATAGCAAAACAAAACCGGTAGGAAAAAAAATCGGAACATCCCTTTGCCAAAAACATCCTTCCCGGGATGGAAACCTTATCTGTAGGTGGCGTGGTTTATTCGTTTTATATACGCTTCGTTTGAGCTGATAGTCGGGAAAATCACACGGGTTCTATTGTGTTTTCCATTTAGTGCGCAACATCGCCTACCCAGTGTGAGATAAATTGTTTTTTTTTTTTTTTTTTTTTTTTTTATTCAATAAGAACGGCCAGGCCGTATTGCTATGAGATAAATTGTTATTGCCAAATAATTTAATCTATGGTGGGATGTTATTAAATTAGTCTACATATTTTATTTACTACTAATTTTTGTATACTACAAAAATATTATTGAGAAGATAAATAGAGAATTCGAATTGCTGCTAATAAATTGTAAGCGTACTTGAAATGTTGCAGTATAAATAGTATTCTTCACCTAGTGGATGGAACGAATTGTCAACATAGTAGCCTACGAGACGTCACTTCAAATCCAATTCAAACACCTAAACATACTCCTCACAAACCATCACAAATTGAAGAAAAATAAATAAATATGAATTCAGCGCAGACAGCCTCCAGCCGAAAACTTCGCATATGTCCTTCGAGATACGAGTTCAATGATCCAGTGACTGAACGGGAGGAAAAGTGTCGGTTGTTGGAGGAGTTCGAGCGACAAATGAAAACTGTGGTAAAGCGTGACAAGCTCCAGCGAACGATGGACCGCACGTTGTCGTCCGAACTGAACGCAAGGACCAAGCGTTGCATAGATGCGGTCCCGGCTACGATGCAACCTCCTCCCGTCTTACGCGTCGTCGTCGAAACCGCCCACAACGTCGTCGAAACCGCCAGCCTACCGGGAGAGTTAAGTGTACGAGCGCCAGACCAACCAGCCACCCTGCAGGTGACGATAGACCCCCGGCCCAAACCACGAGCCCTGCCACCGAGGGTGGAAAATTGGATGGCAAACTTTCTCCGGAAGCCGACCCGTGAACGCGTCCGGTGGCGTTCGAAGCTGCACGAGCTGGTACCACGCTGCGCGGACCGGCCACCATCGGAGCGGGTCGAGCAGCTGATCGACGTTGGGGCGCAAGATTTTGTCGCCTGGCTCAACACGCTCGGTGCGGAACGGTCCTGCCTAACGACGGACGTCGTGAAGGGACTGTTCTCCATCGAGTCGGCGGACGAAATGTCCCGAGCACTCTGCATTGCCCCGAAGGAGATCCATGCGGTGCCGGGGCAGATAGCGGCAGAATGGAACGTACCACAGCTGGCGCTGGAAAATCGTATCGCCCAGCTCCGACACCAACACCGGATGTTGGCCGAGCGTGGCACGAAGCGGATCGCTTTTGGTCGAAGATTGCCGCCGGAGTTGCGAACCGGCTGGGTGCAGGATGGAGCGGACGGCTGGGACGTGGAACGGCCAGACGTTCCGGACGATTTGATGAGCTTGAAACGGTTGTTCCGTGACATCTGGCACCTGCGCTCGGTCAAGTATCTGGTGGATTATCTTGCCGAGCGACCTGCATTACCGCGTCCACGGTTTTTGGAGGAGAAGGGTCTATTCCAGCGGCAGGATGTCGTTGAGCCGGTTCCGTTCTACAGGAAAGTTCTATCGCAGAAAGCTCTCGGTGAAAGCGTTAGGAGATAGTTGAGCGTTACTTTGGCGAGCGTGGTTGGGATAAGTTAGAAGAAGAAATGTATTAAATTGAAAGTAAATACATTATAGGCAATCAACATGCAAGTTTTTCACAGCATTGCTTCAAGAAGGAAGAACTCCAGAATTCTCCCGTTCACAAAATTGTAGTTCCAATAAATAACCTTACTTTACCTCTGCCCTTATTTGTTGCTAGTGTCCCTTGAGGTTGCCCGGTGGCTAGTGGATCTGTCTTTCACTCGACAGAATCGGTATCGAATCTCATCGGAACCATTCCTCCGTACACAGGATTGTAAATATGCCTTTATGATTAAGTAAAGACATCGAAACGAACACGGAATCGAAAGATTCTGGAGAATCCCTGAGCTGCTCTACTATCAAGAGTCCTCATGTATCACAATGCAAAGAACAGCTTCAATTGCGTCCCATGAACATGAAAATGGTTTAATTCAATTTTCCTGAGCAATTGAAATGAGTTTGGGTTTTTACAGGTGATTTAAACTTCTCTCGGCATCGGAATGGTCGACGGATCGGTTCATTGAAATGAAACAAACTGATCAAGACAAATTGATAGCTATGGGACTGACTACCGCTAGTTTCACAGTGTAATGTTTTGAGAGGTGTATTCGAAGGGACCGATAATTCACTTATGTTAATAATGTTTCCCTTTTTATTTCTCTCCAGCAACAATTTAACCAAAGCCCTTTAGGAATTACCATTTAGCATTGCAGATTTAGCTGCACTTGAAATCCGTTCAAAACGCGCTGCATCGCTCCAGTAATTGTATACATTTGTTTGCCCGTTCAAATGTTGAACCGATTTGTCTCGCTCGTCCCATAAAGACACCCGTGCTCCTGTGCAGATGGAGGCGCCCCATCATAGTACCGGCAGCACAAAAGCGCATCAAACATGCTCAACGGTTTGCAACATTGCACATAATTTGAATATGAAACGGAACGTCCGGGACGGCCCACCCGGGTTGGCGTTTGTGTTTGACAAACACCCGGCCGTTCGGTCTCTGCCGCCGGTCATGCATCATCAGGTGGCTACGGTCGAATTATGTCACCGTTTCAAAACGATTGGGCGACCGTATTCCTTCCGATCGATCGATATACAGCAGCTCGTGCCCCAGCCGTTGACTTCTACGGTGTAGGCGGTGTTTGTCTACCAACAGAATGTGCAGGTTGAGGTGCACGGTTTAACCACATGCGGCTGTTTAGATCAAACAAATTGCTGCAGTTGGGCGACTTCGACGGGCGCACTGATTTGCATCCAGTCCCATCCACGTTGCATTCGATCCCGATCATTCATTTGTGTTCGTGTGTATGCCGTTTATTTTCACAGCAAACGGAACGGATGTTGTTGGAAGCAATAATTCAACCATTTTTCGATTATCTTTCGGTGCGCCAGACCTTTGTTGCGCCGTTGTCTTGTCGTATGTTGTAGAATGCTGTTGCACGGTGGGTGGCATTGTTTACACTATTTACGCATATATTTATAGTTGAATTCATGTTTTGAGTTGTGCTTTATTGTAAGGTAGCACATATTAGAAACAGTTTCCATTTAAGCGTTAACTCTACAACCGAATACTAAGCGTACGATTTTGATTTTTAAACTTAAACTTTTTATTGACATGGAAAATACTAATTTTTTAAAACAGCATATAAATGGTAATTACTATTTTAGGGGGTTTGTCCGTAGTTCGGAGCCCTTCTTTTATTCCTCCTTCCGGGGAAACGATAACTACTTTTCGTTCGAACATGCCACCGATTTTATACTGTGCTGGCCATGTCTCGAACTTTCCTGTCTCCTTACAATTCGTGTTTGATCCTGTCTGTTTTTCGATTGTTCGCCTATTATTTCGTTCCTCTATCGTTTTGTCCTAGCTTTACTCATTGTATTCGTCTTGTCCAGGCAAAACTTCCCAACTAGCAATTTGTTTAGTACCCTCTTTTTTGCCTAGGTGGCGCTTGTGGTTTTGTGTCTTGGTTAATTACGATGCTATGGTCGCCACACTATTTTTTTTTAACATGCATCTTTAGGAACTTTAATTCTCTTACAGAAATTACTAACGGTTTGGGATTAAAAAGTTTATAAATATGATTTTTTCACGCTTTTTGCCAATACCCCTTATGTCTAGCACCGGAACATCCCATACAGTATCGCATACATTTTGTATGGGGAACATATGTTTTTCGTCTTTAAATGTTCATAACTTCGATTGTATTTAAAATTAAAATTTTGTACTTGAAACACAAAATCGGACATTAGTTTTCTATCTATTCGTGAAAAAATTAGAATTTTAAAAATTCATTTAGTATTTTTTATTTACGTTTTTGCGAATGAAAACCCAGCGTTCTGGCAAGTAACATTCAATTCGCTTCATGTTTGATCAACTGAAATATGAGATTTTCTCACATTTTCTTAGAATTAACAAAAATTTTGTAGCTCTTTGTTATAATAGGCCAAAAAAAATGTAATTTTACTTCAATTACAACTGTAGTTTGTAGTACACTAAGTTAGTAAAGTGCGTAAAGTTCAAAAGTGAAATAGCTTCAGCTGTTTCAATACATGAATCCTACGGTTCCTGTAGGTCATTACTTTGTGACCTCAATAACTTATATAATTCCCGTCGTGCTGATTTACAACAGGAACATAGCCTTTTGTTTCGATAAGTTTCGTTTTCTAGATTTTTTTTGTAAATATTGCTGTTAAGGATAAGCCAAAATACTTAAAGCCAAACAGATGCAGAAGTATTCACGAATGAGACCGATGCATTTCTTTTCGTGTGATTAACTTAAGCATTAGGTGAAATGCTTGGCAAAAAAACAAATACCGAAGTGAAGCACAAAGAAGTAAAATATATGCTAATATGAACATTATTTGGGTATGAGCTTCATTAATTAATTTAAATATGGTTCACTTATTCATGAAAATTAGAAATAAATGAGTGCCTCCTTACATGACGTGTAGATATGTTGCATTGGGATATTTCGATGTCCGTTAATCCAATCGACCATTACGAACAATATTCCTTTATTAGCTTTAAACTTGAGCAGTAGAACTGAAGACTGTACAATGATTACGAGAGCTAAAGAATTCTAATCATCGCGACATCGTATAACAAAATTAGAAGGCCCGCCCGGTGGATTATTTGCTTGCGGCGTCAGATCCGGTGCAAAATCTCAACCGGACCGTACCCAAGAACTGACTATGCGGATGTGTGCTAAAAATAAGTCTACACGAACACCAGTTAGAGTCGTTTTGTGTCGTGGAAGTGACTCAGAGGGTCTGTGAAGGGCTCGCGCTTTAGTCATTGAATTATTCGATAAGCGATAAAGAAAGCGACAATACAATCAACAGCATCATATTGAGTCTTGAGCTTCAGTGGTGGTGAAACAACGGAAATTGCGATATGATAACAGCGATGCCGATGTTATTGAAAGCAATAAAACGTTCTCATTCCACTCTAAGCCATCGGACAGGTCGGTTTAATACTGATTGTGTTTAATACACTGTCAATTGGTAGTGCGTTTGTGCAAATTCATCGACTTTCGCTAATATAACAAGCACCTCCATTGTGACAGATTCTAGGAGGTAAATTGATAACAACGTGATTCAGTGCAGTGAGAGTTTCAACCTGTCTGTAGTGGAAATTCTAACCTTTTTAAGCATTAAACTCAAGTAATAAGTTTTCCAATTGCAGACATTTTCTTTTGTACATTACAATTATAAGGAGCGCATGCCGTTGGGAAAGTCATACGTCAATTAGTACATGTATAGAGACTAATATTCATATGGGTTTATTTACGTGCTTGCTTTCTTTTAGTGAAACGATGGCAGCGGAAGAACAACAGGTAGAAAACCGATCGGCGGCATCAAGTCACGCTCTTGAATACCACATCGACGAGTCTTTAAGCTCGCGACTCGAGAAGATACTGAACAACAAGTTGTTGTCGGACGTCACGTTTATCGTTGGACCCGAAAAGCAACGAATCTACGCAAACAAGGTGCATTTGGTGACGGCGTCCGAGTATTTCTACACGTTGTTTTATGGAAACTTTGCTGAGGCAAAGCGCGACGAGATTGAACTGCCAGATGAAGATCCAGAAATATTTCTAACGATCTTGCGTCTTATTTATGGCGCGAAGGTGGATATTAACTTCGAAAATCTTCGTGATATTTACGAGCGGATGCAAATGTACTTGCTATCGAACGAATACTACAAACAATTGATTAATTTTCTAATGAAGCAGATAGTGGACAAGGATTCGGCGATGAAGATATTTCGGGAAAATCATCACTACAAGTTTCAGCTCGTCGAAGATACATGCATGTCTTATATACAAAATGACCCACTGTACTACTTCGAAAAAGAGGATTTTACCACACTTGAACAGGAAAGATTGCTTAAGATTATTCGCTTACAAAAAATCAATTGCACTGAGGAACAGTTGCTCAGTGCCGTCAGAAAATGGGAGATCGCAAATCCCGATGCGGACGCTAAGGAATTGCGAAAACTTGTGAGCGGAACAACACGTGCATGTTATTCTCATAAATTTCCTCTACTTTGTAATGCGGTGTTAGTGCAGAGTGCTAACAATTCTTTTAGCTCACAATTTGCATTGAAGCTCACCTCACCAAAATCGGTATCATTGTACGGGATAGGTGTATACATAGTGCCTACTGATGACGATGTGTCGGTTGCACTCGGAATTCTAGATTCCAATCACTATACTGAAATCTGCAGCTCAAAAGTCGTAGGAAAACGCAATTTATGTTTGGAAATAGTTGATTTGATGTTTGAAGAAATGGAGTTGGTAAAAGGCAAACCATATACCTTTCGTTTAACAATCCAAAACAGCAATAGTTACATCGGTTTAAGTAAACACTGTGGTCATACTTCAGTGCACGACAAAATTAAAATTGAAATAACATTTGGAACACCCCAAAATCAAGGTTTCGCTCATTTGTGGGTTAACGATTTTCAATGTGGTGTTGGAACAAATCAAGCGCCGCTATCTTGCCGCTAATAAAGCTTTAGCAAGTAAATAATGGGCTTAAGATTGTATGGTCGATCATTTAGTCATACATGTCCGTAACATAGGACAATTCCTCGTCACTTTGTCCAAGCTTCATTCTGAATATGCTAAAACTAACTAGTAAAGAAAAGATGTACAAGGAACAAGATGCGCGCACTAACGTGGTGCAATTGCATTGCCGGCTCAAATAAAGGATCGGCACAGAATAAAAGAGCGTAGCAATGGAATATAAGATCCGCTACAAGCCTGAATCAGCATTGGTGAGCACAACAAGAAATGCTAGCTAAAAACGTAAGATGCAGCGAAGAAAAATACTTTAGGCAAGTTTCATGAACATAAGCAGACCCAAAAAGGAACAAACAAACAAATATAAAAAACAGCCAAACCTCCAAAACAGAACGAAACACCAGATCAAGATCGTGCTGTCTCGGTACAAAGTAATCGTACCCAAAATTAGTGCATAAAAACGAAAATTGATATGAATAGAGGACTGGTACTTTAAACCTCAAGAGGGTATGTTGAGCACTTGGTATCACGATTTCAAACTGGCAACCTCGTTTCGTTTCATTTCAGGATACATCGAGAGTCCTCCTACCCAAGGTAAGGCCTCGATGGCTCCAGCGTATAACTAAGTATGTATCAAGTTGATGACCAGTTAGTGTGTAGTAGAATACAAAAATATTCGGAACTAATAATAACTAATAACTAATTCGGAATCTTTAGTTCCAGATTCAACTCCAACGCGAACAAAAAGTAGTGTTACAAAGGTATATTACAGGATAAAAGACAAACACAGGTAAATAGACAACACCACAATTAGCAATTATTATTACTTTTTATTACTGTGAACGAATTTTTATTACTGTGAAATAGTATCGATTCAAAACACATTTTCATAGTAAAGATTACTTACATACTTGCTTATTTATATAGCAGTATTGGTCTGCTGCAGGTGTCATCTAAACCGCTCCCAGTCGAGTTTGTCGTACAGTTCATAGAGCTCGTCATTGTAGTGGCAATGGCAGATCAGATATCTCAGAGGCGTATGTGAGTACTGTACTATTGTAGTCCCAACTTCGTTCGTCGCGACAAGCGTTTTTAGCAGAGAAGTTTATTCAGACTGTAGCACACCCTAGCGCGTGTTTCAACATCAATGTTGTCTCGGATGGCCCTCACTAGCGTTAAATCGAAGAGTAGACGAGTGTTGCGAAAGCGATCAGAAATCATGAATGAGCATGCTAGCATCCAGGGAGGGCAATGATAACAATTGAGAAAACCGCATGATCATAAATAAACAAACGCCTTGACAAACCCTCACGATTGATGGCGTAAACAAATACGATCAACGATACGGTATAGAAATAATTATCGGAAATTAGCTGACACCACATGATCATCAGTTAACACAACAGTTAGCACAACGATATTTCAGCATATTTCTACCGCACACGATCGCGCCTCACCCTACGGAAACGAGTCGATACATCAGCATATTCCTACCGCACACGATCGCGCGTCACTCTACGGAAACGAGACGATACATCAGCATATTCCTACCGCACACGATCGCGCGTCACCCTACGGAAACGAGTAGATTCTTCAGCACTTGACTCTCATCCGCTCGTCAGAAGCCAGCCCCATACAACACGACACCCAGCATCGTTCAACGCAGACCTCCACGGAAATTCACTCTTGCAACCTGACTACACGGAAGCCAACACTTCGTTCGAAGACCACACATTCTTCCCAAGCGCGATTCCCACTTCCAAAACAGCATATAAGCATAGGGAACATAGCATAAGACGATTCATTTCACCCCTAGTTCTTGTACTAGCAGGAGTTCGGTTCTAACGATCTGAATCCATCAAAACAACGTGAGAATAGACAAAATAAAATTATAAAAAAATTGGAAAATTTGTTAATAAACTTCACTTGTACTTCAAACCTTAACGCGAGTTGAACGGTGGTCCACGTTTAGATACTTGTTCTGATTTTATTGAGAAGAAAAGGCCGGACAAGTAGACCCGAACAATTCCGAGCGCCTTCACTTCCGTAGACGTTCCAGTGAAAGCAAAGGTCCACCGTTAGAAACTAACCCTTGGAAAACCATGGAAAAGCCTAACGTCCGATCCGAGTTGATCTGAAACGCCAAACGAGACTTGCGCGATTCTTCAACATTTTTCAATAAAATTTTTCAACATTTTATTCTTCAACATTTTTACACATTCATGCAGAATCCAGCAACAGGAACCACCATTACTGACATTACGCCAACATCAGCACAAAGCATTCCATACGTCACGTACTCTCGGGTATCATCATGACCTCCCCACCTTCCCTTCCTTCTTCCACAACTTTGTAAACCAACTTTAGAATTAAGAAATAAGTCTTTAGTCTTATTGAGACCCTCACAGCAAGCAGTTGCAATAAAGCGGATCATCCTTTACCAAACAGCAACGCCCTGGTGTTTAACTCGCGAGAGCTTCTAGGTAGACCAATCTTCGCTCGGTGTATCTACGGCGGCGGAACTAGCATTCCGGATTTGTTCCCACAGCAACAACGAGCTACAGGCCTTAACGTTACGTTGAACGTAACGCGATCTCGAATGGATCAAACTACCAAAGATTTTTAACCCGGAACTGCCCGGTTTAGGGGCGAGCTACAGAGACTACAGTCCTAGCTCGTAATGGATTACGGGAACGGAAGAAGGAGTGTACTTATCGGGAGCACAGTGAAATTGAATTGGACGAGCACCAGCTAGAGTCGTTTTGATTGTATCGAGAAAAAGATAAAAAAAGGTGCAATGAAGTGCAAATTAAATATTGCTATAATCATTGAGTTATGCGCTAAGCACAGAAAGTGACCATAAAAAATCAGCAAAATGATAATGAGTCATAGGTTCGAGTGGTGGCGAAACATCCCGAAACGCGACTTGACATCATACATGATGTTGAACGCAAGACAACGAATTCATTCCGCTCGAAGCCATTGCACGATTAGGTATATTAGGTTTATTACTGGTTAAACTAAACTATTATCATCCCTGCAGTGCAAAAAGTAAATTGGTAGTGCGTTCGTGCGAGATCATTAACTTTCTTTACCGTAACCCAACACCATTGTAGTAAATTTCAAAAGGTGAATACATAATATCGTGAATCAGTGAATTTTGAACGTGTTACAACACTTAATTGCTCTTCGCTACAATACTGGAATGGATTAGTGCATTTGCAAAGATAATTATTCACGCGGGGTTTTTATTCGCTTCTAGTGAAAGTATGGCAGCGGAAGAACAACCAAAACTTGAGATTATCTCTGCAAGAACAATCTACAGGCCGCTCGAAAGCAAATTGGAAGAAATGTACGGCATTAAACATGAGGACTGTTTAAATTCTCGCATTCAATGGATGGTGAACAACAAATTGTTGTCGGACGTAACGTTTGTTGCTGGGTCGGCAAAGCAACGAATATACGGACATAAGCTGCATTTGGTGACGGCGTCAAAGTTCTTCTACACCCTGTTATTTGGGGACTTGGATGAAATGCAACTCGACGAGATCGAACTGGAGGAAGAAGATCCGGACATATTTCTAACGATCCTGCGGCTCCGGAGCTCCGGAAGCTTGTGAGTGAGAAAAAACGTTCGTACTTCTCTCACAAATTGCTTTTGCTTATTTCTGCCGTTGAGTATGCTGAAATTGTTAGAAATAGCAATGTATTAACCCTCTGCGATTGCTTAGTTTCCTACCCCCCGAAATGTCAGGCGGAGATGACAGATGTATGTATGTGAAAATGGTAATAAAGGTTGAATTCCCGCAAGAGTACGAGGTTCCACTCCCAACATTTTTCTGCACTGCGAATAATATTCCCAACAGAAATAACAGGGGATGGCAGTTTTACTGTAAAGCTCAATACACCAAACCCGGTATCAGTGTATGGTATGGGCGTATACTTACTGCCTACCGACGATGATGTCTCGGCCAAACTCTATCTTCAAGGTACCGATGAAGTTTATAAGGAAATTTCTAGCTTAAATTTCGCACAAAGGTTCACTACATATACGGAAGTGGTGGACTTAATGTTCGAAGAAATCGCGTTTGTGATAGGCATCCCACGCAGGTTTCGTTTGGAACTGCAGAACAGCAAAGGTTTTGTTGGTGTCTACGCGGACTTACAACCCAAATCAACACACGAGAAAATACATTTTACCTGTGGCACGCACGGCGAGCACGCTATCGCTCATTTGTGGATGAAGTTTCCAGTGTGCGGTTTAAACGAAACAAAACCAAAGATTCACAAACCATTGTGCTGTCAAAAGAATAAAAAAAAAGAATAATTAAGATGTCTTTTTTATAGTAAACATTTTGAGAAACATGTAATAAAGAATAAAATTAATAAATGTTAAACATACAAAATGGTATTGTGCTATTCGTAATTTGCATATATTACGTGTACAGGGTTCTTCCTAAAAGTGAAGAGCCTCAATTTTTTGTTAAAACGCGATTGTACATTCTGGCTGGCTCCACGGCTGGGCCAGACATTGCTGGGAATACGCTTTAACGACCGTTAAAGTCCAGACTTTCCGCGAGCTTGTGCTTTGAGTTTTTAGTTCGTCACAATCGAGTCCACCATTGACTAATGCCACGCAATTGCAATTCTCCATCCGCCTGTGCAACAACACATAGGAAACATTGTTAGTATTTCAGCAAGCTTTAAATGATAAGTCTTTTGTGTTACCCCCTGCCTGGGACCGACGGATAAACATCGGTCTGGACCCCCGTCGACCTTCTTGAGCGATACAATTGTGCAGCGAGTATGCGATTTCTGTAACTATGATCGCCGGTTGAGTCACTTTAGCAGGTGACAATTGCCCTAAATAATCCCAAATCGACGTTGCACCGAACCATTTCCGATGATTTATCGCGATGCGAAAGATTGCACGTCAAGCAAACGAAGGTTTCATCAGGCTTCTGATTAAAGAAGACTGGAAATTGCACCACGACATCACGCCCCGACATACCTTGTTACGGCAAAAATGAATGGCACAAGAATGGCAATGCTGCAAACCTTAAGTTCTTCCAACAGAGGCATGGAACCAAAATTGTATTAAAGCAGGTTATGTCTATGTTGAACACTATTAAGGTGTTGTACTCATCCTGTCTATTCGTAAAGCGTCGAAGCGAGGATACTTCTCTACTTAGATCACCTGGATCGGCGAACGAAACGGAAACGTTGATGGCCAGAAAGGCCCGGATGTTAGTGTAGCAGACGATTCCCGTGGAAGTATGTTAAAATTTATCGTGTTTTTCGGTTAAAATTTCAAATTTGACAAAAAAAAATAAATTCCACGTACAAAATTTCACGAACTGTCAAAATTCACGCATCTCGAATTCTCGTATCTCGAGTGTCGCGTAACTCGGAAAATGACTGTATTTTATTATGACCGGATTGTTCGGATGTGAATGTAAACACTGGTGGTGGCGATGAGAGCGATGTGCGTTTGATATACATTGCAAGATGTGGACACACATGGTATTCACTAATATTTATTTATTTATTTTATTTATTTCCATTATTGCGGCCAAAGGCCGTATGATCGACAAAGTTTGCCGAAATTAAATAACTACGGGCATTTCCTCCCAGTTATGAGCCTTATCCCGGTACACTTGCTCGGTTGTCTTATAAACTAACTTATAACTATGGATTGCAGTGGCGGATGGTGATGTGAAGTTGTGGCTATTGATCCGAATTTAAGGACTCGTTTATAGTGATGCTGATGCTGGTTGGTTTGTCGGTTGGTGGATATTGGTTGTTATGACTGTTTGTGATGTAATGCTGGGCTATTGATGTTGTTGCAGGTCTGTTGTTGGAGTTGTGCTATGGACCGGTGACATAAAACAGGCGCGTAGAATTAGTGTAACATTTACTAGTTACAGATAGGAACGATACAACCGTGCACATTGTTTTTTATTCTGCCTCCGTGGATGTTTGTAGATGCTGCCATGTCCCAGAGGGGTCGCGTTGGTGTCGGAATCTAAGTGGCACATTACGAATATGACGTAGGACAACATTTAACATTTAATGGATCAATTGGAAGGATGGCAAGAAATTTAAGGAAAGGATTCAAAGGATAAGACAATTTTCTCGGCAGAAGCGGTATATAATCATCATATACCTCAAGTCCTTATTGGCTGGCAAGTCGCGGATCGGCGCACTCGGTTGTAATCCGATCCCCCGGATTGCTCTCTGCAAGTCAGGTCGGGCGATCTCGAATTTCACGCAGTGCCATAGAAGGTGATCCACATCTTGGAATCCTACGCCGCAGCCACATACCTTCGTGTCCGACAGGTTTATGCGCTGTAGATGTGTATCAAGTGCAAAATGGTTCGACATAAGCCGAGACATCATACGTACGAACGCGCGATCCACAGAGAGCCCACCAAACCAGGGCCGCAGGGACACTTGCGGAGAGATCGAGAAAAAGAATCGCCCAAGCTCATCCGCTTCCCACATGCTCTGCCAGCGAGAAAGACAAAGTTGAGACAAGCTCAAACAATGACTTACTTCCAAGTACTTCCAAAGTTTTGTGAATAAAATAGTCTTTGCTCTTAACAGCCTTCACTGTTTTTAGCGCCTCAATTGCGCTGGTATTCACTAATAATTTATTTATTAATTCATTTATTTATGTACTTAAATTATGTCTGCCAACAGGCTGCACATAGTGTGCTTAAAACGAAAATTAATTTAACTTAAAGATAATTTGAAACTGAAGCTAAGACTGCTGTAGAAGATATTGGAAAGACGACAACGAGAGGTGGAAATCGCATAGGTGACGAGGAGTTAAAGGTGCGTAGTGCACGTAGAAGCGGATCGGCGCGACTGACAGCAAAGCGACGTCTGGGGATAATTAAAAGAGGATTGGTACGGAAAAAACGGCGTGGAATATAGAGAGAGCATCTTGGCATCAATACAATTAAGCAAGAGAGAGGCAACAAATATAGTTTGGGACTGGAGGCGGCAGTCTTTGAGAGATTCAATACCGAGCAGGTGTTGTTTGGACTCTTAAAAAGGCAGGGATGTAGAGGAACCACCAAAGAATTTGCGGACCACAAACTTGGTGAAGGATCTCTGCACCCGCTCAATACGGTCGATGTGGACCCGAGCAGTAGTAGCCCAAATCAAGGAGCATTACTCCAACAAAGACCTAACCAGTGAGCAGAACAGTGTCTTCAGACATTGTGGATTAGAAAAGTCCTGAGCAAAGCGTTTAAATAGATCAAGCATCCTCCATGGTCATAGTGAGACTACTATCGAGCCAAATACCTAGGTCCATGATCAACGAGACACGGTTGAGCTGGACCTGATCTAGGACATGCGAATGGGAGAGCGGGAACGAGAAAACGAAATAATTTTACACTTATTAGCACAGAAAGAAAGGGAATTAACAGTATACCACGAGGAGAAACGGTCAAGAACAATTTGTAACGAGCTACAATCAGCAGCCGATGAGATTTTAGAAAAAAAAAAAATCACGTCATCGGCATAGCACAGAAACAATCAGGAGATTATTAAATCGTTTATTAAATCGTAATCGTTTATGAGCACATCAGCCCCAGAACAGAGAGGGTTCGAAAAGTGATAGTTAAGTGTAACACGATAAGAACGACTACAGAGAAAAAAATTCAACCATGAAATAATACTGGTGTTGATTCCTAGTTTAGAAATCTTCTCTACAAGTAACAACTGGGAGACACGCGGATCAAACGCGGTTTTGAAATCCTTGTCTATCTTGGCCATTTGCTCATAGAAATGCAATGCCTGATGGTAGCGTCTACTTCGGCAATTGCACATAGCAATGCAATGCCTGATGGTTATTAGACTTCTGATGGTAATTTGAAAGATCAGAAGGGTAATCTTTTTTTAGGACAGGGACAAGCCACGCTTGTTTCCACACCGCGGAAAATATGGACGAGGATAAGAATAGGTGGAATAATGTAACAAGTCACGGGACAAACACTTAGCTAATGCGAGCTAATGCTAATGCGAGACCCTTTTTTAAAGGCTACCACCGGGCCCAGGAGAAAAAGATTACTTCAGTCTATTAATCGCAAGCAGAACTGTACCGAAGAAATCTAAAGTTCAGAATGATCTGATACATGTAGAATAGCAGTTGTAGTTGATTGACCGCTCGCATGGGAAGAGAAATTTCCCGAAAAATTGTTTCGCGAAGGGAGCACAGACATCGGTGTTGTTGTCCACCGAGACTGTGCCGCGAGACATAACAGAAGGAAGGGAGAACGTGTTGCGAAGTAGGTTAACAAATGAACAGAAGGATTTTGTGTAGAAATGGAGGCGGATTTGGAGACTATGAAAATAGAGGGAGCACCTTGCACGATTGTAGATGCGGTAATCCGAGGCTGCATATTAAAATATACGGTGATAGTGGGTAGGAAAACTACGCAGCCGCGGAGTGTACGCGTTCTGACACTGCGAAGGGAACGGAGAGTGTTGTCTGCCAACAGAGGGATGGGGGTAGGACTGGAGGGGGGCAGCACAAAGGGAGAGATATCATGAATAAGAAACCCCCCCCTCCCTCCCTCAACACAAAGTGTAATGACTCTTGCAAGAGTCACGTAAATAGTTGACTCAATGCAATTCATTCACGCTGTACAGGAAGAAAGAGAGACTTGGCTGTACTTTGCATTCCTGTGGAACACCTTCGACTCCGAACGTCAACCGTTCGGCCTATTCGGCATAGACTAGATAATTTAACCAAAATAACGGATGTAAACTGGTCATCACTACTTCCAAGACGAACCTGGTACATTAAACCACTGTGTTCCATTTCAAGAAATAATTATTTTCCCATCACTAGTGTGAACCGATCCGCGAGCCTACAAGAGTTTGACAACACTGTCCTTTTATGATCATAAGCAAAGTACACACAACTAAACATTAGGCATTAGGGTAGGTCAACATGGTGCACTAGCTTGGTGTGCGTAAGGCGCGAATCATAAATTCAAACCTCAACTGTCAAAAAAAAAAAATTCTTGGAAACAATCGCTTTGACTGTCGCTGGTACACAGCCGAACAAAAGATCGAATTCGTAATAAACGGTTGCTTCGATGAATGTCGATGCAGAAACTTACACAAGCATATATTGGACAAAGCAAGAAAACGATCTCATTCCACTCCAGACCTTCGGACGAGTCGGTTCGTCAGTGATTGAAGTGCGCAAGTGATTGCTGTTGTATCACCTCGGCAGCTAAAAAGTAACCCAGCGGTGTGCGTTGTACGTTTATTAATTTGTTCCAATACAACTAATTAATCAATTGAGGCAGGTTCTAGAAGGTAAATTGTTTTAAACGTAAATCAGGGCATTGCAGAGTGTATAGTGGAAATTACAAATTGCTATCGAAAGTTTTGCATGGTTAAGCAATTAAGTTTTGTTCCAGTAACAATTACAGATTTGTTAACAAGAGTAAAGTTGTAAGAATCAGGAGTTTTGTTGAACACATTCCTTGCTATTCCATTTTGCTTTTTATTTTCTAACGGGGAGGGAATTTTCAAAAGACGCTCACGTAAGAGTAAGGTGGTGGTGGATACGACTACCTTAAGCGCTTTGCAAACCAGCGTCCGGTGAATAGTACGAGATTTACTGGGTCCGTTGCTGGGGGAAAAAAATTAGCTAAATCACTCCTCGGCCTGATCCAACCATGCGCTGAGATGCGTAGTATACCGTGCAGGGGCGTCCTTGCCATTCCCTGCATTGCCCTAAGCTAAAGTACAGATTGTTGGGATAGTTGAATTACGACATTGGTGGAGATGATTATTTATACTGTTTTCTTTTCATCTTGTTTTAGTGAAACGATGGCAGCGGAAGGAACAGGTAGAAACCCGATCGGCGGCATCAAGTCACGCTCTTGAATACCACATCGACGAGTCTTTAAGCTTGCGACTCGAGAAGATACTGAACAACAAGTTGTTGTCGGACGTCACGTTTATCGTTGGGCCCGAAAAGCAACGAATCTACGCAAACAAGGTGCATTTGGTGACGGCGTCCGAGTATTTCTACAAGTTGTTTTATGGAAACTTTGCTGAGGCAAAGCGCGACGAGATTGAACTTCCGGATGAAGATCCAGAAATATTTCTAACGATCCTGCGTCTTATTTATGGCGTGAAGGTGGATATTAACTTAGAAAATCTTCGTGATATTTACGAGCGGATACAAATGTACTTGCTATCGAACGAATACTACAAACAATTGAATAATTTTCTAATGAAGCAGATAGTGGACAAGGATTCGGCGATGCAGATATTTCGGGAAAATCATCACTACAAGTTTCAGCTCGTCGAAGATACATGCATATCTTATATACAAAGTGACCCACTGTATTACTTTGGAAAAGAGGATTTTACCACACTTGAACAGGAAAGATTGCTTAAGATTATTCGCTTACAAAAAATCAATTGCACTGAGGAACAGTTGCTCAGTGCCCTCAGAAAATGGGAGATCGCAAATCCCGACGCGGGCACTAAGGAATTGCGGAAACTTGTGAGCGGAACAACACGTGCATGTTATTCTCATAAATATCCTCTACTTTGTAATGCGGTGTTAGTGCAGAGTGCTTACAATTCTTTTAGCTCACAATTTGCATTGAAGCTCACCTCACCAAAATCGGTATCATTGTACGGAATAGGTGTATACATAGTGCCTACTGATGACGATGTGTCGGTTGCACTCAGAATTCTAGATTCCAATAACAATACTGAAATCTGCAGCTCAAAAGTCGTAGGAAAACGCAATTTATGTTTGGAAATAGTTGATTTGATGTTTAAAGAAATGAAGTTGGTAAAAGGCTATTATTATATTTTTCGTTTAACAATCCAAAACAGCAATAGTTACATCGGTTTAAGTAAACACTGT
The DNA here is from genome assembly GCF_943734725.1 of Anopheles marshallii. NCBI lineage: Eukaryota > Metazoa > Arthropoda > Insecta > Diptera > Culicidae > Anopheles > Anopheles marshallii. The sequence goes on from NC_071327.1 coordinate 54,002,681, forward strand.
GGTCATACTTCAGTGCACGACAAAATTAAAATAGAAGTAACATTTGAAACACCCCAAAATCAAGGTTTCGCTCATTTGTGGGTTGACGATTTTCAATGCGGTGTTGTTGCGCCAAGTCAATCGCTGCTGTCATGATGCTAATTTTTTTAGCCGATTTTTTTAAATTTATTTTGTTTTAATTTGTGTCAGAATGTAATGCGTACATCAAATATTACATTAACTTTACCATATCAATTTTAGAAAATGTAAATTAGGTTCAAGATTGGGTCAAGCTTATGAATAGCGATTGCTTGGTAAAATATATCCGAAACACGGGACTTCATAATCCAAATGGAATGAAACAATTTAGTCCATGTAGAAAAGTCTAAGATTAGGCAGGGTTAGCGTAGGCTGGGTAAATATTCTATTAGCCAACATCTGAAGTCAAGATAGCTAGAATATCTAATAAAAGTTTTCTGTGCAAAATTATTATTATTTTTGGTTGTTTTCTTTGATTCCATGTTCAAAATCTGTTCCAACATTTGTTTAATTGGTTTTCAGTTTTAAATTTCTAAAACTTCACTTTAATACACTATTATTGCGTTAGAATTGTACTGGGCATTTTAAGCTAGTTGTTTTTGACTGTCTACTGATTTCTACTTTCCGTGAGTAAATATTTCGATATTTCTAAGCATGGCTCACGTGGGTTGAACTACCGTAAAGTTTGCTTCGTCAATTTCCGGACGCAAGCGTCACCCCTTAAATGGGATTATCTTTCAAATTTATAATAGAAGTAGCGCTTCACATAAATCAACCCATGGCATGAATTCTTGTAGAAATGAATGAAACATGAAAAACGAACATAAAAATAGCCAAATAAAATGATTCAATATTATTAACAGTCCTGTCAGTGACAGTTATTAACTGTCCATGCCACACTTTGCTCACAGTTTAAATAATAATACTAGCTGACGTACACTACAAGATCCCACTTTCAGTACCAGCGTCACCACCGGAACGAATGATCGATCCATTAGCAGTATAATTGGTTGGCAAGTGTTGCTTGCAGTCGGGGTCTTGCTGCTGACGAGGATGCCTTTTACCTACCAGCTATCGATCGCAATCGCACAAGGTAGCGTGCGGGTTAGCTGGTACAACTATGCAGAAGGTGTGATGTGGAAATTTCAATTGCACGACACAAGCTGCATTGAATCGGTGCAACCGGTACCGACATGTATGCACCGGTTATGGCGTTCGTGCGAGGGCTTTGCGCACTGGCCCGGAAATTCGATAACGCTTTCCCAAAAAAAAAAAAAACGGTCGCCTTCCTATAAAGTGCGGGACACGAGAAGATTGTTTTCAACGTGTCAATCACTTCGGCAGTCGGTGTGTGCAGTGCCAATGAAGATAACTGAATTCGGCAAAACCCAAAACAAAACAACAACAAAAAATGCAATTTTTGGAACACAAACCAAAATCAATTTGCTGTTTGCACGAGTGTATCTTGAGCCGAAAATTGCGCAGAAGTTCCGCAGGGAACAAAAAAACACAACATAAATAGTTTCACGCACTGTTTTTGAATAATTTTCTTTTCCATATTTCTTCCCGGTATGTCTTATGTGAATAAATGTTCTCAGCTTCTGTTTTATTTTGTTAGCTAAAAGCTTGTGGAATTCGTTTACTTATCGTTCACTTGGCACAGTTAGTTCTAACAAACGGCATATTCATCACACGCGTTTGCCGTAGAGAGGTAAATTGCTTCAATAAAATACACAATTTGTATCCTTTATTGAATTACCACCGCTAGCTACACACACGGTGCTACGCTACAATCATGGGGGAAATAAATTGACTCGGTTAAGGAGTGTGATTGCGTCTTCCATCACTATTGATTAGCTAGATGTACTTAGCCTAGTATAAGTAAAAGGGTAAAATGAACACTGATTGGAAAGATTCTTTGGGCTTTACTGATGGATTCTAAATTGTCGGTTGAAATTGAAGATTTAGGTGTAAGTATTCTTATGTATCTGATTTCCAGATATTTCTTATAAGATTATATTGCATATCCTGTCTCATATTCAATATAGTTTTAGAAGGTGGTATGTGAAGTGGTATACGAAGTTCCGTTTTTTTCCATTGGGTTGGCTTTGCGGATGACATCAGCATCATTGGACGTACATCTGTGGTGTTGTGGGAAGTGTACACCAGGCTGAAAGGTGATGCCTTAAACAATGAAAAGAAGATCAAATAACGTACCTGCTTGTCGGAGACTGTGACTCTGCAAGTGTCTGGTAATAGAGGAGTTCGGTTATCTTCGCTTGACCATAACTTTGGACAACAACTTCAGCAACGGAGTCCAGAGACTCAATTATACTATGAATGTTGGACTATACTGGCTATACTGGGCACTATACTGGACATCCCGAGGACCTCTAGGGCTATGAGTCTTGGACTGGCAGAGGATGCGGTGCGCGGCAGGAGTTGTGGACTATCTTTGGCTGCTATTTGTGAGCAGGACGTGTGACGAAGGAATGTGAATCACGAACTAGCTGAACTGTTTGGCGAAGTCGGATGTGATTCGGATGCTGAACTCTTTTTCTTACCAGAAAGGTACTAGCTAGCGATCCGTTTGCTATCAATTTTCTATGAAAAATGTCGGGTTTTTTGTGAGTTTCATATTATTTTTTTGTTTGTAATTACGTAGCCGGTTTCATTTGCATATTTTGCATTATATTAATTTCAGATGTGCAAAAGATGGGCGTCATTTTTGGCTTCGTTGGCTGCGATCACATACCCTAATGTTTGCCCACGGTACACACCTATCGATACCATCGCATGTGCTGAAGCATCGGCACGGGAATTGGGGTTATAATATTATAAAAATGTCTGCTGTGCTGTCTCAATATAGTGGTTGATTTGTTTTCCACCTAGTAGACACCGTGCGGTACTTTCGCAATACCATACCCATTCCCATCATGTATCGAATGCCAGAATGCCACCCAGGATCAGGCTGTGTGTGAATGTGAGAAAGCAGCGGAGGAAGAAAGAAAAATGAAAAAACATGCCCAAGATAAGCATATTTTGCATCCTAACGACCGCACGGCGTTGGAATGGGAGCGCTGGGAGTAATGTGCATGTGGCCAAGATTTATGAAGTTTTCGCTGTACCACGGGCAGTTTTTTTTTGTTGCGCTTCCGCGTGCTAAAAACGGAAAGTGCACACATACGCGCAGCGCGTGGTAAGGTACGCTTTTGGCTTTGAATGACGGTACGGCATAGACGAAGTGTGCATAAATTCAATTAGGTTATGCAGGCGAGTCTTTTGCACCGCTCGGTGTCATCCACGGACGATAATGTTCTCTATGCACTCGCGGGCAAATCGTTCGTGGTTCGCCCTGTTTTTTCCCTACTTTCAGCTCACTACCTTCGTCCACTAGTGTCTCACGGGTGCGGTTGCACACAGGAATGTTGTTCTAAATTTCAATCATCTCGACCCATCTTGGGTTTTTGTGTCTGGTGCGGCAGCACAGTGAGTCTTCGCGTGAAGCGTGTTAGCAACTTTATTGCACTTTCCTGTTGTGGGTCAACGGATTTTTAATGTGGTTAATGAATAATGTCTTATATGGTTATTTAGTAGGTTCGTTTAGGCCACTCATACTGGTTAATTATTATCCAAAATTGTTTGTCGATTATGATACCAACGAATCATAAAGATGGTTCGTACGCTTTGTCACTAGAACTACCGGATCATTCATTTTGACGGGCTCGGTTTTTTTGCAGTCACATAAGTTTTTGTGGTTCAGCTAATGCTTCTTATTAGTTTTATCTTTAATACCAGAGCGACAAGCCGGTTTTAGGACTATTAGAGAGAATGCCTTGCAGGTGATGTTCAAACCTGCAATTTCCCTGTAAATGTAGCCCTTGAGAGCTATTCTTCCTCTCGTCCTTAATTCCTTATAGAAAATTTTAAAATTCCGAACTTTACTTGTTAAACCTTAGTAAGCGAACAAAGCTAGCGTAGAAGATAATCCGGCAGCGTAAACTCGCCTAATGAGAAGTAAAGCGTATGCACTAAACTGATTGCGGAGGAGCACGTGGCACACGAGCAGTCTATGTTCGAGATTTGGAAGTGAACAAAGAAGGTACGAATAAAACGATCTTTGATCATAAGCCCAAACGATTGGCAGGATACAAAGATTTTATTCTATATTTGAATTGTGGTAACCACCATAGTAAAAGTTTGATGAAATCTGTGGTTTTTTTTTTGTATTTTAGTCAGTTATCAGTCAGAAATCAAAGAAAGCCATAACTGACAAACTTAGACCTGCGGAGTTGTAGTGCCACGAAGAACACATCGTCAGAAATGAAATATTCTTTCGATAGATTCTTCAAGCTCTCCATTTAGAAGGACAAAAGGTAAATGTACTTGTTAGGAGCCAGTGTAGAACCAGCTAATGTGCCACTCACTGGTCGCCTTGTTGATGTGTGCACTGGGACGTGGGAAGGCTCCCACAGTGACGCATTCCATCCTCGGCCGCAAGCAAAGGCGGTATTGTGTTCGTGAACAGCTTTTTATTGTATCGTATTAAACATTGTTAATTATTGTATTTTTAATTAATAAATAACAACATTTTTAAGAATACAAAAGTACTTAAGTTCCCAACATTATTAGCCGTTAAAACGGGCTAGTCATGTCATGAGAAGGTTACCAAACAATTCACACTCTATTCCGTTTCCATGAGTCGACTACGTTTGAGTACGATACGATAAATGAGTGACAGGGGACCGCACCAAACCATTATCAGTTCAAGAATCCTCTTTAACAGGCCTAGTCCAATAAGCGGTTTCCGTTACGATAGATAAGAATAAATCAACTGCTATTATTGAATTGTCTTATATTCAATCACATGTACCCTTTACAATAATTTTCCAATTTCTGAACAAGCATCTAACGTGCACAAAGTGTAAATAAAGGACTGTCAATAAAATCAGCTTTGTCAATTATTCCCAATCCGCTATAATAGCGATCGAAATGATTAATGAGCCGTTCGGTTCGAATGTTTTTATTTTTGTTTCATCCTTTTATTTTTCTCACCCCATCAGTCAACATTTTCTATCAACGCTCATCATCGCTCAAGTCGACCATAAAATCAGCTCGTTAGCCAATCCGCCATAAACGGTCATAAATAATGCATGAAATTATTATCGAATGAATAGATCGGTTGGCACATCGGGAAACACATTCCGACGATTGTTTTAGAACGATACATTGGAACGAAACGCGTTGGTTCTAGGACTGATGTACCCAAAGTGGATGAATATGGGAAGATAACGTGCGTGGGAGTATTACGTTTAAACCATTAAGAAGCATTTTAGTAGAACGTTAAATTCAAATTAAAGTAAATATACACGGTAAACACACTATAGTTTATGGCTCATAGTTTCAACCCCCTTCATAATTGAACAGATTTTCAACATTAAAGAGATTGTTTCTCATCGTAGTGTCGTTGTGGAAAGAGTGCAGTCCTGGTGGAAGTAATTGAAAATTAGTAAGTTGAATCAGTGTCGAACCTTTCCACGACATGTCCTGATATTGAGTTAAGTATGCTGGCACCAAAAACCACTTTACAAAACCAACTATTTGCCATTTCGGAATACACCTTTGCCAGCTTCAGCTTCGAGGTATTTCATTATGCCTTGTTTAAAATTCCCACCAGGGATTCGTTGGCCCTTTTTGTTGAGTATAAATGTTGCTTCTAAACAGTGTTCCACTTAGGGACTTGCAAATTCTTTGCATTCAGTATCCAGCCGGGTGGAAGCACTTTTGGGTCTCGTATGACTTCTAACCATGAACAGTGTACGTAACATGCAAATGATTGATGTTCGTTCCCTACATTCTTTCTTTCCATAAGTTTAATAATTGCATGACGTTTCCGCAGTGGGATATGCACAACAGCATAGAGTTTTTGGGAGTTTGCAAGAGGAAAATGTTAAAAAGAACAGTTTCTCCTTTCTTTTCTTCCTGATTTTCGACATCCTGTGCAAATGTGCACGATTGTAAGCAAATTTGTTATTGATTTTATCATAAAAAAATCAATTCCACCATCAGCGGCCACAGCAGCATCACCACCGCACAAATGGGTATAACATCAATAATGTACCGCACACTTTATGACTTGCTATCTTTGGCAAACTTTTCACTTTTCATCGTGTTTCACCGAAGGGGAAAAAACACATTTCGATTCCTTGGCCACACCCGAAGCAAAACCAACTCCAGTTTGATCTTTGCTCCCCCCCACCCATCCTTTTCAATGCTGACCCGTCGACCGACAACCGGCGCGCACACATTCTTGCGGGATGCCACCATCCGGATGAACTTGAGCAGTGCAGAACGCCCTCATTAAATTAATGACCCGTTTCATAAAGCCATTTTCGGTGGTGAAGTAATAAAATTTTAAGTGTTTCCTCAGCGATCGATGCGGTTCGGGAATGGGGCAGCGGGGCACGATTGCTGAAACTAATTGATCCGGTTTGTTTTGGCATTCCTGGCGGTCGTGTTCATTTCGTCGGTGTCTGGAAAGTGTCTCCAAGCGTTGGGGAGCGCTTGTACAAGTTGTGTAAGAGATCATAAATTATGATAGAGCTGGGAATAATTGATGCGGAAACAATTTGGCTATGTGAGCTTTGTCCGAAAAGCAGTGAAGTTGTCGTGTGTTTGTGATAACAACAAAATAGTCTAAAAAGGTTCTTTTAATGATGGTTAGCCATGTGTACGATTAGATCGTTTTGGGTTTTATTGATTGATAAACGATACGATCAGGTACCGTACGGTTAAAAATATATGCTTTTACGAGATATTCATAAAAATGGTTAAAAGCTTAAGTGTTGGTTAATATTTCCATGTAACAATGAACATTTTTTATTGCTTAATAAAATGTTCCCCAATTAATAAATTCTCCACATTATTTAATGAGTTCAGAATCTGAGTCATTCTTTTTAATGAGTGAGTGAATCAACTCTTTATTTTCTCTTAAAGCAACTTTTTTGGATTTATGATACACAAAAAAAATTGTTTGCAGACAGGATTTTTCTCAAATGAAGCGCCCTTACTGACGGCAATATTTTCTAAATCATTTAATAATTTAAAGCCGTAATTAATAAATTCCGTAAAGCATTGCAAATCGCAAAGAATTATTTAGCAAAAACCGTCCATACTGGCACCTGACATTCCTACACAGCCCCATAAAGTTGTTTTTTAGTTCGTCCACATGGTCAGAGACGGCGTTTTAGGCCCAAATGGAGATGAAGTAAGGGCGTGATCATCCGAAAGGCCCGGCTATTGGAATGGCAGACGACGGAGCTCAACCGTGAGCGATTTAGAGACACACTGGGTAATTAAATAACTCCGAGTTCTTCCTAGACGTAGGCGTATTCCAAGAGGACTTGGACGCCACCACATCTTTAATCGCCCAAGAACTAAAAATCTTCGATACTGCCTTCGATAGCAGTTGAGAATCACAAAAATTCTCATATAAAAGATGACGATGCTGTGCATGACAATTAGGGTAAGTGTATCAATAGTGGTGCTAGTACCAAAAGTGGTGGTAGTGGAATAAAATATCATAACTTCGTTAAGTTAAACTCGATAACGAAATTTCTAGTAACACGAAATGATCTCCGGTTTTCTACGAATCGTTTAAAATACAAACGGTCTCATTCCGGGTTTAAAAATGATTTAAATATTCAACTTTTGCAAATAGGCTGCAACATTATGCAGAATTTCTTAAGATTTCGTACGGAAAGTATTTTTTTCTTAAGGCTACAACTGACAGGAAAATCAAAAAAATCTTATGAAGTCTTCACGAATATGCAAAACAATGGTTGATTTTGGCAATTAAACTTTTGGACTTTGTGTGTAATTTCATCGTTTTTCAGTGATTTATGTCGTAATTACCACAACCTCAAGAGGTCTAGGCGTGCCATTTCTGGCATTCTGTGACTTTGTTTAGTCTCAACTGGATAGTCCAGTCCAGTGTACGCAGGGATTGGTACGAATGGGATTTTGGTCCGGTCCCTTCGTGTGAAGATCGGTGCCGCTATCATCATGCCACTGGGCCGCGCCAACACTCGCAAATATATATCAAGAAAATAAAATTTCCAACCGTATACGGTGCTAAAAGCGCTCTGCCTCTGGGCTGTTTTGTTCAGGTTGTTGCAGTTACAACAGTAACTCCATTACAGTAAGATTAATTTCATTGAATATTACGGTTAGTACTAACCTCTATAAGTATTTTAAAATCAGGACGTCACTTTTGTGGACAGGTTCTTCTTCTTGCTGCAATAATCTACAAGGTTAGGCATGTACCATGAATGGCGCATTAGGCTCGACCTTGTCAGCCCTTGCTACCGGGAGAATCGGGTCCAAATAAGATTTGGTACTGGCCCTGTTGTGTTAGAGAATGGCGCCTTTGCCAGATTACAACACCAAGTAATAAAAGTTTATACGTGCAAGTCTAAAGAAACGCTACAGTAGTTCCTTCAGTTTCAGATAAAGTGCAATTATACGTTACATTGATAAGGTCAATTTCATTCCAGTGCCTCCAGTTTCCTACAGAGTTGCTACAAATGGCATACATATACACCTGCGTTTGATATTTGAACAGAAGTTTAATCAAAATGCTAATACACTGGTAAGAAGACATTAGTTTTTCTCCTCCCCCGTTCATATTTGTCTAATTCATTCCATTCCCAGCTAGCCAAGTCTCGAGTATTCAGTTTTCCTGCATTTAGATCACACCATTTGCTAGAGATTACTGCATCCCGATTGGAGCAGCGGTTTTTGCAGCAATGTTTCGAACTGTTCCAATCAATCGGGGGCTGGGGTGACTGGTGCGCCAAGAAACCCAACCGCTGAGCGGAAAAACAAACATTCAATCGAACGGAATTTGTTCGGACAGGACAGGAAGAGAGTGCGATAACACATGAGTAATTTATTTTCCTGTACCGAAACCCCGCAGGTCGGCAGGGAGCGGACAAAAAGTTTTGTTGCGTCGCCCGCCGTCGCAGGCGATCGGTACCGGACATCTCAGCTGGTGGTAGTGGATGAAGATTTGTCTTAAACTCAGCAACAGCGGAAGTCCTGTACGGTGTATGTGACAGAATGGATATTAAATTCATTCCGTATCTGGGCACACTGTCCGGCTTGGCTGGATGTGTGTGTGTGTATGTGTGTGTTTATCTTCAATCTACCCTACCACGCAGTGCAACCGTTTTTATTTGTCCCGGTATATGGTCATCCCCTGCCAACGGCTAACGTCCCGTCCAAAAAGTTCGTTTCCGTTCTTTTCTTTTTCGGTAAGCCAATATATTGGCAACAAAAATACAAACTCGGGCGACAAAAGCCGGTCCCAGCAGCACTAGCGCAGGCGGCACACGCGTTGGCAAGCTGCAAAAGAGACTCGGAACGATTGCAGTGACACCGAGACACACCGAACCGGTGATGAAAAGAGCCTCCAATGGAAGGCGATAAGAAAGTGGCAAATAAGGCAGGATAAAACGGCATGGATGGAGGCAGGGAAGATGGGGAAAGGCAACAAACCCGGGCGGTGGAAAAGGATTTTATACAGCACCGAAAGCCGACCATGAAAGAAACCAGTGCGCCATAGCAATTAATTTCACGCTTCGTGACATTTAAAAGCAAGCAAGCTTGGGGATTTATGCTAAATGAAAGGTGAAGGTGCTAACGTACGGCAGGATAGCCGGTACTTGGGAAGGGACCACTGGGGGAGTGGTGCGGTGGGAACAAACTTTCTAGCAGGTACTGTCTTTGCGTGTGCTTGGTAACACGAGGCGCACTTTTTTTTTGACGAATGTTTAAATACTTTCTACCGGGGAGAATGTCTTTGAAATTTGAAGTTATTTAAGTGCGTTTTTAATATGAATATTAAGTTGTATTAAATAAGTTTCTGTCATTCATTAAATTCTTTTAAAGTGTAATGAGTTAGGAAGCTGTAAAATGGGACGTTTGAGAGACGTCAAAAAGCTGTCGATAGTTAGCGGAAAAGGAATAAAAATTATCCTTTCAAAAATAAGCTTCGCTCTGTTAGCAATAAATTGCTTGCAGTATCCCGCCAGTATCCAATTATCACCATCTCATCATCAAACTCCGATCGATAGAGTGCCAAATGAATTTTGAATTTAAAAAGCCCTTTAGTTGCCCAGAAAGTGATTGAAACAATCTGTTGCGAAAAACTTCATTATTTTGTTGAACCAACTTTACGGAAATATAACCCGACCATCCACGGTTCGAACGATCCGGTAATGCAAAAATCGGGTTTGGGGATTTGCCGGGCGCAAGGAAGTCAGAAAATTGTACTCGAATTTTGCCATTCTTCCACGTCCAACAAAAACAAAAACAAACTCGGTGACACATGTGCCGGTTCTGGTGTTTCGGGATCCTAAAAGTCACGCAAACCTCGGAAAATCCCGAGCCGTTTCATGGTGAAAGTTGTTGGCGTATGTACGTCGTATATTTTTTATGGGCTCATTTCCGTTCGCTGTTGCTTTTGATGGTGGTTTCTGCAGTCTTTTACCAATCATTTGAAGCTCGGAGTTTTCATACGAGGAGGAATTTCCGAAAGAAACATTAAATTGCTGGCGTCGGTAAATACTGGGAGCAAGTTGGTATGTTTTCGTCTGCGATTGATGGTCGGAAACTATAGGTTAAGTGACATCTATTTGTTTTTGTTAAAGATAATGAATATGTTATGGCTTCTAGGCACACTTCCACGATCACTATTACTGTTTCGTGTATTACTGTATTAAGCTGGTCCATTAAACGTTCCCTGTATACATCAGGTTTGATGTTAAGTACTACTTTATGGGAGTTTTTAGCATTTTTATTTTCGTTTTTCACCTTTTTCTTCTACCCATTCTCGTTGCCAAGGGGAGAGTTTTTTTTTCGGAAAATTACACGTATTTTTTCCAACAATGTTTCGAGTTTCCGGCAAAATTTTCATGTGTTTTCTAGCAATTATCAAGGGAATTTTTTAACTGCTTTCCATCCAGGGCACTCAGGTTTACAAGGAGTTTCAATAAGTTTTGAAGAGGCCTTTCTATCGGGACTTCTTCTAGGAGTTTTTTTTAAACGATAGATTTTCATGCATTTTGTGCTGGTCTAGATCCTTGTTTTTCATTGTCTTGTGGATTGTGGATGTCTTCTAGTTTATTCTGTACTTAAATAGTTTGTAAAGATCTATTTCTTGTAAACATGGTTAGTTAGTAAAGAAAACGTAGTGGAATAGATCCCCAAATGTAAACGGACACACCAACAGACAGCCGAAATAGGAATAAAATTCATTAGATCATTATTAGCTAACCCAGTTGCACATATTCGGGCTTTCCTAATATCAACACCCGAAAAATCAATAAAGAACACAAGAAAGAAAAATTCTTATTAATATTAAACCCTTTTATGCTATGGCGTAATGACCTGATGAACCTAGTTCCCAATCCTGGTATTTTTGACTTGATTTTTTTTAAATTTTTTTGATGGTTTTTGGGGCATATTATGGCATCATCTACATATAATAAAATTATTTTAACGAGAATGTTCATGCAATTTTCAATTAAACAACTTTTGTAAAACACAGCTACTTAATTCTAGATTGCCCGGTACAGTCATTTTGCATGCTTCATTTTCATCAACCAAACTTTTTCATCAACCATTTTCATCAACCAAAACCAAACAAATCAGAAGAAATACAAAATAAATTGTGGGTCTTTGAAATTGTTTAAAAATTAAACACTAAAGAAAAACGATTGATCGTTCTAAAGTGATCGTGTTGAAGTTATTTTAAGTCTTTTTTTTGTATCGGAAAATATGATAATAAACTGCAATAAAATACATCTTTTATCTTCTAACTGATCTTAACTTTATATAATAAAAATCATTCAGTTTTCTCCCAAATACCCCCTTTTATGAATCGGGATAATATGAATGAATATATCGCTACACTTTTGTTTTCAATGGATACAAGTGTAAGTAAACTATATTGAAAGCTTGAGGACGCAGGCCACTGCACGCCAAATTGGCCATTACAAGTAAACACTAGAGACCGGATTGGATACACAAACAACTCCACGCCAAGCGATTTGCATGTCACTGTTCGAAAGTATGTGAAAAATTTCCTGCCACCGACACAAATCTACTTGGCTGATGGGACTGATCAATCTGTCATCGGAGATCTGGAACGGGGGTTCAGGCTATCGATACGACGTTTATTCCACATCGGCTGGCGTGGATCCGCACCAGCACCGGTTGGATGAAACCTTGCATCCCGTGCATAATATTGCAAACCCACTTCTGGTGCATTCCCCGAGAAACAACGTCCCGGAACACCGTCCTCGCTGCATCGTTAGCCTTCCGTGCGGAGTTTATATTCTTGCAACTTTTGCACCGGATGTGCTTCAAGGCGGTCGGTCGGAAGCAAAATCACTGAAGCATCTTGGTCAGCAGTGAAGCTCGGCAATCGATACAGTGCAGTGTGGTTCTGCTACGTCCAACAGGAGGTGGACCCCGTACCAGATGCGATAATCTTCTTACGTGTTGCCGTACTTGATTTGTCCCTGGTACTACGGGCGGGTACGGTGAAATCTTGAAGACTTTATTTTCCTTTCGTCTCGATGCGCGTGATGCAAGGGACGTGCTTCGGGGCTAGAAATATCGTAACGATCTTCCGGTGGATTGGCGTGTGTAGAAAGTGTATTGCCGATTCCGATGTTCCCCAAGCACCCGGTCCGGCACCAACCGGCGCGCATCGGCAAGGAGCGGCTTTGCTCAGGTGCCACGGGAATCATCATCCATTGGCCATTTGCCAGGATCATTCGCTCGAGATGAACTGAAGAACTAATCAATTTATTATTAAATCTCACTTTTCTTCCCAGACACGCTCGATACACAGCAACCGGGGACCGGCGTTTTGCATGCACACAGTGCCCATGGTCGGGAAGTGGCGCGCGTGTTGTGGTGGAGTTCCGTCGTAAAGGTGGCAAGACGTTGCAGAGAGTACAGCACAACATACAACGCCCAACGCAGAAATGATAAGTCGGGCAATGGACGAGTTGGTCGTGGACAGATATGATAATCAATGTTAAATGGAAATGGTGTGCTGGATGAAGGTGGCATCGGGTGGGGTTGTACACGTATTCAAAGGGCCAACGGCGAGCGTATGTGGATCCCATGTGTACGGTGAACATGATTGGAAAAGAGATTATATGTGCGGTGATGTGTAATTGTACACCCTGTACGCTGCGACCGTTTACTGCACCGTTCGTAGATCGGGTAGCGTGTGTTCTTAATGGTGTTCGTCGGTACTTGACTTTGGCATTCTCGGTTGCGTGAAGTGATCGACTGGGGATTAAGAGTGGGCCCATGATTCGAGCAGAGTTTAATTAGTTTTGCCTAGTTTATGATATTACGTCCCTGGCAGGATAGCAGCTGATGATAAGCGGTTCAATAAAAAGGGTCATAGATGGGGCATAGATGGAAAAGGGGTCAGAATGGTTTGATTTAGCGTGATCTGAGTAGGATGTATGGTTGAGGAATGGAGTTGAACAAGAACTGGAATATAACTGAATAGCATGAAGCATATTACAGTTTGTACAGTTGCTATAAAGCAGATTGCCTTAATATATTCACAATCTAACACCTTGTGTCTACATTTACAACAATTGTTTTTATTTTTAATTTAATTCTTCTTTCTATGAAATTAATCTGACGATACAACAGTAAATAATAATTTGCAATCAGCTGGGCCAGGTGATTTATTCGACGAGATGAATCTTTTTTTTTTTTCAACAAGAACGGCCAGGGTGTTTTGCTTGCAACTAAAGGTAGCTCAATCTAAGATACAATTCACATACGTTTGAAGACATTTCCTTCTCCAAACAGTGAAAGGTCACCTAATCCCGGGTGTACTCGGCCTAGATTTTCAAGAGACAATGGATTAGAATTCAGCTCTGATATAATAAAAACCTAAAATCCAAGGAGTCCCTGGTTGTAGGTAAATAATGTTAGTTTTTGACAAAACACTTGTGTACCGCATTTTAATATTTACGAATTACTTATAGGTATCGCTAACTCGAGTTTATGAAACTAGCCGTTGAAGAACACTGTAAAAACGTCCATATTAGAGTTTATGAAAAGTAAACATGTTTAAACATTCTTGAATGTGCATTTTATGATCTTTAACATACATCAATCAACCTTGTCAACCTGTCTCTGGGTGTATATTTTAATAAAACAACCTATGTAAATCTCTTATTTATAGCTTAGTTTAACTAATTCACAATACAACATTTGTATATTGCCTTCCGATAATATAACAAGTACTACATTATGACACCGTATTCGTTGTTTTTTTTTAGTTATTATAACAAATACTTGTATGCAGATGTTTTAGTTGAAAATATATCGAAACTAAAAGAAAAAAATAGTTAAGTAACATTCACTTCTTTGATAAGTTCATTACCCAAATGCCAAAAACTTGTAATGTAAATGTAAATGTATAACTTGTAATGAATGTAAAAACTTCAACCATTTCCATATTCATTTTTCGTAGTTAAACTTGATTTTTTTGTGAAGATTTTTACTTAATTTCTCCATTTGCCCGGTGTGTGTGATGGGGACTTATAATGAAGGTAAGTTACATTACCTTTTTACAGCAGTAAAATGTAATGATATATTCAGTAAAATATTAAACAGTATCAACCTTTTCCATATAAACTAGCAAGGGAGCAATATTGCTGTTGGTGAAGATCTCTAAAATATTCTAAACTTTTTAACATAACTTTTATATGTTAGAAATGCTGTTCAACATATCTTCATGTTTAAAAGAAGGATGCATTTTTTATCCCGCGGTACGAAGTTAGCAACCGTTATCTGCAAAGATTTATCGAAGCTTTACCTTGTACCTGTCACGCTTTGTTCAAGCCGGTGGAATAATTTAAAAAAATACCCCCAAGGCTTAGCCGGATATCATGACATTGTCCCACTACGTATTACTACGATAGTGAATAGCAAAAAAAGAAAAGAATCGCAACCTTCAACCTGCGTTTGAGATCGCCTGCAACGGTGTTCGTACCTTAAAACTCGTACCGTTTGGTTCTTTCGAGTGATTAAAACCACACGAAAAGGACCGATGAAACCTTCCGGGAAAATATCGCATGTAACCCTGGTAAGGAAGCCGGGTAGGGAGAAGAAGAAAAAACAAACAAACATACACACAAACACAGTTAGGGTAAAGGATTGCCGTGCTTTCACCACCACAATCCGGATTTGTTTGATTGATTTACGATTAATCGGTGGAAGTTTGTAACATTTCTCGGTCGGCGTTCAGGACCAATCGGAAAATCAAAGGGGTTTTGATTTAAAATTTATAGTCCCGCCACTGTTGGGAATTGAAATGCTTTGCCAACATGGGAGCAAATTGAAGAAAGGTAGGCGGTGCTGTTAAGTGAAATTTGATCACAAGCATTCCCTGTGTGTGGTTTCAATTATTTACCATTAAATACTTTTCATGATGGAGAAAGATCAAAATGAAAGAATTTGTTACTTTTATATGTCATATTTCATTTCATTTAATACAAAAAACATGTTTAAAATGAAATGCTCCATTTGCTTTTAAAATATCTTTAATGTATCTCCTGTATTCTTACAGTATTTTTTTTTTGTTTGCCGCTCTAAATTATCGGATTATCGCTTGTAAAATGTGCTCCTCTTCAACGCGGGCACAAACAGCACTTCATCAAAAAGCCCTCGAAAAGCCTCTGCCAAACATAACGCCACCCATTTGCGCCCGTTAGGAAAAGCTTTTCCACCGTTTTCGTAGCGTTAAAATTGTGTCGAATTATCTTACGTGACGGCAGGCACGCCAGTATTTCTGTCGCCATCGTCGTCTGGTTTGCGGGGTTGGTTTTTAAGACACCAAACCAAAACCATTCACGGTATTTGGAAAATGCGTTCCTCAAGTGGTTGAGTCGGCGAGTCAGTCGGAGTGTTTTTTTGTTGTTGCCGTAGTAAGGAAGCCGATGAAAAATTATCTCTCCCAAAAAACGGATGAAAGTCATCGCCCGTCTGAGACGCCGGGCTTCCCTTGTACGTTGGCACCAACAGTTTCGCATTAGCATCCACGGCACGTACTGGGGATTGTTTACAAGTTAAAGAATCTCTTGATGTTTCCCATTTCCTTTCCTTCACCTCCACCCGAATGCAAGAGAATTCGTTCGTTCGTGATCTTCCCAGACCAGACGATTTGTCTTGTTTTATGAAGATATGTTTTGCAGGTTGTTTCGCAGATGATGCTGAACGTGGTGTTGGTTTGTGTATGTGTTTATGTTGTGGAAATGTTTGTATGACATTGGAAATATGTCGATGGTATCCGTCCTACCGTGTCGAAACGATATTTAGCGTGGGAACGACGTGCATTATGCTATTTTTAACGAAATGTTTGATGTAAAGAATGGTTTGAGAGTTCTTTTTTGTTTAAAAAAAAGTTTAAATACTGAATGTTTTAATATTTATCTAAAAAACTGCGTAAGTATCTCGAATGGGAGAATTATTTTGACTTTATTTTCAGACCTATCGAAAGCTGTAAAAAGGCAGGAAGCTTGATAATGATAGTAATTGAATGTTATTGAAAATTCGTGAAAAATGTATGAAATCCCTACATATATCCTCATCAAAAAATTAATTGGCAAACTGGTGGACAAATGATTAGGTCCCCGAATTCTACTGAAAAAACTACTAAAACTACTACTTAAACTACTGAAAAAAATGTTTAAAACTTATGGAAAGCTGCAGAAGAATTCGGAATAAAATCATTCGAAAGTTACTTCAAAATTCGAAGCAATTTGCCGAAAATGGCTTCGAATTTTACGAATAGAACCTATTTGGGAAATTCGTGGCAAACTGCTTTTGAAACTGTGATCTAACCCATGGAAAACTACCAAAAAAATCTTCTACAACTCTCGGCAAATTCAGTGAAACCAGGACAACTCTGATTAATAATGAATCGTGTCACACAAACTGAAATTCCTACGAAAAATGAAAAAGCCTCTAAAAAAGGAATAGATTCGAAGTAACAGGAAGTGTTGGTCTAACCCAGATGTTCGGTGTAACTTGGAATAATCGATGGTAGTCCTTAATCATCGAAGTAGCTCAGATTAATCAGGAGCATTTTTGGTCTCCATTCCAGTAGGCTATGCAAACTGTGGTCTCTCTCAACACCACACGTCATTATAAAGTTTCAAAAATTAACTTTTGACACATTTCACAACCAAACTTCCTGCCATGTGTCCAGTGATTGAGGATATTGTGGAAAATGGTTAGCCACATAACACGCGCCAATCGTCAGGTGGAGATGGTTGTATTGAAAACTTTTTTCCAGGTATAATTGAGGTTGCTTTCCTGTAATTAGATAAACATGGGATGAAAACCTTAAGCTGACATGGGGTTGATCACAGATCAGCTTTGAGTTGGATAAAGAATTTGCAGTAATGTGCCCATTTTTCCGACCGACCTTTGACCTTTTTTTCTCACGATTTAGATACCGAATTAAGTTGGTACCATTTCTTCCAGTGATCAATTAAATCGATTTTTAAAAACGTTCTGAGCTAAATTTTTAAAGTTTCCATGGCACAAGTATTCCAGTTGACGACTTCTTTGCGAATGCCTTATCGTTAGTCCATCTCTCGTGCGCATCCATTGTGGATGAAAATGTTCGGACAGCATTGTGCTGAATGCCTGGTGTATTGTTTGCTAGCGTCGAGTGAAAATATTGAACAGGATCCGTAAGATATTCCGTAGAGTTCCCTCTTCAATACGTTCGAAGAGCATCTAACGGAAGCATTTAGATCATTTCAAATGTGGATGTGTGTGTATGTTTTTTTCTTGTTTGTGTGCCGTACATTTTCCACGTCCAGTCGAAAGTCTAGTACAGAGCAGGTGTGTATGTGCATGTCTTTCGGTCAAAAGTGTGTACCGATCTCGAACGGTCGGTGCACCTGGACAAATCCTTTTGTCTGGCTGAACTCTGCTTTCCATTTATCAACAGCTATAGCCGCCCGACCGCTTTTCACGACTCATCGTGGGATACAGATTTTCAATGAGATCGCATTGTGTTGGTTATTGTTTCGGCCGCCCGAATATGTTCGGGTCGGGTTACAGTGGAAAGGAGTGTGGAGTTTCCGGGCGTATATTTTAGCATTTTTCCCTTATAGCTGCTACTGTGACCGGAAGCCTTTCAGCGCGGCATTGCAAACACGAGCAATCGGGAAGAGAGCGTGTGTTTGTCAGCTTGGAAGCATCGTGTGCAACATCTAAATTCACGGACGTTTTGCGAAGCAATTGTTTTTAAAATCAGTTCATGTTTTACTCTTGTTACAATAAAGTTATCTAAAAACGGTAAGATAAGTATTTAAAACAACTTATTTTGGACTTGCTATTTAATAATAATATCATAATAGAATAATATCATATTCCTTATTAAACCTAAATTGATTTTAATATGAAGGCAAGTGATTTGGCATACGATATTCTGTCAATTTATAGAACTTCACCATCAACTACAGCAACACATGCTCTGTATCGTTTGGTTGAGCTTATGGCTAACGCCATACACTTATTGTATCGTAAAATCAAATGGTCAATTATTACTCGTTTTTATATGAGCATCGTGGCTAATGGCACTAATGACTAAAAATTAATTAAACTATTAAATTAAAAGGCTTAAATCGTACAAAAAAGGGCAATAAAAGTGAGTCACAAGCACAGTCATTTCCCGAGTTACACGACACTCGAGTTACGCGAATCTAAAAATTTGGGGAGTTCGTGTAATTTTGTACGTTGAATTTAATGTTTTATTCGTCAAATATCAAATTTTTCACTAAAATACGTAACATTTTAATATTACAAACAATAATTTTGTTAAAAACTTACTAGGGTACAAACTGTCGGAATAAACTTAAAAATAACAATTTATCATGTGTTTCATAACAAGAAAATAAGAAATCGATCACTGAATAATAAATATAAACTGATATCATTAAGGGAATTCGAATTACGCGAAAATTCGAGTAACTGGAATTTCTCTGGCACGCATTATTCGCGTAACCAATTTGGCAACCATATGCTACAAGCATATTCGTTTTATAGCTTTACTGTATCAATATTTATGATAAACATTTTTTCGGGCTTGTTACGAAATGTATATTATTTTATTCATAGTATTCTTGATATTAATAGTGTATTTATGTTATTACATTGAAATAGCATTGGGGCCATTGATAGTTGTTGACGCATCTTTTATCGAGCATTAATGTAGTTTAAAATTGTTTAATTTTTTTTTTTTTTTTTTTTTTTTTTTTTTTTTTTTTTTTTTTTTTTTTTTTTTCGTTAGAACGGCCTGGCCGTATCGACTTATTTTACCACGTAGCCGGATAGTCAGTCCTTGCTACGGGGGATTGGCCCGGATGGGATTTTGGTCCGGTCCGTTCGTGTGAAGACCGGCTCCGCTACCATCACGCCACCGGGCCGCCCTGTATTGTATTGTATCAATTTTATTGTATTCTGTATTGTATTGTGTATTGAAATTGTATTCTGTATTGTAATTGTAACAATTTTAATATATAAAATTTAGTAAAAATAAACTAAAACCCATTTTTTGTTCGATTGCAATATACACAGCATATACAAAACACTGCATCTTTCTGCAATTACAACAATTATTTTCACGTGCATAAAACCAAGTGTGGCATAAATGTTGTACCAGCTACCAGCATCGACATTACTATCTGGCTATGTATGCTTGTTGTTCATTTTTATCACATAAACGGCAAGTGAAAGAAATTTAATAATTGAGCAAAATGAACCCCATCCCAATCCGGTGCCATCTGTTTCAATTGCTTCTATCTTAATTGTTCTTTGAACCGTGGCAGCAAAAAAAAAAATCCCGCAACAGAACAATGCAACAATAGTACAAACACTAAACTGGCACAGCACTGCCAAAGGACGATGTATGGAGGTGTGGAAAAAATACGAAAGTAACATGTTAGGACATATGTTACCGACCTCGTGCCAACAATAGCTGACCAACGTACGGTTAGCGGTGGTTTGTGAATTAGTTGCCTCGTTGGCAGTGTGGCTATGATTGTGACTACGTTTTTGTCTTTTTGTGTTCTTCGTGTTGTTTCTACACTAGTGCGAACGAACATAATTAACTGCTGACGGATATATATTGCGTTTAAAGTAAAAAAACGGCTGCAAAAAGTGCTTTTATTATATTTTCTTATATTATTTGTACCATTCGAATTTTGGCAATGCGACAATGAAATGTTTCCCATTTCTGTATGTTGCATTCGGCAAAGCATTTAAAATAGTGCACAAAAGGCACTTAATGCGTGCAGTACCATTATGACACTTCAGATGTCCATTATACGATAATGCATAATAAATGGCCAACCAACGACGGTTCGGCGTTGCTGGAAAATTCGATTCAAACGCATTTGCAACACTGCATTGCGGTTGGCTTAAGGCTTGTTCGGTTGGAAAAAGGGCTGTGTCTCGATTTGAAGATTTATGTTGCTGAACGCGGGAAATAAGGTAGAAATCGATCTCAAAAACCTATTTTCCTCAATAATGTATAGTTAAGGAGTGTATATTGTGATTTACTTCATATAATACAACTCCAAAGGGTGGGAAAACAAGGTTGAATTGCTTATTTTTTTTTGTTCGATAGCTTAAGTTATGTTCGCAGCATAATGACTTTTATTCTACCATAAGTACATTTTTCTGCTTCTTATTGAACCGATAAAACGCCGTGTCATGCTTGTCATCTTTTTTGAGCGAGCGTATGCAAACTTCCTTTCTATTTCTATTTTCCCTTTCCAGGGGAAATAACACCCTGAAGCTGTGCTCATGGAAGCTGAAAGCATTCTAGTTGCCTTAAGAGGAAAATGGGGCATCGTTCTTTTAATTTTGATAAAGTGTTCCATCGGGTTCGTTGCACTTTTGCAACATAGAGCTGAACCTGTCAGCAACGAAGTAAACTCATTTGTCTGCTTCAACGGCGAAGGATACTTTGCATCAAAACAAGAGAAGTACATAAACAAAGCAAAAACATTGTAACAAAAGATGATTATAACTGACTTTGAAGAGTGTATGAAAATGAAGGAGAGTTTTACAGAATTAAAATTTAGTTTAAAAATAGCGAAAAATAGATCATTTTTGGAATCACATAAAAGGTATTGGAAAAAATACTATGCTTTTAATGAGCAAAAGCAATGAGTAAATTTTAAAAGAAGGTGAAGTATAAAAAACACACACTTTGGCAAAATCAACCATTAAACAATCAACACAACAACGACTCGCTCTCAAGCAACTTCGTTATATTAGCATATCTTCCTTCTCCGGACAAGAACAACCTCTTCAATCCGCGAATGCCGAATGACTGAACAGCCATTTGTAGGAATTTAGATACATTTCCCCTTCAACCTTGAAACGGAACAATAAACGATGTTTCGCCCCATCGGTATCGGAGCATGCGCATAACTACGCTAGCAAAGGAACGATTACTCCCCGACCGATCCTTTACTTGTTGCGTGGAGATTTCTCCTCCCGCACGACATTAGATCACATTCGACGCCACAACGAAGGACATGTGTTTCGGTTTCGTTCCATTTCCTGTCTGCTTTGAACACTGCTTAAGTAGTCTGTTTGTCATTTAAGGATGCTACACCTACTCAGCAAGCAGGTGATAGTAGTAAGCGAGACGCTTGAAGTGTCTTCTGGAATAATCGTTCATGTGGACTGATTGTGCGGGTTGTTTGGGTTATGTGATTTAGATTTAAAAGAGTGAAGATATATTTTATTAATTATTAAAATGAGAACATTTTTTCAAATAACTACCATTTTGCTTCATTTAAAAACAACACTTCATCAGTCAAATATTTTTTTTAAATCTAATTTAACTACTTGTCATGTCCGTTCATCAACCCATTTCCTTCAAATTACACAACCAACAGGAAAACACTTGGTGCTTCATCTTGTTCACTGCATTAATGCTTCGGTTCCTTTAAACTTCTTCTTCTCATTTCATCACTGTCTACCTGTGTCTTGGTTGCGTTTTCGCCGTGACGCTTCCCCCACCATGGAGCCATTTTACATAAATTTAATGCTCACTTACTACAGCTCGAGTGGCGCACTTCTGGCAATCGATGAGTACCGTGTAAACATTCGTGCCAAGCAGTGGGATTGCATCCTTGGCGCAAGCTAAGGACCACCACAACCTCCTCCAGCCCGTGCGAGTGAGCGTGATAATTGGTTTTCGGTTGATGCACGATGATGCTCAAGTTACTTACCGTCCACGGTGCACGCTCCGTAAAGGTGGTGGATCATGACAGCGAAAATTATCTACCTTCCTCTTCCGGTTCTTCTCGAGATTCCTTGAGAGAGGATTTGTTTTTTGAGTTGTCGGCCTAACGGACCATGATGTTATGAGTTTTCGAAAATGGTGCTGCACAGTGTGTTCGTCTTACGGTTTGTTTACGCTACAGTAAGTATGATAGAAGATTCTATTATGTGATGATAAATATTAGCGTACAAGCAACGGGTATGAGACAGCTTTAAAATGGTTGGAGGCCGCATTGTGACAGTGGTGTATTTCTGAAGTTTGGGTATACGTAAGCTATAGGTGTCCTAGGTATACGGCTGAAGAAGAGTCCTGTTTACTTATAGGATCGGTCGGTATTATTCTGTATGCGTGACCGATCCCATTCTTGACTATCATCACTTTTTTTCAGAAAATTTGTTAAGACCAAGTTGTAAATTCTCGATTAAAAATACAAATATGTGAATAAAAGTAATTATTATTAATTATTTTTATTATTTAGTAATTATTTTATAACTAGTAATCTTTTTTTTTTACAAGTTTTGGGCAAGTTTTGCCAAGACATAAGACAAAACACTATTTAAAAGTGTGCTTTTAAATATGTATTGCTTTTGATCTATCTTTTGATTTTGAAAAATCTACAAAAAATAAAAATACATAAATGTTACACGCTGTACTATGTGTCATTAGTTTTTTGTAACAAAATGTTCAAAGATTCAAAAATGTTTAAGGTACTCTGGAAGCATTTCATGATTTATATAATTTGAGTTACAGATGTGGTGAAAATATTGTACACAATTTTTACAGAATCAGAAAAGATACATTTGGTTTTCAACGGCATCCGGTAGATTCATGCATTTTTATCGGCAAATCAAATTGTCTTCCATTTATTTCGTCCAAAAACGGTAACGTTCCTATGCACCCCTGCAAGATAAAATAAATGATGAAAAATTCATGAATATTAATTGTACGATATCAAAGCGGCGCATTATCTCACCGAAGGGATCAGTAATTATCGCAAACCACCATTTAGGGGACCGGTTTCGAGTTGCATCATGTAGGACAATGTACGTTGACGCCGCCTAGACACACGCTGCAGCGATTTAAGTTTGTCGTAAAACAAATCCTCCCGAGTATTTAGTTCCCCTTGTTTGGGTGCTCTCGGGAGTAAATTTGAAACCGATGATAAAAAGGGGATAAGATGTATGACATCATTCTACCACACTGGAAAAGGAAACAGCTTAATAAAAGGCACAACACATAATCAACTATTGTGTAGCTAAAATACTTCATTTTTCCAACGAAAAAGAGCTATTCTAGGTACCCTAAAGGGAGGATCTAAATTGCAGTTACTTATATCACTCTTTATTTACTGAAGTAGTGCTTGTCATCACGGTTTCTCCTTCCGAATCGTGCCGAAATCGTCTGCATGCTAATTTATTCGTCCGCAGTATTACAAACGAACACAAACCAGCGCGTGCACCTTCAAAAACAGGTGCATTAAATTAAGCCATTAAAGTAATTTTCCAATTGGTACGTAATACGTTGGACATTTACATGCACACATCCGCTCCCTTAGTGGGCAGCAGCGTAACGGTGGTCCGTCTTCTACCATATTAAATAACCCCATGTGGAATGGTTAATTTTGTCAAAGAGCTTGTTCATATTTCTCACCACACAATGTTTGTCAACTCAATCGCTACACACAGGACCATAACTCAACACCTAGGGATGATAGCGGCGTGACGTGGATCCTTGGTGCTTATTATTGGTCCAGCGTTTCTTACGCTTCCGATAAAAAACACTCGATTTGGCGTGTTTGCCCATCGTTTATGCCGCGATGATTAACACGCTGGCGTCACGGAAACCCGAACAAACCAATAATTCAGCGTCGCCAACATGGGGGGAGGCGATAATCGGCTCATATGATGATGGTGTTCAGAAACTCCCAGCGTTAGGTGGGCCGTTTGCTGAAAAGTTTAAAAAAGCCTTCCTAGAAGGTGGTATATGGAGGGTTTATAGGGTGTGAAGAGGAGGTATGCATGGTCGTACTTTAAACATTCACCCCACCACTTATGATACATATCACAACGATTTCTTCACTCAACCTTGATTGTTAAGGCTTAAAGCACTCGCCCCAACAAAGCTCTGCTCGCATTTCCGAGCAGCTCAGTATGGTGGTGTCTCTAGAAGCTATCAAAATTTATCAAAATAGCTAAACTTTTGTTTCCTATCAACACGCTGCTTCTTATGTACATCCGGCACCACCCAGTTCCGAGCGTTCCATCCGAAAAATCCACGTTCGAAAGTTATCTCATTAAAAACAAACCCTCGAAACAGTCAAACAAACCGCGTCTTGTCTTCGCTGGAAATTGTTAGCTGATATCATAGCGCACAACCTCCAAAAACCGAACCGAAGGTTTGAATGTTTCGCCCGTTATATTGTGCCCAATTGTTTGTTCCGAGTTTCGTCCAAGGAAATTGCCAGAAATTGAAGAGGATGGTGGGGTGCAAGTACCGACAAAGAAAAAACAAAAGCTGGCAAAGTTTGTCTGTTTTGACTTCATTGCTAGGATATCCTAGCAAATGGCCTGGCGGTGGCTGGTTGGAGTTTTTGTTTGGCGGATTGATCAAACCAAATATTTGTTTCGTTTGTGCGGAAGTATTGCGAAGATTCGGTCCCATAATGTAAAGTTATTCTCGTCCATCAATCCGTCGTGCTGCAACAGTTGGAAAAAAGTTTCTTTTATTTTGCGTATTATGTTACTAAATAACAAGCTAGTGCGTAGGACATATATTTTTTTTAATTTGTATATTGTTTTCTATAAAATAAAAGAATAGATAAGTATTTCAATAACACATTCCATCAAACTCTACAATTGCGGCTCATTAAATGGTTGTGATGGTTGTGACATGTCAATTTCAATTAATGGTTAGAGAATTATTGTTCTATTATTGAACCTTTTTTTATATTTCTTTATCAACCGTTTCACTTCAACACTTCCCTGTAAAATGTAGAAAATATTGCCCACAAAAATGCCATTACTCGACAAAATGAGTTTCGGAATAGTTCAGAACCCTGTGGGAATTGTATCTTTCTGCACCAACTCGCTTTGAAATGTGACACTGTGCAGAAAATCGTTACAAAAACATTATTACGTTTGCCATTATCCTAATCTTTTCGATGGTGTTGTTGCTATTAGTGTGCGAAAACCCCCCTCAGCGACACAGCGAGAAGGTAGCAACGATCCTGCACAGCAGCAATTGTCCATTTTTCTGCCTCGCAACGGGCAAGGATGCGAGAAAAGTTGGCTGTGACTTTTCACTTCTTTTAAGTATCGATGGCAATCCAATTTTCTGCTCGTTATGAAGAAATGAAAAAAAAATCGAGCATTGTGTAGAAATAATTCGTTGGAAAAAATGGTACGTGTGCTTGTGTGTAATACGAAACTTTTCCACTTATCCGCGGAAAGTCTTTTGAGTAGTCAGAATGCCATTGGGTTTTATTTTGCTGTGCTGCCCGTTTCGTAATCCATTAGACGCTACACTTTTAAGGAGCGTTTTGATACACACGCTGGCCGAGCTGTTGAGGTGTGCAGTAATTTGCTATTAACTATTGACAAGTTTGAAAAGGCTATTGGTCCATTTCATTGCAATGGTGGTCTTGAAAGGACACATTCTATGGCAGAAATGGGTGCATTTTCAAGGTTAGTATTAGAAGAGACTAGCGGAAAACCGGGCATTTTTAACCTATGCCACCTCTTTTATCAAATTACTTCTTTCTATTATTACTGGTCACTACTTTTCACAGTTTTGATGAATATATCTATGGATTAATGTTTGTCAGTAACACCTTTCGTAAAATGCACATCAAAAGTACATCTGAAATGGAATGCATTATTTCGACGCTTTTACAGCTAATGTTTAAAAGGTAATGTTTTTTTTTATTTCCATTTAGTATTCCTTACAAAAATGTTAAAGTGTCTTAAAGTAATTGAATTAAAAACAATACCTTGCTAAAGAATTAACGAAGCTGGGACTTTATAGAACTTATATCGTTCAAGTTTTCATGCGCCTCTGAGAAAACCGCCTCGAGAGAAAGATGCTCAGAAGTATTTTTGGCCCCGTATGTGTCGAAGGACTATGGAGGAGCCGCCACAATGACGAGCTCTATGAGCTGTACGGTGAACTTACTGTCGTACAGCGGATTAGACTCGCCAAGCTCCGTTGGACTGGTCACGTCATGAGGATGACACCGGACGACCTAACCCGTAAAGTACTTTTAGATCGTCCACATGGACAGAGGAGCGATGGCGTTGATACGTCCGCCAGGAGGGCCGGGATAATGGATTGGCAGACGAAGGCGCTCGACCGTGTGCGGTTTAGAGGACTCCTGCAGCAGGCAAAGACCGCGAAGCGGTTGAAGCGCCGGATAAGTAAGTAAGTTGCTAAATGAACAGTTCAACCATTGGCCAAATCTCTCATCAATTCACACTTCTGCGTATTGAAGGCTGAATTTGTGATCATCTTTTATTTAATGCATTTGTCCATCACTATGGCAACATCATATCAACTTATGTGAATCGTTATAATTGTTTTTCTCATTTTCCTAGAATAAATTAGAATAAGAGGTGTATTTCTTACATTACTTACTTTTTCATGAAATATCACTACACCAAATGTTTTCACCTCTTTTTTTCATGTGTATTGAACAGTTTTAATTTGTTCATTACCTCTGTGTTTTAACGGTTTTTATTTAATGGGTTAATATTTTTTATATTCTGTTTATTTTTTTAGTGTTGATAACTTATAATAGTAATGATAAATTAAATAGTAGTTTAATACCATATTTTGTTTAGTTTTACCCATTTTCTCTCCAAGCATCCCTGAAATAAAAAGAATTTTATATGTATAATGGGGACGCCCAGTGATTTGAAGGTAGCAACAAGCGGTCTTTACATAATTTGCGATGTTGGCACTTTAATACAAATGATGATCAAAGTAAAGCAATTAAAAAACATATTGCATTAAAAAAATATTACTCGATCTTAACGTTCCGATCTTTGGAGGATTAATTTTCGCACGGGCTACGCAATTACGAACACGTTGGGTCGTGTTAATGCCTGGTCAATTCCTTCCAAATGAATCCTTTTTAGAGTTTTGAGACCCATTTTTGCTGCCCATTTGCGTCAACGACTGTCATTGCTTGTTATGGACGGCAGGAAGCCTAGCCGTGTGCTCCGTGACGTTCGTACTCGAGGATTGCGTGTCGAGAAGACATTTCACACACGCATCCGGACACCGCATCCGTTGTTTGTCGAGGTGGGCAAATGGGAAATTTCAGCCCCGATTGCACAAGAAGCCGAGTAGTGAGGTGTCGTGTTGTGGTGCTGGAGGTCCTTGGGATATCGCACCGAACCGCAAGATGGAAAGACAGGCAGGCTCAACACCGAAGGCCGAGTGAATTGTTTTTGTTGCGTCTTCCGTGCCGTGCAAAGGATTGGCCAGATTGGAAGGGATTCCCATGTTTATGGCATTTCATTGATGATTAGAGAAATTTGATAAGCCAACTAAAGCTTCGCCAACAGAATCGATACGGTGCCTTTTTGTGTTGGGGGTTGGATTCGGCCACGATTCGGCCACAAGCAAGCAAAGAATGGTTGACGTTGTTTATCTCGTCGGCAAATCGATTGTTGGCGGAGTTAATGCTAGGCCGTAAGGCGTTGGCATTACTTTCATTAAGCTTTAGATTGGTTTAGCACTTTGAAAGGATAATTTCAGAGATTAACAAAAGGAGCATAAGAAGTGGGCGATGGAACCAATGGCTCTTTTAACATGTTTAAAATTATGAAAAGTATAGAAACTATCTAAAGAAAAATTGCAACACCGTACTATTAGTCGCTTTTAGAGGAAACTCTCCTCCATCTATTTATTTTACACACACCAGTCATATTGTCAACCCAACTCCCATTAACACCTGACAACCTCACCCGGTTTGGCCAGGTAACCAAAAACCGCACGGTGACTTTTCTTTCCAGCAAAGAGGAAAGAGTTGTCAACCTATTTCTGAGCACCCGGAACCGGATCTCATTTCTCGTAACAGTCGCTGCTCGGTCTGACGATTTTCCTTTGTTTCAGATGGTGCACATTATTCAAGGAGGGAAAACCGGTCAACCCTCTCCGTCCAAAGCTGAGCACGGTGTATCGTTCGGTTTATGAAGTTTTGGTCAACCGATAAGGGACGGTGTTGAACATTGAGTGAAAGGAGCTGTTGAATGGCAGTTTCGACGAAACACTCTGCACCGCAGTTCCGCCCCGATCGTACTCCAGCGCTGTTGGTGAATGTTTCGTTTAAAACAATGTCGTGAAAAATTCAAAATTAATGATGATTGTACCCACACACACACATACAGTACAGCCAACAAAACGGTGTGCAGCACACTGTCCATCATTCCCAGCGTTCGGTGGTTTAATTTCTGTTGGGAGGGTAAGAAAAACTGGTTAGGAATAAATGAAAGTTGCTGCAAACTGCTGGTGTACTGTTTTCGACCAAGCGGGATGAAGTTTTAATTTGGTGTGGCTCGGTGAAGTTTCCGTTGTTTCGTAGGTGTCGAAAAGTTGGTAGACGAAAACGTGTATTTTATTTTGCACTATCCGGTTGTCTAGAGCGATTTGAAATGCTGGAATGGGTACGAATGGGTGTACGAATGTTTTGAGCATTTTTGGCTGTACCATTTGCAAAAGATATCATATTAATGCTCTAAAAATCTAATATGCATTTGATCGTACGCTTTGTTAACTTTAAGCTTTTTTCTTGACAGTAAAACAATGGTAATGTATTGCCATTGTGTGAAGGTTTCATCGGACCAGTTTAGCAACCATTTTGGTAGGCATAGAAATGTGGCTTCCCAAAGCCGGAAAAGTGCTCCATTTTGCGTCCAACATCACATCATCGGTGGAAAACTCACGTCAGTTGCGTTATGGTGATAAAAGCTAAAGCCAAAACATAGACTCCGGCAGCGGTACGAGAGTGCCACCCAGGCCTCAAAGGGATCATTTTCCCATTCAACCCTTCGAGGTCAGTCCGGGGGACCTCGGATGGAAGGAGCAACCCAACGCAGAAAGGATATTTTAAAAGGATAGAGTCGGAAAAACTCGAAGATCCGTTCAGCTGCACCAGAGGAAGGTGAATTTCTTGTGAAAAATGGCACGTCTCGGCTTTCGGATGTGACAACCGAGCCTCATTATTGATATTAATTTTTAACTAACACCTTTAGCATTGGCCGCTTGGCAAAAACAAATTGTCCGTTCGTTTGGCGTTCGAATATCTAACGATAGCGTGCCGTATCTGTTTTCTGGGTCGCTTAATTAGAGAAGGTCTTGCTTTCCTTAATACTAGCTTTGTGTGTCACACTCCTCATTATATTGCATCTTCCGAAGGGAAGGGAAGGTCTACTCTTTATCAATCGTTTTCCTTTTAAGAAGAAATTGGCACACTAAAGAACATACTTTTATGAGTCTAGGGGAAATTGTAATTTTTATTTCTAACGAATTGTGAAATTACATTATGCAATCGCGGGAGCAGTAAATTCGTCTCGTTTAAAAGTTTCGTAACAGACCGAGCAGTAAGCACAAAACAAGCATATGATTAAACGTGATGTCGATGTCATTAGACCGTCATTACACAGTCGCTTAACACCGTTTGCGCGAGTTTTTCATCGACATTCCATTCGAACATTGACAGCTGAAAAGCGTCACGATTTGACACCACCAGCCATGGTACGTGCGATTTGATTAAAGTTAAATCACAAACAGAACTTTGTGAATCGGTGATGGGAGGAGTTTGTGTGCATGTTTGGAAAAATAAATCCTAATTTCTATTCAAATTGCTTCATTGTACATTCGTGTGCGACAAATTTCCCCGATACGCGTGACATAGCGGGTTGACACCCACTTGCTGCAGACGAAATGCTGTGTTGAAGCGTTACAGTGATGCGGAATAAATTACTTTAAGGTATGTAAACTTTATGGTGTATAAATTTATAAACTGATTTTAATTGTCTTAATTTCGAAGTAGACATTCCCTCAATAAGACTTTGTAGTTGTATGTTGATGAAAATTGATTACAGTATCACTCATTCCATACTTTGACGTGCATAATTTGATGAACGAGCTTCGAAGGAGAGAGTAATTAGGATGCTGGCCTCTCTCTACCTAATCTACCTAATCAGATTGTGCCCGTTTAACTTTCGGAAGAAGCACCTGGTTTTTCTTCATTCTATTAACATTGAACTTTTAACATTGCTTAAAATTCTTCCTACGTTTCAATTATATCAGTCACTTTGAAATATAGATATAATCAACAAAAAAACCTTTGCAACAGTTATGAAATACCACACGAAACAAACGAAAACAATGCACCGCTTTTTGTGTTCGCAACATTATGTGCCATAACTCGGGCCATAAAAAGGGGCATAATTGTTGTTCGGTAAAACCGGCGCTTGGCAAATGATAAATAACCCTCTTCGCTGTGAGCCTTGGAACTGGTGGCTGTTTTGTTTTGTTTTTTCATGCCACTCATTCTCTTCTCCTTGCCACCCTGCCATAAGTTAACAGTGTCGCTTTACCACACAACCGGTACGCCCAAGCTAATAGTGGGAAATATTAGTGGTAGTGCATCGTGGTACGCTGCTGTGGAGTTTACTGTGGGTGGCTAAATTATGTGACATTCGGAATGCCGGTGGACATCCACTATCAGCCAGTGGTTCAATGTAAAATTACTGCCGGAGAGCAAAAACAGTGCAACGGGTATTGCAGATTGGTGATTGGAATTTTCAAACTATCCAAACCCAAAAAAAAAACAGGCATTGTAAAATGTTGTTCAATTGTGTTTCATATTCAATTGAATGCAAAAACGTTAAAATTCTATCCGAATAAATTATGCTATGCTAAACCGCGTAACAACCAGTATGCTGCCTGTTGCTGTGTGGAACATGATGCATCCACCAAAAAAAAAACGACACTGATATAACATTTTTTAGAACAAATGCAGGAAAAGTCCCTGTGAGGATGCCAGGGATTTTGGGGGGAAAATGTATTTTGCATTGTTAGTCCATCCGTTCGATACTCGCATACTTTATGAGCGCATGATAATGCGTAGTAAGTGATAAAAAATAATATCCCAAACAAATGGCTCGACCAGGCCGAACAGCGTTTTTGTTACACGCACGCGATGATTGATGATCTGGACGGTTTGGTATGTGTTACACAATGTGGAAATAGAGCCATTCAAATTTTATACATTCAATGTTTAAATTTCATTGAAACTTCCATCATCCGAGGAGACAATTGAAGTATCAATGGCTGCGTGTGATAACTAAATACAAGAGTTTATAAAAAATTATTTGTTTTCCATAACTCTCAAAAGATAGAATTTTAATTCAAATTATACATTGAATTTATTGTACTTATGTTAGTGTTCAAACTAAAACACAAGCGCATAAAACAACAGCTAATTAACTATTATGTTATGTAATAATGTCATAAAATTCTTAATTAGCAAATATGTGTTTAAAATGATATAAATAATCGATGTTGATGACTTTCTATTGCAAGTTTTTTTTTGTATAATTCTCTATCGCGTGTTACCAACATTTAGAAAGAAAATAAGTACCATAACTTCAAGTATCTATTCTAAACCATTTAATACGGCAATTAAACTGTTGCAAGCGAAGAAAATCGATATTCTTTATAGCAGTACAGTAGTTCGTAGGACATTGGGTAAATCAATAATCAATCGTAAATTATGAATAGTGATCGGGAGCTGGTACGAATGAATGTGCTTACAATGGCTTAAGAACCGGGAAACATTCTGTCATCACTAATGCTGCAAATTGATCCAATCATGGAACGTCAAAGGGGTGGCTCTTTCTGTTGGTTGCTGATCGTATTTGCATCGCATCGATCGCCTTTTGCAATGAATATCTCTAAGTAAACTCTACTTTTCATTTATCAGTTTTATTTTACAACAATTTCAGGACATTTTCCACTCGATAATTCTAAATTTTATGATTGTTCTTTATCCGTTTATCCGTTCTTTACATCTACTGTTTCAATTCGATCGTCAGATTAGTTCATTCCAATAAAATCATATTTTAAAAAGTGATTTTACCTATGTAGTGTATTTGGTATACACTAAATGTACTTAAGTACCGGGCCGGTGGTGTATTTGGTAGGGTCGCCGGGCTTTGATAATAAATAAATAAATAATAAATATTATTAACGTGCGAGAACTGGATGTGTTTCACACATCGTACAGATTCCTGTGGTCCACATCACTTGTTGGATATGTCTTCTTCGTACTACGCGTTTCGGATTTAATATACATTGATCCCTTACCATGGGTCGGGGAAATCACAATGGTAAAAGAAAAGTGGACTTTACTCAGCCAGATCCAGTTTAAGCCTGTCTGCCAACACGTTGATGCTTTATTACATATCCGTAAGTTCGAGTGTGACATGTGCTTTGGTTCGACGCCTTTGTTCCTTCTTGGGCGGAACCTAACTTAAGCTGACCTATTTTCTCACGCTAGAGTTCTTCCTTTGGTTGCGTGCGCATGGTTTGTTTTTCACCAACACCTCGTAAGCAATTTGGGCTTGGGTCAACAATGTATGCCGATGTGGCTCAAGTGCACCGCTAGCACTTTCCTTGTACTTGAAACGTCAAGCGCTTTGTTCATGTTTAGCCTCACTGACCTGCGTTTTGTTATTTATGATTTACTACATTATCGTGGCCCTTGGTACATGCGGTTTGATTTACGCACTTGCCCTTCTCGCAATCGGAATCGGTGTTTCCCTGTTTTCTTTCTTATGAGGGTCGCTTACATGCCTGTTCTGTCTTCCCTTTTCCTAAGATATGATGTGTTGTATGGTTTTTGTTAGTTTTTCTGAAGTCTGTTTTTGGTCAAATATCGGCTTTATTTAAAATTGTATAGCAGATTCCATATTAATTGCTACAGCGAGACCGACTACCCAGCTACGGATAGATGAAGTCAGTGAAAGCCAGTGTAGAATACCAGCTCAAGGGCACCATTGCTGAACGACAAGTTCGTTATTGTTGCATTGAAAATAAGAAACAAATAGGGTAAAACTACAATGTGAAACTAAATATTAATAGAGATGCCTTGGCTTGGACGCGCCAGAACCGTTTGGACTGTCTGAGCTAGATACTACTCAACCAAACCATTTGTTTTCTCATTTCAAGAGTTTTGAGAGTCCTCTTGCCCAAGGTAAGGCCAGAACGTCTCAAACGTTTCCCAGTAAGATATACCTCTTCAAGATTTTAAAAATCGCTTGGACGATCGACAGTAATTTAAGTAATTGGTTATCGTAAACCCCGAAAAGTATCATAGCGTGTGCACCCTATACGT
Source organism: Anopheles marshallii (assembly GCF_943734725.1). Lineage (NCBI taxonomy): Eukaryota > Metazoa > Arthropoda > Insecta > Diptera > Culicidae > Anopheles > Anopheles marshallii. The sequence continues at coordinate 54,036,532 of NC_071327.1, forward strand.
GGACAGATATGGTTCGCAAATCTTAAATGGTGTCCGCGAATGATAATACACCAGAAGGTTGTTGTGCCGGTAAAGCAGTACCGATGTAATAGTGATTGAGCTCATTTTCGTGTGCCATATCATACACTGTCCTCTTTGTTCTTGTGATCAACCTCAAGCACGCATATTATCGTTAAAGTTTTGTCGATCAGTAACAATCTTGTGACGTGTATAATATGACGCAGTTTGTTGAGTTTGTACAAGATTTGGGAGGAACATGTACATATGTCTACAAGATATACGTAAATGGACATGAACTATGTCCAAAACTGACGAACACCACTCAGCTGCGTTTGAGATGAAGAAGCTCAGAAGGGTTTTTGGCCTCGTATAGGTAAGGCCAATGGAGGAACTGTTAAAATTACGAACTCTCTGAGTTTTAGGGCGACCTGGTGGGATGATGGTGTGAAGAGGCGCCGTTCTTCACACAAACGGACCGGACCAAAATCCCATCCGGATCAATCTCCCGTAGCAAGGACTATCTGGCTACGTGGTAAAATAAGTCTTGTAAACCAGAAATGGCAGACTTGACCTAGTAGCTCATTATGCCAAGAAGAGAGAGAGAAGAGAGAGACGAGTTGTACGATGAACTCACTGTCATATAGCGAATTAGTCTCGCTAGGTTCTCATGCTGGTCACGTCATGAGAAAGATACCGGACGATCTAGTCCGTAAAACCCGATTAGGTCGTTGGACATGGACAGAGGAGACGTGGTGGTATCAAATCGAAATGAAGTGATGGCGTTGATACGTCCGCCAGAGAGACCGACATATCGGATGGACTGACGACGGCGACATCACCTAAAGCGATTTGCAGGATTCCCGCAGCAGACCACGACCGTGAAGCGGTCGTAGCACTGGACAAATAAGTAAGTACAAGTAATTAGCAAAACTAATCCATCTATTTCAAAGTACCTGTTTTATATCAAATAGTTCTATAAATCTTTATTTTTGAAATATTGTATTGTGTAACAGTGAGACAGATACAGATATCTTGCATTCCTTAAACTTTCCCATTTGCTGCACTTATTGTGCGAAAACTTGAGCCAAACTTCCAAAAGCACAAACGATGCCAAGAAATTCCATGAGGCTCATGAAGCATCATCAGCATTTTCCAGCGAACAGACAGCTTTCCCGGATGTCACCGGATAGTGACACGCACCAGCAGCAGTGGCTTGAGTTGTGACGTTTTCACACCGTCATCTACCACCCAGCAAGGTCGGGCTGCTCGAATGGCATCAACCCGATCCCAACCGGGTTGCGTTCTATTGCAAGACATGCATCTGCGGTGATGCATCATGTATCCCGCGATGGTATGTTTGTGATGGCAACCGCTTAAAGCCTCTCCAAAACCTCGCCATGCAGAGAGACAGCCGATGAAGCCGTTGCACTCGGTGTCAGCTTGGTTGGTTCGGTTTTGCAAAACGGGTACGATTTATTGCAACGGGACACTTTTCGTAACGTGGCGTACCATCGCACCGTGCTGTCCCAACTGCTGGCACACCCGTTTGACGAACATGATGCGATAAATTTAAGACCACAGCCAAGTTTACATCCCTGCATCGGGTGGCACCATGCTACACGCCAAACGATCAAACTTTAAATGCAGTCTCGAGTAGAGCGATGACATGTTTATAGTGTTTCAATAAAATAGGGAGATTGATTAGAATTAAGAAAAGTTTGATTAAAGCAGAAGAATTTTAATATTTTGTTTCTTATATTCGTATCTTTGCGTCGATTGTCCAAATTGATGTGTAAGTAACATTGTGGCAAGATAATGTTCCAATTTCCAAACATCAAACACATTCCTCGTGAAAGCTTTTCGTACTGGTCCTTTTTTCGTGCCATACGCTCGCATCAGACACCAATCTCCCAAGGCAGTGGTAAAAACACAGTCAAACGAAACCAATTCATCCAATCAAGCAGTGCAACCTTTTTCCTCGTTACTTCAGAGTGACTCCGAGCTTATCGGCAGTATATTTTGCGGTGTAAGCTTATCGGCCGTAAGATCCTGCGAATGTGCGCCGTTCCGCAAGCAGCAGCTTGCCGAATCCGAGCAGTAAACGCCACGTCAGCATCATTATCATCATCACGCGGGAGAAACAGTTTCAGCGCAAGAAGCTAACCGAGTCGATCGTGTTGCGTTTTTTTTCTTTGCTGTTGTAGTTTGTTCCTCTCACCCTACAGCACACGGGAAATGCATTAGCCCGAGCTGGAGGGAAAAACTTACAGGTTTTACTCCACACTTCCCTCCCGCACGCCAAACATTTTGGGGTGACTTTCATCTGCATCCATGCTTTTATGGAGCGCGCACACGGTACGAAGAACGCCCGCGTCATCGTCGTCATTAGCCGCTGGAGCGAAACCATTGCATTGCAAAATAACGATTTGTGTGTGTGTGTGTGCCGTACGATCATTGAATCGTTCCTGTCTCGACGGTTAATGTCCTTTGGCGGGGTGGCTGACGATAAAATGTCTGCAGCTTTCTTTCGGTTATCGGAAAGGAGCGACCGTACGACGAACTCTGCGGTTGGGGTAATGTCGGAAGGCGAAATGATCCATTGGATCGTGAATCTTATTTCATGTTTTTTTTGTGCTACAAGAATTCGGATAGATTTTCTAGCTATGCGAAGATGCTAATAGCGTTCGTATGGTCGGTACTTTTTTTTTCTACACAAGTTTGAACTTTGCCTCAATTTCCATTTGAAAAGTAGCTTTTTGTTATTGTTCACTCAAAACGGAATTGCAATAACTACCAAATATCAAACACACATCAGTCTCGAACCAGTTGCAGTTGATGTGAGAGTGTGAGAATTCTCTACCGCAAGGTGCTTGAGCCAAGTGGTCTTGAAGGGAGGTGTCACGAACAGATTCTAGTAGCGGAATCGACAGTGCAAAGCGTAAGGTACCGTAAGGTGAACATTCATTCCATTCGATTTTACAGCTCATCGATCAAAGCTCCGGTATGCATGGTGCACAGTAATTGGCAAGCAGTATCTGCAAACGGCACGGTTCATTGGGTTTGGATTGCAATCGATATGCTATCGTCGATACAGTTGCATGCACCCTGAAGACACCCGCTGGTAGGTGCAGTCGTGTACAAGTGTGGCGTCGAGGTTAGCAATAGAGATCAAATAATTGCCATGAATTAGTCGACTGTGCATTTTTGTCTATAATGGTGCTGTTTGAGCTTCGAGCATTATGCAATAACAATTCATGCGTGGTACATCTGCAGCCAAAGTGCAATCGGGTCGGGATTGTATGATTTTCTTTTTGCCAGTCAGTAACATTCTTTCGGAGAGATGTAATCGTTATCGTTATTCCAGATTTTAAGGGTTGGAACCCTTGCTGTGTCCGAGTATTACAATTAATCATTCATGGAAAGGCTCTTTTTGAGGACTATCTCTGATTTACTCGGTTTTACTGGAAAATCTATATTCTTGTCAAAAATATACTATAACTAAACTATTTTGCACAAACTAAATGTATCTTTTAAGAACAGATTTAAAGTGAGACAAAATCGTATACTTTCATTACATTCCCTCATTATTTGGTGTCTTTTTGTTAATGTTTAGGTTTAACGTCGTCATCGTATGTATCAAAAGGCAAAACTTAAAAGTTCTAACAGTTCTAGCAGGAGAGTAAACTGATTAACCTACACAGTTAATCACTTTATCCATCAGATATTAAACACTTTGTAGTTATTTGAATGTATCGGAATTCGTCTAAATAAATTTTTTTTTCTTAATTAAATTTTTAAATGTTGGATCCTGGTAATATTTGACGAATCGCCAGTGGGTAAGCAGCTCCGAAGAAGGTTCTTGTGAATGTTTGTGTGTTTTGCATAACTCTTGTCTGTTAATACCTTTAAACATTTATACTTTTACACGGAATGAAACTACATAGAAGCTACAATGAAATATTTGGAATGCAACCATCGGGACGATAAAGAACTGAAGGACCCTCACAATCTTAAAATATCTATTTTGAGCTACTGTTGGGCTAACTTTAGAATTTGGCAATATATTTTGTACACCAACGGCAACACCAACACTAACGGGCCGAATAGATAGACTTTATTCAGTTGCAAGAAAATGTCAATGCTTTTACTGCATTTTACTCGTATCTCTTCATATCCTTATCTTCCCACAAAACGGTTTATGCCACATGTCGCCTAACGAACGCTTGTGATGTTGTATTTTTAATAAAACTAAAATAACTTAGTGTGTTTGTGGACAAATCGTAAGGAGAACTTCATTAATTCAGAGTCATTATCATGTTTTAAATATGACTTTTTGACATCAAGGCGTATTTCAAGATAATATGTTGAATACAAGCTCAACACATTTGGAAGTATCGTCCAACGTTTTAAACCCAAATTCTTCAATAAGCAGTTTACAAAAATATTGATTTAAAAAGAAAATCGTGGCGCTTATTTTACCCGCCAATGTGCATCATAACATTGCCCTCTGGAGTGATCTGCTTCGATGTGCAAAAACAGCAAACGCAAACCACACAACACTCCGACGAAAACCATTCAATCGAAATCTTAATGTACATCCCATTATTCATCATAAGCAGACGAAAAAAAAACTATTTCACATGTTGCAAAATTCATGAGACATTGAACTGAGCAAAGTTTCGTCATCGGTTGGCAAATGTAGTTGTAGAGCGGTGTTGTTCCTCGTTTATTGCTCCTTCATCATCGGTCCGTGGCGGAACTTTAGAAGTTCGAAAGCAGTCGAACAATGGCTTGCGCAGGCAAAGCAAGAGATTTGATAGTGATACATTCGATCGTTAGTTAGACGATAAAAACGAATGGCATTTGTGGCCACAAACATGAACTTGGCTGGGAAGTTTCGTCGCACCAAGTTATGTCCCTAATCAATAAGCAATACGTAGTTACTTCCAACCATGTTATACGAGGCAATAAAAGCTGGCTATCATCAGGCGGAAGTTTGTCGATTACTGCTTTATTCTTTTACGTATTCTGAGAAACTATTCATATTTGATGGGTAAGACAGGCATTTGCGTTTAAATTTAATTTGCTTACATTGTAATTGAACCAACCAGCTACTAGACTCTATTGAAGTGCAGAAGACCGGCAACTATGATACTTCCAGTTCCGTAATACCTAAGGGTGGAAAACTTTTTTCATGAACAATCTAATTGAATTCCGAACGGATAATAATTGACTTTTAATTACACCCCAGCAGGTTCACGACGGTGCAGCCCGACGAAGCCATTGATTTTTACCGAAAGGCTAGCAGCCATAGCAGCAGATCACCCCATTACTACGGCAAACGTTTTGGAACGTTTAATGAGCATCCAGTTAATGCACGCTGCAGTCTATTTGTGTGCCGCATGTATCATCGCCAGTAGAATGGAAACGCAATGTTGCAGCCGGGGAAAAACAGAAACAATATCAGAAACCCAACATAAACGAGTCGGATGAAACGAAACGTGGCGCTTCGCCTGGTGAAGGTCAGAACGATTGGTGTTTGCGGATGTCTCATTATGTGTATGTTGGGCTGTGGCATCCGACGCTTTGAAAAGGTTTCGCAAATGTGTCCGGCTCGGTAGCAGGATGGATGGAATGGGGTGGTAAAACACATCGCTTCACATGTTTCCGTTCGCAACAATGCGGTATCCGCTTTTGCAGTACAACTCGAGCACAATTTTCCCCCGTTTTATCAGATAGAAAGAGAGGAAGAGAGACAAATCACCCCCAGCTCATACGCACGCAGATTGACTTTTGTCTTTTTCTTCAATTGCAAAACCAAAAAAGTAAAACAGCACACATCGTTTGGATTCCATTGTGACGTAAAAGTGTCCCATCTATCCAGTATCCGGGTTGACTGCTGATGCTGCTGCTGCTGCTACTAACATTGGCATCGTTGCATGAGCGATGTCTGTCGAAGGCGCTGGTGCACTGTTTTCCCGTTCATACATAAATTATCCGAATTGCTGCACACGATCAAACCGAATGGTGTGGTGAGTTAGCCATTGATCGAAACCACCGCTCGTCCATCCTGCGTGGGATATGGTTGAAATGGACGATAGCTGAACATGCGACAACTTCCTGTCTCGCTGGATGTTACAGTACGCGTGGAGGTGGTACTCGCCATGAAGAGAGAGGGAGGTGACACAGACCAATAAATGAACTGTACTTGATTATTGTTGTGCTGAAGTTTGTGGAATGGTTTTTGGTTACGTTTGAAATGAGAAGTAATAATAAGATGCTATTTTCATTTCAGTATACCAACTGTCAAAGTTTTTGACACAGGCTGCCACTTCATCAGGAACAGAGCTTCGATCGTTTTGACGGAAGAGGGCGCCACCATCGGCGGAGATAAAAAAGGGCTGTATTCGACGATCGGCTTTCTTTGCAGCTGCAGCAAATCGCATCAAAATACAGTTACAAAACGCGGTTTATTTCAATTTCACCATTTTTAGTTTTTATTTTATACATCAAACAAATAATATAAGTATAAACCGAACAGAAGCTCTCACATAATACTCCTACCAAAAGTCAAACCCTACTGCTTTCGGGACGAGTCTTTCTGCACAATCGAGCATTGATTGTTTCCATGGTGAAAACGTTTCACATCATTCGCCCGGTCGCTCACCAACTTAAAGATGTCACCTTTCATTCGCCGCCCGTACAGTTCATGACGTTTGCCGGTATGCAGGATCGGGTTACAATCGAAAGCTGAGTGAGCGTTACAAATTAAATTTCGCATCACTTCCCAGCACTTCCCCGGTTAGCCTGCAAAGTTTCATACATTGAGTGTGGATTGACACGAGGAGAAAAGGAAAATCGTTCCCTCCCGCGTGTAAGGCAGCATGGGAGAAACTGCAGACATTGTAACGTGATAACGAATTTCTTGCCAGTTCGCTTGTCACTCACCAACCTTCCGGGCCAAAACCCGGGATGGGAGTGAAAAAAAAATGCAGGAATTCTTCATTTCCGTCTCGCACCGTACACCGGCGCAACCGTTTCGCTTTTATGTGTCACTCAAGTTTGCCAATTGATTGCGCCCTCCTGATCTCGCGGATCTCGAGATCGGGCGCGCAATAAAATGCATCCATCCCCACAGGCATCGATTGGCGCAAATGTGGGAAATCCCACGGGGAAAATTGGAAGAGCGAAAAATTCTTCTCTGGGGAAAGTATTTTGGGAGTATTTTCGTATCAGAATGAAAAAGAACAGTAAAAATAAAAAGAGTAGTGATAAAAAAGTTCAGTGTAGGAAATACACAACAATAGTATAACAAATACGATTGTAACTGAAGCGACACAAATGTGCCTGTATTAAATTTTGGTCTTCCGAAACGTTTGCCCAAGCTTCCCTGCAGTTGAAACTGTGCCGAGCGAGTGAATAAAGCCCATTATGCCGTGGAAAATCCATTGCGAATCGTTAAGCTTTTGTTAAAGGACGATTATTTCCCACCCGATCGGCGCCCGTCGCGATGTGCAGCGCAGTGGGGAGGAAATTTTCTCTGTCTACAATTGGATTGCAATTGAAAATTAAAACAATTGAACCGAATGCCAGCAAGAGAAAGGGAGGGAGAGAGAAAATATCGAAACCGGATCCGAAATTCCCGACCAAGGCAATGGACCACCATCGGAGAGTGTTATTGTCGGTTGTCTATTAGGAAACTCGTTGTTGATCGAAATAATTCGTTTATTTGCTGAAGTGAAGCATTTCAGTGTGATGCGGCACTGTGTAGGTTTGTGTCGGATGTTATTAAATTGGATGATAATGAAAGCAAACTATTCTTTTACAGTTTATGGTACGAATTTTCCACCCAAATTTACTAAAAACGTGCTAATTTTAAAACTAAAAACTCAATCAAATATATTTAATTCGTTCAATTTATCCTGCGAACGATAAATTCCTATTGAAATCCTTTGCATCATTAATGGTTAATTTCATTCCTCGAGCATTCTACAAACTCTTCCCTCGCTCTATAGGCTCGGCCCGATCGATCGTTGACAAACCTAAATCCCCAATACGCGCCCGGGATACAACCAGCAATGTCGCAGTACGTGAATTAATCATTCCCCAGCAGAGATCCGCGGTACGTAAGATACGGCACGGAAATTATGCAAACGATGCGCCCGGTGCATTCTCACACGGTTGACCCGCACACGACCTCGAATAGTTGCAGCGACCGGCATTTGACCAGCAAACCGGACTCATGCACGTTGTCAAAAAAGGTGCTCACGTGTGAAATTTCCGTCCACCGTCTGTTTGCTGAAGCTTTCGGATAGTAAATCATCAAGGACCGTTTTCGCTACCGGTTTAGCAGCAGGATTAGGCAGATTGTGCTAGATTCAACCGGGGGCCTATTCAACACATTGGTCGCTGTTGGCACACCGCTTGCTTGTGGATGGTTAGCATTAAAGTTGATGTGTAATAGTCGCTATTCCATGGAACTCTTTAATAAGTAGGTAATGTGAATGCCATAATGATAAAAGAAAATATAAGAAAAAGTCAATTTCAGAACTGTTTGTATTATAAGATGAAACTAGCTTGGATTAGCTCCGGGTGGAGTTAAACATGCTTTAATGCATTCATGAAAACCAATCACAAAAATATTGCAATACTGCACCGCGCATTGGTCGTTGAGAATGCAAAACATAAATTAACTTATCAGCAACCAGAAACTTTATAAACAGTGATTTATGATTCTTGACCCACTTTTGCGCGAGCGTTTGTCTGTTTATTTTTTTTTAAGCAACTGGAACTGAATAAAATGCTTGTTGTCATGCTTCCAAAATAGTTTCAGTTTTCGCTACGGCAAACTGCAAAACACAGCTCATCCATCATCTGCAATCGGATGAAAATTTCGATTTTCTTTCAAAAAGCAAAAAAAAAAGAAACGTTGCAATACAAGCAAAAACGATGGCTGGAAGGTGGGTTAAAGAAGGAAAACAAATTGACGAAACTAAATTCTTTGGGTTTTTGGTACCGGCACGAGCGCTAAATTTTATTTAAGCAATGCGACGTGAACAGCTATTGAAACAAATTGTTGTGGGGTTTTCAGTGAAAGGTGGAAGTTTTAAATTAGAAAAAACGGGTAAATGTATTGCATGGAAGAAGTAGTAATATATAAAACAGCTCAGAAGATCAGGAGCTTGTTTTTACTATTCGTAAAGAATTCGAATTCGTTTGAACCTACCGGAAACTGATGGCTGATGGGGGTGATATTGTGTACAGAGACTTTGACTTACACGAATTCACTTTAAGCCATTTTATTATGAACAGCAATCGAAAGAGGTGAAATTGTCTCTACATTGTAGAGATCGTCTGCCTCAACTAGTTCCACTTCTACTTCAAAAACATTCAGGAATGGCTCCATCTTTAACATTTTGAATTGAGAATTCACTAAGATTTGCTCGAATGTCCTGTATAATAGTGCAGCGAATGATCAAAACCCCTAAAATCAGTAGTAAGAAAATTAAGTAAAGTAAAGTAAGTAAAGATTTCTATGTGATTCTATTGTTTTATAAAAATTTTAGGCTTGCCAAGGGGTCTAGACCTGCTATTTCCGCCTTTCTTTGACTTTATTTACCCATTGGTCCGGATGAGATTTTGGACCGGTCCTGTCGTGTTGAAGACCTGCACCGCTGCTAAATGCACCACCGGGCCGATCCCATTGATAATTTAATTTCTTATTATTGGTAGCATCTATGATTTCACAAATAGTTGTAGTTTGATTTCACATTTCTCGTTGTTGATATCCAAATTTGGACGTTAACAGCTGATATAACAGCAAACCATGTTTAGAGAATATAGTATTGAAATGAAATTGGTCTAAATTCGAGTTTATAAATTTTTTGTTATATCAAATAAGCAAACTATGTTACACGCAAGAAGATCAATAAACATTCATTCCATTCCATGTCCAAGCGTTCTGCAGATCTTGCGTCCATCACCCAATCACCACGATTCGCCGCCAAACGCCTAGACGCTGTTCTGATTATATTAGCTAGCTCGATGCTTGTCTTTGGGAAATGCTAATTAATCTCAAATCCTTTCCCTCGTTGCCCATTCCCTGCTCGCACCAGCCTGCCCACACATCGCTCACCATTCGCTGGTATCATCAAACGCAATTAATTGAACCGATTAATTGTGCCGACGCTTGTTGACACTGTTAGCACACTTGGCGGGCAATCGGGTCGAATCAGCCCGATGTCCGAGTTGGCAATATTGCATTTATGATTTATGGTAATTATTTTCCAATCTGCTTCAACCTTAAACTGATTGCTGATTGAAGTAAGGCCGGGTGCGGGTTTAATTGAATGTGTTAGTCGCAACAGGAGAGCGCGTAAGCAACATTATGATCAATAAGCACACAATGACCAAGTGATTAAAATGTACTGTTTGTAATCCACTGTAACAAATGCGTGTTACGTGACTATTGTGCAGTGGGAGAGCTTTAATGCAGGTGCCATTTACCCTGGACAATGCTTCGAGGGGGGAAGTGTTAGATTTTATTTATTACGAATAAAATCAAATGCACGACTTTTAACCACTCTTCGGGGTCATATATCAATCTTTCGTCACAGAAACTCGCATTTCAAATATTATTATTATTATAACTAATAAATTGTGTCCATATTTGATCGATCACCGAAGGGTTATTAAATAAAAGGGTATTTCGATTCGAGACAAACGAGTTGCTTTTGGTAACAAAATTATGTATAATCCCCTTTGATCTATTTTATTAAAAAATATTCAATTCACTGCTAGTGCACCTCACAGAGCATTTACCAATTTCCATAAATTTCCCAACGCATATTGCATGGTGCGTTAAATTTAATTACAACCATCACATAATTTACTTTATTTCATTTCTTCTCCACCCATTACGGCCCCTGCAGCCAAATTACCCTTCATCATTAGCCCTGCCCCGTTGTCTTCCTTCATGGCCTAACCGAAGCCTTATCGAACAGTACCAATATACCTTCTGGCTTCGGTCGACTAATTAGCATTAGTAAAAACAAAAAACCCCCCCAACTCCACGAACAACTTTTGCCACCCGCTCCAGAAGGTCAGAAATAGCACCCCGCGTTACACACCACATACCAAAACGAACCATTTCAACCGGTGGGCGCGAAGAATGCGCCAACAGTTCTACGTAATCTTCCAGCAGCTGTGTGGAATCCTCCCCGGGTGTAGATGAAACAGAAGCGAATGCCAGCGCACACAAACGGACCTGCTTGCGTACTGTGAAGTTCTGCGGGCGTGAAAATAAAATTTCATAAATCTTTCCATGACCTGCGAGCCGAAAGGGAGGAGGGGTGGGGAGAACCCGCAGTGCTGTTGAAATGAACTGATCCGACCGCATCGAAAGCGGCGGTAGGTCTTTATCTTTAATCTTCTGTTCCTACTGTGTGGGAAGCCGGAAGTTTTGCGTGCGTTTTCTTTAGCGGCACCACGGTGTACCAGGGAGGGAGGCTAGCCAAGGTGGAAGGAAACCCGTTAAACGGTTGGCGATTTTTCATTCGGCTTTCTTTTCAGCAAAGCATTTTCCATTGCAATTGCAATGTCCCGCGGAGGCACAGCTGCCGTACGCACGGCCGTTTTGTTGAGTAATGATTTTCATTAATTTTACTGTGTGTGCGTGGCCTGTGTTTGGTTGTGTTGGAATGTTAGAATTAAGTGTCTGTTTTATTAAACAAATAAAAAACGACAAACAAATTATTTTCTTACGGTTGTGTCTGTAGCGACAGGCTGGACAAGCAGAGCAGAGCGTGAGCAAAAATATAAATAATTAAACGAAAACAATAAACGGACGCGTGGGGTGGATGATCAGAATTTGACGGAATTTCGGTAGCGCTTTGTTATGCGCAACATAAGACACAGGGTTTTACGCATGTTAGACCAATGCAGCTGAGACTATTCGATGCTGGGAATATATCGAAGCAATATAGTTGCAGGACTCACACACGTCTCTGATACATGGACGATGTCAACAATTATACGAAAACCCTCAGGAACCCTGTGCACAATGATTCAGAATGAATGAATGGTGTTTACGCATATATATCAGTTGTCATCCAACAAGTTGAACAACAAAACATTTACTAACACCTACGCCTCAGTAAACGTTAGTTGGGTTTGTTTTGTTTTGACAGTTTGGTATTATTGTAAGAAGAAGAAGATATAAACCACGTGAAATACAACCAGAATTCTACAGCACAAAGAACGACACAACAAAGAACAGTTTTGCTATTTATTTTAGCAATAGAAACACCAGAAATTTCGAAAGCAGTATCCTGCATCAACAAATGGTTTAAATCTTTCTGGGAGTGAGTTGATTCAAGTCTCCAAGAAGAATATTTATAACTCTTTGCGATTTAACTCATTCACGGAGAATAAAATCATTCAAAATAATTACGAATTAACTCTTCACGGCGACCTTCAACTCACGATTTAAATCTGGAGTTAACTCTTGTGGTAGTTTGAGTTTGAGCGATTTAATTCTTCGCGGCGTCCTTTAACTCCCACAAGAGCCATAACTCACGATTAAGATTATGAAATGAAATCCGCAGCACTCCCCCGGTGCTTATTTGAAATTATTGAAATTATTTGAACTTTTAAGAGTGTGTTTAAGAGTTAAATCTTCATTCTAAATCTTCAACTCTGATTTATATCCTTTAAAAGAATTAGATTTCTCATCTCTACACTGAACGCCTGAAAGTCCTTTAAAGTTGCATCTGATAAGTAAATAAGTAAAACTAAACCTTTTCTTTGTGGCTTAACGACCTTCAGGATCATGCTACTGACTTTCTAGATTTATTGTTACAACATAACCAGAAAACTCTTTCCTTGCTACGGAGGATTGAATTTTAATTAGTTCGCCAAGTCCCAATGCCAAGTCCTAAACTTTTTGAGTTAAGCATCATTATATTTCTTGTCACATAAGACCAAAAATTATACAGAACGAGTAATTAAATTTTACCACAAAAAAGGTTCATCATCATTAAATTAAATTAGTAATAATTAGTAATTAAATTTTACCAAAAAAAAGGTTCATCATCATGGTAGCGGAGCCAGTATTCACACGAACGGACTGGACCAAAATCCCATCCGGGCCAATCCCCCGTAGCAAGGACTGACTATCCGGCTACGTGGTAAAATAAGTCGATACGGCCAGGCCGTTCTAACGAAAAAAATAAAAAAGAAAAAAAAAGATTCATCATTAACAGAGAGCGATTTTTCTACATTTTCAAACATTTTACGTCTTCTATTCCAATATTGCAGACAACTAACAACTCGAGATGGATTTGGTCTGCAACAAAAAAATGTTGCTGCAGCTGTAAAATCAGTAAGTTACGCTGGACCGTTGCATAAAGCAACTCCATCAGATGATAGCACAATTGTGCCACATGATAGCGAGATTGTGCGAAACCGTTTGGAAATCATAATTTATCCCGCAAGTACGTGCAAGTTTCCAATTTCCCTTATATTGCCTTCATATCATGTGCCGCCATTGTGCTATCATCTGCTGCGATTATGCGACTGTTGAGATGTCAAGTTTGCATTGTTTTCTCCATCGGAAAACCACTGTAAACATTTGCCATGAAACATTCATTGTGATACATACTAGCAAATGAAGTTTCCCAATTTGTTACCATGTTGCGCTACCATACCAACTTTTCATTTCGTCACTTCGTGCAGTACACAGTAAGCCACCAGCCTGCATGAAACTGACGGCGTACCATTCACGTCACAGCTACGATGCACTGGCTGCTAGTGCAAAAAAGTAAATTGATTTTCCGACCACCTTCTGTTGTGCTGCCGGTGAACAAATAACCGCCCGTGGTGAGAAATTCACAGCACGGCAAAAGATGGCGGTGGCTCAGTCCCACCGTCACCGTCCCGCTCACACCTGAAGCCGTTGGGCTACTGGAGCGGTCGGGCGGAACAAACGCATCAAGTTCGTGTCACGGGCAGACATTTCGATTTGGTGCTCTAAGATTAAACTGGAATGGAGCGACAAGCTGAAACTTTTTGGGGGTGAAATCCACATGGAGTAAAGTCAACTGTTTCCAAGAAGCTGCAGAGTGTTGCCTTAGGTTTATTCGTGTTTTCCCTTACTTAAATAAATATTAATATAACAATATAAGCCATAATTTTGCATAAGAAACGGTACGATTATAGATAAAATAACAACATAAACGCACCGTGGCCTACCGTAACACACACCGTATATTATAAATGCACTCAAGTCTCACATGTTGTGTCCTTTTTCACGATATCCTTTGTGTGTAAAACTCCAATATTATATCCCTCTTTTGTGTTGCTCGGCATCGATGACAATCGCTTCCTGCTCCTTGGCTGGGGCTTACATTCCTTTGTTGCGAGTTCTGCCTCCATTTTTTGTCTAACCGGCTGGCTGCATTTTATGATGCCATTGAGAAACCAAAGACCAATAATGCAGGGGCAGATGTAAGATGTGCGAAGGTTCGGAAGGAATACGCTCGTAAAATGATGACCAAATAGCTTATTGTCCATGTCCAAGAAATGCGTAGTACTGTGACGAAGGTAGTCCGTGAAGTGATTGTGCTTAAAAATGTCCAAATATTTATACAAAGATGTAGAAAACAGTTTGTTTCACTCAACATTTGCTTCGTGTAATTCTCTTTCTTAAGTAATTACCCATTCACACCTCGGTTATTATAACTAGTAAGTAGTACTTAAACGTTTCCAAAAGTATGCTGCGATCGTCATCAAGGCTTGTTTCTTTATGCTCGCCGAGCTCAGTAATATGCTGTGGTCGTAAACATAAACTGTGCCAAATTCCCTCGGTGGGTTACACCATTCGAGACACTGGTTACTGGATAAATGGAGAACATTTTGTTTGCAAGAGAAAAGCCTTCAAGTGCTTTGCTTTGTTGATACCCACTTTGTCTTATGGCTCTAATAAAACGGCCTGTAAATATGGTGTAGCTTAGCAATATTTACCGGATAGAGTGTGGTACCTTCGTTTTCTTAACGCTTCTTATCGTTTTGTGATGTATTTAATCATTACATTTTAATAGTTCCTTTTTTTTATTATACTTATGATAATTTAAAACTTTTCTTTAAATTAGCGGAAGATCTTACATATCATATTTTCCTTCGTAATTCATGCTTACTAATCTACTCAAACAGCTGTCACTATGCTACGAAGATTAAATTTCTTCCCAAAACCCCGGAAGTCACTTGGGTATTGGGCCAGAAACTTTTGCCAGTGTAAGGTTTGCTCGCGTTTGATGCTCAATTAAGGTGCTTTGCTCTTCTTTTATTGTTTGTTCAATCCTTCGCTCGCACGGACGGAGTGGGTGGCACAAGTTCGGATATTAAATCATTAAAGTAAACAACACGATGCGTTTTGCCACTTTTAAGATTTATGTTATGGCTTGAACGGCTACAAGAAGAAAGTGATGAATGTAATATTAGCATGGAAGAGCTAATTTTTAACTCTTCTATAACTTTAGTTATATTGGACACAAAATGGAAATAAAAAATAATCAAAAATTAAAATTAAAAATTAAAAGTCTTTGAACTAAAGAGCTTTTTTTTTATTCATAAAGAACAGGCCTAGTAGCTGAGCAGTATTGCTTAAAATATATTATTGGCCAATAATTTAATTTAGAATGGAAAATTGCTATGAAATGTCAACTATTTCTAAAATATTTTGTATTTACACTTAAGTCAGCCAGCAGTACTAAATTTGGGCAGCAACATTACCTCTTTGTCATCGGCATCAAGATATCACCAAAGTCTACTACTATAAAAATATACTCAAAATGTAAGCAAACGGTCCAAATTTTGTACACATTCTACGGTTTTCTTGTTTCATTCATGTTTCACTTCTTCAGTAACAGTAGCCTGCCTTTGTAAAAGTTTGTCCTTAAATACACCGTTTTATTTAAAACATTTCTCTACCAGCACTGCTCTCTTGCACACCGTTCTTTCAACGGCACCCCTTTTAAAACAGTTCAGTTCTCACTTCGTTCTCATGTCGAAACATATTTGCATACCCACTCAGACACACAGCTTTCAGCCTTTTCACGTTTGATCCATTCACATTCCAAGAAAACAGGGAACCCCTTTTAAAAGTGCCATTCCGGCCAGCCTTCCGCGTGGTGCACGGTGGTCGTGGTGGCTCATTTCGTAGGTAAACGTAGGATTAAAATTGCATGACAAATTATTTCCAGTTCTCTCGATTACAGCAACCCCCGGGCAAGGATTAGACCGCAGCGCAGTGTGCCGTACCTTTTTAAACGCTTTGGATCCAGCTGGAGGTGTGTGACTGCTTATCACAAGATCTGCAGCAATACTTGTGACACCTTTCGTGTGGGCAATCGTTTTTTTTTTTTAGTGTAAATGTGAGGATTTCAAACTTTGTTGCATCGTGTTTTAAAGTTCCTTTACCGTTCGGTCTATTGGCCAATAGTTGAAAAGCATGACCAACTCTTGTATTTAAAAAATAAAAAGTTAATAAAAGTTAAAATTGTATATCCTCTTCTATTAAATGTTCTTTTCCATTCTTTCAATTCTAACCAAGCGAAATAAATAACGACACGTTACTAATAATCACTAACAGAACCTTTTTGGATTCAATATTAATTTTAATGTCCTTTTAGTTGTTTTCCACGAAAAATTCGTTATGTTAAATTCCCACATTCATGATGATGTGCTCATTACCGTATTTTACGATACCCAGTTCCGCAATTTGTGAGCTGGAAATAACCGGTTACATGGTTGCTATGGCAACACAGATTTCGATAACGATAATGATACAGTGGCATTTTGTTTCCAATTTGCTCGGCGGAGTACGGTACGATCGGTTCGTAACCATGGTAACACGTCGCCTCGGTGCTGAAGCTTTGCATAACTTTTCGATTCCGGTTCAGCGGACCGTTACCACTGATAACTGCCACGTTATTACCGGATAAGCACAATGTCCGGATGCTGTAAGGTGGCAAACGGTGTAAAACCTAGGCGCTGCACAGTTTCCAGCTTGTTAATTAGAGTTTTGACATATTTTCGGAAAATGGTGCTGCGGCGCGTCGACAACAATTACCGCTCCAAGCCGTACAAAAAAAAAATCATCGTTCAGGTGCTGAAAAACGGTTCATAAGCTTAACAGTTGTTGAAAACGATACATTTCAAACCGGTTGCTGCGATGTAATGGGTAAACTTACCAGTAAAATGCATATTCTTTCGATTGCATTCAACTCGTTGTTCGAACAGCTTACATTATCATACACTGTAATTAAAACGATTTGCTCAACCGTTTTTCATAATTTCTGCTTGGTTTTTGTCGATTCCATCCCGGAAAACATGGAACCCGCCGCTTCTGCAATGTACGCTCCTTGGACACTCTCGCCCCACGGTTGAACGGCGCTGTGCAACGTGCGATAGCCAATTCGCTCCAACAACAGGTCGCATAATTGTGTCGCGCTGATGAAATTTCGTACAAATTTTAATTGGATTCTGCACCCTTACCCTGGTGAGGGATGATGAGCGATGATGATGATGAATTTATTCATGCCCGATGCCAACATAACCGATCGCCAAACAAACGAAACGCGAGAAAAATTGTTCCGGCTCATAAATGCGTTCCCCTTAACACAGTGTGCGCTCCATCTTTCACACCGACCTTGCCCTCAATGCCAACCGCCAACACCGGGGAAAACCTTTGGGCAACAAATTAAAAGTGACACTCAAACCAATTGTTAGCGCGCCCATCGGACACGTTTCGTGGGCATTGCCATGGTGAAATTGTGCGCCCCGTAGTTGCAACAGAAATCTTTCAACTTGTTAAAAAGTTATGCTTCCGTGGCTGGAACATTTGACCGGCAACATTGGTCGAAGGATAATGGGAAAGGAAAGCAGGATAGAATGCGTTGGTGAAGTTTTCTTTTTGTCACAAAAAATATTAAAACTTGGAGTAATAAATTGCGTCTAGAATTATGTTTTACTGCATGGTGTATAGAGTAAGTGTACTACTAGTGGTGGTAGTGGGATAAAATATCTTCCATACGACATAATAAACGCAATAAACTCAATTCTAGTAATACGAAATGTTATCTAATCTTCTACAAATAGTTTAAAACACAATTGCTCTTATTCTGTTGCATGCCGTTTTAAATATCCAACTTCTTTCAATAGACTTCAACATTACAAACAGTGGTTACAGTGGTTTTCAATGCCTACGTGGTTAGGCCTTTACTTATACATACATGCATCCATATGTTCAACAATGTGTACTTCGATGTCAAAAAAGTTCACCGCAGCAAGAAACAACTCTGGCAGGTGCGGGAACTTCAAGAAATCAGAGTGCGTTATGCTGGCATTCCAATTTCTCCTGAGGCCCCTTGTATTTCAATTCGGGGGCCTCACAAGCCTACGAAGAAAATTTAAACGGCGCTCGTCGGTCCCATTTATAGGATACTTTATGCACTTTTCCTACTAAACAGTTTTTTTCCGAGGCCCCTTGCACGGCGGCCCTAGGCGGCCGCCTATTCCGCCCACCGTTAGATCCGCCACTGCAGGTCACAGAAACAGCTTCAGACCTAAGGTGACCTGTTGTCGAAATAAGGATGGAGATCAATTACCAGCCAGAGGTCCTCTCGCGATGGGCTCAGTATTTTGATGAATTACTAAACGATCAAAAAGGCTCTCCGTCGGCTCAAAAATAATAAGGCACCATGAATACCGACGGAATAGTAACTGATAAAATATGGAGGTGCAGCACTAGAGAACGAAATTCAACGAATTGTTACTGAGGCACGGGATAGTGAATCGATGCCTTGTGATTGGAATCTTGGTATCATCTACCCCATACACAAGAAGAGAGATAAGCTGGAGTGCAGCAATTACAGGGGTATTACGGTGTTGGATACCGGCTAAAAAATATTATCCCTTGTACTACAAGATCGTCTGGGTTTTCCAACTACCTTTTCTACAAATGGGTCACCATTTGTAGAAAAGGTAGTTGGAAACGCCAGGCCAACCTGCGCGAAGGAGATGGGTTAGCTTGTCTACTCTTCAAACTAGCGCTAGAGAGGGCCATCCGCGACTCAGAGGTGGAAACTTCGGGAACCATCTCCTAAAAATCAATCCAAACCCTGGTATACGCTGATGACATAGAGATCGTTGGTTTACGGCTCTCCTACGTAGCGGATGCTTGCCAAAGGATTGAGCTGGTGGCAGAAAACCTCGGGTTGGAGATTAACGAGGCAAAAACCAAGTTAATGGTGGCACCACCAGCGGCCCTGCCAACAAATATTAACTTACGCAGGGATGACGTACAAATAGGTAAGCTGTCTTTTGAAGTCGTCCAACATTTCACCTATCTTGGGTCAAAAGTCAGCACCGACAATAACATTGATGTTGAAATACGCACTATGGTTCTGGCCTTCTACAGTCTGCGGAAACTTCTTCACTTTACCATAGAACCTATATATTTCCAAATACTTACATACGCCTCTCAGACATGGACTTTGGCCAAAACTGACGAAACCCTCTTAAGCGCATTCGAGAGGAAGATGCTCAGAAGGATTTTTACTCAGGAAAGACAATGGAGGAACCGCTACAATGACGAGCTCTATGAGCTGTACGGCGAACTTACTGTCGTACAGCGGACTAGACTCGCCAGGTTCCGGTGGGCTGGTCACGTCATGAGAATGCCACCGAAAGACCCAGCCCGTAAAGTCGTTTTAGATCGTCCACATAGACAGAGGAGGTGTAGTTGTCCCAAATTCAGATGGAGTGATGGCGTTGATGCGTCCGTCAAATTAATAAAGTTGAAACGACCGTTTAAATTGGTAATTGAATTATGATTTCTACCAAATTATAAAACATGGTTTAAACGTTAGTACCTTCGACACTGTTGAGGTCAATACCCAGAAAGTATAAAATATAAACCCGATATATAAAAAAGACACACCAAAAAATTGTTAAAAACAAAATAAGCGTTTTGAAACATGCAGAACGTACAAAGCTCATGAGCCTGATCAACTTGATTATAGAAATTTCGCTTAAAAAGGCCCATCAACATACGTTGCAGTGGAGTGGAGTCAACACGTCTCTTCATGTTTCACACATTTTCTTATCGGAAAATTAAATTTCCTCACGTAAAGTATGCAATTTGTCGCTCAAACTCAATTGCACCGAGCCATTTACCGAGCAGTGTAGCGAAAGTGCATTAACGAATGACTTTCCTTCGATAGTATCGCGCGCCGAGGGTTGAACGTACGGTGCAAAATGAAGCTGTCACTAACAAAAACCCCCTGAGATGTCCCCGAGGGCATTCGAGCGCTTCCCAATGTCGCCCCCCTCCCCCTAAAAAGGGCAAAAACAAGACAAAATGTAAAAACCGTACTGTAGCCTCCCAAGAGTATTGATTTAAAAATGTGAGCGTGTGTAAGAAACAGGCGGCGGAACCGCTTTGGGGCAAATTATTGGTTATCGTGCAGCGCAGTGCACGGGCAAGTGTGTGCTTACGCGTCGCAACATCTGATTGACACCGGGCAACAGAATCGATTTGTCACCCTTCGGATGTCCTTTGCCCGTACGCAGAGCAACACCCCGTAACGCATTCGTAGGGATTTAGGGTTCGTTTACAATGGCCAGTGCGGACGGGGATTTGTACCTCATTTCGAGTCCTTATCCCCTGTGCAACCAAGGTACCCATAATGGAGTGCGACACGTGGTATTCACACACTTGTTATTACGCATGAGATATGGAAAGCCTGCACTTTCTCGATAGCCTGGTCCATAATCCCGGTGCCGAACCTCGTGCAGGGTATTGAATTTCTCCTTCCGGGGTAAACTGAAATGCTTGTTTCCTTGATATTCCTCCAAGGCTGTGTCACCCTCCGTGTGTTGGCTGGCCCTGGTAGCTGTGGGACTCTTATTGGTGAACTGCCGTACTTCATTGTCCTACGAGCATAGAAACTGCCGCACTTTTATTCGGTCCATGCTGCCGTATCTGTTGTGTAACTTAGCGTCTTTGTTTATACTTACGGTAGCATTCATTGCAATCACAACCGTATTAATTATTCCCATCGTACGTTTGTTGCTCTCGGTAACGCCGCTCGGTCGTCTTTTGAAGTGGCAACTTAACCTTTCGCCAAACGCACCACGGTGGAACAATACGTTCCCGAGAAGTAAAATCTGCTTCCCGTGGAGTCGAGAGTAAGTGTTTCCTGTAATTGGTACGATTCGAGCCAATATGCTTATAACACCGTGCAACAACCATCCAACAGCAACCGAACAACCGTCCTCCATTCGCAATCCTCAGTAGGCAAGCGTGACTGTCGAGCGTTGCCAGGATACGCGTGTTACACGGCGTACTTTTTTCTGTTTGTTGCTCCTTGGGTTTTCATTCTTTCCTTCCTGCGTTTGATTTCCTTTCGCTCCGTTTGGGTGGATAAACGAAACGCACACCGGTGGCTGTACGACATTTAATTTGCAACGCTTAGTCAGCTTCCGATTGAAATTTAATAGCCATAGACTCCGGCCATGCCGGTTGGATTTCAGGCGCAGAACGCAGAAAATGAAAGAAACGTAGCAGAAGGAAACATAAACTTGGTCGGTGAAATGAATTTCTCCGATCTCGGCTTCGGTTACGATTGTGCTTTCATTTGCCGCTGCACAGGTGAACCTGTTTGATCTTTACAGACGTTTCATGGCCAGGGTGTGTGTGAGTGTGTACTTATTGCTCTTGCCTGCTCCTTGAAGTTCACATCGACTAGGGAAAGGGAAATAAATCTGGGCACGTGACCAGATGCCATGTGATTGTTCTGTAATGATGTCAAAAAAATATGCAATGTTTGATTTTATTTGATCTTTAAAAAGGTATCTTTTGCTGGTTAATTTCACTTTGCATTGTTACAATTTACCTCTACATGCTTTAACATAGTGGTAAGAACACTAGGGTAATAGAAAAATGAAGAGATAGAAAAAATATAATGCTTGATCAAGGTATAAATTTCGTTTTAGATATAAATGCAGTGTATTTTTTATAAAGATAGAATAGATAAAGTTAAAAAATTAAGCAATTTTAGAGCAATAATATTTGGAATTTTGTCGACAACTTGGTCCGTGTGACATAAATGTACGGCTACTTACGAAATGGGTTGTTTTTACGCATTTTTATTTTTCAATTATTTGATGTCAGCAGTTTTAAGAGAATATAGCAGCACATATTAAAGTAAATAATTGTGGGTTAATCGTTGTATAAATCGATTTGAAGGCATCAAGAGCATTATATATGTAGCAATATAAGCAATATAGCAATATATTTTTTTTTAAATATTTAGGTAATATTTAAAAGCTGTTACGTAAAACAAAAGAAATAGTTTAATATAAACTAATAGTTAGTATTAGTTTTTATTTAAACGTTTCCTATTTTCAACTATTTATAATGGCCTAATGGACGATAGCAAACGTAACTCATTCTTGCTTTTTTACCATTAGTCGGATCCTTTTTAATCAATATACTTATAAAAATCCCAACAAAATATTCATTACACATAATAGTACGATCCATTCAAATTGTCTCCGTTCGTTCTCATTTACAATATCCCAATAAAGCGTGCCCCAAAAGCTCCATCATCCTGTACGCCTGTCACGGCTAAACGCTGCCTGCTGACCATCGCTACTTTATTCCGAATTGAC
This sequence comes from Anopheles marshallii, assembly GCF_943734725.1. Classification (NCBI taxonomy): domain Eukaryota; kingdom Metazoa; phylum Arthropoda; class Insecta; order Diptera; family Culicidae; genus Anopheles; species Anopheles marshallii. Next base: position 54,059,266 of record NC_071327.1, read on the forward strand.
TTCCGGGCAATTTACGGTTTGACAAGGGTTCCCGATCGGAACGTTCCAAACAAAAAACCTTCCATTTACTGCCACCTCACCATGTTGCTGTTGTCCCTGTTCCTGACTTGACCCTTGTGCTAAGTTGTGCGCAAATGTATTTTATTGTGCCTATTTTGTCTTGCCTTTTCCTCTTACAGCATTGTGGTGCTGACTTTTGGTCTGGCCAGTATGTGAAGGTAGGAGTACTTTTTTCATTCCCTGCCTCTTTCTCTTTATCTGTGTATGCTCGCATGTAAGCTGTATAAGGCACTCGAAGTTTCTTCACGACCAGCCTGGTTATTTGGTTAAACCCTGTCCGAAAACACATGTCGGCTGTCAAGCGCAAAGTCTCCGTCTTGCCTTTCCGCTCAATTGATTTTGTCGCCAATTTAAGTTAATGCGTAACCTCTAAGGGGACGTACTGTAGTAAGGGGTGCTGCGAAGCAAAAAGGAACTGGTCTCTGATGGTTTTTTTTAGTTGTAAAAAATCCAAAAATACTTGGAGAAGATTTAATGTAAAACAATACCCATTAAATACATGATGACATTTTTTTAAATACTAAATCTAAGCTGGATTTCGTTAGTTGTCACCGTTTCACAGTAGATGGCGAAACATATAGCAAAGTTTGTAGAATGCATAAAGAGGGAAAAAGCTTGTTGTGAGTGGTAGGACAGGAGATATGTTAGTAATACCAACACAGTACATAAATTAACAAGGAACATTGTGTTGCAGGGAATTGCAACAGTGATTGCAAAAGAGAGAGACTCCCGTAACGAGACCTCATTCTTGTCCGCAAAAAAATTTAGATGTAGTTATAATGATCGTTACAGTTATACTGGTGTAGATATTATGAATTATAATACTGACCTTATATAAAGCAACCAATTCAGCCGATCAGGACGTAGTTAGTCATTAATTCTTCAAATAATGATCACTGACAGTTGGTGTATCTGTATGTTGTTGATAATGAACCTGTGGTACCAGGAAAAATCAGCTCAATATTCTTAAAAATGGCTTGATTAGTGGTGGAAAAAGTGATTTTTGAGCAAAGAAACAGCAATGACTTTTTGACACTATGGCCACTCTACCACAATCAAACGGTGCTAATTTTCTTTGTAGCCTTACATTCTAGTGTCATTTCTGGGATTTCTGACACCCCTGCATTCAGGGACATACAGGGATAGGCTGGATATTCAGTCTATGGTCAGTCAGTCACAGGGCAGTGGATCTTTTTGAAACAAATGGAGTTAAATAATTTCCTTGTCCAACGTAATCCTTATCCTCAGAAATCACTCCTTCCGAAAAGCCCTTTCCGTCTCGCTTAGTTGTAAGAGGTGACCAAAAATTGAGTTTTTATTCTGATCACATCTTTAACTTAAAACCCAATATTCAGGAAGCTGCCTGAGACAATTAGTAAACCCAATGTCCATAGCTAATCTGAAGGTTTAATCGATTCGGTTCCGATCTGAGCTCAATTTTCCCTTGAGAAAACGAAACGGATAAACTAAAGTCGGTGGCTTTCGTTACCGTTCTTTGCTTTCCCAGCGAAAAACTCAGACCGTAAAAGCGAAAATTATTAAACAGTTTTGCTTCCCCGAAGCAGTACTCTGCACCATAAATTTATTAACATTAACAGAATCGATGAAAAAATGGCATAAAAGCGATAGAGACACACCGGCACAGGTAGTAAGTTTTCGAACCAATCAATAACATCGCCAGTGTCACACTATCAATAAGCAATAAATAATACTTTTTATCGTCACCATGTCCTCGCACCGAACCCGTCCCGGGCCGTGAGATCCGTGATGTGAATAAATCAATCATAAGCCGAAACTTCGAAACGACCGTCGGGCACGCGACATATTCGTACGTTCGTTTTTTTAACTAGTCGGTTAAAACACAATCTTTGCTACCGTAACTACCTTTCGCTTGTTGTAGTCGTCGTGTAGGAACTGGTGTTCCTGAACTTGAACAATCCCCGCTCCCCAACTATTGCGCAACGCTAGGGGCAATAGTCGAAGGGAATATGGCGCGATACAACCCGAGCAACCCGAAACAACACATTTTATTATGGGTTCCTTGAAACACACCGTTAACACCGTCGTAGGGTCTTCAGGCGTGTCCGTCGAGCGCGTCGAGGACCACGATTAAATTCCACGGGTCTGTGATTTACCGCAAATAATTACTTTAATGACTCAATTTAATGCTACCAGCGGGCACGACCATGGGCGCTTGGGTGAAATCGTTTTAATTCCAGTTTGGAAGAATGTTTTTTTTTTTTTAAGAGTGGTTTTGTACAAGCAAACCATTCACACACATATCACAGCACATTGCTGCAATTTGAAGAGGATAAAAATCACAAATACTTCTCAAACTGGAATGAATTCTTTATTGAAAGCCACCGATTCTTGTGTTCTATTTCTGACGTATTGCTCTAAACGCTTTTGTTGCATACCAATGCGTCAAATACTTTTGCCGAAAACAGTCAGCCACTCGAAACTATTTGCCCAAACTTCAACATCCTTATCCCATCAGGTTTGTTTGAACTGTTTTTCCCCAACCAACGGGACGCTGGTACTTAAGCGAATGCTGTACACTCTTTCCCTCGTGTGTGAAATTCTAGGAAATGAGTTGATAAGACATTTTCAATTTGTTCTAACCCCCGGCCAGGAAAATGTCTCAGTTTTGACTGAAGGAATTGGTAGGGTTGGGTTCTAGCGCGCTAAAACATTTCCGCACCACGAACGGATAGAACAAAGTTAAACAAGCAAACCGGGAGCCAATGAAATCTAACTGTCACTACCGCTTTTTATCTGGCCTGGTCTTACGGCTGGCCCCCGTTTTTCGTCCTTATACTACCACATTCATTTTAAATAGTGCTACCATAAAACCGAAAATTCATTCCGTTATCTACCGTCGGTCCTGACGAATCCTACGGGTAACGGTTCACCCTCCCGGTTCGTCCCGTGCGTCACGCACCACTGCCAAACCCGATGCTGAAATTGCTCGCAAAAGATATGAAAAACCCCTCCGCCTTACACTACATGTATATGTGCCCTTGCGGAAGAGTGGATTTCAAGTTTGATTCCGACCGCCCCACTATTCCGGCCAGCACAAAGAACGACTTTTCACAGTCGGTGTATGCGGGGGACGGACGGGGGACAACGAGCGGGCGAGTTGCTGATAGGGACAAATTTGCCAATAAAAATGTAATTTATGGAATCTGCTTGAAAGATCGGTATCGGCATTCATGCATTCGAGAATATGAAACAGACTTTCATTGCGGGGGCCCCCGGTGCGAAGTTTCGTGTCGGAAGTTGGCCGTCGATCCAAACCACCCGTAGGGAGTCACGCAGGGAGTTGACAACACGGGGTTTGGTATGGGGTCTAGCGGCCATTTGACGCATTGCATTTTTAAAATCGAGCTCTTTAGGCACAAATTGGGAAGCAGACACGATTTGTTTCACGTCCATTTTCATAGCTAATGCTTGTTTCATTTTGTTTTAACTGATTTGGGATTATTGTTGGGCATCCAAGGGGGAGAAAAATCAGTAAATAATGATTTATTACTTTACAATTATCTACTTTTAGCAAAAACATTCCTGTCCAATCCCTTCAGTGTTCAGTGGGAATCATAAAAATTGCAATTTGAAGAAGCTATGTCACCGCTTTTCCCCATTGAACCTCTTGATTGATATGGTTTTAATGCTATAAAAATGAACCTACACCACCTTGAGATTGCTTCGGAGCATGACGAACGCACTATCAGGCGGGTCCTGGTACCTGGCCCCAACCCAAGCTTTCCTTTCATTTTATCATTATTGATTGATTGTGTACCGGCACCGGCCACCCTTCCGGTTCTATTGCATGCAAATTGTATTTTTCCAATCAAAAAGTTGTTCAACTTTACAAACCGGATCAAAACCGCGGTACGGCAAGCGGTACCATTTGGTACCATACGGTCCGGGTGGACCACCACCTATCGCTACAGCATCCCCTTTCGATCGGAACCCCACCGGACGATAAATCATTTACAATTTCACAATAAATTTTAATTAATTGCGTGGCTTTACCGCAATCGCGCTCCGGTGGCGGGTGGAAGAACGCGGACGTGCGAACTCGACTGACAGCTAGCACTCCACCAGGGCTTGAAATCCGCGATCTGATCAATAAATGTCACACCGGTGGGATTTGGTGGTGGTGCGATTGCAATAACCTCTCTCTCGATCGGTGATTGACTATGCTAACGATCATATTAACATGGTTACATCGACGTGATGGATGGACGGGATGGAAGTGTCCGGAGGCTCACGAGGCGTGACCGAAATGATAACGAGATGATTAAATTATTTCACAACAGATATGTATTTTTTTTGGGTTTGTTTGGGAATGTGACAAGCTGGAAATCATACGCATCGAAATTAGTTTTTCTGGGCTATTGCATTTATTTAACTTTCTTTCGTTAATTTTTATACTGTTTTATATTGAATTCAGAAAAGAAAAAATTTCAACCGGTAAAGGTTGAACAATGATAAAAAATTTACACAACTACATTAAATAATACTTAATAATAACTAAACATACCTAACTAATTGTCAACATCTAAATTAAATTGTCCAGAAATGGGTAAACATTAATGGTGAATGTCAAAATATAAACGATTTCGCATAGATAAACATACAAATGTTAAAGTAAAAGCGATTAAAGTGCTCGTTTGAATAATCTGAAGAGTTTTCGGTCTTGGGAGCAGTCTTGGTGCATCGACTTTACCATGCACATAAGCTAGGAATTTTGGCTTATATTTCTAAGATATTAAAAGTATCTCGGATAATAAAGTATAAGTACCACGGGTTTTGTAGACCTACTCATGAAAATAGAACCAATAAAGCTATAACAAAGCGTAGCTACTCCAAAGCGTAAGGACATCAGGGATTCCAAATTCAAATATCGAGGGTAGTGCTCTTAGACACATGACGTCGTTTGAAAACTGCCATCAACCTAGAAACTAACACAAGTGTATGGGGTACATTATTTAATTGATAAAATTCCTTTAACGTACAGTTTTTTTAGTTTTATTTATTTATTTGGTATGTCGGACTCATCATTTTGAAAGGATTGTATCTTTTATGTTTTAATTATGAAGGGTTAAAAAAATTTTCACAACTAGTCAAAAATATTAAAAATACAAAGTTTACTGCTGAAATTTATCCGTTTCGGGCAGTAAGTTAAGGCTTGTTGTGTTCCAACCATGTTTCGAATAGTTTATGAACATTTGGTAAAACAATATCGAAAGTTAATAAAAGTACTAGGCACCTCCATTTGACTTATTTATTTTTTGTTGTAGTACGTGTTGTGACCTTCATCTCAATTTGGGCTTTCCTAGGGCCCTTTCCGAGGGTAGGCTTCCTTCCTCCTCTGAGAATGTTGTCGACCTAAACGACTGGGACTGGGTCAACCGATGTCATTCTCATGACGTGACCAGCCCACCGTAGCCTGGCGAGTCTTATTTGCCATAGGATAGTGATTGGGTACTCACTAACCGCTAACTCTAACCACTCACTAACTAAATTTCATATAAAAATAAGGCAAAGTACAAAAACCGTTCTATCTTTATGAACTTCATGCGGATATATTCAGATACTCATTGGTTTAGTTCATAGTTACAATAAAGTCGTGTTATTTCTACCTAAATAAAACAAAAAACACCATAAAAATGCACACTTTGTCCACCAAATGTTGTTCTCCTCCGTTTTATCTCATGAAATCACTTTTACTTCCGTTTCCCAAATGATGAATCATCGCTATGACACCTACCGCAGCCTACTCCGTCCCACATAATAAACTGTTACATCTTACGAGCAATAATCGATCCATTGGTAAGCAATATGACACCCTCTTGCTGTTGTGTGTGGGTGTGTGATGGTGTGGATGTAAACATCAACAACACACACAAAAAAATCGAAAATGAAGTGCAAATCATATCAGCGACATAATAAAGCCTTCCACCCACCAAAACCTACCTTTCTCTCACGGTCCGAACCGAAATGCGGGCAAGCAAACCCGAAACCGAACACATTTCACACAAACCCACCTTCACATTTTACACGCCCGGTATGTGTGCGGAATTGCTTTCCTTTTGGGTGCACAAGATGTGACAAGAAGAAGCAAAACCCAACCCAAGGAAGGACAAAAAAATGTGTCAAGTGCACCCTCCGCATGTTGGATGGTTACTATGTTGACCGAAGAAGGAAAAGTGCCACCGCGCGTGGTACGCTGGGCTAGCAAAACTTACCCTAAAGTTGGGCTTTTATCCGGAGGCACTCCCCGTAGCACGCCCACCGGCTACAATTATCATCTTCAGTTACATGCCCCGTGGCAGGGAATAGTGAAAAGGAACAGTGGAATGGGAGAGCGATAGGAAACGTTTTCCACCTCCCGGCGTACCAATCGGACTGCCATAGCAACGATGCAATGGGTAATTGTGTTTGAAAAGTGGTTTACTGAGATGTTTAGGGGGTTTGGATTCCACTGTCGAAGATGTCAATGTGACATACACGAAAAAAAAAAATTGTGCATTAAAAGGAATTGTTGATTATTTTACTTCTTCAAAATAAATAAATTTAACCTTCTCAAGAATCCTATTTGAAATTACACAATATTTAAGGGTGAGTTCGCAGAACGATTGGGTGAATCTCGTACAGCACACTCAATATTTCCAGCTCAATAACCTTCCCGCGGTGGAGTGTGTTTACAAATGTTCTGTACATCAATATCCATTTTCATCCAATATTTTACATCCATAATTCCTAGGTTCATCACTACCCAACGTCCTATACCAACACGCTTCAATCGTTCAATCGACAATTCCAATATGTAGCGTGTGCCCTTGCCCTGTCACCGAGCTCCCGCTCCCCTACCCCACAACTTCCCCCAAAACTTATCCAATGATCCAGTGAAGGAGGTAACATTTCGAAACGATTTTTTCACCCTTTATTGTAATCCCACTTCCCGCAACCTCACTTGGGCCTTTGCTGCCTGCGCTGGAACACATCAAAGTGCACCCGAGCGGGAAACCAATCTTCGATATTTGCCAAGTACACGCACGCCAGCATGACGACAGCATGGGTGAGGTGGGTTTCACGGTACGCGCCTACCCACTCGCATTGTACTGCACGGTACACGCTGGGTAAATACATCTTACGGCTTTCTTTGCCCGATTTGCCGGTCTTGAGCTTTGACCTCTCGAGGCAGAAGCATCACTCCAGGGTGGGACCGAAATTGCAAATCTCCAAAAGTGGAAACGATCAAAATCCCGTGCGTATTTTACGAGTCAACCTTCCCCCCGCCGGAGTAGTGACGGTGCAGATGGATGGGCGACACGCTGAGGGTTGTTTCTTGTCGGTTGATTCTTTGCCCTCTCCGCATCCCATTGCACATCCTGGGCCGTACGAGTGGATGGGCGTTTCGAGATTGATTGGCAGTTCTGGCAGAGAAACGTTTACGACGTCCAAATAGTCACCCACCACCCACCCGTCGGGCGCCCGGACCGTTTTGTAGTTTAACATTGCGGAGGGCGGGAAGGGGGGGGGGGGGAGGGGTGGCCACGCGCCCACGGTCATTCTCGATACGAAGGACTTTTTGGCACACTTTCACTGCTCTGGCCGATCCCATCACTGAGCCATTGGGAACAGAGACGCACTATAAAATACACAACCTACTGTCGAATGCTGTGCTGGGCGGTAAATGCAAATAAATTTCATGACATAAACCGAATCTCGAGTTGGTCTGTGTTTTTTTTTTCGCTCTCTGTCTCTCCTCTGTTACTGACAACATTCCGGCTGACAATGGTATGTGCATGGTAAGCGAAAGTGCCGTTGTCCTGGCACACATTTGCCACAGACACACACTGGTGGATGGGAAAAACGCAGTAAAGCCCACCGGGACTACCTTTCCCGGGGACACGAGGAGATGGAAAATTGCTGAACCTTGTTGCACCACATGGCAACTAATCTAACCGCACAGTTGACAAACCGCACATTACAGTAATTTCTCTCGAGTGTACAGTATTCGAGTGTGCGATAAAATCGAACACCTACGGAAAAGTGGGAAATGTACCGATAAAAAGTGACAAAATGGCGCCACGAGAAATAGGCACGGAGGTGTTAGTTAACAGTTGATCAACTTGCGGTACCTGCCCGTGGCACGTAGCTCAGTTGTTTGTCACATAGTATTACACCGGGACCGGGTGGGAGTGTAAAGCGATTTAAATATTCTCGATAGAGAGTGGCTGAATGGTGTCAGCTCAGTATTTAAATCCTTGCCAATGGGTTTAAGTTTTTCGTGGCATATTTTCAAGAGCCGGTAAGCCGCTAATATTTCACAACCATCCGAAGCACATTGGGAGTAGATTTGTTTTGCAAGAACTATTCCTGAACACTTTTAAAGCAAGCAAACAATTTAGTGGATGCATTTCTTGATTCGGAAATACTTAATTCCTAGAAATAAGCTCATACCATCTAATTAAATATTATATTACCGTCTGCTAATACAATTTTCCTTGTGCACAGAGCTGGCATGCATCCTCCATAATAACTACCTGATTTCTAAATTTTATAAAACTTTAGCATTTTAATTCAAAATCCAAAAATAATAATGTTTAATATTGAAATTGGAAAGCTCAATGATTGTACGGTGCGTAACATAACTATAGCTTCACTTGATGCTAAAAAAATGAAAATAAACATAATACTGCACACAATACTATGTCGCGGTAATGAAAGCAGTGGTTGATGTGAAGCTAATTACAGAAAAAATAAAAATGTTTTGCTTCATACTTCCATACATACCTATTTATTACAGATTTGTGCCATTTGTGTTTTTAAGATAAGTATTTGGAAGTTCACCTGCAAGAACTGGTTGATATACAGGACAATGTCGCTGCAAGCTAATGTTATTCTGGTACATATTGTGAGTATAATATATGATTAACTTAATATGATTAACTAGGAAATCAAAAATCTAAAATACTTGAAATATTTCATCTTACTTACATTGCAAGCATCGATTAGATTTATTTATCCAATATTTTATCCAAGTGCTCTAAAAAGCGCTCTTTCTTTGCTGGAAGCTGATAAAGTATGTCACATGGAGCCAAAACTGTGTAACAGTGTGAGTAGAACATAAAAATCATAGATTGTATGTTGGAAGAACTTCATTTTGATCCGTCTCTTCAATTTTATCTTTTTATCGAAAAACTATATTCGTACAGCTATGTAAGGTTTATAACGTTAAAGTATAATGTGTCATTATTTTTCTATTAAAATTAAATTAATAGAATTATTAAAATTAAATAATGATAGAACAGAACATTTGGCACAATTTTAAAACATTAATATTAGTTGTAAATTATAAGAAAATGCTTCAAACAATTACCCGTTTCCCTTACTATGTAGGCTACTGTAAACATTCTACAGGTAAGATAGCGAACCATCATCAATGCACTCGAACTCTATCGAATGCGTAATGAACAACCCATGCCCATGACAACGGTTGTCAACGTTACCAACTGAATTTTCCAGCCGACAGCCGGGGATATCATTATACCGAAACCGGTCGAGGCAAATGAGTTCAATTAAAATGTTTTAAAATCGGTTCACTGCACAAATGACCGGCAATTATCCTGCCTGCAATGATAATTAAAATCAATTCCAGCGATGCAACGACGTTCGAATGCGCTCAATCTGCAACCCGTACACGGTTGGAATATTTATCGGATGCCACAAATCGTTTGCTTGAAGTAGTGTGTGCATTTACGGTTTGATTACGTTCCGAAATGGCGTTCCCTTCTAATCAAGAACACAACACGGTAATTAAGTGGGTTCTTTCGATTTTATCGATGTTTCCAATCCTAATATGGCATTCTTCAAACATGTAAGATTGCCTGGCAAACTCTGGCCCCCCATCCATCAATGGCACTCGGTGGAATCAAACGCATCAATTCCCCATTTCGGACAGTGTTGTTTGCCACGTTGCTGCATGGTTGGAGCAGATTTATCATTCGATTTATGCCTTTCGCATAGAACAAAAGTCACTGATGCAAGGCTGTGTGCTGTTGGGTGTGGTTTTTACGGCCCATAAAGCTACGGTTCCGATCCAAATTAGTTTTTTCGCACCGGTCCGAAGATTCGGGGTTGTGTTTCCTGTTCCGGCAAAGGTGTAGAAGAGTCGGAAAAGCCGTTTATAGGTTTGTTTCATTTGAAGTGAGTATTTTATTAGCCCGTGCAACGGCTACGTTGGATTTAGTGATTAATCCAGAAAAGTTTTTCTATTCATGTTTTATGCTCCAAATGCTCTAAGGTGTGTGTTTTTGATGTGTTGGTTTTGATTTTGGGGTTATTGTTTCGCTTGCCTAATGAAGATTTCTTATTGTTTAGTATAATTCAGTAGAAATCCTAACTCATGCGCCCCATAGACGTTTTATATTTGGTAAAATTATATAATTGATGATTTACTTGTTACTGTATATTCGTCTGAACGAGCAAATGGAAAACCCAACCCCTAATGGATTACATCTTACATGTCTGCACTGAAAAAATAAACTAACCTTCTTCATGCCCGGATAACTTGCCCGAATGTGTACCTTAACCTTGCAGGAACATTACTTCTCGCAAACGCAAATCTTACATTCAAATACTGCTACACCCCATGCATTTGCAGACAATCCGAGACGGAAATGAAGGGAAAAAGGCAGCAACATTATGGATTTTGCTTCCAATTTCCTCGCGAAAATCCGCGCCCATAAGGCACCGAGCGGCGGCCCATCATTTCTTCGCGCCGTTGGGATGAATTGTACGCCAGAGCGACTCTCTTCGGCCCTGTTTACCTTCACCTGTTAGTGTCCCGTTAACCAGGGGAAACTCTCTGCGAATTTCAATTCCCGGCGGAAGGAGTGGGCACCATCGTTTCCCTATTCATTTCCCACCGTTTTCCTGTTCATATTTATTTGGACACGCGGAAACCTGCTTTTTTTGGTGGGGACGCTGAGTAGAGTTTCCAATTAGATTGTGTTAGAATGGGAGGATCTTCGCCACTGATTAGGTGGATGATTTGCTGGAGGAAATTACAATGGGTCGAAGATGAGATACACTGTTTGGCTAGATGTGTCGCTTTGGATTTCCATTTTCTATCACAACTAGCTTCAAGGCAGAGAGAATTAGATAAGAAAGAATTAGATAGAATGGAGCTTTCGGGAAGATGCAAAATTAACTCTCTATCTGGCGAATAGTGGAAGAAATATAAGGATTCTCTTTGAGATTTCACTTAAATAAAACGAATTATAATAATAGAACAACTAAAATCACAAATAATTTTCCAGCTCTCCTCACGAAACGGTACAAATCATATTTAATTTTGGCAACAGTTGTAATGTGAAACTTTGTCCCGCTTTTATTCGTTTCTATCTGCCTATCTGCCGTTCCCGATCGAGCACATCCAACGCCACAGCCCGAGCCACCTTACCTTGGACGAAAACTACGGACAAAATATCATCTGCCTACAAATTGCTACTTGATCTCGTTTGACGGGCAGCGCGCAATAGGCTTGTGCCTGGCCACCCGCCATCGATGGCGGGTGCGCTTCGCTTCATATTAATGCTCCCTTCGGTCCCGGACCGGAAGTAACAACCGTGCCCTAGCTTACTCCGGAAAGGTATTTTTCCTGTAACGCGTTGAATCGGTGGGGAAAGCATGGTTTTCGGCATCGGATATTGTTGTTTGCGCCCGTTCGCATTCGTCCCTGTACATCTCCGACAGGAGAGAGAGACAAAAAAAAACGGTCGGTCGGTACGTTTATCTTCAAAGAGATGAAATTCATTTCTTGTTTGTATTTCGATAATCGCCCGCAGCGATGGTTTGTTGGCTGGCTGTGTGTTTCATTTTTTGCTTGCCACCTTCTTGCGGAGAAGCAGAGCCTTTGCCACGACTTGGAAGAAGAAAGTTGAGAAGAGGAAAACAAAATGGGGATAAAGATGGGGATTCTGGGTTTATGTTGATACAAAATTCTAATAACTAGCCTTATTTCGATTACCGAAGCTCACAATTAAAAGGAGGAAAATTCAGTCAACGAAATGAAAGATAACAGACAGATAGGGTGTAGCGAATTTTACCGTTTTATACATTTTCTTTGGTTCTTCAAGGAATAAAACACTAGCAGCGGAACAATTTGTTCCCCTAAACTATGCACACATTAAGCACATTTCATTTCTTCACGTGAGCTTAAAAAAATGGTTTAAAGAAAACCGGAAAATACTCGCAACACAAAACTAAAAAGCATTATTACGCATACGCCACAATATTCCACAACTTTTAACTACTGTTGGGGGTTTGGGCAAACTTCATCCACACCCCCGTATCCGTGGCACGTGGTGGTATGCTCATAATTTATGATCTCCTTACTTATGCTATCCTCCAGGCTCGTGTGATTCTTAAACCGGTAAGGACGACTTTCAGTCACCTGCATCGCGCTCAGTCAGCCCGAAGGCGCGGACGGGAACGCTAAATTTGACGGATGAAAGCTTAAGGTACTTAAGATACACCACCCACCCAGTACCGGTCCGTCACGTTTTGCAAGATGGGAAGAAATTTTCCAACCCGTTGCATCGCAGCATTATGAAGATTTATTTCCCAACGAGCGATAGTTTCCATCCGTTGGCAAATTCCACCTGCCTTCCATCCGGCACAACCGGTCCGTAGTGTTGCGTCTATCGTGCAGTTGTATCCATAATTGTAGGAGTATCGCAGATGCATTAGTTTAGCATTTTAAAATGGCAATTTGAGTAAGATTAAATAGCGTTATTTGTGCACGTAAATGCAATATTCATTATCAATTTGGTTCCCATAATTATACCAAATCGCAATAGTTTGTATGGAATGCGTTCTGTACAGCTGAACTGTCGTGTCGTGTAGTTCGTTTTTGCTCCATCAGCAACGATTTTAATATTTAGTGTGCGGTAGATATTTAAAAACGAAGCCATATCACTGTCTATTGCCCTCCTGCAGTGGGCGTGGAGACACGTGATTATGCTATGAGTACGTACGAAATTTAATATAATTATGCAAATGCGTTCAACGGTTATTAGATTCCAGCCTTTCCTCTTCAACGAGCTAGTGCGATACCCATTTGCAATGGTTTCTCTACTGCAGCGTTGTTTCCGCTGGTTGTGAAACAGTCCATACTGCTCATTTCATTGTTATCTTCTTCGAGTGTACGATGTTTTAAGGACAAGCAGAACATTTAAAATTTATTTCCACGGATGGATGAGAGGAACCAAATGTATTATATTTATTTTCTTTTGAAATGTTCATCGAAATTCATTTAGTATTAACAAGAGGTGATTTAAAATCATGACCTGCTCGCGTGTGTTATGTGTGTGCAGTATCCCTGAATACAATCCTGTGCATTGTCTTCGGCGAAGCCTTGCAAGACGGGGAACTGAATTCATGGAATTGCTGCTCGGATGGCTATTGTTGCCGCTGGTGGAATTTGCCAGAAAGACGCTCTGTTGTTGCTGTTGGTGTTGATGCGTTGTAGTGGTTGTGTGGCCGGTTTGCCACATCACTACCACGGGATGAGATGGGACTATGGGATCACGATGAGATCATGAGCAGTCCATCGTTGTTTATACACAGAACCCATCTTTGGGATCTAACAACCAAGGATCAAACTATCTTAATAATATCCCTCCAACATTAGTGAAAAACATTTGTTCCACCTATTAGTTTTGGGATTGCTGTTAATATGAAGAATGTCGTTTTCTCCTTAAGATACGAGGCATCCCAAACACCTATCGATTGATCAGTCATCACGACAGCAAACCTCATAACGGTAGACTGGCAGATCTTTGTAAAACAAAAACTTTATTTAAAATAAGATTTAAACTTCACGCAGGCAATTATAAATGATTTTGTAAAGTGCTGGAAGCCAATACAATATTTAGTTTAATTGGTTTAATTTAGGTGAATTGAATGAATTATTCAAATATAACTTTTTCAACACACATTTAAGTTATGTTTAACTGGCTATACTCATGTCATTTATACCTACCTGCTCGGGTGCTTCACGAGCATTATTTTCTCAATACCGGTGTGAACCGATCCACGAGCCCAAATAAGTTTGACAACACTGCCCTTCCAGGGCTACACACAATGTACTTACACAACTAAACATTAGGTATTAGGGTTGGTCAACATGGTGCACTAGCCTGGTGTGCGTAAGGCGCGAATCACAAATTCAAACCTCAACTGCCAAAATTATTCTTGGAAACAATCGCTTTGACTGTCGCTGGTACACAGCCGAACAAAAGATCGAATTCATAGGAAACGGTTACTTTGATGAATATCGATGCAGAAACACACACAAGCATATGTTGGACAACGCAAGAAAATGATCTCATTCCACTCCAGACCTTCGGACGAGTCGGTTCGTCAGTGATTGAAGTGCGCAAGTGATCACTGTTTTAACATATCGGCAGCAAAAAAGCAACCCAGCAGTGCGTTGTGTGTTTACGCAGTTTTATCGAGTTGCTCTAATACAACGATTTAATCAATTGTGGTTCATTCTAGAAGGTAATTTGATTACAACTTTAATCAGTGCAGTGCATAGTGTGTATTCTATATGTGTACAGTGGAAATTCCTGTCGTACAGTTTTGCATGGTGGTAGCAATTAACAGTTTTGGTCCTTTTGGTATAGTTGAAACATTTTTCAGTTTTATTGAACACATTCCGCTTGCTATTCCCTAAATTGCCCCAAACCGCAGATCGTTGGGATAGCCATAGTTGAATTACGACATGTGTGTAGATAATTTTTCTATATTATTTTCCACGGGTTTCTTATCTTATTTTAGCGAAACGATGGCAGCGGAAGAACTATCGGCGGCAGCTGCTCACGGTCTTGCATACGACATTGACGCTTCTTTAAGTTCGCACGTTGAGAGAATGGTAAATAACAAATTTTTGTCCGACATTACGTTTATTGTTGGTCCGGAAAAGGAGCGAATCTACGCACACAAACTTCACTTGGTATCGGTGTCAGAGTATTTCTTCTCGCTGCTGTATGGAGACTATGCGAAAGAGGAATGCGACGAGATCGAACTGGAGTACGAAGATCCGGAGACGTTTTTGCAGTTCTTGCGTATAGTTTACGGCGCGAAGGTGGAAATCAATGCTGACAACATTCGTTATATTGACGCGCTTATGCGAAAGTACCTGTTGCCAACAGAGTACTACGAGCCACTAATTAGGTTTCTTAAGAAGAATAAGATCAACAAGGATACGGTGATGAAGGTTTTCCAATGTAATTATTGGCAGTTTCAGCTCGTGGATGAAGTGTGCTTGCCATATATTCAAAATAATCCACTGTATTACTTTAAAACGGATGGTTTTCTCACACTGCCGCAGGAAAAATTGCGTAAGATTCTTAGCTTACAAAATATTAATTGCACTGATGAACAGTTGCTCAGTGCCCTCAGAAAATGGGAGATCGCAAATCCCAAAGCGGACACGAAGCAATTAAGGAAACTTGCGCGTGAGACAAAACGAACATACTATTCTCATAATTTTCCTCTTCTTTGTCGTAAAGCTGATCATTCTGATCGCGTTTTTGCATATTTTTCATTGGTACTCAACACACCAGCATCGTTATTATTGTTTGGAATCAGTGTATACCTAGTGGCTACCGATGGTGAAGATGTCTCCGTTGAACTCGGGATTGAAGATTCCAACAAATATATTGAACTGTGCCGATTAGAGAACGTGAAAAGATGCAGTCGAGGTTTGGAGATAGTTGATTTGATGTTTGAACAAATGATATTGGAGTCAACGAAAATGTACAGGTTTAGATTAGAAATCATAAATCCCAAGGGATATATTACTACGAATACCTCAAGCGAAACTCATAGATTAATGCATAACAATGTTGATATAACTTTCCCCTCAGAAGAAAATGACTGCGGTTCACATGCTTTGGTTTATTTATGGGCCAAGGATCCTAAATGCGGTGCCGAAGCCACGAAAATGTCGGTATCGTGCTGCTAATTATGAATTGGCATTTAAAAAAAATCGTTTGTTACATTTATTTTTTCGTAATATTCCTTTATCATAACATTTATATTTCGTTCAGATCGAATACTGTTGAATAAATTTCATGTGTGATGAAATGACATTTTCAAATGAATTCCCATTTTTCCTCATACTATTAGACGCAAAACATATATACTTACTTATACCGTAGGAGCAAAATTGCGGTGCGGTTATTCAAACTGATCAGAGTACAGCCCTAACAAATAAAAACGTTACTATTAAATTAATGCCACCATCTATTTGATCTGCTTGTTTTGTAAAATGTTTAATAGTTTTTTAATTTCATATTCAATGATAAAATCTACCCTCTAGATGAGAAATATTGCACTGCACTAAGGCATTAAAATAGACGTGTTAATTGTTAATCAGTTTTAACATTAATTTTCATTGCAAAGAAACCTGGAAGGATAAAACTCTGCAATGAAAGCAACGCTCAACACACAACCGTAAGCATTTCCTACCTTTTTTGCGGTTGAATTCGTGAATGTAACTTGTCAAGAAGTTTGCCTAGTGTTTCCCGTGGCAAAAGTATCGCTTCACGTTGGTTTCACAGCGTTTGCACGGTTGTGCTCACGGGCTTTTGCCTTCGTCTAGACACAATTTTCTTCAACACAGCCACATGACGGTTAGCGAATAGGGCGTAGGGGTCGGTCCGCAAAAAGACTGTACCTAATCAAACGAAAGGACGTCCGGATGCCATTCTTAAGCCGTGTGCACCAAAATGCTGTGCACCTTTTCTTGCACTTCTTTGCCATTGCAGACATTGCTTCCCCACACGGTAACCGAGTGTCACCAGCAACTGGTTGAGATGATGAAAATTTACTGTCCACTCTTCCGGTCCACCGCCCGGCACTGTGTCCGTTGGTTGGCACAGCAGCAAACGCTCCACACTCGCAGCCGACGAAGAATGAAAAGGGTTCAAACCGTAAATTACAATCAGACGACATCCTTCTTCTGAAACGCTCAACGGATCGAAACAGTACCGGCGGGCCATCGTTCGATGATATGCTAAGCGAGTAAGAGTATTTATTCTTCTTTACGCTCCCTAATCCCATCCGACCATGTACGACATCCTTCAACGTTTCATCGGGAATTAATGGCTTAAAATATTCATTATTCAGACTGGCATACAAACATCGGGTTCGAGCGGGATGGAATGCACACTGCTGTGGCGGTGCCGGTGCTATACGCCCGATGACTGATGTTCAATTGATTGATGTTTCTTGGTGCTGCAACAAGGCTGATAATAACGCAACCACCCATTTCAGCCCAGCTACACTCGCCAACATAAAGCGGCATTTCAACTATCGTTCCACGCTCGACGCGTAGCCGCCAACGCGGTACGGTTCACAGATCCTCGTCAGCCCAGACATATCCTCCCCGAGGATGCCACCCGGCCCAAAACGGGGTGTTTGGCAAAGCTAATGTAATTAGTCATCCCGTGCTCGGTCGATGGTGTGTTCGGGCTGTGGAAGATTCAATCGACCGCCTAAAATCAACCTCAGCGTCAGATAATAATGATGAACGCTTTTGATGTAGGAACGGCCGCCGGTGGCTGATCGTTGGGAAATGGCACTGCTGGCGCTGAAGGATCAACTTGAAACAACCCGAAAAGGATCAAGGATAATGAATCCTTCGTTCGATTACATCATTTTTGTGGACGTAAAGCGAAAGGTTCGGCAAATAGTAAATGAAGGAAGCAAACTGCTGGTGACGGGTTGGTGAAACTTCGAAGCGATTTCGGGGCAGACTGTGTGCCATTTACCACAGTGTTAATCAACAAAAGGCTTGCACAATTGAATTATAACTGGGAGAAAGATGAATTTGAAAAGGTGTAGAGGAATCTTTCTGTGGTATGGGAGTTGTTTGTCTGCAATCAATTTTTTTATACATCGTTTTTCATACAATTTAATGCATATTATTTTATACTTATTATTAATGCATAAATAATAAATGGTGAGGTTAAACGAGAATTAATTTTATGCGTTTGTTTGTACTTCATTTTTAAAACATAGCAAGAGGAAAGGACACTAACAAAATGTAAATTTAAACATGTTCAAGGTGCTGTCGGTTGTGAACATACTTTACCTTTCTTTCAAATTCATAACCACCAACATAACAATCTCTATTGTGTATCTATCGAAAGCAAGCTTTAAAGTTAGCCACGTATCGAAAACACTGCGAGAATCACGGAAAAAGGATTGAACATGAGTGTGTGGCTCGTGCATGGCCATCCCTCGCACCGTTTTTGCAGTTGGGTTGGGTTGGGTTGGGTAAGAATCCTTTCGCAATGTACGCGAATGTTAAAAACCAATTATCACGCTCACTAGCACGGATCCGGGAACGCGTAGAGCGAGGGATCTTTGGCTACGGGGTAATGGTGCCCTCCCTCCTGGCCCCGATCGTATAAGTAAACGGCTGTAATCCAACGGTCCAATGTTTACCCCACTCGTCATCGAATTTCGGAAGTGTTGTTCAAAAAGCAACCACTCCAGTCCAAAGTAAGTGAGCATTAAATTTATGCTCAAGCATCGTGCCGCTGCGGTACGGCTACAATCGTATTCCGCCCGCCGGGATGGGTATGAACGGACGGACGGGTGGATGGATTGATGGATGGATGGTGAAGTGGAATCACAAGTGCCTCAAGTGCCAAGTGCTTGTTTGGCAGGATGATGGAAAATTAGGGCCTCCGTTTCCATAGGGAAAACGTTATGCAGCACGGGTACGGTGGCTATCATCTTGCTAAATGGATGTAAGCTGAGAATTTGAATTAAAAACAAAATGCTTTTACGGCTGACTCGCTACCGATTTGGCCACACCGGTTTGGCACGTTTGAATGGCACATGTGAAAGGATTCGCGGGAAGTATCAGCAACTGCTATGCTCTGCAAATCATAACAGCATTTTATTCTACATGATACAAAAGTTTAACGTGCTCAACAGTGCTTCACTGTGTACTGAGTGTTGGTGAAGCAAAGAGTTGTTTTTTTTTTTTGTAATAAGGTTTCTGTTATGTTTCATTTGTGCTATTTGACATTGACTACTATCTACAATTCGGGTTGAACGTCCAATCTGTTGTATGGCTATTGTGAAACGTGATTAACATTGCTAATTAAAGACAAATTTCATTACTAATTTTATTTAAAACACTTTTTATTTTTGTTATCCTTTTGGAAACATGACGAAAAATGTAGAAAGTTAATATAACATAGAAATAGTTTATTATTACCATGAAGCCAACAATTCATAGAAACATTCTGCAATAAAGTCTACAAATTCTTGATTTCCGCTCTCTAGAAATCAATTTATGCGAATTTAATTAAACAAAACTAGATTAAAAATAATTTGGAATATTTACAAACCACAATGTAGAATCTTAAAAATATAACATGAACTAAACTTAGTTTATAATGTTTTTATAGTTGATAGTAAACCAGCTATTGATGGCATGTTGAAAAGTCGCAACTCCTAACTAAACATTTGTTTAAGAAGGTCGAAATGATAATTATTTTATTATAAAAGAAGTGCAACTGCAAAAAAATGTTACATCCTAACGATGCGCACTTACCCATTTCATTGCATGATAAGTACAGAATCATGCCTTCCCTAATGCCCATTTGATGTAGCCAGTGCTTCA
Source organism: Anopheles marshallii (assembly GCF_943734725.1). Taxonomy (NCBI): domain Eukaryota; kingdom Metazoa; phylum Arthropoda; class Insecta; order Diptera; family Culicidae; genus Anopheles; species Anopheles marshallii. Next base: position 54,079,058 of record NC_071327.1, read on the forward strand.
AGTATCAATAGCGGATACAAGTTCACCACTTTGCTAGATCTTTACACTTCTTCTAAATCCCTGTTGGTGCTGTTAGAACAGTTGATGTTACGAGTTAGTGGGAAATATTAAATAAGAACAGACTATTGTTTGTTAATTTATTTGAAAAGTACAGGATGTCCCCGAGAAACGCTATAGCGGTTCGAGGACACCCGTGGGTCTCGAATTTCCATCGTAAGTCGCATACGGGAACAATAACGTGTGGACTTCAAAGTTCTAGAGTCAACTTCTTTAGTTGACTGTAATACACCTCAAAGTTTGCAGGACACTTTTTGAAATATTATGTCAACAATTATCAAAATTAGTATTATTTAACCTAATTATAAGGTATTGTCATCTATTTAAACTATTTAGTTACTTTGGATGTTCTACTATAAACTAACTGAGCTGTGAAATGTTCAGCTAATGCGGCGTATATTCGGATAATTTTTGTACAACGGATTTCGAACGTTTTGGAGATAGTCTCTGTAAAAGCAATCTAATTGAAAAAAAAAATAACTGTATTGACGATTACTTAAACAAAATTTGTACTCTTGACAAAGACTCTCTAATGCAAGCATATTCATTGTAGAAATTCTATGCATTTGTATCATTCAGATATCAAAAGTATAAACCCTGCTGAAGCATAGTAAAGTAAATATATTTTTTTGTTATTATTCAACAAAGTACACCCCACCTCACAGTATAGAAATAATATTTACAGTGCGATATTGTTACAAGTTCTCACGTTCCCAAACGTCGCATTACAAGCTATTGCAATGCTGAATTCTTGAACATGTAAATTAAATTTCATTCGTCCCCTGTTTCATCTCACCCCTTTCTGCTAAACTATCCCTAGAACAAACACACGAAAAAAACGGTCAATTCAAGTTTTTGCCGTTGTGTTAGTAAATATGCATTATTTATCCACTTCAAAACGCACGCCGATAAAAAAAACACAGGGTGTCACCAATCCGGCAACAAACCTCCCGCCCCTCCCCTCCATGCAGTTCATCTCATTTTACACCACTAGCCACACACCCACACCACAACGGGGCATGCTAATGTACCGGCGGCACATTCTCCGGTGTGCGATTTGCCATGCCGTTTTAACACCAAACCGAGCGAAATGCCGGAAACCTGACACGTGCTTTTTTGCCACCCTTCCAGGAATCTGCCTTATTCGCTCAACCTACAACCATCAGCAATGTACGATGTAAACACGAACAACCTTCTGACTGTGTGCAGCATTTATTACTTCGGCAAGGAACGGAACGGTTAGCCGGCAGCATGGGTTTGGCGACTGAAAGTGTTCTAAAATCCGCCGATGGAGGCGCCAGGTTGGTTATAGAATCAACAAGTTTGCAACAACGCTCACCGTGATGCGTGTTTGGGAATGCAATCGGCAGGGGAAACTCGTACTGTGGCACATGCGCCAACGCACCGTCGGAACGCATCCTTCGTGTCCTGGTGCGGTTCGTCGTTGGGTCGGAATGTCTGTTCGGGTCAGTTGCAAACGACACGCGGATACGGAACGTCACGCTTCTTGTTGCGCCCTTCAGGCAAGGTGGTTTTGTGTTCCATAACTAGAAGCAATCGGTGCCGGTAAGGGTTTTTTTCTGTATGTGTTTGTGAGAGTTTTTTTTTTGTTATCAACTTCCAATCGAATTGTGACACAACGGAGGTGTCGATCGGGGAAGCAATTTCGGTTCGTAAAACAGATTCCCGACCGTGAAGTTGGTTTTAAAGCGCAGTGAAGTGTGAGTTTGAAGTACCTTCGAAGAAAGTAGCCGGATGGTTTTATCGTTTCCTAGACAACGGAATTCAAGGGTTGTTCTTTTAAAGAATTTATCGCTACTCAGCAATATGGCTATGGTGATGTAGGAGCTGCATGGACGCACTCACCCGGTGGAACCTCGGTTTGAATTTCCATGCGAAACCATATTTTTAATCAAATTACACGGACAGGCAAATTAATCATGCCCGCAGTTGCGTGTCCGTGTACGTACACGCATTAATATCTAATTGCGTACAAGCGAAAACAACCAGATGAGCACCGGCACTCGTCGACCGGTGTCGGAACTGCACTCCGACGCTGCACTTTCCCCGCGCGTCCCCTTCGGGCAGGATGGGTGAGTGAGTGAGAAATAATTCATTACGTGAAGTTCGGCTGGATGAGCCAAACAGGATATCATCGGGCTCGTTTGTCCCACCCCCGGGGCTGGACCGGGTGGGTGAACTGGGCGCTATCTCTCCAGACAGTATCACGGATTCGGATTATGTGCTCGAATGAAATGATGGTAATTAAAATTTCAAAATTTTAATCCAATCGTGATGAATATTCATCAAGCATTGGCCGTCAGACAGAGGCCCAGACCCAGTGACAGTGTGTGCGTAATTGCGGACGCAAACGTGCCGTCCTATCGGTGTGTGCCGTTGCGCTATCGGGAAGTGTTCTCTGCTGGGCTATAAAAGCTCTCGATGTGGGGACGGGCTTTTCGAAAGACCCTAAGTGATCCCTTGTTGGCCGGTAATTAGTTGGCGCGATTGTGATGAGTGCTGAATGTGTCCAGAATGATGCGTTGTACGAAGGTTTATCTACCTTAAAGTGAAAAATTTCATGCAAAAATGTTGTGAAAATAGTTTGCAATAGTTCATAATGTTTGTATCCATTTCTATCGTAGCAAACAGCGTGCTCTAAAGTGGTTCCAGTGGAATATTATTGTTCTCCTGCAAAGTAGGCAATGAATTCCTTCCGTGTTTTACTCTTGCTGTGACAAGTGTTTTGCTTCCCAGGATGAAAAGGTCCCTGTGCCATTCCCACCCTATCTTATAGCTCCGATATACAGCGGTGCATCTTCGTGTTCTTTTCTGCTGATCGGGTGCACTACTACTGCTGCTGCTGCTACTGCTACCACCGCTTCTCTCACTGTCCCGTCCGTCGAAGCTGATGCCGAACCACGTTGCCATGGTTGCATCCTGCCGGAGCAGCTAGAATGTGTGTACGGTCGCTGTTGTGAGAATGCCTTAAACGTTTGTTGTGTCGTGTGGAGCTGCAGAAACAGAAACCATGGCCCTGCGGCGACCGCTCCGTAGCGTCATCGGAACGTCTCTCATCGTCTGGCGGTTGCTATTGGTGACGGTTCTGCTCTGTGGATTACCCAGACCGGTTACCGGCTACTTCGATCTCTTTCTCAACCACTCGGAAGTGATCAAACTGATGGGTAAGTTTTGCATGTTCGCCGAGAGACTGCATGCGCTTCCGAGCGGAGGCTAATTGAAACATTGGAGTAAATTCGAGCGACCGGTTCGAAAACACAATCTTCGGCCACAACAATTACAGCAATTTTGCTCGGGTCAGGTAGCAACTGTTAACCTTCAACATTAATCCAGCGACCCTTTTTACCACCCCGATCTCAGCCTGGGTGAAACAATCAGCAAAACTTGTGGTGACTACCCTAAACCCCAAATCACCGCAGAAAATAAATCTTGCCACCTCCCCCCTTTTCGACCAGATTCGTCCACCGTAAATGTAAATCAATCAAGCAAACGTACAACCATTTTCATAACTTTGATTTCCTTTACCCCACTATTCCTCCTCCTCCACAATTCCACGCCTCCACTATTCCCCTCTTTCCCACCGCAAATACACACGTGGCCGTGAGTGTTCCGAAAAAGATGAAAGGGAAATTAATGTTAAGGGACGGAATTCAACCGGACGGTCAGAGTGCTTAGTTTTGGGGCCGGGTTTTAGCGGCTGGATCCCTAGAGATAGGGTTGGGTAGACGCATTTCCTGCCCATCGGGGAAACCCTTTAACCCTCCGTTCGGTCTTTAAAGCATTATCCGCCGCGATGGTATGCCCACACCGTCGCCGGACGCATGGAAAACAAGGAAACGATAAATCTTTTGGTGGCCCGATAGAGTTGTTTACTTTTATCGGTGTGTTTGGAGCGGGAAACATGATGGAATGTTTTGTTTCCATGATGTTTTTAAGCGGGTTTGCTTTACCACAGTACAGTCATTGAATTTTTGTACATCTTCTTGGTGAAAATGTTCAGTTATTGCTATTGAAAGTTTGTAATAAAATTTAAATTAACTCGAGGAAACTACATATTAGTATTTATACACCTGATTAAAAGCGTGTTATGCTTCAACCTTGACCTGTAAATGTTAAAGATAAGACTGTTTAATGCTTACCCAACTTACTTTCAACCTGGACCGAGGTTAAACAAAGGCGTACTATATATTTAACCTAAAGTTTACCATCCACTGCGCAAGATTATCGGCCCAGTTTTCCCGGATTTAGGTTCACAAAAATCCTTTCCCGACCTGACCAATACCGTAATGCGCCCTTTCCCAAACGACGAAGCGAAAAGGACACTTCCCAGAAATTTAACTTCACACTTAATAACTCGTTACGGGTGAGGAATTATTTATAGCAACCGGACGCAAATGAATCGTTTGCTGCATAAATTATGCCTAATCAATATTCATCAGCCCATCCCCAGATCGCCCCACCGTCTGTGGAATCGGTACGCACGCCATCTGAACCGGTTCCCATCATTATCGACGGCACTGCTAAAGCTCAGTGACCACACAAAACACGCACACACACACACACATGGATGGGTACAATTTTCCCCCTTCTTCATCTCGCGATGTCCACGCGACGGACTAACGGATGCTAATAGTCCTTACCACAAACACATTTTGCTGTTGCCGACGGGACAAAATTAAGCATTCAAACGCAAAAATCGGTTTTGTGAGCAAGTGGTTCCGACAGCAGTGATCCCCCCAAAGGGGCACTTAACGTATACCGCAGGCCACAGGATAACATCGCATTTAGTACGTTCGGAACGAGAGAAAAAAGTGGAGCTAAGTATCGGTACCGATTGCGTACTTCCAAACGGGCTAGGAGAATAAAAGGATGTCTGGTATTGGTTTATTTAGTAGATGGATGGGTTAAACCATTTGCAAAACAGTATTTGATTTATGAAACCGAATAATGCCTTTAAAAGATAATGGATTGATTTAAGATTTTTTATTAAACCATTTTAAATATTGATCGTTTCATTGGGTGAATAAATGAGTTTGTGTAATTTTAACGTCAGTTGTCGTCCTTAGCTTATTATATGTTTATTAAATCTGATGAACACTGTTGATTTTAGGTATAATTGTAAGACTTGCCTGTCTGCTTTCGTCCACTTTATGGACGAGTCAAAATTACCAAATTTTGTATTCAATAAAGCAGTTTTCCCAGGAGTATTTCATTATTTCAATACGTTATTGAAATTATTATTGCTAAAATTCATCTTATTTTATTGCAAGTTTAAGGTAACCATGCTCTTACTACAGAGCTACTTATCAGAAGTGATTTACATGATTTAAAATTGGCGATTTTGTTTTGAAAGGTGAAGAACGATTCAGAGCGTCACAGAAGTTTAAGGACGTACAACTAGAGCCAATGCTTGATGAAGATCCTTAACCTAGACAAACATTGTTGAACCACCATACTTCTCGAACGAAAGACACTTTCTGTAATTCAAAAAGCCTTTTCCATTGTTTAAAAGCAATAAGGTTGATCGAGAAGGTGGGAAAAGTGGGTATCAAAAGAGCTGAACCTAAGAGACGTTGTAAGTTGAATATTCAAGGCCAGAAGATCATGCTAGTTATTTTGGTGAGAGTACGGGGTAGGTTATATTATGAGCTGCTATAAACAAACGAATTTATCGATGTCATTTAATATGTTTAAGACACGAGGTACGAGGAAGTTATTCTACAACATTGGCAAGCGCTGTCATATGTATTGCCCGTTAAAACGTACTTATAAACGCGGAAAGGCGAATCCTGCTCTATGCGGACATTGTTCCTGCGGAATATTATTTGTGCTGGTCAATGGTAATATTACCTAGCTGTCCTCTTCCCCATTTCTCCAATTTTTAACGATGTCAAATAAAGGAACGCTGCATGCAGCAGCGACAGAACCATTCTTTAATCGCAAAGAGAATGAGATGTTCGAGTGATTAGAATGAGGAGTAGAAAGCTATGGAAAATATGTTAATGTATGCTACTGCATCAAATAAATAAGACATCAATGTTTGATCAAAAATGCCAAACGCTATCAGTTGTGGTCTTAAGAATATTTGATCCATCGTATTACGTCCCAGATGTATTTTAAGGACATGCAGTGATTTCCGTCTCAGCCTTGCAGACAACAACATAACAACATAACGATAACAAAATTTGTTATAGCACACTCGGATATAATTAAATCACACTAAATGTTTTAAATTGCTTTATAAACGTTAAATATGACATTTAAATTATGGTCGAACAGAGATCATAATAAAACCTATCCAGAAGTAATTTTAAACCCCATCCTACAAACGGCGTGCGTGTACGGCTATCGTTAACCAACTAATGGCACTTCCTGCCGCGTATCTCAAGAAGTCTTTTGCGCGCACAGTAGTAACGATAACGGTGATAATGCTATCGTTCCGCTTCATGCGCCAACAATGAACAGGTGTTTGGTGATACAATCGCGCTAACGACTGTTGGGAAAATGGTGCAAGAACGCCAAAACAAATCGTTTACCATCTTTATGCTGGTTGTGGCGAAACAAAATTGCAAATGGCAGGGTGGTGGTGAAAGTACATCGCGGAAGGTGATAACGGGACGCGACAATAAAATTGTCAACCCATTAGGGGTGGGAAGAAAACATTATGGTTACAATTACGGATGCCATTCGCGCGATTGTTGGGCCGTTTACTTTTGTAAAAGATCCCACCATTAATTTGATTGGTTTGCTTCTAAACAAACATCATACGCAATATTAGTCTTGAGCCTACAGGTTAATATAAAAAAAAAACGTATCACAAAATCTGAAAAACGAGGTAAATTATGGATATTTTTCCACAACTAAAACCCTGCGTTGTGTGCTGTAAGCTCGTATATAGCAACGCTAGCGGAAAACGCGGTCCGCATTGAAATGACTGTATTAAACAATCCTACCAGTTGACTTTGGGATCCTAGTCGCAAAGTCTCAATTTTCTTAAAAGGCCCTTCCCGTAAGCTGATCGAACCGTTATCGATTTCCCCGTAACGAACCACACGCGCCGTCGTCATGTGTGTAACTAGCGTAAACACTTTCATATTTTATGGCCATTTGTCAGGGCCGGATCGTGCCGGCAAGTGATGCGTGAGCTGTTAACACAAAACTGCCACCAGCAAATGGCATTACATGGCATTGCAGATCTGTAAAATGGCCTCGGGTTGTGGGGCCCGTGATGATTATGCCGCTGCACCACACACTTACCATGGTGACTGCGCGCGAGTTGTGACGGTAAACATTACCCGGACGTTAGCATGGCGATACGTGGCAAACGTATATTGCCCGAAGTAATGAATCAGTTGCGGAATATAATTTCACAAACATATTCATGCAAACATATTGCTTTTTTTTTTGTGGGAATGCATATTATGTGGGGGGAAAAGTTAGAACAGAACATGAATGAGATGTTTTTGACGTAATTAAGTGCGCTTAATACATCTTTAAAGACAGCATAATTCCTTCCAGCACAACGTATGTATGAAAAAAAGCCAAAACAGAAAAAGGCGAAAATACTCAAGTTGTGATAATGACAACGGCTTTCGTGATGATGCCCAGTTATCTGGGCGATTTATCAATTTCACGGCTCATAAATTTTGCCACGAGCTCATAATTTCATGATTGCTTTCGCGCTAGCGCTAGCGAAGTCAATTGACCAGACAACATTTGATCACGAAGCGTGTGGGAAACAGCACCGAGAAGGGAAAAAGGCCGCATGGCTCAATGGAGAACACTTGTTTATGATTTTTATGACGCGTAATGGTTGGAAATACAATTTTAAACGGATATGTTGTAGGCTCTTTTCTTGCCATATTTGATTCGTTTCAGCTTCTTTCCGACTCACGGTACCAAAAAAAAAAGAGGAACTTTGTTTTTCCGGGCTTTCATTATTCGTGTTCCATCGATTGAAGCAAATTTGTCTGATTTACAACGCGTTCCGGCGTTCCGGAGAGGAGAAACATATTCAATATCTTCCCAACAAGGGATAACCATACTGCAATGCGACTTTCCCGTCAACAGTCAGCTTACGGGTCCATTCACGAGCAGGACAAACGAAAAACCCAACCAAACAGTCTCGATTATTGTCTGCTTTCCGTTGGCCCTGGCGGACAGGCTGCTCCCGAACGTCGTACATCTTATTTCACCATAAATCGACATAAATGTCACTTGAAATCAATTTATTATCCGCCAATATATTTATTGGCATGACGAAAATAGCGTCCCCCCAGAAAACCAGCCGCCTTCGACTCGGTGCAGTATATGAAAAATCCTTGCACAATGATCCACCGTCTTGAGACTTGGATGTCGACCATCAAGGGAAAAAGGGCGACGAAGAAAGAAGGAATGTCAATACCGGCCACCGGAAGCATCGCTTTTGTAAAGTTGCGTGCAGTGTGGTGGGATGCGCGTACGCTGGACGAAGTAGGAAATAATTTTCGTGGAAATTGATTTTTCTCCGCTCACATCTTGGTTTTTTGGGATACTATGTGGCATGTGTGGCAGCATACGGTTTCGAAGGACAATTTGAAACTTATCGTGTGGAATGATTTAGTGGTCTGGATGGCTGTTGCTTTTTAGTGTAAATTGTGTTTATGAAAATGCTATGTTTTGTTGCGCTATACTTGCGTAACATTAACCGTACAATCAAAGGATAACAACGGGGATGTACTGGTAGGAATGTCTAATGCCAGCAAGTCGGCACCTCAGTAAAAGTCTATTAAAACATAATTAGCAGCATTTGGTTCGGTTTGTGCGTGGTCCTTTCGTTTTGGTCTCAACATTATTGGAGAAGATCCTCGGTTAAAGATTCTCCATTTCAGATCTGTCTGTAGCGTCTCAGAGATATGTAGAAGACTTTAGAAATCACCAGCAACATTTTTTTGAAGGGCCCGACCATAACCTGCGGAGTTATTTTGGCATGTTTGCTCGAGGCAACAACAGACCAGAAGACCTTTCTCATTTTCCTTATTATCCTTATTGTTACCAGAATACCTTTAAAATTTGATAGTATTTCAAATTTCTTTAAGTTATGACGAAAAGGACATTTACTTTTCGATGATTCTCATTCGTTAATGGAGTTTCTTGGGGAAAATGGTGCGGCAATCGTCAACAATCGATTGTTAAGTAGATTTTGCGGATGATATCAAATTCTTGTTAGCTCTTGATTCTGGTCATCAGATTCTTAATGCTGATTAGATCTTGTTAGCAGATCTTGCCTCCTGTCGGGAAGACCGAACAAGAATTTTGGTCTTTCTCCAAAATTGAAAGGATAATGCCAAATGGGCTCTATCCGGAGGACATTAAGTGTCGTAACGTTGTCAACTTTCTTCACTCCGTAGTGTGATAATGAATACAGACGATGGTGTGAATGAAGTTGCCTCAACGATTTTCACAATGGCTGTTAATTGATTAATTGATAACATTGTCGACTTTGTTCTAAGAATAGAAACAAAAGACGATGCATTTATCGCAGAAATAATCGCAGACGATTATTTCATGTTAAAATCAACCGTAAAGTGTTATCATCAGCATGTATTGTCCACGATGACCATTGATAATCAGCGTCAACAATAGCAACTGTACTAGAACAACTAGCATGACGGGTGAAGATAAGCGTTATCTCCTGTGAAGAGGACCTCATTTTTAATGATTTTGAATAGAAAGTGTAAAGGATTGTTTTCATTCCTTCAACATGTATACTTTTTCAATATTTACACTAATAAAAGTATAATGCTAATCAATCGATTAACGATAATATGCTAAAATATAACATCTTCTTTGAGACACACAACATCAAACGTGCCTGCCATCAAAGCCTTTTTAATCGAGGTTTTGGCGAAAATAGAGTTGATGTTTGTAGATTTGGAACATGAAGGACTGGTAGATTCGGACTGGTGTTATTTCTTTCGGAGGAAATCTATTGGAGTCTATTGATTTTAATAACCGATAATGTGAAATAGGAAAATATCTTCACATAAAGGAAAATAAAATAAAGGTTTAAAGCTTTTCCCTTTTAAAGCGAGAGTTATGTGAGCTAAATCTCTCACCAAGCGAGAACAAAAGCACTCACTCAGCACGCTGTTTGACACAGAACACTAAATTATGACCCAAAAATGTACTCCTCCTTAAAGCATCGCGGGACACACACGTTTCGCTGCGGCGTCCCACATTCACGACAGCGGCGCAACTATGTCATACTCATGCACTGTGTCATGCAGAAATTTTCCTAAATATCATCATCGTTCCGTGTCACTAAGCATGACATCTCAAAAATGTCACTTTACTCTATGCGGAGCGTTCCAAATTGGTAACGGGTGCGCATGAAGTGTAGGAATCTGGAAAGGCCCAGGATGTTAGAGGAGTTTCCTCAGCAAAAATAAAACAAAATAAATTAAGCACACACATTCTGTCGCTTGTACAATCAATGTATTTCTACAATAAACCTCTGCTGTAGCTATATCTTACATACATAATCACTACGGGACATTCAGCTTCTCCGGAGGCGCAACATACACCAACCGGGACGCTTTTCAATCGACCCTTCTCGCAAAGCCGGTCAAATGGGAAAGTTTGTTTAGGGCACGAACAGCGGCAGGCTCTCTGTGTCATCATTCTAAAATCACAGCGGATGTTTGTGTTGGATGGTTCCAAAATTTATCTTGCACCATCGTGACAGTTCGTGAATTATGAAGCATGGCGGCTGCTGCAACACGGACGGATCGTTTAGCGATGGACCGAGCCGTTGGCCTAGCCGTGTGCCGTGTGCTGTAGTAGAAGTAGTAGTAGTAGTAGTTGTTGCTGTGATGAATTTGTGTCCATCCAACCGAACTAACGATTCTGTCCGGGTGAAGGAGATGGGCTCAGTTTCTGGAAGATAGGCACTATCATACGGTCGGTCGGTTGTATTCTCATCCTGACCGAGAAGCTTTTCAGGAGATGATTCTGGACAAGAACTGACTGTTAGTTTTGCGTAAATTACATGCAATGTTATTCTTTTAGCAAGAAGAATACAATTGATTGGTGATTTTAGAATTTTCCAGCGTCCGGGGTTAAATCTTGTTCATCATCATGACAATGTTTGCGAATGAATAAACTTTCATTAGTACAAAAGAAGGACATAAAGCTATCTGGCAATGATCCAAATTGTATCTTATTATGCAAACTGAACGTATGATAATTCGGACAAATGCTTTTTAGCCATCAAACTGTGTCAGAAAAATCTTGTGAAACTTTCTTGCCATACTGATTCCAAGGCAAATGGTTCAACTATAGGCAGCATGCCAACAGGAACGAGTTGAATGCATAATTTCCCTACGCTGAACACTCTCTGCTGTACGGGAATACCTTCCCATTTTCTGTCGCTACACACGGCGGTCATACAGAACGTTGCCACACTGTCCACCCACAGACCCAGTCCAACTATCCGCTACTTGCTATTCTTCTGTAAATCTCAACGCCGTAAGATAAAAACACCAACTACCTCCAGCAAATAGAGCCCATTAAACGTTATCTAAATGCAATTTATGAACAGGAACAGTGACGACACAAAATCCGACCCCAAGCACCAAAATCCCCAACACGATAGGCAAGAAGGCACTCTAGCCAACAGCTTTTGGCCAGACGCGCGAGACCAACCCCCTGAAACCGAGCTCATGTGCGCGGGTTTTGCACCCTTCGTGCCAACCATGGGGATGTACATTTGTTCTTCCTGGGGGAGGAAAAAAAGGAAAAGGAATAAAGCAGAAACGGCACACACAAAAACCCGAAATGCCAAACCTTTTATGCAACGTTGAAATTTTATGAACTTTCACTGAGGAGATGCCGTGCTTTTTTGCTTGGTTCCCGAAGTTTTTGGACGCATTTTCTTCAACTGCTCGCTCGCTCGTGGTGGTTTTTTTTGGAGGAAGATTTTTGCTTCACGCATCATAAACGCAATCTGAATATTTCATGCAGTTCGTTGTGTGTGTTTTTTTTGTTGTTGTTGCTCGACTCCGTTCGTTCCGTGTCTGTCTGTTTTAGTTTATTTGGGAGTCTGGGCGTTTGGGATGATGTGAGCGTTTGTTTCCTCTTTCACCTGCTTTATTCTCTTTAAGCGTTTTTTGCTATTTGCCGGGGTTGTTTTCTTCTGCTGCGCACTCGGGACACACTGGCTGTGTGCGTAACAAAACAATGATTTTAAAAAATGATCAAACGTAAATAAACGGTTTCCACCGTTTTCCACAACGCTTGGATGCTTGACACCGATGCCGCGGGCAAACGTTTCTTTTCGTGGTGCGCGGTTAAAATAAAAGCAAAACCTAAAGCTTTGATGTTGTACCCCTGCCATAACGGCACATGCATCTGACAGTGCGCTTATTGAAGGAGATTTTGTGTGTGTTGGAAAAACGCAAACCCACGCTCATCACAATTTGTCTGCCGATTTGGCAGCATCTTAATGTAAGCACGAATGGTTCCACAGTCATTAAAACTGAAAACGTCCAAATTGTAGCTCATTTTAACAACGATTGTTTCCATCTCGTTTGAAAGGTTAATGGCTGATCATATCAAACCACACTTTAACGATACCTTCCTGTTACGCATTGTTTCGCTAGAATTGCGTTATTTATATTGCTCTCCGAGGGGGCTGTTTGGGTAAGTAATTTGTGTTCAAAATTGAAAGGATTTGCAGCATCTTTCAAGGAACCTGGAACCACTGTTCCATCACCGATAAGGAGCTAATTTCGGGTCCAATAATTCCATATTACTTTCCACGACTTTACGTTCGGTCTCCAGTAGCAACAACCCCCTAGCACGAAGCGGTACTTTACCGGAATTATTTCAAACATTTGGATGGTGCATCTAAAATCTTTCTCCCCTTCGTGTGTTTTTTTTTTTTTTAATACACTTGCCAGCTAATTCCCTGCCCCGACAAGAGGCCGCCATAGAAAAAAAAAGGCAAAGAGCGAAAGAAAACTGTACCTAAATCCCTGCTCCGTTCTACATGACTCGCAATAATAAAAACCGACCCGAAGTACAAGGGATGAGATACTTCTCGGTGTGCGAAAAATGCGTCCATTCCCTTGGTGTCCTCTGGTTTTCGCCCCTTATAACTCTCACCGAACAAACGAGCAGGATGGCTCAAATCAAAGTTGCCGCCTTTTGTAAATTTCCTGTGTCTCTCACCTAAACGGTAAATCCGGGTGGAGTTGAGCCATGGTTCCTATTTTCAGCTTTTGTTTAATTTCAATCCACCCATCCCCAGTATCTTTCGCGCCCTCGCGATAAGACTTTGGCGCACGGTTTGCCCTTTTTCCCACAGGAACCTCCTCAACTCTCTGTCTCTCTCTCGCTCTGTCGCGCTTCATTTTGCGTTCGCAATTGCTGCTCAGTTGCTGCTGATTTCGGATGCGTGTGTATTCGGTTGGAAATATCTCGCTTGAGCCACATCTTTGCGCCAATATACATACATCCCCCCCCCCCTGGAAGGTTAACGCCAGCGGGTAAAAACATCGTCGGCAGGGTATTTGTGCCAGACGCCAGATAAGTTTTTGTGGGATTTGCCTTCCCGCTTCCAATGGCAAGGAATGTATTCTAGGTTGAATTCGTTCCCCCAGTGGGTCGCTTGAAGGCGTTCTCCAGTTTGAGCACGTCTACCACCGCTAGCCAGCTTCCGAATGATCATGCTCAAGAAAAGGACACACAACTTACGATATCTTATCTCCGAACGGCAACAGGGAACGATCGGCTGAATATGCTGCTGCACACCAGCCCGGTGGCAAACAGCAAAGGGTTCTGTATTCAATTTTCATGATAAATAAAATTGATAGTGGCGTCTGAGTGTTTTGAAACTGACTGACTGAATGGTTTCACGAAGTCCGAGAGAAGCGCGCTCGGCTGTGCGTCGTAGAAACGGCATCCATTTTCACCATTCGCTGCAAACATTTCCCAGAGCCAAAGCATGATAATTGCATTCCGGTGCGAATGTTTCGCAATTTCTCACATTGTGCCACTCACAAGTTGAGGTTCCACTTTGCCAACCCATTCCACCGTCCCCGCTCCGTGTGAGGAGGGAACACATTTTATCAATATGGTAATAGTTGGTGCAAAAGTTGGTCACTTAACATAATTTCCATCATATCGTCCTGTTTCCCGTGTGTGGTTACGCTCGGTAGCGTCATTGCGGCCAAACCACATCACTTTGCTTGATTCATTTTCAAGCTTTTGCTGTACAGGAAATTATACAGCACTGTGGATAAGCTGGGAAGAAAGTTTAAGTCCGTCCTGTAGCGTCCTCGTAGTGACAGAGCGGTGGAGAAAGTTTTACTACTGATGATGGTGAAAGTAAAAGTAGGCGAGATGGAACGGGGTTTAATGCGGGACAACCTAATGTAGGCTCTTTTTTATTCACTTATCCACTTCACTTATTCATTTATCTACTTCAAGAGGAGTATAAAATTTATGAGCATGTGAAATATATTTAAAATTTGTCATACATATTTTAATTTGTGAACATCTCTTAACTACTTTTAATAGTCACTATATTGCTTTCATTTGTTGTTGGTATGGTTTGTCGCTATTTGTTTATTCAATTATGCCTCAAACCAACTGAAATATGTGTAACTGTTTGTTGAACATTTTCCAAAAATGCGATTTATTTAAATAAATATCTCCAACATTCTATTTTACTTATCTAGAACTTATTTTGCAAACTAGACACATTATTTTTAGTCTAAAACCTCTCACTTTATGTTGCGTATTTTATTCAATGTTAAGACGTGTATGCAATCGCATCACACAGCAATTCCATTTGCCATTCTCTTAATTCCTTCCAAACACCCTGCCAAACGCCATTATACAGCGAGTGTGTAATGAACTTGCCCCAAACTATACCCTGTGCTGTGTGCCTTTCATAAGGAAATGAGAAATTTCGAGTCAAGATTCATCGCAACTTTCGGTCGCATCCCGTCACTTGCGCACCCAGTGCGGTGACGTGCCACTCCGTCCGCCGTTGTGTAGTGTTCCGAATTTCCCTTCCCGCGCTAAATTACCCAACCCCGTAACCCTATTAACCTCCGCCCACTCCGATGATGGTGTACGAAGCTGGGACACCGTTCACACGTTTTGTTGCTTAATCAACTGAGACATGTTCTGGGGGCCGCTGCCACATTCCCATATGTGTGTCGTTTGTCATTCTATTTTATGGTACCGATGTAACGTCTGTATGTAACGCGCATTTCCGACAGCTACCAAAAGCTGAGTGTTGCTGATTCAACCCGAATCTAAAAGCAAGCTTACCCACCGGGTACGATCTGTTGCTGCCAGCCCCACTATAACCCTTCCGCTGCGGGGTTGATGTGAGCTTCGGAATGGGAGCACGGCATAGGACGACGTCGCTAACAATTACGCAAGGCGCACACGTCTGACGGTGGCCCCGTCAGCAGGCAACTTCCGTGCCGAGAAAGCTTTCGGAACCTCATTACCTGCTAACAAGGGGTTAGATATTTTATTTTAATTACGTTCGAAAAATGGGAAGTTCCCCCGAACACAAAGACTACTTAATCCTCGTGCCCCGTTTTCCCGTACCATTTTGCAAATTTTCTTCACTCGGTGTTGTAATGCTACAGTTTTTCGTCATATTGCAGTCGTGTTTCATGTTTTATTTGCTGTGTACACTTTGTTACGTTTTTCAATTTGCTTTTTTACATTCTGAGAGAGAAAATGTAATTGTACATTGTTTTCTTCTTGCAGGTATCGAGGCTGATCTTTTTTACGTTCGCGATGGTGCTGTCAATGATTACGCCATGAGTTTCGTAGTACCAATGAAGCCAGGCATTGATTTTTTACGATTTTCATGGCAAAGCCGCACGGCATATCCGGTGAGTAAACAATGGACCAATAATTATTCTAATGAAGGAAACTTTTGAAGTGATATTGAGGTAAAAATTGTGTAAAGTACTTCATGGGTTAATAGCAATCATTGTGAAGGAATAGAAAACATGAAACTCGGTATTACTGAGTTGCATTTCCAACAAACAATTCACAACTTTATTGTCCTTCTTAGTAACACGACAAACCAATGTTTTCAATAAAAAAAAACTGATTCGCTTCTGACGTTTAAGTTTTGGTCATTATCATTTTTTATTAGCAACTCAGCAACTCCCAGAACAGGATTTCGTAACATACAGTACAGCTGTCAACAGTCCCTCCCAAATAGCTCTAGACATTTGTGCTTCATACGAGTCGATCAGATGACTTCCACTGGGATCGCTTATATTAGACAGACATATTACATGTTCACTCCTCTATAATTCGTGTCTAGTTCGCCGTCTCTTTTCATAAAGACGATATAAAAATATCTTTAAGGACAAAATGGTTCTGCATGGCATGCCATGATCATCCAAGTAATGCTAAACGATTAAAAATAAATAAACAATTCTGAAGTAAAGAAGATATCAAGATCAAGAGGATGATCAACTTCAGTTTCCTATCTCGAAAAGTATGCGTATACTAGGATTTTTTTTCAGTTTTGGTATGTGAAAACTAAGACTTTTTCGTCGATACAGTCGTCTAAACCAGGGGTCTCCAAACTACGGCCCGCGGGCCTCATGCGACCCTCGAGAGTCTCCAGTGCGGCCCGCGACGCTATTGCTAATATTACCATTGTAATGAAAATGTCTATTTTGGGAAAGTTGTAATATTTCTTAACTATTCAATTTAATTACTGAAATAGTTAGCAATATTTAATAATAGAAATTGCGAAATAAAAATCCCCCGAGCGCAACATCTCTCTAAATTACCCGGAAGATACAGGGTTTTGCAATAGATAGAATCTGATGAGCGCAACTTAATGAATCTTTTGAAATGAAGCTGTTTCCTTATCTGCCGGATTCAAGAGTTGAGATAGAATATTCAAAATTAATGTACGACATTTTAAACAAAGTTTGTTCTAATTATCCATTGAAACTTAGGTTTAATGATGTTAAATACTTGTGATTAATTTGCAACTTCATTTTGTATTTCAACACTTGAATCCGCCTGTACGTAAACATGCTAACCGATTTGGCATTCACTAAATTGCGCATGCGATTCCATATCCAATTTTAGCGATTCATTAAAGTTTGTAGTTTTTGTGTCTGATCTTGTCTGTTCGTGCGATTCAGTAAGTTGGATTCGCCATATCCTATCTAATGTAAAACCCTGTAATGTATAAGTGACCCTCACGCTATCATAGTTTCAACCAATGCGGCTCGCGGACTGAAAAGTTTCGAGACCCCTGGTCTAAACCATGATATATGATAACTGAAGCTGAACAAGTTCATCTCTTTGTATCTTCTTGCATAGACACTTTTTACAACTGCTGGGGTCGCTTGTATCAATTTAATTGTTCTCTTAATAATCTCCAAACCGATAATTTTCGGCAGTTGATCAACTGTTACATAAGAATCCTTAAGCCAATGAAGGTTGTTTCATTATCTGGAAAGAGTTATGGAGAGTGGTCTACGAAGTTTATTTGCCACATTCCACGGATAAGTTCTCTCTCGCGCAATGATTACTATCTTCCCTTGATGGTAGCTAAGAGCTCTGTTATTTGTCTTCTTTAGTAACATTGCAACCTCGAGAGGTCTAGGCTTGCGATTACTACCCCCGGTGTGTTATTTACTTTCTAAATAATTTGCAGAAACGTTTCCTACCATCGATTAAGTGTCTCGGAAGATTTTTATAATACTGAATTGCTTTGAAGAATAAGGAATTTCTACTGGCACCCGGCAAAAATGTTTGATATTCTATCCTCATCTACTCCTCATGCAACATAAATATACGAAAAAAAAACAAGAGTTGTTCCTCCGTACAGCACATTTTCTATTCACCACACTCGAGTGCAATGATGCGATAGCCGATCGAAATGCACACAGCTTTCCTCGTCGGCTTACGCAACGAAATCCGCTCCCCACCAACAATCAAGCTCAATCGTTTGTGCTTTGCCACAATTTTTGCGTTTCATCACGTATATGATGTCTGATCGGAATATTTTTTGCCCGATTTTCCCGAAAAGCTCTTCGGCCAGCGCCGGCAGGATGCGATCCGGTCTGGTGTGCAAACATGAGCGTACGCAGTGTAAACAATGGATACCGATTCTGCACCATTAAGCAGGAATTGCATCCGACTAGATAGAGGGAAAAAAACACTGGGAAAGTTCTCTCTCTCTGTTTCACCACCTTTCGATAACCATCGGCGGTGGAGATGTGCTGCTGGGATAAAGCGTAGATGATACGATCGTATGTCTGGGATGTGTGGTGGTCGTGGTCGTGGTTACTTCATATATGCTGTTTTGGCGCTGATCCCGACAAACGTGGATTATTCGTACTTTCTGTTCCATCCTTCCGAGCGGAAAGAAAGCCACACACAAGGAAGTGTAACTCTGCATTACAATGAAGCGCATTGGGTTGGAAATTGAGTGAATGCTTTGTATCCTCGCTGTTTACTTCATTCTTGGCGGTCGTGCATTTTTTCCTAACACACTACCAGACGTAGTCTATCGTACTGCCAAAGCGAAATTTTAGCGAGTTTTCCTTCGTCCTTTCCAAAGGGCGCTTTTTTACATGTTTTGCTCAAGACACTTTCTTTATCCTTGTTTCAACCCAAAGCCCCCAAATTGCGTTCCATCAGGATCGGGTCTAATTTTTTTACATCTCTCTTAATGGAGGTTCACAGTAAAGTCCTCCTGCAAAGTTCAATAAAATTTCCATTTTTTATTACTGCTTGGAAAAGCTACAAACTATCTCAATATTCCTCAGCTGTTACATAAAAAAAGATGATGACATTCGTTTAGCTGGCACTTGCAGGAGCACTGGAATAGTAATTTGCCACATTTTAGCGGGAAGAGGACCAAAGTTTGAACCGGAAACGACAAACTGGCTCTTTCGAAACTGGGTCAACTTAATTTGCACCGCCTAAAACCTCCCCGCCGTTAAGGGGAAGTTAACCAAAAATGTCTGCTATCATTAAGCCAACAGTCGGAGTCGATGTTGATAAAGTCCTTAAAACCTCGGGCCGCACCATTCGAACTCGTGTTGTGCTGGTTAAGGACAGTGGCACTCCAATCCCTTCCCAATCGTCCGAACAAGCAAAACAAACGCGAGCAACGATGCCATTGGCAGTAATAAGAACTCTGAACACAAAAAAATACCAACTTTACTACCATCAGGCAGCTCTATCTTCGCCACAGTTATTTCGTCCTTTCTTCTGCACTTATTTTACATACCACTGGGAGGTGGAAGTTTTTACAAAGCACCCTTTTTTTTGGGGTTCCGGGTGGGAATAAAACACCGTTCGCCAAACCGTGGTGCGGTTCATTTGAGCGTTTTGTTTTGCATTTGTTCTGTGCGTGTGTGTGTGTGTTTGTGTTTGTTTTGCTTTTTACTTTGGCTTTAGCCACCCGAGGACGAGTTCCATTAAAGGGCGGAAAGCACTTTTCCACTTTATGCAAATTATTCGATGACAGTTTTGTGCTAAGTTTTAGCAGTGCTTTTCCTTCACGCTGTTTCCTTTGTAGAAACACGCCAAATGAAAAGATAGAGTCGACAGTAACGAAAAAACTTTCCTTTAAAAGGGCTAAAAACACGGAAAACACGCATCATTATCCTCGTTATAGGTGTGGAGGAAAATTAAAGACAAACAAATGTTTCCATTCTCATGCCTTTCTTTCCATCCCCTGGCAGAACCACAAAGACTTTCTTAAAGCGAAAGATATGGTGGACGTTTCAAAATGGTCAAGTGGATTAATTTAAATCAAGAACCAATTCTTTAGTGCAAACACACGCTCACACGAGAAATTTGTGCGAAGAAAAAGAGGAAAAAAAACCACACAGCCACTTCCGCTTGGACAAATGGTCATAAATTTCAATTTCGTTCGATACGCTCAAATCCACTCGGGTTGGATCGGTGGTCAGTATGTTGGGTTGGGTGTGGTGTTTGAAGGAAGCAGAAAAAACACACACACACACACTCACACATTTTGGTGTGAAAACCCCAAAGTGCGGTTTGTTTGCCCGATTGGTGGCATTTCGAAGCGGAAATTTAGGAGCGTTCACTGTTGCTGTAAGCGGAACCTGTTCAATGGATTTCAGCTTTTCCATTTTTCTTTTTTGCGTTTGGTGCCGATGCTGACTGTGCAGGAACTTCCACACAGCAAAACCGACACAGTAACCCTTCAACTCAACAGATGCTCGGTCAGGTCCTTTGGCAGCTCCCATGGGAGAGAAGGAAAAAAAACAGCACGGTACGATCTCCGGACCATTCTTTATGGTCCGGCTGGTTCGAATGAAATGAAAATTTATCTCTCAATAGCCCGGCCGGGCATCATTCAAACCGGAAACGGTATTACATTTGCTTTCAGGGTGATAGAGAAGTGAAGTTGAACGTGCGGAAGTGCTGGAAGTGGTCCATTTCATTTCATTGCCCCAATAAATCTTTATAATACGCGATTTTTTTATATATTAAAATATTGGCCTGCAAGTGCAAGGGTGATAATGCACCAAGAGTAAACCAAGCTTTATCATTGGTACAACACCGATTTCCGTGTTCATTAGGTGTGTTTTTAGGACATTTTGTTAGCGAAAATCCATCTACATCTGTGGCGTGGGTTTTGTGTCGTGGTGCTTAATAAAAGCGGCTCATTTTCCTTTTGCTGACATAATAACATTACACGCAACACCATTAGGCAGGGTTTTACAACTTTCACCATGCTAATGGAACCCATCTTCCTACGTCCTCCCGAAACCCACCTCTTTCATCCTTTTGCTTGAGTTTTGAGCGATCATTGCAAAGAGCAAGCAGTAAAACAACCGAACAGCAAAAGCGCAGGGGGGTGAAAAGGTTTCAACCAGTTTTAACGAAAGCAAACTCCATAAAACTGACGGAACTAATAAAGTTATGCAGAGTGCGCGGAATCAGTGTTTTTCCTGCGGCCCGAACCTTCTAACGGAATATGCCAAGGAAGGAAAACAAAAAAAAAAAAGCGGGGAAAAACTGTTTTCCCCGACTGTGCCTGGTGCTTAATGCAATCAGAACCGATCTCTCCGCGTGTGTCTCCGAGATGACCTCGGTGGGTCCCTTCGGGTTGTTGTAGCTCGCAGGACGGCAACGTTTCTGGACGAAATTTAATTTGTCAGCCAACAAGCGACTTGAACTTTCAACCGTCGACCAAATCCACCCCGAAAATAAACTCAATTAATCAGTCGGCGTCGGCGAGTCGAGTGAGAGAGAGAGAGAGAGTTCCATGCAAACAACAGGGCCGGAATCAAAATTCAATCAAAATCCATCCCTGATTGGGTCGGCAACATTAACCGATGGGCACGTCTTCGGCTGCAGCCAACATCGACCGATGGTGGACAAATGAAATTAGCCATTGCACATTGAAAATATAAATATTTTTTGAATAAAATTTCACCCGAAACTTTATCATATGCGAGAAAAGCTGGTATAAGTTTTCGAATAAATATGGCCACTTTGGAAGGCAGGTTCATTTTAGCAATTCCCTTATTTATCCCATCCCGCTCCAAGGCCATATTGCTACGAACGTATTACATTCTCCATATCCTTGTTTTTATGCTTCAGTCTACGGTATGTTAACCTTTTATAAAATCGTGCAACAGCTTCCGAGCTACACCTACCAAAACCAAGAACTCCGCGATACGTCCGAACCAGCGAACAGGCATGGGCTATTTGTTGCTCCTGCCCTTAATGCGATTACCGACGAATGTGCAGACGAGAATCAATTAGTTCTCTTTGTTGTTTTTAATTAGATTCCGGGAGTGTCGGGACAGGGCTCGATTGTTTTATCGCCACCTGAATGTAGCGTGGTGGCGACCGGTGGCTTGGGTGTGGGTGTTTGGATGGATGCCCATTGCTCATGTCCATTGTGAATAATACAGTTGTTTTTGTCTCACGTTGATTGAATTTGGCCATAAACTACCCGTTCAATTTCCTGTTACTTTTAGTCGGTCTATCAGCGCCAACGTAAAACAATTTCATATAAAAAAAAACTTTTATCCTTTCGTTATAATAAACTCTACTTCTCGCAGTACAGAAAATGTTCGGCTCGGTTTCTAATGCGAACGCGAAATATTTAATTGCCCTCGACACGCTTCGGTTCAACTAAAAATGTTCCACTTCATTAACCATTTCACCACGGTTGGTTAGTGGACGAGTGCTGGCTCTGCCGAACAAACTTGCACAACTCAATCAACTCCGCTTCAAAGATCAATCACCCCGGATGGGTCACGAAAATTTTAATTAAAAGCATCGTTACATACTTTCGCCCGCGCGCGAGTTTCGTACGGAAACTTGCGCTAAACTTTAGTGCCACGGCTCGTCCATCTTCGGCGTGCGTATTCAGCTATGTCGGTAGTAGAGTCCGGTCGCTTCATTAAGCTCCCACCGATTCCGCTTCCCGTCATTGCTACACGATAAATCATTATCGGTAAATTTATTTCGTACATCACCAATGCTGATTCAATATTGAATATTAATTTACTTCGTTGCTGTACTTTCGTTTGCGCTGCGATCAATACTGTCCCGCTGAATAGACATCCTTCCTCGATTATCATCAATTAGGATGTTCCATTTAGTGGATCGAGGGCGAGTGTAATTTGCACCATCCAGTGTAGCTGTCAGTTTTGCCTTTATTTTTTTGTGTTCTCTTATTTTGCTTAAGTGTGCTTTCGCTTTAATCATCGCTCACATTCCATTTCTATTTGCAGCTTCCTTACACGATATCGGTTCACTACGATGACAACGAAGGGGCGGTACAGCATCCGGAGCTCGACATTCCGACCAGCGGCATCATACCGCGAACGGTCGAAAGCTTCACCGTGCATCTGGTCTGCTGGGGGAATGTCACCAAGGAGGTACCGGTCGGTATTCATCTGCACGTCGAGGGACCACCGAAGCATAATGACACCAAATTAATTATCAAGCGGAACAAAATTTGCATCAAAGGTAAGAATGGAGTCAGGGCCGGATGGGGAGCGTTTGTGTTTCTAGTGCTCTTTTAATCTCATTTTATCTATATCGTACACTGTATACTGAATGGTTTAACGAAAAACGAAACACGACCTACATTACTAAAGTAAACCTAAGTTAGACCACGCTGGGAGCATAATTCATGAATATTTTAGTTGGAAGTGGACAGCATTTGGGTTGAAATCGAGATTAAGGCTCTCTTATACGCGAAAGGACCATTTATTGTTCCAAGCTCCTAAGAAACGATTAAGAACAGAACTCGAATAGACGAGACCTATTTAATTATGCTCAACAACACGAACAACAACAGAATTCTAGGAATTATAAGTCAAGCATCCTATGCAAATTCTAATGATACAGGGCACTCTCTCGGGGTGTAAACATCAATAATCTTTCAGAATCCAAACTGGCTAAAGGCTCCTAAACCCGCTCGATAGATCTATATGGATCTTAGACGACGGAGATCACATCATTCGACAAAACTTCAAGGATGATTGGATGATGCTACTGCATGCCGATGCTTTAATAAGCCCAAGGATCTTTCGAAATTTGCTGACAAAAGCGTGAATTTGGTTCGTGAGACCATTAACAAGCCACGTGTACAAACCGCTCCTCAGTGATAGACACTCGGGTAACAAGCATATAGGCCTATAGAGTGAAGATCGCGAAGCATTTCACGAGACAAAATTACTCTGAACAGGACTAAGTACGAGTACATAAATATCACATCAGTAGGAAAAAAGGATGATAACAGTTTGAAGAGCAGTAAATTCAGTTACATGAAAATAAGGAATAAAAGTAGAAAAACATCAGCATTACAAAAATAATAATTGGATGCAAAAAGACGTTACTAAATGACGTTACTAAATGATATGAATAATCGAGCTCTGTAATAATTCCTTGAGGTACACCGTGTTCGACAACAATTGCTGGGTAAGAGTTGAGTTCAACTTAGCTCAATTTGAACAAAACCAGGAATTACCGGGGTTAAAGTAGGCTAACAATAGCTGATTTCCAGTAGGTCTATATGGTATCAAACTTAGGATACCGTATCCAGTTTAGTGACGATGTAATTTCTAGAACACATAATTGTAGAAGTTCGGAGGATCTTTCGAACATAAAACCAAGATGTAGTGGAATGATGGTTGCGCACAAGAGAATGAAATAGAGGAAATGGATAGCACAGCGTTGCAATATGCCAAGATGGTTCAATTGTTATGGAATTACCTCCAGGAGTCAATTATTAGAGATTTGTCTAGGAATTATTAGTTCGAAATCTGGGCAGGTTTGCTACCATAACACAGGAATCGTGGAAGAACACGAAGATGGTTTAAGTTTATTTAGAGACAGGTATTAACCTGGTCATCACGAATGAGCCTGTAATAATAGTTGGAGAAGATATGAATTACTTCAGGCACTCCATCATTTGTTGGAGCTGAAAAAGTTGGAGAAATGCTCGGTTTTGTGGGAATTCGTGGACAATCGACACGCAACGGAACTATTGGAAGAGCACTATCTCCTGTTACTGACATGAGCCCAAATGAATTTTGGATGCTAATAGAGACTAAAGAAAGTTTAATGAAATTAATTGAAGAACGCAAGTTTGTTAACATTTGTTTAACAATTTTTCATTAGTTAAACGATCCGTTTTGTTATGCGTAGCATATTTGCAACCATCACCTCTACAGTAACTCGTTTATCGTTATGGAAATATGGTAGCAAAAGTTATGCAGACAAATGGAAATATATTTTATTTGCCATCCTTTTTCCTTACAATATTCAATATGGAGTGCGGAAAACCTGAACCACGCCAGGTTGCCAGCTCTTCCCAAACCTAAAACGCTTGTGCGTTGTGTGTGTTTTTTTTTCACTCCCCATTTTCATTCCAAATTGGGATGTACGACGTCTCGTGCTGCTCGGGCATCACACCGACCCAAATCTATCGAATGTTGATTGCATCATATTCATTCAACCCATCTTCCTTTATTTTTCTGCTTTTGGCTGCAATAAGGGAAATAGGGGTTGATATCGCTTTTCAAATCGATGCGGCATAAAATGCAAATTGATGGCTTCGATTTGCTTTTCACTGCATGGCTGTTCAGTGCCCGAGCCCGAACCGTACGGTGGACTGTGAACCGATTTAGAACTGATTATTTGGAATAAAATATTCACACGCACACAGGAATTTGGCAGAAAAAGCGCAAGAGAAAAAAAACCGCTTGGCGTATGATTTTGAATTTCTGTTTGTGTTGTTTCTTGCGTGATAACCAATGCGCGCTTGTTGTGCGGTGCAACATGGATTGAAAAATTAATTTATTCCTATAACGTTTGGTTAGGAATATTTAACTTATCATAGCTCTGTTATTAAAAATGCAGAAAGTCATTCGTTATTTTATTTTAATTAAAAAAAAAACCTCCCGTAATACCATTTGGCATTATAAAAGATCACTATTTGCTTTTCGGGTTCGGTTGAATTAGTCTTAAGTAAACTTCCCGTTTTTCGTTCGGTTTTCAGAACCACCCAGGCCAGGAGCTACCTGGAAATATTTTCCCTCCCACCCACGATACATTTTCCCATCGTAAGAATGCGATAAATTTCAATTAATCCCTACAGCCCTGTTCCCGCAACCGGAGCATAAACAAAGAAATTCTCAACCGCCACCCGGCTAGAACACTATCGCGGAAGCGCACATCGTGTTACATTAAATACTCCGGACGTCTCGCGCCGAAACCACAACTAGGCCGTGTATTAATCGAGGTTTTCCCGCGAGTTTATTACGAGAAAAGCACTCCTTAAGCCCTGCCGGCACCGAAAACGATGCTAGTACTGTCGATAAAAAATAATGTTTGTTTTGTGCTGTGCTGTGCTATCGACGAACGGGGATGGTTGCTGATGGCAGAAAACCACCCACAGACAAACAAGACACAAATGGGAATATAAATTCCGAGCGGAAAAGTTCACCGCACGGGGCCACCCAACGGTTTCTGGCAAGATTAAAACTGAAGTTACGAATTTGCGCAAACCGCACGTTTAAATAATGTTTGTGACAAATTTTACAAACAAGCTTTAAATTAAACCATTCCGGCGGAGGGATTTTTGTATCGGTGTAGCAATAAAAGCGTTTCGTTAAACAA
The DNA here is from genome assembly GCF_943734725.1 of Anopheles marshallii. Taxonomy (NCBI): domain Eukaryota; kingdom Metazoa; phylum Arthropoda; class Insecta; order Diptera; family Culicidae; genus Anopheles; species Anopheles marshallii. The sequence continues at coordinate 54,105,323 of NC_071327.1, forward strand.
ACAGATGTGGTTTTGCTTTCGCTTCTTACAGGTATGCATCCGGCAAGGAATCGTTTACCGGCAGCCGAAATAGCACCACAGCAAGGACCAGCCCTACTGGGTGCGGCCGCCTGTGCGCTGGGCCTTGTGCTGGTCGTGGGACTCATCGCCAGTGCAATGTACGTTCGTGCACGGAAGCAAATTCGGCAGGATTCGTTGCAGTAAGTAAAACGGAATAAATTTATATGGCCTGCATATTTACATTCACAGTACGTTATGTATCCTTAATATGGATACATTAGTGAAATGATAGCAACAAGCGATACACTGCTATCACATCCAATTGTTCACTTAGCTTGTTTGGAATACTGATTTCATTGAATGATGTCTTACTGTAAAAGATGAGTTTTTTGGGCAAAATTCTATAGATTAACTAAATATTACTTGTTTACAGTGCAACTGAATGATGTGTACTAAACATAAAAAATAAACATTTATCCTCCGTTTAATTTAGCAACGGAACTCATGATTCAAATTTTATTCACATCATAGTGTCATTAATCATTATCTAAAACAGATTATCTTACAACAAGTGGTTCATAAGAATGGAACCATGAAAAATTATTCTATTTTCAGCGCATATGCGATATATATTACATGTAGTAAAATTATTGTCATATACTGAATATAATATAAGCCACTTAGTCATCAGATCATGCAATGGTATATTGAAATCCAATCTTAGCAATTAAGACGGTTTAACAAACAAGCTCGGTCTTTCGGATAACTTCTCAACCGGATGGTGTAACTCAACACCAAAGATAGTATGTTTACTATTGTATGTTAAATAAATATTGGAGCCGAAAAATATAAAGAAAAAAGGTTTTTTTTAATTCAACAAGAACGGCCAGGCCGTTTTGCTTGCAACTAAAGGTAGCTTAATCTAAGATACAATTCACATTTGTTTGAAGACATTTCCTTATCCAAACAGTGAAAAGTCACTTTATATCGGGTGTACTCGGGCGGGATAAAGAAATAAATAAGAAAAAAAAAACAGTAGAAACGTGCAAGTAGAAGTGAAAATTCGGTTTATTTTCGATTTGTTCATACCACGATCTATTTATAATATTGTATAGACTTACATGTCAAGACACGACCTCCTAATCGCGGATATCCACTCAGAGAACCGAAAAATAAGCATTTTTGGGATTTTTAAAAAGAAAAACTCCTACTATATTGAATAGTTAGGAAATAATACACAATAAAGAGTACGTAAGGAATTGTTTTCCGCATTCCTTAAAAACCCATCGGAATCCAAGAATTGGAACAAACTAACAAAGCTAACAAACTAACAAAATTCCAATTTATATCAAAATGGTAAACGTTTTAAGGTGAAAAATTGATTTTCGATCGAAAATCAATAAACATTTTGCACAAAAAACAATATAAGATCAACTTAGAAATAAAGTCCTTAGTGATAAGTACTAGTAGGAAAAAACCCCAGTATAATTTGAGATACAAATTTGCAAAACATTGCGTAAATCGTTTTGAATACTGAAAATTTGCGTTTTTCTATGGCGATGCATTAACTTCTTCATCTATAACTTCGTTATTTGATGTTATATTGGTTTGACACTTTTTACCAGATATACTTGAATTCATGAGCTTTCATAAAATACAAAAAAAAAAAACAGTCGATATTTCAGAAAATGCAGAATGAAAATTCTCACTTAAATAACTTAAAACGTTAACCCAAAATAAAAAGCCATGAATGTTTGGTCGGTTTTCTTTAGTCAAAAATGTTTAGATAACGTGCTATGTCTAACAAACATATTTTTATTCTAACTGAAGACCTAACACGTATTTCATTGACTGTATTTGAAACATCAACAATCTTTTGGATCTTTGGTAATCTGTCTGACTGTATGTGTTGGTGTATTAGGATTTCATTAGTGCTAATGTCGTAGAATACTGATGAAAACTGTGCGCTCCATACAACTGCTATTAAAAATAGATACCATAGAAGGTTTTTTGGTATATTTAATAGCTGAAATAAATATGATAAACCGTCAAAGAGATGAACACAATTCCTCGATCTCGACCGTAACCGAACAAGCGTAACGTAGCGTGATTTTACCTGGTTGCACGATAACCGGTGTCGCTGTTGCTGGATGTAATACTTTCAAACCATGTTCCACGTGTCTTTACTTTAATAACAGTGTTTTGCAATCTCATCCGACCAACGTGCTAATATCGGTCTTGTTTCTCGTACAAGAACAAGCACATCCTCGACCACCTCGGCACGGCATGTCATGTTCCACGGGCAGCCCGGCAAACTCGGACCATCCGTTGGTAACACATGTCTGAACATGTTCATTTTACCAAACTGTGGCGAACGGACGAGTCTGGTGCCTTGTACCATGTGTTTCACAACGTGTATGTGTGTGGCTGTTTGTGTGCTTCGTCTTGTCAACACCCAAAACTGGAGCCAAACAGATTTTTGAAACGCAAGACAGGACACAGATAATCCCTTTTCAGGTCCATCCACCCAACACGGCTGTCCCCATCTGTCCCACCGGAGTTTCAATACACTAAGGGGCAGAAGGAGCTGGAATTTATGCTTCATCGATATTCGCTTTTTTTCTCTCTCATCTACTACCCCTTTTGCATTGCATCCCTCTTGCATAGTGTTCCAATGAGCAGGGTAGATCCCATTGCAACAGGATCGATGGCAGTCTGTTTGTAAATATTTCCACTCCATACCCATTCGATATCGATGTCGGTTGTATTATTAATGCTGCTCTGGTATTTTTTTTTCGTTACGTCCCCTTCCATTCTTGCCCACAGCACCAGCTTCACCACTGCAGCATACGGTAGCCATCAGAATGTTTTCATCCGGTTGGATCCCTTGGGACGCCCGCCTAGTGCTAACAGTGGTTCCTACGCAACGATAGCGAGCCTCAACAAATATCCCATCAGCGAATCGAAAAAGTCGTGTAAGTGTCACTTTTGCGCAGACTTTTTAACTGTTTTGTTTTTGTTCTCTTTGTTTCTCTCTCTCTCTCTCTCTTTCCTTTATATTTTTTTCCAAAAGAACACGATTCTTTCTGTTGTTAAAATGGTCCCTTCTAAATTTACTTTAATTAAATGTTTCTAAGTTTCAAATTGATTCCCGCTTTGTTGCCACCTTCTTCATACCACGCACCCTTGTTTGTCATGTTTTCCGAAAACAAACCTTGCAATCATCATGGCCAGAGGACCCACCCAACATAAACATGAACCGTATCTAAATGGGTTCTTCCCACATACACACACACACAACCACCCCTCCCTTCTTACACTAAAATGGCGGTACTGATCGCAGCTATTCGTGCTTGTACTCCAATTGCGCTTCCGGCGTCATTCACTTGCAGGGTTTCGCAGCACCCCTTCGCCATCGCCGTACGCGACGGCACTGCTGCCCTTGGGGCAAAACGGAACCGCAACGGGGACGGAATCGGTCTACGCCAAGCCAGAATCGGTCTGTCCATCCCGGGTGTCCTACTACGCTTCATCCCAGCTAACTCAGGTAAGCTGTCCATTTCACTCGACAAACATCCGTGCTGCGGTGTCGTTCTCTCCGTGCACCCAAATGCCTGACGAGGGTATTCGCGTACCGATTTTCAAAACCATTGCAGCAGTTGAGTGGTGTGTCCACTTGCACCTCGCCCGCTCCCGTTCAATCCCGTAGAGTCCAGAATGTTTGCACAGGACGCTCTATTCTTTTTTGATTTACTACTGGCCGAGTTGATATCTTTTATCGTACCATCCATAAAGTAAGCATGGATCGTATTTTGGAGGGGAGATAGAAAATATGGCATAAATACTCACGGTAAACCCAGCCGGTTTTGGGTTATGGGTTTTCCTTTTCTGATTGTCCTGAAACAAATAAAATCCTTCCAGATTGTAAAATGTTTGTTTGGGAAAATGTATGGACAAAAATGGCAAAATAATTTGAAGTCATTTGACTTTTTTTTTTATTTTTTCGATTCGTTTTTTTAATAAGTATTGTAAGTAATCTAACCCATAAAATGCAAAGATTTAAACCAGATCTCTGATTACCGCATGATAAGAAAAACAGATATAATGGCGTTTCTTTCTTCTGTTTTTGTGTTTTATTTTTTTATGTCTTTATTTATTATTATTTAAACATGATTTCAACGTTAATCCTGGTTGTTTTGAGCAACTTATATATTTCTGATTTCATATACGAATCACAAAACTACGCATTTTTCATTACATCGTATCTCATTACCTCATAGTTGTAATGCATTTCATTGCTTTGTCCTTATTTTCACACGAGAAATAAAAAAGAAAACCCCTTGTCGTATATTTATGTTACGCACTGTATAAATTTAATAAGTAAATCAATGATTTTATTTTAAAATGATTTCTTTTTCACGGAAAAAGTGGGTATAAAAATTAGTTACAATAGATTTCACCCTCAAGTTAGCAAATGTATCAGCTTCTTCGAGATCAAAGCACCTTTATCTTCCCATTGTTTAGGTGGAAATTATTTTCAAAAAAAAAATCTATAATGACCGTCTCATTATTCAAAGCGTGAAAAATAATTTTCCTTCACCACCGCTTCACAAAGCGTTTCCGCATGGTGAAACACAAGAAAGGAACTGTTTAAAGAAAACGGAGAAAAATACTTCCTCTGTTATCCTTGCTCACCACCGGTACGATGACATACAAGCATGGTATCCGAGTAACCTAACAAGAAGGTCCAAAAGCCCCCCCCACTGCGGCAGCTCAACCGTAACGTAAAGCGTATCGAAAATTTGTCACCGAATTGAAAATTAAGCAATTTGAATAGAAAGTAGAAATTTCCATTTTCACCCCTCGGTTAAAGTTCGGGAAAGCGTATCATCACCCAGCCACGCCCGTGCTCAGCCCGCTTTTTCCGACGTGATGGCAAATTTTCCATCAATATCTTTACCGAGCAACAACTAAAAGAAGAAAAAAAACATAAAACACCCTGCCAGCAAGCGTCAATCAGCGTGCCAGGTGGGTAGACATGCCAGGCAAGTCGTACGACTGTAAAGTTACGGCAAATGAACGCATTTTAGACGGTCGGTTTGAAGTTTGACTTCGGTTTAAATGGAATGGTGAATGGTGATGATTAAAGCTTAAAGGCGATATCCAATGAGGAAGTAATCTAATCGATTGGAAGTTACTTTGCGAAGGAGTTAAGCTGTTTCGAGGAGGATAATTATTGTTATATTCTTCTATATGTTTGACACTCTTTTACTCTCGTTAGTTATTTTCTTTTTAGGATTGAATTTATTAAACTTGATTCTGGCCTTGATTCTCTTAAAAGTAAAAAAAAACATACTGCTGTTGTCGCCAACAATTAATAACATTATTTAATCCCTCCACTAATAAGTATTCTTCTGAACAAAGCCATCATAATTTGTGGCCAGCAAAGAAAAAAAAACTTCCTTAATAAAGCAGAGCACACCGAAAACTGTATCCGCATCCATTATCATAGCGCACGGGGTACACCTTCCCCCATTTGCCCACCCGGGTGACATAAATTGAGTGAGCGACTCGACACGATTTTTCCGGTCCCGTCCCGACTGCCAGAGGTGTTAGTTAAAAATTAATAACAATAATGAGACTCTTTGTCGCACCCGAAAGATGAGACCAGCCATTTTTCACAAGAAATTTCCCTCCTTGCGGAATTCCACCCACCTTCCTCCCCCTTCTCCCTAGTCTTTATCCTTTTGAAATTCCTCTCCTGGCCGAGGGAGTTGAAGGGAAATGAATGGGAAAATGATCCGCTTGATGCAGGGCGGAGGCACCGACTGCAGTGGCCGGTGTTCGGTTTTAGCTTTTATCGCCCGCAAATACTAACACAACGCTCTAACAAGGCGACGCACAAAGCAAACAAAGCGAGAGAAATAACAAAGTAAAAAAAGGTGACACTTTTGGGGCTTCGAGAAGCCACCCGGGTTCCACGGTCACGAAAGGTTGCGGGCAAGCAAAAGTTGCCACAAAAACATAAGCTTCGGTACAATTTGTAACGAGATACTAGTATCGCCGTGTGCTGCGGCACATCGTACGGCTAAAACAAAGACCCGACCTGCTGAATGATGTGCCGGAAGGTGAGAAAATGATACATAAGTCGCTGCCACTAATCCCACTAGCGATGCGGTGAAAAGTGTTTGGTGGCAAATGGGTTTGAGCGCACCGGCAAGCGGTAAGTTTGAAGCATTTCTGAGCGACTACCGGTCACATTCCAACACCTGCATCGGTAGTAATTATCAATTATGTCTTTAGTCGTTTAAATACCCTATTGGAAGGTGTGAAATAAGCTAAGCACGGCTAAATAAACCACTATACATTATAGTAACCCCCCCCATAACGCATTTAGCAATGTTCATTAATTATAACGCTCCACACGTCCGACACGGTGTGTGGAGGTACCTCATCAAACAACAACAGTATGGAATGTCACACCATGATAGAAAGAGTTTCCACTTTTTGACACCACCGACCATTAACACTAGCAAACCACTTTTTTACCCTAAACATTCTTCACATTCCATTTGCCGTCACCTATTCGCTAATGGTGAGTCGCACACCGACAGCCGGGCCAAAGTTTTGTTTACACTCCGGCGAAGAAGTTTCCTGCCCGCAGGACAGAAAGCGATCTCTCGATAGTAGTGGGCACGGTGGTTGGTACCGGTGCCAAAGTTCCCACAGCGAGTGTGAGTGTGTTTTAATGACATTTTCATCATTAATTTTGAATGCGCCCCCTCACCCAAGCTATCTGACGGCTTTGGAACTCCATGCTCGACAATGAAAAACTCCATCCTTTAATCTCCTTCCTGGCCGTGTCGGTTGTCAAGTGAAAAGAAACAAACCCGTTTCTGCAGCTCCTTTCATCATTTTCAACACCCCAACCAGTCCCTTATCGGCTGACCGACGTTACGACGAGAAGTGCACAAATGGGTTGACAGTTCGCTCCAACCTTAACGCTCTCGAGATAATGTGTGCACCCGGTCCGTAACACAAAGCGGTCCACGACTCTTCCCCTCGGTGACAAAGGCAGGAGGAGTTGGCAGAAGTGAACAGTCCCCGGATGTTACGTTACGGGAAATGAGATCCGGCACCGGTCAGGACAAACGTGACAACCCAGAAGTTTCGGTGGAAAGGAAAGTCACGGTGCGGTTTGGTTTGGGGCATAAACCAAAAATATACAACTAAACAACACACAGGTGGCAAATACGGAGTTACCTGCGAGGGGAAAGGTAAAATATTCTTGCGGTAACGTCGACGTCCTCCACTGCGGGTAACTGGAACTCCGTCGGGGAAAATTATATGCTTTAAAGAAAATAACGCACGCTAAAGGGTTCGCTAATAAATTTCTTCCAGGATCCTTTTTCTGCTTGGATAGAGGGTACGTGCATAGATCAAAGTGAAAAGGAGTTTTAATAAATGATCAAACAACGGTTCGTTCCGATATCTGTTCCCTTTTTCTTAATCAGCACAATTGCGCCACTAGCTCCCTCTGTTGGTGTTGCGCGAACTAAGGCAACGGGAGTAACTGGAGTGTTCTTCTATGCACAGTTGTATAATTGATTGTGATGCACTACGGACATGGTGAACTATTGATGCAATTAATCATCAACCTTTTATCGTTTACACCATATTCCCCCCTCCGCTTGGTCAACATCGTACTGTTAAAATCGTTGCGCATCTTTGTGCTTTCCCAGCGGCTCCAACTTCCAACTGTCCGCAATACCCTCGGAAGTTGGCAACGTGCCAACCGGTAAGGACTTGTTGAGCACGGTCCAGCGCACGACAGTTGTAATCGTTGACGTTTTACACAATCCCAGGAAAACGACACTTTACGTTTGATCTCCGCCACTAAACTAGCCACTCTGCTGGACCAGCACGTTCATGCCAGGGTGCACTTGTGCGCCCGGTCCAGATGGTCCACTTGGAACGTTTATTTTCGATTTATCGCACACTCTGACGCGTGCTGGATGTATTGTTAACACACTTGGTTCTGGCCCTTGCTACGGGGTTTTCTCTTGCAGGACTTTTGCTTCCAAATTTTTTACAACAAGCAAGCGAATAATGTCAGCTTAATGAAGAATGTTCTCCTGAATATAATAAACGAGTTACTCATTTTGTGACACAATTCTTAACGGTGAACAAAGAAATCACCCCTTTTTCTACCAACGTGCTTCCTTGCAGAAGGAAAGCTGCTTCATAAACTCACGCAGGTTCAACAGACACAAGAAAATCCGCACCGTACATTGTATCAATCATCGCTCTTCACTGCTGAATCGCACTCGGTGACATAGTGAGACAATTTTGCTGCCGCAGTGCCTTGCAATATTTTCTTCCGCACTATCTTTTCCGATCCGACAGTGCGCGGATTCCCTGCTGTAATGCTTGATGTTGATTCGAGGGATTCGTTATTTTTCAGTCGTGTAGTTTTTTTTTGTTGCTGTTTTGTTTTCTTTTCTTTTGCCTTTGCTGCCACTGCCACTTCCCGGCTGAGTAGTATCCACTTCCTGAAAGAATTTCGAAACAGCAATTCATTGCAACTCTTCACTTTGCGTTGGATTTGTCAGGTGTATCCAATAGTTTGGTAGGTTTTTGTTGCATTTGACTATGTTAGCTTATGTTTTAGTAGCTCCATTTTTTAAGTTTAATTCTCTCGACACACCGTCCTTACATCAGGTGGCAGAATTATCAAAACGTGACTGGAGGGATGAAGTATTTCCGGCGAGTGGTATAAACTCAATTGCTTTATTTCATCATTTCCTTTTCGTTAGTCAGTAAAGCAAGCAATTTTTTTGTGATTCTAATAAATTACTAATCTGTTAATACTTAAATGACGTCCGGATTTTATATGACATATGGGTATATGGTACTCATTTTTTTTTTATTATAATGAATAAGGGTATGAATTAACACAAACCATCACGTTTAGTTGTTGCTCTCGGTTATTCCACTTTTATAGAAGCAAATTTTTTTGTTCTTAAAGAAAAATGACAAAAGATGTCGATATTGTAGGATATTTAACTATGTTACAGCATAAGGTTTTCTATGTGAGTACCTTAACTAAATACTTGTTCTAAAAGTGATTCTTTTTAAATACACGTTCAACTTATTTCTTTCGGAGAATTTTGCATAATGCTATGGAGTCAAACCCCAACACTGCTAGGAAGGAATATATACATGGAAGGAACACTGCATGGAATGTATGGGAACAGTTCAATGAAGGTCTAAATCAATACATCTTGGAGACTTGGAGGTTAAAATTTCTGTCAAAATTTACACTAGTGAATGCATTGTGGAGCTTTAGGCATCAATTGACATTTTTAATTAAAACCAAAGTCTCCAGAATGCACACGTGGAATACTCAGAATAAGATACTGGGTTACTTTACAGTAAAGAATAATTTAAACTAAGATCAATAAATCGAAGAAATATGACAGTTCGATAGCTGAAATTCGGGAGCTGCTATCAAGCAGATCCCTGCACATGTCTATGAGGCCTTTGGCCTGAAAATCCTACTTAACGGTAGTTGCTATCATTTTATCATATCCGTTTCACCATCATAACTATCCCATCCACCCAATGCACAATCCCCGTTGGCACCGAAGCTAAGTGCTGGGTACAATTTTTCTCCCGCCGATTTCAACAGCGCCCGGGTGTTGATGGATGGAAACCGGAGTTCAAACTGACAATAGAGTTTTCCTTGGTGCTCCTTCTAGCATGGTGGTGCATTCCGTTTTGACCAGCGGCTTCTGCCATCCATTTATCAACCGGTACAACCGGCACCCCTCCATCCCACTCGTGGTGCTCTCGATAGTGCTGGCACCTTTTTGTCGAATGAATACCACCGATTTCATTGAAAGCGGAGCCATGTTTTATTCAGCAGGCCGCCTCGCTATGCGCTATCTTCCGGGGTCCGGTGCGGAATATATGCGCCCAGCGGAATGAACGCGCTCATCCACCGAGCGAGTTTGCTAACGAACCACGATTTTTATACAAGAAGCAAAGACCACATCTCCTCCGTGTGTTGGGAAAGGATTCTGCGGACGGTATCGAGCTCGGACGGTAAGCTCGCAAGGACGGCGGCTATGGCGGCTTTATCAATGCAATCACGCTTTTTCGCGAAAGAAAAAGCTCTCAATTATCGAGATGCTATCGTATTTGGGGCGATTAGTTAGTGTTGAAAGGCTACGGCAACGCTGGTCTAACGCTGGCCTTAACGCCGCATTACGGTTCAAGTTTGGCTAAATGGAAAATGGCTTTGTTCTTTTGTGCTCGCGGTGTTACACATTTTTAAAAGGTATTGCGAAGGATTGAAGCATTATGCTATAAAAGATGATAATACCTACCTTTTCTGTTAACTGATGGCAGCAGTACTGACCTTTAAGGATACTAAGACATTTATTAATTTGTACCACCTTCATTGATTCAAGCGTGAATCCTGTCCTTCAGATTGTCTTTAATCCTTTAAATCCGCCCTGAATCTTTATCGTCTTGCAATCCTTTGGTTGCTTTGCCAATCCTTTCAAAGTGCTAAACCAATCTAAAGCTTAATGAAAGTAATGCAAACGCCTTACGGCCTAGCATTAACGCCGCCAGCAATCGATTTGCCGACGAGATAAACAACGTCAACCATTCTTTGCTTGCTCGTGGCCGAATCGTGGCCGAATCCAACCCCCAACACAAAAAGGCACCGTATCGATTCTGTTAGCGAAGCTTTAGTTGGCTTATCAAATTTCTCTAATCATCAATGAAATGCCATAAGCATGGGAATCCCTTCCAATCTGGCCAATCCTTTGCACGGCACGGAAGACGCAACAAAAACAATTCACTCGGCCTTCGGTGTTGAGCCTGCCTGTCTTTCCATCTTGCGGTTCGGTGCGATATCCCAAGGACCTCCAGCACCACAACACGACACCTCACTACTCGGCTTCTTGTGCAATCGGGGCTGAAATTTCCCATTTGCCCACCTCGACAAACAACGGATGCGGTGTCCGGATGCGTGTGTGAAATGTCTCCTCGACACGCAATCCTCGAGTACGAACGTCACGGAGCACACGGCTAGGCTTCCTGCCGTCCATAACAAGCAATGACAGTCGTTGACGCAAATGGGCAGCAAAAATGGGCCCCAAAACGAGAAAAGGATTGTCTTGTGCGTTGTCGCACGGGTTCCTTGGGAAGCGTTGGCGGCCTGACCCGGCGTAAAAACGACTTGACGTGTTCGTAATTGCGTAGACCTTGCTAGAACTCGTGCTGGGGAAGCTCTACCCTACTGGGTATCAGTTTTACCATATGAAGCCGGTGTGGTTCTGCACGAGCTAAAATCCCACCCAAATCCCGTCCCGTCAATAGTGCGAGTGCGAGGACCTTTTACTGCGGTGTTATTGTTCATTTGGTTGAGATTTTCCACAAATCCCCGGGCTTCGTGGTGGTGTTGCTAGCACTTTCGGACGCATCGTACATTCGGGTAGGACGTGCACATTAATGGTGTTCATGTCGCTTTTCGCAGGTCTACAGCCTATCGACGCCGGCTCGGAGCATCCACAGCAACAGCTCGAACCCGAAGGACAAGCTGCGACGGATTGCCGTGTCCCCGGGCACCATCATCTGCCAGCAGCTCGTCCAGGAGGGCACGTACGGGCGTATCTACAGCGGCATCCTACATCATCCGCTGGGCGAAACGCGTGACGTGCTGATCAAAACGGTGGTCGGTAAGTAGATGTTAGGCCCTCCAGGGGCCTGCCAACCAGAATGCCATCAACAAACAACAGCGTCACGCTTGTGCTGGGAATGGTTGATACACTGTCAATTTCTTGGGGGTATTCGGAGAAATGTTTGACGCAAAATAAGCTCACGCGTCTCTCATAGCTATGCAAATGGATTGAATATAACTCATTCAAATGACATATTTATTGAAATTGTTAATAAAAATCCTTAATTTTCTTTTTTCTTTAAGTTTTTGCAAGAAATTCTCTTTGGGAATAAATACCTTAGGCTATCCTGCTTAGGAGCAATCCTGCTTAGAAATTGTCTATTGTTTCAGTTAAGTTTAAGTTTTTGGATTTTATTAAAACTTTATATAAATTTTCTTTTTTAACATAATACAATGTTAAAGAAAAAGAATTATCTACGCGTACTTTATAAGAGCTAAATTACATAATTTATACAGATCATTTAATTCACAAACAAAATAATCAAATCACGAACGGCTTGTTCTTACTGTGTTCGTCCATATTTTACCCCCCTGAACTAGACGGTGCCTCGCTAAGCCAGGTGGCTTATCTACTGTCGGAAGGGTCCACCCTGTGTGGCATCTCTCACCCGAACATCCTGTTCCCGGTGGCAGCAGTAACCGAGCTATCGGGGCCACCAAAAGTCGCCTATCCATTGGCGGCCAAGGGAAACCTCAAACTGTAAGTAAAGTCTACAGCACATCCCATCACCCACTAACGAGAGATTTATATACTATATACACTTGGCAATCTCGAGTTTGTCCTTTGTTTTGTTTTGTTTTATTTTTCTTTTGTTTGCGTGTCCGGGATACTGCTTGATGTGCGGTACATGGAAGACTTTTGGACGAAGAAACAACACCGAATACCGCGTTGTACCAAAACAACGGTGGATTTTAAGCGACAACGACCACCCCAACAACACAAAACACACCGACTTGCATCAGTTTCCTGAATAAACATTACACGGCAGTGTGTTGTGTTCTTGTTTGTTGGGCTCGTTTTCAGACAAGATTCCCACACACCCAACCCCAAACCTCGCAAACGTACGTAAAGTCACCCAAGACAGTGTCCAAAAAACCAGAACCAAATGTGCCGTACGATGGTTAAATAAAAACCCGCTTACACGGGGAAAAGGTTTCGGTTTTCCTCCGTGACAGTCGCGATGAAATGCGACAAACAAAATGTCACCCAATATTCAGCCTTTTCCATCGGCAATTTTTCCCACCGTGGAAATGTATTCACTTTCGGCCCAAAAGTGTTGCTGTTTTTTTATACAATCCCTCGCAGACAGGCCATCCTTTCGTAGGGGATGAAATGGTGGCTTTCCTTTGCGCCGTCCGCTGCTTTTCACCTTTTTTGCCATGTTTTCTTATGCTGCTGGCGACCCGATTGAACGGGGCTACATTTATCAAATAGACATTAGCAAGCTAACCATGCCTTGGCGTGGAAAAAATCAAAGTGCCAAAAGAGCTAGGTTTGGGGATAAAAAGAGCGCAAACGGTGAATGGAATCTTGCTGCTGCCTTTTCTACGAGTCGATGTGTGTTCCATCCACTTTTCGTAGAATTTCGTTTTTCTCACCCTGTTTTGTACAGGCCCTTCTTTCATGCCGCAGCATAATGTAATGCTACCCGGTGGCAATGTACGGTTAACATAATACGTTTCGATTTAGGCTTTGTTTTTTCCCTCACTTGCTCTAGCTATCGATGGAAAGATGCTTTCGTTTGCGAGAAGAAAGCTGAAAAATAATCGAGCCTGATAGTACCCTCTCCAGTCCACGACGAATCTTTTGATATGAATCCTTTCAAAGGACATGTCTAAGGGTCGGCGAAAAAAGGCCTCTTTTCTCAATGAGCCTTCCTTACCCAACTTCAACGTTTGTTCTGAGTGATTATTGAACATATGAATAGTGGAAAAACGTATCATGAAATGTATCGTTCACCGCTGAACATGTACCCTCACATTGCTTTACATATAACCAAAACAAAAACACCGAAAACGTTTCCTTCTAACCCAAAACATATGCCTCCAGTTGTATGATGATAAAGCTCGGTGTACTTCTCAATTTTTCTTTGTCAATATTTAACCTCAGAAACTTTTGGGCCCCTCTCGCTCTCGCGGGGAGAGTGTTGGATTATCGCGCTCCCTCTTCCATTTGCACGCACTCAAAACCTCAAAAGCAAATCACCATAAATTTAAAACCAATCTTCTGCCAATCTACCATCATCCACTGACCGACGTGCACCACCCGTCCCTGTTCCATTTCCAGATACCTGCAAAGCTGCCGGGAGATCGGAATACAAAATTCGCAGCTCAGCACCCGACAGCTGGTGGAGTTCGGTCTGCAAGTAGCCCGTGGCATCTCGCACCTACACTCGCTCGGTGTACTGCACAAGGACATCGCGACCAGGAACTGTGTGTAAGTGTGTGTTGGGGGGAGGTGGGGCGAAAAGGCGGTCGAAAAGAGTCACATAAACATCACATCATCTGTAACTGACGGGAAGCAGCGGGAATCAAAATGCTAGCCAACGGGCACAAAACGGGCTGGTCCCAAAACAACACAACAACGTTTTTTGTGAAATCTCTTTGGGGCGGGATTTTTATTTCCCTGCTTCCCATTTTTGCTAGACCCGAGCGCTTTAAAGGCACGGTTTAGTGCCTGTGGGTAGGTATCGTTGGTGTCTAAGAACGTTTGATGGTGCTGGTGATAATCTAATTAGAAATCTTCCATAAAATGATTATTAAATATTGTTTATTGCAAAATCTACTCTCTAGCACCAATTATCGCAATAAGAGTCAAAGAAATGACAAGCACTTATTCATCATTCCATTGAGAAACAAAAACGTCAAAATTATTTATTTTTATTACAAACTTGCAAACGAATGTTTGATAGTAAGTATACAAGAACGTCATCCATTTTTTGGGTGACGTGGGCGGCCCTGGAAATTGATGTTGGTTAAAGGAATCCGGATCGGATTCCGGGGTTTGATCCTTCACCGGATCAATCCAGATTTAATCTGAAATCTAGGATCGTCTAGATCCGAAGTCCGATTTTGGAATTGGAATCCGAATCAAGAGTAATGACGGGAGTCCGAGATTGGAATCCAATGTAAGCATCCACATGCACATGCTTCCTGAATCCGGATATGTCATGGATGGAACCTCGAATTGCGATTCATATTGTTGGAAAATGCAATTATTCGGTATATGTCAGCATTTATTAAGCTGTAATATACATATATCTGTTTTAATATAAATTTGATCAACACATGTTTACATTAAAAATAGTTTCTTCATCTTTTAAAGTGAGGTTTAGGAACTTTTTTGAAGACTTTATACCTCGTTGAAGAAATATCAATCTACAATATATGAATTCTCTCCTTTTTCTCTTCTCTGCGATGGATTCATATTTATACTATACTTTAATACATACATTTCTATCTTGCCAATTCCCTTTTTTAAGTCGAAGAGGGATTCGGATCGAATTCGAAGGATCCATCGGATCGAATCCCACATGGGAACGATTTTTCTCTTCACTACAGGAAACATTTCCGGTATGGAACGTGCTCTGGTTCAAATTCAAGTTCAAGCACAAAGTGTTTTGTTGGGAAAAATTGCAGTTGTACATCAACAGGGATGTATTCGCTAAAAGAATAATTCATAAAATCTTTATAAACAGCATTTATTATACAAATGAAACAGTTTAAAAGTGCTTTTAATTTTAAGTCCACTTTAAAACGATTCCTATTGCTCACCTTTCGCCCATTTGCATGCAGATAATAGCACGTTACTATGTCATAAATTCGTAACAATACGCACTAACAAGAAACCACAATTCATCCACAAAATGGCTCCGCTGGGAGTATCAGTAAGCGTCAGGATACCGGCAAGGAGCTGCCACAGTAAAAAAAATCTGATCCATTTTCCGTCTTTTCCTCCCTTTTCATAAACTGCGCCAAACCTCTCACCCCACAACAGCCTAGACGTGGAGCTGAACGTTCGTGTTTGTGATAATGCTCTGTCGCGTGACGTCTTCCCGAGCGACTACCACTGTCTAGGGGACAACGAGAACCGGCCCGTCAAATGGATGGCACTGGAAACGCTCGAGAAGAAGTTCTTCACCGCATCCAGCGACATCTGGAGCTTGGGGGTGCTGCTCTGGGAGCTGGCAACGCTAGCCGCGATGCCGTTCGAGGTAAGTACCCGATAGGGTGGATGACCACTTCTGCGCGTATACAGCAAACATTACATCAATCACAATCACACACCGGTCGGTCGGCGCATTAAAATATTATATTTACTCGCTTCGAGAGTGCTGCTGCACACGAGTGGGTCCTATACCAAACCGTCCAAACAGTGACACTAATGGTTGTGCAGGCTTGTCTGTTTATTTATGATTTCGTCACTTACAAACACACAGCGCCCAGCCAGTGGCACCGGAACCGGGACGCGGTGAGAGAGGTTCAGTTGTCCCGTGACACCCTTCAAGTTCGCCCCATTAGTGATAATGGGCGAATGACCTATTTCCGATCGGTACGCGCCACGACCGGTCGATGTGGGCCGTAATTTTGGTGGAGCCCGCATCGCCACATGCAAAGGACCATTCGTGGAAAGGAAGTGGAGGAGAAAAAACAACACTGACCGCACTCGAGACACACACACGGGACGCCCGAAAAGCGACCGATCGAGATGTTCGGAAATATTGGATAAAGTAAACAGTGTGCCGGTCTGGATCGGACGATAAATTTCCCCTGGGGGATGTACCAAGGGAGGTTCCAAAAGCCGGCCCCGGGTCGCCTATCGTCAGTTTCATTTTCAATTCCATCAGCACCACACACACACACACACACAGCTGTGTTTTGTGGAGCACCATCATGCGTACGTGTGTGAGTTCACTGTTACAGCCTACGGATAAGGATTTTCGCTCTAACATCCACAAGGACATTAGAAGCCGACGAGCGCGCATGTAACCATTACATTGATTATAAATTAATAATAAATAACAGTCAATTAATTAAATTGATTCTTTCCGCGGTTTCGACGGACATGGCCACACCATTTTTGCCACAATATCCCTGCAGCGTCCTTCTGTTTGGCCTTCCGTGGCGATTTTCTCTCGAGATTTCCTCCTCTCAAGTTCCGCAGGCTGTAAGGACGCTGGTCGAAACGACCCGGGCGAGGTAATAACACTTTAAGCGCAACAATAATCATAATCATTGGCGCCGTTTCCATCGCTGGCAACATCGTGATTGCATTGTGTCCTTGCCGAGACGAGACGCTCATAAATTCGACTAATCGTTTTCAATTCTTCATGTGCATCTGGGACGATTTCCCGGGGATGCTCGGGACTCGCGTTCCCGGCAGGGTTGACGTGAAAGGGATGCCTTATATACTGCTCATTTTATTTACTGGCCCTCTCGAAAGCCTTAGCAACAATATCATTTCCCCATTCCCCACAGTTTCCGCAGATGTTGCGGTAATAGCCTTCGGGAGTTTTATTATTTTTTTGCTGCCCTTCTCCTTTGCTTTTTCTACGTGCATCTACAGGAAAAACATTGGAGAAAAACAAAAATTTTCAAACAAAAACACACAATAGAGCAAACTTCCTTCCCGCTGCTGTACCCTCCCGATTCCCGATTCCGTGAAACAATTCCTTACATTACGCAGCTCATTACATGAAAGAATTTGTACCATTTCCCTTTTTTCTATCAATTTCCTCTCGCTACGTCTATTTCCACCCTAGGCAAAAAACTCGCCTTGCCAAAAATATTTAGGCCAGGCAATAATGTTACCCTGTCTGCATCCAATGCCGGCGCTATTTGTGAGCCATTATGAGCATCCTTCGGGTGTTTCTCTTATGAGTTCCGTGTTTTCCCAACCACCATTGGGCCTTTCCCGTCCTGGGCAGCAAGCATAATTGCGAAACATCCCGCTTGCCTCGCACTAAACCTCCCTCCCTCGGTATGGTCACTCCTTGCTTTGATCATCAGCACGGAACGGAAAGGAAACGGATGCGCCCTATTGAACCCGGCAAAAGCAAATGTGACGCACTGTTGTGTTTTTTTTTCTCTCTCTCTCTCTCTCTGTCCGAGTTATTTCTTCTTCTGCCTCGGCGTGATATTAGATGCCCTGTTCCGCCATTTGCCGGCCCCCGGACTCGGGACTAAATTATTTCATTGTCTTTGATCCCTTTTCTACACCCTCCCTGCCTGTTCCACCATTTGCTCTTCACCGTTCCACCGTAATGTTCACCCCTTTTTCGCCCCTTTTTTCGTTGTCCGCTTTTGGTAAGACTCTTACGAGAGTTTTATTTGCTTTTCACACTCACTTAACGCATCCCGGTTATGGATGGATTGTCCCTTAATGTTACAGCGACCAACTCTTCCCCCGATTTGGTCCAGCCTGACAGTCAAACGCGTTCCATAGTGTCGCACTGGTTGGCTGGGGTTTTCGATCGAATCGACCGTCTACTGCTCCCGTTGCTCGTTTTAATAGTGGCAATGCAATGGATTACGCTTAATGCGCTGTGTTACTGCGTACTTTACGTGTGATTTTGTCTTGTTATTTCTTTGCAGGAGGTGGACTGTTTCGAATTATCGGCTTACCTACGGGATGGCTATCGGTTAGCACAACCGGTCAACTGTCCGGATGAATTGTGAGTAGTACCTTTTCTTCTTAATCCCTGTTTTATTTTTTGCGTCGATTGCACGATTTCGGTTCCCATTTTTGGGGGGAGAAGGATGGGTAGAACGGAATTGCTTTGATTACATTTATGATAATATTGAAGCAGATTATATGAATGACCTACCTCAATACGATTTGATGACGATTTTTTCCACTAAATTAGGCATTAAGCAATTTTGCAATACTTTTCACACGTTTGTTATCAACATTTGTTTACTAGTTTGGTTCAAACCAATTCAGTTACTAATCTTTTCTTACGTTTCTCTCATGTTTGTATGTTTTCTGATTTTTTCCTGTATTCTTTCTTATTTAGGGGATGTAATTTGCTTAATTATTGATTTGATATATTGATGTGTTTAATATTGTATTTTATTTTTTTTTAATTTTGTTTTTTAATTTTCAATTACGACGGCCAATAGTCTATTTTTTTAATATATTCGAATAGCATTTATTTATTTGTGGTCCTTACATTCAGTTCTTCGTTTTCTTTTGTAGTTTTTAATTTTTTTACAATTGTTTTACTTACCTACATAAAGTTTTTATATTTTCAGTATGATTCGTTTGTTGTTTGGAATTTCAATGCTTGTTTTCGATGAGTTAGTTTTTTTTTATGCTTAGCATATTTCCATTTGCTTCTTTTGTTTTAGTTTTTTTTTAACTATATGTGAATACAAGCTTTTTCATTAGTAACAAATTTTAAATAAATTATTTTTTATCTTTTTTTATGATCAATATCTTTTTTTGAATTTACTGATTACTTCTTGACAAAATTGTATTGTTACTTGATCCTAAAAGCTTCACATATTCAACTATACCACCAGTGAAGAAAAACTGAAATTATCGTATGAGAAGTATTGCAAATCTATGCTAAATTGTATTGTGATGCTGTGCGTCTGAAGAGAGAAGCAATGTGGAAACGAAACCATCTTTTCCGGCTTTTAATATGTTGTGTTATTACTATTACTTTTTTTCAATTATGGTTAAAAAAACGCTTTAAAACTGATCTCTAATTATCTACATATTACTCGAACCACTTCCCGCACGATTTCTAAATTATATACTACGCCGTTATAAGTTATACGTCACGTCCGGATGGTTTTCGGTCGTAAAAATTCAATACCATGTCTAAACGAACGATTCACCGGAATTTGCTCATCAGCAGAATGCGAAAATTAATTCCGCTACTCTGTGTATTCTGTGCAGTAGAAGCAAAAAAAAAAAACACCCAGCGAAACCATCAATTTGGCGCCGCCATGTTGCAGCCCTAATAAAATCGCTAACAACACATCGTAAAATGTTTATCCTTCATCATCGCGTTAGAATCGCTTCGCACATCCGCTTTGCTGGTTCATATTTGGCCAACCCAGCATGTATAGAAAATTGGCACGTTTTTTTTTCCTGTTTCATTTTGGTGTGCCAACATGATTTGATTCACCTACATGAGCCTGTGATAATCGTGCAGCTTCCGGTGTGCAAAACGGATGCGCATCTTTTACATGTGGAGTGGGCTGTACACTCGGTTCGGAAGGCATGCTTTTACGCCACAGGCAATTTACGAAGAAATTACTTTGCGAGAAACAATGCACGGGATGTAACGAAAAAAAAAAATTATCAAATTGCTGTCGTTAAACACTAGCGAAAAGATCATCTACCAGCGAGATGCATACTGCTGATTTTTACTCCATCTAAGCCCATTGGACACGTGTCCATGTGTGGCGGTGGAAGGCGATCAAACGAGGGGGAAATGGTAAACGGCCAAAGCGTCAGACACATCTCTAACGAAATATTCCACGATTGTACTCACCGTAACGGTTGTAAAGTTGCAGTTTATGTCACCTCCATAAAACCGTACCATACCACGATCGTAAAGATGGTTCACACAAACAGCGAAAGCACAAACGGCAGAAGAGCCCTCGAGGTGTTTATGAATAAAATTACCTCTGGCGTTGCTAGTAATTGCTACGACCAGCTGAGCAAAATTTGAAGCTAGTAAGCAACATCAGTTTCACCAAGCGCATGATAGTGGTAATCGTTTTATTTCTATGAGTAAATAAACAATTGCTCATGGTAAAGACCGCATGCAGAATGCAACACCGACCAAATGGAAGTCGAAAGAAATCGCACAGAGGTTTAATCGTTTAATCGTGCAAAGGTTAAATGATTTTTTAATTCACAGTTGGCTGTTCACTGTCACCTTTTTACTGATCGCAGTTCGTCTGACCTTATTGTGATGCCAGTAAATTTTAAATCAATATGTTTGACTGCTTGTCTGATTTACAAACCTGATAAAAAAATGGAATCGAACACTTTTTAACTCCATTAACTCACTATTACTCACTCACTAAAACTCACTAACAATTCAATCAAAATAATCTCTATTCGATCCCGAATCAAACGAGTTTAATCATAGCGTACTTATGGTAGTGCAGAATTTAATCAAACTTAATAAATCAATAAACGGGTGGTGTATTTGGTGACGACGCTAGTTTCACTCGACTGACCCAGTACAAAATCTGAACCAGTACAGGATTAACTTTCCAGTTATCCATTTCAATTTTGGCCTAATACGTCTCCTCTATCCATGTGGACATCTATAACCTCGTATAAGGGACATAAAAAACTTTCCAGATATTGTCTTACCACACAAACGGGGCCAACAATTCATCAAACTGTTATCTTCTCTAACGTGTCTATCAGATTTCCGGTAGTTTTGAACAACGTCCTTATCTAAGAAGTACATGCGATCACTATGTAGGTTCTGTATAGAGCCTTGTTTGATCAAAGTGACAGGACCCTAGTGTGCATTTTAACATCAATCAGTTCTGTTCTTTGACCCTACACAGATGATGTTTTGATTAACTTCAAAAAGTCTGTGCATCATCACTGTATAGCTCAGGATTTGATAGGAGGGACGTTGGTGGTGTCACCATCAATGCAATGGAATGCCAAGTTAGTGTTATAAATCTATTATCAGAGATTTTCGACTTCATTCTCACGGAACATCTGCTCCGTACGAGAATTGTAGAACAATGATGTCGTTGTTATCAGCGCATGGCAGGATACGGATTTACTTATAGACGACACACGGATAGCTTTAGCGCTATGGTCGAATATAGACTAACATACCTCCTTGGTACGGTTCCTTGAAGTTGGCTACAGGATTTGTGACTTGTCCATCCTCCATTACCTGGCAAAATCACATTGGTCATTTTTGTATGTCTGGTAAGGATTATTATTATTATTATTAGTTTATTTTCTCTCCTGAATGGGGTTAACAAAAAATTACTCAAACATAGGAAAGGATTGGGAAGAGGAATCACGAAGACGGAACGGACGAAACGGAAATGGGAGACAGAGACGTTCAAATTGACCAGATTTTATTAGTCGTTAAATGGCGAATGCACATATAGAGGGATAGAAGGATCGGAGCATCGAGATCATGGGAGAGAAGACAAGCTATGATATAAGTTTGAGACTGGGAGAAACGAGTGCTCAACTGCTCCTAGCCAAGTAGGAGACAACGATGGGTATAGGAGGGAGCTGAATTCGAATACCCGGATAGGAAGCTTGCTATCCTTTCCATCGCTGTCCGACTAACTGCCGACCAGATCACAGAAGCATATTCCAATATCGAGCGGACCCAGCAGCAATATAATGACTTAAGACATTGAGGATCGCGGATCTCGGGTGATCTGTTTGCCATGTTGTCCACATGGTCGTGAAACGACAATCTCTCGTCCAACAAGACTCTTAGGCCACGAATAGACGTTACTCTACTTAATTGTGTATCGCACAAAGAGTAGTTACAAAGGATTCATTTTGAAGTACGTCCAAACAAGACGACATGACATTTATTGTGACATAGAACCAAACCAATGGAATGGCACCGGAGATAGATATTATTTAAGACATGTTGTAGGTAGAAACAACAGTAGGTGCAGAAACTGGAGTAAAAACGTTTAAATCGTCAGCATATAACAAGCAACCTACAGGAAGGAGCACATTTACACAGTCATTAACAAACAAAGAAAACAAAAGCGTACTAAGCACACTTCCTTAAGGAATCCCAAACAAGGCGTCGAAAAATCGGAGTTCTGAGAGTTCTTGACTCTATCTGTAAGATCAACTGATCTGATTAGATCTGATACAAATTTTAGCGGTATTCCAAAAGGAACTCTTTTGTGCTATATTATCGTTTGAGTCCTTGAAATCAATGAAGATATAGTAGATGTGTAGCCGTTATCTTCCATAGCATTCAACTTATGGTAAAGATCGTATAAGTGTTGGATTTCCCATTTGGACAACGTCTCTGATAGTGTCCTCCTATTACTTCTACTAATTGGACAAGTCGAACTTATGATATTAGGAAGAATATCTTATAAGTTTTCACCGCTCCCGTTATATCTTATAGGTCACAGCTGACTTGAGTTTCAACTATTATTGTCATCAACGATAATATTTGTTTTGAATGAAGATTCTGTTCGTTTCAATAACTTCTAGCATTACCCTCACAGTTGTTAGTGTTGGTTAGCCCAAAACAACCCCAAGGATGTGTCCTTTTCGCGTTATTATTATTTCAACTCCCCCGTAGGCATTTAGCCCGTTTGTTGTCGCTCGCAAACATCCCATCTCATTCCAGTAGAAATAAACTTTTTATTTTGCATTACAAAAAATCATTTACATACCGTTACGCCTCGCCAGTTACCGGAACGGGCACGGGTACTTAAACCAAACGACTGCATTCTCGGCTCGGTTGCTGCTGTCAAAACAACGTTGCATCCCCCGTTCGCCTTCCTTCCTCCATCAAACACACAACTGCACTACTTCCCAGACCATTATCGGCGGATGGTTTTGTTCTATCGCGATGCAACGCATCTTGCTCGGATCGCGCACTGCGCTCGGTCTTACACTCTTATCTTCCGGGCATTTCACTATTATCGCGCTAGCTAGTTGGAGGCGAACGGTGTAGAGAAAATGTACCGAACCCATCCCAACACCGACCGGAATTTAATGCTCATTTATTCCACACAGCTTCGCCCCATTATTGGTGATGCGCGTGTGAATGCCATCTTGGAACAGTGTTTTTTCCCATGCAGCGGGACTACGATCATGACGGCCGAAAACCGCTGCTGCCGCTGGTGCCTTTTTGGTGGTGTATTTAGATACACCAGCTTCGGCAACCGACGCCTCATCATCAGTAAATGCGAAATGTAAAACAACAACCGGCACCGTTCATGCAAAATAAAACGCCATTAAGTGGAACGCAAGCACCAAACTACGGCCGACAGCAGTCGTCTGCTGTAAGTGTCGTCCCTAAAGCCTCGACTCTATTACAACCTTCCCAACGATCATGTCGCGACAACAGCGCAACATTGGCTACGAAAATCGTTGCAGGAAGCATAAATCCTACTGTCCTATGCTGTGGGACCGTGCGCGTGCACTGCAGGCTAATGGAGTTGAATAATTCAACTTTTTTAAATAAAGACACCACGGACAAACACATAAACAAACGCGAAAACACAAACGCGCTACACAGCACGCTCGGAATTCGACACCCGTCCGCCCCGTAAGGCGGACGTGAGAGATCCGTGCCGTGGCGGTGTAACGGTTCCAATCTTTATTTCCTTCCGATAGCGCATCGTGCCAAGAAGAAAAACTACACCATTCGTCCGGATTTTTGTATCTTCAAACAAGCGACGTGAAAAAAACGGGAAGGACATTCCAACACAAACGCTAAAAGGGAAAAGTTTCCACCAAGAGTGTATGGGCGAAAAAGTGTCGCCCGCTTCCGGGGCGGGATCATAAAGTGCACAAATAATAAAAGCTACGAGCTGTGTCGCGTGCGCTACGCAAATGGGCTGAAGTGAAGCATAAACTAAAAAAGGGAAAAGTTTGCTTTTTTCTGCCAGCGAATGAACCTCACTTTACGACAGCTTACACCATTGGGCAATGGATGCATTTCGTTGGGTTGGGGATGGGTGGGTGGAAGCTCGGAATGAGCTCGATATTTTGCCGTGGTTTGATGTGTTTTTGCGCTTTGATTTATTGGCGGTGAAGTTGGGAGCGATTTTATACTTTTTTGTTGTTGTTTTTAACTAATTTAGGATGTACTTGGAGTTTATGTGGATGGTGGTTTTCGTGTAGCTTTTATTGCACTTTGTTTACAGCTGGCTGATTTGTTGGTCATTCAACGTTAGGTTACGTTTGCAAACAATAGTTTCAGTGTTTCGAGAAACTTTACCTAACAAAGCTTTTTATTTCAAGCAGTTACATTTGGGAGGCCTTTATTTATTACACTAGAGAGTATTTTTGTGGGCTAATGAGATTTTTTTTTCATATTTAGACTTGTAACATATGAAATGTGGAGCATTCAAGTAGTATTCTGTTTCATGAGTACAAAAAAAAATTAGCAAACTTTAAATGCTTTAAATTTGCTCGACGCTTTCTTTTTATTTTGTTGAGGTACAACAATTTGTGTGTATAACTTCATCAATTATTAAATGTTTTAGGAAAAAGGTTTTTTATTTATAGTCTTACAAAATTATAAAATTATAAAGTCTTACAAACTAAAAATGTATCCCTCATGTTCATAACTATTTCGAAAAAATCCAGATTTATAACTGATAAAATCTTTATTTTGGTTGATTTCCTTTTGGAAAGCTTGTGTTCATATTCAATTTATGTCTCAAAAACCCTTGATGAAAATATGAATTGGCCCAATCATTTAGTTAAATCTGGCCGTTCTTAAAAAACAGCTCAACTTAATGCTGCACTAAATTATGTCAAAATCTTTTCTATTTTCTTATTTAAGACGCCGTTGTTTGGAATTTCGTTAAACAGTCGCAAAACACTTCCTACGTTAGTTCATTTACTGCCCAATGTACTAAAAGTAAAAAAGTTATTTGTGATAATGTATTGCTTGATTACAAAACAGTACAACGAGCCAAAAGCTAAAGAGTTATTTTACCCGTTGAAAATAGTGAAGTAATGAAAATAAAATCTCTCCTTTATTTTGAAAATTTTTAAAATTTTGAGTAAATCGAATGCACTATCACTTGAGTGATTCTACAAAGTTCAGTAGAGAACACACGAAACATGCATGTTATTTTTTTTTATTCATTTTAAAGCCTCAATGGCTTTGGACCTTCTGGCTGACATGTGCCTCTTTACTTTACGTATATTACGTTTGAGATTAGATTGGTACAATCGTTACCTTAATTATATTTCTTTGTACAAATTAATAGTTTTTAAGAATAGCAAAACATTTCGTTCTTTTTCTACTTTATGTCATAAGATGTCATCGATATTATTCTCTATTTTGTGCATTAGTCTTTCTTCATTGTAGCCTTCACAGTCTATCCTAGCAGAATGCCTAATTGTTATTATGTTATTACAGTAGGTACATTTTATAGGATCTGTTTTTGTTATTCGATAGCCGTGTGTGATTCGTGAATGACCAATCCTAAGCCTGGTGAGAACTGCTTGCTCGTTATTTTTTAAACCATTCCCGTAGTGAGGAGCAACCGATGTTTTAACTATTCGATGCTTGTTTTCTCTTAAATGCATGTTATTGAAATATTAGCTTCGCACTTTTTTATTGCTTATTATGAAGTGATTTTTGAGTGGAATGTTTAATTAGATCGTTCGATCCTGAAAATCGATCGAAAATCGATTAGTTGGGCCCGGGTGTTTATTGGTAGCGGCGTCGACCGTCACACGAGAGAAGCGGTACGAAATCCCATGTCATATGTCTAGTAGAACTAGGCCTAGTAGGCATGACGTCAAGAAGAATTTTGATTAATTAAATTACTTTTTGGAGTCATTTTTTTATAATGTTTACCTCTTTGTTATTGAAAATATTCACTTTATTGGTAAATATTATCTTCGTTTTCCAGTGAAAATCGTTCCTCACTTATACACTCAATTTTGATTATCATTACGAATGAATATTACCCATAAAAGTATCTTTATTTAAATATCTACCATTTACTAACATTTTGCATTGCAGTAATTATGATAAAAGTCAACATTCGAAAAATGGAACATCTCATCCATTTTGGCAAACCAAATACGGATGCCACCCCAAGCACACTGATCATAACTGTGGTCTCGCACTCAATTTGCTCTTGTATATACCGGAGCACTCCTTACATCGTCCCATTGTAATGCTAATGTTGTTCCGCACTTAAGCCTTGCCCGCTGGTGCCATTGTGCACAAATATGTAGCATAAAATTAACAAAAGTTTAAGCTGCAATAATTCGCCCCACCGTATGTCCATCGCTTTCCTTTCCAACGCGTTTCTTTGTGGTGCTTTGATTGTGCATGTTCCATGTTCGCAAGTGATAGAACGTTGCAGATGCTTCACGCCAGCAGAAGCTTGTCCAGCATAGCGCAAAACAATGCCAACTGGAGAGCGGTAAGCGAATAGAGAACATGCCAGAAAAAATGCTGTGTAATCCTTTTTTGTCTTCGTTTGGGGTAAGGGACGGGACCGTTTCCGGTACTCGTATTGCGTCTCCCTCACTGGAAGGGAGTCACTCAAGCCACTTGACCATTGTTTACAGCTTTATGCAAAGCAGAGTCAACTGAATAATGAATGCCTAAGCACTTACTTGCGCCATATTTTCGGGAGGACACCGTTTGCCTCCAAGTGGAGCATTAGTGAAGGATGCCGCCAAGAAAGGATAAGCCAAATGGTGTTCAAATTATAATCTGCCCTTTTTGCCTCGGGTCGAAGAATCGAAGAAAAATGAGCAGCAAATATCAAGTGGGTGGACACTTTGGTGGACGTGGTTTTTGCTGATTGTCGTTGTTTTGTGTTGCGGACGAGAAACATCCACACAACAGACAAAACAAACAAATGGCTAGTCAAAGTCGAGGCTGCTTCGGGCCCCATCCCATCGCTTGTTTGTCGTCCTGTAGATCATTTCAAGTCAATTGAGCTTGCCGGCGAAGATTTGTGTAGACGACAACCGCCTCCATTCTTTGATTATAACGTTCGTGGCCAAGTAATTGAGATGTATAAATTCATCTCTACAGAAACAAAACTCAAAAACTATTCTCTAGTTTGTTGTTCACGCTCAACATGCGCCCCACACGCAGAACAACGACAACTGCCGGCGAGCTAATTGAAAGACAAATTAATCACTTTAGATTTATTAATTCAATTATCGTCGTATTATGGTTGCGGTTCGCGCCTTCCATGGGGCGGCTGGAAGCTCTGTTTTACTGGAACCGCGGAACATATTCCACTGTCTGGTTTAATAAATCTTGTCGCTTCTCCTTAAATCCAACAGTCTACCAACGATACAGTCCATTGAATTGCCGGTTGCTAGTCGTTGAATGACGCATAAAATTGTCCAATCTTGGTGGTGTGTAATCGACGAATCGCCGTATCTAATTTTGATATTAAATATCCGTCCGGAGTGTTTTATTCTCCCTATTGTATATTGTTATTTTCAGCATATTTTAACTATCGTGATAAGATCTCTGTTTTTATTATGACCACCAACCATAATTAAATAAGAATGATCTTCGATAGGTTAAGTATTAAATGTAAATAGCTTTTGTTACAGTAATAACATTCCGGTTTGAAATATTTAACGTATTTTCACTACTTGGCTAAATATTATTATTATCTATCCATAACTTAATTAAGGTCACTATTAACCTTGATATTGAGACATTTTCTTGCTAGGGTACATGACCACATTCATTTTTAATGTATAAACAATTAAATGTTCTGATAAAGGTTGATATGATAATTTGAATGTAACAAAACTTGAACTAGATACTTGAGTGTATTTTCATGAGAAAGTATACATATTCAAGAATATGAAAAGAAATTAATGAACAACAATTGAAGTTGAGGATTTTTAAGTTTAACCTTTCAATGGAATGCAATGTAAATAAAAGCTAAATCTACCCAAACTTTTTTATCCTTTTATGAATGGTTTTTGGCCTTTTTTAATTAGAAAACCCTCTCTTTTACCATTAACTCTTGATTCGTACTTGTATTGTTAAATCTCATGAATAGGCATTCTTGTGCATGAAATCAGTCCAAATCCAGCATTTGTGATACATTTTTGTTGAATTTTTTTTTTTGTTAAAACAACTTAAACTAAAATGTTTCTATTCTACAAGGATTTATTCAAATTGCTGAACAAACCAGACACAAATGACTAAAATCCACATGACAATGTAACGAGTTGCCTTCGCATAAAATCTATTAGTTCCAGTGTTTGCACTTATCTTTCTTTTTTATTTTCGTTCATTTCTGATCTACAATAATCTGTTTCATACATGTTTTACATTTTATCTTATGATAATGTTTTATGTTAAATCTTTTTACATTTTTATTTATTTTATTGCTTCCTTTTCAATTATAATTTAACTGTAAATGCATTTTTTTTTGTTAGTTAAAGTATTACTTTTTACTTTACTTTTCTAGATTTCCTTATGGCAGAGTTAATGTTCTTAGGTTTTCTCCAGTTAGTTGATATTTTCAAAACATCAATGCTAAAATAAAGTTGAATGTTAACATTTTTATTTCTAACTTTTCTCTACTACTTTCATATAATTAAAATCATGTCAAAACATTTTAATCCAATGGTACACTAGTCAATGAACATATCCAACCAACTGTTTTCTTCACCAGCGCAAACCAAATTATCTCTCACATTGTTAAAACGTCCACCATTTTGACGCAGCTGTTTCCACCAACAGCTATACAAAGCGCTTCATTAATTGAATGTCAGCATTCGCCATTTTGCTTTCCCTCTTTCGTTCACGGATTTCATCCTTTAATTTTGTTAAACGTGAGCGCACTCATTCTCATTGAACGCGCGGCTATGCAACACCTGAATAAATTAGTGCCGCACAGGAAACTAAAATAAAGAAGCATCGAAAAAGAGTGAAGCAATTGAACACAGACGTACGAGGAAAAAAAAACGTCGTCCAAATGTCATTTCGTTATTAAATTGCATTACCTCCGGTTCGGTTCGTCCCCTATGGGTAGCGGTGCTATGCAAATTGCTTTGAAACTTAAAACATTTCCCATTCATTTTCAACACCCTGTTCACCCCGTCGAGAAATCGATCGGCAAGAATTCTAACGACCATGTACCGTACCGCTCTCTTTTCCCCATTCACTAATGCTTTCTCATCTTCCGGCAGCTACACGGTAATGTCCTGTTGCTGGCTCGCGGACTACAAGCAGCGTCCATCGTTCCCCCAGCTAATTGCCTATTTGCACGATTTTCATGACGACCTGGGCAAGTACATCTAAGGGTGTGGCACCCTTCCCAGCAACACCGACACGCTGCATTCCACGGTTACCCCCCCATCGGAACGTCTCAGGGTGCCGCAGATCGATCGAGAGGAGAACCACAAAAAAAAGTTCAGGGTGAGTCCTGGAGCGCGGGCAAATTTCCGTTCGTCTGACATGCATGCGGAGACATCCAGCCTCAACCAGAGCGCTCGCAGAATGTGTGTGTGTTTGAGTGTCCGTTTTTACCACCAGCACACCATTTAGCGCATAAAATCTGTGAAACGTGACAAAATTGTAGTCGATCGCAGACAAGCGCAACATGTCGACCGATAGCAACTGGTTTCGATCAAAAGGAACGCATCGGAACGGAGTTGCAATGGTTAATGGTATGGAGACAGACAAAAAAACAAAACCGGGAGGACATTCATTCACATCACGATTGCAGTGTTCAAAAGCGCCGTTCCTGTACCGCGCGTGGAAATAGATGAAAAACGAATGGCAAAAAAAGAAGGCAATGAAACAAAAAAAAACCATCAAACCAAAACCATAGAGTGAAATGACGGTGTATCGATATATTGCACCGCGAGAGCAACAACGTCCAGCGCACACACCCAAACCCAAGTTGCACACACAAGCGTGTGCTTGAATAGATGTATGTGTAGTTATTGTACTCGATTGAAAAAAAAAAATAGAATAAGTAAACGTAACAAACAAACACTTCGTTATACATGTTGTTCACAAGGGAAGAATTCAGATGTGGAAAGGATAGCAAAGGTAACACACACACAAAAAAGAAACATTAATCAAACAGAAGTAGTGGAAGTGAACCTGAGAAGCGAATAAAACTACTATCAAAAGAGAATGAGTGATAAATCAAAAGCAAAACAAAAAGTAGTAAAACCGGGAGTGCAATTCAAAAGTCGAAACGGAAAAAAAATGTGACGTGCACCATTAAAATCAAAACATAAAAACCAAACCAACACACCAAGCGAACAAAGCCACACAAAGCGCGTAGACAAACAAACACAAAAGCTGATAGCAAAAACTATTATAATGAAGAAAAAACTCAGTTGAAACAAACAAAAAAACATCTAAAAAGTGTAGTAAAACAAATCGTAACAAAAAAAGGAGGAAAACCACGAAGCGGAAAGTGAGCAAAACAACCAAATTGAGTAAATATACACATGTTTTGTACATATATTTTGTTACGTACGGTTACATTTTGTACAGGTGTAAAACGAAAAGAAGTGAACAGTTCACATTCATACACACACTGAAACACGTACGGCATCGTCCTAACGCGATACGCAAAGGTCAGAAAATCAGCAAAGCAAAATTGTAAGCAACACATCAGGAACGGAAAGCCACACACAAACGCAAAGTGGCCAAGTGTAAACATCAAACAAAACGAACCGAAGCTAACACCACAATCGAAACTGAACTTTTTACTGCAATAAACAAAAAAACCAGAAAGGACAAATGCAACAATAGCCCCACCCCAAACAAGGTGCCATATGTGCCGGCTGGTTGCCGTGCTTAGAGCTTTTCATGCAAAAAGGGAGCCATTTTTGCTTCCTCTAAAGTGCTTACCGTTGCCTACTTTGCTGGAGTTTTCTTTTGTTCCGCAAAGGCGCGTTTGTTTCCTTTTGATTGCAGCTTATTTTCATCTTAGTAGCCTTGTTTCGGTACAGGTCGTAACATAACTATACGGTCCGTTGTGTGTTTTTGATAATAAAAGACAACGTTGAAGGGATGCAAAGTTATAAAGTACTTTAAATATTTTCAGATTAACAGATTAAAACAGATTATAGTGAGATGCTTTTGAATTGGAGCCTTTTGTTATACGTCAAAAAGGGGTATTTCCTCGAGATAAGGAGCGACCTTCTAAGAGGCCACAAAGTTTATGGTCCGCGGTTTCTGTCAACTATCAATTTAATGATAATGGACAGGAACGATCCTGTTGTAAGACAGGCTTTAAATTTTCACAGAAGATATATTTCCCCTAGGATTTTTCAGGGTCTTTAAAAATACCACACTCCCGTATCCCTTTTAACAAGAGCGTCAATTAATAAAGATGGTTTTTCAAACGCCAAATAGCTAAATATATTGACACAGGCCAGAGTTTTGATTAGAAACATAAACTGCTTCTTCTCAGGATATCCTCAAATTTGATTATATGACAATATATACGGCTTTTAAATATATGCGGCTGAGCAGCTTTAAGTAAGAGATGAAATGATAATTATCATTTTCAGAACAAGTCATTAGGAGGTATTTCACTTTGATGTATAGAAGTTAAGTGACAGCCATTTTCTGATGAATCTTGCTTAGATTTTTGACAAATGATGGTTTCTTCGATAAATGGGACAAATATTCCCGATGGGACGGACTAACCTAGTGAGCGCGACCTGTCTGTTTATATTACCTTCCGTTTTATAGTTGTTTTTATAGAACCATCTCGTAAGGTTGGTACCAAAATTAGTGGCATTCTACGCACTCAGGGAGCAGCAAACTCATAACCACTTTTTTGACGTACATTCTTTGAATTCCATTTTTCGAATGAAATGTTTGGAAAGAGGAGTTTTAAACTAAACTTTAACGAGCCAAATGTAGTTAATATAAACACTGGTTAGGTTGACGTGAAACTTAAGACAGTTTTGCTTTTTTCCAGTCACTTCATTTTTTATGTTATTATCAAAAGTTGATAGTTTTTGAGAGGCAAATAATCATTTTTATCCATCTCTTCAACCTTATTCTTTATTATAAAAAAAAATCATTTGCATGTATAGTTATGTTAAGCACTGTATAAGTAAGTGTCCTTCCTTCAACATCGCTTCCCCGTTTCAAACAACGTTAGGATGGGGAAACTGCTTCTAACTCTTTCGCTTTTCACGACAAACCCCGTAAAACAAACAACAGATTACACCGCTAATAAACCTTTCACTATTGCTCACAACAGTCACAACAGTTTGCCGCAAGTGTAAACCATTCAGTACGCCACATTGTAGCGCCATTTTGTACAGGCCGTCGCTGGGCAGTACAAAAAGTAAAACAACAACAAAACACACTCGCTTCTCTTCCACGCTTCTCTATACAGGTGCATGTGTGTGTGTGTGTGCTGAGGGCTTCTATTGCTTTACCAGAAAAGTTTACTGTCCTATAACTATTTCGAAAAATGATACTTAAATCTAAGACAACATTCACTATTGGAAGCAAACAGGGTAATAGTTCTATAGACAAACAGCATGATGAAAATTTAACTGTTTTCTGTTCACCAAAGCGAGAAATGAAATGTTGTAAAGTTTTTTCCTTTTAAGAACGAACGAAAAACAAAAAAACACACACTGTACTTAGGCTTAACTATTTCGCTGTATGTATTAAAACGGTTCTACAAATCCATTACATCTCATCGACAGCCGCAATGATCCTCACAAAAAATACCCCAAAAGTCCCCTCGGAAACACTACCCGTAATGTTTAAGCATGCTCTCTTACAAACACTCTTACAACCTATTGCTAGTGCTCTAAAATCACTTTTCTCTCGGCGAAAATTAGACAACAAAACAACATCCGTTTTTTCCCGATGTTCTCTAGGTGTTACTCATTAACATGCACACTACTTCCGGTCGGGTGGCAAAAATTAGTCACATCGGTGGAAAAGTATAAAATTTGACTTTTATCCTTCATTTTCAACCGGATGTTGAAGGCACACGCTCATTAACACATACACACGCACAATTGTAATATAGAAAACTTGGTGAATGTTGGTGTCTGTGCGTTTGTGTGTGGTGTGTAGATGTGTGTCCTTAAGCCGGAAAAATCAAACCGAATTTAAGCCACATTCCTGTTTGGGGTTATTTGTTTTCCAACTTGGAATTTGGTTCTAACTTTCATTCTCCCTCTCTCTCTCTGTCTATCTCTTACACACTTTATTTGAAGTGGTGATAGATTTGTTTAGATAATTGATGTTAATTTTAGGAGTTTGTTATTCTCTTTATTTCATTTTTAATTTATTTGTTTTTGTATATTATTCTTTTTTTCTTTCTTTTATTATATTTTATATGAAATTCTGTATGCAATTCAGTAAGGAAGTTGAATGTCTGTTAGTTTCTGTATCATTTTTAAACCATTTGGAAATGTTTTACATCTTTTAAGTCCTTAAATCTCAAAATCAAACTTTGTTGTAGTGTTAATAGCATTGATCTTCTCTCTAGTAGCAATGAAACTATTTAAACCAATAATCGCACGTCACCGTAGCCGTAAAGCAAAGCTAATCCAACATGCAAACCGTACGTAGTGTGTCTAAGCGAAAACCTTTTTCTTCTTGCATGTCTTAGCGCACACGAAAACAAAGCCAACGATCTGTCCCACACGCACAATCCAAACTCCCAAACAGCGATGCACCGTAAAATGCATTGCATTAAGGACAACTCTCTGTAGCGTTTTGACAATGCAACAACGCACTGTTAACGCAATACACTGCCAAAATCACGCGGAAGTATAATTGTATTGGAGAAGAAACCAAGCTGGATAGGAAAGGAGGTTTGAAAGAATTTTAACACTTTACATCGATGTTTGTCGTGTCCAACGTGTCGCCAACCTTCTTCTTGTCGATCTGCTCGTATCTGCTACGGCAGGAAGCTACATTTACTTAGGATCTAACCCGTTGTTTCATCTACATCCATTAGAAGAGGGAAAAAAGCATCACGCAACCACACCGCCACCACATTTTCGCACATAGCCTCGGAAGGAAATGGCTTCAATTCGTTAAGATATACACGTCAGGGCACGTGAAAGTTACCACGAGATAGGGAGGGAACGGTTAATGATGCGATGCAGAAAAATGTAAACTAAAGCTGTGTTTCTCTCACGTGTGTGTTTGTGTGTGTGTTGGAGAATCCAACCGAAACACAACAAGCGTACCATGAAATGTGACGAATAAAGAGGAAAAAAGTATATGTCAACTTTGATTGTTGATTAAATCATACGCTAGGTGAAGTGAGTCGTTTTACAAAGGATCCGAAATTCATTCTTGTGTTGTTGGTTTGTTAAATAGAGGCTTCATTAAGCTGCAACACCTACATAACGATATTCAATCAGTGTTATTCGTTTTTGAACAAAAAAATGTTGGTCAATATCAATCAACATGACTTTTCCATTTTAAATGCAACATATCAACATATGTTGGCGTTGAAATGTTGCGTCAAACTAACTCAACGAACGATTCGTGATGCTAGCGCCACCTATATGTGAAGCTATGCAACTCGTTTTATTCCCATCTCTGCATCCAGTGCTTGAACCTGATGGTATGCAATCTGCAGTACACAGTGTTCTAAATCCGAACGAGTGTGGAATTTTTCAATTTTTAGTACGCGTGCTAATAATTCACGAATTGTTCAATTTTCAATCGAATTACTGCACATTTGAAGGCTTAGTTCAAAATAACTTCAATCGCATAATAATCAAAACAATTTTAATGAAAAAAATAACACTAGAAAAGTGTGCTAGGTGGTGTTATAAAATCATCATAAAAATAAGTTCGAAATTGTAAAGTAATGCAAAACGTTAAAGCATGTACCCGTCCCGTGGTGATCGAATCATAGGGCAGTAATATTGATTGCATATGACTATGGCAATCCACAAAATTCTCCGATTTCTGGAGAAGTGAGAGTCTATTGAGCTGGGAAGCCTGGTTTCGGAAGCCTCAAACGGAAGCTGGAAGGCAAGGTTGCCCACTTCTTTAAGTGCGATAGACCATAAAGTGCAACGGGCCGAACGGTCACGAGCTATGTGACTAAAATGGATATTCACATTTGGAAGCGTCAGTTCAAGTCAAGACATATGAGAAATCCCGAAGTGGTCTTCGTGGTTCCCAACGAAAGCGATAGTCATTATGGATAACCGATCTATAAATTCGTGATCGTTCGATAAACGCATCGATTCTTCGCTCTAGAATTGCTTTGAAAGAAGTATCTTAAGAGAAGTACGCACGTGTGTAGCTAATTTTCATACAGTTAGCATAGACGTTGACTCACGGGTGAAAAATTCTGGTGTCGTGGTGCCAAAGATTTGTGCTTCTTTGTGATACTTACCAATATTTTGTCGCGTTTTTCCATGAAATTAGCCGTCTGGCCGGATTTTGCGCGTGGGCAGTACTTTGCCGACTCCTGTCCTATAGCATTAAATCCATATCCCCTATTTTAACATATATATTACAAAAAAAAAGACAGTCTTCATCGATTTTTCACATTAGTTCCTTGCCACCTGGAGGAAAACCCAGCTTTTTTATTTTGTTTTTTACAGCCAAAAATGGACAAAGTTATCATTGCTAATTTGTAACAATTACCACTACCAGAACAGTTTGGCTATTACTTTCAAGACGTTGTTCAAACTGCATACGTCGCAACGAACCGAAGATGTAGATTTACAAGCTAAACCGTTTCTTCATGTTCGCTCGTCACGGTCGATCTGACTGCTCTTATGTCTTATTCTTACATCTATTATTTTCAATAAAGGTCAAAGCGCCAAGTAATATTCTTGTATACTGGCCACCACATCAGAGACCACCGCGATAATAGATATCACCTATAGTTTGTAGACAAAGTGATCCCTGCAGTTCCGCGAATGTTCAAGCAATTGACCTTACAGTGAAGAAGTGCCTGGACTAGATGGA
The DNA here is from genome assembly GCF_943734725.1 of Anopheles marshallii. Taxonomy (NCBI): domain Eukaryota; kingdom Metazoa; phylum Arthropoda; class Insecta; order Diptera; family Culicidae; genus Anopheles; species Anopheles marshallii. Next base: position 54,141,722 of record NC_071327.1, read on the forward strand.
CCAATCGCATCTGGCCGGCGGACAATCGCCCAGAAGAAGCAACTAACGAAGACCATCAATCCCCTGAAGGGTACTCGGAAGCTGTGGAGAGGTTTTTTTTTCAACAATTCTCAGCTAAAGAAGCAAATGCAATAACTTTGACGACAATTTTGCGCAAAAGCAAATATTTTTATTTGAAGTTAAGTTAAATAAGATTCTAAAACAAGATTCTGGTCAGGTATATAGCCGCCCGACAAGGCTTAACGGCATTTTTTCTGAATGCTTGTTTAATGTTTAATATACATGATTCAAGCGAACTTTATTACATTCCATTATCTTTAATAGGTTTTGTTTTCATTGTCGTGTAAAATTTAACCTTTTATTAATAACAACGTCGTATTTTATAATAAAAAAACAGAAAATAATATTAAATATAATTTTCAATATTATCGTATTTCGACTCAACTTTTTCATTACTCTGTCTGTTTATGTGTCCAAAGGCTTTTTGATCGAAATTAGTCTGTTGTGCGGATGCATATGACTTTATTTGTTCTTTTCTGGATGTTAATAAATATCACTAATGTGTGGTAATTCAACTATCTATCCTATAATTATCCTTTAATTCGTGGAGTTTGATGATAATTTATATTAAAACAAAATTTCTACTGCAGCGGTATCATTAACCGTCTACCACTCAGCTGCCGAGTTGTGAGTTCCGCAGAGTTCATACCACGCAAAAGTCCGATGCGTACCGAAATATCAGCTTTTATTTGCACAAACAACATCTTTTATTCAGTCAAAATTTTATGATTCGCTGTGTTTTTATCAGCATGTTATGTTTTTTTATGTTATATATCGTTGATATGTTTTTATTTCTTTTATTGAGGCTACGTCACCGAATGGCGAGTTCCGCAAAGTTAATACGAGCAACATTCTGTCACCATTTTCTAGGGTAATCTACCCGAAATACCCGTAAAAATATATCAATTCTATTTCATAGCATAACATTATGTTGTTCTTTGTAAGTAATTTAATATAGTATTTCTTTAACAGGCAATGAATTCGTTCATTGTTAATTTTGAAATGAATAATCCACTATGAAGAATGACCCAAATTCCTCTTGTGAGTCAATACAATAAAAACAGACATGCTTTGCGCAGTTTACGAAATGCTTTTATGGTTCTATTTTACTTAAAAAATAGTTTCTTTACTTGTCTGTTAATAAATATCACAAATACACACTCTTAATATCACCACGTTGGACAATCGTTACCAAACAATTGAATAATTCCCAACGCATTTGTCTGTAAGGTTTAACATATTTTTGTTTTTGATACTTTTAATGTACACTTTTAGCAATCGTAAGTTACTGTAAACATTGAAAAACTTGACTAATTTAATTTTTTTTTATTAGCTGGATTTTATTACTAACAAACACAACATTTATCTTTACGTTTTCAGCAAAAATCTTCATTTACTTAAAATATTATTTCAAAATGCAATTTGGCAAAATTACTTTAAAAACATAAAATAACAATGAAAACATGTATTATGAAAATTTCCCAAGAATTATGTATTGTTTTATAATGGTCTCTGCAGTTATTCATTTGGGATGGCACCAAACTCCTTTTTGAACGTTTTCAAATCAATTTATTTTTATTTAAAAAAAATAAACTTAACATAATTAAACTAGGACTTCATAGACAAAATTGCTACGTCTTCAAATAAAACCGCAGACATATAAAAATATGTCTCATCGAATGGAATAAAATATGTAGCAGTAAACAAATTAGGAAATAAAGTAAAGACTATCACGAAACAAATATTAATGTTTAAAGCTATGATATGAGCTATGATGATATGAAGCTAAAAAGCAGATGATTTATATTCCTTAAATCGTTTATCCAAAAGGCATTAAATCTAGGAAAAAACACAAGAAGTGAAAAACATAAGCAAATAAGTTGTAATAAATGAATAAGCCAACGGCTGATATTTAAAAAAAACTGACGATGAGTTCTGATGAGTTCATACACCCAGCCAATGAAACGCTGACTGCTACAGCGTGGTAAGTGATTGAAGGAAAATAAAAGCCCAACTTAAAAATAGAACAACAAGTGGAAATGTTCTTATTTGGTTTAATATGTATAAAAATATGTTAATTTCAGAAAATCCGTCTTAAATAAATCGAAAATTTCGCATTTGAAACTTCTCTGCGTAATGAGGACAGATGAGTTCATACGCATGACAGCAAATGCTGGTTTATAGCGAATAAAAAATCGATCTCATCACATATTATTTTCGATATGCGAAACCCGGTAAGAAATACTTTACTGTCTTAAACAAAATACCGCGAAAAACATTTCTAAAGTTCTTAATTCTATTAATTAGACATTATGATAAACTGTCCCAGAGCAAAGAATGGAGAATGAAATTGAACTTTTCAACCATGCGATTAAAACGGAGCTACTCGCGACTCGCGTTCGACTGCACGCACACTAGCGTAAACGCGTGTGCGTTGATCATCAGCCCTCGTCGTCATGAAAATTTGTAACGCACTTAGCCGTTCAAGCAAGCCAATATGATGCCATCTAGGAAAAAAAACCTTCAATGATTTTCTCAAATTTAAAGCTTTTATTGGGACGTTAAAGTAAATTTGATAGTGAAATTATGGAGAGCAGTTAAAGGGGAATTGTTTGAAAATACTGTATAATACGCAACTGATTTAATTTGTCTGTATTTCAAGCTTTCTTTCACCCCAGAAGGGAATGATGATTAATGCAAGGTTGCCGTTGTCGCCGATACGCACCAAAAACCAGCTCAGTAAAGGTTTTCACATCACGATCAGGTCGCTAACCGGGTTAAAACTGTTTTCGGCAAGCTTAAGATGATGAAAAATAAATAACATTTAAGTTATATGAACATCTAACCTAATAAAGTAGTCATCAATTATTAAATGCCAATTTGAGGTTTTTAATTATAAATAAATTATTTAAACTAACCAACTTTTAGAAACCGTATTGCGAGTATGACTTAAAATAACATACTTTGTTGCTTTAAGTATATAACATTAGCTCTGTCTAGATAAAGCTGTTTACGGCCAACCTGAAAATGCGCATGAACAAGAAATCATCCCGTCTGTGGCAAGCACCGATGAGTTCATACGGTTGCAACAGAACAGTCACGACAAAAATCGGGAATTTTTTTGTGGAAAACATAAAGATATAAGTAAAATACGTTATGTGATTAGTGGAACATAACATCAAGTGTGAAATTTTAGGGTTGAATCTGTTATTCTCTTTTTACCATTTGATAAAATGCTGTGTAGCACTGATGGCAAGTTCCGCAAAGTTCATACACTGACTGGCAAAAGAGTCTAGTCCAAAAACAAGTTTATTCAGCATCCTTGCAACAAATTGATGTGAAATTCTTCCGCAACTTACCACTATACAGCTAGTTTCGCTATTTTTTAAAGTTACTACACCTATCTAAGTTAATTTTCCACAATTTCTACAAAGAAAAGTACACTTCCAATAACAAAGCGACTTGCGCGTCGAAACAACGGCAACAGCGCATCGAACCGCGTCCCTGAGCACCAATCATGTGCACGCATTTTTTGTACTCCGACCATCAACACCAATACTGTTTCGGCAAGTCACCGTTTGTGGCACACCGCTGGCTATGATCGATAGTTCGTTTCTTCATTGAAGATCGTCGTGATCTTGTCGCTCTTTTAGTGAAGTAGTTTGTTCCTCATAATAGCAACAAGGACAACAGTGGCCTAACAGGAAAGAACACTGGAAGATATTACTATATCTTTGCAGTATGAAGATGTGATTGTAAAATTACAATAATTAACGACCAGTCTCCACTGCACGGCATCGAACTTCAAGTCAGCTTCAAACCATCGGCGAGAAGCGAAGAAAAATGTCATTGGCATTGGTGCGACTTTACGACGCCAGGCTCCAAGCTGGGAGGCGATATTTGCCTTCCTTCCCCGCTCCCTTCACACTTTCCTGCCGTACGTACCGTTCGCACACGGGCTAGCTTTGTTAAATTGCCCGTTTTAATATTCGAAGGCCGCGGCAAGAGCTCTCGAACGCGCGCGCGCGCTCACGCTTTAGCGGCCCGCGTTCATGATCGCGCCTAGATCTGATTGATGAAGTTTTGTGCGCAGTTCGTTTGTGTTTGACCTCGTCGAGTCACAAATTTTATTACTCTTTGAGGTTTAAAATGTCAGAAGTGAAGAGAATCGGCATCAGCATCAAAAAATCATGGTGTGTTTTCAGTAATTAAAAATTATTAAACAGGGGATATTGGATACTTATGGGGCATTAGTAATTAAAAACATACTTTATATTGCTGAAATTTTAATTTACATCACAATGTTTAGTACATTCATTCTATTTGGGGAAATATGTTAAGTAAAGCTAACCGCAAGGAACAAGACAATAGAGGAAATGCAAGAGAAGTAAACACAAAATATGTAATTGGAACTTTAACTTATTCAATAAATTGGAAGTGGAAGTAAAAAATGGAAACGACATTTAACATCGATCTTCTAGAAAAAAAACACAACACCAGCTCTTTAGTTGGTTTGATGCCAGAACCTTGACAAAGGCCACTCAAATTGTCTATTATATCTGTTTCATAGGTCCTGTTGACTGCTCCTTAGTATAGGCCTTAAAGTTATTGGAACAGATCTTCCATTTATTGTTTGTTCAAAAATATCCACTAATCACAGGTGAGAACTAACGCATGTGTTGGTGTTCTTCGTTAAAACATTAGTCTTGAACCCATATTTAATAATATCTTCGCATGATAGGCGAGGCGAGGTCAATTCAAAATATCACACACTCGGTCGTCTGATAATTTTTCATAAAAGTGACATTTTTGACTATACCACGTAATGACTGTAGGTCCTACAGGTACTGTAGGTCCTCATCGATGATCGTCAATCACCCGAAGGATCTTCTTGAGGTTGAATGGTATGGGAGTCGTCAATGTCTATCTTCTTGGTGCGATTGACACACGTAAAGTACACGACCTCCAAGGGTTTTATTGCCATTCGATGTCCAGTAGGTCATCTCTTCAGCCATTAGGACCAAGATGTTCCGGTTCTTTGAAAACAAATGTACCATCAGTACCTTCAGAAGACCATTTTCTGGGCGATTGTCTGCTGATCTGCCTAAATGACTGTTGACTATTGAGTTGTAGCTGGCCTTGGATGTTACATTCACATAACAACTGTCTATTTACCTATCTGTCCTAGTATTTTTTTCACTATTTGACCAGTTGACCAGCAGCAGTTTGAGGTCACGTACACTGATTAATAGCCGAAAGCCGGAGGGAGAAAATATTATATATGCTATATTGGCTAGGAGAACTCTTTATGTTAGGCTTTATGCTTCGTGTTGCTAAAGACCTGAAAGATTCGTCTAATAGCAAAGCTTTGTCCTTTGCTATTGTCCGTCCTACGTTAGAATTTGATAGAATCTTATAGATTCCAACTCTACAATATATTACTGATAGGCTCGAATCAGTTCAGCGTAAGGCTACTCGTGTTTTGTTTTATCGTCTTGCATGGTTCTGTTCATCTGTTTGCCTACCTTATCATGTTTGGTGCCTTTTATTTGGATTGGGAGCCCTTCAACACAGGAGAATGACTGCACAGTGTTTGTTTTTACATAAGCTTATCTGAGGCTCAATTTACGCCCCGTCTATTCTACAGGGTGGCATCGTAGAAGTGATACACTTTGTTAATTTATTTAAAATTGTAACCCGATAGCATTTCTCTTCGATCGATCGATTGAAATAATCTATTAGTACTAAACTTCCATTTTACTTAATTTATTTCAAATCTTTCGCCTTTGCACTTGATAACGGCCCGTAGGCGCTGTTGGAAGTCGTTGCAAGCCGCACGCACAACTTCATCCGGCATTTCGTCCCATATCTTCAATAACCGTCTCTTGAATCCGTCCAAATTTAAATGTTTGACGTCGCCCAACTTTCCTAGCATGTATCCCCATGTGCTGAAGTCCAACGGGTTCAAATCCGGAGACGCAGCTGGCCATTCCGATGCACTGATGAAACATGGCAAATGCTCCTTGCACCACTCCTGAACGATCGAAGCCTTATGGGCTGGAGCTGAATCCTGTTGGAAGCAAAAGCTGTCGTTGCCAAAAAGCTTCTTAGCGTATGGTTTTAAGTGGCCTTGTAGAACGTGTTCTAAATAGTATTTCTTGTTGATCTTCACGCCTTTATCGATGAATAATAACGGTAACTTCCCTTTTGTCGAGATAGCTCCCCAAACCATCACCGATGACGCATTTTGATACCGTTAGACTGTTCTTTTATCTGCTGGTATATCCCGAAGAGATGCTCCATAAACACGATCATTCTGCTTATTCAAGGGTGCCTCCAAAGTGAACAGTTTTTCGTCTGAAAAGATGATGTTGTGGCCAGCGTGCGTCTTCAGCAGCAAGCGAGATCTGGTAACCCTGTTGGCAATATTTTTGCTGGTTAAACCGTGAATTTTCTGTTTTTTATACGGTTTTTTGCCTAGATCCTTTTTTAAAATGCTTTGCATGGCAAAGTGGCTCATATTCATTTCACGCGTCATTTTTCTTCCCGAGCGAGCTGGATTCCGCCGTATTCGTTCCTTTACCGCTTTGATCACCGCTGGAGTTCGGACAGTCCGTTTTTTGCCCGGTTTCTTCTTTGGAACAACCGTGCCTCTCTCCTCGTATCGCTTGATGGTCCGGTAGACGAATAATCGGCTTAACTTGAGATGAGACAGTTTCTGCCTTATCTGGATGTTTGTCAAACCTTGCAAATGCAAGATTTTTACTTGTTCGCGACTTGAATCCATTGTAGTTTACAAAAAAAAATTAATTAAACACGAAGTGTACGGTTTGCACATTAATAGTGAACAAGTTCAGCTGTCAAAATATACCCATGTGTTTGACATACAGTAACAGTAAACACAATACAGGGGCTCTCAAATAAGTGTATCAGTTCTACGATGTCACCCTGTAGATTTGATTACGTTTCAGGCACCTAGTAGGATTTTAAGGCATATTTTAGGGCACTCCTTTTAGATAGATTACAGATAGAATATAGATAGACTAAAGAATACAGATTTTAGATCGACAAATGTTGAGCCCAACGATCCTCTGATCAAAAACATTTAAGGTTTACAATTTATTAAGAAATAATATAAATTTCTGTTCTAATATGAACAACCTTACGACCTTTATGCATAGCTTAGTTTAACGATTTTATAATGTTAATTATTTTCTTGTGTGGATTTAGCAACCGTTTGCGTTTCCGTTCCTTGATGTTAACTTCTACGTATATATTTGTAATTTTCAATTATTGTTATGTAGGCTTCGATATCTGGACAACTTTTTTAATAAATGAAATGAAATGAAATTTTAAAAAGACGTTAGGAACTATCGAGCCGTGCCTTGGTCTAAAATCAATCTTTAAAATTTAGCAACAAAAAATGTAATAATAACCAATAAATAGAGAATTTTTATTCGCCAATCCGCACTTAAAGTTGCTCTGAAATCCGCTGCACATAATGCTTTTGCCCCACAACTCTTCCCACTTATAGTTTCGGCACTTTTCGACTAAAATGTCACAGTTCTTCGAAAGAATAAAATTCAACATCAAAATCATTAAACTAATTGCTAAACCTCCGTGTGAAAAAAATCACACAGACCACTCGGCAGAGAGGCAGTGAGAAAAAAAAAATTCCACTTACATTAACGATTGGCCCGATAGTTCCTATCTGTTTTGATGTGTGTGCCGATGGTAAAAAAAAACACACACCAAACCCTACGCCACATGCAACGCCGCAGCTAACAACGATCAATTTTAATTCCTCCTCAAAAACCTGCCAAGTCATTTAATTATTCTACAGATGTGCTGTTTTTTTTCTCCTCTCGTTTTTCGTTTTCCATTTTCATCTTTCTTTCTCACCTTCATTTTGTCTTTTCTTCCGCCTGCCTGCTCTCACTGTTACGTGTTTCGCTGGACAGTTTGCCTACTTGGGATGGGAATGTTGGTTTTTACTCGTTTGACCATCGTTATCGTTTGTTTTCAATTTCTTACACTTTCGGTAAAAGCGTTTGTTCCTTTTCGGTTGCTTCCTACTATCTAGGTTCTTGCACGCGAGGAACAAAACACGGTTCAGATAAGGGAACGCGAAGGGAAATAAGAAAACTGTCATAAAGTTTTCCCATTATCGAACGGTGGAACTCGTTACCGGGCCGGGAGTCGACGGGTGAAAATGACCCACAAAATATCAGGACGCGTCCGGCAGAGAAGCTTATCAGTTGCACCGAAACGGGGTGGACAGGAAAGTAATTTAAAGCGATAATTAATATCCATAACAAAGTTTGGGCGCAAGAATACCCACAACGGGACGGGACGATTCACTGTTGTCGTCACATTTAGCGCAAAATGCATTTTCTTTTGGGGCATAAGTTTGGATCGCTGGTTGTTATTCGCCAACCAACAACCGAACGCGTTGATGCATAATTTATCGTAAAACTAGTTTCTCAGCTGGAGGAAGGGGAACAATTAAAATGTGGCGTTTGCGAATTGAAATCGGATAAAAAGCTTACACACGTCCATTTTCGCTGTGTCAGGGTGTGAAAAAATTAATTCCACGAAAGCGATTCGACTCTTGCCTTCGCTATGGAACGCTTCTGCAAACAATCCCCCGTCAGACTTAACTATCTTAAAGCTCGCCGTATCGTTAATTCTTGCTGTAGTTTCTTTTAAGATCGGTTCCTCGCAAGTGGGATTAGTGCGAGCAGCTTGTAAAAAGCGTTCCGCATGATCACTCCGCCAGCGAGCGCGTTAGAATCGCGTTCGCATTACAGTTCAATGCTCGCGGTCCATCACACCACCACGTGTATCGCGTATCAAAGTAGGCGTACGGTGTAGTTTGCCCTCAGACTCGAACGTCATGTTCGCGCTAGGTTATAGATGTTGTTTTTTTTTCGTTTGCCTCTCGCACAAGGCCCATTTGCGTTGGCGCGAAACTGCAAGACGCGGCAGTAAGGCATGTGATTGAAATTGATTTCAAATCAATTTATCTTTCTTACGGTTGGTGTTGATCGAACGGATCCTAGGGAACTTCAGAGCTATCGAAGATGTGAAGAGGAGTTACGTTACAGTTATAAGAGTAAGAATAAAACAATTCATTATATGTATTTTGTAAAAAAAAAAACTACATTTGATTAGGAACAACGAATAACAAACAATAAATCATGGGTTTAATGCTGCTCGTATTAAGTTTTTCCACTAAGGCTCTAAAACTGATGACAATTTACTGATAAAAAAATTAGGAAATTGCTTTTGTTTTTATTCCTGTGAATAAACGCATTTAATTTACATTAACTTATTGAATATTATTCTTTTTTTCTGTAATTCTTTCATCTCGCCAAGTGGCATGTATAAAGCAAAATGAAATAGTAATAAACAAAAAAGATACGAAAAATTTTGAAGCTTCTAAAGCCGATTACTAATAAGAAATATAAAAACTTAAACAATTGTAAAAATAAAATGCTAAACTTTAAAGTACTGTTACTCAAAGTACTGCAAATTTCAGAATTTCTATAATGTTAATCCTACTGTGAACTGATTTAGGAGTATCTGTAAAGTAAATAAAACTATACAAACTAAAGTTTATGGCAAAAGGTTCGCTCAAAACTTCGGATAAAGGTAACTTACATGATTTTCAAACGAAAAACTGTCTCACATATGGGATGGAAGATAAAATACAGACGAAAATTCACAGGATTTTGTTCCCACCAGCGGTTTTATCGAAATTTATCGAAAAATTATTCTTTAAGTTTTCCTAACATTATGAAAAATGTACATTGCTCTAGGACTTTACGAGTCGAATTTAAAAGCTCAATTGATTGAGCAAATGGCGTCCACTCAAAGATGAAAAACAGGGGAATTTGGGCATACAAATTTAACAAGATTGTGGCAATTAAAGAAATGGTAAAAAAGTATTAAAAAACCAGGTTATAACACTAGTAAATTCTGTATTTCAATTTAATTGTGTCTCAGATTTCCCAGAAATTGTGGGAATCAATTTTGAAAACATTGATGAAAGGGGACGCGTAAGAAAATTGGAAATATGCGATGTTTCTAGAAGATTTGTTTATTTTGTGCGATGTAACTTCGGTTTCTTTCCTTGTATTAATTGGAATTGTAGCTGAAATTCATCAGATTTTAGAGTTATATATAAATGTCGATCACCTTCCCTCAAGCGAGAATGCCTTCCGTGAAATATTGTTGGCTTGTTGACAAACTTAATACATCTAAGACAGATTTAAGTTAAAAGGGTTCCATTAGATCTTTAATTAAATAAAGAATCAAAATTTTAGGCAAAAGATAGGTTGTTTTTTCACAATGAAATTCATGAAATCCTGAGGTCCATTATGAAAATAACAGTACGATGGTCGTGATCAAATGGAATGGACATTTGAAGATTATAGTTTGATAAATAAGCTGTAGAAGAATTCTAATTCCATGCCGTTCTCATAAACAACATCGCAAAACCTGGCGATTAATTCATTAAACCATATAAACTCATTTAAATACAAACAATAGGCAACAAACCCTCTTGGTCAATCATAACGTAACCCAAGCAAACACAACAGGCATACTTTAAATATTGTAACAATATTTACCAACATTTTCTCGTCCGTTTGTACAAAAACGCTCCTCGCAATGGCCTTAAACATTATTTGAAACAAAGAAAGTTCCACCTGCCACACGGGCTTTATTGGTTCATTTACTTCCATTCTTTTACCTTCCAACTGCTAGAACGCGCTACAACAATGGATCGGTTTGTTCGTCCCGTTCCGAAAGCTGATCCCTTTGCTGCATCCCACACGTTGTGTAGCGTCCGGTTTGAAAACTTTACTAACCCGATGAAATTTAGATTAATTCGCTTCAGTTTATTCAATTTATTATGCCGTTTGCCTTCCATCGCGACCACAACGGGTTGAGCTGCAGTGTCTGTGCGACTGACTGAGCCACTGCTATAACGAACAATGATCTTAATCAAATACAGGGTGCACGAGAGATGATGCACGAGCTGAAATGGAGGCGAACCTCTAATAAACCCTGAAGACCTGAACCGGTGAAAGTCCTCAAAGACAACGAAGTCTGTGTGGTGCTGATGGAAGGGCGAGAACTGAAGAAAAAAAAATCAATACTCTCTACACAAAACCGTTCGAGGAATATTAAACATTTTTGCAATACTTTATGTACATTCCTACACGTGGGTATACATCCCACCCTTCACAGTGTTGCTGCATTAGCCTCGAAGGAGGTGGACCGGTTGGAAAGGACGGCCAGAGAAGGATACGGGAAAACAGTAACGTTTAACCATCCAGCGTCCACCACGACGATCATGCCAGAGCAAAACAGAATTAAATATAACCGATAACAAACGGGTGGAAAAAGCATTTTTACTCCCCGCCACACCCATCCACTGCCCCATTACACCCACAGTGTGTTATCCTTTGTATATTGTTTTACGTTCTGTTTACTCCTCATAAATCTAGCTCACGTGGCATGCTCTAGCCGGAACCCAACATGTCCACACACTACAGCAACGAAAAAGCATTTTTTTTATACCGCAAGTGATTCCGGATCACTTGCATCCGTTCCTTATCTCCCACACTCGGTGTCTCGATCCCTTTTTTTACAAACTAACAGTTGGGTCGCATCTAGTCCTTCAAGGCTTTAGGCTATCAGTTTGCGACGCATCCGTCGACCAGAGTGCGCTTTATAGCATCATAAACCGCCAACAAATGAATTCCAACCCCCCCCCCCCCCCCCCACTCCTCGGTTCCATTTTTCCTTCTTCCCCGGTTTTGCTCCCCTCCACCATATTTCCGCGGTTTGATCGAATGTGCGCAATGGGAAGTTTTCTTTTAATTTTCTCAATTCCTTTCCGGGCACTCGCACTGCTGGCCGGGTGCACCCGACCCGTTTTTGCGGTATGTCTCCATCGATGTACCCGAAAACCCCGGAATCCCACCTGGGATTGGCGTCGCTTTACCTAGGCTGCCCCTAACGATCGCCCAACTGTGCACGGTGGTCCTGTTGTTGTTTGAGGTCCACTATTTTTGATATCATTTTTTGCTGTTATTGCAATGTTTGTTCCTCTCCACTGTGACTATTTTGTTTCAGTTTTTGCTTCCCTTGGAGCTTTTCTTCGGTAAAGCTGCCCAGCGAACATAGCCACGGGTACGGGTAGCATAAGGAACGGTTCAGCTCGCGGTGAGAAAGTTGGATGGTTAACAGCCCGAGGGGGGGCAAAGTAAAAAAAAACGAGATCAACTTACGGTTGTTGATGAGGGGGAGGGGGGGAGGAGGAGAAGGAGAGGGAGTGAGAAAAGTCGCCCGGGGGAAGAGTCAGCAAGGTTGTTGCGAAAGCGTACCACCCTGCAGCGGTAGCAACGGAATTGTACGGAGGCGACGTTGCTTATTTCTGCTCTGTGTGTGGCACAGTGGACGAATGATGGTGGTGACCAATGGTCATAATGAATAATGAAGTGATAACTAATTTTCTGTCGCTTTGTAATGTAGAATTCTCACATTAATTTTAAATAAAGTTCAAACAGTGTAAGGACTTTTGAAACCATCCACAACGCCACATCTTCGTGGTAGCAATGCCATCTGTCCTAGCGGGAAAACACTGAAAGATCTGGATATTTAGGGGGAGTTCTTATGACACAGCCTCTCGTTACTGCACTATATACATTATTCGGAAATTAGACGCTAAATATATCTGTGAGAAACCCCCCGTATAGTGACTAGGTAGAATTTAAAGAGTTTTTTTCTTTGACTCACAAATTCATTATAAGAATTAACACGTACTCACAGCCAAGATCAGGCATATTCGTGTCTGAGATTGTTGGCTTCAGTTATTTTCCGAAATGATATTAAACAGTAACCCGTCGTATATATATATAATTCTAGTCGTATAATTGCATACATAATTAGCTTATAACTTAATCTAAACTAAAGCTACATTTTAATTTTCATGACCTGAGCTAAACGTCATCCATAATGCATCTGATGCACTCCTATCAGAGTACTTAGGATAAATAAGTATTCCTGTTTGTCCTGTTTGTTCCTGTTTGTTTCTGTTTGCCTGTGTACTACAACCTCAAACAGTCTTAACGTGCCATTTCTAGCCATAAGTATATCTTCTAGTAGCTAAATAGTAATCCTTCTGCTTCTAGAAGGGTGTTTTCCACTATTTAATTACAATCATTTATACATATTTCAGTGCCAACTACAGGATGCCAAATCCTTCCGAAATAGCACCACTTTTGGCCTAAAAGTATCACCATTGCCCACTGTGCGATTGTTGCCCTTCCACGGTTCGGACACGTTGCAATGCTCCAAACGTCAGCATTCTGATCTCCCGATCGTCTACTGCCCTGGCCGGTCCCCAACCACCCAACGTACGTACGAAAGGGGTTGAAAATGCACGGACAGTTGTGTAAGTGCGAGAGTGATTGAATAATGTGTGTACCGTAAGCATCGTAATGTAGCTCCGTCGCATTTCAGACGCTTTTTCTAGTTTTCTGCTGCAATGTTTACGGGGTGATGTGTTTCTTGCAGTTGTTTTTTTTTTATTTTATTTTTTCGTTGTACCTTTGGCTCCTCAGTTTTGGCTTTTCATTTTTCATCTCCTCCGAGGGGCGCAACGGTTGGCAATAGCGACGGACGACAACGACGTTGACGATGACAAGACTTTCGAGTGAAGCTGCTTCTCGGTTTGTTAGGTTGTCGGTACTAAATAAAAAAAAAAATGCTCACGTACCAAAAAACCGAGATCCAAAACAAAACAAAAAAAACAAGTATCTTTTTGACTATTTTTGGTTTGTAAGCAGTATCCGCTTTAGTTCTGCTGCTTGACTCGATGAACAGATAAAAAAAAAAACAGGAGACTCCGTACCGCGTAAGCAAATTCGTTGAGGATTATCTTTTGGATCATCTGCTGCATGGCCGGAGACTTCATTTTGTCGTTTTTTTTTCGAGCGGATCATGAGCTCCAGGGACTTTGTCCTGGTAGACGAAGCGTGTACGATGAGAAGGACGCGTAAACGAACGATATGACCAAAATCTTGAAACCATAATGCATGATTAGGGAGAGGGAATGTTGAAAAATTGTTCCCTAAGTTCGTTTCATAGCTTTTTAACGTTTGTAAAGCAATTTTTTATGGTTGGTTAATGTTGTCCAGTAAAGTTTCGAGCCATATGACGTATTTTGCTTTATATTGCCATATAATCTTACAAGCAATACTATTTTGTTGTTAAATATTTAAAAATATCTTCGAATGTTCAATATTTCCTCATTTTTTTATAATCGATCATAACCCCATCAGCTCTGGCACCATACTGAATGGCGCATCAAAAAGCGACAACTCTTCATTTTATTCAATTTCATGCAAACTTGTCTGCCATCACTTACGAAATTAATTTCCACCCCTGCCATCGATTCACCCTTCGGTAAGAACGATGAAATAAAGGCAACTAAAACCCAATTCTCAGTCCACTGAATGGGCATAAAAAAAAACTAACACCCCTACCAAAAAAGGAAAACTCAGTACCAACATCACCACCACTACCAACATTCGGAAAACTGGGAGGAAAAACCCATCGGCACAACCACCATTACGACGTCATCGTTCCGTCGAACGACCTCTCCGGCAGTTCTTTGGATCGATTGGACTTCTGATCAGCTTGCGTTTGCTTTGCCGAGACCAACCCAGCGAGCCATCCTCCCGAGGGACAGGAAATTACTTTTCGCGGCCCATTTTCTCCCCCCGTTTCCTCATTCTCACACCCTGCCACGCTGCTGGCTGTGCGTTCAATCGTGTGGTTTTGCGTCGGTTTTTCCATTTGACGGCGTGCGCCAAGGGTCTAACTCCGTCTCGATCGTTCCCGGCTATTAGGTGTGTACTTTTGTCGCGTACGTTTCAATATTTCTTCCTCATACTCAAAGAGCATTCGTCCTGCCTTTTTTCACATTGTGCAATTGTTGCAAACCCGGTCTAAAGAAGCTTCAGAGTGATACGATGTAAAGGGAACAAGCTCCACAAACCAGGAAGTCCCTGGTGTATGTTGCGTTTCTTCCGGGCCACCGTCCAGTGGCCCCTCAACAGCACCGGGAGGAGTAGAGTTTGATGAAATTTCCCACTTCAATCGCCCCAGGGCTGCATCAAGGGACATTCTTTCCAACAGAGTGGTAGTGATGATGGAGGTTCCAAAAAACCTCAGGCTTCAGAAGTCAAACGCAGGAAAGATGGTCCACCGTCACAGGCAAAGGAAGAATCCAATAGAAAGGAAATAAATGACGATAAAAGTACTACCACCCCGAGGTGGAAAGGATAGACGAGAGAGAGAAAAAAAAAACAGGAAAAGCTTCACAGGATGCAAGGAAGCATACAAGGGAAAAAACGTGTCTACACGCAAACTCTGAACGCAAAGGTATAAACGTAGCTAACACCCAGCCTACTTTTACCGGGGTTTTGCTACAATATCTAAGCGACACAGTGTGCTTCAAATCCTGGGTTTCGACGTGACGATGAACGATGACGAGACATATTCCACCGACCCCCGGGTTTTTGTGGGTATTGGGAGGTCTTCTTCATCTCTTCATCTACAGCACACCAATTCGCATCCCCGCGGGACTCCTCTGCGGCTTTCCCGTTTGTGCGTTCCACCGCCGTGGTCTGCGTAGCTCACACTTTTTAGCTTTGTTTTGTTACACCGTGAACCAGTGGTCGTTTACCAACTTTTTACTGTATATACACGCACGACGCGGAGTAGATGAACGATTCAATTATTATGTTGATGAGATGATTACTGCCCGAAGCCTCCGCACGCGTGCTGGCGTATGCGGTCCAAGCGGTCGGTCGGGTTGTACGGGAACGAAAGAGCGGAGGGAACCAACTCCGACTTCTGCTTCCACTTTAGCAATCCCACGAGCTCGGGTAAGCAATCCATCCAGAGTGCGACTTAATCAGCGGCTTCGTTACGAGTGTTTATCTTGCATGTCTTGTTGGTTCTTTTCGGGTTCCTGCATGGGTTTTTTGTTGTTGTGTCGCTCTACCTCCCCGACACTAATCACTGTCGGAAGAATCCTTCACTAAACTCCCTATAGACACCCACTTTACACCCGGCTGGATGGGGGAGAAACCTGCACCGAACGACTTCGCTACCGAGAGCTGTAGCATCCAAAAAAACACGTCAGGTTTGACATGACGCGTATGGACTTTATTCGTTCGTTTCCCCGTTCGACTAGACCCTAGGGCCTTCAGGGATTGATTTTTACTCTTCGCTCCGGTCTCCAACATGTTGGCAACATATTCTTGTAGAGTTTTTTTTGGGCACATATTCATTGGTTTCTCTGCTTCGTTTTAGTTTTCTGTCGAAGCCGAGGATTAGACCAACGTCAGCATTAGCGAGGCCTAACGACGGTTGAAACGCCACCGGTCCAGGTGGGCGGAATAGAATTTGAATATTATTGGCCCGTTAGGGTTTGGGGTCGAGTTTATGAGTGGACCGGGTGTTTCGGGGCTGTGGATCCGGTGCTTCTTTATGGTTCGATACAACACAAGCTAGAAGAATGAATAAAACAAAAAATGGACAAGCGTTACAAGCGCGGCGGCGGCCACTGACGAGAACAAACATTTTGATTTGGATTATCACGGATTTTGATGTGTGGCCAGTGGTGTTGGCGTGCTCCGGAACGTTGGACATGCACCCTGTGCTCTTGTTGTGTTCGTTTTCCTTCCCGCACTACGCGCGGGTATGATGAGTTATTTATTTTGATTTTTGGATTACTGGCGGGCTTGCAATTAAGGAGCGATTAGCTGGGCGGCAAAGGCAAATGGGACCTGTGATTGAAACCGGGTAGAATGATTGAGGAGAACAAAAAAAAACACAGAGAAAACACTGCTTCTATCACTTGTTTTGTTAATGAATGGTTCCGATTTGTGTCACAAACTGAATGCGGATAATGAGATAAACACGGATCAAATGATGTGGAACAGAACGTTGTGAACGCGTCGTGAACGAAGATCCACATGGGACGCGATGCTAAAGGTACAATAAAATGGAAATTAAAAAAGATTTGGCAGGCTTAATTAATTAAAACATTTTCCGTGTTTGTTACGCTTTACAAGAGTATTCATGAGTAGTGTAAAAGGCTTAAGCAATTACCACGCCCAATTGATATTAGTGTGCCGATTGTAATAGTGAGTAGAAGTTTGCTTTAATACCTTTTATACAAAGCTTGGATTACAAATACCGGGAAATTGAGATAGGGAAGTGTCTTTCCTACTATTAGAATTAATTTTTGGAATAAAATTTGCTGAACAAAACTTTACTTTGTTGGCAAAAAACAATCTTTTTGGATTTGTATTTTCTGCAATTGCAAACAGAAAGGCACCGAATAAGTAATACAAGCTATATTGCCCAAAAAGATACATCATCTCCGTCTCATGTTTCATGAAATCTAATGCCAATTTCTGAACTGTGCAGAAACTATACCAATAATAATCTTGTATTAAAATAAACTTCTAAACAATTAGCCATAATTTGTTATTATTTGATCACTTACATTACATATGAACTTTACTTGAATTGCTTTTAAAGCCCTTGAAAGATATGGTAACAAGTTACTCATTCAATTACATTTGGTCTCGATAAAACACAATGAAGATGTCAATAAGTGACATTTGCAACTGTGTATTACAAATAAGCCTTACGAGCTAACACTAATATAAGATCACGCACTCCCTGCACCCCAACTACTAGATCGTAAGATAAGTGAATAGCCTACGCATAGGCACCAACAAACTGAATCAAAATGACATTTTGGCTCAACAATTGAAGAATTTGAATTTCTGTTGTTCGTTCATAGAGATCAATCTTTGGGGACTTAATTATAAAATGAAATTTTACTTTAAAAAATCATGGTATTCACAGTAAATGGAGGTATTTTCAAGCAAAAAAAGCGGGAACTCTTGTTAACTGCAAATGAAACCTTTTGGGGGTTTTTTTAAACACATTTTTTCTAAATTTGTATCTAAATTATGTCCCATAATGTTTGGGGCGGCCGGGTGGCATGATGGTAGCATCGCCTGTCTTTGCATGAACGGACCGGTCCAAAAATCCCTACCGGACCAATCTCCCGACTGACCATCCCGCTACGGGTAAATAAAAGTCACAGAAAACGAGAAATGGCAGACCTCTTGAGGTTGTTGTTGCCGATAAAGAAGAATGATAAGGAATGAATTCGTTTCATCGTCGTTGATAATTCAACTACAATTTGGGAGTTGCATCTCTGGCGTGGAGAATACAATGACACTATCTACTGTAGGGTAGACCAATTCTATTATACCCGGAGGTGGTATATGATGACATCACCTCTGCCAAAGCTCTTTAGGATTAGAGGTGGTGAATACCCAATGGGAATTGCTTTCCTCATGGTTGAACCCTATCCCGGATGCACTCAGTAATAAGTGTCCAGTGAGTGCTGCATGTTTACCATAATTTTGTAGCTTTACTGGTTTATTTGAGGGCGCGGAAGCTTTTTTGTCTTTATTTCGGGCCAAATGCGTGTCATGGGAAATTCCCATAATTAACCACAACATGCGGCACTGCGTAGGGAACTACAACCCCCTGGAATATACGTGATGACACTACCAGCAATGCTATAACATTATGGCAAAAATGCAGTACTCGTTAGACAATTATTACAGAGTTAACCCAGGATTAGGTTGAGTCTATGGAAGCTATAAGTTTGTTAAATTGAATGTTAGATTATAAGTTTAAGTTAAAAAGTTTATAAGAAGCAGGGTGCATGTAGTGACAAACTCCAACAAATATCTTAATCGAATTAACTCTTATGAGGCTAGAACTTGTATCGAATAGTATGTTGCTTCTTGTCCCATGATAGATCTTTGTAGTTTTGTAAACAAAGATGAAGGTTTATAACCTTAGAACACATTATCATTTCATAGTTGTATCAAATTCATCACCAAATGAATCAAAACAACAATGGTCCATTCCCTCTTTCAAGTTGAACTTTGCACTACCAAAAACCTGCTTGGCCAGCTACCATCCGAAAAGCTTTAAAGTTTTACAAACATTCCTTATCCCCAGCTCGTTTATCGCTTCCTCGTCGAAGTGCATCCATCCCAGCCCACAGCACCCGCATGCCGCCCCAATTACCCCGTGCGGACAAAGTTTGACACACTCATCAATTTTACTCTCAATAATGCAACGACACTGCACGGCAACATCAAACGTAAATAGAAGATGCGGTACGAAGTTTTATGCCTCGGTGGCCAAAACCGGCCGCTTTTCCGGTTACCGGTCGCTTTTCCATTCGGCACACATCTTATCGCAAACCGCAACGCATCCGTCGTGTGTGAATCATGTTCCTGCTGCTGCACCGTACGTACACTTTGTACGCTCTATGTCGCAATCCCCCCCTCCCCCCGGTTGCATTTGTTGTCACAATCAATCCACCCCGCCATCCATCCATGCGGCGGGAGCAGAACGCTGAAACCCGGTTGTATTCGGGTTGTACTGGCGCGCCCGAAACCTTGGAAGTTCAAATTTGTTCTGTCTCCGGACGAGGTTCTATTAGTTTGTAGCCTTTCAAACTTGTGGACCATTATCTGTTTGGTGAGCGGAACTCCGTAGGCCTGTGGCGTGAGCGGATGAACGCAACGGGGGTACAAAGGGCACCCGACAACGACATCGAAAGACAACCACAAGTTCAATTTGTACTATCCATCCATCGTTGCACTGGGTAAGAGGTTCGGGACTTTGTACGGGTGCGCACGGACGGACTTCCTTTGCCTGCATGCTGTACACCGGTGTGAGTCGACAAGACCCACCGAAGAACAGTGTGGAACGGAGGCGAAACTCATCCCTGCCGGACACGGTACAAGCGTACTAAAGACGAGCAGACGTTCTTTAATGGGACTGGAAGACATGCATTTGTTTCGGTTGCAAAATGTGAACGAATTCAATCGAAAGCCCCGGTACAAATGCGTATTAATTTATCTCTCTTTTGCACCGACCAGTCTGCCGATGACCGTCTGGAAGGTGCAACCCGATGCACCCACCAGCAGCAGTATGATTATTTATTTTACTAATTATTCTACATATATTATTCCGGTTCTAATTTTCTGCCCTGGAAACAAACTCGACCGGTCCGGTCTTTGCGTCCAAGACCGAAGTTGAGTGTAATTTATTTTCAAGATCACCGCATTCTTAATTCAATTCGAGTAGTTTCTCGGTACAAGATGAAGCACTTAATTCATACATATTTAATTTTCCACCTATGTCTTATCCCGCCGCTAAGCTGCTTTCTAGTTGCATCCGTTGACCGAAGTGGTTATGCCATCGTTCATACCCTGTTGGGTCCTAAGCTACGCCAAAGAAGTTTAAGACAGAGGAGAAAAAAACTCAAACACACACACAACCGAAACCCAATATTAACTACCCACGGTATTCCGGAAGGATAATTTATCAAAATCCGTACCATTCGGAGCATTTGACCGAAAACATGACAGTGCGGCGGCAGTGCCGTCCTTGGTCGCGCGAGAAGTTTTTGAAAAACGATCCCAAACACCAAAAACACCACTGAAGTGGGCTCCCGGAGTGGGTTGCCCGGAGTTTCCGATTCAAAAACTGTCACCGCAGTGATAGTGATAAATGATATGCATCCTTAATTGATCACTCGTCAGCATGGAGTGCAATCATTAACTGTGCGCGGTCGTACAACATCCAACCAGTGTTTGGGGAGTGTTTTCGGTGTGATAGTCGCTCCTTAGTGCTTGATAGTTGGTGGATAGTTTCGTTGTTGTTGTTTTTTTTTGTGCATTCGAGTGTCAAAAATAAAGCGTGCGAACGGTTTCGAAATAGGACGTTCAACTGTTGCTGCTAGTACGGGGGGGCCTTGCCCAAGGTTTGCGGCAAAGGGAAAATGGTTGGTAAATTAGGAAATAATATTCTCGGAAAATCACTGCACGGGGATTTATGGGTTTCGATTTTTTTTGGGAGGGGGTATAACAACCTACAGTTGGGAAGGGTAGATAAATGATTCAAATGAGTTGGATGATGTTTGGAAATATTAGCTTTTTTAGGTGTGTGATTTTGCCTTCTGGATTACCAATTTATTACGAGTATGGAAAACGGATTAGATCGGGTTGATGTCGGGGCTGGTTGGTTATATCATTACTTCAGTAGAATGAACGATTTACGTCAATTTAAAGACTGGATTTGTAACAATTGGTTAGTTTTTCGTGGAACCAGCGTTATATGTTAATTTATGAGCAGTTATTTCCACTGAGCGATTGTACGCAAATTATACGGGATATACGAAAGGAGTACTCGAAAATCATTACTATACCTGATGATGATACTACACCTTTGGTAGAATGGATCTTTAATAACCTGAGTTTCTTGGTTGACCAACACCTCGTGAATAACGTTAAGGTCAAGAATAGATCATTGCATCGTAGAGGAACGAAACAGCCTTCCTTTTCTACGGTGTGGTCAAACAATTTTCAGAAAAAAATGGGTCAAATAATTCATTGGCATATGAAGTGCTAAAACCGTTTCAGAGTTTTTTAATGCTGCAAGATTCCTCTAAATCGGTCACAGTTAAGTGCCGTCGTTAGCCAATCCTTTATCCTGTCCTTCCATCACTCTAACCTAATTTGGGGCCTAGCACGCCTTCTCTCTCCATGTGAACTATTTAAAGGGTTGAGTCGTACGGTGTCATCTTCATGAGAAGACCAGACCGCAGTAAACTTGCATCTTACACCATTATAGAGCTACACTTATCTTCATTCTGAACGCGGCTAAGAGGGTCTCATCAGTTTAGAACAGGTCTTAAAGGCAGATGTGTGGATTACATATTTCTAGAAAGTCCCAATTTAGATTTTCTGCTCAATTCTTTCAGCATCAATACTGTTGTCGGTGCTGACTTTTGTCCTCTGAATGGGTGAAAATTGACGTTAGACTCCAGATAGGTGACTCTAAAGGTGCGATCATCTCTGTGTAAGTAGAGGAAGTGATGTCTAGAAATTAAAAGTACGCACAGACCTACAACAATAGTTTCACTCACTTTTAGGATAAGGCTCATCATCCAGATACTAGTGTAAATTAAATTGTATTAAGTATAAGATAGAGAGACCACACTAACTTTCAGGTAATCTTACAACATTCTAGAATATTGAATATTAACAACAATATTTAATATTTGATATTTATTGAATACATAGTCCATCAGAATACGGCAAAACTAGACATAATTTCAACAGAACGTGGCGCTATGAATATCAGACGTAACATAACAAATTTTAAAGTCACATATTACAAACATATTAATTTGTTATCAAACAAATCGTAGATGTTCTCTGAATGCTGTTATTTTCATATTAAAATAGAAATGTTCAGACAATCTGTTGAATTCCCTGGTCATCGATAATATGGCGTCATTTGAACCGTATTAACAGTATTGCTCTATAGGTAATCTGTCGGATTCGTGTTGCAGTTCTTGTAGCGTTGAAACTTATTTTTTTCTAATATATCGTATGCATCATAGGATAGAAATATCACATTAACAAGTGCAAAGTTCATTTTCAAACACACCATCCTCTAAACCGTCTATCAGCACGAATAAGCTCATCATACAGAAGTGAATTATACGACTTAATATGTAGTCTAAATTAAATGAAACTTCCTTCAAAACCCGATGAAGTCTGCACCAGTCTGCACACCTAGAGTGCAATCGATACCTTCGCTTAGAACCATCGAACAGGTACCGATGGCAAAAAAGGCGAAAAGAAACGTTTGCTACCCTAATTGCTTGATGGGAAAGAACAGCACACCGGAAGGTTCTGTTGCTTTTGCAAATCGAAAGCTTTCGTCTTCGGCAAACATCTGCAAATGAAAAGCAAACACCAGACTCGTGAACCAAACGATGTTGATGATGATAGCGACGTTGGCTACCGGTGCGGTACAGCTGCATCTTGTCCGCTTCTTGCGGCTAACGAAAAGAAGTCACACTAGCAATAACACAAAACAGGACAAAAAAAAACCACAGGCAAAGCATTTCCATCTAATCTGAAATCCACACCCAAGCCCTCCGATCTTCAATTTGGAGCGACTGATTCAATCAACACGGCTACGCCCCAGCAGGGGCGGCGAAGATTTTCTTACGGGCGGAAGGTTCGGAATGCAAAATTGCTTTCGAATAGTGCACGACTCAACGCATCATCAAATTGTCCGCATTAATTGAGTTACTACTGTCCTACGGTGAACCGGTTGGGCGCAGGGAGCAAATGAATACCGATGCGAAAAGTGAGCGCCCCCGTCCCCGATTCTTCGATGGTTTGCGATGGGTGTGCGTATAACAGAACTCAAATATTTTTCCATCCCATTAGATGCCGATCGTTGGTAGCACGACAGTGCACCCGAAATATGCTTGCTTAATATAAAATCAACCCCCCCCCCCCCCCCCACCGGCTGGGTTCGGGTGTTTTGGGGACGCCCGGGCCAGGTATGTAATGGAATATTTTCATTGCTGAGGTCATCTCGGCTCAATGTCAGCGGTACTTTATTTGCTCTAATCGTTACGAATGGCGTGCATTCGGGGCCGTCCATACATGCGAGTACTGCCGTGGTATGTACACCTGCACAAGGCATAACAATAAAACCTTCAATCGATCGATTGCATCGGTACATTCGATATTGATTGTGGTTTTTCGTTTTGGGCCCGGCACCGCACACAGCCACACGTCATCGTTGCAACTGACAGCGACCGCAGTGTATATGAAGCTGAATCCGGGGGGGAATGGGCAGGAATGGGATTTGGCAGGTCGAATCGTACGTTGCACTAAAACTGCACTGCGAAAACGGACTCCACACACTGCACTGGAGTACACTGAAATATGCATTGCATTTACATTCATTGTCCCCACCGAAGGCCCCCGGTTGCAGGTTGGGTATTTGGTTATGGAAATGAAGACCGAAACCGCAAACCGGGTAAGCCTTCGCCCGTTACGACTTTTCGGAAGCTGCATTTCGGAGGTCGAAAAGGCTGCGGCGGTACGCTTCTGCAAAGGACACCCCTGAGAGAACTGCAAAACTGCTCAACATTCATCCGAACGAAACGAACTGTTCAATCTGTCTCCCGGTACCACCTGGACGTCCCAACACTCCGGCCGAACCCTGGCCACGATGCGGGAGTGATTTATTCTCCAGTTATCCCCCCCTTCCCTCGGTCCCCCGAAACTGTACCCAAAATACTATGAATGAAACATAAACCCGCTTTCTTCCGGTTCCCCGTTGGCGTTCCCGCACCGGCCGCCGAGTTCCAGCTGGGGAGTTGCTTGGACAGCTCAGAAAGTTAGTTACCAAATGTGAATTGTGCCGGGCCGTATTGCCCGGGTGGTAGACAACCCCATGCCACGGGAAAGAAACTGGTGTTCAATTTGTAATTCCATCTGCGCCCAAGTGCAACGTCGTCCCACGTGATGTGAAAATGGTGACACATCCTGGCCATGCTGCCCGGTCATTTGTGGCATGGATGTGGCGTGTCGTTTCGGGGTTTTCGGGGGAGGATAACCCTCCGATCGCTGGTTCACTGGCAACTTATTTTACCCATCAGACAACGTCAAGAATCGGTCAGCTGGAAACGATGAACTGATCCCGAACGGCCGGGTTTGGAGAATTGCCAAAACGTTCCCCATGTCCCCCACGCACTGCCCACTCACACATCTCTTTTATTTTGTACATACAACTACAACGAACAAAAAAAGAAACACTTTTCACAATCTCCACATCAGAATTAGTCTTCCTCTCGGAGGTGTAGCCAGAGTTCCTCCATCCGTTGAGGCCCTGATGGAGCAAAATATCTCTTCCCCAAAAATTCAATAGACTACAATTTGCATATGAACAGATTAATGTTCACACCCGTGGGCACCCACACCGGGCCGGAAGTAGAAATGTCACAAACGTACGTACACCACACCGGACTTCGACCGGCGATGGCAATGGGGGATTTTTCCCCCTTTTTCGCTTCTTTTCTTCTCACTTCTCAGCATCCCTGTTTTCCATCGCGTCTCACAACCCATCAAATGTGTGTGAGTAAATAGCCATTCCCATTGCACCGCATGCAAATGGGAAATGGTCGCGGATTAAATCCCGGTGGCCGTTCCCGGACGAAATCTGTCACAATATTCACGCCCTATTTTTTTCCCGCACGTGCCTCCGGCGGACAACGACAACGTTTCGCTTGGGCAGCACCAAATATACATATTTAAATTACAACCACTGTACACACGCACACGAACGAGAAATGTGTCCGTGAGGAACCACAAAGGGATGGTGCGTTCTCTGCTTTGGGGTCGTCACTTGTCAAGCTGATGGCGATCTTTTGATGTACTGCTGACGATGCTGGCACAGTGCGGGTTCGTTTTTGGCACGGCTGTAATCAAAATTTGCTGTCACGACCCTGTTAGATTATGAGCAGATGAAACAAATCTCAAAAGATTATTGGAGCAGAAAATCAAATGAGTCTATCGATGTACACGCATGACCTACCGCAACACTCTGTGTGCTTTGTTATGCAAGAGTTATGCGGGATAAGCATAAGAGTATGCGTAAACAAAATGTTCTGGGTTAAATAAACAAACGCCAGTCTACCACGGGATGATGTCACCACATTGTCGCAGACGTCAAAATTGCCTCCAGAATTTACAGTCAGCGCGAAAGAGCGAGATCTTACAACCCTCGGTTGAGATCGTGTAAACAAACTTCAACTCCAGTATTCACGAATGACATTGAGCACGTTTTTCTTTTTCTGGGAAAACGACGGCCTTAATATTGACCGTGAAATTTCGGTAAAACGAATGGAGAAGAGTTAAACTTCCCGTCTTCAGCTAGACGTAAAATATCTCAGAAAATAGGTACTGGGATTAGTTCTAATTACGTTGGATAGTTGTGTTGATGGTGTCCAATTTCATGCAAAGCCTGGGTATGTGTTTTGACGAGAGCCAAACCAGTTTTATTCACATAGAAAAGAGCTCGAAATACCATTCCAAGTATTACCAACTTATTTTAAATTTGAAGAGTCAGCTATGTTGGTAAGATTAACGCAGGAGTTCTGTTCAGTGAGGAGGGCTTCTTCCGGAAAGATCATAGATAATGTTGACCTAAGGAACACTAAAGCATCTAAGCAACACCAACAACTTGCAAGATGGGCCTTCTAGCTATGAGAATAAGTTCAATCATGAATACATCGTTCTATCTTTGCTGTGCCGTCAATTAAACTGATATTGATTATGTTGGATTTGGATTCGTTTGAAGTTAAAATAACGAAGACTGACGAGTTTAATGGCTTACACGGTTGTGAGACAGCTCATAAAACTCATCGTTCAGTTGGTTATACCCTCTTAAAACGTAAGAGTACCTTTGTTTCGAAAAGTATATAAAATATGCATAAAATAACAAAATTACCGTGCGGTAACAAACTACGGACAGCTTCAAATTACGGACATTCTTCGCGTTTTAGCTGAATAAATTCATACCCAAACTATAAGCCCTCTGCTTATTAATTTTGCATTATTGCTATGATATAGCTGGAGCCAATTGATAAAGTTACTCGCAGGTTTTATGCTCTAATTTTGGAAAAAATAAATATTTACCATCTGTCGCTACCGCTCAGTTCACCTCTGAAGCCATTCTTAGCAGTTTTGCTTCAAATCGACTGCAGCGTAAATTCATCATTAATGCTTTAGTTCTAGTCCAGATTTAGTCTAGTTTAGTAACTTTAGTCTAGATACATCGAAGTACAACAGACTCGATTCTTGAGATAATTATCAGTGCGGAAAATGTGCTGGTTTATCATTTTACTCTCTGAGTTCCACAAAAAATCCTTTTTAATTTTGTCCGCATTTCGAATTTTGACTATTTATCATTTTTTTTGTGGACAGTCAAAGTAAATTGTATTTACATACAGACTCACAGAAAACCATATTAGTAGGCGTAGGAATGTCAACGCAAGGGGCTTTTCTTTAGTTTATAAGATTTAACTGAAGCAAGAATGTAATCAAAATCGCAGACAGCCGGGACTTTTGAAGTCCATTTGGTCGGTAACAAGTTATAAACGAGATAGTTATGATTTTAGCCTAGAAAGTGAATGATTTGTGAACTGACGAAGTTTCAATGCTGTTCGAAATTTGAATCATGACGTCAGTAATATGAAATATAGCATCAAAAGTGTACGTATTTCGAATCAAAATAACGTTGCAATTTCTTTTTTATATTTCGAGTTATTTTATTTGAAATTCTCGTTATTTATTGAAATTCTCGTTTATTTCTGAAATTAGAAGATTAAGCTCTATTAAACCAGAACTATTAAATTATCTGTTAAACTGTTTTCCTCTCACAATATATAACAATAAAACAGTTAACCGGGACCAGTTGTCGCTAAAAATGGTCACCATCTGTACTAATACGCAACTGCACGCGCTCGGCCAAGCCAACATCATCCGGTTGACCTCATGTTACAGTAATGGGAAAAGCCTCCAAAAAATCGTGCCCAACCCTCCCCAGCTGGTGGTTTGTTTATGGTTTACTTCACAATCCTTGTTGAACCAAAGCAAAGGGTGTTCCATTACCAGGGTACAACACCTGAAAATGGCCCCCAAATTGGACGGGGAGTTGGGCATGAAAAAAAATCCATATGCTGCGGAGCTGGTGCGTGGGAAAATGCATTGGCTGTTACTGTGTACGGCACATTACTACATGTTGCATTGCTAGCGAGGTGCCCCACACAGGGGTTTATTAGTCAGAAAGGAAAATAAAACATCAACAAATACACACACACTCACACACGAACCGAACAAATGTTGAATTGGGATAAAAATGAAAGTAAAGTAGAACTTTTGTTGCTGTTGCGCAAAATGGCATCGATGGGAAAACCGTTTGCTGGTTAGCACCGCACCATACGCTAGGCCCCGAAAACGGGACCTACCACACACAGTGCTGGATACAATCAACAAGTCGTTAAATATTCAAAACACCAGTTGATTTCTACGGTTACACGCGCCATGGCAAAAGGGTATCGCATCACGCATCACGGTACTCCCCCACCGACAGGTACCGACGTCACCGTCGTCGACCACCTGAAGGGATGTGTTACAGGATTGCCGCACTTGCAGGGTAGGGTTCGTCGGTGTTTTGGTTAAAAATTAATCCGCAATCCCATTTCGGAAGTTGCTGGAAGCCACACAGCAGAAGAATTATGTGTGTATGGTGCATACCGGCGGATGGAAAACAGTTTTGTGAGTAAACAAGCACAAATACACACCCGCTTCGGAAAAGCAACGGCAGTGTAATCTAGTACAGTGTGTTGCATATTTGTCTAGCAAAATAAAGCGTATGATGTGTGCGGCTGCCACCCGGTTGGGAAACTTGTTTTTGGAATGCGAAAATACGCCAAGCTTTTCCCGGGTTTCGATGTTTATCTTGCCAAATTGCACACCGATTGCCGCGCGCACAAGCAAACAGCAGATTTCAAATTGGTGCTTGCAGGATGGCGTGATAAAAGTGTGCTGCAGAGCGCATAAGTAATTCAACAAACACGTTTGCTAAAGGGAACGTAATTGAAAACTATCCGCTGATGGTTGATGATGAAGTTAGATGTAAATATGATTTCAATATAAGCAAATTCTACATTTCCATTACTGTCTATGTAAAAAAATCAATAAAATACCGAAGAATCACACTATAATTATAGCTACAAACTCATCCTTCATCCCCAAGAATGAATCACACATCTATTATTATGGCTTATTAGCACGATTGTTTAACGAACCACAAATACACATCGCGTCGCTCCAGCTGCCATTGCGTGCGAAACCGTTGTGACTCATCGATATGCAACTCGGCGCGAAGTTCTACTAATTTCAACTTCAGCTCCATGACTCATGTTTGCAAAAATGGAAATGAAAACCAGCCGATGTGCCGCGGTTCGCGATGATTAACCACGCCACACCACAGCTTTTTCTTCTTGCACTGGTTGACGTCATTTGCAGGAATTTCTACGGCTGCAAATGTCTGCGCGAATGATGGGTTTAAATCGCTGGCTCGTTCATTTGATGTTGGATGTTGGGGAATTGCGTGCGTGATTTTTCTAGTAAAAGTCCATTTTCGATCGACGGCAAATTATGATTTACTTAATCAAATAAATTATAATTGAAGGAATAGACTAATAGAAGGAGTTATCTATCGGTTTGCCGTACGCAATATACTACTTATGTCTCCAAAAGACGACCATTCTAATTTAACGATCACAAATCTTGGTTCATTCCAGTAGCAACACTGCTCTAGCTCGACGACGATCCACCAAGCCCCAAACCAACTTCGAAAATCTCCGCAAAATCTTAGTATTTACGGCCTCGCCCGAAACGATTCCGTGCTGAAATCCTTCAATCCAAATTCTCGCCCCACAACCAGACTCCCGGTTGACACCCGCTTCGACCGATTCGACAGGCAATTCGACTGTCAGCCTAACGCAAATTATGGCCACCATAAATCAGGGCCTTGGAACAACAGTAAAAGATTAATATCACACACAAGCGCACAGTCGGACCGGGGGTCCATCGATCCGGTGGCCATCAGCCTATTTGCTTCCGTAGGCGCAAAAGAATCGCCAACGGGTGGATTGGTGTACGCGTCTGTGCGTGTTTTTTTATTGTCCAAATTGAACCGATTCGATGCTAAAAGTAAGCTAATAAAATTTGCAAAATTGCTCGATCACTCACCGAGAAGGTTCTCCCGTGTCGATTCACCAAAAGCTGCTTCGTTTGGGTTGTGTTTGAGCGAAGGCGAGATATAGATTGGAAGGAAGTTTCTGGCGAGACTAAAGATTTGTTCTCATACTTCAAGCAATTGTTGAAAATAGGAGGCAGCTAAAGAAGCTTTTTCTTTTCGTGAGAAATAAATTAAAACCTATTCGCCAAGCAATAAAGACGAACTCCACGCAAGAGCTTGTTAGGCGCTGGAATGGTGCGCGCCTTGGTTCGAGCAGAAGAAAACATAATAGCACCAATAATCATAATCCTGTGCCCTTGCGTCGCTAGAATCCTGTTGATCGTTGGCAGCGTTGGTGTCTGCAGGTCTCCAGGAAAGAACACTTCAAATCTGCTAGAAAAGACTCCAAGATCGTCCCCGTAGCTTGAGCACGTTTTTATTTATTGCCATTATTTTCAACACAACTCCCAAAAAACCGGCTTTTTGGCTGCTGCAGACTCCACAAGGCCTTTTGTGGCATTGTGGTTATGTGCGCGTGTATGTGTGTGTGTGGCTCTGTAAAGGCTTTCTGGAATCATAAATAATCCTCCCGCCTCAATTTCGGTTATGTTGTGTTGAGTGTGGTTGGAATGATTTGAAAATTCCCCAAAAACCCTTGCGAAGGCACTCACTCACGGCGAAGGATGTCTCACTCAGCCTCGTGCACGCTGCTCACCGGTGAGAAACCACTCAGCGTGGTGCAGTGAGCGGTTGTGCAACATAAATGGGAGTGTGTGTAAATGAGTGACCCAGGGGTTTTGGTACGGTTTTATGTGTTTCCACACTTTATTTCTTTTATGTTCTGCCATTCTCTTGTATTTCTCACCCTCCCTCCCTGCTTCAACATTCCTGGTTTTCCCTTTGCCCCTCTCCACAACATAACTTCCCTGTTGTGTATTTGCTATCTCACTGTGTGGAACGCAGACGCGCAACAGCTTTTTGATATGAATTCGCGCACACCAACCAACCCAGTTCCGGTTTTTGTTTTTCTGTTTGCTGGTAAAGATGATTTTGGCGCGTCTTTTCGCATGTTTCCCGACGAGGCAAAATGTGTGCAAATAAGCACAAATCAGCACAAATCTCGCACAAAGTCACTCACGCGCGTCTATAGACAGCACTTATTTTCCAAATTACTTTTCCAACCCCATCGAGGCCGCAGAAACCGGGTCCCGGCCGAGCGTGAGGGGGCTTTTCTTTGATTATGTATTTTTCTTTCGTCAGTTGGTGCGGTTTCGCCTCTCACACCGCGGGGCTTCTTCCTTCGCTCGAATGCGCCGCTACTGCTTGCTCATTATCTTAATGCTTTGCAGCGTTTTCTTCGCCCTTAGTGAATGCCCAGTTTCCATTCCCTCCGTACTTTTGCTGAGTGTTGTGGCTGTGTGGGACGATAAAACCCGGCCTGGCATATACTCTAGGCAGAGACATTTGCCGGCTGTGACGAATCCTTTTCTGCGTATGCTTGTGCAGGGAACATTGTTGTAGCCGTGTACCGTGCGTACCTCACGCACTCACCACCGACAACCAGGTCCCGTGTCCCGCTTGGCAAAAACAACACAACGCACCGATTCGCCTATTGTGCGATGGAAAGCAGGGAGTGTCGAGGGGTTGGTGGAGAAAATGTGCGTTATTATGCTCGCTCACACACCAGCGAACAGGCAGTCGACAGAAGCCGGTCCCATATGTGCGTCGTGCCGTACAGCGATTAATATCGTGCCCCGGTTGCCTCGGCTTTATGTACTTTTCCTTTTGTGACGAGGGCTTACAGCCGGCCGGGCGGGACTGGAACAAGGGAAAACAAGGGAGGAGAACGCATATTCCGAAGCAAAATATAATTGGTATTTACGCCACCGTGCGCCAACCGAGCCACCATGAAACACATTCAGCGGCACATTCGGTGCGAGAGTGTGGGTTGATACATAAGGCCATACTCGTGGTGTGGATGCGTTGCAAAGTAGCACCGAACCGGATGATGATGATGATGATACCGATGACGTTCAAGCTGCTGCTGCTGCTGATGATGATGATGATCGTGCAACTATACGAACGGGCGCGCGGTCACTTGTGCCTATAAAATGTACTGAGCCCTCTAGCATTGGGGCTTCCTTTTCTCGCTCTTGCACCTTTGTATGCCCCCTCTCTCTCTCTCCCTCTCTCTCTCTCTATCTCTAGCTCTCATTTGCGGCCGTACAGCCGTAAACCCGAGCCGGGTTTTCTGGTGCGTGCGGATAAGTGTGGATGTGACCGGGTTTTTGCCCGCTTCGGCCGTGCCGTGACGGTTGCTTACAGTTTTCCGTTCGATGCCGTTTGAAAGTTGCGGGATTTAGCAGAGCAGCAGGCCTGCCATTACCCTTCTTAGCCGATCATTTTGGGAATGGTGTTGAAATCGTTTACCTTCGCGTAATTGAGAATAAGCTAAAAATGCAGCTCTGGTATTACACGAGCTAGTTTCTTTTTGCAATTCAATGTAATAAAGTTTTTTTTAAATTATGTAACCCTTATCATTATTTTTTTAAGGGCTAATACCGTAGCATAGGGAATTTAAATATTATATTATTTAATATATTATTTATTGAGTTATTTGTATTTTGAAATATTTAAAACATTTCTAGACTTTTTTCAATATTGTAAACTGAAGTTATTAGAAAAATGTGGCCAAATTCCATGAAATTGAATTTCTGAAGTAATTAAAGCTTTTTATAAATTTCTGTTGTTATTGGGTATCAAATGACGATTCAAAGCGGTAGATTTAAAAATGGATGTCAAAAAACTGTGGTTGTTTGACATGTTTAATGCTTTTTTCTTAAAGTAAATATTTCTATTAACAAATATTGTGTTTGAAACGTTTTGTTCTCATTAGATAGCGCTTAATGTGGCACTACCATTGTGCTGTGATCTGTGATAATTGTAAAACGCTATACTGGAATTGTGTTATCGTTTGCTGCGGTCGTTATTTTTGATATAAAAGGCACGTTGTTCCCTCATTTCATCATCAAAATCCTGTATGGCAAATGTTTTTAAAAGTTATTGTTTCGTTACGTCCAATTCTAATTAAATTGTTATGTAAAGCAATAGCCTTTTGAATAATATTTTTTAAGAATGATGGGACAAACATTACTAAAATAAAATTAACTTGAAAAAACCTTCTAGAACCTTCTGGAATAGTGTCACTATTCCAAAAATGGCAAAAATGCTTTCCCAAATGCAACATTTCGTGCAACAAAGGATTACATCCCCGGTGCCGCTAGGGGATTCTATTTGCTCTTGCGCTGGCAAGCATTTGAATTTGTTGAAATATTTTCACTCGAACTCGCTTCGTGATCGTCATATTATGCTATTTCAAGTAGTGTGCCACCACCATCACCGTCTTCTCTGCCACCTTACCCTCGCCCTTGCACATACATTTTACAAATCTCACTCAATCGCTTTCCCTCTCTTTCTCGACCTTGTGCTCACAATAAATAGCGACGATTGTCTTGCTCGTGCTTACATACACACTATCAGCATCACGCTCCCATACCATTATAGCTTACAAATGCTGTTCAGCTGTTCATGTTGCTCTCTATTGCCAAAGCCACCCCTGTACACCCGTTGCCTACAGTACGAACCCTGCACCCGCAGCAAAAACCATTCACCAACATCGTGTGCGCCTTCAATTTCTTCTTTTTCCACTCCGTTTCTGCTTTAGCTTTAGCTCCCTTCCCTTCCCGGCTTCCCTTCCTTAACATGCCCAGGGTGTTGCTTTTTTTCTTATGATTTCTTATTCAACCAACCCTGCCCTGAACACCCTCCAGCGTGAATGCTACGAAGGATCCTGTACGATGAGAAAACGGTGGTGCGAAAGAGAAAGGAATGAAAAATAAGGAATGAATGCGGCCGTACGTGCGAGTGTTCGTGCTAACAGCATGAGCATGTAATGTTGGTACCGTGCAACATAGAAGCATCATGCTAAGCAGCTCACAACTTTAGCTCCAGTTCACAGTTCATTTCGTTTCGTTTACTTTTTTTTCTCACTTCACAATCTTCCTCATCTTTCCTTCGCCGTGTGCATGAGTGTTTCTCACTCACTCCAACGAAACGAACGCTCGCTCCTTCGCATTTCCGAGCGGGTGAACGTTTCCACGAACGCACTGTGAGAACTCATTCCCCAACCCCTAAAAAAGCAAAGAGAGCGCGCGCGCTCGGTGTATTTTTTTTTTTGCTATTTACTGTGTTTTTCTTCTTCATCCCTGCAACCTCCTGTAGAACCTTCCACGGCATCCCCTATTTACAACCCCTTTCCACGATACGAAAGATCGAAGGGAGCTATAGCATAATATTTCAGTAGTGAGCAGAATACTCACCATGTGGGACTCCTTTCAGTGAGTTCTCGTCCGTAACTCACCCGATGTGCGCGACGGTTGGAAATGGGAAAATTAAACAAAATCGTCGATAGCAATTCCATGCAGGTCCAGAAAAACACCCGGTACGCTTTGCAAGGGGACACGTTGTCTCCTTCTCCTCGTTGTCTCTCCCTCCCTTGACTCGTTGTGAGCAATATTTGAGGATGTCCGCTTTATATACTCAACTGGGTGCCGCTCACGCTGCTGATGCAGCATCACATCAAAGCAAACATATGGGCCGTTATGTCGGATGGACCAAATAGGAAGCTGGCAGTGCCTTATCTCTGATAGCTCTCGCCAGACGGTGGCCGACTGATTTCGTTGGCTTCGTTTGTTCAAACTTTTCGGAACGCTCAGAATACATTACAAAGAGATGATAAAACTAATTACTACTAGTAAAAATGAATAATATAATGTAAAGTTTTAGTAATATATCTGCCTACAGACGTATTCATTAAAGTAAAAGAAAGGAAGGAAATTGACACCTTAATACACGTTCCAAAAAGAAATTCATTCCTAGCTCATGCTCGCCTCTAATTTGATCCATTCCTTATGTAAAAACTTCCACAAAAACACCCTCGGTTCGGTCGGTCGTAACAATACGCCCGCTTGTGTACATAAGCCTTATTGCCATCGCCACGCCATATTTCGAACCCCCAAAAAAGCGGTTGAAACGATACGAACGTACAGCTGTGACGCACCCTTCTTGCAACTGGTATTTAATTTCCAGCGTGATGAATTTAGTCCGAGATTTGCCGAGGGGTGTGCTTATGATATGTCATTAATTTGTGTGTGTTTTTTTTCTTTTTGTTCCAACTCCCCCCCATCACCTCTATTTCAGCTACACCAAAAGGGCTTTAGCTGCATTCGCATTCAATGGCTTCGCATTCAACATTATCATATCATTAGAGCGGGAATTCGAAAGCGTTCCAATTTCTGGAACCGAGCGGTCTGTTCCGACCGTTTTCCATTTGGTGAGTTGAATCGTCTCGCGCCCTTTTATCGCCCAACAGCGCCGCCCGAACCTCACGGAAGCTCCAGTTCGTATAGTGCCAGAGCCTTGATTGAAACGCTAGTTGACAGATTTCTCGCACGGGACGAAGATATAAAAGATGAAAGGGAAGACTCACACATTCCCAGCTTTGCTGACATCCTTGGCAAATGCGAGTCCTTTAGTTTAGCGTCCACACACAAGTCCACCACTCCGCAAGTAGGATGGGCAAAAGAAAGAATGAAAGAACACCATCGGTGCACATCCAGAACACACCGGACTGGAATGGCGTGTTCCAACTTAACCGGGAACACATATTTAGCAGCAGCAGTAGCAGCGTAAGCGACTGGCAAGAACTAATAGTTGAAGTGCCCTCCGTTCACTTCCAGCCACCCATCCTTACTGGAATGCTTCTCCTGGACGGGGGGGGTCTTACCAGGGGCGAAAAAAAAAACCCGACGACGATGGCACACGCTCTCAAGTGCCGTGTCCACACCACGACCATCCCACACGACCGATCCGAGTGTGGAGGACATGACCAGGAGACATGACCAACACCGGTTTTCTGGTGTTGTAGTAGTTGCCGTTCTGGTTTCTGGACGACGACGCTACCAAAACCTCGTACGATGCCTCGCCCGGACCGGTACGGTACATAAATGTTGTATGTAAGGAACAATGCCATTTTCCCGGTGATAATGGAATCCGGCACGTTTCGGGCACTCTCCCAAACTATGAGAGTGCATGGCTTTGTGCGCTCCTTTTGCGGTACGGTTCCATGTGTCGAACCATCTCGGTACAGAGTTTGTGTGTTTTCGCCAGGATGGGAACGAAGTGCAAGCACAAATGAACCCATTCTTCCCATTGGGTTGGGGGGTCTCCATCATGGTGGTAGAACCTGGACGTTTGGTTCTGGCTGGAACAACGCAATCGTTACTGCCAATGATTGAATGTGTTTTAAGCAATTTCAAGCAATTATTTCGTTGGGGGTAATTTCTATAAAAGACCAAAGAACAAGTCGCTAGTGTTAGTACAGGGCACACTTCCCACACACGTGGGTACGAGGACGGGAGGTTTTTCTTATTTTTATTTCATCCCTCCACAACACCCCTGTTAAGGTCTGAGGTTTACCGATTTAAATGTATATTCATTTATATTCATATTGTACTATGTTTTCTGCTTGTTGACTTTCAGCATCATCTTCGAGCATGACCGGGGTATAGATAACAAACCAACAAATGGTCAGCAACGAACCGGGCCATACCATTCGGGATTGGTTCAGTTCATTTTCAACTGGTTCGTCCATTTTTCTCCATTCTCCGGGCCGGTACCGGCGGGAGGGGGGGGGGGTAAAATATTTCTGTCTGCCATTAAATTGAAGCCAACATATCACATCGCTTCTAATCTGCGGAGCGGAGCAAATGGGTTGATTTAAATAAAATAATCTTGAATATTCATACAAGAAATCGAATCTGGCATAGGGCATCGCCAATGATAAAGCGTCCCCACGTGCGATGAGTACGGTTGTTGGGTGGTGTGAGCGGTGGGGTATATGTATTCGATTAAAAGATAAATGTGAAGTGAAGTCCATCATTAGTTGCAGGACAGGAAATGAAACCCTAGCACTGAGCTGAATGCTGCACGAGTGCTGTTAAAAGCCGTTCCTCGTTTGCTAGGAAAAATAGGGAACATTGGAAAGCATTTCAACTCGACATTAAGTCATGAAAAATCGATTTAAACATCACTTTTGTTTGCTGCAACGATCTTTAAAGGTTGAAAAAAGGGTAATATTTATTTGAAAGGTCGAACGTTAAGTGAGTTTCGTATCAATTTCAAATTGTAAAAAAATCCATGAATAATTTAAAACAGTGCAAATTATTCTTCAAAGAACTCATTTCAATAGGCCTTTCTTCGTAGCGTTGTAAAAATAAACAAAATCATTCTTTTAAATCATCTGAATCGAAAAATTTATAGTTATCCTAAAGTTCGTGGAAAGTTGGATTTGCAAAATTTCATTGTTTGGCAAAATGGTGGACGTTTATAGTTGAGAAAACAATTTTTGGTTATTAATTTGGCACTCTTTTGCCCATGGAACAGAGATGAAAACAAATTAAAAATAAAAGCGTGCAACAAGTACCATCATTAAGTAAAGAACATTTGGACAAATCTGCGAGTCAATCGCAAATCGTCAATATAAGGTCTATGAGAATTTCTAGATTCTGAATTGCAGAATGTTGGTTTGGGAAAAATGATCCATCTTTTTTAATATATTTCTGAAAATACACAATTTGGCATGGTTTTCAACGTTTCATGTGATTTTTCCCGAAATTTGCACATTACGAAACACAACATACACGACCAAAGTAACCCACAAAGTGTTCCTAGTACTTAACTATCATGTGGTATCCTTAAAAACAAGATGGGCGCTTTAGCTTAATGCATATAATTGATAAAGAGTAGTTTTTCGAATGAAATGTCAAATATTTCGCTTAATTTCAGGAAGGGAAATGGAAAATAATTCAAGACGGCAGGAACGAAATCGGGGCAATGTTAATATCCAATAAAATGAACGAGAGGCTAGGAAAGTGCACTAAAGAATAAGGAATTTAATGGAAATGTTACGAGATATTACTGAAACCTGCATTCAGCTTGTAGAATATACAATAACAAAAATGTCGATTCCGACTGCATATCTTCACATAAATTGCAATACATTCATTTCATGCAGCGATTATTTAATGTTTTAAGAAGATCTAAGAGACGAATGCAGTCGTAAGGTTCAAAATTTCTATAAGCCAACCTATAAGTCTCTATACATCTCTATGTAAGCCAACTCCACAACAACTTCGTTCGTATGATTTTTTAGCGAGAAGAAATTTTTATCTGAAGTCAACTTTAAGATATCCTCGTTGTTTCATCTCTCTGAAAACAGGATCGATTCGTTTGAACAAACAAACAAAAATGCAGAACTTAGCAAAACTGAATTCAAATTGATAATTAATTATGTAATAAATAACAGTTTTAAGAGAAAAACACCATTACAAGCAGCAAGGAATTAAGGATTTGTGAATGAAAATATCATTCAGAGCAACATAAAATATCATTTGAACAGCCTGCATTATCATTCCACCCTAAATGGCATCAATCAACATAACGTCTTACGCTCACGAAAATCCGACAACACGTGCCAACATAAAGCACCGATTCATCACTGCGGTTTCTCAGGCAATCAAACATTTTCTTATGACTGGTGGGCTGGTTTCCTTATGAAAAGGGAACCCTAATTATGCTACAATTCACTACACCATGAATGGCAAACAGTTGCATCCATCAGGGTATCAATTTGTCAACCGTATAATTGTGCCTTCGCCAAGGTGCACCGTTAACATCCGACCGTCGAAACAAGTGCCATTTGGCAAATCTCAACGCTCCACACGGCGGCTCGTTGGCATATTTGCTGAAAGTGGCTACACGACAAGACGCGGTACGAAAGAAGCTTTCGCACCGGCATCTTTTTCCCCATTTTCCACGCCCTATTGAAGACGTGATCAATTGCCGCACCGCTGCCTGCCGAAAAACCCGTGCCCGTTCTGGAGGAAAAATATATAAACATACCCAGCTCGAAAAACGGCCACGGGTGTACACGATGGAGAAAGCGAACAGAACATAATATCAGTGTGTGTAGGAGAGGAAGAAAAAAAGTGGCACGCAAATACGCTTTTACAGCGCTGTGAGGGTGGGACATTCGAACGAAGCGGAACCGCTTCACATCAAGAGTGATGTTAGTGGGATGAATAAAAAATATCGAAAGGAAACACCACTCGTACGCCGTACGCCCGTATTTGGCCGGAGATTAAAGTAGCATAACAAGATATAACATTCCATTGCGCTTCCCGTGCACTTCCAAACGAGTTCTTCACGTTTTTTTTTTGGGTGGTGTGTGTCTCCTTTGCTCCATCTACCATCGATTTACATCGAGAAGCTGGAAAATGTCGATCAAATGGAAATGATGACGGAGCGGAGACATGGACGACGTCACCGGGCATCAAAGTGCATCGGTTGGTGTTCGGTGCGCCGGGACAAACTGTCATCCTGGTTCCGTTGGTTCCGATGGATACAGGACAAAAACCACCACCGTTCGACGAGCATCGTCATATTTGTCGAGTGCAGCCGTGCGTTAGCGTTATAAAATAAAATAACTCCAAACCCCAACCAGGACGATGCACTCACCGGTGAACAGAGGTTCGCTTCGGCAGGTGATGGAGGGGTGTACTTAGGAAAACAAGGAAGGAAAAAAAAACAAGCAGAGATGGCTTTAAAAATCAAACTTTAACCAACATCCAACCCGGACAACGTCATTTCACCGACGAAAGATACGTCCATCATGTGTCCCACGGTCTTGATCGTACGACCGTGCCTGCGTAGTATGTGTTGCGTGTACTATGGGGCGCACACATACAATCACACCCACATCCAGGACTCGGGACAGACAACAGCAAAAATCACTCACCAGGCTCCTGGCCCTTCTTACAAAACTCTCCCTCCCTCCCACCCGGCTTCCCTGGCAAATGTTTTAAAATGGGGATTTTCTAATTCCCTTTTTAGTATTTCTCCCGCAAAAGCATTCCCAAAGCTCGTTTTTTTTTTTACTTTGCACACATCACCCACAAATACAGTGCTTCATCACCAGCCTGCTGGCCTGATACCTTTTTGTAAAGGTTTGCCTCCTGTGAACGGGAAAACCTGTCCGGTGAGGCCGGTGTGATGCGCTCCTCCCGCCACGCCCGCGCAGTAGTGGGAAGGTGGCGATGTACTACGCCCGACGTGCGCTCACGGCAATCACGGCTAGTGACATGTTAGATTTATCACCGAGAAAATTCCGGACTTTTTTTGCCATTTCCTCCCCCCGAACGGCGCGAGATGATAAAGCAAAGGGAGCAAAAAAAAAATTGGTTACCATCAGCAGTGGTACCAGAGCATCGGTTTCAGCACGAAAGCACTGTGGGAATCTTCCACAGATCGACCATCCTTTGCCAGACCGGGCTACCGGAGATGTACGCCTTTTGCCAATTCGTTTCCAATCTGTTATTTTCACGACTCTCCACTATCTGGGAGCATGCGGTTGGAAGGTGGTTGGAAGACACAGTCCCCCGTATACATACATATATGCCTAAGTCACGCAAAAGGGAGTCGTAAATGGGGGGGAATGGGGGTTTTCTTCCCTCACATACACAGCAACGTACCGGAGCCACCATAACCGGAGATTAAGTTGTAAAAAGGAAGAGGAATTTTTGATTTCGAGTGGGATTTTGTGCTCCTTTTCCTGTTTCCGTCCGGGTGTGTGTGTGCGAATGTATGTAAGACACGAAAGGAACCGTGCTGCAACATTTGAAAGCGGAAAGTCTGAATTCGAACTTTCTCCAATAGATCGATCATGGGGATTTGGCGAGCGTGCTTGAATATCGTTGGAGAAAACTTTCTCCAACTAAAAATAGAATGCTAGCGTGTGAGTGTTCGCTCTTCTTATGGTCCAGAAAAGAAGGAAAAAAAACACAGGACATGTTCAAGTTGTGCAAGATGCATGGAAATCACAAGAAAACAAACGAACAGAAGGAAAACTCCTTCATTTGGAAATGTTCTAGTAGGTAAAAGAACTTCACCTTCAAAGTGAGTTCCGAGCAGCGTCGAGTTCTTCAGCTGTACTAAAAACAGATAGATCGCATCGCAGTCCATCATATCGTACAGGACGGCACCAGCAAGAATACAAAAACTAAAGCACCACCCACAGTATTCTGTGTGACCTCTTCATATGGCTCTTGCGCCATGACACGAGAGTATGAACCTCGTACAACACCGTACAACACGAATGGCACTACCCGGTGGCATCCATCTTCAAAGGACTCATCGTAACTGGCGTACAGCGCGCAAAGGACATTCGCGAATGGAACCGGTCGGATAAAGGTTCCGGTTGAAGCTATTACTTTTCCGGTCGTTCCGGTTGCACAATTTGCCTTCCTTCCTTTTCGGGGTTCCTTTGGTGCACTCTCGCTGTGTCCGTTGGTGTTAGCGGTTTGATTGAAATTGATCGATTTTGCCTGCCCCCCGGAGAGATCTGTTCGCGAATTTGGTCCTTCCTTAGCGATGGAACATATAGCCAAAAACAAAAAAGGCAGTAGACATCACTATCATTCCGATACAAAGTGGCAATGTATGGTAATAGGAAAACACAACCACTCCTGGCAGCGGATTGTAACCGGACGCTGAGAACACTCGGGGTGTGAATGAATGAACGGACATTTTCCCACCATCCTTAGGCGTACCCCGGTCAGGTCAGGGAAAGGTAATAATTAAGACAAATCATTAAATCAAGACTCGAAAAGGCAGATCACACGATTGGTGCCTTTGTGCCTGGAATTTCGTTACGATTGGTGTGATTTCTGATGAATCAGCATCAGAAGGACCTGCTTCACGTCTGCGAACCCGTAACCCGGCTGGGTGGAAGATTTATTGCATTAGGAAAGCGGATTTATTTTCTTCACTTGTACCGTACACTCGTTAGTCCGTGTGTTGGGTGTTTGCAATTTTTCATTTGATGTTTTGTTTTTTTTTTACCGGGTGGGTTTTTTTCATCTCATCTTATGGTACTTCACTCCACTGAAAATCGATACAGGCGGGCGTATGATTCGCGCCACAAACGATGCGATGAAAGATGGCAAAGATCGATCGTGTTACGGTGTTGTCCGCAAGCCCGCGAGTAATCATCATTTGAGTGCTCGGGAGAAGTGTTTTTCTGTTGTTGTTGTTGTGAGCAATACGATTCCCACAGGATGGAGATTTAGGAGCATCTTAATCACATCATCGGCAAGGCAATTTCGGGGAAACGGACCAACCGGGAAACTCCGCAGGCGTTAAGTGATTTTTGTGTTTGTGTGCTACGGGATAGGAATAATGTAATTTGCCGGTTTAAATTGGCTGGTGGTTAAGAGTTATGATTTAATTCTATTGATTGCAAAGCATCTGGGCACTGCTACCATGATGAGCAGCATTATCCGCGGAATCTACAAGATTAATGATCACTTGAATTTGTAGCAGTCTGGTTCATGTTTAAACATAATTAGAAATTAATGTAAAGCAATTGGAGATAAACCATGCACTGTGGAGGAATGTATTTTGATGTCTTTTGCAATAATGTTCTAGTATAGTTTGAACTAGATTTCATCGGACTTGGCTATATATTCAGTTATAAGAAAGCATTCTCTGGGTGCCAAGTGGTGAAAGTAAGTAATTGTTAAGTGTGTTTGATGTTTTTAATACTTTGTAACAATATTCTTCTTTATTTAAACATCCGAATTTTTCCTTTAAAAGCTATATGTAAAGCTAGCCAGACATTACGAACTAAATGTAGAGAGGCTATTGTTATAAATAATTGTTATAGTATTGTTATGACATTTCTGATCCGATGTCGACGAAAACGACATCTATTTTGAAAGCAACTTGCCCAACTGAGCCATGAAAATGTTCAAAAATATTCTTCTACCTTATATATTTATCCTTATGTACCTTATTTTGCTATCTGAGGTAATATTATTATTGAAATATTGAAAAATAATGAATTAGAATGAATGAATGAATTAAATAATGAGAATGAAATAGAATATTGATGCTGGGCACAAGGAGTAGTGCTTTCCGAAAGCTCCGGTCGTAACTGGAACGATACGATGTCCAGTCCTAGGTAACT
Organism: Anopheles marshallii; assembly: GCF_943734725.1. Lineage (NCBI taxonomy): Eukaryota > Metazoa > Arthropoda > Insecta > Diptera > Culicidae > Anopheles > Anopheles marshallii. Next base: position 54,184,752 of record NC_071327.1, read on the forward strand.
GACTGTAAAGTATAGTATAGTATAAGTATAGTAACTGTAAAGTATACCTCGGCTACTCGGTTTAGTGTTTTTAAAGTTTAAATATCTAAAAGATGGCTTCATCTTTCTCAAACCTGTGCTGAGGAATGAAGTTACTCCTAATTCAATCATTATGCTTATAGTTTTGTTGACATCTCATATGTACTATTTGAAGGTTTATGCTCTCCAAAACTGGTGTCAAAAATTTTAACCGAGATACTATGAATGTGTCATAAGTGAGAGAGGTGTGAGTATAAGAACAAATACTACTCTCCGATAGTACACTATTTTCGACTCGGGGTCGGCAAACCTTTGACGAATACGGCTAGATAGTAGAAACAATTCGGAAGCTGCGGGGCCAGTCACTCTAAACGACGTTTTAAACACATGAAGTGAGTGATATAATAAAACCTTTGCTAATATTTTCTCAAAAATTAACTAAGCGTATTGATTCTGGCGGAATACACGTAGGACATTTATTTTTTATTTGTGGTCAATGCAGATTGTCCGCATTGCTTTTTTGATGTTTTATACTGACTAAAGACTGCTATAGGGCTTGACCTATTACATGGTACTCGATAATCATTTTTTTGAGACATTAGGTTTCGATTTGTGCGTTGAACAACTCGTAAACAAAATTGTCTCCATTACCGCATGCGTTCTGGACTTCACACTAAAGAAAACTTAGTCCAATCATGAATTAATTGGTTGGGTAAAGCCAGCCAAATAAATTTTGTGGAAAAAGGTGGACAAATATAATACATTTGATGCCGATGATGTTTCACAGATATGTTTAGATAGTATGGTGATGGCGAAATCTTGTAATGTTTGTGAGGTCTTTGGAATGTACTTTCGCGAAGTAAAATCTTTTGGCGGACCGCACTTTGCCGACCCCTGCTTTAGACCGATAACTATGCTTCCAGTGATGTGTCTTGTGACGAATGTTGCTTATTGGAGCTACTATTCCTATTCATTTCATTTCACAAAGTTATTTGATAGCTATTGAATGAATCTTCTCCTGTTCTGGAAGTTAGTTCACAAAAATCCAAATTCTTGTCTAAGATGCTAGTGATATCGATGCGATAAAACTGATAGACTACTAACTAAAACTAACGACTATCAACTGATAGACGACTAAAAATTACCCCATACCTGAAAGATCATTTTCGATGAGTGTTATTTCGATTGGATGGGTTCCATGAATCACTTTGAAACTACGGCTGATTCGAAATGTTTTTAAGCTCGATAATAAAATGTGTTTTGAATACGGGGTAAAATAGCTTATGCAATAGATGATTCAATCCTTTTTTAATATGTGATGGATCATGTGGTGCAACTTATCATCATGCTAAAATCAATGATGATATGTATTATATGTTACACAAAACATTACAAATTCTACAAAATTCAGATTCAAAAACAAGTTTCATTTACTAACATTCCCATAGCTGTTTCATAAATTTTTAGCAAAAAAAAAGCACCAAGTGCCATACGCAAAAACCGTTGTCTCTATAGACGGGATACAGAAATACACCTAATTAATCATTCTGCATCAGGTTCCGTTGCGCTGAATGTTTGTTTGAATGTTTGCTTTTATTTTGGTGTGTGTTTATAACATCGGTTCGTAGTTTCCCTGTTGTTTTTGTGTTGAAACATTAACGGACCGTACCACGTTTTCTTCCCACCCCACCCCAAACTGTTCCACCATTAAGCATCTCTCCATCATTACAAACTCACACTGGTGGCAAGCGTTTTACCGCTTAATCGTGGCGAAATTAAATTAAACCACATCAGCAATCATTCTGCAAAAATGTTGTCATCCGTATCGCCACCCAGCATTGAGGCGGACATTGGAGAGTAACAAAGTAGAAGGAAAAAGGTGTAAAATGAGTTGTTTTTTTTCGCATAATATTCTACCACCCGTGTGTGTTAAAATGAAAGATGTTACAGAAAAAAGAGCAGGCGGACGTATAGAAAATTGAAATATATACACTACATACCACCACGGAAAAACGGAACGGAATTGAGCGTGATGAAAAAAAAAGATGGTCCACAGCCCGAAAGTTCACACACATTCTATAATGCTCTTCACAGAAGTTAATTAACTAGTTTGTCGGTAAAACACGTCTCCCCGGCTAGAAAGTGATGATATGAGCGGGAATGGATGGGAGAAAAAAAACGGCGAGGCAGAAAATAATCACTCGCCACGGTGAACGTTTTTCACCAGCGTCGATGAATAAAACCACCATTTTCCGCCCGTGACCATGGCACCGGGTGGCAGTGGTAGTGGTAATTGTATGGCTACAGTAACCGGTAGCAAAGGTTTATGATTTTTTTTCTCTCCTTTGCACAGGAAGCCCAACGAAGGCTAATGTGTCGTAACAACGCAAAAGTTTAAAGTACCAGGAGAACTGACGCCACACGCCGGCGGGCGCACCTTCATCTCGCTGCCACGTATCACGCATCCGACGGTCGGCCGAGACTGTGCGAAACTTTTCAATCACATTATTTCGTTCGATATTTCGTGGGTTCACCCTTTGTTCGCGGGTGTACCGCGGGAAATATTCGCATCCCTCTGATGGGTTGTGTGCAGGTGGGTACGTAAAAAGGGCCCCATCACAATTTCTGGTGCACAAATAGCGTGCGATGGGAAAATGGTGCACCATCGAGCGTTATGTGCCATCGTTACGGTGTTATCGGGGTGCCGGGAACAAACTGACAAGCTGAGCAGCTTTTATTGTAACCCAGTATCCTTTATCACATTTTTCAACTTTTACCGTCAGCTAACAACATTTTGCACCACGAAAAGTGGATGGCGCGAGAGTCGCTATTTGTGTTTCCCATGTTTGAATCTTGCCTTTTTTCTAACTAACGCTCTCCCCATCTGGCTTGACAAGCGGCAGGTGGAGTACGAGAAGGAAAAGGTTCGGCAGGGGGAGGTGGGGGCACCGACCCGCACATACTGATGGTGGTTTGCAGGTTTGGAATTTCCCATTCTAACCTAAAATTCCCCTCTGTAGTGGGAAAAAAGGGTATAAACAGCATGGAGAAAGCTAATTTTGACGCCATGTTTCACCGTTTTGCTAGGATTAAATGGCAGGTACACAACTTTGTTCGATTTGTTTCCACTAGGTAGTGTATGTGTAGTGCTGTATTATTTTTTTTGCATTTTCCGACAAGAAAACAGCATTTAGCGGAACCGAAAGTTAATCGAAAGAAGCCACACAAAACAAACGAAATCGGAACAGCGAGCGGGAAAACAAAACTTTCCACAGCAGCATCGCACCGATGTCGAGTGGTTTTTCTTTCGTTGGAAATGGATGGCGGAAAACCGAATTCTGCGGGGTTCGGGTACAGCTCAGCTAATGAAATTTACCATCATTATGCGAACGGAAAGCTAAAAGTTTTTCGCAAAGTAAGCACAAAGTAAGTGCGCTGTTTTTGATGTGCCTGCATCCAGTGGCAAACACTTCGTGACTATTCGTTGTGGTTTTGTTTGAAAGCAAAGGTTAATTTGTTCATTGAAAGATAAATTGGGTTTGGGTTAGATGATGCTGTGGTAAAATTTAAAATCTATTGTTTAATTTAGTCTTTAGCCTCATTAAACCTCATCTTTTATCTACAAGTATGTGAATAGTTTGTCCTTGTGGTTCAATGTTTGCTGAAAATGATACATTAATACCTCTAAAAGTGATTAATATTTACTGATGATCAATACTATCGGCAGTGAGGTTCATCGGTAACTGGAAGGATTTAAATTCTATCAATCCTCAAATTTGATCAAGAAGTTTGGCTATTCTGACAGATCTGAAGATCGTTTATTGCGTCCATTCGAATGATGTCCCAACTTAAGTTTAGTTATTTACGCATTTGGCTGTTTTCTCTAGGTTATGTGGCTGTGGCTGAAACACTTTCATCACCCATTGGTGTGATGATGAGACAATTTTTTTTTCTATTTGATAATTTTATACTTAAATAAAATACAAATAATGAAGGAAGAGAATATAGGATTGAGACAAACTCAGATGCAAGTGATTTGTTGAGGAGCTTTTCGACAGATTTTAGACAGATACAATGTGGCAAACAGTACTCAGATCACAGAATTTGAGAATTGGCCAAATCCTGAGTTGTGCTAACTACTAAGAGCGTTAGTTATACCCTAAGTGCATTGAAGAACTAATGATACTGTACAGGAATTTGAGTTTGTCACTTAGTACATCCGATATTTGGTTGAGTTACCGTATATTCATTGATGTGTACGGAGATATCTGCACTTTTCGATGTGATATATTACAATATTTCTAAAATAGAATAAAATTTCATCTTTCTCAAACCAACGCTAAAGTAAGAAGTGCAAATGTGTGGAGTAACGCACGACGATATAGCATAGTTATCCATTGCAGATGCTGAAGACCGAAGATCCTGACAAACACGAACGAAGGAGCAAAAATCCTGATCTTCCGACGGACGAATCGTGGACTCCTCTATTGTAAAACGGATAGTCGAGTACACCTTGATTAAGGTGCCTTAATACAGCCTTTATTATGTATAGTGAGGAGAAGAAAATGTCTCCCAACCAATGAGAATCGTTGCTGCCAGCCACGTTCTACGAAAAAAAAATCCTTTTTAATCCTAACTAACATAATCAATAAGAAATATCATAAACTGTGAATAAAACACACAAACCGCTTGAACCTGAATTGACGCGAATCGATTTAATTACCCAACCATCGCGTTGATATTCATCGAGACGACTTTTCAAATTTGCCTCCCAACATTCGTGCCCGCTATTTACACTTGCTTCATTAAAAATTCTATCACTTTGCCGTGATCCAATGGCCAGCAATATAAAACCAAAACTTTCGCGCACCCTCTTTTCGGGGGCGCAAAAAGTTTTCAACCCGTTCCGGAAAACACTTTCCCCCGCTTCAGCTTGGCTCGCGCAGCCGAGACACGCTGCTAAACCAACACAAATAAAATAAAACCTTTATCTGGACTGTTTGCTTCGGGCACACTTTGGCACATAATTTCTTACGCCTTCTGCCATCGCCATTCTGCGGACGCGTTGGAAGGTAGGAAAGCATTCCCTTAACACAGCAGAAGAAATCGTTCAGCGTGTCCGAAGATTTGAACACCAGCAAAATTAATCCCTTTTACGCTGCGAGCATGCTAACCGAGTGGCCGAACCCTGAACAGTGGACAGTGTGCGAGCTTTACACTTGCAGCCACTTGCCACCTCTGGTCGGGGCGGAATCGCGGAATTCCTGCAGTTGGCGGAAAGATGGCGGGATTTCTTCCAGCAGAACTTTTCCTCTGCTCGTTTTTAGCCAGCCGGAACGTGTGACCGAAGCGAAGACGGCTTCACCAGAAAGAAAGGTCGTCCGAGGTTAGAAAGTTGCAAGGATGCTCATGTCCCGTGTCCGCTACGCTCTCGTTCGTTCGCTCGCGTTTGCTCGCTTCGTTCTCAGTTTCAGCCATCGGCATCGGTTTAACTAAGGCATGGCTTTAAACTTGCTCCCAGGGTTCGTCGACATCGGGGAATGATCCTGTGTGTGTCCGTCTGGAGCGGTTTAGTGAGGCAGGATTCGTTTCTACACGATGGTACCGGTATACGGTGGTTTCGGGATGAGAAAAACTTTTCACCCTCCTTCATCCCCCGTGGCCTTTCCGTCTCCCCTCCTTTAATGCCCAAACAACCGGATGCCCGAAATAGAAACGGAACCTTGCAACCTGAAGTTGTGTCGGAGATTTACTACTCGCAGCATTCATAACTCAATTAAGCGCGTGAAGAACACAGTTTACGGCGTACCCAACTGCTCGGTTTTCGATTCACGGACCGTGGCCCGGGAGTGGATCCCACCACACACCATCCGCAGTACCATATTTCCGGCTTCAACCTTGTTTTCGCCTTGCTGTTGTTGTTGTGAGGCCTTGCCCAGCCGTGGTTAACATTGCCCGTTTGCCCGTGACCGGGGAGTGCCGGGGAACGGGGCGTGTATGCTCAACGTCCAAATCCTTCCAGATCCCGTCTGACGATGATGGACGGCGGACGTAGTATCATGGCGATGAATGGAAGCAGAAGCAGCTCGTTACGGACAGAAATACTTTCTAGCGGGTACAAATAAAAAGGGTAGCAGCATTATCCACGGCAAACGTGAAAGAGCCGGGAAACGAAGGAGACATTCGTTCTATTTATGAAATTTATTACGGCACTTTCAAGTGTCCTCTCCAGTGGCCACCGGGGACGGGATGCGATGCAAATCTGGCGGAAATTGTGAGGAAATTCAATTAACGAGCCACGAAAATCTGGTTTTTTTTGTTCGGGACGGGTTTGAGTGCGGCCAGTTTTCTTGCGACTATAGTTGTGCAATCTTTGTGATTTTGGCAGTCACTTTTGTGTGTTCAAATCATGTAAATTTGGCTCGTTTTCGATGGTTTTGTGAGGGTTGGTTTCATTACTAAGTTGACTATAAATAACGATTTTTTCATTTAATATTTCTGTTGAGTCTTCCTTAGCCTAAAGATAGTTTGGCTTACATGATTAACATCACATGATGAGCAATTTCATATCTCATATACCATCTGCTCTTATCACCTGCTACTTGAAACATCAATAAAGCTCAATGAAGTTAGTTGTATTCGTTTGAAGTCCTGTACATCTTTCAAACATGCTACAATCTTATGTTCTCTTTAGTTAGATCACATGACATACAGACGGGATTTCCTACAAATTTTTGCGATGTTTCTCCAAGAAGCATCATCTCATTCGTCATTGTGTAAAACGCCGACTTTAAATCAGTCTCGGAACAGTGGCGATTTTATCCCCTTGGTGGCAAAGTGAGCGGAATGATAGTTGGGGCCCCAAATAAAAAAAAAACTGGACCAGGGTGGAGAAGTGGAGAATTTAAGAAACTACTAACGGGTGGTGGCTTCGAGGCCCCTCAAATTCGAGTCGAAGCCCGTAGACAAATGGTGGCCCACAACTGTCTCACTTACAATAGGTTGGACGGCGATAAAATCACCGACCATGGCGGTAGGAAGGGGAGAGAGGGGAAGTTAACTTCTCGGGGATCCCCTCTAGTATGCGTCGGATCCTTTTCTGCCATATTTCATACAGTTTTCCCTACTAAACAGCATTTTTCAAGGGCTTCACACCGTGAGGACCGATCCGTCACTCCATCGTTAGATCCATCACTGACAGGACCCCTTATGGGCTCGGGGATCTTTGTGAAATCGGGCCCTTCGCCTACCGTTAAACCCGCCACTGTCTCTGATGTATTTTATTGGATATTCTGGCATATTTTTATCGAGTTATGCTTTGGTTCTTTTTTTATGCAATTGACCTTATTTTGGAGATATTCGTAAATGAATTTTGAAGTTATACTGTTCAGTTTTGTCAAGGATTTCACTAGTGCCTAAGTCGTCTTTTTCAATATTCAATAAGTTTGGAGGATTTTTCATGTAAAATAAATTCTACATCTGTTAACTGGCTGAGCGGTCTTTTTTATGGTTCAGTAATTAATTAAAACATTACTAAAGCATCTCGAGTGTAAGGATAAGTACTCACAATGCAGATGGAATCAATTCTTAGAGTTCAAACTGACGATCATGAAAAGGATTCTTGTTTTATATTTGATTGTTTACAAATAAATCGAGCATCTCAGATGTCTCACATTGGATACGTTCTACTCAACATTCAGCTAACATTTCCTTCAGTTTGTCTAAAATAACGTAGAACAAACTGTTGACGCTACAGAGCTTTGTTGAAACAAAAACCGATACCCACTAGAAAAAAATACTGTTTTGTACATCTTGCCAATGCAATTCAATTGCCAACATCCATCTCCTTAAAACAAAAGCACTTGTTTTTACATAATTCCGAACGTGTACGGGAATTTGCTGCTCCGCGTCCAGTTTCCTCTGCCATTCAAGCCCGTCGCCGCACAGGTGCTGATAATGTTTTTATTTTGCTGCATACATTTTGCACGACCGAACCAACCATCGGCAGGAGGGAAACTGCAATAAATCTTGGAAGCTTTCCAGTCCGAACCACCTTCACCTGGAGATTAGAACGCGAGTGTTCACTCACCCGTTTCCCATTTGTTGGCTGCAATCGGGTGTGCCTCTGTTTGCTCCCGGTGTTCTATGCTGTGTGTTGTTTTACCCATGTGCGCTACACCACAAACTCGCACAACCGATACCGACTTGGCCGTCCGAAATGTACCGGGTTTAGTACAAATTTTATGCTACACAAAAATATATGATAAACGGGTCCGCTAGTTCCGTTGCATTTTGCATTCGGATCTATTGCGGATTAAATTATTTAAACTGCCTGGTCCCTTCCCACCCTGTCCGGAATCGGTATCCCTCCCTCCCCGGGGGAGTTTGTGCTCTCGTGAAACTCAAAAGCAGGACCGGTGGCACAAACCAATAACAAAGCAAAAACAAAAAAAAGGTTCGTCGGTGTTCGTGGTGGAAAAAAAAACCTGCTTCCTAGACACACGGCGCGGGTCCGGCTTCCGGTTGTCGATAATTTATATTGCATAAGATCCCGTATCTCGATTGAATTAGAATAACGAAATAGAAGGGCCGCCGCCGTCGAAATTAGAGAATTAGAGGCATGGAGAGACCACGTATGCTATCAACCAAGCGGTAAAGCATAAACACACACAAACACGCATGAGCATGATATGGATGTGTGTGGCCACAGCGGGGTGTCGAGTTTCCTGCTGGAATATAACGATAGGACATAGGACGGTTTGAGAGCAAGGCCGGTGCCGGAGAGGAGAAATGAAGATAAAAAAAGAACCCTGAATTGACCGCGGACACAGCGCTACTTCTGCTCGGGCAGCCGGGAAGTCAATCAGCCGTGAGAAAAGAAGAGAAATATGTCGGCAGGCGAGTAAACGAGAAGCAATGCACCGATTCGGCGTGCCGGGATGAACAAAACAAACAAACGCACGGTTGGTATACGCAGGCTACACAAGCGCGAACTCGGCAGACCGATCGGAATTGGATGATAAATTAATAAATGATGAGCTTTAATGGAATAAACACGCTCCGTTCGCACCCCCTGCTTATCAGCATGCAAACCCCCGTGGGGTTGTACCCCACGGAGGGATAGAGCGAGCGAGCGAGCGAGCGAACGGGGCAGAATATTATGGTCTTGCCCCAAAGCGTAACGCACGCAACGTAACGCCCCGCTGTAACACTCTACTGTAACGTGACGCATCGCTCGGAGGCTAATGTGTGTGTCAGCTTGAGTACCTCCAGCAAGCCGGGCTGACCAGCATAGGGGTTTGCATTGAGCTAGCCCACGGCACCACAATTGGGTTGCTTGTATCTCCCCAGTTGACCCCGAATGGAAGCGAAAAAACCAAAAAAAAAACCTCTCACACACATACACCCTTCAGACAAGCACCAACGTAAACACCAACAACGAGCAAACATGCAAACGTCACGCACGCGTAAGCCCCCGAGCTCACACGACATCAATCTCTGTTAAGCTCGCGTAAAGCTTTCGCAAATGGGCTGTGTGCACCGCAGGTGAAGATGCTGGAACGAGTGCTGGGAGCGCTAGAGAAGTGAACAAAAAAAAAAACGGCGACATTTAAACACGGTCCGTAACCATCTCGTCCGCAACAGAAACAATCAATCCGCAGAAACCGCAACATTTACCGCAATGGTACACGCGTAAAGGGTGGACGGCCACACGCACGCTCACGGGCGAAAAGAATCTGCAATGTGCAGGATACACAGTAGGTGACGAGTTGAGAAAGTTGAGTTTAATGGATGGAACATTGTACAATAGCAATAATAGTAGTAGAAGTAAATATAGTAGTAATAGCTTTAAAAGTAGTAAAAAGTAGTAAATGTTGAAGTAGTTGGCGATCCCGTGGTGTATTGGTAATGGCGCCGGTCTTTACACGGGAGAAACGGGTCTTAAATCCCAATCGTATCATACTCCATTAGCTATCCTGCTACGTGATACATCTAAATCTAGTAAGCCAGAAAAGGCCTCTAGATCTTGTGGTCCTCTTGAATGCCCAATGGCCTCTTGAGATTGTGGTACTAGTAAATAAGAAGAAAGTAGGTTAAAAGGAAATGTCGAAAGGGTTCTTAAAGCGTATACAACAACAACAACAAACAACAAAGACAACAATTTACTGGGTGACTTGTCCAGTGACATTCTAATGATCTGCGGGTCTAATTGCCAAACGATCAACGAGAAGGCACGATAATCATCGTTTGAAAACTTCAAATTGTGACCGATTCCTCTAAATTCATGAATTCTGACGGTGCAAAACTTTATACTAAATTCTAGATGATAGAAAAACCTAAGTCTAAACATTAAAAAAAGCTATAATTTCTATATATTACTTCCAGTAACTTACTTTAAAGCTTAAAATTAGTTGAATCTGTTTTGATTATTCGTGAACGGTATAAGTAGTGAAACGAATCAAATCAATTTTATTTGGTTTATCACTTTCGTTGGTTCGAATCACATAAAATTCACGAAAAGGACTCGCTTTTCACTATTTGAAGAAAGAAAAGTCAACCAATCAATGTGAGTGGTATCTCCTATCGATATCAATGATAACAATTGCTAGCAAATTAATATGGTTAATGTATTATATTTCATCGTTATTAAATAAGTAGCTAAGTAATACTTCTCCTACTAGGCTACTATAATGAGTGACTATCCAGCTACGGGTTAATAAAGTCAAATAGAGCCAGAAACGGCAGACCTAGGCAACATTAATTTGTCATAACTTCAACTTTTATATGTACTGGATTTTGAGTTATGAAAAGTCAGCTCCGACAATAACATTGATGTTGATGTACGCGCTAGGGTGCTAGGCTGCCAATCGGTCTTTCTACAGTCTGAGTAAATTTCTTCACTTTACTATAGAACCTATACAGTTCCAGTACTAGTCACTGGCCGGCGGAGTTCCATTACTTCGGTGGGCTGGTCACGTCATGAGAATGACACCGTACGGCTCAGCCCGTAAAGTCCTTTTAGATCGTTCACATGGACAGTGGTAGGCCCAAATTGAGATGGCGTTGATGTAAATGTTCATTATCCAACTAATACCAACTTCACCGAGGACTTCGACAATAGAAAAGGTTCTTTGAATTTCATAAGTGTTGATAAAAATACATAATCAAATCAAAATGATTCAGCTACACAATTTTATGAAAGTACACTTTTTTCGTGCAGAAAAACCCCGTCATCTATATCTAATAAAAACCTTGAATAACATCACGCATGTAAAGTCAGCGAGTAAACTATTTGCTGTACACAGTTAAATCAAATTGGTACGCAAAACAATACCGCGCTGTTTGCGAAGTGGTAACGCATCCGATTTCAGTACGATTTCAACGAGAGACAGAAAGAGAGAGCGAGTTGACGGAAAAAAGAGACAGACAAAAACCAGAACAACCCCGAAAAAATAACATACCAGCACCAATTAAGCGGCTAAAAACCGGATACTCACTGTCGCCAGAGCATTCGATGTCGGAAACCCGATCCACACCTGGCCGCATTACGAATCCGATTGTTTCGCTCACCTTGGCAACCCATCACACTTCACCCCATCGGCAGTTCGTTGTTTTGTGGGGAGATGGGGGATGGGGGATGAAATGTAAAAAAAAGAAACAAAACAAAAGCGAGATTACTTTCTATCTATGGTGAGCGCATTGATGTTCAATGCTCGGTGCGGCTTGCCGATAGAAACGGTACAAATTCACCGATTATTCTATGCTGGCGTGTGTCACGTTCACGTTGACATCATTGGCAGTGAGCAAAAATGGCAAGGGTTGCTAGGTTTGGTGATTGGGTGAGATGAGGTTTATGCAATAGTTGTGCAACAGTTTGATGAGCCTCGGTAGTGGAAATGCTGTTTAACAGAGAAGAGAGAGCGAGAGAGGACATGGAAATTCCCAACACAAAAAAATAGTACCGTCCCACATCTGATGCTGTCACATTTTGCCAGACCACATATGCGCTCTTAATTAGTACGAGAATTCGAACCCATTTGCACGTTCGATCCGGATGGTTGGCGTTCGGGCGTTTTTGTCGCTTCCGTACCTAACATTTATTAGGCCCAGTTTCGCATGATTGAGTCTGGGTACGCGACGCCGCTCGAACTGTCCGCTTCGCCTAGCTTGTAAACGCGCGAAAAGGAACCACCAGCGGACGGCAACATGATAGAGCAACATGTTGAAATTCAAATCAACCACCGGCTGTGAATCATCAATCATACCCACTCACGGCTTCGGTTTGGGGAAAAAAGGGAATTAAACACCCCTCCATACCGTCCCATTTGCTCCACTTCCCCCAGAACGGGCGAAGCTCATCAGCTCCACCAAGACGAACACACACTCCATTTACATACAATCAATTTATGTATTCAATCAATTGATTTCGCATCAAACCCGGTTAGCTTTTTCATCCGTGCAGCGATGACCATTCTCGGCCGCGCGTGTGCTTTGATGCCGCGCACTGTTCGTTCGCCTGTGTTCCCGCTTGTCTATTCATCGATGTTGCATTTTGCCCCAGCACCGTGCTTCGCCACGCTGCTTCCTAAATGCGCTTTGCTTCCTAATCCCTGCTGCAACTGCGCACCACCCCACCAACAATGTGCAGGTGCTGCCCGTGCATCGTAACGGTGGGTGGGTATTTTATTAAAAGTTTCATTCACGATTTAGCCGAGGATTGCATTTAAATTAAACCAAACGCGATCCGACCGCAAAGCCTGTCGTATTAGATTTGCGTTTGATATGATTTTTGTGTTCACGCTTGCGTTATCAGCAGCGTTATTTAATGCCAACCGGTGCGTGTGAGTATGGGATTTGTACCTGCATTTAGATTGCTGGGATGCTGGATGATGACGGTGGCAAATGCAACGCGTTGAGAGTTTAAAGCACCGACAATGAACCTTTAAAGTGTTGACGTTAATTTTTCTTTTCATGCAGGCAATAGGCACTTGAAACGAGACCGACAGATTTAAATAAACAACTTTTAATGGTGCTGTTGGACGGGCTGGAACAATCGTGAAGCTTGAATGCATAGACACCATCCACGAGCTCCATTTTCAGATAGTGTCTGTTGAGGCTCTGAAAAAAGCTATTTTGTGCGATCTTCACGCTAATTAACTATTGTTTTCAAAACAAACAATTGTTCGAGGCACATTTATACGATTGCAAAGCTAACCGAAACGAAACTCAAACTGGGGGAAACATGTAAAAGCTCGGACAATATCCCAAGCAAACTGAGTGTATTGCTGAACAGTGAGGAGTGACATTTCAGAATGTTTGTCTTATTTGAAGAAAACTCAACCAGGAAAGTATCGTTTTACAGAATTTCATTAGCATGTGTTCGATGATAAATTAGTATAGATTTTCATGCTCGTAATACAAGTGTTACAGTATGGATCATAATACAGTACAATTCATCGTATGGAGAAAACATTAAAATAGCCGGACTAATATTTAACTCGATACTCAAAAATCGCTTGTCTTTTTCTAACTCATCCACCTTAATCTTCTCTTCTTGAGGTCCTGCTAGCCCTACACACCCCATCAACCGGAAACCCAAGGTTCGGGGAAATTGAATCGTTTGAAGGCGATGCTTTGATGAAGCAGACTTGTTTACTAATTGCAAAATTTATCACAAAGTGAAACGTTCAGAAACTCCGCTTCCGGACTATGTTGATGGAAAACACGAACTAAAATTTCACAGAATTCGAGCGGACTATATCACATGTGTGTAAGCATAACATCAAAGACGAGTTACTTGAGTGGTCTGACGTATCAGACATCATGACGACGCCAAAGTTCATATGCATATAGATTGTAATAACGACATCGTTGCAATATTCCACCGAAAAGGGACTTATCCGCATCTTACACATCAGGAGGTAAAGCAGAACACAGTGTAGTCTTTTTCATGACCTTAGCACTGACAAAGAAGCAGAAGTAACAGTGATTAAAATTCTATAAATACGATACAATTTGAAGGAAGTAAAAGATATAATTATAAAGAAACAAATATTCAAGATGTAGGAAAATAATCATACTTGATGGTTTATGTACCGGTATGCGCCATTAAAAAAAATATCTTCTAAATAACTCTTCCTAAAGTGTAACGTTCTGGTGAATAATCCAGAAAATCCAGAAAGAGAAATCCTGCATGACGTTTACATTTTTAACAGTCCTTGTGTTTAAGTTCCAAGACAACATGAACCATTAAACATCGCTGGAAAATATCTCAATTCATAGCACTGGCGTTCTTAAGAGCAAAGCTTATGTACTGTACATGGCAAATCAATTAGACTCGGATATTACCCAATCGGCTCCCCTTTCAAGAGTACATGTCTATTCCTTCAGAACTCCACGCATCTGGTAAGGATCCTTTTTCAAAGCCGTAGCCCCTTAAGACAAAGTTGCCAAGGATTATTGCTAAGACGTATGGATGCATCATCTAACAACATGGATTATGTTCTCCTGTGAAACATAAGGCTTTCCTTAGAGGCTGCTGGAACGATACGTTTGTCCGTGGAATGTCTATTATCTTTGTTGGTTTGAATTTAGTATTCTTATTTCTGTACCATTTTGATACATTTACAAAATAAAAATAACTAACGGTCATATAAAATTCCTTTTTTCCGGTTTGTTTCACCAAACGGAAATCTCCTAAATAATCGCCTAAACTTCGAAACCGACACAAAAGAAATGTAACTTTCAGCTGCAAACTAATAGCGCTAAGTGGTCCCGTAACGTTTCCGGGTACCGCCACCATCGGCCACCAGAGAATTCCATTTGCTTAGTGCGTTTCAGGGTACCCGGTACCCAAATCACTACCTTAAAGTACTAAGCTTACCGCCCTTCCACAACATGCCACCAGTTTGTGTGGGCAATTTATTATCCCTACCGGTGCTTAACCCTGGTGCCAAAAGCTTAGGCACCCGGCCGAGAAATCCTTTGATGCGGTTTTAAACAGTCTCGGCTTTCCAAAATCGTCCATCGTCCCTTTAATGCCGGAGATGTTTGTTTTTGCTTAAAGGAACCGCCTCGGCTACAATGTCATATAGAGAGTACGAAAAACTTTAAGAAACAAAGCAACCCGGTAGCAACCTTCTCCATCACTGTGCTTCCCAAAAATGGGGGTCTCGTTTTTGGGTGCCAAAAAGGAAACAGCAGGAACAGGAACTCATTTTCGGTTTTTGCATTTTTGGGGATACGTTGTAGCTGGGTACTGTGTTGTAGTTTGGCAGAAACACGCCCCGGGGAAAAAAAACGAGAAGGTGACAAGAAGTTAGTTACAATGAGTTTTTCGGGGGTCTTCTTCCGGAATCGAATGAAGAAAGCTCCACGTGTTTGGGTTTGGGTACATTGTGTACATGCTGCATTATGCAAGCAAGGTGGCCAAACACACGTGTGAGGGAGGGGAGGGGAGGGAGGGGTGGAGATCTGTATCTTTGTGTGTCACCTATGCACACCTAAGCACACGTGAACCGATCCGGGCCATGTCGCATTGCGCCGTTCGAGAATGTTTATGGCAAGCATTGCCGGCAACATCTGTTCGGCATCTTTCGCTTCCATCGACGGGGCCTTGCATGGGTGGGACGGTGAGACGATGGTGAGAATCGATGCTGTGTGTTATAACGATGTAAGCCCTGCCTAATGCATCTCGGTATGCAGAGTATGAATAAATAAATTGCATTGCATGTATGTTGACACAGCCGCCAAGGTGTCAAAGCGTAATGCAAGGCTCGGGCTTATTAAGCCAGTTACTTAGCCGGGTGGCAAGTTAATTTAATTACTCCACGCCCAACTGCTCCGGGCGTACGAACAAGCCTGATGAACACCCATTAATCGGAAGTGAAAAGTCAGCGGCAGACAGATTTTGTGGCCACCTGATTTCCCACACCCGCCTCGACCCGAGGCCCTCCAGAAGCACCCGCCTTGGAAGCGATGTTCGCCTTTCTTGCTGTGATGTGCTCGCACAAGAAAGTGCTTTCGCCCCCGGAAGCGTGGTTTGATGGTGTCAGCTTAATGTCACCCATTGCAACCACTTCCACGTGTAGCGTGTGGATGGGGGCGATAGTCCCTCTAAAGGGGAAGATAAATGTAACAAACATCAGCAAGGAATTCCCGTACTGGCAGCCGACTGATGGAAGGAATTCGATTTATGCGAGAAGACAGTTCGGTTCGATGGTTGGTACGGTTGGCCGAAGGAAGCAGGAAGGACAATTGCTGGCGTCGTTGCTGACGGGGTTATGGGAAAGAAATAAATGAAAACAGATTAAAACAAACAAACGCGTCAACAACGGCGAGGACATTCACCGTAAATCGAACCCGATCCCGAACCGGTCGTGATGTCTAATGAAATTAATTAATTTAATCGAACAACATAAATTGGTTGATTCGACCATCGATGCCTTGCCAAGCGTGGACAGCACACCAGGGTGGGTGGGTTGGCTGCATCGGCCAAACGGGAGGACTTTTGTGCGTGCTTGCGGGGGTGATGACGAATGGAGGGAAACATAAATTCCACATCGTTAAAGCCAGTTTATGGCTTCTCTTAACTTTATTGGGTGGCAGTTGCAGTTGCTGGCGATGTTAACACGCGCGTTGAAGGGATAAAAAATATATTTTCGAAAATAAAACGATTTCATTGCCCATTCTGTCCCTTTGTTCGGGTGAGCGTTCGGTTCTGTTCGCTGAAAACGTAATTTAATTGGTTATTATTGGCATTAGAATTTATATCAAATTATGATAGAATACAATCATTCCAAATCGCAAATGTTGCAGAAATCTGATTGATTTGCACGCATGAAATGCAATAAAAAAAAAACAGATAACGCATCTTGTAACACATCAGTAAAGGTTTACTTCTTCTTCTTTATCGGCCTAACAAATTCAAGAGGTCTAGGCCTGCCTTTTTTGGCTTTCTGTGACTTTATTTACCTTAGCTGGATAGTCAGTCCAGTGTGCGCGGGGATTGGTCCGGATGGGATTTTTGTCCAGTGGGATAAATGGGACCGTTTTAAAGTGACCGTTGCTGTTAACAGAAATTCTAACGGATGAACATAGGGTAAGTTGGCCTAGTATTGCCATACGTTGGACTGGGAAAACGCTTCACCTGGCCAAAAGGTCCAGATATATTTTTTTTTATTCAAGAAGAACGGCCAGGCCGTATTACATATAATTAAAGTTAGCTTAATCTATGATACAATTCACATTCGTTTGAAGACATTTCCTTCTCCACACGGTAAAAAGTCCAGACTTATTAGGCAAAAGTGAATATCCACGAGTAAGCTTCAATCAGATAAAAATGGCTGAAAATTATGGTCAAAATATGATGTATATGAAATATAAAATATGTTCGGCGAACTATTCTCAGCCAATTTCAAGAGTACTAATTGATACAATATTTTTTTAGCCAACATTATGAAAGAATTGATCAGTAGACGACCAACGGACATGGCTACATGGCTGTAGATTTCCGACCAATTACGTCAAAGATCATTAATAGAATGTTAATTGGACCACAAAGCTTCCATTGCAAGAACTAACGATTAAGACAAAGTAAGTGAAAGTCCGTGTTTGCCTGGTGTATTTAGTAGCGGCATCGGTTTTTCACGACAGGACCAGTGCTAAATCCCACTTGGACCAATCCTCCGTACGCAGAATTCAGTTTTCCTATTTTGTGTAAACAATTTAAGTCGAGAAAGGTAAATAAAGCCAAAGACAGCCAGAAATGGCAAGCCTAGACCTCTTTATTACTTAATTATTCTATTAATACCCAGAAAAGATGAACCAGAAGTCAGAGTTAAGGCCTTTGAGCTGAGTTGAGGACGATTTAGCTTATTGCATTTTATGTTTTACGTTTCAATTTTCAATTTAAACCCTGTTTTTGACACCTCTTTTAAGACATTTTATTTGTTTACCATGAAAATATAATAATTGTTATGTAATGTTAAATATGTTCAAACAAATCTCGCAAGTTATAGCAAAAATATCAAACAGAACAGAATGAATACCAAGTGGCTTGTATGCCTAGCAAATCGTTTGAAATACGTCATGTTATTGAAGCACCTAATGCAAAACATTGCAATCCTTCTATCTGCTATCACGCAACCTTCTCCTTAAGCACAATCAGTTAAAATCATACAAAAGATTGTGTAACTAATGAGCAAAACATTATGCTGGCATTGTGAGGTGATCGCTTTACATGGCTTTGGGCCTTAATCCACCATCAAAAAAGGCTTGTCCATCACGCAGTGCCGTTGAAAGCCAAACCCGACCTTTTGTCCATTGCAGATCATACCGATGTAAACAACGGTGACACGAAAATCGACCCGAAAAGCCCGATCCCTCTTATCGTAGCATATCAAACAGATCCCATCACCACCACCACACAAAGCAGCTGCAGATTCAGCCTTGTCCTTCACCGCACTGCACCGCACCACACTCGCCCGTAATGCATGATTTATCGAGTCAAAAAGTTTAGCGTAAAAGTCGAAATCATGATTTATAAATTACTCTACCCCCGATTTTTCCCGCACTCACACCCGCATCCCTCCCAGGCCGGATGTAATCGTCACTCGGTCAGAATCGTTACCGGGCGTACCGGGCGAACACTTTGGAAGAAAGCTCCGAAAACTCCAAAAACTTACCCAACTCCACAACGGCCACCGTTCTATTATTGTGCGGAACTTTATCCTTGTGCATCCTTCCGGATAAAATTTCCCATTCAACCGTGTGTGTTGTTGTGTTTGTGAGTGCAGCTATGTGTGTGGACAGTGCCGAACTTTCCGAAGGCTTTCGAAACAACTGCTCTTCCGTGTCGCCGGAGTTGCAAGCGCTTGTTTTGCGAAGATCCTTCAGTGTCTTTCCAAACTTCCCAAAAACTCCCCAAAAAAACCTTCCACTTCTTTACAGCGCGTACGGCACTCCGGGCATGGACTCATCGGTCGCCACATTAGCCATATGATGAACGCAAAACCCCCACCAGGCAGAGGGCCCCCGAGGCGAAGGCTACCCGGTGCTACGGATATTGGAAGCGTTCTCCGCCCGGAAGGAAGTAAAGTTTTTATCTGTTAAACATACATTTGTGGTCGAGACGTGGATTAAGGGTGTGGGTCCTGTACGAGCTTAAAATGTTTAAAGCGCTCTTTTGCGGTGCTCGCTGCTCGGTATGCATATTGCATTCTGGCAAAGTGTGCTAACCAATATTTTAGTGCATTCGGGAGTGCAAAACTGGGAGTCGTGTGTGTGTGTGCGTGTGTGGGGAGGGCGTTGCCGTACACAACAGACTTCCTGATCGTGTGTACATGGCAGCTTGTGCGGCGTTTATCGTATTTAGGGTTTTTTTTTGCATTTAGCTTAAACTATTGCTAACGTTTTGTGTCCAATAATATTTAATCCTTGCAACCGGATTCTATCGTGGATGAAAAAAAAAACGGAACCATGGTAAAGGTTGGATGGATGTGCGGGATGTTGGTTGTTGGTGTCTGTAAGCCCATCAACCCCATCCTTTCCACCGAACCGAGAAATGGTTTTGAATTGACCAAAGATTTAGAAGTTTTTGGGCAAAATGTCTGAACAGGGGGCTGCTCTGGATGCAGACAGGCATTTACTCTTTTCGTTGTTGCTAAAATGATATTTTAGAATAACCAGATTATGAAGTTGGAGAGGTAGCGCCTTTCTGTTCCTTTCATTGCGTTGCGTTTGCATTCTTGGGAACCGTAAACACATTATATGAATTGAGCCATAGTATCATCAGTTATGTCGCTCTCGAGGGTTGGGCAGTGCTTTGTGTAATGTTCAGAAATTCAGGAACAACTTACGAACATAGTTTTTTAAATACTATTGAGTAAATTTTCCCAAGAAAAATATATGGATTTTACAAATTATTGTTGTACGTTAGTAGATTTTTCTAAGAAAGTTATCAAGTTCTTCTGTACAAATTTTATCGAGCTATTTTACAATAAATTCAAAATAAATAAACATCTATAGAAATAGTCGAGTTCATGCTTACTGTTATTCCTAGAATTTAAGCAAAATAAGATACGATAACTATCACTTCGTTCATTTAAATTGACAAATCATTAGTTCTGATTACAATTTGATTGAATGTAGATTGCATCCAGCATCATTATGCATTTTTAAATTAAGTTTTGCTTCTTCCCATGAGACTTGATTGTAATAAGTAGAAATACACAATAATAGGTCGGTGGGTTCAATTTTGCTCACATATTGCTTAATTCCTAGAAGGTTTTAACAGAGCTTTGCGTGGCTCATCCAACTCCATCTGAGACTGGCGATGATTCCGAATGAATGAATAATTTAAATCTTTCTAGAGAGTGGATTAATTTAAATCTCAAAGAAGATTACTTGTAACTCTTTACGACTTAATTCCTCATTCGTTAAAGAATTAACTCATTCATAATAATTAAGATTCAACTTTTCACGGCGACCTTCAACTCAGAATTTAAATCGCGGATACGAGCAATGCAAATCGCCATTACTCTGCTTCGGATGTCCATGGTAGAGCAAAAACGGCTGTAGAAGTGAAAACAAATAATCATAAGAATTTAATTTGAATATGTTTTCTTTAAAGGCTACATCGAACATGAAGAAACTACTAACGATCACTAACTATTTGTTAACATCAATAAAATGCGTAAGCGCTGTAATTAGTTAGAGGATTTATAAAGCATCATACACCTTACCATTATACCAGTCGAACAAAATTCTACTTTAAAACTATAAATAAATAACTCAATAAAGTATTACAAAACACTCATACACATTATCCTTCCATCTATTTGCAGTGTGTCCTAAAACCAAAACTTCATCTGCAATTCAATGACGCCCAAAAATCAAAGAGGCTCTCCGATTGATGTTTTTTCGTCCCGAATTGAGTTACCTTTACGCGGGATTTATTTAGTGTCGGTTCCTCCAGGCAAATGCAACAGAACCACTTTTCATGCGAACAGAGCGTACACAATTGTTGCACAGGGACACACAGTTACCAATCCAATTGCAAAGCTACGAAATTTAGTTTGTTATCAAAACTGTCCAGCAGCAAAACATTAGATGGGACCGCCAAAAAAAAAAAAAAAACAAACCCAACAAGGCCACTACAAGCAGCCTAAAACTTTGAACTAGAAATACCTTTAAAAATATATAAAACAAAACACTTCACAACTTGTGTGTACAGCGGCAACTCGCGCGCTTTGCGCATTGCCAGCAGTTGTTTTCTGCATTCGGCATTAGGTTGTGCGCTGGTGGTGCCTGGTGTACAATTTACATATTCCCCGTCGCGTTCACCTTCCCGACGCCATTCGTTGAACCCCCCTCGGTCGCGTAAATGGGTGTGTGGAAAGCCGTGGCATGGGACGATTTAGAATTTAAATCTACACTCACCCATACCGGCAGCGTACCGTGAGCGAACAACGAGGACGATTCTCGCCATTTAATTGAATCAGGAATGCACTTTGTTGCACTGCGAAACTCCACCACCCGAAGCGGGAGGCTGGATAATGGAAGGTCGGTGTGGGCGCCGTGCATTAGTCGTGGGGAATGCATTTTCAAATCACATGCTACACTGGGGGACACTACGGGAGGCTCACAAAGCACACATTCAGCCCGAAACAAAGCGAAAAAAGGACTCACTCGGTGAAGCTATGTTTGTAAAATAATAACGACATTTTTATGGTTCGTGTGTCTGGCGCAAATGTTTATGGCATTGCTGCCGGACGCTGCTTTGAGAACCTTCTCCTAACCGGGGGGGGGGGGGTTTCGGTTTCCTAACCGAACCCCACGGAACATAGTGGACCGGCGGATTCATTTCCGTCGGAATTCGTTATCTTCTCGTGCGAAGGGTTTTCCCGCATTTCACTTTATGACAACTGTACGGCCGGGATGTACGGGAAGGTCCAGATGGATCATTTTCACCAGAACAAACAAAGCCACCATGGAAGAGAACAAGGAAGCAAGCGTTTGTGTGAGGCTCCAGAAAAAAAACACACAGAAAAGAAATGTAAAGTAAATTAAAATTATTCAATGACGGTTTGCACGAATTTCTCATCAACCTTTTTGCGTTTTTCCGTTTGCGTTCATTGATCGTACCAGGATCTCTTCTATTAGCCGGGATAGGAAGTGTAACGCAATTTCTACTGACAATGTTCGAAAGAAATGGGATGTTAAAATAACGGCGACACGGCGTACACGGACGCACGGCCAACGAAGTGTTACCATCGACGTGACAGTATCACCGACCGTTGGTTTTGGGCCAAATGGTACTGCTTGATGAACCTGCCGAGAGCCGTCGGGACGCGCTGTCCCCGAAAGTCCGGAACGTGCGTGGAATGGAAATGTTTCCCGTTTGCAGGGCCGCTAGATTGCCACCGGGGGTGGGGCCACAATTTCCCCAAGAATAACCGCTGTACTGTGTCGAACTGTGTGTCGAATATCTATTTGCTAGTCCCAGCGTCCATTTTTTCCCCATTTACTTCCTTTCTTTTGTTATTATTATGGTAATCATTTGCTGAAATATATTCCAGCAAAGACACGTATAGAAAGATCTGGGATAGTTAAAAACAGTCGGCCTGGAATATCTCATTGTAACGCCAGGGCTAAAAGGGACAGTTGAAGCATTCAAAAAAAAACGCCCAGAACCATTTAGAATTCGAACCGAGTTGGCACAAACCAGTGACTCTCGATCGGAGGAAAAAAACAACCCCGCGGCTGGAGCCCTTTTTCCACTGCAAAAGAAAAAAGCACCCCGGTGTATAAAGGGCTGGTGTGGAGTGAATTTGAAAATTGAATAAAATAATTGATTGAATTGATATTTGATTGATCCCGCTGCTCGATTTGATATCGATTCATCAGGGCAGGATGGCGCATCCAGGTGGTGGGAAAAGACTGTGCCCAGCAGCGGAGAAGGGGTTTGTTTTCCTTTCTAGGGCAAATTTTGATTCACTATCACACATTCACTCACACACTCGATCAGAGGACTGGTCGATTGGATATCCCCTGTTGTTCGGGTTTGTTTGTTTGTGTAAAATCCGAGGGCTCGAAAACAAAATGGAGCATAATTGGAAGTGGACTCCATTTGAAGTGCGGTGCCATCTGTTGCCGATCGGATTGTGTCCCTTTCGAACGGGTGATCACAAAAAATGTAATGCAGTACATGCACATCACGATTGCTGAAACAATTAGGAATAACAGCGAGTAAGTAAGCAGATCCTTTTGCTGATGATGTTGATTCAAACTAGTTTGGGCGTGTGTGTTTCACTGATCACTAATTTCGTTACCGAGCTAGTGTAACAAAGATTTCCTTTTTTATCGACCTGGTGTTCTACTAATTCTGTACCAACCATAACTTTAATGATTTACATTAAGTTTCAAATATTATGAGATTCAAATCTAGCGTATTTCTACCAGTAGAACTACTGGATAAGTCATTTAAGCTGTTTCGGTTACCCAAATAACATTTAATTTTGAGATATTACAAATCTATATTTAATACATGACTTTTACGTATTTCATTTAATGTATTTCAGTATTTCAGTAATGTATGTAAATCCCTGGTAGTTTCATTTTTCCTAATTCCGACGTATCTTTCAAATTAATGTGTAGTGAGGGTAATATGATAGCTGTTTTAATGAGACCACCGAAAGTTATGGTGTACTCTCCTTATATTACTTAAAAACCCCGTTGTACGAAGCTGTACTATGAAGTACAACATATCTAAAGTTAATCATATGTTTAATGTTTTATGTTTATTATTCAGTCGATGGACAGGTGAGCCCTCTCGTTACCTCTCGTTGTCTTACAATTACAATTTTACAGGAAAAAGATGGACGCAGTTAAATACATGAACGCATACTATGGCACGGAATTCGACGTACGAAACGGTTTACGGTTTACGAAATCAGCTGATGAGATCCCCGGTTCGAAAACGGATCACAGGAACGGAATACTGTCCGACGTTCGATGATCACTAGCATTGTCCGGACACGAAGTGACCTAGCTAGTGATGTATAGATTAACTGCCGAGAGGAGATTCGGGGAGTCAAGGCGTCCATCAAGGAGTCCCGTGAATAACGACAGCTTAGCTTGGGATAATGGCTCTCCTAAAGAAGGCAGACCAAGCAGCTTGCATCTGGTCCGGTAGTCGAGCCTCTAGCCAAATCATCGAATAGCAAAACAACTAAATATGCGCTGGATGGTCTCTGGTGAGCAATAGAGCGCCTTGATGCATGTAGCGTCTTGAAATTCACAAGCCATATTGATGAACAGTGCTAGCACTCTACTGCTGCTGGCTCAAAAGGAAAGCCTCGTGTCAAACAAGACTCCTATCCTATCCTTGACACACTGTTTCCTCTGCAAGTTTAACACCTCTAACGCATAGTCATAGATTGACTGACGTCTAGAGCGACTAAAAGTGATCGACACGCATTTGTTTGGGCAGAGTGTTAAGGCATTGCGATGACACCAAGACTGGAAATCGTGTAATGACGCCAGTAATTGGGTATGGTCGTCAGGTCCCCGAAGTATGCGAAAGATTTTAGCGTCATCCTCATATGGCTGGATGATGACGAATGACCAAAACATATAGAGTTCGCTTAAGTTATTACTGAAATATACAGGGACTTTTCAAAATGGAAATGGATTATTCGACGGTACTAGACGCAATAGACGTCCGTTAGAATGCCTCAGAGGACTCTTTCGGGATTAAGCGTAAAAGACCGCTAGACTTTTACAGCACCAGATAAACAGAACTTAACTATTTTGTGAACCTCTCAATGTTTACATAGCTTACTAGAATCATCTTAAACTATGTTGACAGAGATTCTCGACTAACAATCCCGATGTTCGATCTTCGTTCTATTAGCCTGACAGCAGAGGCAAAAGGCCAGGTACGATTTAAATTAGTTACATGAAACAGAGATGATGTTTAACTAACAACGGATCGATTTAGATACAAACTTTTACAAACTAATGATTAAGTTTACATCAATCTTAAAGTAATGCTATTAAGAGCACGATGGTCGATAAAACCCATGTTAATAGTTTGCAGCCGTGGCGTAATCTATAGTTTAACTAGCCAGGAATATTCTTTAAAAGCAAGAAAACAACTGACATTATTAACAGTAAGTAAATAAATGATAAGATATAAAGAAACATTACAAATATTTCGAGTTCTTACTAAAGAACATTAACATCAAGAGCACCAAATTCCCATACACATTTCTGGTATCATTAACCTTTCTGTGTGAATGCATTCAACTGTAAAATGCGCTACATCGCGAAAAACGGACGCGTTCTTTATTTTTCCGTACGATTGAGATTGCTTAATTACCTTGAACTATTTGCCAGCGTCAAGACAACAGCCAACAGCACCCAGACATACTTGTACACACTGAAGCGATGGTCCACAAAATCAGCTACCGCTTTCCGATGCTGATGAACTCGTTAATGTTCGCATTTAGCATCATTAGAGGGAACGAAGTTCCAGCATAATCCGTTTGCATCCCGGCGATTACGGTGTCTGCAGTTTTCCACGATAGGGTTTTATTTTTTTTGTGTTTTAATCCCATCCACAACTGGTTAGTTATAGTAGTCTTCCCTTTTGTTATACGTGTATGAGGTTACATTTTTCGATTTGTTCTTTGGTACTGTTTTAACCGACCCGTTTTGCTTACCCCATCCGTTTTCTAGCATCGTTTTGTGACATCCTCCCATGGTGGCTCAATTTATGTGTCCCTTTTCATGACTCTGTGTGTGTGTGTTGTGTCCACACGAACAATTCAAGTCCGGAACCGTTGGGGATGAGAATTTGGAAGGATAATAAAACCGAAAAGCCACACAAACCGGAGTCAAAACGCTAATGGTAAACGAAAGCTAGAAAACGGCAACTAAGACAACAAGCAAACAAACAAACAAACAGACAAGACAAACAAACAAACAAGCAAAACGAACGGATAAATAAACAGACACACCGAGCAAGAGTGGAGACCGATGCACAAATTAGCATCGTTGGTGGCCTCCGGCCCTCGGGATGACTCGGTGACTTGGATACTAAATTTCGGTAGTTTTCGCGCACCAGGTGTGAGTGCCCATTATGGTATTCTGCTCCCCGGTTCGGAACATGAACCACTTGACCTCGAACCCCCGCTCCCGTCACATGTGTATGTGAAAGAAAATGGTCATTTTAGGTTGGGTGTTTGTTGAAAGTGGTTGTGCTTTTGGGTCGAAAGCAAGCGCCTTTTGGTTTGTACGAATGGACCCACTCCATTCGAACTGCAAACTGAGAGGCTTAACGAGTGGACCCCATTTATACAGGCGTAAAATCAACCGAAAAACTTCAGACGCGTCATAATGGGATAAGTTTTAATGCGATAGCGAGCGTAGGTTTTTCTATTACCGAGAAGTGTAGTGTTCCTCGGCGAAAGAGCGCACCCCACGCAAACGCATCTCGACAAAGGGGATGGTAGACATTGTGAAGTACAAACTCCACTCCTTCCCGAACACCTTCCATTTGAAGAACAGCACCAACAAAAAAAAACACAGCAAAACGGAGCAAAGTACTTCTCAGCCGCTCTTGGAGTTGGCAGATTTGCAATTAAAACTGCTCGAAAATCACTTCCTCGCTCGACCGAGAAACATCACCAGCATCAGTCGGTCGGTGGTCGATGGTGTTCGTTATCACTTTCCGAAAGTGGCAAACCAGGAGTAGTTTATGTTGCTTTGCCTCATCGTCGTCGTCGTTAGTCGTTTCGGCTGACGTAGCCCCAGCGAAGCTTTTGTTGATGCATTAGAAATGAGCTGTTGCCGTTGCGTTTTGCACACCCCTTTTGGCGTGGTTTGTAGCGATGCCGTTTCAGTGCCAGTGCGGATGGTGGTCCACCACCCAGAACCAACTGCATCACGGGGGGAATGGATAGGAAAATTCAATTAAAATAAATGATGAGTTGGCTCCGAGATGACGTGAGCAAGTGAATGATACATGCTTTCACGGGGAAGATGGAACCGGTTGGCCGGAGACGGTGGAGCCGATGAAGATAGTGCGGGGAAATGGGATGGGGGAAAAAAAGCCCTGAAGGACAACACGTCAAACGTTGGGAATGGTGCCATCGCCGAGACCCATTGCCTGCGCACGCCAACGTTTGCAAGTAATTACGTATTCATCCAGTTGTAGTTTGTAAAGGACACGCGGACTCGCGAGGACAGTGGTGGGACGCAAAGGATCGCGACATGATTATCCGCTGTACAGCGTGTTGATAATCATTTCGCGATCTACTTTGAAGCTGTGCGCGCTAATGCGAATATAATCGACAGCCTTGGGAGCGTCAATGTGCACAGTCCGCACAAAGTGTACCAAAGCTTGTTTTTTTTTTTGGAAAAATTTGAAGTTATTTATCTCATGCTATTTATATTGTTTAAATTCTGGAAAATTTCTTATTTTTTAATGCAAAAAACTTCATTAACAAAACTAAAAACGTTCATTATTTAATTTTACTGCAAGCAAAGGCTTACAACGACGCGAAGCATATTTTTAGCCATTCCAATCTGATAAACCAGCTGGCCACCGGTCTTGCAAGTGTCGGAAGAAAATCACAGTGCCTCACGGCCATTACCGAACCGTTCCAAGGTGCCAACAGTGATTGATGCAATAAAGAACGCTAATCCAATTTGTTTCCCATTTTTCGCACTTCCATTTCGGTGCTCATGTTCACCGGTCACACCTACCCGGCCCATCGTCCACCATTTGCCGATTGAATCCTTCGTGGTTCCTTTGCGCTTAAGAATTCCAGCCAAGTCTACCAGAGACTTTTCTCTTACGGGGCAAGCTGAACAACGGAACATAAAAAAAGTGAAACACTCGAAAGAAAAATGCTTTTCAATGCCCTACCGCGCTTGGCTCCATTGGCGTCAATTTAATTGAAATTAACCCACACAGCACAGCGATGAAAAAAGAAAGCAAAAAAAAAAGACAGACGAGAACTGCATCGTTTCGGGGCCGTGTTTTAGCGCAACCGGGTGCTTCCTTCCGGTTGCTTCTTTATTATCGCTGCATTCCGTCGGATTTCAATTTTAATTACTGGCATTATTATTCCAATCTCGCATTCGTCAGACGGTAAAGTGTGTGTTTGTGTCTGTGCACCCAGTGGATGGGGATTAAAATAATAATAACAATAATTGAAAGTGAGTGAGTGCCGGACTGGAGTCGGTGGGCATGATGAAATGAGAAGCGAAACACTCTTTTCTGCCCGTTGTTTCAACGCAGTGCTTCAATCCACTGGGCAAAGGATTGAATTTCCCGGGTACCGTATCAAATGGCACGACTTTGCGCAAAGGAAAAGCGTATGGATTACACTAAATATTC
This sequence comes from Anopheles marshallii, assembly GCF_943734725.1. NCBI lineage: Eukaryota > Metazoa > Arthropoda > Insecta > Diptera > Culicidae > Anopheles > Anopheles marshallii. The sequence goes on from NC_071327.1 coordinate 54,213,181, forward strand.
AAAACGATTCTCATCACGGCGATCAACAATGAAAATAATCTTTTTTTTTGCAGTATGCACATTAAGCGAGCAGAAAGAAGGAAAAACAATTCCCGCTGCTGGAAATGTTTTACTAATGCTTTCAATTATTGCGCGCATGAAATAGCGAAATTAAAGTTGAAAGTCGCAAGATGTTTGGAGGGTTTTCTTGAAGGCTAGGATCTTATGAAAGTTTGCTAATATTTGAACTCAATACTTTAACAATTCATTAGCTACTCTAAATTTCTCGAAATCCTTTCTCGAGTAGAAAATTTTTAAGCATGCAATTTACACGTAGAGTTTGAAGACTTATAACCAGTTTTATATAATACATTCCAATGGTTTAGTAGTTATTCAAATAGTTCATTGAGAGGGAGATTCTTTTCATAACAATTGCGCAAATTGTGTGTAAAGTGTGAAAATACTCTATTCTTCACCGAATTGATGGTCATTAATCAAACTTCATCTCATTAATTTTTGTGGTTAAAAAATTCTACTGTAGAAATTCCATGAGTTTTTTATTTAAATTCTATTAAAGGTACCTCAAAACAATATTACAACATATTCTCTGTGGTCGGGATGTAGATGAACTCGGTAGATTTTATTACTCAATTTCACTCAAAAGTCTCCTTACGACCCTGGTTTGGCGGGCTCCTCTAAGGTAGAGCTTGATGTAAAGACTCATGTCTAATCATTCTGCATTGAACGCTCACCTTCAGCGTATAAACCTGGCCCCAACGAAGGTTTGCTTTTACGGTACAGGTCACCATGATAGACCTGCTCTGTTATAAACCATGTTCTGCGCGACAAGAAACCTGCCGTACACGAAAATTATTTGCAGATTCGCCAGAGAATACGGCTTAAATGTGTAAATCTATACCTTTCTTTCTCCTTAGTCTTCCAAGTGGTAAGAGTCATATCGTCTGTTTGTATTTATGTGAGTAGTGCTGCACATAGCGCAACGATGTACAACAGGCACGAAATGAAAGAGACTCCAGAATCCCGACGTACCATAAACAGAACTATGGTATACTATAAACCGAGTGAGCCCGGGATAAGGCAGTTTGGTAGGATGAATACTAACGAATTGAATGTTTGTAAATCTGAGTCGAGTCTTGGTTCGCCAATACGACATAGACCGTAATATATTACATTAATAAAAAAAAAATATTTCAAGTCTTCAAAATTCTACGCTCGGTCGTTTTAGTGTTAACAACAATAACATATTGACGTAATACGAAGGTCACTGAGCCACTGCATCAACAGGATGATGTTTGCTAACGTATGAGGAAACAACATTCCAACCTTTTTAAATGTTCTTTAGGGGATGTGTGCTCCGTTAAAAGTTATTTTGAGTACAATAACGGCTGCTTCTCTAACTTGATCTGAGCATCTCCTTCAAAATCCAGGAACTCAAACCAGGGTCGTGTTTCAGTCGTTAGACTACTGGCATCTGGTTGGACAGCGCTCTTACTTTCATCGCGCAAATCGATTCCGTGGTAAGTTGGAGCTTGGCGGACCCAGTGCTCGTGACTTTTATGATACCGTTTGCTTGAAATCCTTGTACTGCCCGCTGATCAGATCGATTCTGGAATATTGCTTAGAAGTCTGGTCATATCGATCGTATTCAGCGGGTGCAAAGATCGTTCATCAGGTTTGCTGTAGGGAAATCTCTCGGTGCACTGTCCTCCTCTCTGCCTCGGTATGAGTCCAGTTGTCTGTTGCCTGATCTTTACTTTCTGGAAGATCTCATATTCAATGCTCCTTTATGACCGCTATTGCTGCAATGCTCCGGATTTAATCTCCTCCATTCCTTGGTACATCTCTTCCCATGTTCTACGCAATCGTAAACCTGCGTCCATTCCAACTAGTCGAACTTCGGTTGGTCGTAAAATCCCTCTTATATCCGCAGTTTATGGCAGTTTAATTCGGTTTCCTTTTTGTTTGATTTCCATCTTAGTTTGTCCTCCTTTCGTGCTATTCTAGGATCCCCGCCTCAATATCATTCCTAGTGCTTGTCTAGGATTTAGTTTTCATGTTTTAGGATATAGCTTTATATATTATTATTATATCGCTATTCTTGTTTAAGTGCTCTTGGATTTATTTACTTAATCGAAAAAAATTATAGTAAATAACTAGTTGTTATAGTACATAGTTAATTTATTTCTTAATTCTTTCCTCAGCATGACGACTTATCACCGTATCGTCAGCCTTTGTAGCGAGTACAACGTGTTCTCAGGTAGTACGGAGCATAGTTTTGTAACAGTTTTAGCTTTCTTTGAATCTAATTGATTGACAATTTGAAGCAAAAGACAAGCCCCTTCACTTCGTTTAATTCTCAATTAACTCGTTTAATTTAATTCACCAAACATGTTTGCACTCTGTCGCCGTAGACAAGTTCCCGAGTTCTGCTTTCGATCAATTCCGCTGACACTTTCGTACCGAACAATACGTCGCTCTCCTCGGTGAAAAGGACGATAAAGAACGCACAGCGGAAAACAAACCCAAGTAAATGCCAATTTAAAATAGTTGAAATTAATTTGTTGCTCCGCCGAGCAAAACTTTGCCGACAACAAATCTATGCAACGCTCCACCACCCCGTAATCCTGACCTGGGTGGCTTCTTCCCGGGTGGTTTGGCACATTGCAACACATCAGTATTAACGAACGCAAAACCGACGCTCCAAAAAAAAAATGTCCCCGTATTCTGGGGGGTATTTCCCCCCCTCCTTTCCTTGCTTTCTTTTCCTTGGTGTGGAAAAACTCTGCAGACGCGTATTTCGTAACGAAACCGGGCGTAATGCATTTCCCTCCGCTAGCGCTGGTCCGACAGAGGTCGGAGATTGGTTTACGATTCTTTTCGCAAATTTGCATCCAAAATCGCGCCACCAACTTCGTCATTCGATCGAAACCGTTTGCTTTCTATAGTGCGCCACGGTCCCGAGTGTGTGTGTGTGGGCTAAAGGAACGTTTTCTTATCCAGTTTTCTGCACTCCACCGAGCAGGAATTGATCCCGGTGTGCGATCTTTTACGGCTTGGTGTGGCGTTTGTGTGTGTGTCTGTGTGCCCTGAATTGCATTGGTCCACAATTTATAGCACCGAATTCGAACGGAGACCACCGACCGAAGGAAAAAGAGCAACGTCTGGAGTTTTTCCACCCACTCACCTCCTTTTCCATTCCCGTACAGATGGCAAAACTTCTCACATGTGGTGTTTCTGCCCTTCGGGTGTCGGAGTGTCTATTTCGAGGCAGAAGTTAGCTAGCCGCACAAGGTGCCAGTGCACAAGAGTCATCATCTTGCCAGAGTGGAGTGGGTTCCCGCCTGAAAAGGTAGGGCTACACATTTCACGCTTTTAAAATGGCCCTCCGAGATGTGATAGTTTGCGTCTCGTGGTGGAAACCATTGTGATGTCTGCCGACAAGAGGATGGTAAGTTTGAAAGTTAGAATTTTATTGCCGTTGCCGAGCAGTGAGCTGTGAGCTGTGAGTGTAGCGAACCGCGGGTCATGCACTTGCACATGAACATTTGAACATTAGAAGTCCACTCTATGACCAACGTTTTACCACGTGGAATCAATCCTGCTGCCAATCAGTTCCATTTTCAATTCGCACTTCTCCTACAATACGATCCGCCTGACCGGCAATCAGTTTTTTAGTACTGGGAACCGTGCGTTTGCATGCAAACGCAAAGCCACACGCCTTCATCTTTGATAATTCGATAAAACAACTTCATCGCTTCGAGTGCAAAAGTGCAGAACGTAAATGTTAATAACGACGAAATCTTAAAACGGTTCTCTTAGCTGCCGCACCACACACACCCATGGCCTATAAAGCGTACGAAGGCCACCGATGCGCGCTGTGTCGGGTACGATTTATGGCTTAAGATGATCGTAAACTCCTTCGATGGTGAGTTTATGGTGGATTTTAATGCACGCTTCAGGGACTTTCTATGCGGAACGTACCGGTGCCTCTTGGCTTCAAAAAATCCTATCCGTTGGTTTATAGCACAGTTCTAAAGATCGAGGCACAATACTTAACCACGGAGTGGTGCAGCACAAACTTACCACAAAACGAGCAAGCGAAAACATTGCTCACATGGTAATGCTTGTGGCAAGGACGAATGGTGTGCAAAATTTTATATAGTTCACTTTATGTGTTAAAGGCAGAATATAACTTTTGAAACCACATTAAATAATGGTCTCTAACTTATAAATCGTTTCATTGCCGTATCAAAAGAAATATGTAAATATGTAAAACGAAGATGCATTTTTTATGCAATGCTTCTCCAAACTTCTAGAAACATTGAAGCTTATATTCAAACATGATATTCGCTAAAATACACTGAAGAAGCTGGTACAAAGAAATGTCAAATTTTGTACTTACTTTAGCTTATTAAAAAAGGACATTTTAGTCCAAAACAATTTTAGTAAATGACGAATAACACGGAGAAGTGAAGAAAGAATTTTGATTTGAGCACGTCAAATTTACATGAGAAAATTATCCTGTAATTACAAGCTATAAGAAATCATGCTTTTATTAAGAAACAACATCAAACTTTCCGATTAGAACAAAGCATACTTTATCACTAGATTTTTTTATTAAACTCTTTTTGCGTTACATCAACGAAAGCTTCTATCGTTAATTAATTTAACCATTTGATTGCATGAGCTTGTCATGTCGACATGTCATGTGTCATATCATTGTTTTTGACTTATTTTTTTTTAATTTTACATTCTTCTGTTCAAGTCTTCTACAAAGACTTCTATCAAGAGTTAAACTGAAAAACTCGAACAAATGACCTTTTATGTAATATATTTAAAGGACAAAGTTATGAAGGTAATCATGGTTATATTTTTACAGCGCAGTATTTATAAATTTCGCGATGAACAACTAATTTATCTGGTTTACAAAAAGCTCTAAACTTCAAAAATATGTCATAAAGTAAAATATCTGATCTTTTTTTAACATGCTTAATATCAATTTCCCCAACTCGTAAGTCAATATGTCGGATATATCTACTTCATCACAATTGTTGATGTAATTAAATCATTCCAATCAAATTTGATTCATAACATTGAGCCACGCACAAGGTCCGAGAATTGATCGGCTCTTTGCAATAATTTTTCATCTGTTTCATTTCATCCCTCGAATTTCTAACCCCTTAACCTGATTGAATAATCAACAAGATCGTAGAACATTTGCATCTTTACACGAAAATAGTAAATGTTCCCAAAATCATCATTATGTACTGAAATGTTGTCCTATTACTTGTTATTTTTAAAATGCATTTTGTTCAAAAGAAATACTGATTCACCAAAGCTATCTTTTCTGTTATCTTAAATGGTTTCTGGGACCAATCGAGATTAAAGATGACGCTTTCGTACATTAGCTTGCTAACTAAAGTGGAAAATAAATGTGTTCATTTTCACCCAGTAAAGCACAGCACAGACTATCCCAGACGGCCTTCTTCAAAACACTACTTCATTTATTATCATCTACCACACCGATACACGCTGACCTTTTTACGACCTCAACATTTTTCAAAAGTCGTAATAATTGCGTGCAACGCACTCACTGAGGAGCAGAGCGTTACTTAAATTTAATCCCCAACGCTTTGCGATACTAGTATAATGTTTGATTTATTTTTCATTAATCTAAAAGCACTACGGCTTGCAACAATCGTTTGGAACTCATCGTTGTCTGGCGGGACGCTAAAGCAACTTCTCCTGCTCCTGCTACGTGCCACCGCCCGGTCTCCAACGGGCCCGACGGGCCCTACAAAACAACGACAAAACAAAACCCCCCAAAAAAAAAACCTTCATCCCCCTCAAAAAACGAAACAAAACCACCACCAGCAGAGCATTAGATAGAGGAAAGCAAAAAACAAGAACAAACAGTCATCAACCTTCAGAGATTCTCCGATTGGTGGTCCGGGTCCGTACGGTTAAACCCTCGCTGGCCGAACGCAAAACCCCAGCCTTTCCTTGGCATTCTGAGCATAGAAGCCGTTGATCGCGCGTGTGTGTGTGCCGTGTGCTGTACTATCCATAAGATTTCCCTTCGACGCGTCGCTAAACAACAACGCGACGACAACGCAAACGCAACGCCAACCGTCACGTAAACGCGGTGGGGTCGAATATCAGCCAGCGGCCGTACCGTTGACATTGTTATGTGCCATGCTCTTGGGCAGGGCAGCACGAGACTCACAGCCACACAAACACTGGCACAACGGCACGGTGGCCCCGGTGGAAGTGGTACACAAATCGGTTGAAGAAAAAGACGTCGATGCGGCGGGATTTTGTTTCGAGTCCACCACACACGTGTAGAATAATCGAGCAAAATGCGCTGACGATATATACAGTGCGCACAGTACGGTGCAAAATTTAGTACTAGAGAGTTTATTAGAAAAAATCGTAAAGATTCTTTACAAAATGAGAAGACTTCATAAAGAAGTGTTACTATTTAATCTGAAAATTGAAGTACAAGGAAGAATGTATTCTATTATTTAAATATAACTACACTACTTTTAGTAATATGTCGTTGAACCAGTATTACAAAAATATTGCAAAATAATAATGATAAATAGAAAATAAAAAAATATCCATCCGAATAACTTGGAATTCAAATAAAGTAACAGATTTTTCTGTTGATTTGTTTATTTTTCTTTCTTTTTATTTGCCAAAGAGGCCGTTCTTTGGCAGAGATCTATTTTTGTTGAAGGTATTTAAAAGTTTCATTCAGAATTTTATTACCGTTGGAAAATTTAAAATTAATTACAATGAACCAAAGATGTCAATAGTTTTTTAACAATGTGGATAAATTGAAATCGAATATCTCTTCCACAAAAAGTATCAGTCAACAATGATGGCGATTTCTTTTTCGTTCACCACTGTACACGTGAAATTCATCGTCTCGCTTGCCTAGCAACCAGGCAACCACCACCCAGTACGGAGCACTAACACCGGAAGAAATCTCTAACAACACACCCAGGCGACCGAATTTCCATTATTCCACCCTTACCGACCCAGCTTTCCCCTTCCACCAACACTTCTCATCACTCACAAGGCGGTCTTTGTCTTCCCACTCGCACGCGCACACACACACACATCGTATCAAGCAGGCGAGACGCTTCGTTAAAAGAAGGTAATTTGATACGCATTCACGTACCTTCACCATCAACAACAACCCCATCCCACCGCCGACTAACGAGAGGCTGCGCCCTTTCGCAATAGGGCGCAATACCGCTTGCTTGCAGCGGTGAGTTTTTGCGCACACGGTTCCTTCATCTCATTGCATTCAACTCACGCTCACTCGATCGTCACCCATCAGCGTCGCCTGCTGAGAAGCGGTTCGGGATTGATTGTCGTTTCTTCCGTGCGTTAACGGTGCGCGATTTATAATGATTTAACGTGCGAATTCGTACGTGACGCCAGCCCTGCTGGTTGACTTGACTTTGGCGCGCACCAAAACTTGAGTGCAACCCAAAGCAAAATCGCAAAAAAACATGGATCACTGGTGCAATCACGCACGCAATCTTGCTATCAACGCCCGCTGAAACTGGAGCGTTTGCAATGCGAGAAGCGATCGCGAGATATTCGCACGGCGCACTCCAACCTGCAACGGCGGCCAGGTGCGAAGTGATGACGCGAGCTGATGCTCGTTTACTTAAAGATTGCCATTGTTGTTATCGTACCCGTGGCAGACGGGTTTGCCGGTGGCGGCAAAAACACAAACGGAAAACACCAATCCCGCAAGGAATCGAATCGGAAGTTAGCATCGTTGGTGAAACAGACAAAAGGCACCCGTGCTCGAGCGCATTGAAAGGGGTTTCGTGCGGCAAAAACACGTGTGCATCGTTGAAAAATCGGTACTCAGAATGCGATTACATACGCGAACTTGAGGATTTATCGCGTTTTTCGACGGTTCAGCAAAACACACAGATACACGGTTGGAATGCGAAATGAAACATTCCCGGCAGGGAGAAGACGTAGTGAAACGGTGATTAAATTTTATTCAATTGGAACGTAACATGCGAAATCAAATGTTTATCCAATGTAGTGTGTTGGATGTAGTAACACTTTGTATCTACGCTGTAGAATCCTTGGTGAATAATATAGAAAGATTCTAAATGCAACGATATGGAAAACAAAAGGAAGTTACGATGTTTGAAATGGATAAAGTAGTAAGACAGTGATGAAAGATTCCATCTAGCAATAATATTATCATACTGAAATCGAAATCTAAATGGCAATAAAGCTAAGCTGTTATGGATAAGTTCACTTCAGCCATAAAGCAACTTAACCTTAAAAAAAAGTTCTGTAGATAGTGGACAAAACTTATAAACGATTCACTTTGTTTCAGAATTTAGGCTGATCAGGTTCCTTTTAGATCCTCAAGAGGATTCCGATTTATTCTTTTATTCTTCGCTAGAACAGCCAGGCTTCTTTATACAACCTAACCGAAGAGTCAGTCATTGCTATGGTGTTCCCAATCATTACTAATAGAGGGGGCTGTGAAGTTTTATCCACCTCTGATAACATTAACCACTAGGCTCCTACGGTCCAAAGTTGTAAGATCTTCAAACGCTGATAAAGACATGATCATAGAAACGTTTTAAGATGTGAAGAACTTCGAAAACCCGAATAACCAACGAAACTCCGATAATCCGAGATCCGAGACACTAAATTTGGTAGGGGACATCGTTGCCGGTGGTTTTAGGTGGTTTGCACTACGATTTTGAAGGACCAAATGAATTAAAGACAAAATAAGTCCTGAGGATTTTGGATTTTCCTTGTGATTCATGAATCTGTTAAGAAGACTTATTCATATGAATCTTTAGTGATAAGTCATTCAAATCAAGAGTCGGCTCTCGAAGATTCTTTAATCTTACGAGATTCATGGATTTTCAAACATTCAAGAATTCTCAATGATTCATGCATCATCAGAGCGTCATGAATCCTAGTTCGTTAACGTATAAATAAATATTTGAATAGTACTCTTCGTTTACAAGAGTTTACAGTATCAATCTGGTAGAATAAGTTAAAAAGATAGACAAAAATATGTTCTGCTAATTCATACAGACTACTAAAATCATTTGATTAACAAAAAGTATAGACCAACGAACATGTTTCCGAAGAGATTAATGAAGCTGTGAGTGTTGCGTGCGTGCAACCAGTGCTTCCAACTAAAAAGGCGACTAACAATAACTTCGTTTAACACTTATTCAAATCTCAAACCTATCGTTTAGAGTGTAGCGGAGTTTAATAATCTTTCCAGGAGTTTCAGTTGAAAAGCCCTTGGCGAATATTTCTCGGTTTGGTCGATCGTTGCACATGATCCTTTTTTAGCAGCGAGCGCCATCTAGCGTAAAACGCATCGCTGTCCAGTATTAAATCGAACCGTTGCTCGCTACAATCAAAGTCCGACGATTCAGGAATCTCTTAGGTTTCTGGGATCTATGTAGATTCATGAATCTCCCTCTCACGACCCGAAGATCAAATCACGTCCATGTCTATTTCGGTTGCTACAATCTGAGAGGACTCAAAGTTCCCTACAATTTTCCATGTCCAAGTTACACAAAGACTAAACGATGATCAAGGCTCTAAATTCCACTAAAATTTTCTCATGAGGAATGCAAATCCCCTTACATAAAGAATTTGACGTAAGTTTTCGTACCCGAAATCGACTAATATTCTTTCCTCTTTGTATAGTAGCATCTGCTAAAGTTTCCAACATCACGTTTACCACAGCGCGTAGATTGGCCAAAGCACAAACTTAAACACACTCATACAAATACCTACAGTACAGCACCACACACAAGCACACACAGGCGAAGATTTATCCAACCCCCATTATGTGGGAAGAGCTACATCCATTTGCCAAACCCGGATGACGAAAATTGCCGATACCAATAACGATAACCGTACGAGCATGGTATTTATTTTTATCATTATGTCCCCAATGGGGGCAGCCGCCAGATATGCATCCGCAACGGAGCGAGGCAGGGTCGAGCGTTCGAGAGCGGGGACAGAAAATCATTATTTTGACCATAATTTCATTAATTTCCATTTCGACCACAGCCAAACGTGCAACCCGAACCGAACCTCTGAAGTTACCGTCCGGTGCTTTTATAATCGCTCGCCGGGCGGACACTGTGCAACTGGGGACACGGTGGGGGGGTGGGTTGTTTTTCTGATGCGATAGATTTTATAGTTTAGATTAGGTGCCGAGAGTCGGTGCGCACTACGCGATCGATTTTAGGAGCGAACATTTGCAGCCCCAGATTACAATTAACTGCATCCGGTGGCATGTAGTATCGGAGTTAATGTGCTTGTCAACGTGGCTGTAATTAAAGATTTTGGAATGTATTTTCACTTTTAACGACATCAAAGACTGTAATTAAATGCAACATACAGCCCATCCGTCCTGCTTGCCAGAAAATCCCTCGGGCAAGCCAATGTCCGGTTCCTTGGCCATCGCCTCTCGATGCGATAATTTGCAAGATATCTCTCTTCCTGCCATCAAAAACACGGCTGCCCCAAACTCGGCACACGATTTAAATTCATTTGAATAAACACCGAAATTGAAGATATATTTTATAGCAACACGCCCTGCCCTGGTGGCTTGGCGCAGCTTGGCGCCCCTCCCGAAAAAGCCGAACCGAACGGATCTCCCTAAACTTTTGGTCTTTTGGCCCTTTCAACAACAAAGCTCAGCAAAACAAAACAAAAAAAATACCGACTCGAAACAGGTTCGCATCTCATCCGTCCAAGCCAGTTGGCCAGTTCTTTTGCACCTTCTGCGCGCTCGTGACCACCACCAGCGTTCGTGGCCAGCGTGAATTTGCATGAATAATTTTCATCCATTTGCGAAGGTTTTTGCGTGCGGACTTGTCTAAAAGCACGAACGGGCAAAGTCTGGTGAACAGTGCCCGGAGTTCCGGTCGAGGTCTCGGGTGCCTAGATCGGGTCGAACCTTCCTGGACGTTGGATGCCGGACGACGGTTTTGCTTGGCGGACTGGCAAAGAAGCATCACACAATTGCCTTCTTCTGCTGGTACGGATGAGATCGAGTGAGTGAGATTTTACTGCAGTCATAAACCATTGCCGAACCCTTGGTCCTGGTGCCGTTTTCCCTGTATTGGCCATTCCGTGTGCCGCTTTGTGGGACCGCTCGGGGAGTCAAATATTTGACACAGCTTCTGACCATTTTCGGCGCGACTGGCCCGAACGCTACAGGCCGGGCCGGCATCACACATCGGGGATGGGAGTTGCTTAGTTGTGAACCGATCCGTTGCTATCTGACCGTTTGCAGACGCTGTGGAGCATGTGGAACGCCAAAAGCCTTACCCGGGCGCTTTGGGAAGGTTTCCTTCGTTTGAATGTCATTTTTCCTGGCACGTCTTTGCCCACTTGCCATCCCTCGTTGCACACAGGTGAAAAATATGTTTAAAGTAGTCGGAATGCATGAATATTATTAATTTTCATTTAAATTTGCTTAATGAAGGGCCCGAAAGCGAAAGAATCGAAATGAGGAAGCTAAGCAAAATTTAATTAAAACTTAATGTAAATCTTAAAAGTAGATAAAACAAGATGTCTAGTTAACCAAATACGTCAGAAATACTGGAAAACTTTATAAAATAACCGAAAATAAAGCAATAAACATAACAATTAGATAAGTGTGCAGCCAGATTAACATCACCAACAACCAAAAGCACACAAACAAAACAGTACGCAACGTGTGAAACTAATCTCGGCACTGGAAGATATTTGTCCAATCGTGATTCGCTGCCGTGTGACTTACGCTCGCAAAGAATCCCAGGATCATTGCCACACATGAAACGGACATCCATACCCACACCTCACACCGGGGAGACACTGGAACGTTCCACCCGAAAAAAGGGCACTTCAAAGGCGACCCCCAAAACATTTCAGCGAGAGACATACAGAAGCGGATTAGAAAGACGTGAGTGTGTGCGGTTGGACAAGAAAATTGCTGCTAAAAATTTCCGCTCAACAAAAACCTCAACTCAAACAAATGCCCCAGTGGTACTGCCGAAAGTGATTGTGTGTGGGTGTGTGTGTATGTTGGTTGGCCAAACGCGTTAACGGCCGCTTTAGTCTTTGCCGGTTTTCCGCTCCTGGCAGTGCAGCTGACGAGGGCGAGCTTGTCATTTGCATGCGTTCGTCTTCTCTCTCGGTCTTACTCGATCCTGTCGACAACAACGAGTTGGGAATTACACGTGGCAAAGGATTTGCCACAGATTCCCGAACGCAAAAAGGTCATCCCGTGGAGCGGTCCGGATCTGGGCACTGGACACTCTGGAGGGAAAATAAAATTCCACCTCCCACCCACAGCAAAACCCGCACCTTTACACTTCCTGTTCCGTGCCGGATGTTGTGTGACCGAATGGCCCGATCCGGGATAAGGGGGCCGTTTGTGTGTGTGTGTGTCCGTTTCCGCCCGTTTCGGGGGGGTCGGTCGGTGTCTGCTGGACTGTAGACGATATGATGTCCTGTCCGGGGTGTTGCTCCGTTGCAGAAGCCGTGAATTATGGGTCGCACCCGGGGAAAAACCCGAGCCCGAGTGCGCCCCGAGTCCCGTAAGGCACTGGCGGACGACGGCCGATATATGGTGTCCGTATTGCGTGCGATGGTCAAACCTGGAGGGCCTTTGGAGCAAGTGTGTGTGTGTGCATATGAAACGCATAAAAATAACGAGCATCACTTTACCACTTAGCTGCCAGTTGGCAGTAGCAGCATCAACGCACCGAAACCGAGGTGCACCGAGCCCGGACGAGCGAAGTGGACGGATTTTTCCTTCGGAGCAGAAAATGAAAAATTATTCGCCCCATTCGTGCGATGTCCTGGGGCGGGCGGGCAGGACCTTCGGTTGAGAAAGGTTGAGTTTTCGGGGTTGCACGCTTTTCTTGCTCAAGTTTCCCCGCGTACTTTTATCGCCCCGTTGCGGAGGGTGACTACGTTAGAAACCGTACTTTAAGCTGCTACGGAGGTTTTGGTTTTCAGTTTAGAGGAGTTTTTTTTTCGTTCTTCTCTTTTATTTATTTATGTTTCGTAGTTGAAGAAGGTTTATTCCGTTTTGTCTACTTGTCTGTTTTTTATTTCGATACCTTTTTTTCTGGTAAGAATTTTAATGCGTTATGGAAACTTTAATGTCACTTTAAAGAGATGCAACAAAAAGGACTATAAAACATGGGATTTTTTTCGTATTTTGTCCTTGTTAATTTTCTTTAGGATATAATTTATGTCCAGAATATTGAAAAATCCAATCAATTAACTAGTCCAACACGCTATCTGGGAGCTGTAGTTGCATCTTTTTCTTTAGAATAACAACACTCCAAAACTACACCACAGTTGACCGACTTAGGTCGCTTTGGGCAGTATTAACACTCAACTCCTTAACATTGGCTCAAATCATTGTCCACTCGTCTGAAATATAGCGAGGACATTATGTTTTTTCGTGAAGTTTCCGTATTTTTGCTTCCTTTTGTATGCAAACTTTTAGTCGGAAAGTGGATAGAATGTTACACATGGAGATTTCCTTTTTTTAACGAATTGTAGCGAATTTTCATATGTAACGAACTTCGTATGAACGAACAAAAGAGATGGTAAGTAAATAAGAATAGATTTCTGCCAAAAATTAGGTTCGGTGCGCTATAAACACTAAAGTATGGTAGAAATATTTTAAGACAATAGGAAGACTGACCGCTGCTGAAGACAGACTTGGGTACAAGTTTGCAGTAACGTTTAACACACTTCTACAATTAGAATTATAGACTAATAGTAAGTAAACGACTCGGAGCAAAGAGCCATACAGGGTTTTCGGGGATTATATTGACAAGTTCGAGATGTTGTTTTGTTTGGGCATATAATTGACTTGTTCGACAAGTTATTGAACTGCACAGAAGATGATTTTTTTTTCTCCTGAAGATACAACGACGAACCTTTCGCTACACAACTAGGCGTTTTATTGTACACTTCAAGCACTTTATTGATGCTTTTTATTGATGCTCCGACGCTGCTTCGCTCTTTACCTCTGTGTGTCCTCAATTACTCTTTGCATTTACGCCCTCCTTCACTTATCCCCGAACGTCGTACTTCGGAGACCCATTGATACGGGCTGTTTGGTCTTTTCATTTCTCGTCTCATTGATTTGACTTTCAACTCTCACTGTCCTCATTCCGTTCCCGTGTAATATAAATATTTCGCAGTGTAATATAACTTCACTGACACCATTTAATCATTTCCGTATTGAGTACACACGCGAACATGCTTTCCAAGTGCGATTAATAAACTTACCGACACAAAACCTCCACGTTGTGTCGATCATCCAGGCGATCGTTAGAAGCCTGGAAGAGGTTTCCCTTACTGGAGCCGTTGGACACATTGAGGCTTTACCTTGGGTACGGGGACACTCCATGGTCTTGAAATGAGAAGACGTTAGGATTGAGTTGGATAAGATCCAGCCTGACGGTAGAGTCTAAGTGGACTCATCAAACACTCCTATTCCGTGTGTCCGCTCAGACGTGAATGAGTCGCTTTATTTATATCCATAATTTAGCTGCTTCGTCTATTAATCGTCTTCCAGTTAATTATCGTTGCTACAATCATTTTGTTCGCTTCAAAATTGTCAAAGATGTTTATATTTGCATTTCCTGTTTATTTTTGATTGCGATGATTGAACAATTGATTCCTGCCGCAATGCTAAACAAAACAATATTTATGATTTCTCAATTATTACTTGCTGCTACACACGCATAAAATGTGTCACCTGATGTCGCGGTGCGATCGATTGCTGCGCATGCATAAAATGTGTCGCTTGTGTCGGACTGATCGGTCGCGGTGCGATCGGTTGCTATATTGATTATTGAAATTGCACTGCGGTCTATTGTTTAATGTGGTCTGATTGTCTAATGTGGTTTAATGAGGTCTAAATTGTTCAGCTTGAAAAATAAAATGTATAGCAGTTCTATTACACTCCCTTACGGTTCTCATTTCATTTCTAACCCTGGTCATTTAGTTTCTTACTTCATAACGTTTTTTCCTCGTTTATTTTCTGTTAATGTTTACTTTAAGATTAGATTTAGCACTTTGCATTAAGTATTTGTAGTACCTTTATCCACTAGACAGAGAGGCAGAGATATAAAATAAAATTAAACAAAAATATACTTTAACAAGTTTTTCAGATGATTTCAAACTGTACTTTGATTCTTTTCAAGTTAAAGTGGAATATGTAGTGCAGATATGGTACGTCCCGCGAAGTCCTTTTATTTAGCCCGTTAAGGAGCAGCGATAAGCAGCTGATAATCAAAACGGGATATCATTCATTATACCTTTCTACAATTTTGCAAGGTAAAAATGTTCTTCATTTCGGACATAACGAATGTGTCAGCCGAGAAAACATTGTGCCAAATCAATTTCAATTTGAACATGGCGCATAAATAATGTTCTTAGCAGAACAAACAACAAATATAATCCAAAAAGATGCAGAAAATGGGAAATATGTCACATTTTCCAGTACATATTCAACTTCAACTGGAAGATTAACCCAAAAAGAGTCCAACTATTTCACTGGAACTCAAAAGCCTGTAAAACATAAGCATTTCTCCTATCATTTGTAGATTTTAATAAGTCAAAATTCTAATGCCGATGTACCTGACGCGTCCTATGCGTCTCCTTCTTCTATATAGTCTGCTAGAACTTCAGTAATTATTTTGTAAATGAACCCCTCAACCACTTTTGCAGCTGTTTATTTTAGTGACATCATTCTGAAGATGTTCATATATTGTTTCGAGCGTAATAAGTAAATAATATTAGTATATAATTCTTAATTCTGGACAGTGCGGTAGTGTACTGGTAGCGGCGCCGGTCTCCACTCGACGAAACCGGTCCAAAATCCCATCCAGCTACGGGGAAATAATGCCAAATAAAGCCAGAAATGGCAGGACATACACCTTTTGAGGTTGTTCGATCAAGAAGAATTCATTATTAAACACAATTTAAACCCATCATTAATCTTATTACAATAAACGAAAAACAAAACAAAGTCTAAAAATAACATTAAAATAAAACCATAATTGTAGAAATAAATGTAAAAAAACACGTAAAGCTTCCGTTCTGGATCAACCCCGGAATGCAACAAGCACTGCTAGGCTGGAAAAAAAGGAAACTCCAGAAAGTGTTTTAATATGCTCAAATCGACTAAAAATAGTTTGCAATGCGTTTGATGCCGCAAATGAAAGCAAGGCGCAAATGTGAAAGACATTCATCGCGACCGGACGAAACACGCGCCGCAAAAAAAAATAGCTCCGGCACAGACAAATGTACGATTTTAACGGCAAACACGGACGGAAGTGCAACATTGACACAAAACTTTTTGGCCACCACGTGCACTCACACACACACACACGTAGCATGGCATGTGCCGGTGGTGCGGGTTGCTATCGATTTCGGGTGTCCAACCGCGCTCGCTTCCCGGACCGGTGTGTTTTTGTACGTGTGCGCGTGTTTTGTGTATGGGTGTGATGTGTTCCGAAAGCGACACTGTCCTGCTGTCCGGTGCCGGGTGAAAAATGTTTAATGATCAAAAAATTCAAATAACTTTCTCGCTTCACCCCAAACCTGGTGTGACACCCTCCCCTCCCCGGAAAACCTCACCAAATGGGGGATCAATGGTACCCGCGCGAGCTGATCGTGACGATGATGATGATGATGATGGTGCCGATGCTGCTGCAGTTGCTGATAATAAAAGTAGCAAAATGGCCAGAGTAACAAAGTCCCACAGACAGCCCAGTGACCACCGACAGCGGTGTGTCACAACGAAACCGAACGGGGTTTGAGAAGTGATATTATTATGTATTTGTTTTATACGCGTCGAGAATATGTGCAGCAAATAATGGCCAACCGGCACATAACGCCGGCGAACATGCAAAAGGCGTCTGCGTGTGCCCAACAACAACCGAAACACACACACACACACACACACACACACACACACACCACTTCTTTCGTACCGGCAAAATGGAAAAGTTCGAGGTATTGATCTTTGAGCCGGAATTAGGGGTGCAGTGAGGGGAGGCAGGGGGGGGGAGGGGACCAACTTTCCACCCCTTCCATCAACAGTTTTCCGGCGAGAAACAAAAAAGAGAAGCAACTTAACTCACCGTCTACACACACCACCGTGTTGGACCACGCTCTGCTCATGGGAAGGATACTTTTCGTCGGTTTCGTCGGTACTGTTCGAGAAAATGGCACACAAGTTTGGTGCTACACAAGCACACCCCGGTACATGCTTGCCAAGTGCTAAATAGAATTTTGATTCACGCCATACAAAGGCCCCCCACCCGTACCAGGTCCGTCGGACAGCGTATAGGGTGGATGGGGAACAAGAAGGGGGTTCTAAATCGATTTTTATCGAACATCAAACTGTCTGAACTCGATGGGGGCTTTGGTGTCAAATAATAATGAAGAATTTTTCCTTCAAACACACCGGAACACTCTCCTGCTGGAGAAGGAATGGCGCTCGCCAGAAGCGAACGGGGATTGGACTTTGACACATAAAGTATGAAACAATTTCAGTTGCCGTACCGTAAATGATGGTGAACGGTTTCGGGAAGGAACTGCCCGATTTAGGGAAGGAGAAGGAGTTCAATTTAGCCAACTAGCTTGCTTCAAATGTCCATTAATTTGATTCGATGGTACCGGAGCTTACTTTCTCCGTGGCCGGCATTTTGTTCCTTGCTTTGGAGCACATGAATCATGTTGGTTTTTGATAATGAAACTGCTCTTCATTAAGAAATAGAAGGATGCTTCCTATGCGATAGTTCTTCAATGGCCATAAAGCTAGTGGATTTCGATTAAAAAAATGCAAATTGCAAATGTATTATGGAATGGTTATTCTGAAAAAAGGAGCATTTTGATATCGATTTAGTGATGTAAAGCATGTTCAACTATCAACATCAGCAACTACCAATGAGATCTTCTCGCTACATTAGGGACAATAATGTCAGACCTCAGAGACTATCTTTGAAGAATGAACTACAAGTTAGCTGAGCTATTTTGCGGAGCGTACATCTAGATGGTGGTCAAGGCCAGTAGCATAAGAAGACTGGGGTCCATCAGCACAACGAACTCGTCGGCTGGATCAAGTGGAGCTATGGACTGCCGAGGGTGGAAGATTGCAGCCATGAATTGAATTTCATGGAAACGAATTGGTGTTCTGGCCATGTTAGCACAACTGTGCATGGACCAAAAAGAAGTAGAATGACCGATTTCATGATTCATACTTATTGATGACCTGATATATGATCACATTATTATAAAATGTTTATTGGAGTCTTTGGGATTCGCGCTTTATATCGCACGAAATCTCAGCCCAAAAATCGTTAAGTTATGCTTCTATTTTTTTTATTTTGAAGAAAAGTGAGGCTAAGACCTAATGTTTGTTGCCAGAAGAGAATGAATGATACGTTTACAGGGCGGAAAAGTCCCAATCATGACATTGAGCACTGCATGAGGTGGGAACACTACGGAGCCATGTATTACGAACTGCTGCCGAGAGGCCAAACTATCACCAAGGAACAATATAGAATGCAGCTAATTCGTATAAGATGCTCATTGAAGGAAAATTGACACGACTCTGGCAGAATTGTCACACATCAAATCAATACTCGCCCAAAGTCCCGATTCTTTCTTGGTCTTTTAAAAACATTAATTATTTATTTAATGGAATAATTTGCAAGAAATTTGTCAAAAAGTTATAGTTTATGATGAAGAATCCTGCGTATAAAAACTATGTGATAATGTTTCTCAGAGCGGTGGTATTTTGGTAACGGCGCCGGTCTTCACATGACAGGACCAGTCTAAAATCCGTTCCGGATCTATCTGGACCAATCTCCCATAAAAAGGGACTGACTATTCGGTTACGTGGTAAAATAAATCCAATATGCCAGAAATAGCTAATACCTACCTATTAGGTAGTTACGCCATGTAGAATGTTTCTCAATATATTCTCAGATTTATAGATTCAACTCGATTTAAGGACTCGTACAATTTCTTTCGCGAGATTGTCTAGACCACACATCAACAAAACAAGTTCCAATTCCAGACAGAAAAAAAACAATGAATTCTTTATAATTCACTAGAAAATCACGGATAGGATGTCCAGTCTTAGGTTTGTCAATAGTTCTGACATTAGACATCAGTAAAATTACTGCCCGCAGAACCAAAAACTCCGCGGGCGATCCGGTGGAATGATGGTAGACCGGGAAAGTCTTGACACGAACGTACCGGACCAAAATCCCGTTCCGACCAATCCGGAAAATTGGAATAAAACTCAAACAAGTCTATACAGCAGCTTGGTTTATGCAGAACATTTACAGAACTGTTTCAGCATACACATATACCTCTTCGATATGGAATCTTTCCAAAGTTGGCAAAAAACTCTGAGGTTGCATTAGTCGTTGACAATATGTGTTTGAGTGTTAATGTTTTTGAGAGATCCTGCTTGAATGTCGTAATGGATCTCCAATTGGATTGTTAATTAAATTAAAAAGATCTTCTCAATTTACAAGACATTACCACTACAAGCAACAGATGCTAGAAATTCTATTAATATTTTGATGAGGACAGGTTTGTACTTACAAATTTGTCTACAATTTGTTCAAACTATAAATAAACGCTTTCCATTGAAACAAGAAGTTCCACTTCTTTCCAAAATTCCGAAGATTATAATATAAAAACTCTGAAATAAGAAATTATAGTATGTATTACCATAAACATATTATTTTCATCAACCAAAACAGTACTAAAAGCAACGTTGTGGATGAAAATTTATAAGGGGTACTTGTGCTTGAAAGTTCAACATTTCCCTTAGTGCATTATTCAACGGCAATAATGATTCTAAAATACAAACTCACTTTTCCAATTTCACCCGAGCAAACTAAATTGTCGGCAACATCTTTCGCCGTTTGAAGGGGGAAACTGTGGCTACAAACAAACTTCCCCACACACCGACTTTCAATAACCATCATCACGGTTCGAACATGTTGGCGAGCAAAAAAAAAAAACCCCACCATTTCGAGCATCTTTCAAAACGAGCCAAAACTTTAAGACGCTAAACTTTAATATTAAAAAAGTATCGTCCCTCGCTTCGTGCCGATACAGTGGCGCTAAAGGTTTACAGTGTGAAGAAAGTTGTGGGCAATACCTTTCACCGTGAACGAACGCGGTGCGGGAGTCACGGTGGACGTCCACCACACTAACCGTGGTAAACTTCATTTTTCAAAGCTACAAAAGGAAAGCAAACCGAGCTGCTGGTCGCGTTGTCGGTGCTGCATATTTCTTTTCTAACTCTCGCTTACTTACTCAATACAGTTCTGCCTTTCTCCACGTTCCCCACATTATGCACGTTCCCGGTTCAGGTGATCCGAGATGCCGTCCTGGGGGGGCAACGTGAAAGGACAGTGTCGTAAACAATATTATTGAACGTACGGTCTTGCGGTGCGTTGGAAGTTTCGCAGGCTTACAGGCACTAGTCAAGTGGCTCAGCGCATCACTGAAGGTAATCACCGTTGCCCCTGATTACGCTGGTCAGCGTCGAAAGCGTGAAACGGCGTGCCCTGCGTCGTCGTGTCGTCGAACGCGAATCAATTCGCCGAACGCGAAAGCTGAAGACGATCCCCACGGCACACGATGAAGATGCTGCTGCTCTGATGGTTCTTCTCGGAAGTTCTTCAAGTTCCCGCTTGAATGAAACTGGCGAAACATGGCGAACATAATACTACGACCGACACACCGGGGGTATTACCGGCGTTCTCGAGTTCACTCGTTTATACCCACACCGTCCGGGGGTTGCCAGCAGAAGAGGTGGTTTGGTGGAATGTGGCAAAGCAAAGTATCCTTTCTAGGACGAAACTTCAAACGAGTTCCCTTCACGGGGCCAAGAGGACTTCCCGCGTGACGATGAAAGCGAAACCAGCAGAGTGGCAATGATGAAAAGAAAGCAAAAAATAGAAGGGACAAATGAAAAGGAACACAGCATTGCAAAGCGAGTGAGAAGGAAAAGAGCATAATATGCTGCGCCACTGCCGCTGCTGCTGCCGAGAGTGCACCACAAACTGGTGCGAAAATACCCGCAGCTGACCCCGGGCAGTGGTGAAATGGAAACCCGTTATTTGGTTGGTTTGGCGGCCGCTGCCATGGTCGCGGGGGTACGAGGGCAAAAAAAACGGGGAGTGAAAGGGCAAAGTGTGACGCACGCGCGCGTCCTTCAAACCCCGAGAGTGGACTGAAACCGAGGGGGGAGGGGGGGATGTGCAAAGGAAACACGCGGGGCATATTTTTGCATTCCACACCAGAAACATATTAAAAACGCAAGACGAATGCTTTAACGAGAAGCAACAAGAGCGAAACTGAAGATCTTCCTTGATGAGTGGCCTCACAGCCGGAAAAAAGGACCTTCCTAGGGCAATTAACAAAGGCCGCCGCCCGCCCTACCTGCGCAAGCACAGGGACGGGCAATTTAAATGGCAACCCAACAATAATAAAAGCACGTCCTTGCCTGGGACCAAACCGTGCTGGACATTCACTATGCTCTTTCTTTCCATCATGGGTCGACCCGGCGTACACTAAAAATCTGTTTTGCATTAATAACGTTTCTGTTTTTTTGTTTTACTGTTATAATATGTGCATTTATTTTATCTGACTCGAGAGCGCGTACAAAAGGTTCGCTTCGGTACCGTTAAATCCTCGCCGTGCCGTGTTTTGCCGGCGAGCGGGTGTGATTTATTTACAAAATTTGTACAGCTTATCATAAATAGGTGCGGCACGACACATGGGATGGTGGTGGTGTGGGGGTTTTTTTTTCGTTTGAAATGGCTATGCTAGACACACACACACACAGATACGGATGCCGTGTCTTAGTCGGTAATAGTATACAGAGAAATCGTTCAGGTCCGTATCGGACTGGCGACACCGTGAATCGGATTCCGATTCACTCCCTTCTACATGCTATAACAATTATTCCTTACTCTAAACATTTGTTTCACATACAAACGACTACAAGTTGTTGCTTTCATCCAGCTTAAATGACTCGCTGATTAGTCACGATGTACTTTATCTACACATACATAAGGGCGTACCGCACGCTCATGTCTGTAATGGCTGCAGAAAGTGAGATAAATAATAAGTCCATCAACGGAGGGAAATATTATTTACATTTTATACTACTAAAACAAGACAAAAAAACGTAAGGAAAATGCAAATAAATCGATCATAATAACGACTTAAAGGTATTTCATATTCATTCCTCTCAATTTCATACATAATTCATTCCACGAGTGAACAATAATAAGATGAATAATAAATATGGATATAAAAAAAAGATAAAATGGAAGTAACATAATGGAACGATAATAACAAAAACAACAGTTTGCAGCTTACCTTCGGGTAAAATCTGCAAGAGCTTGTTTTGATTGTTGTTCTGCTTCTATTCGCTAACTCGTGTCCTTCAGATGGATAAGTTCCTTCTCTACCGCTCTACAGTTCAATCGTTGTTTTCATGTGAAAATTTTCAGTTCATTTGTTTCTCCCTTTTCTTCATTTGTTCGCATAGTTTCATTCTCTTTTCTGTATTTTTTTCTTCTTTTCTGCTCTCCTTAGCTCTGTTTTCTTATTGCTTCTATACTTTTCAGCCATTAACCTAGCCTTTAGTTCCTATACATTTGAAAGTTCAAGATATGATTATATGTTTTGTGGCAGAGGCGCGCATGTGCAGTCCTCTCCTTTTGTAGTTGTTGCAATTTCTACTGGAAAATTAACTTTACAACATACAAAACCCAAACACGCATATACACAAGGTTTGCGAAAGGGATAAAATTTACGGAGCACAAAACAGAAACGGTACACAGTAACAGTTCCATTATCCTCGATCGCACTAGCAAAGGTGTCTCGAAAACAAGAGAAAGCGCTGATATCTTGACATCAAGCAATATTGTTATGGGACGACCTACTGTCGCACAAAGAGGCTAGTTTACTCATTCCAAGGCAATAATATTGATGATTCATTGTAGTGTATGCTCGTATCTAAAACCATTTTCTTGCTATTTACAGACCAAAATAAAACCTTTTCTGCTTCCAAACTCCATTAAAACAAGATCATAGCGCAAATGCAAAAGCGTTCATAGTAGTGGGCTTTGCGACAGGTAGGTAGGTGGGGCGTATGCTCTTTGTTGTGTGGGTATACAGTTGTGATAACTCTAGGAGCAACTGCAACTTACAGGGTTTTACACTTTAGTTTTGACTGGCAGCACACATTTTTTGACGCGCCGCACTCAATTTCTTGTCGCCGGCACATATTTTTGATTACAAGCACCGAATTTTTGAACGGGAGCATTTAATTTTATCAGCCCGATTCTTGAAAGCTTTTAGGCCGCATGTTTATAACCCCCTTGTGAAAGATTGGTTTGAGTTTGAAGCACTTGTTTATATGCAAAATTGTTTGTTTTTTTGGTTACTTGATAATTTTTTGGGCAAAATATATTTAATAAACTATGAGAAAATTTATAAAACATATATTGGGTTACGTATTTGAAGTATTATGCCCAAATCCCTCAAATTGTATGTATGCAACAGATTTGTTTAAATGTGCAGTGGTGGATCCTTGGAGATAAACCTATGTCAATGGGATTGGTTCAACCTAGCTGCCAAATTGTGCTAACCGACAGAATCGCGGCAGATTTGAAATCTTCTCGAGAGTTATTCACGGACAACGGTGTAAAAATTTCGCAAAACTGAATATATTTGCACATAATACTGCTGCTGCTAACAATAGTGTTGTGTGTAATTAGACAGGTACGTAATTGTTCGTTCGAAACTTAGAGAATCTGTTCACCCACGATCTTGTTTACAGGTATCAAAACGTGTTACACTTTTGCAACACATGAAGCTACGCATTCAAAAGAGGTAATGTATATTTTATCCTTGCAATACAACAAGGAAATAATTCTGTTTACATGATAATCCTACAGCAAACATGGATACATCGGAGGCTGTACCTCGACGCCGTAACAAAACTACGTCTGACGTAGATAGAAACCGTGTTGTTACAGCGTACGAAAATGGTGCATCTGGCAAAGAAATAGCAGAAATGCTCAATATTAATCGAGGAACAGTGTACCATATTATAAAGAAGTACCAAAAGACTTGGGAGGTTGCTGCTGCAAAACGTGGAGGTAAACGTCCTAAGCTCTTGTCAGATGATGCAGTAAATAGCATTCGCTTGTGGATAGACAACGACTGCACATTAACATTGAAAGTGTTGGCGGACATGGTGTTTAACCAATACGGCGTGCGTGTCAGTACGACAACAATTGCACGACAAATACAAAACAAATAGAACAAAGCATAAAATAAATGTTGTAACGATTGAAAATAAACCAAACATATTAATTGGAAGCACACAATGAACTTAAAGAAAATGAATACGATTTCAAACTGCAGATCATGTGTTGCAAAAGTGTAACACGTTTTGATACCTGTGTGATACCTGTAAACAAGATCGTGGGTGAACAGATTCTCTAAGTTTCGAACGAACAATTACGTACCTGTCTAATTACACACAACACTATTGTTAGCAGCAGCAGTATTATGTGCGAATATATTCAGTTTTGCGAAATTTTTACACCGTTGTCCGTGAATAACTCTCGAGAAGATTTCAAATCTGCCGCGATTCTGTCGGTTAGCACAATTTGGCAGCTAGGTTGAACCAATCCCATTGACATAGGTTTATCTCCAAGGATCCACCACTGCACATTTAAACAAATCTGTTGCATACATACAATTTGAGGGATTTGGGCATAATACTTCAAATACGTAACCCAATATATGTTTTATAAATTTTCTCATAGTTTATTAAATATATTTTGCCCAAAAAATTATCAAGTAACCAAAAAAACAAACAATTTTGCATATAAACAAGTGCTTCAAACTCAAACCAATCTTTCACAATGGGGTTATAAACATGCGGCCTAAAAGCTTTCAAGAATCGGGCTGATAAAATTAAATGCTCCCGTTCAAAAATTCGGTGCTTGTAATCAAAAATATGTGCCGGCGACAAGAAATTGAGTGCGGCGCGTCAAAAAATGTGTGCTGCCAGTCAAAACTAAAGTGTAAAACCCTGTATAAACATTCACAGTGTAACATTTAACAACGACAACTAGTCTAATACATTTAGCTTATTTCTAACCTCAACTTCGCATACAACACACTGGAATTTGAAATTTCTCATACTTCACTTCACCTTCGCTCTTTACATCCTTTCTTCTCATCTAGCTTTAAAATGGTGTGGCTTTCCTTTCAATCTTGTTTTCTTTTCATTTTTGTTTCGTTTGTTTTCAGTCTCATTAAATCGATTATTCCTTTGCAAAGCGTTTGTTGCAATTATATGCCTTTAAAAGTATGTTTTTTACCTATGGCTGTAAAGCTTGTTCTCTAGACCGTGTGATAAAGAAAGGAAATGAAAGAAAGAGAAAGGTTCTTCCACACGCTTCTCTCATTTCCCACCTCTCTCTGCCACTGTCAACAAGCACTCTACAGCTCGATCAGCATTACTCAGGAAGAGTTGCGTGATGCCGGATTGGGACCACCGCCACCGAAGCCCCTATTAGAGGGACCTCCGCCACCGGAGCCTCCTGATCCATTACCACCGTTCGTGCTGCCACCTCTGCCGTTAGATACCGTAGAGCCAGCAGGAATAGCGGTGACGGTGAGCGAATTCTGGGACACAGCGTTACGGGCCGTGTTCATGGGCGATGCCGTGATTGTGACCGAGTCCGAACCGTTCGGTATATTCAGGTGCGAGTTATTACTCAGCTGTGCATACTGGTGGTGCAAACTGTACGGGTTATACATGGAGTTCAGTATAAACTGCCGGGCTAATTGGCTGTTAAGCATCTGCGACAGTGCAGCCTGCTGTGGGTTGCTGTAGGGAAGTGGACGGGACGATGGCGCTGAAGATGTTGCCGGACCCTGCGGGTGCAGGGTGATAAAGTCGGAGGAACTACTAATAACCTTCGATCCGCCACCGTTTGCCGATGCGGGAGAGGAAACCGAAGAGGACTTCAATGGCACCAAAGTTGTCGAATTGTTCGTTGGGACAATCTTACGCCGCGGAACAGTGCCCGATGTGAATGTGGTGGACGCACCGACCGGTGGCTTCTTCGACGGTGTACCACCGGACGTACCGATTGCGGCGAACATAGGGCCCATGCTTGCCATCGATGGTAAATGGGATGGGGGTGTTTTAGACTTCGGCTGATGATAACCTCCAACAGCTGTCGGTGACCGATGGATCGGCGGGGACATAGCCATCCGTCCATTGGCGAACGATTGTTGCGATGGTTTCGGTGCGATCGGAACGATTGATTTGGATTGTGTGGTAGGGGGAGGCATCATTCTAGATGTCCCAGAAGGTGAAACAGAGGAACTCAATGGTTTTGGAGCGATGGGACCTGCGCCAAGACTGACTCCTTTCGGTATTAGATCCACCTCGCGGTAGTTGTTCAACTTCAGCAAACCGTTCTCGTGTACAGTAGCATTGGGATTCTTGAGCTTGTTGTTGGTGGCCGGATTAGCAGAAACCTTGGGAGAGTTTGGCTTTGATACAGAGGGCAAAGTAGGGGGTTTTGCCTGAGACGACTTGATCTTACCACCCTCCGACGAGCTCTGCTTTTCGATCAGGTCGTAGATCTTGCGCTGAATCGCGTCCACCGGAGTGCCGTTCGAGGATGCAGCAGAGGGTGAAGAAGTCTTTGCTGGCACACTGTTGGCCACACTGTACGTCGGGTTCATGGGTGGTGTCGATTTGCGTGCCATCTGCGCAACGGTTGTGGTGGGTAAATTGCCCGAAGCACCGGTACCCACTTTGGACGATGGCGGAGTTCGACGATCTTGCTTCGATCCGGTATTGGGATTCATTGGAAATTTCACCTCCGTAATTGGAACATCAGGCAGCGCCCGGATCTCGATGAAATTGTTCTTCAGCTGCTTGTTCACATTCTTGATCCGTGCCGCATCGTCCTCTTCAGTGGCTAATGTCACCGATAGCCCGTCCGGTATGCCCGAGGGGAATTTATCCAACGGGTTCGGCGCTTGTTTCTCCGGTGGCTGAAGCTTCTTTTCCTCCGCATCGGGACTGAGCGCTGATGCAGGCCGTTTGTTGGTGCTTGAAATGGTTATGCTGGTGGAAGGACCTGTCTGATC
This sequence comes from Anopheles marshallii, assembly GCF_943734725.1. Lineage (NCBI taxonomy): Eukaryota > Metazoa > Arthropoda > Insecta > Diptera > Culicidae > Anopheles > Anopheles marshallii. Next base: position 54,240,478 of record NC_071327.1, read on the forward strand.
CTTCGACTGTGGTGGAGATGGTGACGACGCAGGTATGGTAATAGTAGTCGATGGTGGTGACGTACTACCAGCCATGCGGTCGTTCAGCATGTTCTGAAGATGATTGTTGTACGCGAGCGGATTAGCGTACTTGAACTGCTTCGGCGAGAAGTTAAGGTTGGGATTGTACTGCGGTGAGTCGGGTGAATAGCTGGGCGAGTTAGACGAGTACGATGGGATCGGCGTTCTGGAACCGGCAGCAGCCGCCTTGCTGTTCAGCAGTGCGTAATTCAAGTAGTTTAGTGGCCGTCCCTTGGTACCCTGCCCCGGTGGACCTCCTGCTGTCGACGAGGTGCCAGAAGTCTTCGTCGATGATGTAACGGAGAGCGTTGTGGTCGGCTTTGGAGGAACTTTGTTTGGGACCGCAAAGTTAGTCGCGTCCGTCGCTCTAGCTGGAATGGTTGGCTGTTCCACCGATGTCGGCGGTCCATAGATCTTGACGTTTTTCTTCAGATCCTCCGGACGTAGTTTGCTGATTTCGGTATCACGCGGAATAGGAGGAGTTTGTGGTACCGGAGGTAGGATGTTGATCGATGGGTTGCTTTGGGCACGCTTCAGTTCAAGTGGCTTTTGAAGCTTGCTCGCTCCGGTAGCGACACTGTGAGTGGTCGCATTGGAAGGAACGGTCCCGTTGCTGAGCTGCTGAGGAGCAGAATTCGTAGCGCCAGTGTGTGTTGAAGTTGGCAGCTTTGTTGGAGTCGTTGGCTTCCGAACTGGCGCATGTGGTACCAATTGTGAAGATGGTGTCTTCGGCGTTGAAGACTTTACCGACGTGCTCGACGGTTTGGTAGGTGGTAGGGCCGGTTTCAGCGGAATCGGTGCTGGCAGTACCTGCTGCGAAGGCTTCACCGCGGGAATGTTGTTTGCCGACACGATCGGTGGTGGTGGCGGTGGTGTCTTGAATACGAATGGTCGCGGAGAATCACGCTTGGGCGGGGGCGTCGAATGTGACTCCGTCTTACTCGGGGCTGGTAGCAACGGTGGTGACAGCTGGCGGGATGAAGCGACCGTGGAAGGAGCCAGTGGTGGAACCTTTGGCTTGAGAAAAATCGGTGGTACGATATGTTCCGAGGGTGAGCGAATGTTTTCCGCCACCGTTTTCTCGACGATTGCCTTCATTTCGTCATCGGAAAGCTTTGGCTTCTTGGAGCCGGATCGGGTTGCACCACCGGCCGCATCCTTTGCCTTTCGCTTCACTTGCGTAGTGTTTCCATTGGGTGTGGTTGTCGTATTTGCTGTAGGCGCTGTACTGGCGGCAGTTGGGGAGACACTGGACGTGGGAGATTTCTTTGATGATGATACGGTTTCCACTGGCGAGGGAGAAATGCTAGCACCCTTCGTTGGTGAACATTGTTCCGCCTTGATGGGTGTCAGATCGAACGAGTTCAGGAACTGTGACTTCTCATCCTCGAACTTTCGCTTCGGTGGGGGAGGTGTCGGTGGAGATGGTGGCAGGGGTGGCGGTGATGGTGTCATGCTTTTATCGGTTTTTCTTGGCACACCAAACTTCAGGGTCGATGTAGCCATGTCCGGACTACGCTGATCGATCTTCAACACAATCGGATGATGATGTTTGCTGTCCTCTGGACTGCTGTTATTGCTACTGCTGCTGCTGCTACTGCCACTCTTCGGTGACTTTATCTTCAACTTGCGGTACGATGAAGACGAACCCGAACCGTTCTTGGAAGAATGCAATCGCTTTGAATCTCGCTCCGACTCTTGCAGCCCCTGGGTAATGTTCGAACTCAACTCAACCTTATAAGGGACGACGGCCAGCTGCTGATGCTGCTTCTTGGCACTCTTGCCCTCGCGCTTGCTGCTCATCAACCCCATGTCCTTGATCTTCTCGAACTTAATCTTGAGCTCACGGGAGTTTTCTTTCATCTGCTGCAGCGTAGCTAGCGCATCAGTCCGTTTGCGCTTTGTTTTCTCCGGCTTGTGTGACTTCGTGCCCTCGACGGAGGCACCGGGTGATGAGTAAGTATTACCCAGCGATTCATCCGGTTGTGGACTCTGGAGGAAACTCACGTACTTGTTCTTATTCAGGCCAATCTTTAACTTGATCGATTCATTCTTTCGTGCTGGAGTTGGAGTTGCCGGAGATCCGGCAGTTGATGGCGATGTCTGCGTTACGGGACTAGCCGCTGGCTTGGGCAACTCCTCCACAGTTTTGGTAATATTTTCCGTACGACGATGATGATTGTCACTGCTACAGCTGCTATTGGAACTGTTGTCACTCTCGTTTGCCGTCACCTCCGACACTAGCCGCTCGAGATGCACATTTTCCTTATCGTCCTCGTCGTCCACAGCCGTAGTCCGTTGTTTTCCAGCACTGACGAGACTGGGCGAGCGACGCAGCGGTACCTCCGGCAACTCGACCGGATTCGATTCTGTCGTACGAATACGGTAGTAGTACTTCATGGGAGCGTCCTGCGAAGTGCACAGAGAACAACAACAAACCCCATAGGGAAGGTGACCATTGAGACCCATTCTTAAACGTGCTGGTGGTGAATGAAACATATAAATTCCGAATCAAACAGCCAAACTTACCCTCTTCCAGGTGTAAATGTATGCCACGTCCATCAGCGTGTAGTAGTCGGGAAGGATGATCGTCTTCACCTTGTACATAATCTCGACGCAAAACTGCCGTTCCGAGATGCCGTACTTGTAGATGATGAACTTTTTGAGCAACCCGATCGAAAAGATGGCCGGACAGAGCAGATACTTTGCCTTCAGTAGCTCCTCATTATCCTCCGCCAGCTCTCTGCGAAAAGAAACCAAACAAACAAACATGCATCTGATGAATAAATCCACTTCCACTGGGTTATGATATTCTTAATATAATTGTTGGCGAATTTGTGGACAATCTTCTCGCATTTTGCAACTCCCAATCTTCCTTTCTCAAACAATGTTTGTACGTTATGGCTGTACAATAGTCGGAACCAGTCAGATGCTATTTCTAATTTCCTTCTCCTACACTAACACCCGTGCATTGCGAGTCGTCGCTAGAGGAAACTGGCGATATAAATTATCGTCGGCAATAATTTTCGCGTTTTCCAGACATTCCACAGCACCGGCGAAAACGCTCTAGAATCTTCCGGCGGAAAGATGTCTAACAGGGGAGGGTGCTGCTCGCCTTTAAGCAACCAAACCTCGTGGACAGTTGCGCACGTACACTCCCTGTTCCGATCTTTCTCTTGGTGTCCGTCCCTTTCGCACAACGCGTCTAAGTGTGCTGGGTGAGAAAATTTTCGGGTAAATGTTCATTCCGGAAGGTTTATCTTGGGGTGGGAGCGCACCACAGGCTCTCACTCTTTCCCTCCATCGTTGTCGAAGACATTTAGGACTTGTGCACAGCGGTGGCAGGAGCAGGCGAGTGCGGTGGCTAATAGTTATTGTCGATCCGGAATAGCTGGCTAGTGGGATAGTCTTCTCCTTTTGCATCCGGTGCGCCATCACCCTGCCTCCATCTCACGACCGGGGAGTGATTCATTGGTATTTACCGAACGTGAAGAGGAAACTCAAATTAAGGAAAATACCGTGTTGAAGACACGTCCACGTCTAGGGTCCGTGTCTATGCTTGTTCGCTTCAGGTCGTCGAGGACGCCACTACAAAGAACAACACCCCAACCATCAAAAGCGTGTGAACGATTCCATCTTAAGAGCGAACCCGAACGAAGGCTAACAAGAATCTAGCTGCCTCGGGAAGCGAATCCGGACCGAATGCGAAAACCGGACGGGGCTGCTGTGTGTCTGATTGCGAGGCGTCCTTGCAATCGGTCGACAGTTCGAATCCTGCTCTAAAATATCGATTCGATCGCACACCAACGGTGCTCGGGTTTGAAGGATGCATTTGCGAGGCGAATAAAAATACGATACACTTCCGAAAAAAGAAACCCCCCCCGGAAGGGAAACTCTGGAATGGAGTCGGCAACGTCGTTAACCCCACACTCTTGTATCCGTTGCTGATCACGGGAGCTCAATTGCGATGTAATCAAAATAATCAAACAATCCAACATGGACGGTTGGTTCCCGTCGGGGCCAGCATTTTCTTTTGGCTATATTTTTATCAATTTCTCGTCCAGTTTCTTGTCGTGCTAGGCGAAACCGTTACCCCACCGGGAGACAATCGCTCATGAATTATTCGATTTCTTTATCGCTTCTAAGACGGGGGGAATGATGAAACGTGCCTGAGGATGAATTAAATACACAATTATACGACCGAAAGTGAGGCGAGATAAGCTCGTATCCATTTCATTTTCTTTGGAAATGGTGATCAACGATCCAAAGATTATGCTTTGACGGTAGAGAGAAAAACCGTAAGATCCTAAAATTATATAAATCCTTCCAGAGAGCTTCCTCTAGCACAACCGAATCTCAACATTAGTTTCGTACGAAATGAAATTAACTCCACAAGGATACGTGTAAGTCTCTGCCACCCCCCCGGGGGGGTGAATGCCACAAAGCAGAACGTGACATTGCCGTCGAACGAGGATATCCCTTCTCTTCTGTTGCACAAACACAAAAATTAATGATATGAAAATTGATTCTCAAGCTGTTTTGACGTGCGCTTCCTCAGTTTCTTTTCGCTTTGTAGGAGCGAAGAAGCGCATATCGACGGTTCCACAAATGGATGGAAAATCATTAGAGCTGGTGGAAAAGAGAGGGTAGAGAAATGCGCCATAGCGACTCGGTGTACTTACTTTTCCGCGTACTCTAGCGATAGTGAGATCTTCTCGTTCGGGCTGAAGATGAGATACTCGGTGTCCTCGCCCCGTTGCTCCGGCGTTGCAATGGCGGCCATTTCCGGGTGCTGCCGGTAGAAGGCACGCCGCCGGCGCAGCTCATTTTCGTACAGTCCCGGCACCAGCTTGTACACGATCGCCTGCAGCGTTGCATCCGGTCTGGAGAAAGGAAGGAGAAAAACACACGGGAGTGAGAAACTTATGCCAAACGGTAACACCGCGGTACACGTCGAAGGGTACGGAGAGGTGGAGAACGGATCAGAAGGGGTCATTTCCAATCTCAGCGCACCCATTTCTTCGTGGACGGGTGATGGTGATGACGCGATGCGGTTGACACACGGATGAAGATGATGATGATTCGTCGTCTTTTGCTTGCAAGCACCACTAATAAGAAGAGTTTTGGGCTGCATTCTGCACCACCGCGGCCCCTCCATTTCCCAGGGATTTGTGCACCGAAATGGAACGGAAACGGATTTATACGAGGTCCCAACCCAAAAAAAAAAAAAAGGATTCCCTGGCGTTGAACGACAAACGGTACCCAACCAAAGAGAGATAAACGAGACCTCGTCCTTCTCTAACGGGCGTATTCTCCTCATCCACCATTTCGTGCGAGGCGAGATACGGAAGGAACGAAATTAAGAAGTTTTTCCAACCCATTTTCCCAACCACCTTCCCTAAACAGGCCTTCTTTTGCCTTGCGTTATTGTCCTTTAAAGGGGAAGCGAGAAGAATTTGACCAAAATCTGACATCCGACATCAGACGTGATGCTGCCGAGTGGAGACCGGGAACAGGCAGTGCATCCCCCCCCACCGGCGTGTGTAACTGTGTAAGCCTTTCGCCACAAGCAAACAGGGAAAAGAAGCAGCAAAAAAAAACACACACTCACTCGGCAAAGATTGGAGCCAAAACCCAAGGAAACTAATTACAGTAGTGGAATAATGAGACTGTGGGGAGCACTAAAAACCATCCTAACGTCAACAGCTCTTCTTCTTCCCTTGGACCTTCTTTTTTCCTATCCCTTTTTTATCCGTGTCTCTGATTGCAGGAAGAAGATCTGCAGGATATAGAACACGGCAGGAGATACCCGGGAATTGCGTTTGCTCTTGCACCCGAAAATTGCACCACATTAAAACAGACCTCATAAAACATGGGTTTCATGTCCCTGCAGCGGCCAACTTTTTGACAAATTAAATATCACCCTTCGACTGCTGCAGGAGACTCGGAGGGAATTTTCGGGAAGTTGACTTTCTTCGGGGAAGCCTTTATTTCTGCAATGAATGGACGAACAAAACTTCAAAGCGGGTGGTTATTTTTCTTTTGCCTAACTTTAAGTTGAAAAGTTGATCATTTGCAAAGGAGCTTGAGTGTGTGTGTGAGTGTTTGGTTTCGTTACTTGTGAAATAAGATAAGCACGAAATTAGTTTCGAGAAATGACGGCTTCATTCAGCTTAACTGTCCAATTATGAATATCTCTGCTCTAATGCACGTTGTGCGCTCTTTACCTTTCTAATTTAAACTTTTTTGGCGAATGAATAAGAAAATAAAACGCTAACGCGATAGCTAACAACCGGAATCAAACCAACTCTCGAAATCACCCCCCAACGTATGAGTCTCTGCCTTAAACGTCATCGTGCAGGAGTCGAATGTTCAATTAAAAATTTATCCACGTAACGTCCAAAAACGCAATCATACGCATCGCGTACCGGTTGTGGTGGAACTCATCCATCATCGAACCCTCGGTAAGCAACAGCATAATACGAGTAGGGTACAACACCTGTACTCGGAGCGATGCGAGGAGTTGCCTACATTTCTGTCCAATTTCCAACCAATCGGGAGGTTTTGTAACTCCTGTTGGATTTCTTCGGCACCATCAGTCAACAGAAATCCGACTCCTGGAGAGTGAAGTCGCGGAAGAAATTTACCCCCGCATCACCACATTGGACCATTCTGTAACGGCCCACACAAAAAGGGTACTAAACATCAATTTCGCTGCTTGGAAGGATACTGACATCGATAAGTTGCATCGAGCTGCGCACGATCGTCACACCAAGTTGATGACCTCGTGGATTTGTGGAGTTGTAGATAGACCACCGTATACCCGTACCGAATACGAAAACCCCCCCCCCTTGGTTGGTCGATTTATTCTCCATCCGCTGACAACACGCTACGATGACACTGACAACAGAACGCTGTGAGGCCGTTCGCTGGTCCCCGTAGGCGCACATACACACCGACACCATGGTGAAGAGGGACCAATATCCCCCCCTCCCAAGGGACACCTTTACATTGGGCGAGGTGTGGGCTACCATATCTGTCCACCAGGATGGATCAGCCAGCACCGAACATTGTTTCGATGTTTCCCATTTGTTTTCCTCGCGCCACTGTTTGTTATTTCCTTTTTTTTTTAATTTCCACGATAAGGACACCCTACTGACATAGAGCTCCGCTCCACAACACTAACCGACGATTCCATGCCTCAGAACGGAGGTCACATCCAATTATGATCGTGTTCCATACGCGCAAAAACCGGTCCAGTAGTTTTTTGTTCAGTATTTTCTTTTAAACCTTGTCCCTCTCTTTCTCTCTCTCTCTTTTTTTTACTAAAACCGGAGTGCCAGAAGCGAATGCCACAGTTGCTAAAAAAGAACCAGCGAAACTCCCACCCCGACGGTAACTGATATGTGTGTCCGTTCCGGTGGAATTTATGGTGCACACACCAGAACCGACCGAACTCGCGACCAGCGTCCCCCGGTGAAATGGTCGGATTCATCTCTCGTCGACAGACACTGGGCACACACAGGGAGACACACACAGTGATAACAACAAAGACACTCGCGAAAAAGGAGTCGCGGTGGTGTACCGGTACAGAAGGATGGAAGACGAGCCGACGATGGTCCTCCCAATAAAGGAGGTGCATTTCTTCCAACCCATGCCACGATCCTCTTGCCAGACTGTCGCTCCTCACCGATGGTACGGTTCTGATGGTGATAAAATTCCCGATTTCTTTTCGCCACAACCCAAACCAGAAGACTCACCCCTTGTTCTGCTGGGAGTCCCAGCCATTCCCAGTTAACTTTCGGTTGGGAAAAACTTTCCAACCAATGCACCGCGACAAGCTAGTGGTACGAAGAGTCCATGAGAACGAACCATTTTCCCGCTTATCCTTGTACGCTGCTGGATTGCCGTTTTTACCACTTACCTAGCACAACTCTGGGGAATGCTTCTTTTTAAAATGTTAATTAGAAAAAAAAAACGATCCTTTTGCCTTACACCCGCGAAACTGAAGGGACTTTTCCGCAGACAAAGACACACGGTGGAAGCTTTTCTTTTATCACCGAATTTGTCCCATCCGGTGGAAAATATTAATCTAAAGCAGGAGAGCAGCGCTGTGCAACTAACCTTCCGGGGACTACTACTACTACTACTGCTACTGCCACGGTAGTAGACAGGACTAAGTCCCGCTGCCACTCTTCGTGACATAATGCGATGTGTCTCGCGACAATTAGCGACAAAAGGGGGAAAAATGAGGTTTAAAGAGCCAACGACGAGGACGACGACGATGACACAAAAAATAAAATAAATCCTTTACAACAATACAGAATGATGGATCGCGGGATATAGAAACGTCTGGACTTTTGAAAAGCACCTAGCGCACGGTGAGATAAAGGGCGGACATTTGAAAAAAGGGGGAAAAAATACAAATTATTAACATTTTAGTTAGTCTAAGTTAGTTAGACGAGACAATGATGATGTACGTAGTGAACATTGGAACTTCAAAACTACCAACTATCAAAAGCAATTAAAAAAATCAACTGTGGGATGTTGTTCTAGAGATGGACAGAATCCTGTAGATATTGAATTATTTTTTATGTAACTATGATACATTCAACAATACAGTGGATCGCCGATTATCCAGGTACCATTTAACCGAGCTGTCTGATTATCCGGTCGGCAATGACAGTTCCAAAGGAAATTTGACATATTCCCTGTAACATCGTTCATAGGAGAAATAAAAGATCTAATTATATAACATAAAAAGAGCCCCTCAAATTCTAAAAAAAACAACAACTACAGTTTCTTTTTCAAAATTAAAACACACAAGAAAACAAATTCTACAACAAAAAAAGCTCTACCCATGATACATTGTCCGTGTTATCCGATTATCCGGCAACCGTCGAGTCCCGATGAGCACGGATAATAAGCGGCACACTGTATGTGAATGATTTTTATATTATGTGTAGTCAATTTTTGGCCTTAGATAAATATTTTTTTCAAATATGGTATACTGTACATAAAACTTTTCTATGGACTTTCTTTCAAGATACATTTATAGTAAATGAAATCCATGATCCATAACATTTTTAAAGATATTTCATAATATAGCAAAATGTCCACGCTTCTGTGATGCACTATCCCACAATGCAGCGGGCGCTATTGTCACATCCAGTTTCTACTCCGAGTTTCAAAACCTGTTATTATTCGTTGTTTTTTTTTTGTTATTGTTTTATGAAATGTTTAAACTCGCCCCCACCCATCATAAAATGGGATGGGGGTGGGGTCCATCTCACATCGCGCCATGTTCACCGGGCTTATGCGCGGTGAAAATTTGCATAGAAATGAGTGCCGCCCGCCCGCTTTAAAAGCATAACACACTACACAACACCAAGGGTAAATAATTTATATTTTGCTTCCTAATGAACTTTAATGGGATGGTTAAAGAGGGACATCATCTAGGTGTGGGTACATTTAATTTCAGGTATTATTGAGGTCGCTTTCCTTAGGAAAACATACAACTCTAGTGCTGGATGTGCTTAAACAAATGCCGGTTGAAAAGGTAGTTCTTCAAGAAAGCTGCTGACACCAATGATCCGAGCACTAATTGGGGACAGCAACTGTAATAAAAGTGCTCCACCACAGTGCAGGACATAATAACCGATCGAGGCTCGATGGTTTGCAAAGGCAACCAATAAATCATTGGCTGGGTGCAATTGCACAGCAAGGAGGAATCCGCCGGGTCGCATGGAAAGTTCGTCGACGTTTCACTTTTACGATGACACCATAAGACACACCATTCTTCCTGCAGGTCTCGGCCATGAAGTTCATGTTTACCAAGCCATTTTCCAGTGTCGCTTTCAGCAATTCTTCTATTTAAGTGCCAGTTTTGAACTGACGAATTACAACGAGCGTGAACAAATGGATTGTGTGTGGGGAGCAAAATCGGCTGCAAAACAGCACCAGCGACAAATGAAGGCACATTTGGAAGCTCCCAAATAATTAGTGCCAGAGAAAACCGAGAAAAAAGCAGCGAATAATAAAAGCGAACAACACATTTTATTGCACACCTTGAACCTGGAGGAGAGGAATTTAAAATTCATGTTCAACTTCGGTTGATCGACACGAGAAGACGATGATCATCGTAATGTGCCACACATATTCAAAATGTGTTAAACATTTATAACAAAAAAAAAGCGAAAACATCTCACCCCAAATAATCTCCCGTTGTGCAAAAATATGACCCTTTATAGCTCTTTACAACCAACCGGCAAGACATGCTCACGGACAGAGTGGCGTGTTACGCCGTGTTGCAAAAATAGAATTTTGGAAGTTAGAATATTGGAGAGTTAGACACAATCTCTCTAGAGGGCCCCAGCGAGTGACCGGCGGGCCGGGAGAAATAACATCCAAACATATGGACGCCGGACGTCATCTCGCGCCCGTTTGACCCACACGCGTTTCAATGTTCGAAACTAAACCCCTTGCACTAAATCCACCCCCCGTCCTGTCATCCCTCCCAGCATCATCATCATCGTCGTCGTCGTCGTTGGCCGTCGTCGCCAGTAGTTGGATTTTATTGATTTTTTTGTCTACAGCCTCTGTTGTTCCGTTTGGCCCACACCAAGCACAGTGCCCACACCAACCAAAAGCGAACCGTTCGCCATCCATCCTGTCCTCACAGTGCGCGAGCTAAGGGTTAGGAGAGAGCCGGCAGTGGGGATGAATTCGCGGCTGTTAGTTTGCCCCGGTTCACGATGCTGCTGCACAGCCAGTTTAACCATAAAATGCAATTGTGCATTGCTCCATTTCTTTCACTCTCTATCTCACTCTCTCTTTCTCTCCTTCCCGTTCGAGCAGTCAAACAAACATACCGAAAATAGCTGTTGTCGAAGGAAGGAAACTGCCGGACTGTGGAGGTGGGACTTGGTAAAGCGGTAGGTGAAAGATTGAGAATCGGCATAGAGAGGCCACTAAACGAGGGAGGGAGGGAGGAGGTGATGTTTGGGAGCATAACACACACACAGAGAGAGTCAGGCAGATGTAGGCAAACTTCTACCAAAATAAACCATTAAACAACAACAGCAACAACAACAACTACAAAAAAACGGGCACATACAGGAAGCAACTCCGGATTGAGCTCCGGCGATTCGTTTTTGCAGCCGTGCAAAACCGTGTTTTATGGCGAGTGGCAGCAAGGACTGTTTTTTATCCGGTTGTATCCGTTCCTGTTGTTTCGTTGTGTACGAAAGGAAGGGGGATTTTTTTTATGTTTGCTGTATTCGCTCCTCCTTTTTTATATTGTTCTGTCCTTCTCCTTCTCCACCCGACCGGACCAGGGCTCGGAGCTCCGAACGGATCCACATACCCACTCACCAAACCGAAAACCGAAGAGATGGAGATCTGGGATTTTCGATTTCATTCCAAGTCCTGCGATGTGAATGAATTCCGGGCGAAAGAACGCGTGTGGGAGTGTTTGGAGGCGCGTGGAACACACAGAAGAGATGAAGGTAATCCGGCACTTCGATGGGGTAAAGGGGAAAGAACCACCCCGGGTGGGGATGGGGTCGAGAATCGGAATCGTATTGCGGGCGCAATTGAAACATGATTATGCTCTCTGGACTCTGGGACGCTTTTTCCCAGTGCGCTCTTGTGCCATTACTGATACTGATGGCTATTACCGCCCATCCCCTCCATTCGTGTACGTACCCGCGCGCCACATCCCCAACGGGTGACGATTGGGTCGGTATTTTCGATGTTATTTTTTCCCCGGTTTTCCACCCGTACGTTTGTGTCTGTGTGTGTTTGTGTGTGGGTCCGTCCGGCCGCATCCGATCCGGATGGATGTGCGATTTCCGATGCGATTAAAGTGCAAGTGGAACACAAACCGGTGTTCCGCGAAGGGAGGGGGGAGGTGAGTGGAGAAGGTGGTGGAGGGGGAGCTTTCAATGAAAGAACACACCGGATAAAGCGGACAAACTGAGCCTCCGGGCGGTACCCGAACACGGTTCGAAAGTGGATCTCCTGCCGAAAGTACTGGGCAAGTCTATTGGCAGGACTCGCTCAACCAATCAGCTCTTCTTCTACCACCCTTCCCACCCTGGAACACTGTCCGACTCCCGCCGACCGAACGCACCACGGCTGATGGATTTAAAAGGACGAGAATCAGTATTTTTGCCAAACTCGTTTTTTTTTTTTGTTTGCTTGGGTTTTAAATATAATCTTGTGTTTTGAGTTTTGGTTTCCCTTTAGAAGCACCAAAAAAAACACACAAAAGCATCGAAATTTCATACAAAAATGAAAATAAAAACAAACAAAACAAATAAGCAAAACAAAACCAGCTCGTTCCGCTAGAATGTCGAAAGCGCAACAAGGCAATTTAAAGCAAGCAAAAAGAAAGGAACGAAAAATAGACAAGCAAACAGAAGAACAAAACAACAGGCAACACACATGCAAACAAAAAGAAAAAGCGGCCATGCAAAAAATTTGGCAAATGGGATTTTTTTGTTGCAACACACGTACTATTTATATTCATCATAACAGGGAATATTTCAGCAGGATATTAATAATTGAAGAAGCTGCGTACGAACGCCACATGACTGTTTCATTATGATTACGTGCGATGTGCGTGTGTGTGATTTTTTTTTCATTTATCGCCCACTTTTGTTTCTTTTAGTCGCGTATCACCATGCAAGCGCACGAGCAAAATTCGCCTTTCGCGACCAAAAAAGGGACAAAAACATTAAACTTACCAACCAACCCCCCCACACACACCGTGAATAAACTGGCCAAAGCTTGCTGTCAAAAATGAACCACTTGCAATCAATTGATGAATTTCGCCTTCTCCTTTTATGTTTCGCTTTCCCATCATCTCTCCGTGCGTAAAAGATGAAACACACATCGACAGCAGAGAGGAAGGACGTAGGAAATAAAACGTAAATTTCATCCCATTTGATGAACGTTTGAACAGAGTCAGGCGCAAAAAAAAAAACACAAGCGGCCGTGTGCTGCTTACTACCTTTCTGGCCGAATCTGCTTGAAGGATATCATGATTAATGCATGATTGAATGAGTTGTCAGCTTTCGGCCGTTGTTTTGGTTGCTTTCCTTTCCACTTTTTTTTCTACTCCGCTACGCCAAACTCCATCCGGCAACTCTTTGCGAGAGCCGGAAAGGAAATGGAACTGTGTATATGTCGATAGATTTGTTTCTTGCATCGGTTTTCCTTACCACGAGAGCCTTTCTACAGAACAAGGATATGGGGGAAAATGGATAAAAAATATTTGAATTCAATTTCAACCCAACGTGATATACCTTTACGCTAAGGGCTAGGGCTACATTGAAAGAAACAGAAGAGTGCAAAGAAGAACCCAAATTGTCACGTTTCTACTGCCGAGGGGTTGGTCCTGCAGACACTCTTCTATGGGACAGGCTTATATGAGCTCCTGACAAGAAGGCTTTAGGGACCCGGGGACCCCGAGACCCTCTTTCTTATCGAAAGCGGAATATGTTTTTATGTTCCTTCCATAAGGTCGCCTTTACACCGCTTAGAATTAATTTCAGCTGTAAGAAAGTGAGCTTAAGGGTCCGTATTCCCATTCTTCCTTTCTAACATTGTGCAACATTTTACAAATGTAAGGTTCACAGCTCACTTTGGATCAGTTAATTATTATAATCCGTCTTTTGCTGTTTTGTCACCACATAATTCATACTTAGTACAATTATACACCGGAATCTTTTCGATTTAAAGTTCATTTTAATTGCGTGTTAATGACAGTAAAGATGCTAAACTTTATGTTATTTAACATAATAAAATATGTAAGTCACCAAAATTAAAGACAATCAAAGTTGTTTAGTAAAATGTATAAGTAGATTGCGAAAATAATTCAAATAATAGTAAGCAAAAAAAACTTTATTGCAAACAGAATAGAAAAAAACCCAAATTAAGAACACGTCAATCAGATAGTATAAACAGACAGACAAATATAAACTGACAACTAATAAATTATAGCAAATTAATTATAGCAATGAACTATTGGGAATAAAGAGAAGTAATTCTAAAATTCAACGAATTACGTTCGCTTTTTACAAGCAAAACACAACAAAAATATCTCTTTCCATCGATCAGTGAATTTCCGGCGCATAGAATTCTTCATTCATGCGCTAACGGCTCAGCCCAACATTAAATGTCCAAATGTTCTTCCTACGCAAAATTTGTTTCCTTCTCACGTACCAACTTCTTTAGCCTGTCGTACAGATGGACGTGCAGCCAAGAAAGGTGTCAGAGAATCCCATAACCACGCCAGAACGAGTACGAAAACACCATCGATGATCGTGCGATCGCGTAACGATGGAAATACGAGAATAAGCGAACGATCGAACGCATGCGAGGGTTGTGCAGCAAAGCCCTAGAAGTGTTTATACGATAAAATGTTAAGTGTGTGCGTGTGGTTGTGTTTGTAAGTATTGCGGTGTGTGAGACTACTAACACATACCCCTTCTGCCCAGAGAAAAAACACTCACACTCAATGCACACTCCACCGCCAGCAGAACGGAATTATGGTCCGTTGCGAGCGCGACTTTTATCGCGTCCTCTTCCTTTATGTTGGACGGCGCACACACACGCTCTCTTCGCTTTTGCCCTTTGCGCGGCTTAAGACAAACATGTTTTCTTCCGCGCTCTTGTTTGTAAATAGTTTCCATTCATTCCGTTATCCCAAGGAGAGCAATTGGACCTTCTCCATAGAAAATCAGAAAGTGCTCGCTCTAACAGCTACTTCGCTCCTGCTTGCACTCTCGTCGAATCGAGCCCCCCCTCGAAAGCTCTCTCAATCGGAGCGAAATTTCTCTTGCTGTTCGTTTCTTCGAAGTCGTTCGTTCTCGGTCGCGTCCGTTGCAGGCATACACAAACGTCAACAAACGTACACACACAGTCCACTGTTGCAAAAATGCTTCGTTTTTAACCTCACTTTTTGAATGTGAATTCACTTTGCGCAGAGGGATTCATGGCAAAAAACTGATTTGAAACATTGCAGAGCTGTTTGGTTCGCTCAATGCAAGCATGTATTTCGTTCATAGTGAGATTCTCTACATATTCTAATATCCGTAACACTATCCCAGAGGATGTTTGGTACTTTACCGGTCATTCCACTGGTACAATTATAGTTACTGAAATCTATTGTAGATTCACGTATTTGTTGTTTTTTGGTTTGTTGTTTGTCTGGTCGTATGTTGTGACGAACTAGTTTTGTTTGTCATGATGATTGTAAATATGCCATCCGTGCAATTTTAACGGTAAATGCTACAACAGGATGAGCAACGCACGAGGTCCTAGCCAAATGTGTTTGATTTCAGTCTTGTTTCTTCTGTTGTAGCACAGATTAAGATTGTGTTCAGATTAAGATTTTGTTCACGTTATCAGCTAATTTGTTAGGCAAATGCTATCGAAGTTATGTTAGAACAGTTAGCAACAGCTAAAGATGACAATCGAAATCAAAGTGATCCCTCCGTTCTTTCTGGAGGTTGAAGGTAGTGATGGGAAATGATCCCAAAGTTGGAATCGGATCGTGTAAATTTACACGCTATTTCCATGCAATGATGATCCCGGATCGCTAGGGATCACAATCCCCATACAAGGCATCACCTTTTCCATGCAACGATGATCCCGGATCGCTAGGGATCAAAAGCGCTATTCGCGCGCAAGCAACAGTGATCCCATATTATCATTTGATCCCATATTGTAGGATTGGATCAGATTTTTCAAGCCTGGATCGGCCCTCTAACTTCTCATCACTAGTTAAAGGACTCATCTTGTTTGTAAACTTTATTATGCGTCAGGTTCTGCTCAGGCCAATCGGATGTGCGCAAATAGTTAGCTCTCTCAAGCAATGACTGAGCTGCAGGTTTGGGTCTGTTAAAGGATAACATTTTACAGAGAAAAAAGATTCCTCCAAACAGCGCTCAAAAGCAATGAGCATAACTTTTTACTCCCTAACCTCTGACGGATGATTTATCCAACACGACCTATCCAACACGTAGAGACAGTTGATCGCCAAGACAAAAGACTATCCATAGGCTGATACTGACTTTTTAATCGGACTTTGCATTGCTAGCAAGACGGCGTAAAAATGGTTCATAGACTTGTAGCGCTACATGAAAAGCTACAGGCTTTTGTAAACATTACGCTTTCCAGCAGTACGGTGAGGTCGTCCTTTTTAAATCAGTCAATTTTTCATCGGTTGGACGTTATCGATGGATTGATAGGATCACTATTTAGCTGAATCTTATTCCATGCAGAACAGATCCATCGAGTTATGTACACAAAATATAACAACATGTTTAAAACTACTACATCCTTCTGTGTCAATGAAAGGTACACCAACATGCTCCTGTCTATGCCCCTCACCCACAACCACCTCCGGTTATGATTTCATGAAAGGAAAGAAAACGAACATGCTATGTCACCATACACCTGAAGGCTTCATGACAACAACAAAAAACATTGGCTCTAGTAAGACCGAACATACACGCTTTTTCCTCAGCTATGCTATCTGATAGGACTCCGAACAAACTAGCAGTAATAGTTTACTCTCGATATACGATTTGTTAACATCTACGAAAACTAACTCCATGAACCATCTTGACCTTCTTTGTGCGGTACTGTACCTTATGCGCATAAGTACCGTTATCTGCGTGCGCACGCATATACATCTTCACACGTTTGTTTCAGGCTCAACCAATAACGACTAACACGGTACGCAAATTGGTACCAGCCAGATCGGTCATCGAATTTCATTCGGAGTAAAATGGAAAGAAACCATGCTAAACCTGCAGTAGTCTCTTTTTCCTGAAGGATGTTTCGACATCAATCATCAAATATTATCAATAGTTTACTTCCTTGCATCGTAATGCAACTGCAGCACCTATCTGCAAGATGACATTCAAAACCTGTTTCTAGTACTGTTTCTTGTATCAACATTTTATGAGAGGGAATACGAATGTTCGATTGTCATTGTTTCAACCATATGACAATAACAAATCCAAGGGATTGTTCTCAAACACTGACCCAATCCATACTGTACACTTCCTTCTAAAATCATTGCATCATTGAAATATTTGCATTTTCAATGCGCATCATACTTATTTTTTGCTTAGCCCGTTAAAGCCAATTGCGCATCATGACACATTTGGTCAAATGACCGGAATGTATTTTCCCCAAAGTTGCATACACACACAACACTCGACGCACTGACTACATAAAATAAAACTCGACGCGGTTGTGTTCCCTCTGACTAGGATTCCGTGGCAACATCGATTCGACGGCGACTTGAGGTAAATTGTAAACATAAGTTCTCTACTCGTTCTCCCAACAGCTGATCACGACGGAAAAAACATCTGCCACACTCCTCTACACTCCACACGCACTTCCACCTGCGCCGAAACGTGCAAGAAAAAACAGTACTAACGAGCGCTAGCACAGATAGGCGAAAGGCACTAGATAGAACAGAGCGAAGATAGGGAGCATAAGCTGGAGAGAAATTAATTTTTAAATTTTCCAACTGGAAAATAGTTGCAACTTTTTATTGCACTACCACAATCGCAACGAAAAGCTTCCAAAAATTTGTGCCACTCCCCCTGACAAATTTCGCGACAGGTCCAATTTGCTTCCTTTGGAGTATAAACGGGACCTATTTAGGACGTCCTAAAACGGTCCTGTTTTATTCCGAAATGGCTGCAAAAAGACTGCTTGGGTATGCTTCTTTCGTGCACAGAGGTGGCCGGCTACCGTATGAATGCAATGCGGTAGCCATAACCGCCCCGTGGGCCGGCGATTTCGGCGCCGTAAATCTACATCTCGCGCAACGTCAAGGGAACACATCCACTAGCTCGAACGATCGTGCACCATTGTTGTGCGGGAAATTGATTCATCAACAGGGAGCCGAAAAATGCGACAACACTTCATGACAATCGGTTAGTTAGTTCCAATAAAACTACTACAGAAATTCATTCACGTCAATGTTCCCTTTTGCGCACACATAATGTTAGAGTACATTCAATGTACCTACACAATCATACGTTCCCCACTGAGGGATGTGTCCCGGGGTTGTACGCGGAAGATCATATTTATTCCGGGGTTTTCGCTTTGTTCAGGGGGAAAAAAATGCCTCTTTTCACAGTTTCTATGTGTTTTTCATCCCATCACTATTTACCTAGCTCGTCGTCGTGTGTCCCGCAACGACCCCCTCGAGGTTATGCCTTCGAAAGCATTATGTAAGGAGAGCATAATACCAATGATAATGATGGAACATACACACGAATACATTTACACGTTACACAAGCATAAACGAAACGATGTTTAAGGCACATGATTGAAGGGAATGACTTCTCTTTCTCACCCCTTATATTCTATCGAAACTTCACTTTATCTCTTTCTCTCTCTACCTTTTTTACCTTTCTATATACGTACAGAGGTTTTTTTTTTCAATTTATGTGCTTCACGATGATGCCCTGAAACCAGAAGAAGATTTTGTTCGCGTAAGCCACCCCCCCTCCCCCCCCCCCCTCCTTCCTCACCCCATTCACGTGCCAAACCTCTGCTCTACACTCCCCATTATGGATCCCAATATCCCTAGCAACAAGGATTCCTCCCCTTGTGGACGGTATTTACCAGATGAGGAATCCTGTTTTTGACAGTTCCTGCCATTTCTGCTGAGAGGTAGCCAGTTTTCCACCTAAAGATTGCGGTGCCGGTGTACGGCTTTTGCCTGGCTTACCGTCGTAACGACTCCCAAACCGCCGCCGCGATCTCTTCCGCACCCTGGAAAAGTCTATCGGCAATATAATGTAGCATGCATTTTACAGGACGAAAAGAAGGAAAAACAAAACGGGCCTCTCTAGGTGGACGCAATGGGGACAGGAAGTAAAGGAATCTGATTCCTCCAATGCGTGAGAGGGAAGTGGTGAGGTTAAGCATATTGCCAGCGGGGGTTTTGCCCTGTGTGACCAACCCCGTGTTGTACACTCGAAAAATATGAACACAAAACGACGACCCCCACGGAACTAATGCGTTGCTCTCAATGTTTAGTTCTTGAGGTTTTTTTTTTCGTCTCCCTGTGTCCCCCTTTTGTGCTTGTTCTGGGTAGCAAGCATAATGGAGGAAGACATGGTAGACGCCAGGTTCGCGGATACCAAAAAAAGGCAAACACTTAACCCCACAGGGCGCAGCGAGTTGGAAATAGAAGAATTTATGCGCCTTTTGAGAAAACAAAAAGTCTTGCCACGACGGTCAGCAAAACCAGAGCACATGCTTGACATTCAGACACTCTTGAAGAAACTCCAAAAAGAAAGATGTAAAACCCCTTTCCGTTTCATAGACAGAAGACAGAATACGGTACAGAGCATCATACCTTGCCTTCTACAGGACACCACCACCATTATCCTTGTGTACCACCTCAGTTCAACCCCGGTGATGTCGGGAGAGTTAAGCCCCGTTTGGATAGCAACCAACGCTACCATGTGCCATGGAATGTCTTAGGCGCCTTTCCAGCATCTCCTAGACGTACTGGGCTGTACATTCGATTACCGAGGAAGGGGTATTAGATAAGCCATGTGTCCCGATGTCTCTCGCAGACCACACCACCAGAAGCACACAGGAACTTACCTCTTCAGCAGGGAAAAAGACCATCGCGCACTATCCCGTGGCCTCTTTTCGGGGCCCGCTTTTACGAACGGCCCGAATAGCCGTGAAGTAACAAACGGGGACACAAAAACATACCACTCACATACATACCCAGGAGCCACAACACAATCGAGAATGCAAGCAATGAAAGAAATTGAAATATTTCGACGGATGAAACGAAAAAAAAAACACACAACCTAACCGAATCCTTCCTTCCTTCCTGCCTTGTGCACGGGGGAAGAACCAAAAATTGGGCTCGTAAAGGATGATGAAGTATTGAAGGAGAGTAAAAATTGTTTCCCCTTTTTCCTGAAGTCGTATCGTGCTATGAAATCTTCCTTCCTTATTGGCCATACCCTTCGAAGAATAGGACCAAACGAAGCGAATACAGAGCAGGAAAATGAAAAATTAAGCAAGAAAAAAAAACCTCCAACCGTTGCAGTAACCGTCGAAGAGTTTGTGGATTATTTTACCGAAATTCCTTACTCCCTATAGCCTAGCCGGAACACACACACAACAACAAAAAGTCCGGTGCAAAATGTTTAAATCCTTGAGACAGAATGCCGGACGTATAAGGCTGAAACGCCACACCGGCATAACTATGCGGTGCGCGGATGCGGTTTTTTTTGTTCGCATTTTATTGTTTTAAACGCAACAAAAAAAAAAACCCTAACCGAAAAATAATTTTCAACCCGTATTATAATGCTATAATATTTAAAGATTAATTCCAAAGGAACTTCCCAACCCCAAAAAAAGAACAACTTTCAATTGCATTTTAACAAGAGGTTAATAAATACAGTGGTTAAGTGTTCAAAACCAGCGCTAACGTCACCCAAGGGTATAATCTGATCTCGAATGCATTCCGGGTTGGGAAGAAGTGTAGCTTTTGCAGCATTGTGTGTGTGTAAATTAAATTTTTCGGTCAGATTAAAAATGACCTATTCAGAGGTTTTCTTCATACCTTAGAGTCCCGTTGGTCGTTGGCCGTATTTAATATGTTCTTTAACGTTATAATGTTAGCCGTAGCTAACTGGACGTAGTCAATAGGTATTAAGGAACGATATAGCAGCACGGGGTCTGGTTGGGATTTGATATCAGGTCTTGTTGAATGAACGACCAGCGCCACTACCACTGTACCACCGGACAAGCTCCCAGGTGACATGCAATATCTATATAAAAGCTAAGTACATTGGAACTCCTTTTAACTAGGTTTGTCATTATATGGATGTCGGATTAATCGTACTGCTATAGGACACAACAGTTGCAAAGGTTGTGTGACCACCATGCTGCTAAAAATCCTCCTAGTAACATAAATTTAACATTTTAATTATTTAGAACCAGGTTTCGAACTCTTGTGACTGACAGAACAGTAATGAACATTATTATTTTTTACAATTTTGTGTTAGTTTAAGTTTTTAATGAAAAAATTCAATGTGTTCAACTGGGTTGAAAGTGTTAAATAAAGATAACAATTAATTACATGAAATGCTAAAATATCACAACACTGAAATTCGTTCTCGAGCTTCAAATATTGCAAAAACAAAACTAGAGAGTGGAGTATATTTTGGGTAGGTTCTACGTAATATCTACGTTCTACTGAATCAACACTACAAGATGTACCTATTATTCGTGTTGTATGCTTAACCGACATGAACTGAGAGTTCGAAAGAGCACGAATAAACGGTGTTCCACTGCATCAAAATGGAAATAATTGTTATTTCCTTAAAACAAACCTCTAACATATACAATAACAAATAACTTAAAAGCTACAAAAAATGCTGTTATTTCCACCAAGCAATACATTGTAACTGTAACAAAGAACCAAAAAAAACCATCGAAAATATTTGCCGCATTAACACAAACCGGCAACCCGAACGCCCGAACGAAACTCGGACTGCATTTGGCTTACAACAACAAAAAACCAGACACCCAAATATATTCGTTCCCTTGACCAAACAATCTCCCAAAAACAACCAACCCCAACCCAATCCAGCCCAGCTTTCCTCCACTTGAACATCTTCCACACGGCAAATCTCCCGGCATGCGTTTGCATGGCCACAAGTTGGTGCAATACCGAAATGAAAATGAATTGTTCCGCACAACTGGAAAAACTCAAGTGCCAGCAGCACCAACAGCAGCAGCAGAAGCAGGCGTGAGCGGAATGAGGGCTTGTGCAGTGGTGTTATTAATTGCTGCATGCTTTACCATCGGTGTATGTATTTTGGCTGTCTGCAAAGCGACTCCTTCTGTTGTTTCGTTTCGTTTTGTAATTTAGAGAAGTTTAGAAATTTACGACACTAGTGTCAGTTAATCATAGCAACTTTGGTCATTTTGCTACTATTTTTGTGCACTTTTACCCAGCACTAGATGTGCTCAAATTGCAAACTGAACACTTTCCGAATTAAAAAATAAAACTTCGCAAGTTTTTAAAACAGTTTCAGCATTAATTCACCGTGCTGTTGGAGTACGCTTGGGTGCAGCGCACAGAAGAGACGCGAAACAAATATTCGGCAACAGTTAGCATCATACCAACATATAATAGCACATATTTGTGTGCACTCGCTTACAAAATAACCTTATCGATTACTACCCACCGCACCGTCAGAGTGTGGGTGCCCCATACAGAAAGGTGTCATAATTAAGCGCCCGCCAACAATACGGGAGGAGAGCGCGCGCACACGGATGAAAGGAGAAAGTGGAAAGCCTCAAGGGCAAAAGGGCTCATCATCGGAATGACATTCGCGCAGCACACAATGCATCGATCCTTCCGCCTGGCGCTGTCCGGACCACCACCCCCAACCCCACCCCCGTTTGCTTGGGAATGCTTTGACGGTCTTCTCATGACAGGCGGCAGTCGTCAATGTCGAACGACCCATCCACCCACCCAAAGCAGCACCCAATCGATGAAATGTTTGGCGACCCCGGGTGGATCGCACAGTATCGGGAATGTATGGAAATTATGATTCGGTATTTTTGTCCATGTTGCTCGTTTTCAACATCATCTGCTCCATTATTAATTCTTAATTAAGTGCTTAACTCTCACACTCCCGGGCCCAGATTTGGGTGCCCATTGTGCCGCTGCGCACAATGGGTTTAGATGGACAAAAAAATAACAACATTTATTTAAAATGTTTTATAAAGAAAGCGAAACTATTGTGTAAAAGCAATGTAATAATATAAAAGTTTGTATAAAACACATGTCACTTTAACTAACTTATCGAAAATGACAAAATTAAAGTAAACTTTTAAAAATAAAACACAAAAATACGTGCTGCTTCAAACCCTTATTATACCTCACAGTGCGTAATTCTGATTGGTAATGAACAAACAAGTTCAGCAAATGGGAAAAACCCGGGAAAATTGTTACCGGTTCGCTCAATTATGGTTCACAATTGTGTGGGGGGGGGGGGAGTGTGGGCTTTAAATTTAAATCGTATCGTGAAATTGTATTATTGTTTAATTCAATTGCCATTCACCAAACATGAGCGGTAAAACCAGTGCATGGTAGGAGAAAAGTATAATGAATCGAAAAATAGGGACAAAAAGAACAGGGTTGAACTTTTTTTTTTTAATATTACCCCCCTTTATTGATAAGAGAATACTTTCAGATTTCTGAATTTCTCAACGCAAATTATACCATTCAGGTTCTGCAAGCTCACAATCTGGCTCTTATCGATTTATTTGAAGTACTGCTTCTTTTTAAAACTTCTCACACTTCATGGCGAGCTGGAGGGATTAGGATTATGGAAGCAGCAACTAACACGAACGTCTTCATACATCCCAAAAGACGTCCCAGATTGAACGTAGCAGAGCACAGAGAAACGAGGCCCGTGCACCCAACGCCACATGTGCGCACACACGTACGTAGCCGTCACCCACATAAGGGGTCTCCATAAAACGCAACCTTCGACACGGGTCGTAAAGCCCACCGCTCCCCACCCGTACCCATCATTCCAGCCGGAGGACCCGGCCAACTCCAGCAAACGGGCGTGTAAAGCCATAAAAACTGTTCAAGAAGCTGGGAACGAAAAGAGTCGACAAAAATGTCACACGTTTCATGAGCGCGAACAGCAACACACTCAACGTGTTTGGGGGGTGGATGCACAGCTTCGATGGAGGGGTGGGGTTTGAGGGATGGAGTTAGTGAGAAAGTGAGGAGTAGTATTTCCTTTTGAAGTTTGCTGTCTACCATTCGAGAGGCGCTACACCACGACCGCCAAAAAGATGGGGAAAAATGGGAAAAGCAGCACGGTGGGAAAATGTCCCTAAGGATCCTGTCAGCACTTTTCCGAGCGTTGGAAAAGAAGCACGAAACAGTCAACAACAACTAAAGAAATAAAAAAAGAAACAACACGACAAAGCAGCGAAGGGAAGAGTGTAAGAAAAAGACGAGACAGCTGTAAAATCTTCCCGAAAAGTACAGCCCCGCGATACGCATAACACTGGCAAGAGCAGTTTCGGAATTCCGAGGTTTGTTTGTTTCGTTTGTTACACGCGGCTCGTGCACGATGCACCCATTTATTTACGCCGGGAAAGAAATCTTGCCCCGGAGAAACCCTAATATGGGGTTTTTGTTTTATGTTATGCACAGTTCTTGTGTTGCCCATAATGCCTGCAGTTAATGGTGACAAAAATAGGCGTCAAAGGATGACACGATTCCAACCGTAAAAACTGGTCGGCATTTAAAAGAAAATGGATTCGATCGAAGAAAAGCTTAAACCACATGTTCAACCATCTGACAGCTGATGAGTCACCATGGTAACGTGCAACAGCTGTCACTTGGAAAACAATGCAATGCAGACAGAAAACCACGGCTGAGCGATCGCAGGTTCTAAACCTTTGCTTGGTATTGATGAGAGTAGTGAGGGGTTGAATGCATGTTTTACCGGAGTCGGATGAGTTTAAATCCGAGATGTTCTGGAACTGAGTCTGGATTAACTACTAACATTTAGACAGTAGGGAGGACAACAAAGAGGGGATGGGGGGGGGGGGGGGGGGGTGTTCAAACGGCTGAGGAAGGGGAGATTCGATTCCGGATTCGAATCCAGACTAGACTCCAGATACGACTCGAGATACAATTGGAGATTCGACTCCAGATTAGACTCCGGAATAAACTCCAGCTATTAATACGTATTCAGCTTCTAATTTTACTACGGGAACAATTATGGTTTCTCTTTTAGAATGACTCAAGGTCTCAATTCAAAACCAGATTCAATGCTGGATTAGCCCTGAGACTGTGAGATTAGATTTTCGCTTGTTTTTGAAGTCGAATCCAGTCTTTCATGCTCGAATTCGTAGCAGAATTGTTAACTCACCACGAATTCCCCCCTCAACACTGCATTCGATTGTCATTAATTCCGAAATAGGCTAATATAAATTAGAATTAAATTAAAGCACCCAAATAACAATTGATTGATACAGATTATTTACGCTCGCTGCAAATCAGCATCCAGTCACCAGCTTCCTCATCATCAGCATCATAATTTTCATCATTATGCTTTTGTCCACAGCCGAAATGAAATGTTCAAATTTAATCAGCGCGAAATGCGTACGTGCCTGGCTGTACGCCGTCATCGATTTTCATAACATATCACCAGAACACCACCCTATTGCTCCACGGGCTAAACAATAGAAGCAGCATTTTGTGGAGCACATTGGTTGGTGAACATTAGTTAGCCAAACCGGTTCGAAAAACATAGGAAAAACCGTTTGTTGTCGTGCATACTCACTTGATATTGGGCTTCGCTTTGTTGATCATCATTTCGCACTGTGGGCAGTACTGTTCCGTGCGCAAATGTTTCATAATGCAGCTGTGGCAAACTGTACGGCCGCGGCGTTCATCCGTCCAGACGGGGGAAGCGGTTATGGCAAATGTTCCAGAGGGAAGAAAACAGAAAGAGAGAAAAAATAAACATTTGATTAGTATGGACCGGGTGGACAGCAGGATTGTGAGCTTGTAAACATTAATAACGCGAGTTTAATTAGCTAGTTGCCGTTTGCTGCACGCAACACACACGGCGGGCTCATTCTTTCCGGCACGGGCTTCACATTTGCAACGTTGTTCGACGAGCCCTCGCTCAATGGTAATTCTACGAGCTGTGGTTGTTCTACGAGCTCCCGCTCAGTGGTTATTCTGCGTCATAGTAATTAGACTAAGAGTCTCAAAATTCTCACACCACACACTGGCACGTCACGACGCACCGTTCGCGCCGTGTGAGAAGAGGTAGGTATCTTCGTAATGCTCATCATCGTCATACGCTAACCAGCTGTTATCCGAAAAATGTGTCATCTAGTAGATAAATAGTGCCGAAGAGAAGCAGGCGGTGTCATTGTTGAACATCATCGCAGAGCACTCTACCAAGCCCGTGGAACGCGATGCGCGGTTAGGTTTGACGATTTTGGACGACCATCCAGTAAACCAATCGAGTTATGGGCGAGGACTCGCGCTGGCACTAAATGATAGCGCGTACTCTCTACGAAATGAAAAGTGTTTTAGTTTAGTGGTCGCAGCTCTGTCATTCACTTCCGCCGAGCCACCACTGTGTTTCGTTCCATAACCATCGCCCGCTTCAGGTTGTGTTGTACGTGCATTCCAGTTCTTTGTTGCGACGACGAGCTGTATAAATATGAGGCGTAAGTATGGGTGGGATATTTTTCCAAGCGTAATATGCTACTCGCGTTCCCCCAGCTATGGTATTTTTGTGATATGCACCGTCGACAAAACGCCGAGCTTCGATATTGCTCTTGTCCCGGGGATATTGTAAACAAACGCGCTCTAACTGTCAGCATGACAGTTGCCGGTTTGTTCCATCGCGCCTACTTTGTCCGTGTGTGTTGGTGTGCGTTATACTCGTACGCGCTCTTCCGTCGAAACGCGCGCGCGAGTTGTGTGTGCAATGTGTGTGTTTGTTTATTACTCGCGCGCAAATCAAATCGCACTCAAGCGTGTCTAATTGGGAAGGTTTTCGCGTATGCAGGTAAACAACAACAAGCATGGACAACGATTTACTTACAGGAATGCAAACACTCGACGATCGTGGTTGCATCGATCAAGTAGCCCTTGCAAAGGTTACACGTGATGCAGGGATAGACGGAACCGAGCGTAACCCGGCTCGGTCGATACGGTGACAGCGGCCCAGCACTGCCAAACATTGCCGCCGTTGCGCCCGTGACGTCATCGCCCGGGCCCACCGTCGTCGTCGTTGTCGTGGAGATGCTGATTGGCGTTGTCGTAACGGTGGTGGTAGTGGTGTCGGTCACCGACGGCGGTGACACGGAAACCTTCAGCGGTGTTCCTTCGCTGGCCATTTCCGTGCTTGTGGACAGTGCGTCGCCCGACAGGACGTCACTGTTTGGCTGCAGCAGAACCATTTGACGAGGTGTGTTGGAGGGGTGGGGAAGGTAAGGTAAATCCTCGCCACACACACACGCGCTATGGGTGAGTGTTGGGATGGGGGATGATATTGCTTTTTAATCCTTTCGAAATTGACAACGCGCTCCGATGGCCACCTTCGCAGGCAGCATGTTGACAGTAGGGTTGGGAGTGGGAGCCTCTTTTCCGCTTAATCCAAAACTTGGGACCGGGGTTTCACTCGGATGTAGACTTCCCACTCGCTTACACACGCACAGTTTGCCCTCGTTTTTTTTCTTTTGCTTTACTCTTTTACAACAAAGTAAAATAGGCAAGCTTATATCTCACTTCTTCTCACTTCTCACCGGCTCACACTAGTGCACTCACAACCGCCTCTCACTACGGAGCTACGAATTGCAGCAATTTCGTTTCCTTTTCTTCTCGCTTTTGTGCCACACGAACCCCCCCTTTTATGTTAGCACTTTTCTTTGAACGCCAACACTTTCCAATTCCACCCCGCTTGCACAGCCACACAATGCTGGCGCGTACGGTTATTATTTTTACTTCTTGCTAACCCAACTCAACATGCGCAGCCACACACACACACACACACACACACACAACTTCTTTTTTTCTCTTGTACGAGAACAATACACTCCTTTGTTTTCTTTCTCTTTTGTTGTATTTACACTTCCCTTCTGCCACTACTTTCGGCGCTTCTTACTGCAGGCAACATTTCTTCATTTGGATGCAATTTATTACCTTTGCAACACACACACACAACCTACCCAAAAGGCCATGCACTTACTTAAACCGAACCTTTTGGCTTGTGAAGGCCGCGCTGTATAGACGCACACAAGCATACACGGGGCGCGCAAAAACACCGTTGTTGTGCGAACGAGAGGGCCCACTGTGTTGAGCAAGAGGCTCCCTGTCGATCGAGCCGCACGCACACAACCAAATCAACACAATAGCAGCAACTTGAGTACGGAAAGGTTTTCCGTCGAAATGATCTTGTTTATCCTCCGCTTCTTCTTCTTCACAACGATTTTTGGGAAATTTCCATTCCGTTTACACTTATTCCTCGTGGAGTAATATTACGCAGCTCTGATGCACTTTTCCACACAACACACGTTTAATTACCGGTGTTTTATTTTAATTTCACTTTATCTCATGCCTTTCGCGTTAAAACTATTTATCTTTTCTTAAGCTGATCGTGCGCGCATTTTCACACACAATACAACCCAGTAAACTCAGGCGCAAACCGATCGTCAACGGAACGACCAAACACACCGGCTGAGTTAACCAAAAAAAAAAAACAAAAAAACACGCACTAACACCAGCGCAGCTTGCTTCGATCGGAGCAAAATTTATGCTTCACCTTATGCCGCACAGATGACAACTGGAAACTGTGCGGGTTGATGGTGTGTGCTGGAAAAGGGGCGAGCACCGAACACACACACACAGAGACGCGTGCGCGAATTCAACAGCCAAGAAAGCGAATGTACCGGCGGCTGATTTACAACTGCGACGAAGAAACAGCTCTTATTTCATGCACGTCCGTACGGGTCGACGTTTCGAAGCACTCTGACGTTTCGAACTCAACGCAGCACGCAGCGCACACCCCACCGTAGTTGCTCCGTGTTGTTTGTGTGCGTGCGTTTGCACTGGGTTGCGTTTCGTACTCGTGCACAGCAGCGACCGCTGTACATATATCTCACGATCGTGTGTTGCGCCACTCACCACTATGTACTTTGTTTGCGTTACGTTTGGTGAGTTTCGACGCAACAAGAGGGTGCAATTACGTCGAAAATACGCGCTGTCAAAAATAGTGTAACCGCTTCGAATTGATGTTTGTTTTTTTACTTTGCTTTAGCTAATATTCGTTTTTTTTGTACACAACTTCACAAAGTTTTTTTCTATATACTGTTTGCTATTAGCTACTGATAATATTTCTGATATTTGCACTTATTACGCCTCGGTTCAAGACAGCTCAGGCTACACAACCGAACCGGCTGAAGTTAGCAGAAAAACTGAAACCTTTTCCACTACCAAAACTATGTACTGCACCGGGAACGCATACACCCAGCCACCGTTTTGCTGCACGTCATCACCTTTCTCCCTTCTCACACAAGGCTCTCACTCGCTCGTTCGCTCGCTCTCCACTCACCCGTGTCCCGTTTTCTAAACGTTCATTTATTATTCCATCAGCAGTTTGGTGAGTTGTTAGGTGTTTCTTTTTCTCGCTCAAAAAGCCGACATCTGTCTTTCTCTCTCTCTCTATCGCTCCTGCTCGAGAACTCTCCTGCTGCTCCTGCAGCAGTACATAATGCGAACAGCACGAAGGGTACGGACAAATATAAGTGCTCTCTTGGGATGTTTACCCCGCGCAGTTACTTCCCGCATCTTTCCGCTTGCACAACCGCTTTACTCCACACAAAACTTCCAGCATGCTGTACGCACTCAAAGAGCTGCGCTTCTTTATGTACTTTCGTAGCAAACGGGTTTACGCGCCGTGCAGTGTACATAGAAAAGCAAAACACTCACTCAGCACGGGTGTAAATATTCCCAAAAGGCTCGTGAGTTCCTATGGTCAAAGTGTGCGGCGGCTGTGAGTGTGCGTGAGACAGGGTTAACATTATAATAAATTAGAAACAGTTGGAAACGGCTTTTTTTTCTTAAAGCATTTGTTTTTTTTTTCAATCTACTTTGGAATGGGTCGGACTGAGTGACGGCGGCAAATACGGTGGCCGCACGGAACGTTGGGAGTTCACCAGTCGCCTGTGTGAGTTTGTACGCCTGGTATTACACCCAACTGTTTGGAATTTATTTACGACTTTGTTTTTTTTTTTTGCTTGTTCGCTCCCTATCGATAAGGTTGTCATTTAGACCATTTATTTGCGAGTCTATGTACTCCTGCACGCTTATCTTCCGGCCAGGCACGCTACATTGTATTGTAAACAGTGTACGCGTACGCTTTGCTTAATCGAGTGCACTGCTAGATAACGCCCTTCCACGGTCGCCTTCTTCGCCCTTTCCACCAAGGGTGGAATGTAATTTGATTCGTTCGCTCATTAGCAAGAGTACGCACAGTTGCTGGAATTCGATAAATTAATCAACATAGTATTGAGAGACTCATGAACGTCAGCTTCGACGTACGGTACCACCACTACCCACACGTACCTTCAATGATTACCATCGCCACAACCACACGCTCAAATGCGTATTCTCGTTAGGCCTTCCATTCCTTGTGTACCATCGCGAGCCACAGCTGCTCCGTGTCTGTTGTTTGCCTTTCATCTTCCTTTTTTTCTGTGTTGTTGCTGCTTCGCTGTTGTTTTGTATTCCTTATTTTGTTGCCCATCAGGCACACGCTACAAATCAAACACGTACGGAGCGTTTTACATAACAAGTCACCCGTAACCATTCCACCACCGGCACCATCGCACCAACTTACGGCTGTTTTGTGTGCTTGCCCATCACCCCGTTCGATATTGGTTAAAACGATTTTATAGCTATCGGGACGACTTTTGGCGCCCTATTAACGTGAAATGTTCGTTCTCCGTTTGCGCCGAACACACACCGCACCGCGCCATACTTTTCCAGGCGGAACGTTTCATGTCATGTTCATCAGCTGCTGAAATCAAAAATTCAGCATCGCCACAGCAAAGCCGCTCAGCAAACAACGCAAATAAAAATAGGAGTGAGAGAGCGAGAAAAAGGGAGAGAACGAAAGGCAGTGAGAAAAAAAATCGAACCGGGCCCCGCTTGTTTACGCGGCCCGTTATGCTTGTAGTTTTGGGTAGGAAAAATAATCATTTCACTCCTGGTTGTGTGTATGTGTGCGCAAATGTGGCAAAGAATCGCTTGTACATAATAACGCATCTGAAGTGTGCTTATTTTTTGCCTCCCGTGTTCTTTTATTATATTCCCTTAAAATGAAGCAGCTTCAAGCGAGCGAGAGCGAACGATAAAGCAGGCATGCGGAAAAGAGAGAGAGAAAGAGAAGGAGCGAGAGAAAGCAACATCTCCGCGATACACGAGGAGAAAAACACAATCAAAGCAACCGCGCACCGAAACGGTGGTGAATTTCTCCATACGGTGAGCCGCTCATTTTCATACTCACCACTGACACAAAAACGTGAGTGTTTGGTGAGTGACTGCACATCTTTAAACCTACATAATATAGCGGGAATTGGATTGTTTTTTTTTGGCTAGATTTGGTTTTTAACTTTTTCGGGAGGTTTTAAAAGCGTTTTTGGACATTTTATAAAATAATAATATTACAGTTATATTTTTAGTGGTGTAATATGTCAAATGTTTATATGTATTTTATTTATTACATTTTTTTTATTGTATATTATATAATATATTTTAAAAAGTGTACAATGAAAAATTGGATGCAACATAAAATATAAAACAAGAAAACGAATCTATAGTCCCATTCCATTCATCTTCATCCCTTTCCCGTTGCTAGCGGCTACTCACCAATATTTGCAAAACACTCAACACTAACTCAACCTTTCATCGATGAAAACCCTTCTCTTCCACCTATTCGCACTCTGCTTCCGCCAACCCCTTCAACTACATTCCATTTGCTTATATGAAAATGTGCGTACAATTTAAAGTGAGCGCTTAGCAGGCACTCACGCGATGCGTTCGTGTTGGTGCGGTGCGCACACGGAAAAGTAAATAAGCTGCGAGGGAAGCAACGGCAATGCAAAAAAAAAACCTATCCCCAGAAAGCATATAACGTTTGACCGAAATCGAAATGCTTTTCAAGACGGTGGAAATTTAACATAGAAAAGGAGTGTTTGCTGGAAAAAGCGGATCCCTCCCACCCTCTGTGACTGTCCCGGCCCTGCCGATGTAAAGGGAATATATTTGACGTGGTGACCGATTTTCTTGTCAACTACGCTGCCTTTCACTACCATTACATTGCGTCGCGTCGCCTCCATTTCAACCCACCGTGCCTGGTTTCCACAAAACCCCTACTTAACCGTCACCATTTCTGTTCCGATCCGAAAATATGGTTGATTTCTCGAGGGGTTCAGTGCTGGAGTGGTTCCTTCCACTGTACGGAAACGCTCTTCAATTACCGATGCGTACCGTGCATGGCCGTTTTTGTTGGCAAATTTCACAAAACCCTCACTCACACAATCACTTACCCGTGGCACCTCGCCACGCTGACGGATGTGTAAACATTCCACGAACTGTCAAACGCACCGAACGGATAGGAAGAAAACAATAAAAACGCCACAAACAAAAGTAGGCCTTGTGCCGCCTTCTACCGCAGACCAGAATAGACCGGTAAAGAAACATCCGCCCGGGTTGAGTTTGATCGAGTTTTAGGATTTGCTCTTTTAATTTAATTTATTTCACTATTCTACGCCGGTGCGACCGGAACGACCTGCTGGTCACCGCAGGGTAAAAATGCATTTAGCTTATAAAGAATAAAATAAAACAAAACATAAATAACGCTTAGCGTGTGTCCGGGGGACACAAAAACCACAACAAAATCCAAAATATACTACACTTGCCCTGAATCGGTTTTGCCATCATCGCCGTCCCGGCAAGGTGAAAGTCATTCCCAATTTCCCGATATCGCGAAAAACCACGCGCGAAACCCACGCCCTGGCGCCTGGGAGGAATGTGCCAAACCCACCCACCCACGGTGTTACTCACCGATGACATGTTTTATGGGGGAAACTAACCCCCTTTAGCTTGCATTATTTGAGGGAAGTAGAAAAAAAACCCGCCCCAGCATCCCCCGAAAAGCAACACCGCCGTGATGTGAAAGGCCGGGTTCGGTGCTGTTCACCAAAGACAACCGACCCGGACGTCCTTACCACGGATCGGGCAGCGAAACCGTCCGCACACACGCGAACTAAACGGTGCGGAAACATGTCTAAATCTATTCACGAGCCTTTGCGCCAAACCACAAATGTCCGCCCGGCGGGGTTTTGGTCGCCACCACGCGACAACTAATGCCATTCCGAGCGAAAGGTTGAATAAAAGTCTCATCGGTTTTTTTTTCTGCTTTGGCGGATGGGTGATTGGAAAGGAAGACGGGGGATGGGGATGTCCTCTTCGCAAAAACAACAACAACAAGAAAAAAGTGCACACACACATGCGAATATCCTGAGGACGCGTCCAAAAATAACGACCAAAACGTTGATCCCGGGCTAACCTCACTGTGAAAATGCACCAAATGTCCGTTCGCTCAAACCCCGTACGGCGAGCATGAGGAAGTCCGCACGGGTGGAGGCCACCCGTAGCACAATTGTTTCTGTCTGTCCCTGGATGGCCACCCGAAAAGTGCACTGGATGCACCAGCCAGCACGAGCAAAAACCCGTCAGGTGCATCCATCGCGGGAACATTGGGATGGATCGATTGCGGCCTACCGGCCTATGCACCGTACCCGGCTATGTCCGGGAGGCACGTAGCGCTATCATGATCTCCATTCCTATCGTACCGGTTTTGCCGACCAAGTTTGGCCAGTTTTTGGGACTCTCCGCCACACACACACACACACACATACATACACGCGAGCGCGGGCTTCGTCGATTATTTGGACGGACCGCGGAACCGGAAAGTGTGTCTCCCATGCGTGTGCCACCCCTGGACGACCCAAAAACCCTACCCAGCACGGCGTGGTCTCCAACCGTGGAAAGGTTAGCTTTTGTGTCAATTTTGCGCCAACTGCACTGCAGGTGTTTAACAATGGCAATCCAAGCGTCACTGCCTCAAAAACTCAAGCAACCTATCGTACGGGAACGTTCTGGCTTCCGTCCTAACCGTCGTGGTCGTCGTCAGCGATGGCGCCCCGGTAAAGGACCACGCAACGTGTGTGTGCGTGTGCGTACGGTCTAGGGGTGGCCTCCGGCAACGTCAATACGAGATCGGTGCGATTTCATCAAACTCGCACTGCCCATCCCCGGAAAGGATCGGTGGCCATCAGGAACGTTTGACCAACGCGAGTGCTTCCAGCGGATTGGAAGTTGAGCTTCTTTTTTGATAAAGTGCTGCACGGTCTCTTGCAGGCTCACGGACACGCAGCCACACACCTTGGTCTTTGACAAGAGTATCCCCCTGTCCTCCCAACCTCCTGCTTCCCACTTTTAGGGGTGGGACACACTCGGGGCCA
Source organism: Anopheles marshallii (assembly GCF_943734725.1). Classification (NCBI taxonomy): domain Eukaryota; kingdom Metazoa; phylum Arthropoda; class Insecta; order Diptera; family Culicidae; genus Anopheles; species Anopheles marshallii. The sequence goes on from NC_071327.1 coordinate 54,274,711, forward strand.
ACATCGAGGACACTCGCTATTATTTTGAAAGCAAATTGACTGAAGAGCTTATCGCGAGTGTCTGCGAGTTTTTGACGTTGACCGGTCCCTTACGCGGAAGTGGTGCCACATCACGCAAACGATGCAAACGAATGGGAGGGAGTTGGAGCCGTTTATTTTTTTTTTATGTAGCTGTCCCTCCCAAATCTACCTCACGCCATCGGAATGTCACAGAAAGGGTATAACTGGGGCCAATTTTGATGCCACCGACCGGACCGGACCGAACCGAACCGGAAGCGCATCATGATGCCTGGGAAATGTTGAAGCATCGGTTAATGCAGCCGGTAAGTGACTTCATTATCGGGGGCACACGGATTGTGTGGATTGGGCTGTTATGTGTGTGACGTTTCGGGGGGGACGTCTCAGCTCATTCGGACGACCCGAGCCGGTCCGGACGGTGTGGATCAATTATGAAAACGCATGCAACAAGGTGGTATGACATTTCTGTTTGCTTGCGCGTGCTGCCCGTTCCCCAACGGGCTCATTTGCGGGCGCATTTAAGGGGCGTTTATTCTTTCGATGGGTTTCGGGCACGGCAAATATGTGCCTTTGGGGTGTGAAATTGAAATCTTTTAAAGCAATGATTAATCAATGTTTAAAGCGGTGGTGAAATTCTTACTCCGGTACGAAAGCATTGCTAATTTCACAAATTCTTTTAGAAACTCTCACTTTTCTATTAGGCTGTATTTTAAATAACGAACAGTTAGAAAAGCTGGAATATTATTTGCTAATTAATTCTTTTATTTCCTTATACCTCGTACTGTCTGTGTAACATTAAATATTTCAATTAATAATTTACGAATAATTAAAGTTTGTGCAAGATAAACTTTTATCTTAAATTCTACGATTGTTGAACCTTTTCCAAAAATGTTTGGTATTCGGTGGGAACCATGGCTAACTGAGATAGCGCCATGTTTTCTAGTCATTTGGTGGGCACCTTAACCATGGCTAACTAAGATATCGACATGTGTTTTTAGATCTTTAGAGTGAGCTGTATTCGTGATCTAGTGCTTCTCAGTTTTAACTACGAATTTCGTGAAATGAACTCTCCATTAGAAGTTCACTTAATATTTTCGAGATTCGTCCAGATCCTTCAGTGATCTTGTTTTGGGAATGGGATAAACGAAGTCTAATAAAAAGACCACATAGTTCAGCATTCTCCATGAACTTCATGCAAGTTTTTTACCTCAAAGAGACCTTCTGCGGGAACATGATGTGGGAAACGTCAATTCTTATCTCTCTGATAGGGAATAGAGAGCCTGGGTGTCAAAAAGGTCTTTTCGTCCATTAAAATGTTGTCTAAAAAGCACCTACCAGCATCTCCTTCTGTTTGATTGCTTGCTGGTCTGATAAGACCTCCACACTCAACAAACGACTTCGCATAACAAACGTCCAGCTAGTCCAGGTACTTTTGCTATTTGCCTCGATGAACGATAAGATTCTTTTACCCTTGGTCTTTTTCTTAGGTCTCTGCTACACTTTGTGGTCATAGAATCAAGACTCAAGACTCAAGATACCTGAGCCTATATGACCTTTTTTCAGAAGGTAGATGATTTTTCAACTGCACGATCATTCGTGTTGGCGAATTTTTCGATGCCAGATGTCAGGATATTAGCATGAAATATCACTTTCATTGTATCAACCTTGAATTTTAACACCAAAAGTATGTAAAACGTTGCAGTAAGACTATGAAAGAAAAGGAAGGTTTGTCTTTGGTTCACATTTCATCATTGCTGGTTTGACTGACTCTTCCACCTCTTTTTACTTTAGCTCCGAAGGCTCATTAATTTTCTCTGTGCGTATTGTAACTGGGGCTGGAAGAAATGCAAACCTTTCGAATTAAACATCTCATCTCTGGAGGCGATGAAGATTCATTACTCCCTCTGTTCGGCCAAACGTCCTTTCAATCTTTGCGCAATGTTTCCACTGGCAGCTGAATCTCCTCTCCCACCCACCACACCCACTCTGGACCGATATAATTTAATTTATTATACTCCCAAATCTTCAACACGCCTTCGCAAAGCCTCACCACCTACTCCACGATACTACTCCGCGATTGCTTCCGGTAAAACTTTGTCGATGGTTTTTGGGGAAAATGGTTGGGTTGAGTTCTTAGCTTTCCGCGCCACTGGAACGTGGCATTTCTTTGGCAAACTATTTCTATTTATAGCACCCCGGGAACGAAACTTTTATAACCAAATGCGACTAATGAGATATGCCAACATAGCTGCCGAAAGTCACCGGCATGCATATTGCAAAATGCCCGCAGGATGGTTTACACGACGAATTAAAGTCCACACCGGTAGCGGGACTTGCGAAAGACACGCGCCGTGTGTGAGTGGCCCATCACCGCCTTACCAGCAAGCGGACGTTCATTAGTCAAAATGTTGTGCAAATTTGCTTCTCCTGCTGTTGTGCTGCTGCCTGTGCACCGGCGGCTGGTCTCTGATGTGCGAATTTATGCATACATTTTCCAAGATTTCCATCCCGTCCTCCGCGCTGCTGGCAGCATGTTTTGTCGCTCGGTGGCCTGATCGATGGACGTGGTTGACTGTTATGTACACCCAGGGCGGGAAAACAGCTCGTCGTTAATTACGTACTCCCGAGCCCGTTATGCCGCGCTGGGCGAGATGAAGTTTATGTATACTCTCCATCATGTTGTATACTGCAATCAGTAGCGCTGCTAGTGGGATCTATCAATCGGGCAGTACGGTGGACTGACCCAAATGGAGGCTGTACACATTTACTACTTGCTTAAAATGATTAGCTTCCGGTTAATGGTACATAATTCTATCCGCCCCGAAAGCCACCACCACCACCAACTATAGCGTGGTGGGCCGCCTTGGGTGGTAGTACTAGTACATTGTCAGCTTGTCAGATTTAACTGCTTTGCTAGAAATCAAATACTATACTGCGTCTCCGCATTCGGCGTTTCCTGCTTGCCCCACGTTTGGCCCAAAACGGGTTGGAATGTACGCAAGGAGATCCTTGAATTCCCGGGAGAAATGGCGAGTTGCAAAAAGCCATCATATTTGCATATGCCACCGAGGTAATAGAATAGAAAAGCTGCCTTAAAACGCTTCCACCATTCGTGCCGTTCCACTAACATTCATCCCATTTCCACGCAATCAACCTCAATGCCGGCTACACTGTCCGCCCAAACACATTGTTCGAACAAAACATTGCGCTTCGATGTGGTGCGATTTCCTTCCATTTCATCCCGGTGACCTCGGGCTCGGGATGGTGGGAAGTGGCAGGCGGGGTGTGTAAGGTCTCAGAGAAAGATTATTTGTGCGCTCTGTTGCTTCCAACTGCTGCCGGCTTAAGAAGGCAGATTACAGACGTATCCATTTCACGTTGCAAAACGTCTTCATTGCCGTGTGCCTGTGCTGCTGCAACAGCTACGGTCGTACACGTCTTCCCGCTGCAGACAGACATGTCTTTCCCGAGCCAGACAAGAGACACTAAGGGTAAGACACGGCCTCACCAAACCTTTTGCCCCCCCATTCCCCGCGGAAGAAGGAAGCGCCTGTACGCTTGGATGCCTTTTCTTGAGCACCTAAACTCGAGGGCGCACAGCACTGGCAGTGTTTGGCCGATTTCGAGTGCTGGAAACGTGTTCGTTCGTGTGTCGCTTTTGCACCTTCTGTGTGGTACGTATCCGTACGATGACGGATGCCCTGTTGGATGCACCTCAAACGAGAATCCCGGGGCCCAAAAAGGGCGCGGGGGGGGGGGGGGGGGGGGGGAGGGGGAGTGTTTCTTAAAGTATCGCCCATCATGCATCATCATTAGTTTGCCAGTCGGTTTTTCCGCTCTAATTTCATTGTTTAATTATTCTGTCTAGTTTAACCGATCGTGCACCATCGAGAGGTTGGTTTGGTGAAACAAAAGGCTTTATTGCGGGCCGGCAGTGGTGGATGTATCCGGATTAAGGACATTCAAGTTGTCAATTGGATGCTTGTGCAACAACGTGCATCGTACAAGATGCGACATTCTGGCCGGTAAGGAAGTAATGATCTTGGAAGAGGTTACAGAGCAACCATAAACCACATGATAGAAAGCATCCATGAGCACTTAATCTGCAAATATCTCGCTTTGTATTCCCCAGTGGAAGCAACAATTATTGTGCATCAAACTATAAATAACGCTGATGTGTATAATACAACGTTTAATGTGATCAAAGCTACGATAATTTGTGAAACACGTGAACGATATTTCAAATTACAAGAGTTTCTAGAGTTGTTTTGTTTAATTTTTGTGTTTAATAATCTATTCTACTTTTCCAATATTTCTAAAATACATTCATATAATTATCATTATTACTACGCATTTAGAGAGACAGAATATGGTGTCCATTGGATAACTTTTACTATTCACCCTGGCACCTGTAACAATTGGAAATGGACATGAAGAATGCTTAGATGGACATCGGTTTATATAGTTTTATCGCTGTATTTCTTGCTCTTTAATAGACAGTACACGATTTTCGAGCGAAATAATCCTAAGTTATATGTCAAATAAGTGTCATTAGCGGGGCAAGTGCAAGTTCAATTCTTTAACTGTAAAAAAAATGCCTAAAAAGCCTATTGTTTACTTCGTAAAGCTTATGGGGAAGAATTTATTAGAAACTGACGTGTTACGAGTTATTTGAACAGAAAAATCATGCTTTTGAAGTTTATGTTAAGAAGCAATCCAGGTGATCAATAAGTTTTTCGTTCTGTGGTCAATTATTCGGGGATTCTCACCAAACTGAAGAGGAATTTGTTGCAACTTAGAATAAAACACAAATCCAGTGATTACTCTTCATCTGAAAGCTCTAAGAATTATTTAACTGACTGTAAAGTTTACTGAATAGTTAGGTGGTTTAATTCTTTTCTTATGGTGGGATCAGAAGGAAATCGTATACCATGAGCGGCTAAGGGAAAAATGGTCAAAACTTCAATGTTTTCAAGATGCATCTCAGGTCATCATCAAAAATCTGATAAAAATGGATGGAATATTTCCTAACATCTACTTTATCGACCAAAATTTAACTCCATTTGTCTCTAACTTTAGTTTAAAAATTAAAGTTTGGCATGTTTGAGGTAACAATATAATAGATTTGTAGTAGAAATATATCTGGATGGATAATAATAAGCTACATAGAAGTCAGGTAATTCCCAAACATATAATAATCATTTATTAACACTCATTCACTCATCGCAAACACAATCGCAACCAAAGGTATAAATAATACGAGAGCTGTTGTATGCTTCATCCTACCGTATCGAGTTCGTTGACTCACCGTTATTGTTTAGCGCCTGCATCAATTATGAAGGTTAGTTTAATACATAGCAAATAAGCATAAGCACACAGCATAAGCACATCGAGTGTTGCAGCTTCTACCGCTTATCTGTGCGCCATGGCTAAGGTCATTGTGCGAAAGCTTATCCAAGGAAGCCCCGTACATAGGTGGAACGCTCACCCTCATCGACAAGTGTTTCATTTCACGACCCACCACCAACCATAACGCACTGACGTGGCCACCTTCTATTAGCAAATTCTCCATAAATCAAGTAAGATATTAATTTTGCGCAACCCAGACTGACGACGTGATCCATCAAGGGGTGACGGCCGCCTTTCTCCGGTTTTGCTTTCAGTCTGGACCGTCCGGCAAAGGTGCGTCCGTGTGAAGAAAAGGTTCGCCGGGTTTTTGCTACACAGGGATGGAAAATACATTCCACGGCGTCTTCCGGCCAGCGTCGCCAGCCAAATAAACGTCGAGTTTGGGTGGGATGGTCGGGGGTGACCCGGGAGGAGGGACGAGACAACCAATAAATAACGTACGGTAACGAGACCAACCATCACGCTCACTCACACCACCCGAATCCTGTGCCGCTCGGTATCGCAAGTGTTTGCGGTTGACCAGTTCTTGGAGTTCGTTTTATGCTAAACTATATTGCCGGCATGTGTTTGTGGGTGTGTGGGTGTGCATAAGGGGGTTTGAAAAACTTTCCCCAGGATCACACAACCAGAGCGCACGTCGGAATGGATGGAAGGAGGCCCAACATGAGCATTCGGTTCAAAACTTCATCATTTGTCTATAAATCATTATTTCCTCCCTACGTGCTGGAAATAAGGAACTCAGGTTGGATCATCTTCGTCATAACGGGCGTCATCGTTGGCCACCTGTCATCCCGTAGCCGTGCTTCACAAGTTTATGAAAGCAACCAGGAGAGAAAAAAAAACAACTACGAAAGTCTCACCAATGAAAGTTTTCCAATGATTTATGAGATATTGTCACTATAGGGGTGTGGGTAAGCTTAATGCTCCCTCAGGAACGGTGACAATGGTACAAGCCAAGTCTGTCTATTCCTCATCCAGCCCAATCAGGGTCCCGGAAGTTGGCAGGCTTCTTAACCTCGGGAAGGATTTTCTTGGAGAAGCAGAATCTCCTCAACAAGTTCTTTGTTAGAGCATCATGACACGGACATCCTTATCGTTATGGCCAATGTCTCTGAGAACTGGTGTTGGTGCGGCCAGTGTAAAATAAGGCTCCACCACGTGATTGCTCGAGAAATAAATTTTCATCCGCCCTGAATTGGTTCGCGGTTTTAGCGCTGTGGGCCTCATAATTCAATAATAGTTTTTAACTACGGCGGAAAATTAAATTCTCGTCCTATTATTGGAGAAACTAACTAAGGACCTTCTAACCATAAGCGCAAGTACTAGTGAGGCACGTTTCGTAGATGGTGTATTCGTAAAAAAATACGACAAAATAATATTGGCATCACCAATATTGGAAAGAATGAGGATATTCTCATTCTTTTACGTCCTATTAACACCAAGTGCTAAAACAAATAAGTGTGTACGAAAAGAGAACCCAAAACTACGTCGAAAGAGCAACGAACAAGAGCCCGAAGAAACAAACACCTCGCACTTAAGCGTCTTTTAGTGAAAGACGTTTCTTCTTCACTCCCCAGCACGACACACGGGAGAGTTATGAGTTTTAATATGTAGCCAAACTTTGCACACTCACCTCACGGAGCCGAGCGGAATGAGTGTTCACATTCGGATCTTAATTCTAGCCTCGAAGGAAAATGTGGAAACTTTCGTCGCTGGAAATGGGAAAGTAAAGTACCGAAAATCGCTGGCGTCAGCTGTTGAGACGGGGGGAAAACTCCTGTGATCTTTCTTTACTTCATCTCACTCATTCTCATGCACCCACCTCATTCTCGCTATTTTGCTCACACTCACGCTTAATGTGTCACCGCTTGCGCTTGCTTTGATGGACTTTCACGCCACAAAAATGTGCTTTAATAAAATCCTTTTCCCACTCTCTACACCAGTGCGCCACAAGACAAATGCGCGCGCCCGTGTGTTTGGCCAGATTTTATCCCATGATTCGGCAAACTTTCCCCCACCGTAAAGCGGGTGGGTGGGAAAATTAACAATAAAAAAAAAGCTAGAAAACTCCAAAACACTTCATGCGGAACGTGCAGCCAAACCCGGATACATTAGAACCATAAAGCAAATGTTGGCAAATAATCCCTGCCCGAGCGCTCCGGTGAGGTGAATAATTGAGCACTTCCGTAAGCTGGCGCTGTGCTGCTACCCACTATTTTTGCATGTTTCCCAGCATCGAATTGTGCTTTCATATCATGTTTTTTTTTTCGCTTTGCTCGTTCCGTTGCTGTCTCACACAATCTCCTTGCAATTTGCAATCAAATTTTATGAACTGCATTAGCTGTGTACGTCATTTTCCCATTCCCGTGGTCCATTCCGTTCCGGCACCAGCGTCCACCACCAGCGTTAGGGCGTTGTTTTCCTGCGGACGATTTATTATTGATGCGACAAGCTTGCTTTCTCGCTGCCAGTGACGTGCCTGGTAGTACCGGATGGACCCGGTGTGCGAAAGTGGTCGGAATTGGGATTTATTTGTATTTATTACTTTGGCTAACTGCTTATGTCCGTTTCACTTAACGGTCGTGTTTGTTTGTTGTCACTCCCGCAAGCCAAGTGTGTGGTGAAAAAGACGATTTTAACGGTTTATTGTTATTGCCACCATTTGAAAATACATTGTTATGTATCGTTTTGTTTCATGTTGTTGTTTTGTTGTGGAGCAAATAAATGAGCACATAAAGAAGATCACAACATTTATGCAACTGCTTTTCTCACTATCTATGCAGTCGCTTTTATCGAATTATGTTTTAGATTAGAGGCGCATTAAAGGAAGATATTCAATCAGAAGCTCGCTTGAAGGTCATATAGCCATAAAGGTTAGATAAATCACTTCGAATATTAGACTAGAAGCATTTTAGGAGAATTTATACACTGAGCAAGTGAGAAAACAATTTCCCGAGAGTCATAAAAAATAACAGAAGTCCTCAAAGTTCTATTAAAAATCCGAGTGTATGGTACCCATTGGCGTTGTGTTAAAAAATGATTAGAAATCAAAAGCTCACATTTAATTTTAAGTTATATTTCATAAACCATATTTTAAAATACATATTTCATATAAAAAATGACAGACGTTTTATGCGCTTTAAATAGCCACATTTTGCCTGTACAACAAATGGTAGCAATTTCAATTAAAGCAAGTCCTTCGAAAGCACTTGCAAGTTGGTTAAAAAAACTGAAAGAAAATTTCAATTCAATAGGTTGTTAGATTGTATCAGAAATTCAAGGTTTAAATACAGAAAAGGAATCCTCTAAACCGCACACGGTCGTCTGCCAATCCATTATTCCGGCCTTCCTAGCCGACGCATCAACGCCATCACACTGTCTCAATTTGGGCCTACCACGCCTCCTCTCTCCATGTGGACGACCAAAAAGGTCTTTATGAGGAGGGTCGTCCGGAATCATTCTCATGACGTGACCAGCCCACCAGATCCAGGCGAGTCTAATACGTTGTACGACAGTGAGTTCGTTAATAAAAACTGCTCCAACCTCCAAGCACCTCTGGGGGACTTTGTGACAGCTAAGTGTAGCGTCTGGTTGTCTCCCCGACATTCAGGGACTCCAGAAACCTGGAAACCTTGCTCGGGATAACTCGTTGCATGCTCGGGATAACGCAAAAGACAAGGCGGAAATGCCTTGAGGAATTTGTAATCTTTTCAGTCAGTATATGTCTGATAATACGGCATAGAGCCGTTGCAAATGTAACAAAAAAAAAAACCCTTGATATAATTATTCTTTACCAACATGTGCTCTTGCTTTATTAGTAATGTCCTTTGTTTATGCATTAGTTTCCAAAGATGGCGTTTTTTCCACCATAATAAAACAGGTAGTATGATTCAATGTTGTTAATTGTTCTCAAAAAGACACACAAATAAACGAACAAACTTGTGTCAAACAAATAATCTACACATTTTAGATAATTTATTGTACAATAATAACTAACTGACAGGTTTTCACTACTTCCTTTCTCGATAAAAACGAACCACCCACCGGCTTCAAATTTATCGAACCATTTTACGCCTCAATAAAACACAAAAAATTTCCATCGCAGCTGAATGGCCGGGTATCGACAGTTATATTTCGCTCTTTTGTTGCGATTAAATATTCATCTTCGCTATCGAACGGTGGAGGGAAATGTAAAAAAAAAAAGAGCTCACCGAAACTCTGTCTACACGCTAAACGAAGCATAAACTGTACCAAAAATTCAAAATCAATAATGCAACATACACCGCCAGCCAGCAGACACACACAAACACGGCTGGAGTGGAAATCCGTCCCGTGTGCAAACTATTGCGTGTGACCCATTGCAAAAGCATCTTGTCTGCTGTCTGCACCTTACGTCGCAGACACTCCACTCCCCCACTCTCTCCCCTCCATCACACACACTCACCGCGCTTCCATCGTATGTGTCCAAATGCATTGCGTGGAAATAGTTTTCCCTCCCATCGAGTTGGAAAGTTTTCCCATTTTGCATGTCGCATAATTAGACGAGTGTGCAAGATATGGACGCGGCTGTAGCAAAATCTGGCAGCCACCGGCAACAGCCATCAACCACCAAATAGACACGTCATAATTGTGCTCAAACAAAACTTTTCCCACCCGATGGATGGTACGCCACCGTGCTGGCATGCAGTTTATGGCCGGATTTGCACACTGCACACTGGCAGGAAAGGGAAAACCACAATCTACGGACACTCCCGCATGCACCTCCCGACCAAGACGGTGTGTGATACAGGGACAAAGTTGCGAATGCTTAACGGGTTGCTGCGTTACGTTGCAAATATTGAAATGCCAGCAAAGTTTTAATATATTCCCAGGGACAACAACGCTGAAAAGTGACATCTTTGGGATACGTTTCGAAGCTCGGGCTCATCGTCAAGGGGGAGAGAAAAAAAAACCTTCGAGTGCAATAGTTCCCCTTAGTTCGTGTAGACATGTGAGAAGCCATGATTAAAGCGATCCAGTTGCTGAGCTACCAGTGCCTGAGGTTTTAGCACAAAGCAACGATCGTTTGTGTGGTCGATCAGGAGACGGTGACACCACGCAAAACCACACCTCGTGACTTATTAGAATCATAAAGGACACGACGAGTAGTGTAGAAATAAAACAATACAACTTGTCGGAAGACATTAGTTTTCCCTTTTTGTGCGGTTTTTGCTTCACACTGTGTTTGTGTGGCTGCGTCCTCTGCAAACCCAGGATTTGTCGAAACCAGAACTTGTTTGTTTTGCGCCGGAACGAGAGATAAAAAGAAATCAAGCTAGCAACGAGCCAGCTTTAACCTGATCCTTTTATCTTGTTTTAACGGGAATGAAAGGTGAAAATAGGGACAGTTTTTTTGTGTGATTTTTGCCAATTTTCAAGTTTTCCTCACTGTTATAAAAACATCTCCTGAACAAAAAAAAAAAAAAACGAACTCCCTCTTTCGTTGGTCGAAAACAAATGAAACTCTAGACTGCAAACCCGGGGGTTGACTTTGTAGGACGACATTTCCGGTGGAACTGAAGGCTGGTGAACCGAACAAACAAAACATCACGGGCAAAAAGATCGTACCCGGCACGGCAAACGGCACCTAAAATTTGTTCGTTTGTTGCACAACAAATACAGACAGAATACTAAAGAACTGTAAGCAAGGCGAATGTTGTACTACGCTTCTCCAAAACAACTAAATGCATGCCTGGGTAGAACCATTTTTGGTAAAGAAAGTTTTAGCCTTTCGAGCTCCACGCTTTTGCGTGCGTTTTTCGCTCGGTTTCGGCAGTCTTCGATGGTCCCTTTTCTTCACGCTTGGGCTTCAGCAAAACACAATTTTTCCCCGGTTGTTTTTCCTTCATCTTTGGCGTGCCATATGGCGAGCCGCGCTTGGTGACAAATCGCGAGCAAGTGAGAAATGGCTACACACGCACGTACAAAACAGCGCACCCAGCGGTGACCAGACGGTTAGCGTGGCCGAAGAGTTTTCCGGTCGCAGGACATGGTTTTTTTTTGTCCGTTTTGTTAATATTACTCGCGGAAAACTCGTTACCGGCGCCATTTGTTTTTTTTGTTTTTTTCTTCTTTCACTTTCGGTCGGCGAATGTGTTGTGTGGCTCTATGAATAATGAATCCCCGTGATCACTCCGGCATCCAGAGACAGTGGTGACCGCGTGGGCCAGCAATACCGAAGGCAAGAGGATAGCAACAGCAAAAAACTTACGAACGGACAATGGATGATGCCGGTGCCTCTGACAGTGGCGTGGCACCGGAGGCTTTTGACAGGTCGTGCGTTAATTTGAGTCATAACTATGTTTACATTGTATGCAGCCGGCGTACCCATTCGGAGCTGGACCGGCTGCAGCACTATTGCATGCCATTTTGTCAGGAAAAAAAAAAAATAAAATAAATCAACTGGCAAATGAAAGAACCAAACAAAATGCAATCAAAACGAGCTAAAACGACGTGAGAAGATGCGTGCGAGAGTTTCAAAAACACTGGAGTGAGTGAATGCCTAGTGAGGAGCTTCATTCAAGCGTGATGAAATGCTTAATTGGGAACATTTTCGAATGAATATGGATTGGTGGCATAGGAAACAAAAAAAGGGAAAAAGCATTTGAGGGAACTCAAATCCACGCACTAATAATGAGACCTGCGACACATTTGAATTTGTGGGTAATTTGTACCATTTTCCCCCTTTAGACGTTGGGTGAAAAAATGTTTCTCACCGCATCGTTCTGGGTTCAATCTCTTCTGCTCGCCCTGTATCTCATAGCAACAACCCCTAACAAGCTGACGAAACCGATCCAAGGCACCCTTGGCAAGTCGGTAAAGCGAGAGTAGGAGAGCCTTACATGAGAGCAAATAGGAAGAAGAGAGACAAGCAATCCCCGGAGGAACTAAAAACGAGGTTTTTATCTGTTTGGATGGATTTATCTGCCATCAGCATTGAGTCACAAGCATTGTGGGCTCAACTGTATACTCCTTGTGTGACTGTGTGTGTGCGTGCCCGCGAGAACCTTCTTCCGTATTCGTATCGCAAAGCAGGCCCAACACTCAAACGGGCCCAAGATACGGCAAGCAAGATAGAGGGAATTAATATTCCATAAACTAAATCTTCGTCCTTCGTTCTCTGTTCGCCCGCTTCCATCACCATCGGCACCCGGAGCTCCTGTACGGGCCATGGAGAGTCAGCACCCGCCGTTCATCGATACACGGTTTTGGCTACAGGGTGATACGTACGCTACACGGTGCAAAAATAAATTGCACATAAATAATGCATCAATTAAAACTTCTTGGAAGTTCCGTGGGTTCCGCGCTCTTTTCCAAGCCCTTTTCTCTTCTCCGTGCGCTAGTTTGCTTCAGGTTTGAAGTACGAAAGAAAATAAGATACTGAAAACAGTTCTTTCGAACTTTAAGTTGACACTGTGAAGTTTCAAATGGAAGTGCAAGTGCCAGAGCTTGTTATTTATGTTTTTTTTGTTGCCATTTGATCATTGAATTGTAAAGTTTGGTGCTTGAGTTCGATGCAATCGATCGGGTGAGCAAAAGGCGGTAAATTTGTTGGGATGTGCTTTTTATTTGGTTTCATCCATGGTGATGAACGTATTCCCCAAATAAAATGCATTTATTTTTGAATGTTTTATGAATTAACTACTAGGAGATTCTCGTACAAGACGATTTATGAAATGTTCATAGAGTTCCAGTTGTAATCACTCAAATTTCGAGACTTTATGTTGGGACTGACCTAAATTGGTTATACATATGGATTTCAATGCTTATTTTTCCAATTAGATGTTAAATTGATATCGGATATTACGCTTAAGGTTGGACTATTTGATACCGAAATAGTGATGGGTTGTGAAACCGCAGTGATCTCAAGCATTTTCTGCATATCTGCTGTGGATTTGTGTCATTTATAAAAAATAAAAGTCATTTATAAATAAATTCAATTGAAAAAAAATTCCGGAGGTGGTACGACCATATGTCTTCGGAACATAGTTTAGCATTCACAGACAAGTATAATTTCATAGTTTGAGATGAACTAGGACATTCTAGATTCTTGTAGGTTAAACTAGCGATAGAGAGTTTTAACAACTTTTTAAATATTTTTTTTCGATTCCAATACCTTAGCATGCAATTTTCAATTCTCCAGTAGGACTCTCGCTAGCTAAAAAACACGACAGGATAGTATCCTGGTGTACAGTTTGTAATGGCTCTGATTGGTTAAAGAATTCTACCAAAGAATTTCAATTTTTCCATCCTCCAATGTGAGTGTAATTTAATTTAAAATTTCATCAGTCAAATCTTTGCCATGAAACACCCTGTTGCAGCTTGGTCGCGTTCCACGGCCTACTGCAAACAGGATGTCAATTTTCGGTCCCCTCGTCAACCCAGTACATCCAAATTCGTTCGTCCTTCCCTTCGCCGAACCCCGCATGTTCCCAACTCGGTAGTGTAAACATCCTTTAGCGCCCTCGAGTCGCCCTGTGAATGACTATCCTATCTCCTGTTCTACTTTGTAACACGGTATGATCCCGCACAGCTCGCTCTCGCCTCTCACTCTATCGTGCGGCTCACCCTGCACGTTTATGTTTTTACACTTCCGTTCCATATCAGCAAGAGGGCCAACATACGCACGGATGGCGCGGCTACTCGTACACACACACGTACAGGCCCGCGGCATTTCGAAAACTTCCCTTCATAGTACACCCATACAGGACCGAAATTCGTTCTGAGTTGGGTTGCTTGCTCACTCACGAATTCTTTCCCATTTTTTTTTGTTGTTTGGTTTCACCACATAACACTCATCAACCTTTCCCTTTTGCTCACTCACGAATCACGCATGAGAATGCAAACAGGATGTGCTTGCTTTCTTGCTCACACTCCCACAGACCGTACCGCGCTTCGGCACTCTTGGATGGGTTCTGTACTTTTTTGATCGTAATTACATTACATATTAAATGAAGCACCCCCGTGATGTTGCGGTAACATGTGCCGGCGACTTGCACAGCTTGGGCCCGCCAGTGAGTGTATGCGTGTGCACATCCTGCGGGCGTTGAGGTCCTGATCTTGACAGCTGATACCGGGCACGGTACGGATGTGTGTACATGCAGCCAACCAACGGTAACGGTGTAGGTGGAGCATAAAATGGGAAGTGTTTCCATGCGCCGACGGAAAGGGCCAACTAAAAAGAAGTAACGAAGAACAAGCTTCGGAAATATTGCTGGGGAAATTTTAATATATTACTCGAAAAGGAAAGGATATGTGCAGCGGGTGGTACGGGCGAGGATTGATAACAATTTGCTAGATTGAAAATTAGGCAGATTTGTTGGATGTGTCGTAGCCGGGTGGAAGAGAAGCTATTTGGGAGAAGCAGACAATTGCATTTAGATAAACTTTAGTACGCTTCTCATTCCAAATTTTTGGAAGCCGTTTGGGTGTTGAAAATAAACGATAAACTTGCCAAACGTAGACAAGCGAAGTTACACATGCAAATTTAGAACGGGTATGATTCAGCGCAAGGAAGAGATTTGCTGACAATTCAATTCACTTTTATACTTATGGCTACGTGCATCGCATTGATAAGTGGGGAAAAATCTACTTGAAGCAAACGGAACAATGTTTTAGTCTAAAAAAACAAAATAATTATAGAGAGCTTTAGTGTATACAGTATTTAAGTCTAAGTCCCTGAAGTAGATTTTCTTCTATTCGATACATAAATTAACTTCACCTCTTCAAAGTGAAGACAAATTGCTTCACATTAGGATTTTAATTCGCCTAAAAAATTGTTTTCAAAGTATCTCTGACTAGAATAACAAGAATTGATTGACAAAAAGGGTTCAAAATTGATTTTGAGTTTTAAGAGCCAACAATTCCTAGATTTATTATTGATGTATATGTCAGCATCTTTCCAGTAGTATGATTTAAATAACGTGTGCGCTCGTCTAATATATTCAATTGAGTATTCTTACAAAAGCGTATATTAAAAAAATTCATTAAATGATCCATTTTGAATACTACTTATGCATACTTACTTACTACTTGCACCAGTCTATTCCGTTTGATTTCAAAGTTTCTTAATTTGCTATGGCGTTCTACTTTAACGTCCTTTTGATCAAACGATATCAAATTGCTTAAGGAGGGAAAAGGATTTTGTTGTGAGTGTTAAATGGCAGAAAATGAATATAAAATGCACACGTTTTTGAATCAATAATAAAAACAATAATAAATAATCAACCCAATAATTCTACGAATTAAACATAACCATTAATATAAGTAAATAAACTAAACTTCACTTCAAACTTCAATTTAACATTTTGTTGATCAATATATAGCAAATTATGCAAAAGTCCAAAACCTACTAAAAGTAGCATTTATATAAAATCACAAGTAGACCTCACTTATTTGACTTAATAGTTAGAAACATTCCAGTTGCAAGCAAACTTCGCAAGAGTCTACGGAAACTAATTCTATTCATTTTATCAAAGATAAAATATTTACAAAGTAATAAACCCCCACCGGTGATTTGAAACATGGTTCCAATAAGCAAAACTAACTCAGATGTGCATAATTAAAGAAAAGAGGAAAACCTACCCATAAGATAAAACAGACCAAGACCAACATTGGTAAAAGAACCATGAATGAACCATGAAAGAACCATGAATTAAAACATGAAAATTCTCGAACATTCGAATCATAGAATCATAGAATATTCAGTAAGACGATTAAATATCTTTAATATAAAGTTTATCTCTAAATAAAAAGGCCCAACCTAATGCACCGCATAAGTCTTTCCGTCTATTCGTTGACGGTGGACTTCTGATCTAACTCAGTACCTTCTAAACTCTCAACTAATTAAGGTTATTTAAACACTAACCAGTTGCCTAAGTTCATTAAAATTTATGCACAATTTTCAATCCATCGATCGTTTCGCATCGAAGCAATAAATGGTGTACCGATGTGATCGGTTGTGCTTGCGATGGCGTAGTTCCTTCGTACAGTTCATAACTTTACCACAATTGCCAGGGTTTTCCCCGTTACCTTTCGTTCCCGTCCCCATAAAAATAGCTCCCCCCCTCCCCCCTCCCCTCTCGTTCGGTACGACCTAAAGCCGACCACAACAATAGAGTGTTTCCGTAGCACGCGCACACTTACCGCCAGGCGGCAGTTCCGGCGACTGACGACTTGATGGATGATAGTAATTTCGACAGGTTCACGATTTTACCTTTCCGACCGTGTTGCGGCAAAACCCGAACCAGTGTACGCTCCTGCTGCTGCTGCTGCTGCGGCTGGTGCTGCTGGTGGTGGTGCATTAGTAATGAAGGCGTAAATATATATCGATTTCCCACCAAACCACCGGCACCTACCCGCAGATGGAGTGAAACCTCCCTCAGAACGCAGAACCATTTCCCCAGGAGACGGGATATCCTTATGTTAAGTAGCAGCAGATGGTTGCTTCTTACCCGTAGCCACCTGTGTCGCACATACAACACACACACACGCACACGCACGGTTGTATGTATATGCGCACTTGCACACTTTCCCACAGTTCCCAGCGCAGCGGTGCAGGCGTTCGTGTCCACGTTCGAGCTTCTTCTTATTAGGTCCGGTAGCCGGTGTTCCGCCGCTGCAGGCGGTTTATGATTAAATTGAAGTATGCATTTATGAGCGCCGAGATATTCGCACAATGTTGCCATTGTCGATGATAAATGGCTGTATCTGCTTTGCATAATTATTAATCTGCAATGCATGCATTATTTTAATTGTCCCACCGTTTCGGCATTAGCTCGCAAGAACTTAATGCGTCAAGACTATCGCACTCCACGGACGGAACGGTATCAGTCTTCTCCGTTGGCATAGTGGATTCTGTGCATTCCACGTACCATTGGGAGTTTGATGCGTTCGTTTTAAAGCCCATTAGTTGGAGCGTTTGCAGGGAGTAGGGATTTAAGCAATGCTAAACTATGAAGAACTAAACTGTAAGGTGAAATGGGGTGAACATGGGAAAAATCTGAAAACGTCCTTTGCATATTCCGTCATATCTTGATATTAAAATCCACTACGAATTTAAAGGGGATTTCAGCGTATAGACCAATGTCGTCTTCTTCTGATCATTACCGGTATTCACCCATATTTTGAAAGGGTATTGGATCATTAATATGATCTAAAAATATAAACCAAAATGCGTCATTAAAAAGACATGAAAAGTACAAGAAGTATCGCATTGGTACTTTGATAATTTTAAGGACAATCCAATTTAAATATTTATTCAACAATATTAGTAATTTTTCTCTTAAATCTTAAGTATTAAGTCTTTGTTTGTCAAATTTAAAGGTATTGGTTAAAGGTATTAAAGGTACATGCTAACAAAATCTATCCGGGAGACCCTTTACATTTGATGCGTAGAGTTTTTTTTTAGAATTGGTGAAGGAATATGTTGTGAATATGACGCGCTACGAACTGCAAACAGCTTTTCTTTTGTCTAGAGCTCATCCAGACATCTATTGAATTGGACCTAAGCTCGGTTAAATTATTATTTTTTTTACTCCAATAGGACGCCATTTGCCGTATTATCAACATGGTGTTGAGTTTTTAAAAATTTTACAAGGCATTTCCTCCTTGCAAATTGCCTTATCACGGGTATACTCGGTTCTCGGTTAGCTTATATTATCTACAGAAACTCAAATCTATAATAATCAACACACAAGACGGCTAAACACCACATTAATACTCGCTTTTCTCGAACGTATGCCGAATCTTGAGGCGATATCGTTAATGCGAAAGGATAAAGTTCGATAAAGTTCGGTGGGTTCACTAATATACGTGTTATTCACGTAGCATTTTAAGCAACATTTCATAAGAAAAGATTGACAAAAGCAGTAACAAGCTTATTTGATCGAATTAGAAGGCATTATCAGTTCAGTTTCATCAGTTTTTTCATGTCCGAATCTCCGTTCAAATACCGTGAAGCTAGGGAACTCCTTGTATTTTTTTGAAATAGAGAAAGATCTGTAATTTATGCTAAATTTCCTATGACTTTTAACCCCATGGAAAGGAAAATTAACAAATCATGGGAAATGGTGGCCTAATATAAAAATATTTTTGAAACACTTTTCAAAAATATAATAAATTTTAATGTAAAATAAACCTTAAAAGAGTAGAAAATAAATTGTTTAATAATCAGCCATTGATGATATATTTACTTAAATAAATTATTCAACAATAATTTCACACCCGTTTGTTCGATTTTTATAATGTTTAAACGGCTTAGATGATTTTCGTCCATTTAAGTTATCATCAAATTTCACCGAACATGGAACGCATTGAAATAAATCAACCGTATCGAGAGAAATGCGAATAGCTTAATGCTTATAAATACATCCTAAGCGCATCACATTTCGCAATAGATTGCGTCCATTTAGCGAATACCCATCGGTCGGTGTAGATCGGCATACCCGGCGGCATTCGATAGTTCGCTCGCCGTGCACTAGTCTCGCCGCTGGTATAGTCCCGAAAATCTCATCACCCCAAATCGAGCGGAACAAAGAGCACCGTTTTTGCCCAACGGTCGGGCTCAGGCGATGGAGTGACGCCCGGTTTGCCAGGTTTCGGTTTAATGAAGTTTTAAACGGCATCGTACCCTGGTTGCATCGTACCAGGGGACAAAGTGCACAATTACGGTCGGGTGTTTGCAAAAAAAAAAGCCGTTTAAGGAATCCTCGTCCTCGAAATGGAAATCCTCGAGATATCGCGCGAGACGAGTGTGTCTCGTCAGTGCGAACAAATTTCTCATGTCATGTCGTCAATGGAGGTTGGATTCTTTTGCGTGTGTGTGTGTGTGTGTCGACGGTTCGATTCCCCGGGTAAGAAGGAAGTAATGTTTCCGGTTGGTCGGATAACGCGATCCACTCGTTCGATTCCAAGTCAAAGGATCCGTTGTGAAGGCAAGCTTATCCGGCGAACCGGATCGTTGTACCGACGTTGATTGGTATGTCTTACTACGGGGGTTGGCGAGTATCGGCTTCATTTCCATTCAATGCAATCCCGTTTCGCAACGGTCATTCAAGCGTTCTTCACTATTGCTCGGTACCGGCTTCAGATTGCGATACGGTGAATTGGCTTTTCTAGCGGGCAAAAAGCAAAAAGTGAGCGTAACCTGCAAAGGGCTAGTTCGCGGTACGAGTTTGGTTCGTTAACCAAATGAAGAAGCTTCGAAGGAAAAAAAAGGGATAAAAGGGTACTTTAAGGAAGTACGAAAGCTGAAAGCTAATGATCGAGGAAAGGGAGGCTGGGCGAGATGAGGCAGTTATTTGATTCATCTCATCTCATCTCTTCAATTTTAGTGAGTTGGATTTGGTGAGTCTCTGTTTTATTGGGCGTGAGTAACCTTTGGCGCAGATTACTGAGATGCAGAAATAGAAGCCACTTTCGACGATTTTCATAACTTCCATGCGTGAAGTGCAAGTGAGTGAATTGAAGTGAGAGGAAAATTATTTATTACCATACCGAAAAGATCTCCTCGCAGCGTTTGGTTGTTAATTCACGTAAAAAGGTAATAAAAACAATTGGAAAGGAAAACTTCAAGCAAGGTGGCGCTGTTTAAAGACCAGCAGATAAGCGAATGGAAAAGGGAGAAAACAACGCTTAAATCCAACAAACCACCCTTTGGGGACCTTGGGTGGAATTGAAACCGCACGACGTGTACGATTCGCACGGGACGCCGCTAAGGTCGTTGCGCGGCCGTATCACGTTATATGAGACGTGCCAGTGAAGTGTGTGTGTGTTTTTTTGCCTCATTTTACTCTTTTTGCACTCTCTTACTACTGGGCAACTACTGGGAATGGGTGAAGCGAACGGGTAATTGCGAACGATGACGAATATTATTCGCCATGGCAAAGTTGGTACGTGTCCGTGCATGACAAGCACAACATACATGCATTCCCTCAGTCACACCGGCGGAGTGGTGACCGCGACCAGTGGAAAAGACGACCTTCTACCCTCCCCCTCCTTCCCCGCTCCTTTTTTTGCATCCCGTCCCCGGAAAAGCAAACGGAAGTTGTCCGAGTTCGAGTGGTTTTGAGCGGATTTAGTATGCAGTATTATTGCATTAGTGAGATTTACATCGTGCCGCTTCCGGGCTTCCAGCGTGGTTGAGGCGAGTACGGTGTAGTACGGATCACGGAAGCGATTTCGGATCACCCCACCCCCCCAAAAAGGACCGTGCATCTCTCGTTCGACTTTCCACCGCCTAATCCGGGCCCCCGCTGCCACCCCCTTTCGGTAGGCGACAAAGAGCCGTTTGTCATTGGATTCGGGGACGTGGTAGCTGTGGGCCCTCGGCATTGGCACGGGAAATTATTTCACTCTCTAATGCCTGTGCTGACGATGAGCCGGATGCGTACGGATGGACATTGGCGGGCCACACATCGGAAAGGATGTGCCGACGGGGTTGGTCCGTCGGCATACAACCACATTGTAAATATTTATTCATCCCGCTCGCAAAGCTTGCTCACACTGGCAGCAAAACGATGAATTGCATGAATGCAATGGTTACTCAAGTTTGTTGCATACATTTATGGGCATGTGTGTGTGCGTGTTTGTAGGTTTGGTATGTGCACATCGGAAGGAAATATCATTTCCCATGATCTATGTAGGTTGGGTTGTGGACCGCGACAGTTTTGTCGGCGTGTGCACAGAGTTCCCATTGCTCCCGGGGTCTCATATCCCGCATGAATTGCATAATAAAATGGAATAGAAATAGATATCCGTAAGCGAGCACGAAACGCCGGAAGAAGAATCCGTGGGTACCGCCGGTGGGTGCCGATCGTGGTGACGAACAAGCTAAAATTATTTCCATACCACCGCACAAGCAAATCGGTTCCGAAGCAGCAGCCAGATGCGTCGTGTGCCATGGGTGCTTTGAAATGTTCTGAAACTGTCCCTAATTGGATGCTTGCGCGTGCAACTATTTTCGATAGGAAAGGAAATGTGATGAATTTGTGCATGTGTTGTGATTTTTTTTTCCTTCTGCACACGGCATGGGCAGCCGGTTTTGAAAGGAAAGTTTTCAAATAGTTTCACAAACAACAAACATTGCGATACTGTAATGATTCAAGCGCTGATACACGCTGATGATCGCTGATGGTAATAGTTGTACATTGAGATTTATTATTTAGGACAGTTGTAGTATTAACATTTTTATGTTTAATTTCCTTCGATCAATCTAGTACTGCTGGTCTTTCAGCTTCATTCTAAGCAACACCAAACGAATTATAAACTAGATTGTTTGGGTAAAAAGAGGAAATTGCTAATTAAATCGGTGTTTACAAATGAAAACTAGCAATGCTTGAGATAGTTCATATAAATACTATGTAAAAGCCTCTTTTTTCGCTATTCTTATTGTACACGCTGCAGTGTGAAAGTACGACAAATCAAGACTTTTAAGAGTTTCACGAATCTTGGGAGATAGTTAGGTATACGGAAATTTGTAACTCTTTTTGAGAATTGGGTCATGATTGGAGAAACTCTTTATTTAAGATTGATATGAATGATTCTTTTCAAGAGGTTACATGTCATAGCACTTCTTGCAATGTTTACTATTTATCGCCTTTCTGCTTCTACAATTATCCTGTGTTGCTATCAACGCCTTTTTGTCTACATTTGGGCTTTAAAAACCGGAGGGCATCTCTTATATGGGAGTCACTTGGACTGGCTAGACTTTGAATGACAAATACCAACTTTTAGTAAGATTTGTACTTTGATTAGTCAGGCGTGGAGTCAAGAAGAAGATTATCTTCGATTCTGTCAAGAAATATCCAACGTAAAGGATGGAACAGATGGAACATTTTACTCATCCTATGATTTTTACATCTTCATAAGGTTTTTTTTTTTCTTTTTTCACTAGAATTTTCTGGAAACGTCTAGATAATGGCAATTCTGAAAGTTTGGGAACTAATCGATAAAACTTCCTGCACTTTGATATGACTTATAGAATTAGTTCCAGACACTTTTGATAGACTTCAATGATTAGAACAACATGGATGTACATTAATAAATTATAAAACGAACATAATAGCTAGGAGAAGACGCTATTGACAGCACCTCATTTATCCGCAAGGATCCTTTGCTGCGTGCATTATGTTCGATTAACTCTTGGTCTAACTTGTTTGCTTTTCACCTTTTACCCTCTGTATTCTGTTCCTTGATAAGATCCTCTCTTTAAATACTAGCTCATTCCAATGACATCTTCTCCTACCTCTTATCCTAATTTTAAATTAGTTTTATGTTTGTATGTTGAGCCATAGGGCAGACATTTATTAATAAATAACAATACGAAGTAATATTGCACTAATGCTTTCATAGATGAGAACATGTTTTAATATAAACATTAACAAAACTATCTGATTTATTTGATTTTAAAACATTGAATTGTTAGTTTAATCAAAGTTTTTTTTCCATAATTATCGAGTCCTCATGATTTTATTTCTCTATTTTTATTACTTTATCCGAGCGTTTTTATTAGTGAAATCAATTGAACAAATATGTACCATCACTACCAAATGAAATTCTTGTAAAATGTATGTTTTAAAACATTGAAATGAAGTTAGCAAAAGAGAAATAATAAGATGAATTATCTTATTAGTTAAACCCTGTGCTACATACCTTCAAAACAATGTACTCACTCAATTTAACTATATTTATTTACACTTGTCCTCTTTCTAACTTTAACACACACTTGTCTCTCTTCACGTCTGCTTGATGCAA
Source organism: Anopheles marshallii (assembly GCF_943734725.1). Taxonomy (NCBI): domain Eukaryota; kingdom Metazoa; phylum Arthropoda; class Insecta; order Diptera; family Culicidae; genus Anopheles; species Anopheles marshallii. Next base: position 54,297,931 of record NC_071327.1, read on the forward strand.
CAATTAAAATAAAAGTCAATTTGAACAAAACCACCCCATTCCGTTTACCCATTAATCGATGAAACCTAAAATCGAACATTCTCGATAGAACTTTTCCCTTTTCTGCACTAATTATCGTATCATTATCAAGCGGCAATTAAAGCCCAGCCAGTGGTAATTAATGCTATACATATCCTCCACTTGTGTCGCAACAATCCACCTTAAGGATCCCATCCCCATCGGGAGGTTTGTGTTGTGGCCGCCTTCCCCTTTCGCACCCTGACACCCGACGGATCACGTATCGAACAACAGCGACATCGTTGCTTTATCTCGTTTACAGCAAAACCAAGCAAGAAAGCACGGATCTTTGGAGGACTAAGCGAGCAAAAAAAAAAAGTTGTACCAACCAAACTTTTAGCATAAAGTGTTTTGTACGAGAAGCTGACAAAAAAAAAACGACAGAAAAAAGCGAACCCAAGCACGCCTCTGCAATTTAAATGCAGGCGTGTAAAATGCAAGCGAGCAAAGCATAAAGTGGAGAAGCAAAAATGTTGCCGTAGTCCACTTTTCTGTCCCAGCCATTCGATTCTGACGGTTTTAGGTTTCGTTTGTGGAAATTGCGGGCTGTAGTAACAGGAAGGAGTTTTACAGGGGAGTTGGTAAAAGGAAGGGGGGAAAAAAACAACGAGCTAAGTACATCAGCAAATGATACGAAAAACGAGCACGACACAAGACAAAACAATGCTCACACACACACACACGCCTAGCTTTCGTTCCACTCCAGGCCAGAAGGCCTCTTGGCAGAGGAAAAATCGGAACGAAAGCTTCACTCGTTCGCTCATTTCTCGCACTTATGCGCCCCTTTACTGCGATTGTTTTGCCGCAAGGGTTGGCGCTGCGCCGGGGTCTGACGAAGGCCACCAGGGTGTAGGTGAGGTGGCCACGTTTTTTGTTTACCTTGTGTTCCGCTTCATGTGTATATGCTGGCCGCACGTGGGGCTCGTGGGGAGGCTTTGGTGGAGCAGCTCAATCTCAAACGGTTTCGGAACGGCTCGGAAACGGCGCTGAAGCGAAGGAGAACAAAACAGAACCAAAAGAATAATGCTAAAACCGATTGTAGCAAACAGCGAAAACGGCTCCACAAGACAACATAACGCAGGAGAAATGAATGAAACGAACAAAAAAAAAATAAACCCACTGCCAACTAACTGGAGAATGATGGGGAGTGAAAGAAATAAAACGACACGACACAAAATGTTCCATCGCTCCATTTGGTTGGGTGGCGGAGGGCAAAGCGGACCCAACGCACAGGGGGCAAAGACGGGGCTTTGGGGGGACCGAACGTGCGATTAACATTTCACATTATATTCAAATGGGAACACACGTACGTAATTACTCTTTTCACTTATTATACCAATCCCGGTGACCGAACCGGGTGAAAATCTTCCGAACGGGTCTGGAAATGACTGGTACGTTTTTTTTCTACTTACAGTTTCGGATGACTTTCTTCAATTCACTGCAAAAGAAACCACAACCACAAGCGAAACAGTGTGTGGATCGTAGTGAATTTTGCATTCGGAGCCCGTTTGAAGCGCCCGGTCACGTCGCTATTGTCGCGACCGTAAGCCTCGGCTGCGGGTGCGGAGTATCAAAAATTGTATCGCCAGCATCGCAACATTCGCTGGATGGGTTTTGGGTTTGGGTTTTAACACCTGGTGGGTGCTCGGGGAAAATTGACACCATTGTGTTTTTTTTTTCGTTTGTTCGGTGGAATGAAGAAATGTCACTCTCGGGTGATAACGCGTGATGTCTTTTTGTTTATGCTACCGAAAGCGAAGAAAGTCATCCAATTGGGATCGATTTGAACACGTTCAATTGTATGGGACTGCCGAGCCGGAGCGTGCAGAAAGCGGAGTATCAATACTACTGCTGCGGGATCTTCATCAGGAAAAGAGCAAAATCATTAACGATTTAACGATTGAATGTCTGTCAAATAAGGAATGGCAAGAGTAATATTTGAGCTTGCTGCAGACCTATCTTAGCTCTTGCTGCCATCCCAAAGGTCACGAGAAATTGGTAACATTCTTAACATCCTTCTGTCGATGATCTTTCCCATAGCATAAAGTTGAAGCTGAAAACAAAAAAAAATGGATAATTGCGTGTTTGATATGCAGTGGCCAACAGGCAGATCCGACAACTTAAAACATGGACGAAGTTTGTATTTGCGGTTCAAGATTTTTAAGTCATGATATTCTTCTATACTTCTATATTGGGTTCTTTATATACTAGGGACGGCCGATGGTGCATTGATAGCGGCGCTGGTCTTCATACGACACGATCGGTCCAAAATCCCATCCCGACCAATCCTCCGCAGCAAGGACGATAGTCAGTCCTTTACGTGACAGGGTTAGGTTACCTTCAGGTTACGTGATAAAAATTAGTTTAGTAAGTCAGAAATGGAAGGCAAGACCTCGTTGGTCGTTACACCAAGAAGAGAGAGAGAAAGAGAGATATCTTTATAAAATATTTTTAGGAAGAAGATTATACAAATAATCAATTTTATACCTTAGATATGAAGAAAAGTTGTGATACATTCATAGTTCATTGAAGATTCGATTTCAATGCGGGTTATTGTATGTTTTATTTGAATTTTTTTACGCTGGATGATCTCATCGAACCTAAAACAGTGTAATTTTGGTTTAATTGAAGCATTAAAAGAAAACTATAGAGCATTTTAATACTACAGTACTCGCTCATTAGTTCGCTGAAGTTGGCCCGCGAATTGGTGAATGACAATTCATAGTGCTTGTCCTTTCGAGTGGACTGTATTAGGGTGAAAAAACCAAGGTGGAATTTCGGGAGCAAAGGATAACGCGTCCGTTCGCTACGTTCACTACTTGATTTCTTCCTTTTATTTTCCTGTATGTTTGACATTTTAATTCGATTCCCAAATAACATTTCTAATACACAACCTGTCACCAAATTATGCCCAGGTGGCATAACATCCTCCCCGGCGTTGAAATAGTGTTTCAATTATCGTTTTCGTCCAATGGCAGCAAGCAGACTTCAGTCACTGCACGCTTGAACTCCGCTCCATTCGCCGTTCTAACAGTAACGACACGTGTCGCACCGTCGTCTCCGGGGTGTGCAGCTACTATCCTTGCAAGCGGCCAGTGTAGTGGAGGTGTGTTCTGGTCTGCTAGTAGTACAAGCGATCCCACCTTGATCACCTTCCGCTTCAGCCATTTCGACCGATTTTGGAGTTCCGGCAAGTACTCGGCAGTCCACCGTCTCCAGAAGTGTTGCAGCATAGTCTGCACCAACTGCCATCGTGAGAGACGATTCTCCTTCAGGGTGGAGTAGTCGGGTTCTGGAACAGTTTGCATCTCTCGGTCGATCAGGAAATGTGCGGGGGTGATTGCGGTGTAGTCGGATGGATCGTCTGAGCTCGGTACTAAAGGTCGAGAATTTAGTATCGCTTCTATTTGTGTAAGTGTCGTGTAGAGCTCCTCGTAGGAAAGTTTTCTATCACCAACAATGCGTTTCAGGTGGTACTTGACCTGCTTCATACCAGCCTCCCAGATACCGCCAAAGTGCGGACTTCGCGGTGGTATGAACGACCAGTCAATACCGTTGTCAGCACAGTAGTTGATGATTTTTTTCGTCGTGCACTCATTCTTGAACATACGCCAAAGCTCTTGCAGCTCCGTTTTGGCTCCGACAAAGTTGGTTGCATTGTCAGATCGTATCGATTTCGGATATCCTCGTCGACTGGTAAACCGCCGCAAGCTTGCAAGGAACGCGTCCGTCGTCAAATCCGAGACTAATTCCAAGTGTATGGCTCGAGTCTGCAGGCATACGAATAGGCACACGTAGGCTTTCGTGATCTGCGGCTTGCGGGAGGTCGATGACTTGATGAAGAAAGGACCGGCATAGTCTACACCGGTATTCGAAAAAACAGGGGCTGGCTGGACACGATACGATGGTAAATCACCCATCATCTGCGTCATTTTAAACGGATTCGCCTTGAAGCAGACGATGCATTTTCCTGTCACCTTACGGATGGTGCTCTTCACGTTCAACGGCCAGTACCGTTGGCGTACAACTGCAAGAAGGCCTCTTTGCCCGATGTGCAAATTGTTAATGTGTAACTCACGAACAAGTGCTTCGGTGACGGGGTGCTTAGCCGGCAACAGCATCTGATGCCGACTATCGTCGGGTATGATGGCTCGCTTGATTCTTCCACCAACTCGTATGATACCATCATCTAGATCCAAAAACGCCTTTAGTCCATTGAATCGACGATTTGTATTCGCATCGTCCATTAGAGCGAGGATTTCTTGCTGAAAGGCCTCTCGCTGAACCATTCGTATAATTACGTGTGTCGCTGTACGTAATTCTGTCGCTGTGAGTTGACCTTTTACCAGCACCTTTTTGCGTGACTTGATAAACCTAGCAAAGCGCACCAAGTAGGCCATACTCCTAACCATTTTCGTGAAACTTCCCAACTTCTCAAAGATTGGAAAACGCTCAACAGGAACGGTAGTGGCCAACGCCACTCCAGCTCGCATTTCTGGCAGCTCGTTGTCCGGGATTTCCGTATAATCCGCCTTCTTAGCGATGGGTTGTAGTGGCCGAGGTTGCCACCACATCGTAGACTTAATCAATTTCTTCGGTGTGACTCCACGTGAAATCAAATCGGCCGGATTATCGTAAGTGGAAATATAATGCCAATGGAAAGATAGGCTGAGTTGTTGAATTTCACTTACTCGATTTGATACGTACGTTTGCAGCAGCTCCGGGGGTTTCTTGAGCCAACACAAGACGATTTTTGAATCGCTCCAGAGATTAACAGATTCAAATCGAAGCTCCGTAACGTCCAGGAACTTCACGACCATTCTAGCAAGTAACAGTGCCGCCAGCAGTTCAGCTCGAGGGGTCGTGATAGCCTTCTCCTTCGGATTCCGTTTTTTTGGTAGAATTCGAGACTTGCTGCAGATCAATTGCATCTTGGGCTCCTCTTTCGAGAAAGAGCCCTGCACGTACAAACAGGCACCATAAGCTTGATCAGATGCATCGGCGAACCCTTGCAGTTCTAGCTTGAGCACATCATTCCAGGAAATCCATCTCGGAATTTGGACTTCCCTCAGCGCTGTCATTTCAGTTCGGAAATTTTGCCACTTCTCATTGACTTCGGTTGGAACCGTGTCATCCCAATCGATCCGAAGTTCGCTGACTTCACGTAAAATCAGCTTTGCGTAGGTGATAACTGGCCCAAAGAATCCAAGTGGATCGAAAATCTTGGCCAGTTGACTCAGGAGCCTTCGCCGAGTCATTTCTTGTGGGTTGTCAAAATCAGGAACAGACACCGAAAACCAATCCTCAAGCGGATTCCATGTAACACCCAAAGTCTTCACTGTCGTCTTGGAGGTGTTGTCTGTAACTTCGAAAGAAGTTCCTCTAAGTTCTTCTGCTACTCCTGTAACGATATCGGGATGATTAGCACACCATTTATGAGCACTGAAACCAGCATTCGCTAGCAGTCTGGTCAGATCTCGTTGAAGTTGGCATGTCTCAGCAAGGGTATCAGCTCCCGTTAACGTATCGTCCATGTATGTTCCCTTGTTAACTACTTCGGCAGCCTTCGGGAACTCGTCTTGATGATCGTTAGCTGCCTGCTTGAGCGCCATGGTTGCTTGGAATGGGGAAGGTCCCAAGCCATAAGTAACAGTGAGCAGCTCTTGTACTGTCAGTGGATCGTTCCGGTTGTACCTCCAAAAAATTCGCTGGTACTTCGTGTCTTCCGGATGGACGATCACCTGACGAAACATCTTCGGAATGTCCAATGTGAAGACGTACTGGAACCCTCCTGGGTCCTCGTTTGGTGCTTCTACAATCTCACGCATGTGTCCTAGTTGCTCGTACTCTCGAATGAACTGAGAGTACTGTTCCTTCAGGTCGGGCTGCTTGTCAAGTTTTCGCTCCAAAGCTAGAAAACGTCGAAGTGCCATTTCACGCGAGTCGCCTAGCTCGCGTTTCCGTTCGTTGAAAGGATGTCGGACCACATACCGACCCTCTTCCGTTCGCTCGTGTGTGCGTTGAAAATGTTCCAAACACACCTCGTCGTCCGCCTTCGTTGAAGGACGGAGCTCGTCGCAGGATTCTATCTTGTAGAAGTTCCTCAGTAGTTCAGTAAGCGGCTCATCATCAGTAGTGTTGCAAAGTGTACGTGCAATGAGTGCCGTGTCGCTCCTAATCACACCACCAGCAATCCAACCTAGTTTCGTTTTTTGCAGCACGAGTCGGTTGGAACCAAGTTCGCATCGGCCATCTTGCATTAGATCCCAGAACGATTCAGCGCCAATCAACATATCGACAGGTCCTTTTCTGTTGAAGGTAGGGTCGGCCAGCACCTGTTCGCTCGAGATGGGCCACTGTGATATATCAAAAGACTTGGACGGAAGTTCACCAGTAATTCGTGGGGTCACTAAGAATTCCATTTCCGCTACAATGTCACCAGCACGAGACTTAATCGTTGTGTGCAGTTTACGGCTTAAACGGGTTTTGTTGCCGTTCAAACTGTTGGCTATGACGTCAGTAGATTCCATTCTCAAAGAAAGAAGATTAGCAAAGCGTTCAGTAACAAAATTCATTTGTGACGCTGAATCCAGAATCGCTCGGCACGGGTAAACAGTATTATACAAACCGTCTACTAAAACCACTGCGGTTGAGAGAACAGTTTGTCTCTCAGGATACATTTCCTTCGTGCATAGAGTTGTCGGTGGTTCAGCAGGCAAGTTTGTATTCTCAGCTAACGTTGTTGGCGCTACACTATCGGGAACATAGCTTGAACGATCTTCATGGAGTAAGCTATGATGCTTCTTGCCGCATCGACGACAAGAACCTGACCGACAGTTACGGATGCGATGACCATTCGACAGGCAGTTGAAGCAAGCGCCACACTTTTTCACAACATCAAGCCTTTCGCTAACACTCTTACTCCTAAAACGTTCGCAGTTTCTAAGTTCGTGAACCTCACTGCACACTGCACATTTCGCTTGCTGATTGGAATCGCTAACAACTAACGTTTTTGTCACTGTCTTTGGTTTAACAGATTCCGTAGAGGATTTCACGCCTATGTCGACCATCTCGGAAATTCTGCACTGCTCTTCCAAAAACTCTACTAATGCTGCGTACGATGAGAACACGTTCTTCTTTTGCTTCGTTTCCCAGGCAACCTGTAACTTCTTGTCCATCTTTCCCGTTATAAGCTTCACTAACATTTGTTCACCAAGCCCATCAACCAAAAGGCTATGATGCTTCAATGCATCAACATTCTTGTTGCAAGTATCGATCACCTTACGTAGATTGGCACCGTTATCTCGGCTAAACTTAGTTAAGTCAAGAAGATTGTCGATGTGTTTTTCTACTACCACACGTTTGTCCTCATACCGTTGCGCAAGGAGGTTCCATGCGGCTTCGTAGTCATTGTTGTTCACTAATACTTCGTCAATGATACCTGATGCCTTTCCGACCAGACTGTTCCGAAGATGGAACAGTTTCAGGGCTGGTTCCTCATGCTTGTATCGGTTCATCACAGAGGTAAACATTGCTTTAAATGAGTACCATTTTTCGTATGAACCATCGAATGTAGGTAGGGGAACATTCAACGGTGGCAGGTAAGGCGAAAATTCATGCAAGGTCGATGGAGCTACTGGAAAAGTTGCTTCCCGTTTGGGCACGGCGTCAAAACACATACTTAATTTCAACGAAACTTCATTAAACACTTTCTCGAACTCGATGTAGAGATTGTTCTGCTTTTCGTCTTCGTCTTTCGAGAGCGACAGTTCGTAGATTTTGCTTTGTATTTCGTTGTACTCCTTGTATATGTTCTCCAAAGCCTTTTCTTGGAGCTGTAGGAAGCGTACATTTTTAACGTTGGCATTCGGTTGCCCATCACTATCACATAAGGATGCACACACACGACTAAGCTTGCTGCGCACTCCCTCTCGTTGCTTCACTATAGCTTGTAGTTGGTCCTCCATTTTGTTGGAAACCTTTTTTACTTCTTCGTGTTGCGACTGTGTTGATATTGGTGAAGGTGTCGTACGTTTTACTGGTGATCGTTTCACTTTCTTAGACCGAGTAAACGGTGATTGCATTGTCTTTACACTCACACACCTTTATTGGTCCGCCATTTGCTTTTGGCAAACCCACGCCAAGCCAAATCACATGCGGTTTTCGAGAATATTCAATGTTCCTTTTATTGAGCGGATTACTTTCGAGCAGCAGAATGCCTTTATCGAGAGGAATGCCGGTGAATCACACTTTCCAAATCACGGTCCGGATAGTGCTACTCTTTTTGCATAGTAGCAACGCACTGTCACGTCACTAAGATCCGTTCGCGGATCTTCCTTAGTCGGGAGGAATGCCGTTGAATCACACTTTCCGAATCACGGTGCTTTGTTTTCCGGATAGTGCTACTCTTTCACAGTAGGGACGCACTGTCACGCCGCTAACATCCGATCGCGGATGTTCCATACACCGATAATACACGAAACACTACACTGGTTTCCGCATCCGGTTCGGTAGGACCACAATGTCCTTTCGAGTGGACTGTATTAGGGTGAAAAAACCAAGGTGGAATTTCGGGAGCAAAGGATAACGCGTCCGTTCGCTACGTTCACTACTTGATTTCTTCCTTTTATTTTCCTGTATGTTTGACATTTTAATTCGATTCCCAAATAACATTTCTAATACACAACCTGTCACCAAATTATGCCCAGGTGGCATAACAGTGCTCTTTAAATATCATATGTCAATGTTGAGGCGTTGTTAAGAAACAAAAAAAGGAAAGAAGAATTAATACAACAAGAAAGCAAAATAAAAACGCAATTGAAACGCGCGAAGTATCAAATCGCGAATAGTCTACGAAAGAATGAATTCTACGAGCAATGAATAAAATGTTGAGCAAATTAGGAATTTAAATCAATACAACAATCTGTAAATCTACAATGCAGTACAATATTGTGAAAGTATGAAAATTGTGGAGCAAGATATAGAATTAAGCTGCCTTGTGCCCAATAGGACAGAGGCTCTACAAAAGGCTGAACAAAACTGTTCATGGAAAGTGAGGATTTGAGAATTGTAACTCTAAAGCTATTAAAAAAAACTCCAATAACGTAACTGTTGTATGGAGCAGATACCATAAATTAAGACTAGAATTCGCATCTACGTTAATTGGCGTCGATTTATCAGCTTCTGAACAAAGGTGAAAAGGAACAAATATCTAACAAGCCACAACGGTACAAGGGCTATTGAGAATACCGCGGAGCTCATTTGTATTTTTAAGATGATGGACAACTACTAATACAAAATGAGGAAAAATTGTTGATGAAATTGCGCTGTAAAAAAAATCATTTGTCATAACAATTCTTTCAAACTAAATCGCTAAAATGTTACCTTCTTCTTAGCTTCTTATGCGCATGACCTTTTAGACCTTTTTTTCATTTTAGAGTCAAGAGTTAATAAGAGTTTTACTGAGACTTTATTTAACTCTTATAAAAATAAATTTGAAATGCTCATCATTTTCATTTATATGTTTCGCTTATGTAGTTTAAAGTCGTCCATCAATGGTTTGGTTTCATGGTTTCATAGAAGATTTCAGCCATTTTCTATTATTACTTCTCCCTCAACCTGGTACCGTCATCCCCATCCAGGTTGAATCAAATTTATTTTAATAATATCCCCAGCATAATTTCACCCTTCGTGAAACCTATATTTAGGTCGGACTTATCAGCATCATCATCATCACCACAACCATCGTCATCAACAACGTGATGTCTCGCTTACAGAAGTTTGCTCTCTGGCCAGCAGCGACATGTTAAATTATTTATGGCTGCAGAAACCCCTTGGAGAATGCTAGACGTTGCTAAATGTGCCGTTGCACTTTAGCCAATTATGTGATACGATCGGCTTGGCGTTTAGATAAGCTTCATCCTTTGTTCGCTCTGCGTTCGCTATGATGTTTGAGGTGAAGATGAGCTGTGGCACAGGCAGGTGAACATTGTATAAGATGAAACATCATCAAGTGGGATCGAACTAGCGAATGAATCATTCGTATATAATAGTTAACGTAATGAAGATATCTTCCTTCGCCTTGCTCGGTAAGAATGATACAAGAACACTACAGGAAGTTTTTATATTGACGTACTGTATTAACTGTAATTTCAAATGATTTTCGTTGACTAAACATCCGTTAACCATTAGTAGAATTACTCATGAAGGCTTAAAAGCAAATCATCAAGAGCACGATGTAGACCGAAAGTGCCAATGTAATCATTCGGAAAGTTAATTCACAAACTCGTCTGAATTCACGCTCCGTTTGAGCGGTTAATACTCGTGGGGAATGACCCGAAGTTGAACGTTGATCTGCCGTTGGGGACAAAAGAGGCTCTGTATCGATTTCATGGTTGAAAACAGATATCATGTAAGTCGTCTTTCGAATGGGTTTACTGACGTTATGTTGTAGAATATCTGACAGTTAATTGTAGAGAAAGGAAAAAAAAACAAACAGTCCGATATTCATCAAAAACTTCCCATTTCAGAAAGGAAAAGACACATAAAAATCAATTGTAAATTGGTTTTCGCTTTATTAACGATTGTGAAATCAATGCTTGTGATTGCTTTTTAATAAAAGAATTTATGTTCCTTCCTCCAAAGCAGTGGACTGTCTGATTTGATACAATATTTATGGCCCCGTTCGTTTGCAAAGCCAAATTTTAAGCTGTATAAATGAACCATCTATCATTCTCGGTTGTAAAAATGGGGAAGGAATCTATCCACCCCTAAAAAGGGTTCGTCACTACTAGCGCCGCTTAACGTGAATATGTAAAACCAACGCCCAACGCACACGGGGAGCAAAATTTAATCAAAAGTCAAATCGATCTCATAAACTTTCGCCACACAGCGCCCTCTCTGCACACAATAAATCGTAACCCATGGCCAACTTCGACCGGTGCCGTTTCGCCACTTCCAATAAAGTTGCGCGTTTTCGTACCGATGGCGCCGATTTAATTGAATAAATTGACAGATCTACGATCTCGCCAAAGGACCGTGGTGGCTGCTGTATGTACCGTGTCCAAAAACTTGCATTCCCCGGTTCGATTTCGCCCGTATCTCGTGATGGTTCGATGGTGAAACCTTGAAACAGGACTAAAAACCACACGCAAAGAGACATCGTGGCTAGCAGTGGAGGTAAAACTTAAACTGCACCATGCTCTAATTTGCTCTGTTTTACGGCCAACAAACTAAAGATCCATGGACACATGTTCCTGTCCGTTGGGGCGCTGTGGAAAACTTTACCCGAATGTTTGACACGGTAAGATGGCATTAATGAGATTAAGTTTGCGCCGTCAGTTCGGGGTTGAACTTGACGAGGTTCTGTGTTACTTTCTTCCGTCAGGAGGACTATCACCGTCATCCGGAGGACTTGGAGCTGTTTGCTGTTTGGGGAACATTTTCAACACAACATTAGGATCGATTTTTGCTGCCCGATTTCTTTGTAGGGGTAGGAATAATTTTGACAACCTGAACACTGCTAGTGAGAATAGGCAACATTTTGGACTCAATACGCACAATGATACTAAAGCACAACTGTTGACTTCTTCCATACACAATAATTAAAGTTTTATGTAACAGAAAATCTTTTCCAAAAACAGAACTTTTTTGCTTCCACCGAGAGCGCCTCTCCGTCTGGTACGGAATACTTTCCACAATTTTCTCATTAATTTTCCACACCAAAATGTTAACGCACACCACCGAACCAATAACAGTGACGCTGATGATGACGATGGTGATGGTTAGGGTTGTAGGATTTATTCCACCACTTCCATCCAGCACCAATCTGAGGGCGTTTGGGATTCGCTTCCCCCTTGCGCCATCCATCCCAGCCCATCGGCAAGGGCAACAGCAACACGAAGCAGCATAAAAGCGACCAGAACAGCGTACCACCAACAGAAACCAGAAGCATGAAATATCGTCAACATTTCATTCTAATTAATACTAATGCTAGTTGATGACTGGAACCTCCTCCCACACGGTGCTGCCCGGTACGGTTCCGAACCAACTTTGAGTCCGGCCCGAAGGGTGAAGTGGCGCGGAACGCGACGAGAAAAACGACGAGAATTCGGAACTCGGCAAAGATATCTTAAGAATGATCGATTTAACGCGGGGCTGAGCACGGTGCTACAGTGATGTTTCTATTTTATCATCGCGATGGTATTTTTATGGATTGCATTATTGCCCGAAAGGGAAAGCAAATAACCGTGTCGTTTTCTTTAGGGCTCTTTCCCTCTTGTGTTTTTGATACTTTTTGTATGGAAGCGGTAGCGTCACAAGCTCTTAGAATATTAATGATGTTAGATAAAACTTTTCATAGCGAGTTTGAGAAGATTCTCTAGTGTTTTGGAAAATTATTAAAGCCTTGATTACTGCAGTGAAGGCATCCAAGCTTTTAATTCTTTTCAGCATATTGTATAAATCCTTATCACAATCTTAAAGCATTAATACGGCCAGGCTGTATCTAGGGGAATCAATTAAAATCTGAAATTTGATAACTACAACAAAAACGTATTTATAAAAAAATGTTTAATCGTGCAAGAAATATGGTAAAACACACAAAATTAACTCTAAGAAATATAAACATTACCAAATAGAGCAAAATGTGGGTATGTAGAAGTTAGTGCAAGCTGGATATAAGAGCACCAAGGGAAGTGGCTAATGATTCGTAAGTACACTGTAATTTTGTTGTACTGTATTTTACTTACATATTAGAAAGTAAAATATTTTTGTTAAATATTTACTTGATTCATAATGATAGATGATTTAAAAAAAAAATTGTTATAACATCATCACACTTTTAATTTTTTTTTTAATCTACTATTGCAAATAGAGTAGATCGTCGATTACACAGGCAATTACGGACCGGCCACATGCCGGTTAATCAATTTCCACGGATAATATTCCCTTCACGTTTATGCGTGCAATAAATGTGGACGAAGATGACAGGTCGACGCTTAATGCATTAATATTTCTTTAATATTAAAAGTTATTGTTTATTAACAGTATAGAACATGTACCTAGGAGTTTCATTTGATAAACTTTTTGCAGGAAAGTTTCAAGTTCCTCTCGGTCCTAACGGTTAAATGGTTAACAATTTAAAACAATTCTACTAGCTGTCATTTTGTAGACCACGGATAATCCACCCGGCATCATCAGGCCGCGGATAATCGCCGGTCTACTGAAAGTAAACCTTAACCTCAGTCAAAGCCTTAGAATTATTCGATTTGATTCAACTCGACTTTTTTGTTAAGATTGCTCTTTAATTATTTTTTTGTTTGTAGAATTGTTTCAAATGTTGTGTTATCTTATTACATTTCCTGGAAAATGTTTTGATAATAAACTTTAACTTTTATTAATAAAAACCTTGATTTTAGCGTTAATCTATCATCTTCGTGCTCAAATCTTTCACAAACAACGCTGAAGGGCCTGTTATGCGTAGAAATCATTTAACCGGTATGCGACTGGTCTGTAATTGGCGGGTATTCGAGGTTCTTATGATTATTTATCAATAATAAGCAGGATAATAATAAGCATGTGGTTATTTAGCTTCTAAATAACTGTTCTCCAGCACTCAAAGAAAGAACATTATTAAAACTGATGATAAACTATTAGAACAAGAAAGGAAATGCCGGAATAGTTAACAGCCTAACGATGAAACTTGCCCCGTACTGTGTGCTAAGGCGAGTAATTATTGGCAGAAGCGGCAAAACTTCTTCCCAGCATCGCTTACGCATTATCTTTAGTCGATGAGCTTCATTCTAGCGCATTGGGGAGCTACAATCATACATATCATCTTTCGCCTGCCACCCAGGCAGACACTTGTTTTCCGAATCTTCCGGCGTGAACACAAGTTTGATGCTGATAGTGATTTACATTCGAATCGGAAAACAACGATTGTGCGACTAATTAGCACCATTTTGCCGGCTTGGGGAAGGCACGTGCTACCGTTCAAACAGCCAAGCGGTGGAGGAGATTTGGTAATGTAAGTGAAACTTAAGCAAAGTTTACAAGAAATTCGTCCAAATGGAATGTTCTTCATATAAATTTTATAGTATTTTAAATGCTTAAAGCGTTGTTTAAGTGCTTTAAAGAGCGAGTTCTTACCTTTAAAACAGAGATCCCATTGAATACTTGTTCGTCATTCATGTGAATAAACATTTCTTTTCCGGAAACGGAAGAAAATTCCTCACTTTTCATATTCAAATAAGTAAAACAAGCTGTTCCTTGTACCGTGATCACACTTTGTCGATAAGTACATACACACACACACACTTTCCGACACCGTCCCACCGTGTCTTCCCATCGGTGCTGTCCCGGAAGTCGTAAGCTCAATTGCCCTCAGTTACCACTTGTTGCAAATGGATCGTTAATGCGGGGATCAATAGTGTGTGTCTATCGATGGTGCTGCTGATGCCGGTGACGACAACGGCCACGACGATGCTTGGAAAGTGTCCATCAAATCGGCGATGCTGCATCGTGATGCTAATGGACAGCAACTTAGCACTTAGCATCTGTCCACCGTCCGCCGAGAGAAAGGAAGACAGATTTTCCGCCTCATTGCCTCATTGCGGAAGCTGATCGGAATGGCGGAGTCGACGGTGGAAAGGTGGATTTGTTTGAGAAACGACACCACTCTGGCAAGCCAGGGCGTCGATGGTGGAGGTGGCTTTATATTTGAAATGCTGTTTATTTTTTTTTCTACTTCTCTAGTGGAAAGAGGAAGTGTATAAAAATGAAAGGTGAGACATTAGAACCATCGTTTTAATGTGCGGAGGATGATGCAAAGCAGCAGGACGGTGCAGTAAATGCGTGTACCGTAGCTAATGCTTCACTTATGTTACTTTTATGCTCACTTGCTTCCCCCTTAGGAAGGGACGTCTTTATGATCCTTTCTGATGCACTTGCTTGCCCGATGACCTAATGGCGTACCATAGAAGCGTACGGGTCATGAGTGAAGCCATGCTCCCGGTATTATCATCCCTTCTCGTTCGGTGCCGTCTTTCGTCGGCGACGGATGCCTAGCAGCAAGCTCCACAAAAGGTTGCTCATCCCACTTCATCGTCGACCGGGGCAAAACCGACACACTGGAGCATAAATAAAACCTCATAAATATGTTATAATCGCCCCCGGACCTGGTACGTTTGGGATTCACCTTCCATGATCAGGTTCGGGTCGGTGTTTGTTTTTGTCTGTTTTCGCTACGTCCGTCCACTACTTTCCTACACGCGAAGATGTGTAGCGAAAGTAAAATCTTGCGCTTCCGGTGTTTGGGTCGATGTTTTGCTCATCTTTTAATTTTATTTTCTACACGAGACGGTCGTTCTCTAATTTTTCGACGGTACAATCACGGCCATCAAGCGGCATAATGGCTCGATTTCTATACCAGCGGCAAATGGGAGAGAGATAGAGAGAGAGAGAGAGAGAGAGAGAGAGAGAGAGAAAAGGAAAAACCGGAACGAGTAGAAAAATAAATACCCGGTGGCAAAAGTCATTCATTTAGTATTTCGTCGTCGAAGTCATTATCGCGATGATCAGATAATTTGTCTCCCATTCCACACACTTTTCCGCCCTGCCCACTACCCGGGCCATCAAGGCCAGGGAGCTATCATCCCCTCTTGCAGTTACACCCTCTGACGGTTCGAGTTCTCTTGTGGGCGATCGTGTAAATAAAGTAGGAGATTTGGAGAAAGCAAACGAGGAGATGGAAAAAAAGCAACGATCCACAGCATTCCCATTGCCGGTGGCGGCAGCAAAGCAGAAAAGGCAGTGAAGGGAGTTGGCGGGTGATGGCGAGGCGAGCCGTTTTGATTACACAGAAAACAAGTACGGATCACGAGAGCGGACCGTGTGCGTAGGCTGATTGAAGATGGATTGAAAAGTGACGCGAATGACTAGAAATAATATTTTCAATTGTAGTATGACATTTTCAAACACGTTGAACACACTATTATTGTAGCTTATTTCTCAAATGAATTTTTATTTTAATAGAATAGGCTATAACAAATTTAATTAAGGAAACTAAGGCTAGTTAAAATAATTTCAATAACTCTCTTATGGTAAGTATGTTGAAAAAGAGTAAAGTAAAAAGAGGAAGAAGTAAAAATGAACAGGATAGGAAAAAATGAAGTATCAAAAAAATAACAAAGATAAAGTAATTTGAGAAAGAAAGGAAAAAGAAAGACAAAAAAAGAACTAAGAAAAAAGTCATAGGAAGTACTAGAGATTACCACATACTTAAAACTTACGTAGATATTGTTCTTCTACCTGAGCACTTTATAGAAAAGCGCAGAAGGGTCTCTTTGGACCAACTTGGAAATTGCGGCAGGAGACGTCGCAGGACAGTTAGCATTTTCGTGAGATATGAAGGAATGTTTTTCAATAATCGTGAATCTTAAGCGATTTCAGAAATATTTCTTGAAATAAAAACAATCGAAACAATGATAGGTAATACAATTACTACAGAAACAGTTAACCCATTACCATGCGCCAACACGAATATTCAATATGCAATCTCATGTTTTTTCAAATACTTCTCAAACATCTGTGGGAATGACTTTAAATTGCATCAATTGTTCAAACTATTTTTAATTATAAAATAATTTAATTTATTTAAGTTTTAAAAGTACTTTTACTAGTCAATGTTTCTGGCCTATTAACTTAACTGTGAAATTATCCAATGGGTAAATTATTTTTTAACGTTATTTAAATTATCTAAAGTATGGACGGATTTCTCCGCTTGGAATTCTGTTGACACTACCATCGAAATCACCATTTCTCAACGTACAGTAGATTAAGATTATACTAAAGAATCATTTACTTATAATAAAGATGATATATTCGTGGTACTATCAACATTTAATAATATAAAATATTGTATTGCTTTTGAACTTTACAACTGAATGTGTGAGCTGCTACAAGGCTACTTGATTATTGGTTATTTTGCGACACGGCCTACTGCAACATTGGTCTTCTAGCAGAACTGTGAATTCCTGCACAAGTGAAAACACCATAAAATGATTCTCAATTTTATCATGTTTAACACCCTAGACACTTTACAATCCGCTGTAATGCTGATGATAAATAAACAACACGAGTTGCATGCTGGCGCTGCCGCTGCTGACGTTACTGCTGCTGCTGTTGTTGCTGCTATTGCTGTTTCTTCCACTTCTCTCGCGCTCAGTGGCGGTTGAGTAAAATTCGGGATCTGAAAGACGAAACCAATGGAACGCACCAGTTCCTCCGGGGGTTCGCACCGTGTAGGCCCCGGACGTTGGTAACGGAGGGTTGGTGAGAAAAATCAACAACAGCATCTGGGTGGGCACGGGGTAGGGGGAGCCGTAGCAGAGAGACTACAAAAAGTGTTGAAAATCGTAGGCACTCGGTCTGCTGAGCGATTACTTTCGAATTAGGCAAAGGCAAGAAGCCAATGCTGGCGGGCAAGGCCAAACAGCATTCCATCCGTGTTTCGGCATTGTGTATTTACTCTTCCAAGGAAGCAGATGAGAAACAATAATAAACCACGCTGAGTGATGCCGGCGTACCCGTGCCTGGTGGAGCTGTTTGGAAAAAGGGAGACGAGCTGAGAGGCGAACGCATTGTGTTCGCACTAGAGATTCGATCGTCGTCCGCCTCCATGCTTAACCTGCCACCCAAACATCGTACGTCTAAGGTCACACAAGAATAGAAAATACCGAAATACTGGAATGGTTACGTACCGGAGGCTCTCCACACAACGCGGTCGCGGCAACCCCGCAAAAGGCATAAAACACATTTTTATGAATCCGTATTCGACCGATGGATCAAAACCAATTCCGACGTTCCGATCGTGGTGCGGACGTGGTGGGGCGAGTGTTTCTTTCGGTCTTGAAGCTTTTTCACCCAAGGCCTTGCACCGGGGCCGGGTGCAAACTCGTAAAAAAAACCCCCCGAAGTTAAGTCGCTATGTGCTGCTCAATGTGTGGCCAACCTCATAACGCCCACCCAACAATGCGGTTGATTTTATAGATTTATTACCGTTGCTGATGAAGATGAGTTTTTGTTCGTTTTGGCAGTGGGTTGTTTCTCGTTTCTTCTGAGGACGCGAGCCGGACGGAGGAATGGCGTAGTGGGACGATGGAAAAATATGCTTAATAGTAGCTCAAGAACAGTATCTTAAAGCGCAGGTTTGCCTTATATTAGTAATTGGTTTGATTGAATCTCATTTCATTTTTATTGGACAGTGTTTTGAAATTGAATAATAAATAACTATTGAATAATTCTCTTTCAATTATTCAATAAGTTATTAAAGTTTTTATTCCTTAGTTCCCTAAATTGCAATAAGAGTCACGCTCAAAAGAAACTATGGAAACACAAAAACTAGTTCCCATTTTTGCTATATAAAAGTAAAATAACTTCCTTGACGTAAGGCTTTGTTAGTAAAACGCTTGATTAATTATTAATATGTTTATCTTTTGAGTAGTTAGCAGTTATAAATTTGGCAACGTTGCGTGTTTAATTACCTTTGGAGGAGCACTAAATAATTGATTAATTAACTAATAAGTAAATTATAATTAAAGTACGAAACTGTTATATTTTAATAACAATTGTAATAGGAAATTGTTAAGATAAAAGACGGTAGGACTTTCCTGCTTTTCACTGTATTTTCTGCTTCCTGAAGTATTCCTGATGTTTTTTAAATAGATTATCATTTGTATTAGTTTTTATATGTAACATTTGCTATTTATATTTGTTTCTTATTATATTTGTGTATAATATTTGTGTATTTATATTTTGTTGTGACTCTATCATTTACTTGTAAAATGTTATATTTTCAGAAAACAATTATTTCCTTTCTTTCCTCTCAAAAATACCTGAAAGTTCTCATGAAATATAGCATATTAGTATAACCAATAATGTAACCCAAATGGTGATCTCACGGCGATATGAGTTATACTTTATAATATTAATATTTTTATCGTTTGCTTTGCCCCAATGGTTACAACTTCATAAAAGCAGTCTTCTGTTCATGCCCAATAAGGCACACCTGCCACATCCGTGGCAATGTCTTCTCGCCTGACACTGCAAGAAACGGCAAGCAATCAAACGAGTTCCACATAAATGTATGTACATTTCTCACCAGTCATTCGTCGATGTCGTCGATTTAGGTTTTTGCTCCGGTGCCGAAATTGCAACATGACGGAAGCTGCCGCTGGGAAACGTTATACAGCAAAGAGGGGTTAAAGAAAAACAGAAGAAAAAACTAACCTCCCAAAGCATAGCACCAGCCAGCCAGTTGACTGGCCGGTCGCATATGGTTTTTATGGAGCCTTTTCTGAGCGACGGATAATAAACTGCCACGAAACAACCATCGTGCGACGAAATGCAACCGAACGGTATGGAGACAAAGTCTGCAAAGTCGTGTGTCTGTATGGCCCGAACCGATTTGCTGACAATTTTCGGGCAGTCGGCACAGTCGGTGGAGTTTTTCACTCACGGTAGCGATCCGCAAATGGGGAAAAAAGGGGGCACACAAACGCTGTGTCATGATTTATAATGTCCGCCTTTTCTTTGCGCCCAGCCAAACCATCAATTTCGATTGGATTATCTGTATTTAAGGATGGAACAAAATGACACACGCACTCCCCGAAATGGAGGTGAATGGGAGTGGATGGTTTTGTTCCGTAACCCATGCGTGTGCGGCACTGGTAGTCATCATCCAAAGCTCAATCAGTCTTGTGTGAGCGGGCGGATAAGTTTCGCTGACGTTGCACGGTGGGCAGTGATTTATCGCGGCTTAGCTTTCTTCGCAACGCATCACGCTGGAAGGAACACCACGAAAGTTCGTTTGATTGATTAAACGGCGAGAAGTGGTTGATGTGTTAATAAGGATGGAAGGATAATATTTTAATGGAAACTAAACAACAGAGAGCCTATCTGCATCGTTGTAGAAATAGCAATTAATGAAGGGTTAAAGACTATCATCATATACATTGATAATAGAAAACTATTGCATTTCTTTTTAGGAATGAAGTAATTCCTATCATGCCCATCGTTGATTTAACCGAATAGCAACATCGACAAATTAATATATTCGCTCCACGGTCTTAACCTTCTGCAAGAGTCCTCTAAACCGCTCAGGATCGAGCGCCATCGTCGTTTCCGGTGGACGCATTAATGTCATCACTCCATCTCATTTAGGAGCTCTGTCCATGTGAACGACCCAAAGCTAAATACTTTACTGGCTAAATCGTCCGGTGTCATTCTAATAACGTGACCTGTCTACCAGAACCTGGCAAGTCTAATTCGCTGTACGAGAAATTTGCACATGGGCCACAAATCCTTCCGAGCATTTTCCTCTCGAACGCAGCTTGCAGGGTTTCGTCAGTTTTGGACAAAGTCCATGTCTCAGATTCTCAGCTTCTCAGAGCAGCATGTGAGTACTGGAACTATATGAGTTCTATGCAGTCACGATAGGTTTGATCAGTGCAGACTGTAGAAAGACCGGATAGCAACTAGCACCCTAGTGAGTTCCTTAACATCAAAGCAGATATCGGTGCTGACCATTACAGCTACTACAATACAATTGGAGACGCTCCAATGCCTATGTGATCCAAAATGAGGTGTGGAAAAATCATATAATTTTGACCGACCATTGACCATACAGTAAAGCAGATATCTTGCAGCAAACTAATATCAATCTCATCGCCTGTAAAGTAAGTAACTTAATGTAAATTATTGTATTTTTACCTATATATTTCATTTAAGAAATGCCAAAGTTTTGACACAACCAACTCATTATAGAGAATCGAAGTTCGGATCGAATCACGGCAGAGGGCGCCACCGTCCGTGGGGTTAAAGAGGGTCGAACTGCTTGGATCGAGTCCTTTTCAGTTGCAGACAGCGTTAAAAACAGAAACAAATTTTGAACTTCTCTCACCGAGTTGTAAAAGCTATTACACCAAAAATCGGAACGTTTGCAACAAGTAAATAGTCAATTTTGGACACACAAATCACATAAATATTGATATAAACGTTAGCTCGTTGCTAAAACTCGTTGTTTGTTTCGATAGTATTTGAAAGTTTTTGTGTGAACATAATCAAACAGATAGTTCCACGACATCAGTTTTGGATATTCAAGATATTCGGAAAATTCCTTTGTCTGCTCCCTACACTCTAAATTCTCTAAGTGTCCTTATTTGCTGTCTCGTCAGCATCGTTTGTTATCGTTTTGTCTAACGTCTTTACATTCAGAGCACCGGCTATTAACATCGCATCGCATTCGTCCTTTCACTGTGATTGTTTGTGATGTTTTAAAATGTATACACAGTCCTTTCATCGGACCATCGCCCGACCATCATCATTCTCAATCCACTAAACAAATAAGAAAAATCGAGCCTTAATCTCACTCGTTTGCCGTTCGATGCTGGTTCGATTCCCTGCCCTGAGTCAGTACGCTCATCGACGGATAGTAAATGTCCCTCCCGGTTTTAGCATTCCGGGCACGTTTTGTTTTGTTTATGCGAAACGTAAAATGTTCCTTCTGCGCTCTCGAAAGTCGACACTCCGGTACGATGGAAACGGGTCCGGCCGGTACAGGTCAAAGCATGGAAACAACCCCTTCTTAATGGTACGCTCCACTTACAAGATACAGGGATGACACCAACGACAACGTGTACATGGGAACAATGGGAAGCCAACGCTCGGGTTGTTTTGTCAATCTTTGCAAAGCTTTCCCGGTGGAGCGAATTGGATATTGGTTTGATTTTTCCCCTGCTCTACCTCCCGCCAACGCTCATCTCATCCGGGGCTAGTTTAAATGGGGACATACCTGTGCTGTGGAGAAAATCTCTCATCAAACACGTTCCTTCTATCGATCGTGTCCCGGTGCAGGCGGTTTGGTCGTTAACCTTCGTTTAGCTTTTGTGGCGAGCCAAAGTCAAAGTGTCACGATCTTAACGGGCAGGAACGTGGTTGATGGAAGGGAAACGGGATGAAGGGTCAATTGAGAATATTTTACTGATGCCACTACATGGTTAACCCATTAACGCGAGCCTGAACATTTTTCACGAGAGTTTGGACAAATAATGGGCAATTTGTAACATGCTTCCTATTGATTTCGTTTGTTTCTTTCAAATGTGTAATTATTTTTGCAGTTTAGTGTTTTATTTCCTAATTATGGCATTATTCTAAATTTTCTTAATTCATTCTTTAAATATTTTTTTTGTTATTCTGTTACTAGTCTAATGTCTTTTATCTTTAGTCTAGTTTTCTTTTAATTATTTGATTATTTCATTTCTTACTATTTACCTATTTATTTACATGTCTTAGCTATTATTTTCTTGTAATTTATCTTATGATTTTGCTTATGGTTTATTTTTATCACATTTCTAATTTTTATAATTATAAATGACACAAACATGTGTTTCCCGTGAGGAGTCATGCACCCAATAAAACTAATTTTATCGTAAATTCTAATAGTGTCGTGACTTGCCCTGTGCCTATTAACAAGAACTATTAAACACTGTGCATGAAACAACTTACCTAACTGTTTGACCGCAACAAATTACCGTGTCACCTTCACTTAGCGAATAATGTCCCTCTAATTGCGGATGTGCTTTACCATCGTAAAAGTGTGGTGTCACACATCCGCTCCATTGCATTACATCAGCTATCACTTAACGGATGATGCATCGGTAATGGATCGTAAAATAAAGTTCATGATTTAACGTTCAAGGTTGCTGTACAGCTAAATTAAGAAGATTAACACGCCTACAACGATGAGCTGTTCAATTCGCCGCTCGAATAGTGTCTTTTATTAGTTTTAATTTATGGAAGTTAATGGTTGTCTAATTGATCATAAATGTAAGTGGTATTTTTAAACGATTTATCATTGGAGCGAGCGGTGGATGCTTACATTTTGCATTTTGCGTATCAGTTATGCCAATCAATTCCTTCGTAAGGGCATAATGATTTGGTTTCTAAGAAAATAGTATGAATTTATAAAACATCAACAGGAAGCCGACAGAAGGGAAGTGAACAGACCTTGTACCAGAGTCTAGCGACGATCAAGCTACAAGCACAACACATCGATTCATTCCACTTAAACCGATCGGTTTCGCGGTTTCCCGGTCAAAGAGAAACATAACTCCACAAATCGAAACCGCACGGTGATCGTACACTGGCCTGCACAATACCGATCATGCAGATCGATAGTTTCGACGCTACACAATTAGTTGCAGTTTGCAGCGTTACGAATGGGGTACGGTTTCGTATGCTAATAGCTATTTTTACCACCTTCCCACGAGGTGCAACATCGAATGCGGCACATTGCACTCGTCGCTTGCTGTGAAATGCAACTGCATTTGCATGTGCCGTAACTAATTCGGTGCCAATAACGTCGATTGTTCGGAGTTGTTATTCCTCGCAGTTCCTCATTTCAAGGTAAGCTTATTTACGACCCGAGTTCAAATGGTGATATCAAGGTGCTTCATGAAGTGGAGGCAGAGGCAATTTACGCTGTTATCGTATCGTATTGCTATGCCTTTCAATGTTTTTCCTTTCGAAGGGAAACACACTTAAAGTTGGTGCTTTCTAAATCAAATGCTGGCAAAGTGAAACAAGTTGCTTTCATGCGATGAAGGTTATAAGGTGTCCTTCGCGTATCTAAAACGATAAAAAACATCTGATGCATGTTGGAAGGCTAGTTGTAATAAAAATTATGATTATACGAGGTGTGAGATGCTTTTTCGCATGTATTTCATTTGTGAGTCAAGCACTCACTATACATTCACCCACAGAGCTCAAGAAAAACGGAATAAACAATCAATTCCTTTCACTCACCAGTGCAAAAGTACCCTTCGAAACGCTGAAAGTAATATGGTGAATTGCGTAGTAAAGCAAGAGGAATGTCTAATTGCAATATGTCCACCGATGAACAAAGAAATCTTCCATCGGACAAAGAAACTCCCTTTTACGGGCACCGTAGAAACTGCTGTGACAGCAAAAAAACCCCAACCACAAGTCCAAGCAGGCAGCAATTGTGTGGTGGATGTATGGTAGCTATGGTAACTATTCTTTCGCAATCTTTTTTTCCCTGCCCCCTCTACCCACCAATGCTTCGAAAGTTACCCTTCAAAATAAGAGTCGTTTCGACGCAGAAATCGTTTCGAGGTGGGGTTCGTTTTCGTTTCGTTCGTACGGTATACGCGTTTCGTTGTTACGCGCATCCGAAAGGCGACGTCACTTTTACATTTATTTGTGATTGACCGAACCGTAGTCGCACAACTTGCTTGACAAGGGATGGATCATACTGTCAAAGAAAAAAAGGTTGCTTTCGCTTAAGACAGTACAGGTCCGTGGGAATAGAGAGAAAAGTCAATCAATGAATGTGTCCGAACGCATACGAGCAGCAGGAAAAGCGGCTTTTCTTAGAGCATGAATTGAATTGATTGCGTATTCAAAGTGTTCCTTGGGGATGTAGAGCGGAGAGTTTGACTGAAAACCATGGGGTAATGTGTACGGTGTTCCAATCATGAATGATCAATATGAATTATCGTATTATAAATTTAAAATTGAGAATGATTTTTGGTTAAAAAACGAACTTCAATCAAATTTTTCAACAAAACTTCAAAAATATCGGACGATACAAGAGCCTAATTGTGCAATAACCGCACCAAATCCTTGTTCGAACTTGAGATTTGAGTACTGTCAGAAATATCCTGAAAGATTATTAAAGATTAAATGGATATTCTAACTCCATATTGCTTTTTGACGTCTTATAAAATTATCTAGAAAAGAAATGTTCAATTGATAAGCGATAAATAGTGATATTTGCTATCAAATCAGCAACAGAGTGTCTTCGAATTAAGAACAACTAGGCTTAAATGTCTACAAAAACCGTAATGTTATGGTCAATTCTGATGTTGTAAGGGAAGGAATGTAAATATTCCCTCTCTCAAACCTTATCACTGGAACTGGTGTAGAACACTGTTGAACATACAGCATGGAAGAAAAAGTTTATGAAAGTATTCATGAAATACAAAGTATTATCCAAGTTTCCACGTAGGATTGTATGTAATATTGATAGATGGACTTTGAAGGTTACACTATCTACTGATAAGTTTTGAGACGTGTGCCACGATGTTTTTGCCAACACAATCATAAGGATGATGTGAGAAGCAAGCCACGTTTAGTGAACCCGTTTGACACCTCTTTCCTTTGAAATACACTCATTTGATACCTTATAAGAGCCTTCACAATCACCAGCATTCGTTTTCCAGCAGCAGCACTGTCCGTTACATCGCAAGCAGAACAACACAATGGCTTCATATCGAAGAACATGTTTGAGGAACACTAATTGAAGATGGCGAACAGTACAATACTTTACTGGAAATTGAAGTTGAAGCTATCAAGATGGTTCATTCGACTCTTTTATCGCATTTAGTAACGATTTTTTTGAAGAGACATTTTTTAAGTAATAAACTGTAAGAGAAGATGTATTGAGTTCTTAATTTTCTGTTTTTGGTAAATTTAAGCACTTTGCAACCACCATTTAATAAAAAATTAAGGTTATTCTATCATTCCGAAGCACAATCCTTTTAAGATTTTTCAGTTTAATGCTTGTTGTTAATTGTTCCCGGAAAATAAAACTGCTTCAGGTCCTCATTTAGGAACATATGGAACAAGAGGTTGAAATTTTCATAAGTTTCTTAAACGACAAGATGGATGTGAGCAATGACCAACATATATAAAGCATTAATATAAGCCGACACGACCGTAAGAATCCCGCTTGAGCTGAAGCACACTTTTCTAACTTCTTTCCACCACTAATTCTATGATGAATCGATCGGATAATAACACTTCAACGTGCTTGATACCACCGCTAGCACACGCAAAACAACAAAGAAATTCAAACCAGTTTAATGGTTGCGCCATTCATTAATTTCCTTTTCCTTGCCTTCATCCCAGTACACTCCACTGCCGAGACTCCACTGGGTAGGTGGAAATTCCATCTCCCACGCACGGAGAATGACACGAACAAAGCGCCACTGCATACGGCTGTATCTTTTCGGGTGACTGCATTCAAACAATCAATACGCTTTGTGCTGTGGGGGTTGCATTTTGCGTCGGCCAGTGTCTGGCCGATAAGTGGGAAGAAAGTAGAAAAAAATCCCCACCGTCACCCACCAGCGAGTGGTTCGGTTTGGTGGGAATTTATCTAATTGAACAGTTCTTGCCAGACCCCCAGTCGTCATTTATCAAAGAAAAGCAAGATGTTAAACGGCTTGATTGTACTCTAGCTTAAAAGATTGATGATTTAAATCTCATTCGAATGGAAACGTTTGCTGATGGGATGAGACTGGCAGCGTAAGATGCAACTTAAGATAGACTCGTTATTTTTACGTCTTTAAGGGATCGATTCATCTTTTATAAATGAATTAAACGTTCGTCCTGTTAAATGTACGTTATGCATCATATATCACAACCGAAAACGCTTTTAATTTCCACATCACATTAATTGCTTTACTTCTTCATTAATTTTATCATCTTAAGCTCGTTTGCAAACGCGTCTTGCCCGTCTGCCCGTAATGTTATAATATTTACGGTTACGACGCTTAATATTTCTTTTGCAGACGCTTCGAAAAAGTTCCTCCTTGGCTGTACCCAGGTCGCGCACACATGGCACACTAGATGTGCGAAATTTTGCTCATTTGCAATTACTAATTACGTGCCGCTTGGTGCCCACTTTGGGGCGTCCCGTTTTGTTCCCCGACTTGCGCTGATTTATATGCGCCGTCTCCGTAATGTGCCTACGTAGAGGCAGTTCAACGCCATGGCAGGGGTTTTTAATTTGCTCAAAAACAACACACAAAGGTCGTGTGGCCTCCCATTAGCGCCCGTTTTGATGATAACATTTTTCCCGCACACACGCGACTCCGCGCACCAAACGAAAGACACAAAGCGATCGTCTGCGGAGCGCAACGGCGTGGAGGGTGCCGTGGTTGTTTTTATTGCTCTCATCATTTGTCCTGTGGCTTTCGTATTGCGTACTTTTGCAGTAAGCCGTAAGCGTGAGAAGGGGTATATTTTTATTTGCCGTTTAACTGCGAATGGGGACGGTTTGGGTACATGAATAAGTTGTAAGATATTGGAAGACGCAGAAGGGCTTAATGGCGTACAAAAGTACGATGCCGGTTTGTCGCCGGTGGTTGGAGAAGAAGTTTAACTGAGAAATGTGTCTTGTAAGGCAAAGATCACATTGTGTAAAAGAGAGGTGAACGAAGCGAAAAGAATTCTTAAGCAGGGTTGGGTTCAGTACATTATGAGGAGGATTAACAGGCAAAGGGAGTTTGAAGTTATTTTATTCTAAAATTTTCTATAGCTGTTCTAGAACCTGATAGTATTGTCTAACTGTGTATAAGAATGTTCTATCTTGTGTATGACAATCGTTGTTCATTTGGAAGTTAAATTCAACTCGGGTGTGTTTTCAAGTCGTGCCAACCAGAGGTGCACTGATGATTGGGAACGAAATCTTAAGAGTACTCTCCTGGCCACCGTTCGTCGTTAATAAACAATATTTCATATAAAAAAATCAAGATTCAGAAATTATTATAAACAAAGATATAAAAGACACATTTCAAACAATGTTATAATTAATATAAAAAATCAACGAATTCTTTGAAATAAGATTATATAATAATTGAATAATCTTATCGGAATACTATACATTTCTGATTTGTTTCAGCTTTATCGTGGTCTTGGTAGAATAATACCTTGATTTGAGTTTCCATAAAATCGATTCTAGTGTCGATTGAGGCCATAAGAACGATTAGTAGTTTCGATAAATCCTTCATCTTCAATCAACCCATCTGCACCAGTGATTTTTTTGGCATAATGGCTGGAGCTCATGCTCTTTCACGTGTCATCTCATGAAGCAAGCTTTAATTTCCGGATAACCCAGATCACTCCAATTCCTCAAGAAAAGACAAAAATCTCTTTTCTTCTGGTTAATCACACAGAGATCTTCTTCAGAAACATGGTCAAAGCTTATCTTCTTGGTTGAAGATGAAAAGTACTAGGTTGCTACAACTGTTGTAGCTATGGGAGAAGGTGCGGTCATCTATCAAGACTTCGGATGAAGGACTTTGACCAAATTTTGCATCAGACCTTTTATCTCCCATTACTGAGTGATTGCCTGCTGTTCACAAGAGGTCAACCCTGGCTCGCATAACTTCGCATAAGAATGTCCATCCTGCACAGGTACTTTGTAGTGATACATTGCCCGCTTGTTGTGTCCTTCCAAGGCTTCTGTAAGTCGCTGTTACATTTCTCCAAAAGAGAGAAAACATTATAATTGCCATGTAGGCTATAAAGGAGTCCTCCAAAGGCTCACAAAAGCCTCATTCGGAGCCTGTAATAGGAACACACTAGTCAGTATAATTGCTTGACTGAGGACTGTTAAAATATTTACTGTTAATCTTTTCATATTTTTTCTGAGGCGCAACAGGATTGCTTCTGTTGTGAAAACAACGCGTCAATGTAGTGGTGCGCACGCGGTGACAGCGAAGGTTACTGCAGTAATAAGTTCACCGTTTGATGAAATGTCAAGCGAGATAGGATCACGACGAAACAGTGTGCGAGTCGACATTGGAGAAAGATGATGGCCGTTAGGAGAGCGGAAAATTGTATAAATAGGGGGTGAAAGGGACGATTTCGTTCTTTTCCAAACTAAGCGGCAATAAAGACCAATTTGTGGTTGCTAACGATTAGCACAACCGACAAAACCTTTTTTCGCCGTTACTTTTACAACATTCCACAAATTGTTAATCGTGTAACGCGATTCACCCGAGTTCGTTTTTTTGTTCACAATTTCACGTAGTTAAGTCACTCGCGGGTAAAGTGCAAATCGTTCGATCACCAAGTAGTGTTACGGTACGCGCGCGAAAACTACGAAAGTGAAACCGTCAATCGACAGTGGATTTTAGTGCACTCATACGAGGTGAAGCGTTTGTTGTAAGGGACATGGAAGAAGCAAAAAGTTCAGGAAGTGCGAGTGTGGACCGGGAGCTTCAGCCGGAGCCACTTCAATATACTTCAGGGAGGCGTACTGATACACATGCGCCATCCGCTGATGAAGAGTCCATCTGCTCAAGAAGGACGAATAGATCCGACCTGGAAGCCAGAGAGCTCAATCTGGCGCGAAAGCAGCTGGAGTTGGAACGTCGAGAGCTGGAACTAGAGCGTCGCGAATTCGCACGAGAACGCGAAAGAGCCGTTTCGGACGGAATACCGAGCGGAAAAGTGGAAGGATTAGAGGGCTGGGTGCGAGACACAGAGAGGCTGGGAGCGACGCCGACAGATCGGGTCGCAGCCACAATAGCGCAGCTTGACCGGCGAGTTCATCACCCCTTGACCCCAGTATCGTCCCCGGATGGATACGGAGCACGAATGGCGCAACCAAACAGCAGCAGGATGGCGGTCAACCAACGTCGCTGGCGTCCATTCGAGGGCGCGATGGCCGCATCACCGCCATGCTACGACCAAACGTTGGTCATCGATGAAGCCGCAGCAGCAGATCAGGAATACGCGGAATGGCGTCGCGCGGTCGATGAATCCCTTGCAACGCACCGTGAGACGCAGGACGGACAACAAGAGAAACCCGGAAACACGACAGCAGGTGAGCGTGGTGTGTCTTTCCAGGTAGCAAAGCCGTTGGATGTTACCCCAGAGGATGACACGTTAACAGCTCGTCAAAAGGCGGCACGAAAGATTGTAAGCAGAGAGCTGCCTACCTTTTCCGGGGTACCAGAACAATGGCCGATGTTTTACTCCAGCTACGAGCGATCGTCTGCAGCTTGTGGTTTTAACGAGGAAGAAAACCTACTACGGCTACAACGAGCCTTGCGGGGTCAAGCCTTGGATTCGGTCGACCACATTCTGCTAATGCCGTCGGGACTGAAAAAGGCACTGGACATCCTCAAATCCGAATACGGTAGGCCGGGGCTCATTGTGGAGAGTCTAATACAGAAGGTGAGGAAAATGCCCGCACCTAGGGCGGAAAGTTTGGAGACCATAGCAGCCTTCGGGAAGAGCGTACAGAAGATGTGCGCAACGATCCAGATATCGGGGATGCGGCAATACAACTGCGACGTCGCACTACTCGAAGAGCTGGAGGCAAAGCTACCCCCGGAGCGTCTACTAGAGTGGGCCCGATACAAGCTACAATTGTCGGAGGCTACAGTCAGTGAGTTTGGCACTTGGATAGGAGAGATCGCAACTGCGGCCAGATTAATGGCGAAACCATCGAAACGGGGGCCGATTATTGACCGTCGTGAATCGAACTGGCCGCCGAAAACTCGAAACGCTCACGTATCCGTACACACATCTGAACCATCCACCAGCCGCGAGTGCAAGTTGTGTCATGACTCGTGGCACAAACTGGTGGACTGCGAACTATTTCGAGAACTACCGTTATCGGAACGACGTGCACACGTACAAAACGAAGGCTTATGCGTACGATGTTTGGCAGCGCATCGAGGTGTGTGCTTCATAAAAACGGTGTGTAACATCGACGGGTGCAAACTAAGACACCACACACTGTTGCACGAGAGAAATGACACTACGCGTAAAACCGGCACTGAACACAACACTAAACAAGGCGCCACACGTAACGGTAAACAATGTAACACACACTCAAGCACAGATGCAAACATCCTACTACGCTATGTACCGGTGATCCTCTACGGCAACGACAAGGAGGTGAGGACATACGCCCTCCTCGACGAAGGGTCAACGGCGACCTTCATTGAACATAGTTTGATTGGCGAGTTAGGTGTTGAAAGCAGGCCGGATCCATTGAGCTTGAGGTGGACGGGAGGCACAACTCGGCAGGAAGTTGGCTCAGTCCGTGCGGCACTTCGCATCGCAGGCGTGCGCGATGGGTCAAGATCATTTCACCTAAAAATAGTGCATTCTATTAATGACTTGTCTCTTCCAGAACAATCGCTAAACATGGAAGAGCTAGGTGAGAGGTATACTCATCTGAAGGGACTGCCCATTGCCTCGTATAGTAAGGCGAGACCACGCATACTGATTGGAGTGGACAACTGGAGTCTAGGAAGGCCCCTCAAGTATGCAGAAGGACGAAGTAGTGAACCGATCGCCACAAAGACGAAGCTTGGCTGGACAGTGTTCGGGGCACGCGGCGGGTCGATGCATGAAGATGAAGTCCGCAGCTGCTACCATGTCTGCATATGTGACGACGCCTCGAACGAGCTTCTACACAATACGTTGAAGACACACTACGCTATTGAATCGCTGGGAATTAGCAACGTAAACCATCTCGTTCCGAGGGAGAGTGAAAGGGCCAATGCAATACTGGCCTCAGAAACCCGGCTGCTGGATAATCGCTACCAAACCGCCTTGCTATGGAAATACGACGATGTGCGGTTACCGTGTAACAGGAGCATGGCGTTGAGGAGATACTTGGGCCTACGGAAGAAAATGGAGAAGGATCCTACGTTAGCGAATGCCATTATCCAAAAGATGAAGGACTACGAGGAGAAGGGCTACATCCGCCGAGTGACGGAGAGCGAGATTGCCGAACGGGGACCCAGAGACTGGTTTTTGCCGATCTTCCCAGTCTTTAATCCAAATAAGCCTGGAAAGCTTCGAATGGTGTTCGATGCTGCCGCGCAGGTCCAGGGAGTTAGTTTAAACAGTTTTCTCCTCACAGGACCAGACCAATTGGTAGGATTGGTTGCAGTACTCTACAAATTTCGCGAGTTCCGGGTTGCGGTAACGGGAGACATTCGCGAGATGTTTTTCCAAGTCCGTATGAAGCCAGCCGACCAGCGGAGCCAAATGTTCTTCTGGAACAGCGATACAACCCCAAATGGATCGCCAAAGATTTACGCAGTCTCCGTCATGACCTTTGGTGCGGCATGTTCCCCAGGTAGTGCCCACTATGTGAAGAACATCAACGCGGATAGATTCGCAGACAGATTTCCTCGAGCTTCGGAGTGTATAAAGCTTGAGCACTACGTAGACGACATGCTGTCCAGCGTTGAGACGGTCCAGGAAGCGGTGACGCTAGCAGAAGACGTTCGACACGTACATGCACAAGGTGGGTTCGAAATCCGTAACTGGCTATCCAATTCCAGGGAGGTCGTTGAGCGCTTGCGGGGGGGAGCATGCAACCAAGCAAGCATCGAGATGTGCCCCGAGCAAGGTACTGAGAAGGTGTTGGGAATGTGGTGGAACACGGAAGACGACACGTTCACATTCCGACTCAGCCCGAAGAATGACCAGGAACTATTAGCTGGAATCCGGATGCCCACGAAACGCGAAGTACTTCGAACATTGATGGTCATATATGACCCATTAGGCCTGATTGGCCATTTCCTGATGTTTTTAAAGGTCTTACTGCAAGAACTGTGGCGATCCCGACTGGGATGGGATGATACACTGGAGGGTGACGTCGCGAAGAAATGGTTGAAATGGGTCGCCGTGCTGCCCGACCTGCAAAAAACAACCATCAGAAGATGTTATCGAAAACTATCATCGTACCACACCAAGAACATACAGCTGCACATATTCTGCGACGCCAGTCAAAATGGTATGGCAGCGGTGGCGTACCTGCGTTTCGAAGAAAATGGTGTAATAGAGTGTGTGCTAGTCGGCTCGAAGACGCGAGTGGCGCCGATCAAGTACCTATCCATCCCGAGACTCGAGCTGCAAGCGGCGCTAATAGGAACCCGGTTTGCCAAGCACATAGAAGAAGAACATCGATTGAGTATTGCTAGAAGGGTATTCTGGACCGACTCGAAGAACGTCATTAGCTGGATCAGGTCCGATCACAGGCGATACTCACCATTTGTGGCTGTGCGGGTAAGCGAACTGGTCGAATCTACTAAGGCGGAAGAATGGCAATGGCTTTCAACTAAGCTAAACGTCGCGGACGACGCGACTAAGTGGCAGACAATACCAGAGATGGGGCCGTCAGGACGATGGTTCCGTGGACCGGAGTTTATCTGGCAACCAGAAGGAGAATGGCCGATTAACAACACAGACGCCGGAGAAACGACCGAGGAAGCCCGGCAAGTGATCCTGCACCACACAATGGAAGATCACTTCGTTAACTTCACACGGTTTTCTCGATGGAAAACGCTCCTGAGATCAGTCGGATACGTTATTCGGTATGTAAAAACTTTACGGCACAAGGTTCGACAGTTGGAAACACCGAGGGGACCACTCACTCAAGAGGAGCTATCAACGGCGGAACGAATCATATTCATCACGATTCAAAGGGAAGAGTTTGGTTGCGAGATCAAACGCATGACGAACACCGCTGACAGAAAGTATCTTTGGACGAAACCCCTAAAAAAGGATAGTAAACTATATAAACTCTGTCCCATTTTAGATGAACATGGCGTGCTTAGGACACACGGGCGTATTAATAATTACCTTTTCGATGAGTCGCTTCAGAGATCGGTCATCCTCCCGAGACGACACCATGTCACAACACTGATAATTCAGGATTTCCATGAAAGATACTGTCACCGCAACCATAGGACAGTAGTAAACCAACTGAGGGCCAAGTTTCACATACCGAAGGTGCTAATGGAGTTCAACCGTGTGCGGCGACTGTGTCAATGGTGCAAGGTTCGTGATGCTGTGCCAAACCCCCCGTTAATGGGGAATATTCCCGATCAGAGGCTTGCGGTTTCACAGAGACCCTTCACTTACACCGGAGTGGACTATTTCGGTCCGATACATGTAGCCGTTGGACGTCGCCACGAGAAACGATGGGGGGTGATCTTCACCTGTTTGACCACGCGAGCAATTCATTTGGAGGTGGCCCACTCACTAACGACGGCCTCGTGCATTTTGGCGATTCGACGATTTATGGCGAGGCGCGGATCACCGCGCGAAATCATCAGTGACCAGGGCACCAACTTCGTCGGCGCAGCGCGAGAGCTACGAGCAGCTATGAAGGACGTCGACGCTAAATCGTTGATGGAAAGGTTTTCGAGCCCGACAACGAAATGGAGCTTCAACCCGCCAGCTGCACCTCATTTTGGTGGTTGTTGGGAGCGTCTGGTGCAGTCCGTTAAGAGGGCACTAAGTAGCCTGGATCTACCAAAGACTCCGAGCGACGAGCAGCTGCTGTCAACACTAACGGAAATAGAACTTATTATTAATTGCAGGCCGTTAACGTACCTACCGTTAGAAGACGAAATGGACTCCCCAATAACGCCAAACCACCTTCTGTTGGGTAGCTCGGACGGAGTTAAACCACAAGCCTTCCTTGACGATTCACCGGCAGCAGTGAGAGCGATATGGAGCGCGGCTCAACGCAATGCGCAGCTATTTTGGAAGAGGTGGATCCAAGACTACTTGCCCACGATAACCCGTCGAACTAAGTGGTTCGAGCCTGTAAAGCCGATCGCGGTCGGCGATATCGTGTTGATCGTGGATGGGAACCTGCCTCGCAACAGTTGGCCGAAGGGACGTGTGATTGCAGCGGTTAGGGCTAGTGACGGTCAGGTTAGGCGTGCGACAATACAAACCAATACCGGTACGATCGAGCGACCCGCAACTAAAATAGCAGTATTAGATGTAAAACCGCGGAAGGAATAAGGACTTATCAAACGATCAGAACATACAAAACTAGGAACCGCGTGGTTTACAGTGACGTTTCGTTAAGTGAAGAACCGAGTTGCAACACTGGAGGGGAGAATGTTGTGAAAACAACGCGTCAATGTAGTGGTGCGCACGCGGTGACAGCGAAGGTTACTGCAGTAATAAGTTCACCGTTTGATGAAATGTCAAGCGAGATAGGATCACGACGAAACAGTGTGCGAGTCGACATTGGAGAAAGATGATGGCCGTTAGGAGAGCGGAAAATTGTATAAATAGGGGGTGAAAGGGACGATTTCGTTCTTTTCCAAACTAAGCGGCAATAAAGACCAATTTGTGGTTGCTAACGATTAGCACAACCGACAAAACCTTTTTTCGCCGTTACTTTTACAACAGCTTCGAATAGATAGTTCGTTATATTGATAAGAAAAAAAGATAGCAATCACTACTGCTGAAACTAATCATTATAAGCTAGAACTTCTTGTTGAAAGAAAAGGCGAAAAGGGATATTATTGCCTAATGGAAACAATGAATTGTGATTACATGACTGACATTTTTGTTCCAATCTTTCAGCAACGGCCAATCAAATTGCCTTTACTAATCATTAATCATTGCCCGGACAAACGACGTTCATTCCCACGTCGACATGAAGCTGCTTCGAGTCCCGAAGGCCAACTAAACACTACCGGACGCTCGTGGAAAACCTTTCGCTTGTAAAGTTCGGTTTAGCGGGCGAAATCAATCTGGTCGGAAAAACCCCGAACAATTGGCGAGAAAATTCGCCTTTCAACATTTACCCCACCCGAATCGAATTCGGTCGTGTTTTCGCCCATGCACGTCGTGTGGTTGGATCGGTGCCACGCAAGCCCCAACAAACGAGGGTTCGTTAACATTTTCCGGCCTGTCGCTTTATTGGCGTACGATGAACTTCATCGTCATGTTCGGCACCGAATCGTGACACACACACACACACGGTCGGGTGGAAAAAGGTGCCGAAAAATCACGAACACCCGAGTTCACCTCGTGGAAAATTCGCCCGCAAAACCCGAACACTGAGGCACACGAGCCAGGCGAAAAAACGGCGAAAAACGGGAAAGAAAACCACTCGAAAGGGTGTCTGTTTTTCGAGCCTCCCTTTTGCGTTCGTAAACGCTTTTCATTCGCACCCGCGCCCCGCTTTAGCAGGGTGTGTGAAAAGGAAAGCAACAAAGGGTGAAAGCAACCCCCAATGCCAGGGGTGCATTTAGGGCTGTGCGTGAGGGTGAGTGTGGTGAACAAAATGGATTTTCACCACCAATAGACTCTCTCGCTTATTCGCTCTCTCGCTCTTCCGCGCTCTCCGGTGAACGGGATTTGCCCTTTTGCTCTCCCGCGATGAAAAAGAAGGCGGTCCGTAGGTGGAATGTTGCTGATGATGACGGTTTTTCTTTGCCTTCACCCCTAGTGCGATGCTGGGGTGACCATCGGGGCGATGGGGATGATGATGATGTTGATGATGCTGCCGCTGCTGATAACCGATCCGACTGCTCCAACGGAACGCCCGAAGTGGCCCCCCACACAGTCGAGCAGCGCTTGTCATTTGGGGCAGACGGTGAGAACGTTGCCGTGTGACACAGCCTGAATTTGCTACCTTCGTAGCATCATCGCCCTTGCCGAGCTCCCCATTTGCTGCCGAGAGGCCGATTCTCTCGCACCAGCTCGAGTGGTGTAGTGTTGTGCGGTTTTTTTTTTCTCGGTGGTGAGTAGTAACAAGCGGTATTGCGTCGTGTGTTTTTAGTAAACGATCGCGTTAGTTGCGCAACTTCTAACCATTTTACAATGGTTGTAAGGTAAGTACGGCAAAGTGTAGTAGTAAAATATAGTAACCTTCACATTCTCATACCCTACTGTTACATTCCACTTTAATAGTAATTAAAGCAAGTGGGAAACAACTTTCACAGCCACTGCAAAAGGGGGTCGGTACAATTTTGTACTACGCGCGATTTTCGAGATCGATCTCACCGCCGCTACAGTCTCACAATCAGATTTGCTCCCCTTCAGCGAGCGTGTGAGAAGAAAATTCGTGAGCACAGCAGGCTTTGGTGGATCGGTTGCGGGGTACCGAACTGTCAGATGGGATGTTGGTGGTGACAGTGCCAAACCGGGGGTGGGTTTCGTGAACTCTTCTCTATTCACGCTTCTCTGCCGCCCATCTCCAACGCAAACACCTCCCCCCCCCCAAAGGCCTTCACACATTTTACGTTCGGGTCGTGTTCGGTTTTACGTTCGGGTTTTCACGCGCGCGCTTTCGGGTGGTTGTACGCAAGCGGGGTTGGGTGTGCGGATTTTGCTTTCGTAACGCACGATTCCACCCCGTTTTGGTGGAGCAGTTACGATGTTACGGGGATGTTGGGGGAGGGGTGTTGGACGGGGGGGGTGTTTCACGCGTTCGAGTTCGCCTAGAAGACGCTAATGCTAGAGCGCGCTCCGTTGTACGGTAAAACGCGCGTGCTTACGTGCCTTCCCTCACAATACTCACCCACCCGCTCGCATGTTCCCACCCAGTGAACATACAGTCTTACTTGAGGCAGAGGTTTTTTATTTCGATTTTTAGACACAAACTGGCTTACTGCTGTTGGTGCTACTGCCACGTCAACGCTTTTTTTTAGTATTACACGCAACTAATGAAACGGTTCGCT
Organism: Anopheles marshallii; assembly: GCF_943734725.1. Lineage (NCBI taxonomy): Eukaryota > Metazoa > Arthropoda > Insecta > Diptera > Culicidae > Anopheles > Anopheles marshallii. The sequence continues at coordinate 54,335,328 of NC_071327.1, forward strand.
TTTCGCACCCGCCATAGCTGATAGACAAATTTGACAAACATTTCTTGAGCATTTTGTTGTTGTTGCAACAATATTTCCACCATCAAAGTTGCCATATAATGACAGTTTAAATTACGCACACATTTCATTCTTGCTGTCAAAATTAGCCAACCGTCCCGTAGGGGTTTGGTGGCGTGTTATCTCATCACAGCAACGACACGGCTCACTCAATGTCACCAGGTTTGCAATTCACCTCTCAACGCGCGGTTGTTTATTTTAGTTTTGCTACTCAAACACTTTCCAAAGCCCCAAACGGTTTCGCGCTCATTATACTGGTAGCGTTATTATTCCACCTTCCAATTGGGTTGACGATCACCTCCCCATCCATTCAGCCAGGTAGGCACGGTGGAAGGAATGTTTGGTTTTCATTTTTGCAGACGCGCTCCGTTCCCTCAACCGCATTCGAAATGCGGATGTTGCGTCGGTTTTGGCTCGGGTTGGGTTCGGTTTGGCCGTGATGTGCTTGATTTGGACTGCCGAAAACAAAACAAAAAATTGTGAAGAAGCCAAAGAGGAAGCAATCGGTTTCGATACACACTGGTGGTGTCACTGTGGCGTTGCGTGACTTGATTTTATGATGTCTATCGGCTGCCCGCAAACAAAAACTCAGCGCCCAACAGCTTGAAGGTGGGATGCGTGAGGATCGCTGTAAAGCGCACAATACCTCAAACACAGCAAAAAGGAAAACGAAAACGAACATTCATTTTTTTTTTCATTTCAATAAACTAATGGTTGGACGGACTGGCAGTGGTATGCCGGGTTTTCATCACTTATCATTAACTGACGATGATGCGGGTTTATGTTTTAGGCTTGGACCGTGTTTTCCCCAGTCTCGTTACGAGGGAAAGCAGTAAGGCTATCGAAAATCGTTCGAAACGAACTGTTGTTCAGTAATTGTAACCATTACTGACCAATGAAATACGAAGGCTATCTAGGTTATCGTGTAGTTACGGGGCTTGAAACGTGATGAGGGCTTTCTTAATTGTATAAAATAGCTGAATAGCTGAAGCTTATCAACAAGACCCTTGTCACAGCATTTAAAGGAATTGCTATTAAATGAGCCTTATATCTTATTGAAATTTAAAATAATATTTGAAATTGCTTCGTTCTACTAATGTTTCAATAGGACAGGTACAATACGATTGCAATATGATGGAGGTATATAATATATTAAGTGAAATTTCAAATTCAATTAATCGTTCTAACGTATATGATATTTGCACATGCTTTAAAAGTTTTCCCCAAGCCTTCGGTTTTAATGGGTAAATAAATCAATCATAACTCTGGCAGCAAACAACAAACCAAAACAATCCAAACAAAATGCTCATCTTCATGCAAAAAAAAACCGAATACGCTAATGTACAATGTTGTAACCCGCATTTCTCAAAACAACGCTTCTTCATCTGGAAACCTAGACGATTTATTATTAACCTAGACGATTATTAAACTTGTGAACTAGTAGATTTACAAGTTTGATCATTTACATTTACATATTTAAACAGTAGCTATCCAATGAATGTGATAGTTCTTCGAAATGTTTTTTTCTGAGCTGCTGAGTGTAAATTTCCCCTGACTGGAATTTTATTCTTAGTATATTCTTTTAGCATTCTATGAATTCTAAAGTAATACGGAAAAATATAAGTAACAACTTTTAAATAGTTAACTGAGAGAATAGTTTCGATCTGATAATGAGATGATTGTGTGTCATTTTAATTATACTCTCCTAATAATTGATATTATTTTGTACTTTTTGTACCGTAAGAAATATGTGCATTATTGCTCTATAAAACTTAATAATGTATAAGAATTTGCATCAACATCTATTATTACATGAATTATATGCTATGTATTACATGAATTATAAAAGTTTACATGATACGTTGCTCATTCACACGGCAGGCTCGGTAACGAATTCAATTCGGTTCTTTCCCCTTCTTCAGGAATCTAGCCTGATGATGGATATACAAGTTGAAGTAGGATATTCCAAGTTATATATAAATATAAGAAGCAAAGATTCCTCGTAAAGTCGGCGACTTTTTTAGTGAAACATGCATGCAAAATGTCGAAATAGTTTTCACAGTTTCATTTTCCATCTGGACTTTAAATTACCCAGAACTAAACAGTCTCAGGGGGCGACCCGGAGGTGTATTGGTAGCGGCGCCGGTCTTCACACGACAGAACCGGTCCAAAACCCCATCCGCATCAATTCTCCGTACGCATGTTTGACTATCCGGCTACGGGTTAATAAGGTAATAGAAGGTCAGAAATGGCAGACCTAGACCACTTCAGGTTGTTTTGCCCAGAAAGGAAGGAAACAGTTTCAATGTTGCCTCTAAAGTAATTGTCCTTCAGGGAAAAAAACTCCTAATGTACGTACTATAACGTTGTAAAACATAGGCCTTAAGTTATATGTTTTGATCGTTCTCAATTGTCCTGGTTCATCGGTTCATTGGAAATTCTACAACAATGTAATATTGCAACATTTCCTTTCGTTGCTAACTCCAATAAATGTGGATAAATTATAAGTTCCCTTGAAAAAAAAAACATTCACGCGAAGCGACAAACTTTCTTTCTCGAGTGATAATACTAGATCGTTCCCTTTAAATCTCTCTTGATCTTCCTTCTAGATCTTAATCGTAGTATGAAGGTACTTGGGGCTAACAGTTACATAAAATCATACACTTATGACAGAAACATTGCTTGTTTCATAGCTTTCTTTTTGGATAATCGAGCATTCTCCTATGAAAGAGTGTCGTTCGTGTCATTCGATATCAATGTTACGATTGTTATATAATGAGAATGAGAACTGACAAACGCTGATTCCAGCCACCAAGTTGTTTCTTTAATTCATATCCCACAATATATGCTTTCGTACAACAATAAATCATTACGTTACGACTAAAATTCCTTGACACAACTCTCTTCAGCATTGTGGTTCAAGAAAAAAAGGCCCAATCCAACCGGCCACAGTCTGTTTCCACACTATAAACCATCAGCTCCGGTGTCTTTCCAACGGAAAAGCAAAGGATTTTTATTGCTTTCTCATTCCACCGTAGGGCCCACACCAGACGGAGCACGGAATTTTGAGTCGGAAAATTATGACACCGTTAGAACTGAAAAATGCCTACCATGAAAGCAGCAAAATAAAACCTCGGCACGACGGATTTTATGCTTCTGGGCCATAGGATATGATTTTTATTCCCTTCTTTATTGTGAGGAAATTTTTGATTCTGCTCCGTTTTGTGTTTTGTTTTCGTTTTTGTTTCACTCATCCTATATTAAAATGTGGTTTTCATTATTGCACTTAACATGGGCACCACATTCTTCCCCAATCTGCACGAAGACGGTGCTTTGTTATGTCGTTTAACAGCTTCTTTTACTACAGTTTTCACAGCTCCTGATGCGGTTTAATAGAAATTCACAAAAGTAAAAATAAGCAAAGTAAAAGACAATAAGGCAACGTGCATTGCTGAAATTGTCTCCGTCAGCAAAATTTGCCGGCAAACAGCTAACGGATCGTAGCATGGCGTGTTCGTTGGATTATGCTCCCACAAAAAGTCGCAACACCGAATGACATTTCACACGAACCAAGATGGGATGGTATGAAACAGGGAAAAAGGAAACCCAAACCTAAGCTGGTTTGGATGAAAATCTACTCCTTCTAGGGAAAAAAATTCTCAGTGAGAAAATGCAGAGATTCGGAAAATCACTGTCCTTGGTTGGCTTGGCTCGTATTCCGATAAGGCTTGACGCCTGTCGAAGGTTTGAAGATGCTTGTGCAAGAAAATCTGGAAGGGAAAACGAGCCACTTGAACGTGTGTGAGTGTTCCTCGTACGTGAAATACACGCTAGTGGCAAACGCCAGCGCCCACCAACGACCGGGTAGGGTGTTGATTGACATGAAAACGTCTCCGAAAACGGTTTTCGGATGGAAAAGTCAAGTACTGCCTCGTGAAGGGTACTGCTGGCTGCCGCTCCCAAAAGGAAGGGTGCCTGCGAGTCACGCAACAACCGAATAAAAGCGAACGAAAGCAAACATATCAGCTGAAGACTCGTCCGGTACTAACATATGTTACGCGCTGCTCATGCCTGTGGCAATGATTTCAAGCAGAACCAACGGATTGATACAAGCAGGTGGTGAAACTGTTGCCCATTTTGCTTTGGCGTGTGAAATTGCACCATGTACCGGGTTTGTTTCCTTTGGGACAAATACTTCAGCAACGGTTGTCAGCTACATTTGTTGCGTATTGACTTCCGGAGGAGCACTGTATGCTGATGCATGGTGAGCTTTTTTATGCTGATGGAGTATGGCAGCTAAGTTGCAGATTTGACATCGCTTTAACCGCTTGTTACGGTTGTTGACAAAAGTAAAACAAAGTACATGTCAAGAGTTGAAGAGTAAAACTGACAGCACAAGAACACCTTAACACTCATAGTTCAATTTTCAATAGCTATAAATCTCCGGCTTATGCTAAAAAACTTTACTTAAGGCTATGCTCAGAAGTAACACTGATGGCTGAGAAGTAGTAGTTCACTTTTTAAACTTTGCTTGAAAGTGCTTAATTGAAAGTGTTTATAAAATATATAAATTTTCCACATTATCACTTTAGAAAGTAACACAATTTGATCAACTTTTACCGAATCATTGCATAATGATATTGCAATGATTAAAATTTACACTCGACATCTTTTGAAAAGATGTTTTTTTTCTAATTTATTAAACTGAAGTGGAAGGCAATACTTCACTACTACAGGCAATACTTACTTTCTGGGGCACCTCTACTGGTACAGAGGCTAAATTAATTTAAAAAATGAAACAAATATATTGTCTCCGGAGTTCTTAAAAAATGACTAAATGAAACATTCAAATCTTCATAGAAATCTTCATTTATACAAATTTTTAAACTCGCTTATCCCGCGTAGAGCGCGTAACCTTTAAAAAAGACTGCACCATTAGCCAACAAACTAGTGAGTGTACTAAATACATTTTTGCAACGAGCCGAATGCTTCTATTGCCAAGTGCATTATTTGCTATAAAATATCTAATTCTCCACGTACCGTATTTTTAATTTGTTAATAACTGTATCTCATGATATCGTCTCGTATCGCGAGCAAACGTTCTGTAGTACACGCATCGACAAAACCCGGGCTCATTGGAGAATTAAGTCAATGAAGAAAAAACAGAGAAGAAACGGGCAGTTAAATGACACGTGCCGGCAATTGCTGGTCGTTGGTTGGAGGAATTAAAGGAAAGAAAAGCTACATACACAAAAACCAAAACCTAGGCGCTTAATGATCCACGTGGCGCTTATTGACATTATGCGCCATGCAATGCTCGGATGGTCCTGACTATCAACGACCAGTACGTTAATGAGTTCATTTCCCTGTTGGCTGGATGTAATTTAATGTGCCAGCAATATCAATTGTTTGGAAAATGAGCTGTTGTCACAGTTAAGTTAAAAGTGAGTAGTTTCATTCTATTTGTATCAAACAGGTTTAAATATTGTTGTTACAAAATGATTCCAAGTTTAGCTTAAAAAACCATACACAAGAACAAAACATAGGACATAATTTTGCTTATAGTTACGATAATAGTAGACATGTGTTCCAACACATTAATAGTTATTGATTCGGCAATAAAGAAAGTAAAACCATCAACAATTCAAAAAGAGAAAAAAAACTCTCTATTTATAAATCCGCTGAGGAATACATCTCAAGTACACTTAGGAACCCTTTCCCAATACCTTTCCAAGACGCTTTTATGTGCCTCGTCCTGTTCCGTAGGCTCCAAAAAAGGCCACTCGACCTCAAGAAGACCGAAAGCCTTCATCGGGTTCCGTATTGCCGTCCCGAAGAGGGTAATAAGGTGAGACATGTTTACGTGGATGGAAAATATCGAACAACATACCCAGAAAATGTCCCGCATCGGAATAGGCTTTGAAGCCAGCCAACTAAAATCGAACAACAAAAAAAAAGGACATTTTTATCGAGCGCTGTACGGTGGCTTTGCCCATCAAAGTAGGCCTTGGAAAATATAAGAGCACAAGTGAATGGTGAGAAAATGAAAGAGCAACAAAGGTAGATAGACAGAGAAAGAGAGAGGGAGAGAGAGAGAGAGAGAGAGAGAGAGAGAGAGAGAGAGATAGAGACAGAGAGGGAGTGAGCGGGGATTGATGGAAGGATATTTTCCACAACCTCTTGTTCCACCACCCATCTTTTCCCTCCCTCCTCAACAACCTGATACTTCAAGTGGAAAGTGTGCTTGGGGATTTCTCAAGAGGCTTTCAACGAAGGACTTCTCATCCCATCCGAACTTCCGGTTTCGGTATGTGTGTGTGTGGGTTAGTGTTTTTCGGTTTTCTTCTGCGCCTTTTTGGGGTGAAATCCTTGCGTGTGGAAAATTCACAGCCCCACGTTTCATGACCGTTATGAGAGGGAATTTATTTGTTTTTTTATCACCTCCTGTATCGATATTGTGGGCTCTGTGTTGGTGTGTGTGTGTTAGGGGATGATTGTGGATACAGCACGAAAGGGGAGCATTGTGAGAACGTTTGAATAATACAGTGCGTATTCAATTGATGCCTCCTTCAATTTTGAGGAATGTTTTACTGTTGACATTGTATCCTTTTTTCTTTGACAAGAATAGGATAAATTATTTTAGAAAAAGCATTCCTATACTTAATACATTAATTTCGTTTCTAAAGATTGTTTTGATAGAATTAGCTGTTTTGAAACACTACAAAAAGAACTAACAATAAATTAAAAAAGGTGCTGGTTAGAGTACCCAAAATTACGCCATAACGATTTAATAAACTCCCTTCCATCGTCACTGTATCATCGTCAGCATCGTCCTTGGCCGCTCGGAACTCGGGGAACTTGTTTGTCGTTCCGCCGTGCACACGAAAACTCGACAAACAGACAGGTTTCACCCTTCGGTTACGTTGTGGAAAAATCCCCTCTCCATCCTCGTTTTTCCATTTGACGTTCTTATTTGTACACTCTCAAACACGTACACAAACACACACACACATACACACATACAGGTTCGAACAGTTCCAACCCAACCCATCGGCCCAGTAGGCTCTCGTTCGCTATCCGCCCGAGGCCAATTTTCCTTTTCCACCTTCAATATCGTTGGAAAAGCAAGAAAGGGACATAATACTTCCTGCTTTCCTTTGCGCTCCCACTGTCCCAAGGACATTGTCGCATTCTGTTCGTTAGCAAGCGGCTCGACACACAAAACTCGGGGCTTGTGTGCGGCGCAGTGGTGTCACCGAAAGGAACGTGCTGAACTCGTTGTATGCCCCGGAGCGGATCGGATTGAAATTTTAATAAAATTTATGATGATGACACGATAGCTCCCAGGCCCTTGCGCCTCATTCGCCCTTGCGATATTCCCGTGTTGATCGTGCTCACTCCTGTTCCTGGGAGTTCTGCCCAACAAGGGTTATCCTGCAGGAATGAAGAGGTCCGTTTTATAATAACACTCCCCAATGCCAATACCAATGGGGAATCTGTTTGTCCTTGAGGGGGAGTTTGCCAGGAAGGGATGAGCTATCAGTAAAAGCTTCAACCAATATTACTTGCACCTCCAATAACGACCTCCGGAATAACGTAGCGTCACGTAAATCACCATCGATTGCGTCGAAACCGATCCGCACCGTTCACGATAAGCGCGATAATTATCGCCTCCCATTCCACCAGAGCGAATTCGGGCGAACATTCCAGAAGCACTGAAGGATGGCAAATATGTTGGGTGGAAAAACAATTTAACACCCAACAGTCCGGGAACACGGGAGGTTTTTGTCGCTGGAACGATGTCATGTTGGGCCCATATTTTGTTGTCGCCCGTTGTTGTTACTTGTTTTTTTTTTCTGCCACGGACTGCATAGATGCACCTTGCCGATGGTTCCGGGGTTAATTAATTAGCATTACACCTGTCGACCTTCTGTGCCTGTGTGTGCTGGAATGTCCATAGGCAATCGAAACGGTAGGACACATTGGTCCCTTGTATGTGTCCCCTTGTTCCCTTTGCTGACACTAATTAATGCCCTGCTCACTACTAACATCGTTACGGTTGGATGCATTGGATGCCCCCGCAACCTGTGCTGGTCGGTTGGGGAGACCATTTGTTGAAGGGATTCGCCCCCAAAGTAGCATTGCCATTTTTGTGGGTTTTCAGTGCTTTTTTGGTGTGTTTTATTATACTTTGCAAATGAATAATGTATTTCCATTTCGCACTTGACACCCACTTGTTGACGATGGTGCTGGCTAACCCCACGGTGAAGGGTTTGTGCACAGCGTATGATAACCATCCATGCACAGGGCCACCGGGTTGGCAGGTGGGTCGGTGTCTAAATATTTGAATACCGGTGCGGTGGTTTTTGGGGCTTACTTGCGGGTTTGGCGAATGTTACGCACCGGGCGTGATGAAGTGTAGTAATGATGCATAATTAAGCTGAGCATGATTATGATTTAACGGTTAGTGTCAAGTGATGATTAGCGTCATCTAGTGGTGGTATTGTTGCATTAGGTGAGGTTTCGGTGAAGCATGCTGATTGGGTGTATTTGATTTATTAGTGATTTACGTTGTGGTGGTTAGATGTGGACAAATATTGCAAATATGAGGATATTATATTTGACAATCATTGGCTACGACCAATTACGAACATCTGGAACATAGGAACCCATACAAGCAGCAGATAGCAGATTAGTGCAGTGTAATAAAAGTAAATATCAAAATATATGGCATTCAAATTATGACTGCATAAAAAAGAGGCATTTAAAAAAAGACAATCAAAAGGATATGGTGTTTACACATCGAGTTGTTTATTGAGTAGCGCATGATTTATGTTTTGTGATGATTCATGTGTATGAAAAATGGCTGATGGTTAAACATCACCTGCCCAACAGATTAAAAACATTACCGATATAGCTAAATTTTAGAAAATTTCAATATTTGGAAGTTACATTATTCAAATCGAAATCGAAAGCGAAATGTTTTGAAAACACTATAAAATGGATCTTTCTTGGAATCTTTAATAATCTTTAGAGCCATGTTAAGGAAGAAAGTGACGTATAAAATAAGGGAGCTTATAAAGAAAACATAAATTTTATTCAAATAAGGTTATATTAGGTTAAATTTAATTAGAATGCATATAAGAACTGTATATTAATCAGTACTGAAACTAGGTGACACTATAATCCTGCCTTTACTACGCTCTACAGATTATAGTCAATGGGCAAATGAAGCCAAAATTATAAAAAAATAATAACGTCACAGAATTGCTGACCGGAAAATGTCTTGTTGAGGTTTAGTATCGTGGATTTTTAACATTGCCTCCGAACAGTCAAGAGTTTGTACCATACAATAACCATTTCAATTTTGTTTCTTGTTCAAGAATTTTCCAAACAAAATAGTATTAACATCCCCAACAAAAGTGATCGTTTTTTGCCTTTGGTTTGCTCGCTGTCTATCTGCTCTCAAGCATTTATGTAGTGAAAAGTATGAAAAAAATGTTATGTGAGCTCACGTTGAATTAACTAACGATAACTGGATGAATCATTCAAAGGGATAAACTTCCATTAGGGCGTTGTTACTACTTATATTTTAACCTCTTTTTTAAGTATGCCATATAGACGGATGTTCTGAAATTCGCTAGATTGTTCGATGTTGTGTGAATAAGAAAAATAAAAACCCTTGTGCAAGAATACTAGTTAGTCCCTGTTCATAAGAGAAGTTACTTAATCAGAGGAAAGGCAATTCAAGTCCATCCTCGTTCGTCTAAAGGCAAACTTATCTTAACCACGAAACGTTTTCTAACATGCACTGAACATTTGCTTAAAAGCTCGTACACAAAACTGGTTGCGAATAAAAATCGAATTGTATACCCAAAGACTACTGAAGCTTTGGTACATTTCGTATTACCACCGTACATTACCGTATTACGTACATTTGGTATTAATAACCCTCGGTTTGTCCTTTTTTCAGCATCTCGCTAGTAGAAGTTTATTTCCTACAGATCTCCACGAGATGCTTTCGACCTTTTACTATACTAAACTGTCCAGTAATTTAACACTCCATTAAAAATCAAACGTTCCATGGTGCGAGCCGGAAGTTACTGTACCGGCAGCCCGTTACCTGTTAGCCCCACCAGATCGGAAGGATGGAACGACCTTTCCCGGCCCATTCCCGACACTTGTTGATGAATATTAATTTCCGTGCATAACTTTCACCGGGACTCTCGCTCTCTCTCTTTGTCCCGCACGCCAGACTTTACTTCCGTTCCTTGAAGCATCCGTACATTCCTGAGCGTCTGCAAAAGGCGGACAGATGGCAGAACGATTGTCACAAAATGGGCTCTGACAATGAGAGACAGAGAGAAAGAGAGAGCGAAAGAGCAAAAAGAATCTCGTCCAGAAGGACGAGTGAAATAATTCTATTACCTCGACCGCTTCTCCACCGCAAAACACCCACTTCCCTCCCGGTGGCGCATAATTCATCGAGCCGTGATTGCTGCCCGTGAGTGCCCCGACAGTCCCGGGAGTAAATTCCATTCAATGCCACATTTTTCACCCAGTCCCCAGCGACGGCCCCCCAAAACGCCTTGCAACCTGAGCTTGGGGTGAGGTTTTCCGTTGGCAGGATGTGAATTTTCCCGCCAGTTACGAGAGATGGAATATGGGGAAAAAATGTAAAATAAAATGTATGAAAAAAAGGGAAAGAAACGGGAAAAGACCCAGGGAAAAGGCATTTAAGGACATTTTCTCATAGTTGCTACCGTAGCAATCGGATTCGTTTGGTCTGCTGCTTCATCTTTCATGGCCACTGCGGTTTGGTCGGCACGGTGGACAGGTGAACATAAATCAGAGCATGAATATTAATTGAGTTTAAAATTAGTTCCACCCGTGGGAAGGTTCTTTAGCTTTCACAGGATACTCGCTCATTTTTGCACTATTTCCGGATGCATTTCTCTTGTTCTCACCGTGCCCAAACTGAAATGACAAATATCATGCACCTTTTCGAGACCGAACGGTACAAATACACAACGAGTGCGACCCAAAAGAGGTGGCCAAAGTTTTCAACAAAATTAGCGGATGCATTTCGAGCTGCTTGTTATGGGTTGGGAAAACTTTTCCCCAACAACCGAATACTAAAAGAAGACATCCTGGCATCCGTGGTTCTGCCGGCCAGGAAGCAACAAGCCCTTCCAAGCATCCGAGATGATTTATTCCATTCGATTACAGGATGGAATCTTTTGTTGCAAAACTTTACCACACCTTACGGGCGAGTTCTCGTAACCATTCGAGTAATCACTCGCACAGGTAGGAAAACTTTCCACCTAGAACAGCTCTTCTAGAACATGGGGTATGGGTTACAGGCGGACAAATCGTGGTCGATCCTTATCCACCGGCTTATGTGTTGGTTTTGGCAGACCAATTCTTAGCGGGCAAGAAAGAGTTTTCCGTAATCGTTTTTCTCTTTTGGTCAAAGGAAATGGTTGATAATTATGTAGATTGAGCCAAATTAGGACATGTTGCGGTGACATGGGCTTTGCGTACAATGTGGTTCGCACGTAGAAGTGACAATTAGGGCACGATGAATGTGGCGAAAACGTTATGCTGCGATGGTCTTTGTATGGGGGGGTTTGATCGATTTCTAATTTCGGTAAATAATTGAACAAATCTGGTGAAGCTTCTTATGCGGTATTGGGATTGAGTACAAGAAATAAAAGTGCTTTTGAAATATGCAAATGTTTTTTGTTGAATTCTTGAAATTTACTAGTGTTTTTGAATTATTATTTCAATAAAATATCTCAATGGGAAGGCCCTGTGAAGTATTCGGAAGCGGCACCGATCCCACACAACAGGACCGAGACAAAATCCCTTATGGATTGTTCTCTCGTAGCAAGAACGGACTAGGTTTGGGTCGATACGGCGTGCCCCTAATTAACTTATTTATCTCATTTGTCAGGCACTTTGCATCTGCTCCAGCAGTTCTTTATTGAACTTACGGTTATGCTCCTTTTCAATTTTCAACCTATCAAGCTTCAACGTGCAAGGCTATGGGAAAGACTTTACAAACTGTGTTTGATGATGACTTACAAGTCCAATTACGGTAGTGAGGCCATCATCCTTATCTATTCATTTTTTTCCAATTGTAAAGCATCACCCACCCAGTTCAGGCTTACCTTAATTTTTAGTGCATCAGCTATGAAAGAAGCGTAGTTTTCATTGGATTATGTACCAATCTTGTTATGTGGTGACTGTCACTGTTCATTGTTTACTGGAAGTCTTATATTTTACTCTTTTGGTATCAAGAACCAAGAGAGATATTGGCAGTGCTGTATCGAAGGGTTGATCAAGTTGCCCCCTGGGCCTATGGATGCCAGCTTATTGGAAGCTCCAAAATGAGAAGGAGTCATGATACATCCGCAAGCTAAAAGGTCCTGGTAAAGCACACGTCCAGATGTATCATGATACACATTTTCAATGTGGTGAAGGTAATGAAGGCAGGCGCAATCGTGAGAAGTTTAAATGGTTGGCATATTTTGACAGAATTTTAACCCAAAGCTTCTCCTTAGCGTTTTTTTTTCATATAACAATCTTTTGGCAAATAATGACAACTTGCTTTGTGCGTCGCATCTTATTTACAGCTGACAATGTCAATTAGACCATACCACATAAAGCTGAATCGGGGATTAATTTGAGTATCAAATCATATCCGCGAAGATATCAATGATAATATTATTTATACCAACACACAAATCTCTTGTTTGCAGAGGTGTAATATAGATAATATAGCAATAGTGTCTTCGTTATAAGGTCAAATAATCCATTTTTAAATCAATCGAATGGAATGAACCTTAATAAAATATGGTATCGATTTTGCTCTAAAACTATGTCAATGATGAAAACGTATGTAATGACTAAACTAATGTCCGAACTGGAAGTCTTCTAATATCATATTATATAGTGTTGGAATAACTTATGTTTTATATTTACGACAAATTTTCGATACGTATTCGATACAATATTCGGAGAAGTAAATAAAAATACATTAAGTTCAAATGCACCAGAATTGAGGCGAACATGATTGATTAGCACACTACGCATGTCAAGTAGAAAATATGATATTTGTGATTATAAAATATATAACAGCGTATTACTAAGAATAATCACCCGTAGGTAAAATACATGATAAATTACAACACGATTTATGGCTACACCAATGCTTAGTGAATATTCCGACCCCGCACCAAACCCCCTACCAGCTCAGATGTTAAACGACGTTCCCCGATATTGCACATCCATTCTAAAAGGGCAACACTAATGAGCGGCGCCACGTACCCAACCCCGTCGCACAAGGTCATTATGCACTGCTTCCAACCGCGAAGGTAATAATGGTGCAGCGCAGCTATCCGCGAGCCAATTTCCAACGATGCACTCGTCTCAACGATGCAATCCTTCGAGGCAGACGCTGGGAAACTCCCATCGGGTCACTTTAGCCTCGTACGGTAGCATCCCGAGATGCTGTGCCCATACCCATCGGGGATGCGAAAAACCGTCACGGTCAACTAGTTTCGCGTTTCGCGAAAAGATGTGCACTATTTTGTGCATCGCGAAGTGCAGGCGGTTGCTGAGCGGCGCTTTGTTGCTTAATGATGCTCCCGGGCATCCTACACGGCTGTACTAGAGCACAGCCCTACGAGAGCGCAAACCGCACGGAAGGCAAGACACGTTCATTAAAATAGCCAAGCCAGCGTCACCGTGGTCGCCCGGCCGGCTATGGACATTTGCGATGCGAATCTTTTTGCCGTTGCCGGACCATTCTTTCGCACATCCAGGTGGTTGATGATCGGGGAGTATGATATATTCCCTCGGCGACAGGGACCCCGTTGATGGGTCTAGGTAGGTCCGGTCATTTATCCACTGGATGCACGCTGCGTACACTCTCTGGAGAGGGGTTTCCGAGCTCGGGAGATAACAAGACCACGGGGCAGAAAAAGGTTGAAACGCCTCGATTTGGTTTCGTGTCCGGTTTTCCTTGGCGGGTTGACGGGTTGTGATCTCCACGATGAGCTGCACAGGGGAGTTGAACGTCATGAGCCACCGATGCTATAAATATGAATCTTTCACATATCCGTATGTCTTGTGCACATTGCTCCGAAGGAACAAAAAAAAAAACACATGAAATAAATAATATTATTTGCATAAAATCGCCTCTAAGAATCTGCTCAAAAGGTTACAACCGCCCGGGTAGATCGTGCCATTACACGAAACTAAAGTCAAACTCCTTCACGGTGGAACACAACAGATAATTCCTCGAGTTGTCTAGCTAAAGGATGTTCCTCGGTCGGACACGTTGAATTCAATTACCGCGTGCAAAAGCCCTTTTCGCTTTCCTTTTAGATGTACGTCCTTATTTTTGTCTTACCTAGCGAGGAGGTTCTAGGGTTCGTACAGCAAAACGGGAAAGGGCAAAATAGAATCGAACGACGACCGATTTAAAATGAGGCTTATCGTAGGTTTACCATCAATTCTCTTTCTCCCCATAGGCGATGGGGGGCGGGGTGGTGAGTGGGCCGGTTGGCTGAAAATCAATGCATCCCTCGAGTGGAGTGGTGTCTGGTGGGTCTCCCTATCAACGTGATCGCACTCTCGGTCCCACACACTGGTTGCTAATGAAACTGTTTATATCTGTCGCCGGTTTCGTGCTCGTGAATTTGAGCCGTTCGATGAATTTGCAATCGTTTAAAGCTATTGTGTTGGTAGTGGAGCAAACCGATTAGCATAAAAGACAAACCACCCATTAGGGATTATTCCTTATGAGTATGAACCGTTCTGGAATCGGTTTATACGACAGCAGTCAGAATTATTCAAATTGCACGTCACTGTGTATCGTGCCTAAGAGGAACGTCGACGACCTCATGATCGTTTTTTTTATTTAAATGTATTTTAAATATTGATGGAACATTTCATCATAAACTTATTTACGTTTTGCTTTTGAGAAAAATTAAAATAATAATTTGGATACCCATGCCAATGCTTTGTCCACTACTGTAGCCTGAAAACACCCACCGTTGCAACGCTGCCCCCATGACACGAAGCGTTTGCTAGGCCGAAACTAGTTTGCTCTGCAAGCGCTCTCACTGTTTCGTCTCGTCTTATCGTGTATCGCGAGCAGACCGAAAAGATAAGACAGACAGGACACAACAATCTCCAGCATTGCGTGCGTGCCACCACCACCGCACCACGATCAACGCCACGATGGTCGACAAGATGCTGCCGGACAGACAGCCGAGTTCAAACGGCTTCTTCATTGGCTTCACTCGCTGGCTGTGGATTCTTATCGCAAGAACTCCGCCGTCCCACGGTACCCTTGTTGCCCTTCGCACCAGCACCAGTGGCCCATAAACTGTGAGGCGAGTGTGTACCGTACCACAAACATGACTTCCGATACCGAGCCGGAGACGGTATCGTTATGCGCTGCCCCACCCCGAAACGCCAGAACCGAAACGAGCGGAAACTTGATCTTTCCATCCGGCAATGCGAATGCAATCTCCGAGTTTCCGAGTTAACTTCGGAGTGCATTGCCAGCACCTCAACCTGCACCATCGGGTGGGTTTTTTGTGGGAAGGAAAATCCTCCCCGATCGCATCCAGAGTGCTGGTTGATGGTGGTAAATTTGATTAAATTTCCAAACTAACGTGCACGAGATCGGTGTTAGAAGATGGTTTCGCTTCGAAACGAAGCAAGTTATCTGCTGGATAGCCTTTCGAATCTTGCTTCGTTCTTCGTGTTTTTGTTATGGGAAAACCACACTTCATAAAGATAGCGTGTTGAGAGCGTATGATAGTGAGGACGATACGAAAGGGATGATCTAGTCAAATGCTGTTATGAAGCGAAAACCTGTGCAGTATTCATTACAGAGTACTTTTGGGAATAGGTAAACGTTGGTGATAGAAATCTTTGCTGTTTAGAAGGATAAGACAAGTGTGTTTGGTACGATAAAGTTTCACGTATCGATCGATACTTAGCGAAAATCGATAAGTGAATATATTTATGCATGTAACATGTAGCCAGTAAGATATTTCTAATGTTTCAACAAGCTTATCTACTATGCTAATTAATGATGCAATCTATAAAGTAGCGCGCTGTATTCCATTTATATTTTAAACAACCTTTTGAAGTATATAAATTAATTAAAATGACCATTCGGACACAATCACGTCCTGAAGTCATTAATTTAAACAAAGCTAATTTCATCATCAAATTGCCAATTAGTATAATGATGTTGTGCTCAGAAAGAAAATGATAGTGTTATCAGTAACATCGTAACAGCCATGACAAAATGAATCTAGCAATTCCGCTTGGTGGTTTGTTCGCACTGTAGGCCACAACTCGTACATTTCGTGTCATCAGATTTTTTTGCGTCTTTTAAGTTTCTGAAGAAAGCGAAAGAGCAATGAACAGCAGCCTCGTACTGACAACAAGACGTCTATTGCTCTTAATAGATGATGAGATGTTCTAGACCAGTGATGTCCAAACTTTTCAGTCCGCGAACCGCTGTAGATGCAACTACTGATGCTGGGGGTAATTGAAACCAGTGACTTGTGAGCCTTTTTCACAGATATTGCGTTTGAGATATATTGTTTTTACAATTGTATGTGCATTTTATATATCTATTGCTGTTGGGTTAGTTAATATTAGAACTTTATGAGACAGCTTCTTATGATATCAACTTCAATAAAAGCGTCACGGGTCGCATGCAGCTCGCGGGCCGTGGTTTAAAGACCCTTGCTCTTGACACTTGTCGGCTGCAGTTGAGCTATCTGGAATAATATTTCAGAAGAAGGTCTTTCAATGATCGAGGATCTACTAAATTGAAATGTTCTTTCCTTCCTTTGGGTTTCAGGGGAACGGTGGGTAGACCGGTCCAGCTCCCGGAAGACCCAATATATTAACGGATGAAGATAAAAGTTACATCGAAGATGCATACTCAGCATGAAGCATTTAATATCAGAACAACGTGATTTTATCAGAATAGACTAGATTTTGAATCACCTGTTTCTAAGGTCTCGGTTAACTGAATGAATAATATACCCGGAATAAAGTTCAGACATACTTTTAAAAAGCTCGATTTGTGGAGAATGTGTGGGAAATATTGACGAGTCGACGATAATACTTTGTCCTGTACGCAGAATTGGTTGGAGGGTGGCCTGGACTACAGTCTGAATCTATTGCCAATTAAACTAACAGAAACTATCTTAAAGACTAGCTAAACTCTACACAATTAGGCATGAAGCATTGAAGAAGAAACACATTTCCTACATGCGAATGTAGCTTCTCAGCTATAGGACTATATAAAAATACCAAACAACAACAGTATATTCAGATTTCATCAAACATTTGAAGAGTAATTAACTAATTCGCATCAATATTTACCATGAATACGCGATGTAATGGTATATACGAACATGTTTTACCTTATTAAAATTATTCATTAATAAAGATACGGTCCAATTCCTTGATAAAATGGTTCTTCTTCAATCATCTTTCTCTTTCTGGCCATTTATGTCTTCTTTTTGTGATTTTAGCTACTTTATTTAACCAAGTTCTTCGTACAGGGGGTTTGATTCGCAACCTTGCAATACTGTAACTTTTTTTTCGAAAAAAAAACTTTACTAGTTCTTGCAAATCGATAATCTTTTCAATAAAACGCAATGTTGACATCACGACCACGAATAGTTTCGAGATGATTTATGCACCAAACGAACGGAAAACGATGAAGCTAAACCTCCCTCCCCCGAAACGTGTGCACATCTTCATTGTCCCATCTTGTCACAGCCCAAAACAAATCTACTGTGACGCGTGTATCGGGTGGCCACGATAAGCGCTGCAAACCTTCTCGTGTGTTGGTGCCATAAATTAACGCTCTGTCAAATGCAATCCATGCCAGCAACTACTATAAATCGTACCACCCGACCAGCCTTGAACCGTAAGCTGCGGGCGAAGCGACATGCAACGGGTGTGTGTGTTTGTCTGTGGAAAATTCCTGCAGTTTCAAATACGTTAAAAAGGAAAGAAATCAAGTGTAGTGCTTGAACCGGGGACGAGTTTTCGGTACCCGAGAAGTTAAATCAATTAGCGACCCGCCGAGAAGCAGCAGAACACCGAGGCGGAATTGCCCCGGAATTGTTCTTATCTGCAATGCATTGCATTCTGTACATCCAACCGTGGCACTCCTCCGGTGGCACTTTGCTCATCGTGCGACACCGGCGGGTCTGTTTTGGATGAATACCTTGGAACAACAAATTGCAATTGAACACACATACGCGGTGGGAGTGGGAAGGGGACACGCATAAAAAAGACAAAACACGACAACCGCCCCCCCCCCACCCCCACCTCTAACCTCCCCACCTTAGAACAGAAGCACTTTGAGCTGCTCCAACACAATGCCACTTGCATATCGGACGATGGATGGAGTGCAATTGCACACAGCGTCACTGTATTTATGTGTGCCAGTGTTTGTCGTTGTGCGCGGGTGCATCGAGTCCGTGTCGTTCGGTTGTTATTTGTGCAGTTGCTTTGCCAACCGGCCTGTTTCCACCTTGCCACCGTAACCACTTTGCCCTCGGTACCGTCCAACGGACGAAGCGAACAAACTGCTGGGGCGAAAGAGAGGGTGGTGGATGCGGTCGGGTGGTTGGGGGAGGTAGCGTAAACGAGTGCAGTGTGCATTCGAAAATGCATCACAGTGCGCAGGCGGAAGCGTCTGGTCGGTCAGTTGAATTGGTTCTTTGTGTTCGCAGGCTGGCTGAATCACTCCGTTTTCGTTTGCTCGACGATAAGTCACGACGTGCACGAAGATGCATTGTTCCCGCAAATGGGAGACGACCGTCCAGTGGATCGGATGTAAATGACGTGAGGAGTATTTCTATCGCTGCTGGTGACACCGAATGCACAACCGTGAGTGTCGATTCTATGTGGCAGTTCTCGGTTTTCGGGTTGTAAAACGCATGATAGACAATTTTTATAGACTGGTTTTAAACCGTCACTGCAAACGACCAAGCCACTTTTACAGAATTCGAAACCGTAAACTTGCCGTTGTGTGTATTTGATGAGTGTTTTATTTAGTGCCTTACTCGTCACCATTGGTACTGAAGTCGTAGAGAATAAATCGTTGGGATTTCCGGTTTCTATTCTACTGTCAAAACAGCCACATTGACAGAAATCGTCCGGCACTGGCAATCTAAATACGAACACGGGGTGGGAACGTTATTGAATAATTATTCAATCAAATCAGATTAAACCTTGTTGAGCATGGAACCTCAATCGACGTTAGTTATTACAATCAACATGCGTATTTAAATGGGTTCCACGACTTGTGTTCCACGGTTAATGTTTTCGGAATGTTCGTTATAAAGCATTAAATAGGATACATAATTAAGCTTTATCTATAGCTAAATTAAGTGTAAAAATGCTCAAAATTTGTATTTTGAAATAATATTTAAAGCAAATTCCACATTTGTAATCATTTCACTAATAGCTAGTCATGGTGTGGAGAAAAAAAATTATTCATTGAAATAATGCTTTATTGAACAAATCGGAAAAATAGTGGAGGATAAGAGGATAAGAATGAAGCTGCCAAGCTCAAAGTCTCTATAAAGGCAATAAACAACAACATAGTGGAGGTTAAATCTGTTGTTTCCAGCTAGATTTGATTTCTGCGTCCAAAAGTATAATTGCTTATCAGGTTTTATTTATCGAATAACAATCAATTAGACTATGCCTGAAAATGATGAATATAATAAATAGGCCGATACGATGCTATACGATCCTGGGAAGCTTTGAATAATTTTGACCGAGTGTAGCAGAAGACGGGACTTCTCAATAAGTTGTTTTTAATTATAATTATTGCGAAGATATTACGTGAAACATAGCGTCAAACATGCGGTGCTATGAAACGGTTCATTGCAACACCGAGATTACAACCGTTTTCAACTAGCATGGTAGGCTTGCATAGAGAATGCTTTACACGTTTAATAACATTAGAGAACCGAAAGTTATAAGAGAATTACAGAAGTCCACTAATCACTGTCTATTGACACATCTATCTATTGGCACTATCACTTATATTTCTACTTAACACTTAACACTTCTACTGACGAACAAACTAAACCTATTCCGGAGCATAGATGTGCTTCAAAACACCGTTGTTTTTTAAACACACCATTGCTAAATTAAACCATTATTGAAATAGAAACCTTTATATTGAAATGAGGAAGATGAAATGAATTATGAAACGTAGCTAATTCTCAATACAGCAGAACTAAAGTTTGTGCAAACTGTTTGTTAACCAATAATTTTCGCTTGATATGATGAGTCAAAATTTGTACTAAGCCCGGAATCAAAAATTGTTATCTATTAAATGCATTTCATTTTGATAGATTTATACTTTGTCGTTTTTATCGAATGCTAAAATGAAGAGTGTTCGAACACAAAAGAATTAATGCGCAAAACACACGCAATGTCCCATTAAAAATGTCAAGCTTATGCAACAAAATTATCAATAGACAATTGTACTGCCTACTTATCAGAAAGATGGTTTTTCGTAAATAACCCGAACCAACCTGCAAATCAGTACAAAAACAGACTATGAATACAAAATGTAGAATTTATTAATTGACAATATTAACAGAATATTGCCATCAACTACGTTATTTTGTTTTGTTTAGTACAGTGGTAGTGGGGGTAGTTTATAAACAATACTTTAAACACAAAGTAAATAAATCGCTGACACCTTTTTTGTAGTTATTTTACCCGTCATTTCTGTCAAAACACAAATTATTGGCCCGGTATCGTTCTGTTATTGATTCAATGTTTTGTTAAATGTATTGATTTTATTGTTTACTACTTCATTTTCGTTCTTCTTCAAAGAGGTAAGAATATCTGCTTATATTGTGTCGACGTTTCGCAAACGCTCTGACAACACCCTAATGCTTAACGTAACGCTTATGAGTCAAAAAGAACGATGAATCATTCATCGAAGGTAAACATCTAAAAACTCAGGCTTTAAAACACAATGCAACTGTTCAAAATCACATCATGGGGATGAATCATCTGGTTGAGTTAATATTTAAAAAATATTGAAACCTAAGCATTTACAACCTCGAGGAAACACGCAGCAAATATGCAATTAAAAATACAACGTGATTCATTCTGGTGAGAGATGAAAGTCACACTTTTGCAAAACAAACAACGACGCTCATTAAACCAGGGCATTGCTATTAAAACTAATAACTCTCAGCAAAAGGCTGAACGGATGATGTACTTAGAAGTTTAATTTATAACTGATGTCGATGGTTCATGGAAAAAAATAAACAGTTCGATACAGTGAGAGGTGAATGAGTCTTGCAACAATATTGGTCTTTCATCGAACGCAATAGAACTATGTTATTGTAATCTAGGGTACACTTGATGGTCGAGCGTTAAAACCACTTGAAGAAGCAACAATGTACGAAGGAAACACAAGATTCTGCTAAAAGCGGAATAAAGTAAGTTTTTTTAGAAGAATGCTAGGTGACGTAAAATATGTTGTTCATGCTCGAGCTCAATATCCTACCTCATCAACCATTCGGGTTTTCCTAACTCTATCAATTGGTACGATTCTCCAATACCACCATCCAACCAGAACAAACGAGAGTTGATATCATCAGCCATTATTGTCCTTGATATTGAAAAAGCATTTGACAGTGTGTTGCATGGTGGCCTAATCTACACATTATTGCATTTTTGGTATCCCACATTATATCGACAAGCTACTGCAGAGTGATATCCAAGGTAGGACCATGGGAAAAAAACAAATCTAGCATCGAAAATATCCCGGCAGGGGTACTACAGCGTAGTATATGCGGATATCTTGTATACAGCCGACGTGCCAGTGATTCCCGCAAAAAGACAGATATGTCTCTTCGCTCATGACACCGCCCTAGTCATTAAGGGAAGGACCTTAGCACTGCTTTGCAACACCATCCAGCGCTGTCTCAATACCATACATAACTGGATGACAACATGGAAGAATCATAAAAGCGAAATCAAAGTGAAACACAGGCCATGATAGTGCCGTATGTATTAAAAGGTAAATATTTAAATGCAAACATTTAAATAACAATCTCCGGAACTTATAACCTTAAATCTTATTAAAATATGTCCACTTATCAATCGTCAGTCTCGTTTTTCTCGTACGAATAGAATAATCATATTCAAACAAATCTTTGTCCCCACAGTAACATTCAGTATAATAGTCTGGAAATCACGAGCACGGTTGCATAAAAAGCAAAGTCAAATATGTTTAAATAAGGTACTACGAATGATAACAAATGTTCCAATTATGACTAGACTTTCTGATCTCTATAGTTCAACCGGCGCAATGCTTTTAGACGAATTAATTTTCTCAAAATGACTGAGACTACAAGAAACGCATTATTACATTCAGAACATGAAACCAAACGAAATATTTCCTTTTGAGTTTAGTTACCTGCATAGAGAGTGTTGAATTTCAGTGAGTTAAGTGAGGCGTATTTTTAGGTTTTAGATGGGAGATGGCTTTTGAAAACAAACGTTCAAAACGCACAGAACTGCATTTTATTAAATAAATTAAACAACCTAAAGGTACACATTATAAAGGACATATAATTGCAGAAAAAGCAATACTGCTGTATCTGGCGAAACACAGTTTTGTAGTAGTCCGATAAAATGAAACTAAATCAACTTGAAACAAAAAAGTTGAAAAATGTGGCTGATTGGGATCTTATGATATATGTAACTGTTAGTAGTCCATAAAAAAACCCCTTAATTGATTGTATTCATGTTTAAATGGTGGGCGTAATTTTCAGTTGGGTTGTACTATTTGTATGTGCTTACGTAATCTGTTTTTTTTTAAACATTGGAGACATGTTATATCTGTAAACAGAAAGGAGAGTAACAATTTCAAATGCAGTTTTTATATTTGACAAATTGTCAATTTGCTGGTAAAGTTACAATTGTATTCCGAAAACCAATATATTACTGGTAGAGTTATTGTAACTCATACATGGCAGAATGTTATGCGTTTATTGATAAGGTTTATAACTTAACGGCACGAGGAATGTTGTTGCGTTGCTTTAACGGCTGTCATCTTTTTATCTTACGACACATGAAGAGGGTTCAGATTAAATCTTTTCTGCGAATTGCTCTGTGTATGGTATGACGACGATGAGCTTTGGTTCTCGATTACACGGTGATGAAAACCATTTATTTAATGACTCACACTTTTGGTATTTCCAGTATCGGACAAAACAAGTGCAACTCTTGCAATACCAACATTGTTTTGTAGGTCTTTTAAATCGACATATGCCAGCATTTCTTGTGAAGTTGTGATTTGATTCTTCGCTAAATAACACTGTAATCCATTTCGCCGCACTCCAAAAACCATGAGACAATGCTAATTCGAAAAGCGAGTTGGGCCACAGATGCGCTCAAAAAGCGAAGCTTCAACCCTCTTCGCATGTTTGAGGGATCCTCCATAATAAGGGGGCTGCTACAAGAATAAAATAGTTCATGTTGGCCTAGCATAATCGCGGAAACTTCTAAAACATTCTGGGAAAAGGGGGAGGGTACATTGAGATGAAGCCAGGTTCTGACCGTCGAACCGTTGTAAGTGACCGTAATATTTAACAAAAGTTCAATTCGAAGACTTCCAAGGATAGCCACATGCTAAAGCAGTTCAGTCCAAGTCAGCTTTATTGGAGAACCGGAAGTGGAAACCCACAAACATCGGTTCACATCAAATCTGGTGGTCATTCACAGCGACCGTTTAAAAAGTTCTGGACCAATTTGATAAGGAGTGTAGTCGAATTGCTGAATTAATGTCACTGTTGCAGTATCTCTAGCACTTTTCACTGAATCTTCTCGCATTGCTGCGGATCAAAAAACGGCCTCCACCATGTATGAATTACAACGCAAGCCAATAATTATTACGTAGCATATTTACTTTTGCATTATTCATATGCCACACTAATCCAGAAGTTACTCTCTGAGGTAAATTCCATCTGAATGCAGGGCCATTTTGATATTATTCATAACAACAGGCTACTTTTGCAAAACTTGTATGAAATGCAGTGTTGTAAACATTGTTAAATTGCTCTACATTTTCTAACATTATTTTTTTCTCGTTTTAATTTAAGCAAAATGGTTTAGTGGCAATGGTTTTGTTCTAGAAGTTTCCTGCAAAATCATTTAAATATGGGCACCATAAGCTTAATTGTAATAATCTTAATTGTAAAATACGGCCTTCTCAATCATAATTCATAATATTGCGATATTTCTAACAGATCTAATGAGTGAATATTGTTCTGTTCGATGCTGTTGAGAATAATGTTTCGACAAAACAATGCAATTTGGCCCTACTACAATCAAACTATGTTATATGATTGTTCCATAAATAATCGAACAAAGATTAAAACTTCGATAGAAGAGTGCATAACAACACCGATAGTGCAAACGTGTTGAACCCGTGTTCAACATTACCATTTGTCAAAAGCTTCAAGACTTTCTTGTAGAATTTACTCGCTGGTGCGACAAAAATTGTATGTACATTAACGTAAACAAGTGTTGTGTTCTAAAGCAAGCAGCCTATAAAACGTCCTATAATATTTGACTATAAAATTGCAGGCATAGCTGTGACTCGTACAAACGAAGCCCGCAATCTTGGTGTGATCCTTGACAGCAGATTAACGCTGCAAAATCACTTTGATTTGACAATTTCGAAAGCTCTACGCGTGTTAAGATTTACGGTCCTGTTTGGTAAGAGACTTAAATTAGACCCTTTCTGTTTAACAAACGTATTGTTCGTGTATGTTCGTTGTATTGTATTGTATTGTTCGTTAATGCGTCCCGTTATTGAAATTGCTGGTTTCCTCAAAAGTAAGATATATTAGAGAAAATTAAAAGAAAATTGGCAAAAACTCAATTTTCATTACTATGAACAAATCATGATTCCTGCCCCTCCTATCGGACTAGATGGTTATTATTCAGACTTGAATCATTACAACGCAGAAGAATGATACGGCACAGTGTGTATTCCTTCCCAAAATCATAACTGGGACCATTGACGCTCTGTCTATTTGTAACGCCATCAACATCCTAGATCTACAAATCTACGAACAGACTTTAGATCTAAAAAATATTGAACTAGCGACCCAGTTTTGCAAATGATGGCCGCTTATAACGTGCTAGAGTTTGAAGTTGATTTCCACATGACGGTCAACCAACTGAGAAATTGTTTAAGATAGCCTTTTGGACAGTTCTTTAATGTTCTTTTGTTTGTGGTTGTTTATGTACTTTTTTTTGGAATTAATTAGGTTTAATTAGGCCCATATGTCCTAGTGTTTAAGTTACTTTGTAAAAGTATTGTTGTGTAGGCAGGCCAGATGCCATAAAATAAACAAATAACTATAACGATTTGATGTAAGATGGCATTGCTAGTTTAAACATCCAAATCCGTACATTAATCGTTTCATATGGCAACATTTTTTAATGGACCCCAGCAATAATTTCACCCTCTTGCCATTTTTCTTTTTCCGTGCTGCGTTAAAGCTTCCTTTGTTTGAAACCGTAAGAAAAATGGCGTCCTTTTACCGCCAGGGATAAAGGAAGCAAGCTTCCAGGCATCAAGACACTTACCCTTATTGCTGTATTGCTGGAAGGGTGCCTTTCAAATGTTTTCCAACTCTACAAACGGCAGCAGCAAACGAAAATCCATCAAGAAACGGTGGTGCGTCGGATACAGTTTCCGGTTTTTTGGAGGTTTCTGTTTCGACCAGAGGAGGGTGAATATTAATCGATCTTCTTGCTCGCTGTCTGTGGTGTGTTTCCGAGTTTCTTTCGGTTGCTTTGTACGAAAACGGAGGTTTCCGTATGTTTTTACGATCTTTTCATGCTTCGTGTGTACGGGTGTGATGTGCGTGTAGGTTTTGGGAAGGCACACAGACTGCCCGGTTGCCTTTCACAACCACAGCGGAATGAATTCGGCACCAGACAAACCGTTAAATGTCTGAAGTTTTGGATGAAATTTAATGAAGGATGGCGTCGTGCTGGTTTGTTGCAGGAAAAACTAGCCTACTTCGTATCGGAGTTCATTCTTTCGAGAACACTGTTGGCTGTGAATTTTCCAGCAGCAATTAACAACCTTTCAAGCAAAATGTCAACTTAATTTACCTTACTGCGGCGAAAATTTCCCAGGGCGCTGAATGTATCGTGAAAATGTTCACGAAATTTTCCAACCAGCTCGACAAGAGCGTTCGGGTTTTTCGTACCGACTTCGTGTTTATCGATTTTCCCATCCCAGCAACCCACCACATCGCATCATATTGTGCATCTCGCTTCCCATCATCAACCAGCACTGAATTTTCCTCACGCTCTATCTCTCTATATCTCACCCATACACCCTGTGAATTTCCCTCGATGGTTAGGAATTTTTCACCGGTGCAAAAGAAAATCCGTCCCTTCGGCTTTAGGCACGGCACAGTGCACGGGGCATTCGCCACCATTGATGTTGGCTGGCAGCGCGACAAGTGCGTCGCTATCCCCCGTTTGCTCTGTCCCCTTCAGTTCATCTCCCCTCCTTTCCCCCGGGGTGGTCCCATCATTACGAGAATCTCGTGTTGGATTGGATTGATTTTTGCAGCCGCGTTCTACCCGTGTGCTGTTACCGTTGGAGGCCGCCAACGACGCGGCGTCGGCGCAGTTGGGCGAGACCCGCAAACACGGTTCGACGTGCGCTTCGGGCACAGTGTCCCCCAGGAACAATTTTTTTTTTGTTTCAATTAAGAAGTCCTGGTAGTAGCAACATTTAGCACCACTTTGCTATTTTATACCAGAGCTAGGAGCAGAAATTATACGTGTGGTCATTGCAGGAACGCAATAGCCATTTGTGTATGGCATCCAAGTAGCCTTTTAGACGAGCAGTAAAAAAGTGCAACAAAAAGTGTGTGTGTGTATGCGCTAATCAATTTGAACTGTGTTCTTATTGTAAGTAAAATCTAGAAAATGTGCATCAAATGATATAAGAAATATTGCACAGTGTGTTTCTATTCACATCCGAAAACAGCTGTGGTGGAAGCGCAGCCGTTGGGCGAGACCGCTTCCATCACCGCTGTCGCGAGAGCACGAAAGCCAGGCACCCGCACGACCCCTTTCTTCCCCCTTCCTTTCACACCCCCTCGATAAACCGAACAATCCTGCTATTCGGTCCGCTATTTGGCCCAAAAATGGCCAATCTTTCGCTTCGTGCCGACATCGGCGCAGCTCGCTGCGTTCGGGGCACGTTCGGGCGCTCGGCCATCATCAGCATCGTCATCGTCATCGTCATCGTCAGCAGCGCCATCGCACCTTGGGAGGCGGTTCGCGGCTTTCGCGCAGTCAGTCTCGTATCGACGGCGAAGAAGCGCGGTCTGTTCTGTAGCCGGGTCTCGCCGGCACGCCATCTGTGAAACGGGCCAGCAGGGTCACAGTCGTAGTGTGAAGGGGATTGGCAAGGCAGGTGACTGCGCGGTGAACGTGTGCGACGCGGAAACCTTGCCAGCGTGTGCGTGCGTGCGCGTGTGTGTGAGTGAGTAAAACGAGTTTTGTGCTCTCGCTCGTTCGTTGCTGTGGTGGAATTTGTGTGCGTGAGCGTGCTCGCTTTCGCTCGCACTCACTGCAGGGTTGCTCCACACAGTGTGTGCGAGTGTGTGTTAGGCTTTTTTGAAGGGAACATCTAGCAACCGTGGTTCTCGGTGGTGTTGGCCCTAGTTGTGTGGAGCAGGCTGTGTGTTTTCGGGCGCACGCGTGCCTATGTGTGCGAGAGCACACTATTTGGCGGGTCTGTGTGCGTGCGTGTGTGAGTGAGGGTTGAAAAGTACGCGCGTAGCAGTGCGAAGAGAAATCTCATCCACCAGAAAGAAAGAGCGAGAAAGAGAAAGAGCTCTGTTTCACCCTTGCACGGGGTTGTTTGATGTACTGTGAAGCGGGTAAGTAGAGAACCCCCTAGCGCATAATCCTGCATCGCAATGCGGGCAGTGCTGTAAGCACGTTTACTGCAAAAACAGGCCCCCTTTCGTGGCGAGGTTTACTCTTGTACTTTAATTTAATTCTACCACACTAGTATTGGTGCCGGCACTAGCATTGATGACACGGCTCCAATGTTTTCGTGGCCCACCCACTGAATTTCGGGAGGCTGCTCCACAGGGCTGTACTTTCTCATGCACTTAACTGAGTGAGTGTGTGTATTTGGATGCTCTCAATAAAGTTGAACCTTTTCGTTTTATGATGCTACCCTCAAGCTTTTACGTGGAGAAGAGGAAAAAAACACCAAATCATCTCGCCTAATGATTGGAAGCCTACAGTTTTCACAATAGAGAGAAATGATAAGACAAAAAATGCGAACAATTATAAACCTTATAAACAAGCATTTGAGAGAGCAAAACAAAACGCAACATAGAGCGGGAGAAAGAAAAACGGGGGATTAAAAGAGAAAACTTTCTCTTTGCACAACTGTGCATGTTTCTTGTTTTGTTTTCATCAACAAGCTGTTTCTATTGCGCTTGGGATGTGATTGTTTGCTATTTCAATGATTATTTTATTTTTTTATGTTTCTTTTCTCTGTTACCAAGTTTTCTGTGATGATGTTTTATGTTTTATTTTGTTATTTGGTTATGTTTTGTTTATTTGTACTAGGATCGATTCGTTTTTTTTACAACAAGATCACCTTTCAACTTTGGGGTTCTCTTTTTATTTTTATGTTTTCTTTAAATTGAGCAATTTATTTGCCTTTTTCTATCGATTATTATACTCTTACAGAAAATGAATACACTTATATAAGTTAAAATTTATTTCATTGTATAACTCTAATGCGTGTTTCCCTGTCTATTCCGCCTTCTTTCGTTATTTAGGTGTTTTTAAATAAAAAGTAACTAAATCATCTAGACAAAGTTAAAATACATTGGATAACAAGATGTGTCCAGAAACAAGTTGAAGTATCTGTGTGTGTGTGCGTTTAGCCTATGTGTCTGTATGTGAAGTGCAATTCCACAGCACCCCGAACACCCCAAGGAATAATAAGGATTACACAAAAGCAAAAGGATTACGAAACCACCCACGGTCGGTAACGTGTGGGCCGTGTTCGCAATAACAACAAAAACAACAACAAAAACACCCCACGGAATGACAAGTGCTGCGGCAATGATAAGCGGCAGCGGTGGTGGTGGTGTCGAGGGAGGCACCGCAATCCGGCCTAGCCTGAAGGATTCTCGGGCGAGCCTCGTGCCGACGCCGGAGAATGCCGGCAGCACTAGGCACAGCAGTACGCGATCGCCCTCGTCCTCCTATGCCTCGACGTCGCCGGCCCTTCCCATGGCCGGTATGATGATGCACGAGCCGGAGCGCATCCGAATGCGCGGTTCGGCTGCGGGCAACAACCGGCGGCGCGTCAAGGACTTCAACGACAGCATAACTTGCACCCTCTGCAATGGCTACCTGGTCGAGGCCACCAGCGTCAACGATTGTTTGCATGCATGTGAGTACACTTGATCGGGGACATACAGGGGTGAATAGGTTTTGCCTGCTGCTGCTGCTCATCAAAATTCGTGAAAGGGGAAGTTCCGTAGTCAAAAGCGCAGAGAAATATTTAAAATTTAATTAAGGATTTGCCACTATTCTCGTTTTGCAGTAGCACATCCGCATTCGTTCTTTTCTATCGTTTTGCCGGAGCATAAGACAACATTTTTCAAATTAGACTTTATAACTTCTTTGAGGTAGAGTCGAGCATAGGTTTAATTCATAATTCAAAAATGGAGTAATTTAAACGTTTTTGCTTAAAATAGATGTGATTAGTTGCATTAGTAATTGCTTCTTTCCAACATCTATTGATTGATATGTTGGCTAAAAAAACCCCTAAGGGAATATGTTTTACATTAATTTGCATCCCCTCAAGAGAAACATCCGTTTAATAGCGAATGATAAGGGAGTACCAACACAAGTAAATTTCTAGATCAAAACAAGAAACCTCTTTTGTATTGAACTACAAAATATGTTTGGAAAATAGTAGATCTAAATCGGTTTATGTAATTTATAAATCCTTCAATTTACAGCTTTAATTTATGTGCATTTTTGACACAAACTGTCTTAACATCATTTGTCGAGCAAATTCCAGGCAGGTTTTTGGTACAAGAAGCGTAAGTTACGGTTTCTGTAACTTCTGTTTTAAATGTAAAACAAAAATCGACAGAAGGCTGCCCTTTTGTCCAGGTTTTTTTCTCCTATGTTTCAAAATGTAAATATAACTCGAAGAAAGTCATACGAACTGCTACCAAATGGTGGAACCTGAGGGATTAGTCTTTTAGAATGAGAAGAGACACGAATTTGTAAATTTTCTGCACTGTAAGGATCAGCCATATACTGCGGCTCCTGTTAAAAATATGAATGGAAAACTCTAACATGGCCGTTTTGTAGTCCATTATTCGAGCATTACCAAAGTCAATCGATGAAGAACTGCCTTATTCGTTCTTGGATCTTAAAGACAAGAGTTGATATTGATTCGAATTTCATATCATTCCAAGAAAATCGCACTATGTTGTAATTTCAGATGAAAAAGCCTAAAATTATCTTCAAAATTTTGGTATTCAACGCTATAATATTGCATCACCATAAACAACTGCAAGGATATATATGTGCTACAAACTTTGTCCAATGTTGCTCAATATTTCAAACAGGTTCCGAATATTCACATTCACTTGCTCGAACTGATTTTATTCGGGAAATTGTTGTTTAATTTCCCAGTCCACTACCAGTTCCAACCTCCCCTCACCAAAAAAAAAACCAGTAGCAGTCCAGCTTTTATTGGATCATCGTGCCGGAGCATAAACATGTCGTGATTCGAAGCGAAGCGTGAGGTTTCAGCGGGGAAGGCAAGTGGTACATGAATGGCCACTTTTATGATTTTGCATAACCGGAAAACCAATAAAGTATCGATTGCTGACTGTATTGCGTTCCCGGTCTGTTCCCGATGTTCCTGTTTAATCCTTCTGGTTGGGCTCCGAGTCCGGTTAGATCCCACCTCGTTTTGTCACCCCCCCCTACCGTAAACGGTCAAATGGTTGAATAATTGATAAAGATGGTTTCAAACACGAAAACCAATTCATTCCCATTCACCGGAACACTCGTGGAGTTCGAGGTCGTTGACACGCGGGGTCTGCCTCGAGGTTAAAGTATGTTCGCGGTTGTGGTTCGCGTTCGAACAGTCTCATCAAGTTGAACCGTGTTATAACATATTTTTTTCCATTTTAACAATCCCCAACAAATATAACTTATGCGAGATTTTTCCCTTCCTTGTGGGCCCGGTTTTAATTTGCCAAAATGAATGTCCAGTGTTGGGTATTCTACAGCAAACGCTTTTAAAATCAACCTTTTCGAACGGCTTAATATCGTAACTAATTGATGGCTGATGAGAAGCGGCAGCCAGTTTTATGATTCATAAAGTAATGCATGCCGTGGCCTGCGGATGGGATTCATTGTCTCGTTTTATAGTCTCGGATTGTTGACATTAACCGACCGGCGACATAAAACGTTGACATGTGCTTCACATACGCAAGCATGTGTCCGTGTTCAGGCAGCGATAGCAAATGGTCACGAAATCGTACCGGCGTACTAATCGGTGCCGCATGCCTTATCGGTGCAAAAAGTGACTCGTCGCTACTACAATACAAAGTACAATGGGTTTTGCAGTGTTTAAAGCAATACATAGAAAGAGTTGAGCGATGATTATGACAATTGCGATGATCAAAGCAAACGATGATCGGCAAACAAATGTCAAACTCCGCCTTATTCAGGAGAGCAGAAAGTATGAATAATTCCTCCAAAACAATTCAAACCCCAGCTGCAAAAACAGTCCAAAAATAAGCCTTCTTTAGTACATGCCGCGTAGCACAAAGCATAAATTTATTTATGCCGCTTTCCTATCGCACACTATTTTCCGTCCATGTGTGCCACACACTCAAATGTTGTCGATGACAAGCCACTGTTGGGGAGTTGTGGTTCGGTCCTGCTTAACACTCCCGGCACACAGCTTCCACCAACCTGATGGTGTTGGCATTGCCACGCACGGTTGGTACTAAAAATGGGCGAATCGAGCCGGTGATAAATCATAAAACGGGCGTGAAACAAACATAAACACTTCTGTTTTTTTAGTTGTTTTGTATCCGTGCATCGTTTGCGTATGTTCTATGCGTTCTTTTCACAGCTGCCGTGGTTGTTTTTTTTTTGAAGTGGTTTATTTT
Organism: Anopheles marshallii; assembly: GCF_943734725.1. NCBI lineage: Eukaryota > Metazoa > Arthropoda > Insecta > Diptera > Culicidae > Anopheles > Anopheles marshallii. The sequence continues at coordinate 54,367,724 of NC_071327.1, forward strand.
TTAGTTTTGTTTTCTTTTACGATTTTACACTTAAATTATGTTAAGAGTAGGGATGAGTTTAGTTGTTCTTTTTTCCCTCTTATCTTTTTTTTTGTATTTTATCATAGTTGTTGTCTTCTTTTCCTGTGTTATAATTTACTATCAACGATTAGTGTCAATTTTCTACCTTTCTTTCATCAACGAACTCTCCTCACCATTACCCATTTCTTTGATGGAAACGTGTTTTTGTGTTGGCCAAAAATGCTTTTCAGACTCATAGCTCGTTCTTGCTTCACGTTTAACATCTTTTTTCTATGCCCAGTTGCGCGCGTTTTATGATCCATCTTTAAGACATCCTTCGATTTATGCTCCCGAGCGATGCTTCTAATGCAATAAATTAATATCGAAAGGTTTTAGCCAAATTTTACTCCATTCCGGGGTTTAGCTGGTCGTTCTCGGGTATTTTTTTGGCTGAAGTGAAGGTGAAACGGAATCCATAAATGATGACCGATGGTTGATTTTACGAGCATATCATCATCAACGGTCACGCGGTATGTTTCTTGGTAGAACTACGAACGGACGGCGTGGTCGTCAAACCAGGAACGGTCAACAAGCGTTCTGTGGAGCTTGGTGATGGGAAAGTTTAAGCTTTTATTTGTCTGTCCGAAGTTTAATCCAATCGTTTCATGGGGTTTTGAGTGTCAAACATCATAATTTTATTGTAAAGTTAGTTACATAAGTATTATTAATTTTTTTATTAAAAAATAACTATATCTGATGTAAAAGAGAAAGACAATAGCTTAAAGAACATGAAGTAGTTTCAAAATATATCATTTGTTTTAAAACACATTCAGAAACTTGTTCACTAAACCACCTACCATAACAATGCGTCCTACACAAGAGAGATGAGGCAGATGTGATTGCAAATGTTGAGTCAACAAACCATAAAACATTGGAATTGAATTTACCGTACGCGTACCGGATCACGGGGGAAGGAGAACCCATCAAGGTGTGAACTGTCCACAAATCTTGGTCACAAACCGACAGCAGACCGGGCGATAAACCACGCAAGACTGGATGTCGTAATTCGCCTGCTCGGTTTATCGCTTCGTAGGGAATATTTTCCAACTGTCAAGACGTGGCTTAAGAGTGGGATGTTACAGCCAAAAGAAGTAGTGAGGGAACCATAACACCATTGCCCACATATCCACATTGCCACGAAAGATGATCCGTTCAATGTCCAGCGCGTAAAGGACACTGGACAGGAGCGAATCGAATCGTATCGAATTGCACACACTGAGATTTTCGATTCGGTAGCATTTATCTTATTTAACGATTTGGATATAGTCCGGCTTTTTTTATCTTTTTATTCATGCCTGTTCGGTCAGACAACCGACATGGGTTGCCGATATCGGACATCGGAAGTCAAAAGTAAGGCACGCACCAAAAAATGGGGAAAAGCACAAGAGTTCCCTTGAGGCAAATAGAAGGAACTGTGTTGGCCATCAGGGCTAGAACTGGCAATCATATATCTTTAATAGATTTGATCTAATAAAGTACAACGTCGGGATGCTTCGGGGCCCAAAGAAGCAAAAAAAACGAGAAACGAGACGCACCGCATCCGCTTGGCGGGTTCACATCCTGACGATAACCGGGTCACCACGTGGTAAATCTCGGTGTTTACGACCAAGGCACGCGAACGGGCAACACCCGAGAAGGGAAAAGGACCGCGCCGTCGTTGGTTTTGGACGAAGCGCGGAGCAAAAAGCTAGAAGGGGGAGGAATGGAAAAATTTGCACTCACTGAAAACCCTAGCCCCTTGGGTTTAAGGGTTAGGTCGAACGAAGGGAAAATTCCTTGAACACCGCTTCGTCCCTACGAAAGGACAACGGGACGGCACGAACCGGGATGGATGAAAAATTCAGCACGCTTGTTATCCTGGCGCGTAATTCCTTATTTGCTGATCCCGGTCGCTCGGTCGTCCTTCGACGGTTTTCTGCCGGATGGTGGCAATATTTCAACGCAATAAGATGCCACCTTTCAACGTGTAAGGCATTTGCCATGGCTGTTCCGTGTTGCGACCGAGGGCAGCTGCGGTTGCTTACGTCTAGCGTTTGCTGTGTGTGTGTGTGTGTGTTGGTAGCATGTTTGATTGAGATTTTGACACTCTGGGCTTCGTACACGGCGACGTTCGCCTTTGACGAACCTATGACGAAATCAGGGATCAGGGCTCTATTGGAGTAACACAAAAGGTCCAAAACAAAAATCCCCATTCCCAAGACGTTTGTAAAGTTTCTACAGCAAAGGTAAATGGCAATTAATGTGGCAGAATCTTTCGAACCAACGCAAAACAATATGCCGGCTGGAAAGCGTTTCTGCTATAGTTCACCCCGAAAAAAAGGTGGTAATATATTGGATTTATTCATTTTGACGTGAGGAATTTAGCCACAAATTTGAGAAATCATCCATCCCCCGACGGGAGTGTCATTTTCGGTGCGGTAGGAATGTATGCCTTCGGACGCAGGAGATGTAATCATTCAGCGCTGTTTGTACTAGCTATCAGCAACTCCGTGTGGGATCGGTTCATACCGACCTGTGTACCCGGCGTACAGTGTAGAACGGAATGAAATGAAACGTTCTAATAATTTGTTCAAATACAACGCGGTCACGAACAGCGTCAACCGCGCCGGGAAGTAAACCTCGCGTTGCGTACGGTACGGTAAGGGGGTTCGGAAATTAGAATAATAGAATAATGGAAGCTTTCCGAAAAATGCGCCGTGCTCAAGAAATCACTCAACCGGTTGTCAGCGTTACGCCGCGTTGACTCGAGCCCGGGGGATGTGTGCGGCGGAACACGCACGGCGTCGTACGAGGTGAGGGGTTGCGAGGGGTTGTTTTCGGAGTTCCGAGATGGTTAGAACACGGAAGAACACAAACTTTAAAGACATCTTGTGGTATTGAAATTTTGTTTCAGATTAAACTTCTGTCTTTTTTGGTACAATGTGCTTAATGAAACCTTTGACTATTCTTTGGCTGTCAATGGATTCTTGAATCTTTGAAGGTTCTTCGACGATCGCAAATAGTTCATAAATCTCCAAAGATTAGTCTACCAAAATTTTATGAATCTTTTAATAAGAAAGTCTTTAAAATTTCATTAACTTCCAAGCATTTAGAATTAAGCATCATTCATGTCGAAAATTTTTTCAAATTAGAAGACTCTGCTGCATTGTTATAGCAGCTTTTCGAGTGTATAATGCAGAAAAGTAGCCTTATAAAGTATTTCAGCTAAATTGAGATATGTAACAGAAGATTAATATGAAAAATGTTAAGGATTATAACTCAATGCTTTAGTCCATTAGTCTTCGGAAATTCATAAACTTCGGGGGATGTATCAATCTTCACAACAGATATTCAACTTCATTCTTTCTGATTCATGATTATTATTTTAAACTAGCTTACAAAACATATAACTTGGTGAAAAGAACAAGGAATAGGCAAAACGAACGATCTTGAACTGGAAAGCCTAATTAAAACATTTAAGAGACCTTTAATCAAAATTAATCGACTATTAAAATATGAATATCAAACGTAGTAGATAACAACTATCTGTAAGATATTTAAAACATTCAAAGTGACTACACAATTATGCATAAACAAACAATACACCTTGCAACCGAAAAGTAAACAACAACAAAACATAAGAAAATATCTAACGAGATACAGGAAAGACGATAAAAACGGTAACAATAGAAGGTAGCGGAAAAGTCGAGAGAAGAACAAAAAACAAAGAATTAAAATGTACAAGTCACACAGCAACACTTCCGAAGCCAAGCAGAAAAAAAGCAGATACACCAAGTTCCGTTTTTGTTTCACAAAACATAACAAAAAACCTAATGCTCTGGCCATAAAATTGCTGGGAGGAAATAGAAAATACAGGAGCTAGAGAAGTTGCCAATCGAAATGAGAAATACAATGAAGCAGGAAAAACTCTTCGCTAGCGCAGGGAAGTGGGTGTAAAGGGATCTGGCGTATTTTTTTCTATTTGTGTTTGCCTTTAATATTTTCTCTTTGCGTTCGTGTTTTGATCGGAACTCCTATTTTGGGCTGCACCTGTCCCATTCGGTGCGGACCGTTTCTCATTTAGCAGGCACGGAGCCTGGCGCTAAGAAGCGGCCTTGTTCTCCTCTGTTAGGGGTGAATATAAATGAGGAGCGGAAAATTATATGCTGACTCGGGGATGGTTTTCGGGCCATTGCTTCGCGTCGTGCGTTAGATCTGTCACTCGATATGTTCTCTTGCTTTGACCTATCCCCTCTCTCTCTATCTCTCTCTTTTACTCCTGTTTGATCTATTGTTTTTTTTTCCTGGCATATTTCTTCCAACAGTAAAGTTTTTCCTATCGGAACTAGCAAAACAGTGCTAGAGGAATGTGGAAAAATTGCAAATATAGCAAACACTCATTAGAGTAGTCTATTTTCCATGTTTCTACTTTATCATTCGTCGTTTTGTTGTCATCTCTTCGTCTCCTATTTCTTCACACGACGCAGTCTGAAATGGGTATTGTTCTCCTGTTGAGTTGTTTTATTCCATTGATACAACCATTTCTTCCATTCCTCAACGCATCTTTAACACCCAGCCGTTTGCCCCATCACGGTAGGCCGTTGGTGGATGTTGTTCTGAATTTTCCACGGCGTCCACTTGTCGTGTGGAGGGACTGTGCGGTTCGGGCTTGCGGAAATTGCTTTACCAACCAGAAAGAAACAAGAACGAAAGCGCCGTTAGTCGCTACAGGCTTGGATTCCTAATGTTTCTCTTCTTGCTTCCGCAACCGGTCGGCGGGACCATTTCCACCGCACTTGCGTTCCTTTCCGGCCACATTATGTTACCGGCCGTAACGAGCAGTCGTTGGGAGAATGAAATTGAAATTTTCTTTTCTTGCTGTTCTTCACCAACACTGTTAGCTGTGTGTGTGTGTGTGTGTTTGTGATTGTGTATGATTGTATGTGTTTTTAATGCTACGAAAAGTGTCCGGTCGAGACGGGGCTGGCAGTTTCCCCCATTGTTTTCCGGCGGGGGCTTTCCTGGCGCAAACATAAAGCTGTAGCTTAGCGCAATGGTTTTAGAGCTTCCGTGAAATGATAACTTTAAATCTGTACTGGCATCTGCGAGCAATTTGCAGTGAGCGTATTAAAAGATTGGCCGAGTCCTGGCGAGGTTCACTCTTTTTTGTTGGTGCTTGCACATCTCGGTTATCCTCGTCGTTTCACGGAGCGTGCTTTTATTAATTCGTTCTCGAACTTGCAAGCTTTTCAGTGCTATTACTGCGTTCAGTTACTTTAAAATTTGATTGTTTCAAATTTAATATCACTGCAGCTTTTACGCTCAACATTATCTTATCTTTCAATCAACGCGCAGAAAGCAAATCTTATCACCCATCACTCGAAACACACAATCATAAGCTGCGCCGCGGTTGATAATTATGTCCAAAGTTATTATTATTATTGCTATTATAGCTGATGGTCAGCTTTCAAAGCTGATTTCCGAATCCGGAACGCCCCAAAAGGCCTCCATCCCCGTGCCAGAAGACACACAATATCAGCGTGACAGTAAAACCTTCCCATGGGCGGTAAAAATTTATTTATTAAGTTAATCCCAAATTTATGCTCTCACAGTCGGAACACCCGTCCAAGGTCCGTCTTCTGTGCACGTCCGCTGGGTCACGGGACATGTCGCCGGTGTCTGGCCGGATTGGGTTGGGTTGTCAGAACGCCCCGGGTGATGTCGCAGAACGGGGAATGGAATGGGCACAGGAAATCAGTTTTTGGTGACCATCACCCCAATAAGCCTTCGGGGGTATTTTTTTTGTTTGGAGGCATACATATAAATATACCGATTACTGAATCGGCCTCCAAACCGATTGCCGAGTGGAATCGGTTTGAAAGTAGTTTTACTGTGCCTGTTTTCTGTATTGGAGAGCTGTTTTGCTTATTACGATAGACTCACCAAAGAATAAATTTCATTCTACACTTGCATGTGATTGTTGAATGTATTGGGTTATTTTGGGTTTCTTGTTCATTCTTATGTTTTACTGTGGTGCAACATATGCATGGACATTTTTCTTTCCTTTATTTACACGTATCGGAAGCTTTTGTTTGAATTTTCATTAGTTTTCCATTCTATTTTTCATCTTTTCATATTTTTGTGTGTTTTTAACAACTTTTAGTTTTAAATTGTTGAAGTAAATCGAGACTTGTACGTTGTTTTTTAAAAGTCTTTTTTTTAATTTAGTTAGATGCTGGTTGTTTAGTTTAGTTGTAAGTTTTGTTTACTAATGTTGCTGTTTGTATGTGTAAGTGGCCATCGATTGTTTCCCTTACTTGTTTGTTTATTTCTTTATGCTTTTCTATCATTTCATTCCATTTTTTAAGTTTATTTTGTAACTTGATACGGTTTGTTTAAAATGTTTTGTTGATTATCATATTTCTTTGATTTCTTTGGGTTTCAAATCTTTAATTGTAATTTATGACATTGTTTCAAATTTCCAAAGCCTTACCACCTCCGCAATCAATGCTTTATAAAACAAACACTTAGAATCGGACGTTACGAATCATGTACCACAGCCTAAACTACTTGCTTAACAACATCATTACGTTCGTTCGGTGTTCGTTCTTGTTATGTTATTCTCTTAATCAGCTTTTTGTGCATTTTCGTGTGCCACATTAACTTTTTAGTTTGTTTATTTCTTGCCACATCTTGCCATTTCGATCTTGCTCAATATATCCGCGGGAAGGCGCAGTCTTCTTCATCGTTGCCCACCACTTTCGGAAGTCTTTTATTGGTCCGAAGCTGACGATTAATTAATGACCGAGCGTTGCTCGTTGCCATTCTTGTTTCGATAGGCTGCCTGTTTGGCCGAAGCATTAGATTACGCAATGCAGCCACAACGACAACAAGAGGGCAGCCAAAATTCGAACCGTACAGAAACAGAAGCAACCGAATCGATGCTGTTGTGTTGCGTTCCATCTAATTTAAACAAATTTATGGTTACCCACTCAGCCCGGATCGTGAATTCCCAGTGCGTTTAGGAGGTGGAATGTTTTTTTTTCTCTCCTTCTCTCCATTCTGGAACTATTTTCGATACCGTGTTGGTAAAAAGAGGCAAAAATGAAGTACCGATGCATGATGCGTGTGCGACGTCGATTTCGTCGGTGCCAAATTATTTTTGTTTTCATCCATCGGCCGTTGGAATGTTTACGTTGCGTTCTTCCTTTGCCTTTTGTTGTCTGAGAAAGTGTTTGCCCTGATGATAAACGAAAATTTGATGAAGTTGATGAAGCACTGCTGCACCTTTCACGGGCTGGTTTGTGTAAACACATAATTTAATCATCTGTCGATTGCATGACTCATGGTCCAATTTCGATTTGATTGGTCTCCAGCAATCAGAGTTCAGAATGGTAAATAAATTGCCTGATCGAATTAGGGATTTTACTCTTAACTTTTCCGTTCCACATTGTCCAGAAAATGATTCCAAAATCACTGAAAATTCATTTCTACTAAAAAAGGGCAAACGACAATTGAAATTAAACTTTTTCAGTATAAGTTTTAAGTTTTGTTTACAAAATTGACCCCTAATTATGGCCGAAAAAATAAAATGAAACCAAAACAAACGTAACATACCCAGGGTAATGCTTGCTCTTATCCATGCATGACTTTCCCATTTTATTCCCATGCTCATCCAGTGCGACGTTTCATTGCTTTATGCGCACATTTTGCACGCGCCCGTAAGCTTCGAAAACGTGTGTATAAATCGTATACGTATGGTGGAAAAGCTCCCGCATTTCCGCTCCGAGTACGCCGACCGGCATCAAAAGGCACCCCGTAATGGGACAATTATTTAGTCATTTTAAAACGTGCGGGCACGACACGTGAACAGGTGGGGTTTTGGGAGGGCAAAAACCAACCGATTGTAGTTGCACACCCCACCTTGGGGGAGCTTAAGCGGGGGTGGGTCTGGTCTGGTGGTTGGATTTGGCACGGTTTTGCTAGGCCTAGTTCCGCTCGGTTGAAGTTTTCTCCATTCCCCCCGGAGGAAAGCACGTGTGAACTTGCATGTTTGATGCGTTGTTCGGTTGTTTTTCTTTGGATTTATGTCATTGCATGGGTTAATTTATAAAGCAACCCGTCATTATGGAATATTTACCCCATTAAATAAGGCTCCTTACCTCTATTTTATCTAGGAGACTACGACGTATTTTAATAGTATTATGAGCTACTCAGCGACAAGATACCTTAGGACATTCGTTTACCGAACTAATCCTCTCATCATATCCTGCTAAGCTTGCACCGGACAGCCCAACTTGCTCGCATTTATCGCATCACTTTATTATCACACGCACAACTTTTGGTAGCAAAAAAAAAAACAACCGAAAGCGTCTAAAGCAAGCTGATACCGTCAGGAACGAGCAACTGCTAGCCGACAATGATGACGTTCCGGCTAGTTGTTAATCTTCCCCCCGCTGTTCCATTCGGCCACCATTCTCCACCATTGTGCACGAAATGAAGCGAAATAAAGTTTGTGCCGGTCCGATGTGTCGGTTCTGCTTTGGACAGTTTTTCCAAGGCAGTTTTTCCTCTTGGCACGGTGGGAAAACGATCTCGGCAAAAGGTTCGCCCGATAGGAAGTAGGAAGCCTCGCGGGCAGTGGAAAGAGTTTTGAATGATGGCTGCACGCTACAATGGTGCGGCAAAAGGTAACGAGTGGAGTGCAAAAAAAAAGAAACACGAATTTGTGTGAGTAACTTTGAACTTCTCGGGCTCAAAATGCCGGTGTGTTACGGGTTGAGATGCTAGCGTGACCTGCAAAACCTTTTTTTTTTTGAGGAGAGAGTTGTGCTATTCTTAGGAATTGGGAAGAGTTTTTTTCATTTGAGATCAAAGCAGATTAGAGTATTGAAGAAGTAAACGACACAGGTCACATTATTTTTTAAGTTAGAAGTGCAGAAGTATTACAGATTTAAGTAAGTGTAATGTTATCTGTGTTAAAGACTTCATACAGTGCTCAAAATATCGAAAAACAGTAACGAAACAGAAAGCAAATCAAATGCACGGAAGAGTGTATTAAGCTATCGTAAAACAGACAGGAACAAAACAACAGACAATTAAAACACGATCACAAATCACCCACCCACTGGTGCGAGATTATTTGAGCAAGAAAAGACAAGAAAACACGAACGCAACGGGAAGCGTAAAGCTTGCTTGCGGCAAAACATCTAATAGGTAGAGAGATTAAAGCCAACAGCGTGGAGTGATTATTATCACACCTTTCCTGTTGATCGGTTTTGACAGCTCAACCACTGTACATCGTAAGCGGAGATAGAGCATACAGCTGGGCGATACGAACACATCGAGTGAAACAGCGCGATGCTGTGGAAGCGCGTTCTTCGCTCTGGCAATCAAACGTTCAATGTGACGTTTGCGAGTGTTTTTTGTCAAGCACGCGGTAAAGCTAGAGAGTGGCAGTAGAAGAAAAAAGCATATAAAAAATCAAAGGAAGCTACGGCGACGCGAGACGAGATGGTGACGAGTAGGCGATGATTGAACAGTTCGTAGCTGTCACAACAGAACGCTGTTGTCAAATGATGCTGCGCGAGAGCCAAGTGAGAGCGGCTATGGAGGAAGTCAGCCAGAGCAGAGGCTACGCTAATAAAAAGTCGCACAGATAGGATGATTGACTGTCACAGGCTTTGCGTGTTCCGACAAGGGTTAGAATTACGCGATCGAGTCTGTCACTTGCTAGCGATGGCGATAAAAAAAAAATCACAGATTGGAATCGGTTGTGATGATGAGGACAATTCTCACCTTAATAAGATGTGCCGTCAAGCATTTTTTTTTCTCATTATTGTTTACCGTTCGATCGAGTTCGATCTTGAATGTATATTAGTCAACAACGAATTCGATTACTCATCAACATTATCACCGCGTTTTTTTAGCTCCAAAATACGCTGATAAGGCAAATGTTTTCGGGTCTATGAAGACTTATCTTCTGTTTACTGTCGCCCGTGTTAAGACACGGTTTTGTACGCGGCGCGGATAAACCTGAACCACATATGACTCATATGTTTTTGGCACAAGCGGTGTGTTTGTGCCGTGCACTTGAATAAACAAACTAAATCTCATTCTACAGTCAGACCGAATCAATCTTTACACATTTCGGGGGGAGGTTTGAGAAGTTTGTTGTGAAGTGTATTCTAGTGAGTTCTATTCGCTCGAACACAAACATTTGGCTTCATTAAACTTTGCGCACAGAAATTAAATCAGGAAACAACAACAAATAAAGAAACACACCGTTCATCATACAGCTGTGACCTATTTGTATACAAAATTTTTACTCACCTCATCAGTTTCAGCTTCATCGATCCAGACCCCGGCCCAGACTTTGCTATTTAACCAGCAGTTTCATCCCCCATTCGCGCAAACAATAACGCACTTAACCTTGTCTGACGTTTCGATGTTGTCTTTCTTCGTTGCAGTTTGCCGATCGTGCATCGTGAAATACCTCGAGTGCAACAAGTACTGTCCCCGCTGCAAGTCGTACAACAGCAAACCGATTACGGTCGCTAATTTAAGGTAATTATGGGTACGGGTTAACCGGGGGTCGTACTATCTTCCATTCCCGGTCGTTTCGATCTGTAGAGGGTATGGAAATAGCCTGTTGAGAGTGAAGGTTTTTGATGTTGTTTTAACTACACTGATCGGTTTTATGCCGATCATTAGCTATGAAAAGGGGAAAAAACACATTAAAAGTAACTGAATATTGATGCGAATATGGATTACACTCCGAAGGTAGTTTACATGTTTTTTAAACGAATTTATTTCTTGCATAAACGTAAAATATGTTTAAATTCTTTAAATTTTAAATCACACCCGCAAACGTTTGTTTTTATCGTTGCACATTAAACTTTTACGCTAGTGCTTGTTTCTTTTGCTAGCGAATTGCTGCAGCTCTTGCCGTTGCGCAGACGCCATCGCACTTTAGTGTGGGGGCGTAATTGGGTGGAGTACTGTCTCGTCCCGGTGCCAATCCATATCACGCCAAACACATTTTCCCATTCTTGTTTTTTTCCCATATTTTCCATTGTGCCGCACATAGTGCCTACTTGTCGTTGTTTGGTCATTTTTCACGTTTTCCTCTAGAACGATATTTAATGTGCGCTTTAGAAAGGTGACTCACTACTAAAATGGCACCAAACCATTCCTTCTCTTCCCGTAGACCGGATCGAACACTTCGGGCACTCGTCTACAAGCTGGTGCCAGGTTTGCACAAATCCGAAAACCAAAGAATAGTACAGTTTTATGCATCCATCTCGAGCAACATCGTCCCATCGGTGGAGGACGATCCGACCGGGCAGGGTACGTTCCAACTGCTCGACGATCAAAACTTCTTCTCCCCGGATGAACCAATCAGGCAAGTAGCAACCGAAATCCGATACGCTTGTTTTCGTTTCTTGTCCGTCGAATGAGTGTTTAACGATCGTGGATTGTTTGTTCGTTGGTTTTGCTGCTTTACCCACAGTCTGTCGCTGGAGTACCATTACGATGCGGTGGCGGAGCACGGTGGCGCATCCAGCGGGCAGCTGCCCATCACCTATCTGCAGTGTCCGGCCGCCGTGACCGTGCACCATCTGTACAAATTTATCCTCACGAAGAACGGGCTGCAGGTCGGCTCGGACAACATTCGGGTGGAAATTATCTACGAGGAGGAGATTCTGCCGCATGATTACACGCTGATGGATGTGGCGTACTGTTTCGACTACAAGCGGGTAAGTGAGCAACATATGCGTTACGCCCTACATCGGTGGAAATTAACATAAAAACTGTCTTTCAACTTATTCTTGTGATTATCACACTGCTTTATATCGGTCCGTTTCATGATGATGAGAGTTAAAACTATTCAATAAAATAGTTCTCTGTTCGTCAATTATCCACCGGCAGACACCGTAAAATATCCTTTCACCGAGATTAAATGCGACAGAGCAGTAATTCTTAGCTAGAAAAGATTAGTTCTTCTTCAAATTATACTTCCAATGAGCAGAAGTATTGACGTAGTGCATATCTCCCGATCAGTAAGGTGATAACTACATCTTTAAGAGAGATATTCTGAAGAATCCTCGTTTTGTCTACGAAAGATTGAAAAAAATATTTATTTATATTGAAATAAAGTACCGCACATATGGCCACTAGCTTTAGTAAAGCAACTTAGTTGAGCACTTTGTCCTTTTGGCTTAACGACCGACTAGGTCATGCCTGTTTCTTCGGGCTTACTAGACTTATTTTACCGCGTAGACGTGTAGTCAGACCCACGGAGCATGATCCTGATGTGGTTTTGTCTCGGTACTATCATGTGGAACTGGCGTCGATGCCGAATGTACCACTGGGTCAGCCTCGAGCACTTTATATTCAACTCTACTAAGGAAGCTCCAGGAACCTCGATTTGAAATGGTGTTATTTTAAGTAATCGAAATCTCTCAACCTTTCGGAAGAGTATACTTAAGTAACGAATGAGTAAAAATATAAGATAGAAACTGGACAGAACTTGACTGTGTAATTATGCGCTTGAACCTTTTATTCAACAAAATAGTGTACTGCAAAGTGTTGTAGAATGTTGTTCATAAATACCCTTAAAAATGATAATTTAGCGAAACTTTGATTAATAAATTGTCTTGGAGATTTGATCATTTCAAATAAGATAAGTAAATACCAAAACAATAGCAAAAAGTAAATTGGAAGAACATGTTTGTTTCAAAATTCTTGGACATGTGAACAAAACTTGTTTGTCTATTCAAAAATAAAATTTAAGCTGTAATAATTTTATTACAACTACTATCATCTGTGCGCACTGTAATAGCTTTAAAGCTATGTTATGCCTGCACTGTTGGTACACTTTAAATTAAAATTATTTTGAATTTGCAAATATATTGGGCAATCCACTATGATTTTGATGATTTTTTAAACTGCTCTACTTCCTTTGGTTTGTTTTTTTAATCATTAGGGTTGTTACTATTAAAATAATTCAAAATCCCTCCTTAAAAATCCAACTCAGTTAAAGTCCACTATTGCGCACTGCAACCAAACGAGTATTTTTACCGTGCTTTGGAATAAATCATGCTCCACAAGGTCCGAAAGGCAAAACCGACCCCGACCTGGTCGTCTCTAGATGACGACCCGTTCATCCCCAACGGTGGAACAAACCCCGCCATCGAATTATGTGTTCCCGGCATCGGGAGCTCGAGCTGCCCGTGGTGGCAAACGAAGGAAATAAATGCGATTTGGTTCGCATGAATGCAGGTTTCGCTTCGTACACACGCTCTTGCGATAAGAAACGGACGTCGACAAAAGGCGGCTAATGTATGGGTGTGTGTGTCTGTTGGCCCTTCTTTTTATTCGTAGTACGGTATTTCTCTCCAGACACCAGCCCGAGTTCTAGCTCTTGCGCGAGCTAGAAGGCAACAGTGTACCAACTTGTGGTGCGAAATAGAGACCGAGCGACCGGCTGGGTAAACTGAGCCTCAAGCCCTAGAGGGATTTTGAGCTGAAGGACTTCAAGTGGCGAATCAACAACGTGCGCGTTGTACGCTGATAGCGAAGGTGGAGAGGAGGGCGGCCACAGATAGATGGCAAACCGGGCCCAAAATTCAACCGGCATGATGAGAAATCGAATCGAAGCACAGTGCGTACCAGTTGCAAGTCAACACTGGGACAAAGTTCTGATATGCTCGTTGAATCATTTTTGTCTTGTTTTCTATAGAAACATTGCATTTTGTTACTGTACATAACACCAGTTACGCTTGTCGGGCTGAAAATGCCTCAATTAACCGATGCAGCATAAAGCACGATCCGCACTGTGCGTTCAGGAAGATGAAAAAACGGTTCCGCAGTAAGTGCGTAAGTGCAAGTGCGAAAACCCGGCTGATGAAATGAATGAATGGGCCCAACCCAACCGGACCCGAAGGAGCAGCGTGGAAAGCGCGCGAAACGAAAATAATTAATAGTAATTATGCTGAGCGATTGTGCCCGTGATAGCATACGGTGCGAGATTTGCTTCAACCCAGCCCAGCGTCGCGCCGCGTCCACCCAAACTTTGGGGGATTGACTTTAGGCGTCGAAGGTACTTGAAGCTGCCCTGCCCGACTGCACCGTACCGATGCTTGCTGCTGCTGATGGTGCGGTAGTTGATAATCATAACGATGGCGATGATGAGGATCATCAAGATGATGATGAAGGTTTTGCCGAGTGGTTGTGGATGTACTTTTAAATATAGCAATGAACGGTGGGAATCGGAGTGTTTTACCGGAATCGTTCCTGGGAGAGAGTGTTTTGTACATCTCCGCTTTTGGACGCGCCGCGTAGACGCGTTACCGCTTCCAACCGGTTGGCCTTTTGCACTTCGGGAGCAAGGACATCAAGATTGGGTTTCGCTCGCTATACGTGCGAAGGGTTGTATGGGTTTCGTTATTAAGGTGGAGATTGAAATGTCACCATATGAAGGTGTGAATTCTTGCTCAGGTAGTTTACGTATACGACGGAAATGGTTATCACGTTTTATTGTACACATATCTGTGTTTTGGGAAGACCATTTAAATAAACTTCAATAAATGTTTTAACTGTCTATTACATATTGAAATGAACTAAGATTCAATAGCATTGGACATCTGTCCACAATTAGGCTTAACAGTTGTTCTATCATCAATTACGAACACGGAACAACCGAAACACCTTTGGAAAACCATCATGAACGTGCGAAAACCGGTGCACTAACTTTGGAGAATTTATTTTTATCCACCGACAGTCCGGCGTCACAATAGGTCCCCGCTCTAACACACCCGTTTTTCTCTTCTTTTACTTTCTATCTATCTTCCACTTTGTACAACGCAGATAGCACCGATGCGGTTTTTCTATCGCATTCTCATACACTCGACCGCAAAGTTGGCACCGACCGCGAGCGCATACCATCGCGTCGAGGGACAGGACAAAAATAGCACCAATAGCAGTAACAGCGGTAGTCCCGATACCACTGGCCCTGCCAACCCTGGCAAGAGTTCTGCCGGCAGCGGTACCCCAACGGTGAAAACCACCCCAACTACTGCCGGTGTCAACGATGGTCAGCGGCCAGGCAGCACGAAAACCAAAGCGGTACAGGGGTCCGGGGGCAGCAAACACCAACCGGCTGGTCGCGCCCCACGGGAAGAAACCGCTAATAATAGTGCCCCGATGGCTGCTGTTAACGGTCATCATCGCACGAAATCATCGACGACGGCGACGAAGCCGACCTCGAGTGAAGTGGTTCGGGGTACTGCCCAGTCATCGTCACCGGTAGTCACCAGCACTAGTTCGACCGGCCTCAAAATGGTCCTCGTACCCAAAGGCAAACACGAAACAAATGCTGCTGGAACTGCCGAAGCGAAACGGAGTCCACCGCCTCTCAAGGCCATACAGTCAGCTTCCGCAGTTCCGCAGAATGGTGGTGCCGCAGCCCTGAAGCAATCATCAAAAGAACCCACTGCTACCGGAAAAGAAGCAACGACACCGACAGTCGAAACGGAAAAATCCACCCTGAAATGCTACGTGAATTTGAAAACGCAAACCGTCGTTGGTGCACCGTCGTCCTTGGAAAGTGTCCCATCGAAAGCATGCGAAAGCGAACCTCCGAAACAACCTCCGGCAGAGATCCCACGGTTGAAGATCGATTTAAAGGCAAAGCTAAGCATTCCGCGCGAAAAGCACCCTGGGTTGAGTCCGCCGAGCAGCAGCAACTCATCGGCAGCCACATCACCATCGTCGGCCACCTCGGCGACGAGTTCGGCCGGTAAAAGTCCCGTTTGGCCCATGGGGAAGGAAGAGTACGCGAAAACGATCGGTCTGAAGCCGGTGTACGCGTCAAGTGTAGTACCGGAGGTTGGCCTGGATGAGTCCTCTAGCCATTCTTCCTCGCACCGGAAGCGCAAGAAGGGCAAACACTCGAAAGAAGCCGGTAGCAGTGGTAAGCGGCGTAAGTTGCACGCAGAAATCTCATCCCAGCATGACGCAAGTCTGAAGATGAAGGTTAAGCTTACGGAGAAACCACCCAAACACGAGCGGCTTAAGTCGTCGGGAAATGAGGAGGAACCTGCACAGCCAAAATCACCACGAGTGGTGGTACAGGAACCGGTACCAAGTCCTCCGAAGCCTCCGAAAGTGATCGATATCACAAAGGACGACGATGAGGTGAAGTTTGTTGCTGAGCAGAAGCCGACAAATGTAAAGAGTCCTCCAGTGCCAACGGCTATCGTGCCGAAGGACATTCCGGTGAGTGCTCCAGCGTCGTCTACTTCTACCACCTCGAAGGAAAAGTTGAACGAGATGCGTAGTGTACGCCACAAACCGATGGTGTACATTCCCAACCTGGACCGTAACCTCTCAGCGGATGTGGCTGGCGTCGGTTCCTCCATCAACTCACTGCTGGAGAGTGTTGGAGCGAAGACCCCATTGTTAAAACCGACTCCTGCTCTGATACCTACCTCAACGGCATCCTCAGCACTGGCGGGAAAATCACAACCCCGCACTCCGATTCTATCGCGCCCTATGCCATCCTGTCCACCGTTGGCCTACCCGATAGCCAGTTCTCCTGTCACCAGTTCCACCACAGGATCCATCCGTACGATGGCAGCTCCTCCAGCGATCAAACGATCTATCACCACGGACAGTGGTAATGGGGCTGCGGCAAAGGTGCCACGCCTTGAGCCACCGTCTCTAATGCCTCCCGTTTCGTTGCTACCGGCCAAACAACCGGCCCCAATTCAAGCACCGATGTTCAACTTCGCCAAAGGAGCCAATCGTGCCAAGGCTGCTCAGCAAGCGGCAGGTATGGCACCCACTCAACCTGAGCACGTTCCCTACCGATCGCCGATCAGTGCGTCCTACACGAAGGAGATCCCGTCGACGAAGAAACCCATCCCAAATCTGTTGCTTCCTCCGGCCACCGTTAGCGTTACGAAGATGTCCGACATCGTTTCGTCCACATTGTCACCATCCCCGCTGCAAGATAATGGGCGACCAGCTGTCGAATTCCTGCGCATACCTTCCAACGCACCCGTAGCTGATAAGCCCATGCTAGCGCCGTTCACTACGCCCAAGGTGAGCACAAAAACTACAAGACCTCCACCGGCCACTATTCCACTGATAAAGATAAAAAAGCCCACGGTGCTGGGAAGTAATGGCGTCGAGTCGGTACAGGGTGGAGTTATTCCGCCCAGCATGACTCCACTGACCCCTCCAATGCGCCCAAAGGTACCTGTTCGGTCGGCTTCCGACCCAATGGCAGGTAGTAACACCAACATCCTGGATCTTTCCGGTGGAGGAGTTACAGCTAACCGACGGCTGTCTGACGATGTGATCATTCTGGATCATAGCCCAGCAAAGAGTATCTCCGATACTACCAATCGTTCCAGAGTGGTTGATAGTAACCGCGGCAAACCTTCCAGCACCGGTCTTCACTTCTCACCGGTGAAACGTTCGCCAGAGATGCTCAACTTCTCAGCACCTACAAGCACCTCGGCGCTTTTATCGCAGGCCCTACCTCCTGTCCAAAAGACGCTTGCTCCACTACCCAAGCTGACGGAGATCAATCGCCATCGGAGTTTAACGGTGCGACAACCAAATGCTTCCATTCGGAGCATTCCCAACCCATCGGCGTTGGCTTTTCGAGGCGCCCAGTCGGGAGTTGCTACGACCATTCCCAACACTCCCTCTTCCACTACCATGGGGATGCTAATGGCCGGGTTTTCTGCGCCACCGAACCAACAAAGTAACGGCAACTTGACAGGTAGTAACCGTGCGAATAGTAACGCCATCAGCGCATCGATGACATGTTCATCGACAACAATCAAAGCAAACACCGCATCGCTTAGCAACGGATCAGCAAGACAGGAGCAGCTTACACCAATGATGGGCATCACCTCGGGCAATGCTACCGTGAAGGGTACCTCTACCAATGGTAACGCCGATCCGAAACCACCACACAACGGTGCGAACGGTAACACCACTCACAACAACAACAACAACAACAGCAAAATAGCCAACGCCAACACGGGTCTTCTTGCCGCCAAGAAAAAGATCGAAACGGTAGCGGCCGTATTGAAGGCAGCCGCCGCCACAGCCGACACAACGTCCCAGCGCAGTACGGCGGCAACAACCACCAAATCTTCCACCTCGACGACAACCACTGGTGGAATGAGAGAAGAATCCAAAGGAAAGCCACAAAAGGAAGACACCACGCCGCATCCATCCGCGGCTGTAACTGCTGCATCCAGCACAACGACGGCCGGCAGCGGTGATTCGTTGTCAATGGTAACGGTGTCTGCCGTAAATCGTGCCGTCAACAACAAAACCCACGCGGATAGTATCGTTACGAGCGTTACGACCGCGTCCATTGCGAGCGTTACTGGTACCAGCTCGAGAAACAGCCCGGCAAGCATTGTGAACGTGGGGTAAGACGAATGCGTTATCTGATAACGTTGAACATTGTGGGGAGTGTTTTTTATAGCGCTAATTAACTTATCCCGCCCTGTTCCGTTCTTTTTGCAAAACAAAAGATGTTTCCGCTTGGCAACAGACACATACAAGGCGTTGGGTTTTTGCTAGCTATGATTGTCGTTCGCTTCACATAACATTACACCTTCGTAGACACTTAGACACGCCAGTATCGATTTTACATACCAATAATATACACATATTTCCCTTATAGTTCCTTCGTATCGCGAACGATTTCAATAAGCATGACAGTAAAACCACTTCCTTTTTCACTTTGTGCTACAATATTCGTATATTAACAGGCCACGTATATTAGTGCTGTAGGGTTGTAGTAGCACGGCACGCCACACAGGACATTTATTTCGTACGCAAAACGTGTGTGTTGCCTCTTAAGCGAACTGTTTTGGCGAAGATAATACCACTTTTATGGGTGACAAGTGCGCATGTATTTATAGCGCTATAAGACGCAGGATTACGTGTGGCTCTCCGTGAGTTTGCTATTCATTTAAAATGATACGTAAACCGGTACGTGCAGCATAAATTGTTTTGTAAAGCGCCAGCAAGAACACAGATGCATAGCAGAGAGGAAAAAAAGCCCCTTGTTAACAATGTGTCCGATGCGATAGTTCCGCGACGAGTACCACTCACGGCGACAGAAAACGGGAATAAAACAATGCGGAAGCGTGCGCCTACTAAGGATAGTAAACGAGAGAAATGTAAGCAGTCCGTGTGTGTAGGTGTTTAATTTCCCTGAAGGTAGTTTGTAGCCAGTGGCATTAGGCGACAAACTGTGCATCGTGGGGCCGATTGCATGGTTGCACCGTTGATGGTGATGCTGCCCCTTGCATACGTGTAACTAGACGACTTACGTCCGAGTGATGGCGTTCGTTTGGCGGACCGAAAACCCAAGCATAATAAACAAACCGGGAGAGCTTAAAGGGAGCCTCGTAAAACGGGCGAGCGAGAAAGTATCGCGAATAAAGCGCCCATGTACAGTCCACGTTTCTAGGCGCCCCGTACCGATTAATGCTTGTTTTTCTCCCATCTTTTGTCTGCTGTTGGTGTTTGGCATTTTGTTCATGGTTCTTAAGCTTGGGTGAGATTTCAAAATGCGCTTTGCGCTTGGGAACATTGAATTACCATATGCAGCAGATGGTATGAAATGGAAAAAGTTTATAAAACTAACTCAGAAAACAAATACAAACTGGCAGAGAGTGAAAAATTGTAGTAGAACATGTAAGAACATACAAGTAGTAAAAGAAAAAATAAGTGTAAATAGA
Source organism: Anopheles marshallii (assembly GCF_943734725.1). Classification (NCBI taxonomy): domain Eukaryota; kingdom Metazoa; phylum Arthropoda; class Insecta; order Diptera; family Culicidae; genus Anopheles; species Anopheles marshallii. Next base: position 54,387,547 of record NC_071327.1, read on the forward strand.
CAAAAAGGTGAACGGTAAATGTATAGAAGATAACATGAAAAGAGAGAGAATTGAACACAAAAAAGCGAATGATATTCCTTGTGACATAAAGGCAGAGAAAATCAAACCACCCCGGCCAGTTAAGCACCAGTTTGATGAACTTTAAAGTAAAGCCACATGCCATCGGCGTTCGGTTTTTGTTCTCTTCATCCCTCGCAGTATGTCCGTTAACGTTTGCCGCTACCATCATCATGGCGTGGTGCAATCACGGCGCGACTCCGCGCGCCCGAAGATGCGTGGCATATTGAAAGAACGCGGGAAACGGCAAAGATAGATTAATAATTGAAGTAAATGGAAAAATTATTAACCCATCCCGTCGCCCCTCACGCCATTCTTCACTTGCCATCCTCGATGAGTGACTATGCTGGTGAAAGGGTGACGGGAGGGAAGCAAAATTTCATTTACTGGTATGGAATTCTTCATACGCGTACACCAGCATGCAGATTGAACCGGGTCACAAAAACACACACCGGGCCAAAAACCGTTTATTCGGTGGCTGGGAAAAGCAATCACTTCTTCACCGGGGGAGAGAATGACGATCGCTTTTTATTTTTTCGAATTCGATCCGATTATCGCTGCTGGTTGACTGCGAGTGCTGGTGGGAATTGAGGAAGGCAAAAGACACCGGGTGTGTTAAAAGTAGGAATTGGCTATGAAATTAATTTAACACCTTACCTGTGCATGATTTATTGGAAATTGAGCATCAATTAGGAAACAATGTTTCATGTTGCTTTGCTATGAACCCACCAGGGATGGACCGCAATATTGCCATTGCGCGTTATATTTGGTTGGAAATGTTTTATATTATGAACGGTAGAAATTATTTCTCCGAAGGCAGTGTTTCTACATTATGTTTAATTTATTGCAAACTAGAATAATCAAGAGGTAAATGGGGATGAAGCTGTATGTAAAGAAAAAGAAACAGTGTTCTACAATAAGCTTTTGTTGGTTTTGTATAATTTAAGTGTTTAAGAAAAAGAACATTATCATTTATGTGGGGAATTAATTATAAAAAAAGAATATAAAAATATTCATCAAAACTATTATGCATATGAATAAAACGGAGGCTAGTGTGCTTGTATTTTAGTGCAATACGTAGTAGAAAAAAACAATGAAGGTTCAAACAGAAGAGCGTCAAACATAACTAAAATGAGTATGAAATTGCGCAAAACGATAACACTGATATTATGATATCCGCTCAGGGTAGGTGATGAAACCATCAGTAGCTGGCCAGCATATTCATCGAAAGCAAAGCAAATTGATGAGCAAACAGTAGAAGGGCTAACAGTAGAACGGGAAGGTTTAAAATAGGAAGGAAAAGTTAGAAAAGTTTGATTAGCAGAAGAAACAATGTGTACAATACTATGCGACGTGACAGTGAAAAAAAAAGTAGGAAAGTGAAAAAAAGATAGGGAAAATGAATAAATATTACATCAATTACAATGTAGCAAACAAAAGTGTAGCCAGACAAGCATGTCCCAATTGAAACATGTGCACTTGCAACAATGCATACAGTAGTTACAAGCGGTATGTCCCTTTGTAATATGTAACCAAACCACAAACACACATGTACAACGCCTGTACCGAGCACACGGTACACGTCTCCAACCCCACACCCCTCCCTTCCCACCCCATCCCTACGTATATACATATGAATAATAAACATCAAAAGGAAAGTACGATAATCAATATTTAAACATATCGGACATTGCGGTGCTTTATTGGACGGACGGCTGTGGATGGGAGGGTTTCCGTCGGTGTAAGTGTAATATCACACATGTACGGCGAAGCACTAATACTCACATACTGGCAGGCAACTGTTTGGATAAGGGTGATCTATACACATTGGATGTACGGACGAGTCGGTTTACGTACAAGACATTGACGAACCGAGACCGCAAAACCGAGAACTCGATGGAATGTAAACTAAATGGCGCACTTTACAAGATGACTTGATCATGGTTGCATCACTCCAGCGATGAACACGAAGGTTTTCCTATGACTGTGAGATGGAAAGAAACAACATAGCAAAATGCAAAACTTGTACTTGAGTTATGTTCTGGAAGACGTAGTGAGAAGGTAAGTAGAATGGTATTGATTTTTCTTACTAAATGCTATGTTTTGTATTTATGTACATTGATACAACAGATTATGAATCTGAAATGAACAATATCACATACAATTTTACTCTCGTATTTGCTTAATCTATACACACAAATATTTTTACTATTAAGTAATTATTTAAATAAGAAATTAATAATATGGAAGTTATGCTAAATATGGAATAACAAATCTTAATTACTTATTTTGATGCACTGTCAATTTAAAATAAAAACTGTGCGAACAAGGCCAGGCATCTCGTTCTCGTTTTATTCCCAATGTCTGCTTAGATGTGGCTTTTTCTGCGTCCACGAAGAGGATGGTTTCAATTTAAATAATGATTAAGTGCTACACATTCGGGTCCGCTGGGACCAGATTACTCCAACGTAATTGATGTACAAGTAAATGCTTCCATGATTGATTGAGATGCTAAAATCCACAATCGAACAGCTTGTTAGTGACGAATTCATAGTCCAGTATTCCTTCTGAATCGCTATCTGCATATCTCACTAACACTGTGTTGTATGTGACTGTATGTGAGCCAGTGTTTCTATCACTCCTTTCTATCCTTTTCACCCTTCCTCCCTTCCTTTTTCACGAATATTCTTGTATCTTTATTAAACGAAAATAACAAACATACACTTATAATTTGTTTCTAAACCTTTATGGTTTTGAAAGGAGTATTTTCGGAATTGATAGTATGTTTATCAAATCATAACACAATTAAGGAATTCAATCTTATCCAGTTTCATTTCGACATAAGATAAAATGATAATAATGCTCTCGCCTAGAATAGTTGTAAGATAGTTAAACAATTAAAGAGATTTTGAAACTTCATAATTATTTTCATTTCTGGAGAAGGAAATAATACGAAAAGGGAGGAAAACATGTACGAAAAGTAAATGAATAATTGAAATAAAAAAAAAAGAAATAATATGAATCAATGAAGAAATGTAAAACAAAATAAAAAGTAGAAGGATGCGAAAAGGATAAGGAGTGAAGTGATGCTGCTGGCGCAATACAACGGATGCCAGAATCTGACATCCTGTGCCACATGTCTTACATTATGGAGTTTTCCAATTGTAATGGCTACGACCTGGTTTACTCTGAGAATCACATAGTTTCTCAACCGATTTTTGATACAATCACTCAGGTTCAACTTGTAAACTTTACAATATCAATCCCTTTTTAATTATTTTTATTGATTTTAACTGCAACGATGCATCTCGTTGGATACCTCCGTGTAACGGTGTTGTGCCTTTTCGAGCTTTGGAACTGATACCTGTTAAGGATTGATAAAAAGTTGATTATACCAAATTGAAGTTCACGAATCAAACTATAATTCGACCGCATTTGACGGTACATTTATGATTCCACTGGATAATCCTATCGAGCCTCAAATATTAAATAATCACTGTTCGACAAATAGTTTCGTTGACATACATTTGTACCACATTTTTCTTCTAAAATACAATATGTTACTCCAATAAAGGTACTCAAACATTAGTCCAGAATTGGGTGTTCACTTAGCAAGTTATAGATTAATTGAATTAACTTACTCACATTGTTCAGTGTGTGAGTTCAGTGAGTCTATTCAGTGTTATCAGTAAAAAAACTAAACTCATCAGCATGTAAAAATATTCATGTGCAATATTCAAACTAGGGTATTGTAAATAGGGTGCCACCATCGTCAGACGTTAGCCATTTTATAATTAGTGGAAGTTTGGGGTAAGTATGCTAACGGGGCAAGTGAATCATCTAGCATTTTTTTTAGAGTACCACATCTGTTAATATTCACCATGTTTTCATAAATGTCTTATATTTTAGCTAGATGGCCGTCTTGCCCCATATGGGTGGCACGTTTGCCTCATAGCACAGAACAATTTTTAAAACGCCCCTGAAATATGTAAGTTGTTATTGCACTGTTTGCTTCCGGAACTCATTAATGAGTGAAAAATAAGAGTAAAATAATAATAAAAGTTAGTCCGGCATTTTTCAAACATGTTTTAGTAAGTTAGAGGATGAATTGGTTAAGGTGGCACACTTGGCACAACGTTCGTTAATTGAAATTTTCAAAATCCTGCTCGTTTACTACCTGCTCAAAAGAATCTTGCTTAAGAATATTATTTATTTTTTATATTGAGACCTTACTTACATACTTACAAGCGCTACAATCGCTTCGCGGTCTTGGCATACTGCACGAGTCATCTAAACCACTCAGGGTCGAGCGCCGTCGTCGTTTCTGGTGGACGCATCAACACCATCATTCCATCTAAATTCGGGCCTCCCTTGTCCATTTGGAGGACCTAAAAGGACTTCACGGGCTGGGTCGTTCGATGTCATTCTCATGTAGGGACCAGCCCAACGGAGCCTGGTGAGTCTAATCCGCTGTACCACAGTAAGCTCGTAGAGCTCGTCGTTATAGCGGCTCCTCCATTGTGCTTTCACACATACGGGAACAAGGATCAGTCTAAGCATCTTCCTCTCGAACGCATCTAAGAGAGTTTCGTCAGTTTTATACAAAGCCCATGTCCCAGAGGCATATGTGAGTATTCAAACTATATAGGTTCTATATAGTTCCAGCTTCGTTCGTTGCGACTTTTAACTCAAGAAAGGTGAAACTTTGGTCGACTTCGATCATTGTCCTTCGATAGTGGGACCACTTTTTTGTAATACAAGTACAAGCAATTAAACGCCTGAAACTGAATAATTGGTTAAAAATATCCGTAAAAGCAACCTTACGCTTCATCCTCAACATTCAATTAGTAGAATTTGAGCTCAAGGGCGCAATGGCGTAAATTCTCCGTAATAAATAAACTATTGGAATATGTTTATAAATGTATTTTTATTTAAAATTTTATACGAGGTAAAGAGTTTTTCAATTTTTTAAGCTATACATAGTATACATAGTATAGTCGGTTTATTTTTTCGAATACAATCCTTTGTCTTCCTTCCCTGCTATTCTGTGGCATATTCCCTAAGTTAACCTAATCTGTTCGACCTGTTTAACGAAATACTATTAAATCTACACGTTAAATTTCAGTCACAGCTTAAATGAAACATCTATTTATTTTATGTATGCTGTAGATATACCGCTTTATTACTGTAATACTTTCAATACAAAGTAAGTACAATTATTTAAATTTTCAGACAATTTTGCTGAGTCTCAAACTAAATGTTCATTAAATGTGTACAGATTTACTGCAAGAAGGAAACTAGTGAATAAAATACTGCGCAGCCTTCAACGAACGAATCCCAAAGCTATTATCTTCTTCTCTCTTCTGTCTTCTCTGCTGCCCATGAGACCCCTCACTGCAAATGAAGTCATCCTGGAGTCATTTAATACATTATTTAACACATGTGTTGTCCCCTGTTCGATGTTCAAAAATATCCGCCTGGATACGGTAATAAGTCCATTACATTGTAATTGTTGAAATAATCCTCATCAAAGTCGCATAGCTCTATCGCGCGGTGCAATTCATGCTTTATGGTATACTTAACTGTACCGCTACCACAAACTCCGCGCGAAGTAAAAGCCAACGATGCGCCATTTTCCATTCGCCCGTTTCCATCGCCCAAAGCGAAAGCTTTGGTTGCCTGCTTAGGCCTGTTGTAGATGGTGCCCTGTGCCGTGCAGGGAATAGACGGCATCGCATGCATTCGGTGTAATAACAGCGAACACACGGCGTACATGCACCTCATTATTTCGGTATGCACAAGTGGGATGTTGGGCGTCAGTTCAGCCGTAAATGCCCGGACCATCGCCGAGCGCGATCCGGACCGCGGGGACGGTTCGCTTTGGCACCTTGCTTTTTTTTGGTTTTTGCTGTTCGTTTTTCGCATTCACCGCGGTGCTGCTTTTGCAAGCGGCAATTTTATCGCGCAAGGCTGATAATTACTTCGTGACTACTCGTCATGCGGAAAAACGATTACCCCCTTCGATCGGACGTTTTACTTCCCTTGGATGAGGTTGGCTGTGGTAATAGATGGCATGCACTGTACACACCCGTGGGTTTAGTGTGAGATAAATTTACCTTAAATAAAACACGCTCATTGCTATTGCGAACGGAGGTCCGGGCATAAATCATAGATCGTGGCGTTGAAGGAAAAGCCACGGGAAAACGCATGCAATAGATGATCAACGCTTCATTTCATTTCATGCTTCATTAGCACTCGTTAAGCGTATTTTCCTCGCGCTTTGGCTTGTTTTTTGACCAGGTACGCTATTATGTTTTTTCCACTCCTTTTCCGCTTTCTGATTCAAAATGTGTATAATAATTCATAAAAATGTAATTAACACTGTTCGCTTTCTACCGGCAATAAGGATATATTCATGTGGTACCTTTCAATTGTAACGAAACGGTAAGCTTTTTAACTGGCAATTTGCTTTTACATATTAAAAAAATATTCTTTTTTCATTCTTATTTTGTATTGCAGTATCATTTTCATTAAAAGCTCTCAATTCGCCAGATATGCCCTGATCTTTAGGATGATGTTTAGCACGGATAGATGAGCGCCTTTTTTCATGAGACTTAAGAAGCAAAGTGGCAAGATGTAAATCCCACCGATAAAGCACACACTAAGGCAAATTAAACAAAAACAGATTTACATTCCATCATTTTTTCGACAATTTCAATGATACTCATTGAAACATTAATTTATGATCATTCGTTATAACAAATAAAATTTTACCAAATGCCTACAGCAAAACAACTCTGGTTAATGTTCTGAAAAAATGGTGCAAAAGTGGACGAATTCTTTCCTGAAATAGATGACCTGTGCACAAACACAATATTGCAAAAAAGCATCCCACTTAAGTAAACTTTGAAGTTTATTTAAAAATGTTCAAAACTTATACAAAACTTTTGTATTTGTAAAGGGAAAATTCACCGTGAAATATTCTCAAAAATAAGGTAGATATCAATGAGATTTCCGTGTAGCACGTGATGACCAGTGAGATAATGTTGATAAATGAAGCTTATCACTGGTTGCAATTGACAGATGACATGATTTGAGTGAGCTTAAGTGTGTAACAATTTTGAGAGTTATACAAGACTCTAAGGGCGTAATCCGATCTATGGTTAACTTGATAGGTTTTTACCATTATCAGTAAAGAAAGTCTGATAACCTAAGGAAACCCGTGTTACAAGACTAATTCTTTCCACTGCTGTTTTGGTAAATAAAACACTGGAAAATGCCTTGTTGCTATAAAACCGTCATTAAACAATAACACAAAGTTTAAGAATGGCAAAAGAATAAAACTAAAAATTGCGTGTGGCACACAAAGTCATTAAAACTTGACAATCATTAGATTGATCATGAAGATCTTGATGAAGATTATGGAGATATAATCATAAATATATCCCATGTACATAGATCAAACATGCGAAAATTATCTGCAAGCGATTTTACTTGACAAGAATTCAGTACTCGCAGTACCACGTTAGTCTATCAATTTAATTTCTTTTAAATGTTCTTTAAACATATTACGTCGTTGCTTTGGTGACATTTTCAATCCACTATGATGAGTTTGCTCTTTGAATGGCAACGATTTTGAGGTGTATGTTAGCTTTGTGTTATGAACCATGTGGCGTATGTCCAGGAAGAAGCCAGAAGTGCAAAGTTTGAGTAAGATCCGACTAGAATGTAATTAATTAGGGACATTTGACAAGCAAGGCGCCCAATCTGTTGGCTATAGTTATTGCAATGCATTATGCATTCTGTAGAGGCAAGCTCGTAAATGTATCCTTATCTGCTGGTACATGGACTTGAGGGACATACTAAACCACTGAGTAGGATGACGGTTTGTTAACGCTCAGTGACATAATGCAGCATTATTGCTCTGGTGATTCACCACCAGAACACCTCGCAAGGTGATTGCAGATGGACTAGGGGTTGTCAATTATCCAGTTGTTTTGAATTTTGATAACTAGGAAAGTTATATTTGATATAAAATGTAGCACACAATTCTAGAACGTTATTAATTAATAGAACGTTAATTATTGTTAACAGCTATGTTTAATGTTTAATGTGTATTAACTAATTCGTCCACCGAGAACGGTTTAATGAGGATCATGGTTTTACAATAAACGCAAAGAAATCTATTTAGCTATATGAAATACATCATAGAGGTATGCTATTACACCATTACATTAACGTTCAATAAGTAGTAATGTGGTTTGAGTATTAAATCTGTACAAGGGCAGGATGCAAACTGTTCTAGGACAATTTAATATTTACTATAAAATTTTACTTAAAACTAGAGTAGTATCTGATGATCAGCGTATAAGGAGTTATTTGATAGCATATGATGACGAACGAGAGATAAGAAATTAAGAACCCGTTTTAAACAAAATGGTGGTTATTAAGATTATTAAGATGTTATATATTTAGCTATGGTAGTACAAGCATACTCCTATAGGGCATTACATATCATTTTTCATACAATGAATTTTATTTAATTATCATTATACAAGTAACATCATCACATCCCTTTATTTGTGTTATATAAGTATTGCAGTCTGTAACGTATTGAGTAATATCACTTTATATTAGAATTAACAAACTGAGCAACATAACAACTGGCCATGGTGGCTACATTTATATTATCTAAATTAAAAACACCATAATCAAAATTTCTCCAATCAAGGTGAATCAAACAGAAACAATTTTGTTTCATCACATAAATCCCACCCATTGAACAGAAAACTCCATGAAAAATCCTCTCCACAATGCAGTGCGCTTCGTGGGATCACTGAATGATTATTTCCCGCGCTTTAATTATGATGTTCTGTAAGCCCCCGCGGTTCAAATCCAACCCAATCGAACGAATCCGAAACATAAAAGACTTAAGACGAAAGAAAAGCACGGAAACCAGCGGAGCAGTCAGGGCAGGAGAAAAGCACACTTCAATACACCGGAAAAAAAAATCCCCGATCGAAAGATCAAAGCGATCGATCCCCCGGTCGGTTTGGGACGAGGCTGTCGCATTTTTATGATTGATTTATGCCGCGTTTCGGTACGACAAACTGTAAGCCGAACGGTGTGAGGGCCGATACTGCGATGGAGAGATGGCTTGCGTCAGTTCGGCTCGCGATGGTTCGTCGTAGCAAAAGCACAGCAAAGAAGTAAGCTGGTGCGAGAAAGTGCGAGTGGTAAGGAGGGAAGGGCAAGCGAGAAAAATGAAAACACACGACGTCGCAACCAAAATTGCGTGACCAATGGCTATAAAATACATGAGAAAACGCTGCGCGCTGTGTGGTGGCCACGACACCGTCCGTTCGCAATCGACAAATGTCGAAAGTCTCGTTGCCGACGGATAGAAGGGGAGTGGAAATGGTGAGGAGAAGCAGAAGAAGGGAAGTCACGGGTTTAACGGTGAAGCCGGGGAGAATGGGTGTGAGCTGACCCGCGGAGAGATTTGATAACGCGTACGGTCAGTGTAGTTGTGCAGCGGTGATCTATGAAATGTACAGTGCGTTACATTTAAGTATGTTTCTATTTTTTGTAATTATTGATGCATTTTGACTTTAGTAAAATGTAACAACTATGTCACATTTATGATAAACTGCTTAACAACATTCATATTTGTGAGTTGTTTTAAAATCTGTTTTTCTATATAGAATGGAAAACTATCTTGATAAGGATTGCAACAACATTTCCTGTACACGTCGTTTTTTCCAGGACAAGACAGGACTGGTACAAAATCCACATCAGACCGTACCCTTCATGGTATGGACAAACCAACTAGCTAAGCAGTGCAGACGAATTTTATATTCCAGTTATTTCGTGTACAACCATAGTTATCAGAAGAAAAAGATAGTAAAATAGTACATAGAAGATAAAGAGTGGTTTTGTATAATTATAATTAAGAGGGCATGGAATTCAATGGGGTTGTAAATCCTTATATGTTACCTTGGAACATATAATTGGGCAAAAGTGTTACCGTCTTTCAAACACATGCAGGAGAAAACCAGATAGATAGTTAATTTTCAATCATCCACGAGCTGATAAACCGGATGAGAATTATGCGTAAACCAATCTTCTTTGGAATCACGGCCAAACTTACCAGACTAGTACGGATGATAATCGATGATGGTGCGTCAAGGGCATAGGCGAGCTTGTCTACTCTTCAACCTAGCGCTACCTGGGAACTTTGGGGACCATCTTCTATAAGTCAATACAGATTCTCGCATATGCTGATGACATAGACATCGTTGGTTTACGGCACTCCTACGTAGCGGATGCTTACCAAAGGTGGCAGAGCTGGTGCCAGAAAACCTCGCGTTGTAGAATAACGAAGCTAAAACCTAGTTGACGGTGGCACCACCTGGCCGGCTGGTGGTAGACAGCGAAACGGCGCCGGATAAGGTAGTAAGTAAGTATTTTATTTATTTATGTTATTATTGCAATCTTGCTGCAAATTAGAATAACATATTTTAAGAGTAATATTCATTTATGACGTTCAATAAAGTTCAATAATTATGATTAACGTTAACTTGATCTTGACTTGTTAACAATTTGATGCCCTACATGTAATATTGCTTGAAACACTATATAAAAAGCTATAAGCTCGGTTATCGACAAACATAGATGAAACAGCGATCTAACATCAGTTTTCTGTATAATCGAAGTTCCACTGTGCTACAGCTACTTAACTATCACTGCTGTTAATACTTCTAATTATACATCTGCTACTGCTCTTGCTACTACTACTACTAACGATTCCGCTACTACTATTACCAAAACTGCTGCTACTACTACTTTTTAGTTACAATGGCCAGGCAGTTTCTTTTTTTCTCATGCAGCCAGATAGTCAGTCTTTGCTGGGGGAACGATCCGAATAGAATTTTTTCTCGGTCCTGTCGTATAGGACCGATGCCACCGATGCCGATGCGATACTACTACTGCTACTACCACACTATTATAGGATTTTCCAACAAACACAATTTTTCACCCATCACTGTACTCCTGTCTGCCTGCTTATGCGCCTGGCAGCGTAACAAAGAGCACAATAAAGCTAAGCCTGCGCATCCGCATCGAACCCAACCAACACGGTGTGTGCGAGAGGGAGACGATGCCACATCGACACAATCGGGAAAAAATCGACTAAAACAACTTACGAAGCAAATGCGGCGCGAAACTCAAAAACCAACAAAACGCAAAACCGTAGCGTTTCGTAACAAAACGCGCGTACACTCGCGGTGCCGTTTTTCGGACGACATGTGTTTGGCGTGTCGATGCTCTAGCGTCAACGGCAACAATGCTCCCCATTCGGGGCGGTTTACTGTGTGCGCTGGTGTGCGAGTGCTTACCTACCAAATCGTCAATCATCCGTTGCCTCCCCCCCCCCCCCCCCCCCCTCAACAACAGGGGTACGCGTAGAAACGTGCTACCGTACGCAATCGAGGCTCAGTGATGCATCATTTAGTGTCGAACAGCACTAAGAAATGATTAAATTGAATGGAAAAGTAATTCATCTTTTTGCTACATTTTGTGTAAAATATAACAAACCACGTACCTATCAACGCGTATTCTATCAACGCTAGAAACCCTCCAACCGCCAACACCTTTAGTTTATTTTGCTTGCTCCATCTGGACTCCACTTGTGCTCGCTCTGTGCAACTTATTTGCATAAACATTCCGGTTGAGAAGTGGTTTAGCATCAAAGAGGCAGTAGTAGCATACCAGCAGGTAGTGCGGGAAGATAAGTAAACAACAAAACAAACGCACCTAAACACAAAAACCGCACACACAAATAGAAACCCTCGAAGGTTATCATCACTATGGCAACCGTTTGAAGGTGCAAAAATTGTAAAGATGAAGGAAACATTACATCAACAGTGAATAAACAAAGCAGGCGGCGAACCTCTAGCCCGCGTTCGGTAAAGATTAAAAGGTTAAACAGTGATCAATTTCTTGCAACAATGCAAATTGAATATTGCTTTAATTGTAGCTCTGCTTTTCTTCCTTTCAGTGTGTCCTTCCAAGTGAGTTTAACGTAGCTTTTGAATGCATAAATATAGATTTTTTTGATATTGTCGTTTTAAACAATAAAACTACCCGTCCAGTCCTTATGATTGGAACGCTTTATATGAAATATTTAAATTTTTCGGGTTAAACAATTCTATCGTAATTGATATCATTGATTGCTACCGTTTAAACTAAAAAAAAATCCAAAACTTCGAAACCAATGCAAAGAAGTTTTAGTCTTAATAGTGTGATATAGCTAAAATAGATCCATAATTTAAAAGAAAAACACTTCAAATGTGATCCAACCAAACGCAAAATGAATGAAATAATGGCAAACAGCTACTTTCATTCCACACAAGTGCTCATCCTTATCAAAAGCCGCTGACTACGGTGGCTGGCACATAAAAAAGATCAGTTTCATAGCCTGCAATTCGAGCTGCCACCGCGCCGTGCCTTATATTGCCACCGACGGTGCCGTACAAGGCCGGTAGGTTGTGTTTGCATGGCGTAAGCATCGACCGTACAATCGTCTATTCCGCCTGTTTAGCTGTGACTTTGGTCTGGCTGCGTGTGTGCCGCGTGTTTGTGCACGTTTTTTAAACCGATTTAATGCTGATCCAGCAATCGAGTCGCACATGATCCTCGGCACCCGGTATCAAGTGTCCTCCCGTGTCCTCCCTCCAGCAGTATCCGCTCTCCTCCATTCAACATCTGAAATGACACGCGGGTGAACCGAAACCGACCGCAATTGGTGATGGTTTTATTTTCCACGAGCACACGCGCTCACGAGGCCTTTACTGCGCCCGGTATCACATCACACCATAGACCACCACCCACCCACCTGCTAACCCTGCTTGACACCTGACGGCAACGTCATCACCTAGCGTTTTTCTGTTTTCGCTAATGAATATTTAATACGACAATTGTCGCGTTACAAAATCATATTTCAACCCCATAAAAAGCTGTCGATTCCGCGGTTTTTCTCGATGGGAAACTGGACGGCTTCAATGGTTTTTTTTTCTTTCTTTCTTCTGTTCCGTTTCATTGTCTCCACATCTGATGATGATGGGGTGATGTGAAGCACCAAATACGCAAACACTATTGGTGCGCATACGCCATACCCGGACGGGCTGCTTGTAGGTCTTTGCGTGCCGCAAACCGTACCAAACGCACTGCCGGGAAGATACGATGACGAACCATGTAACCATCTACAAACAAACAAAAAAAAACCCCGGGAATCGAAAACAAATAGCAAGGATCCCCCGTTACCGAACCCGGACAGACGAACGCACCGCACGGAAGCGATACGAACGCATCCGTGAGGGTGAAGCAATCGTCTTGTTGGCTTTTCCCTCCCCCCAAAACAAAGGAGCTGCTGCTTAAGAGAGGGTGGTGTTGCCTTGCTGTGACCGAAGAATTTCTTACACTTTCATTACATGCTGCTGTGTGCCCTTTTTTCCATTTGGATTTTGTTTGCGAATATGCCTTGGCAGGGGTTACAAAGACACGGCCCTTATTTGCAACGGACGTCTGCCTTTGTGTAACAGGGGAAAGGTCCATTTTGAATGGAGCAAGCCGCGTTTGGTTCATTAATTTAAGGAGCTTCTAGCGCCATCTTCGGCAGGGTGGAACTGATGCAAAACCCGAGGCATTGTGTGTTGCGTGAACATTGGGGCAACATTTTTATGAGATCGTAAACTGACGTTTTATGTTAGTAATTATTTTTTTCAGCAAATTATTGCCCATTCTATAAGTCAAGGTAGGGTAAAATTACGTTAGATTATTTAACCTATGGCACTGAGAGTGTCATTAAAGCAAAAACACTGTTAATAAGTGCAAATACTAGTTGTTTTGAATATGAATTCCTAACACGAGTTACTTAATAGAGAGGCAAAAGCATTTGCATTCACTCCATGACATTACACAAAATGAGAACTTGCCATTCTTAAGATACGAAAGCAAATGGTTAAGCCAAGAGCAAGTTAGATAATTTGATTGCTTTAACTAAAAAATAGCTAACACTATAATCTGATTTCTACTCAGCTATCTGCTCTTCCTAATCTGTTCTATACATTCATGTCTTTTATCTTTTAATCACAAGTGTGTACCATCTCGTTAAATAACTTCATACAGCTAAATTGCAGTTCTCTGTACACTTTTCACCCGCAGTTCTCTCGTACTTACTAAAATTATTGGTAACCCTTAAGCACATTTTGTAAAAGTTAATTAACGGAGTAGAGCACAAATGCAGGAGAATTGTTGGATAATGTTACGATTTAAAATAGTTGTATGAAAGCTGGAAGAAATGACTGTAAGAGAGAGCTTGCAATAAAACCTACAGCAAGTAACGTTGCTGGCTTTCAATACATTGATTATTTGGTTTCTGGTTATCTCATGCTGCAATTGTTGATTGTTTCAAGTTGTATGAAGGCCCTCGTCATGTTGCTAGCTTTCTTCAACATCATTGGGATTCAATTCTACCATACAAATTGACCCAAACCATCTTTCCAGGAACGTTGGTTTCAATTGGCTCTGATCATACGACACTGAAATTGTGTAACTAAACAATTATTTTAATATTGTACTGCTTCTTCTTATCGAAGTTAACATAGCTAGATGAAGAAGTATATTTCGTTTAGTTCTTCATAAACCCAAACCCTACATCATATTGAAGGATTTAATCAATGTCTGTATAGGATACAGGTCGCTACATAGTCCAGTTTATTCCTCACGCATTCCTCATGGTTTAGTTAATTGAAGGTTAGATTGAAGGTTACAACTCAATGTTATTATTTGTTGAAAGTAGGGTAGCTAAGTAGGCTTGTGATAACAGCACGCGCCAAATTGGAGATGATTCGTTCATTGCTCCATTATAAGCCAAATAGAAAATTGTTGTATTTGTAAAATACTATTCAGTATTGACTCTTTTTCTACCACTTGTAAGCTGGATGACGGAAGGTAACGTCGGATTAGCGTCGCAAATAGTGTACCATTACGGTAAATATTGCAAGATTGCGCGTGGCTGCTCCTTCTCATCTTCATTAGTTGAGAAAAGAAAATTCAAGAACGTGACTGACACAGGATATTTTATTATGGAAGGCTCACGATCATTTACATTACCTAGCTATTGATGGGTCACCTGGTTTATTACGCTGTCCTTATTCTGATTTACAACGAAGATAGCCACATACTATACAATTTAACCCATTCCATAACTCATATTCGTCTCTTTTTTATTCCAAAGGAATGGCTAGGCCGTTTTGCTAATGGGTCGAATATTTTGCTAAATTCATCAAGCTAAAATAGAATATAAGCCAACCAAGCAAGTGGCGAAAATCTTAAGTGCAGTGGCGGATCTAACGGTGGTACCCGTCTAGGGTTTCACAGTGTGGGAGTCCCGGGAAAAGCTGTTCAGTAGGAAGAAGTGTATGAATTGTGCCAGAAAAGGGCCCGAAAACCGACGCTTTAACTTTCTCCATATAGTAGAGTGGTACCTCCCGAAGTGTACCACAAGAGACCTCTGGAGAAATTGGTACGCCCTGCTGCCCCTTTGTCCCCCCTTTACCGGAGTTGATGCTCAAGTATGAGTATTAATTTAACAAACCAAGATTTGATCTTTCTTTGCAGGCTTTGTATAAATATTACTGCACAAAAACCTTTTAAGTTCAACGACAGCTTTTGCAACACAGTTTTCTGCAACACAGCATCACAGGGTCTTGCAACATAGGGTTTATGATAATTTTGACTATTGATAATACCATTTCAATTTTTTTTAACACGATTAAGGAACAAGCGCCCCACGTTTTAAGTATAACAGAAACTACAATAGAAGCAAAAATCCTGCAGGCTACATTTGTGTCCCAAGCATTATGAATGGATTTAAGAACAATTGATACACTGTCGCTGGACATGATTCTCATTTTTCGGTCCCATGTTTAATCGCCCGATAACAGGTAATGTTCCATTAAGCTACGAGCAATTAAAGTACCTTAAATTTAAAAAATAATTACACAGTTAAATAAGTAAATATGTTCGACTCATCGACAAATTCAGTTGAAATTCGTTAAGCCCTTTGAAATTTAAGCCCGTTGCTAATTTTTGACACCATTTCCTTACAAAAACAACTCCAGCTTGAAACGAGCACGATAGAAGAACATTTTACGCTACCATCACCTCCCCCGATCGGTGAAGCAATGGAGTGAACTCTTCGAAACAGACCTTAGCCTCGGATGCATTTCCCAGCCATCCAGCAATCGCAGCAGCAACGCGTGCATGTTTAACGTTTTAGCATAATTAACAACTACACGACCGAGGGACAGAAATGATAAATTTCCCTCGCTTTTCCCTCCCTTTCGCAAAATGTGTGTCGTGGACGTGTGTGCTGCAGCATCGTGCCGTTAGCGGCCGCCGGTACACACGGGCGGACAGGCTCTAATTGCAGTAATCAGTCGGTAGTTAATGTTGCGCAAAAAGAAGCAAACTTCCACCACAACTCATCCGTGCCCAGCGGTGGATCTTGTGTCTGTGGCGACCGTAGCACTGTGTGTGTGTGTGGAGATGGGCCACATTAGCGTGTTCCGAATTACAGCCTCCATCGTTGTGCGGATTCACTCGATTCGATTGTGCATCGCTCCGCACGTATTGATGGCTGTTCTTGTTTTATTAGGCGAAATTGCCGATAAGCGCTGAAGCGTGCAAAATGCTTTAATCGCACTGAACGGTCTAGTAGAAATCGGAGTTTTTCTTTCATATTTTACTCTGCTCTCTTTGGTGCTTGATACAATTACACTTAATTAACCTAGATTTATCGGTACTTTACTAGCATAATCAACTGATCGTATTGTTTTGCACAATAAAACGTTGTTAATGTTTTATTTGCTTTCTTTTTAGTATTTTAAGTTATCAACCTATTATAGTGAAGAAATTGCAGTAAAACTGCAATGTGTAATTATTTTAATTTTGTGAATTTCTCCAGTTAGTGTGATTTTATAGTTTTATATTGTTTGATAAATTTTATAATTAAACATACAAATTGTATAGTAATAAAAAATACAAGATTTTGATAAAGATATGTGCACATTAAATCACATAACTTTTTAAAGCAAAGAATTATTCTAGTCAGAATTTCAAGTTAACAATACGTTTGAAAAAAGTATATTAATTTCGCTGAAGAAAAAAAACATTACAAAACTTTCTGCTCTTTAAAATACGATTCCATTCGCGCGATAATACGAAACCCGTGTCCGTTTCCTTGGGTCGTCGAACGAGTCAATCGCATATGCGCAAGTGCGATCACGTTGGGCAACCAATTAGCGATGAGTGACGACGACGAAGGCAACGCTTTGCAGCCCCGCAACGATGACGAGACCGTGCTATGACCCATGTTGCATTGCAAAAATCGCACACAAAACCCCACCGCAGGAGCTCACTCCGTCCTCCAGGAGCATGGTTGTGCTGGTGTGGTGTTACCATTACCTCCCCGAAAGACCTTCGGCGATTTGCACTCTGATTTGTAGGTGCGTATTTATAGCGCAAGTTTCTCCCCGGGCACGGTTTGCCAATGATGGTGTGAGTCGAGGGACGGAACGATATGCCTATTGCCAAATCGTGTGTTGCCATGAACGAACAGAGATCAATGTAAATTCGATTCTGTGCAGTACTTTTGGCGTGCTAAGAAGGTAGAATATGCTTCATTTGAACATTGTTAGCAATGTTAGTCAAAATCGGACAATGAAACAAGAATCAGCAAACGAGTTCTAGGAACAAGAATTGTGAAAACAATTCTTATCTTCTACGTTTTCTGATTGTGCTGCATTTGCTGACAGCAAAACTACATTTTTTAATCATAAATAATTGGTGTCTTGTGTGCTCAACTTCTAAGAACCTTTGCCTATTTGGAATCAAACAGATTCTATTTTCTATTACATCATGATTCCTCAAACCGAAAATAGTAGTTACATATATTCTAGGACGTAATGCTGACATTGCTTTAGTTGTGATTATGGATTGATTGTCCCTTAATCGTAGTGTCAATGACCACATTTACACCTACATCTCTACGACCGGCATACCCGACATTTCCAAACATTTCGCATGGGGAACTAAACTTTTTCGTCTTAAAACTTCGATGACTTCGGTTATATTGGAAATTAAAATGTCTTGCTTGGAACACGATTAGTCTGTTTTCTAATCGTGAAGAAAATAGAATTTTTTAACATTCATTTAGTATTTTTTATTTTCGTTTTTGTGTATGAAAACCCATGTTTTTCACAGATATCGCTCAAGGGTGGCTCGAATTACGTGAACTAATCATGGTGTTTTTCACTCTTTTACTTCTAATTTTCATTAAGTATGAAGCTCATACTCAAAGAATGCACATATTGGCATATATTTTACTTCTTTTTGCTTCACGTAAGCAGTAAATATGAGCAAGATAGTGGCTCGACCAAGCATTCCACCTAATGCTCAAGCTAATCATACGAAAGGAAATGTATCGGTCTCATTCGTGAATACTTCTGCATCTTTTTGGCATAAGGCATTTTGTCTTAACATCCCTCATAGCAAAATTAACAATAAAATGCTCTGGATATAAAGCTTATGGAAACAAACGGCTTTGTTCCTTTTGTAATTCAGCTCGATCCGCAATTATACGAGGTTCTGAGGCCACAAAATAAAGACCTACAGAATCTGTAGGACTAATGTATTGAAAAGGCTGATATTATTTAACTTTTGAACTTTACGCACTTTACTAACTTAGTATACTACAAACTAAAGTTGTAATTTAAGTAAAATCACATTTTTTATGGCCTGTTATAGGTAATCAGCTACAAACCTAATGTTAATTCTAAGAAAACGTGAGAAATCTCCATTTTCAGTTCATATAGCACGAAGCACCATACGTAGTCACGCGGCTTTTCGACATCTGGCCCAGAACGTAAGGAAAACGCCTCTCGAATTTAAAAATTTGCATTGATTAAACTTTTACGTGGCCTTGCTCATCGACCCTAGAGCCATTTATGCCTCCCAATTACTTTGGGAAGGTTTTCATTTGATACAAGTTCGGTGGTTTGGAGATCAGATTCAGATTTGGAGGGCTGCAAACTGCTAGTTGAAACTCAGTGACAATCACTCAGACTAACATCTTCGCATAAGGAGTGTCATCAAATTCATTCTTTCAACGGTTGCTTCGACCTGTCAAAGAAGCAATGGGGTAGCTTTGCCTTTTACCTATCTTTAGCATAACTTGAGGATCTGTAGCTTTTTGTGGTGTCTACTGTCGGTTGACCGACAAATTATCCAGAAGTTTGAGGTTCGGTAGGCACAAATTACCACACGATGTAAAATGCTTTCCCTTCTGGAAATTCTTAACATAAATCCACGGATGGTAGGAAATCCCCAAAACCCATTGTATGCACCTGTTTAGATGGTAACAAAATGCACTGTTATAGCAAATTTTGGTATAGTCTTGCTATATAACTACATGTCAGTACAATTTTAAACTATTTTACCACTTTAACAGGTATTTTATTTGAATATAACTATGTAAATACCATAAAATCCCATCCCATCAATCAGAAATTTCAGTCGAAATGGAAATAATCCTGACCGTTTATCTGGGATTGTTCCAATACGAGGGACTGGCGCACTATTTTTATTTGGATACTTTCAGATGAATAGAGATCTTGGCTTGGCTTTTGTGTTACTGCTCAATCATAGAACAATCTCGAACTCCTTAAAGTGTATAGTTTAGACATTTTTGATGCTCTATTTATCACCTCGGTTTTTCTCCAACTTGTAATACTACAAAGAAAAACATAAGTGACCAAAACAAATGAAGTGTTGCTGGTACAGGAGATACTATTGAAAAATTGTATGGTGTCATTTAACACTAGCTGGACACTTCAGTTGGACAGTGTAATGAGTTTATGGTGTAATTCGAGGTATAACTAAACCCGAAGTGATATAACTATATGAAACAGGCTAATACTTACGTTTTCCAAATAATTTCAATAAAGATACAATGAATACGCCAACAACGTATAATATAAAAACGTATAATAACGTATAATGATACTTAAATAAATTAAGAACATTAACGCTTTATTGCTTCAAAGCAAGTTAGTACTGTTATGAAACATTGTAATTGATGTTTTAATATCTTCCGAATAATGTCGTTCAGAAATGTGCCAGTGAAATGTGACATTTTTTCTGACAAACGATCAGCCCAATTGCCTACAGCTGAACGATATTGCCTGAGGAATATTCTATTCTATTTGTTTTTCTTTCTCCTTCCTCCAATCTTTACGCAATTCGAAGTGTTGATAAGATTGGGGCCGTACCCCGATGAATTTGGGCACGAAAACTTTTCATCCCAACAAACCACCATCCCTTCACGAAGGAAAAGAAACCAACCATACCGGTGAACGCGGCCGATTCCAAAACACCCCCTCCTACCCTTCGTTGTTTCTTTCCCACACCACGGGTTGACGCAACCCGTCAACCGAAAAAACCAATTGGATTAGAGGAAAATGTATGCGCATTTAGATGGGCCGTATTAACTTCTCGGACGAGATTCGTTCCTTGCCTTCCTTTCGACAGAAAAAAAACTCGCTTCAAACCTCGTGTGGTGAGTGTGTTTTGGTTTATTTCGTTTTATTTTGTTTTTTTTTTTTTTGTTTTGTTTTCTACACTCCAACCTCACGATATTGGTTTCATTCCGTTTTGTCCGACGGTTTTGGATGCCGGAACGATGAGTTTTCTTATTTCGTTTTCCTCCCTGTTTGGGTTTTGTTTTCGGGGGGGATTCTAGTTGCGTGTGCTCAACGTTTCGCTTTGTGTTCTGCATCCTTATTTGTTCGCCTTTTCTCGTGTGTGTGTGTTTTTTTGTTATCTTCCCATGCCCGCGGGAGTGTTTGGCGGGAAGAGAATAGACATTAAGAAGATGGCATCACGGGCACTTCAGAATCGGATGCTTGCAGGATACAGGCAAAGTGGACAAGTGAGGCGGTTCGGTTAAAGGTTGGACCAAGGGTCTTTTCGGTTGCTACGCAAGACACAATTAATGGCAACGAAAGCCTTTTCGTGAAGATCCGTCTTCCTTGAGGGGGGATTCAATTTCTGCCCCGAGTTTTCCGCCATGCTCTTGCTTACGAAGCAAATTCGGGAAGATGTTGGGCTCCAGGGAAAATGTTTCAAGGCAAACCAATTCTACCAGACACTCTTCCGGCTTGGTAGCTGCTAGAGCTCTACAGCTATCGAGAGGAAGTAGTTTGAAGAGCCTCAGACATTGTGAATAACAAATATTTAGAATGGCCTATCAAGAAAACTGCAGGAAAAATTATGTTCTGCTGACTTGAATGTTGATGCATTTGAAAGTAAAACTTCTCAAAATTTAATTTAAAGCTACGCAACCAAAGAACTCGAATGACGCGTCTTTGCGGTCTCTCTGTCATACTCTTTCTGCACACTTTTTTATTGGATCGTAATTTCAAACAGGAAGCTGTAGCATCGAATTAAAATACAAGACTGAATAATACACTCATACATACGCACTCGTAAAGCTGCTTACTTGAAGCAGTGATGGGGACAGAGACGGAAAGGATGCTGCTCCGCCCGCTCGTACCACGCCACGGATATTCATGCAAAGGGTTTGCCAGCTCTCGTCCCACCCGGGGGAAATACTTTGCATTGGAATAATGGAGATTTTATCGTGCTAGGGGTTCAGGCAAAACGTAAAAGTACATAAAATGAATTTCATTTGCGATTTTATGTGTGCAACTTATACTTTAAGTAAAGAATTGCCATGAACAAATAGAGACTATAGTAGAGGTTGATAAACTCGTTGTGCTGTTGGATAGTAGAACAAATTTAAAAGGTCTGTTGTATTGATGTGTTGTTGTAAAATGACTATCATATTAACAAACTTGTAAACTAAACAGTTACGCTTAATTACTACATTTGCAATGTAGTCATTGCTATTAAATAGCAGAATTGTGTATGCTTTTAATCAAATTAAAATGAAAATTCAAACCGATATGTTATTTGTGAAAGAAGTAAGATCTTATAATAATTCGATTATATCGTCTGAAAATATGAGATATAATCATTTTCGCGGTTATTGATAAGAATAAGATAATGATTGGATTTCTCATGTGAATGCACTTCTTCTTTAGTAGCACCACATAATCAAGAGTTCTAGGACTGCCCTTACTGGCATTCTTTGACTTTATTTTCCATTAGAATCACAGTCAGCCCAGCGTACGTAAAGAATCGTAAAAGAATGAAGAATGTCCAATGGAAGTTAACGAAAAGCACTGTAAAAACAACCGACTATGTAATACCCATCATCAGAAATCGTAATTTTTTTATATATATTACTACAGCCGACACTTTAAACTAATATTTGGTGTGACGGATGTTAAATATTTCTATGTGTGATAAAATGGCAAACGTCAATCGGATTTATTTTTAAACTTTTATTTACAAATCCAGAACTTAAAACTTTTATTTAATTGGCCTATTTCCCTACAATTTCATTTCGATATTTAAGCTTTCATCAGGTATTAGTAAAGAGTGTACAACATTTGAAAATCGGATGAAAATTCAACTAAACGAATCGAATTATGTCATGCTTAACGTCATGCAGTTAACATGCTGATTGATTCCTGTTTAGTCTATTTTATTCAAACTGATTAAATAGACAATGTTCTCCTTTCTTAACATGCTTTATTAGTGTCTGTAAATACTCATCTTGAAGGTAATTGATGATTTAAGTTACAGATTATTTATAAACAGTAAACTCACCTGGATACTTTGACAAAGAGGCCATGTCAAGTGATAGCTGCCGTAGCTTTATCGCTCGTGGTCTTACAAGTCCACAATGAGTTGAATTTTCGCAGTTACAGTTTATGTTGTCATTTTAAAGAATTTTAGAGCGCTTCAACATCATGGTGGTCTACTTTGCCTCTTTGAAAAACAGAATACAGGGCATGTGTTTTTGTGTGGTTAAAAGAAGAGGTCAACCCATCTTAAGGCTGACGCACAATCTCTTGACAACGTTCGGCAGGTGGATGCTCAGAAGAATATTAGGCCTCATACACGAGGTAGAGTAATGGAAAATCCATGCCATGGAGCCAAGGAGTCACTATTGTGAAACATATTGAACGCGGTTTGCCGCGGTCACGATAAGCTGGTCTTATCCTTGGCATGAATCTGAACGACTCAGTCGACAGATTCTGTTTAGGTCAGCAACATGAACAGAATAGGAGTTTTAGGTCTAAATCGAGACAGACCAATGACGCTTCAGCAGAAAGTGGGACATTAAATTGACTGACGACAGGCAATACCTGTTAATGTTGTAGAACCCAATATATAAAAAAGTAAAATCTACAACGGGACGGTCAGTTAGCTAAGTAAAAACTGGCTGGCACTAAGCTAAGCACAAAACCGATTACATTTTCCACCAGAAGCGGGAAACATTTCCTGAGGTTGACGTGAGCATACTACATTTACTGTTTTAAGTAAGCATATTCAGCATTAAGTTTTTAGCACATTGTTAGTTGTAAATCACAAAAGATACAGAACAAATCGTTTGTATCAGATGTAAACGGAAGCAAGATGGAAGATGGAAGCAAGCATTAATCAATAATAGTAGTGTCTGAATTTCCATAATCTAAAATAGTGCACATCTTTACAACATTTAACTTATTTTTCACAGCATGACAATTAAATTGACCACATTCCTACTAGCAAACAAACGTATAATTGTAATATTCATTTTTTATATTGTAGTTACTGTTGGCACATGAATAGAGACTTCACATATTGGATTCTTTTCTCCACTAAAAAGAGCAATTAATTCGAACAAAACGCCTCGTTTGTGTCACCGCATGTTCACCAATGAAGGACTAAGATTATATACTAACTTTTTGCATTAAATTACGGACAATTAAGGCATCTTTTGCATAAAACGTTATGTAGTAAATATGAGTTAAATTGGTCACACCTGAGCACATTACGATGTAATAGAACAAAAACCTTCTAATTTACGAAACAAAGGAGAATTTCCAATATAATTACTCGAAACGTTCAAAAAAATTACAAAATAGCAATGTTTTTTTGAGTCGAAACACAAACACTGATGATGCTGTATTCAAATTTCGGACAGCATCAAAACTCCATCAATCAGGTTCGCAAACCACACATATTCTATGCTAAAATCATAACTATCTCATATATAACTTATTACCGACCAAATAGACATCAAAAGACACGGCTGTCCGCGATTTTGGTCACATTTTTGCTCCTTCAGTTCAATCTTGTAAACAAGGCAAAACCCCTCGCGGTGACATTCCTACGCCTACTATTGTGGTTTTCTTCTGTGCTGCTGTCCGGCATAAAAAAACATAAAAAGTCGTGATTCGAATTGGGAACAAAATTAAAAAGGATTTTTTGTGAAATTAAGAGGATAAAAATGAATGAACTGAAATGAATAAAATGAAATCCAAACCAGCACATTTTTCTCATTGATAACTATCTTAAGATACGAGACCGATGTATTCCAATGTGTCTAGACCAGAGTAAAGGGCATTAATGATGAATTTCGACTGGAGTCGATTTGAAGAAGAACTGTTAAGAAAGGCTTCAGTGTTGAGCACCAACTGAGCAGTAACGAAAGATGATAAACATTTATTTATTTCCAAAATTGGGGCCTAAAATACGCCAGTATCTTTAAAAATTGATTCCAGTATATGATGGCAAACATGTAAAATTAATAAGCAGTGTAGTTATAGCTTAGGTACAAAATTATTCAGCTAAAACGTGAAGAATGTCCGGAATTTGAAGCTGTCCGTAGTTTGATGCGGCACGGTACTTCACACTCAGTTCGAACAAACAGTCAGTCTTACTTTAATTTCACAGTTCAGTTCAAATTTGTATCAATGTCGTTTGCCACCGAAAACTAATTTCCTCGTCAATCTTTGATGGTTGGCCGAGTTTGCCGTGCGCGTGCACTCGAATCCGGCCCCAGTATCAGAAATCGTTTGAACCCTTAAGGCCAAGACGCACGGCTTTTCATCTTTTGCCGTTCGCTTCCGTTTTGTGGTTTTCCTCGCTTCTTTTCGGCACAAATCGGCACCGGCCGCCAGGGTGCTGTTGGTTTGCCTTTTCCCGCTGTACAGCGCAAAATCTTTCAGCTCTAAGCATAATCGCCTTTCCCCCTCTCTCCAATTGTGCCACTTTTCCCTTCCCCTGTGCCACTTTCGCTATGTACTTTGGTTGAATTGTGCTCGTTTTTTTTTTATTAATTCCACCGCTCTCCACACGGCTTCGCATTCGTTTTTATGTACGGCATTGGTTGTTCCTTCGCACCCTGTGGCATTCGGTGCAAAACATCGCAGCATGTGTCTGCCTGTGTGTGGAATTAATATGCTCCGTTTTGCTGTGTGTCTTTTTTGCGGCAGTTGCCCGGGTTTTCGTGCCGCTTCCTATGTCAGCTTAGCATAACAGCACATTTCCGTACAGCGGTTATGCTCGGGTCCCATGTGTCTGCGTGCGTTGGTAGTTGTATCTAATGCTTCATAATGCGCACTCACACATATAGGGTGGTACCGATTCGACCTAACACAGCGTGGTACAACTGCTTCAATCCAAGACTGCTTTGCCGCACGGTACGATAGACGGTAGGCCGATATAGCAGAAGCAGCGGTAAAAAGCAGCCTACTCAGCATAGAATACTGCAGCATTGCTTTCCTTACAGTCGGCCCATCGTACGCAACGGAACGTAAACCGTCCCTTTTGGTTGTCGAGCGATGACGATGAGCGACGCCGGCTTATGCTGTGGGAATGCTTCACACTGCCGACGCCGGGAATAGAGAGGGGTACGATGAGAAAGGCAAAAGGGGGGTCACATACACATGAACGCTACATAAAAAAGACGGAATGCTCGATACATAGGCGTCCGCATCATCATCATCATCAGCAACATCGGTCGTCGTGGTAGTTGGGCACATCGTCATCATTTCTCCGGCTGACGATGGAACTTACCAACATAGACGCGCATGGTGCAGACACTGAAATGGAAAGGGAGCGTGTAGAGCGAGGGGAAATTAATTAACAGAATTCCATCGTAGAATGATGATTTTCCCGCCGGCAGAGGGAACGCAACAGTGGAACGCGCCCGAATCGGAGAGCCGAAGCCAATTTTGAACATGCTAGCGGAATCGGGTTTTACTCAAACTCCAATTGGGGGTCGATGTTATTTACGCAATGTTCCGGTGGTTCGTACTCGCAAGCAGCTCGTGGGGAGTGTGTTTGACTAACAAAGTAGGCACTTTTGGTTCACCGCTACGCTACTAAAACCTGCGTCTACGCCAGAAGTTTGAAACGTCAGAAAGTATTCTGTTTGAATTTGAATAGTAATTGTGCGTAGAAAATACGGTTTCTTCATTTCATAAGCAAGGTTTAAGCTTATGTAATCGAATAAAATAACTTTAGATATTTAAAATTCGTAAAATTTTTAATTATTTTACAATGATTTAATAGCCAATCGGGAGAATTACTATGAAACAATGTTAGAGAAATTCCATAAAACTTAAGGAACTTTAACAAGAAAGTCTATTAAATTTGAACCAAATGAATTCCAAATGGATGACCTTTCGAACATATTAAACCCCCATCCACAAAGAGTGTTAATCGCCTCTTTCCATGCCGCTTAATTGTCTCGGAATCCGAATCAATAATATCGTCCAAACCGTTTCCGATTTCGTTCGTTCACTGTCTCGGCAGGATAACGTTTTTTTTTTACTCTATCGTTCTTCGTTTCCCATAAAAACACATAGTATAAACTGTATTCCCTCATGCCCTCATCTCATGGGGTTTAATTGCCAGCGCTGTGTACGAAACAAGGCTAAATTACACTTGACACGAAATCTCCATCAACCATCGAATACGGTCAATGATTCGGCGCCCGACTATCGGCTTGAATCGGAATGAAGACATTCGAGGTGTATTCGGACTGCAACCAATTCGTTACCAACCAACAAGCTGAACGTGAGAAATGGTCACCATCTTGATTTTGTTCCGTGCTTTTGTGTTGCCTCAACCTTTTGGGAAAGCTTTAGTGGACTGGGAACGATATATGAAATGGAAAATCCATTTTAAGACACAAATAAAAGATTAAAGTACTTCAACACGAGTAACAGTGCGGATGTGGATTGAGAAATTGACAAACAAATGAAGTGCGAGATTTTGAATTACTTCTTATCATTTGTTGTTGTTTGTAAACGTTTTGTTTGCTTTTATATTTTAAATAGTATTGTCATTTAGGTGGCTCGCTAGTTTATTGGTAGTCTTCACACGACAAGTCCGGTCCAAAATCCCATCCCGGACCAATCCTCCGTAGGCAGGGCTTGACTATCCGGCTACTGATAAATAAAGTCAGCGAAAGCCAGAAATTATGGCAGGCCTAGACCTCTTTATTTCTACATAATTTGTGCATCTTAAAAGATAGTTAATTCTGGAACATAAACCAGATTAGAATAGAACAAGCTGTTCGCTATACACTTGAAGATATTATATACTTAAGTATGGATTTCTGGTAGAGTTTTATTCGAATTAGATACAAGGAAACTTAAACAAATTTATGTTTAATCTATATGTAAATTATAATTCTAATTATATTCTTGATCGTTGTATCGTATTATGAAACGGAGAATGTATTTATCTGTATTGTTTTATTGAATAAAATTATTTCAAAAAGCAATTGAAGATACAGAACTCAAGCAACTATTCAAGCAAAAGTATTTTTGATAAAGAAAACATGAATAAACCCGATCTAACTAACGCAAGAAGGAACTGTGAGTAGTAACTCAAGCGAGAAGGTAGATTGCCAACATGATTAAATTAATGCTTATCAAAATCCTTCACCAAAAGTCAAATGTATAATACTTATGGAAAGTTGAAAATATTTGTCATTCGCATCTTTCTTTGGCATTCGATGCAAGATTTAAGTATAACTTTTTTTTGCAACGAAAAGCTGTCACATTGGATAGAATTTGTTTCATCAATTGTAGTCCCACGCATTTATTTCTCTTCGGTCAACTACACAAGGCCAAGAGCCATCAATCATAAAACTAAGCGAGAATGGAAAAAAATATAATGTGACAACAAACATTTGCCGATGCCGATTTGTACAAAGACGTCCGAAGCCGTACGCCATTTTTATGATGTTTTTTTATGGGAGAGCGACCTTTATTGTCGAGGAATCTGTAGTCAAAATTAAGTACTGTTGAGTTAAAAGATGGAATCGTTTCCTTTGTACTTCGAAAGTTTTTATTCATGTATTTGCTTTTTGCGTTTTTATCACTATTAAATTGGCCTCAAGAGATTTAGATTTAATATTTATTGTTTTCTTTGGGTTTGGCGTAGCTGAATAGTCAATTCTGCAACTGGGGACGGGATTTGATACCGATCCTATAATGTGAAACCTAATGCTGCTACCATCCTATCAAACTTCATACGTTCATAGACGCACTGTACACACCTTAGTTCAGTTTTCGGCAATGATATATCATCAAACAAACCTGTAGGAATTTGTCACCCTAAAGAATGTATCAGAAATCTTAATACTTCAGCAAATATCAAACATGAAGGGAAGCAATTAACAAAAGCATTGGACGAGAAAACTGCAAGTGATTTATTGATTTTTGTGTTGGAAAGATGTGATGATTAACAATCAAATGGCGAACTAACATAAAACATTTATTGCTCTCGAGCATTTGTCGATCTGTTTTAAAATCATCCTTGAAACAACCACCAATTTTTGACATTTATCTTTTTCTCGCCACACAATATGCTGTATGTTTTGCTATATTGCACGAAAAATACAAAACGTACAAATAATATACAAAAACACACTTAATCCACCATTATGTAAGCAAGTTAATTGTAATGGCATGCTCAATTTGAGCAAAAACTGTTGACTTGGCCGTGGGACCAATAATCATTGTTATCTATTAACAAATATCTGTAGTCTAAAAAAAAAACTAAAAAAGTCTAAAAAGTCTAAAAATATCTGTTATCTGTAGTAAAGAAAATAATACGTCTAGCAGATAAGTCGACATACGTAAAGGTTGGGTCAATACACAAAATAATTAAGCAAAGAAAGAAAACGAAAATCGGTTAGAAGAGTTGAAAACAATCTAAAAACAAACATTTGCCAAACATTACCGTTCCAAGAACAGAGAACGTTTAAAGCGATAATATGCGACATACAAATTGAAGGAAGGTATGAATCAACTATTGTACATTTCCTCCATGATCCACGACTTTTGTTAATTCAGTCGAAATAATAAAAGCATTTGTGTGACACGCGTTTGTCGTATAGGATATTAGAAAGCAGAAATTCATCAATTCATTAACTTTAATCGTTCATGAGTGGTTATTTACAAAACAATAGCTATATTTGGCAATCGATTAGCTTGGATCTTTCAAAATGTCAAAATGTTAAAAATCTGCCATGTCAGGCATAAGTTTAGAGTGTTTTCTTTCACAGCATTGATTTTCTATTTGATTTCGACGGTCTTTAACGAAACGCTACTCATTAAACGCGAAATTTATACGCGAAATTCATTAAAAAACGCCAATTTGTAGTTGCTTTTAATTAATAATTGCCTGTTTCATTATTCCTCATTTTTGACCATCTTATGGACGTATTCATTATAAATTTTATGGACACCCAAGCGGAATTTATCTTCGTTGATGTAACGAACCAACATTTGGCAAACCATGTGTTTGGAAACTATTTTTACTTCAGCCCTTGGTTTCTGCACGGTCAGATCTAATTACCGTAGTGGTAACAAATATCAGTAGATTTCGAACACGTGGTACAATGCGAGTCAGTTGAACCTAAATATAGACCTACCGGAAATGCAGTCTGCAGCTGTGTAGGCAATCGTACAGAGGCGAATATTCAGCATTTGTTACTTTTCATCTATTTTTGTTCAAGACTATGCACTTACTTAACAAAAAAACGTTGTCTGTATATAAATATATACAGTGGGCAAAGGCAGAGCAAAGGCAACTGTTACAAATTGCTGACAGCAATTATAAAGTATGTCTTTTTAATGTGTCCGACATTAGCTACAATTTATTGACTCTTGATGATTTAACGTAAATGAATACTTAAATTAATTACACAAACAAACTGCACCGATTCGCGTTCCCGTTCGGCCTGCCCAGTTCAAACGCATAAAGTGCAAGTCCAATAGATTTGCCGTCGCCGCAGTCGTCATCGTCGCCGCCTTCATCGTTTTACGACGTGGCCTCGATGCGTTTGCAAATCCCACACTTTATTGTTTCCCCGGTGCCCGGTGCCCGGTGCGCTAGCGTCCCAATAGCCATCCAGCCCGTCAACACGTTGCTGACGATGACGACGATTCGTTCGTCCGCCCGCACGCCGTTGGAGCTCAACGATTCCCAATAATGAACATCTCAATCGAGGCTGATGCTTTTACGGACGGAGGAATTGTACGCAAATGGGGGGGGAGGGGAGGAAAAAATCTCACCCACCCGGCTGGGTCCGGATGGCTGCACCCGACTGCACCGCGACAGATTTGCATCGTACGTGCAAATGCAGCGTCCCGGTGCCACAAACACTCCACCTCCAGGGCAAAAGTTCTTCAAACAGCCGCCAGACACCACGAGACAGTTTGATTGCTATAATTGATGTCACTTTTATGTAATGCCAATGCAGAGCTCGTAACCCCCCCATATTCGCGCGGCGTTCCCCCTTTTTGGCGCATACGCCCTACGAGCTTCGGCGATGCATCGTTGCATCGCGAGCACTCGAGCACAAACCTGATTTTCTTGTCACTTCGCATTGCCACTCGCCGTACGACCGACCGACCGTCACCGCCACCATGCCCATTTTGGTGTCTTGCTGTTCCGGTTGCACTTGCACCAACAACAGCCGATGATCGATGCAAGGGTCGGATTCGCATTTTGGGGCCAGCCAGCCAGCCGGAAAGAACGACAGCACAAGACAGTGCTCGGTTGCAGTCGGAGGATGGAAGCTGGGACGGCTGTCGTCTCGATATCGGATCGCGTCTTCCAGCTCGGTCGGCAAAGGATTTGAAACTGAAACCGTGCGAAAAGTGTCATCGAATGACAGTCAACGTATTGTCACGATGCCATTGAAGATATGCCCCGCTAGTTTGAGTGCTTCGCTTCGAATGATTGGAATGAAACTGTCACGGGGAAGTGGAATTGTCATCCAATCTAAGCTACGCAAAGCGATAGATTTGCATAAATTGATATTAACTGAGGAAAACCTTAAAAGCGAAGATACCATACATGGTAGTTATCATTGTACAAGTTTATTTTCTCCTCTTCTTTTTTCTTTTTCGACTTCTTCTTCTTTTTATTATACTGCTCTTCTGTTCTTCTACTTATTTTGTAGCCCTGAAGCTCTAAATCAGGGGTCTCCAAACTACGGCCCGCGGGCCGCATGCGGCCCTCGAGAGTCTCCAGTGCGGCCCGCGACGCTATTGCTGATGTTACCATTTTAATGAAAATATCTAATTATACAAGGAGTAGGAAAGTTGTAATATTTTTTAACTGTTCAAATATTAATTACTGTAATAGTTATTAGCATTTAATACTACAAAATGTGAAAAAAATCATCTCGAGCGCAACATCTGTGTAACTTACCCGCAAGATATAAGGTTTTACAGCAGATAGAATATGACGAGTCCAACTTAATGAATCGCGTAAGCTTATAAGATAACGCTTTAGATTTGACTTTCAATAAATAGTGCACCCGGTACCATATCCAGTTCTATTCGCTGCTTCTGTATGGAAGAGTTGGGCCAAAACTAACTTAAAGAATTAATCAAAACAAATTGCTAAAAATTATCTTAAATGTACCACCATGGTATCGCATTATTGATCTGTACAGAAAAACAAACTCCCTTCTTATTGTAAATTATATCGACCATACTTCTCGTAAATATTACAACAAATGCCAGATTAGTACAAATTCATTTCTATAACAATTAGTAGAATAATCTCGGTGTAGGTTTAGTCAATGTTGGTAAATTAGGTTTTCTATAGATGTAAGTTAATTTAGTAAATTTTTTTTCTGCACGTGAGTTTTTTTGTAAATGATTTTTCTCACATTATCAAGTCCAAACACTAATTATAAAAACAGAACACCTGGTTACGCTAAAGCAAAAATGTATCAATGCGGAAAGATTATTAATCGTACCCATTGCTCTAAATTGACAATGTAATGTCACAACAAGAAATTGTACAATAAAGAACTACTTCTACTACTATCTAAATAATCATATCTAGTTCTAGCGATTCAGTAAAGTTTGTTGTGGGGATATCTATCTTCATGTCTATCCTATTTGTTTGTGTTCGATAAGTTGGATTCGCCATATCCTCACTAATGTAAAGCCCTGTAATGTGTAAGTGGCCCCCACGCTATCATAGTTTTAACCAATGCGTCCCGCGGACTGAAAAGTTTGGAGACTCCTGCTCTAAATGACCTCGCAATTTGTATCGTAACAAATCGTAAAAGAGCATTTCTACGTCTTTAAATAAACTAAGGAGCCTTAACGTTTATATAACAAAGCTAACACAATAAAATATAACCGTAACGATAATTAACATTTTCATTCGTTCATAACATCACACTCGAACTAATATTCAAAGGGGATTTTGACGATGCCAATGATGATATTAGAATAGTAGTAGTAGATCTTATTAGATAATCCGATATACTAGAATTTTTTAACGTAAACGCAAACTAACCTAAATCAAGACAGCAACTTCACTTCGAATTCAACGAAAATGTAGCTACATTTCCAGCACGACCACTGTTCTAATGGCAGAGAATTTAAATTAAAGTCTATGGTGTGTGCAGTCGTTGAGCGGCAATCTTCGATCACATAGAACGTTCTTAGATCGTTAGAACCGCAGATCAAAATTTTGATTAAACATTAGATAAAACACAAAGGGACAAGGCATGTTAACTTATGCCTGTGTTAGAAACTTTAAGCTCAATATTATTTTGCAAAATTTATATCAACCCGTTATTATGATGTAGTTTGTCGCCACGATGCATCGGAAAGCAGTTCAATTGTCGACTAAATCTATGGATTTCAAGCATTTGAAACAATTATTTGACACTTTGGAAGACCAAGTGAATGTAATGAACTCTGAAGAACGGTCTTGCTGACAGAGACAGGTCACCAACCCGTTTCCTGGATACTAGGCCCGTGACTGCACTTCTACACCCCCAGCTGAATCCAATCTCTGATAGGTTCAGCTTCCCTTAATCCTACACACAGCACAACCCTTCTATGCCTCATGGCGAACCGGGCGTCGATGAGTACTTTTCTGCAAGGGATGAATCCGACATGCTTGAATCTTGCCCCATCCATCTAATCCTTTTGGGGTTGTCCACTGTCATGATGATCCGACTCGCTTGATCCGACTCGATTCATTCCTTATTTTTAAACTAAGGTTTTCATTTCCAGGGTACGAAGAAACTTTACGATGGATGTTTGAAAGATAAAGTATCTGAAAACAATTATTTATATTATTTCACATTTACATTACATTACAAAAATTACGAGAAAATAACTTAGTGAATGTAACAGTTTGTATCCCAATTTGTTTGCATGTTTTTTGGGACTATTATCAATAAAAGTGCCTGGTGTGGTGTGGTAGGCGAATGAAGAACCTATGATCGGATGATGTTCGAATAACAGAGTGAATAATGCACAATCGCAACAACTCGCAACATCTGATCTCGATGGGACGATAAGTGGCTCTAACTATGTTTTGCTCTAAAAAAACTAACATTTTTTAGCGATTTTTCGTGCACTATTCCGTTGTTGGTAGGTATCCTGTAATGCATATCCAGAAATTTAGCCGCGTTATCAGTTAATATGTGACGGCGAAGAAATCTTACGAAGAAATGTCTTACCCTACATTTCGTATCCACCCGAGATAGTCGATCTGGCTTTTTTCAAGTCTTCTCCTATTTGAAAAAATGTCAAAGTGTGAAGTAGTAGTCTAGTCTGGCCATCACTGCAAAATTGTTCCCTGCGTACTCCCTAGAAGTTAAAGCATTCGTACAGATAGTGAAGAAGTTTCTGGACAAGATAGCGAGTCTTTTGGTGAAAGTTCTGGTTAGCAGACATGCTCTCAAGAGGAGCGACTGATGGTTTTTATTGAAAAATTATGTATTGACTAGTTCAGGATTACCCTTCTAATAACACGGTAATGCATTACGGAGTGGCAGCTCAAATCAAATTCAAACGTTCTTAGGTGACGTTAACTAAGGTTTTGTCTAGTTGGCTTAGCAGCATTTTTCCTAAACGCTTATTGAGCAATGGATTCAGACGAAATTTAATGCATTCAATTCAATAATTTCTTTGAAATTATTATTTTTGTTTAAATACATACAGTACGGCATTATGAACATGCGTCATTTTATTAATGTAGATGTTATCCGACTTTGGATAATGCAAATACGTTATTGTCTGACATTATATTCCTTTAGTTATAAAGGGAAGAAAATCAGTGAACACAAATCTTATCGCAGAAGCAAATAATACAATAGAATGTTGTGCCACTGAAAAACTTCGTGTGTTCCAACCTTTTTTGTCGTACAATATCTTTCGGCATTACGTACGTCTTAAACTTTTAATTAAAGTTTTTTGTTAGCATTCAACTAAAACGACGTTAAAGACAACCATTTCAAAATTCAGTTGATTGTAAAGTAAATATTTAAACAATTAATCAATTAAAAATGTTAAATTTATTTTCGAAATAGTGTAATACATATAGAGGAGCTTTATTCTACTACTTTTGTGGTACGACAACCCCCAATAAACAACAAAATCTGGTAACAAAAAGCAAATGAACAACTATTTTCCTTTCTAGCGAGTACAGTCGCATCACTGTTTCGTATTTATAACTCTACAAACCAAATTTTTGACTAAATAGCAAATAATTTATAAAAAATAAATTCGATTTAAGCTACTTTAAACCAAAATAATTAAATACACTATTGACATCGTCGATCCTCTCCTTCGACATAATAGACCAATTTAGTGTGTTGCACTTGACTGACTGCCTATGCAGCATTTGTTTCGTTTGTGTAGTTCCAAACGCAAAGATTCTCAACTTACTTTGGCAACAGCCGCCAAGCATAGGCTCCGTACTCATTACCGTAATGCTGAACAGTTCCATCCGCAACGGTTCGCTGAACGCACCCGTGAAAAACCGCAACTTTTGCTGCGAATGAGTAAAGCTAGACTAACAGGTTTAATCTTTTTTCGCATGTAGTTTGGTGCTGGTATGCACAAAAACCACACTCAGCCACAAAAACTAAACCACAGGCTGCCAAAGTGCCGCAAAACTCTCCAAGCATAACACGTCGTGTCGTTTGTGGTATTGTTTTTTGTTACCAACAAACAAAAAAGCACAAGGTAAAGAACGTATAAACATTCGACCTTACCTTGTCGGAGTAAATTTACATGATTTTTTTTGTTTTGTTTTGTTTTGTTGAATTGTGCGTTCAATGTCGTGAATGTGTAAGAATTATGAAAACAAAACACATGGTTTTGATTAGACCGTATCGTTAAAGTTCAAAAGAAGGGAACACAAAATGGAGAACGGTGCAACAGTAGAGCGTGTATTTGGGTTAGGAATTCAAACATTAAAAAACCGCGAGTGTACTAAAGTTTGCAATGCTAAACTTGTTTACTTAATTTACAAATTTTAGTAAAACTTCTTACACCATATCATATAAACTTTTGAAATTATTATGCTTTTTTCC
Organism: Anopheles marshallii; assembly: GCF_943734725.1. Lineage (NCBI taxonomy): Eukaryota > Metazoa > Arthropoda > Insecta > Diptera > Culicidae > Anopheles > Anopheles marshallii. Next base: position 54,423,512 of record NC_071327.1, read on the forward strand.
TTTGTGCTACTTTCTAATCGAAATTTGCTATAGAAAATAATCTGTGTACGTTTGAAATTAGCTTAGTTTTTGATCACAAAAACTGTCGATTCATAATATAACTAATGATATAGATTGATTAACCGACTTATCTACATTCGCCTGTTAAAAGAACTCTTTATGCGCCATCGTTATTCTTAACTTCTGTAACGAACTTCTAAGATTGGATACAAAATGCCTTACTAAACTTATGTGACGAAGCTCAAAAATTAAGTCTTTGGGAACCCTGGTTTTGATTCATGATCTTCAATGTAACAGACCAAACACTGAAGCACAATGTCCATTAGACAGAAGGAACTGTTGAACGAACGGAGTGCTCCACGATTTTAGTGAAACTTCATCCTCACCTGAGTAAATCAGTCGCTTCTTTTTGCACCACCAAGCAGTTAAATAATCGTTTTAAGTCAGAAGTTTAGTTTAATATAGACCTGATGAATAATAATTTCATCCGAATTATGAACGAAGGTTGGTAAGAGCTTACTCTTGAATAAGCCGTTCTATTCTATTAATTCTAAATAGTTAAAAAGTCCGAAGCTCTGTTACATTCTAAGCATCTGTTGGAATGCATTGCTTCCCTTTCAACTTGAAAAAGATTCTAAATCATAGATGTACCAAAGAAAAACTACGCTAAAGACTTAGTACATGAAAGAAAAACGTTACGTCTGTTCCATAGAACAAGGTGTTTAAATTTATTTACTCGTTATAACAAACTGCAGTGAAATTGATTTAGGACTCAATTCAAATAAAAAATTAAAAGAATGATATTTTTCTTTTCAACAACCCGGGCTTCATCCAATCCATTCCAATTGTGACCTGCTGCCAAAGTGCTGTAACACTGCACTCTTCTAGGGTCTACACCATGTTTATTGAACAATTTCTACGCGGAATTCATCAGTCAATGAAGAGCATCGCTCCCAAAACTTCATTTGGACATAATACTGATTGATTAACCATTGATCCACAGAAATATGCTTAAAACCCAGCCGTAATATTAGCATCCCGCCATCAGCAATCATGTTCCAGTGTAAAGGAATCGAAAATTCGACTGGATGGATAAAACATCCGTAAAACGGTTATTCGCCTCATTCACAAGAGGAGTGCTCGCCAAAAGCAAGACAATCAAACGCGGAACGGACGCACAAGGAAGAATATTTCAAGCAGAATTTCGTTGCCGCGTGTCTTGTTGGATCCTTGCGTAAAATAAAGCCTCCAGAGTCGGGTTTCACTTGAGTCCCGTAAAACCCCAATCCTCGTGATACACGCGGACACACCGCATATCACCCGTCTCGCAATCCTTTCCACACGCAAGCACAGTGCTGCGTGGGTCCCAGAAAAATCCGCTGCACGAAAAACCGACTCCGACTGTCTCGCCCTGTTGATGATGCTCCACGCCAAGCATAAAACTTTTATTACGGCAATTTTCATTAATAATGATGCTCCACCAGAGCTCGGCCCGGCGATCAATAACGCTCTACTGCAACTGCGCAAAGTGTTGTGCTGTTTCGCTCGCACCGCACCGCTGCCATCTCGCTTTCTCACACGCGCACTTACGACTATCGGGTTGATTGTTTCTCGTGTGCTCAGCAGGCCGTTCGAGAGTGGAGCGAGCGGAGTGGAGCTCTCGCACTCGCAACTCACGCGTACTCACAGTCGCTGTGTAGCTTCGCTACGCAAACACGCTCGCACACATGCAACCGAACGAACGCAACACCGTTCGCGACTGTTTGTATGGGAGTGTGTGTGTGTGTGTGTGTGTGAAACGTTTTTTTGTGTCTGCTACAGCAATTCACGCTCCTTCGATGGTAGTGGTGATGTTGTGCTAGTGTGTTACACACAGATTTTCGATGTCGCAGCAACGCCAGCAGAAAAACATGATGACGCGTATGATGTTGTTTTTTGCTTTCGATCATGCTCGCTCTCTCCCTGTCTGGTTCTGTCTCTCTTTCTCTCTCTTTCCCAACGCTTCCAAACGGCAACATGCTCCCTTCCACACACAAACACACACTGCCCTTCAACTGGCGTGCCCTTCTTTTGACGCTTGTGGGAGCAACGTACTTTAAAATTGGACTCATCGCGTTTCGATCGGATTTGTTGCCGGTGGGGTGTGGGGGTGATACGAGTGGCGAAACGGGACTGTTTTAAAGGGTGGCCCAACCGAGTGTACACATTGAAAGAGGCCAAGGAAAGAGTGCGTACTTGCCTGTGTAGGTGTGTACGTGAAGGGATCATCATCATCAAGAGGGATGAAAATCGATTTATTTGCGCCAGAAAAACTTTTACGCCGCTCTACTCCTCTATCTCTTTCGTACGCACACATCCAAAGGCGATTCAATTTTCGACCCCTGTGTCCGTACGGTGTATGTGTGTGCGTGTTCGCCCCAGCACTCGCTGGGCGATGATGATTTTGCTTGTTTCGATCGGTGAAATTTCACCTTGGTTGCACGGAGTTGGTATTGCGAGGGTTGGTGGTGGTGTGATGGCTTATGCTGGCAGCAATGATGGTGCCGATGATGATGCTGACGATGATGACAGCATTTGCTTTTGTAGTTCGTACAGAGGGTGAAGAAAAAATGGCCATTTTATCCAACAAAGCGCCGGAGGAATGAAGGATTGTTAGAGAAGCCGAAGGTTTTGGCTTTAAAATTGCGTCCCATTTCATGTGCTGTGAGCGAAAATGAGTGGTATTTTATACTGTTTATTGATTATTTGGAGACCAAAAAAGCTTACAAGTTACGGTAATTGTAGACTAGAATGTTCTAGTATCACAACAAATAGCTATGGGGAGAAAAGAATAATAGGCGTTCTTAAATTCTAAGTTTACAAGAATTCTAATAAACTTACTTGACTTGATTGAATTAGTTTGAACGCATATAAAGTACCATATAATAAGCAAAAGTAACCAGTAACCAGCACACCCATTTAAGGCAAATTACAGGGAAAATTGCCTTGAGAACTCGTTGTACATGAAAAGAATTTCACCACGCTAAAAAGTAAAAATATATTAAGGAACATTTGATATTTTCCAGTGTACTCGCCTTTAATGTACTTTTAAACCATCATCAGAAATATAATAACAATCAGTTACATTTGTAGCACAGCACCTTTTTACTCTAATTAATATTAACAGTTTTAAAATGCATTGGTAACATAAATAACTTTACCCTGTGATTGCATAAAGAAAATGATTTGCTTCTCTTTTGGCCTCCGTACAAACCTCACTTGGTTGTCCTAGCGGCGACGTGATAAGTGTCACTCCAAATAAAACAACAAACCAAAGCGGCCCCCAAAAAGGCCAACCCGATTGGGGTCGGGTTTCGCGAAACACGTCGCCAGTGGCACTCGTTCAAACCTCCCCCGGCCAAGGCGTTGTCGATTTTTGGTTCGTCTTCGCCATCCCCAACTATGGTCAAACCCTCGGAACGACGGCACGGACCGAACTCAATTTGGTGGTGCTTGCGCGAAGCGGGATTGTTAATTAATTAGTGATTCTAGTTTTCTTTTTACGCTTTTCCCTTTATCTTTCCCTCTCTCTCTTTCTCTTTTTACTCTCTCAAAAAGGCCACTGCCAGTTGGGGCGACCAAACCGTACCAGAGAAACAATTTACTGTATTGCAAAAAAAAAACCGATCACATCACCATCAGATACGCGAGTTTTCGAATCTGTGTTCGCTGTTTCCCTTCCACCCGATTCCCCACAACACCCCCTCTACACCTCCTGGTGATCGGTTCCGACGGGTGCACTGCAACATCCCCATCATCATTGCACATGCAACGCACGTCACCGTGGGCCGTATTGGTTCGGGTTTTTTAATTGCCCACTCCGGTTGCCTGGTTACCATTCCCAGCCACCTTGGACTCCACTTTGGTACCACGTTACCGTGTTGGACGACAGATCGAAACACTCGGGCCCCGAGCCCGGGCGATTGCGGAAGATAAGCAAGTTGTAAGATCCGATACTACCGTGCGTGCGTTGGTGCCGTGGTCATTCTTCATCTTCGAGCGCGCCAGGGTGCCGTGCATTGGAGTTCCTACAGTTTCTCTGCTACAATCACTGACCAAAGGGGCAGGCAAAAGAGATGAGAGAGCTTAAAAAAAGCATACTGCCCACAATAAAATCAGAAAGTGGTTTTAATGGAAAGAAGTCACTGCAAGGACACTAAAAGTGCAATAAAACTTTCAATTTACAACCTTTTTTACAGGTTCGCCTCTTTGGCGGAGTACCTGTTCGGCAGCATCAATAAAGTGAACAAAAGAATACCCGCCCTACGAAGTGGTGAAACTGTGCAGTGCCGCAGTGTTGTTCATATCTATGGTAATGAGTGCATAAACGCATAAATGCTTAAGGTGTTTGGAGTCAATAGAAGAACATAAACATATTTTATTGGTATCGGGCATCAGTTTTCTGCAAATGAGGGAATTATAAGTGTAGACTTTTCATTAGTTGTAAAACTTTCTATTTTTACATATCTAAAACTGATTTACAGACATTAAAGAATCGTAATATAACATTAGGGTTCATTAAGCTGAACGCATACAAAGCATTAAATCCTCAAAATGATGTTATTAGAAGGACTGGACCTGTTGATATGTTGATAATAGTCTGATAACGCTGTAAAGAATTTTACTGTTTCTTTGTAAAATTTATTAACTATTTATAGGTATCTTAGTAGTCTTTCTTGGGTACAGGCGAATGATTTGATAGAGATACTGATACCGGTAGAGGCGTGTGAAGACTGACGCCATTTCCACTAAACTAAACTTGATCGAATAATTCTTCTCCAAACAGTGAAATGTACCGTAATTACTTCAGTTATTGTTATGAACCTACTCTGCATAATTTTGGTTTTATTTTTTACAAAATTACAACACCCATTACACATAGGTTTGACGTTTTTTATGCGATATAACCTTTTAAGACCTTTTACATAATTATACCTGGATTGGATTGGACGAGAAATAAGCTTCCTTATTGAGTGACTCTACAATCTCAAGCGGTTGAGGCCTAATATTTATGCCTTTCTTGGACTTAGCTTCGACAACCTGAATCTGAATGGGCAGATCTACACTGGAGAATATGTCTGGATTTTGTACCGGTCCTGCCGTATGAAAACCAGCGCCGCTACCAATACACTATCGAGTCGCCAAAGGATGAGCTTTATGTATCTTATAGTTCTTTGACGCAACAATTGAAAACATCATTCAGCATCATGCTCAACTTAATTGTCTGTTATTGGATACAGACGGATTCGTAAAAAAGTGATAAATAATAATAGTAAAGTAATTAAAAAGTAATTCCAAAATCAACAATTGAAGCAATAGCCCTTTTCAATGTTCGCAAAAATGGCATTTTTTTAAATACTTTAGAATATTTCCCGCTTTAATTTTTTTGTTGTTATCACACATACATTAATTGCATATCTTAATAAACAAGGTGAACCATTGGGCAGCTGAGATATAAAGCTATTTTTTAAAGCTTAACATCAAATAATTACTTTAAATCCTATGAAATATTCTTGACCATTCTTTATCAAAATATTAGTCGCGGGCCATTGTACAAGAATAACAATATTTGTTTTAATATAGATTTTTTTTTAATCGTTTGATATTTTATATTTGATAACAAATTGATATTTTATAGAACACCCGCTATTACATCCAAAATGTGGAAGACCTTTTTCATTTTCAAATTGTGCAATCTCTAAACATTGTTGGATAGCGATTTCAGACTTTTGGGACTCGTATGTTGTTTCATATTAATAATTGTGCTTCTTTACAGCACTTTACATTACTTGCTTTGTTTGGATAAAATTTCTAACCCCCAGTAAACTAGCATCTGCGCATGATCATCGTTTTTTTTTTTCTATGATAGTCGATTAAATGGTTATCGTTGAAAATAGTTCCTGTACGAGCTGTGAAAACACTCCGTTTCCTAATTCTATGCCTTTCGAGCAAAGTATTCTAGGGAATGCCATAGAATAAACGCCTTTGAACGTTGAAGTTAATAAAACGTTGTCGTTTACAGCAAATTAGCTATTAAACAAAAAAAACTTGAAAATGGGCTTGCTAAATATGAATTTTATAGTGGAGTTGAATTAAATTTTGTATTAAGACATTTTCAAATGAATTTTTACTTCACTTTTGACTGTTAAACTAAATAAGCAATTTTTAAATTAACACAGTAGCAAGACATATTAAACCAAGTTGCGTCCGACGTATGAACTCTTCAGTTCTCGCCACGGGATGCTTTCGATTGTTGATTGTGTATTTACTATATTTTACTTAAAGAGGAGCTTTGTGGTTTATTATACTAGTGTTGTGAACGAAAACTTAAAATAATAATATGATTATTATACACCTGTAAGATAAATTTGCTATAAAAGTGTATTAACCACAAGTTTCACGGAGTGCAGGCATGGTATGAACTCGTCTGAACTCACCGAGGCAACTTCAATTCTTCAACAGCGCACAATCAAAAGCAAATTTCGCCAAAAATATATCCCATAGTTTCTTGGTATGCTATAATAGATAACGATTTACAATATATTTACTCACTTTTTTTGTTTATTTGTTAAAATTAGGGTTTGTAAGGATTAATGCGGATATTTTTCTGTTCCATGAATGACATCCGCCCTTATTGCGTTACGTGAAATATTGCGCATGTCTCACAAGATTGTAATCTTTTTGCCCTGTATTTCCGTTTGTGTTTTACATTATTTGGGAGTTTTTCAATTGTTTTATTTATTTTTGTTTTTTGAATGCATACCTACTAGCTTTGTTGATTACTAACAGTCTAACAATTGGATAATGTATGAATTCATCGGTACTTCAAGCTTGTCATGTTTAATTGAATACGATCGTAATTGTAATTTGAGTGTTGATTTACGTTCAGTTACTTGCACTTAATTTACTTCACGTTATAGGAAAACCTTGTTATACAAATTAGTCCTCCAATTTGTTGAAAAAAAGCAATAACATTCGATGGAAAAGTACAGTACTGTAAAACACTTCCTAGTAACAACAGACCTAAGCGCTAGTGCGCATGTGCTGATCTTTTCCCTGTGATCAAAGGAGCGTCCTTCACGAATAGCCTCATTGGAAAAATATATTAGTAAGGGAATTTACTAATATTTCCATACTGTTTCATAAAATGGAAAGAGTAATTAATTGTATTAAATTAAATTTATGTTGTTTAACGCTTATTTCCAATTAATTTTAGAACAAATCCACATTATTTGTTATACGTTTAGCACAACACAGCAAAATAGGTTATACAAGGTAGGCAATAGTTATATAAGATAAAGAACATCTTGCTGCAGGGGTGTAGTTGTGCAGCACTTTTTCGAGCACTTTAGTCGAAGGGTGGCAATATTCGAGCAACACGTTCGGAAAACGTTCGGAAGGGTTCGGGTGGCTTCGGAGTTTTGTGTTTTCTTTTCCTTTTGTTTGCTTCAACAAAGCAATTCGTAGAACGCTAAGCTCCACCCACTTTTTCTAACGCTTCACGCTAAAAACGCTTCACAAAATTAGTTTGGCGGTTTTTTTTTTGTATAAATGTATAAATCTATTTAAACAATTTCATATTATGTAAAATTCTACCAAATTGGCATCAGGAATGGATTAAAAGTTGTGTTTCCATGTGATCGAATAGATCCAGCAAACTTTTTTATCATTGCCTACATATCTCCCAAAGTCTCTGTAAAACTAGATGATGTCCAATAGCTTCAGCAAAAAAGGAGGACCACTTTTCTTCCTCCGACGTGTTACCTAACTAAAAAGAAAACACGCTCCAAACGGGGCGGATAAAACAAGCTGCAAGGCTGCGGTGGATACAGTGCGGTGGCCAGCAAGCAAACCGTAGCCCAAGGCGAACCCAAAACAAGTTTCGGTCCGATGAAGGAAAACAACCTCCGTCGGCAGTGGAGAAGAAGTCAACGGAAACTGGTTTTTATGCTAATAAGCTAAGCGTGTGTACTTTCAAAACGCGAAGCTCTTACAAGCTTTAGCTCTTTGTGGTGGCCACAAATGTGAAACTGGCATAAATATGTAATACGAGCATTGAGGCTTTGGGTTTAGGGCTTTGATTCAATGTTAACTGACAGTTGACAGGAAGGTTTGCCTTTTCATTATTCATTTGCTAATCAATGCGTATGGGTTAAGTAAGCATTTTACTTGTGGAGGAATTAGGTGGAGGAAAGAGTGTTTTAATTTTTGGCCTATTTATGCCTTTATTTTAACAAAATTTCTTTATCTGTTTAAATGTCATGATTTCACAGTGTTTGGTATTATGATTGGTACCTTTGTGCAATAAACAGAATCTGGTGTAATAAACGATTTACGGTATAAATAAAAACTCATGAAGACAAAAGATGATTAAGGACTCCATAGCGAAAAAATAAGAGGAAATATGAAAAGGAAGTGAAGTGAAAGTAAATAATGAAGACTAGTGGATGACAGTCGTAACAATAAGGCAGACAGATAAGATGCCAATCGAAAAATGGGTGGAAATTTTTTTGATTAACCAGAAATAGATAAGAGGAGATTTGCAGTATCGATAACTTCCTGCAGCAACTCTGCGATGAATACAGCCAGAGACTATCTACTATTCACCAACAATCAATCAATCTTACGAATCAATCAACTTACAATCTATCGAGGAATTCATAGACCATGCTTGAAGACCACCACGAAGTAGTGGAATATTTAAGTATCAGTTAAGTTTCGATTAAAACGTAATTTTTAAGCAAAGTAAATGAGATAATTACGAAGATAACTAGAGTTGACCAAGTCTGAATTCCAGAGTACGATTCCTTAATTCCTTAATTGGCATCAATTAATACAGAACTCTCGAGTTCATGTGACAAAGTTGGAGTTATTGCTCGAATCTTTTCGAGTAGAACTGGAACGTGCTGTGTTAGCCGTAGAATAATTTTACTCTTCCTTCAACGTATTCCGAACATGTTTGAGAATGTTCAAAGCTAAAAAACAAAAATAAAATAAATAAATTCTTGACGCTTAATTAAACAATCAATTGCAATTTATTATGAAAAAAAAAAATCTCCAAGAGCCAAACCAATCAACCTCTAGAAATCTTTCACCTTTTTCACCTTTTCCCACATCCCAACACTCGTCTCCTTCAGTATGACTGTTATCTGGGTATGATTTAATTTTGAAAAGTGGATGCTACGGTCTCACATTACGCGTCCGTTTGACGGCCCACACCACGGGCCACTAATTCTAGGCAAACAATCGTGCACCGAGCGCTGCAAGGATCGTGGCCGAAGAAAGCACCAGAGTTGCCGCTCCATCACACGCACCATCCATGCAGGAAGCGAACGCAATCGTATGGGCCACAAAGTGCTGCTCGTAACCACCGGACAGCATGAATGCCCACGGTCCGGAGGCGTACACGGTAACGTCCTCGCCTCCATCGGCACCCACGGCCATTGGTACCATGGCGGGGCAGGTTCGCTCCAGCGGGTTCGGAACACCCTGCAGCACTTGCATCGGATCAAGCCGTCCAGTGCCGGCGCTGTAGTACGCCGAGTGAGCCGGACCGGTAGCGTAGTTCAGCCCGAGGTATGGCAATGTATCCTGGGTACTGGTACCGGCCGGTGTAGCCATCGGATCGGTGGAACGGGCCGGATAGCCGGGCAGGCTAAGCGTGCTGCCGACGTCGTTCATCGAGATAAAGAGCGTGTTTGTTTCGCTCGCCATCATGTTGGCCATGTTGAACGCGTTGGAATAGTGTCGAACCTGATCGAACGCTTTGCGTGGCTTGTTTTGGCCATGTGCCCGACGGATGTTTCCGTCCTCCACGAACAGCAGGAACCCTTCGGTGTGTTCCGGTTTCTGAAGCATCTCGAGCGAGTAATGAACCATGCGCACGAGGGCTGGAGTGTCACTGTCGCTGGCAATGTCGGAGCTAAAGGGCAGGTGGTCGTAGTCGAACAGTCCGAGAAGGTAGTCGATCTTTGAAGTGTCCAAGCTGGCCAGCTCACCCTGTGGAAATATTAAAAAAACATAGAACAGGGTTAAAGAATGAGGTCTAGTTATAATATTGAAGTTGTTAAAAGTAGCACAAGCAATGTTAAAGACTTGTTTCTAAAATTTTCAAATATTTAAAACATTATCTCAATATTTAAACAAGTTATTAAATCCTTATATTAGAGATGTAACATCGAAGCAGTACAATAGAACCCTCTCTTTAAGGTACTTCATAACCAATTTGTGTAACAAGCAGCAACTTTTTGTCACTTCCGTCGATAACAAAATACGAAACAAAGCGAACAATCGGAAAAGTACTGTGCTGCCACATATGCCTCACAAACTACACACACCCACACTGCCCCCGAACGCATCCTACACTCAAAGATAAACCCCTATTGCGTACGATATGGCCTCACTGCTGTTGCTGCTGCTGTTAAATGGGATTACAAATCAAATCAAATAACCGAATACCGAAATGGGGGAACTGAATATTCCACTCAAGCGAGGGTGTTTGCTGCGTGTGGTACGAAAGTACGACAGCAAGTGGAAAAGAATCACGCTGACAACGGCAGTACAGCAGTGCGCCAGGCTGGTGATGTCCTTATGGTACGGTTAAAGAAGGGACGGTTTTTAGATACGGTTGGCAATGAAGGGGAAGCAGTAATAGAACGAAGGAGTCAGGTTGATGAGGGGAGAAATTTAATAAATATTTAAAATGCTGATTAAGATTCAGACCCATCGACACGGGGACTTTAATGCTATCGACGGTGAGGCTGTGTTGTGCTAATTTCACGTAATGAGATGCCACGAACGGAGTCACAAGTCACATATAGCTTCGATTCAAATTGAGTGTTACAGTGGGTATTTCTGGGCAGGTGTCGGTCATGCAATTTAAGGACAGAGCGTCTTCCAAATTTCAGACACTAAGCTAGGAATATCAACCAACTTTAAGATGACGATGTGTTTGCCGCGTTTCATTCAATATTGTGAGATGAGCAGATGGGATTTCTCACCCTAATGAGCTATGCACAGACCTCTGTGATAGTGAGATGAAGTAAATATGTGGATTAAAAACTTTATTGTTTATTACTATTATAAACTTGGAAGAGTCGATATTTCATGCAACTATTTCTCTTGAATAATTGAACAAGTAGTACCGTACAGCATCAAACTACGGACAACTTCAAATTACGGACATTCTTCACGTTTTAGCTGAATAATTACATACCGAAACTACAACCACTCTGCCTATTAATTTTACATGTTTGCCATGATATACTGGAATCAATTTTTAAAGTTACTGGGGTATTTTAGGCCCCAATTTTGGAAATAAATAAATGTTTATCATCTTTCGCTACTGCTCAGTTCAACACTGAAGCCTTTCTTGGCAGTTCTTTTTCAAGTCGACTCCAGTGTGAATTCATCTTTAATACTCTTTACTCTAGTCTAGACACATCGGAATACATCAGTCTCAAATCTTGAGATAATTATCAATGAGAAAAATGTGCTGGTTTGGATTTCATTTTATTCATTTCAGTTCATTCATTTTTATCCTCTTAATTTCACAAAAAATCCATTTTAATTTTGTTCCCAATTCGAATCACGACTTTTTTTTATGCCGGACAGCAGCACAGAAGAACATCACAGAAGAAAACCGCAATAGTAGGCGTAGGAATGTCACCACGAGGGGGTTTCCCTTGTTTACAAGATTGAACTGAAGGAGCACAAATGTGACCAAAATCGCGGACAGCCGTGTCTTTTGATGTCTATTTGATCGGTGATAAGTTATATACGAGATAGTTGTGCTTTTAGCAAAGAAAGTGAGTGATTTATAAACCCTACTGACAAAGTTTCTAGGCTAGCTTTGCACCGGCTTCCACTGGGGAAGTAAACATTTAAGTATTAACTCATTTACAATTGTTTTCGATACAATCAATTTACTGTGCAGAATTAAGAAAACACTCATTTTCTACTACCACACAGAGTGTTCCTCATTAAAAAACTCAGATATAGTACCGGTAGCATCGTAATTAGTTCAGGACTTAGACCAGAAGATCAAAAATTATTGCAATACTAGCGCAGATAAAAGCTCAGGCATAATGATCACTCAAATTTTTCCTATTTTCAAATGACTTAGCCTTTGGCAGGAGTCTTTAAAGCCTTTCTGCTTTTTTACGCTATCACTCTCTGTCAATTTGGGTCTACCTAGTGGTCCCCTGTTCATGAGGATATAAGAAAATCTTGGATTTCAACGCCATGACCAACTTACCGGAGCAACTCTCGCACTTGGCTAAGAAGATTTTGTCGGTTTTGGGCAGAGTTCATGTCTAATTCTTAGGTTCTTTTATTCCTTAAGCATTTTACCACCCGGAGTAGACATATATCTGTATGAATTTGATGCAGCCAACAATTAATTTGGAGAGTCATCAAGAGACATTCTTTCATGTTACTCAATGTCTACTTATGCATCAAATGTGACAGGATCATCGATTTGGTTGAAACAATGATAATCGATTGTCCAAAATACAACTAAAAAATTTTGAAACAAAACTCGCACAAAGATATTCGTATTCGTATCACAATCTGATAGGCTAAAATACAGATATCCCTACATCACGAATTAAGTACTCGCCTAAAATCGTTGGTGCTCTTGCGAATCGAAAGTTTCAAAGTAGATGAGTTATAATTCGATTTAAAACCCGAACCCTCTCGTTACACTCCACCATGCGAACGATTGTACAGCTCTAGCTTGATTTTAAATTATTCAGCAAAAAGTTTGCTTAACCGGAAAGCACTGACGCAGCGAACAAAGTGTGGTACAACGACTCTTTCGCTTCACTATCGCTTCGGTACAGCAATCAACTAGCAGCTAATCGATGCAGAAACAATTCGTGCCGAGGACAGCCATCGGTCGGATTAGGGTGCCCGAGTAGCCGCACTCTTATCCTCGTGTAAACATTGGCCTTTAATTGGATTTCTCCGGTCTGAACTCGATCATCCACCCAAAAAACCCGCAAAAGGTCTCGAACCACCCAGTGGTTACCCCGGTGGGAAACGGATGCTACATTCCGTGTGCAATATCGTGGCGTAAAAGTTCCAAAAGAGATTAAAGAAAACGGTGTTACCGCACAGTGTCGCTCGGCGAGGTGTGTTACAGCCCCTTCCAAACATCCCACCAAGCACCACCAAACAGCAAAAAAAAAAAACCCCACACCAAGGCAAGAGAATTGCCATGGTATGGGCCGGATGAATTTTATGTCTCAATAAAGGTTTGCGGTTCATTCCCGTGCTCCAGGCCCCAGGAATTGCCAAACTGCGAGGACTCGGCAAGCTTTTTATAACGTTAATTAATGGCAATGATCAAATTTAATGAATTTCTCCATTCGTGCTAGCGTGCCGCGTACGTTTGGTGGCGGCAGCATTGAAGGAATGCAAAAATCGATTCGAAACAAACAACTGGTGGAGACTGTTCCAGGTGAGGTCAATTAAAGAGAATTCCTGACAGTCACATCCATTTTGTGGTTGGTGACGAGTGGTGCTGTAAGAAAGTGTTTCGAATAATAAAATGTTTCTGGTAAAAAATAATATCCTGAATAGTGAAAAGTTTTAAGCAGAAATAATTATACGAAAATTGTACAATAATTGAGAATTTTAATATAAAAAATAGAAATCATGATAAAAACAAGCAATTAAAACTTTTACGTACATTAAGAAAAAGAGTTTAGTACGCTTTGTTTTCTATTTCTATTTTGCATCATAATTGTCTCTATTTCATATGTTCTCTTTTAGATTTTGTATTATTTATTCTTTTGGCATTATTTCCCGTATGTTTTGAGTTATGATATCTTCTTTTCATAATTCTTTCTTTGTCTGATTGTTTTGTCCGATTGATGCCATCATTCACTCAATCAAAACAGTTTCTAAGCATTTCAATGTAAATTCTAAATTTTGCATATGGTTATTGAATAGTTATTTTTTTACGTTTAGGATTTGCAGACTTGTTTTTTTCGTAGGATTTCTTTTTCTGAGCATAAAAATATAAACCCATCCGTGGGTATACCGAAACACTTTTGCATAAAATCCTGCCGACTTTATGTTTATAGGTACTATCCTTCTTCTCTTCTCTGGATTCTTCCATTCTGGAGGGCAGATTTTAATGAAACCGCACTTTTGCTAACACAAATGTGTCACGATGCACGATGGTTTTGGTATCATAAAACCAGAATCACCTTTCGATCGTAAACTCGAAACTCCATACGAAATTTACCGATCGAAAAAACAAACCCCAAAGGCGCGTGGATGAGGCAACGAGGTGGTAAGGCATCTAAAAACTGATAACCATCTCACACCCGCGTCCGGACACGAATGATTGACAATAAACCGTTCGAGTGTCGCGAATATTAGAATGCAGCAGCGCTCCCACAGTCACCGACCCTGAACGTATACGGAACGAACGAACGAACGAACGATCGAAATAATAATAATGAATAAAGTGGAGAAGCATCCCTGTTTTAAGCGGGCCGCGTTTGTTCAACACGTCCGCCACGGTGTCGCCTGCGTTCGTTCGCGGCACAACGTGACGATAAACTTCAAACGCAGTCCACCTTCAAACGGAGCGCGCGTGCAGCGCAACCGAACGGGCGCGGCCAAACGAATGCAACCGCGCTCGCTGGTTCGTTGTTCCTGTACGCCCGTTGTTCGTTCGGGCGGTTTGTTCACACTGCGGTGGGGTCACCGCGTGTGATGATGTACTTGCGGTGCAGTTCGATTGCGAATCGAAACTCGTTCGATCGGTGCGGTGGAAACGTGCCCAACTTCTTTAGCGCGTTGCATTGGGAAATGCCCGGGACAGTCGCATGGATGCATGTTTTGGACAAAATTATGTAATTGAAATTGAGAAATATTTAAGTGAGAATTTATATTAATTTTGGTTGAATTATAAAAGTTTTCAGAGTTCAGAGAACTGTATGAAACATTTTTGATAGAAATATTATTTAATTTCAAGGATACCAAGTTATTAAAAATTTGTACTAAACCTTTTTTTTTTTTTTTTGACAAACTTTGACGCTAGTTAACCTTTAGAGTATATTTTTAAATGGTTTGTTGCATTATGGGTTTTGTTCAGTTATTAGTTTTTATATTTTTCTATGAAACAAATACAATCAAAAGTGACATTTGAACTGAATTTTTTAACCAAACTCTGTATATTCTCCTGATACTTTTACTATAAAAGAAAAGAGTTAAATAATAGATTTTGTAAGAATAATTTTTTGCCCTAAACAACCCCTTTAAGCTCTAATAAACTATCGTTTCTTTGTGTCTCAAGAGAATCTGATAACGACCAGCCAATATACATTCCTCAAAATTGTAAAATACATTTTGGCCACTGCAATCGAAAATGTACATCCAATTCGAAGTTTAAACCAACCAACGGAAGTGGTCCCCACATTATTTCCCCCCGTCGCCTCCACACGCATGATCTGTTTAAAACCTTTCCGTCGTTTGCATTCTCGTTTGTCAAAAACAAAAACCCTCCTCCGGTGCCTGCCCATTCCCGTCTGCACAATATGCACCAATATCTTTGAATTAAAATGACCAGTGCATCCACACCTCAAACCCGATCATCGGCCAGCAGGTTTGGGTACAAGCGTTTGGGCCTGTTTTTTTTTTTGCCGTTCCGATTTTATGCACGCTAGTGGCGGGAATTGACATGCCGAATGATTTATATCAGCCATTTTACACCGTTCGAACCGAGCGAAAATACATACACACACACACACATGCGGTACGATAAATCAAATCAAACCTGTGTCCCAAGCCGGGTATCCCCTTTAGCACGCGAGAATGCTTCTGATCGATGTTTGGAATATGTTCGAGGTTTTTATTATTTTACTCATGCTTCTTTCGTTGCTATTCTGAGTGTTTGTTCGTTTAGAGGCGCCGGTTAGCTGGACGAATAGATTGAATGATAATAAAAGATAAAAACTCAGAATACTGTATAGTTATTGGTTTGCAAAGTGGGGAAATTCGCGGCGCAAAGGAAAACATCAAGGAGGTTCTATGAGACGCATCAATTAATTTGGAAATCTATGTTCGTTCTTATATGTTGAGGTGAATTTATTAAAAAACGATTCAAGTAGGTTTTTAAACATCAACACAATTGAATATATAATATGAATGAATAGATTTGCCTAATATCGCTTGTTACAAAGGACAAATAGGTAGAACAATGAATGAATCAATAAGAACAACTTGAGCACTTCCATAAACTAGTGAAAACTTCATCACAACATAGTTGATATTTTTCTATTAAAATTTTAACAAAAGAAATGAAAGTTATAAAAGACTGATACCAAAATGCAACATTTCGTATGTGAATGCGATTCATCAATCTTGCTCCAGTGTCGTACTTCAGATCGTTTGCAAACGAACATAAATTACAGTAACCGTCTCCGCAATCATTACTCCCCAGCCGACAGTTTCAAGCTCGCAGAATGTTCAACCGAACAGTCGAGCGCTCCACCGTACCCCCCAACGAATTCGCCATTCCATACAAAGATGGGCCCATAAATCATGGAGGATTTTATCGGAAATCGGTTCTTCCGTTTGCGATGTGCCCAAAAAAAAATCGGTGCGGATTATGTCTTTATTAAGGGAAGCTACTCAAACCGGGCCGGCTTAAAAGCAGTGAGAAAGACTCAAGAGCAAGCAAACATGCTTGAAATGATAAATTAAAACTTGCGGCACCATAAGCCCGCACTAATCGCTCCACGTTTGGTTGTGAGAAAACATGGAAATTGTTATCGTTAATAATGTTTTATTACGTGAGGTTCGTGCCCGGCGAAGAGTTTTGTGCAGCTACATCAGCTAGAAAATGACAACTTGTACGTGATTTTGGTACTATTATTAAAATACAATGTGAAGTTCCAGTGAAACATTTTATGGAAACAACATTTATGGGAACTCCCAACGCTCCATGTTCTCCCAAAGCAACAACATAAATCCCACCCTCACATCAACGATGGAGCCGATTCGATACAGTGAAACCGTTCTCGAGTCGTAGTCGTAAAAGTTTTTCACTAGCTGTATCGGCGCCCGGCCGTTCTTGTCCCCTCGGGACCGATTGTTAAGGTCATAAGCGAATGAAAAATGGGACGGAGCTGCAGTTAATGGATTTTCCAACTAGCAACACGCAAACGACCACCACGTGGATGGGAAAAAGCACTTCTCAACATGAAGCATACGGCACTATTCCAATCGTAGTAGCCTTTGCGTTCGTTTATCTTTAAGCAAACCCAAGCTTGATAGAGGTAAAGGTGTACTCACCACGGTTGTGATGTACGTCGTGTTTACTGCTCCCTGTTTCGATTGTTTCCATTCCGTGATTAGGTTTTTGCCATCGGTTCTCAATCCTCGTGCACCGGAAGTATCCGTTTCGGTGGTGGGTATAAACTGTTTGCGTCCTCCACCGAGTATGACCTGAAGTATGCGACACAAAGCGTAATTGAAATATTGAATTGAAGTAATTCTAAAACATGTTCTCGCAGCCATACCTTGAACTGTTTGCTAAGGTCACCGTGGATGAGTTGATGGGCAATGTCCGGAACGGTGTCAGCGTTACATCCAGCCGCTTTAACGTCCGCATCGTTTTCCCAATCACTATTCGGACTGTTCGCGTACAGGGCAGCGTTCGAACCGGACGTAACACGGGATGTAGTCGCAAAACCTGGTGGATAATTTAATGATGAGTTAATTTGAAGAATATTCTTCTTTCCTCCGAAGAAAATTTAATAGTTCTGGTAATCTCCAATTGAGCAGTAAACTTTCGCAAAGCATCCGAAGTATGTTTTAAGTAGTTTTCTTTGAAAAACATTGTATCATTCTTGTGTTTTTTTTTTAACAAATGCAATCCAATTGGAAATATAGAAGTTGTATGAAAGCATTGGAAGAATAATAAAGATTTATACCTAAAGCACTTGAACATTAAAGCCAAAGATAAAATTTGCATGGAGCATAGTAAGAAACGAAAGGTTTTAGGCTTAGAAAATGTTGATTAAGAGAATCTGATTTATATCGAAATAAGCATGTACTGACTGTCCAATGGACCAAAGAATAATTTATATGTTTAAGTTCAAATTCAAACCTGAACCAACGGCTATAACAAAGTGTCCTCAATGGTTTATTCTGTATCCTATTACTTAAGAAATTAAGGCAAAATTTTGCGAATTCGGTGCACTCAAAGATATGACTTTATCTTGAAATTCAATTAATCGTCCCTTTGAACAATATGGCTAATCGATCAATAATACAGTAAATCTTAATCGGAGCTAACTTCTAAGAGCTCCTATACAACAAATTGTTGTTACAACAATTCTCGAGTAAATGAGCAGAGTTAATATAAATCATATTCTTTACCATAATCCAATAAGAGAGACGTTCGAACAAAAAGAATGCTCCTTCCACACAAGCAAAAGAAAAAGCTCTTTCCCATACCGGGAATCGAACCCGGGCCTTCCGGGTGAGAGCCGGATATCCTAACCACTAGACAATATGGGACTTGTTAACACCCAGTAACCATAAATAGAGTCCATCAAACACACAAGTTTAGGATACGCTTCGTTTCATCTCATTCATTTCTTCTGTCTTATGACGTTTTCTTGTAGACTGGTGGTTTGACTCTCTCTATAAATAGTTAATCGAACTGCGCATGCCTCCTAAAGACAAGACTATCATTTTAAAAAAACTGCTACCGTTCTTGCCATAGCATCGTAACGTATTTTCAAACACCGATAACAAACAATTGAACCAAAGTGATACAATTGAAAGACGATAAATCACACAATCTTCCATGCAGGAAAATTCACAAACGAAAATTCTTCCCTACAACGAAATTCCTCGGGCTGGTAGTGAAAATATTATCGTGCAAAAACAGAAATAAAACCACTTACCAACCGCTTTGCCCGCCTCGAGGGCCCATTTAGCGATGGAGGCAAGTTTTTTCGCCGGATCCATCGTACACTCGCCCCGATTGACGGTCGGATCCATGGCCACGGTGCCAAAGTTAGATTTCACACCCGTCAGAAAGGCCGTTCCAGCGCAGGCACTGTCCGGTACACGGCTGTCCACGCAGTAACTCTGTTCCAGGTGGTGGGTGAAAAGAGAAAAACAGAAACGACGCGCAATGGATTAGAAGCCTCGAGCTAGATAAATAATCCTTCCCTTCTGCTACAAGCTGAAAAAAAACAAATCCATCCATCCCCATTAGCTTGGCAATAGCCCATCAACACTGGTCCACCTGGCCTTGCCCGGTCCGAACCGAACGACTAAGTGGTCAATTTATTACCCCATCCTACGGGGTTCGGGCTAGGAATTGGTTGGGAAATTTTGTTGGAAAACTCCCTAGCGCACCCGTTGGCCCGATCACACATACAACCGTATAAATGGGGAGGATGACGCTACAAATCATGGTCTGGTGCCTCACGATACTTTTTTTCCACACGCTTCCCAAGACCATGTGTTTCCAATCAATAACCGGAAAAATGGAATAGAACCGAACGGAACGGGGAACGGAATCCCATTCCAGCGTGTCATCGTTCAATTGCTTCGCTTTCTCGCTTTCTCGCTCGCTCTCTCTCTCTCTCTCCCACTACCGTTGCTTTACCATCGTTTCGGAACCTTTTCGATCAGAAAACATTTTCCCCAATCGATTTACCAGTGCAGATACCATTCGGTACCGTACGATGGTCTTTTTTTACTTCTTCTGGGGAGACAGTTCTTATGGAATTTTCCCACCCCGTCCATACGCTCACAGGGGGATGTTTTTTTCGTATTATTTGTTCTTGCGATCTTTCTGGCTTTTTTATCCTTCTGTATGGTTTTCCTTTTTTTTCCTTTTTTTCCTACAGTAGCAGAAAAAAGTGGTAATCATGTTGCACATTTTCCGGTTCAATTGGAAAGCATGAATAGAACGTTTTCAAACAGCACAGGAGTGTAAGTTTTCTTCGGGGCAGGCAAAAGGTCCCGGTTCTTGGTTAGAAGTGGTCGAGTGAGAGCATGGCCCCTTGGTGTAAATCTGCTCCAGGACAACAGGGACACAAGTTAGAGTTGAAGAACTCATGGAGTGTGTTCAAGGGTTTTTGGGGCGGATGCGTCTAAAGGTAGTAAATGTTTTATATTGATGGCTTAGGTCGCTACGTTACTAGCCTATAAAGTACTATTTGAAAAGTCAGGAAAATAATGGTGCATATCGCAGATGGAATGTTACAATCTGTTGCAAGTGTTATAATAATTGATGAATTTGATCAATTTTGTTGTCGAGACTTTGTTGCAATGAATTGTAATTAGTAATGGGCTTTTTCTTCTTTTTTTTTTATACAACAACCTCAAGAGGTCTAGGCTTGTCATTTTTGGCTTTCTTTGGCTTTTATTTACACTTAACCAAATATTCAAGTCATATTTACGAAGGTTTGATCCAGACAGGATTTTGGACCTGTCGTATGAAGACCGTCACCTCTAGTAGCGAGTATTGAGCAACTAATAATTAATAATAGTAAATATGAATATTAAAATTAATTTTATACTGTCAATGATTATTTATTTGAAAAAAGAAGACGATTTTTTTGCAATAAGAACGGCTTAGCCGTTATATAGCAAAGGCGAAAATCATTAATAATTTCAAATTAATTACAATTACAATTTCATAATTACAGTAATTTTAGATGGAACTAGATATGAGTATGGGACAGGTTTGTCATACAAAGAAACAAATTCCAAGGTGCTTAGCAGAACCCTAACAAAGGGCACTAAAACCATGAATGTAGGCATTTGAAACAGCTTTTTTGTGGTCTTAATGACCTTTCGTTTTGGTTTCAGCATGGATGGATAGAGTGGATCCTCTATTTGAGATTTGGCCATAACAATTCTGTTCTGGAAGATCTGAGACATGCTGGGAGGATTGGTAGTTCAAAAGTTTAACTCAAATTAGCCCATCTTCTGCAGTGATTCTTCGGCATGAAGGGCGATATCAAGACAGTCCAAGGTATCACAGGCACGCACGTGACACTTTGAGGAAGACACTTGTTGCCCATCATAACAAGTCCTGAATAAAGAACATAGTATTTTTCGTTGTTCATCAACCAACGGAACTTCAATGTCGAGTATATAAAGCAAGCACTGATCGTAACCAATTCGAGTGAAAGGGGTTTAATCATCAATCAAGACGCTGATGTTGCGCTTAATAAACATAAACAAACTTTAAAAAAATACCATGTCCTTCATCCGTTGCTTCTGGCTGATGGACCCGGGCTCAGATGCAGCTTGCATCTAACAATGTATAAAAAAGTACACCTGATCCAGGTATTTATTCACCTTTCACAACAACATTCCACAACTGCTTCCTAAATTCCAAAAGCGATTTGAACTGATTCCCCAAACTGATTGCACTGCATTTCATTGTATGGTTCAAAGCTCTGTTAATTAATGGGTTCTTCAAATCCAAGAAACAATCACTTTCCAATATCAATTCCAATACAATCCTGGTTAGTTAATACCATTTCCCCCGAAAAACTATCATCATATCGATAAAAACGAATAGTGCAATCGAAGCAAACCGGATTTTGCAAACCGTTTTCCATTACGCTACGGTTGCTATGCAATTTCACCCATCTGCAATCTAGTTGGCAGTGTAGATGATGATGATGTTGTTCACGATCCATTCTCCATTACCGACACGGAACACATCGAAGCGCTTTGTTTCCTAGTGTCGATTTACTCGTAATATCTCCGTTGAGCACGAATCGGTACGATGCGATGCTGCATATTCCAACTGCACACTCCCACCCCAAACCCCAACTTACCCGGGCATTTCCGCTCCACTTCAAACGCTCGAAGGCAAACGTTTCATTGTCACCCCCGTTGTAGAACCGTGCAGCAGTCACGGTTGGCTGGGACATGCCTGCACCGACAAACACCATGATGTTTTTGGCGATGTTCTGCACAATACCAGGGTAGACGGTGGCAGAGTTGTGTTGTGGCCAGCGAAACAAATCGATAGACGTGAGTGATGCATCGTTTATAGGAAAACAAAAAAAAAACAACAATATTAGACAAATTTATCCTAACTTAATTTAAATATTTTAATTAATACACAAAAGCAGGAAAAAACGTATTTTTTTGTAAAATATTGAATATAATCATTAATGTTAATGGGGCTCCAATTCAAGTAAAACACTTAATATCAAACATGAAGACTCGTGTACCAACAGTGCCGCATATCGCTTTGGTCATATAAACTTCTCATCGCTGCAAAATGGTGGAACGAATTGGTAAACATGGTCAGATTGCACTACATAACCGAAACGATATACTGTACTGGTGTGTACAAAGTAAACATAATCTGAATTTGAATGTTTC
This sequence comes from Anopheles marshallii, assembly GCF_943734725.1. NCBI lineage: Eukaryota > Metazoa > Arthropoda > Insecta > Diptera > Culicidae > Anopheles > Anopheles marshallii. The sequence goes on from NC_071327.1 coordinate 54,445,949, forward strand.
TGATGGCTAATAATTAATGAAACAAACAACAAATAATATTAAATAATAATAAATAATACACAAAACTTAAAATATTCAGGTCAAGATAAACACGAATATCTTAAAAAGCGGTTAAAACCATTGTCCTACTATGGAAGTCGCAACAGTTAGCTGACTAAGCAATCGAATTAAGTGGAGTTTAAACACACACCGCTTAAGACACCGATCGTATTACAGCCCCTAACGCATGTTATGTCTGCCTATTAATAACTATTTATTGTACCGAACATTACAACGAGCTTACTGATAGCGACAGTAATGCAACTCTACTTCTTCACGACCCATTCTACACACCCAGCGGAATGCATCCACTTGATTCCTACGATAAGAAACGAAATCGCCGGGGAAATAATGAGTAAGTGTGAAATGCTTCTGAATGTCTGTTATCGAAATTGGATTGATGATTTGCAAACAGGATCAACGCCAATTTACCACATCCAGATCCAGATTGATTGGTTTCGGTTGCATAGCCTGCTGATATGAGCCAACCATAATCAGCTCGGAGTTGAAGGAAGGTTTTTTTTTTCTATTGTTGACACCACTATCTTAGCATCGTGATAAAGCCAACAGCGGATATCTGCCTTGCGCCGTACAATGTATAACACCTTATCGAACAATGAGGGACAATTGCTTCATTCAAGTTAAGTATGCATGCGTTAGATTCTTCATAGCTGTTATCACTTTCACTTAATCAAAAATGTAATAAACAAACACTATACTAATTATACAACACATTCCATCCACACACACAGTCACTCCCCCCTACGTAAAGTTACTAAACGAAACAACACAATCGATAATTACAATCTTCTGCATCGTGTAGTCCTTCTTCTCGAACAGCAGCTCGTGCGCCATATGCTTCCAGTAGTGGGCATCGTGTTCTTCGTGCCCGCTGACCTCCATCCAAGCGGATCCTGTCATAAGGATCAGCACCAGGCTGAGAAGGGCCTCCCATACGCCCCAACGGTACATGGTCGTAGTTCGGGTTCACTTCTTCACGTCACTACCGAATCCACCACAGAGTGCGAATCAGATGCGGATCGTACCTCGCAAACAACTGACTGCTGCCGCATGCAACATTGGTTCGTTTTATAGGCATCTGATAAGGTTGTTCGAATCGGTAGATAGGCAGCAATCTTACCACTCCGCACACGCTGCTAACCCTCGTGCAGAAGTGACAGCCGTCTTGGGAATCAGATGCACAAATCACGAGCATAATGGCTAAAATGCATGCGTTTTTAAGCTAAGATTTTTATGACGTTTGATCGTTTGACAATAATTATTTTTATGTTTCGATTGGTAATGATAACTTTTTGTCCGATGTATGTTAGCTCCGACATATTTGTTTGGTCATTTCTTACTGTCGATTACTACGACTTGCTTTGAATTCTAGTTTTCATAGTTCCACAGAGTATTTTGAATGATTTTCATACCTATTTCGGTTTGTTTTAGATTTTTAAATTCAAAAGCACAATCCACAATGTTGCCATGTCACAGATCAGGCTGCACTTTTGCGTGTTGCGTTACACGCACTGACAACATGTCGCATGTCGCACGGGTGTGCCGTGTGCAAAACATTGCTGAAGATTTTTGCACACGGGCCCAACACAAAATCGCCTCAGTTCAAACCATTGTCCCTCAGTCGCCGGGTGCGCGAACGCGCGCACTTCGATCACTCGAACAACACCTTCGGTCGCTACCGCTGGATGATGGCCGGTCCGTAGGCATGCGTAAATTGCTTTGTTACATCGGCACCCCTTCGTTCCTTATCGTAAGCCGTCCGCATTGCCCGGGGCGGCAAAGTGAGACTCGGGACGGTGTGAACGTGAATGGGGTTAAGATGATACGGTAGATAAGGTAGAGCGGATCAATCGAGACGATTGACGACTGTTTTATTCGCCGTTCAACTCATACCAATCGATGATGTTGGACATTGTACACCGAAATCACCCAAAATGTACGAGAATGAGGGGAAAATGCAATTAGAGATGTGGAGAGTGTAATTAATCTGTAGCGAAGTGAACAACACACGTTTCTTGTTGTTATATTAAGCAGTAAACAGCAAGGACTGTACAGCATGAAAACAATTATTGTACCTCGACTAGTCACCGCTAGAGGACGCCACCTATTACGGCTAGTGTTTGTTATGTAAATAAATTATCCAACGATTTTGTTGATTTTATTTTATTATGGTGAACATTATTACGGCCATAAAACTTCCTAACAGAAAATAAAATATTTTGTCTTATCGGTATTTGTCACAGGGCCGGCAATAAAGATAAAAACGTTAAAGGAGGTCTAAACAACAATCTCAGTCTTGATACATATCTCGGTTTGACAGGTTCTACTGTACGTTCTATTAATACTGAGCTGTAATTCAATTCATATCCTAAATTGTCAGCCTTTCGCCTACGTTATCAGAGGTAACAAAGGTTGAGGAACTAAACAGAGACATTGAAATAAGAGTTAGCATTCTTTTATTTCTTCACTAATCATGTGACGTCATATCATCGATTGGCGCCTTCTGTATTGCAGGAATTTGTAGAGCCTATGCTATTGACGAGTCCTCTAAACAACGCATCTTCAGTTTTCGCTGCTTAAATATAGAGTATCGATCAAGGTTTGCAAACACTTTTAGCTCCAAGAAATCGTTACTTTCGACTGGTTTATTTTACTGCTCTGGAGGATCTGGAGGATCAGAGAAGCACTTTGTCAGAGCATTTGTTAATCAGTATTTTCATATAAATTGACACCGATTGCTAATCAAAATGAAATGAACGTGCGAGTAAAGACAGCCCTGAAAGCATTGTTACGCGAATGTCGGTAACTCATCGTGGTACCTTATGCCAGGGCTTAGATAAATACAAACATGAGAAATAAGTTTAGGATCCAAAGGGATTCAAACATTTTCGACAGCTTGTTCTACACTTTTTCCTTCAACTACGTGATTCTCCATTTTATTCCGCACTTAGGCCGATAGTGTCATTGATTCTAGGCATCTTACCATCGTGGCATATGTAAAGAATCGGGCACACAGTAAAGAATTGGTGAGTGTTATGTTTTAATCCTTACTTATTATTTATTGATTAAATTCAATAGACCGTTAGTGGCCCCTAGAAGCATCACAAGCACATCGCAATACAGTGTTTCCGGGGATAATATTGACCAGCTCAGCGAGATGTTGTTTGGTTCGGGAATGTAATTGACTTGTTCGGCAAGTTATTAAATTGTACAGAAAAAATGGCGTTGACATGTTCGGCAGAACTATTGAGCAATCAGAAAGCGACAGATTTGGCTCAAAACGATCACAAACGTCATTGAATTCCTTACACATCACAAGAAATGGGTCAGAGGAACCAAATCAAGTACGACACGCTGACACGCTCCCACGAAGCGATCTTCAGCTCAACAGGTTGAGTCCAGAGAGCAGCACCGGCGATTCGATCCGGTTGTCAAAGAGTCCAGCAATAAATAATCTTTACGCGTTACAATTATGTTGTTTCAGGGATTCCAAGACAAGTAACACGCAGCGTACTTCATAATTCTCCTGGATTTTCCAGGAACGAATAGCAAAGTGAGTGACTTTCCGCTGGGTAGATTCTAGTCGTGCCAAGGAGCGTTAACAGCTGTAGACCAAAGGTGTAGCAGGCTTCTGCAGGTCAGAAAAGAGTATTCGGAACAAGTATAAGGAAGATGTCACAGTATATTCAATTAACTACAACCCTTCGGAGATACATTCAGAAGTTGCATGCGGAAGACGACCTCTTCAAAAGTTCTCACGCTTTCGCTGAGTGATTGCCTTTAATAAACCACAAACCCCAGATATTCACTTGTTTCCTTACGAACACATCAGTAACTCTTGGAAATACCTGAAAGAAAGCTCCATCTTCTCCTAAAAACTTTTGTTGTTTACTGAAGTTCAAGAAAAAAAATTGTGACGAAGATCCCTAGCCAACAGTTCTTTTCAATTCCATCCAGTATCCCAACCGTTTAAAGCTGATTTAAATTGATTCGGCATTGTAATGCACCACCAAGAGCTACCCCATTCTATCATCCTAAACCTCGCAACCAGATGGAGCTAATTACTTCCAGTTAGAGCACTCGAGGACCCACTCCAACGTACCCCAAAATCCCATTCCAGAGCACGATAACGTCCCAAGGCTCCTCGTATTGGAGCTCTCTCTCTCTTTCTCTCTCTTTATCCCTTTTCGTAACATAAAAAAAGAACTTTTCTAACTTACCATCCTTGAGGGAAGAGAAACCGAGAAGCAAAGGTACCAAACACAACCGAATCGGACGGAACGGAAAACCTTTTCGGGGGATCGTTGGTATCAGCGGGAAGGAAGAAATTGGGACGCGATACAATTGAATCGAGCAAGAAGAAACACATCATTTCCCGGTGCGCTGTTCGACTGTGAAGTGAAAAAAGAAGCACGTTTACCTTCTAGCTTTCTGTGCCTCACACAACAGCCTCATCATCATCATCATCATTGGGCGTCATCGTTTGGCCACCGCAACCGGGACCGGGGGATTCGTTTCGGAAGCACTTTCTACAGTGACGCCACGGCGTCCCACGCTTCGTTCCGTTTCAATCGACCGTAAGATAGAATCTTGCTTGCTTCCCACCAGAGCACGCCAACATCATCAAACCCAGGGCGGTAGGCCTTTGCTTTACACTCTCCGCGTTCGTACGTTTCGCTGGTTCGGCCGTTTCGGGTTGCGTTTTGTTGCTCGCTTTATTGCGCAAGTCATGCCCGCACTGTTCCGTCGGCTGGGGGCTTCATCATCGCGTTCAGTTCCGCTGCTCGACCTGGTTTTTCTTTCCCTCGTCATCCGAAACACCACCGACCGTCGCGTCACCGGTTTGCACCTTGTGGCGCTGTGTGATTGTGTCGCGGTGTCTTGTGTGTTGGCCGTGCCGCATCGCGCGCGCTCCCGATGTCGACGATGATGCGCCGATGATGATAATGATGATGAAGAAATCCGGTGCCACGTTCGGTGGCATCAAAACCGAAAACACACAACCTACCAAGCCACGATGTCGCGTTTCGGGCGCACGTAAAACGGAAACGTGTAAAAAAAACACAACGAAAATCGTAAAAAAACGGAAGAAAGGTAAAACATTACAACGCTACAAAAGTCGATGAACTTTTAGGGAACGCACTTTTATCCGAAGGGATTTTTCGGGGGGGTTTTAGCTAGCTCTTAAGATGGGTGTTGAGCATTTTTATCCTTTTTAGCGTATTATTAAAATCACAACAGTACAAAATAGTTGAATAACAATGCTTGAATGTTGCTTACAGTGAGAAATTAAAAAAAAAGTGAAGTTCGATATTAAACCAGAAATCGTTCAGCATTAGCAATACACATGGCGCCACCTAGTGGTAGGGGATGGAAGCGTACATTGCTTGCAAGTTGCGTGCAGGCTTGCTATGGGAGAATAAAACAACAAAATGGAGAGAGAAACATCGGAAATAGATGATTTAGGTAAGAAATTATTTAAGTAAAGTGATCTTCTGTTTTTAGCGTTGAAAGATCAGTTTAACATGTTAATATTACTTTAATGAGCTACCATTTGAAAATACCATTTGAAATCCATTGTTTTGTACAATTTTATCGAAAAAGCATGAATTGAGAGTTGCTTGGAGTTTGAGTTAAATTTTCCAAACTGCTTTTAAGGCGCACTCTGGATATAACATTTACTAAAAATTGTTTGGCCAACTATCTTGGACGAAATAAGTTCGGGATGCTGCTGGAAGCATCCCGAACCATTACAAAACCGCTGTGGTAGAGTTTTGATCCGGAAAATCTCAATTTCTGTCTGCTATTTAAACAGTGATTTTAATTTGAACTTTCGAGACATAATAGACTCCATATTCCAAATTAATTTTCAGATTTTTTTTAACTTTTTTTTGTACGATGTTTACCGTTTCCGACCCAATCTTTTACTTACTTACTTACTTACTTACTTACTTACTTACTTACTTACTTACTTACTTACTTACTTACTTACTTACTTACTTACTTACTTACTTACTTACTTACTTACTTACTTACTTACTTACTTACTTACTTACTTACTTACTTACTTACTTACTTACTTACTTACTTACTTACTTACTTACTTACTTACTTACTTACTTACTTACTTACTTACTTACTTACTTACTTACTTACTTACTTACTTACTTACTTACTTACTTACTTACTTACTTACTTACTTACTTACTTACTTACTTACATCTGATCATCTTCCACTCGAACGCGATTTACAGGGATTCGTCTGTTTTGTACAAAGCCCATGTCTCTGAGACTTTTGTGAGTATTGAAATTATACAAGCTCTAAAAGAACAAAATTAACAACAGGTATTTCATAGGCATTATTTGTGAAAGCCTAAAATCTACTTTCATTTATAAATAAAACAGTGAGACACGAACATTGCTTCCAAATTCTTCAAATAGCCGATTAAAGATTGAGGAATACCTTCTTCAACATAAACCGAAGTAATAGCCCAGCACGGTAAAGAATTAAAGCTTATAAAGCTATTAAATATGGAAAAGAAAACTTTTCTCTTATGCTTCTCCCACCCGTCGCCGAGAATATCCCACCACAATCACTCCAAAACGCCCGTTCCGTTGTAAAACGATTCCGATTTAATGCGATAATTAGCACCTCATTACACCTTCAAATATTTACATACGAAGGTTAGGCGATTTTCCGCGTCGCTAGTGCTCTTAGTTGCCCGAACGCGACGCTGGATGATGATAAATCTGCCAACGAAACGCTCCACCGGTCAGCATAATTGGTTTATAACGATCGGCTCTCGGTTGGGCAAAGTCAAGCACACGGCACTCCACGGTAATCATAAACGGTAGTCCCCACCACCCCCGTGCGGCTTTGGCCTGCATAATCCCCAATCCCCATTTGTTGACTTTCAATCACCGGAACCGCTGGAGTTCGAACAATATCCGAGCACCCCCACCACTCCACGCGTACGCCCTGACGTCACGGCCAAAGGATCCATCATGCTGGGTCGGTCTACCAGCCATTGGTTTGACCATGGGGTAAGCATCTGTGCCGGTTCCCAGCGTAAAGTGAAAGTTGACCGGACGACCGGGATAATTGTTCTGTTTACATTAGTTTGTCACGAATATTCAATTTTACGCCCGCTAGGAACGCTAACTCCTGTTTGTTCCTGGTTTGTCCGGTGGACAAACAGTTTGGTTTGACAGCTCAGCAAAGGCGGTGGCCGATATCGTTGTGCTCGCAGGCAAGCAGGTCGTCCAAGTGTTACACCATCATTGGGCGTCGGTTGTTTGCTTACAGCCGGGATAATCTCACCGAGGACGTTGATTCACTTTGCACCATGCTAAACATGACACCCGATGACCGATTCCCGGGTGTTCGCAGCTCGGCAAGACCACCGTCCACACCGTCCACCGCACTGGCTGCGGAAACACCGGCCAAAGGGGCCGGGAACCGAGAGTGCAGCACACACGAGGCACTGGCAGCGGTCATCTTTGTTGGACAACTGTTTTCTCTCGTGCCCATCACCGGTTACGGCCGGAACAGTGATCCGCGAACCGTCCGGATGCGCTACCGTTCCGTTCAGTTCGTGTACGGCTGTGTCACTCTCGGTCTCATGTTGACACTTATCGCGATGCTCGCTGCGTACACGGTCGATCAGCCCTCGTTCGGTGTACAGGAAGCCTGTAAGTACACCGCCTTAAAGTGAGCTAGAATTCGGCTTCATCCTTTGTCCCACCTCCCCTCCTTACAGCGTCACTCGTGTACTACGCCATCATCGTGTTTTTCATGGTCGAACTAATGCTGCTGGCCCGCAACTGGTGCAACATAATGGGCCGCTGGTACGTCGATGAGTTGCCGTTCCGGAGTGAACCGTATCAACCACCGGCTCGCTCGCTCCCATTCCACCATAAGGTGCGCCTAATCGCGTTCAGCGTGATGTTTTTTGCTTTCGTTGAGGACACACTCAACTTCCTGTCGGCCTATAAGTTGAACGAGCTCCACATACGCTACTGTCCGCATCGGAGCGGATTTTGGAAGAATTTCTTCCACCGTGAACATCCGTACGTGTTGCGCGCCATCCCGTACCATGCGGTACTCGGTTGGACGATCGAGCTGACGATGCGGATCGCCAAGTTCACCTGGCACTATGTGGACGTGTTTATCATCTGCCTCAGCCTTGGACTTCAGCGTCGGTTTGTGCAGTTTAACGAGCGGCTGGAACGGCTCGAGGGCCAACCGCAAACGCAGGGCGTCTGGCGTGGACTTCGGCTCGACTTTGTGCGTCTGTCCGAGCTGGTCACCTTCGTTGATGAGCGCTTCTCGAAGCTGATACTGTTCAGCTGCGCCAACGATATGTTCTTCATCACCGTGCAGCTGTTCAACAGTTTCGAGTAAATATTATCATCATTTTATTCCCTATTTCAACTGCAAGCACAACATAATCTGAAAGGAATCGTTGAAAAAAGTGCGGGAAAAAATTGCTCTCGGATGAGATTTGATCTCTGATCCTGGTGTGCAACAAACCATCACCACTACCACTAACCCACAGACATACTACCGCCTGGCGGACGCTAAATGTCTTCCATTATCTAACGCTTGCTTGCAGCCTTAAACCGACCACTGTGACGACGATATACTTCTGGTATTCGCTCGGATTTCTCATCTGTCGCTGCTTTCTCATGCTGTTTGTCGTATCCTCGATCAGCCGAGCCTCGGAACGTCCGCTGGAAACATTGCGTCGCTTTCCCAGCTCAAACTGGAACCTGGATCTAAGGCGCCTTTGTGACGCAGTGGCCACCTCCGAGAATGCCCTGTCCGGCAAGAGGTTCTTCTTCGTCCGAAGACCATTAATACTGGCGGTAAGCTATTCGCGTGGAAGATATCTGATGTTCTGGGCCTAAAGCTTTTTTAAGGCAAACCTCGATAAACCATAGCCTCGCTTATCACTTGACGCAATGATGCAGCGTTGCACAACGGTAAAGTACCGCCGTCATTGCCATTACTTATCGATTGATTCACTGCGCCGGTATTTTTTATTTGTGCGGAAAGCACTTCTGGGCGCAAAGGTAAATTGAACACACTCGTCTTTATCAGTGTGCCGGTCCTTTGGGTACAGAGCAAAACAAGATACGACACTGCTAGATTAACGTCACCATATGCGCGCGGGTATTTTTTTTTATTGTTTCGATAAAGCAGTGTTAAGGCTGTCCCATTTTATTTCGGCATGTATTTATTGGAGCCTCCTACTACACTGTTATTGATTGCATCTCGCTTCCCACAGATGGCCGGTACGATCATCACTTACGAGCTGGTTTTGCTAGATCAGGTGAAGAAAACTCCCGACACGACGAGGGACTGCACATTTTAAATGGATCGCCTTGCAACTGCTTCGCTTCACACCGCGTCAACGCGTCCCCAAGAATTCAAAAATACCCACCCTGCACAAACGTGTGTGCGTTTCGTTTGACGATCGATGATCAAATAGAAATAAACAATTGAAGTACATGTACGTGCTACTAGTTCGACGCTTTTATCGACCGGAAAGAAAGGACCACCAACGGATACGATGCTCAGTGTTCGATCAGCACCTCGTAGTTCTTGATCGGGATCTCGCTGCCACCGTACGGTATGTAGAGCGTCTGGTGGCTTGGATGGATTTTGCCCGGTGTCAAACTGCCCATATAGTGCGCCCGGCCTACGTACAGCGCCTCACCGGTTGACGTGCGCCCGCCAAACACGGCATTCGGCGGTACGCTACCGAATCCGGACGGTACCCAGGACACGTTGCCACCGACCAGCACCTCGTACGAGTGCTTCGGAATTTCCATACCGTTGTGGGACACGTACGCAATCTGCTTCGTCGGCATCACCTTTGCCGGGAGTTGATCACCCTCGTGGTATGCACGGCCAACGTAAATTGGTGAGCTGTCCGAATCGTGTCCCGCCAGGATTGCGCTCGGTGGCATCGGTGCGTGTGCCGAGCAGTGTTGCCAGTTCGCTGCAAAACGAAAACATTTCAGATCAGTTCGGGAACTCGCAGGGGAGTTGGATTTGGCGTTGCATCACACTTACAGCGCTGCTGTCCGACGAGAACTTCATAGGACAGGAAGCTTTGTTCTGCACCGTTGAACGGAATGTAGAGACATCCGTGGGATCGGTGTATCTTGCCCGGGGTCAGGCTGCCCTCGTGATGGGTACGTCCAACGTACAGCTGCTCACCGGTGGTTGTGCTACCGGCCAGAACGGCACCAGCCGGAACGTGTCCATTTCCACTACCGACCCAGGAGAACCCGGTACCCGTAAGGACCTGACGAGAAAGTTTAGATTTAGTGAAACAAATTTCCCTTCATCCGCGCATTACACAACGTACCTCGAAGTGTGTCTTGAAAATTTCCATACCATTGTGCGAAACGTAGGCCGCCTGTTTCGTTGGAATCACCTTTGCCGGCAGCTGATCACCTTCATGGTAAGCCCGGCCGACATAGATCGGCGAACCGTCCTGGTCATTTCCGGCGTGCACCGCTACCGGCGGAATGCCCTGGTGTGCGGTCCATGGAATCCAGTTAAATCCTGCAATTTAATCCGAACCGGGTAAAGATAAGGAAAAACAAAAACGCCCTTCCACACCGTTCCCGGTCTCTATTCGCTGGGAGGGATGATAAAAATCCCCCGTACTGGGTCTCTATTTTCCATGGGGAGGCTTTGCATATTTGTCACCTCTGTTTTTTCCTGTTTTGTTAGCCATTTTGTCGGTGATAAGAAATCAATGGGGCGTTGGTATGACCGATTGCGGCCCGACACCTTTTGCGCAAAAAGATAACGATACCTCGTCCAGTTCATATTTATCACACTCGAGAGTTACGTGACCAGGTACTTGGTGCACTCAGGAATTTTTTTTTTTTGTTTTACTTATTCGGTTTTTCGAAACGGTTTTCGAAACGATAGAAAGTATCACAACATGATTTGCACCGGTTTTCCCCAAACTGTGTTGCACAAACTCCTTGGCAGATTGTTTGAACAGATGATTTAGATCAAAACCAGATTCAAAAACTGATGAACACTCTCAATTTTTAGCACGATAAAAATATGCGTTCACTGCCGCTTACCTGTGTTCATTTTTGCGCCGGAGATGTTAATAAATGCTTTTAGTGCAATAAAATAAACTAATGAATCTTAGCCAACGGAACGGGTTGCTTCACACGCTCGTACGAATGCCAACTGTCTCGGTTGCGCTGCGCTTTTAGACTAACTCTTCGGGGTGGTTTGTTGCTGGACAAGTCAAATAAATACACTACACACTGATAAGAGCGGTCTAATATCGCTGGGTCACTACCACCACTACACACGCGCCATAGACATACACGCACACCGAACCGTGTGGAGAAAACGGTTGCAACTGATCAAACGTTGTTACCAACCTACACATAGCACGCTGTTATCATCTTATCGTTTGGCAAATGATTCATGCAACTGTATGAGACAGGGCGTACTTCACCCTCGAATAGGGTTTAATGATTCATCGCTAATATTGATGTGTAAGCAACCTACCACCAGTGTGTAGGTGCCATTGGCTACAGGTAAGGGAACGGAAATAGTATGACCAGTAAATAAACCCTTTTTCACCCTTTTTCGTAATAAGAGCGGTGCATATTCGGAATGGCAACACTAAAAATTGCGCTCACAAATTCTTCACACTCACTGCCAATGTTCGATTGTAGTGGTTTTATGTCTTATCGGGTGATCGATAATGGACGGAAGTTGGTGGTACTTTAGATGGAATACCTCTGTTTGTTTGTTGGTTAGAAGTGATAGCTTTTTTTAATTTTTTTAACAATGTCTTCTTTTTCTTTTTGTGTTGGAACATTGTTCTTCTTCTTGATGATTGTCTCTAATGCTTTTTAAGCATGATTTAATTGTTCTGCTCTCGAAATCTGCTTTATCAGACAACAATACTTAACTACCGCCAAGTACTACTTTACTGAATGAAATAAATTTTACTTAAAGCAAAATAAGGTTCTTATTTTATTTGGGTTTGTATTTGGATATAAATATTGTTATATATTTATATATTATCAAATTAATTTAAAAAAAGTTATATATATAATTATAAAATTAATTTAACCAATTTTAATTTAATTTAACCAATTAAATTCAAACTTATTTGTACATACCATTAAAATATTCCTTATGCCTATTATAAATTATTAAAAACAAATTTGAAATCTTACAACAACAAAAAAAGTTCGCTCGCGATCGGTACCACGTGCTCGCTCGGCTCTCGGTACGAAGCAGAAACGCCACTTCGGCTTCCATTTGCGGTTTGCTCCAAGGTGGGGGAAACAAGTTCAAGTTCAGCGCAAGTGTCATTTCAAATGGTGAGTGTAGCATTCCGTTAAAAAAAGCGTTAATTTATTGGTTTTTTGTTCTTTTGGATGGTTAACAAATAAAGGTTGATTTTATTCAACTTGTGCGTATTTTTTTTTTTAATTCGGTTTCGTTTTGTTAAAGTTTTATTGTAAATATTACGTTCTAATAAAATAATTCTAGCAATTTGTTTTTCAGATTTCTTTTAGCTGCTATTAAGATTAATCGCTTCTTATGATTCAATTTCAAATATTGAATATTTTTAATCATTTCGCACTGTAATACAATTTAGGTATTTAATAATTGGTTGTGGTATTTAAATCTCTTATCCTCACGTAACATTTCACTCAAACTGACGCATCAGTATTTTTTTTTTATATTTAACTTATTTTCTTCGAACATATGTCCACTTTTATAGAAATATCATCCAATAATTAGATGACTTACTAGTTATCCGAAATCTTTACCTAATTTGAAAGCGTCATTCCACAGCATGATAATCTACTCCAATAAACAAGGTAAAATTAATTACAAGAAGGTTCTAGATTCCATTGCACCAATGCCAACCATTTGCTTTCGTCAAAAAATCAAGGCCTTAAGCCACACTGCACTCAGTACAGGCCCCAATTGAACTTTTGTTTGAAGACAATCCAACATACCAAACAATGCACACGCACGCACACACAACATTACATACGTTTCTCTACTTACAAATCTCCAAAGCAAAAACCAATCACCCCTGCAAAAGCCAACTATTTCATTTATTATCCTTTTAACCACACGGTTGTCCATCGTTCCGCGCCCGTTGCGCATCGTTCCGCAAAGCAAGAAATCTGCTTACCACGATCGATTACTCGATCGAGCAGCACTCATTGGTAAGCAGCACCGTGTGTATGTCGCACAATGTGTAAACATTTTAATTTGCTTCCAACGTGACGTGTGCCGGTCCGGTGGAGTCCACCAACTTCCTGGCGGGGGCTCGGACGAGCGTGCGCCCGTGGACGCGGGCGTGGACAATTAGTGTAATTTTTATCCCTTTCCGAGCGCCCGGTCCGAGATTATGATATCGGCTCGCTCGTCCATCGCTGCCAACCCGGTGACCTCTGAACCTGCTGTGAGCATCTAGGCAGAAGTCACACCTCACGCAGGCACCGAGAAAGAGAGAGAGAGAGAGAACGCCGGTGGTTCAGAATAATTGCTCCGCGTCGGACCGCGTGTGTGTTTCCGTGGAGGTGCGTATATGAAGCACCCGACGCCAGCGCAACATCAGCATTCCGTTCTCGACCGTTGCCGGTGACAGTTGGTGAGCGGTGTTGATCGCCAGTGTGCGCGCGCGCGTCCAAGTTTCGCTGGTACATTTGCTTATCGAAATCGATCCATAGTCAGTAGAATGTTCCGTTTGCTGTGGATAGAAACTAATAATTTATACTGTTTTGAACACTTTATACCACCGTCGTGTACCGGATGTTTGATTTTTGGTTGAGTGAACTTTGCCGAATGATAGAAATGTCAACGTGTGATCAATTAACGATCTAATATTAGACAACCCGCACAAATGGAAAAACCATTAGCGTGAAACTTGAAAACAAACGTGCCAGAAGTGATGTTTTAAAGCAGAATAAGTTAACTAAATAATGGTTTCCCACTTCCCATTCCAACAGTCGAACAGAATTCCAACAGTGTCCTTGAACCTAAGTGTTTAAAATAGTTTCAATTGTAAGACAGCTAACATAACATAGGTAAGTGATTGCAGCAAAAGAAAACGACTCTAAATGTAAGCCACAAACCTATTGTGAACCATATGGTTAAGCGAATTACGCCTTAACGTGACACTTGCTTGGTGTAAAAATCTAATGATTAATGAAGCTGCAAAAACTAGAACAAACAAGCTGGCACGCGGCATCACAGCGGAAGGCATTAATCCAGCACCAACCAGAAACGTCACATCGTGGACATCTTCAAGGTTTCATCAAGCTTTTTTTTTTTATTTCATTGCTCACCAAATCCTTTGCAAAACGCTTTTTAAAAGCTCGCATAATTCATTATCACCGTGCTAGAGACCGATCAGCGGGTTGTGGATCGTGCCCTGTCCGCGTCTTATACCGGCCATACATCAAGCCCCAACTGTGCGTCTTCAATGGCACACAACGTTCTGGGCGGTCGTTTGCCTGCTAATGCGTGGCCCATCCAGACGATGCGTCAAAGTTTAATAGTCACTCCAGAAACAAGTGCTTGCCGAAATTCCACTTCAGACAAGATCATCAGCGCTTCTACTGACGCAACCCGGAGGATATGGGAAGTCGAATTGGTAGAAGATTTCAACGTATTGATAATTCATACTTCATCCATCCGTCGTACAAAGGGAAGCTCAAGAACTCCTAATCCCTTGCGGGGATGACGGCTCTCGTACCAGGTGCTGGTCATCCAATTGCAAAATAGATACCCGCAATAGGCGCCGATGATGACGCCCGGTACCAGAAATAAAGTGGGAAATCAACACACAAAAAATGATTTGCTAAAATTCACGCTTCTACAATTCCTCGCGGTGAAGTGCTTTTTGGCGCTAAGCAAATGTATGTTTTGTGTGTGATTTTTTTTGGATTCCTTATACAAAGTGCAGCGCTGTAGAATTGTGGAATTGCCGCCGAGAAGATAAAAACCTATCTTTCATTCCTAATGTAGCCACTCATTGCTGCGGGACGGGGGGTACTTTAAACTGTGTCGTTTCGTCACTATCGCATTACTTCCGCATTGAGCCACTCCGCTTCACACTGGCCACCCCAAAAACCGTGCCACGCTACCGGGCCTGGTCTTCCTCGGGTCTGATAAAAGCAAACAAGTTCAAGGGCTGCCCCGTACGGTAATGTGGCGAGCAAACGATCACCATCTCGGCGATGCTTGGCAAACGATCAACCTGTCACCGGTTGGTCAAATGACAAAGTTTTCGGGTGGGAGTCACATAATTGACATTGCGCTTGCGCTCCGGTCAATGGTCGTTTAAATGGCTGTGCGTTTGTTATTCCCACGAAACCTCCGGTGACCCTTCGGGACAGGTTACGGTCTCCCTTGTGCACAAACCGGTAGCTTGTTTGCATTGGAACGCCGCGTAACGTACGGTGACGTTTAATGATGGATCTCGGTTTCGATCATGCACCCTGGTTACCTCAGCTAGAGCAGCGACTATGCAACCCGGCAGAAAGCTTCTCTAGGCATTAAAAACGCCGTTCAATTTAGTGTGTCCGGGTGGGCTACAATTAAAACTGCCCTCCGTTCTCTAGGGTTGACGAGGGGGGTACGATTGATTATACGCTTGCGCGGTGTGATTGATTAAAGCACAGGCGAGTGTGTGCGAAACGAGCCCGAAAGGTACTTGCCTGCTAGGGGGAGGGTGTATCAAGCGATCAGGTTATCGGGTGGAGTTCAGCGCGTAATATGGGAGCAAGTGTGAAAAAAAGTCCATCCACGTGGGATAAGATCAATCGATTATTGTACACCAGCATCGTCCGGAGACTTGTGCGAGAATCCTATTATTTTCAGCTAGTAAGAGTGTTACCGTAGACGAAAATGAAGTTTTGAGGTAATGACGGTAGTACAGCGTCACGAACTGATTAGAATATTAGTGTCTTAATTGATCAAACTTAAAATTGACCTAACTTTCAGGGCCCTTTGCTTCCACCAAGGGTCAGCGCCAAGGAAATGGGCTAGACTATTCCTCTTTATGAGCACGACGAACTTACTGTCGTACAGCGGATTAGACTCGCCAGGTTTCGGTGGGCTGGTCACGTCATGAGAATGATACTGGATGACCCAGCTTGTAAATTCCTTTTAAATCGTCCACATGGGCAGAGGTGGCGTGGTAGGCCCAAATTGAGAAGAATTGATGGCGTTGATGCGTTCACCAGAAAGGCCGGGATAATGGATTGGCAGATGAAGGCGCTCGACCGTGAGCAGTTTAGAGGACTAGTGCAGCAAGCCAAGACCGCGAAGCGGTTGTAGCGCCGGATAAGAAGAGGATTGATCAAAGCAAAAGTTTTGCTAGACGGTTGAACTGCAGAAGCATTGATGCAGCGATCACAGCGAGTGCTCAAACTTCTAAACGCAATGGCTATTCAGAGCAAACGTTCAGGTCCATTTTTGTGTCCAAACACCTAACTTTTTCGTTCAAAATGATATAGTTTTTTCATTTTTCATCATAATTTAAAAATTCTTCCCATGGTAAAAGACTGATTCAGTAAAAATCAAAATAAAATCATAAATTTATCTAAACTTCATTAATGGAGCCCGTCCGCCGGTTAGCAGGTTTCCTTCGGAGATGCTCTATAAACTGGTTTTTCAACAATAAACCATAAATTAAATTAAACTCGTGCACTGAATCGGTCAACCAACAAAAGGCAGAAGTTTCTTTTTAGTCGCTTATCGCACCGTACAGAGTTTAATTCTGATGGGCGAGAAAGTTCCTACACTATCATCCTTTATGGCCCACAATTACACCAGAAGGCTATAAAAAGTTAATAACTGATGTAGATGAGATTCGAACCTTGACTATCGGTGTATTAGATCGATCACCGTCCAAAGAGACCCTTCTTCTACCACTGGCAACTATTGATGAAATCCTTACATAAACCAATCAGGACCAGTTTTTTAAGCTTATTCTCTGTTTATTATTGTTTATGGAGTATCATTCATTGAATTAATCATTTTTAGTTTGAATTTAGAGAATGAAACATTCAATCAAATAATTTACGTCAGACTTAGACAATTAAAAAAAAAACTAAAAAACGTCTAAACATTGGAATGTTTAGAAAAAGCTCATTAAATTTGTCAAACACAATCGACCGTGCTGTTCTTAATCATTCACCCAATATTGTTGCTATCAACAGCGCTACGTTCGCAGCACATCATTCCATTGACGTTTCCAATTGACAACGGAATATTTAACACGTGCTTGCTAATTAAATCTGCCAATGAACAAATCTGAACATTTCCGGTAAAGGAATCCGTTTCCTCGTACCATCACAGCGTGGTGCAACACAATTACTCAATTGAATGCGCACAACTCAGTCCGTTTTTTTTGTGTATGTGCAAAATATACTGTTACAACATGAAATGGCGTTATTTTGCATACCAGACCGAGAACACACGAGATGACACGGGTTTATTACTTTCACCTTGACCGTGCCACGCAATTATTCGTGAGTACAGGTTAGTTTTTGGTTGTTTTTTTTGTTTTGCTCCCCTCTTGTTGTAATTAATCTATAAATACTGATCTACTACACTGATGCGGTTGCGTCTTGAAGCGACTTCATGCAGCGATAAGTGCAGCACGGTTGCCATTTACAGATCTCACACACCGGAAGCATGAACCGTCTTCACACTACCGGCACTTTCGGTGGGTAAACATTTGAATAGCAGCAGGAATTAACCGATTCGGTAATGGCGGTTGTTATGATTGGTCACTGTCAAGGTTTCGTCATAAAAGTTTTTCCCCCTCCGAAAAACGAGCCTCGTTCACGAAACGATCCCTTTCGGTGGAGATCGCAAGATCAGCAGTGTATTTTGGGCAATGTGTTTTTATTACTGTTACATAAAATTCCTAACCAAAGCACAACAGCGCTGTTGGTAAAGCTTCCCGCTTTGTGCCGTGGCCAAGGCCAAGGAAGTGTCCGCTTCTAAAACGGTGGACCGGACGATCGGTAGATCGATAGGCGAAATTATTTCACAGCCTTGAGCTACGGCCCGAGCGGCCATTAGTGTGTGGTGCACAGTGTCGTAAAGTGTCGTCCCAGTCGGTGGCGTGTGGCTGTTGTTATCTGCTCGCCCAGCTCGGAAGCACCGTTTTACTGGTGTAACGGAGTCCACACGAGCAGTAATTACGCTCCGAATGGATCAGTTGCCGTGTTGCTCGTGTCGTGCGCCGGATCGTTCAAGATCACCGGGTGCAGACAGATGTGCCTGCAAGGAGGCTCTCTGTAGCGTGTTATCCCACGAGTAGCTGTACTGTGCAATAATGCATCACACCAATAATTATGTACTTTTCTCCACACTCTGTTTGTACACATGTACTCACGGTCAAGGTCGAGGTTCGTTCGACTCCGGGACGGATGGCTGCAGCTAAAGAAGTTCAGAGATGTTTAATTAGTATTCGTTCTGATCAGATCAATTTTAAGCTCCACCAACATTATACAATTTTCTACCAAACAGGTTTAACAAATATTTTCTGAACCGAACGGCATTAGAATGGAATGGACAAGGGACAACGCGATTGAAATGTTTAAAAATTGAATAATTTTTTCTGGTTTGACGTCAATTTGGAAAATATTTTTCTGCTTACGTCAAACGCACCGAATCGACCAACCAATGGATTCATTGAATCAAACGACACATAATACGAAAACATGTTTCAGTTCGCCATCGGAATGCCATTTAGAACTGATTGTGTTAATTATGGTGTAATATATGATAGCTAAAAATAAAAACAAACCATACCACAGTTTATACGATAAGTGCCTAATTTATGCTAATGTATGCGAAAAGATGCTTCAAAAAGGTCATTTAAATTAAAGTTGAACATCCATTTTAAATCACACAGATGGTTAGATGGTAAAATAATTTTATAGTAAACAAACTGTATTTCTCACACCTGTGACGTCAAGTGCAGCACATCTTGGGGCAGTTCTTTTAGTATAAATCGCTATGTTTATGACCAAACAAACGCCACAGGAGGAATTCCCCTTTTCCCTTTCTATATTCCACTGCCGAACTCTCGTCCCCATCAGCCCAATGATGGCGCTTAGCTGGAATTATCCTCACCACACCGCCGCAGAGTAGCGGAATCGCTCTTCGACACGTTCCTAAACCAGCACGAGCGGCCGGCCGAATTGACGTGACGTCGCCTAGAGTGTGGTGTTTTATGTATGCAAAAGCAACACGGCATCATTCGCAAAGCCTGGAACGATTAAATTTGCATCAACCAAGCGCGACGAGGCTGGGAGGCACGTTCTCAGCATCATCCCGGTACGCCACGGTGTCTCATGATTTATGGGCGGAAGCGAGCAGACATTCGCCGAGTGTCCTCACGCCTGTGCGATTTATAAGTGTGTGAGAGAGAGAGAGAGAACGTGGTGGAGAGCTATAGTGTGGTAAGATTCGTTTAACATTCACCGACCGAGTTTGAGGCCGGACAGTAAATCCCATAACTGCGTATTCTATCAGAAGATCCCGACCTAGCGGATTTGTCTAGCGAAGGCAATATTTCCGGCACTTTGTACTCCCCCCCCCCCGTAAAACATCCACACAACTATTGTCCCAATAGTGGTTGTGCGTTGCCCAACAAACAGCGAGTAGATTTATGCGACACTCGGAACATCCACCACAAACACACCAAACATAGGCCGATAAAAGGGTGGTCCCTTCTGGCCAAGAAGGAAAGAAAATGGTGAAAAGCGAGACTGTTCAGCAAACTCGCTCAAACACACATGCACGCACGCAGAAGGATCGTGACGTAAATGGGACCAATTATCAGCCACCCTGCATGGGGCGGGGGGGGGGGGGGGGGGGGTTGGGTTGTAAACAATGGAGAACCAGCCTTGCATCATGGGTTGCAGTCGGAGGTGCCCACATTGCCGGTGCATCACCGACATCGTTGCACACGTACACCTTGACGGGTCCGGTTTCAGCTCGATATGGGTTGATCAGAGAATGTAGTTCAAAGTCAACGACTTGATAAGCACTTGGAATATTCTGATGCAGTGTTCTGAAGAAATTGTTCACATTTATTTGGTTAAAAAAAACTTCTTTTAATGAAATTAATATTAATTAGTCCCATCTTGGGGAAGGGTTTTCAATTTAGTACTGCTAGACACTTAGACATTCCCTGAGAGTCTTCAGGTTGGAATTCCACATAAAACACACCTGTCCCTACCCTGGCAAGCACGGATCATTCAACGGTCGCTACGGTGATTGCATTTAATGCCTAGACCCTGATCTTACCGCGTGCAAACAAACCGAACAAACCGAAACAAACTGAACAAACCGTGACCAGTAAATAAATGCTAGTGAAGCAGTGTCTCGCTACATCACAAACAAGCTGAATCGATTAGAAACCTCCACTAAATCACCGCACCAGTGTTTGACGCGATACGGTCGAGAACGGTTAAGGTTTAGGTTCTCGCGTGTACGGATCCACCAGAACGCACTAGGTAGCTACTAAGTACGCACTTTAAACATACAAAAGCAAACCAATTTACCCTATTTGGTAATAAAATGATAAAAAAGCGGGTAGAGCACCACAGAAAGAAGGGTCTTCCATGGTAGCAGCATCAATTACGCTCCGCCGTGCCCTGTGCGTGTGATAAGTGGTCAAATATTTGTCTTGTGATTATATTGCTGACACCGGTGCATTAAGGAAGAGTGCTGGAAGCGACAACATTCGAGAAACAAGGGCGTCTAAAGAGCCACACGCCTGCTTAATGAACGCGCGCAACGACGCGTAATCAATTCATCATCACGCCAATCAGACACACACACACACACGTGCGGACAACCGCACCGTGCGTTAATAAACTTACACCGCGCTTAAAAGAAATGGGCATCCACCAAGCGGGAGAAGAAACAACAACAACAAAAAATGCAACCGTAGCCGGTTCTCGGGGTTCGTCGCTCAAGGTTTGAGGTTGAGACCGATTAATGTCGACCGAGAGTCAAAAGGTGAAGCGATGATCGCTTCTGCCCCACACCCCTACCCGTCCCCCCTTATGGGGCTAATGAACTGTTACCACCCCTGGGGGCGGCAAGAAGTTGTATGTCCATGCCGGAAATAGTACTTTCCCGTTTCCGTCTCACCGTCGATTCGCGACTGAATTGCACTGCCAGTGAAATGTTAATCCTTCGTAGGGAGTGTGGATTTACATGTGGATGGGACTTTTTTGCTGTTTTCTATATGCTTCTTCATCGTTCGGTGGGTTTTTTGTTGCCTGAGCCCTTTTGCGATTACACCGATGACTCGATAGGGATGGGCAAGCTACTGGAGCTTTTCTTAACTTATTCCTTTAACTAAAGTTTTTTTTGCATCTTATATTGTCAGTTAAAGAACTCCTTGAACAAAAAGATCGACAACTGAACAATACGTAATTGGAGAAGATCGATAGCGTAGCATCCACACTCCAATTGCATGATCTTGTGCCTTGACGTCCGATCTTGTCCTTCGGATTAGGCTTATCAGACTTAGACCCTCCAGCAATAAGGCTTAACTATTTCGAAAAGATGATAGTTATCGAATCCCTTAAGAAATCCAGTATGATAAATATGATCGTTTAACCAAGATCTTTATGCGCAAACAACAAGATCAATCGGCCAAATATGGCTAGGAGCTATATACGTTATACCTACAGCAGATTATTGCATGAAATACATGAATAATAGTATGGTCATAAGTTGAAATCCAATAAACCATGCCCTTCTGCAGTACGAGCGCATGATGCTATCGCGTCCTTCAGGAAGAAGCGCCCAAACAGTTATTCCGAGAATCCGGTCGCTGTCACCGGAGATGCCTTCGATGCGTAGTTGCCTGCCACCCGGCGAGGCTCGGTACTTTCTTGGACATCGTCCACCGCGTTCTAGTGCACGCGATGGAATGTGTGTGTGTGTGTGTACGCATTTATCAATTCCATTCGGAGACAACGCAGACAGGAAGATCCAGGACAGGAGATACTACTTTACGGCAGCAATTGGTCGTATGAAGAAATGGGCTCCAAACACCACGCACCGAACACAACTGGCTCTGGTGATTCCCGCGAGTTCAATATGCTTCATGGGGTCATCTGCAGGCAGTGCGTGAAATCACGATCATTCCCCATTTTGGTGGCATTGAACTTCGCACCACCGGATAACCTTAGCCAGAAGCCCCGTAGCCAATTGTTTATTGTGCAGTGGGAAGAAGCGTCTAGACTTCTCCGAACTATCTTTCACGCAAAGAGGGGAAAGCTTTTCGAACAAAACGGCTCAAGCGAGTATGAACAAAACGATGCGTGATCGATTAGAATAGATAAGGCACACCCATGACTAGGTAGTAGAAAAAATGGTCGGTCACAGACTAGTTGAACGTACTGCTTGTGTCGGTACCGCTGTTGGACATTCCGAATTTACCATTCCGGTGGTGTAGATTGTTCGACTAGGCGGCATGATGGGAATTAATTTGTGCCAAGCGTGTGGTTACCACTACCGATTAAAAGCAGTGCAAGCGTTTGGTTCATCGCGCCGGTCATCGTATCGGGACCAGCAGCATCTTGTGTGCTGTCTGATGGGCTTGGCCGGTGTGTCATTGTACAGCTGACGATGGCAACCCGTAGTATCGTGTCTACGCTAGTCGTAAACCAACGGTGGAATATTTCAAGCCAATTCAAGGTAAAACTGTATTATTTAGATGCGGTTCGTTGAAGTTTTGCGTGTTGTCGCGGTACAAATCGAAATCAGCGGATAAGTGTTAGAACACTTTAAAGAAATAAAGACTTGCGTGCTGGTTCACGAATAAAGACCGGTCGCACCATCTTTATACAGTTTTTTCACTTATCTCATAGATTGCCAATAACTTTATTTGAGATTGTGAGAAACCATAAAATGGTTTAAGATTTTTCGTGACCTTGGTGATGAAGTGTCACCTCCATTTCACCCTCTAAACTTTTGGATTAGATCCTTGCCCTTAAAGCACTGTCCTTCGCATCTGGTGAACTAGTTTTGGCTAACTTTGGTATGTTGTTTAATTAACCATTCATAACGAAATTTTCCTTCAGAATCTTTAGCGGGAGTTGGGAGATTACCTTCCTTGCTCCTTGATTCCTTGAGGAGATTTCTTGCTAAAGTTCTTGACTGACACTTACAAAGCCCATCTTGTTCAGATCCTTCTTGTTCCAAATTGATTCCACCTCCAAGGGGAACAATTTTCGATTCTAATGCTCTTCGCGATAACCTCTGTTGTCACTTTGGTCTTTCTCTGGCCTATGGTATAAACACCACATCGACCATATTTGCTAGATACGCAGTGCCTCACTATGTAAATCTTCATAGCTTTAAGGTGACAGAGCTGCAGTTTGCACAAAACTTCGAAAGTTTCCTAAAAACAGTGTCATATTGATACCATACGAAGTCAAAGTTTGACTGTGGACAATAAAATAAAGCTACTAAAGAAAAAAACAATGCAGGGTTTTCCAATAGGTAATCGAAAAATCAATTAAAGCAATCCATTTTCTGCCTTCTTTTGTACGAAAGTGGAAAAATCCCGAAGAAGCTTCAAATTCATACCCAGTAGCTGGCTAAGTAAAGTTGTACGAGAAGTGGTTAGAATTGATCCAACAATATCAATAACTTATTTTAAAATAAAAGAAAAATGATAACAATAAGAATTTAAAAAAAAATATAATAGCATAAAAATTATCTGTTGAGGAATGATGATTACGATTAGTGGTAGAATGGACGACTAAAACAAACAATGCATAGGTAAAACAATCTATTTCTTAGAACAGTACGGAACGGAAGTACGGAAGGAGAAAAGAAGAACCTCCTTTTATTCATTTGTTAAATTATCTCCTTTCTTACCATCTTCTGAGATTTAAAAAATAATTCCTCTGCATGTCCAATCGACATTTTCCCTTCCAATTATCAGAATCTGTTGATGATATAATTTTGTATTTTCCTTAAAAGAATTTTTAATGTGATTTTTCCATACTGTGGAATTAAAAAAAAAGTTATTAAAATGTATTTTTCTTATATTTGAGCATTTTGATAAAATTTGATAATGATTGTTGAGCTGAAAAAAATAAAATGATTTTAGAGCATTTTGATAAAATGCCCATAAGGTGAACAGAATTGATTATTGGTTGAAAATGTCCCTAGTAAACGAATGGCAAAGAGATATCCTTAATGACATGCAGATATCTAACATATTTTAGTTTGCGTTTGTACAATCCTATTTAATTTCTACTTTAATTTGCTTTATCGCCTTCTCTTTGTTTAAAACAATCATCTAATTTGAAACCTAACCCAGCCCATTACGGTACCGCTCCGGTCGTTTAATGATCATTCCGCAACAGATGGTTCGTTCACCAGTTCTGACCGAAATTCGTTCTCCGTTCTCCGTGTTTATCGTGATCTTGTTTGGTTTTTCGGTGATGCAGTGCCGTTTCAAGGTTAAAAATCAAGTTGTCAGTAGTAGTTTCGCTTTCGGGTTGCGGTACTTCAGTGTCCGGCACGCACCGCGCCGTCTGGCGCACTCAAAAACCAACGGCTTATTATGATAATTTATGCGAGATCAAATTTACAGTTCGTCGCTACACGCGGTCCGCCTGTGACCACCAATTATGATTGACAGCGGTGGCGCTCAGTTACCGGAAAAGAGTTTAAAGAATACATCAAACGATATCGATGAAATATATTATGATTAAAGAGAAACGATCAAACGGGAAACGCGTTAGAAATAAGTTTGATTTGGTCTGATTTAGGGCAGCTTTAAACACTCACTTCACACCATTTCGCTTGGTTTAATTTTACAACTGAAAATCTAGCACTGCCACACACCATTCCAAGCACACATTTGCCCCACGCACCTAACCGCACCGCAACCGTCATGGCACCGGCAAGGACACTCACGCTTTCACTCTGCGGTACGGCTGCAACGCTGACGCTGCTAGCATTCTCGACCACGATCGGGCCGGCCGATGGGCAGGCACTCATAACACCGCTCGATTCGCCCCTGCTCGCGAGCAAATACCGTGGGCTGCGCGAGATCATGTTCAACTTTATCGGCCAAACGGGCAACAACAAGAACAAGTTCCTGGTTAATCTTAAAAAGGGGGTAAGTAACGCCGCGTCTAGCGTGTTATTGTCTGTTTAATCCTGGTCGATTCACCATTCACCGTTTTGGTTTCCCTCCCTACTATTGGCTCGCGGTGCAGAAAATCCAAAAACAGTTCGGCCCAGACGAACCATTCTTCTGCAACACGACCGGCATGCGGAGTGCGACTGTGCCGACTTCCGTGGACAAATTGCGACCCGGCGATATCGATGTTGTTGGGGCGATTGGTGACTCCCTGACGGCGGGTAATGGGGCGATGGCAACTAACATTCTGGAGGTGTTGATCGAGAACAAGGGCCTGTCGTGGAGTATTGGTGGGCAGGGAACTTGGCGACAGTTTCTCACACTGCCGAACATACTGAAGGAGTTCAATCCGAAGTTGTACGGATACCCAACGAAGGACGGTCTATCGACGCGGAAGTCATCGCTGTAAGATATAATAAGCAAAAAAAGGTAAACATTAGCAATCAGTTGCAGTAATACGCACAATTCTTCTCCTTCTAGGTTTAATGCGGCCGAAGGTGGTGCCATGTCGCAGGACATTCCCTACCAGGCACGGAATCTCGTCAAACGAATGCTTTCCGATCGGAACGTAGACATCGCGAACCATTGGAAGATGATCACGCTCATGATCGGTGGTAATGATTTCTGTGCCGAAATTTGCTACATGGCCACACCGGAAAAGATACTGCAGTACCACGAGAAAAACATCCTCAGCGCCCTGCGCACCTTCCGAGATTATCTACCCCGTACCTTCGTCAATCTGGCCGCAAGCCCGAGTAAGTATGCGAACGCGGTCCTTCTAGAGCGGCAATATCGCTGAAGCGCACTTCTCACCACTTCTTCCAGAGGTTGACATCTTGGCACGGTTCAAGAACAAACCGCAAGAATGCGTTTCCATGCACGTCGTCGAGTGTCCGTGCCTGTTGGCCACACGGTTCCGCAAGCAGCGCCAACGGTATGTGAAGCTGATCGAGGACTGGAACATGCTGCAGATGGACATAGTGGCGCGGGAAGAGTTCCGCACCCGGCCCGATTTTGCCGTCGTTTATCAGCCGTTCACCATGAACCTTACCTTCCCGGAGACACCGAACGGTGATACGGACTTCACGTACATGTCGCTGGACTGCTTTCATCTCAGCCAGAAAGGGTACGCCTTGGCCTCGAACGCACTGTGGAATAATATGCTCGAACCGGTTGGGGGTAAATCGATGAACTGGGAGAGAGAATTCACGCTGTTCAAGTGTCCTAGTGCGGACGTGCCATTTCTGCGTACGCCCGGCAATAGCTAAGGACAACGGGTACTGCACCGCACCTGGAGGAAAGCGCACCTTATCTAAATGTGATATTAAATCTATACACACACGTACACGTGGTCGGAATGGGTGGATTGGACAGGAGATTAAGACTATCAATGCACCAATCGATTTCTAGATCATCTCGCTATTAATTGTAGGTTCTTAAGATATGCGTAACGGATAGGACACTGCCACCATTAACCCTGTACACGTATTTGCTGTAATTCACGCGGTACCCTTCATCATACGTACTCATTACCATCCACAGGAACACAGAAACATCTCATTTAAAAATAAGATTTTATTACTTAATTTACCGATGGTGGTGTGATTGCCCAAGTTCTTCTCAGCTGCAAAACATCCGAAAACGCTATGACGACTTTCGGAAGAAATTCTTTGTGATTGTAAAATAAAACGCAAGACATGATCATTTGTTTAAAACAAGCAGAAAGCTTTATTGGTTAGTAATGGCGACGCGTGTAATTTTTTTTAAACACACCCATTGATAGATATGTTCGTACATTAGAACTAAAACATCGCTTTCTGTTTGCGATATGGATAATGCTTTGTGTTAGTAAACCATGTTTGGAATAGTGTGACGCTTCTTCATATAAATCGTCCTTGTTCCGCATCGTGCGGGCTAGTTTGTAGTTAAAACCAATCGCTTTTTGATTGCGACATCAATAATCAAGTAATGTGTTGATAAAACGTTAAAGTACAATATGAAGATTATTTATCTGTCGTCCTTGTGCCGCATGGCAAGCGCCAGTGACTCTTAGCGATACTATAAAAGCTCGGGTTCATTTCACAACCGATTTCAAAACGGAATTCACTGTTCCAACAGAAGCAACGCGAGGACGTGTCTCGACTGCCACTGTCTGAAAGTTTCCTTTACGTTCTTCGTAGACGATCTTCGTGGCGACCGAAATCGGTTGGATGATTTTGAGCTGATTCCCTATAACTAACAGCAAACATCATTCATGTAAGTAATTATGAGTAAGATAAACATAAAACAACGTAAAACGCATTTTTCCAATGCAGAATGGAAGTTCTACCATTGTCCCTGTCGCTACTGCTATTATTGAACACCAATGACGCTACGATCGCTCAGGAGGAAGTGTCCTTTCTCGATGATCCTCCATTTATAACGCTCTATCGGAAGATACACAACTTTCTGTTTGACAATGTCGGTCCAATTTCGGACCGATTAAATCAGGCTCGCTCGCAAGGGGTATGTCAATCTACGAACATTTCTACCGACAAGATCTTGCCATGCTCGAATTGCCCTCCTAATCATTCGCCTTCCTATTCCTGATACAGAAAGTACAATCTCCCGTACCATCTGAGCAAGTTTTTCCCTGTCCTACGGAAGGCATGCGGAGCTCCAAAGTTCCTATCTCGGTTCACGAACTACGTCCTGGAGACATCGACGTGATAGCAGCTCTCGGTGATTCGCTAACCGCCGGCACGGGAGTGCTGGCAACCGGAATTCTCGAGCTGATCATCGAGAATCGAGGCCTGTCGTGGTGCATCGGAGGACAGGGTACCTGGCGTCAATATCTAACTCTACCGAACATACTGAAGGTGTTCAATCCGAACCTGAATGGTTATGTCGTTGCCGACAGTCTATCCATCGACAGGGAGTCAAGGTAGTTGAATGCACTGGTTTCCTACTTGCGAAATAGTCCCTTCTATACTGTTTTCTTAATTTTGATTTCTGGGCCACAGATTTGACGTGGCCGAAATAGGCGGCATGAGTCAGGATCTGCCGCACCAAGCGAGAAATCTCATCAAACGTATGCAGTCGGATCGAACGGTCGATATCAAAAATCATTGGAAGCTGATAACTATTCTCATCGGACATAATGATTTCTGTAGCCGCATCTGCTACCTGCCCAAGCCCGAGAAAGCACTCTACCAACATGAGCAAAATTTGCTGGAAACCTTGAGACTACTTCGCAAGTATCTGCCGAGAACTATGGTTAATATTGTGGCAACAATCAGTAAGCATGTGATTCATAACATATATGTTGGAAAACAAATAATATTGAAAGAATCTCCCTCTTCTCTTTCCGTTTCCGTTCATCTTCCCTTCAACTGCATGCAGATGTTAGCATCTTGAGAACGTTCATCCCGAAGCCAGCGTCGTGCGTTACCACCCATTCGTTCGAGTGTTCCTGTGTGTTTGGAGCACGGTTTGAGTCCTTCCAACCGCGGCTGGAGCGTATCATGAAGCAGTGGAACCGAGTACAGCAGACCGTCGCCGAGCGGGACGAGTTCTCCAGTGACTCCGATTTCGTCGTTAACTATCAACCATTTCCGGAGCATCTGACGCTGCCTACGCTCCAGAACGGTGACACCGATGCAGGCATCGCCTCGGTCGATTGTTTCCATTTCAGCCAACGGGGACACGCGATCGCGGCGAACAGCTACTGGAACAATCTGATCGATCTCGTGGGCAATAAGTCGGAGCTGGTGCACAGGGAGTTTGAACGTTTCAACTGTCCGATGAAGGGAAGACCGTTTCTTGCGACGAGTAAGAACAGTTTAGGACGGTTCTGAAAGTAGACAAACATACCAGATTGTTACAACCATGAAGAGTGATTGGGACAACGCATCGTAGAAGAATTATTTGTTATTGTTACGTCATGCTTCTTCTAAGTAGAAAATAAATTTCAAGAAAAAAATAATCGAGCCCCGAATGGGGGAAACATCACCGAACCCCAAATGTAGAAAAACACACGTAGTGCACAGACGCACAGAGATGTGGAGCACATTTTCTATGCGATCAGCAAATTTTGTGCTCGGGCCGACCCGACCCTGCCACACATCACACACCGGAAGCAGGCACGTGAACAATTTCAGACAAAGAAAAATACTGGCGACATCGACGCGCCGGAAAACTAAACCATCCAGAAACGGTCGCTTTATTTTACGACGATAAGCGAAGGGATTCGATCCGGTCGTACGATCGCAGACAGGAAAGCCATTTGCGGCGCGAACCCTTCACAGCAACTCGACGCCAGCGGTCCCGATTCTCGCACAATGGCGACAATCTGGTAAATGATGCAACGTCACGTACAGTGGAATGCGATGACGACATCCGTTCGACTAGCGTAACGAAACTTTGGAACCTTCTGCGATTGCCATTTTTATTGGAATGCTTATGTTAGCTGGTGGCTAGAATTCGAACAATCTTCGACATGGACTAGAATTGAACTAAGCTTAAGCTAATGAATGAACCTTCAATTAAAAATGTTCCTGCAATCCCCTGGTCGACCAACGTCCAATTTGGTCATCACCATCCAATGTGGTCTCAATACCAGGTAGCGCGGATGCGGAATCAGAAACACTTGACACCTGCGGATGCAAACATTTAATATCGCACAGGAACTGCGAGTGTTCCGGACGGAAACCCTCAACAGGAGTAAAGCCACGAAGAAAGCATGTAAACCAGCGTTGCAAAGCCAAAGAAGAGATTATGACAAAAAGGACCCCTGGCAATTGTTTTTCTAAAGTTCATAAAACTCCACAAATCGTGAAGTCACTTACCTCCTCCCGGCTGGTCATCGTTATAATCATGAACGACCAAAGGATCTTCGTTTGTCGGTGGGACCTGATTCGGTGATTGTGGTGGTTCACGCCCCTCGGTATGATAGCGTCTTCCGGGATCTGTCAGCGTTTCATTGACAATCCAATACACCTCGGCTTGTTCTTGCAAGGCAAAATTTGGATACAATCTCCATTGCGGTGCCGTCTGACGTTGGACCGGGTGGATTGTAATATCCACCGCTGGAACTGTACCTGTACGTGGTGTAGCTGGAATACTACCAGCCGATGCAACAGAACCACAACGTGGTGTAGCTGGAATATCGCCAGCCGGTGCAGCAGAACCCGAGCGTGGAATTGCTGGAATATTGCCAGCCGATGTAACAGAACCACAATGTGGAGTAGCTGGAATATCGCCAGCCGGTCGTACAGAACCCGAACGTGGAGCAGCCGGAATATCGCCAACCGGTCGTACAGAACCCGAACGTGGGGCAGCCGGAATATCGCCAGCCGGTCGTACAGAACCCGAACGTTGAGTAGCTGGAATATTACCTGCCGGTGCAACAGAACCACAACGTGGTGTAGCTGTAATATCGCCAGCCGGTCGTACAGAACCCGAACGTGGAGTAGCTGGAACATTGCCAGCCGGGGCTCCGAAACCCGAGCGTGCAGCAACTGCCGTCCGCTGTTTTGCACCAACCCCTGGTGTAAGTACCGTAGCTTGGCCTTTTCCACTGTTAACGCAGGCAGTACATGCCCGGCCTGTAGCTGGTGCGCTTGAAACGTCTAACCAGTAGATAGTCGGATTTCGGCGGGAACGTACTAGACGTACCTGGGGCTGGCCGCCCGATGCCACCAACAGGGTTCCTCGAGCGTTTGAACGGCGGTGCGATCTGACATTACGGTGCCGTCCTCCATGGGTACGGTAGTTATCATCTGCATGGGTCAATCCCTGCAAATGTCGACCAACCAGCTCCAACCAACAGCTCGCTTCAGCATGCCGATTTTGCTCTCGCAACTCTCTTACATAACGACACAACGGACAAAGGACATCATTGAGGTTCAGAATATCCTTAGCACTTTGTTGGTCACGAGGGTTTTGCGCCATTTTCGAACAAATTACACGTTTTCGCTGAAAGTTTATGATTTTTGGCCGGAATACCAATGATTTCTTGAAGTTATTTTGGTGAAATACACTTTCACACACCTTAACGGAAGGCTCACTGTATTGGAGAGTTCACTTCACTGGAGCACTGCGTTCGACGACTGGCACTTCGATAACGCGACAGAGCTCTTGCGATTCAACTGATCGTTCTGCGCCTTCCGAACCGAATGGTACCAAAGCACAGGGTGACCCGAATGTCAACTAGCGGTTGTCATCCGCCATTCAGCAGCCGCTGTCACAATGCCGCGACTGACTGACTGATGTTCACCGTGAACCTTACCTTCCCGGAGACACAGAACGGTGATGTAGACTTCACGTACATGTCGCGACTTCACGTACATGTTTCATCTCAGCCAGAAAGGGTACGCCTTGGCCTCGAACGCACTGTGGAATAATATGCTTGAACCGGTTGGGGGTAAATCGATGAACTGGGAGAGAGAATTCTCGTTGTTCAAGTGTCCTAGTGCGGACGTGCCATTTCTGCGTACGCCCGGCAATAGCTAAGGACAACGGGTACTGCACCGCACCTGGAGGAAAGCGCACCTTATCTAAATGTGATATTAAATCTATACACACACTTACACGTGGTCGGAACGGGTTGATTGGACAGGAGATTAAGGCTATCAATGCACCAATCGATTTATAGATCATCTCGCTACTCGTTGTAGGTTCTTAAGATATGCGTAACGGATAGGATCCTTCATCATACGTTCTCATGCATGTACATCCACAGGAACATCTCAAAAAAATAAGATTTTTATACAGTCTGTTC
Source organism: Anopheles marshallii (assembly GCF_943734725.1). Lineage (NCBI taxonomy): Eukaryota > Metazoa > Arthropoda > Insecta > Diptera > Culicidae > Anopheles > Anopheles marshallii. Next base: position 54,478,010 of record NC_071327.1, read on the forward strand.
ACGCAAAATAACACCGCAAGCAGGAAGTTGACAGTTGACGATCGCTTTCGTTTAGTTTCGTCAACTGTCGGAAAGTGAGCGCCAGGGGCACTCAAAAAACAAAATTTATAAATACGGGTGCCACGAAATAAAACATCCTCTCTTTTTCTACACTACATCAGCTGCAAGTCCGGTAAGTATTACAACACAAGAAAATAATCCGAAATCTGTAAATCCGTTCACAGTCTTTTCCGAGTTACGCGAATAATGCGTGCCAGAGATATTCGCGTAACTCGAATTCTCTTTATAATATCGTTTATAGTTGGTATTCAATGACCAATTTCTTCTTTTCTCATTATAAAGCACACTAATAATTGATATTTTTATGTTTATTTCGTCAAATAGAGTACATTTTTATCAAAACTAATATTTTTAATATCAAAATGTAACGTAGTTTAGAGCAAATTTGAAATTTGACAAATACAAACTTCAATTCAATTACAATTACATTACAATTCAATTACACAAATTGTCTAAATTTTGGGATTCGCGTATCTCGAATTCGCGTAACTCGTAAAAAGATTGTACTTAATTTAACGATGGTGGTGTGTTGTCCCAAGTATTTCTCAGCTGCCCAGGATGTTTACATCCGAAAACGATATGACGACTTTTGGAAGAAATTCTTTGTGATTGTTCAATAAAACGCAAGACATAATCATTTGTTTAAAACAAGCAGAAAGCTTTATTGGTTAGTAATGGCGACGCGTGTAATTTTTTTTAAACATACCCATTGATAGATATGTTCGTACATTAGAACTAAAACATCGCTTTCTGTTTGCGATATGGATAATGCTTTGTGTTAGTAAACCATGTTTGGAATAGTGTGACGCTTCTTCATATAAATCGTCCTTGTTCCGCATCGTGCGGGTTCGTTTGTAGTTAAAACCAATCGCTTTTTGATTGCGACATCAATAATCAAGTAATGTGTTGATAAAACGTTAAAGTACAATATGATTATTTATCTGTCGTCCTTGTGCCGCATGGCAAGCGCAAGTGACTCTTAGCGATACTATAAAAGCTCGGGTTCATTTCACAACCGATTTCAAAACGGAATTCACTGTTCCAACAGAAGCAACGCGAGGACGTGTCTCGACTGCCACTGTCTGAAAGTTTCCTTTACGTTCTTCGTAGACGATCTTCGTGGCGACCGAAATCGGTTGGATGATTTTGAGCTGATTCCTTATAACTAACAGCAAACATCATTCATGTAAGTAATTGTGAGTAAGATAAACATAAAACAACGTAAAACGCATTTTTCCAATGCAGAATGGAAGTTCTACCATTGTCCCTGTCGCTACTGCTATTATTGAACACCAATGACGCTACGATCGCTCAGGAGGAAGTGTCCTTTCTCGATGATCCTCCATTTATAACGCTCTATCGGAAGATACACAACTTTCTGTTTGACAATGTCGGTCCAATTTCGGACCGATTAAATCAGGCTCGCTCGCAAGGGGTATGTCAATCTACGAACATTTCTACCGACAAGATCTTGCCATGCTCGAATTTCCCTCCTAATCATTCGCCTTCCTATTCCTGATACAGAAAGTACAATCTCCCGTACCATCTGAGCAAGCTTTTCCCTGTCCTACGGAAGGCATGCGTAGCTCCAAAGTTCCTATCTCGGTTCACGAGCTACGTCCTGGAGACATCGACGTGATAGCGGCTCTCGGTGATTCGCTAACCGCCGGCACCGGAGTGCTGGCAACTGGAATTCTCGAGCTGATCATCGAGAATCGAGGCCTGTCGTGGTGCATCGGAGGACAGGGTACCTGGCGTCAATATCTAACTCTACCGAACATACTGAAGGTGTTCAATCCGAACCTGAATGGTTATGTCGTTGGCGACAGTCTATCCATCGACAGGGAGTCAAGGTAGTTGAATGCACTGGTTTCCTACTTGCAAAATAGTCCCTTCTATACTGTTTTCTTAATTTTGATTTCTGGGCCACAGATTTGACGTGGCCGAAATAGGCGGCATGAGTCAGGATCTGCCGCACCAAGCGAGAAATCTCATCAAACGTATGCAGTCGGATCGAACGGTCGATATCAAAAATCATTGGAAGCTGATAACTATTCTCATCGGACATAATGATTTCTGTAGCCGCATCTGCTACCTGCCCAAGCCCGAGAAAGCACTCTACCAACATGAGCAAAATTTGCTGGAAACCTTGAGACTACTTCGCAAGTATCTGCCGAGAACTATGGTTAATATTGTGGCAACAATCAGTAAGCATGCGATTAATAGCATATATGTTGGAAAACAAATAATATTGAAAGAATCTCCCTCTTCTCTTTCCGTTTCCGTTCATCTTCCCTTCAACTGCATGCAGATGTTAGCATCTTGAGAACGTTCATCCCGAAGCCAGCGTCGTGCGTTACCACTCATTCGTTCGAGTGTTCCTGTGTGTTTGGAGCACGGTTTGAGTCCTTCCAACCGCGGCTGGAGCGTATCATGAAGCAGTGGAACCGAGTACAGCAGACCGTCGCCGAGCGGGACGAGTTCTCCAGTGACTCCGATTTCGTCGTTAACTATCAACCATTTCCGGAGCATCTGACGCTGCCTACGCTCCAGAACGGTGACACCGATGCAGGCATCGCCTCGGTCGATTGTTTCCATTTCAGCCAACGGGGACACGCGATCGCGGCGAACAGCTACTGGAACAATCTGATCGATCTCGTGGGCAATAAGTCGGAGCTGGTGCACAGGGAGTTTGAACGTTTCAACTGTCCGATGAAGGGAAGACCGTTTCTTGCGACGAGTAAGAACAGTTTAGGACGGTTCTGAAAGTAGACAAACATACCAGATTGTTACAACCATGAAGAGTGATTGGGACAACGCATCGTAGAAGAATTATTTGTTATTGTTACGTCATGCTTCTTCTAAGTAGAAAATAAATTTCAAGAAAAAAATAATCGAGCCCCGAATGGGGGAAACATCACCGAACCCCAAATGTAGAAAAACACACGTAGTGCACAGACGCACAGAGATGTGGAGCACATTTTCTATGCGATCAGCAAATTTTGTGCTCGGGCCGACCCGACCCTGCCACACATCACACACCGGAAGCAGGCACGTGAAGAATTTCAGACAAAGAAAAATACTGGCGACATCGACGCGCCGGAAAACTAAACCATCCAGAAACGGTCGCTTTATTTTACGACGATAAGCGAAGGGATTCGATCCGGTCGTACGATCGCAGACAGGAAAGCCATTTGCGGCGCGAACCCTTCACAGCAACTCGACGCCAGCGGTCCCGATTCTCGCACAATGGCGACAATCTGGTAAATGACGCAACGTCACGTACAGTGGAATGCGATGACGACATCCGTTCGACTAGCGTAACGAAAGTTTCGAACCTTTTGCGATTGCCATTTTTATTGGAATGCTTATGTTAGCTGGTGGCTAGAATTCGAACAATCATCGACATTGACTAGAATTGAACTAAGCTAAAGCTAATGAATGAACCTTCAATTAAAAATGTTCCTGCAATCCCCTGGTCGACCAACGTCCAATTTGGTCATCACCATCCAACGTGATCTCAATACCAGGTAGCGCGGATGGGGCGGATGCGGAACATGGAACACTTGACACCTACGGATGCAAACATTTAATATCGCACAGGAACTGCGAGTGTTCCGGACGGAAACCCTCAACAGGAGTCAAGCCACGAAGAAAGCATGTAAACCAGTGTTGCAAAGCCAAAGAAGAGATTATGACAAAAAGGACCCCTAGCAATAGTTTTTTCTAAAGTACATAAAACTTCGCAAATCGAGAAGTCACTTACCTTCTCTCGGCTGGTCATCGTCATAATCATGAACGACCAACGGATCTTCGTTTGTCGGTGGGACCTGATTCGGTGATTGTGGTGGTTCACGCCCTTCGGTATGATAGTGTCTTCCGAGATCTGTCAGCGTTTCATTGACAATCCAATACACCTCGGCTTGTTCTTGCAAGGCAGAATTTGGATACAATCTCAATTGCGGTGCCGTCTGACGTTGGACCGGGTGGATTGTAATATCCACCGCTGGAACTGTACCTGTACGTGGTGTAGCTGGAATACTACCAGCCGATGCAACAGAACCACAACGTGGTGTAGCTGGAATATCGCCAGCCGGTGCAGCAGAACCCGAGCGTGGAATTGCTGGAATATTGCCAGCCGATGTAACAGAACCACAATGTGGAGTAGCTGGAATATCGCCAGCCGGTCGTACAGAACCCGAACGTGGAGCAGCCGGAATATCGCCAACCGGTCGTACAGAACCCGAACGTGGGGCAGCCGGAATATCGCCAACCGGTCGTACAGAAACCGAACGTGGAGCAGCCGGAATATCGCCAGCCGGTCGTACAGAACCCGAACGTGGAGCAGCCGGAATATCGCCAGTCGGTCGTACAGAACCCGAACGTGGAGTAGCTGGAACATTGCCAGCCGGGGCTCCGAAACCCGAGCGTGCAGCAGCTGCCGTCCGCTGTTTTGCACCAACCCCTGGTGTAAGTACCGTAGCTTGGCCTTTTCCACTGTTAACGCAGGCAGTACATGCCCGGCCTGTAGCTGGTGCGCTTGAAACGTCTAACCAGTAGATAGTCGGATTTCGGCGGGAACGTACTAGACGTACCTGGGGCTGGCCGCCCGATGCCACCAACAGGGTTCCTCGAGCGTTTGAACGGCGGTGCGATCTGACATTACGGTGCCGTCCTCCATGGGTACGGTAGTTATCATCTGCATGGGTCAATTCCTGCAAATGTCGACCAACCAGCTCCAACCAACAGCTCGCTTCAGCATGCCGATTTTGCTCTCGCAGCTCTCTTACATAACGACACAACGGACAAAGGACATCATTGAGGTTCAGAATATCCTTAGCACTTTGTTGGTCACGAGGGTTTTGCGCCATTTTCAAACAAATTACACGTTTTCGCTGAAAGTTTATGATTTTTGGCCGGAATACCAATGATTTCTTGAAGTTATTTTGGTGAAATACACTTTCGCACACTTTAACGGAAAGCTCACTGTATTGGAGAGTTCACTTCACTGGAGCACTGCGCTCGACGACTGGCACTTCGATAATGCGACAGAGCTCTTGCGTTTCAACTGATCGTTTTGCGCCTTCCGAACCGAATGGTACCAAAGCACAGGGTGACCCGAATGTCAACTAGCGGTTGTCATCCGCTATTCAGCAGCCGCTGTCACAATGCCGCGACTGACTGACTGATGTTCACCGTGAACCTTACCTTCCCGGAGACACCGAACGGTGATGCAGACTTCACGTACATGTCGCTGGACTGCTTTCATCTCAGCCAGAAAGGGTACGCCTTGGCCTCGAACGCACTGTGGAATAATATGCTTGAACCGGTTGGGGGTAAATCGATGAACTGGGAGAGAGAATTCACGCTGTTCAAGTGTCCTAGCGCGGACGTGCCATTTCTGCGTACGCCCGGCAATAGCTAAGGACAACGGGTACTGCACCGCACCTGGAGGAAAGCGCACCTTATCTAAATGTGATATTAAATCTATACACACACTTACACGTGGTCGGAACGGGTTGATTGGACAGGCTATTCATTAAGATTAAGGCTATCAATGCACCAATCGATTTAAGGATCATTTCGCTACTTGTTGTAGGTTCTTAAGATATGCGTAACGGATAGGATCCTTTATCATACGTTCTCATGCATATACATCCACAGGAACATCTCAATAAAAAATAAGATTTTTATACAGTCTGTTCACGCAAAATAACACCGCAAGCAGGAAGTTGACAGTTGACGATCGGTTTCGTTCAGTTTCGTCCACTGTCGGAAAGTGAGTGCCAGGGGCACTCAAAAAACCATTTTTATAAATACGGGTGCCACGAAATAAAACATCCTCTCCTTTACTACGCTACATCAACTGCAAGACCGGTAAATATTACAACACAAGAAAATAATCCGAAATCTGCAAATCCACAGTCACAGTTCACAGTCTTTTCCGAATTACGCGAATAATGCGTGCCAGAGATATTCGCGTAACTCGAATTCTCGTTATAATATCGTTTTTAGATGGTATTCAATGATCAATTTCTTCATTTCACATTACGAAGCACACTAATAATTGATATTTTCATGTTTATTTCGTCAAATCGAGTACATTTTAAACCAAACTAATATTTTTAATAGCAAAATGTAACGTAGTTTTGGGTAAATTTGAAATTTGACAAATACAAACTTCATTTCAATCACAATTACATTACAATTCAATTACACAAATTGTCTAAATTTTGGGATTCGCGTATCTCGAATTCGCGTAACTCCAGTGTCGCTTAACTCGTAAAAAGACTGTACTCAATTTAACGATGGTGGAGTGTTGTCCCAAGTATTTCTCAGCTGCCCAGGATGTTTACATCCGAAAACGCTATGACGACTTTCGGAAGAAATTCTTTGTGATTGTAAAATAAAAAACGCAAGACATAATCATTTGTTTAAAACAAGCAGAAAGCTTTATTGGTTAGTAATGGCGACGCGTGTATTTTTTTTTTAAACATACCCATTGATAGATATGTTCGTACATTAGAACTAAAACATCGCTTTCTGTTTGCGATACGGATAATGCTTTGTGTAAGTATACCATGTTTGGAATAGTATGACGCTTCTTCATATAAATCGTCTTTGTTCCGCATCGTGCGGGTTAGTTTGTTGTTAAAACCAATCGCTTTTTGATTGCGACATCAACAATCAAGTAATGTGTTGATAAAACGTTAAAGTACAATATGAAGATTATTTATCTGTCGTCCTTGTGCCGCATGGCAAGCGCAAGTGACTCTTAGCGATACTATAAAAGCTCGGGTTCATTTCACAACCGATTTCAAAACGGAATTCACTGTTCCAACAGAAGCAACGCGAGGACGTGCCTCAACTGCCTCTGTCTGAAAGTTTCCATTACGTTCTACGTAGACGATCTTCGTGGCGACCGAAATCGGTTGGATGATTTTGAGCTGATTCCCTATAACTAAAAGCAAACATCATTCATGTAAGTAATTGTGAGTAAGATAAACATATAACAACGTAAAGCGCATTTTTCCAATGCAGAATGGATGTTCTACCATTGTCCCTGTCGCTACTGCTATTATTGAACACCAATGACGCTACGATCGCTCAGGAGGAAGTGTCCTTTCTCGATGATCCTCCATTTATAACGCTCTATCGGAAGATACACAACTTTCTGTTTGACAATGTCGGTCCAAATTCGGACCGATTAAATCAGGCTCGCTCGCAAGGGGTATGTCAATCTAGGAACATTTCTACCGACAAGATCTTACCATGCTCGAATTTCCCTCCTAATCATTCGCATTCCTATTCCTGATACAGAAAGTACAATCTCCCGTACCATCGGAGCAAGCTTTTCCCTGTCCTACGGAAGGCATGCGGAGCTCCAAAGTTCCTATCTCTGTTCACGAACTACGTCCTGGAGACATCGACGTGATAGCGGCACTCGGTGATTCGCTAACCGCCGGCACCGGAGTGCTGGCATCCGGAATTCTCGAGCTGATCATCGAGAATCGAGGCCTGTCGTGGTGCATCGGAGGACAGAGTACCTGGCGTCAATATCTAACTCTACCGAACATACTGAAGGTGTTCAATCCGAACCTGAATGGTTATGTCGTTGCCGACAGTCTATCCATCGACAGGGAGTCAAGGTAGTTGAATGCACTGGTTTCCTATTTGCAAAATAGTCCCTTCTATACTGTTTTCTTAATTTTGATTTCTGGGCCACAGATTTGACGTGGCCGAAATAGGCGGCATGAGTCAGGATCTGCCGCACCAAGCGAGAAATCTCATCAAACGTATGCAGTCGGATCGAACGGTCGATATCAAAAATCATTGGAAGCTGATAACTATTCTCATCGGACATAATGATTTCTGTAGCCGCATCTGCTACCTGCCCAAGCCCGAGAAAGCACTCTACCAACATGAGCAAAATTTGCTGGAAACCTTGAGACTACTTCGCAAGTATCTGCCGAGAACTATGGTTAATATTGTGGCAACAATCAGTAAGCATGCGATTAATAGCATATATGTTGGAAAACAAATAATATTTAAAGAATCTCCCTCTTCTCTTTCCGTTTCCGTTCATCTTCCCTTCAACTGCATGCAGATGTTAGCATCTTGAGAACGTTCATCCCGAAGCCAGCGTCGTGCGTTACCACTCATTCGTTCGAGTGTTCCTGTGTGTTTGGAGCACGGTTTGAGTCCTTCCAACCGCGGCTGGAGCGTATCATGAAGCAGTGGAACCGAGTACAGCAGACCGTCGCCGAGCGGGACGAGTTCTCCAGTGACTCCGATTTCGTCGTTAACTATCAACCATTTCCGGAGCATCTGACGCTGCCTACGCTCCAGAACGGTGACACCGATGCAGGCATCGCCTCGGTCGATTGTTTCCATTTCAGCCAACGGGGACACGCGATCGCGGCGAACAGCTACTGGAACAATCTGATCGATCTCGTGGGCAATAAGTCGGAGCTGGTGCACAGGGAGTTTGAACGTTTCAACTGTCCGATGAAGGGAAGACCGTTTCTTGCGACGAGTAAGAACAGTTTAGGACGGTTCTGAAAGTAGACAAACATACCAGATTGTTACAACCATGAAGAGTGATTGGGACAACGCATCGTAGAAGAATTATTTGTTATTGTTACGTCATGCTTCTTCTAAGTAGAAAATAAATTTCAAGAAAAAAATAATCGAGCCCCGAATGGGGGAAACATCACCGAACCCCAAATGTAGAAAAACACACGTAGTGCACAGACGCACAGAGATGTGGAGCACATTTTCTATGCGATCAGCAAATTTTGTGCTCGGGCCGACCCGACCCTGCCACACATCACACACCGGAAGCAGGCACGTGAAGAATTTCAGACAAAGAAAAATACTGGCGACATCGACGCGCCGGAAAACTAAACCATCCAGAAACGGTCGCTTTATTTTACGACGATAAGCGAAGGGATTCGATCCGGTCGTACGATCGCAGACAGGAAAGCCATTTGCGGCGCGAACCCTTCACAGCAACTCGACGCCAGCGGTCCCGATTCTCGCACAATGGCGACAATCTGGTAAATGACGCAACGTCACGTACAGTGGAATGCGATGACGACATCCGTTCGACTAGCGTAACGAAAGTTTCGAACCTTTTGCGATTGCCATTTTTATTGGAATGCTTATGTTAGCTGGTGGCTAGAATTCGAACAATCATCGACATTGACTAGAATTGAACTAAGCTAAAGCTAATGAATGAACCTTCAATTAAAAATGTTCCTGCAATCCCCTGGTCGACCAACGACCAATTTGGTCATCACCATCCAACGTGATCTCAATACCAGGTAGCGCGGATGGGGCGGATGCGGAACATGGAACACTTGACACCTACGGATGCAAACATTTAATATCGCACAGGAACTGCGAGTGTTCCGGACGGAAACCCTCAACAGGAGTCAAGCCACGAAGAAAGCATGTAAACCAGTGTTGCAAAGCCAAAGAAGAGATTATGACAAAAAGGACCCCTAGCAATAGTTTTTTCTAAAGTACATAAAACTTCGCAAATCGAGAAGTCACTTACCTTCTCTCGGCTGGTCATCGTCATAATCATGAACGACCAACGGATCTTCGTTTGTCGGTGGGACCTGATTCGGTGATTGTGGTGGTTCACGCCCTTCGGTATGATAGTGTCTTCCGAGATCTGTCAGCGTTTCATTGACAATCCAATACACCTCGGCTTGTTCTTGCAAGGCAGAATTTGGATACAATCTCAATTGCGGTGCCGTCTGACGTTGGACCGGGTGGATTGTAATATCCACCGCTGGAACTGTACCTGTACGTGGTGTAGCTGGAATACTACCAGCCGATGCAACAGAACCACAACGTGGTGTAGCTGGAATATCGCCAGCCGGTGCAGCAGAACCCGAGCGTGGAATTGCTGGAATATTGCCAGCCGATGTAACAGAACCACAATGTGGAGTAGCTGGAATATCGCCAGCCGGTCGTACAGAACCCGAACGTGGAGCAGCCGGAATATCGCCAACCGGTCGTACAGAACCCGAACGTGGGGCAGCCGGAATATCGCCAGCCGGTCGTACAGAACCCGAACGTTGAGTAGCTGGAATATTACCTGCCGGTGCAACAGAACCACAACGTGGTGTAGCTGTAATATCGCCAGCCGGTCGTACAGAACCCGAACGTGGAGTAGCTGGAACATTGCCAGCCGGGGCTCCGAAACCCGAGCGTGCAGCAACTGCCGTCCGCTGTTTTGCACCAACCCCTGGTGTAAGTACCGTAGCTTGGCCTTTTCCACTGTTAACGCAGGCAGTACATGCCCGGCCTGTAGCTGGTGCGCTTGAAACGTCTAACCAGTAGATAGTCGGATTTCGGCGGGAACGTACTAGACGTACCTGGGGCTGGCCGCCCGATGCCACCAACAGGGTTCCTCGAGCGTTTGAACGGCGGTGCGATCTGACATTACGGTGCCGTCCTCCATGGGTACGGTAGTTATCATCTGCATGGGTCAATTCCTGCAAATGTCGACCAACCAGCTCCAACCAACAGCTCGCTTCAGCATGCCGATTTTGCTCTCGCAGCTCTCTTACATAACGACACAACGGACAAAGGACATCATTGAGGTTCAGAATATCCTTAGCACTTTGTTGGTCACGAGGGTTTTGCGCCATTTTCAAACAAATTACACGTTTTCGCTGAAAGTTTATGATTTTTGGCCGGAATACCAATGATTTCTTGAAGTTATTTTGGTGAAATACACTTTCGCACACTTTAACGGAAAGCTCACTGTATTGGAGAGTTCACTTCACTGGAGCACTGCGCTCGACGACTGGCACTTCGATAATGCGACAGAGCTCTTGCGTTTCAACTGATCGTTTTGCGCCTTCCGAACCGAATGGTACCAAAGCACAGGGTGACCCGAATGTCAACTAGCGGTTGTCATCCGCTATTCAGCAGCCGCTGTCACAATGCCGCGACTGACTGACTGATGTTCACCGTGAACCTTACCTTCCCGGAGACACCGAACGGTGATGCAGACTTCACGTACATGTCGCTGGACTGCTTTCATCTCAGCCAGAAAGGGTACGCCTTGGCCTCGAACGCACTGTGGAATAATATGCTTGAACCGGTTGGGGGTAAATCGATGAACTGGGAGAGAGAATTCACGCTGTTCAAGTGTCCTAGCGCGGACGTGCCATTTCTGCGTACGCCCGGCAATAGCTAAGGACAACGGGTACTGCACCGCACCTGGAGGAAAGCGCACCTTATCTAAATGTGATATTAAATCTATACACACACTTACACGTGGTCGGAACGGGTTGATTGGACAGGCTATTCATTAAGATTAAGGCTATCAATGCACCAATCGATTTAAGGATCATTTCGCTACTTGTTGTAGGTTCTTAAGATATGCGTAACGGATAGGATCCTTTATCATACGTTCTCATGCATATACATCCACAGGAACATCTCAATAAAAAATAAGATTTTTTTACAGTCTATTCACGCAAAATAACACCGCAAGCAGGAAGTTGACAGTTGACGATCGGTTTCGTTCAGTTTCGTCCACTGTCGGAAAGTGAGCGCCAGGGGCACTCAAAAAACCATTTTTATAAATACGGGTGCCACGAAATAAAACATCCTCTCCTTTACTACGCTACATCAACTGCAAGACCGGTAAATATTACAACACAAGAAAATAATCCGAAATCTGCAAATCCACAGTCACAGTTCACAGTCTTTTCCGAATTACGCGAATAATGCGTGCCAGAGATATTCGCGTAACTCGAATTCTCGTTATAATATCGTTTTTAGATGGTATTCAATGATCAATTTCTTCATTTCACATTACGAAGCACACTAATAATTGATATTTTCATGTTTATTTCGTCAAATCGAGTACATTTTAAACCAAACTAATATTTTTAATAGCAAAATGTAACGTAGTTTTGGGTAAATTTGAAATTTGACAAATACAAACTTCATTTCAATCACAATTACATTACAATTCAATTACACAAATTGTCTAAATTTTGGGATTCGCGTATCTCGAATTCGCGTAACTCCAGTGTCGCTTAACTCGTAAAAAGACTGTACTCAATTTAACGATGGTGGTGTGTTGTCCCAAGTATTTCTCAGCTGCCCAGGATGTTTACATCCGAAAACGCTATGACGACTTTCGGAAGAAATTCTTTGTGATTGTAAAATAAAAAACGCAAGACATAATCATTTGTTTAAAACAAGCAGAAAGCTTTATTGGTTAGTAATGGCGACGCGTGTATTTTTTTTTTAAACATACCCATTGATAGATATGTTCGTACATTAGAACTAAAACATCGCTTTCTGTTTGCGATACGGATAATGCTTTGTGTAAGTATACCATGTTTGGAATAGTATGACGCTTCTTCATATAAATCGTCTTTGTTCCGCATCGTGCGGGTTAGTTTGTTGTTAAAACCAATCGCTTTTTGATTGCGACATCAACAATCAAGTAATGTGTTGATAAAACGTTAAAGTACAATATGAAGATTATTTATCTGTCGTCCTTGTGCCGCATGGCAAGCGCAAGTGACTCTTAGCGATACTATAAAAGCTCGGGTTCATTTCACAACCGATTTCAAAACGGAATTCACTGTTCCAACAGAAGCAACGCGAGGACGTGCCTCAACTGCCTCTGTCTGAAAGTTTCCATTACGTTCTACGTAGACGATCTTCGTGGCGACCGAAATCGGTTGGATGATTTTGAGCTGATTCCCTATAACTAAAAGCAAACATCATTCATGTAAGTAATTGTGAGTAAGATAAACATATAACAACGTAAAGCGCATTTTTCCAATGCAGAATGGATGTTCTACCATTGTCCCTGTCGCTACTGCTATTATTGAACACCAATGACGCTACGATCGCTCAGGAGGAAGTGTCCTTTCTCGATGATCCTCCATTTATAACGCTCTATCGGAAGATACACAACTTTCTGTTTGACAATGTCGGTCCAAATTCGGACCGATTAAATCAGGCTCGCTCGCAAGGGGTATGTCAATCTAGGAACATTTCTACCGACAAGATCTTACCATGCTCGAATTTCCCTCCTAATCATTCGCATTCCTATTCCTGATACAGAAAGTACAATCTCCCGTACCATCGGAGCAAGCTTTTCCCTGTCCTACGGAAGGCATGCGGAGCTCCAAAGTTCCTATCTCTGTTCACGAACTACGTCCTGGAGACATCGACGTGATAGCGGCACTCGGTGATTCGCTAACCGCCGGCACCGGAGTGCTGGCATCCGGAATTCTCGAGCTGATCATCGAGAATCGAGGCCTGTCGTGGTGCATCGGAGGACAGAGTACCTGGCGTCAATATCTAACTCTACCGAACATACTGAAGGTGTTCAATCCGAACCTGAATGGTTATGTCGTTGCCGACAGTCTATCCATCGACAGGGAGTCAAGGTAGTTGAATGCACTGGTTTCCTATTTGCAAAATAGTCCCTTCTATACTGTTTTCTTAATTTTGATTTCTGGGCCACAGATTTGACGTGGCCGAAATAGGCGGCATGAGTCAGGATCTGCCGCACCAAGCGAGAAATCTCATCAAACGTATGCAGTCGGATCGAACGGTCGATATCAAAAATCATTGGAAGCTGATAACTATTCTCATCGGACATAATGATTTCTGTAGCCGCATCTGCTACCTGCCCAAGCCCGAGAAAGCACTCTACCAACATGAGCAAAATTTGCTGGAAACCTTGAGACTACTTCGCAAGTATCTGCCGAGAACTATGGTTAATATTGTGGCAACAATCAGTAAGCATGCGATTAATAGCATATATGTTGGAAAACAAATAATATTGAAAGAATCTCCCTCTTCTCTTTCCGTTTCCGTTCATCTTCCCTTCAACTGCATGCAGATGTTAGCATCTTGAGAACGTTCATCCCGAAGCCAGCGTCGTGCGTTACCACTCATTCGTTCGAGTGTTCCTGTGTGTTTGGAGCACGGTTTGAGTCCTTCCAACCGCGGCTGGAGCGTATCATGAAGCAGTGGAACCGAGTACAGCAGACCGTCGCCGAGCGGGACGAGTTCTCCAGTGACTCCGATTTCGTCGTTAACTATCAACCATTTCCGGAGCATCTGACGCTGCCTACGCTCCAGAACGGTGACACCGATGCAGGCATCGCCTCGGTCGACTGTTTCCATTTCAGCCAACGGGGACACGCGATCGCGGCGAACAGCTACTGGAACAATCTGATCGATCTCGTGGGCAATAAGTCGGAGCTGGTGCACAGGGAGTTTGAACGTTTCAACTGTCCGATGAAGGGAAGACCGTTTCTTGCGACGAGTAAGAACAGTTTAGGACGGTTCTGAAAGTAGACAAACATACCAAATTGTTACAACCATGAAGAGTGATTGGGACAACGCATCGTAGAAGAATTATTTGTTATTGTTATGTCATGCATCTTCTAAGTAGAAAATAAATTTCAAGAAAAAAATAATTGAGCCCCGAATGGGGGAAACAGCACCGAACCAAATGTAGAAAAACACACGTAGTGCACAGACGCACAGAGATGTGGAGCACATTTTCTATGCGATCAGCAAATTTTGTGCTCGGGCCGACCCGACCCAGCCACACATCACACACCGGAAGCAGGCACGTGAAGAATTTCAGACAAAGAAAAATACTGGCGACATAGACGCGCCGGAAAACTAAACCATCCAGAAACGGTCGCTTTATTTTACGGCGATAAGCGAAGGGATTCGATCCGGTCGTACGACCGCAGACAGGAAAGCCATTTGCGGCGCGAACCCTTCACAGCAACTCGACGCCAGCGGTCCCGATTCTCGCACAATGGCGACAATCTGGTAAATGACGCAACGTCACGTACAGTAGAATGCGATGACGACATCCGTTCGACTAGTGTAACGAAACTTTGGAACCTTCTGCGATTGGCATTTTTATTGGAATGCTTATGTTAGCTGGTGGCTAGAATTCGAACAATCATCGACATGGACTAGAATTGAACTAAGCTTAAGCTAATGAATGAACCTTCAATTAAAAATGTTCCTGCAATCCCCTGGTCGACCAACGTCCAATTTGGTCATCACCATCCAATGTGGTCTCAATACCAGGTAGCGCG
The DNA here is from genome assembly GCF_943734725.1 of Anopheles marshallii. Lineage (NCBI taxonomy): Eukaryota > Metazoa > Arthropoda > Insecta > Diptera > Culicidae > Anopheles > Anopheles marshallii. Next base: position 54,493,198 of record NC_071327.1, read on the forward strand.
GATGCGGAATCAGAAACACTTGACACCTGCGGATGCAAACATTTAATATCGCACAGGAACTGCGAGTGTTCCGGACGGAAACCCTCAACAGGAGTAAAGCCACGAAGAAAGCATGTAAACCAGCGTTGCAAAGCCAAAGAAGAGATTATGACAAAAAGGACCCCTGGCAATTGTTTTTCTAAAGTTCATAAAACTCCACAAATCGTGAAGTCACTTACCTCCTCCCGGCTGGTCATCGTTATAATCATGAACGACCAAAGGATCTTCGTTTGTCGGTGGGACCTGATTCGGTGATTGTGGTGGTTCACGCCCCTCGGTATGATAGCGTCTTCCGGGATCTGTCAGCGTTTCATTGACAATCCAATACACCTCGGCTTGTTCTTGCAAGGCAAAATTTGGATACAATCTCCATTGCGGTGCCGTCTGACGTTGGACCGGGTGGATTGTAATATCCACCGCTGGAACTGTACCTGTACGTGGTGTAGCTGGAATACTACCAGCCGATGCAACAGAACCACAACGTGGTGTAGCTGGAATATCGCCAGCCGGTGCAGCAGAACCCGAGCGTGGAATTGCTGGAATATTGCCAGCCGATGTAACAGAACCACAATGTGGAGTAGCTGGAATATCGCCAGCCGGTCGTACAGAACCCGAACGTGGAGCAGCCGGAATATCGCCAACCGGTCGTACAGAACCCGAACGTGGGGCAGCCGGAATATCGCCAGCCGGTCGTACAGAACCCGAACGTTGAGTAGCTGGAATATTACCTGCCGGTGCAACAGAACCACAACGTGGTGTAGCTGTAATATCGCCAGCCGGTCGTACAGAACCCGAACGTGGAGTAGCTGGAACATTGCCAGCCGGGGCTCCGAAACCCGAGCGTGCAGCAACTGCCGTCCGCTGTTTTGCACCAACCCCTGGTGTAAGTACCGTAGCTTGGCCTTTTCCACTGTTAACGCAGGCAGTACATGCCCGGCCTGTAGCTGGTGCGCTTGAAACGTCTAACCAGTAGATAGTCGGATTTCGGCGGGAACGTACTAGACGTACCTGGGGCTGGCCGCCCGATGCCACCAACAGGGTTCCTCGAGCGTTTGAACGGCGGTGCGATCTGACATTACGGTGCCGTCCTCCATGGGTACGGTAGTTATCATCTGCATGGGTCAATCCCTGCAAATGTCGACCAACCAGCTCCAACCAACAGCTCGCTTCAGCATGCCGATTTTGCTCTCGCAACTCTCTTACATAACGACACAACGGACAAAGGACATCATTGAGGTTCAGAATATCCTTAGCACTTTGTTGGTCACGAGGGTTTTGCGCCATTTTCGAACAAATTACACGTTTTCGCTGAAAGTTTATGATTTTTGGCCGGAATACCAATGATTTCTTGAAGTTATTTTGGTGAAATACACTTTCACACACCTTAACGGAAGGCTCACTGTATTGGAGAGTTCACTTCACTGGAGCACTGCGTTCGACGACTGGCACTTCGATAACGCGACAGAGCTCTTGCGATTCAACTGATCGTTCTGCGCCTTCCGAACCGAATGGTACCAAAGCACAGGGTGACCCGAATGTCAACTAGCGGTTGTCATCCGCCATTCAGCAGCCGCTGTCACAATGCCGCGACTGACTGACTGATGTTCACCGTGAACCTTACCTTCCCGGAGACACAGAACGGTGATGTAGACTTCACGTACATGTCGCGACTTCACGTACATGTTTCATCTCAGCCAGAAAGGGTACGCCTTGGCCTCGAACGCACTGTGGAATAATATGCTTGAACCGGTTGGGGGTAAATCGATGAACTGGGAGAGAGAATTCTCGTTGTTCAAGTGTCCTAGTGCGGACGTGCCATTTCTGCGTACGCCCGGCAATAGCTAAGGACAACGGGTACTGCACCGCACCTGGAGGAAAGCGCACCTTATCTAAATGTGATATTAAATCTATACACACACTTACACGTGGTCGGAACGGGTTGATTGGACAGGAGATTAAGGCTATCAATGCACCAATCGATTTATAGATCATCTCGCTACTCGTTGTAGGTTCTTAAGATATGCGTAACGGATAGGATCCTTCATCATACGTTCTCATGCATGTACATCCACAGGAACATCTCAAAAAAATAAGATTTTTATACAGTCTGTTCACGCAAAATAACACCGCAAGCAGGAAGTTGACAGTTGACGATCGCTTTCGTTTAGTTTCGTCAACTGTCGGAAAGTGAGCGCCAGGGGCACTCAAAAAACAAAATTTATAAATACGGGTGCCACGAAATAAAACATCCTCTCTTTTTCTACACTACATCAGCTGCAAGTCCGGTAAGTATTACAACACAAGAAAATAATCCGAAATCTGTAAATCCGTTCACAGTCTTTTCCGAGTTACGCGAATAATGCGTGCCAGAGATATTCGCGTAACTCGAATTCTCTTTATAATATCGTTTATAGTTGGTATTCAATGACCAATTTCTTCTTTTCTCATTATAAAGCACACTAATAATTGATATTTTTATGTTTATTTCGTCAAATAGAGTACATTTTTATCAAAACTAATATTTTTAATATCAAAATGTAACGTAGTTTAGAGCAAATTTGAAATTTGACAAATACAAACTTCAATTCAATTACAATTACATTACAATTCAATTACACAAATTGTCTAAATTTTGGGATTCGCGTATCTCGAATTCGCGTAACTCGTAAAAAGATTGTACTTAATTTAACGATGGTGGTGTGTTGTCCCAAGTATTTCTCAGCTGCCCAGGATGTTTACATCCGAAAACGATATGACGACTTTTGGAAGAAATTCTTTGTGATTGTTCAATAAAACGCAAGACATAATCATTTGTTTAAAACAAGCAGAAAGCTTTATTGGTTAGTAATGGCGACGCGTGTAATTTTTTTTAAACATACCCATTGATAGATATGTTCGTACATTAGAACTAAAACATCGCTTTCTGTTTGCGATATGGATAATGCTTTGTGTTAGTAAACCATGTTTGGAATAGTGTGACGCTTCTTCATATAAATCGTCCTTGTTCCGCATCGTGCGGGTTCGTTTGTAGTTAAAACCAATCGCTTTTTGATTGCGACATCAATAATCAAGTAATGTGTTGATAAAACGTTAAAGTACAATATGATTATTTATCTGTCGTCCTTGTGCCGCATGGCAAGCGCAAGTGACTCTTAGCGATACTATAAAAGCTCGGGTTCATTTCACAACCGATTTCAAAACGGAATTCACTGTTCCAACAGAAGCAACGCGAGGACGTGTCTCGACTGCCACTGTCTGAAAGTTTCCTTTACGTTCTTCGTAGACGATCTTCGTGGCGACCGAAATCGGTTGGATGATTTTGAGCTGATTCCCTATAACTAACAGCAAACATCATTCATGTAAGTAATTATGAGTAAGATAAACATAAAACAACGTAAAACGCATTTTTCCAATGCAGAATGGAAGTTCTACCATTGTCCCTGTCGCTACTGCTATTATTGAACACCAATGACGCTACGATCGCTCAGGAGGAAGTGTCCTTTCTCGATGATCCTCCATTTATAACGCTCTATCGGAAGATACACAACTTTCTGTTTGACAATGTCGGTCCAATTTCGGACCGATTAAATCAGGCTCGCTCGCAAGGGGTATGTCAATCTACGAACATTTCTACCGACAAGATCTTGCCATGCTCGAATTTCCCTCCTAATCATTCGCCTTCCTATTCCTGATACAGAAAGTACAATCTCCCGTACCATCTGAGCAAGCTTTTCCCTGTCCTACGGAAGGCATGCGTAGCTCCAAAGTTCCTATCTCGGTTCACGAGCTACGTCCTGGAGACATCGACGTGATAGCGGCTCTCGGTGATTCGCTAACCGCCGGCACCGGAGTGCTGGCAACTGGAATTCTCGAGCTGATCATCGAGAATCGAGGCCTGTCGTGGTGCATCGGAGGACAGGGTACCTGGCGTCAATATCTAACTCTACCGAACATACTGAAGGTGTTCAATCCGAACCTGAATGGTTATGTCGTTGGCGACAGTCTATCCATCGACAGGGAGTCAAGGTAGTTGAATGCACTGGTTTCCTACTTGCAAAATAGTCCCTTCTATACTGTTTTCTTAATTTTGATTTCTGGGCCACAGATTTGACGTGGCCGAAATAGGCGGCATGAGTCAGGATCTGCCGCACCAAGCGAGAAATCTCATCAAACGTATGCAGTCGGATCGAACGGTCGATATCAAAAATCATTGGAAGCTGATAACTATTCTCATCGGACATAATGATTTCTGTAGCCGCATCTGCTACCTGCCCAAGCCCGAGAAAGCACTCTACCAACATGAGCAAAATTTGCTGGAAACCTTGAGACTACTTCGCAAGTATCTGCCGAGAACTATGGTTAATATTGTGGCAACAATCAGTAAGCATGCGATTAATAGCATATATGTTGGAAAACAAATAATATTGAAAGAATCTCCCTCTTCTCTTTCCGTTTCCGTTCATCTTCCCTTCAACTGCATGCAGATGTTAGCATCTTGAGAACGTTCATCCCGAAGCCAGCGTCGTGCGTTACCACTCATTCGTTCGAGTGTTCCTGTGTGTTTGGAGCACGGTTTGAGTCCTTCCAACCGCGGCTGGAGCGTATCATGAAGCAGTGGAACCGAGTACAGCAGACCGTCGCCGAGCGGGACGAGTTCTCCAGTGACTCCGATTTCGTCGTTAACTATCAACCATTTCCGGAGCATCTGACGCTGCCTACGCTCCAGAACGGTGACACCGATGCAGGCATCGCCTCGGTCGATTGTTTCCATTTCAGCCAACGGGGACACGCGATCGCGGCGAACAGCTACTGGAACAATCTGATCGATCTCGTGGGCAATAAGTCGGAGCTGGTGCACAGGGAGTTTGAACGTTTCAACTGTCCGATGAAGGGAAGACCGTTTCTTGCGACGAGTAAGAACAGTTTAGGACGGTTCTGAAAGTAGACAAACATACCAGATTGTTACAACCATGAAGAGTGATTGGGACAACGCATCGTAGAAGAATTATTTGTTATTGTTACGTCATGCTTCTTCTAAGTAGAAAATAAATTTCAAGAAAAAAATAATCGAGCCCCGAATGGGGGAAACATCACCGAACCCCAAATGTAGAAAAACACACGTAGTGCACAGACGCACAGAGATGTGGAGCACATTTTCTATGCGATCAGCAAATTTTGTGCTCGGGCCGACCCGACCCTGCCACACATCACACACCGGAAGCAGGCACGTGAAGAATTTCAGACAAAGAAAAATACTGGCGACATCGACGCGCCGGAAAACTAAACCATCCAGAAACGGTCGCTTTATTTTACGACGATAAGCGAAGGGATTCGATCCGGTCGTACGATCGCAGACAGGAAAGCCATTTGCGGCGCGAACCCTTCACAGCAACTCGACGCCAGCGGTCCCGATTCTCGCACAATGGCGACAATCTGGTAAATGACGCAACGTCACGTACAGTGGAATGCGATGACGACATCCGTTCGACTAGCGTAACGAAAGTTTCGAACCTTTTGCGATTGCCATTTTTATTGGAATGCTTATGTTAGCTGGTGGCTAGAATTCGAACAATCATCGACATTGACTAGAATTGAACTAAGCTAAAGCTAATGAATGAACCTTCAATTAAAAATGTTCCTGCAATCCCCTGGTCGACCAACGTCCAATTTGGTCATCACCATCCAACGTGATCTCAATACCAGGTAGCGCGGATGGGGCGGATGCGGAACATGGAACACTTGACACCTACGGATGCAAACATTTAATATCGCACAGGAACTGCGAGTGTTCCGGACGGAAACCCTCAACAGGAGTCAAGCCACGAAGAAAGCATGTAAACCAGTGTTGCAAAGCCAAAGAAGAGATTATGACAAAAAGGACCCCTAGCAATAGTTTTTTCTAAAGTACATAAAACTTCGCAAATCGAGAAGTCACTTACCTTCTCTCGGCTGGTCATCGTCATAATCATGAACGACCAACGGATCTTCGTTTGTCGGTGGGACCTGATTCGGTGATTGTGGTGGTTCACGCCCTTCGGTATGATAGTGTCTTCCGAGATCTGTCAGCGTTTCATTGACAATCCAATACACCTCGGCTTGTTCTTGCAAGGCAGAATTTGGATACAATCTCAATTGCGGTGCCGTCTGACGTTGGACCGGGTGGATTGTAATATCCACCGCTGGAACTGTACCTGTACGTGGTGTAGCTGGAATACTACCAGCCGATGCAACAGAACCACAACGTGGTGTAGCTGGAATATCGCCAGCCGGTGCAGCAGAACCCGAGCGTGGAATTGCTGGAATATTGCCAGCCGATGTAACAGAACCACAATGTGGAGTAGCTGGAATATCGCCAGCCGGTCGTACAGAACCCGAACGTGGAGCAGCCGGAATATCGCCAACCGGTCGTACAGAACCCGAACGTGGGGCAGCCGGAATATCGCCAACCGGTCGTACAGAAACCGAACGTGGAGCAGCCGGAATATCGCCAGCCGGTCGTACAGAACCCGAACGTGGAGCAGCCGGAATATCGCCAGTCGGTCGTACAGAACCCGAACGTGGAGTAGCTGGAACATTGCCAGCCGGGGCTCCGAAACCCGAGCGTGCAGCAGCTGCCGTCCGCTGTTTTGCACCAACCCCTGGTGTAAGTACCGTAGCTTGGCCTTTTCCACTGTTAACGCAGGCAGTACATGCCCGGCCTGTAGCTGGTGCGCTTGAAACGTCTAACCAGTAGATAGTCGGATTTCGGCGGGAACGTACTAGACGTACCTGGGGCTGGCCGCCCGATGCCACCAACAGGGTTCCTCGAGCGTTTGAACGGCGGTGCGATCTGACATTACGGTGCCGTCCTCCATGGGTACGGTAGTTATCATCTGCATGGGTCAATTCCTGCAAATGTCGACCAACCAGCTCCAACCAACAGCTCGCTTCAGCATGCCGATTTTGCTCTCGCAGCTCTCTTACATAACGACACAACGGACAAAGGACATCATTGAGGTTCAGAATATCCTTAGCACTTTGTTGGTCACGAGGGTTTTGCGCCATTTTCAAACAAATTACACGTTTTCGCTGAAAGTTTATGATTTTTGGCCGGAATACCAATGATTTCTTGAAGTTATTTTGGTGAAATACACTTTCGCACACTTTAACGGAAAGCTCACTGTATTGGAGAGTTCACTTCACTGGAGCACTGCGCTCGACGACTGGCACTTCGATAATGCGACAGAGCTCTTGCGTTTCAACTGATCGTTTTGCGCCTTCCGAACCGAATGGTACCAAAGCACAGGGTGACCCGAATGTCAACTAGCGGTTGTCATCCGCTATTCAGCAGCCGCTGTCACAATGCCGCGACTGACTGACTGATGTTCACCGTGAACCTTACCTTCCCGGAGACACCGAACGGTGATGCAGACTTCACGTACATGTCGCTGGACTGCTTTCATCTCAGCCAGAAAGGGTACGCCTTGGCCTCGAACGCACTGTGGAATAATATGCTTGAACCGGTTGGGGGTAAATCGATGAACTGGGAGAGAGAATTCACGCTGTTCAAGTGTCCTAGCGCGGACGTGCCATTTCTGCGTACGCCCGGCAATAGCTAAGGACAACGGGTACTGCACCGCACCTGGAGGAAAGCGCACCTTATCTAAATGTGATATTAAATCTATACACACACTTACACGTGGTCGGAACGGGTTGATTGGACAGGCTATTCATTAAGATTAAGGCTATCAATGCACCAATCGATTTAAGGATCATTTCGCTACTTGTTGTAGGTTCTTAAGATATGCGTAACGGATAGGATCCTTTATCATACGTTCTCATGCATATACATCCACAGGAACATCTCAATAAAAAATAAGATTTTTATACAGTCTGTTCACGCAAAATAACACCGCAAGCAGGAAGTTGACAGTTGACGATCGGTTTCGTTCAGTTTCGTCCACTGTCGGAAAGTGAGTGCCAGGGGCACTCAAAAAACCATTTTTATAAATACGGGTGCCACGAAATAAAACATCCTCTCCTTTACTACGCTACATCAACTGCAAGACCGGTAAATATTACAACACAAGAAAATAATCCGAAATCTGCAAATCCACAGTCACAGTTCACAGTCTTTTCCGAATTACGCGAATAATGCGTGCCAGAGATATTCGCGTAACTCGAATTCTCGTTATAATATCGTTTTTAGATGGTATTCAATGATCAATTTCTTCATTTCACATTACGAAGCACACTAATAATTGATATTTTCATGTTTATTTCGTCAAATCGAGTACATTTTAAACCAAACTAATATTTTTAATAGCAAAATGTAACGTAGTTTTGGGTAAATTTGAAATTTGACAAATACAAACTTCATTTCAATCACAATTACATTACAATTCAATTACACAAATTGTCTAAATTTTGGGATTCGCGTATCTCGAATTCGCGTAACTCCAGTGTCGCTTAACTCGTAAAAAGACTGTACTCAATTTAACGATGGTGGAGTGTTGTCCCAAGTATTTCTCAGCTGCCCAGGATGTTTACATCCGAAAACGCTATGACGACTTTCGGAAGAAATTCTTTGTGATTGTAAAATAAAAAACGCAAGACATAATCATTTGTTTAAAACAAGCAGAAAGCTTTATTGGTTAGTAATGGCGACGCGTGTATTTTTTTTTTAAACATACCCATTGATAGATATGTTCGTACATTAGAACTAAAACATCGCTTTCTGTTTGCGATACGGATAATGCTTTGTGTAAGTATACCATGTTTGGAATAGTATGACGCTTCTTCATATAAATCGTCTTTGTTCCGCATCGTGCGGGTTAGTTTGTTGTTAAAACCAATCGCTTTTTGATTGCGACATCAACAATCAAGTAATGTGTTGATAAAACGTTAAAGTACAATATGAAGATTATTTATCTGTCGTCCTTGTGCCGCATGGCAAGCGCAAGTGACTCTTAGCGATACTATAAAAGCTCGGGTTCATTTCACAACCGATTTCAAAACGGAATTCACTGTTCCAACAGAAGCAACGCGAGGACGTGCCTCAACTGCCTCTGTCTGAAAGTTTCCATTACGTTCTACGTAGACGATCTTCGTGGCGACCGAAATCGGTTGGATGATTTTGAGCTGATTCCCTATAACTAAAAGCAAACATCATTCATGTAAGTAATTGTGAGTAAGATAAACATATAACAACGTAAAGCGCATTTTTCCAATGCAGAATGGATGTTCTACCATTGTCCCTGTCGCTACTGCTATTATTGAACACCAATGACGCTACGATCGCTCAGGAGGAAGTGTCCTTTCTCGATGATCCTCCATTTATAACGCTCTATCGGAAGATACACAACTTTCTGTTTGACAATGTCGGTCCAAATTCGGACCGATTAAATCAGGCTCGCTCGCAAGGGGTATGTCAATCTAGGAACATTTCTACCGACAAGATCTTACCATGCTCGAATTTCCCTCCTAATCATTCGCATTCCTATTCCTGATACAGAAAGTACAATCTCCCGTACCATCGGAGCAAGCTTTTCCCTGTCCTACGGAAGGCATGCGGAGCTCCAAAGTTCCTATCTCTGTTCACGAACTACGTCCTGGAGACATCGACGTGATAGCGGCACTCGGTGATTCGCTAACCGCCGGCACCGGAGTGCTGGCATCCGGAATTCTCGAGCTGATCATCGAGAATCGAGGCCTGTCGTGGTGCATCGGAGGACAGAGTACCTGGCGTCAATATCTAACTCTACCGAACATACTGAAGGTGTTCAATCCGAACCTGAATGGTTATGTCGTTGCCGACAGTCTATCCATCGACAGGGAGTCAAGGTAGTTGAATGCACTGGTTTCCTATTTGCAAAATAGTCCCTTCTATACTGTTTTCTTAATTTTGATTTCTGGGCCACAGATTTGACGTGGCCGAAATAGGCGGCATGAGTCAGGATCTGCCGCACCAAGCGAGAAATCTCATCAAACGTATGCAGTCGGATCGAACGGTCGATATCAAAAATCATTGGAAGCTGATAACTATTCTCATCGGACATAATGATTTCTGTAGCCGCATCTGCTACCTGCCCAAGCCCGAGAAAGCACTCTACCAACATGAGCAAAATTTGCTGGAAACCTTGAGACTACTTCGCAAGTATCTGCCGAGAACTATGGTTAATATTGTGGCAACAATCAGTAAGCATGCGATTAATAGCATATATGTTGGAAAACAAATAATATTGAAAGAATCTCCCTCTTCTCTTTCCGTTTCCGTTCATCTTCCCTTCAACTGCATGCAGATGTTAGCATCTTGAGAACGTTCATCCCGAAGCCAGCGTCGTGCGTTACCACTCATTCGTTCGAGTGTTCCTGTGTGTTTGGAGCACGGTTTGAGTCCTTCCAACCGCGGCTGGAGCGTATCATGAAGCAGTGGAACCGAGTACAGCAGACCGTCGCCGAGCGGGACGAGTTCTCCAGTGACTCCGATTTCGTCGTTAACTATCAACCATTTCCGGAGCATCTGACGCTGCCTACGCTCCAGAACGGTGACACCGATGCAGGCATCGCCTCGGTCGATTGTTTCCATTTCAGCCAACGGGGACACGCGATCGCGGCGAACAGCTACTGGAACAATCTGATCGATCTCGTGGGCAATAAGTCGGAGCTGGTGCACAGGGAGTTTGAACGTTTCAACTGTCCGATGAAGGGAAGACCGTTTCTTGCGACGAGTAAGAACAGTTTAGGACGGTTCTGAAAGTAGACAAACATACCAGATTGTTACAACCATGAAGAGTGATTGGGACAACGCATCGTAGAAGAATTATTTGTTATTGTTACGTCATGCTTCTTCTAAGTAGAAAATAAATTTCAAGAAAAAAATAATCGAGCCCCGAATGGGGGAAACATCACCGAACCCCAAATGTAGAAAAACACACGTAGTGCACAGACGCACAGAGATGTGGAGCACATTTTCTATGCGATCAGCAAATTTTGTGCTCGGGCCGACCCGACCCTGCCACACATCACACACCGGAAGCAGGCACGTGAAGAATTTCAGACAAAGAAAAATACTGGCGACATCGACGCGCCGGAAAACTAAACCATCCAGAAACGGTCGCTTTATTTTACGACGATAAGCGAAGGGATTCGATCCGGTCGTACGATCGCAGACAGGAAAGCCATTTGCGGCGCGAACCCTTCACAGCAACTCGACGCCAGCGGTCCCGATTCTCGCACAATGGCGACAATCTGGTAAATGACGCAACGTCACGTACAGTGGAATGCGATGACGACATCCGTTCGACTAGCGTAACGAAAGTTTCGAACCTTTTGCGATTGCCATTTTTATTGGAATGCTTATGTTAGCTGGTGGCTAGAATTCGAACAATCATCGACATTGACTAGAATTGAACTAAGCTAAAGCTAATGAATGAACCTTCAATTAAAAATGTTCCTGCAATCCCCTGGTCGACCAACGACCAATTTGGTCATCACCATCCAACGTGATCTCAATACCAGGTAGCGCGGATGGGGCGGATGCGGAACATGGAACACTTGACACCTACGGATGCAAACATTTAATATCGCACAGGAACTGCGAGTGTTCCGGACGGAAACCCTCAACAGGAGTCAAGCCACGAAGAAAGCATGTAAACCAGTGTTGCAAAGCCAAAGAAGAGATTATGACAAAAAGGACCCCTAGCAATAGTTTTTTCTAAAGTACATAAAACTTCGCAAATCGAGAAGTCACTTACCTTCTCTCGGCTGGTCATCGTCATAATCATGAACGACCAACGGATCTTCGTTTGTCGGTGGGACCTGATTCGGTGATTGTGGTGGTTCACGCCCTTCGGTATGATAGTGTCTTCCGAGATCTGTCAGCGTTTCATTGACAATCCAATACACCTCGGCTTGTTCTTGCAAGGCAGAATTTGGATACAATCTCAATTGCGGTGCCGTCTGACGTTGGACCGGGTGGATTGTAATATCCACCGCTGGAACTGTACCTGTACGTGGTGTAGCTGGAATACTACCAGCCGATGCAACAGAACCACAACGTGGTGTAGCTGGAATATCGCCAGCCGGTGCAGCAGAACCCGAGCGTGGAATTGCTGGAATATTGCCAGCCGATGTAACAGAACCACAATGTGGAGTAGCTGGAATATCGCCAGCCGGTCGTACAGAACCCGAACGTGGAGCAGCCGGAATATCGCCAACCGGTCGTACAGAACCCGAACGTGGGGCAGCCGGAATATCGCCAGCCGGTCGTACAGAACCCGAACGTTGAGTAGCTGGAATATTACCTGCCGGTGCAACAGAACCACAACGTGGTGTAGCTGTAATATCGCCAGCCGGTCGTACAGAACCCGAACGTGGAGTAGCTGGAACATTGCCAGCCGGGGCTCCGAAACCCGAGCGTGCAGCAACTGCCGTCCGCTGTTTTGCACCAACCCCTGGTGTAAGTACCGTAGCTTGGCCTTTTCCACTGTTAACGCAGGCAGTACATGCCCGGCCTGTAGCTGGTGCGCTTGAAACGTCTAACCAGTAGATAGTCGGATTTCGGCGGGAACGTACTAGACGTACCTGGGGCTGGCCGCCCGATGCCACCAACAGGGTTCCTCGAGCGTTTGAACGGCGGTGCGATCTGACATTACGGTGCCGTCCTCCATGGGTACGGTAGTTATCATCTGCATGGGTCAATTCCTGCAAATGTCGACCAACCAGCTCCAACCAACAGCTCGCTTCAGCATGCCGATTTTGCTCTCGCAGCTCTCTTACATAACGACACAACGGACAAAGGACATCATTGAGGTTCAGAATATCCTTAGCACTTTGTTGGTCACGAGGGTTTTGCGCCATTTTCAAACAAATTACACGTTTTCGCTGAAAGTTTATGATTTTTGGCCGGAATACCAATGATTTCTTGAAGTTATTTTGGTGAAATACACTTTCGCACACTTTAACGGAAAGCTCACTGTATTGGAGAGTTCACTTCACTGGAGCACTGCGCTCGACGACTGGCACTTCGATAATGCGACAGAGCTCTTGCGTTTCAACTGATCGTTTTGCGCCTTCCGAACCGAATGGTACCAAAGCACAGGGTGACCCGAATGTCAACTAGCGGTTGTCATCCGCTATTCAGCAGCCGCTGTCACAATGCCGCGACTGACTGACTGATGTTCACCGTGAACCTTACCTTCCCGGAGACACCGAACGGTGATGCAGACTTCACGTACATGTCGCTGGACTGCTTTCATCTCAGCCAGAAAGGGTACGCCTTGGCCTCGAACGCACTGTGGAATAATATGCTTGAACCGGTTGGGGGTAAATCGATGAACTGGGAGAGAGAATTCACGCTGTTCAAGTGTCCTAGCGCGGACGTGCCATTTCTGCGTACGCCCGGCAATAGCTAAGGACAACGGGTACTGCACCGCACCTGGAGGAAAGCGCACCTTATCTAAATGTGATATTAAATCTATACACACACTTACACGTGGTCGGAACGGGTTGATTGGACAGGCTATTCATTAAGATTAAGGCTATCAATGCACCAATCGATTTAAGGATCATTTCGCTACTTGTTGTAGGTTCTTAAGATATGCGTAACGGATAGGATCCTTTATCATACGTTCTCATGCATATACATCCACAGGAACATCTCAATAAAAAATAAGATTTTTTTACAGTCTATTCACGCAAAATAACACCGCAAGCAGGAAGTTGACAGTTGACGATCGGTTTCGTTCAGTTTCGTCCACTGTCGGAAAGTGAGCGCCAGGGGCACTCAAAAAACCATTTTTATAAATACGGGTGCCACGAAATAAAACATCCTCTCCTTTACTACGCTACATCAACTGCAAGACCGGTAAATATTACAACACAAGAAAATAATCCGAAATCTGCAAATCCACAGTCACAGTTCACAGTCTTTTCCGAATTACGCGAATAATGCGTGCCAGAGATATTCGCGTAACTCGAATTCTCGTTATAATATCGTTTTTAGATGGTATTCAATGATCAATTTCTTCATTTCACATTACGAAGCACACTAATAATTGATATTTTCATGTTTATTTCGTCAAATCGAGTACATTTTAAACCAAACTAATATTTTTAATAGCAAAATGTAACGTAGTTTTGGGTAAATTTGAAATTTGACAAATACAAACTTCATTTCAATCACAATTACATTACAATTCAATTACACAAATTGTCTAAATTTTGGGATTCGCGTATCTCGAATTCGCGTAACTCCAGTGTCGCTTAACTCGTAAAAAGACTGTACTCAATTTAACGATGGTGGTGTGTTGTCCCAAGTATTTCTCAGCTGCCCAGGATGTTTACATCCGAAAACGCTATGACGACTTTCGGAAGAAATTCTTTGTGATTGTAAAATAAAAAACGCAAGACATAATCATTTGTTTAAAACAAGCAGAAAGCTTTATTGGTTAGTAATGGCGACGCGTGTATTTTTTTTTTAAACATACCCATTGATAGATATGTTCGTACATTAGAACTAAAACATCGCTTTCTGTTTGCGATACGGATAATGCTTTGTGTAAGTATACCATGTTTGGAATAGTATGACGCTTCTTCATATAAATCGTCTTTGTTCCGCATCGTGCGGGTTAGTTTGTTGTTAAAACCAATCGCTTTTTGATTGCGACATCAACAATCAAGTAATGTGTTGATAAAACGTTAAAGTACAATATGAAGATTATTTATCTGTCGTCCTTGTGCCGCATGGCAAGCGCAAGTGACTCTTAGCGATACTATAAAAGCTCGGGTTCATTTCACAACCGATTTCAAAACGGAATTCACTGTTCCAACAGAAGCAACGCGAGGACGTGCCTCAACTGCCTCTGTCTGAAAGTTTCCATTACGTTCTACGTAGACGATCTTCGTGGCGACCGAAATCGGTTGGATGATTTTGAGCTGATTCCCTATAACTAAAAGCAAACATCATTCATGTAAGTAATTGTGAGTAAGATAAACATATAACAACGTAAAGCGCATTTTTCCAATGCAGAATGGATGTTCTACCATTGTCCCTGTCGCTACTGCTATTATTGAACACCAATGACGCTACGATCGCTCAGGAGGAAGTGTCCTTTCTCGATGATCCTCCATTTATAACGCTCTATCGGAAGATACACAACTTTCTGTTTGACAATGTCGGTCCAAATTCGGACCGATTAAATCAGGCTCGCTCGCAAGGGGTATGTCAATCTAGGAACATTTCTACCGACAAGATCTTACCATGCTCGAATTTCCCTCCTAATCATTCGCATTCCTATTCCTGATACAGAAAGTACAATCTCCCGTACCATCGGAGCAAGCTTTTCCCTGTCCTACGGAAGGCATGCGGAGCTCCAAAGTTCCTATCTCTGTTCACGAACTACGTCCTGGAGACATCGACGTGATAGCGGCACTCGGTGATTCGCTAACCGCCGGCACCGGAGTGCTGGCATCCGGAATTCTCGAGCTGATCATCGAGAATCGAGGCCTGTCGTGGTGCATCGGAGGACAGAGTACCTGGCGTCAATATCTAACTCTACCGAACATACTGAAGGTGTTCAATCCGAACCTGAATGGTTATGTCGTTGCCGACAGTCTATCCATCGACAGGGAGTCAAGGTAGTTGAATGCACTGGTTTCCTATTTGCAAAATAGTCCCTTCTATACTGTTTTCTTAATTTTGATTTCTGGGCCACAGATTTGACGTGGCCGAAATAGGCGGCATGAGTCAGGATCTGCCGCACCAAGCGAGAAATCTCATCAAACGTATGCAGTCGGATCGAACGGTCGATATCAAAAATCATTGGAAGCTGATAACTATTCTCATCGGACATAATGATTTCTGTAGCCGCATCTGCTACCTGCCCAAGCCCGAGAAAGCACTCTACCAACATGAGCAAAATTTGCTGGAAACCTTGAGACTACTTCGCAAGTATCTGCCGAGAACTATGGTTAATATTGTGGCAACAATCAGTAAGCATGCGATTAATAGCATATATGTTGGAAAACAAATAATATTGAAAGAATCTCCCTCTTCTCTTTCCGTTTCCGTTCATCTTCCCTTCAACTGCATGCAGATGTTAGCATCTTGAGAACGTTCATCCCGAAGCCAGCGTCGTGCGTTACCACTCATTCGTTCGAGTGTTCCTGTGTGTTTGGAGCACGGTTTGAGTCCTTCCAACCGCGGCTGGAGCGTATCATGAAGCAGTGGAACCGAGTACAGCAGACCGTCGCCGAGCGGGACGAGTTCTCCAGTGACTCCGATTTCGTCGTTAACTATCAACCATTTCCGGAGCATCTGACGCTGCCTACGCTCCAGAACGGTGACACCGATGCAGGCATCGCCTCGGTCGACTGTTTCCATTTCAGCCAACGGGGACACGCGATCGCGGCGAACAGCTACTGGAACAATCTGATCGATCTCGTGGGCAATAAGTCGGAGCTGGTGCACAGGGAGTTTGAACGTTTCAACTGTCCGATGAAGGGAAGACCGTTTCTTGCGACGAGTAAGAACAGTTTAGGACGGTTCTGAAAGTAGACAAACATACCAAATTGTTACAACCATGAAGAGTGATTGGGACAACGCATCGTAGAAGAATTATTTGTTATTGTTATGTCATGCATCTTCTAAGTAGAAAATAAATTTCAAGAAAAAAATAATTGAGCCCCGAATGGGGGAAACAGCACCGAACCAAATGTAGAAAAACACACGTAGTGCACAGACGCACAGAGATGTGGAGCACATTTTCTATGCGATCAGCAAATTTTGTGCTCGGGCCGACCCGACCCAGCCACACATCACACACCGGAAGCAGGCACGTGAAGAATTTCAGACAAAGAAAAATACTGGCGACATAGACGCGCCGGAAAACTAAACCATCCAGAAACGGTCGCTTTATTTTACGGCGATAAGCGAAGGGATTCGATCCGGTCGTACGACCGCAGACAGGAAAGCCATTTGCGGCGCGAACCCTTCACAGCAACTCGACGCCAGCGGTCCCGATTCTCGCACAATGGCGACAATCTGGTAAATGACGCAACGTCACGTACAGTAGAATGCGATGACGACATCCGTTCGACTAGTGTAACGAAACTTTGGAACCTTCTGCGATTGGCATTTTTATTGGAATGCTTATGTTAGCTGGTGGCTAGAATTCGAACAATCATCGACATGGACTAGAATTGAACTAAGCTTAAGCTAATGAATGAACATTCAATTAAAAATGTTCCTGCAATCCCCTGGTCGACCAACGTCCAATTTGGTCATCACCATCCAACGTGGTCTCAATACCAGGTAGCGCGGATGCGGTGGATGCGGAACATGGAACACTTGACACCTGCGGATGCAAACATTTAATATCGCACAGGAACTGCGAGTGTTCCGGACGGAAACCTTCAACAGGAATAAAGCAACGAAAAAAGCATGTAAACCACCGTTGCAAAGTCAAAGAAGAGATTATGACAAAAAAGGACCCCTGGCAATTGTTTTTCTAAAGTGCATAAAATTCCACAAATCGTGAAGTCACTTACCTTCTCTCGTCTGGTCATCGTCATAATCATGAACGACCAAAGGATCTTCGTTTGTCGGTGGGACCTGATTCGGTGATTGTGGTGGTTCACGGCCCTGGGTATAATAGCGTCTTCCGGGAGCTGTCAGCGTTTCATCGACAATCCAATACATCTCGGCTTGTTCTTGCAAGGCAAAATTTGGATACAATCTCAATTGCGGTGCCGTCTGACGTTGGACCGGGTGGATTGTAGTAATATCCACCGCTGGAACTGTACCTGCACGTGGGGTAGCTGGAATATTACCAGCCGATGCAACAGAACCACAACGTGGAGTAGCTGGAATATCGCCAGCCGGTCGTACAGAACCCGAACGTTGAGAAGCTGGAATATCGCCAGTCGGTCGTACAGAACCCGAACGTGGAGCAGCCGGAATATCTCCAGTCGTTCGTACAGAACCCGAACGTGGAGCAACCGGAATATCGCCAGCCGGTCGTACAGAACCCGAACGTTGAGAAGCTGGAATATCGCCAACCGGTCGTACAGAACCCGAACGTGGAGTAGCTGCAATATCGCCAGTCGGTCGTACAGAACCCGAACGTGGAGCAGCCGGAATATCGCCAGTCGGTCGTACAGAACCAGAACGTGGGGTAGCCGGAATATCGCCAGTCGGTCGTACAGAACCCGAACGTGGAGTAGCTGGAACATTGCCAGCCGGGGCTCCGAAACCTGAGCGTGCAGCAGCTGCCGTCCGCTTTTTTGCACCAACCCCTGGTGTAAGTACCGTAGCTTGGCCTTTTCCACTGTTAACGCAGGCAGTACATGCCCGGCCTGTAGCTGGTGCGCTTGAAACGTCTAACCAGTAGATAGTCGGATTTCGGCGGGAACGTACTAGACGTACCTGGGGCTGGCCGCACGATGCCACCAACAGGGTTCCTCGAGCGTTTGAACGGCGGTGCGATCTGCCATTACGGTGCCGTCCTCCATGGGTACGGTAGTTATCATCTGCATGGGTCAATTCCTGCAAATGTCGACCAACCAGCTCCAACCAACTGCTCGCTTCAGCATGCCGATTTTGCTCTCGCAGCTCTCTTACATGACGACACAACGGACAAAGGGCATCATTGAGGTTCAGAATATCCTTAGCACTTTGTTGGTCACGAGGGTTTTGCGCCATTTTCAAACAAATTACACGTTTTCACTGAAAGTTTATGATTTTTGGCCGGAATACCAATGATTTCTTGAAGTTATTTTGGTAAAATACACTTTCACACACCTTAACGGAAGGCTCACTGTAATGGAGAGTTCACTTCACTGGAGCACTGCGTTCGACGACTGGCACTTCGATAATGCGACAGAGCTCTTGCGTTTCAACTGATCGTTCTGCGCCTTCCGAACCGAATGGTACCAAAGCACAGGGTGACCCGAATGTCAACTATCGGTTGTCATCCGCTATTCAGCAGCCGCTGTCACAATGCCGCGACTGACTGACTGATGTTTACCGTGAACCTTACCTTCCCGGAGACACCGAACGGTGATGTAGACTTCACGTACATGTCGCTGGACTGCTTTCATCTCAGCCAGAAAGGGTACGCCTTGGCCTCGAACGCACTGTGGCATAATATGCTTGAACCGGTTGGGGGTAAATCGATGAACTGGGAGAGAGAATTCACGCTGTTCAAGTGTCCTAGTGCGGACGTGCCATTTCTGCGTACGCCCGGCAATAGCTAAGGACAACGGGTACTGCACCGCACCTGGAGGAAAGCGTACCTTATCTAAATGTGATATTAAATCTATACACACACGTACACGTGGTCGGAACGGGTGGATTGGACTGGAGATTATGGCTATCAATGCACCAATCGATTTATAGATCATTTCGCTACTCGTTGTAGGTTCTTAAGATATGCGTAACGGATAGGATCCTTCTTCATACGTACTTATGCATGTACATCCACAGGAACATCTCATTTAAAAATAAGATTTTTATACAGTCTGTTCACGCAAAATAACACCGCAAGCAGGAAGTTGACAGTTGACGATCGCTTTCGTTTAGTTTCGTCAACTGTCGGAAAGTGAGTGTCAGGGGCACTCAAAAAACAATTTTTATAAATACGGGTGCCATGAAATAAAACATCCTCTCTTTTTCTACGCTACATCAACTGCAAGACCGGTAAATATTACAACACAAGAAAATAATCCGAAATCTGCAAATCCGTCCACAGTCTTTTTCCGAGTTACGCTAATAATGCGTGCCAGAGATATTCGCGTAACTCGAATTCTCTTTATAATATCGTTTACAGTTGGTATTCAATGATCAATTTCTTCATTTCACATTACGAAGCACAA
This sequence comes from Anopheles marshallii, assembly GCF_943734725.1. Taxonomy (NCBI): domain Eukaryota; kingdom Metazoa; phylum Arthropoda; class Insecta; order Diptera; family Culicidae; genus Anopheles; species Anopheles marshallii. Next base: position 54,513,091 of record NC_071327.1, read on the forward strand.
TAATAATTGATATTTTTATGTTTATTTCGTCAAATAGAGTACATTTTTAACAAAACTAATATTTTTAATATCAAAATGTAACGTAGTTTTGGGTAAATTTGAAATTTGACAAATACAAACTTCATTTCAATTACAATTACATTACAATTCAATTACACAAATTATCTATATTTTGGAATTCGCGTATCTCGAATTCGCGTACCTCGCGTGTCGCTTCACTCGTAAAAAGACTGTACTTAATTTAACGATGGTGGTGTGTTGTCCCAAGTATTTCTCAGCTGCTAAACATCCGAAAACGCTATGACGACTTTCGGAAGAAATTCTTTGTGATTGTAAAATAAAACGCAAGACATGATCATTTGTTTAAAACAAGCAGAAAGCTTTATTGGTTAGTAATGGCGACGCGTGTAATTTTTTTTAAACATACCCATTGATAGATATGTTCGTACATTAGAACTAAAACATCGCTTTCTGTTTGCGATATGGATAATGCATTGTGTAAGTAAACCATGTTTGGAATAGTATGACGCTTCTTCATGTAAATCGTCCTTGTTCCGCATCGTGCGGGTTAGTTTGTAGTTAAAACCAATCGCTTTTTGATTGCGACATCAACAATCAAGTAATGTGTTGATAAAACGTTAAAGTACAATATGAAGATTATTTATCTGTTGTCCTTGTGCCGCATGGCAAGCGCAAGTGACACTTAGTGATACTATAAAAGCTCGGGTTCATTTCACAACCGATTTCAAAACGGAATTCACTGTTCCAACAGAAGCAACGCGAGGACGTGCCTCGACTGCCACTGTCTGAAAGTTTCCTTTACGTTCTTCGTGGCGACCGAAATCGGTTGGATGATTTTGAGCTGATTCCTTATAACTAAAAGCAAACATCATTCATGTAAGTAATTGTGAGTAAGAAAAACATATAACAACGTAAAACGCATTTTTCCAATGCAGTATTATGGATGTTCTACCATTGTCCCTGTCGCTACTGCTATTATTGAACACCAATGACGCTACGGTCGCTCAGGAGGAAGTGTCCTTTCTCGATGATGCTCCATTTATAACGCTCTATCGGAAGATACACAACTTTCTGTTTGACAATGTCGGTCCAAATTCGGACCGATTGAATCAGGCTCGCTCGCAAGGGGTATGTCAATCTAGGAACATTTCTACCGACAAGATCTTGCCATGCTCGAATTGCCCTCCTAATCATTCGCCTTCCTATTCCTGATGCAGAAAGTACAATCTCCCGTACCATCTGAGCAAGCTTTTCCCTGTCCTACGGAAGGCATGCGTAGCTCCAAAGTTCCTATCTCGGTTCACGAGCTACGTCCTGGAGACATCGACGTGATAGCGGCTCTCGGTGATTCGCTAACCGCCGGCACCGGAGTGCTAGCAACCGGAATTCTTGAGCTGATCATCGAGAATCGGGGCCTGTCGTGGTGCATCGGAGGACAGGGTACCTGGCGTCAATATCTAACTCTACCGAACATACTGAAGGTGTTCAATCCGAACCTGAATGGTTATGTCGTTGCCGACAGTCTATCCATCGACAGGGAGTCAAGGTAATTGAACGCATTGGTTTCCTATTTGCAAAATAGTCCCTTCTATACTGTTTTCTTAATTTTGATTTCTGGGCCACAGATTTGATGTGGCCGAAATAGGCGGCATGAGTCAGGATCTGCCGCACCAAGCGAGAAATCTCATCAAACGTATGCAGTCGGATCGAACGGTCGATATCAAAAATCATTGGAAGCTGATAACTATTCTCATCGGACATAATGATTTCTGTAGCCGCATCTGCTACCTGCCCAAGCCCGAGAAAGCACTCTACCAACATGAGCAAAATTTGCTGGAAACCTTGAGACTACTTCGCAAGTATCTGCCTAGAACTATGGTTAATATTGTGGCAACAATCAGTAAGCATGCGATTAATAGCATATATGTTGGAAAACAAATAATATTGAAAGAACCTCCCTCTTCTCTTTCCGTTTCCGTTCATCTTCCCTTCCCTTCCCTTCCCTTCAACTGCATGCAGATGTTAGCATCTTGAGAACGTTCATCCCGAAGCCAGCGTCGTGCATTACCACCCATTCGTTCGAGTGTTCCTGTGTGTTTGGAGCACGGTTTGAGTCCTTCCAACCGCGGCTGGAGCGTATCATGAAGCAGTGGAACCGAGTACAGCAGACCGTCGCCGAGCGGGACGAGTTCTCCAGTGACTCCGATTTCGTCGTTAACTATCAACCATTTCCGGAGCATCTGACGCTGCCTACGCTCCAGAATGGTGACACCGATGCAGGCATCGCCTCGGTCGATTGTTTCCATTTCAGCCAACGGGGACACGCGATCGCGGCGAACAGCTACTGGAACAATCTGATCGATCTCGTGGGCAATAAGTCGGAGCTGGTGCACAGGGAGTTTGAACGTTTCAACTGTCCGATGAAGGGAAGACCGTTTCTTGCGACGAGTAAGAACAGTTTAGGACGGTTCTGAAAGTAGACAAAATATACAAAATTGTTACAACCATGAAGAGTGATTGGGACAACGCTTCGTAGAAGAATTATTTGTTATTGTTACGTCATGCTTCTTCTAAGTAGAAAATAAATTTCAAGAAAAAAATAATCGAGCCCCGAATGGGGGAAACAGCACCGAACCCCAAATGTAGAAAAACACACGTAGTGCACAGACGCTCAGAGATGTGGAGCACATTTTCTATGCGATCAGCAAATTTTGTGCTCGGGCCGACCCGACCCAGCCACACATCACACACCGGAAGCAGGCACGTGAAGAATTTCAGACAAAGAAAAATACTGGCGACATAGACGCGCCGGAAAACTAAACCATCCAGAAACGGTCGCTTTATTTTACGACGATAAGCGAAGGGATTCGATCCGGTCGTACGATCGCAGACAGGAAAGCCATTTGCGGCGCGAACCCTTCACAGCAACTCGACGCCAGCGGTCCCGATTCTCGCACAATGGCGACAATCTGGTAAATGATGCAACGTCACGTACAGTGGAATGCGATGACGACATCCGTTCGACTAGCGTAACGAAAGACGGTTCCAGTCTGCGATTGCCATATTTATTGGAATGCTTATGTTAGCTGGTGGCTTGAATTCGAACAATCATCGACATTGACTAGAATTGAACTAAGCTAAACCTAATGAATGAACCTTCAATTAAAAATGTTCCTGCAATCCCCTGGTCGACCAACGTCCAATTTGGTCATCCCCATCCAACGTGGTCTCAATTCCAGGTAACGCGGATGCGGTGGATGAGGAACATGGAACACTTGACACCTGCGGATGCAAACATTTAATATCGCACAGGAACTGCGAGTGTTCCGGACGGAAAACCTCAACAGGAGTAAAGCCACGAAGAAAGCATTTAAACCAGTGTTGCAAAGCCAAAAAAGAGGTTATGGCAAAAAGGACCCCTGGCAATTGTTTTTCTAAAGTGCATAAAACTCCACAAATCGTGAAGTCACTTACCTTCTCCCGGCTGATCATCGTCATAATCATGAACGACCAAAGGATCTTCGTTTGTCGGTGGGTCCTGATTCGGTGATTGTGGTGGTTCACGCCCCTCGGTATGATAGCGTCTTCCGAGATCTGTCAGCGTTTCATTGACAATCCAATACACCTCGGCTTGTTCTTGCAAGGCAGAATTTGGATACAATCTCAATTGCGGTGCCGTCTGACGTTGGACCGGGTGGATTGTAGTAATATCCACCGCTGGAACTGTACCTGCACGTGGGGTAGCTGGAATATTACCAGCCGATGCAACAGAACCACAACGTGGAGTAGCTGGAATATCGCCAGCCGGTCGTACAGAACCCGAACGTTGAGAAGCTGGAATATCGCCAGTCGGTCGTACAGAACCCGAACGTGGAGCAGCCGGAATATCTCCAGTCGTTCGTACAGAACCCGAACGTGGAGCAGCCGGAATATCGCCAGTCGGTCGTACAGAACCCGGACGTTGAGTAGCTGGAATATTTCCAGTCGGTGCTACAGAACCCGAACGTGGAGCAACCGGAATATCGCCAGCCGGTCGTACAGAACCCGAACGTTGAGAAGCTGGAATATCGCCAACCGGTCGTACAGAACCCGAACGTGGAGTAGCTGGAACATTGCCAGCCGGGGCTCCGAAACCTGAGCGTGCAGCAGCTGCCGTCCGCTGTTTTGCACCAACCCCTGGTGTAAGTACCGTAGCTTGGCCTTTTCCACTGTTAACGCAGGCAGTACATGCCCGGCCTGTAGCAGGTGCGCTTGAAACGTCTAACCAGTAGATAGTCGGATTTCGGCGGGAACGTACTAGACGTACCTGGGGCTGGTCGCACGATGCCACCAACAGGGTTCCTCGAGCGTTTGAACGGCGGTGCGATCTGCCATTACGGTGCCGTCCTCCATGGGCACGGTAGTTATCATCTGCATGGGTCAATTCCTGCAAATGTCGACCAACCAGCTCCAACCAACTGCTCGCTTCAGCATGCCGATTTTGCTCTCGCAGCTCTCTTACATGACGACACAACGGACAAAAGGCATCATTGAGGTTCAGAATATCCTTAGCACTTTGTTGGTCACGAGGGTTTTGCGCCATTTTCAAACAATTACACGTTTTACTGAAAGTTTATGATTTTTGGCCGGAATACCAATGATTTCTTGAAGTTATTTTGGTGAAATACACTTTCACACACCTTAACGGAAGGCTCACTGTATTGGAGAGTTCACTTCACTGGAGCACTGCGTTCGGCGACTGGCACTTCGATAATGCGACAGAGCTCTTGCGTTTCAACTGATCGTTCTGCGCCTTCCGAACCGAATGGTACCAAAGCACAGGGTGACCCGAATGTCAACTATCGGTTGTCATCCGCTATTCAGCAGCCGCTGTCACAATGCCGCGACTGACTGACTGATGTTTACCGTGAACCTTACCTTCCCGGAGACACCGAACGGTGATGTAGACTTCACGTACATGTCGCTGGACTGCTTTCATCTCAGCCAGAAAGGGTACGCCTTGGCCTCGAACGCACTGTGGAATAATATGCTTGAACCGGTTGGGGGTAAATCGATGAACTGGGAGAGAGAATTCACGCTGTTCAAGTGTCCTAGTGCGGACGTGCCATTTCTGCGTACGCCCGGCAATAGCTAAGGACAACGGGTACTGCACCGCACCTGGAGGAAAGCGCACCTTATCTAAATGTGATATTAAATCTATACACACACGTACACGTGGTCGGAACGGGTGGATTGAACAGAAGATTAAGACTATCAATGCACCAATCGATTGAAGGATCAACTCGCTACTCGTTGTAGGTTCTTAAGATATGCGTAACGGATAGGATCCTTCATCATACGTTCTCATGCATGTACATCCACAGGAACATCTCAATAAAAAATAAGATTTTTTTACAGTCTATTCACGCAAAATAACACCGCAAGCAGGAAGTTGACAGTTGACGATCGCTTTCGTTTAGTTTCGTCAACTGTCGGAAAGTGAGCGCCAGGGGCACTCAAAAAACAATTTTTATAAATACGGGTGCCACGAAATCAAACATCCTCTCTTTTTCTACGCTGCATCAACTGCAAGTCCGGTAAATATTACAACACAAGAAAATAATCCGAAATCTGCAAATCCGTCCACAGTCTTTTTCCGAGTTACGCGAATAATGCGTGCCAGAGATATTCGCGTAGCTCGAATTCTCGTTATAATATCGTTTATAGTTGGTATTCAATGATCAATTTCTTCATTTCACATTACGAAGCACACTAATAATTGGTATTTTCATGTTTATTTCATCAAATAGAGTACATTTTTAACAAAACTAATATTTGTAATATCAAAATGTAACGTAGTTTTGGGTAAATTTGAAATTTGACAAATACAAACTTCATTTCAATTACAATTACATTACAATTCAATTACACAAATTATCTATATTTTGGAATTCGCGTATCTCGAATTCGCGTACCTCGCGTGTCGCTTCACTCGTAAAAAGACTGTACTTAATTTAACGATGGTGGTGTGTTGTCCCAAGTATTTCTCAGCTGCTAAACATCCGAAAACGCTATGACGACTTTCGGAAGAAATTCTTTGTGATTGTAAAATAAAACGCAAGACATGATCATTTGTTTAAAACAAGCAGAAAGCTTTATTGGTTAGTAATGGCGACGCGTGTAATTTTTTTTAAACATACCCATTGATAGATATGTTCGTACATTAGAACTAAAACATCGCTTTCTGTTTGCGATATGGATAATGCTTTGTGTAAGTAAATCATGTTTGGAATAGTATGACGCTTCTTCATATAAATCGTCCTTGTTCCGCATCGTGCGGGTTAGTTTGTAGTTAAAACCAATCGCTTTTTGATTGCGACATCAATAATCAAGTAATGTGTTGATAAAACGTTAAAGTACAATATGAAGATTATTTATCTGTCGTCCTTGTGCCGCATGGCAAGCGCAAGTGACTCTTAGCGATACTATAAAAGCTCGGGTTCATTTCACAACCGATTTCAAAACGGAATTCACTGTTCCAACAGAAGCAACGCGAGGACGTGCCTCGACTGCCACTGTCTGAAAGTTTCCTTTACGTTCTTCGTAGACGATCTTCGTGGCGATCGAAATCGGTTGGATGATTTTGAGCTGATTCCTTTTAACTAAAAACAAACATCATTCATGTAAGTAATTGTGAGTAAGATAAACATATAACAACGTAAAACGCATTTTTCCAATGCAGTATTATGGATGTTCTACCATTGTCCCTGTCGCTACTGCTATTATTGAGCACCATAGACGCTACGATCGCTCAGGAGGAAGTGTCCTTTCTCGATGATCCTCCTTTTATAACGCTCTATCGGAAGATACACAACTTTCTGTTTGACAACGTCGGTCCAAATTCGGACCGATTAAATCAAGCTCGCTCGCAAGGGGTATGTCAATCTAGGAACATTTCTACCGACAAGATCTTGCCATGCTCGAATTTCTCTCCTAATCATTCGCCTTCCTATTCCTGATACAGAAAGTGCAATCTCCCGTACCATCTGAGCAAGCTTTTCCCTGTCCTACGGAAGGCATGCGTAGCTCCAAAGTTCCTATCTCGGTTCACGAGCTACGTCCTGGAGACATCGACGTGATAGCGGCACTCGGTGATTCGCTAACCGCCGGCACTGGAGTGCTGGCAACCGGAATTCTCGAGCTGGTCATCGAGAATCGAGGCCTGTCGTGGTGCATCGGAGGACAAGGTACCTGGCGTCAATATCTAACTTTACCGAACATACTGAAGGTGTTCAATCCGAACCTGAATGGTTATGTCGTTGCCGACAGTCTATCCATCGACAGGGAGTCAAGGTAATTGAACGCATTGGCTTCCCACTTGCAAAATAGTCCCTTCTATACTGTTTTCTTAATTTTGATTTCTGGGCCACAGATTTGATGTGGCCGAAATAGGCGGCATGAGTCAGGATCTGCCGCACCAAGCGAGAAATCTCATCAAACGTATGCAGTCGGATCGAACGGTCGATATCAAAAATCATTGGAAGCTGATAACTATTCTCATCGGACATAATGATTTCTGTAGCCGCATCTGCTACCTGCCCAAGCCCGAGAAAGCACTCTACCAACATGAGCAAAATTTGCTGGAAACCTTGAGACTACTTCGCAAGTATCTGCCTAGAACTATGGTTAATATTGTGGCAACAATCAGTAAGCATGCGATTAATAACATATATGTTGGAAAACAAATAATATTGAAAGAATCTCCCTCTTCTCTTTCCGTTTCCGTTCATCTTCCCTTCAACTGCATGCAGATGTTAGCATCTTGAGAACGTTCATCCCGAAGCCAGCGTCGTGCGTTACCACCCATTCGTTCGAGTGTTCCTGTGTGTTTGGAGCACGGTTTGAGTCCTTCCAACCGCGGCTGGAGCGTATCATGAAGCAGTGGAACCGAGTACAGCAGACCGTCGCCGAGCGGGACGAGTTCTCCAGTGACTCCGATTTCGTCGTTAACTATCAACCATTTCCGGAGCATCTGACGCTGCCTACGCTCCAGAATGGTGACACCGATGCAGGCATCGCCTCGGTCGATTGTTTCCATTTCAGCCAACGGGGACACGCGATCGCGGCGAACAGCTACTGGAACAATCTGATCGATCTCGTGGGCAATAAGTCGGAGCTGGTGCACAGGGAGTTTGAACGTTTCAACTGTCCGATGAAGGGAAGACCGTTTCTTGCGACGAGTAAGAACAGTTTAGGACGGTTCTGAAAGTAGACAAACATACCAAATTGTTACAACCATGAAGAGTGATTGGGACAACACATCGTAGAAGAATTATTTGTTATTGTTACGTCATGCTTCTTCTAAGTAGAAAATAAATTTCAAGAAAAAAATAATTGAGCCCCGAATGGGGGAAACAGCACCGAACCCCAAATGTAGAAAAACACACGTAGTGCACAGACGCTCAGAGATGTGGAGCACATTTTCTATGCGATCAGCAAATTTTGTGCTCGGGCCGACCCGACCCTGCCACACATCACACACCGGAAGCAGGCACGTGAACAATTTCAGACAAAGAAAAATACTGGCGACATCGACGCGCCGGAAAACTAAACCATCCAGAAACGGTCGCTTTATTTTACGACGATAAGCGAAGGGATTCGATCCGGTCGTACGATCGCAGACAGGAAAGCCATTTGCGGCGCGAACCCTTCACAGCAACTCGACGCCAGCGGTCCCGATTCTCGCACAATGGCGACAATCTGGTAAATGACGCAACGTCACGTACAGTGGAATGCGATGACGACATCCGTTCGACTAGCGTAACGAAACTTTGGAACCTTCTGCGATTGCCATTTTTATTGGAATGCTTATGTTAGCTGGTGGCTAGAATTCGAACAATCTTCGACATGGACTAGAATTGAACTAAGCTTAAGCTAATGAATGAATATTCAATTAAAAATGTTCCTGCAATCCCCTGGTCGACCAACGTCCAATTTGGTCATCACCATCCAATGTGGTCTCAATACCAGGTAGCGCGGATGCGGAATCAGAAACACTTGACACCTGCGGATGCAAACATTTAATATCGCACAGGAACTACGAGTGTTCCGCACGGAAACCCTCAACAGGAGTAAAGCCACGAAGAAAGCATGTAAACCAGTGTTGCAAAGCCAAAGAAGAGATTATGGCAAAAGAACCCCTAGCAATAGTTTTTTCTAAAGTACATAAAACTTCGCAAATCGTGAAGTCACTTACCTTTTCCCGGCTGGTCATCGTCATAATCATAAACGACCAGAGGATCTTCGTTTGTCCGTGGGACCTGATTCGGTGGTTGTGGTGGTTCACGCCCCTCGGTATGACAGCGTCTTCCGGGAGCTGTCAGCGTTTCATCGACAATCCAATACACCTCGGCTTGTTCTTGCAAGGCAGAATTTGGATACAATCTCCATTGCGGTGCCGTCTGACGTTGGACCGGGTGGATTGTAATATCCACCGCTGGAACTGTACCTGTACGTGGTGTAGCTGGAATATTACCAGCCGATGCAACAGAACCACAACGTGGTGTAGCTGGAATATTACCAGCCGATGCAACAGAACCCGAACGTGGTGTAGCTGGAATATTACCAGCTGATGCAACAGAACCCGAGCGTGGAATAGCTGGAATATCGCCAGCCGGTCGTACAGAACCCGAACGTGGAGCAGCCGGAATATCGCCAGCCGGTCGTACAGAACTACAACGTGGAGTAGCTGCAATATCGCCAGCCGGTCGTACAGAACCCGGACGTGGAGTAGCTGGAACATTGCCAGCCGGGGCTCCGAAGCCTGATCGTGCAGCAGCTGCCGTCCGCTTTTTTGCACCAATGCACCCCTGGTGTAAGTACCGTCGCTTGGCCTTTTCCACTGTTAACACAGGCAGTACATGCCCGGCCTGTAGCTGGTGCGCTTGCAACGTCTAACCAGTAGATAGTCGGATTTCGGTGGGAACGTACTAGACGTACCTGGGGCTGGTCGCACGATGCCACCAACAGGGTTCCTCGAGCGTTTGAACGACGGTGCGATCTGCCATTACGGTGCCGTCCTCCATGGGTACGGTAGTTATCATCTGCATGGGTCAATTCCTGCAAATGTCGACCAACCAGCTTCAACCAACTGCTCGCTTCAGCATGCCGATTTTGCTCTCGCAGCTCTCTTACATAACGACACAACGGACAAAGGACATCATTGAGGTTTAGCATATCCTTCACACTTTGTTGGTCACGAGGGTTTTGCGCCATTTTCAAACAAATTACACGTTTTCACTGAAAGTTTATGATTTTTGGCCGGAATACCAATGATTTCTTGAAGTTATTTTGGTAAAATACACTTTCACACACCTTAACGGAAGGCTCACTGTATTGGAGAGTTCACTTCACTGGAGCACGACGTTCGGCGACAGAGCTCTTGCGTTTCAACTGATCGTTCTGCGCCTTCCGAACCGAATGGTACCAAAGCACAGGGTGACCCGTGGCGAATGTCAACTAGCGGTTGTCATCCGCTATTCAGCAGCCGCTGTCACAATGCCGCGACTGACTGACTGATGTTCACCGTGAACCTTACCTTGCCGGAGACACCGAACGGTGATGCGGACTTCACGTACATGTCGCTGGACTGCTTTCATCTCAGCCAGAAAGGGTACGCCTTGGCCTCGAACGCACTGTGGAATAATATGCTTGAACCGGTTGGGGGAAAATCGATGAACTGGGAGAGAGAATTCACGCTGTTCAAGTGTCCTAGTGCGGACGTTCCATTTCTGCGTACGCCCGGCAATAGCTACGGACAACGGGTACTGCACCGCACCTGGAGGAAAGCGCACCTTATCTAAATGTGATATTAAATCTATACACACACGTACACGTGGTCGGGACGGGTGGATTGGACAGGAGATTATGGCTATCAATGCACCAATCGATTTATAGATCATTTCGCTACTCGTTGTAGGTTCTTAAGATATGCGTAACGGATAGGATCCTTCATCATACGTTCTCATGCATGTACATCCACAGGAACATCTCAATAAAAAATAAGATTTTTATACAGTCTGTTCACGCAAAATAACACCGCAAGCAGGAAGTTGACAGTTGACGATCGGTTTCGTTCAGTTTCGTCAACTGTCGGAAAGTGAGCGCCAGGGGCACTCAAAAAACAATTTTTATAAATACGGGTGCCACGAAATAAAACATCCTCTCCTTTACTACGCTACATCAACTGCAAGTCCGGTAAATATTACAACACAAGAAAATAATCCGAAATCTGCAAATCCGTTCACAGTCTTTTCTGAGTTACGCGAATAATGCGTGCCAGAGATATTCGCGTAACTCGAATTCTCGTTATAATATCGTTTATAGTTGGTATTCAATGATCAATTTCTTCATTTCACATTACGAAGCACACTAATAATTGATATTTTCACGTTTATTTCGTCAAATAGAGTACATTTTTAACAAAACTAATATTTTTAATATCAAAATGTAACGTAGTTTTGGGTAAATTTGAAATTTGACAAATACAAACTTCATTTCAATTACAATTACATTACAATTCAATTACACAAATTATCTATATTTTGGAATTCGCGTATCTCGAATTCGCGTACCTCGCGTGTCGCTTCACTCGTAAAAAGAATGTACTTAATTTAACGATGGTGGTGTGTTGTCCCAAATATTTCTCAGCTGCCCACGATGTTTACATCCGAAAACGCTATGACGACTTTCGGAAGAAATTCTTTGGGATTGTTAAATAAAACGCAAGACATGATCATTTGTTTAAAACAAGCAGAAAGCTTTATTGGTTAGTAATGGCGACGCGTGTAATTTTTTTTAAACATACCCATTGATAGATATGTTCGTACATTAGAACGAAAACATCGCTTTCTGTTTGCGATGTGGATAATGCATTGTGTAAGTAAACCATGTTTGGAATAGTGTGACGCTTCTTCATATAAATCGTCCTTGTTCCGCATCGTGCGGTTTAGTTTGTAGTTAAAACCAATCGCTTTTTGATTGCGACATCAATAATCAAGTAATGTGTTGATAAAACGTTAAAGTACAATATGAAGATTATTTATCTGTCGTCCTTGTGTCGTCACGGCAAGCGCAAGTGACACTTAGAGATACTATAAAAGCTCGGGTTCATTTCACAACCGATTTCAAAACGGAATTCACTGTTCCAACAGAAGCAACGCGAGGACGTGCCTCGACTGCCACTGTCTGAAAGTTTCCTTTACGTTCTTCGTAGACGATCTTCGTGGCGATCGAAATCGGTTGGATGATTTTGAGCTGATTCCTTTTAACTAAAAACAAACATCATTCATGTAAGTAATTGTGAGTAAGATAAACATATAACAACGTAAAACGCATTTTTCCAATTCAGAATGCATGTTCTACCATTGTCCCTGTCGCTACTGCTATTATTGAGCACCATAGACGCTACGATCGCTCAGGAGGAAGTGTCCTTTCTCGATGATCCTCCTTTTATAACGCTCTATCGGAAGATACACAACTTTCTGTTTGACAACGTCGGTCCAAATTCGGACCGATTAAATCAAGCTCGCTCGCAAGGGGTATGTCAATCTAGGAACATTTCTACCGACAAGATCTTGCCATGCTCGAATTTCTCTCCTAATCATTCGCCTTCCTATTCCTGATACAGAAAGTGCAATCTCCCGTACCATCTGAGCAAGCTTTTCCCTGTCCTACGGAAGGCATGCGTAGCTCCAAAGTTCCTATCTCGGTTCACGAGCTACGTCCTGGAGACATCGACGTGATAGCGGCACTCGGTGATTCGCTAACCGCCGGCACCGGAGTGCTGGCAACCGGAATTCTCGAGCTGGTCATCGAGAATCGAGGCCTGTCGTGGTGCATCGGAGGACAAGGTACCTGGCGTCAATATCTAACTTTACCGAACATACTGAAGGTGTTCAATCCGAACCTGAATGGTTATGTCGTTGCCGACAGTCTATCCATCGACAGGGAGTCAAGGTAATTGAACGCATTGGCTTCCCACTTGCAAAATAGTCCCTTCTATACTGTTTTCTTAATTTTGATTTCTGGGCCACAGATTTGATGTGGCCGAAATAGGCGGCATGAGTCAGGATCTGCCGCACCAAGCGAGAAATCTCATCAAACGTATGCAGTCGGATCGAACGGTCGATATCAAAAATCATTGGAAGCTGATAACTATTCTCATCGGACATAATGATTTCTGTAGCCGCATCTGCTACCTGCCCAAGCCCGAGAAAGCACTCTACCAACATGAGCAAAATTTGCTGGAAACCTTGAGACTACTTCGCAAGTCTCTGCCTAGAACTATGGTTAATATTGTGGCAACAATCAGTAAGCATGCGATTAATAGCATATATGTTGGAAAACAAATAATATTGAAAGAATCTCCCTCTTCTCTTTCCGTTTCCGTTCATCTTCCCTTCAACTGCATGCAGATGTTAGCATCTTGAGAACGTTCATCCCGAAGCCAGCGTCGTGCGTTACCACTCATTCGTTCGAGTGTTCCTGTGTGTTTGGAGCACGGTTTGAGTCCTTCCAACCGCGGCTGGAGCGTATCATGAAGCAGTGGAACCGAGTACAGCAGACCGTCGCCGAGCGGGACGAGTTCTCCAGTGACTCCGATTTCGTCGTTAACTATCAACCATTTCCGGAGCATCTGACGCTGCCTACGCTCCAGAACGGTGACACCGATGCAGGCATCGCCTCGGTCGACTGTTTCCATTTCAGCCAACGGGGACACGCGATCGCGGCGAACAGCTACTGGAACAATCTGATCGATCTCGTGGGCAATAAGTCGGAGCTGGTGCACAGGGAGTTTGAACGTTTCAACTGTCCGATGAAGGGAAGACCGTTTCTTGCGACGAGTAAGAACAGTTTAGGACGGTTCTGAAAGTAGACAAAACATACCAAATTGTTACAACCATGAAGATGTGTGATTGGGACAACACATCGTAGAAGAATTATTTGTTATTGTTACGTCATGCTTCTTCTAAGTAGAAAATAAATTTCAAGAAAAAAAATAATTGAGCCCCGAATGGGGGAAACATCACCGAACCCCAAATGTAGAAAAAACACACGTAGTGCACAGACGCTCAGAGATGTGGAGCACATTTTCTATGCGATCAGCAAATTTTGTGCTCGGGCCGACCCGACCCAGCCACACATCACACACCGGAAGCAGGCACGTGAAGAATTTCAGACAAAGAAAAATACTGGCGACATAGACGCGCCGGAAAACTAAACCATCCAGAAACGGTCGCTTTATTTTACGACGATAAGCGAAGGGATTCGATCCGGTCGTACGATCGCAGACAGGAAAGCCATTTGCGGCGCGAACCCTTCACAGCAACTCGACGCCACCGGTCCCGATTCTCGCACAATGGCGACAATCTGGTAAATGACGCAACGTCACGTACAGTGGAATGCGATGACGCCATCCGTTCGACTAGCGTAACGAAAGTTTGGAACCTTCTGCGATTGCCATTTTTATTGGAATGCTTATGTCAGCTGGTGGCTAGAATTCGAACAATCATCGACATGGACTAGAATTGAACTAAGCTAAAGCTAATGAATGAACCTTCAATTAAAAATGTTCCTGCAATCCCCTGGTCGGCCAACGTCCAATGTGGTCATCACCATCCAACGTGGTCTCAATACCAGGTAGCGCGGATGCGGTGGATGCGGAATCAGGAACACTTGACACCTGCGGATGCAAACATTTAATATCGCACAGGAACTACGAGTGTTCCGGACGGAAACCCTCAACAGGAGTCAAGCCACGAAGAAAGCATGTAAACCAGTGATGCAAAGCCAAAGAAGAGATTATGACAAAAAGGACCCCTAGCAATAGTTTTTTCTAAAGTACATAAAACTTCGCAAATCGAGAAGTCACTTACCTTCTCTCGGCTGGTCATCGTCATAATCATGAACGACCAAAGGATCTTCGTTTGTCGGTGGGACCTGATTCGGTGATTGTGGTGGTTCACGGCCCTGGGTATGATAGCGTCTTCCGGGAGCTGTCAGCGTTTCATCGACAATCCAATACACCTCGGCTTGTTCTTGCAAGGCAGAATTTGGATACAATCTCAATTGCGGTGCCGTCTGACGTTGGACCGGGTGGATTGTAATATCCACCGCTGGAACTGTACCTGTACGTGGTGTAGCTGGAATATTACCAGCCGATGCAACAGAACCCGAACGTTGAGTAGCTGGAATATTACCAGCCGGTCGTACGGAACCCGAACGTTGAGTAGCTGGAATATCGCCATCCGGTCGCACAGAACCCGAACGTGGAGCAGCCGGAATATTACCAGCCGATGCAACAGAACCACAACGTGGTGTAGCTGGAATATTACCAGCCGATGCAACAGAACCCGAACGTGGTGTAGCTGGAATATCGCCATCCGGTCGTACAGAACCCGAACGTGGAATAACTGGAATATTACCAGCCGATGCAACAGAACCCGAACGTTGAGTAGCTGGAATATTACCAGCCGGTCGTACGGAACCCGAACGTTGAGTAGCTGGAATATCGCCATCCGGTCGCACAGAACCCGAACGTGGAGCAGCCGGAATATTACCAGCCGATGCAACAGAACCACAACGTGGTGTAGCTGGAATATTACCAGCCGATGCAACAGAACCCGAACGTGGTGTAGCTGGAATATCGCCATCCGGTCGTACAGAACCCGAACGTGGAATAACTGGAATATTACCAGCCGGTGCAACAGAACCACAACGTGGAGTAGCTGGAATATCGCCATCCGGTCGTACAGAACCCGAACGTGGAGCAGCCGGAATATCGCCAGTCGGTCGTACAGAACCAGAACGTGGAACAGCCGGAATATCGCCAGTCGGTGTAACAGAACCCGAACGTTGAGTAGCTGGAATATCGCCAGCCGGTCGTACAGAACCCGAACGTGGAGCAGCCGGAATATCGCCAGTCGGTCGTACAGAACCAGAACGTGGGGTAGCCGGAATATCGCCAGCCGGTCGTACAGAACCCGAACGTGGAGTAGCTGGAACATTGCCAGCCGGGGCTCCGAAACCTGAGCGTGCAGCAGCTGCCGTCCGCTGTTTTGCACCAACCCCTGGTGTAAGTACCGTAGCTTGGCCTTTTCCACTGTTAACGCAGGCAGTACATGCCCGGCCTGTAGCTGGTGCGCTTGCAACGTCTAACCAGTAGATAGTCGGATTTCGGCGGGAACGTACTAGACGTACCTGGGGCTGGTCGCCCGATGCCACCAACAGGGTTTCTCGAGCGTTTGAACGGCGGTGCGATCTGCCATTACGGTGCCGTCCTCCATGGGTACGGTAGTTATCATCTGCATGGGTCAATTCCTGCAAATGTCGACCAACCAGCTCCAACCAACTGCTCGCTTCAGCATGCCGATTTTGCTCTCGCAGTTCTCTTACATGACGACACAACGGACAAAGGACATCATTGAGGTTCAGAATATCCTTAGCACTTTGTTGGTCACGAGGGTTTTGCGACATTTTCAAACAAATTACACGTTTTCACTGAAAGTTTATGATTTTTTGTCGGAATACCAATGATTTCTTGAAGTTATTTTGGTGAAATACACTTTCACACACCTTAACGGAAGGCTCACTGTATTGGAGAGTTCACTTCACTGGAGCACTGCGTTCGACGACTGGCACTTCGATAATGCGACAGAGCTCTTGCGTTTCAACTGATCGTTCTGCGCCTTCCGAACCGAATGGTACCAAAGCACAGGGTGACCCGTGGCGAATGTCAACTAGCGGTTGTCATCCGCTATTCAGCAGCCGCTGTCACAATGCCGCGACTGACTGACTGATGTTCACCGTGAACCTTACCTTCCCGGAGACACCGAACGGTGATGCGGACTTCACGTACATGTCGCTGGACTGCTTTCATCTCAGCCAGAAAGGGTACGCCTTGGCCTCGAATGCACTGTGGAATAATATGCTTGAACCGGTTGGGGGAAAATCGATAAACTGGGAGAGAGAATTCGCGCTGTTCAAGTGTCCTAGCGCGGACGTGCCATTTCTGCGTACGCCCGGCAATAGCTACGGACAACGGGTACTGCACCGCACCTGGAGGAAAGCGCACCTTATCTAAATGTGATATTAAATTTATACACACACGTACACGTGGTCGGGACGGGTGGATTGGACAGGAGATTAAGGCTATCAATGCACCAATCGAAATAAAGATCATTTCGCTACTCGTTGTAGGTTCTTAAGATATGCGTAACGGATAGGATCCTTCTTCATACGTACTTATGCATGTACATCCATAGGAACATCTCATTTAAAAATAAGATTTTTATACAGTCTGTTCACGCAAAATAACACCGCAAGCAGGAAGTTGACAGTTGACGATCGATTTCGTTCAGTTTCGTCAACTGTCGGAAAGTGAGTGTCAGTTGCACTCAAAAAACAAAATTTATAAATACGGGTGCCACGAAATAAAACATCCTCTCTTTTTCTACGCTACATCAACTGCAAGTCCGGTAAATATTACAACACAAGAAAATAATCCGAAATCTGCAAATCCGTTCACAGTCTTTTCTGAGTTACGCGAATAATGCGTGCCAGAAATATTCGCGTAACTCGAATTCTCTTCATAATATCGTTTATAGTTAATATTCAATGATCCATTTCTTCTTTTCTCATTACGAAGCACACTAATAATTGATATTTTCATGTTTATTTCGTCAAATAGAGTACATTTTTATCAAAATTTATACTTTTAACATCAAAATGTAACGTAGTTTTGAGCAAATTTGAATTTTGACAAATACAAACTTCAATTCAATTACAATTACATTACAATTCAATTACACAAACTGTCTAAATTTTGGGATTCGCGTATCTCAAATTCGAGTAACTCCAGTGTCGCTTCACTCGTAAAAAGACTGTACTTAATTTAACGATGGTGGTGTGTTGTCCCAAGTATTTCTCAGCTGCCCAGGATGTTTACATCCGAAAACGCTATGACGACTTTCGGAAGAAATTCTTTGTGATTGTTCAATAAAACGCAAGACATGATCATTTGTTTAAAACAAGCAGAAAGCTTTATTGGTTAGTAATGGCGACGCGTGTAATTTTTTTTAAACATACTCATTGATAGATATGTTCGTACATTATAACTAAAACATCGCTTTCTGTTTGCGCTATGGATAATGCTTTGTGTTAGTAAACCATGTTTGGAATAGTATGACGCTTCTTCATATAAATCGTCCTTGTTCCGCATCGTGCGGGTTAGTTTGTAGTTAAAACCAATCGCTTTTTGATTGCGACATCAATAATCAAGTATTGTGTTGATAAAACGTTAAAGTACAATATGAAGATTATTTATCTGTCGTCCTTGTGCCGCATGGCAAGCGCAAGTGACACTTAGTGATACTATAAAAGCTCGGGTTCATTTCACAACCGATTTCAAAACGGAATTCACTGTTCCAACAGAAGCAACGCGAGGACGTGCCTCGACTGCCTCTGTCTTAAAGTTTCCTTTACGTTCTTCGTAGACGATCTTCGTGGCGACCGAAATCGGTTGGATGATTTTGAGCTGATTCCTTATAACTAAAAGCAAACATCATTCATGTAAGTAATTGTGAGTAAGAGAAACATATAACAACGTAAAACGCATTTTTCCAATGCAGAATGGATGTTCTACCATTGTCCCTGTCGCTACTGCTATTATTGAACACCAATGACGCTACGATCGCTCAGGAGGAAGTGTCCTTTCTCGATGATCCTCCATTTATAACGCTCTATCGGAAGATACACAACTTTCTGTTTGACAATGTCGGTCCAAATTCGGACCGATTAAATCAGGCTCGCTCGCAAGGGGTATGTCTATCTAGGAACATTTCTACCGACAAGATCTTGCCATGCTCGAATTTCCCTCCTGATCATTCGCCTTCTTATTCTTGATACAGAAAGTACAATCTCCCGTACCATCTGAGCAAGCAAGCTCCAAAGTTCCTATCTCGGTTCACGAACTACGTCCTGGAGACATCGACGTCATAGCGGCTCTCGGTGATTCGCTAACCGCCGGCACCGGAGTGCTGGCAACCGGAATTCTCGAACTGGTCATCGAGAATCGAGGCCTGTCGTGGTGCATCGGAGGACAGGGTACTTGGCGTCAATATCTAACCCTACCGAACATACTAAAGGTGTTCAATCCGAACCTGAATGGTTATGTCGTTGGCGACAGTCTATCCATCGACAGGGAGTCAAGGTAATTTAACGCATTGGCTTCCTATTTGCAAAATAGTCCCTTCTATACTGTTTTCTTAATTTTGATTTCTGGGCCACAGATTTGATGTGGCCGAAATAGGCGGCATGAGTCAGGATCTGCCGCACCAAGCGAGAAATCTCATCAAACGTATGCAGTCGGATCGAACGGTCGATATCCAAAATCATTGGAAGCTGATAACTATTCTCATCGGACATAATGATTTCTGCAGCCGCATCTGCTACCTGCCCAAGCCCGAGAAAGCACTCTACCAACATGAGCAAAATTTGCTGGAAACCTTGAGACTACTTCGCAAGTATCTGCCTAGAACTATGGTTAATATTGTGGCAACAATCAGTAAGCATGCGATTAATAACATATGTGTTGGAAAACAAATAATATTGAAAGAATCTCCCTCTTCTCTTTCCGTTTCCGTTCATCTTCCCTTCCCTTCCCTTCCCTTCAACTGCATGCAGATGTTAGCATCTTGAGAACGTTCATCCCGAAGCCAGCGTCGTGCGTTACCACCCATTCGTTCGAGTGTTCCTGTGTGTTTGGAGCACGGTTTGAGTCCTTCCAACCGCGGCTGGAGCGTATCATGAAGCAGTGGAACCGAGTACAGCAGACCGTCGCCGAGCGGGACGAGTTCTCCAGTGACTCCGATTTCGTCGTTAACTATCAACCATTTCCGGAGCATCTGACGCTGCCTACGCTCCAGAACGGTGACACCGATGCAGGCATCGCCTCGGTCGATTGTTTCCATTTCAGCCAACGGGGACACGCGATCGCGGCGAACAGCTACTGGAACAATCTGATCGATCTCGTGGGCAATAAGTCGGAGCTGGTGCACAGGGAGTTTGAACGTTTCAACTGTCCGACGAAGGGAAGACCGTTTCTTGCGACGAGTAAGAACAGTTTAGGACGGTTCTGAAAATAGACAAACATACCAGATTGTTACAACCATGAAGAGTGATTGGGACAACACATCGTAGAAGAATTATTTGTTATTGTTACGTCATGCTTCTTCTAAGTAGAAAATAAATTTCAAGAAAAAAATAATTGAGCCCCGAATGGGGGAAACATCACCGAACCCCAAATGTAGAAAAAACACACGTAGTGCACAGACGCTCAGAGATGTGGAGCACATTTTCTATGCGATCAGCAAATTTTGTGCTCGGGCCGACCCGACCCAGCCACACATCACACACCGGAAGCAGGCACGTGAACAATTTCAGACAAAGAAAAATACTGGCGACATAGACGCGCCGGAAAACTAAACGATCCAGAAACGGTCGCTTTATTTTACGACGATAAGCGAAGGGATTCGATCCGGTCGTACGATCGCAGACAGGAAAGCCATTTGCGGCGCGAACCCTTCACAGCAACTCGACGCCAGCGGTCCCGATTCTCGCACAATGGCGACAATCTGGTAAATGACGCAACGTCACGTACAGTGGAATGCGATGACGACATCCGTTCGACTAGCGTAACGAAAGTTTGGAACCTTTTGCGATTGGCATGTTTATTGGAATGCTTATGTCAGCTGGTGGCTAAAATTCGAACAATCATCGACATGGACTAGAATTGAACTAAGCTAAAGCTAATGAATGAACCTTCAATTAAAAATGTTCCTGCAATCCCCTGGTCGGCCAACGTCCAATGTGGTCATCACCATCCAACGTGGTCTCAATACCAGGTAACGCGGATGCGGTGGATGCAGAACATGGAACACTTGACACCTGCGGATGCAAACATTTAATATCGCACAGGAACTGCGAGTGTTCCGGACGGAAACCCTCAACAGGAGTCAAGCCACGAAGAAAGCATGTAAACCAGTGATGCAAAGCCAAAGAAGAGATTATGACAAAAAGGACCCCTGGCAATTGTTTTTCTAAAGTGCATTAAACTCCACAAATCGTGAAGTCACTTACCTTCTCTCGGCTGGTCATCGTCATAATCATGAACGACCAACGGATCTTCGTTTGTCGGTGGGACCTGATTCGGTGATTGTGGTGGTTCACGCCCCTCGGTATGATAGCGTCTTCCGGGAGCTGTCAGCGTTTCATCGACAATCCAATACACCTCGGCTTGTTCTTGCAAGGCAGAATTTGGATACAATCTCCATTGCGGTGCCGTCTGACGTTGGACCGGGTGGATTGTAATATCCACCGCTGGAACTGTACCTGTACGTGGTGTAGCTGGAATATTACCAGCCGATGCAACAGAACCACAACGTGGTGTAGCTGGAATATTACCAGCCGATGCAACAGAACCCGAACGTGGTGTAGCTGGAATATTACCAGCTGATGCAACAGAACCCGAGCGTGGAATAGCTGGAATATCGCCAGCCGGTCGTACAGAACCCGAACGTGGAGCAGCCGGAATATCGCCAGCCGGTCGTACAGAACTACAACGTGGAGTAGCTGCAATATCGCCAGCCGGTCGTACAGAACCCGGACGTGGAGTAGCTGGAACATTGCCAGCCGGGGCTCCGAAACCTGAGCGTGCAGCAGCTGCCGTCCGCTGTTTTGCACCAACCCCTGGTGTAAGTACCGTAGCTTGGCCTTTTCCACTGTTAACACAGGCAGTACATGCCCGGCCTGTAGCTGGTGCGCTTGCAACGTCTAACCAGTAGATAGTCGGATTTCGGCGGGAACGTACTAGACGTACCTGGGGCTGGCCGCCCGATGCCACCAACAGGGTTCCTCGAGCGTTTGAACGGCGGTGCGATCTGACATTACGGTGCCGTCCTCCATGGGTACGGTAGTTATCATCTGCATGGGTCAATCCCTGCAAATGTCGACCAACCAGCTCCAACCAACAGCTCGCTTCAGCATGCCGATTTTGCTCTCGCAGCTCTCTTACATAACGACACAACGGACAAAGGACATCATTGAGGTTCAGAATATTCTTAGCACTTTGTTGGTCACGAGGGTTTTGCGCCATTTTCAAACAAATTACACGTTTTCACTGAAAGTTTATGATTTTTGGCCGGAATACCAATGATTTCTTGAAGTTATTTTGGTAAAATACACTTTCACACACCTTAACGGAAGGCTCACTGTATTGGAGAGTTCCCTTCACTGGAGCACTGCGTTCGACGACTGGCACTTCGATAATGCGACAGAGCTCTTGCGTTTCAACTGATCGTTTTGCGCCTTCCGAACCGAATGGTACCAAAGCACAGGGTGACCCGTGGCGAATGTCAACTAGCGGTTGTCATCCGCCATTCAGCAGCCGCTGTCACAATGCCGCGACCGACTGACTGATGTTCACCGTGAACCTTACCTTCCCGGAGACACCGAACGGTGATACGGACTTCACGTACATGCCGCTGAACTGCTTTCATCACAGCCAGAAAGGGTACGCCTTGGCCTCGAACGCACTGTGGCATAATATGCTTGAACCGGTTGGGGGTAAATCGATGAACTGGGAGAGAGAATTCACGCTGTTCAAGTGTCCTAGTGCGGACGTGCCATTTCTGCGTACGCCCGGCAATAGCTAAGGACAACGGGTACTGCACCGCACCTGGAGGAAAGCGCACCTTATCTAAATGTGATATTAAATCTATACACACACGTACACGTGGTCGGGACGGGTGGATTGGACAGGAGATTATGGCTATCAATGCACCAATCGATTTATAGATCATTTCGCTACTCGT
Source organism: Anopheles marshallii (assembly GCF_943734725.1). Classification (NCBI taxonomy): domain Eukaryota; kingdom Metazoa; phylum Arthropoda; class Insecta; order Diptera; family Culicidae; genus Anopheles; species Anopheles marshallii. The sequence continues at coordinate 54,536,022 of NC_071327.1, forward strand.
TGTAGGTTCTTAAGATATGCGTAACGGATAGGATCCTTCATCATACGTTCTCATGCATGTACATCCACAGGAACATCTCAATAAAAAATAAGATTTTTATACAGTCTGTTCACGCAAAATAACACCGCAAGCAGGAAGTTGACAGTTGACGATCGGTTTCGTTCAGTTTCGTCAACTGTCGGAAAGTGAGCGCCAGGGGCACTCAAAAAACAATTTTTATAAATACGGGTGCCACGAAATAAAACATCCTCTCCTTTACTACGCTACATCAACTGCAAGTCCGGTAAATATTACAACACAAGAAAATAATCCGAAATCTGCAAATCCGTTCACAGTCTTTTTCCGAGTTACGCAAATAATGCGTGCCAGAGATATTCGCGTAACTCGAATTCTCGTTATAATATCGTTTATAGTTGGTATTCAATGATCAATTTCTTCATTTCACATTACGAAGCACACTAATAATTGATATTTTCACGTTTATTTCGTCAAATAGAGTACATTTTTAACAAAACTAATATTTTTAATATCAAAATGTAACGTAGTTTTGGGTAAATTTGAAATTTGACAAATACAAACTTCATTTCAATTACAATTACATTACAATTCAATTACACAAATTATCTATATTTTGGAATTCGCGTATCTCGAATTCGCGTACCTCGCGTGTCGCTTCACTCGTAAAAAGAATGTACTTAATTTAACGATGGTGGTGTGTTGTCCCAAATATTTCTCAGCTGCCCACGATGTTTACATCCGAAAACGCTATGACGACTTTCGGAAGAAATTCTTTGGGATTGTTAAATAAAACGCAAGACATGATCATTTGTTTAAAACAAGCAGAAAGCTCTATTGGTTAGTAATGGCGACGCGTGTAATTTTTTTTAAACATACCCATTGATAGATATGTTCGTACATTAGAACGAAAACATCGCTTTCTGTTTGCGATGTGGATAATGCATTGTGTAAGTAAACCATGTTTGGAATAGTGTGACGCTTCTTCATATAAATCGTCCTTGTTCCGCATCGTGCGGTTTAGTTTGTAGTTAAAACCAATCGCTTTTTGATTGCGACATCAATAATCAAGTAATGTGTTGATAAAACGTTAAAGTACAATATGAAGATTATTTATCTGTCGTCCTTGTGTCGTCACGGCAAGCGCAAGTGACACTTAGAGATACTATAAAAGCTCGGGTTCATTTCACAACCGATTTCAAAACGGAATTCACTGTTCCAACAGAAGCAACGCGAGGACGTGCCTCGACTGCCACTGCCTGAAAGTTTCCTTTACGTTCTTCGTAGACGATCTTCGTGGCGATCGAAATCGGTTGGATGATTTTGAGCTGATTCCTTTTAACTAAAAACAAACATCATTCATGTAAGTAATTGTGAGTAAGATAAACATATAACAACGTAAAACGCATTTTTCCAATTCAGAATGCATGTTCTACCATTGTCCCTGTCGCTACTGCTATTATTGAGCACCATAGACGCTACGATCGCTCAGGAGGAAGTGTCCTTTCTCGATGATCCTCCTTTTATAACGCTCTATCGGAAGATACACAACTTTCTGTTTGACAACGTCGGTCCAAATTCGGACCGATTAAATCAAGCTCGCTCGCAAGGGGTATGTCAATCTAGGAACATTTCTACCGACAAGATCTTGCCATGCTCGAATTTCTCTCCTAATCATTCGCCTTCCTATTCCTGATACAGAAAGTGCAATCTCCCGTACCATCTGAGCAAGCTTTTCCCTGTCCTACGGAAGGCATGCGGAGCTCCAAAGTTCCTATCTCGGTTCACGAGCTACGTCCTGGAGACATCGACGTGATAGCGGCTCTCGGTGATTCGCTAACCGCCGCCACCGGAGTGCTGGCAACCGGAATTCTCGAGCTGGTCATCGAGAATCGGGGCCTGTCGTGGTGCATCGGAGGACAGGGTACCTGGCGTCAATATCTAACCCTACCGAACATACTAAAGGTGTTCAATCCGAACCTGAATGGTTATGTCGTTGGCGACAGTCTATCCATCGACAGGGAGTCAAGGTAATTGAACGCATTGGCAAAATAGTCCCTTCTATACTGTTTTCTTAATTTTGATTTCTGGGCCACAGATTTGATGTGGCCGAAATAGGCGGCATGAGTCAGGATCTGCCGCACCAAGCGAGAAATCTCATCAAACGTATGCAGTCGGATCGAACGGTCGATATCCAAAATCATTGGAAGCTGATAACTATTCTCATCGGACATAATGATTTCTGTAGCCGCATCTGCTACCTGCCCAAGCCCGAGAAAGCACTCTACCAACATGAGCAAAATTTGCTGGAAATCTTGAGACTACTTCGCAAGTATCTGCCTAGAACTATGGTTAATATTGTGGCAACAATCAGTAAGCATGCGATTAATAGCATATATGTTGGAAAACAAATAATATTGAAAGAATCTCCCTCTTCTCTTTCCGTTTCCGTTCATCTTCCCTTCCCTTCCCTTCCCTTCAACTGCATGCAGATGTTAGCATCTTGAGAACGTTCATCCCGAAGCCAGCGTCGTGCGTTACCACCCATTCGTTCGAATGTTCCTGTGTGTTTGGAGCACGGTTTGAGTCCTTCCAACCGCGGCTGGAGCGTATCATGAAGCAGTGGAACCGAGTACAGCAGACCGTCGCCGAGCGGGACGAGTCCTCCAGTGACTCCGATTTCGTCGTTAACTATCAACCATTTCCGGAGCATCTGACGCTGCCTACGCTCCAGAACGGTGACACCGATGCAGGCATCGCCTCGGTCGACTGTTTCCATTTCAGCCAACGGGGACACGCGATCGCGGCGAACAGCTACTGGAACAATCTGATCGATCTCGTGGGCAATAAGTCGGAGCTGGTGCACAGGGAGTTTGAACGTTTCAACTGTCCGATGAAGGGAAGACCGTTTCTTGCGACGAGTAAGAACAGTTTAGGACGGTTCTGAAAGTAGACAAACATACCAAATTGTTACAACCATGAAGAGTGATTGGGACAACACATCGTAGAAGAATTATTTGTTATTGTTACGTCATGCTTCGTCTAAGTAGAAAATAAATTTCAAGAAAAAAATAATTGAGCCCCGAATGGGGGAACCGTCTCCGAACCCCAAATGTAGAAAAACACACGTAGATGACGCTCAGAGATGTGGAGCACATTTTCTATGCGATCAGCAAATTTTGTGCTCGGGCCGACCCGACCCAGCCACACATCACACACCGGAAGCAGGCACGTGAAGAATTTCAGACAAAGAAAAATACTGGCGACATAGACGCGCCGGAAAACTAAACCATCCAGAGACGGTCGCTTTATTTTACGACGATAAGCGAAGGGATTCGATCCGGTCGTACGATCGCAGACAGGAAAGCCATTTGCGGCGCGAACCCTTCACAGCAACTCGACGCCAGCGGTCCCGATTCTCGCACAATGGCGACAATCTGGTAAATGACGCAACGTCACGTACAGTGGAATGCGATGACGACATCCGTTCGACTAGCGTAACGAAAGTTTGGAACCTTTTGCGATTGGCATGTTTATTGGAATGCTTATGTCAGCTGGTGGCTAAAATTCGAACAATCATCGACATGGACTAGAATTGAACTAAGCTAAAGCTAATGAATGAACCTTCAATTAAAAATGTTCCTGCAATCCCCTGGTCGGCCAACGTCCAATGTGGTCATCACCATCCAACGTGGTCTCAATACCAGGTAACGCGGATGCGGTGGATGCAGAACATGGAACACTTGACACCTGCGGATGCAAACATTTAATATCGCACAGGAACTGCGAGTGTTCCGGACGGAAACCCTCAACAGGAGTCAAGCCACGAAGAAAGCATGTAAACCAGTGATGCAAAGCCAAAGAAGAGATTATGACAAAAAGGACCCCTGGCAATTGTTTTTCTAAAGTACATAAAACTTCGCAAATCGAGAAGTCACTTACCTTCTCTCGGCTGGTCATCGTCATAATCATGAACGACCAAAGGATCTTCGTTTGTCGGTGGGACCTGATTCGGTGATTGTGGTGGTTCACGCCCCTCGGTATGATAGCGTCTTCCGGGAGCTGTCAGCGTTTCATCGACAATCCAATACACCTCGGCTTGTTCTTGCAAGGCAAAATTTGGATACAATCTCAATTGCGGTGTCGTCTGACGTTGGACCGGGTGGATTGTAGTAATATCCACCGCTGGAATTGTACCTGTACGTGGTGTAGCTGGAATATTACCAGCCGATGCAACAGAACCACAACGTGGTGTAGCTGGAATATTACCAGCCGATGCAACAGAACCCGAACGTGGTGTAGCTGGAATATTACCAGCTGATGCAACAGAACCCGAGCGTGGAATAGCTGGAATATCGCCAGCCGGTCGTACAGAACCCGAACGTGGAGCAGCCGGAATATCGCCAGCCGGTCGTACAGAACTACAACGTGGAGTAGCTGCAATATCGCCAGCCGGTCGTACAGAACCCGGACGTGGAGTAGCTGGAACATTGCCAGCCGATGTAACAGAACCCGAACGTGGAGCAACCGGAATATCGCCAACCGGTCGTACAGTACCCGAACGTGGAGTAGCTGGAACATTGCCAGCCGGGGCTCCGAAGCCTGATCGTGCAGCAGCTGCCGTCCGCTTTTTTGCACCAACCCCTGGTGTAAGTACCGTCGCTTGGCCTTTTCCACTGTTAACACAGGCAGTACATGCCCGGCCTGTAGCTGGTGCGCTTGCAACGTCTAACCAGTAGATAGTCGGATTTCGGTGGGAACGTACTAGACGTACCTGGGGCTGGTCGCACGATGCCACCAACAGGGTTCCTCGAGCGTTTGAACGACGGTGCGATCTGCCATTACGGTGCCGTCCTCCATGGGTACGGTAGTTATCATCTGCATGGGTCAATTCCTGCAAATGTCGACCAACCAGCTTCAACCAACTGCTCGCTTCAGCATGCCGATTTTGCTCTCGCAGCTCTCTTACATAACGACACAACGGACAAAGGACATCATTGAGGTTTAGCATATCCTTCACACTTTGTTGGTCACGAGGGTTTTGCGCCATTTTCAAACAAATTACACGTTTTCACTGAAAGTTTATGATTTTTGGCCGGAATACCAATGATTTCTTGAAGTTATTTTGGTAAAATACACTTTCACACACCTTAACGGAAGGCTCACTGTATTGGAGAGTTCACTTCACTGGAGCACGACGTTCGGCGACAGAGCTCTTGCGTTTCAACTGATCGTTCTGCGCCTTCCGAACCGAATGGTACCAAAGCACAGGGTGACCCGTGGCGAATGTCAACTAGCGGTTGTCATCCGCTATTCAGCAGCCGCTGTCACAATGCCGCGACTGACTGACTGATGTTCACCGTGAACCTTACCTTGCCGGAGACACCGAACGGTGATGCGGACTTCACGTACATGTCGCTGGACTGCTTTCATCTCAGCCAGAAAGGGTACGCCTTGGCCTCGAACGCACTGTGGAATAATATGCTTGAACCGGTTGGGGGAAAATCGATGAACTGGGAGAGAGAATTCACGCTGTTCAAGTGTCCTAGTGCGGACGTTCCATTTCTGCGTACGCCCGGCAATAGCTACGGACAACGGGTACTGCACCGCACCTGGAGGAAAGCGCACCTTATCTAAATGTGATATTAAATCTATACACACACGTACACGTGGTCGGGACGGGTGGATTGGACAGGAGATTATGGCTATCAATGCACCAATCGATTTATAGATCATTTCGCTACTCGTTGTAGGTTCTTAAGATATGCGTAACGGATAGGATCCTTCATCATACGTTCTCATGCATGTACATCCACAGGAACATCTCAATAAAAAATAAGATTTTTATACAGTCTGTTCACGCAAAATAACACCGCAAGCAGGAAGTTGACAGTTGACGATCGGTTTCGTTCAGTTTCGTCAACTGTCGGAAAGTGAGCGCCAGGGGCACTCAAAAAACAATTTTTATAAATACGGGTGCCACGAAATAAAACATCCTCTCCTTTACTACGCTACATCAACTGCAAGTCCGGTAAATATTACAACACAAGAAAATAATCCGAAATCTGCAAATCCGTTCACAGTCTTTTCTGAGTTACGCGAATAATGCGTGCCAGAGATATTCGCGTAACTCGAATTCTCGTTATAATATCGTTTATAGTTGGTATTCAATGATCAATTTCTTCATTTCACATTACGAAGCACACTAATAATTGATATTTTCACGTTTATTTCGTCAAATAGAGTACATCTTTAACAAAACTAATATTTTTAATATCAAAATGTAACGTAGTTTTGGGTAAATTTGAAATTTGACAAATACAAACTTCATTTCAATTACAATTACATTACAATTCAATTACACAAATTATCTATATTTTGGAATTCGCGTACCTCGCGTGTCGCTTCACTCGTAAAAAGAATGTACTTAATTTAACGATGGTGGTGTGTTGTCCCAAATATTTCTCAGCTGCCCACGATGTTTACATCCGAAAACGCTATGACGACTTTCGGAAGAAATTCTTTGGGATTGTTAAATAAAACGCAAGACATGATCATTTGTTTAAAACAAGCAGAAAGCTTTATTGGTTAGTAATGGCGACGCGTGTAATTTTTTTTAAACATACCCATTGATAGATATGTTCGTACATTAGAACGAAAACATCGCTTTCTGTTTGCGATGTGGATAATGCATTGTGTAAGTAAACCATGTTTGGAATAGTGTGACGCTTCTTCATATAAATCGTCCTTGTTCCGCATCGTGCGGTTTAGTTTGTAGTTAAAACCAATCGCTTTTTGATTGCGACATCAATAATCAAGTAATGTGTTGATAAAACGTTAAAGTACAATATGAAGATTATTTATCTGTCGTCCTTGTGTCGTCACGGCAAGCGCAAGTGACACTTAGAGATACTATAAAAGCTCGGGTTCATTTCACAACCGATTTCAAAACGGAATTCACTGTTCCAACAGAAGCAACGCGAGGACGTGCCTCGACTGCCACTGTCTGAAAGTTTCCTTTACGTTCTTCGTAGACGATCTTCGTGGCGATCGAAATCGGTTGGATGATTTTGAGCTGATTCCTTTTAACTAAAAACAAACATCATTCATGTAAGTAATTGTGAGTAAGATAAACATATAACAACGTAAAACGCATTTTTCCAATTCAGAATGCATGTTCTACCATTGTCCCTGTCGCTACTGCTATTATTGAGCACCATAGACGCTACGATCGCTCAGGAGGAAGTGTCCTTTCTCGATGATCCTCCTTTTATAACGCTCTATCGGAAGATACACAACTTTCTGTTTGACAACGTCGGTCCAAATTCGGACCGATTAAATCAAGCTCGCTCGCAAGGGGTATGTCAATCTAGGAACATTTCTACCGACAAGATCTTGCCATGCTCGAATTTCTCTCCTAATCATTCGCCTTCCTATTCCTGATACAGAAAGTGCAATCTCCCGTACCATCTGAGCAAGCTTTTCCCTGTCCTACGGAAGGCATGCGTAGCTCCAAAGTTCCTATCTCGGTTCACGAGCTACGTCCTGGAGACATCGACGTGATAGCGGCACTCGGTGATTCGCTAACCGCCGGCACCGGAGTGCTGGCAACCGGAATTCTCGAGCTGGTCATCGAGAATCGAGGCCTGTCGTGGTGCATCGGAGGACAAGGTACCTGGCGTCAATATCTAACTTTACCGAACATACTGAAGGTGTTCAATCCGAACCTGAATGGTTATGTCGTTGCCGACAGTCTATCCATCGACAGGGAGTCAAGGTAATTGAACGCATTGGCTTCCCACTTGCAAAATAGTCCCTTCTATACTGTTTTCTTAATTTTGATTTCTGGGCCACAGATTTGATGTGGCCGAAATAGGCGGCATGAGTCAGGATCTGCCGCACCAAGCGAGAAATCTCATCAAACGTATGCAGTCGGATCGAACGGTCGATATCAAAAATCATTGGAAGCTGATAACTATTCTCATCGGACATAATGATTTCTGTAGCCGCATCTGCTACCTGCCCAAGCCCGAGAAAGCACTCTACCAACATGAGCAAAATTTGCTGGAAACCTTGAGACTACTTCGCAAGTCTCTGCCTAGAACTATGGTTAATATTGTGGCAACAATCAGTAAGCATGCGATTAATAGCATATATGTTGGAAAACAAATAATATTGAAAGAATCTCCCTCTTCTCTTTCCGTTTCCGTTCATCTTCCCTTCAACTGCATGCAGATGTTAGCATCTTGAGAACGTTCATCCCGAAGCCAGCGTCGTGCGTTACCACTCATTCGTTCGAGTGTTCCTGTGTGTTTGGAGCACGGTTTGAGTCCTTCCAACCGCGGCTGGAGCGTATCATGAAGCAGTGGAACCGAGTACAGCAGACCGTCGCCGAGCGGGACGAGTTCTCCAGTGACTCCGATTTCGTCGTTAACTATCAACCATTTCCGGAGCATCTGACGCTGCCTACGCTCCAGAACGGTGACACCGATGCAGGCATCGCCTCGGTCGACTGTTTCCATTTCAGCCAACGGGGACACGCGATCGCGGCGAACAGCTACTGGAACAATCTGATCGATCTCGTGGGCAATAAGTCGGAGCTGGTGCACAGGGAGTTTGAACGTTTCAACTGTCCGATGAAGGGAAGACCGTTTCTTGCGACGAGTAAGAACAGTTTAGGACGGTTCTGAAAGTAGACAAAACATACCAAATTGTTACAACCATGAAGATGTGTGATTGGGACAACACATCGTAGAAGAATTATTTGTTATTGTTACGTCATGCTTCTTCTAAGTAGAAAATAAATTTCAAGAAAAAAAATAATTGAGCCCCGAATGGGGGAAACATCACCGAACCCCAAATGTAGAAAAAACACACGTAGTGCACAGACGCTCAGAGATGTGGAGCACATTTTCTATGCGATCAGCAAATTTTGTGCTCGGGCCGACCCGACCCAGCCACACATCACACACCGGAAGCAGGCACGTGAAGAATTTCAGACAAAGAAAAATACTGGCGACATAGACGCGCCGGAAAACTAAACCATCCAGAAACGGTCGCTTTATTTTACGACGATAAGCGAAGGGATTCGATCCGGTCGTACGATCGCAGACAGGAAAGCCATTTGCGGCGCGAACCCTTCACAGCAACTCGACGCCACCGGTCCCGATTCTCGCACAATGGCGACAATCTGGTAAATGACGCAACGTCACGTACAGTGGAATGCGATGACGCCATCCGTTCGACTAGCGTAACGAAAGTTTGGAACCTTCTGCGATTGCCATTTTTATTGGAATGCTTATGTCAGCTGGTGGCTAGAATTCGAACAATCATCGACATGGACTAGAATTGAACTAAGCTAAAGCTAATGAATGAACCTTCAATTAAAAATGTTCCTGCAATCCCCTGGTCGGCCAACGTCCAATGTGGTCATCACCATCCAACGTGGTCTCAATACCAGGTAGCGCGGATGCGGTGGATGCGGAATCAGGAACACTTGACACCTGCGGATGCAAACATTTAATATCGCACAGGAACTACGAGTGTTCCGGACGGAAACCCTCAACAGGAGTCAAGCCACGAAGAAAGCATGTAAACCAGTGATGCAAAGCCAAAGAAGAGATTATGACAAAAAGGACCCCTAGCAATAGTTTTTTCTAAAGTACATAAAACTTCGCAAATCGAGAAGTCACTTACCTTCTCTCGGCTGGTCATCGTCATAATCATGAACGACCAAAGGATCTTCGTTTGTCGGTGGGACCTGATTCGGTGATTGTGGTGGTTCACGGCCCTGGGTATGATAGCGTCTTCCGGGAGCTGTCAGCGTTTCATCGACAATCCAATACACCTCGGCTTGTTCTTGCAAGGCAGAATTTGGATACAATCTCAATTGCGGTGCCGTCTGACGTTGGACCGGGTGGATTGTAATATCCACCGCTGGAACTGTACCTGTACGTGGTGTAGCTGGAATATTACCAGCCGATGCAACAGAACCCGAACGTTGAGTAGCTGGAATATTACCAGCCGGTCGTACGGAACCCGAACGTTGAGTAGCTGGAATATCGCCATCCGGTCGCACAGAACCCGAACGTGGAGCAGCCGGAATATTACCAGCCGATGCAACAGAACCACAACGTGGTGTAGCTGGAATATTACCAGCCGATGCAACAGAACCCGAACGTGGTGTAGCTGGAATATCGCCATCCGGTCGTACAGAACCCGAACGTGGAATAACTGGAATATTACCAGCCGATGCAACAGAACCCGAACGTTGAGTAGCTGGAATATTACCAGCCGGTCGTACGGAACCCGAACGTTGAGTAGCTGGAATATCGCCATCCGGTCGCACAGAACCCGAACGTGGAGCAGCCGGAATATTACCAGCCGATGCAACAGAACCACAACGTGGTGTAGCTGGAATATTACCAGCCGATGCAACAGAACCCGAACGTGGTGTAGCTGGAATATCGCCATCCGGTCGTACAGAACCCGAACGTGGAATAACTGGAATATTACCAGCCGGTGCAACAGAACCACAACGTGGAGTAGCTGGAATATCGCCATCCGGTCGTACAGAACCCGAACGTGGAGCAGCCGGAATATCGCCAGTCGGTCGTACAGAACCAGAACGTGGAACAGCCGGAATATCGCCAGTCGGTGTAACAGAACCCGAACGTTGAGTAGCTGGAATATCGCCAGCCGGTCGTACAGAACCCGAACGTGGAGCAGCCGGAATATCGCCAGTCGGTCGTACAGAACCAGAACGTGGGGTAGCCGGAATATCGCCAGCCGGTCGTACAGAACCCGAACGTGGAGTAGCTGGAACATTGCCAGCCGGGGCTCCGAAACCTGAGCGTGCAGCAGCTGCCGTCCGCTGTTTTGCACCAACCCCTGGTGTAAGTACCGTAGCTTGGCCTTTTCCACTGTTAACGCAGGCAGTACATGCCCGGCCTGTAGCTGGTGCGCTTGCAACGTCTAACCAGTAGATAGTCGGATTTCGGCGGGAACGTACTAGACGTACCTGGGGCTGGTCGCCCGATGCCACCAACAGGGTTTCTCGAGCGTTTGAACGGCGGTGCGATCTGCCATTACGGTGCCGTCCTCCATGGGTACGGTAGTTATCATCTGCATGGGTCAATTCCTGCAAATGTCGACCAACCAGCTCCAACCAACTGCTCGCTTCAGCATGCCGATTTTGCTCTCGCAGTTCTCTTACATGACGACACAACGGACAAAGGACATCATTGAGGTTCAGAATATCCTTAGCACTTTGTTGGTCACGAGGGTTTTGCGACATTTTCAAACAAATTACACGTTTTCACTGAAAGTTTATGATTTTTTGTCGGAATACCAATGATTTCTTGAAGTTATTTTGGTGAAATACACTTTCACACACCTTAACGGAAGGCTCACTGTATTGGAGAGTTCACTTCACTGGAGCACTGCGTTCGACGACTGGCACTTCGATAATGCGACAGAGCTCTTGCGTTTCAACTGATCGTTCTGCGCCTTCCGAACCGAATGGTACCAAAGCACAGGGTGACCCGTGGCGAATGTCAACTAGCGGTTGTCATCCGCTATTCAGCAGCCGCTGTCACAATGCCGCGACTGACTGACTGATGTTCACCGTGAACCTTACCTTCCCGGAGACACCGAACGGTGATGCGGACTTCACGTACATGTCGCTGGACTGCTTTCATCTCAGCCAGAAAGGGTACGCCTTGGCCTCGAATGCACTGTGGAATAATATGCTTGAACCGGTTGGGGGAAAATCGATAAACTGGGAGAGAGAATTCGCGCTGTTCAAGTGTCCTAGCGCGGACGTGCCATTTCTGCGTACGCCCGGCAATAGCTACGGACAACGGGTACTGCACCGCACCTGGAGGAAAGCGCACCTTATCTAAATGTGATATTAAATTTATACACACACGTACACGTGGTCGGGACGGGTGGATTGGACAGGAGATTAAGGCTATCAATGCACCAATCGAAATAAAGATCATTTCGCTACTCGTTGTAGGTTCTTAAGATATGCGTAACGGATAGGATCCTTCTTCATACGTACTTATGCATGTACATCCATAGGAACATCTCATTTAAAAATAAGATTTTTATACAGTCTGTTCACGCAAAATAACACCGCAAGCAGGAAGTTGACAGTTGACGATCGATTTCGTTCAGTTTCGTCAACTGTCGGAAAGTGAGTGTCAGTTGCACTCAAAAAACAAAATTTATAAATACGGGTGCCACGAAATAAAACATCCTCTCTTTTTCTACGCTACATCAACTGCAAGTCCGGTAAATATTACAACACAAGAAAATAATCCGAAATCTGCAAATCCGTTCACAGTCTTTTCTGAGTTACGCGAATAATGCGTGCCAGAAATATTCGCGTAACTCGAATTCTCTTCATAATATCGTTTATAGTTAATATTCAATGATCCATTTCTTCTTTTCTCATTACGAAGCACACTAATAATTGATATTTTCATGTTTATTTCGTCAAATAGAGTACATTTTTATCAAAATTTATACTTTTAACATCAAAATGTAACGTAGTTTTGAGCAAATTTGAATTTTGACAAATACAAACTTCAATTCAATTACAATTACATTACAATTCAATTACACAAACTGTCTAAATTTTGGGATTCGCGTATCTCAAATTCGAGTAACTCCAGTGTCGCTTCACTCGTAAAAAGACTGTACTTAATTTAACGATGGTGGTGTGTTGTCCCAAGTATTTCTCAGCTGCCCAGGATGTTTACATCCGAAAACGCTATGACGACTTTCGGAAGAAATTCTTTGTGATTGTTCAATAAAACGCAAGACATGATCATTTGTTTAAAACAAGCAGAAAGCTTTATTGGTTAGTAATGGCGACGCGTGTAATTTTTTTTAAACATACTCATTGATAGATATGTTCGTACATTATAACTAAAACATCGCTTTCTGTTTGCGCTATGGATAATGCTTTGTGTTAGTAAACCATGTTTGGAATAGTATGACGCTTCTTCATATAAATCGTCCTTGTTCCGCATCGTGCGGGTTAGTTTGTAGTTAAAACCAATCGCTTTTTGATTGCGACATCAATAATCAAGTATTGTGTTGATAAAACGTTAAAGTACAATATGAAGATTATTTATCTGTCGTCCTTGTGCCGCATGGCAAGCGCAAGTGACACTTAGTGATACTATAAAAGCTCGGGTTCATTTCACAACCGATTTCAAAACGGAATTCACTGTTCCAACAGAAGCAACGCGAGGACGTGCCTCGACTGCCTCTGTCTTAAAGTTTCCTTTACGTTCTTCGTAGACGATCTTCGTGGCGACCGAAATCGGTTGGATGATTTTGAGCTGATTCCTTATAACTAAAAGCAAACATCATTCATGTAAGTAATTGTGAGTAAGAGAAACATATAACAACGTAAAACGCATTTTTCCAATGCAGAATGGATGTTCTACCATTGTCCCTGTCGCTACTGCTATTATTGAACACCAATGACGCTACGATCGCTCAGGAGGAAGTGTCCTTTCTCGATGATCCTCCATTTATAACGCTCTATCGGAAGATACACAACTTTCTGTTTGACAATGTCGGTCCAAATTCGGACCGATTAAATCAGGCTCGCTCGCAAGGGGTATGTCTATCTAGGAACATTTCTACCGACAAGATCTTGCCATGCTCGAATTTCCCTCCTGATCATTCGCCTTCTTATTCTTGATACAGAAAGTACAATCTCCCGTACCATCTGAGCAAGCAAGCTCCAAAGTTCCTATCTCGGTTCACGAACTACGTCCTGGAGACATCGACGTCATAGCGGCTCTCGGTGATTCGCTAACCGCCGGCACCGGAGTGCTGGCAACCGGAATTCTCGAACTGGTCATCGAGAATCGAGGCCTGTCGTGGTGCATCGGAGGACAGGGTACTTGGCGTCAATATCTAACCCTACCGAACATACTAAAGGTGTTCAATCCGAACCTGAATGGTTATGTCGTTGGCGACAGTCTATCCATCGACAGGGAGTCAAGGTAATTTAACGCATTGGCTTCCTATTTGCAAAATAGTCCCTTCTATACTGTTTTCTTAATTTTGATTTCTGGGCCACAGATTTGATGTGGCCGAAATAGGCGGCATGAGTCAGGATCTGCCGCACCAAGCGAGAAATCTCATCAAACGTATGCAGTCGGATCGAACGGTCGATATCCAAAATCATTGGAAGCTGATAACTATTCTCATCGGACATAATGATTTCTGCAGCCGCATCTGCTACCTGCCCAAGCCCGAGAAAGCACTCTACCAACATGAGCAAAATTTGCTGGAAACCTTGAGACTACTTCGCAAGTATCTGCCTAGAACTATGGTTAATATTGTGGCAACAATCAGTAAGCATGCGATTAATAACATATGTGTTGGAAAACAAATAATATTGAAAGAATCTCCCTCTTCTCTTTCCGTTTCCGTTCATCTTCCCTTCCCTTCCCTTCCCTTCAACTGCATGCAGATGTTAGCATCTTGAGAACGTTCATCCCGAAGCCAGCGTCGTGCGTTACCACCCATTCGTTCGAGTGTTCCTGTGTGTTTGGAGCACGGTTTGAGTCCTTCCAACCGCGGCTGGAGCGTATCATGAAGCAGTGGAACCGAGTACAGCAGACCGTCGCCGAGCGGGACGAGTTCTCCAGTGACTCCGATTTCGTCGTTAACTATCAACCATTTCCGGAGCATCTGACGCTGCCTACGCTCCAGAACGGTGACACCGATGCAGGCATCGCCTCGGTCGATTGTTTCCATTTCAGCCAACGGGGACACGCGATCGCGGCGAACAGCTACTGGAACAATCTGATCGATCTCGTGGGCAATAAGTCGGAGCTGGTGCACAGGGAGTTTGAACGTTTCAACTGTCCGACGAAGGGAAGACCGTTTCTTGCGACGAGTAAGAACAGTTTAGGACGGTTCTGAAAATAGACAAACATACCAGATTGTTACAACCATGAAGAGTGATTGGGACAACACATCGTAGAAGAATTATTTGTTATTGTTACGTCATGCTTCTTCTAAGTAGAAAATAAATTTCAAGAAAAAAATAATTGAGCCCCGAATGGGGGAAACATCACCGAACCCCAAATGTAGAAAAAACACACGTAGTGCACAGACGCTCAGAGATGTGGAGCACATTTTCTATGCGATCAGCAAATTTTGTGCTCGGGCCGACCCGACCCAGCCACACATCACACACCGGAAGCAGGCACGTGAACAATTTCAGACAAAGAAAAATACTGGCGACATAGACGCGCCGGAAAACTAAACGATCCAGAAACGGTCGCTTTATTTTACGACGATAAGCGAAGGGATTCGATCCGGTCGTACGATCGCAGACAGGAAAGCCATTTGCGGCGCGAACCCTTCACAGCAACTCGACGCCAGCGGTCCCGATTCTCGCACAATGGCGACAATCTGGTAAATGACGCAACGTCACGTACAGTGGAATGCGATGACGACATCCGTTCGACTAGCGTAACGAAAGTTTGGAACCTTTTGCGATTGGCATGTTTATTGGAATGCTTATGTCAGCTGGTGGCTAAAATTCGAACAATCATCGACATGGACTAGAATTGAACTAAGCTAAAGCTAATGAATGAACCTTCAATTAAAAATGTTCCTGCAATCCCCTGGTCGGCCAACGTCCAATGTGGTCATCACCATCCAACGTGGTCTCAATACCAGGTAACGCGGATGCGGTGGATGCAGAACATGGAACACTTGACACCTGCGGATGCAAACATTTAATATCGCACAGGAACTGCGAGTGTTCCGGACGGAAACCCTCAACAGGAGTCAAGCCACGAAGAAAGCATGTAAACCAGTGATGCAAAGCCAAAGAAGAGATTATGACAAAAAGGACCCCTGGCAATTGTTTTTCTAAAGTGCATTAAACTCCACAAATCGTGAAGTCACTTACCTTCTCTCGGCTGGTCATCGTCATAATCATGAACGACCAACGGATCTTCGTTTGTCGGTGGGACCTGATTCGGTGATTGTGGTGGTTCACGCCCCTCGGTATGATAGCGTCTTCCGGGAGCTGTCAGCGTTTCATCGACAATCCAATACACCTCGGCTTGTTCTTGCAAGGCAGAATTTGGATACAATCTCCATTGCGGTGCCGTCTGACGTTGGACCGGGTGGATTGTAATATCCACCGCTGGAACTGTACCTGTACGTGGTGTAGCTGGAATATTACCAGCCGATGCAACAGAACCACAACGTGGTGTAGCTGGAATATTACCAGCCGATGCAACAGAACCCGAACGTGGTGTAGCTGGAATATTACCAGCTGATGCAACAGAACCCGAGCGTGGAATAGCTGGAATATCGCCAGCCGGTCGTACAGAACCCGAACGTGGAGCAGCCGGAATATCGCCAGCCGGTCGTACAGAACTACAACGTGGAGTAGCTGCAATATCGCCAGCCGGTCGTACAGAACCCGGACGTGGAGTAGCTGGAACATTGCCAGCCGGGGCTCCGAAACCTGAGCGTGCAGCAGCTGCCGTCCGCTGTTTTGCACCAACCCCTGGTGTAAGTACCGTAGCTTGGCCTTTTCCACTGTTAACACAGGCAGTACATGCCCGGCCTGTAGCTGGTGCGCTTGCAACGTCTAACCAGTAGATAGTCGGATTTCGGCGGGAACGTACTAGACGTACCTGGGGCTGGCCGCCCGATGCCACCAACAGGGTTCCTCGAGCGTTTGAACGGCGGTGCGATCTGACATTACGGTGCCGTCCTCCATGGGTACGGTAGTTATCATCTGCATGGGTCAATCCCTGCAAATGTCGACCAACCAGCTCCAACCAACAGCTCGCTTCAGCATGCCGATTTTGCTCTCGCAGCTCTCTTACATAACGACACAACGGACAAAGGACATCATTGAGGTTCAGAATATTCTTAGCACTTTGTTGGTCACGAGGGTTTTGCGCCATTTTCAAACAAATTACACGTTTTCACTGAAAGTTTATGATTTTTGGCCGGAATACCAATGATTTCTTGAAGTTATTTTGGTAAAATACACTTTCACACACCTTAACGGAAGGCTCACTGTATTGGAGAGTTCCCTTCACTGGAGCACTGCGTTCGACGACTGGCACTTCGATAATGCGACAGAGCTCTTGCGTTTCAACTGATCGTTTTGCGCCTTCCGAACCGAATGGTACCAAAGCACAGGGTGACCCGTGGCGAATGTCAACTAGCGGTTGTCATCCGCCATTCAGCAGCCGCTGTCACAATGCCGCGACCGACTGACTGATGTTCACCGTGAACCTTACCTTCCCGGAGACACCGAACGGTGATACGGACTTCACGTACATGCCGCTGAACTGCTTTCATCACAGCCAGAAAGGGTACGCCTTGGCCTCGAACGCACTGTGGCATAATATGCTTGAACCGGTTGGGGGTAAATCGATGAACTGGGAGAGAGAATTCACGCTGTTCAAGTGTCCTAGTGCGGACGTGCCATTTCTGCGTACGCCCGGCAATAGCTAAGGACAACGGGTACTGCACCGCACCTGGAGGAAAGCGCACCTTATCTAAATGTGATATTAAATCTATACACACACGTACACGTGGTCGGGACGGGTGGATTGGACAGGAGATTATGGCTATCAATGCACCAATCGATTTATAGATCATTTCGCTACTCGTTGTAGGTTCTTAAGATATGCGTAACGGATAGGATCCTTCATCATACGTTCTCATGCATGTACATCCACAGGAACATCTCAATAAAAAATAAGATTTTTATACAGTCTGTTCACGCAAAATAACACCGCAAGCAGGAAGTTGACAGTTGACGATCGGTTTCGTTCAGTTTCGTCAACTGTCGGAAAGTGAGCGCCAGGGGCACTCAAAAAACAATTTTTATAAATACGGGTGCCACGAAATAAAACATCCTCTCCTTTACTACGCTACATCAACTGCAAGTCCGGTAAATATTACAACACAAGAAAATAATCCGAAATCTGCAAATCCGTTCACAGTCTTTTTCCGAGTTACGCAAATAATGCGTGCCAGAGATATTCGCGTAACTCGAATTCTCGTTATAATATCGTTTATAGTTGGTATTCAATGATCAATTTCTTCATTTCACATTACGAAGCACACTAATAATTGATATTTTCACGTTTATTTCGTCAAATAGAGTACATTTTTAACAAAACTAATATTTTTAATATCAAAATGTAACGTAGTTTTGGGTAAATTTGAAATTTGACAAATACAAACTTCATTTCAATTACAATTACATTACAATTCAATTACACAAATTATCTATATTTTGGAATTCGCGTATCTCGAATTCGCGTACCTCGCGTGTCGCTTCACTCGTAAAAAGAATGTACTTAATTTAACGATGGTGGTGTGTTGTCCCAAATATTTCTCAGCTGCCCACGATGTTTACATCCGAAAACGCTATGACGACTTTCGGAAGAAATTCTTTGGGATTGTTAAATAAAACGCAAGACATGATCATTTGTTTAAAACAAGCAGAAAGCTCTATTGGTTAGTAATGGCGACGCGTGTAATTTTTTTTAAACATACCCATTGATAGATATGTTCGTACATTAGAACGAAAACATCGCTTTCTGTTTGCGATGTGGATAATGCATTGTGTAAGTAAACCATGTTTGGAATAGTGTGACGCTTCTTCATATAAATCGTCCTTGTTCCGCATCGTGCGGTTTAGTTTGTAGTTAAAACCAATCGCTTTTTGATTGCGACATCAATAATCAAGTAATGTGTTGATAAAACGTTAAAGTACAATATGAAGATTATTTATCTGTCGTCCTTGTGTCGTCACGGCAAGCGCAAGTGACACTTAGAGATACTATAAAAGCTCGGGTTCATTTCACAACCGATTTCAAAACGGAATTCACTGTTCCAACAGAAGCAACGCGAGGACGTGCCTCGACTGCCACTGCCTGAAAGTTTCCTTTACGTTCTTCGTAGACGATCTTCGTGGCGATCGAAATCGGTTGGATGATTTTGAGCTGATTCCTTTTAACTAAAAACAAACATCATTCATGTAAGTAATTGTGAGTAAGATAAACATATAACAACGTAAAACGCATTTTTCCAATTCAGAATGCATGTTCTACCATTGTCCCTGTCGCTACTGCTATTATTGAGCACCATAGACGCTACGATCGCTCAGGAGGAAGTGTCCTTTCTCGATGATCCTCCTTTTATAACGCTCTATCGGAAGATACACAACTTTCTGTTTGACAACGTCGGTCCAAATTCGGACCGATTAAATCAAGCTCGCTCGCAAGGGGTATGTCAATCTAGGAACATTTCTACCGACAAGATCTTGCCATGCTCGAATTTCTCTCCTAATCATTCGCCTTCCTATTCCTGATACAGAAAGTGCAATCTCCCGTACCATCTGAGCAAGCTTTTCCCTGTCCTACGGAAGGCATGCGGAGCTCCAAAGTTCCTATCTCGGTTCACGAGCTACGTCCTGGAGACATCGACGTGATAGCGGCTCTCGGTGATTCGCTAACCGCCGCCACCGGAGTGCTGGCAACCGGAATTCTCGAGCTGGTCATCGAGAATCGGGGCCTGTCGTGGTGCATCGGAGGACAGGGTACCTGGCGTCAATATCTAACCCTACCGAACATACTAAAGGTGTTCAATCCGAACCTGAATGGTTATGTCGTTGGCGACAGTCTATCCATCGACAGGGAGTCAAGGTAATTGAACGCATTGGCAAAATAGTCCCTTCTATACTGTTTTCTTAATTTTGATTTCTGGGCCACAGATTTGATGTGGCCGAAATAGGCGGCATGAGTCAGGATCTGCCGCACCAAGCGAGAAATCTCATCAAACGTATGCAGTCGGATCGAACGGTCGATATCCAAAATCATTGGAAGCTGATAACTATTCTCATCGGACATAATGATTTCTGTAGCCGCATCTGCTACCTGCCCAAGCCCGAGAAAGCACTCTACCAACATGAGCAAAATTTGCTGGAAATCTTGAGACTACTTCGCAAGTATCTGCCTAGAACTATGGTTAATATTGTGGCAACAATCAGTAAGCATGCGATTAATAGCATATATGTTGGAAAACAAATAATATTGAAAGAATCTCCCTCTTCTCTTTCCGTTTCCGTTCATCTTCCCTTCCCTTCCCTTCCCTTCAACTGCATGCAGATGTTAGCATCTTGAGAACGTTCATCCCGAAGCCAGCGTCGTGCGTTACCACCCATTCGTTCGAATGTTCCTGTGTGTTTGGAGCACGGTTTGAGTCCTTCCAACCGCGGCTGGAGCGTATCATGAAGCAGTGGAACCGAGTACAGCAGACCGTCGCCGAGCGGGACGAGTCCTCCAGTGACTCCGATTTCGTCGTTAACTATCAACCATTTCCGGAGCATCTGACGCTGCCTACGCTCCAGAACGGTGACACCGATGCAGGCATCGCCTCGGTCGACTGTTTCCATTTCAGCCAACGGGGACACGCGATCGCGGCGAACAGCTACTGGAACAATCTGATCGATCTCGTGGGCAATAAGTCGGAGCTGGTGCACAGGGAGTTTGAACGTTTCAACTGTCCGATGAAGGGAAGACCGTTTCTTGCGACGAGTAAGAACAGTTTAGGACGGTTCTGAAAGTAGACAAACATACCAAATTGTTACAACCATGAAGAGTGATTGGGACAACACATCGTAGAAGAATTATTTGTTATTGTTACGTCATGCTTCGTCTAAGTAGAAAATAAATTTCAAGAAAAAAATAATTGAGCCCCGAATGGGGGAACCGTCTCCGAACCCCAAATGTAGAAAAACACACGTAGATGACGCTCAGAGATGTGGAGCACATTTTCTATGCGATCAGCAAATTTTGTGCTCGGGCCGACCCGACCCAGCCACACATCACACACCGGAAGCAGGCACGTGAAGAATTTCAGACAAAGAAAAATACTGGCGACATAGACGCGCCGGAAAACTAAACCATCCAGAGACGGTCGCTTTATTTTACGACGATAAGCGAAGGGATTCGATCCGGTCGTACGATCGCAGACAGGAAAGCCATTTGCGGCGCGAACCCTTCACAGCAACTCGACGCCAGCGGTCCCGATTCTCGCACAATGGCGACAATCTGGTAAATGACGCAACGTCACGTACAGTGGAATGCGATGACGACATCCGTTCGACTAGCGTAACGAAAGTTTGGAACCTTTTGCGATTGGCATGTTTATTGGAATGCTTATGTCAGCTGGTGGCTAAAATTCGAACAATCATCGACATGGACTAGAATTGAACTAAGCTAAAGCTAATGAATGAACCTTCAATTAAAAATGTTCCTGCAATCCCCTGGTCGGCCAACGTCCAATGTGGTCATCACCATCCAACGTGGTCTCAATACCAGGTAACGCGGATGCGGTGGATGCAGAACATGGAACACTTGACACCTGCGGATGCAAACATTTAATATCGCACAGGAACTGCGAGTGTTCCGGACGGAAACCCTCAACAGGAGTCAAGCCACGAAGAAAGCATGTAAACCAGTGATGCAAAGCCAAAGAAGAGATTATGACAAAAAGGACCCCTGGCAATTGTTTTTCTAAAGTACATAAAACTTCGCAAATCGAGAAGTCACTTACCTTCTCTCGGCTGGTCATCGTCATAATCATGAACGACCAAAGGATCTTCGTTTGTCGGTGGGACCTGATTCGGTGATTGTGGTGGTTCACGCCCCTCGGTATGATAGCGTCTTCCGGGAGCTGTCAGCGTTTCATCGACAATCCAATACACCTCGGCTTGTTCTTGCAAGGCAAAATTTGGATACAATCTCCATTGCGGTGCCGTCTGACGTTGGACCGGGTGGATTGTAATATCCACCGCTGGAACTGTACCTGTACGTGGTGTAGCTGGAATATTACCAGCCGATGCAACAGAACCACAACGTGGTGTAGCTGGAATATTACCAGCCGATGCAACAGAACCCGAACGTGGTGTAGCTGGAATATTACCAGCTGATGCAACAGAACCCGAGCGTGGAATAGCTGGAATATCGCCAGCCGGTCGTACAGAACCCGAACGTGGAGCAGCCGGAATATCGCCAGCCGGTCGTACAGAACTACAACGTGGAGTAGCTGCAATATCGCCAGCCGGTCGTACAGAACCCGGACGTGGAGTAGCTGGAACATTGCCAGCCGATGTAACAGAACCCGAACGTGGAGCAACCGGAATATCGCCAACCGGTCGTACAGTACCCGAACGTGGAGTAGCTGGAACATTGCCAGCCGGGGCTCCGAAGCCTGATCGTGCAGCAGCTGCCGTCCGCTTTTTTGCACCAACCCCTGGTGTAAGTACCGTCGCTTGGCCTTTTCCACTGTTAACACAGGCAGTACATGCCCGGCCTGTAGCTGGTGCGCTTGCAACGTCTAACCAGTAGATAGTCGGATTTCGGTGGGAACGTACTAGACGTACCTGGGGCTGGTCGCACGATGCCACCAACAGGGTTCCTCGAGCGTTTGAACGACGGTGCGATCTGCCATTACGGTGCCGTCCTCCATGGGTACGGTAGTTATCATCTGCATGGGTCAATTCCTGCAAATGTCGACCAACCAGCTTCAACCAACTGCTCGCTTCAGCATGCCGATTTTGCTCTCGCAGCTCTCTTACATAACGACACAACGGACAAAGGACATCATTGAGGTTTAGCATATCCTTCACACTTTGTTGGTCACGAGGGTTTTGCGCCATTTTCAAACAAATTACACGTTTTCACTGAAAGTTTATGATTTTTGGCCGGAATACCAATGATTTCTTGAAGTTATTTTGGTAAAATACACTTTCACACACCTTAACGGAAGGCTCACTGTATTGGAGAGTTCACTTCACTGGAGCACGACGTTCGGCGACAGAGCTCTTGCGTTTCAACTGATCGTTCTGCGCCTTCCGAACCGAATGGTACCAAAGCACAGGGTGACCCGTGGCGAATGTCAACTAGCGGTTGTCATCCGCTATTCAGCAGCCGCTGTCACAATGCCGCGACTGACTGACTGATGTTCACCGTGAACCTTACCTTGCCGGAGACACCGAACGGTGATGCGGACTTCACGTACATGTCGCTGGACTGCTTTCATCTCAGCCAGAAAGGGTACGCCTTGGCCTCGAACGCACTGTGGAATAATATGCTTGAACCGGTTGGGGGAAAATCGATGAACTGGGAGAGAGAATTCACGCTGTTCAAGTGTCCTAGTGCGGACGTTCCATTTCTGCGTACGCCCGGCAATAGCTACGGACAACGGGTACTGCACCGCACCTGGAGGAAAGCGCACCTTATCTAAATGTGATATTAAATCTATACACACACGTACACGTGGTCGGGACGGGTGGATTGGACAGGAGATTATGGCTATCAATGCACCAATCGATTTATAGATCATTTCGCTACTCGTTGTAGGTTCTTAAGATATGCGTAACGGATAGGATCCTTCATCATACGTTCTCATGCATGTACATCCACAGGAACATCTCAATAAAAAATAAGATTTTTATACAGTCTGTTCACGCAAAATAACACCGCAAGCAGGAAGTTGACAGTTGACGATCGGTTTCGTTCAGTTTCGTCAACTGTCGGAAAGTGAGCGCCAGGGGCACTCAAAAAACAATTTTTATAAATACGGGTGCCACGAAATAAAACATCCTCTCCTTTACTACGCTACATCAACTGCAAGTCCGGTAAATATTACAACACAAGAAAATAATCCGAAATCTGCAAATCCGTTCACAGTCTTTTCTGAGTTACGCGAATAATGCGTGCCAGAGATATTCGCGTAACTCGAATTCTCGTTATAATATCGTTTATAGTTGGTATTCAATGATCAATTTCTTCATTTCACATTACGAAGCACACTAATAATTGATATTTTCACGTTTATTTCGTCAAATAGAGTACATCTTTAACAAAACTAATATTTTTAATATCAAAATGTAACGTAGTTTTGGGTAAATTTGAAATTTGACAAATACAAACTTCATTTCAATTACAATTACATTACAATTCAATTACACAAATTATCTATATTTTGGAATTCGCGTACCTCGCGTGTCGCTTCACTCGTAAAAAGAATGTACTTAATTTAACGATGGTGGTGTGTTGTCCCAAATATTTCTCAGCTGCCCACGATGTTTACATCCGAAAACGCTATGACGACTTTCGGAAGAAATTCTTTGGGATTGTTAAATAAAACGCAAGACATGATCATTTGTTTAAAACAAGCAGAAAGCTTTATTGGTTAGTAATGGCGACGCGTGTAATTTTTTTTAAACATACCCATTGATAGATATGTTCGTACATTAGAACGAAAACATCGCTTTCTGTTTGCGATGTGGATAATGCATTGTGTAAGTAAACCATGTTTGGAATAGTGTGACGCTTCTTCATATAAATCGTCCTTGTTCCGCATCGTGCGGTTTAGTTTGTAGTTAAAACCAATCGCTTTTTGATTGCGACATCAATAATCAAGTAATGTGTTGATAAAACGTTAAAGTACAATATGAAGATTATTTATCTGTCGTCCTTGCGTCGTCACGGCAAGCGCAAGTGACACTTAGAGATACTATAAAAGCTCGGGTTCATTTCACAACCGATTTCAAAACGGAATTCACTGTTCCAACAGAAGCAACGCGAGGACGTGCCTCGACTGCCACTGTCTGAAAGTTTCCTTTACGTTCTTCGTAGACGATCTTCGTGGCGATCGAAATCGGTTGGATGATTTTGAGCTGATTCCTTTTAACTAAAAACAAACATCATTCATGTAAGTAATTGTGAGTAAGATAAACATATAACAACGTAAAACGCATTTTTCCAATTCAGAATGCATGTTCTACCATTGTCCCTGTCGCTACTGCTATTATTGAGCACCATAGACGCTACGATCGCTCAGGAGGAAGTGTCCTTTCTCGATGATCCTCCTTTTATAACGCTCTATCGGAAGATACACAACTTTCTGTTTGACAACGTCGGTCCAAATTCGGACCGATTAAATCAAGCTCGCTCGCAAGGGGTATGTCAATCTAGGAACATTTCTACCGACAAGATCTTGCCATGCTCGAATTTCTCTCCTAATCATTCGCCTTCCTATTCCTGATACAGAAAGTGCAATCTCCCGTACCATCTGAGCAAGCTTTTCCCTGTCCTACGGAAGGCATGCGTAGCTCCAAAGTTCCTATCTCGGTTCACGAGCTACGTCCTGGAGACATCGACGTGATAGCGGCACTCGGTGATTCGCTAACCGCCGGCACCGGAGTGCTGGCAACCGGAATTCTCGAGCTGGTCATCGAGAATCGAGGCCTGTCGTGGTGCATCGGAGGACAAGGTACCTGGCGTCAATATCTAACTTTACCGAACATACTGAAGGTGTTCAATCCGAACCTGAATGGTTATGTCGTTGCCGACAGTCTATCCATCGACAGGGAGTCAAGGTAATTGAACGCATTGGCTTCCCACTTGCAAAATAGTCCCTTCTATACTGTTTTCTTAATTTTGATTTCTGGGCCACAGATTTGATGTGGCCGAAATAGGCGGCATGAGTCAGGATCTGCCGCACCAAGCGAGAAATCTCATCAAACGTATGCAGTCGGATCGAACGGTCGATATCAAAAATCATTGGAAGCTGATAACTATTCTCATCGGACATAATGATTTCTGTAGCCGCATCTGCTACCTGCCCAAGCCCGAGAAAGCACTCTACCAACATGAGCAAAATTTGCTGGAAACCTTGAGACTACTTCGCAAGTCTCTGCCTAGAACTATGGTTAATATTGTGGCAACAATCAGTAAGCATGCGATTAATAGCATATATGTTGGAAAACAAATAATATTGAAAGAATCTCCCTCTTCTCTTTCCGTTTCCGTTCATCTTCCCTTCAACTGCATGCAGATGTTAGCATCTTGAGAACGTTCATCCCGAAGCCAGCGTCGTGCGTTACCACTCATTCGTTCGAGTGTTCCTGTGTGTTTGGAGCACGGTTTGAGTCCTTCCAACCGCGGCTGGAGCGTATCATGAAGCAGTGGAACCGAGTACAGCAGACCGTCGCCGAGCGGGACGAGTTCTCCAGTGACTCCGATTTCGTCGTTAACTATCAACCATTTCCGGAGCATCTGACGCTGCCTACGCTCCAGAACGGTGACACCGATGCAGGCATCGCCTCGGTCGACTGTTTCCATTTCAGCCAACGGGGACACGCGATCGCGGCGAACAGCTACTGGAACAATCTGATCGATCTCGTGGGCAATAAGTCGGAGCTGGTGCACAGGGAGTTTGAACGTTTCAACTGTCCGATGAAGGGAAGACCGTTTCTTGCGACGAGTAAGAACAGTTTAGGACGGTTCTGAAAGTAGACAAAACATACCAAATTGTTACAACCATGAAGATGTGTGATTGGGACAACACATCGTAGAAGAATTATTTGTTATTGTTACGTCATGCTTCTTCTAAGTAGAAAATAAATTTCAAGAAAAAAAATAATTGAGCCCCGAATGGGGGAAACATCACCGAACCCCAAATGTAGAAAAAACACACGTAGTGCACAGACGCTCAGAGATGTGGAGCACATTTTCTATGCGATCAGCAAATTTTGTGCTCGGGCCGACCCGACCCAGCCACACATCACACACCGGAAGCAGGCACGTGAAGAATTTCAGACAAAGAAAAATACTGGCGACATAGACGCGCCGGAAAACTAAACCATCCAGAAACGGTCGCTTTATTTTACGACGATAAGCGAAGGGATTCGATCCGGTCGTACGATCGCAGACAGGAAAGCCATTTGCGGCGCGAACCCTTCACAGCAACTCGACGCCACCGGTCCCGATTCTCGCACAATGGCGACAATCTGGTAAATGACGCAACGTCACGTACAGTGGAATGCGATGACGCCATCCGTTCGACTAGCGTAACGAAAGTTTGGAACCTTCTGCGATTGCCATTTTTATTGGAATGCTTATGTCAGCTGGTGGCTAGAATTCGAACAATCATCGACATGGACTAGAATTGAACTAAGCTAAAGCTAATGAATGAACCTTCAATTAAAAATGTTCCTGCAATCCCCTGGTCGGCCAACGTCCAATGTGGTCATCACCATCCAACGTGGTCTCAATACCAGGTAGCGCGGATGCGGTGGATGCGGAATCAGGAACACTTGACACCTGCGGATGCAAACATTTAATATCGCACAGGAACTACGAGTGTTCCGGACGGAAACCCTCAACAGGAGTCAAGCCACGAAGAAAGCATGTAAACCAGTGATGCAAAGCCAAAGAAGAGATTATGACAAAAAGGACCCCTAGCAATAGTTTTTTCTAAAGTACATAAAACTTCGCAAATCGAGAAGTCACTTACCTTCTCTCGGCTGATCATCGTCATAATCATGAACGACCAAAGGATCTTCGTTTGTCGGTGGGACCTGATTCGGTGATTGTGGTGGTTCACGGCCCTGGGTATGATAGCGTCTTCCGGGAGCTGTCAGCGTTTCATCGACAATCCAATACACCTCGGCTTGTTCTTGCAAGGCAGAATTTGGATACAATCTCAATTGCGGTGCCGTCTGACGTTGGACCGGGTGGATTGTAATATCCACCGCTGGAACTGTACCTGTACGTGGTGTAGCTGGAATATTACCAGCCGATGCAACAGAACCCGAACGTTGAGTAGCTGGAATATTACCAGCCGGTCGTACGGAACCCGAACGTTGAGTAGCTGGAATATCGCCATCCGGTCGCACAGAACCCGAACGTGGAGCAGCCGGAATATTACCAGCCGATGCAACAGAACCACAACGTGGTGTAGCTGGAATATTACCAGCCGATGCAACAGAACCCGAACGTGGTGTAGCTGTAATATCGCCATCCGGTCGTACAGAACCCGAACGTGGAATAACTGGAATATTACCAGCCGGTGCAACAGAACCACAACGTGGAGTAGCTGGAATATCGCCAGCCGGTCGTACAGAACCCGAACGTGGAGCAGCCGGAATATCGCCAGTCGGTCGTACAGAACCAGAACGTGGAACAGCCGGAATATCGCCAGTCGGTGTAACAGAACCCGAACGTTGAGTAGCTGGAATATCGCCAGCCGGTCGTACAGAACCCGAACGTGGAGCAGCCGGAATATCGCCAGTCGGTCGTACAGAACCAGAACGTGGGGTAGCCGGAATATCGCCAGCCGGTCGTACAGAACCCGAACGTGGAGTAGCTGGAATATCGCCAGTCGGTGCAACAGAACCCGAACGTGGTGTAGCTGTAATATCGCCATCCGGTCGTACAGAACCCGAACGTGGAATAACTGGAATATTACCAGCCGGTGCAACAGAACCACAACGTGGAGTAGCTGGAATATCGCCAGCCGGTCGTACAGAACCCGAACGTGGAGCAGCCGGAATATCGCCAGTCGGTCGTACAGAACCAGAACGTGGAACAGCCGGAATATCGCCAGTCGGTGTAACAGAACCCGAACGTTGAGTAGCTGGAATATCGCCAGCCGGTCGTACAGAACCCGAACGTGGAGCAGCCGGAATATCGCCAGCCGGTCGTACAGAACTACAACGTGGAGTAGCTGCAATATCGCCAGCCGGTCGTACAGAACCCGGACGTGGAGTAGCTGGAACATTGCCAGCCGATGTAACAGAACCCGAACGTGGAGCAACCGGAATATCGCCAACCGGTCGTACAGTACCCGAACGTGGAGTAGCTGGAACATTGCCAGCCGGGGCTCCGAAACCTGAGCGTGCAGCAGCTGCCGTCCGCTGTTTTGCACCAACCCCTGGTGTAAGTACCGTAGCTTGGCCTTTTCCACTGTTAACGCAGGCAGTACATGCCCGGCCTGTAGCTGGTGCGCTTGCAACGTCTAACCAGTAGATAGTCGGATTTCGGCGGGAACGTGCTAGACGTACCTGGGGCTGGTCGCCCGATGCCACCAACAGGGTTTCTCGAGCGTTTGAACGGCGGTGCGATCTGCCATTACGGTGCCGTCCTCCATGGGTACGGTAGTTATCATCTGCATGGGTCAATTCCTGCAAATGTCGACCAACCAGCTCCAACCAACTGCTCGCTTCAGCATGCCGATTTTGCTCTCGCAGTTCTCTTACATGACGACACAACGGACAAAGGACATCATTGAGGTTCAGAATATCCTTAGCACTTTGTTGGTCACGAGGGTTTTGCGACATTTTCAAACAAATTACACGTTTTCACTGAAAGTTTATGATTTTTTGTCGGAATACCAATGATTTCTTGAAGTTATTTTGGTGAAATACACTTTCACACACCTTAACGGAAGGCTCACTGTATTGGAGAGTTCACTTCACTGGAGCACTGCGTTCGACGACTGGCACTTCGATAATGCGACAGAGCTCTTGCGTTTCAACTGATCGTTCTGCGCCTTCCGAACCGAATGGTACCAAAGCACAGGGTGACCCGTGGCGAATGTCAACTAGCGGTTGTCATCCGCTATTCAGCAGCCGCTGTCACAATGCCGCGACTGACTGACTGATGTTCACCGTGAACCTTACCTTCCCGGAGACACCGAACGGTGATGCGGACTTCACGTACATGTCGCTGGACTGCTTTCATCTCAGCCAGAAAGGGTACGCCTTGGCCTCGAATGCACTGTGGAATAATATGCTTGAACCGGTTGGGGGAAAATCGATAAACTGGGAGAGAGAATTCGCGCTGTTCAAGTGTCCTAGCGCGGACGTGCCATTTCTGCGTACGCCCGGCAATAGCTACGGACAACGGGTACTGCACCGCACCTGGAGGAAAGCGCACCTTATCTAAATGTGATATTAAATTTATACACACACGTACACGTGGTCGGGACGGGTGGATTGGACAGGAGATTAAGGCTATCAATGCACCAATCGAAATAAAGATCATTTCGCTACTCGTTGTAGGTTCTTAAGATATGCGTAACGGATAGGATCCTTCTTCATACGTACTTATGCATGTACATCCATAGGAACATCTCATTTAAAAATAAGATTTTTATACAGTCTGTTCACGCAAAATAACACCGCAAGCAGGAAGTTGACAGTTGACGATCGATTTCGTTCAGTTTCGTCAACTGTCGGAAAGTGAGTGTCAGTTGCACTCAAAAAACAAAATTTATAAATACGGGTGCCACGAAATAAAACATCCTCTCTTTTTCTACGCTACATCAACTGCAAGTCCGGTAAATATTACAACACAAGAAAATAATCCGAAATCTGCAAATCCGTTCACAGTCTTTTCTGAGTTACGCGAATAATGCGTGCCAGAAATATTCGCGTAACTCGAATTCTCTTCATAATATCGTTTATAGTTAATATTCAATGATCCATTTCTTCTTTTCTCATTACGAAGCACACTAATAATTGATATTTTCATGTTTATTTCGTCAAATAGAGTACATTTTTATCAAAATTTATACTTTTAACATCAAAATGTAACGTAGTTTTGAGCAAATTTGAATTTTGACAAATACAAACTTCAATTCAATTACAATTACATTACAATTCAATTACACAAACTGTCTAAATTTTGGGATTCGCGTATCTCAAATTCGAGTAACTCCAGTGTCGCTTCACTCGTAAAAAGACTGTACTTAATTTAACGATGGTGGTGTGTTGTCCCAAGTATTTCTCAGCTGCCCAGGATGTTTACATCCGAAAACGCTATGACGACTTTTGGAAGAAATTCTTTGTGATTGTTCAATAAAACGCAAGACATGATCATTTGTTTAAAACAAGCAGAAAGCTTTATTGGTTAGTAATGGCGACGCGTGTAATTTTTTTTAAACATACCCATTGATAGATATGTTCGTACATTATAACTAAAACATCGCTTTCTGTTTGCGCTATGGATAATGCTTTGTGTTAGTAAACCATGTTTGGAATAGTATGACGCTTCTTCATATAAATCGTCCTTGTTCCGCATCGTGCGGGTTAGTTTGTAGTTAAAACCAATCGCTTTTTGATTGCGACATCAATAATCAAGTATTGTGTTGATAAAACGTTAAAGTACAATATGAAGATTATTTATCTGTCGTCCTTGTGCCGCATGGCAAGCGCAAGTGACACTTAGTGATACTATAAAAGCTCGGGTTCATTTCACAACCGATTTCAAAACGGAATTCACTGTTCCAACAGAAGCAACGCGAGGACGTGCCTCGACTGCCTCTGTCTTAAAGTTTCCTTTACGTTCTTCGTAGACGATCTTCGTGGCGACCGAAATCGGTTGGATGATTTTGAGCTGATTCCTTATAACTAAAAGCAAACATCATTCATGTAAGTAATTGTGAGTAAGAGAAACATATAACAACGTAAAACGCATTTTTCCAATGCAGAATGGATGTTCTACCATTGTCCCTGTCGCTACTGCTATTATTGAACACCAATGACGCTACGATCGCTCAGGAGGAAGTGTCCTTTCTCGATGATCCTCCATTTATAACGCTCTATCGGAAGATACACAACTTTCTGTTTGACAATGTCGGTCCAAATTCGGACCGATTAAATCAGGCTCGCTCGCAAGGGGTATGTCTATCTAGGAACATTTCTACCGACAAGATCTTGCCATGCTCGAATTTCCCTCCTGATCATTCGCCTTCTTATTCTTGATACAGAAAGTACAATCTCCCGTACCATCTGAGCAAGCAAGCTCCAAAGTTCCTATCTCGGTTCACGAACTACGTCCTGGAGACATCGACGTCATAGCGGCTCTCGGTGATTCGCTAACCGCCGGCACCGGAGTGCTGGCAACCGGAATTCTCGAACTGGTCATCGAGAATCGAGGCCTGTCGTGGTGCATCGGAGGACAGGGTACTTGGCGTCAATATCTAACCCTACCGAACATACTAAAGGTGTTCAATCCGAACCTGAATGGTTATGTCGTTGGCGACAGTCTATCCATCGACAGGGAGTCAAGGTAATTTAACGCATTGGCTTCCTATTTGCAAAATAGTCCCTTCTATACTGTTTTCTTAATTTTGATTTCTGGGCCACAGATTTGATGTGGCCGAAATAGGCGGCATGAGTCAGGATCTGCCGCACCAAGCGAGAAATCTCATCAAACGTATGCAGTCGGATCGAACGGTCGATATCAAAAATCATTGGAAGCTGATAACTATTCTCATCGGACATAATGATTTCTGCAGCCGCATCTGCTACCTGCCCAAGCCCGAGAAAGCACTCTACCAACATGAGCAAAATTTGCTGGAAACCTTGAGACTACTTCGCAAGTATCTGCCTAGAACTATGGTTAATATTGTGGCAACAATCAGTAAGCATGCGATTAATAACATATGTGTTGGAAAACAAATAATATTGAAAGAATCTCCCTCTTCTCTTTCCGTTTCCGTTCATCTTCCCTTCCCTTCCCTTCCCTTCAACTGCATGCAGATGTTAGCATCTTGAGAACGTTCATCCCGAAGCCAGCGTCGTGCGTTACCACCCATTCGTTCGAGTGTTCCTGTGTGTTTGGAGCACGGTTTGAGTCCTTCCAACCGCGGCTGGAGCGTATCATGAAGCAGTGGAACCGAGTACAGCAGACCGTCGCCGAGCGGGACGAGTTCTCCAGTGACTCCGATTTCGTCGTTAACTATCAACCATTTCCGGAGCATCTGACGCTGCCTACGCTCCAGAACGGTGACACCGATGCAGGCATCGCCTCGGTCGACTGTTTCCATTTCAGCCAACGGGGACACGCGATCGCGGCGAACAGCTACTGGAACAATCTGATCGATCTCGTGGGCAATAAGTCGGAGCTGGTGCACAGGGAGTTTGAACGTTTCAACTGTCCGACGAAGGGAAGACCGTTTCTTGCGACGAGTAAGAACAGTTTAGGACGGTTCTGAAAATAGACAAACATACCAGATTGTTACAACCATGAAGAGTGATTGGGACAACACATCGTAGAAGAATTATTTGTTATTGTTACGTCATGCTTCTTCTAAGTAGAAAATAAATTTCAAGAAAAAAATAATTGAGCCCCGAATGGGGGAAACATCACCGAACCCCAAATGTAGAAAAAACACACGTAGTGCACAGACGCTCAGAGATGTGGAGCACATTTTCTATGCGATCAGCAAATTTTGTGCTCGGGCCGACCCGACCCAGCCACACATCACACACCGGAAGCAGGCACGTGAACAATTTCAGACAAAGAAAAATACTGGCGACATAGACGCGCCGGAAAACTAAACGATCCAGAAACGGTCGCTTTATTTTACGACGATAAGCGAAGGGATTCGATCCGGTCGTACGATCGCAGACAGGAAAGCCATTTGCGGCGCGAACCCTTCACAGCAACTCGACGCCAGCGGTCCCGATTCTCGCACAATGGCGACAATCTGGTAAATGACGCAACGTCACGTACAGTGGAATGCGATGACGACATCCGTTCGACTAGCGTAACGAAAGTTTGGAACCTTTTGCGATTGGCATGTTTATTGGAATGCTTATGTCAGCTGGTGGCTAAAATTCGAACAATCATCGACATGGACTAGAATTGAACTAAGCTAAAGCTAATGAATGAACCTTCAATTAAAAATGTTCCTGCAATCCCCTGGTCGGCCAACGTCCAATGTGGTCATCACCATCCAACGTGGTCTCAATACCAGGTAACGCGGATGCGGTGGATGCAGAACATGGAACACTTGACACCTGCGGATGCAAACATTTAATATCGCACAGGAACTGCGAGTGTTCCGGACGGAAACCCTCAACAGGAGTCAAGCCACGAAGAAAGCATGTAAACCAGTGATGCAAAGCCAAAGAAGAGATTATGACAAAAAGGACCCCTGGCAATTGTTTTTCTAAAGTGCATTAAACTCCACAAATCGTGAAGTCACTTACCTTCTCTCGGCTGGTCATCGTCATAATCATGAACGACCAAAGGATCTTCGTTTGTCGGTGGGACCTGATTCGGTGATTGTGGTGGTTCACGCCCCTCGGTATGATAGCGTCTTCCGGGAGCTGTCAGCGTTTCATCGACAATCCAATACACCTCGGCTTGTTCTTGCAAGGCAAAATTTGGATACAATCTCCATTGCGGTGCCGTCTGACGTTGGACCGGGTGGATTGTAATATCCACCGCTGGAACTGTACCTGTACGTGGTGTAGCTGGAATATTACCAGCCGATGCAACAGAACCACAACGTGGTGTAGCTGGAATATTACCAGCCGATGCAACAGAACCCGAACGTGGTGTAGCTGGAATATTACCAGCTGATGCAACAGA
Source organism: Anopheles marshallii (assembly GCF_943734725.1). NCBI lineage: Eukaryota > Metazoa > Arthropoda > Insecta > Diptera > Culicidae > Anopheles > Anopheles marshallii. The sequence continues at coordinate 54,570,308 of NC_071327.1, forward strand.
ACCCGAGCGTGGAATAGCTGGAATATCGCCAGCCGGTCGTACAGAACCCGAACGTGGAGCAGCCGGAATATCGCCAGCCGGTCGTACAGAACTACAACGTGGAGTAGCTGCAATATCGCCAGCCGGTCGTACAGAACCCGGACGTGGAGTAGCTGGAACATTGCCAGCCGATGTAACAGAACCCGAACGTGGAGCAACCGGAATATCGCCAACCGGTCGTACAGTACCCGAACGTGGAGTAGCTGGAACATTGCCAGCCGGGGCTCCGAAGCCTGATCGTGCAGCAGCTGCCGTCCGCTTTTTTGCACCAACCCCTGGTGTAAGTACCGTCGCTTGGCCTTTTCCACTGTTAACACAGGCAGTACATGCCCGGCCTGTAGCTGGTGCGCTTGCAACGTCTAACCAGTAGATAGTCGGATTTCGGCGGGAACGTACTAGACGTACCTGGGGCTGGTCGCCCGATGCCACCAACAGGGTTTCTCGAGCGTTTGAACGGCGGTGCGATCTGCCATTACGGTGCCGTCCTCCATGGGTACGGTAGTTATCATCTGCATGGGTCAATTCCTGCAAATGTCGACCAACCAGCTCCAACCAACTGCTCGCTTCAGCATGCCGATTTTGCTCTCGCAGTTCTCTTACATGACGACACAACGGACAAAGGACATCATTGAGGTTCAGAATATCCTTAGCACTTTGTTGGTCACGAGGGTTTTGCGACATTTTCAAACAAATTACACGTTTTCACTGAAAGTTTATGATTTTTTGTCGGAATACCAATGATTTCTTGAAGTTATTTTGGTGAAATACACTTTCACACACCTTAACGGAAGGCTCACTGTATTGGAGAGTTCACTTCACTGGAGCACTGCGTTCGACGACTGGCACTTCGATAATGCGACAGAGCTCTTGCGTTTCAACTGATCGTTCTGCGCCTTCCGAACCGAATGGTACCAAAGCACAGGGTGACCCGTGGCGAATGTCAACTAGCGGTTGTCATCCGCCATTCAGCAGCCGCTGTCACAATGCCGCGACCGACTGACTGATGTTCACCGTGAACCTTACCTTCCCGGAGACACCGAACGGTGATGCGGACTTCACGTACATGTCGCTGAACTGCTTTCATCTCAGCCAAAAAGGGTACGCCTTGGCCTCGAACGCACTGTGGCATAATATGCTTGAACCGGTTGGGGGTAAATCGATAAACTGGGAGAGAGAATTCACGCTGTTCAAGTGTCCTAGTGCGGACGTGCCATTTCTACGTACGCCCGGCAATAGCTAAGGACAACGGGTACTGCACCGCACCTGGAGGAAAGCGCACCTTATCTAAATGTGATATTAAATCTATACACACACGTACACGTGGTCGGGACGGGTGGATTGGACAGGAGATTATGGCTATCAATGCACCAATCGATTTATAGATCATTTCGCTACTCGTTGTAGGTTCTTAAGATATGCGTAACGGATAGGATCCTTCATCATACGTTCTCATGCATGTACATCCACAGGAACATCTCAATAAAAAATAAGATTTTTATACAGTCTGTTCACGCAAAATAACACCGCAAGCAGGAAGTTGACAGTTGACGATCGGTTTCGTTCAGTTTCGTCAACTGTCGGAAAGTGAGCGCCAGGGGCACTCAAAAAACAATTTTTATAAATACGGGTGCCACGAAATAAAACATCCTCTCCTTTACTACGCTACATCAACTGCAAGTCCGGTAAATATTACAACACAAGAAAATAATCCGAAATCTGCAAATCCGTTCACAGTCTTTTCTGAGTTACGCGAATAATGCGTGCCAGAGATATTCGCGTAACTCGAATTCTCGTTATAATATCGTTTATAGTTGGTATTCAATGATCAATTTCTTCATTTCACATTACGAAGCACACTAATAATTGATATTTTCACGTTTATTTCGTCAAATAGAGTACATCTTTAACAAAACTAATATTTTTAATATCAAAATGTAACGTAGTTTTGGGTAAATTTGAAATTTGACAAATACAAACTTCATTTCAATTACAATTACATTACAATTCAATTACACAAATTATCTATATTTTGGAATTCGCGTATCTCGAATTCGCGTACCTCGCGTGTCGCTTCACTCGTAAAAAGAATGTACTTAATTTAACGATGGTGGTGTGTTGTCCCAAATATTTCTCAGCTGCCCACGATGTTTACATCCGAAAACGCTATGACGACTTTCGGAAGAAATTCTTTGGGATTGTTAAATAAAACGCAAGACATGATCATTTGTTTAAAACAAGCAGAAAGCTTTATTGGTTAGTAATGGCGACGCGTGTAATTTTTTTTAAACATACCCATTGATAGATATGTTCGTACATTAGAACGAAAACATCGCTTTCTGTTTGCGATGTGGATAATGCATTGTGTAAGTAAACCATGTTTGGAATAGTGTGACGCTTCTTCATATAAATCGTCCTTGTTCCGCATCGTGCGGTTTAGTTTGTAGTTAAAACCAATCGCTTTTTGATTGCGACATCAATAATCAAGTAATGTGTTGATAAAACGTTAAAGTACAATATGAAGATTATTTATCTGTCGTCCTTGTGTCGTCACGGCAAGCGCAAGTGACACTTAGAGATACTATAAAAGCTCGGGTTCATTTCACAACCGATTTCAAAACGGAATTCACTGTTCCAACAGAAGCAACGCGAGGACGTGCCTCGACTGCCACTGTCTGAAAGTTTCCTTTACGTTCTTCGTAGACGATCTTCGTGGCGATCGAAATCGGTTGGATGATTTTGAGCTGATTCCTTTTAACTAAAAACAAACATCATTCATGTAAGTAATTGTGAGTAAGATAAACATATAACAACGTAAAACGCATTTTTCCAATTCAGAATGCATGTTCTACCATTGTCCCTGTCGCTACTGCTATTATTGAGCACCATAGACGCTACGATCGCTCAGGAGGAAGTGTCCTTTCTCGATGATCCTCCTTTTATAACGCTCTATCGGAAGATACACAACTTTCTGTTTGACAACGTCGGTCCAAATTCGGACCGATTAAATCAAGCTCGCTCGCAAGGGGTATGTCAATCTAGGAACATTTCTACCGACAAGATCTTGCCATGCTCGAATTTCTCTCCTAATCATTCGCCTTCCTATTCCTGATACAGAAAGTGCAATCTCCCGTACCATCTGAGCAAGCTTTTCCCTGTCCTACGGAAGGCATGCGTAGCTCCAAAGTTCCTATCTCGGTTCACGAGCTACGTCCTGGAGACATCGACGTGATAGCGGCACTCGGTGATTCGCTAACCGCCGGCACCGGAGTGCTGGCAACCGGAATTCTCGAGCTGGTCATCGAGAATCGAGGCCTGTCGTGGTGCATCGGAGGACAAGGTACCTGGCGTCAATATCTAACTTTACCGAACATACTGAAGGTGTTCAATCCGAACCTGAATGGTTATGTCGTTGCCGACAGTCTATCCATCGACAGGGAGTCAAGGTAATTGAACGCATTGGCTTCCCACTTGCAAAATAGTCCCTTCTATACTGTTTTCTTAATTTTGATTTCTGGGCCACAGATTTGATGTGGCCGAAATAGGCGGCATGAGTCAGGATCTGCCGCACCAAGCGAGAAATCTCATCAAACGTATGCAGTCGGATCGAACGGTCGATATCAAAAATCATTGGAAGCTGATAACTATTCTCATCGGACATAATGATTTCTGTAGCCGCATCTGCTACCTGCCCAAGCCCGAGAAAGCACTCTACCAACATGAGCAAAATTTGCTGGAAACCTTGAGACTACTTCGCAAGTCTCTGCCTAGAACTATGGTTAATATTGTGGCAACAATCAGTAAGCATGCGATTAATAGCATATATGTTGGAAAACAAATAATATTGAAAGAATCTCCCTCTTCTCTTTCCGTTTCCGTTCATCTTCCCTTCAACTGCATGCAGATGTTAGCATCTTGAGAACGTTCATCCCGAAGCCAGCGTCGTGCGTTACCACTCATTCGTTCGAGTGTTCCTGTGTGTTTGGAGCACGGTTTGAGTCCTTCCAACCGCGGCTGGAGCGTATCATGAAGCAGTGGAACCGAGTACAGCAGACCGTCGCCGAGCGGGACGAGTTCTCCAGTGACTCCGATTTCGTCGTTAACTATCAACCATTTCCGGAGCATCTGACGCTGCCTACGCTCCAGAACGGTGACACCGATGCAGGCATCGCCTCGGTCGACTGTTTCCATTTCAGCCAACGGGGACACGCGATCGCGGCGAACAGCTACTGGAACAATCTGATCGATCTCGTGGGCAATAAGTCGGAGCTGGTGCACAGGGAGTTTGAACGTTTCAACTGTCCGATGAAGGGAAGACCGTTTCTTGCGACGAGTAAGAACAGTTTAGGACGGTTCTGAAAGTAGACAAAACATACCAAATTGTTACAACCATGAAGATGTGTGATTGGGACAACACATCGTAGAAGAATTATTTGTTATTGTTACGTCATGCTTCTTCTAAGTAGAAAATAAAGTTCAAGAAAAAAATAATTGAGCCCCGAATGGGGGAAACATCACCGAACCCCAAATGTAGAAAAAACACACGTAGTGCACAGACGCTCAGAGATGTGGAGCACATTTTCTATGCGATCAGCAAATTTTGTGCTCGGGCCGACCCGACCCAGCCACACATCACACACCGGAAGCAGGCACGTGAAGAATTTCAGACAAAGAAAAATACTGGCGACATAGACGCGCCGGAAAACTAAACCATCCAGAAACGGTCGCTTTATTTTACGACGATAAGCGAAGGGATTCGATCCGGTCGTACGATCGCAGACAGGAAAGCCATTTGCGGCGCGAACCCTTCACAGCAACTCGACGCCACCGGTCCCGATTCTCGAACAATGGCGACAATCTGGTAAATGACGCAACGTCACGTACAGTGGAATGCGATGACGCCATCCGTTCGACTAGCGTAACGAAAGTTTGGAACCTTCTGCGATTGCCATTTTTATTGGAATGCTTATGTCCGCTGGTGGCTAGAATTCGAACAATCATCGACATGGACTAGAATTGAACTAAGCTAAAGCTAATGAATGAACCTTCAATTAAAAATGTTCCTGCAATCCCCTGGTCGGCCAACGTCCAATGTGGTCATCACCATCCAACGTGGTCTCAATACCAGGTAGCGCGGATGCGGTGGATGCGGAATCAGGAACACTTGACACCTGCGGATGCAAACATTTAATATCGCACAGGAACTACGAGTGTTCCGGACGGAAACCCTCAACAGGAGTCAAGCCACGAAGAAAGCATGTAAACCACCGTTGCAAAGCCAAAGAAGAGATTATGACAAAAAGGACCCCTGGCAATTGTTTTTCTAAAGTTCATAAAACTTCGCAAATCGTGGAGTCACTTACCTTCTCTCGGCTGATCATCGTCATAATCATGAACGACCAAAGGATCTTCGTTTGTCGGTGGGACCTGATTCGGTGATTGTGGTGGTTCACGGCCCTGGGTATGATAGCGTCTTCCGGGAGCTGTCAGCGTTTCATCGACAATCCAATACACCTCGGCTTGTTCTTGCAAGGCAGAATTTGGATACAATCTCAATTGCGGTGCCGTCTGACGTTGGACCGGGTGGATTGTAATATCCACCGCTGGAACTGTACCTGTACGTGGTGTAGCTGGAATATTACCAGCCGATGCAACAGAACCCGAACGTTGAGTAGCTGGAATATTACCAGCCGGTCGTACGGAACCCGAACGTTGAGTAGCTGGAATATCGCCATCCGGTCGCACAGAACCCGAACGTGGAGCAGCCGGAATATTACCAGCCGATGCAACAGAACCACAACGTGGTGTAGCTGGAATATTACCAGCCGATGCAACAGAACCCGAACGTGGTGTAGCTGGAATATCGCCATCCGGTCGTACAGAACCCGAACGTGGAATAACTGGAATATTACCAGCCGGTGCAACAGAACCACAACGTGGAGTAGCTGGAATATCGCCAGCCGGTCGTACAGAACCCGAACGTGGAGCAGCCGGAATATCGCCAGTCGGTCGTACAGAACCAGAACGTGGAACAGCCGGAATATCGCCAGTCGGTGTAACAGAACCCGAACGTTGAGTAGCTGGAATATCGCCAGCCGGTCGTACAGAACCCGAACGTGGAGCAGCCGGAATATCGCCAGTCGGTCGTACAGAACCAGAACGTGGGGTAGCCGGAATATCGCCAGCCGGTCGTACAGAACCCGAACGTGGAGTAGCTGGAACATTGCCAGCCGGGGCTCCGAAACCTGAGCGTGCAGCAGCTGCCGTCCGCTGTTTTGCACCAACCCCTGGTGTAAGTACCGTAGCTTGGCCTTTTCCACTGTTAACGCAGGCAGTACATGCCCGGCCTGTAGCTGGTGCGCTTGCAACGTCTAACCAGTAGATAGTCGGATTTCGGCGGGAACGTACTAGACGTACCTGGGGCTGGTCGCCCGATGCCACCAACAGGGTTTCTCGAGCGTTTGAACGGCGGTGCGATCTGCCATTACGGTGCCGTCCTCCATGGGTACGGTAGTTATCATCTGCATGGGTCAATTCCTGCAAATGTCGACCAACCAGCTCCAACCAACTGCTCGCTTCAGCATGCCGATTTTGCTCTCGCAGTTCTCTTACATGACGACACAACGGACAAAGGACATCATTGAGGTTCAGAATATCCTTAGCACTTTGTTGGTCACGAGGGTTTTGCGACATTTTCAAACAAATTACACGTTTTCACTGAAAGTTTATGATTTTTTGTCGGAATACCAATGATTTCTTGAAGTTATTTTGGTGAAATACACTTTCACACACCTTAACGGAAGGCTCACTGTATTGGAGAGTTCACTTCACTGGAGCACTGCGTTCGACGACTGGCACTTCGATAATGCGACAGAGCTCTTGCGTTTCAACTGATCGTTCTGCGCCTTCCGAACCGAATGGTACCAAAGCACAGGGTGACCCGTGGCGAATGTCAACTAGCGGTTGTCATCCGCCATTCAGCAGCCGCTGTCACAATGCCGCGACCGACTGACTGATGTTCACCGTGAACCTTACCTTCCCGGAGACACCGAACGGTGATGCGGACTTCACGTACATGTCGCTGAACTGCTTTCATCTCAGCCAAAAAGGGTACGCCTTGGCCTCGAACGCACTGTGGCATAATATGCTTGAACCGGTTGGGGGAAAATCGATGAACTGGGAGAGAGAATTCACGCTGTTCAAGTGTCCTAGCGCGGACGTGCCATTCCTGCGTACGCCCGGCAATAGCTAAGGACAACGGATACTGCACCGCACCTGGAGGAAAGTGTACCTTATCTAAATGTGATATTAAATTTATACACACACGTACACGTGGTCGGGACGGGTGGATTGGACAGGAGATTAAGGCTATCAATGCACCAATCGAAATAAAGATCATTTCGCTACTCGTTGTAGGTTCTTAAGATATGCGTAACGGATAGGATCCTTCTTCATACGTACTTATGCATGTACATCCATAGGAACATCTCATTTAAAAATAAGATTTTTATACAGTCTGTTCACGCAAAATAACACCGCAAGCAGGAAGTTGACAGTTGACGATCGATTTCGTTCAGTTTCGTCAACTGTCGGAAAGTGAGTGTCAGTTGCACTCAAAAAACAAAATTTATAAATACGGGTGCCACGAAATAAAACATCCTCTCTTTTTCTACGCTACATCAACTGCAAGTCCGGTAAATATTACAACACAAGAAAATAATCCGAAATCTGCAAATCCGTTCACAGTCTTTTCTGAGTTACGCGAATAATGCGTGCCAGAAATATTCGCGTAACTCGAATTCTCTTCATAATATCGTTTATAGTTAATATTCAATGATCCATTTCTTCTTTTCTCATTACGAAGCACACTAATAATTGATATTTTCATGTTTATTTCGTCAAATAGAGTACATTTTTATCAAAATTTATACTTTTAACATCAAAATGTAACGTAGTTTTGAGCAAATTTGAATTTTGACAAATACAAACTTCAATTCAATTACAATTACATTACAATTCAATTACACAAACTGTCTAAATTTTGGGATTCGCGTATCTCAAATTCGAGTAACTCCAGTGTCGCTTCACTCGTAAAAAGACTGTACTTAATTTAACGATGGTGGTGTGTTGTCCCAAGTATTTCTCAGCTGCCCAGGATGTTTACATCCGAAAACGCTATGACGACTTTTGGAAGAAATTCTTTGTGATTGTTCAATAAAACGCAAGACATGATCATTTGTTTAAAACAAGCAGAAAGCTTTATTGGTTAGTAATGGCGACGCGTGTAATTTTTTTTAAACATACTCATTGATAGATATGTTCGTACATTATAACTAAAACATCGCTTTCTGTTTGCGCTATGGATAATGCTTTGTGTTAGTAAACCATGTTTGGAATAGTATGACGCTTCTTCATATAAATCGTCCTTGTTCCGCATCGTGCGGGTTAGTTTGTAGTTAAAACCAATCGCTTTTTGATTGCGACATCAATAATCAAGTATTGTGTTGATAAAACGTTAAAGTACAATATGAAGATTATTTATCTGTCGTCCTTGTGCCGCATGGCAAGCGCAAGTGACACTTAGTGATACTATAAAAGCTCAGGTTCATTTCACAACCGATTTCAAAACGGAATTCACTGTTCCAACAGAAGCAACGCGAGGACGTGCCTCGACTGCCTCTGTCTTAAAGTTTCCTTTACGTTCTTCGTAGACGATCTTCGTGGCGACCGAAATCGGTTGGATGATTTTGAGCTGATTCCTTATAACTAAAAGCAAACATCATTCATGTAAGTAATTGTGAGTAAGAGAAACATATAACAACGTAAAACGCATTTTTCCAATGCAGAATGGATGTTCTACCATTGTCCCTGTCGCTACTGCTATTATTGAACACCAATGACGCTACGATCGCTCAGGAGGAAGTGTCCTTTCTCGATGATCCTCCATTTATAACGCTCTATCGGAAGATACACAACTTTCTGTTTGACAATGTCGGTCCAAATTCGGACCGATTAAATCAAGCTCGCTCGCAAGGGGTATGTCAATCTAGGAACATTTCTACCGACAAGATCTTGCCATGCTCGAATTTCCCTCCTAATCATTCGTCTTCCTATTCCTGATACAGAAAGTACAATCTCCCGTACCATCTGAGCAAGCTTTTCCCTGTCCTACGGAAGGCATGCGTAGCTCCAAAGTTCCTATCTCGGTTCACGAGCTACGTCCTGGAGACATCGACGTCATAGCGGCTCTCGGTGATTCGCTAACCGCCGGCACCGGAGTGCTGGCAACCGGAATTCTCGAACTGGTCATCGAGAATCGAGGCCTGTCGTGGTGCATCGGAGGACAGGGTACTTGGCGTCAATATCTAACCCTACCGAACATACTAAAGGTGTTCAATCCGAACCTGAATGGTTATGTCGTTGGCGACAGTCTATCCATCGACAGGGAGTCAAGGTAATTTAACGCATTGGCTTCCTATTTGCAAAATAGTCCCTTCTATACTGTTTTCTTAATTTTGATTTCTGGGCCACAGATTTGATGTGGCCGAAATAGGCGGCATGAGTCAGGATCTGCCGCACCAAGCGAGAAATCTCATCAAACGTATGCAGTCGGATCGAACGGTCGATATCCAAAATCATTGGAAGCTGATAACTATTCTCATCGGACATAATGATTTCTGTAGCTGCATCTGCTACCTGCCCAAGCCCGAGAAAGCACTCTACCAACATGAGCAAAATTTGCTGGAAACCTTGAGACTACTTCGCAAGTATCTGCCTAGAACTATGGTTAATATTGTGGCAACAATCAGTAAGCATGCGATTAATAACATATGTGTTGGAAAACAAATAATATTGAAAGAATCTCTCTCTTCTCTTTCTGTTTCCGTTCATCTTCCCTTCCCTTCCCTTCCCTTCAACTGCATGCAGATGTTAGCATCTTGAGAACGTTCATCCCGAAGCCAGCGTCGTGCGTTACCACCCATTCGTTCGAGTGTTCCTGTGTGTTTGGAGCACGGTTTGAGTCCTTCCAACCGCGGCTGGAGCGTATCATGAAGCAGTGGAACCGAGTACAGCAGACCGTCGCCGAGCGGGACGAGTTCTCCAGTGACTCCGATTTCGTCGTTAACTATCAACCATTTCCGGAGCATCTGACGCTGCCTACGCTCCAGAACGGTGACACCGATGCAGGCATCGCCTCGGTCGATTGTTTCCATTTCAGCCAACGGGGACACGCGATCGCGGCGAACAGCTACTGGAACAATCTGATCGATCTCGTGGGCAATAAGTCGGAGCTGGTGCACAGGGAGTTTGAACGTTTCAACTGTCCGATGAAGGGAAGACCGTTTCTTGCGACGAGTAAGAACAGTTTAGGACGGTTCTGAAAGTAGACAAAACATACCAAATTGTTACAACCATGAAGATGTGTGATTGGGACAACACATCGTAGAAGAATTATTTGTTATTGTTACGTCATGCTTCTTCTAAGTAGAAAATAAAGTTCAAGAAAAAAATAATTGAGCCCCGAATGGGGGAAACATCACCGAACCCCAAATGTAGAAAAACACACGTAGATGACGCTCAGAGATGTGGAGCACATTTTCTATGCGATCAGCAAATTTTGTGCTCGGGCCGACCCGACCCAGCCACACATCACACACCGGAAGCAGGCACGTGAAGAATTTCAGACAAAGAAAAATACTGGCGACATGGACGCGCCGGAAAACTAAACCATCCAGAAACGGTCGCTTTATTTTACGACGATAAGCGAAGGGATTCGATCCGGTCGTACGATCGCAGACAGGAAAGCCATTTGCGGCGCGAACCCTTCACAGCAACTCGACGCCACCGGTCCCGATTCTCGCACAATGGCGACAATCTGGTAAATGACGCAACGTCACGTACAGTGGAATGCGATGACGCCATCCGTTCGACTAGCGTAACGAAACTTTGGAACCTTCTGCGATTGCCATTTTTATTGGAATGCTTATGTCAGCTGGTGGCTAGAATTCGAACAATCATCGACATGGACTAGAATTGAACTAAGCTAAAGCTAATGAATGAACCTTCAATTAAAAATGTTCCTGCAATCCCCTGGTCGGCCAACGTCCAATGTGGTCATCACCATCCAACGTGGTCTCAATACCAGGTAGCGCGGATGCGGTGGATGCGGAATCAGGAACACTTGACACCTGCGGATGCAAACATTTAATATCGCACAGGAACTACGAGTGTTCCGGACGGAAACCCTCAACAGGAGTCAAGCCACGAAGAAAGCATGTAAACCACCGTTGCAAAGCCAAAGAAGAGATTATGACAAAAAGGACCCCTGGCAATTGTTTTTCTAAAGTTCATAAAACTTCGCAAATCGTGGAGTCACTTACCTTCTCTCGGCTGATCATCGTCATAATCATGAACGACCAAAGGATCTTCGTTTGTCGGTGGGACCTGATTCGGTGATTGTGGTGGTTCACGGCCCTGGGTATGATAGCGTCTTCCGGGAGCTGTCAGCGTTTCATCGACAATCCAATACACCTCGGCTTGTTCTTGCAAGGCAGAATTTGGATACAATCTCAATTGCGGTGCCGTCTGACGTTGGACCGGGTGGATTGTAATATCCACCGCTGGAACTGTACCTGTACGTGGTGTAGCTGGAATATTACCAGCCGATGCAACAGAACCCGAACGTTGAGTAGCTGGAATATTACCAGCCGGTCGTACGGAACCCGAACGTTGAGTAGCTGGAATATCGCCATCCGGTCGCACAGAACCCGAACGTGGAGCAGCCGGAATATTACCAGCCGATGCAACAGAACCACAACGTGGTGTAGCTGGAATATTACCAGCCGATGCAACAGAACCCGAACGTGGTGTAGCTGGAATATCGCCATCCGGTCGTACAGAACCCGAACGTGGAATAACTGGAATATTACCAGCCGGTGCAACAGAACCACAACGTGGAGTAGCTGGAATATCGCCAGCCGGTCGTACAGAACCCGAACGTGGAGCAGCCGGAATATCGCCAGTCGGTCGTACAGAACCAGAACGTGGAACAGCCGGAATATCGCCAGTCGGTGTAACAGAACCCGAACGTTGAGTAGCTGGAATATCGCCAGCCGGTCGTACAGAACCCGAACGTGGAGCAGCCGGAATATCGCCAGTCGGTCGTACAGAACCAGAACGTGGGGTAGCCGGAATATCGCCAGCCGGTCGTACAGAACCCGAACGTGGAGTAGCTGGAACATTGCCAGCCGGGGCTCCGAAACCTGAGCGTGCAGCAGCTGCCGTCCGCTGTTTTGCACCAACCCCTGGTGTAAGTACCGTAGCTTGGCCTTTTCCACTGTTAACGCAGGCAGTACATGCCCGGCCTGTAGCTGGTGCGCTTGCAACGTCTAACCAGTAGATAGTCGGATTTCGGCGGGAACGTACTAGACGTACCTGGGGCTGGTCGCCCGATGCCACCAACAGGGTTTCTCGAGCGTTTGAACGGCGGTGCGATCTGCCATTACGGTGCCGTCCTCCATGGGTACGGTAGTTATCATCTGCATGGGTCAATTCCTGCAAATGTCGACCAACCAGCTCCAACCAACTGCTCGCTTCAGCATGCCGATTTTGCTCTCGCAGTTCTCTTACATGACGACACAACGGACAAAGGACATCATTGAGGTTCAGAATATCCTTAGCACTTTGTTGGTCACGAGGGTTTTGCGACATTTTCAAACAAATTACACGTTTTCACTGAAAGTTTATGATTTTTTGTCGGAATACCAATGATTTCTTGAAGTTATTTTGGTGAAATACACTTTCACACACCTTAACGGAAGGCTCACTGTATTGGAGAGTTCACTTCACTGGAGCACTGCGTTCGACGACTGGCACTTCGATAATGCGACAGAGCTCTTGCGTTTCAACTGATCGTTCTGCGCCTTCCGAACCGAATGGTACCAAAGCACAGGGTGACCCGTGGCGAATGTCAACTAGCGGTTGTCATCCGCCATTCAGCAGCCGCTGTCACAATGCCGCGACCGACTGACTGATGTTCACCGTGAACCTTACCTTCCCGGAGACACCGAACGGTGATGCGGACTTCACGTACATGTCGCTGAACTGCTTTCATCTCAGCCAAAAAGGGTACGCCTTGGCCTCGAACGCACTGTGGCATAATATGCTTGAACCGGTTGGGGGAAAATCGATGAACTGGGAGAGAGAATTCACGCTGTTCAAGTGTCCTAGCGCGGACGTGCCATTCCTGCGTACGCCCGGCAATAGCTAAGGACAACGGATACTGCACCGCACCTGGAGGAAAGTGTACCTTATCTAAATGTGATATTAAATTTATACACACACGTACACGTGGTCGGGACGGGTGGATTGGACAGGAGATTAAGGCTATCAATGCACCAATCGAAATAAAGATCATTTCGCTACTCGTTGTAGGTTCTTAAGATATGCGTAACGGATAGGATCCTTCTTCATACGTACTTATGCATGTACATCCATAGGAACATCTCATTTAAAAATAAGATTTTTATACAGTCTGTTCACGCAAAATAACACCGCAAGCAGGAAGTTGACAGTTGACGATCGATTTCGTTCAGTTTCGTCAACTGTCGGAAAGTGAGTGTCAGTTGCACTCAAAAAACAAAATTTATAAATACGGGTGCCACGAAATAAAACATCCTCTCTTTTTCTACGCTACATCAACTGCAAGTCCGGTAAATATTACAACACAAGAAAATAATCCGAAATCTGCAAATCCGTTCACAGTCTTTTCTGAGTTACGCGAATAATGCGTGCCAGAAATATTCGCGTAACTCGAATTCTCTTCATAATATCGTTTATAGTTAATATTCAATGATCCATTTCTTCTTTTCTCATTACGAAGCACACTAATAATTGATATTTTCATGTTTATTTCGTCAAATAGAGTACATTTTTATCAAAATTTATACTTTTAACATCAAAATGTAACGTAGTTTTGAGCAAATTTGAATTTTGACAAATACAAACTTCAATTCAATTACAATTACATTACAATTCAATTACACAAACTGTCTAAATTTTGGGATTCGCGTATCTCAAATTCGAGTAACTCCAGTGTCGCTTCACTCGTAAAAAGACTGTACTTAATTTAACGATGGTGGTGTGTTGTCCCAAGTATTTCTCAGCTGCCCAGGATGTTTACATCCGAAAACGCTATGACGACTTTTGGAAGAAATTCTTTGTGATTGTTCAATAAAACGCAAGACATGATCATTTGTTTAAAACAAGCAGAAAGCTTTATTGGTTAGTAATGGCGACGCGTGTAATTTTTTTTAAACATACTCATTGATAGATATGTTCGTACATTATAACTAAAACATCGCTTTCTGTTTGCGCTATGGATAATGCTTTGTGTTAGTAAACCATGTTTGGAATAGTATGACGCTTCTTCATATAAATCGTCCTTGTTCCGCATCGTGCGGGTTAGTTTGTAGTTAAAACCAATCGCTTTTTGATTGCGACATCAATAATCAAGTAATGTGTTGATAAAACGTTGAAGTACAATATGAAGAGAATTTTTATCTGTCGTCCTTGTGCCGCATGGCAAGCGCAAGTGACTCTTAGCGATACTATAAAAGCTCGGGTTCATTTCACAACCGATTTCAAAACGGAATTCACTGTTCCAACAGAAGCAACGCGAGGACGTGCCTCGACTGCCACTGTCTGAAAGTTTCCTTTACGTTCTTCGTAGACGATCTTCGTGGCGACCGAAATCGGTTGGATGATTTTGAGCTGATTCCCTATAACTAACAGCAAACATCATTCATGTAAGTAATTGTGAGTAAGATAAACATAAAACAACGTAAAACGCATTTTTCCAATGCAGTATTATGGATGTTCTACCATTGTCCCTGTCGCTACTGCTATTATTGAACACCAATGACGCTACGATCGCTCAGGAGGAAGTGTCCTTTCTCGATGATCCTCCATTTCTAACGCTTTATCGCAAGATACACAACTTTCTGTTTGACAATGTCGGTCCAAGTTCGGACCGATTAAATCAGGCTCGCTCGCAAGGGGTATGTCAATCTACGAACATTTCTACCGACAAGATCTTGCCATGCTCGAATTTCCCTCCTAATCATTCGCCTTCCTATTCCTGATACAGAAAGTACAATCTCCCGTACCATCTGAGCAAGCCTTTCCCTGTCCTACGGAAGGCATGCGGAGCTCCAAAGTTCCTATCTCGGTTCACGAGCTACGTCCTGGAGACATCGACGTCATAGCGGCTCTCGGTGATTCGCTAACCGCCGGCACGGGAGTGCTAGCAACCGGAATTCTTGAGCTGGTCATCGAGAATCGGGGCCTGTCGTGGTGCATCGGAGGACAGGGTACCTGGCGTCAATATCTAACTCTACCGAACATACTGAAGGTGTTCAATCCGAACCTGAATGGTTATGTCGTTGGCGACAGTCTATCCATCGACAGGGAGTCAAGGTAATTGAACGCACTGGTTTCCTACTTGCGAAATAGTCCCTTCTATACTGTTTTCTTAATTTTGATTTCTGGGCCACAGATTTGATGTGGCCGAAATAGGCGGCATGAGTCAGGATCTGCCGCACCAAGCGAGAAATCTCATCAAACGCATGCAGTCGGATCGAACGGTCGATATCCAAAATCATTGGAAGCTGATAACTATTCTCATCGGACATAATGATTTCTGTAGCCGCATCTGCTACCTGCCCAAGCCCGAGAAAGCACTCTACCAACATGAGCAAAATTTGCTGGAAACCTTGAGACTACTTCGCAAGTATCTGCCTAGAACTATGGTTAATATTGTGGCAACAATCAGTAAGCATGCGATTAATAACATATATGTTGGAAAACAAATAATATTGAAAGAATCTCCCTCTTCTCTTTCCGTTTCCGTTCATCTTCCCTTCCCTTCCCTTCAACTGCATGCAGATGTTAGCATCTTGAGAACGTTCATCCCGAAGCCAGCGTCGTGCGTTACCACCCATTCGTTCGAGTGTTCCTGTGTGTTTGGAGCACGGTTTGAGTCCTTCCAACCGCGGCTGGCGCGTATCATGAAGCAGTGGAACCGAGTACAGCAGACCGTCGCCGAGCGGGACGAGTTCTCCAGTGACTCCGATTTCGTCGTTAACTATCAACCATTTCCGGAGCATCTGACGCTGCCTACGCTCCAGAATGGTGACACCGATGCAGGCATCGCCTCGGTCGATTGTTTCCATTTCAGCCAACGGGGACACGCGATCGCGGCGAACAGCTACTGGAACAATCTGATCGATCTCGTGGGCAATAAGTCGGAGCTGGTGCACAGGGAGTTTGAACGTTTCAACTGTCCGATGAAGGGAAGACCGTTTCTTGCGACGAGTAAGAACAGTTTAGGACGGTTCTGAAAGTAGACAAAACATACAAAAATGTTACAACCATGAAGAGTGATTGGGACAACACATCGTAGAAGAATTATTTGTTATTGTTACGTCATGCTTCTTCAAAGTAGAAAATAAATTTCAAGAAAAAAATAATTGAGCCCCGTATGGGGGAACCGTCTCCGAACCCCAAATGTAGAAAAACACACGTAGTGCACAGACGCACAGAGATGTGGAGCACATTTTCTATGCGATCAGCAAATTTTGTGCTCGGGCCGACCCGACCCAGCCACACATCACACACCGGAAGCAGGCACGTGAAGAATTTCAGACAAAGAAAAATACTGGCGACATAGACGCGCCGGAAAACTAAACCATCCAGAAACGGTCGCTTTATTTTACGACGATAAGCGAAGGGATTCGATCCGGTCGTACGTTCGCAGACAGGCAAGCCATTTGCGGCGCGAACCCTTCACAGCAACTCGACGCCAGCGGTCCCGATTCTCGCACAATGGCGACTATCTGGTAAATGATGCAACGTCACGTACAGTGGAATGCGATGACGACATCCGTTCGACTAGCGTAACGAAAGTTTCGAACCTTCTGCGAATGCCATTTTTATTGGAATGCTTATGTTAGCTGGTGGCTAGAATTCGAACAATCATCGACATTGACTAGAATTGAACTAAGCTTAAGCTAATGAATGAATATTCAATTAAAAATGTTCCTGCAATCCCCTGGTCGACCAACGTCCAATTTGGTCATCACCATCCAATGTGGTCTCAATACCAGGTAGCGCGGATGCGGAATCAGAAACACTTGACACCTGCGGATGCAAACATTTAATATCGCACAGGAACTGCGAGTGTTCCGGACGGAAACCCTCAACAGGAGTAAAGCCACGAAGAAACCATGTAAACCAGTGTTGCATAGCCAAAGAAGAGATTATGACAAAAAAGGACCTGGCAATTGTTTTTCTAAAGTGCATAAAACTCCACAAATCGTGAAGTCACTTACCTTCTCTCGGCTGGTCATCGTCATAATCATGAACGACCAAAAGTTCTTCGTTTGTCCGTGGGACCTGATTCGGTGGTTGTGGTGGTTCACGCCCCTCGGTATGATAGTGTCTTCCGAGATCTGTCAGCGTTTCATTGACAATCCAATACACCTCGGCTTGTTCTTGCAAGGCAGAATTTGGATACAATCTCAATTGCGGTGCCGTCTGACGTTGGACCGGGTGGATTGTAATATCCACCGCTGGAACTGTACCTGTACGTGGTGTAGCTGGAATACTACCAGCCGATGCAACAGAACCACAACGTGGTGTAGCTGGAATATTTTCAGCCGATGCAACAGAACCACAACGAGGAGTAGCCGGAATATCGCCTGTCGGTCGTACAGAACCCGAACGTTGAGTAGCTGCAATATCGCCAGTCGGTCGTACCGAACCCGAACGTGGTGTAGCTGGAATATCGCAATCCGGTTGTACAGAACCCGAACGTGGTGTAGCTGTAATATCGCCAACCGGTCGTACAGTACCCGAACGTGGAGTAGCTGGAACATTGCCAGCCGGGGCTCCGAAACCTGAGCGTGCAGCAGCTGCCGTCCGCTGTTTTGCACCAACCCCTGGTGTAAGTACCGTAGCTTGGCCTTTTCCACTGTTAACGCAGGCAGTACAGGCCCGGCCTGTAGCTGGTGCGCTTGCAACGTCTAACCAGTAGATAGTCGGATTTCGGCGGGAACGTACTAGACGTACCTGGGGCTGGACGCACGATGGCACCAACAGGGTTCCTCGAGCGTTTGAACGGCGGTGCGATCTGACATTACGGTGCCGTCCTCCATGGGTACGGTAGTTATCATCTGCATGTGTCAATCCCTGCAAATGTCGACCAACCAGCTCCAACCAACTGCTCGCTTCAGCATGCCGATTTTGCTCTCGCAGCTCTCTTACATGACGACACAACGGACAAAGGACATCATTGAGGTTCAGCATATCCTTAGCACTTTGTTGGTCACGAGGGTTTTGCGCCATTTTCAAACAAATTACACGTTTTCACTGAAAGTTTATGATTTTTGGCCGGAATACCAATGATTTCTTGAAGTTATTTTGGTGAAATACACTTTCACACACCTTAACGGAAGGCTCACTGTATTGGAGAGTTCACTTCACTGGAGCACTGCGTTCGACGACTGGCACTTTGATAATGCGCCAGAGCTCTTACGTTTCAACTGATCGTTCTGCGCCTTCCGAACCGAATGGTCCCAAAGCACAGGGTAACCCGTGGCGAATGTCAACTAGCGGTTGTCATCCGCTATTCAGCAGCCTCTGTCACAATGCCGCGACTGACTGACTGATGTTCACCGTGAACCTTACCTTCCCGGAGACACCGAACGGTGATGCGGACTTCACGTACATGTATGTCGCTGAACTGCTTTCATCTCAGCCAAAAAGGGTACGCCTTGGCCTCGAACGCACTGTGGCATAATATGCTTGAACCGGTTGGGGGTAAATCGATGAACTGGGAGAGAGAATTCACGCTGTTCAAGTGTCCTAGTGCGGACGTGCCATTTCTGCGTATGCCCGGCAATAGCTAAGGACAACGGGTACTGCACCGCACCTGGAGGAAAGCGCACCTTATCTAAATGTGATATTAAATCTATACACACACGTACACGTGGTCGGAACGGGTGGATTGGACAGGAGATTCAGGCTATCAATGCACCAATCGATTTATAGATCATTTCGCTACTCGTTGTAGGTTCTTAAGATATGCGTAACGGATAGGATCCTTCATCATACGTTCTCATGCATGTACATCCACAGGAACATCTCAATAAAAAATAAGATTTTTATACAGTCTGTTCACGCAAAATAACACCGCAAGCAGGAAGTTGACAGTTGACGATCGCTTTCGTTTAGTTTCGTCAACTGTCGGAAAGTGAGTGTCAGGGGCACTCAAAAAACAAAATTTATAAATACGGGTGCCACGAAATAAAACATCCTCTCTTTTTCTACACTACATCAACTGCAAGTCCGGTAAATATTACAACACAAGAAAATAATCCGAAATCTGTAAATCCGTTCACAGTCTTTTCCGAGTTACGCGAATAATGCGTGCCAGAGATATTCGCGTAACTCGAATTCTCTTTATAATATCGTTTATAGTTGGTATTCAATGATCAATTTCTTCTTTTCTCATTATAAAGCACACTAATAATTGATATTTTTTTGTTTATTTCGTCAAATAGAGTACGTTTGTAACAAAATTTATGAAACGTAGTTTTGGGCAAATTTGAAATTTGACAAATACAAACTTCAATTCAATTACAATTACATTACAATTCAATTACACAAATTGTCTAAATTTTGGGATTCGCGTATCTCGAATTCGCGTAACTCGTAAAAAGATTGTACTTAATTTAACGATGGTGGTGTGTTGTCCCAAGTATTTCTCAGCTGCTAAACATCCGAAAACGCTATGACGACTTTCGGAAGAAATTCTTTGTGATTGTAAAATAAAACGCAAGACATAATCATTTGTTTAAAACAAGCAGAAAGCTTTATTGGTTAGTAATGGCGACGCGTGTAATTTTTTTTAAACATACCCATTGATAGATATGTTCGTACATTAGAACGAAAACATCGCTTTCTGTTTGCGATATGGATAATGCTTTGTGTTAGTAAACCATGTTTGGAATAGTATGACGCTTCTTCATATAAATCGTCCTTGTTCCGCATCGTGCGAGTTAGTTTTTAGTTAAAACCAATCGCTTTTTGATTGCGACATCAATAATCAAGTAATGTGTTGATAAAAAGTTAAAATACAATATGAAGATTATTTATCTGTCGTCCTTGTGCCGCATGGCAAGCGCAAGTGACTCTTAGCGATACTATAAAAGCTCGGGTTCATTTCACAACCGATTTCAAAACGGAATTCACTGTTCCAACAGAAGCAACGCGAGGACGTGCCTCGACTGCCTCTGTCTTAAAGTTTCCTTTACGTTCTTCGTAGACGATCTTCGTGGCGACCGAAATCGGTTGGATGATTTTGAGCTGATTCCTTGTGACTAAAAGCAAACATCATTCATGTAAGTAATTGTGAGTAAGATAAACATATAACAACGTAAAACGCATTTTTCCAATGCAGAATGGATGTTCTACCATTGTCCCTGTCGCTACTGCTATTATTGAACACCAATGACGCTACGATCGCTCAGGAGGAAGTGTCCTTTCTCGATGATCCTCCATTTCTAACGCTCTATCGGAAGATACACAACTTTCTGTTTGACAATGTCGGTCCAAATTCGGACCGATTAAATCAGGCTCGCTCGCAAGGGGTATGTCAATCTAGGAACATTTCTACCGACAAGATCTTGCCATGCTCGAATTTCCCTCCTAATCATTCGCCTTCCTATTCCTGATACAGAAAGTACAATCTCCCGTACCATCTGAGCAAGCCTTTCCCTGTCCTACGGAAGGCATGCGGAGCTCCAAAGTTCCTATCTCGGTTCACGAGCTACGTCCTGGAGACATCGACGTGATAGCGGCTCTCGGTGATTCGCTAACCGCCGGCACCGGAGTGCTGGCAACCGGAATTCTCGAGCTGGTCATCGAGAATCGAGGCCTGTCGTGGTGCATCGGAGGACAGGGTACCTGGCGTCAATATCTAACTCTACCGAACATACTGAAGGTGTTCAATCCGAACCTGATTGGTTATGTCGTTGCCGACAGTCTATCCATCGACAGGGAGTCAAGGTAATTGAACGCATTGGTTTCCTACTTGCAAAATAGTCCCTTCTATACTGTTTTCTTAATTTTGATTTCTGGGCCACAGATTTGATGTGGCCGAAATAGGCGGCATGAGTCAGGACAGGAACACTGCCGCACCAAGCGAGAAATCTCATCAAACGTATGCAGTCAGACCGAACGGTCGATATCCAAAATCATTGGAAGCTGATAACTATTCTCATCGGACATAATGATTTCTGTAGCCGCATCTGCTACCTGCCCAAGCCCGAGAAAGCACTCTACCAACATGAGCAAAATTTGCTGGAAACCTTGAGACTACTTCGCAAGTATCTGCCGAGAACTATGGTTAATATTGTGGCAACAATCAGTAAGCATGTGATTCATAACATATATGTTGGAAAACAAATCATATTGAAAGAATCTCCCTCTTCTCTTTCCGTTTCCGTTCATCTTCCCTTCAACTGCATGCAGATGTTAGCATCTTGAGAACGTTCATCCCGAAGCCAGCGTCGTGCGTTACCACCCATTCGTTCGAGTGTTCCTGTGTGTTTGGAGCACGGTTTGAGTCCTTCCAACCGCGGCTGGCGCGTATCATGAAGCAGTGGAACCGAGTACAGCAGACCGTCGCCGAGCGGGACGAGTTCTCCAGTGACTCCGATTTCGTCGTTAACTATCAACCATTTCCGGAGCATCTGACGCTGCCTACGCTCCAGAATGGTGACACCGATGCAGGCATCGCCTCGGTCGACTGTTTCCATTTCAGCCAACGGGGACACGCGATCGCGGCGAACAGCTACTGGAACAATCTGATCGATCTCGTGGGCAATAAGTCGGAGTTGGTGCACAGGGAGTTTGAACGTTTCAACTGTCCGATGAAGGGAAGACCGTTTCTTGCGACGAGTAAGAACAGTTTAGGACGGTTCTGAAAGTAGACAAAACATACAAAAATGTTACAACCATGAAGAGTGATTGGGACAACACATCGTAGAAGAATTATTTGTTATTGTTACGTCATGCTTCTTCAAAGTAGAAAATAAATTTCAAGAAAAAAATAATTGAGCCCCGTATGGGGGAACCGTCTCCGAACCCCAAATGTAGAAAAACACACGTAGTGCACAGACGCACAGAGATGTGGAGCACATTTTCTATGCGATCAGCAAATTTTGTGCTCGGGCCGACCCGACCCAGCCACACATCACACACCGGAAGCAGGCACGTGAAGAATTTCAGACAAAGAAAAATACTGGCGACATAGACGCGCCGGAAAACTAAACCATCCAGAAACGGTCGCTTTATTTTACGACGATAAGCGAAGGGATTCGATCCAGTCGTACGATCGCAGACAGGCAAGCCATTTGCGGCGCGAACCCTTCACAGCAACTCGACGCCAGCGGTCCCGATTCTCGCACAATGGCGACTATCTGGTAAATGATGCAACGTCACGTACAGTGGAATGCGATGACGACATCCGTTCGACTAGCGTAACGAAAGTTTCGAACCTTCTGCGATTGCCATTTTTATTGGAATGCTTATGTCAGTTGGTGGCTAGAATTCGAACAATCATCGACATTGACTAGAATTGAACTAAGCTAAAGCTAATGAATGAACCTTCAATTAAAAATGTTCCTGCAATCCCCTGGTCGACCAACGTCCAATTTGGTGGTCCAACCATCCAACGTGGTCACAATACCAGGAAGCGTGGATGCGGTGGATGCGGAATCAGGAACAGTTGACACCTGCGGATGCAAACATTCAATATCGCATAGGAACTGCGAGTGTTCCGGACGGAAAACCTCAACGGGAGTTAAGCAACGAAGAAAGCATGTAAACCACCGTTGCAAAGCCAAAGAAGAGATTATGACAAAAAGGATCCCTGGCAATTGTTTTTCTAAAGTTCATAAAACTTCGCAAATCGTGAAGTCACTTACCTTCTCTCGGCTGATCATCGTCATAATCATGAACGACCAAAGGATCTTCGTTTGTCGGTGGGACCTGATTCGGTGATTGTGGTGGTTCACGCCCCTCGGTATGATAGCGTCTTCCGAGATCTGTCAGCGTTTCATTGACAATCCAATACACCTCGGCTTGTTCTTGCAAGGCAGAATTTGGATAAAATCTCCATTGCGGTGCCATCTGACGTTGGACCGGGTGGATTGTAATATCCACCGCTGGAACTGTACCTGTACGTGGTGTAGCTGGAATATTTCCAGCCGGTGCAACAGAACCACAACGTGGTGTAGCTGGAATATTACCAGCCGATGCAACAGAACCCGAACGTGGTGTAGCTGGAATATCGCCAGCCGATCGTAGCGAACCCGAACTTAGAGTAGCTGGAACATTGCCAGCCGGTGCAACAGAACCACAATGTGGAGTAGCTGGAATATTGCCAGCCGATGCAACAGAACCACAACGTGGAGTAGCTGCAATATCGCCAGCCGGTCGTACAGAACCCGAACGTGGTGTAGCTGTAATATCGCCAGCCGGTCGTACAGAACCCGAACGTGGAGCAGCCGGAATATCGCCAGCCGGTGTAACAGAACCACAACGTGGAGTAGCTGCAATATCGCCAGTCGGTCGTAGAGAACCAGAACGTGGGGCAGCCGGAATATCGCCAGCCGATGCAACAGAACCCGAACGTGGAGCAGCCGGAATATCGCCAGCCGGTCGTACAGAACCCGAACGTGGAGTAGCTGGAACATTGCCAGCCGGGGCTCCGAAACCTGAGCGTGCAGCAGCTGCCGTCCGCTGTTTTGCACCAACCCCTGGTGTAAGTACCGTAGCTTGGCCTTTTCCACTGTTAACGCAGGCAGTACATGCCCGGCCTGTAGCTGGTGCGCTTGCAACGTCTAACCAGTAGATAGTCGGATTTCGGCGGGAACGTACTAGACGTACCTGGGGCTGGACGCACGATGGCACCAACAGGGTTCCTCGAACGTTTGAACGGCGGTGCGATCTGACATTACGGTGCCGTCCTCCATGGGTACGGTAGTTATCATCTGCATGTGTCAATCCCTGCAAATGTCGACCAACCAGCTCCAACCAACAGCTCGCTTCAGCATGCCGATTTTGCTCTCGCAGCTCTCTTACATAACGACACAACGGACAAAGGACATCATTGAGGTTCAGAATATCCTTAGCACTTTGTTGGTCACGAGGGTTTTGCGCCATTTTCAAACAAATTACACGTTTTCACTGAAAGTTTATGATTTTTGGCCGGAATACCAATGATTTCTTGAAGTTATTTTGGTGAAATACACTTTCACACACCTTAACGGAAGGCTCACTGTATTGGAGAGTTCACCTCACTGGAGCACTGCGTTCGACGACTGGCACTTCGATAATGCGACAGAGCTCTTGCGTTTCAACTGATCGTTCTGCGCCTTCCGAACCGAATGGTTCCAAAGCACAGGGTGACCCGTGGCGAATGTCAACTAGCGGTTGTCATCCGCTATTCAGCAGCCGCTGTCACAATGCCGCGACCGACTGACTGATGTTCACCGTGAACCTTACCTTCCCGGAGACACCGAACGGTGATGCGGACTTCACGTACATGTCGCTGGACTGCTTTCATCTCAGCCAAAAAGGGTACGCCTTGGCCTCGAACCCACTGTGGCATAATATGCTTGAACCCGTTGGGGGAAAATCGATAAACTGGGAGAGAGAATTCACGCTGTTCAAGTGTCCTAGCGCGGACGTGCCATTTCTGCGTACGCCCGGCAATAGCTAAGGACAACGGGTACTGCACCGCACCTGGAGGAAAGCGCACCTTATCTAAATGTGATATTAAATCTATACACACACGTACACGTGGTCGGAACGGGTGAATTAGACGGGAGATTAAGGCTATCAATGCACCAATCGATTTATAGATCATCTCGCTACTCGTTGTAGGTTCTTAAGATATGCGTAACGGATAGGATCCTTCATCATACGTACTCATGCAAGTACATCCACAGGAACATCTCAATAAAAAATAAGATTTTTATACAGTCTGTTCACGCAAAATAACACCGCAAGCAGGAAGTTGACAGTTGACGATCGGTTTCGTTCAGTTTCGTCAACTGTCGGAAAGTGAGTGTCAGGGGCACTCAAAAAACAATTTTTATAAATACGGGTGCCACGAAATAAAACATCCTCTCTTTTTCTACACTACATCAACTGCAAGTCCGATAAATATTACAACACAAGAAAATAATCCGAAATCTGCAAATCCGTTCACAGTCTTTTCCGAGTTACGCGAATAATGCGTGCCAGAGATATTCGCGTAACTCGAATTCTCTTTATAATATCGTTTACAGTTGGTATTCAATGATCAATTTCTTCATTTCACATTACGAAGCACACTAATAATTGATATTTTTATGTTTATTTCGTCAAATAGAGTACATTTTTATCAAAATTTATATTTTTAATATCAAAATGTAACGTAGTTTTGGGCAAAATGGAAATTGGACAAATACAAACTTCAATTCAATTACAATTACATTACAATTCAATTACACAAATTGTCTAAATTTTGGGATTCGCGTATCTCGAATTCGCGTAACTCGTAAAAAGATTGTACTTAATTTAACGATGGTGGTGTGTTGTCCCAAGTATTTCTCAGCTGCCCAGGATGTTTACATCCGAAAACGATATGACGACTTTCGAAAGAAATTCTTTGTGATTGTTAAATAAAACGCAAGACACGATCATTTGTTTAAAACAAGCAGAAAGCTTTATTGGTTAGTAATGGCGACGCGTGTAATTTTTTTTAAACATACCCATTGATAGATATGTTCGTACATTAGAACTAAAACATCGCTTTCTGTTTGCGATGTGGATAATGCTTTGTGTTAGTAAACCATGTTTGGAATAGTGTGACGCTTCTTCATATAAATCGTCCTTGTTCCGCATCGTGCGTGTTAGTTTGTAGTTAAAACCAATCGCTTTTTGATTGCGACATCAACAATCAAGTAATGTGGTGATAAAACGTTAAAGTACAATATGAAGATTATTTATCTGTCGTCCTTGTGCATGGCAAGCGCAAGTGACACTTAGAGATACTATAAAAGCTCAGGTTCATTTCACAACCGATTTCAAAACGGAATTCACTGTTCCAATAGAAGCAACGCGAGGACGTGCCTCGACTGCCACTGTCTGAAAGTTTCCTTTACGTTCTTCGTGGCGACCGAAATCGGTTGGATGATTTTGAGCTGATTCCTTATAACTAACAGCAAACATCATTCATGTAAGTAATTGTGAGTAAGATAAACATATAATAACGTAAAACGCATTTTTCCAATGCAGTATTATGGATGTTCTACCATTGTCCCTGTCGCTACTGCTATTATTGAACACCAATGACGCTACGATCGCTCAGGAGGAAGTGTCCTTTCTCGATGATCCTCCATTTCTAACGCTTTATCGCAAGATACACAACTTTCTGTTTGACAATGTCGGTCCAAGTTCGGACCGATTAAATCAGGCTCGCTCGCAAGGGGTATGTCAATCTACGAACATTTCTACCGACAAGATCTTGCCATGCTCGAATTTCCCTCCTAATCATTCGCCTTCCTATTCCTGATACAGAAAGTACAATCTCCCGTACCATCTGAGCAAGCCTTTCCCTGTCCTACGGAAGGCATGCGGAGCTCCAAAGTTCCTATCTCGGTTCACGAGCTACGTCCTGGAGACATCGACGTCATAGCGGCTCTCGGTGATTCGCTAACCGCCGGCACGGGAGTGCTAGCAACCGGAATTCTTGAGCTGGTCATCGAGAATCGGGGCCTGTCGTGGTGCATCGGAGGACAGGGTACCTGGCGTCAATATCTAACTCTACCGAACATACTGAAGGTGTTCAATCCGAACCTGAATGGTTATGTCGTTGGCGACAGTCTATCCATCGACAGGGAGTCAAGGTAATTGAACGCACTGGTTTCCTACTTGCGAAATAGTCCCTTCTATACTGTTTTCTTAATTTTGATTTCTGGGCCACAGATTTGATGTGGCCGAAATAGGCGGCATGAGTCAGGATCTGCCGCACCAAGCGAGAAATCTCATCAAACGCATGCAGTCGGATCGAACGGTCGATATCCAAAATCATTGGAAGCTGATAACTATTCTCATCGGACATAATGATTTCTGTAGCCGCATCTGCTACCTGCCCAAGCCCGAGAAAGCACTCTACCAACATGAGCAAAATTTGCTGGAAACCTTGAGACTACTTCGCAAGTATCTGCCTAGAACTATGGTTAATATTGTGGCAACAATCAGTAAGCATGCGATTAATAACATATATGTTGGAAAACAAATAATATTGAAAGAATCTCCCTCTTCTCTTTCCGTTTCCGTTCATCTTCCCTTCCCTTCCCTTCAACTGCATGCAGATGTTAGCATCTTGAGAACGTTCATCCCGAAGCCAGCGTCGTGCGTTACCACCCATTCGTTCGAGTGTTCCTGTGTGTTTGGAGCACGGTTTGAGTCCTTCCAACCGCGGCTGGAGCGTATCATGAAGCAGTGGAACCGAGTACAGCAGACCGTCGCCGAGCGGGACGAGTTCTCCAGTGACTCCGATTTCGTCGTTAACTATCAACCATTTCCGGAGCATCTGACGCTGCCTACGCTCCAGAATGGTGACACCGATGCAGGCATCGCCTCGGTCGATTGTTTCCATTTCAGCCAACGGGGACACGCGATCGCGGCGAACAGCTACTGGAACAATCTGATCGATCTCGTGGGCAATAAGTCGGAGCTGGTGCACAGGGAGTTTGAACGTTTCAACTGTCCGATGAAGGGAAGACCGTTTCTTGCGACGAGTAAGAACAGTTTAGGACGATTCTGAAAGTAGACAAACATACCAAATTGTTACAACCATGAAGAGTGATTGGGACAACGCATCGTAGAAGAATTATTTGTTATTGTTACGTCATGCATCTTCTAAGTAGAAAATAAATTTCAAGAAAAAAATAATTGAGCCCCGTATGGGGGAACCGTCTCCGAACCCCAAATGTAGAAAAACACACGTAGTGCACAGACGCACAGAGATGTGGAGCACATTTTCTATGCGATCAGCAAATTTTGTGCTTGGGCCGACCCGACCCTGCCACACATCACACACCGGAAGCAGGCACGTGAACAATTTCAGACAAAGAAAAATACTGGCGACATCGACGCGCCGGAAAACTAAACCATCCAGAAACGGTCGCTTTATTTTACGACGATAAGCGAAGGGATTCGATCCGGTCGTACGATCGCAGACAGGAAAGCCATTTGCGGCGCGAACCCTTCACAGCAACTCGACGCCAGCGGTCCCGATTCTCGCACAATGGCGACTATCTGGTAAATGATGCAACGTCACGTACAGTGGAATGCGATGACGACATCCGTTCGACTAGCGTAACGAAAGTTTCGAACCTTCTGCGAATGCCATTTTTATTGGAATGCTTATGTTAGCTGGTGGCTAGAATTCGAACAATCATCGACATTGACTAGAATTGAACTAAGCTTAAGCTAATGAATGAATATTCAATTAAAAATGTTCCTGCAATCCCCTGGTCGACCAACGTCCAATTTGGTCATCACCATCCAACGTGGTCTCAATACCAGGTAGCACGGATGCGGCGGATGCGGATTCAGGAACACTTGACACCTGCGGATGCAAACATTCAATATCGCATAGGAACTGCGAGTGTTCCGGACGGAAAACCTCAACGGGAGTTAAGCAACGAAGAAAGCATGTAAACCACCGTTGCAAAGCCAAAGAAGAGATTATGACAAAAAGGACCCCTGGCAATTGTTTTTCTAAAGTTCATAAAACTTCGCAAATCGTGGAGTCACTTACCTTCTCTCGGCTGATCATCGTCATAATCATGAACGACCAAAGGATCTTCGTTTGTCGGTGGGACCTGATTCGGTGATTGTGGTGGTTCACGCCCCTCGGTATGATAGCGTCTTCCGGGATCTGTCAGCGTTTCATTGACAATCCAATACACCTCGGCTTGTTCTTGCAAGGCAGAATTTGGATACAATCTCAATTGCGGTGCCGTCTGACGTTGGAACGGGTGGATTGTAATATCCACCGCTGGAACTGTACCTGTACGTGGTGTAGCTGGAATATTACCAGCCGATGCAACAGAACCACAACGTGGTGTAGCTGGAATATTTTCAGCCGATGCAACAGAACCACAACGAGGAGTAGCCGGAATATCGCCAGTCGGTCTTACAGAACCCGAACGTTGAGTAGCTGGAATATCGCCAGCCGGTCGTACAGAACCCGAACGTGGAGCAGCCGGAATATCGCCAGTCGGTCGTACAGAACCAGAACGTGGGGTAGCCGGAATATCGCCAACCGGTCGTACAGAAACCGAACGTGGAGCAGCCGGAATATCGCCAGCCGGTCGTACAGAACCCGAACGTGGAGCAGCCGGAATATCGCCAGTCGGTCGTACAGAACCCGAACGTGGAGTAGCTGGAACATTGCCAGCCGGGGCTCCGAAACCCGAGCGTGCAGCAACTGCCGTCCGCTGTTTTGCACCAACCCCTGGTGTAAGTACCGTAGCTTGGCCTTTTCCACTGTTAACGCAGGCAGTACATGCCCGGCCTGTAGCTGGTGCGCTTGAAACGTCTAACCAGTAGATAGTCGGATTTCGGCGGGAACGTACTAGACGTACCTGGGGCTGGCCGCCCGATGCCACCAACAGGGTTCCTCGAGCGTTTGAACGGCGGTGCGATCTGCCATTACGGTGCCGTCCTCCATGGGTACGGTAGTTATCATCTGCATGTGTCAATCCCTGCAAATGTCGACCAACCAGCTCCAACCAACTGCTCGCTTCAGCATGCCGATTTTGCTCTCGCAGCTCTCTTACATGACGACACAACGGACAAAGGACATCATTGAGGTTCAGCATATCCTTAGCACTTTGTTGGTCACGAGGGTTTTGCGCCATTTTCAAACAAATTACACGTTTTCACTGAAAGTTTATGATTTTTGGCCGGAATACCAATGATTTCTTGAAGTTATTTTGGTAAAATACACTTTCACACACCTTAACGGAAGGCTCACTGTATTGGAGAGTTCACTTCACTGGAGCACTGCGTTCGACGACTGGCACTTCGATAATGCGCCAGAGCTCTTGTGTTTCAACTGATCGTTCTGCGCCTTCCGAACCGAATGGTACCAAAGCACAGGGTGACCCGTGGCGAATGTCAACTATCGGTTGTCATCCGCTATTCAGCAGCCGCTGTCACAATGCACGACTGACTGATGTTCACCGTGAACCTTACCTTGCCAGAGACACCGAACGGTGATGCGGACTTCACGTACATGTCGCTGGACTGCTTTCATCTCAGCCAGAAAGGGTACGCCTTGGCCTCGAACGCACTGTGGAATAATATGCTTGAACCGGTTGGGGGTAAATCGATGAACTGGGAGAGAGAATTCACGCTGTTCAAGTGTCCTAGTGCGGACGTGCCATTTCTGCGTACGCCCGGCAATAGCTAAGGACAACGGGTACTGCACCGCACCTGGAGGAAAGCGCACCTTATCTAAATGTGATATTAAATCTATACACACACGTACACGTGGTCGGAACGGGTGGATTGGACAGGAGATTAAGGCTATCAATGCACCAATCGATTTAAGATAGATAATCATATCTCGCTATTAATTGTAGGTTCTTAAGATATGCGTAACGGATAGGACACTGCCACCATTAACCCTGTACACGCATTTGCTGTAGTTCACGCGGTACCCTTCATCATACGTACTCATTACCATTCACAGGAACACAGGAACATCTCATTTAAAAATAAGATTTTTATACTTAATTTACCGATGGTGGTGTGTTGTCTCAAGTATTTCTCAGCTGCTAAACATCCGAAAACGCTATGACGACTTTCGGAAGAAATTCTTTGTGATTGTAAAATAAAACGCAAGACATGATCATTTGTTTAAAACAAGCAGAAAGCTTTATTGGTTAGTAATGGCCACGCGTGTAATTTTTTTTTAAACATACCCATCGCATGTTCGTACATTAGAACGAAAACATCGCTGTTTGCGATATGGATAATGCTTTGTGTTAGTATACCATGTTTGGAATAGTATGACGCTTCTTCATATAAATCGTCCTTGTTCCGCATCGTGTGGGTTAGTTTGTAGTTAAAACCAATCGCTTTTTGATTGCGACATCAATAATCAAGTAATGTGTTGATAAAACGTTAAAGTACAATATGAAGATTATTTATCTGTCGTCCTTGTGCATGGCAAGCGCAAGTGACACTTAGAGATACTATAAAAGCTCAGGTTCATTTCACAACCGATTTCAAAACGGAATTCACTGTTCCAACAGAAGCAACGCGAGGACGTGCCTCGACTGCCTCTGTCTGAAAGTTTCCTTTACGTTCTTCGTGGCGACCGAAATCGGTTGGATGATTTTGAGCTGATTCCTTATAACTAACAGCAAACATCATTCATGCAAGTAATTGTGAATAAGATAAACGTATAACAATGTAAAACGCATTTTTCCAATGCAGAATGGAAGTTCTACCATTGTCCCTGTCGCTACTGCTATTATTGAACACCAATGACGCTACGATCGCTCAGGAGGAAGTGTCCTTTCTCGATGATCCTCCATTTATAACGCTCTATCGGAAGATACACAACTTTCTGTTCGACAATGTCGGTCCAAATTCGGACCGATTAAATCAGGCTCGCTCGCAAGGGGTATGTCAATCTAGGAACATTTCTACCGACAACATCTTGCCATGCTCGAATTGCCCTCCTGATCATTCGCCTTCCTATTCCTGATACAGAAAGTACAATCTCCCGTACCATCTGAGCAAGCTTTTCCCTGTCCTACGGAAGGCATGCGGAGCTCCAAAGTTCCTATCTCGGTTCACGAGCTACGTCCTGGAGACATCGACGTGATAGCGGCACACGGTGATTCGCTAACCGCCGGCACCGGAGTGCTGGCATCCGGAATTCTCGAGCTGATCATCGAGAATCGAGGCCTTCCGTGGTGCATCGGAGGACAGGGTACCTGGCGTCAATATCTAACTCTACCGAACATACTGAAGGTGTTCAATCCGAACCTGAATGGTTATGTCGTTGGCGACAGTCTATCCATCGACAGGGAGTCAAGGTAATTGAACGCATTGGCTTCCTACTTGCAAAATAGTCCCTTCTATACTGTTTTCTTAATTTTGATTTCTGGGCCACAGATTTGACGTGGCCGAAATAGGCGGCATGAGTCAGGATCTGCCGCATCAAGCGAGAAATCTCATCAAACGTATGCAGTCGGATCGAACGGTCGATATCCAAAATCATTGGAAGCTGATAACTATTCTCATCGGACATAATGATTTCTGTAGCCGCATCTGCTACCTGCCCAAGCCCGAGAAAGCACTCTACCAACATGAGCAAAATTTGCTGGAAACCTTGAGACTACTTCGCAAGTATCTGCCGAGAACTATGGTTAATATTGTGGCAACAATCAGTAAGCATGCGATTAATAACATATATGTTGGAAAACAAATAATATTGAAAGAATCTCCCTCTTCTCTTTCCGTTTCCGTTCATCTTCCCTTCCCTTCCCTTCCCTTCAACTGCATGCAGATGTTAGCATCTTGAGAACGTTCATCCCGAAGCCAGCGTCGTGCGTTACCACCCATTCGTTCGAGTGTTCCTGTGTGTTTGGAGCACGTTTTGAGTCCTTCCAACCGCGGCTGGAGCGTATCATGAAGCAGTGGAACCGAGTACAGCAGACCGTAGCCGAGCGGGACGAGTTCTCCAGTGACTCCGATTTCGTCGTTAACTATCAACCATTTCCGGAGCATCTGACGCTGCCTACGCTCCAGAACGGTGACACCGATGCAGGCATCGCCTCGGTCGACTGTTTCCATTTCAGCCAACGGGGACACGCGATCGCGGCGAACAGCTACTGGAACAATCTGATCGATCTCGTGGGCAATAAGTCGGAGTTGGTGCACAGGGAGTTTGAACGTTTCAACTGTCCGATGAAGGGAAGACCGTTTCTTGCGACGAGTAAGAACAGTTTAGGACGGTTCTGAAAGTAGACAAAACATACAAAAATGTTACAACCATGAAGAGTGATTGGGACAACACATCGTAGAAGAATTATTTGTTATTGTTACGTCATGCTTCTTCTAAGTAGAAAATAAATTTCAAGAAAAAAATAATTGAGCCCCGAATGGGGGAAACATCACCGAACCCCAAATGTAGAAAAACACACGTAGTGCACAGACGCTCAGAGATGTGGAGCACATTTTCTATGCGATCAGCAAATTTTGTGCTTGGGCCGACCCGACCCTGCCACACATCACACACCGGAAGCAGGCACGTGAAGAATTTCAGACAAAGAAAAATACTGGCGACATAGACGCGCCGGAAAACTAAACCATCCAGAAACGGTCGCTTTATTTTACGACGATAAGCGAAGGGATTCGATCCGGTCGTACGATCGCAGACAGGCAAGCCATTTGCGGCGCGAACCCTTCACAGCAACTCGACGCCAGCGGTCCCGATTCTCGCACAATGGCGACTATCTGGTAAATGATGCAACGTCACGTACAGTGGAATGCGATGACGACATCCGTTCGACTAGCGTAACGAAAGTTTGGAACCTTCTGCGATTGCCATTTTTATTGGAATGCTTATGTCAGTTGGTGGCTAGAATTCGAACAATCATCGACATTGACTAGAATTGAACTAAGCTAAAGCTAATGAATGAACCTTCAATTAAAAATGTTCCTGCAATCCCCTGGTCGACCAACGTCCAATTTGGTCATCACCATCCAACGTGGTCTCAATACCAGGTAACGCGGATGCGGTGGATGCGGAACATGGAACACTTGACACCTGCGGATGCAAACATTTAATATCGCACAGGAACTGCGAGTGTTCCGGACGGAAAACCTCAACGGGAGTCAAGCCACGAAGAAACCATGTAAACCACCGTTGCAAAGCCAAAGAAGAGATTATGACAAAAAAGGACCCCTGGCAATTGTTTTTCTAAAGTGCATAAAATTCCACAAATCGTGAAGTCACTTACCTTCTCTCGTCTGGTCATCGTCATAATCATGAACGACCAAAGGATCTTCGTTTGTCCGTGAGACCTGATGCGGTGATTGTGGTGGTTCACGACCCTCGGTATGATAGCGTCTTCCGGGATCTGTCAGCGTTTCATTGACAATCCAATACACCTCGGCTTGTTCTTGCAAGGCAGAATTTGGATACAATCTCAATTGCGGTGCCGTCTGACGTTGGAACGGGTGGATTGTAATATCCACCGCTGGAACTGTACCTGTACGTGGTGTAGCTGGAATATTACCAGCCGATGCAACAGAACCACAACGTGGTGTAGCTGGAATATTTTCAGCCGATGCAACAGAACCACAACGAGGAGTAGCCGGAATATCGCCTGTCGGTCGTACAGAACCCGAACGTTGAGTAGCTGCAATATCGCCAGTCGGTCGTACCGAACCCGAACGTGGTGTAGCTGGAATATCGCAATCCGGTTGTACAGAACCCGAACGTGGAGTAGCTGGAACATTGCCAGCCGGGGCTCCGAAACCTGAGCGTGCAGCAGCTGCCGTCCGCTGTTTTGCACCAACCCCTGGTGTAAGTACCGTAGCTTGGCCTTTTCCACTGTTAACACAGGCAGTACATGCCCGGCCTGTAGCTGGTGCGCTTGAAACGTCTAACCAGTAGATAGTCGGATTTCGGCGGGAACGTACTAGACGTACCTGGGGCTGGCCGCACGATGCCACCAACAGGGTTCCTCGAGCGTTTGAACGGCGGTGCGATCTGCCATTACGGTGCCGTCCTCCATGGGTACGGTAGTTATCATCTGCATGGGTCAATCCCTGCAAATGTCGACCAACCAGCTCCAACCAACAGCTCGCTTCAGCATGCCGATTTTGCTCTCGCAGCTCTCTTACATGACGACACAACGGACAAAGGACATCATTGAGGTTCAGCATATCCTTAGCACTTTGTTGGTCACGAGGGTTTTGCGCCATTTTCAAACAAATTACACGTTTTCACTGAAAGTTTATGATTTTTGGCCGGAATACCAATGATTTCTTGAAGTTATTTTGGTAAAATACACTTTCACACACCTTAACGGAAGGCTCACTGTATTGGAGAGTTCACTTCACTGGAGCACTGCGTTCGACGACTGGCACTTCGATAATGCGACAGAGCTCTTGCGTTTCAACTGATCGTTCTGCGCCTTCCGCGCCGAATGGTACCAAAGCACAGGGTGACCCGTGGCGAATGTCAACTAGCGGTTGTCATCCGCCATTCAGCAGCCGCTGTCACAATGCCGCGACCGACTGACTGATGTTCACCGTGAACCTTACCTTCCCGGAGACACCGAACGGTGATGCGGACTTCACGTACATGTATGTCGCTGAACTGCTTTCATCTCAGCCAGAAAGGGTACGCATTGGCCTCGAACGCACTGTGGCATAATATGCTTGAACCGGTTGGGGGAAAATCGATAAACTGGGAGAGAGAATTCACGCTGTTCAAGTGTCCTAGCGCGGACGTCCCTTTTCTGCGTACGCCCGGCAATAGCTAAGGACAACGGGTACTGCACCGCACCTGGAGGAAAGCGTGCCTTATCTAAATGTGATATGAAATCTATACACACACGTACACGTGGTCGGGATGGGTGGATTGGACAGGAGATTAAGGCTATCAATGCACCAATCGATTTAAGGATCATTTAGCTACTCGTTGTAGGTTCTTAAGATATGCGTAACGGATAGCATCCTTCTTCATACGTTCTCATGCATGTACATCCACAGGAACATCTCAATAAAAAATAAGATTTTTATACAGTCTATTCACGCAAAATAACACCGCAAGCAGGAAGTTGACAGTTGACGATCGGTTTCGTTCAGTTTCGTCAACTGTCGGAAAGTGAGTGCCCGGGGCACTCAAAAAAACATTTTTATGAATACGGGTGCCACGAAATAAAACATCCTCTCTTTTCTACACTACATCAACTGCAAGTCCGATAAATATTACAACTCGAGAAAATAATCCGAAATCTGCAAATCCACAGTCACAGTTCACAGTCTTTTCCGAGTTACGCGAATAATGCGTGCCAGAGATATTCGCGTAACTCGAATTCTCTTTATAATATCGTTTATAGTTAGTATTCAATGATCAATTTCTTCATTTCACATTACGAAGCACACTAATAATTGATATTTTCATGTTTATTTCGTCAAATAGAGTACATTTTTAACAAAACTAATATTTGAAATATTAAAATGTAACGTAGTTTTGGGCAAAATGGAAATTTGACAAATACAAACTTCATTTCAATTACAATTACATTACAATTCAATTACACAAATTGTCTAAATTTTGGGATTCGCGTACCTCGAATTCGCGTACCTCGCGTGTCGCTTCACTCGTAAAAAGACTGTACTTAATTTAACGATGGTGGTGTGTTGTCCCAACTTCTTCTCAGCTGCTAAACATCCGAAAACGCTATGACGACTTTCAGAAGAAATTCTTTGTGATTGTAAAATAAAACGCAAGACATGATCATTTGTTTAACACAAGCAGAAAGCTTTATTGGTTAGTAATGGCGACGCGTGTAATTTTTTTTAAACATACCCATTGATATATATGTTCGTACATTAGAACTAAAACATCGCTTTCTGTTTGCGATGTGGATAATGCTTTGTGTTAGTAAACCATGTTTGGAATAATATGACGCTTCTTCATATAAATCGTCCT
Source organism: Anopheles marshallii (assembly GCF_943734725.1). Lineage (NCBI taxonomy): Eukaryota > Metazoa > Arthropoda > Insecta > Diptera > Culicidae > Anopheles > Anopheles marshallii. The sequence goes on from NC_071327.1 coordinate 54,607,224, forward strand.
TGTTCCGCATCGTGCGGGTTAGTTTGTAGTTAAAACCAATCGCTTTTTGATTGCGACATCAACAATCAAGTAATGTGTTGATAAAACGTTAAAGTACAATATGAAGATTATTTATCTGTCGTCCTTGTGCCGCATGGCAAGCGCAAGTGACACTTAGCGATACTATAAAAGCTCGGGTTCATTTCACAACCGATTTCAAAACGGAATTCACTGTTCCAATAGAAGCAACGCGAGGACGTGCCTCGACTGCCACTGTCTGAAAGTTTCCTTTACGTTCTTCGTGGCGACCGAAATCGGTTGGATGATTTTGAGCTGATTCCTTATAACTAACAGCAAACATCATTCATGTAAGTAATTGTGAGTAAGATAAACATATAACAACGTAAAACGCATTTTTCCAATGCAGTATTATGGATGTTCTACCATTGTCCCTGTCGCTACTGCTGTTATTGAACACCAATGACGCTACGATCGCTCAGGAGGAAGTGTCCTTTCTCGATGATCCTCCATTTATAACGCTCTATCGGAAGATACACAACTTTCTGTTCGACAATGTCGGTCCAAATTCGGACCGATTAAATCAGGCTCGCTCGCAAGGGGTATGTTAATCTAGGAACATTTCTACCGACAAGATCTTGCCATGCTCGAATTTCCCTCCTAATCATTCGCCTTCCTATTCCTGATACAGAAAGTACAATCTCCCGTACCATCTGAGTAAGCTTTTCCCTGTCCTACGGAAGGCATGCGGAGCTCCAAAGTTCCTATCTCGGTTTACGAGCTACGTCCTGGAGCCATCGACGTGATAGCGGCTCTCGGTGATTCGCTAACCGCCGACACGGGAGTGCTGGCAACCGGAATTCTCGAGCTGATCATCGAGAATCGAGGCCTGTCGTGGTGCATCGGAGGACAGGGTACCTGGCGTCAATATCTAACTCTACCGAACATACTGAAGGTGTTCAATCCGAACCTGAATGGTTATGTCGTTGCCGACAGTCTATCCATCGACAGGGAGTCAAGGTAATTGAACGCATTGGCTTCCCACTTGCAAAATAGTCCCTTCTATACTGTTTTCTTAATTTTGATTTCTGGGCCACAGATTTGATGTGGCCGAAATAGGCGGCATGAGTCAGGATCTGCCGCACCAAGCGAGAAATCTCATCAAACGTATGCAGTCGGATCGAACGGTCGATATCCAAAATCATTGGAAGCTGATAACTATTCTCATCGGACATAATGATTTCTGTAGCCGCATCTGCTACCTGCCCAAGCCCGAGAAAGCACTCTACCAACATGAGCAAAATTTGCTGGAAACCTTGAGACTACTTCGCAAGTATCTGCCTAGAACTATGGTTAATATTGTGGCAACAATCAGTAAGCATGCGATTAATAGCATATATGTTGCAAAACAAATAATATTGAAAGAATCTCCCTCTTCTCTTTCCGTTTCCGTTCATCTTCCCTTCCCTTCCCTTCCCTTCAACTGCATGCAGATGTTAGCATCTTGAGAACGTTCATCCCGAAGCCAGCGACGTGCGTTACCACTCATTCGTTCGAGTGTTCCTGTGTGTTTGGAGCACGGTTTGAGTCCTTCCAACCGCGGCTGGCGCGTATCATGAAGCAGTGGAACCGAGTACAGCAGACCGTCGCCGAGCGGGACGAGTTCTCCAGTGACTCCGATTTCGTCGTTAACTATCAACCATTTCCGGAGCATCTGACGCTGCCTACGCTCCAGAACGGTGACACCGATGCAGGCATCGCCTCGGTCGACTGTTTCCATTTCAGCCAACGGGGACACGCGATCGCGGCGAACAGCTACTGGAACAATCTGATCGATCTCGTGGGCAATAAGTCGGAGTTGGTGCACAGGGAGTTTGAACGTTTCAACTGTCCGATGAAGGGAAGACCGTTTCTTGCGACGAGTAAGAACAGTTTAGGACGGTTCTGAAAGTAGACAAAACATACCAAATTGTTACAACCATGAAGAGTGATTGGGACAACGCATCGTAGAAGAATTATTTGTTATTGTTATGTCATGCATCTTCTAAGTAGAAAATAAATTTCAAGAAAAAAATAATTGAGCCCCGAATGGGGGAAACAGCACCGAACCAAATGTAGAAAAACACACGTAGTGCACAGACGCACAGAGATGTGGAGCACATTTTCTATGCGATCAGCAAATTTTGTGCTCGGGCCGACCCGACCCAGCCACACATCACACACCGGAAGCAGGCACGTGAACAATTTCAGACAAAGAAAAATACTGGCGACATAGACGCGCCGGAAAACTAAACCATCCAGAAACGGTCGCTTTATTTTACGACGATAAGCGAAGGGATTCGATCCGGTCGTACGATCGCAGACAGGAAAGCCATTTGCGGCGCGAACCCTTCACAGCAACTCGACGCCAGCGGTCCCGATTCTCGCACAATGGCGACAATCTGGTAAATGACGCAACGTCACGTACAGTGGAATGCGATGACGACATCCGTTCGACTAGCGTAACGAAAGTTTCGAACCTTCTGCGATTGCCATTTTTATTGGAATGCTTATGTTAGCTGGTGGCTAGAATTCGAACAATCTTCGACATGGACTAGAATTGAACTAAGCTTAAGCTAATGAATGAATATTCAATTAAAAATGTTCCTGCAATCCCCTGGTCGACCAACGTCCAATTTGGTCATCACCATCCAATGTGGTCTCAATACCAGGTAGCGCGGATGCGGAATCAGAAACACTTGACACCTGCGGATGCAAACATTTAATATCGCACAGGAACTGCGAGTGTTCCGGACGGAAACCCTCAACAGGAGTAAAGCCACGAAGAAAGCATGTAACCCAGTGTTGCAAAGCCAAAGAAGAGATTATGGCAAAAGAACCCCTAGCAATAGTTTTTTCTAAAGTACATAAAACTTCGCAAATCGTGAAGTCACTTACCTTTTCCCGGCTGGTCATCGTCATAATCATAAACGACCAGAGGATCTTCGTTTGTCCGTGGGACCTGATTCGGTGGTTGTGGTGGTTCACGCCCCTCGGTATGACAGCGTCTTCCGGGAGCTGTCAGCGTTTCATCGACAATCCAATACACCTCGGCTTGTTCTTGCAAGGCAAAATTTGGATACAATCTCAATTGCGGTGCCGTCTGACGTTGGACCGGGTGGATTGTAATATCCACCGCTGGAATTGTACCTGTACGTGGTGTAGCTGGAATATTACCAGTCGATGCAACAGAACCACAACGTGGTGTAGCTGGAATATCGCCAGCCGGTCGTACAGAACCCGAACGTTGAGTAGCTGCAATATCGCCAACTGGTCGTACAGAAACCGAACGTGGAGCAGCCGGAATATCGCCAGCCGGTCGTACAGAACCCGGACGTTGAGTAGCCGGAATATCGCCAACCGGTCGTACAGAAACCGAACGTGGAGCAGCCGGAATATCGCCAGCCGGTCGTACAGAACCCGGACGTTGAGTAGCTGGAATATTACCTGCCGATGCAACAGAACCACAACGTGGAGTAGCTGGAATATCGCCAGTCGGTCGTACAGAACTCGAACGTGGAGTAGCTGGAACATTGCCAGCCGGGGCTCCGAAACCCGAGCGTGCAGCAGCTGCCGTCCGCTGTTTTGCACCAACCCCTGGTGTAAGTACCGTAGCTTGGCCTTTTCCACTGTTAACACAGGCAGTACATGCCCGGCCTGTAGCTGGTGCGCTTGCAACGTCTAACCAGTAGATAGTCGGATTTCGGCGGGAACGTACTAGACGTACCTGGGGCTGGTCGCCCGATGCCACCAACAGGGTTCTTCGAGCGTTTGAACGGCGGAGCGATCTGACATTACGATGCCGTCCTCCATGGGTACGGTAGTTATCATCTGCATGTGTCAATCCCTGCAAATGTCGACCAACCAGCTCCAACCAACTGCTCGCTTCAGCATGCCGATTTTGCTCTCGCAGCTCTCTTACATGACGACACAACGGACAAAGGACATCATTGAGGTTCAGAATATCCTTAGCACTTTGTTGGTCACGAGGGTTTTGCGCCATTTTCAAACAAATTACACGTTTTCACTGAAAGTTTATGATGTTTGGCCGGAATACCAATGATTTCTTGAAGTTATTTTGGTAAAATACACTTTCACACACCTTAACGGAAGGCTCACTGTATTGGAGAGTTCACTTCACTGGAACTCTTGCGTTTCAACTGATCGTTCTGCGCCTTCCGAACCGAATGGTACCAAAGCACAGGGTGAACCGTGGTGAATGTCAACTAGCGGTTGTCATCCGCCATTCAGCAGCCGCTGTCACAATGCCGCGACTGACTGACTGATGTTCACCGTGAACCTTACCTTTCCGGAGACACCGAACGGTGATGCGGACTTCACGTACATGTATGTCGCTGAACTGCTTTCATCTCAGCCAGAAAGGGTACACCTTGGCCTCGAACGCACTGTGGAATAATATGCTTGAACCGGTTGGGGGAAAATCGATAAACTGGGAGAGAGAATGCACGCTGTTCAAGTGTCCTAGCGCGGACGTGCCATTTCTGCGTACGCCCGGCAATAGCTAAGGACAACGGATACTGCACCGCACCTGGAGGAAAGCGTACCCTATCTAAATGTGATATTAAATCTATACACACACGTACACGTGGTCGGAACGGGTGGATTGGACAGGAGATTATGGCTATCAATGCACCAATCGATTTAAGGATCATTTCGCTACTCGTTGTAGGTTCTTAAGATATGCGTAACGGATAGGATCCTTCTTCATACGTACTTATGCATGTACATCCACAGGAACATCTCAATAAAAAATAAGATTTTTTTACAGTCTATTCACGCAAAATAACACCGCAAGCAGGAAGTTGACAGTTGACGATCGATTTCGTTCAGTTTCGTCCACTGTCGGAAAGTGAGCGCCAGGGGCACTCAAAAAACAATTTTTATAAATACGGGTGCCATGAAATAAAACATCCTCTCTTTTTCTACACTACATCAACTGCAAGTCCGATAAATATTACAACACAAGAAAATAATCCGAAATCTGCAAATCCGTTCACAGTCTTTTTCCGAGTTACGCAAATAATGCGTGCCAGAGATATTCGCGTAACTCGAATGCTCTTTATAATATCGTTTATAGTTAGTATTCAATGATCAATTTCTTCTTTTCACATTACGAAGCACACTAATAATTGATATTTATATGTTTATTTCGTCAAATAGAGTACATTTTTAACAAAATTTATATTTGAAATATCAAAATGTAACTTAGTTTTGGGCAAAATGGAAATTTGACAAACACAAACTTCATTTCAATTACAATTACATTACAATTCAATTACACAAATTGTTCAAATTTTGGGATTCGCGTATCTCAAATTCGCGTAACTCCAGTGTCGCTTCACTCGTAAAAAGATTGTACTTAATTTAACGATGGTGGTGTGTTGTCCCAAGTATTTCTCAGCTGCCCACGATGTTTACATCCGAAAACGCTATGACGACTTTCGGAAGAAATTCTTTGTGATTGTTCAATAAAACGCAAGACATGAACATTTGTTTAAAACAAGCAGAAAGTTTTATTGGTTAGTAATGGCGACGCGTGTAATTTTTTTTAAACATACCCATTGATAGATATGTTCGTACATTAGAACGAAAACATCGCTTTCTGTTTGCGATATGGATAATGCTTTGTGTTAGTAAACCATGTTTGGAATAATATGACGCTTCTTCATATAAATCGTCCTTGTTCCGCATCGTGCGGGTTAGTTTTTAGTTAAAACCAATCGCTTTTTGATTGCGACATCAATAATCAAGTAATGTGTTGATAAAACATTAAAATACAATATGAAGATTATTTATCTGTCGTCCTTGTGCCGCATGGCAAGCGCAAGTGACTCTTAGCGATACTATAAAAGCTCGGGTTCATTTCACAACCGATTTCAAAACGGAATTCACTGTTCCAACAGAAGCAACGCGAGGACGTGCCTCGACTGCCTCTGTCTTAAAGTTTCCTTTACGTTCTACGTAGACGATCTTCGTGGCGATCGAAATCGGTTGGATGATTTTGAGCTGATTCCTTATAACTAAAAGCAAACATCATTCATGTAAGTAATTGTGAGTAAGATAAACATATAACAACGTAAAACGCATTTTTCCAATGCAGAATGGATGTTCTACCATTGTCCCTGTCGCTACTGCTATTATTGAACACCAATGACGCTACGATCGCTCAGGAGGAAGTGTCCTTTCTCGATGATCCTCCATTTATAACGCTCTATCGGAAGATACACAACTTTCTGTTTGACAATGTCGGTCCAAATTCGGACCGATTAAATCAGGCTCGCTCGCAAGGGGTATGTCAATCTAGGAACATTTCTACCGACAAGATCTTGCCATGCTCGAATTTCCCTCCTAATCATTCGCCTTCCTATTCCTGATGCAGAAAGTACAATCTCCCGTACCAACTGAGCAAGCTTTTCCCTGTCCTACGGAAGGCATGCGTAGCTCCAAAGTTCCTATCTCGGTTCACGAGCTACGTCCTGGAGACATCGACGTGATAGCGGCACTCGGTGATTCGCTAACCGCCGGCACCGGAGTGCTGGCAACCGGAATTCTCGAGCTGGTCATCGAGAATCGAGGCCTGTCGTGGTGCATCGGAGGACAGGGTACCTGGCGTCAATATCTAACTCTACCGAACATACTGAAGGTGTTCAATCCGAACCTGAATGGTTATGTCGTTGGCGACAGTCTATCCATCGACAGGGAGTCAAGGTAATTGAACGCATTGGTTTCCTACTTGCAAAATAGTCCCTTCTATACTGTTTTCTTAATTTTGATTTCTGGGCCACAGATTTGATGTGGCCGAAATAGGCGGCATGAGTCAGGATCTGCCGCACCAAGCGAGAAATCTCATCAAACGTATGCAGTCGGATCGAACGGTCGATATCCAAAATCATTGGAAGTTGATAACTATTCTCATCGGACATAATGATTTCTGTAGCCGCATCTGCTACCTGTCCAAGCCCGAGAAAGCACTCTACCAACATGAGCAAAATTTGCTGGAAACCTTGAGACTACTTCGCAAGTATCTGCCTAGAACTATGGTTAATATTGTGGCAACAATCAGTAAGCATGCGATTCATAACATATATGTTGGAAAACAAATAATATTGAAAGAATCTCCCTCTTCTCTTTCCGTTTCCGTTCATCTTCCCTTCCCTTCCCTTCAACTGCATGCAGATGTTAGCATCTTGAGAACGTTCATCCCGAAGCCAGCGTCGTGCGTTACCACCCATTCGTTCGAGTGTTCCTGTGTGTTTGGAGCACGGTTTGAGTCCTTCCAACCGCGGCTGGAGCGTATCATGAAGCAGTGGAACCGAGTACAGCAGACCGTCGCCGAGCGGGACGAGTTCTCCAGTGACTCCGATTTCGTCGTTAACTATCAACCATTTCCGGAGCATCTGACGCTGCCTACGCTCCAGAATGGTGACACCGATGCAGGCATCGCCTCGGTCGATTGTTTCCATTTCAGCCAACGGGGACACGCGATCGCGGCGAACAGCTACTGGAACAATCTGATCGATCTCGTGGGCAATAAGTCGGAGCTGGTGCACAGGGAGTTTGAACGTTTCAACTGTCCGATGAAGGGAAGACCGTTTCTTGCGACGAGTAAGAACAGTTTAGGACGGTTCTGAAAGTAGACAAAACATACCAAATTGTTACAACCATGAAGAGTGATTGGGACAACGCATCGTAGAAGAATTATTTGTTATTGTTATGTCATGCATCTTCTAAGTAGAAAATAAATTTCAAGAAAAAAATAATTGAGCCCCGAATGGGGGAAACAGCACCGAACCAAATGTAGAAAAACACACGTAGTGCACAGACGCACAGAGATGTGGAGCACATTTTCTATGCGATCAGCAAATTTTGTGCTCGGGCCGACCCGACCCAGCCACACATCACACACCGGAAGCAGGCACGTGAACAATTTCAGACAAAGAAAAATACTGGCGACATAGACGCGCCGGAAAACTAAACCATCCAGAAACGGTCGCTTTATTTTACGACGATAAGCGAAGGGATTCGATCCGGTCGTACGATCGCAGACAGGAAAGCCATTTGCGGCGCGAACCCTTCACAGCAACTCGACGCCAGCGGTCCCGATTCTCGCACAATGGCGACAATCTGGTAAATGATGCAACGTCACGTACAGTGGAATGCGATGACGACATCCGTTCAACTAGCGTAACGAAACTTTGGAACCTTTTGCGATTGCCATTTTTATTGGAATGCTTATGTCAGCTGGTGGCTAGAATTCGAACAATCATCGACATGGACTAGAATTGAACTAAGCTTAAGCTAATGAATGAACCTTCAATTAAAAATGTTCCTGCAATCCCCTGGTCGACCAACGTCCAATTTGGTCATCACCATCCAACGTGGTCACAATACCAGGAAGCGTGGATGCGGCGGATGCGGAATCAGGAACACTTGACACCTGCGGATGCAAACATTTAATATCGCACAGGAACTACGAGTGTTCCGGACGGAAACCCTCAACAGGAGTCAAGCCACGAAGAAAGCATGTAAACCACCGTTGCAAAGCCAAAGAAGAGATTATGACAAAAAAGGACCCCTGGCAATAGTTTTTCTAAAGTACATAAAACTTCGCAAATCGTGAAGTCACTTACCTCCTCCCGGCTGGTCATCGTTATAATCATAAACGACCAAAGGATCTTCGTTTGTCGGTGGGACCTGATGCGGTGATTGTGGTGGTTCACGCCCCTCGGTATGATAGCGTCTTCCGAGATCTGTCAGCGTTTCATTGACAATCCAATACACCTCGGCTTGTTCTTGCAAGGCAGAATTTGGATACAATCTCAATTGCGGTGTCGTCTGACGTTGGACCGGGTGGATTGTAGTAATATCCACCGCTGGAATTGTACCTGTACGTGGTGTAGCTGGAATATTACCAGCCGATGCAACAGAACCACAACGTGGAGTAGCTGGAATATCGCCAGCCGGTGCAGCAGAACCCGAGCGTGGAATAGGTGGAATATTACCAGCCGGTGCAACAGAACCCGAACGTGGTGTAGCTGGAATATCGCCATCCGGTCGTACAGAACCCGAACGTGGAATAACTGGAATATTACCAGCCGATGTAACAGAACCACAATGTGGAGTAGCTGGAATATCGCCAGCCGGTGCAGCAGAACCCGAGCGTGGAATAGGTGGAATATTACCAGCCGGTGCAACAGAACCCGAACGTGGTGTAGCTGGAATATCGCCATCCGGTCGTACAGAACCCGAACGTGGAGCAACCGGAATATCGCCAGCCGGTCGTACAGAACCCGAACGTGGAGTAGCTGGAATATCGCCAGCCGGTCGTACAGAACCCGAACGTGGAGCAGCCGGAATATCGCCAGCCGGTCGTACAGAACCCGAACGTGGAGCAGCCGGAATATCGCCATCCGGTCGTAAAGAACCCGAACGTGGTGTAGCTGTAATATCGCCAGCCGGTCGTACAGAACCCGAACGTGGAGTAGCTGGAACATTGCCAGCCGGGGCTCCGAAACCCGAGCGTGCAGCAACTGCCGTCCGCTGTTTTGCACCAACCCCTGGTGTAACCAACCGCGTAGCTTGGCCTTTTCCACTGTTAACGCAGGCAGTACATGCCCGGCCTGTAGCTGGTGCGCTTGCAACGTCTAACCAGTAGATAGTCGGATTTCGGCGGGAACGTACTAGACGTACCTGGGGCTGGCCGCCCGATGCCACCAACAGGGTTCCTCGAGCGTTTGAACGGCGGTGCGATCTGCCATTACGGTGCCGTCCTCCATGGGTACGGTAGTTATCATCTGCATGGGTCAATCCCTGCAAATGTCGACCAACCAGCTCCAACCAACAGCTCGCTTCAGCATGCCGATTTTGCTCTCGCAACTCTCTTACATAACGACACAACGGACAAAGTACATCATTGAGGTTCAGAATATCCTTAGCACTTTGTTGGTCACGAGGGTTTTGCGCCATTTTCAAACAAATTACACGTTTTCACTGAAAGTTTATGATGTTTGGCCGGAATACCAATGATTTCTTGAAGTTATTTTGGTAAAATACACTTTCACACACTTTAACGGAAGGCTCACTGTATTGGAGAGTTCACTTCACTGGAGCTCTTGCGTTTCAACTGATCGTTTTGCGCCTTCCGAACCGAATGGTACCAAAGCACAGGGTGACCCGTGGCGAATGTCAACTAGCGGTTGTCATCCGCTATTCAGCAGCCGCTGTCACAATGCCGCGACTGACAGATGTTTCGTCGCAAACGCAAACACAAACAAATACGGCCAACAGCCAACGTCAACAAATCGATCGTGAACCGGTTTTAACCAATGTGCCGCGTTGCTGTGTGTTTCGAAAAGTAATGGTTTAAAGTGTTCAAATTGGTTGAGGCCGTAAAATGTTTTCCCTACTTAGCACCGCCACAATGCTGGGCGCATTTACCGCTCTGTTTGCAATCGTTTTTCAAGCGTACCTTACCTCCAACGAGCTTGTACGGTTGACCGTCATTTTGCAGCATTTGCGAGATTTGGAGGTGGAATATCCGGTCAACAGTCCACGAGTTGCCATCGGGTACGGTTCCTGCAGTGATTTGCACGTGCGGGCGATAGATTTCCTAGAGTACAGTGACAGCATTGGCCACGCGCTTAATGCGAGCGAATATACCTTCGACGACATTACGAACGAGGAAGAGTTTCTGCTTAATTTTGGCTATTACTTCCAACGCGGCGCAGCTGCAGAGTAGGTATAAATCGTCCTGCATGGTTGCGGGTCAACATTTCAAACATTTTTTTTTTTTGCATCCTTTTGTAGGAGATTTACTGCCAACAGGGAGCTGTTTATGAGTTTGGTACAGCGAGCGAAGAAATCGAACAATATCCAGCATCACTGGGCGCTAGGCGGAAATGCACCGGTCATTGGAACACGTATGGCGATCGAAGGTGCAAACGTTCTGCTCGGTGCCAAAATGTCCTCAAAGTAATGAAAAGGTAAACTAGAGTTGTATGTCGCAGTTTGCAATGAACGTTTGACTGTTGTATACCGACAGATTGAAGACGCACCTGCGACCAGAAGTTAACCTCACCGGAAGCCTTATCGAGGACGATGATATTCATCTGATACTTGAATATAACACCGGTGACACATGGGGCGATTTAGTTTCGCCCCGTGCAAACCGCTACATCCTACACAACGATCACCACAATCCGTACCTGAGCTCGCTGGAAGAGTTCAATGCCGCACTTAGCGGATTCGAGCCGCATTTGTTCGTCGTGAGCGGCTTACAGATGATGGACAATTATCTTTATCCGGTGGGAGTGCGGGAACAGCTGCTGGAACGGGTACGCTCCCAGATGCAGGCCCAATCACGCACCCAAACGCTGATCCATTTCGAAATGGCCAGCTTCGTAGAGTTGGAGTTGTTGCAGCTGTTGCTCCGAACAGTGCTACCGTACAGTGATTCGATCGGTATGAACGAACAGGAGCTGGATAATCTGCAGCAAGTGTTGGAAACGGGCCGCATAAGTCTGGTGGCCGACTGTAATCCACGCGTGGCCCATTCGCTCGACCAAGCACGCGCCGTCTTTCGGAAGCTGAACGAAGATTTCTACCGAAAGCAATCGAACGCTGGGGATGGTGCAACACGACGGCCACTTTCTCGCATACATCTGCACACGCTCGCCTACCAGGCGTTCATTGTGGCCAAGGACGGTCGCTGGCAGCACACAAAACATGCTGCTGCTAAAGCCTCGCTTACGGCACACCGGCACGTGTGTGCGAGCACGATCGTGAATCCGGATGCAGCGTATCTGCAGATGGATGGAAGCTTTGCCGTTTCTGCTTTGCCGGGTGCAAGAAGGATACACTTTAACAACCGTGAACCGGTGTCGTGCTGGGAGGAATCGCTGGAACTGGAGGATCATGCACCATCGATCGTGGTGGAGATATGCGTAGCGCCGGTTTTAATATGCAAACATGCAAAGCAAACGGTCGGCGCTGGGGATAACATTTCCGGTGCGGGATTAGTGTTGCAGATATAAACTCGTGTGCGTGGAAATGCAAGAGACTGCTTATGAGGTGTTCCACTGTTCCTGCCACAAGAGTTCCCGTTGCTAACCGTCAACGATAGAAGCACTGTTTTAAAATTTCCTAACGTAATACGAAGATACTCTTTTTAATTGTGACAAATCAACATTCCATGTTCGATTGCTCTACGCGCCATTCCAATGCAATGTGTTCCAAAATTATAGCCTCACCCAGTTGTTGCAGTCTAGGGTCGAGACGAATAACTTTTTTTCTAATACCACATACATTTTTAACCATAATCAATGAATATCCAAAAATTAACGATTGCTTTTAGTAAACCAACAAGAGATTATCTAGAATTATCGGGAATTAAAGCAATAACTTTACCGGCCATTTCAGTATAATAGGTACGATCAAGGTTGATCACAAGATCGAGGATTCACCACACGCGGATTGCGCACGAAATTCGCTCAGAATTAAGAACGGAACACCTTTATTCTGTTTAATATGGGTCATAAAATTGGCAGTGTAACATTTACTAATAGATTGTTATAGGTATATAGCGAGAAATGAATGAAATGCAATTCGGGGCAACATATCGAGATGGTAATTTCAAACCGTCAGTCAAGAAACAGTCAAGAGCTGACAGAAGCGCTGGTCTTTACAGCGAGAACTGAGCTTCGAATTAAAATTGGGAAAGATCCTCTATAAATAGGAAATGAGAAGACGAAAAATCCTCGTAGAAATTAATCGCCAACGACAGCGGCTTGAAATAACCATCAGACAGAATTGACTGCTGTCTGTTCACGGTCTGAGAAAGCTTTATAGAAATGTGTGTCGAACCAAATTCCAATCCATGATCTCTCCAACCGGCATTAAAATAAAAATCCTAATCTGAGCCCCTAATATAATAAATATAATCCTGAACGTGGTTGTCGCCTTGGACCACAGTACACATTTCGCTATCCAATTTTGCTTTCTCGTTGTTACATACACGAATGACAGCGAAACACAAACTGATTCCATTCCTTCGCTAGTTAACGACGTTTTATTCATGCTTTATTTAGGATAAAACTTACACGTTCCAATAAAAATTGTACTAAAAAAAATCAGTATCCCGCGGTGTGTTTAGTACTTTTTTTTCCGCATAACGTTTGTTCGGTGCAGACATATGGTGATCTGTATCCAGCAAACACATTCATATACGATGCACTTTCCATCTATTCACATTCACTTTTTACCTTTCATTATGTTTCATAGTCCTTTCATAAGGTACTCAAGGCACTTGTGACATCCGCTAATCTCGGGACAGTCAGCTATCAGACCGGGAAGCTTCTGCTGGAACCGTGCAACACGCTCGATACCGAGTCCCAATGCGCCATGCTTCAGGGCACTGGTGGCATGGTGGGCCAACAGCTTAAAGCAATACCGCCGCATTGCATTATGTTTGGCATTATTGTACACGGGTGTTTCGCGCACGTGCACCCACGCCATCAGCACGTAATCGAGCAGTGCGTCCCAGTGCCCAGAAGCGTACAGGTTCTGTGCCTGGCTGTGGATGGTTAGCTTGAACATGGCCAGATGGGTGGCAGCGCGCAAAAATCCATGCCCATCGGTACGACTAAACAACTTCCCGTTCGGGACGCATGCGTAAATGTTCTTCTTGATGCGGCTTAGCTCTTCTTCCAGGGGACTAATGTCCGGCAGAGGCAGCTCACGTCGAATGGCACCTTCAAGCTGTTCGTTTTTGGACACGATCGACACGAGCATGCTTATCAGCTGGTCCGGGCTATATCCTTTCAGTATGGTCTCCAATGGTATGGTTCCATTCTGACGAGTCATGACCGTTTCGTTCACCTTTGGCTTCTTCGCACTGGTTCCGGGAGAATCGTTAGTGGATGTTTGAGTCGTTGGCATTCTTTGCGAACACGATGAGAATCCACCGCTCGTGGACGGAACTTCGGCAAATTCCTGCATTAGCGATCGCTTCCTTGGCGAGCTGCGTAGCGTCATCGTAGACGTGTTTCTCGGTGGCGTTTGCATCGGCGATGGAAATGGGACACGATCGCGATTATCCGGTGACCAAACGACCGGTGTACGACGGCGACCACGCAGCCGGGTGATCATCTCTTCCGGCGTGAGTGTCGGGGTCAGGATGCTGTCCGGTATGTTCCCTCTAGGGCTGTCGATCAAACGGGGAACTAGCACAGCACGTTGCGGTGTAGCAGGGGTGTCGCCCATCGTAGGGGATGCATTCCCCACCGTTCCACCCGGTACGACCGGTAACTCGGCCAACGGTGTTCGATTCCGCGGCGTTGTTCCCTGGTGAGCCATTAGGGTGACCCTTGAATTAAAAAAAAACGATAAAACAAATAACTAAAGAAACGCACACACAAATTTGCACCAAATGTTTGTTCCATGGAAGAGTGTTTACCTGCTGCAAAACAACGATCAATTTCACCCACTGTGCTTGATCAGGTTGGGAAAACTCTTTACAAAACACGCAAACGAACACAACACGCAGCACGGAAAACGAAAAAAAGCATTACAGATAGAAAACAAATATAGAAAAACACACAAAACCACGAACGCAAGGCACACAATTTACACGAAAAAACAATACGCTTTGCTACGCTGTCACCACAATGCTTGATGCTGAGCAAAAACTCCGTATTTTCCCGCTCGATCAGAATTTTCCGTTGGAACGTTGCGAGTGTGTGCGTGCCGTCAGGGTTGCTTTCACTCGCTTTGACATTCCGCCGCACGTCAAACGGGGAGCGATGTAAACAAACAAGTTAAAAAAAACACAGGACAGCGCGTCGATTTGTGCTGCATTCATTGCGCGATGGAGAACTTAAAAAATCACAGTAAGCTTATATTGATCGATCGGTAATTGTTGCTTGCATCGAAATACTTACCAATTGGGGTGCATTTCAGACGATCAGGAAGTGACGGGTGTGTCACGAAGCGGCCGCGTGTGTAAAAAGCCATCCAAATTGATGGACTTTCAATCGCCGGATGATATTGATGCGAAGCAGAAGAAACTTCCATCCACACAACGGCACTCCGCAAAGCTGTCCTCGTCTCAGGTATTCGAATAGAAACACAACTAACATTCGTTCGTTACATTATTAACACCATTGCACACTACACTTTAGGATGATTTATTTTCCCCACAGGACGACATGCATATGGAGTCGGATGAGAATGGAGATTCGCAATCGAACGGTTCGAGTGGTAGTGAAACGGACAGCAGTGAGGACGATGCGATGCACCATGAGGAAGGATACACCGGACAGGATGATGGTGACCAGAGCGAAGGAGAACTAGTGATAGATTCTACGGTGAAAAGAAAGGTACAGACGATAAAGAAAAGAATAGATAAGAACAAACGTTCCAACCGTGGTGGTAAATCCGGAAACAGAACCTCTGTCGCGAAGCGAAGAAAAACGAAGAAGCGTACCAATTCAAACTCACTTACGCACAAGCGGAAAGATAAATCTGGCCCGGTTAATAAATCTACCACTGCCGGTGGTTGCCTACCAACCGATGTAGCAGCACATCTTAGCCTACTGGGTGATAATTTAACCATTATCGGTGAACGTTTGAAGGAACACGAGGTAAGTGAGGCCTACTACAATACAATTAGTTACGGACTGCAACTAATCGCTCTTTATTCCTCTTGCAGGGACAAATTACAGTTTCAGGCAGTTTATCGGTACTGTTGGACAGTTTGATCTGTTCGCTTGGACCACTGATGTGCTTGACGTTGCAAATCCCCGGATTAGATCGCAATTCGGACCATCTGCGGGAACTGTTTCGAACCACGCTGGATAATATTGCCTACGTAATGCCCGGTTTGTAGCCGGGTGTGCGGTGCTCTACCATTTTGCAATGCTTTTTATGTAGCTAAGTTGCTTGAACTGTTCGCCAGAAAGGATGATCATACAAAAGCCAACCTATAATGGTACTCATCGCTTTATTGTAATATTATACGTCACTGATCACAATTATTCACACCTTATATGATTTTTTTACACGCTGCCTCTAAAGTAGCTAGTATAATGTTATGAATTAAAATATATGATTTAACATCGTGCAACACATTGTAGGTTGTAAACGGACGTCCGGTCTGTGCACTGATTTTTTTACTTGCGACCGTGGTGGACTCGAATTACTTTATTAAACTGATTGAATCAGCAGCATCAGCTCTTCCTTTAGAAAGTCGGTCAGATTTTTGGATTCGTTTTCGTACGTAAAATTAAACACGATCGTTGGAACGAGTCGCAAATCATACAGCGACTTTTCCATATCTTCTCGCTCGTCGAATTTCTGTCCACCGGGCAAAAATAGGGCAAACTCAGCCGATTCGTGCATCAAACACGACTGGACGAATTCCAACACCTGGCCAAACTTTTCGTACACGTTGAACGTACCCTGCAAATACACACCGTTCGGGAACCGCACACGGATGAGCGAAAACTTGTAACGATTTATCGTGCGCAATTCTTCCCGCTCGCGCATCGCTTTCGTTTTGAGGATTTGCGCCTGTTCGATCGCTTCCGTGCGCAGTTGCTGCTCGCGCTTGATTTCTTCCGCCGATATTCGGAAGAAATCGGGCGGCAGATTGTTACGCTTTACCTGCGACGGTAGCAACACTTGCAGATTGCGGTCCAACACCACCGGAATCGTTTCGGTAGCTTTCAGCGCTTCCAGCAACACCTCGAGCGAACACTCCGGATCGATGTTATCCTCCGACCAGATCAGGTGCGGTTCATTGTCCAGCTCGATCTCGGCAAATCCGGCCGCACGGAGAAAATCCAGCGAACCTTCGCACACCTTAATCTTGTCGCAAAACATTCGGTTGCTCATGCGTAGCTTCTTGTATTTCTCCTCATTCGGGTTGTTTACTATGTTTTCGATACATTTGGTTAGCGTTTCGATGCACACCTCGGCCTTATCTTTGGGGTTGCAGTTGTAGATGATCAGACAGGCCGTTAGACCCCTATCGGCTGCCAGCTGTTCGTAGAGAAATTCTTTAATTTTGCCTTTCCATTCCTTGTACGGTAAGAGTTCATCCCCTATCATTGGACAGCGGAAAAATACACCTCGCACCGCATAATCACTGCGTGCCTCCTGATCAGCAGTATCCGGTTCGGGCGGTTCCTGCTCCGATGTATGTCCCGCTTCTTTGGCTTTCCTTTCCGCTTCCAGCTCTTTGCGAACCTGTGCACGGATAGCTGCTAGGGAAGTGTTGAACTCCTTCTTGTCCTTCCCTTCAAAGCGTGCCAGTGCGGCATTTGCAGCAGCTTTCGCTTCGGCCGACAGTTCGTTCCGTTTCGGTGGAATATACACGTCCTTCTGCTTTGACGAGCTGGCCTTCGATGAGGGTGGAGGTGCTTCCGAATTGAGCTTCCTTCCGGGACCGGCAACGCCGAGCTTAATCTTTGCTTCGGCTTTCTTTCTCTGGAAAAAGCTCTTTATCTTACTCGGTGCCATGGTTCGTCGTCGATGTTCCGTTAGATCCTCGGCGTATGCTCCTTAGGCAGGTTCAATCGAGCCACCGAAAGCTTCAGTTCTTCAATCTCTTTAGCAGTGCCTAACGAGAAAGGGAATGGTGAAACATTTCTAACTATTTCCGACCCAATTTGTTCCTTATCATTTCAAGTTGATGCAATAAAAAAACAAACTAAACTCGTTTGTGGCATGAGTCATCGTCGATCGATACTTACTCGGTCGGATGAAACGGTTCGTTATTCGGTTGCCGTACTTGCGCCAGGATAATGCTATCAGCACTAGCAATGCCAGCAGTACGGAGGAAAAAAGTTGTAGCAAAAACAGCTGAAAATCCGTAAAATCGAACCACTGCGCGCCGCTTCCAAGGGCAAACCTTGCCAGCTGCAGTGTTTCGCACAGGAAGCACCAGCCAGTAGTCAACAGTTGCAGCTCGTACGCGCCGGATTCGCCAACACTTTCAGCAGCCGCGTCGTACGTGTGACCAGCTGCTGGTGATGCTGCCGGTGGGGCTACCGTTCCTGGCAAGGATGATTGCGACGAGAACGCTGCCGATGCTGATGTGAACTGCCTGCGCACGGACTTGCACAACAGGAGCAAAGTGTCCGATAGCACCTGTGTTATGTTCAGTGACGAAAGCGCATCGAAAAACATCGGAATCGGATGCGACAAAAAGAATACGGTGTAATGGAGTAACAGAAAGTGGTGAAATACACGCGAGGGGTTTTTTCTTTCTTCAAGCTATTGCCGTTTTACAATGATGACACTCAGTTTTGCGAAAATCGACCTAGGTTCGATATTTACGTTTCCGTTGTTTTGGCTGTCAACGGACCGACCATTGAAGAATTGAGCATTTACATGCTACGATTGAATCGGAATCGAAACCGAATTCGAATGCATATTCAACACGTTTGTTACATTCTCTAACCCACATATACAATTTATGTTATCAAATTTATCACCATTTTACAGAAAAAGTAGTCATTCTGGTGCTACATAGCCAAAATTCTGTCATTTCCTTCCGCTAATGATCCAGCGATAACGAAACACGACCGTGTACGTGCACCTTAAGCTCACAAACAAATGACAGCTTTCCCAGCTGTCACATGACCTGCCTTTGACGGCTGAGCAAAAAAAGAGTCTTGTGATCAATTGCAGTGGCTCCAGGGCGAAGAAATAGTTTCGGGCAGGCGTATTTTCAGCTCTTTTCACACACATTTTCCCGACCCAACCAGTATTGACGCGCAACGAAAATGCCCATCTGCGGACCAAAACTTTCCCTGTGCGGTTTGATCATCTCCGTCTGGGGAATAATCCAGCTGGTAAGTTTGCGACCTTCCCGTTTGTTTATCCGAGATCTTCCCCAGAACGGGATGATGAATAATAATCGATAATCGGATTCATCTCGGAATGTGTGCTTCCGTGCTTCATACCCATTTCAGCTGCTGATGGGAGTGTTCTACTACATCAACAGTGTCGCCCTGATTGAGGATTTACCGCTGGAGGAGCATTATCCAACGCCGCAAGAATTCTATGCGGCCGCTGACGTCGCGTACAGTCAGGTGATTAAAATCGGAGCATCTTATCAAATGAGCTATGATATGAGACAAATAGTTAATCGCATTTTTAATGATTTCAGAATGCTTATAACTGTTGGATTGCTGCCTGTATCTACGTCGTAACGCTGCTCGTGTCTGTACAGCAGTTCCATGCAAACAGCCGCTCGACGGTCGCCTAAATTCTCCCCTCCCATTAGCACCATCACATCTTCATACTCTCCCCTACAAGAGCAAAAAGCACCATCGGGCATAATTTAATATGAAGGGCCGGTACTTCTAAAAACAGACATGCAAAGCAACGGCGTTTATCCTACAATGTAAATATGTGTTTGCCCCCACCTGTTAACAGCCTCGTTTTCCCTTCGATCTGCGAGCAACGTACTTGTCAGCGTACAACAACATTCCGTCGTCGAGTTTTGAGTTTCGGGCTCAACATTAACAGCAACAGAGGCCCACAAATTGTTCTGTTCCGTTTCCCTAGTCTGTGTTTTAACACCAGGCCACATCCACAGATGATCGTAGTTTCGCCTGATAGAGAACCATTACCATTATGCAGCCATACAGTGAACAAAACGTGAACAAGTCCACTCACCGCACACTTAAAACCAGTTCCGGAAGGTTCGTCTATACTTGCTAGAGGACACGACACCGTTTTGTCTCCCTTCCTTCTCCGTATGAGTGTACACTCTGAAGGAGTGATATATGTAAAGAAACGGTAAATATATTGTGAAAGTTTGAACCCAAAAACCGCAATAGTGGCGATAAGTTTGAAAGTTTGCAAACATTTCCATATATCCACCCAATCGGATTAAAAAGCGCTCCCTTTCGTTTGATTATTGATGTAATAAACGGTAGTGAAAAATATGTTTTTATGTTGCAATTTTTATGCTATCCATAACAACAAAAAACTGTCCCAAGTTATATTCTTTTCTTGTTCTTTATTTGTTGCTCTGTGACGATAGATTAAACGCACTCACGCATAAAATAAGCTATACACTAATGGGGATGATAGATAAATCCAACTACCCTTACTTTATATTACTACTGATACTATTATACCACTGAAGGAAAATGGATTCTTCACGATTCGTTCTACTCTAAACGCTAAACTTCACGATCATGCAAGTATATTTTCAGCTTAAACCTTCCCCTGCCTTGAGATATTACTGTTTCATTTAAATTTGTCTAAAACCTGTAAAGAGCCGTTCACGATAACTGAATTAAGCGAGTTTTTAATTTACGGTAGAAATTACGTTTGAATTGTGTCCTTCTCTATTTAAAAAAAACGTTCAATGATGCGTGATGTGGCCAAATAAATGTGGTCAAACTTGATTTAAAACACGATAATTAAAAAAAAATATCTATAAACACTCACAGGTGAGCGACGGACAATGTAAACAGTCCCAAATAAACCATGTAAGGATAATATAAAAGTCTTACGTATACTCCTCCTTTACACCCATCGTCGTTTAACCGTGCGTCGTATCATCATCGACAAAGTCGCGCGCAACTTCCTTCGTGACGCAATCCACGTGACTTACCTTGTTGCGGAATCGCACACCGTAAAACTTGTGCGCCTTCTCCATCAGTTCCGGCCGGAACGTGGTCGTAATGAACTGAGCTCGATCGCTCTGCTCGTGTATCATGTCCGCGACCGCACTGCGATGCTGTGCGTCCAGCGCTTGATCGATTTCATCGAACAGATAGAAAGGGGCCGGATCACACTTCTGGATGGCGAAGATCAGCGCTAGCGCGACCAACGATTTCTGCCCTCCGGAAAGCTGATTCATTTCACGCATCTCCGCATCGACCTGCGTAAAGGACACGCGTATACCGATGCCGGTGAACTCATCGGACGTTTCGACCTCACGCTCCATATCGTTACCCTCCGCGTCATTCGTCGTGCGCAGTATCAAGTGTCCATTGCCCTGCGGTACCAGCTTCTTAAATACCTCGGAAAAGTTGGCCGCTACCTGCCGGAACGTAAACTGAATCGCTTCCACCTTACGCGCCTCGAGCAGCTGCATCAACTCGCAGATCTTATCCTTGCCCACGTCCAGTTCCGCCTTTCGCTTGTACAGCTTTTCTTTCTGCTCGGAAAAGCTCAGAAACTGATCGAGCGCTTTCTTGTTCACGTGGTTATACTTCTTCAGATGCTGATTCGCCTTTTCCAGCTCCTTGAACAATGACTTCAGCGACATCTTTTGGTAGCTGGCGTCCACGTTGGGGAGTGCACCCAACCCGGCAATCTTTTCCGTACACTCATCGATCTTCTGGTGCAGCATGTTTTCCTTCGTTGCCCACTTCTCCATCCGCTTGCCGTCCTCTTCCAGCTTTTCCTGGGCTTCCTTCTCCTTCTGGATCCAGGTTTCGAGCTCTTTCTGTAGCGTTTTCTGTTGCTTTAGCGCTTCGCTAAGCTTACGATCGACTTCCTCCGTGTCGGAAAGCACCTTCTTGATGCGCTTTTCTGTCGCAACCACCTCGTTCCGGCAGTTCGTTAGCTGTCGCTTGCGATCCTCAACGGATATTTCTTGCAGTGCCTGCACGAGCTCATCCTTGCGCCGGAACAGATTGTTCGTGAGCAAATTCTCCAGCTTGTTCTTCGTCACCTCCAGGCTCATACGGGACGTGAAGGCTTCCTTGTTCTCCTGATTCAAACGACGAATTTCATCGTTCAGCGAATCGACCTCGTGCTGATCCTGCACCGACAGCTGCGACATCAGCTCCTGATGCAGTTCGTTCTCCAGTCCCTCCTTGGTGCTGGTCATCGCTTCCAGATTCGCTTTGCACTGGGCCAACGAACGTTCCTTTGGGCTGCGGAAACGTTCGATGCGCGACAATTCATCCTTCATCAACCGTATGTCGGCCTGTATCTTCTCGAACGCATCCTTCGACTTGCCCTGCTTCGTTTCCGTCTTTTGCATCTCCGACACGATCGAGTTAATGTTCGCTTCGGTTTGCTTCAACTCGCCCCGAAAGTCGGACAGCTCCTTGTCGTGCTCCTGTATCAGCTGGCTGAACTCGGACCGTTTCTTCTGCATCTCCAACCGCGACCGGGACGTGTTAAAGTACCCACCGGTAAGTGATCCCTTTGACGAGACCTGATCACCTTCGAGAGTAACGCAGTCGAGACCGGTGCTTTTGGCCAGCTCGGTTGCACGCTCCAAATTACGGCAGATGAGCGTCTTCCCAAAGATGTATCGCAACGCCTTATCGTACTGCTCTTCGTACTTAAGCTTCGAAATCATCGGGATCGAATCGGGATCTTCCGGATAGTCGTGGATCTTTACCTGCAGCCGGTTCAGTGGCATAAACGTCACCTCACCCGGTAGCTTTTGTTTGTTCATCTCCTTCAGAATCTGCGTACCGACGCGATCCGACTCGACGATGTGATGAAACAACCGGTTACCGGCCGTCACCTCAACAGCCGTGTAGATCGATTTGTCGCAATTAAAGTTCTCAATCACCGGACCATAGTACGCGTTGGCAATGTCCGCATACTCACGGCCACGCTGCTGAAAGCTTTCCAGCACTTTGCGCACCGAATCGCGACCATTTAGAATCGGTTTACCAGCCATCGATCGAAGAGCCTGATCTGCACGTGCCAATTCCTCCTTATATCCCGACAAAGTTTGCGTCACCGCTGTTTCCTTCTTCCAAATGTCATTCCTCAAACTCTGGTAATGATCCTTTTTCTTCTTCAGCTCGTAAAAGTTCTTATTGTGCTCATCGATCTGAACTCGCAGCTGTTCGAAAGATTCCGTATGCTCCTGGATCTTCTTTTCCAGCTCACTCTGTTTCGAAATGTCCTTCTTCAGGTCATCCTGCAGTTTGTTCTGATGCGAAATCTTGTCCTTGATCTGTTTGTTCAGCGATTTCAGCTCACCCTGGATCCACTTGTCACGTTCCTCCTTGGACGAGAACTGTGACCCACGGCCCTGCTTTGCATACAGTTCTTTGCGCTTTTGCTCCTTCAGATTCAGCTCACGCGAGCATTCTTCCTCCTTTCGACGCATTGCTTCGTACCGTGGCCGTACCTGTTCCAGCTCTTTTTCCTTCTCCGCGATCGTGATCTTAAGTCGCTCCAGCTCCTGCTCGGCACGTTCCTTCGATTTGTTATCGCCCTGCACCTCATCCGAAAGATCGGAAATCGTGAGATCCAGCTTGGTTTTCTCACGCAGCAATTGCTGATGTTCGGTCGCTAGTACCGACTTTTCGTCCTTTGCCGTCACCACATCCTTCTTGGCATCTTTCAACGATTTCTGGGAATTTTTTAGGCGTTCCTGTGCTTTTTGAATTTCCTGCGTCAGAAGCATCTGTTTGTCGCCAGACGATTTTCGCTGCGTGTCCAGCTCTTCCAGCTGTTTGCGCGTTTCCCGGAGTTCCGTTTCGTAGATGACGTACTCGAGCGTTCGTCGCGCCTTATCCCACTTCTGGTACTCGGACAGTTCTTCTTTCTCCTCCTCCAGCGTCTTCAACCGGTCTTCGATCGTACGCAAATATTCGGAAATCTTCTCCAGCTTGCCTTCACTTTCACGCAGCAAATTCATCGATTCTTCCTTACGCTCGTCGTACACACGCGTTCCGGCCACTTCGCGAAGCAGCTTCAATCGATGCGAATCCGGGGCCGTTGCCATCTGATTGATTTTACCCTGCTTTACGATGTAGTACGGATTGGAGTTGGAAAATCCGGCCGATTCCAGCAGATTGACTACCTCCGAGCGTGGCACCACTTTCTTGTTGAGGAAATACTGGTCCTTCTTGGCTCCGATCACACGGCGCAGATAGATTTCTTCTTTGTCGATCGGAACGCGATTGTCCGAGTTGTCGAAAATGATTTCCACGTAAGCAGACATTGCTCGCGGACCAGTTCCCTCGTGAAGCAATGCCTGCCTTTGCTCCGGGCGGAGGTGCGTAAACTCGTCGCTAAGAACAAACTGAATTGCGTAGAAGAAGTTGCTCTTGCCCGACCCATTTCGACCCACCACGACATTGTGCCGTTTGTCGAAGGGCTCCACGACGGTTTGCTCCCGGTAGCTCTTGAAGCCCTGTATGATGACCTGATGTTGGAGTAGTTGCAAGTTATTAGTTTGAGATGAACAACAAACAGTTGAACACGAAATAGTTTACCTGTTTTATATGCATGGTTAATGGTGGAAAGGAATTCTTTTCATGCACAACTGGACTCAGGTTCCGGAGTTCTTCTACTTCCTCTTCTTCTTACAGTAGTTATAGGGGAAGAGTAGTTCTGTTGTACAAGAAGAAGAGGGTTAATTTGCGCAACAAAAACTTGGAAATCACTTACATTACTCCACAGAATGTTGATCCAACCAGCAAAAATCAAACAAATACTCCAGAACCAACGATACTGTACACTTTACTTGTGTGTAAGAACAACACACCACAATGCGGCATCAACAAGCCACCCGCTTTATGGGAGTGTTTTGTCTTCCCTTTCGAACCATTCCTATTGCATTCAACTTTTCCAACACATAACACCGGCTGTGCTCGCAACTAGGCGAAGCCCAACCACATTTGGCAAAGTTTTCCAATAGAAAAATGCGTATTTCGTTTAGGACACCACTGTATAAACAAACTTCTCCTCGGACGCGCTTTGTCGAGTTCATCGAATTTTTGTTTCATCGATTGCGGCCCTTTCGTCGACAAAACAACGTAAACATTCCGTTGACAGCTGTCACAATAATGCGCGCGAAATCAAACACCAACGTCGCTTTGTTTTTGATGTTGCTGAACGGTGGCAAGTTTGCGAGTGCTGTGGTGATTTGTTTTAATTTTAGCACGGGTAGAAAGACACGATGATAAACTCCAGACAAAACTATCTGAACGCGAAGCGCTTTTCTGCGGATCTGGCGCTCGAACACATCATACCACACAATGTGTGCTTCTATTTAATTCCCCCCATCGTGGATCTTACGATCGATGAGTTTGAGAAGCTGGCGCTGGAACGGTTAAAGATGCTGCGACTGCTAGAACAGGTGACGGCCAAAAACCCGAAAGTATTTTCCGAAGCCTGGCGAGAGGAGGTCCTCGCCGATGTTAACCAAGCAGGACTACGTACGTACGCCAAATTGGCCCGGGGAAATTTAAACGATGATGTAAGCAAAGCCGCTCGCCGCAGGGACTATTTGTCACATTTTATACTACGGTTTGCGTACTGCCGGTCGGAAGAGCTGCGCAAATGGTTTGTAGCACGGGAAATGGAGCTGTTCAGGTTGAAGTTTGGTGCATTATCGTCGCGTGATGTGAAAGAATTCCTGGAGGTGTATGAGCTGGACTACAAACCGCTGCCGGATGAAGAAAAGCTGGAAATTTCAGAACAACTGTGCGCCAGCACATTCAACCTAACACGGCTGAAGATCGAAACACAGGATTTCTACGCGGTACGCTTCACCGAAGTGTTAAACCTGGTGCGCGATCGAAAGTGTTTCCTGAAGGGTGGCACCGCTTACATTACGCTGGAACACTTTGCACACGTAATCGGGAAGAAGCACCAGCAGCTGATCGAGGACGGCCTCAAGGGCCATTTGCGTTTGCTGCCCACGCTGGAAATCGATGAACGGTTTTCGATGCTGCTGAAATCGATTCATACATCGTACACGGGCAAGAACTATACGGTCGCCAAAACGGGAGCAGTGCCGATCGAGAGCCTCGATCAGCTGTCGAAGAAATCGTACGCTCTATGTATGCGCAACGTGCACGATACGCTGCGTGCGACACATCACCTCAAGCACGTCGGTCGGATGCAGTACACGCTGTTCCTGAAAGCGATCGGTGTTACGATGGAGGATGCGTTACGCTTCTGGCGTGAAGAGCTCACGCGCGGCAAGGTACCGATCGAAAAGTTTGAGAAAGAGTACGCATACTCCATTCGGCATAACTACGGCAAGGAGGGATCGCGCATCAATTATTCTCCATTTTCCTGCATGAAGGTGATCACCACACCGATCGGACCGGGTGAAACGCACGGTTGTCCGTTTAAAAATCTCGATCCGAGTACGCTGAAGATGAAACTGACCGGGTACGGGCTAACGACACTGGATGCGGATGAGGTTACTGGGTATGCGGCGAAGGGTCATTATCAGATAGCGTGCGGGAAGTACTTTGAGCTGGTACACGAAACGAAGCTGGACGAGGGCATTAATCATCCGAACCAGTACTTCGAACTCAGCCAGCTGACGATGAATGGCAAAGAACGTTCAAGGCAAGGACACGCACCGTCCAAAAACCGGAGTCAACCGAACAGCCAATCGACACAGGATGGTGGCTCGAGCTTTGTGATTGATACAAGCACACTAAACGGTGCGGATGAAGATTTGGAACTGTGGGAAATTATGGAATCGAAGGACAAGGAGGCGGATAACGATGTTACGATACGCGAGGACTCTGCACCGAGCGACGTCAAGAAGCAGCTTACTCCAAACCAAACCAAATCGACCCAGGAATGGGAAGATGATGATTTCGATATGCTGGAGTTTAACGAGTAAATAATGAATGGATTAGGTGTAATTTTTATTTCTTTACAAATGTCATACAATGTTATTGGAATAAAAGGTTAATCGTTTTAAGATTAGCTTTAGAGGCAAATTAACTTAAAATATATTGGAAGTGTAATTGAAAAGGGTCTTCCGACAAATAGTTCTCAATAATGACCAGATAAACGCCTGAAAGTATGCAATCTGAAATGTTCCATGTTTACACGGTTTAAGTTATACTGGAACACTTTCTCTACTAACTACCCGTAAATTGACTAAATCTATCAAAACAATTTCTACTATATTTCCAGGTTAAGCTCAATAATTATGTCGTCACAAGAATAAATCATATTAATTTATCATCTAGAGCAAGAATACCATGAAAATAAGAATTATGGGTTTTTTTTTACAATAAATCAAATCACCAAAAGAGCCATGCCAGTGAATAGAGAATTGTGTTTGTGCTGTGAAATAATTATTTTGTCCTCATTGTTGTCTATTAAACATATAATTTTTAAATTCAAAATATAACACAGTGGCTGTGCATTTTATCATTTTCTTTCCAAATTGTACTATCATAAATTGTCGTGTAGTAGTTTTGTTGTGTCTGCTTATTCTTTGCCATGCTAATAGTGTCACAGCATTTAGCACTCCTATCTCGTTCCATAGAGCTAAATTCATCTCGTTCCACCACCAATCTCACCCGAGGGACTGAAGGTCAACAACTCCACACAAAGAGAGCCGCCAATAGTACCACCATCGACGATGACGTAATGCTGCTACACCGGTGCGATGAGAGGCGCAACTACACACAAACTCCGAATTCAGTACCGTACCAGATGAAAAGAACAGTTGTAAATAATTCAGCATCCAAACGTTAGCAAAATAATCGTAAGGTTCGTTTTTATTTGTAAATATCTTCAAAAATAAGGTAATAAACGAAAGCAAAACGAGCTTACAAATAAATATGTTCCATTGACTTTCTCCATACCTGTGCAGCACACGGTGCTGCTGCAGCTGTTTGCACAAGCTTTCAGAAGAGAAGTGTTTGCACAAAATTGCATCGTTTTTTTCTGTTTTGTATCGTCTCGTATTGATTCCCACCTTCTCACACTGGCACACACGCTGACTTCCTTTTGCTCGTGGTCGTCGTTTACGACAATATAGATATATTATATACATTTACATTGCACGCACGTCAGTTGAAAAATATACAAATTTAGAAACATCTTTTTCTGTTTTTTGAGAATCGAACGAAAAGTATGCGTGCTCGCTCCATCTAAACTCCTATCTTCCGGTGGATAACTTTTTTCCGTGTTAACATGCGTACACTCAAATTGCTTCACAATTGGGAAAATGTTCCTTGCATTATGGCATTATTGACTAAATACTAGCGCTTTTTCTAACCAATCAATCAAGCAGGTAAATTAAGGCGAAAATTAATGCGACATGTTCGAAAACGTGACCACAAAGAGGTCTAACACGTGTAAGTTATTTAGTTGATTTGAAATGGACACTGGCTGGAAGGTTTGCTTTTAAGAACATTAAACTGGGAAGCGAAAAAGGGGACCATTTGCGACTGGAATCATTCGTTACCGTAATGATACGCACATATACACATATTTATCACCTGGGAAGCGAAAAACGAGAAAACAAATAATACCTAACATATATGACACTATTGCATTGCATTACATTCGAATCGTGTTTACACCGTGTACGGAATAAAAAGCTCAAATCCAACGACTAGAAGCACTTGTTGTTTCAATCGTACCTTCTAAACATTTAAAACAAAACAATAAATCTGACTTGTAAACTACCGCTAGTAAAACCAACCTACCGGTGGCGGTGGTGGTGTTGGGGACTTAACAATCTTATTTCTAATCCCTAAACCGAAACTCGCTTGTTCCTCTTTTGTCGCATATTTGCACTGAAACTTATCCTTGAATAACATAGAAATTGGTTAACACTAGATTTATCCACCGTTTTTTACGCACGCTCTTTCTATCGCCCGTTTAGTGGTCCTAAAAGTTGCCGCAAAAAGCGACACTCCTAACACACACACAGTTATCAACTCTAATACGATAAGGCATTTCTGTGTTTCACAATGGCAATAAGCTTTGTTCGCTGTGTAGTTTTGTTTCGCTTTCGCTACGGCTATTGTTTTACTGCTTGCTAGTAACTGCTGATTCTTTGCGTTGAACAAAATCGAACTGGTCCTCCGCGACGTCCTGCGCACGTGGTTGGGTCTGGTTTTGTTGCCACAAAAACATACTCCTTACAGGAACAATATCTGTAACGCGTTACACCGAAAGCATAACGCTTTGGGCACGTTAAAGCTAAAAGCAGCAAATCACTCAGAACTTGCCCACCAACGTGATCGTACAGCCGGAATTGTGATGTTCGATCACTTGCTGCTTCAGCTGGAATATGTGCTGCTTCAGACTGCACACCACGCCGCCCAGTTCGGAATTTTGGGCCTTCAGTTCCTTTACGCGATCCTCCAGCTTGGAGATGCGTTCCAGCTTTCGCCGCCGGCACTTGGAGGCGGCCACCCGGTTTCGCAACCGTTTCCGTTCCAGCTTGATACGTTCCTGGGATTCCATATCGATCGGACTAACGGGGGGCGATTGGTTGCTGGAGGTGGCCTGTGGTTCCTCCTTCACAACTCCCGGATAATCTGTATCGCATGGGGGAGAGCATAATTATTAAAATATGTTATTAAAAACAGGAATGTTCATTACTCACCCAAATTGGTGTACGTTATTTCTCCACCGCTCATGCCATTATTGTGACCGGAAGATAACACCGTACTAGCGAGATTGTTTACCGTTCCACCCGTTACAACGGTCGTTGTGGGGGCCGTTGGACAAAGCCGTTCCACCGGTGCGTGACTATTGTTGTTATTGCTAGTACTGCTGTTATTGTTGTTGTTCGTGTTAAGCTTGCTGGTCGTGTCCTTCTTGTGGATGGACTGCAGCGCATCCTCGAAACCCTTGGCAAACTGTTCCTGCGTGTCCTTCTTGTGGATGGACAACAGCGCATCTTCGAAGCCCTTGGCGAACTGCTGCTGCTCGGAGGTTGCCGACGGTGGAAAGATAATGGCACTGGGGGTCGGCGTGGGCAAAGTCGCATTGGTGCTAATGATTTTCTCCAGCTCCGGTGATACCAGCTTTAGCATCTGCATATCCGGCGATGGCAGCACCGAAGGCATGGTGACCGATGCATTGTAGCGGGTTTTACGCGCCTTCCCGGGTGCAAGGTTTAGCTCGAGCGTTGCAGGCCGCTTCAACCCATTGCCGTTGCCCGTCGTCACACCGTTCGTGGTGGACGGTACGAACTGGGCATTATTGTCCTCGTAGAACGACTCCATCGTGTTGTTGTTGTTGGGGTGCTTACTGTTCAGCACGTTGTTTCGCATCTTGCTAACTGGATTCAGGCCTGCGTATCGGTTTATTGTAAGAAATATGCACTACTAATTGCACCGCCACGGAAGCAACTAAATGTATCTTCCCGTTTTGTTGTTTTAGGACGAAAAAAACGTCAAATGTCAAATTGCGTATGATAAACAACAACCTTCGCTTTTTTTGTTCTTTCCACGCACTGACACTTGTTCGGTTTTTATACACTCGCGCACGCACACATATTCACCAGTCTGCTGAAGTTGTATTACGAAAAAACGCGTGTTTTGAAGGTTAACGAGTGGCAGTCCTCCGTACTGTAAGTGCTTTGTAGCAGCTAAAACTGATATTTTATCTTCAGTCGCATTAGCAAACACAGCGACCGTCGGAAATCTATCACAACAAACACACACGGGAAGTGGAAATGACAGGCAATTTGAAGCACACACACAAATGTGAAACGGATACACTTTGCGGAATTTGTATTTGCTTTTTCGCCTAAGGTCACTTGGATGTTAATTTTCTTTTTAACGTTTACGCCCTAAGTTCTGAGCTGATAATTGTGTGCATTGTTCATATGCTTTCGAGTGCCTGCAAACGGACGTTTTATCTGCCTTGGTCTTAGCTTTGCTTTGTCGCGCACGCACACTTTCGCATATGTGTGCTCGAAACACACACACGCGCACGCACACACACACGTCACACTACGAAAGACCGCGCAATAATAATGAAAATGTCCCACTAGTGTGGACCGCGGAACAACAAAGTACACACCACTTTTCACGGCTTTTGTATGCGGAGACGCACACAACCAAACACGTGCACACACGCGCGACAAATGGGATTTCGCAATGCAAGGCGGCCTACGCCTAATATATTGCTACGTGTTCTACGACGGGGACGTCCACCCAAAAACGGGATGCAGTACGGGTACGGGTGTGGTGTTCACCGTGGTTTTTGTTAACTGTTCACGCCTTTACGCGACAATTTTCCATTCTCAATCGAACGACGACTTTACGCGTTTGAAGGCTTGACAACGAAAACTCACACAAGATTGCTTGGTTTGCACTGATCACAACAAAAAGCCCGGAGTAAAATGTTCTCGTGACGGAAAACGATCGCCCACTGGTGCACTGGTAGCACACCGCAGCAGCAGCACACACACGCGCCCATCCGGCTTGAAGGTAGATAAACGAATGAATCGGGAATGTAGAAAAATGAAGCCGACTTCAAAACCCCGTGCGTTTGAGCGGGTAGTTGTGTGCGGCCGTGTTTTTGCTTGGCAACATATGATTCATGGTGCTAAAAATAGCCACGGGAGACGTCATCGGTCGCCGCTCCGATTGGCTACCCGTGCTCGGGTTTGATGGTGTTGGGTCGGTGCTTTTGCGCGTGTATTTTGTATTGCGAACGTGTGGTTGATTTTTGCCCATCCAACCCCAACCCCAATAGGAGATGCCTTTTTTGGGGAGTTTCTTGTGGGGCTGTTTCGCCCGCCGGAATGCTTGAGCGACAGTTTGAAATCGCGCGACCGGGCCTGCTGCGTTTTCGGATGCGAAGCAATGCGTATGCAAGAGTTGAAAGCTGTTAAATCGCGTCCCCCTATACAGTGGTGAGCGCATTTTGGTGCATTGGAAGTTTCAAGATGAGGGAAGTAAATGATGTAATTTATTTGTATCGTTAGCCTATTGAATTGAATTGAATCAAATTGTGCAAACTTTGTGTTCGGGCAATTAGACATTATTTAATTTTTTATATCAACGAAACAAAATTCATAAACGACTTCAGTAAATTTAAATGATAAAAGAAGCTTTCCAGATAAGTTTGAATACAAAAAGAACATCAGAGAGTCATCAATCTGGAATGACATCAAATGCTGTAAATGTTCTCATAAAGAACATCCCTTCAAACGAGATTTTTTACTCAACGAGTAAATTTAAACGATTCAAAAATGTCCCTTTAAACGAACATTGGGGTTCTTTATTTTGTTGCTCGGCGCCAATGTTGCAGCAAAATCCTTGACCAATGTTGTAGCAAAATCATTCAATCCAGATATGGAATGTTCAGGAGCTGCTCAGACCAATACCACTAGAGCTAGAACCGCTGTACTTGTACTTGTACTTGTGACGTTGACAAATACTTCGTGATCGACAATTTAAAGCAACAACGTTAAAGAGTTTTTAACAGAGCAAATTAAAGAGCATCTTTTCCCAGAAAAAAGTTGTAGAATTTTTATTGCTGAAGAACGGCCTGGCCGTATTGACCGTATCTATTGGAGTATTTATTTAAAGTGAACATCACATTAGTTTGGAGACATTTTCTTTTCAGGGCACCTTATCCCAGGCGTACTCGGCCAATTTGTTAAGATGATTATGACAAGAAAAAAAAAATCTCCTGCACAAGATAGACACTTCAGACCAATATTTAATCTCTCGAAGACATTCCGAAGTTGTTGAAATCATTGGAGGTTGTCGAATTTTGATATGAAATAAATTATTTTACGTTCATACAAAATGTTCGCAAAAGAATCTCCTGTATAAAGCGTATCTTGTGTAGCGACTTGAACACTGGAACGTATTACACTCGTCACAAGAACCGTGACTGTATAGAAATAAAGTATGATCTCACAAACTATTGATAAACACAATTTTTAAACTAGCATCGCAAGTTGCGCAAATTAATTGTTTACTTTGAAAGAAATTTGTAAAAAAAAAATGTTAAGCCAAACTGTGCGATAAAATCTTTTTATGCACGTTTAGCATCGCTATTGTTTGAGTAAGAAAGACATCCTTCAGCCCCAATGTAATAGATATTATTTAATAAATATTACAACGCGTAAGCACCGTCTATTGACAAAGCTCGCACCGCACTGTACGGAATGAAATCAATGGAATGGTGGTGGGTGTATTGTACGACGTGGTTGCTAATGTTTACCATATACCCCCGTTTGTCGTTTGGCAAGCTTTTATTTAGCACGTATGCTTTCTGGCCAGCTTCGGTGGCGTACAATCCGGTTCCGAAAAGGAAAAGCACCGTAAGAATCCACTGTTTTTGGGCAGCTCATTCAAAAATTGCCGTTGTGTGCGTAGGGGGAACCACTTGCAATTGGTGACATGCGGTAAATTGTTGATAAAAACAACAATAATATTAATTATATGAGTCGACAGGTAAACGAGTTTCTGTGTGCATTTTTTTGTTTTGTTTTCCACAAATGTTACCCTGTTTTGGCACACAAAACGTGTAAGCAAAGCGAATGCAGAACAACCGAGCAGGAGTATGGGGTTTTTTGACCTTTGTGCCGCATTTTAGCGTCAATTAATTTGCATCTCGCAGTGTGGTATAGTTTCAGTACACATAATCTGTTGGAACATATAAGGATTAAAAAAAAACTAAGATTTTAAATGCACAATAGAAACAAATATAACTAAGGAAGTACGGAAATAACAAAGGTGTGGTAGTACGTTTGTCCTTTCTTTTGTTACGCACTGTGCGCTCTCAAAATTATTGAAAAAAAAGCTTATCATTAAACGCCGTAGCGCCACATGGTCGAGGTCTCGGATGATCGGATAACGGCCGAATTCCATGCGACATCAAGAAGAGAACGTGCAAGTCGGAAAGCCTTCCCCTACCTCGGTGTGCGCCAAGGACAAACGGGCCGTGTTCTACCTCTTTCCTGTCGAATCCTGCATGTTATTGCTCTTCTGCAAAGAACTGAAGTCGGAAGCGACAAAACAGGTTGTCGGGACACGAACGGGCATGCAGTGCGATGTGCAGTGGAAATGCGCATTCTAGCCGAGAATGCATTGGTGGTGTTGGTGGAGGTAGAACTAAAGGGCAGGCAACCGCGCCGAGGGGTAAGATAAGCAGGAACACGTTGCAACACGAACTCTGGTCGAGATCTTTTCTCCCAGAACGTGAACGCGATCGGTTCTGAGATCATTCTAGCCCCAGTCGATGGTTTGTTGCTATTTCCATCCTGCCTTCTCTATGTTGTGTCCCAGGCCGTACAGGCTGGGATTTTATTTATCTTCGACGAGTTTATCGGAAAGACAAAACATGCTAGCGACCAGTGCGCCAGAGCGAAGAGATGAAAAGAGACCGGACGACACAACTAACAACTTGTTGTGTTTGGGCTCTCGCCTACCATTCCGCGAGAGCGTCTTGCGAGCATTTTCAAGACGAAGCAACTCAAAAGAGGCAAATACAGGCCAATGCGCGTGATGAGTCATCGCACAATTATTTCCACGCAGTCTTGCCACGGCCATCCCATGCCCTTGGGCCGTCCGGTTCCGTCGTCTTTGGGTATTTCTTTTTCCTCCGTTCGGGTTTTTTTTTTCATTTTGGGTCCTTCGTCCGTTATTCGGGTACAGGATTGCGTACAAAGCGACGGACCATGGTTTGAACGTGATCTACAAACCGATTGTCATTATGGCATTATCCGTTAAAAAATATATTTTCATCAATAATTGAGGTTTCGCTTCAATCTCATCTTCAAATTTGTCTCTTTAGATTGTAGCATCGAAAAAAATAAATGAATTGGTGCTTTTGGAATAATCTGCTAAAGTGATATTAACAGAGCACACACACTTGAAGGCTCGTCATACTCGAGAATTGATCGCATAAAACACAAGCAATCACTGTTTCGTGGTTTTGTAGAAAAATATAAACTTTTTATTTGTTGTGTGGATAAAATCTGGCACACACTGTAGGTTGGTGGTGTCGTTTGCTGATTTATACTTGTTAAAAAATTAGTTGCACATTCTTGTTCACTTGTTAATGTTTTAAGAAAAAAAAACTATTAGTATTGTAAAAGTTGCTTTCTCAAATGTTTATATTGATTTATGTGAAATACTATCACAAGCAAGTAAATTCAAACGAAATCTCTTCCAATCCAACACATCTTCCACTTGCTGCCGCACGTGCCTTTTGGCGGGAAACGAAAGGCATTTCCTTGTCGAGAGCATTTTCCAACCCCTGCACACTTACGCGCCTTCCCACCTGTTCCGTCGTGTGTTTTCGGTTTTGGCAAATCGCGAGCGGCTGCCGTTCCGAGAATCATGAATGAGTCGCTGTGCACATCAAGGTGCGTGCGCGCGCGCACACACACCGGCTTGGGGAATTCCCACCGAGTTGGACCAGGTGGGATTGTATGCGGGATCCGAGATCGAGCTAGTGAATGGTCAAGGAAAAGATAGTGCTCAACCTGCTGGCAAGCACGCTGGTGCTTACGTTAATGCTGCGCACGGAACCGGATGAGATACGACGGTACGACGTCACCGATGCAAGTTTTTCCTTGGAACAGAGCGTGTGTGGGGATGGTTTGTTTCACTGTCGGTTATGTTACTGGTGAATACGAAGGGGTGTATAAATAAACTTGTTTTGTAGAGATTTGGTTTCGGGGAAAAGCATTTCAAATCTTATTTTGTTATAACAAACTAGTTTTAACCGAGCATGCCCGGATTAAGGTAAAAGGCAAGGATAAAATCCCCTTTGAATACTGTATATCATTCATCCCATATGCTGCTGACAATACAGCGAAGAGCCGTAATATTTCATTAATAAATAAATAAAATATTAACCTATTAAATAATATTATTAAATATTAACCCTATGGATAACCTTATGGACAGTAGTACAGGCAGTGCCCGAGATACGCGGTTCCGCTTATACGCAGATTCCGCCATACGCGGTTTTTGGTCATTTGGCAGCTGACACAAAATCTAAGCAAAAAGATGAAAAGTTGGTCGAAAATGTCTTTCCTTGTCGTATAAATCATTGGTTTTTAATTAATTGAACGTATTCTTTCAAAACGTCGTCCATTTTGCCGAATAAACTAAGTGCAGCGAAGGAAGGCAAATATTTAACTTTGAAGTATAAACAATTCTACTCCCGGATTCGACTTACGCGGAAATTCGAGTTATGTTACGCGGATTTTTCCCATGTTATAGCGGTCCACTATAACGGAGTCAGTGCAGGACTGACTATCCAGCACCGGGTAAATAAAGTCACAGAAAGCCAGAAATGTCATGCCTATAGACAAACCTCTTTAGGTTGTTGTGTCGAAAATAATCAAATAATTATAAGCATGACATAATTCTATTATTATCATCGGTCATTTCAAAATGATGTTTTCGTGTTACTAGGTAGATTTTATTTGTTACATTTAGATTTTATTGGAGGAAAACTCCCAACGTACCTGCCAGCGTACCTAGTGCCATGGTAAATGAAAGGTACGTTGTCAATCGTACCTGCGATGGCCGCTAGACGTAGATCAGGGGTCTCCAAACTTTTCAGACTGGATTACAGTATTGGACGAGTATTGCTGGAGTCAATCGTCTTTATTTAACTTGCTTTAACGTACAACGTAGTGTACTTATATAAAAAAAATCACCACTCCAACATTGATCCCAGAACTCCTCTGCGCCTGGCAGTGAAGAATGTTTGTATTAGTAACAAAGTAACATTAGATCTAGTAAAAAATCTTAGATCCATTCTGTCCAATTTCTCCATCGATTAAAAACGGTTGATAAGTTGTAAACTTGTAGTGTAATCGAAACTGCAACCACAAGAAATTATACACTTTTGGCACGTAAATGGACACACTTATCAACGATCTTTGCTTTCGTCTTAAGATCGCTCCACATTCAAGGATCTCTGATTCCTCGTAAGGGGTATCGATGCACATCGCTCGTGTAACTCGGATGGTATACGAACGTGTCGCATTTTTCTGTTGTTCATAGACGTCAAAAACTCCACCGTGAGGAAATTGGCATAGGCTCAATAATGTAGCTATGATCAACAGGACATCCCGGCACCGCAACATTTCTGATAAAAGCAGAAAAAATCGCTACCCACTTCTTTGTTAGGCAGGCTTTCAGCTAATGAGCTGATCTGTTTCAATGTTAGTATCCTTGACGCTACGACCAAATTAATCCTGTTGTAGGGTACGTCCTACTCCGGAGAGAGTTTTGAAGAAGTGGAAGAGGATGGAAAAGGTAAGAGGAGTGGTCGTTGTACACGCCGAACTGACCGCCCTGGAAAGAGAGGAAATAAGGATGGCCGTTGGACACGCCTAACTGATCGTCCTGGGAAGAAGGAAGGAGAAAAAGGGGTACGAGAGTGGTTGTTGGACACGCCGAACTATCCAAACCGCAGGAGGGAGGAAGGAGGAACCTAAAACAATAGCAAAGATATTTAAGTACACCGGGGAACGTGTATGAGTGTCTGTAAGTCGCTACCCGCCAAGGACTCCTTACAGATTCAAACACTAGGTGTTTAAAGGATGTAGAATTCAAATAAACTCAGTCTCCAAATCTTTGCTTATTCTCTTTATCTCTCTATTTTTTATTCAATTTGCATGGTCTACCCACTGACCATGGTGGTGCTTTAATAGCGATACATTACATGAAATTCTCTCATTTGTCGTTTTTGAACCCAACTAGCAATTCTTAATTTGAAACCTAGCAACTGTTTTCTTTTAAAGGTGTCGACGCTGACACCTAGATGGCGCAACTGTATTAATGAATACGAATCCTGAACATCGGTTTTTAAAAGATGACGATCTAAGTATAATTAGATTATTAATTATACTATTAGATAATTATTATAGAATTAGATAATTATTATAAGTGTTCCCCGTTACCCGTTGGTAAGAACTGTGCAGATAAGCACGTTTACAGCGACGCGAGTGTACCTCAATACCGGCTGGTAAGAAATGTGCTGGGTAGAACGTTTACACCCCGAACCCTTTCGACCTTGGTTCTCGTCTGATTAGTTTGACCTGCATCCTTAATTATTGTATCGCTCCAGCGCAGATACTTTCCCGATACAATGAGAGGAGGCGAACATCTAGCGATCAGTAGTACAACGCGGTATAAATCCATCGTACTGACAAACTTTAACAACCGTTGGAAAGGATACAACCGCATTTCTAGCGTGTGCCAACACTCTTATTTCTACTGCATAAACCAAACTATGTACAAAAAAACCATCTCGAAGAGCACAGGGGAAGTCCATAATCGGTGAACGAAATTGCTTGCTATCAGCAATTCAGTAATTCTATGAAATTCATAAGCACTGTGCCAAGGAACGTGGTTTGGATCTATTTTATTCTGTTTTATTTTGGAAAATTTGCAATTTTTGTACATAAAAACCAGTACAACCGATTAGAGTAGGCGTCTCCAAACTTTTCAGCCCGCGGGAGCATTGGTTGAAACTACGATAGCGTGCTAACACATCATCTTGCAGGTAATTTACAAAGGTTGCGCTCGAGATGACTTTTTTTCACTACTTCTAGTATTTAATGTTATTAACTATTATAGTAATTAATATTTGCACAGTTAAACAGTTTTATAACTTTATTAATTAGAAAACAACTTCTTAAAATTGTAACAATAGCGATAGCGTCGCGGGCCGTAGTTTGAAGACCCCTGACGTAGAGACATGGTTAAATGCATGCGACCAACCCTGCCATCGGTGTGCAATAATTTCCCACTAGATGGCGCTACCAAAAAAAAAAATACGCCATGTGAAAGCATCCGGTTCAAACATCTTTTGATAATTAATAGATAAAGCAAAACCATACATGTCACTTTGTAGCGAATTTTCTTTCTGTAATAAAGTGCATGGGAGAATTGTGTGTTTAAAGCACGAACCCTGCAATGGGTTTGAATCGGGAATGTAGTTTAATAAGTTTACCAACAGATGTCGCTACTACTAAAAAAGGCGCCATTCGAAAGCACACGGTCCCAGCTTCGTGTTTAAATGCATAAAATTTATAATTAATGGTAATTTGATAAGGAAATCCAGAACCGCTTCAAATTCTATGTCTAGTAATTATATACCCATAAATTGATTATGATTCTTCGGTGTGCAATATTACTTAAAACAATCATTATCTGATTTCTCCTGAAGGACACGACAACCCACTCCCATTTAAATCCACACTTCACAATTAAAAAGATTCCAGACACTCACGATTTGCGGGATTTTGATGCACCTTACACCTGTCTCAAGTGTCAACGTGTGAATGATTAGCATGAATAGGAATTTGTAAGGTAGAAAATGCAATGAGAGTGGACATATTTTTAGAAATAACTGTTCGCAGGTGTTGTGTGTCGTGGGGAGTAAAGCTGCCTCAGTTCCGGTACGGGTGAAGAGAAACTGGAAATGGCAAGCACTTGACTACATTATGTGCTACTCCAAATGCAGAAGTTTCCTCTGCAATTCCCACTCTTATGGTTGGGGCAATGGACAATAAACAAGGTACTTCACTCAGCTTCTGGTAACCGTTTGTCGGATACTTCAACCCGTCTCGGCATAATCTATATGCCTTCTAGTCAAAGCGTCTCCAACGGACCTCGGTCTGATCGAGATCCTTCGCCTTATCAACTAGAACAATGATTAACAGTGGCATTTTGATAAGACGTATATAAAAAGAACGTCCAACCGTATGGAGTGCATAATTCTTTCGCACGCCCTCTTTAGACGAGGACCAACAACTCGTTCACTAACGTCGGAAAGTCAATTGAAAACTTGAAATGAATACAGCGTCGGTGGTTCTGCTGGTGGTGGCTTCGATCGCCCTCGCCCGGGCAGCTCCGGGACTTCGTGTGGTCAACGGAGAAACGGCTACCCTCGGGCAGTTCCCGTACCAGGTGCGACTTACCTTGGACGTTGGCAATGGTCAGCGTGCCCTGTGCGGCGGTACTCTGCTGAACGAAGAGTGGGTCCTAACGGCAGGCCATTGCGTGCAGATCGCCAAATCCGTGGAAGTCCATCTCGGTGCAGTAGACTTCGACGACCAAACGAACGACGGACGGCAGGTGCTGGTGTCGACGGAGTTCTTCAAGCACGAAAGATACAACCCGCTGTTCGTGGCAAACGATGTGGCGTTGGTGAAGCTTCCGCAGAAGGTGGAGTTCAGTGAGCGTGTGCAGCCTGTGAAATTGCCGACCGGAAGCAGCGATTATGCCGGCGAAACTGTCGTGGTTAGCGGGTGGGGTCTGATGGAAAACGGAGGCCCAGTGGCACAGGAACTTCAGTACGCCACGCTGCAGGTCATCACGAACTCCGAGTGCCAGAAAACGTTCAGCCCGTTGGTGGTCCGTAAGACGACGCTGTGTGCCCGCGGTGATGAGAAGGAATCGCCCTGCAACGGTGACTCCGGTGGTCCGCTGGTGCTCGCCGAGGATAAGACGCTGGTCGGTGTGGTAAGCTTTGGCCATGCGTTGGGCTGTGAACGTGGCTTCCCAGCTGCTTTCGCTCGCGTCACTGCTTT
Organism: Anopheles marshallii; assembly: GCF_943734725.1. NCBI lineage: Eukaryota > Metazoa > Arthropoda > Insecta > Diptera > Culicidae > Anopheles > Anopheles marshallii. The sequence continues at coordinate 54,647,545 of NC_071327.1, forward strand.
CCGTGACTGGGTGAACAAGCATACCGGTGTGTAAAGTGATGTCCGACCAAGTCGAAAATGTAGCAAAAGAACAGAATAAAAAAATACGACCTAAAAATATGTAGAAAAAAGAATGATATTCAGTGAATCTAATTACGATTCATGGAATTTTAGACCGAAATGAATGGCTCCGAATCTGTATTATGAAGATTCAAGAACCTCCTTAACACCGAATTATGTGAGTTTCAAAGTTTTACGCACTGAAGTTCGGTTTTGCCGATATCCACGCATTTCAAACTATAATATTTACTGAAATTAATCAAATTTACCAAACTAGAACATTGGAATTTCTAATCGACTCATGACACGTAGCGCTCTTCACTGAATGATTCTTCTCAAAAGGTTCATTAAGTTCAATACTGAAGAAAAATTGAAAATGAAATGCATCTGTTTTATTCGTTTTCCATTCTGGGGCAACATATGTGTGTACACTTGTGGGGCCAACCAACGTGACGCAAACATGCGACATGTGCTGTATAACCCCACACACCTACACGCATTCGCTCGCCCACCGAAAGTTCGTCCCTTGCCCCGCAGGCTCGTTCGTGTTCCGGGCGTTGTTTGCGATCCAGCCCACAACAAGCGTATGTACACAGCGCACTTCGGAGCATCGACCACCGGGACGAAACACTTTCAAAGTAAGGCGACTTTTAATCAATTTTTAAAGGTAAAGTCAATTACTCTATATGTACAACATGATCAAACTTCGCAAGCCCACATGCTCTCATGCGAAGAGATATGGTATCCACATCTCGATGATTATTGCTGGCGATTCTAACGATTTCAGTTCAACTATCTGCAAACACGGTAAACTCTTACCCTTTCACTGTCTGTACATTGTCTGGCATTTGCACGTACAGTAACGCAATAACAAAACTCAACGCAACTCTGTGAGTGTACAGCATTTGTATGCTAATTTTGTTTCTCTTTTTTATCTTGAGGACTCTTTGCTTTCATTCTGCTTATGATGATAAATAGAAAGAAAGTCGAAAAAATGACCATTTGCTGTAAGCAGACTTCTCACACGCTTCAGAACACTTTTTTATCAAATGAATTTCCCCATTTCAACAGAAGAGTTTACTAACTTTTAGTGTTTAATGCTGTTGTCTCTGTTGTTGGTGTTGTTTCGTTTCTCTGTTATTACTTAGCGTGTTAATTTTGATTCTTTTATAAGCGAAAAATCACACAATTAGTACACGAATTCCTTTTCTTAAACAGAAACATTCCATAAAACAAAAACCGCGACAGCGAAACAATTGAGTTTGTATGTTTGTTTGTTGAATTAATGTTTCTTCCCTATTTTCCCTATAGCTATAATTTAAAACCAACAATTTTATACATAATTAATGAGCGGGCACACTTTCCACATGTTGCCAATCCCATTGTGACCGTTATACCTTACTTTCTCTAGGCCAACTGCCCAACGGGAACTGCTTGTGACCGCTTCACTGACGCCGTACGTTTAGAACATTAAATGCTTACGCTACGCTGCATGACATACGCTTGCATGTTGGTCAACATGTTTCTTTTCTGCGTGCTATTGCTGTTTCGTGTTGTTCCTTCGTTGCTGTTCCATTGCACCAAACACTACACGTTCACGAGGTAGATGAAGATGCTACAAAAGCGATTCGTTTCCGTAAACATTACCCGCCGCCCTTGTCCAAGAGCGGCTGACAGAATATTACCGACAGAAAAGTGGCACTGTGTGGTGATGTGATTTATGCTTTCGACTGTAAAATTAAACTGTTCGCTGCAGAGATTCGATGGATCTTTCCGAACTGAAAAGCAAAACAAAGTGGATTACGCTTGTTGTGTAGTGTACTAATGGCTGCGTAGAACAATAGCAGAAATCAAACACATCTAAATGTTACGTTAAATAGAGAGAAAGAGATTGTGCCAACTAATGAAGAACCAAATTGGGACAAGCTGGCATAAAAAAACTGCAGCCTCTATATTAAATTCCAGTTGCTTCCATTCCGCAAGCAGCAAAACCGTAAGCGTATACGATCGAAACGAACCAAAAGCGTATACGATCGAGCAGTCGTAGTTCATCTTCAGGTATAGAAAGTAATTCTCCCCCTACCACTACATGGGGCCTTGTTTTCCCCCGTGCTCTAAAATTAAACAATTCGCAACAATCTCGAACACGGGCTTTAACATTTAACGGAAGGTCCCTAAGGTAGTGTTTATGTCAAGGAAGCGCCATACGTCACGGAGCAGCGGTGACGCTTTGCAGAGTGTTACTCAGTCCCGGATCTGCAGCAGGTTCTTCTACAGGATCTCGACCAACCCGCTCGTTGTTGCCGTCCCGCTCGATCCCTGCTGCTGCTGCTTAAGCGTTTGCACCTCTTTCTCCAGTTTTTCCACCCTGGCCCGGTAATCCTCGTTCTGCTGCTGCGACAGTTCGAACTGTTTCCGCAGATCCTCGATGAGCTTTTTCAGCTCGACCTGTTGTCGTTCGAGCAATTCCACCACCAGGTTTGACGCCGGCCCGCTTCCGGATTTCGAGGAGGAGGATGAGGAGGAGATAGACTTGGTGGAGGCGGTCGTATGATGATTGCCTATCGTGGTAACACGATGATACACGGCGCCTACCCGAGGCGCCGGCGACGATTCGACCGACACGACCGTATCCTGGGGCAGTTTGGTGGGTAGTGACGAAATTATCTCCATACCGGCAGCGGTCCGAATCCGTTTTACACCATCCACCGACGTTATGATGTGCCGATTGTGGCCACTGGACAGTCCATTCGATATGCCACTGCTGTTACTACTACTACCACTAACTTTCGCCTGTACAAGGTCACTGACGGACTTACCGGCAGCCGTCACCATCGGAAACCGTTGACCCGATTTCGTCATAACGATTTTGCTGATCGGTTTCGTGCCCATGCTACCACCGGACGATGGTATGACATGTGACCGACCACCGATAGGAACTCTGGAAAAGGCGGGGAAAAAATAAACGTGAGTTTTTTTGTTAAATAATACGTTAATTGGGCATTTGAATTTCATACCTCACAGGTGCCGACCCAACCGCTTTCTTGTATTCCGACGAGGACACACGCTTAATGCCTCCGACCTCACCGCCACAGATTTGTTTAAACTCTTCCGGCGATAGAATTTTGATCACTTTATTCGTTTTTATCGTTGGTGTGGCACCCGTGCTAGTGTGATGCACGTGATGCAGGTGTGAATGGTGCAGGTGCGATGAGGAGGGTTGTTTTTTGATGATTTTGATTGTCTTAGTTTTCGAGTGCGTGATGTTCGTACCGTGGATGGATGATGCCGTGTGGAAGGTTTGCTTTTGTAAATGGTGCGGTTGCTGTTGTTGCTGCTGTTGAGTGTGAAGGTTTCTCGTTTCCTTGAGTGCGTATTTCCCCGCTTCCGAAAGTACAATTTTCCTACCGCTCTTGATAGCGGACGTTATCACGCTGCCACCTTCGTCCGTCGGCATAAAGGCGATACCGTGCTCCTTGAGCATTTGCAGCGTGGACGAGTCTAGATTTTTCGGATCCGTCTCCGTACTCTGCTCCAGATTCGTTATGGCATCGCTCAGACTGTCCTCCTTCTCGATGAGCATGTCCGTATCGTTGAGCGGGTGGTGGTCGGAGTGCTCCGACAGATTGGCATTACTATCGTTACTCAGTTCCATCGTAATATTATCCTCTATCTCGTCGTTCTCGCTCGCCATTGCGCTTTGACCTTCCGCATGACGTTCTTTGTGTTGCTGCAGCTCATGCATTAGACTATCCGTTGCCTCCTTTATCTGCAATTGATTGAAATAAGTTCATTAACATTGCATTATTTATTCATTTCTGTCCATCGGACTTATGTCTCATTCAACATTTTACAACCTGTCTTTTTGGTGCTTTTTTCCTGTGAATGTGAATGGAAAAAATGGTGCTTTTTTCCTGTCTCAAGCACATTGGGTCACTAACATCTTTGACATGCTATGTAATAAATACTGACATTAGACTGTTTAAGTTTATATTACACAAAACAAGCTCAAGAAAGGCAAGCTTATGGTCAAGTAAACTTCCAAGGCAATCAATGGTTGTCCGAAGCAACCGAACCTAACGATACTGTATTTATCGACGTATACAGTTACAAGTTTATACAAACACAATCTAGAAAAAGTGAATTTGATATCCTGATGTAGTCACTACTAATACTATTCACACTAACGTCTTCATATCGTCGGCTTTCATACGCAATAATTATATCAGGAATATAATGACGGATTGATATTTGAACAGTGGCAGATCGAACAGTGGGCGGAGAAGGCGGCCGCCTAGGATCTCGCCGTGAAGGGGGCCCCGAAAAAAGCTGTTTATTAGGAAAAATGTGTGCTGTTTATTAGGGAAAAAAGTGTCCGTACAAGTCCTCCAAGGATGGAAGGAAAAAAGTGTCCGTACAAGGGGATTGATCCGCCACTGCATTAGAGGCCGATAAAATGCATATAACCCGGGTGTCTATAGACATTGAACATTGGGCAAGAACTGTCAAATCGTATGGGAAATATGTTCGATGAACAAACACTTTCCATACAATTTGACAAATTTTGCTTTGACTGGTGATATCTTTGCCGCAACCGCATCTGTCGTATATCTTTGTTGCTTGACTGTATTAACGTTCATGCCAGAAGTTCTCATTTTCCGTCCGGCGATATCAAAACAAGTTTGATATGAGCCGCATCCGGCCGATGCGGATGCGGCAGAGCTGTGACCAGTCCTTAAAGGGCATCGGTACAGTATGTAAAAAGATTATCATATTCTATTAACACTATTTCTCGAAAAATCAATTATGTGGACAAAAATTGAGTCACACACTATGCAACTATTAAGTGTGTTGTTGCCTGAAGAATTATTATACTATACATACCCCTACTTGTTCGCTGCTTGCGGCACGTAACTCGTTCGCTAGCTTCAGTATCCGCACCAGCTCCATCTGTTTTGTGGTTTTGGCAAGCAGTATTGGTGACTTGTCAAACTTGGACAGCGCATTCGGATCTGCACCGTGCTGTAGTAACATTTCCACTACCTTGTCGTGGCGTTTTTCAACTGCCCAGTGCAGTGGAGTCATTTTAAGCTACAAAAAACACCAATATTAACTAGTAATCTAATGAACCATTTGATTCTTCACTTACCAAATCCTTTGCATCCACTTCACATTTGTTGCTTAGCAACAGTTCCACGATCTCGATGTTACCATGGTAGGCGGCCATATGCAGGGGCGTTCGCTCGACCTTGGTTTTTGAATCCTTACTTATGCCGGCCCTTAGTAATGCCCTGCATGTTTCGATGTGGTTGTATCGTGACGCTAAATGCAGTGGTGTCGTGCCGAGCTGGTGAAATAGTGAAAATAAAGTTTTCAATAACAGCTGAAGCGTATGCAGCTGTGGTCATCTTGTATGTCTCACCCAGTCTGCAGTAAAAGGTGCGCCACGGCCCATCAAATCGAGCACTTTCGGTGTGTTTCCTGTGCGGGCTGCCTGCAGCAAAGCCTTCCCGAGGTCCGTTATCACCGATTGATATTTCTAAAATGAAGATTAATTCGCAACGTCATTAGGGGGATTCGGCCAGACCGGCTATGTAACTCATGCAAACCACAACTTACATTGCTGCCGATGCTGCCCGTAAACTTCTCCATCGATTCTTCCGAATCATTGCTGGTTATCATATCCACGCCAAGATTGTCAAAAATCTTCTCCGTGAACATGATCTTTCGGTCGCGTACGTTTGCGATCCGCTTTCACTATCCGTGCGTTCCTCGTTCAATGGTGCGCTTCGCTCAACGGCCGGAGCTGAGTGCGTCGGAAAGAAACTGAAGTAACCTGCAAATGCAAATGCGGATGAAACGATTCAAACGTTGCGCGTTTTCGTACGCTCACTGCACCAAAAGAACGTAACGGAAGCAGAAAGCAGAAAATCCAGTTTTCCAGCAGTCCAGCCTTCCAACACCCTTCCCTACGGTGGGAGTGCTGTTGCCCTTTTGTGCTACCGAGCGAACCTTTCACCCGAGAACCGGAGCAACTTCCGTGTACGTTTTTCTCCCCCCAGCTATGCTTATGATATTCACGATTCACCGGAATTTGCACGGGCACTTTGCGGTGCATTCCATCCTACCAACCAGCACAGCTGTGGTGATTGCTACGTGAAGGTATTTCATGCTCGAATTGGTTCCAGCGTCCACAACTCCGGACGTGGAGCGGAAGTGAAAATGAAACGAAATTCTACACAGCTGCCAGTTGATTCCGGCGCAAACCTCCACGGATTTGGAATGGTCCGGGTTTCATCTGGCTGGCAAAAACAATATAAGGGCAAAAAGAACGTTTTGTTTACCACTAAGAAAAAGAATTTCCACAGTCGGCACAGTTTTGGCGTACATTGAAGGTTCTATTTTGTATTCAATATTTTGACAGCAAGTTGTTCGCGTTGGTGTTTGAAGTTTTTATCCGTGCGATCGAGGTGCACGGTGGGTTAGCGAGCGGTGATGCCATTTTGGCAGCATTTGTTTTAAGAACCATCATACTTTAGTAAAATTCGCACATACCTTACTAAAATATTTTGCTTATTGAGTTGAAATTTTTGTGCACAATTACGTGCACAGATTGTTGCATACTAAAAGTTTGGGTATTTATAAACAAATAATAATTTGAAAAGGCCTTTTCAAAACTCGCCCACGGAACGCCCAATGTGCACACGGTGTGCTGTCAAACAGTGGCTGTCAGGTTGCGTGTCAAGGTGGGCCTGGAGAAAAATTAAATCAAAGAAATTGTGCCAACATGTCGAACCGGTCGGTCGTCGGAATAACGGGAGTACTGCTTTTCACGCTGCTTATCAGCACCGCATCGGTGGCTGTTGCGGAACCCGGCGAAACACTGGTGCTGCTGGACAATCTGGCCATCCGGGAAACCCATTCCATCTTCTTCAAATCGCTCCAGGAACGTGGCTACAAGCTTACCTTCAAGCTAGCGGATGACGCCGGGCTTGTGCTGTCAAAGTATGGTGAATTTTTGTACCAGCATCTCATCCTGTTCGCTCCATCGGTGGAAGAGTTTGGTGGATCGTTGAGCGTGGAAGCAATCACGGAGTTCGTGGACAATGGAGGAAACGTGCTGGTGGCCGGTAGCACCACGTCGGGTGACCCGCTGCGCGAGCTTGCCTCCGAGTGTGGGTTTGAGGTGGACGAGGAGAAGGCGGCTGTTATCGATCATCTGAACTATGACGTGTCCGATGCCGGCGACCACACGACGATCGTAGCTTCGCCGGATAATCTTATCGATTCGAGCATTATTGTTGGTAGTCGTGCATCGGTGGCACCCTTGCTGTACCGTGGAACCGGACTATTGGCTGATCGTGAAAACCCGCTCGTGCTGCAACTGCTGACGGCGGACAGTTCCGCCTACAGTTACGTGCCGGATGCACCCATCAAAGAGTACCCGCATGCTGTTGGCAAGGGAACACTTCTAATTGCGGCTCTGCAGGCACGCAACAATGCGCGTGTTGTGTTTTCCGGCTCGCTGTTCTTCTTCTCCGACGAAGCGTTCCTGTCGCCGGTACAGCGTGCTCAGTCCGGTAGCAAGCATTTCGCCCGTTCCGGCAATCAGGAAGTCGCGATGGCCATCAGCAAGTGGGTGTTTGGCGAGAACGGTGTGATCCGGGCCCGGTCGGTCAGTCATCACAAAGAAGGTGAATCGCAACCACCGTCCGCGTACACCGTGACCGATCCGGTGGTTTACACCATCGAGATCGAAACGCGTGCCAGCGATGGTAAATGGAAGGCGTTCGAAGCATCCGACGTGCAGCTGGAATTCGTACGGATTGATCCGTTCGTGCGCACGACGCTCGTACCGGTGGGTGGTGGTCGTTACGAGGCCCGTTTCCACATCCCGGACGTGTACGGTGTGTACCAGTTCAAGGTGAACTACGATCGGATCGGTTACACGCACCTGTACTCAACGACGCAGGTGTCAGTGCGTCCGCTAACGCACACCCAATACGAGCGTTTCATCCCAAGCGCTTATCCGTACTATGCGAGCGCTTTCTCAATGGTGGTCGGTATGTTCCTGTTCTCGTTCCTGTTCCTTCACTTCAAGGACGATGGAAGTAAACCATCGTCCCGTCCAGCTGCTGCAAACGAAAAGAAAGCACAGTAGGCGTAGTGTAGCACCAACTGCACAAAAGGTCGAATAATAAAAACGAACAAATAACAATAATACACCAGAATCTCACAGTGTAAGTTTGTATGTTTTATTTTCTTTTGTTTTTTGTTTTCATTGCATTTTAATTCCTTTATTAGATTCCTTTCTGATTCCGTCCCGCGAAATGGGGCAAACTTTCCGTAAGGGGGATTTTGTTTTACTTAATTATGTTTTAGTTAATGAGTGTGTGTTTCCTTTTTAGGGCGATCGAAACCAAATACCCAACCGGTTCTTAACGCAGTAGGAGAATTTATGTTACCTCTCGAAGAAAAAAAAAACCTAAAGTGATGGTATGGCCAACTAGGATCGCTTATGGTTTATGCTACAAACGAATGCACTTTTCTTACGTGTGTTTGTGCGTTTCTGTAGAATCCTAACGCACTTTTCTAAAACAAGCTGTCGAGATCGATCGTAATGGATTTTTGTTTACTAACACAACACATGTTTTACTTCTTCAAACGAATGCTTCTCATGGGATGCATTATTTCCGTACACCGACAAACACTGTTCGATATGTTCCGTTCCAAACAACAACTTTAGTTTTGTTTTGTTTGTGCTGCAGTTTCGGTAAAATGTTGGTGCAATGTTGTAACTGTAAATGTTATATTCATTTTATTTTGCATTTTTCCCTTGAGAGGTCAACTCAAAAATTATTTACATGTGTGTTGCTTTCGCTTACCTTCAACACAAATAGAGGGCCAGAAACGTTCCAATTAATTAAGGAAAGTTGTGTTGTTTTCTTAAGAACACGATTCGTTTGTGTTGTCACGCTTTGGTATGTGGTCGAAAAATTCGAAAAAAAAAACATAAAAAAACAGACAGTGTAAAACAGAGGTGTTACATGATCTTTGTATGGGCACCGATTAAAGGTTATTATTTAGTTTTTTTTATATCGTATTCGATTTATGTGCTTCCCCACCCCAAAGCATCCGATCTCCGATCTCTTACACCCCCCGAGATGAGGGTGTTCGAGCTTGTTTTTTAAAAGTACGGACAATAATAAGATGTGTTACGCGTGTACGGTTTGTGTAACAGTGTCACGAACTTTATTCGCTCCCAAATGAGCTCCTTTTTCCCAATAAGTAGTACCCAAACCGACCATTTCCTAAAAGGTGTAGAGTATTTGCTTCGTCCGCAAAAATCTTAATGTATACCGATTTAATTATGTGTTCCGTGTTCCTAACTTGCCCTTCTTCGTTCTTCATTTCAAACAACACACAACGGGTTAAGCGTAGCACTTCTCTACGTAAGTTTTGTTTTTTTCCAAATACGCTAAATATATTCCTGTATCAGGGACTACAAAGAACTGAAGGGCGAGAATGGAGAGTACATTCTCCAGGTTAAACTTGTGTTTTGCTCGTATTGTTCCTTCGAATGTACGCTTTTAATAATTGTTTTGTTAAATGTTTTTTAAATAACCCTGTAATGTGTGTAGGTGAGCTTTGCCTTAAAGCATATTTAGTAATAGTAAGAGAGCATTTACCTTCCCTTCTTTCTGTTTTTGCTCGCATTTGGTTAAAGTCTTGTTTTTGTTCGAACGACCAATCTTTTCGTAAACCGAGTGTGGAAGCGCAAATGGTTGTGAGTAGAAAAGAACATCAACATTGGCATAACATTGGAAATAGTGAACAACGACGGCCAGGGGAATTGGTAAACGTAAAGCCGGTAACGACTAATTCTATGATTATACGAAGCACTATAACGCCACTGTTCGACTCTATTTTCTGCCAGCAGACTACACGCTTTCGTTCTACAGAGGGAACGAAAAACGAACTGAAACTTCCACACATTATCTGTTGGTTCATTTCACTTGCTCTCTATTGCAATTGCATTATTGCCATGTTTCACAGTACCAGCTCTGTGGCTTAGTATTAGCTTTCCTTGCTGTTTCGCTCCAGCTACCTATTCGTCGTAGGTTAAAAATCATGACACAAAACGTCCTTTAAGCGCGTGTAATTATTACCTTTCCATTCACTCATTCACGTCTCTCTCGCCTGCCCGATGGAAATGGTTTTGATTGCTTGTTTGTAGTTGTCTATTTTTCGGTTCTGTTAAAATAGGGTTCCACATGTGTACATGAGCACTAGGTAACGCAAACAAAAAATAAAACAGTGAGCAAAAGACCCTTCTACAATAACTTACAAGTTAACGTTGAAACCTGCTGGTTAGATTGATAAAAACATATATAAACAAAACTAGCTCTCCCCAGTACGATCGGCGCTATATTGGAACAAGTTTCGAGCACGATCTCGACCTATAATTCGCCCATGCCAATAATACTTTTTATCGCACAATTACAACCAACGCAAACAATTGACGACATTTACCTGGTGGTTTTTGTTAAATAAAACACCGGTTCCAAAGCATTTTCACTCGCTTTTGTTTCACTTCTTGCGTTCTATTGTTGAAAACACTTTTGTGTGTACGTGTTTATGTGTAAGTTTCCGTTTTTGTCTATTCTCAATTGAACACTGTTTTTCCTCTTCATTTTTTTTTCCCTTTTTTAAAAGTTTACGGGGAAATCTTTTACGTTTTTTATTCTTTGGCTCGAATGGCAGCAGTGGAAATGTTGCGAAGGATACACTTCTTTTTAAATTACTTTTTGTCAAGTTTTGCTGCAAATTTTACAAACATTTTGTTTTTTTTTTGTTTTCGTTTATTTCGTTTTGTTTTCGGTAAGGAAAAAAAAATGGAAAGTTTTGCGATTCGAAATAAGAGTACGGAGTTACTCTAGTTAAACCAATTCTAATTACTGTTGTTGTATTGCATTCATTGTGCAAACCCCTCTAGCTCTCTGTGTTTGTGTCCTTTTGTTTGTGGTTGTTTGGTGGTGATGGGTGGCTTGATTTGTTGGGCAAAACAATGCTTTTACTTTTGGAGAAGGAAGGAGTAGTAAAGGATTGCTTTAGAACAACAGCTCATCTTTGTCATCATCTGGAACAAGAAGAAAATTGAGCAAAGGATGAGCGATGAGGATGTGGCATTATATAAGTATAGATAAAAACCACTTCTCTAATAACAACTACTACACGTGTATTAATGAACGAGGGTACAAATGGAGATACACGTGTACACGGAGTATGAATGCAGCAAAAGATAACATTACCGAAAAGAAAGTAAAACAATAGAAGAAAAACAGAAACAGATACTTAAGAAACACATAAAATGAAATTATCAAAGGAACAACAAAAGAAAACAAAATTGTAAACATAATAAGGTTTTTTTTATTGGTTTCGTTTCTTCTTGCTCGGTTTTTCGCTACCTAAAACCAAATCATTTCCTATATATCATCTTAGCCAATAAGTTTAAAAGCGAATGTACAAATAAAAGAAAGATTAATAAACGTGTGTATCTTTCCGCGTCGCAGAGCCGAAAACAATAATTTAATACCGATCATGAAAATACGGCTATAGTATACAATGGTAAAATTTAAACTTCTTTAAAGAAATCGAAACAAAGCACGATCAGTTCCTCCATTTTCTCTTTTCTCTTTTTCTATACAAACTAACCACCCTTTAGACTGCCCTCTATACAGATTTTGCCACATATCGCAAAATAAGTGTAATATTTCATAGTATAAGTAAGGCTTAGCTACTACTGCTGCTACCGCTACTGTACTACTACACATATACTAATTTAGTTCGTAGTTCGTGTTTCCCTGGCTTTTTCCGTATTTTTTTTCTAAAGGTAAACATTTGGCATGTACACAAAGCAAAATTTGTTGTGTCTGTAGAGTGGTTTCGTACCAAATAAGAGTTAAACGTAAGAGCCACGACAGCTGCCTACTACTAAAAAGCCACTTAAGCGCGCGAGAGAGATAGAGAGATAAATATGCGTATGAAATGATGCAAATGTAAAAAAAAAAAAACAGAGGTCCTTGTCCTCTTTTGGGGAGACAAAATGGCGAGCAGCTCCTATTGCAGGAAATCTCTGTATTTGCGATCGTAAATATGAACCGGAGGCGCGAGATAGAAGACCGGTGTAACATATTTGGTGCCATGAGATGATAACGTAGTGGTGGTGAGATTACGCAGTGATGATGGTGGTGATGGCGAAGGAATGATTACTATGTGGTGCGATGACTGATCACTGGAACGGACCGGTTTCGAGAGCACATTCGCCTTGCGGTATGTATGTGTGTGGAAGGAGTTTACTAAAGCAGGGTACTCTCGTACCCTCAGGAGGAAGCTGCCGTCGTAGTATTGGTGGCGGCGGTGATCGAGATGGGTTGAGGTTGAGATGATTCTACCACTGCCAATGCCGCCACCGTAGACGATGGGGCGGATTGGTCAGCTTTCGAAGGTTTACCTTTGCCACCGGAACCGGACAGAGCGGTCCCACTGCTGGACAGCGTTGTGCCGGTACCGAGCGTTGAAAGTGTGCGCTGGTGCGGGAACCCGCTGGTCACCAGACTGCTCTGGGATGAGCTGTCCGAGTGGAGGTTGTTGTTATTGCTGATCGAGGCCAGTGACATCGCCATCGGATGATGCGTGGGGCTTTGCGACGGTGTACTGTTGGTGCTTTTGGCTTTGCGGAACCAATTGCCCAACTTGCGGCGCCCGAGCGAGTTGGAACCATAGTCCGAACCAGCCAGTACTTGCTGTTGTTGCTGCAAGGATGCCGTCTCCTTGGGCATTTTTCGAGACTTTTTCGGTAGTGTGTTACCACCGACGGCACCTGGCCCACTGGTGGATGCTGCCAACGGTGGCATCATGGTTGTCGTGGATTGTTTACTGTGAGATTCTTTCGCGTACTGCGAACCGGCCGACAAGGACGAAATGGTACTCGCCACCGATGGACGGAATCCGCCACTACCGGAATCGACCAGATCGTACAGATTCTGATCACCACCACCGTTCTCCGTCTCCTTGCTATCGTCCACGTACGGGAAGTATTCCCGATCGGAAAGGTTATCATCGTCGAAACAGGACGCTGCGCCACCGTCCAGCTCGGACACGAACAAACTCTCACCACAAAACTGCCGCTCCGATGAGAGTGTGTTAAGGAAGCGCAGTTTGCTGCTACTGCTCCGGAAGCAAAAATCGAACCACTTGTTGCGCGTGTCACAGTACAGCCGGAGAGCGTTTTTAAGCGTTACGCCAAACATTTTACCATCCGGGAGGTTCAGGATACGGCAGTTATCGAGAAAGATGCGCCCCTTGTAGATGTAGTTGGTGCGCTTGAGCAGATCCTTCTTGCAGTAGATGAGCTGCCGATCGAACAGGAACAGTGTGTACGTGTTGTTCCACAGGTTCGGTGACATCCGGATGGCGTCGGTTTGCAGAAACAGCCGTGTGCTGTGCACGTTGATCGACGGACCTTGGAAGTTTTCGAACCGTGCCTGGACGCGGGACAGATACTCGCTGTGCCGTTTGCCTGCGGAACCGGAACCGTTAAAGGTGTAGAAGAAGAGGGAAAGCAAACATAAGAAAGAGAAAGAAAACAAAATCGCAAAACAATGTACATCACTACAAAACGAAGAAGCACACACACTGAATGGGAGCAAGAGACATCGCACATACATATCGCTACAGTATATATGGGCATAGTAACCATTGGGAAAACAAATCATAGCAAGCACATCGTTCTATACAGAGTTGCCGTATTCGCGTTCAGGGTGCACTAAAGGACACAATGGGTAAACGCCAGCGGCAAGCGAAAGATTCGACAGATGAAGATAGCGCAAACGAAACTGGCCCGTCTACATCACAAGGATATCGCCATAAAAATGGAGGTGTGAAAAAAGCGAAACTAGGCAATGGTGTGATGCCACAACGACGCAACGATGTAGAATCCACCGACAAGAAACCGGCAAGGTACATCCCAATTTCTACCCGGTACAAACGTACGAAATTCACCACCATCACAAAAATAAGCCGATCGGCGGACGGGCGGAACGATAAAATTGAAACGGAAAGTGTACGGGAAAGTGCATCCAGAGTCTACCATCACTGAGAAGCGGACGACAAATTCTATAAAACATTCTAACAGGAAAGCATGCATTCAATCGTATCTCAACAGTTTCGAACATAAAATTCTAGTTCCATTGCCGTTCCGGTTTGCCGATACTCACCTTCATTTACCATTTCCGTAACGCGTCGCATCGCCGACAGTGCCATCTCGAACACCTCCCGGCAGTCCATCGTTTCCAGCTCGGATTTGGTACACTTGCGCAGGTTAAGCGTCGGCAGCAGCTCCTTGCGGGTGAGCGAGTGTTTGACTAGTTCGCTTAGATGTAGCGGGTAACGACATATCCGTTGTATCGGCGCTAGCAGATGTGCCGACAGTGGTAACTCCGGTAAATTTTCCGCCATTCGACAGCTGTGTAAATGGATGCAGAGACGATTTCGGTCAAAAGGAATGTTACAATGGCATAAATAAATTACAAGCAACACTTACTTTTCCAGTATTTGATTCGCTTCCTTATTGTTGGTGTAATTCTCCAGCTCCATTAGCGCACGTGGGTACGAGTTGCAGTAGGAAGAGTACACCATAAACGCAGATTGCTGTTGGAAGAAACATTTACATTAGTACCCTTCCAGAGTAATGCCATCCAAGCATGCACCGTACGGCGGATACTTACATACTCCAGGAACACTTCACCGATCCGATTGTTTGGCACTGCGACGCGTAACGCGTCTAGAAAGGTTTGCTGGAATCGCCAGATCTTTTCCAGGTTGGAAAATATTAAATTCACACTTTCCACCGAAAAGACGTCTTCCCGCTCGCGCAGTGGTTTGATGAAGCTGAAGCAGGAAAAGATATGAGAAAAATGCGTTCAGGGTTAGTGTTGAGTTGGAAGACGATTTGGATTAAAGATCTAATTTTTCTAAAGACTTTGTACTAAAGTGTCGTTCGCACAGCTCTCGAATCTTTATTATGGGACTCCAACATCAAGGTCCTGATTGGCGTTTTAAAAGCTCTATCAGAACGCTTTTTGTGAGATCACCCACGATGAGAGATAGAGTTGCTCAAATGCCTTCTCAAAACTAGACAATCATTTCCTACACAAGTTTCGACCTTAACTCCATTATTAAGATCATAGATATTCATCAACTGTGACTGATAAAATATAAATATTAATATTTACCCTAAACACAGCGAATTGAGCAACTTCACGAAGTTAATTTCCGTCTCCAGCAGCTCCTTGATGATGTTCTCCTTCGTTAAGTCATGACTAGCGGTACCACCGTCCTCCGGCAGTCCTGCGGAAGCCGCCGACGACGACGCATCGCTCGCTACCGACAGTCCACCCATCAGTCGGGTACTATCACAGTTGCTACCTTCGATCAGCGTGGAAGCACTGCTGCCACCATCATCATCCTCACACGCGCCATGATGTTTGCCCGCCTCGCTGTTGCTGATGATAAGGATCTGCTTCGGTTTGGCGTACGTCGGCACTATCTTCACAAAGTCCTTCGGGAACCATCCACAACCGACCGTTTTCCGGTCAGCATCACCGCCAGTCGCCGCCGTCGATACGATGGCGTCCGATTTTAGTCGACCCCACCACCATGGTCCTGAATCACGCTTTAAAACCTCCACGAGGGCACCCTTCTCGAGACCAAGCTCTTGGGGACCACCGGGACGGAAGGAAAACAATACCTCGGCAAAGGCGGGCTCCACGAGGAGTTCGTCTTCGACCGCTACCGCTTCATCTTCGTCCGGATGGGAAGATATGCTCTCGCTATCGCTCAGATCTAGTTCGGTCGGTATCGTGGTGGAGGTGCGTGTATGTTGTCTTCGACGTCGGCGCCTTCCGTCCACCTCACAATCACCGCCCGGTGCAACGATACAGTCCAACCCGGACGGTTGACTAAGCGATTTGCCACTGAGCCGTGATATGTTGGTGACGTTTTCTTTGTCCTTGCCCTTGAGCGATAGTTTGTGCTTGAGAATGGATGAGCTGGTGGTGCTGTTGGTCGTGGTGGTGGACACTTTAGCTGAGTTGGCCCTCCGTACCGGTACGCCAGCGACGTACATTGTGTGTGGTGGGGGTGGTATCTCCTGAAAAAAAGGACACAATCGATTAGACATCACATACATTGGTTTACTGCATCAATCATCTACTGATCGGCTACTTACTCCATTGCGTACACCGTCCGGCACTCCTTCCGGGTGGTGTTCGAGCGGGTGAGACTGCTGCAGTAGCAGATGCTGATCCGCATCATTGTCAAGCTCGACCTGGATGCCCGAATCGCCGCTGTTACATTTGTCCCGCCGGTGGGACTTGGTCTTGCGGCGCTCCTTGCTCGATCGCCAGATCAGTGGACCGAATCGGTGGTGGTGATGCGTTTGCTGCTGCTGCTTGTCGTCCACACTCATCGTCGCTCCGTTGTGCTGCTCCGGTGTGGCAAGGGTCACCGGTTGAGTGGGCGCTTTCGAGGTTTTAAAATGGGAGAACGTTTTGCGGAACTTCTGCAGTACGCTTTCCGAAACTGAAAGTGGAAGAAAGCTACAGTTATTTAACTTTGAAGATTGGTGAATCTCTATGGATTCTTGATTCTTTGGGAATTCTTGGATATTTACAGATTTATGTATCTTTAAGGATTAATGAATTTTTGAGAATTCAAGGATTTTTTAAGATTCTTGGATCTTTAGGGATTAATGAATTTTAAGCAATTTGTGGATCTTTGCGCATTCATGAATATGTTGAGAATCGACTCGTGGTTTGAATCACTCATCACCGAAGATTGAAATGAACGAATGTTCTCGTTAAGCACAATGCTAGTACGAACCTTGCACTGGATGATGGGTGGACACTTTGGTTTGGGCAGTCTTCTGATGCGGAGATGATGATGATGGATGCTGATGTACATTCGAGGTGGGACTGAGTTGGGCATTGGCACCGACCGTACCTAGGTGGGGATTCCTTGCATCCTGATTGTTTCGACCAGCCGGTGCCGCTTCGATCGGTGCCTCCGAAATCGATGGACTAGAAACGGCTCTTAGCTGAAGGGGCTGCATGGGAAGAGAGAAGGAAGGCGATAAATTATAAAGCAAATCAAAACAAAGCTCTTACTTAGGTACGCGCCAGCTTATGAGTCACCGGTTGGCTTTCCGTTTGATTGGCCAATCGGTTTAAAGCAGCAGGGGAGGCAGTACGATATCGGGGTCGTCAAATTTTGCTACTTCATTTTATAGCACCCAACACAATCGTCCTCCAGTTTTTTTTTTGGGGGGAGGGTTGATCGGAAGAAACGTGCGATAAGTCGTAATGTACGGGATGACCAAGCTGGACCGGTGCCTGACGGCCTTGTGCAATAAAAAATAACACTTCCTTTTCCCAACGCGCCAAGATTCGATGTGGATGAAACGCAATGTTTTTGGACGGCACCATTTTATTGTCACTCATTTCGGGGGTCCACCAACATCCAGAACGAACCGAACCCGAAGGGAAAGATGATGACAGCTTGTGTACCGATTCGAGCCCCAGGTCGGGACACCTTCCGGATGCAGGAGACTTACGAGATTGAAGGACAATGGGTTGGAATATTCGCCACAGGTTGGAATTATCATGTGAGGCGTTGTCAACCCAAAGTTCAACCGTAGCGTGTGTGTGTATGCGATAAGCAGTTATTTTTGTACATTGAATGATAGAAAATAGGATGGTTTTTTTCTCGGTGAGGTATTATTACTTGTTTGCTACCTTAACGCTATTTATATCCGCACTATCAGCTGCTCCAACCGAAGATGGAGCTTACGATCGACAATGTCAGGGTGGTGTCAAAATGATACGATTGCGAATAAAGTAGTTGCAAACAAAAGTGAAATGAGTTCTGTGTGTGTTCATGTGTCCCGGTGGCTTCTGCAACAACAATAACGATGCGTAGTTTACTTATCGTAGAACATGATCTTATCGGGCAACAGTAGTAGCTGTTGCTATTAAATTTACAAGCCCAGCATGACCCTACGGATGTTTTTGTTCTTATCAACACCGAACCGGCAGATGCCACGTTCCGGCACCGAGTGCACATTTTTGCTCTCGGCCAGTTGCGTTTATTGGAGCAATCGTGCGATCTAAAGCCTGTTCAGCGATAAACCTTGTCACAATACACCTTTCTCCCAAGTCGCGACCAGGAAGGAGTGGGAAGAACTTTTGTTAGCGATAACAACACAGGAATGCAGCGGCGATGATGCATCGGCGAGGGATAAAAATGCAATGTAAAATGGATACGCAAAAACCATGTGCGATAGAGCGACAGAGGGAAGCGATAAAAAAAAAAACATGTGCTCCTCCTTTTTTACGTTCAACATTGATCAAAGCCTATCGGAACGGTGCGGGAATTCCCCGGTGAGGATGGTTGGACAACCGACATAAATTGTTTGCCGAATGAAAAAGTGAGTGTGATCGTCACTTAACACACTTAACCTTAGCCTACAAAAAATGTTCCGAGCAAACAGCACTGACAAGCCCCCCGGAAGCAAGCAAAATGACAACTCAGCATGATCTGGTGCCGCCGCGCATCGTTCCGATAGACGTGGTAAAGGATTAAGCTTGTCAGAGGCGTGATGATGGATAGATGAAACAGTTCGGACAAACCCACGTGGAAGAGAATGTAGGTTTTCCACTAGTCCAGAAAATTGAGGACAGATCAATAATGAATGACGATCGTGATTCGAATTTTATTCCTGCCTAACACACTCCCTGTGGGAATAATTTGACTTAAGTGTAACACCGACTTACAAAGTAGGGCGTTAGGCTCTGAAGAAGAAACATGCTAACATATAGTGACGTAGGACATTTTCCCAGCGGACAAACACAACATAACCAGTCAACCAAAAAGCTCTCCATACCGTATGATTATATCGCCACTGGTAGTCTTCGGCACTACTACTGCCGTCTGCCATTGGGAAATCATCATCATAATCCGTATGTAACGCTGCGTAACGCTCCCGGACACTGGGCGCCACGGGCTGAAGATATCGTCGGTGGTACAGAGACCCAATGTCACCATACCCCAGGTAGGAACCGTACGCCTGCAGTACACTGTACCCGAGACGTAGCTTTTCCTTCTGGTACGGATGGTGTTGGGCGACAGCAGCTCCCGAACGCAGCCTACTGATGCTATAGGATTGTCGATATTTGACTAACATTTTCACACGACACCGTTGTCTCTTTCGGTAGGTTGTTTCCATCTACACAGGTCACGCTTTTTGGAACAGAGCTCGAGAAAAACTTTTGCACTACCCTTGAGGCTATTGTTTCTTCATAAACACGCCACTATTTCAGGGGTTTCTGTTGTTCACAGTGATAAATTAACTGGAGAATAATATAAAAAAACAGGAACATTAACTTTAAATAAGTGCGAGAGAACGTTCGGACACACACTATATGCGAAGAGACGCAACACGATACTGGTAGCTGTCAGATATTTTCGCACTACCGGGCAAACAGTGTTCTTCAACCTGGTCTGGTTGATTGACATTTACAGGAGAAGCGATACAAGGTGGAACTTTCCACACGTAGATAACTGGCCTTACTATTCCGTGGAATTGTTGTTCTGCCGAGTGGATTTCGGGTCGCTTAGAGCCACTTTTTTCGCATGTTCCGTCTTATCTGTTCTTGTACGAAAATGACGTTCCGATTCCGCGCGTAAGGAAGACTTTCGGGGTTCGATGATTGATCGGAGGATTACTTCGGCCCAATGGGAAAAAAATGAATGCCCCGTTCGACACAGAGAGTACACCTCACCGTTTCGGGAACCTATCTCTCTGTAGTGCCGTCAGTGGGAACAAATGTTACAGATAAGTGCGCCTCAATCAACAGCTTGATATGAGATCCTGGACTCTGTTTTCGTTTAATAAAAACAGTTCTACGAAAGGTTATCACACCGTTTACGGTTACAACTTCGATGAGTAGTGCTATCGGTAAGCCATCTTTAGAGACCACTTCGCGGTATTGGATCACGCATCGGCGATACTAAAAGGGGCTGCCCCAACTGCGGTATCATAGCGAACCCATGCCGTATCGTTTGTTGCATCATGCGGTCCTTCCTTTCGCGGCAATCATTCCCGATTAGCGTCCTCCGGTGATGATTTATGGCGTTCACAAGCTCAAAGTCACGAGATCGTAACCGTAATATCTGGGTGAGGGATGGTGCCTGCCTTCGACTTCCAGCGCTTTCTAACAATGTTAAATTCGTCCGGCAAAAAAAAGGGACGCCTATCCCGGGGCCCAATCTGCTGAACTGATACCTGCACGTCGCAATGGTTATAAATTACCGTAAACCGAGGCTAGTAGCTGCCGTTATCAGTTAATTGCACGTTAGAAATTACCCTCACACATACAACGGGGCCAAATTCTTCCACGCGAGGGTGATGCCGGTTGGTGTACCAAGCTGGAGAATCCTTTTGGCAGTGAATATTTATCCCAGATGGGTGTTAATGATATTGATGATAGGACCGGCGTGGTGTGCGGTTTTTCTTTGTTGTTGTTTTGGCCACATCATCCACTTGCACGAGACAAATGTCACACAGTTAATCGATCAGTCCGACTCAATCGATCATCGCGCCCCGAAAGTGGTACGAAAGCGAAACAGATTGTTTGCACGTGACATTAGATTTGCGTTGCCTCGTTGTGTGTGCACCACATTATTCAATCGGGACGATATTTATTTTTGGGTTTTATCATGAATGGAGCGCGAACTAGCGGCCATTGCACGCGGAAGAATCATGGGCCGTGCATGGGCGAGATAGCAGAGCCGATGGGCTACGTAACGGTCGAGTAACGCACCTGGAACGCCGGAATCGGACACACGAAGAAGGGTAATTGGAGTGAATGGGAGTTTGGAGAAGCAGTTTTGGAATACAGAAACAAGTTTTATAACTCATTTTGCTTAAGAAATTTGCTGAGCACACTCTACACACTTTGATTCTTCAAATCACGGGTTCTTCTTTTGGGACCTGTAACACCTTTGTCGGTTAAGGAATTTCACGCCTCTAGACACTTTTTTTTAATTTAAACTCTCAAACAAACATTCCCGGTCTTATGGTGCGACTCAGAGCTTAGCGACCTGCACTGTCGTTAGGCCGTGCACTACTGTATCGACTTTGCACCGAATCGTTTTCACTCAAGCGAAAACCCAATAATAACACACACGGGGCTCACAATGTCTCTATGCAGTTCGCCTCATATCACATAACCAGCAAGCATGAAGAAGATGTCTGATGTCTGAACTTGACCCCAATTTATTCCGCACAAACGAAACGCTCTTCTCTTTCGCTGCTTCAGCCGGCCCCATCGTGCTAATTAAACATGTGTCTCGAGTGGCCAAACGAAAGCCTTCCTGCGAAAGCTAATTGGGGCGGATTTTTTTGTCTTCAACCGAAAATTTTTGTGCCTTCGCACACACAACAAAAAAACAATAAAACCGCACACACTTGTCACTCACTTCAGTAGGTTGGGGACACACACTGGCTGGTGTGTTACAAGACCGAGCGCACAAAATCCTTAAGAACTGTGCTCGAGCGCGGTCGCGATACTAACTGATTGAGACTGGAAGCATTGCGAGAGCTGTGCCCATAATGCGTCGCTTTATGGTTCGATCAGATACGCTGGCCTATCGTATCAGGCGGGAAGATAGGGTTGGAGAGAAGAGAGAAAAAAAAACAGAACAGACGTAGGTCTATCAAATGGGATTGGCACAGGGCACCGATGGACAGACACAATGGTGACGACAGCGACGTGGATGTTTCTATTGTCGGGTGGTCTTTAATGCCGTTCACTGATTAGTAGCACTGTCCATTTCGTAGTGGATTGGAGACGCACCAACTGGTGCCCAGTGACGATCTCTTATCGCATTGGCACTATCAATTTCAAGATCAAACCCCATGGGAAAATGGGGTAGAATTGCCGGTAAAATCCGGCTGCATGTTGGAAATAGTTTATAAAACGATGCAGCTAGTGAGAATGATTCTTCCCGTAAGTGCAGTCTTTCCCTTGCGGCAGCCCGGTCTCCAAACTTTTCAGCCCACGGGCCGCATTGGTTGAAACTGCGATAACGTGGGGGCCACTTACACATTACAGGGTATTACATTAGATCGGATATGGCGAATCCAACTTACCAGATCGCACAATCAAATAAGATAGACACGAAAATAGAGATTCAAAAACAACAAAACTTTACTGAATCGCTAAAACGGGATTTGGAATCGCGTGCACAATTTAGTGAATGCCAAATCGGGCAGCCTGTTTACGTACAAGCGGATTCAAGAGTTGAACTACAAAATGAAGTTGGAAATTAGTCACTAGTATTTATCATCATTAAACATAATTTTAAACTATTTTTTGCACAACCTTAGTTTAAAAATACGTACACTAATTATGTATATTATATCTCAACTCTTGAATCCGGCAGGTACGTAAACAGCCCGGATGGATTTGACATTCGCTAAATTGTGCCCCCAAAGCACTAAAATTGTAAATTTTCCCCTACGCAGAACTGACTAACCAGCACCAGGTAAATAAAGTCACAGCAAGCCAGAGATGGGCAGGCCTTAGACCTCTTGAGGTTGTTGTGCCGATAAGAAAGAAGAAGAAATTGTGCCAGTGACTTCATATCCAGCGTTTGCAATTCAGTTAAAATGTGTTGTGTTTCACTATCAATCTCCTCGTTTATCTTATAAGCTAACACGATTCATTAAGTAGGGCTCGTCATATTCTATCTATTGTAAAACCCTGTATCTTCCAGGTAATTTACAGAGATGCGCTCGTGATGACTTTTTTTCACAATTTCTAATACTAAATGTTACTAACTATTGCAGTAATTCATATTTGAACGGTTAAAAAATATTACAATTCTCCTAAACTAGACATTTTCGTAAAATGGTAACATTAGCAATAGCGTCTCGGGCCGCCCTAGAAACTCGCGAAGGCCGCATGCGGCCCGCGGGACGTTGTTTGGAGACCCCTGCCTTAGGGCAATGCACTTCACACGGAGCACATTGTTCTTACTGTTTGATGTTTGCTCGTCACGTGAAGCGTTTAAGTAAACTTTGAAGCAACACCCACACCACTACCACCTGGTGACATCTGGTCATCAGCGAATGGTTTGTTCTGATTTTTACTACACAATCTTACTGGCTTATTGGACGCTTTAATCCCAAATCCCCTATCTAACACCATATGTGCTGGTGAACGGGTATGTTTGATTTCGTTATCAACATAAGCCGTGCCCTTACCATGGAATGTCCTCCGATGGAAAGGGTGTGTGATAAGAAAGATGGACGATTGATACGAGCTTGTAGTGTCATTAAACGACGAGGTGTTAGTTAAATGGAGAGGTGAAAAAAAGTCATTTCAATTATCCTTTTCCGATAGGTTATCTACACTGCTGATACCTTGTTCCATCTGGTAATTCTCATTCTTTAATTATCGCTCCATTGTTTGGGTTTATGAATAACGATATTATTAAATCGTTCTTTAATAACATATCACAAAGTTACAAAGCTTAGCAACAAAGCAATCAGAATTATCGCGCTTCGTATCAGCTGATAGGTACGTTTCATAATAAGAGATACATTCTTTGTTGGTAAAGAATCATAAATAAAACAATAAATAAATTAACTACTTCCGGGTTCTATTACTCACATCTCGGATGGATAAGATATTATTTCACAGACAGTACATTTCCTATGACAGTGATCTTCGGGAGGTAATGTCCGATTACTCACTCTTGTTGTTGTTTTGAGATACTGCATGTCTCGTCTGTCTCTCGTAATACTACAAGCGGATTTCGATGTGTGTTTGTTTATTTTGTTTATTACTTCATGCCAAACGGAATAGGGCTCGTACTCGCGACCATTCTGTTCTGTGCTAATCACGCCGATTGTACATGGTTTTGCAATCTCCAATCGGCGTACGCAGCAGCGACGATCCGATATTTTGGGTGGAAATGTTTGGGCGGCAGGTTCACCATTATCACACCACCACCGTCGGCGGCATGATTGTGATTGATGAACTGTGAGCAAGCTGTGGATGGTTCATTCACTACCTCTGTTAATAAGTAAATAATAGTCTGCAACAGCAGGCCGGGGTCGTCGACGCAAATCTTGTGTAGTATTTCAATTGTCGTTCGATCGTTTGGGAGATGAAGATCGATCGGTTAAGTAACTGGAAACAACCGGGTGCAGAAAGATGCAATCTATGCAATTATGTTAGCGAATTAGGTACGTGGAAAAGTTGCATATAAGGACATTGTTTTGGAAATGATTATTGTTTAACCAGTGGTTGCTTATAATTACATCTAGCTTGAGAGTCTTGTCTAGCTCTGAGGTATCTGGGCGAACCCATGGCCCTGTGCCGCGATGTTCGATTATATACACCAAACGCTGTGGTTCAAATCTCATCTTAATTGGTAAGCTGCTGGAGGAACTTTTTCTCTGTATCTTCTTCTTTATCGACGCAACAACCTTAAGAGGTCTTGAGGACTGCCATTTCTGGCTTTCCGTAACTTAAGTTACTCGTTGCTGGATAGTCAGTCCTGGGTACGGGTGGGATTGGTCCGAACCAGCGCCAAACCAGCGCCGAACCATCATGCCACCGGGCCGCACCTGTCCTCTGTATAGTAAAGGTTATATGACATGTAAGCATGACATATAGTACCACGTTAAGGCAAGTAGATGGATTGGACGAACGTCAGACCAACACTATTTCTAATGACCACAAAAAAGGGTTTCTCAGCTTAATGTGTGCTTATACGATCGCTAATTTTCTCCTCTAATCCACACACTAATTGAAAATCGATCGTAAAATAGCAGGAAGCTAACTGACATACTACACAGCAAGGAGCAAAACCAGCCCCGACACCGAATGTCGTACAAATCAAATTAGAGTCAATTAAATAGAGACGGCAGCTCCATCACCGGAACAACCATAATCCGGCCCCCGTACGGATGTAGCGGTTGGAAACGGATGAAATCGTAAACCTGCTGGTGCTGCTGCTGCAAAAAAAAAACCCTTTCCTCCTCGAATGACTTCACGTCCTGCCCCACTGCGCAGGTGACATGGAGCCACAGGAATGCACACACACACAGACGCAGCATAAACACAACCCGCCAAGGTTCTTTTGTGCGGTGCGGTATTTTCTAACACTTCCCCCCGTTCGGATCGCAGCGTTCGTTAGTGGAAATTCAATTCCTGCTCTTTTTACAACCTTTACACAGCGCCTGACAACAACTGCAGGAATTGAGAAGGAAAAACCCCCGGAAGCAATTTCCCGCTGGGCCATTTGAGTACCGATTGAATTCCCATGCGCGTTAGCATCGTTTTCGAGTGTTTATTCCGTTAATGATTGAATGCAAAGTTCTAACTGCCCGTTGGGGGAGAAGGATTGCGCTGCAGCAAACTAGGTCACTTAGTGAGATTAATTAATTTCGAAAACATTCCATTCATGCCATTCATCACTACTTCTGGTTTGGCAATTGGATATTCTAACGAATGTTGGCCTCGTTTGGCTATTTGTCTTTCCAAAGAGCTCTTTCATGAACTTTAAAGTTATACAACAAGCTTCCCTAGAGTATTGTGATTCAAGCGGCACTATTCCTATAGTCTAGTGTCTTACAGTTGGGTTTTGTACACGGAAGGATGTGAATCATATCTAATCTATACCTGCCTCCCTAATTAATTCGTAGGCTTCCCTTTGGAAGTTAATTTTATTCATTGCCTTCCGAAGTGAATTTGAGACAAAAATACCCAAAAATATTATTGGTAGCATAAAACTAGGCTTCAGGAGGCATTACAGGTCTAATAAATCTTAAAAGTTCATGTGTTGAAGTTCCTGTTTGTCCTATTTGCACTTAAACTACAACATCTTTAACTTTATTTCGCCGCCCAGTCGCCAACTTGTGAGAGTCTACCATAAAGTTGAACATGGATTTAAGTGGCTTTGGCCATGGTAAGGTCCAAAAAATTATGATTTAAAAAAAAACTATAAATTTGATAGCTCAAAATTCAAATAACAATAAATAAATTGTAAAACTTAGTGACGAATTAAGCCATGAAGAAGGAAGGAGAAGCACATTATCACGAGAGCAGCAATTCATATCGATAGCCAGCCAACCAATTAAATACACATTCCATTAGCTTTCCAGCCGAACAGTGGTTTAGGATAATGCATTGTTTAAAAACAAAGCCCAACAGCGGAAATTGTGTCATTTGTAACCGATAACATCAAGCTCATCTTTGCATTGAGCGTCTCCGCGTGGAGATGACGACGGGTTTTCCAAGCGTGAACAGCAACAAAAACTTGGACAACAATAAAGTAAAACTACCAAAATCGAGCAAAAAAAAAACACGATCGAAACGAAAAACCTTCGCCGTTTAGTGTGTCACTTTCAGTTTCTTTCTCGATTTCCGACAGCTTTACAACACCCACCAAAAAAAAAAAGACACACGACTTATGATGGCGCTTAATGTGCGTTAAATTGTACACAGCAGCGGTCGTTTAGTGGTGCACAATGAGTAGAAAACGGCAAGATTGCATATGCGATCGGTGGGAAAGGGGAAAGAAAAGATGATGCTAATGATGGATGGGTGTTGAAAGGCGAATGTCGTGGGGGAAGGTTTTATGCAATAAATGATAACGGCCGATCAAATGTACGATTTCGCTTTTTTTTGTTGGAGGCACTGCGAAGGGAAGCGCAGACAAGTGCGCAGGAGCAAAGATGGTGGAACGCGAGGTCCGCCACGAAGGGAAACGGAAAAAAAAACAAAACACCGATTGTGTAATGATAATTTTCCATTTCCATTACACGGTGGTATACAAATTGGACGGGTTTTCCCTTTTTTTTTAGTTTGAGCCGTACGATAACATTACAAGCATAACATAAGCATAATCGCACTGCATCCTTCGATAAGGGCATTGAGCGAGCGGAACCAACGGCTCAAAGCTCGTTTCCACTTGTTACGTCACTACTTCAGAAACATTTTGTACTTTGAAATAGGAGGTTTGGATTGTAAATGGATTACAAGAATCTTTTCATTGACCGTATGTCGTTTGGTAAGTGTTGTGAGCCTCTCCGACAAGTTGTCGGATTTGGTCTTGCATTGTAGTGGATGGCCACGTGGCAGATGTGTCTAGCTCGCCAAGATCCTTCGGGCGCATAACCCCGGACGATAACCACACTGCTGTAATCCGAGACTTTGGAACATGACGAACATCTCCACGGCAACAACCGACAGAGTCGGCGAAGTTCGGGTACCTGCTGGAACCATCCCTGTTTCGAACTCTCGAACGAAATGGAACGGTTTGTCGTGTCCTTTTTCATCTCCACTTTCCCGTCCTTTGGGTTTGGGATGGAAATTTTAAGACGACTATCAAACAATGCCAGTAGCTCGAAGGCTTTGCGTGCAGGAGGACACAGCCAACAGCTGTCAAGTGTTAAGTTGCCCGAAACGAAACCGCGACTTCCAGAGGTACGATCTTGCTCAGCAGCTGCTTCCAAGCGAACTAAAAGTTATGGTAGCGAGGAATCAAAATGGTGATCGAAGCGGATTGGATCCAGATGGTTCCATCCTTCCGTCTTGCCCATCCAATACCACGTACCGCGATCGTGCAAGAGCTCCGACCGATCGTTTTTCGTCTACCTTGCTCTAATGATGATTGAATGATCCATCTGTCGGTGCAGTAAGAATTTCACTCCCGGCATTCGAAAGAGCAAGTTCTGCGCGCGGCCATGCGTCAGGGGTCACCGATCTGGATGGCAATCACGCGGATTATGAATCACGGTGGAGTTATTTGCCTTTCTACCGTGATGGTTCCACACGGAAAGTGGGAGCTTCCGCAGACATCATCTCAACTCCGGGCGAAAGAAGCGCCTGAGGATAGGGGGGAGGGTGGAAACTCCGTCAGCACTAAGAGAGAAAACGAGATGCACCCGAGTGAGAGCAAACCAACACACACACACACCCGGACACGCAGCGGATCGAAAAAGCATCAGCAACAGGCGTAACACCACCATCACATCGTGGAGTTTGCCGTAGCCTCCCTCACGGTCACGGTTATGTTGGGCTTTGTTCGCCATCGCTATTTCGTTTTATCTACCAAATTCAATCGTAATCGGAAGGATGCAAAGCCCGGCGTGTGTCGAAGTGGGTGGGCGAGGTCAGATTATTGGTGGAAACAACAGTAATCCGAACCATCCGAGTTGGCCGAGGGCAGGCCGGGTCGGCTCTTTGCGGAAAGTAGCAGCGGTTGGTTGCCGTTTGATGTTGGAACTCGCGCCTGGGCTAATGTTTGCTTCTGAGGAACACCCTCAACAATTGGAATAAATTAGATAAAAGTATTGAAACTTTAGCAAAAAAAAACTCACTGAACGCTCCTGAGTTACTATGAAGCTGGGACTGATATGTTGTTGGTACGTGAAATAGCACTGTTTAACACATTCTTGAGTAGTTTTGGTAAAATTTCATTGCACACGGGTAATTCACAGCGTTTAAAATCACTCTTTATGTCAACATTGTGGTAAACACTTTCGGTAGAACAACAAACCAATAACTTTTCCACCAAAACAAAGCGTTAAATAACTGCAGTTCCGGTCTGCATGAGTTAACACAGCTCACAACTCACTGGCCGTTACGTCCGTTGGCTACTATCGGACTCTCGGGGTTGGGTTTGATGCGGGAGGGAACTGGTGAATTATGCTTATTGCTCTCACTTTGATAATCGATAGGCCAACCATTAAGGAAAAAAAAACCCGGATGCGGTTGGTACGATAAAGAAATTCACCGTTCACACGATTAGTTTATTGATGCACGGGTTGCACCAGCCCACTGATATGAAACGTTTGCCCCGTGTTCGGTGGATTATCTCATCTGGTGGATGAGGATTTGAGGAAAGAAAAAAGGCACGTGTTAGCTTACGCGGGGAAGGTGAGATATGTAGACACCGCGACACACCGCGTTACAACTCCGGGCAACTCCGGAACCGGATCTGAGATGGAACGAAAGCACCACAGCGCACCGGACCCGACGCTGGCAAGGCTCTTGGAAGTTTCGTCGGATGTGCATGCCCGAGAGCATGCCGTCGTGTTGCGAGAGAAGCGTACGGTTCACCAGTACGATTCAGAGAGCAAACTCATCTGCGGACACAATACGGTGCCGAGTGCACAACCAGCCAAAGCGGGATATACAGAGCCCAGCTTCTTCGGGCATGGCACGGCTGTGCGCAGCCGAGGAAAGTTGGGCCGGAAAATGATTCTAAGCTGCTCCGTGAGAGGAGAGCACAACAGCACGCCACCCGACCGGGCTGGAAACCGAGCTCAGTTCAATAACACCCAGCCCGGCAACAGAACAACGAACCGACGGCGGTGCACATGCTCCTAAACCAGACGCACCTACAACAAAACCGTAGACCAAAACGAGTGGAAAAAAAAATGGAAAGCATGGATACACACACTATCCTCGGGTGCAAACCGCACGGAAAAAGAGTACGAAATAGACACATGGGTTCGAGGATGGGAGCGATGGTGAGAACAGCTCCGAAATGTGGCAAGGATCACATCGTGAACGGAACGGACAACGCACAACGAAGCTGAGATGAGACGAGACGATGCTATTGTTTTGTGGCTGTGTGATGTTTTCGAGCGAGGCGAGCGTGAAAGAGAGATGCACTTTGGACAGATGTACGGTGGTGGGCCATCTGTTTTATGTGGCTAAGGATTCGAAGAATTGTCCTGTTGGTTTAACATAACGATCATTTTTGGGCGAGTGGCAGAAGATTGAAAAATAACACCGAATAACCTGAATGATGTTTGTATGTGCTTTAAACATAATGAAGCAATACCTAATGGAACAATAATTTCTTTGCAAGAAGAGGTATGAAGTTTTACACTTGATAAGGACAATCCAAGCATGCATTGGCATACGTCATCATAGAGCAAGAAATGCTTCTACAAACAATTCGCGCTCGGTCATGTCAAAAGACCTTCTCTATCGACTGTGGTATTTTCCTTTTGTGCTTTTCCCCGTCGGTAATTTCAAGTGGCCGTTGTGGAATGATGATAGGCAACAAGCCGTGCAAAAAAAAAAATGCACAACCTTAGCATTTCCAACATCGAGTGCGAGCGTGTGCTTTGCACATGACGCAGTTTGATCGCTAAGCTCCCGCGCACCCGATAGTTCGATGCATCTGCTGACTAACGAGGCACAAACACTTTCTTCTGCAGTCGACGAGAGATGCCATCGAATGGAAAACACTCTAAAAGCGGGTGGATGTTATTGGGTGGACTTGGAAGGGAGATGGGAAAGCAAGCATCCTTCCAAACATCGGGAAATTCGGAGCAAGGATAACGAAAATAAGTACACTCAAACGAGTGATGTAACGCTAGAACAAAACAGTCCGGAAAGAGCTACAGGGGCACGCACTTTAATGTGCACACGTGAATAAGACAAAGGAATCCAGGCGCTCTTGGGATGATTTCTTGCAAGAAAGTTATCTGGTGTGAATGTTTTATCAAACAACAATCTAAGTAAAGCTCCATTTCTTGGAGTATGAAAAAATCTTAAAACCATAACACAAAATATCGCAATTGATGCTCCTATTGCGAATGAATAATTGACAAGATATTAATCAATTATCCCTAGCTGGAGGCAAATTGGAAAAGCCTTAAGCTACGGCGCTTTGCATTTACTGGTACCTTCATTAGTGCTGATCATCGGCCAATGTCGTCCGTCCGTACTTACCGTGTTCGATGTAAAAATAGCCGACAGCTCCAAGCCATCCGTCGTTAGATTGCTGGAAGCAAAATGAGAATGAAACCAGAGAAAGAAGGACATTAATTGTACTGTCAATTGTGTGTGTTTGAGTGTGTGCACGTTTATTGCTATGGCAAGGATAAATAAATCCACCGTTCCGGCGAAAGTGCGATGTTGTTTTCATTGAGTTGTTTTCCGCTTGCTTTTTGCAACATTTATTACACGGCTTGCAGAGATAAGTTTGTTGGTGATGTTTACTGTCTCACCGTAGGTCAGGAAGGTACAAACATCAACCTATTGGTTGTTGGATCAGCGTACCCAGCAGGGAGTAACGTGATCCTTCCCTCGAAAGGCCCAACTGTGACCCACCCTGTGCCGAAAACTTCGATCCGATTGAAGCCGGTTTCTTTGGAATGGAACCCAAAGATGACATCACACAATGAAAATAAACATTTTATGTACACCGAATGTCCACCAAACTTTGAGCAGTGAATGGCGTCTATATCTCACTCCATAAATTAACCCTCATTCGAGCGAGAGAAAAAAGGAAGAACCGTAGCTAGGAACCTCCCAAGGATGTTTTTTGTTGGTCAACTGTACACGAATCCCTGTCGTAAAGAGGACCATTAGAATCTACCTGAAACCCACAAATGAAATCTATTATCCCGGGATTTGTTTCCTTCTTTTCAGGCTTTACCACTATGATCAGTTCCAGCTAGGCCTGTACGTGGAAGGATTTTCCCAACATGTCCAGGAAGGACTGTAAACAAAAATTGCTGCGGACATTAAAGATACCGCGCGTCCACACTGTACGGTGGAAGATTTTATTGCAGCATAAATCCATTACAGCCCCGGTACACCGCAAGTGGACAAATAAAATGCGGAAACGCCTGTTACTGGCATGCGTGGTGGCGGTCCGGGCCCGCCATGAGCAATTAGACCATTGACGGGAAAAGGATTTCTAATCACAGTCCGTCGACGTGGCGGTGCTCGCAATCCAACCCCGGGTGGTCTAGACAGTGGGAAGAGAGCGAGGAGTGAAAATTATGGTTTCGGTTTGGGATCAAATGATGCGATCGGACAGTAACACGAAACCCGGTAGGATGGCGGGGACATTCGACGAACGTCTGATCAAAAACTCCGACCCCGGATGAGCAGGCTGTGAGGGCGCCGGATTGCCGCATTAGAAGATGATGCCTGTTTGAGAAATTAAATAGAATTTGTTCAATGAAGACCACACAGGTACGGTGTGTGTTTGAAGCACCGACACTGATAGAAAAATCATAACAGTTCTTGCGCACTTGTTGCAGATAAGAACTCGTACCAGGCATAACAGAGACTGACAAACTTAACTCTTTTGCGAGATAAATGACCGTCACAAAGAGGAAAGATTTGACAAAGTGCGTGAGTAGGAAGCCGTCTGTCAACACCAGAGCTGTGACACCTGTGACACAGCAGCGTCGGGTTGAAGTCTGGGTGGGTCAAGCCAATGAGTCACACAGATCGTTTTTAAACCCCAGCGACAATGAAACAGCATTCCCACGGTTAAGCAAGCGCGTGCCTTACGTCTTGTGGTCACGAAAACAAAAAAAAACAGCTACAACAGACGCGTAACATCTTTTAAAATATCACAAACCGTGTGCCACATCACCAGCGTCCCACAGGTCGGAAGGGCAAAAGGCGAACGCAATACACACCGCAGTAAATAAAGATTTGCGAAAGCGTCAACGTCGGTTTGCCGGTGAGCGGTTCATTTTAGCAAGACTCCATGAGAGGCACACGAGCACCGCGCGTTTGGGAAAACTGTAATGTCGCTCGACGAAAGCAAGATGGACTCACGGGGTCGGGTTTATTAATAGAAGTAGTTTTAAAATAAACTATAAACCGTACCGAGGCGAGGCGGTACCGTCGCAAGAAGGAGATTGGTTGGTTTGATTGAGTGGCGAACTTCCTTGTATTAGCATGGCGCTGACGCCAAGTGTGAAACAGGAAGTTGGTGCATGTTTGCATTTTTATAGCACCGCTTTATTAGGAAGGTTGTTTGGGCTTGGGCATCCCATTGGGCAAACAAATGAAGCTGGAATGAAAATGGCACGGTGAAGGATGATAGTAAAACAGAAGGAATTAGATGTGCCCGATCAGGCGACGCAACGATCATTTTAATTGGGGAACGTCAATAAATCAATTAGAATATTTGCTATAAAATCTGTTTAATGGCGCTCTGTACAATAAACCATTGATCACGTGGGTATAAACCTTCTCTAGACTGGCATTATTTCCTCAAGAAAGTGTTAAGAATGCATGATACATATACAGACAGTCTTCGAAATACGCTATTATAGCGGATCGCTATAACCCGGGAAAAATCTGCGGAGCTGGGAGTAAAATAGTTTATACTTCAAAGTTAGATAGTTGATTTCCTTTTCTGCATTTAGTTTATTCAGCAAATTAGACAACTTTTTGAAAGAATACCTTAAAATAAACTAAAACCAAATGTTTTATAAGACAAAAGAAGGCATTTTCGACCAAATTTTCACCTTTTTGCTTAAATTTTGTGCTATAAACTAACTCAGCTGTACAAATTTCCAAAAAACCGCGTATCTGCGAATCCACGCATATCTCGGAGAATGCCTGTACTATGATTTCTCAATTTATTTGGACAGGAAAAAAAACATGTATAGATTAAGTATAAAAAATAATACAAACTAAGTGTATTAATATTATAAAAGCAAGGAGAGTTATGGAACAGTCTCCGCGCAACTTTTTCTTATCAAATCGGACAATCGGAGATCTCGGATTGGAGATCGGAGACTTCATGTTAAAGTGTACTCCAGGCACACTGTTGCGCTGAGTCGTCGACGATCATATCGACATAAAATTCTCATTTAACTGATAGACGACCGGATTCCCGGTCTACTTTTATCAGATACCTTGTATCTCGACGACCTCCAGCACTAAACTTCCATTGAAAGAGAAATTATAGCAAACGTTTCAATAAAATGCTAGGTTTTTTTTGGATATTTCAAGAATGAATTCAATACTTAAAGGAGACTATTATTGTAGAACTTTGATCCATCAGCTCTTACGCAGAGACTTAGTAGACTCTATTCTGATTTTAGACTATTGTGAGTTCCTGTTTGTGTTCCTAGTCATCCTATTTGTAATGAATTTTCTTGTAGTTTAGCTTTTTTTCCCGCCAGCTAGTTTAGTTTAATTTCTATATCTTTGTTTCATGTAAAAATAGTTAAAATTGTGAAATTATATTCCATTTTAGGTATCCTCATGTCACTTGATCTTTTCATCTGTCGCGATTTAACAACATCATTTGAATTCATCGTTCATTTGCCATTAAGCTGACATTTAGTTGACCATTTCTCTGTCTCTCAGTTCAGTCGTCTCTCACTTCTCAGAGCACTAATCTGATCTTTCTTTCCACCCACAACTGCCCCATTTGGCTTGGGTTGATGTTTGGTACCGGTGGTAGTGACACAAAGTAATTCATACCAAAGGCTCTGAAGTCCCTTCCTCATTAACAACATTTGATGTGCCACAAACGGGTCTACAAAGTAAACATCACAAACATTGGATTGGTTGTACCATTCTATGCTCAATCACCATTTGGTCCAGACCGAACACTAGGCGGCGAACAAACGGGATCTGGTTTTCTGTTAGCGGGAAAGGGTGGAGAGAGCATTATGCCGGAGCAGCAAACAAATCAACACGTAAACGCCGGTCCAGGGGTTGTTCTAGAACACCCCTCCCAAACACACACACACTCAGATGTTTGATTCAAAAATAGCGAATAATAAAACCACCCGATTGCACATTAAGTCCGACAAAGTACGGCGCAAATTGTACGATCGTGTCTTTCATTGAGCGAACCGATTGATTGTGGGGTTTTCGGTGGATAATCAGCCAACGGAAAGTTGGCCTGCTCAATTAGACCGTTGCTAGCCCAATGTTAATGTGAGCCAAACATGGTACCATTTCATAAAGGTCATTGGGGGAAGAAAGTATGGGTTTGCAAAATTTGGGTTTAGAATACGTTCTGCACACCTACACCGGGTGCACCTCTCGCCTGTAATTGGAATGACGCAGAAGGACTCCTGCATCTACAGTTGATGTAGATGCAAACGCTGGTGGACGCAAATCTCTATATAAAAATAGATTCATTCGACATCGGACCGGCGCAACCATTTAAATTGTTCCCCCCCCAAAAAAAAAAACACTAAAGCATCTTCTACACTGCAGAAATCCATTAGCAAAGAAAACTGTCTGTCTGTTTCGGACGGATAATAGCGCCGTAGGGTCGAGATAAAGTCGACGCAGTTTCATGCTCCGTTCTGACTACTTTCTTCAGGTTATCTGGCAAAGATCAAATATTATAAGGTCCGCACCGTAAAAGGGCACCACCACCTTATGGGCTACTGTGTGCTCCAGGGGCAGCATAGATGGTACGGGACCGATATACCTAGAATTGCAAGACCGGTTGGGTCGACCGTTTGTTCTGGCACGGAGATGTTGGACGTTCCTGGGCCCGACAGCCCCAACCAGATGGGATCGGAGAAGCGAAAGGAAAAATGAAAACGATGCCGGTAGATAAGCGCTAAGATATGCGCATTATGTTCTAGGCGCTGGTCAGCGGGAATAGATTGTAAACCCCCGGAACAGATGATCCCGCGTTGCCCGGCCACGTTTGATTAATCGAACACACTCACAATTGTATCTAAAATTCCAAACCATCCAAACCAAGCCGGGTTTCGTCCAACACAATCGTTCGGCACAGAGTTCAATACAGCCGTGCTCTGAAACAACAGATGCGATTGCGAGTTTGTGCGCGGTCTCGCTGGCAGAGCAAGGTTTCCGAATACATCCGAAATACATCGCCCACGCCGTGACGCTACGTTGGGAAACCCGAGGCCAATGTAAACCGGGCATCGAAAAGCAAAGGAAAAATACGGAAAATTGGATCAAACGTTTCTTGTGGTCGTCTGTTCTCCTGTGATGGTGGTACCACATGGTTTGTCGATCAATCTTTGCAATTTTTTTCGGACGATGGACCGTGCCGTGTGGCGCCGTTTTTGCATAGGTTTGCGAAAGGAAAAAAGGTGCCACTGCTATTAGGGGCAAAATGGCAAATGGTGTATGGGTTTTGTTTTTCACGCAACAGTTACTTTAAAACGCATTTTCCGATGGTACGGATATTGATTACAAACAGTGTCACCAGTGTCGTTGGGAAAATGATGGGAAAGGAACATCAATCAAATTGAATGGGAGAAGAGAAGCAATTTGTTTACCAAAGTGAACAAATATTTAACGTTTTATATTTTTTTGTACTTTTGAGATTGTCTCCTCTATTCCAAATTTTAGACGAAGTTCTTGCGCTATTCTGTTACAAGTGATACAGACAGTTTCGCAGTGCTTTGAACGAAAACTGCAACCTTCAACAAGCGCGATAATCTCGAAATCATGTTTTCAAGTTGAAGTTGAAGGAATTGAATTCTATAATGTTTTCTGTTTCTGAAAAATGAATGCAAGCATTTATCTCCATTTTTTATGTTAAAATTTTTTAATTATTTGACCAAATATCTTTCAAATTTCAACGAAACGAAAAATTAAATCCATATTCGTAATAATACATTCATCCTATGTATGATGATAGAAAATTTATTGTAAATTGAGGAAAAACATATCGATTTTGGTCTAGCTCTGACGTTGCGGCCTCTATGAAGTCCGCTGATGACCGAACAGCCCAATATAGGCTAAACCTTTTTTTTAGAACCTAAGAATGGCCGGAATCATCCTACAAGCCAGTTTTTTTTTTGTATGAGTTTTGACGTTTCCAGGCTTATCCGCTTAAAGCTCGCCATACAAATGACAAACAAAGTTAAGCCTAGGAAAGAAGGGTTAGATTGGTTTCCCAATGAAAGTAGCTGACCCAAGCACGACAAATGTCAAAACAAAGAAGTTTGCTAACTGGTCTGAGCCTGAGATGTTAACAATTTTTTATTAATGAAAACAACTAAAAAGGATCATTTGAGTAATTAGACATACATATTGCTTTAAATGAATTGAATTTAAAGTTACATTTCTAAACTTTAATCGATTTTTCTCAAATTGTAATTTCACAAAAATGATTTCTTGTGACATTCTTTATGTCAAAATGCTTTGTCCCTTACAAACCTGTACAGAATGATATGAGAATGGATTACTTGGAAGATACAGGCTAAAATCTTAAGCTTTCTAAATTATAGTATGATCTGCTCCAATGACAGGATAAACAAGTGTGTTCCAGTTTGGTTTTTACATTTACATAGCTGTGAGGTCACCAGAATGTATTACCCTTTAAATCATCGCTTCAGTATAATCACTTTTAAGTAAGAGATGATATTAATGATTTATGTAGCATATGGAAATACTAATTTATGATAGAAATAAAAAGGTACATATTAAAGCATTTTACAATTTTTAACGATCAACAAAACTCTCCCTTTCATGCTAAAAACAAAAGCGAAAACATACAAACTGTGAATAGAAATTTGTGCAAGTTAATCAGAGCATTTTTACGGTGCTTTGCTACGAACAATTTAACTAATTTGACAACCGCCATTAAGCGTTGTAGCCAAAACACAAAAAAAAGAACACAGTTTACAGCATTGCCCCATTTCACCAATCCGTAACACATCAGGCAATGTAAGCAGGAAGACGAAACATTGGCCAAAAACAACATGTTGCGAACCTCAGCGCATAAAATTAGTTCCAGCTACCTAGTGAAGGGTACGATACGTAACGAAAATGGAGCCACATTGAAATGAAAATGGCTTTGCACAACCCGACCACTGCCGTATCTTTTCCGCTCGGGGGAGGTGACTTTTGGTGGAAATTGTGATGGATCGATGTGGAGCGAAGGCTAAAGTAAACAGAGGCACAATATAAAGATCACGTACCATTGGGCGATCATCGATCATGTTCGCCCAAACACAGCGAAAAGCTGCAAAACGATGATCCACGCTGCAATCGGTGAGGATAGGTCGGGAAAAATGAATTTTCCGTGCAGGCGGAAAACACCCCGCTGAAGAGTGTTTCACTCGAAACGAACGCCGGATAGGTGAACTATCCCGCTGCTAGTGAGTGATATAAGTGAAGAAGGAAGCAACACTGCAGCACGCAGTAAAACCATAACAAACCGAAAAAAATCCAAATAAATGGATCAAACAAGCGCGGGGTGGCTCGGTCAGCTCACATTATGCTCGCCGGGCTATGCTACGGGGCATGTCAACGGGCTCTCTGTCATTGCATAAGCCCCGCGAGGAAAGCTTGCACCGCTTTGCTGCAAGAGTTGATGGGTTTCTTTTCTGTTATGTATATTTTTTTGTTTGAATTTTCGGTACTGTTTCGATGTAATGGTTGATGCACAAACACGCACACAGGCGAGAGTCTATAGCGCCTCATGGTGCATCGTCCCCAACCACACAACTTCAGCTCTGCATTTCTCCGCACGGTTATGATCGAGGGGGGTTTTTTATATTTTGTGTTTCGTTATAACCTTTGCAGTCTTTCCTTTCGAATGCCGGACATACCCTTCTGCTGTTCGGAATGCCGTGGAGCGTGGTTCAAAAACTTCCGACGACAACATTGTCACGCAACCGTGTGCACCACCACACGCTCTTTGTTTGTTTATGTCTGTATCGGGTGACCAGCCGTCCTCGCCGTTTTGGGGGCCTCGACTGTTGTCTAATGTTTATGTTTATATACCACTGCCGAGGTGGTTCGGTGATGTGGAGCTTCAACGGGGCGGCTATTGACTTTTTGGCAGTTTCTTTCGGCTCGGACTGTCCGCGACCTTGCTTGGTTTGGTTGGTTGGCTGCGATGGCGCCGGTACACTGTTGGGGGCATTGGGTGGTAAGAAACTGGTGGAGAACCGACGCATAAACCAGGCGAAAAAAAAATACGTATTTTCAAATCATCCTAAAAAAGAAGCGAAATCATTGATCCGTGCCATTACTATGGCATGGTAATCGATTGCCGCGCCGTAGCACAATAGCATGGCGAAGTAATCGGTATCTAATTTCTCGTCCAGTTGCTGAGGTTCAATGGCTTGCCGGTCAAATTTAAAGTTATTTCCGGATTTTTTTTAATTGATTTCTGTTCGTTACACATGTTGGAAGATCGATGCATCAAGGACATTGATTAACACACAAGAGATCGCCGTAGATCGCTAGAATATATGGCCCTAAGACATCCACATCGCTAGCTTGGTAAGTAACACATGGTGCACTAGCAGGCATCTGATAAGAATAAATATAAAAAGTTATATGAAGATGCTCTGCGAATTAGCCTGCAACATTTCATTCGGCCCCTATATGGCAAGGAATTGGACATTCAGACAAGAATAAACCCAATGTGTTTGATAAGGTACTCCATTATAAAGCATAAACCTTCATCATCTCAAGAGAAATCAAACTGTGTTAGAGCCTTGAACTCTTTAGACATCAGAGATAAACAATAAACATGTTGTATTATTGGGAATTATTATTTGGACTTTAATTAACCGGAAGTAGATAAATAAAGTCGTAAGAATAGCCTATGATATTATAGAAATAATAGATGGGATATCAGCATGACCGTAATTATCATAATATTAAATAAATACATCGAAACTGGTTGTTTATGATAAGATTTAAATCAATAATCTAGCGTGGTTCAAATTCAAGTTCAATTGCCCATGTTGTACTCATTACACTCGTTTTTAATCCTTTTAATAACACAGATAAGCCCTAGATAGACTATTGAGCGTAATAGAATCGGTGAAGTGCTTGATAAGAAGAATTAAATCGTGCATTGACTACAACTGTTACTCTTAATTAATTAGATACAGTGATGTGTGAGTCAGATTGCGAGAAGTAATTGAGCAGCAAGAGGCAAAGATGTTAAAAAAGGTGGAAATTCGAGCAGAGTTTTACTCAACACAAGCTACATGAAAAATCCATTTTTACCTCTGCAAAACCTTGACCTGCTTTAAACGGTGTGCACCTGATATAAAGGTTTGCTGTAAAGGTTTTGTGCAAAGTCCATCGCCGACCATGACCGAACTATCAAGTGGTTGAAGTGCAATCGGCGTTCGATTGATTCCCGCAATTCCCGCGCGTAACTAACCGAAGCGAGGAAGTCCGGGCGCTAGAGCTAGAAGTACATCGGTAGTTACGCTGTAACGGCACTGGCTCGACGGGAGCGGTAACATCGAAAATGGTAACAAGTTGGACAGATTGGTGGGATTTGAGTGAGGTGTTGTAGCCACATAACAATAGCTTGTACACTTGGCAACATTCAAGTGGTCGGTGTAGTAGCTTCCACGGGCGGCGTTCATGTCAGATGACTGAGACGATCGCCTGCCAATCCACACTGAGTAATGGAGTTGTCGCAGACGAACGGTATAAACGGAGTTTCCAACTGTCGTCTCACATAGGAACCGAACTGGGCAGCTATGCGCAATCAACATTTGAAAAATGTATAACGACGGAGATGGTAATTCCATCGAATGGAGTGAGGCAAGAATTGTTTCATTTTACGAGCGCGCCCATCGTCATTTACTGCACGAAATCGATAATTAAAGCCACATGTGGTGCCACCATACACTGCCGCATTATCGTGCGTAATATGGAACGGACACGGTTGTGTTTACCATGATCTTGATATAACCTATACGCCAAGCATTCCGGGAGTTTACGATCGCGATCATGCGGCATCGTTTGAACCAACCGGGAATGTCCGAATGGGTGGAAAACTATTATTGCCGCCCCCCCACCGGAGGAGAAGCAATTACGTTCGTGTGTTTGTAGTTTTTTTTTATATTAATCACTTTTATTGACGAAGCATCGAAGCTTCTCTCGGCGGGGAAAAAGAATCCGATTATCGGCTTGAGGAATGTTTTAATCACTCGATCAGAATATGATTACCGGCAGAAAAGTTAGTATGAGATCAGGAACTTTTTAAGAATCGTATACGTCACCCAAACACGTGTGATGATTATGCATTACTCTTACCGAAGGGGAAAATTCAGTAGAAGTAGAGTTAAAAGTTAACATTCGTTATGGCGCCTAAACCGTGCGGCTTCAACTGCACGCAATCTATCATGTTATTCAGCGGCAATCAAACGGCTGCACACGTTACGATCATGGGAGCATGATGCAAACAGTGCCTTACTGTACGGTTTTCTGCCCGTGTTACACTCCACAATCCTGACCACACCGGTGGCGGTGTGTTCGTAACTTCTACGAATTCTTTCCATCCCGTGAATTAGGCAGCTCCGGTCGGTGTGCGGATGGCGATCCAAAACTGACCGCGCTGAAGTGGTGCAAGCACTTACATCGTCTCCAGCACCTTGGAATCGTATTACAGCACACTTTCACTGTCAAAAGTGTGCTCCCTGTGGTCCTCCTTTTACATTCTCTCGCTCAAAACCAAAAGAAAAAAAATCAGGGGAAAAAAGGATGGGATAAGCGATCTGGCAAAGTATCGA
Organism: Anopheles marshallii; assembly: GCF_943734725.1. Taxonomy (NCBI): domain Eukaryota; kingdom Metazoa; phylum Arthropoda; class Insecta; order Diptera; family Culicidae; genus Anopheles; species Anopheles marshallii. The sequence goes on from NC_071327.1 coordinate 54,689,006, forward strand.
ATTCAAATAGCAATCCAAAGTTTTGCGGTTTGCGCCATACCCAGCGTCCATCATTATACTACGGTGGAGAAGCGCAAAACCAAGTGATTACACAACAGTCAACCAAGGTAAACCATCCATTCGCAGGCAAACAGCGACAAACCGCAAAAGCCTTCTCTCCCATTCAAAATCACAAGAACACACGTCTGGTAACGAACTGTCAAAAGGTACGTTTTGCAGCTTCCCTCTTGGAGTTTCCCACCCCCCCATTCGGGGCCCTCACTGCTCAGTGTCCCTTCCATCGTACAACATGCAATGGCACAGTTTCATTTTCGAACCAAGCGATGTTCTGCCAGGTGTTTTGCCCTGGCGATGGGATAGCAAACACTGAAACGAAATCGCGTCACCTTCGCGAGTGACACCACAAACAAATTCAATCGAAAGTCAATTTATTCAATTCCAAATTGGCTGTCAACGATGGCGTTTCGAGGTTTTTGTGGCGTTTCAACATTATTCCAATTTTAAAACCTTTTTCGGAATTATTACAGTTAACTGTTGGCAGAAGACAGCTGGTAAAATCTGACTGAAACGAAAATATCACGGAATGCACATTGTGTTTGTGGTGTACGAGGTTTGGTGGGTTTACATTTTCGGTGTGGGATTCATCCGGGAAAACTATTTTGCCTTTTGCATTCCTCAACCGCAAAGGAAATTCTGTGTGGTACGCAGATGTGGAGAATAACGTGGGCGACTCGCTTCCGGTGACATACGACTATGGCAGGGTTTCTCGATGAACTTTCTCACGCTGGAAAATTTGTGACGTTTGAAACATTAGCACAATCTGGTAATGTAAACCTGTTTAATATAGAGTAGTTTTATACAAGCACAATGAGAATAATGATTCCAGTGCTATTTACTGACTATAATTGTAGTAATCGAATGTTAGCTTAATATATTTATTTTATCGGTAAAACAATTCTAATTTCAAAAGAAAATAGTCTAAAATTTTGTTTCCTGAGAAATTCATGAATCTCTGAGGATTTATAAATCTTTGAGGATTGATTCCTTCTAAGAGTCATTTAGATTCATGAATTGGAATTTGATTTACCCAACATTAGTACTCTTCATGGTTTAATATTATTAATTTATAAAGAAGGGTAAGGTCGTATTGCTTAAAACTATTGGAATCTTAACCTGAAGTGCAATTTATATTAGCTGGGCGACATTCTAAAAACACCTTAAAGGGCACCTTATACTGGGTGTACTGGGCCTGAGTAACTACATTTATATCTACTGAGAAACCCTGCTAGACGGCCTGTCAGCATCCGGTGAGCAACAGTCCGATCGGGTCTATCGGGCAGTTAGAAGTCTTCATCAGTAGGGAAAATAGGAAACACTAACCAATCCGTAAGGTTTCTATCTGCCTCATACGGAAGGCTTTTACATAATTTCCACTCGCTCATGATCGTTTGTTCTCCGAAAAGGGATCCAAACACCGGGCAATGTTGGGGTAAGGCTTGCGCTTTAAAAATCGATCTCTGCATTATTTAGCATCACCCAGCTTAACGAACCGATCGTTTGGTTGGGTCGTTCGTACGACGGTACTACTAATTACCGACAGGCACACCAACCGGCTGCAAATGGTCGTGTTTATTAAAATTGCTTCCATTTCACTTCAGTACCGCCGCTTGCAGTACGTATGAACGTTGATAGAAATATTCAATCGTTCAAATTTGGATGCGATAATGCGAAGGAAAGCGAACGACCGATCGAACGCTTCGTAGCACCCATTAGTGTGATGTTATGGTTGGTGTAGCTGTTTTTTTTTTCATTTTCCATTTTTGAACAAATCCCAACCCGACCGGATGCGAAGTCTTTGCCAGCTACACACACACAAAAACATCCGGACGGACGGTCCTCGTCCATGCGGGCTAGAACAAATATCGTCATCAGCACGAATCGAAACCAAGAGTTTAGTATAGCCAAGCGGGAAAAGTCAAGCATGTGGGATGAAAATAAATTGCACAGCTGGTGGAAAGTAATTTTCTTGCCCACCGTTCGGAATTAAGCCGACGGTGCTACCGATTTTGCGTCGTATTGCACTTGTAACGATGCTACCACAATTGTTGCTGATGGGAGAGAAGCTGGGAGACAGATGAAGGATATAAAATCTCAACACGACAGCAGCAAGAAAGGTTGTTTGAAGAAATAAATAAACTTCCCGTTCAATAGAGCGTTCGCTCGGAGGAATGAAGCTAAACACGTGGGATTTTCGACATGAAAGAACCGTGCGTCAAGTGCGTCGACAATGTTCGGAAAAGTCGGAACAACCGTACTCTTAAAATCAATACCAACATCCGCATGTGTCGACAAACACTAGCGGCCGTGCGTTATGAAAAGGATACGGGGAAAAAACAGGATTCCAAAGCAAACCAGTGGCAGTGGCCCGCTGCTCTCGATGGTTTGCTGATGTTTAAATAAATTATTCACAACCCATTCCGGATGGTATAAAGCAAGGACCAATCCTTCGCAGCTCGTTCCACAACCCTGGGATATCCTCGTAAAGGAGGAAGAACAGTTTCCCTTTCCGGTGTGATTAGATACGTTCCAGCGTTTGAATGTGTGTTTTATGCCACTTGTGGTGTGTATGTTTGTTTCCACTTTTGCCGGTTCCAACCCACGAGGAACGTACGACCTTTTCTTGCACTCAGGCACAGTACATTAGCTTTCTGGGTTTTCGCAGCACACCGGATATGCGTTTAGGTGGCCGTGAATGCACAGGGTGTAAAAAAAATATTACCTAGCGACACACACCCAGAGTCGTGCCCGGGATCGTGGGGAGTTACTCCTGCTTGAGGGCATCATCGGGACCATTGCACTGTGCGAGGTCAACACAGCGCTGTCAAGCTGGCAGACTGCTGCGGTACAAACTTTCTCAGACACCAGAGCGAATCCGAAAGCGTAATTGAAGTGAGAAGATAGAAGAATAGCTAAGAATGAAAACTCATTCCGCCGCAAACACTCTGGCACTGGGTGGTTAGAGGAACGTTAGAAACTGTCCAACGAAACACGTAAAAACGTGGAATGAAGAAGAGCACCAAAAACAGGAAGTCATTGACGGTGAGAGGAGGTCATACACACTAGGCCACCACCAAGTTACCTCCGAACTGCTGGATGCTAGCTCAGCTCCCTGCAGAAACCTACCCGGCCTGGTTTGCTCTAAATTATTCATTTTACGATTATGGGTTCGTACCAGTTCGACCCCGAGTAAAAAGGGAACCACACGAAGTACGAGCTGGTTTGGGGGTGGTTGTTTGCGACGAGCCAACCAACGTACGGCCAGAAACAATAACCTGCCACTTCGCACTGGCGGGAGCCATTCAAGGAAAGTGCTGATAATTATTTTCTTATGCTGGAGCCCATAGCCGGGCGGAAGGCTGTCAAGAAGTTGATAGTTAGTTTTGGAAGTTATGCACACCCAATAACATGTGACCTGGTGCTTTTTTGTGATGTTACGTTGCGAGAATCTCTTATGGAAGGCTCTTGACACACTGAACTACACGCAGAAGAGGCCATTGAAGTGTCATTTTTTTCTGGGTTTGTTTCAGCATCCTGAGAGATATTTATCGGTGCGATGATTGTATGGAGCTTTGATTCTATTTCTACGTGTACGAGAAGAGCTCTGATGAAATTTGACCATCACTGCTCCTCATAATTAGACCCTTTCGAAGAAATGAAGAGCCTACCAGGAAGCAGTTAGGGTGTGCCGAGTTAGTTTCAACCTCTTGAGTATAAGCTGCTGCTGTAGTGGCTTTAGCGGCAGCGAATGTATATCCAGATCAAGAGAGAGAGAGAAGAAAAAAAAACACCAACCGAGAACCCAACCCATCCCACGTACCCAAGCGGCAGAGCGATCGCTGGTGGATCATCCTCATCATCTACAGTTACGGTGCAAAAAAAAAATAAAGCAGCCAAACATAACAAAACGAGCATAATAGAAACAGATGATGATGGGATGCTCATTTCGCGATGAGATGGACGCACTCGAGACACGGCAAATTCGTGCTGGTCGTTGGCGTCAACAAGAATCTGCATCGGAGAATGGTTTTAAGCTTCGCCCGTCCGAAGAACAAGCGGTAACAAGAAAAAGCAGATGGCACTGCTTGAAGTGCTTGAAGAAGTTGGAGATCGCGAAAGAAACAACCCGCGGGAAGAAAATTGCTACGCAAAGGCATCAAAAAAGTAACGCAAGAAGACACACGGATAAGGCGCAAGAACCAAAGACAATGTGTAGAATTCGGTTTCGAAACGGCAACAAAACGGATGCCTCGGCCGTGTAGATTCAAATCTTGGGCAAAATTGAAACTTAAGACGGCTGGTTGCAACAAAAAGAAAAAACCAGTGCGAAAAACATGAAACGATTTACTGCACCCAGGTTTGTTGAGGAGCCCTGCAATTACTACTCCGCCGTGCATGCCGATTGCACGACGATGATGACACTGCAGCATAAAACATGGCCGGACCAGCAGCAAATTTCTGACACGATCGTGTGCACAACTCTTATCCTAAATCTTATCCGTGAAGATGTTCCAAGAATTTTTGGTGGCTAACAATAATCGCTCAGGTAAGCTGACGGGGCTGAAGGGTACCCGAGCATGGTGAGTGATAGCTCTAATTAGAGCGTTAAATTATATGTATGGGAAGGGTGCCGCCAAATGGGCCGAAATACAGAAGCCCTAACAATTAATGGCATCTCTTGGAAAGATTCGGTTGTAACAGGAAAAAAAAAACATGCTTGCTGGATAATGATGAGAAAAAGGTCACATGGGCGAAGGCATCATACCCGATTGGGCCGAAAATGCCCTCCCGAACTGGAGCACCAAAGCAAGTACTTCCACTGAAAAACCTGGCACCATTATAGCACCATCCACCATCTGTAAAGTATATTAGTTCCCAACGTTGTTATATGTTTGGAATGGGTATCGTAAATGATTTAAACATTCGTTAACCGTGGGAAAATCCACATACTGTCGTGGTGGCATAGGAAATTTTGGGAAACCCCTCTGTTATTGGTATAGGCACTCGTCTAACTACCATCTACCAAGAACCTACAGTGGCCGGTGTGTCATCCCGTTTTGGGAAAAACCCTCCAAAACAGTGCGTTCGGTCCCACAAATCGAATTGCACCGGATGTATGCACATACCTTTGGGTCCGCACGGTAAATGTTCTTGGCAACCTTTGAAGTAAACTTCCTTCCTTTTTTCACTTGCTGTATTCCATTCACACCGGAACGAAATGGCCAAGGGATGGGTCAACCTTGGAAATAAACAGGCACGACAAGCATTTATGTAGGTGCAAAACGACGTGCTGAATGTTGCATTAATTTTCTCAAACCAAAAAAGATGTTTAATGTTTATCCACCTCTTGGAACATCAACATTACTGACTGATGCTTCATTTTGACATCCATTGTCTTTTAATGATGGATTTGTTTCAAACAAATCCAAAAAAAATCAAGAGTTTTGTACACCATTATGACAACAAAATCTTTTCCATTCCGATGCACAAAATTGGGACATCTTTCAACGACAAAATGGAAAACTTTAAAGAGTTGCTTTCGAAGGTGAATCAGTGAGCTGGCGCCGACGTTGATCTAATTATTCGCTGCCGGTACGGTGTTATTAAGTTTAAAGTTTGAGGTCTCTCACCGACTCTCCCGCCTATCCGGGAGGCAAACCAGCGCCGGGCTACGTGGAAACGTCCCGTACCGTTTGGAAAGTGTCGACAAAGTGTTGTCTGAAGGGGTGTCACGCTGCAGTGAGTTACTTAGTGGCACTTCAAAAATCTTCACCATAAGCGGGAAGTGGATTCAAAACTGGGAACTGCCAAAATGACAGCGTCCAAAGTGCGGTGAATCCGACCGGCAGATGAACTCAGTAGCAATCAACTCTTTCCTCTTTGCGCGGTGTCGCAACAGTTTCCGCCTGGGTTGGTGAACAAGCCGTCTCGCCAAATTGCATTTCATTACCCCTCTGTCTACCTTTTTGGAGGATACGCAAACCTTTCCACACAAAACCGCTGATAGATGAAGATGGATAAAAAAAATAGCTTCAAGACAGGAAGGCTAAGACAACCGCACTCAACACGACGGCACACCTGAGAGGAGACAAACCAACATTCATTAAAAACGATTTAATATTTAATGACATAATACGACCAGACGGAAAACTGTTTGCTCTACGACGAGGCAACTAAGAACACCTTCCTATACTGTCCGCGGTGTCCGTGGTTGGTCCAACAGATATGATCCAGGTTTCCTACCAGCGGCATGCTGAGTGCACTATTAGTGCAGTGGAGTAAAAAAAAAACATTAATCATTTTTTTGACCCGCACACAAATCAAATAAACATGCTCACGGAAACCAACGGTCCGAGTCCCGGTAGCCAGTATCAAAGAGAATTCGAAAGCGAAACTAGGTTATCCATCTGTAAGGTCGTTCCGGGCCACCAGCTGGTCACGCTGGTTGGGTTAGTTGCACGAACGACGATGTCCACAAAAAAAGCGAACACGACCGAAAGAACAACATAAAAAGCAAAACTACAAGTCCACCAAATTGACCATATCCTACCATGGGAGTGTTGCTAGTTGCTCGGTAGCTGATACCCGCTGGTGCGCTACTGTTGCTAGATAAGACCCAATGGGAATACTTCCGATCTTGTTCAAAGCAAACGTGCACAGTGCTGATAGTTAGTGAGGTCTGGTGAATGTGTGTCATTCCCGTGCGCGGAAAGATGACATGAGAACTGAGCCGGGGAAAGAAGATCGATAACTGATTAGCCACTATCGATACTTATCGTCCGACAAGCACAACCAAACACAAACAACTGCCGCTTATCGAGCAGTGTAAACATGCGTCAAGTTCTAGAAGATACCGACAAGAGGGACAAGAATTCGACGCCCAAAACATCACTTCCTTTGCACGGCCCAAAACATGCTGTCGTAGCACAGTCCGCGATAACATCACCACTTAGTGTTTCACGATCAAACTGTACGATCGAACGGCTGCGTTAAGTTCAAGTGCACCGTAAACTACGGTTTTATGTCCTATTGGTTACCGGTGCGCGGTACAAACGTGGGCAAGGTTGAGCTTTACACTGGCATGTTGTTTACATCCCTACACCACCGATCTTTACGATCGTAATGTCACTGATCTTTACCAGATGACTGCTTGCGAAGGGGGTAAATTATTGCAGCACCATTTCCGGGATGCCGGATGCGGGGGTTTTGTACAATTATATCACATTAATTTACGCCATAATGTGAGACAGAATATTTATATTTGTCGCACTTGTGGAGGAAACATTCTCAGAATTCTAGCGACTTGAGAGTGATCAACGGCCGCACCAAGGGACGGTTTTTTTTTATAGCAGGGCGCCATGATAGAGTCGTCAGGATTTCCACGTACGGTTCGCGTCATCTGACACCTTTCCACGAGGAAGCCCTTGTCTGTCCGGATGTTACGATCGGGAGAGAAGAAAAACGTTTCTAGCATTGGTATAAAGATCAAAATCAAGGGCACACATTAGGCATACCACAGTTTGAAGGGCGTAAAGATCTCGAAGACTGATGCATTCCTTGACGTAGGTCCCTCGAACAGATCGTCCGGGGGAAAGCGGATGAGCTCGGTAAAGGTTATTTAAAAGTGTCTTGTTGAAAGATATGCTCCAGCGTCGTAACATGGTCGCTTCATTCATCCCAACAGCGGCGAGAACATAACACTTCACTTATGCTGCGTACACCCGGGCAACAGAGGACCGGGTAATATTGGAAGAAAGTGGTGGGTTCCATCTCTGTCTAAAGAATTCTCTCCAATAAAATTCCTCCTTTTCCCAGCGCATTCTAACAAATGGGCTGCTTTTTCTATTTATTTTGTCTTCGCTTTGCCTAACTCCCCCTATCAAAACGAGGTGTCTCTGTAAAATAGCGATGATGTTCTAAAGTTCTACCGGTGGTAATATCATCTTCCGTCGTCTGTGCTGGCGGCACAGGAAACGAACATTCGCCACCGCTTTCCCACTCGGCAGCTGTCGCCGTGCCCGACCCGACCCGAAGGAAAACACCGTCGTCAGGCAAATGGCAGCACATTGGGGCGGTGTTGTTTTTGTTTGTCTTCAACTGCAAACACACGTGTGCATCCCCGGACACGGACGGTATGTGAAACATGGGTCCGGGGGCGAGCATTAGTTTCTCGCTCACAAGGAAGGCGGGGTCCTCCGTTCGGGTGTGTTTAACAGCAGTGGGACAAGAATTTTCCTTCACGAGAGGAAACACAACCCCACAACCAAACACACTGTGAACGTGGCGTGGTATGGAAGGAAAAGTCATCCGTCACGACGGGCGCGCTCTGCGTGGTGGCAGCGGGGGTTTTGGGTGTCAGTTGGAATGATTGTGTCTTTTTTATCCTTTTAGTATCATTAGATTACAGGAATTTGAGGGGAGTTGAATGTTTTAAGCTTATTCTAACACCAAACGTACGTGGGAATGACTTTTATTGGTCTATGAAAGGAAAACCCTTCGCACACTGGTCGGGTGTGTTGGCCCCGCTCGCGTTACATGGTTTTATTTGTTTTGTAACACGAGTTAGGCAATTATGAATTGGGAGTGTTTTAGCTAGCATTATTAGTATGTTTCTAAAGTAATAAACTAATGAAATTCTATTCCCCAGAAATGAGCGTAACACAATCATTGTGGGCACTGCATTTAATTGCCCCAACAACCGTAATGCATGCACAGAAAGAACAAGCTCATTCCGTGCTCCATTATGCTGCTGTTACCTTCTTCCTGCTTAAAGATTCATGTCCCGTTTGCACAATGCAATGGTAAAGCACGAAACAATAATCTCTTTCCATCCGTGCGGGAGATTTGGTAGATAAACCGGAGCCGGAGAAACGTGTGGGATTTCGGATTATTCCATATCGGACTCACAACTAACTCACAATTTCCGACAATCTCCTGGTGGCTGCCCAGCAGCTTCACTCCCTACAACGGGCCACTGCATATGACCAACGAGACAAAAATGATGAATATTTAAACCGATTCACCAACGTCGTCCAGCGAGATAACCATTAGCCGGTGTCCCGGTAGATTCGAAACATTGCCAAGCGGTTGCCCCGTTCGCAAGAAGCCAACCTACGGTGGAACTCCAATTGTTTCGATAGCTTTTTCTCACGTGCTTGTTGTAACTTCTGTTCACCCGGGTGTGGGCGCGTCGGTACCCGGGGGCGACCCAGAAACGGGCCACAACATTGAAAATGGGATCGGACGTGTCGGTCGGTCGGTGGAAATGGGTTAATTTATTAGAAAATCAGCGGAGCCCGGGGCCGCGTGTACAGGACGGTGGAAGAACTTTTCTAACTCGAGTGGGGTTCGAGAATGGTACACCCTGCCCTTTTTTTCTCAACCGGGACACTAGCAATAAAACAAAGTTTAGTCGAGGAAAACTAATGAAAAGTGAAGTTGAAACTCGATCCCAGGCGGCCACAACCGTGAGGGGAAGCGATTGACACGGTTGGTAAGGTTTCCTGGGTCGTGGCGTTTGTAGCGCCTCGCAGTAATGGTTGCTACTGCTCGCTGTCCTACCATGGCCCTATTGGTCACTGGAATTGATGATGGGTGGGTGGTTTTGAATTTCTCCTCCCGCTCCACCCAGTTCGACGACACTGCACAACTAAGATCGACCAGGCGTTAACGACCCGCTGGAAAGTTAATCGCGATGGTGACAACAATCGTCACGAGAGTCTTTAGGGTTTAGTTGAACGAAGTTAAAAAAAGTCTTTTAGTCAATTTACTTTTTATCGAAGTCACACAATTTAACGATAAGTTACTCTAATCGAAAAAGAAATAATAAGGAAAGATAAGAATTAGGTAAAAGTATAAAAAGTTACATAAAAATATAACATGACGTACAAGATTAAATAAAAGGAAAAATGAAAACAAAATGTAAAAAAATTACAGAAAAATGTTAAATCTATCAATTTGAAAAAGAAATTTAAATTTAAAAAAATAAACAGTAAATAATATAAAAAAATGAACGAGTTCCAGAAAACTTTACAGCTCACCGTGAATCGTAGCGCGAAGAATTCACTAGAAGACCGTGTCATGATCGTAAAGAGAACGAACCAAAACGGACAGCGGGACAAACAATCTTTCCAGCCGATAAAGATCAACCGGTTTCTATAGTTTTGTTGGCACGACGAACCGATCCGTAGCGCGATCGGAATGCAGGCCAAGATCGGTGCACCGGGGGTGGATAAGTCACATGCGCTATGTCCACAGTGCGATGCATATTCTACCAGCGCGTATGTGCCGTACCTCGGTCGGTTTGTGGACACAACATTCGAATCAAACGTCTTGCACGTGCACTGGAAAGCTTACGGAATTCTTGCCCCCACTGGAGAAAACGACGAGAAGGTACGCATGAAAGCCTATGGTAAACGGGAATAAATCACGCCATAAAAATGTGGGTCGTTAAGTTTGACGGTACGTACGCGTGATGTCGCGTACGGTCCAAGATGGACGCGGTGTTCAATGTGACTGACCGGAGGCAGAGCATCATCATGAACCGGTGACCCCATGGATGCGTTAGATGGTGTACAGGACAGGGACGATTAATTTTCCCACCGCAGACAGAGCGTGAGTGAGGTGCATTTCTCTTGGTCGGCATCATGACCGCTACAAATTCTTGAGCCTGGATACCCGGGATGCGCATTAAAAGATCGATGAACAGTCACGTTTCTCTCACCTGTCCGTTTGTTGGACGGAAAGCCTCGAAATGAAAGGTTCGTGCAGGTTGCGATCGAAGAACGGCATGGTTCTTCGTGGAGTGGCGTCACCGACGCCGAGACACATCCATTCTGGCAACGTGGCACAACGTGGATGAATCACTGCCAGTTGGAAATAGTTTCTACTTGCTGCAGCAAAGTAGAGGAATAAAAAGGAACCAGCTCGGTGTTCGGTGTGAGTGAAGCCAACGTCACAAAGTTCCATTATCTGGCTACGGACAACTATGGTCAGGAATTTTGCAGCTAGCCCTTTAGAACATCCGCAACCGTTACGGGTGGAGTTCTTTCCCCGGCTAGGATGAATGCAAGGAGGTGAACAAATGATGGACAGCTGGGAAGAAATAGAACGAAACACGATAATAAAACATCCCCATCCCGGATGGGAGGTCGTTGTCCTAGAAAACCGTTCCGGGCAACGATAAAAAAAAAACGCCTTGCACAAAGTGGGAAGAAAAATTATGGGACGACATCTTCATTGTAAATAAATTTACCCGTACTTCGCCCCACGTGCTTCCCCGGCTGCTATGTCCTGCCTTTATTTCCATTTTACTTGCCTAATGGAAAAACTAGAAAATGGTGGGAAAAGTTTCCACATTAAACATGCTGTACTTTGCGCACGTCCGTTCCCGGGACGGCATGCTCATTTTGGGCTGTTTTGCTATAACTGATGCTGCTCGGACGGTGACAAAGGACACATAAGTTGGGGAAATCGATGCTAATGCCTGAGCGATTGAAGTTCTCGTTGGTAGGAAGTTAAGGATAACGATAGCCCAAAAAAAAGTGACACCAAAACAAGAGTCTTTGCTGTGTGTGTGCCTGAAGGACCTCCTTCACTCTCTTTCGATTGCTCGCATTATTGAAATTAATGATGTTTCCCATTTTTTTCCTTGTGCCACCCCGCAATGATGAGGAGGGATGCAAAATGACACCATAAATGATTTTGATGAGAAAACTTTACCATTTTGGTTTTCTGTTTTGCTTGAATGGTTAACAATTTGTGCTACATGGAAAAAAAACGGTACACATTTTTTTATAGACAGGCACGACATTAACAAGATGCTTGTAAAGCGCCAACATATTTTATTAATTTTCTTCTGACACAATAAGGTGTAAGAAACGGGCACAAACATATTTTTGAGCAACATTGTATACCGATTAAAAGACGCTGAAATTTAATGAATGAAATTTCACCATTAATGTGTGCAATGCTCTCAGGGTGTTTAAATTCTTGGTGAATTAAATTAGCCCCACCACCGTAAACAATGATTCATCAGCAAACGATGATGATTCCCACTGATTGCAAACGAGTGTCTATTGTTCTTAGCTTAGCGCTAACGTTTCCCGTACGCGCGCACAGATTAGGCCAGGCTAGTAATGGAATAGATCTCGCCCCGGTACGCGGAATCGTCTACACCGATTATCTAATGCGCGTGATAAACCGTACAACCGTCGATCGCAATAAACCGTTTCCTCTTGGGAAACGATCCTGCAGCGCCGGGGTATGATTCGTGACTCAGGCCAACCAGTTTCGTATGATCAGTACGATCAGCGAAAGAGACGCACACGGTGCGCACATATCTTTTGATTGATGCAAATTTAACTTAACATCGTCTCAACCACGCTGATTGCGGTATGCGCTCATTGCGTGTACGCAAATGTGTCACCCCGCTCGGGTGAAGTTCATTCGGCACACTGCTGAGTGCCAGGGAAGAAAGTGCCCACAAATCAAAGTGCAACAGCGAACACAGCATCGACGGTACGGGTATTATTCACGCGGTAGCTGGATTAACACACAAAACACAAAGAGCATCGGAATGTCACGACACACGACACACGGTGTTCGGCAAAGCATAAGCAACAAAGCCGCAAATAAATCATGTCCTTTCGCTGGTGAAAGCTGACCATTAAGATGCAGGGCGAGGCGCGTACCACGGTAGTATCGAAATTGGATACATTCAGGACAGGATAGGTCTGGTGGCACGGTGGTAGCGAATTTTCACACGATAAGACCGGTGACGAATCTTATCAGCAGACTGAATACATATTTTGAAGCCGACTTCAAGATATTAACAGTTACAACGAAATTAATTACAATATGTGGTGCCGTGACCAGGATATTCTTTAAGATGTAACGTTAATTTTGTTTCCCGGGCTGGAAGTAAACTAAATTGTTTCTGGAAACCCATATTAGAACATAAAAAAATAGTTTCGAAATACTCTACATAATTCTCGGTAATACAATTGTTGGTGCCGTGACCAGGATATTCTTAAAGAAATTAAGTTAATTTCGTTCCACGGGCAAAATTGTTTCTGGAAACCTGTATTGGAACATAAAAATATAGTTTTTAAATACTCTGGAACATATATTTAAATACCTCAATGCTTTTAGTACAATACAAGTTATGATTAATTGAAAAACTAAAAAAAGAACCTCACGTTTGTCACCGTGTTACATCCTGAGCGAAGCATTACATCGTAACCGGTCTTAAATCATTCGCTGTACCCATCATACCCAGTCTGGTCTGGCTTTTTTCGTACCGGTGTTCGTATTCCGGTAGTGGGAGCAATTTAAAGCAAATGATCTACACCGACAATCCGCCGGAGGCTGAAAGGGATGCTGGCGATAAACGCCCGTACCCGGTAGGCAGACAGGATCTAAAACAGAATGATTCATCGTCACCGTATGGAAGGGAAAACAAAAAGGTCTGGCTGCTGCTACCAATTGGTTGTTTATATGCACGGCACATTAACGCAGATGTGTGTTTATATGTCGCTCTTCTTGCCGGTTTTTCCCCGCAATAGAGAAACAGTGCGTTTTCATGTGTACGACCGACACCATCTGAAGTGCATGGTTTGACGGTGTGATAATAATGTCTCGCCAACCGACGGCTTATGCGTGCGTGCATGTGCGTCTCTGTCCCGTGTTTGCTCGCTTAGTCTAAGTGTTACTTAGTTACACTTCAAGCAGTGCGACGGGTGCGAAGATTCCATACACTTTCTGGCCGCGCCACTCTGTTTGGACGGTTCCGCTCGGAACGCGTAAAGCATGAACGGGAAAATTTATGTCACGCTCACTTAAGCCCAACCGAGCGGCTCCGGCGGATGCGATGCGGACGACGAAGAAAAGACGAGCCCGGAGACTGGGAACAAAAGGGGCCTAGAAGATGGGAAAGCAAAAGCCATACCTCATAGAAGCGTGCGGCCGGGCAGAAAAGGACGAGCCGTGTGCGAGTAGACGACGTAGTACGACGAGCTACCGGTTTTTTGGACGGCCCGTAAATGGAGTGACCGTGTCTTCATTAAGTGTACTGATTGTTTTAGATTGTTTCGAATACTGGATACGGTCGGTCGGTCGGCCGCTATCCGTCTGGGCTGCATTCGAAATGCTATGCTTTTATGGTGCCCAATCCAAACCCGGGACGAAAACATTATCGAGAGTGTTATCGATCGATACGAAAAGTCAAAAGCCTTCGTTCTGGATGAACAATGTTGAACGGTTTCACTCTGATCAGTTGAATATTTTATTCGAAGCTTTAATGGCGATAACGATTACGTCCAGACAAAAACATCTCGTTTGTACACGGGTGGAAATAAATATATAGGTACATTTTGAGTTGACCTTTAGACGATATTATTTGCAGCAACTAGTTCCATATTGTAGGCTGATAAATATACAGTGGTTGCAAGTGGTATAAGTGGTAAAATATAATATAATATTTCATTATATTTCGATTTACGATTTGAAGTGATAAAACTATAGAGTGTGTATTTTATCTTTTTTAAATTAAATAATATCAGTGGTCAATATAATCTGAACACTTACAGGAAGAAGGACATAACAAAGAGTTGTCATGATTTGTTTCTAGCTTTCAATTAAATTTAATTAAGAATTGGTGAAACATACCTTTATTTATTTGTCAGACCTTTGATTTTGATATGCAGATTATGGGGAGTTTTCATTAACATTAACTTTTCAGGTTAAACAATTTTACCGCAATTGATGGTAGACTTTTGCATACCTGTTCTTTAATACGAACATATAAAATGTTAAGATCCAATTTCTTAGATAAAATAGTTGCCGATTATTCCCAAATAGATACTGATAAATCATATGCTTAGTGTAATTTTTAGAATTTTAAAATGCATTAAAGATATCATTTCATAAGAACAATGATATTTTGTTGGTAAAACTGACCAAATAATCCCCCCCTCCCCATTGATATTACTCTTATTGCTATTATTAAAAACTATTTTTGAAAACATTTCGTTGAATCACATATTCTCTGTTTCATGAATTTGCTTTACATGATGGATGGAAAATCTTAATTGAATGACCATCACTGTACCTTTTATTAAGTAGCAAAGTTTCCCTACACAAAATCGAATAAATTGGCCAGAATCATAAAAACCATCGCGTCTTTACATTCCATATGATCAGTGTAGAAAAGCTTAGACCAAATTTCCATTTTTATGGGCTGGAACTGGTTTTTAAAGCTACTATTTAAATTCAAATTATATCATAGCGGTTAAATATCGTTCTGCTAAATATTCAAACAGGCCATCGTGCCCATATTACATAACTTAAATGGTACTTTTTAAACGGAATGTTTCAACCATTACACTGTCAACTTAACAGTATAAACAACGATAATTACACATTTGCATGGAAGTGAAACACATACGTACACAGTGTGAGCAATAAATACTTTGTTATGCACTATCAACTAACCGTGCCCCTGTTAAGGTTCATTAATATAGCCATTAGCACCAGTAAGTATTATTTTACACGTACTGTGGGACTTTCATTAAAAAAAAAGTAAAACATTAACCTCTCGCGGGGAGATTCAACATGTCTTAGACACGTGATTTCTCTACCTCATTCTTGAACATGCCACCAGTTAACACGATTCTATATTGCGGGAGGGGGGGAGTCATTATGGGTTTGCTGTTGTTCTTGCACATGCTTTATGTGTTTGAACAAAGCTCTGAACAAAAAATCTTCCCCTATTAAAGATGAATTTATGTCGTTGTTTCTCTCCAAGGGGACATAAAAACCCAAACCATCCCAAAGTACGCAAAAGGTCGACGATGGGACACCCCGATTCAGCGTTTCGTGAAGCAAGAAAACGCATCACTAGACGACCCACCCCGGAAGTACGGTTAGTGGCGCATCGTAATTGCATTTCGGCTAGGGACTTTTGCTCGGGCTGATAATTCCAGCCACCCCTGCACACTTGCTCGGGGACAGTTATGGCTTTCGGAATCGTTGCACGATCGTTCGATCGGTTGAGTGTTAAAGAGAGAGAGAGAAAGAGAGAGAGAAAGAGAGAGAGAGAGAGAGAGAGAGAGAGAGAGAGAGAGACGGAAATGGAACACAACCAGGATGATGTTAAGATTTTTTAAAACGCCTCCAACAAACTGAACATAATTTATCGTTCGTTTATCGCTTGCTCTGTATAAATGGTCCTAAAAATGTCAAGCACCCCAAGAAATTCAAGTTCCGGTCACTGGCGGTGAGAGCGAAATCCCCATTTCGAAACCACATCCCGTGTGTCTCCTACGCATGTACGTCTCATACATCTAAGGTAATTGGTAGTCGCTACGGGGCCTACAAATGCGTCGTCTACTTACATCTGGGTCTCATTGTCACAGTGCCAACTGTGTCTGCTCGTATCGAGCAGCGGTGGTTGCTGCTGGTCGCCGGCGCTCGTTTCGCACCGTGCCGTTTCATTGACCACCGGCGGTTCCGGTAATGGATAGCCGTGGTTTCGCAGGTTGATAATCGCTGCCGCATGCTCAATGACGATCAAACCGTCACCGTCACCGTTGGCGCTTGATGCAGGCGATAAGTTACGCAGCTGTTCGCTCACAGCCTCCAGTGCGACCGGTTGACCTTCGGCGGCGGTATCGTCGCGCTGCGCCGCCGAGGTGATCTCCATCGTGACTTCCACCTGCATCGCATCGGTGGCGACCGTTTCCACCGCATGCGGTGCACACTCGTCGTTCGGCTCCAATAACAGCTTTCCCTCTTGATCGTGGTCACCCGATAGCATCTTATCGGGCTGATCGCTGACATTAGCGTCGTAGCGATACGGGGACGATCCGAGACTGTCCTTCTTTAGCTCTTTTTCGCGCTGCTGCAGCACGTGCGCGTCATCGTCGTCCGGTTCGGTTGGATCATGCACCCGATCGTACGATTCGAGTGGTTCCATCTCTTCGATCACTTCTTCGGTCGTTTTTCTTCTTCTCGTCCTACCGGCCACATGTTGCAGCGGTTGTTCTTCACCGACAGTGAGCCTTATTGGGGACGAAACTACATCTGCCATAGTGCAATCAACACACAACACACACACACACGATCTTCGCAAACTTTATGGCCAACGACACTCTCTTTGCTCAGCAATATGGCGGAGGAAGAGGTAGCATAAGATCATAATCAAACACCGAGGGGAACAACATTTCATTTCGGTACACACTAATTTATCTTTCCCAGCCCTCTTTCGGTATCATTTTTCACAAAGCATCATTAAACAGCAACACTGCACCATTACACACGCTTACACTAGGGAGTGGTGTGAAATTTTCACTCACATTTGCACACCCGGGAAGGTAAAGCGAAGCGTTGTTTTGCATTAACGCGTATGTATGATCACACCAACACGGTGTTGATATGTGTAATAGGACACCTTGATGGCGATCGAGATGTAACTGAGATGATTTCGTTTTTCGCTTCGGTCATTAACTGCTATAGGAATAAATCAATAAACAACCAGTTGTTGAAGTCGTTATATTTACAAGAGAAGAAACTCCCTGTCTAAAAACATGTCTAACACAGATGAAGTTGATCAGTTGAGGAATAATTGAGCATATTTTTAATCATTAAAACTATTAAAGGATTGATACGTTTTGTATATAATTAGTTATCTATTTTGTATTACGTTTATACAAGTTTTGTATTATAGAATAGGTATGTAATAGTTATCAAAAGTAGAATTTATATACCTCAATTAACTAATGCAATCCAAGAAACCAACTCCGATTGGTCTAGGAATTCTAGTGGTAAGGGGGCAGTATACTTGGACATCCCGACAAAATAATAAGAATTAATTACTTGTCTATACACTTGTCCACTACAATCGCATTGTGGTCTATGCTTGCTGCAGTAGTCCTGTAAACTATTCACGGTCCATAATCCACGTCAGCCAATCAATAATTCATAATGGCGGGCATATCAACGCCATCACTCCATCCCAATTTGGGCCTATCAAGACTCCCTTGTCCGAGGTGGTCCGGTGACATGATGGTAGCGGCGCCGGTCTTCACACGAACGGACAGGACCAAAATCCCATCCGGACCAATCCCCCGTACACAGGGCTAGCTATCCAGTAACGGGTAAATAAAGTCACAGAAAGCCATAAATGACAAGCTTAGACCTCTTTAGGTTGTTGTGCCGATGGAGAAGAAGAACGCCTCCCTTGTCCATTTAGACGACCCAAAAGGACTTTACGGGTGCAGTTGTCTGGTGTCATTCTCATGACGTGACAAGCCCACCAGAAGCTGGCGAAAATAATCCGTTGTACGATAGTGAGTTCGATCGTAAAGCTCGTCTTTGTAGTGGCTCTCCCATTGTCCTTCCACACATACAGGACCAAAAATCCTTTACCAAATATGAGTTGTATATAGTCGCATCTTCCCAGTTCGCCGTGACAGGTATTTTGAGTAGAGAAGTTTCTTTACCCTATCGTCTTCACACAGTCAGTGCTGACCTTTGGTTCAAAAAAGGTGAAATTTTTGACGACTTTGAAAGTGCAATCTTCATCTCTGCGTAAGTTAGGATATGTTTAGTGGACATCATAGAGGCCGCGCTGTAGGTGATCCCATCCCCTTAATCTACGAGAATGTTGAACTATTGACAACCTTTTTCGCAAAATAATTTAAATTTAAAGACTCAAAATTCGTTGCACGTTATGTTGCACGGAAGGCCACCATTAGCTCAATAAAAATAGCTGCGAATGATGACAGAAAAAGTTGTGTAGAATGCAAAAGTCGAATCAAATCGCACGAACTTTTTTCTGAGATATCATGTCCGTCAATAAGGAAAATATAACTATGAATCGATCGCCTTTGGAATTTTAAGTCCCCGTTCGGAGAGCAGCGACACCGTTTCGCAGCTTTGGCACGGAGTGTCTCATGAACTTCGGACCAAAACATAGACACTACAACGAAGAACTAAACTTTTAAAAACGAAATACTTTTTTACTTAAACTTACTGAACGTACTGCCCTCGTAAATAAACTAAAAAAAACAACCACTTATAAATATTAAACGCATTTGTCAGTGTACAGCTCATTTGGGAAAACATGCCGTTTATCAATCGAGAACGGCAGAATAATCGATAAAACGGGAACCTTTCTCTTCGTGAAACTGGTGCCGAGATCTCCCGTTTTGCAATTTACGCTTGTCACTGCGATCGATTACAGGAAGCATTAATTATGCAAATAATGTAGCCGCATCGAATTAAACATTTTAAACCGCAAAATGGGGAAAAACAAAAACCACTTTCAGTTCGGCTAGTTTGACACGTTGGAAAAGTAATTAGTGCAGTGGGGAGAGAGGGTTTGCAAATAATTAATAAAAACGAGATTTTTGATCATTGAAAAATGTGCATGCTCACAGGGAAATGTATCGTTAAATTAGAGTAAATGTGTATCCTCAGACCTCCGCTTGCGGGATTGGGTTGCTTCCCTTTTGTTTCGAAAGTTACCAAACCACGTCGCACTTGAATGCACCAGTTTGCACGAGAGGTGAGCAAGCCATCGAGACGTAACAAGTGCATTTGGGTGTGCAAAATACAGTCTCTGACACATAAACACCGCCCCCGTCCAAAACCTTCCCCCAGGGAAAGGTGTAAATTATTTTCGCAATCGATAGAAGAAGCGCACGAGCGAAGAGCGTGCGGTATCGCGTCGTGGGACGTGGGACGGGGGCAGGTTGTTTATTGATCACCTGCAGAAGAAAAAAAAATAAGTCGGCCATCCGTGCGCGGCCAGAAACGGTTAGCAGATCAATAGCCCAGGGTCCAGGGCGGCCCTTTGTTTGGTGGTCCGTCAGGGTTGCGTGCCGGTTTTGTATTTTTTTGTTGTTGTTGCTTCTTTCGCATGATTTGGGTCGCGACTGGCAAATCCATCCATCAGCAGTCACGATTCCAGACCGTATGCACTGAATTGCTTCTCTTGTTTCTACCACCGGTCGCTCCAACAAAGTCTCAGCACACAATAATGAGGCGAAAAATCGTAGAAGACGCATCCAAATGCTGGGCCTTCCCAGCACAGCATAGAATGAGAAACGAAAAATGCACCAAAGTTCAATGGCTTCGTTCGTGCGCCAGAAGTTGGGTGCTGGCTGCTGCTATCTGCTGACTGCTTCTAACTTCAAAAGCACGCACCTGCATCAGGTGGAAAACCGGGTGGAATGAAGGAAGCTTTTCGGTGAAGGTGAAGGGAAGGCGAAACATTAACGACCCTTCTTAATCTGCCCGGGCTGATTGTGTGGCTGCGGCTGCCAGAGCATACCGAAGGTAGCAGCTACTATAACAATAATAATAATCCACAAATATTATCCCCTTACACGGTATATAGCAGGCGGTAGGGCATGTACTTACTGTACCGCCCCACAAAAAAAAAACGACCCATGGAATGCGTAGATACCTTCACGAGCTACATAGCACATTGCAACAACGATGGCAGTAAGGCAACGTGGGGCTTTTTTCCGGGAAATTGAGGAGGAAGCCTCAACGCACGGCAAGCGGGCAAACAATGCGCTACAGTGCGACTGACTGGTGGTGGTCGTCTGGGGCATCTTCCGACACCAATGAGACGAACATCTGCCCCGGCGATCTTTGGGTCACGTACATTCACTTTGCGGGTTGGAGTTGGTTTTGGTGTGTTGTCGTCCGGAAAATAAGAAACAGGTAATATTCGTTTACTTTCATGAATGATTACCTTTGACAAATAGGTTCTTCTTTGCATACCGCAGGGACTGTTAAACAAACGTTTACGGCGTCTCATAGCGTACAGTAATTCATTTACGAATCAACAGAACAATACCTAATCCAAAGTAGGTACAGTTAGCCCCCGAGATACATAATAGATTGTGGAACAAATATAGTTTTTTTTAATGAAATTTACAATTATTTCCAAGCGTTCTCAACAAATAGAAGAACTTATGGGAAGCAAGGTAATCTACTTAAGACAGTACGGAAACATGAATGTTGCTTTCTGTTTAATTCAATGTTCAAACCTGTATAATTATTAGTTCATGGCTAGTTCAATATTCAATATCATTTGTGGTATCCATTTGACACACAAATTAATTTTACCATTTCCAACAGCACAATTCTTCTTAAAGTATTTCAATTCTCAAATGCATTCGATATTTGTTTTTATTATTTGTCTATTTTTAAACATTTCATCTATAATTGAACTTTTTTTCCTCCTTGGCATCTGTAACTCCATAAGTTCTGCGGAGGATGTTAATTCTCTGTTAATACAGGACTTCTTCAATGTTCCGACTTATATTCCAACCGGAAAAGGCTAGTTATTCGAAAACTCGTTATAAGGGAGTTAACTGTATTGTACTAATTGGCTTGTAAGTATGAGGATACCAGAATGGTTTACTGAACCGTTAAATTCCGCCTGTTGATATCGTGCATATCGAGAATTACCAGACTAATATAAACGAATTATACTCGTATTTACATCAATCAATTGCAAAAACACGTGCAGTTGCAGCTTGCTACAGTCCGTTTATGACGTCGTGTATGTAAACGGTTCGTTAGCACCGGCTATGTGTAATAATTAAAGAAACACGTGTCCAGAGCGATTACTGTGTGGTAGCTGAAATAAATACACACTCAATTTAAACTTTTCACCATCAAAAAACCAAACCGTTTCATCATCTAGTTTGAGAGTGAAATGTATGATAATTAATACATTTTGCAATGAAGACAACAATGTTGGCAAAAAAAAAGGTTTTCTTCCCCCGTTGTACGATCATCGGCGATCAACAACCGTACTGGTCAGGTAGTTTGATCTTGTTTGCCTCGTGCCTGAGGTTTATGGACCGGTTGGGCACCAAATAACAGGTCCGCGCTGGTTGATTAGCCAATAAACAGTGCGCATGTATCGGGTGGCTCGGTGCTAATGGATGGCCCAAATTAACAGCTCACTCTCCCTGTTTGTGTTTTTTTTTCTGCTTCTTCAACATCGCTGCTTTCCAGCTGCCCTTGAAGCAGTCGCACGCGGATAAGGATGGTGGTAGTAGGTTAACGCGTGAAAGGTGTTCTGGTGTTCCAACAACAGTTCCATGTGAACAAACTCTGGAAACAAAGCTCAGCAGAGAGAGCATGGATTTTACCACCAAAAAAAAAACAACCTTTCCCTAATTCCAGTTTAGATCAAACGAAAAGAAAAGATCCCGGCTAAAGAAAACTATTTCCCTTGTGTATTGAAAGCAAATCCCTTGTGTATTGAATTCCTTCCGACTTCCTTTTCCCCGGTTTCTTTGTTCAAGGTGAGATACGAATCACATCCGTTTCTGAGCGAAATCCAGGATCCTTCCACATTGTCTTCCGACCCATCAACCGTGCGCTGTAAACGGACACCTAAAAAAGGACACCAATACCAACACGCACACGCACGCACACACACAAACACACCTACAGGACATGCAACAGGCACGCAGATACGATTCCTCATTTCCACGTGTATTCCAAAGGGGCAAAACAGTTTTCTTTCCACGGCGTTTGCAACTAATTTATGCACAGCTGTTAGCCGCTCGCACAATCCAAGGTCATTGGTTCAACGGCGCGAAACATTGTAAGAATCACCTTGCGGCGAACGTAAGCCAAGGAAAACCTTCAACTGATCAACTTCATTTGCGCGCGTACACACTGCAAACGGCAGGTGATTCCTGTGTCGATGTTATTCTCTGCTTTCTTCGGACCGCTGTGTATGGTCGTTATCTGCCGTGATGATCATCACCCTTTGGACGCGATCGAATTGATATGTTGATGTTATAAACGAAATACACTCCACAGAAACGGTCTAATACAATGCACACTGCCGTACACATGTACACACACACATTAATCGCGAAATAAACAATACCAATTGGTAGAATGCAACTCGAACTGCATTTCTTTTCATTGAAACCTCAAACACACTGCGGCTCGGTTACAACCCTGCCTAATATTAGGGCACTACAAAATTACACTTACACAACAGGCCGCATTCGATGCGTTTCACCGTATCTGAATGCAGTCACGGTCGCACTACGCGCTTGGGCCAAACAATTATGCACGATTTTAGACTACGCGTTTAGCTCCCAACATTCGCGTCCGATCCGTTTGTTTATCTTTTTCAAAATGCCCGTTGGCTGACAGTTGCGGTGGTTAGAACGAGTGTGCCCATAGTGCATTTTGACCTCGGCAAAGAAAAACCACTGCGCCCATAATCTGTTTCTCACGTTTCCGTTTTGTTTCCATTCGCGAACGGACGGATAAATTCACAGTGGGCGCGGGTGATTGTCTTCTTTGGTGGAAAAACTATACGCGAGCGCCATCTAGTTGTCAATGTACAAATCATCGCGCAACATTTTGAAATGGCAGTTAGCGGCGACGTTTTGCATGATGTTTTATATATTTTTTAATATCTATTTTTGTTCTCCATATTGGAAAGAGTATGTAAAAAATAAATGCTTTCGAGTGCACAATAAAAAGATGATAAATACAGTTCATTCGATCCAATTTCATAACCGATGCATTGGATTGTATAAAGGTGTTAACGGTATTTATAGCTACATACGAATGTCTTTTCTCTGGTGTCTCACTTACAAATCTATTGTATTGAACAATCAATTGAATCTTCGATAGCATACCGTAACAAACTCAATTTGTAGTCTTTTCGTCCCGAGCACATTAAGCGCGACAGTCCCAAAATTAATCAAGCGTAAATCAATTCAGCAGACTCGGAAGGTGTCTCCTAGTGGACCAGTAAATATAGAAAAAGCTTTCCCGGAAATGTAAACAAAACGATATAAAAAAGTAAGCTTTTTTTATCTACACCTCGTCCATGGCTCGATTCGGGTATTTGCAAACAGATTTCCACCGGAGACTCCTGCCTGGAGACCGTATGGCGCACTAGACACGATGGTGGATGAGTTTTGTAGAACTCTCTGCCGTGGAAATGGTGCGAATTAATACTAGGATAAATCAACGAAACGAAACGATACCCTTGTCAATCGACCAGAAACATTCACCGCCGTCAACCGTCAAGGGTTTTGGGGCTTCTGGGGTTTGGGGGATGCTTTTTTCCCCAGTTGTTGTTATTGTTGCAGAAGGGAATGTTTTGTTTCTAGCCACCGGTCTGCAAAATAATACTCTTAAGAATTCACCATCATCACCGTTGGCATCATCGAACAACGAGCCGGGCGCTAGGGTTGCAAAGGGTCGTACTGTTCGTGGCAACGCCCTTTTTGTACCAGCAATGCCAACCCATTATGTTCTCGAAGGGATTGGGAAGCATTTGTAAACGAATCTATTTTACTACGTGCTAAGCAGTGTACATCATCACCCCTTCCCTTCCTCCCCGGCCCCTCCCCCAGGGTGGCCTTTGTTTCTTTCGGGGAACACGGTTGGTAAAATTTTTGATACCATGAAACTCCTGGCGCGGCGACCATAAGTTAGGATGGTATCGGGTGGACATGTAGGGATGATTTAGGAGGATGAATAAATTATTGCGCCAAATCGTGGCGATGTTTCCCAGGAAATCAGGGTAGACGTCTCAGTTGAGAAAATTCGACCGCAATGTTTAAGATTGCAGGGGAAACTTCTTCTGCTGTTTCGGAAAATTTTGTCGGAAAATTCTCCGAAAAATAAAACATGGTTCATCGATCGATAACGTATCTCTGCAATTGTGAAGGTAAAAAACCAAAAGTAGTTATCCTGTTGCTGTCACTTGTACTTGTACGCATCTGTTTTAGTTTAAACTCCTGCAAGTCCCAATCCAACAACGATTTCCTGTGTCCGGATTAATAAATGATCCTTAATGAAATGATCATTACCCTAAGGATGATCCCCTGTTTCGGTATGATAAATCCACCACATTTATCCATAACATGGGTCTCTTTGCCTTGCCTGGGATATTGCAATTCCCAGCAACACACACTGAAGTAACCGAATTAAATGTCAAAAGTAAACGGATTACGGTGGCTGGATATGAGGTACGTTGAAGCCAGATCTTGACCGGCGAAACAAAGAAATCCACACGTAGTAATGTCATTTTCTTTGCTTTCAAAACACCCCCCGACGGCTAAACATTGTTCGTTCAATTTACGAGTAAAAAAAAGATACAGAATAAAAGCTTCCAAGGGAAAGGGAAACACCATTCAATTACTCACCTGTAGCGCATGAAGGACTTGGGAAGGGAGCGGCTCTTGAGTTTCATCTCAAATTTTCGCTTGATGGAACCGGGCGCTAACGTTGTCCCTTGTCCCACGGTTCGAGGTTTGGTCGACTGAGGTCTGCATGATTGGGCATGCAAATCACGTTCCCGGGTGTATCGGATGTACCGGGACGGCGATGACGACGATAAAACCGTGGGGAAGAAATGATACAGATTAGAAATTGGGTTGATCGTAATATGTAGAGCTACGATGAATAAAACGATGTCCAGTGAGGTGATTGTTTTGTTTGAAACAAAAGGAAACTTAAAAAATATTAATTATGTTTACACCTTTCCCAGATGAATGTAAGTGATTGGTGTTTGAGCACATAAATTGAAATTATTTATCTCCCGCCCAGCTCGGCCAGCATTGTAACGATGCATTTCCCCCTGAAACAACACAAAAACTCGCCTGATATCATCACTGTCTAACCAACCGAAAGATAGATTATCTTTCCAAGAAAAAGAAATTGAGAACAGACGTAAAAAGTTAAGCAAATTATGTTTGTTTCGCTTATGAAACAATGCTCGGAAGCAGCAGTCACCCAAAGTGAAAGCTCGCGTGACGAATGGTGCGCAGACAGCAACAGCTTCATCCCAGGTTTCGTGTTCGGCTTTGCGTCATTGCCCACCCTGTGTACTTTGTCATTTACGCTACCGGGTAAGGCGATAAAAAACCCCCCCCTCCGGGTGAAATATTATTTTCCTTCCACCGCCAATGCCGGGAAAGCAAAAAAAAACAAAGGGTTCCCGCGAGGCTGAAGAACCTTCAGGGTGGTAATGATAATATTGCTTCACCCATATTCAACACCACCTACGTGTCCCTACGTATTACACGCCATCGGTTTGGTTAGAAATTCATATGAAAATATTCATACGAGAATGATGCTTCCGTTTTTGAATGAACGGATCTGCGGGACCGGTCTGTGCGAGTGGTGGCCATCGCATCAATACCACCTGCTGGTACGCTTTTCCGTACCCACCGGAGCCTGAGTGTGTGGAAATACGGTTTTCTTGATTTCGGTACGAGCTTTTACGCCCGTCCGTCTTGTCAATGGAGTGGGGGCACACCTTGACAAGGATACCGGTGGCATTTGATTTGGAAAGGTTTACCGGAACGATGACAGCAAAATTGGAACCGGAGTTTTATGCTTCGGTTGAGCGAGAAAACATATCGATCAGTACCCGGTTATCATAGGCACGACAGGAGCGCAGATTAAATATTACAACAGATTGAAAATGAGCTAAAGAATGTTTGACAATATTTGGGGGAAAACATTTTGTACAATAATAATAAACATTTCTACAGCACGAACAATGCGAAGCAATTTTTTCCTCTCAAAAGGAATGTTTTTAATTTTGTTCCTTTTTAAAACAGGAAAACAGCACTTACAAAGTTAACTAATTGAAGGAAAATATGGGAGGGAAAATTAATGAAAATAGCTCTGTTGCTCAAAATCATCGTAGCTCAGTGGATCGGTTTCAAACGAAGCGTTGTTATTAGACGTCCCGCGGATTGCCTACATTTGGGCGTATACATATTTTGCAACACGAACAAGTTGCCATGGATACGCAAAATGTTGTTGCCCGATTCGTGATCGCACCTCAACAAAATCATAATGAGGAATGTTTCAATACGCATTCGGCGAATTATCAAAACGCGTTTTAATTGATATTGCTCCTGCTGATTGCTTACCTTGCTCGGGCGTCGCGCGGTTCGATGCCAGTGCCAGTGCAAGCTGTGCCGTGCTGATTGCCGCCGGTCGTTTGCTGATGTCGCTGCTGTTTGCCCTGATTGGTACGGTTGATTTTTCCGTTCGCGGGCAACGCACCCGGTACCATCGCCGCCGGTGGAGTCATTGATGTTGTGCCGCTATTACTTTTCACCGTCGACGCCGCACCACCGGAACTGTCAACCCCGCCGACGGTAACGACGGTTTGACCGACGGCCGGTACCTTTCCCTTCGACGTGGAGGCCCGGTCACGCGTAATTGGCATCTCGTGCTCACCGAGAAACGTTATCGAGTTTGCCTTGATGATCGTGCTGATGACGTTGCTGCTATTGCCACCGGCACCGCACTGGCCGTAGCTAACCGATAGGCCATCGCTTTGGCCGGTAGCAGCACCGTGGGCGAGTTTCGCCGCCGGTCCGGATGACATCCGGTAGGACATTGGGCCGGCACCATCATCATCGTAGAACTCAAAGTTTTGCTGCTTGCGTAAAATGCGTTGCTGGTGTGGTTGATGTTGATCCTGATGATGATGCTGCTGCTGCTGCTGTTGCTGCTGCTGTTGCGACTGCTGCTGTTGGTAATAGTGATGCTGTTGGCCGAAGCTACTGACACCACCGTAACTGTTCGCCTTCACCGGCACCGGTACGGCACGCCCGTTTGCGGATGTACGGGTAGCCGTTGGTTCGGTTCCCGCCTTCGCCGTGCTCGGCCACATGATGGCTGAACCGTTGCTATTGCTACTGCTAATGTGACTACCATTGCTACTATTGCTACTACTGTTACTACCCGCATCACCACGCGGCCCACCCGCACAGTCCTCCACGGCAGCACCATTGCCAATGTATATCACTTCCGCCGGTACCGCGCGCTTCACCTTGCGGCTCAAACAATTATCACTACCCGTTTTGGACAAGTGTTGCGTATTCTGTTCCTGCGAATGTTCCTCGCACTGCAGCGCACTTGCAGTTGCACCCGCGGACGATACGCCACAGTGTGGCCAAAAGTCACAGGAGCTAGCGGTACAACTGAAAGTATATAAGAAAACATGCGTCATGGTACAGGGAGCGTATTTACGGCAAGCCAAACGGTTGTTTGGGGTTGTTTTTTGGGGCTGTATTAATTGCACCGTAACCGGATACCGGGTGCCTTTCCCAGGCCGGTTAGATTTAGCGTGTTAGAAGGGGCTTTTTAGTGTCAGTTGTTACTGGTTGAGCAATTGATTTAGTTTCGTTTTAGTTGGGCATTCACTTGCCTGCACCAATATGTTAGGGGGGAGGAGGCTTGTTCCTTACAACTACCATTCTCGTTCAGAGCACCTCAAATATTCACCGAACACTTCACCACAAAAGACAGTTCGTGCACAGTCAGACTTTTTTTTGTCAAGTGGGTACATACTACTTAGTACATCGAACGGGTTTTAAAAAAAACTATACATTAACGCTTTGGTTTAACGTGTAACCGATCGGCTGCTTGTTAAAATATATATCCTTTTATCCTCGCGTTTATAAAGTTAGCTTGTTTTCTTGCACACCTGTTTGTCCGCCCGGCTCAGCGCACTTACTAGGCGCTACGTTTATCGTTAGTAAATTTATACGCTAGTTTAAGACCGAGAGTTCATTTCTTTAACACCACAACGTACCGTGATTGTTGGTTTAAATTGTTTAACGATCGCAGTTTAAGTTGCCAGCCAGTGTTTGGAAGCAGTGCTGTGTGTAAGTGTATAGTCGTGTGTCTTTTTTGTTGTTTGTAGAAAAAGTTTAACAATTCGTTATCTACATTATATATCCTTAGATTGTGTTTTTTTTTATTAGTAGTAGTGGTAGTAGTCAGTAGCATTCGTATCTCCCATGTTGATTAAATGTTTAAGCGCGTATTTAAGTTACTCGGTTTTAAAATCCGTCCCATTTACTGCGCAATGGTTCTAAAACACACACTTGACCCGTACTGTGTGTCTGTATTAGTTGCTCCTGTTTCTATAGCATCCCGCTGTGTAAATACTTTACGCGAGCACCAGCAACGGTTTGCCAGCACCATTCGTTTGTGACACCAGTACTAGGGGTACAAGGTTCATATTCGGAAGAGGCATATTCTTTAGTTCGCCAGCACGCGATGCTAGCCACTGTTGGCAACACTCTGTGTGTATGAGTATATACCCGATTAGTAGTGGTTCTGGTTCGGGAAAGGTAGTAGCTTGCCGTAGCGTTCGTAGCATGCGTTTTAACGAGAGTTTAACGTCCGTTCTGCTCTGCCCAATAATGCACAGACATGTGCAGGAGAAGTGAGTGTGAGACTACGTGTACGTGTCTATGTGTCTGTCTACGGTTTAGTGTGCATCTACTACACGCGAAAACGTGTGGTGCCGCGCTCAGCGATCGCTACTAAGCTGGTTTAAAGCGCCATCAGCATTAGTTGTGTGCGGTTAGTGAGTGCGTGCCATAGTTCAATACCTTCCAGACGATGGCGTTCCGGCGATGGTCGGCGGTGGCATTGCATTCCGCGCAGCCGATTCCCGATGCATTTGCACCTTGTTCTTGGTGGCGTACAGGAATTTCTTCACCAGCTCGGCCTCCTTGAAGGTGGCTATCGGTTGCACCGGTCCCGGTTCCGCACCGTACTCCGGCGTCATTAGTCGTTCGTCGTATTCGGAGTCGGGTGTCTGTTGCCGCATCAGGTATAGTTCACTTGGTTTCTGATAGCCCGGAACGGGTGACCGTTCCCGTGATACAGCCGATCGAGTTTGCCTGTAGGCCGACCCCATCATGACGGGTGATCGTGCCATGGTGACGCGGTTCAGTTCGTACGGTAGCTCCGGTTCGTACAGTCGATTTAACCCACCGAACAGTGAGGTCTGTGGGGAACGGTTACGCGACGCGGATGACTGGCTGGTGGCGTACTCGTTGCTGGAGGAGTTGGTCCCGGTCGAACCGAACACACGATCGTGCGAGTACGAGCGCTTCTCATTCGTCACGTACGTGCGTTTGTCGGACATCCGATCGGCAAGCGGCATGCCGAGGTTGTCATCGAACGATTTGCTCTTGTCAAACTCGTACTCGTACGGATGGGTTACGCCTGCCGCTCCCAATCCCAGACCGTAGTTGTTGTTGTCGAAGGATTTGCTCTTATCGACCACTTCTAGCGTGTGGGAAGCGGTTTCACGACGCAGCCGATCGAGCGTACTGTTTGGCGAGATGCGACTATACATGTGGGCACCTGCCAGGCTCAGACTTTCTTGGCTAAGGAGCTGTGCCGTGGTAGGGCCCTGCTTGCGACCACCACCCATAACGTTGGGAGTTGCATAGGTGGGACGCTCCTTCGGCGGTACCGTTCCCAACCGAACGACCACCTTGTGGGGCATCTGCTGCACTGGCATTTGCTGGCGACTTGGCGATCTTTCCGAGAGTTGGAGCGACCTGACGTGGATCCCAGGTGGAAACGTGCAGCAGCGAGATCGAATAGTCCGGATGGAGATAGAAAGAAGCATTAAATTGAATAGAGAGAGAGAGAGAGAAATAGAAAGGGAAAATTAGTGTGGTACGTCTAACGGTCATGAGCCTGCACTTTGCGCACTACCGGACGTGAAGGCAACGTTCTTCACGGACAACTTGCTCTACTTGGTATCTCAACAGATCTAGAGAACATAAGCCTACGCAGAGCTGAGTAATATAATACTAAGGATGAACCAAAAAGTCACAGCCAAGCGGCGGATGTGCGGATGTGGGATAGGGTGTGTGTTGCAAATGTGTCTGCTAATGTCACGTAATCATGCCCACGTTAACCCACGATTTCGTTTCTTTATCTTGCTGCTTAGCATTTCCCAGCTGTATTCGAAGCGGAAGCGTGTTGTTCGGTGTGGGGATGTGTGTGTCTGCAAGCGCGTTCCAGTGTCGGTTGAGCTACAGCTTGGCGTGGCCGTAGTGTCTGTAAGGTGTAGATTAAAGAGCCGTGCTACATATAGAAATCGAAGTAGTGCCATTAGTACTAAGACATTAACGCTTCTGTTTCGATTCGTACAGGACTACGTCCCACATCCTCCATTTTCGATTACCATCGACAATCGAACCGTCAGTGTCCGATCCGTACCCAGTTTGAGGCTAGCAAGCGTACCACCATCGTTCGAGAATTATCAAAAGCAAAGGTAGTTAGTATCTTGGTGGTGGGGAGATAGAAGATAAATCCGTTAGCATTATGGTTATGGAGCAGGTGAACATGAGGAGCGGTATGAATGCAGCAACTCCAGCGAACGGAACGAAACAAATGAAATGGTAATGGATGAATTTGGAATGTCTTATGTGGCATGTTCATTTCGATAACGTACAGCACTGAGTAATTGAAGTTCTGAGTTCGTTAGTTTGAAGCAACAGGGAATGGAAGAGTTTGGAGCAATTCTTCAGGAAGAAAAACGGACTGTATTTGGAGATAACACCGTGTGATCTCTTTGGAGACAGTGTAACAGATATGTGGAATTCCAACTTAGACAAGAAAACCAACTAGCAAAAAGCATTGTGCTTTACTTCTTTACCACGCATTCGAAACGGGTTCGATTTTTCCACTGGATTGTGCTCGGAATGTGCAGTACAGTACGAAATCAACACGAACTATATCGAACGTGAGTAATTTTTGTGAAGATCGTGAAAGAGAGTGATAACCAAACGAGTGTGTGAGTGATGTTAGCGGTGATGATTGCAAGCACTAGGCGACACTACTGAGCGGCAACGGAAGATACTATGGAGTAGAAAATGAAGCCACTACTGCACAGCTGTCACCTACCTGGATCGGCGTATTTTGTAATCGCCACCGATGGCCGTTGAGCCCGGCTGCAGTCGCACGTTACCCCTCAGCTGATTGCGCCGATAGGTGGAGCTCGGGCTGGTCGTCGGCACGTTCTCGTCCCGGCTGTAACTTGAGCTGGACGAGCTGCGGCTGCTGGTGCGCATGTAGCCTTCGTCGTAGCGTAGCTGCTGCCGCTCGAGAGTGCTACTGCGCGAGCCCGAGCTCTGCCGTGATACGAGCGACGACTGGGAGCTGTTGTTGCCCTGGTCACCAACGCCTTTTCGTTTGCTGCGATCGTCCGGTGTCCGGGAGCGTTTCTCCGGAGTCAGAGATCGCTGCTTCTTGAGGTTCCGGGCACTGCCGTAATCGTCGTTGTTGTCGTAAAGTCGTTCGGGTGTTAGCGATCGCTGGGATTTGAGGAGACCGTGCGATGTTCCAGCTGACAGGAGAGCGCTCTGGCTCTGACTAGGACTACCGCCGGTAAACGATGCGCGTCCCTTCATCTGATTAATGTAGGACGTGGATGATTTGTAGCTGAGTGCCAGGGAGGACGACTGATCTTCGCTGATATCATCATCGTCATCCACGTCGTCGTTAGAGTAATCTGAAAATAAAGATTGAGATGACATGTAAAACTACAGCTTACACAAGCATCTCGACTTTGTAGCTCACCTGATCTAGCACCACTATCACAGGAATTGAGTCGTTGATTGCCCACCGAATCGGATCGAAATCCGTACGGCAGGCCCGGCGCAGAGTTGGCCTTGGTCGAGAACTGTGATCGGCGGGAACGGTGACCAGCGTTGAAAGCACCGCTCCCAATAGATCCTCCCGCATCTAGCGACTTATTCTTGTCAAATTTGCGTAACGACTCGCTTGATGCGTAGCCGAGTGTAGCTCGGTTCACCGTGAGACTATTGCCCGGGATAGCTTTCGGAAAGATCGGTGAGCTTAGTTTGGCCGGTTTCTCCTTTTTCGTGAGATAGTTCGGCGAGTTCCCGGTAAGGGTGGCGAACGTTGGCGAACGGTTGCGTCTTATTAGAGAGCTTTTAAGTGGTTGCTGTTGTACAGCAGCAGCAATCGGCTGCTGTTGCAAGCTACCCATCGAGCCGGTTGGATTAAAATCATAATCAAAACTTTTCGAAAAGGCATCCGTACTGCTGCTGCTGCCCGGCCCTGTCGATGTCCCACCGTATCCACCCCGCTGCTCGACCGCTTCCTCCGGTGGACGCCGGTTCCGTCGATCGTACTCAAAACTTCGTGAAAATACCATGCCCTTCGGATTGTGGTTTTCGTTATCCACCACGGAAAGGAATATTCTCGTGCCGGGTTTGATGTCCCCTAGGCGGGTTTTATTGGACTGTTGTTGTTGTTGTTGCTGCTGCTGTTGCTGCTGCTGCTGAGTGTCCTGAAACGCGGGAGGTGGCGAAAGGATGGGAGTCACTGGCGGAGGACTTCCGTCCACCAGGTTACGTTTTATCGAAAGGCATGCCGGACGGTTGCCCAGCGAGGCGGTCGATGCACTGCCAGACCCCGGATCTATCTTTAGTATCGTTACATTATCCTGTCGCTGCTGTTGGCTGGATGGACGGCTACCTCCCTTGCCACGTGATTCGTTGCGGTTAATAAGATCTTCCAACTTGCTAGCACCGGTGCCGGAACGGCCTGTGTAGCGGTTTTCATCATACTCGATGTATTTGCGTGTTACTTTCGGACCTGCGGCTGACATGCCAGTCGGCATGCCGGGACCGCCCGTGCCGAGTGTTCGCTCGCTGCCAGCCAGCGGGTAGGACCCGGGAACTCCCCGGCCCGGGATTGATTGCTGTGCGCCGGTGACCTGCACCCAGCCAGATTTGTTGAGAAATATGCCATTCTTTTTGACGTTTTCACCGAACAGGTACGTCGGCTTGCCGCCGTTTGCTGCCGTCCGGTAGTGCATACTGTCCAGTTCGTCCTGCTGTGTCTGCGGCCGTTCGGCGTCCTCGTCCTCACCGGTTCGTTCACGGTTTCGTTGTTCGGTTTCTAGTGACAGTACGGTTGCGTCGTCCAGCAAACCCGCGCCACCATCCTCGGCATCCGTTGCCGTGAGGAAGCTGTCGGAGGATGTTGGATCCTGCCTGCTGCTCACCGGGAGCTCCGGCAGTGGGAAGTCACTGATGTCACATTCATCGTTGCCAATTAACTTCGTCAGTTCACCACCATCATCATCGTCGTCGTTGGGCTGCAACCGCTCGCTTGTGGTTGTTTGTGATGCGTCTGCGTTCGCGTCACACGCGAGTGTTCCAACCGAAGGCTCGGAATTGGTTGGCAGCACTTCCTGGTCCACCGATGGCGTTGATGGCGACTGGTCCTTTGATCTGTAAAGTGATCAAAGAGAAGTGGATTACAATGGATTGCAAGCTATTGTCGGTGGACAGGTAGGGACAGAAAAGCTGAAGCATTCATTTAATTAGAAGGTGGAGTGTTCGGTGCAAAACAAAACCTCGTCGCGAAGTAAAATCCACCTTGTTGGTTGGGTGTCATCCTATTCATTGCTTTCTGAGCAAATTGAATGTTTTTCCCATTAATTCACAATCTACTACGTTGTGGAAGCTCTTTGTCAGAAGCAATAATACAATAATACTGCTAATTAAGACCATTTTTGCGAATGTACTACTTGCTTAAGTAAACTTCAATACTTAAGGAACAGTTAAGAATGTTTTAGTCCAGTTTGATGATGCCTGAACACTCGATCCTTTGGCTTAACTAACACATTCGATTGTTTTTTATTTGGTGCTTTAGACGGTAAATGAACATAAATTGAAGCCAGTCCCAGTTGTAATCTGGCAGGAAAATGAGTTTCATTTCGGAAAAAGACATTAACAATGGCGGAAACGGTTGCATGATTTCTTTTTATTTTCCCTCCTGCCATTATCATTATCACGAACGGGACAGGACAGAAGAAAAAATGGGTTTTCTTTTTCCGAACGCTCCTCGCTTTAGGTTGTTATTGCGCACTGGAGCGCATTCCCTTACTGCTGCTGGTAGCCGTCAGTCCGTCGGGGAAGTCGGTTTTGTAAAATTAATGAAACTCATTCAGGAACGTTAGCTTGGAACAGCGCCCTCGCTTTTGTTTTGCTATATTACCTTTCGGCAAAACCTTTTCTTGACCAATTTTTGCTGCGAGATGCCACCACCGGACGCTAGCGCAGCGGCGTGAGAAAAATAGAGCCCTGGCTGCTACTTTCCGGTTTCCGTCCCGTGACCGACAGAATAGACAGGCAAATATTTGCCGATCTTGATGTCTTTGCTCGTTTCGTGAGGAAAAGCAACCCCGATCTTGCTGGGGTTTTTGTTTTTCCTTGCGGCAGCAGACCCATTCTTCTGTGACCCAGCGCACAGGATGGTAGGAATTTTCGTCCCAGCGGTTCGTGCCCCCGGAAAACGAGGCATTCATCCTGCTTGGTGCCGGAAAAAAGGCGTCAGTAATTAGTTTTTCCGCTGAACGTCAACAGCGTGTTTGTTTGTCCCGTTTGGAAAGCACACAAGCGCGCCAACATGAATGATGGGTGGTTGAGAGTCTGCTTTGAAGAGAGCACAGCGTGAAGATGAAGCTTTTCACGTTGCCATCAAAAATGTGATAAAAATCTTCACTTTCTAGCAGCATAAGACTAACCTAGCTTGGATACGATAGCGCAGCTTATTATACGCGATACAAAGATCACACCATAATCAGGAATGCTTTGAAGAATGTGGAGTGAGATAATTCAAGAAGTTCCTCGAAACAGTGACCAACATCGGACATAATCGTTATCTCCCACTGTAGCCAAAGCAAGCTGAAACTTTTCTAATTACTCTTATCCAAACCGATCTGCCAAACGGAAATGGTACGAGATATTCCATCATATTCATTATGGCCCAATGCTCCACACCATCCCCAGGTGCAAATCCTCAGGTGCAATTACGCTGGACCACTTCTGTTTGACTGTTAATGTTGGATACAATTTTTCATTCTATTCCGCAGGGTGAATCATTCTCCCAAAACCCCAACCCAGGCCCATTTCCACCGGGCAAACGCTACATTCCACCGAGACACGAGCTACCAAATTTGCGGCGCCCCCCGGCAGGCACATTTACCGTGTAATCATTTATCATTATTTTAAATAACTCTTTCATCAAACCGAAACCGTGTCTGTGAAAGGTGTGACATTGGTGTTCCTGGCCAGGCTCGCCCACGCGCAACCGGGACGAAGATTGATTTTGAAAGCATAATTAGGGCCCTGCCGTGTAGTTGGCGGGCGAACAAGCGCATTCGCGTTCGGATGCGGCATTTGATTAATGCTTTACGGCCGGGCAGTGTTTGTGTCATCAAAACTGGGTTTGCGTGTCACATTGGAGGTTGTTTAAATTGTGGACGACACACAGCCGAAGGATGTAACGCAGGGTAGATAATTTAGTAAGCTTAAATTATTATGAAGAATATTCCCGTCACTTTAAAAATCTTTCTAGAGCCCGGAGTTGGAATTGAAGGTAGAGAAGGACTTGTGATTTCTTGTGGTGAAAGTTGTGGAATTCAGAAAAATACCAAAAACCGAGTTCAGCAATGTGGGTTTTATTTAAAAACCAGCAAACCTAATTTACTTAATCACTGTTCCTCAAAAACCACATCAAAACCCATCATGCTAATACACTGGACGTTAGTGAAATAGATCAATCATTCAGGCCGCCAGAGAAGTTTCGAAATCTACTTCCAAATATTTCCGAAACGACGACCCTTCCGGTTTTTCCCGTGAACGAAACTTCTGTCGCCGTAGGCGAATGAAGCAATTTAGCCGAAGGCATAAGTCAGTAAAGCACATCAAAAGTTACGGGAACATCCCGGAAGTCGTGTACCATGGCAATTGCTCACTGAACCCCAAAAGCGATGAAGTTGGATGTTATGAATTGTTGCCGTGCAAGCCGTGCAATTCTTTCCACTCGCATGTTTAATACATTCGGCATTTTCGGGAAACTTCGCTTAGCGCAAAAGCTTTCGTTTCATTAGAATTAATGTCTGCTCTGGACGATTATCTGCCTACTGTCGTACAGTAGGCTGACCGACTTTTCGCTCGCAACACACGAAACGGTTTCTTCTCGCTTGCTTTGGTAATGGAAAGTACGCAGCTGGCGGTGAGTTTTCTAAATCCATCAACCCAACAAGAAGTAAACCATCGCTCACGCTTGCGATTTTTATAGAACACACGCAGTTAGTTGATGTTCCGGTGCTCGTTAAAGTTAATTACTCGACAGCTTTTCCCACGCCCATCACTGACGAGGTGGCGTGGAAAGCGTTATTCGATTCACCATTGAGGTGTGCCTTCGGGGATTGGTAGCGGCTGGGTTGCTCAGGGATAATTCGGAACGACAGGTCGGTGCAAGTCGCAGCTGGATGAAAAAAACCGACCCCGCTCAGCAGTTCTAACTGTTCCGCGTAAGGGAAAAAGCTGTGCAAGCTGGAGGATAATAATGTTGCAGTAGAAACGTTGTTACCACCTAGTACTTCATTCTCTTTCATTGTACCGTGACAGTGACCCATGAGCCGTTTTATAATTTGTTCCACGAAAGGAGTAAAAATGATTACGAAAGCATTATACAGATACGTATTTTAAAAAGCTCTCTCGGTAAAGGCGGCGAAGATGTGCGAAAAATTAACGTGAGAAAAAAGCTGATCGCAAAGAAAAAATCAGACAAAATGAGAACATAATTACTAATCCTCCTGGGCCTGATGATGGCTAAGCCTAACGAGAAGGTTTTCGCTGCTCGGGTGGGGCTTGTCGGAGCTTGTCGCTACGTGTGGGACAGCGAAGCGGACTCGGCTCTACTCTTCCGTCTCCATTGGTAATAAAAAGTTTAAATATAGCAGGTTTCTCCTGTAGCAAGCATATTGTTCCGTCGCTTTGGCTGCCATAATCTCGGATAAGCTCAATTGGATGAAGAGGAGCAGAACAGCATGTTTGCGTATTGCTTCGAGTGTTCGCGAAGAGAGTTAATGTTATTTTACTTTACGTTTAGGGACAACTTATCGAAAAGGATCAAATAACCTGTAACATGGAGATCAATCGGTGTTCGATCAAGATCACGCGTAGGTTGTGGATCTCGTCTGGAATGGATGTGAAAAACTAAGTCTGGCAGGTCATTTTGCAACAAGTTCCCCCCCCCCTAATTTAGAGATATTTGCGCTGCGATTATAGCTTTCGATCTGTTTCGTCCGAGGTCCGATCAGTTGCACGTTGCTTAGTGCCAAAGGCACTTGACTAGAAATTGGAGCAATTGGGAAAATAAACACTTTTTTTTATGGTAACATAGATCCAACGAGTTGAAAATGTTAAGCCAATATTCAATATCCTACTCCAAATCTGTTATATTATTTGTGTTTTAGTTAACAAAACTGTATTATTTATTGTTGGTGTTTATATTTGCCTAATTTTGGTAAATTCATAAAGCCTACATCTATCTACTCCTTTATTGATGACAATATTTCATTATCCGAGAAACTCTTGAATAAACATTTCGTCAGGAAACAATTCTTAGCCACTGGAGGATAAATTTGTTTTGTTGATTGAGCACCCGGCATTAAGTCCATCGATTCTCGATAGATTCTCGACATGATGGGAACACATCGCCACTAACCACCGAAACCGTTTAGCGCTAGGAACTAGTATGTTTTCGCCGAGACGCAATCGATACGGAATAAATCGCCGTTCCCGCGGCATTAATAGTGCGAAAAGTATCGATGCGGGGAAAACCTACCGCACGCCAACGCAGTTCCCTTACCGCAGGGCAAAGTTAATCTCGCGGCCACCGAAAGAATCTCGCACTACGACGGCACAGCGCATAATGGCGATTGGCATCGTGTCACGCGTTTTACGAGTGAAATAAAACTCCATCCACCGAAACAACCCCTCGGGGGACCTTTCAACGTAGCGCCACCGTGCGGTGCCATCTTGCGCGTTACTGGAGTTGATTGCGGTTTGGAACTGCCCGTTCGCACACGGTAAGCTTGGAGAACAAGAGAAAGCGAGATGGAAAGAGATGTGTATTCGAAAAGAAAAATAAAGAGATTGGAAGTGGCGCCACAAGCGAGGAAAGCAGGGCAATGTGCCACATTGGAAAAGGATCAGATTCAACGACGTTCGGGACTTATGCTGTGCTGGCCGGATGGATAGTAGGAGTACGCAGTTAAAAGGGCTTTCGCGAGCGCCGCTTTCATCAAAGGGCATACATA
Organism: Anopheles marshallii; assembly: GCF_943734725.1. NCBI lineage: Eukaryota > Metazoa > Arthropoda > Insecta > Diptera > Culicidae > Anopheles > Anopheles marshallii. The sequence continues at coordinate 54,728,073 of NC_071327.1, forward strand.
ATTTAGGCGGAAATGGTTCCTACGATTTCCGGGTGGCGTATCCCATTACAAAGGATTATTTTACGAGCGAATGGAAAAACGAGAAAAATCTCTGCTTTCGGTGGAAAATGCTTTAAAAGATTTCACATAAGCAGGAATGAAAATTGGATGTATGAAACGATAAAGCCATTAAATCATGCAGTATGGTGATGCACAGTTTTAGATAACAAAAACGCACACCGGTTATTAAGAGTAAATCAGGAAGCTGGAAGAGCTCCTTTCTGATGCTGATGTTTGATAGCTTGCAGCCGAAATGGCACCAATATCGATTACGGTGCTGGAATGGCTTTAACGACCGTGCAAAGTTTAAAGTGCAATTTAAAGTTTTTCCCAAAAAACCAGCATGTTTTCCTGCGACGTTCGTTTACTGGTGCACGAAGCAAAAACGTTAATTACCACGTGTTCGGGTTAATTAATAGCGAGCTTCTTAAGTCGAGCTTTTGCGAGGCCTACTCTAACGACAGTTTGAAGCAATTTCGGTTCGAACGTTAACCGGAACAGCAGGCTGAAAGTTTTCCCCCTAAAAAAGCTCGGCTTCCGTACCACGAGGATGCCACCCACCGCTGTTAGTGGAACAATTGTTATGAAATCATTAAAACTTGTGCGGTTCCCCGGTGTTTCGGTTCGCAATTATGAAAATGATCGGTACTGTCTTTTTGGGGAGGGCGAGGAAAGTCCTAACCACCCAGTAGGTGGGGCTGTAGAAAATGCAATCAATATTTCGACACCCGGCAGTAAAAGTTTTTACCATGTGGACCACCCCTGCTACCCACCCCCAAAGTGTGACCTCTTGCCATTCAGAAGACATGTCCCAAATTGGGTCATATATAAAAAGGAAAATTAAGTTAACACTTCTTCACTGCTGGTGCTATGTTGTGCTTCAGATCGATAAGAAGACCAGCGTTTGATTCTGATAGCATACATACACAGCACAAAAGGGGTGGAACAAAAGAGAAGCTTTCCGATACGATCGGCATAAGAAGCATCGTTTGTAGTTTCACAGTACGAGAACGTATGTGGGTACTTACTTTAATGAATATAAAATTATTCTCCGATTGTATAGAGCGTATACATTGGAAAAATAAACCAAAAAAGGCACGAAGCACTATGCTTTTCGTTCCTTTTAATCGCAGCAGATTTTCTCGAGTTTTCCTCTCGAAATCGATTACAATTTTGTTGTCGTTGTTGCGTTCTATTCTGGACTCAAAAATTCCACCCAGGAATAGCTCGAAACGATATCCAGCCCTCGGTATTTCGGTATCGTACTTGAACGCTTCACAATAGAGGCACATTTTCACGCCATTTTCCCAAAACTCGCCTTTCATCGGTGAAGGTTCGATCTATGGTGGCCCCCAACACGGTACGGGCACTTCCTTTCCTCCACTTCCACACCTCCGTTCGAAATGATTTTCCATTTTTCCGCACAAATTTCCTGTAGTTTACGGTTGAAAAGCCTGGGTTTTTGCGCGTTCAGGATGGTTTATCGGTGGGGGATGGAGCAGATAAATAGGCTGAATGGAAGCAAAGATAATATTTTACTAGAGTGGTGAAGCAAACTATCGTCTCCGCTTTGCCCAGGAAACTTTTCCACTTTGCCACGTCCTTCCCCCGCTTGGTTGAGAAATGTTTTCTTAACCGGCTTCGGCTTTGCGGAAGTGTTGGGGTGTGGGTGAGGTGAATAATGACATTTGGCCCCGAACGTTGCTAGTTGGCTCAACAAAACGGATGGGTTTTGTAGAAAGAAACGGTAATGGTCGTTTGTCATAATACAGTTATTAGTTTTGTTTTGATAATACAAACTTTTAAGTGACTGATTGGTGTGGTATGGAATGGAAATGTTGAATAGTTTTGAAAGAGAAGAACATTTAATAAGTAAAATAAATATAAACGTGTTTTATAAGTGTGGGTATAAATTATAAAAGGCAACAGTGTTAAAAAAGAATAATGATCAAGTTAAAATCAAATGTAAAATGTTGAATAAAAATTAAAAAAAGTAAAATATATTTTAACAAAACGAAAAAAAGCTTTATGTTTAAGAAATTCTATTAGTGATTATGTTTAACTACAATACAACAAGATTCAAATAAATCAATGCAGGGAAAATCTTTCTCTTCATGTGGTTTTACAAATTGGTTACTCTAATGTTCACCACAGTTTCATCCAAAGCCGATATCGAGTATCTTAAATCTATTAGTAAGTTTTTTTTTAACTTTAGCTTACAGAACCACCCACTCCACATTGTGAATAGAATCCCGCCCAACGAACACCGACATCCCACCTGGAGGAAGTTTTAAGCCCGAACGAAAACACCCCACAAACAATGGCTAAACTGTCGATGGAGCAGCCTGGTGGCTGATGGGTTGTCCGACAGGAATTTGTGAAGGATCATGCGGTGAGTCGTAGGGTTTAATCTATTTGAACTACCACATACACACCGAAAAACACTACTGCACTTAACCGTAACCTTTCGCTCGAGAAAGTATTAATTCCATCCAATGCAATACACCGACAGGAACCACGAAACGAACCGGGAAATCTTCCGGGCTCTTGCAAATAGAAGTCTACGGCATGAGGCCTAATCCAACTCTAATCGGATTGGAGGTTTCCCGTTCCGATTTTGAGTACAGTGGGTGACGAACGGGAGGGAACGAAGTTCCTTGTACGATCTGCTCTAAGTCCCATCCGTTCGATCGCCTTAGCAGCTATGGGCCGGCTAAAACTCTCCTAATGAAGTGAGTCTTGAGTTTGATGTGTACCGGGCATATATCCCTGTGAAGTTTCATTGAACGTACCAGCACAAATGCGTCCATCATGCGTATGCCCGTTGTCGACGTACGTGGTGACTGTGAATGGGAAATAAGCAATTGACCACCGCACTCCCAGATCTCAGAACCAATCCGGATGAAAAGCTTTTACGGCAATTGATTATTTTCTTTTGTTTTCCCCAAATGTATCTCACGGAGAACCAACCAAAGTCAGCCTTTGTAAAGTTTCTAGATGTAATATCTCACCCCACCCTGTTTGCCCACCTCACCGCCTTCCATTTCATCGTGCTGATAATTAATGTACGTTAAAGCGTGATAATTCTGTCGATAAATATTTACCACACTTCCGGGCCGGGAAGCGGACGCAAACCGTCGATGGAATAACCGGTTGTTAATTGATTTCGTTGCTTTGCCGAAATGTCGGCGCGTATGAATGGTTTTGCTGTGTGCGGTGAGTGAAGAATTATGTAACAAAATGGCCGTCAGCCAGTTGACGGGGGAGCTCTGTAGCGGGTTTAGGGGAAAGGACTTGTGGAAACAGGGACGTGCGTTCGCTTATCATCCGCCGTAAAGCTAATCAGCAATAACAGCGTAAGCGAAACATTGTTGTGTGTGTTTGGTGCTTTGAATGGAAATTAAAATGAAAAGCTTTTCTCCGATACCGGTTTCCTTTGCTTTACCTGCGTTGAATGAGAATTGCGCTAATCATCAGCAAAAGGAAGACTGATGCCAATTGATGCAAATTATTATGATTGATGAAGCCTAATGCGCAAATTGGCGATTGTTTATTGCACAACAATGGCGTTTCGCTATTAACTGTGCCCATTGATCGAAATGTCAGGCGGGTCGCTTTTAATGAGAATAAATCGTTGTTAGGGAAGATCACTTCAAAGAGCTTTCAAATGAACTTTGGGAACCGAATGATAACAAGACAACAAGAACGATGCAAAGCTTGCTACTTGATTTGTTCCAGTTTAAACGGAAAAATGTTAATGGAAATTCCAATTCTCAGGACTAATGTAAATTGTGAACATCATTTAACAATAAAGACCTTTAATTGAGCTACTACTCGTGACGAGACCGTATCATTAAATCTAATAAATCGGCCAAAATTTTGCAACGCTTTTATCGAACTTCGCCGCTTCACCATCTCGAAACGTCCGCATGGCGTGGGGTCCATCATAATGTCGATCATAAAATCGACCACATTTAGATTGCATGCCAGCGCTTATCACATAAGTGTGCATATTTATTGCCCGAATGTGCCGATTAGATCCGGCCCAAATGATCTGTCCTGCACGGTCGACGTGCTGGAGAGATAAAATGCGCTCTTTGTTTCACTGTGTGTATCGGCCGGATGTGTGAATAATAAGTATGCGTGGTGGATTATATATGTACAGCTTAGGTTACATAAATTATCCGATCGATCGGGGCACACCAGCCAGGCACGGAGCTTTGTGCTCGTGTGCTTAGCAGAGATTACAAAAGTGTGCTTTAAAACGGACGATAAAATCTTTTATTTAATGTCATGTGATAGAGAAGATTTTCCGAGTAAAGTTGCCTTTCTTTCTTTAACCTCTCTAGCACATTGGGATGCAGATATTGAATGCAATGAATAATATAATAACCTTGTGCATGATAGGAACATCTTTATGGGAGCGAAATTCTGAGAAACCTTTTTTATGTTAAATTACCGCAGAGTTACTGAATGGTTGCACTACGGTAATTAAACGCCCGTTCCATGTTCCGTACAGTGCCGGAAAGCATAACAATGAGAAATGACAGTAGAATCGGAATGGGGCGCAATGTCGATATCGGAACCAACTCAAACCAAGTCAAGATTATTTGAATAGTACCTTCACTGACTGGCATTCGATGAATCATCAATGAGTAATGCATGATGAGTAATTCGGCCGTACTTCAGATCAACAAGTACGATAGCCTAACAGATTTTACTCGTACAGCTTTAATTGTACAGCTGGCGGAATCATTTGACTGCTTTAAAAATCGGCACAACCCCGAACGAGACCAACAAGCGCTATTTAATCTCTGTTCACATGATGCAAAGCAAAGCCATCTCAACAGGTTTTTAGTGCTAAAATGAAGTAAAAGTGCGGAACGGTAAACCTAAACGGTCCATTAGTGGAAATGTTTTTTTCTTTCTTATTTTCACAACTCTGGTTGAAAATGCTTTTAAAGTAAGGCTTGCAAAAGTACCCCTAGTATTTCACCCGGATGGACCTCCAGCCAAGCAAAAAGGATGCATTGCATCTGTTATTGCACTTAAATGCAGCTTCCATAGCTTGGCGAAAAAAGCGTATCGCTACGGAATACTTACGGAAAGCTGGTACCGATGGCACTATCGCAAAAAGCCACACATACATGCGCACGTAGAATGCAGTCCAGGTGAGCTGGTTAGACCTTATCACACCAAGCGCCACCTAACACACATGCAACCGATCGATTTCTGTCGGAACACCGGTTCGAGTTCCGGTTGCCGGAAGCAGACGGGCCGTGTTTCCGGTACGGACTGCAACCACCCGGCGCACCCGTGCAAGGTTCGGTGCTGCGAGTGTGTGCGATTGTACGGCTCGTTTGACAGTAAGGACTTCCGTTTCGGTGGTGCACTCGTGCGAATACTGATAAGGTACGGAGCAAACATTTACGGTAGCAAACAGAACTGGAGCGCCTATGAAGAGCGGGACGAAGTGGCAGGCAGAATTTCATAGTTTGATTATTCTATTATTGAAAATTGCATTCGCTACTCGTTACCCAATCTGGTCAGCTTCCGTTCTTTGCGTTTGAGGCGAACACCGAGCACCTGGCGGTGCTGACGTGCGCGAAGGTGATGAAGAATGTGTGATGAATCAATTGCACTGCATCATTGATGCGTTTGTGTCGAATGGTCGCTGTACGGTGCGGTGTTTTAGAGCACCGAAAATGAAGCATTGTATTGTACCCGAGTGCTGCCAAGAGAGTGGGGCGTGCGGTATTTATGCACGGCAAGAGCTGGTTAGTTTGTAGTGGATAGCAAAAAAAAAAAAACAGGATTGAAATCTAACGAGCTTCAGCTTAAAGGGGCTTAGTTAAAGCCAGCTTGAAGCACGGCCAGGAAGGGATTCTATTGTCACGAACGCATTGGATCAATTAGCGCAGACTGGACAATGTCGCCCTCAAAACCCACACAACACCCACACTGGCATAATTATATCTAGCCTTTCCAGTTTACCATTTAATTACGCCGGAATGTGGTGTTATTGTGGTACGACCAAATTTACATTCGCATCACAATTTGCCCACTTAGTTTGTGTATTTTAATCAAATAGATATATGGGTTGTTGTTATGTGGTATATGTTTGTTTACCAATGCTTTTTGTGGCATACATAAAGCATAACAACCCCAGGATAGATTTGATTGCTGTTTTTGTGGCGATTATATGATTGTTCATCAAAATATTAGCTAATGCTGAAGTACACCGTGTATGATTAATGTTATCTAAAAATATTTGTAAAATAATTGCTACAAATATTTGTGATAAGGGCGTTGAAAAGAGTCAAAATAGTCAAAATGGAATTGAATACCATGGAAATGTATATACATGAACATTAGTATAAAAGGTTCGGGGCGGTCCGGTGGCAAGATGGTAGCGGCGACGCTTCACACGAACAGACCGGACCAAAATCCCATCCGGACCAATCCTCCGTAGCAAGGACTGACTATCCGGCTACGTGGTAAAATAAGTCAAATAAGTCAGGCCAGGCCGTTCTAACAAAAAAAAAAAAAAAAACAGTGCAAAATCTTCGTTAGTGCTTCTTACCTAATTTCACAAAGCGTACCATGGCATAGCATCAAAATTCCTTAATTTTTTGGGTATATTTCTATAGCTTGTGATAACCTGAATGTTTGTTTATTAGCGTTTTTTGTAGCGCAATAAGATAATTTTACAATGAATGATTATTTTGAGATATCAGTTTTGTGTAGTAAAACTGCTCCATACATTGGTTTTCAAATTTTTGACTATTGAAACGTGCGAGAGCTTTCATTCTTACTCGGGGGTGTTTTTATGTAGTAATAATGTTCCAAATTCCGGCCGAGTATACCCGGGATAAGGTTACTTTTCACTGTTTGATGAAGGAAATGTCTTCAAGCGAATGTGAATTGTATCTTAGATTCGATTACTTTTTGTAATAAGCAATAAGGCCTAGCCGTCCTTCTTAAAAAAAAAATTGTTCCAAATTTGCATTTTCCGAATAAAACTGTGCCTTGGGACAACGTAGACAAGATAAATCTTACTTTACCAAACATTTATTCCTGAGTGACTCATGTCTGTATCAAAATTATTCAAGTGTGCTTCCGGGTGTGGTTAATAGTTCTACGAATAGTATTAAACGATTTACCTTAAGAGTTCGAAAAAGTGTGGCCATAAGACACGAAAACCATGAAGATGAATCTTTTATCTTGACACCTAGACACAGCCGCCTAGAACTTTCTCACCCCCCAATCGGGATGCAAACGATCAAATGCTCTCGAATTATTCCATCCGTTTCCGGTGATCATAAAAATGTGTCACACTTTGTTGTGATTTGGTGCTCCCATACCGCAGTATCGCAACCCACCGATAAGGTTTGCAATACGCCCAGCGCTTAGTCAGTCACATGCAGCCACCGACGCGCCCTATCGTTTCGACAATGAATAATAACGATGGAATTACGCTGCAAAAATACGCAGGTCTAGCAACGTGAGATAGCAGCTTTCCACAGCGATGCTGGACGGCAAAAAAGCTTTCGCACAGTGATTGTCTTGGACAAGAGCAGCATTGGGCGCTACCATCTTCATGTTTTTGTTTCGCGGTACCGTTCGGTCGCTAGAGATTAGTCGCTTTATCGATCGAGCAAACCACCACCTTCTCGAAACATATTGGCTATCAATGAACCGGATAAAACCGAACCAGCTCGTCCACACGTGTGCGCGCGTACCGATGGCGTCTGTATCATCCCCCGGTGGCGTGAATTCTTCCAGGGGGCTTACTTTATTGGGTTATAAAGGGACCCCGATGGCCGCGTGTCTGGCTGGCGGGGCAGTGACTCAATCCCGCTTCAGCTGTGTTTATCTTATCACGGCCGGGCAGTACTGGTCTTGTGCTCGATGCGCGTCCCACGAATACTTGAGCTTTGATTGCCGGAAGGGTACCCAATTTCCTGTGTGAGCAAAACATACGCCGCTCTATGCATATCTCGTCAACCAGATAGACATACACACACACACACAGACAGAAGAAGACAATTGATTATCACACCGCCATATTGATAAGCCATGGTGTTGTTATAAGAAAAAGCATGTTACAAGCGGTACTGTTAGTCATTGCGAACCGAGCGTTTCCTGCAGGTGCATCTCACGGAACGAGGACCAAAGTTTGATAGTGAAGTAGGAGCAGTTCATTAAAATCATCAACGGTATGTAATGCAGTTCGATGGGGATCACTTTTAGTGAAATTGTTAGTGAAGAAGCTGTAGACACACAATCAATGCATTAGTTATTAGTGTAATTAGTGTCTGTCGAACAAAGTTTCGTTACGAGTGCTTAATGCTGTCAAGAGTGAGTCAAACATTCCACTGGATGAGGATATGGAGGTGTGATACCGGAACATTATTATTGACGTACGTGTCAAATGTATTGTGTAACGCGTTACGTGAAGTGTTTTAGTAACGAGCAATTAGTCTTCGTCGAGTTCAGTGACTCATCATCCGTTGTTCACTAGTGCTGCGTTACAACAAATCGTTTATAGTCTATTTCAGAAAATCAGAAAAACGATAAACATTTTACCGGAACTAAACATCCGCTGAAGCAGTGGTGCCTATTAAAAGCCAGAATAATGTTGTTGGTGAACCTGTAACGATCACCCTGGATGTTAAGATCTCCAGAATGTCTGAGGGATAAAAGTTTTTTTTAGCTCATAATGTAAAAGCCTTAATTCAGCCAAAATATTGAAGAGAGAAACTCAGCAAAATAAGTATCTCTGAAGTGAAAAAATATGGAATTTGAGCGTGCAAACAAAGAAAATCAAAAAAATTTCCTTCAATGTTTTCGATTAGCTACACTAGCAATTTGACAACGTAAAATATTTTTTCTTTTTATCTTTGCAATTTATTTTGTGATAACATTAACTTTACTATTTACTAAAGAGTAACAGCGCACTTAAACGAATGCCTTTACGAATTCAATCCATCATAAACGAACGTTAGAGTGAAGCTATGTGCTTGAAAAATTCCCAACTCGCCCATCGAAAATTCCCATCGAGCAATCAGTGCGATCAGTCACAAGACCCAGTTATCATCCACGGTCACGTTAATAGTGATAAGAGTTGATTCTGGCTGTAAAATCACACCCTTTAATTGACGTCCCGTCCCATGTTTCGTATACTCGTTTCTACAGTGTCGCGGTATCTGGTTGATAGACAAATGGCAACCAGCAGCTGGGAGAAGTTTGTGCTTCTCCTGTGGAAGAACTGGATCCTACAGAAACGCCACTACATTCAAACGCTGTTTGAAATTTTAATACCGGTACTATGCTGCTCCATTCTGCTGCTCGTACGAGGACTGGTCGATCCGGAGTATGTCGATCAAAACACGATATTCAAACCGCTTGAAACTGACCGACTAACGCATCTGGCCAAAATGGCACAGGAGAAGAATTTCGAGTTCAAGCTAGCCTACTCGCCGCGGAACAGTTTGCTGGAGGAGGTCGTGCAGAACGCTGTGCGATCGTTGAACGCGAACGATCCTGAAGCGCGGTTAAGCTTCGCCTCGTTTGCTGATGCGCGGGAGATGGAAAGTGTGCTGGTGGAGTCGTCGTTTTTGGCTGGCGTCGAGTTCGACGACAGCTGGGCCAGCTGGACGGCTGGAGACGCAATGCCGGATAACCTGACGTTCGCTGTGCGGTTTCCGGGCGAGCTGCGAGACGACGAGTTCCAATTTTCGAACTGGGTTACCAACATGCTGGTGGTACCATTCTCACCTCGGTTGCGAAATCCGGAAGATGACGATGGTGGCTCGCCGAGCTACTACAAGGAAGGATTCCTCGGCATACAGGGAGCAATCTCCAGGGCATTGCTGGAACGCCGTCTCGCTGGTGTCGCGTTGCCGACGGTACACGTGCAGAGATATTCGTACCCACCGTACTACGATGATGCGATTCTGGAAGCTTTGCAACAGCTGTTAGCGCTTATCATCGTCATATCGTTCTTCTACACCTGCATCAACACGGTCAAATACATCACCATCGAGAAGGAGAAGCAGCTAAAGGAAGCGATGAAGATTATGGGCCTTTCCAACTGGTTGCATTGGTCGGCATGGTTTGTGAAGTGTCTCATCCTGTTGACGGTCTCGCTGTCACTCATCACGATACTCCTTTGCGTAAGTACCAATTGGAGATAATGTAGCGAGGCAGCATTTGATTCATTGGTTTTTTCCTCTATCAGGTTCCCTTCAGCTCGGCGGCCATCTTTGAAAATTCCGACTGGACGCTTATCTGGTTCTTCTTTTTCATATACAGCATCACTACGATCTGCTTCTGCTTTATGATAAGCGTGTTCTTCAGCAAGGCCAACACGGCAGCCGGTATTGCCGGGTTGCTCTGGTTCGTTTCCCAGCTCCCGTTCAACGTGAGCCAGCAAAATTACGACGAAATGGCAACTGGAGCAAAGATAGGCATGTGTCTGCTCTCCAATTCCGGCATGTCGTTGGCAATGTTTCTGACCGTTCGGCTCGAGGCAACAGCGGTCGGGCTGCGGTGGTCTAATCTCTTCGAACCAGCCACCATCGATGATGGTTTCAACGTTGGACTGGTGATCATCATGCTACTAGTAGACGCGGTGCTTTACCTTCTGATCGCGCTCTACGTGGAGCAAGTAATGCCGGGAGAGTTTGGTATAGCACGACCATGGTATTTCCCCTTCACGAAGGAGTTCTGGGTACGCAATCGGACTCCATCACGTGACACACTGTTTAATCGCGAGGAACAGAGCGCTACTACCGACTCCCGCTACATCGAGCAGGATCCGGCCGGATATGCCGGAGTGGAAATTAAACAACTTCGCAAGGTGTACAAAGGAAACAAGGCGGCAGTGGATGGGTTGAATCTGCGTATGTACGAAAACCAGATATCCGTACTGCTCGGACATAATGGCGCAGGTAAAACGACGACTATGTCCATGTTAACCGGTGTCTTCTCACCCACTTCCGGAACGGCACTTATCAACGGGCACGACATTCGTACCGATATTGAGGGTGTACGGTCATCGCTGGGGCTCTGTCCACAGCACAATGTGCTGTTCGACGAGATGACAGTCCATGAACATTTGAAGTTTTTCTCGCGCCTCAAGGGTGTGCCTGTGCAGGCGGTCAGTGAAGAGATCGATCGGTATCTAAAGTTGCTTGAGCTGGTGGACAAGCGTAACGCCCAATCACACACACTGTCCGGTGGCATGAAGCGAAAGCTTGCCGTGGGTATGGCATTGTGCGGTGGTTCGAAGGTGGTACTGCTCGATGAACCCACCTCCGGTATGGATCCGTCAGCTCGGCGTGCCCTGTGGAACCTGCTGCAGAAGGAGAAGCAACATCGTACGATGCTACTGTCCACGCACTTCATGGACGAAGCGGACGTACTCGGCGATCGGATAGCGATCATGGCGGAGGGCAAACTGAAAGCGGTCGGCTCACCCTTCTTCCTGAAGAAGTCATTTGGCGTTGGGTATCGGTTGATCTGCGTGAAGGATGCACGCTGTGATAAGCAGCGTCTGTTGGCTATCCTGCGGAAGTACATCCCGGACGTTAGCATCGACACGGACATTGGTTCGGAACTTTCGTTCATCTTGAAGGAGGACTATATCGACGTGTTCCAGCGGCTGCTGGAAGATATCGAGCAGCAAATGGTTAGCTGCGGCATCACGAGCTACGGCATCTCGCTCACAACAATGGAGGAGGTGTTCTTGAAGTGAGTGTTGGGGAAAGTGGTAGCGAAGAAACGCTTTGACAATGATTGTGTGTTTTTATTTACTTTCCAGAGCCGGTAGTGACAGTTTTGATGAAACGGGAACTCATACAAACGGTACTGTTGTAGAGACAGGCAGTTCAGAATGTAAGTGTGGTTAATGGGCTGTTTTCGAACAACAGTTGCTAAGTGCAATATCTCCCTGTAGATGCATTGGATCGACTGCACCTGCTGACCGGTAAGGAGCTCCTTTTAAACCAAATACAAGCACAGCTGCTGAAGAAGTTCCTATCGACCATACGCGCCTGGATACAGCTGGTTATGATGTTTGTAATTCCAATATTCTTCGTCTGCATGACGTTTATCATCACGAGAAGCATTTCGGCAGGAAACGATCTGCCCGCATTGGAGATCAACATGGATTCTTACGAGAAAGCCATCACAGTACTGCAGGGTACGAACGGTGATCCGGCGAGGGTTGCAGCCTTCCAGAATATGTTTGGAGAACAAGGTGATCTAGTCACGATCGATGAGGACATGACGGAGTATATTGTGCGCAAGGTAAGTTTCTCGCGCTCCTCGCGATTAGTAGTCGAGTAGGCTTTAAATACCATGTTCTTGCATTCCAGTCCAAAGAGGACATAGCCTCCGTAAATACGAGATATTTCGTGGGTGCTACCATCGCCGGTGGTTCATCGTACGTGGGTTGGTTCAACAACAAAGCCTTCCACACGGCACCGTTGGCCCTGAATCTAATTTACAACGCCATCCTGCAGGCCCAATGCACCCAATGTCGGTTGCATGTGGTGAACAAACCGCTTCCGTATCGGTTGGACACGCAGTTGGAAAAGCTCAACACAGGGCTGAACGCTGGCTTTCAGCTAGCGTTTAACACGGGCTTTGCGATGGCATTCGTGACGGCTTTGTACATCATGTTCTACATCAAGGAGCGCACGTCGCGTGCTAAGCTGTTGCAGTTCGTCAGCGGTACCAATGTGACCATGTTTTGGCTGCTTGCTTTCATTTGGGACTACACACTGTTCGTGCTGAACAGTTTGGTATACATCGCAGCGGTTGCCATTTTCCAGGAGGAAGGATGGTCGACATTTGATGAGCTAGGGCGAGCGTTTCTGCTGCTGCTTTTCTTCGGGTTTGCTGCCCTCCCCGTGACATATCTGTTCTCGTTCCTGTTCAGCGTGTCAGCCACCGGATTCGTGCGCACGATGTTCGTTAACGTCCTTTCGGGGGCTATATTTTTCACCACGGTCAACATTCTCAAGTTTAAGGGCATCGATCTGAACGATGTGGCCGAGGGTCTTGAATGGGTGTTTATGTTCTTCCCCAACTTTATACTTAGTCACGGGTTGAACAACCTGAACGCAGCGTCCAGTACGGCGAACTTATGTAGGAAGACTTGCGAGCTGCTTGGTCCAATGTGTGACGTTAGCAACTTGTGCGGGAACGATGCGCGTTGTTGCGATCTGGAGGTGTTCTCTTTCGGCAAGGTTGGCATCATACGGAATCTACTCTTTTGCCTGTTGATTGGGTGCATCAGCTTCGGGTTGCTGTTTATGCTGGAGTACGGTGTACTGCAACGATTGTTCCGTCGGACATCCAAGGTTAGCCCATCCGGAACGCATAACGGCCATAGCAGCACCGAGGTCGATTCGGACGTACTGGATGAAAAGCGTCGCATACAGAATCTCAACCGAAAGGACATCGATGGACATAACTTGCTGTTGCGCGATGTGACAAAGTATTACGGCAATTTCCAGGCGGTAAACAGCCTATCGATTGGCATCAACCATTCCGAGTGCTTTGGACTGCTGGGCATCAACGGGGCCGGTAAGACAACGACTTTCAAGATGATGACCGGCGATGAGGAAATTTCATCTGGTGATGCTTGGGTAAAGGGTATCAGTCTACGTGGAGATATGAATCGGGCACATCGTCAGATTGGGTACTGTCCACAGTTTGACGCACTGCTGGAAGATCTGACGGGCCGAGAAACATTACGCATTTTTGCGCTACTGCGAGGCGTACGAAAACAGGAGGTGAAAAATGTGTCCTACATCCTGTCGGAGGAGTTGAACTTTGCCAAACATCTGGACAAGCGCACGAAAGCGTACAGCGGAGGCAACAAGCGAAAGCTCAGCACGGCACTAGCACTGCTTGGCAACCCGTCGGTGGTGTACTTGGACGAACCGACCACCGGTATGGATCCGGGTGCGAAGCGACAGTTCTGGGACGTGATTTGCAAGGTGCGTAATACTGGCAAATCGATCGTGCTGACGTCGCACAGTATGGAAGAATGTGAGGCCCTATGCACCCGGCTAGCCATCATGGTGAACGGAGAGTTCAAGTGTCTCGGTTCGACCCAACATCTGAAGAACAAATTCTCCAAAGGATTTCTGCTAACGGTCAAGGTAGCACGAGGATCTTCCGAAGCTCAGCAAAAGCGTGTCGCTGGTGTGAAAGACTTTGTAATGAGTCGCTTCAATGGAGCAGTGCTAAAGTGAGTATTTTGGCTGAGTGGACGAAACAGCGCCTATTTCCATACCGATGTGTCATTGTTTAATCTTCGTGTCTTTACAGAGAGGAATACGAAGATTCGCTCACATTCCACATACCGGTGACGGACCTGAAATGGTCCCAGATGTTCGGTCTGATGGAAAGCTCCCGGCAATCACTGGAAATAGAGGACTACGCTCTCGGTCAAACGTCGCTCGAACAGGTGTTCCTGTTTTTCACCAAATATCAACGCCTGACAGAGTAAAACCCCTGTGTCTGTGACACGTCTCTTTATTCGAGACTAGTATCAACAGACATAAACGAACAAACGTTTGGAGAAATATGTTGCAAAGCAAGAAAGGGAAATTGTGTCAACGACAAATTTATGACGGGTGCACATTACATGTTTGTAATTTTGTAAAGTAATTTGTTTTGTAAAGTAATTTGTAATAATTTTAGTATGAAATAATTTAATAAATCATAAATCAAGGTTATTATAACATAATCTGTAGTAAGATGTACACTTTGATGACAGAAAAATCAAAGGCAGTAGGCTGGTTGGGCGGTGATTTGTAAACAAATCTAAATTTAGTTGTCACAGACATGAACCATTGCTATTTCGAGTGTTATAATGTCGAATTATTTAGAGATCAGAAAGGTAAATAAGTAAACTTACGAGTTGGGATTTAGCGATCAATAGTCAAGTGCATTATAGACGTTTTACCTGAAATGAGAAAAAGATGGTTTCAGCAATTAATGAAAGATAAAATCGCATGATTACTAGGTGAGTCCGAATTTCATAAAACATTGTAAGTAATTGTCTGTTCATTTTTTCATGATACATAATATTATACCACACATAATGATATAATGGAAAAGGGTTGCGTAGGTGATAAGAGATTAACGTATCTAATATTGAAGTACCATACACCGTCAGCTATTGCCCGGGGACATTTGCATGCATGCGGTTTAATATTCCTCCCCACGCCTAATGGCGTTGACGTGGAGTGAATAATACACACCTATCCGACGGGGATAAAGTGTTGCTTTGTATAAAAGCGTGGCCTACCAGAGTGGGGCCAGATGGTGCCCGAAGAAACTAAATGAACGTTTGCATCGTAAAACGTCGGTCCCAGTGTCAACGGTAAAACGGGGGCATCGATCGATTTCCTGAGGAAAAATCAATTTTCCAAGGGTCACTACCGTTGGTAACCTTTGCTAAGCGCGGTAAAGGACATTGGTCCGTTATTGGAATATTTACCCACACGGATACAGATGCCGGCTAGCGTTGATGACGTTACGGGGTGGAGGTTTTTATCAGCCCTCAAACTTCTACACCACCCCTAAGGTCACACGCAAACAGAAACACCTTCAGCTGGCGTCACGCGTGGGAAAACACGCGTTCGAAAGAAGCACCAACGTATAATAGTGCTTAGTAATGCTCGCATACATGGTTACCCGCGCCATTAGTAACCAACCTACAGTTGGCTAGTGTTGGTTATAGCGATTTGTTGATAAACATTCGTACGAGTGCCGTAATTGTGGTCTCGAGCGCGACGGCAAGATCGTACCGAGTGGCACAAATTGATTCGGCACACAATCAGTTCAACGTGGACATGCGGCACAAGCGGATCGTTGCTGTCTTGCACGGTACAGTGTTTCCGGTGGGAAGTGGTCAGTGACAATAGGAGGCATTAAAAATGGTGTGCATTCAGTACAGTTACATTATTGGTTTTGTAATAGTTGGTTGAGTTTTTTGTCCTTATGCGACAAAGGAACAAAGTTAAGCAAAGCCTGTAACAGTACAAGTGATACTAATAGTGACGCAACGTGATAGTGGTTGGAGTTTGTGACGCACGCACGCAAAAGGTACCGTCCAATTGCTTCCGATTGAGCGTAGAATCTGATAAACTGGGCCCCATACGCCCACAGGGGGAAGTTTCGCGACGTTCTCGATTATGAAAAAAGAGTTTGTCCAGGCGTGATAAGGGAAAAGGAAGATATTTATTCTACACATAACACAGGCTGAACTGCTTTTATGAGGCGCTACACATGTTTTGACGAGATGCTGAAATGATAAGAAATGAATTATCATGCAGGGCATAGTGTGCAGTGTATGATTCACCCGGTGTTCCCATTGAAGTATGGGCCAAAGTTCTAGCGGTATACCGTGTTGTGTTGTGATTCCACATTCATCATACATTATTTGTTTTAAATGTAGCTTTTAAACAATGAATTATAACGATGAAAATATAAAACTTGTCAGCTTGATTACATGCCGAATGGAATTTCGTGGAATAATTTTTAGATTAGATTTGATGATGATGCGAAGCGGCACTGTACAGGTCGCTTCATTTGTGATGTTTTGGAAGATTTATTAATCGCAACGCAAAAAAAAAAAGTTATGAAGTTTTCAAACAATTCCATTCCACTTGCCTTACACTACCCATCGACATGGGTGAATCGTTTTCTGCAACACATGTTATCGTCATCATAAATGTTTATCTACGAAACGCTATTGTAGATAAAATTCATCAAAAGCCAATTACTTTCCGAACGCGTGTGTGTGTCGTTTCGGTCAACAGTGCTTGAATGATAAGATGGACCAGTGCTAGGGATAGATAAGTGCTATTCATCGCATTAATGGAACCATTAAAAACATCGCCAATTTTGAGCACAAGTGTGACTACGTCCCCGAAGTGCTGCAAAGCTGGAAGCAAATTCCTCGTTCCGGTCCTAATGCAACATTTATTTTTTGGACGTTCAACAGCTCTGTTCGGAAACCTCCCACCATGGCGTCTACTTCGCGCTGGAGTAAGTTTGTGCTGCTGCTGTGGAAGAACTGGATCATACAGAAGCGCCACTATGTGCAGACGGTGTTTGAGATCCTAATACCGGTATTGTGCTGTGCGATGTTAATAATTGTGCGAGGCCTAGTTGATCCGGACCAGGTGCTTAAGCCAACGATCTTTGATCGTTTAAATATAGGATCGCTGGCTGATCTTGAAGGTGGTAAGTTACTTTACACCGTGGAACATATTCTATTATGCTTTGTTTATTAATTTTGTTCACCCGTAGTTTTTCCACCCGTATCCTTCAGCGTGGCATACTCACCACAGAATGAGGTACTGCAAAAGCTACTGGAAGATGCACTGGATACGGAGATTAGAACATTTCGCAATGTGGCATTAATTCCACTGGAAAATGCACGCGAACTTGAGAGTCAGCTAATGCAGAGCAACTACATCGGTGGAATCGAGTTCCCGGATAGCTACGCAGTAAGTAATCTACATCGGTGATTAATAATATCTATGTCCGCTCCTTAATTGTCGCACATCTGCCCACTTTAGAATAGCACCGATCTGCCACAAAAGCTTCGCTTTGCCGTTCGTCTTCCGGGCGAGCTGCGCTTCACCGGATGGACATTCGGTAATTGGCGCACCAACTTCATGGTCGTGCCGTTCGTGCAGGGGCTGCGGAATGCAAACGATTCGGATGGTGGCAGTCCGAATTATTACCGCGAAGGTTTCCTCACGCTGCAGGCCGCCATTTCGCGTACCTTCATACGACGGCAGAGTGCCGAATATGTTCTGCCGGATGTATCACTGCGGGTAAGTGAGTCATCGCTGGTCATCACAGACGGCACCGATAGCAAGTGTAGTGCAATGCGTAACTGCGAACTCATATCATCCACAGCGGTTTCCTTATCCACCGTACTACGAAGATTTAGTGCTGGTAGCCATGGAGCGTTTGCTGCCGATGATAATACTGATTTCGTTTTTCTACACCTGCATCAACACGGTGAAATTCATCACCATCGAGAAGGAAAAGCAACTGAAGGAGGCGATGAAAATTATGGGCCTCCCGAACTGGTTGCACTGGACGGCGTGGTTCGTACGGTGTCTCATTCTGCTGTTGATTACAATCTCGCTGCTGGTGTTCCTAATCAGCGTAAGGCGCCCGTACGCCAATGCATCGAGCATGGAAATGTATGTCATTGTTTCCCATTGCAGGCAAATCTAACATCAAACACCGATTTGTCCGTCATCGAGTACGCCGACTGGACGGTACTGTGGTTCTTCTTCTTCACGTACATTTTGGTAACGATATGCTTCTGTTTCATGATGAGTGTCTTCTTCGACAAAGGTAAGGCGCATCCCCGCGTGCGCGCTGACGCAATTCCAAATCGATCCGGCAATGTGCAATGATTAATCATCTTTTGTTTAGCGAACACTGCCGCTGGAATCGCTGGACTAATGTGGTTCCTGTTTGCCATACCGTTCAACATCGCCGTGCAGAACTACGACGAGATGGCGATGGGAACGAAGATAGCTTCCAGCCTGCTCTCCAACACGGCCATGTCGTTTGGCATTATGAACATGATACGCCTGGAGGCGAACCAGGTCGGGTTGCAGTGGAGCAACCTATTCTCATCGCCCTCGATGGGGGACGAATTCAGCGTTGGGCTGGTGATGGTAATGTTTCTGGTCGATGCACTGCTCTACCTTGCCATTGCGCTCTACTTCGAGCAGGTAATGCCGGGTGAGTTCGGTGTTGCCAAACCGTGGAATTTCCTTTTCACGCGTGATTTCTGGAAGCGGAATCGCATCGAGGATGGGTCCGGTGACCGGCAGAAGATGGAAAGCTCGGTGTACTTCGAGCAAGAACCGAACATCGAACGGGCCGGCGTACGGATAGTGAATCTGCGCAAGGTGTACGGGAAGAAGGTGGCCGTGGAGGGACTAAATCTGAACATGTTCGATGGACAGATAACGGTCCTGCTCGGACATAATGGTGCCGGCAAAACGACGACAATGTCCATGCTGACGGGAATGTTTTCACCCACGTCCGGTACGGCCCTGGTAAATGGATACGACATCCGGAAGGATATTGAGGATGTGCGGTTCTCGTTGGGACTCTGCCCGCAGCACAACGTGCTGTTTAACGAGCTGACGGTGGCGGAGCACTTGAAGTTCTTCTCGCAGCTGAAGGGCGTATCGCGGGATAAGACGGAGAATGAGATAGAGAAATATGTCACCCTGCTCGAACTGACCGACAAACGGAACGCACAGTCACACACACTGTCCGGTGGCATGAAGCGTAAGCTGGGCGTCGGGATTGCACTGTGCGGTGGATCACGGGTGGTACTGCTCGACGAACCCACCTCCGGTATGGATCCGTCGGCTCGGCGTGCCCTGTGGGATCTGATCCAGAAGGAAAAAGTGGACCGTACGGTTATCCTTTCCACGCACTTCATGGACGAAGCGGATGTGCTGGGCGACAGGATAGCGATCATGGCGGAGGGCAAGCTGCGTGCAATCGGGTCACCGTTTTTCCTGAAGAAAAGTTTGGGTGCCGGTTATCGGTTGATCTGCGTGAAGGAATCGCACTGCGACAAGCAACGGGTGGTGTCCATCCTGCGGAAGTACATCCCGGAGGTGCGTATCGAGACGGACATCGGGACGGAGCTATCGTTTGTGCTGCGTGAGGATTACTTGAAGGTGTTCCAGCCGATGCTCGAAGAGCTGGAGGACCAGATGGGTAGCTGCGGCATATCGAGCTACGGGATATCGCTTACCACGATGGAAGAGGTGTTCTTACGGTGAGCCTCGGATGATGTGTGAATGTGCAGGGACAGTTAATTAATTGCTGTGATTGAATTTTCTTTTGCCAGCGCCGGAAGCGATTCACAAAACACGGACCATTCTATGGCAGTGACCAATGGGCATGGATCTATAGATATGAGCGAAAGCAGCGATATATGTACGGGGGAAACAAAATCCAGAGACCCATACATTCAGGAAATTGATAATGAAACCTTGTTTGTGTCTTGCTTTTTTTCAGACGCACTCGACGGACTTACGCTTCTGGATGGTTCGAGGCGATTATTCCAGCAAATTTATGCACAATTTTACAAAAAATTCCTCACAACAATTCGAAGCTGGATAACACTTTCACTGCAGATGCTAATACCGGTGCTGTTTGTGCTGCTGTCCTATCTAATTTTTCTAAACTCCTCCGGCGGGCGAGATCTTCCCGAGTTGAAGATAAATTTCGATGGTTACACTGGCTCCTTAACGGTGCTGGAAACGGCCGTTGGTCTAGAATCGGCTACTGAAGCATTTCGCGAGCGATTCCGGCAGGAACCTCCAGTACATCAGTTAGTTGTGATCGAGGAAGACATGAGTACGTACATACTTAACAAGGTAGGAATGAGCATGGCATTAAAATGCAGTAGATCAATCATGACTGATTGCGTTTTGAATCTTCCAGTCAGCGCAGAACATCGCGGCATTCAATACCCGGTATTGGGTGGGTGCCTCTCTAAGCAGTTCCACGTGTACGGCGTGGTTTAACAACAAAGCGTACCATAGTGCACCGCTGGCGGTCAATCTGATTTATAACGCGTTGCTACAATCGCTCTGCCCCGACTGTGAGCTGCAAGTCAGCAACAAACCCTTGCCGTATCGATTGGACACCCAATTGCAGCGCTTGGAAACCGGTGCGAATGCCGGCTTTCAGTTAGCGTTCAACACCGGTTTCGCGATGGCATTCGTGTCGGCACTGTTCATCCTGTTCTACATCAAGGAACGCATAACGCGGGCCAAACTGTTGCAGTTCGTGAGTGGCGTCAATGTCACGCTCTTCTGGACGATCTCCTACCTGTGGGACTATTTGGTGTTTGTGCTGTCGGCGATATGCTACATCGTCACGCTCGCCATCATACAGCAGGACGGTTGGAGTACGTTTGAACAGCTGGGCAGAGTGTTTTTGGTGCTGCTGTTTTACGCCTTCTCTAGTCTGCCGGTAACATATCTGTTCGCGTACATGTTCCACGTGCCCGCTACCGGGTTCGTGAAGATGATGCTGTTGAATGTGCTGTCTGGTACGATCTTCTTCACCGCCGTCTCACTGTTGCGCTTCGACGGCATCGATTTACAGGACGTGGCGGACGTGCTCGAGTGGATCTTCCTATTCTTCCCGAGCTTCTCGTTGACGCAGAGTATGAACGCGTTGAACATGGTCGGTGGCCGGGAAGCGTTGTGCCAGCGGGCCTGCGAGCAGATTACGATCTGTACGGAGGAACTCAAATGTTTACTGGTGCCGCAGTGTTGCGGTATGAGTGCGTTTACGTTCGATCAGCAGACGGGCATCAATCGGAATTTGCTGTTTTTCACCGGCATCGGATTGGTGTCGTTCGCGATCATACTGCTCGTGGACTATCGTGTGATGAAGAAGCTTTTCTCCCGCAAAGCGAACAATGTCGAGATGTCTAACGATCAGGGAGAAACTGACTCGGACGTGCTGGAGGAGAAACGCCGCATTGCCGCCTGCAGTGATGGAGAGCTGGTGTCGTACAATCTGGTATTGAAGGAGCTTTCCAAGAGCTACGGCAAATTTGTAGCAGTGAACAAATTATCCGTCGGCGTCCGGCACTCGGAATGCTTCGGACTGCTGGGCATCAACGGGGCAGGGAAAACGTCCACCTTCAAGATGATGACCGGCGACGAGAACATAACGTCCGGTGATGCTTGGGTGAATGGGTTCAATTTGCGTACGGATATGAATCGAGTGCACAAGCACATCGGCTACTGTCCACAGTTTGACGCACTGCTGGAAGATCTGACGGGCCGGGAAACGCTGCACATCTTCGCGCTGATGCGTGGAGTTCGCCGAAGAGAGATTAATGGTGTGTCACTTACGCTGGCGGAAGAGTTGAACTTTACGAAGCATCTCGACAAGCGCACGAAAGCGTACAGCGGAGGCAACAAGCGAAAGCTCAGCACGGCGTTGGCACTGATTGGCAACCCGTCGGTGGTGTACTTGGACGAACCGACCACCGGTATGGATCCGGGTGCGAAGCGACAGTTCTGGAACGTGATTTGCAAGATTCGTAATTCGGGCAAATCGATCGTGCTGACGTCGCACAGTATGGAAGAATGTGAGGCCCTATGCACCCGGCTAGCCATCATGGTGAACGGAGAGTTCAAGTGTCTCGGTTCGACCCAACATCTGAAGAACAAATTCTCCGAAGGTTTTCTACTTACGGTCAAGACAAAGCGCAATCTGCCGGATGCCGCCGAGAGGGTTAAATCGTTCGTAACTAGTCAATTTACGGGTTCCGTGTTGAGGTGCGTTGTATAATATTAGGTGTTAATTTCCAAACGTTTTTGTAATTGTTATGCATTTGCCATTCCAGAGAAGAGTACCAGGATTCGCTAACGTTCCACATCGCACGCAGCAACCAACGGTGGTCGACCATGTTCGGTCTGATGGAAACATCAAAAGAACAGTTCGGTATCGAGGATTACGCCCTCGGGCAAACAACGCTCGAGCAGGTGTTCCTGTTTTTCACCAAATATCAAAGAATCGTAGACTAAAGGGTATTCCCCGGGGGGAGGTGGGGAGGGGCAGTATTGTCGGTTGTGGCAGGCCAAACCGAGAATCAGTCAACGTGCAAATTGCAGTGCAACCAAATTGTGATCAAACAATATATTAATTGTTACCAGTGACAGGTGTTGGTTTTAAGTACTGTTTCCAAAACAAAGTATTGATTTATGTTTGAGTAGAACAATAAACAGACATATATTGTCTTTAAACGATAGGTTCTTCGTTGTAACATGTGTCGTAGGTCGTAAAAGGTGTTTATTGGTTTAGAATATTTAATACTAATTGGTTTTCGGAACGGGCGACATCGAACCATTTGTAACGTAATATGGTAACGACGTCAGTTGCACAAGTCATGCTTCCCAAAATGTATCCTTTCCTCCTTCAGGAGAAAAGGAAAACAAAAGCACCCTACAAATCGTCTCCTTCCCATCGTATCTGCAAAAATGCGTTCGACAAGATGACAGGACATGAATTTCTAGCATGTGTCGGATTGCTTTCATCAATCATCTGTGACCGGAGGAAAATTCAGCCTCCTTCCTACGGTGCGGCGGTAGTGATACACACACACACACACACTGTGGCTAACGTGACATAATGCTGCGCGCTAACAACGTTACGGCCGTGCAGCGGGCATTACCGAGAATGTGATTAATTTCGAAACAAAGCCATGCTGCATGAGCGGCAAATGAAATTAATCAATTTTGACAACACTCCGAGCGGAAGAAGCAATACCCGACGCACCCACTATTCATCGCCCGGCATCTCCCAAAACTTCCGGTGTTCTGTGACACCAGCAGTGGAAGGCAAAATTAAAACAAATCCACTGCGAGTAGCATGCCAATGGTGCTGACAAGAAAAGGAATGGAAATAAATAAATTTTCCTTCCGGAACAGCGATCGATCCCGATGTACTCGGGTTATTCCTTCACATGCTCGCACAGTGTTCTACAGGTGGCATTTTGCGCGATTCATACATCCTTTCCGCTTTCTGATGAAAGTTGGTACGAAATTTGTATTACAACACAACAACAACAAAAAAAAAACCATCCACATAAAACGTTCTGTACGATGGTGAGAGCGCAACACCGCGAATCAATATTGAATTTCTGTCAATGTCAATGGCAGACGCCCCGGTATGGGTTGGGTGGTAACGATTATGCATGGCTTGGCTGGGTGCCGGGTATGGGTAATCGATTTTAAAACAATCAAATAATCGTTCATATTCCATCATCGGTCATGGACAGGCTAGCGGTTGGCTGACGCAAGTAAGACGTCATCGGCGAGTAAGTGGCGAAGTTCGTACCTTGCGTAAATTGTTGTTTGATAAGATTTTGCGAGGGTTTTGAAGCAGTTCCAAGTTTGAAGCAATTGTTGCTTTTTTAGATTATTTTAAAGGAATACATACGCGGAATACGAAATACGGAAAAGAGTGTTGTAATAATGCGTTCCGTCCGTGTTTTTGTTTGATACGCCTTGACTCGACACGAAAGCTTTCTTTAATGTGATCCATTTTAACTCGAATTAATTATTCTGTTTCTCCATCGTAAATATTCCAGGATTTTATTTGTTTATGAAAAATATATTAAATAGCCATAATCATTTCGTAAGTACGCGTTGGTTGTTCAGATGAATTAATGAGGGTTGAACCTGAAATTCAGATGTGGGTGCCTGGCTTACACACACTATTTAGGAGTCACTAAATAGGAGTTTTAAACTAAATAGGAGATTTAGGAGTCATGAGAACGAGATAAAATTAGATCGAACCGTACGCAAAAAGACTTCTACTCTTATTTGCCAATGCAAGAGTAATCCTGACTAAAACGAACGCAGTGCTGCGGACTTCTAAATGAAGCAGCATGGAAGAAAATTTGGGATTAAATGATTCATGGTGTGATCTTCACATTTCCCATATTCTGAGGCCTTTTAAACCATCATTTGAAATTATGTATTTGTGATTATTATTTGTGTAGTTTAGAACATGGAAGTGGCGTCGAAATCTTGATTGGACTACACTGTCTGGTAGTAGGTAGTTGATCGTAAGATTATATCAAACATTTCTAATGGTTTTACACAAACTTAAATTACCTTAGTTGTATAACATTTCTACATTGTCCACATGACGCAAGCCGATCTCATTTAATGACAATTAGAAGAGAGAAAAAAAGCTACAATGCTAACGGCTACTTTAAAACGGTGACGCGGCCATGCCAGGTCAAAAACAACGCCAACTATCCAAGCGGCCAACGCCAAAGAGAAAAGACCGAAAGCGGCTTTGACACACAATGCAGACTGCCAAATGCTGCGAAGGTGTTTGCTGTGCTGTATTTGTCACCACACCAGTTCCACATGCCCGATTTGGTCCGAAGCCGTGATGGGGCCAGTTTTGTGCGTTGTTGCTGTTGTGGATTTGAGGTGGTGCGCGCACCATTGTCACCGGATCGAGCGGATTGGCATTCGAGTGGGCAGGCGCTCAGGTGCTTCAACTCGAACGGTGCACCCAAAGCCACGCAGCGCAGATTAAAGATCGACCAGTGGTTGAACGATTTCCGGGGAGCTTTAGGCATGGTGCGGGGCGTTTCTGGTACGATCGGGGCTGAAGCGTGGGTGTACCAGCAGGCGACTCTAACTTTGGGTTGGTAATGAGTTTTTTGGCATACTTTTTTGTTTGCTGGTCAACGGTAAGCTGCACGTCCAAGGAACGTGATCAGAAGTTTGGTAACCGAATGTTGATTCTATTTCCAGGCTTTTTTCGGAAAAAAACATTTTCGGTTGTCCAGTGATTTTGGAGCTTTCAGATAGATAAAAATGGTAAACATTGGTGTTTATCTTGTGAAATACGAATTCATCAGCGGTACGTAGGTATGAAAATAATGGCGCAGATGTTTCCTGTTTTTAATGTTCCGTTATGTCGGAGAAGGATGGCAAAGTCGAAGTGTCAATAGACATTTGAAAAATAACCTTAATAGAAACAGCAATGTTGAGTTTGAAGTAGTGCCACAAATTAATGGCAATCTGTGTATGAAAAGCTACACATTTAATATTTATTATAATTTGTAAAGGACGGTCTGGTCAATTTTTCGGTATAATTAGATTACAAATTTAATTACATTCTGAGCAAAAATTTGTATCTAACAGCATTTATTGTATAACAGTTGCTAAATAGTGTTATAAAATGGTTATGAACAACATAACAGCCGATGGCTAATGAGCGAAGGTCAACCATTACACGCTGGCAGCTTCCAGTGGCGCACCCCAAAAATAGATAGCGACCGCAACTCCGTGATGGGCACTATCGATCTTGAAATCAAACCCACCAAAAGTTCATTCCGGTGAGTAGTTTAAAATTTACGAAAAAAAAAACATACATCAACAGAGAAACCATTTACCAGCCCATTTTTGGCGGTGGCCAGTTCCTTTCCTCCCTTCCTTTCCTTTCCGCAGTAGGAATGAGACAAGAAAGGTCTTTACGAATTTAGCTTTTGGGCGGTTTAGTGCCCATCACGAAGCAAAACGGTGCAGTTTATCGAGCGCCGTGCACCGACCGATGGCGAACGAAAAGCCTTCCGCTGGCTGGGTTGGGAAATTGAAGCCGATCGATTTCCATCGATTCCAAGGACGAGGTCGTATGCACCGTAATGGACTGGGCACGAATTTTGACGGTGCGCCAATGCGTTGATGATTTCTGGCCAGCGATCAAGCGCACTTGATCGCATTTAGCGAGCAGCCAATTTGACCGACAATCGGTATGCATCGGTCCGATTCGATGGCACGATGGAACAGCCCTTGGAAAGTGAGCCTCGTGCATGGTGGTAGAACTTTTTGTTTGAAGAAACCTCTCTCGAAATGGTTCGTGTGGTGCGGCAGCTCAGCTGCCAATGGATGATAATTGGAAATTGGATCATCAAAACGTTTAGCAGGTTCAGCAGTACACCGTCGGGCGGGTGCTTTGAGTGCGGTCTAGAGCGAAAAACTTTTACATCAAAGCCTAATGCGAGCCCTCCCACCGATGTTCGCCACCAAAATCGTCCTTTAAGCGGTGGTTTAATCGCGTAGTGCAGCGTGCAGTGTACCGGGGTAGGTTGGCTGCACAAAATCCCCTCTAATTAGCTCCGGTGATGCAAATACTCGAAATGAGGCTGATACCACTTTCAGCGAACCGGTGCAAAAACCGCAATTAAATTACTGCCACGGACGAGTCCGATAGCTTGGGCTTTCTTCATCGGATCGGATCGAATTATGTGTCGGTCGTTCGTTTAAGTACCACTGGAATAAGCGGCTGATTGGCACCTGCGGTGGTAATGTTGCAGTTGGAGGTTTGGCACTTGCAAGGGCAAACTTTTGCAGCCTGTGGGAGATAATTTACATGCAATTGAGCTCAATCAAAAGCGGAGCGTGATGATGTAGTCATATATGAAAGATTAAAAAAAAAATCACTAAAAAGTAGACGTTTACAGAGTTGGATATTCTGTACACTAAATATGCTGTTTAATTATGAAACAAAAGATAGAAAAAGTATGCCTTATCTACTCCAGTTCAAATGGAGCAATGTGTGTGTTAACCATTCTGCTTGTTAGTAACTCCATTACAGCATACGACTAGCATGCCTGTTGTTTAACTTTCATGAATAATCAACCGATAAATAAATAAATAAATAAATAAACAGAGTTGAGAACAGTAGCTTCATTTAGTAAAAAAATGGTTTGAATAATTTTACTTTGATTTTGTAGCAGGTTGATGGGGAATTTCCGTAGTTCCTAACATGTTTTTATAGTATTCCACGTGTTTTAAAGTAGATTTTTCAACAGCTTACTTTACAGATGATTCAACTATGGTGCATGATCCTGTTTATTAGGCGGCAAAAGTCTGCTGAACTGTTGACGATTAAGCGCCATCGTCCTGTATCCTAATATTCCGGTCTTCCTGGCGGACGCTCAATTTCAAATCAACGTCGATCACGCCTGCTTTGACCATGTGGAAGTATCATCAACTGCGGTATCATCAACCCCCGTTTACAGTTCAAAATTTAATACGTTTTACGATTGTGCGTAAATCGTACAGCTTATAAGGATCGGTTTTCTTCCAAAGTAATTTCTTAAATACGGAGTAAAAACTGGCTCTGATAATTTTTCTCTTGAACATGGTTAATTTTGAATGTAGTGCTTGTTACAAGTAATTGGTCCTCTCTAGTGCCGTTACCGCCCTACAACCGAGCCGCACCCATTAAGAGCTGATAAATATTAGTTTGAGCTCGTCTACTAATGTCGTTAACAGTAGACGAGTAGACCAGCATTACTTGATGGTAGCAGAATGAACCTAATTTTATAAAGATTAAAAAAATCTTCTGAAACATGCAGCATACTTGCACATCAGATTTATTTTGGGGCAGCTCAACATGCACACATGTTTGTGCCTTCCGAGAAGAATGAAAGATCCTGCACAGCTCTACAGCTCAAACCGATTGGTTAAAGCATTTTGCAAACCAAGGCACCCTGGGTTGTTTCACATTAAGGGTTTCTGCTTTACATGACTCTCCTTTACATGAGCTACACGTAACCTTTCCAGCCAAAAAGTGAAACAAAATCTTGAACACGTTCTTCTGAATCATACGAAAAAATGGAAAACAACGGAGCATAATTTTCCATTCTAATGCTCTTTTTTCGTTCGCTCTTTTTTCGTTTCGTATTATGAAAGTTTATTTCTGCTCCGGCAAAAAAAAAACAAAACTTTCCGCCTGCGTAACTATATGCAACAAATTCCGGTGAAGTAATTTATTAAATTTACTTACTTCCCTTTTTATGCCGCTGGTAAGCTGCAAGAGAGTACACGCTGTGTGTGCATGATTGATAAACAATTCGATCTGAAGCAGAAACACACACACACACACACGCACAATGGCCCGACCATATTCAAATAATACTGGGCTAAAGCATTAAAAATTAACCTAACAAACCGTGGAACCAACAAACCCGGTTGTTTTGCGTGCGCTTGTGCGGAACGTGGGTTGGCGCCGGTTAGAAGCAATTTACTTTCAATTTATTTCACCATACTGTATGCGAACAGTGCGTGTATGTGTGTTTGTGCAGAAGCCTGCATATGTACGATTGTTCTTTTGATTCTTTATACTTTTACTGAGTCAAATAGATGGAATGGGTCGTATCGGAAAAAATAACGATTCCACGTGTGCGGTTTCGATGGCGCTATGGTGAAACAAGCTGGTAGCTTTTTGGCAAAACAAATACGGAACACATTTGAACTCGAGAAAAGTGGCCAGCACGCGCGGTCTTCTATCGGTGGACGATGTGGAAGGTCGGATGGAAAATCTTTCCTCCCGTAAGGTAATGTTTCTCTGTTTTTTTCATTTGTAAATCGTCATTCGTGGTTTTGGGTTACGGTGTCTCCAGTAGTCTGCCACCTGGTTTGATGTGGTTTTACTCCCAACGGCGGAACGTCCATCGATCTACGCCCGAAAGGCAATCGTACCACCTTTTTGGTTTTTTTTTCCACTTCACAACACCACCCAACACCGGATGGTGTGCGTGTGTGTGGGCTCGGTTTGCGTATTATTTATGGAAATTTATGGCAAGATGGCCATGGCAACCTTGATCACCTGGAATGCCACCAATTGATTGAGGGGTGGAAACCGCGGGGTTCCACGAGGGTGGAAGGCAAGGGAAGGAAAAACTTGAACCGCCTCGATGGCAGTGAAAAAACACCCGCGCATTTACCACATCTCGTCTGGCAACGAGTTCACCCCGCTGCTATTGAGTAAGGTCTCTCAGACATGCTTTGCAATGCCCGGCGAAGGCAACGTGAAAGCTGCGAAAATGTTTGACAGATGGCGGTAATGCTTGTTGCATGTTTATTGAAAGGAAAACATTGCTCTTGATTTGTTAGTTCTAACCGAAACGGAAATTATGTACAAAGGTGCTTACATTTTCGGTGAAGAGAAATCCCCGTTGCTAACACCACACAAGTGTTGATGAGCTCGAATTAATCGAAAAAAAAAATTGTGCGTGAAACGGTGATGAATCAACGAAACATACTGCATGGGAAAATGTGTTAACTGCAGCATAAATCAAGCGGACCATTTCTCGTCCATTTCGTTACCGCCCTAAATCGTTTGTCCCAGATACCGTTTGCCAGATTATCTCATCTCGAACGAACGATTGAGCCGTCAACGGGGCGCTAAGCTTCGTTTTTTTTTCTGTCTCTCTGTGACGTGCTGTTTAGCCTTTCATGCAATTAAAAGTTTCACATACGAATGATGGCGTAGAAGTAAAACGAGTATGGGAATGTGAGGAGCAACGGCATGAGACGATGCTGTACGAGATTTTCGATTGAGAAATTTGTTTTTTTGTTCAATTTTTTACAAGCGATACATCCTACATAATTAAAGTTTGATTGACCATTGTTTGCTTCGAACATGGTATAAAAATCATTCAGTGTTCTTGACGTCTAAATTCTTTTTGAACTGAAGCACTTCTGTATATATTAAATAGAATAAATTTTCAATTAAGCAAGAGAATAAAAATTAAGAGAATAAAATTTAAGCAAGAGAATAAAGTCGCTTAAACAGGAACACTATTTTAAATGATTTTTATTCTATGGCTCGCAGAATACATTGGCAAATAATTGGAATTGAAAGAATATTGGTTTTAATCAGATTAAGTCTCTTCTTCTTTTTTATCGGTACAACAACCTCAAGAGGTCTATGCCATTTCTTGCTTACTTTGAACTCTATTTACCCCACTTTTACTTTATCACAAATGTATGTGTACGCAATACCATTAATAAACTGTCGTCAATAGAAGAAATGATTAGACGAAGACATTCGATTTGCAACAATAAAAGAGCTTTTTTACACACTTAACTGAATTGAATTTTCAACTGTAATAAACTTTTTTCATGGAAAGGATATCATTTAATTATTTTAAAATACAGTCAGTATTTCTGTTGCTTTTTACTGATAAAATATCAAAAATGATTGGTTCTTGGCTTCTTCCGTTGAAATTGTCGTGAGGATTGATTGTAAAAATATAAGTTTTTAAAAAACTATTTTACGATAAATGCCTTTCTTGGTATCTGTTTTTATGGGTATGAAATATGGAATTAAAATGAAGAAAAATAATCTCTTTTTTGGTTTGAAAATGGTGCATTGGATTGTTTTTTAATGTATTCTACTCAAAAAGGCTATGCATACTTATGCAGTTGTTGGATCGGTCCAAATCAAGTATGATAACATCGTTCATGAGTTGCACGCTCTGATACTTCGAAATTGATGTATTTATGCATTGCCACGACAACTCGCAACATATCGAAATCGTGTGTGGCACGCCACGTTACTTAATCGCAACCTAAACGCACGGGAGCACTTCGCTGCGAGATGCCGGCAACATTGCATAAAATTTGACAGCAATTATTTGTGGCGCTGATTTCGAGTGAAGCAGTAATGGTTGATTATCTTCCGTACCCATATCAATTTCATAACTGCCAGATTAGATCGGGCTTGGAATGGGAAAAACTGTGCCACTATCAACTGTGCGGTGCATCACCGCGGTAGAAAGCTACCGATGTTTTCGTACCAGTGCGTTTACAATTGGTCTCGTCTGGTGGCGAACTGTGTGGCTCACTTCGGGCGAGTACACCAACTGTCAGTCAAATCTGGTTCGGGGCGATATCTCTATGGGCACGGATTACGGACACACAGGATGCCCCAACATGGTTCCAATTTCTTGCCCTACAGCGCCACACGCAAAGCACCTTGCTGAACACCACATGGCGGTGTCGTTGCGCAATCGAACCGATTCATTGAACTGGCGTCTTTCTTTACGTCCGCTCAGCGCCAGTCGCGCTCGGTGTGCCCTTCGTTTTGTTTTAATATAACCGCTACCAAATGGTTGAAGTAGACTTTTGTTGTACGATCGAGTTCGAGAGTCGGAGATGCGATTGCTGCCGAGATAAGTAAGCTTCTGCACACATCGAACACACCGAATCCGGTCGTGTCAGCTTTCGGCATAACCAGTATCGAATGGCAGAAGGTACTTTGCGTCCAAAAATGGTTTGCCAGACCAGTTCCGACCACCACTCCGCAGTGGCGAATAGTTGGTAAGACGGTAAAAAGGTGAACACTCGATGTGGGATTTTTGTGTCGGACGCCTCGCTTTGCGAAGATTCGAATGTCGGATTAGTGCTTAAGTCACTGTGGGAGGATGTTTGATTGTTTGTTGTCATTTTTGGCATACCATGGGTGAATAACCTTCTTCCCGTGCTGGATGAAATGGTGGCGAGGCATAAAAATATGCAGATTAAATGGGCGGCACTTTGATTCGTTTAGCACAGAATCCCAAAAGTTTGACAACGTCACGCGACTGACGTGTGGGGTAAAATACATTAGTTGATAATTTATTCCAAAAGCCTAAGCAATGTTAGCCCCAGTAGTGCTTTCTTTCCAACCTGAGTCATATTAATAGTACCCATTGGTTAAGTGATAATGGCCAAAAGAGGACCGTAATCTACCAGTATGGGAAGCTTAATTGAAGGTTTCGTGTGTTCTTCCACGGAAAAATGGCCTGATTTGTGGCAATGTTTAGACGAGCGAATTAAATACTTATGACCTTTCGGGAGACACTGGCTCCAAGCTGTGTGGCTTTGATGCTTACAGCAATTCGGGGGAAGTCCTGGCACACACTAAGGATATGAGCTGGAGAACATCCCCAGGCGTTAATTACGTTAATTTCGTTAGAGAATTCCAGTTAACTCGTCTGCTCAAGCGTTCGCCCACCCCTATGCCCATGAGGTGGCGTTTGACCGAGATCCCCTAACCGTGCATACAGACTGTCGCAAGCAGACTATCTACTGGAACATAAATAACGGAACACGTAACGATGGTTGTGGCATGTACGGGCATCATCATCATCAAATGATCCGATGGGTTTTACCCCGAAATTTCGTTGTTTATGAGACGTGGGCGTGTGGAAAACGGAACAGAGTGTAATAAATTTTACCATCACACACTTTACTACGCATGCTAATTTAACTAGCACTGTGCGAGTAAACACAGCCAAGTGATAGTAGTGTGCAGGCTTCCACTCGCTGTACGCCACTAGGTTTTTCTACCAAGGAGAAGATCATCATCGTCTCATCGATCGTTGGATAAATGACTGAAACCTCGCCACTCTTCTTGGCGCTGTTATTCTATCTGAGCAAACGAGGTGAAAATTATCAATTAATTTTCTTTCCTCTATCCACCCAGCGACGCCATGGTTGATGGAGCGCATGATATGTCATTGCATCCTGTGGGTGAAAAGTTTCCTAATCGCAACTGGTGTATATACACGTGCTTAGAACGCCCGTAAACAAGGCGACCCAGCCATGGATGCATGGCTGGGGCGAAAAACATCATCAACAATTTAATCAAGTTAAAGTTTCTAATTTTCGTGGCAATTTGTTGGTGGATTGTTTTAGGTGGACCGGGAAGTGGACAGGTAGGCGAAGGTGGAATAGAAGAAGCAGCGAATCCACACGTGTGAATGTTCGAAAAGCATGAACGTAGATGGATTTGGAAAACTTTGGTAGTTTGATCGGAGTTCGGTTTGCCGAAAGGCAGCAAAATGTCTGCTGCAGTGGATGAGCTGGAAGGTGTTGTTTGGAACATGGAACTTGACTTAATAAGTTTTAAAGGAACTCTGTCGTTTGGAGTGCATTTCCCGTGTTAGCTGCGGAAGGGTTTTGTGTGTTGTTAAATCCGAACGGTTTGTGAAAGAGATTTTACACTAACTAACTACTATTAAAAGACTTTCTTACGTCAGTTATTAGCTATTAGTCTTTCTTACGTCAGAAAGATATGTTTAATAGCTTCTAGCAGTTAAAATTGCTTTGCAAAAACTATTATAGACATATTTCTTGGCAACTACTTGATCGTTTCAGAAAAAATCGATGTGATCATTTATGATAAGTTGTGGAAGTAAGTCTTAAAGCGATACTAAAGATACATAACCCTTAATAGACCTTATCAGTATTTGATAGTTTTTGCTATCATCAAGAAATACATAAATTTAAAACAAGAAATCAACAAATAAATAAACGATCGAAAGACATTCTAATTAAGTTGATTTCGAGGAATTTCAATGCGTCTCCAATCTGCTATGTTTCTATTATGCTAGATAAATATGCTGCCCGTGCAGAGAATATCATACACAGACAGTATTAAAGAGATATTTTTATCCATAACGATATTTGTTATGGATAAAAAAATCTCTTTAAAAATGCCTGTCTATGATATTCTTTGTACAGGCAGCATATTAATTTAGCATAATAGAAATATCACAGAATGTCTGTGAAATTTGCAAGACAAGTTTAACGAAGCCTCTGTCACCGTTCTGTTCCGCACCGTTCTCATTTTCATGGGCAAGTTTTAGCGACTTGTGCTACAAGAGCAAAAATGTGCATACATATTAACAGGAGCAGAAAACAGAAGAAGCAAAAACGACCCAACTTCTCGAAAACTTCAAGTGGCAAAGTATATTTCAAAATTTTAAAGAGAGCACCAACAAAAAAATAGAAGTACTTCCTGTCATTTTATCGACACGGAAAAGCTCTTCATTCATCGAGCGATTCTTTTCAAACAAGTTTTACCTCTAAAGAACTCTCTCGCTGTCGTATGCTGGATGCAAGCGCAAAGCTTTGCAGGAATAAATAAAAAAAATGGAAAATGATTTTCTAGCCTGGGAAAAAAGAGAAAAACTCTTGTGCGATAGCGTATCAAACGTTGAAGTGGCTTTGGTTGCAGCTTGTTTACGGTGAATGATGCCTGACGCCGTACCATGGAGCGTGTCTCGTCAAAGCTTGATGATGCAAAACACGAAGCGATGTGAGGAGGTTTTTTAGATTCGTTGCAAAGGAGAACATTTTTGGACACGCTGCAACCAGCTGAATGGAAATGTATTCGTACGGAGTGAATGGAAATTGAGATTGGTAAACATTACTATCGTGCGGTGGCGTTACGGTGCAAGTTTCAATCGAGCGACTAGTGTACCAGCGAAAGAAGAGCAAAGAATGGATATTATTTATTACATTTTTACAAAATTTCCCCATCATGTGATTGATGCGAACCGTTTGAGGTATGGATTGCAACGTCAGTCGAAAGAGTTTCCGTTTACCAACACGAACCACAAATTTATTCACTTGGCATGTCGAATGCGAACTACTTTCTATAAAAACAGCACTCCAAAGCGCTTGCGTTAATAAAAAAGTATTACATTTTTTAACCACATTGTGCTTCAAAATGCACATAATTGATGTGCAAGGGGCAGCATAAACTATCAATAATGCAACCTTATATTAATCTCATTACACGCGTGGCGGAACAGTTGCAGTTTTGCATAAAAATGCAGAAAACTTGTGCTGCCCGTGCCGTCCAGGAAGCGACCAACCGAACTTCACCGGAGTTCCAAAGCAAAAAGTGTGGGGGCACGTGCCGCGGATCGAATGAAGCTTTAATTACGCGTATAAATCATGCTGCGGTACGCAATTAACTGCACATTGCTGTGGTTACGTGCCAACGACGACTGGTGTCACTGTCATCCGGGAATCTGCTTATCAAATGCAACCGACAAATCGCAGCCAACGATCTGTCAACCGTCGTCAGTGTGTCTCTTATCGGACCTCCGCCGGTGGTGCACGGTGCATCAATCAGCATACCGGTGGATTACGATCACTACGCTTCCAGATAGCGTCAAAATCGCACCATGATGGAGATCGCTGTTCCCCGTTTCCCTTTCCCTTTGCGGAAGCTGGCGGAACATCTCGTGAACCAGATTGTTTGCTGCATAGATAATCTAGTTCCACCCGATGCTGTAAGACGATGGTGGTGCCGTGACCAGGATAAATTTGTCCGGTTTTCGCGCGCACTGTCACATAATCTCGAAGTAAGTGGTCAGGAAGCAAGGATGACGGTGCGATTGACATCGTTCCTGTCGCAAACGCACACTAGAGGCGGACAACATCCATTTCTTCCTCCTGGAGCTGCTTTAGCTTTTATGAAAGTGAAAATGTTGATTAATTGTGAGATGCAGTTGGCGCCCGGTTTCCGAAGTGGTACCGATGCTTAACGACAAACAAACAGAGCGGGTGTGGAAGGTTGAACCGAAAGTCCAAAAGCAGCCGACTGATGGCGGTGCGGATTTATGAGCGCGTTAAATATTGACAGCATAACCGACACCTGCTGCGTTACGCGGCACGGATACCGTGCCGTCGTTCAAAGGTTACGTGTGGCGAAAGGGAACGGCATGAAAGAACGGCACAGCTGGTGATCTGCTTGTTTTCGGTAAGTAAAGGTGGAAATCGTGAAGGATTAGATAACTTGCCGGTTTATGTTTATGGTAGGAAATATTTAATGAAAGCAAAAACAAAATTACCAGGGCAAACACTCTTTCCGAGCTTGTTAAAATAGTTTAAAGAAGGAGCCATCATTAATGCAATTGATTACGATATCTTCATACAGTTGCTACGGCCACAAAGAAGGTTCATCTAACAGCTAGCCCCATAATGTGACAAAAATGAACCGTTTTCACCAGAAGCTCGCATAGCTGCGGCGGTTCGATGGGAAGCCATCATAACCGAGGTCATC
The DNA here is from genome assembly GCF_943734725.1 of Anopheles marshallii. Classification (NCBI taxonomy): domain Eukaryota; kingdom Metazoa; phylum Arthropoda; class Insecta; order Diptera; family Culicidae; genus Anopheles; species Anopheles marshallii. The sequence goes on from NC_071327.1 coordinate 54,764,394, forward strand.
ATATTTATGGTTCCGGTTCAACCACAGCATCCCTCTACCATCCTTCGCTCGTTGCATAGCAAAAAGTGTAGGAATATTGCGCACCTAACGTCGGTTTGGAACAGCTGACGTTGATTACGATTTAAAGTAGTGCCGTTCACCTGGTCTACCGGCCCTTTGGTGCACCGGCTTCCACACAAGCTTTCCGTCGATTAATCAAATCACCTCAAAAACCACACCACCATCTCGTACTGTGTGTGTATGCGTGTGTTATTATGCTTTACACACGCTTGCACTGGATCGTTGTGCTACCACTGTACGAGCAACAAAATAGCAACCACCACGTGTACAAGGCGAGCTTTTGAAGAGAGCCTCTGATTTCCAGTCCCCCCAGGCTCTTCCGGAACGGATCGTAAATCGGGTTACGTTTTGTTGGGTTGGTTTTGAATACAGAACTGAAAAATCAAACGAATCATTTCGGTTACACTTTCACCTTTCGCCGGTGCGCTGTTTGCTTCGCACCTTGGACAAAGTAGATTAATGATGTTACTTTGTCTTTTGGCGCGTGCATGAGTAATTTGTTCGTGTGGTAATGGTGATGTTTTGATAGACAATGGTGCGTTGGGAGGATTGGAATGATCGAAATGGATTGATTTATTAAAAAGCTTGTGTCCGGGGGTTGAGGTTAGGTGGTGGATTGGTGAATGCAGATATACATCGCCTATAGGAGCTTATTGTATTACAGACAAAATTTAACAACGTTATCAGTTAGTTTGTAACAAAATTTGACAACGTTATCATTAGTTGGATGATTTGTTCGTGCAACAATTTGTACACATTCTTCCTGAAATATCACACCAAGAAAAATGCGATTGTGTGAACTGATCTCCTTGACCATCATGTTTAGACAACACTGGATGCAAACGTTTCTTCGTAGACCGAAGACCCTAACAATGGTCCTCAGAGACGACCAAAAGTTCCTTGTTTGGGTAAAAGTCAAATTGGGTAATCTACTCCAGTAATATCGACACCAAAACGGATTGATATTTAATGTCAAAGGAAACTTCCGAAAAGCTGAGCCAATGACTGATGTTTTTTGTTGCCATCGGTTTCTGTTTAGGTTTCGGCAAACTAGCATAAGTGCGGTGTTATTCAGTATTTTACTTTTGACTGTTTGATCATAAAACTTTTCAAATAAATGACATTTAACAATGACCTAAATAAAGTTTTTGTCAATTATTTTGATAATTTTTGCTTTTTGCGCTTGTTTATTTTATTTTTATTCGCAATGAGATGGGTATTAATAGTAATTAATCGTATGCATCACATAGGGAACATAGTAAGTTAATAAATTGGAATGATGTATACTACATAAAACATGAAAAAAGTCTCCTCTCTATAGATCTGCAGTTGAACCGCTTGCTTATGGTTCTTATGTATTGAATCCGAACCCTTGTTGCTTCACCAGATCGATTGATAAATCGATTTTTATTAACTCCGGTACATTAACCACCGTTGGTTTATTGGATTCAACCAACCTTCAAGCAGGTGCCGGCTGTGCCAAAAAAAGCGGAAGCAAAAAAGATGCCACAGGATCAACCACAGCCACCACCAGGCTTAAATCAACCAACCCTTCGTCCACCCAAGCCGGAAGCAACACGAGCATGGCCATAAATCTTCATCCCCATTTGGCCAACGCGATGAGCTTACTTTAAGCTTCAGCCGTACGTGGCGCGGCTACACGAACACAGAATAATTGCATAAGCATAATGAGATTCTACCAGCGAGCGAAGCTTTAAATACGATGTTTGCCGTTGTTCGTACGCACCATCCACCATACGCACGATGTGAAATCAAAGGATCATCTTTCTCGTTTAGTTTATTTTTAGCGGGAAGGATATCGTTCCAACAGGATGGGCGTAAGAGGTAAGCAAACCCAGTCGGGAAGAAATAGTATCTGGTCCGTTTAGCAAGATTGCATTTGACCGGCTTTACAGCGAGCGTGTACGGGTATGGTCTTGATGGACCCGGTTACGAAGCGTGCATAAATCTTTCAACACAAGGATTACCACTTCGTTGTACGATGCAGAATCGTACCCGGTTGTGTTGTGCGGATGGTGGTACGCAACTGGTCCACCATTCGGAACAGAGTGTTTAAGCGAAGAAACAACCGTAGGGCTCTAACGCTGCCGGCCTTATATGTGTGTAGCTTATTTCGTTCGCATGAGCTCGATAAATATTGATCGAGCATAACTGGCATTAGCGGGAGTTCTGGGTCCGCGGAAGGAGCAGGGTTGACCGGATGGTACCGTATCCTGGCAGCCAGAAGCGGGAATGGTATCGTATGTGGGGTTTTACATTGTTCAATGCTTGATGGAAATTCCAGTGTTCAATAAAATTTAATAACCGACCGACGCTGCTCGCATGCGGCAATGTTCGCATCGGCAACGCCTTTGCTGATGGTGGTTGAAAGTGAACTGGAAATGGACCATAACTCGATGCCGATGTGAGGACATAAAAATTGATCCCGGCTTCGGGCTGAAAGACCATAAGAAAACAATAACCACTCAGAATTGATGTGTGAAACAAAAGCAAAAACAATCTTTTCCTTGGTAGTGTGAAGTAACGTTGGTAATTGCATAGAATGTTTTAAAATTGGGAAAAAGTTTTTCATTTTTGGATTTTACGTTTGTATTTGTCATCAAATTTTTATGTGAATTTGGCACCAATTATGAAATTAATACCAAAAATTTCTATGATAAAATAGTATTGGCATTTATTATTTATTGGAGACATACACCCGACAATCATAAAAAAAGGTCTCATTAGGAAGTTTTTGAAAGGAACAAATCAGAATTAGTTTTGAAATAGCAACTTCTTACTATAAACTTGTTAGCTTGGCTGTGAAATAAATGAAATTAAAAGCTCTCTTTAAATATTAAATAAGTTCAACAAATAAGTAAGAAGCTCGTGAAAACGGTGTCTTGAAAAGTTTAACAGTAGATACTTTGTTTTAACATAAATATTGACTTTTACAAGCCAACCTTTAGCAAGTAAAAGAAGCAACCACGTATGCGGTATGCAGTGGCTTTTCGTTATAAAATGTTTTGTAAGAAGAAACTTAAATTAAAACCTTTTCATTCGAGATTTTCAATTGTCTTTAAAATGGTGAAAGTTTAAAGAAGAAAACCAAGGTTGGCTGAACATTTGGGTCCGTATTTTCCTTGCAAAGGAATTAATTTAAAATATAAAATAATTCATTTAAGTAGTAGTAAAATGTGTGAAGAATGTATGACACGATATTGTTGTTTCAAATACAAGAAAAACATGTTTTCAATATTTAAATATTCCCATGCCTTTGATTTTCTAATAAATGTTTAACGGTATTCAAAAAAGTTCGAATATGCAGAACAAAATATTCATCCCAACCAAATCCAGTTCTTGATGAAATTAAACTTCTCATAATTAAAATTTTAAAGATGTCATCGACATAAAATAAAACTGTCTCATCAACAAAATAATCACCATCCCAACCAACCACTTATCTCGGGAAATTCATTCAACTAAACCAAAGCACACAACATAGTATAGCTTCTTGCGAGTCTTGCGTAAACGAACGACTCCGTCGCCATCCCAGTCGGCATCGGAAAAAGGGGTTGACTAATAAGATCGGAAGTTTGCCACTCCAGCCTTGCACACCCGAGACGGATGAAAACAAAGTGCTCTGGGTGTTTTCGCGCGCTTTGCAATTAATTTGGTGCAACCGACGAACCACTTTTCCGCGTTTCGTATCTTCAATAGTTTGGGGCAGAAAGATTCGCCATTTCGTTCGCCTGCTCGCTGGTGTTGCTCGCTGGAAAATCACGTCATCTTGGGTGAGTGTGGTTCAGTGTCTACGATAACGATCTACATCGGTGCATATTTCAGCAGGCAGCTGGTAGTAAGTAAAGAAAGCGGTGGGCGGTTTGCTTTTGAGGGGGGAGGGTTTGGACAAGTTTGGTGTGGAACAGATTTATCGAGCTTATTCTGTCGTCTTTTCGTTGGTTGGTTTCAAGAGCAAGAGACGGCAAAGCTGGGTGCTTTTCGGGTGGCATTCGTTGTTGTAAGCACGATAGATTTGTAGTGTCGTGTGGTAAAGCGCCATTTTTGTTGACTCGCTACACAAAGTGCATAATGACGTTGATTGAAGAGGGCTGCTGTGTAGACAATTGTTCTGTGATGTTGAAGGAATTCAGGGAAGGTTTCTGTAGTTGTACTTGGCTCACAAAATAATCATGATTGCTATAATGATTCTAACTTGTATCAAACTTTTTTGAAGCAATTAAAAGCAGGCAAAACATCAAAATTCTCCGGCAGTGCGTACGAGAATTGAGTGCCAAAAATGACTTTTAAATTGCGTAAATGAATATCATCAACAAACATTTACGTTCCATGCGTTCGCTATCAACCGATAAGCCGTGTAAGATAAGAATCATTTCCTGTGCACCGCCATATGACAGGTGCTTGAGGTCGTTTTCCAAATTGGGTGACGACCCTTACGCACATAAAACAGAAACCATTTTGTCGTAATAAAATCACTCTCAATGTAGTACGCACCCGCACCCAAACACACGCGCCCCGAACATCCCATGTTTTGCTATGGAAAAAGTTTCATTTTTCTTAATGACCCTTAGCAGACACGCCTCGTCCACCCAAACCTAAGAACGACCAAAACAGCACAAACGGTTACATTAAATTAGGATTAGGAAAGGATACTTTTTGGGTTGTAGTAGAAAAAGGTGACAGGACATAAAAAAACACGCTCAGGCAGAGGCTAAATATCAGCCGGAAACTGTCAAGTGAAACGACGCATCGTCTGATTTGTTGGAGATGAGCCGTGTTTATTGTGCCGGCGCGATAGATGCCAGGCTTTTTTTTATTGCGTGAGATGACACGGGACCGAACAGATGGTGTATTTAGCTGTGCTCTGATTAAACAACCCTTGACCACCATTTTTGTAAATTTCGGCACCGACTTAGACTGCGAATGTAAGCCTTAGAAGCGGAGTAATCCGGCCGATGGGGGTTTTGTTAAATGATTTTTGATGCTGAAGTATCCCGACCCAAGGACCTAAACCTTTCACTCGTAAAAAGAAAAAAAACTTTCCTACACTCATTTACTCATGGTTGGGCTCATTTAGGGGCTCTCTTGTCTGGTCAATCCCAACCAACCCCAGGAAAACGTTTGTCCCAAAACGATACATAGCTATAGGAAAAGGTGCCCAGAACGGAGCTCGTAATGCGTTCTTCACTGGTGGTATGTCGTAGAAGCAATATAAAATGATTATGCCCGTTTTCCAAAATGGTTCGGAAGTTCCTTGGGGCATTTTTCCTCCAGAGAGGAAAAAAGGTTGATAATGGCCAGAAGGGAAAAAGGAACAGAACCGACACGTGCTGCTGCGCTGCCGATGTGATATCGTGCGCTTAATACTATGGAGATATTAGGTTCTGCTATTTCTCTGGACGCTATCAGTGCAATGAAGCACTCGTGGCAAAGAAAAACGAGGCATGAAACATTACTCGTCTCATTATCGAAAGCGTTCCAAGCGCTCACCGTACACCGGAAGGACTGTGAAACTCGTGGGAATAATCAATATACATCCTGTTGTACTGTTCCTCCTTTGTTCATCCTTTGTGCGGAAAAGCTCGTGCCTGACCCTGGCAATCGGAGAAAGAAAAGTAGATTTGCGAATTGAATCCTTCTCAAATTAAAACACAACACCGATTAGACGTCCGAGCGGGTTCTTGACCCCGACCAAAGGGACTGTTTGCTGTCGTAATATTTTAATGCCACTCGGACAACGGAATCGGGCACGTGACGTTTCGCTGCGTGAACGAGGGTTTGCTAGTTGTGTACAACACTGCCAGACACCTGCTAAACACAACTTGGCCGATATGTCATGCACCGAACATGGGATAAGATAGTTTTCGGGGGTAAATTTAGAGACACTTGGATACAGTGTCTAATTGGAGCCGGGTACTTTCCCGAACATGGTGGCTCAACGCGCAAACGATGGACGTCGAGCGAAACTGTTAGCATAGCATTAGTCCAACTGACCCGAACAAGTGTGCAAATGTGCGGAGGTCTTAAACTTGTTGGTCCTGTGTTGTACGGAGTTACGAACGGTGTGTTAACCCTGTACGTTTGCTACATAAATCACACCGCTGCAAGTGCAAACATTGCCATCGTTGTACAATTAATTCAATCGTTAATTAGGTGGAAATGCTGCATCGGATCGAACACCGTGCTGGTCCGAAACAGAAGAGCGCGTTACAGCGCCTAGGTCGAATGGTTCTGAAACATTTACACTCCGTGCCCCGATCTGGTCGTTTGCAACGGTGGTGTGGACGTGACGTTCTAGAGTGGTAGTGACATGGGAAACTGGCAGAATGTAACCCACGTACTTTGAGGCAGTCTTGTTTGGAATTCGTGGCGGAACGCTCGGGAACTTCCGGTCGATGCAATGTGGCGAATGATTGAGAGTACAAACGAAATAATGAAGGCGCGCTATCGTTTGTCGTGACGGGAGTACATTTAATACGTAGGGTGCGTTAAATTCGGAAATTAAGTTAATACATGAAGTTTGCTGGCTGTTGCAGTAACTTTAAGAGGGAAGCCATAATGCGGAAAAATGTTTTATTGAATAAAAATGAAGAGCGTTTTAGCGGAAAAAACTTTTGTGATAGAACAGAAGTTTATGAATTTTGGAACATTTAGTTTTTAGAGCATTTTAGAAACATGTTTCTTATCGCTTATCTTTTAACAAAAATCATGGTTAATACGAATAGTTAATACGAAATCGTGGAGATCGTTTCTTAAAGCAAGAAATATTTTTCCAGACGCTTCCGATTAACCTCTCCGTCATGCATTTAATGCTGACAATTCCGATTAATGTTTATGAGCACAATGAATGATCATTGAAATGAATGAATGAAACTGGAAAGTGTATAAATCCTACATGTTTCATACACAATATTCCAAAGGGAGATTGATCGAAGAGCACTCTAACAAACGCTTTATTTCTTAAGCTACTCACAAACCGAACCAAACCGAACCGGTACTGGGTTCCAAAACGTCACCTGAGAACACATAAACAAACAAATGGTTGCTTCTTTGGCCACCGTTCTATCATGGGGTACGTCAATCGTAAACAGTTCGTGCGAATGAGCTTTTCAATCATCTCGCACACGCTTATCGTTGATCTATAAAGTCAATCAAGCGCCGGGTTTTGCGTTAAATCCCTTTCCCCCAAAGGGTGCTTGTTCTGGCGCGTGGTGTGAGTGATTCATCGTGCTGCCAAAGGATGCCGGATGGCAGAATACCCGGTTGGATGTATTGTATCGAAACCCGTCATAGTTGACGCTCAATCAAACCACACATAAAACAGAAAACCCACTATGTTTATGGTATGTATGGGGCGGGATCCATACCTGTACAGCTTCCAGACCCAAGCAGGGCAATCTTGTGGAGGTGTTGAAATAACTTCATCATAATGTCAACCGAACTGAGGCGAACAAAAGTTTGCATGAAAGGCAACGGTCGGGTGTGTGTGTGTGGTGGTTGTAGCCTGAAACGGGAGACCCAACAGTTGTCTTCTAGAAGAAAGGTTTGTACAAAGCGCTACATTAATATGGATGCTGTTTCGGTGATGGCTTGTTTTTGGGGCCAGGAACCGTGCTTCTTTTGCACAAACGTCCCGACAGATTTAGACCTCTGTTGCCGGCGAGAATCGCTTGTCATATAATTCTAGACAGTTAAAATGAGACACCTTTCTCGTCGGGAGGTTAAGTGCACACGGGTGCAAAAATGGCAGTGTCGTGGAACGCTCGAAAGTGCCATTTACTCTAAACGCTCCCACTTAACAGAAACGATCCCATTTCAGGTCGCTCATCCGTTTGTGTGCCAGCATTTCGGCACAGTTGCCGGGAGGATGTTCGACCGATGCAAATACTTGCTTTTTGTGTGAAACACTAAGCGAAGTTTCACGTACAGGGTAATGTAGTTGCTTTTATTTGACATTTTAGCATAAATTAGAACGTCTATGAACTGGTTCATGCTTGTAAAAAAAATGCTGGACTTGTTGAAAGAAATTACCATCCATCTAACCCAGCACACCACGAAAAAGCACACCAGTTAGACGGTAAAATTCATTAAACACATTCCACCGAACCAAATGCCTTTGGGATCGCGGCTGGAACTGTTTGTTATTTATTGCAGAACGTTTGCCGTGCCTCAGTTTTACTGATTTCGTGCAAATTCTTCATTAATTTTACCACCGCTGGCGATTCTTTCAACATTCCAGGCGGTCTAAACGCATTCACAGCAAACGCACTGGTCGGACACTGTTTGCCAGTAGTAAATCGTTCAACTCCCTCTACTCGACGAACGCGGGAGTCATCTTCGGATGGCTCTGTGTGAAGCGTGTAGTAAAGTTGGCAAAATTAAGTTCCACCAATCAGCACATCCGGCAATGATCGAATCGAGTGTTTGTTGAAGTGCGAACTCGCAAGCGAACGGCGTTCCGCAAATCACGGAAGCACTCCCTTGGACTTTTGCTGGCAGTGTAAGTCCCGTCCTCAACAGGTCGTTCACCGTTAGACCAAGAGCATGAAAAATCCTTCTGGGTTTTCGCACTTTGTTCCGAAGTTCAATTTTCCGCTTTATCAGAGCGTTGTACGGAGCGCGGGCACACTTCCTTCGCCACCGAAGAGAGCACAGGAACTTTTATGTGTTTATCTTTGCGAATCGGGAAGAAAGTGATCGCGTGCGGGAAAGCGTGTGTGGGTGAGAAATGATTGACTTTGAAATTCTTTCCTCCACAAACCATTACCAAAACTGCGTTTTTGGGAAGATGAATGTTTGAAACTTTGACTTGTAGCGAGGCGGGCCCTGTGATAAGAATGTTATAGTTTTGTAAAAATTGATTTTTTCGCCGGAAAATGGGAAATAATTTCTGGAAATTTATGAGCGGTTTGCTTTGTTGGTTTAAGGAGGTGTGTGATGAATTTAAATTTTTTGACATAAAAAATACATTTAATACAAAATAATCAATCCACTAAGTACGATAAACATATGTGTAATAATTGAATGTAATGCTAAAATACGGCTCAATTTTTAAATTTTTAATCATTTTTATCTCCTAAATCCAGCGATGAACCCTAGCTAACGGTGACATTTATTCATTTTATGGGCACGGATTGTGATGTTACCATTCCATTTTTACGAGCGCTTTCCATTCACGAATGGAATGGTGAGATCACAGATTAAAATGCGAGCACACACCTAGCCATCCCGGCACCGTAATACAGTGTTCCTCCGATGAAGTCATAAATGGTCACATTCATCTCGGTTGTATCAAACATCGGAAAAACACACAATAAAAAAAAAGTACACGAACACATTAAACGAGCACTTTAAAAAGGTAACGACGGATCGCTTCATCGCTTGGATGCCGGTCGTATTTTGTACCGAGGAGGATAGATTTTCTCCACCCCATGCGCTGTGCTGGGGTTCAAATGGAGAGCGCGGTGGGCAGCAGCAATTGCTTGATTAAGCGACAACCAGAGCGTAAAAAGGATAACATAATCGTAAATGAGCTTTACACATTACAGGCAGTGCCGGGCGGAAGTAACGGAGCAGTTAATGGATATCCTGTCGCCGAGCTGTCTAATTTGAACGCATCCCAATGGAGGGGTTTGGTTTTGTGTTGATGGCAGTGTAAAGGAATAAGTTTTATGAATAAAAAACAACCATATTCAGTGCAATTCTTTCAGAAATATTGAAAACGATGTAAAAATTTTTTTTATAAAAACTTTTGTGTTAAATTATAGTTGTCGAATAATGATCATGGTTTTGAACTAATGATTATGGCTTTAAATATATGACAGTGTTTGAAACAATGGAAACTTTACGACTTAGCATACAGGCAAAAAATATATAAAGCATACAGTTCAATGTCCCAGTTTTTTCTTCCAACAACCGACATCGTTGTCACAAACTTACTCGCACATTACAACGTTTCACACGACGTACGACGGAACCGGAGACAGCACAAAAGAACAGGAAAACAGAAACGACGAACAAACATGTCTGTCCCATTTCTGCTGTACAGCCAACCGAACCGAATCTTTTTTCCGTTGACCCCATTCGGGCTGGGCAAGAGAAGAATGCGAACATAAATGGGTATGTTTCGTAATAAAATGTTCCATAACTGAGCCACGCGAAGGTACGGATTGATACCGGCCAGTTGAACTATTTCTTTTTTTTTTATGCCGGCAAGTGTTGTACGGCTCTCGAGCAGAGATCCATCTTCCGAGCGCAGCGTAAAGCGTAAAAAGGACACTATAACTTGCTTTTATTTTGCTTGATTGCAGCACCAGAAACATGATGTTGGCCGAAAACGAATACTACCCATCGAGGATCGTCCGATGAGTTATTTATACGATCTGTGCTGGGAATGCTTCGAGCAGCAATCGTGAAGAATGTTTTCGATTGACCAGTCCGATTGCCCTGGTGTCACTCACGGAAAAGGAAGAAAAAGTATTATGTTTTCTCTGGAAGTCCTTCCCACATACTTGAGTGAGTTTTTAAAGTGGAACACAGATGGATCACTTTTAGTTACAATACCTTCTGTAAGCACACGTGTCGAATTATTGGTAGCATGTATACTGTAATGCGCAGTAATTTTTCACAAACAATCGAAGAATTGTAAAATTGGCCTGGAATTCCGACACATCACTAAGAAAATTATTATAAATGTGTAAAATAATAGTTGAAGTGTAACAGTATGCTAAGCAGCCTTTCGAAATATCAAGCAAACGAATCCGCAAATTATAATTCAAAATGAACAAACCTTTAAATACTATCGACCATGAAAAAAAAAAAATTAATGAACACACAAATAAATAATATGAAATATATTCATGTCATAGTCATATCTTGCTCGCTGGATAAAAGTTTTGCAAACAGTCTCGATAGATTTACGGGCTACGCATGGAGTAGAATACTCGAGTTCGGCTTTGACTTAATTCTTGTAAAACAGCCCCCGACCGGCTACAAAGCATTCTGTGAAATTCCATCCATTGTTCCAGATATGTATTGTAGGAAAATGTCATTTTTCAACGAAATAATCAAGCAATCCTAAGCGATTCTACAACAAATTCCTGGGTACTGGGGAACAAATTGAAGAACAGAGATGATTTATCGGGAAATGTACAGTTCAGCAGACTGAATCTGTAATTCGTAGAAATCAGCCTGAGTGTCGTTGTGCAAACAAACCGGTATTGTTATGAATTTTCCATTCCATCCAAATACAAATCAATTTTATGGATTTGTTGCTCAAAACAGCAGTTAGAGGTTTGAGTAAAATTTCAGATAGTTTGGTAGATTTTTCTGAAGTAATAAATTACCAAAAACAAATGAAAAATGAATTTAATCAAACATTTTATGTTAACGAAATATTGCTCTAGCAATTCATCTACATAAAACTTTATAAAATCATCATTTATGTAAGTAATTTATTTCATTCTGGATTGAAAAGGAAAAATAGGACAGTGCAATATTTTTCCTACGTAATCATTAAATTAAATTGTTTTTCCAATCAACACTTATCTTAAATCGGGATATCCATTCCCGAAGGCTCATCTTGGCTTGCAATTTGAATATCCAAATGCAAAAGCATAAATCGACGAGAAACATTTAATCCTTCGCAGAATCAATGCTTTGATCGATCGGTCTTTATCAACTGTTTTGTTGTGAAATTTATACCGGAATAATACGATTTCTCCTATTAATGTAGAGAATCCGTGCTCCAGCAAAGCGGTTTGAGTACATGCGAAGGGTTTTACCATTATTTTGGCTTCTATAATGTTTTCCTTTTCCGTCATAGACATTGGGGAAGCGAGTTCAGAGTGCACATAAACAAAATGGAAATTCGAATCCCTTGCCTGGTGTGTCTGCTTTGTCGTGTATAAAGGAGAACTGAACCGAAATAGTAGAGTTCCTTGGAGAGTGCAATTCAAAATGAGTGACAAAAAGCAAGCAAAACAGCACAGGCTGAATAATCGCCGGGGCTCTCCGGGAAATGGCATTAGCAATAGCAAAAGTGATAGCATTTCGCTACGTTTCTGCGGTAATTGCAAGATGATCCATCACATAATTTTCGTGACGTGATCGTTTTTTTATCTTCGGTTCCCAAGAGTATACAGAGCTCTGCATTATATGCTGGTCAATCATCGTGCACAGGTCATGAGCATCCTTTCCTAGCTGCGTCGGCATGATGGCCCGTGTGGACGGTTCGAAAGGCACCGTTGCGCTTGCAGCCTGAACCTTGAAGCTGTAGCCTTTTACGAGCGCTTCATCATCAATCTCTAATTGTATCGTCGTCAGTAGCAAAAATGCTCTAGCCAAATCCTCAGCACATCATTTTTTATACAAACCCAAAAGCGAAACACTGTGCTCCGTGGCAAGCGCGTGCTTCATGCAGATAGTACGGGTTGTACGATTTTAAGTAAAAAAGGGGTCCATTTTGTGTGGCGTTCGTACGCGAACCAAACGCGCGGTACGTTGCGTTCGTCTGCTCAATTAGTATCCAACCCAATTTGGGACTTGCTCGATTCGTCGATGAACAAACAAATTGAACCAGATGCGTTGGTGTCGGGATAGATGAATGACCTAACGCATACTACACTATGGCTCTAATAAACTTAATTTTTTTGTGTAATTTGAAAGCAATGTGACCATACGAAAGCTTCAAATGTGTGACCACTTTTTTCAAGGTAAATTATGTCGATCCCGTTTCTGGTAGTACTAACGTATCACGTGAAAATGTTTTGTTATTTATAATACAAAAATTGTAAAAACTATTTAAAATTAACACATTTACAGTAACATTACCTTAAATCATACAGAAATATCCGAGATTATTAAATGGTTGTAACAAATTAAGCTTAATTAAAGGCATCTTAGAAAACTACTATGAAATATAGAATAAAAAAACGAAAAGGTTAACCATTTTACTCTTTGCACCATTCCATTTGTTGTAAATTGATGATGAACTATAAACATCACTAGCAAAGATTTTCCCCTTTGAGCATCACGGTGTGGTTCATTCCTTTAAAATTCCAAACCATAAATTAAGTTTGAAACTTCTTCCCTAGAATTGAGACAATAAATGGAAAAACTTTTGCAATATTCAAAAGTTGGTAGAAAACAAACAACTCAACAAACGATTTTCAGTGCATGACCAGATTCATTATTTTACAAAAAAAAGGCCATTTCCTTTCAGGAATTTTATAAATGCCATTTGAAACGCTAAAATGCTTTCCGGCAGGAAAATTATTGCCCAGAAAGCCGCTCAAGCATCACAGCATAATTCATTATTCATAATACCTTAATCGGGCGTCACAGTTGATGGATTAGAACGCTACGAAACTCCATTAACCTGAGTGTGGCGATGAATGAAGCAAGTGCTACTGCTGCAAATAGCATTCCAACTGTTAGGAGCGATGCTATTTTAAACGATCACACCACCAACTTCATGCCAATCAGTTTCAATTTGTTGTGCGCGATCGTCCGCTCATCCGTACCCTCCATAAATCCACTTATTAAACGCGGCGAGTGGCTTAAGGCGTGGGGAGAGGTGATAAATAAAATACGATTGCTGAGCTTTCGTGCGAATGGCGCCAAAAAGCAAACAAACGAACGAATGAACCGAATCCGGTCCGGTGACCATGCAACAATGAAGATAAACAACCTCGTACGCAGCTGTTCGTCCACTGGTGCGGGCACCACATACATCGATGGAATGGCTGAGCTTGAGATTAATCTGGAAGTTGTACAAATCCCCCACACGAAAGTTTTGTCCTTCCTTTTTTCGCTTCCTAATGTGTTCGTTAGGTCGCGATGTGAGTAGCAAAGTGCGTCAGACATGCATTAAAAATGAGCCCAATTTAAAGACAATTTGCAGAAATTTACTCACGCCGGTCGAATAGACTATGATGGATGTGGGTCACTTGGCACGATTGCCAGTTATAACGCTGGGTATCTTTCTTAACATACCTGAAAATAGAAGAAAGAAAGTCAATGTTAGCAAATGCTTGCAAAATTTGTTTGTTCAATATAATTCAAAACTCTCTTTATTATGAGAGTTTAATTATTATGATTTTTATGTTATTTATTAAAAACATTTCTCATGAAAGGGATATTGAAAATCTTCTTCTTTTCACATTACAACATCCTTACGCGGTGCGAATGCCTATTCCGGGTCCGGTCGAGACTTTTTAGTGATCGTGTGAAACCGGAGTTGCTAGCAAATACACCGCTGAACTGGCCCAGCAAAATACTAAACCTTTCTCAAAAGCTTTTGTTTTTATTTGGTTTAGGAATATATGGTTTCGAGCCTAAGGACATCGTTTTCAAGCCGATACTCGGAAACTTTTCCAAACTGTGAACAGGTTTATTGAAATTTTTATCCAGAGTTTCACACCAATTAGCACAGGTAGATCTCATAATACATGGTAGCTCTTGTACAAGGATTCGGATATCGGCGTGCTATGCAGTTTGACAGATGACTTAGTTCACAGCAATAAATGCAAGCGAGCAGATGAATAAATGATTGATAATGCCTTATAATTAGCAATAAATTTATATTAATTGCTTGTTAATGATTTCTTTTGATATGATTTCATATGATTGATATGATTTCATTTTATAATTTTGAATATCAAAGATTTTTAGCAAAATGCTGTAACTCACTTTAAACGAAATGCGAGTAATTCAGTTCACTACAGGGGCTACCAAAAAGGATTGTAAAATGTGTGCTATTTTTTAAATTTTCTTTTATATTACACCTACTGGACTTAGGACTCTTTTTAGTTTGTTTAAATACGCATGGTGCAAAGATAATCGTAGATATATGTGAAAAATACAGCAGTACGATAAACTTTCGTAACAACAAATTGTAACACGAAAATAGTGCATTGAATTCTTGATCAGATGTAATTGCAATACATTTCCGACAACATTATCACAATTCCTCACTAAAGTTGTTTATTTTTAAGTCGTATACCTTGGCTCTCAATTCTGTCACGGATGGAGTGTTCGTAAGTGTACATTATTGTAGACGGTTGCCTTTCTCGTGTTGTGCTGTATATCAACAACATCAACATGCTGGATAAACACACTACATACACAACTGGATCAGACTAGACTAGGTCGATAATTTCACGTTTTTTTAGATATTATGGTTCATATATGTACAAAATAATACAGTTTTCTTTTCATTATTGTTGCTCCAATACTGTCAAATTCCAGAATAAAACAAAACATTTAAATTGTGGCTTTTTATAAGTAGTAGAAGTAGTAGTCTACAGATAACAAAATTATCATTCCCAGACACGTATCTAAAGCACAGGGCACGAATTGAGCTTGTTTTTTGTACAAAAATGTACCGTTCACTGAATATCGACGCGACTAGTGTCGTTGTGAAGAGGTATCAGCTACGAAAATGGGAGCAATAGTGGGTGCAGATTGTTTACACATTTGCATTCAGGCGACCTTGAAGCTACGTCACACGTATGCGAAAAATACGTACAAACCGTAAATTACGATACAACCGCCTAATTGGTGTTGGTAGCACAAGCATTGTTTGCTTTAAAACGATATAAAACGACCGAACTACACAAGTGTCTCCAGACAGTGTACTGGAAACTCAAGTGCCATTGAGAGCTAAAAGAATGGTGAACTGGATAATCGGTAGGTAGATAGATGGATGGATTGCCGATACTAGATATTCAAAGATGATAAACACTTTCCTTCCTCGGTTAGTGACAATCGTATGCTGCTTGGTCAGTGGGCTACAGACGCAAACGAACTACTGCTCCACAACTTATTGTAAGACAGGAGTACCGAACGTTGGTTGTAATCCACCACCAGCAACCGGTGGACCTAGCTGCGCCGGCAAGAAGCCTGCCGTAGTGGTTATGGACTACCAGCTGCAGAGTTTTATTCTTTCCGAGCACAACACACGGCGATCAAAGCTTGCCCTGGGTAAGTTGGCACCATGTGCTTCCTGTCCGTCGTTCCTGCCAGCATCTCGGATGCCAACGCTTGCTTGGGATACGGAACTGGAAAAGCAAGCTGGCAACAATGCTCGTAGCTGTGTCTATGCTTATGATCGTTGTCGTAATACACCTGTGTACGCGTGGGCGGGACAGAACATAGGCATAGTGAAGTTTACCGGGCTGATCAAAAGCACTTCCCACCTGATATTGGATATAATCAATAGCTGGTGGAATGCATATAGTGTTACTCAGCAATCTCAACTTGATAGCTATCCATCGGGAGACAAAGGGTATGTGTAATAATTACTCTAATTTGAGTAAATTTCTGTTGATACTCATAATTCTTGCACCTGTTTTAGATCTGCGATAGGAAATTTCACCCAAATGGCCAGTGATCAAACCGCTAAGATTGGATGCGCTATGCAGTACTGGTTGGATGGACAGTGGAAAACGTACTACTTAGTCTGTAACTATGCGGTAACGAACGTCTTGGGCAGTGCAGTGTACAAGAGTGCAAAAACCCCGACAGTTGGATGTACCATGGGACGCAACCCGATTGAATCGCTAAGCGGAATATGCGCACCTGCTGAAAAGATAACGCCCGTCCCTAACCAATCCAAAGAAGTGGGTTAAGGCTCGATTGTGAAGTCTGTTCAATGATTGTTGTTAAAAGTTGTTTAAATGTTGTGATATTGTAACTGTCCAAGCAGTTTGACACCCCTGAACGTTCCAGCGGTTAGTTCCAGCAGAGGGCGATAGTGATCGCGATCGTATAACTAAGTATACTACAAGCGCTTCCAAAAATGCTTGTAAAATGTGACCTTTTGTTTACAAATTTTCTTGTATTTTACATCTTAATTTCACGCACTTAATGTAGAAATTTTCCCAACCCAATATTGGAATTGAGTGTTTGTTTACCTTTTTCTTTTCTGTCGTTAATTACCTTTACAAATGATCGATTACAATATCACTGAAGTTTTGGCAGCGTTGCTTATTCAAACTCTGTACCTTGTAAATCAATACAGATTTGAACAAAGGTTTTATGGCATCCCATGGAAGCAATGAAAATGTGCTAACGATATTTCATTCGTTAATCTCTTCACTGGCGGTTTTCTGGGCCACGTGTAGCAGTCATGAAAGCGCCGCGACAGGAAATGGAAAACGAAACCGCTTGAAGGGTCCCTATTTGATGGACTCATTGTATTCCCGGGAAAGTCATTTTAAAAGGTTTACTGGAAATTATTATTTCTGCATGGGAAATAAATCTTGCAGGATAAATCCAGGAATCGGAGACGGACAAAAACCCATGCATATTGATAATTATTAAGCGTTAGTGAAACCAATCGCTTGTTTTTTTATGTTCCGAAATGGAAAGAAATTCTCTCGCCCATTAGACACACAAAAGACAAATAAATTCCATTTGCAAACCAAGGTACATTTCGCCCATCCAGGACACTGTAATGAAGTTCTATTTTTGGACCAATCTCATCGATTGTTATTCCATCGAGACAACGTCCTGTGTCAAACTGTCATGTCTGAACGCACCGTACACACCGATGACTGCGCAATTCTACGACACAACTTCACTCCGAAAAAGAAACATCACCCAACCGGAGAATCTTGTTCCATGTTTCCCGTTTCACCGCTGCATTTTAATGATTGCCTGGAAGGTGACAAATGTCAGCTTCATTCGCCATCTCTTGCCGATGGCGCTTCACCGAACCTCCGGATTCACTACCGATCGCGAGCCCAGGACGAGTGTCGGCGAATCCCGTTTTGCAAAATCTGTTCCGAAAAGGCGAGCTGTCCAAAAATCATGGACCAACCAAATGGGTGGCGGAGGGCCGTAGCGGGAATGGAACAAATCCTTCGGTCCCCCAGTGCGTCGTAAAACTTCATTTGCATATATTTCGGGGATACGCGACGGCCGCGAACCGGTCTTGAGCGCGCTGTGCGTTGTGGTTCTTGTTGCCGAGCCGCGTCACGGTAGGCAGTTCACGACCGGAACGTTCTTTTCCAATGGAAACGTTGTTTTGGAGCTTGTTCTGTGGTCTTGTTGCTTTCGTTCTATCTTTTCAGTCAGACAGGGCTCTTTTTTTTTGACAAGCTTACGCAACCGGTTCTTTAGCATTTTGCATAAACTTTAGCCGGTCTACCGGCACCGACCGACAGTGCAGTAGAGCGAAATCAAATTTTGCTGAATTTGGGAAAAGATTTTTGCATGTACTTTTATTGATATTTTGGTGATCGGTAGGGAAGTAAGTTGGAATAACGAGCACGAGCGGGCACGAGTTTTTTGCGAGTTGCACTTTACTTGAACAAACGGTGCACCTGTCTGGTGGTGCAGAATGCAGGCTCGTTTGCCTTGAAAACCAAATTGCCCGGTCCGTGTACCTCCGATCGCGCATTTGCGTGGCATTCGTGTGGTCAGTGTACTGGTTTGTGCAGCACGATGAAAAAAACAGCAAGGCTTGGTTGCTGCAACCGGTTGTGGTATGGCAGCGAGTGTAGCAAAAAAGGGATTGTCAATATTATGGCAGCATCCGCTGATCAACCACTGAACGAAGTCGAGCGCTTCGTGAGGGTTCATTAGGGTGAGTAGTTCATTTGAAACATGCGAAAGACAAATAAGTGACATCCGGCGAGTGATTAACTAACAGATACAAAGAATTGCCCTTTAAAAATGAGATCTTCCAATTGACAAGGGTTCTTTCCTTAACTTTATGACAGTTTAATCCGTTCACTTTGGGATGAAGATCCCGGAAAGCAGATCAACTGTCGCAACCGGAATGGCATCTATCTGCTCACATAGAACATTCGGCGCTGTTCTTGCATTGGAAAATGAAAAACAAAATGGAAAAACGAGACTTTTGCCGAAGCCTGAGGTGAGTTCGAGTGGAAAATCAAAAAAGGCTCAATCAAGGCCGACTCGTACCGACTAATTGGAATCGGCCGTAAAACGGTCGAACCGGTTCTGGGTGCTGCTCGAACCGCGATCAACCGTAGTTGTGTCGTAATTATTTAACGACTTTCTCAAAACCATCAGCATGGGGGTGGACGGGCACGGTGGTGTTGGCGGGTGTAGCATAAAATGCGGGTTGCAATAAATTTGCACTTCAAATCGGTCCGAGCATTTGGGTGCCGGCGATATTGACGCAGACGTATCCCTTAGAATGTTTACGAGTGGATCCCTCTTAGACGATGCAGCAGCAGTTTTGGCAGGGTTTGGGGTAGAGACTTTGTTGCAGAACATTAATCGCAGATAAGCTATTAAAAAGCAGAAAAGTGAATAGCGCTCGGTGTGAGAAGTAGGATTCCAATAAAATTAAAAGCAATATCTGGATATTGTGAAGAATGGTGTGGGGAGTAAAATAGGACGATAGTAAAAGTTGTAAGCTAGACATAAAATCCTTTCACCCCGATAATCAGCTGTACCACACTGTCGATTGCTATCAGGCACCTTGTACACAGTATAAAACAGGAATAAATCTTAGGCCTATTGTACTTGAACATATTTACGTACATAAAAATAAGCAAATTAGTGATACTTCTTGTATTTCCTTTGTACTTATTCATATGTATTTGGGTCAAGAAACGAAAATGGAAGCAGTTGAAGAACATAAAATACTAATATGCAAGTAACAACTATAAAAACTATTTAAAATGTAAAATATAAAAAAAATGTAAATTTTAAAAAAATACAACACTGCTTAAAAATGTTCAAGGATTTTCATGGAAATAGAAATAACTTCTAAACAATGTTCTCCTTTCAGCCTAAAGGGGGCAGCAGTATGGCAAAAGTCGTCGTAAGTGGACGTCTAATAAATCTAAAAGTTAAAACACATTACAAAGATCTTGTTATAGGATACTAGATATTTGGAGATATCGGTTAATATCTTGTCGTGGTATCTGAGTTAGTTGTAACATCATTTTCTTAAAGAACGGCCGACCCGTAATGTTAAAAATTAAATTAAATCTAATTTAAAAGCTTTCAAACAGTTTGCCTTCCTCGAGCTCTTCATGTCAAATTGTCCATTTCCTTTCAAATAAATACATATTTTTGTAACAACTTTAGCGGCAATGATGATGCTCAGAATTTTGTCCGGTGCACATTTTTACAGACAACAAACCCGGCGGTGTAAGAACCGGGCATCATCCAATCAAGCCTGAAGGCTTCCATCTGCCGACTCTTCCACTGAATCCGGAAGTGAGACATTAATTTGAAGGAGCAGGTGCAAAACCGCATCAAGATGATGCACCTTACCGCGTTGGACGCGTCTCGAACGGAATGGAATTTGACGTCCTGAGGGTGTTTCGTTTCCTGCCCGCGCCCACACAACAGAGCTCCAGCATAGAACCAGCGAAGGCTTTCTTAACTAGAGAGCTTATGTTCGTTCGTTTTTTTATGTAGTTTCATTTGCGATGGCACTATGCTGCTGTGGTTTCGTTAGCAAATGTGCCCAACGTAAAAAGAGCTATAGCCGAACAGTGGAACAGGGGAGCTCAAAGAGTACCGGGGAAAAGGAATCGAACGGAAGCCCCGTTTCGCAATCCTTTCATCGAGGTGTGCACCTGCAGCACACGTAGCATCGGCATATGTAGCTGTGGCTGCGGGTTTCGATTAACGAAGGTAAACCCTTTGCCGCACGAAACGAGTTCAATACACGTTCCTCTTTTTTGCCGGTTGCGATAAAAATGATCAACCTTTAGTGTGGAAGCAATGGGTTGGATGTTTCTTCTGCCGCTTTGTAATACCGCGCACGATGCGATTTAGGTAAGCGGAAAAAATATGAAGAATTGCAACGACATAAAGCATCTTTCTCGTCATGCCGAAGAAGCGACCGGAAATGAAGGACACTTTGCAGGAGGAATTCCAATTTCCGCCGGTGTTTACTTGTGCGCATCCTTGGCTTGGATACTGGAGAAGAAAATAAAACAGTCGCCAAAGATGCAATCTTCAAGGGATGTATGCTGCAACGTTTCATGCTTTCAGCGGCTCGTCTTGCATTGGTGTCTTTTCATTTCCATTTCCGCGCTGTGCAGTTACAACCGACGGAAGGAGCATTTAAATTGCAACAAATATCTTAAGGGCTTTTAACTAATTTGTGCAAAGCTGTTTGCATTCTGTAATAGAACAAGCATGTAAATAACGAAGATTATTTACCGAAAGATTGTCTCTGCTGGAAGAATTCATCTTTATGCATATTTAAGTAGCCTTTGCGTAAGAGATCACTTTTATTCATTCAGTGTTGCACATGGAAGAATACGACAAGCATCGTACATTGCATCGTGCGCACATAAAACATGGAAGCAACAAGTGTTGCATTTCCATTCAACAAGTTAAATGGAAAATGAACAATAAATTGTCGATTTCAGATGAAAATTTGCGGGTGCAGTTGGATATATCATGTTGCATGACTCGCGGCTCCATGTAACAGAGGAACCTTCCGCAATGAAAACTATATCTCGCATGCTTACAAACGTAGTCGAATTTATTTCGAAGTGTTTTGGAGCAGCACGAACCAGGGGAAACACGTCACTTGCATCTACAGCAGGTATACTTCTAGCAAAGCTCGACAGATTAGACCTATCTAAATCATTTACATTGTGTATGCGATCTTTTTTTGCACATCTGATCTAATAGGTAAATTTTGGTAGCTTCGTTTTTACATGAAATTCACCAGCACCTTGGGAATTTCACGAGGAAACTAGATCCATTTGTGTGGGCATTTATTGTGTGGGAACGATGTATCCTCCGAATTACCAAGTGAATGCATTTGAATGAACACAGACAGCGAGAGTAGTTCCAAGTTCCAGTTAATAGTGACGAAACTTTGATGTTTAGAACATGTATCTATTAATGTCACTTGAGTTACAATGCCTAGCAATGCAACTTCCCGTTGATTAGATCTAGGAATCCTGTTGGAAGACTCCTGAAGAATCATGAGCCCAAATAACCTCACATACTTTCCTCACATTGCCTAATAATTCTGCTATCCAAAATGCACGAGATGCTCATTAGGCAGCTCAGAATCAGAAGAAAATGGCTGCGAATTAACAGCTTAGTATTGTTTATTGCAAATTGATAGTAAGCAATATCCTTGGACAAGATTCTGTTCCCAAATTAAAAACTTACGCGTTATCGCTTGAAGATCTCATAACTTTTGATATTGGTAAATCGATGATAGAATTAACAGCATCATGTAATTATATTCTTTTTGAAAACCTATTATTTAACACCTCCTTACACCACAGAAAAGCTAATACATTCACCATCAACTGCAAACAAATGACAATACGTGTTATTGCCAGTAAATAATCTTCCCAACTGCTTTCGAAGCGACACATTTGATAGCATATCCGGATGTGGGTAATTTTAGCGACAGGTTTTTACCTTGCAACTGGCTCGAATGTGTAATCGAAACCGCTACAGCACTAAACCAGCCATCGGGACACACAACCAGCGGGAACACTCACCAAATGCACCTTGCGCTGAGCAGTTTCAATATCAGTTTGGTAATTCAGTGGTGAACTATCCACCGTATATTGACGCGATAGAGCACCAATGTGGCTGCGAACTGTCAGCACTACTATTGCGTGACTTCATCCGGAGCCGAAACATTCGATAAATAGCAACCGGATGGAACATCCGAGCGTTGGCGGCTCGTCAGCTCGTAAGCTTGTTTGCTATTTTAATGTTCTCGTTTCGGAGTGCGCTTTGTGGTGAAACATTTTCTTCAGCCTCACCTAGCTCTCTCCCGACCCTGTCCAGGGGGTAGTGATCGGAGCGAAAAGCGTACGATGTAAATTAAACGGCAAACAAAATGTCAAATTAGTTTCAGCGTCGGGATGGGTAAGGTTGCATTAAGTAGAAGCGCCCAGTTTTGTTTTCCTTCTTTTTTGTTGTTGTTATTGCTTGCCGCCATCGAACGAAAGAAAACGCTCGACAATGTGTCTTGTTGCCCATTATGGTTTGGGATTTCCACTCTGCCATGGAATTTCACATTCGCGTAGAAACGAGTTTTCACTTGCGTTAAGCAAGAGCTAAACCGGCGGATAGGAGCACATCTGGTTCGGCCGCCAGTACCATGCCACGGAAGGAAGCCGCCGTCGTTAGTTTACCGACCACCAAGCGTGTGTGTGTGTGTGTATGTGTATATGAGCGGAAACTAAGTGAGTTTAAGGCATAAACTTCTTCGCTTTATGGCATGTTGTTTTGATATTTCTACTCCAACTACCCTCCACAGCCCAGTTCCAGCCGGAACCAACGAGCTCCAGCCGGAAGTACCGTGTGTTGTGTTGGTGCTTCTTTTATCCAACCATTGAAGGAAAAACAATTTCCCTCCAAAAGCCTAACAGGTGGTAAACTTGTCAATTCTACGAGATTTCAGGGCGTTGTTTCGCTGGTGCGCTCGGTGGGAAATTCATTGTCAGTTTTGCTGCTAGTTTTACATTTGTGCGATGAGCATCGGCCACGCTTTGCGGTGAAAAGCTCACCGCCCGAAAGGAGACGGAGATGTTTTATGAATGGCTTCATTTTTGGGTGTAGTGATTTCAAGCTCAAGGAAGCTTTCAAGGAAATCGTTTACGGTTACTAGGGCGCTGAATGGGCGTTGGTACATAAATAAGAAGTTTTTATAGCTCAATGCGTTGTGCAATATTTTCAAATAATATGGCACTTTATGTTGGAGAAAATTAAGAACTGTGCTTTCGGTGGTGTATTTTTAGACTATATAGCTCATTTTATTTAGCCATCAACTGAGCCTTTGTCTGCGGCTTTTATCTTTCAATCGATTGGCAGAACTTCATTTTGCAGCGTCAGTATAATCAGTTCCGAGTAAATTACATTTTTTTGCGTGCGTGCTCGTAAAGAATGAATTGTAGTGCAATTACTAAACTCTCTGAACTTTATTGTTACATTCATTATGCAGGAAATTAAACAGAGCAATTGCAATAAATTATATTTACACTATTATTGGCATACAATACCGATGTATTTATCTATATTAAAAAATCAATGATCTATTAATGATCATTGTGATCAATGATCACACACACACATTCCCGTCCATAATTAGTAGTAAAGGAAGACTGAAGTCTTCGATTTCGTGGAGTTTTCAAACACAAAAGGGACCACAATTATGTCCATAAAAGAAATATGATGTTCGCAAACCATCCTCCAATAATCGTTAGGTCTCGATTTTTTTGGTGAGCGTTGCCCAAAACTGTCCAATAAACTGTATGCAAAAAAAGGCCCCCATCCACCTGCGACGATTGAAAGTAATTTGACCGCATATGCAAAAGCACGTGCACGGAAGAAAATTGGTGGGCGATGAAGAGCATTTTCCATCCCTCGTCTCAGGCGGCATCGCCCTGTAGTGATTCGCCGAGCAGGAAAACAAGTACACCATCATCATTTATTTGATTAATGGGTTTCGTTTTGAGTGGCTGTTAATAAGATGCCGGTTTGCCTGTTTGCTTGTTTGGCCATCGACAAGAACGGCCCGATAGGGAGAAAGCCGAGTGGTCTGCACTAAATGAGAGCTTCCATGCGAAATCGAATGCTTGGGTTTTTTTGCCTTCCGTACGATTTCCTCGGCTAGAGATAAGTTTTTTTTTGTTATCGTCTGCTGGATAGTTTCAATGCGAGCAGCTCATCTTTCACGGCGGCTGATGAATCGAATCGTCGGCAAGCAGACGTTGTTTAATTTTGCTTCATCGATCACGTACGCAAGCACGTGCGAAAATAAAGCCCGAGCAACATAAACGAAACAGCCCGAAATCGAACCAGTCCTGAGGGTGATCACGAGCAAGGTGTGGAAATTGATGAAATAAACCACCGAAATTGCTCATAAATCTGAACGGGCACGTCGATTGCTTGTCTAAGCATTTTACCGAGGAAAACAACATAAACATCTCATAAGAAAAACACACACCCAATTCGCGGAAGTAGCAGCCAAGGTCGCGTCACCGACTGCCACGTACCGGTAAAGTGACGGCCTGTACGGTGGATAAATAAATCTCGATTTGTTGTGGTTTTGCTGGTCTTATCTCACGGTCCCATTCAACCGCACGGAGCGCGCAATGCTTTGGGGAGGGTTTTCCGCAACGAAGAATTAAAAGAAAGTGAAAGCATCATCAAACGTTCAAGTGCGTTCAGTGTAGCCCTCCCGGTACGTAAGTGGCGCGCTGTTCAATGAGCTACCGGGGGTTTCGTTTTCTTTGCCATGGGCCGCATCAGTGCGAGTATCAGTACGAGCATCGTGGTTTAAGGGCACTCGCTTGATTTCTTGCCGATAAAAAAATGAACTCCGCCGAGTGCGGAAGCACAAACATACAAACCACATACTACACGCTGATCTCTCCGATGACGCCATTTCCGCGGATGAGTTTCCACACCGTAGTGAATCGCTGTAAGTGACATCCGTCAGACTCGTCAAACGAACATTTGGAGCTTTCTATTTCGTAGATTGGTTGGGAAGGAAGGAACGCACAACACATGCTGGAGGACGTGATTTAATGATAGGAGACGTGAAAATGGCCATCGATAATGGAACAGCTTCATCACTTCTTGAGCGGTGCCGTGTGGGCCGCTCGTTTCGTTGTTGGAGTGTTTCTACACCGGCAAGCAGTAATGAATCAATAATTATTGAAATTGATAGACGCTTCTTCAACGTTGGAGATGTTTTTTTTTTGTATCTGAAACACAATGTCATATGGGAAGTGAAAATCGACAAGTCACACTTATAAATATTTATATGCGGCTTTGTTGGATGTTAACATATTTACAATCGATGTTGTCGATGAAGCAGATTCACATTGAAATAACAGTAAAACGTGTGAATAGAGGAAACGATATAAGTAAGGAGAATACAACTGTAATTAGTAGGAGATAAAAATGCACAAAGTTGATTAAAGATATTCATAAGTGACTTTAATATGATAACTCTTAGGACAAAATGGGGTAAGTAAAGAACAACCAATTGAAAGTTTCAGTCGATACAAACATATTTCACATATGCCAATATTGTCCACGATGTCTAAAATAAATAAACCAAGTACGTAAAGAGGACAAATATTTTTTTCTTTGAATTTGCTTTTTGCTTAAGGAAACACTTTTAAATACGTATGAACATATTTTGTACCGATTAGGAGTTCAATGCCGCCAAACTCAAGATTAAGTAGTTTATTTCGTTGCAAATTATGTTAGTAAAGCTGTACAAAAAAAAAATCGTCTGTATGTTAAACAAGATCTCATGCATTAACTGATTAAGAGAAGTTAAATATTTAATGTGCATAATGACAATCACATAAGCACTTGAATTTACTGGAGAGATGTACTCTTATTGTAAAGAGCATGATCATAGATAACAGACGATCATGTATTCGTCTGCTATCGAAGCATAGCAACACAATCAGAAACTCTTGGAGTCTGAATACATTCTACGCAACCGATATCAGATGATGTCACTGCAATAACAATAACAAACTCTTCCGGACATCGCTATGTACTTTGCAAACCGAAAACTTTCAAACACTCCCGTATTCCCTTTTGGAACTCCAAATTTTTCCTCCATGCTGTGCAGTATACAAGGAACCATAAGTTACGACCCTGTTTACAACTAACTCCCGTTTGGGAGGTGCAACCCTCACGGTCGGCTAATTTAAGTTCCCAACAATTTACTGCCCCAAAGTTTACGCATCGCGTGTATCGCTCGAAATGAAAATAATTAAATACATTCCGAAATCGGGCCCTTGGTTTTTATACAAATTGACCCAAATTATGCTGCCCTTTTGCTGTGTTACGTTTTTTTCTTTAAATACCGCCACGGGTATTGGGCGGGAAATTGAAACGAACTTTTCGGACGGATCCGTGCCGGAAAAATACAGATGTTACACGCCTCATCATCATACCCATATCCCGCCTTGCTTCGGCTGGCCGGCAATGGTCCGAGTTCGAAGGGAAGTACAGATTCGACGTTTCTAGAGCAATTGCAGGTACGATATGGGCGAGATAGTGAGCCGGTAAACCAATGCGTGGGTATGGTCTTTGTTTTTCTTACCTTAAAGCAGGTGAAAACTGTGGCAGTGGAAAAACCTTTTCCACATACCGCACGTAAGCAAGCATTTATTTTGTCCGAGTTTTAGTTTCGTTGAAATGTGTAACTAATCTAAACTGGGGAGAGATTACTTAAACCCCTTCTTCGCTTCCAAGTGTGATGGATGGTTGGATGGATGTGATGGTAGCATATTAAAATTCAACACTACGAGTTGGTGTTGGGTGGAATTAACAGCAAAGTTCGGCACGTGGTGGCCGAATGCGTTGGGGATGAAATTTGATGACCCGGTTTGCTTGTGGAGCTTTGTATGTGCTTAACCCACATGTTCGCAATGTTTTAGTTGGCAGTATGTTATGTTGTGAATTAAATCATAACGCTAATCTAACGTTTGGTAAAGTGATTCATACGCTTGAATAATTCGGTTGACTCCGCATGGTGTCATGTGTTGCATCACACACACACATTGCCTAATCTGCTTATCATCTAGTTTAATCACGTCAGTTGAACACTCAGTTACAATTACTGATGGTTTTTTTTTCAACCCAAGAGCAGGCACACCAATAAGTATATTATGGTCTAGCAATAATGTCGATCAAAATGTTAGGTACGCCTACCAGAAGTACAAGTTTTGGTGGAGGATAAAATAATGTCCCACATAATCAGGCTTCATTTTCATCACGCCCAATGCGACATAAGTTTTAATGAGGTCTACAACTTTGACACAAACTGTTACCCTAAACTAGATGATATCCGTTCCGGATAAAATGGTAACAGATTTTCTTACTCCATCTCCGGCCTGTTCTAGCTTATCGCTGAATTATTAAAGAAACGTGTTAAAGGATTACCGGTCCCCCAAATGCATGGATTTCGTCCAACCATGATCGGTTTCGGTCTTTCGTACGGCTGACTACTTCGCCGAACGATATAATTTAAGGCAACAAGATCGTTCCAGTTTCATTTTTGTAACGATAGCCACATAATCTGAGAAGAAAAACAAACAGAACAAAATGTTTGAAAAACCTAATTTTCCTAACCATTCGAAAGACCCCTCGGATTCTGACGATGGATGCTCAAGGCCGTTTTGACTCATGCTGACACTAGCACACCCCAAGCCGAGGGATGGATGGAAAACTGGTCCGCTTATTTTTTTAAACTCTGCTGAAAGTACGTCGAGAAAATTGCCAATGATCTGCAACTGATGCGCAGCTGGCCGTTCCTTTGTCGATGCCGCAAGGTGGGAGTGTACTTGGCGTTACGTTTTTTTTTCTGGTTTTATTCTTAACACACTCACACAATGTTAAACGAGAATGAGCCTCGCGGGTATTGAAGCATAAAAGCAGTAAGCGTGAATAAGGAGGGATGAAAACTAGCTTTTCAACCATTTTTCGACAGGATTTTCTTACGATTTCGTCCAGTGAAACCGTGCGCTCCACCCGACTGCTATCGGCAATGGTCACCAACATAAAAACAGTCGCGAAGGTGGAGGAAGCGAGGGAGTTAAAAGGGGGAAGGAAAAAAAACGATCCAACCAACCGGTATCCGGCATCGGGAAACTAATCCTTATCATCATTATCTGGCACGGGCAAAGCATCCGTCGCAAAGAAAGGAAAACAAACCTGTCCTGCCCCTTATTTTCACAGCGCCGTTTGCGGCATGAAGGCACTGCCTGTGTTGCGGTTGCTGTGTACTGCTGGTTTGCTGCGTGCCTCGATTACAAAATCGTCTCGCCCATCGCTTCCTGATTGTTTCGTGCGTAATCGTGATGAGGATCCACGAGCGGGAGTGATTAGGTGGAAATTGAGTGCAGCAACAGCGGCCCAGCCCCGGTGTTTGCTGTTGGGGCACAATTTTCAATCACAGCATTAAGCATTTGGCATTATTCGGCGATGGCTTAACGAGCGGGCAATGAATGATCAAATCAGATCGCAACTTTAGTATAATAATCGAATAATATACGATGAGAGTATGGTTTGCAACGGGTGCCGAGTGTAGGAAATTTGATTTAAATTGAAAGCAAATGTGTTTATTAAACATTGAGGTTAAGAATGTAAACGAAAATAAATTTTCCAATGATTTTGGCACATTTGTGGTTTCTCTTCAAAAAACCGAAACGATTTGACAGATTTAGTGTTTCGGAGTTTTCGTGCAACTCATTCTTGTAAAAGTTTCTTTAGTTTTAGTTCGAAAAACCTCCTAACTTACATATAATATTCCCATAAATAATATCCCCCCCGCTTCTGACAATCAAATTGTACTTTATTCTGAGGAATATCTGAGGGTTGCGACTTCAAAAATTTGCCCAAATCTCGGAATTGTCCTAGATTCTCCTTGTCAGGAAATTTGAATTACTCTTTCTGGTTGCATAAATATAAAACTTTATGATCTTTATTGCTTAATAATATTTTCAATATTTAAATATTTATAATATACTGGTAATGTTAGCGGTGGAATACTTTGATCTTCATCCGACGAATTTATATTATTCTTTTATTGAATATTGTTTTTACATTTGAAAAAAAAGCTTCTGAGCATTTCGGTTTACAAGGACAGTATCAATCATTTGAAAACAAAACAAACAAAGCCAAACTTTTCCTTTTTAAAAAGTCTTCAAAGGTTTTCTTAAGTACGTAGAACAATTAATTATACAAGTTTAGCTATAAGAGCTAAAAATAATGATCATTCGACCAACATCACTAAACCAGTGCTTTGTACCAATGATGAACAATTCGTGAACTGTTGTGGAAAGTTTTAAAATGTGATACCGGAAAGCAAAAGGTTTCAAATATTTAAAATACTGTCAACTGTGAGGCGAATAAAAATAGAAAAGGGTATGGTAGGGTAGGGTAAAAATCGAAATATTTTCCGTCTAAAATGGCCAGTTATTTGTACAGTTTCTGCCTTAGTGACGTATTCCTAATCTTTGTTCTGTTCTAGTGTGATGGCAAAATGCCTAAATGACACTAAGCATGTTTAATATTTAGCTTATAAATTAAATATACTATATGAAATCTTTAGTAAAAGTAAGCTTTACTTGCTGCAAGTATTTCAATTCTTGAAAAAACACACGAATCTCTACTAAAAACCTTGCGGAAAAAACGCGTGAACAAGCACTTGAGACTGAAGTTAGCTTTGCAATGTACCATGAATTTATTTTGCAAATAAAATGTATCGTTAGCACCATAAAATGATGTTTCTCCATGTTACCAGCTACAAGAGCAGCGAGATTCTTGCTTCTCATGCAAGTTATGCTCCCTAAATTTATGGATGAACAAATCTAGGAACGTCGGTTTCCGTGTATTTTTCTCTATTTAGTGAAGCTTTCCTGTGTCCTGTATGCTACAAAACAGGAAGCACATTTTTCGGTAGAGTAATTATTAACACAGAACACCTGGACTGTTTTTCCCAAGTTGCACCAAATAAAAACACAAAAATGGAACGAAGTTGGTTAATTTTTTCTATCCAACCAAGCGCATCGTTTCCATGGTAACGACTTCCCATTGACATGTTTTCGAGCATGAAATAATCTTTGCTGCTGGTTTTTGCATTCTGATCACTTGCGTTGCACGTGCGTTGAAATTGTGCACGCTTCCTTTCCTTCAACACACAGCAGTAACGGGGACAAAGCGTAGTTTTCTACCGTTTTTTCCACCGCCAATCGCGTGGAAAAATGAACCGAATTCTTTTTGCACTTATTAATCACGTAAACGATGAAACCGAGCAAAAACGCAAGCAAACGAACTGACCGAAAATAAAATTTCAAGTCTATAATCTGTTCCCATTCATTGCGCATCAAGTTCTTATTCGCGATCTCGCGTTCAGGATCAGGAAATGGGTGTTTGCGAAACATTCAGCTTTTACCATTCAGCTGAATCAACGCAATGCATCCGAAGCACCAGACAGTGTGAAATATATATATATTTTAATGGAACATTAATCATTTGGAAGTTCGTCTTTTTTGTTGTTGTTCGCTGTTTTTTGTATCGCTTGTTTCACAGTGAATAAATTCACCGAAAAGCGATTGGCGGGATTGGTATTTTGCAAATTGTGCGTGTGCAATTTGAATGGTGTGAAGTATCGAGCGTTTCGAAACG
Organism: Anopheles marshallii; assembly: GCF_943734725.1. Lineage (NCBI taxonomy): Eukaryota > Metazoa > Arthropoda > Insecta > Diptera > Culicidae > Anopheles > Anopheles marshallii. The sequence goes on from NC_071327.1 coordinate 54,795,624, forward strand.
AATGGAAGCCCGCCCAACATGAGGAGGGTTAAGCCATTCATTCATGTTAATAGGGTATTTGGTTTTGTAATGAAAAGTTTTAATTTTTCATCGGGAAGTGTAATCAGTGTAAGTGAGAACTAATTATCGCTTTTATGGTTTAATTGCTTAATGGAAACCAACCAAACAAAGCTCCAAGTTTTGAGAACAATCTATTGAAAACGCATTGCTTTTAGATGTATCGAAAAGTTAAACGGGTTATCTGCTTAATTCGTTAGGTAAATCAATGGGTGTATTAATTTCACTACCGAAAGGATGTTAATGCTGTTTCGTGGTTGTGTGTGCATTTCGGTATGCGCTTTGCAATCCATTCGTTACAGACGGTAGCCCTGGGATGGAGGGTTCCGGAATACTGTACCTTTTACCAATTATTCTGCAAATTTAACATGTAACTTCCAGGTATCCAGGGTTGAGCAAATATTTGCCCATGGGGGTGTAGACCATGTGCTAAGCACATCACCGGCACTGCCGGCTCTAATCTAATCCGGCGCCATCCCAATACAGAGGAAAATAGACGGGATTGTGTTTTGTTCCCCGGTTTCCCTTCCCCGTATCGTATGCATAATGCCAGTTTGGATGGAAGCAAATTTTTCCATGCATATTTTAAACGAAACCCATCTTTCCGCTCGAACGGCCGAGCATGTAATGCGAATGTAATTTCGTATTCCAGGGCCACCGTCTTGCTGCCGGCCATCGGCTAGCAGCACAAGTAACAACAGATTGTGCCGCACGGTCCAAATGGTAGGTGAGAAAATAGGGGCTTGTAACGTGCCGAAAATTCCCGTTTTGAGCCGAGGGTAATTTCTAGATCCACTTACGAAGGAAAATAAATCGAAACAACCGATTGACGACAACTGGCCCCATGAGGTGAGTGTCATTGTTGGGCAACATTTTTAAACGTTGATTTTATTTTATTGCTTAACCTCGAGCAAGCTTTTTCTGCGAGGGTGCTAAAACAAAAACCCTCCAAAATTGGTAATGGCGAATCAGCTGAAAAACAAAACGCTTACGCATAAAACGGTTTAGTACGAAAAAGGGTCGAATAATGTAGAAATACCGAAAGAAAACTTAATAGAAAAGGAGAAATCAAACCTTCTATCGAATGAACCTTTTCTTAAAGGCTTTTGTGCGCCTGTCGCCTGTCCCTAGATCCTTTGCGAGGCAATTTTCTCAAACCAAATGGTTAACCGATCCGTCCTCCCCGGGGGTTTGCGTCGAGAGTGACCGGAGAGCCAATAGACGTGAGCGAGAACGAGAGCGAAAGCACGGGAAACTTTTGCTCACTACACTTGACCCTGACCCGTCTTACGGAAGGCCCTTTTGCATGAACTTCGGTGCACCTTTCGATGACCCGAACAAAGAACGGAGATTTTCACTTTTCCACCGGGAAGGCTTTCATGCTCGCTGAAGAATGTGTCTTCTTGAGGTTGAGAGCTCACTGTCTTCGCACACTGAGGAACACGATTACACTTCACAACACTGGCACCGCTGTTTGGTAAGGTTATGTTTAATGCTTCACTGTAGATCACAAATCAAACACAAGCACAATTTCACACCAACAAACACACACACAGACGCTTTGGAGGTTTCCAGCTGCAACGGTGTACATGTGTTGAATACCACTTCGAAACTATGGCTACATTTTCAGGCGATCACTGACGAATTCGGAATGGACATTGGGGTTTGATCGGATCGTTGAATTTTCTCAAGAGTTCACCCTATACGAGAAAACTTGGCACATAAAAGGGATGAACAACTTTTCAAATTGCTGAATTGCTTCGTTTTTGCTGAAGTTCCCTTGAAAGCACGTCGCAAACATCACTGCACTTGAAAAAGGGCATCTCTTTCGAAGATCTCTCTTACCCATCCGACTAAAGATGATAAAAAAAAAAAACAAGAAGGAATCTTTACAACATTTTCCACCTCATGGTGTTACTTCATACATCGAACACGCTTACAAAAGCCACTGACCACTAGTTCACCAAAAACCTGAAGGCCCCGGAGGCGATCGTACGGCGAAAAGCACGGGAGGGAAGAAACAAAACTCACTTTCATCAACACAACTCATCATCGTCCGATGGCCACCTCCGCTCTCCGGAGCGCAAAAACAACGAAATGGAAAAAGGCAGGAAAGGAAAATGTGTGTTCGGAATGGAAAATGAACGCTCGCATCCAGAGTACGTCAGGCACCCGATTTCCCGTGTGCAAAAAAAAAGCGACGCGGCATTCACGCAACAATCGGGCGCGCAAGGCACGTAAACGACCTTCCCGATTCGCGAACGGTCCCCACACCGACTAAATGAGCTGTGAGTGAAAACCTGTTGCAACGGAGCCGTATTTTGTATTGGCCCGCGGACAGGGACCGGAGTACCGAACGGTGTCGGGTGCACAACTCCATCATGCTTCCCATCAAGACGGGACACATTTCGAAGGAGGAGGAACAAGGGAGGGATGCTTGGTGGCGCCGAAAATGGGAACGAATGGAAAGAAACACGCAATAGCAAAGAAAAAAAAAACCACACTCAGAAAGGCAATACATCAATCAACACTACTTGCACTTGCACTTGAATGCACTCGCATTTGTCAATCGCTCGGCGTCGTCATTCGGTTCGGTCGAGCCCTCGGAGAAGGCTTTTCTCTTTCACCAAATACTTTTGCTGGCGTTGGGTAAGCTTGGACGGGATGGATGGGGCAAAAGGGAGGAAGAAAACAGGGGGAAAAACATAAGGGTCTCTAATTCGTCGAGCTTTTCCAAGAAAGATGTTAGCGATGTTGAAGAAACCTAAGCAAAAGACACATTCACTCCGGGTTCACCGTCACCATTAGGCCACCATTGCTGCTCTTTTCTTTTTGCACAATTACCCATTTTCCACGCTTTGTTCGCTTGCATTCTTTGTATGGTATAGGAAAAAAAACGCACACACACACACGCTTATACATGAGCGCACACATATAGCTCTTCGGTAGCGAACGGATCACACACTGGGAAAGTTGAAATTCACAGCACAACACAGCACACACATTCCGCGTTTCCGCTCGACAGGCTCCGGCAGGAACATATCCTTTATGCTACGGTAGGCATTCTTCCCTACCTTATGCGATCAACTGAACCGGAAAAATACTCTGCTACTTTCAGCAGCTTCCCTCTCACCGGTACATCACTACATTGCCTTTCCGGTTTCTGGTGCGTTGTTCTTGATGGTTGGAGGAAACCAAAAAAAAAAAAAACGCTTCCACATCTCTCATCAGCGTACCAACAGTGACGTGGGTGAAATGTATCGCTCAGGAACGATGGAAAACGATGAAACGAATGATGGAAAACCTCAGACACAGGCGTAATTCATCCACCGTGATGGTAGGAAACGTAGCACACAGGATAATGGGCAAGCAATGGCACGAGCAGCAAGCGAAAGAATACGGGACGAGTTAAACAAACAAGACGGAAAGCCTTCGGGAGGCATATAAACAAACCGGCATCCTTCAAAATGCCACTGGAAATGGTTATCACGACTGAATAAACACGGACACAACGCAACCGCACTGATAATGCAGGCTGACATCCATCGTCAAAGTGATCGTTCCTTTCGATCGAGCCTTTCTGTCCCAAACTTGAAAGGTGCTCGTGAACGATGGACTTTAAAATCAGTGTATCGTCAAATTGTGTCACAAAACAAATATCTTGTCCGGTGACACTAAGGGTTGTAATCTTCAATCGCGAAAGCTTCCCTTCTTCAAGTTTTCCCCGGGAAAAGCTTCTTTTGACAGAGAACACAATTAACATTCCTTGTGCGCTACGACTCCACCTAATATCTGCGATTGAAGTACCCGCGTCCTTTTGATCACTACTGACTAGCGTAACCCTGGTTAAGCTTTGCGGAATATTTCACGTTACCTGTTCACTACTCCGCTTGCTGATCGACGCACGACGACGGCGTCACGACGCGTTGCTTCACCGACGACGCCAGAATCGAAACTGATGAGTGCGGCGCTTGTTGTTGTTTTGGGGTTCCCTTTGGAGCCACCGGCATTGCTGCCGTTGATGTCGCTCGGTTGCCCAGCATCCGCCGCGGTACCCACGGTACACTCACGGCCACTCAGCGGGCTCGGTACCGGAGCTTTTGGCCGTTCGGTGCGCAAACTCTCACTTTCGTTCGGGTGAGCACCGATGGCCGTTCGGTTGCTGCCGGCATCGAGCTCTGGCTTTTGTTTTGATTTCGTTCGCGGTACCGGAAGCGGCGAGGCTGCGTAGGAGGCCGCGGTGGGCGCCATCGAAGGGGATGATGACGAGTGGGGCTGAGTGCCGCTGGATGAGGATGATGATGTTGGCGGTTGTAGCGTAAAATCGAAAGCTTGCGCACCGGAGCTTCGTGCGTTTGGTAGCGAGGGCGAGGAGAACGAGGCGGTCGTCGTGATGGTGGAGACGGTCGTTGCGGTTGGTGGGGTGGCCCCGCTACTACTTCTGCCGGTAGCGCTGCTGGTTGTTGTCGGTGTTGTCGGTGCCATTAACGAGGTTGTCAGCGTCGTTTGTGGCGCGGTCACCGTAGACGTGAGAGCCACTGGCGATTCCTTCGAATCCTGCAAAGAGACCGCGTAATAAAACAGGAGATAGAGCGTAATGCCGAGAAAAAGAGAAGATGAACATTGAGAGCGAAAGAGAGAAACAAAGGCCGAACAAGTTCTGCTGGGAAAAGCTCTCATAGGTGCGTAGAAATGACAGCCAAAACATTGTTCAAAATATCTACGAGAATCTAGCGTGTCAGGTTTCAAGCAAGGGAAACTTCAAACCTGACGGAAAATTGCACTGCACGCACTGCGAAAGAGATCAACTCAATACAGCAGGTTCGGTGCTATCGGTATCTCACTCAACGCCGGTCGACAGATATTCAAGGGCATCTGCTTTTACTTCGATTGATGCTGCAACCCGGGTGAGGGATTCTGGTCGGCTTCATTCCCTTCGGGGCGAGTCCGTGGAATTTTATGGGCGAGTTCGCATTAAAGAAAGGGACACGGACCGTACGCAGGATGGCGACGAAACGCGTTTCCTAGCAACGATCATAATTAGCTGTTGGTAGCCGGCGGCCTCGACGATGTGATAATTATTCTAACGTGCCTGGCGGTATTGCTTTATTTCCCTCATTCTCATTCGCGTTGTCCAAGAAGAGCGAACTTTACGGAGAAGCTATTAAATATTTAGTATTTATGTTGTGTCTGTTTTTACTAGAGCTATTAGCGATTACGTTTTTCAACCATGGATTAAAATTTGTCATTCCAACTTATCATTTGTCCTGTCTTATGTGACTTTACAACCTACGTCAGTCTTGACATAACCATGCCCAACGGTGCCAGCTATCTGTAATCTATGTTACTCATAGACCAATCGCTAGCTAATAATAGTAATGGTATTGGTTATTTGCAGGACCGAAACAAATCTCACCTGCATCGTTTCCCCGTACACATGATTGACTATTGAGCTACGAATAATTAAAACCCCAGGAAGTCCAGAAAACGCCAAACACAAAAGTCTTCAAAGTCACTGCAAAGTGCCCAGTGAAGATGCACTTGCATATTTAATGGTGGAAACCAGCATGGCTTTTACATGACATGTGAAATGTAGTTTATGCAAGTAAGTATCCAGTGCTTTACAAAATTGGACGACACCGGTACATAATAGGTCATGTCAGATCTCATGTCTGCTAACGGTGCATATGTCATTCATCAGTCAATCTTTATCAATGAAAATTTTTATGCTTTTGAGAATATATAACGCAAATTTTCAACCAAAACAGTCGTCCGCCACTGTCGTTTTCATGAAGTTTTATACTCTAGACTATTAATAACTTATATTCTTCATTGAGAATAAAATAAGAAGCAGTTTTAAGTCGTCCAGGAGTTTTTTTTTTTCACAGATTTCATTTGTTATGGTCGACATGTGGTGGGATCAAAATGGGTTTCATATACTGCGAACTGCTTCGGCAGGACCAAACCGTCACTGATGAATGGTATGGAACTCAGATACATTATTTCTGACGAGCATTGAAACAAAAACAGCCATAAAATGACACTAATCACGTGTCTGTAATTTTCCAGCTAGTCCAGTTAAAAACTATTCCCAGCATAAAGAATGAGCAATTCACCTTCACTCGCTTTACTGTTCAGACATAGAACTACTTGATTGCTGTTTGTTTCGATCGATACAGAACGCTCTTACCGAAATACGCTTCGCTGTAGACAAGCGAATCTCAAATTGGCCCGATTTGTTCTTGGGTTCAAAACAATGGAATTAAAACTCCGCATTAAACCGTAGCTTGGAAAAAGAAGTTTCAAGAGCACGTATTGTTCAACTTCAATACCGAGCAAAGCAACGTGATATAAGATGTCGTATAATGCGTACTTTTCGCTCAAGTCTCTTTTTTTCGCTGCTAATTCCCTCCATTTCATGCAACTTGGAGTTCGACACTGAATTGCTTTGTTTTTCATGCGTCCTTAGAGTAGCCTGCATTAGTGGCCCTTATCTGCCACATACCATGGGGCATGTGTTGTATCGTAGCACTGCACGACTCATCGTCGTCGCCGTCGAGCGCATCCTGCAGAGTGAGTGATAAAATCTGTACGAGTGGCGATTAAGTAAGAAAATTCCGTCCGGTTTCCTGTTCCCCGTACCGATACCGCCCAGCCGCTCGGGCAATTCATTCTTCACACCACCGTACACACGTGTGCTGGGTAGTGCATTGACCCATACCGCATGTACTGATGTACATGCGGTCCATGCCGTAGCTGATGGAAACCTCCAACTGACCTTTTCTTCTGCGCTCCATTGCATAACAGCAGCTTCCGGAGTATCTGTGGCGGGTGGAGGAGGTAGGGAATAGAAGGGAGGGATAACAGGGCCATGCGTGAAGGCGTCATAAAACGGACGCCCAGACCCATCCATCACCATCGTAACGAAGGAGCGCTGAATTTACAGCCACATCCATACCGGCGGTGGCGTTCTTCACGACGAAGTGCCGTAGGCAAAGCACAAGGATACGAATGTAAACATATCCCCGAGGAGCGGGTGGGACAAAGGAGACGCTTTCAGCTCGTATCTTTTGGCGTTTTCCTTTTTATTCGACTCAAACCAGCACCGGTTACTCCCGCACAATCGTGGGACGTGTCGAAAGTGTCCAACCCGAAACAGCTCTCGTGTCTCGGATGGGAGCATACTTGAGAATCTTCATTTTTCTCCCAAGACAGCGCAAGTTTATGAGTTTCTTCGGGGGATTCCTGCCGGCGGTCCGGGGAAGTGCGCGCACCAACAACAGCAACAACAACAACAGAAAAAAAAGTTCAGCGTAAAATATCCCACCGTACACCGTCACCACCGGCACCCGCCAGTGAGCCTTCCATCTTCTCATGGTTTATTCATTTGCCCGAAAGGCAGAGCTTTTGCTAAAGTGCCCACTTTCTGGTGTTGGGTTTGGATTTTTCAAGAGCTAACATCGCCCCCTCCCGAAACGCCAAACCGGGGGGGTGGGAGGCCAGGAGCAGCCCGATATGGCAGGTTTGGAGTTTTCCATTCAGCGGTTTGTATGTGTGTGTGTGTGCTTGCTTCGACTGCGGCAATCCGTTTGCATGTTCATTAATTTTCATCCTTTCAACGGAAAGCTTTCAGGCATTGGCCGGGTTTAGATGGCAATAAGTGTGTGTGTGTGTTTTCGTATGGTTGGGCTGGTTCATCCTTACCCGGTCGCTTGCCAACGTTTGTTTCTCTGCTTGGTTGAAGCTGCTTCTTTTAAGCGCATTTGCCAATCCTTGTTTATTGTTATTTATTCAGTTACAGAACACCATTCCGTTACTTGGCGGAGTGGCAAAATGTTGCAAATGAGAAATCGTTAGCTTAAACATGTTCTGTTCCATGAACGATTAAGCTGCCCTTGTACTGCCAAAACAATACTAAGGAATCATGCGGCTAAGTATTTGCTGTTCACAACGTTTTTTTGTAATTTAAAAAACAACTTAAAATGTCATAAAAGCAGAAACAAAAACAAAAATTAAACGTCGAACTATCCTGCAACTGGTGACAAATGGTTAAAGAGCTTCAAGAACAAAATGTGCTTTAGTTTTCCTAAAGCAATCCAAAACCAAGCAAAACAAGCCATATAAAATCGCATGGAAACAAGTGAAAGTAGATAAAACGTTGTCTCTAAGCAGTGGGGAAAAACACCCGTCAAACTTTGGCTTCACACCGTCGGGGCGGTGCCGGCACAGTGATCGGCAGGAAAAATGAGCAAACTTTTCCACCAAACTCTAATCTCAACCCTCCCCGGCAGTGTAAACACCTGGGCGTAAGAGTGTACGCGTGCTATCGGCCCTTTGTGAGGGTGGGGGAAGAGAAAGACGAAAAAAGATTAACCACCGCTGGTTCAGGGCTCAGGTGGAAACGGTTTTTCGCATCACCGAAGCGATGATGCTTAGGTGTGCGAGAGGTGATTTTTTTGTTGTTGCTGCATCTCCTTGATGGAGTTGTAGAATGCTTGAGAGTTACGAGTGTTTTGCTGGAGTTTCAAGCAGATATGGATCTCTAAGCATTACCCGGTTTGATGCTAGAGAAGGTTAGATTTTTCCTCGTTTTGAGTAAAGTTAGTTCATCCCTTTTAAACGCACAAAGTTCGCCTAAATGTATGCAATCGGTAAGCACAGATTCGATGTTTTCCACTACGAACCTGGCGGCGTAGAATCAAAATCGTTTTCTTTATGTTTTCAAAGCACACCCCAGAAGTGGGTTAGTTATCCAGATTTGCAGTGAACTATTGGCAATGAGTGGTTATTGGGGGATTAAATAAAGCAAATGGTATTAAACAATGGCCTTAATCCAAGCACATTTCAATAACTGTCTCTGTGGTCTCTAGAAATTTAAATCCTAATGAGCCTTTAGCGTATAATCTTTAACCGATAAGGCTATAAATTTGCAACTCCGTCAGCAACTGCACTGGTTGTCGCATGGCGGTGAATGGAACAGTGAATGGAAATTTCTCCCGAAAAGCGTCAGTTTATCCGTTCGAAGCCAATAAACGTCACCACGGCATCTGCTAAAACGCCTTACCGAAAGGGCCGTAGGCAGCGGTTGAAAATGGCAACCGTTGTTGTATCTTAGGCTGGCCTTAAGGTGAAGCAAGGTGGTCGGTATTTACCGTTTCTCGGAACGCTCAGTAGCTCCTACTGCTCGCCCCTTTGCCTGCCACCAGAACATCCGCCATCAATCAACGCACAGTTCAACAAATTGGCAACCCAGTGTGTGGCAGGAACTGCTTCCTGCACACAGTGTCTAGCGTCTAAGCGGATTGTGTCGAAAACCTCTCTCCGTACAGTTCATTCATTCACGGCCGGGGATGTCAGGATTCGTGCGGATAATTAGGACGCATATAAGACCCGCTTATGACGCACCAGTGCCGCTTCCGGCCTAAACAGCCGATCCCGAAAGGGGTTCTAGAGCTGGAAAATGGCAACGCACCGCGCAAGCAAACACAGACGGGGGGCCGGTCGGGAAAAATGACAAAAACCCACGTGCACTTGGGCCACATCCGGATACGTGGTTCTGGCAAGCGTGCCGGGATGTTGACCTCCCCACGCTACCCGCCTGGCACGATAAACTTCAGCCAAAGTCAACGAAAACCAGAAGGCTTTAAATATTCACAACAAAATTAAGCATCTTCCCCAGACCGGTTCCGTTCCAATCCTTGCCTAGGGGCGTGTGTGCGTAGCTTGATGTGTTTCCACGTTTGCCGGGGGTTTGTATTGCCCCGGCGTCTTGAAGGTGGTAGCATGGGACATCCGAGAAAACCAAAGACTTTACGGTGTGCATTAGCCTTATTATCGTTCCCAGCACGGCATGCCGTGCGTTCCCTAGTGCCTCCGACCGTTTCCGTTTAATCTTACTTGGGCAACGAACCACAGAAGCTGAACTGTTTCCCAGAACCCGAAAGAAAGTAAAGCTCTGGTGACACGGATTTCCGCTTCTCCCCATGGAGGCGAAGGAGTCGAGAAAACCACCCTCCCCGCGAGATCTCGCAGCCTACGTTCAACATCTTTTCAATTAATTAGCTGAATTATTTAGCGCTGGTAATTATGACGCTTGTTGCTATCCGTTTCGACCTTCCACGTTGGGTTATGCCGGTTGAGGGGTCACTGGACGTTAGCAAGTTGTCGGGATCACGTACCGCAGACGAAACCTTGATGAAATGGCACGTTGTCCTAATGCCGATTATCCAATCCGATTGCTCTATTTTCGGTAGCAAACTTTCTCCACGTAGTTCGGCTGATTGCCCAGGGACAGTTTTAGATCAATTTCGGGTTTTTCTTGCCGGCATGGGGATATCGTTCTGTATCGCTTCCTGCCGCCACGCGCATGCTTTATGAACCAGATGGAATGGTGATGTTGGTGGGATTGATCCAGAAAGCGGATATAATGGGATTTCCGGTGTATCAGAAAGTCACGAGATTAAGAACGGAACCAGACCGGAATGAGAAATGCAATTGTGATGACATTGATGTTGGCGGTTAATCCGGCTAATCAAAAAATTCTTGGAACCGGTTGAAGATTGTAACCAATCGGGTTTTGGTCTTGGTGAGCGGATCAATAGAGATGGCTAATTGTATATTTATTGAGACGTGTGTCTATACATTAATGAATACCAGATGGAGCGAATGAATTCTTATACAGGCGCAAACCTTCCGACAGCGCTCGATTGATTATGTACATACATTAAGGTGAAACATACAAAGTAGACATTGAATTGGAAAACATTCCATTTAGCAACATCTTCGACAATCTTCCGCTTGATCTTCTGGTGGTGGTTAAAGTGTTGTTCTGTTTCTGTTCTGTTTACCTCCTATGTAGGCTCTTCAGGAGTCCCTCAAGGGAGTGTCCTCAGCCCATTTTTGTTATTCGCCAATGACTGTGTATATTCCCTTCCTCCAAATGGTCATCTGCTCTACGCGGACGACCTCAAAATTTTCATTCCTGTGAATTCGTCAGTAGAGTGCTGTTGCCTGTAAATTAAAGTTCATCTTTTCCTTTTGGTGTCGCATTGTCCCGATAAATGTATTGTCATGTCGTTTGGGAGATCTAAGAAGGTTCTGTTCAGCTACATCCCTCATGACGATGTCATAAGTTGAGTATTCTTCAGTAAAAGACTTGGATGTGTGGCTGGATGAGACACTTTCTTTCAATGTACATGTGAACCACGTTATAGTCAAGTTCAACAAATCTCTAGGTCTATTTTTAGACTTTCCTCAAAACTTAGCCTGCCTGAAGGCCTTGTTCTGTTGGTGGGTTCGATCCACTATGGACTACGCCTCCGTTGTCAGGCTCGACTGCAAAGACCAGATTGCAAGGTGTGCAGCGAAGATTCACCCGAGATGCTCCGCTGTCGTCTTCTTGGATTAGACACCAGTGAAGCTCGACATTCCCATTTCCGATCTTGCTTTATCGAAAATCTCCTTTCCAATGATCTGGATGTTCCTTCCCTTCTATCAGCCATCTCTCTCTACGCCCCATCCCGCTGTCTACGTAACCTACATAAATGTATCCTTTTACAAAGTCAAATAACCAACACTCACCTTACGATTGTTCTGTAGCGGGCGTTCGTACACCTTATCACTCAAGAACACCTCATCATCATCTTCATCATCGGTGAAATTATCTTGTACTGGGCGCTTCGATCGATGCTGTTGCTGCTGCGATCGTACAAACTCCTTGCGTCGAGTACTTCCCGTCGTAGGCTTTCCACTTCGTACAATCTGACCACTCACACCGGTAGCCGAAGCAGCTGCCGTTCCGGTGGGCTCTCGGCCAGATTTAGCTTTATCGGTCTGCTGTTCTCGAATTGCTGGCGATCGTTCCTTTCTCGATGTTTCGGCGCTTTTGGCCTGCTTTAACGATCGATCGCGAGATTTACGCTCCATGCTTGAAGTTCCTCCCACCGAACTTCCCGCAATGCCGGATGGACCCGTGCGAGCGTACTGGGAGGGAGATACCGCGCGGACATTCGATGCAGCTTGTTTCGATCTAGCTCTAGCTTCGCGTGTACTCGGAATGGTACTAATCGGCGGTGGAATTGGTTTGTTTTTCCCATTTGCTTTGGTGATTTCCGCATACTCGTGGCCCATCGCGAGGAGAGATGCCGATCGACCGGTGAACATCGGTGTGGTGCGAGATTGTTGCATGCTGAAGGATTTCGGTAGTGTTGATCCTCCACTAGATCCAGGTCCGGGGCCTCGCATATTGTTGGGAGCCTCGCGAATTACGCTGTAGCCGGCTGGGTCATACTCTCCAGTGCCTAGTTGGTGGCGCCTTCCCGAGCGCATTGACGATGGTAGAGTATTGGACTGATGGGGACGTCGTATTTTTGAGTAATGGGACACTGGTGAACGACGCTCCAGCTGTGGATATTGATCGGTGTCAGTACTTCTGCTCGATCTACTACGACGAATGGGAGATAACAACGCTTCGTGGCTTTGACTTATCGAGAGCCGTCCGCTACTAACCAGTGGAGCGGCATCGTACGATGGACCTACCATCGGTATTGAGTATGGCGGATTCCGCAAGGTTTCGTACGTAGGTTCTCTAGATTTCTGCAGCCCACTTCCCGTAACCGGCATCATTCCAACGTACGTGGGCGGTGTCTCGTAGATCTTTCCACCAGCCATCAAATGAGTTGTCGATACTTGATGTTGCGGTTGTTGCTGTTGCTGTTGATTGCCACGCTTCACCGCGTTGACATGCTTCATAAAGTCCTCCGCATAAGGTGGTGCTTGATAGTATCCCGCCGCTTCCGATTGTGAGTGTGAAATTCGTGCACCGCTCTTACTACGCGACCCGCCATGTGCCGTATCATCGAAGTCGGATGAGAAGTAACTAGACGAGCAATCGCAGTTACGACAGTCGGAGTAGCGGCAGGTGTCGGAGAAACTGCACTTGTCCACCTCCACGCTACAACGGCGACAAGTTTCGGAGGCAAAGCGACAACTTTCCGAGCTGCCAAAGTACCGGCGGTTAGCCGGATAGGAGAATAACGAATCTCCAAGGCTCGAATCGGACATATTACCTCCGGTTCGACCATACGGTTGTTGTTGCTGTTGGGGCTGTTGGGGCTGTAGTTGCTGTGGTCTTGTTTGATTGGAACCTCCCTGAGCAGGGAGGTGATCCCGCTGCGTAGCTACTGCCACGGATGACAATGGTTGATATTGTGATTGTATTTGTTGTTGTATCTGTTGCGGCTGACGGTAAGAGCCTTCACTACGGCCAGATGCTTCGCTCAGAATAGAAACATTCGAGTTCACTTTGTAGATTTTGGCACCTGAATTCGAGCTCATCAGACTACGATGTTGATCATCGCTCAGCGCTGCAGCAGCTCGTTGATAATAGATCCCCGCATTCGATCCCTGTAGACGACGCTGCTGCTGCTGTAGAGAATCGCTCGACGAGGAAGATTTCTTATGGTTGAGCTCCTGATAGTAATCGGAACCGGATGATACAGTGCCTCCAGGCTGATGGGGTCTTTGATAAATGTGTTGCCTTGGATTGTTGGCAACTGTTTCTCCTGGGTTAGTGACCGATGGAGGTTGCTGTTTGTAATAGATTTGCTGCAGAGGACTATAATCGCAGCTAAACGCTACTGGTGTCGTTTCGAGCTTATACACATTAGGATTGCTAGGATTGTACGACTGGTATTGTAGTACATTCTCACTGGCGTACAGGGATGTCTCATCCACCAAATTTCCCATGCTTCTTGTGTGGCTCTCAGACTGCTGCTTAATAGTTTGTTGCTTTTGCTGATCTTCCAACTGCTGCTGCTGTTGTTGTTGTTGTTGTTGTTGTTGCTTTTGTCTCTGATAGATCTGTTCATCCATGTCTAACGACTTGGCAGGAGTTTTGGAGTACAGTCCACCAGACTGCCCACTTCCACCCGAAGATCCTCCCGAGCCATGTTGCTTCAGCTGTTCATAGATGTTCTGTTGCTTCTGTTCGGCCTGTCGCTGCTGCTGCAGCTGGTGATGATGGTGCTCATGCTGTTGTGCGGTATGTTGTGCTCCGAGACCGTGGCACACGTCACAATTCGCATTGCTACACTGCTGCACGCACAGTTCGCAATCGATAAACTGAATTTTCTCATTGCTAGCGTCCTGACAAGTCTGCACTGGAACGCCCTCCCTGGAACATCCCTCAGGTGGTCGTTTCGGTTTGTCTTCAAAGTAAATTTCCTCATATATGTTTTCCTCGCCTTTTTCGCCCTCGTCCATCCTTGAAATGGCTTCCGATTCCGGGCTGATCAATTCCATCGATTGCGGTGGATCCGGAAGCGGTACGTCCATCGATCCCGCTGCCGCTACCGGAGCCGAGCGTTGCTTCAGCAGACTCTTCTTGGAAGACTTGAGGCCCTCCTTCAGCAGGTAATAGTTGAAGCTTTTGATGCCTATTTCCCCCTTTAGGAACCGTTTACCTATTTGAAATCGTCCACCCTTGGAACTGCCAGTCTCTCGGTCACCGACCTTTACCATGATATCTTCAGAATAGACATCTCCCACTGGGGGACCTGATGCAGTGCCACCTTCCGGACCAGCGTCCTGTTCGGCGTTTTCCTTCCGTGAGCCCGTGTTGCGACTTTTGCGTCCTCGCTGTAGCTGCTGCTGACGTCCAGCATCCCTACCGAGACTCTCCTCCTCCCCGGCACGACTAATGGAAAGCCCCCGTATGGTACTGGAGCGTTCGTCACCGGTGGTGTAGGTTCTTCGGTCCAGGCTTCGGCCACGTCCTCGGTCTAGCGTTGCCGTACCGTATCCGGCTTTCGGTCGCACACCGTCCGAACTGCTTGACTCGTCCGTGTTCAGCAGCCGATTCAATAGTTCCGCACTGGTGTGGTGGTTGTACTTCTTCCTTCTCGGTTTTACCTCTGGTACATTAAGACCTGCCCGGCGAATTGATTCCACGTCCAGCGTGTAGAACTCGCTCGAGCCACTTGCACCACCACCACCACCTATCTGCAGGCTGCCGGAACCACGCGAATAGTCCTTGCCGACTGAGTTGGACTTTTTCTTCGATATCATGTAAAACTTACGGCCCGGGTCGTGTTCGGGACCACTGTTCCGGCGCATGGGCAATGCTAGATGGCGAACATCTTCCGTGTACGCTGGATCATTGATGAACTTCTCCCGTACCGATGAGGAGGAACGTTCCTTCAGCTAGTAGTAGAGAGGGATGACAATGGAAAGGTAGAAAAGAGGCTTATTTATCTGTGTTTTGCTGTGCAATCGAATTCCTTAAGCAATAATAGGCTTTTAAACACTTGATTTGATTCTAAACAAAATAAAACGAGGCAAGAAATTCCCAGAATAGATGAGCAACAATTTGCGGAAACTGTAGAACATAACAGGGAGCATTGAATGGAAAAGATGGGAAGTAATTATAATGGAACGATTAACGCTAGCAAGCAGCTTTTTGCGTACTTTTAAAAACTTTTCCCTCTCGCTTGCCAACACACTTGTCTTAGAATCATTAGGCCTTGGTTAGTCGCGAGCCTTCGCCTTCCAAGCCAATTAACTCGAGAGCGACCAATTTAAGTTAATCTCGTTTCACTCTTATCTTCAATTCTATCTGCTTCGCTTTCATCCTCGGCACGGATGGATTCGATTTCCGAATCCGACAGTCCGCACGGGGGTCTAACGTTTACTTACCCGAAATTTGCCCTTCTTGCGCTGCTTCTGTCCGGCCGGTGGAGCGCTCGCGTCCACGAGGGAACCGGCGGATCCGGTCGCAACGGTAGCCATCGGACCGGATCCGGAGCGGTTCGTTTTGCACGGAAGAACAAGAGTCGCACTATCTACCGGGCGTACGGTAACGCAATCGACCACAGGCTACAGCTGAAGCCCCCTAATGGAAGCTTTCAATTACGCTACTTTGCGGTGAGATGATGCGATGAGCGGAGCATGATCTTTTGCTGATACTGGCGATGGAATGAACGATGGAAGAATGGTTGCTTCATATTTGCCTCCGTTTCGAATTAGAAAATAAAAACCATATAGCTCTACACTAGTGTGAAATGTTGACTTGAGTGGCGGTAATCTGAAAATAAAACACACAAAAGACAAAGTATGGCGTGAGTTATGAGCGCGGTAAGTTTTACTCATGTGGAATGTAACATGGCACATTGGAGCATGCTCGTTGCTATGTGGAAAAAAACACATCTACACTCTCGAAAAGCTCTAAATAACCAAGCTTGATTTTGGTTTTGCTTTTTGCCAATATGCAAATTCAATATAAAACCATTTATTAGTTTGCGCATCGTCACGCATTGATTAATGGATAAGTGCAACGCTGATCGAAATGTGACGAATGGAAAGAAAACTACCATTACCCTAGTGCTCGTAATGCTTTCTTCGTAATGTCACAGCTCTGGTGACAAAATGATTTATGACCTACCAAGAATGGTTCCCAACAAGGCAGTAAGATCCCAAAAGCAGGGATGAAAACAAGGGCAAACGGTTGTTGAGCTGTTTAATCGTATCGCACACAGCAGCACATGGTGCAGTTTATCAATCACACTATGCCAGTGATGTGAGATTGATAAGTTGACGTTTGATTTGGAATTAAGTGCCGACAAAACCAAAATGGTACCGATGTCGATGAATGAAGAAGGTTCATGCAATGAAGGATTTACATGTTCAAGCGTAGGTTTTGTTAACTTTAACATTCTTATACTAGTAATGGTGTAAAATAGTGTTGCTGGAATGTTTGTTCGATAACATCTGTTGTTTACAAATTGATAAAAAGATAAAAATTTATATTTTATTTGTTCAGTTTAAATGTTCAGTTTTATTTTAATTTAAATCCTGTCACTTCTTAAAACGACATCCATGTTGGGCACGATTTGATTCAGTGAGGAAAAATTAAAATAAATGAGACAGGTTTTAGTAATTTATCATTGCAGCAGAATAAAAAAATATCAAAACGGAAAATTATCGGTTTTGCTTAACGAAAATTGATTAAATTTTTTGGAAGGGTTTGATTATTGGTGGAGTACCCAAAAATGAACCGCAGGCTCTTAAACAATTTGGAAATTTTAAGGATGCAGCCTCCGCTAATAGCTTGAAAATAGTTGTCAAAGTGATGGAAGTACTTCAAACCTTTACCAAGATTTTCGAATACCGAAAATTGCCTCACGCTTCGTTCGATTGAAATTGCAGATTTGGTTTGCTTTGACGGCATACAAACATCGGCTTCAATCGTTTTCAAAAGCTGTTCAAACAATGCTACTCTTCAACCAGCAGTTTGCTGGAAACTCTTCAGGAAACTATTCTTCTGCGGGATTCAATTCTTGGTATCAAACTTGGTACTTGAAGGTGATTGGATCGTCTTGCAGCAGAGACACTATGGATGGATTGCATTCTGTAGCAAATGGACGAAGTGCAGAAACAGCGTGGGAAGTACCGTCGACAAAGGTTCTTGGATAGGATTTGAGCAATTGTATCATCTTGGATGACTGGAATCTACCACCAAGTGCGTGTATTTTAGGTTTTGGATAGAAAACTGATTCGCACGTGATTTAATTAGTTGTCGTTATACGATACCGTTGCAAGCACCAAGTTCCAGACTTACGATGGAGATAGTGATGTATGTTCGTTACATTGTGCTTTGTTTCACGGCTTAAAGCTTTTCGGAAAATGTTTCTTTAGCATTCTTTGCATAAAATGTGTTAATCGTCGTTGCTACATATTTGCTTAAGTATATCCAGAAAACTCAAGCAATTGAATGAATATATTGGAACTATTTATGCACGACCGACTGCTCTCTGAAGAGAACCCAAATGTTGATCCGACCAAACGCTACAAAAGTGATAAATATCGCTTTAAAGCCTGCCAGTAACATTCTGTTGTAGCCCAACAGCAACATTGAGCGATAATCGTCGTGTCTCTGTTACAGCGAACGATTTATCTACTAATCCCTTAGGCTTCCAAAAAGCTAGCCAGCGAGTCGTTGCATCCAAGATAAAATACGGCAACAGTACACGTGATTCAGCAGTGTCAACGTCAAGCGCGAGAACAAAAAAAAAATCAAATATCAAACTGAAAAAGCAACAGCTAATAAATTGCTTCATTCTTCAACCTAGTTCCCAAGCAAATCGTATTACAGATCCACTGCTGTGAAACTTCAACTCCATTCTACCTACTGCAGACTTTGAAGAAGTAAATGCCCCCATGCAATACGTCATGAGCTTTCTATAGAGCGTATCTGTTCTTTGTAGTACTTATAACATTCGGCTTGTTTCATAAGCAATGGTACGATTCTCTTTTGCTGAGTTTTTTCGTATCATTTACAGCTTCTGCGAAACCGGCTTGTGAATCTTCTGAGAATCGTTGTTCGTTGAATGGTAGCACCCAGTAGGATGAATCTATTTCGTACGATGGATGGGTAGACATTTCCTGTTCCTTATTATCCGGTATACTCTGCATAGGAATGAATGGGTCTGGTCAGTTTGTTCAAATATTTGATGCAACAAAAAAAAAGTACATTCTACGCACAATGAGAACAATTTATCTTGAGTGCGTTGTTTTATTACGTTGATACGAAAGATACGATAAATACGAAGAATGATGAAATAAAGCAACGAGGGTAAAGCACCAAGAAAAAAGAGCTGCATAAATCGATTCAACACAATAGAGATGTTTGAATCTTGTGAAATAATTTTCCACCAATCCGTTTCCAACATCGGAGTCAAGGGTCTAAGAGAAAATATTTTTCACCCAAAATGCTTTACTACCACCATTTTGGTCTGTCGCTTCTTTTGGTTGCTCTCTGTAACGATTGCAACAAATTTATATCCCATCTGTGCGAGTTGGTCCAATTTTCAGGAAGGAAACGACTGTGCCACTTAGATACAAATCATCATCATTAAATAAGAACATAATTTTGCAATCAGGCCACTTCGTTCGGGGAGAGAAAGTTTTGATTCAGCAAAAGGTTGAACGGGGGAACATAAATCCGGAAATCAATAGCAACAGGAAAAGGGACTCGAAGATCCAGCCGATCTACCCGACGATTTTTCATTTAGTAAGGTTTAATCAAAAGGAAAAAGGAATGTGCTCCCAATTACAATATTCCAAGGCTAAAAGAAGTTGAGCTACTTGAGTACTAAATATAGTGCTGTAAATAATCCTTAACAAGATTTGCACATGTGGCTCAACAAGATCTTTAGACAATTTCAGAGCTAGAAATTAACAACTTTGGGGCATGAAAAAAATTTAAATTGCAAATTAAATTTCCTTCAATCAAAATTGATCATCTTGACAATCATTTACTCATGATTGTACTAGAAAATATTTTATTTAAAACTCAATTCCCCCCGTTTCGACACATTATCGATAAAAGCATGTCCCTAGCGTACATCAAATACCCCAAAGCACTACTAAAATGCGGTAAAGTTCGCTTGTTTAAATAGCACAAAGTTTTAAACTTGTACAAGATACTCCCAGAAGAATAAATGGTTCGTAAACTTGTGCGTTCAATGCAATGATTTTCCTTTACACGAATAACGATAAGTAAAATTGTTCATAAATTGAATGTTCGCAGCGAAGCCACACGTTCCGAATGGAGCGAAAAGTTCAAATTACTCCTTAAACTTTTCCCCCAAAAACCATGCCAACCTCCGAGAGTGCTGGCCATTGGAAAGCGTTGGTGCGATGGCGAAAAACCAATACGCCCTTCGCCGCGACCACAACATCGCCATCAAGCCGAAGACTAAAATAAAGCAATCGTTTTCCTGGCGGGAGAAACTATGTGCTTTCCTATTTCCCCTTCCTTTTCTCCCTTAAAATTTCCACCATTTTTGACATTCTTGTAGCTAAGGTTCTTAAGACAGAAAGAAAAGCTAAAACAAGAACAAATAACCCATGGTAGGGCGTATCCTGACATGGGTAAGCGTCCGTTGGACATTCCCGGCCAGCCAAAGTATGCGTGTGTGTTTGTTATCGGGATGGTGGTACGGTTTGGAACGTGTGTCACCGATGTCCCCGAGGGCGAAGTGGGAAAATAATGGCTCGTCATGGAAAGAATTGGACTAACCGCAAGCTTGCGCATAAAAAAGCGATAAAAGATGAAAACATCCGCAACACCAACTCCGGCTTCCCGGCGTTCGCTTCTGCTTTCAGAGACAAAACGCAAAGACACGCATTCACACGTACGGTTCTTAAAATATGTTCCCTTCAAAAACTTGCACAGAGAAAGAGACGGCACCTAGCCCCAACACCCCGGTGGACTGTTCTCGCTTTAAGGCGATGGTGTTTGCTTTTTGGGGCGATGTTTTCAGGCCCTAGACAAAAGGTGTGTGATTTTAGTTGCCAGAGAATCCTTGATCTGTGTGTGAGTGTTTGTGTGAATACTTGTGTACATGGCACTCAAAAAGCATCGGGAGAACTTGGCTCGCCTCTATCAACCTCCCATACGTTTACTTATAAGTGTGTCGATCGCTTCAACATGGTGAAGATGGCTTAGGTTCTTCATCGTTTGATTTTTTCCTTGTTCGATTGTTCGTTCCATTATTCGCTTGTATTATGTAGTTGTACAGAGCAAAGGTACCGCTAACTGGAAATATCATGGTATAAACAATAATGTGTTTTATTCAACTCGTAAAGAGATTTTAATCATATTCGAGACTTCAAATTGAGACGTAAAAATATAAATGATTATTGGGAATTCTGTGTTGTTTTTAAATATTATACTTTATATTATTATTTGGTGAATGATTTAATTTTTTTCGAATGTTTTTTTCTTTAATATTTAGAAGATAATTGTTCAACAAAATTATACCGCAAGCCATCATAATTAAAAGAAAGTGTAAACTACAGGTAAACCAATCAGCAACTTCACGATACTTGCCACAAATTTTTGCTCAACTTCATAAAAATATTGTTCCATGTTTATTGCGTAGCATTATGAACCATACATGGCTTTGAGCAAAATTTCAACATTCCTTACCGGCAGGAATCTGAGGCCGAAATAATAATAAACCATTTAAAATGCTGTCACCACTCGGGGAGCAAATATTTACTATTTTTTATTACGGGCTGCATGTCGGTGTGCGATGTGTATCTCTGTATTGGTAACGCCAACCAAAGTTTCCATGATTTACCATGATAAAGAGCTTGCCTGGTATGTGTAAGCCAGGTCGGTTTTGTCGTACATTTCCGCAGGCTTACCGTTTTTCCATACTCGAACAGGTCGCCTTCACTTTGCATTCTCCCATCGTTGGTTTTCCTTGCCCTGTCTTGATAGTCATGCTCGGATAAGGGAAGCTGTTTAATGGTATTGTTTTAGCAGAACTTTTCAACCAACCGACCAGGAATGTCGGCATAGCAGAAAACAACACAACGGTACATAGACTGCGAATTAGGGGTAAACAGAGAGTGAGAGAGTGAGAAAAAAAGCCGAGAAAAGCTCACATAAAACTAGAATCTGTTTCCACCATTTACCACTAAATCAGGCTCCCTTCGGTTAGGTGGAAAGCGAAAGGGACCGGCCACAGCTCCGGGTGTGTTGGGAATGTTTCGAAACCCGGGTTGATGGGAGAAAAACTATTTCCAGCCCATGCACGAAGGGACAACAGCAGCAACGTGTGTAATGAGAAATTGATTCAGTGCTTTCCGCATGTGATGGATTTTCCCGCTAGTCGTTGTATCACGTGTACAAGCTATGAAGGTGTACAAATAGACCATATAGACCGGGCAGCAAATTGCAGGTGGGAAGGCTCTGGGCGGAACCAAATAGCGTTTGGCAAGAAGATTTCTATCGATTTTATGCACCAAAGCGGTGGCCAACGGTGAGGGATGATGGACGGGGTACGTAAGCTTTGTTCGAAAATGTGGCCAACGAACGAACGAAAGCACCCTGGAGCAAGCGGTAAAAACAATTTGCAATACTTTATTGGATTTTCTACGTGCGGTTTTTTTATTGGAAATAGTATTTTACTATTTTTAACTTCAAATGTTAGCCAAATATTTGTAGCTTGCAAGAATTTGTTGGCAATATTCGAAATGGACTTCAAGTTGTGGACAAAAATCAGATGTAGAAGAGTATGCTGATCCTGTTCAGTTTCGGTTTTTCCTTGCGAAAAAAAGGCTACAACTCTTCAACAGTGGGAAGTTTTTATCTCCACTCAATTGCGTGGGTTGCACCTTACCGTTCCATACAAAATAGCATGTCTGCTAATAATTAGCAGCATGGCGAATTAGCAATTCATTCAATTACTAGCAAGGGAGCCTTAAGCACTGAAACGGAGTTTATCGGTGTGCTGAAATACGGTGGGTTCAGTTTCTTGCCGTTGATTATTCAAGAGGAAAATTGATCTATCACAGGTTTCGCTGGTTATCGGTTTTATTATTTCAAGCATTTCAGTAAACAGCGTTTCTAAGCTACATTAGTAAATAATAAAATGTATTAGTAAATATTGAAGAATGTTAATAAATATTGGTCTTCAATCTTTATGACAAACCACGGTGAGCAACTAGACACAAAATTACTTAGAAAAGCTTAGACAAATTATTCTATTTGTTTGGAACGACCACGGTGAACAACTAGTTCTTAGGCATAAAATTACTTAGAAAAGCTTAGACAAATTATTCTGTTCGTTTGGAACATCTGCAGGCGTCATATATCTTTTTTGATACGTACAACAACATTGAAGCCTTTGCCTCTTCCCGGCAGTACCATCGATCAAACGGCTGTTGATGATGGACGATTTATTTCGGCTTAGCATCCCCCCAGGCATAAGAACATTTATTGACGTGACGAAAACGAATAGCAATCTGCCTCTAGATACGAAAAACATACACCTGTGTGTAAATATGATCATCAGGTGCACACATCCATGCTATATTGGAACACAGTCCTGGGTGCAAACACGGTACAAAATGAAGCGTGTTACATGCACGCATATCATACCCTATGCCCTATGTTCAATTTGAACACGTTAACAAGTTGCGATAATAGAAATCACCTCCAGCGTACCGGGATCTGGCTGCAGCGGTGAGCATATTGCTTCACGTTGCAAGTTGTAAAGCTGCTTCTTATGCAATCAACCCTTCCATAGTCGTCGTTGGTCTGCACCGTGGAGCAAATTTAATAGAACCAACCAACACCGAGTCGACACAGCCTACCCTGGGAATCCGGGAATGATGCAGCTGCTGTTCCCTGCTGTTGCTGTCACGCTGCTGCGAAATTGTCTTGCAGTTGATTTGGTTTCCTCGCCAAATGCTGCAAAAGATGGTTCTCTTGACGTTTGCCCGAGAGTATAAGACCATCAACTTAGCGAGGCTTTCCCGAGGCGCAGCATCTTGCTGCCAACGTCAAGCTGAAGCATGTCTTGTGACGTTTTATTGAATTAAATGTAAAGATGTTAGTGCAAGAATGCACCTTCTGGATTCTAATAAAATAAGATTTCTACAGTATTAAAAAATTCCAATTAAATTGTTAAAGAACCAATTTTGGCGAGTTTAAATTTGCCCTACAGTCATCTTGGAATCTTATTCTAACAAGCAAAATTGAATTATAGCAAGCTCTAGAAAAGACTGCTCATACTCATTCATCCGATTCCAGCATAATAGAGCCGCGATGTTCTTTTGGGTGGTAAAAATAGTTTTCGTTCCGGGCAGGAATGCAGACACGACAGCACGTCGAACGAAGCAAAAAATAAATGGCACCTACCCCACCCTACCGATAGAGGATGGAATTGGCTTCTTGTGTGGTTTTGTTCGACGAGAGGCCGACATTTTGCGCATCATCGGGCACGGTTTGCTCATGAATAAATTACCCGCAACGAAGCCGACCAGTCGTAACACCAAAGCGAGTGCGAAACAAAGGCTCCCGCTTTGGGAGCCTGTAGGGCCATCGTTCGGGGAAACCGCACGTGGACGCGACGTAATCAGTCATCTTTTGTGCATCTTGGGCGACTTCTTGCCAAGTGTCGGTGTGTCCATCTAGTACCGCATTGACCCATCGATAAAATCTCATTAAAGGCTCGTGCACTTAGCGGAACGTTCTTCATCGGCGTGGCGTCCTTACGCTCGTGCCGCATCAATCGGTCCGGGTTGGGTGATTATTGTCATTTGCAGGCCAATTAGCTGGTTGGGGAAATTATTGACATTGGTTATTCAATTACTATTCCGTGTGATTGGATTTTCTTTTTCTTACTGTACGTTCGAGAAGGCTAATTAAGAGATGGAGATGGAGATGGAGCCGGAACGATACGGACCGATTTACATTTCAAACGAAGGGAGGTCGGGTGGATCTCGCTAATAAATTATTATTAACCCATTTCTGACGCTTTCATCCTCATGGATATTTTAGCACCTTGAAAACATTGTTTCAATGTCCAATAATTTTGTGAACAGCGTTCATTGTTAGTGATTGATACGTAGCTGTATGCCAATTTTTTAAGGTGCTTTTACAAGAATATATGACTTGATATTGGATCGAAAAAGGTAATGTAATCTCGAGAAATATAGAGAAAAGCAGTACAATTATCCACTTGTTAACTCATTTAATTATTTATAAAATGCCTTTAGCAGCTTCTAACACCAAATTAATGACTGACACAGGGTTGTTTTGGTCGTCCAGTGTCATTATAATGGCATGATCGCCCAGGATTTTGGTTCGCTAAGAGAATTAGGTAAACACAATATTCCATTAACTATCCACTGACAAAAAGACTTTATCCGTAACTTCATTTAAATTTCTTCACCTTGATTCGTTCTACAACGTTGCTTGTCAAGTGATGGAATATCTATAACATGAATTTCCTTTATGATAATAATCAATTAATTCGATATGTAACCAGGACGAGTTTTGTTGACTCGTGCATTCCACAAGTTCCTTTATACAACATTTCCAAGAAGTTTTTTCCAAACATTCGACATTAAAAATCTTCACATAGCTACTCCCATTAAATTTTCAAAGATATCCTTCCGCACATTGAAGATCAAAAATGTTCCCAGGACAACTGGTTTTATCGCAACTATGGAGTCTTCAAGAATGCACACATTAAACAGTATCGAAGATGACATAGAAGAAAACATCATCTGCTGATTGCACACAAACGGCAACACATCGAAAACAAATCCATAAGCAAAACGATTCATTGTATTCATGATTTTTTTATGTAAGATAAAACGAATGAATTCCTGTCTTCTATTATAAGTTCCCGCATTCAAGCGGCTATCTTATGTTCAAATAGGTGTTTTAAAAAGATAGGAGTTGAACGACTTAAAACACAAAACACCTCCAACATTTCTAGATCAAATGCAGTGCATTTTTAATTAACCATCCATCATGTGTAGGCGATAAGCTACTACCCATTGGTGAGCAAAACATGTTTTTTTTTTTCTACATTATTTCGCCTCCAACATTTAATTTAATGTAACAAAATTTGCTGATTGACGTCAAAAAAAACCTCCCTATTCAGCAAGGTGCGACATTCAACCACCAGTAATCGTTCAAAAATCAAGTGATGGAATTAGTGTCCACCCGACCGACATCGTCACCCACGTTCGATGGAGCAGAGCATCTGTCAAACCTGCCGGCATTCCATTATTTTCACCGAAAACTCTTTCACCATTCCACCCCAGACAGGCAGGCGTCAGTTGCCCCCGAGCGAAGCGAAGCATTTTATCTTCGGCCCGAGACTGCGAACTCTGTAAACTCAAACCACAAACATGAGCTGACACTGCTTATGATTCTCTAATGATGCGCAAAATTGTACATCTTCAGCAAAATATGGCCATTGTTGGTACACAAACACACGCGCGGCACACTTCACGGGGATGAGCAGACCGAACCGTATCCACTAGCTCTCTGCATCCCCTGGACCTCGATGGCGGTTCGCTCCAGTTTCGGCATTGACATAACTTTGACAACTTCTGCCACCGTTTCGTGGGGGAGCTTGCTGCTATCCAGTTTCGCCAACAATCGGTGTAGGGCGCGGTCGATCAAACGCAGAGGTGGCATATTTCACAACACTGATCGACGGCATTCGGTTGTAGACTGGTAGCCTTCCTGGAAATTAAGCATTCATGTACAGCATGGCGCTGTGTCGCTTCACAAAACTAGTGCCTTGCAAAAAGCGATGAATTTTGCAAAACCCTAATACATCATTCCGGAGAAAAGTTTCTCTCGGAACAGGATTTACTACTCGATTTCTTTTTAGCCCTCCATTCCTATCCAGATAAACGAGATGCTGGCGGAACGAGATGGAAGCTAGCTGGGGTTGGAAAAAGTTGAGAAACTATCTGTGCAAATCACACAACGATTTCGTGCATGCAAACGATGGTTTTGATTAAGCTCCCAGTAATTGTTTCGCAGCAGAAGCCCATCCCAATTTTGACATATTAGAGTAAAAAGTCACTGGTTTGCTGGAACGAATACATATGCGACCGCTTGTGAACATGCGAAACAATTTAGCGCAATTGTACGTAAAAGTGGACCCATGTGCCGGATGTGTAACTGTTGTTTGCAGAACCACCGTACAATACGCTTCGACCAAGGGCTATATCTGCGGTGGAAAACTTTTAACCCAAACCACCGGGTCGGTGGGGCGGAGGTAGATTGCTTCGGGCCAAAACAACTAAATCAATTGCTAAACGATACGGTCAATCGCAATGGTCACGGGGCCACCGGGCTTTGTGCCACAGCTCGGGAAGGTTCGAGGAAGCATTTCTACAAGCGCAGCTATCAATGGCAGATGGTTGTGTAGAATAATTGTTTTATGGACCATTCCATGCCGGAACGAGGCGTCTAACGATCGAGTGAACGGGTGTAATACAAAGCTGTTACTGCTGCTGGTGCTGCTGCAGACGGTGCCAGGTTGGGTAAGGCAATTGAATTTGAAATGAATCTTCCGATAATGCCTTACTGATTGCTGTTCCCTTTGGGTGAAGGAATACAAGTAAATAATTACGGCCTGAGGTTGCATGCGACCGATAGATTGATAGCATTGTTGGGGTGGGACAGCAAGAACTTGTGCAAAGTCCGAACTACTTAAAGTATTTTAAACTGCCTTTTGGACATGTGACATCATGTGTTTCAACTCTGTAATTGATAGATTTTTCAGATAAAAAGATGAATTAAGTTAAACTCTAAGTTGTTGCTGTGTATGTGGTGGGATCAACTAGGGGCACTGTCTATTATGAGCTCCTAAAGCCATCGTGGACAGAAAGGCGATTTTCTGAGATTGACATTGATTACCTTACAACTAATGATTTCATCAT
Organism: Anopheles marshallii; assembly: GCF_943734725.1. Taxonomy (NCBI): domain Eukaryota; kingdom Metazoa; phylum Arthropoda; class Insecta; order Diptera; family Culicidae; genus Anopheles; species Anopheles marshallii. The sequence goes on from NC_071327.1 coordinate 54,822,951, forward strand.
TAAGATCATGATGCATGGTTTGGATCACTAAAACTTAATTTTTAATAGCTCTATGGGGAGATTTACCGTCAGCGTGTCCGAAAAATATATTTCACTACACTTGTTGACGCCTAAGTCTTCAAAATTATCTGGTGAGAATCGCTGATCGAGATACCGACAAAACAACAATATTACGGCCTGATGAGTTGATGTATCGTTATGCCCACATGGTCAACGCCTTATGTTCAAACTCGTTTTTTGTCATAACAACGTTTCGCAAATCGGTACCCGGTACATAATTTCTCGGTGACCGATTGACTCAATATTTTCATAAAAAAATGTTTGCACAGTTTTTTAGTACTTGTCGTAGGATTGAATTATTTTAAATTGATGACTTTTTGTTTTAAAGGCCAAAATAGAGACATCGTGTTGGTCGAAAATTGCATTTGCATCTTTAATTGTCTGCCATTTTGACTTAAATAGCAGCATTCCCAAGAAAACTATGCAAACACGTCAATTGAAGAGCTTTAAAAAAATCATTTGTTTAGGTAGTCTTGAGCATGAGAATGCTTACATAGCAATAATACCTTTTCTATATAACAGGAACTTTTCTTTTGAACAAATTTAGAATATACCCTTTTTTGAGGTCCTGAGTGTATATCCTTTTCAAAAGTTCTAGAAAAAAAACCATAACTTTAAGCATAATTGAATTGCCTCAAAATTTACCACGGGATATTTATGGATAAATTCTGAAAGTTTCCAAAAAAAATGCTCCACTGCTCTCCCAATCATCCATTCACCACATTAACCGTAACAGACATTTCATTACATTGATTAAATAATTCCATCACAACCGTATACGTTGCCGTTGCATTCCTTCCCCTCGCGTACCGCAAACCAAGAGGTAATATTTTAAATTTTGATCCTTGAATTATTCATATTTTCCTCCAAAACCCCGGTTGAAGGATAGCGTCGGTAAACGCCGAAGGAAAATATAATACGAGTGCCCAACAACTCACTTGCAGCGCAATGGAGGCTTTCGTTCCGGGAGGTTTCTTTGCCAAGGCATGAGAACATTGAAAAAAGATCTTGAGCGGGGTCAATAAGCTTCATTCAACAGCGGTCCATCATAATCCGGACATCTTTTCGCAAAACCCTTCGGACTGAACAGTCAAGCCCCATCGTTGCAGGATCGTGATCCGGCAGCAAATCCATCGCTGGTCGGTACTTATCATTCGGGAATGCTTCAAGCAAGTACCTGAAGATTCCTCGAAGAAGGTATTATCTTGATAACGCTAATATTGACAAACAGAAAAATTAAATGGATTGGACGAAAATGGGTGGAGTTAATGCACAAAATGGGAGCTACTGTTCTTTTTGTGATACTCCGCTGTTCATGGAGAAAGTGGACTGGGAGACTTTAAATAGCTCGTGAAACAATTAGACGCGCTCTATTCAATTGATTTATATAGCAATGTTTTCAAACCGTTTCCAACCAATTTCACCGTTCCATTCGAGGGTCGGAGACATCCAATTGAGCCTTGGCAAGAAATGGCGAACGTGACCGAGTTACGTAGGGCAAACGAGATGACATTTCTTTTTAACCTCTTTCACGACAAAAGAGCCAGCGTAACCTTTATAATGTTTATCTACATGATCCACGCCTACTCACCGACCAAGAAAAGGTCAACGTTGGAAAAAATGCGATCGGAACGTTCGTGCACAATTCATTAAAGGGAACCTACTGATGTGAGAGACATTAAATCGACGCACAACCGATGAAAGCAAAGCGAGTAGAGTATTATTTTGCAGTACGGTAATTGTTGGGTAATTCCGTTGCGTATAAAATCCTATTAAAACTAATTAAGATTATGTAAATATAATCTTATCTGTTTCGTTTGTTCTATTGACACGAAGCTTGGACATGGTGCAGGAGGATAAAGCCGTCCCAAAGCTAACGTAACCGTTGACCGGAAGTTATTGGCCCTTCGCACACCATCGAACCCCGGTGCTGGAACGGTCAAACGATGGCAGCAGCACTGTATTTACTGGCAGCCCGTAGCACCAACGGCCAATTTTATTGCTTTCCTTCGTGGTAAAAATGAAAAATCACCCTCACAACGACATGATGACAGGCCAATCGTACTGCCGGTCAGGCCGGTCACTGTCTCGTACTGTCCCAGTGCCCGGCAGAGACAAGCAAACATTATTCCCCGAATGCTGCAGCGCAAAAGAGGTCTGTTTGTTTGGCCAGTGTCCTGCCCGAAAGATAAATAAAGCTGGGCCATGTTTGCAATGGCGAAAATATCCATGCCGCATTTCACGATCCACGGCCTACAGACGTAAGCTGGGCGGGGAAAATGGAGGCGATGTCTACAGTGGGATGGGAGGCTTTATTTTCCGTATTAATTTTTCCTGCTGAAAATGGAAAAATATTTAAATTCCTTAAATTGTTTAGCTAACGTTAAGCTTATTGGAAAATCCTGCACAGGTACGATGAGGTACGCGTGCAATATTTGTTCTCTGTTTGAACTGTTTATTAAAGTACATACAAAGCCCGGATAAGCAGTAGTAAGCGATGTATTGAAACACGGGTACTGAATAGTCCGCATTCTTCGAAAGCTCAGTAAATGAGGGGTGAACAGTAGGTTCAAACAGAGGACGAAAACGATGCGTCCGGATGAGAAGAAATTCTCCCATGCTCGGTTACGTTATGCTCGATTGAACGTTCATGATTTACCATCATGTGCAAAAGCAATGGCTCAGCTCTTTACCAATAGCGATGAAAAGCGGTTACGAAAACAATTTTCAAACGAAACGATCTCGGCGTAGGATAATAACAAAGCAAACTTTAAGATGCTCGAAAAAGTACTCCACCACCATTCGGTTCGTTTGCGACGGTTGCGGATGTATGCGTGGCGTTGGTTGGGGAGCGAAAGTTTGACTTCCACTTCCACATCCCTTTGCCGCAGCTGTCGTCTGGCCAGGGCATCACACCACATTTCTATCTGCTGTTGGTGTGGATTGTGGGTAACGCTATTCAATGAACGGTGAAGCTATTAAGCTTAAATATTTTCCCAATGAATAACAAACGCCGGCGTTTCGGCGTTTGCAACGTGCGTCTCCATCGGTTTTGGATCGATCGAGAGAAGGAAAAATAACTGGAAACTGGGCGACGGTGGGGTGGGGTCACTTCGATGCTGTAAACTTTTAATGACAGTTCAGTTTTAATAGCGTACCATCCCCGTACCGTCCGGTACCAACTTTCTGGAGCAACCGTGCTTCGGCAATGCCTTGTGGGAATATTCTGTCGCGCAAAGTTAGAGAGAGAGAGAGAGCAATTGGAGAGGACGAGAGCAGCATAAAATCTGCGCGAACCTTCGTTGAAGAAGCATTCCCTTCCCTTCCGTGCACTATCGTCTGCCGTTATTAATATTCGATTGTTATGTGAATCAACATTATGGGAGACGAAACAAACTGACGATGGTGCTATCGGCTATTCAGGATGTTTTTTCGCCCCGTTCCCCTTTTTTGAGGTGGATTGTTTTTTATTGACATGGGCGGGACACGATGATGTACAAGTTTGTGTCTTGTGATATTGTTTACTCACAAGGCGAGTACTTTCACATTGAAGCAGTTCTGCTTGAGAACAATTTTGAAGTTTAGTTTTCATTTCCTATCTGAGCGGTAATAAAACGAGGGAAAATCACTTTGTTAATATTTTAATTAATGCTCTTTCGAATTTGGTTTTGTTTTACTTTATGAACATTTTGTAAATTTTAAATTTATTTTTACCCAATAAATTTGTCGCATTTCTATCGAAACATTCCGAAAAAATACATCTACATACTGACTTAATATTTAAATGTATTTTTGTTTGTTTGTGACACCACAGTTTGGAGATTGTCCGTAGTTTTGTAAAAGAAATAGGCATTATCAATACATTTTTAGAGAAGGATCTTCCGATCAATGAAGACATTCCCGTAGGCGTTGTGTTGGGATGTCTTCAAGAGATGCTGACATTTGGTGACGCTTGACATTTATTTGTACTCATTTGAGTTACAGCGCTTCCCCTTTAGTGCTCTTTTCAACCACGCAGACAAAACCAAAGTCAGGAGAAGACAACCACGGGCCATGTGGTCTACAGGGCAGGTAGTCCGTTACGAGGAATGTGGTGTACTGGGCGCCTCCATTGCGCCGTGTGGCTAACTTAATACAAAGCATCGTAGAAAGTCCTCTATTATTGAGACCTCTAATTTAAGAGCTCCGAGAGCATACCGAAATATACAGTCGTAAGTGATAAAAATGAGACACTTTTCTTTTGTGTTATGTACCTCTTATACCTCTGAAACAAGAACGTCAAAACTCAAGAAACCTTCTGAAAAAGAAATTCGCAGAAAGATGCTCAAACGTATTTTTGGTCCGATATGCATGGAAGATTCATCGAAAAGTCACGATAATTACATAATTCACAAAAATTGATAAAATCACGCTTCGAATCGCCAGGTTATGATTTTCTGGTTATGTCAATAGAATGACACCAGACGACCCGGTGTGTAAAGTATTTTTAGGTCGTCTTAGTAGCCATATGAACCGTGACACACCCAAAATGAGATGAAGGGATGCTTACGCTAGAAATGTTTTGATAATTGATTTATTGATAATGTCGTTCAACCCTGAGCAGCTCAGTGGACTTCCTCAATTATAATAAATCATTTCAATTATCAATAAACAATTAATTTTATGATGTTTTATGATTTTATGATGGCTGCTTAAGGCAGACCAACAATATTAAATTATAAAGCATTAATACTTGCCCGTTATGCAACGCATCATAACTATGTAACAACACAATCTTTCAGTTCCACCACAAATCACTGCACACCTAAAAAATCAAACATCTAAACAAGAGCGGCAAAGTTGAATATAACCCAATGCATTTAACAAAGCAGCTGTGTACCGGTCATATTGCGGCATTCTAACCAAACTCTGCGGTTTATCTGACCCATCATATGAACAGAACCAACGTACAGCCGGTCATCACCCGTCTGTACGTTCGGTTTTGCCTGTACCAATTCCGATAGCGACCAGCAGCCTTACATTTTGCTGTGACGAAACCACCAAAGCTTCCCATTGTCATTTATCTGCTGCCCAGCAAATGGGAGAAAAATAAAATCCACGAAACGGTTCAAATTAGAGATGCGAAGTTCCTGGCATAAGCATCCGAAAGTCCAACCATCCCGGGAATGCGCATAAAGCGCAAATACCAGCTGCGGCTCGCGAAATGCAGTAGAGAAACCATTTTACTGGCACAATTTTCCCGTGGGATTTTTTCGGTTGTGCTTGCGAACCGGGAACGATTGCCGACGGTTTCTGCTGTCTGCTAATGAAGCTGTAAGCACACTGTAGTTACATTCACTGAAATGGCTCAATGGCTTTAGCGCAGGGACTAGGAAGGTGGGTCATGTTGGCAGGTTTAAGCCTGTTTTAAGCTGCTTTGTTGCCTAAACAAATGAGACCCACGGAGTGTGAATGGGTGTACTTGTTTGTACGTAACAGATTTGTTGCTTTAAAAATTGTAACTGTTTGCTATATCTGCATGCTTAGGTAAACTTTACGCTAACTAAAGTTTACCCTTTTAGTATTGAAATATTTCGAAAAGCGGCTTGCCAGTATCGCAACAGAATGTCCCCAGTAACAAAATGAATGCATGGTTGGGTAAATTGAAAAGATTTTTTGTGCGTCCATGTTGTGCCGTAACTGGAAAATGCAACTAAATATCAAAATTCCCGCCCGAGGCACCGCACGAGAGCATAATCCAAAAGCCATCGCGTACAGACCGCAACAGTTCATTGGAGTTTGTAACGGTTGTTCAGCAATGTACTTCAATGGCGTTGTTACTGAACAGATTCGCTAGAAATATCCGCCCCACCCAACCCTGCACCGCTGGACAATTCTGGGAAGTTAACGCACAGCCTTGAACAAATGAAACGAACGGCGTAATGAACAAATCGGTTGCAGTGTCTGCCCTGCGATAGACATTCGATGCTTTGGAACTTAACATCCTGACAGCCCACTGGTGGCCCACCCAGGGCCAGCTAGGCCAGAGCGCACCGGACCTTACACGTACCGGCTGCTGGAGCCGGAAGGACTGTCGACACATCCGCTTGCAGTGCTATTGAGTTTCAGCCGCACTAGCGCCAACACTGGATGAGGATCATTCGTACGAAAGAGCCTGTCATGGATCCGTGCTGCAGTGTTTGCCTGCTGGGATGGGATGGGATGGGAATTTCCTGTGAAACCTGCACTCGGCATGGATGTGCACATCGAAGGAAGCAGACGACGACTTATGCAGTATAAACCGGCTCACGTTGCACATCCTTTGCATTACAATTGAATCCGGAATGAATTGATTGCTGGCATGCGAATGTGCTGCAACAACCGGTGCATTAACATAACTGGTAATAATCCGATTGCAATTAGAACACATGTATTTCTGCCCATTACTGGCAAGACCTGGTGAAATTCCATATTTGGCTTGAACATGTGTCGGTAAATTGTAAATTTCAAATTTAACAATAAAAAGGTGATTTAGTCAATAATTGACTGTTACAATGTTTAGAAATATTTCTGTATTGTAAAAAATTACAAATTATTGAACTTATAATTCCATTAAACTTAACTTTAAGTGGATTAAATTTGACTAAATTTTGCAAGAATAATAACCCTTCTTCAAAAAATGCCTCAACGTTCTGTCAAGAGGTCTAGCGCTAACAGTCAAGAACTTTAGCAAAGGTAAATGAAAAAGGATTCGGTTCAACTTTCCGTACCGTTGGTAATTCAATAACTCAATTTAGGCCTCTGTTCCCACCTCTCAAACAAGTTTTTCCAAAATAAAATATCTGTTGATCATATTCGAGTGCGATAGTGAATGTTTAACCAGCCAATCTCCTCCAACGATTATTGAGCATGATGGACGATATTAGAGTGGTTCTAGCGCTCACGTACTCTTTTGCGTGACATCTTCAAGATGAAGGCGTCCATTTTCGGAAGATACTTCGTGATAATCTTCCAGAACACAACTAATGTGGTAAAAAAGTGTACATCATTTATGGTGATCGTTAATTATTGATAGCCTCTTTAGGCATTTGAAGTGAGGCTTTTGTATGCTTATCTCCTTGGCGTTGGAGATATCTATACTTGACACTGCAGATCTCATCATCCATTAAGACTACGATGTTATGCTTCGCTCTACATTAGCCAGTTTGGTTTAAGTATTGGTTAACCGCGGGGATGTGGATATCCTTCATTGATACTTTGGCAGATCATTCCTCGCCAGTTGCTGAGCTTTTTCAATCATTTGAACGATTCCTCTGGCTTTACCGGAGAATTATGAAGACACTGTGCCCTAGATCTTCAACTCTGGCTTCGAAGCTTTGTTCTTATTCTAGAAGATGATGGTATGAAAAATGCTCTATTATTCATGTTTGAAGGACAACCAGGGGCTTAAAAATTACAACTTAGACGAACCTCGAGGTATGAGATGAAGACTGTAGTTCAAATAAACCATTAATCGCAATTGGCTTACTGTTTCCATTAAACACTGTTCATAATTACCAAACCAATTAATCAATTAACAAATTGTCAACAAATTTGGTCTGGCATTGAGTAATATAAATACAAAAACCAGAGCATACCTGGAGCATGCAAAATCGGTAATAAAAACCGCTGTTAATTGATTTAAATTGCCAACAACAATTTAATTACAACCTCAAGCTTCGTGGAAAATTCTAATAGCACACCAGCGCCACAAAACTGTTGCCATTTGCACTTTGCTTCGGGCAAAATTGTACAAATTTACCTGTTACTACACTCTGTAATTAGTGCGAAAGTACAACCTCTCACCGCAATTACAGTTAGCAAAAACGTGCTCCGTGTCTCACGCGAAGCTGATGTTCTTTTACTTCAAGTTTACAAACATACACACACACACACAAACGTTAAACCATTACCGACGGATTACCGAAGCAAAATGGTACGAGGATTTGAGCCATAATTTAATTCTACAAACTCCCTACTGGCTGGCACTTCCGTTCGACAACAGTGCCGACCGTAAACAAACGCTAAATCAAACACTACAAACGGAAAGCCAGCACTGCTGGGGCGGTTAGCGGTGAAATCGCTGGCCCAAGCAGCTTTACCCAGATGCAGGTTCAGCAGGGATGTGGACATGGTCGAACGAACGAAACACCAGAAAAAAAAACTGTGCCAAATAAGAAAAACGCTTCCCCGACCTGCCCAGTAAACAGAGTGCGCATGCAACACACAATCACACGACTGCTCACGTCCTGAATGTATGGCCGGTGGATGGTGGACGACCGTTTAACACCACCGTTACGTGCACGGCCCACATCCGGAACAAACCCTTCGCACGGTACTGGTTTCTCGCTTTGTGTACACCTTTCTCAGGGGTTTGGCACTCCATTCATGGCAGTGTAGCTTTTTCCCACAGGCGCACACAATGAATCATTGCTCACTTGAAAGTCTGATCTCTTTTGCGTTGGAAGGTGGGGCCGGGCGGAGGACGCGTTCGATGCGCCCGGCCAAACAGGTGCACCGTCGGAACGGACCAGGATGCTTGCGGGAAACGCGCTCAAGAGCATAAAAAGAGCATAAGAGGCGGGAATGCACAGGACACACTGTTACACCGGGTGTGCTGGAAGCGGATACCCATTAGCGGACACTAATCTTCTTGTGTTTGAGCAGTACGTGTGGAGGAGTTTAGCATCAACCAACCGGTTCGTTGCATTCTCGCGAGCTCGTGCCCATGAATTATATCACCAACATCAGGTGAACACTCCACAAGTCAACTTTTGCAATCTACGTTCCAAGTGTTACGCTCATTTTGGACCAGCATTATAATGTTAACAACCGCGCTAAGATAAACGATAAGAAAAGAGCAATAGCAATAACGAAATAAAGGTCCAAACAATGTTTCACAGTGGGTGAGTTCGAAAACGGGGCGTACCAGCCACGAAGTTGCTAGCTGCTGAAAACGGAATCCACGAGTAAATTGGATTTTCCAGCGAGTTTTTTTTTCACTTGTGCATGCAAGTCGTTTGCATTGCAGCAAACGGCAGCACGTTCCAATGGCTGGCTGGTTGGAACTGGCGCTTGTAACGACCTTCAAGTATTGCAGCTCCTTTCGCCCAAACGGTTTGGACCTTGCCAGCAGTGCAAGGCTGCAGCGTGTTCTATTCCGCCAGTACCGTACTATGAATGACCTCGAGATGGAAAATAGCAAAATTGCATCGGTACGATGGTAGCTTGTGCTGCATTTCTTGTTGCAATTCGTCCCGGGGTGTCATTGACCTAGTTTAGTTGTGTCCTACATTGTTTCCAAATGTAACGTGAATGTAACCAAAATGTAAGTGAATTCCTATCGAAAAAATTTGTCCACTTTCACCACATTTTGTTGCTTAACAGTTAGCTTAAAGCAAAAACAATGTTTACTCAATACGCATTGGGGGATGTAAAAACAACTAAAAAAGGGGGAAAAATACAAACCTTTCCACTAATCTCTTCGGGTACTGCGTTGTGTCCAGTTGTTACTAATTAGCGAATCAATCCTCTCGCGCCCATATGAACGAACGGTCTCGTACAAAAGGCTGCACTGCTTACTTGTATCCTTTCATGGTAAACACGCGCGATATATACGCACACAAACACACACTCTCGATAATGCACACACACACCACAGTTGCACGAAACGGACGTTCGCCTGCGCTCTGGGAGTCCTTCACTGGGGCCACTCTCACGTGGTACGTGCCAACCGAACGCCACACTCTTGCTTTCACTAAAAATGCGCTCTTGCTGCCAATCACGTGCTGTCAGGAGGCGATTTTTCCATCGAAACACCAGCAGAACGGTGACGGCACGCGTGACCAGTGCCTGCTGCTGCTCCACATAGCAACGTTAGCCGTGGCATACTGCGATGCAGTAAATGGATGCTGTGTTGGTTGTACGCCGATGTATGCTTTTGCTCACACGTTTGCTTCGCACAATATTTAATTGTTTATTTTTGTTTTATTTATTTGAAACTCGTTCCGACTTTAACTTTATTTCGTTGGGGAACATTATTTACAGTGGATGCTACATTGTAAACAGAGAAAAATAAAGCACACACTAAAGACACTCAGCAGGGTGTTCGAGAAAAGGGAATCCTACGAACATCCAATACACACACATACAACACCCCACCCGGGAATTGGCAAACAAAAAAAGCACTAGCGCACCAGTTTTCGCGCGCCCCAACAATCTGAGTGTGCATCGGGGCCTTGTGCCGTTTCAATCTTTCCTTCGTTGTTGGGAATGTTGCGTTTAGCGCTCACTCGAGCGTAATTATGTAATATCGACGAACACATACTACAGAGCGCACACCATATACCAGCATCTCACCTCATCACCCATCGAAAGCGCGTGAAACTACGAAACCATCCACTCATCTGCTCCACCCCAAAATGGAGCGCTCAGCTTGGTATGGAGTCGGGCATCGGGCATCGTGTCCGTTTCGTACGCGCGCACTCCCACAAAACGGCTCTCCCGGAACATCGGCAAGGATCTCTTGGCGTGAAGCATCTTCGTCTCGCAGAATCTCGAACGCTCAGCGAAACGAAATGCCAGATCGTCTGATGTCTCCGGCTGTCAGAAAAGTGCGGAAGAAGGGAAGGAGCGAGGGGGAAAGAGGGCGAGGTGCCTGTGTCTAATGACCCATCCCACTATCCCGCTGCTATAGTTCGTCCGAAAAGGGAATTCGAATGGTACAAAGTGTATGTGTGTATGTGGCACTGAAAGGAAAAGTCCTTCCCCGAGGGTGCTTTGATGTGTGCACTGTCCTCTGATTGCCGTCTCAAAGATGATGATGAGGCTATACCTCTGGGGAGCGAGGGAATCCGCATTTTGTGCGGGGTAGAAAGTTGGCAAAAAAAAGCAGACACACGGATTGTGCCTAGAATTTGGAATAGGTTTTGTTTTCTTGTTTCCGACCCGCTAAACATCCTATTTGAACAAAGTCATTTGTTCCGTTTCCAAGAAATTGGTTGCCTTTCTTAGGCGACCGAAAAGCATGTTTGGAAATAGAACAGTTCTTTTGGAAATATATTTTTATCAATTCGCATCTATTCACGATGGAAATTCTTCAATGAACTATTTATGCACACGTTCACAAACACAGCTTCCGTACCTTCCCATAAATTGACCACAAACTTCACACTTCAAAACTAAGTATCAACGGGCACCACTTCACGTTCGGGTTGTTCTATTATACATCGCTTTTTTTATTTTGGCACACATGAACAGGGTGTACTAGGGATGGCAAAAAAACCGAACACAAAAACCCAACGCAAAAAAGAAAACAATCGCACAGCTAATCCCGGTAATGGAGACGCCCTTAGGAAGACATCTAGTTGCGACAGTTGCTCACCGACTACTGGTCGGGTTGGTTCTGCTCCGACAGCTGTCGACTCGCTCTTTAACACCAATTGGCCGAAACCGATCACGAAACATGGTATTCGTGTCCTGTATGTTTTGTAGCACTCACTCTCCGACCATGTTCCGAATGTTTCCGGTTTAGAAGTTCTATGAAAAATGCTATCAGAATTCTCGCAGGAGCCACTCACAAACACGAGCTTTGTGTTGGGAGCTTTCCGTTTTCCTTTACGAAGGGAAAGGAACAATGTGACGTGTATTGGGTGGGAGTCGATAGTAGTAAGAAATTGCGCCAAAACTGTAATGTAAAGAATCAGCGTACAAGGTTTATAAAGTGGAAGGTAGGATTAAAAGCTTGGAGCTTTTAAAAAGCTCTCCCCATAGCTTGTTGTTCGGTAGGATAGGAATTCTATTTTGCAAGAGTTAACACAACAGTTAGCATAATGATATTTCAGCACATTCCTACCAAACACCATCACGACTCACCCTACGGAAACGAGTCGATACATCAGCATATTTCTACCGCACACGATCGCGCCTCACCCTACGGAAACGAGACGATACATCAGCATATTCCTACCGCACACGATCGCGCGTCACCCTACGGAAACGAGTAGATTCTTCAGCACTTGTCTCTCATCCGCTCGTCAGAAGCCAGCCTCATACAACACGACACCCAGCACCATTCAACGCAGACCCCCCACGGAAATTCACTCTTGCAACCTGACTACACGGAAGCCAACACTTCGTTCGAAGACCACACATTCTTCCCAAGCGCGATTCTCTCTTCCAAATCAGCATATAAGCATAGGGAACATAGCATAAGACGATTCATTTCACCCCTAGTTCTTGTACTAGCAGGAGTTCGGTTCTAACGATCTTAATCCATCAAAACAACGTGAGAATAGACAAAATAAAACTATAATGTTTTTTTTTTAAATCTATCCATCACGGCGTCAGTGGATAGATGTGCTTTGCAGGTGATAATATGATTTGACAAGCGCCAGGTGTCAAACAACACTGAGCTGTCAGATTGATAGGACGAGACCAGCAATGGAGGCGCCCAGTACATCATGTTCCTCGTGACGGACTATCTGGCTTGTATCCACCTCGGCGTAATTCCTCATCCTCCTTACAGCACATACTTGTCTCCGCCTAATTGATTCTGTCTCCATAGTTATAAAGAGCGTTAAATAGGAAGTACTAGGACTTGATGGAGGACATCCAAAAAAATGTCAATGTAACCCTTAAGGACAATGGACGGATTGGAAGACCCGTCTCCAAATACAGTATGTTCTGATGGCAGCAATATAAACTAATTAGAATATTTTTGAGGTTATGTTTTAATTCACTAAAACAATGATTTCGTACCGTCCTGCACTATTCGAAAAAAAAAAATCGTGTATATCTTTTTTATTGTGCAATGTTAAAGAAAATTTTATCATTTTACCCTTGTATTGCGCGAATGCTTCTTTATTTAATATCGTACACATTGACTTAAGCAGCTACAGGCTGTTTTACATGAGGTATTTTGGCGGACATATTACACGTTACGTACTACAGTAATTATCGTTCTGTTTACTAACACTGGTTCGGCTTGCTATCACCTCACCACGCATTTAAAATAATTATAAAGCCAACATCATTATTATAAGGCCATCGAGAGCTTAAAGCTTTTACAATTATACTTCTCAAGGCATTTCCGTTGCAACAAGAGCTTCCCAAACATAATCCTACGTGTGACTCCAGTCGGACATTTCTTGGCCCGTGTGTACGAGCCGCAAAACGTTCCGTTCCTTCGCTATGGCTCGTTCCGTCCCGATCGCTATGAGGACTTCCATTAGGCAGAGGACTGTGAAAGATGAAGGGCATACGGTTAATAATAGGATGATTATTTTCAAAAATGCTCATATTAAACTCCGAACGTACAAAATAATGAAGTCAACAGCGACATTACGGTAAGCAGATTGGAGGAAAGTCCTTTGGCGTAGGTGTAGTACGCGGAGTACAAAATGATTGCTGCCAGCAGTACCATCTGGATGTAGGTGAAGTATTTAAACATGGCGATCAGTGCCGGACGCCACAAGCCAGCGCCAATGATCCAGCACATTGCGAATAGGATGTTTAAGGCACACGGTATCACAAGCTCGTATATAGCTGTTCGCCCTGTAAAGGTGAAAGGTTTCACGTTATTACAAAAGATTACCAAGGGAAACTCAAGAGGCACTTACAGTCGATTAACAGCTGTTCGGCTCCCATGCTCAGTATGACCAGCACGAAGAATATGTTTATACTACCGAACAGGTAGGTAAGAATTCGGAACGCTCGATTCGTCAGCATGATTTATACGGTCGGTTGTGCGTGAAGGCACTTCTAGAATGTGAGGGAAAGAAACGATCTGTTATGAGTTTGGGTCACTCAAAAACTACCTCCAAATTGTTAATTTATTTCCTTCAGTTTAATGCCTTAATAATGCAACAAAACCAATGTATTCGAGCCAAGAGCGCTTTATTTAAACATTCGAGTTAAAAACACCAGCCTCACACTAATGAACACTTAGACCGATTACGCAACGGGCATGTACACTACGAGCCCCTCCGCTGGATTCAGCTTTTTGCGCAGCGACTCGATTGTGGTCGATACAATGACTAGCTCCACACCACAGACAACTGAAACGAGATTAATCGATCGGGAAATAATGCAAGATTTACTTTGTGTTACATTGAAAGAGCCAACAGGAAGGTACATACCGAACATAATACTGAAGTACACCTTCACCACCAGGACGGGCATTTTGACGCTTTCGAAAAACCGATGAGCGTAAACCACCATGAGTAGTGCGAATACGAGTTGAGCATAGAGAAATATTTTAAACAGCCTTATGAGAGAGATTTCCTCCTGGAAGAATGGTATGGAAAGAACGCATTGAGCTACTTTTGACATGAAGTGACCCCCTGTACTCTGGAAGATTCATTACCGTCGCAATTCCTATGACTAAAAGCACGGCCAGTACCATGTTGGCAAGACAGGGTGATATAAATACTTCGAGCAGCGCTAAAAAAAGGAGAAAACCAATGCAGATTTGGTTAATAAGATAAAAGGTTAAACGGGTATTCAAGGGTTCCTTACGTTGCTCGTCCATGTACTGCATGATCATGTACACCGTGTACGCCATCGTGAGCAGATTGGCCGAAGCCATCAGTACGCAAAGTATTTTGCACATCATTGTGAAGCGTTCCTCTACGGCTTCCTCGCTGTCCGGTCCTACAACAAGCATAAGAAATATGGGCTATTGACTTCGGGCTATTATTATAGTACCTTATTATAGGGACTACAATCACATGTAAAATTCACCCATTGGATTGACATAAAACAAAGAGTAAGTGGAAAAAAAAATCCGATAAACTGAAGAACAAAAACGACATCGTACAACAGCGCCACGACATTCACTTCATTCTGTCATGGAAACATTATTTATTGCCATGCCTATTGCGTATAGATATTTATTTATACAAATCATCTCACACACTCAGAAGATCGGCGTCAGCTGCCCGCGTCCCGTAATTCATCTCGGGCAGCACCGTCCACACCCCATCGATCCAGTTCGTCGGTCAACGACTCCGTCACGACTTCTGTCGCACTACCGGTTCCACGCTGTGCTCCACATCCACCTTAACGAAGTAGAGCAGGGCGGCGGCAAGGCAGATCAGTACGAAAATAGCACCCAGCTGTACGTAGCTAAAGATCTTAACGATCTTCACCAATCGTGGCCGGCGCTGGAAAATCAAAGGCGACAAATGTTTTATGGTCATGTTGTGCGGTGAACCGAATGCGTTATAATCGGGAAGCGTTACCACCTGTGGCGCTTCGGACGCGTTACGTACCGTTACAATGCCGACAATCAGCGCTACGACGGACGCAAAGTTGGCGAGACAGGTGCCAACGATGATCAGATTCGTGCCTGCAAGAAATAGTGTCGGAATCAATAACTATTAATACGAAAATTGCGGCTAAGAATGGGACAAACATTTCACTCACTGAGGGGCAAGTTGGCGATCGGGAACACTTTGCTGGCGAGCGTTATAAAGATGGCTATGAGCGAGATGGCCAAGCTGTACAGGAACACCTTGTGCAGTCGGTTGGTTGTCATGTTGATGGGCAACGGGTGGAGTCACAAACGGACACAAATCAATGCGAACGACTGAGGTACGCAGTACATCACCCCTTTATAACTCTGGCCGTCCCTTGCTGGTGGAGTGGAACTTCCCGAATCACATACCACGTCCAACCGGGGTACGATTGGGTGGCAACAAATGCAGTGGCTCGTGACCGAAACGGACTGTAAATGGTCTTTTTCAGAATCTTCCACCAAAGGCGCGAGCAAGCGAGCAATGTAGGGCCGAAAGCAAAACACAAACACAGGAAGGTGGCGTACGCGAACAAAACTTCAATCGTTGTTGTGTTTAATCACAACATCCGCGGGTGCGTACAGAAAGGTGGCCGTGAACAAAACACGGATCCTTTTCATTCACGCGCACCATTTGCTGCCCGGAAAATGTGTGAAAAATGAGTGATGCTCTCCGCGGTTCCGATTGCGCACGTGCGGTGAGCGAACGGTGCGTGAGTGACCGTGGGTGGGCGAGTGCTTTGTTGTTGATGGGAGAAATGTCAAACTGAAGTTAACAGTGCGTTACCAATTTTGCATCAGTAGCAAACCTTTTATTTACAATTCTTATATTAGATAAAGATTAGTAGTTACAAGTTGAAACAAGCAGGAAATGAAGCTTAAAATTTCAGTAAAAATTAGGTCACAATTCATGGTTGATGTATGCTCAAAGTGGTGAATGCCAATAAAAAAGGCCTATTGTTTTCAATTTCATTTTAAATAGAGTGAATATTACAATAAATATGTCCAGGATAGCCCCAAAAATAATATTTTATCACTTTTTCCACTTGACTGTTTGATCTGAAAGGACATTGAAAGGGAACAACTGCCCTGTTCCCTCTTCAGAAACCCTTCTTGAGGAACTTCATCATTTATTATGGTAAAAACAAAATACCATTCAAAGCATTTACAATGAAGGAACCAAGTTCATCAAACACAGGTACAGCAGCATACAAAGTTCTATGACAACTTGGTTTCGATATCAAAATCGTAGTAGTGCTGTGGTTGTGTTGTGGATTTTTAATCTTCTCCTGATGCATAGCGAACATCCAATCTATAAAAAAGTATCATTTAGGTCTAACTTAAGTCACAAAAATGTTTTTTTCGCTTTTCGAATTTCAAAGAAAATCTATTTTTTTTAAAACCGCACCATAATCCTGCCTAAAAATTTCACTCTCAATCATGATTCAACAGAATTATGCGTAAAACTGTGCATCCTTTTGTCTTGGAGTCTCAAAATGTTGATCTTTTAACCCTTGAGCAAATTAACTCTATTCTTCCTTAAAACGATTTTTTTTTCGATCGTTACGAAAATTACCAAAATCTTTTAAAATTTGGGCTGTATTACATTTCACATCATGTTAGTCTTATATTAACTTTGTTTTGTAATCATGCCACCGCAGTTTAATTTTTCGCACATCACTGTACGAATGGTGAGTTTGTTTACATGTCCTACTTAAATGGTTTTGTTGGGATTGAGAATTCGCTTTAGGGAGCAACTTTGGTTTTCATATTTTGTAAACCAAACAAATGAATTAATAAAAGAAGCTGGTTCGAAACGTAAAATATAAGCCACGTAAAAAAAATACACACACTTAAAGTAACACAATCACCGGTTCACTGGACGCACAAATACTACACACACACAAACATTATTTCTCATGGCGCAGAAGGGTGCAGAGGAATAGTTAAAAATAAACTTGCATCATCCAGCGTACACGATTTAGCACACGTTGGTTTTTTTCCGTGCTTCTATTTGTCCCGGAATATATCACACGTTTTGTAACACGATATTGGGTTTTCACACTCCCACAATCCCTCCTGCACCTGTTCTATGACAAGAACGAAACCTACATCGAACGTGGAAACTTACCAGCAAAGAATGCTACAGGTGAGCGATATAGGAACTGATGCCCTGCGAGCGGGTGCAATGTTGAACAGCCGTTTGTGTGCGTGTTGTTCTGCCAGCGGTTAGTTCCAACGCATCTTTCACGCACCCGGAACGACCGAATTGGTCAACATTTTGCCTGCAGCAAACAGTGTGAAAAACAAACGTTCTCCGCTCTACGCCAACATCACTGCGGACACGCACAGGCGGAGGCGATGATGTTATTCTTGATGCGCAACCACTCACCGAGCGTTCCGGAGCTGCGCGTGCTGCATCTGTCAAACAGCGCGCTGTTCTACGCTCGTGAGTGCCCTTGTTTGAATATGAGTGACTTTTATGCAACATTGTGCGTCAGCTGACAAACGAGAACAACGTGCGAGCTTGTTTCAAACGATTAGTTTTATTCAATAATAATAGTTTTAATAATATCATCACAAAATATTACATATTCCATGAAGGGTTGTTTTGCTCCGTCGGACCATTCATCGCCCATTCCTTCAAGTCGCGCTTTTGATAGTGTTTGTGTGGGTGTGTTTGTATATGGATGGGGGTGTGTGAAACAGTATATCCAGTATGTGCAGCCCGGGTTTACGATGTTGTAGCCATGGTTACGATCACAATCGGCCTCTAGTGTTTTACTGCTCTTAACCATCTGTTGCAATGAGCTATCTTCTCCGCCATTTTGTAAATGTAAATGCTACATTTTGTTGTTTTTGTCTCTCTTTAGTTACTTTAATGTTTTGCAAATCTGTTTCCACTAAGCAAACGGTAATGGTTTGATTTGGTTTTGTTTGTGTGTATGTTTGTTTTTTCTTCCTCTAAAGTAACGCTTTGCACGAATGTTGTTTGTTGGTTGTGTAAGTTTGTGGCTTTGTGTTTGTTTATTCATCTTTAATAATCGCTTTTTTTGCTGGGATTAAGTTACTTTACCTTTTACGGGTTGTGCATTTTGCTACTTTTTACTACTCTGTTTTTGTTTACTCGTTTTACTTTTTTGCTGTTTTTTTTAATGCAATTGATCTTTCCTCTCGTGATTAAGTTCTTACGAGTTTGTCTTCTTTTCTTTCACTACTTGGGTTTTCTGATACGGGTACAGTGGGGGTTTCTGTCTCATTCTTATCATTTCACGACTTTCGTTTTCTTTCCACCATGCATTAGCTATTGCGAAACAGCTTTCGCATTTAATTCTTTCCGCTTCTGCCATTTTCATCCCTTTTTCTTCCCCAATATATGTCTGCTTTAACAACAACATCGTTTCCATCAACATCACACATCTTTGTGGGTGTGTGTTTTAAGTTAAGCGTACAAGCGTTCTACACTGCAGGTCTAGGACATCTTTAATAACGGAGCCAATAATGTAATGGCTCTTAAAATATGTTGCAGCTGTCTTGTGTTTTGTGTAAATTATCCACCACCGGTCCAGTAGTGCACGCAAATGTATAGCTATACTTATTTAATTCCTAACATTGTACCACCTGTTGTTGTTTTGTGTATCGATCGATAACGAGCCCGCATGTGTTCATGAACCGAACGTTTTATTTCTGTCAATGAGCTTCATTTTTTTAATTACATTAGCCGATTTATGCTTATCAATAATGTCTAAGTTTACTTCTCTGTTCTTATGTTATTTTTTTTTCTCATGTCATGTGTGTTCTCATGTCTTATGCGTTTTAATCGTTAGATGATACCTTTTTACTACCCAGCGAACCACATCGAAATGTTGATTTTGAAGATAAAGCGTGACTTCAATGTGTGGTTTGTTGATGTACTGCATATTGGTGTAGTTTTAATAGCATTCACTACGTTAGCCACACATAGTTGGTGGAAGCGGAACATGCAAACACCTATGAGCTTTCGCCATTGAAATGAAATTTTCGGTTAAAATCCCACATTAAAGTAGTCTCAACTTAACACATTGCCACACTCTTATGTAAATACCACTATGCAAACAGTGAGATGAGTAGTCGTGTTCTAGGATGATGCAAGAGCTTCGATAGGATGGTTTGGTTTAGTACCATGCAAACAGCAAAACGCGTAACTAAAACCAGTAAACGCGTAACGAAACAGTACACTCTTCATCTTTACCTTGTATTGTGGTTTGTTTCGTTTCTTATTGACATTATTTCGGGTTTTTCTTTACATTTTACAATCAACACAATTCACAATTGTTTAGCTTAGCAAAGGTTCGTTTATATCGCTACATGAAGCTGGGTGCCTTTTTCCATCCTCCACCTTTGCTCCTTCTGTTATCCTGTATTTTTGCGATTGTGTGTGTTTTTTCTTGGTTTTGTTTTAGTTGTCTTCTCATCTTTACTTGTCTTTAAGATTTTGGTTTAGTTTTAGTTATGTTTTTTTCCTCGTTTACTTCGACCTTTCAGTTCAGTTGTGGTTGACAATACATGCTGACTGCTGTTCGGTTTTCAACGTTTTGCTGACGATGAGGCACTTTTAGTTCTTATTATTCTCGCACAAAATACATATCCAACCACAAAACCGTTCCCTCCGGCTAATGCTGCTACTGCTGCCACTGGGTTGCGTCCTATGCTTGCCTGTGAAAGATGTCTTCCTCGCGGTTTTTTTTGTTTGTTTTTGAGTTACTTTTCACCGTTCAACGTACGATTCAGGTGGTGGTTTTTGTTCTTTTCATTGATTGCCGATTCAGCAAGCAAGTTTTGTTTTTCGGTGACATTTATTATCCTATTAACAACAGCGTTTTGCGTTCTCAAGGTTGAGTCGTTCCCTGTTATCCGTTGAAATATTCTTATTGGCAGGTTAATATTTAACTGTAACTCCATGACTTTTTTGCGCACTCTCTTCCCACTCGATAAATGGTAGTTTTCCGTTGAAACTGACAATTTTAGTTGCTTTAAAGGGAGTTTTTTTTCTGGTTCAACATAAATCGATGGACATTCTTTGTTTTCGGGTTTCCGGTATTTTGCTTATTTAATGTTGCAGTGTACATACTATCCGCTGTATGTTTGTAAACAATTTAATGTCAGCACACATACAGCTTTACCTGCATAAGTGTATTTTTAGTGTTTGATTTCTCTTTAGTTTGCTCGTATCGGGGTTTAGCATGCTTTTTTCTTCAGTGAATAGATTTCCATGTTTTATTTGCTTTCTCATCTTCTTTCAAACGGTTGCCGTTTGATTCAGTCTCGCTAGCTGCACGGTTTTCTTTATAATTTAGTTTCACGTTTTAGATGTTTCGAAAAGTGTTCAACAATGGGGATGTGTTAAAAAGAACCAAAAAAAAAAACAAAAGTTCGTAATGGAAAATTTGATTTTATTTATCCATAAAATTTTAGTAAAGTATATTTTCAAAAAATATTCAAACCAAAATCAGTTACAGAGAACATTTTATGAATTGATTCCAACTTTATTTGGAAGACCAAAATCATAAAAAAGCTATAAAATAGAATGAATCTTACCGGCCCAAAACGTTATTTACTTGCTACTATACATACGTATTTAACTACTACAAAACTAATAGTTCTACTACTAGCACTAATACTTTTACTACTGTTACTACTATTACCACTACCACTAATGTTACTACTACAGCTACAACTAATACGCTTCCACTACGGGTACCTTTTTCCATCATAATTTCACGGGTTTTAAGACTTTTGTTTACTAAGTTTTCTTTATTTTGTATTCATAACCAGCATTTGCATCGTCTTGACAACTGTTGCACGTAAAGGGGTGTGTGTGTGTGTGTGTGTGTGTGTGTGTGTTTTGTTTAGGGTTTAAACTTTATTTAGCATGTTTTTGTTTTGTTTTGTTTTTTGCAAGCGTTTAGTTTCGTTTCAACTTCACTACTACCGTTGTATTTGTTGTAATGTTTACACGCACCCGCAAAACAAAACCCTCTGCCGGGCAGCTTTACACTCTTACGTACACTCCCTTTGCTAGCATGGCATAAGATGTATGAAGATTTTCTAAAATTTATTTAACTTGCTTTAGTTTTTTCTGCATATATTTTTTTAAATGGATCTGCTGTTTTGTGATTCCTTCTCCGGTTTTGTGTAAAGGATAGAAATTTGGGGTCATTGAGGTTTATTTTAGTGATGACATGTTATTGTTTCCGTTTTTATTTAATTTCTTGTTCGTTCACGGGACGGTCTAATGTCTTATTGTTTGATTGAAAGTAACAATAACGGGGGGGTGCAGTAAATGAATGCAGCAAAACTGGGGTTTGCGGCAATTTCGATACCGCTGTCGCTGTATTTCTTTCTTATCTTCTCCTTCGGTTCTTTCGTTCCTTCGTGCTAGGCTTTTTGTCTTTGAAGAACGGCCATGATTCATCCGCTCACACTCGCACTGGAAAAGCGGTCACAGTATAACTGTTTTGTAATCACTACAATCACTAATACACTACAATATAATAATGCTCCTGTATAATACGCTATATAATCCACTACGAGGGTGTTTTTTTTTTGTTGTTAATATATAGTTTTCGGTGAGTCTCTCTGTCTGTCGGTTTTCGCGTGGTAGGATACTATCATTAAGAAGGGATCAAGTAAGCCCTAGGGAGGAGGGAGGATCCTTCCCTTCCCTCTCCCACGTTAAAGGAGGGACAACTAGAAATCTCTTTGTGTTTTTTGGGGGGGAAGGGGAGGATTTTGCTTAAATTTGTCTTTGTTCTGTACTACCTGTATTCCGTTGAATAATTGTATTTAGGATTTCAATTACGCAGCCTTACTTCGGGAGCAACACCCCAGTACCGGATGCTTGCTTTGAAACTTAATAACAAACCCAAAACAAAACAGAAAAAAACCGAAACAAACCAAGCACGATTATACAACCCCACATTTCAACATTTGGTAGGCTAACGTTGTTTATTTAATTTTATTTGCGACACTGTTATCACCAACCAATGCCAGAAACAGAAGGAAAGAAGCCCGGAGTCTTACAACTCAAAAAGAAAACAAATGTCATTTAACTATGCTTACAGTTTTATTGATCTCTTTTCGAAGAAAAAAATCGTTATTCATTCACTAGAAAATAATAATAATAATAATATTAATATAATTAATTATCATAATAATAATAGTAATTTGATGACAAACGGGAGCAATACGTTCCCGTGCTTTCTTCCATGCGCCATTTTTCGGTTCCATGTTTTCCCTTTTTTGTCCAGTGACTCAGTATGTGTGCACGTGTGTGTGTGTGAGAGAGAGAAAAAGAATGTTGTTGTGTGTGAGTGTATGTGTTTTTGTACGTATCGTAGATATAGATATGGTATAGTAGAAAAGAAAACGGAAGAAAACAGTATTTCTTAAGGTTAGTAAAATTAGAAAAAATGGGTGAATGCTCGTAAGTTTCGTCTTAATTCCACGCTGCCATTCTAGCCCTACGCCCTACTACATGTCTTTGCCACTTTTGTGTGCTGTGTGTTGGGTGTGGGTTGTGTTAATGAGTATGTTCTATACTTTTACTCAGTGTCGAATACGATTTGAAACGACACGGGGGCTCTTGTTCCTTTGCATAACTTCCTTCACCACTTTTGTCAAAATTTCTACAATTTCATTATCTGCAGTTACTTTTCTATTTTTGAGTGATGAAAACAAACAACCAGCGTACAAGAAGAAAGAAAACAAAAACATGACAAACGAGCTGCAATAAAGTGAAAGTAATGTGCACGAAGGAAAGATAGAAACAGAAGAATGAACAAAAGGGATGTAAGAAATGGGCAAAATGGAAAAAAACAAAACCAGCACTAAACATTAAACCGATATTATTCACAAAACCAACAAAATGGAAGGGAAAACGAATAAAAAAACAATCTAAATTAAACAACATTTACAAGGCAGCAGAGTGTGTATGAAATGGGGAAAAAAGAATTAAGTAGTGCAAAGGATAATTAGTACTAATGGTAACAAATTTTGTTCTAAATTTAGCCTTATTCACTTTTCGTGCTGTTTGATTTTCTCTCCAACAATTCAATTGTTGTTGTAAATTTTGTAGGATTCCTTTTTTCCTTAAAGACTTTTTTGGTATTACTATTAGCAAAAAACAGAAACACAAAATAACAAAAAGCAGTGCCAAAAAGTACAAAAATGTTTAACAAATACCTAAACAAGAACTAAACGTTTTAAGGAAGATAAACAGGGGGCTGAGAAGAAAAACCTTACACACCTAATAGAGAAGCAAAAGGAGAAAAAAGGGGAAGAGAAGTTAGAAAAGACTTTTAACCACGTTCCTAATTAATTATACAGCTGCTAGTAATAGACGTAATAACAAGGTTTTGTTTAAAAAATATAATGAAAACGCTTAACCATACTAATTAAGTTTACTTTCTACACTTTTGTTTGATTTTTTGTTTGTTGTTTGTTTTTCTACACAATGCTACACTCTTCGTTTTTCTCCTTCTTCCTTTGCTTATGTTTTCTCTTTGTTTTGCTTTTGTCACCCAGCTATTGTGGGTTGTTAGCTAAGCTTAGAATCGTTTCTTACTAATAATCATTTCGGGTATGTGAAGTCATAACTAGGTGCAGCAGTGTGTGTATGTTTCCTTTTGTTTCCGTGGATTAAAGTGTTCTGATTTAATTTTTCTTTGATTTGATTGCAATTTAAACTGTGTTATGTGTGCTTTGTCGCCTACTTTGTTGCCTAAGTTTGCCTTTAATTGATGCCCAGCACGCTGAGAGCCACTAGCAAATTGGCAGCATTATCCCTTTTGTCACCAATATTAACGAAACGTTGGAGGGTAAAGTTGGGTGTAAAAGAATCCGTACAAACGATTTAACAATATGCAAACGAAAATTTACTACACTAACAGAAGCATAACAAAACGGGTGTTTGTTTGTTTTGCGGGGAGAGAAAGGCGAAACTATTTACACAACAAATTGATAATGAAAAGTTTCAAAAGAAACAAACAAAAAAGGAACAAACAAAAATCAGCAAAATAGAACACTACTACCTCGTTTTACTCGTTTGGGTGGCTATTTTGATTCATTTTTGACATTTCCGAGAAGATCGCTGGATGAAAATAATAGAATGAGTGAAACGGCATAACAAAACAGAAGAAAAAATGAACACCGCTGGCAACGAAAATCGATGGTAACTTGATGGTGACACTAGCACGCGGTGATGAAGCTGTTACTACTATGCAAGAGTGGGGTTTCTGTTTGTTTCGCTCCAAACCGTTATTATCTAGTTTGATTTTATGTTTCTTTTTAATTGTTCTGTAAGCTGTTTCTTTTCTAATCTGCAAGAGACAGCAGACAGGGATTGGTGGGGTGTTGGGGAGGGAAAAGCGAGAGTTGTGTTGAATTCTTGAATGAAAACTAACGCACGGAGGGGGTGGGATGAGTAACTCAGGTGTGCGCAAAAGTTTAACAACAACACTTCATCGCTTTAGTAGCGATACTGAGCTCTTCCGCCATTTGTCCTTAATAGTTGACTGCTATTATTTGCTTATTTTTTGTTTCTTTTTAACACAACGTTGACCCCCCAACCACTCGCTTTAACATCCATACCTTTAACTCTCTTTATGTCGCTTTTATCTTGTTTGGTTGTATTTACTACATTTCTTCCCCAGCCATTCTTGTCTTGCCTTTTCATTCTCATTCTCTTATTTTGTTCCATCATGTGGTTTTCTTCATTTGTTTTGTGTTTGTGTTTGTTTTGCGTTTGCTTTGTAGCTTGGTTTAGCTTGGGTTGCTTTGTTTCGTTTGTTGCTTTCTTCTGTTTCGCGTTCACTTATCAAATTACATATTTATCGCCTTGTGTCACTTACTAAACGTTACTATCACTACAATTGAATCAGACTACTAATTGTTTGCTCTCGTGTTCTTTCTTTTCACGTGGTTTCCTTTTTTTTGTAATATTTTTTCACATTTATATCTTCTCCAATCGCTCTTTCTCTCTCTCTCTTGTTTTCTTTATTTCTATACGGTAGCGATGTTTTGTTTTGTGATTTACGCTTATAGTTTTTAATCTTGCCATTCCGATACGCCACTTTTCCACTTCCTTCTACCGGAACCATTATCATTTTCTTAACATTCAGCATCATTGCTCATCCTTGCCATTGGGTGTGCCGTATATTCACCATTGTGCTACCGCTCCATTACCCCTATCAAACCCTTATGCAACTGGATGAAAGTGTGTCGACTAAAGGCCCGGGAATTCTTTCTTCGGTTTCCATCCGCGCCAGCATAACGAAAGCCAGAATAGTCTACGGTGCAGGGTGGTACCGAAATGGGCATCAATCTCATTTCGCTACCGAGTACTAACAAGTGTGTGTGTGTGTGAGTGTGTCTTGCTTGGACAGGTCACGGTAACTGATGAACCTGGTCATTGCAGCGGAAAATCGTGGAAACACAGCCTAATTCTTTAGCATTACTCCCCGGACGCTTTGGTTGGAGCACGACGGACCAACAAGTGCCCGATTCACGCTTAAGGCCTGTCGGGAAAAAAGGGCATACGACACAGACACAAGCCACAAGCTGTCACATAGACCTACGATGGCGAGCCATGTTTCAAGGCTCGTGATAAAATTCGGACTCAAAGAACACAGGGCCAGCATACACATTTGAACCGTCGCAACAAATCCCTTTCGGTTATCGGCGCTCTAGAGCAGCATTTACTTCTGGGCTACAATTCTATGTCACTATAATTTCAACATTTCGAACATATGTACAAAGGCCGGCATAAGGCCGAAGGTATCCCAGGCTTCTACTTCCGCATTGTAATTTGTCATTTATGTCAACGGGGGTTTTCTTTTAAGATAATTCCTCTTCGCTACACTTTACCTTTGCTACTTTGCTACTTAATGCATACACTACTCGATGCATTTGTCTACCGGTCACAGCTGTTCACTACGGGGGTGTTCCTAACTTCCAAATCCTAATGTAACCAACCAATATGACCGAGCCGTGGCCCTTCTCAAGGTGCCAACCCCGAGCGCATTAACGATAACTAGAACGCAAAAGAGGTGTAAGTTGTACAACTCGGTAACAATTATTATCCAACAGTATTTTACTATTCTTGCTAGCATCTCTTGTTTTTAATATTTGTTCGCAACAGCACTATCGGTATTCTACTCAAGGGTTGTACATGCTTTGTCCAAGAGCAACATGGAGGGCTTCCGGGATTCCAGAAAGCGAAACGGTGAGCTAGAACACGCACTGCCCGAGTAGCAATGTGCAGTGGTTGGGTTTTTTCTTTTAGACGAAAGTTAGTTCAATGACAGAGTAATTCAGAGTGATTCAAGTCTGGAGATATCCAAGCTTGCACACAAAAGAGACATCCCACTAGCGAAAGCATTTTCGCTCAACTTCCATAGGTTTAGCAGGGTGTTTGAAAAATTAATGGACGAAAAAGAGACAAATAGTTGGGAAAGAATGTTCCGATCCCAGCGCGTTGCATTTTGTACATTGCCCTGTCCAACCAACACCGGTCCACCGATCAAAACAATCAATCGGATGAAGTCGCGTCTGGTTGGAAGGTTTGGAAGATAATTCCGAAGGCATTTCTTTATTTTTCACATTTCCCATCACGTGCTGTGAGGAATTCGCTCAACTCACTTTGCACATCCATTCGGGTGTTCCTTTGAAAGTTACCTTTACTGTATCGTTTTGTGTCGCTTTCGCATCGTACCTGCTGCTCTTGCACCATGTGCCACGTATTCATTTTCAACTGGTGCGATGCTAAAGGAGCATTTGTGCTCACGCAAAAACATTTACTAAAGGCTTTGGGTATTGAATTTAAAGATTTGTTACTAAATTCCAAACTATGCTTTGTTGAATGCGTTTAGCAACTTCATCAAAATGGAATCGAACGTGTGGGTGGGATTGTTTTCCAACTGCTGGGGGGTGGAGGTTTTTCCTTGCATTTGGTTGTTATCAGATGAACTTGATTTGCTTTGTTACGGCGTTTGCTTCCTTTTGTTTTGTTTTGTTTGATAAACTCACAGCCCTACGTCGTCGTTCGTTCATTGTTATCATCTAGGCGTTGCTCAACGCTGCCTAACAGATCCGTTCATTCTTGGATTGGTATTCATATGGTTACCGAGGCGAGTGTGCCGCTCACACTTACGCCACATGTAACAAGCGTGTTGTGGTTTAACAAATTGAGGTGCACTTCAATTCCTTCACACTAAAAGAGCTTTGGGTATGGAAACAAAACAGTACCAACGAATTCAAACAACACAAAAGCCCAACTGGACACCAAATTGTACAATTGACACGAGACGATTAACTGACTGTTTATCTTCGTCTTCCAAACTAGCGCTCCTAACGATCTCTC
The DNA here is from genome assembly GCF_943734725.1 of Anopheles marshallii. Taxonomy (NCBI): domain Eukaryota; kingdom Metazoa; phylum Arthropoda; class Insecta; order Diptera; family Culicidae; genus Anopheles; species Anopheles marshallii. The sequence continues at coordinate 54,850,724 of NC_071327.1, forward strand.
TGCGGTTCCTTTCTATTTCTTGCGGTAAATTGCCTCTTACACACGTCTACAGTATAAGCTACCAATTGCACAAATCCAGCATAATTTATTTAAACTACATGTTATCGACCTCTCCCGCATCGGTATCATGCTTGTTTTTCTATTCTTGGGGAAAAGTTCGAAAAGAACGGAAAACAAATAAACATAGGTAACATACAACCTTTTTCCTAACTGTATAACACTAACCGCAAACCCAGACGGAAACCAACATAAACAAAACAAACATAAACCGAATTGAACAAACTTCGCTTCAGCTTCATCGGTGCCGCTTTGTAGTATCTAATGCGCGGCACGCAGCGACATTAAGCTAAACCCCTTGTCCTTTTAAATGTGTCTTTACGCTTCTAATGGTTTGTTCTGCTACTAATCTTCCCTTTCTCGGGGGGAAATGAGTTTGTGAGTGAGTGTATTATACCTCCGGTCTTTATAGGCGTTGGGAGTACGGGAGGGACAGAGTTTTGAACGCTTTTCTCCCAATTAAATACTCCATTGTTTCTAACGCTGCCATTTTGTTCTAGGCTAATTTCAAACCATCGTTCAATAACGCTGCATATGCTCCTTTAAAGATGGAAGTGTTCTATGACGTGGATCTCTGGATGATCGACATCTATCTGCGTGCAGACTCGCATACACCTTCGCCTCGAGTTTACGCTTTAGCTACCGTTCCCTCCTATGGAGTTGTCTATTTGCTATCAACTGTTCAACTAATCATCCTAAAAAAGCCTACGGGAGCTATGTATTAGTATCAACCGAAATGAAAACATAACGTACAACTATAATAGCCGTTCTCTCTCTTCCTCTCTTTCCGTGTCTCTTCGCTGAGAGTTGCCGTGTTTCTGTTCACCTTCCACTCTTGAAGCTGTGCCTGAACGTTTCGGTGAACAGTCCTTCAAAGGCAGGATCAGCTTGACGGCGGCACATTAGCTTAACCTGTCGATCACATCCTTTCCTACCCTTCGTACCGTGTGTTGCCCTTTGCCAGTCCTCTTACAGGTTGTCCCTTTGCCAAGAAAAGAAAGGATCGCGAACAATGAAGCTGCCTTTCACTAGGCTGCACTGCTGTGGGCTGCTGCTGCCCCCGAATGTATGCTGCCGGTATGCCAGTGATCGGTGGTAACGTTGGTTAGACGAGTTTAATGCGATAGCGCGAACGATAGTGCGCGGCCGGTCGATGGTAGTGATGATGCGGCCATGATGGTAAAAGCGGCAATGCCGGAAACGGTGCGTCCCGCCGGGGTGACGGCCGATAGTAGTAGCAATAGTAGTTAGGAGTAGTCGTAGTGGTAACAGTAGTACTAGAAGTAGAAGTAGCGTGGATTGTTGCATCGGGATGGGCTAAGATTATACCTCCTGGTATTTGGACAACCGGGCGCGCAGTTCCATGTTTTCCTGCTTCAGCTGTTCCACCTCTCGATGTAGGTTCATGTTCTGTGTGGGGGAAAAGCGGGAAATGGATCAGTTATAAGCCAAATGTAATTACCAAGCTCTTTCCTTGTAGGGAGATACACTCTATTAAGCCTTAGAAATCATGTCTGTTGCGATTTTTAACCACAAAACTACGTCATACTTTGAATAAGGAGTGGGCGCATGAGAAACAATACTGTTTTAAAGGTATGTGAAAACTCCTCCGTAAAGATAACATGTTTACAGGTTGAAAATGTTTCTTTAAAATAGCAAACGGAGCCTCCAATGCCCATTGGCGATTCGACAAATATCTCCAGAAATTCCTTCCTTCCTTTCTGGCCTGCCATTTCTGGCGATTCAGTCCTACGTGCGGAGGATTGGTCCGTTTGGAATTTTGAACCGGCCCTGTCGTGTCAACACCGGTGCCGCTAAGCTCTCAAAAATGTTCATACCATAATATATCATCGTCAAATAAATACTGTAACAATTTAAGAACTATAATGTTAGTCCACGAGATATACTAAGGTATCAAACCATATCTTAAATGTCTACTTGAGGCAAATCTTTTTGCAATATCATTTATATTTCAAAATGAAATTGTACACTTTATAATTCACTGAAATTCGTTCGTTATATGTCATAGCATTATGGTTAACATTTGAATGCAAGAATATCGAAAATATATAAATAAATACATTGGATCGAGTTAAATGGTATTAGACAGAGCATGAGTGTCATAGCATAATCACATTGAGCTGTAAAAATTCATGCAACTTAAGGTGCATCATATGTATCCAAAAAATAGATACCTAAACTCACTAAACTGGCACGAGTCAGATGTTTAAAATTTAAATTTACGATCACAATATACGTCAACATATTGCACGTTAATACAAAGTGATCTGCAGTGCAGTTAGGCTACGCTAGTAGTTAGCTATGAAACAAGAAGAAACAATTCTCCTCATGTGCATTAATAGCTTTCGTAGAGTACAATAAATGAAAATTTCGAATCGATCATTACACACTTTTCAAGAAATGGTTGACAACGACTGGGAAAAAATGTTGGAATGTGTTTTAAAATATAGATTCTCCCATGAGTATGCTCGTGCTCATGCTCGGCTTTGAGAAATTAATTTATTTCTTTGGGTCGATTTGACATGTTTGAAAAGTATACCTGAGATCAGAAACTAAATTTGTTTTTATGTCTGTTCTTCCGATAATGTCGATTATATATCTCCCACAACAGGAATAAAGAAAAATAGTAACAAAATCCTCTACCTCTTTTTCCAGGTAACCAGCACGGAGCGCGATTTGGTTTTCTTTCATGCGACGGGCGTCACGGGAACGCTTCGCCGCCATATTGTTCTTTCGACGGCGCGCCCAGTACTTGTCGTCCTTCATCTCGTCCGGTACGAACTGTTTGCGGGACTTCTTGATCATCGGTTGCGGCTTTAGCTCCTCGTCCGAGAAGGCGCGCGTTCGCGGATCAAAGTCACGGGTGGACGACATCGAGAACGCTGTAACATCGAAAACTAACATTTACAATAATGAGGGAGATGATCCTTAAAAAAAGAGAGCAAAACCAAAAACGGGATAATGGCGTGGAATGTGGGATGGGGTTGAAACCGCAGCAGGTAGCAGTGAGGGTGATATGCATGCGCGAGAATGAATTGCGAGGATGGCAATGAATGAACATAGGAAGGGTGGTGTGTGGACGGTTTGAACGAAGAAAGAGTACGTTCAAGGAGAAAAAATAATAAAATAATTTGCCCTAACATAATGAACCTTAACCTAATGTCTTTCAGTACTACATTGAAGGACTTTTTTCGCACTGATTGGACTTTGTTACTGATTGCAAGGTGATTGATACGGGGTTACGATCAGCAACGCATTCCGATCAGCTCAAGATCCTCCATTGATGGGCACGCTGCTGCCGATTGGGTCGCATTCCCGATTACTTACGGGAAAATCGACCGTAATCGTCAGTAGGGGACGCTACTTACTTGAATCGGCCGGTGACGGTGGGTTCATCGTTTCCGGGCTCATGCAATCCGATGGCGAGGGCGATCGTTCACGTTTGGTGGTCACCTGCCCGAGACCGGACAGCGACAGCCCGGCACAGTGGCCGATGCTGTCCGACCGCTGGCCGGTCAGGCTGGTCGAGTTGCCCAGATTACTGTTCGGTATTCCATCGTACGGAATGCCATTTTCCGAGAGAAACTCGTCCAGGTCAGCATACTGCAATGAGGTGTGTGCATATGGTTTGCAAGGGATAAAACGGAATAACGGACGGTTAGATCAGCAATCATCAATCCCCGGAACGGGGGCAGTATAAGCGAAACGGTCACGGCCCGGGACACATGCGCGTTATGTTGCTCCGACCATTTCTACTACCACAGCTAACCAAACTACGCCAGCAACGAACAAGCACCAATAAACGGACAACAAGCATGAAGCGTGTACGAGATGTACCGAATATTGAAATGTTTAAAACCCCAACAATACACCGTAATGGTGTTTTGCGCTACCTTCCATTATCTAACGCTTAATGGCACACTAATTGTAAATTGCACCCCATCTTCTATGCAAACGGGTTTATTGAGAAAAGCGTAAGTGAAGCTAAATTTTTGTGCAATAATTTTTACGACCACAAATGTACGATTTTATTGGCCGCTCGTCAGCGGCTCACGGGCTGCGGGATGTGGAACTGCTCGTTCTGCTAATCGTCGCACAAAAGCCGGCACCGAATGATGGAAAATTAAGTCAATTATTATTGCGTTTCGCCTGTTGTGCCCCGAAGTTCATCGAACGAAGGACCATTCGGAATGCGTTTTTATTTTTCTCTTTTTCGTTTACTTTCGTTTTTCCAACAAGCGCTTATTACTGGTTTTATTTTGGGGTTTTGGGCGACAACGTCAGCCCAACCAACAACTCCCAAAAGTTGATTGATCATTTTTTGAAGCCTAGAGCGTATTTTCCGGGGTGAAGCGATTATGAAAAGTAGGCAGCAGAGGGAGAGAGGAAATTAGTTCCAAAATTAACCAAAACTACTGAAGTTTTCCCCACTGTCCAGACCGGAGTCACCATGTGAACCGAGTGGTGCTCGCTGGCTCGGGTTTCCACAAAAATTTAGACTCACTTTCACTACACTGCGGCGATCAGCCAGACGTCGGTCGTGGCTATACCGGCAAACGATAAATGGTGGGCTCGCTCTGCCAGTGGTATTGGTCAACCCAAAAAAAAAAACCATTTTCAACTCTCTTTCCGTTCAGTTTTTCCCTCATAGCGCAATGGTCCCCCATGGACCAGAGAAGTGCAGTTTCCGAAAAGAGATTCCTATCTTTCCAACACTTCCATCGAGAGTGATTCCATGCTGCTGCTAGTGGTGGTGGTGGTGGTGTGATCGAGCTTATCTAACCGATTTAATGCCGGAAGGCCAGCAAGAGGAAGTGAAGACGATTGGTTAGGGGATGGTGTTTTTCTTGACGCAACAAGACCCTTGCCCGCACCCGGAGTTCACTCTCGATGGCGAAGAAAAGTAATTGAAGCGACACGAGAAAATGGAATAGTAACTAATGGAAAGTAACAAAAAAAATGGTGGACAAAACAACAACAACAAACTAATTGTACCATTGTCTCGAACAAAACCGGAGACTTTTCAAATTTCTGATTGTTTTTCATGCTATTTCCGCTGGGGTTTTTTTTTCCACATTCAGGTATTTCTTCCATTTTTGACACTTTTGACAGGAAGTTATTGATGTTAAAAACATAATTAAGTAAGCTTTACGCAAAAATTCAGAAAAATGGAATGAATGATATTAACATGTAAGGTTTATGTGAGAAAAATTGCCTTCTATAAGTTAATCATTTTTTTTTTTAACCAATTGAAGTGAAAATAAAATTAGCAACAACATGTAAATCAAGCGCTAATGTCAAAGCAATTACAACATTTTTAATAGCAACCACTCAAAACAATACAATACAAACAAGAAACAGCTAGCAGAAGAAGTAGAGTTGGATCGTTTTTGCTCACCTCACTCACCTGATGCACTTTGAGATCAGAGTCATAGGGCAGGGTTTTGTCCCACAGGTTCGGGCCGAGGAACGCGGAGTGTGTTTCGACGTTCCATGGATCGTTCTCCTCTTTGTGTTTGTCCTCGCCGCAGATATCTTTGTTATTGCTTGTTTTACCTGAAAATAGAAAAACTACTATGAATTATAGATTTTTCCGCCGAAAATCATAAGGGGGTGGTGGTGATTGGGCGGTGGTTCCCGTCCATTTGCCACCGGGATAAACGAAAAACATAAATTGCAAACCACACGCGTAAAATATCCGTTTTGAAACTGTTAGACGGCAAGGGAAGTTTGATTGTTAATGTTGATAAAACACGCTATGGACATATTGAAAATGTTATAATATAAAGTTATGGCTATTTTGAAAGAAGGTATTACGAAGCAGATATTTGGTATGCGTAAAATGATTAATGCGTAATTCTAAAACAAATCTAGTAAATAAGAACACTGGAATGATCATACAACCCCACAAATTAAATATCATATATACCTTTAAATATAATATACCTTTTTTTAATGTCATTACAGGAGACGATCACATAAATTTATGACGCTATGTTTGATTTCATACACTATAGGTCATAGAATGAAGAGTAATAAGTACTTCCACTACTGGATACAATGAAGATTAGTCAGCATTTACCTGACATGTTTGACCTTATAGGACGTACTACCAAGAACAAGAGTTTTTTTTTACGAAAACAGCTGAATAAGAATGATAAGTCCAAGTAGAACTATCGGATCAGACATTTTAGAAAGATCTATTCTAGTTAACTACTGTATTTCAAGCATATCTTTTGGTTCTATTCTATAATACAAACACCAAAAAATATGAAAACATAACGTCATTTAAAAAACAAATGTTTAAAATTTCATTTAATTTTAATGAACACAGTATATAATAAACGATTAATTTTACAATAAATTCAAGTTAAATGTAAGATTTAAGAGTAATATTTTTCATATTTGTTCATATTTCAAATTTCTTTTTATATATCTTCAACTATCCTCTATCTAACTATCCAATTTATATCTGTAACTTTCCTCAGTGTCATTTTTTATGGTGCCTAAAGGCTTAATATTTGCGACTAAAATTATATGCACCAGAATATTTTTTATTTTATGAGACAAAGGCCAGATGGAAATAGGGACAAGACCAAACGTGCTAGTCACGACAAGAACGATTCTTCTATTGGATTGACCTACAGCCAATGGCTTATCATAGATTATAGATGGTTTATAGTTGTAAACATTAACCTCAATACCGGGTGACAAAGCAACATCTTTTTGGCTTAATGCATTCATTACGCTCCGGATGTTTGTGTTACAGATTTAACTAGGCACTGCTCTCAACGTTAATCACGCGTTAATAAAATCGGTCAATATGTTACGGATATTGATAACGAAAGCAGAGCCGATCGGATGATCGCAAGCAACTATGGATCGATATGATACAATCACTCTTTCAGGTGTGCAACTGCAAGTCTGTCATTATGCTTTGTAAGGTGTATGCAAGAATGTTTCCTGCTTTTCCCACTTTGCAAATTGCAACCCACCGTACGGCAGAGGGACGGGTTTTCCCCTTTAGAAGAGTTCCATCACTCCCCGGCTCAACGCATAATAGCGACCAAACGCAACGCAACTCATGCGAACGAACGAACGTACGAAAACAAACAGAGAAGCAAAATGAAAGTGAAATTTCATCCCCGACTGGTGCGTCACTTTCACCCTCCCGACAGCCCCACCAGATGGAGTAGCGAAACATTAAGACACGTAACTTAGAAAACATGGGCGCATAGACAACCACCGCACAGGCAATGTCGACATATCGGTTGGCGCGCATGTGTTGAATGTTTGAACGATCGCCGGAAGCAGCGGTTTACGACGAAGCCAGACTATTATGTTACGATGCGTGTGTACGTGTGTGTGAATTGTTAGTTGGCCAGATGTGTCGACCGAGGAGAAGGAGTTTGCGGTTTCACGTCTATCTTCGAATGCACTTCCTAGTTGGTTAAGGAACTGGAATTCCCTGCCGGCATGTCTTCACCTTCGTGAGCCGTTGCGTTTCTATGGCACGAAACATGCCCCGGTAACGGCGCTGAAAACGTAAGTGTGGAAAAGCAGTCTGAAGGGAAAGGGTTTCCTTCTGCAGCTCGGCCCTTACATCGTCCCATCAGTGTTTCCGATAGCGACGACGATAGACCGTTGATGGAAAAGGGCTTGATGATAGTAATTAAAGTCAACCCACTGAGCAACACGCCCGAGTTGATGGATGGACGCATGCAGGCGAAGGTGTTCGATGGAGGGAGAAACTGAGCCACCGAGTTACTAAGGCGATCGGTGACGGCTTCGGAATGAAGGAATTCCAACGCATCAGCCCATGGAGTGCCAAGACCCGGTAGCCAAGACCAGGTATTTAGGTTTCTGGGCGTCCCATACCAACCGTGTGATGGTGCGATTTCCCTCATCGTCGGTGGAAGGCATCCCTTTTACATAAGAGTATGGACGGTCAGCTATGGTTGTCACTTGATCGTATTAATTTATCACTTGTAACCCTCAAGCAAACAACACAAAAAGGACCACGAGAGATTAATTACATTTGAGAGTAAATAATAATTTACTTTAATGGAAGGTGGAACAGGAAATCAAATTGAATGATGAAGTAGTGAAACGATTCTTAAAATGACATTAATTTTCTATCGAGTGTGATTTAATCTTATAACACTATAGCTCCTTTCTAGTATTCCGAAACATGGCGCAATCGAAATAAAGTCAATCACAAAACGGACAACTTCAGCTGAGCAGGAAACATATCCACCTTCCACAAATGGTTGGGCGAGAAACTCCGTTTCAAGATGCTACGACTGACACATAAATAAACAATGCGTAATCGGGATGAAACGCGTCCCTCCTTCAACCAACAACAGGGACCGCCCCGGACACTTAACGAAAACTCGCTAAATCACGCCCCTGACACGGTCGCACCCGCCGTTTGTGACATTAGAGCTTGCGCGCACAGTACCGCGCCACCTATCAAGGAAGCAAAATCGGCGTAACTGTGCCAATAACAAAGCCATCAACGCGGGTAACCAAGGCACGCGAAAAACTGGGCTTCACATTCGGTTGAAAGTGAAATTTTTACTCATTAAGTCAGACCAACCGGTTTTTCCTCCGTCGACGAACGGTGAATCGGTCGAACGGATGTGTGTTTACCTGCCTAGGTTTCGTTGCGCAACCGCGACGAACGGACCAACGGTGGAGTGACTTTTGGCACTGAAGATAGGCGACGGAAAGGAGTTCCTTGTTTGCTGTGAGTGGGACGCTGTGCCCCGGATCTCGGATGTGCCACAATATGAATATGTTGTTCATGGGGTGAGATTCATTTCTGACTAACTCCGGGATGTTATTTATAGTGCTAATCCAAGTTATTTTTTTTTTAATAATTTACAAACCATTAAATTTTTGTCATAATTTTTAACAAGTCATTTTCAATTAGTTCAATTTTAATTTTATAAAATCTTACTAAAATAACATCAATCATGAATCATCTCTGAATTCCGCTCAAAATATCATCTGTTTTTTTGACATTTTTGCTATATTTTTCGCATTTTTGGGTGAATTCCATCTGTTTTAAAGCGTATTTTAGACTGAAGTTATCGGAGAGGTATATTTATGCTAACCTATGTTGCTTATACCTAACCCTTCACACACCCAAGGGGACAGAGTGCAGATGCGGATCTGATTGTTCACTTGAATTCGCTACATTGCAATACCAAACGTTTGGCATGCCTTTGACGTGCCATGAAGTGTCTTTTCAATTGATAATATTTTGTAAAGTCTACATTTTAATCGATTCCTCAATATACGTTGAGAGATATGACATAATGCTGAGCACATTGTAGGAACGAAATTTGTTGATGCGGATCATACGTTACGACGTTAGAACTTACATCAAACATCATACTACGTGCGATAGCTGACTTATTTATGGATTCAAAAGAGCCTGGGACATTGATAATTGATACTGCAGCTCGAATAGTCCTTATGTTTTCGTACTTCAGAGTCTGCATAACAGAGAAATGTTTAACACGTTGTAGGTTTACTGTTACTTTACTGGACTTAATGTTTTAAAACATGAACAAACGTGACAATCTGTCTATTGGCATTAAAGTTATTTGGAATAAAGCTAATGCCATATCCTCTCTACCTGCTCTCCTGCTATCCTGCTGGTGGAAAATTCAAAATGCGTCCCCGCCGATCAACGATCAATCGGGAAATCGGTCATCAAAGTCGGATGCGAGTGAAAAAGTGGTCACCAGCAACCGGTTCTTCCGCTCGACCGATGTATACAGTCACTTGTCATAAAACACTACTATCGAGAGGCTTTTGGCGAGGTCGGGTTTCCTCCTGTCTCTTCGCATTATGCTACCTATAAGCCTCCTTCAAACATTTGATTTTTCTTTCCTCGCTGCTGGTACTGGGCCCGGTACGTGTTGTTTGTTTGCAGCTAAACTTTCGCTCACGGGCTCAAGCCCGGATCGAAACAGTTTTATGAGACGACCACGACCAGAAGAAGTGTCCGTCGTGTGTTGCGCAACAGGTCGTTTTATCGTCCTCCGGCTGTCAATAAAAAGTTGCACCATTCAAACTCCGACCCACCAATAAACCGACCGTGTATATGGCCATTGCGGAACAGGTGCGAGCACAGATGGCATTGTGGAGTGGCCTTCGGGAATAAAGTCTTCGTTCGCTTGTTAGGATTAGTTTCAAACGTAACTAAATGTTTAATACGATACCCTTACTGTGCAGCACAGACCATTATTTTATGATCGTACATTAAATAGTTGGTATTTCGCTTATTTTAAGGTTTTGTTTCGTTTTGTTACGCTGCATGGCAGACAACTTCGCCGTCGTCATCGAAAGTGTCACTCGCCTCTTCGGCACTAATAACCTAACTCCACTTTCCGCTTCGCCCACTAACCGGACCGGAACATAACGTTCCGAGTGTTTAGTTCGGTTCGTTTCCTTTCCTTCTAAACAAATCGTTTCGGTTAGCTCGTTTTCACCCTCTCTTTCCGTTTTCTCTCTATCTCTATCTCGGAACGAAACAAGGAAGCAGGCAGAAAGGAAATTGCGCAAAATCGCAAAATGAGGTAATGTTGTTGCAAAAAAAAAGACATAATTGTAATTATGTGAATTATACAATGCACATTCGATGGAAACGCTTTCCACCGTATTCGTGCGGGGAACTCACGGGAACTGGAAGTAAACGGGGAAATGTGAAAATAGGCCATAAAGAAGTGTATGCGTGTTTAGCTGCGGCTTTTTTTTTTGCCTCACTTCACTTCACTGGCCGTTACCAAGCCTTTCTTCGGTTTGAATTTCAACGTTTGATTTTCGAACTCCCGTACCCAGCATTGTGGATGTGGTTGGAATTGATAAAGCGAAACTAGCGGTACCGCTGTACCGCCATCTTGCATTGTGTGTGTTACCCGATCGTGCCGCTATTTTGCCGCATCAATATTTGCACATGCACATTTGCGGTTTTCCACATGCCACCTGATTCCCCTAAAAATTCCTCCTGCACGTTCACCGTCCCGCACCCGGAAAAGGTCGGATAATGTTTTGTTTGCGCTTTCGCGAGACGTCGCCATCAATGGGGGGCCGCTGTTTGTTGCATGCAAAATTACCGGCGTTTAGTTTTGCTGGTGCTCGATACATTGCTAACACACAAAACAAAAAACACGTAAAAAATGCCACACAATAAGGCATTGATTGGTGGCGAGGTGGGAACACAAGACACAGTTTTTTTACCGTCCCCTTGTCAGGAAGGAATGTTGTGAGGAGACTCTACCCACCACGGACGAGAATGTTCAAGTGCATAAAGTCACAAATGCAAAACGATCATTTTGTGAAACCCGCTCACCCAGCCGAACTGGAACTTGCTGTGGCCAATTTTCTCCTCCCGTTTTCAATTAATAATGGTTTTGCAAAATGGGCTTCCTGTGAAGCGCAGTATCGTGTGCAGGCGATGAAGTTTTTCCTGTAGCGTATTTACACTTTCCCGCCTATGCAAATTTGCAAAAGCTACCCTGCGAAACTGTGTCCACAGCTAATAGGTTTCCGCACGTTCCATAATAAATATTGCCTGTCGATGCGAGCACGTTGTGGCGGGAAAAAAATGGCAATTTTCTTCACTCTAGCTCCTTCATCGGTCGCGTATTGATCGATGCGTTCGTTTGATTACATTTACGCAACGTACGCAATTAATCACCCGGTAAATGAGGTTTCCCGCATCTTCGCTTTCCTCTCGCACTGGGTTTCCCCGGGTTGCGACAGGTCAGTGTCGGTGCGTCATCGTTCTGTTGCCGTGCCGTTGCAGTGAGCATGACCCACCGACAAATGCATTTCTTTTGTTTCCACTGTCGCGTGCAATTGAGGAGCGGAGGGGTGACGTTTAAATTATGATCCGAAGCACCTGTGACTGTGTAAAGCGAAGAGCGAGAAGGATGACAATGACAATCACAGTGTGGACAAAAACAGAGGAAAAGAACGCATTGGTGATGCTAATCCAACGACGCACACCCTTGAGCTAGATTCATCGTGTCGCACGCAGCGTATGCTGCTAGATGCTTTTTATGCTCAGCGATCGCATATGTCTCGCTCTTTCTTTGTTGTTGCTTACAATCTAGCAAGTACTATCATTACAACGATTTGCTTTTTTTGTCATCCCATAAGTTCGGGGTCAATCTCGTGTACAGCGCCATACCGAGCCCTCTTCCGATGGTCCGAATACGATTGGATGCTAGAGCCAAGTACAGCCGGGATGGGCAGGAAGAGGAAAAGGTTAAATAATTGCCGGAAGTACTGATCCATTCGCTGGAAGCCATAAGTTCCAACGCTCACGACCCCCGCCACACGACCAGCGTGCGTTCGCGAGGTAGAGACAACACTCGCTACCTTTTCTCTGCTCGGAACCGGCAAACCTACCGTGCCCATTGTAAACGGATTATTGGATTAAATGTGGCGCTGGTTGGAAAATTAAATTCCACTCCACATACAGCGTCACCAACGGCCAATGAAATTGCAACGAGCTCACAGTGGATTTACAATTTCCTTCGAGTTTGAATGCGCCATCGCCGCAAAACTTTCGGGCTCATTGACTTTGTCGTGCTTCATTACGCTGGTGACCCGGAATTGGTGTGCAAAAAAGACGGGGAAACTCGCATCTGAATGTGCACAGCATCCACCAGTTCTGCCAGCAGTTGATGTCGGTTGGTAGCGCAAGCGATACTAATTTTACGACGGACCATGATCGATCGACGGTCTCGTAAGGGGATCGGGCCTGTTTGGGCGAGGAAATAGTCGCTTCAATGTGACATTTATGCAATGGAATGGTACATTTAACAGGCGAAATGTTTATTAATTAACATCATTAGCTGCAGTGTGAGATGAAGACGTTTCGGGGGGTAATTGGTCACCCAAACGAAAGTGTGTCTTATTGCGATAAATAATTAATATTTATTATTTTTGTCAATCGCGTACTTGCTTTTAGAGATGCAAACATTGTTTAAGTAATTCTATAGTTGGATTAAGGATCTTTCGGAATCCGAAACAAGGTATAAAACTGACAATAAATATCCTGAACAATAAGCTCAGAATAAAGAATGTAATTTATACACAGGTGTTGGCGCTAAATTATGTCTCTAGCGCATGAATTTTTGTCTCGAAATCATCGATTCTTGAAATCGTGCGTCAATTTTTGACATTGTGCTTTCATTTTGGTCGTTATTGCATTTAATTTTGTCTGAAGAAATTTAATTTTCTATTTTGGTTAGAAATATGAACTTTTCGGTTAAAACCCTGAAATATTATGATAATGTTCCATTACATTCCAATAATGTGAAAGGGGTTTGGTAGACAATAAATCGTTTTTTTTATTCTATTTTTTTATTAATTGATTTCGAGACAGAATTAAGCGGCTACGACTGTAATCCACAACACGAAAAAGGGCATAGAATACTCTAAAATCATTCGAGGTAGACGCAGAAATAGGCGAGATTTCGTAAAATCCCAATCAACTTCTTGGGTCTACCTACCAACCTCGGACATTTATAACAAGAAAATAAATAATGCTGAACATAATTTGACCCCAAGTTGGTTACAGAAAATTAAAATAGCACAGGATACTACAGTCGTCTTCATGAGACCTCCAGACGTTAGTACTTCCGTTCTACCAAACACAGCTAGATCTATCTTTAAAAAGTTTGGAGGATGAAAATGAAGATAAAGGTACCAGAATTAGTGATTATATTTCTCTAGATTTATCAAGAAAACAATAGATTATCGAAAATTAATGCAAGAACCTCAATTTCAGAATCAAACTAAATAGCTCCTATGATGAGAAATTGTGGAATCAAAAGAAAATAATTGGTAAGCCGCTGAGTATGGACACTCGGAAAAATTTTCAACGTATAAAACAGTATAAAAAAGTTGATCAATCCGTTAAATTACTATATTTAATGTACAGCATTACAACACGGAACAATTTCTTACTTTGCTTGCTCTATTCACATGCTGCCTTCACGATGGCCTTGCCGAACGCGTAGAAACAACGCGCAAAGAGACGCGACCATTAATTTGCTTTCCCTCACCTTTCGCCAGCTGGACAAGATTAAAGATCTGTTGTCACCATTCATTTGTCAGCTCCCCAGTGCTTGGGAAATGCCACCACTAAAAGGGCACGGTACGGCCGTAAGGGTTCCGCCACAGTTTGGTTCCGCAAAACCCTACGGACCACTGCAGACCACCGTTGTCGAAATTACTTTCAGGCGGGAAACAAACTGCGCTCACCAAATCGTACCGAAAACCCGACGGGGTCGACGGCAATGGTGGTCCGTCGGATGCACGGAACGGGTCCGAGTCACCGAATGAAGGTGAAAGTAAAAGCGCCTCTAAAATGGCATCAAATCCATTCCGAATTTTATTCGTACAAACCATTGCCAATGGTTTGATCCGGTGCTACCTTCTGGTTCCAACCAGTGAGACACTTGTCGTTTTAGGGAAGGATCGCAACGGCACAGAAATGGGTTGGGATGTGGCTGGGTGTATATTAAAGGCGTTAATGAAGCCCGGCCTTGCTGTCACAGACAACCAGACCGGAGTGTCTGGTCTGGTGGTAAACTTGATGATGGAAGCAATGGGATGGGCCTTATCAACTGGTCTTGGATGTCGTTCCAAACCTTCCCTCGGGGCGTGGTATGAATGGAAGCAAAAACGGTCACCGTTGTTGTTGGGGTGGTAGTTCACACGCATTAATTCCGGCCCATCCATGACGTTTTCGAGAAAGTGAAGGAATTAAACACACACACACCCTTCCATGGGACCAAGCGCTGGGCGTTCGTCTGTGACTCGACAGGCGGACAGCGAAAGTGATTAAAATTGGCGCACACACTGATTGCGCAATCAGTTCACGCATCGGCAACAAGTGGAGCGAACAAAACGAAACGAAAAAGAGCGAAAGATGATAATTTTCACCCAAAATTTTCATCCTTTGCGGGTGAAAGTGTTTCGCGGGTGGTGCGGAGATGACTCTTTTGTTTGATGGAACGAAAGAATAATTCAACCAAATTTATTCTGATTTATGAACCGCCGCCCCGGGGGAAGCGGAAATGCGCACGCACAATGTGGTTGGAATTTTGCGCATGTTACCGTCACGCTGATGAAATTTTACTCCAACCCAACCCTCCCCAAAAAAACAAAAAAATGGTGATCTGTTTCCATGTTTCAATGTGGGAGTGTTGCTTCGTTTATGTCTCTGTTTATGTTAATTGGGCGGTGTTTTCCAGTCGAAAGAACAGAAACCAAGCGCAAAAGTGACATTTTTCTCTTGCGCTTTGTTCCAGGGCCTAGACGAAGTTTAAACTTACGCACCCGTTTAAGCGCCAGAGATAATCTATTCACCAGTCGGTGAATTGTGTGTCTCCGCGTATGTGTGTGTGTTTTTTTTGTTAACTTTCTTTGTAACAGTAGTTTGTATGGACGCATTTTAAATGTTTGTTGATGTTTCCGGTGATGTCCGACGGGGTTCGTTTCTTTGTTGTTTCGAAACACATCCATTATAAAACTCGTCTGGTGTTGATTAAGGGGAAAGTGCTTTGTGTTAAACATATTTCTGGTGAAACTATAACATTTTTATCGTAATGATTTCTTTTCATGCAGCATAATTTGCTTACTGCGGCAAAGTGAATTATTTAAATGAATTTCTTCAGGTTTTCAGTGGTGATTCATTTTTAAGAAATTAATCATCAGCCTGGTATGGGTATGATCTTGCTTACAAGGGATAGTTTTACGTCTAAAAACCCGGTTTCAAAATGACGTTCCCCATTCCATGCTGACTCAACCTCTTCCGAGTGAACCATCGCCATTGCGATCGGGAACCTTTCCCCCGTGTTTTTTGGAGGTCAATGGCGATCCGGGTTGGTACGGTTCTGTCCATAAAACGGATCGAAGGGAAATATAATCCTTTACCCGCCCGATAAAAAGAAAGCAAACATGAAAATAACCGCAAAACATACACACTTTTTGGGACGTTCATTATTCTTTTGCTCCCTTTCGGTACTGGCGGCAGCAGCACAACTGTTCGCGCAACCATTGCATGCCGCAGAACGATCCCGGATGCGATTTCTCTTTTTTTCTCTCCAATCTTTTCCTTACCAACACGGCCACGATTTAAAACCAGGTTCGTCTTGAAAGCTTCACTGGAGAAGGTTTCGGGGAAGGATTAGCTTTTCGGAACGGATTCTACTCGGCTTTTTTCCAAGGTGTTGTCACCTGGGCATAGTGCGGAAGCATTACAAGAACGGTAAAAGGGCTCGGCCACTGGCAAGAATGAATCGGCGAATGAACAAAAGTGGGGAACAAAGCTAAAAAAAAGTCACATCGGAAACAAAGTAAAATCGTCCCATTGGGGAGGGATGGGAGTGGTAAAACGGTGCACCATAATCGGATCGACAGTCACGCGTGGCAACCAAATCGAACCGGTGACGACTACGGAAGGATCTGTTGCTGTTGCTGAGGTGCGGTTCTACCGTGTCCCCAAGCCTAACACCCGGAATCAGGTCAACCGGTGTGGGGAGACTGAAGTGATCCTGGTTGGATTTGAATGGGAAGGTTGTTGTTGTTGTTTTTTTACTGTGACTGTTCCAGTTTGCTGGGGAACTTTCTTTCCTTCCTTTTCTTCTATGTGTGCTGAAGTATCGAAGTACTTTTGTACGAATGGTGTATGTGTGTGTGTATATGGTTTGCGGTGCAAGTCACTAATTGAATAAGCCAAAACCCAGTGTGTGAAAAATCAATGTTAACCCATCTTTTTAACCTATTTAAATAAATATTCCGTACTTTTTACTCAAGTTTAACTTCATAGAAATGAAATTGTTTTATTGCGTTCGTCTAACTTCGAGAGATCCATTTATCATTCCATTAATATGCAATTTGTCACATAAATTTGCAATAGAATTGTGATAATCAGTTCCCGAATCAACACATCCGGAACGGAAGGTGGCGCTAATGTCGATCGGTAAATATTTCCGGTTTTAATTTGCTGCTCCGGTTGGGATATTGCGTTCCGCGCTCACGCATGTATTAGGAAATTCTACAAAACAACTCACAAAACACGCCCGGAAGAAAGTTTGTGTAGGCTGGAATGGCACAAGGAATTGGTATGCCGGCCATAAAGGCAACTTTGTTGCTCGTTTCACCCTGCTGTGCACACATTTGTCTCAGAGGAGAGTGGTCATTAATTATCGCTTAGGGGTAGAGTGAGCTAATACTTTGCGAAATTCAATGAACAAGCAGCAAACGTTGTAAATTAATAAAGTACTTTAAAATGTATTAAAACTGATGATGTTTTTCAAGAGTTTAGATTTCTAATAATTCGAATGGTTCTTCAGTGAAACAGTATTCTAGTCATGAGTTGATTCTCAAAAGATTAAAAAAAATCTGTGTTAATTCTAAGATTTTTTAAAAATTCGAAACATTTTAGTTAAACGAATATTTATTGTTCTGGGTTGTTTATTGTTGTTTGCAAACAGGTCGATTCGATGATAATTCAGAGAAATCACTTGAGGTACATGTCTATATAATTCTAGTATATGCACAGAACAGTACGATGAAATATTACAAAATGGTGAAAAAATAAAAATCTTTTGACATGAATCCTTCGAGTTAACAGAGTTAATATAGGTTCTAGCATATTTAAAGATTTCAGGAGATACATAAATCTTCATGATAGGAATTCCGAGCCATTTAATGGGATGGAATATCCCATCTGCTGGTATGAATCTAAAATAGATTAACCCAGTATTAATTTTTGGCATATAATTTTGAAATGATCAACAGTTGCTGTAAATCATTTAAAGAAAATATGACTCTGCATGATCAATTATGACACAAAAAGTCGTTTAAACAACATGGTCGTAAAAATGTTTAAACCCCTTTTGCACACCTACACAGATAATCATTCCCACAGAAGAGGCTCACGTCCACGTCGTAATACCTCGTATATGCTCTCTTTCCAGGTAGTGAAGTTTTATGTTCCCGCACCATTAACATCCTCCATTAGCATGAGAAGCAACCCGTACAGTGGGAGGCCGCGGAAAGTAACAAGTTGCTATAAATCATTCGTTAAACCATCATTTCACTTTCGTTGGATAAAATAATTCTCCAACACTATACCGGCTGCTCCGTTTCCCATGCTTCTGCTAAAGCCCTTTTAATGCTCCGGCTTTTGGAAAACATTTGTCCCAAAAAAGCAGCAATGAAGATTCAGCAACATTTTGTATTTGTTTTTTTTTTTCTTAATCTCCTAAATCTACAACATGTTTACGTGTTGGAAGCGGTTTCGCTGTTTGCATTTCCCTACCCGGGTGCGCAGAATGAATTAACAAACATTCCGCTTAATGTCACTGTTCATTTGCACTCACTATTCAGGGAAAATTTCGCTTTTCACACCGAACACCGATCGCTTAATTACGCCGATCCGTTGCAGGCAAAGGTTGAAAGAGCGTGACCCTTGTGCAAAAGCAAACAAACAAAACTCCCTTCGATGGTATTGCATCCCGAAGGGAGGATGTGCATCCAAAGCATGCCCAAGCTCGTTCCGGAATCGTTCGGTTGGTTTGGTTTAGGATTAAGGGCTGTCACATTCCATCGATGGTCCGCGTAACGACGATTGCCCACTCTGCCAGCCTGCCTGCGGCAGCTTGTTAACTGTTAATTAATGAAACCTACCATCAAATGGGAATGCGAGAGAGGATCCCGCTGCCGGACACGATCGTGACCGTTATCGTGATCGTCATTTGCACGACTTATGATTTTAGCCGCTCCGGAGGTTAGGAGCTGTTGGAGCGGCCGGTTGGACGAGGCAACAGCAAGAGACAATTCCTTTGTTTTTGTGCGCAGAACTGACAGCAGAAGGGTTGCTTGCGTGCACTTCTTCCAATCACCCAATTGTTTCCAGCTCCACAGACGCCGCTGGGAGGGAAAAAAGGGATTTTTGGTTTTTGATAAAACCGATCCTTTACCTCACACTTTCTGCGACGTTCTGCGGACCATAAATTCTGTCGACATTTCACTGTCATCGTGTTCGCCGTTCAGGAAAGGCACTCCGGCCCCCCGTGTGCCGGTGTGGTCGAGGTCAGTCGGTGAAAGCGAAACGGCTTCACGCGCCAAAGTTCGGAGTCCGCGCGTAGGTGGCACTGAATTTCGCCCATTTCGGCACGGAACCTCTGTGCCTGTGTCTGACCTTCCCAACCCGCACCACACACACACACACAAAGGGGTTGCCGTTATTTACATTGGGCGGTCTGAGCGTTTGTGGTCTGCTGTTGGGATTCCGAAAGGGAAGGTAAACCGGTTCTACCGGAATCGCGGCACGGGTAACCAAAGATCCGGGCCCCGGGAATTGTGTGTGCGTTAGTGTGTATCGGTACTCAATGCAGTGAGCGCAATGACGATAAGGCAGGCAAATGAAGGTGCGTACCGTAATGGGTGAATGTCATCTGCCCGTGTGCGGCACCGGAATGTCCGGGTCGTGGAATGCTTGGGCGAATATGATTAGATATCGATCTTCGCTGCCGAAAAAACGCGAAACGCACTGGATCAATAGACGAGTGTATGCGTGTGGGTTTTCTCGTACTCGGGTAGAAGGCCACCCGAACCGTATCGCGACCACGGGACCAAAAGGCGAGTGACGATGGAAAAAGGTGAAAGTTTTCAAAGCAACAAGCGACAACAACACAGCAACAAAGCTACTTTGAACCTCGCGCACCGGTTGGGGTTGTCCGGTGCGAAAAAGGTCTGTCACGGGTGTTTCAGTGAGATCCCCAATGGGCCGGGGGTGTCCTAGTGGAAGTTCACCATCCTATCAGCATTACTTTTTCTTTGGGGTTTTTTCAATTTTTATTTGTTAAAATATTTCTTTATTTCGAGACAAACCGCCGCTCGCAACGAACGATCAACGCAAACTAATGGAAATTTATGGAAAGCTTACAGTTTTTTTATAATATTTCGGAACTCGGTGGGCGATCGCTTCGCCGACCGGTCAGTTGTTTGGCTCATGAATAATAAATTTACGCGCTTTACGCGATAGTCTTTGGGGTTATGCCGTTTTATCACACCGATTATCTGACAGCTTAGTGCCAGTTAAGCGCCAAAATGGCCGCATCAACCACCACTCGATCCGCGTGCGCACAATCGAAAGTGGTAAGTCACAGCCGAAAAATGTCGGGCGGAAATCGCACCACCATTTCGGCTAATGAATGCGCTTCCATCCACCACCGGCTTTTCCACGATTGCGGTTGCGTAAGCGTGAGCATTTCATGCCCATTTCATGGCAGCCGACTCGCACGGAACGGTTTCGGAAAAATCAGCTGGAAGCAGGTGAAAAGCGCCAAACAGGCAAACAAGCGCGCGTGGTGCGAGAAATGGAACATCTGAAGCGTGTCCGACTTTATTATTGGGAAGTTTGGGTTTCGAGTTGCTTTGTTCGCTGTGGGTGTGTGCTGTTCCTGGTTTCACTTTCGTGCGCAAGGTGTGAATTTGTTGCCTGTTTCTCTTTGCGCCTGTGTGTGAACCGTGAGGAGGCAAATGAGTTACCAGGGTAGGAAGCCAGTAAGCAGACCACGGTTCGCTGCTGTCGGTGCGGAAATATGGCATGAATGGAGAACGATATATCGTCTTCCTGATTCGGGATTTCCGGACGGCGAAAGAGAAAAAATGATTTATTTGCACTTTCATGATGCAAAAGTGTCGTATTTCTATTTCTAAACTAGTTGCAATGCAATTTTTTATTTGCAAAAGCAAACAGATTTTCATGCTAGTTTTATATAACGTTTGATGCATTTCCATCTGAACACATTTGATCTTGAATCTTGAAAATAATGATTTTTAGGCATTTCCTTTTTTGGGCAAATCCTAAAAATTGCTAAATCAATGGCTCTTAGACCTAAATCAGATTAAAGTCACGAAGTCTAAGACACGCTTTTTTCCATAGCAGATGGTTAAAGGTGACATTTGAGAAAACTATGAGAAAATTCCTTTTTTTTGGTTTTTAAAACTTCGAACATACATTAATTCATTGGTAGATGTTTCAAACTCCACACAAATAAAGCTTGTGCTTCTATCAATATAAGATATTTCTTAACCAGCTTTTAGCGAATTGGTGCTCTGGCACCATTCAAATGGACCAGTTTGAGTCAAGTTCAATATAATGTTCATCGTCTGGTTTTTACGATATAATAAAGATAAAATATATTTTACTAACGTGTTGCATATTACGCTAACGTCAAAGGATCCAAATGGAGGACACTTTCTTCTATAACCTTTAAAAAAGTAAATAACAAACAAAAATAGATAAATTGCGCTCAGCGTCAACCGGCGGAACCAGTTTACATCCTATCCATTTCGTGCCATTAGATAACAATCATCACCAGACGTATGAAAACAGAAATAGTGTGACATTTGCTGCGGAACTATTTTTGTTTTCTTTATATATTTCCTCTCGAGCGACCGGTAAACCTGTTCTCTTCGATGCGTCTGCGAACGGAAATATGCAAATACTTCGAACGCATCCGTTTCGCAGCCCATCATGTTCCCGTAGGGGTAGAAATCTACAACATAACGGACACACGGACGGCACACACGGTAACGTGATGGCTGCTTAATTCTGTCTGGACACTTTCGCAAAGCTAATCGCTTGCCAGACGGCCGGACAAATCAATCGAAATCGCATAACAGGACGCTATCGTATCGTTTTCTGCCTGCCAGCAACTGGTCGATGGAAAGAAAAACCTTACTACCAGCAAAAACTCCTTCCGATGCGGGAAGAAAAATGGCAGATAGCACCAACGAGATGGTATGAGATAATTAATTTTACTCTCCTCCTTAGTTTCTTTACTGCCTCGCGGATAGTTCTCGCTCGCGGGTGGAAATTTGATATGCAGCAAAGTGCACACGGCAACACGGAAGCCATCGGCGAACGAGTGCGAGCGAAGGAAAACCTTCCAGAAGGCTTTGGATTTTTTTTTTTCTATTTTACTTCCGCTCATGTACTTTCCTCCATGCCTTTTTTTCCTCACGGCACCCCACGAAGGGGGTGGGTATGGTGCGGAAAACAAAACAACAACAAAAAACGGTGTTAGATAATGAATCAGCGCCAAAAGCCAAACGCCGCTACAGATGCGCAGCGCTTAATTAAGAAAGAAAGTTTCACTCTTGGCTATACGGAGCAGGCGGAGGGTGAAAACGTTTCCAGCTCGCAGTCTTATTAACATCTTTCTCATCTCTTCTTTCCCCTTGGGCACACGCAATTTAAGCTTCCCCAGCATTAGCGATATTATGTTAACTTGAGCCGCGTTTCTACCATTGTATGTGTGTTACTCCGTTTCGATCTTGCCAAGGCGCATATTGCGCAACGAATCGGTTGCCGAAAGAAAAAAAAAATGCCGTATGTTTAGGAAAGAGTTTCACTTTTACTGATTTTAATTTTTCATCGCTTTACTGTTATTATTTTTTCCGATACGAGCACAACGAGGCGTTTTGATGGAGCATTACTGTGAGAAATTTAAAGTTTTAAACGAAGCTGGCTTTTATTGCCGAGCTGGAAAATCATCAATGGCCAAAGTGCTTTCATTGGTTGTTGATAACGAGAAGTAATTTATTACACCACATATAACATATAATGCTTCTCAAAACCTGTCCACCATTAAGCATTCAGATGGCACTAGGAAAAACCCCGGTCCTATAGTCTCCACCCCGAAGCGTACTGCGCAGAATCGCTCTCTGGTAACGATTCGATTTCCCCACCTCGGAAAAAAGCTTTCCGCAGTAAACCTCTCCATACAGAAAGAACAAACCGATACGTTTGATGTGAAGGAAAAAAGGGGTTTCCACTGAAGGCCAACGGCAAGATCACTTCCGCCCCACACCCCGCCCCACGGCCACCCATCGGTGGGAAAACTCTCCGTTCTGCGCGGGCGCCACAAAAGAAACAATAATGCAAACGCACACTATCCCCACACAATCTGGCTGCTCCCGGTTCGGCCCCGATAAACAAAAGACTTCAATACACGGCAGGCACGAGCTCACTTTTCTTAGCCTGCTGAGAGGCCTAAGTGAAGAAAAGCCAGAAAAAAACACCAAGCAAACTCCCTCGCCAGTCACTCACATCATGTGATGAATGTTGACGAGTGTGCGTTGTGCCGTCCGCACACAATGGAAATATAAATTGTCTTTCCCTCTGGCTCCCGCCCCTTCCGTTGCCTTAACCCCCCTGGACGCATCTAAATCTCTGGTCTCTTGATTGGTGGACGGAAAAATCTATGTACACAGCGCCTCACCTTTGACAGTCGCTTTTCCGGGGCTGGATTAACATACGGCCAAAGCCGCTACAGTGCACTGCGGCTAATTGTGCGGAAAGGAATCTAGTTTAATCCCATCACCCGGCTAGCTGGCAGGTTTGGCCTTTCCCTTCCATCAGAATGACGCTGGGATTTCACTTTCCGTGCGCACGCGGTATCATTGGGCTGGCAAGCATGGGAGGCACCTTTGCCCTTCCCGGTGGTGCGGGACACGAAACGCAGGAGCGTTTACGAGCTTAAAATGCCTGTTTTTTTTGTCAACGTTAACACGTGTCAACTGTGGCGGCATGGTCAACCGTAGCTAATGTAAGAAAATCAAATCTCGCAAGATTAAAAAGGGCCGGTTCCGGTGCGATTCGAGACCGTGTCAGGCTTAACAAATTGCATCTTTTTTCCAGCGGACGATATGTTTGAGTGACAGATTATTAAGTTGTGAATACAACGGTTTTAAACGAGAACAACAATGTTTAGCGTTTGCCTCGCAGTCTTTAATATTACAGTGCCTGATTGTGTCTCTATCCGTTTAAACTTATTATGGTTATGGTTATTTGCAAAGAGTTATTTAAATCATGTCATCCTCCGCAAAAAATATGATTAAATTCTATAATAAGTGATAAGGATAAGCGCGTAACATTGTTTAACTTTTTTATGGTACTTTTTTTTAATAAAACTTGTTATAGTGCGTTTGATACGTCCATTTCCGAGTAACACAGATAATCCGGACCATGTGACAGGTAGGTAAATGGAACTCGACTAAACGGCATTCCACTTCATTAATATCACAATATTCTCTTCAAATCTATAAGGATTAGGGTGCAATGCGTATGAAAAAATCTATTATTCAATCAACGACTTATCCTTTATCATTCACATGAAATCATCTGTAAGTTAAAAGTGGTAAGAAACCATACAGTCCGGACATTTTCTACTGCAATCTACAATGTGTGACAATCATTGGCTCACAAATGGGTAAATAATCACAAAAACGCATAGTCAAAGCCTAGCGAAATAGGAAATGCTTCTTTGCGTTTCATTCCAAAGTCTGAAGTGTTGCTGCGTTTGACTGAATCCAAAAAGTCACATTACACTGAGCAATCTTCGCTTTCATTATGTAACGCTTCCTTCCAGCAATCACCACGCAAGCATAACTAGTCCATCGCACTAATCTACTTCTATGGCCGACTAACAATTTCCTACCGCTCAATTACCTCCGGTTGGACGAGCTTCCGTTTCACACACGACACACACGCCTTTCCTCCACAGCCTGTTTGGTGGACCGCCGTGACAGAAGACGATTGGAAGCGGCAGGGTGTGAATAATACATATGGGAGAAATTTCCCCCACCGCATTCCGTTAGGCCGCTTCCTAACCCTTTCCAAAGCCTTACATAACGCACGTAACGCACCTATCCATCACGATCGACGCCGTGTATGTCGATCGGATCATATCGATACGCGCGGCCTCAAAAGCATACGTGCGCACATGATCGAATGCATGCTGGATATGTGTGCACACCCTTGCCCAGGCATGTGGAACACAATGCGGCTTCACGTATAGGCGCGCGCCTGTTTGTTCGTGGATGTATAGGAAAACAAAACAAAACTCTCGCTTTCTTTGCGCGAAAGTAGTGCGCAGTGTCGCATGCATGTGGCACGGTAAAAGTAGGTTCGACCCGAGGCACGCAGATCGATTGATCGCGAAACCGTGAAAGGTGAGAAGTGCTGCGAATAAGATATTACATGCTGAAGCGAAAAACTGGTCCAAGCGGCTTCCGGTCACGTACGCCACCAGGAGAGTGCCACACAAACACATGCCATCCGCGCCTCGCCAAACAAAAACGGGGCAGATGATTGTGAGTTGGGAAAGGTCCTGTGTATGGGGTCTAAAAATAAACCTTCCAAAAAGCGTCCGTCTTTTGGTGGACGAGAAATGTGAGAGAGTGTGTTGGAAATTTGAAAGTCGCTCGCACCGAATGGCAAGCTACCGAAACAGTGGAAGAAAACTCAAAAGCGGAATCCTGAAACCAACGAATCCTGTGCTCGTTTTGCACATTTCGAGTTTGCTACTGGCCTTACACGGCGACAACGCCGAAAGATCGCCAACGCGACGCCACCATCACATGATGACATTTCTCGCTCCACACGATTCCATTTCGCGAGCTTATTCGGGGGAAGCGATTTTCCTTGTCTCCGTACACTTCAACTTCAATTGCCGTGTTGCCGATCGTTTGCATTCGAATCGTGTTCAGACTACAGGAGATGCATTCTGCGGTTTTGTCGGTCGGGTCGGCCTGGACCCTCGAAAACGAGAAGCACAAAGCATCAAAGCACCAGGAAGTGCAAGACATCGTGCGCAGAGGTTGGAAACAAATCAGATGCAGAAGTTGATTTTCTCAGAGTATTTTTGATATTGGTTCAGATAGGAGTTCGCTACGTAAATGTTTGTTTGGCTACTTCAACTTTCAAAAAATTATTTAAATTTAGTTTTAAATTTTTATTTAAAACCATTTAGATTATCATGAATTTGTGATAAGTTCCCATTTGTTTAATCCAAACCAAGGTTAAGAATTAAGCCATTGAAATGATTTCATCAATGTTGCATCATAAAAGCGCAACCCAATACGCAACACCTATGACGTGTGTGACGCTCTAGAAAACTGAAGTTAGTCATCGGCGACGCCGCTTCTTTATGGCCGGACACGGACCTATCGCGGGAACTATTATTAGCATTCGCTAACATTTACGCCGCGGGGAAAGTTTTCCGTTAATTTAATCGCTACGATTTTCGGTTCGCCTTTTGCCTGCCCCTCGGACGTCTCGGAATTGGACGACACATTGGCTGTCGTGTCCAGCATCGATTTTCGAAATGTGATGAAATTTGAGTAGTCCGAATACTACGAAAACCTGCTGCACTGGGTTTAGGACTTTCTCTAAGACGGTGAGTTGGTTTTGTTCGGAAGCCAAACTTTTCGATGACAGTTTTCGTTTCGATTACGGCAATACGAAAATGTCTTAGCCTCTGTCCCATGGCACGGAAGGCAGATCCATTTGAAATAGGAAAATTATCCATCCATCCAGATGCATTCCTTTTGTTTCGTGATTATATTTGTTTGATAAAGCGATTCACGTTTCAGTCGTACAGGGGGAGAGGGCTTATTATTGAGCGTTTGCATTTTGGAATCCGGAGAGGCATGCAATCGAGATACTGTGCCTGACAACTCATTAAAAAGCGATCAGCAAAAAGTAAAAAAGGGTACGAATTTCCACCGTCCACAGAAGGGATTTCCCTCGATCGAAATGATGATAGCAAATCACTGTTTGCTTCGAAATTACAGCCCGCCCAATAATCAATCCCACGATGTTGATGAATTTTCAACCGCTTCCATGCAACGTAAACAATGGTCGAGCTTTTTCCTTCGCTTCCTTCCCGTGCGATCGCGATACACGACCGACGTCACGTCATCCGTGTGCGGCGCATGTTTTGGGTGAACATGCTCATCACGATCGTGGCCAACCGTGGCGCACCGCAGTTCACCACCAAACCCGGACGCAATCGTTTTGGGTTGCCGAAAGACGAACGCCGCATCACCGGGATTGCTGTGCAACTCGATCCCGGTACCGGTAGATTGTGTGCTGTGAATCTTCCTTTCTTCCGTAGAAGGTGAACTTGCAATCTTGGAATTGGTAGCTTTTCCAAAGGTGGTGGTAACCAACACGAAGCTCTTGTGCAAATTTCAGACGCCCGCAGCCCTGCTCGGAAGGGAAATGACTGGAGCAGGCTAAATGTCGAAGCTCAAGTGAGGAAGCTTAAGCATAAAAGGAATGCAAACAACCACAGCACAACAAAAAACGCATCCAACGATAATCTGAGGAAGTGGTAGAATCATTCAAACGAAATCGAAACCAACCATCATCATCATCGTTCGATCGTTTTCCCCGGTGGGAAAGAAAGGGCCTAAGCAACCGGCAATGGTTAGTGGAACATCACCATTGCATATAGTGGCGTAACGGAGATAAAGCTAGGAAATAGCAAAACCGCAACGTAGTCAAAAGATGAAGCAAAAAAAAACACCCAAACAGGGTTTAATTCCATTTAACGATCGTGCAGCGCGCATTCGGTAGGAAAACGAAAGACTTCAACAGCGACGAACCCCCGCCTTCCGGAGGCGTACGGAGCAACGACGAAATGAAAGGATGTACGTAGATGATGGTATGAGCACCGCATTGAAGATGATTGAACAAGATAAAAAAAAGTCTGCAAGCCTGCGAGCCACAAGCCGTTCTCACTTTCTTTAGCTTCGTTTTATACCCTGGCAGCGATCTGAATCTAGCGACTTACAAAAAAAGCTTCTTGTTTTGATTCACTGTGTTGTGCTTTCTTTTCACTTCGTGCTTTTGTCGCCAGAACGGGTTTGCTCGACATGAGAATGAGCATCAAAGAAGCGGCACATCACGTACCGGTGTAGCCGTGCGAGCTAAACAAACGTCTTTTTTGCTCGATGGGATGTCCCTTGTACGGTACACAGTGACTTCATCCTTGAAGGATATTTTAACAGTATAAAAATGGGTGCATCAAAATGACTACACCAGCACGTCCTGGACAAAACTTCACGCACCCCAAACGGGCGAATCTTCCGAAACGGACCAATCGTTCATGTTCGGTTAGGCACGTACCAGCGAGTTTAGCTCACTTACAGTTTATTCTTGTTGGTTGAAGGAAAGTATGACCTTATGGACTAATTGTACATGCTTGTAGTACTCTGCAGTCATACTGTACGGGCCTTTTTTCTAAATATTATATTTTTAACCATCGTGTTCTAGGGTTTGGGTGTTTTTTTAGTAATTCTGAACGAATGAAAATTCAATTGAGAATAATATTAATTTGCTACTTTATTAAAATACTTCAAAAAGAGGCTTAGAATCAATCACAGATAACATGTTAATACAACACAAATTTCATATTATGTTTAATTAACTTAAGACATCTTTTAAAACAGAACGATAGAAGTACAAACACTTTATAATGCATCAGTACCCTGATCGTCACTAGCATCATCCACCATACGTTCAGCATTTTCTGGCGTGAAACACAGAAAAAACTGTCACCTTTCACCATTAGCCCGCCAAATTCAACGTTTGCTCGGTTGTTTTTGCGTCTGCGTGTATGTTTACAGCCGAAGGGAACACTTTTTTGGTAAAACAACCTCAAACGCGACACAAAAACAAGCAAACAAACCCTGCCTGCACCCTGCCCCAATGCATGGCACGTCCCAGGCCCCAAGAGTTTCCCGTCATACCAGCCAAACAAGCCATTGCGTTGCGGTGATGTAACGGAAAAAAGGAACACCGCTAAACGCTAAACCGCCAAACCGGAGGACAAGGTGACGCAGGGTGAAGGTAGACCCGTAGGAGGGAAAAAAATGTTCATTTCCTCCCGCCATGAAGGAAGCGGATGAAAGCACCCGGAGCGGTGGGGAAAAGCGAAGAAAGGCATGGTGTGGAGTGGAGTTGTGGTGGACAAAACGCATGTGTATGTGCAATTTCCATACGTTTCCAACCATCCCCATGCTTTTTTTCCATGGCTTTGGCTGAGCTTATGCGCGTGCGTGCATGCGTGGAGTTAAATCAAAGCAACTCGGTACAAAACAAACGCAAACAAAAACAATGCGCATACACCCCCCCGGACGCAAAGGTTCCGCTTGGTACGTTTGGCGCAGAGTGCAGTGGAGTTTCGTGTGTAAGAGTGTGTGTGTGTTTTTTTTGTGCCGCTACACAGTCGTCTTCCGATTCCGGCTGTACGGTAGGGAACAAGAAGAAAAAAAAACACAACCTTTTCAAGACATTGCATTTATTGAACGCAACAAAAAATGAAGTTGTTCAAGCTTAAAACTGTGAGAATAATGAGTAAGGAAGCACAAAAGCTCAGGAAATTATCGTTTTTTTTTTCAAAGAGCCCCTTGTAACCCACACACCAACCGCATTGGATTGGTTTTTTGCTTGCGTTTAAAAGAAATTATGCACGTGGAAAAATCTCCCATCGGGCACACACAATTCTGGACAGCGCGTTTATGGGAAGGAGAGTTTTCCTCGGAAGCACACCGAAGTGCCGGTTGGAAACGTTTTCACGGCACTACGCGGCTGCTCAGACGCAGTTGTCGCCTTCATCATCTCATCGCGACACCATTGGTCACCATTTTCCAAAGTGCTTAAGCGACGGTTGCGTTTTTTGTTGTTTTGTTTCGCTCGTCGTTATCGGCGAGTTTCCATTGCCTCGCAGACGCAGAAGCATTTCGGTGCATTACGATGCAACACCTGCATAGAGCCGTATCACTGTATTGGGGTGGCCCGGAGCTGCTGTTAATGGGAAATGGTAATTACACGATGCACTGTTGCTCTTTAACGAGTCGCCACTAATTTGTCCAACAAGCGGGGGAAAAATAATACCTGAGCGTTGGCGATGCAGTTGTGAGGGTTTGAAAACAGCAATACATAGGAACAATGTTTCTACCTGCTACGCAAAGAATTTGCCTGCCGGTTTAATTCGCTGCTAAACAAACCATTACCCGCTGACAGTTTTCAGTATGAAAATAAATTATTGCTCTACCAAACTCGTCACCGAGATAAATAATTTATCACATTCAGCAACGGAACGACCAGGGGAAATCAAACGTGTAAAGAATTATGAAATTCAAAACAGACCCCACCACCGGTACCTTCGCCTTCTAGCAGCAACGTCTTGTAATATATTCAACCAAGCCACTCAGTCTCGTTTGGCATATGATCGCAAAATTAATAATCACACTCAAACAGCAAGAAAGGAGCGAGGAAAAAAAATCATAAGAAAATTTCTCGCAGAAAGAGAATCGCTAAATGGCGTTCCGAAACGAAAAGCTAAGCTTCAGCCGGTATGTCGACCGTACGGTAATTGGCAGTGATTGAAGCACTTGACAATTGTTTATTATGCAGCACGATGCATAACAGGCACTGGTACGGATCGCAGGTACGAAGGGCAAGTTTTGAGGTGCGTGTTTTGTCTGCGACCAAAGTGGACCGATTTACGTGACTAATGCGTGGAATTGGTCTGCCATTTTTAGGTGAGTGTCGCATGCGGCAGAAAAAGGGAAAGGAAAGAGCATATCAAACAGCTATCAAATTAGTCAACAGCTCGGTTCAATTTCAATGGTGATTAATTTGACGATGCACCATTCTTACCGGGATGTCTGCGGTGACCCAAGTTATGTTTGTTAATTGAAGTATTTCACAAGTTTCCAAAACATGATGCAACCTTGAAAAATCTGGTTTCGATATTAATATCTAATTTACTTAAATGTGAAAACATTAAACAAGGCAATATTTATTTGAAAAAATTAGGGTCAGACAAATTTAACAGACACTCAGGTTACCAGGCCTGTTTGTTCAGTAACAAACAGGATTCTAGATATGAGTTTCTGGGTGTACGATTAGCGTTACTTCAATTTTACATGTCAATCCATGCAACTGCTGATCGAAATGTCAATTTGACTGTCAATAAAATATCCTTTGGCCTTAAACTGTTTAAAACTACACCTGTAACAAATAGTTACAACTTCTTTAAAATAACTAAAATGCCATAAGTTAAAATGATTTTCAAACGCAGAGCGCGACCATTTGCACAAGCATTAAATTTGTGTGCTGCTCTAATGCAGACTTTAAAAATATCCATCTCATGATATCACGAACTATCGAAAACAAATATATTTATAGCTTAAAGCCTGAATGTTAGTAAACAAAAGATATGATGGTCTTAAAACACAATGCACTGATGTTCTCAATATTAATAACCAGATCTTAAGACGCGAAATATGTAAATTTAACGTTAAAAATGATAAGATTAGCTTAACATAAGAGGCAAAGTCCTTAATATCTTGAAGTTTGGAAGAGCAAAGGCAGCTCTTCAAACCCAACGACCTTCAAGTCCTAGTATGAGTAAAGAAAACATTAGTTATTCTTTATACACAAAATTTCCTGCAATATGTTTAAGACTAAAAGCCATTGATGATGTATTTTTATTACACATTAACGTCCTTCTCACTGTCACGCTTTGATTTTAAATAGACAAAACGATTAACTTCACCTGCACTTTGTTGCAGCATCAGTTTGCGAATTATGCACCAGCCATCCAAACCTCGGAAGGTAACACATACCAACAACACGTGGTAAATGGTCGTGATCACACCCCATCACGCCAGTGCGGTGTGCACTATGGAAAAGCAATCGGAAACTTTCTCCCATCAATAATCCATAACCTCAAGCTGGGGATGGGGGAAACGTTCCGATCCGAGGTACATCTTCCGCGTCTCGATTCTCGCCACAACCGCCCGACCGACGACAAAACACGGCGCAGCCTCCGGGACCCGTACCGAAAAAGCCACACCGAAATGTCGGGACGTTATGGGAATTTTATTTCCTCAAACTCCGGCGGGACACCACACCACTTGTGCTTCGGAACGTCAAAGAAATGACCCGCACCGGAACGGAGAAAAGATCGAAGGTCATCGGCGAATGTTCGATCTTTTTTTTTGTTTGTCTGAGTGTGTTTCGTTTCACCCAACCCATGGCAGTCGCGCGCATACTTTCCCGATTGGAAACCGTCGCCTACAGCTGTCATCGGTGGGTTTGACATTTCGGATTAATTTCCATTTTTCATCCAACCGCTTGTGCCTCAAAATTAAACCCACACGCGGCAAACGATACGTAAGCGGAAAAGCTTATCGCTTTTATCATCCTTTTCTGGTTGAGGAAGTGCATGAAATCATCTGGCGAAACGAAACAGCTGATTGTACCCCGGGTCGGCCCGAGTGCTAGTGAGAGTGCATTTTTGGTCATTTCCGAAAAGAAACGGCACGGGAGTTGGAAACAACGGGGTAGCAGTGAGCGGGAAAATAAATCTCGCTTAGAGCAGCAGCATCGCTACCCTTTGCGTTGAACAGCGGAATGGAGGAAGGAGAGGACAACACAACAACAACAAAAAACGGTTTCACTTTCTAGCATTTTTAATTCAAACATTAATTAGCTCGCACCGAAAATGGATTCGTCAAAGCAACAAAAAAACCGTCTGGCTCGGCAATGTGCAGTTGGCGCAATGGCCCCAAACGCGCTCTCTTGTACGCTATACAATAAAAAGCGAACGAAAGAAAAAGAAAGACCGAAAAGTGCGTAAACGAAATTCAAATCCTAAATCCACACCGGAGACCGGAAGAAGTGCAGATCGAAACCGGTGCTGAAGAAGGAAGTGAAGCAAAAAAAACACGCACAAAAGCTCCCCAAAACGAAAGCCCCCAAAAAAGTTGGACCGGAGTGAGATAGAGAGCGAAACGCTAACCTTCCAACGACACCGCGACGCAGCGCAACAAAATTCACGCACCCGTACGTACGCACCAAGCTGGCGAATGGTTGCCAAGCGTGCCCCAAAATGAATAACGAACATCGACCAAAACACACACAACAAAAAAAAAAAAACAAAATGAAAGACTTTCCTCTCCTGCGCTTCATCATGCGTACACGCACGGGTCATTTTATGCGTCTGCGAAAATGGTTGGAAAGAAATGGCGCACCGCCATATCACCTCCACGCAACTCCTGCCGTGGAAGGAAGTGATTCGAAACCGCTCAACGGTGCGTAAAACTGGTTTTTTGGGAGAGTTTAATCTTGCACACCACCTTCCCCGGAGGAAGGCGTGTGAGTGGAAGGGAAGTGATGAATAACAAATAATAAAAGTAACAACGATTCATATAGAAGGAAAAAAGAGCATAAAAAAACGGAGCAATCAAGCCACGTTCGCGTCTGGGCCGGCTGGG
Organism: Anopheles marshallii; assembly: GCF_943734725.1. Classification (NCBI taxonomy): domain Eukaryota; kingdom Metazoa; phylum Arthropoda; class Insecta; order Diptera; family Culicidae; genus Anopheles; species Anopheles marshallii. The sequence goes on from NC_071327.1 coordinate 54,883,994, forward strand.
TGGAATGAAAGTGAGAAAGAGCACGAGCAGCAGCATCAAGGTGTGGGAGAAGTGGTTTTTTGTGTGGTTATGGAGAAGTAATAAAACTTTATCAAAAAAACTATTGCGAGAAGCAAAATAAAACTCTCGCATCGAGTGAGGAACATGGAAGGAGACGTTTCCAGGCGACACGCAGTGGAATCTGTTTTAGATTCTATAAAGTCAATAAGCTAAAAATAACCCTCCCCATACACATCTTCGAACTCAAGAAGTGGTCTTGAGTGTTCAAATGTTTGTAGAAATTGTCGCGTTGTCCCTTGGTCAATGTCGCAGAAAGTAAAAGTAAAACCCAACTACCACCTTCGACACGGACGCAAGATGCAGCGCGAACGCACACCGGCGCGTACCGTGCCCAACTGTCCGAAAACTGTACGAAACGGCAGGCCAAAAAAAAACCGGTCCCCGTGTGGGGACCCCTCGGTGCGTATTATTTGTGCCCGGCAAAAGCACTCATGCACGCACACCGGTTACACTCCGTCTTCCGCGTTCCCGAGATTCGGTGCGATCAAGTTGTTGTCTGTGGCTGTTTTTTTTTTTTTGGGCACCAAGCAGACCAACCCCATCATCACGATCAACCGCGCGGGGCAGCGAAATGAAATGGAAAGTTTTCGCCTTCCAACCAATGTTTCGCCGCAGACGGATCTTTCCACGTGAGCTTGAGTGGCAGACCTGTTTTATACGACTAGTGCTTAGATCTGTTTCTGTTTTTCGGCAGCGTCACTCAAGGTATCCCTTAGGGCAAAGTCGTTCGGGTTGCAGCATGCTAACGCGATCGAAACCCCGCCCGAGTTGTTGCTCAATACGAAATATGCGCCGGAGACATTAACGAGCGGTCGGGAACGGAACCCGGTCGCACGGAGGAAAAACACATTCCGAGTGCTCGGTAGGGGTGTCGACAGCTTTGCAGCAATAACCACGTCTGGACATGTGATTAATGATGAACCGGTAGGACTCTGGGTTGCAATTTTCGTGGACATAGCACATGCAAAATGTACGAAGATCCGGGATTCTTGACTCATTAGGGTTTGATATCTCCTGATATCTGATCCAAATTAAAGGATGTTATTTTATAAATGAAGTCTTTTTTCTATAAAGCTTCTTGACATTATTTAACGAATAATTCTGGAACAAACCTCATTGGAATGCAAACAAACGTAAGGATAAATGGGCTGGAGTTGCCTCAGAAATTGTGCTAAAATAGTCATGAGGTACCTCACCAGCATGAAGGTAGAATCATAAAATATAATAAATTTCATGTTAAATTATCTAACTCGTATTCATACTTAAAGCTATCAAGCACCAAATAAAACCCAAGAATAGAGGTATTCTTCACAATTAAAAACCCAATGCCCAATATATCCGTGAACGATGCTACCAAAACGAACACATTACCGTTTAGATACGCGTGATGTCTCCAAAGCTGCTGCACCTGGTACTGCGTAATGCTGTTATTGTTGTTGTTACCATTGCTATTGCTGTTGTTGTTCAGATTAATCGTATTGTTGTTGTTGTTATTATTATTGGCCCCATTGTTGTTGCTCGTGTTCTGGTGGATGGCCTGCAGTAGCTGTGAGGTGGGCGGTAAGTTTTGTGTGCCACCGTGATGTATACCGGTCAATCCGTTCGCTCCCGGTGTGTTGCTTGTTAGCAAATTTTGATGCGTCTGTTGCTGCTGCTGCTGCTGTTGTTGATGCTGCTGATGTTGTTGTTGTTGTTGTTGCTGCTGCTGTGGATTACCGCCCATGTTAAGTCCACCGACATTGGTCAGATGTTGGAGATTGTGGACGACCTGCTGGAGCGGCATGCCGATCGGCAGGATGCTGGGCGGTGGCATCGGTCCGAGCAGTTGACTGTGCACACCGTTGTTCCCGGGCCCCATACCATTGTGGCCGCCGCCCGGGCCACCTCCCGCGGGTCCACTGCCGTTCGGGCCGCCACCGTTCGTGAGGATCTGGATGTGGGGCGATGGGGACGGCGTCGGGGGACCGATGTTCATGGTGGACACCGGTGGTAGCGGTTGAAACTCCATATTCATTTTCAAGCGTGTTTTGCAGGTGATATACCAACGGAGTATCGTAGAATGACCGTATATATTGCACTCAAAGGATTGTATCAAACATTCAAGGTATTCTTTTGCTTTTGTATCCTCCTAAATCAGGGCGCACACACTGCTGCACTATCACTTTCTAGAACGCTTTAGTCAACACGGCGATGAAAGATTCTATTCCCACTCACTCGCTTTTGTTTTGTTAGGATATCTTGACTACTTTCTCTCTACAGGCTCTACTTCCGTGAGCCTCAAACACTTTTCACCACAACAAAACAACACTCATGAATACCAGGCACTGCCTACGCGCACTACCTCTTTTTCGGGATGCCACTACAGCAAACATACAGCGCAACACTGCATCGTGGTAAGTATTTGCATGCGTCGTTTCTGATTACTGATTATTGCCATTTGCCGTGCCAACTCACGCCATGTTAATTGGTTGCGTTTGACACAGCCGCACTACCGGTGATGGGAGACGGGAGATGCACTGAAAAACCCACCCACTCACTATCACTCACACACACACGCACGCACAAACACACGAACTAGAGTGCTAGTCGTCCGGCGAATGCTAAATATGGCGGCGATCGGTCTACTTCTAGGAGTTAGAATGGGGAAGAAGGAACAGAAAACTAATCAAGAACTCGTCGAAAAGGAAGTTGGTGGTGTGGAGCGATGGATCACAGTGCGACAGACAGGCGGTTGTGTGTGACCGCAACGTCGGGACCGGTCGGCACTACGATCAGAGACATCGGCAAACAACGAAAGGGATTTAGCACCCCAACAACCACAGCACCACCGACAACATGGACCCGATGTCTACGACTTCTACCAATAATCTCTTCCAATGAGACTAGTTCAGGCAACGTTTTCCCAAATATTCCGAAATCCAGAGCCCAACTCCACTAGCCGAACGTACCACAGTGCGCAGCACCGGGATCACTTTGCCGTGGGAAGTGCGCTTCCGAGAACTTCCGAGGAAGAGAGTACTACTCCACCGCGCACACTGGAACGGGCCTGACTGCTGCTGCCAAAAGCGTTCCTAGCGTTCCAGGGGCTAGGGTAGCTCAGTGTGTACTATTTTTTTTTGCCGCGCTACACTCCACACTCGCGGTCACTTCCGCACCCTCCCAAGAACCCGCGTATGCAAATGCAATACAGTGTACGGGAGCGCGCACGCCGGTGCTGACCTTGTACGTGCTACACCATGCGTTGCGGGTCGCACTTGCCGTTTTTTTTTCGTTACTGCCCCGCTTCTTCTCTGTATTGTTGCCGCTCTTCTCTATTCAAATCAGTGGCCGGTGGGATGGCGGTGTGTTCTAATGCGAGCTTAGAACAACCAACACTCGTGCACGGTATGCAACCGATGCACACGCACGTGAAGCGCACGACAGACGGTGGCAAAAACCTTGCGAACTGGCGGACGTACAGTCAGACACTGATCGACACTAGTCGGGAACCGGGCAAAACTGTCGGGAGCACCGGGAACACGGGATCGGGAATGGCACCTACACAGATGGAACAGCTTCCCACGGGACGGGTTTTTGTCGCAAGTCGGGTGTAGTATGCGCTCTTAGCAGTGCGCTTAGTATAATGTGCGATTTCGTAATGCTGTTGTGTGTAGCGACCCGATCACTCCCGATATGAAACTGCTCAGTTCTTCAGGAGATACGCTGGAACTCTTCAGAATTCTATGACTATTGCACACTCGAAGTTGCTGACAGAATGTTGTCTTCGCCTCTTCTAAAGGAATTACGTTTCTCAGACTTGAGGACACTAATTCGGGAGATATTCTCGAACTCTTCAGAATTCTATGACCGTTGCACACTAGGCGTATGTGACCGATTCGGAATGTTGTCTGCACCCCTAATGGAGGTATTGCGTTTCTTAGCCACTTTTTCGCAGCTTTGAGAATCTTCACACAAAACTCAGAACGTACAGGAACCAGCCCGCGCGTCCCCCTATGGTGTATAGGGTGGCTTACGGTACCTAGACCACGGGGTCCGGTGGCAGCAGTAGGGGCAGCACACACAGGGACAACACAGCGGACAGCTCTGGGAGCACAGCGTTACACGGGAACAACAAAACCACGGAACGTCAGTACGCGATCGCGCACGATCGACCTCGGAACGAAGAGTAAGCCCAGCGAAGCCAACGTCAAGCTCGCAACGCCACACCGCTTCCAGGGGCCTACGGTTCGGGTTCGGGGCTGGTCGCGAATCCCCCGCCAAAAAAAAAAACACACTGCACCCTTCCATCACCTTCCGATCCACTCCCACCGTATGGCCGGAGTGCGCTTACCGATCACTTTCACTCTTGCGCGTGCAGACGGCAAACGACAACGATGACGTCCCGCACAAACCTCACTGGGCAGATGGCACATCCGAACCACCGCTCTTCGCTCACTCACTCACCGTTGCACGTGCGGTAAGGGTGGGGACGACCGTCCGTTTTCCCGCTCTGGCCCGAGACTTTGCAACCCCTTTCACCAAACCATGCGGAAGTCGTGCACGCATACAAGCGAGAAACCCGAACTCGAGTGAAAGTAGCTGCCGTGACTGCTAGCCGCTGTGTGCATGAGCGGGAACTCTTCGGTTTCGCGCGCTCTTGCGCTCTCTGTTGTACAACGCTTTCGCAATATTTTCCGCGTCGGGATCACCAGATTTGGATGCCCATGCTCCGGTGTACCGGGGAAGCCCATTAACCAACACACACAGACACTCCATTCGTCGTAAAATCAGTTCCTGTGCAGGTAGATGCTGTCGTGAGATAAACTGACGGTACGGAGAGCTTGGAGGGCCTTTTTCGCCAACATAAAAAAAAAACAAGACAATCCTCTCTTTCTTATGCACGAAAGCACAGCGTGGAACAGAAGGGTGAGTGGGGGTTCGGGGAGGTGGGCAACACTTTTACTTTCTTTGTATCTTCCCTTTCTGGCAAACGCGCGCTCGGTACAATGTTCACGGGCTTCCTTCTACACAGCTGGCCACCATTGCCGGAAGTGTTTAACGGAATGTGTCTCGGGTAGCGAAGTGGGACGGTAGCGTGGAGGGTGGAAAAAGCACACCCACCTCCCGCCGAAGACACAGAAACACGCTGGAGCGGTTAGGCGGGCGGGATGAAAGCGACGAACCGACCAATAGAAGAGGAAACGAACGAGAAAATGCAAACAATAGGAAAAATCGTAATACACCGCGAGACGCGCCGTATCCAGTGTTTGCGTATTACGTGATGCAAGAAATAATCACCGCGGCAAATACACACACACACTGGGCAGAAACGGAACCCGATACATACACACACACACCAGCCGTTTCACACGCACACCAGATGCAGTCGATCGCATCGGTGTTCGGCCCTTCGTCGCGGAACCTGACGCGCGTACGGTAGATTAGGCCAAATGGCGCTCGGAAAGACGCAGTTGTGTGACGGTCGGTGTGCGAAATGGTACTGGGCGTTCGGGTAACTTCGATGGGACACACACAGCCCCGAAGATAAGGGCCCCGGAAAAAAGGGCAACTACTACCCCTCTTCAGAGCTGCTCATGCGCCCTTGCTTGTTGGGTGGGTTTTCCGTACACTTCTCCGTGGTGTGTCGATAATTTCCAATGTGGGTGGGGTTTTTATCGTTGTGCTGCTAAGCGGAGAGGAAAAAGCACACGGAAAAGCTCTGGCGATGTTGAGCGAATGGTTCTACTGCGCTGCTTCGATAAGGACACTCCCATCAGAATGTTTCTTGTACTAGGAGTGATCGATGTGCGTATCCAGTCACTCCACTGGAGGTATTGAAACATAAATATTAAAGCGAGGAAGTCAAACGATCTCTTTACATAACTAAATCTTGTAAAGTTCAAAAGCTTCAACGAGTCATTTAAAGAGTCTCCATCTTAACAACTCCTCTTAATAGAGTCGTATAACTCTTCATAACCAACTCCGCTCCCTAGTGAAGGCCTATTGGACAATAAATTGGTGCCCTGCTGATGATAGTGCCAGGATCCATTCGGTCACCCTTTCGGCCCCTCCGTAATACTCCACCGTAACGTTTAGGGGTTGTGAGCCGGTACTGCGGCTCGATTTGATGCGGGTCGCGTCACCCGGCACGTTCTAAGCAGCGTGTGCTGTCCAGCACCGACCATTATCAGTGTGACTCGCGCCTGTTTGAGCACTGTGTTGATTTATTTCTGTTTCAGCACACACGAACGGTCCCTATCTCCACGACACCTCGCAAAAAAAAGGGCGGGATCGTAGAGGGCAAAGTATACAACCCGGGGTTCGCGTTTGTTTAGCGTGGCAGATGAGTAAGTGGGCACTCGGCTATATCGTGGGTTGCTTTACAAACACCTGTAAAAACGCGAGAAATAACGAGCGGCCCTTGGTATGTGGCTGGTGCACAATCATACCGATTGAAAATTAATTCGCTTTTTGTGCAGTTTGCTTCGGGCTACCACCACACCGCAACTCAATCCGGCTGTGGTGAACAATTTCCCTCCCCACGACTGGTTGAGAAGATGGTTGTGATCGTTTAATTACAACTACCGATGGGAAACGACAGCGACACAAAAAAAGAGCTCGCTCTATGCAAGTAAACCTACCCCATCGGGAGGCCTATGGGGGATGGGGGTATAGATTGGATCGCTTCTAGTGATCACCTTCCCTATCTATCTGCCTGCCAGCTTCCGTCTGTGATCGTGCGATCGTGCAAAAGCGTCAGTATGTGAACGATCAATTCAATCGAGCCCGTACGTGCGGCAGCGAGAGTGAAGTGGATGCTGGGGCCGAGTGTGCACCGGAACATCATTTGCATCCCTCTTGCTGGCGGCAATGGTAACCGAAGGGGTAGCGAGTACGAAGTTAGGAACTAAACACAAGCGGTGAAGCATGTAGTTACGCTTCAATGTGTGTGGGTGTGTGTGTGTGAGTGTGAGAAAAGATTGCAGAAAGACGCAGAAGACTTGACAGGTTTCCTGCAGTTGCAGTTATCAGATTTAACTGTGTCGACACACACATCGAACCATGAACCTTTTATTAGAGGGCCCCCTTATGTCACTTCAAACTACATGCTATTCTATTATTAAATAATCAAAGTACCTCGATAATGAGGCATTTAAAGTAACTGCAGAAAAAGAATAAAGGGGGTTGTAATTATTGTCTTGCCAAAGTTTATTTCCGCCGGCTATTCAAGAGTTTATGGTGAGTGTCTAATTTAAAACAACTCTATAACTAACGAGCCAGCGAGGGTAAAAGTCGTGGAAGATGTCCAATCATTGGTAATAACACGGCAATTTAAGATGTTGTTTAGAATTTATTATATTTCTGAATGAGTTGCAAAGAGGCCTACTCATCTAAGTATACTCCCTCAGGGTTTAATGGCTAGCCATTTTTAGTATACCTTAAACATAAGCTAAAAATTATAATAAAATCTGCAGTGTATTTATCAAACAAAACTGATAATATTTGGGTATAGTGTGAAATATTTCAGAAAACTATGTAAAGTATATTTCATACTTCTCTCTATCCTTCCATCTTGCTCCATCTGTTCACACGAGATGATGCCGCTTCCACCAGATAGCGACCGATTGTGATCGATTGCAGCTGAGTGCATGTGGACACGGAATCGGCCCGGGCAATGTATTTGTTTCCGTTGTGCCAACCGCAGCTGCACCGCCGAACAGTGCAGCGGGAACGTCACACAAACACCTCCTAACACACTGCCTGACTTCGGGCGGCCTGTGACGGACTGCGTCAGGTCGGACAGCGGCAAAACCGCAACAACCGCGACTCCATTTGCGATCGGCGCCGCGCCACCTAATGCAGCGACCGGCACGAGCGCAATTGCAATTAAGCGCACGAAGAACGCACTCGCTTCACTCTACCGCGTGCGAGCGTGTGTCGGTGCGGCCCAGAAGCCACAGTACCGCTCCAGTCATCGTCAGCATCATCAGCCCGCGAAATGAAGTCCGTTCTGGCACAGTTTCAAGATCAAGTTCTAGGATAGTGCAGTGGGTCGCGTTCACCTAAACGAGACCCCCTATTGAGTGAACTGTTCAAGGCCATTCTCGGCCTATGCAACTGAAAGGAAGTACCGCAAACTGATTCCACCCGGTCCGGGAACAGCAATTTAAGACATCAAGACGCCTGATGCATCCGGGCGCGCTGGGCAGGCCGCGGAGTTCTAACCGGCTAACCAAAGTTCTGCACACGGCAATTGTGCGCCCCGCCGATGGTTGGGAGACGAGTGGGTTTTGTGTGGAGATGCATTAGCATTTTTTGCGCAATAGAATTGATCAAACGGGGCAGCCGCCGTGCACGGGAAGGAGTCACCGCGGTATGACGTGCTCGTTTAGAGAACGGTTGGCATTTCAATTAGGCGACGCTTAATCGGTTTTGAAATGGTCGTTTTTGTGCTGTTGTATGATGCATCCGTCTGTGGTTTCAGTTCGTTTGCGTAGGAGTAACATAAGGTCTTAATGATAGTTTGTGACAAATTCACGCCAGGTTAACATTTGATAGTAATAATTCTTTAAAAACCATACATCTTACTGTTCCATTTGCAGCACTTGAAAGAGCTTAACCAAATGAAAGTTAAGTGTTGTTAAAGTGAAAAGCTACCCTTGCATGATCATATTAACATTGATTTCAGTGATTAAATAGGCATTACGGGTGAATAATTCATAATTATTACATTATTACATTTATTTCAATTCTCTGCTCTTGGATATTAGAATAATTCTTTTATAGTTTTTTTTCATATGTTTAGTAATATCAGAGCTTATTAAACCGGGCGTAGCCGTGCATTTGTAAAGCAAACAATTCAAACATTGTATTTGCAGTGTTTTCGCAAAAATACCTATAAAATAGCTCTAAAATATAGATTTTCATAGGGCATGCTCGGAGCATTTGTAGAAATGTGAAATACTCACTTGAATTTCGTCAAAAACCGTAGAAGTTCTAGAGTTTTTAAGTATTAGTAAAGGAGACGGTTGACCCGAAATACTTGAAATTTATTTAAAATGTTAGTAAATTGTGAATAGAACGTAAATTGACAATTTCAAGACAAACGATTGCAAGATATTCGCGAAATTGCTGTTACCGATTAGCAAAAACTTTATTTTCATATACACGCCGAAGCGTAAGATAGTTTGGAACCTTTGTAGGAGTTGGATTTTAACTCATATAATTATTTAAACATTTGCTTGTCCACCTCTCAAAAGCTTACAGGCCAGTCTAAGAACTCAATTAATGCCGCATAACTTACTATACCGCATAGCTTCAAAAAAGACGTCCCAGAATGAAAGTCTATTTCCGAGTAGAAATGGTCAAATGCTACGGGATTTCATTCATGGTTGCTCACGGTCATGGTCTTATATTGCAAAATTTTACAACATTACACACTCTTTATCATACCTTTTATCAACTCCCATGGACAACCAAGAGCATTATAAAGGAAATAGAATATTTCAACAAATATAGCCCAACCGATGATTAGTTGTCTAATCTAAGATAACCGTACGACTAATCCTAGCTTAAGGTGCCTAAAACAAGTTTCTTGTGAGAATGTTTCTTTACTATGTACATTTGTCTAAAATAAATTAAAGCGTAATACGTTAAGCTTCTTCATCAGTTTTTACTATCGTTCCATAATACTTCCCAAACAAATTAACCAACCATCACACGAAGCTACTAGCCTGGAAGTCAAAGGCTAGATTAATTAAATTAGAGATGACATTTATGCAGTTGTGCTCTCTGCTATTGTTCGACTTGCAAAAGCCCAACAGCACACGGAAACATAATCACAAAAAAGTGGATCGAACCGACGCTGAGTGCACACGGAAAACATCGTCCTTGCCTTGGTATGTACCATCCGTGCCGGTTTGGTTGTTCACTCCCACCGCAAAACGGTTTCCTTCTTTCAGTCACTAGGGCTTGGGAAAATTTCCAGCAATTTCCTTTCGCATTCATTCCTGCACCCACTTTAGCCCACTTTGTGTGTGGGACGCGATGAAGATACACACAGCGCGGCCGACCGGGGGCCAGGTATCGTTTAGGTGCTGGTGTGTCGGTTGTGTGGGTAAAATGGAATGGAACGGGTATGCTCATTCCATTAGGGCGAGTAAAGGAAACCGGGGGGGTGAGGTTTTCCTCATGCCGGCTGGGCGACCGAGCGAAACCGTACGGAGCGTATGGACATACGGCAAACATGTTACGCAATGGACGAGAAAACGTTCGGTTTCCCCTTCGGTTGTGGTTTTTGCACCGTTTGGTACAATTTTCTTCCGCGGTACGAGGCAAATGGAACTTACGCTGAGGGGTTGTAGAAGAAGGCACCCTTAAGACTAGTTTTCCTCCCTGTCCCCCAGACCACCGTTGGGCGAGATTGCTTTCTCAAGTACGTTTGAGTTTGGATGTTTTTCTTTTACAAATCCTCCAGCTCTTTTTTGTCACTCGCACACAGAGGCGAACAATTTGATGTTATCGGGAGCAGACCCGATGCGTGAATCGGATTCCCGAAACATGTGTAGAAAAATCCCATCGAATCTCATGCACACTCGTTGAAGTCACTGCGTTGTGGGCTTATCCACGCTAAAAGCAAAATGTAGTGGTGTATCATCATTTGGGACTGTCTCGCAGGACTAATTTCTTGCTGATTGATGTCGGATTTCTGTGCCGATCCGAAGGTGATGGATGGAAATTGACCGAAAGTGACATGTTAATACGGTCACACACAATGCATCGAGAAATCATTCTTGGTTTTTTTTTATCGTGAACCTGCCGAAAAGCTCCAGAAGGCTACTATCGTAAGGTGAGATGATTTGGTTGGTTTTGCAAAACGAAGATACATGTGCCTTTTTGTGGTGTGTATTACGTTCAATGGGATTCCCATCGAACGTTTATGTGCAGCATCATTTTGGTTCTTATTTTTGTAGAAAAAGTGCTCCAATCACTTTCAACCCCACGCGTGGCGGATATGAAATATGAATCATTTCAAACATATTATTCATCTTCTTCAACCCTCAACGGACAGGCCCAAAAGGGACTAATGTGCGTTTTCAGGGATGGTGGGAAGCCTTTCAAATACCACCCGCCGATAGGTACCACCACCCAACCCAACCCAACCCAACCCAATACTTCAACAAATCGATTTGAAGTTGATTAATCTTTCGAAAGCAATCGGATCGGATCTTGACCGGAGAAACGCGTGGTCCTTTTTGCGCCCGTCGATAACGATCGAACCTGCCGTGCGAGACACTCGCTCGAAGGGCTCGATAGGGCTTGGGACGGTGCGATACAACCACTACTACCCCACTTGGGACGACTTTTTTCGGCTGCCAAAGGGCCTTCTCTTTCTTGTTTGTGTTTCATCGAGAGGCTACAAAGTCAGCGGCACTCGAGCAGCGATGGGGTTTTTGGGGGTAAATTAAAAGACGGAGATTCCTACGGAGATCTCAAGTTCGAAAGAAAGTGAATGGTATGGTTAGGGTTTTTCTTTCTCTTCACTCGGCTGCTGCTCGGCTGAATTTCGACGAAGCGCACCAAGTGCCCGAAAACTGGTCGAGCTCGCACATGCAGCTCGGTTGGTGGGTTTCTGTTGGAACTCTCGGCGAGGACTGCGTGTCGTGAACACGTGGACAGCGTGCTCCGGCAACGTGTCTTTTGAGAGATGTGGGTAGCTGCTTTTTGTCTGTTGTTTTCGATTGTTTCAGCGTGAGCAAAGGTTTTTGATATTTATTTGCCTTGCTTTTTTCGCTTTCAAGCGTCCCATGAATTATTTGCTACGTATAAATTCATATCTAACGACTGTTCGACGTGACCACTGCATCAACAGACGTTCTTGGGTGACATTGATCTAAGATGTTTTGTATAACGTTCCTTAACTGGTCACAATTTCATCAATATTTGAATATTTGATCGAATTGAATAATTTGTTTTTTAAATTAGCTGGTTAAGTGGAAGAATTTTTGAAAGGAGTTATAAATGAGCAGACTGTATTTAAAAAGAAATATTACCATTACTTCTGTTAAGTGAAAACTTCTTATTTCTCAAACCTTCAACATTGAATATATACAAAATTAAACAATTTACCATAAAGAAATTTTAGATTTTGTAAAAGTTTATAAAGTAAAACGTTTTTGGTTAATTTGCTTCTTCAAATTAACTTTCATCTTCTAACTGCTAGATTATGCAATTATTTTTATACAAAAATTTTATACAAATAATAAGCCATAAATAAAATTTTATGAAAAAAAAAATACAAATTAAAGTAGATTTTAAGTTTTGTTTTCCAATTGTTGCTACATTTTTCATTTTTGTTATTCGATTCACAACTTAAGATGAAGGATGTTTTTATCTACCTCTGGTATCCATCCGTACCACTAGTAGTGAAATGGAAAATCCATGTTGATGAGAACAAAGTTCAACCACCTTCCTGCTGAAAGGCGTACGGCCGGGCTAATTGTGCCAGTCCGTGGGGTCATCCACGGAAGCGCATCACCGTATGCATGGAGCATCAAATCGCAAGAGGAAATGATCATTTCCTCTACGATGAGCATGTTTGAAGTGTCCGTGTGTGTGTGTTTTTTTTTCTCTAAACTTTTTTCGGCATTTCATTTCGGAAGGTCAATCACCTATCGATCGATCGCCGTCATCAATCACGAATCAATGAGCTCGTGGCATTCGGAAAATTGCTCTCGCTGCCAAGGGAACGAACTGCTGGGGAGGTAGAGAGAGACAGAAATCCAAAACGACGAAGAAAAGTCCACCCACATTCACCTTTCGTAATGAATTTCCTTCGCAAAGGCGAAAGATGAGAAGGGAAAGATAAGTCGGAATGCCGAAAAATGCCAATGTTCGATTGTTCGATCGATTGATCATGTGATCGAGCGGACGGTGCGGACGGAGGAGCCATTCCGTCTGGGGCGGGAAGATTTTTCTCCAAAAATTTTCAACCTAACCAGTGAATGTGATTTAACAGCGGCGAGACGAAACTGAACCGCGTGTGTCTGGCTTGCAGTGAGTCAAACCTCCCACCAGCGACATGGCAACCAAACATGGCTGGCTGGTAGGAAGTAAAGCAAAAAAAAAACAAGCCCAAACCACACCGAATTTGTGGAAAAACGAATGCCAGACGAGTAAAAGCTACCGGGAAGGCTGGTAATAAGTCAATTAAAATCTCTTCTCGCCACCGTGCAATCGCCGGAACCACCGAACTTTGTATTGCCGAAACACTACTTTTTCCGATCTGACCACCCGCCCCGCGCGGTTTTTACCACCGTTCCCTTCCGGTCTGGCGGCTGCTGGAAAATTGCGGCGTAAGAAAGACGACAACAAGCGAGGCGAAAAACGCGAGTACGCAACGCAGATTTAGTGTTTGTGTGTGAACAATACAAAAAAAAACGGCTTACCAGCCGCCAAAAACCCATAACCCTAACGATGCCACAAGCGACAAAGCCAGAGCGAGACGAAGCGAGCAAGGAAAAAAGTTGTGCCCATGAGAGAGAACGAGCCCCAAGAAGCCATTTCGCCAGGCGCCCGAAAAATACACCTTCTCGTCACACACAGCACCGCCAGGCTGACGGACACGAAGGAAAGAGAAACCAACCTCCCAAAAATTCGAGTTTTGGTTGTGTGGCACGTTGACAGGGTGGAAAACGGGGAGCGGCGGGAAACGGAAGGGAACCCGAAGAGGATGGTCGAAATTTCACTTTTACAAAACGAAATCGAAAGTTGTTCCAAAGTTCGGCATGTCTGGTACGCGCCCAGGGATCGTGGGTTCGCCGTCTGGATGGACGGTTTCGCTCGTGATCTTGTAGGGTAGGTTTTTTTTTCTTCCTCCACGTCGCGTTGGTTTTTGGCTGGGTGGTAAGGAAGGGTAAGGCAAGGGAGGATATGTCATGTCTTAGAGACATGTTTTAGAGCATTTGCGGGACGTGTAGTGCGTGGCACGTGCCAGACCGCTTTACGAGCTATATACGACTTGTTGAATTACCGCCTGGTATTACCGAGTGTCACAAACGATGTACGTGTGTGCTGGCTTGGATTGCGATCAACAGATCTTCAGATCAGAATTAATTTAATGTACTGCAAGATGTCAACATGGTTTTTCCGTACATTGTAAAATTGTTCTTTGGAATTTTTAAATCAATTTTCCTTTATTTTTACACATTGATTGATGATGTTCACCGAAGTTATGAAAAACAAAATTTTAAAAATTTACATTTTATTACACATACTCCCACTATTACATATATTTCACCAGATCATAAGTTGTCCCATCTAATGTGTTTATAAAGAGCCGAACAAAAAAATCGTCGGTGGTTCACATCCATTCAATCACAATAAGCATTTAAACATAATCGAGTATTTCCGGGCTAAATCTATCCGGTAGAAGGAAATGACCACTAATGATTTGGCAAATTTAGTCTAGGCTGAACTGGACAAAAAGGCATGACCCTAATAATTATAATCAACAAATAAATTAGTATGGTAAGGAACAAGATACAGGATATAGATCACTTTAAATGTGTTTAGTGCACGACGTTTGACTTTAGAGAGTTGCTATCTGATAAGATTATAAGTATTATAAGATTATAAGTGATAACGTTTACATGAGAATTGGGAATATGACTAAACAAACATGAAGGGGGATAGGGCCTACCACGACCCACAGAAGAAAAACTACGTCGTAAATCTTTATTAACAAATGTGAAATTAAAACACTATTCGGAGCAGTCTACTCGGGGTAAAAAGAATCGAGACTCGGTTAAAATCGGTTAAAATAGAACAATTATGGAATTAAGGAAATATACAGCATTATACAGTATTATATTAAATGTTTTGTTCTTGTTTCTTTTCACGAGTATATTCACGAGTCCACAGCATTAATATCCACATCTCGTGATCTCGTATTAGTTCATATTAGTAATGAATGATGTTTACAACCATGTTTGACAAATGATTAGATTAGTCTATGTTCCTCATAAATCATAAAACTAACCGACCAAAGGTGAATGAATCTAGTGTCATGTAGCCAACCAAAACAAACATGGCCAAAACCAATGGGCCAAATTACACATTCCACTAGTTTTTTTCTGAATGCGTTTTGACATTTGGAGGCTTATTTTTTGTAAGCTTTTCATACAAGTTGACATGACAAATTGGTCTACGAAAAAAGGGGTTTGATTGTTTTTCTAATAAAAGCCTAACTCAGCTTATCGACAATTATGAAAAAAATGTCAAACGTTGTTATGCAATATTTCCTATATGTTAAAAATGTAAATAATATTTTAAAAATATAATTTCATATGTTTAAAATCTAATGCATCCTTTTTTCAGCACCGGATTGAATTCTTGGTTTTAAGTTGGTCTTTGATTAATTCTCTAGCAGAGTATCTTCCTTCATCCTGTATAATCTATTAAGTATTAGTTATGAAATATTCGTGGTGAGCTTTTCTATCACCTAATACTGTTTTCTCTTCATTCATATCATTCTATATGCCAACATGCTATTCCCTTAGCGAATCTCTTCAGAACGATACAATCCACAACCTCCAAACAGATTGCAGAGATTAAAATAATTTACCTCACATAAAAATTCTTATTAAACAAACAAATCACCCCATGCTCCAACAATCAAGTTATCAATCGATCATCATTTCCTTTGTTCTCACATCGGTGACCTTTACAGGGTTGTTTTACTTTTTCACTTTACCAGGAACAGCGCTGGTTAGCAACTGACCCGGGATGACAGTTTCCTCCGCTTTACCAACCCGGAGAAAACTTACCACCATTGACAACTCCCTTCGAGCTGATTATTATTTCGCACTAATTGGATTATCATCGACGGTGGTGTGGTGCATGGACGTGGATGGCCTTTCCGAATGACGACCACAGGAACCATCGGTCATCGGAAACCACGTTGGCAATTGGCTTAAGGGCTCCCGATCCGGTTGCCATGGCCATCCTCACGTGGCTTGCGGTGTCCCAGGCGCATTAGTGCACATTGTGGATTGTCCATTTTTCCCGGCCGCTCTGGTTCGTGCGTTGAATGTATGAAAGACAAAGCGTTAGAACCGAGTACGAAATTTCCCGTGCTTGCTGTAGTGCTGGTTGCTAGCGCGGAAGTGTTTGATGGGTATTATGCACACCCGAAGGGGTAAGAATCCGTCTGAAATGTCAAGCGAAAATGCAGCCATTTAATGCAAAGCCTGTTGCACTTCGGGCCAGCCGTGTTGTTTGCTGAGAGGAAAACAAAGACGTGTGCCATTTCAATGTCAACTTTCTTGTCAGTTTGACGTTGCTAGGGATACTTCTTAATAAACCGCCATGATTTATTTAATTATTCGTTTGAAGCCATTAGTTTTAAGTTAATAACTGTCGAACAACTTGTTGAGTGCCAAGTTGCTAATAATTTAAAACCAAATTAAATTACTTCGGATCAAATAATTATTGACCAGATTTTCGGTGGTCAGAATGATTGCATTAGAAGAATAATAAATAATGTATCCTTATTACCACCCGCAACTCCAGTCCGGTCAGTGCTTCCAAACGATTCGTGTCATTAGAATATTTAGTTTGATTGCGGCTGGACGTGGATTTCCACAATGCTGAACCTTCCAGAACTTGCGCATCTGGAATGTTTGTTTGGTTTTGTTTCGTTCCCCGTGCTACGTGTCAGCTAGACATGCACGGTTCATCCGGCAGCCTGTACCGGCCGCCCCGTAAATCTAACTGAGAATTCGTGCAATTCAACCAAAGTGCAAATGCAATTTCTTTGAGTTGAAAACAATTGCCGTGCCAAGTGCCTCTCCGGACCCAGTGCCATCGTTTTGCCATCGTGAAAATTGAAGTAAACTCTTGCATATACATATGCGCACACACACACACATAATATAAAATCGCACGCATCCACCACTGTTGCCAGAGTAGCCAGACACTTACTTCCGCTCAATCTTACCAGCATCCGATCACTTCGGTCGCCGGTGCATAGTGTTGATACGTTGATTAGCATATTTATAAATTTTCATATTCGTTGCCGCCGTGTGTTTCCACGCTCACGCGCCCTTGCCGAATGCGCTGTTCGCTCTTGGAGGACGTATTTTTCTATTACCTTATGGGCGAAGGTTTCTTTTTTTTTTGAGTTTTGTTCGTCTGTGTCCGTGATACGGTGGATACAAAATGCGCATTCGCATTTAACTGCGTGTCTGGCTGGACGGTTAGAGACAAACTGACAAATAGTTGCATTTAATTGTATGGAAAAGGGGAATAAATACGATGGACATCTAGAAATAACGCAAGGGGGTTTCTACGTCCGATAAGTTCAATGGCAATTGAGCAAATACTTGGACGCCACACAAACTGCACTCGAACGGTTGCTAGAATCAATAAAATTTGCAAACAATCATTGAGAACAGGCTCTTCACATATCATTTATCAGAAAAATCGAATGCGTAAAATAAATACCAAACAAAAAAAAAAGGTTCTGTTGGTTTGGAATGTTGCATGCCAGGAATATATCAGTGACGCTTATGGACTCCTTTTGACTAAAACTATTTTTCAGAAATTTCGATTACCTCTAATATTAAGTTTGTTTCCCTGGAGACTGAACAGAATTAACCTAATTCATTGCTAAAAACAATCATCATTACACGAACATAAACCTGACCACAGGTTCCCATCGTATCGAGGCAATATTTCCCCAATCGATCCAATTTTAATTCAATTAATATCCGCTCCCGCCCACGATTTCTTCTGAACGAAGCACAACAGCGATTCACCTTCTATTCCCGCTGGATTCGCATGATAAAATGGTTGGACCCTTATATTCCCTACACGATCGGGCACTTCTTCACCGGTTCCCTGTCCTGCCCGAGAGTTTGGTGAAATTTGAAACGGAGTGTCACCGAAACCGAAATTCGGGAAACCGGTCCCGGGGTATGCGTTTTCGGTGCGTGACCAGCTCATTAGCTGTGATTTGTGAAGTTGTTTTCCCCTGGCCGGCGGTACAAGTGTGTAGTTCTCATTGTGCTTTGTCTTAACGCATTAGGATGGGCGACAATTTCACCAGTGATGTTGAATGGTGAGTGTAGCAGGTTTGTAAATTTTGCGAAATAACATTATACCTGCTCGGAACTCATTCCCAAATACTAGTGCGGGGACGTATTTTACCTAAGGAATGGCACATTTATTCTGTTTACCATTCATAAATACTATATTTATGCAATATAGTTAATAATTAATTCCACTCATTTTAAATTAAAACAAAAGCATCAACCGGTAAAACAAAACAAATGCGTTTGTAGTTGGGGAATTGTGCCGCTTGATGTTACGAGAGCGCTACAAAGCGTTGCGGAGCTTCTAATTTGTACCACCTAGCGCTAGTGTAGCATGCGTTACAAAAAGACAACGATCATTCCCAAGCGCACAGTGGGTCACTGTCGTGCAAAGAGCGTTTTCAAACTTTTATTTGTTTTCCCATTTTGAATTTCAGGAAAAACTCCGCACAAATTTGACGATTTGACATAATAATTATAATATTTATAAATCAGAAAAAAATGCTAGAATACGTTAAATATTCTTGAGAGACAGTTATTTATCATTTTTAAACTCTTATAATTGTGATGAAGAAGGGTAGACTTTTGATTCGTTTCCATCAAAATCAATAGCAAATGGTGGCGCATTGGAACAAGATGATAGTGATGAGTGGTCATCCTTAATCTTCAAGCACTTCACGTTAATGTTGCTTGTACTTTGATCACTTTACATCCAAATCAGGAAAATTTTACACTGACCTTGGTAGTAAAACCGCTTTCCCAACTGTCCAGCTGCTGCAGCCGCTGCTACTGCTGCCGCTGTTAACTCGTTCGAAGGATGCTGAATGGAATGTGGCTGCTGTTGTTGATGTTGCTGCTGTTGCTGTTGCGCCTGTGTTACCGTTTGTTGATGTGCTTGCTGCTGCTGCTGTTGCTGTTGCTGTTGCTGCTGCTGTTGTTGCTGTTGCTGGTGTTGTAAATGCACAAGTTGTTGCGATTGTTGGTGTTGCTGACCGGCAGCGTGATGTTGTGACGGTCCGGGTAAAGTATGTTGTGAGTGCTGTTGGTTTTGCGGTTGTTGTTGCTGCTGTTGATGCTGCTGTTGCGTTGTGTTGTGTTGCTGTACCTGACTGCTAGCAGCTGCTGCGGCTGCTGCGATCGCAATGCTGTACGAGTTCTCGTTGTACAGCCGCTGATAATTCGGGAAGGACCAGCTGTTTGAATTCGATCGTCCCGGTGAAGGACCTGGAGAGCCTCCGGTTCCTGTCACGGTTGCACTGGTGTTGGTGATGTGGTTTTGCAGCTGTTGCGAAACAGCCCAATGGTTCGAACGTCCATTGGAGTCCGCATGGTGCTGGTTGGTGTGTTGATGCTGCCCGTGTTGCATATGCTGCTGCAGATGAGATCTGTTCGGGGAAGGTTGTTGGTGTTGTCCCTGATGTTGCTGTTGTTGTTGTTGCTGTTGTTGTTGCTGTTGTTGCTGCTGCTGCTGCTGCTGCTGGGAACTCTGATGAAGTTCAAGCTCAGTGTCACAATCTGAGGCGGAGACCGTCGCTTGGGCGAGCTCCTCATCCGTCAAAGATTCGCTACGGGCAGGTCCACTCTCATCCGAGGACATTCGATAATATCCTGCCATGGCGGCGGCACTAGGACCGGCTGGTGGTTCGTTGTAGTAGTTGCCACAGGCTGTCTCTGTACCCATGCTGATTTGATCCTTTTTCGACGCACACACACACACACACGCGTGTTATCTTCAGCAAATGCAGCAAAGCAATAAAAAGTTCACCCAGAAAATGTCCAAACTATGCTTCGAATTTGATTTGACAGCTGCTTGGGAATGTTCTTATCTGCTCGTTTAAATGCTTATCTTCAAATTCCCAATGATTGAAAAGTTCCAATTTGAGTGAAACCGATGATGGTGATTAGCGATTCACCGGACTTAAGATCGGCTCGTTGCACCACATCTGCAACTTTTGGCAGTAGAACGAAACACGATCAGTTCTGCTCATTTTTTTGTCGTCTAAATTGTCGTTTACAGCAGTTAACGGCGCTGTTGGTGCAAATAACGCTCAACAACACTTACGCGTAAATTATCCTTTTGCTTGGGAAACACTTTTAGATTTTTTTTTACACTTTTTACTTTACAATTCACTTCGTGTGTCACACAAAACGTCACTAATGGAGATATTATAGAGTACACAATAAATATTTGTTTTCCTTTTGGTTCAATTGTTTCTTCATCTTTGCCCGGAATGATTCACAACGAACACAAATATTCAATATGCTGCAAATGTATGGAACAGAAAAGCCAGAAAAAAGACCAAATATCGTTGGATGTGGCACAAAAGCCTTACGTCCCTAGAAAACCCCTTGAAACACTGATGAATAACCATGAAGTAACAAACATCTGTTTAAAAAAATTTGCAAACAGGATTTTTTTTGGGAGATTAAGTATTCACATTTTTCAACAAATTTTAAATAAAATTGTGCTCCTGTGGCAAAATAACGATCGCTATTTCCATTCACTAGAGAGTTCTCTTAACGTAACTTAAAAAAACTGACCACTTTTGCTAAACCTTTCGATCAATGCTAGATCAAAACTGTTTAAGTAATTAAATCCACTTCTGCACGATGTGATCTCTCACTGTTACTAATAACGGGGAGCAACGCAATTTAGCTCGGAGGATTAATACACGGCGACCGGTCGGTTGCTTACAGACGAACCATCAGCGAACGCTTCCGGAATGGAACTGTTTCGCGATCGCACCGTAAGCGTCCCGGCCTCATCGAACGGTCGCTTCGGTCGCCCGGTCGCAGAGGTAGGTAGGTGAACTCAAACCGAAGCAAACACGTTTCGGGCACGCAGCTCAGCTCACCGTCAGGACGAAACACATCCGGCAGGACCGTACAGCTCATGCTGGTGAAAATGTGACCAACCGAACTGGGGAAGGATAGGAAAGGATAGGGCAACGGTGATGTGAGGTGCTGAGCCGTACCAGGGCTTTCTCTCCCCACAGGAGCTTGCTGCTTTCATTCACATTTTGCAAGCGGTCGTGCCTCGTGCCGAAGGAAAATCACCTTCATGTCTTCACCCCTTTTAACTTTCCCTCCTGCAAAGCACCAGCGTCGAGTTTGTTGGGCGGAAAATGGAAATGGAATATTCCTTATGGCTTCCGCTTGGTTCGCCTTCTTGGGACCGGGAGAGGGAGACACGCACACTAAAGCACACTAAACGAAGCAATGCACGCAAAGAAATCCCGAACCTTTTTGAACGCAAACGACGAAGAACGACGAACGACCGGAGAAAGCAAGAAGTGCCTCGAATGGCTTTGAAAGCTCACCTAGAACTGGTGCTCAGTCCCGCGGGACGCAGTTCGCAAAACCCCCCGCCTGTTTTCAAGTGGGTAGGCAGGCGGGTGGTAGGGTAGGTGCGATGGAAGGCATCGGTCACGTTAGTCAGACGCGTTTGCGTTGGGCGACTAGACGGCACCACCACCACCACCACCACTTGCAATGGTTCTTGCTATTGTGTGTCAGCCACCAGCCGCCTCCATCGCACTGGCAATGCATTGGAAACATGAGGATCACACACCCTCACACCACCATCCAAACATCCAACGGAGGGTGGGAGGTTTTTGTTGTTTGTGTCACGCGGATGAAGACACGATCCCCGTAGAGGTGAACAGAGTAATGCTAAGCAAAAAAATAAAATAAAACAGCACAACAAAACGCCTCCCATTGCTGATGCGTGTGTTTGTGCCGGTGGTTTTGCATGGATGTGCATGAGAGGCTGGTGTGGTTCAAGCAATGTATTCATATGTATGCGCAATGCACGTGGCAATCCATGTTTTACACCCTCTACTTGTACCATCCCCCTTCTCAATTTCACCTCCGACTTCTCTCCGGGACTGCCGGTTTAGTCGCCGGTGAATTTATATTCATTTTTCCCATCCATCACTCTCGCACGCTCTCTCTCACTCGCTGTATTTATCTCTCTGTCTAGCGATCTATCAAAACCCCAAACGCATCGAAAACGCGCTCTCGGCAACGTGCCTTTGCTAGTTGCGGGGTCGGTTTGCATCTCCCACCGGCTCACCCACTCATCCCTCCTACGTGCTAGTGGGCGGTGTGGGCGAAAGAGGTGAAAAACGATTCCTGCAATTGGCATCGAGTCACACGCACACATACGCGCATATATTTGACAAAGTTCGTTCCAGCGCTTGCATCGCTACGGTTGGATATGAGTGTGGGGTTGGCGTTATTTATTTTAAATTCAACCCTCCCCCTACCCACATGTACGTGCCGCGCAGGCAGACAATATGATTCCGACCACAGTAATGAGTGATGGAATCCTTGCTGCGAGTTCGAGATGAATTTGTGAAAGGAAACTCCAAGCATTTTCCAGAAGGAAAATGTGTCAATTGCATGCTGGATGGATGTGTTTGATAACGAACGGCTGCATATATCCCTCACCGTATGCTTCGAATGAAACCGTCGAGAAGGACATTCCCGAGCATAACTCTCCTGCCAAACTAGCAATAACTCAACACAAAATTAAAACAAGACGGATTGTCAACCCGAGCACTTAAAAATGCTAAAGCGTCCAAATTAACCAGAAGAATTTGTTCCATGCACGAGTTGAAATATTTCATCTTGGTTAGCAAAACATTGAAATACGGCAGAAGGAATAACAAACCGCTACACATTTTCTTCGCTCGATACATTCGCTTGCGCTTTGTGAAGCCTGTTGACTTTCGCTTTTCCCTTGTCGCATCAAGGCTTCCGGGGGAAATTAATACACCTTCCAAGCATTGCAATGTACTAAGGACCTTGAGATGAACATTTTGAAATGAAATCTCTTGCATTACCAAGGGAAATTATTTCTTTAGTTACTAACAAGGGTTTGAGAATAGACAATAAGCTAGTAAATACTGTTCGTCATGACGTGAATGTTGTTTCTGGCATGTTGATCA
The DNA here is from genome assembly GCF_943734725.1 of Anopheles marshallii. Classification (NCBI taxonomy): domain Eukaryota; kingdom Metazoa; phylum Arthropoda; class Insecta; order Diptera; family Culicidae; genus Anopheles; species Anopheles marshallii. Next base: position 54,907,080 of record NC_071327.1, read on the forward strand.
CAAAACCAAGAAAAAGAGTTCAATCAAGAAACATACAAACCTCGCACACTTTGTGATGCACTAGTTAGATATTTATTAGTACTCACAAAGGAAAACATACTCGACGCCAGCTTTTAGTACATCGTTTCATAGAGTTGACACTTACCTGAAAGAAGAGAAATAAAAGAATCTTTAGTAATTTAAATGTTGGATAACTTGAGGCAATTTAAAACGATAAATTTAACTTATTCAAGAACCAAATCAAATATATGAATTATAATTAATAATAATGCAAAATCTTAGCATTCATGGCTGTTATTATAATAATGTACTAACAAAATAATCAGCTTATTAGATGTATCTATTATCCGTGCTGTCGGCTTATCCGGTTGGATTTTAGTCCCGATATGTACAGATAAACGATAAAAGACGTTCTATTGTCTTTGCATTAAACAAAAATGTATATTTTGATCTTAAAACCTGTTTAATAAAAAAAAACTCTTATTATATCATAATAAAGAACAAAGAATAATTATACCATAAAAACGGTCATATTAAATAAAAGGCAATAAATAAAGCAAATAACTGCAATAAATTTACAACAGTACCCTTTAACAACAAAATGTTTAAAAAAGTGTAAAAGTAAATTAAAACTATAATTTTATACATTCATTTCTCACATGCATGAACGCATCCCAGCATGTATTTCCGTCAACGCATCTTCATCCGTTTCCTTCTCCATGCACACACGTTACCGATGTGTGTGTTTAAATTTTTGTAATAAATTTAGCCTTCCGCTAGGCTAATGGCCACGAAACCGAATCAATACGGTCTCATTTTGCTTAATATGTATCTTAGCTCGTGCTCCCATGCCCACGTCGCACAAATCATTGTCCTATGAATTTCAAATTTGCACGTTCCTGTGGCAAATGTTTGGTAAATTTCTATTGCCGGTCGAGCTGCTTGCTAGCGTGGAGGGCATAGACTTTACCACATCTCCAACACTTTGATCTAATGGAAGGTTGATTTTTTTTCTTATCAGTATCACGCTTTTTTCCCTCTTCGTTCGAAGGTAAATTAATCCTCCAAGAGGAGTCCTTCCACTCTCCAACAGGTTTAACACGAACCTTCGTGCAGGTCGGCGATGAAAGCAAATGGTTTTTGTTTACATCGCTGTCCCATTCGTACATTCGGGCGCGTTCATTCCACGCCTGACCGTTGGGTGGAGGGCCCGACACCGGTGGAGGTCCGGGCGTGATGGTAATAAAATTCGCACATCCGGACGGACGACACTCACATTCAACAGATCGCATCTCCGAATGTGACCGTACACAACGCACCCCCGCCGTTGATAGAGGGCAAGATGCCTTCGCTCTAATCGCACACAATCGTTCGGGCTCCTCTCGAAACGAGTTTCGCTCTCACTCGCCCTTCCGGAACGCACGCTACCGACAACAGAGTCACGTTTTCCGAACACGTGTCACGCGGTTTTGCCGCTCCAGCTCTGCTCCATCGGACGCGCTTGGTTCGGTCCGGGATGCGCGTTGGAAGGAAAGCGAGCCTCGCTTCTTCTCCACTTTCCTCCACACTCTGCTGGGCGGCGTCTGAGTTTGTGTTGGTGTGCGATTGCGCTGTGTTTCGACTGGAGAATGTCGTTTCTTTTTTGCGAGTAGCGTTATCTGTTCGTTATCAAATGAGCGAACTGTAATGGTAACGCTTTATGGCATAACTCTTTAGCAAACCTGTATTTGTGCGCTATTTGAACAATTTTCCAATAGTATTTCTAACAGAGCTTGATAAAAAGACAGCGAAAGTGCTGCCAAAAATTGCTTACATTCTAGCATGACCAAGAATTTAATTTAAGCAGTGAAAAATTACTCTCGTTGAAACATCGTCATACAACAGTAGTGTAGCAAAATTTAAATTATCAAACACGGGCCATGATGGGAGATTTACACAGTATTTGCAAAAAAACAATATGTATAAAAATAATTTAATTTAATCTTTAAACTGATTCAATATATTTGAAGTAACGCTCACAGTGCATTGATGTGCTACTTACGCCACCTAGCGGAAATTGTGTACAACTTCGTATATAATGGCTGTTTTGTGAAACATTTCACTCTATGAAATGTTTCAGGCATAACGACAAATAGTTGAACTCCGAATAAATGAAATAATTAATAGGGAAAATCGTTGTTATGTGAATAAAGTAAAAATAAAGTGTGTTAAAGTAAAATGAAGATATGAAGATTTTGTGCGTTTGTTTCAACTTTTAATTCCCAATATTGTCTTGAAACTAAAACTACACATAAACACTTCTAACTAGAAAAGTTTAAAAAAAAGAAATTCACTAAAATTTCTTAACAAGATATGATGTAAAAAAGGTAAAAGTAGGGGGCATGAAAAATGATAATGAAAATTTGAAATGAATATTACCAAAAAAAAAATTGTTTGCGTTAAACACATACTGTTTGCATGTTTTACCATCAAATGAAGGAATTAAAAATAATCAACTCAAAACACTGCTACAATAATTGCCCAGCTAGGTATCATTCCACAATGCTAGGCCCAACTCTCTTTCCAGCCATATTAAACTTTCTTATCCTTAAACGGACTCAGTCCACCATCGTGTCGAGCCACGTGACAACGCACATCTCGGCCGACACTGGCGAGTGAGTGTATTGTATCCATTGCGTTCCGATACAGGTGTATGACCACGTGATTCAAAAGGTTTTTGCACGTTTATAACCAAAGGAGTATTATATGTATGAAAGGAGCTATCCTGCTCTCCTCCCACGCAGAAGTACAATACATAAAAAGGAATGTAGTTCAATGGAAAGTACAAAAAAACGAAAGTAAAATGACTCCTCGTGTTTATCGATGCTTGCTTTACATGAAAGATGGATAGATCTTTCTTCCTCTAGAAATATGGAGAACTTTCGACGGGAGGAGTTTTCAAGCCTCTTAATGCATGAAGTTCTGAATGAGCAAATGTTTTACTTGTTCAGAAAGAAAAAATCAGAACAGAAGGTACTCGTCGAAACGAATACATGCTGTTCAAAATTCCCTGCTCCCTGTAATTCCCACGGGAGAGATTGATGTGTTGGAGGAGTTGTTGGTAAACATGCAAAAGAAAGCGAGAGCGACTTTCATTCGTGCCATCTGCTTCTGAGAAGCGATGCGTGAGGAACATATGTATGTTTGATTTATTTTCCTATTTAGAAATAAAAAATGGTCACTCAAGGGAAAATGTTTTGCTCGTAAATAACCTAGGCCTTTGACACAGGTGAAAGTTTGTTACGAAAGGTGGATAAAACCATCAAAGTAATTTTAAGTTCTATGCATTAGAAACCTACTTTGAAACATGACAGTTTAACAAAACACCATGTTTTTTGGTAAGCTTCATTTTAACCTCTCAAATGCTCATGAAATTTGTCCCATTTTATGTTTAAAATATGAATTCCCCGCACAGTTCCAGCATACCGTACAAAAATGACCGATAACAACCACAACGCTAACACATGGCCACACCTTGAACAAACTGTTGATTTATGACATAATCGCGATGACATGGTCTTCGCGCCAAGCGTCAAACGACAGTGGGGGGAAAATTGCAATCTTATCCGGCGCGGTTACACTTCTCGGGTGGAATTTGCAAAACGTACAAAAAGTGCAGCTCCCGGTTGTTTGCCGATTCGCAAAAGCCGGGAAGAACCAGTACTGCAGGCAGGTATTATCACACAGGGTTAAAACTGAACCGTACGCTTATCATCATACGCAGCGGAAAGAGCATCGGACATGCAACGCCATTATGATGATGAAAGAAAGAATAAACATTAAACCTTTGCTTCAAATATGCAGGAAATACTTCGGATAAAGAAAGAAGTTTTATTAAGGTCGTTAAGCCACTTCAAAGAGTCATCCAATCATTGAGATTTAAACCATCATGCCTCGTTACAAATAGTATGCCAAATAACATTGTAGATTTTGTTTTGAATCGTAGTTCCTCTAATCATCAGCAATGTACAGTCGTCGGTTTGATTGATTTATTACCGCTCCCATCCCACCGATTCAATTTCCCTCTGGAACATCTCCTTCCGATGGTACTGCTGCTTCTTCCGATTGTTTTCTGCCTACCGAATGCTCTCGCTCATGCTCGCTCACATCCCACCGCTCCACTGCTTATCATCCGCAATAGCTGTACACCGCCACCATAAAGTATGTTTCTAATCAAAGACTCCCGGCTATTGGAGCTGATGTTCAGGGGGGTAGCTTTTCTGCGTCATCTCCTACTGGGTTGGGTCGCATCGCTTCCCGTTCGTGACCTCCGCAGCCAAGGTAATGGCATTGCGCACCGCAATCACCACCCGACATCCGATGTTCCAAAATTATCACGCGTCACTGATAAGGCGCACGCAGAAACACAGGAAGAAGCGGTGAAAAACATGTGCTCCACGAAGGACTCAAAGTTCACGTGATACTTCGCTGTTGTTCGTGTCCCAACTGTGCTGACGTTGAGAGTTGCGATGCGCAAACAGATGGGGTATAGATTATTCGGCAGCGCGAGAGTTTGTCGCTTCACCATCGTCTAACGCTAATCTATACGGTAAATGTCTACTGCACCATACATGGACAGAGGCGAGCAAACTATTTCACCCATTCTTCATGCTTTTCCCCGGTTTTTTGCTCTTTGGAACATTTGATGACGAAATGCTGATCGTTTGTTGGTAAAGCCGAGCCTCCAGATGGGTCGCGCATAGCAACCCTCGAAGCTACGCATGGGATGTTCGGTTCGTCCGCAAACGAGGTCGTTACCAGGCGTCTGCGTCGGCTCGTAGACGATGAGTTCGCACTTTGGTGTGAAAGAAACATGTTGGAAGCACACTGTGTCGGTGTTTGCTCTCTGGACCGACCCGGTGGGGATGCAATCGTGGTTGTATGGAATGATTCGTACCGACGAAGAACAGGGCAAAAATAAAGTAGAGCATTTGATTGCTGATAATTAATTTACCCTTGGTGGGAAATTAGAGCAACTAATACTATTGAGGTAAATATTTAAAATAATGCAACTCAGTGGATAATAAGTGGGTATAATGTGGACATGATAATCAAGTTCTACTCATAACAGTTATTTACTTGATTATTTTTCTAAAATAACAAATAAATATCACAAATCCTGTAATGTTGCTTAATAAATGAAATTAAAATTTAAAGTCACATAAAATGAAAAATGATATGACGAAAAGCGTTAAACTACAATACAAAAAGGAAGAACCAAAAATGTTTACGTAAATTTTAGTTATAATTAATTTTAACAATTAGTCAAATAGTTTAAAAATAGAGGATAAACTAAAGTTTAACATTATTGTAGTTTCCACCAGAAACAGAAACACTTTGATTAAATGATACTATATGATTGAACACAGCACTGATCCCACTGTTTGAAAACAAACGGACACTCAAACTGCTCGAATGCTGCTGCCTCGTGAGTGACGCACCTCAAAGCGCATGTCGCGCGGGAAGAAGTTTACACTACTATTGTTTTATTTACATCTATCTCAACTACTGTCTACTTGTTGTGATGGTGTTCGTTCTCTCTCTCTCTGCTCTTTGTTCTCTCTCGATAGTTCACTCTCACCATTCAAAACATGCCTCACTGGGCATCTCCGAAAGCTTGATGTTAAAATAAGCTTTCGGCACTCATTTTCCGACACGCTCAATTCTCACGATTTATTTTGAAGAGAACCACCCCAGCACGGTGCCGATTTTGTTTGCGTAGGAGTAAGGCAACATAAACATTGGGGCAGCCTGCCTTACTTACACCAACAAAGTGGAAAGTGTTACAATAACAACTTTACGAGCCTTTATGCGTTCAGCTTTAACATGCAGCGAGAATTTTGTACATTCCTTACTCCACACCAGGAACTCTCTCTCTCTCTCTACCGTTCTCTCTGTCGTTCTATGTGGTCGTTTCATTAGCATTTTTATGATGTCTGTAAGGTCATAAAATTATGCTTTTTTTTAGTTTGGTTTTCCACCTCGCAATCGCAGCTGCCATGCCTTCAATGACAAGAAGGACCTTCGTGCAGTTAGATCCTTCACCACTGATCGAGGAGAATGACTCTTTGCCGGGTAATGGTAAGGTCAAGGAAAATTTCCCTAGCGACCGATTAAAACACTGATTTGTTTTTCTTCCATTTCGGACATTGTATTGCATACGGTTTATACGAAGTTCAAAGTATAGTTAAAGGTTAATGGTAGTAACATTAGAAGCAACTAATTTCGCTACATTTTACACAAACTACACCCATTTTAATCTCTCCCACGACGGATGTAAACGAGTGAATTGAAGACAAAAACAATCACCGCAGAGAGCAACCGGATCGCACACAAGCTAACGGTGCCAATACACTAACGCATCCGATATTGAACCCTATTCGTTCGATGGATGAAACATTAGAATGAAGCGAACGTTGCGGAAAAGTTATGGCAGAGGGATAAGACCGCTTTTAATAATGCAGCGGCAAGCTAGAATAAATTCGCTCGAATGACGTCATAGTCGGCTTTTCTCACGCGTTTTTCTCCCGCCCGGGGAAAGCACCACCAGGCACGGCGGCAAAGCGTTAGAATCGTTATGGTTCTCTCTCTTTTTGTTGCACTTTTTTCTTTACATTGGTCGCTCCCGCTCGATTCCGGCATGGAACTCCTACTCCCGTACGCCGCGAACCGACGTCACTGCGGAACTGGTCGTGAGGCAAACAAATGGGACGCTATTACATCGGCCCACCATCGACAGTGGTAGCAAAACGGATGAGCGGGCGAATTTTCCGGCCTGTCCACTTGGCATGACATTTTCGGCCAGATGTTGCTGTTGTTTCGTATGTAGTTTTTTTATTTGTCCCTTGTTGTGATGAGTCATTCGGCCGACTGAACGATATATTTTCGAGTGTCGCAGTACATTCGACAAACGGGAAACATTTTGTTTTCGGGATTCTTTTTTGTTCGCTTCTTGCAACAAAATTAAAGACGAATTGGATTGTTGCGGTAAACAGGCTTGTCAGCGGACATCGGTTGACGAGGGAAAGTTATTTAAATAGATTATAGACTGTGAGCCTTAAGCTATGTTTTTTTTTTTAAACGAGAAGGACGTTTTGAAAGACTTCTAAAGCAAATGTTTGACAAGCATGAAATATTCTACTATTATCATTAAATGGAATTTTCCGATTTAAAGGTAATCGCTTCAAGCTATTATTTTCCTTAAAACGACCAAAAACCTTAAACAAACCCTCATTCGCGCATGGTGAACACACGATCAATCGACAGTTTTTCGACGATCTCATTCACTCGTCAAACGGATTAAAATTACCCACATTCCGCGCCCGGCACACAGCCGTATTTTGCTTGCTCACGGCATGCGCACGGAAATCATTCACCACCATCATTCGAGCCGACTTCGATTGGCAACAAACGGCTTTCCATTTCCTATCCGGCCGCCTCAATAAACACGTGGTCCCAGGGGTGGGAACTACAGTCACGAGTTTAAATATTTATCCACCCCGGAACCGCATCACATGACTCGGCAAGTAGTTGTGTGGCCAAAGGCGCGAAACGCGATAAAAAAGACTGCACCTGACTCTGGGGCCGTCACTGAGCGCACTGGTTGTTTAGATTTGGCACCCGGCCGAATACCGAACCCGCGTCTCCTCAAGGTGAGGATTTAATTTATCGTGCTTTACTTTTCCAGACAAACACACAAACACACACCCGACACAACGCAGTGAATGAACCATGCTTCCTAAAATCTTTATCGTAGGTAGTGAAGCTTTTTCCTTTGCCTACCACATTATCTTACAAAATAAAACAACACCTCCTCACATGACGCATGGGGCGAAGGTTGAGATGCGTATTTATTCACTTTTTTTTTGGGTTCCTTCCCGTATTCCCGTAATAGACCAAATAAAGCAATGCACAGTGCGCAACCCAATCTTATCTTATCGGCACTAGTTGCGGCTAGGAATTGGTGTCGCTAGGCACCGGTTAAGATGGAATGTTTGGTCGGGAGACTTAGAAAAAACGCATCGATACCTGGCGTGTCGCATCGTACGCGCATTGCAGGCACATATGATGGAATGGCTCGTAACGTTCGTGCTATTGGAGCCCGAATAGCTTCTCCGCAATAGACACCCAATTAGGTGGGAAGCGACACAAAGATAACATTCCCACAGGAGAGCAAGTCATAAACTAATCTACACAGCACGTCTGCTTCTTCACCATGGTGTGGTATTACTTAACTTTAAACGCATATGTACTAGGTGATGGAGCTATTGACAAGTACGTATGACACACGTGTGCAAGATTCTATGTTTGGACATGTCAATTTCGTTATTTGCTTGGGCATTGGTGCAATAAAATCTGAAGGTGTTAAGCACCTTCTTGTTAGCTTAATCCCAAAATAAATAAATAATTAAGATGAACCTAATTAAAGAAATTCTAGTGCTGTTTGTATATGCCATATGTTAACCATTGTGGAAAATTTAAAAGTCTTAGCAGGAGACGTGTTTTCAAAAATGAAATAGAGATTTATACTCCACGCGCTTCAAAGGCATTAGGTGTTATAAAATACTTTCCAGATATGTAACTTCTAGTAACGTGCTTAAATGTTTGAGTTCGTTTGCCACATCTAATCTCTGAGATGAAGTTGTGGTTCTATTAATTTGAAATATCTAAACGAAATTATTGAAATATCTAAACGAAGAGTCCCCAGAATTTCGAGAAGTTTCTTAGTTGAGGTATATCTTGGAAATATATAACAATTAGGCGATCTTGAGCGATCGCTTCGGAACTCGTCTATAAATTTTTCTCAGCGACCGTTGACAGATATATTAGGATCTCCTGTTCTAAAAAGCAGTATCCTGATCGTATTCATTCCAGGCCTAGTTGAACAGACCAAATCTCGAGCCATTCGGTACTTAGCACACTGGCTATTGGTAAAGAACATTTGAGAACCAGTGATACTGTACACAATATTGTGTTGTTTAACACTTTCACTTGGTTTGTTGGAGAGAAGAATCTTCATAAAGAACTCAAATAAATCCTACTCAAGCACAAGACAACGGAATTCTTCACAACCTATACGGTATGGCTCATTAGGCCGTTTACGTCAGGAAGGGGGATGAATGGGGCGGCCGGTGGTGTATGGGAAGCGGCGTCGGTCTTCACATGACAGGACCGATCCAAAATCCCATCCAAACCAATCCCCAGAGAGGTAAACGTTACACTACTTAATAGTCACCAATTAGTAGAGTAGAAAAATTGTTTTTCAAAAATACTTTACAAATAAATGCGTCACTTTCAAACATTGCAACAATGCAAATGCAATGCAATGCATGTGAAGTAGAAATAGTGTCATTTTTTATTATTTTAAAAACTAGATTCCAAACAGCTGGCATCATCACATCAGCACAAACGATGCATTGTTAGCACACCGTAGCAACTCTACTGTTTTGCTATGCTTCCATTAATCTTATCAGCACTAACCATTCCCAATCGATTCGTAAATGCTACAAACAAACATTCCCTACACGAAGCCATAGTTGGTATTTTGCAAAGTCGAACGCAACAGCGCCAACCGATGAATGCATCCCACTGTGCAAACGGCTTAAGATTGAGTTTTGTGGTCTATAAATAGAGACCGAACCTTTTTTCCTGGCCCGAAATCGAGCGGCAAAGCACGCGAATCGGCAACGCGGTACAGTAATTTGTGGCCGTAGTTAATGGACGGGAGGTTCGTTCGGTTTCCCATTAGCCCGGGTTGGAATGTGTTCCCTTCGATCTTTCCCATGCTCGAATGGGTAACAAAACGGCCGACGTGCATTGCTCCCCGACGGACGAATCACACGGTCGGTTTGGTATTCGCGTATTTGCCCCGGCGCTATCCAGTCGAAACTATCTATTTGGCAAGGTGGTTATCAGGTTTCGAAACTTCCCTGGATTCCCTGTTTCGGGAAATGATGTATCTAATGCACGAGCTAGAAGTTCGCGGCTGGAACTATTTATGGCCACAGGGAGCATAAGGCAGCACGGTGAATAGCATTTCTTCGATCATGCATTATCTTCGGGATGGAGTTGCAAACCGACATTGTGGGTACTTACACAGTGATAACATTCCGCCATTTTGGAGAGATTGCTAAAGAATTCATTCTCTTCAGAAGGGCACCTTGAATTCCATAAGATGAGGACATTCCTCTTGACGGTGTCGCTTTCTGGTGCTCAAGTTTACTTTCCCTCATTGTTAGCATAAAACGAAAAGTTCGCGAAAAGCCGCAATCTATAAGTTTCAGCGTAATGCCTTTCATAGTTCAAATGTTTATCCACCATTTCGCCTAAGGGCAGAACTGTTTCGTTATCGATTTTCCGCCTCATTACTGCTGCTTGGAGGGAAACCACTATGCTACTCTGGTAGCACAGCCAATGTCGACAATTGTGAATGACAAAAATCAATCATTTTCATTCATACACAAATCCACGGTTCCGCAAAGAACGATTCGCCCACTGACCTTCTACGATTTCGTGACTTTTAATCCGTTAAATTCGACCGAAACGCTATCCACTACGTTTCGTACGTGAGCTGTTATGTGCGTTTATGTTCCGCGAGGCCAGAAGAGTATTCTGTTCGAAAGGGGTGCTCTTTTTTTTAACCCTCTTAGCCATCCACCATGTTCAACGTGACCTGTCGTTGTGTCCGTCGAACATCCTTCACCGGGCACAAAATTGAAAATCGACCCAGCAAAAAGCAGACAGGCGGCAACCGGCACGGAAAACCATGCAGGCCACCTTGCACTGTTGCGAACTTGTGCACAATGCACAACGCGGTGTTGAAGGTTAGCCCCTTTTATAGAGACGGATGTTTGTTTGGTTAAGCTTTCGGGTCTTTTCTAGGCTTTTTTCGTCTTTTTCCTGCCTTTTTTGCAGGAATCAAAGCTATGTGCGCTGCATGATGATGTGGGTAGATTTGAGACTGTGTTTGTGTGTGTTTTTTTGTTTTCTTAAAAGAACTGTGCACCCAGGGAATGATTGTTTTCGTTACCGAATTGTCCTACCACAACTACTTTGCTGTACATGGCTCAACTAACGAACCAAAAACAAGATTGTTTGTGCTACAATTACACAGCAACTAATGATCTACAAAGACAGCTCACACAGAATCTTGCAACCATTATTACATAAAAATTCCACTGATTATAGAACAATGACCATGAGCTTCATGATACTGGATTTGTTTACTTTTGATAACTTTATTAAACATATTCGAAATGTTGTAGGTTGCTTCAATGCCATAAAAGAAACTAACAAAAAATATTAAATACACTACTTACTACTATTTTATTTGCTCCTTATTTTAGTGCTTACCTGTGGAGAAAAAGGAACAAAATAGCATAGAGTTAGAATATAGCCAAAATTTTGCCCATACATTTAATTATAATAAATATCTCTCTCCTTAAAAATCTGCCAATCCATCATGGTTATCCGCACGAACAGTGTGAGGATAGGATAGAGACAAATCAATCTTCACAAATGCCAACCTTCATCAGTGTGTAAAATAAACCAATCTGTTCCAATATAGGCCCTTTTCGAGGACTAGATTTCTTCTTTTTCCTTTTTTTAACCTTTTTTCTATTAGAATTTCTGTTTTAAATGATACTTATTTCTCCTTCCCATCTGCTTCACCAGCGCGTAGCATAAATTTACTCGACGCTCTTATCGATGGCAGACGAAAGACCCAAACGGTGACGAAAGTATCGATAGCTGTCGACCAGGCTTGAACCAACAGTGGGTGAATTTGTGCCACATGTGAGCATAAAAAGGCACCGCAAAGTAAACGCCACATCTTCGTCATCGGCTTATGTCAACCGTAATCTTATCACTCACTTCTGCGAATCGATTGATCATCATTAATCAGCTAAAACGTGTGCAATGATTCTTTATTTGTTGCAAAGAATTTTATTTAATGTCTTTTAAAACGTGGAGCTCTGTACTGAAAATCAATTGTTTCAACAATAAAAACCTTAAAGTTCAAAGAAACTGCCTTTATCGTTAACCATTTAAAAGCCATAAACATAAACTTTAATCCAACACTCGTTTAATGCCCTCAAAACTATTCATTAATGAATATTTCATTTAAAACTTTCGCCTTATCGCTTCGCTTCACTCATTGCACGCTTCCATCTGATAGAGAAAAACATAGCCCAACCCTCTTCCAACCACACGACCCCTGATGTCCCTTGAGCCACTCGCTAACCGGGGTATCATCCCGGAACAACGATGCTATCGTGGTTGTGGTTGTAAATTTTCCATCGCTCCCAAATGAACAATTTAATGGAGCAACACCTCGCGATACGATCTTGGTGGGGAATGGGTAACGGAGATGTAACGTTTATGTTGCCATGGTCCATCAAGGTGGACACGCGGAACAGTAACGGCATAGCCGTACAATTGCCTTCGAACGATGCTGTTTACGGGTTTCTTCGATCCAGCACGGAACGAACAACGAGAATGGTGCGAATACGGCATTCGATAGCCACTGGACATGCTATAGCGACACGGTCCCGTTCAAACCATCAAAACCGAACACTCCGCGACACCCACGGACACGCAAAGCTTACCGCTTACTATTGCGCTCGATTAAAGATGCATGTGACAAATGTTTGAGTCCCCAGCAGAAATGTTGGAGGTGCACGGTGCTGTCACACTGTGGAACTGTGGTACGTTGTAATGAGCCATTACCGGCACGAACGGTGAGTCGTCACTGTGCGCCACATCTGTGCGATCGGGTGGAAAGAAACATGCATGTTTTGAGACGGTTCCATGCCTTTGATCATTGATGAGTGCATTCGACCGTGCCATTTGGCATTTGTACACAAAAAAAATTGACACTAGTCAAACCGGTTTTGCAGATCAAACATCTTAAATCATCTATTGTATTCTAAATCTGATTCAGAATCACGAATTATAAAAGATCTTCAGATCAAATAGACGATTCTGAATCTCTATTTTAATTATTCATGACTTAGCTCAAGGGTTCATTAAGGAGTCGACTCGCGATTCGAGTGACTCGTCATTTAATATTTATACGAACGAATCTCCTTAAACGACTCATTTGACGATTTTTTAACTTAAAAATAATTATAATTGAATATTGAATTGAATTGAATATAACACAAATATTTATCCTTTTTCAACTAATTACAGCATAATTCAAATGATTCAATTGATTATTACAGCGTATAATTTGTTGAACACATTTAAAACCGCCCTGCTAAAATGCTTCATAACATCCATAGCAAAACATGCACCATGACCGCACACTGACCGCTTCAGTGTCAATTGTCAGACACCACAAACCTGCAAAACCGTGCACACAAGCAAGGCAACAGCTGTGCGACATTAATCGCTAATTACTTCGCCTCAGCGACGCTGGCAAATGGTAACCCATCGATTTATGCGTGCTGAACCCGTACTCAACCCATACCAAAGGGCAAAGGTCGTCTTGCGGCTTGGGAGCGCGTGTGAAAGGGCAAATGTGTTGCGAAGATCTGGTCCAGTTTATCGCACGTGTTTGTAGTTGCAGGAAATATGCAACCTCATAAATAACCTAGCTGCCCCTTAATCATAAGTAAAACACTCGACCCATGCAACAGCGGCAAACTGCGGACTCGATGCGAAGCTTAAAAGCTCTTCTAGTGAATGGTTTCGGTTGACAGCGATTTACTCTTATTTGCCCCACGCGTAAGAGTTTCTTACGACCGATCAAAATCGACGAAGTGTTCCCTCCTCGACACAGCACCCCTCCCGTATGGACGGTGCGTCCATGATGAGGTGCAAAATGGTTGCCCGAGCACGAAGCGTGATTAATGATGATAAATGGTTGACCATCCGTTGAATGGATTGTAAGGTAAGGACAAGGGTGAGATCTCCCTGCTCTGAGTGGTATCGAGTGGGGGAAGAAAATTTACGTTGCTCGTCACAGTCCCGGGGCTCTGGTCACACTCGTTGCCGAACGCTTGTCCATCCTCTGCCTGCAGTGTACTTAGAAACTACCGAGAACGATAGGAAGGTATAGATTTTAAGCCGATAATAGGTAGAATACTTCCATTGGCCGTATTACTCATGACTCACTTCACCAAAACAAGTTAACATTCGCCTCACATCCACAACAGCACACACAGCTCCATCAAATAGGACACGCGGCAGCGTAATGTGCTCATTGGAGGATGCTATTTTCTAACCGTATCACATCGCCCGCCGTACTATTTAGATTTTCTATCGACTTTAAAATGTCACCGCAAGCGATTGGTGCAACAGTACGCCGTACTGTTGAGAAAACCAAACGCAAAAAAAGGGAAACTATTTTTAGTGCACCTTCACATTCGGCATCGTAGTTCGCCGTGGCAGACGAACCCCGCACGAAACGGTGGCGGTGGAAACGCTGTCAAAAAATTGTCTCCGTTGTCTGCTTGGAAACAAGGGTCCTCGGGAGCCGGGGCAACCGGGTGTACGGATTGTATTACGCGCTAAGTAACAGTTAATGAACTGGTCAAGGATGGATGGTACAGGGAGCGATGGTTGCCTGGTCGTAATTGACAGCGTTACTCGAGCCGACCTTGTTGAAATGTTTTAAATTTCAGCGCAAAAGAACTCCAACAATCCATCAACTGGACAAGTTCCGGCAGTGCGCAAAGAGTTTTAGTTCGAAAACTCACTCCACCTGCATTTACGCGGCACCATGCGTCTCCATTGGTTTTAACAAACTTAAATTCTCTTTTTTTGTTTTGCTTCCATTGCGTAATATTTTTTTTTCCTTATTTTCCAAATTATTAATAAGCAGCTGAGCAAATTAATGGCGTTGCACAAAGAACAACCCCATTTCATCGTACTGATCCACCCCCCGGGAACATGAATCGAAAAGCAATAGCAATGCTGTTAAATGTCATGTAAAAAAATCGATCGCATGTAATATTCATCATCCCTTGGTTTGCAATTAAATCTGTACACCCAAACGCAACCCCGTGCTTGGGCGCATGTTTTACACGATTGCCCTAACCCGCAACAATGCCACGTATTGGTCGACCTATTAATCTTTCTCGCTTGTCTTTTATTTATTTTTCCATTCACCTTCCGCCTTCTGGCAATGCTTTCGCTTCCACTGGGCGCCCCCATCATGTACGAGGCATTGGGCGTCCCCATCATTGTTCCGTACATATGCAACCGTGCGTCAGTAGTACGGTGAACGCATGAACAGTATGGTAAGTGATAGTGAAATTAAATTAAATTAATGACAATAAAATTAAGCCTATCATGTTGCGTCTTTTCAGCTTGGTGTCACCAGCCGGGGTGACACCGGGGGCACTACGCAAAAAGGGGGTTTCATCACGCATCTGCACCGAACCGTTAACATGGCATATGTGTAGTGGGACAATTAAGCAGAAGCCAAAAAGGAAGACGAAACAAAGTGAAGCGTAATGTGAAAGCAGCTGTGACGTTTATAGGTATTAACAAAAAAAGCGAATGGTAAGGTGGTACGTTTAATGCCAAACACCAATGCTGGCTGTGTGTGAGACGACACGTGAAATTGTTTTTATGACACCGATGAACGGGTGTCTTTAGATATGTATACCACACTTTCATGGTATGCTGTTATTACGACTTAAAACACAACGACACATGCATATGTTGAGAGTGTTAAATTGAGATATAAAATTCATCCTTCCATGTAGTGGTAGAAATAAGCTTTACGGTACAATGGGATGTTTTGCTACAAAAAAAAATCATGCAAATTAAAGCTTTTCTGTGCAAAGATTCTCTTCAAACACAGTACAGTGAAACAATGTAGTATGTAAATAAGATCTTTACACGTTACCTTTGCGGGTTTCAAATATATTACCAACCAATGATTTTGTGACACATGAAAAGACCCTCCCCTATTGGGTCTATAAACTGTGGTTGGATATAAAAATTCATCCCAAACACATATGCGCATGACAAATCCTCTAGCCATTGTAATAAATCACAAAATACCTTCACATTGTCGGAGATGTCGTTCCGGTTTTTCCCATACCAACAACCCAGTCACAACACCATCTGCCATCTTGCGCACCCGAATTTACTGCAATCTCACCATACAGAACCATCTATTCACGCAAGTGTTTAAAGTGTGCATC
The DNA here is from genome assembly GCF_943734725.1 of Anopheles marshallii. Taxonomy (NCBI): domain Eukaryota; kingdom Metazoa; phylum Arthropoda; class Insecta; order Diptera; family Culicidae; genus Anopheles; species Anopheles marshallii. The sequence goes on from NC_071327.1 coordinate 54,923,279, forward strand.
ATTCTACGCTACGCTTATCCACGAAGCAAAAACACCATTCTTATTTAACGTCATTGCCGTCATAAACATGGTAGACGTTTCTTGCTTGTCTCGCGTTAGATTAAGTTACAGTTTAAAGTTTCCGAAAAATTTTATTACTTCCCACCGTCTGTTGGGTGCTGATGAAGTAATGCTTATGGGTGCTTAATGCGATGCCACTTCGTTAGCTGCACCAAGTGCGACATTATTCGTGATGTCGTTGGTAACTGGTGGGCAATAACACAAACTGAGTTTTTTTTGCAGTGCGACTTCTCGGGTGTTTAAATTACACCCAAGATGACGTTATTCACACAGAGCTGTTTTTGGATGTATTGCTTATTTTGAGCTTTATAAAGCTACTAAAATAGTGAAATGTAAATAGTATTAAATTATACAACACTATCATCAAACCATTGCGCTGATGTAGAGAGCATAATTCTTATACTGCATGGCTAGAGCTTGTTGCAAGCGACTGCTGTAGTCATCCGTTTAGCAAAATTCTCCAATGCACAACAACAACAAAACAGTGCCTTACCAGCGTGATAAATAGCACCCGCACTAACTCCAGCAAAACAAATGTGATACGGCAAGAGATGACACCGACAAGAAACTTGCAGCGTTCCACGGGTGAGTATGCACAACGCTACCAACAGAAATTCGAACACGAACATGACGACGACAACGACGACGACGACGAAAGTATGTTGCGTATCGCAATTTGGGGCTTGAAAAATTACCTTTCCCCTTTTCTCATACTGGTCCTTCTTACCTTGGAAAAATCGTGGGAAAATGAAAAATTTCCTCACGTCACACACACACACACACACACACACACACTCCCATTCGTACTCCCAACGCTCACGCTCGAGCTAATGGGTGTAAGGCTACACCATTGTAATAGTACCGGCAGCCGAATCAACATCTGGCGCCCGCTGGTCCACAAAATCCACAAACACACACACATACACCCATAAGACGTGCCATCTTGAAGGGGCCACCACTAGCAACACAAAGCACAGTAAGTATTCATCCAACCGTACCTTACGGTGGCGCTGGAGTGTCTTTGCGATAGCATTTCGAAATGCTGGTACCGCTGTCGAATGAAACAACTTCAGGTCGGAAATGGGCTCCGAATATCCTGTGCACGGACTCAAACTGGTGGCGGCGGTGGGTGGGATAGGCCTCACAAAAACCCACAGTGGCACATTTATTGCTGGTCGGAATGGAGGCATTGGACGACCTGCAAAATGAGATGAGATTCACTGGGTTGCTCTTGTCATCCTGTTGCTGGTAACAGCGACCTAAACCATTCGTCTGCAGCTGTTTTGCGATTTTGCCAGCTTGTACATAATTGCGGCAATCCGCCATCCACCGCACAGTCCCGGCCCGGTCTCTCCACACCAAAATCACCCATCACAAACAGTCTGACTTCATGGCGAAGCAACGAAGAAGAAGCTAGCAACAAACAAACGAACAAAGAAATAAAGAAAAAAAAGACAGTCCGCCAGGATAGTACCCAACTCGTACCGAGCGAACGTTCCGCCGGAAATATTCGCACTACTCGAGCCGCAATGGAGACGCCCAGTCGAAATGGAGACGCCCGGTCGCTTTTGTTGCGAAGGATGTATTCACTCGCATTTCGGGCGAGCATTCGAGTACACTTTTAGCATTCATCTCGAAAACCTTCTTCCGCGCTACCACGTGCTCCGCTTCCCGTCGCGCACCCTTCCCGGGGTGCGTTTGGTCGCGAGAGGCAAAAGATTTCTAAAGTTTTGCCACACCGTGCCTGTGGTATTGGGTTCCATTATTTTGCTTAGAAATTTGTTGGTGCGTGCTTTTTTTTATTTCCACCCGGCTGCTCCGTTGTGCGCGGCCACCACCGTGCACGAGGGCCACCCCCATTGGGCCGGGAAATCTCAGGCGCGACCATTTCGGACCCGGATGCTAAGCGCGAGGAATGCGAATCGAACGAAGAACACGGAGAACCGGCATTTTGGGCTCAACTCGCTACGGGAAGGAACTTTTGGAAGAGTTTTTCGACCGTACTTCCCTGACCCAACCGGGCAACGTTTGCAGCCACGATCGTAAGCGTTAGCAACGGAAATATTTTCATGGAGTATACAGAACACGATGAGCATTTAATGTGATACAGACACTGTAGTGTGGATGGCATGCAACAGGAAAAGATTATTTGGTGCCCGCAAGCGACCACGCTGGGATGCCTTAAGTAGCTCGCTCAGGTTCTTAGCTACTTTTTCCGGTATAGCAGGAAACAATTTGTGAGACATGACAAGTTAAGGCTAGCCGTGACAAATGAACATTCATCATTTAAACTCGAAGGGCACAATTGATAAAGAAGTAATAAGGAAGACATAACGCGAAGCAAAGTAGTGTGAGCGCTGTAGTTGAACTTTCTAAAGAACCAGTTTCATAATATAAAACGTTTCTCGACTAGTTGTAATATAATTGACTCAACAACTCCCAGTTTTTTTTATCACAGATCATCACACCTTTATCCTGCACCCAATAATTTCAATAATGTCAGTAAGATAAACAATCTCTTCTAACTAAATCCCCTTCTCTTAAGCGTGGGGAAAAAACATTAAGAACGCGATGGTACTCAATTAAACTTTTTCCATCGAAGCAGATCCGCCCCATGCAGCCAGAAAAAAAGATCATTAGCTAACCTAACAAGTAATTATCCATCGACCGGAGAAATCCCCAATGCCCTAAACAGACCACCACGCTACTCGCAGCATAACGTGTGCCACCTTATGGCCGTATTTGTGCGTGATTACAAACCGGGTGCGGTCAATGTATGTACGCAGCGTGGAAAGTTTCCAACGCTCCAATTACACCGATGCGTGTTGGCGTAGGTTCGAAATTTGTTTCGCATCGTTCGATCGAACCCACTGCAGTGAAAACGATAATTGGTCAGCACGGTGGTGGTGCAGCAGGGCCCGAAATCAATTAGCATACCCTTGCCCGGAGAAACGGACTATGTTTCTGCTCTACAGCCCTAGTGCTGACTGCCGATCGATTTTACCTTTTTGCCTCGGGCTGGCGTTTGGGACAGATTCCCAGGACCATTCGAAACCAGACGGAAGTGAACAGTTTAACTTTAATTAGACGGAAACGACCCACCCGACCGGTACCTGCCGCCCATTCTCCTACGGAACGATGCCGGGTTCTCTTTCTCGCTCTCTTTTATCCTTCCACTTATGCAGACAAGCACAGCCAACTGGCAACTCCCAACAACGTGTGGAGTGTAATTGAAACGTGCTTATTACCACTGCAGAATTTTAATTCTACATAAATCTTGCTCCATTTTCTCTCCGGCAAGATGAACCAGTTTGCGCTGAATTTTTTCCCACCCACCGAAACATTCCACCAGTACCGACGGCATTTCAGACCCAAGGTTGCCGTACACATTATGGCAGTACTTGTGGGGAAGCGGGATATTCCAAAGAATTTTACCTCACTGTGCGCCCGATTGCTGAGATTCACGTAATGCCTGTGGAGGATCGTGACCGGAATCGTGCTAGAACCGGTACTAAATGGTTCAAAATCCAGGTGAAACAAATAGTTTTACGCTCCATGGCCGGTTTAGGGTGTGGTAGCGGTGTGTGAAATGGTTTGATTTTACTCAGAACCAGCACAGCATTCGTTACATCGGTAACAGATGGTCGGTTGTCTCAAGGATGCTTGCGCGATAGCGTTGGATGGAAATGTCTTTCAGCATGGTTTTCGATTTTTTTTATGTGTAACGCAAGAAATCTAGCAGCTGTAAACCATTCGAGTATGTTGTACACAAATGTTATAAAAATAAATACAGCTAAATAAATACATTGGAAGCATAAAGAAAATCGTGAAGATGATTATTTATCTGCTTTTCAGCATGTTTCTCGTCGTGTTATACTACTATTTCGCATCCCTCAGGAAAATGCCGAGTACAAGCGCGAAATAAGGACACTTCTGTTATCGCTGTCCTCTTATCTATCTTGTCTTAGATTTTTTCATTCTCATTTCAATGTTGATCAAGAACACGATTCGATAGTGAGCTAAGACTTCAAATTTCATCGGTTTAAGTACATTTTTACAGGAATCGCATCGTGTGAATTAGTATCATCTGGTGTTGTTCAAGAATAATTTTATCATGCCTCTCCTCGTACTGTGGACATTTTCCACTGTGGATTGTCGTCGGTAGTCTTCCTCTTATTGGATTGTAACAGCTCATAATACACTATACCCACAATGGTCCCACCAAACACACTGATTTCTTCGACATGAATATTTAGATGGTTTATCAATATTGAAAAATGATGAAGAAATCCATAAGTTACTAAGCTAATTACCGTACTTGGCCCACTTGCGACAAAATTCGATGTAAAATTCCTTTCACATTTGTCGTTACAATCCTTTCAAATAAATGCAAACGGTTGGATTTTTAGTACGAAGCGTCTTTTCAAGTTGATCAAGAGCGTTTTTGGCGAATTATGTTCCTGACTCTCCAACTATTCGGAAATTTCGAGACATTCTTCGTCTTCCAAAAACAAATTGCCTCTTTTAGATCGTGCACACTACTTTTAACAAGTTGCTTCATTATTGTCGTTGGTGCCGTAAATATCCGCTTAAATAATATGATTATCAACAGCCATTTCATTTACAATGAATCGATCTGTATCACAATTTTAAACCATTTTTTTAAAGCTCATTGGGAATATGCGTTTAACACAGCAGCGAAATGATTAATAGTAGAATATCATCTATTGATATCACTTTAAAATCATCTTAAACTAAAGTATCATGCGGTCGGAATGACACCTGCTATAGAAAAACTCTGGGAGTTATTTATAATCCTAGTATTTTATAAAAGTTAATACACATCCATTAACCAACAATTAATGACCTATGACCTATATATAATTATCAGGAAGCAGATCGATAAGGGCTCTGACCGGATAAACTTCTTCCACATATAAAGCTCCGGTACAGCTTTTCCCCTTTCGATTGCATAGTCTATACAAATCTTTGATGTTAGTCACGATTATCCTGCAACTAGCATGAGAACTGATTCCATAAATGGGTTGAAACTTTTCAACTCCACCATATCCGGCAGCGAGAGAGGAAAACTATTTCAAAGTGTTTGGATTTTTCACCACCATCCCGTATGCCTCCACCCTGCTGGCAATGGATAAACCAACATTGCGAAGATTCAATGAACTGTTTATGGTTTGAAAACTGTTTGGAACGAAAATGGGTGAGACAGCGTGATGCACAGCAATCAGCTAGAATATGCAATGGATTTAAAGGATAATGATGGTCGATTCGATTGGTTCGATTGAGTGTACGCGCCACCGATTTCATGGCACCACATTCCGCAACGGCTTGCCCTGGTGTGCCTGGAATGTTCCACTGTCAGGATTGTTGCTAGACAACATTCTCATTTTTCTTCAACCTCTTTGCACAATAATACCTACGCCATGTACGACGCTGTACGCGAATGTTTCCTCGAAGTTGAACGCACTCGACCAATGATCCAACCGTTGATCTCTAACAACCGTAAAGTAATACCCATTACACGTATACTACCCATCCCGACTATACCGGACGTGGCGTGAGCAAGGGTACAAGGGACCTGTAGACGACCGGGCAGCCACTTTGCTACTCTTTCGGAAGCATGAACCACCCGCATTACAACGGGCCGGAACGCCGTCGAATGGCGGATGAAGCAAAATTATTCTCGTTAAACGGAAATGTACCGCAAAGATGGTTCTTCCTTTCGCCGTACAACCCCCGTTCGCAATCCACAAGTAGTCACCGTCGTTTCTTCGCTTTTCGTTTATCGGTCGCCCGGAATCGGTACGGATTAGGATTTTGGATGGCTCACGCGTTACCGACGAGCTCATCTCATCCAATCCAATCGGGCGAATTGATATTTTTGCTCCTCGCTCGCATCCTTGCTGCCTGGCAACACAGACAACTAGAAAGGACGAACAAAAACAAAAGCATCCCGGTCACGAAATGTGCACCAAAGCACAAAAAAAAAACACTCTGTGTGCAAAAGTTGTCAAAAAGAGTATAAGGGAGCAAAACCAAAAAAAAAAAAAGATCTACTTTCATCAACATGCTGAGCTGGTGCTATGGACGTGGTTGGTGGTCTTGGCCCTTTTCGTTAAGATTCGTATCGTTTCGTACTCTTGTGCCATCGTGAATAGAATTATGTCGCACTATATGGGTTCGTTTATGTGTGTCGCCGGCTAGATCTCTGGTAAAACGTCCGGCGGTTCTTCTGTTTCAGTTGTTGCTTCTCACTGGAAGCAACACTTGGCGAAAGGAGACACACACACACACACAGAACACATAAAACACGCCTTCTTCTATTAGTTTTGTACCACCCGTTGTTTAATCCGATGCGTGAAAAAAAAACTGTATATACGTGAGTAGTCGACATCCTCCAGTAAAATGATTCGACTGCACCGAAGATGGATGAACGAACGGGTGTGTTATGCTTTGTCGTTTGAATGCTAAAGAAGCGACATAACTTTAAAAGTACGTCATCATGTTGAATGTTAAAAGTACCGAGATTATCTCGTAAGAAAGATTGTTGCTCAATTGTTGAACAGTAGCAAGAATAATGAGACCAAGTTCATCGATATCTTTAGAGACTATTGAATTTAGAGACTTGCTTTATATAAACACACTCACAGCGGACTCGAAATTTCACTATCGTAAATTGTATAAAAAGCACGAAATAAGCTAATATACTTATTTAACGACAATTTTACATTTATTGCCACTGGACAATTCTTGTGAATGTGCCTTTAATCGTTTAAAAAATTACGCCATTGTAAGTAGAGAAAATGAATGTTTTATTTATGTAAGAGCGTCACCCACATTTGCGTGGTTTGGGTGACGCGGTTAAAGCAGTTTGTCAGTCGCATAAATATACTTTTAAATAAACTGTACTGTCTACTGCTCTTGTATATCTCACTGCTACTGACCTGACTGACATAAAAATGATAAACAAACCCATAAAAATGCACAACTCATAAGGAGGCTAAGCAATGATTTATGTCCTTTCTGAATGAACATCCTTCAACTGTTCGCTCGGTGGGTTTGGGCTGTTATTTCATGGGTGTCGCGTCTCATAAGTGCAAAAACAAAACCAGAACCAATATCACCCACACCTACACCGTGCCGGACGTTGCATGCAGCTGCATACGATTTTTGCCACCATCACGCGACACTTCATAAACCAGTGCCAAATCGCGCCCGACTTACTCGCGTCCAAACCCCGCCATACCTGCGCCACCGCGCAACATCTTGCTGCTGAACTTGAAAACGACGAATGTGCCAGCTAATGGCGGAACGGGATGCAACTGCACCATCAACATCATCAGCATAATCATGAGTCACAGGCGGGCGGGATGGATGAGCGCTGCGGCAAGGGCAAACCTCGTATCATCCACGAAAGGGAACCATCATATCGCGGTATTGGTATTCAAATGGACCAGATTGCAACTCGTGGTTCGTCTAGTTGCAATTCGTGGCAGGGAGAGTGGTTCCAGTCAACTCGCATACTTAATATTCCGCTTACGTACCAAACGGAACAGAATTTATTCATGGTCTGCCTGGGGAAGAAGACGGACCGGATCAGGAATGTTTGTCATTCCATCTTTCGGTGATGGCGAAAGGGGCATTACAAGGGCTAGCGGTATCACGTGTAAAGGAAACGGGTTGCAAATGAAGAAAGTACTGAGATAATGTTGTGGTTGTGCCCACGGATTAGGTACCGATCCACTTTTAAGCGAGCAATGGGACACCATCAGACGAAAAGAAACATAAATGGCACCGTAATACAGTTATGGTCAAATTTAAACATCATCCCATAAAATAGCGACATCAAACAATGCTCTTCAAACCATCGATGGAATGAAGTTGATGAATATCATTCCTTTTATTTATGCATCTCATTTTTATACGACGTTTGTTTCAAGCTGAAATTTGAATAAACCAATACACTCGGCTGGGTTCATTCGGGAAGGCACTGTTCCGCACAGCATGGAAACGAAATAAATTCCACCGTTACCTTCAGCATTCATTTTTACGCCATCGAAAAACCTCCTCTCTCTCTCTCTCTCTCTTTCGCTTTTCTTTCACGAAAATAAAACAATAATCCAACAGTATAAACTTGTTCCGCAACGGACCACATTCGAAGGGAAACTGGTGATGGTGGTGGTGGTGGTGGTTTCACTTCATTTGAATACATATTACTGGCGAAATTTGCGGCTCAATGCCGGCGCCATGTGAAAACGTGGCCAAAATTGTTGCCACCGGAGAGACAGCTACTGGATTGGGCGTGTGATTTTTTTTTTTCGTGTCAATCATTACTGCCAAGACAAGAGAAAGAGTTAGCACACTGCTAACTATACACGATAGTACGTGCTTGGAAACTTCATTCACGCTGGGTTTGGTTCTTTAGTGTCATTAAAACCTTTTAAACCACATAACCAAGTGTGCCCCTGTAGTTACCATTATAAGATTAGTTATTCGAGTTTAACTTCTCCTGTTGGGCAAATGAACGTTCTGAGCATTACAATGCCAACCAAACCAAACATTGGGCAAGTGTTCGCCATTTTAGTTGCATATAATTTAGTTTTTAATCAGCAACATATTTTACCTAACGGAAATTTAATAACATTCTGCACATTTTCTTCACAAACAGCCATCGGTGGCCTAAATTTATCTTTCCCCGATCACCTTGATACGACTGCCGCAAGGTATCGATCGGTACCACATTCCAAACAGTAACGAACATAAATTCTCCTAATGCCATCCTTATGATAATTCAATAAAGTATCGTTATTCTGAAGCCGACCAAATTATTGCAAAAACCAGAGGCCCCTTGCTCAAACGAAGTGGACGAAAAAAAAAAATGCTTAAAGTGTCCCATAAAAATCGCTGGTGAAAAGCAATCAATGGGAGCATATTTCAACATATCGGGTTCGGTTTGGGAAAACCACAAAATATCAACAAATGAAAAATGCGCTCCTGGGCATGTGTAATGGTGCCGCAGCAGGTATAATTCAAGGGTAAATAAATATTCGTTATCGTAAGTATTTCAGCGCTGAAGGGAGCAAAAGTGTTTGTGTTCTCTCTCGCTCCGAGCGGTAAGGAAGAGCTGTGGTGAGTAAAATTATGTCATTATTACAGGTATCTGCGTATCAGGTACCTCGAAACATTCGGTATCTTATACACGCAGAATCACAGGTACGTGGACTTTAAAATTAATGATTGAATAATAATAATAATAATAATAATAATACTAATATTAATAATATGAATATTAATGCAAGTATTTCAGTGTGCAGGGAAAGCCATGTACGAATTTTTCATCCTGTTGAACAAGAATCAGAAAGTGCGAATCATTCAAGATCTAGTTCAACAAATTATAGTTCAACATGATCAATTTCCAGATATGACAGCAGCTTTATCGGACTGTCCTCATTAGTCCTGTAATAGTGTAGCCCCAACTTAAAAGCCCAAATATATTGAGGTCTTTGAATAACAATTATTCTATTTTTCAAACTTTACAATAGATTTTCCAAAATGCTCCATTCTACTTCATATCTTACGAAAAACTTGGATCATTAAATATTAATTAACATATTTTATATTATATTAACATAACAATCAAATAACATATTAATTAATAACATTAATATAACAAAGATATTTACTATTTTCGTACTAACTTCGTAATACTTTATTTAATCTTTATCTTCACATATACACAATCAGTACTTTTAAAGCGTGAATAATTAATAATAAACTATCACCTTTATAATAATAAGCTTGTATAAAATTCATGAATAAAGAAAAAAAACAAAAAAGGGGAAAGTAAAAATTGGAAATAAAATTTGGTTTCCAGCATTCAACCACAAACCAAACACAGCTCAGGAAAAGCACATCCCGCAGTATTTGAAATCACTTTAAACTACATAAAACAATAGCCGCAATCCTTAAGGCACCCAGTTAGCGAAAGCTATCCACCCCCAAAATGCCTGATTAATAATTCAGATCACAGATAAAGGAAAAGGCACACGAATTATCCAGCACATTCCTTCTGGACTCCGTTCCCTTCAGCAACAAAGAAAACTATCCCACATGACGCTGTGTGTATGTCTCTCTCGCTACCTTTTCGCCATCTCTTGCCGTTCTCGTAAGTGTGTGTTGTGTGGCGCTTCTGTCCACCATTTCTCATATGTTGCCTTTTGCCTTACCCTTGAGACCTGTCGAGACCCACCGGAAGAGATAACGACAACGGAAGAGGGTGGATTGAAAAGTGCGAAACGGATGCCTTTACTTCCGCCGTGCGAAACGGCAGCAACATACAACAAGCAAAACGAACGAAACATTGGAAAAATCCACCGGCCTACGGTTGGCCGGTGAACGATTTTTCACAAGACGTTTTTCATCTTTCATCTTTCCTTTCCTACCTTCCGTTAACCCCGTTCTCTTGATTTGCACCCGAGCGTTGGTCCCGGAATGTTTATACCGTTCGTGAAACTATCGGCCGTAAAGGATATTCAACTCTTTCCCTCCTTCCGGTTTATGGGGGTGAAAGGCGCAAGAAATGAAAAATTAAATGGATGTATAGACAATTGGCACCGGAACGGCGTAACCCGTAGCCAAGTTCTACATACATACCTTTTTTTTTAAAGAAAACGACATTATTTCAAAACAGGGAAAGAAAAGGATCGGTGGGTGAGAATGTGTTTTAGAATGATTGCATGTGACCTACATAGTCAAACCAAATCTCAACCCGGTATACGCGAATACCTCCTACAATGGGCGAGGACCCATGAAGGAATGAGAAAACCGGAAAGTTTTCCCTCCGCACATACGATAACGCAATCAGTTTTGATCGTTTCCCGCCCTTTTTTTGCCTCGTTTCCATTCATGTCAGAACAGTTTCGGTGCAAAATTTGTCAAAAAAAAAAAATACTTTGGGCGACCAACTTTGCTACGGGTTTTTCAATGCTCTTTCATCCTGGCACAGCTATTGGATTACTTTTGCGCTTTTTAGCGTCGAAAAAGTTAGTCTGGCTTAAAAACTAAGATCACAATAACACGCCTGCATCTGTAGCTCATGCATGTCGATGGAAAGGATTACTTTTTTCCCCTAAACGGTGTGTCTTTTCGCGATCACATCCCATTTATAGTGCGCCTTTTTAAGGATTCTCAGCAGAAACCCATCGGCCCACCGCATTACCATCACATTTGGCTTGAACTTCATTTGCCAGATTGCGGGGAGAAATACTCACACCTCCTACTGGTAAAACGGTGCAACAACAGTTGATGACAGACGGACAGCACTGGCGTTGCCGCCTTTTTGAAACGGTTTGATCCATTATTTACAAAACACTTCAATCGCACATTCATATGGTTATTTTATCGATATGCCACGAGAACGAGCGGAGTTTTTGTTCCGCAGGAAAAGCCACGATCTTTCCCTGCTTTGGCAGCTCGAAGTGGAGTATGAAATATGCATGCGGATGTTAAAAGTTTCACCGACTGGATTGCTTCTCATTTGAAACCGAGCTCCACCGAGCGGCGACCGAGATCGAATCACATATGCTGATTTTTTTATGAGCTTACATTGATTTTGTACCTCTTTCCGGGAGTTGAGGCAATGCAACATTGGAAAATCAGAAAGTTAAACACCAGCGCAATTTTATCTCATACCAATCTTTATAGGTGCAATTATTCCAATTTGGTTTAGTTTTATTAAAGGGTATTCCACAGCAATTTGCATTACAGAACAAAACTCTGTAAAATAATGATTAATGGATTTGCATAGAAATTTTTTATTGATGACAGCTTTATGAATATTTAAAAAGAATGGCATCACCTTAAACACAACATCACGAAAAGGTATTGTGCAAACCCATTAAAAAAGTGAACACTGCATTCTTCGAACTTCTTTACATTTTCAAACAATATAAGCCATTGTTATGAACGATATGCTCTGGTATCGACATTTGCAAACGTTTCTCAATAATTTTACAATAAACTGATGAATATTAATGCAGTTGCCGATTAAGCGATTAAACACAACTTCGACAAGTGTATACAATGTTCCTGCTTATTCGTACAATCAATTCCATCTCAACGATTCCGGCACAGCAAACAGATTTCCATGTGAAAACCATCGCCCATTCCTAAGCTCATTCACCTGGTCAACAAATGTTACCGAAAAAATCTACTCTTGACAGCGCTACGCATAGGCATTTAATCCTACAAAATACCATTTTTTTGTCTGGAAAACGATGAAGGCAACAACAAGCGACAAAAACTTGTCACGGCCAAGGTAACTAAACGAAAGGAACGAGCCAGCCTTTTCAACACCGGGCTACGATGCAACACACACATACGACACTGGATTTCTATTCCCAGCATTTATGCTCGTTGAATGAGTCGCTTTAAAAATAGAAGGATATATCATGTGACCATCGCATCACGGCAGCACTGCTACAACTTGCCACAGTAACTACGGCATTCATGCGCTCATTGAGCAACAAACACTCTCGCTGAGGATAGTGGGAATTTTTGGGAACCACTTAATACTCATCCCATCCCATTTCGTTCTACCAGCGTCGTTTCAATGGTGCGTTTTTTTTTTTTGTTGTTGTTTTATTCACAATTTACGTTCATACCTATTGCCACGCAAGGTACAGGCACGGCGGCTCTTAGCGCGTCGTCGAGTTTATTATGCTTCCTGAGGTTCTGTTAATTCGGTGCGTTGTTTCATCTTCGCCAAGCATACTTCACGCTATCGACCATCGGCGCGGTACACGGTGGCGGTACAAAATCTGGCGTTGTTTATCGTTTGTCGCGATGGGACACAAATATAACCGGACGCAATACAAACGGCCGGCGGTACGCACGCACGCCATCAGTTTGTACCAATAAATTTGCTCAAAATATCATGTCAGAACAAATGATCGCACGAAATGACGTCCACCCAAAAAGTCTACGCTGATGAGAAAAGGCCGGTAGTTTCGCTTTGGTAGTGGCATCAGGGCACGCGTGGAGGATCAAAGAATTTCGACGCACAACGTTTTCTACCGTGTGTTGATTTTTCGTATTGTTATTTTCCTTTGTTTAAACGTAGTGATGAAATTCTTAGCGTTCTAGCGCCCAGTTCACTTACTTAATGACAGTATCCAACTGCTGTCTGTATGTTGGTGTTAATCCACCTTAATCCTCCCATAAATGTACCACCGTCAATATTGATTTACTGCAGCACCAGCGGCCAATGTGTTTCACTTACCTGCAAAAGAATCAAGCAAAAGAACAAAAAGTAACTCGATTAGAATTTGTTATCGCATTCCAAACCATCGTATTGTTCGGTAAGACGAACAAATATACAGCCTACACGAATTGTTGCCATATCGTACGCACACAACTCGAGTCACTCGATAGGTTACTCATAAAACAAGATTTTCCTCTTCGTTACCAACGGTTCGGGACGCCATGCTCATGGTCAAACCTCAACCAACGCCAGAAGGGTACGAAGGGCTCACGGTTGATTTATCGTAATAATAAGGAAAGGCCTCCGGTTTCGAACGAGGCAAATAACCGAACAGTGGAGCAAAAGGTGGCTAAAAATCAATATACCGAACGGAGGAAAACCCGCGACCTTTGCAGTAACTCAACCAGAAGGAAAGCGTCGCCACTTAATGCAATCAAGAAGATAGAAATTGATTACCCTTCAACTGTAACAACCTCAAAAAAACGGTACCCTTTGCTTACACGAAATTCAAATCTTGGGATTAGGGGTAGAAAAGCAGAAAAAAAACATAAAGTTTTAATTTTTCCACAATGTAGCGCGTTTCCATGTTCCCGGTTTGTTTGGCACCCTTCAGGCATTGAAATCTTTCGAGTAACGGACGTAAATAAATAAAAAAAACCATCCATCAATATTAATCAAAATTCGACCACAGGGTCAAATTCGAAATCGACCACTTCATTTCTACATAGACCAGCGCCACTAGAGAAACACACCTGAACACAAATTGTCCATTGGTTTTCCTTTCCCTGGGCTCAAAGCCGACCAGAGAAAGCTTAATTGAAATATTATAGCCATAAAAAGTGACTTCCAGCAATCAGGAGCAATAAACATTATGTATGCATGTACAACTCCTAGTGGGATGCCAACCCACATTCGCAACGGGATCCTTAATAGGACCACATGTGCTATTTGACCATGTGGGGTGTGTTTATCTATTGCTGATAGGATTTCATGGGGAGATGCCGGCCAGGGCGATCCCTTGGTGTATTCGATGATGTTAGAAGACTGTTATAGTCTGTGACTCTAACCTGTTTAGGGCTCACAATACACCACTTTATATTGCATTTTAATCGTTTTTACAAGTTGTAAATCCTATCATATCGAACATCAATTAAAACGGGTTCCCTGCTGCCACACTGGACATTGATTAGTATTTAATTGATTGGTAAAGTGCGTGCGTGGGGTTACATGAAACCAATAACGTTATAAGTCAATTCAGTAGAAAATCATATATTATGACATTTTAGAAATGATTGAAGTAAGAGAGTCGCAATTTGATTGTTTTGTAATTTACATTGTGTTCGATATTATTTTTTTGGTACAGAAAAACAGATTGTTGATGCTTGAACTGTATAATAAATCCAGCTTCAACTAGTTTTTTTCGTGTTCTAAATTGTGTAACAATTCTTCTGTAATTGTTTTGCTCTTGTCCGGTTCTAATTGATTCTTTCATCTAACTCTTTCATGAATTTAGCTTAAACTACTAACTATTCATACATAACAGTTGATAAAATGCTTTAAAAAAATGCTCTAACTCAAGTTATACACAGCCAAATCAACAATATATAAAACATGTTGAATTGAACAGTCACAATTAATACTAAGCATTACATTTATTTAGCTCTGTAAACAATAAAACAATATCCAAATGCTATCTTAAAGTATACAAACATCTGATTAATGGTGCAGTCTTGTCAATCCAGCGTCGGATTGTAGAATCAACCGCAACATTGTCTGCTCGGTACGCCTCCAGAATTTTGAACCAGACCAATTTGTATCAATTTTTTAATATTGTTTTACCTTTTGTGCCTCCCGAAGGAAGCTCACTGTAAGCTGTCCCCTGTGGCATGATTCCTACTGGCACTACCATTCCCGGGGCCAAATAACAAATGAACAGCCAGCAGCAAAGCACGAGAACGAAACGGTTAGATTGCAGCGATTACTAGCTTCATGTTACTGCTACCACTACTACCAACACTCCTTCCTTACTCCTTCCAGACATGTACGTTTTATTGTTATTGCCTCGTATCAACAACAATCACAAAAGGGGAGCGGGAAACGTCCAAGTTCATTCGCTGCAAGGTTTTCCCCCAGCACTCAGAAGGCCAATGCGAAAAGGGGGTAAAAACGAAAATTTGGTTTTCGAAATAAGAGCAAAAACAAAACTACCTCCAGCTACATATACAGCAATCGCTTCAGATTGTCAAACCGTCTCTGTCCGAACAGTGCGCAACTAATGCTGTCGGTGCTGATGTTGAAATTCCCCAGATACAAAGTCGTTTTCGTACGGCGGGTAGACATTTGGATGGAAATCGAACCCCGTAGGAAAGTCGCCATAAAATGGTCTAAACGGTGGGCTCAAGTGAACCCGAACAAAAAAAAATGTATGTCAAACTGGGGAACTTTCCGATAGTGAAATGTGAAATAGTTCACCCCGTTGGGGATTAGTCACATCGATTTCTGTAGGAAACGCCACGTTTAGAAAACACCTCCAAAACGTGAGAAACAAAGCTGGCAAATACGACATTGAAAACATCTTAAATCCAAGTGAGCAATTCTTTACCTGTACATTCGTCTATTAATTACCGAAATACTTTAGAAATTGTTAAATTAAATTTGGTGTAAAGAAAATACTCTCCTATTCTTCTGAAACTTATCCAACAACTTCTTCTCTAGCTCCACACCGTCCAAAGTAAGCATCTTTTTTCTCAAACAAACCGTAAAACAACAACCACCCAGAGCATCACTTCCACGAAGTCACCCAATAATGCAATTACAATGCACACGGACCACTTTTCGCTCCAACATGCACTCGCAAAATTCATAGCCCAGTTCTTACTTTTCGCACTTCACGCTCAGAAAATATTCCAGCTTTTTTTTTTTTAAACCATCCCTTCAGTGCTGTTTTTACTCCATTCTATCCCTAGAAACTGGTTCGCTCGCGTGACCAACTGTTTACCAACTCCGGAAAGGTGTGAAAATTCGATTCACCGCTGACTCAGTGGTTGCCCATTTTGGTTCCGTTGGAGAGTTTTTTTTTGCGTAAGTTGCGTTTGTGTGTTCTTGCCACCATCACAAAGTTTCCTGATCTTCGATCGCAAAGCCAAGCAAACCTTTGAAACGAATTATAATTTGTACCTCTTTCCTTATCACAATGAACGTGCTCTGAACGTTCGAATGATTGTGGAAATGTTTGCCTGTGTGTGTTTTTTTTTTATTACTATTTGTTTGATTGTTATGCTTCCACACTCGAGTAAGGTCTAGCGTAACGAATACCGCCAAGCCGACTTGGTAAAACTGGAAGCTGAATTGTGTACATTCCAATTAACACTTCCGGGCGCACAGCCTGACAACTTTTCCGCTTCAACTTTAGAGTGTTTGTTTTCGTTCCGTTCGAAGGGATGGGTTGGTTTTTGTTTTCTTTTGCTCCGTTGTCTTTGCGCTCGTCATCTCTCCGTCTCGTATCGTACCCGGCCGATCTTGTTCAATGCAACATGCTGGCCACGCCAAAAGGAGTCAAACAGTTCAGAAACTAACCCCGTCTAAAGGTAAGGGTACAGCGAACGAAAACTAGTAACATCATTATTTTTCATCTCCTTTCTCTGCTGTCCCCTTTTTTGGATGATGGCATCCCATACCAAATCCCGGCACCAAAGGGTGATTTGTGTTTCACTCTCTACCTCTCTCACACGCCTTATTGATTCGTTTCTGTTGGCACATTCATCTTCACACAGGCGCCTAGGACACTTTCTTGGGAAGCATACCACCGCCCGATAGGTTGCGTTGCATCTTCACCAGCATCCATTCACCATTTGTGTGCTTGTTTGTTTGGGGTTTCAATCTTACCTTTTTTTCCACCTCTATTCGAGTGACTTTCCGAAGCGAAAACGAAATGGAATAAGAATGCCTGCACCGCTGGCCAGACACCCACCACTGGCAAAGGTAGGTAAAGTGCTGATGCCACGAATTTATAATTTAATTTGATATAAGATGCTAACCCAAGCCGCACGGATGGCAAACAACGGTTCACACAGCGACGGTACACATGCAAACGCATACACACACGCACGTAATGATGATCTATTTCCATCGCGAGTCCCACATGTATGGCTTGATTGCCCTTCGAAAAGCGAATGTCTAAACGTGGAACGGGGCGCGAATCATGAGTTTCTTCATTCAGGAAAACTAATTGATATTCATAAATTAGAACAGACAAAACTGAGCGTAAAAAAGAGTTAAATGGTGTTATGAATTTATTTTACATATCTCAGTTTCAGCATGAAAATATTTGAACTAATTTCATATTGTTAAGAGAATGCATTTATTTTGGCCAAAATGAAGAGGATTACCAAAGAAATGAATATTGAAGTTGATACTAATTTATTATAAATCGTTCAACAACGTAATAAATTATATTTAAAAAGTAATAAAACTTTTCACCCCTTTCCATTCAAAATAGCTCAAATCGTCCACGTCACTACCATCCACAGCGCTCATAAAAACAGTTTAGTGCAACGGCTGAAATGGACTGTACATCATGTCACATTTTATGCAGGACATACTGCACCCGTTTTTTATGGTGGCGCAAAAGTGCATAAGTGACTCGTACGGGGCGTGCTACATTAAGCGACTACCGGTACGTACATGGTACCGCACACAGCCATACACATTTAACACATAACATTTATGATGCGTAGCAGCAAGAGCATAAACATCCGCCCCAGCTGGTCACATGGTGGCAGCTTTCCTTGAAGCAAGAAGTGACAAAAAAGGGCATTGAGAGTACGAGAGCGCCGGAAAAACTCCCATTAAATTAAGAAGAAGAAAAGGAA
Organism: Anopheles marshallii; assembly: GCF_943734725.1. Classification (NCBI taxonomy): domain Eukaryota; kingdom Metazoa; phylum Arthropoda; class Insecta; order Diptera; family Culicidae; genus Anopheles; species Anopheles marshallii. The sequence goes on from NC_071327.1 coordinate 54,941,489, forward strand.
ATAAAAAACACTCTCACACTTAACCGTACGCGGGACATCTCATCAGTATGCAGCGAGCGGTCAGTTTCGGTCCCGCAGCGAAACCTATCGTATGCCCGTTAGACATCTTTTTGCCATTGCTCTCCACATCGTATATTAAACATTTATTGGGGGATTTTTTTATGGGCTCGCCTATCGCTTTCCAATCATTGCCCACATATCGAAACACGCTCGTGACGCTTTTCCGCCCAGTTTCTCCGTGTTTGGGTTTCGATTGGCCCGCTCGCTTCGTAAATGCCGGGAAGGCTTTATTGTGGAAGAAATGCTATTAAGCTAAACACCATTCAAACCCCGTTGCTCGGGGTTGATGCAAAATCACACCAGACGGTATGGCGCAGAAGGAAAAGAGTAAATATATTCTCCCTTGTCAGGACGAACAACATTTCGGAACGCATTTTGTTTTTCTTTTTTTCCCATGGATTCTGTTGTGTTTGTTTCTGGCATGGTTAAGTGTGAGGCATCTCGTTCACAACGCAACCCAGGACGTCCTCCCTTAATTCATGCTGACATCGATTTGGCATAAAGGCTATTTTGTCTTTGCTTCTGTTTCTTTTTTCGTTTTTATTTGCTTTATCAACCACTTCGAACAACAGCAAACAGACTACTACTCACGGATATCAACACGCAAATCGACAGCTACTCGAAACAAATAAATCCAAGCTGAAACGATAGGTTTGGACATACTGGTGGTTACTAGTTTCGATATGGTGGGATTTGCAAACACCCTTTCAGCGTCACTCTAGGACGGGAAGTCCATCGCTGAAGGACTTCAAAGTCTAGACAAGACAAACAAGCGGCAGGATCACACGGACAAAAGAACATTGAGCTAGTTGCTCGGTTTAAAAATTGATTTGTTTGGAGTTTCGGTTTTAAGTTAAATTGTAAGTAAATCACGAATAGAAATAATAAAGGTACTGCTCCAGCAAAACTGCTGAAAAGAAGGTCCTCCAGAAACTACTCTAGCAAACCTCTGAATTGAAGACTTAATAAACACAGACCAATGTGACTCTTAATGGCAACAACAGCCGTATGAGTCGTAGGTTTAACGTCCTTCACTAAAATTCATTAACGACTTCAACATCATTTTTTCTGAAGAAAGAATTACAGTGGTTGAATATAAGTAAAAAGGAAGTGTTCTCTCCTTCACGATTTATGATAAAAGTGAAAGTATTTTGGATAAAACCAAAGTATTTACCGGAAATTAATGCTTTTATCATTCAAGCGTCAAAGGAGATAGTAAGTGATCGTTTGAAAACTTCATATATCAGATTTTACTTAAACAAATTTCAAACGAAGGATGTACACCATCAATTTTCAAGCCAAGATGAAGACAAAATCAATCGCCAATGTCACGAAGAAGCTGAGCCAACAGGCGACAAATCTCCCGAATCACAATAATCTTAATTGCAATCAATCAGTTGTATTGATTTGGTTTTCATCATCATTAATATTTAGTCTATACCTTTACATAGATTATCTCCAATCGGTATTATACACCTCATTCACAAATTAAGCGACCTGTTCTGCCAAAATTAAAAGCAATTCAAGTGGAACAGGTCTCCATCGATTCTCCTTCATGAAAAACTACCGAGCTACGGTAACATCAAACGATTTTATAAGCGGAAATGCGTTCTAAACCGCACCCCCATGAATTCTCTCCCGGTGCGCTTCAAGTGGTACCACCTGACATCACCCTACGCTTGAAACTATTCACCCAGAACTACGGCAGATGTCGTGCAGCGATTCAATTAGATCGAAATGACTTTGTCCAACTAATAGCCGTACATGTGTTTCCCAATCAAACGGTTCGATAGCAAATCAGCAGGTGGTGAAATTAAATTGAAAAAAAAGGTCAAAAAAAACAAACTAAAGACTCGGGAAATTGATGCGTAATTTCCCACTCATCGATTTCCCATGGGGCCAAAGCACAAGCAACCTTCTAATATTCTAATCTTCCATTTGGTTTCATTTTCTAAGCGACCGGCTGCAAAAGACAGTAGAATAAACTGCTCAGTGCTCACTTAAAACCGGTTATTCATTTTCACACAAAAAAGAGAAAAACTTAATAGATTTATACATCGAAACCGAAAAAAGAACGGCAAACGGACGAAGGTGCTGACACTGGGTGAACCGTGGAAAATGAAAAGTTTCTTTGCTTGTGTCCGCCTTCTGTTGAGGGTGGGTGAAAATTACCACCCCACCGGACTATTTGAATCCACCACACCGGATTCGGACGGTCTACTCCTTCCGGCTGCTCGAGAAGGACCTCCATTAAAGAGCACTGCGGCCTGCTACTGCTGACTCATTTCATTTCGATTCATTATCGCACGGATCCCATCACGGATGCTGTTGCGTTTGCCGTTGCCAAACACCGGCACAGAAAAAGGACCGTACTCAACGTGGGAAGCAAAGAAAATCCACCAAACTACTGGCAAGGAAGCAGAAGGACTGTGTCAAACCTGCCGGCACAAGATTTCTCGCCAGTGCGGTGATGCTGATCCGGTCGTAAGCTTGGTTTTATACAAGGATAATTTAATAAAAATAAGCCCGGTTAATTAATCCTTTGCGGAATGGTGGTCCCTTTTTTCGGGGCTACACAGTTGTGTGCGACACCACTTCACATTCGCAGCATTCGTATCTTGCGTTCGATTTAAGTATTTAGCAAAAAGAAATTCTTTGTGAGATTTTATATTTTTTATAGGATACGCAACAAAACACGATATTTAAACTACTTAAGTATTTCAACTTTACGTAAATTGTGACTCACTGTTTCTGCCAAGAAGATCTATAAAACTGTATCAAGAGACTAAGGAACGGAACGGCAAGAAACTGCAAACGAATGTTAATTTTGAGGATAGGAAAATGATCCAAAATCGAAATTGGATTTCCTCGTTCATGCTCTTTGCCTAGTGCACGAGCTACTCTAGCTACCGTAACGATAAGTGTTCATCGAAAGGACAAAAGCTAAAGAATAATTTTTTCCTCTTGGGTTTAGCCATCCTCTACTTTTTGCTCTCCTTTCTCGCATATTATGATTAAACTTATTACAGTGAGCGACAAAAAAAAACAACGTAACCGTAACCTTCGGCTAACTTTTTTTTGCTTCTTCTAATGCAAACAACTTTTTTTTTCAAACTAACACGCCTTTTCCGTCCTTAGTTAACGACGGACGGAAGTAGTAAAACTAACAGAGACAAAATTTATCTGCAAATTAAAAGTTAACTAATTAGGGCCAACGTCATCGACTACAGTCGCTTTCTGCCACCTTCGCCCGGTAAAGCTGATGTGAAGCTTCACTTTGTTTCCAACCGAAACTCACGATGAGTTGATTCGTTTGCCTTTCGTTTGGTCTTGGGAGTAATCGTAAAAACAGGTGTAAGGTTTTAGAAGAAAAAATCAACCCCTGATGAAAAATCAATACCACGCCAGACCGTAATCACCATCAACATCATCCCTGCAGCCGATCGTAACCAGACAAAACAAACGACCTTCCCGAGCGTTCGGGAGAAAATTGAATGAAATTATAACTTATAATTGAAAACAGTCCCGACTGGGGTGAGAATGGAACGGGCGAACTAACCGAATCAAATAATGCCGCCTGATCTTCTGGTCCGGAAAGGACGGTGTAACACTTTCTTCCCACCGTGACGAGGTGTGCTTCGGAGTAAATATTTTTCGCGACCCTTCGTTTGCGTTGGGGTGGTGTTTCAAATAATCATATCGAATACAAATTCCATTTTTACGAGTTAGGCCTGGTAAACACCTTTCAACCCATAGCCACCTTTACCGCATCTTATCTGGACGACTGCCAGAGCAAATCATTTCTTAAGCTGCACGTAGCACGATGAATTTTCAAACCGATATCCCGCCACCGGCCTATGCTCTAGACATTCGATCTCAACGAGCTCATCATTTTCATTCACTTCTTCAACGCATGCTAGTATTAAGGGATATCACCCGAAACTAAGACAGCTAAAACACAGCCAACATAACATATGTTGTACCAAGCAGGGTTTTTGAAACGAAAAGATCACACAACACGAAGACGGAAATCTGAGCTCGAACCATCGTCCCCGAAAACACGGGAGCAAAAAAAATTAAACATGTAAATCGGCTTAATGGACCATGTCAGGCGTACGTTGACAGAATGTTTTCACAATTTGCCTTTCCTCTGCTAGGCAATGTTATGAATATGGAATTTTCATTGATTCGGTAAAACGAGCCAAGAAAAGCTTCAATCCGTCGCTCGTGCGAAAGACCTCACGCACCGACGAGGCTAGATCCATGCTTTATGATATGAAGACCTTTTGCAGTAAAATTCCCTCAAAAAAAAAAAGCAAGGCAAGAAAACACAAACGTATTTCTATTAATATTCAACCAACAACACACGGGGACAGACAGACATGGATGGGACGACTTCCCTGTACCTCGCCAAACATTTGGCCAATTAAGTGCTCACTAATTATGAGAAATTGTTTGCTTTGCTGCCCAATCCTTCGCCCAAACCACCAACTCTTTTCTTGTTTATGCACTCCTCTTATGCAGCTGAAGGTACGTGTCGAGGAACAAACTTTTCTCTCATCAAACAATTTTTTTCTGATACTAAAGTGTCGCTTACGATAAACTTGACACAAGCCCACTGTGTAACTACTCATTTTCTAAGAACTCTTACCCTACGTCCGCTGTGTTTCCCAAATGGCAATAACATTTAAGCAAAACTACACCCCTTAATATACGGAAAGACCGAAAGCCCACCTTATCTTGATTGCGTTTGGAGTGCGCCGGATGAGAGCACTGTGTTTTGAAAAGTCTTGCCAGTGCGTCAACGGCTGCCTTTTGTACGCATTTCACCACTATTTCGACACGTCAGGCCCGGGAGAATAATTTATTGTTTTTATTATTATGGTGGCCCAGGTACGCCGTGGTACCGTCCTCAGCGGCAGGCTGTGGCCGCTTATCGACTCGAAAAGGGCACCTAGCAACCGGTGCGTCAACCATCGTGTGCCAAGAAGACCGTGTTCGAAGAAATAATTACAATGTGTAACAATGATATTAAGTATTAATTAATGAACACGGCGGGCACATTCCCTTTGCCGCCCTTGGACGAAAATGACAAATTATTAAAATGGTTTTGCTTGAAAACGCAAAAGCGGGCCAGGATCACTGTCGGTGGAAATCGACCGTACGTGTTGTGTCAAATCTGGTTTAATTAATAATTAATTTTTCTGTGCAAGTTTTCAACAATTTGAATCAAACTGTCATTATTACAGAAGAAAATAACGAATGAATTCGATATTTGGTAGAAGTGGCTCAAATGTAAACATAATTATTGCTCGTAATTAATTAAACAAACGAATGTTTCTTAAGTTTACAACGAACTCCGAACTAAGAATTTTGAAGATTTATAATTTCGATTTTTTGACAAAATGCTCCAATCAACATGCTCCTTACAGCTGAGATCCGATGAGCATTTTGTCTTTAATAATATTAAAAGCTGTAGAATTTTAAAATTGATAATCATAATATCGTCTTGCCCAGGGTAGAATTTACTCTTTTGAGTTGCAATTTCGATACTTATTGGTATATTAAGGTAATATTTTTACCAGATATTCGATAATATCTTTGCTTTGGAAAAAACGACAACCTTGTTTTTATTAAAAACATGCTCAATGTATGTAGTAATAAACATTCCATACACTGCATAAAACGGTAACAACCCGTGAATTAAAAGACCTGTTTCGGCCCTAGTAAAAAGAATAAAAACTCTCGTAAAACTAAATATCTTAACCATTCCGCACACCAGAATCCCATAAAAGCAGTCAACACCATCTTACAAACTTGTGCAATGTCGTTTGCAAAACGTTTGCCAATTTCCTTCCGACCGGGAGTATCCCGGTTTTTTCCCCCCCAAGAAAATCGATCGCCTCAATTTGGTTGCAAAATTTGATGCATTGCAGCACATTGTGCACGACCGTGTACGCGCGGCGCGACCTGACATCGCGTTGCACCCGGCAACGATGCCCGTGGCACGTACGTTCGATTTAACCTCCCGCACCCTTGCCAGCCGAAATCCACACCCCAAAGCGTAAGGATTTTACCCGACCCAAACCACAGCCACAATCCTCGCGACTTATCGGTTCTCGACATTTTGTGCGCTGCGTTTGTTCGTATGTCGCCGTCGCAGTACTACCGCCATGCCAATGCACCGCATGCGAATGAATTTGCAAGTCGGGTGCAATTTTTTGCCCCTCACACACACACACACACACCACTACATAATGCCTGCGAGAGGAAAATTAATGAGTCGTGTAATTTTCCAAATCCGCACCGAATCGCACGTCCTCGATGGCTTCGATTCCTAGCCGGCGCACGTTCAAGCGATTTGAGCGAAACGAGCGGCAAAGTGAATCAGAAACTGGTAGGCGAAAAAAAAGGAAAACTTTGCCACTATTTTGTCCTGCACTGTAACCGTAGCAGATCAATATGCAAGACATTGAGAAAGTAAACGAACCGTGGATTTTTCCTTCAATTTTCCGATACTTCGTTCAACTGCATGAGAAATGCATTTTTAACCAACATTAGACTGCACATACACACCAGGGAGAAAACAAATCCATTTTGGACAAAGCTATGTTTTCCTTGGCCGTGCCGCTTAAATACGGTCCCAAAATGTTGGACGTAATTTTTGGCGACCACAAATCGGAATGTTTTCCTCCGCTGCTCCAACAGCAAACGAATCGGCACTAATGCTAAACGACCCGGCGAAATTACACTGCATTCGGCCACAGCACACTTTCGTACTTCCACGCTGTGCAATGCATTTACATGTGACTCATGATGTTGCTTTTTTTCTCTCTCGTTTTCGTTCATTTCCCCAACCACAACGGCCATTCTGACATTCCAAAATGACTTTCACCCTGGAGGATTTGGTTCGGAGCAAAACACCCGCAAATAGGTAAACTGAGTAACGATAAAACCTTATGGTTCGGTGCTTTTCTTTTTAGTTTTGGGTGTTTTTTTTTATATTTTGCCTGTTTATTTCCCCGTGTATTTCTTTAGTGTCCAAAAAAAGGGTTGAATCGTAAATTGCTGTGGTTGGACATTATCAAGATTCATTTTCGTGCAATCGTGACACTCCCCCCACAAGTTGGTTTTGGAAAGGGTGTACAGGATGGCGTTTCCTCTAGCTCAAGCGGGGAAAGCTGACTTTATCGTGCCTGAAAGGGTTAAAAGGAACCGAGCAGGATAACAAAAAAAAATAACAAAAAATGGCAAACAAAACGTAAACCGACCCAATGGCAGGATCTTCGACTTCGTCCATTCAAAGTGGGTTTAATGGTGAAGATGAGAACGTAGAATGTTTGCGTGGAAATCCTTTTTTGTTGCGGTGGTAGGTACGAAAAAGAAAGATATAGTGAGCAAAAAAACGGAGGAAGTAAATTTATTTTTATGACACAATCAAACCTCAATGCAACAAAGCTGCCGCTCATAAAATGGACCTACAGTACAACAGGCCAAAACATCACTCTTTAGGGATGTTATCATGCTTGTCGTATTTTTTTTTGTGCAATTTTAGGCGGAAGGATAAAAGTGATCTGGAAGTGACACGCTACGAACACAAAACAAACCTATTTTCGTTGCGTTCTGATGCAACGGATGCATTTCATTGACATTGTATTTTAAACTGTCCAATGCATAATATCAATGAATAATGTAAATTAATAGGTTATGTAGGAAAATAAACCCTAACCTAGATTTATAGCCTTTCATAAGAAGCCATAGCATCTTAAGTCTTTTTCAAACTGTACGATGCACACTCCAAACTCTTCATCAAGATGGACCAGTTTAACAGTCAAGGATTCGTTTTTAATGTACTCTAAGCGTCCAGATATCGATGTCATAAGGGCTGTATTAAAAGGATCAATTAATTCAAGAAATACCATAGCCTTTATTAACAGTCTATTTACATATATGTTCAACAACCTGGATTATGCTCATACATTTGTTTGAGATCGCTCTACAGAATAGAATTGTTAACCAAAATGACTGCACTAATAGTTCTGGTGTTTAAAATCGATGTATTTCTCCGGCATATTAGTTGTCGCAAAAGAATTGCAGTTCAAAAAATACCATAAAGATAAATCTTAACCCATTTGTTTAGCCCAAAGGTCGGAAATATCGAAAAAAAAGGAATTTCTTTAGTTGTCCTGTAATTTCCTGATCAAGATAAAAAAGAAGGACACCATATCACGAAACCACACTTAAGTACAAATCGAAATTAAAGTATATTCAGGATCTCTAGACCATTAAGAACAATTGGACAATCTTATCTACTCAATTAAACAAATTGGTTATGAAATCGAAATTATTAAGCTTCAAAACACTAAAACATCATTCTCAACTCAACTGTTCGACATTAAAAGTAAGTTGATTCTATAATCTGCATCAATGAAAAATACCCCATTCAAATCATTTAAAGTTTATTTTATTTCCACTTCATTTCCACATACTTTGCAACGTTTTTTATCTCTACCCAAAACAAAAACGAACCACCCTCCAATGGACTGTACTACAACTGACCGTGTCGTTGAGGCGTGGCCATAAACAAACTATAAACAATCTCGCTCAAAGTCAAAGTTCAGCTATCATAAACTTTAAAATGAATTCAGTGGAACCAGAAGCCTGAAAAAAACGAACATTTCCACGACAACCGAAGAGTATTGAATTTGCCGAAAGGAACATCTTCCAAGTGAAGCTCATCTTTTGCTGTACGATCAACACATCATAGGCACGATATCAATTTATGCAGCTATGGCGTCAGTAAAAACAGGTTCCAAAGTTTATTTTTCACAGCCTGCTTTCTCTTTCGCTCTAGTTGCGCTCTCCACAGGGATTGTCTTTTGCAAAAAAAGAGGCTAAACAACAACAGGACAACAACGAACACGTTTCCTACCGAACGTGGACACCCGAAAGGATGGCAGCTTCCGTGCGACTACACCAAGCCCCGAGACAAGTAGGCGTCTCAGCAGTCACAGCAAAAGCATCTGTTCCTATCTCCACGTCGAACGTGCACGGTGCAAGAACTTTCCCAACAACCCACCGAAAACACACACACACAGAAAATCACCCAAAAGAACGTACACTTTATCGCTTCCGAAGGCGGGAAGGCGGCAAGCGTAACTTGCCCACTGGCATGGAAAGTTATTTATTGCCAAAAACCATGGGACAAAAAATACTTACGCACACATCACCACATCACTCGATCGCTCATGTTGCAGGGGACGAAGTATAAGTTATCTTTTTTTGCAGATCAATGTTTAAGTCCCAACCAAAAAAAAAAAAACATTCCATGCCGTCTTTATTCAAGAAAATGCAAAAAACTACTGACGGAAAGAAACCTTCTTGCAGAAGCTTTGTGGGTATTGGATGATTTCAAATAGATTCATACCACCGTTGGGTGAGGAGGTTCAATATCGAGCAATTCTCGGTACTCCAAACTCCCCCGAGAAGCGCAACGTGAGAAATGTGTTTTCAATTTAAATTAGTTTGGAATACTATCAAACCTCTTCCGGGCATACAGCCGGATGGAGCTGATGGAGGTGAAAGATCATCATAACTTTCGATTTAGCAAAACTAGTTGCCATGATCAGGTTGTTTTAAGACGTTTTTTTTCTCCTCGGTACAGTGATACGATATGCATCGTGCTACTAAAAAGCTTTCATGCGATTTCCCAAACTTACTCCCTGTCGAGTGTATTTTGAAACACAGATATGACTATTTTCCTCGTCCACGTTTGGGTTTACCCTTGAAATTCGTTTCGTAAGGATCGTCACTTCTCCATCACCACCCGTAAATCTGGAACCGGTCCGGGCACCATTGGGCACTGTTCCATCGTGCAAAAGTTTACAACCCATTGAACATGGTACGCGTATTCGATGACAAACGATATTGGGCCGGATAGATAGTTGGAGCACAAATTGTTGATTCATTGATTGGAACATATTTCGCTGTAAATGCATCGGTTTACGTTTGCACGTCCAATAAAGAAGCATTTTACCCGAATGATCGCAGCGTCGTAATGTATTTATGCTAATTTTATGTCTACTGTCCGCGTGTTGTTGTAAATAATGTTAAAGATAAAGGCCACAGAAGCAAATTTACGAGTCATTTAATAAAAAGCGAGGTTGAGAATGTGAAAATACTTCCACTTTCAATACTATGAAATTCAAGTCAACTAAAAGTGTAATGATTGAAAACCCCTTTTTATAGTAATAAAACGAATAGAAGCACAAACTTCCTATAAATTAAATAATAAATACATATAAATGCCACATGCTTTCGAAATAAAACTCATATCACGTGGTAAATGGCTATTATTTGATTAATAAAAATGAGAAATGTAATCAAAACATACACTAACTCTGACAAATAAATCGATTTATTTCAGCAAACGAAATAAAACAGCACAACTCGGTAGAAAAATATTCCTAGTTTCGAAAACAAGCAAAAAAATCAAAAACACTCCCTCCGGTGTTTGGGCCTAGATAGCGATGAATGTTAAAACGAGCTGTCCAAAAATATAGCTTTACCGGTGCGACTGGAACGGTCGAAGAGTAATGCGATACCATTGACTGGCACGAAACGGGGAAACTGGAAAAGGTAACAGAAAACACCACACAAACACACAGTAGCACATCGGAATGTTTGGTAGCTGGAAAAGTCTCACATTTTGGATTGGAAATGGCCAATTCCTAGTGGTAATACGAGCGCCGAATGTAGAAAGGCCTCGTACCGGCCAGGAATACCGGTATCGTAAAAGCCCAGCAGAAAAACCATTTTAAAGTAGACAGATTTCTTTCTGTCATAATTTGTGAATTATATATTATTACAAACATGTAAATGTGTTTTACAAAGCATTTATTTTGTGACCAATTCTCAATTTCCATTTGTGAGAGAATTTCCATAAAATTCTAAAACCCAACGCCGTTTTTATGATACTCTTCCGTGCATTACATTTTGACCATCAGCCCTCAACGCACGCAACCCACTGTTCACCTGTGCGCGATCGATTGAATAAAGTCACTCGACTGCCAACGGGCCCCATCAGACTCCTGGCAATGGCCGCGTGGAAAACATTCTTCCCCCCTCCGCCACCCGATACTAAACCAACGCCATCCAACCATTACTACCGCTGGCGCACGGAAAATGGCCACTGTGAGTATGTGTGGCTGTGCGACAGATAGATGGGACCGGGCGGTGCGACGTCCCGAACGCCAGGAATGAAGAAAAGATTTTATTTTCGGCAACTCTTAATGAAATGTCGTGCAATGCTCGGGCCACTGTTCGGTTGTCGCCGAGCCGGTACGGTTGCCAAGAAAAAGTGGCCGAAAACGTTGTCGAACATCCGTTCCACTGTACCGACGGTGCTGTACCTCTCGCACAACCTCAACAAACGCATCGTCGCAGTGACGTACAGCGCGCGTTAGAAAAGCCGAAAAGCGGCATCAGCGAATAGACATGGCTTGCGGTGCCCCGGCTTTTTCCGCTTACGCCTTTCACAGCCCTGGTCCACAGTCCATGGCGAATGGTTGACGGCTTAGAACAGCTCGCCTTTCAGAGCCCGGACTAAGGGTAACGAAACTCTTCTACGTTTGCGTCCAAATGGACGGAGCGTTCCCGCACATACACGTCAGATCGAACATCACGTGGACCAAGATGACGACAGTAAGGGAAAATATGTTCGTCCTCCACCAGCTGTCCTCCATTCTGCAAACTCCCCGACGGATTTGGCCTTTCCTTGCGCGTTAGATACGTCAGAGAGGTTTGTTTTCCTTTTTTCGGCTAGTGTTGGACCCGGTATGATCTTATCACCGGATGTTGACTTAAGCACACACACGACGGCCAAACGGGCACGAACCCAAGCATCCCAGCGCCAAATTGTAGTTGAAATTATCAAATTGTTTTCCCTTCGTTTGTGGTGTGGCCATTACAAAACCAATGCTGCGTTCGCATACCATTTCACTTCGCGAAGACATTTTCCCTTCCATGCAAATTAGTCGGCAGCAGCTCAACGGTTCAAACCGAGAGCACTTTGCTTTGGATCGGTGCAATCGAGCATGAGCCAGTGAACGGTGATCGGTGCTAAATTTGTGCACTGCAAGCAAAATACCACTAAACTAATTTTAAAACCGCGTCTAAATTTAATCCTCCACCGCCGTCAAACCTCCCGAGCTCCGAGACCGTCCGACTAGCCGCTAGCTGACTGATTGACTACGTCCTATAGCTATTGGATCTCGTAGAATGGGTTGAAAGGAATAGAAAGGAAACACCGCCAAAGCGTTGCCACTCCGCCAATAAAACCTTCCACCAATACACCAATCCGTCAGTGGTGGACAAGATTCTCACTTTTCCCATCAAAAATTCTACGAGATCTCGGGATAAAGCCGACAACACTCAGGCAGCACGTGAACCAGGCAGCCGACGGTAGCACGGGCTGGGAATGTTTGATTTTATTTTTTCGAGCAATAAAAAGTATTTTTATGAACGTACGCTAATAAGTGGTAGCGAAGTGAGACAGACTCGGACAGTGGCCGGCGTGCAAGCAGGCCACCATAATTTGACATTTGCAATTCATCAAGCACCCGACTCGGACCGCAGTACGTCACGAGTTTAATCGCATAGGTCGCTACTGCGTACAGGTTCTGAATGATCATTGTTTCGTATTGTTTGTGCGTCCTCAGAACACACACACATACACACGTACACGGCATCTTACGCACGTTCGCTTTGTTCGTGCGTGCAGCTAGCTGTACGCGAGCGCCAAACGCGCAACCTGTCACATATACAGCCAAGCCAGGCTGAACAAATATCTTATGATTTATCGATGGCAGATGACGATCTGCGAAATGGTAGCTAACGTGTTGCGAAGAGTGTTTGTTTGTTCCCAGTGTGTTTGGGTTTTGCGTTAAGTTGATTTTTATTGGAGTTTCTTTGAATAATGTCTTTTTTTGTGTGACATTACATTTGTCTTTTAAAAAACTGACGATGACGGTGAATGAAGAAACACTAATAAAGATAATTGAATCCAACAAAGTTGACTTGCATCATATATTTGATACAAGCCGGTCGTAAAGTTCCGTAAATCTCTACTGAGAGTCTTTGAAAGGATTGGGCGGTTTTGGAACTTTTCCAGCCTGAACTTACTAACTTACTACAGCGATACAGCAAGCCTCTGGGCAGCCTATGGAAGATTCAATTTCAGGAATACATTCTGGAGCCTTATGACAGAACTCAGCTGGTCTATAAGAAATGTATATTTGTAGTTTGCACACAGTTATCCACTGAAGGATCATCTTCAAGAAAATCATCTTCTTCGGATCAACAAAAAGATATTCATGAAGAAAATAGTATGGGCGTCTTGGGTATTTATCTTCTTGTTGGAGGACAAATCATTGACAAACCTATGCTTGAACTTGTCATTCAATTTCATGTAGATTTCGTGATCTATTAACTCAGATGTCAAGCTTCGTCAGGTGTTGTTCAGATGTAGATAGTCTCGACTGCCTACTTGCCCAAGTACTTAGTAACTGTTTGGCCAGAAGGCCATCCTTCTTCCATCCGGGAAAGGATATGCTTCAAGAAAATGGCGTGGGATTCTTGGATATTGATATCCCTATTAAAGAACGAAAAGTATACTGTCCACACGCCAGCTGTTACCATTCTATTGCAAACAGATCTCGCCATCTATTAAGACTAAATCACGATTCGTCGGATGGTGCTCAAAAGGGGATAGTCTCGATAGCCATCATGTACTTTGAAACCATTTAAATTATTCTTTCGACCACCTACGGTATGGCTTGCGCACTATCTTCAGCTTTAGTCTCTTCGGACTGGTCATACGGTCACTTATTTTGTTTTATGGCTATGGAACCAGACTCCTGTTTGACATTCTGACTTCTTCTGAAGTGAGAAGATCTTCCACGCCAGAAGAACGCCAGATCGGCTACATCTGGAGCCGTAAAATATCTTCATCAATTCTCATCAGCTTCAATCAATCCGAAGTGCAGAACAGTGCTGATGTTCAGTAAAGTGTTTAAATTCACAATCCAAACTCCATTATCACTTAAATTGTGTAAAGTAAGTGCCTAGAAGTAGATGTAACCACCGTAAAATGGAATAACGCTTGTACGCTATAATTCGAATAGTCAGTTCATTTTACACCGTATCATTAGATCTTCATCCACAACTATCCATTTCATTCAACTTTCTAACAGTTTTTCACAAAATTCAATCAAAACTGCCATTACCATTTTCACTGATAGAATGAAAAGGCTGCTGAATTTATGTGCTTCCTACCGTTATCAATTCATTTTGCTCCTTTCATACCCTTAATCTCTCCATCGCCCAACAATTCTAGCTCGGAATTTCGAAGTTCTTGCGGGTTCAGAACTCGAGAGAAGTTGCAGCAACAAACAAAGAAAAAACCCAAATGCAACGAAGAAGCTCGAAAGCCAATGCCAGCAGTAGCTACTGCCAGCATCGAATCGGGCGATCGGGTTTTCTTTAGCTAAATCCTTAGACGACACTGCCACCATTTCGAATGCTTGTCAGAATTCCTCTTCGACCGATCGACGTACGATAACGATACTGATGGTTGACAGCAACTCTGAAGGAGAAAACGAGCAGCAAACAAAGCCCAAAAAGCTCGTTTACTCTATCTCCATCCCTCTCGCGCATAGATATGCATTCCCTTGCACATCCTTTTTCATTGCCGTGGTTTTTTCTCTGGCAATGGTCCAAACCCATGTTACAGTTTACATTTTTGTTTGTGCCACATCAGCTATAAGCCCGGGCCACGTTCACTTCCGGGCTGCGGCCAGTCCTTTTTGGACGTGAAGAAATAACCTTCATAACTCAGCAGTATTTGCCACCACCACTACCCACAACCCCCGCAAAACAAACGCCCATGCAATCACAACGCGACTCGATGGAAAAATGTTGTACTGCTTCAAATGCGATAATCGAGAGTATGGGAAATAATGGAACGAAGAGAAGGAAGGGAAAAAAGCACTCTACAAGGAAACATAAACTGCACCAGCTAGAGAGCGTGGGCGGCGACAAACAAAAGCTCTCCCACATCGTCCCCACTGCACCCCAAATCACCCCCAACGTTTGTTTCCATCAGCTAGAAAGCTTACATTAGCAGATGCATTCGAATAAGTAGTATATGGGTAAAGCATCATTGCTGACAAGAGCGGAGCGGAAAATCACGGAACAAGAAAAGAGATGCACACACAAAAAACAAGAGAGAAATAATCTGCCATTTACCATCGCATTTTCCAGGCATTTTGTGCAACCGGCAATGCGGCAGAGGCAAATGTAATAACAACAAACCCCCCACGGCCAGTTTCGGGATCGTCCGTCGTAATCAAACGAAGATGCAATTGTAGAGTACACATTAAAGCGAAGGTATGGACCATTGCTTACAGATGTGTATGCTTACCATTTCGTTTTTCCACTGCAGTACAATTTATGTGTCTGTGTGTTCCCAGTAAAACACAAACCTAATTTTCTCGCCACACAAATGCGACAGCGCTCTGCGCAAGCAAATGTAAAAGCTATAATTTATACCATAGAAAACACTAAACAAAAAAGCCACATTACCGCAATCTCAACGACAATGTGAAGCAAATATGCAGCTGAGTGCAGGAAGAAGGGGAAAAAAAACCGCACTCAAACCGTGGTGAAGTGCCGTGTGTCTCCTGCTCATCTACCGATCGCCGATCGTCGAACCTATTTTTAAAAAATACTCAAAATCATTACATTCGTCACAGGGGTGATGATGCTTTGCTGACAACGCGCAACCAAACGGTACGTTGCGTTCGTGATGTTGCAGCTGCTGTGGTTGCAAGCGGGGTTTTTTTTCTACTCGTTTGGCAAACGGTTGAATGTAGCATGTGATCGAAACCAATACACGGTTGATTGCTTGATGTTGGTGTGTGTGTGTGTTTTTTTTTGTTCATTACTCTGCTTGTTTGTGGCATCAAATAAAGAATTTGTAGGTGAGGTACACCGATGACTCGAGAAGAAAACTCGAGAATCACGGGTCAAATTGTTGTGCTTTATAGACGTCCACACAATTAATGATTGCATACGTCTGTACAATACTTACTTTTATAATTTTAACACTATTACGAACATTGAACGGTTGGGCCTTCAGATTTCCCAAACTATTTCTACCAATTACCACCACAGCTAAGTCTATGGTTCGCTACATTGTACGCTCTCGAATAGTGAAAAATCACCCTCCCAAATGCTGACTAATGTGGAAACTAGTGCAGCTGCAACTAGTGCTACAAATGGAATGCATTACACGGCATTGCTCGTGTGCCAAAAAAGCACTGCTACTCGCTGCCCCTAGAGCTAGCAGGAAGCGTTTTGCAACCGAACCGATTTACGCCCATCATCGATCAACCATACATACATCAGCTAACCGATCTTTTGGCAGAACGATGGCGCAATCCGATTGTACTCAACGCTTCCATTTTGCCTTCCCGTCGACGCAACCCAGAACCCAGCAGCTGTGTAAGCTAGTTTTCCAATGGCAAATCAACGTCACGAAACGATTGCCTGCCACCGGATGCTGTAATGGATTTCCATCCATCTGTCGTGTGTATGCATGGCGGCATAACTAATTTTATCGGCAGCGAAAGAAAATTCTCCGACGAAATTGTGATGCGATGCGACAGTACAACAGAGAAGAAGCAAGAGCGAACGGGGCAGCTTGCGGGAGGGGAACACGTGCTCAAACGCATTAGCGTTGTTCAACCTGCCAGGAAAATCTAAAACCCACCGTGGAAGAATTACTAAACGAATCAAGCACGGTATAAAAGTGAGCATAATCGGACAAGGAAGCTGTTTGCCTTCCAAATATTTTCCATCAAAATATGCAACGGATTCATGATGCTTTTACGAACCGCATTCACCTCACACATTGTCCAATGCTACTCTACTCGCACCGGT
Organism: Anopheles marshallii; assembly: GCF_943734725.1. Lineage (NCBI taxonomy): Eukaryota > Metazoa > Arthropoda > Insecta > Diptera > Culicidae > Anopheles > Anopheles marshallii. The sequence continues at coordinate 54,958,550 of NC_071327.1, forward strand.
GCGGGTGAAATATAATCAGTTCGGATTGTTATTTTTCCCCCACCCCACAGGATGAGTTCATTAGGTGGAAGATCATTGCTGGGGCCGGCAAAATATTTAGAAAGTTCCTATACGCCCACCAAAAGCGCCCACTAATTTGTACACTTATTCCAATGCCCGCTGTTCCAATGCCACCTGAAACGATGCTAAACAAATATACACTCTCCCGGCGATGAATGACTAGTTGGGAGGGATTTATTTGTGTATGTTATAACTGAAAGGAACTTTGCAAGTTGATTAATATAAGGAGCAATAAATATAGTGGGAATGAATAATAAAGAACATGTCAACGAAAGACTCTGTTCAGTATTCGTATTCATTAGTACAGTCGCGCCATCTATGTGTCGGATTCGACACCTTTAAAGAAAACAGTTGGAAGGTTTTCAATGTAAGAATTGCTAGTTGGGTTCAAAAAGTTAGAAATTTGCATGTAATGTATCGCTACTAGCGCACTACCATGGTCAGTGGGTAGACCATGCGAATTAAATAAAAAACAGAGAAATAGAAAGCAAAGATTTGGAGACTGAGTTTATTTTGAATTCTACATCCTTTAAAACACCTAGTGTTTGAATCTGTAAGGAGTCCTTGGCGGGTAGCGACTTACAGACACTCATACACGTTCCCCGGTGTATTTATATATCTTTGCTAGTATTTTTGGTTCCTCCTTCCTCCTTCTTGCGGTTTGGTTAGTTCGGCGTGTCCAACAACCACTCTCGTACCCTTTCCTCCTTCCTTCTTCCCAGGACGGTCTGTTCGGCGTGTCCAACGGCCATCCATATTTCCTCTCTATCCAGGGCGGTCAGTTCGGCGTGTCCAACGACCACTCCTCTCACCTCTCCCATCCTCTTCCAATACCAAAAATTCTCTCCGGAGTAGGCCGTACCCTACATTTTGGTCCTTCGAGCCGGATAATTCGCGCTTCGCAAGTAAACCGGATAATTCGCGCCTCGCAAGTAAACCGGATAATTCGCGCCTCGCAAGTAAACCGGATAGTTCGCAAGTAAACCGCGTGTCGAATAAAAAGCGTGTTAACCCTTAAGTAATCGTGAACAAGGTGCCGAGGCATCAAACTACGAGTGTTCGGCGAGCAACAAGGAGATCGCTTGGTTAACCCGTCATCAGTGTTCGTCACATCAGCGAGGGGCCGTCGTGGTAACCCTCCAGTGTGCATCGCAGAGCAAGGGGCCGTCGTGGTAACCCTCCAGTGTACATCGCAGAGCGAGGGGCCGTCGTGGTAACCCTCCCGTGTACATCACAGAGCAAGGGGCCGTCGTGGTAACCCTTCACGTGTATCATCGTCCAAAAATCTCCAGGGTTCATCGTAGTGTGGGGAAGTGTCATATTCCCGATTCTTCAAGTGCATCAAACCTGTTAGTGTCATCCAGAGATCATAATGCCGATCACACATTCACCAACGAAGGAAGATGAATCCGTCAAAGGATTTCTTGAAGAAATTATAGATGCTTCAGCAGTAAGTGCTCCATCACAAGTTATACCTACTGCGGTAATAGTAGCTCGCATTAAGCATAAGGCGGTGCAAAGAAGATTGTCGAAGATGAAGGCAGACGTGCAAACTTCATCATTACCAAGCGGTGCTTCTCGAATATATTTAAAAACGCTTGAGGAAATGAAGCATGAGCAAAGATCAATCATGCAAGAAATCATCGAATTGCTTCCAGAAGGTTTAGATAATGACATCGAAGAAGGTGAAGCTTTCCAATCAGCATATCTCACCACTGCCGCACAATTGGAGGCATTTGATGTGCAACCGACTACAAGTAGAGAGGTTGCTACGACATCACAACCGCAGCTATCGATTCCCATTCCTAAATTTGATGGTCAATATGAACAATGGCCCAAATTCAAGGCAATATTTTGCGACCTGATGAAACGGTCCAATGTATCAGATGCAGTGAAATTACATCATCTTAATAACGCTTTGACAGGCAGTGCGGCAGGCATTCTCAATGCAAGCATCATAAGCAACAACAATTTCCAAAGTGCTTGGGAAATCTTAGAAAATCGATTCGAAAATCCACGAGTAATCGTGGACAAGCACATCAGTGGACTACTGCAGTTGAAACCTGTTCAAAAAGAATCAGCAAAAAGCTTACGAGATCTTATGGAAAAATGTAAATCCCACGTGGATGGGTTACGGTTTATGAACAAACCTATCGATAATACTAGTAATCTGATAATAACGCACATTTTAGTGTCCTGCCTTGACATGGAAACTCGGAAATTATGGGAACGTACAATTAAAGCTGGTGAGTTTCCTGAGCTGAATTCTACCATGGAATTCATTCTACGACAATGTGAAGTCCTAGAACAGTGTGTGCCTGAAGTTAGAGGCAAATCATCAAGTGCCAAGGCATACACCGCTGCAGTTGTTAAAACCTCGCCCACTTGTGTTATGTGCAAAGAACCGCATCATATTCATAAATGCTCGGCATTCTTAGAATTGTCCAATGCAGCCAAAAGGGCAAAACTTATTGAATTAAAGCTCTGTTTTAATTGTCTTGGTGTAGGCCATCAGACACAAAGATGCACATCGAAATGGACATGCCGTATATGTCGGCACAAACACCATACATTGGTGCATGGAGAATCAAGTGCCAAACCAACCCAAGTGAATAGCTTACCAACTCAAACATCTACCGAACCAAGCTCTGGTGCCGTGGCATTCAGTGTGAATAATGTGACAACTACGACTGTATTACTTTCAACAGTCCTGCTATATATAATAGACGAGTATGGAACTAAAACTCAAGCAAGAGCATTACTTGATAGTGGTTCTCAAGCTAATTTTATAACTGGTAGGTTGGCACAGTTATTGCGATTACCATGTCAATCGGTTGATATCCCTCTGACAGGGATTGGTGGCAGCACAGGCACCAACGTAAAGCATAAAGTTCACGCAACAATCTGTTCCCGATTGTCATCATTTTCAACCGTAGTAGAGTTTTTAGTACTCTCGAAGCCAGCAATAGATATGCCGCGAGAATCGTTTGATGTTCGTGAATGGAAGGTACCCAAAGAATGTGTGTTGGCTGATCCGTCGTTCAATATTGCTAGCGGTATTGACATGATTCTGGGAGCGGAATATTTCTTCGATCTTCTTGAGAATGGACGAATATCATTGGGAGCTGGACTACCTACATTACAAGCAACCAAATTTGGATGGATAGTTAGTGGAATTGCAACAGTCCTTCCCTCGACCACAACCATGTGCGCTGTTGCAATGCAATCTACTAACATCGATAATCTACTGAAAAGATTCTTTTCCATTGAAGATATCAGTGATTCTCCAAGCTGGAGCGTAGAGGAGCGGCTGTGTGAAGAACACTATACCAAAACGTCCACACGAGATGATGATGGTAAATATGTGGTACGACTTCCGCGCAAACCTGATTCAGTTGGAACTCTAGGTGAGTCTAAACCAATAGCTTTACGACGGTTTTTAGCGATCGAGCGTCGATTGCAACGAGATCCAGATACTCGGAGCGCATATACTGAATTCATGGATGAGTACCTACGCTTGGGTCACATGAGTAAAGTAGAAACCATCGACGCAGCAAAGGAAACATATTATCTCCCACACCATCCAGTTTTCAAAGCTGACAGCACCACCACCAAATGTCGAATTGTATTCGACGCATCAAGTGCCACTACATCTGGAGTATCATTAAATGATACGTTGATGGTTGGGCCAACCATCCAAGAAGACGCCTTTTCAATTCTTCTACGATTTCGAACACAGATTGTAGCTGTTACAGCAGATGTGGCCAAGATGTATAGACAGGTTTGGGTACATCCTGAGGATCGATCTCTACAACGAATATTATGGCGCAAATCTCCAGATGATCCTATTCAAGAATATGAATTGAACACTGTAACCTACGGAACAGCATCGGCTCCATTCCTAGCAATTAGATCGTTAAAACAAGTCTTCGAAGATCATGCTGAAGAATTTCCTATTGCTGCAACCCGTTTTCGTGATTTCTACGTAGACGACTTCGTATCCGGTGAAGAAACAACTACAGCAGCTCACATTTTGCAACACCAGATGGAACAGCTATGCAACAAAGCAGGATTTGCTATACGAAAATGGGCATCTAATGAACCTGTAATACTTTCAGAAATTGAAGAGCAAAATCTGGCAACCAGTCCGTTTTCAAGCATTGACAGTGAAGGAGCTTTGGCCACGCTCGGGCTCGTTTGGGATCCATCATCTGACACACTACGTTTTAAGTTCAACATTCCCAAGACAATTGAAGCCATCACCAAAACCAAGGTCCTTTCATGCATAGCTAGAATATACGACCCACTAGGAATAATTGACCCTGTTAAAGCCATGGCAAAGCAATTCATGCAACGAGTCTGGAGTCTCACCAACGAAAAGGCTCAGCCATTGGGATGGAAAGATGAACTTCCTGTTTCGATGCAGATTGAATGGATGAAGTTTCAGTCTCAGTTGGAACATTTGCAAAGTGTTCAAATTCCTCGAGTAGCGGTTGGCCGAACATCGGTAAACAAGCAGCTTCATTTCTTTTGCGATGCTTCCGAAAAGGGATATGCCGCCTGCTGTTATATTCGCAACGAAGACGCCACTGGAAAGGTAACCATGCATTTATTTGTATCCAAAACCAAGGTTACTCCACTGAAGAGCAAACACTCCATTCCAAGATTAGAGTTGTGCGCAGCCCATTTGGCGAGTCAGTTGTATGAACGGCTACGGAAATCAGTACCAATAACGGCTCCTACAGTTTTTTGGACTGATTCAATGGTTGTAATTCACTGGCTTCGAGCTCTTCCGAATAATTGGAAACCATTTGTTGCGAACAAGGTTTCACAAATACAACAAAATACTGAAGGATGTACTTGGCGTCACATACCCGGAATCGATAACCCGGCTGATGTGGCCTCACGAGGGTGTTTGAGTCTTGACCTTCTAAAAAATTCCCTATGGTGGCAGGGACCACCATGGATTTACCAGCCCAAGGAGAACTGGCCCAATTCATCCCCTACAGCAAGTACTGAAGACATACAAGCAGAACAACGAGCATCCACGGTCGCATGTACGGTAACAAACTTTACACCTAACCCTATCTTCAGTCTATACTCATCCTTTTCCAAGTTGCGAAGAATCATCGCTTACTGTTGTCAATTCATGAACCGTTGCGCTAAACGTCGTTCATATCACAGCAAAGGATTGACCACAAAAGATCTGAGGGAAGCTGAAGATGCTTTGTGTAGACTTGCTCAACGCGATAGCTTCAGCACCGAGATACAAATGCTACAACGAAACAAGCCAGTCTCCGCTTCATCAAAATTAAAGTGGCTTCATCCAAAACTAGGATCAGATGACATCATACGAGTAGGAGGTCGTTTGGAGCATTCTTCACTACATGAAGATATGAAACATCCTCTTTTGGTTCCAAATGGTCACCCATTAGCCAACTTGCTCATGCAACATTTTCATCTCTCCTTACTCCATGGAGGACCACAGCTCATGCTGAGTTACAGCCGTCAACGGTACTGGATTATTGGAGGACGAAATGTGGCTCGAAAGGTTTACCATCAGTGTCATACGTGCTTTCGTGCTCGCCCAACATCTACAGAAACGATAATGGCAGACTTACCAGCTGGAAGAGTTCAAGCAGCACGCCCATTCTCTATAACTGGAATAGATTACTGTGGACCAGTAATGGTAAAGGGTCCTCATCGTCGAGCCGTAGCCACAAAGGCGTATGTAGCTATTTTTGTCTGCTTTGTGACCCGAGCCGTACATATCGAGCTAGTGTCCAACTTAACAACAGAGGCCTTTCTATCAGCATTGCGACGATTCATATCTCGACGTGGTATTCCATCCGAAATCCACTCAGATAACGCGACCAACTTCAAAGGCGCGCAACACGTGTTGTATGATTTGTACAAACTTTTTCATTCCTCAGATCATCAACATGCCATAAAGACGTGGACTTTAGAAAGGGGAATCACTTGGAAGTTCATCCCGCCTAGAGCTCCTCACTTCGGAGGATTGTGGGAAGCAGCTGTTCGATCGACTAAACACCACCTGTTGCGAGTATTGGGATCATCAACGCTGTCGTTCGAGGACATGGCAACTCTTCTGGTCGAGATCGAGTGTTGTTTGAACTCTCGACCCATCACCCCGATGAATGACGACACCACGGATCTAACGGCGCTCACTCCAGGTCATTTTTTGATTGGATCATCGCTACATCAGATTCCCGACGTTGATGTCACACATATTCCCGAGCATCGACTGAACCATTGGCGACACGTGCAGCAACTGATGAGAAGTTTCTGGGATCGATGGCACCGTGAATATCTTCAACAGCTCCAAATTCGTACCAAATGGCTGAATCCTGGAAAGGAATTAATCATCCCTGGCGCTCTCGTTCTTATCAAAGAGGATAACGTACCATCCACTCGGTGGCCGATGGCACGTATTGTTGAATGCCATCCAGGAAAGGACGGGCGTGTTAGAGTAGTTACATTGCGTACAAGTAAAGGCACCACAACGACGAGAAACATTCTAAAAATATGCGTACTTCCGACATTAGAAAGGAGAAATTAAAATTGGTCAATTTTAAGGTGGCAGAATGTTCAGTATTCGTATTCATTAGTACAGTCGCGCCATCTATGTGTCGGATTCGACACCTTTAAAGAAAACAGTTGGAAGGTTTTCAATGTAAGAATTGCTAGTTGGGTTCAAAAAGTTAGAAATTTGCATGTAATGTATCGCTACTAGCGCACTACCATGGTCAGTGGGTAGACCATGCGAATTAAATAAAAAACAGAGAAATAGAAAGCAAAGATTTGGAGACTGAGTTTATTTTGAATTCTACATCCTTTAAAACACCTAGTGTTTGAATCTGTAAGGAGTCCTTGGCGGGTAGCGACTTACAGACACTCATACACGTTCCCCGGTGTATTTATATATCTTTGCTAGTATTTTTGGTTCCTCCTTCCTCCCTCTTGCGGTTTGGTTAGTTCGGCGTGTCCAACAACCACTCTCGTACCCTTTCCTCCTTCCTTCTTCCCAGGACGGTCTGTTCGGCGTGTCCAACGGCCATCCATATTTCCTCTCTATCCAGGGCGGTCAGTTCGGCGTGTCCAACGACCACTCCTCTCACCTCTCCCATCCTCTTCCAATACCAAAAATTCTCTCCGGAGTAGGCCGTACCCTACAGACTCTTTTCATTCGATAAGTTGTTAATGATTATTTAACTAAAAAACATACTCAGTGATGTTCTATACTTGCAATATTCAGAAAAAAAGTGTTGAAGAAACCAAAAAATAAACCCCAAAAACAAATTTTTCCTGTAAATATGCAAAAATATCCCAAATATTAATATTTATAGTAATATTAATTAATATTATCAAAATATATATAACAAATAAATATGCAATAATATAAGTAAATAACCCTTGTGGAATATAATGAGCAGAAACTGTCCAACATACCTAATCGAAGATATAAACTATGCAGCAATAAGAAGCACATAAATTCTCATACTATTCCGAATGATTGCACACCCGCTGTTTGAGGGCTTTCGAGCGATCGCGCACATAAAAGTGTCACTTCATAAATCATGCCCATCGTTTGGATACAGCGGCGTTCTTCGGCGTTCGCCAATGCAGAACAAGCAACACACTTCTCGGCCCGCAGCCTTAGCTAAGCGCGATCGAACCAACAACTAGTAGGCGTGGAAACCAGGGTGATCAAGATCGCTTGAACAACGAAATCCTACCAAACCAATTTTGTTTTTCGGTTTTGTTTGTTTTACACCACATTGCGAACTGTTTTTATTTAGCTATTAGAAACAAGTTGCTACAGACAGTGAGTGGGAAGCGATTCACTTTGTCATCACCTGACTGCATCGTCTGGTTTTTCATTGATTTTTATTTTGATGTTTCCCAGCGAAGGTTAATCGTGTTTTAAATCGTTTCGAACGAGAAGAATTGAAGCACTACTATTTGTTTTCTATTTTAACTTTACTTTTCTCCAAACTTTTCTACTTTTTTCCACAGAACATAGCAATTGATTGCAAATCCATTGGAACCTGCTAGGTATCTCTGAGGTTATCTGGATATTCTCCCCCATTAGCAGTTTCAACTCAATTAACCTGCTGCAAGCAGTTCAGCACGAGTAGCTGTACAAACCGCCCGAGTCCGAATTGTCCCATTTTAGTAAACTTAACAAGCACAAAATCATGAATAGTATTATGGTTGGTTTAATAACTATATTCAACCTGAGAATTGAACATGTAGCAAATGTATATTAAACGGTAAGAATTCTCTTGCTTGATGCGGATGGACTCGCCAGTCAATCTTATCGTCCTTACTTGACAGACTCAACATTCCAATGTCCAACCAATAAGACACCAAACCAAAAACGGTAACATGGCATACCAACACCGATGTTTTCAACCAGACCGAAGAACAGGCAACGGAAAAATAAAATATCTGTAGCTTTACACCTTTTCCATCGGAAAAAAATGTTCGTAAAAACCGCGTGCCATTCTTCAACATCGACCGACGACCACTTGACAGGCGCCCTCGTACCAGCAGTGGTCGGAAAATGCGAAAGCGTATCGGTTCGACTCAAGGATACTCCCCGGTACAATAATGACGTTGCGATGGATTACGAGGGCAGCATGGAAGCCAAGTGTAAGGAAACAGTAACAACCCAAGCATCCGATTTACGAGTTCGCGAAAGAGAGAAGCACACATTCTCGCTCGCAGCATCGCCTATTGGTGCTAGCCATCAGAAACATGCCCAACGCGAAGCATTTCTTTCATCCATCCATCCTGCTGTTGTTGTTCGCTTTTTTTCCTACTTCGATTCTCTTTCCGAACATGATTCATGCCATAACGTCTGTTAAATTTCAATGTGAAAAGTCACATTAATGGTACGGGCCTGGCATGGTACTGTTTCTGTACCGCTGCAAGCCTCTCTCGAGTATGATTCTATATTTTTAGCATTTTCACCTCGTTGATGATGGATTTACTTTGACTGTTCTGAAGCCAAGTCCAAGCTGGCAGCACTCTAGGTGTTTGTGTTTTAGGATGCCGTAAGAGTGATGTGTTCGGTCGTGGAACATGATCTAAGTGCAATTCCATTTTAATCATCATTTAAAAACAATTGCCACTGAGGCACAGTGTGGCGTGATCCACAACGAGCATAAAATAAAACGATGGACATAACATAGAGAAATTCATCATTTTAATGCTTCCAATAAAAATGTGCAGTAAAGCTCTAGGAAGGTCACTTCAGCACTAAGAGCACCATCCATCAACCTGTCATGGGGGAGCTAGGCTGATAATACAGATCGTTACAAAATTGATATTTCAACTGGAAATAAAATGTTATGCGTATTACATTACAAAGAAAACAGATGTATTAACAGATATTGTAATAAAATTTCGCGATCAAAGAGATAGAAAGAGAACATTACATTTAACATTGCTTAATGCTGACAGCTGCCCAACATGTTTCGCTTACCAAATCAATTTCAGACATCTATCTTCCAATAATTTAGAACTGGTTGCGAGAACACTTACCTGAAAAAGGAAGAAAAGAGTATATTAATTAAACAGTTTCTGTACTTTTAACCTTCAGAGTAATGTAAAACCGCTTCAAACGTTCATCCCAAACTCTCCTACACACAGCAATCAGTGATAATGTAAGAAATTTCAATAGAACGAATAAACCAACAACCACAACTGCAAACCATGCAAACTGTGGGGTTTTCTGTGAGTCGCCGACAAATAAAACCCCACTTATTAAAGCCACCGAAACCAGCAAAACCACCGAAACGATAAAAGGCCACAGCGACAGCTTCATTAGCTACTGTACGATAAATTAGCCGACAAATAGGTACGATAATTTGTTATCGTTTGGCATCTCATTTTTGCACACCACACCACACACCCTCTCTAAACCACCGTCCTCCTATTGATCATCCCCGAAACGGAATCCCCCAAGGATTCGGCGCTGCTCGGTGGCGGCATTACAGCGTTCAAAAGATTTTGTCATGTGCGGGCAACCGATGAAACGGCACATTATCACCCTGTGCGCTCGTTCGCGTTGCTCCGCATACAACATGAGCGGTGGCGGCTGTTATGGTAGCAACAACATCGGCACACCACACAGCCCCCCCCAGCATGACCCCATTATCAGTCGCTCGGCAAACATAAGAACACCATAAATTTTCTTCTCCTCATCCGCGGCCACTGGGGAAGGATGCCACCGCAGCAAAATTCCACAAGTGCGTTAGTCCACATGACGCCCCTAAGACCGGGGGTTTGTGTGATGCGTTCAGCCGTTCGATATTGAGCACCGTACATTGGCACATTTCCCCAATTTCCAAAAGAACGTTTCATGCGTTGCTAATCATAGTGCCGGGATGGTACGGAGATTTGCCTATGATCCCGATTTGATCGAAAGGGTCTGAACCGTATTGAGTTGTGCCGGGCTCATTATGTTAGTATGAACGCCGTTATGATGATACCGTTGCTGTGCATCGACGATCCGAGTAGCTTCCTGTTTCGAGTGGATAATCGATCGGTGGTTGATAAGAGTAGTTATGAGTGGGAAATATATGCGAATAGATTCTGGCACTAAACAACCCCTTTATAGCGATTAGGAGTTGAATTAATTTCACTACATTCCCTAAAATTACTTACACAAAAATCGTATAAACATTTCTAAAACTAACAACAATTGCAACCTTATTCCTTCACTGCAAGACAAACACACCCAAAGTAGGTAAACATTGTATAGAAAATAACTTTATGAACTTCACCCATCGCATTACATCGCATTACGGTCGCAGATACGAAGGAATAACGATTCAGAACCGTTAGGACCTAGACCACCCATTATTTACCGTCTACCGCAATCCAATGAATGATCCTTTAAATAAATGACACACCAATTTAGCCGATTTCAGCAGCCAACCCCCGAACGGAATCGGATTCACAGGCCCGCCGTTACCGATTGATCGTGACGGTATCATTTGTCCGCAAAGGATATCGAAAAGCGACCAAAAACCGGTCGATTTTCCAACCCATGGCGTAATGAAATAATGGCACCTAATTGCCAATAAATTACTTGGATTGTAATGAACTTTGCGGGGCATTGCTGTAACGATCACCAGAGGGGACAATGGTCGAGTCGAAATGCTTTAGACGCGACTCGAGCGTGCATTCGTGTCGAACGGGGTTGAATAGTTTTAGAATTCAATTGAATCCTACGTCAACCCTTTTCTATGGTAATGGGGAAAGTAAATACCAAATTTTAAAACTAAACAGGAATTATCCTATAAGTAGTATAAGTTCTGAGAAACGGTGCCAACCGTCCGAAAAGGAATGAGATAGAATTCTAATAGATGGGTAAAATACACTCAGGGGAAGGAAAACAATTACCATTTAAGGTCGCCAAGTCGTGCACTATATAATATTTAAAACATTTTATTATCAAAAACCTTATCGAAAGCCTTCACAGTTACAAAGTTATAGACCTAAGAACGAATCAAGCAACCAAAGGAATCACCCAATATAGGTCGACAACTTTACTTTTTTCTACACAAAAACGACAAAATTGTTATATTCAATCTACTTTTACCGTACATTTTCAAATATCTTTAAAAAATATGTTGTTGCTAAGGTTAATTTTTTTTTCAGGCAGCCGGAGTGTATTACTCCCTTAAACATACAGGCGTAACATCAATTGCTACAGTATCACAACACTAGATAAAGTATCGTTAATATCGAGTTAAAGGGTATGCTAATGACTACACAATCATTTATCATACCACACTTCGACCAAACCCATTGCGTAGTGGATTCTAGATAAATTAATGTTAAGTGACTAAATTCCCGAACTGCAAAACACCTTCAACCATCTTCAAAGTAACTGTGGAAACTATTTCGATGCATTGTCCACGGTTTGTATGCTGTGTGGCAGTGGAGGGAAGTTTAAATTCAACCTCACACCGTCATGCCAACCGAACGCTACAAAAGTCGTACCAAATCGTGAAACAGAAATGGCGACAAATAGTCATAAATCATCCACCGAAATGCTATCCATGCAGCGAACGTTGGGATTCGGGTTCGGTATGTTCAGCTACCCGTTACTGGCCTTTTTATACTAATGTCCTCAACTAAATTCCACCCAGCTTGCTAGCGGTGCCTCACACATTCCTTTCCACTCGCAGCCACCGACTATCTGTCATCTTTGACATGGCAGAGGGCATTAGGGCTCCGGGAAGAAACCGGTACGGTAAAGAAAGGGCATCCAGTTGGAAGCAGCAGCGACAATTGGAAATGACATTTCGATTTATTTTTCTGACAGTTACGCCTCAGACTTTCACCACAAATTCGGCACAATGTAGCGTTACGGTAGCGTTACTACACCTACTTGCGGTTAGCAAACCAACCGGTCTGCAACGGTCACGGACGGATAGATTTGTCTTGCTTGACTCAATGCGAAGTATTTAGCGCTTTATTTATTACTCCAACAAGCGGCCCAAGATTCAAAGGAATCCTTCCTATGAATGGAAATGGCAAATGTACTCCAACACGAGCATAAGCCTCGCCACACTCGGTGGGAAATGTTCACTTCCAGCCGTGTCCACTGCTGCGATATCTCACTTACAGCTGATCGGGTTTTTTTTTTTTGGCAACACAACTGATGGGAGGCAATCAATCAATTTCAGCATTGCCAGCGCTTTGTTACTTTGTGGAGCATCTGAAAAGGGGTCTCGCTAAGACGTTCGGCTAAGAACAGAGAAGTAGAGCGTCTTAGGACGTTGCTCAAACGATACCTATTATGTATAGCCACGGCAGTTCCTACACTCCAGTGAGCAAGATTAATTTACCGAAAGGAATTTCGGACAGTTGCCGGGAAGTGGAAATGGAAACAGCAGTACATATTATTGACAGTGTAATAAACAGTGGGAGATTTCAGGAAATTGCTTTGTTTATTACTTTTTACGAACTTCCACTGTGCCCAACTAAGACAAAAATCTATGTTTTGAAAACTTTTTTCCCACAACTTTCTAAAAGTACCGCAGCTGTGTGTTGTAACCGCCCGGTTTTGACATCACTCCCTGCAGTGAACAACAAGCACCAGGCGTCTCCATCTCAAGTGGATCACTTCAACGGGATTCTGGTTCGTTCTGGTGGATGATCTGGTTTTCCACGCGCTTTTCACATCAACCCGCACGACGTGGCGGCATGCTAAGTGCGATCGGCAAATGATTCAACGCACTCGCAAAGCGGAAAACCGTACATCCATCGCCAGCAACAAAATGGCTTGTTCTGCGCCTGGTGTGGCAATCGAACGAAAACTCATCGCCTCGCGGTTTCTCCCACCCGAACCCCCGGTACCACCGCTTCCTGATCGCCTAGGTCAGGACTATTTATACACAGCCGGCGTACCGCAAGTTCAATCCAACTACGGAATGTTTCGGCGATCGATAGCTCGCGATACTAAAACAAATAAAGCTAACGCTGGTTTGATGCTGCCCGATCGCCGAAAACCAAGTCTATTCAATTCGGTGTTAGTGGGAACACGAAACACAGAGGCACAAGTAATAGTAGTGGTGTTAAAAGCATTGATACGATCTGTACGATTACATCTACACGATCAAACGATTCATTTAAAACTATCGGTTTTTCCCATCAGTTCAGTTCTGTTTTACTTATAAGTCTTACAAATCTTCAATAAGCTTCAATTAATAAAATTGCTTACAACACAATTCATGTAATGTAATTGTCCTCAAGTTTATTTAAATGTCAATAAATGCGACAATCAATAAGGTTTATTAATTTACTTTCCAGAAAACTAACGAGATGCACCAGACTCCATCAATAGATGGTTAATCCACAATAGTCATAATCTTCTTCAAACAAAACTACTATGTTAGCTTTAGATTTATCTTTCCCTCTTATGTAGTAAAGTGGAGAGGAGAAAAAAAACTAGGCTATACACTTCCGGACCTCCATCGGGACAGGTGATGCAAGAGCCACGAATCAACATGACTGCAATTAATTAGGTAAGTCAACAGTTCCCCATCATGCAATATTGACTTCACTTCTCGTCGAAAGTAAATACTGCCGTGAAATATCTCGGCACTCGGCGTTAATAAACTGTTTGAGCAGTGCTGCAACAAACGGCTCTAAAGCGACAACCAATCGCTCGTTATCAATCACTCGTCGCCAGTAAACCTTGCCACTTGTCGTGCTGCAGAACCACTTGAACCACCGTCAGCTTCGATCCATCAAAGCGTTCCCTCAAACGCCATCGACTACGATAAGTGATCCGGAGCACTGGGACAAGCGTTTGTAGATCCCCCGGTCCACCCCCTACCCATCTCAACCCACCTAAAATACACGCAAACACCAACAATGAGACGCTTTGCAGTATAAATCAATTATAGTTTACTGCTAATTGTTGCTGTTCCGTTCCGTTCGAACGATTGGGATTGGATGGCGGATGGGTGCTATAAGTGTGTGACACTTACTTATCACCGCGAAGAAAGATGTTCCAGCTGATACGGAGGATTGATTGAGGTTACTGCGAACCGCATGGGAAATGGGTTGGGTTCGTACAATCAAAAACATGCTCTGAAAAAGGCATTGTGCCTACTGGTGCTAGTGTAGGTATGAAGGCAAAGCAATAGTTTTCTCATTTCATAAGCAAACAAAACCATTACCAGTGATGTGTGAACAAGATGTTTAAGTAATATGTCACACTCGCAACAGGCGCCATAGCAAACGACCAAAAGCGTGTCCGGCAGTAACGAAAAGGTCACCTTAATTTCTACTTTTAATTTCAGTAGACTAACCAGTTATAAGTTGTACAAGCTTGTATAACAATTTCTTTTACTCAAATGATTATGTTCATAAATTTGAGCTTATTAAATCTTTAAGAACTTTTGCGATTTAATCAACTTTTTTTTATTTTTTTTTTAAACACCAAATCACTAACATCGTCATTTCTCCAAATACCATTCCGGAAGCCATTTTCAAACAATAAAAATCATCCAACCGTTGCTCTTGCGACGGCGACCGTGAAATTTTCTCCCGGCCTGCTCGAGATGGGCAATTCTTTCATTAGACGGTAGTAAAATTGATTGAACAACAACCCCACACACCCATCGCACTGGCACTCGCAGATGATTATCGTTCCGTGTATTCATCACCGATATCACCACACACGGTACAAACGTAAACCATACATGCCCGCCTGTGTGCGCAAGAATGTCTTCGTCAATTCTTCAATCAAGATCCATTGCCGCTTTCTTGCTACGCACTCGCGCGTAAATGGTTAACGGTCCGCCCTAGCTCGAGCGTTGGGTAATGTTTATCATAACAGCGATGCGTTCAGAACAAACGAAACGAAATCTCAAGAATTCGTTGCACAGAGAGAAAGTGAGTGAGCGTAAGGAAGGCGAGGAAGTGAGAAATTGTCAACCAATCATTTATCACCGCGCTCGGCATATCAGTGGTACGGGTCACCAGCTGGCCTGCAATTATGCAGCGAGCCCTCAAGACGCCGATGCCTGGTGTAATTAAATCAACAAACGATGTGACATAAATATTACGGAATAAAAATTGGGACAGAAGATCCGAGTGGTAAGGAGCTTGCTGAAGAATAGAATTCATTATGTTGAAATTAGGAGGTTCGAGGAAAAACATTATCAGTGAGAAATTAAATATACACACGATATGTTATCTTACTACGTAATAAAGCAACATTCATCACAGTGACGATGATCGATCCTATAGACCTAGAATGGTTTAAAAAAACTATTATGAAGTTAGCGATTTTTTACTTGATTTTTGTCTACAAATGTCATATCCAACACTGTTTCACCTTTCATTGTGCACAGATAAAACTTGACAAACATATCAGTTAATTTATAACAGCCTCCACGAAACCAGTTAACGATGCAACTGCGTTAAATAGTTTGTTGGTAGTAGAATCTCCACACTTGAGCTATACCTTCTCAAGATATAGTCGAATTGGAATGTCTAACATCTTCCCTGTACTGGAGAGATATAAAATCGTCGAGCAGAAGCCAAGTTCAAGCCAAGTGGTCCGAACGGACTGACTGTCGATCACTATGGCTTTCAACAAGCTGAACGAAAACCCTATATTTTCTTTCTTAAACATCGTTAAAATCAAAAGGAAAAAGCTGCTTACTGAACAGAATTGAAGCTTAGTTATCAGCATTGACCTTTGTTAGTCAGAATTTAAAATTAGTTCGTTATGTTAAACAAACAAAGTCAAACAAATTGAATCAGAGAATAAACTTCTTGGATTTCAAATACCTAACCATACTTTTTATTGCCTTACATTAGTTCCTTTACGTATAGTATGTATTTGAGATTTCTTTTCAAATGCTTCCAAACAACAAAAACGCCCCAAAAAATATTGCCCCTACCTCACATCAAGCAAACCTATCTCACGACCGCGTGCTTTGTCAACATGCTGCTCCTTGGCTCGATTAGTGTAGACAGCATGTTTTCTCATAAAACGCTCATTAACACCTTGCCACGGGCGGACCAAACATCCGAAGAAGCACCGAGGCCACACCGCTTCCGCTTTCCAACAAACACGCCCGAAAATTCGATCGGATGCGGACCGAGTTTTGCTTCGTTTTCGTGCTCGTTTCCGTGTTTTTTTTTTTTATTGTTCCGTTCGGTCCGATCACCACCGGGGCACACAGTCGGGATTGGGGATTGACAACAAAAACTAAATACCGTGTACCGGAACCCGAAAACCCGACGCCCGAATCCCCGAACATGGTAACAATTTTCACATTAGCTTAGTTTCGCTAATTTTAAATTTGTATTTACCATTAAAAACTCGTCCATAGCATTGAGCGGTCCCGCTTTGCACGGGGGAACGCAAGCATGGGATGTTGCCAGTGGTCCGGGGATGGAAATGCTCCCTCATCCTCAAAGAGGTTCTTTTTTAAGGTACACTCCACCTCGTCTAATGCACCAGCACTTTGGCCTCGTGTCGATGGCGATGTGTCAGTCAAAGTCGTTCGAAAGGAGATTTTTGTCAACGTTTCGTGTACTGTTTGTTTTTCCTTTTTTCCTCCTCGTTTCGACTGCCCCTTTCTTTCGGTTTACGATCCATTCTGTGCCGTTCTGTTCTTCGATTCTGTACCGGTCGGATGCCGAAATCGTTTGTTGTCTATTTTTTCTCGACATGTCCCGCTAGTTGTCGTCATCGAGCGTACACCACTACCCGTCCCGTCGGCAAAACGGTTGTACCAATCGACGAACGAAATAAAACAAAGATTCGTGTCATGTGTCACATTCGAGTTCGGGGACAAACCAATACCGTAAATACTGTTCTGTTGGCGTTTCTTGAGCGGGTTTCTTATTGGCCTTTTTTTTTCGCGTTGCAGTAGCAAAGATACTCTATTTGTTGCTTTGCCGGTGCCCCGGTGTATCGTGACAGCGTTTGTCACTTGCTCTCCTTGGCGAACGGTTAAAGGAAGAAGTTGACGGTAGTCTTGAGTATCCTGCTAAGCGAAAGACTCATCAACCGGCAGCAGTCAAGGAAATGGATTTGGGACGAATTGTACTAAGAAGCCACCGAAGAAATTTCTAAACGTTTCCATAATGTAGTTGCTAAAGACCCTTTAGCAGTAATAAAATATTATTGCTAATGCTTAGAACAATAAATTGGCTCATTTCTATTCAATTTCCATTCCATTTTTTAATTCTTTTAAAGCTATTCGTTTAGTTGATTAGAGACATGAATCCCTACTTTAGGATGGAAATTTGAATAACAGCTTATTTTATTTAAATTCATACTCATAAATACCAGAAAACAATCGGTACATCATGAATACAACAATTTCCTTTCGAGGAATTGACGTGCAGTCGAGAAAAAGGAATATTTATAAGAAGGACATTTTTTACATACTTCAGCCTTTGTAATTGAAACTTTCCAACAGCTTTTTGTCAGTTCTGAATCGTCAAAGGAATAAAGTTTTCATTCTTCTAACGCTCTACCTTTATAGACTTCACGTACAAAGCGTTCTTATGTATCGATCACCTAGAACAGTTGCTCACTCACGTACCGTTCATTATTGTTTCCGTGCCGCTGTTCGTTACCGAGCGCTGCCAAGATTTCAATAGGTGGAAAACATAAACAATCCAAAACCTCTCCTATTTCCCCAATATCCGTGTTTTATGTATTCTTGGTCGAACGAACATTACAGACATCCTTTTTGTTTCCCTTTTTGATTGACTGCAGCGAACCGTCGGTGGAGGATATTATTATTTTTTTCACCTAAACTCCCATTTTCCACGCTGTACAATCGGTTCGGCAAAGGTAAAATAAAATGAAAAGACATTACGCTTCATTCCTCCCGGCGATACCTTCCAGCGCACGTTACAGCACACAGGATACTTTCAGCAAAAAGGCACCAGTCTGGGAATGTGTTTCTGTGTTTCGATATTTCCGTATCCGGCCGTATGGCAAAAGGTGTTCCACAAAGCCCACCTGCACCGGAATGGAAAGATGATGTTTCACTGCTTCAGTCGGTTCCAACAAAAAAGGGCAATATTCTTGATTTTTTTTTCTTTTCAAGGCTTTGCTTCCCAAAACCATGTGATGTGTAACGGAGCAAAAAGCAGCAGGAAAAAAAACTTCATTGTACAATGCACTACTACCATTGCATTTGTGCAGAGACGATGGTGTACAGTACATCGTCCTGTCTCTTGTGCTCCATAATGACAACTTTTCCTCAATTTTCGCACGCCTGTTTCCTAGGGTACGTGCAACAAACTTGAAACCCAGTAGGCAGAATAGGAAAATTCAGGTTAAGTGTATATCGAAGGTTCCCGACAGCTATGCCCATCCTATGCACCCTCGCTATATATCCTTTGTTTCGCTTCCATGCTGGTGGATGACCTATCACGAAACTTAACTCTATCCATCCACCCTTAAAGAGCATGCCACCACCATTTACACAACTCCAGGCAGGCAGGCAGCAGGTGCCTGCAACAGGGCACCGGAAGAATGAACCACCGCAAGATAAGAGCAATAGAATGGAAGATAAAAACTACCACAACCCAATAAGGTGAGCTGCCCGTCTATTCTTGCCCTCGGTTGGAGCATAATGAAGTGCTTTCTATTCTTGCGGCCATACTCACACACGCTGCCCTGAAGTAGGAACCTTGGCTGAAGGGTTGCTGTGGGCAAACATTATGCACGCATGCAACCCTGCATGTGGGCTCTTTTGCTGGGGTTTCCCAAGCACAAACTATAATCTTTCCAAGACATCCAGCAAATGGGCTCGTATGATCATTTTTCGTAGCATAAACCTCAAGAAGTCCTGCCGTACCTCAATTCCAACACTGCAACAGTCAGGCATCTACCG
Source organism: Anopheles marshallii (assembly GCF_943734725.1). Lineage (NCBI taxonomy): Eukaryota > Metazoa > Arthropoda > Insecta > Diptera > Culicidae > Anopheles > Anopheles marshallii. Next base: position 54,978,037 of record NC_071327.1, read on the forward strand.
CACAAACAAATAAACTACCTTTGGAGCAGAACTTCCCACATCTTCCCAACACATACGCCGTTCGCCACCAATCCGTCATCCTGAAAGGTCGAGCCATCATCCGTTCCGGGGTCGTGAGCTCTGTCGCCTGGATGAGCCAGTGCACAGCACAGTAACCCTTCGATCCCGACCAGACACGGCACGGAAGATTGGGAAAAAATTCTGCCTGCTTCCGGACCCGACATAATAATGTTGCCTTGCCATTCTTGAGAGCGTACCGTTACGCGATTAGCAAACCATCATTACCATCCCCCCAGTGCAGTCTGACGGTAGTTCCTTCACCACGTCATGTCAGTCAGCACCTTCCCGCATGTCCGTGAGAAACGTTAACCCGTCCGGAACAACGTCAGGTTTCACGTGAACTATTTCACTCCAGCCGGCTCCAAGCAACCAACCGACCCTGGCTTATCGGTGTTCTGGAGAAAGTTACGTTTGCTTTACAGCAAAACCTTCACTACCCACTTGCCAAGTTGCTCCCTCTGCTCTAAGGTGATTCGTTAAGAATGTTTGCCCTACTCGGGTTTACCTTTATTTACCGCCCAGAATCTGGCTGCTTACGGGAACCCCAGACAAGTGGAAACCCGGCAAGGAATGGAAGTAAGTTCTGTTAAGTTAGCTAGCGTCAAGATAACGACGAAATGAGTACACGAATGTGATGCTCTTTGCACTTCAACGCCACCGAGAAAGAAGGAAACCCCAGCACCAAGCACACGTCTTGAGAGGTCAGTGTTTACCCGGCTACGACAAGCAAGGTGTTGAAGTTGGTTTGGGTTGTGGCTGGTGAAACACGATTTTACCGTCCACTGTTTGATGGGGTTTTAAGGGATATGCGGAAGACAAGCATTAGTGGCGCCTTTACAACAGGCAGTACAAGAAGAACAAAAAAAATCCACGCTGCTGTTTAAGTCAATACTGACTTTGGAACGTCTGCGGATGGATGACCGTTCATGTTTGCTTGCAACTTTCTAGTGGCGTTGATTTAGCTTATAAGAACTTTTTAAACACCATCAAGAGAATCATTCGCGCTTATATTGTGTAACTTTGTTTGCAAAATATTGTACAAAACAAGTGCGAAAACTTTTCCGGTAATCGATTATCGTTCCATGATCTTTTACGTCCGATAAAAGAACACAATTTATTTGTGAAACATTTCGTTTAGGTAAATCTGTAGAAAGTTCCTATAATGTTTGCCAAAGGTCAATTCAAAACTAAGTCACATGTATCAGACGTCATTGGATCACGGCGCTCGACGAAGTAAACATCAAACCAGTCTTTGCGCTCCAGCTTCAATTTTCTATCAGTTTCAAATTAATGCTAATCACACATTAATACATTCGCCTAATGTTGTATCAAGTTTGAGAGCCTTTTTCTTCGTAACCTCATCACACCGGCAAGCGCATCGGGGGATGGTTAGAATTCCGACATTCAAATTAAACCTCAAAGGCCAGCAGATACGGCCGAGCGATCACGTTAGCGCTTCAAATTAGATCAATAAATTTCACAGCAACCGGATCACATTCAAACCACACCGTCCGTTCAACAAATGCACACAAGTGCGGTGTATAAATAACTTATCACATAATCAAAAACCCGCCAGGACAACCGCGCGGTGTCTGCGTGGAGTAAACCTGCAGACGCCAAGTTGCCAACATTTCGGCAAGATGGTGCGATTAAAGCAGTGATCACATCTGAGCAACATTTTTGATAGTTTACAAAGTAGTCCGTACTTCAAAGTGGTTCATCAATTCCAAGCGTGAGCAAACTACTTGGAACCGTTTCTTACTCTCCGTTTTTTTTTTGCCATTGCAGATCAGATTATGCCATGGCACGTTTGCACACTTTTTCCTCCGATCCGTGGCGCGATGGAGATAATGCGCTTTGCGTCGTACGTGTAAAGGCCAACGTACATGCGATAAATAGCCCAGTTTGTCACACTTCTAACCGCAAGGTTAATGAGAAGACTTTTTAGCATTAGCAACAAGATCTTCATGAAGTTCGAAATCAGCAGCGATGTCTTCGAGATAGGTTGGATGGTAATGGAATTTAAGAGACTTTGAAACATGCAAGTTCCTTCTGCTCTCTGTTGTCTTCAAGATTTATCTACAGCACCTCTGTCTACACTGCTAAAACGAAAAACCTTAAACCATGTTGATCGTAATTGCATTCGAGAATACATTTCGGAGATGCATATTTCACACACGCTTGATGCAACGGTTTTTTTTCTAACGATGGCCTTAACAGATGCAAACATAAAATAAACATTTTACACGCGTGCTCTTCAAGTTCTTCCCACCTTCTTTCGGGTTTTGCGTGCAATGGGGTAATTTATCCGATACGTTACCCTTCCAACAGACGTGGTGCAACAAAACTGGGGAGACGATACAACATTCTAATAAGCAGACCCAATCAAAGACGAGCTTCAATGTTGTTGCATTAATAGTGACAAATGTACACATTGCTCGCGCGAAGGCCTTGAAGGCCTGGTGAGAATAATCATAAAATTAATCACGCCAAAAATTCCAGCCTCAAAAAGCTGTTCAAGACAAATGTCGTTAAAATCCCGCACAGAAATGCCATAACAGCAACATTGTTGCCCGTAAATCAACCGATTCCGTATGCATCATAATGCCAACACCGTACACCGCAAAACCCACAACAAGATCAACCGTGCTGGATCTAATTAAACAGTACGACTCTGGCGGCACAGATCAGTAGCAACATTCGGCAGAAAATTAGCTTTTATTGCCCTGCGTCCAAACAACGGCTACCCACTGAGTAGCCAGAGAGCAACATTCTTCCACTTCCAAAACCAACAACCAAATCAGATCCAATGACCCCATCAAAAGTGACCTCTTTCCACACTCCCAGAATCTCATCCCGACAGGAGACAAGCAGGTGTGGTTGTGTCTGCCCGCCACCATTTGTAACCGGCAGCAACGACACGTTCGCCATTAAACACGTCCCAAACCCGTACGATCGTAAACTCGTCGGGCAGGCGTTTCGCGCACTCCGCAGAATCAATCCCCGCGGACGCGGACACACGCGAATGGAATTCCAATTCAGGTTTCAGTGTCAAGTGCAGGAGTTTCCTTTTGCAGGAAACAAAAAAACAGTATGGCCACACATTATCACACCCGCCCGAAATTCAACCAGCGCTGGTTCGGAAACGATTGCGTACAAGTAAATCACACTTCCTCGTAACGCATGCACCGTGTGCTGCAATCCCGTCCCGACGCTGCAGCGCGCACGAGCGATAGGCGAAGGAGCTTCAATGGCGCAACACTCTCAACCATACTGCGCAGCATCTCTATAACAGCGGTGACTCTGACCCCGCGTGACGATGGTGGAGGGAATTATTATTAAGTAATATCTGCCACATCCGGACCGCTCAAATGCGACGGCTTCTTCGCTGTGCAGGCGACGGTTCTGCTGAGCGTCTGGTAATAAAAAGAAACAACTGTGACGCTCGTGTGTAAACCTGAGCTACAGCGTACGTGCTACAGTGTACGGTGCATGTTTTGCAATTGCCTATTGGATGCTGTTGATGCATTTCTTGGTATTATTTATAAAAATAATAAAATAATCTAAAATTGCATCATCCTCAACTTCAGCTCTTTATAAATTAACTTGTATTAACTTGACTTGTATTAAATCTTCAAGTTATGAAAAATTTGAAAAAAATAACTGAAATAAATTATTAAGTCTTTGAATTTCTGATGTTTTCTAAGCTTTTATTATTTGTACTACTCAACATCTCAACAAGTCACCCTACCAATTGGGAATGTTGGAGCTATTCTAGAATTCGGTATAAAATGAAATAAAATTCTCTCGTCAGGAATATTTCAAAGATTCTGGATCTGGAAGTTTAAATCGATTATGTAAAAAAATATCTAATAAGTTTTTGCTTAACGTTGAACGTGTCACTTAAGATTCGTTTTATCTTATAATTAAGTTAACTAGCATAGATTGCCTACATATTAAACACAGAAATCATAGAGACAGTCAGAAAACGTGTCTTAAACAAAACTTAACTTGATTAACCGTTAAATTCTAAGCATTTAAATTGTTTATGCTGTTATAGGTCGCCGTCAATAACGCTACCATATCTTAAGATATATAAGATAGCTTAGACATAATCAAGTCCAGCTTGTGGAAGATCCAGAAAGTGGGGATCTAACTGGTCACATATCAGTTCAACCTAGAAATAATCCAAAAGAATACTCTAACTTTTCTGAAAGTATTAACATTACGGGGGAAATAATCAGCAATTAAAAATTTCATGAACCACAGAGAAATTTGAAAATGGTATATTCAAATGAACATTGAAGAAATTGCTATGCTTACAGTTGGAAACATAAAATAGCATATAAAATAAAACAGACGAAATTAAACATAATTTTAAAGAAACAATACCGCACGTACCAGGTATTACTGTGCGCATCACTGTGCCCAACCGCAGCCGGTGGCGCTTAATCAATTCGTTCCCGCCAACCGTTCGTTCGTGTGTTTTTGCGCAAAAATGGTGTTGTGTTTTCTTCGCTCGTTTCGAACCCCCCCGTTGCCCGTTTCGCTTTGCTTATTGGTGGGCCGCATCACCGGCACCAATTCTCCATCGCACAATTGCGCACTGCTTCCACGGGGCCCTCCTGGTACGCGCGCGTGGATCGTTAGTGATAAGAAGAACAGCAACTGGTCCTTGTGGTACGTGCCTCATCATGAAATATCATCATAATCGTCATCATCATCATCATCATCATCGTCCACCAGTCAAACGATCTCGTTGCGAAGGCAAGAAACAATCCTCAAGCTTGATGCCATCTTGGTCGATGCCATCCTAAGGCGAACGCGATAGCGCTCGAAATCCTCCCATTTCAATCAAAGCCTACTGCTCCAGGCGAGGGGTTTCGCGTCTAATGCGCACTCGGGAATTGTGTTTGTTTGTTTGAAAACATTGTCCACAAACAACGCACCAGTGCGCCTTGTTTAAGACAGACACCATCACGGTGGAAGCTTTTACGCGGTGGAAAATTTATCCTCAATCATGACTCCTGTTGTTTTTCTTCCCTTTGGCTTTCCAGCTACAACCACAGGTACACAAACACACACACAAACAACGCTTAAAAGTCAATTCATTTGTGTAAACAATTTCAGCTCGATTCAACCGTCAGCTCCATTTTCCACCGGTCAACAATTGCGACCGGGATTCTTTTCCGGTCTCAAACGGTCAACACATTGACAAACGGTTTGTTCTCCTGCACATTACGCTTTGGCCGGAAAGCAGCAAAGTGAGTGCAATGCATCCCGCGCTACTGGAGTAAGAAAGTCTGGCACGGTACACAACATCTGGGGCTATGGCTGGATGCATCGTGTGCAGCTCACGATAGCGAAAGCGCGTGGACAAGCAAAATGAGGTCAATTGGCATAACTATGGCTCGGGGGAAACAGGCACGAGACCGGCAAAAGAGCATCATCACATCTAAACAACAACCGCAACGAAATAAAAATAGATTGCGTTATATTAGCAGGGACTGCCATTTTCAACGGCTTTAATGAAGGATTTTTTATCGATCGATTCATAAATATTTAACGATAAAAATCATCGGTTCGTCCCGGGGGCGCTTCTTCGCGCGCGACTGCAAATCGAACCAACTACTACCACCACAAACAATTTATCATGTTGTTGAAATCTGTCCGAAAGAAGTTTCTTGGCGCGGATTTCCTTCACCGCTCCGTTCCACTCTACTCTCGGATTCTAACCCATCGGGACGGTTCGCACTGTTGATGGACGCGATTTAATCACCGAAGCACATGGTCGCCGCTTACCAAGCGGGCAACTACACTGGGCATGATAACCTTTCCATGTTTTGGTGCCCTTTCGCCTGGCCAGTGGTGCCAGCCTGTGTCCACGGTGGCCAGGCAACACGCATGCATGTACATCGTTTTGTTTTTCACGATGATTAACTTTCAACGCTGCTCGGAAAGCCCTCCGTTCGGTTGTGAGTGGCCCTTTTCCCTGTGCCTCAGCGGAAGTCTGACAAACCTGACCTTGATTTTCACAGCTACATATTTGGGAAGAAACAAATTGTATTTTTCACCTTTTCTTTTGCATGTTCGTTATCTACTTCTAATTATTTCTTCAAGTAGATTATTGTACCAAGTTGATTATCTGTTTTTAATTACTTCAACTCTTTTTCTTTGTTCTGTCGACAAAGTAATTTTGTTGTACAATCGATTTAGATATTTCTTCTAAAATGAATATATTCATTATTTCAAAATAAAACATCAGCCAAATAGTTAACTAAATTTAATTTAAAGCTATAAACTTGATAAATTTCAATAGTTCCACGCTGAGCATGGAAATCTAAAAATAAGCATTCGGGCTTCTAATATATGCTGAGCTTTTGTAATATTTTTGGGTTTCGTAAACTTTATTGACACTTAGTTGGTAGGTCAACCCTACTGGGAAACGATGTCCCGTGAGGGCCTTCCGCTGAAAGTTTACTATGCAACGCAGAAGTCCTTAAAGTCTTCGTCCTACTCTCTACTCTTTGCTCTTCCATCCAAAACAGCCATAAGCTTTTTACAGATTCGTGTTCTTGAAATCTCTTCCAATGTTGCGCAACCCCTTTTTCTCATTAGCGTTTTCCTATAGTATGTTATGAATATAGTCTTCAATACTGTCAGTTTTATACAAGGTTAACATTGTAAAAGACCGTCGGGTTTGGATAGACGGCAAACTATCAGCTCTAGTATATAAACGATGCTGTCTAGCTTAGTCGAACCTTAGATCTACTCAAGAACTCAATAGTTCCGATACCTTGAAATTCGATCTAAAATCCTTGGAAAGCAATCCCTACATTGTACTATTTTCTTAATATTGATTTACTTCGTTTTAGCCTGATAAATTGACCAGCGTTTCCCTTCGCTATCCATCAACCAATAAAATAATTGCCCGATTGGTAGCTCAAGCCTATCGATGTTTCAATTCTTCTCCATAAATTGTTCGACCTCGAAATTTCCCTAACCTTCTGAAAGTCTCACCTCCAAAATTTATTTATGAAATTTCAGACATTCCAGAACCGTATCCCTTCCTTCTTATCTTTACCCAAAGGTTATACAATTTAATTACAATACCTAAAAGCAAAAAAGTGGTTTTCATAAGAAATTAAAGGTCAGAATCCATTTATCCAAGAAGTTCTAAGCAATCATATCAATAATCTTATTACCATCTTACCACCATGTTATCCCCAATAAATTCATAAAGTCAATGTATGCTTCACAAACCATTACAACATCGTAATCGACATTGAGGCATCCTATGACAGATCAAAACGATCGATTGTATGTAACTCTTAACCGATAATAACATCGTTGACAAGCGGAAAAGGACACCGAAAAATGGCAACAACGACATACTAAACCTTACATTGCAGGACAGTTTGCTTCGTTCGTCAGCCGAACATTTCACGAGCTCGACATCAAACGACGCGTCCGCATTTAATTACTTTGGACATTTTCCAAAAACCAAGTTCCATTACTATCACGTAATAAACACCCGGAGCAGAGCTATTACTATCCGCTTCTGACACTACCTAAATAAAAGCATAAATGAACGCCGAAACGCTACCGGACAGTTGGATTGACACAGCAATCGTAATTTTTACCGATATGCTAGTAGAAACATTGTTCTCTTTTGTGTTTCAACAACTGTAGATTGCCTTCACAGCAAACGCCAAACGTGCAGCTAATTGGTGTTAAATTTCGGTGTGTAAATTTACAAAACAATTCGTGCCGGAAAATGCGCAAATTGGTACAGCAGCAGCAGCATTCGGGTGGTGGAAAACATGCTTAACTAGAGCAAACAAGCGTTCGGCGGCACATATTCACACAAACACACGCACAATTCCATCTGATATACTTTGATTGGATTACACACCCACTCATCTGACCATCACCGCACACACATACACACACACGTACACCGGTGGATGGGGGTGATTCAATCTTCCACACGTTTTTCCCCAACGGTGCGGTATTGTTATTATGCGAAATTGCTAAACAAAGCATAAAATCGCACACAGCATTCAGTCGACGTGCCGCCCTTTACACGGTCCCTGTGCAATCGAGATCAAGTGCAGTGACAGCACTACATCGCAAGACACGCCAACAAGAGCAGGGTAGAAACATATTCGGCAAAATGCAATACGAACACGAGTCAACACGGGACCAATGTTTACGAATTTTCCGTACCGTTGCTCTGCTGGTTTTTCCGTTGCCCATTTCTATCCAGCAGCGCACAGCCCCGTGGTGATGGCGGGTGATGAGAAAATTCTTGCCTACGATAAAAATAAAAACGCACCACACATTGTCTCCTACCACCGGCGCCGTCACAAACCCCACGCATTTGCTTTCCACTGTTCGATTGAATTTTCTGTTTACGAAACAAAACGGATTTTTTTCCCGGCGCAGTGATGAGGGTTGGAAAATGGAGGATCAGGCGAGGAGGGAATGTTGTCAAGAATTGTGTGGGCGAAAATTTCCCAGCACGCGACCAAACGACCGGACACACCCACATACACCCGCACACGCAGTGCGAGAGAGACTGGATGCGTGCAAATTGCTACCACTACACCACCGATGGGTGGCAGAGTTAGCCCTTTCGATTCCAGAAGCTACCATTGAGTTTAAAACACCAACATACACACCAGTGGCCACCTTCATCTTCTATGCGGGAGGGAGTGATAGGTAAGGTTTCGTTGTCGGGAGAATACCAGCCCTCCTCAATGTCACCCCCACGTCCCTTCCTTCCACCAATAAAAAGGGGCTGGCACTGTAATAAAATGAAATAATGATAGCTCACAATAATTACGCTTAACCCGATGATGATGATGATGGGCCTGCAGCGTTAGACAGCGCGCGTTCTGCACTGTACGAGCCGGCACAACAACTAGAAAAGGGCCACTAGAATACATCCAACCGTTGGGTACTGCCTGCTATAGCTGGTGGTCTCTAACGATGGTGATGCGCACGTTGCGCATTATTAAGTGCTGTGACCGATTCCGAGCCGGGTGGGTGAGAGGGAGATGGGGTCACAGGAAAGATTGCATGCGAAACCCCCGCACCGTGCACTCGATGCGCTCTTTAATAATGCAATTGGTAGCCGTGTATGCTAGCTTGGCCTAGCGTGCTTTTCACCTTTTGTTTCGGATCGTTTTGTTCATTTTTACTCGTTCTTTTATGATGTTACACTATTGTTTGATTTTATCGTACATCGGACATATCAGACCAAAGATGTTAAATCTTCATTTATGCTTATAATGAGATAATGATAATAAACATTCACGAAATCGCCTGTTTTATGTGGAATATGTGTAGAATGCGTTAATAATTATGGCGAATACAGTTAGGATACATTATTGTACATATTAGGAAACATATACCATTTCATTGAAAGGTATACATTTAGGTTTACTTATCTTTTTACAGTGTATTTTGTATATACTGATTTAACTAAAAAAGGATTATCTATATTTTTTCTATTAATTTCTTTAAATTCTTAGTGAAAATTCACTGACCTGTCATACTTCAAAATGGGCTAAAATCTGCATATCTCGGGAACTCCCTGTGCTTAGAGCACATTTCCAACATGAAATATAAACTATTTAACCGAACTGGTGCAACTCGTTATTTTCTTCTCCCCACTACTTTCCATTTCGTTTTTCACGACAAGATAGCACCGACCCACCCATCCAACGGTAGGTTACACCATTCGCTTTAACGATAATGACACTCGCCGGGTAGGCGAACCACCCTGTTCGGTCCATTTTGCCACCGTGTTCTACCTCTGCACCGGAAAAAGATACTGTCAACCTGTACCATTTCCCAGCGAGTCCATAATTTTCGCCAAGCGCAGTGCAGGCACAATCATTTCGGGCCAGTTCTGCAACACCCATTACGTTCACCACCGTTCGCCACTCGATCATCCATCGGGGGTTCGCAAAACCTTTGTCGCAAACTCATCAAAACAACCCCGCAGCGCATACCTGTTCAACGCACCGAAAAGGATTATTATAGCAAGTCCGGTAGAGATAGTACAGGTAGTACCCAAGATACTCTATTATAGTGGATCGTTATAGTGCGCATAGAGTTCCAAATATTTCGAATTTCCACGAATGAATTTCCACGGAAGTAAAATATTTTATACTTGAAAGTTATAAAGTATACTTCTCTCATCTGACTGTGTTAAACATGCTCAGTTCAGTTAACTTCTTCTTTGCTACCTAGGCAGCTTTTCACTGCTACCGGACTTCTTTCAAATAATTATCATTCCAGATGACTTTTTGAACGTTCATACGTTTGAGATATAAAAAATAAAATAAATGGCCTTGTTAATCAAATTTTAACATCTATACTTGAGTTTTAAATGCAGATGACGCTTGAAAGGTCCAAAGACCAAGTCGTAAGCCAAAAAAAAAGGAGCCGTAAACCTTTGAATATGAAGCGTGGACTCTTGATCTACCCAACTTAGAAGGATACATCTCCGTAATACTCCGTATAATAGAAATAGAAGATGCTGGAATGTTTTGCTATAAACTAACGTAGCTTTGAAATCTAAAAGAACGTATAAGTGGTACGGTACTATTTCGGCGACTACCTGTATCTTCGTCTATTCTTGACTACATGGGGCGTATGTAACGGAAATACCCTTTACCAGTTTATCAATGGCAACCACCATGTAACAATCGGTCGATGCTTCATGGAATCGATTTATCCTTCCATTCAATCCAAAACACATACACTCACACAATGCCCGGCTTGTTTACCCTGCCTTGTGTATCGTTGCAGTAGCCCTCACCGTCTCGACAGTCTAACAAAACCGATTACGACAGGTAATTATCGGGAATAGCCACACAACGGGTCCGGGTCGTCTGTGGTTTTCCGAGCGGGGAATTCCTTCTACCAAACTCACCCTCTATGGTATCCACGCACCGATATACACTCCACGCAATGGTGGTTTTGTGGGATTTCTTCGTATTATTTAGCCATAACGGCCATAACAGTGAGCAGCAATGTTTTGCCGGTTGCAATACCAATCTGCGGTATTAAGAGAAGATGGAAGTTTTATATCAGCCTGGTAGCCGAGAACACCCGGGTGGGGAGCAGTGGAGTTAAGCTTTTTGCTTAAGGAAAAGCAAGGAAACAACACACTGTAAAGCCACTCTGGCAAGAGAATTAACCTTGCACTCTATCGATTGGAAGAGCTCGTAACGTGGAGGGCTTTGCTTTTCCGCCTTTTTGTTTTGTTTCTCCCCTAACCAGGACCTCGGTTTTCCTTCCCTTGCTGTGCTTGTTCATTTTAAATCTGGTGGGATATTACAGCACAATTTCCCATCTGCCCGCGTCCGGTCCATCGACGAAACATCCTGCCTGCCAACAACAACTTTCGATACACTCTCGGTAAAGTCGTAAAACAAGCAATACCTCTTCCATGCCGCGTTTTTTTCTTCGGGCAGCAGCGGCTGTTGCAATGCATGGCTCCCCTGCTACGTGCTTTATCGATCGCGTTAGAAGCTCGTTTATGTGCCACCCTTTACCGAAACCGAACCGGTCCAAAGAATCCTGTGCCACAGGGCATGAACTTTCGGCCCATCCCAATGAAGTCAAGTTTAATGGTGTCTATTAAAATTATAGAAAATCATTCCTTTGGGAGGAAATTGACGATCAAAGCATCAGCTCAAGTCGTAAAGATCAGTGTAAAGATAGAACCACTGGAGCCACCGAGCGGTGCTAGAAAATGGACGAGAGTGGGAAATAAAATGTTATAATGACAATGCAACGCTTTAGTATCTTCTAAGTAGGTTTCACGATACGCACATTTTGTAGCTAATTAAAATCTAGCCGATAACATGCTCGGAAGGATTATGGAAAAGCATTACAACAAGAACTATCCTGAGTTAATTATTTACATTTTAAAAAATTACCCACCATACCATTAGTATAAAACACAACACAGGTTTGTTGTAAAAATGGGAAAAGTTCAATATAAAAAATACGCTTGTGTTACCTAGACTCCTATTATCTATTACTAGGTAAGAGAGAAATTCATTTAATTGAATTCATTAAAATCATTTTTCTTTATTCTTATTAATTTTTCTATTGTATTTTCGTCATTTTCCTATAAACTATCAAATTCTGGTGCATTTTCTTTGCTCATTCTGAGCAGACCTGAATAGAGTCTAGACGCAGAACGGAATATTCAGCTATTATTAAACCGTATCATTGTTAGAATCAACCTTAATAAGCCAAAGTTGTCTGAGTAAGCTAACATAATTCATAACAGTTGTATGTTGATATGCTTACATATGCTTGATATGGTTCTTTTTATAAGCGGATTCAGAGATGCGCGGAAATTCCACATACGCGAAATTTTCCCACATTATAGCTGTCCGCTATAATCGTGTATCTCACCGCTATAATAATGCATGAATTTGCTTTGCTAATTAAGAAAACAATTAAAGACCCCTAGAATGATCTGAGATTAGAATGATTTTAAATAAAAACACATTAATGATAAAATAGATCATGAATGGCAGATGAAAAAAGATCAATATATTTTTATACATAAATTACGTTTACAGTTTAAATATGTGTAATTTATGTTCAATTTTGAATTTTTAATGATATTTAGAGATAAGTTCATTTTAAATGCGTAATACAAATTACATAAAACGCTAAAACTGTTGGTATACATTGAATAACAAACAAATCCTTTGTATATGGAAAGGGCATGGTGAAAATTAACACCATACCATTTGCATTTTCCAATAATTAGTAAATAATTCAAGCGCTTTTTCATAATTAAAAAAACAACACCCCGAAACACTCGACACATCACGAAGCGCGCTCAAAAAACCGGGCCAAACAAATTATGTCTATTCCAACCGCACCAATCCAGCATCCCTTCTGCACTTCCGCTCCGCTTCGCTTTTAGATCGAATTTCAATTTTCATTCGCAAAAATTGATTAATTTCGCAAAAAGGGTCCCACCAACACCGCACCCTCCCCACACACCTCTAGCACCGTTCAGCAAACGGAAAATCGATTTGCACGTTCGTGCACGGAGTTCGTGTGTGCGTATGTGTGTGTGTGTATGTCATTCCAGCACGACCAGCATAACCTTAATTTTTCAAGCCCACCCAACCCACCGTAACGAGAATTCCCCTGCGATCATAGTCGCCACCGTAATCAACCGTAAACCGAAACATGCCCAAGAATAAGGTGCCGCGTGAGTGTATGGCGATAGTACACCTTTCGGCAACACGTGAGTGCACCGTATTAGTCCCAAAGCCTGGGAGGAAAATAGGTGATCCCATTTTTGTTGAAACCCCGGAGAAGAAGACAACGGGACACACTGGCATGAAAACACTACGAAAGCACTAACCTAACCTACAAATCGGAACACATCCACACGCTCGCAGGCGAATCGGACCACACAAAGTCCACTCGTATCAATCAATTCTAAACACCCTCCCCCCGTTATCTCGGGTGCGCTAATGTGTTATGGGGCCTGCCGGCAATGTGTTTGTACAATCCTTGAGCCACTCACCATTCGTCCCGCTTATCAGCGGATAATTGCTATCGCGGCCACCTATCAACGTCTTTAATCCCGTCTCGATCAACGTCGGTGACGCTCGATCCCGATCGCTCATGATTGCTGCTGCTGTCGATGTCGATGCCGATGAGCCACCGCTGCTGCTGCTGCTACTGCTGCTGCGTTGCTGCTGTTGTTGCGGCGTCCACGAGAACAGCGGGACGTCGGACGCTCTCACTACGGGCAGCTCTATTTTCGCCGCCGTGGTTCCAAACTTTGCTCGCCCACGCGAAACGACCGAAACAAAAACCAACGACGCACCGGATCACTCTATTGCGGACACACACACACGCCGCGCGCGACTATTTAACGCACTTGCTTTCGCTTGTTATATTGCACTTGAGAAATGGGATCTCGTTGGGCAGGATATTCGGATACTCGAGTTGCACTCGAGAACGCAGCCCTGGAACCGTGCTGGGGTTGTATTCCGTTTGCCCGCTCAAAGGACACCCGCGGAGGCCGGGGGCTAGTATAACTTTATTACTATGTATTGCTATTATGGTAAAGTTGCGAATTGTAATTCGCTTCGTATTGCTTCGTTTCCCTTAATGCACTCGTACACACTGTGCGCACAGCAGACACATGTACACACCGACACTAGCACGCACCTTTTTTTTTTGGATCTTATAGACCACGTGGACAAAGAAGCTTAAGATAAGCTTGTCGCACCGTTTCTTACTTTCAGCTTTAAAAAAAAATCTCAATCTCAGTAACAAACAACACTTTACTATTCGCTATCAACAATTCGCGCCAGCACGGACAACTTTACAACTTAACTTCGATCGTACGCGCGCACCAACACACATACACAATTTCACACGCACAGCCACTTAAAAAAGGGAAGCAAGGCGTGTACGTTCACCTTGGAATCCGGGGAGGATTTCGTATAATCGGGACTGCTTTCTAACTGCCGTACGATCGGAACGCCTTAACAACGATCGCACCGATCATCTTACACCGGTAACAACAACCAGAGATGTCTGACGTTAACAGCTAACACAACATAATCGAAAACACCGGACAGGCGTTAGTGGGGGCGGAGGGCGGGTGTTTGTTGATGATGACGTCGTCTGCAACAATAATCCAAAAAAAACGGAGGGATGAGGATTGTTACCGTTGGGAGCACACTTCCGTAGCGAACTTGGGATTTATTTTTTAATAGCTTGACTTCAGCGTTGACACTTGTCCTGTTTACAGCGCTTTCGTGAGGCACACCAGAATCACGTTCTATGGTAGAAACTTTCGCAAAGGTTAAGATGAATCCAGAGTTCCAGAGAAATTGGGTGAGTCCCGTCGTTACATCGATCTGGTCTAGAAGTACTCCCAGTCCCAGAAACCCTTTGCCAGTATCATCTGTTCGCGGGCTACAGATGTGAACCCTCGACCCTTGTAGGTTCCTTTCCACTAACCGATCTTTATCGACACAAATAACGCGACACGCACAGATAACGCGAAGGTAAGCAGTGTGGTTATTAAGGGGTATTTTTATTGGTGGTGGTGATGTGGAGGAAAGACGTTCCTAGATAGTATTATCCTTTTACACCGTTCCGCGGTTTACTACTAACTGAACGACCTGAACCGCATACCGAACACACGGTTTAGCAGGACTTAGAGATCGTTAGATGTGAGAAGAATGTACGCGCATCTCACCCTCTTTTTCACGTTCTCTTTCAAAAATATGCTCAACACACATCCACACCCACACACACACACACACACGCGCACAAACAAATATCACAAACACCCGCACGTTCACTGCTCTGGGAAAACTGGCACTCTTTCTCTCACACTCTCTCGCGGAAAATTCGGATTTGGCCAAGAAAAATCACCCACAACACAACAGTCGCTGCTGTTTTGACATTTGTACCGTGCTCCTCTGACAGCTACTAATGCGTGCGAGAATCATGGGACGGTTTCGTCCAGCCTGCTAAGATTTCGTTAGCGACCATTACGGGTTTTGCACAAAAGAAATGAACTGTGTTCACCTTTTTCCTTTTCCACCATTCACCACCACTCACAGACACAAGCACGGTTTATGGGAATGGGGGGAGGAAAATGACTCACGTGCACACACCAGGACGTGGACAGGTGTAAAGGGCGCGAACTGAACCATCGAGCAGTTAGTAACTGTTCGAATGGGTATCGTCAGCCGTGTGTGTACCGATGGGCGCGAGTTGCTGAAGTGAAATGTTCAGTCAACTACGGACAACTTTTCCGAGCTCACGCACTCACGCTCTCGCACAACTTTTCTCACCCTCTTTCTCTCTTTCGCTCTCGCTCCCGCTTTTTTCTCTGTGTTTGTGAATTTTACAGAGCTCTCAGGGCAACATTAGAGATTAGATTAGAAATGGGAGATCTTGAATCTCGGTCGTCGATGTGTGGAATGATTGGTAATGGTAGTAGTGCTATAGAACACGGTCCTCATCAGCCACTACTCTCATCCCACATGGTGGTGTTAATGAAGAGTATAAGAAAAAAAAAACTAAACAAGCAAAAACATTTTATAGCAATAACAACAAACTGTTACAATGTAATTGCTTATATGGAAAGATGAAAAGTAAACGCATACACGCACACAGCATTTGATTTTGTTTTACAAATCTTAATCGTACGAAGCACAATAAACACTTTTCAAGAAAGTTATCCTCAAACCTACTCTTACTGTATCTCTAACGGAAAGAAGGAATAAAAGTTTTCCCTTTGTAAAACGAGCTCGTATCAGCTCACGTGTCCCTCATGCAAACATAAACATTCCACATTTCCTAGGAAATGTAAGGGATGTTAGTGGCTGAGAGTATTTTTTTCCTCCCCCTCCAATCACCCTCTAAACTTTCTCTCTCACTCTCTCACACTGTAGCAGTTTGAAGTCCTTCCTACAGGACACACAGGACCTTCAGAATCAACCAGAACCCTTAGTGACGGCGGATGGAAGGTAGGAAGTAGAGTGGGAGTGGGATACATTAATGCCACTTCCTCCCTTCATCGATTCTTGCCGTCTTCTTGAGGCTCAAAGTTTCGGGTTGTAATTACTTTTTTCGATTAGAACTTTTTGGATTCCCTTTTCCCCATTCCATGATGGGGAGCAATGATTATACGGATCATGCCGAGGGTTCGATTCTTGCTTTTCGCTCATTCGCGATTCGGAGAAATGGAACGGACGCATTTTTTATCGTTTTCCCACTTTCCACACACAAATACACACGCTCAGTGGAAAACTTCACTTCCAACATCACGTTCACCACGCGATATGCACGATTGCTTTTTGGAAAGTGTCATAAAAATGGGTCCCTTCGGGACATTTCTACAACATTCCCGCAGAAGCACAAAACATTGCTCCATTCCCTGTCCGATTGTAGGAACTTACACTTTGTGTTGGACACATTCACTCACAAACTTCGTCCTGCCAACATTTCCCACTGTGAAGCACATCACACACTTCATTCGAATTCCAGGCTCAGTACACTTTTCATGCATTTAACGAAAGTCATTTTCATTCCATTTCAATCTGATCAGTGTGCTGGGAAAAACTGTATCACTTTAATATCCCTTCCTTTTTTTTGGTTCTGCCCCAACAAGAACTGTTCGTGTCCCTAGCTCGCTAGTGCCCGTGCCAGTATGCTCGGAGTAAAGCTCACTCGCAAAAAAACTCAGCGCGAGTCACTCTCACGTCACGAGTGGCGAGTAAAGCGCGCTCACACCATCACCCGACAACGAGGCCATTAGGTCGCGCGAATGCATTTGTCTCTTGCCACCGATTGTTGGGGAGGGATTGGAGTTGGCAAAAGCAAGAAACGCGAGTATCCTTTTTTTTCTATTGACACGGTACACTGAGTGAATGTCCCTCCCACGATTGAGTTCTTACTTATCGCCATCGTACAAAATGCTTTTTGCCTGTAAGAACTCGTCACACTACCGTTCTAGTACTGTATATACCGATGATTATTTTTAATCCAAGTAAGCTTCTTTTTGAGGATGTAAACTTTCGCCCAATTGGAACTCACATCACAACAATCATCACATCTCAAAATTCACCAAACCCTGACACCAAGCGTGATTCTACCCAACAAAGTCTTCCTTGCTTCTGTAAGCAATTGTCTAGCAAACACACAGAGTTCGCTGGTTTTAGTGAACGGTGAACCAGCCCCGTGAGAGTGCTCGATTCACGCACACTAGCGCCACCATTTGCGCACGCGGTCTGTGCGCCCCCATCCATTTAGACCGGCAATCCACCGGTGTGCACGTGAGCCAGCAACGCTGGTCTCGCTCTCGGAGAGACCACAAAAACATAAAAAGAGAACAGGAAAGAGAAGAGTAAAGAGAAGGAGAGTGTCTAGAATGAGCGAGATATAACGCGGTTCCATCAGGTTCTAGAGCACGGTGAGACATTTCTTCACCACGGTCCGAAGCAGTTAGCACCACACACCAATGAATCCGGACGGCAAACAAACACAACACACCAGCTAACACAGTGCACTTAATAAGCAAACCAACACGTGAGCAACACGAAACCGCGCAAAAACAATAGTGAACGGTGCAGTACCACTGTGCATGCCACGAGCTGCCAAACCGGCCGCTATAGTGATACCAGCCTACTATGCCAAAACAGCGACGCTGGTACCAGTATGGAGATGCGTGTAGTGTGCGTGTGGCGGTTACCGGGACACTAACGTCACCTTGACGCTGATGGTTGCCGCGAACCGTTTTGAATGCCGGTGAGCCCGTACGCGTGTTTGATTGTGTTAGACAGTGATCATGTGGCCTACCGGAGTCGGGCAATGCGGTCGCACATACGCGATGTGTAAGACTGTTGGTAATAAGACTATTGCTCAATTAGCAAATGGTTTCTTCAAATGTTTTGTGTATATTGGCGAATAAAATAGTTAGATTTGTTTATATTGTTTGTAATTTATGTCACACAAAAGGTTACTCAAAATAAGGGTTTCCAATACGTTTACAATGTTTTAAATTGTTTTAAATCTAGAATCATTCTACAAATTGTGTACACGCGCTTAAGTAAACAAAACGTCGCATGACAACTTCGGCACCACGCGGACAGTTTTGGAAGCGGGAAATAAAAAACCCAGATTAGACTGGTTGTGTTTGTGTGTGTATAAGTGAGAAGATCGCGGACCCAGACCAGTCCGGTAATTGTGCTATCCTAAGCAAAAAAAAAAAACCCCTCCGCAACTCCATCCCGCTACTGTCTCACGACCTCACAAAACATGAAGATAACGACCCGGGCGGCCAACGTGGATTCTCCCGCACCGCCTTCAAGACACACACGCGCGCGCCCTTATCTGCCACTCCGCTGGAACCGAACGTTCTTCCAAGCGTGTTTTTTCTTTGCTTATGTTGAACAGTTGCTCTTTCACGGTCTCTTCTGGCTGCCTTTCGGTTGTTTTCGGTCACACACTTCAAACGGTCGCTATTAACCTTATTCAAATTTCGTCACCTAAAATAGGCAATAATAACAACAACAACAACAGCACCACACATAAGACGTGCCCTTTCCTTGGCCCATCGATAACCACCACCATATGCGCACACCCATGTCGGTAGTTCCTAAAGTCATGCGTGCCATGGCGTCTAAATTGATGCGGCTTAGAAAACTACTTTGCTTTGCTTCTTTTAAATAATAAAATATTGAGTTAAAAATAGCCTGTAGAAGGATTTTAACTTATATTAATGCTATTAATTATTATATTACATAATTATACTATTAAAACATATCGATGAGTAATAATATTGCTAATATTATTATTTAATAATTAAAACATTTGTCAATAAATAACCAAGAACGCAACAAAAAAAACAATACAACTGTGATGCATCTTTAACTAATACAAGCGAAAATTATACGAATAACATTATTCTTTGAAAATAACAAAAGTAAACCATAAATTGGCATGGAATGAAAACAGAAATAAGGCAGTTGAAAGTGCTTGTCTCCAATGATTAAATTAACAATTAAGCAGTTTTATTCTTACAGCTTATTTATTATTTATATTGTTAATGTATTTGTTTAAAATTTTTGGAGAAAAAGTATAAAAATGAACAATCAATACGCTTAAAATAATAATAATAACAATAATAATATCCAATATCCAGGATCTAATAATAAATAATAAAAGGCATTGTGCTGTTGATATGAAAGAATTGTTAAACAAATAAGTTCATTTTTATTGATTTCTGTCATATGTGTATATTAATAATTAGTAAATATTACCAAAAAACTAAATAAAAACCCCAAGAAGGAAACAAACAAAATTCATTATAACCCGCGTTATTTCAGATTAAAAAACGAAACAATTTTTTTTTAAATCAACGGATTATGAACCATATGCGTTCATTTTTACAGCTTCTTTTTCAATTTTATACTTTTGTCAAAAATCTTGTTAGAACGTTATAGCAAAACAAGTATATATTCGTACTCCGTGTATAAAAATCCATATGATTAACACTAAACTGTTATCAAAATTGGAAAAAATACTTTTTTTCTTAAAAAGAATGAATTGTTAACCTATTAAATGATTTATTTTTATGTGTTGTTGTGTTGTATAACACGTTACACTCGTTTATGATACATTCTTTCTTCCATAATTTTTTATTCTTTTTTTCAAAACATCACTTCAAAGCATAGTTTTTAAAATTGTCTTCTTTCTTCTTCTCTCTTTTCTGATTTGTTTTCCACCTATCCATCAAACCATCTCATAGTTTCTACTTTGATTCTCTCCTTCCTTCCCTTTTCCTTTAATTTAGTTTTGCATGAGAGTTGTACTTGTTCTAGTTTGATGTTTCGTTTCTTCTTTCTGTTCGTGTTTTGTTTTCTATTACCAACGCACTAAACACGTTGGCAATAAATCATACTTCTGGTTTGACACCTTCTTTCATGTGGCTGCTCTGTTCAGTTCTTTTTCCGGCAGCGGATGAACTGAAAAAAAATCCATTTTAATATCCTCAAGTAAACTGTAATAGTATTTTTAATATGGCAAAAAACACAATTTTTCGAGAAGTTTCCGGCAGTTGCATACATATACGAACGTAACATTAAGTAACAATTTTTCATTCCCTATCGAATGCATCCCGAATGCGCATACCATTTCCATACGCAAGTGATGAACGTTCGAGGCAACTAGTGCATCGAGCATCTTTCTTCCCATTTGCTTCACAGCTTTTCAATGTCTTTTGCATGCTATTTATTTTTTATTTTTGCTAAGTGTATGCAACTGGTAGTAAGTTACCTCGTCGATGACTTAATAGTGTCGCCATCGAAAATAAAGGCTGAACTGTAACGAATGCATCCTCGTGGAGGTTGGATTTTTCATTTTCTAGAACAATTCTTTGTAAGTTATGTAAAAAAAGGGAGAAGATTCAAAGCCAAATAAAGACCATTGAAATGAAAGGACAACTAAACCGTGAGTTGAAAGAAAAGAAAAAAAAGTGATTTGTTAACCTCTTTATCATGAAGGTTGGTTGAAATGTTAATTTTTTATACAAATTTGTTGATGTTTCCAATGTTTGACCTTTACCATTTGTGTCTTTTGGAGCTAATCTTTTTTTATGCAAAAAAAAACACATAAAAAGGTGTTCGTATACACACACAGAAAAAAAAACTTATCATACAAAACCCCCATCAAATCAATGATCCTCGGTACAATCGACACATTACCGGTACGTTTGGCTGCACATGCGATAAACTTCTCCATCTTTGGCGTGGCAATAAAAACAAAACCCCCTTCCGTTCCATTCCCAAGTGCCTTTTCCCCCTTAACACCATCCCTAATCCGCAACGGCATTACGGAATGCGCACCGTTCGGAAGTTTTTGTAGAGTAAAACAGTTACAACAGCAACAAAAAACCGGCCAATCGTTACCGGCTGCCCACCGAAAACATGATGCCCTTGTTGTGGTTGCATTTTTTCCACCCTTCCACCCGGGCATCGTTCAGGCTGGTGTGACGCAAGAAGCGTTACGTTGCAATTTCCAACCAGAACCTCCGAGACCCAGACCCAGCCGGATCGTGTCCAACAGTGCTGTAGGTTAGGAAAACAGTCGACAATACGATAAGCGTAGCACCTCCATCTCGCACCGGGTTGGATGTGGCGGTTAGTTATTTGGTAGACAAAAAAACTATTTTGCCACACACTAATGAATGATGATTGGCGATCATTAGCCGTTGAGCCGGTGGTTGTACTGAGCGTAACAATAGAGCAGTATCATGTGTTATTTCATTGCATTGGATGTGCGATTGTGTGGCACTATTCTAAGCATTTGTTTGTTTATTTTTGAACATAAAACCAGAGGAAACACAATCACAACCTCAACTAGAGCAATGTTTTATCTCTAATTCTTTAGCTCTTTTAATAACATACTTTTATGAAATTTCGCTTTAATTCTACTGAGAAAAGTAAGATCATTCGTGCATGAAAACGCTATAATCATTGCCAAATACGAAATACTGCCTAACTGCGTTGCAATACGCATAAACATTCTCTAGTTCACAGACCGGTTGTCTAATGATGAACGTTGACAGCAAGAGCTCTGTTTCTAACCGCTTCTTTAGTATCGACAATGTCAGGGATGCGCAACCATAAATTATTCATTCCGACAGTTTTTCATGCTGTGGTGGAAAAATATTATATCACAGCATCATTATCAACCTTAGTTGATCCTTATAAACTTCAAACTAGAGATATGATGTCAATCACAACCGCAAGTTCCGGCATCGAGCATGCATCTTAACAATTTCGGTCCGTCAACGTGTTCGACACTTCGTGAAGTATACTATGGCATTTTCGAAAATGGTTTTAATGTTCATTCCTTGCAAAATATGAGAGGGCGATACAATTATTGCGCATTAATAGAAAATATCACATGCAATGTTACCTAGTCACTTAAGGCACAAAGTCTCTATAAAACTCTCTATATAATTATGCGGTTCACCACAGGTTATAATAAAAAAATAATTTTCATTGATTATTAGTGGCAACTCGCGGGACCACTTCCTACCAGTACAAAATTAAGTGTGAAATGAATCGCCTAATTCTATGTTCCCTGTTCTTTTATACCTTTCGGGAACTGATTGCTATCTATTGCGAAACGAGGGAATCGCGCATGAAGAGGATGTGTTGGCTTCCGGAGTGTCGGGCTGCAAGAATGCGTCTTCTTCCGCAGGGGACCTGCGTTGAACGATGACTGGTGTCGTGTTGTATGGGGCTAGCCTTCTGACGAACAGATGAGAGCCAAGCGATAAAGAGTGCAACCGTTTCCGTAGGGGAAAAGTTCCAACGATCGGCGATAATGTCGTCTAGCTCCACTGATCGGATGACATGCAGACGAACGGATGTGAGTCAAGAAATGTTGATACGATCACACGTGCAACGTAATTATATATTGTTATTGAAGTAAAGGGATTCCAGCTGACAAGTTTGTTAACCGGATTTGACCGAAACTGACGTTTCTCTACAAGGATTCCTGAAACGAATTGACTTGCTCTAAAATCACTCTTTATCCTGAAATACGCAAAAAAAATGTCGATGCCGATAATGTCGATAAATGTATTGTAAAGTGTGTGACATTTAAAGGATCATATTTCGCACTTTATTTTTCAAACGATTCAATTTCAATACCAAAAAAACGTGGACGAATTGCGTCGATTCTAGATAAGTTTGACAGCTCGTGCAGTGTATTTTGAGCATGTCAATTTTGAATTGATTGAATTGAATTAAACAAAATTTTCAAATCATCCGAACAAGAAATATGATTTTATATATTGTTTTATAGCATTATAAAAAAATATCGACGATATATTATGAAATTTCAAAATCAATAACAACATAAACGAACAAATTGGATAAAACCTTTAATATAATAAGTTTATGGTGGATTCCGCCCTATCCCATTTATTTTTGTTATTTTTTAGGAAATTTCATAATAAAATATGTAATAAATAGTGTTATTGAACTATCGTAGGTACGTTCTACCTTAACAGATAACTGCTAAACAAAAGCCTATTTTAAGAACATTTAAACAAAAAAAGAAACATTCCACGACCTCGCAAAACATCGAATTAAATTAAATTCCAAAAAATCATTACATTAAACAGCAAAACTTTACGTAATTAATGTCGTTTCATGACTAAAAACAAAAAACAAACAAGAACAAAATAAAATGCATTGTATCTAAATCAAGTTGTTCTTCCCTGCTTGTAGCATTTTGGCACGAACGATTTATCAAAAAAAAGGTTAAAAGAATGTGTGTAAGCATTAGAAATGTGAAAAAGAAACAGAAAAACAAACCAAGAAACGAGCGAACGAATAGAGACCGCAACCAAAGCGACCATATTTTTGACCACCGTCTACCGACTGTCACGTGAGACTCGTCCGTCATTATCATCCCCCAGGCCTACGGTACCGGCACGACATGTCCCCTCGATATCTTCCTCTCGGGAAAACCACCCAGTTCCACGAAGTCAAACGGGAGATCAGCTCAGCCTGTTGCTCTCCCTCTTGCTTTATCTCTTTTGGAGAGAGAATGACGAACTTTTTTTTTTTTGGTCCGTTGATCAACAGGACCACTTAAGCCAATAACTTAAGCCAACCGAACAAACAACGCAACCGTCTCAGTGCGACGCGCGTTTCATTTGCGTATGCGCCGCCGAGCATGGAAGAGACTTGCGCATCATCGCATATCGCGTGCGTTTTCGGTTTCGCCTGCCGAAAAGATTGATGCATCATCGGTCTGCTATTAGGATGCCGGTGCGAGATCATACTTTTAAAAATAATATTTTTAACAATTCCCTGCGTGTGTGACGTCATTGGCGTTGGTTTTGGGTTTTCTTAGGGTTCTTAAAACTTTTTTTCCTGTACGCGTATATTGCATCAAATTCTGTTTTACATACACTCCCGCATCCGTACACACAGTTTGTTTGCTTTGGTACGGGCTAACGTTTGCGTTACCTTGCGGCACATGGAAAATACCCTTACACGGGGGATTTTCTTACCCCGATTGCCGATTGGAATACAATTTTAAGCCGAACAAAAAATGGAACCCCCTGCGCTGGTAAGGCAACCACAGCCACTCAACGTAGATCGCGATCATTAGCGCTGGAGAGTGACAAAAACACATCAACGACCACGTGGTTCGCTGTTGGTTGCCGTTACCAACATCATCGTCTAACTGACGGCGCCCTTCGAACGACCTTCGATCCCGGTTAATGCTGGTTGCGCGTTCATTAGCCACGGATTCGGGGCCTGCGTGTGCGTTAAAAGGTCTCTCGTTATTTATACTCTCGCGTTGTGCATATCACTTCACGGCTTGTCTTCACGGGTTGTCCGCGGGTCTGTGCAGCTTATGTGCCCTTACTGGTCAAACGTCATCTTACGGGTTTCCTGCAAGCGAACCGGGATAACCGGGCGTTATTTGTTTCATTCAATATTCCACACGAACCCGCGGAGCACTATCCGACAGCAGTAGCGCCACCGGTTTTGATAAATTATTCAGCAGCACGTGGTTCGCGGTAGTACAAACGCAACATTCGATGGCAGCTATTACCAATACATTCCGCTCTGTATCGAACGCACACATTCGCTTTTGCGACGTTGAAGGCGGGAAGAAGATAAGGAGTGTTTCTTAACGCGATGCACGCGCTCGTCATTTATTCGATGATGGATTGTCAGTGAGGGTTAACCCTTACCTATACCACGGTAAATGGTATTTGATTATCGCAATGTTAACAACCAGATTACTAATATAGCTACAAAATGGAAACTAATATTCATTCCTTCGCTGCACATTTCATAATGGCTTTACAATTTAAATAGCAAACGCACATATCAACTACAACAACCCGTGGCATGCAGGGGTTGAAATCATTCAAAGCGTTAGTGTTGAAATATTTCACTCACGTGTAACGCTTGCTAACGCTTCACATCGAAGTTCGCTTCCCAAGTTCACAACCAAAAAGGAATGTTTTCGACTAGAGAAATACAGAGCTAAGCAAACTCGAGGAGTTAGAAAATAGAAGGAATTTCAAATAATCTAGATAACGATTTTATACATAGTAAGCGATTTAATATAATAGTTAGACTTTTAGATATACAAACATTTACTTGAGAAACAATTGTCATCTGTTGCTGATTTATACGAGCAAAATTGTACAACAAATGCGAAATTGCTTTACGTTAAAAATTAAAAACCAACAATTATAAATATCTTTTACGTGTTTTAGGTATTTTCCTTTATTTTAGTGTTTGAGAGTAGTGGTTGTGTTAGCGGCAGATGGTAAGTAAAGTTTTTTTTTATCGTACGTTGGATACCAGACGCTGCCCATATGTACCCCAACGATTGTAATATAATAGAGTAGCTGTGATAAAAAGTTAGATGTGTTTGAAATTATGAACATCGGAATAGTGTTGCTGCCCCAACACTATAAGTTTGTATCAGTTTTTTTTCAAAATGTTAGAAAATAGCGCATTCGTTAAAAGTTACCCTTCAGTACAGAGCATCCTTTCATAACGTCAGATTATTGTGTATCTCACACAAATGCGCAAACCGCTACACGGAAGCCGTACTAATTTTCTTGATTTTACAAAACACTGCTTAACATGACAATGTTATGGCTGTAGAAAGAATTTATCTTCAAAAAAGAAGGAGCAACATAAAACTTGTATCAAATGGGAAATAAAAATCTATAGTTTTGTACCATAAAATATGGAAAGATCGTTTGCTAGAAGGATGCACAGGCGTTTAGTTTACTCCCCTGGTTCTGGTTTGATTATCGAAACAATCATGTAGTATACCTTCTTTTCTATCGACTTTACTTAGAATTTTTGCATTGGTGTTCTTTAATTGTTTGGTTTCCTAATTCGCAATTTTATCAATTTGTCCACTTGTTTCCTGTGTTTCCGCCTTGTCACTTTTTTATGTTACTTTGCATCACATTTTAGCATTATGTTGCCGCGTTTGATTGGTGCATTTTTATAAGTTAAATAGCTATTGTCCTCTACGTTCGGTAGCTGGTGTTATAATTTGCATCGAAACAAACTGTTATGCTGCTTGTTCATTCACGTTTTTAAATGCTGGACGTATTCGTATATTGGTATACCGACGATCATCTACATCTAACACTACCGCGCGTTACGCATTTTTCGCCATTTTGTCTATTTCTACAGTTATTTTTATATTTTTTGCTGGTTAGAAAACTATTTTACTACTTTTTCCATTCTCCACCATTACTGCGGTAGCGAATTACGACAATTAATACAAACGCGCTTCAATAATTGCAAGTTTAAAATTATCGCTTATGATGCTTACGAATGTACTTTAGAAAACTCATAATTTAAAAGCAGGAATCTTACATTGGAAACGAATTAACACTCTTATTTGCGATATAAGAACATAAGAAAAATCAATGAGTGGTGATCTCACCTTCGACCTATAAATCGACCATATTTTGGAAGCCATGTTGTGTTAATAAGTATATCCGTCTGCTTCTTTCCTTTTTTCTCTTCAGCGTTCAATTTTTTATCTTGCATTCACATCAGCTTTGGTTGTGTTGTGTATCAAACAAAAACGAAACGATATCCTGCGCTTAACGGACACGTTTATCCATATTTCATACAACTCTTACTTTATTTATCTTCCATCAAAATCTTACGTTGGTTGATATTACTTCGCTACTATATTCGCGTCATACTCAGAATACTTTACGTATCAAGTATAAGGGAGCATATCGTACCAAGGGAGGTATGTGTGAACCTCACGCAGTTAATTTCCCTAAATGTACATTTGCATATGCTAGAGCTTGCAACTCCATCCACTAGTAGTATCCTGCATGTATAAATGCGGAGAAATAAACAAACCAAATTATAACTCGATTTACTGTTTTCATCGCTTTCAAATGTCTCCATTGCGATAGCTCACTCAATGCGATCTTCATTTAGCAATTATGACGGGTAAAACGAATTTAAACTGTCGTGTAGAAATATAGTTCATTTGCAATTTTACAACTCCTCTGTAAAAACAGTCCTCTATATTTAATAAGGATATATTTACGGGATAGCGGTTGTTGATATCAGGTTTAATTAAATGCAATGGATAATCATCCTACGTTCGGGTATAGATACAATATTATTGTTAAGTATGTGCCGACTGTCTCTTTCGCATTTGTTCTTTGGAAAGTATTTAAAACATTCAAAGGTCAGATATGAAGGACCTCTAAAAAACAACAAGCGCAAAGTGCAGTCCACGTTGTAAATTATATACAGAAAAGAAGGAAAACTGTACTACTAAACAGGGCAACGTACAAACTGAACTGAATGGTACAGGGTACAGGCAAATAGACCAAAAAACTTACAAAACTACAAACAGAAAAAGACATTCCGCCTCCTAACCACGACGCGCTCGGAAGAGATCCGAATTCACAGTGCACAAATGCAGTGGGAAAGAAATGCGAGGAAACCTACGGGGCGACGGCGTTCGGTGACTACACCACCTTCCGGTCGCTTCTATCTCTGCTACACCCAGAGAACCCGGGACACGGTATCGGTTTCGCTGGCGTGAATCTTCAGCTTCGGTGGCACAACCGGTGCCGAATCCCAACGACGATGGTTGATAAAATGCGTATGATGCTCGTAGCTGGCCGTTTGCGTAGCACGCAACGGGGATCCACTGGATGCACCGGTGGTAGTAGTACTGGCACCAGCAGAAGAATTGCTGCCACTCGATGGAGTCGTCGTCGCTTTGACGGAAGGTGAAGACGGAATACCCAGCTTGTTGGCACTGCCGTTAGCGTTCGTCGCTGCTCCGTTCATGGCCGCTGTTGGGATGACAGTGTTTTCTCGCAACTCGGATGAATCTTCGGACACTCCGTAGCCACTGTTGATGCCACCGCTGCTTCCACCATTGCTGCTGTTCGTGCCACCCTCGTTCGAGGACGTGGAACCATCGCCAAGCGATCCATTACTAACACCGTGATTGCTTCCCACCGAGGACAGCATCGTCGAGTTGATCAACGGCAGCCCAATTTCCTGGAACGAGTTCATCGAGCTGAAACCACTCTCATCCTCCGCCGAGCTGGATATCATCATCTCCTTAATCCGCTCAATGTTGGCACTGTACCGATGGGCCGGATTGTGATGATGGTGGTGGTGATGATGATGATGGTGGTGCCCATTACCACTGATGCTACCATTTCCAGAGGTACTACTACTACAGCTGCTACTACTGCTACCACCTCCACCAGTTCCTCCGCCACCTGAACCGCCACCACCAACTCCTCCGTTGCTACCACCATTAACACCACCATTCGTTTGGTGGTGCAGAAGATGATGGTGATGCGCCAACAGGAGCGGCGGCGACGGACGATCCGTATTGTCCTCATCCGTTTCCGTCTTCGTGGAGGACGATGTCGAATGTACCGAGTCGGCTGTACTGCTCCGTACCGATAGCCGACTGCCGCGCAAGTTTAGCTTCCGATTGAAGCCTACCGTACTTCGGGTGTTCACCAACGGATGGTTTCCTACCCCACCTCCACCACCGCCTCCCCCTCCTACTCCACCGTGTCCATTCGAGACTCCCACGGTTCTACCACCTCCTCCATCACCTAGTCCGCCGCCGGTTCCGGTAAGTGTCGGTGTGCTGCCGAGCATCGCGCCGGAAGCGGATAGACCGACACCGGTGAGCGTGGTGCTGCTGCCGCAGCTGGATGCCGCCGTTGATGCCGAGATCAGGCTGTCCAGTGCGTTCGTTGATTGGGCCAGCGTCGGCTCCTGTGTATTGAGCAGATTCTGCACCGTCCGCAGCAAACGGAACGCCTCCTGGGCCAGCTTCTCCGGGTCAACTTCGTTGCTGGAAATTGGCAGAGTCTGGGTTCGTTTCGGTGAGCGTCGCCTAAAAGTAGAAAAACAAGCCGGTGCAACAGGGCACAAGCGCAAGACACAGAGACAAGACAGAGATACATTAGTACATTGCTACGAGACAAATAATAGCTTTCGACACCATCGCTCGAAGGAATCTCCCTCCGCCAGTGCCGCCAGTGGTTGCAATTGGATAATCTGCTACTTATGGGAATGGCGGGCTCGAACGAGGAGGGGGGGTTGATTTATATTTGAACTGATTTGCTAAAGATATACGACGATCGTCACCATCGTTCTCGCTTGACACTCATTCCCGTCGCGGTCATTGCAGTTACGCACGTATCGGTTACCAACGGGCCCGAAGAGTATCACATTTCTGACACACGGACACTCTTCTTCAGAGAGCGAAAGTGTTGGTCGTAAAATTACCAGCCGCCGACATCTCCTCGGGTACTAAGAGGGTTACCACCTTCCGGCAGCAGTTCAGACCAGTTGACAGACGACTCAATTGGAGCGCGTAAATGTGTGTTAAAAATAAGAACTGCACCAGGGCGAAAAGACCATTCCACTTACTGTCCAGCCCAACCGCAACTGGATTGTATTGCCAATCGAATTAATTGCATATCGGTCACTGAAATACGAACCTCTGGCAAAATTCTTCGCTTTCAAAAACAAAACTCTACTCAAAATAGCATTACGTCTAGTAATATTGCTCATTTCACAAAACAAAACGTATCATAATAAACATGAGTTAGTTTCACCGTTGCTCTGCCTCAACTGTGACACACTCGCACAAAGCCCATTAATGTCGCGCGGGAAAGATGTTATTCATGTTGGAGGTGTAAATAAACAGCTGATTCTATGGAGCAAAAGCGCGCGAGGAATAATTCAATCCGATCGTCAACATAATTCCAACCGGCAGGAGTTTGTCAACAAACGAAAATTATGTGCCCGGTGCATCGTTTGTGGGTCATTTATCGCAACGCTTACGAAACTTCTGTCGCTGCTGTTCCAACGATCCACAGCGCACGTATGTGGGGAGGAATGAGATATTCCACATACGGACGGATAAAAGCGCTCGGGCCCCCACAAACCAATGTTTGCTTACATTTCACGACGATCTTCTCAACGTCGTGGAACGAAACTACCCTATATACATAGTTTACGATACAAACAAAACGGCCAAATCGCCCATGTCCGGTAGCATCCGGTAGATAGCGAGCCGAGGAAGAATGTCTGGAAAAATCTTCCCTCGGATCATCTTGGCGACCTGCTGAGGGGATATAGTGGATAGGGGAGCTTTATTATTGACGATCAAGTGAAATTTATCACCGACCGACCAGCTAAAACACGTAAATATATGGACCAGCATCTGTGCCGCACCCTTGTCGTTTACTGACCACGGGATGTTCCCTTCCAACACAACTAGCATTACTGTAAGAAGCAAAAACAATCGAATAGGGTAAGAAATCAAACAACATCTATTTGAATCACAGCAAATACCGATATGCCACGCGACTGTTCTGTTTGTGTGAATGGAATAACACCCCAACGCTCATATCTTCATTTTTCATTCGCATAGCGTTCCACAGTTTTTCTTCTGGAAGAGTGGCAAAAGATGATTTATGTTAAACATCTCAAAACATGCAAACGCATACGGAACCGACTCGCCGGTTCCAGGTAATCATGAAACATTGGACGATGGCGGCGCACGTACTGTCAACCTTTGGCGCATCGAAATTGCTCAGATTAACACCGCGTTAATGGCGGAGGCGGCATACTACCGCGGACTGAATCATCGATGCGTACACGGCAAACGCATTCCGATTGCGTTCGGGAACGCGAATGCATGGTTCGCAATTCCTATACACACACACACACCCGCTGCCAGAGAGTAGTGTTGATCTTCTTAAATCCTTCCCTGCTCAACTGGCGTTTCCTGCGTGGGTAAGCGCATGGATGATATAAGGGCGCACAACTCCATGATTGATGATGACAAATCGATTCGCACGCAAATGGTCTGCCACCGTACGGACACCGAGCCGTCATGCGGTGGGTTGTGGTAGATGTGAAGATAATTTGGTCATCCATCCCGGGGCCCAAGATTTTAGCGGCTCGCGATGCAATGCCCCTATTTCTGGTTGCCTTATGCATCGGGGTTCCGGCAGGTTTTTGGTCCGGATGTCGTGGATTTAATGGTTTGTAATGGATTTGACACAGTGACCTGCGCGTTCGGACTGGTCGCAATTTTTATGTTTGGGAGACTGAGCAAAAGATCCTCCTGGATTTTGTAAACAATTGCTCATGTTCACACATCATGACTATATTGCACAGATTAGACCATTCCATGACCAACAGGATCGGAAGTCCTGGTCTTTTATTGATATTGAACTTGTAACCCTGCAGTACTTATATTGGCAGCATGTACTTATCAACTTCTTCATAACAATCGCAAAGTGCACCAAAAGCGATGCCTCAACTGAAACTCACAGCTAATGAAGACACACCAAAAACCAGTTGCATTAACAACCGTTAATCATGTGTGTGTTTTAACGTCACCGCGTTCAAAACAAACCTTAATCCGTCGTTTAAAAACAAAACCATTGTAACACAACGCGACGGAAGATATCTTCCCGTTTCGATTGCTGCCACGTCATCGTCTCGCGCGAGAAACGGGCACCGATATTTGGGATCCATGGCATTGTCCCACATGCACATTACAGGAAGATGAATGCATCTACACAACGGAAAATAATCCAACAATTTCTCCTAGCGTGGTGATAGTTTCCCTCCGTGGAATTTCTCGACCCATCAGCAAGTGCCGAATTTCTAGGCGTCAACGACAGCGACGACGGCGACGACAGGCAATTAACGTATGTGTCCAATAAATTAGCACCCGATTTATGTATTGAGACGTTAACGGTCGAACCAGGCGTATTGCATGCATCCCACCCCAAGCAGTTCAGAGCCTTGGTTCGGTTGCCCACCGTGCATAGTGAGAACTCCAAACAATCTGACGTGCTTAAGAAGAAGCTCGCGGGATATTGGGGCCAAGTGGTCTATATCGTTTTTCCTTGATTTTCGGTGAGATATACCTTTGCATCTTTCGATCAAACCGAACTTCTGCGTGCAATCTTCAGGAATTTAATGTTTTGATTCTTACAGATATTGGTTGTTTTGTAGGCTTTTCACATATGCGAAACGTGATTCATTTGGAACACGAGGTGTCAAGTGTCACATTCATACCGTTGGAAGAGATCGGTAGTGATTATGGTAGCTTATTGGTTTTAACGACTAGAACTAAATCTATATATAGTTTCGAATAAAAATTCCCCGTTGAATCTTCAAGCAACTAATAATCGAACTGTAATCTGGCTGCTCCTTTTCTTAGCGATTACACCTGATAGTGTTTAAAAATGATCGAACGATCGGTTGCTCAGGATGCTTACCAGGTAAAATCTCTAAAGGTGCTATAGGAGCTGGCAGGTGATGGCGGAACGATACAATCGTCCTCGTGAAGAGTTGACGGTACGGCATGCTGATTCGCTGCCGCCGTTGCACTGTTGATCAACGTCAGCGATGACGGTTGGTGTTGTTGATGGTCTAGGCGCCCATTATGGCCCGTCGTTCCTCCCGCTTTGGTGTACGGCTTCTGTTGAACATCGACCAGGTTGGTGCTGCTGCGGGCCCGCGGACTACTCGCACTGCTACTGTCGGAGTCGTGCTGGTGGTGCTGATGATGGTGTTGCACACCGCTCGTTTTCGACACCTGTAGCACGCTCTTCGATCGACCGATCTGTCCGCTCTGCAGCGCATCCAGGGAGCGGTAACAGCGATCCAGAAACCGTACAACTTCTTCCATTACGGCCCGGTACATGTGTCGGCTGGAGTCGACCTGAATTGAAGTAGGAAATGGGGAGGATGTTAGTGCATAAGTCACGTTTTAAGGAAGTTGATTGTGGTTAACCTAACATCTATTCCGGCGCGATTCACAATAACTGAACGGCTAAGTGACGAACCATGTTCCTCATTTAATCGAGATCAACTGTGGGCTTGCAGCGCACAATCCGGAATAGCGTTCTGCCCTTTTGACAAGATTTATGAATGTTCTAGAATAATAGCATCAAGATACACTTTGCCACTGAAACATGTCTTGTGTTTTGAGGAATAAACATAAACATGGTTCTAATAACCAATTTTTTTTAATTCCAATTTGTAGAAGCTATGGTAAGAAAAGCGCTGTGCACAGAAACGTCTATATTAGATTTATTTTCCTTCGATTTTACGGTATTACACACGCAACCATTCTCCATTTAACTTCTTGTACATGTTTGTTTCCAATTCCATTCTCTCACTGCTGCAACCATCATTCTCACCGGCCTTACCCTGCGTTAACCTAACACCATTACCACCATTTTCCAAACAAATTGGTAAACTTTCGAGGATTTGTATATGGGATAGAAGATTTGTTTTCCGACTACTTCAATGGACTGTTCCATTTTTTTCTGTGTCTCTTAAAGCGGTTGGACATGCCATTGTAGCGTATTGGGTGGGGGATGAAGCTAAACATCGGATAGGATCAAAGTCAGAAGACGGAGACTCATAATGTCGTCGTCGCCGTCGTCGAGCAGCAAACACCAAGAATAGATCCAAACAACCAAAAACATCAGACCAAGCGCATCATAAATATGACGCGTGGTGGTAATGCCCAAGAAGCCATTACACACGCCCCGGTACTGTTAGCAAGCGCTACCGGAATAATGTTTGCATGGGTGAAGAACGTCTCGATTTTACAATGACTCGTACCGGGTGTTTTATGGTCGGGAACAAGTTTCTTACACCAAACAGAGATATCTCTTTGTTTGGCCTAGTTAGGAAGATGACGAGATGCGATGTTAATGAGTTATTTTGGTGCTATCGTTTCACCTACCACAAATAATACAGTTTCCTATTACATTGTTTTAGTAACCAGCTTTATCTGGCTAACACAGCTTCCTCATAACCGTCGAATCATTGATTCTGGAACCTGCTACACACTGTCACCGGTATGTTACTCTTCCGACCGAGAGCTCCAAAATGTCTTTTCGACATTATTAACGACATCTTGCCAGCATTTTACCACCTCCCCATGCTTAATGTCTACACACGCGCATATCCCCCGTCGCATACGCTCTCTATCATACTGTCGCAATAGCTACCGATCAGTAATTAAGCATAAATGGAGCAGAGAATCGGGAGCACATTTTTCCAACGGTGTCGCCGTCTGCCGCGCAGCATCGCGTCTCCATCAGTCACGGCTAACGACGTCGAGTCTATCAAGGTAATGGAGGCAAAAGTGTGATTCGTGTGACGGCATGGTGTGCACACTTGTGCACACAGGCGGTTCAACTCTGGAACAAGGATACAATCACCGCCGAGACAGTCGACAGGTTCAGCTGCCAAGCTTCAAATACCAGCAGCACTTCCCCAAACAAGCAAATACAAGCATTGCGCGGGTGGATAGTGAACTTGCCAGACCGTGTAGATGAACCTCAAACCCTTCGGAAGAAGTAAGAATCATTTCCTCCCGCACGACTGTTTGTTAGAAACCATCTGTTCCACCAAATCAAACACTAACTGTATATCAACCTTACCGCAAATCGCACTGCACCACGGCCACATTCCGGTGATTTACGAACTTGCAAAAACACTCGATGTGAAGTTGTTCTCCGTCCCGGGGTGAGGTTGGCAAGTGAAAAATTGACACAAATGCCCTTTGATACAGAGCGTAACGCCGTAGCGCAACATTGCGCTCCAGCAACGATTTTGTGCGATTGATGTGCAGCTACTGATACCACTTTTGCAGCTTCGAAACCTATGGATGAGATCATGCGATCTCGGAGCTACGCACTGCCGGAGAAGTTACATTCGATTTGAATGCACATGCAAAACACCTGATGTAATGAAAATCGTACAAAATAACATCGAGAGTACATTTGCCTCTGTCATCAAAGAATTCCAGCCTCAGCAGAGGATACCGGTAGTGTACTTCTTGAGATACATAAACACAGCTGAGTAGATTATGATCTGATCGTTACGTTTGCATATTTTTGGATTGTAATGAAATATCGCATATTTGATGAAAGAAATACGATTGATCCTAACATTCGGCTAGCATTTAATTGTTTCCCCTAACATGTTAGTCATAAATATTAGCACTAAACATATGGTAGACCAGCAGTAAATTTACTGCGGTAATAGATCTTTTTAAAATATAGAACGTATATACGTAGAAAAAGAGTTAAATGGAATTTTTAAATAGCCATTTTTGAACATGATGTGAGCCATTAAAGCCATTAAACTAATAAAAATCCAAATTAACTAGATGGAAGCGATAATGGATGGCAATGGTAAAAACGCAAATCCAGCTAACCTCTAAAATTGTCCCTCGATGAATTACCTCCCTTCATATGCAGATGAAGAACGGTAAACAGTGCAGTGCTAATACCCTTAGACCAGGTTTGTACCTACAAACAGATGCCGATGCTGACCGAGATGGCCAACCGACCGTTGAATCACTGAACCGCGCGCACTACAACAAATGCCGCATCACGCTACTCCGGGGGCGACCATATTCCCATCGTTCAACCACCCTCTGTTACGTACTAATGTCACCGGTTTAAATAATAGAATCATTTACTGCTGATGCACAACAAAGCTACCTGCAGCTGCTGCCACCCTTGAATGCAATTGCGAGTTGTAGCATCGCTGGTCGAATATCTTAATCAGTGTATCGTGGCTTTGGCGCCCTTGGTAGAACGTTACAATCCCTTAACCGAAGGTTTCTAACCTCGCCAATTTTCCAAAAGCTAGCCCTACACAGCTACACAGCGTTAGTCTAATTAACTACGTCACTGCCTTACGATGGCATGATGGATTTTCTTTCCACGCATTTTGGTCATGATGAGGGGTCCCCGTCCGTCGGAGCTTAATTACGAAATCCTATGGCTGTGTTAAACTATGTCGTTGCATATCTCGTGACCAACACGACTGTTACAGATCGTTACTTAGGCTAACACCGGAGCTCCCCGGCTCTGCAGAAACATTGCACAAGGGCTTTAAAAGATGAACACGACGTTTTGTAATTCAAATCAATACCGAAGGGTTTGTGGGGTACTTGGACATGCCTCATTATTGATCGAAATCGTTTCGAAACAAGGCCCTACACAGTGTGCAATACGAAGATTGCCTGGTGACAGTATAAATTAGATTTGTGATGTAAATGTAGTTAATCAATCATTTTGATTCGAGTGCCAGCTTTTGTTTTACGCCAAATTTCCGTTTTTTCCAAGTTTTACGACTGCTATTTTACAATCTACAAGAATAAAAATAACACACAGAATGTTTTATCACCAAGAAACTGTATCATTACATACCTGCTTTAATTGCCATTGTAGCGTTTCGACTTGAGTTTGCAGGATCACAGATTCAACACTACTGTAACTTCCACCGTTCGGGACTCCCATGCCCAGCGTTGAGAGGCTTCCGGATCCACCACCGTTCAGTATGCCGTTGATCGCATAACCGCTACCGGCACCACTGGCTATGCTAACGAGCCGTCGATTTTCCTCAATCAGGTTCTGACATTCCTGCAACAAAAGCGAAAGATAAACGGGAAATTTAAGTTAGAAAAACTTTGGATCTATCAGATGGAAACAATTACGAAAACCACTTTTTACTTTATTTACCAAACAATGATTAATTCCTTTAGTAATGGTTAGAAGAAATACTACACACAACATGTGTGTATTGCAAAATTCAACAAAGCAGCAAGAAATAGATACAAAAGAGTCACTAAATCACAAACATGTCACGTTTCTCTTAAAACTGTCCCAATCTCAAAGATTGCCGAAATTAGCTAACGTTGCCAAAAAAAAAAACTAACTGATACCAAAAAGACAGCAAATAAATTTCCACCGTGGACACACACGCAACGGTATTCTTGCATAACAACTTCAAAGCAGAGACCTTAACCTCTAAGGCCACACAAGGCACATATGCTTAGCACACCGCTGATTAACCGTACCCCCGCCATGTGTGTGTCGTGTGTCATCGTTGTACCCGTGAATAATTGAAAACTCTTTGTTTGTCTAAGCATAACATCCCACACGCACGGTTCTCTACATGATGACGGAAAATTTAAAAAAAGGCGCACTAAACCTCTCATTTGTTCTACCTGCAAACGATGTGTTTCGCGTGAGAGCCTGTTTCGTGTGCTGCTTGCTTGCAATGGAACCAACCCAAAAACAAAAAATTCGCACAAATTCGAAATCATCCGGTGCACAAGGTGCCGTGTCGGTGGTCGAGCCATGGCAGACTTTGGCGACGGTCACGCTTGCCAACGGATACGACTGCAACAAATTTGCATCTAATGAGCGCAACACCGTAGCAGCGTACGATTGAAGTTGCTCCCTAAACTATCGCACCCGCATCTGTGAGATCAACCTGACGTTTAGAGAGAGGGCAGAGAGCAGAAGGAGAAGGATGGGATGTCAGGCGGGGCGATCAATCTGATTTGTCGCCTGGTCCGAATTCGGAGGTGCAACAAATCGGACACATGACAAACTTGCAGTGATCCGCAACTAGAGGTTAAATTGTGAAATTAGAAAAGGTCAGGAAAGGTCCATCGAATTCAAAATCGCATTGCGGACATTAAAAACAAATAAGTAACTATAAGAATGGAACAACATTGTTTGAGAAATGTATAACTTTCAATAAAAATTGTGAACAGTAAAGTAAAAGATAAAATAACAAAGGCGATCAAATGCAATATTAATTGAAATTCACACAAAACATGAAACTGTGCCTATTGAAGAATCGTTTTAGTATGAACAATTTAAAAAGAAACAAAATCATCGTCAACATCTGGCGACTGAACTGGCCTAGACTGCTGTCTATCATGTGTCTGTAGAGAAGAGCAAGTGTCAAGACTGCAAAAGTTCATGCATCGATAGTGATTAATTACAACAAATTAGAATATTTCCGCCAAAAGCAGCAGCGCAGTGCACCTACGAACGAACGGACGATGCTTCATTCTGTTCATCTTTTATGGAACCTTGCATGCAGGCGGAACGCTTTGCCCTGGGATGGGGGAATTTATTTTAAAATTTCCTTCCTTTAAATCAGCCAAAATTAATTAGCTCGTCTTCTGCAACTTGAACGCGGACATTCCATTCTTGAAGTTCATCACCAGCGGTTGCATAATCTTCTTCGGCGAATGCTTTTTTATTGCAGCGCGTTTCTTCCGCTTCGTTTGCTTCCTTCTACTTGAAGAATATGCTATCATTCCAAGCGATTCAGCAATTTGTCACCTCGTTGACAGTTGTCACTATCAGAAGGACTAACTAAGAAGCGCATGTTGCCTATGAACTATATTCTTAATGATTTAATATACTACGATCCAACAAGAATAGTGAAAATCCCAAGTATAACATGTATCCAATTATCTAACTGCCGATAAATGAATTAAATTTAAGTTGATGTTTATTCTTAAGCCATACACACGAAACAACAATCACAACCATTACGACCCAATTTGTTGCAGACACATTGCATAATTGCAATGTACCGTGACGCGTGCAAAGGAAAAGGAATTTTGAAGGAACAAGCAAAAGGAAGAAATCGTTGTTTTGCCCATTCTTTCTGCGACCTTTCTCCCACGGATAGTGCGAACAACCCACCGTTCAGCTCAAGCAAGCAATGCACATTTCTCATTCCTTCTCCGACGGGCTGGC
Organism: Anopheles marshallii; assembly: GCF_943734725.1. Taxonomy (NCBI): domain Eukaryota; kingdom Metazoa; phylum Arthropoda; class Insecta; order Diptera; family Culicidae; genus Anopheles; species Anopheles marshallii. The sequence continues at coordinate 55,017,356 of NC_071327.1, forward strand.
TGAGAGAATCGTGTTTCGTTTGGATTTGTCCACGCACCATAAACTTGAAATTATTTCAATTATTTACCACAGGAATGTGAGCGCCCCCTCTCATTCTTCCCATTCGGTTTTCAGCCGATGTTCTAAAAAAGAAATAATTCCACCGGGTAAAAAAAAAAACGACAGGCCGCATGAGATATCGTGCCCCAATGTGGCGGGGAAACACCTTTCGAAACATGTAATTTCTTGATGACCTTCGATGGACTGAAACAATGAACCGTTCTTGTCAGTGTGCGGTGGACTTTCCCGCCGGTTTTCACGCGACTTTCACATATCATTTCATTTCCGTGAAGGCGATGGTCATACCGCGGATAAACACACAGTAATACACATCCCCTGGACAACCTAGCAATCTGTCCCGTCTATCCATCTATTTGTTCCACCTTCAATTCACTGCGGAAAGCGGCCGTAGCAAATTGAGGGGTCGGTTTTGTGACATTTCTCAACGTAGAATTGATTTTCTGACATACCCTGCGGCGTGCATCGCGACACACGTAACCCTGGGGATAGTGTGAATTGTCATGAAGTTCGATTATTATGATCAACACCGATACTAATACGATCGTTCCCGATGAATATAGGAAAAGGTTTGAGAGTAACGTGATAGCAATCGTCAACGGTCGTAACGTTAGATAAACTCCATTCCCGATTCAAAAGCAATACATCTGATAATAGCAACAAAAAAATCATCTCAACTTATCATCAAAGACATCTGGAAATGCTTCAATGGTTGGTTATATTTTATTGTAAAAGTGAAATACGATAATGGATCTAGCATTTATCCATTTCAAAGCGAATGGAATCAGATGACGTGAATTGTACAGAAACATTTATGAACATTGCGCGAGTCGCAAGTGAACGGTTCTTATTGTGTGTCACGATACAGGCGTTACTTAACTTCACTTCACGAATGGAAAATCTTCAACGATTGACACAATACGAGATTCAATTGTACTTCGAATATTAAATGACAATTGAATATATATGATCATGTGTATAGGCGAATTATTTGCTGTAAATGTTGTTTGCTCAAGATAGTCATAATTTTCATTGGAAATTCAAATAAAAGTAGATATAATCAATAAATTTATTAATCTTGATCATACTAGGGTTGAAAGTTGCATTATTCCTAACGATCGACCAAACGCAGAACCATTTTTTGTAAGTTGCAAGAATAAAGTCTGAAACATAGCATTGAATGGCTTAATTTATTTATCCTCCGAGATATTATAAAATCATCATCACTTTCGTTTGATGTTGTATTCCAGTGTAACTTTATACCACTCAACGAACGGGAGACGGCCGTAACTGAAATATTGGCGATCAACCAACACAAATATACTTCGAAAATTCACAGTCTTTCTAAATGCATGAATGAAAAAAATAAACCATCCAGCCCTTTTGCCGTGCACCTAAAACCGGAAGATGGTTTCTCTTGCCGGGGTAGGCCCAGGATATGGCAGCGGCGATCTCCCTGCCCGAAAGTGATATAGTACAGCTTGGCTGGCAATAAATTTTTCACCACCGTCGGTCATCTCACCTTCTTTCTTCAACGCGAAAGGTTTGCGGCGTTTGCCCCGTGTTTCGCGGTTCACGGGGCCGCCAATGCAATGGCCCCAAAAGCTGCCTACAGGGAGGGTAGCTAATGGGAAGCGAGGGGGAGGATTTTGCCACGCACTAATTTGCACGATCGCTGCTCAATATATCGGCGAAAATGGTTTGTTATTCTGTGCTCGTTTGGATACGATGCGGAAGCATACGTTATTCCGTAATTAGAAACGCGTTCGAATCTTCCTGGATCCATCCGGCGAATGAGCGGTTCAAACAACATCAATCTTCGATTGGTGTGGCTGCAGACTGAGTGGGTTTGATTATTTTAACGCTTTAAAATAACAAAACTAAAACAAGTAAAAAATAATCAACCGACTAAACCGATTGGATTCATTTAAATGCAAACTAAACCTTCTCAAAGAATAAAACCTAAGAGTAAAATTTGTTCGAAGTATTTCCAAATTGATTTTTTATACCTACATTTCGAACATTCCCATTGCATTTCTGGAGAATGCAAACTCTTCTCCATATTTCTACCAAAGGTCATGTTTTTAAAACACCTTTCACAGCCACAAAATGGCGTATGCGGTGTGTTGTTGGCAGCACTCAATCGGTCAACCAATCCACTGCCGGCAAAGCATGTGGAAGTGTGGAATTATCATGCGCGTATAAAGTATTTTGTAAACAATTTGGAGACTCCCTCTTGCAACGCACATCGACCGTAACGCAGTTCCATTGCATTGCAAAAATGTATTTCATGTGCCATTCCACCGTTGCTTAAACTTAATGCTCTTGCAGTAACGATAATTGTATTGCATTCCAACGCAACACCTCATACGTTTTACACCAATGCGAAAATTGTTGTGTTTATTTTGAAAATTTGTACAGCTAAGGAATGCCGAATTTATGTATTTAATTATTTTACACAAGAATTGTTAGGCATACTAATTTTTAGCAATGTAAACATATGTGTTTAAAAAGAAGCTCCATTTTGCGTAAATCAACAGCATCGTAAGAAGCACGATAACCCCTAGAATACGAATACGAAGAACAAAAATAGAAGGTTCTCATAAAATACACGTTTAACACCTCAAAAATGCACTTATGAAACCACCTCTTCGGCATTAACACGTACTATACCACACCATTCAGCATTAATCTCGCGCACCATAAGGAGTTAGGCGATTTATGTTCATCGATGAAAATGCACAACGACCATGCTGACAACAAGTCGGCAGCGTGACCATTCGGCCCCAACACCATGTCGGCCACAAATGCGATATGCTAAACTTGGCAAAGCGGTGCTATCATCGTCAAACAAATGCTCCAACACTAATGCTACTCCCTTGCAGAGAACAGAACAGGCGTGATAAAACGACGGTGATCTTACACCACCGACACTGATCCTCTCCGCCACTTCTGAAGATATTTCCCGAGCAGTTGTGGTGACGAAAAAAGGGCGCACACGGTGCAGTCGGCACCAAAAATAGTGTAACGAATCCGTGTTGAGTCAACCACTATTCGCGCATCAGGAAGGCGATGAGCTAACAACACATTACTAAAGACCAACAAACGCTTGAAACTCGATCCATGACCAAAAGAATATACACATTTGATAACAGTGGTAATAGCCAAACAACTAAAACGAGTTCCGTTACAATCTTAAGACAACACTGTACTAAACGAAACTAGAAGGATACCAATGTCTATGACAGTAGCGATAACAAAAGGCGCAAGATTTGCCCGCGTAACCACAGACGATGATGTAAATTTCAGGACTAAAATAGTACGACTAACTTGTTCTGTAATATGGTGTACTACTTTACTACACAACAATAGATTTAGGTCAGATCTCAACATCAACATCGTGCTCTGCTTCCAATGAGTAAATGACTGCTGTAAAAGGGGAAGTTGCTTGGCAAATGTGCACCTGCATAATGTATTTCAAATAAAGACCTTCAAAACTTTGAAAAGAAAATGTAGTTTGATAACTTATCGTCAATTCGAAAATCATCCTTTGATAGTGGGTTGAACATACCGACATACTGACGGACACAAGTTCAATGGTATTGAGTGACTAAGTGAGATCTTTTCCAATTTTTCCAATATATCTAGAACTTTCCAGTACGCTCAATATTTATATGGTTTATGAATCTCCAAAGCTAAATTGAAACCTCTACTGCATATTTTTAATCATTTTTTTAACCTGATGAAGTCATCACAGTGATTCATTAATTTTAAATGTTTCAGAAGCAAGCATACACCCTGTTCAACATTACTGTTGAGCCAACCCAAAATTACCACGGACTCCTCAGGTTCTCGCCACCATCCTGTACTACACTCGACCCAGTCGTTGTGCACGCGACCATTGAAGGAGTTTCGTCCACTGAAGAAAAACCCCCCGGGTGGGTTTGGCTACGAATCATCCAGCTGAGACAGCGGCCATTGCCAAAGGTATCACACACTACACTTCGACGAGGAGGTCAGTTTCTGCTTCACCGGTTTAGTAGGTCTCTCGGCAAAGCCACTCCGTTAGCTTCGAGTATACACGCCCAAACAAAAGGCGTTGGCGCTGCCCGCTGCCGGACGACGAAGTAATGCGCTTCGCCTCATCCTGATGGCACATGCTAAGCCTGGGCAACGAAACACGAGTGTAGGTCTCGTTGAATGTGACGCTTTTCCTTGGCCATGGACCGCACTTGGTCGTTAGGCTACTAGACTAGTTAGTTAGTAGCAAGTCTGCCTCCTTCTGCTTCTGTCTCACTACTGTGCAAGGTGATTGAAAACCTTTCGACCAGCGAAGGGGGTCTTCCTCCTCTTCTTCTAAACATCTTTCAATGCTGACGCATGCTCGTGTTGCGTAGCAGCAGTGGCACATCTTCAGCACCCAGGCAACGGAGGAGGAGCAGCCCGATTCACCACCCGCCATGATGTATTATGGAAATGGATCCAGCCTTCAATTGATTGAATTGACAATGGAGAAAAGCGAATATCTATCTGACTTTGGCATTGAGGAGTTGTTGGGTAATTAACGGACGCATTAACCTTCACTTCAAAATCGACAGTTCAACTTCGGTAAACGTGAAATTAACCCAATTGTTCACGTTTGCTACCAACTTCCCAGTCGTAGACGAGACAGTAAATATGTTTAAAGTATGCTTCCGAATAATTTTTGACTAGGTTGAAATATATTTGCCATCTTTTAATGTTAAGCCATGTTAAGTTTATGTTATTGTTGTCTAACTGATGAATCCCATGCATCACCAATGCTCGAAATCGAAAAGAACATTTTGCAATCCAAACAGAAGAAGACTTTGAACCATCATGGCGCAAGATATTAACACATCTTTACGTACTATCGCAAAAGGCGCCAACTGCTCCTGAGAAATGGATATCAATTAATAAATTCCACCTACGGATGACATCTTGCTATTTTTTCCAAACGGATTTATCTACGGAACCAGCGTGGAACACGTCAGGAGGCGTAAAGTGGTTTCCATTAAATAAAATAACATCGTATATGGGTCACGAGCAATATCATAACCTAGATTCGGTTGCATAAACGCTGGATCTTCTATGTGTCGCAACCAAGACAAAACACCTTTGCTGCAAGTATAAAAGGGCAAGAGGAAGGTTTTTTTTCGTAAAATTAAAAGCCAACAATTTTATCATCTTATCAAACTGAACCTAAAACATTACAGTAATATGAGGAACAAAAAGAAAAATGTTCATATAAAAAACACACACACAAGCAACGAAAATGGAAACAAAATTACGAAAGCGAAGGTGTTTTTCGAACCAAAATTGCGCACTCTCGAGTTGTGGTTTACAGCCGGTTTACTTACGATACACAGCATCACCTAACCACGGTGCGCCTATAAGCTGAGCTCAGCAGGAAATACTGCACCGTTTATTAATAGTGACAAACGATCATCCCTAATTTGTGTCATTTTCATTAGTCTGCATTGCGATGGGATGGGTGGTAAATTCCTGCAGCAGCGGCAAACCACAGAAACCGATGGGACGGGATCGAAGAACGACTCGGGCTGGCCGGCTGTTGCTATCTCGCCGCACGGAACCGGATGGGATGATGTTCTTGAGATGATGAAGAACATATGCGCGCTTACTTTGCGGTTATTCCATCTTTACACTAGGGCAGGAACGGTACAGCAAGAGTTAACCTAAATTCTTTGGCGATCCCTGACCCATCCAAAACGAGATTGCTGGGATGACATTTTAAAGCACGAAGAATGAACGCCAAGAAACACCTCTTTACTATGTGATCGTACATCGCGCGATCGTAATGAAAGTTTAGTAAACATCTATATAAAAAAGGTACATATTTTTTTTTTTATAAGAGTACAATCGCAACTGTATACTTTCACTCTTTGTAGGTCACGTTAAAGGTATCCTAGTGTTCATATTAGGCATTTAAACGCAATGATAACCGATCGAAAGAAGACGAAAATTACCTTCCCAAAAATACCGTAACTTCTTCGAAACAATTACGAAAATTGCGATCATTATCATGTAGAGGAAAAAAAAATCTCTTGTGCCTTCTTTCTTCCTCAACTTCCGCACATTTTCATGCTTGGTCTAGTTTTCCTCGCGGGCAGCAATGCGCAAGAATTTGCGTGAGCGGTGTAAGAAGAACGGCGGAAAAGCCAACCAGCACAACATTCGAAAGTGTCGTTGAACTTGAGAAGCTACAAGCTCGCAACGAATAGACATGAAGCTTCCCTTCCCCGGGTGCGGCGACAATAAGACAGGGCCAGTGTTAGAAGAAGCGCTAGACGGAGCGACAAAAAGCGGCGCGTGCAAAACTATACGAGAACTTGCACTTCACCCCATCCGCGCGAAACCGGGATGTGCCCCGGTCCGGAACAGCTATGACCCTTCCCCTTCCTTGGTTATGGTCTGTTTGTGGCAATTCAGCTTGACACGCAGCCCGTTTTAGAGGTAGTTAGAAGCATATGAGGGAGAACCTGCGTGCGGCCGTTCAAGTGGCAACCAGCCAGTACGCCTTAAGCCGTGATTTTTCGTCGGCACACGACGATCCAAATAATCACGGTCACGAATAGGTGAGTTCACAGCTATTCGTGGAGCGTTCTAGCCTTTCGTACAATCTTCTTTCATAATTGCAGTTAGTAGATGAATCTTTCTTTGTTATGCTAAAGGCTTCACCCGTTGGAAACACCTGATATATTATGCGCAGCTTTAGAACCGTGCCACACCTCCCGCGATTACCTTGAAAGTCGATGGCACACATATTGCTGGAAGCTTCAGATCACACGTCACGCTCTGTTGTGGATTATTTGTACATTACAATTTGGGCCTTCTCTCTACCCTCTGTTTGCGTTAGCGTGTTCAAAAGATGTTTCTCTCGGGTTTTATTGTTCTCATTATTGTTTACCATCCCTCCCCAAAACGGTACCTCTTTATAGCTTTGGTGTTTGCAAACCGAATTTAAGCTCTTCGACCATATCTTAACTCGTCCACCCATCATGCAACTGTACAAGGAAAGAAATATGATGTAGCGAGATAATCGTCACTAACCGGCAGCTATAAAGTAGCAGCACTACTGCCCCGAGTATGCCTCTCTACACAGGCACAGAGGTCGTTAGACGAGCCACACTGGTGAAACCCATCGATCGATATGTAAAGCGAACTTAAGATAATCGGCAGATAATTATATCAGGTTCTCGCGCGAAATATAATTAACAGATCAGCATAAAACGAGGTTGTGTGTGCATGCCGAATACACTAACAGCGGGCAAATTTCCTTATCCTTCCCCTATCCCCATCCCCTCCCCTCCAAACATCGCAACCCAATCGATCTAATTGGAAGAGGTTGGAAATCTATCTCGTTTGCAAGCTGCTCCTAAAACCCTAATCATCATCCGCCACCGATTGCACAACACAATACGCACTCTCGCAGTCCGTTGTGTTGAGCAGATTAAAATACGTTGAATAAGAGCACGTTGGTGGAGGTATATGTGGCACATTTTCGGTGCTGGCAAAATTTCTCCTCAATTATGAACCACCTTTGCTAGCTGTTGCGGGTACGAAAGGTAATATACACACCCCGGCAGGAAAGCAATACATTGCTGACCTCGATTCCTTCTTTTTTTCTGCCGGCCTCCGACAATTGTTCCGTCGCTCCAGGCCAAAAACGGCCAAGAAACACCAGATCAGACCACCGTCGAATCGAACAAATCCCTACAAATCGGCTTACAACGACTGGGAACACCGCCATCCTGCACCCAGTGCGCCAGAGCGCGCAAGTGCTCACGACGCTTTGAATAAATCAAGGTTCAAGAATGTCTTCCCAATCGCACATAACACACAATGGGTGAATAAATTTTCACTTCCAGCTCTGGAGCCACACAACGAGCGCGTCAAGCATCCGCTCGCGCGGTTAAGGATGATCAACTCATCTAGTTTAATTAATGTTCGCAGGCAACGGGCACGGTGAGAACTGGCGCAGTACACCAACCGTACCGACCCGGGGGGAGCATGATTTCGTGGCACATGATCGAAACTATGCGGAAAATCTCACAAATGAATGAATGAAACGGTGTGAGTATGGAAGGGCACACCGAAGACATACATCACACGCCCCAAAACAGAGACACACAAACACGCACCCGGCATGGGGCGATGGCAGACAGGCACATCAACTCACACGCGTTGGCGCCATACACCTAGGAAGTAGAACACCTTAGGGCACCTTCTTCTGGCGGGCGCACTCGCGCATGTGCACAAGGCACGCAAAAGGGGGGCACCAGAGTTTCGTGTACATAAATACCATAAACAGTCGAGGTCACAAACCAAAACTTTTAGGAGGGGAGTTTAAAGATTCTCAGTTCCCCCATCGCCTCTCACGCTGTAAATAATGCAGGTAATTTAGAACACTTCTAGACTAACACTGGGGAATGAGAAAAAAGGCTGTGAGAATCTGTTGGATTAATACGAACCTTGATCCGAAAGTGAAGAATCTTTTCCATTGAAGAACTCGTTAAGGTCATGCTTTAGAATTTCACAGATTTGAAACCATGTAAACAACACATAAGTTGAATTAATATTTTTAGGTTCATGTACACTAAAGAACCGGATAGAGCCGATACAATCACTACATTTTCAACATTTTCAACGGTTTCGAAATAGTAGGAACTTCGTTTAACTCATTGTAAGTAGACAAGACACAGTTATTCTCGCAGCTAAAGAAATTTAATTTCGCAACACAGCAAGCAAACAAACAACTCGGTTTCTCCTGTCTTTAATATCGATCATCACACATCTAACGCACACTTATTTCTCCACAAAATACGCGAAGATCGTCAGATCGCTCGAAAGGCTCGGGTAGAACTAGCATTCCACTAGCAAAACCTCAGATTGCTCGGTTGGTTGATGGCAAAAATAACCCTAACTATCCCTACCCGAAATTCTCGGGAAGAAATATGTACGTCTTCCCGGGTCCCGCATGACGTCCACCGTCCCAGCTCAGTTGACCACGACCGGGTTTGATGGCCAGCATGAAGTTTTATAACATTCCAGCAATCAAAAGAAGTGAGCGACAGAGAGAGAAGGCAACTTGACCAGCCATAAAAGACGTTTTGGAGATGTGGAGAAGAATGTTTTCTTCGATGGATGGATCATAAAGCAGAAACATTCGCATTTTTTTTGGCCGAGTAATCGTTACACGAAAGAAGATTTGTACATGCATTAAGCAGTAAACGGGAACACGAAAAGTCCTGCTATGACAACAGCGTATATAAAAGTAGCAATTACATCTTACACTGCACGAAATTGATTTATTTTTGCAGTAACAATTGTGAATCAGAAAATTTTAAACAATTCCACACGAATTTGTCCTAAAATGCGTAAAGACAAACTTAAAAAATAAAAAAAAATATCAGAATTGCTTAAAAAAAAAACAAACATCTACTGCTGAACTTAACACTAAAGATTCTAAAATTGCATTGCAGCACTTAACAACTTCTTCCAATTTTATTCGACGATGAAACTAAGTACAGTTAACGGAATTTAAATGGCTCAATCTTCTAAAATCAACAGTAACTCAATTGTTCCCACAATCTGCTGCCATGTCTAAAAGATACGGTTATGAACTAATCACACTCATATGACACACTCCGTTAAACGCACTTCATTTAAAAGCAGAACATTGCACACCTCAAACATATCATCAACCACTATGACATCTTTGCTACGCGATTAATGATGATACGGAGCGTAATGTCACCCAAATTTATCGATCGATCGAGGCTATTTTCTTTGACGTTAACAATTATTATGTTCGGTTTATTCACCGCATTAATACGTGCACGTTTATTAAACGTAAACCACCAAACAACACACACAGATATTAGAATTGGAGTTCATCTTTATGAATGCTTTGCAATAATCGTAGCACTAGGCAAGGATATTCTCACATTACTATTTTGAACAAACTACTCATTCAACTACATAAACTGTTAAAACCATGAACGGCATATACGGATAAAAACACAAATGTATGTTACTGCACCTCAAGGCACTACTGACCTACTGACGAAAAGAACTCCGACGGAGCTTACATTCGGACCTCACGAAATTGAAATGGTATTTATTATAACGTGCGACTCTGAAATATGCAAAACGCTCTCACCGTTGTTCACCTGCAGACCTCAGTATGTGCCCACTACACGCGCTACCAGAGATCACGATCCTTCGCTAATCTGGAACAAGTCCAGATCATCATCCCACTTCACGCCAATCTTGGGTGAAAGGTTGAAGCTATCTCCTTCTGGATCTCACCTATCTTTGCATACTGTTCCTTTCGTACTCTTTACTCTCAGGTATCTTTACTTTTTTCTTCTCCTTTCGATTATGGTCGTTTCTGTCTCTCACATCTTCCCAATGTCAATGGCACAAAATCACCCTATATCAATTAACCGTCGAGTTGTTTATGGACTTCGCGTGTCGTGAAGAGTTCCAGTGTTAAACTTCAATCCCCCAACCGAAGGCTAAACATGTAGGTAGCACACGAAAGCCACACCAACAGTACCCCAATGTCCGCGACCTGCGGTGTTGTCGGTCGATAATTTTTCAACGAGTAAATTACCCACCAATGATGGTAACTCGATGCGCTCCGTGTTTTTGCTCCACTGACCAAGATGGCAGAATCAGGCTGTACTTTGACGAAGGTCGTCCAGATTCTTCGTCTTTCCCGAGCGAATGCTGTGGGAGGCCCCGATCAGCGTGCTCGATCGGACGATCGAGAGAACTACACTTCTGTCCGTAACATCTTGCATCCCGCCGCCTATCTGGAGACCACCAAGATCTCGAGAGCAATCTAACCAACTTATGGCTTCTTTTAACGTCGCGCCGCATGGGTAATGCCCACATACGATTGGCTTCGGTGTTGTGCTTCTCAAGCGTTCACCCGCGGAGCTACCCCGGGTGCTGATGTGGTGATGGTGGCTTATGCTTGGGCCATCGCTTCTTCCACTCATTCGTAGCCCCAAAGCGGTCAGCAACTATCCGCTGCATCGGGTATCGACTGTCGACGATAAACAGCGCTGTTAATCGCGTGCCAGCAATTTACTGTAAAGCCACGGGTCAGATGGCCCCACGCGTTCGGCGAACGAATCTAATGACTTTATAAAGCGATTCTTTTCCAATTAGGTTTCCCAAAAAAAAAACTGAAAGGCCAGCCAGCTGACTAATATGGCCTTGCAGCTGTTGTTGGTTGCTCATTAGAATATGGTTAATATGATTCAACGTACATTAATCTCGTTTCTTGGAGTGGTGCACACGAAGCATTGAATGTGACGGGAATATATTAAAAAAAAATCTAATTACTAAAATTCATTCCTTCCATTTATAACCGTCGTTTTTTTATTGTGCACAAAGCTAATTTATGAAGCACAACGTCATTTTACTGTAGTTAGGTTTGATACATTCGCGCATTATTGCGCGATGACATTTGATGAAAACATTAACTTTACGATTTACCTTTACATTTCAGACGACTGGCTCGCCGAGTGTGCTGAAGCATAATTTATTTCTTCACACTTTTCTCACTGAACGAATAAAAAAAAACACCTTCGATAGCTATCCTTATGCAGCTCCGAGCGCATTGCTTTTTAACGCACACAAATTAATCATAATTAAATCCACACTCGTCACCTAGGCAATTTCTTCGATCCCTATGCACCAGACGCGTACCCTGAACTCAACCATCTATACCGACAGCAGCACCCAAGACCACCAGGCGCAGCAATTGAGCAGGAAAACAGTCCGCACTGCCGAGCAACCGAGACTAGAGCGCCGTTCACTACTGAGTTATAGGAAAATTATGAGGATAAATATTTACACCTCTAATTAGCGCTTGTGCCGGGGTTGCGTCGGTTCGGAAAAAGGCGAGTACCGCTATCATCAACAAGTCCATTACACTCGGCGCAGAGAAACACACGTGCGCGCACGCCATAGCTGCTGATGATTTTGCTGCCACACCAAACAAGACAACAAACGTACCGACCACGATCGGGTGATGTGCTAAGCGCACCCCAGCAGCAGTTGGATTTAGCCTCTACTCCTCTCAGATTGTGCAATTGGACCAGCAAAAGTGCAAAAGGAAGAAAGGCCACAGGTTTGCGCGTGCAATTCAACTATTTTAAAACGTGCGCTTTTTTTCTCGCCAATCATCATCATCCCGAGCGAGAGGAACCACTATGGCTTTTCCATCGGAATCAGCATACGCAATCAGGGGAGGGGTGGATTTCCTACTTTAATGAGGGAAAATATAAATCACACCCTGGGCTGGATGATTGATAATTTACGTTCGAAGGTGCTATGGAGTCCCTCGGTTTAGGGCGACACTGTTCATCATCAACTGTAAAAGCTTCCCGGGATTTCCGTCCTACACCGAAACTGTCACCAAGGGACATCAGGCTCATTGACATGCAATCGAATGGTTCCGGTTGAAGACATAGCATTCAAAAATGCTTACCAATTATGTTAAGAAAACGTTTAAAAAAAGATTATTCTTCTTTTTACATCTAAATTCCAGTTCTTTACCCTTGACTTTGCCACATACAAAGCAAAAGAAACGCATCGAATTTGCATACGAATTCCAAACCAACTGACGATGTTTTTTTTTTTGGCTAATTTTAGTTGTTGTTTTCCTTCTGACTTTTTTTTTGTCGTAGCGCACAATTTGTTTATTTTACACTTTCAATTTGTTTCATTCACCCTGAATTTCTTCAGGTAGCATGCAAACACCGCAAATCCTCTGGAACACAATGGTGTTCGGTGGTACTGCAACGACAGCATTTCGCCACCCCCGAATGAACATATGTACACGCATTGTCGCACATTCACCAAGCACGGTTAATCGGTGCCTTCAATAATTTAAACACATTTGCATACGTGTCTACGAGTACGACCTGTTTAATTGGCAAACAACCTCATAAACACTACGATTATTGGTAGACAAACGACGAATAAGGTATAATTGTGGCAATAGACTTTACCGGTTCTATTTTGAATTGCGTTTTTACTCAAATAACAATTCATATCCAAACTTTGATTCAAAAGCGTAATTCCAAACAATATTCTTGAAATTATTTGGCTTTAATAAAAACTTAATTAAAGCAATGTTTTGTAATAAGCGCATCGAACCTTCAATTTCAACTAGTAAGGCGTAGTACACTTTGAAAGTTTCGCAGAATGGAACAAAGACTTTTAGATTCCTCTTTATGATGAACTTCTCCTCAAATTTATGACATTCAAAAGACTATTCAAAAGTCATTAACGTTAAAGGAAAGTGGTGTCGCAGTAAGCTGAAGGTGTACGTACTTCAAAACTTTAAAGGCGAATATCTCGAATTCAATTTCAACGTCAAGTGGAATCCATAGACTCAAACATAGTTTATTCGATTTAGACCAAATGGCGAGTTACCATAAACCATCCAAAACCAGCATGACTTATCACGACAAGTCAAAGGATATAAAGGAACAAATATCGATTTTTAGAAAATAGTTGCCCAATACTACCCAGAAAATTTATTTTATTAACCGGAATACTACAGAATAAAATTCATTTCTGTCATATTTTTACAGTTTTTTATAAAAAAAAATCCTCAAAAAAAAATACAAAACCAGCTAAAGTGTACTACCCCCTTAAGTAACCTCACAGCAAAACTCGCCGGAAACCTCAAACATCTCAAACTGAGCAAGCCTACACCACCTGTCACAGTTACCGGTGTAAAATCATACACGGAATACCTCCGTAGGCTGAATAACCTGACCATCCGACGTGCGAAAAAGATAAATGAAGCAAATAAAACGCGAAATAAGCTTAACACTAGTGCCATTTTTGGAACGGTCAAGAACATCGCTCGCAAAAGCAAGGAAGACGACTTTTTTAAAATGCAACTGAACTGCGAGTGGAACTGAAGCATTAATAGGCCAGAAATCAACGTTGAAAAATAGCACACTGTGAACTGAAGATAGTATATTTATAGATCCAATTATAATTCTCCGGAACTTGTATTGTTAACGCATTTATGTTCGCGTAGTCTTGGTTTTCCATTTTAATATGCGTCATTCTTTTCGCTTTATGTTGAATAATTAACAATTAAACGATTTTTTATTAATTTCAACTATTGTGTAACGCAATATTTCAAACCATTACACAGGTGCTGCTGCTGAATGGTTGAATTTTAAACCATTTTTATTTACATTTCCAGTGCCAACAGTTTTGTTAAGGCATTGTGAGTTTGGCGCGGACACTCACAATAAGCACAATTGAAAACAGAAATCTATTTCGGTGGTACAACTGCACAAGACAAACGAAGGGAAAACTTTCGCTGATTCATTCAAAATAGTTCAAAAAAGAACCCACACACCCCCAAACACACACCGATCTACACTCTAATTCATGATTTTCACCCCCGGCACATGCCGAGTTCCGATTATCGTTACGTTACAATGCAACAAGCGTCATCATCAGTGAACACGGATACATTATTGCATCGTAAAACGAATTGTGTGCTTTTTCTCCCATGCGTGGGAGGTGCGCCTGATTTGTACGCGGTAAAAGTTCATGCCCTATTCGGGACCGCTGGTGGATGAATGGCAAACAAGAGAGACACAGAAGTGTATTTTTGCGGAAGAAGAAACCACAACCAAACAACAGTCATCCAAACATTCGTAACGTAAACAATAACAAAACCCCAACCAGCAAAAGCAAAACGAGGGAAGATAGCCAATTAATTTACCATTGCCAAATTGAGAACTTAAAAACCCATTAAAAATTGAATGAAACGCATTCGCCGGATGCATCCGCTTTGTCGAAGCAGATATATGATGGGTCGCAACAGCGAGAAGCTTCAAATATCCGAAGCAAAAATTAGCCGGTGCAAACATTGGCCAGTTGCACTTTTCCGGAACCTTTGCTTCCATTTTTTGTTTGCTGATTCTCGTTTATTGCTCTCGTTTTCATTGCAAATTGATGAAATAATCGTATGAATACATTTTGAGCAAACAATTACAAATGATCCGGCTGCTTCTTTAATGGCCATTAATAGTTAAATGTATTTCAACCAGAGATAACTTTAACAATAATTGATTCAAACACAAAAACGATTCATGTTACTCTCATGTCTTTACCGCCATTTAGTGTGTGTTAACGAATTCCGTCAACATGAAACATGCGTTTCCAAATGGTTTGGAATATGATCTTAAAGCTAGATAACTCTTGACATTATCTTGCTACTGGTACAGTAGGAACACGTTTCCTACGTCCACAGATTGCACTGATTCGAATTTTATAACTTCGAAAATTGGAATCCAAATGGTCATCCGATTAGGGGTGTCGGTTTAACGACCGAACATGTTTCGACCATCGTAAGTCAGCGGAGATCGACGTGAATATTTATGACTTTTTTATTGGTCACTGGCTAACACAGTGACATTCCCGCAAAAATTGAATGATGGACAAAAATATGGCAGCCTTTTTTGTCATCTGTAACAGATTTCGCCTGATTGGCGGATTTTTTTTTTTCGTTGTTACTCATGATATCTTTTGGCTTAATACATGTGAGACATTGTGCATGCAAAAACTCGTTCAACTTGATGTGATTGATTATGTTTTGAGAGTTCACACCTTTTTAAATTTCCTGCTGAAAGATCAAGCTCAAGGAGGTAGGTGTGCTTTAACCTAATAAATATATATTTATTATGCAACGTTTTGAGCTAGCAAAAAAAAAATATTTGCAACCCAAGAAATAACAACACAATAAAAATACATTTACATATTTTTGTGTGATTTGTGCAAGTTATCTGTTCAAAGATGGGAATTAAATAATAATAAAGAATTTCACCAGAAAATTATTAAATTTAAAAAATACTAATAAAACAAACTTTAAAAAACATGACGTGACATAATCATTACATTGAAAATAGAAAACGGACAACAGCAACTGGAACAAAGTAACAAAAGTGAAGCTATATTATTAGATGCCCCATCGCGTACACTCGTTTAGGTTTGATGCAGTTTTGACATGCAATGCTAAAAGTAAAGCTGTAAAATCAATACTCTGCACCGTACGACCTGTCCTAATGACCAAGAAACTGTCATGCGAATGGCAAAAATAAAACAACTGGGTCACCCAGTATTAAGGGTGCATCTTTCGAAGTACGTTAACTTTAACATATATGTATGCCCTCTCAAGAATAAGTTCTTAATGCATCTCAAACATAATTTCAGAATTCGTCTTTAAAATAAAGAAATATGACTAAACAAACAATTCAAAAATATATCAAACTTTGAAGCAAATAAACAAGAAAGATATAGCACACTGTCATACAATTCTTTTACATCTCTTGAGATGAAACCTAATTCCTCAAACACGATATACCGCATAATGCAACTGAATGCAACACCGACAGATCCATGTTACGCAACCTCCCAACGAGGAGACAAATATACGCCCGTCAACGGATCTGTTTGGTCGGTTACTTCCTAGACGGACAATACAACCCGTACCAACAGCACAATGCAGCACCTACTATCGCCACAATGTGTCAACGGATTGTTACCGGGCTGCGCCACTCGACCAGAAGGGGTATCCATTGGGGATATAATAGGGTGATTACAGCCGAACCGCAGGGCAGCCGCCGGAGGTATTACTAACACGGTTACACCTTTCCGTTGTTTGCAGCGATAAATTAAGCCCCCCTCATTACAAGGGTTGTAATTATTTGTTACATACTGGTTGATTTTCTTCTTTTCCTTCACTGTAAGGCGCAGCGCACCAATCTTCCTCAGCGTGACCAGGTCAGGGAGATGTAGCCGAAGTGCTCAATAAAGTGTACTACTATATTTAGCAGCGCCCTGGGGGTGCTCCTCCATCAACAACATCTATGGCCGGATTTTAACAGTCGGCATAACAATTGCAGCACCCTCACAACGCGTTGTGCGGATTGCAGGATTACGGAGAGAGCCCTACATTAGATACGGTCATTTGTTATAGTGCATGGTGCGCATTGCAGTTTTACAGCTTGGCATCGCAATCGAACAAATCGGTTTAGATGCGCAGATCATAGATTATGCTTACTTTTATAACAAGCCAACCCAAAGAGGATTTTTGAGCGAACCAAAGATGGACAAGGACATATCCTTTTTCAGCATTTCCAATATTAAATCCATTCCAGTCGGCTATTTACGAGTAGAGTTCCAATTTATCAAACTCCTCCACAACACAAAATTCAGTTCAAAAGTAATGAAAAACGCATATTTTATTCTGTCCAGAGAACAACCCAGTCATGAAATAAATCGATCTTTGGTGCACGGAGGACAGCAACTTACCAAAAGACGAGCCACTAAATCGTGGGCTCCATCACCACCAACGATACGCACTATTGCACAAACTCGCATACAACTCCTTCTCGAATATCCCTCTTCACCGTTTCCGTATGCGGGGTGATAGAAAAAGACTTTGCCGCTGCCGAATTAGACGCGGACAATTCATTAATTAACTGGCCATACCCTGTCGAAGCGGTCGCCAACACGAACACCTGCCGGTACAAAATGAGTACGGTTGGACAGGAGCAGCACAACCTCCTCCTACCGGCCGTACCACCATCATTCGATTGGCGTGAAGGTGGAAATCGATTAATAAACCCATTCGCCTATTAATTCTTACAACCACGTGCTTTCTGCGGCCTGACGCCACCCTAAGCGAGGGGAAGATGGAAGCGCCCGTCGGTGGGTAAACAAATTCACCGACAGGCCACAATCACAGCGAACTGCGAACAATTTATTACCGCCAACTGAGGCGGGGGGTTCCTCTCATTCAGCGCATTTCAGTCACTGTCTCAATCGAGGGTCGAAGGACGTGATAGTTTTTTGGAACTGAACTTACGGTCCCCGCTCGCTACAAATGTGTATTGCGGCTATTTAGACGCCTTAGACGTGGGTTGAACAAGCAGCGCCAGCTGACCTTGAGTACCGTTTTCCTCCTTTCACAAGAATGCACCACGGCGTCGAACACGCCTACACAGCTTAATTTGTACAAGTTACGCATTAATGAAAACTTATTCTTCCATCATATTGTCCGTTGCTCTGAACGTTATTCACTCAAGTAAGGTAGTAATAAATGACGAATAAGGTTTCATTTTTAACTAATTAGTCTACATTTTATAAAATAAGTGTATTTTTTAGTAATATGGTAGTAATATTATGTTTTTGTATTTAATTATGTGATATTTTTAAAAATATCATCCGAAATCGAAAAATTCCTACAAAAAAAAACAAGCATTATAAGGTTCTCTAAGAACTCCTTTATCTTAAGGGGCAGGATAGCAAAAGCATCGATGAAGCCGTTACGACAAAACTTTGACAAATTGCTCTCGATTAGTGTTTATACGTCGTGCCGCCTTAAAAGGGCAAGATTGCTTGGACGCTCGTTCAAATTTCAGTGATACTTCAGCTACCGAATCAATCCATATTTTACCGAACGACATGCTTTTTCATCACTTCCATCCAAGACCGCGCACACCAATAATCGACCGCATTGATCTATTCCGCTTCGTAAAGCGGATCGGATAGTAATCTTTCTCGGTTGTTTCATTTCGCCGTCCTCAAAAGCCGACATCATTTACAGGCTAGCAACGGGCGGGCCAACCAAATCGGCAGAAACATATCGTCAGATTAAGCACACTAACCTCATCGCGCCCACACGTACACAACCCATTCCCCGTTGGTATATGGACCCAATGCCGCACCTTCACTGACCTCCGTGTCTGTTGGTTAGCTGCAATCTCCGCTCGGTAGAGGGTTGTTGTTAGGGCCACAATTGAAAGCTGTATCCCGCTGAGAACCTGCCCGAAATGGACTACAACAAATTCGTCGACATCGAAACTGCTGCCGAAGAGCATACATGGTCTGTCTTGGGACATGGTCAGACAAGGGCATATGGTGACCCATATAATTTAATTATATTATTCGATATAAAAAATTGGATATTTTGCTTTCCAAAACCTTATAATTAAAAGAATTAGATGAGAAAAAATAATTTATTTCGAATAAATCGTTTTTCGTATTGTGATGTTTTATAGAACTTAATTGATGAAATATATAATTTATTTCTCTTCTTTGAATTTAGCATTGAAGTAATAAGTTTGTTAAATTAATAATGGTTTAATTATATAAAAATATTCTACCAAAGAGTGTTAATCCCATCCAGTTCAGTTTGCAAAAGTTCCAAAAAGTGATACTCATGTAGTTATTTTTAAACATGATGAATACTTTAGAGAAACCTTCAACAAAAAGTTTGAAAGCAATACGAGTTTGGTGACAAACGAAAAAAAAAATACACTCCGTAAAACACGTTGCAAATGGCAGCTCATTGCTTTCCGCCACATTTTGCATACTGCAATCGCGAACTGTTTTGCTTAAAATTTATCGCTAATGGCTTATTCCTCTATCCATTCGCTTCACTAATGTTTTCACGGTGCAGTAAAAATCTTTACGCAAAACTGCTTCGCCTTTTCGTATGAATAAGAAAAAAAACTAATGATTTATGTATGCCGTTTTTGCCCGCGATACTACTTTCTTCTACTGTGCACCGCACAGCTGAATCACTGAACCAATTGCGCGATGATGATCAATCGGAAGTTTCCCCGTTTGCAAGGGAACCAGGATTGCACAGAAGAAATGGAGAGTTAAAAACTAGTTTTGCCTTATATTAGCAGGTAAAAACACTTTCCGCACGGTGCAAATTCATGTAGCAACACCCCGGGGTGCCGTACACCAAAGCCTTTTGCCATTTCCGACACCTTTTCTTGCGCACTCTGCGCGATATGAAGATAGTGCCATCAAGAGCAATTTTATATTTTATAAAAAAGAAATTAATGCACAAGTGATACGAGGAGTTCGTATTCTACCCCATGAACGTAATGCGATACGCCACTCTTACTCTTTCAAGTGAAGCCGTATAGATGGTGCCGGCGGCAGACCCAAGGTCTATGGCAATGGTAACCATAGGTTTCACTTTCCTAGCTTATGATAACTGAGACATGGCCGGTGTGATAACTGACACGCGCTGCTCGAGCGTCACAAAATGGTTGGCACAATTTATGCACACGCCAACAAAATCAAAACACACGCGCGAGCTGCATACAAGCAAACCGAGAGCTTAGGTCGTCAGCCAGTGCAACTTTTACGCTTACATTTGCAGATACTTTAACGATTGCTATGCAAAATCGATTAGAACTGTACGCATCATCAGCAAGTATAAGACCAGAGGAGAGAATATTATCAACGAACAAAAGGTTCATGCCTTGTGTTTGATTGAATTGATGGATATGAAAATCTAACAGACATTATTATTCAAAAGTTCGCAAGATCTCAATTACATCTAACTTTTGGAAGATATAACGAACAAATTTACATAAGTAGTGTTTGTTCTAAAAATAAACAAGAATTCCACTTACTACTACTATGCATTAATGAAGCTGCCAACTAATCATACGCAGTGATGCATTCCCGTGAGAGTGAACCACTTCATTGTCCTAGAATGCGGAACGAGATTGAAAACACTTCAAAACATTTGCACTAAGAACCGATGGCCGGTTTGCAATATTCTTCCCGAGTATTTCATCAGCTCTATCAATGATGCACATTTCCAACTTTGCCGCTCAAGAACGTTTCATACATATTTTTTTATTACTTCTTGCGATGTCTTCCCATGGCCTTGAAGCGTGAACACACTAAGTGAAAGCGTGTTAGTGTTCACGGCTTGTGGCAAACCTAAGACGGCAAAAAAAGAGGCATCACAAACGACATTAATGCAGACGATAAAGTCGACAGGCGTTAGCGGCCACCGAGAGTTCTTTGTGCTGAAAATTGAAAGTCGCGATTTCGTTCCGGCATGGTTGTAAGTCGTTAAACGATATACATGGGAAACATGTACAAGCCGGCACAAAGAAAGGGCAAGAATCTTTTCCCGAAGTCTTTGTACAACCAGCATTTGCAATAGAAGCGTCTATGGTTGACGATAAATGTAGTTTGAAATGAAAAGCAGCTCGACACGATCAGAAGCAATTGACCAGGCATTTTGCCATCATTTGCTAGTACACCTCAGCGTTCCGCACATATCCTGCATATTCAGACTTTCCGAAATGGTGCAGCTATCGTTACCACCAGCATGATAACTTCGATGATTCCGGCAAACAATGTGCTTTTAATTTTGCATATAATGGAAACCATCTGCCTGTCGTTCTTCTTTCCACTAACGCCCGGCAAAGAAATTCCATCCCAGACTCATTACAGCACCCCTGCCTGAAGCCGTGCCACCTTCGATGATGCACATGTACGCCGGCCCGCTTCCCACAAATCATTATCGTGGGCACTTCATTTCGCTACTCTTTCCAGACCAATTTAATGAATTACTTCCATTCCTCGCACGATACTCTCATGCGTGAAATCATCATCAGCAACCTGAGCGAAAATATAACCACCGGATTGTGGGAGAACACGGAACTGGGCCTGATCTTGGAGGGTGTACAAGAACGGATCGGTGCGGTCATCGGTTAGTTCTATAAAATTGCTTTTGGATCCACGTCCACCGTGTCGACTCCACACCATTATCTGATGTTTTCGCTAGTATGTCCAATAGAAGAGAATTTCCCGGGGGTGCATTGTACTTGCTGGACGTGGATCATAAAAGCTGTAAAGGAATGAAAGAAGCTAGAATTGTTGGCCATCCTCGCATTCGCTAGGGTAATGCTCAGCTGCAAAAGAAGCGATCCGCAACGATTGTAACTATCGTAATCTTATTTGTAAGCGTAACGGTCCTCCCACCCTGCTGGTGATGTTCCCCGAAATATAAAATATTGCAGAACTTTTTTTGGTTTGCATTTAGCAAACGTAAAATTGAGAATCGTAGCGTGCAATCTCACCGATTGGTATACAAACAATTTGCCAACATCATTGCCGGTTACAGTACGCGCGGGTGTCTTCTACTTCTATAGACCAATGCCTTTACCAAACGGTAGGCGCATTTCCGACCCTCGGCAGCGGATATCAAATTGTTATGCATCGCAGGTCTTGCGTGAAGCCAATGTACACACAAACACGCACACATCGACGAAGCACGTTCACCTTTGCAGCGTTTGGGCACCTCACCATGGTGCAGTACTATACCCGGTGAGACCGGCAGGCTACTGCTTGCTAGTCGCTGCTGGTTGATGAGAATTAACACCCACCTACGAATCGACCACCTGCCAATCGGCGGTAGACAGTACGTCTTGCTTAAGTTCTCCCACGAACCACGGGAAATGGGCACCGGTAGATAATCTGGCTGTTGGCAAAATTTATTCTACCTTTTTACGGTTTAGCGTTTCTAGCCTATTACAGCAAACGTTTTTGAAATTGGTTCAAATATTCAATACGGGTTAGCTAGAACATAAAGCAAACATTAAACACCCGCATAAATAAATGCATTAAAACACACGGTAACGAGGGCTGAACTCCACCTCTCGTTGCACTGCTTTGTTCCCAACCAATTTCTCTTTGAACGCACACAGAGTTATTGGATTCATGGCAAATGTAGACAGTTAAACATTCAGTAGCTTATCGATAGAGTGCTCTAAATGTTTGATATCATACCGCATTACCGGTGCATTTCGTGCACCTGCACTACGACATTGCTCCAACGCTCCGAAGCCAGCGTTGGACAGATAGTGACCAATAAAAACTGCACTTTGCCACGATTTAATTACCATTTCCCGGCTGATTGCTTTGGCTAGCGTGTTGGCACATCGTATATACACCCCCATTTACCCTATCTTCATTGTCCAAAATATGTTACAGCAGTGGTCTTAAGGGATTTGCAGAACGCAGCTAGAATGTTTAAATCGTGCAATTTTCTAATCTACCCTCCGTCACTGTAAAGCGCACCAACGAGTGTAGAGGTACTAACAACCATTGCAGAAAATGAATATCCCCACCAGAAAGCATAATACATTCATGGGTTTACGACTATTGCAGTGAATTATCAAGGACATGCTGATGGAGTTACACTGGAATGTCAAGATAGAATTATTTATGGACTTTTATCAGGACACCTTAGAATAGATTAAATGACCAAGAGCGTGGTAGCGTTGTTCTAATAAGAACAATGAATGCGTTCGTCTGTGGAATGATTAAAGACAAATTTTCATTTTCATTCGTTTTTCCTAACGGGATAAAACCATTTTAACAAATTGAATATACCTACATAACATATAAAAATATATATTTTTAAATATATTACATATCAAACAAATTGGTTCGAATTTTGAAAAGTTAAAAAAATAATGCATACGCAATGTTAAAAAGTAGTAAACTATGAATCAAATCTAGGAACATCTGAACAATACAATACAGATACAGAGCTGATGAAACGTATTTGTGTGAACTAATGTAATTGCAGTTACAAATGCATCTTAATTGCTTTTTTATTTAGAATAGCCAGAGTAATCAAATAAAAAATCCTGGATGTAATTATTTATAAATGATTTATAAATGAAGCACATGAAAACACAAAATAATAACCAAACAGAGAAGTTATAACGTTATAAGTAGTGATGTACTGAATAATAATCCAATCGGCCAAACGACTATGAACACAGTCGTCGTCACGGTGTTATAAGCAACCCCAAAATGTAAGACCCTTCAACAACAGCTCTCGTTTAAAGCTGTTCTTAAAACGACAATGAAGATGACGTTGGGTACTTCAATGAAGACCGACCTTATATACACGAAGCATTACGATGCGTACTAATTAGAAATTACCCTAACAAAGACATCTTTAAACACCTGATGCAAAACCAAAACGATTAACCTTCACTAGATTATATGCTACACTTGAGCTAATGTGCGGTGGAGTGTGATGAATCATTGCCTCCAAAGCAATAGAAGACTGGAAAGCCCTAAAGAATGTAACATGAAGGCACTTTGGAGCGTATCCGGTAGAGTATCTGATAATCTGAACTATTGCCTAAGTGTAAGAGGCACAATTGGAAGCATTCAAAGCCGCATTGTTGAGCTACATTCTCTTTTAGAAAATATGTTGCATTAACTAACTATTAGCATATTGTTATGGAGTTTTTGCCGTATGATCAATTTCTTGACTATACGTCAAATGTATATGTTTCAAAGTTGCTAGAATCTTCTAAATTACACCATTGAAATGGCTTTTGCTAATAGTTTAATCTGTGGTAATCAACGTCGAAGGAAATTATGGTTTTAACTTCAAAAAAACAAAAATTACCACACCGAACACTACCGTTCACCAACCACCAAACGACCCGTTTGCTCCGAATAGATGCATGCAATTCGTACGCCGGTAATCTGATGATGCTGCAACATGGACTCTCACGTGCCGAAAATCGATGATCCAAGGCAGCTGTTGCAATGCCCGAAATTAACCCGTCACTGTTAGGCTACTGGGCGAGATATCGTTTACCCTAAATCGCCCCCTATCATCGAACACCACACCAAACCACCACGAATCAGGGAAGCAACAGAATTCCAACTGCACTGCTATAAATTCCAAACAACCGAGGCTAATTTTAAACTATCCCCCCGCAAACGGGAAGAATTCGCTTGCACCAGACGAATCAATCCCTAGGGAAAACCTGCACTAGTTCGATTGACTCGACTCGATCGAAACTCTTGTGCAAGAGAAACCAATACACTTAAGCTACCACACCAGACAGCTTCCTCCCATCATCATTATCGGGGATATTTGGGTTGGTATTGCAATATCATAATCGAACGATGGAGTCAATTTGATCAATTTCAACGGACGACCACTCTCTCTGTGATATGCAGGGACGTGAGATGAAATGTGTCGGGTTTCAGCTACTTAGCAAGTTTCATGAAATACTATGTTCTTCATCATTGAATAGCTATAGCTTGAATGTATTGAACCATCCACGGTATAACACAACCACAAGTCGGTCCCTGTTAGTATTGCACTATGCAGGAACCTGCACCCTTACCATTGATTATTAGCTTTATCTAAGGGTTTTGCGAAAGGCCAGTTAGACTATGATCGATTGTGATCGAATAAAACCACCACTCCGTAATGAAACAAGGAGCACACTATTCCAAACCTTCTCTTCTAAAACTTTTAGCCAGCCCCATCAAACGTTATACTAGCGCACATTCACCAGCCTCCACGTAACTTCTATTTCTGCCAAAGGGCTAGAGTTTGAAAAGCCATTCGAAAAGAATTGAGGAAATAATCAACACTAACAAAACAATACGACTGTAGCACAGGGCGCGCACTGGCCAGGTCAACTCCTGCTTTGGATCAAACGTATCGAGGTCGCCCAAATGGATGCACAAATGACGCTCGTCGTAATCATTTCCTGCCGACGAGACAATCACAGACAAGGCGGCGGTAGTAATACTGTATACCGCGTACAGCACGCCAGTTACTTCACCCAAAACTGCCGAGCGAGCGAGGAAAGCTGGAGAGAACAGACTATCAGAGGTCATCAGATGATCGGATAATTGCACAGTAGAATTGTTATGCAACGTCCCTTACTTTCAACCATACTAAGGGGACGTAATCTGAACTAGATAGATCGACAACTGTATGTTTCCGATGCCATCGCACTGGCCATAGCGTACACATTTCCACAAAGCACGTACCTGGAATTAGAAAAAATAAGAGAAAAATATATTACTAAAGTTAGCAAACATTGTGTCAGAAACATTAAATATTCAACAGCAAACCAGAACCAGTTTCGCGGCGATTACTCTTGAAGTAAGTGGCAGACAAACGCAAGTTTAATTTCCATCCACGTAACAAACACCCAACGATTATCCACTTATTTATCGATACAATTTAATTTAACGGGCGCGTTTGCGCAGTCGCATCGGCACTCCTATCATTTCGCACGCAAATCGTTCAGACAAACTTGACAGCTTTCCTGTACAGACACTGATAATGTGTATATGTGTAATGCCAACCGTTCAAAATATTGCTCCCAATTGGAAGTTGATGTAGCTTTACGATTTTTGAAGGGTAATAATTTTACAGATCCAAACACGCACGATCACCGGTCGTATTAAAAAAAAAACAACTTGGTAAGCATCGAGCGTGTTAAATCTCCCCGAGGTAAAGCACACAAACAAACTAGGGCAACCGATTTCCACGCGGTTCCGTCGTAACAGCTTTTCGAAAAGCTGCACATGCTGCAAAAACCGGCACATCGGTATTATTAGCACATCATAATCGAGCTCTGTTCCAATAGCCGTTTTTAGTGAAAAATGTGCGTAATACGATGAATGGCGTAGGAACAGCAGGAAGTTTGAAACATAGTTTTATGATAGCCTTTATCGCCGATAATGATGCAAATCGTAGCAAAATCATGTACAACTTCATCTGAGCGACGGAACTCAACTAGGAATCGAAGAAGAAGAAAACACCTTCAATTACAAACTTAAGCGTGATTTAATGAACTCAACGTCAGCAAACACCCAACTTACTCAACATGTCACACAATTACGCTCAAAATGTTTCAAGCGAAAACTGCAAAGTGTTTGGACCCTAATTTGGTGCAGCATAATTATAAGAGCAATTATTATCGATAAATGTCTAAGTTTACGGAAAATTGCTTTAAATGGCTTTAAACTGTAACTTAAGGTAGATTATAATTATGTTCCTAAAACATTAAACTATTATTTGTGCAACGTTTGACAGAAAAACGACGTCTTATCCACTACACCTTACTGTACGTCGAATAAATGTGACTGAATAGTTTATGCTGGACTTATGAAGACGTTTGTCGTTGTACAAGACATAAAGATAAAACACCGTTGTTGGATCATAAAACAGTGATAAATTTGCAATCATGAACCACTTACATGGCGAGCTCTCAGGTCCTAATGAATTCAATATTACAATCTCATGCGTTTTTTTTCATTCACCTTCACAAGCTGTATAAGAGGCGAATGAAATACACCTACTCATGAACCATCGTAAGCTCCAGTTTAAAACGGTATCTTCTTCTCCTGGATAGATATTCTGCTGCTTTCCGCCGGATTTTCGTGGGAGTCAAAAACCGTTGAGTTTTCACCGCCAGAAAACCCGTTTGAAATTAGACCAAATCACATGATAGCAGTTTGAGAGCGAGAGGGAGAAGCGTTCTGTTGTATATAATGATGGTTTTGCGAAACTGGGCAATCACGAGATCCACCAGATGGCACCACCAATTTTTAAATTCATATTTGAAACAAAAACACACAAGAACCTGCTTCAAAATAAATGTCACACAAGCAAGCCACGTGAACCCAGAAAAAGGGAAGAAAACATCACGTAAAATTTAACATGTATTCCAACAACAACCATTTACAGAATTCCCACATTCGACCGAAGAACTCATTAAAAGACAAAAACAGAAAACGATACCAAAAACCCGATTGTTTGTTTATCATGCAATGTTTTCCGTGCGTTTATATGGTCATAGTTACTTCGCCCTGTCGTTGGTAGTCATTTGAACAAACCTCCATCACCTTTTACCCTTATGTTTTGCAGTGCCCATAAGACAACAATAAGAAGGCAAGGTAGATTGCGACTATCAACAAACAGTCGGACATTAAAGACATCTTTTCCCCCCGCATGTTTGGTATCAATCAGCACTTAAAACGATGATGTCTAGTTACGGAGAAACAACAAACTTCTCCTTCCAGTTACAATCACGATGTATTCCATTTCCTTTCTGTGGGCCTCTGTTCCCGCCATCATGGATGCATAATTATGCGCTCAACATAATAATTGAAAAATAAGTCAATGGAGGGAAAACCAAGCATGCCGAGAGCTTGCTGACATGCTGACCTTCTCCGGTTGGCCCCCTCTTTTGTCACAGACAGAGGAAGGAACGATTTGTTGTCGTATTTTCCCACCCAATCAACAAACGTAATGTTTCTACCGCATGAGGGTTTTGTAAAGGGCTATATAGTTAGCCCTTAGCCTACTGCTTCACATTTTCTACCGACTGATCATCATTAGTCGTAGAAGATATTGGCCAGCACATCAAATTATTCGATCGTGTGTAGGTCGTGAGAATTTTTGTGTTAATTATTATTTTAAAAAATTCCCTCTCCCGTCCTTCTTTACTTCCATTTTATCCCTCTCACTTATCACAGGTGATAATGCTTAGTACAGTCAAATGTATTGCTTATCAACGAGTTGTCTAAGTTGTCCATATAAAACGTTAAAACACTCAAACAAATCGGGTCTGTATTTCATGTTCATCAATTAATGTTCCTCGTTCCTCGCAACTTTTTTTTACCCTTAAGAGAAAATATTTTAAAAAATGTTAAACGATCGTGTCGTTACAATTGGAACACTTTTTTCATACCTCTTGCAGTGATGACAGGGTAGATGTTTTACCCTTATGCGTTTTGGGCCCATACAGACAAACTCGATATGCCAAGGCCAGGTTGGGTTTAACTGGTATTCGCCATATATTGCAAAATGTCGAACAGGAAGCAATCGAATCTGGTCCGTAGGAACTGTTCTAAATATGGATCAGATGCAGACCCAGTGGGTAACTTTGGTAACATCTACTACAGAAGAAAAATAGGGTAAGTTGTTCAAATTTCCCAGTTATGTCACTATTTTAATATCTTTTTTTATATATTTAAACAATCCGCCTTCTTTCGATGCGCAGGTTTAAATAAGTTATGCAAGCGACCAAACTAACAAAATAAAGGTTAATAACATATCATCATGCACCATAAATCGAACCGTAGCATTGCAATCCATTTTACCTTTCGCTTTCGTTTCGCGTCATGTACAAACATCTAAATGCTTTGTTTGGTTTTAAGATTAAATTGATTCGCTCTTTCAATCAGTCTCAGACCACCGGAAAGGTCGTTCGGCTAATTGTTCGTATCCTTGGACGTCGGGTGAGGGGTGTAACCACAACCAACCGCCGTTTCACGGATGTTTGTACTGGTGGTGTATGGCACGAGTTTTCACATTTATCAAACCCCTGCTCAACCATTTTGGCGTATAGTGGGTAGCCACATAACTCACATCGACGTACACATATGGCAGCAGTGTGTTGTTGCAGCCATTTTACCGTTCGCTTTACGACCAATCCGTCATCGATTGTAACGATCACTGTAAACAAAACAAAAAATACAACCCACCAAAGTCAAGTTCGACCGTTGGACCTTTGCGTGAGGCAGGAAACTTTTTCCTCCAGCGGGCCAAACAAAATCTTAACTGGAGGCGTGTGGGGGTGGGGTTGGTAGGGAACCAAATGATTATCGACACAAAATATACAACACGCTTCACCGGGCAAACACACACACATACACGAGGTGCGAGAAGCTTAACGAAATTCGAACAAAAATGTAAACAAGTAACACATTAGTGACGATTGATAGAACGTTCCACACAAATTAGTGGACCTGATTATTCTTTGTTTTTGTCTCCCCCAATTGAATGTAATTATTTTTTTTCAATAATACTAAATTCTGCAGATATTATTTACCGATGAAGTGTCAGATTTTTCATCAACCAATTATATTTCCACTGCCTCACCAATGATACGTACGAGCTTGTTTTTTTTTTCTTCCATTCCTTCTTACGGAGTGTCGAAAATTGCATAACGGACGAACCTACACAACGGGTTCTCGAATTGGTGAGGCGAAACGCGATGGTAACGCATTACAAACCTTTAGCCATACCCGGCCGTCGAATGTTCTCAATTAAAGCCGTTCGATTGTTGAACGTTATTCAAAAATTTGGCGTGCAAGAAACTGTTACTTTTGTGAAATACAACCTGACCAAACAAGCCTATTTGAACAGCCTTTTCTAAGCGCTTGAAATGGTAGAGAGAAAAAAACAAAACTCGATCGCAATTTCGAGACGGGGAAAATTTATGAATACACTATACCTCAAAAATGTATTGCGATGCTTCTCGTGTACGAAAAAGATTGGCGAATTTTGAAAGTGGATTCTTCAGTTGACAGCTGAATTCGATTGTTTTCACATTGCAGACATGAAGCAGAGGCTGTCAGATCGAAACTCGCTAGACTATCCTATCTCAATCTTCATACGAATTGAAATGCAAACATTCGTTCACGAATGCAAATAATCAGCTACAAAAGATACTCGTTCCGATCGGTATCTATGACATGCACAAAAACAAACAGTTGAAAACTAGATCCAAATATTGGGTGTACAAGTAAGTTTTAAGCATTTTTCCTGCAGGCGCTTGAACTTTGCAATCAACAAATTTGCCATAAGCAATAGTTTTCAGGACAGGTTTACAGCCGGTAGCTGTTAGACGACAAGTTTCACAGGCTTCATTTAATGTTAACATTTTAAAACATGACTTTGGCGCATCCTGTTTGTTAGAAAAATATGTTTTTATTTGCACCGGAAAGAGTTCTTCGAACAAGAGGCACATTTAGGCTACCAAACATAAGCAACACTTACGGGAACATTGCAGCGAAAACCGCTATGTGTAAACTAATTTCAGCATTAGATAGTAAGAATATGTTCAATTAGATTAAAATCCGTTGAACAAAATACAATACAATAATATACAACAGAAAAAAAATGTTGTACAACATTCGGACAAATTTATGAATTCCATCCCAAAGCAAACCCAAGAACGAATCGAATCAATTCTCAATAATTTTCTCGACTGGAAACAGTGCATATGGTCAATGCATGAGTTTGAATCCGGCGAGATATAATTTACAAACCACTATTCTACAAATAATTTGAAGAAAATGTAGTCTGGAGTAGGTGCTGGTCCAGGGGTTGCTAAGTTTAGTCGATTGAGCTTGTTCTGCTTGGAATTGCCTGTTTTTTGCCCAACGAACTTGGCGACCCAAGTGGAGATGTCAAAGAAAATGAATGAATTTGCATTCATTAACCAATTCATTAATACAATAACATATTGAACTATTGGTTAAACCTAATCTAATAAGTCAATACTGTAGTACGAGAGTATACCTCGAACTTGAATAATCTGTTCAAATGGAAACGAATAATATAAAATATTTTTTTTTTTTTAATATCCATCTAAATCATGGCTCTAAAACGCGATCGAATGTTTCGATTGAAAATCTTTTCTTCGCGATGGATGGTGACCTAAATTGCGTCTCTCATATTTATTTACACTCTCTTTTCTGATCTGCGCCTTAGCAAATGATTTCAAAACACAATTCTTCATTAATAAAACAAACTTCAATCAACACTCCATCGTCAGAGTATCGATGAGCGGTGTGTATACCGGTACGTTTCATTTGCAATGACCCAAAAGCGTACGCTCCATTCGAACCACCCTTCCAAAAAAAAACGCACTAGTGCTTCACCAGAACGACGACCTCATGCGACACTAATCTTCGAATGTTCGCTGATTCATGAGCGATAGTATCGCCCGGCACGGCACTATAGAGATAATCCATGAGTTACGGGCGTAATTTTAACTTCTTTTTAAATCAAGACAACAATAACAAGAAAAAGTGTGTCCGGCTACATGGGTTTTGAAATGATCAACCCCTTTCAGTTTCATTTCAGTGGCGCTATAGAAGTGCCACCATCGATACGGGGTAAAATTCCCTTCCCAAACAGTGAAGGGTGCGAACACACCTGATCTCGTTGACAATTAGTTCTCCTTTTCACTAGAAGTAAACCTGCAAAATACGTCATTTGTCTAGATGCGAACATAATCGTACGTCCTTAATGTGTTTTTTTTTTTCAGTCGCCACGCTAAGCTATAGAGAAATTAAAGAGGTTTACGCTTGTGTCAAATGAACAATTCGTGAGTTTGTTGCTGCAGGAGATGAAACAAAGAGTAGAGACAAGATTCGTAACTTTGTGTTACAAAACGCTTGTGATTATAATATTGTAATTTTATGTTGCAATAACATATCAGGTGCGCAACAAATGCTCATTCACGCAAGAGTCATGGGAAAGAGAACATAAAACACCGTCCCTCTTTATCGCGCATCTATATATTCCTCGCTCGGGCCACATTGTCTGCTTGATCAGATCAGACGGAAAAACGTTAAGCTTGAAATTTACAACGGTGAGGAATTGCAAAAAAGAGTCCATCTTAAATTAAAACTCCATCTAATCGCTCATTCATCTGCTCCAGCATCATTAACCCGAGCGCTTCTATTCATGTGACATCAAGTTGCATCAGAGCCATTCCTTACTCCCTGAGCCGAACTGCTCCAACCAAAGATGATTCGCGCGATGTGAATCCATGGTACCCGTGGATATGTGTAACTTGCCGCCAATCTCTTGTTTGTCTGTCCAAAACATTCCTCGCCCAAATCCGTTCGCTCAGTACGCGCTTCATTTATCTTGTTTTTTCCTCCTTCAAAGTACATCTACATACGACGATGTACCCGAACAACACCCGGAGGTCGTTCGAGAGTCAAAATCAAACCACTTGCCTTGACAATCAGTTGACAGGAAAGGAAGATGAATGTTGGCTGTGGCATTTACGAGCGCAAACAATGAGTTGATCCGACCGATTGCCCATTTTTCTCTGGGTTGCTTTTCTTCGGTGGACACTTTTTTCGCACTGGAATGCTCTGAATACCAACCGCCCTCTATAACTTCGGTACCCTCATGGCTTCAATGGAGCCAACTGTCAACCGCACTGCTACAAGAAGTGTAGCCAATTGAACTGACGGAAGCACCTTCTCGCGAACGGGGCGCGCGCAATGCGAGTTACGTCGTCGACGAGTGGTGATACAAATTTCTTCCAGCTGTATTGTATACCAACGATACCCTCATCTCTACGTGCAGTGGAATCATTACCATTTTTTGACGAAAAAAAGAGAAAAATGAACCCCGACACGATACGTTTAATTTTGCAACCTGTCACCAAACCGTCGCACGATTTATCAGACAGCCGCCCTAAAGACAAAACAAACCAAACGGGGAAATGCAATCAGACAGAGGGAAAATTGTGGCGCTCTGTTGAAATATAAAACAAACTGCAGTAGGCAAAACGCAGGTACCCCGGCATGCATCCGGAGATTTCCACCGGAACACGGTGGAGGTCGTCGTCGTATGGAAAAAAACTGAAACACAACAGCGGCATAAATTAAGTAAACAAAATTGTTACAGCGTGTAAAAGAAAACAACGGCAATGCAAAACAGACAAAAACCAGTAACTAACGAAGCCCGACAGTGAAAGTTCACTAGTCCCCGGCGCTGGTTGCGGCCCGTGGGGCTTGGCAAGCAAACGACGGCAAGAACGTGAAAAACGGTACCGGAAAATTATGCATTTCCACCTGCGCGAATTCGACGACAGATGACGTCGCTGCTGATTAGAGGGGGGTGATGCCACTACCAGCCGGCGCGATGTAAGAAATGAAGCGGCATGCACTAAATGACGGTTGACGGCGGTGTTGACATTGACAAGAGACGGATCGGAATAACGCCAGATGCGGTAAAGGAAAGGTGGGAATGAAAACAATCGGTAGAAGATCGTTGCAGATGATGGACATGTGTAGAGAGCTTGGAAGATATCAAATTGTTTAATTTTTTCTTTTGAAGTTAAAAACAATTATATTTTTTTATTTGTTTTCGCAGCAACAAACTTATAAATTAAAGGGGTATTTACAGAAAAACTCAATTTCTTCAAATCGCCTGACTATCTATCCATTCAGCTACTTCGCTATGTCTATCGGCTAGCGAAATAGAAGAAAAATTTGAAATAATTTAAGTATGAATGCTAACAAAGGATGAAGTGCCTAAGTAAAATGAAACTTAAGTGGAATATTCAATATACAAGCTAGTAAACCAGATAACATCAGATCCGTTCAGTATGGTCCTGATCTTGAATATCTCGATTTTAATAATTTTTTAATTGATATCTCATAGATAAACCACTTCAGTAAAGATCAAATCATCGAGATTATCTGCAAAGTGAGTTGAAATATCTTTCCACTTGGAGTGCTCTCTGGATAATCTAAAGAAAGAATTCCACCCGACGTCCATTACAGAACCCCACTGGATGAATATTTGCCTTTGAACATTGCGTCAAGATATTCTACTAAATCCGTAGTGCAAAGTGCCAATCGTCATTGCGGCATGCACACACAGCTTGAAGGCTGGAACACTCAACGCACAACACTTCGGCTTTAAATAAGTACGGTTTAATTTTAGCTACATTTATTACCAAGATTTAGCGAATTCCTGACTGCTGCTACCTTCGGCTGCTACCGAAAGCACCCACCAAGCGCATCTGTTTGTATACCCCATGTTTTGGATGTGTTGTGTGCTATTATTGTGTTGTACATTTTATCGCCCTTAATTTTATGGTGGGGAATTTTCATTTCTGCCCAACTCTATCCAAACACTAGGTAAAATCAGTGTATCGATTGTTTCCAACAGACAGGCCTCATACCTCTTATGCGGGTCGTATATTTCAGAAAATAGAGTGCATGGTTTCACCTCAAGAAAGAGGTCACACAAAAACCATGCAGAAGCGACGTGTAGGCTGCGAGACGTCCAATAAACAACTTGCTGTAAGTTCATTCTTGGCACGGTTCTTGATATTTCTATCTCTTTATCACCAACTCTATCAAATGGGATAATTTTGGAAACGGAAGTCGTTAAAAATGGATTACAATAGTGCTATTAGAATTGTCTGAATGATTCATTCGTATAAATAAGTATTTCTTATTTCGGTTCCCTAGATTCCCCGCTTTCCCTTTGTCTGATCGCCAAATCTGTTCGCAGATATTGTGAAGCTGAAGATTCTCAATGTTTACGTTTTGAAAAGTTGCAATTAACACAATTATACAGTTCTGTGATTAACAGTACAGTGTTACGATACGAATTAATCAATACGACTAAACTTTGCAAAAACTTGTCTATTGCATAAGAGCACATTTTTCGTATAATCCAGTCATAACCATTTACGAACATCTACTTCAAAGGAAAATCAGTACTCAAACACAAGACCACCCAGCAGGTAAAGCAGTCAGATTAATGGCAAGAAGCCCTGTGGATAATTTAGTGCATTTTTTGTGGAATATTCTTATTTTCACTCAAACCATTTCGCATGTAGCGACACGTAAACGTTCATCTGTCGGAACGACCAAGGGAACGGTTTTTTCAACTTATCTCACAGACTCCAACAAGCAATTAAAGCATCACTCTGCCGAATATCTGCACCCCTAACGTCACGGTTCGTTTGGCTTCCCGGTAGATCTACAGCGTCCATTCGATGTGCTTTTATCTACACGTTACACCAAGACAAGTGCGTCAAGGCACAACTTCCACCACCTGCCGAACCCCAACCGATCATAGACAAACTTCACGCAGCGCACTGTCTCCAATAGCGCGGTGTGATCAGGTTTTCCAAATTATGGCAATTAAAAGGAACACTTCCCAAACGGGGGAGAAAAAAAACCAACGACGACGACTTTTTGCTGCGTGTATTTTCTATTACATCTTTACTTTTAGTTTCAAACCGTTCATTGGTGCGCCAATACTAGCGGGAAGTGGGAGGGTGTTAACCGAAGACATGCACTAACCATCTTCGAGGCAGTGGTGCAGCAGTGGTCCTCTCTAGATAGCAGATTTCGTAGCGACTCATTAGCAAACGATTTTGTCGCACCGAAATGCGTGAGAACTGCGGCACGTTAAATGTAACCCGACGATTGTTCCGAACTAAATTACGACAAATAGAAAAAAAAACACGCAGGTAAATCTTCATTTGTAGCAACGAAAAAGATCATTAACGTTAGCGGGTGAAGAAAAAAAATAAAGTAATGAATTACTCTCTCCAACATCCGGTTGTTTAAATAATCTCAGACTTCCCGAAAAAAAATGAAACGGAAGAACACCAACTTAAAATGTAACCTTACCGACAGATATTCAAACTGCATAAAAATCGAAAGGAAATTAATAATACAACCGATAGATGGCCCAATCAGATTGAACAGTAGAATCAGTAGTACGACATGATTATGTGCTACTTTGTCAGTAATCCCGAAAGATAACGTTCTCAAAATTTGATACTGTACAAAAACTTTCCAATTTGCTTCTCATTACATCTCGAATGAGCTATTTAAAAATGATGATGAGCACCGAGTGAGGGAGACACTTACTCAACTGCATAACACACTAGGCCCACAACACTAGACGATCCTCCAACGACATTTTTTTTATTTCTTCCCTTTCAAAGCTTCTTTTGCCACAAAGCCCTATGTGCCGATCATTATGTTTCACATTATGCTATACACATCGCACATGCTCTTTCACTCCCATCATCACAGACAACTCCTTTCGCAAAGAAACACTCTTTCACTTGTGTAGCAGTAGTGAGTGTATCTAGAAGGTGAAATGTGGCGCTGCGGAAAGGGCAAATCATTTCATCCCGAAGAACTGCCACAGCTTCGACCGCCTAGTATAGTGACTGAATGAAAATGAAAGTACGAGAAAAATGGATGCAAACCGGAAAATTAACCAGTCGCACAATTGGTTAGCGAAGCTTTGTAGTGACTTCCACCAACTTTTTTTTTCTATACCAACATGTATGGTATATTTTCTTCAAAATATTCCATCTACTTCTTGACGTTAACGAGCTATTAAAGTCTTGAATTGACTAAATTGAATTTGTATTTCTCCAGATTCGATTGTATTTCAGAACATTCGATCTACAGCTAAACTAAACTAGAGATCCGAATTTCAACTCCAATTTATCTCCAGATTCCATTGTTTGTTTTTGTCACTTTGTTTTTGTCCAACATTGTTTTTGTCACTTTTTTGTTTACGTAAATGGAAAAAAATATAAATATTTAAAACCGTATACTACTAATGATATAAATAAAATTATCGCTTTGTATCAAAATAGCTATTGATAATTCAAAGAGAACGAACATTAACAATAGTTTCATTCAAGCGGTGGAAACGTTGAACTTGACCGTGTTCAAACTTTCAATTCAATTTCCATGTAAAATGACACAAATTTCACCTTTTCTCCGTTCTTACTACCGTACGAAAGTTGCCTTCCGAA
Source organism: Anopheles marshallii (assembly GCF_943734725.1). Lineage (NCBI taxonomy): Eukaryota > Metazoa > Arthropoda > Insecta > Diptera > Culicidae > Anopheles > Anopheles marshallii. The sequence continues at coordinate 55,054,531 of NC_071327.1, forward strand.
ACACATCTGGCTTCTTCCCACGGAAGCAAGTGGTTACAACGTCCAAACAGACTACGTGTTTCACAAAACACGAACCGCTTAACATGCGTTAGCAGCATCGTAGATAGACATACAACGCGCGCTCAAGCCCGAACGAGGAAACCATATTTTTTTGGGAGGAAAACACTCGTTCCAAACCTTCCCAACCTTCAATGTCATTTTAAAGCTCAAATGAAACAAAACACAAAGACACAAAGAGAAATAACACAACATCACTCAAATGCAACGGATGCAAAAGGTAAAAAAAAAGCAAAGTTGCTTTGCTGAGAGTGGCAAAAAAGGGAATAATGAAGAAAGTATCAAGATGAAGCAAGAGTGCAATGAAATTAATGATTGAAATTAATAAATTGCTATGTTTATAGCGACTCCCTCTCTCACCTTGGGTTTTCCTAGAACTGTTGCAAAATCTATTTAAGGAACGACACATTTTAAAAAAAGTCCAAATAACTGAAACGTGTGTCATGACAACAATGCGTCCGATGTCTTACGGGTGAAACTCTCCGAGCCCTCAACCGATGAGACAATAACTAACCTTCCTTCGCACAGCACCAAATCGCTATTTGGCAATTGTAACGTGCTGCAAAACGAATTGATTCTATTTTAAATCACAAACCGCTAAACCGGGAAAATGAGCAAAACGCACTTTTCCAAGTGCAAGTTACACAATCCGATCGATGCGATGAATTGTGTCTGGAAAAAAAAGTGTGGTTTGTCTATTTTTACCAAACAAATCGGGTATATGTGCGTGTGCATTCAAGTCGGTTAACGACCTTAAGAATAAAACGCACAAACACGCAAATAAGCGTTAACAAATCAATGTGCATGCACTCCCAAAAAAAAAACATGCAGGTTTTCTCCGAAAAACACAGTACCTTTTATACACAGGCTTAAAAATACGTGAATTTCAATAACACGATGATTGACACATCCGTTATAGTTTATAGCATAAAACTCAAGCAAAGAACAATTTTAGCTTGAATGTTGGAAAATGCATGCTAATTTATGTTCAATAAATTTGTTATATGTGTTGTCAGTTGTCATACCAATGTTGTCTTTTAAAATAAGGACTGCTAATGATCATTATTATAAATTGAATAGCTTAATATTGTCAAAAAAAGTAAATCTTTACTTTAACTAATAAACTAAACCCTAAAAATATACGAAACAATAACAATTTAAAACATTATTCTGAACTTCAGTAATAAAAAAACCGACCAATAACACATAGCCCATTACAACCGGTTAACCACTTCGTCCGTGATGCAAGAATCAATAACCGAATTCGTGTGGCAAGTGTTGGTACACAATTCGTTTTTGCCACAGTTTCACCGCATGCCACCTAATGCTCCAAATATTGACGCACCTTCTTCTCTCAGCGGAATAATATAGTGCCACACACATCCGGATCACATTTCAGATGACGGAAAGGTAACGTGCATCAAATACCGTGATGACCTTCGTAGGGGATGTGGCACATTACCACACCGCCACATACCGTTGGAAAGAAAATGATCAAAATTCCTCAAGGGCTTTGATGTCTCTTTCTCATAATCCACATCGGGTTGAAAAACTTTTTCTTGCTAGCCATCGTGCGGCCGCGTAGAAAAAAAGGTGTTTGGAACAGCGGAATCACGAACAAAAGACACAACACACACCACCACGTGCGCTTTCCTTTATGATTTCGTCAAACACCGGACAGAGGATGACCAAAGACCCCACCCGGGAAGGAATGAAGAGGAAGGGGAGGCAAGATGATGGGGGGGGGGTCAAATATTACTCTTGACGAACATCACACGCATCTAAAAGCCATTATCAATCGTAAAGTGCTAACCACCAACAACAACAACAAAAAAACAACCCCAACAGGATATCTCAACGAAAACCGATAAGATCACTAGACACAAGGCACAACAACCAATGTGTTGGGGTGGGGTGGTGAAAAGGCATAATTTTGGCGGGTGCCCCATAACTCGTGGATAATCTTCTTTGACAGACTCATCAATGAAGGTGCATTATCGCGGAAGGTTGCGACATACCAGCTTCCTGTCCGGTAGTGTTGTACCTCCCTGCGGTCGTGTCGATTTTGTCCGAAGAATTCGTACCGGTGTTCGAGCTGAAGGAAGGTATGACGACTTTGTTCACACTGAATATATTAACGAAAGCTATTAAAAACGGTTTCCGTTGACACCTCCGCGGGCACTGGTATGTTAGAAATCATTCAGCAAATTGAAAACATGAAATTCAAACTACTTTAATGTACAACAACATGGTTCAACAATTTTTAAACGGCAAAAGGAAGCAATTTAATGACTCAGTGTCAAACTTGAATTAATTATATATTGAAGGGAATGATCTACATCAAATATATTATAAGCAGCTTATTTCATAAATACTCAGACAGCATGGTTGAAGAGTAAATTGAACAAGCCGATGAAAAATGATAAAAAAAAAACAAGAAACACAACCACAAACTGTTAAATTCAATTAAACAATGCGCTACTGTACTCGAAAACCAAAAAAAAACACATCGACATCGTCAACGCCATCAAATTGAGCCACCTCCAATCGATTTTGAACGGGTTTTGTGTTGCACTTTCAGTGCCAAATTTTCTTCACACCCCCGAAAGGGGCGCACGATCGAACGTTGTTTTACTCATTTGTTTTACTCCCTTTCGCTATGCATGGCATTTTATGCGCTTGGAAAAGCTGAATCTACAGTTCTTGCACTTACACGCACACACACCTCGGGTACACATTCCTGCAGGCCGCGTTTCGTCAAGGTAGAGCAGAAAAATGTACAACACACCCAACCGGAAGCAAACGAATCCCGGAACATTGGAACAAACCCCTCTCCTTTTGGCGATTTGTTTTGAAATTGGAAAAAACAGCCATGCTACCAAGAAAATAATTTGGTCATCTCACCATGGATGGAATTTATTTTTCGGTGTTAATGGGGCGCCAACATCATCACGGTTGGATGCACCGTCATCCGTCCCCTATGGGTGGCCCTTACACCTCCGAAGACAACATTCCAAGGGAAGGTGTTTACTCGAATGTCAGCACCCGCTAAGACGTGCTGAGATTGGGTACAACAGTATTAATGTTTACTAGTAACAACATAACAGAGAACATGACTTAAATATTAATTAAGTACTTTCTTTAATAAAGAAAAATAGATTCAACTGAATAAGAAACTAATATCAAATGAGCTTAATTATAAATATTGTCAAATACTATCCGACCTGTATAGAGCAAAGGTCTCATTCCTGACAAAATTTGTTTATGTATGCAATATTTAAGACGAGTAATACGAGTTTAGGCTGATAGTAAATACGAACATCCTGTCACAAATGGGCTCCTACACTGTGAAACGAAAAACAATAGCATCTTCTTCATCAAAAAGCATTAAAATATCAACCTTTAGCCATCCTTTCACAACAAACCACAACCTGATATGGGAACATGATACAAATTCCATGCACTGCTAACCTCAAATGATACATCACTCAACAACTTCCAACACACAGTATACGATACACGTCAAGATGACAGATGGTGCGACCCAAAAGACATGGGAACACACCCATTTCACATCGAAAATCACACCAATCACCACCTACTGACTACATGCGGAAATGGATCAATCCCACCGTACGACTCCGTTTCTTTTAATCTCATCTTCAGGGTTAACGTTGGGAACCGACCGAGCTGTGAAATGCAGCCGCAGCTTATGTTCCAGATTTTTGCCAACAGTTTCAGCTCTGTTTTTCCTATATGCATTATCTATTTTCTGACAGTTGCGTGGGATCGGACTACAACTAAAACACTCAAATGCATCCTAAATACCAAAACGATGGCCCGATGGTTGGGAGCGGCATTTATCGCGGCACCTGCAAAAGTGCAGAAAATGGGTTGAGAAAAATTCGTTCATCATCCATACCACACTTGGGTGAATGTACGTACGACCTCCGTACGTAGAGGGAGCAAGAGCCAGAGAGGGATGGCTCAATGTAATAAGCAGCTGGTAAAATGGTTTCGTGCTGTGTACGCCGATACCAGAAGCTGCATCAGCATTGATAAACACAATAGAACACAATGTGCAGCAACCCAGTACGGAGACCCATTTCTCAGCCCTGAAGATGATACGAGCCATATAACTGGATGTGGTGCATCTTGGATGACGATCGTTTTGCAATAATTATAACCTTACACACCACGGTAACTGCTGAAAGGTGAGAGCATGATACGCTAAATGCTTCCAAAATCCAGAACAATGCAAAACGGGTGCTTTTGCTGCACCAATTTCCCAGAGCCCTTCACCGAAAAAGCAGTGCATGAAAGCCTCGTCGACGTCACACACATTGACAGAGATAATGCATGGCTGAGAAGCAATCTGCCCGCCTCTTCTGTGCATGCCTGACCTGCTCACAGAACATTTACGACCAAAGGTGTGCTGCAGCAACAATACAGCATAAAATGTAGTTCATTGTTTCCAACCTGCAGACCAGCGGATTGATGGATTTAGAGCCGGCTATGGCACTTTAGCTTAAACTGAAACAATCGAACAGAAACGAACACTTCTTCCCAGCCGGCAGCAAAACACCACGCGACCGAGAACATCGCGCGCCTTTAGACGAATGGCTCTCGCTGGGTGAAATGGATCGTAAAGATCAAACCATTTTCAATTTACTGGCTGAAGAAACTGTTTAGCGTTTCGAAATGGCTCATTAAGCAAAGCGTAAGACGAGCGAGACACACACACGTTTCTCTTGCCATTGGATTCATTGCGAAGAGCCTAAGTCACACGCGTGCATCCACAATCCGAGATCAGCAAAAGAAAATAATACCGAGCCGCGAATCAAACACTCGTGCAACTATCAATTACAAGAGCTCCAAGTCTTTCTAACGGAAGAATGATTTTCTTTGCTATCGATAGAATACGAACGGACGAACGGTACAATTTTGCACTTTGCTCTTTTACGTCCCGGTTTACACTTCCCTTTTTTCCCCTAACCAAGCAATCCCATGTACGATTTATTTCACAATTGAATTTTTCCACCCAAAAACAATACGGAACAGCAAGAGCAACAGCGAATTGAAATGTGAGGCTTCTTCTCTCTAATGCACACCGCGACGATCATCTTCCCGAAACAAAACGGTAAATGTAATTCATCCACGCGTCCCGGGGCTGAAGATCAATACATCACCACCCAACCATTTCATTTTCGAACCGACGAAGACGGATTCCTTTTTCTTCCCAGTCTAAATAAATAAGAAAAAAACAAAGAACTGAATGTGTCTACAGATCTACGAGGAAATCGACAATCACGCTTGGAAAAATTACGTCGGGCAAAAATACAATTGAATTCGAAACAAAACCAAAAAAAAACAAGCACGAAAAGCTTTCCAAGCACGTCCCGCAGCTGAAGGAAAAGCCATCGTCATTCGGACACAACGTAAGATTTGTGTTTTATCTGTGTGCCACTCACTCTCCCAACTAAATCCTCCCTTACCCCTTACTTCGCATTCTTCTCTCTACGGGGTGCGCGAGCAAGTGGAGCATAACTGAAAGAGCGTCCCTTATGGATCTCGCTAATTTCTTTTCCCTCCAAAACTCGGCAGTGGCATGCCGGATTGCCACTCCGGGGGACTGCGAGATGATCCGACCGTAAGGGTGTGTGCTGTGTGCGGAATTGTATGGTGCGGTTACGTTTGCACTATTGTAGGCTGCGGACCAGCAGGTTAACAACAATAACCTTTCCTCTCTATTTCTGTTTTTCCTACGGCTTAGTGTTTTTCGCGGCCGGAAAAATGGCGGGAACTTCGAACATACAGTTATTGTTTCTCGGTCGTGATTGGGGTAGCATCATCACCACCGGTTGGGGGTTTTTTCTCTTGCAGTTTCCGCGATTGATTTTCGATTTATGATCGCTTACTACAATAACAACACTCCGACGGGTGGGAAAACCGAATGATGATGATGATGATGAGGCTCATCAGGTTGTTCCAGTAGAAAAGTTTGGATGTATTGGTATGAAGAAAATATATCTCATTACCTCTTAACATTTTTCCAATGCGATCATGTTTAAAATCTTTCTAACAGTCTAACCTTTCTCAGTGACAATAGTACGAAGACAACCATTAAAAAATACATTAAACAATTCACACCTATCTCAGCACTACACCAACGATTCACAATGCATGTCTCAGACGAATGTTTTCTTACTTGTGAAATGCACTTTGGCACTAAAATCCATTCCAAATGCACTATTTCTGCAACACTTGACTGCTACTAAACCACTTGGTTCACACTATCTGAATGTTGAAATCTTTGAGCACGTTTCAAGAGAATAGGAAGTACGACCTACACACCCAGGTGATGCGTTTTATTTTCACAGACGAATCCACTTGGCACGTGCTACCAAACAAAAAAAAGGACATGGTAAGCAATGAAGCCAACATGAAAACACACCAATTGTTATCACTGTTCCTATGTGAACTATTCAAAGCTTCAAAGCGGCCTTCAACGCTGGGGTAAGATGTTATTATGTGCCACGGGTCTATGAGTTTGTTTTAACAGTGCAAATAAGCCCTTAGTTATTTCCAGAAAGACGACCTGACCGTATTGCTACGGATAAGACTTGTTTGGACTGACTGTTCAGCTTCGGATAGATAAAGTCAAAGAAAATCAGAAATGACAGGTCTAGTCCACTTGAGGTTGTTATGCCGGTAATGAAAATGGTGATCATAAACTCTTGTAGAGTTAGCGAATTCAATATAATTTGCTCTGAATGCTTTTAGTATGCCAAAACTAACCTGAATCTAATCTAACTATTAGATAGCAGTTAATAACAATCAATATCTGGTAGACGTTCTAAATCTACTAAACACCAAATAACGAAGATACAGCTCAAAAAGTTAACTCTTGCCCATGTGGAACACCTACTTCTCGATGAACTTTTTTTTGCAAAAATTATTTTTGTCTATCGCTATTCGCATCGTAAATCTCCCCTTTGAACAATCACCAACAACAACGTTCCAAAATCTGGTAGTTCTAATGTTGATAGCTTAAGGACAGCGCTCTTTTTAACAGAAAATTATTCAAGATTAATGTAGTAAATAATGCCCCACACACGTTGATTGCCTACGTTGAAAAATAGGTCTAGAAATAGAGGCAAAGAACCTGGCCACTTTGCAATCGTCGAATCTTGTACCTCCATGCAATCATGGCGTATGTAAGCACAGACCAAGAAGCCGTTGCACCATTGGTAAGGCGATAGCTAGGATTAACAACATGAGTTAATCCACCGTTAAGCCACAAATAAAGCGCAATCAAATCGATCAACGAGCGAAGTAAATGTGCGGTACGCTTCTTTCCGAGCAAGTGGAGCCGCCGGGGGAGGGAATTTTGATTATGAAAACGTAAGTTATAGTGAAAAAAAAATATTAGAAGCGATTAATGAATGCACTTTTATGCATGAACATGCACCACACACACACACCACCGCAAACCGCGCATTCGCTTGTGCTCTTCTCCACGCATGTTGATTAATTGCAGAATGTGTACAGCATACCCAATCAAGATCACTTTTCCTTTCTGCAAGTTTTTATTTTCTTGCTTCAGGATCCCACCTGCCTTAGCTCGGAAGGTGGCGGGTTCGCATACACATGTATGCATGTAATGCATAAGCCTCGTGTGCGTTTAGATTGCCATCCAGCCTACACACAACGGTTGTTAGTGTCGATCGAATGATTGAACGGTTTCGTTGGCGCCATAGGATGGATGTACACGCCAAAGGCGTCGAATTTAATTGGCTATCTTAAACGAAGTACGATTAATCGTTCAAGTCAAGTATGACAAATCATTAGCTTGAGAGTCATATAGATAAATGTATCCGCCACTTCGATCCGTGTAGGAGAATTTAATTAAATGCATGGAAAATGAAACTACGATTGACTAAGGACAATATTCATTTCCCAGAAAAATTAAATTAAAAAAAAAACATTTAAACCTTAAACAATTTAAAACAATATTCGTAACATACACATTATGATGTAAATAACGTAACATAACCTTTCCTTCAATACTGGCGCACGACAAGAGTTTTAAAAGTTACCTCCATCCACATCATCAAATGCACCAACGTCATAACAAAAGTCCCAAAACACGCTATGATCTCCGCGTTCTACGGATTTGGCAACATCAAGAGCCTGCGCAGAACGATCCATTTGCAACACATCATGCAGACATTCGATTACTGACGAGAGACACGAATGTGCATTCAATTGAAAGAGTAAAGGCTGCACTTGCATCGGTCTACTGCAAAGCTTTCCGTCGAGTGGTCGGCCATATGACGAGGCTAATCGAGTTTTCGATCGGGAAAAAGCTATTACAGACCCAAAAAAAAAAGTTTTTCCAGGAATGTAATCTGGACAGGAAATGTTCATTCGATGGCTCTTTGCATCTCCTCTTTGGCAATTAACTTCATTTTTGGTTTGCTCATGATACGTTTTGGTAGGCATTCTAGTGCAGTTTCATTTAGTTTCACAGCAGTAATGTATGATAATCGTGCCGTACAGTTGATAAGTTCGTTCAAATGTAAACAATTTTACTCTGCCGTTGCACAGAAAACCATACAGAAACAATATTCAAAGGGAAATCATTATGCTTCATCCTACTTCCGCTTGGCTTTCTACGCATCGTGACTCGTGAAGGAAGTAAAACAACGTACACACATAGAATATGTCACGATCGGAAAAAAGGCATACCCCTCTAACGTTATAATAAAAAAGGTTCACCGTACGCGTGGAGCAAATGCATAGCGAGCGCAACAAAGGTTAGGCTTTTTAACGAGCGGACGAACAGCGTTCATAACCGGTGCGAGCAGCAGTAGCATATAATGAAGCATAGAATATTCACGGTGCATGAAAAAAAACGGTACACGTAAGCCTTTCCCCAAAACGATTGTCGCATCATGGCACACCCTTGCTGTCAACCTCTATTTAAATTTGAAGTTAGATCACCGATGAGGGAAAAGTTGACATTGACTGCATTTTAAAGCTACACAGTTATGCTGTTTGCCTTTTTTAATTCATATTGGTTAGTAACGATAATGAATCAGTTTCATAAAATTATTTATGTTTAAACAAAATTTATATTCTTGAAAAGTTATGATACTAATAATATTCTATTATCTCATTTTGTCGTTCATATGTCAAATTGCGACGAATTGGTTTACTTTTTTCAAAGTTTTCTTTTCAATATGGTAGTACAATTTGAGAAATAATTCTGGAATAATGTATTCGTTCGGCTAATGAGATTTTAGAAAATCAAAGTATCTATTGATGATCAATTTTGTGAAATTATTATGCGATGGGTTTTGTTTTATCACACGTTCTGTCAAGACCAATTTGAAAGACGAACGACAATAAAAAATCTCCTAAAGGGTCTAGAATTTGCTGAAAAGTATAAAATAAATTTAATAAAATATATAACCATCATAAGCAAAACCGATCCAGATCGTATTCTCAGCGTCCAGTTTCATGCCGCCATATACCATATGCTTTCGCAATGTCCGCTCGCAGCATAAAAAGTCAAAGGCACACGGATCCTTACGTTTCTAAAGCCAGATGTTGATTCTTACCTAAAAAGAGAAAGAAACAAAAGGAAATTTTATCAATCTCAATCAATTAAAAATATCTTGGATACTACAAGCAATCAATCAAGCAATGACAATGTTGAAATGTATAGCATTTAATCTGAGTTAATTACCAATCAATCATGAATGACCAATTTAAATAAAATGAAAAATAATTACTTCAAAACCTAGTTTATAGCTTTCCAAACACGCGAAAAAAAGCATGTCGTATTTATATTTTTTAATTTTAATAGCGACATAATCAAGGTTTTATCATACCATTATCTGGATAACGTTTAAACAGTACAGCACTTCATACCAAGTCAATTAACAAAATGTGTTTGATGATACCCACTGCCGATCCATACCGCATAAACATGGGATAAACCGCAACTGCAGGTGCTTAAGCTGCATCGTAAACAAGGATAACTACTTGCCCTTGCTTGACTGACTCCCGCCAAAAAGGCTGGCCCATTCGGGTTCGGCTGGCAAAACCCAGAACGTTATGGTTTGCAAATGAAAGCGTAAATTATTATTAACATTATTACCGTTTTGGAGATGCGCTCGTTCGCCGCACACTTCACTCTTCGTTGAAGTGCCAATGGGGCTGTCGTTAATGGCTTCCTCCAAACGGTAGCACTTTTACTCAACGAAGGAGAAAACTGTGTATCTGCATGCGCATATTAATGGCTTTAAGTTGGTGCATCTTATTCCAACATCAATTCAGTCCCTCGAAAGGTATCGGTACGATGAACATTTCATAAGACTTTGAGCTACATTAAGAGTCACTCTTTGCTTTGCTAATGAATCATAAATGCCCGTTTGCTACATTTCCCTTCTTGGTGTGGTTTATTTTCACCGAAACATAAAAGAAATTGAACATACTACCACCTATGAACCAATTAGCAGAAAATGACTTAAAATACTGCAAATGTTTCTTTTAAATAAACCTGAATGTTTGTTTAAGCAATCCGTTATATGCTGGTTCTTAACAAACAGAGTTGTTTCAGAAATAGGAAATATGGAACTTAAAAGCCTTTATCGTGATCTAACTGAATGGTTGGCTATAGCAAATCGTTTTATTCGATGTGAAATCCCACACTCAAAGCGACCTTCATCCTTAACACAAGCTCATTAAAATCGAATTACCAACAAACAAAAGCAATCCAGATTCCCCTACATCATGGATCGATTTTCCAACAGCTAAGCAAACCCGTGTTTGTTTGAGCCAAAGCTTTTCCGGAAGTGCGAAAATTTCTTTCCCCATTTCAAACCGCAACCGGAATGTACAAACGTAGCGCACTCCCACAGTAATGTGGCTAGAGTTTAACCCAATTTAGTAGAGGTCACGTGAAAAAAGTTGCACAGTACGAAGGCGAAAAATCAATACCTCACCACCAAGTGCAGCAAAAGCTAACCCAACACACGGTGACGTTAAATGCAGGGGCTTCATTCGAACTGGGCCAGCAAAAATCGGTCAATTTCACTCACCTTGCGAAGCGTACCCTACGAAATAGTACCAACATAATCATCTCTCCCTCTGCCTGGCAGTTTTCGGTGCAAAATAAAACTAGGAACCGCAACGTTGCACTTGACCTTTCATCAAAAACTGCGGAGAGCAAGTTGCAGCTTTCACCAAAGCTTCAGCACACTACCATTTTGATTTCTTATGGTGCAATAAGGGGGATTCTACGTTCCCAAACGATGCTAGATCACGAGTAAATGATTGGTGTGAATGATATTTTACCGTACATATATGTCTCTACATATGTTTCTCTCTTTCTTTCCCTCCACCATGCGGGGGCCGACCTTTAGTCAGTGATTGAAAAACGTGACTAATCAGTGTTGTGTTTTAATTTGTATCCTCCTGTAACAGGATAGGGGGAAGCCTTCAAGAAGCCTTATTAAGTCCGGCGGTACTCAGCTGCATCTTTAATGGGTATGGCCTCATACTATTGAAAGCCGGAAAGGATACCGACAGAGAAATTACCATTGAAGTTAAAGGCTAAAAATATAGACTTGAAGATACATAAATAGCAATACGTCCATCATGACATGTTAAATTATGCATAAATATTTGGAACACACTCACACTCCAAATCTCCAGTATTTTGACCACCACCAAGCATTACTAGTTTCAATTCTGCAATGCTTGATGTGTGTTCATAGCAACAGAAGCAAATTATTAACAACCAATAAATAAGAACATCTTATTCACCGAACTATTATTTCGTTTTACTTCTCCCATACTGACGGGAAAGACATGCTTAAATATAAGCTACAACACATCACTTTGATGCATGGTCACTGGAAGCCTGCAGGCACTGAATAACTTACCAACTATCGCCACTTAGTACGACTTACTGCTGAAGAATAGATGACCTCAAATTTGCCTATTGACCTAATTTAAACATTTTTCTCATTGCTTTCCATTTTTACAACGAATACCACATACACAACACTAAAAACAAATATTGAGCGGAAATTGTTTTACACATTCGAAAATTGGCTGAGAAATATGTGTTGGCAGTGGCGCTCAGCGCTAACGCCACAAACCGGCATCGAAACCAAAGCGATCGCATCTGAATTTATGTTCTTCCTCTTTCGACATTTGTTGAACGAGAGCACAAACGTCGTCGCAAACCGACCTCGAGGAGAAGAAAGAAAAATCTACCACCGGATGCATACGCGTATAACGTTTCGATTCCGCTCATCATCCATCGATCGTGCCCTCGACATGCAACTCTATCTGCATATCCAACTAGAAGAAGCTGTAATTTCTCAATTTCTTTCCTTTCTGAACCATCACACATCTTCCCATCTTCCGAACGAATAGAAAATTGGTGGACGAAGGGAAGAAAAAAAGAGAGTGTCCGCTACCGCATCAACATGTATTTTCCTCATCCCGTAGAAAGGGTCAGTTCTTCTCTCGGTCACGATGTAATTTACGATCGGCCCACACGAACGTCTGCTAAACGGAGGAGTGAAGAAGTTCCTCCCCTGGCGTGCGGAATAGACGGTTGTTCTTTGATTTACGCGATTTATACGAAACCTTCGCCAAAAACCTCCTCACAAACACCATCCCTTTGCCGTTCACCCTCTGTCACACACCCAACCCACGGCACGAAACATACCGATTTTGCTCCCAATTCCAACCTTGTGCCCCATCATCACACGACCGACCTCGCTTTCGCTTTTTCGATTCCATCGCAGCTCGCTAGATTCGGCCAAATTTGGCATGTCGAATGTGCAAAATCCAACCCCAAAAAGCAACAACCGGCAGTAGCGATTTATTGCACTGCCCCAGTAACATATCCACCCCATTCCCGGTGACGAAGAAAACACACGGTTTGGGCCAGATAAACCACTTATCTTCAAAGGAAGCATCGTTCGTCGTGTGCGTGTTTTGTCACTTTCCGATTAACCGCACACAACACACTCGACACTTTCAAATCATAGGAAGGATTCAAAAACACACATCCAATACATCAACGGAGAAGCTGACCCAAAAAAAAAGCGACCGGAGCGTATGGCATAAACTGCAGAGGCTTTAAAAGGCGACAGAGTCTTTGCAGCATCTTTGCGGACTTTTATGGTGCCAGAGATGCTAGGCACAGGTATCGGATGGCATCGTTGCTACTCGGTTTGCATTGCTACAACAACCGACAAACCGCTTGATTAGTTTTACCTTTTACGGAAAAAAGGTGAAGTGAAAACGAGGGAATAAAAAAAAACGTCTCGTACGGCTCATTTGCATTACATCATGTGCGCTCTCCGCTATGTGAAAGATTAGAGGTCGCGAGGCTTGATGTCATTTCGGAGCACCAAAAGTAGGTTGAAGAGATTTTATGACTTAACATGTGATTAAGGAAACTACACTGACACAGAAAGTACTAACAGAAAGAAAGCACAAGACATAAACATTGGAATGCCTGTATCTTCATTACAGGATGCAATATCAATTTCAGAATAAGGACACCTGTTAATTTCGGCAATTCTTTCGCCATAGAAGATAAGATAAAATTGAAACATTTAGCTTCGTAAACCAATTACTGTTTCAACGAGTTTAAAGATGTAACTAATTGGGTGCGTCGTACCCTATTTGAACGAGTTCCCCCCAACGGTCAACGAAATGAAATGAAATTACAAACTTTTAAATTTCAAATTTCAAATCATGTCCAAACCGAAATAAAAGACCAGAACCCACACAAACGGCTCAACAAAGCAATTTTGGTTTTATCACGATCACCGCTAGAAAAAATCCCTCTTAAAAAAACACCATTGTACGGCAGCAGCAGCAACATTCGTTGATTCATTGGATAACTTCATTCGCATTTTACGACTTCTAGACGTGACTTGTCACCTAAATGCAACCTAAATTCGAAACCGAAAACCGAGCGTGAAAGAGCGAGAGAGAGAAAGATACACAGCCATATCCTTTCGTGTTTCTATGCGGACAACCACAATTAATTGTTGTCTTCTAGATTTCAGCTTATTGCGGAACACCACACCATCATCCCAACATACACAACAGGTTCCACAACTACCAAGGTTCCGTACATTTCGAGTCTGGCCAGTAGGCTAAATACGAAGGAAGGTTAGAAAGGCAGGGGGGCCAGTTCTTCTCAGCACACGGTGGCATAGCATATTTTATGCATAGCGTGTATTTTACACGTTGCAGTATCGTCGTTCATAACCCGCCCGTTCTCTGCGGTTCGGAGCCACTCGTTTTCCCATGCTTGTATAACAACCCGCAGTCACCCCAAATTGTCCAGCGTTAAATTTCCCTTTTCTACGGGGGGAGAACTGGCCTATCGCACACCTAGCCGGTTGTGGGTGATTTTTTTGTTTTAGAATTCTAGCATAAAAAGTGAAACGGTACCATCAAAGACTTCCCTTTCTATAGAGTTCACAGGAGCGTTACTCTGTATGCATACCGGTAACACGAAGTCTACCCCCCCGATGGGTAGACAGTTCTCTGCATGATCGCTACAAACGATAGGAGTGATTCATTCTTTTTTATTGTAAAATAAATGTAGAAATGATTTATGACATTTACACAATTCTACTTATGTTATCATCGTCAAGTATCTCAGAGCAAAATTAAATTCATACAAAAATTTTGAGGTTTTTAATACATTCACATTCTAATCCTGCTAACTCTCGAGTTTCACCATCAGAAACCATGTGAGAGGCGTGGATAAAAAGTCAAATAAATGGATTCTGGAATTTGATGGTGAGATTAGCGCAAAAAATTTAAGAAAATCAGATATATCACTGGAACGTGGAAACGCTAATGCATTAGAAGCAACTAGATGAAGTTGGCTTCACAACTCCGAGCTGTAAAAGCTATTCCATCAGGACAAATGAAAAACATCGTGTTATGCGTATCTTCGAGGTCCGTTTCAATAGTGTACCGCAGGGACTTCCTGTAAAATACTGCAAATTATCCAAAGTGTAATTCTTCCTCGATGCAGCACAACACGCACGATGTGGTCGAAACAAATCTGCATAATTTATGTTAATTGATGGCCGATCAATCATGTTTGATCTCCAAACGCCATATATCTGGGCTCCGACACAGCGACCATCCCACCCCAGGGTTTGGTAGCAAAACAAAACCATTTCGGATACGAGGAAGAGACAGGATAGAAAATTACTCTCCCGAATCTATTGCCCACCCGAGCGTATAACAATGGTCGATTAAAGTAGACGCGGGAAGCACACATCGTCTAGGGTTTGTGTTCCTTTCCGCCCAGCGACAGATACACACACAAAAAAAAACGCTAAAAACCCTAATAAAATGAAATCATATCACATAAAAGGGCTCTTGCTGGTTGATGCACAACCGATTGCATCACACAACCGCATCATAACAGTAACTGATTCAACCCGCAACACGTTTTTTAATAACTATTATCTACCATCAGTTGTTACATTTTTATCTACAACCATGTTACGATCTGTTTTATTTCCCAAAATTGACCTTTGTGTGTGTTGATGTTGGAGTTTAGATGAAAAATATTATAAAACCTACCCTCTTGGTGAGGCACGCGAGTATCAACATTGATTACTTTTCTCTTCGGACAATCAATGTGTAAGTAAATCGTAAGGGAGCTCAGGCACCAACAGCAACAAAAACTGTCCATTTTACAGTAATCGATTCAATAAATTGCCGTCCGAAGGTATCATTAAAATAAATTGTTCAACATTATGCGACAACTGGAGAAGCCTTCCATGTTTAGCCATACTGTACAGAATAGCTTTGCAACACAAAAAAACCCAACACAAGCAGCGGATTGCCACAGACGGTAGGCAAAAAACACACACACACACTAATGTCAGCCCAGATGCATGTCTGCGTACATAAATCTTCACCAGCAAACGATTAATCAAATTTCAATTAAACCCCCATGCTGCAACTAATCCAGTGGACGCGGCCAGTACGTACCCCCAACAGGAAAGCTCTCATGTTGCAGCAGAAGAGAAATTGGCCAAACTTATAGCGTTCGCAGTCGGATCGGATGGAAATAGGAACGGAACATGTTTCGGTACATGATTTCCTACATTTCTTACCGAAACCGCCATCAAGCAGGGCGCCATTCCGCACCTTTGCCGCTCTCCAGGGGTACACAGCATCGGTGATAATGTCGCCAGAGGTCAAGAGATTAGGAAATACTTCTCTCTTCCACGAACACGGGAGGGTTGCAAGCGAGTAGTGTTAATGGGAAAAGTTTTTCCGCTCTGCGTGGTGTTGGAAGCGAAAAGACGATGCTACCGCGGTACGCTCACTGCAAGATGAGGCGCGCCTGCGATCTCGTGGACGAGAAGTTCAGCGGGGCAACTCGCCTGCCGATGCCACTTACTTTCCTATGGGAAGGCAACGATATCCCCCACCCCCCACTCACCAACTGACTTATGCTGTGTCTATCTATCCGCGCGTTGTGCTTAGTGTTGCCGTAATCATTCCACTACCGGGGAGTAACGGCAGAAGCACCATCGACGGTAGTGGCAATGATGACAACAACAAACACCCCTACCGAAACAGTGCGAGTGGCTAGAGCTGTTTACAGCGCGCCGCGATCGTTAGTTTGGTGTTGTAATACTTTGCTTACACCTCTCTACTAATCCTTTCCCAAACCCGCCGCAGTACCAAATCTAACTTTCACAAGACGCACGTTCTATTGTTCCGCCACACACAACACGCAGGAAATCGATATGCCGCCGACTCGTCTCCGGTACGCGTCCCTCGCTCATCCCCCCGCGACTCTTCTTTGGGGAAGTTTTTCCGCCATCGGTCGATCGTATCCCCCCCCCCCCCCTTGCCGACGGGGGTTTTACGGGTGTTTTGAAGAGAGCTGGCGTTCCGAGACCGAAGCGGATGTGAGCGGAAAATCTGGCAAAGCGCGCGTTAATCGTAACCTGTGAACTCCGGGAGCCCGTAAAGGATGGATGACCGCATCGAATTCGTGACACGATCGAAACGCCGTGCGCATCCAAAAATGTTGTGGATGATGATCCACCATTATCAAGCTTATTGTGGTATTGAAACGAGCGGTGTCCCGATTACATGATGGCCAGTTCCGGATGCTTCGGTGGTTTTTTAACACTTCCTCTCTTTGTACAAACAAACCAACGCGAAGGCTCGTCTGGTCGAGGCAAAAGCATCGAACATTTCTATTTAGAATGAATGTATCAATCCGAAAGGAAACTTTATTAAAAACCAACACAAAAAAAGGTAATTCCCCACAAAAATACGTTAAAGGCGCATGAAACTACTGCATTCTTCTCGCTTTATTTTGTAATTTTTTTATTTTTTGGCTCACCTTTTTGGCTTATTTAAATACTTCAAACATGAGCTCATAATTCAAACTAGACCACTGACGGGAACTGACTAAAAAGTGGCCGATCGATAATATTTTATATATTTAATATTAGACAAAATCTTTAAAAAAGAAATGAAAATTAAATGCCCTTAATGCCTTACAATGGTCATAACAATGGTCCTATAAAGACCGTATTTTCTGGTTCACACCTTTACTAATGGCTTTCTAGTTCGAACTTGTTATTTGTGAATATTTGTTATTGTGGTGTTCTAGCGAAGTTTTTACAAATATTTTTAACATATTATATATTTTCTTAAGTAATTTTAGACATAAACAATTATCCAACCATTGATCGTCTATGTTTAGAATAACTACTTTCTCATTTCTGCAACCTTAATAACTTCACTCTCTGGAGTTTTTGGTTCTACAATTTCTCGTTTTTCTTTTAATTTATTAACCCTGTATGCAGCTAGATTATTAAACATGCCATAATTCTAAATAAGATTAAGTTAAATATGTCTTGTGAAGCACCTCTACCATTAATTCCACGAGTGTACCATAAAGTAAGTTGTTCTACAGTGGAGTTGTTGTTCTTGAATTCCTTCACGTAATTAATTTGAAATTATGAAGATGAAATGTTTTACTAACGTAGAAAATAAACCTCAAAGAACAATTACATTCCTGTAAACCAAGCTATACATACGAGTTAGATGTATTTTTACAAGCATAAAGCATCATTGCTTAAAGCATACTTCACTTAAATCACTACATAATATCATCCGCTCCTTCAATAGACTTCATTCATAAGCCAAACGAGGATTTCTATGCATGAGCGGGGGTGTTTAGAGCGGTAACAAAACCCTCCGCTTTGCTGTGGCGCCGCAACGAAACCGGTGACAAACAGTCGGCCGGTCGTTCGTCTTCGCGGTCGGTGGCCGGATAGTTTATCTCGCGTTATGCTGCATTCAACTGTCGGAAGTCGGCGATTCCTGCCATCTCAGACATTACCCGCGCGAAGCCTTGCAAATGAATCGTAACCGTATAGCGTTCCACGCGCACTCCTTGCACTAGCACGCTAACCACAGGCGCCGTTGAATAGTTAACCGCAAAACAAGCTCCACAAGGCAACAAGAAATCGCCAAAGTTTGTAGAGCTAACCAAGGACTTACGGGAGGGTGGAGGTTGAATGGAGCTAGTTGATGCGGGTGTGTTATTAAATGATCGAAAGTGTACTTTAACGTTTCCCACTGCTGTGCCACCTTACCGACACAGCTGCCACGGCGGGTCGTTGCAAAGCGGGTGGAGAACTGTCGATGCTGCACCAGAGGGAGATTAAATCTTGGCGGCTTCTGTTGACCTGGCCCGTCCTGTTCAGGAGAAAGCATCAAGTGGCTCTGCTTGCCTAGGACGGCAGACAGTCCCCGTGCACGTTTGCATAACAACCGATCTATTGTTATTCAAATATGTTAAATAGCGTGTCGATGTCAGAAAAATTTAATAGCCCTTCAAGTGTAAAACTGTTCAAGAGGCTTATCTAATAATGTAACATGCGTCTCCGTGTTATAAAAAGTTTTATATAGCATACAACAAATTAATAAAACTAATTCAAAATTCTACAACACTTCAAGGTGACAAAAAAGGAATGAAATGTACATCTGAATCTCGTCAGACGAATCGGACACGCGAAACTAATTAAAACATTTTTTTCTAGAATACATCAGTACATTCTTCTACCACGCGAAACATATCACATTACATCCAAAACTAGTTGTATATCATATTTCACTAGAATTATATCACAAAATCAACACAGAGATCAGACTCAGAAAGCTTTTGTGGTTTACGATCTTCAAAAACCCAGAGTGTTGTAGCTCAATTTTCTACATCACACAGACCAGCCCCGTCTGCGGTGCATCGAAATCGGCGCCAGTACATTTCGTCGTCCTAGTAAAAGAATTCAATAAAAAGATGCTAAAAAGAAAGATGGAAAGTGGCATGGTAAACTCACCATGGCGACATTTAGACACGTGGAATAATCAGATCAAATATTTCCTCCCTTCAATTCGAAACCATCGCAGCATTAGCAACATCATCGTGGGTGGGTATACGACACCCCCTCCCCCTTTCTAACCGCCTCCATTTCAAGGTGCATGCGGTTGTTAATCAGCAACACTAAACACTGTCAACCGTGGCCCGGACGGCTATTGCCGCGCAGTGTTGTCTCTCACACGGGCCCTTCGGAAATCACTTCTCACAACAAGCCGCTGGTTGAGATGCGTTCTACTAACGCATTGAGATTTTATGCGATGCATTTCTCGCCCTGCATAACGACACCGTACCAGTGCCAGTCGCACCAACCGTTGCATGAAACGCGTCGGCACATCTTGTCTTGGCGCGGTGACAATAATGGCGCCGCATCTCATTTAAATTCTTTACAGCCCGCCGGATAAACGCCACTGACAGTGATCATCGTTCCGGGTTGTACACGCTAGATTGGGGCGGTTCTCGGCTTTCTGATCGGTGAATAGTCACTGTTTGTGCTGTAAAAGGATTTATATAATCCTTTCATATTTTTCTTTAATTTTTGATAACATACCCCACGGAAAGCTCGTTGATAAACGAATAAAAGGAAGGCGTGTCTTACAAATCCATTAGTTCATTCTGGCGCAAAACTTTATCATGAATAACATATTTTCCTTCAATGCTTATCGAAAACAGTTCACTATTACCCGGTGGTAATAGTGTTCGCGGTGGTTTAAGCGCATCGCATTATCGGAACAATTCAAACGTTTGCCATACAGCTGAACTCAAAAGTTGTGAGAACAGCAGTTGGAACCGCTTCAATGGTTCCAGCGAGATGTTGCAACACGTTTATCGAGTAGCATAACAAGGAAGCCCATTGTGTACCCACGGAACCGACGGTATTGTGGCGGGTATAGGTCATGACAAGCTGATGAGTTGCAACATTCAGTAACTGGCAGAGAGCTCTCGTCACACCGGCGAGTGTACGTGACTTCCGGCATCCACAGTAGCGCAACGGACAGAAAAGGCATCCACAGACGGTGGAACACGGTTCTAGACATCGACCAGACAGACCGCAGACGGATAAGGAGCAACCGGAAGAAAACTTCACCGAAAATATCATCCAGCAAAAGAAGGTGAGATGTGGCTCAGACGATGTGATGGCAAAGTTTTCCGACTATTCTTAGGCGAGACGGTGGGTGAAAGGAAGACACAACAACGCACGACCGACACAAATGGCACATAAAACATCATCCTTTGCGCTAAAATGCTGCTCTCACTTCCCATGGAACCGGGGGGCAGACACGTCCGAGAGAGAGAAAAAAAACACACACCCACTGAGACGAGTCTTTCTTCTCGGGAGGAAAATCAGACACGAAAAGTAGACTATCGCCCGAAAGGAGGAATGAAATGAACGAGTTCCCAATTTGCTGATTATCTGATTTAAAAGTTTGTTTGGCATGTTCTTCCACTGACGCGGTTATTACGTGCGAGAAATAGATAAATGATGTTCAATTTCCACCTGATACACAGGGGAATAATCTACTCAACTACCGTACACTATAAGAAAGTTTCACACACTGGTGATTAAGATTAAGAAGTGATATCTTCTTAAATTGAATGTCAAATATTGTAGGTACCTTCTTGGTCTATTGAAAATGTCTATTTTGGGAAAGTTGTCATATTTCTTAACTGTTCAATTTAATTACTGCAATAGTTAGCAATATTTAACAGTAGAAATTGTGAAATATAAATCATCTCGAGCGCAACATCTCTCTAAATTATCCGGAAGATACAGGGTTGGCAATAGATAGAATCTGACGAATGCAACTGTGACGAGTCTGTTCGTGTGATTCAGTAAGTTGGATTCGCCATATCCTATCTAATGTAAAACCCTGTAATGTGTAAGTGGCTCTTACGCTAGCATAGTTTCAATCAATGCGGCCCGCGGACTGAAAAGTTTGGAGACCCCTGGTCTAACCGAATGCCATGGCACGACACTATCGGAGCCATGGGACCAATAAGAGCTCTATCATAAACTTCTAATATAAAATGCTCGCAGCATAACAACTCATAAATTAACTAACGAAATTTAGAATTCACGACGAAAGAAACGTAACATCTGTAGAACAAATTATGAACTACAAAAATTACAAAAAAAAACAATGCACATTGGTACATTTCATATGAAGTCATTTCCAATAAAGCATCCCATAATATGCATCATAAAATTCCAGTGCAACAGCTTTCGCCAATATCAAACGGCCACCGAAACGAAACTACCATGCAAATAACGTCGGAGCGTGCAACATTGCTTCTTTCTATAATCCTTTTTTTTCATCCAGCGTCATAACTCCCCAACGAGTACCACACGAGTTGAAAAGTTAGTTTCGTTTGTTTTATAGAATCGATTTAACACAACGTTGTTTCCGTCGTGTGTTTTCCATAATATAGAACCAGCAGCTACAGCGAACCCAATTTTAGACGCTTCGCAGACCCACAAAACACATGCGAGACGTCGTGGGCTCTCTTGCACGTGGTTTAGTAGGCGCACGTGGCATTCAGCGTTTTATTTGTTCGTTAAAAACGGCTACAGATTAGCCAACACACCTCTACACCTCTATTCCCATTCCCACCTCCCCGCTGGACGTTGATGCGGTTCGATAGATTTTTTATTGCCCATCAAAAAGCGCAGCATTTGCTTCGCGTGTCGGGGTGGGTTCTGCTGCTGCATAGACGCATCCGCGTGTTCATGACAGCATCTTGACACATTGCCAACCTTTGGGAGCGAAAAGCCACGGTTACGGCCGTTTCGAGGCTTAAGTCGATATGCTTTCGATGTCTTTTCTACATTCTTTTTTTTTCCTCCACTTTAAGAGTGCTTGAACAAGACCAAAATTCCGGAAGATGGTTTTATAACACTCTCTGACGTATCTCATCTCGGTCGGTCATTCAATTTTTTAATACTTCTCCTAGGGGATGCATTCTTTCATTATATGTATAAAAAAAACACGAGACCATAAATCCATTCTAGATCTCTTGACTCGAAGGTTCTTGATCTATGCTCCACTGTGTCCAATAAACCATCCCCCTGGACAAGACATAACCGTTGCACTGGGCGAGACTCGTGCCATTCACACTTCAAGACACTGCTGCCTCGACGAACCCGAACCGACCTGTACACGCGTCCAAATCGGGTCGACTTGGGTATGAGATAAGCCAAAAATAGAGAGCTATCTGAGTTCGTGCTGACACTCCAACGTATACATCGGGCACACCGGTGCTTGCCCGAGCGCTACCCAAGTCCGGTACGTCCGGGAGGAACCTCTTGCGTACAATTCTTCCTTTAACGCAATGATGCTCTCGTTAGCGCGCCCCCTCCTATAAACTCGCGCGCAATCACGCACGCGATCATTCGGACGCAATGCGGCCACTAAAACAACATCTGAACGATGCGGCTCGACGGACTACTACTGCCGCGCGGAAAATCGACTACTGGCGGGATCATCCACCAGGAAGTGAGACGTTTCTTGGGAGGTGTTCCGGCGGCATGCGGGGGCATGGTACGGCGGAAATCGTACTCCCATACGCGGACATATACGCGCATGATCTCTTACTTTCGCCTTCCAAGAACGAAACCGGTCTTCGGACCAGCGGTCATCTTTCGCGTGCCGTGTGTGTCTGCGCGCGTGCGCTCACGCAATGAATATTTGCCGCGCTTAGATGCTTGCGCTTGGGTACCCCTCTCCCCGGTATGTCCAGCCGATTTGACTCCCTATATTCCTAGCGATGGATATTTTGTGGCGCTTGTGCAAGCGTGTGGCTGTCACAGCTGCAGCATGTAGGAAGCGGAGTTGTTGGGGCAAGATTTTATCTCATCGAATATTTCTTTTATTGCACTTCTTCGTCTGCAACACAAATACACACACCATGGCGCTTCCGGGGAATCAGCAGCCCACAGCTGATTGAGTGCGCTCCACAAAACCATCCCAAACAAATGTATTTATTTTTTTCCTCCCTATTCTCCACCAACTAAAGCATAAATATGAGCTGCCTGCGGAAATGAGGTGCGAAGGAGGCGTGTTTCATTCACGTACAGATATGCATCGAGCGTTGTTCTTCCGAAACCAGCTTTACTACGCACACACGACACGCACGTTGAGGCGGGGAGACCGTAGATCTCGTATCCACCACACACGCCATTTCATTGATTAATCCGCGAGATCTTGAACGGACGTTACTGCCTCTCTGTACCACTTTCGAGGCAATGCTCACGCAAGCATTGCCGATGTGTGTAAAATGTGTTGCCGAATCGGATGTAGAACAGGTTGATTGGCTGGAGGCTGAGCCACACACATAAGCAATGGTGATTTTGTTTCCTTCCTACACGCGTTCCTTCACTATCGAACATGACTAAGCTTGTAAGCGAAAGCTTGGCCGGACGTGCGGTGATGATATTTGTGGAGGTTGCATGAAAGTGTACAACTTTTACAGCACACGGTATTTTATGGCAATTTTTACATTTATTTTAATTTCCGGGACAAAATTTATCCACAATTCTAGAGAATTTTCGTATTTAACTCTTTGCAAATGGATTTATCATTAAGCATAACCACTATACTGGGTTTTATTGTTGTTGTCGTTCTTCAATTACAATCAATATTGCAACACTCTTCTGCTTTATCGGCAAAATAACCTCAAGAGGTCTAGGCCTCCCACATTCCTGACTTTCTTTGATTTTATTTACCCGAGGGAGGATTGTCAGTCCTGCGTACGGGGGATTGGTCCGGATAGGATTTTGGACCGGTCCTATTGTGTGAAGTCCGTTACCAATACACCGCCGGGTCGCCCCATATATTCAATAATATTGCAATAATATACATTTCAATATCCCTTTCGTCTAACAGAAGTGGTAGCATTTGAAGAAAATTCTTTTAACTTTTTTTAACCTTAGTAAAAGTTTAAATTTAGAAGCCATAAAAAACACATTGATTTTTCCCACAATGCAATGCCAATGCTCCAGATGATTCATTACCATAACCCCAAATAAATCCATTTCTGGTCCGTCTATATTTCCACTCCGGCACCTCCATACGGCATTATTTGAAGATTCAAAATGAAAATCGTACAAACTCAGACATCAGCAGACACACACACAATCATTAAACTCTAAAACAAGACACGGAAAGTTCATGTACAGAATTTATAATGTCCTGCGCATTGCAGATAACAGGCCGCGCGACAAATTCATGGCTCGGCCGAATGAAGGGAACGACAAAACGGAAGCAAACGAAGGTACATTTTTGGAACCACCGAGACACGTTTAACAATGCCAGAGAGCAAAAAAAAAGCCCACAATGTGACTTTGTGATTTTTATATAATTATAACAGGATTTCGATCTGTTACAGCACACACTTACACAAAAAAGGAAAAAGCATAAACGATGCCAAATGTGATAATTAAATCGTTAACGCCTAATAATGTCTAGCGTTAAAAGCGAAAAACGTCAATATCTTAGATAGCGCGAGAAAATATCCTGCTGGCTGTAGATCCCGGTTCGGCAGAAGTAGTAATTTCCTCTGATGAAAAGATAATCGTGCTCATTCGTTAATAAAATGACCTCCCCCCTCCTCCCTCCCCTTTTTTTTCTTGTGTGCGCCCGAATTCGCCTCCGTTTTACGTCACCTTCACCACATAAAGGCTGGCTGAAATAGGCCATCGTCGGTGAACCTAAATATTTCCCATTTTCCCATCCATAATAACCCAATCTCAATTCCCATTCATTTCTCCTCTAACTGTGCGTCCTTTCCCAAATGGCCATCAAAGCTTAAAGTGTGCATTTTTTGTGGCAAATTGAAAAGAAAACACAACATGATTGAACTAACCATCTGCAGATACATAAATAAAAAAGCGTCATAATAATTTAGAAAAAATATATATACAGACATGGGAAATGCTACTAGCACACCTGAGGTTGAAAAGATGTAGGAAATTGCGATCGAGATTAGCTTAACGATTGCTAATGAAAGACTATCTAGAGCGGTGCCCTAATCGAGGATCGCTAAACAGTGTGTGCTACTTTGCTCGGTGCGTCTTGGGGCGTGATTTATAAGGGTCTAAGGTGAATGTTGCCTTATTCACCTCCTGGAACCACCACCCCCATTGGTAAGAGTATTTTCAGTGGATAAGATAAAACGGATAGGAATATTTAATAATCGAAAATTTCATGATACGAGTAAAATATCGCCCAATTGCACTATGGTGCGGCGTAAAGTTCACTACCGCATACCAAAGATCGCGCCTAACCCAAACGTGCAGAACCCGACCCGGGAGAGGAAGTTCGAAAAAGATCGTCGATTTAGCAAAAGGCGGAAAGAAAGGAAGAAGAAGTCAGCCCCTGGTAGACCCCGAAACAGCTAAATGGTCATTAAGCAATCAATTTTCGGAACGCAGCGGACCAACGGTATGCCCCCATAACGCTCTAACAATCACTTCCTGATTGATGGAGGAAAAGATCGTTACCAGAAATGATGGCTCCTTTTAGGCCAAACCCGCCCTCAAATCACCTCCACGGCCATCAACGGTTTGCCCCCTCTTACGAGAGAGCCCAAACAGTGACCACCACCATAGGCCACAAAACTGGCGCGCGCGTTTGCCAATCAACTACAGCACACCTAGGACAAAGTATCCAACAGTACCCCCGTCTCTCTCATGCAGCAATGCAAAAATGCACCACCACTACCCCCTACCCTCCCTCTCTCCGCGTGCTTCTAAATCGATCAATCGATTTACGGGGTACTTTGCGGCCGTTTAAGCACAAAAATTGTTCCTTGGGACGCATTTAGATTGGGCTAGCGGGCCGGACCACGTGTGCACCCCACACCACCCCTTGGATGAGGATGGTGGTGATGATGATGATGGGCATGGAATCGAATTGTTTCACCGACACAACAATGGTTCAAATTGCAAACGACCATCAACGCCGGAGTTGCAGTGGACACGGGTTTAGGGGGGAGGGGGGGTCTGTGAAGTGTTCGGAATCGAGATCAAAGGTGCTGACCTTTCGTCCAATTTTCGATTGTTTCGCTCCATCATCTCCATACTTTAGGGTCCCTTTCTAATGGGATGGTGGTGTTTTTTTCTGTGCAGAATTGTTAAGACAAACTGAACAGTACACTGCGTTGCATGCAAAACTCCATGAATGAGCGAACCAACGTGTGTAGAGGACTGGCTTCACTGGAGTGGCATCCTCCTACTCGCACTCAATGTCATAAAACTTTACTACCTTTTTTGCAGCAAATGGAACATGAAGGTAAAATGGTTTACAACTGCTTTCTTCACACCATATTTCACGACTTCCTAACGTGACGGAGAGTCAGGCAGGGTTTTTAACCGTTTTACCGGTAAAATATCACTGTACTGGTGTATAATTCACTGCTTGCTTGCTGAAATTACATTAGTCTTATAGCAATAAATAAATGGATCAATCATTTTTATGGAATGCCTCAATAAACTCTTGTAGTGATGATAATCTTAAAATGGATTGTCTAACTCCATCACTGAAATCAATTTCTGGAGGGTTTTGAAGTTCTGAAAGATTACATAAAATCCTGGATGTTCAGAATTGCTCAGTAATAGCACGAAATGATCCAGATTGGTGGGACTCCGGACTCAGAAGTAACATCAATTCTTCGCATAACTCCAGTTCTCAAAATAACGCTTGTTAGCCAGAAAAATGCATTCAATAATTTGGAAGTTCGTTCGTGGTTGCCTCAGAATTCAGAGCTTCAAGCTCCAGAATTACAACAGACATGGTATCCTCCCATAAGCTGCGGGGCCACGAGCGTTGAGACTGCGTCTCAAACCTCCTCAGTCACTCATTTACCTCAAAAAGTCATTCAAAACCCAAAGTCTTCGTTGCCTCTTGAGGATTCCCTCAATTTCAATTCAGTGACGACCTTACTGGATTTGACGTTGACAACACATAGTGTGTGATGAGTAAAATGTTTTTCATGCATTTTTATTTCTTGTTTCTACTGTATTTTTGTTTCAATTTTATGGAAAATATGGTCAACAAAATTGTGGTTTGTTGATTAAAAACTAAATCATCATTTTCTTAATTACAGGAGCTTAATCCATCAATAATATTGCAGTTGAAAAGTATAAATCCAATTATAAAACATGTTCACAACTTTTGTCACACATTGTTCCAAAAAGTACGTTGCGGAGACATAAAAACATCATACCGTACGCCAAAACATAGTGCTTGTACAATCATAATTACGCATAAAACACTTTCAGAATGTAGTTACATTCATAATAGTACGCAAAAAGTGAACTTGCATATAAAAAATAAACCATTATTCTTTCGCCATACCATCGGCAGATACAACAGGTTTTGTTTACATTTTGAGCTGCTGACTGGCCGAATCTGTCAAAAAAGTATCAAAAATTTTTGAGACTTCTGTAGATGAGCCAGATTTTCCTCAAAACTCAAGTCACTCAATGTTTAGAGTTTTGAGGGAATCCTCATCGTTCGTGGCCCCGCAGTTATAGATTCTACACACAGTGAAAGGCGTCAATAGTTCCAGGAACTAGATATTAATTTTATATGTTTATAAAACTTGATCCCTTTAAAAATTCCTGTTGTAAAACGCAAGGTCAATGATAGTGTAATTGCAAGTCGTTAGCAGAATTTCCACTAATAGAACATTCCGGACGCGTGTAGCGTCGTATTATGCAACGAATTGGAGCAACAGATAGCGCCCAAACCTCAGGATAATAACTATTCGTGACGCGCATGGCGCGCGATACCTGCGATACGAAACATAAACTGCTGCACCCAACAACACACAACCACTGGCAGGTGTTGTCTTCGTGTAGACTCTCGATCACACGTACGTGCTTAGCCGTGTTTAAACAATCTGTATCACCCCAACACATCGATATGGAGCGACGATCTTGGTGCCCCTCAAAAAGCAGCGCGCGCGTCGCACGCAGTGTGCGTTTTCCTTTGCAGTAATATGGCGGTGCGCGCAAAGCTATTTCCAGTGGTAACAGCACAGGGAACGAGAGATAGAGAGAAAAGTGGCCACCCATGATTGTTGATGAAATTGGCGGTACTGCGCTTACACTACTCCCCCCCTTTCGGGGAGTCACTCAAGCGAAATTGTAATTCTGGCCACCACACTACTGTCAGCCCCGAACACAACACAGCTGGGCACTGTCGCGTTTTCGACACTTTGCGCGTCTCCGTCCCGGTAGTTTAGCGATCCGCGCACAAGCACACACAAACACGCACCCCACTTTTTCCACAACATATGCTCGGGCACCAACATTTACGCACATGAAATGCAATTTTATTAAATAAAGGAGAGAAAAAAAAAACATCCAAAAGAATCCACATGTGGCGGCCCTCCCCGTTGATGATTTTGGCCAGCGTAAGCGAACACTCATACAAATTCAAGAGGGGGGTGGGGTGTGGTGTGCATCCACACATACACAACATCGAGAAGCATTGGTATGATATCAGACCGCCACAAACCCATTCCCTTCCTGCACGCAATGCGGCGAACGTTCCGCTCGTTGTTTAACTAAGCCTATCTCGAAATCAAATTCGACACAGATCGATGCGCATCAGCGAACATTCACTGTCGTGAAACATTACCCCGCAACGGCGTGGGGGACCCGGACGATCGACGCTAGTGGCGGAAGGTGCAGCAAAAAGGCAGGTGTGAAGGGCAGTAGTAGCAGATCGGGAGGGTTGGAGGTTGGGCAGGGTTCACCTGGCCAGTGGCTGGCCAAGTGCAGAAGCTCAAACCCCAAACATCGAAATTCCGACGGGAGCACCCAATGTGGTTGAAAGAATTATTTTTTGTTTATTTTTTCTACCCTTGTTCTCCCTACATTCCATGGTCGGTCGGGTTCTCTCCCTTTAAATAAGTGAATGTGTTGTTTCATCGAGTATTACTATTTACAAATTAAATTTAGTAGTTTCCAGCATTTAGATTTTTTTAAAATAGATTTAGATAGATTTTTTTAGAGTGAGATTTAGTAGTTTTTAACATTTAGAACTGTAGAATAGTTTGATAAGGTTTCGAGGGTATTTTCATGATTTTAATGTTGTGCATCATAAATCAAATTTATTTTGAACAATCTGCGTTAGGAATAACATTTAATAATAAACGATATTGTTAGATATGTTTTTGTCAGAATGTAATTTTATATTTTTTATTTCGAGGTAATTGAGAACGCTTGGTCCGTGTTTCCGCGATATGTACCAAAAATGGAGTAACTCATATTCGCCGAGTCAAGTCCGATAAGTATGTAGTAAATAAACGATTTAAAATACATATCAACTCCAACTACCATACTACAATTCCAGCATTTTATGTCTTTATTCTTCTCGCTATTGCTCAAGATCTGTATATGTGTGCAGATTTCACCTGTGCTTTAAAGATGACAGACACAGGTACGCCATAGTCCAGCTGATACACACCCAGAAGCGGCGGCACATTGTTTATTTGAGCATTCACTCGTCGTAGCAGTCGTCGCTTCCTTGTACAGCACCAGAAGACACCCGAGCCGTAAGCACCCGCTGCAGTGGAGCGTGACCATACGCCAGAATCTTGAACCGCAACGATCAAGATCGTACCGGTCGGTGATGACGGGTGGTATAGAAGCATCTCCACCGATCCTTTGCTTCGCCAGTACTGCGCCATTCCCATATGTTTCGCAACCTCGAGGTTTTAATCGAAAGACCCAAGCGGTAACGGTGTAACCAGCCTAGAAATAATACATCATGACCCTAGCAGTGCACACCCAACATAGCCACTCGAAAGATGTCTTCTCCTTGTGCGCGAGATACAACCAGGTACACTACCACCGCAGGATGGAGGATGGACACCTCGCCTGCATCGATTACCACGACTTAATTACGAAATCATACACCCAAAACGGCATCTCTTTTCACGGAGATCTTTGCATGGGGAGGAGTACAGAGCGCGGGCGAACTTTGGCAACCGCCCTACCGCTAGCAGACATTCGAATTCCAGCGAACCTGGACGAAAACCTGCCAAACGGTAACTCCACTCCAGTTCCCGATCGCTCGTTTCGAAAATCCGTGGGCAGTGCAATTGGGTGTGCTATGGATGTTAAAGGGGTGTCTCTCTGCCACCGTCAAACGCTTCTAGCAATTTATCTTACGGCCTCGTAGCCCTTCGATCTCGGCGCAGATTGTCGGTGTTAGGTGTTTTCCTAACCACAACCCCGCGAACGTCCAATGCTATTGCACCATCAAAACAACAACAAGTGCACCCCCCGAGAGCAAGGATTCGTAAAGCTAATAAAAGCCCCCGGTGTCTCGGCAATACCGATGGCAACTCGAGACGACACGGGAGGTCATTTGCTACTTTCTAGTTTCCAGATTTAAGCGCTCATTGCATTCAAGCTAATCGTGCCACAACACCTCGGTGGGACAAGACTGATGGTACACGGGTTTCGTTACACGTTGTGTATCTGGGTGCAGTATTGAGGGCTTCACGACCTGAAAGTGGACTAGTCAACCCTTAGCCAAGGACATCGCAAAACGATCTCACTTTGTCAAGGGGGGCACGGGACGATTTGTTTGTCGACCAATACCGTGGGAACGCAAGCAAACGTTTCCGGGTCTTTATGGTTTAGAATTTATTCTAGGTTCCTGGTCCTGGTTGTTGGTTTATCTTTAACTTTCCTGTTTAAAATTTATGAATAAAAAATTCAATCCCCAAAAAAAATCTTGTTTTTATGGTTATTTCTAATTTTGCTTGCAACTATTGCCAAATAAACAACGTGACAAAGAAACACTGAGCACCAAAGTTTGCAGAGATTGTGACGCCAAGAAAACCAGGCTACGTCTACGGAACTTGGCAACCTTTAACCACAAGTTGGAATGTAACGCCCATTGACAATGCAGAAAGGATTCACCAACTCAACTTGAGCAAGAAATTCAATTGAACGCAATTTCTAGCCATTATAAAGAAACCGTGCCAAACCCTGTTGTGTGTGACCAAACTTTAAATTTGCTCCAATAATTTGCGACGGCTTCAAGTTGGCAAACGGTGCGTTGCCATTTACTTTGCTCAAAAAAACTGGACACAGCTAGTAACCGTGAGTTACGCGATATGAACGACGTGTTTGTATGGACAGTTTTATTAATATAAAAATCCATCCATCAAACCTCCCCAAAAAACCCGACAGGAAATCGTCGACTCTCGGTGGGCAATATTTTCCGCGTACGAACCTCTACACTCGAAGGCACCCTCTCTCTAGTTAGCGTTTGTTGAACCAGAACATCAATTCAATTATAAACGCACACGCACGGGCCCGGCGAACGGTGCCGCGAAATGGAACACTATCGATAGAACTTATTTTCGATTCAGCGATACGAAGGTTAAGCCTATTTCGGACTCCCCGTCGGAGCCACAACGCGCGTTGTCGGGGGCGAGGAAACATCTTTTTTTGTTGTCGCTGATCACAGCCAGTTCGGTTTTTTTTTTCGTAGGCTTCTTTTAATTAAAAGGCCTCTCGCAAAATAATGCTGCGCAATCATTTTTCGTTCATATCGCAAACTCATCCGGATCGTTGAAATTTTCCGCTTCCACTTCCTGGCCTGGCCTAAAACCGATGGTTAGTGTGGCCTCTGGCCTGTCAGTCACAATCTGATTTATTGCACTAACTAACAGCACACACACACACACACACACGAGCGGTATGGCATAAATTATCACCATTCCGATGTTTCACCCCACCCCCTAGAGTACGCAATGAAGGGTTTAATTTATGATAAATTTACAATGACCACTGGTCAAACAAAAAAGCCAACAACAACAACAAACCATAAATGGGCAAAAATTTCGAAAACGATTCGAAGCATACTGTCTAGGCAGGTGATATAGACCAATTATCTGTACGAATTGAATAATAACTAAAAAAAAGCTTTTCCTCACTGGGTTTTTTACCTTCAATCCCTTTGTAAGAAAAATCAGATCGAATTTGATTTATGGTCGTCCAATCGTGGGGCATTCATGATGCCTTAATAAATTGAACCCGAAACCTTTTTAGAGCCGGATGTTTATTGACCTTCAGAGCTCAGATCGTACAAGAATGTGCCTGTGCAGCTCCATTTACCATTCCCATCGTGGAAAGAGCTACTAATCAGCAATTAACTTATAAATGTGATTTCTATGTACGAAATAACGCTGGGAAAAATGCAGATGCCAGATAAGAAAATAATGATGCGGTGACTTGTAATTGAAGGTATTTAGGTGGGATTTTTAAAGATTAGCTAGCAATATATGACCAAAATAAAGTACACAAGTTAAATTTGCCGTTGTTCGGCTACGTTTTCGAGCAGTTCCTTTGAGTACTACAGCAGATGGAACTACCTCGGACCTGATCGATGGACATAAAAGAAACCACACAGTGGAAGCTAGGCATTAATGATTTCAACTATAGACATCATTACAAGCCATTGAATCCTCAGCGTATGAGGCTCCGATAACAGGCTTCAACTTCAAGAACTTGAAAAATGGAATGCCTCAAGAACTTCCAATAAGGTATGGTTATGACTGTACCGCTTCTCCGCCGAAACGGATTTAATGTGTATTAGAAATTAAAATATGCCACTTCCTTCGATTCAGAAATTAGATCCATGTTTAGGCACAGGTAAGTGGAACGACAGTCACCTGGTTTTTTTTTTCTTCTGTTCCGCAACGTGTCTTTAGTGGTGGGCGAAAAAAAAACTGCCCCCCGAAAATTACGAACAAACCAACGTACGAAAGCTTCCGAAAAAGGCGTGGTAAAATAAATCACCCGCAGATAATCGCAAACAACGGTACCCATACCCCTTATCAACCCTTCTCCACCGTACGAAAAAAGTGGGGGGGAGAAGGGGGGGAGGGTGTAAGAGGCGTGATTGCAAACCGCAGCTAAAAGGAAGATTTTAGCTTCTTTGACTATTTTCCTTTTACGCACGAAGCAAGGCAAAAACTCACAAGTTGGAAGACCAACCAAACCCAACAGAGAACAGTTTTTAAGTTAAGTTAAGAGTTTTAGTGGAACGGTGGGTGTTTTTTTTCTCTTTTAACAGCAAACGGCACCGAACGGTAGTGCGAAAAACAAAGATACGAAAAACAAAGATACGAATACTTCATTGCAGGTATGTGGGGCTCTTCAAAAATTACTTAATTGGTAGTTCATTACGCCCAACTGTGGTCTCGTTCATTCGCTCTCCTTCTCTCTACCCTTCTACCCCCTCGCTACGGTTACTAGTGGACCGTGAATCCGTGCATCGGGAAAATCGTCCACCCCGGGTGATTGTGGGCCCGCGCAGCCGGCGAGCGTTAATTTCGCGCTTTTCCAGCTCTCTTTTTCGTCTCACTTTACTACTTTGACATTGTTTTCTCGGATGCGGTGCTTCCTGTGCGCGCGATATCACAAGACCAACCCCCATCCATCAATCCTTTCCCACCCCGGCTAGCTTATGGGAAAAAAACCGGTGAAAAACAATACAATTAACGTACAAACAAACACGAGGCATAGCAGCACCCATACTGAACGATCGTGGAAAAATGATTCGGAGAGGGTGAAAATGACGCTTCGTAATCAATCGAACGACTCCAACGCGAAGACGCTTCAATACGTAACCTACAATACACGGTAGCACTCCTAAAACCTGATACACAAACTCAACGAATTGAAGGCGATCTTGAAAATCAAACACCAAACGTTGACCGAACCACTCAAAGCCACAAACGCCCAAAATAAGATAGTAAAGGATAAAAAAAACAAAATTTCTAAAAAACGGCGAATTACGTACGGAGCACACGCGTTGTCGATAAAGTAAAGTTGTCAAAGTGCAAAAAAAAAGGAAACGTTCCTCTGTTAAGAAATGTACAAAAACGGATAATTTATATCGAACAACAGTAGCAGGCGCCACACACATGATCAAAACAAAGAGCAAAACCAACAAAGAAGCAGGAGTAGCAAAACAAATAATTCGACAATTCGATATCGTGTCAAGGTTGGCGTGGCCACAGCAAGTATAATAACATAACACAAGCAACCCGAACATTATGCGCTCACACTTTGCTGAACATAGCTGTGTGCGGTTTGAGACGAAGCTATTTATCGCGGGTGCACGATCACTCAAAGCAACAAAAAAAAAACCGAAAAGAAATCGACCTACTGTGAGTTCGTGCGCTGAAAGATGCGATTACAATTAATTCGCGTCAGTTGTTATCATTAAATAATTTGTACATTGCATAAGCAGCACAAACCACCCACCCGCCCGGTTGTGGTCGGTGCGCTTTGCGATGCTTTTACGATAAAAGACCAAAGTGCTATTTTTCATGCTTGTTCGTGTGTATATGCGTGCGCGCTGGAAAATGCGCTGAACAGTAGTAACCGTTTTCCGAGTACCGGTGTGGGTATAACTTACCTTGCGCAGACGTAAAACTTCTATTTCGTTGGCTTCGATGGATTTTCGCGCACCGAGCGTACCGTTCGACTTTAACGTGATGGCTCGTTTGGCGGGGCTACTGTTGGCTGATTTAATGTCCTGCAAAGATATATTGGAAATGTTTATTGTTAATGAATATGAAATGGCTCAGGTATATATGATCTATATAATCAGTTTTAGAGATCGAAATCATAGTATTTTAACTACTTT
This sequence comes from Anopheles marshallii, assembly GCF_943734725.1. Lineage (NCBI taxonomy): Eukaryota > Metazoa > Arthropoda > Insecta > Diptera > Culicidae > Anopheles > Anopheles marshallii. Next base: position 55,089,766 of record NC_071327.1, read on the forward strand.
TAGTAACACTAGGAGATTGAAGGGGGGCGGGGGAGGGGGGGGGGGGGGTTAACGAACCAGCTGAGGTTCATCTAATGATGACGAATGAGACAGTAGAACTCCAAACCCCCAAATAGATCCAAACTCCAAAACTCCAACAGAACCCCAAATATATACTCTTAGTTTGATTAACATTGACTTGATAATGATTACCAACCTTTATCGTCTAACGTGTAGCATGGATATTTCGAGAATGATCATTCATTTTCAATTGATTCATTAAAAGACTTTCAAAAGATTAATGAACCTTTAAACATTCAACAATTCTTGGAGATTAATAATTTGCCAGAAGTCCTCAAGAAATTCTAAAAAATCATGAAACTCCAAACATTTATTCACTCGTTTTTTGTAACTATCGATAAAACTATCATAATTCGTATTTCCTTAATAATTCCTTAACAAGCTAAAAAATTGAAATGAACATCTTGAACCTTTAAAGATTCATGGTTCTTCTTAATACAGTTTCAGAAGCATCAATTTAATGTTTGAGATAAATTCAGATTCTTCTGACTCAAATCATCTAATTCACACAAGGGGAAGTATTTCTTTGCGTTTTCCTTAACCATTAACAAGACATTATCAAGAGGATGAACTTCATTTGATGGGAACTTTTGTATCCTGTACGGGCAAAGTCCAAGGGTTATTCTGTTTGTCCGATTGCCTAAATTATGGTTAAACCCGCTTGACCCGCTCAGTTAAATCAGCACAGGTTGAATGAGAAAAATCTCACTATGAATGAATATGATCTCAACAATCTAAAGCATACCCTATTTCACCAAAAGAAGATCTTAGATCGGCCGATCGTAATCCCATTCAAGCAGAGTGTGATCCCAACCCTGTTGTTTCTCACTGAACTAAGCTTCAAACGCGATTATCTCGAAACCATATTTTCATAGTTGGTGGGCAGTTTAACTCAAAAACGATTTAACGCCATGTATGCAATCTAAGTCTGATTACCGACAGTATACGATCAAAATATTATTTTAACCATTTATGCCCATTTCAAGATAGTCTAAAAATCGCACATATTATGAAGAAAATTTGGGGAAATTTACGGAAAAATATTGATTTTGTTCTATTTCCAACGGTACGACCTCCATTATATGCATCTTTCAGGAGGTCGCTGTCGAAGGGGCCTGGTGCAAGAGCAAAAGGAGTTTCCATTTGCCAAAGGCAAATGTAAGCAAAAACATGTGTAGCCGGAAAACGTATTAAGATTTTAAGTAATCTTTAAAAAAAATTCAATCTTTTTTATTTTTTTCTTATGTACGTCAATTCCCTTTAACCTTGAGAACATATTGTGACATTCGTGAAGTATGTAGGAACATGGAATTAATGATTGCATTTTAACCCTGCCACAATATTAAGACACCCAAAGATAGAATAACTAAAACAAAAACAAATCTTTCGAACAAAATTAAATACAAAACCATGTGTTTTAGTATTTAACTGCCTTTCAAATTGCCTGTATAATTTAAACTATTATATGTTTATAAAATTTCGCAAATATTAACACTTTCTTGAATACTCAAATCATTCAACTTCAACTTCAAACGAATGGTCCGCTTTCAACCTTCCCCAAATTCTTTTTAACGATGTAAAGAATGATTCCACACGTGCTCCGGAGCACACACTATGCTCGGCAGTAATGGCGTGTGCGATATGCACAAGCCATCTTTTTCACCTCGCGGGTCTCTCTCTGTGACCGCGCGTGCACTCGGAAAAAGCGACACAAAATTGCGTTTCTATTTTTACTGCCGGTGCAACGTTGTGCGCCCTTTTACACACACACACACTACCAAAAGCAACCCCATCTAGCCGGTGGGTCTTCAGCCGTTCTACTCCCTAAGTCCCGCAGTCAATGTCCACTGTTAAGGAAATGGAAAATTGATGATGGGCACGCATTTGATGAAAGTGACCGAAAATAATGCGACCTCTGCTACGAAAACGACAACAACGAAACGTAGAGCAAAACAAAAACCTATAAAACGCTTATACAACGAGATTGCTATTCTAGATCGAGTGCATGCTTCGCATTCCTGCAGATGAACCGCTCATATTACCAAACAAAAACAAATCAAGCTGGTGAAGCTGCTGCAAACTGCACATTCTTGTTGCATCCTGCTAATGTTGCTTCTGCCTTTCCACGGACGATGTAAAACGATATGCCGCTTCTCTAAGAAGGCATTTTGATCACACCGTTGGTCATTCTTGCAGTACTGCGCTGAGAGTACTACTTCCAAATATAAAATTCTCACAGAGTTCATAGCTCTTAAGGCTTTTTTTCAATATCCAGCTAACCTGTCCATGATTTCAAGTGACCCTGGGAGAGTTAATGCTTGAAACACCACAGAACAAATTGGTACCAAGCTTTAAAGAATAAAAAAAACTAATTAGAATAATCCTTCCCTGCTCATCGGCACACAGACACACAATTAAATCTCCCCACAGCTGCAACATGAACGTTAACCCACCCGGGTCGCATGTCTTCCCCAAGAACAGGGCTGCAAGGAAAGCGATAATAACATTACTAAAATCGCAACATAAAAGAAAAGAAACATCTAAGAAGGGCTGTTGATATCAGATCAAGACACCATAATTACCACCGATACGGGTGCGCTGTGCTTGGCCTTTTTTTCCCACCGCAATAAAGGTGCTAATTGGCAGAGGGAACCCCCCAGAACAACATCACAAAAACGCATTTAAACGTTAAATACCTTCTCTTCTCTGGCGCTAGAGAAAGATTGAAACCCGATAGGTATGCTAAACAAATTGATCTAGCTAATAAGAATGTGTGAGGTTTGTTCGTTTCTTTTGGGTTTAGATGCTGAATGTGCAGCCTCTTCATTGCAGACATGGGGAGATGCCAATTATGTACGTAGAGTGTTTCTGCGCTAATTGTTTGTAATTCATTCATTCGTCGATGGGAGTCTTCATGTCTTCATGTCCCGGTGTAAGGTGCTCAGAGAACCAAAAAAATTGATAGGAAAAATTCAACCTGGCTTTTGCCAAAATTGCATAACTTTCCTACAGGTTAAGGAAAAGGCCCAAGAAACAGTCTGATACTAATGATGATATGATAATAATGCTAATACAGTTGGGATACTAAACAGTGATCTCAATGTCTCTGAGATCGAGCCTACAAGTAAATCCAGAAATTATCATATCCTGATGAAGATCGACAAGACACGACAGACACAGGAATCGGCACTGAACTCAAAAGCGTTTGAACTTGGCTACAATCCAGAATAAACACTAAATTCTACTCCAGTTTCATCGGGAATCGGGATCCGAGTAGAATCCGTCAATCGTGCATCTATTCGGGAAGTCCCATCACTGCTCCTCTCAGTCAGAATCCTGGAATTCTGAACTGCCAAGAACTGCCTTACGAAATAAGTCAGAAGAACTGCCCAGTAATCGCTACTTTTGGACTTCGTTACAGAAATTCTTTGTTTACCGCATGCGTTCTGGAATTCTAGCGGAATCTTCCTTAGTAAAGCTTTTAGACCAACCAAGAATTAATTCACTGGGAAGAAGTTATGACTTTTTATTTGATAAAAGATATCCCACGCGTGGTGTAGACGAAGATTCACAAAAATAAACTGCCCGATATCACGGAGACGAGATCTTGTGTTCTTTTACCAGAACTACCACAATGTCCCCTCGGGCCGTAAGAAATATCCCAATTACTGAATCTTTTTCGACAGTAATATCTTCCCAAAAAAAATAGTCATCAGGTGGAGTCCACAATCAATCCGCAGAATGTAGAATTAACGATATCAAAATAAAAGTTGTGGAATCTCTCTCGTTAGATTGGTCTCTGAAGTCTTCCCTGTTCAGAATTCTCAGGTCATGCTCGGGACTCAGAAGAATTCTCCGATGTATTTAGAATACACTTTGATGATCACACTTCGATCAACCTCCTCTAGTAGTTCAATTGTAAAATCTTCAATCAATAGGGATATCAACTTTAGTAGTAATGTAGAAACAAGGGCAGATGAAGGCTCCTAAACAAAAACGGAATCAATGTAACTAATTGCTCCGAGATCCAAGAAAATTATGTGCGGTAATCGAACTTCAATACTAAGCAATTGAAAATGAATATTTTACTTAAGTAACTAGCTTAACGGAGCAATAGGAGACAAATGCCAACGCCGATAGGCTAAATTGTAAACTGTTTGACAACAATAAATTTAAATTCTAAACATCCAAATTGAACGTTCGGAGTGTGCACATCCCCGATTGTAATGGACATGCAACATTCCAGTGCCTCCGAGAACGTTTAGCTACAGAACATAATTAAACCACCGCTTCTCTACAGCAAAGGCCAACCCTCCGGAGAATGTATACGCCACATTCCTTTCATGCCTGGTCCGACCTACCTGTCCCTTGGCGTAGTTCCAGAGCGTTTTAACAATGCCACCGTTGCTGGTCTCGATTCCATTCAGCCCGCCCAGCGACGCCGCGTCCGGATCGGGATCACTTTCACCGCGTGACACCGTCCCTTCGCCCTCCTCCTCATACACGGGCGAGGCGGAGGATGGCGTGCCCATCATCATCATCATTTGGTGCGCGCCACCACCCCCATCCATGTCGTTGCGATCGCCAACACCACCGATCGGATCGTAATTTACATCAAAATCCAGCGACCGGGTAAAGTGCTGTTCTGCGCCCCCGTAAGGTCCGCGCACACCACCGCCACCCGGCGGACCGCCCGGCCCTTGGCTGAACGATAGCGACCGGGCGAACGAACTCTTGAAGTACTGACACGGACCACCTCCGCCACCGCCGCCACCGGTTGACGTGGTCAGATCGAAGCCGTTCGATTTCTTCGGTATTCGCACCTCGTTGCTTTGCAGATGGGTTTCGATTGTTTTCGACATGTTGAATGTGTTTTGCCAGGAAACCCTGGGGATGCACTCCTTCAGAAACACAACGAACGGGGAACCCGCACACACACACACGCACGCACGCACGTTCTTCTCACAAATCACCACCTCGTTTTCTTACTTTTTTTCTTGTTTTCGCTAGGGAAGCTCTTTTCCAGCAACAGGGAGCGAAACAAATATCGCTCAACGGACACTCTTTCATACGCACACCACACGGAACAACGCTTTGCGACGCATCTTGACAACGAAAAAGAAGACCACACTTTCGCACACAATTGTACACAATACACACGATTGCGATCGAAAAACACGCACGCACTGTGTCACAACGGTGGAAAAACTGAACCAGTTACTACTAGACGACTACTACGCAACGGCGTACAACACACACACACTCAATTCCTGGGAAAACAAAACGAATCTACCCTGTGAGAAAGGAAAATATTAACAAATGCTGAAACCACCTGAGGTAATCGAAGGAATCGCAGGAACCTTTGGACGTGTATCTATGGAAATCACAACTTTACTTCACTGTAGGCAGAGGACGCCATAGTGCTAAACACTACTTCGACGGGCAAGCGATAACCATTTTGTTCGTTTTTTTAGACGTTGCACATTTTTTGCACATCGTTTAGGAACTTTTTCATCAAGTTTACACATTACGTGTCTACCATTACACAAAATAAAACCAAGAACAATACGATTGTTTGTTCAACGGCATGACGGTTGGGTTTTTTTTTAGCAGGAAACGGTTTAAAAGCCGGTTCTTTTGTCGGTCAGTTGTCACCACTACTTTTACAACCCGGCAAAGATGGTAATGTTGAGAAGGACACTGCGCTGCTGTCGCACACTATTGTACAATATCACTTCAATGCTTTTTTTTTTCAAATGACGTACGTGGTATTCCCTACAAACACACACTCTATAACAGTTGCTATTGCATATCTCTTCCCAGGAAAGCCCAATAACAGTTTGATCATTATTGTCAGTAATTGGGAGTGTATTTAAACATATTAATAAATTTACGATAAAAATCCTGTTTTACTCTTGTGAACACATATAAAAAGGTTCAGATATGATTGATTTCGATTAACAAGATTTCGCAAACGTCTGCTGCTTCCAAATCGATCGGAATGGGAAACCCAACACACGGCACACTTGATTGGCAAGACGGCGTTTGGGGCTAGTCGATCGCGTGTGTCCTTCGGTCAGAAGCATGCACGCGCACCGAACCATGGCCGTTTTGGCTACCGAAAATGCAACATCATCGTCTCATCAGTATCATCATCATCATCACTAGTCATCTGCATTTTTGGATGAACCGAAAGGATATTGCACACGCGACAATCGTTCACACTAGGCGTTTGGAAATCACACACACTCGCACCGTTCAACATACACGAACGATAGTTTTTGTTACTTTTGCCCACAAAAAAAAAATCACCACTACGAAAATTTCCTCACAACTAGCAAACAACTCGCTTCCAGGAAAATGTTTTATTTGGCCGCACTTTCGCTTACCGGCTTCGCTGCAATCACGCACGTACGGTGCATTGGTGTGATTCCTCGCAAGTCAGATGTTGTTGTTTGAATGCTGTGTGCTGAGCAAATCGCGAACAGCGGGCCCCCTCTGTCTGAATTCTGGCTACTACCCAGGGAGCAATCCCGTTGTGCGAGAGCGCTTCCATCGCCGCTGTCGCGAGAGAGCGTTTGTGAAGAGAATGAACATCGGAAACCCGAACGGCCCCTTCCTCACACTTCGCTCTATTCGAACACTTCAATCCTACTCTTGGGCCTCGTTCCGTACAAAATATTATTGGTAAATATGACGTGTACAAACGTATAAATGTGTTTAAAAATAAAACAATATGAAATTATTGCGTTTTATGGATTTTTTTCATTCATTTTACTTGTGGATTGCTTCAAAATTTCAATTTTCCCCTTCACGCCGGTTCGTTCAAAGCCCATCTGTCATTTGGGACTGGGCTGTCAAAATGCATTCCCCGAACCAACCTGCCAAATAACCATATTCGAGAACGTGAAAAAAATCTTTCACCGTGCCCATTCTGCGTTTACAAGATTTTACCTACAGAAAATACGTGTTGCAAGACAATTTACCGCAAGAAAGAAGTAGTATTTGCCGAAGCTTAGTGCATCCGCTTAATTTCCACTAGTGGAGCGTGTTAATTCATCAGGTAATTGGCGTTTGGTGCAAACTTTTCATTCGCCTTGGCGGCGTCTATAGCACCGGTGTTCCGCCATATTAGAATTGTGAATTTCTACGATTTGCAATTTGTTGTGAGCTTAGAAGAAGAAAAAAAGCACTTCGGAACATTTTATCTGTAAATCGTATATAATTGAACATGTTTCTTTTTCTTAACGTCTAGCGTACTGTTTACTTCATTCTGCGAGGAGTGTGAAACGAGAAGGAAGAAAGTGAAAAAGGAAGCCTCCAAAAATGGTTATACGTGGTGTGCGGGGTGGTTACCACTCGCGGGGTGGAGGCTCACGGGGAGCTGGACGCAGCACGTACCATGGCGGAAGTGGATACCATGGTTCGAACCATCATAACAGCAGCAGCTATGACAACCGGAACGATAACCGAAACAGTCGGTATAGTAGCAGTGGTGGTAGCGGTGGCGGTGGCGGTGGATACGATTCCCGGAACTCGTCCCGGTACGAATCAGATTCAAGGTACTCTCGGCACGAGAGTCGCAACGATAACTACAAGCGTTCGAACTCTTCCAAGTACGAGGTAAGTGGCTGTCTGACACCGGACAGTTTGTTAAAAATAATAAACCGTGCCCCAACCGAAACGGTTGACATTGTGACAGCACAATAATGAATATTGTATCTTTTTCCCCGTCGTTCCATCGCCAGGATAATCGCGACCGTCGTTCACCGGATCGGAAGCGTCCTCGCAGCGATCACAACACTCAGGTAATTGTGGGCGCAAAGTATTGATAATAGCAAATCGACTTGGCTATAATGTTGCGAATGTAAGGACCGCGTTGTATAAGCGAAATGCGAACGCAAATCAATGCTCAATCTCAATCTGCCTCGAATTGTTAGCCTTCTGCAAACATAGTTTTCGGTACGTCTGGAAAGGTTAAACGCCATACTTATAGCGACAGTATTAGTGACATACACATAAAGCACTAGCTTTTTTCCAATTGCGGGAAAAAAGTACCTTTTCAATCGTAATTTTAGTTTACCATAGCCACTCAACCCCCTGCGTAATGTATTAGAAGGCTTGTTTAACCGATACCTTTTTTGTACACAAATGCCTATTTCCTGTCGTGATACATATTAATTGATGATACTTTTCTTTATTTCGCGTTTAACATCAAATCCGTAAAGTTATTTCCAATGAAGAAGAGACACGACGTTAAGCTGCTACAGCTGATGATCATTTGAACATAGCAAGCAAAAAACGGGGAATGGATTTGTCTGTAGTGGATCCTTCCTAGAGAACGAGGTTCTGATCAAGCTAAATAACCCGGGCATGCAACCGGAGCAAAAGGTACGACCCCTTTGACGGTCGCATATGCCTATTCGTGGACGATACCGTACCGTAATATCGTGTGTACCGTTTAGAGCGGAAATGAACATTCATCTAATGGCGGTAGGTTCCCGGGCTGACGAGTCGGTTTTGATAATGCTGCACGTTGCTATTGGGAAGCAGAATGAAAAGAGACCAAGTGGAAAAGATTGTTTTCGTTATTACAAACAGCGAAAGCTTCTTGGTGCAAAACGCGCATTCAAGAAAGCGAACGATATATCAAGATGTATGCAGTATCAAAGGTTGAATCCACACAGTGTGTGAGAGCGACAGAATAATGGCCGCTATTGCTGCAGGGGAGCATCGAGCATCTTTGGCAGGAAGGAACTGATCACAAACGCATCCTTTCCCGTCGTAATCGTTGTAATCGATATCGAAATTAATTTCAACGTAAAAAGCAAAGGAGCGTTGTATGTCGAGTGTTTCTCCTTGAGTTTATCTTGCATTCATCTATTTTCCCAGTTCAACATTATAAACAGGCGGCGTGTAGAGAACAGAAAGAACCGTGCTAAAGAATGCCGCAGTAAAGGCCAATGATCCCCGATCGCCCATCGATCGGTTGTTGCACGAGTTGCTCCACGGAGAAGAAAATCGCCCAACTCTGCAGTTGTTCTCGCCGTGCATATTTTTTCTTTGTACCCTATGTTCCGATCCGATGTAACGTGTCTTGTATCTACAGATTTTTCTTTCCGTGAAATTGTTCACTCACACACCAGCAAGTAGAGCATATCTTCATGATAGCAGGTGGTTAATGCACATTTATCGATGCAACAAGTACAGAAGGATATGGAAAATGGTGACACGAGAAAACTGGTAAACGATACAACACAGTTATTCATTAGTAGGACCTTCGCATGCTCCTTGATAGTCTAATGCAGCCGGTGATACAGGAAACTTGTTGTAGCTATGTGCAATGCTGTTCGCGATGGTGCTGCATGTGTTAAATAACAGGAGGAAATGAACGTTGAAGCGTAATGATGGCGAAGGTGCAAAAAATTCACTGTTTGAAAGGACAACCATAACATGAGACGTGGAAAAATATGTGGGAGATAGAGCAAAACAGTGAGTCATTGGTGATCGTAACATCGATAAGCAACACACGTAGTAGAACACATGGCCATAATAACAAAACTGACTAGCTCTCTTGAGGTACGTTTGGTGCAAGCTTTTTTTACGAATGTATTAAGCCAAATGGCATGAATGTCGGCAAAAAAGCTCACGCGTCGCAGCAAAACCAGATCACTTGCGAAGCTAGCCCCCATGGCTAGTTAATTCTCTATCGCTTATACCTCTCGAATAACCAACGAATTGGTGGGTTTTTTTCGTCCGTAACAGTATTGCATAAACAAACCCAACACCAAAATGGGGCCCATTTTAATCAAATCAAAGATCAACTTCCCTTAATCTGACATGAACTGATATTCTAATGCCAAATCTCTTCAACCAATTCACGAAATTATCCATCACATGAATGTACTGTTTGTGTGTGTCGTGGTTTAATGCACGCAACGGAATGCACAAACTGGGAACAAATCACTTCGTCGATGAACGGGATGCCATATGATGCAACGGTGCGCGGGGTATCCTGATGGTGTGTATAGCAGGGAGGAAGCTCGCGACGCGATTATGGTAGCAGCGGCAGCGGTGCTGTTGGTGGACGTGGTGGTGGTTCGTCTAGCCGGTACCACGAGGGAGGCAGTTCCAGCTCATCGTACGATAAGCGTGGCAGCAACGAGCACCACTCGTCGTCGTCCGGTGCCGCCGACAGTTCGAACCGTAGCAAGTTCGATCATCATCGCAGCAGCAGCAGTGCCAGCCGTAGCCATGGTGGTGGCGGTGGTAGCGGCGGGGGCGGTGGTGGCGGCGATTCCGGTAGTTCTTACAGGTCACGGGACAACAGCTCTACCAGCATGGGGCCGCCACGTTCGGTGGCGATGCGGAGCAACCACAGCAGCAGCAGCGGCGGTCGTTCGATGATGCGCCCACCGATGGGAGGCGGCCATCGGTCACACATTGGCGGTAGCTCACTCATGGGCGGTGGTGGAATGCATCGCCGGGGAAGTGGTATGATGCGGGGACGGATTTCGCACTACCGCTCCGATGGCCGGCGGGGCATGCTGACGTCACGCATCATGGGTGGGCATCACCGGCCGACGGATATGCGTCCAATACCGATGCACAACCGACGCTTCCCATCGATAAGAGGTCGTGGTGACATGCGAAGCCGTATTATGGGTGGCAGCGATGTGATGTCCAAACGGACGTTTGATATGAGGATATCGAAAAAGTACGTACTGCCTTACATATCGAGGGGCACCATAATTCTAGACCAGTGATGTCAAGTTCCTTTTGTTTGCTTATAAAATATGAACAATTTTATTGGCTAGCAAGTGGTAAAAACAGACGAATTTCTCGATATTCCTTCGATTTTGAGAAGTCCTTATGTTTGTCATTACTGGTCTAGATATAGGAGTGAGATTTGATCATTAATACACGTTATGAAGGTCCCACAGAGTTCTCTACAAGCGTGCGCTTCAGGCCGCAAAGGACGGATACGATGAGTCGGCGTCCGAAAATGATGACGACGACGAAGAGGACGATGGTGATGATGTCGAAGCGGCACCATCACGAACTAAAAAGGCCAAGAAAACTGACGTTGCAGTAGAAGATGAGGAAGAAGAGGTGGACATTAAGGAGGAAAAAGGTGAACTATGGGACGACGATGACGATGCTGGAGATACAAAGTCCAAATCGTCCGCACGTAATGAAGAGGAGGATCATGACGAAGATGATCCCAACAATACTGGTACGAATAATTGCATTGTATTTTTAACTGCATTGTGTTGTAAATGCTTAATGTTTTCCTTTCCCTATAGCAACAACGATCGGTGAAGACGGCGAGGAAAAAGATGGTGTAAAAATACCAACACCGGTAAAGAAAGCCACCAAGAAAGAAGACGGAAAGGATAGTGCGGAAGGAGACCGTAAGGCTTCCGACGAAGGATCGGCAAATAAGCGATCGACTAAGATCAACACGAAGTACCGGTCGTCCAACTTCATCAAACTCACGTGTGTACACTGCAAGATAAAGTGTGTAACGTTCAAGGTAAGCGGGCCGCGAAGGGATAGTGTTCCTGTAAAAATAGTCTATTTAACTTATTCATCTGTTGTTTTTTTTGCAGGAGTACCAAACGCATCTTTTTACACGTTCCCACAAACTTAAAATGCGCACGTTGGCTCTTAAGTGCCGGGAGCGTTTGCTGGAAATGCGTGCCGCGCAGCGAAATGCCCAAAAGGACGAGGATGAAAAATCAGACGACGGCACAGGAGGGGAGGAAACGAAGCGTCCTGGGTTCTGCATGCTGTGCCGCCTGAACTACCGGCAACAGCGCGCCAGTCACCAGCAGTCCGAAGGGCACAAGATGATGAAGAAATTCCTGATGCCGTACTGCAACATATGTAACCTCGGCTTCAAGAGCCCGATGGCGTTCGAAACGCACCGTGCATCTTTGGATCATTTGAAAATTAAGGCACGCGTCGAGCGGTACGCTTCGTCCACGAAGGGAGAAGAGTCGGGCGAAGAGCATCCGGTTGATACGGGCGATATAGACCTGGACAGCTTGACCATCGTCGATGAGGTTGGCAAGGTGGATGAAATTTGTGAACCGGGTGCAGGTGCGGAATCGACACCCACAAGAAAGCGTGGCTTCGGTGATGCCGGTGGTGGTGGTGCTCGGGCCGGAACGGAGGATGACGATGACGAGGAAGATGATGATTTTGATGAGGACGATGAAAATCAAATGATCATCGGTGCGGAGTACGTGAAGAACGTACAGGTGCAATTCTGTGAGCTGTGCAATATGTATTTGCCACGGCGTTCTGTAGAAAACCAGGAACGGATACTGCGCGATCACTGTAAGAAGCGACCTCATCTGAAGCTGTACATACGCTTCCGGAATGATAAGAAGCTACGCGAACAGGCGGAGCGTATCCACAAGAAGAAGCTGAAGGGTGATAAGGAGTCAGCCACAGGAACGAAGGGTAAGGCGTAACAAAAATGCTGGTTGATGCAGGGTGTTTCCGGTGCCTAGTGGTAATCGATGTACTTTTTTTCTAAATAATTTGAAACCAGTGATACAGACCGCCATGTCCGTTTCTGTGCTAAAAGCATCAGTCCAGTACAATTGTAACCATTAAATATTGTTGTTCCACATTTACTTGATATCGAAATATGGCGATTTCGACTATCCGAATCGTTTTTTTTTTTCGCGATTTCCTGTAAAGATATCTGAAGTGAAAGGTTTATGTCGATAAACCTTCACACGATTGGAACGGTCCAAAACCCCTTCCGGATCAATCCGCTGTAGCTAGGACTACGCTACCGGCTACGTGGTAAAATTAAGTCTAGTAAGCCAGAAATGGTAGACATGACCTAGAAGGTCGTTGTGCCAAGAAGAGAGAGAGAGAAAGAGCTTCAACGACACCAAAAATACGCCGAGTAATCGGTGCCATTCTACTCGAGACATAAAAATGGATATAATTTGTGTGTGTGTCATCTGTACGATATGATTTACAAAACTTACCAAACAAAATCTTAACAATCCAATCAAAACGTGAAAAAGAACTATCGGTTACCACTACGTTTCGTACACCCGGTGCTTTTAACTATCGTAATCTTAACGCATTGATTCATGAGTACCAATAATGTCATTTTATTTTCACAGGTGATGAAAAGAAATTGAACGATTCGACTGGAACCACCGAATCAAAACCGTCTACGGATAACACTAACACAGCCAGTACCAACCCGAATGAGTCTGGTTCGATAAAATCCGAAAGCGATATCAAACCGGAAAAGAATAGTTCCGCAGGAAGCGATGCTGCTGTCACCAACGCAACAAAAACAAATGCTTCCAACACCAGCAACACGACTACGGTAGCGCACGATGCGGCCAGTGTTGATTCAAGCGAAGCAAATCTATCGTTCGATGGAAGCAATAATTTAACCGCGCTCGGTGGTGCCGATGTTCCCGTTACGCTGACAGACGAACAGGTCGACAAACTGATGTGGCAGGTGGTGGACAATGATGACTTGGGCGATCTGTTGCGTGACGTGCAGGATGACGTCGAGGAGGAAGATGACGATAAAACGAACCTGGAGCGCTACGATAAGTTCCGGCATACGGAAAAGAACGGGCTGGAACAGCGATCTGATACGGCCGCTGATGGTGTCGAGGATGAGGAGGAAGGTGAGACCGGCAAATCACAGAGCGGTGCGGGTAAAAAAGGGACGGCTGCAAACGGTGGTGCGGATGTGGCGGCGAACGGTGAAGCCGGCAAAGAATCGAAATCGGTTGTAGGTTAGATGGATGAACGGTGTAAACTTGCAGCATAAGGAGCAACTATCTGCCACGAACGAGCCAAAGCGGTAGCGGATTTGCTCGGCAGACTTATTACGATAGGAGTGCACAGGGTGCGTGTTATGTTTAGTGTAACAGTATGAGTGTACCTTAGAGGGAAACATTTTGCAAAATTAACACACGACTAGAATGTTACGATTATGAGCAGTAATTGTTTGACGCAAGTTATTCAGTTTGCTATCGTTGCAGTTTGCTGCGTCGGCGGTGTAGTTGGGTGTGATCCACGTTTCCACGAAATCTTCCTTGAATATCAGTACCGTATTTAAAAACGGCTGTCCCTACAATATTATACTAAACTTTCCGCCTAAATACACCACAAGAAGCGTCACCGGTATACGGAGATTTACGTTCGCGTTCGTTTGTTTGAATTTAATTTACTCATTTAGCAGTACGCTGAAGGAAGCAATGAAAAACAAAAGGTGTGAAGGAGTGATTTTATTTAATTACTGAAACGTGACAAAAATATTCTTTGTGGTAATATTATGCGCAAAAACTTACATAAATAACAAAACTATAGAACTATCGCCCTTTTCTTATTTATAGTGAAAGAATTCGGATGAATGATTCATTAGTGAGTGAGGACAAGCCAAAGCGCTTGCTACTTACAAACAAATCGTACTGTATTTACATCTCAAAATCATCTCTCATATCGTTATACTCCATCAGATGCTTCTGGATGGCGGAACCGTCCACCCATGTGATGAAATCTTCCAGCGTACGGGGTACCAGAAAGGCCGGATCCTTCACAACCTCTACACCGACTCGCACGTGCCCGTGCTCGACCATTTTCGTCGCGTGCGTTACATTTTCCGACATTTTGTTTCTCACCAGCACGAGCGGAAGCCGGCGACGGCAGAACGATGATGCGCTGATGGTGCTTGCATTCTCCAGATCCCACTTGGTCGGTATCACACCCAATACGTAGAGCTTCTCCAGTAGCAACGCACTCAGCTCCGTCCGGAACGGGTGCTTTTGATCGATGTCAGCAATCTTTTTTGCTAGCTCACGAACGTTCCGAGCCACCTTGTTGTAAGCGGTGTAATCTTCACGTTTCTGCAGGTGGTACTTGCGCATCACCTTGGATTCGTGCAAGCTGTTCGTTTCCTTCCAGTTGAAGAAATCCACCTTCTTGAGCAGCTTTTTCTCATGGAATTTCAATTTTCGCACCATTGTTGGGGTAAGTTTGTTGTTACTTTAACAGTCGAAAACAGAGGCTTGATTACGTACAACTGAACTCACTTTAGAACACGCTTATTTGTGGATTGTTTTACGCATTGTTAATAGCAAAACAGTCCCAGCGGCACAGTGCGGTGTGGAATAAAAGAGACCAGAGAAGAGAGCGAAAAAATGTAAACAAATACATGAGGCAGCTTGGGGTTGACAGCTGTCAAACTTGTTTTCCCCTGCATGCTCAGCTCAACTGTGGTATTTGGCCACAGCTGAAAGTGTACTGTGGTATCACGGGTATTGATTGAAAAGAGAATGAAGTGGATTGCTAGATTGTAGGAATTGTACAAAAAAATTGCATTGTACTACAATGTGTAATGTGTTTGTTCTAGCATAAAGATTGAAACGAAACTGGCAAGCATTCTAATTCCTTCCTCTACAAGGTCTACTCCGCAGGTGAGTCTAGTCGTTATTATTCAATTTACGATAGATGAATGATAAACACTGTTGTCTCATTGGTGCATTTCTCCTAAAATTAAAACTTTAAAGCAATATCATTACCGTCTATCATCGGTCCCATTGCTTGTAGTTCAACACATCTCAACCTGTGCAAACAATGAACGTGTACCGAACCAGCATGTGCTATGTTCACTATAAAACCACGTGTAATAGCGTATCCGTCTTTTAGTACCATTGCCAGATCATGGCAGCGTTTGGCTTGATAGTGTTGCTAATAGTGAGCTCGTATGCCAATTTCAAATCAGCGTACGGCCTACAGTTAGGTCCATTCACCATACCATCACTCGCGAATGGCGGTGCATTAGGATTTTCAAGCAGCCTTCTGAGTGCTGCACTCGATCCCCAATCGAGACGAGTTTCATTTGTAGCTCAAGCTCCCCAGCTCGGTACCAACAGTGGATCTTCATCATCGAGCTTAATAGAAAGGTTTACCAATCCTTTCACCAGCTTCCTGTCCAGCCAAACAAACACACTCCCGTTCCAATCGCCATCGATATCACCATCGAATGTACAAATTCCGGGAGTACCGGATTTTGCCAACATTTTACGCTCGTTTAGCAACGTTATTCCCGACGGAGTTAGTCGCTTTCAAAATGCAGCAAACGCGTTCGGAAGTCTTGCCTCAAATGCTTCGCGATCTTTGTTCAATCCCTCGGCAATTCTCAGCCAATTTTCTACACTAATTCCAACAAACGAACAACGTGTTTCACTATTTCCTAACTTAGCAAATGCATTGAAAGTTAACCCTGTGCAAAGTAGCTTCAAGCTGACATCGGACGCGGAAGTGAATTTCTCGTCGGAAAATATTGAAACACTTACACAAGGTCTCAGTTCGCTTGCCAATAGCATACCTGGTGTTACATCTAAGTTGTCCAGCCTTCCAAACATTTTGGCTCGGGAAGATGCGACCTCTTCCGTTAATCATAACGATCCTCACTATTACCCAGGACGTCATGTAATGGTACATCTGTTTGAATGGACATTTGACGATATTGCGGTGGAGTGTGAGCAGCTTCTCGGACCTGCCGGATACGGTGGCGTGCAGGTGTCGCCAGTGAATGAGTACGCGATTGTACCGAACCGCCCCTGGTGGGAAAGGTATCAGCCCATCTCATACACGATCAACTCGCGATCAGGCAACGAACAACAGTTTGCTGCGATGGTGCGGCGTTGCCAACGTGCTGGAGTTCGTGTGTATGTGGACATAGTCGTCAACCACATGGCAGCTCCAGGTGACAGTGTTCCACTGTACGGTACTGCAGGATCGCCCAGTGATCCTGCCAATAGAGACTATCCGGCCGTACCGTACAATGGAACTCACTTTCATGCTGATTGTACCATCAACAACTATCAGAATGCTACGAATGTACGCTACTGTAAACTGAGCGGTTTGCCGGACTTGAACCAAGCGGAACCGTACGTGCAGGATCGTATCGTTGAGTTTATGAACCGACTGATCGCGCTGGGTGTGGCTGGCTTTAGGATGGACGGCAGCAAACACATGCAACCGGAAGATTTGCGCGCTATCTATAATCGATTGAACTTCCTCGACGTATCATATGATTTTCCAATGGATACCGCCCCTTTCATCTACCAGGAGGTGATCGATCTTGGAAGCGAAGCTGTAACTGCGTAAGTGTTTCTTGACTACACTTTATAACGTTCGTGTAATGACGTTTGCTCATCTTTTAGCTCCCAGTACACCGATCTTGGGGAAGTCACCGAGTTTAAGTATTCTCTCTTTATCGGGCTTGCCTTCCGTGGCAAGTTGGAAGCTTCCGTATTGCAAGCACTTACCAAAAACAATGCAACACAGTTCGGCCTAACACCATCAGCATCTGCACTGGTGTTTGTTGATAACCATGATAACCAGCGTGGACACGGAGCAGGTGGTGATTCGATTCTTACCTTCAAGGATGGTTCAAAGTACATCCAAGCCATCGCATTCACCCTGGCCACCGATTATGGTACTGTGCGATTGATGAGCTCCTACAACTTCACCGACACCGACCAAGGACCTCCTGCCGATGGGCGGATGAATATCTTGCCGCCCGGTTACCCAACCAGTGATGGTTCCTGCCGAAATGGATGGATCTGTGAGCACCGCTGGCCAGTAGTACGACGTTTGGTTAGCTTCCGGAGTCTGGTAGCACCGGCACCACTGACGGATGTTCAGTTTACAAGTGGAACATTTGCCTTCTGTCGTGGTAGTGTGGGTTTTGCGGTATTTAACTCCGGTATGCAAACGTACGACGGTGTATGGAAGTCGTGTCTACCTGCGGGCGAGTACTGTGATATAATTTCCGGCGAACGAATCGGTACAGACTGCACTGGTACTCGAGTTCTTGTGAATGAAGATGGTACGGTTAGCCTAACGCTTCCAGCCTTCTCCAGTATTGTGCTCGATCTAATTAGGCGCGTTTCTTGAGTGTAAAAAGATCAAATCAAACCGACAGCGGATTATGAAATCGAGTAATATGTTTTATTCTGCGACATTTGATACATACACCTATGTACCTTCTTCACTGCGCTAAACGACGGTTTGCGTTAGTAAACAGTCTTGCGCCAGCTACATCTCCATAATCTCCGAACGTAGTTGTTTGTTCAGCATCTTCATCGTTTACGGTGGTGTTTTCATCAGCTCTATCCTCTGAGGCTGAACCAGATCGACGTGTTGAACCATTCCATTGACCATTATCAAAACCATTTGCAGATGGACTTCTAGTAACAGGGTTATGTGTAGTTCCCTGATTACCGAAGGATCCGAATCCTTGTCCTGCTTGGCTACCAAATCTTCCATCAAAGCCTCCAAAGGTTCCCCTTGTGCCGGAACCGGTTTGTGCTCCTTGATTGCCAGAAGCTAACGGGCGTCCATCAGCTCCCAAACCTGTGTTAGTTCCTCCGAAAGTACCGCCTGCGCCTCCACCCAGTTGTGATCCTTGATTTCCGAATGCCAATGGCCTACCGTCACCTCCAAAACCTGCACCTTGAGTTCCTGCTCTAAGACCGGTTTGTGTTCCTTGGTTTCCAAAAGCACGAGATCTATCATCACCTCCAAATCCTGCAGTAGATCCTCCAAAGTTTCCACCTACTCCAGAACCTGCTTGCCCTCCTGCGCCTCTTTCAACCCCGAAACCAGATCCTCCAAAGTTACCTCCTACTCTTTGTCCTCCCTGGTTGCCAAAAACTCCGGCACCTCCAGCACCAGTACCAGATCCTCCAAAGGTTCCTCCTTGATTGCCCACAACTCCAGTATCTCCAAAACCAGAGCCGGATCCTCCAAAAGTTCCTCCAACTCCTTGTCCACCACGGTTTCCAGCTCCTACCCCTCCAAAACCAGTTCCAGTGCCTGCAAAAGCTCCACCTACTCCTTGATTACCAACAACTCCGCTATCTCCAAACCCAACACCAGACCCTCCAAAAGCTCCTCCTACTCCTTGATTACCACCGGCTCCACTATCTCCAAAACCAGCGCCAGATCCGCCAAACAATCCAGTTCCAGTAGCACCACCGGTTGCGGTACCACCTCCACCTAAGCCATTCGGCACGGATAAACTTCCCCCAGTTGGACGAAAGCCCATACCTGCCCCAGCGATGTACTGCATGTCATTGCGGCCCGCTTCATTATTGTAGGAAAACGATCCCCGAACGTTACCTGCCTGATCGGCAGTTTCTTCACGAGCTGCGTCCGGTGTTTGGTAGCCAAAGCGATACGATCTGTCAGGCGAAACAGTACCATCCCTAGCGATATTTGGAGTGCGTGCTCCGAAGGGTTGGTAACCACCATCCGCCACACCGGCGTACTGCAAATCATTTTGTCCGATTTCGTTACTGTAGGAGGGCACTTCATTCTCGGGACGTGTCACCACCTGTTCCACAGATCCGCCCAGTGGGGGAACAGTTGTTACCGTTCCATCCGCTTGAGATAATCGCGCTTCCAGATCGTTGACACCAACTGATTCTGGTGATCCTCGCACTATTTGATTGCGATCAGTAGTAGAAGCAGCAGGAGCAGTAGGCTGTGCAGCATCGCTCGCTTCTGTTGATGCTTTCGGTAACCCAACAACGGCAAGTGAACTTTGATCATTTGCACCCGCATCAACACCACTTCGGCTGGCCCAACTGTTTGGAACTCCATCACCGGTCCTGGTCTGTTCGTCCAAACCAGGCTGGAAGGTTGTTTGTGGCACTAATGGTAATCGCGCTCGCGAATGAACCGACTGTGGCCCATACTCATCCGGACTAGGAACACCCACGCGGGAGTCACCGATACTTGACCGCAGATCTACATCCGGTGCAGCATTGAAGGAAAAATTGTGCTTCACACCATCGTTCTGGAAGCCGTACGTTCCTTCGACATTTCCATTGCTGTGTCCAGTTTCTTCGCGGGAAAAGTGCGGTGTGTAGTAGGAAAAGCTGTAACTTCCGTCCGGATTGATGTGTGCTACCGGAACCCGATAAACGTAACCATTACCGTGCCACGGCCATCTGGCTGCACCGTAACCACCGTAATGCGGTGCTCCGTAGCGCCATGGTTGAACACCATAGGTTGCGGGTCGACTAGCGTGATAATGTCCACCTGCTCCAAACCCTGGTCCGGATGATCCGAAAGATCCTCCAAAAGCTGTAGATAACAAAGGTGTTAACATGCAGTTATTTAGTAAACGCACTTTACCTACCATTAGCATCAGTAACTGGTCTATTAGCATGATGAGGAGCAAACTGACCAAGACCAACATTAGAAGCTCCAAAGTTGCCCGAATTTCCTTGGTTGTTGTAACTAGCACCACCTTCAGAACCTTAAAAAGAGGATCATTCTTAGTAACAATCACTTTAACGTTATATTCAACCGATCGCACTACCTGTCGCTAAGTGAGCTCCAGAATTGATTCCACCCGACTGCTGAAAACCTGTTCCAGCACCTCCAAAACTATCACTGGCTGTGGACACTCCTCCTGCTACTCCTCCCAGAGCTCTACTACTATCACCACCCGTCCATTGGTTGGCTCCAATGCCCACTGCTCGATCCACTCCACCGGAAGCTCCTTAAAAAAGAGATCATTTGCAATGCCAAAAAGGATTCCACACTGAACGATCTGCTGTACTACCTCCACCTGATTGACCTTGGAAACCACCAGCTCCCGCACTCCACGATCCACCACTAGCGCCTCCTGAACCTTGATTGCCTACAGTGCCTGCGCCACGTCCACCAAAGTAACCCGCTCCTTGATAATTCGCGTTTGGTTGCAGATTCCAACCATATCCTTGCTCTGTTATCACACCCAACATCAACGAAAGCACCGCCCAGGTAAGCGTTGCATGTACGTAACCGTGCGCCATGGTGACGAGAACACTGAGCCCAGCACGCTTTGTTTGCACTGTACCGAAGACACTGTTTGCTACGATCATGCTGTTGAGTGTTTTTATAAGCGATTTGCAGTAACGCACTCGATCGATACGGATGTGCGTTAGAGCGTGTGTGTGTGTGTCCACACTAAAACATCTCCATGCTAATAATCCCAACCAGATGACTTAATACTTGAGGAACCGGTATGATTGAGTTTGCTTCGTCTGGTTGGTAATCGTGTCAAACCCCCAGTCGGGATTTGTGATATAGGGCAGATCATTCAACCACCCCCAAGTTGTGCGGGTGTGATCATCTGTATGAATGTGTGTGTGTACTGCTATATCATAGAATAAAACATCCCTTGCGGCATTCGTCATGCATCTTGGGTAATTAACAATTTCTAACATTCTTAAAAGCCGGTTCCGTCTCTTACACTTCGTCACGTCACGCTACTCCACAAACGAACCGCGCGACCGCTAGCTGCTAGTTCCCTTTCGACGGTCTATAATTCTTTGGCATTGCAACGTGCACTATTAGCACAGTAATTGGCCCCGCTGCCAATTGCCCCGGGAGTTGGGAGCTGCCTTGCGGGACGGTTCACCCGATTAATCTTTGTGGATCATCTTCGTTAATACCGAAACAAAATGAGGGAAGGTTATGGCGCGCAGTATATAATCTAATAATCCCTTCGATCGATAGATCGATCGGTAGTTTGTAGCAAAATGCAGCCTTTGGGGACGAAGATTGATCGATCGCATTGGGAAGAATTGTGTGTTTTTTTTTCTCTAATTTTACTTTCAAGAACTGCAACCGAACAGTTGATTATGACTCTTTGGCGTAATAATACAGGATCGTTAATGGATAAAACAATACGGGAGGTAGCCTTGCGGACGTTACCAGTCACCAAAACGGGTGGTTTATTGTTGTGTTGAAGTGGTTGTAATTTAATAATTAACGACAAATCCCCTGATTACTAATGTCTGATAATGGGGTTTGCTAAGTGCCGATAATTTATACCCATGTGAGTTCCTGGATGCGAAGGCTAAATGGAAATTTGATTTTATTATCAAAAAAGTGCAACAATCTTCCCAGATGAAAAGCGATAACAGATAAAACAACTGATGCACGTATCACACACAGTTATGATTCTGTACAAACACATGTTCTTTCAACGCCTTTCGTATCCTTATCTTCATCACCTACATCCGTTGGCAGCCATTGAAACCGAAGCGCCCCTAATGTCATACGAATTCATACATTTACTACCACGCCATTCAAATTCGCCCAGCCTAACAAAGCGACGTAGTGTACTCGTGTATTGATCGATTAGTTCGTTGTTGGTGTTTTTTTTTACCTTGCCTTCCTATATTTGCTTCGCATTCGCGAACTTGTACCATGTTGGCGCATCGATTGTATTCAAATGCAATGTGTGAAACAAGCGGACGTCTCGCTGCTGCCCGCTGCTATCGCTTGCCCACAGCAAGCTGGCGTGCTGTTAAACATGTAAACTGATGAATAGCTTTACATATGTACGGTTTTTGCAACTCTCTAATTGAAACACACGTTTTTTTTTTTGCCGAACCGGTCGGGTAATTGATGCTTGTTCAATCTGTCAGCCGGAACAGACAAATTGGCGATTGATGGTGGAAGGTGTTAAAAGATGATGACTGAAATATCAGATTTGTGTTGTTACAATGTTGCAATTGAATTTTCTCGTTTTCATATCACTCGTTGGATTATTCTGAACAGATGAGTCCTACATGTCGACTACTTTCTTGACATTTATTTCTACTAATCCAACACATTACACTCTCACTAAACACATCCAGGATCAAATATCTTTATTACAAAAATTATATATAAATAAGTAAAAGCTCATGCAAATAATTGCTGTTAGTTTAAAACGCATTCGCATCCGATCGATTGATCGACTTTATTTCTATAATACTCATGTGCAATAATTTATTTACATAACTAAAGCTCTTCGTTCTATGCGCAACCGCTCGAAATTACCGTCGATCGTACGGTTTTCTACCACCCGATTTAGCCTGCGCCTGTGTATCGCGCCGCAACGCGTCCCCGGGCGACGGTGCACGGCCACCGTACGGTAGCAGATCAATGTTCTGTATATGCGCCCGGACGGAGGCACCGGGCGCGAGTCCCACGTACCAATCGCCCACGTTCTTTATGATCGTGGAATCTTTCGCGAAATCACGCCAATCCTTCTTGCGGTCGTCTTCGAGCTTCTTCTGATCGTACGTTACCTCGGGAAAGCCGGAAAAATCGTTCGAATTGTAGGCGTTCGTGCCGGTTGCCGATTCACCGAAGGTTGGGTACGGTGCGGGACCGGATGGACCGCTCGAGATGGCCACATCGAACGGTCCGGATAGGGGTGGTTGGTCGTGATCGTGATCAGGGCCACTACTAGGACCACCAGGACTACCCGACTCATAGTCGTACTTTGGTGGAAGTAATCCTATTATGCTGTCATCTCCATAACCTCCAAGATCATGGTCCGAAGGATCGTCCGGAAGTGGGTACTTCTCGCGGGATGCTTCACTCGAGTCGCCGGATGCAGTTGGTCGATCCGTTGTCGGTGGACGCAAACTTGGGGAACTTGTCGTCGGACGCTTGTTGTCGAAGTCTTCCTCATCGAATCCTTGCCCCGTTGGTCGACTACTCTCCGGATAGCCCGGAATTCCGGGTTTAGGTCCATCCGGATAGTTACTGCCCGCACCAGACGGACCCGTAGGGGGATCATACGATCCACCTGGAGCTGTTGGACGGTTTGCGCCACCTCCGTCGTATCCACCAGCCGAAGGACGTGCCACGTGATCATAACCCGCCCCCGACGCACCGGGACGCTCGCTGGCCGGACCGGAGGGAGCGGTCTGGTATGAGGGATTGTTATTGTCCCCGATTTCGCTCTGTTCGACGTGATTGATGCCAAAGTTAGGCTGCGGTAATCGATGCGTCCCGGCGCCAACCGTGCTCTGTACCACCTTGTAGCCGATACCGGCCCCAGCGATGTACTGCACCGTTCGCTGCACACCCTTATCATCCAGATAGGAGTAGGAACCGCGTGTCACACCATCCGGGCCAGTCGTTTCCGCTCGTCGCTGATCAGGTCCCACCGAGAGCAATCTGAAAGGAGCACCAAGGTGTGATAAAAATAGTGATCTTACCACATTATCTTCATCCCGTTCAACTCACTTGTACTGGCCAGAACCGCTCGGGCCACTCTCGAACGCGACCTTTCCGCGCACCTGCTTGTGCGTCTTGTAGAGTGGACTTTCGTACGCGATCGTGTTCGGTGCATCCGGTACGGGGTTTGCTACCTCATAGCCAGTACCGGAACCAGCGGAATACCGCACGGAATGTTTCTCACCCACGTCATCGATGTACGTGTAGAGACCGTTCACACGCCCATTACTGTCCGATCCTTCCCGTCTCTGATAGTTTCGTGTTTTGAACTGGAAATCATAGCTTGGATCATCGTACGGGTCGGCCAGCGGGTCGTCCGGTGTACCGATCGGGCCACGCTGCACTTGTGACAGGCTCTGTTTGCGATGGATTTTTGGTCCTCGGGCACGAAAGCTATTTAATTAAACGTATAAAAATATTACCAAAGTTTAAAACCGAAAATAACCCTCATAAAAAAAGAACCAACAAGGGGGTTCGTCGCTTGATGTCTTTTGTTAGGGAAATGGGTTAGCTGATGTGTGATGGTTCTTTAATGAGCTAATATAAACCTGTAGGCAATATGTTTTTTTATAGTATTAGTTAAAGTAGAGCAGTAAGGTAAGGTACATTTTATCTATTTTGTAATAACATATTAATGATCAAGAAAAATAATTTAAGAAGCAGTACTAAAAACTGAAGGAAGATGTATGGAGCTTGTTAAGGTCTCGTTTGTGTGAGAAGACAGCGTTTAGCTTCATCCATCAAAATCTCATTATTAGGTAGACACTTCAGGGGGATCTAAATTTTATCCGAATGACACCATGACCACTCAGTCTGTTCTAGAACACGGAAAACGGAGTCATCCGCAAGATAGCCCAAAATTGGTTGATTCAAATGCATAGCTTTCGTTTGGCATCTTATTTGTCTATTTTTTTTTTCTTCGAGCAAATACACAAACATCATGCAATGAAACTTTATTAGAAAGCCAGTAAAACGTAAATATACTTTTCAAGCAAAGAAAAAAGGTTCGTCGCTTTCCCCTGCGTTGGAGTCTTTTGTGCATTGAAGTCTCTCCAAGCTGTAAATTTGAATTAAATTTTAAACAACCTCAACGCTCGATATTTACCCTCTAGAATCTAGAATTGGAAGAATTGACCTTAAAATTATCATACTTTAATTTTTTGAACCATTCTCAAAACGATTGAACAATTAAGCTAAACACTTGCTATGGAAACCGTTCCATTCTGTCGGATTTAAACGTCCCTTCAGGCAACAATGCAAAACTATCGGTTTCGGGCTGTTAAGAATGGACAAGACAAGCATAAACAACCAAATATAAAAAAAAAATACGCTCCCTTCAACACAATTGACCCCATCACTGTTATAAACCCATCCTACACGAAGGTCAACTCGCACAGGCCCGGATCATTCCCACCGCGGCGGGCAAGGCATTCTCAACTCCCTCGCCACACACAATCGACCTGACCTGTCCTCGAAATAATTACGCTTCTCTTAACGGTGTGATAAATGCTAAATTAGTATCTCACTTCGCCGTGGTGCGTCTCATAAAAATTCAAGTTCATCATTGAGACACCTTTCACTTGTTTTCCCTTTTTTTTTTTTTGGTTGGAGGGAGATGATTTTTTTTGTGGGCTTTGCAACTTACCCGCGCGGTCCAGCCGTGTAGATCGTTTCCTCGACGCGCCCCGTGTCCGGTTGGCGGCTTCCGTAGCGTCCCCGTACGATCGTCTTCGGGTTGCCGCTCGCCGTATGGTAGTGGGCGCCGGGTGTGTCGGAATTTTTCAGGCTTCACAGGACACGCAAGGAGCGAAAGACGGGGGAAAATAAAAGCAAATAGGACACAATTTCAGTAACGTTGCAGTGGGAACACATGGTGCGTTACAGTTTGGCTTCTGTACACTACCCGAACGCGAACGAGCCATCCGAATTGATGTGATTGAAATCCGTCTGATCGGAATGCACTGGCAGCAGATGGACAAGCACCACACTGACAAACACAACCACCTTCATTGTGGCTTTAGTTTTTTTTTTTGCTGTATCACACTTTAATATGCTCTAAACTATGTTTCGTTATTATCTAACGCTTGGTATTTTGTTTTTCCGCAAATTTAATTTCCATTCACTCTCTGCTTTATTTTACACTCCAACTGGACAGAACTATTAACAGCATGTTTCACGTGTAATGTAACATTTATTCGCACAGCTCATACATTTTAGCACTTAATCCTGTTGGGGTTTTTCCTTCTTATCCTTTTTGCTTATTACACCGAGTGTTTCCACCCACCGGGGGAGGGGTTGCAAAATCTGCTTTGCAACTGCACTGTGCCAAACCCAGCTCAGCCGGTCAACTGTTCGGTGCGGCGAAAAATCACACCTCTTTATATACACTTTGACCTCACCGCACAACGTACCAGCCACCCACCAAGCGGTAATGGTGCTTTTCCGCCCCAAAAACAAAGCAAAACAAAAAAACGATGGAAGAAATATTAAAAAAACCCCAAAGGTGCCTGGGCACCCGGGGTGGAACAATAACGAAACACCCTCTAGTGAGAGAGAAAGATGCCACCCACCCTGATGAGGATGGCGCCTGTGTGTATTTGTTTTGCGATCGGAGCCAGATCGGACCGAACGAGCCAACATGAACCACGTGCCTTGGCCGGTTGTTTCTAATTTCCCCCCGTCCTCCCGTTCCGTACACCCAGTTATGGTTTCGGATTCTTTGGGGCGAGATTTTAGATTAAGGAACAAAGTCAGTCGGTTATCCCTACTGCTACCACCATGCGGAGCCGTTAAAGTCTTTGGGCGCTAAACACGCATGCGCATGCGTGTTGATTAGATGGTTCTATGACGCGTTTTGTGTGCCAGTGCCAGATGCAAGGCGGTCACCATTCACCGTAACCCTACCGGGTCCCCCGGCGTTAACACAATGGCGGACCCGGTGGCGAATCTCTACATTCCCAGCCCAAATCTAAGCTCACCCTCTGGGGGACGGGTGTAGAGCTGCTGGTGGAGGTGGTTGCTCGATATCGATCTTTATTTTTCGCCTTCTTCGAGCATTTGATCAAACGCGGTAGGATAGACGAGGGAAGCCAACGGGAAGGGACGGTACGTGTGCAGGTCATGATTTTTGCATGAATGCGTCTTGCTTGACTGTCCGAATGAGTGGAGTTGTAACGAAGGTACGGCGGGTAGTGTTTGTGTGTATGAGTGTGTTTGTGGTTTCATTCATAAAATGCTTATCTTTATGCGCAGGTGCTCACTACAGCCATAGGGAGTCGTTAAGAGGAATGATGATTTTCTTGAAGGAAGACGCCTAATGTGCATTTGTCTACGAATGTTGACAATTAAACGTAAATCGTATATTCTTATTTCGTCTTGAATTCAATGTTTTTATTATGCTATTGATGAGCTGTTTTTATGTAACTTTATACAGAAGTTCGAGTAAATTTCTTTTATCTTCATATTTCACATAAAAAGCTAAAGTAGCTTTCTAATTTCATGAAACTAACTCATAATTATAAATATCCTTTATTAATTACCTTCGTATTCAGGTTTTCATTCTGATCTTCGATTGTCTAAACCAGTGCAATTGCTTATAACTTAATCAAAAATGTCTTCTACGACTACAAAACAACAATGTTTGAGCAAAATTTCTTGCTCTTTATTGGCATAAGAACTGTAAGAGAACTAGGCCTGAATGTCTGGTTTTCTATGACTGTTATTTAGCTGTAGCTGGATAGTCAGTCCTGCGTACGGGGGATTGGTCCAGATGGGATTTTGGACCGGTCCTGTCTGGTGAAAAACGGCCCCGCCGAAAAGTCTTACCCCTACAACATCGGCATACCCCCAATAAGTAATATTAGACTATGAGATATACTGAAGTTTCGCAGTTTTGAGATCGATTTGCGAAGCTGGAATCTCTGAAGGATTTTTGTGCAAGTTGCCCTGAAATGCCCTGATAGATCTGTATTAATTACCACCCAGCTGCATATTTTATAAATAGAAATAGAAACTTTTCGAATGCAATGCTGTCAGTGTGTCAGTCGTGAAAGCTATAAACAGACGCCAATCCAATTCTAGCTCGACATATTCCAGTTCAGCTTGCATAGAATTCAGAAATTACACAAACTCTGTCATATGACTTCTTATATAGTTTGTGCTGTAATTAATTACTTATGATAGTAAGTAATTCTTAATAGTAATATAGTTTTCATTCTATATTCAGCTTCACTTTGTGTCATTCCAAGAGAACCAGGCGAATAACTTCCTGGTAGAGCTTACTAGAAATATTTAACATATTGCTGAAAACTCATTGAACTTGAAGAAATGGTTTATATAGTAGTAGTATTGATATAGTTTAAATCTGTGATTGATTTACTTACTTTTCTATTATTATTTAAACCAAACTAAGTAAATAAATGAACATTTTCGTAACAGAAGATGTTTGATAATATAATTTCATTTATAAATTTAATCCAAATTATGAATTTCTTCTTAATTTTACCACGAAACCGGATATTCAATCCTTGCTACGGGGGTGTTTGTTTCGTATGGGATTTTTGCTCGGTCCAGTCGTATGAAGATCGGCGCCGCTACCAATGCGCCACCGTACCGCGCCATATAATATACCTATACAAAATAATATAATACAATACAATAATAATATCAAGTATTGATGTTTTTTATTACATTTTTTGACAATATACCTTCAAGAGGATCATAAAATTTCTGAATTCGTTAGTGTTGATATGATCAGTCCTTCAGACTAAGAATTTTTCAATTTTCAATTTTTTTTACAATAAAATTGACAATTATTTCAGAAATTTCTTAAACAGTACTAACACTTAGTAGATAGTTCAAAGTACATTCAAATTTAATTTAAGCTATAATAATAATACCTATCACCTGTCTGTCGTCAAATACATCAACAGTCACATGTGACACACTACCAAGCCACAGTCTGCTCGAACTCATGAAACATCGATGCACCTAGATGAAGAACCGTCAAACCGTTGACCACCGGCCACAATGTTTTTATGTGTTCGCCTTCCCGCTCCGAAGATACAAGTCAAGGGCAACCATCATAATGAAACGGCCCGCTCATGGGCGGGATTTTTGCGTCTTCAATTGTTTCCACGCGATCACGATCGCGATCTCCCCCGTTTACGACGCCATAGTGCGGACACACCGAACATTCTGCGGGAGAGAGAGACATACCTGCCAGCGAATAAGTTGGTGGACGATACAGAACTGAAACCATGACCCATACCATCCGACAGCACCCGGGGTGAGTTGGACGAGACTCGCGTGGCACGTGGCATTGAGGGCGTTTGTCGGATTGTCCGATTATTTTGGCAGGATTTCCTCCTTCTTGCGTTGGTGGACGGCCGTGTGGCGTCGGGTTCGGGATTGAAATGATTGATTGTGGCAGTGCTAGTAGTGGTGTAGTAGCAGTTGGGACAGGTAGTGTTTGCTAAATTTTCGTACATCCGAAATGTCTGCGCTCGCTCACAGCCCGCATTAGGACTGACCAGACAATGGTCTCCCGAAGACAGTCGGATTTTTGTGTGAGCGCGTGGAAGTGGTTGGGTTTTGGGTGTTGATTTTGAGTTTTCCACCAACCGGATGGTAAACCATCCGGTGCTCGTTTACAGCAGCAGTACGTTATTATTACCCTGCCCATGCCAGGTAGTTGCCACGGAGGCAAGAGGGGGCAAGAAGGCGTTACTTGTTATTAAAATCAGCTGATGATTTATGACTATGAAATGATCCCTCAGCTTGATATGCAACACTGCTAAACCGGACGTTCCAAGCGTGAGTGATGGAGATTAGCAGCTGTTTCACAGTTTTGAGACGACCGGGTGACGGCTTTCGAGTTGGATATTCATCGCATCTTCGTCGTACGCCACGATTAATATGATAAAGTTAACACTCAGCGGTGATAAGATCTTTTTGGAGAAAAAAAAATCGTCAATTACTAATATTTGTTTGAACTTTAACACTCGACGGTTGTTGTGTCCACGAAAATTACAATGTCGAGAAAGGTCAACTACTGATTTCTTTACAAGCAAATAATAGCATTTAACAATGTAATTAGTCTTGAAAAACTATAATATTCTTTTTTTTTTCAAATGATTTTTTTTAGCATTCAAAATCAAAAACCCGAGTGCGTTTAAACAATCTAAACACCTCATCACACACGTGCAATGCATTTCTTATTCAAACGTATTACTCTTTCGTTATCTTTTCACCCTCCTCTTCAATGTGAGTCATGTGAGTGAAATTGATTGGATCAAATGCACTTAAAACGGGCTCGAGATCGTGAGTACATTACTCAAGCTCCCGGGAGATGTTTATGTACGATTAAACGAAGCTGATTAATGCATTTATAATTTTGCAATATGTTTATTTATGATGGTCAAAATCACTTAAACTTTCACGCGTTATTGTTAATTAATGTTCTGATTTTAGGTTCCGCAGAATCGTGACTGCAATGGCTTAGTAATAAGCAATATACATGCAATGGGGGTTGCTTTACCGCCTTTGGTACGGTCAATTATTCTTTCGGTTAGAGGCCATATGATTTTTCCCTTGTTCCTGTTAAGAACGTCTAATGTTATGAATATTCCCCTGTTATGTTATGACATGTTATGAATATAATCTTTTATCCCAGTCAATCTGAATCAACAACCAGTAAAAGTGGTAATGTTGTTGCTAATGACATGACCAAATTATCAGAGCTAAATGATTCTCATATTTAATTCAAAAGTAAGATCGATCGAGGCGACCGGTGGTGTATTGGTAGAGGTACCGATCTTCACACGACAGGACCGGTCCAAAATCTCATCCCGACCAATCCTCCGTAGCAAGGACTGACTATTCGGCTACGTGGTAAAATTAAGTCTAGTAAGACAGAGATGGCAAGCATGACTTTAGAAGAGAAAGAGAGAGAGAGAGATATCGTCGTGCATCTTAAAGGGTATGACAGCTCTTCCATTACCATAGTACGTATCCGAACCCAAAGAGCATTTAGTCCGGAGTGCTTTCTTAGAGTTTGGGGTTTTGGGTGGAGAATTTTCAGGATACTGTGGTATGATAAGATGATCGCTATACAAATTGCTATTGATAACTCTTTGCCGGAGTTGAATGAAATTTTTGAAAGATATCGAAGGTATGATCACCAATAGACCTAATACCTAGTGGCCTCACACTGACTGTTGATCTCCGGCATTAAGTCTTCTTGATACTGTTTGATCTACATAAATTATGTCTAAATCATCAGGACTTACATTCGATCATGTCTTTGGACATGATCAAACTTTGTTTGATGTTGACATGATGCTTTGGATTATGTCTTTAAACATAATCAAGGCTTTGGATCATCTTACAGGGTTTTCAATTGAGCAAATATCAACCAAATGGTGCTTTTCAAGATGATGTGGAAAATTTGGAGATTAAAGATTAAAGACTGTTGTTGTTTATTGTTGTTAAAGAGACTTTGAACTGGGCAGCTTCATTCGCCTCTGCGATTAAAGACTCTTTCCTGTATTTTGGTTCTTGTTAAAAAGTAAATTAATTTTCAACATAGTTTGCTGAATCGATTCCTCCTCTACGTTAGAAAGCTTTCCATAAGATCGATTAAATTTTGTAAAAACATAACCATTCTAAAAAATGGAAGAAATTTCAGATATACCTCGACCCGTTTTGGTAAAACTTGGGCAGATTTCATGACAATGAACTTTTTTTCAAAATAAATGGGTATCGAAAATTCAATTTTCATCACCCTAACTGTTGAAACACCGGAAATGTAACGGCTCCCCGCTAAAATTCGAACGATATTTTGCACCGGAAGGATTTAATTGGATAATGCCCCCGCGAAAAATCGATCCCTATCGTGTACGATCTTGTGCGCGGTACAATGTCAACCATTTGCAACGCCGTTGCGAAACTTCATCGCTTACCATTCCCAGCGATTAGCGGTTTACGGGTTAACCATTTGCTCTTAGGATCTTTATTGGACGATGACAAATTGTTGACCATGTCGCGCGAGCCGAAAACCCGTGAGAACAATGGTAGCGGGTGAACCTCAAATGCAATTATTTGTGTCGGATGCGATCGTAATCGTGTTTCACGTACCGAGCACCGTTTGCGGTGTGTTCTCTGCAAAGATTGTTTACTTAGCCACCAGAACCCATTGTTCATCGACGGTGGCCATGAATTGTGGTCGTTCTTGAGGAAGCTTGCGTGCAGTAAAATGTGTTCCTTGCTTTCCTGTCCTGGCAGGGCTTATTAAACACAAAGGTGGCGTTGAAAAAATCTGTCACTTGAACTGTCAACGAGATTTTCAAATCTTGAAGGTTGCCAAAATGTGGTGAAACCCTAAAGAATTGGGTAAAGAATTGATCATATTGAAATACATTTAGAAACGAAAGATTCAGAATGTGCGCGTAAGTTTCAAATTATTGCAATTTAGATAATGAGCTGAAAAAGTAATGTCATACCGGACAGATGTTTCCATTGTTACATCGCTTCCCTATTCGTCGAAATTTGCATGAGCGCCTCGTAAACCATGTTTCCTTATGCGTTAAACTGTCCAGCTGATTCGTCATTGTCTTGACCTTTTAGTGGAGTTAACTGAGGCATAGCTAATTAGCATTTTAATGAGCACCACTGGTGCTCATGTACGCTGCATTTAAATACCTTAACTGTTTCCATTTTCCTCTCGAAACCATGTCAGTCACTGGTGCCAACAACACCGGAAAATCATCAACTGATGGGCATTTCAAGTGGAGATTTTTGTTGAAATAGATGTCTTACAAACTTCCTCACAACATGAGACGTTTTGTTTTGTTAATTCAGTTTTAATGTTTGAAGTTAAGTTTAATTTATTTTATCATCATCTGTTTTATTTATTTTTTCGTTTTAAAACAACATAAAATCACATTTCTTTTCCTTTCGCCAATTTCATTAACCGCTAGCTTAAAATTACTATTAAACCTAACACCGATGATAAGGAATGTAACATTTCTCAATTTAAAACCCACTTAATGATCATTCTCCGTCTGGCCGCTGCAATAGTCCGTAATCATGTCCGAAATGCAATCAAACACATCGAACGCGACCTCACACTGTTCGAAATTCTCTAAAATATTTACCAAGAAAGCAGACCGCTCGTTAATATGATTCGATGGTTCGAGAAAATCGAATTTCCCCACTTACCAGCTGCATCGTTTCGTTTGATCTGATACTTCTTCGACGTACCCTTGAGACATCGATCAACGCCCCGTAGTGTGGCCATAAAGTAACCATGCTCATTCACGCCATCCGTGTACAGGCTGACCAATCCGTCCAGGGTGGGCCAACCGTTTTTATCGATCGCATTGTTTTTCTTGTACACACACTGCATCAAACACTGCAAGGTGAGCGAAATATGTAACATTGTGCATTATTTAGCTTTTAAACCGTGTCCAATGCGTTTGTTCGTCAACGATTCTTACGCCCGCAATCCATTTGTCCTCGTGGGAAACAATTGTTGGGTGGGAAAAGTCCACTGTTCCCTCATCCGCATCTCGCTTCCGGCGATCGTGCCACTGTCCGTGCTCGGCAGTGAAAATCTTGAGCGCATCCTCGATCAGGTTTGATTTGATCTCCTCCTGGCACTGGTGGATGACCATGTCCACTTTCTTCGAGACGGTTGGTTTGGTGAGACATCGTTTCTAGCGGGATTGGATGAGAAGAAAAACAATGGGATAAACTTTTGTAGTTATGTAACAATGAATTTAATGTAAGCGTTAAAACGAAATCAATGTAATGGGCATATATAACATAGAAGAAATAAGGAAAATAACCAAATCGATCAATTTAGACACAAATCGGATATTGATGAACTAATTTTTAATTTCAAATTCAAACTTGTAAGCTGTTCATAAAGATCGACAATTTAATGACACATGTATGGTTTTATACGTAGATTTGCTCCCAATAAGTTACCTCAGCATATAGCATACTTGGTAAAACAGGATGTAACAGCACGGTTTGGTTTGAGTTCAAATCTCTACTAGACCGTTCTCTTTGGTTGACTCTTAAATCAAATCTCCTTTAAGGAAGTAGTACACTCTTTGAGGGTAGTAAAAAGCATATTTTTTTCGAAAATTATAGTTAATATAATAAAGTTCCTTTATATATCTCTCTCTTTTTTCCTCTCTTTCTCTCTCTTTCTTTTGCTCTCTCACCCTCTTTCTATCTCTTGTTCCCACAGTAGCATAACGTAGTTTTGAGATAAATAATCGCCTTTGAAATTTAGAGGTCTTGCACAAAGCGCAGTAATATACTGATTTGCGGTCTGTAACTTTGCAAAACGGCAAGTTGATCTTCTACGTCAGATAAAGTAAACAGAAAAGTAGCCATCTTTCAAAAAATTGTTTTGCTAAACAGCTTATTTTTTTAATTTTTAGACAGTACTACCCCCTTAATCTCGTCCGATTAGAAACATAAACCTGTTTAGCAAAAATAACCATCCGTAATTCGAATCCTATTTATACTGAGAAATTAACTTCTCTTTAATGCAACTTCGCAGTGTTAAACCTTCTTCTTCATTTGGGTAAACGCTCTGAATGGGATTTGGTATCAATCCTGTCGTACGAAGACCAGCACCATTTGGTACCAATGCACTTAGTTCCCATTATTCTCCCATCGCCAAGATGTATTTGTTCGAATCGTTCAAAACAAAATGCTAAGACGAGATACACGCTGCATAATACCAACCTCATCAATCGAAAAGGTTGCATGTAATCACTACCGGTTCATGATTACTACGCACCGTGGAGGAAAAACGTCACCAAGCGTTTAAGCACGAAAAAAGTTTCACATTTTGTTGGCCGTTGTTTTAAGGCTCCCCCGGTACCAGACCAGTAGGTAGAAAACTCGTTTCTGTCCATTTTTCCCCGCAAAAGTCACTAGTGTCGTCGTGCCATTTTCGCATACACGACTTATTATTGCGCTTCCTGTAGATTGGACGGCGACACGAAAAGTGGTCTTACGCGCACAAGTCCGGTGGATGAGTTTCCTTCCATGGTTCGTTAGCGTGATGGAGGAGAGTTGTGTTGAATTTTTGTCGAATTTCGTTAACCAGCCACGATCATTGAAGCTCCATGGCGCCCTTCCGTATGATGTAATGTACTCTACGGAGGTGTGCTCTTTCGCCCGTGAATGCAGTTTTTGGACAACACAAACTTTGTGTGACTAAAAGTCGTTGATGCGCGATGGATTTGTGAAAGTAAAGAAAGGCTACCAATTGATTGTGGCTGCTCTTATCAGTACAAACATTAAACCTAAACCCCTTCGCAAGATTGTCCTTGAAGGGAGCCAAACATAAGCGAAACTATTTAAACGTTTTGAGTAAAAAAAACCACCTCCGGCCATTTCACTATCATCCATCCACTGGTCAAGGTGAGTCGCTTTATTAGCGATCGAGCTTGCGTCCGTCGGTGATCCACCGGTAAATCCAACGGATCTAAAGCAGTAACGGTTCACCGGTGCCAAGGTTGTTTCCATGTTGTTCTTTTTTTGCCGTTTTGTATGTTTATTTGTTTCGACAAAAGATAATGGAGCAGGGTTCGTCAAACGGATCGTGTAGGATTTCGAACCAATGCGAAATGTTCATAATAAAGATCGCTTTCGGCACATATGTGGACGTACGATCGTTTGCGTGTTTTGCATAAATATACGCACGCACCGCGACCAGCCAGCTGTTGGTGGTGCAAAAGATGGGCTTAGGGGTTAACATCTGGGTGGGGCAGTCTTGGATCAGCTTGTGGAGGCACATCACAGCGATGGCTAAGACCTTGCAAGCGCCACCATCGAACGTTGCCTGGGTTGACTTTGAAAAACTGTTCGACGGCGGAAAATGTGTTACGAAAGCGGGGGTAAAATTTGAGGAACCGATTCCGACATCGAATGTAACTGTGAGCGCAACCCAAATCGGAGCAATCAGTAGAAAGATAGGATGGAATGGAAAGTCGCACAAGAAAGCAGTTTTGCTCTACATGTTCGCTAGGATCAGCAATCAAGATCACTCTGTTTGATATGTGTATTTTTATCGTTATTTTTGTGATCTTGCGTTTCGCATTCGGTTTTTCTTCGTATGAGATATTACGTCAATGTTTGCCGATAGTTTACTATGCTCTCAAACTATTTCGTGTGTTTCTTCAATCATACATACAGTTTATTGAATGACTTAAAAATACATTCAAAAGTATATACGAACAGACATTTATCAACTATAGTTAAGAAACTAATCATAAGTAAGAAATGAGTATGTCAACTAAACGTAAAACGCTTGAATGTGGAATTCGCATGAAGCAAGAGAAACGAAAATTAAACATGAGAAATTACATAAACATTAGAAATTAAACAAGAGCTATATTAGAAACGTAGGAAACTTGAGAAAATTTTAGAAAATCTGCATACAAAGCATTAAAAAAAATGGCCATAAAAATAGCCTTTTTTGATAAAAAAATACAAATTTGAAAAGTAATAATAGCAAAATTATTCTAATCAACTTTAATGAACAAGTTTAAAAAAACACACTTGAAAACTAATGGAAGTTAATAAAATTTAATAAACTAGTCACAAAAAATACAAAAAAAGAAACTATTTCCACTAACTTCAATAAAAATGTAAAATATAAAACATTAGAAAAATATTTGTGAAAGTACCCAATGCTACTGATTTCTTTTTAAATTAATCATTATATAAACAAATCAAATAAAAGAAATACGAATAAAAAGACAAATTAATGAATACAAAGTATTATAACCAACTATAGCAACAATAACAACATGAAACATACGAAGTATGAAACACATGTAATTGAAGATGATTATAAACACGATAATGAAAGGAAAACAAACCAAAGAAAATTTAAATTTTATAGAAAAGTTATAACATCTTTTTTTCCAATAGAGTTCAACTTTTGCCATATTTTACATGAATTTCACCTACTTTTACTCCACACACTGTGCAATATTCCACAATACAATTCGACACAATGCCGTAAACCAAACATTGTGCAATTTTTCCACCGCGACCTCGTGAATATGAACCTCCAAAAAAAAAACCCCACATTACCCACCCCCTTATTACATGCCCCAAAATTACATAACAAATCACGCACAGTAACCGATCGACGGTGGGCAATTGCGAGTAAACATCGAAACTCACTTTCGGTGCATCGGCCCGTGCCGGGTGCAGCATCAGTTCGCTGCAGGCCACAACGACCCACAGCACCAGCACTACCGTCGAACCCTGGAAGGAACGGTTTCGTCTCATTCCCGGTACGTTGAACCTTACTGGCAGCACGAGCGCTTCCTTTTTTTTTTGCTTTTCTGCGTGCCCCCGGAGCTACGATACTGCGCGCAATTAAACACCCGTGGTCAGTTCTGTTTCCTTCACTTTGGCACTTTTACTGCACTGTCTCGAATGCACTTTATCGCTGGACTTTCCTTGCACACCGGGTTCGGAACGCAACGAGGGAACGCTTCTTCGAAACGAACCTTCCGGCACGGAATCACGATCACTAGTGTGTGCTGCCGCACACGCCGAGTGAGAATCCTGATCGCCACTGCTGCTACAGGTTAACAATTTCACTTTCAACCGTTCCAACCACACACACGCATCGGCTGAGTGTATGTGGCACGATACCGAGACGTGTGTGTGTGTGTGTGTGGTTATTTTTTCTTCACCCATTTTCGGGTGTACGCATTTTGTGCACGCTATCGTAACGCGTAGCACCGTCTGTATGTGTGTCTCTATTTGCTAAAGGGGGTTGTGTTTTCTTATGTTTTTTTGCGCCCACCATCATGGGGTGGGTTACGATCGATGGATCAGGCAGCGTAGAGAGTAACGACTGATCTTCATCGCCGGCGCATCATGGCGTGTGGCCACCTGATTTGGAAGCTTGTCTCAATCATTGACCCTCTGTACGGGATAATGCAAAACTCAAACAAGCGTTCCACCGTTTGCCGGCGTTGACAAGCCCCCATACGTGGCG
Source organism: Anopheles marshallii (assembly GCF_943734725.1). Taxonomy (NCBI): domain Eukaryota; kingdom Metazoa; phylum Arthropoda; class Insecta; order Diptera; family Culicidae; genus Anopheles; species Anopheles marshallii. Next base: position 55,127,963 of record NC_071327.1, read on the forward strand.
TAGGTAGGGATAATCTACGTACGGTTTACAATACATTTTGGAAAGGAGTTTGCAATTCTGGCCTCCCGAGGTTTCATGGGGCACCAGTGCAAGAAGCCTTGAGATGGGATACTCCGTACATATTCGCACGATGCACCATGAGTTTACCAACCATGTTGCGTCCGCACTTCTGTTTGATTAGAGAGACATTGCGCACGTTGCAATTAAGGTTCGTTTTATAACACGGCATCGTACCTGGGCTGAGGAAATCCTGAATAGGAAAGATGTCCATGGCGTATTGGAGGAGCCAGATATGCAGACAATCTGTACAAGAAATCGTTGCTGGGGACACGGATTCACTTTCTTCTTTCCAAAAAAGAAGCGCAAAGCTTTATTGAACATTTTGCTGATGTTTTGCGTGATGGAAGCCAGCTTATTACCCGGATTGACAAACCGTTAACATGGGTTCGCTGTTTCAATAGCTCATCTGTTGCAACGCCATCGAAGATGCGCAATGTGTTGCATTGCAACAAGAAATCAATTTGCAAATTTTTTGTTGTTGCGTGACTAAAGAGTTTTGCTGGTAGTTTTGGTTTAAAATAAAAACACACGGGCAAACTAGTTGATCGGCAGAGATAGAGTTTGTCACTTCATTAGCAACTCCATAGTTGAAGTATTTATCTGGATTTTAAACACGTTAATGGATGTACGTCATGAAATCAAACAAATTCGCATATGTACTATGTCTAAAGTGAAAAATACCACACAAATGAAATCTTCATTGTCGTTGAGCGTTCATTGTAAAAAAGAGATAAAGAGAGATAAAATTGATAAACACCCGAGTTATGCGAATTCGAGATACGCTAATCTCAAAATTTTGCCAGTTCGTGCATGTGGAAATATTTTTTATCATTTGTCATATTTCACATTTTCCCCAAAATGCGTTACATTTTAATATTATAAACATCCGTTTTAGTAAAAAATTTCATCTGATCATAGAAATAAACATAAAAATATCAAATAATAATGTAATTTGTAACGCGAAAAGAAGAAATCTGTCAGTGAATTTTGAATATAAACGATATTTTAAAGGAAATTCGAGTTACGCGAATTTCTCTGGTACGCATTATTCACGTAACTCGGGAAAAGACTACGGCAAATGAAGACATCATGGAAGAATAAATAAATAACTTTATATAAATTAGTAACAACCTTTGACTAAACATGTAAAATAAAACAGTCTCATTTACTATGTACGGCTCTTTTGTTTGTTCCTATTTTTTCGTATCACGTGAAGTAATTCAGAATTAAACGTCTTGAAATATTTTCAAATGTCTCGGCTCAATCTCGAAGCTACGATTTACTCGTGTAAATTCCGCTTCAGCGTCGAAATCGCTGGTTGGGGGATACATTTCCAGAAGTCAACCGGACCGTGTATACTGCCTGACATAGCACGCTTTCAAAAACAGAAAAGCAACACAAAAATCCCCGAACTGTCAGATTCAGCGAAGAAGAAGCAGAAGTTTTGTGCGTGCGTGCGTGTGAGGTAAAGGAAAAATTTCTTCTGCTCCTAGCTATCCCACAATTTGCGTTAATTCTGCAAGTATTTAAACGTCGTTTAGATAGTTTCAACTGTTGAAAACGTTACTCGTAAGACTGTGCGTGTGTGGTGGAATTGTTTGGTAATGGGGTGGTCCAAATAAGTTACATTATGTAATGTGGAAACTACTGCCGGAAAAGGACAATCGAGAGCGGCTGCAAAACCATGTGTCCTTGTGCTGAATGCACCAATAGGTAGAAGCAATAGTACGCGCGAGTGTGTATGTGCGCTTGGCTAGGTGTGCGAAACGTGCAGAAAATGTGGGCCAGTGTCGCATTGGCCGGGGTGTGTTGCACTTCGGGTGACTAGCGCACACTCGCATTCGTACAGTGTGATGCAATTAATCACATTTCACCGGCTGATGAAACCACAGTGGCTTCGTGGCAGCAGCGCGCCCGTAGAGCAATCGAGAAAACCGACCGTACACCTGTATCGGAAAACGTCACCGTACGGCGCCTTTCACTCGGATGTAGAGTGTGCGGGACGTGTGTGTGTACAGTTTGGTTGGAAGCGAAAAAGAGGGCCTGCTGGAGGGTATCTGGGGCAGTGATATGGACCACAAGTACACGTGGGAGAAGGCTGTGTGCAAACATTTGCCCCAGCAGGCGAAAGTAACAGAGGGCATGAAAAGGGGATTTCTGGTGGAAATGTTCTTCCCCGTTGGTTGTGTAATGTTCCGATGTATAATACGCTCACAGACAAGTTTTTTTTCTTTCTTGTCGCTTTTTCAGGCTAAAAGAGAAGATTCGTAAATCATATTTGGTAGAAGATAATGGCGCACTAAGCCCCTCGAAATAGCGGTTCCATACAGCACCGAATCGGACGATTGATTAATGAGGTCAAAAGTCCTCCGTTTTCATTATCGCCCAGCTAGACGAGCCTCCGTGAAAATGGATGGTGGTTGACTCCTTCGGACACAGTCCAGCTGATAAGCGGCCAAGATTCTGGGGGTGCGTTTGCGAAAGAAGAGGCTGTTCCACATGCGCTCGATTGTTTAATGAATGCCCTTCATCACCCATCAAAACACATTCCCTCCGTGATGCTGGCGATGTTCGATGACTGATTATGTCGTGTTCCTGGCCGGCTGTAACCGGTTCGCGGTGCCTAACAATGTAAAGCGAACATCAGATTGAGCGATTCGGATGGAGTGATTGCCATTACGTGGAAGTGTTAATTTTATAAGGACAATTTATTGATCCTGACACATTAAAAAACACTTCAGATTGGGCAGCACGACACGACAAAAGATGATAATTGGCCACCGTCGGTTTAGTGTCGTGTGACCGGGCAGTTAGTTGGGAGGTGGAAAAAGGTGACACACAGAGAACAACGTGCATTATCACCTTCCATTCTGGATGAATCTAGTTCACGAGAGGGAGGGACACACAAGTACAGGCAAACCGTAACTACGCAGTTTGTCCACATCCACCGATCCACCACGACTGTGGAATGCATATGGGTTGAAGTCAACGGAACGATCGTACAAAGGTTTTGTCACACGAGCGCGTTGATAAGCGCAACGAAGATTAAGGATGATCTTTACGAAACGTCCATTACCGGAGCCAATCATATGCTGCAATGTTTCTGTGTTTGTTCATTAGCGTTTTACTCGCCTTTTGCTGCGAGTTGTCGTTATTAAACTTTGAAATACCAAAACGTCCTTCAAATCTACCGGCTTTGTCTGGCCGTGGCATACATACTAGAACGATTGGTTATTGTTCTCCGATTTCGATTCGCACAGCAATCTTCAATTATGCAAACTAAGCATGTTGCTGGTGCTGTTGTGTAAACAAACCAGCATTACGGTCAAAATACTTTGTTAAGCGAGGGAGTATTTGCTTGTGGAGGGATTTAAATGTATTTAAAACAGTTTGTGCTATTATTAGCAGTTGGTAAAACAGAACCGAAGCTAGCAGACTAGTGTGTGTCTGTGAGTAATTGTTGCTAAACGCTAATCTTTGTTGCAGTTGGCTATTAGACAAGATAGGATTGGGTCTGCACGATGCACGATGTTAGTTCTAGTTCTAGAATTTCTTTTAGTTCTTTATTATGATATAGTTTATTTATTCCCATAATAGTAGAAGGTTCATGTATGTCTTTCGGAAATTTGGATCACTAACTGTGCTGAATTTCACATATTAAAAAATAATTCTGGAAGACTTTGGTACAATAATTGCCCAGATGTTATGTAGTCCGTTATAAAATTTAAGAGGCTTTGTAGTCTGTAGTATTGAAGTTTCTGACGGTTCGAATCGTCCACAAATCGACCAGACTCTAAACAAGAGGCAACAAGTACCTAATCCTTCTAAAGGATCGAAAGTTATTATTTATGTATATAATTTTAATTATTACAACTTTCAAAGGTTACATACGACAAATATAATATCTTCAGATGTATACAGTTCAGTCGCAAAAAGCGATCCAGATTGTATAATAATTTCAACGAACTTTAGTAGTGTTATAAAACCTGAAACGTCGACATTTTCTACAGAACTTGTAAACTCTGTCTTTATCACAATCGGACGTATCGTAGCGGATTGTGCAAAAGAAAATCTATTGCAAATTGTAAAAAATATGCGTATAACTTTAACTAAATTTTAGGACAAAATGGGGGAAGAGTACGAAATGTTTTGAAATTCGTAACTCTTTATTTGTTTACCAAGGAGTCTAACTGATTCAATTGAATAACAATAATTGTAAATGTTAAGTTTATGAAATATTTAGAGAATACGCCAAAGGAAAAGAGGCAAACGTCAACCAATTGGCCCAAAATCTGTATCAAATGATTCAAAACAATTGCCTTTTTACGATCCACGATCGCGATCATATCCCAAGCGGACGCATTGATCACGTTCCAATTTGCTCTCAATCATTATGTGAGCTGGCACAGAAAATTGCAACATGTGCATGTTGGGTAGTACCCCAACATCACCTTAGATACTGCAGAGCGGTTTAGTGCAACCATCAGAGACTTGTCTTAGTACGAAGTCATTCGTCTGAAGGAACCTTCAACCGGACCAAGTTACGGTTGTACGAAAAGGAAGAGTCACTTTATTGTTTTATGGATTTTCTTACATCAACCCAATCCCGGTTAGTTGGCTTGAATACGCACGCAAACCTTTGGTGGTGGACGTAATCTACACCCTCCACCCTTCGCTGCGGTCCGAGACAGTAGGGCACGCGGACATGTGTTAGTACATTGTTGTGTGCTCCGTACGGTCGGCGGGCCCGTATCTATCTGTCTCTCGTGGCCAAATCATCGTGCACACAATGCCAGTCACTCGCGAGCTGTCGTTGCGCGAACATTCGTAAAGTCCGCGACAGAGCAAGATCCGTTCCTTCGGTGCAGAACTCGCCGTGAAAGGTACGTGGTTGGTGTTTTGAGTGTGTTGTGTGTCCTTCGCGGTGGTTAAAAAAGCAATATTGTAAGGACGGAGCGCACGTATTTGAAAACCACCTTCACCCCCAGTGTGTCCAGTTCAATGATCTAAAACCCTAGTAGTGATGATCGGTTATGCGCAAATGATCGTAGCGCCAAAACTGTTTCCAAATGTGATGCATAAAAGTGATTGGGCATGGAGTAGTACAAAGCTAGATAAATGGCGTGGCGTGTTGTTAGGGAAATTTTCACGTGTTACATAACGGAAAAAAGGAATGCCCGCCAATGAAGTGGAATGAATTGGGGCTAACGATGTAGGGAACTGAATGCCGATTGTACGCTGGAGAAGTACAGTTCATGTGACTATTGGTTGAAAAGCGGCGAACAAATTATCAAATTGCCTTGAGCGATGGGTGCTGCGATGGCTCCGAGCGAACCCAGACTAACATTGAATTTACCTTCTGCGATTGAAGAATATCGTTGTATCGTTTGATTTGTTGCTCTCTTCGCTATCCATTGGCATTCTGTTACCACAACGAGAAGTCCGATCGATCGAACTTGATCTGTCTTAGATAACCCCACACCCCAAATGTGAAGGTTTTGCGATCGCTGATTATTTGCTCGTTTCCAACGGTGAACCGAAAGGCCCTGCCTTCCCTCGACTCCCTGAAAGGATCTCGTTTCTCGTCCGGTGTTGATGAACATGAAGACTCTTTGAAGACGGTACAAAAATAGAAATTGTGTTTTTAGCAAAGCCGGCCCGTGTTGCCGTCTGCCGATGGTGGTTGGCCCGGATTGTTTTGGGGGTTTGCGAGATAGAGAGCGGGTGTACTGTGTTAGTGACCGCAGATGTTTTGTTTTTAGCGCAAGGTTCGATGGTTATGCAAAATGGTGGCCCCCACCGCACACGCCGTTTTTCTTCCCTAGAACATTCGGATTCTTTTCGGACGCTCGTAACGGTTGGACCCTTACTGAGAGACATCTGCCGTACTTCAAGATTTCAATATTGGATATCAACGGCTGACGTCTGGAGCACTTTATCTAATCGTTGAAGGTTGTTATTGCTGCGTACAATAGGCATGATGCTGGTGAACATTCCTCCAAAAACGTCAACTTTCCTTGCCCTATCCCGCGAAGCACTGGTCCATTCCCGATATCAAACGGAAACACAATTTAAAATGCAATGCCTAGAGGTACTTTATCAGATTGTGAGATGGGAACAGCGAGCTCAGGGGTTTGCGGCGCTCTACGTTGGATGATAACAACTTGTGACGTAAAACCATGGACAACACCTTTCTTAATTCACGTGCCCTGGCGCTGAATGTAACAAACCACCCTATCTCCAATGCGTGCAAATCGAAAGTGACGCTTTATACGTGCTGATTTTTATTGATTTCTTGCCAATCCTAAGACACGTACCATTACGGCGACAAGAGGAAGGTAGTTTTCAGTAGAGAATTCACCTTCGCCAAAAGTTTACGGGGACAAGGCCAACCCTACCGGGCGAACGGTTCCATTTCGGATCACTTAAACAGCGGGTGTGTTCTGGGCTTCTTCCGAAAAAAGTGGAAGACCGTCAAAAAAAACCGGTTGTTGCTTTTGCGAATCAATTCCGCCGAAGCAATTGACTTCCCCATGAGTCAATGATCGCCAACCTCGACGGGAATTTGATCCGGTAGGGGAAGCTCCAAAAAACCGGCATGCACACGCTGGGAGTCAATTGTTAGCGAAACAGGTTTTTGGTACTCGCAAAATCCACAATTCCAGTTCTATCCGGTTCGATTCCATCTGAGCGATCCTTAATGATCACTTTTCAGACTTGCCTTATATGCTGCGCAAAAGCTTACCCGGTGTAGACGGGGAAACAGTTTTTGCTGATGCCGAAACATTCCTCCCGACGCGTTGCGCGATGACAAGAAAAGGAAGGAAAAGAAAATGTGATGATGCGAGTGAATCACGTGCTCCTGCTGATTAGCGAATGCGCGCGCCTCCGCAGTGCGCCGTTGCCGCGTGTGACGCATACAATCTTGCGCCGCATGTAGTGCAGAAAAATGTGTGTGCGCGCGCGCCTTGCAAAAGCGTGTGTGCGTCATCTGATCGGTGGAACCGGCACATGATGTCATCGGCGTATGTGTGAGTGGTTGGGAAGCAGATGTTATGACGAAACGATGCCGATTTTACCCTTTATCAAACATGATCGGTACGATCGATAGGCAACATCCTGGATGAGGTTTATCTGCAATTGCCAAAAAACATAAAACTGCTGATAACAAATATCTTGTTTTTTTTTGTAGGAAGTTTATGCATCTGTTGTCAAATTTACGACGTATTGTTTCTGGCAATGTCGACCGGATAGATGACGATATATGGTACGATACTGCGCAATAGGGGGACGTCTCCTTCCGGCACATCCTCAAGGATAACCTGTTCTTAGCGAAATGGCGATAATTATACACACACTCGATCGTGCAGGAAAGTTGTTCTTCTTGGAGCCGAGTGCCTTGTGCCGTGTCGTGACATTTCTATTTCGCTCTATTGACGCACGACGTTTGGTACGTTGGTTTTCCAATTGCTAGGTTGTTTCGAGCATGCATTTCGGTGTCCATGCTCTGCGACCTTGATCTTCGTCCTTTCAGTGCCATTGAACCATAATACGTATCTTATGCGCTACGGTTCTCCTTTCGACTGCTTCCATAAGTAAACAGCAGCTAATTAGCTATCCATAAACTATAAGACCATCCCATCCGGTTGATAACAGAGGGAGCACAGCAGGTTGATATCGATTTCAATACGGCACCCAGTTGACACTGCCCGCCGCTGGTTTGTTCTCCCGTACAACAACAATCGATACATAGAGTAGGGAGGGAGACCAGGCCCGGACACACCAGGGTGGTGTGCAAGTATTCGCGTGGTTCAATGTCAAGGTCGCACACGATAGTCTCGCACACTACGGAGCAACGGTTCGCGAGAGTGTTCTCGAGGCTCTTCTTTTCTACCGTCACGCGATGTACACACCCTGTTGTTGAGAAGGGTGGGGCAGCTGGGGAGGGTGAACAGTCGTGGCAGTAAAGAGAGAAGGCTATTGACCATCATCAGCCGCACCGCCCACCGTTGTTCAGTCGATGTTAATGTTTTATTTATAACCGAACCGAACGTAAAACCGTGCTAGAGGAAAACGTCCATGTGATTGAGGGAAAATCGTGCTGAAGTGGCCAATGTTTGGTGGTATTATCGTTCCAACGTTGGGGACCTGTAGCCGTTTAGTCGCGTTACCAAACATAATTTGACCTTTGTGTGTGTTTTTTTAAACGGAATTTGCGAATGATTACGTAATCGTATTATGAATTCTTTTGGTGTTTTGCGAACCTTTAAGCGATTAAATTGCAATGAAGCAGTTTAGTGAAGACTTTTTGAAGAATTACTTCTTATTTCAAATTCTTCGCAGGTTTTCTTTTATGGTGTTCGGTATTTTTTAATCAACAAACGATCGGCGTACACAAAGAGTTGTTTTATTACAACGAGAACTTCGCTCCAATCCGCGAAACACGTGTTTATTGTCGTCCCGAGCTCGTAAATTCTTTGCAAATAAGCTCGTAAACATTGAGCAACCGCCAACCATCTGATAGTGGATCTGTTTTTACGTGTTTTGCTGAAAATAACATTGAATATAGTTTTTATTGTAAAAACTGGATTTAAAGTATCAACCAGTGTGAGTTAATAGCGCTTTGTTTCTTCAATGTAGTTCTATTAAGTGTCCGATAAGAGAGGCTGACCGTGACCAAGATTGTTTTCATAAAGCCCTAGACAATTGGCAAGTGTGGTGCAAGCGTTGTGGAAATTAATGCTTTGGCTAAGTCGTTTCGCTATAAATCAAAACGAATAGCAAAACATTGAAATTAAATGAATGTTATCATAATGAAGCATGATTTGATAATGGGTTAAGGTTAAGATTAAGGTATCGTGATGCTTCCTTACCCGTGTTCCATCAATGTACACTACAATACACAGATAAACCGTGGGTAGTATTCACCATTTAATGCGACAATGTTGATAGGCATATATGGGGGAGTAGTACAATTTGGAAGCATTTTAGAAAATAAGGTTATTTTCGGTTCGATTAATGAACACCATGAACATATATTACGATTGAAATAAAATTCATATGTTTATTCTGTCGTTTTCCGGTCATAACAATTATTTTCATTCGATAACTCTAACGCAGACATGCTAAATAAAATAAAATGAAATCGATAAAAGATCTCTAATCTCCGATAAACGCGATAAAAATAAAATATAACATAATCGACATATAATAACACAAATAATCCATATTTCTTGTCATAGCACATACAACTTTTTAATTATGATGAAAAATTGATTAAATTTAGAAAAAAATCCCGGCTTTAAAACACAAAACTGGGGTTTAAAACATTAAAACACTTTCGATAAACCTTTTTAAAGTTTTGAATCTTTTGCAATCCTGGAGGATGTTTTTTCAACGTGCAGAGCGCACTACCTCCTTAATTTTCCAGCATACGCACAGTTTGCATAGTACATGAAAGTGTAACTTTTTCACCGATTACAACGTAGTAGTCCTGAAAATATGATTAGGAGTATATTGTCATAATTTTGTTTTTGTTCATTCCATTCATTTGAGTATCTGAAAAAAATTAATTGTAACTTGTCGGGGTTCTTCCTTCCTATTACAGAATCTGATCCAAATCGTCGTCCACCGACGCACCGTTTCTTCGGTACGGGTCACACGGCATCTTCCGTCGTTTAAATATTTGGACTAGTGCCTCTCGCTACCATCTCGCTTCAGAGGTTAGACAAAACAACCTGTCAAAATGCATCGCGCAAGAACAGCTCTCCATATGGTGAACCCGATGGGTCAGCAGAACTTCGGATCGTTTCTGCTGAAAAAACCAGCATCGAAGGTAACATTGTTGTGGTTTCGGCAATGCGCTGTCGTGAAAATTAGCTGTGCAAATTGTGCTTTTTTTACAGCTTACCACGGAACTAGTTGCAGCTTCGTCTGTGAAACTGTACAACTCCGCCGCAGCTGAACCATTCCTGAATGGTTCCTCGTCAAACTACATCGACGATATGTACAATGCCTGGCTGCGGGATCCGGCTTCCGTGCATGCGGTACGATAGAGTGCGTGAAATTACTGTTACGTCTTAAACTAATGAAACATCTTCGATCATTTTAGTCCTGGGATGCATATTTCCGCAACAATTCCTACGCAGCACCACCGAGCTTAGCGCCAGTACCGAAGAATCATGTCCCCGCCGCACAGTATCTCGGCAGTTCGCTACCGGCCGTGGCAGGCGGTGGTGTCGCCGTCGGTGGACGTATCGACGATAAGCTGATCGATGATCATCTTGCCGTGCAAGCTATCATTCGTAGCTATCAGGTAACCTATCCATTATGAACCATAACTCCAGTCGGTCCTCGGTCCCTTACTGCTCCTTGTGGAATCCAGATCGTCCAATTTTCGCCAGAAATTTGTCACTTGTTCTCTCTCTTTCTCTCGTGTCATGCGTCCCATCCATCTGTTTCTCGTTTATACCTTTCCCATTTATTCTTGGCGGCCAGTTAAATTGTTATTAAAAGTGTAGTACCTTTGTATCCCTCTTCCGATGGCTTAGGATAGCTACTTCCCACCTTAAATCCTCCTACCCGAAATATTTGTTTTCTATTTATTGGACAACAAGTTGTAAAAATAACCAGTGCTATGTAATAGTTATTTTTATTGCATTAGTTTATTTTGCAATCCTCGGAAGGAGTTTTTTTTTTGTTCGTTTTATCGTTTTATACATAGCTGCTCTAAACATTTTAGTTTATCTAATTTAAAAATGATTTTTTTGTTTATCTGCTAGCAATATGATACGGTTTACGTAATTGTGATTCGGTCTAATTGTTTTGCATGATTGTTCACGTCAATATTTCTGTGAACTTTTAACGAGATTTTCCAAAGTCAGAAATTCAGAAAACATCGTTTTTTCACACCGATTGGTGGATTCAATATGGCGTACCATTTGAAACATTATTAACATCAAACAACAACAAACTATATTTTGAAACAAAAAAAAAATGCATCAACACATATATCAAAAAGCGGAACAATCGAAAAAAGTAAAAATCATTTAGTCGTGTGGGAACTTTAACCAACATCTTCTGCCTGTAGATTGGGTGTAACCGATTACATAATCCCCAGAAGCGAGGCCAATGCTTGTTGAATCGTAGGAAAATGCATACGATCGTTTTGCCCTTACTTAGAAAACCGAACCACACGCATATCCACATCCAATAAGCGCATTAACATATTCTATATTTAATCACCAAACCTTCATCGAAAACTACTTACCCCCCTCTGCAGTCCCGTGGTCATCTGGTTGCGGACATTGATCCGCTGGGCATTCTGAATGCCGAAATCAACCCGGAGAGAGCGAATCTGCGTGCGAATGAAAAAGTTACCCGCAGTTATATGAACTTCGGTAAATGAAAACGCCTTACTTACTTCTACATATGTTTTTTTTATCTCTATTACCTCCCGCTAATATTTACTATAACAATTAGCTTCGCCTCTAATATATTAAACTTGCCTTTAGCATTTAAGCTTTAGTTTAAGGAGAATTTGCTTAACAAGTCTTCGATTTTTGGATTGAGATTCGGATGATGCAGAGAGGAAAGCTTTAATTAGACCTGAGATAGCAAGGCGGTTGCATTCACGGGATATTTCAATACCTTTTTTATCGGGCCATAGATTGGGAATTTCGCGAGAATTTTAAACAACTCTTGGATATTGTAGTGTGAATGGAGTAAAACAAATAACCTATTGGGAATTAGAAACGAAGAAGTAATCAAAACAATCTACCCAACAAACGTAATGGGCACCAATCACTAACCTGCTAATTATTGTTCGAGTGACGTTTTTTTCTGTACTATTTTGTGAATGTGTTACTATTTGCGATGGCATTATTTGTCTAGGACAAGTTGAAAGATGTTTTAAATAATATTGATAAACTTCAAACTGTTCGAACGACGATGGGTTGGATTGACAAAGAGATCTTTCTACTGTGTCCCTAGTTGAATAATGCATTGTGGATGTTTTGTTTGTGTGATTATTTTGTTCTGTATTTGTGTTCATTGTGCATTGCTCTACTTACGTAACGTTTTGTTTGTCCTGTGTGCGTGCGTGCAAATTATCGTGCTGTGTTTTGATGCTAAATATCTGTGTATTATTGCCGCTTTTCGTTGCAAACACTTTGGTTCTGTATATCCTCTCGTTGTAAAACATTTCCCTCCTTTCCCCAACGTTGTGAATCTTCCCTTCGGTTGCCGATTCGGTGACACAATCGTTATATAGCAAATTTCTCCAACGATCTCTATACTTCCGAAATGAAACATGACCCAAAATAGTAATATCGTTTACAGCCCATGCAAATATGACTGATTTTTGCCTTTTTTCTTCATTCCATCCTTTTTCTCTTTCTCTCTCTTTTGAAATGTGTGCGACACTTTGCTGTACTTATGTGTACAAAATCGACCGGACACTTTAATATGTAAAAAATAATATATGTTTACAAATCAAACTCCGTTCTACCATCCGTGCGTCTGGTTTTGTCATATACAACTTGTACACATGCAAACTTAATTTAACCACTCTACGCTCTTCGCTACGATTTTCGTAACCTAACAAAACTTCAAAAATTTTCTACTTTATGTGCACCACCACCCAACGCCACCACCACCACCAACCACCGCTACGTGTGTAATTATGATGATCAACAATTGCAAACTCACCTACCCACGGAACTTCACACCACAACCAAATTGTGGGGCGGTTTTCCGTGGGCATTCACATTGTGGTGTGCGCGCGCGTTTGTGTTCTGCGTGTAAATGTGTGTGTGCGTGTGTGTATGTATGTCTCTCTATGTAATGATGTATAGATCAGAGGGCATAACGTAGCCCGTCTTGACCCGCTCGGCATCAATAGTGCAGACCTGGACGATAAAACTCCGCCAGAGTTGCTGTACTCGTCCTACCGTTTCGGTGAGTATCGAACGCGGATCGTCAGGAGACCTATGTAAATGTGTAGAGTCGTAAGCCACCTGGATGCCCACCACCTATACTCTCCTGCTACTCACGCGTGTAGGGTGTATCAATTCATCTCACACACCATCTTACGCCACGCCTGTCTCACTGTATTTCCCGAGTTTTGTGTTCTTTTTTTTCTTATTTCCGTTTTCAAACGTTGCTCTCTTGCTCCAGTTATCATCTTACCCACACTACACGTTATAAGGAAAACATTTCATTTGACGGTCATTTTTTCAACCATGGTTTACTGCTAAAAACATGATCTCTGTCCATCTGGTTGTTATCGATTTTCTTCTCATTTCAAACAAAAGTTGTGAATGAAGAGTATTTCGAGAAAAGTCATTCGAATCATTAATCGCCTCTGAAAAAATTCATGAATCTCCAATGAGGTATGATTGAACGTATTTTTATTGTGTAAAGAATTTTGGAGGTGGAACTTTGGAACTTATCCTTAAGTTAGAACCATTTCTGGATTCTTTTCAAGTTGAAGGTGAATATGTAAAGGTATATTTCCATCTACTCAAGCTCGAGCAAGGTGGAATCTAGTTTGTATCACAGGCATTTTTTATTCAAAGTCAACTTCATCTTGAAAAAGATCTAGAAAGTGGTAAATATTTCTCATCTAAATTCCTCGAATATTCCTCAATTATTCAATTCTTACCAATAACTATTCTAATTTCCAATTCGTAGAAATCAATTAATAAGTAATTTAAGTTTTTAATTGCTCAAACTTTGAGATGCGTACACGAAACATGATTGGAGAAGATAAGAAATAAAAGTGCTCATAATCCTAAATCGTTCTAGAAAAATCTTTAAACTTGAATGATTCGATATTAGTAGAGATTCAGAGTTACTCATTCAGATTCATGCATCTGAATCAGATTCATCCAATGTCATTTTCAAACGTACCTTTTGGAGATATGATCATGTATTTCGTATTGACTGTCTTGAATAAAACCACGCTAAGCTTGAGCCGAACCCAAATAGGCCAGTAACAAAAAATGCAATTACTGTTTTTTTTTTGTGACGTGAATTTGCCATTGAACAATGGAACTTAATCTCAATTATGTTTGATTTCTGATTCTGTTTCCTTTTCTTCTTTGAATGCCATTTTTTTCCTCCATACTTTCATTCGATGTTTTCCGTTTGAGCATTTGTTTGTGCACTTTTCATTTCCTCGATCATTAGTACACCAAAGGATCTTGGAGTGTGTAAGCAATGAAGATCGTCTACTGCTGTTGGGGATGAGTAAGGAAGAACACCACAAAACACAGTAGAGCATGCGCTCTATCTACTTAAAGATTACTCTATTTCAACTTGCCAATGCTTATACATACTTTGTACATAATAGAATCCTTTTTTTCTGTATGCTTTTACTTCAACTGTTTGTTTGAGTCATATTTTTGTTTGTTTCTATTTCGTGTATGCTTTTTTCTTCCTGCACTATTATCTCTTTCACTTAGTTATAAGCTGCTTGCACAGGCTGCAGCACTACTTTGCTTTTTTTCCTGTATATTTGCTTTGCTTTTTCACAATTTTATAACCAGACAGCATACTAACAAACAAACTTATGTCGGGCGTGAATTGGAAGCACAAAGTCATACCACACAAGCTCGCGTGTTTGCCGAGTGTAGTAACTCTGATTTGATGCATTTGATGCAACTTTTCTTACTTCCATGATCTGTTTTCTTCCCTTTTTCTTTCTATCTTTCTCTATCAATCTTTCCTTTGTGCACCGCTTGGGAATGTACGAATGCAGTTCTAAAGCTATTTTCGTTGCTTTTACGCACAAAATTTATTGGTAACCGTTATTGGCACGCAGTGCACAGGATGCTCCATGCCTGGCTAAATAAGATCTAAAACAGTACACAAAAATAGGCGCTAAAACATAACATCCCTTGGTAAATTTTTCCGTTCTGGTTGCATTGATTTCTTTACTTTGCGTAGATTATTATCGGCTCTCATCTCCAACAACTCATGAAAAAGTTATCCGAATTTCAATCTTTTTTTTACAATACTCCTTTTGAAGTAACGTTGAACCGCAATCTGTGATGTTTGGAAGTTAAAGTTTTGCAATTGAACAAACGCGTGTTGACAAAAAAAATGAAGCACATTTCAATGCGAAAATAAACATGTTCAATTCTTGCAACATTTTAATTATTCTCATCAGGACAGTAGAATAGAAACACAGACGTAAATGAAAATGAATAACGACATTCGCTCAAGCATACCGATCAACGCAGTGAAAAATTTGTATGTTAAATGTTTGTTCATTTGATGCAATTCGTCCACGTTCAAAATCGAGATGCGTTGTTCGGATTGCTTTCGGTGCGTGGTGAATTTGTGTGATGTGAAAAGTACGGAGGATGATACAACGCAATTACTAATACGTATAAGTTTTTCTTCTATGCAAATTCATGTCCATCGTTGATGTCTGCGTAAAACAGAGGAAGCTGACATGGAGCGTGTCTTCAAGCTGCCGAGCACGACATTCATCGGTGGTAAGGAAAAATTCCTGCCCCTGCGGGAAATTCTCGGCCGGCTGGAGAAGGCATACTGTAACAAAATCGGCGTAGAGTTCATGTTCATCAACTCGCTAGAACAATGTAACTGGATTCGCGAGCGATTCGAAACGCCCAACATTATGACCTACACGAACGAGGAGAAACGTCTCATTCTGGCCCGTCTGACGCGTGCGACCGGGTTCGAAGCGTTCTTGGCGAAGAAATTCTCGTCGGAAAAGCGTTTCGGTCTTGAGGGTTGTGAAATCATGATTCCCGCGATGAAGGAGGTTATCGATGTGTCGACCCGGCTGGGCGTGGAGTCCATCATCATGGGTATGCCGCATCGTGGTCGGTTGAACGTGCTGGCCAACGTGTGCCGCAAGCCACTGCATCAGATCTTTACGCAGTTTGCTGGTTTGGAAGCTGCTGATGATGTAAGTAAAGAGGGGGGGGGTTTAAAAAACTGGAAATTGAGTTTGATTTTCATTTCATTTCACCCTAGGGCTCTGGCGATGTAAAATACCATCTGGGTACGTACATTGAGCGGTTGAACCGTGTGACGAACAAGAACATTCGGTTGGCCGTCGTTGCCAACCCGTCCCATCTGGAGGCGGTCGATCCGGTCGTGCAGGGTAAGACGCGTGCCGAACAGTTCTACCGTGGTGATGGCGAGGGCAAAAAGGTGATGTCGATCTTGCTGCACGGTGATGCGGCCTTCTGCGGTCAGGGTGTGGTGTTTGAGACGATGCATTTGTCCGATCTGCCCGACTACACCACGCACGGTACGATCCACATCGTGGTGAATAATCAGATTGGTTTCACAACCGATCCGCGTCACTCGCGTTCATCCCCGTACTGTACGGATGTGGCACGTGTTGTCAATGCACCAATCTTCCACGTCAACGGTGACGATCCGGAAGCGGTAATGCATGTTTGCAAGGTGGCTGCTGAGTGGCGTGCCACCTTCCATAAGGACGTTATCATCGATATCGTGAGCTACCGCCGCAACGGACACAACGAAATTGATGAGCCAATGTTCACGCAACCGCTAATGTACAAGAAGATCCGTGGTACGAAACCTGCACTTGACATTTACGCTAATCAGCTTATCACGGAAGGTGTTGTGACGGCTGAGGAGGTCAAGAGCGTGAAGGATAAGTACGAGAAGATCTGCGAGGAAGCGTTTGAGCAGGCAAAGACCGAAACGCACATCAAGTACAAGGACTGGATCGATTCTCCGTGGTCCGGCTTCTTCGAGGGTAAGGACCCGCTGAAGGTTGCACCGACCGGTGTGATCGAGGAAACGCTGGTACACATCGGTAACCGATTCTCGTCGCCACCCCCGAACGCGGCTGAATTCGTCATCCATAAGGGTTTGTTGCGTGTGCTGGCCGCACGTAAGGAAATGTTGGAAAACAAAACCATCGATTGGGCGTTGGCTGAAGCGATGGCGTTCGGTTCGCTGCTGAAGGAAGGCATTCACGTCCGTCTGTCAGGACAGGACGTCGAGCGTGGTACTTTCTCACATCGTCACCACGTGCTGCACCATCAGACGGTTGATAAGGCGACATACAGGCCGCTGTGCCATCTGTACCCGGACCAGGCCCCGTACACGGTCTGCAACAGCTCGTTGTCTGAGTTTGGTGTGCTCGGATTTGAACTTGGTTACTCGATGACCAACCCGAATGCGCTCGTTTGCTGGGAAGCGCAGTTCGGCGACTTCAACAACACCGCACAGTGCATTATTGACCAGTTTGTCTCGTCGGGACAAGCAAAGTGGGTGCGCCAGAGTGGTTTGGTGATGCTGCTACCGCACGGTATGGAAGGTATGGGACCGGAACATTCGTCGGCCCGTGTCGAGCGATTCCTTCAGATGTGTTCGGACGATCCCGATTACTTCCCGCCGGAGTCGGATGAGTTTGCCATTCGGCAGCTGCACGACATCAACTGGATCGTAGCGAATTGTTCGACCCCGGGCAACTACTTCCATCTGCTGCGCCGTCAGATTGCGCTGCCGTTCCGCAAGCCGTTGATTGTGCTGACGCCCAAGTCGCTGCTGCGTCATCCGGAATGCAGGAGCAACTTCAGCGAGATGACTGATGGAACCCAATTCCAGCGGTAAGGAGTATGAAGGTGTGCTCATGAAATCATCGCATTAATGTTTTTTTGTGCTTTCAGATTGATTCCCGATGCATTGACCGCCGAAAACCCGAACCAGGTGAAGCGTGTAATCTTCTGTACCGGTCGTGTGTATTACGACTTGCTGAAGGCGCGTCGTGACCGCAAGCTGGATAGTAATATTGCGATCAGCCGCATTGAACAGGTTGGTTTCCAAACACTAGCAATGTATTGGTAGAAGCATCCTTACAATGCAAATAATCCCATTTCAGATTTCGCCCTTCCCGTACGATCTGGTGAAGGCTGAGTGCGCCAAATATCCGAACGCTGAGCTGGTGTGGGCCCAGGAAGAACACAAGAACCAAGGTTGCTGGACGTACGTGCAGCCACGCTTCGACACCGCGATCAACTCGACTCGTGATTTCAGGTGAGCATTTATACCGTTGCATATGATCTTTTACGGTTACGTTTTCTTGTGTTCGTTGTCCATCCATCTGTTCATTCCTTATGAAAATAATACACAACAAACAAATGCATACAGCAAACACGAAGACACACATACACATGCACTAAACAAACAAAACTAAAACATTCCTTTGGTTCGGATTAGTCGGAATGGGGTTTCTACTGTACTCGCTCTCCACCACCCTGTAGGATGTCTGTTTTCTTTTGAGATGAAAAACAACATCGTTGCTCCTATCTACGGTTTGGTTGCAGCATCTTTCTTGATTTATTGGTATAAACAAACACATACACTACATACAGGACATAAGCATACACTAAACCACCGCCTCCATTCCTTTTCCTCCATCATATCATGTTTGTCTACGTTCCATGCTCATCCACTATTTGAATGTTTTAGACAAAACACGTACAAAAAACAACCTTCCTACTTGAATAGGTAAAAGGTATTTCGTTTCTTCCTGCTCTGCACCCCTTTAGTACTGAACTGCTGTGCCACTTGTTTTTCTCCTATTTTTCTTTCTCTTCCATACTCACCAATAAAAAAACTTAATTCTTTAGATGAAAAGCGCACCCTTATTCTACTACTGCACCCCCACCGTATTGCTCTCTTTGCGATGCTCTCTATTTTCCTTTCTATCACTTCGTTCCCTATGTCTGTTTCTTCGCTCTATTTATCTGTTCTTTAATCGTATGCTAGTAGAGTTGCGCATTAGTAGACGGTACCGTATGTAGTACACAATTGGCTGTAATGCGATAAGTGTTTCAACGGAAATTTCACCCCTCAATCGATTGTTCGGGGTTGTGGTGGGATGCAAATTGAGTGACGGATGCACTGATATACGGGACAGAAGGAGCGCGCATACCTGCTTAACAAAAGTAATAGTTTAAACAATTTGGCCATTTGTACAAACATATCCAAAATTTTAGTTCGGTGATGGGTTTAAAGCTCTACAAAATCTACTACTTAGCCAAGAATAGTAAGAAATGCAAACAGGCTTATCCTTCACAGCACAATCGATTAGGAACTTAACTTAATTCGTGGCAATTTGGGAGTTGGATTGGAGGATTGGAGGAGTAATAATAAAACAAAATAGTTTAATCAATTGCAAGAAGGTCTTCTACTATTCACAGCGTTCTTAAAATTGCTGGAAGATATTTATCGTTCTCTAGAAAAAAATTTCTCCTAGGAGATTCTCCATTGTTAATCTTTTCCTACTGCGGAAATGTTATTCATATATGTGGTGTGTGCGAGTTGTTGTATGAGAGTTCTCTCAAACGAGAGTTGTATCTAGTTGTCAAGTAACAAATGAACTTTACAGTGGAAGTAAGAATTTTGCCAGTCAACATTTAGTTGACGTATTATGGGCATACGGATTTGCATGGAAAATTGTACGAATAGAAGTGTAAGGCTATCGGCCTAGAGAAACCAAATTTGTCTGTAACATACATAAAGATATCGATTGTCGCCTTCTCTACTTTTTTGGAACCTCCTTTTTGAAAAAGGAAGGCAGCACCATCTATTGAAAACTGCCATGAATTAAGTTAACGTACTAATACAAAGTATTCAATCAAACAAATTTATTTAGTCACTCACTGCTGTTCACCACTTATCGTTATCATTTCGGCTCGATTTTAGAAAACGACATAGAGTTATTTTTTATGTGTTTTTATAATCTTGTTTTGCATTCCAATCAGTTGATAATAATGTCTCTATTTGCTAATAATACACTTTGTGACATCCCTAGTGTGTTGAACCCTTTTTATTTGTAAGTTTTTTTTTATTATGTTTGATTGATGTTTGGTTTGAATAGCAGTGATTTCTTCGTTTTTTTTTTTGTGTTATTTTATTAAACCATTCGTTGATTGTGATAAGGTAATGAATTAGGATTGTTCTCTAGTTTTGACGATAAGTTGCATTATCGCATTGGAATATTTATTTTCTTTACACTACAAAATAAGTGGTAGTTGCATTCGCTTTCAAGCTACCTTAAGTTCACCTTAATCAGCGTAAAGCGAAGGCGAAAAATGTTTTCCTATCTTATCCCGTTCACCCATAACATAAAATAAAAAATGCTTCACACGATTTAAACGAAATTGAATTCGGACACAACAAGCAAAAGCAATCGACCAACACGAGGCCCTCCCTCTCGTTCTTCATTTTGCAGCGTCGAGGGCGACGAAGGAGCAAATGAAGGTGGTTACAAAGATGTGTTTGAAGCATACAAACCTAAGAAACGGCCGTCGACCGCTGGCAGCGATACCCGACAGGAGCCCGCGGCATCAGTGCATTCGCCGCCAAGCGTCACTAGTACCACCACTACGGTGCCCGCCGGAACTGACGCGCCCTCCGCCAACTCACCCAAACCCCAAAGTTCTTGGTTTAGTCGTTTGTTTGCCTTTGGCAGCCCGGATACTGCCAAAAGCGCCAATGCTAGTGCCGCTACTACTACCGCCACCGCCAGCCCGGCGCAAATCCAACAACAAACACAATCCTCCACATCTACATTCCCATCATCCACCCCCACTAACGATAACCGTAGCCAACGTGCCAATATTCATAACCACAACCCTACTCCTCATGCCCGTATTGACAGCGTGCAAGAAGAAAAGCTTGTGCAGCAGAAAACCGGCCAAGGATTCAATATCCCGCAGGGTACATTTAACTCTCCGACGAGCGGTTCCGCGGCCAGCAAGGGTCGCAAAGTGCGAATCTCATCGCGACCACTTAGGTGAGGGGCCTCAAAAAACCAAAAAAAAACATACACAGACCCAATCTCTCTCTTCCTACTAGCTACTACTACCCGTAATAATATGAATATTATAATGTAGCCGCAACAGCTGCAGCATTAGCGAGCGGCTACTGCGCTGTTTTTGCTTATTGCTATTTAACGTGTCAACCTTGCGCAGTAGATTGATGTAAAGTTCAGTAAATTCGGCAAAACATTGTTCGTCATTTTGCTTTTGCGTTTGCGAATTGTTTAAGCGCTTTCGTGTTGCAGTTATGTTTGTTTCTTAGTATTATCATTTTTAAAACCATTATAATCGACTAGTTGAAAAATGCTTCTGTGTGTTATTGTTATCGTTGCTGCGCAATGTTAGCACTTCGTGTATTTGGTTGCTCTTGTCGATTTTTTCTTATTATTTTCATCTTTAGTTTTCATTTCACTAAAGATTAATTGGCACTTATATATGCAATTGGTAGTGCATTAGTTTAAAACAAACAAGCACTTTGTTTATTATTTCTTCTATTACACATGTGCGTTGTTTGTTACAAACTATTTTGAAATTAATTTTTTTTTGTTATTTTATAATTATTTTTACCACTGGTATATAAGTTTTGTTTAATTAATATAACTAACTAACACTAACGAATAGTGTAAAGTCTTATTAGATAGTTTATTTTTTAACTGTTAATTATTAGATGTGAATTTTAGATAACCATAGTTGACAATAGTAATTGTTTTTTTTACGTTCTTTTACTACCACTCTTACTACTAACTATTTAATGCTTTTGCATCTGTACAATAATCCGCTTTAATTTGTGTGACAATTTTCCCCTGCCTGCGTGCTTAATTTCCTGTGTGGCATGGGTTTTCTCACAAGATATGCTTTTTACTTTGGCAGTAACCATTGTCGCGTTGCATATACTGTCAGTGAATCCATTTCTGTTTTACACGCAATATACACTGTTACCACTTTTCGTTACTCGTTCGTTCAGATTCAATGTTGTGTATACATCCCACCCCATATTACAGCGTGTTTTCCATGACAATCGTAACTCCCAAATTCATTTTTCCATATATATATTTTGTGTTTTGTATCGAATTAACAACCACATATGATTGAACGATGCATTGTTGCTAAATTTGCTCTAGAATATTAAAGTTTCGAATGTTTTACCATTGTCGTCTTTATGGTTAAAGGAGAAACACTAACTTTTCGTTTCGTTTGACTTTTCCCTATATTTTTGTCTTCGGCTGCAACGACAACGACAAATGTTATGCGATCTACCCTACCACTATACCCACACAGCTATGTTGGACGTCCTTGTGGTGCATCTACCGCCACGGGCTCGAAGGCCCAACACATGAAGGAATTGAAAAATCTGCTAGACGACGCGATGGCCTTGTAAAATGGTTTGTGAGAGGTGCTGCAAAACACAAGATTCGGTCGTGTTGTGGGTTGGTAACTGCTGAAGGAACAAACCAAAACCGCGCAGGTCCCTACGCAGCATAGGCAACCTCCGACGAAAGCAACCAGCAGACGAGCGCGCGGCGATGATCTTTTTTTTTGTTTGAAATGAGGTTTCCTATCCCTTTGCTCGATAAACGATAACACACAAACGACCGACAGGGACGGCACGAAAAGCGGTTTTATTTGTCAACCGCCGGACTATATTCTACGATATTACGAAGTGTAACAGGATATCCTTCAACATCCTACGAGGACACGGGGCAGTATGTATGGAAGCCCCCGCGGCTGCCTACTGTTTGCTCGGTTATTTATGAAGTTTGGCGCTAGTTTTAGTAGTTCTATTTAATGCGATAGGTGCGAAAACAATGAAACATTTAACCTTTAACACGTTATGAAGTGAATAAAATCAAACAGTTGCGAAAACGGTGTGAGAATACACAAAACATGCGAAGCTAAAGCTTGTTTGTTAGCATCAGTGTAGCAGCAAGTGCGGGTATTTTTGTTTTGTTTCACCAACACAGAGATCCTAACCGGCACTCCCTAAGTGTAATAGTTTTCTAGAGGAAGAAAGTGAAAAGATGAAGCTCATCTTTGAAAGGATAATAGTAGTTTACATGCAAACAATACATCAAAACGCAAGCACATATGCGTAACATATACATACATTTATTTTAATTAATTAGTTAAAGTGAAAAAAAGCAACAGGAATAGATAATTATGCACCTTGCGGCAGAGTTGTCGGTGTGTCCGCTTGGTTTGCTCACAGCAAATAAAGCCACGGCATACACCGGCATATTTATTTATATACATTCATACGTTTTTTCTTCTCTGCTTTTCCTTTCACTGTAACAATGAATGAATTTAATGATCTAGTAAAACCAGGCTCACTAGCACTGTTTTATTCTGTTGTTGATAGGTAGGAATGAGCGGTGAGGTTGTTCTCGTCACGTGTAGATTGTTGAAGGATTCAGTGAATTAAAAAAAAACAACAGTCTGTTGCGCTCAATAAATGCACAGATGGAGTAAAAGTGTTTTGTTTTATTTTCTTTTTCTCATCTCGATTTAGTTTAATGTTCATTTAACCTTAGTTTTATTTATGTTTTGTTCCTAATTGCTTCTTAGACTGATGCGCACAAACAAGGTGATTATTGCTCCTAACCATGCAGTAGTATAAGGCGCCACTAACATTCAGCTACATACCTACAAGTGCTTAGAAATATAACGTTGGCAGCAGCAAACAGATGTAATGAAGCGGGCAGATCCGTTACAGGGCGTTACCAGGGATTAGGATCTTCGTAGAAGGAAGTCGTTTTTCTTCTTTCTTTGCAATACTATTTAAATGAATTACTCCCCCTGCTAATGGCGACGCTACATGTGCGCTGATAGATAAAAAAAAAACAAATTGTATCATGATGAAATCGATTGGTGCTTTCATTTTAAAATGGGGAAATTTGACAAAAAGAATTCGTTGAGTTGCAACGTAAACTACTTAACGATTGGGACACAAACGTTATCAATGTGCAAACTGATACTAAATGATAGAAACGTACATACACAACAGTAAAACGTTAAGCAAATGTAGAGGTCTCTTACTCGCGGGGACCGTAGTTGGAAGTAGTACCATTTTAAGTCATCCTTCTTCCTCTTGCTATACTAACCAGTTTCGGCCAGTCTTTATACCGGTAGCGTGTTAAAAGTCGAACCTGAGTGCAAACAAAATGGACAGTGCAGTATTGGAAAAAAACAGAGTAAACTCTCTTTCTCCCTGTCTCTCTTACGCATAGAATATTCACACGCACAAAGTGCTTTAAGTGGTTGTAAATACACTTCTTGTTAGGAAAAATCGGGAAAAAGAACACAACCACACTATATGTGTGGAATAACAGCGGCACTGCTTAATAAAAAAGTTTCCATGTAAAAGTGGGATGATAATGTTGCGCAATGTGTAAGAATATATTTTGGATGCACTTTTTAAGCACTACTACACTCACCCTAGCACTGAGTTCAACTGGCACAGATTTAAATGAAGCATGTCTAACTTATGATACGATACAACAAATATGACCCTTTATGACACGCTGATGGGGAAAGTGATAAAAGGGACTAAAATAAAGCAGAACATAAGAAAATAGCACACGCGACGGTGTGTTCGATGCCATTTGGTTTGGGTTTTTGATTGAGAAAAGAATCACGTTAAACGATGACATTATGATAATGCGCTTCATTTTACGATTGCAGCTTCGTCGGTCGAGTTGTGTCGGCGTCTACGGCTACCGGTACGAAAGCAACCAACAATCGAGAACACGATCTACTGCTGAAAGATGCCATGAGCATTGGAAAGCCTCCGAGAAGGATGCCTCCTGCTAGTGGTACACTACTGCCAGGCCCAAACGGTTCAAGCGAAAAGCGGATTGAGAAAATCAAACGCATCGGGTTTGCCTCCTTCTTGTTCTAATGCGAAAGTGAAGATGATCCCTGGGGTAGAAAACATTAAACAGCTGGAAATATAGTCTCACCGAACGAGGTATGTTTGGTAGTTAGTTGTTTAATTTATTTCATTCAAATTTTACATGAACAATATATGTTCTATCCTCTACTTCTTTATTTCCTGGGTGTAGAACACAATCGACAAACGATTCGTGCTTGATGAGTTCCTGTGGTTTTGCATGCATGTATGTTTTACCTACTTAAACGATAATTAGTAGGTTCGCTGCTCCGCTACCCGTCTTCCTTATTCTCCTATCGTCGGCGTCGTTCGGAAGATTTTTTAAGCTTCTTTGGTCCCTTGACGAAGCACCAGTCGACGGAAATCGTCTGTCCAAGTACCTCCGAACCGTTCAGTGCTTCTTTCGCCGCTAGCGCTTGCTTGTACGTTTCGTACTCCACCAACGCGTAACCCTTGAGGAAGCCGGTCCGGCGGTCCAGATTGAGGTGAATGTTTTTGATGTCACCGAACTCGCAGAACTTCTCCTGTATGTCGTCCTCCTGCGCTTCCTCGTGAATCGACGTCACAAACAGAATCCATCCTTCGACCGATCGCTGTGGGCCCGGTTCCGCTTCCTCTTCGTCGTCCTGCATTCGCTCGTAATCGATAGTTTCCCGGGGAATGCTTTCATTGCCGAAACCGCGTCCTTTCCGTTTGCGAGCCTTCTCCTTCAGTCGGGCGATTCCCTGGTCGCCATCTTCGTCCACCTCGAACTCCTCGTGGTTGTAGATATCGAGCACATCGGCCATTGTGTGTTCAAATGTGCGTTTTAGGGCTAGGATTTTCACTAAACTTTTGCTCCACTCCGCGTCGTGGTTGATGTTTGCAAACTTTCTCCGAATCGATGTGTTTTGACCGATTTGACAGCTGTCAAACGCAACAGACAGCCCGCGGGTGTACCGGATGAAAATGCTGTCGGTTGGTGCTGTGAGTTCCCATTTTCAAAATTAAAATTACGTTTTCATCCCGCTCTCAATCCAAAATACATAAACGTGGAGATTGTACTGTTTGTTTGTATATATTTTAGTTTATCTGTTCATTTTCACTGTACACTTTACATAACAATCTATCTAATATAGTCGCATTGAATCAAAATAATCACCAATTCATCTATTTCTCCACCATCCTCAACTGTTCTACTTGTGGAAAATTTCGAGGCTAAGTGAACATCAGTGGTAGGGTTTAAAAATAGTTAACAATGCTCCCCGTTAAATCTTGCACCTTTCCGGTGGTATAAGAAGACATCTTCTACATTCGTCACTTTTTCTCGTTATCATTCGGTTTCTTGCTACCAATATTGTACAACCGATTCTGTGTGTCCCACAGCTTTGTGTAGAGACCTCCGCTTTTTAGCAATTGTTCGTGCGTCCCACGCTGACCAACGCGCCCATTCTCAAGGACTAATATCTCATCCGCATCCATCACGGTTGACAGACGGTGGGCAATGCAGATGCTGGTACGATTATCCGTTGCCCGCGCCAACGCTTGAAGGATGTTCTACAAACGGGAGAAAAAAATCCGTAAAAATATCGTACAACAGCTATGAGGCATTACTACTCACGTGTTCGGTGATCGAATCCAAACTGCTCGTGGCTTCGTCGAATATAAGGATAGGTGAATTTTTCAAGATTGCTCGCGCTATCGCTACCCGTTGCTTTTCACCACCAGATAATTTAAGGCCCCGTTCACCGACCTGCGTATCGTACTGTTTGGGCCATTGCTGAATTGAGTCGTGCAGATCCGCCATTCGGGCAGCATCCTCAAGCTGTTCCTGTGATTTCGACAAATCACCATAGTGGATGTTGTGTCGGATGGTATCGTGGAACAGTACCGAGTCTTGCGGCACAACCGCGATCGCCCGTCGTAAGCTCTGCAGATCCACCTCTCGGATGTTTTGTCCATTGATCAAGATCTCACCCGTACTGGGTTCAAAAAAGCGGTAAAGCAAACGCACCATCGAGGACTTCCCCGAACCAGATCCACCGACAATGGCTATCTTCATACCCGCCGGGATGGTAAACGAAAGATCCTTAAAAATGTCGTTACTATGGGCATACCGGAAACCAACGTTGCGGAACTCGATCGAGGCCGTCTCGCGTCGCACGTCTAGCGGTGGCGCATTCACACGGCTCTGGATCGCACTCTGGACGCCCATCAGCGTAAACATTGTGCGCATGTCGAGCAATGCCTGGCGGACCTCGCGATACACACTCCCAAGAAACCCGAGCGGTATCGACAGCTGAAAGAGAAGCCCATTCACCATCACCAGATCGCCAACCGTCATACGGCCCTGTGCGATCTCGTTTGCCGCCATCACCATAATCGTGCTCAGGGCCACGCTGAAGATGGCATTTTGGCCAAAGTTTAGCAGCGCCAAACTGGTGCTGGTCTTCAGACTAGCGTCTTCGTATTTCTTCAACACCTGATCGTAACGATTCGCTTCGTACTGTTCGTTGTTGAAATATTTTACCGTTTCGTAGTTGATCAGCGAATCCACCGCCTTATTGCCCGCTTCGTTCTCCGCCTGGTTCATGTAGATGCGGAACTTGGTACGCCACTGGGTTACCGCGAGCGTGTACGCACTGTACACACCAACGCAACCCATCGACAGGGCAGCGTAGGCCATGCCACACTTGACGCCGAGTATGCTTGACACGAGCGCCAGCTCAAACATGGTCGGTACAACGTTAAACACCATCGCCGTCAGCACAAAGTTGATGCCACGCGAACCGCGATCAATCGTCTAGGGAAGGAGGAATAGAGAGGAACAATTATTTGTCGTTACACTGTTCTCCGGCGAATGTACATCATACCTTCGATAGCGCACCAGTTTGTTTGCTGAGATGAAACTGTAGATCGAGATTGTGCAAATGCAGGAACACATTGGTGGCAATTTTGCGTATCGAATGCTGGGCAACGCGTGCGAACACTGCATTCCGTAGCTCGTTGAACCCAGCTGCACCGGCCCGTGCAATACCATCTGTATGAGAGAGTGTCCAACCCCGGTAGAAGAAGTGCATTAGAACGGGAAACACAGTAACCTTTTCCTTACTGTCTTACATCCCAACAGCACGGAGATCGTTAATGCTGAGGCGGCTTGCGGTACCGTGTCCATGCTCAGCAGATTCAGATTATCAACGCCCATCTTAAATAGGAACGGAACGCATACATTCAGCACCTTTGCTCCACCCAGCAAGCTTAATGAAATTAGAACCCTGAAAAGGAAATTTAAAGTAAAGTCACGATATTTTCACGTTCACGGTCGAGGTTTTGTAGCTTTTTCTTACCGCTTTCGCACCATCGCATCATCCTTTGGCCAGATGTAGGTCGCCATCGCTTTGATCATATCCGTCGCTTTAATTTCCGGTCCATCGTACGTGCCGATCGATTCGCCCGAAGCCGGATGGTGCCCTAGATGAAAACAATGACGAATGGGTGGTGGTTGTTTCGTGAATGGTGCTTGCAGTGAGGGTTGTGATAGGAGGGAGACCCCGTACGAAGTTATGGTAGGTGGTTTCGCTAGTTGCCCCGTGAGCGGCGATGATGAATGCAACCGATAGTATCGTTCCTGCTGAGCTAGCTGTGGGCGTTGCCGTTTCGGGGCGTGGGGACACATTTCCTTCGCTAAACTACCCGCTGGCAGTGAGTCGCTATGAATGGTTCGGTTTCCCCAAGATGGAACACCACCGAGGGGGGCTGTGAGGGATTCGATAATTTCGTTCGATTTTCATATTTGCGTTAGCCGAATGTGGGTGGGTGTGTAAAATATTCGGCGCGAAGGATCATCATCATGTTTTGATTCGAGTTTCAAATAGCAATAGGAGAAAGGAGAGAAAAGAAAGAAAGAGGTACCAGAGAATAACGTAACACCCCATTCGGAACGATGTCTTTCGACTCAAAACGAAACGTAAAATGTACAAACAAATAACACGCAACGAAGTTCTTAATGTGTGCATTTTCGACTCACAATCAGCTTGTGGAACGTGGATTATGTTTGAAAATGTTCGTGTAAATATAAACAATGTGGAATGGTCACAGCTCTGGATGACCCTTTGGAGTAACGTGTGTGCCAAATAATACAAATGGGAATTGGCAAACAAATCGCATGGTACTGAGCAAAGCAAACAATTAAAAGGCAAAACGGTCTACGAATGTATTTTGCAAACAGCGGATTAATGTTAAATGGCGAAAGAAAATATTAATGAAGATATGAATGAAAGAAATTTAGTTCGAATCCTATGTTTTGTAAGCCTTCTAGCGAAAAATGCGTCGTACCCCTATTGGCCAGCTAGAACGCTTGCCAACGCTAGTTTCGAAATTATTGGATACGATTTGTGGTTCACTCTAAAACGGTCTTTTCTTCATATCCGAGTGCCATTGCGAGGATTGGCTGATTACCAAAATCTTCAGTAATTCGTTCACGAGTTGCCGTAACAGCAAGCTCATCTACTTCAGATACTCTTCCATTGTTTTGTCCGATTGTTTTGACCTCCAGGGTGAATGACGATATCGCTTTGGGCTTGATCTTCATCTTTAGAACTAAAAGCTCATTCTCCGGATGGAAGAAGGAATTATAGAATTCCAATTCGGCTATAGTTGACGTTGCCGTACCTTACAATGTAAATCGTTTTCTCTCTGGTGTAACGTCTGCAGATTTCGTAGTGAATGATTTGAATTCACTGATATTTTTATCCAAATTTGTTTGTGCACAGTAAGATAACTACAAAAAATGAAACAATGCTGGATTCTTCATTAGATGGTAGGGAACGTTTGTATGTTCACATACTAAATAATAAGTTGTATGTATTATACTGTAGTAGGTTAGTAATTTTATTTTCTTTTCTCGATATAAAACATGCCAAAAGGGATTCATGTATTTTACTTCAAAAAAATGCAATACAGTAATTATTAGCTAATGCATCACGAGGGTTAGTAATGTGGAAGGCACAATTTAGATGTAACAATTACATTACGCGTAGGTGCTGGTTAATATTCTTGAGAAAACTAAAATTTAAAATTAAATAATTATTGCTCTATTTGGATGCTTTCCGCTTACCTTTCTTCTTCTTTTGGAAGATGTTCAGGAGGGCATTTTCGGTCGCTTGCTGGTTACTCGTCGGTTTCGTATTGGTGGAATAGCTTCGCCTTTGAGCCCAAGGCTCCAGCAAGCTTCTTCTTTTCCGGTTGTCATTGTACCAGCTAGCGACAACGACCGCACTAACATGCAGTTGCTAATTTGTAAAGATACAAAGCAGTTTAGGCAAAGGAAACAATCGCACAGCTACTTAAAAGCTATTTTTAATTTTATTCAAAAATGCACCACACTCTCGACGGTACTCCCGGTAAGCGGTTCCGGCAGGACTAAGCTCCGGCAGCGTGTTTAGTCCTTGGACGCTTTGTGCGATTTCCAGCAGTAAAAAATCCACCAGACGAAGGGCTATACCCCGGATCGGTTCGAGCGGTGGCGTTGATGCAAATGCCACAATTTTCATGTGGTGAATGTTACGCTCCAGGAACAGAACCGTCAGGCAGACGGCGAGATTGTGACTCAGCAGATCATCCGCCACGAAAAACAACTGCTCGTCGAGATGGTGATCGGCCAGAAAGCGATATTTTTCACGTGGCAAGCGCAAACAGCGTAACTCCGGATCGTGCTTGATGAAATCGTTAATAGTGCCAATGGTAAGCTCTACAAAGTCGTCCGGATTCGAGGGAATGGAAAATCCATAATCGAGCAACAATTTGGTGTTATTGTGTGGGCCGTAACTGATGAAAATTTGACTACCAGGTTGGTATGTCGTATCGGTGTGAAGGTTGTAGCATAGCTCCAGCGGTTGTTCCTTTAGCAAGCGATCGCGTATCTGTGCGATCGATAGTGACAGTTCGCTCTGTGTTTTCGTACCACACTGGTGGTTGAAAAAGTCCAGAAACGGTGCCAATGCCATGGATGGTTCATCTGCTAGGAAATCCTCAAACATTGATCCGGACGGTAGAAAGCTGTTGATCATTTTCACTGCCATCGGGTCGAGGAAAACGCTCCGCGTGTTAACCACGAAGTAAGCCCATTTAAATTTTTCCAGTTCGATACTGTGCCTGAAGTCCTCGCGCAGGACGGAATGGATTTTCTCCACCGCGCTCTTTATCTGACCATTTTGCTCCACCATTCTTTGCAGCAACACTTCCGATAGATAGACCAGCTCTTGCTTTGTGCAAAAGTATGGATTCGAGAAGCCGGTTGGAAGTGATTGAAGATACACATCCAAGCGGGAGCATTTGCTTGCACACAAGTAAAACGCCAGCAGGGCCTGAAAGGAAAGCTTTTCCGACGAAAGGGCACTCTCTTGCAGAGCTACCTCATCGAACATATTGCGAAAAGCTTCATCACGTTCGAGAACATTAAGCCCAATCATGGCTTCGTACGGCAGGGCTATCAGACAATCTCCATGCCCTAGCGCTTTCCGTGAGTATAATCCTTTGCCGGTGTTTTCAAAGTTGGCTATTCTTAGCGCCGTTTCATTCCTCCATCCCAGTCCTTTTAGCCACCGAAACAGCGCTATATGTTCCACGCATTCTTTGGGATGTTTTGTGCGTTTTCTTCCTTCTTGTCGGTGTATCGAGGTCATTCCGTCAGCTGTCATTGCGTCGTGATTATGTAAGGCCGGCAGCTGTTTGCAACTCCAAGCGGACGTAAGATATGGCCTTGACCGTGAGGGATGTGTTGGATGTGATTTTTTCGCCTTTCTTCTGATAAGAGATAGGTCTCTTTTGGGTCACCTTATCAGAAATATCGGATACGTGCAATCGGTGGCGGTTGGGGCAGAGAGCGAAAAGATGAGTCACGGCTGAAATTGTACACAGACCAATTATCAGTCACAGATGGGGAAAAGGGAATTAAAATTTGAAATAAGAAAACGGCAAACAAAACATTGCAAGTCCCATATATTTTCACTCTCTACCACCATGCCTCCACCGATACACTATCGTCAGTAGAGCAGAGCACAGGATTACGCACTACGCGAGAGTACCGTCGGCTGGTGGTGCTTGCGACGCTGTTCTAAGCGTGGTAAGGAATAAATCGAGCGTGAAAGGAATGGATTCGTTCCACACTTACCCGTGCGTGAAGGCGGCAATAGTTTTCACACAGTGGATGATGATTTTTATACGAAAGTCGTACACCTTCCAGCAGGCTGCGGTTCAATTGGGGAGCTTGTTTTGATACAACTTGCAGCAGCGCGGCCATTTTTCAGCTGACGTTTCGTACTGACAGCATACTTTTTGCAAACCGAGCTGCGATGACAGCAAAACGATAAGTTTCAGGAGTTTCGATGTTATTTCGAGTCAGCTTTTAATTCTCAGCTTGACCCAAAGTTCAATGATTTGTTGAGTTGTCAACCTGTGTGTGTAGTTTGGCTGTTAAAAGTGACAGCATTCAATCCATCAAAGCATAAAAGAATAAGCCACACGCTTTCAACAGCCATAGCAATTTCCTCGTAATCAAAGTGCAGGTTTTAAACGCAATTTTTCCTCAAATCCAGCTTGATTTTATAAGCAATGTCCGAAGAGCTCAAGCGCGAACGTCGAACCGGTGGGTTTTATCGCCGGGCGGCAAAGTTCTTGAACGTGGACGCGTCCGGAGAAGTTAAACAGCCAGCGCGCCCTAGACGAAAAGGTAAGTTGAGTGCTGTGTGTGTGTGTTCACTCCAATTGCAAAACGGTTCCATTTTTTTTTTTGTAAAAAGCCAAGCGCATGTTGTTTCGCCTCCGAGTGCAGAAACCACACTCCAGCAGCCGGCGGTTACGGAAGAGTCGTTACCGGTGGGTCCGGAAGAAACGTTAACGGTGGAACCGGTAGTAACCAAACCGCTCACCGATTATCTACGCGAGTGTGACAGTTTATCTGGCGTCAGCAGCGTGGAAGCGGGGAACACGCGCACGTTCGACACAATGCCGCTTGTCGACGGGATCCGATATTGGGCATTGTCGAATAACGCAACACATCGGTCCATCGACATGGTTTTGCAACTATTTAGAAGAGCTGGCGTAAGCGTGCCTCTAAACGCCAGAGCTTTGATGGAAACCAAAACGCACGCGTCAAGTAGAATTGGTTAAGCTTGGCGGTGAGCTCTACTTGTACGAAGAATTTCAGAAAATTTTGTCCAGTTATTTTAGGTAAGCAAAATTATTATCAATCATGCATAGTATCATAGTTTTCGTCTGCTGGTTTAATTATCTCTACATTTGTTTATGTATTTCAGTTTAGATGCTCCGCCTGCGATTCAGCAGCTCACAATCACACTGTCGGTCGATGGATTGCACTCCAGTTTTGGCCTGTGCTTTTCGCCGGCAACGAGATGCCGACAGTGAAGCTAGTAGCGACGGCAGCCATCTATTGTGGGCTCTTAAGGCCCACAAGCGCGGAAATGTAATTGCGCCCGGTGGTCGATGAGCTGAACGGCCTTATGCGGAATGGTATGCATATATAACCGTTGGGGATCGTGGCAAAAAAGCGGACATTCCTGCCAAGGCATTTGAGAAAGGTAAGAAAAATTATTGTTCAAATAGTTTAATTTATGATAAGGAATTGGTTGATGAGAGTGACACTAATATTTATTTTGACTTTGCCAGGCGTTGTTGGTCACACCGGTTGCTGGAGCTGCCAAAAGTGCACGGTGCGGGGAGAATTCAACCTGCAAAGGCTTACGATGGTGCGGCCATACAAGCATACCCCGAAGCACACGGATCAGGGGATCCGGAATAATGTTCCGGCGGGACACCGGAAATACGATAACCGCTGCTCGAACTTAATGCGTTTGCCATTGTCGAGGACGCCCCTGTCGGTGCCCTACGGGTACAACGGACTTCAGTAAACGTTGTCCAGTTATTTTCGGTACGTAAAATTACTATCAACCATGCATAGTAACATAGCTTTCGTCTGCAAGTCTAACTATCTCTACATTTGTTAATGTATTTCAGTTTAGATGCTCTAGCGGTTCAGCGATTCACGATCACGCTATCGGTCGATGGATTAATAGCGGAGCGCTCCAGTTTTGGTCTGCGCTCTTCGCCAACAGTGGAGCTAGTACGGCAGCCATCTATTGTGGGTTCATAAAGCCCATAAGTGCGGAAATGTAATTGCGCCCGGTGATCGATGAGCTGAACGGCCTTATGCGGAATGGTATGCATATCACCGGTAAGGATCGTGGCATAATCGCTGACACTCCTGCCAGGTCATTTCTGGAAGGTAAGAGAAATTATTGTTCAAATAGTTTAATTTATGATAAGGAATTGGTTGATGAGAGGACACTAATATTTATTTCAACTTCGCCAGGCGTTATTGGTCATACCAGTTGCTGGAGCTGCCATAAGTGCACGGTGCGGGTAGAATTCAACCTGCAGAGGCTTACGATGGTGTGGGCATACGAGCATACCCCTAAGAACACGGAACAGGTGTTCCGGGGTAATGTTCGGGTGGGACATCGATAACCCGATACACTGCTGTTCGAACTGGATGCATGCGACATTGTCTGGAACGTCCCTGTCGTTGACCGGCTGCACCTGTTATACCCCGGCAACTGGCAGCGGATGTCGATGGAGTGGCGCGACGGGAAACTGGTCGCGCCGATGGGAACCGATTTCATCGTCCCTAATACAGACTGCCGAGCCCTGTAAAATGCACCGCAAGCTACAGCACATAACATATTTGGACTACTGGATCTGGGTTCTGAACATGCGTTCATTTTTCAATATTCTTCCTTCATAGTGTTAAAGGCGCATAATCAAAGTGGCGCACGGATCAAAGTGGTCAATTACGGATAAAATGCTGGACAAGTTCGCGAAGGAATTCGAAACGGTTCACGTCGTAAGGTTTATGACTTTTAACGTTCACAATTTGTTGCATGTGCACGATTAACTGCTTCGTTTCGGGTCATTATCTGCCACCTCGACGTACCGTTTCGAAAGCGTACTCCAGCATTTGAAGCGTTTGCTTGGCAGTAGCTGCAGCAGATGATAAATCGGTTTTCGGAGTTCGGAATACTTCGGGATACCAAAGCCCCCCGAACAGACTATCAGTTATCCTGATTAGACCCGAAAGGCCGACACGTGAGGCCACGTTTCAATCTGCAGAACAACGGTTGGTATCTGGCCACGGACGGCAGCTTTGGAAAACTACATTCTGCTGCAATGGGCATGGATGTTGATGCAGAGAACTGATTGCGATCGGACAGAAACTGGACCGGAAAATAGTATCAATTGGTGATACTATGGGCTCGTGCACAATGTTCTATAAAGCATGCATTTCTGTCGAGCAGTGGTGATCTCCAGTGTTCGACGGATCGAGATCGTATCGAAGTTAGTGGTAACAAGACGTGCGGGAGAATGTACGTCTGTGCCACTGCTTCACACGTTTCGGGACGAATGACAATTGCATTACCGTGATAGGTAAGCAATTTGTTTGTTAACACACCAGCCTATGGATTCAACTATCTCTGACCAGATTGTGATATTTATTGTTACATCAGACCATTACTGAAATTGTGATATGTTTCAAAAGATAAAATACAAATAAAAGATATTTGTTTCTTATTCGTGTGGCCTGTGCTTGGTTGTATTACAGTTAAAAAAATAATAATAAATACAATTTTTGGTATTGCGAATGAAACATGAGTTTGTTAATGTTTGTTGTTATCTCATTGTTGCGTTGCTTATTTTTCTACACTTTACAGCTTTCACTGTTTTACATTAAGGTTTGGTATGTATTATCACTTTGTTTCGTTTGGTTCCTGTTGCATTACTTATGTTCCTATATTTTACAACCTTTAGTTTTGTACAGAAACTTGGTCCTATCATTTTCTGTCTTCTATTTATTCATTTTTACAAGATGGCGCATTGCATTAAATGGAAACAATTAGTGCAAGGCATTTCCTCCTTGCATTATGCCTTTTCTCGGGCAGGCTCGGTTCTCTACTCCATTCGATTCTATTCTAGATATCTATTCGTTTCTTTTCGTGCAAAACATTATTCTACATGATACATTTTTTAGTTTCCATACTCCGACAGAACAGATGTGATCGGTGTACTTTCTCATCGAGGAAAAAACCCTCTTCTCGGCCGGGTCACGGCTAAGCACCAGTCCAATGCTTGCCGTCGCCGTGCAGAGTTACCGAGCGCATGAGTGCACTCAGGAGTACAAGCAAGAGAGAAGTAGAGGTTACTGCGGATTTTTGTATGGCGTTTGGTCGAAATGTTCCCATTGGGAAATGTTTAACACCAAAGCTACCGAGCAAGTCATATGGCTGAAAAAAAAACAAAGCAATTTTTGGCACCTTGAAGGCCATAACTCTTGGATGATTTATGAATCTTTTAGGATCCATGCATGCCTGTAATGGAGGTTCAGACTCATTCATTCGGTTTGAAAATCCATGCACTCTCATTGATTAGAATTAATCTCACCCAAGACTAATTCGGCTAATGGATTCATGAATCAGATTCACCTAACACCCAATTACTTCTACGTAGCTATGCTTAAGAAAAGACTTTAAAGAGTATTTAAAAAATAATTCAGCGCTTCGAAATTGCTCATGAAGCAACCATTGTTTAAAACAGTTGGTAATTGTAGTCCTGGTCTAAAAGCAATTAAAGAAGCGGAAGTTTGCAACGTATTTGCTCTTTCCATGCTAGTGTATGACGTTGGAAGCCTTACAAATAATTTCCCAAATCTGCTAGTTCTATTCAACAATAAAACTGATTTAACAAATGGTTAAATTTTTCACCCCAGGGAGGACAATTTCAACACAAGTTATTGTATCTAATGCCTAATTGAGGATCATGTAGTTACTTTTCGTTACTGAACGTTTTTAATTCATTCTGCCCATTAATAAAATACTGATCTGCCAATACGGAATGAGTATTCCAACGAATGCATTTATAAGCTAAAAGCTGAGCAAAAATACGTCCGCAATAGTCAGCAGCGCTACACCGCGCAGAACACCTTCAATCATTTTCCCCCAATCAGCAGCAGCAGAAGCAGCTCAGCTCTTGCTAGCTCTAGCGCTCTACGCTATGCTCTTCTCGCCGATCACGCCACCCCTTTACCAACAGCACTGCGCGCAGGTGATCTAGCCGTTGCGAGAGACGGCAGGTTCGAAGCTCCACAGACTGAAACGCGCGTGGAAGTCATCCGCAAGCCATTGTCCGGTGTGGACGGCAGCATATTTCGTACGCTTGGCAGTAAACAAAATGAAACCGTCCGTCCGGTGAGGGTGAGTGCTTTCTTTCGTTTTGAAATTAAAGCTACAAAACTGGGGTTCGGAAGGGTTGAACACAAGAAAAAAAAAAACAAAAAAACGGGGGCGATTGTGCATTGGTGTGCGGGCACGGGCAATTTAAGCGTGAAGTGTAGTGTAGTTTAAAACGATCACGGTGAGGCAAAGTTTTGATGAATGTTACTCTAAAGGGAAGATGCTATCAGAAGTGCTTTGAAAAACAAATAGTAAAACAGTGTAAAAACGTACAAATTTATTTGCAATAAACAAAAGTCATTATAACTGTGTCTTTATTAGTGGAGTGTGCGAATTCTTCAAAGTGAAGTGCTCACGAAAACATACAGACGAGTGAGGTTAAGCGGGTTAAGAAGAACCTTCTTTCGCAGTCGAAATAAAATCGTCTACCGTGTTGCACTGATAAGGATTCGCTCGGTTTAGTTGTCGCTCGTCGCAAAGCGAGAAACACGTGCAACAATACCGCGAGTGTGTGCGTGTGATGCCATTCGCCGATGTAGGTTTACCGTGTGCTTCCAGCGAAAGGGAGGCGATCACCCCTTTTTTCGTACCCTAAAACCAACGACACAAGTGGCTTCTTTCACATTCTAACAGACGGCCGTCTTTCAAAATTCGTCCAGCAAAGGCAAACAACACAATTTTGTTGGTTCCGGATGTGTGTGGCGTCTTTCTTCGACGGTCGAAGCTTTCTCGAAAAAAAAAAAACCCACCCCATGCATCCGCACTGCTCGCGATCGAGGAAACTGTGCCAAAATAATGGATCGACAGTAAAACTCTTCACCTTCCCCGAAAGGTTTTTCGGACCTGCTCTCGATGGGTTGGATGTGTTTCTCGGGGTTTTGTACAAATTTCTCACCCGGCCCGGGGGAAATAAATTAAAAAGAGGTGCGAAACTGGGTGCAATTTCCCGTACGTGTAAGTATGCAATTTTGGAAACATGTACATACCGCTCCAAAATTGGAAGTTTGTGATTTGGGACAGAGGGCTTTTGAATATTGGTAAATTGGCCTTAGACCAACGAATGTTGGTGAATGGGGGGTTGTTGGTAAAAATTCACCTTTGCACCAGGCAGTTCGGGATTACTTACGGTTACCTTACCACAATCCATACCCCCATTACACCGGGATTCGAGATGCAGAGGTACAGAATGCACGATCACGCCGCGTACTGTGTTGATCGTTGTTTACTTCTCCGGGTTTGTCAGATGTCTGCCAATGCTCATCACGAAACCTAACTGTACGATCATTATGCGCTGCTTACCTTATGGTGCAGTGGAGAGATGCGGATTCGGTACATTTGCTGGGGTTTGCTATTTTTACGCGCAACTGTTACGCATCTCCGTACGTTCTAAGCAGTGATGTTTATTTGATTGCGTTCGCTACCGAGTAGTGTTGAGTGAGATTGCATTAATGATACTTTCTTGGCACATTTTTTTTGTGATTTTTCTTATATACAGATTGTGAGATAGTTTAAAATATTTCAGTTTTGTTTAGTTCGGTGGAGTTATCTTTTGCTAATTTTTGACACATT
This sequence comes from Anopheles marshallii, assembly GCF_943734725.1. NCBI lineage: Eukaryota > Metazoa > Arthropoda > Insecta > Diptera > Culicidae > Anopheles > Anopheles marshallii. The sequence goes on from NC_071327.1 coordinate 55,166,599, forward strand.
ACTTTACTAGTTAATATTATGTTGTTCTGTATAAATGTTTCCTTTTTTGACTATTTAATTATACATCACGCGATGTTAAACTCCTCACGAGTACTTATACATTTTGAAGTTTATATACAGTTAGCATGCTCGAAAAAAGCACGATTTTTTTGCGTTCTCCTACAACTGAAGGTTTCCAGAATATCTCATGAAAATTTCACATCAATATACCGACAAATAACGACTCCATGCCTCAAAGAGGACACCGCCAAAAAGTACGAAAATACAAATTCTCAATGTTCAAACGCAAATTTTCTCAAAACAGCGTTTTGCAAATCCAGAATTTTTTGAAGACCTGCAAACCGATTGACTTAAAATTTTCATCAAACATTCGTTGGATGATTTTCTAGTACTTGTGTAAGGATTTCATTTGTTTCAAAATGAAATTTCTTTGTTTTTTGGAAAAAATAGTTACGCATTTTCGATCGAAAATCGCATTTTTAACTTTAAACGTTAGGTCACTGATTGAAATTTTCAATCCACTTTATGACAAGTACTAAATTTAAGTGTCTTCTCACTAAATATGTTTCATTTATTGGATTCCGAGCCAGTGGGTAGTTCAAACTCGATTTTTTTCACAGCAATCCAACGAAACTCCTGAAAATAACAATTTTACAGTTTAAAAATGTACAATTTAGTGTAATTTTTAATTGCACCATAAATAAACAAAATAAACTCTACAGCCCCAAAATACACACACCATTTGGCTTTGTGCTACCACCTTCATGCGTACGATCAGCGTGTTATGAGATTTCCATAACGGAGCTGCACAACTCCGCGAACGGATGCGCGTAATGATGAGATCAATTTGCATATAATACACACTGCTGCCGCACTTCCTACGAGCAACAGCTGTTTGGCGTAGTGTATATCATATTCTCGCCAGTTAGAATCATTCGTACGCGCGGAGTTTATCAACCTGCCGGCCTTGGTGTGTGTGTGTGTGCATTGATAGAGCTTCAAGCGATGTGATACGTTCCTTCAGGCATCATTTGCACTGTCCAGTAAATAGGGATTGTTTTTTGAAACTTTTATTCCCATTTTGCATATTAATGGACCCGCGTACGTAAGCCAAGAGAACGATGGTGGTGTATGCACACCCAATCGTTCCGCTTCCCCTTCATTCGGGGGTGACCCACATCCGGTGTTCCGAACCCTTTCTTACTTCACTTGCCACCACGGCTTAACTCATTCTCAATTGAGCGTTGTGCCGTTTGTTTCATTTTTGCCACGGCACAGACCGTCAAAATATGGCTCGGACGCATCAATCCCTTGCCCCGAACGGGGCTCGATTACTCCGTTAGCTTCCGATAGAGTGCAATAGAGTGGAAGCGATTTGGGCTGGCCGGATTGAAGGTAGGTGTAGGTGGTACAATAATAGGCCAACTATCATCCGCTATTCGTGCGTAACATGCTTAAGTATTTGGGGGAAGATTAAGTTCCTAAAGTAAAGTGTGTGCATCAGCAACAAGGAATGCTTGTTGCTATGGAATGCACCTTCTTGAAGAGTAATTTGAATAATAACAAATTAACCTGTTGTTCTATTTTCAGCGTTAATTTAAATTTCAATCCGGTTAAAGATGCTCACCCACCTTGTCGTTTAGAATTGGTCCCACATCTGCTTATGCACTATGCAGAATTAACACAAAATACGTTTGATTATTTATTAGATAATTTTATTAAATAATAATCTTAATGATTTTGATAAAATGTACTGATAAATTAAAAATGGAAGAACATTGTCTTTTAAACGGAGACTCTCATTGTATCTCTTTGACTTCGAAAATATTTGATTAAATCATTATCTGATGATTCTACATTTTAATGCGTTAAATGACTTCATATTCCTGTGGTTCAATGTATCTTGCTCGTGTTGTTTGGGCCAGGTCATTCATTCCGCTCCGCACAAACCTTATTTGTGGCGCAAAAGACGACAAAGCACATTTTATTTGGCGAGCGTATCAGCGCGATGGTTCGCTTTGCTATCGTTATCGGACCGTGTTGAGTTGCGGCAATTGAATTGAATCTGATAAGAATCGCACGCACGCTCAATGCTCAACACATTGGACGTGGTCCGTGTTTTGTGCGCTGCGGGCAACAGATGGTCCGGTGCGGTGGTTCAGATTTTGCAGGGTTCGCTATTTAGTGGATGCTAGCGTTGTGGATATTAAGTGAAAATTAGCTTGCGCGATCCCAGTGCGTCGTGCTTAAGCGTTTTTTGTATCTGAATCTCGTCTGGGTGGACCTGTCGTAGATAGCTTTATCTAATAAACGTAGTAAGACATGTTATGATCCTGTCGGTCCGCGAGAAGAGTTAAATGAAGAAATGGGGCTCTAATATAGGGATTAGAAGAGTCAGGTTCCATAACTCTGAGGTTAATTTTGAAGATGATGTCATCTTAAACGAACTACTCCTTCTTCTTTATCGGCACAACAACCTCAAGTGGTCTAGACCTGTCATTTATAGCTTTCTGATTGATCCGGATGGGATTTTGTTCCGTGCCGTTCGTGTGAAGATCGGCGCCGCTACGACGCAACGAACTTAATTTGGTTAATTCGCTTAACTCGAGATTGTTTCTAGCTTGATTTCGTCGACCATGGCGAGACCATGTTGGGTTCCAATTGAATTGTTATTAACTGAATAGTTAAAACACAAATGCAGCTTCATTTACTCCCCACCGCAGCAAACAACCCTGCAGATAACACGCACATTAGTTCAGGGTTCACCTTCACCCCCGTTGGAACGTAGTGCCAGTGTCGAATCGCAGCTGGAATGATTCACAACGACCCCACCGCAATAGAAGCATTATTATACCTCGTTCCATTCGCGCTTCGTTATTCGGCCTTTTGAGTATCCGCGCGGGTGTCTGGTGATCTTAAGCCGTTGATCACCGTTGATCGTGAAGAGAGTGAGAGTTACCCGTGCACATTTGCTGGGCCGTTTTAGTAGGGTGTGAACAGGTAAATTCCGCGATCATCCACCGAAAAAGGTTCCGATGAGTCAGCGGTGTTCGCTTTCATTGTGCGTAATGATCAAGCAATGAGGGAAGATTTCTGTGACCAAAAGTTACACACAACGAACGGAGCCGGACGTGTTGCGATCGTTCCCTTCCAGGTTAAACGTCGTGTAAAAGTGAAGCTTTTATTTAAGTTTCGCTCTGTAAAAGTCGTTAGATTAAGCGCCATTAAAAAAAGATACAAAATGGCGGAAACAAAACAAAACCATCGCCGGACAACAGTGACCCACATTTTACCCGTGCCATGTGCCACCGGGGCAGTTGGTTTTGTGAGCGGGAGGGGATGAAATAAAAGAGAAAGAGACTGTACTGAAACAATGCACCATATCTGTATGGGATTTTTTGGCCAAGGAAAATGGGTAACAAATCTTCACCGCGCAAAGAAAAGTGAAACGGGTTTTCGCGAAGCGTGTGTCGGCTTCGGTTCCCGTCGAACCGTGACCGGAAGTATGAACGGCAGGCGGACAGTGTACCACATCCCCCGGCGGGGAGGGTGTGCAGGATGTTAAAGACGGGGCTTCGCTTGCCTGCTGTCTAGTTGGAGCTTTTTTTTCGAAACTTCCATCTAATGTGGTGCAGTGTCATGCGAGGTTTAATGTGATCGTATCATTGACGCGGTCAAAATGTGGTTGTGATGTAGTAGTTTCATACGGCGCCATCGAAAGGTACAGCGGTGTACAATCAGAGCTAATGAAGGTGGTACTTGAACGATAAGAAAAAAAAAGAACAATTTCTTATCAATTGTAAGGCATATTTTTGTAGTATGGCACGATAAAGTGAAAGATAGCAGTGTTGTGTGTAACTGAGAAACTAATGATTCATTTGTATTTGATATCTCTAACGCTTGTTCGTGGCAACTCGGCTTAAATTGCAACACAATTTTTCTTACCGGAAAGGTGAGGTAAAGTAAGGAAAAATCGCAACCGGTCATGTGGAGACTACCCAGGAGCGAGTAGAAATAATTAATTCATGAACCACGTGTGTAAACGGAACCAAAATGCAGTAAGAAGAAAATGTTTGGGGTTCGTTCTCTACTGTTTTTCCCTCTCTTTTGCTGTATCTGCTTTATTCTTTATTATTATTTTTATATTTTTGGGTTCCTTTCGTAGCTTTGTTATTTTTTATTCATCTCTTACATTCTGTTTCTTGTTCTTTTTCCCTCTTTTCAATGTGCACTTGCGAACTTGCAAGTGAGTATGGCAAAAGAGATGGAGTAAAAGATGGTGCAGGCGTGTGGCAGCTTTGTTCGTGCCTTCATCGTGCAACCATTTTACATCGTGTTTCGTGCGCAAAATTCAATTCATTACTAGCCGCCAATTTTGTTGTCTGTTTTGTGCGTTTGTGGCCCACATCTGTGCCGAAACAGAAGGAAGCATCGCCAGCAACATCAATTGCTATGCCTTCACGTAGTGAACGAGTGTTTTTTTTTTATTTATTCCTGGTGCCGTTTTGCTAACTCTAACATTATTTAGGGGTTTTGTCCAGGGGGCCACAAAGTAGCAATTGGTGCGCTTTGTGTGGCGATGCACACGATGAGGGTGTTGAGACGAACCTATCTTGTGGAAAGAGGGATGCGGGCTGAAAGAGTTGAGAGTCGGGTGTGTACCCCCATCGCTTCAGCGGGCGAAGAAACACTTTTGCTTCATTTTCGATTTTTAATGGATCGATAATGGGCCCCAAAAGGGGCATAATTGATAAGAAAGTGTTCAACACCTTTTTCAAACGCTTCGTCGCTTCGGTTGCGATGCGGTTTTTTGTGGGGAAGTGATATTTTTTTTTCGATATATAAGGGTTGAAAGTTGATAGAAAATAGGGATGTAAGAGAAAAATGCATTTATATTATGCATTCATTCGATGGTTTAAAAGTAAAAGGAAGTACAAAATAATGTTTAAATGCGTTATGTGAAAAACAAAACTCAACCTACCAATAGAAAACAAAAGGAGCGAGAAGAGTACGTAAAAGTAGGAAAATTGTGGTATTTAATATATTTACGAAAATAGTTCTGATATCTTGTAATGTTTAATAATGTTTCATTATTTTGGGGTTATTTTGTATTAGCTGAATGTTTAATGCAATTTAATACTTTCTTAATACATTACTTCTAAATTTGGTAACTTTAAACAGTTTTACAGTTACTTCCGAATCGATCTTCATTTATTTTTTTACAATCGTTTCCATCTTTGGTTTTTCCTTCTTTACTTTGTTAAAGGTTGTTTTCTTCTGAGCTTTTTTATTTCATTTCCACATTTTATCACCCGACAGTGTTAAACTTTTATCGCGTTACTATCGTATCACTCAATTTGGGTTGTAAAAATTGTTCGTTTCTACTATTTTACGATCGTCTGTAATTGATTGAGTTGATAAGTTGCACGCGTGTTGCCAGTAATGATGTCTCTTTTGTAATGTTTCGTCGTGGGTGTAACGATAAGATAGTGGGAGTGACATGGGAATGTTGAATGATCATGCTACAAATTGTGCTCACGATAAAGCCTTATTTTCCCAACCATCAACTGGTCCCCTAAATCTATCTTTGGGGGTGAAGATGTGCTTACAAATTGATAGGAAATGGGTCAACGCAAGTCATCTAATTAAATGCATTATTTAAATCAAGAAGACAGCAACACCGGTTGTGTTTTTCGCGCCCATCAATCATTCCGTCCATCCGATCGCCTTTCAAAGCCCGGACACGTTCGATGCGGACAGTTTAATCGTTGGGAGTAAAAGTAAAATTATCCACGTAATTAATAGGAGCATATATCTCCGCTTGAAAGGGGATTTTAAACGAAATGGATTAAATTACAATTAATCTGCACCGTCTGCATTGCGAGATAATGAGCTGGCAAGTGATTAGCTTGAACGCAACCGGCAAACCGGATGACACAACAGGTGCATTGCGTTACTGAACCGTGTGTCCGAAAGTTTCCACCTGGGCACGTGTGCAGTGAAGCGGGCAGTGAATATATTCTAACCGTTGGTGCGGCGGAAGTATAAATCACAGAGGGAAATGGTTTCGGTCTGCAGCCGAACCGAAGCAGAGGCAGGGGAGCGGCTCGGTTTTCGATTTTGACAGCATTGGATGGGATCGATTCACTTTAGTCGGGGGCGCGTTGTGGGGCATGGAGCATAATTTGGCCCGCCGGGTACGTACAGCACAAAAATTTGTAGTTGGCAGCGTGCCAACGGCGCGTCTCTAGTTGGGAGGGAACGTGCCTAATATTACTAACTGCATTCACAAACGAGCCAATGATTCAGTTTTGTGACGCGAACGTGTTTGCATGTTTTGCTCGTTGGTTAAGTGTGAAAAATAACGTGGTACAAAAATAGCACTAGCGTGTTGGAGCGTAAGGAGGACGTAAATGCGAAGGTGCAGAATAAGAATTACTGGCAGGATCATTATCATACAGCTGTAATGAGGCCCAAAAAATATATGAACGAGTTAAATAAAATGTATGTTTTACAAAGTTTTTAGAGATAATAAAATGATTTTTATTATGTTTAACTTTTTTGCTTTAACGTAAACTATTACAGATTTTTTCGTAAGATGGAAAAATGCCCCATTCAACGAAAATAAACGGCTGTTTACGAAAAATCGTTCATTCGATACGTCATTTTATAAGTCGTTCAACAATAATGAAAATTGTCTTAAGACACATCTAATAATACAAATATAGTGTTATCACAATTAATTGACATTTGACAATTGATATTAAATAAATGATTAAACACATATTTTTATCCATTGGATTTTTGCTGCCTTAATTCTGTGTGAAGGTCCCAATAAATATGTGTTAGTATTTACATTTTTTTGTTAACGAGATGACTCTACTCGTGTATAAACACATTGAACAAACTAGTAGCAGTATATTATATATATGGCTTGGTGGCAAGATGGCACCGGCGCTGGTCTTCGCATGGTAGACACGATTCCAAAATCCCATCCAGACCGATTCTCCGTACTTGAGACTGGTTATTCGGCTACGGGTAAATAAAATCATTGAACACCAGGAATGGCAGGCCCAGACCTCTTGAGGTTGTTGTTGCCGATGAGGAAGAAGTGGCAGTATATTTATGTCACACACTGTAGGATAGGCGGACGGATTATCCGTGAGTTAAAAAATGACAGCTAGTAGACAGTAGAATAGTTTGAATTTTTTAACCATTTGGCCAGTTGACCCGAAAGGAACTTGAGAGTTTTCTATAAAGAGTTGTTCTAGTTACACTTCCTGGAAAATGTTCAATAATTTCAATAAAATAATTCAATAAAAACTAATTACTTATATTAAAAAAAACATTTGAATGCTTAAAGCGTTGACCTGCCAAATTAATATTCGATGATCATACAATAATGTTTATGTTATCCGTGAATATCGATTAACCTGCATGCGGCCAATCCACAGTTGCCCGGATAAACGACGATACACTGTATTTGATTTTGATTTATTTAATTTTGGGAGATAGAAAAATGTTTTCCATTTTCAAAACAATAATTTTGAATAGTTTCATTAAAAAAGTAGTTTATAAATAACCGTGATAAGGGAATAAAAAAAATTCTCTGTTATTAACAAAGATTCATATCCCTTTAATTCTCAACAATGTAAACTATGATCAAAATTATAGAAATGGAAGTGGCATCTCATGATGTAAAATTATTGTTTGTCTTAAACACTTAAACAGCTATTTATGTGTGTAATTGTCGTACAAAATCCAGTCACAAAATTGGACAAGTTGCCCAAAATAGAAACCATATTTATGTCCTTCAACTAGCTGCAGCTCGGCTGGCCAACAAAGGCTAATTTTACAGCGGGCTTTTCGCCCGCTTCCCATTCCCACTCAACAACATGGCCACAAATTCAATGCACAATGTCAATGTGAATTTGCGAAACGAAAAAAAAAAAAAACAAGAATTGAAAAACAATTTGCATCGTTCTCGCCTTTTTAGCTTTTCCGTACGCTTCCGGTGCATCGTTGCAGCCGCGTGAATCATTAGCATGTCGCGTGGCGTATGGCTGTGTGGTGGTTTGACGGTTTGTTCTGTTTTCGTTTGTTTTGCACGCGAAACAGACATTCTGTCGGGCGAAGGAAGTAGCGCATAAGCGCGACAAAAGAACAATAACTACTTGCGCACTACAAATCACACCGGTACGGCCGCGAATGCACCATGGCACAAGTTTCTCGTGCTTTTGTGTTCCTTTCCCGATGTTTGCGTTTGTTGCATTACCATACATACACACGGTGGACGGGTTAACAATCGTACGGGTAACGGGTGGTGCATTTTTGCACGCTGTAGCTAGACGTGGCCTTTCCTATTCGGAAAGGTATTTTGGGCAGGTTTGCACAGGTGAGGGATTTTTTTGGTTGAATGCCACTTGTTCGGTTAAGAGATTTGTATCATTTTTGTGGGTTTTTCTACAATTTTCTTGAATAAATGAATTCATTGTAATTTAACTCACAAAAACTCTTGTATGTCATAACAATATAATCTTCTACATTCCCCAAACTATTGTTTTACTCTCCAAAAAAACCCGACTTTTGTGCTCAAGTAATAAATTGTAAGCCATTTCTTTAATCTCTTTTGATGTTGAAGTTAAACATGTTATGATAGATATGCAATCTTTCCACCTTTTTAGAACTTTTGTAGTGTTAGCATGAAATTGAGAAGCATTTTACATCACACTTCACACATTCCAATTATTCTTGAAAAAAGTTTAGCAAATAGCTCCATACTTGCTGATATCTCCATACTCCATATCTGCCATATCCATCCATATCTGCTGAGCTTGAAACCCCTGTAAAATAGCCGTTGTAATGGTGATCGTGCGAGACAAACACATCTGGTGCATATTAAATTTGTATGACGGGAAAGAACTTTATTAAAAACTGATTTGCAGTGAAAAGAAATGAAAACTTCAACAAGAAATGGTACAATTCTGCTTGGTAGACTAAGTGCTAAGAGCTGTTTTATACTTTAAACATGAAAAAAACTGTCCAGTCATCTTGTTGCGCTAGAACTTCCATAAAACCCAAAGCGTATAATCATCCGATATTAAAATTATAATGAATTACTACTTAATGTTCTTCAGCAACTTAAGATTCACTATCAAGTACACCCTTTTAGCGAATGAACAAATACAATCAAATGAAAGGAAGAGTAAAGCCCTTTATCATTATAATTTTCAAGACATCGCTACAATGTGCAGCAAAGCCACCAAAAATAGTGAGCTTTCGTTTTGCTCCCTTGCGTGGCCATATTGGGCGCTACTTCCAACGACCAAAAAAAAAAAAAAAACTATCCCCCGAAATGAATAATTAGAAGGAATCGTAAACAAGCTGACGCACTCTCTCTTCTCCACTTTCTAATTCATTGTACAAAGTTATACAACGTAGTTTGTACGCTGTAAGGATGGGCTTAGCAAGTGTGTTGCCGGCCTTTTTTTTGTGCGAATGCGTATATATTTTTATTGAACCGGCAACCGGATGGGTACTGCTCGAACATTTTAATGGTTCCATATTGACGTGTACCGTTGTGGCTGACGACTGAAAAGTTAACAAAACACAAAAATGGTCCTCCACTCGTTCGATTCGCGAACGCAGTGTTACTCGGAAAAGCATTAAACGGTGTACGCAGTAAAATTACCAACCCAGCGCATACGGGCGCCTTACGAACGGAAATGAATTAAAACAAGATGAGCCGTGGTTGCCGTGCGCACCTGTAAAGCTGTAACCCGCCCCTTAGGGAAAGCAACGGTGGAAAAAAGGGCGGAAAACGAAACGTGATGATGATGAAAACAGACGAAAAATCAACCGGTGTGCTGGTGGGACCGTTACAGCTCACTGCACACCGAACGGGCGGCGTAGGTATGTCATTGCCAGATTTTGTTTTCATCACACTTTTCCGACGTACGAACCGAGGGCGAAGAGATTTCGTGACATTCGCTGCGGAGTTGCACCACGAGTCGGACATGCCGCCTCGGTCCGCCTAGGCAGAGCTTTTGCTTTCGTTCGGCAGTGCACGGTTGGAGGGTGAACGGATCCAGCGCGAAAAGTATACAAACATAATTTAAATAATAGCAGTTTTCCAACCGGCAACGTGCGTGTGCGTGGGCTTTTGCAAGGTGATTCATTTGTTGTGTTTTTCGTTGTATTTTTTTTTTATTTGCTTGACGCCGCAAACATCGTGCGCGAGTGAGCAATCTGTACGCGAATTGCGCCACAATTACTTCGCGTCACCGGTTCATAATGCTGCAACCGGGCCGCTGCCGCTATGCTGTGGATGGTTGAAAAACTGATCGGTCGGTGTTTTTGTCGTTGAAAAAAGTGCGCTTTGTTGCGGGGACTAATTAATGTGCACAAGGTTCATCAAGGGATGAGCAGTCTGTTGCGCGTAAGGTGTGGTAAAAGTATAACATTTATTTAACTTATTAATTTTATTACAGAACCGATCCGTCCGTCGATCGGTAAGCGAGCAGACGTAACCGAAAGTGAGTGAATGAACTGTTTAAAGTGATCTTGTGCCCTGTGAAGCAGAAATTCAAACCGAAAAGCAGTTAATGATCGCATTTAAAGGGCATTAAGCAGTGCATGTGTGTGTGTGCGTATGAGTGTAAAAAAAATAAAACAACAACCGGGTGTAGTATAAAACCATGTCTACCAAAATCAGCAACGGAAACAGTGGTGGGGCCAATCCCGCATCCAACACAACTGCCAGCAACAATAATAACAACAACGATTCACCGGACGTACAAGTGACCGTTAAGGATCTTCCGATCTCGTTTAAGGTGAGTCGATAGGCAAAGGGAGAGACTGCACCGGCACCGTGGAAGCGTACACGTCGCTGTCCACTGGGCCGGAAATGGTGATGAGCCAAAAGCTACGGTAGGGTGAAATCATGTGCGATGTCGTTCCGCTTCTATGCGCTGAGGGATCCCAAAAACACAACCACTGGCACATACACTTTGCGCTCAAGGGTGAAATGGTTCTGGATGGGGAAGGTTCGTTTGGATGGTATTTTTTTAAGCCCACACCGTACGTTTAAAGCCCTCTCGTTCGCTTTGTTCTAGTTTCGAACATCGCCGTGCAGTGGAACCACGGTGGTGTATTGTCGATCGTCCGTCAACCGTGAACTTCCGTTCTGGTGTTAGACGACGCAACTTGCCGGAAGTTGGTGGAATAATGTAGTTTTGAAAATTGTTTCGAGATGCTTTTTTTTCTGGTTTGTTGTGATTCCTGCGGATACAAAAAATACAGCGTTGAACAATCGTTTCGAGATCAGAAAACCATTCATCTATATGGAATAATGGTTAATTAGTTTCGAGTTTCAAAGTAAATAATTTGTATCATAAATTGCATGCTGCGGGGTGCAATCACATGCCTTGTTTTCAACAATTAAAAAAATATAAATTATTTTAGAAGGACTTTGATATAACTATAAGCGTTTTGTTAGTAGACTTTGTAAGGTTCTATACCTGCAGTAAAATAAAAAAAAGACTTCCAGCTCTTGTTGCATTTCTCACGTTGTATTTACAGTGTTAGTATTGTTTGAATAATTAGTAACATGATAAAGGTTTAGGTACTGCCGGGATCATCAACTTCAAAATCGGGAGAATTGGTTTTATCCAAAAAATGCCATAATGCCTTACTGATTGCATAATTTTGGGGTGATGAAAGCCACTCTCTTGGACGTTTTTCTCATGTTTCGGAATTATTTCTTTAAATAATCTTGTTGTTGTTTATCGACACAACAAGCTCAAGATCTTTAAATCTTGCCATTCCTGGCTTTCTTTGATTTTTTTATTTGCCGTAGCCGTACAGATTGGTCCGGATGGAATTTTGGACGCCACGTTCTATTCTGATAAAATATACACAAAAATGAGTACTTATTTATTTTATTCACGATTCACGATTCACGATTCACCACATTGCTGAAATCTCTTAGAATCTTAACGTATGGTACAATTTACATCCGTTTGGAGGTAGTGCCTTCGCCGAACAGTGAAAGGGCACCTTATGCGTAGTGTACTCTGACGAAAAAAAAATGTTAAAAGGTATAAACAATTATGGATTGAGAACTCCATGTGGAAGTGTAGGATGGTTTACTGCTGTTCGAACTGCTGATGAAATCATGCACTGCTTTCGATAAGTAATTTTAGGAACTTTTCGCCCGTTTGTGAACGCTGGCAAATAACCACAAAAATATAATACATAACTATTACTGTAAAAGGAGGAAAAATCAAAGTTGAGCAATTTACAACCTTTTGAACAACTTGCAACAGTGCATCACGAGCTATAAAATAAGCTAAACGTATGTCTATGCCATAAACGCTATTTTCATGCAGAAGTGCACCGCCGTACCTATCGCGTATTCGTTATGCGCAGCTTGAAGCTTTTAACACCCCGCTGTACTACATTATATCTTAATTATACAAAACCCTCTCAAGCTGTTTAACCATCATTTGATGCATAATAGCATCAGCCGTTTCCTTTATCTTTGCTGTGGCCGCTCGGCTCACATTATTCATATTCGGGACAGTGTGCTTTCCGAACAGCTAGCGTTACATTGAACGATCGCTTTCGACAAGTATTGACCGGGTTTTAGGTTTGGACTTCCAACTGATTCTCATGGGCGAGGATCCGTTAAAAGGGGGTTTGGGCATGGGCACGAAGGGAAATCCAAGTTGCAATATAATTTCATGCACCTTTGTACCCTTTGTTCCACCGATTCCGGGTGATGCGTTGGGTGATAGGCAGGGAGAGAGCCAACAAGTGGAAACAAGAGGGATAGGGCGCTCTAAAAGGGCTAAATGAATGATCCGTCGCTCGTGCTATTCAAACAGCACGCGCTATTGTCGGTGAGATTAATCGAACCGTTTAGATAAGGAGGGCTGGAGTTGGAGAGGGCTGAGGATTGGTTTTGATGAGCCCATGGGGAAGTTATGTTTATGCGTGTGGTTTTATTAGCAATGTTTGAGGGGCAAGTGCATTCAGTTAACGGTTTTGAAACGAGGGTTGTTAAACGCCATTGTGATTGATTCTGTTAAAGTACTTCAAACGAATGTACACCGATAAGATAAAAAAGGGTATTAAAATCGTGTTTATATCCAAAGAAGCTTCTATCGTTTGAATGTCTATTGTTTGCCAGATCTTTTCCCCTTTTTTAAAGAAAAAAATAGATTTATGTCATTTTAAACCTTATTTACAAAAAAAGAAAATAAATGTACATGCGCACGCTAACTGTTAAGGAATAGGCATGGGCAATTATAAAGCAGAAAGCGAAAAATATAATTTTTCATATTCGACCTATGTCACAATAAAAAACCTTAAAAAACCAGTGCTAGAAAAAACAATAAAGGAAGAAGTCCTATATATACTTAATTGCTATATCTTAGACCTACATTACCAAAGCTATTACTAAAATTAACTATATTTACAAAAAGATCTCTAATGAATTCTGAGCTGGATTGCGAGGTTTGTACGTATCCTGTCTCTGATAAGTGGTATTTGAACTAATTTGTGGAGGTGGTAGGTGCTGTGTCTAACAGGCAAGTTGACAAGTTGAGGATCATTTTAAGGAACCCTTTTTTGAGCTCATTTGACCATACATTTGACTCATCTAATATTGCTGGCAGTTCGACCTGCTTTTTAAAAATGAGCTTATTCTCCATTGTTAGTATTCCATTTCTTTAAATTATTAGATACAGACTCATCAGTGTCCCTAGGACTTTTGTTCTAATATGGTTGATGTGATGTTTGAAAGAGAGTATGCGGTCGATCATAACGCCAAGCTAACGTACATGCGGGTCCCATGTGATCGCATGGCCTTCTAGTTTAATGGATTTAACTCTGCGCCTGATGGTGGATAGCTACAGATTTTTCCTACAAGGTAATAGTTTACCACAATTTTCGAGTCATGAAGGTATTTTACGAATTCTAACGCTCTTTGGAGTCCAGCGTGTAAACAAGCTAGATATTTCTGTTGACATAAGATGGCATAAAGAGTATGTTCTATATCACCATCATAAAGAGATTGCTGAGTACTATTATCTGATTAGAACATCCGTCGTATAACAGTTATACAAGAGCGGTCCCAAGATGCTGCCCAGTAGGAACATCCATCGTATAACAGCTATACAAGAGCGTTCCTAAGAGACTGCCCAGAGGTACCCTGGTCTTGTTTTCATAAGAATTAAAGTGTATCGAACCTAGGTATACCGCCGATGTCCTGCAGCTTAGTTAGCTTTGTATCATTTTTATAAGATACATCGCGAACCATTATCAAACGCTTTTTCTACGTTTAATAAAGTGATTGCTGTGGATTTTCCGACAAATATATCAAAGTTTAAAATATTTCACATCCTCTAAAGCTGGTAGGATGTCGAATGTCCCTTTATATACACAAACTGAATTTTAGTTACGGTGTTATTCACATCGCAATGATCTTCTATCCTAGCATTTAAAATTTTCTTAACTATTATGCTACGAATACTTAGTAAGGAGATTGGTATAAATGATTATTACCTGTTATGTCCAATATTAATCTGAAAGTTAAGCCATAATATATTTACGTTAATTATAAGTAATTTCACATGCTTGGACGAATTTAAATTCTTCTCTGAAGAGAATTATAATAATTTTTTAACATATTTATTTATTCCATTTGAAGGTCAAATATCTTGGAAGCCAACCCGCTACAGGACTATGGGGAATCAAACACACGAGGTTACCGGTGGATCATTTAGTAAGTATCTCTGAATGACTCACAATTTATTATCTCGATTTATTAACCAATGTTTACAAATTCCTCAGGTCAGCGTTGCCAAAAACTTGCCTCCAAACCGAATTCTTCCCTTCTGCAATCTTACTGTATCGCTCGACGGTGTGAAGATTGAGTCTATCACCTCAAAGCTAACGTCGGTGTCTAATTTTACGATCGATACGATTTCATATGGTGTGCAGGACCTGGTGTACACGCGAGTTTTTGCTATGATCGTCGTTAAGGAGAACTACAACCTGAAGGAAAAGAACCCATTCGATGTGCATGCGTTCGTGTGCGATAGCAGGTAATTAAATAGCAAACGTATAAAGATCTCTGTATCTTACATATGTGGTACGTAATATTCACTATCTGTTGTTGTTTTTCGTTTGCTTACCTTCAGAGCGATGGCGCGAAAGTTAACCTTCGCCCTGGCCGCCTCCTTCCAGGACTACTCGAAGCGAGTCAAGGATGCGGAGGATAAGAACGGTGGCAGTGGTGGCGACTCGGAGAAATCACTGCGAAAGAAGTTTGCCATTGATCTACGAACGCCCGAAGAAATGCAACAGGACATCACAGAGCAGGAGACGGAAGCGTGATTTTTACAGGGATGCGGACGCGTTCCCAAACGTCCATCATGCGAAAGAAATGCTGGAACGCTACTAGAACTAGAACAACAAACCAACAGAACATTCACACGGGACCAACCTGAGTGCAAATCCTAGTCCTTATGCTAACGAGCCAACTGGAGGACGCTTTGGTTTAGTTTAACCTCCAGTATCCAGTCCACGGTGCCGAATGGAGTCGCGCTATTACTTACTTACGTATTGTACCAAATGATGCTTTTGTTTATTTTTTTTGTTTCTCGTCCGTTGCGTCTGCCGTACCGTTTGCACGGTTTTATACTAGTTGTATAATTTTAAAAACGAATGATCACGAAACATGCTTCCTAATGAGGTTTTACGAGATGTGTCGATGTGCGAGCTAGTTGGAAAGAAATGTTGAATAGGTAAATAAGTTTAAGAAAGCTAGAGGCTTCCGCTTTCTAGCTTCATTATTGCAAGCTACCGTGGCGATTGATTTTATTTCAATAAATTTTTGTGAGTGCAAATGTTGTGTATTAGTTTTTTTGCTAACATTTAGCTGTATTTAAAAAAAAGGTTACAGGGTGTTTCTCCAGATTACTAAAAGTACGCAAATATCCACAGATCTCGGAATGCTTAAATTCGAGCAATTATTTGCTAAATGAAATGAGTTTTGAGATAATCTTTAGTTAATCATAATTTTATTTGCAAGTTGAGGTAAGGAAAATAGCATAAATGTAATCGCGTACATAGTACCACCCCTGTATCACTCTTTGTTTTCTTCTTAACCGGCACAACAACCTCAAGAGGTCTAAGACCGGCGCTGCTACTAGTATAACACCACCCCAAAAAATTCTGCTCAAATCTAATGGATCTAATTGTTTACGTGTAAAAATCGATACAAAACGAAATCTGCGTGTATAACACCATCCCTTTTTTCGCTGTACGACGCGTCATAACAAGTGGAAATACTGTCTATTAAAACGCCCAAAAGTATGCAATATAAGCACACGTCTATATCTACAGTGATGCGTATATCTTTCAGCGAATTATAAAATTAATATCGATACTCGTTAAAAAATATAGACCAACGTTTCAAGGGCTTTTCAGTAACCAATTACTGGCATTTCTCAATGCAAAAGGGCATTCATGACCTTTGGAACTTGGGGTAGAAATTAATAAAAGAGTCAGAGTGTAAATGGAAAAAAACGATAATTAATTACTTCCACTACAGTGCATAAGAACCTATCTAAAAACAAGTGCATACTTTCAGGCGTGTTGTATTCGTTTGTACAAACCATTTGACCAACAATAAGTTAGTTTTTCTCGTAACATTCACATACCGATTTTCTTTTAAATTACACTACAATGAATAGTCGTGTTTTTAAAAAGTTTATTTTTAAAGTCGTTGGATTGAATTTGACTTCGACAGAAGCTCCTTGCATGATAAAGCACGTACAAGGTGTTTGTTTCGTTTCGTTTGAAATTGTAATAAATTAACTTACGCTAAACGGTCATGGCGGGACACCGTTGGACCGCGCTGGTTCTACCGGTGGACCTACTTAACCATCTAATCAATGCGCTCGGCAATATGGGCGCCCTCCAGTGGAACCTCACTGCCGCGATCGGATGGCGTCGGCTCGGAAGAGGAACGTTTTTCTTCGCCGAATCGGTGGGCCCTGGGTGACGGCGTCCAGATGGAACTCGGTTGATACGATCAGCTCGGGCAGTTCAGCACTGTCGTTTGGTCGGAGCGGTGCCATCTCCTCCACGATGGCAGGGCTTTCCATGGGCCGGTCCTGTTCTTTAGTGGGTGTGTCCGCTTCAGCTCCCTCAAGCTTGACGTCAATCGTTTCCGGTTCAGAAGCAGGCAGAACCGTTTCGTCCGCTTCCACGCTGACGGTGTCAGCCGTTTCCGATGAATCATCCGCGGTGGCAGCGGAACTCAATTCCGTCTGTGGCGATAGTTCGTTCACCTGCTGATCACTTTCCAACGCTGTTGAGCTTTGTTCACTATCGTTGACTGTTGATGACGCATCCGATGGCATTTGTGGTGCTTCCATATCGGCTGTGTGTGTGGAGTGTGATTCGGGCAAGACTTCGTTGTCTTGTTGGTTGGCTGGTATGAACAGTGACGGTGTTGGGTCTTCTACTATCTCGGCAACAAGCGGCTTCAGCACATCAGTCTCTACAGCAAGATCATGTACGATAGGTTCTAGCTCTTCCACCATCTGCACGGCATTCAGAAGTGAGTCAGCTTCGTTTTGTGTTTCGTTCTCCGTTTCTGGAGTTGCTGATGGCGCAAGTTCATTCGGAGTACCTTGCGTGTCCGTCTCCAATTTTTCAGCCTGCTCATCTGCAGTAACTTCCTCCTGGGATGCTGTGTCGGAGAGCGCTACTACTGACGATGGTTCTGAGGATACAATCTGTTCGTGTTCCTGCTGTTGCTGCTGCTGAATTACATCATCCATAACTTCGACCTCATTGGATTCTTCATCCTGGTTCGCAGGATCAGCACTCGTTGCCTCCAAAGAAACAGTCAATGTCGAGGGTTCACTTTCATCCATTACTTCTTGAGCTGAATTTTCTGACGATACATCGCCCTCCTCCTCAATCGGATCAAACAGGTCAGCATTCACCTGATGCTGTTCCGCTTGTTCTTGTTGCTGTTCCGGTTCATCATTCAAAACCTGAACCGATTCTGCTTGTTCAGATGGCTGCCGTGTGTTGTCCTGCGCAGCTTCTTCACTGGGTGCAACAACCTCAGCCGCGTGGGAAGGAGCATGTGGAGCTTCCAGCTCTTGAACTGGAGCTGTCTGTACCGGTTGCTTGCGGTTCATTTCTTCCACTTGCGGCGCTTCTTCGGCTGCCTCGGAACTGGGAGCGGATGGTCCGTAGTCTTCGCCATCGGGGTAATACTGTGCGGACTCTTCGCAGGGATAGCCGAGCTGTCCATCATGGACGCACGTTTGATACATTTGGCTGAAAACAGTGCGTTCGGCACAGATGAAGCTGAACCGGGCATTATCTTGGCAGCGATGGAAGATCTATTGGAGTAACAAATGGTTGGAACATTCAATGGCATGGGACAGAAAAAATAGAATCAACAACATATGTTATAATTATGGTACAATTTGTCAAATTTGACAAATTTGACTTTTTAGAAAACCTTAACGAAAAATTAGGTTCATATGAAGAGAGTTCACATATAACGTTTATAGATTTTTCCACGTTCCTTCCAATTATGAGGTCTCATATAACCCACAGCAAGGTATTAGGGCGGAAAATTCAATCCTCAAAAGATCACCTTTCACTGGCCGCATTCGTCGGAGTCGCTTTTCGGATTCGAAGCGTATAATTTGGGGAGTTTTCCTTTCTTAAGTGTATCTCCCTTCATTGCTCATCCGATCTGATTCCGTATTACCTTCGCTGCTATCAATCGTTCGACAACTCTTTCCCTGTTCCCGTATCTTACCTGACAATCATTGTCCATATCGACGTAGAACCCATCGGTACGGTTGGCGCACGCAAACGAGTGGTTAATATCGTCACGTATCTCTTCAGCCCCGGCCGGCAGCACGTAGCTGTACACTTTCACTTGTTTGCTCTAGAGGCAGAGAAAGAGGGTGGATTGGAAAGAAAACAAAATTGTCAATTAAACTCTTACATTTTCATAATGCACAGAGCGTAGCTGTGAATTATCAAATTTGAAGATAATAACGCGATCTGCTGCGGCAAGGCGCCACCTAACGCGTGAGGTGCCGTGCGTACGACCAACCAACGAAGGGTTCGATGGCCGTTTTGAAGGGCCAAAAATAGACATGAAAGTAATGCCTCGTGATCGTGGATGGTTGGTGCGTGTGTGATCGGTTTATTAGTCTTTCGGCGGAAATTAAAGGTTTAGGTAATTAATTTAGCTATTTATTGCTCTTTGGGAACAGACAAACTAACGATTCAATAGCTTGTTCATTTTATATTCATACTTATTATGTTTAAAGTCGAATGTGTTTTGTGCCACAGATTTTACTTGAAGTTTAATGTTGAATATGTTCTATGTTTTATGAACTTTTGCACGGTGATCGCGGGAAAGATGTAAATGATTAAAAAACCAATTTATAAGGGAGGTGTAAGAATATAGAGAGCATTAAGAACCGGTGTAGATCAAATATCAAATGTCATTCAAAAGAAATCGAACAAATGATACCGAGTATCGTCGAGGAGTACAGTATGTTGTATCCGATAAGGTTGATGGAATGTTGAGCGCTGGTTTGATAGATATGTTTGTACAATTCTATTAATCAATCCCAGAACTTGCAAAAGGATTTAAGGACTCATCTGTATTGAGTAACTCTTATTATAATCAAGAATCGGTATGGTGAATTAGAATTCATGAAAACTGCTGGATAATCCTGGTCGTGGATTTGCTATAATGATAAGTCTATTTTTTGCTTTGACACTTCCATTTCTGGTTGTTTGGTTCTGATATTCTCAGCATGCTTTGTTTACATTTATCCATCTTTTGAAAGTGCAAATGCATCAAATGTTAGAACTGTGCTAATGGGGATTGATATCTGTTTTATCATGTGAAAGATCATGTGGACCAACCAGTAAAGCGTTTATAATTGTAGTCAATCATTTTACTAATTTCCTGCCTTAGTGCGTTGACCCCTCAGTTGAAGAAATAATACATAATAGATTTTTATCTCTACTTTATTCATGAATCGTTAGCCAATTCTCCTTGTAAAGTGATAAACGATTTTAATTCTCATGTATACATTGTATAAACTCATTAATTTTCAGTATTACTTGAAGGTCATAAATGAATCCACAAAACTTTTTCTACAACCCAAAGCCTTCTTTCTAACGAACGACAGAACAACGCACATTACGCGGCGCGACCATAGACAACAGGATGCGAATGGAATGTCCGGTTCTATTCTGCTTTCGTGTTTTGTGGTTTAGAACTATCCACAGTGAGTTACTCACCCGGCTCGGCAATATTCTGGCGTTGGCAAGCGCTGCCACAAAGAGCAGTACTGATGCTAACGGAACTATTCGCACCATCGTGGCAGGCAGCAGACGGACGTAGACGGGGATCAGATTTTGTGTTTCGGTGCGTTGTGGCTGCTTCTATTTCCACTTGCGTTACACGTGAGCTCACTTTTGGTGGTAATTAATCCTTGATTGCTAAAAGACTACAACTCAGCACTGCACATTTTCTACTCGGTGTCTGCAAAACAACTGTAGCATTAATCTATCACTTGTGAAGAGCAGGAATTTTTCTTTCTATTTAATCACTTGTACGACTCCGAAAACCACATTTTTATAAACACGTTATTTTGTCCGAATGGAGTTCAGAATGCAGCTGTACCGTTTTATCGAAAAAATGTTTCCCACCCTTAACTAAGGCCAACGCGACTGCACCACGACCTCGTCCAAACGAAACGCGTACGTTCGACTGTGCTCTCACACGTGTACGGGAAGACTCCAGCCCGGTGCCCGGTCAGGTGCAGTATGTGCGGAAAATTTGTCAAACACCTCCAATTTATAGTGAAAAGCTGTCACTAATCGAAGCCGCGGGTTGCGGTCGCGTGTTTGGACGCGTCAAATTCGAGCTTCCCGCCCCAAACCCGACGTACCGAAGTGGCATGACTGATCGTGAGGACGTGGGACTTACCACCACCAACAAATCGCAGTCCGCACGCCGAACATCGTAGTCGTATTGGCGGTCGTCATCATCATCGTCGTCGTCGGTATTCTGGCATCGTCGTTCCTGTCCGAAGTTCAGTTTTCACCTCACCTAAATATGTTTGCGCTGTAAAGAAAACTAAAACACCGGTGTAAGAAAACGAATAGATGCACACATACGTGTGATCCCACCCGCACACGAGGTGAAGGAAGTTTGAAGAGAAATGTGCGATGGCAAGACTTTTATGCATGCAGGCAGCATACGCTAGTGCCCGGCCACGGATGCAGGCATGCACCCCGGTACACCGCCACATCAGCCATGGAAGGAAGTGACCGACCGTGGTGGCTGGATCGTTCACGAACGGTGGACCTCGTCGTGCTGCAATATGTCGCGTAGGTCTGCCGACCTTTCGATATTTTTGGCGCTCGGCTTTTGAGCGAGAAAATTGGCGCTAGAATTAGAACGCTGGAACAGGGCAGTGGCATAATCGATGAACTTGACTCGGTATATAGAAGACGGTCATTTCGTAACTGGAGGTATATTTATGCAGTAGTCCAGTAATAACTGCAGTTACTTCAGATCGTTGACAGTGCCAGTGATCCCACACTGGTGTTGATTCGTAAATACGGTGAGTAGATTTGGGCGACAGGACAGAAACTGTCTTAGTTCCTCCACGTACTAAGATTTAGTTGGAAAAGTTGGAAAACTAAAATTCCTTCAGGGAAGGTTTAACAGAAAGATAATCACAGCAGCCTTTATTGTACTAAACTGTAGAAATTTGTACTAAAACTGTACTAAAGATCCACTTTTTTATCAATTCCTCATTAGCTTTCCTTGAAATGTTCCTGTGTTATGTCGATATTTAGAAGCTCAAGTTAAACAATAAAATCACTACAGCACCCTGCGTGCATACTAATGGAGAAAGTGTCCCTTCGGTTATAAACTTTTAAAAAGCACCCAACGCAAACACAGCTAGAACATGGCCATTCAATTACCCGTTGCACTTTGCACATTAATCAATTGATTTGCAAGCACAGTTGGACATCGAGGCTTCGGTGTTGATGTAGGAAAACAATGGTGTATGATTAAAACTAGAACTGTCCGCACCTGGCATTAGATCGGCGATGGTTCAGGCCAAATGTGGCGACGGTGCAATCGTAGCGCACTGTAAGGGAAGTGCCCTAAAAGGGTACACTCGTGCTGCTTTGCTGTGATGGATGCACTTCACTTGCATCGGAAGTGACCTACGCCGCGGGGGAAGGCGAAAAAGACAGAACAGAAGGACTTTGTACCTTATGGGTTTCGTTTTTGCAACGACGCATGGTACAAGAAGTGTCCACCGGTACATCTTTCCCAGCCACAACACCAACATGCTACATCTAGCCACATAGAATGAAGAATGTAGTTTTAGCACTCATAAATTATTCACCCAGCGGTCCCGGTCAGGAATGGACCGCGAGCTCAAATGTGACGGGTATGGCGGGTTTCGGTCGACGCCAGGCGGACCATCCCCATCCCGTACGCTAGAATCCCTCGCTCGCTTCTACCCGCGATACGTATCGATGGCAATTGGTCACTGTTGCGCGTCACATTTTGATGGCAATAATTTCATTAACGGAACATTTGCACACCAAGTGGCGTTTGCAGTGGCAGTGTAGCAGAACGTGGATGCTTTTATTTCTGGCTGATCGAGCCACGGTTTCGAGCGCCTTTCGGTGAACCATTGGGTACCGCACAGAATCACCACTTCCCCGGTGCCGGAACGGTCAACGGGTTTTGCATTGCAAAGAAGGTTTTTACCACCCCCCCACCTGACAGGTGGAGAATATTTTACGGGCCGCTATTTCTATATAGGTCACGGTGGGCACACTACGCCCCGGTATGTGGAGCAGTTGGAACGGTTTGCCTGGTTTTTATTCCGAGCACTGCAGAAATACGAACGATCAGATTGTTTCACTGGTGTTCTACCGTTTTTCGGTGCACATTCTCGTCGAATGCCTAAAGAGTACTCATTACATTTGATGGGGCGGTAGTAATTTCGCTTGATACGTCGAATCCTAATTCGTTTTATGGAAAGCTGGTTAGTGGGGACTGAGATATGAAGTTAAAATGGAGTTTATTTGGTTATAATGATGTTTTTACTCTGAGTTAAGTTAGTTCTGATCTGCTCTGGTGGGGTTTATTTGCCGAAAAAAATGTGACAGTATGACGAGATAAAAGTCAAACCAAAACCTTACAAACCAATCTGTTTTTCACCTGAAAGTGATGACTAACCCCACATAATTTTCTACGTTTTTATCACTGCATATGAAACATTGTTCGGAGGACAATGTTCAAAGCAATATTTTAGCGCTTGGGTATGGAAGCAAACTGTTAGGCGAAACAAAAAATGGAATAAGTGTTTCTTTAGTCAAGTTATGATAAGACGTTTTGCATCATGACTCGACTGTTTAACATCGGAATGTGGTAAGCTCTGCTCATAGCGTTATACTTTCTACATCCGTGTACAAAAGAATCGCCAATCAATCAAATGCCATTAGATAAGCCATTGCTTAATCTGACTACTATCAAGATAAAGAAGAAAAGCTTTAAAGATTTATGTATTACTTAGTACCTTATATCCGGATTTGCATTGGTTCAATCTACTCAATCAATACCCGGATTTTAGCGATATTGATAAGAAAAAACAAAATCAGATTTCTCATCATTCTCAGAGATTGAAATAAAAGCCAGTTAAACTTGCGAAACAAGTATCAGTTCTTTGAAAATCGGTGAAGATAAAGTACAGTTCGGAGATGCAGTTCTACACGCCAGTGCTTGTTGTGATCGGTATTGTTGGGGTATCTGCATTAGCAAGTGATGTACTCCCAGTAAGGACGATTGAGAACCTTGAAAAGGATCTACGATCCTTAGTGGACGATTCAAACAACCTTGCTACGGATGGATATGAAGTCCACACTGGACAATTCCCGTACCATGCTCAGCTGTATATTAAAAATGATGTAGAATCTGCTACTACCCTGGCTGCCGGGTCCCTCATCACACCGAATTACATCCTAACGCATAGAAATGCATTGTACAGAAGTATAAGCAACTACAATAGCACACATGGTTATGCGGTTCTGGGTATCGGCGATGGAAGGAGCCCACAATCGAAGCAGCAAATCAATTTCACCCAAGGAGGTGTGCAGCTACATTCCATCCACGACATCGCTACAGTTCGTCTAGATCATCCTGTTACCTTCACCAAGTTTGTGCAGCCGATTCGTTTGCCCCCACTATCCGACTCCCGCACGTATGAGATGATGGAAGGCACCAACGTCGGAAGCTATTGGAGCCCGTCGAGATTTTTACGTAATCAGATAATGTCGAACGATGGTTGTGATGCGCAACATCCTCATGCGTCCATTTATTCGTATAACATCTGCACGAATACATACGTAGGAGGAGCTTTCTGTACTAGAATGTACGGTTCTGGGTTGATCGTTAAGGATGAGAATGGGCCAATACTGGTTGGAGTTACGACTTTGGTTTTTGCGTGCGCTGTGAACTATCCAAACGTTTATTTACGCGTTTCGGACTTTCGAGACTGGATTAGCATGAACTCGGATTATGTGTTTGATTTTTAAACGAATCAGCGGTTGTTTACAAGGAAGCGTATAATTGGGATTGATATGAGCAATGTTTTATAAATGAAATACAATGATAATACTGATGCATCAAACTACTTTGACTTCTATGGTGCCATGGGGGTTGTGTTGGTGTAGCATGAAATTGAATGCACCAGTGGGAATCGAATAGGAAACAGAAGTATCTACTTTTGTAATATTGTATTTGTACAGCGCTTTGTGCTCATTTTGTAGTGTTGTCTTAGCCGTTCAATAAAACAGACGTGGCCATAAGCTCCACTCGTAAACATCAATTGAACAACCAATTAAATACATACTTGTTAAAAATATAGCACTAGTAAGTAAGGGGAGTAAGTAGTAGTAAATGTTAAAAAAAGGGTACCCCCTTCTTGTGTTCCTCGCAAAAGAAATCCCTCCTGAGGTAATCCGGCGCCTCAACAATGGTGTGAGAAATATCAGTAAATGTTATATATCCGTGCGCGGTTTCCTTTCCGAAACCAAAAAGCTTGTCCTACGTTTTTCGTGTTCTGTATGCGACTGTTTATTCCGTTGTCTTCCTTTTCTTAACTTTTACAATTCAGTAAACTTATCTAGGGCAATTCCGCTATCGTCTAATCCGTGAAACATTTCATGCAACCTTTCATGTAAGAAATTCAAACAAATAATTCCAACAAGTGGCTTTGGGAGAAAAAGAGAATTGTTATAGCACTGCGATAACGAATTACGTAAAAATTGGTGGTTCCCCATTGTCTGTAGGCTGATATGATTCTACCTAGACTCCGGATCAGATTAGGTTATCTGATTTTGGCTGGAATCATACTATAAGCCAGTTTTTTTGTAAGCGTTTTGACGTTTCCAGTCCTATCCGCTTACAGCTCACCATACAAATAACAAGCCAAGTTAAGGCTAGAAAAGAAGGATTAGATTGGTTTCCCAAAGAAAGCAGCTAACCCAAGCTCGACAAATGTCAAAAAAAAGAATTTTGCTAGCTGGTCTGAGCCAGGTGAACGATAGCTCATATACGTTAATAGTGATGGATGTTGCCGAATCGACTCTCTGACTGCTACTAATCCCTTTTTAGCTGTTCGTCATTATCTTACGACAGTCTAGTACACTAATACTAACGTAATCCCTAACTTAATCGATGTTCATGCAACCTGCAAGTTCCTGCAGCCATCTAGGCGCCAACACCAGGTTACGCCATGTTTCCCGTGTGCGAAAAATGTAAACAACTTTTTTTAACAAAAACAACTGAAAAAGGATTATTTTAATAATCATACTTTTATATTATTTCAAATGCATTGAAATAAAATTAAATTACTACACTTAAATTGATTTTTCTCAAGTTTACAGTTTACAGTTTACAGAACAGTTCAAGTTCTCAAGTTCTCAAGTCTGTAGTTTACAAAAATGATCCCTTGTGTCATTCTTCATGTTAAAATGCTATGTCCTTTACGAATCTGTACAGAATGACACAGTCTGGTACCTGAATTATTTGACAGATACAGGCTAAAAGCTTAAGCTTGCTAACTCTTGGTATGATCTGCCCCAATGGCGGAAAGCCGCGGTGATCTATACTTGTTCCAACTCAGCTTAGATGATCGGTTTTGCCAGTAGATTAAATAATTGGTATTGCTGATGACATCACACTAATGTTTCCCTCGCAATACTGCGACATAGGACACTCGTTCTACTTGAGTATGAATCGCTTATCGTCCCTCGCCGGGGATCATAAGAAGGTTTTAAGCTCCTTTACAATAAAAAAAATAATATTATGACGCACAAAAGAATCACCGATCAATCAAACGACATACGATCACTATCACGAAAAAGTAAGAAAGTTTCTGCAAATGTTTTCTCTGTGGGTTTGCTTTGTAGATTATTTACTTGTTACCGCACACTTCTTATATTCGCCTTTGTTCAATATATTATCAACATCAATCAATAAGATATTAGAGGCATTGATAGGCAAAAAGAATCAAACTCTGATTCCTAATCGGTTTCAGCAATTGCAATAAAAGCCAGTGGAGCTTGAGCAACAAGTACCAGTTCTTTGCAAGTCGCTGAAGTTGAAATACAGTTCGGAGATGCAGTTCTATTCGGCAGTCCTTGTTGTGATCGGTATTGTTGGGGTGTTTGCAATGGAAAGTGGCGTACATCAACTGCCAATTCAGATGATCGGTGATCTTGAGCAGGATCTACGACCGTTAGTGGTTGATTCAAACCAGCTGTCTACGGATGGATATGACGTCTACCCCGGACAGTTCCCGTACCAAGCTCGGTTGTTTACTGAGCGCGAAGGTTTAGGTGGTACTGCCCTGACTGACGGGTCCCTCATCACACCGAATTACATCCTCACGAGAGCAGGGGCCAGAAATTTAACCTCTTATGGATATGCAATTTTGGGTATCGGCGATGGAAGCAGCAAAGAAACTCAGCAGAAAATCAACTTCTCCCGAAATGCTACGCAGCTACATCCCACTCGTAACATCGCTACAGTTCGTCTAGATCATCCAGTTACCTTCACCAAGTATGTGCAGCCAATTCGTTTGCCCAGACTATCCGACTCCCGCACATATGAGATGATGGAAGGCACCAACGTTGGAAGTACTTCCGGACCACTGTTTTATTTGCGTAATCAGATAATGTCGAACGATGGTTGTGATGAACAACATCCTCATGCGTCCATTTATTCATATCATATCTGCACGAATACATACGTAGGAGGATCTTTCTGTACTAGAAGGTACGGTTCTGGGTTGATCGTTAAGGATGAGAATGGGCCAATACTGGTTGGAGTTACGTCTTTGGTTGATGGGTGCGCTGTGAACTATCCAAACGTTTATTTACGCGTTTCGGACTATCGAGACTGGATTAGCATGAACTCGGATTATGTGTTTGATTTTTAAACGAATCAGCGGTTTTTTGCAAGGAGTTAAATAATTGGGATTGGTATTAACAATGTTTTATAAATGAAATAAAATGATAGTACTGCCGCATGAAACAACTTCGTTTTCTGCTGTCTCATTTGAAATGTTGTTCAATGTAATCGACTTCTAAGATCCTACGATTGTCATAGTAGCACATAAACCAAACCAGTTGAGCCAAAGTGATTCCCATTGAACAATCCCCAAATGTACAAAGTTGATCCGCTGTTCGATGTGTAGGACCCTTAAGTAGAACTTGGTGAAAGATTTGTCCGACACTTCCTCATGTCATGTTGCGTTTATCAGGGTGCCAAAGTATCATCGAACAGCAACTGACAATAGATAAAGAATGAGTTACACTAATCCTCTGCAAAGTGTAAGAAACAAATTTCATGAATTTTATATCTCGGCAACATAGATTATTTTATCATAATTGGCCAAAATTTCGACGCTTTGTGATGGTATAAAAAATACTTCCATGGAAACAGCTGAATAATAAACGGATTTGTGTTGTTTGCCATTATATATTTATTTCTTATCAATAAATGAAAAGACTTTGCCGTTTGTAATCTGTTTGAAATCAGTAGAATATAAGCCAGCTTAACACGAGGAACAGCTAGTAGTTGTTTGTAATTCGTTGAGGTGGAAACAGAGATCAAAGATGCAGTGGTTCCCGGTGTTGATTATGTTTGGTATTGTTGCAGTGTCTGCGGTGGAATGTGATGTACCGGGATTGTCAGTCAGTAAAATCGAGAACTTAAGCCACAATCCGCGACCCTTAGAGGATGATGCGAAGAATCCAATCGTCGCGGATGCGTCAAATAAGCTGTCTACGGATGGTTATGTTGTGTTCCCTGGCCAGTTCCCACATCATGCACACCTGGATGTTAAATTTGAAGAAAGTGTTACAACTGCCCAAACTTCCGGATCCCTCATCACACCAAATTATATCCTTACCCGCGCGAATGTGTTTCGCATAAGTAACCCTTATGGATCAGCAGTTTTGGGCATCGGCGATGGAAGTGACACAACAATGCAGCAGCGTATCAACTTCACCAAAAGTGGTGTACAGGTTCATCCATCGTACGATATTGCAACCATTCGTCTGGAACATTCGGTTACCTTAACCAAGTTTGTGCAACCGATTCGTTTGCCTAGACTATCCGACACGCGCAAGTATGAGATGATGGAGGGCACAAGCGTTGGCAGTTTTTATGGACCGAGAAGATATTCACGTAATCAGATAATGTCCAACGTTGATTGTCATGAGCAACATCCATATGCGTTCATTTCATCATATGACATTTGCACGAATGCCTACGTAGGAGGCTCGTTTTGTAAAATGGCGTATGGTTCCGGATTGATTGTTGAGGATGAAAAAGGACGTATACTGGTTGGAGTTACGTCTTCAATTTATGCTTGTGAACTGAACTATCCGACGGTTTATGCGCGTGTATCTGAGCATCGTGATTGGATTGGTACGAACTCGAATTATGTGTTTGATGTTTAGACGAGTCATGCGGACAATGCTTGGAAGCAAATAATTTGATCTGATATTGACTGTTTTGCAAGTGTAATAAATTGTTCATTAACAGCATGAAACAACTTTGATATTTTCTTGTTTTTTTAACATAATTGTAAAACGAAACTAATTTTGAGAATTCCATACCACTAATAGGTAAACCATCGTAGCATTATCACATTGAGTGTTTTAGGTATTATTTTCAATTAGCATAATTTTTGCGAAACGAAATAAATAATCCACTCTTGTACGGCTTAGAACGATTCTGTTCTTGTTTATGAAAAGTTCTTTTACAGCAGGTACAATAAAAAATGAAAAAAATCCTTTCAAAATGGTCAAATTTTGACCACACATTACGTAGACTTTTCGCCCTCGCTTGTAATGTTTCTCTGAATGTATGATTCAGGAATAGAAAAAAAAACATTAACTATAGTATTCGTCGAACTTATTATGTCAAATGTCGAACTGCGAATGATTAAATAGTTACTCTGTTATTCTAGACTTTTTCGGTGTACATTCTTGTCGAATTTCTAAAGAACACTCATCGATGGGGCGGAAATGAATTGGATAGTAGTAATAAGAGTCAAAGAAGTATTTTAAGCAAAAGTCTACATGGTGATCTGGATTGCATGGCTGTGACGTCAATAAGTTGTCGAGAGGTAATGATTATAATTTTATAGACGATGATGCCCGAAACGATGTTTTACCATTTCTTAGGTTTGGCAAACCTTAGGTCTAGTAGGAAAATTAAGCCGTGGTAATCGCCTACTTTTCGACAAAACTAGTGAAGAAATGATTATTTTGAATTCTTTCATGACCACAAACCAAAAAGGGTGAATAAATTGTCACTAGTTTTTGTTTGTACTTTGGAAAGATAAAATTAATAAGATTAGAAATTAGAATAAAATACAAACACAAACAGGCATCAATTTTGTCATTTTTCTTGCATGTGTTTTTATATTAAGGATAAGCGTATTGGGTTATGCATGGCTAACGCAGGCGAGAAATGTCTTCTTTTCATTTTTAGGAGTTGTCCAACCGAAGTTGGGTCCTATTTTTATTCTTCCTTCCAACTGCTGGGAGTTAGGTTCCAGACAACTTTGCTTCCCTACTTTACGATTACTGGCAGAAGGATTTTCTTGTCGAATATCGGAGCGATTACTCGCAGAAGGTCTTCCTCGTCGGGGGCCGGAGCGATAACTCGCAGAAGGTCTTCTTCGTCGGAGACCGGAGCGATAACTAACTTTTCGTTCGGACATGCCACCGCTTTTATATTGTGCTGGCCATGTC
Organism: Anopheles marshallii; assembly: GCF_943734725.1. Lineage (NCBI taxonomy): Eukaryota > Metazoa > Arthropoda > Insecta > Diptera > Culicidae > Anopheles > Anopheles marshallii. The sequence continues at coordinate 55,197,043 of NC_071327.1, forward strand.
TCGAACTTTCCTGTCTCCTTTCGTGTTTGATCCTGTCTGTTTTTTCGTTTGTTCGAGTATTCCTTCGTTCCTCTCCTACAAACAAGGATCTTATTGTTCTAGCTTTTACCGGTTGCTAGTTTGGGTTTACCTAGGAACAAAGGACTGATTGTGTTCGTCGTGTCCAGGCAAAACTTCCCAACTAGCAATTTGTTTAGTACCCTCATTTTTGCCTAGGTGGCGCTATTTTGTGTCTTGGCTATTTGCGATGCTCTGGTCGCCACAGTACTCCCCTCCTAGACCGGTGTTATTGGTATCGTAGTGGAATTACTACTCTTCGTTGTGATCTCGTAACGCCGGTCGATATGGTGTCGTCTTTTTTCCGTCGTAAGATCGGCGGAGGTGGGGTACCACTGGTGGTCGTATCGGCTGTCTTTGGCGATGATGGACTGGCCGGCTCTTGGTTTAGGGATGGCTGTTCGGTCGATGCGGGATGGTCTATTGGCGATGTTTGTCTTCGCGCTGGATCGGGTGCATCTTCGGTCGTATAGGCTGGTTTCAGGCGGTCGATAGATATTAACGCGGTTTGTCCATTTACCAGTATCCGGAAAGACTTTGAATTACGCTGAAGTACCCTGTATGGTCCCTGGTAGGGTGTAGTCAGAGCGGGTCGAACGGTGTCGTTACGCACAAACACGTGGGTACATTTGTGCAGATCAGCGTGAACAAATGTGGGTCGATTAGTATGCCAGGCGGTTTTCGGTGGTCGTATGCTGCTCATCGCTTCTCGTAGCATTTTGACGAAGTCGGTTTGGTTACCCGATGGTGGCTTTTGTGCGACGAATTCCGCAGGGATGGTGAGTGTTGTACCGTAGACGAGTTCTGCTGGTGATGCATTGATGTCATCCTTAAAGGTGGTGCGTAGTCCCAGCAAAATAAGTGGTAGGTGTTCACTCCATCTTATTGCATCTTTGCAGCAAATGGCTGCTTTCAGGGTGCGATGCCACCTCTCGATCAGTCCATTTGCTTGCGGATGATAGGCAGTCGTCCGGATATGCTTCGTTCCGAGTGTTCGCGTTAGCTCCTTGAACAAGGAAGATTCGAACTGTCTTCCTTGGTCCGTGGTCACGTACGAAGGAACTCCAAATCGGGCGATCCAGTGATAGAGCAGTGCCGAAACGACAGTTGGTGCTGTTATGTCCGGGATCGGAACTGCTTCGGGCCAACGGGAAAAACGGTCGATGATCGTCAAGCAGTAGCGGTTGCCATTGCTGACTGGAAAGGGGCCAATGATGTCTACATTGATGTGGGCGAACCTTGCGGCAGTTGCTGGATACGCTGTTAGGGGGCTTTTTGTATGGCGCCCTACTTTGGCTCGTTGGCAAGCGATACAGCTCCTTACAAATTCCTGCGTCTCTTTTTTTATGTCCAGCCAAACGAATCGTTCGGTCATCAATTTGGCTGTGGCTTTTGCTCCAGGGTGACTCAGGTCATGGACGGCGTGAAGAAGCGGTTTCCGGAAAGACTTCGTGATGTAGGGTCGAATTATTCCACCAGGGCAGTCGGCGTACAGCGATTTGTTGCTTCCTGGAATCGGTGTCTTCTGGAGGTGTAGGTCGGTTGACGTTTTCCCGCTGATTATATCGGCCAGTTCGGGATCGCTGGATTGATCTTCTGCCAGTTTTTCGAAGTCGATAGATGGTGTCACCTGTATCGTTTCGATGTGTGAAAGAAGATCGGCGGTGATATTCTCTTCTCCAGCTACGTGATGAATGTCGGTGGTAAACTGACCGATGAAGTCTAACTGGCGCACTCGTCGTGGTGAGGCGTTATCGTGTGTTTGCCGGAAAGCGTAGATTAGAGGCTTGTGATCCGTGTAGATCCGGAAGTCACGACCCTCCAACAAGTGGCGAAAATGTCGTACGGCAAGGTAAACTGCTGTCAGCTCTCGGTCGTAAGTTGAGTACTTCATCTGTGCTTTCTCAAATTTTTTCGAGAAGAATCCTAGGGGTTGGAGTTGGCCGTCGACGAGTTGGTGTAAAACGGCTCCAGCGGCGAAGTCCGAGGCGTCGGTCCAAAGCGATAGCTCTGCGTTGGGAGCGGGATGAGTCAATAGCGTGGCGTTCTGTAGTTGCTCTTTGCAGCGGTCGAATGCTTCGGTGGCTGCAGGCGTCCAAACTAGTGGTGTTTTGTCCTTCTTTTTGTTCCCCGGTGTCATCTCTAGCAGGATCCCTTGTGTTTCCAGGGCGTGTGGTAGAAAACGGCGGTAATAATTCACCATGGCGAGGAACTTTTTAAGCTCCATGATGGTGGCTGGCTGCTTCATCTCGCTAATGGCTTGCACTCGTTCGGGCAGAGGATAAATTCCTTTTGCGTTGACCAAATGACCCAGGAAAGCAATTTCACTACGGCCAAACTCGCACTTAGCCGGATTAATGGCTAACTGATGTTGCTCCAGACGCTGGAATAGCTGGCGCAGGTGGTCGTGATGTTGTTCCTCTGACGCCGATGCTACTATCATGTCGTCGATGTAGGGGAAGACGAAATCGAGACCTCGTAATACATCATGGATGAGTCGCTGGAACGTCTGCGCGGCATTCCTCAAGCCGAATGGCATCGTGGTGTACTCGAACAACCCGAAAGGGGTTGTGATTGCCGTTTTCGGGATATCTTCCGGATGTAGGGGGATTTGATGGTATGCTTTATGCAGGTCGATCTTGGAGAAAATGATCTTTCCTTGCAAATGCATCGTAAAATCCTGCAGGAAAGGTAATGGGTATCGGTCCGGGATCGTCTTTGCGTTGAGGGCACGGTAGTCTCCACATGGACGCCAAGTTCCATCGGCTTTCCTGGTCATGTGTAGTGGGCTGGCCCAGCTGCTATTTGAAGGACGGCATACTCCGAGCTGTACCAAGGACTCAAATTCCGCGCGTGCTGCAGCATACTTTTCTGGAGACAACCTTCGGGGACGTGCGAAGGTTGGTTGACCGGTAGTCTCGATGCGGTGTGTGATGTTGGTCCGTAAGAGTGTTCCAGGCGCAATCGGTACGGTCAGTGCGGGAAACTCTGTGAGTAGGTTGGCCATCGGAGAAGTTCCGTCGCAAACCTTGACGGTTGGCTCTTCTAGATTACGATCGGGCTCTCCGGGCGTCTGCAGCTTGGTAATGGCGTCCACCAGGCATCTGCGGCGAAGGTCCACCAGGAGGTGGAAATGTTGAAGGAAGTCGGCTCCAATGATGGCGGTGCCTACGTCTGCTATCACGAAGTTCCACAGGAATGCTCGTCGAAGTCCCAGGTCCAGGGTGTAAAGTGATTCTCCGTATACTTCTATGGGTGTTCTGTTGGCAGCAAACAATTTCATTGTAGATGGCTTATACGAGCAAGTACTGTGTTGGCGAGGGATTACCGAGACGTCGGCGCCGGTATCTATGAGGAAGCGTTGCTTAGTTCGTTGGTCTACTACAATAAGGCGATGGCTGGTGGTTGCCAATGAGTGGACTTCTCGCTCGTCGGATAATTGTCAGGTTGAAGGAGATGGCGTATTGTTTCCATGTCGTCGGTCTTTGAATGAGCAGGGAGCTCGGCAGTTTCGCGCCCGTTTGCCAAAGTTACGATGGTAGTAGCAAATCTCGTCCGGATTACGGGCTGGTGAGTTAGCCCAGTTACGTGGTCGAGACTGGGAGCGAGAACGAGAATGTTTCCGGCGGTAGGTTTGCCTCAGCACTTCTTCCAATCGTTGGCTTAGCTGGTTTACTTGCAGGGTCAGGCGTTCTACTTCCCCGCTCTTTACTTCCGACACGCTATGGTATGGTCCGGTCCGATGGTAAAGAGCGAATGAATCCATTACCGCGTCGGCAACCTTCACCTTCTCTTCCACATTATTCGCGGCGGCAAGAACGGCTGATTGGACGTACGGAGGCAGACGGCCGATCCACAGGTCGACCAGCGTAAGGTCCGTCATCGCTCCATTCGCTGTGCGTCGCATCTCGGCCAGTAGTTGAGATGGCTTGCGATCCCCGAGGTTCATGTCTGCTAGCAACCGATGCAGTCGACTTCGTTGTGATTTCTCGAAGTGTTGAATCAAAGCTCGCTTCGCAGCTTCGTAGCGGTCGGTACTAGGAACGTTTTCCAGAAAATGTCGTACTTCTGGGAGGATGCTGATAGGAATCTGCGTTTTGAGTATGTTGTAGCGCTTTAAGTCACTTCTCGGAGAAATGTTCCATACGTCAAACCAATTCTCTAAAGCGAAGAAAAAGGTGTGGATGTCGGCGGCGCTCAACTCGGGCGGTTTGAGCCGCATGGCGTTCATCGTCTGAACTTCAGAATCCTGCATCTCGGTAGTTGCGTCGTGCGTAGTAGATATGTCGAGCGTCCCGGGCGGCGTAGTGAGTCCGGTAGCGGGACTGGTTACGTCGGAGTTATCGTTCCTGGTTACTTTATTGTTTGGGCTATGCAACATAGCGGCCACGATCCTCCTTCGCTTGTAGCGTAAACACGGATGTTTGAATCAGCGTTTGATGATCGTCACAGTCCCGATGTGGGATGTAGCGCGGTGGTGTGGAACGGGGTGCACGTACGAGTCGACGTAGTACCTAACAGTGTTGGTACGAGACGTCGCGGGTCCGGGCCGGGGTGGTACGCTATAGCCAGGAAAGAATCGGATGGTTCCTCGCTGCTCCCGTTGATCCTCGGTGTTGGTATGGTGGTTCCAACGAGGGCCTTCTTGAAGGCGGGTTGTGGAAGGAATCACGTCGGGGTCACCAGTTTTAGGAGTTGTCCAACCGAAGTTGGGTCCTATTTTTATTCTTCCTTCCAACTGCTGGGAGTTAGGTTCCAGACAACTTTGCTTCCCTACTTTACGATTACTGGCAGAAGGATTTTCTTGTCGAATATCGGAGCGATTACTCGCAGAAGGTCTTCCTCGTCGGGGGCCGGAGCGATAACTCGCAGAAGGTCTTCTTCGTCGGAGACCGGAGCGATAACTAACTTTTCGTTCGGACATGCCACCGCTTTTATATTGTGCTGGCCATGTCTCGAACTTTCCTGTCTCCTTTCGTGTTCGATCCTGTCTGTTTTTTCGTTTGTTCGAGTATTCCTTCGTTCCTCTCCTACAAACAAGGATCTTATTGTTCTAGCTTTTACCGGTTGCTAGTTTGGGTTTACCTAGGAACAAAGGACTGATTGTGTTCGTCGTGTCCAGGCAAAACTTCCCAACTAGCAATTTGTTTAGTACCCTCATTTTTGCCTAGGTGGCGCTATTTTGTGTCTTGGCTATTTGCGATGCTCTGGTCGCCACACATTTGCAAAAGCAATTTAATTCATTTTTGAAGAGATCCTACAACCGTATTCGACGTACATTATATGGATGGAATGTGACATTAAGCAACTGGCGAGCGGAATATATTCTGACCCGTAGAAACCAACAGCGTGGCAGATCGGATGAACCTAGGGAGGTCCGGAGGACAACCTACATAAAAGACAGATCTGATCATATATGTCGGATTTTCGGACGATTTTTTAGCACAATTTTAACAAGCACGGTTATTTCACTTACACTTGTTCAAATTTATTGCCGCTTGTGTTCTGAGTCCGAATAAAAAGAGACGCTTCGTCTCGAACCCGCTCGTATATATAGATTGCGATCGCTATCGCCACCTACCGGAATCAACCGCTACTTCCCTGACGTACAGGGGTGTCAAACTGCTTTGACAATAAGAGAGCGACTAAAAAGAGCTACTCCATGCTACTTAGTGAGGAGATCGCTTTAAATCCATGGCGCTGCAAATAAAGCAACAATCTAAAGAAGGAACCTGTGATCAATCACATGAATGATGTCTTCAAGGGCTTAAACAGATCATAGAGCATCTTTTCTTTGCTCATGACCCTCGCCACTCGGCACAGAATATAGCGTTCTGGAGACTGCTCCTACACCGATCACTATCGACCAGCTTTTGTTGGTGGCGCACAGGCTGTGCGACACAGCCTTGAATCGAACAAGGCCCCACGCGGCCAGATAGTATTCCCAACGGTAGCAACAAGTTCCCTTTTCGAATCTCGGGGTATCCTACTGGTCACATAGAGTCATTCAAGCCTGTGGGCCTGTGTGAAAATTGGTGGTTCCCCTCTATCAGTGGGCTGATATGGAGCTACCTAGACTCCGTATTATATGAGATCATCTAATATTTTTGGTAAGGGGCCACAGTGATCCATACTTGGTATAACTCTCTGGAATGCAATGTATGACGGTGTCGTTATCTTGCGCCTGCCTCCAGGAGCTTAGATTATCGGTTTTGCTGATGACATCACACTAATGTTTCCCTCGCAATACTGCGGCATTGGGCACTCATTTTATGTGAGTATGAATCGCTTATCGTCCTTCGACGTGGGATCATGAGAAGATTTTGAGCTCCTTATACAATAAAAAAAATAATATTTTGACGCACAAAAGAATCACCGATCAATCACAAGACATACGATCACTATCACGAAAAAGGTAAGAAAGTTTCTGCAAATGTTTTCTCTGTGGGTTTGCTTTGTAGATCAATTACTTGTTACCGCACACTTCTTATATTCGCCTTTGTTCAATTTACTATCAATATCAATCAATAAGATATTAGAGGCATTGATAGGCAAAAAGAATCAAACTCTGATTCCTAATCGGTTTCAGCAATTGCAATAAAAGCCAGTGGAGCTTGAGCAACAAGTACCAGTTCTTTGCAAGTCGCTGAAGTTGAAATACAGTTCGAAGATGCAGTTCTATTCGGCAGTTCTTGTTGTGATCGGTATTGTTGGGGTGTTTGCAATAGAAAGTGGTGTACATCAACTGCCAATTCAGTTGATCGGTGATCTTGAGCAGGATCTACGACCGTTAGTGGTTGATTCAAACCAGCTGTCTACGGATGGATATGACGTCTACCCTGGACAATTCCCGTACCATGCTCGGTTGTTTACTGAGCGCGAAGGTTTAGGTGGTACTGTCCTGACTGACGGGTCCCTCATCACACCGAATTACATCCTTACGAGAGCAGCGGGCAGAAATTTAACTACTTATGGATATGCAATTTTGGGTATCGGCGATGGAAGCAGCAAAGAAACTCAGCAGAAAATCAACTTCTCCCGAAATGCTACGCAGCTACATCCCATCCACGACATCGCTACAGTTCGTCTAGATCATCCTGTTACCTTCACCAAGTATGTGCAGCCAATTCGTTTGCCCAGACTATCCGACTCCCGCACGTATGAGATGATGGAAGGCACCAACGTTGGAATGAGTTACCAACGCCCTGCCCGAGAAGGACCACTGATATATTTGCGTAATCAGATAATGTCGAACGATGGTTGTAATAAGCAACATCCTTATCGATCCATACTTTCTAATGAAATTTGCACGAATGCATACGTAGGAGGAGCATTATGTGGTGAAGTGTACGGTTCTGGGTTAATCGTTGAGGATGAGAATGGGTCAACATTGGTTGGAGTTATGTCTGCAATTTATGGATGTGACCTGAACTATCCTATGATTTTTTATCGTTTATCTGAGTATCGTGAATGGATCAGTACGAACTCGGACTATGTGTTTGATTTTTAAACGAATCAACCAGTGTTTCCAAGGAGGTAAATAATTGGGATTGATATGAACAATGTTTTATAAATGAAATACAATGATAATACTGATGCATCAAACTACTTTGACTTCTATGGTGCCATGGGGGTTGTGTTGGTGTAGCATGAAATTGAATGCATGAGTGGGAATCGAATAGGAAAGAGAAGCATCTCTTTTTGTAATATTGCATTTGTACAGCGCTTTGTGCTCATTTTGTAGTGTTGTCTTAGCCGTTCAATAAAACAGACGTGGCCATAAGCTCCACTCGTAAACATCAATTGAACAACCAATTAAATACATACTTGTTAAAAATATATCACTAGTAAGTAAGGGGAGTAAGTAGTAGTAAGTGTTAAAAAAGGGTACCCCTTTCTTGTGTTCCTCGCGAAAGAAATCCCTCCTGAGGTAATCTGGCGCCTCAACAATGGTGTGAGAAATATCAGTAAATGTTATATATCCGTGCGGTTTCCTTTCCGAAACCAAAAAGCTTGTCCTACGTTTTTCGTGTTCTGTATGCGACTGTTTATTCCGTTGTCTTCCTTTTCTTAACTTTTACAATTCAGTAAACTTATCTAGGGCAATTCCGCTATCGTCTAATCCGTGAAACATTTCATGCAACCTTTCATGTAAGAAATTCAAACAAATAATTCCAACAAGTGGCTTTGGGAGAAAAAGGGAATTGTTATAGCACTGCGATAACGAATTACGTAAAAATTGGTGGTTCCCCATTGTCTGTAGGCTGATATGATTCTACCTAGACTCCGGATCAGATTAGGTTAGGGTTCATTCAATTATTACGTAACGCTGTTAGGGGGGGGGGGGGGGGGGGTTCCTTCAAACGTTACGGTTTGTTACATAGGGGGAGGGGGGGTTCAACTTTATGTTACGTTACATAGAATAAGTTGTTCAGATGGCTAAATTATTGATGATTCTATTTTTCGTCATTCATCATTGCCACTGCTGCATAGTTTCGACCTCACTGGTTGGGTCTATTTTAGTTGTGTGATTTGTATTCGCACCTTTATACATTATACATTAAGTGTAAATTTCTCTTTAAATTTAGTCTCAGATTCTTCATTTTGTATCATTATTGTTTGTATTTGTATTTGGAAAGAAGAATGGCGCCATTGTCTCGAGAATTGTCAGGCCTTGTTCTACCTCATGATCATTACGGTACCATTACGGAACCCATGATGAAAGACTTCGAACTATTGATTTGGAATTAGAGAAAAATAATTTTAAGTATGCAGGTGAAACAGCTGCAGAAATATGGAACGATATAACATTCGGTGGATTCCCCGTAGTTTCGGATTATATTGACCCAAGTTCCTCTGAGTTATCGTTTGATTCCATACTTAGCTGTGATGCAGAATGGTGTTCATCACATGTACGCACTTCACAGTACTTTTTGCAAATAGTGAAATGTACAAATCGCAAATGTTGCAGCACACCCAGAAGCAGCTATTTCGATATAATGCCAACGCAATTAATGTCTGCTCCGATTCGCATCAATCAAACTGCAGATGGGATTAAAGCCGTGTACTCAAATTTTTCCAAAACGAGTGGATCGTTTGTTTCACTCTTCCTTAATAGCTCGATTAACACTGCAAAGATCCTACCTAAATCTTTTCCATCATACAAAGAGCTGCCATATGACCTATATTGCCCTTCATTACAAAAGGCGTTACAAAGCAGAGTTTGTAAAATTTGCGAAATATATCTTGCTTCACAAGTTTTGCTGAACCAACATAACCAAATTTATTCCACAAAAGATCGGTTGTTAGAATCGTCGTCACTGTCCAAACACGACGTAAATAAAAGTAAAAAGAAGGTGATTACGATCAAGGATCAGGAGGATATATGGTTGGGTTCAGATGATGAAGATTTGGGACACGTTGTAAACGATGATGCTGTCCCAATCGTCAGCATTGACCATCATATGCAGCCACTTGGCAAAACTTGTAATCTAAAAGTAAAACGTTTAAAAATCAGTAGCTTGGTGTTTTTTTTTCAGTATTATGTTCGAAATAAAAATGGAAGTTAAAATGTCGTAGATTTTTTTTGTAAAATAAAAAAAAATTACTGGTTATTAGTGGGTGGGGGGGGGTTCATAATACTACGTAATTAAATGAGGGGGGTTCATTCCAGCGTTACGTTTTGTTACAATGGGGGGGGGAGGGGGTCCAAAATTCTCAATTTTTGCGTTACGTAATAATTGAACGGCCCCTTATCTGATTTTGGCTGGAATCATACTATAAGCCAGTTTTTTTGTAAGCGTTTTGACGTTTCCAGTCCTATCCGCTTACAGCTCACCATACAAATAACAAGCCAAGTTAAGGCTAGAAAAGAAGGATTAGATTGGTTTCCCAAAGAAAGCAGCTAACCCAAGCTCGACAAATGTCAAAAAAAAGAATTTTGCTAGCTGGTCTGAGCCAGGTGAACGATAGCTCATATACGTTAATAGTGATGGATGTTGCCGAATCGACTCTCTGACTGCTACTAATCCCCTTTTAGCTGTTCGTCATTATCTTACGACAGTCTAGTACACTAATACTAACGTAATCCCTAACTTAATCGATGTTCATGCAACCTGCAAGTTCCTGCAGCCATCTAGGCGCCAACACCAGGTTACGCCATGTTTCCCGTGTGCGAAAAATGTAAACAACTTTTTTTAACAAAAACAACTGAAAAAGGATTATTTTAATAATCATACTTTTATATTATTTCAAATGCATTGAAATAAAATTAAATTACTACACTTAAATTGATTTTTCTCAAGTTTACAGTTTACAGTTTACAGAACAGTTCAAGTTCTCAAGTTCTCAAGTCTGTAGTTTACAAAAATGATCCCTTGTGTCATTCTTCATGTTAAAATGCTATGTCCTTTACGAATCTGTACAGAATGACACAGTCTGGTACCTGATATATTTGACAGATACAGGCTAAAAGCTTAAGCTTGCTAACTCTTGGTATGATCTGCCCCAATGGCGGAAAGCCGCGGTGATCTATACTTGTTCCAACTCAGCTTAGATGATCGGTTTTGCCAATAGATTAAATAATTGGTGTTGCTGATGACATCACACTAATGTTTCCGTCGCAATACTGCGACATAGGACACTCGTTCTACTTGAGTATGAATCGCTTATCGTCCCTCGCCGGGGGATCATAAGAAGATTTTGAGCTCCTTTACAATAAAAAAAATAATATTATGACGCACAAAAGAATCACCGATCAATCAAACGACATACGATCACTATCACGAAAAAGGTAAGAAAGTTTCTGCAATTTTTTTCTCTGTGGGTTTCCTTTGCAGATTAATTACTTGTTACCGCACACTTCTTATATTCGCCTTTGTTCAATATATTATCAACATCAATCAATAAGATATTAGAGGCATTGATAGGCAAAAAGAATCAAACTCTGATTCCTAATCGGTTTCAGCAATTGCAATAAAAGCCAGTGGAGCTTGAGCAACAAGTACCAGTTCTTTGCAAGTCGGTGAAGTTGAAATACAGTTCGGAGATGCAGTTCTATTCGGCAGTTCTTGTTGTGATCGGTATTGTTGGGGTGTTTGCAATGGAAAGTGGCGTACATCAACTGCCAATTCAGATGATCGGTGATCTTGAGCAGGATCTACGACCGTTAGTGGTTGATTCAAACCAGCTGTCTACGGATGGCTATAACGTCTACCACGGCCAGTTCCCATACCATGCTCGGTTGTATATTAACCGTGAGGGTATATCTGGTACTCTGCTGACTGGCGGGTCTCTCATCACACCGAATTACATCCTAACGCTAGCAACGGCCAGAAATATAAACACTCATGGATATGCAATTTTGGGTATCGGCGATGGGAGCAGCACAGAAACGCAGCAGAAAATTAATTTCACCCAAGGTGGTTTGCAGCTACATCCCATCCACGACATCGCTACAGTTCGTCTAGATCATCCAGTTACCTTCTCCAAGTTTGTGCAGCCTATTCGTTTGCCCAGCCTATCCGACTCCCGCACGTATGAGATGATGGAAGGCACCAACGTTGGAAGTACTTCCGGACCACTGTTATATTTGCGTAATCAGATATTGTCGAACGATGATTGTCAGAAGGAACATCCTTATCGATTCATATATTCTTATCATATCTGCACGAATGCATACGTAGGAGGAGCGTTCAGTACTAGAACATACGGTTCTGGGTTGATCGTCAAGGATGAGAATGGGTTAATTCTGGTTGGAGTTACGTCTTCAATTTATGGATGTGACATGAACTATCCTACGGTTTATGAACGTGTATCTGAGCATCGTGACTGGATCAGTATGTACTCGGACTATGTGTTTGATTTTTAAACGAATCAACCAGTGTTTCCAAGGAGGTAAATAATTGGGATTGATATGAACAATGTTTTATAAATGAAATAAAATGATAGTACCGATGCATAAAACTACTTTGACTTCTATGGTGCCATGGGGGTTGTGTTGGTGTAGCATGAAATTGAATGTATGAGTGGGAATCGAATAGGAAAGAGAAGCATTTCTTTTTGTAATATTGTATTTGTACAGCGCTTTGTGCTCATTTTGTAGTGTTGTCTTAGCCGTTCAAAAAAACAGACGTAGCCATAAGCTCCACTCGTGAAAATCATACGCCAATTGAATACATACTTGTTAAAAATATATCACAACGTAAAACCAAGTAGACGGAAATGCAACTTAATTCATGAGGAAATGCTTTTAAGGCCGCAGTGACCATAGTAGGAACCTTGGTTTAACTGCGTGAAAGACGCCCTCTAAGGCTTAAACAGATCATAGAACATCTTTTCCTTGCTCGTGACCCTCCGCTCCTTGGTCCAGAATATAGCCTTTGGACGATCTTTTGGTGGAGACGGACATCTTAAAATCGGGCAAAATCCAAGGGCCAAATAATATTCCTAACGCACATTGCAGGTTACCATACGCGTACCCAGCAGTGTTCCAATATTTCCAGATTACTTTGAATCGGATAACTTTCCATAATTCTGGAATCTACAAAAGCTGGTTATTCTGCCGAATTCCTGGGTATCCTGTTTGCGATATAGAGTAATTCAGACCTGTGGGTTTAATCGACACAACACCATAATCGTTTTGGAAAACTAATTTTTCCTTCCTGATAGTTCCTGATCCGTCTCTCCTTCTTCACTTCCTTCTTCACTAATGGGCAACGAGCAGTTAGCATGGTTTGTAGAAGTAAAGGTCCCCTGTAGACGCCATCGCTGCATTCGCGGAAAAGGGGCAGAGAGCCTTTTAGAAGGAAAAGGGGTGGAAATTGTTATTGTACTGCGATAACGATTGGCGTGAAAATTGGTGGTTCCCCTTTATCAGTGGGTTGATGTGGAGCTACCTAGACTTCGTATTATATAAGTTCATCTAATATTATTGATAAGGGGCCGCAGTGATCCATACTTGGTCCAACTCTCTGGAATGCAATGTATGACGGTGTCGTTATCTTGCGCCTGCCTCCAGGAGCTTAGATTATCGGTTTTGCTGATGACATCACACTAATGTTTCCCTCGCAATACTGCGACATAGGGCACTCATTTTATGTGAGTGTGAATCGATTATCGTCCCTCGACGGGGGATCATGAGAAGATTTTGAGCTCCTTATACAATAAAAAAAATAATATTATGACGCACAAAAGAATCACCGATCAATCAAACGACATACGATCACTATCACGAAAAAGTAAGAAAGTTTCTGCAAATGTTTTCTCTGTGGGTTTGCTTTGTAGATTAATTACTTGTTACCGCACACTTCTCATATTCGCCTTTGTTCAATATATTATCAACATCAATCAATAAGATATTAGAGGCGTTGATAGGCAAAAAGAATCAAACTCTGATTCCTAATCGGTTTCAGCAATTGCAATAAAAGCCAGTGGAGCTTGAGCAACAAGTACCAGTTCTTTGCAAGTCGGTGAAGTTGAAATACAGCTCGGAGATGCAGTTCTATTCGGCAGTTCTTGTTGTGATCGGTATTGTTGGGGTGTTTGCAATGGAAAGTGGTGTACATCAACTGCCAATTCAGATGATCGGTGATCTTGAGCAGGATCTACGACCGTTAGTGGTTGATTCAAACCAGCTGTCTACGGATGGCTATAACGCCTACCCCGGCCAGTTCCCGTACTATGCTCGGTTGTTTACTATGTTCGATGGTGCAGGTGGTATCCTGAATATAGGGTCTCTCATCACACCGAATTACATCCTAACGCTTACGCCTAGCAGAAATTTAAACACTCAAGGATATGCAATTTTGGGTATCGGCGATGGTAGCAGCACAGAAACGCAGCAGCGTATCAACTACTCCCAAGGTGGTTTGCAGCTACATCCCATCCACGACATCGCTACAGTTCGTCTAGATCATCCAGTTACCTTCACCAAGTATGTGCAGCCAATTCGTTTGCCCAGCCTATCCGACTCCCGCACGTATGAGATGATGGAAGGTACAATCGTTTCAGGATACCTTGAAACAATTAGATATTTGCGTAATCAGATAATGTCGAACGATGATTGTCAGAAGGTACATCCTGATCGAGTTATTCATTCTAACCATATTTGCACGAATGCATACGTAGGAGGGTCATTTTGTAGCTCAGTGTTCGGTTCTGGATTGATGGTTGAGGATGAGAATGGGCCAGTGCTGGTTGGAGCTCTGTTTTCTTATAACCTATGTGAACAGACCTATCCGGTGGTTTATGAACGTTTATCTGAGCATCGTGACTGGATCAGTATGAACTCGGACTATGTGTTTGATTTTTAAACGAATCAACCAGTGTTTGCTAGCCGGTAAATAATAGGGATTGATTGGAACAATGGGTTTAAATGAAATAAAATAATAATACTGAAGCATGAAACCGATTCGTTTGCCTGGATTATATGATTGCCGTACGAATGAGGTAATGGAGGATAATGGAGGAAATCGCTAAATATATGGCTGTACGTTGGGTTACCTTTGGAGTCAGATACAATGTCGTATGCTGTCGTGTCATGTATGTTGTCGTTTATTTGACTATTACACGAATAACAAACTCTTTATTTTGGAAATAATAAAATCGAAATGATATGGCCTGTTTCGGAAGCATAATAAATTGATCGTTAGATGCGTGAAATAACTTTAACGAAACTCTGTTTTTTTTTATCATAAATGCGAAACAAATCAAACCTCAAGGATCTCATAGCACTGCAAGCTAAACCATCGTTATATTATCACATTAAATATATTGGGTTGAGTGTTACGAACACAGTTACAATTCAATTAGCACTCTTTGTGCAAAGTGAAATTATGTAAAAATCTCTTGCATGGCTAGAAAGTTTCTGCCCTTCTTTACAGGGTTTAACAAGCCACTTTGCCGTGTGAATGGCATACTTCGCCGGTCTTCAAATGTATTTAATTTCCTAGGATGTATTTCTTCACGTTCATTCCGTTTACATGTCATTCGGATTCGGTTTGACACATGTGCATATAACACACACACAAACATGAACATATTCCGTTCGGAAGCGTTTGTGATGTGTAGTGGTGTACTTTCCCCCAAAAATCGTTCGCGAGCCTATTTATCACTCCACACTTCTTGGCCACTTTGCTGATGACCCAGTCTATGTGAGCGTGGAACACCAACTTGTAATCTAAAATAATCCGCTAGTACTAAACCTGTCGGGTTCTCTCGATTCTTTCCGTATTGATAACGATGGATGAGGATTGTCCAGTCCACCAGTACGCATTACCATGTAACTGGTCTTTTTAATGTTAAAAGCTAGCAGTTTATAGTTTAGCCAAATATCTAGAGCGTTTAAATCGAGATCAATGAGAGACTCTGCTTGTTTGATGTCCTTGTACGAGATAAACATAACAGTATCGTCTGCAAAAAGAGTAATCTCACAAGACTACAAAACCTGTTTCATGTCATTGATATACATGACGAACAAAATTGGTCCAAGAACACTTCCTTGCGGAACTCCAAGTGTGTTTTTTATAGTCTCTGATTTAGAGTTTCCAAAAAAATATTCGCTAAGCTAAACTATATATGACATCGCTAAATCTCGAAATCATCGAAAAAATCTAGTAATCAATAACTTTGAGCACGTAGCAATATGTTGCACTAGGTTTAACGCAACACAAAACAGAGTTTACTGAACTGCACTTGTTTACAGACACCAATCAGTGATTGGTATTCCAACAACCCTGGCATTCCAATCTGGTCCTGGTCGCATTTAGTCAGTTCACAGTCACCAAGCTATATTCATCTTTTGTCGTCAATTTTTACATTTGAGCAACGTTCGACGAATACGCAAACTGTCAAGTTCGTTCAGTGTGAAAGCGCTATTATTTTATACAGCATCAAGTGCACCATCAGGTAAACACCTGGATGTATCTGGATAACAACGATGCAATGGTTTTCATTGATAAAATGTCAACAGCTGGTAGAAATGGAAACAGCTGGTAGATGGTAGCAATTCGTTAGAGTGACCAAAAATCAAACCAAATGTGACCAAAAATTCAAAATTTTCTTAATTCCTTTTCCGCTTTGTGTTGTGCAAATTTTTTATTACTCTGTCCACAAAAACCTCGTGATCTCGTTTGGTCGTTCTACCAACATGTTCCTTTGGCGATATACAATTTGTGGAATCGGCATAAATCGTGTTTCAACCATCAAGGATCTCGGAGTGTGACTTGACACGAAACTAACGTTTAACGATCATTTGGAGTTTATTCTTGGCTAACCGCAAAGCCAACGGTATGTTGGGGCTAATTACTCGTTTTTTGTCAAATGTCCGTGAGCTTTATGTTTGAAGGCGTTGTATTGTTGCTGGGTGTGTTCGATCCTCGAATATGCTTGCGTTGTTTGGTCACCGTTTCAGTTACTGCGATTGTTAGGATTGAGCGGGTTCAGCGCAAATTCACGCGTCTTGCCACTCGTCGGTTCCTTTCTGGTTACCAGTCTGCGGCAATTCCCTCCTATCTTCATCGCTGTCGCTTATTAGGCCTTGAACCCCAACAACCCCGGCATTCCAATTCCCACGCGATTTTCATCGCTGGATTTTTGTCCAACACTGTTGATGCTCCTTTCCTTCTTTCACGCATTTCTTTATATGCTCCTTCCCGTTCCCTGCGTGTTAGACCTCCTCTATACCTCCTCTATATAAGACTCTCCTCCTTCCAACCAGGCTCACGCGTTATGGCCAGAATGATCCTTTCCTTAGAGCGCAAGTTGCATTTAACAACTCCCAGCATCTGTTTGACTATCATGTCCCGTTTTCAATTTTTTGCACCCTCTCTCTCTCTATCTCTTATCCTTCCCTTAATGTTAGTTATTAAGTCACATTGTTAAGCCTCTAAGGCAGACTTATGTTTTTTTTAATAAATAAATAAAAAAGAATACAACTATGTAACTTTAAAGTATAAACGATTTTACTCCCGGATTCGATTTATGCGGAAATTCAAAATACGTAGATCTTTTCCGGCTTATTGCGGTCCGCTATAATAACGTATCTCGGGGATTGCTTGTATATAAAATTTTCCGTCTCCTAACGGCCACAATCTTCCTACCTATGTTGACTACGCACACCGTTCCATCCTGGCATCATTCCGTACGACGTTTTATCTACCATAATCTTCGGGATCGAGTGCTATAATCATATTTCTTTGTCACCACGTGCTTACTACTACATTGCAGCGTTGTATTTGCAACACCTTGTATAGCAAGTTCCATTTTCACCACGTAACAAAATGGTGTGCAATTTGGGGTCTGTATTGAACGACATGTAATAAACGTCTCGTAGCTGAAGTGTCATTCAGTCATTCATACAAGAGATATACTACGTACAAAACCATTACTGTTATCACAATACAAAGAAAAAAGAAGCAGATGATAATAATTTTCGTAGCCGGATAAGAAACTTTTTTTTATCGTTGTTTACCAAAAAATCAATAGATTGTATTTGAAGCACTGATAAGAAAACTGCGATAGAATGTGAAATCTATGATTTCGCTTTGCTATTAAGAGTGACTTATCATTTCTTATCGGCAATTGGCTTACGGTACACATTTAACTTCGTAGCACAGCTAACACATGAATTCGGACCAGTAGATTATGGGGTACCTGACTAAGTGGACCAATTGAAAATATTTATTGTGAGATTCGGTGAAACTCGAAATACAGTTCGAACATGCAGTTGCATACGTTGTTAGTCGCGTTTTGTAATCTTGTAAAGGCTGCAGAAGGAAGTGACGTGCACGAGTTTCCACCTACCACAATCGAGAACTTTAGCCAAAATCCAACACGGTTAGAAGATGACGCTGAAAACCCACAGACTACGGAGATATCAATCAACCTTTCTACGAATGGATACGTTGCTTACCCTGGACAATTCCCGTACTACGCGCAATTGTTAATAAAAAATGGTGTTCAATCAGTTACTACCATTTCTACCGGATCCCTCATCACACCGGATCACATTCTGACGGTTGCGCAAGGCTTGCGAAAGCCCAAAACTCATGGGTTTGCAGTTTTGGGTAACGACGACGGAAGTGACACAACAATGCAGCAGCGTATCAACTTCACGCAAAGTGGTGTACGGTATCATCCGGAGCACGATATTGCAACCATTCGTTTGGATCATTCGGTAACCTTTACCAAGTTTGTGCAACCGATTCGTTTGCCTAGACTATCCGACTCTCGCACGTATGAAATGATGGAGGGTATAAACGTCCGAGGGTATACGACAACGTCGAGATATATACGCAATCAGATAATGTCGAACGACGATTGCCTAAAGCAACATCCTCAAATGGACATTTCTTCATACCATATTTGTACGAATACTTACTTTGGAGGTGCTTTCTGTAACAGAGCGTACGGTTCTGGGTTGATCGTTGATGGAGAGAAAGAACGAATACTGATCGGTATTACTATTTTGGCTTCATTGTGCAATGTGAACTATCCAATAGTTTATTTACGTGTTTCGGAGTTTCGCGATTGGATTAGTACGAACTCGGATTATGTGTTTGATGCTTAGGAAATTTGAAATGGTTCTGTTAGTAAGTAATCATGCTGGTATGACGGATGTTTTTTTCGTTAGACTTATTTTACCACATAGCAGGATATTAAGTTACAATTATTAACTACGGTCCGGTTGGGATTTCGTCTCGGTCTTGTCGTGTAAAGATCGGCGCCACTACCAATACACTACCGAAACGCACCGGAATTATGAATTATGTATTGTAAACAAAATATCGCGTAATATAAAAACTAACGTATGATAGAACTAATTAACGTATAATAAAAAAATACATTATACAGTTTTAATCAGAAATCATTACAATTGTGAAAGCATTTTTAAATTTAAATTCGGCTGACAAATAATGTTCCAAGGGCCCATTAACTCCCGCTGGGTTAACGAGTGCTTTTAGCGAGCCAAATTGCATACTTTCAGGCGTAATTCCAATAACTGAATCATCCTTATACGGACCGGCAAGTTTCTTCACGTATTTATGACAGGCTTTTTATGGCAAGTAATTACAAAGACGAACTTATCTAAGTTGTTGCTCGGTTTTTATCAAGCAATGGCATGTAAAATTTGTCTGATTGCTATAGAATCAATCAGCTGTAAATAAACTACGCGATGAACATGAGAAAAAAAAATCACCAAAGTAGAACAATAAAGTGTGAGATATTATGATATAATAAGGAGCTGATAAGAATATCACACTGAGACATACTCGGAAACATATGTTTTTATGGGAACATGAAACGAATAATGTTTGTCCATGCTTGTCTTCCCTTATCAGCTACTGACTGCCAGTACACTTGTTGTTTCTTAATAGATCGGACCACTGAGATATAAGCTTGTTGAGCCAGAGTAACATCTGCCAGTCCTTTGCGAATCGGTAGAGTTGAATCGGGTTACATACTGTTCGGGACATACAGTTCGAGAATGCTGTTCTTTTCGACAGTTCTTGTTGTGTTCGGTATTGTTTCAGTGTCTCCAATAAAAAATATCGTGCAACAATTACCGATGAAATTGATAGAGAACCTTGGCCAGGATGTACAACCCATAGTAGAAGCCTCGAACAACCTTTCTACGGATGGATACCTTGCCTACCCTGGACAATTCCCGTACCATGCTCGGTTGTTTGTCAACCGTGATGGAGTAGCTGGTATTATCTTGATTGACGGTTCTCTCATCACACCGAATTACATCCTTACGAGAGCAAATACCAGAAACAGAAGCACTTATGGGTATGCAATTTTGGGTATCGATGATGGAAGCCGCCCAGAAACGCAGCAGCAAATCAACTTCACCCAAGGTGGTATGCAGATACATCCCATCCACGACATCGCTACAGTTCGTCTAGATCATCCAGTTACCTTCACGAAGTTTGTGCAGCCTATTCGTTTGCCCAGACTATTCGACTCTCGCACGTATGAGATGATGGAAGGCACCAACGTTGGAGAACTGGTCGGACTATTGAGATATGTTCGGAATCAGGTTATATCGAACGAAGTCTGCAATGAGCAACATCCTCTTGCATACATTTCTTCATACCATATTTGTACGAACGCATATGTAGGAGGGGCATTCTGCAGCAGATCACATGGGTCTGGATTGATCATTGAGGATGAGACAATTCCTATACTAGTTGGAGTTACAACTTTAATGTACAAGTGTTCTGTAAACTATCCAGTAGCATATTTACGTGTTTCAGAGTTTCGCGACTGGATCAGTATGAACTCGGACTATGTGTTTGATGCTTAAGCAAGTTGAAAAGCTTCCGTTAAGACAAAACACGTTGGAATGATGTATTGTAAAAAAATGGGATGGTCGTGAATGTTTTAATAAACTTTTTCAATGTGTAAAACTACAATGTTTCATTTTTTGTTTATAAAATAAATCATTATTATTAAGAATTCATAACTAATTTTTAATCCTACCAACAAATAACGTTCGCAGTGCCCACTTAGTCCCGATAGGTTTTTGCGAGCGAAATTGCATACTTTCAGGCGTTAAAGTTTGGACCACTGAGACTTGGACCAAACGTTTGGAAACGTCGTGGACACCCGTCATATTTGAGTTATCAGATATTGTTGAACGATATTTGTCAGAAGCAACATTCTGATGGCTCAAATTGTTCGAATCATATTTGCACAAATGTTTACGTAGGAGGAGCGTTCTATGCGAAAGTGTACGGTTACAGTTTCGTCTTCAATTCATGTATCTGAGCATCGTGAATAGATCTGGATGAACTCGGATTATGTGATTGATGATTAGGTGATGTCACTTAAAATACATAGTACTTTGCATTGGAATTAGACCAAACACATAGACCAACTAGCATACATTACTACTAAGTCGATTATTACTAAGCCACAAGATGTCTTTGTTGGATATTCTAGTTACAGTTTGAATATTATACAACTATTTTTTTTTTAAAAGTCTGAGTTCTAGTTTTACAAGACGTATTCAAAGAAAAAGCAAAATGTTTCAAAGAATTATTTTGTATCATTTGGTTAAGTCCTTTGCTTTCAGCTTACATGGAATGAAAAGTGAAATGATCCTCACAAATAGAAATCGTAGAAAGATCATTAAATCCCCGTGCGTGATGCACTCAAAATCAAGCTCAAGTAAGCTACATTTAGGGTGTTAGTAATTACCCCAAACGTGATGTTGATTTGAATCCGTGCTGGACAAGCAGTTTGGGGCCGATTTCGCACTAAAGTTGATTAAAACGTTCTTCAATGTCGTTTTGAGCGGGTTCCAACTTAATGTCTATTTTCGCTCGTTAAGTTGAACATTTGTTTCACTTGGTTCGTTTCGAATGCCACTTGGTTTTTCTTAATTTTATTCTTTGCACATGAAATTAAGCCCTTATTTAGGTGCATCCCATGCCAAACAGGGTGCGAAGAATGTGACACTGACCATTAGTGCCGACGTGCCGCAACCGTGGTAAGGTGATCATGTTCGCTGCAATGAAAGTACCGACGAATTAATATTCTACATTGCTTTTATTTCCTGACCTACAGAGGGCATGTGCCTGAGGAAATGAAATGATATGCAAGACAAAAATAAAACTAATGGTACGAATCGATTTCGTTCATGAAATTGAAAATTTAAAACGAATTTAAGCATTGACGAATGGAACAAAAAAAAATGAGAAAAAAAACAGATCACCAACTTGCTACCATATTGATCAGTTATTAACGTCACGTGTGTTACCCGCTTGCTGATAGACTACCAATAGGTGCACGGTGTGGAAAGTAAATCGTTGCAACACGCTCTGCAATTCGTAAGGAGGTGTTAACCGTCCTTGGGGAATGTTGAATGTGGGCGAATAGTTGTTAGTATATTTTGTTAGAGTTCATGTTCAAGGTGCCAAATGCAATTGTAGCTGCAGTAGGAAGTCGTGATAGCTGTATAGAAATGAAATCGTATATAATCAGCTGTTGCCTTCCATGCTGCAGCATGAGACATCACTGTAACAGGTATAGTCATTTATTAATTTGACCTCGAAGTTGAGTGTTGAGCCCGTAACATATCTACACTAAACTTAAAGTCCGAACAAACGCTGTAGTATTTCTCTACATGGAAGAATATGATTTATTATTTTTAATTTACCTTTGATTTTCAGATGCTCTTGACATATTGCGACGCGAGTTGCCTGAAAAAGTTAGCAAATTTTTCCTTTTTATTTGCCAGCAAGAGTGAATTAGTAATAATCCTTTATTGGAGTTCGTCGTGTTTGACCTATTTGAAATCCTAGTTTCGCCAGTGCTCCCATTAACATCGTTTCATTCGACCGACTGCTCTTGACCGAACGGATTCAGCTGGAACAATCTCACGTATGCTCACGAAAATAAACGACCCATCCACCAGTAGCTTTACAATTGGCCATGTGAATTATTCATGTAATCAAGAGAAAATGAACAAAAAAAAAACCGTGAAAAGAAACATTTTTCGTCGCCCATGCCTTTCTAGTGGTCCTCTTATACGGTTGTCTGGTTGGCTTTCCAATGCAGCGATCCAACTCCCCCGATGCACATTGCACATTCCCGTAGCAAACGGGAGCGATGAAGCGTAAAGGTTTTGTTTCAATTAAAAACGCATAAAGCCTAGTTCCAATTGATTCACAGGTGGGTTTATTTTTATCACGCTGTGGGTCAACGTTTGGGAAAAGGGTGATGATCGAATGGGTCACGTACGCACCCGTTTGGAGTAGCTTTGGCCACGGTTCGAGCTTAATGTCTTCATCGGTGGACGTGCGGACGTGTTGCGACTGGTTGTGTGTGCCAATGGAACGACCAGGGTAGGGTTTTGTTAGGACAGAGGAATCGAATGGATGAAACAGTGCAATGGTTGTTGCTTAAAGAAAACGTGGTCAAAGATAAAATTAAGGTTCAATATAATAACACCCTTCAATCAATAAATTTTCAAATTACATGTGAGAGAGACATGCTTTTTCCATGAAGAATTCGCGTTTTTGTAATCTAAAATCGAGGGTTTTTTAGTTAATTGATTGCTGGGATTAAAGTGGTGGATTTCATTTAATCTTAAAGACATTAAAGTAAGCAAGATCGACTATTTGGAAATGGTTATGATTTTTTTAAGTTTTAAGTTTTTTTTCTTTTTTGATTTGCTTCATATCAAGTTCAAACGAACCCACTGTGTGACAAAAGAACATGCTCGTTTCCAACCTCATCCAACAACTTTGTCTCCCCTGCACCGCAGAGACTTTAACCGTGCTCTAGGTGACGAACCTGTCATGAATGGCAAAATGACAATCATGCTGGAATGACCAATTGGAATCCCTCTAGCCATATGCGTCAGCTAGGGCTGGTGTGTTCTTTCAACCAAGCCTAGTCTGAACTGTCCTCAACGACGGAAACACTCCTGCTCGAAATAGTTTGGTGTTCATACTCCTGTCAAACGCATCACTCGTACCAGAGGTAAGTGTCCCATACATACGATACAATGTATCGGCCGGTGGCTAACAGAACTACGTGCGTGATGTTTTACGCCGATACATGAACCAGCAACATAAAAATAGTCGCTGGATTTACGGTTCGCGATTGCAAAAATTGTGATTGGAATAATCAGCACGGTAAATGCTTGCGTGCGTTTGGTTGGACTTTCCTCGACCGCTTCGTACCAACATCGATGTTTTATCATAATAAGCGTGGACTATGACGTGCCTATGAGTTGGTTATTTTGAGATTTATGGCTTTATAAATATAACCATGAATGAAAGCGTAAATGTATGCAAGTATACCGTGAGATAGAATTGAAGTTTGCTGAACAAGTTTTTATGTGTGTTTATTGATTTTATTACACATTTATGGCTCATAGGCATAAATGTGCCAATAAAGCCTTAAGAAGGGAAATAGGGAGGGTGTTTAATGGTTGGGAGTACAGTGAGTTGATCTTATGCAGTGCATATTAAACTGTTTTCAGATCTCAAAAAGCACTATCTGGCCAAACTAATTTTACATAATACTAAAACTGTTCATCATCAATCTCTTGTGCTGATGAAGAACATCACAGTTTAATATTTACTAACTTTATGGTAGTAAAATCAAAGTTATATTACCGATATTTAAAAAAAATCTGCGACTATGAAAGATTTCAGCTTATTCTATTTCCAACATTGTTCTATTTGAACTCTTGTATAGGTTATGAACCAGACAGTGCATAATTGGATCTTTCAATAAATAAAGCTGCTCGTAAGTAAAAGCATTCCTAATGTCTCGATGCCGCTCTACTTTGTCCGTTGTAGAATGCTGGGAATTGTAGATGTTAAAACACACCACTCACGTGCGTAAGCTATTTTCATTGCTAAGATTCTCTTCAACAATATTGATGCTACATTTTTATCATCCTCTTTACACTTATATGTTCCTTGACGCCGTCTCCGATCGCGTCCTCGTCTGCTCATTCCAGAACGCGTTACTTCTTACGGCCAAAATGATCCATTACTACGAGCAATGAAATCATTCAACAGCTTTGCTCTCTTTTTTGACTACAACATCTCGATATCTGCTTTTCGGGCCCGATGAATCAACGATTCCTTGTAATCCCCTTTGTTAACCTTATTATATTTAAGATTAGACTATAAAATTACCTTTGGTAAGCCCAATGGGTGGACATATATATTTGATCAACAATCTTACGGTCTTTATACTAGGTCTACATATCAGTTTCCACACGCAATTGGGCGAAATCATTGTGCGACCATAATCTTTAACAGAATTGGATAAACTAGATTCAATTTGAATATAATAACACCAGGTGGAAGTACCCTCTTGTCGTATTTCACTAGAAAAATTAATATGCAATAACAATATGTCATTACTAAGAGTAATAGAAAAAAAAAACCAATTAATTGTAAATGCTTTTCGGAATATGTTATTATCACTTAAAGTAAGTACTTTCGGAACGATTATAACTCGTATAACACTTACGATGGTTCAAGTTACATTAACTGAACATTTTTATGATTTCTTGCTATAACTCTGGATTCGAAACGAATCTCCAAAGAATCATAAACTAAGTCGAACTCATTTGTTTTGTTATTTATTAGTTTTTGAACTTTCTAGTGATAAACGTACACTGTAGGTTCTCGTTTTACAAAGGTTCTATTAGCCTACAACATTAACATTAGTTCACTACAAACCGAAAAAGGAAAACAATTGAACAGAAACATCATTTACCGTAGCTAGCCTGCACACAGACCACACAGACAGCTGGCCGGTCCCTAAAACCCTAAAAAATCACCGCAACGAACGGTGAGTGACGTCGATGAGTGAGCAAATAAATAGCAATAAATTAACGGTTCAATAAATTAACGATCCAGCGTCCACCGTCCGTTTGCGGTGTGCTAATGTGCAGAGAGCTTGACGAGCTTTCACATACTCCGTTTAGCTTGATCTTGCTTCTTCCAGCCATCGCAATAAAAGGCAAGCAAAAGACAGACTGAAACCCGGAGCAGGGAAGATAACATTTTGCGACTAAACAATGTGCAATTTCCCTCCGCATCTCTGGGATGAGGTTTTCGAAATTTGTACAAAATTGATGAAGAATGACAACAGTGATGATGAATATGATAAAACATGAAGCTTGCCCTGTTTGCTAAGCGAAAAAGGATTAGCACCAGCATAACGAAACTGGGCCATGATTAGTTTCGCGGATGGAATATTGGGTGTTTCACCCATACTAGGAAATGCGTTTCGCGTTTGCGCCTGTTTATCAGTATGGCCGCTGCTGCTGGTATGCCATTGCGTGCGGATCGGCAAGCTGTGGCGCGTAATGGTTGCCGGACGGGTTGTACTTCGGGTTACGGTAGAGGTAGGGTTCATCGTAGCGTTCCGCACGATCATGGCCACCCTGATATGTGGGCTCGTCGTCATGGACACCGTGCAATGATCGCTTCCAGTAACCACCGAAGTCACCGTCGCCGTGATCATCGTAGTGATGTTGATGCTGCGCATGCTCGTAGTAGATCACCTGTAAGGAAGGGTGGAATGTTAGAAGAGTTGTTTTTTTTGGAGGAAATAAAGTTCCTGAATGTATAATGAAATATCAAAAATGAACTTTGGTGTGATAGCTGCAATTGCCATTCTGTTTGCGTGGATCGTATGTTGAATTCTTTTTTCCAAATATCCAACTAGTTCTTGTTTAAAACGTCATACAATTAGAGAGATCGATAGAACAATTTAACTTATACCTTTTGCGGAGAAGGTTGCTTCTTGAAGTCGATCCAGAACCGAGCGATGTTGATCAGCAGACCGATCAGTGCAACGGCGAAGAATTTCAGCTGTAACTTAAAGGACAAGATCTTCAGCAACAGCTCTATCTTAGCTTTTAGAGCAGCTCCCAGAATGAACAGCTTCATGAAGGTCTTCTTCTTCTTGCCCTTGCGCTTGCCTATAGCATGGGTGTGTGAGTGATTGGAGAGCATGGCGGAAGGAATGTAAGGAATAAAATATGTGTTTTTTCGCCAATCGACCAGTATCAAATGATATCAGATGGCAGAATAACGTATGGGAGTAGAGGAATAAAGACATAAAAATATGTTAATAAAACCCTGATCAATTCAATGTTCCTGTGAATGGTTGCGTTAGTACAGGACTACGGATTTCTACTGCGGACACGGTTAGCAAACTAAAGCAACAAATTAAGTATTACGCAAACAATCATGCTTTCACAATCTCGCTGCTCGAGGCACTTTTCACACAACAAAAGCACACGAAAATTAACACACTCACACACATACTGATACGAAAGCAAATGGGTTACATTTTGCTACGGGGTATGGAGGGTAACAGTTGGTTAGACGAGTTGGGGAATTTCTACTTCAAAAATGTTAATACGGTTAATTAAATCTATAAACCTAAACAAGCGTTTAAAAGCATCTTTCTTCTTCTAGGATAATGATTTGCGATGAGATTGTTTGTAGTTTACTTCAGTTCGTTCCGTTATGGATAAAGTGCTGATGAGATCTAGTAAATGATTTTAAAAATGTATCAAACACGCATGTAAATTTAAAATTTATGTAACAGAATATAAGTAATGGACGAAATGTAATTAAAATAGGAATGAAATGTTAAAAATGTATAACATAGTTGTGAGTATAATTTAAAAAAAGTCAAACAAGCTAACAATAAAAAACAAATTAAAGAAAAATAACAAACTGCAATGAAGCATCAACATTGAGTTTGAATTTGAATTTGAGCAAAGAAAACAAGCAAGAGGTAAAAACAAAAACATAACTCATGCAACAACTTGAACGCAACGAAACGAATCACATTACTGTGTAAGAGAATGAAAAACATAACAACAAAAAACGAAACAACAGATGAGAAAAAAAAAACAAACAAACAAATCAAGCGTGATACTACAAATGGCACAAACAATGAAACGCAATAGCACATGCAAAAACCAACGGATGGAGTAAAACAGGCGTGACTCATCTATTGATGCATGCAGGCGATAACGAGCGCCTGGCGGTAAAATGGCAACCATGAGTATGATCCATAATGATAAAAGCAAATGATGATGATGAGACCGGCGACGATGGTAATCGTGTGTGATGAATGAAAGGGAAGTGTAAATGATGATGAGTGTAGAGCGCAGGATGAGTGTGTGCTGTTTGTTTTTGTTTTTTGTTTAGTATGTCTAGCAATGATTGCACCACTGCGCTTAGTTTTCTTCTACGCGGCGATTAATCGACGTGCAACGTGCAAAGCCAAAACTGTCATGCCAAAGTAGTTGGGTGTTGTATTACTAGCCACATTCCGATTCCGATGCCACATGCATTCCGCCCCAGAAGGTGACCAATGGATTTTGAATTGCATTGTTTTTTTTTGGTTTTGGATTATTTTTTTTCAAGGTTGGTAGATTTATGCGATCTTTTGCGGTTTCTTCATCTTGATGGTGGTGTTGTTGTTGAATTGGTGTCGAGAGGAAGATGTTGTCTCATGCCTAAATGTGCTGTGTTTCTGTTCCTGTGTATGTACGAGTGAGGGGTGTATTGATTGAAAATAGTTGAACCATACCGTTTTTTTCGTTTGATTAGGTTTTGGAAGATTCACTGCCAGGAACAAAATGGTAAACAAAAATTATGCAATTGTCTAAAAACAATCATGACATATCATGATCGTCCGACTGACCATATTGCTTGCCATAAATTGATAAAATGAAGAAGAACTTTAACTTCGAACTTAGCCAATCAAACCGCAATCAGTTTGGGTCTTACAAAAGGTACAAAAACACTTTTCTCGTTGTCCAGTGATGAGGTTGGCAGTGTGAAAGTACCTGTCCTACATGGATCCCTAAATCCACTCGCTACTGATTGGCTACAATGCCACGACTAAAACATGAAACATACAAGGACGAGGAAATACGGAGCAGTACTCCGTATGGTAAACCAAACCAGGACCGCTACCCGTTCCCATACAATGGGTTGGGGGTTTGGGGTGGTGTCTGGGGGTTGGGTATAGTTGTTTTAGCACAAAATTGGACCCAATGTACTCAAGAAAGGCAAGAAAATATCTCGCCCGTTGGTGTGCGTACGTCGTCTGCGCAGTCCACCGACGTCGTCGTCATCATCGAAGCGAACGGCAGCTGTGGAAGGGACGGCTTTCGACGGCGCCACTATACGGCGCCCTTCGGCCATCGCCCC
This sequence comes from Anopheles marshallii, assembly GCF_943734725.1. Taxonomy (NCBI): domain Eukaryota; kingdom Metazoa; phylum Arthropoda; class Insecta; order Diptera; family Culicidae; genus Anopheles; species Anopheles marshallii. The sequence continues at coordinate 55,225,824 of NC_071327.1, forward strand.
GTCCCGCCCGTCGCTCGACGATAGCGACTGTGGGTGATGTGGCTGTTGCTGCTCCTGCTGCTGTTTCTGCTGTTGGTGTTGCACCGCACTGTAGCCTGTAGCCGTCCTATCGCCGTCAATGGCACTACGAGACCCACCTCCATGACCAGCACTAGGTTCGCCACTACCAAACCCATAATCCAGTTGGTCACCCTCTTGCTTGCCTCTACCAAGTGCTTTATCCGGGCTGCCCGCCAAGCCAGCATAATCCACCAAACCATCCTCCACAGCAGCGAGCTGATCGCGGTAGTCCTCGTCGTCGGCGACCGCGCGACCGACGGGAGAACCGTCCTGGGTCGGGCCGGCGTTACCAGCTGCGTTACCTAGCTTCAGCAGATGATGCAGATGCGTCTTCGATGAGGCTTCCTCCTCCTTGCCCTGTTCCTTGTCGGAGACGTATCTGGAGGGATGGAACGTTGGTGTGAATAAGTAAATCCAATTACAATGCCTGGTGAACGGGTGTAAGGTACTCACTCATCGACACCTTCCGAGACGAACTCCGATAGTGCAGTGAGACCGGTTTCGATCTGCTGCATCAGAGTGGAGGGTTTACCGCGTGCAATCTCAGCATCACTGAGACCTCGGCTTTGTTGTCGTGCTGTTACCTCCTTGTCGGCCTCGGCTAAAAAGTGGACGTTGGGAAACGATGAATGAATTTGGAGGTAAATAATTAACACTATTAAAGCACGCTTGAACGTGTTAAAAAAAACTTTAAATTAAAATGATGGCCATTTCAATAAAAAATACTTTCCTACAAATTATATGTAGACGTATTTTGGATTTTTTTTTCCAGATTTAATTTATGTTAGTTTCTAACAGCAATTTTCAAATAGAGGATTCACATCACGCATACCACGGAAACTATTGATCGAAAGTGAATTTCCACATTCATGAAGCATGCAAATCGCTTTGACCTCATATCTCGAAATGATGAAACACTTTCCAACCGGGTCAACCACTTGATTCCATCCTCCTCCTCAAATAACTTTTCCTTATCTTTCCTCAACCCCGATTGCAAACCATGCGTGCCGATAGATTCGCGGAAAGTGGAGCCGTATTCCTGTTTTTACAGTTTGCTCCAATTCCTGATAGTTTGCTCGAACGAGTACACGATACGCGAGATACTGGTCTGCGAATCATTCCCGATCTAGATTCTATTCCGAGGGGCCAGTGGATGTAGGACCACCAGGAGACTGATCGTTTCGGGAAGAAGTCGTCCGAACCGGTTGAATACGGGGGCTCGCTGTAAGGCTAGTTTTCATGTGGTACTGCCCTTTTGCTTCGAGCAAATAATTGAAGCGTGATGACACTGACGACTTGTGGCTTGACAAACCGGTTACTAGGTTGTGGGACAGTAAAATGAATCTATGAAAGTGCTTCATCTTCAATTGTCACCAGTAAAACGAGTACCAGACCAGGAAAGTTGAACGAGATGCGACACGGGAAGGGTTCGTTGTTTATTCAACCGTTGAAGTCTTTTCGATGTTTCAACTTCAAATGTTTGAAATATTAAACTCCATGTCCCCAATTTCGCTTTTCCAACTGGTATGTCAAAGGTAGGAAAATTTCCTATCCGCATTCCAGCCAATCGGTATAGAGGAAAATATCTGGCAGCATGTGTTTGTTCAACGCTCAATTCCGCACATGCCGCAGTGAACATGGGCAGATAACATTGCTGTCGGATTAACACGTCGTTCGCCCGGAAAAGACATCGGTTTCTAACCCGTACGGAATGCATTACGGAAAATCTTCCTTTTTCCAAACCTCCTAACCGTGCTGTGGATGAAAAGCATTCGTTTAAGGGTTTACGTGCTCATGGTTGTGCCTAAACATGCCAAAACAAAAAGTCACCCTTAAGATGAACGTTAGAAAGACTATTGCAAGGCAGCAAAAAAAGTGAAAGCAGCACTCCGAGAAGCATCTTCCGGTATCTGGAATCTTCCTCGAGAATCGTTTCTAGTGTGTGGGGAGAAAGTGATCACGCTCTGGCCTGTTCAACTATTTCACCTTTCATTGCACGCCACAGAGGCCGTTGCTTATGGATGGTGCATTTGGCAGCGACATAATTGGGCACAATACGAAGGCTACCGGTATTGGCGCTGGTGTCTATCGCTCGCGGAAGATGTTCGTGGGAAGTGGCAGTGACTTTCCTTTGCCAAACACGACACCGGCACGATCGTCACCGTGATCGATGGAGAAACCAACAGGGATGACCTTTTTACTTCTGTTGCAAGCAAGAAAATGCTGCATCTACACGATTGAACCTTACTGTAATGCTACTGTCCGCATCCCGTCCGGTAGGTAACAGACCCTTTATCGGAAGACGCTTATCGTATGCGCCGAGCAGCATTGCCCAATGGCACGATTATTGGAATCGCTCGTCGGTCGTTCAAATAAATCTCTCCCAACGAGGGCGAGCGGGATGATGTGAGTGATGAAACGAGTTGCTTTTGCCCTTTTGCATGCACAGCGTTAGAATCCGCGAAAGAGTACGCTTGGTGCACAGGAAACGACGTGAGAAAGAAAAGGAAAATTCGCTGAATGAAACACGCTGAAGAAAATGAAATTTAATCCAAATGGAGACGACTGTAGAAAAAGAAATTCCGAAGCACACTTAGAGAGAAAGTTGTTCTTAATCGAAAATATTCGGAATGATTGTCAAGCAAATGAAATCGTTAACAATACGGACAACAATATGGACAAGAGGTTTAGATAGAAAATTTTGCTTCGTAAAGCAACGACAAATAAGAAGCAATTTTGTCACAAAAGATGAGTATTCTGCCACATCTTCATAGATCTTTGAGTAACTAAATTATTAGTGAAGCTGGTGATGAACTAATTTAAACGAAATAGGAAGAAACGGAAGACGTTTTCGCTTAATTACCGTCTTGAACCTACTCTGTGCAAGCGACGAAGGCACGATTTCCCACTAATAGTCTTCCATTTATTGGGATCATTCCAACGCAATCACTTGGACGGGTCATTTGCCGAAATTTTGGTGCCATATAATTAGTGCTTTATGGAGGTTTCAATTTTCCCAAGCTACAATGAATTAAGACATTGCAGATTACTATTTCACTTTGGCTTTTTCAGGTGCCTGTTGTTTTGCTTGTGGTGCGTGTTAATTATGGCAGTGTAAATTTTTTCGCTATGTAAGTATACGGGGGAGAAAGGATAATTAGTGGAAAGTGTAATGATATATTGGGCGATCGATATTGGCATTATTATGCTGAGTTGTGTTTGAAAATTTCGTGTGAAAATTGAAATTTGAAGATGATTTTTGTTTCTTAATTGATAATGATAATTATATCGAGAGCACTGAGTTTAAGCTCATTATCTACATGGTCAATCAGTAGGATGATACTGAAGAATAGGTAGGATGACGTGGAAAAAGGAAGAGAAAATTTGAAAGATATAAGAAAAATATAATGGTTTATGAAATGATATACTGTCAGTTATCACCACTTGAAAACCCTTAAATTTGTATTATATTCTTTTAGAAGAAAAGATCTACCTACTGCATTTATATTTCTCTTACAATTATTCTTTTTTTAATTCGTTTTGTTAAAGTCTTTGTGCACTTCATTAAGTTAATTGATACAAACAAGCTTCTACAGTAATAGTATTGTTTGACAAACGCGAAAGCGGTCATCTTTGGTTTTCTAACCGTTCAACCGAACAAATTGATCGATAAATCAATGCTTGAAAGAAGTGGGAAAGAAAACGCCACTAATGAAGTTGTTATAGCTCTTTATGCGGAGGCTGCCAGGGGAAAAAGGTCATTGGAAACCGTCCGTTACGGGTGGTTCACCCAAAACATCCGTTTTCATGGTGAATTACATAATTTCAAACCCCGTGTTGATCATCTTCTGCTGATGGTTCTACTGCGGAAATGATGCTTAAAGGGTATTGCGATTGAGCGCCTCGTTGAGAACATTTCCTCACGAGCTTTTCTTTTCCTCATTTCGCTTATTACGGAAAACGATGAGCGAAAGCGTAAACGATGCTCAATAATTTGCCGTTAGACCACCCTTTGCGAACAGTGCAATAAATGAACCATTCAATAAATTCTCCAGATACGAACGATAGTTTAGTTAGTTTTGAAAAACGAATTCAGACTCTAAAGCAGTGTTTTGGCTTTGGGAGACAGAAAACCGACCGACCCGTTACAATACTTACCGAGCATTTCCATCTTCTTCGCGTTTAGAATGTCTTCCCAGTTGCTGAGCACACGGGCCGCCTGTTGCCGTACACATTGGCCCGGGTTTGACTTGACCGCGCAGAGTGCTGCCTCGAGCAGGGCTGAAGAATCGACTGATGCTGGGAAAGGGAAGGAAACGAAAACGAAAAGTATCGTAAATAATAGCCAGTTAGTGCGGTAATAAAGCACCGCTCTTAAGCGAGACCCTCCACAAAGCCCCAAAGAGCGATAAATTACACCTTTTCTAGGTGGAAGTAATGAGACATCGTTGAAAGGGTGTTTAAAGTTGTGGTTCTTGTGGTTTCACTTCCAAGTAGCATCAACTCGTGTGCTGCATTCTCGAGCATAGCTACGGATACCTCTTCCAACCGTGATTTGTTCCATATCTGTGGCTAGTAGCTGAAGGGAATAAAATGTAGGTGCACATTTACGGCGTTTTGTTCCCATTTCTCGATTATGTTCCAGTTCCAGCTACAACCACACACGTTCGAATGATTTTGTCATCGTTAAACCGTGTCCACTAGGACGGCACGAAGCAAAATGTGATGTGGAACAAAATCTAAACGTTTCAGCAATGCTGAAGATTAGCAATAATTAGCGGATTGCACGAGGAAACAACGCGCGAGAAGCAACCGGATATGGACTATGACAACTTCTGTACACCAACCACTGGGTCCGGTTACTCTGCCGGAACACCGTTAGGCAACGGTACGGAAACCTTTTGCAGGCAGTGCGCACGATGATGTAAGGCAAGCTGTGCGAAGGGATGGCTGCGTTATCAAGGGCTGCGAAACGTGCCAACATCCCCATTTTTCCGTATGTAGGACACAGCCTTGCCTGGTCGGAACAGGATTCGCGCGAACGTAAACCAGCTTATGTAGGTCACACGCTGCGAGCAGATTCATCGCTCGGTAAAACTCACTTCCCAGTGCCTGCGCCACGATCGCATGCAAAGGTTGATCATTTTTGGCGAGATGAAACTCTTTCTCGATGATTCAGTATCAAGGTGGGCGAGCAGGAACACGGAAAGTGAAAGCGTTTAGTTTTCGTGTGGCGTCATTTTTTCAGAAAAGTTTAAATACTTCTGTTGTTCTGTTGATAGGGGATGGGAGACGGGGAAAGGTGTTGATGAGGAGACGAATGAGAAGCAAGTGATCAACCGTCCAAACTGGAATCAAAAGTAACGTAAAGTAATAGGACCTAATCTTAAACAATGAACCAATGAGACACACAGTCAATAACACCCAAGTGTAACTTCCGCATTCTATTGGAACGTTGTTGTGAAGCCGGCAATGTTCCGGTTCACTTTCTACAAATCATTAATAAATTGCTATGGTTGAATTCATTGTTAAATCGATGACATCATTTTTTGCCTTCTTTTTCAGTGGTCCAGGTTCGTCGCTTGCTCGCGAATTGAAGTTGTTCGATTGTTCAATTTTTTCCTGCTACAGGTAATAATGCCCTATTTTTTTTATTCTGTTGGGTGTAATGTTTCGTTTAAATCCATTTTAATTGGCGTTAAAAACACTTTTCCACATAATTTCATTCCACTTAATTCCATTTAGAGTGCTTTCAGTGTTTTTTTTTTCTTGGGTTTGATTTTCTTGTCTTGGCACCGCACCCGGACCAAGTCTGGGGTAACAACGCAGATTTTCTATTGATTTACGATTCACTTTCGTGTCGGATGGTTTTTTGTTTTAAATGTAGGTTTGCCGATTCGACTCGATGGCCAAGCTACGCAAAATGTAGTCGACCGAAAACAAGTTTTTCTCAGCCTAGCCAACCAGGTCAATCTATCGGTGGATGGAAAAGACACTGGAAATCTAGCAGAAAAGTGTGTGAATGAAGAATTAACCATTTTCTAAATCATTCATCTGTTTGAGAGGAAAAAAAACATAACAGAAAATGCTATATGATACAGGTTAAAGAAATCATCTAGCATAACTTATGCCATCATCGAGCTGTCAAACGTAGATGCAAAATGTTGCATCGCAACAAAGGTCTAAGTCAAGTCTGCGAATGATGGAATACGACCTTGAACTTTCCTGTCAACGTCGTTAACCGAAAGACATTCGATGATTACGATGGCCTTCCGTGTGCGGCCCCCCCACTGACAGATTCCTGAGCAGAGTAACCGAGGGTGTAGCCACGACCATTTGTAATACTTTCTCTTACACCAAATTTCGTTCGCCAAAGCCAACTCGTTAGGGAAGGAAAGAGAGAGGTCACAAACTCTTCAAAACAAACATCGATTTGTATGTACCTCCAAATCGAGCTAGTAGAAAGTAAAACCGCTCTCCCCACGACACACTATGGCGCGAAGCCTTTTGGGTGGTGTGAACAATTTTTTGTTGTCACAATTGCTTTCGGTCCATCTGTCCGAAAGCGGAAGCTACGGTTGATTTGTTTGCTCGAGAGATGTTTCTAACCAACGTACACGGCACGGTTTGAGCGCTCGAGAAGGAAGCGAATGGGAGAGTTAGAAGCATGTAATGAATCGGCCGGATCTTTCCGTTTTGCGTGCCTAATGCGAGTGGCATCAGCAGCAGTGCCAGTAGCTCCCATTAAGGGTCGACTAAAATAGCAGCACCGCTCTGTGGCGACCGACTGTTGGTGGTGATGAAATTAAGATGATTTCCTTCAGAGCGCCAGTGGAGACGCTTTATGGCATTAGGTTAGCTTAATGGCTCATCAGCATCGCGTGAAGGGAAATGGACGTGAATCGGTGGGCGATGGGTTACAATGCAACGAAAGGCAACGCAAATGATGCTTGTGGCTAGGAGCTCAACCGGCGGTACCGGTTATGGTATGGGAGTGCGATCAGTTTTGTTTTCTTCTGACCACAACGCCATCATCAGCGTTGTTTCAATATTTAAGATGCTGATTGCTGTGGAGCTGTGGTTTGGTTCCATTTGCAACTTGTTGCTATCATTTGTTATTGGCTGTTCAGTATAATTAATTTGTTGTTTGTTTTAAATATCCATTTTAGGCTATAAAAATTATCATTAAAATCATTTATTATTATTTCAAGTCAAGCAATCCGAAAATATCGTAAAGTCTCATCGATGTAGAAAGAAATATCTTTCTTCTAAACAGTAATAATATTGTGCTCCTTCGAAGACTGTAAGATATACGGCATATTTTTTAAATATTGCAATGGATGATGAAAAGTTTCATATAATTCTCCATGCTCCACGCAGTTTAAATCTTTTTTTCTTTTAATGCTGCATTCATAATTATTAGTAAATCATGTGCGCATCCTCCTAAAATTCAAATGAGTCGGAAGTGTTTCATCCGATCGCAATAGTCACACACGCAACGCTGCCGGCACTTACCTGATTTTTCCACTTTCACATCGGCACCGTGCTCCTGGCCCGAAACGGTCACTCCGATGAAGACGATCAGTGCCAACCCCACCGCCATCGGTCGCAGCTCGTTCCGCCTGCCTATGCTAACCATCGTACCTCGTTGCGCCTGCACACTTCCGCTTCCGATACTGCCGAGAGGAGTTTTGCGGTGTTTTTTGGCGCGACGTTTCCGATCGCGTCGCCTGTCGGACACATGTGCCGATGATCGAAAAGAAGAGCAAAAGACAGGTACGATAAAGTTTGGAGGGGAAAAATATTCGATACGAAGCATACGATTCAAAGGTGAACGCTATTGTTCGCACTGGCGGAGGGATCACACACGTGCTTTCGGCTCAGCGGTGAGCGAGACTTGCACACGCCGTGCTGTTCGTAAATTTCACTGGTAAAAAGCGGGTCAATTCAGTTATCTTCAAAGTATCCGCGGTGCGCATTGTCCGTGAAGTGCGTGTAATTGGTGGCCGAGTCTGGGCGGGGCGGGCGATCAACTGCCGCTCGATATCAGCCTAGATACGGCTGAACCCGTTAGCCGAGCAGCATCTGATAAGCGATCGTTCCGTTTTGGTACGAGTGGTTGAAAGATTTGTGAACTTCACTTCATCGGATAACCTTCAGAATTAAAATATAGCCCAATGGTTGTGCTCAATGCATTAGAGCACTTGAATTACGAGTGCTAACATCTTCTACAGAGTGGAATTTCTTGATCCACCAATTTCCAGACCAATGCTCCAAACTGTCCAAAATGAAGTGTTTCAGGGGCTGCAAATGCATTAGAGCACTTGAATTACGAGTGCTAACATCTTCTACAGAGTGGAATTTCTTGATCCACCAATTTCCAGACCAATGCTCCAAACTGTCCAAAATGAAGTGTTTCAGGGGCATTAGGTCAGCTGGGGGAAACCATTCGGATTAATTCATCTGGCGAGACGGAATATCACCGAGGCGAGACAAAAGCCGTAACGTTCGAAATGCATAAACATTCCACCGTACCAACACAGTCAACCGATTTTGTTTGGCTTCGGTGTGTTTTTACACAGGAAAAAAGGTTTTTTTTTGACACCAATTTCATAAATTTCTGTTCGTACGATTTGTTTGTGTTCGTTGTTTTTTTTCAATGTTTCCACTTGACACACGGATATCCAGCATCCAGGTTCACTGGCAAGGGAGAGTTTTTTGTTGCTCACCGCGTACACGCACACACTTTTCAAGGAGTCACCAGGAGAAGGTTTGTTGTTGGGTACCGATACCCTTCACACATAAATGCACTTTTGCTGCACTGTGAGGTTTTACAACAAAAAAGTTCAATCAACCACTTTTAACACTCGGAAACATGGCTCGTTTTGATACTGAATTGCGTAAAATTATTGCGCATCTTGCAGTGAGCACCACAATAACTGCGCCAGCCCGTAGATACGTACCGGTTCAAGATCAAGGTAATATTAAGCGTGCGCTGCTTCCGGACGATCGGTTTTATAGTGGTGCGGCTGAAAATAGCGCGTAAAGTGTTGGTGGATCGCGAGAGTGAAAGATACGCTAGGAAGTGCAAGTTCGGGAGAGCAAATAAGTGAAAGAGAGTGGAGCGAGCGAGCACTTGGCGAGCAGATTTCCGTTTTCGGCGAAGTGAACTGAGCAGGCCTGGGGGACGTCTTTCGTGCGTGCGGCTGTGGGGGTTTTTTTTTTGCTTCATAATTTTATCCTCATCGGCTCTTTCTCACCAGCTTTCTTCGCGTGTGGTGGTAAACCCTTTCGCTGAAGTGGTAAACCCCCAAGACTCCCTGGGGGAATTGCGTGAGTAAGTCTTGTGTGTTGGAACTTAGTGCGCAGAGGGTTATGTTAAGCTATCGGGGTAGAAGTAACATGTAGCTAAACAAATTGTTTAAAGTAAGTAAATTAAGGGAAGAAAAGGTCTGTGTTGTCAGTAACATGCATAATTTTGATTGATTGTTGAAGTATTGCTATTTGTAAGGGAATATCTATTAATATTTTGTGTATGCCTCTTGCCTGGTGGCTGTTAGTATGAAATTTATCAGACTTCACTCTGAGTGTTGGAGAGCCTGAGTTCAAACGCGAGTATCAGTTTTGAAGCAACTATAACAATGGAAATTGATTATATTCTGTGTAGAAAATTTGTTCAGAATACCAGATGAAGGTAGTAAAATGCTCCAACCTTGTCTGAAACCGATTCGTGACTGATGATAATCATTCTTTGACTAAAATGGCGAACCATAATCCTTTCACACTGAGTTTGAAATCTACAGTGCATGATTTTTTCTTCATAAAGCATCATAATGCTCATCAGTGTTTAGTCTCGAATGCCACCGATTGCGTGAAATAACGGGCGATTACTTTCTCATACAACACCTCACCCAGACGGATTCTCACTCATCGAGCGTACGCCGGCGGTACGCCTTTTTCCATAGTTCACTGAACAAGTGCCGCCAAGCCGATCCATCCTTATTTACTGCGAACGTGAAGCAGGTCGATAATAATGTTGTGCTTTCCGCCCATCAACGATCAACGATCGATCGCACATTTTTCGTCCCCATCTGCTGGAGTGTGTGTTGTCGGCGAGGGATCGCACGCACAACATGTTCCCGTCTCGATGGTCGGGGTTACAAGCCCTAGATAGGATGCGTTGCAACAAAGAGGGAAACTGGAAACATGGTTAGCAAGGTGCTATGTTAACAATTGTAAACGGCCGATGGTTGGTCGGAAGTAGCTCGATCTGGTCACGCATTATCTAATGAAACCGGTAGGGACAAGGTTTTACTTTACTTTTTTTATTCCTAAACAAAGCAAAGGGGAGTTGCGTTTTGTGGGTCAGTCTGGTTGTTCCGATACACTTTTTTTGAGGCCATGCAAGGTTTGAAATAGGCAAAAGCACGTGGCAAAGATACTGCAATTGCGGTTAGAGATTTATGCACTTAATTCAATCGTATGTTAAGCATTTTTAGGAAATACCAATTATATTTCATTAACAAATAATATAAAACAAAAAATACAATCAACGACTCCTTTTTGATATGAGAAACAACAACACAGCAAGTTAATGAAACCACGAAATCAACACTCATTATCGTCCCCGATCGAACAACTGTTCGAGACGATTTCAAATCCTAACTTGATAAGCAAATCCTGCCCTCGTCTGGAGCAAAACCACTGGCAGAATTTAAATTAGCTGCATAATCATTACCACCCTTGGGCACAGTGCAAAAGGCAACATTTCGAGTGAGGAAATGCTTAGGTGTAATTTCACTTCAGGCTCATCGAAAACCTGATCGAGTGGTTCGGTAAAGTAAACATCTCGCACTTGAACTAGGATTAATTTAATCTACCCGGTTGATCATGGAACTTCGATGATCCGAAATCAAACGGGGAAAAAAAATCCACCAAACAACGAACGGTCCATGATTACGATGCTCAAAACATCGTATAAGCTTTTGCTTGAAAGTGAAAGCTCGGAATTCGTGTGCGCGATTATGTTGCGGCGGATTGAACGTGAAATGAGCAGAGCGGATTGAGAAGACGTTCGCCGGGTTTTGTTGGGATTGAATGGTTTAGCAAAATAGTGTGTCATTAGAAGGTTGAATTGTTTAGAAGAAAATAATAAAATAATTTAATAAGAATTCCCTCTGATGTTTTTTTTCCTGAACATAAAGCAATTTTGAAAGAAACATTATGGACCTTGGGAAAAATATTTTAAAAAAATCTTTATTAATTTTTTGCAATTTATAAAATTGTAATTTTGCCATATTTAACATAACTAAATTAAACATTGTTGAACAACCTCAGGGGTGAAATATATAAAGATCGATAGTTTCAACCGACATTCCTTGTTTTGTTAATCTCCTTAACATTGTCGAGCAATTACATCCCACAATGAAACATACCCCGTATACCTTCAACGTGCTCCTAAACCCTAATGAAAAATAAACTCAGAAGAACAAAGAAAATTGCAAAAAACAGGCATCCAACCCTTGCAAAAAAAGGAAAGCCAGCCACCCTTAGCGTCGTAAGGTAAATGGTCAGTGGCAAATGGTAACGCAAGGTAAATTATCGAATTAGTGGCATCACGTACATACCGTTTATCAGTGGCCATTGTGATGATGCACATCGGTTTTGCGAAAGTGCAACCACGATCTGTGCCCTACCAGGACCATTTGTTTGTTTTGAGCGGGCAGCGTGCTTATGGTCGGTTTTATGTGTGTGTTCGTTGTATTTTTCAAACCAAAGGAACAACGTATCTTAAAGGTGGTAGCATTGGATGGGCAATATTTCTAGTGGTTGTGCAACAAGTTAAATCAAGCGTATTTTTATGAGCTCACACGTATGTATAGCTATTATTTGGCACTGTGCTTGGAGTGTTTAATGATATTTGTTGAGGGAGTGTGAGAGATAGCGAGAGAGAGAAAGAGAGATAGAGAGAGAAAGAAAGGTAATGTCCAGTGAATTACTTTGTGGATCATAAGGTTTGTAGCGTTTGACCAGCATAGCGATAATGCAATTTTAATTGCAAGTAGAAAGGGAAAGCTCGGTCAACGCTTGATAACGATAGGTAAAATGGGTCCTGTGTTGATTGTGGCTTTGCGATTTGCTATGTCAGCTAATGAGTTGCTAATTATCCTTAATATTTAATTAATCCTTGAAACATTGATTCCTTGATTAAAATATCATGAAGGTGGCTTGACGTGACTGTTGTTGCTTGATGACATGTTGTGTGCAATTATTTTATTTTTTCGAGTCTGGAAGATTAGAAGTGACCATAATGAGTGTATATAATCGCCTTTAACCAGGTTTATTGTCAGTACTAGTCTTGGGGAAATTGTTTTACTCTTCGCGGAACGAATCTATGTCAAATCAAAGATCATCCACATTTTGTCCATGCGTTGTCACTCACATATTGATTTGCGTAGAAGATGTTATAATTTGATCTCTAATTTCTATTCCCTCGTATACTTCTTGTTCGCAACTTCATCGCAGCTTTTCTGTTATAATTCCATTACTCGGGAATTGGTTGAATATTCAATTTCTACAATTGTTTGTTGCTTTTTACACAGCTTTTGTATTTTTTCTGGCACTTGCTTGCAGAAAAGTTGAGCATCAGGAATATTTTTATCCTTATTGTCGGCCACAGAGCAAACGTAGAATAGTGCCATGTAATAAAATGTACATTTCAAAATAAATATAACGAAAACGAATGAATAAAAAAGAGGAAATAAATTTCTCTATTAGAACCACCAATAGTGCTAATATATTCATCTTAACAAGCAAGAAGTTTTTATTCACCCAATAATTTAAAAAAATAAATCCATTCTGATTTTAACACATATATCAACCCATATTTGCACAATCCCGAAATCGGTCGGAAGGTCATTAAGATTACTCATCTTACTACGGTTAGTGAGAAGAATCCTTTCTCCATGTTGTGTGCTTTTTGTTTTCCCGTAAGCAATTCGATATGCTGTCGCCATGTGCACCATAGTTGCCATGCCTCCTCCCTTGCTGTCACTAGACCCGTTACGCTGAATTAGGAAAACATACACCGAGTGCGGAGTATTTCGCTGAAGACATAAATTTATCCAGCAATAAGATCCTAGCAACCTATCCCCAGAGCCAGGGAGAAAATAGTAAGAAAAAATCTAATCGACCGTTAATCTTCTACGGCCCTGCTTGGTGTGTGCGCGCACCGGTATGTTAGGGGAGTTTTTCCTACGGAAAGTGTCCATTTCGTGCTCGCATCAGGTTAGAGAGCCGGTTTCGGCAGGTTGTCTGAAGCCGACGAAACACATGAACTGTATGGTGAGATTTGAAAGTGGGATCGAATGTGGCTGGGAGTCAAAAAAAAAAAGAACACAAGACACGATTTTCCACGACTCGTCCGGCCCGTGTCACCGAGGGAGGCAAATCGAGGATGCGATGGGAGAATCATACCATGCTCATCTTCGGTAGGCGTGCAGTAAGTAAGGTCAGGGACAGACGAATCACAATCCTTCCAATGCATGCGCTTGGTGATGCAAAACTAAGCGGACATGCTGCACAACATCCCGCAGTGTGGTTCTGCTTGTAAAGGGGGCTGGGAATGAAAAATCGTGTCTCCCTCCCACCGAGCTGTCGGAGGGTTGGTTTTTTTTATGTTTAGGTGGGCCCTTTTCGGAATCGAATAAGGCAAGGCAAAAGGTAAAAAAGGCAACCGGCTGAAAGCACAATACGGATTCACTGTGGCCCACGGCCTATCGGCTACTGATCGGCGCGTAATGGCTTCGGAATGGAGTGGAAGCTTTCGGTAGAAAGCGAAATTATTGCCAGCTTTGGGGAGGTCGCACAGATACCTCACTATCGCGAAAACCCTTCGGCGTGTCCGGTGGGTTCATTAATATTCAATGTGGCGATGTGCGGATGACGATCGTTTCCGCTTGCGCAGACGTCCCATCTCGCTCGTTAATGTGTGTTTCGTTTGTGTGTCGGTGAGATTTTGCATTTTGTCATATTGATCGTGTCTTTTTCCTAGGCGTAGTTGTGTTTTCAACATTCCTTTCCTTAAATTCCTTCCTCTCAGCTCCTTTGCGTCTCAAGGGGTATCATCAGTACAGCAGTAGTCGTGTCATATGAAGGTATATTTCGATTGGAAGCACAAAGAGTTAGTGTTTTTTTTCTTGCTATATGTAAGGAATTTTCCACCTGCTTAACTAGTTTCGCCCGCTCCCGCCTTCCGCAACGAAGCGCAATCAATGCAAAAGGGAGAAATCCCGCCGACATTGCTGCACGAAGATGCACCGGGTGGAAAACTATTGTCAGTGTTTGATGCTAATCACCGCAGCACAATCGATATGATTTGTAGCCCCGCACAACCCATGGCTCAATCGATAATGAGTTAAGCGGCTGGCAGCGATGGTTCGCCGCATAGCTGCAAGGAATGCTTAAGAAGCATGTAATAGGGCCTTTCATTCGCAGTGACAGTGCGTCAAGTGGTATTCAATGGAAGGTTAATGAAATCTGTTTTCATTAGCTTCTTTGTGAGCCAAAGCTTGCGCATGAGAAGATTATTATGGTAGGAGGTTTGTGAATTATGTGATTGACTATGAGGGTTTTGTTTTGGAACAGTTGCAATTAAACATAATGTTATATGGAAGAAGTCATATTTCATATCATTATGGTACAGCGGTGAAATGGTCGATCCTTGCAAAACAAAGCAAACATATAAATGTGTTCTTTTTTTTTATTCAAATTGAACGACCAGGCCGTACTGCTTAATATATATTCTTATCAGATTAAGCAATTGTTCAGTAGTTCATGATTATTGTCTTGTCTTCTGGGTATCTCTCACCTGTTCCTGAACTCGGCTGTGCTGTGGTACACAAACTTTTATGGAATTTTAACTTGTTTAGATGTTTGTTTGTTAAGATGATAATAATTGATTCTGTCCTAGTTTAACCCATTTCATCCCATGCGTACGAAATCTTAATCCAAAGGGCATGAAGCTTTTGAAGCTAATCTAATTAGTCAAATTTAGTTTACTAAATACAGTCTTTTTTTCAAAAGCACTATTTTTACATCAGAAATTTTATTCATTGATATGTTATGGTTTAATAAACTTATGAATCACATAAATCACTCGAGGTTAGGATTTATTTAAAAAATGAATGTTTCAGAAATTATTATGCAAAACAGAATGAAATTAAGGAAAAAATGTATAATATTCTGTAATGTTATGAAAAATTTATTTAATGGTCGATTGCAATATTGTTTTATTTGTTTAATATAACTTCGAACGCCCATGTACCCCCTCATAGCGCATGTATCACATGGTTATTAAGAAACTTAAATCCTGATTAAAAATCAGGAAGATAACAGGTAGACGATGAACAACAAACAACTTGATGCAAAAATGGAGCAACAGCAAAAAATAGGAGCAAGCTTTTAAGAAAAGCGAATAATTCATCTTATTTTGGAATTATTTTATGACTTTTTAAAAACATTAACAAAAAAAGTCTATAACCAACAGAAGAAATTTAATTTATGAAAATACAAAAATACAATACAAAAATTTAACAAATTTCACAAATACAAAAATCAATTAGTATTTATTGTCAAGGAAAATTGTAACTCCAACTTATTAATTTTATATTTGTAATAATATTTGATAATTCTCAATGCGAAAAGAAAGAAAACAATAAGATATGAATAAAGTTATGGTGCGTTAAGGGTTACCTTGGGATCGAATCAACGTTAAACGCCTTACAGGTATGCAATTTGCATTGCAATGTATTTTAGTTGCGGAAATTGAGATTTATGCGAATGTAAACTAATGTATATCCAATATCTTCATTAATTTATTTACGAACGCTAAGCAAGTTATGTCATTTATTCAATATTTTTAGCAGAAGTTTCAATATGACTGTTCTTTGAAACAGTAAAAATTATTTCACAAGCTGCAATGAAAATTTCACGCTGCTCGATTCCACACTTCCGCATTGCCCTATTTGCATTACAAATCGTTCTGCCCATCGGTCTCCATATCCGCTATAGCGCTTTTTTCTGCTAGCCATACGGTAGTAAAAACGGAAATGGAACATCCAACTCCACCATCCATCATTGGTTTATTTCACAGAAAGAGAAAAGTCCCACCTGCAAACGAAGATTAGCGCTAATTCCTGCTACTTCCAGTAAAGCAAATGGGGAACGCACCTCGAAAAGGTACAGAAAAGCTTCCCGACTGACTGCGTTAATTAGACAATATTCACTGGGCTCAATAAAGCAGCAAAAACAGCATGGCATGGATTTAGGAGTGCGAGTTGAACTAAAAAACGCTTTCGTACCGTGCGTGAATAACACCCTGCAGAACGTCCCGCTAGGAGATTTTTTGTGTGCATTTGCTCTGTTCGTAGCATTAGCAAGGTTGATAAATCATGTGCGGAATTTATGCGTGTTATTACACTTTTTCTTTCGAAGGAGAAATGCAGCAGCTACAGTAACGACCACTTGGGGATAGACACTTCTTTCTTTCCAGGGATAACTTCCATAACGACGCGCATAACCGAAGGCATCATGAACCGCCATTATGTGTGGCTTTCGGGGTATGTTTAGTATCATTTTTATTAGCCTTATCTTCAAAGCCTTAAACGCATCAAACGCGTTAGCACGGTTACGCTGAGTTAGGTGTTGGAAGGTGAGCCTACGAACAGCGGCACGTGTCTTTTCTATTCTCGCTTCGTTCATCTTCATTGCTTCGTTTCACTCGAGTAAGGATGGCCTTGAAATCTATCTATCTCACCGTAAGCTTACAGATTAATCAGATCCTAAGTATCTTGAGCTAATTGAGACCAGCCCTGACGCAATAAAAAAAAGGCCAAAACACAATGGAATTAAATAATATAGTACAAAGGCTTGACGGAAGGCACGCGTAGGTCGAATTTCACTGAGCTGGTTTCAAAAAAGAAATAGGCCCTATTATTCCACTTTGCGCGCGAAACAAATAGGCCAATTAGGGTGGCCCCGGTTTGGGAAGTTCGGTAGTGGGATATTTTTGGCATCACTAGATCCATGCAGTGGCGGTGTGTTGGTTGGAGAAATAGAATGTCTCCCTCACTATCGTCCATTTCGATTCAACTGTCGCCATTGGGCGTAGATTTGATCAAGCTTGTCCCGATCGGAGATTAGAATTTTCGGGTAAAGATTTTCATCCTTGTCCGTCGCCGACGGCACGTAGATCGGATCCGCCACAGTGTCGCTTCGCGAACGATGGGCCGCCTGATGGTAGGTGTTTAGCACCGGTGGGCCATAGCTCGGGAAAACGCTTGGTGCTGTATGGTGCAGTGCTGATGGTGGCGCATGTTCAAACTCCAGCGGGACCGTCCCATGTTGGGCGTAGCCATCGTTGTGGATGTGCACGTGGATATTCTTGTCGGACCAACCGCCACCGGAACTGTATCCACCGTAGTGCTCGTGCGTGTGTTTGGTCTTGAAGAAAGCGATCACCTTCGCCATTGCCAAACCGATGTTGATCATCAGTATGGAGACGCCTACGAACAGTGTCTTCAGACTGATGGCGACCAGAAAGGCGAGCAGCGTCTTCATTACACCCAGGAAAAACATCACCGGAACGATCATTGCCTGCAGTCGTCTGATACGTCCAAATGTGCGAGACTCTGGGTGGGAGATGTAGAATGCAGAAGTTAGTGATATCAATCATTCTGAAAATGATCGTGAGTGATTCATTTAAGCTTACCAGCGATTTCAGTTCCAGAGTGACGTTCTTCGGTCGGAAAACTAGCGGCTTCGGCAGTGATCGTTGAGGTGATCATGAGGACCAGTAAGGCCACTGAGACCCACCTCTGTAACGTTATGTGATACATGGTACTCTGTACTCTAGATGACTAATTTATTGAAGAGCCTTTGGATCCTCTTCCCAACTGCCACCATAAACAACAACGGCACGAAAGTCACCACTGCTATTTCTTCAATCACTGATCTTGCCACTGCCAGCATCTACCGAAGACTGATCGTATCTCGTCCGTTGATCGGATGGACGGCTGAAGGTGCGTTCAGACTTTCTGGGCGTCTGCAAATGAGTCGAAATGAAAGTATTATGAGAAAGGATTCAACTTTTTTTTGGTGAGGGTTTTTGCCGGCTGCAACCGCAACCACGATAACAGCCGAAGAAAGTGCTCTAGAATCAAAAGTTGTCGATCCGGCCTGATGAAGCTGCTGTATCGATGCGCGTACACCCCGGGTTTCGGTTGGTGGGTTGTTTTCATTGTCGATCGAGTTGTAAAATGCTTGTAGCGGGAGTGTATACACAGTGCCGACCGGTCGCAAAAGGAAGCATAAATGGGAATGGTGTGTATGTTTAAGTGTGTGCGGTTTTGTTGGCGTGCGTTTGCTACGTGAGGCACAATTTAAGTGTGAGGTTTTTTTTTTATTCGTTATTTTCGAAACAAATGTCCGGATACAGATTTTCTAGGCGGTTATCTTTCTCGCTACCGAGCGAATGATGCATTTGGGTATGTTTGGTTTTGTTCGTGTTCGGATTGCGATATGAGTGAAAGTCCTGGGCCGAACGAATCCGTGCTGAATGTGCACGTTGTTTGTTGTGGGTTTGTGTTGTGTTTTACATTGCTGCAGCCATACCAGCGTTGCTGCAGTTGGCTGCAGACAATTACCAACCTCGCGATGCATTCTTCACTCTCATCAAGCACCACCGCAATCAATGATTGGGTGGTTGATTGCCGGTGAAAGATTTTATGGTTGACGAGCGTTAGTGTAGGCGAGTATGCGATTACAATGCAAAGCGGGGAAGGTGTTAATGTGTCAGTCGGCTACAGAAACAAACGAACTTTTTATGGTATTTTAGCAGTTTGAACAACAAATTTTAAATTTGTTGCCATAGTTTTACATATCACGAGGCTTTGAGGATGAGGTTCAGTAACTTCCTGATGGCGCCTAACATCTATTTACAACACAATTTTGCTAAGCGAAACCATTTGTAAATATTTTGGAGATTAGAGTTAACATATTTTAGTCTTTTTTGTATATTTTGATCATCAGCACATTTATTAAAACGCATTCTGATTCAATGTTTGATTCCTTTCACTCTCCGGTTTTGGGGAAAATGTGAATGAATTGGGAATTTTACTTTTACTTAAACAGGGCAGATTATTATTCGCTCATAATGAGAATTCGAATTCCTACACACACAGCAGATCGACCATGCCGTATGACTAAAGACGACCATTTTTGAAAGTTACCACGTTTAAATCGTTTTTGGAACATTTTGAGTTCCTGCATCAATTTTGTACACTTTGGAACGTTTTATCGGAAAGTGAAGCATTTCACTGAACACCACTTAAAACATCAAACCATAATGCGCCCCTTCGAGGGTGCTCCAGTTTAGACCCGGAGGGTTCAAAAGGCAACCCTTATTTACTCTCCTCGCAACCCCCACACGCACTAATGGGGTGGAGAATGTAAACACCTGTCCACGTTTCCGGGAAGCTGGAATTATGTGCCATCGGGATAACGCTGCACGTCACCGAGTAAGCAACAGTTAAGATAAATAGCTGTCCGATGGTACGGGAGCGTTTGAAAGTGAAACGAAATCGTTCACCCCATCACCGGGCAAATGTTTCGCCCAACGTGTCGTCGTTTGCGCCAGTGACAAAGGTCGAGAAATTATCCGAACGTCCCGTGTCTGCTTGCGCACGAGAAATGAACGCATTTTTCCGAGAAATAGTTTAACTCTTGACGCTGAGTAGAATGTAAATTGTTGTGAAATCGAAACCCTACCGAATGGAGATGATGACCGACGACGGATGGGACACCAGGTCAGTGGCGGTGTGATGACAGGAATGCATAGCGAATCATGCCACTAGCAAGTGTTGTCGGTTAATGTGTGTATTTTCATTCCCTTTCGCTGCTTGATTGATACGGGTGTGGTTTATAAAAGCATACAAAGTGACCAAGCGGTTAGATGGCAAACAAAGAGCAAATCGAAACGAGGGAGGAATAGAGTTGTTAGCTTGGTTAGACCGCCCTGATTTCTGTGTACAATCAAAACACAGGCAATGAAGTATCTGGAGCAGCAGCAGATATGAAGAAAGTTCAATCAATATGTTAAGATCTCTTTTAAAAAAGCTTTCCAAATGATTCATAAATAATGATAATTTGTTGCTAACGCAGTCAGTTAAGAAGTTTTTAATCACTGGAACTATTTCATAACGCTTGCAGTCCATCAAACCAGATTGTGCATTGATCACTTAGCGGTGTTAACGGTATAAAAGCCACACGAGAACAGTAACAAAGCTGAAAGCTGGATATTTACTACCAAAATCTCTGATTTATGTTTCCGGAGCTTGCAGTTCGATGAAACGAACTTCCAGAGCAGGGCCTTCCGAAGTATACAACCCATGGATCTCATGGCCATTGTTGATAAAACGAAAGCTAAACGGTACATCGGTAAGGTTTACGGGCTGATCGGTACGATTCCCTTCGGGCGTGTTATGTAATTTAATCGATCGGTCCGTTATCTAACCATGATCGAGCCACTAAGTTCTTAGAGGATCGGTTTTTTTTTATTGACAGTATAAAGCTCTATTCACGTTGAGAGTGGTTTGTTCTATCGCTTTTTTATGATATTCTTAATGAGCAGACAGTCGGAGCTGGATGTTGAATTAATTAATATGGGTCAAATTATAGATGCAGAGCCGTTCATTCCACGATCTTAGGTTCCGAAAATGCTGCCAATGTTTTTATTACCATAGTAGCACTATCTTAACACTTTTCGCATGTCTGCCTCGTGTTGTCTATTTGTTACTTTTATGTTTCGCGAATCACAGTTTAGCTTGAACATAAGTTGTACATAAGCTACAGTTCCTTTTTGTGAAAAATACCTTTAACTTCACAGTTTTTAATAGTTTCTTAAAAGATTTGCTTATACCGAAACAAAGTAATAAAACCATGATATATTGTTATCAACACTTAAAATTGTATCTTCTTTTAATATTGAAGATTACCGCTTGATTAGATTTGTTTACTTATGCTCCTACAGCAAACTACCCGATTGTACCATAAGTTTTCGTACTAAAACATGTTTGCAAAACCACTGCGGGGATATCGACTGTAACACTTACTCACCTAAAACCAGGTGTGCTAATTCCACCCGGATTAAATGTGTTACAGCAAAAAAAAATCTTATGTTTGCTTTTCGGGAACACGGGAATGATTTCTTCCTCGCTTTTTCAAACTCATCGGCACCACCGAACTAGCTCATTGATGCATGAAGCAACCTGTTTTGTTCTTCATTAAATGACGAATCACAGACACAAAATATGTTCGTATTCCGCACAGTTGATACGCACGCCAAACCACCCAATTTCGGCAAACGCGAACACTCGAACCCGGACCTTGCGAAACCAAACCGCTTGAAAACTGAGCTGCAACTGAGCAACGCGTCTGTCTCGAACATGGTCCGATCTTCTCCGACGCCTTTCCTTAACCTCGCGAGACGCATTTCGCTCACCCCTCACGATTAGCCTCCTATTGGGTTGGATGAGTTCCGCGGCGGCCGGTGGTCGGCTTACTTTCTTCGAGAGACTGGTGACTGAGTTCCGTGCGCGGAGGCTGAACCGTGAAAGCATTCCAGCTGGTGGCACGTGCGCTCGAAACGCCACCGTCAGATGGTTGGTTGGGTTGGTAGGCGAAGGTTTAATGAGTTACCGGTCGTGGAATTGCGTTGCGGGTGAATGGGGACTTGACTTTCTCCAAAGGTGCGTAGTGACAGAAAAGCCGTACAAAAATTCGTACGGTACGATCCACCTAGGCTTATAAACTAGAGGTTATAAAAAGGGTCGTATTTGAGTTGCAATTACCAAAGTCGGATCCTTACTTAATATATATCACCTTTCATAGAACAAATGTGATAGAAATGTAGAATCCTTATGTGTGCGGAATATTAGAAGATCTTCTCTGCAGATAAGATGTTGCTCAGCTGTTATTAAGCCTAAATGTATGCAATTTTTTTTTAATCGTCACATATTAGACGAGATATTTGGAGTTTCGGATGTTGTTAAAATGATCCACAACCAGTATTTTTCAAACAATTTTCAAACAACAAACTGGAACCATAGTATCAATTTCTAGTGTAACTCACATACTCGAAAGAGTTCGATAAGTGATTGCATACTTTTAGGCGTTAACAAACCAAGCCATCCAAATGATGACCCTAGGATCTGCAGGAAGTCTGCCTTAATTATTTTAAAACGAATTTTGAATTTGTTGTAATGAATGATTGAAATGATTTGTAAAAAAAACATTAAAAACGATTTTAATAAATACACAAAAATGGTCTGAAGAATGCGATTTTTATTTTTCATATCAATAACCATAATAGTAATATTAATTAACACAAAACAGAATCCAACTAGTTACAATACTTTTCCCTACCATTAAACGAAACGATGCATTCAGAAGCTTACACTAGCGGAGCGTGAGTCATGTAAAAAAAAAAAACACAAGAATGAAGCAAAGTAAACGCATGCGTTGTTTGAGTTTTCCATGATTACAAGATGATCGTGTCTCTTTACTACTCGCCACATATACGACACTCACTCTCACTCTCAAAAGTCACCAAACTGGCGGTTTGAGCTGAGGTCTCGTGATTGTAGATCTTTCTTTTGCACCGCGCAACAACGACAACTTTTCACCTTGTCTTCGTTCCTCGTAACCTACATAAGAAGTTACCGTTCCATTATCGGTGGTGTATAATTTAAGATGATCGCTGAAAAGAGCCGCAGCGTGAGAGAAATCTTCTTCGCTTAAGCAAAACAGTCTTCCGGTATAACCTTCTCTAGGGCCCTTCGCATTACGTCAAGGTACGGAATCTATTGCACGGGTTGGATTACAGCACATGATGGTGTCGTGGATGGTTTCGGGTTTATTCCCACCGGAAACTACCACCGGTGAGGAAGTCTAGTTCCGATTGCCTGAGCAATATCGTTCGATTCCCTTTTTTTATTTGTTGCACCGCGGTTAGACAAATTGACTAATAGTATAATCGATGAAGTAATCGATGACAAATCGGCGACCGAAAATCGTGATGTGACGAACAAGTGACGAACCTTAAATATGAAGAAATCCGTCAAACGACCATTTTGTGGGTTGATTTACGAGCTTTAGCAACGTAAACTAGCTTTTACTTTCGATGGAAACGGTCCTACCCAATGGGAAATAAATGAAAAGAAATGTCTCCTAACTGCCGAATGTCGGAAGCAGATCGATCGGATGAAATGTACGATCGATCACTTTCCTTTCCGTTTTTCGCAGGTACAATTTCGTCAGTACTTTTACTACGCATTCGAACCAATCGAGATCGAAACCAGCGGGCAGGGGATGAGATAATCGGTTGATAATTTTAAGGTGAGTACGCTAATTGAGGGAAAATGCTGGTTCAAAGGTTTCACTTTCAGCTGATCGTTTTGGGCCCGATTCGCTAATAGAAGTGTGTGTTTTTAGGTTAGTGTTGTTTCGGGTACGGTGTGTTATTATTGCGTTGCTTTCTTTCCCATTCACCCGCGTTGCATTGTTTTCGCCAGACGTCAATCAATCGATCCCGCTCAGTCCCGGATGGAACGAAAGTACATTAGTCGGCATTCCCGCTTCGCTCGCTTTACTGTTGTCTTCTGTGTTTCTGTATTTCTTCTTTCCCCAAGGTACTGCAATAGACCGGGCATGTTTTAAAGATGAGTAGCTACCGGCCGGCATTCAGCAGAAGCAACAAGTGCGCACGAAATATGTAAGTGAGATGAATGAATGAATGTGATTAAACAATTAGAGCAGCGAACCACCCATTTCGTGATGTTATGAAGTTTTGAAGGTTTTGTTTGGGGCTGCTAGTGAGGCAACATAACTTTTGGGCGCATAAATGGTTGCAACCCTAAATGAAGCCGGCGGGAAACTAAACTATGAGGTCAAACATGAGATTGGACTAAATTAGGCGGAGTACACGAACGTTTATGTAAACCGGCTGTGGGTCACACGTTTAAACATGAAATGAAACTGTAATTGTATGCATTGTAATAAGTAAATTATATTATAAATTCTTGTTATTCGTTAAAAATAATTTTTATAAATAAGGTTTAGAACCTTTTTGAAATGATCCCGTCTTTATTTAAGTAAAATTGCATCGCATGTCGTAGCATCTATTCGTTACCACCTACTTTCATAGAAATACGCAAAATAAATAAATCTAAAAGATTTCAATGTCATAAATATATTAGAGAATAAATTCCAACATCTTAATTAGTCAATGTATATAAGAGCTTTCTCTGATAAACAAAACAAAAAAAATAAATTTCTAGGAGGTATTAACAATTTATTTTATACTTAAACGTAGACATCATTGTGACATAAAATGTGTTGTGGTCCATTTTCACTATACAGCTCAAATAAGACAACACCGACAACGGTTGTAAAGATAAATATTAAAAAGGAATTATAATTAAAGTTGGAAAATCTTGCTCTCTATAGGCCATCGGCAACTGTGTACAACTGTTGGCCTGTATCTTGATTCGCTATGCTTTATCTGTCGTCAATCTAATTTATTCGGTATCTATCTGACCACCACTAGGTCGTAAACTTTTCGTTACACCCTCATCACTATGCTTGCAGCCAAACTTGCTTCAGCTCCACCTCCACAAAACTGGCCATAGTGAAGTCGCGCACACTCAAGCAGCAAAGCCGCTGGCGCTGAGTCCAATTTACTTTCAAGACACCATCACGCACGTATGCACGCACCAGCTCACCAACACGGGCGTAGTTTTATGGGAGGTAGCATGGCCACCAACAGTACCATTGTGAGCGATTGCACACATTTTCAAGTTCACGATCAAGTTCTTTAGCACATGATCGTCTATTTGTGGTACTCTCGACGATTACACACACGACGTGTTCTGTCATGTGGAACAGCTGGGTGTTTTAGATGATACGAATCAAACGATTGTCTGTATATTTCCAGGAGTAATTTTCAATTACGTTTATTTATCACATTTAAACAATCTAAATATCTTAAAACAAGTGAAAATAAACTTGTCAATAACTAATCAATTGGTGCAAGTTTGGATAATTTTAGCGAAAGCACAATTTTGTTGGTACCGAAACTTGATCCAACAAACGATGACGTCAGTATGGTAAGCGAAGAAAACTTGTCGCCACAAATCAACATAAACCGGTTGCAGCGCTGTGTTTCGTACACAATCTGAATTTTGGAAATATTCATTCTTTGACTATTGAATCTTCTACCGAGAACAGGTTTTAAATCGTTGTGGAATAAAGTCTATCCTAACTTTGGCTGTTGGTGGCGTTCGAACGTGGCACACATTATCATTTTTAGCATGTTTTATGAGATTGATTCGGTGTTTATATTATATTCGAAAATGCGTGGAGAATGTAGAGAAACAATAGTTAAAAAAGTACTTAAACCTGTTCAGATGGACTGCAAATAAAATTTGCAGTTTTAACGAGCAAGGAAAAATAAAAACTTATCATTGTATTCACACACGCTTCGGATTGTTACTTTCTATCGCTATCGTACTTTGGCGGCATTTACATAATCTGCCCTTAAAACAAAACTGTACCAACCTCTAACACAATTACTATAAACCTCCCACCAGTATCCATGAGCAGTATCAACGGTCGGTGTGGTATACTGTTCGCTCGGTAGTCAGCTGACGGTACCAACCGGTTGACCTTCGACGGCAAACATTCGGTGACATTGGCCATGTGAACCAGCTTATCACCACCAAGCGAACGCCAGTGTCGCCAGTATAGTTTTTCGGCCGCTTTTGTGAACGGCTGTGAGCGAAACAATGTGAAGATATTGTAGGCGATGCATCTTAACACTACACCGTCCAATGGTTTTGAAAGAAGAAAAACTATGCGTCAAAGACGATGAATGGTGCTTCATTACGAGTGACCTTTTAATGTGATTTAATTAAAATAAAAGATTTTGTGACCTATAAAAAGGGCTATCAAAGACATTGTTCTTATGAGGTGTAGAGTTTAAGCTATTTAGCAGGTTGGTTCATACAAGTATTTAAATAATCAAATATTTGTACTTTTTTTTTATTTCTAAAAGTGCAATGAACCGAAACATAAATTTAACTTTTATTACTTCTAGAAGATTAAATAATTCTAGATTAACTTTGGAATAATATTTTATTGACATGGAGAATATTGCAAAAATGTATAAAATAATTCAGATTTCCAGATATAAAATAACAACATAAATGATAAAAAATCAAATAGAACAAATTAGCATATTTGAAGATAGCACTAGCTACTAGAACTACCAATTGAATAACTTTGTCTTGCTCCGATTGGCAAGTTTAGTTTAGTTTAGATAGTTTAGTTATGTAATTGGCTGTTATTCAATAAAATTGATAGAATCTGATACGTTTAAGATGTTATTATGTTATAAGGTTTTGGTAAAGTGGAGGTCTCGTGGAAACGTGAAGGTTGATCTTCTTTAAAATCAAAAGATTTAAAAACTGTTGTAAAAAAAGGAGCATATAACTATATTTTAAATATTCTTTTGCTTCTTTAGGGTTGAATATCCTTGTTTGCTAATATACGCTCATAAAAAGTTATAATTGTAAGCGACACAAAATTGATTGATAAATTTATTTCAGCTTGGCATTAATTTGAATTTTCACCTACATCCTAAATGAGTGAAGTAATGAAGTTATATTTAAAATTTCTTTTCAATATTTTACCGATTGGGAATATAATAATTACGGAAAGAGCTAAAAACTAATGTAATGTTCTACCAATAAGCTGATGTATGAAAACACAGGTGTGAATCATCGATTGTTGCCTGCTTTACACGCCACTTACCACATTCCGTCGGAAATGGCTTCGCGATTGAATCATCGCGCTATCTGTCGAACTTCCGTCGATGGATGGAGTAGGAGTTGGTTCCATCGTTCAGTTCACTGCCTTTCAATTTGTCACATTCACTACGGTGCGCTAGCAGATTTCACCTAACCTCTGACAGGCTATGTCTGGGTTGCAGAAACTGTACAGACAAAGCCTAGAAGAGGCTAGATTCGATCTGTTACTAATGCTGCTTAATAATGCTGTCAAATCAGGTGCTCAATCGACATGCTCGCATACACTTCTCTCGCTTCTGTGCGCTGTAGCCAGGCAAACGCACATCTCTATCGGTGCTTATCATAAGTAACTTTTTAACGCGCGAAAAAACATGTGCTTGAAGTGAGGTAGAGAGTACGAAAGAACATAAAAAAAGACGAAGACGAAAAGACATAAAAATGAGCTAAAGAGAGTAAAAAAACGGTCCACCCGTAGCTGTCACAGCGTTTCACCAGACCCAAAAGTCATGGGATCGCCTTCGACTTTGCGTGGAATTGGTGCACCAAAAAAAAAGTACGACACAGAAGACTCCAAACCATTTTGGTTCACATTGCTTGTGGTCGCATCCATTATGGGAGGGGAATTTTCTTCCTATTTTGTTTTTCGTCATTTCGGTATCGGTTTGGTTTTGTTTTCGCTTTCCAAAACCGTCGCCAGCCGTCATGGTCGTTTGCTTTGTTAGTATTCCCGGCGTGCGGCAAGTTTGCACCCTCGCCGTGAAGATGGTTTGATAGCAAAAGCGTGTGCACGGTTAGCAAACAGTGCTCGTGTGAGTGTGTGGTACATCAAATTGGAAGATTTTTGTTTGTGTTTAATTAATTAAATTACTTGACGAATGTCTGCTGTGGTGCAGAGTTAAAAAGGTCGAAGAGACTAGGTCTAGTTAAACATTATGTGCTGATCTTATGCTGATCGAACGCATCGCGCTGTGAGATAATGGCACTTATTCTGGCATCAGATGTACTTCTCGTTCATACCTTGTAGACACACAACAAACGGTGAAACACTTTGCGCAATACACACTAGCTGTAGCACCACAACCCGACCTAGAGACCTCCAGCAGGGTCAGACACCATCGTTCGTTGGCCAAGTTATGGCGGCTACTTGTTTACCGGCATGTTTATTTCGAACGCAAATAACCAAAAAAAAAAAACAACTCATCATATCCGACGGTAAAAGACGGTACGGTGGTGCGCAACTCTCCTCACGAAAACATCTTATGCACACCACACCGAAGGGGAACAAAAAACAGTTTGTAAATGGTTCGTAGCAGGTGAAAATAATAGTCCACCATTTTGCGCCTGCACCAGCACCTGTGTCAACAGCCCATGTATTGGGAGCAGTTTTTTTCCACCGTGTAACGGACGGACTTCACTTATCATTACACACCAACTGGAAAACTATCGCACTTTACTCCCCATATGGCACTTTTCATCACTTTCACAATATTTTTGGAACACTTTATATAAGTCTTGCAACCAGCCTGCACAAGTTTGCGCCCGGTGCGAAGGGTCGCACGCACGCACCCGTACGAAAAACGGCGCACGCACCACGAAAACGCGTCCGCATGCGACGAAAACTGACGTTAGAGTGGAATTTTGCAGTGTTTGAATGCCGGTCTTATTGAAAATTTTCGACCTTGTCCGGGCGCTTAAGTTAAGCCGGAGTGTCGGGTTTTTGGTGGCTGGTGGGGAAGGGAAAACAAATGGAGGAAGGGAGATGCACGACCGCAGCTCGCGATCGCGATCTTTTTTTTTCTCTCTCTCTCTCTCTCCTTTTCCCTTCCATCTTCTCTTCGTTCTTCTTGCGTGTGCGACCGATCCGGATCCGAAAGTGGAGTTGAAGATCTTCCTTCCCTTCGTGCAACCGTTTATGATACGACTTCGGGACCGAATTGAGCAAGTGTGTGCGTGTGCATCATAACGAAGCCGGGCACAAGGAAAAGGAATGATGGAGACGTTCGTGTCTTTCCTGCAGTCCCCCGTTCTACACTGGTGGGGTGACTTCCAAAAGGCGCGGCCAGGCGTTTTTTGTTCGATCTTTTTTTTTCATATGTGACTTGTGTCAGGGGGGGCTCATGACTGTGTGTGTTTGGTTTGGCAAATTCAAACTCTTTTTCTTGGCCTTTTTGGCACATTTCGCTTCACTCAACGCCGGTTGATATTTTTTTTTATTTCCCTCGGTTTCGTTGTTTCGGTACGGTTTTCTATTTGGTTTGACGGTTCGTTGGGGTGCGCTTTGGAACGCACGTAACCGGTTGGGGTGCGACAACGGCAACCGGGTGGCAGTGGGTGTTGTGATGAGGCAAGAGAGAACCATTTTTTTGTTGGTCGTGCTGCACTTTTGGAATGAGCTGGTCGAGCAACCTCAGCCACCCACTTGAATGCTGCGCTTCGGTCATTGAAGAATACAGTGTGTGTAGATTGAATAAGAGTAACTTCTCTGAGTATGAAGTATTATGAAGGTTCTACATAAAAATGTACATGAAATAGCAAAACTCATAAAAAAATTAGCTATTGATTCAAAAATATACCACAGGAACCATGAATTCTTACACCAGTACCACCGTTGATCTTTTGGCCCTAGCGATCTTCCTTGGTGGTTTACTTCATAGGGGGTTTTCTAATACTTCAGAACTGCTCACTTCTGTACTTCCCGTTCGCTCTATTCACGTGCTACTCTAGAAATGGAAATGCAACACTTTCTGATCATTTTGACTTTAACTCTTCTCTTGTCTTGTTGTTTTAACCTCATGTTTGTTCTTCCCTACAGGTTTCCTCGTGATACCTTTTGTCGGTTATTCTGTGTTTTTCTTCATTTACGCTTTGAGTTTTATAAAATATTTCATGTCATCATATTTTTGTTAAATTTAATAGTAATATGTTTTAAGCTAGTATGTCGATAATAATTGTCAAGCTCCATGTTTGAATATTGAATTTGCAATAAACAGATAACTTAAAAAACTTGATTTGAGTGGAGAAGACGTGGTGATAGTGCAGATCATTTCGTCATCATCATCATCATCGTCATTTCGTCCGTAGCAGGAGAGTGTTGTATTGAAAATAGTATATTATCATAAAGTATTATATGTATACTATAATAACTGTAATCAATAATTATATTTATCAGTTAATAATGTTTAAAATGAATAGAAGACGACAGTGCTGGATCTTGAGCATTTTAGAGGACACCTATGGCTACCATAAACCACAAATAGATCGTAGCTAATTAGCTAATAAACCGGTTAAACATACTTTTTTGGACTGATAGTGTACTGCTGCCCGCTGGAGTATCCGTCGGCTGTTTGGTTGTTTCTGAACGCCAATTTCAGTATCGGCACCGTTGCTGGGTGACGATTCGTAGAGCGTTGAAGTTTTTTTTTTGCTTTGCGCTCCTCTCAATATTATTTATATTTTTTGCTACAAGCTCAAATTTGACCGTTTCTTTCATACCGTCCTGAGTCTGCTAGCTGGCAGGATGACGCGAGCCTTTTTCGAGGCGGGAGCACTGCATTGATGATTGGCGATTTTTTTTCCTCTCTCTCATCTGCCATACGATTTAGCAAAACGCCAACAAACCAATGATGGCGATCGGAGGATTGGATGCAGCAATAAAATACATCCATGGCAGCGTAGCGGAGAGCGTTAATTTCGGTTTTGTTTTGCGTTTTTTTATGGGTGAAAGAAAAAAAACAGAACGCTTACGGGATGACTTCAGTCAACGTATCTAGCGAGTGCAGTAAACTAACCAACCGACGATTTTATGGTTTCAGTTATGATTTTTGATCTAAGATCTGTAATTGATTTAGTTGGAAGAAGTTTTCTTTGAAATAGGGTGTAATAATAAGGAAATAAATAAATATAAGCATATTGTGTTGCAGGATAAAACATTAGGAAATGATGTGAATATTACATTGTTGCGTATTAATATAGAAATGACACCAATAGTTAAAAAAAACGAAGAAAAAATCCGCCGAAAATGTAAAAAAATTGTGTATAGAAAAGATCATTCAGACAAGATATTTTAACGCAAGATCATGGAAGTAAAATCAAGCTGGTTACTTTGTGCTTACATCCTATTTTACGCGATGCATTCGGCCAGTCGAGTTGCGCAGAAGGGTGGGGGTTTGCACCAATACCAGGAAACCCAATTTCGAGGGTTCCAAATGAAACCAAGAAGTAGCAAATTTTATTTTTATTTTTCAACCAACCCCCCCAACATACAGACCGACCAGCGATGGAGTGCGCGTCTGGAGTCTCGAGTTATTAAAAATGTATGCTAATGTGTGCTGCGGTGCGTTGTTCACCGTGTGAGTGTTCGTTTTTGGGTAGGCATGGCCGCCGTCTTCGTAGCGATTTGAGACGGAAATGAAAGAGACAAATATGCCCCATTCGAGCATCCGTCGTCCAGAGTGCATCGATAGTGTGGTGGATGCAAGGCGTTGAAGCGAGAAGCAATTGTTTAAATAAAAAACTGCGATAAACCACACCAAATGTAAGATAGCGTTTGGCAGAGTAGTTTACAGACAAGTGTTTCTGGGAGTGTTTTGTGGGTTAAGTAATTATAAAAGCATGATTGTAGTATTTAAGATTTGAAGACCTTTATAAAAAAGACATTTCTTCCATAGAAAAATAAAAATGTTAGGTTAGGACAATTGTTTTAACTACGTCTGGAATATTCCAAATTTTTAATAAATATTTCGCATAACATCGACTTCAAGTGCCTATTACCGGTACGATATAATTTAAGCAGTCAAACAAACCAAGGCACCCAAAAGTATCCCCCAAAATTCACGAAGACGCATGAAAGTCAAACATTCAGTACTCTCCGTTGCTGATTTTTGTTACCAGATCGTGGCTTTTAACTAATTGCAATTTAATGCCACATGATACGGTCGATCAGCAATTGCAAACAGCAAGATCAGCAAGATCGCAAGCGGACGATGGGCTACCACCCTTTTGCTGCAACAAAATCATCGACGGTTGCCTGTGGTTGCCTTTCCTGCTGCGAAACATAGAATGGCACGCATTCACCTTCCTGTGGTGATTCTTCCCAGAGCGTTCTTTTCCCCTTGAAAATCCGCTTTCCCATGCCGCTTGCTTCGCACCCTGCGGATGCACCGCAGAAGGATGTATCCAATGGAATGTAAGGTGCCCCGTACGCTTATGTTTGCTTCGAGCATGATGGCTTAGGATTTTTATGTAAGGCCTCCAACTCCAGAACGGTTCACCGATTGACTGCGCAGGGGTCGGCATCGAGACACCGTGAAAAATGGTTTCTCAAAACCCTATTAATCGACTTTTAAAAAGTGCAACTTTTCAACCCGGACGGAACGGGTCGGGACGAAGGTGTGCTGTAATGCGGGAATCCGGGAAAGGTGGATCCCTTTTTTTATTTCTTTTCTTGCGAAAAATTCCGAAACGATTTAGAGCCCTGGTTGATCGTTTTCAATGGATTCGTTTGAGCAGGGAGTTAGCATCATAGTAGGCTGAGAATCATTTTTCACCGTACCACTGGGATGCCCATGAGTGACGTCATGAAAACGACCGTATAATGTTAATGGTTTCACAAAGGATTTTAATTATAGCATTTTAAAAATTTCAAGCAAAACAGGTAGAAATACTAAACAAAAAAAAAAAACGATTTAAAATAATCTTGACCATCGTTACTTCGACACTGACGAAAGAACGTCATGTTCAAATAGTAAAAAGTCATAAAAGTAATGTAAAAAATAATAAAAAGGTTATGATTGAAAAAGTAATCTTTAAAAGGTAAAGATGCGAAAGATTTAAAAACCTTCCAGTACTGTATACATACAACAAAAGTCTTTTAAAGCAAACCATTTCTCGTGAACCCTTTTGCCTGTTGTTGTCTCATTTAGCCCGTCCGGCTGTAGACGTGCGGTTGCGTCCGGACCCAAAACTTAATCTCGCGATATTTATACCGGTTTTAGGTATGTAATATTTTACGATTTTGCATTCTGTTCGGTGAAGCTCTTTTCGCATTCGGATGCAAATGCATACGATCGTTCTCATCCCAGCTTTTTGGCTGTATCGCGTTATACGTAGTGTGAATGGTTTGGTGGCAGATAAAAGCGATACGGCAAGAAAAATAAAACGTTCGAGTGTGTTTGAAAGCCATACCGCTAAAAAAAGGGGGGCATATGCAATGATGAAAATTTATCGAAATGAAGAACCCGAAAAACGTTTCCGTTGCGTGCCCATCTGTGGCGAGGTGATGAAGCGATGATAAATCTTGATGTTCGCTTCTGCTGGGAGGAGAAGATTTCTTAAGGACGCAGATACTTGTTTGGTATCAGTTTATTGCATCGTACCGTGATGCTGTTGAGTTATTGTTTGTGGTACGGTGGAATATTTGAATATTTTGACAAAAACAAATACTATCAACATCAATATGGAGTCTTAACCAAATTACCTAACTGAAACATTAGGATTGTCCTGATTCTCAACGTCCAAGAGCAACTGATCAACGATAGAAATTGACGGAAAAGAGCCTCAAACATTAGTTTATTCTGGACATCAGTACTTCAGTAGTTTAAGCGATATGTATTCCTTCTTCCTTTTAGAGCCTCTTTCATAATTTCTGCTTACGACGCGCTACCTGTTGCAGTAAAGCGCAAGCTAAATATAACATAATTACAAATCACTAATCATTTCCATCTCCCTGCCGAAGTCATCGTTCTTCGTACCTTAACGACCTATTCGCATTTACCACCACCGTTTGGAAGGTCACCGCAAAAGCTGATGCAGAACCCAAAACTCCACCGGCGGCCGGGTGGGTACGGGGCGTGATTTTGCCGTCGACTAATTTGCATGCAAAACTTCATTTCGGCTGCGCGCGGTGCGCGCGGTGTTGCACTTCGAGGAGGTCAACCACTTCTCACGAGTGGCAACACCGACTGATCGGTGACGGGATGATGGACGTGGGGAAGGACGTGTGGGGTGGGATGTGCATTTCTTTATTTTATTTTTTGTTCGCAGCCTTCTGGTTCGGGTTTGGTAAGATGGGACCGAAGTGCATCATGTCCGGACGGGAGAAGAGAGTAATGTTTGCCTTTTTTTGCTTGTGGTTGTGGGTTGTTGGGCGACTGTGAGAAGTGATAGCCATTGGGTAGATTTTATCGCGGTTCGGTTCGCGCCCATCTCGATTGCTTAAGGTTGCGACTGCTAATTAACAACTAATTTGTAAGCCTGTCTGTATGGGGATGGTTTGCAAAATTGCTCGCTAGTAATGGAACTCGCCCGCGTCAAGGGCCTATCGTGAAGATCAATAAAAAATAGCATTGTTTAAGGAAGTCGCAAAGTGCACATATAAATACCCGTAAAAACGAGAACAAGACATGCAGTTGCAAGTGGAATACCAGTCCACAGGATCTTTAAGCTGATAAGCATCTTCAAGAATGCGGTAACACCTACGGCTGGCGTGCATCTTTATCCGTATTAAAGAATCAGCTATTATTTGTAAACTCTAGTCCGGTCGCACCAATTTCCCGCACCGAAGTGTACCACCCGACCGGCGGTAAATATCGAGCAAGAACTCGTTTCCGATAATCTACCCTCGGTGCCTGAAAGGTGACGAAGCCAAATGGGAACAGTTTCGTGCGTAGGCGCTTGAACCAGAGTGCCCGACACACGAGATGACTTTCGCAGCAACTTCACCACAAGCTCACCAGCGTTTGGATGGTCAAATTTGGTTCAGACAAGAGTCCCAAGCGTTGTAACTTTGCCTGGATGAAGAATTAGTGGTACAGTTGTGTAGCGCTACAGCATGGCGATTGAATGTATCAGCGCTCACCTTCAGCGCATAAGCACCTGGTGTGTGGTGTGTATTCGTGGCCACAGTCGCAACCATTGTCAGGGTGGGTGATAACATGATCTTGGCGGTGTAGCACTGAATGAAGGGGTGCTGTCTTTGGGCTTTGTGACACCTTCGCAACAAAAACGTGAACCCCTTTTGGCGTACCATGTCAATGACCCTTGAGAATGGATCGAGGAACTACGCCATCCGGTACGTTTCGTTGCGAAAGATGGAGAAGGATTTATGTACATTTTGGCTGTTAAAAGAACGGGATAATTGTTTACACTTTGCGGTGTCTTTCTAGATGTTTTGGTGGCTCACGAATGTGATGACATTTTACACAACGCGGTGACATGGGTCGGTGCAGGTGCATCTGGCATGTTGTTGCAACGGTAAGAGGAGTTATAAGCCAGATTAAATGGATGTTCAATAGCTTATATAGACGCTAATAGCAGAGCGCTTCCCGTTTACTACTAATTATTCCTTAATATTGGCATATTACGTTATATTATAGTAAGTTTTAGTTCATTATAGCACAGTTCATTATTGAGAAAAGATTCTTACATTATTTTAATATTTTAAGTTATTCTACTCTTATTCTATTATTCTTATTTTTTGTTTTAAAATAAGGATAGTTTCAGATACCGTGAGTTCGTGTGTTATATTTTCTTCTAGTTGTTAAATTAAAAGCTTATAACAAGTTCTTACTGAAGAATAAAGTAAGTTTATTATAAACTTTTATTTTTGTTTTCTTTTATTTACATCAAACACGTGGCTTGTTTACAAGTTTTAACCAACCGAAGTTTTATATGCTTCACTCTTTGCTTGGGTAATGCACTTGCACCAACCCTATACCAAGAGCCGTTTGATGTCGAAGATACGATAAAGCGCTGGAATATCAGCGACATTCCCTCTTTTTCACCCATCAAAACGGCCCAATGTATGAGATCATAAATGTCGAAATAAAAATAAATCACCTTACTGCAAAGCGGTGGAACTGCACAGGCATGGCGCTCTCTGTACGTGTGTGCGATCGCGCGCGCCATCGCGTGCAAATGACACTCAATATACGATGACAGTGGACATACAGGGTCGCATCAGATCATGGCACTGGAGAGGAGAGTCATCTTTGTCAGCTTTGTACCGCACAACCGTTCAGCTACAATCCTTTGTGTACCACGCCTTACCCATGTGCCAGCGTGTCGTATTTTTGTCGTTTTGAGTAACGAAATAAAACAAAAAACACAAATGCATCCATTGAAAGGGATTGGGAATGCGAGATGGAAGATGGAAAGGATGCAATTTGCTTGTTTATGTCCTACCATACACACCTGAAGTCATTGACCTTTCGTTCACCCACATTCTTTGCCACCCAGAAATGAGGGTGGCCCTGTTTGGCCATTGCAACAATCAATCGCGTTACGAATTGACTGCTGTACCGAATGAAGCGATGTAGGTTTTGCAGTTAATTAACGCGAATGTGGTAATCGCATCGTAAAGTGGGCATAGTCCCAGCGCAAACGGTTTGCAGTTTATCCGCAGAGTTTACGCGCCACAGAACGGAAACCCCTTCCCCGGTGGGACAAAATCTGGCCATAAAACATAGGACAAAACCGACGATGAATATAATTAAAATAAAAGCCATCCTTACTGGAGAATGAGCATGGTGCGGGGTTTGCTAGTAGCGCAGAGACCATTCGTAGTTGATGTGGCAAAAATAAAACTCCTCTTCCAAGGATGGTCAGACATACGTTTTGTACGGCCAGTGGTGGGGTGGGGCAGGCATCATCAAGGGAGTACATCCAAGACGTACTGAACTTGTTGCGCGAATAGAATACTTTAACGGTGCTGACGGTGCTCGTAAACGATCGAGCCCATAATGCACCACGAATAAAATGTTGCTTACTTTATGGAGGTCATTGAACGATGATTACACCCACCGTAAGATGGGTCGTCAGATCAAAACAAAGCTGATGGGTTTGTACATTTTAATTAATTTGTATGACAAGCTGTTGTTTCATTCCTACAGTTTGAAAAAAAGTTTTTGCTCCCGGTATGAATCTGTAGAAGGGAAGATTTTTTATCGATCTTCTTAACTCCTTGAAATTATTTATTGTAAAAAAACCGTTAGGTTTTATTTGTGTCAACTTCAAAACCTAATTCTTCCGGCAAATTTCGTATCATTTCTTAGAAGATTGAATATGCTCTCCAGCTAGGCGGGATACAAGAGATACCGTTTTAGGTATCCCTTTGTAAATTTTATGTTCTAGGTCTTCATTTCTGGGAAGGTTCGAAGCTCTAGGTCTAGCCTAAATAAAATTGATGTTAGAAAGGTCTTTTTAATGATCATAGGAGTTTTAGACCTCGAATATGAAAGTTTTAATCATTTTACCTTCATTATGAACAATGTCAGAAGACTACCCAACTTCTTTGAAAGGTATGAAAACATTCAGCATAAAAATATATTTTGCTTTGTGACCTTACATTAAACCAATTTTATTTGTACAAGAAGGCCATCACTCTGATCTCTACTCAGATGTCAAATTAAAGAGTTCAATCTTCACCTTATCTGTGTCAGTTGTTGATATGAACTTCATCTGACATGGCATAAAGACTGAAACCTGATATGCTTTTACTTGGCATCTTCCGGGAAAATAGAATCGTTTCTGACGAAGTTGTTGAACATGGTTTCCGCTTTGGGGAGGTAGATGTAGTGACATACAAAATAGATAAATAGGGTCACCGTCGCTTCCGTTTGTGCGGATCAAGTTGAAGAGTTGTTTTTACGTATGATCATGTGCCGCGATGTGGGATCCGACTAGGTGTTCTTACATTACGTCGCCTCGTATTATTTATAAGAAAACGCGTTGTATATATTTAGAAATGGGGGTTCCCGTTGAGAGTTCAGTAAAAAAGCCTCAATATAAATATTCTTCATGAAAACACATCAAGCAGTGCGTTAGCAACTAAGAACCAACTTATAACATAAACGATTCAACAGTCCGACTTGTATCTCCAAAGTCACTGGGAAGTTGAGTTTCAGCACTAACTACAGAGCTAAAAAATAGGTATAATCTACAGCAAATCCCTCACTACCGGAAATCATTTCGAGGCCTGGTGCGATTCGGTTTTGATTGCAGGCTTCATTTCCTTTCGGCCTTTCAGAACGCCGAATGCAACAAGACGCGAAGACAATGGGCAAGCAGCACAAAAAAATAACACACGCACAGAACCCTCCAGCGCTGTGGTCAATGCCAAAGTCAAGCAACGTGCAGGCAATCAAGCAAAAATGACAATGCACCGCAAAGTGCACGAACGGGTTGGTGACGGTTGTGTTTGGAATAACATCGGTGTATTCCGACCGAAACCGAGCGTCAACTGGTGGCGAATCACACCAACACCTGCAGTGATTCGTGTGCGTAACCTTCAACCTTTCGTGGGGGTTGATGAGTGCTAGTATTTGGATGTTGGTCCCTTTTCAATGTGAATAGTTGTACAAAATTATAGTGCAAGCTTGTTAAAACTCGGAATTTAGTAACAAAATAGAACGTCTTCACCAGATGAAGTATATGCACTTTAAAATCTTAATGTCTGGTGCAAATAGGACGAAAGGAATATTAAATACATCCTATATTTACTTAGTTTAGTTTATTAATCATAGTTCAGAGATCGTACAATAAGATGTTACCCTAACATTACCATCATGTTTCACATGTTTCAAGTTGCATACAATGTTGTACAACAGCAGAATTTTTTATATGATAGTTCCAGACTCTGAAAGTCCCAAAAAATAATGTAACACCACTAACTTTGCTCAATTGTATCATTTTCTACTGTCTTATCACATCAGATTTCAAAACAGCTACTAAGGTACGTAAAGTTTAACCGAACGCTGCATTAAACTCAGCTTTCAGCACGGAAATTTATTCATTAACTCGATCCGGCTGCAGTGATTTAGCGTTTTGATCATGCCAAAGATTGGAGACCTAAAGCTGGTTTTATGTGCTGTGAGTTTTTACTTCTGTTCAACCCGGGGGTTTCTTCTGCTTGGTTTGTCTATTGCTTTGGATTCTCCATCGCGTTCTGTTGGTATAAAGTGCTGCATTTTTTCTCGCATCTTCTTGCCTGTTTCGTGTGTGTGTGTGTACTATGTGACGAATAATCGCTGCACCGGCCAATCTGCCACGTACCCTTCCACTCACCTTGCCACCGAAAACGTCATCCAAAAGGGGAACCTTGCAGAACGCTGTGCTTCCCAGTTCTTTGTGTGACTGCACCACGTAACCTCATCGACACTTCCTTTTCCTCTTCTCGAGTTAAAATATTTTACCACCGCTCGATGCCATGCCACTTCTTCGCCAATCGTTCGATTCGGTAGGGTTTCCTATCAATTTAAGCTAACAGACTAGCGGCTCCACTCACCTTTTCCCGGCTGTGTGGTGGTACCAGTCTTCAGAAAAAAAAACCTGCAACACGAGCGAAGCTAAGCAGCGCGATGCCTGCACCGCGAAACGCAGCAAAACCTTGAGCTTCGAAACTGCGCACCGGTAACCTTGACCGATGCACGATCAAATAAAAATGTTTTAAATTTAACGCTCCAGCACGGTGGCAGGGGAGGGAACCACGAGAAGGAAGCAGACACCACAGCAGCAGCGACAACAAACCCCAGCTAACGATCGTTGCATTTGAGCAACGGGAAGTGATCAGGCCGAAAATGCAGGAACACTGCGCTGCTCAGTGAATAGAACCGACGCGATGCGTGGTTTAGGATTAGTCGCTTTTTGCATCTTGCTGCTGTTGTGCTCCATGAATGGTAGACGAGGTGAAGGTGGGCGCGCGGTGACGCAAGAACCCAGACATTTGGAGGACTTTTGTTTAGGGCAGAGACGCCCGAGATGAAGCCAAGCAGCACGACATCTCTCGACAGTCATAAACATACGGGAATACAAAGCGAGGGATGAATGTCAGCAGAGACGGATGGGCTTTAAGACACACTGCCTGCTTGATAGTGAGGGAGAAAGCAACACTGAAACGGTGTA
This sequence comes from Anopheles marshallii, assembly GCF_943734725.1. Taxonomy (NCBI): domain Eukaryota; kingdom Metazoa; phylum Arthropoda; class Insecta; order Diptera; family Culicidae; genus Anopheles; species Anopheles marshallii. Next base: position 55,265,705 of record NC_071327.1, read on the forward strand.
CGGTGCTGGTGGACAAACAAAACAAACAGAAGAACGGTGGTGATCGCAAACCTAACTCGCAACACACACACACAGTATAGGAAGACCCGAAACAAAAAAAAAGAAGCCGGTTACGAATCGCGTACCGAAAGGAGAGAATAGAAATCTATTCCACAACCATCCGCACCGTCCACCACACCGTTCCTGTCGAACGAAAACCGCTTTGGCTTCAAGTGGGCGAAGTTGATGCAACCGTGGTTTAAACCATAAAGTCGTTTCGCTGCACAATCCCCGTCCCGTTTGGATGGCGGTTGACACCAACACACGCGTACCACCGATTGCCCAAAATTTTAACCGATTCGTTTGCCTCTTTTTTAAATTGCCACCCCAAAACCACACACACACACACACACATGTGCAGCCTGAAGCGAAGGGTGCAAAACACATCATGAAACGCAGACATTGTTCGTGTAGTGGGGATGATGATTCCGCTGCCGAATGCAGAGAGCTGCACGGTTTGGAGCGTTACTTGCGGCGTGCTAAAAATGGCATTATGAAGAAAGAGGAATGGATTTCTTAAATACGTTGAAAAAAAAAAACATTTGGAAATTACAATTCAAATGAAAGCTTCAATAATCGGAACTTCATTAGAACGACAGTCTTAAATAATCTTAATTATTTTAGTCTCAATTCCACCCTCAATGTGTATTTTTCGATTGAGTCTATTTTTCACTGTGTTATTGACGAATTAACACCATAATTTCTAGGTTTTTGTTATAATTGATATCTTTTCATATTGTAAATGGAGCCGCCTGGTTTGTCACGTGTTGCTAAAAGTTTTGACTAGCGTTTTCACAGTAATGTTGGAAACAATAGTTGTAGAACAGATTATTGTGTAAAGTAGAACAGTGATTTTGTAGAACAGTTTCGTTTTGTTGCATTTTGCGTACCCGCAGAAAGACCGATAATAGGTCACGCGAGAGATAAAAAATATACAAGAAAAATAGAAATATAGAAGAAGTAAGTTTTTAGATTAAAATAATGTTAACATTGCTTAATGACTACTAATAATGATCTACCTATACGTTTTTGATTATTCTGTGCATGAACATATGATTTCATTTAAGAATATTGTATGAAAAAATCTCTAAAAAATATCTAAAATTTTTGCCACTCAGACCGGCCGAACAAAATGACAAAATAAAGTGTCGATAGAGCCATGACAAGTCCTTTAACGTCTTTTTTTAAACTTAAAAGCCTTTTTTCGTAATAACTTATGCAAAAATGATTGAAGTTGGTGAACATCTGAAATTGGTTTTATGTCTATCTCCTTAGGATTTTAATTCAAGGCACAAAAAATGAGTGTCCTATTTACTTTAGTACGGCGCTGGATCTTTTGGTTGTAGAAGTGCATTTTTTTATGTTTGAACCTCAAGAGGTGAAGGCCTCCCATTTCTGGCATTCTTTGACTTTATTTACCCGTAGCCGAATAGTCAACTCCTGCGTACGGAGGATTAGCCCGGCTGGGATTTTGGACCGATCCTGTCGTATGAAGACCGGCGCCGTTACCAATACAACACCGGCCTGTTCTGAAATAAATAGTAAAACTATAAAAACATTGTCTCATTTTTCATAAGGTATAGTTTCATACCGTTCAATAGAAGAAGGAAAACATAATACAATTCACCTACAAAGCTACCGATACCAAGCGATCAATCACAATACTTTTTTATGTCATATGTTTTTTATCATTAAACAACAACTGTTACGTGGATTATGGATCTTCTGGAAACCATACTCTACGACCTTTAATGAGAAAACCTCAGAACTGGTGATCAGGATTTCGGATTCCCAAAAGTCAAGCAAAACGCGAGCAAAATACTGGATGATCAACAATCAAAAGGGGGTGCAGGGGAGTGGGGGGGGGGAGGGGTTGTCTGTTTCGCGGTTTCATTTTATTGCCCAAAATTATTGCCCTCAGTCCCTCGATGGTGGCGGTCTCCCGAAAGAGCCCCATGTGCCGCTTCAACCGACTATTCTCTTCCGTTCGAGACATAGAACGACTGAAACAGACATAGAAGGGATGTGGACGCTAGACGACGCTGTTGGTTATTAGCTGTGGTGGAGCAGATTCGGCATGCTGGCATATGAAGCGTGCATGTTTACAGCCTTTTTTTTATTGGATTTCTGCAAAACCCACTCATAACTGCAAGTTTTGTTTCGGGCCTTTTCGGGGATCTTGGAAATGTGATGGCCCGAGCACCAAACGTTCCGCAGCATGGCGGGTTAGCTGCATGGTAGCTTGCATGGAATGGCAAAAAAAAAAACGCGGTCGAAAGAGCGAATGAAGCGAGTCCCGCAAAACAAACCGCACACATGCAATGGCCCAATGTTTCACCAAATGGTGAGCGCTAAGCAACCGGCGGAACGATCATCGATCAGGGTGAAAAAGGGCCATAAACGAACGAGCGAAGAACGGGGCACGATGCAGACGAACCAAGAAGAGGACGTCCTCCAGACTTCCTGGAGAACGGTGGTGCAGGGCAAGCGCTAGACGACCCACCCCGGGGTAGCTGTGAGTCCTCTCTATTCGGTGCTGGTGGTTGTCTTTGGGGTCACCTTTACCAACGCTAGCAGGAGGCTCAGGAGGAATAATGGTTCCTGAGAAGATTTCATAGACACCGGTGTCTGGGAATGTGAGAACTTTAGATAATAGGATCAGTGATATAATAGGTGACGAAGCACAGCGGGCTTGAATTGCACGTACGGGGTACGTGAAACGCAAGAGTTCAACGAATGTCTGGATGTCTGTCTGGAGCGGGTTAGCCGAAAAAGTCATTCAAAGTCAGATTTGGTCTGGTGCGCTAGATTTTTGGGGGCGAAAGACGCGTAAGAGAAAACAACTGCACTGCAGCAGGAACGAAGAAGAGCTGCGGTCTAGACTTTAATGGTTCTTGGTGTGTCTGGCAGGCTTGTTCCCTCTGGTGGCCCGTTCATTCTTACAAAGCCATTTGTGCGTTAGAATTTGCCAATGAACGCCTACATTGGCATATTTTTAGGCAAGCAATAGAGAAAGAAGAATCTAAAGACATTTCCTTTGGTGCGCCCGTGTTTCTAATGATCGCCAGGCGCTCTGGCTTTAAAAATTAATTTCGGTTATATTTTTGCTTGTTTTGTGTCTGGGGTCTTATTTCAGTAGACAAGCAGACGGCGAAACTATCCATAAAGAAAGCGAATAGAAGCTGTAATTAATGGGCATCGCAAGTTTCATGAAGTCTTGTCTGGAATCGATAATACGATCGTACACTCCTGGGAATGATGTCGATGGTCATAAAAAGATTGATTAGACAAATTCCTAGACAAAACCGTCGCAATAAAAAAAGGTTTAGTTAATGAGATATGCACCGGGTGGATATTGCGTGCTAGCTATGAAAAGTATTTATAAAGCAATTTAAAATTTATGGATAAAAAATGAATATCATTGTTTGACTTGATCACTAATGTATCAGGATAATGAGATAAAAGGAGTCTTGCTGGGAGAGAAATAAACGATTGACTATTTTTTCCTTAGGCCAACTGACTTCACCTTAGTAGAATAATTGTTTATTTGATATTTACGTTGATTAACTTTTAAAATTACGAACATATTTTTTAAATGTTTGAGAATCGCTAGTGAGGGGTAGGAATATGCCTTTTCCAATTGTCGCGAATGACAATTGCGTTTATACTCGAGTCGAGTTCTTCGAAGTATTTCATTTACAAGGTGTATACAGCCAAGATGAGAGGAGGATTTTTATGTTTGTTTGCAAAATTTCTACCAATTTGTCTGTTGGTTGACCATATTTTGAAAATGTTAAGTAAAATTAAAACTTTCCAATGTTTTACAAATAAACCTGAAGCACTTTGGCACGACAAAAACGGCGAGCGGCAATGCAGCATCCCATACGCCAAACAGCTGGCTGTCAAAACGAGCTCGTCGGACCCATCGCTCCAACACTCGATGCACCTTGGTCGGGGTAAAGAAAAACAGAGAGCGTTTTCGTTGTGGATAAAATCGCACTTTGCGTGTGTGTTTTTTTTGCGCGATTAAATCGCAATTTTAACAAACAGAAAAGCACGACTCCTGTCGTGCATATCTTGCAAACTTGCAATTCGTACATTGAGGGGAAGCGTGCGTCGGGAATATTATCTATCGTGCAGCAAATCAGCAAGTGTTTAGTTTATTCCGGTGTACGTTTGTTTTCCTCTTTCTCGGCCTCTTTTCTCGTCGCTATACCTTTGCTGTTGCATTCCACGAATGGTGCGCTATTGGCACTGTGCATGAGTGTGTATGTGTGAGTGCGCGAGTGCACGCAGTGTGAAGATCGGAAAAATCTAAACCGTGGTTCCGTGATTCCTCGAATTTGCGGTAGATGATTCGCGTCCTTTCCGTGTGATCCGGTGGGTGCATCGGGACAACCATCGTTTCTAATGAAGGTAAGTTGGTGGTGGAAGAAATAACTTTAGAGAAGCAATGCAAAAATGGACAACAAACTGTGTGTTTGTTTGCCCGGGCTGATGAGGCTGATATCAGGAACCGAATCAACAGGAGCAAAGAGTGCTGTGAAAGGGGACTTATGTATTTTTTTTTGCATAAAATATTTTTATATTTCTGCTCAACAAAACAAAAAGCGTTTTATAATTATGTTTTTTTTTGTATTCTCTTTTCGAAGGGATATTCTCATGAGATTGATTCGTTATCCTGCTTCCGAGCACATGATGTGCACTATTTCTAATGCGTCGAACACGCACACGCCTCCATGCCGTATCCGTTCTCTTTCGCACCGTACCAGAGGAAGGTAGGTGACGACCGAGATGATAGCAAACAAAGCATTCGGGGTTTTTTTTTCGGTGGCTCCTATCTCAAGGCTATATTGGATCTATTGAAAAATGCTTGTCGTTGTTTAGTGCCGTTATCTGAGCGATACTGTACCAATCGAGAAGCAGGCTGGTATGCTGTGTTCTGACGGGTTTGCTTGTATATGCGTTCAAAAGCAAAGCACAATTAGTATCATATACCTACAAGGGTTTATGGCCTTTGGACGTTGGGTTTGTTGAGCGCAGCTGTGCGACCGAATGATGGTTTATTCTGTACGTTTTTTAATATAGATCGATTCCGATCATTTTATATTTTTAATTTTACTTGTTCTTGAATTGTTCAGTGTTGTTATGAGTTAAGAGCCTTATCCCAGGCTTGCTCTGTTGATCACTATTGAATAAAATTTGTGATAAAATTAATGAAGATAACTTAAAAAATGTATTTTTAGACAGAATTTAAATAAAATGTCGCTTAATTATTTTTTTTTGTATGTGAAAATCGATCTCTAGATATTTTGAGTTCTGCAGGTGGTCAAATGAAAATTATGTTCTAGTCCACCGTTGTGGGTTCTTTCTAGAAAGCATTAAAAGGAAAGTATTAAAATGTCGAACCTCCGGGATGTCTTCTTCTTTATCGGCACAACAACCTCAAGAGGGTTAGGCCTGCCGTTTCAGTCTTTCTGTGACTTTATTTACCCGTAGCTGGATAGTCAGTCCTGCGTACGGGGGATTGGTCCGGATGGGTTTCGGTCCGTTCGGTTTGGGCCGTTCGTGTGAAGACCGGCGCCGCTACCATCATGCCACCGGGCCGTCCCAAAATGTAATGAGTGTAATGTACTGCTCCCGGGATATAATGGGTTAAAGGTTTTTTTGCAACTAATACTTAACAGAACTCTTATTAATATGATCTTTTTCATTCCATGTCAATATTATGGCAGAAAAGGTTTTCTCTTTTTGTCGCCATAATTATCTTCGTAGTTTTTTCTTTATTGTATTTAATTTGCAGTAATACGGTTTTTGCCGTATTATTAACACCAGTTGTGTTGAATATATTACAATTGGTACAAGTATTTGTTTTTACTAATACTAATAATCGTTTTTACTAGAATAATAAACTTATATTTACTTAATGTACACAAAAAAAGAAGTTTTTGACGGAAAGTTTCAATAAAAATGGTTAATACATTTCAATATTTGACTCTAAGTAGCTGGAGCCATTTGATTTCACTTGCGCGTTAAAATTTTATTTAGAATGTTATAAATATAATATTTTAATGCGTCATGTTACCAGTAGTGGCTAAATGTGAAATGAGCAAATATTATAGAAATCCTCCTTATATTAAGCTGCTGCACAGTAAAACGGGTAGTGTTATAATTTTATGATAATTTCAACATTTTTATTCATTAACATTGCTTGTTGCACTTTCTTCGAGCGTATCCCAAGCTTAGAGTCCTTTTGATATCAGTTCTGACTGAAAACCCACCGGAACTCGATAATGGAGGCCTGATGAGCGGTTTGTATTTACCAATTCGCCCTTGATGGTAAGTCCCCGCGACGGAAGGTTTCTTTCCTTTTCCTGGTGATGTGCCGTGGCACACAGGAAGGGCCATTTACCCCCGCGCGTTCGGCCATTCTGACAAGCAACACCTGGAAAGAATCGATTCATTCCCCCGTTGCCAATGGCAATGTTAATGTTTTGTGTATTTTCTCTATTATTGCACCGTTGTTTCGTTGTTTCGTTGTTATTACTGTTTTGTTGTTGTTATTGTTTCGAGCACCACAAGGAACGACCAAAAGGTCCTTTTTTGGTCGGGACTTCGTTTGTGTCAAATAATGAATCCATCCGGCCCGCGGACTCGTCTCGCCTAGTTTTGACCTGGTGGAGGAAGGTTCGGTAAATCAAACGTCGTCCAGCATAAATATTGAATGTATTAAAGCATTTATAATTGATCGAAACCCCCGAGGTTGGGGCGGAGCAGGTGAAGTTGCCGGAGCAGCTCACAATGGCGAACGGTGGGACAGAAGGGATTCTTTATTAAATGTTCACCCGCGGGGGGCGACTGTTTGTCGAGGAAGCTCGATAGAGACACCGTGCGGTGGAACCAATCAGGACATTATGGTATTGGGTTCATGAAAAATTTGAAAAGCCCACAAACGATCCTCAGCCCATTTGGCTGTGTGAAAGTGTCGGTATGCGTTTTTGTGTCGAGCTCTCATTAGTCGTGAGGTGAAGGAATGTAGTCTAGTTTTTTTTGTATTACGGATGAGTTCTATGGGTTCAATCATTTGCTAGACAATAATAAAAAAAATAATATTGCCTTTTTGTGTTGGAAAAAGGTTTTATTTTTCATCATTGGGTCTTGTTCTTCTTTTAAGGTGTTCGTGGTGTACCCAAATCAAGATAATTAATTTCTAATCAGTTGCTACGTGGTTCTTTTGATTCTTTTATAAATTTATATAAAACAGCATTCTATTTATATATAGTTTTTTTTTACATTTTGTGATTTTTGAGTTTGGATTTTTCTTACATTTGCTCTGCATTGTCTGTCTGTCTATAAAAAGATCATAAACTGAGTCTGTGTTTTCTGAGAAAAAGCATGTACCTTTTCATAGATATTTTCAACTGTCTAGAATGGCTATTATTTAGATTGAAACACTTGAATTTACCGCCGTATTTGCATGTCCGTCTGTCAAGCTAAGACCATACCAAAGGTTGATCCTTCATGTGAGTCACGCTTTTCCACGTTAATGTTGCACCTTTTGCTTGACTATTTAATTCCAGCCAAAGTAAATGCCAAGGGAAGCATATCGTTTATTCCGTACACTCATTTCCAGACGTGGATGTGGAATTCGTTGTGTAAATGAACGCCAAAAATCACTTACCCAACATCGAGGGCGTAAGAACACGGCCGGTTGATTATACGCTTTCGTTACCAAGTGCATCGTTCCTTGCGAAACTTCGCTGGAGATCGTACCACGATCCCCCTTGCTCTGTGGGCAGTAGAGGTTTGTTTGTAGCGTTTGTTAAACTCCCGGGTGTCATCAGCACCAGGGATGATTTCGGTACGGTCCTTAAAGCCAAAAAAGGGCACAGAAAGCGCAAGGCGTTCGCCGGTAGCTGTAACAGGTGTAATGAATAATGTAAATCGGTGGCATGCTTTTATCCGACCGAAAAGGATTGGGCATTTTACGACCGAGCGTCCAAATGTGGCAGCTATCGAAGGTCCTGTTGGGAAGGTAAAAGTCAAAAGCTATTGCTCTCCTTCATTATGTTCTAATGCTAGGTTTTAGTTTAGTATGTTCGGGGACCAACTGTGGAATACGAGGAAAATTGAGTACCCTAGAACAGTTAAGAGCAGCGTTTGCTGCGGTCAATAGGTACTTGTATTTATATATTAATAAGGTAAGAGAATTAGAGTAACAAAATTACAGACTATTTGTACTTTTGAATGAGATTAATCGTCCTTTTTCATTAATCTTTCAACAAAGCCATTTTTTCCCTACACTGTTGCACACTCGAAGGAACGTTTGATAAGAATCTTTTCCATTGCATGTTTCGTAATTAATGATATTAGTATTTTCCGGTTCAAAATAGACTTTACAGCCGTTTTTTTTGTTTGTTTGTTTGCAATTTTATTATCCTTCGTTTCGCACGTCTTAAGTGGAATAAAACTTTGCCAAATGTCTTACGCTGACAGTTTCGCACTGTGTGCCGTAACGGCACGGAACCGGAATGTGATTCGTCATCGTGACATAATTATAAGGGTAGCGAGAAAGAAACGTTGCAGCCCTGCACTCCTGCTGATGCTGAACGAAAAAAGACAGCAAGAAAAAAGAACTCCAAATCCTTAGCACTAACTAAGGTTTCTTCATTAGGCGATAAGTGAATATCGAACGTGCCTCAGAGTCATGCGACAGACAGGCAGGTTGCCTTAGGGGAGGGAAAGTGAACATTTCTTTCGCACTCCCTATTTCCTATTCTCCTATTATGATGGATGATGGTTTACGAAATGAAATGTATTTCATACATAAACAGTGTAGTTTATCTAAGCTTAATTATGTACGGCAGTGTCCCAAACGCTGTGTACACGGATATAGCACAACTTGCGGGCGAATTTAAACCCTGCTACGGCAGCGCAACGGGGGACAGAAGTAGAAGTTTTGTACCGTTGCGATGCGATATCACGCAGAAAAGTTTTGCCTGCGAATATTTAAGTAAAGTCCTTACCGTAAATGTTGATGATGTTTTTGTTTTGTCAGCTTTTGGAACTGCACAAGGCCTGCATATTTTATCGCGTGTTGTGTACGCCATGGCGGTGGGTGGGTTTTGTACGGAGATTAATCATGCATTAGTGATTCGTGTTGTTATGTAGTTTTACTTACTTTTAGTCTAAAAATGTACGCATAGAGAGAAGAAATTATTTCACTTCATTCAAAATGCACCCAACATTACTGTAGGCAAAGTGCCTAACTTATTGAAAAGTGATATCCAAACCTGTTATTTATTAGTTAAGTATTTAATACATTTTATTATTCTTTAAACCAGGGGTCGCCACACTTTTCGAGAATAGGGCCAGATAGTAGAAACAATTTTGAAGTTGCGGGCCACACACTCCAAACGAGGTTTTTGGCTCATGAAATAGTTTTTATCGTGAGTGCTTTGTTAACTTTTCTTGTAAATCTTCCATTCATATTGGTTCTGCTAGGGTTTTTTTTAATAGCAATGGTTGCAAATTGTGTGCAGTGCATTTTTAATGTTTTATACTTTTTTACATTACATTGTTGCTTGATTAAACATCCTTAAAATAGCTGCGGAATATAAAAACCAACGTTGCTGATCGGTCGGTTTTTGGAAGCACTGTTTTATGGTACCGATAATAATTTCTTTAAGACATAAGTTTTCGATTTATGCTTGGAACAACTCGTAAACGAAATTGTCTCAATTACCGCATGGGTACTCAAGTTCTCGTTGAAGCAACTTTAGTAAGCTTTCAAATTGGTCAAGATTTAATTGGTCGACATTCACTGTGACAGACGGCCAAATAAATTTTGTAGGAAAAGGTGGTCAAATATGACACATCTGATGTCGAAGATGTTTCACCGACAGGTTTTGTTCTGCCGACCCGTACTTTAAACAAATATCCAATTCAAAATTTGAAGTTAAGAGTTGTAATACTTTGCTTTTAAGTGTTAAATAGAATTCTTAGGATTATCCATTACTCAATTGTACATGTTTCAAACTAACAAAAAATCCATCGATCTAACCTCTTCTTTCAACGGTTCCATGTCCATAAAACCATGAAGAGAGAAACAATTTTATGCCGAATGGAAGAAAGCATTTACGTGTGTGTGTGTGTGTATATGTGTGGGTTTCAACTAGGAAAACGTGCGAATCGACTTGCCACCGAATAGTGAGACATTTCGATCATCCTGGGCCGATACCATGACCTTGACAGTGTTCTAGGAAAAAAGAGGTCCTTTTCATGCCATGCGACAAACCAAAGGCAATGAAAATTAAACAAATCGGCAGTTATGGTAGTAACGGGGTCCGTATTTATTATGACGACCCCGGCCGCGAGCTTACGAGAGCTGCAGTAGTTCCGGGAAGTACGCGCGTCGTTACCGTGGCACCCATGTTTGGCCCATTCCCAACCGCCACCATGCATGCAGCTGGCAGCAGGGCGGCAATTTGCCGGTTCACGATTTTCCAGCTTTGTGGTACGGTGGCGCACGTTAGCTACGGTGGCGATGCGTTTTGTTGGGGTTTAATTGACTTTTGGCTTTCTGCGAACGTTTCGAAGACGACGCGCACGCCGATGGAGTAAAAGTAAAGCGGTGGGGAAATGGGCAGGAAGGGAGGAAGGATGACGGGCAAAGGAAATTCAGAAAATGGTGGGAAAACCCCGTTTTGTGTGTCCTGCGTCGATGGGATGCGAAACTCATCGCGGTGCACATGGAATGTCCGCAGCGGAGTCGCGTGAAATGGAACCATAACATGTGATCATCGTGTGAAATGTAGCGCTATGGTTATGCGTTGGGTTACTGTTACAGTGGTTGCTGAATAAGTAGGTTAGGCTTTGTGTTAACTGATGTTTAGTATATTTATTTAACCGGTCTTTTGAAACATAAACTCATTTTTACATTACATGGATTTATTTTATGGTATTGTTATACCATGTAACATTACACGTAATCCATCTTCGTTTCGATGGTAATTTATTCAAACCATCGTCATACAGTAGTATTCCAGCTGGTTCCGAATTTTATAGTCAATCACTTGTTTGAAGCCATCATTGTCGAACTTAACTGCCGAACCAGTAATTGTGCTCTAGTCACGAGAGGGACAAACCCTTAACTACATGTAGGGAATTACGCTACCTCGCTTTACACGCGACACGCAATTGTCCTGCCGACAAAGGTCTATTACATCCTGTTCTGTTGGGTAGTCGCTACCGCCAGCAAGAAGGGGATCAAGGTGCCCTGTTTGGCGGTCACGGACGGTTCTTCGCAGGTTCATGGTAAATGATGAAATCATGACTTTGGTGAATGAAAAAGAACCAACGAAGAAGGACTTCGAACAAAAACAAAAAAAAAAATGCCGTCACCGGATAGTATCGGTCATAGCATATTTCCGTGCGGACGCGTGGGTGGTTTTCCTTCTCAGCTGACACAGCTCCGTTTCGTTCGCTTTTCAACCACAGTCACACACCGCTACCGATAGGCGGTATGCCGATTCCGATGGTGCAAGCTCTGTGCTGTTGTGTATTGCTGCATACCGTTCGCATCCATTGCGTCAGACAGTGTGGCCCCCCCTAGGAGGGCATGAGTTTGGGTTGTATGTAAGTCGAGGGCGAGATGTATAAATTGCTATTACTTCTGATTTGATGGGTTCGATGCTCACTTTAATGTAGTAGGAAATTCGCTGTCCAGCAATTCCATTGTATTTGTGACTGCTGTTTGTATCCTTCACCTTGCCTGTCGTATAGATATGTTCCTTTTTATTTGTTAGCTGTTATTTTTTTCATTATATTTTGATGAGAACAGATAGTGAGTTGTGTAGCGTTCGTCTACAATTTGGCATGAAAATGACATATGCTGTATGAATGTGTATTAATTTAGATAATTTATATTTTATCAACTTAATATACTTTAGTGCTTAATATTTCTTTGAAAAGCGAGCGTCAAATAGCTAGAAGATTCAATAACGACTTTAGACATATTTATCCTTTGATTAGTATGGGATACATAAAACCGAGTTAGAGTAGTGCCATGCTACAAACCATTGAAAAAAATTTGATCGTATATATTATAAGAATGTGTTAATTATTTCCATGAAAAAACAATATTTATTTTAAAAAAACAATATATTAAACAATTTTTAAATATCAAACAAAGTAAAGAAATGCTTTCAAAACATAAATTGTTATGTTAATGGTTTAGTTTTCCATGTGTCTTTGAACCATTTCCAACCAATCGATACGAACTGCGCTGAACAATTTCCTAGCTATTGTGTGAGTTGGGAAATTTTGAACGAACCCGGCAAAGTATGGACCTAGACAATCCTACACTTTCGCACAACAAAAACTATAGAATCCTTTACAAACAGCCTTTGCTGCTGTCATTGTTCCAATGTCGAACAAATGCCCGAACCCCCACGTCACGGTGTCACGGAACGGCAACGTGACACAAATATCATCAATCGTTGATTTTCTTGCCCATTTCCTGTCGCCGCTTTCGGACGCCATTAGCGACACGGCAAAAGACCATAACCGAAACCAATGTTCCGGCCCGAACCCGCACCCGAAGTGCAGGAATTCGGGATTTTATGCACGGGAATTGAAGCTCAATTCGTGGAACAGCCCTCGAGCGATCACATTCCCCCCGGAGCAAATGGCACTGTTCGGTGGAAAGGTGTTCGTATCGTTCGTGGGTGAGTGTGGCCATTTTCCGATCTTTTGCGTACGAAATTATGCAGAAATGATGATGATGATGATGATGATGGCACGGTGGCTGAATGCCAAAGTTAAAAAAAGAGCATCTCATTAATTTGCATGGTGTTTTTTTTTGTGCGAAGAATGGTAGAGAAGTTTTGGGAGAAATAGCGGCGAGAGGAGGGATAAATAAACACAAAATGTATGCCAAGAATGAGTCGTTTGCTTTCTGGCCTTATCGTTATCGCGGTAGTTTGTTGCGTTTGATTGCTGGTTTACGTTGGACGCGTTATTTTACGCTTAAACTGTGCTTGATGTATTCATCGAATGGTAGTGACAATAATTATTTGTTTGTTTTGTTTATTAAGGGTAATTAATTATAAAAATTGGAGATTAAAGAGGCCAAGTTGATGTTGGCACCACCAGCAACCCTGTGAACAAATCATAACTTACGTAGGGATGACGTTCAAATAGGTGAGCGCTCTTTCAAAGTCTTCCAAAATTTCACCTATCTTTTGTCAAAAGTCAGCACCGACAATAACATTGATGTTGAAATACACGATAGGGTGTCAGTGGTCAACCGATTTTTCTACAGTCTGAAGTAACTTCTCCACTTAAATCACCTGTCGCGACGAAGCTAGTACGAAGCTGGGACTATATGGAACCTATATAGTTCCAGTACTCACATATGCCGCTGAGACATTTACTTTGTCCAAAACGGACGAAACCCTCTTAGCCACGTTCGAGAGGAAGATGCTCAGAAGAATTTTTGGCCGCGTATGTGTGGAAGGACAACGGGAGGAGCCGCTATAAAGACCAGCTCTAAGAGCTGTACGGCGAACTCACTATCGTACAGCGGTATAGACTCACCTGGCTTTGGTGAGCGTGTTACGTCATGAGAATGACACCGAACAACCCAGCCCATAAAGTCCTTTTAGATCGTCCACATGGACAGAGGAGGCGTGGTAGGCCCAAACTGAGATGGAGTGATAAGTCCGCCAGAAAGGCCGGGATAATGGATTGGCAGATGAAGGCGCTCGACCGTGAGCGGTTTAGAGGACTCCTAAAGCAGGCCAAGACCGTGAAGCGGTTGTAATTGAGGGAATTTAAGTAAGTTAATTATAAAAATACAAATTAGTTAATTTATTGTGTCAATGTTGTAAGTAATAAATAACAATAAATATTTTTGTACTCCTGCCCGTTTTGTTATTCTACTTTGATGAAGTACGTTGCTCTTGTTGAATAAGTTTGAAGTAAAACCGAATACTAATTGCTAGAAGTATAAAGTTTTACTCATATTATACGAAATAACAACAAACAAAGTGCAGGTAACAAAGCAAGAAATTATTTACGCCTGTTACGCTCTCACGAAAGCCATCACACTACTAGCACGTGTCGTTTGCCTGTATGTGACCGTCGTATTTTTTGCTGAATATTATTTGCACTAACAGCACGGGGAGAGTAAAAAAAAACACCAATCTTTACCAACCTCAGCTGAGTAATTGAATCTTATGATTATTGCCAAAGTTTCCGCTACAAATGTGCTGCTACAGATTGGTACTGTCGCAGGCAATCTCTTCCATTCGTCCCAAAGTGTATACGTGTAACCGTTGTATGTGTGCTCGATTTTATGGTGCCGCATATGAGCGCATGTTCATGAAAGTTCATGAAATCATATCTGGGGGTTTTTATGACATTGGAGAGTTGTTAAACAAACAAGCAAACAGAAAAGCAAAGAATAGCAATGCAGAATATTCACAACATCCTCCCAGGAAGATTTCACCTTCGAAGAAGAAAAGCAAATGGAATGGCTTCCTGTGAATGTAAATTGTTCATCTTTTATTCGGCGTTTCTCACTATAAAGGTTTTGTTGCGTTGCGTTTCAAAAGACGGTTAAAATGGGTGATAACGCCCAATGACGGCCGATCCATTAGATACCATTTGCGCACAGTGTGGCACGCTCGTCCTGTCTTAAGCAACGAATTAACATGCATTCATTATTGCTGAGTCGCTTCCGTCTGCAACATGAAGTAAATGGATTTCATGAGTAGATAATTTTGCCGGTGGATGTTCTTTCCGCATCTTTTATTTTAACAATATAAATCCCATGAAAGAAATGGGATAACATACCCCCATATCAGACGAAAGAAGGTGTCGTGTTTGAAGGAAACTCTGATACGACAACACGGCAGCACGAGGTGTGTACGCTGCCGGAGGGCAGAAAGCGCTGGCCGAGTGACCGACAGGCCGACAATTTCCCTTGCAGATAGCCATGCACACAGGTTCCGGTTGGCATGTCTCTTCCGTCTGACACATTAATCGTGCACGCCGACCTTGGCAGGTGTGTTTAATATGCAAATGTGTGTGCCTGTGCCGGCTGGTCGAGCTGTATGTGTTTAGCAGTGGCGGCGGGAAGTGAGAAAGACTTTAAACATTCTTTTTCTCGCTGAAACATAACCCGTTGAAGGATGCTTTAGGCACGTGAAGGACAACAAATGTGGCTCACCTTTCCGTACGACTAAAGCAAGGATGGAACGGTACGCTATAAGCATAGTGGTGCTGAGTGTGGAAAAGGAAGTCCAACTTTCTCGTTCTTTCCTCGGCACGGTGCGTTAAATTTTACATCGAAAGTTTTGGTACGCGCGTGTTGGTAAATTACGTCCGCTATCTGATTGCTTTGCTTCGTCCCGCGTGAAATCTGGTGAGCGTTGTTTGAAGCAATATCCGCCAGCATTTACCCTCGATCGAGCCACTATTGTAGCCGATAAGTTGTAATTGAAAATGCGGCATGGGAGGGGAAAAAAAGGATAACAAAACGGTTCCCCATTTTCCGTCTGTTTGACTTCTTAATTTCATTTCTCCGGACGCTCAGTGTTGGTGTTGGTGTTGCGTCCTTGTGTTGCTTCATTCGTTTGCATAGTCTAGGACAGTGGAAACTTTTTCAATTCTTCCATTTTGTACGCCATGTTGCTGGTCGTTTTTGTCAGCTACCTTTTTTTCTAAGCTGAAAAACTGTAGCCTTAGGAATTTGAATGCTTCGATATTTATCGCACGTAGAACGCGTACTATGAAAGCATTGTGCCTGAACCTTTCTGTCGTGATTCTAGGAATGTGATGCTTTTCTTTGCACCTTGAAGTGGTTCTTGAAGGAAAAAGTATTTTTTTTGGCTATGTTTATTATATTTAATGCTATGCTTTGCTAATGCTATGTTTGTTAGGAAACAGCTCAACACAACCGTTTTTTTGTCCGCTGGGAAGAAGCTTCTTCTGGAGCGATTCATATAAAATACGATATAAAAAAGGAACTTTGCCAAAGGATTCGCTTAAGTTTGCAAAGAGTATTTGCAGTTGTTTCTATAAATGAGCGGGTTCTATTGCGTTGTTTCTTAATGGGTGCAGTATTCTTAGAACAGTTGTAGTTAAAATCTGATAGACTTGAGGTGAACGTAATGATGCCGAGATTCTGTTGTTAACTTAAGAATCGCCTCTTGGTTTTTTGGTAATTAATTTGAAAAATTTGTTTCATATGTTTAATATACTTAGTTGTATAACAGTACTATAAAATACATTGTAAGTCATGAATTAAACAGTAACATGTTTTTTTTTATTTCTTTCTTTTTAGGTAAGCAATCGATTCTTTTTGGGAACTGGCACTAAAACCATCGTAAGCATCTGGGTATTTCGCCGTAGGATTAGAAGGAGCCCAGTTCACATCATAACGTTTTTATCTTCACAAATCGACTAACGAAGTTTCTAATTTATTCGCGGAATTCTGGTTCAATAAGTGAAATAATTCGCCCTAAATTGATTGATCACTTTGGGGAAATATTGAAGGCTGGTGATGAGAAGTACGTAGAGTTGAACTGTTCACAATTTGATAGATGTGTTTATGGCATCTTTTGTAGGACAGCTTTTAGGCGAGCGAAGTAACTGATCATGGTCATATATTTAGAAAAAAAGCGTATATAATTATTATTTTTCAGCACGTTATTGAGCAGAAAGAAAGACTAATATTAAAACGTTTTTTCATATAATAGTTTTCCACACGTTCGGTGCTATAAGTTCATTAATTTGCTGATTTTAAGTTCAATATTACCAAAGAACAACTCGCGAAATGGTTGCTTGCTGAAAGAGGCATCCAATCACACCCACGCGCTTGTGCTTCTTTTGTTTTAAGTGTTCCGAATGGCTGCCACACGATGCCGCTGTAATGAAAGTGAATAACTTCTCCCACCGGTGAGAGAAGTTATGGTGCATTTTATTACAGTTGCTTTGTATACAGCTCTGCTTTCGCGCTCTTGTTATTTAATGTTGTGTACCCGCGCTCATTTTCTTCCACGCCTGCTTCGTCAGTAACATAATCAAAATTCTGATCAAGTATATTAGCAAAATTTGTATCCAGTACACCTAATCAGAAGCTTTGGCGCGGATATCTTCTCGGTGTTATTGCACACCAATGGTACGGTTTTGTATGTGGTTCGGAGTGGATCGGGTTTTGGATGAATTTAATTCTCATTTTCGGTAGCGGCTGATACAACTTGCGTTCGTCTGAAGCTCACTCGCTACCAGCTACCAGTTCTACCTGCTATGGTGGCGTTATATGGTTGGGATAAAAATTCAGTCTCGAATGGAGACGCCTGGTGCTGCTCAAGGGTAATAACGAAGGAGAGAGTGTGCAAACGGATCAAATCGGTGAACAAATATTGTTAGCTAATGTTGTGCAATGTGCAGTGAGGAGTGATACGTATTACGGTATGGTCTTTGTATGTGTTTGCAGCCCCATATGGCTTCTGTTTGCTGAGCCTGCCATGGAGACGCGTGGTAAATCGCGCCTGAATGTGAGGATGACTTTACACGTTTTTTTTGTTCCATTTCAGATCATTTTTCACGCGCTTCGTTTCGTTGATGCATTTGGCGGGTTGTGTTCCGCAATCAGGTTTTGTTCAGTATTGACTGTAGAAAAAGTTAAAAGATTTGAACTGTCATGCTACGTTCAGTACTAGCACCCGGAAAATTAATGTTAATATTTTCCTTCGGCAAAACGATACCTAATTTTCACAATCTTTATGATTTTATTGTTAATATTATACTAACATGGCTTTTTTTAATTATCATACTCCTAATTTTCAAACTTATCCGACCGATTAGTTCTACCGTGGAGTACATCCACTACCAACTATTTCTTGAACGTTTCCTTCGTTTTCACATTTTTACTCTGATCAACCCTTGGCCAACGTCGCTGAGTCATGTGTGTTTCATTTCAGTTCTTGGAAAATCTGTATTTATGTGCCCCTGCTTTTTTACCACCTCGTTAGTAAAGACAGGGTGAAAACTCGTTTTTTTTTTGTGTTCACCAAAGGAAAGGGTTTTTACAACGGTCATCATTCGTTCCTACTACGGCATCGTTATCGTTTTACTATCACCGGGTCGATATGGCTTGGGCGAGAATGATGGATTTGGTTTACTTCGATACAATCTGTTCTTTTGAAGGTTATTGATTGTGGGGCAAGATTAGTTTTTTTTGTTATGTTTTTAAAGTTATATGTATGATGTGAAGATTTAAGGAGCTTAAATCTATTTGTGAGGTTTTTAAATTCAACAATTTTGTTTCACAAATGTATTTCTTCGTAATTTCTTAAATTATTGTACAATAGATTAATGGATTGTAATTTGATTTTGACACTCATACGTTTTTCACGGAATCAATCATTTTAGAAAGGTTTTCGACGAATCGAAGAAAATAAACTTTTGTCTTGTATCCAACACGCTCGTACACTCACGTACAGATGTGTGAAAAAGAGGATAATCTGTTTGTTTGTTTTTTTTTCTCTCTGTTGTTTGCTATCCCATGAAACCGTAAATCTCGAGAAAGTAAAAAGTATGCCGAAAGTTGTTCGTAGTTATAGGCAATGCCTTGGGACACCAAGATATTGAGTTCTTCACAAGTATAGACGTACCAAAAAGAAAGTTGAAAGCAAAAAAAAAAACAAGGTATATATCGCATCGGAGCGGATGTTGGTGATGGTACGTTGTAACGAAGGCCTTAACAACGCATTCACCACTCGAAACGGGGCTTCCACCATGATCGTCTAGCAAATTTAATTTCCTGGAAAACGTTCCGTCCAGTCAGCGTTAACTCGTTTCGTTTTCTTTTGAGATTTACTGGAAGGTTTTGTTGTTGCCGTTGTCGTTTAACGTTGCCTCATGCCCGAAAGGACCCTTCACTGGTTGGCACTTGGGCACTGTTGTGAGGAAATGTTTGCACGGTGGGAAAGGGCAGTGGCGAGCGACGCTTTTCCGTCATCGAGTTTGTAAGTGATATGCAAAAATGTTTATGCGGCACGTGAAAATACCGTTGAAGCGATTCAACCGTTGTGCTAATCATTTTCCGAGAATGAACGTCGAATTTGGTTTGGTTTACTTTAACGAAATTTCACTCGATGGATTAAGCATGGTACAATAGTAAAGTAAGCAAATATTTCATTTTAAAAATTGTTTGAATTGATGTGAAGAAAGTGTGGAATGTCTCGTTAGCAGATTCATTAAATCTGCTGGTTCAGATTAAATAAAATTCTGAGCAAGTTTCAGCTCATCCGTAATGGGAGAATGAGCGAACGAAACCAAACCGTTGACTGTCGGTTCACGTCTGAGTAGAGCCATGCACCAGTGACCTATTTTAACCCAACGCTAACATTAAATGGTAGCTGAGAGCACACGTTTGCAGCAGCATAAGACAATTTCTCTGCATGGTATCAGCACGTCGTTCGATGTTTCTATGCTGTGCTGGTTGCTTTCCGGGTAGTGTGTTGGTAGTTGCTGTTGCTACCATAAGCTCTCCGCCCGTATAGTTGTGTTCGTGTTCGGTGCGATCTGTCCGTCTTCGTCGCACAGCAGTATGCACCGTTCGTTGTCTGCAGCAATTTTCTTATTTCCCAGCAGTGAGCGGTTTCCTAAACAGACTGTGTTTTGAGCCGTGGCAATCGACACATGGTAAAACACATGGTAAAGAGGCAGCGGTGTTAAATGATGCTCTAGCAGGATAGCAAATGAGAGTGTGGTTTTTATTGGTTTCCATTGCTGTATTGAAATTCCCATTAGAGTTTGTAAACGACGGGGAGTGTTTTGTTTTTCATTATGATTTCGATTACGCTGATTTGCTTTGTGTAAGCATTTTACACAGGTGACAGTTAACGAGTTGATAAACAAGTTTTGATCTTAATGATACTAAAAGTCAATTTTATGTATTTTGTACATAATTGTTCCTTTAGAATTTGAGATCATAATGTTTTTCTTTTACCAATTGCAATTTATGTTAAAATGTTTGCATAATTGGTTATCTGTACTGGTGTGAGTGCATGAACGTCGTTGCATACATATACACAGACTGACTCACTCTTGAAACCACACATTATTTTTTGCAGTTGAAAACTAAACAAACATTGCGCACCGAAAACTACTGGCTTTTCGCTGGCAGTGAAATTGAGCATGTGTTGGTGCGTTTTTTTAACCATCTTTACGAACACACTATCCCCATCGCAGGTGGGCCTTTGTGTGAGTGTAGTGATAGCACCAGGCCGAACATAATGGAACCGTCGCGTACCACCGTCGTGTACGTATTCCTCTGGTGTGGCTGTGGCGTGAACCTAGGATAGCAAAAATCGATTTTCCGCCACCAATTTCACCACCGGTTGAGTACGTCTGCTGGCGAACCAGATGGTGTCGGTGTGGTGGTGTACGAACTTGAGCTCAAGGATTGACAATGGCCAGGAGCAGCTCTTTAAATTTCTGCCTGATTCGCAGCAGCTCTTAGTGCAAGCAAGGACGAGGAGAGTCTGTGGAGTAGTGCAGAAATGGTTTACTCTTGGGAATTTAGTTTTCTTTAAATCTAATGATTTAAATAATAAATAACGATTAAGCATTAAACGTAATGTATAGATTCCGTAATGGATGGATATGGAATGGTATGGAGCGATAACAAACATTAAAAAACTTCAAAACAGAAGCGACTTTGGAATGTATGTGTAGCTTATAGTACATGTTGTTGTGCCTTTGTGTATGAATTGTGGGTGGTTAAGAAAGGAAGGACAGGGAGAGATTTCCCGAATTGATAAAATTGCGTTGGTCGGGATGCAATTTGTCTCTGTTTGCCTGCAACGTAGATCAAATTAGGAGCAATTAGATAAGTGATATATTTTTTTTTAATTCACTAATCATATTTGTCTGAAGTAATTTGCTTTTATTAATATTAATGCTTTTATTCATATTCTAAGCAAAGTATCTGTGCAAATTTTCTGTGAATTGAACAAGTGAAGTGAACATTCGTATAAAACATCTCAAAAGCATTATATGGTCTAAAAAATGAAATATTTATACCTAAGAAACCTTGACTTATGAAAATGTTGTAAAGTTAATAATGTCCCAGCGATCAACTAATATAAAAATAAAGAGTTCGTCCCCCTTGGATATAATGGGTTAATAGGTTTAAGTACTAGGCGCCTCCATTTATTGCGTATCTATGCACAGGTTTATTAGTTTCAGCTTTATTCTTAGATAACATTTGTTTTTAATTGCTTTCAACATTATCTAATTTTATGATTAATCTCTTATTCGAAAAAACAGTCCGTTATTTGCAAATCATGAACGTTTTACAATTTTTTTTCTTCTTGGCTTGGCGCATTATAAATATAACATATTTTTCTAAGATATGATTTTCAGGCTCTTTTTATCTCTCGGGAACAATAAAATTATAAACGTTCATCGTTTGAGCCAGAATCTGAGATAACTTGGTAGCATGGATACTTTTGTTAGAAAATGCAACCTCCTAGTATTCGGATAGTTGTGTGTTTCTGTCCTGTGGAAGTGGTTTAATTCTTAGTTTTTCTGCACCTTATCAAACCAAATGCAAACCGGCACAAAATCTATGCAAAGAAACAAGCAAATTAATATTTGCACTAATAGTTATTTTTACTATTGCTTGGCGAACTTACGATTGTTATAACGACGATTACGATTACGGAATGTTTTACCAGAAAGTGTTATCTACAATTTTGGCCAATGTTTGCTACCCATTCTGCACAGCATGATATTTGCTATTAAATATTTGCTCTTAACTATCTTATCAAAATCAGTATTCTGTGTGAATATAAACCACCCGAAAATCTTGAACAACACCCAGTCACTCTGCGACCAGGTGTGACAGATAACAAGCAACATCATGCAGGCATTACGAGCGGTGTTAATTGCGATCGGTGTGGTGATCCTGTGTTTAATTTCAAGTGCTGTGTCGTTGGAAGTTGAACAACCACCCTCGGCGGTAACAGAAGGATTGAAAACAATAGCTGCGGATGTGCAAATTCAACCGCTCGCCGCCCAAGACACTGATAAGCTTGTTACGGATGGATACCTAGCCTATACTGGGCAGCTTCCCTACCTTGCGCAGGTGTATTCCAAGCAAAAAACGGGAATTGGATATGTGATTTGTGCTGGTTCTGTTATAACTACGCGCTACATCTTAACAGCAGCATATTGCGTGTGCTTACAGTCGGCCACCAATGTGTACGATTATGGTTATGTACTGCTGGGATCCGCCCCCGAAGGGGACTTGGAGCGGACGCAACGAATCAACTTTACTGGAAGTGGCATCAGTGTTCATCCATCGTACAGCGGGTCGTATCTTAATGATATAGCAACAGTGCTTCTGAATCAACCGGCAGTGTTTAACAAATATGTGCAACCGATTCGCTTGCCGAGATTATCTGATTCGCGCACCTTCGAAATGATGGAAGCTACGAGCACGAGTTTTAGCCCTTATATTGGGCAGAGATATGCGCGCAACCAAGTGATGTCGAACGAAAATTGCAATGTAGTTCATTCGTATGTCTATAGTCAACAGTTATGTACCGATGCTTATATAGGTGGATCATTTTGCCAAATTACTCACGGCGGTCCATTGACTGTAGAGGATGAAAATGGTCGCATACAGATTGGTATCACCAATTGGATATACACTTGCAACTTGAACTATCCGGTCGCTCATACACGCGTCACTTATTTCAGAGATTGGATTCGTCAGAACTCGAATTATGTCTTTGATTTTTAGGAGGTTCTGAAATTTGTGCGACACAATTGTGGTAAAAGTGTACGGGATGCAAATAAAATTATGTTCATTAGATTGAATAACGACCCATGAATTGAATTTTCAATATTCATGTTATCGTATGTTAAATTTGTGAAGTGTCGATCGATGCTGTCAAGTCATATATGTACGAAAGCAAATAATTTAAATGATATGCATTAAATAAATTTGATTTATATTAGTTTTTTTATTAATGGTATAACGATTGTAAGTAAAACGTTTATTAATAATGTTGCATGATTATAATAGAGCATAATTATCAGCGTCGAGCGTAAACATGGCTAGCTTTCGGTAAAAAAAATAATTTTCGTCAAGCTCTATTCTGATATGAAGAACAGTATAAGTGAGGCTTGTTGTTTACTTCAGGAAATTTAAGGGACATAATGAATGATATTAATTACTGAGAAAAAGACATTCGGTAAGCCCGGTGAGCAATTACAATCCTTTAGGATAAAAACAATTCAAATATTTCAACAAAAACTCTCTTATTTTTTGAGTGCTAGTTTTTTGTCTTCCTGTGGTTTTCTCTGTTTATTATTAAAAGATTTCATTGCTCAACAAAATGATGACAACCGGAACGATTGGTGATAGTATTATGAAGGTATGATATGGCCCTTTACATAATTGATCGTTGCGATGTTTGCGATCAGACTTTTTGATGTCAGGATTGTGATGCGATGTGAATTCTTTTGTCCTATTTAAACAGATAAAGTCAAGGTTAACGGCTATGGTAGGAATGAAATTCGCTTCATTTTTTTGTGGTCACTTTTTTCCTCTCGGTTAGACCGTTGTTAATCAAATATTGACCGTTGTTAATCAACAGAGATGATAATGGGTAAAGTAATATGAAAATAATAGGCTGAATAAAAAAAATCCATTATTTAATTTTACATATTATGAATTGTTCGATTTAGGTTTATAGAAATCTTTATCCTTTTTTTTTTTTTTTTTTTTATTCAATAAGAACGGCCGTATTGCTTACAACTAATGGGGAAGCTTAATCTAAGATACAATTCACAAACGTTTGAAGACATTTCCTTCTCCAAACCGTGAAAGGTCACCTTATCCCGGGTGTACTCGGCCGTGTTGCTGCGTGTTATTCCGTCATCCAGTAGAGTGGTCCTTTTTCTTGCGAGGGTCTGGATCCTGATTTGGGTTGTCTGTTTCCAAGTTTTCTTCTTCGGCCAGATTTTGGCAAGTCGTTCTGCAGCGGTCGACTAGCCGTATTGTACCCACAACTTACACGCATCAAACTGATTCATACTTTCATTCATACAAACACTTACTCTTCATACATACAAGCGAGATACAACATACAGCACAAAGACAAACATAAGGAAGACGAGGTCACACAGACAAACCACTAGTTCGACAAAATTCAAAAATTATTCTTAGATAGGCTACATCCGAACCCCCCAGCAAATCCCGAATTGGGGTGTCAGGGGATCTTCCTATGCTTCGAACTGCGTCTAACAAGGAGGGTCTGGCAGCATCGTATTCCATGCAGGACCATAAAAGATGATCCACATCGTGGAATCCGACGCCGCAGCCACATACCTTGGAGTCGACCTGTCCTATACGCTGGAGATGAGCGCCCAATGCAAAATGCTTAGACCTAAGTCTAGACATCATTCGAATGAACGCTCGATCACCAGAGATGCCAGAGAACCAAGGCTTCAAGGAAACACAAGGAGAGATGGAATACAAAAACCTCCCGAACTCATCCGTGTCCCACATACTCTGCCAACGTGCCATGCAGAGCGACTGTGGGGCACAAAGGTGTTCGTGAGGTAGGATGAGCCTATCAAAAAGAGCACCTTCCGAAGCGCCCCTTTTGGCCAATTGGTCTGCTTTTTCATTCCCTAGTATATCGCAATGAGAAGGCAGCCAAACAAGTGAAATACGAAATGATTTTTCAAACAATGAACCTAAGACTTTCAATATTTCTTTCACAAAATAGTCTGGGCTCTTAATAGCCTTCACGGACTTCAGCGTTTCGATCTTTATCCTTATTAACTAAAAAATCAAACAATGAATGTTTGCAATCTTCTTTTGAGCGAGAAAAAGTTAATAATGGCTTGGTGTCACGATCGGACTATATGATGGATGCATTAAAACTTCCCGCCCTAGCTCCCTGGTGAGTTTCTGGTGAGGAGCTATAGTATAGTGACGTATAAGAGCAGTCACTGCCCTTATGGAACCTCTCTGTTGTTGGTCAATTCAGGCCGGTTCTGGCCAATCGCTAACTGCTAGCGGTCCAGTTATTGGCATTAAATATCTGAATTTAGTCTTTGGCCGTACGGAAGCAACTGATGGTAAATGATTCGCAAATGATTCTAAACTGTTTTATGGTCGTTTTTTTTGCTACTGAGCGAAGCTACCACTGCTAACATGCCGGTTAATTTCGATTATATCCTTGATTTTGTAAACACCAATCCCTATTTCCGAGTATTTAAATTGTTATGCAAAATCTATACATCATTCTTGGGTAAAACGTAACAAAGCCAAATCGAACGGTAGTATTCAGACTACATCGTAAACTGTACTGCCCGACGGCTAGGGCAAGAAAATTCGTATTGTTTTCATCTTCGCATAACGGCATGCGAGTTGCGTTTATCGGTATGCGTGCATTTGCCTGTGCACGCCACTTCGAACCGCTGGTGATCGACGCGTACCGGATGGAGCTTGGCGTTATAACACGACTCGTGACAAGATAAAAACAATTGCCATGGACAAAACATGGACGTTAAAGGGGGGTACCGAAAAACGGGTGAAAAAGCGGAAGGAAAATGACCACGACGACGGTTACCGCATGTGTTGCCGCTTACCGATGGTATTTTGTCGCTCCCGAACGGTGCGCGCGGAAAGATTCCTGGGCTTTCGTTTTTTTTTTGTTACTGTGTGTCCCTTACATGGTTAGGAATTTCCCGAGAAACAATCATCTTGCCCACCGCACCAATTCGTCGTCGTCGCGCGTTGTCGCCCTGTTTCGGTCGAATCGGCGTGTTTGGTCGTATTGGTGCCATGTGCCGTGGTGAGAAACGGTTTTTGGCGGCCCGTTGTTGATTTTTTTTCTCTGCATTTTTTTTCGCTGTTGTTTCGCTTTGCTTAGTTTGCAAATAACGCAGTGTTGTCGAACGAAGCGTGGTAACGAGAGATGGAAAGAAAAACGCACAAACCGTGAGATAGTCCAATAGGTAGGAGCGAGGCGTTTTTCTGTTTGTATTGGTGAACCGAAAGGGGAAAAAGAATTTTCCCGATCGGACATTTTCTGTGCAGTCTGCTCTCCGCCGTTTCGTGTGTTTCTCTCGCAAATATTCTCTCATTAGCATAAGAAAGAGCATCGTTTTTGGGGATTGAATTTCATCATTCAACAGCTGCTGAGAAATGAAGGATAAAAGATTCACAAGTTGCAACCGTTACAGTGCTGGCTGTACTATGTGTCCATAACCTCAGAACAACTTCTTAAGGTAAGAATATGTGAAAAAGACCGGACGAGAACATATAGTTGGGTAAGCCTGGAGCAAACGACAACGGGACAAAGATAATAAGAACTCAAATAATTTTAGAAAACACAGCAGGAAATCATTAAAAGAATTCCGAAAATAAAAGGACAAAGATAGGAACAATAGGAAAAGATTGCTTGAGACAAGTCCAGCACACTATAAACGCGATGATATATCGGAACCAATATAGTTATTGCTCCAAATATGGTTTAATAAGCTGTAATTGGTCTTTTTTTTGTAATTTCATGAAACTAACATTTCGACAACAATTACACTAGCATTTGTTTTTTAACTGTTTGAAATTATTTTAGATATTTAATATTCATTTTGGATACTTACTAATTCAGAACTTTACTAGAAAGCATCTAATGTAAATAGTGTTAGGTGAATCTGAGAGTTGATTCCTGATTTGAATGACTTTTCTCACTCATTATGAAAGCATTCATGAATTCATAAAGCACAACACTAAATCTAAACCCCAGCAGTGTTGGCATTCTGGTGCATGTTTCGTTGGTGTGTGAAGTTAAAGTGTGAGAGAAAACTTACTAGGCAAAGATTTCTTCTCCTATGCAAAGGATTTTCCGTACGTCCCCACGAGGGGGGGATATCCAGAATGGGAAAACAATGAGCTCCCGGTTACGGAGAGCAACATGCATCGGGAGAGCATTTCGGGTGAGCATTTGCTGTACGCGCAAAAAACGCATACCCACTCGCGCTCATTTTCCGCTCATCGCTTTCGGCAAGATTGGAGAAACGAACACCCAGCAGAGCGCACCATGTTCGGCTCTCAACCCCGGGACGATGGCCCGGCCATGACCGGGATTCCGGCGGTGGCCACAGTTCGGTTCTGAGCCTTCGCGAAGCCCCACACGATTTGCCACCGTCGCAAGAGAGTCGCGTGTGCGTGCATGTGTGCCTGTGTTTGGATGTGTGTATGTGTGCGTGTGTGTTTTTGCGCCCCGTAAGTGTTCGATGTGGCGCTGGTGCCATCATTTCCGTGCCTGCTGCATCCCGCGTGTATTGGCATTGGGAAAACGGCGGGGGACGGATGGCCCTTTTGCTGTGTTAAAATCAACGAAATTAAATAAACCCCGAAACGAATAGTCTGCACATTGGACTGTGGGGAGGAAGAGTCCAGTGATGGAAATGGAACTTGTGGTGTGTTTTCCACTATGATTTGCTGTACTTTTTTTTCGTTTTTCTTCCGTGGACCATTAGGTAACGGGGGAAGCTGAGCGGCGGCTGTGTGCGTGTCCGTGATTGCGCTCGGTGTATCTTTGTAGCGTTTCTGTGCTGAGCCGAGTGCTGAGTGGTGCGATGACAGCAATCAGTCCTGTGCAATGTGGTTTAACGTCGGGAGGGTTACGACCGTTCCGAACGGTTCAATGCGTGAACAATGTTCCCTGATTTGTGTGTTTCGTGATGTTTGTTCTTTTATATAAAAAAGTACTGTAAAATGTGTACTATCAGAGCATTCTCGATATAAAATAACTATTAAAAATAGGTTGCCTTTAAGAAATACACTTACCCAGCGATGTGGTAATTCGCGTGCATTGCTCCTTTTATCCTTCGGTTGCTATTGCAATTTATTAACCATCGCTACGGAATAAAATTTGCACAACTGAATTAATAAATGAACTATTGTCCCGGTCTCGGATTCTGACCCGAGCCGTCCTCCCCATCCGCCACGGTTCGTGACCCAATAATGCGATGGGATGAATGCTTCCGCTATCCCACCGGGGGGGATGGAGAGCCACAAATATTGATGAACAGAATTGAATAATGAATATCATTGCCCTCCGACTGGGCAAAAAGGTAACCGAACAGAAGAGGCTGCCTGAAACCGTCGGACAATCGATTTCCTCTGGACTAAACAGTAAAAAAAAAATCATGAAAAGGAAAACCATTTTTCCCGTGATTCCCCGTAGTCCCGTTGTGTGTGCGTGTGCTGCTGTGTGCGTGTGTGTATGAGTGCAACCGAAAATGTATGTTTATTGTATGCATTCTCACATTGCCAGTTATGTTAGCGGGAGGAGTGTTTCCTGTGGCAAAGTTTAAATTATGATGATCGTTATGAAAAAAAAAAACCGATGATTTGCTGACCGTTCGTGTATGGCTGTGGATGTGTGCGTGTGTGTGTCCGTGAGGGTGGTGGAAAAATCGATGAATGGATGCTGCCACTGTCACACGCGATTTTGCAAGTGTGCAGGCCCCTGTTTCAGTGTGACATGGCGAAAATGTTTCCCATTTCCTCCTTCGAAAGGAAAGCGTCCGCATTTGGTGACAATGAGCGCGAATAAAAAAAAACCTTAGAATATCGATTCGAAAAAAGAATCAAAAACATACGATGTGTTGTCGTTTTGTTTAGTTTGTGAAAAGAAGCGTTGATCATTACGCGAAGCAGCGCGAGTAGTTTGGGAAAATTGTGAAGTTGTTGAAAACGCAAGATCAAAGCGAGGATCACAGCAGAGGCGCGCACCGACACACTGCCTACGCAGTTATGACTGTGCTGTTGTGTGCAAGAGCAATGGATGTTTCGTAACATCTCAGCCCCAGGTCACAGCGACCGCCAAAAATCAAAGAAAAACCACCCTCGATGATGCTCAAGTGGAATGGAGGGAAAACTCGTCCGTCCGCAAATGTTGTCGGATGTGGTTGTGTTTTTTTGCCTTTTTGGTGTGCCTTCCTTCTCTTTCTGCTTTGCTCTCGTGACTTTCTTTCCATCTCTCTCGATCTCTTTTACTTATATACAAAAACACACTGTTCGTTTTTTGCGTTGCTATCTGCTACATTATGTTTCAGCTTCAATATGCAACGAAAAATTCTGTAGTTTTCAGTATGCAAATTGCTCGATTGTTTGGAAGTGGAAAGGTTGTCTGCTTAATGGCATACAAAAGAGCAAACAGCGGAGTGCTTAATGGAAGGAAGCATCAAACGCGAGTATTATACATCGAAGGCAATTTTGAGCTACTGCTGATTGATGTTGGTTTTAGTATTAAACTTTAATTTAATGCGTTTTATTAGACACATTTTTCATGAATTTTAGTGAAGATTTTGTACATTGCTACAGTGGGGTTTGTTGATATTTCCTCTAGTGTGCAGTATCGGTGCGATGAAGTCGAAAATAGTTTTCAAAGTGTTTGGCCAAAGTGATCCACCGCAGTGTCGCATTTGTCGACGAGACTGTGCAGGAACGTTTGCTATACGAGTTTTGTGCTGTAAAGTGTATGAGAGATGGGAATGGAAAGAGAAGAAACCTGACAGTGGGAAGCCAACAGAAGAGTAAAGGACGCGTTGAGTGATGAATTAATGAAGCTGTTGCATTTGTTTTGTTGATGTAACTTTTATTTTCGTTTATAGTTAGCTATCCAATGGATGAGCCAATATCATTGGACGAAATTAATTTTAGTTCGTAAAATAAGTGTGTTTGAAAAGTCATTACGCCCAATGCACCAGGAATTGCTTTCCATTTTCCGACCTAGGGCTAGATTTTCCCCGTTTTCGGCGTCCGTCAAGCGTGATTACGTAACGAGAACTGAGTACGCTTCTGTTTTGACGGGTTTGGTTGCGTTTTCGTTCTCGTGTCCGTGCGTAAGGTTGCGCAGCGATGGCGACGCTGCGTGTGTGTGTGTGTGTGTGTGTGTCTTATTGAAATCACGTAGGAAAACAAAGCCCATGCAAGAGAGTGAAACATGGTTGGGAAATGTTTGCAACTGTTCGCCCCGTGTGTTGTTTTATTTACTTTCGAGAAGTGCTGTTTTGCCTGTATGCTTTAGCGTAACTGTGTTTGTTGTTGTTTATCGTCATGATTAAGTGATGAAAATATTCAAACAACGAGGAGTACTTTTGTTTTTGTTAGTGTGATAAGAAGAAAGTATTTGAAGCATTACCATCTGTATGACCTTCTTCCGCTTCATGACACCAGTGTGAAATAAAAAATATTGTATTCATTGTTCTATTTCTTCCATTTTGCTCAGGAAGCTGTAAACAAGAGATGCTAAATATTAAAATAAAAGAAAGAGTAAACACTGCGCTGTAGAAGTGTAATGATTAAACGGAAGGTGCATTGTGGGTGAAAAGTGTCTCTATTAGTCAGAAAGTGTTCGTGTTTATGTTTCTTTTTGCGTTCCGTGAGTGAGTTCTGTGCGCGGATAAATATTCGGTGTCCTTCTCGAGGTGTCTGTGTGTGTTTCGGGTGTACGTGTATGTTTACGTGTAAAAAAATGCCGGAAGTGCGTTAAAAAACATAGCAACCTTCATCCCAAAACCAGTGGGTGTCCGCGTCTGTTCGGTGCTGGTACGAGCGCGGAAGGAAAACGGTGCCGACGGTCACCACTTCCTTTGCGTCCATCAACTTTTCTGGCTGGGGCGCGGAAAACGTACGGACCGGCAAAATTTTCCTCACACACTTCTTCCGCTGGACCGGAAAGCTACTGCTCGGAGCAAGCTGGCTGCTCTCGCTGATTATTTCGGAGGTACCTAGACGATTTTTTTTGGGGACGTTCATTCGTGACCTGGTGGATGCAGATCCACTATGACTGAGTGAACAATGAAACATTTATACGTGAAGGATTTGGTTTTGTTAATGTATTTCAGCCTACAGCTCTCTCTCTCTGTCTTTCGCTCTCTTTGTCTTGGTTTTAAACTTTTACAATTGGCAATCAAACTATCGAAAGATAGATTAACCCCTAAACAAGGTTTAACTTAATGAAAAAGAAAATTAGTTTAAGTTTGGTTATGTATTAAATTCCAAGTAGTTTTCTTGGTGATTTTCATTATGTTATAATTAGGCTGTAATCAAAAATATTGTATTCTATTATCTAAGAACATGTGCTATTATCTCTCTCTGTCTCCTCGTTCTGTATCGTCACTGCTTTATTACAGCAACGAGTATTTAATAATTGTTTTACACGTGTTGATGCCTAGTTTGGCCAGTCCGCATTCACTAATTACTTTGCTGTAGCACTGACGGTAGAAATTGTGAGGTTGAAAGTAGCGCTGTGCAGTGATGCGCGTCATTCGAATCACGAGATGAAACTGAAAAGATTCAAGAATATTGATTAATACAGCTTTGCAAAAATTCCCCAACGTTTTGCACGATTTTCCCTAACTGATTGAAATATGTCTATACATGCTTTGAAACCCTGTATTGCATAATCCAAAGAAATGAATATGAGTAAAATCATGGGTTTTGGAGATTCTGATATCTTCATAATAGAAATTTAAATATTTGGAGAGATTCAGAGCAATTCATAGAATCATTCC
Source organism: Anopheles marshallii (assembly GCF_943734725.1). NCBI lineage: Eukaryota > Metazoa > Arthropoda > Insecta > Diptera > Culicidae > Anopheles > Anopheles marshallii. The sequence continues at coordinate 55,297,379 of NC_071327.1, forward strand.
GATTCGTGAATTCAATATTCTTGATCAGGGTTAGATTCATGTTCTAATATACTTTGATGTTCAGGTTTCGTTTTTGTTTCTTCTATAACATGTAAAGTTTAGCAATACGGCCTGGCCGTTCTTATTGAATAAAAAAAAAAAAAAAAAAAAAAAAAAACATGTAAAGTTTCTTTATGCATGTTGCCCATTGCAGTGTAAACCAATCTGATTCTCTGGATAGTGGTTCAATAGAAAACTAAGAGGGATATGACAGTTGTAGGACTCTTTTCTAATATAACTAAAAAAAAGCTTAAAGAGATCACAGCAAATTCAAACACAAAAATTAGTGAAGAGTTTAGTGTACACATTCGTTGAAGATTTGCCTTAGTTAGCAATTCTATATTTTATTTTGTTCATTCATACCTTTTTGAAGAACAACAACACTATTGTTGCACTTTCGGCTTTCTGTGTTTCGTAAATAAAATTATGCTTAGGTATTCTGTCTGATAGCTTATCGATAATTCATTTTCCATTTCCACCGCCGACAGTTTTTAAAACTCTCTCTCTCCCTTGTCAACGCGTAAAAACCAGAAAGCTTAACTCTTTTCTCTCTTTCATTTGGCGTGGTACTCTCCCAACTTTTTATTTTGTTATTTCAAATGCATTTCGAAAGTAGGTCAAATTTCGTCACTTGTAGTGAAAAAAGCAATAGCAAACAGAAGAAGAAAAAACAAACCGCTAAACTTCCCAAATCCAGGGAAAAACCTCGTAGCTTCATGCTGCTGCACATCACAGACCCCGGGTGCAGGGAAAAGAAAAACCTGCAATTGTTATTGCGGATTGTCCTAGGTTGTGTTTTCGTTTCACGGTTTTCTGCTCGGTGCTGATTTTTCACATTATATGATTTTGTGATTTCGCCAGTGCAGGCAGAAAAAAAACGCGCCGTTTTCTCGGTAGAGAATCTCATTTATTCTTGCGCGTCGAGGGAAGAACAACTTTTGCAGAAAGACGATGATGCTCTTGTTCAGTTCTTAAGTTGGGATGTTTGGTGGACGGAGAACAGAGTGGAAAACAGGAAACGGAAAGATAATCTCAAGAAATGTGAATACGGCAGCGTACATTATGAGGCATTTTTCTGAGAAGGATTAGCACCTTCATATTGGGTTGAATATAACTTCGCTGGAAATGATAATATATTGTTCGCAATGTTAAAGCATAATGAAGAATATGATTTTCAATGCAAAGGAAAAAGATAAAAAGACTATTCTTATATAAAAGCTTTAATAGGGGTTTCTGTTAAATTCGTGAAGCAGTCTGAAATTATAAACTATTGAAAGTTAACGATCGCTTTTGGTCCGTTTACACTCATTACTAACGTGCTTTCCCGTAACCACAATTCAGGGCTTGTGATATTGCTATCCGCAATTGCGAAATGTATGCTACAAATGTGGTGTCAGTCGGTAATACTGTGATGTTTGGTGGGGGTTTTGGAATGTTCTGTAATTTTCCGAAGCTTGCAATTGTTCAAAAATTGAATTTCAATTTAGCTGAAAGTTAAACTCAACCTAATTGACGTGGAGGACGTTGTGCTAATGCTGACCTATACCATCTGCTTAGTCGCCGTCCATCCGTGTACAATAATCGATACGGTTTCCTTGAGCCTGCCCTGTTAAATAGAACCAACCGTACCAAACTGCTACAAACCACCTCCCGAGGTTGCCCGAGAGAAAGGTTCCTTGGGTTGCGCTGCTCTGGCTTCGGCACCGAAACGAGGCCAAACATACACGGCGTTTGAGCTGGACATATTTATGGTTCACCGCAGGCAGTGTGTGTGTGTGTTCAGATGGAGCGTTGGAGGCAAATTGTCTAGCATTCTCCTCCGGCTTAATCATAATCCGGGCGGCTCGAAGGACTCCCGGAAGGTCGGACTGGGTGGCTCGGACTGCATTTTCTGCTCGTGTACCCACACACACACACGGGTCACAATCGTTGTGGGTTGGAAAGATTTTGTTCCTTGGTAGCGTTTGCGTTTCAGTGGCTAATAAATAGTTCACCGGGAACAGTTTGCTCCTTGTCCGGGAAATCCTTGAAGGTGAAACTTTTGCTGACATGCATGCATGGGAAGAAAAGCAGTCACTGGAGCGTGGTGGACCGCTTCTCTTTGTGCTGCCTGTATGGAACAGGTCGCATCATGATGGTGTACCCTAATGCCAGGGATACGAAGCGGTTCGTCTTGTTACCCCGGGATCGTTCGAATGGCTCAGGCCCGACCGTCTTAACCTTGGCAAGGCCAGTGGGAAAATTTATGCATGCTACTTTTCACCGCCATTCCCTTACCACCGTAGACGTCCGGTGCTGCTCATTTGCGGAACGGTACACACTCCTTTTACGGCTCAGTAAACAACCGGAAGCGGTGCGGCTGTGTGTTTGTGTGCGCGTGCTTATGAAGTAGCAAAAACTAGTTAGAAAAGTTTATGTGCCTACTGCACACGGTGGGAATGGAATGGAGCAGAGAAGCTGTTTGTTCAGCAACACTCCTGGCTGGTATGCGGAGGAACCGATTGCGAGAGGCGTAACCAGAAAACCCACGAAATCATTTTCCACCACCACCCCGAAATGGCGCGGGTTCACCGTAATACGACAGCGCAACTCTCCATTCCAACGCTCCGCGTATGGATCAACGATTATGCTGGCACTGGGTGCCATCACTTCGAAAGATACTTAGCTGTTACTTCCGGCCGGTCGTTGTTACGCTGTCTGGTGCGGCTCTCATCCAACCAGAAACGAGCATCGCCACAACGTTCGTTGGTCGGATTCTAATATTCCACCTGTATTTAAACGATACGAACGCAAGCTTTAGCTCGGCTGGAATCGTAGTACGAGGCATAAAGTCTCAAGTCAAAGATGCAAAACTGGGATGCCTTAGAAGCGGCACGGAAGTTATAATCCTTCTTATCCCTTCTGCTTTCTAACGTTGGTTCGTTGTGGGCTTTTTGCGTGGAAGCGACCATAAAGAAGGCAGTGGGAGCAAAGCATTAAGGCATCATAACACACACGCCTATAACCTTATACGGCCGGAAGTGTGGTTGCTTAGCGCAGTTGATAACGTATGCTAACCAAGTTTTTGAGAACTCCGTTTCACGGAGAAGGGAGAAGAATGAGCGTTGGCAGGGCGGATGGCAAGAGGATATAAGCACAGGATCTACTTCATTCGATCAAGGAAGTCAGCAATGAATGCGCTTCCTGTCTAATTATATGCCGCTCAAGAACACTGCTAACGACCCGGGGACTGGGCTTGAATATCAATTTATGATCTATTTATCGACACTCAATTAGTTAGAGAATCTTCAAAACGAGCGTACTAGTTTCTTGATGAGCTTTGCGCATCCCTTTGAAGAGATTACGCTCATTAAGTGCATTAAGTTTTATTTGATGATGATATTCTTTCAAGTTTTATATTGCAGCTGCAAGCTGGGACTGCCATACCAAAGTGTTGTGACCGATTGCACTTTTACTTTTAAACATTCTTGCAAAACTATAAATTATCTTGAGAGTATCTGAAAATCTGTTTCCCAATTGTTTCTCATAGTTAATAGTTGATTGTAATGATTGCCTAGTTGTTGGTTTATTTATTTTTAATTTTACGTTAGAACGGCCTGACCGTATCGACTTACTTTACCACATAAATGGGTTTTGAATCCGGATGGGTTTTTGGTCCGGTGCGTTCGTGTGAAGACTGGCGCCGCTACCATCATACCACCATACATACCACGTCCAATTAGTTGTTGGTTTAAAAATCCTTTAAATGTTTAAATTTTATTTAAATAAACAAAAATGTTTCCTTTTACTTAAATATCGCACAAATAATTTTTATTCGCAAAATGATGTATGTTAACTCACAATCTTATATGATCTAATCCGAGACGTATAAAATGACACTAAAGCTTTTATATTATTGCATAATACATGTGTACATGGTTGTCCATAGCTGCGCTTTCATAAACAATTTTATATGTATACACATGGAGAAAATTTTCCCAAACTTCAAACAACTTCAACTTCAGCTCTGTTGCAAATAGTATTAGAATTTTGTTCTCTATGCGAAAATGGGTAAATTGTATCCTTAAAGAAGAGTATAATGCGCACATTATATATTAATCATAATGATATTTAAAATACCTCACTCACCTAGCGTTAAGAACAATATCTGAAGGGCATTTGCACACGTTTGCTATAAATCACTTCATTGCTGCTGCACAACCGTATGCTATTATCTATGAAAAACGATAGTTGAGCTAATTGAGCAATTTGTCGTGTCTATTGTAAACGATTCAGTAGCATAAATATTTAGCCTAATTATCGTACTGCAACTGCCACACTTCTAGTCATTATTAATGCACCCCATCCGTAACTCGGCTTGTGCTGGAAGGGTACCAAGTACGACGTAAATGCATCAAATGCATTCCTGACTATATGCACTTGTGCGTATGTGAGAGCTAACAAACACGAGAGAGACTTTAGCACATGGCCCATCTAAAACTGCTTAGTGTTTGATACCACTTTGTTTTCTCACAATGCTCATTTGTTGTTTGATTTTCGTTTAGTATCGAACCTTGTTCGAGGATAAGGATAAACATGGTCGAATTCCTACACAAATTTTATTTATTGTTTTATTTACATCCATCCGACCTGGTTTGTAATGATGGACTTTTAAACCGGAACCGGGATGGGATTTTCGTTTAATTTTTTTCGCCATTCACATTCTGCCGTCTAAATTTGCTCGTTTTTTCTCTTTTCTTTTTCTCTTTCTCTCTCTTTCTCTCTCTTTCTCTCTCTTCATATCCTGGCGTCTCTACGGGGGAGACCGCTTCGTCTTATGTTTATCGCTTCATCATCTGCACACATATATATGTGATTCTATGTTCTGCTGTTTATATATATTGTGTGTGTGTATATAAATATATAAATGAATGTATGTGTGTATATTTATGTGTATCGTTTCAATGTTCTTTCCGGATGGTGGCTTGCTTCCGGTCGACGGTGACGGAAATGCGTCTCCGTAGACATTTTTCTTTCATTAACCAGTAAGAAAAGTTCGTCCAAGGGCAAGCACAAGAAGAGCCGGAAGGGCAAGAAACCGTTGGCCGCACAGCCATTGCCGCCACCGTCCATCACTGCAGCCTCGCCCGCATCTTCCGCATCTGTCTCGCCATCATCGCCACCATCAAACGCATCCTCATTTATTGCCGTTGCTTCGACACAGTTGCTTCGCACGCCGGCACCATCATCAGCACCGGCGGGAACGGAAAGCATCACGTCCTTGCAGCAGACGATGAGCACTGTTGCCGTTGCTGCGCAGCAGCATTCTACCGATAGCCGCACGCACAGCCTCAATCACGCAGAGCAGCAACCCGCTGGCAGCACGGGTGCATTAACGGTAGAGAACGGACATTCTTCCGGGATGCCATGTGCGCCCTGCCCGAGCAACGGTTCAACCTTACCGGGCATTTCGCCGGGATCGGCGGCTACAACAGTTCCTGGCTGTGGTGGTGGAGGTGCTGGCTGTAGTAGCCTCAGTAGTAGTGGTAATAGTAGCAGTGGAAACGCCATGGCAGACAGCCAAACAGACACAAGTGCTCCATCTGTTGGAGGTGATGGACAGCAACAACAGATGCAGCAGCACCAGCAGCTTGTCGACTCCCCTCAACAGCAGCAAGATCATCCTGCTGCTCCGGGCAGTCGTCCGACATCCGGTGGCCGACAGCAAAGGGTATGTTTTATAGCACAAAAAAAGGATTATGCTTACATTCATCTTTTTTGTTTTCGTTGTTGCTTTCCGCTTTTGTGTAGAATGGGTTTTTTTTGTGCTTCCATTCACATAAACATTTAGCAAAAAACAAACACTTAAAAACTCCCGACAGAGACTGGCGAAGCTAATTCTACCGAAAATGTTCATCGAATGCTGCAAGCAAACTCGAACAAACGCTTCACTGTTGAAAAGGGTTAATGATAGGACCATCTGGTCGATTATGGGTTTGAGCTAGCGAGGGCGGGACTCATTTTCAATGGCGCAGTGGCCAGCGTTCCTCACCGTGGATAAGGATATTTTTCATTTTACACTGTGTTTGTTTAGTCCTTTTTTAATTATACCGTTGCGTACTGTATTCCAAACGCGTTCTCGTAGTTGGCACGAGCAGGTGGACCGGATGGCTCATTTCGGGTTTGTTAATAATTGAAAACAATATTACCACAGCATTTGTACACATCGACTTTCGCTGTGAAGAGACTGGTCGGCTTGAAAATCTGCATAAACATGTCTGCACTTTGTATTACACTTTATTTGTCCGTGAGTTTTATCATCGGTGCACGTTACTTTGGCTGCAGTACTGCTGCATGTACGAATCTCTTTAGTTGCTATAAATAGTATTGGCTGTTCTAAAAAGTAGAATTTGCTTAATGGAGTAAACGCTACGTAATAAAGCACGTGTAATCAATGTTTCTGTAGCAAGCAAAACGTTGTTTTTTGATTAGCAATTTTTATTTATTTGTAACAAATTTAATTAGAAATTAAAGCAAAAAGCAAAGGATTCTGTAATTTGGTGAGATTATATGTTAAATTATCAATTTAACAGGGGAACTAGCTAAAATTTTGTATAATAATTAGGTTAGCCGGTTTCTGCTAGTAATTGTATATAAATATTTAAGATAATTGTTGAATTAAAAGATTAAATAATACTTTAGTATGATGCTGACATTACATTCAACTTAATGCATTTGTTTATAGTTTTTTTTATAGATTTTGGTTTTAAACAGCCATGTATATTAAACTAACCCACTGTAAAAATGTGCGTGTTGAAAAGGAATCACAAAATAGTCTCTTCAAACAGGTTGTTTCAGTTTTAAATTTGCTTGATAAAGAAGTTCTTGAATTCCTCCTTCGAATTGCTAAAGAGTTCCTGATAATACTGATAACAGATTTTAGTTTAAACAACACAAAACCGTTCGGGACGTTAATCGCATTCGATGAAGGTAAAATACATATTTCCCGCTATCTAAATGCTACGTTGGTGATCTAACTGTACCAGAAAACAGTGTTTTGAGTCGGTGGCTTATTGCTGCATTGATGAGTAATGGAGAATGTTTGTTAAATTCGTGCTTGCATACCAGCTGTTGGCTGGTTGCCAGATATGATATTATAATTTAATTGAAAGTGCGGTTTAAGAGATCGTTTGCATCTGTTGCAAAATGTGTTGCTGTGGATCGATGAGGCGATTTTGTTTAAACTTGTTATACAAAGCAAAATGCATGATTCGGTCTATGGGTTAGTTTTGCGTTACCTATGCTAAAGCTTAGATTTAATAGGTAGAGTGAGAGATAGAGTGACGTGTTTTGACAAATCTGTATTGTTCTTAAACAAAACTGACATGAGAATGTTAAGTGCTTGATCAAAATGCTAAGTATGGCGTTTGGTTTTAATGAAAACTTCAAATATATTTTCAAATATTTTCCAATATATTTGAATTGGATAACTTACAAATTAAAATAGTAAAAGTTACGAAAGATTGATTTTGCACAGCTATTGTCTTGAAGTATACAATACGGCTGTTGAAAGGTAAAATGTTACAAAAATGTGTTCCGATCGAAAATACAATTAAAAGTGAAAATGTCCATCAGTCAGTTCGAAGAAATTGTAGCATAAACTTCTGGCTCGTAATACAACATGTCTGCCGTTGAATGGTATTCCTTCATTATACAAATCTTATTATCATAATGAAGCGAGACAAGAAGTTATGCCCAAATATAATTGTCTTTACCTTCTCATGCATAAGTCCTTTCTTTATGGTGTGGGACGTCCTTTGAAGCAGCGTAACAAATTAGCTTCTCACCAATTTCGCCATCACCAGTAAGCTCATTAACTTTATAGGCCACAGAACACCTTTTAAAAATATTGTACCGTTTTTTTCAGTCTTCTATCGTAACGACGCTGTTGTAGAAAGTCGATTTTACTTTCTTCAAGCGAGAAAGGATCTGCTCGGGAGTTGTGGTAATATTGTTTTGATTGGACAAACACCTACCGAACAGTTCCTTCCGAACAGGCTTGTGTTTGGGTTGAGCCGGTAAAATAACGATCAGCTTCCCATTACCGTCCCGCTATGAAGAGAAAGAACGTAAGTGAGAAGGTCAGGAAGATACTCAGAATGTGCGCTGAAGGTGAAACATTTTAACTAGATATTGAACCGTTAAAATTGAATTACACGATTTAAAACTTCAACACAAGACTTTCGCATCGTTTGCGGCATTCGTGTCCGTAAACGGTTTCACACCCTCTTCGGTGTTTGTGTATCGCTTTCAATCCGTTCAATCAAAGTTGAAATTATTTCACCCGTAAAATTTGATTCTCGCTGACCGAATTCGGTCGGTGCTCTGTTTGTGGTTTTACGGTCATCATTGGTAGACCTCTCGCTTTTGGTCAATTTGGTAGGGTAAATTGGTGTGTACTTAGAACCTTTGGTGACTCGCCAGGATGTAGTGAATTAAGCAAGGATTAAAAGCTTTGTAATTTATGCTCTTTAGCCGCTTTTAGATTGTTTGGTTCTTTCGATTTGGAAAGGTATTGAATATTGGAGGGTGGATATTGAATATTGTTCGATATCGCTATTTTCTCGTTGAACGATAGCAGTAACCACGTCGACAGTTCAGTTGAAACTCGTTTATTCCCATCTCTTGTACAGCTCATTTGTAGTTGATGACTAATAATTCCCATTATCCGGTTCGTCTATACTTCTTACTTTATTTTCTATCGATAATTCTAATAGTTCAAACAAATATGTTCTATTTATTAAATCTACTTTATTTTTATGCATAAACATATGGCCTGTTCTAATCATTGTGCAGAGTTTAGGCAGTGTTTTTAAGGATGTTCCGTAAACATTTGTGTACTGAAATAACACCAGCTCTTGAAGAATACTGTGATATAGTAGTTCGAAAGCTCTAACGTCTTTATATGTTGTTTTGCATATTCCCAACAATTAGATGTGACTTAACTCTTAGTTTAATGCAACAACAGTGATGTAATATTAGCTTTTTACTTTCATATTCTTAAGCTCTGTTCAAACATTCAGTAGGAGGGCTCTGTTTAAATACTCTGCAGTATCTGCTCTTTCCAATTCTTAATCCACTTCAAATAAGTTTTTAATATTCAGAAGGTAAAGTCTCTATTTATCTTAACTTCTGGTCGACTGATTGTATGTTGTTGAAATCTTCCATTACATGATGTCATTGGAGTTCTGTTTAAATTGTGAGCTCTGAGCTTACTTTTAAGACATTCGAAGTTTCGAAGTTAACGTATCAAATAACTTAACTATAATTGATATTTAGTATTTCAAAAATATATTTTTTCATTTATCGTACGCTGTTTGTTATGATGTTCTGAATTGCCGTTGGTGATAAACGTTATTCTCCGAATAACCATACTTTATTAAAGCACTTGGGAAATTTTTCATTTCCACGAACGGGCAAAAACAAAAGTCATTTCCATAACGTTACTGCGGAAAGGACAAATGAGCTATCAAGGCAGTGAAAGAAAACCATATTTTCGAGCAGAATTTGCTGCCAACACTTGCGCGGTACGGTAAATGCGGGTGGTGGTAACAGGGTGAAAACGCACATGGTATTCTTTTCCTCCTAGCGGTAAATGTGTTTTGCCAACAAAAGAAAATACGCGTACGGCGGTGCATAATGGAGCATTTATTTATAGGTCGAATGATTCTAAATTTATGATGAATTTACTTTACTGCTGGTCTGAATGGTCCCTCGGGGGTGTTTACAACAGTGCGCGCGCGTTCCCTTTCACCATTTGTTTTTTTTTGCCGCGACCAAAAGTGCCAGAGAAAATGGCGTCGCCTTTTGGCCGGCGGAAGTTGTGAGCTTTCTGTTTGGTTTCACCAATTTGGCTTTGTTTACGTTTCCGTTTAAATTCCGGAGCCTCTGGGGCTTGTGCGGTGGCTCATACACGCATACGCACAGGTAGGGGTACTAAGGTACGAAGCGTCGTTTTCATTGTGGTAAATATAGATCCACCGTGTTAAGTACCGCCGCCGGGAAATGGGAGTAAGTAAGGCATGAACACTTTGGGACTCCGTGCACAGCCACTGATAAACGTTTGATTGTGAAGGATGATCCTTTACATTCGGTAAGGAATGCTATGTATGGCTTTGATTACACAGGTCTATATCTACTGGGAGTTTTCTTTGTTTTATGAAGTAGAACCATACTGCTCACTTGGGCTTTCAAGAATTAGAATGTATGTCTTATGTCTGCCGTGTAATCCTGTTCGTTCAAAACGCAAAATTGTATAATTTTAATTTTATTCCATCTTTACTTTATCTTTATCTTTATTTTATCGAACTTAACTTAATTTTTACAACGTTTAGCCGATTGGAACTTATGGAAACGCTTTTTCATTCGAGCCATTCTTTTGTTTCGTGAGAAAGACGACATGATGATCGTTTTACTCGCCTGATCGCTTACTTTTATCTCGCGTTAACAAATTAAAAAAATCTCGTCAGTATAAACACTAAACAAGAAAAAAAAACAACACTTGTGTAAATTCCGACTAACACATTTTCCCTTTATCATCTTGTGTCTCATGGATGTTGGAGGGTTTTTGAACTGATTTGTTCAGCAGAAGGTTGGAATGGCTTGTTTTCTTATTTTATCATCCTTTCATTTCTCTCTCTCTCTCTTTCTTTCTCGGTCTCTCGCTCTTTGTACATCCATACACAGACACACAAACACAAATCTAATGCCTCGTTTACCTTTCCGTACTGTTTGTACGCTTTGTACGCCATTTAGGCTAAAGATAGATTGCAATTTCGCCGCTGCCAAAAACTTGCCAAACGATCTTGAAACGACGGCATCGGTTTCGTGCTCGGGCGGCGTTAGCATTGGTTCCACGAGCGTCCCGCAGTTTTTCTTAATGTGATTACTCGCCATTTTCACAACGGACAAAGCGTTCGAAGTGCTTGCGCGAAAAGGTAGCAGGGTAGTTGGTGATGGTGATGTACTGCGGGTAGGTGAGATACCGTTCTCGATATGCTCGTAACATGCCGTACCGTCACAGCATCATTCGCTTAGCTAGCGCGCGTCCCGGTAGATAAAGGCCCGGCCAATGAGTAATGAGCAGAAGTATGCACGTGTATATGTGTGTGTGTGCGGGAAAGCGTGGAAAGTGTGTGCAGCGTGCGGTGAGGGTGTGGTATACACATAGGAGGGGGAAAAATGAAAACAAAACAAAGTCGGGTGGAACGGGTTTTTGGCTTCACGTCGCGGTGACAACTGTGTGCAGATGACGTCGTTCTGGTGGTGTGGTTTAGTATGCTGACTTGGTAGTGTTCCCTTTTTATCTTGCATGAACGTCACGTAGTGCTTTTTTATAATAACGTTAGATCAAACGCGTGTTGGATGAAAGAACAACCGAGTGGGGTAGGTTTTTCCGCGATCGAAAGGTATCGCTTTGGTTAAATAATTTATCAAAATATAGTATACCGGAAAGAATCGCGTGTTTCAGTTTGGGGAATGAGATATTCTCAATTTTACAAGGGTTTCGAGTATTCGGGTTGTTGCAAAGTTGGAGTAATTTCCATACTCTTTTCATGTTAAACTGGCATGTGTTTAGGTAAATGTAGAATCCTTCTTACCACAACTTTGCCTGTAAGTCAGTAGAGTATAGTTCGAAAAGAATCGACGTCACCAATACCGTAACAGTTTAATTATTTACGCTTCAACTTGAAGGGAAGTTTGAATTAGTTCCAACTTTGCTACTTGAACTCGAAACCCTTGTGTATGTAGCTATAAAATTTAAACTAGCAGTTCAATCATTTTGTATTTTCCTTTTCCTTAAAATCTAATCACAGTCACATTATTTTCTGTTTTAACAATTCAGGCGTAGTCCAGAATATATGTGAATTTAAATATCTATTCTATAATACAAAGTTCAGAAATTTTTAAATTCCAGCTCTATCAGGCTCAATGAACCTATGAAAAATATGAACCTTTAGAGAGGAAGAGTTTATTTTTTGTAAACAGGGTTTTCGGGATTATGCAAAGTGTGCGACTGTAAAGACTTTACCGTCAACTTCAAAGACAACCCTTTGAACAAGATCCAGAAAGTGCGAAGCATCCCAGATATATATATTAAAATATTACTGTTATGTGAACAAAAACCATAAACGGTTCCAACCTTTCCGAATAAAATCAGAACTCCTGTAGTAGTAGCAGTAGTAGTAATTTATTTCCTTGATATATTACATACAATTATATTCGAGACATTTATTGTTGGGTTCGGGCTATTAGTCCCTTATACACAATATGTTGGGCTTAATAATGTTCTTATTTCATGACGGTTTTTCTTTTTTTGAGTTATGTACGGCAGGGAAAACTTTACTAGAAAAAAACCCTGATCACATTAAAAGGGGAAGGCTGTAAAATTTGCACTAATGCTATTCTATTAAATCTAATGAAAATTGTGGTACATTTTTAAATCTTTTATCTATTTACCAGTCTCCAATGGCTGGCCGCACACTTTACCTTATGTTTTTATAATAGGCGTTCAGCATACGGTATGATTCAGAAATCCTGTAGCTTGTTAGCTTTACATAAAAAAGTAGGTTTTAAAATGGTCATAAGTTTCATAGTTTTGTAACAAAAACTTTAAAATACGTACTATATCATGGTATATGCGCGAAAGATAAATGATAGACCCGTGCTACAAAGGGGTTGGTTTAGGGAAGAATCAACTCCACAATTTAGGATCTGTTTGGACGAATGCTGAATTCAATGTGGCTACTTCAAATAAATAATTTCCACACGAACTTTAACCATTGTGACGCATCGTAATAATGAAGCATTTGCATAAATCTTTGTAATTACGATATTAAATGAAAAATTAAATGTAAAAACGACTTAATACATCTGACTGGCTCCTTAATAAACTATTCGGGTACTCGTGTACGGTTTGAAATGAAAATCCGATCAATATTAGCTGACCACGTTTTTTGCTTGCGAGAAATCATAGAGCAACCTGACTGAATTTGGAACAAGCAGGTCATTTTCGCATGTACAAAAATTAAATAAAAACAAATACAAATTGCCTTTCTGCTTGATCACGCGTTACGAATTGGCGCAGGATTTGCCTCCGGGCCTTATGTTACTTTCGTTGCCCATTTTGTGGTGTGTAATGCTCGCTGGGTGTTTCAATACCACCGCTCAACATTAAACGGACCGTTATTGATGAATGTTCCTGATGAGTAACTAATTAAAATTTAAATTGCATCCCCATTGCACAGTGCCGCAGGACAGTTCCATTATCGATCACGGGCAGCAACGCCTGGTTTTATGCATTTCAGTGTTATACTACCGAACGATACGCACGTATTGATGTTGCTGTTTCCCAACGATGTTTCATCGTTTATGTTTTATCGACTAAGACTCGTTGGACTTCCGGGTTACGTAAAAAAAAACATCATCGTTTGTTGCCTTTTTTCTCTACTATCCCTCAGAAAGTAAGCGGAATTTTTAACCCATGCCTACAACCCGAACCAGAACGGCAAACAAAACCTCCTACACCGCCATCCGGTGATAGCACTCACAATGGAGAACTCATCATTACCAACACTTACTTTTTCATGTCCTTTCGTGTCCTCGCTGTTGTGTGGCGGCAAATTCCGCACGAACCGGGATACGTCTTTTGTTTCGAAACGTCTGCAAAAGCGTTACCCTTTATTGGCGGGTAATTGCATTCTCGTCGGCCCGGCTAGTGGGACAACGTTTCAACGTGTTTAGGGGGGGAGGCCGTGAGGGGGTTGCGGTGGATGATGATGAATGAGTGCATGGAAAATGTGTTGTTCTTTTTTTATAGGCTTTCAGCATGTTATGCACTAGCCAATGAATGGGCGACGAGAAAACAAAGTCTATCGCTACGTGAATGCGGAATTGGTTTTTTTTTGCATTTTTGCCGAGTATCCGTGCTGATAAGGAGGAATGAAAAATGTGTTGTAACTCTTTAAAATATTGCTCACTGATTTCGCATGGATGATTCAGCATAGTATGATATGTTAAAGGCGATGGATAAGTAGAATTATGAGTCAGTTTTTAGTGTTCTTGAGACACAAAATGATTCAAATAGCGAAGTCTGTTTTATTGATGAGTAGTTTATTGAAAATAATGTCAATTTTGTGAACAAACTATTCTCTTGTTGTTCGGTCGATTTTTTTCAAACTGCCCTAAATTGTTTACGGTTGCAAACATTAAATAGCTACGCTATGGTCTGACAGACTGTGACCTGGTAATTGAATACCGATTTTGCCGATGGGCAGAGAGAAAAATAAAACAGCAATACTTCCGGTCTTCTGATATACTCGTTCATGTAGACTTTTCCATCCGGTGGGACGTGTACGCGTTTTGAAAGATGTCAAACTTTCTCCCTCCCCCACCAAAATGTACGCCTGGAACCAGAACAAACAGGAAAAGCAAGCAATCATACGCATACATCGACATTGACATTTCTTAAAGTTCACGGCCTCCGTCTTAGCTTTCATGCGGTGTGATTTATTTCACCTCCACGATTGGATTGGACCTGGCAAGAACGGCTGTTCTGTGAACAGTTGGGCGAGGTGAAAGTTGACATTAGGGTAAAATAATAATAAAACAAAGCAGAAACCGATACGTACACAAGGGCTGCGAATTTTCCTTGGCCAAAGAAAGACTTTCGTGCCATCGACCCAATCATCGTTCACTTCAAACTGGGTTCGAACGGCAGCAATATTAACATGTACTCTGTGGGAAGTTTTCCTGCACGGCGGTGTATTTTTTTTTTTGGGAGGGGAAAACGGTTTGAGCACGAGCGCGAGCGTTGCCGGTACCTGTATGCGGTCTTGTGTGAAGGACCTTCCCGGTACGTTTGCCGGAATCGAGGTTGGAATTTATTGATTTAGTGGCGTGATTTACATCGGCCCTCAGAGCCCACCTGAACCTCAAGTTTTTTCTACGTGTCGCTTTTTGACCTTTTTTAGACCTTTTTAATAACCTTTTAGTTTCGTCCGGCTAGCGATCTTGACTTTCACGAAAGCTTCGCGAATTATTCACCCTTTTCCGCGTCGTCTTGAGGTACTTGGGACCTGTAAAAGGTGGGTGTTAATAATCGCCCAGCGGACGCAAAAAGTTGCGTACCTTTGTTTTGTGACAAAGTGTTGCTGTCTTAATTCTCATTTGAATATGACTCCATATCCATGTTCCAGGTGTCATTTAGTTGAAGGTCAGAGCCCTGACTTTCGTTGAGTTATGATTAATAATTATGGCTGCTAGCAAAGACGAGCATACCATAGAAACCGGTTCAGGGCGGAAAAACTTTCCTCCAAAAAGTTGAAAAGTTGTCTTTGAAGAAGGTTTCGAATCATTGCCCTTTGCTTAGTAGCTGGGGGAACATGGTCAAAAAAGACAACATCGAGCGAGTGTTCATTAGCATTAGTAATGGGTATCGTGGGGCGAGTTTGAATCATATTTTCACGCTATCGACCTTTCGGGAACCTATCCTTTACGCGTTAATCTATCGTGAAAGTAGAGCCGGAAGCCTTCTGTCACCGGCAACCGGAACCGCTTTCCGCTCGGCTGATAGAACCGTGCTTCCTTTTCTGGGCTAGGTCGCGTTGCCAATCGTTAATCGGATAAGCTTTGCACCTTCGCACACCAATCGCTATGAATCAAGGAGTCACTCCCTGCTTTCGGTGGCAGGAGACAAAATGAAGGTAAAATATGTTCTGCCTAATCTGTCTTTCACGCATCGTGTGCTATAATTTTCGACACACTGTTTCTCGGTGCCGACGGGAAGCTTACCACTAATCAATGTAAATGCTTTCATCGGACGGAAAGTGATTTGGAAACTAATCCGATAGTAACGTTACTTCCGCTATCGTCAAACTGGCATGGACATAGCGCAAGAGTGGACACAGATCCGTTGGTTAATATTGTCAAAATTAACCTTCACCTGTTCTTTGGCATATTCTATCCATTAAGCTCATGAACTTGACTAAGACAAAATAGATAGAATATGTTTTTTAAATGGATGAATGAATATCTTTGTCTTATCAAAATGTCTTATAATTCTTTTTATTCATTTGTCGAGTTTCGGTAATTGAAAGATTTATTTCTTTTCCAAAAATGTTACGTTTTATTTCCTTTTGGTTATGTTAAATCCACGATCAAGGTTCATCACTCACAGGTATCGCTCAAACCTGTGTAACGCCCACTGCATTATCATATTTCCCAGCGCAATCGGGACTAACCGTAGGATAATAGTGACAATTAAGCACCGACCAACGGGAACATCCCAACTCGGGTGTTGCCAGGGATTAGTGTTCTCTTTTATCGCGTACCAAAACACCGTGCAGATTGCCCCCGGACACGGTACGGTAGAAGGACCGGTTTGCCCTGACCCAACCGGTGGTAAAACCACACCGGCCCCGGAGGAAGACACACAACAGTGGGAGTGGGAGTAAGCGTAGCAATTAAGCGTCAGTTCGCCGGGTGGTCTAGGTTGAGGACTTTCTAATTAACCTTCAATTTCGCTTTTAGGATGTCGCACTAAGTAGGTGAGAAGGTGGTGAAGTTTTGAAATTGGAAAAGCGGAAGGTGTGTCGCCGGTGTTCCTTTTTTTTTAAAGAAAGGTGTGATGACAGTTGCAACTAAACGGTTTCATGTTCAGAAAGGGTGATAAATCTTACTCATGTTCATGGGGATTTGATTTATGAGAAATGGTCCGTATTAGATGGTATATCTAATTATTGGTGAAGCGATATATCTCAAACCACCGAGTAGTAATCATCTTGCGATGCTTTCGGTTGATGTTTCCAACAATTTGCTGAATTTAGCAATGTTTGAGAATTGTAATGAATTATAGATTTTTCTTTAAATTAAAATATATCCCTGTTTTTGTACTTTTAGATTGCTGGTGGAAAAGGCAAGCATTTAACCCGCAGTCACGCGATGCGTGAGTCAACTTCCCCGCCCCGAACACCAACGCCACGATCTCCATCCGATAGTCACAGCAGCAATCCAATCAGTAGCACCGGCAGCGGTAGTACGGGTGGAATAACCAACACGACCACTGCCAGCACTACGATTGCCAGCAGCAGCACCAGTACCAGTAGTGGTAACGCACTCAGCAATGGTCTCCAATGTCCCCAAGAACGATCATCAGGAGCAGCATCCACCATGAACGACGTAGAATCGCTGGCCAAACATAACAGCTCTGGCCCCGGTGGTGGGACTAGCGGAGGTAACAGTGGCAACAGTTCTCCTAACATCGTCCTCTTTGCCGGTGCTGAGGATCAGCAGCGTAATGGTAAATCTCAGCTGGATTTAGACTTCCCGAAGCTGACACCTCCGAAGACGTCCTTTAATCCGAACGCTGGTACTAACGGCGCG
Organism: Anopheles marshallii; assembly: GCF_943734725.1. Lineage (NCBI taxonomy): Eukaryota > Metazoa > Arthropoda > Insecta > Diptera > Culicidae > Anopheles > Anopheles marshallii. Next base: position 55,314,839 of record NC_071327.1, read on the forward strand.
CATCATCCGCACTCACAAAAGGGCAACAGTGTGAAGAGCAGTGTTACGGCAACACATCACGCGAGAGCGAATGGTGGTATCGTTTGCGAGACAGACAAATCGGCACCGTTGACAACCACCGCCGCTTCAACACTCTCAGTAGCGACCGGAGGCAGCAATAACGCGAAACAGACAACACCGTCACAACAAAGCGTGACGAGCACGGTTTCACCTAACGCTACCGGCACCGACACACCGGACGGTGGTGGAACGACTCGCGGTGGAGGTTTACCAGCCGGGCAAAGTCCGTCCAATCATAATCTCGTGCCGGTGTCCGGATCTGGCAATGTATCCGCGGTGACATGTGATACTACGATCGGTGGCGATCCGTCGATTCCGGGGGCTGTAGGCAAAGCGTTGTCTACGCACACCTCTCCGGTACAGTCAGCTGCAAATAGCAACTTTTGTGATAACGATGGTCGTCATGGTCCGTATCAGCATCAACACCAGCGGGATGTGAGTTTTAGCAGCAATGAAGGTTCTGGAGGCCAATCGACGAACGTTGACGGTCAGATCAATATACAGTTTTCGCACGAAACGGAAACACGTTACATCCAGTGCGACAGTCCTACGGATAGCCTTATGAGGAGTGGCGGTAATGCGGGGCCAACCACCACACCCCCTAGCGGTGGCGGTGGAGGGAGTGGTGGTAAAAAACGAAGTGGTGCTTCCGGAAAGGGTGGAAATAAGGCGACCCGGTTGAAAAATCTGAGCGGCGGTTCCTCCTCCAGCGTCGACGGTGGTGGAGGAGCCGGTGGTAGTGGTGGTGGTGGAGGAAATGGCAGCTGTGGTGGCGGGATGGCTTCGTTTATGTCGCGGGACAGCCTATGCGATCCGTTCACCGACCAGAGCGGTGTAAATTTGCTTCAGTTTTTCAAGGAAACTCTAAACAAAAACTTCAAAGATCGTAACATGCTGATGAAGATCGAGAAGGAGCTACTATCGCTGGCGATGGATCGTAGCCGGAGTCAGATGAAATTTCCGCCCATGTCTTCCTATAACCGAATGTTGATTCACCGGGTGGCGGCATACTTCGGCATGGAGCACAACGTGGACGCAACGCAGCAGTGTGTGATTGCGGAGGTGACACCGGCCACCCGCATTCCGGATATTCGGTTCAAGAATCTCATTTCGGACAGCTTCTTGGAGGAGCCACGCAAGTCCATCCTGAAGCGGGACACGCACAGCTTCGACGAGTACCATCGGTTCGGTAGCGGTACTGGCGGCGGTGGTGGTGGAGGAGGTGGTGGAAGTGGTCTACTGCACTGTCCCGACCGGGGCATGCTGGATCGGAAAGCAAAAAGCTTCGAAGAGCGTGAGGAAGAGTATGAGAAATCCAAGCGGAGGTTATTCAAAAATCGTGAGGTAAGATCGTTAGAAAAGACCGTTGAGAGTTACCTTGTATTACAGGGTTTTAAATATGTAGTATACCACGTAATGTGTACATGTGTGTTGTGTATCTGTGTATATATTTGATACAACGATGTAATCAATGTACGTGTATTGTATTTCGTTTCCTTTCTCAATTCTCTGTTTCTTTTTCTATGATTCCTATTTCCATCGATTCATCCGTCCTGTCTTCCCGTACGTCCGTCGTTACGAAACATCCTCTCCATTCCTGTTCTTTACCGGTCCGTCTAACCCATACCCATCGTGCTCGGTGAACGCCACCTGGCGGGGAATTTTCAGCATGATTCCGAGTCCGATCAGTGGCAGTGGATATCGACCGATGGTGCTGGTGTTGCTGGTGGCGGCGTCGGTGTTGGTACGACGCTGGTTGACCTGAATGCCGCCCGGCACCAGCAGAAACTGCAGAACAATCGCTTGCTGAAAGTACAATCAGTGGTACGCCGTGTGTCTTTGTGTGTGTGTGTGTGTGGTGGAGCTTAATGTCGCCAAACCACAACCCTGCCCATCTCCACCTAACTGAATGTGGTTTGTTATGCTGCTGCAATGAATTTTGGTTTTTGTTTGCAATCGTTTCGTTTTAGTCAATTGAGGGACGATCGGACGAACGGCCTTGCGTTTCAAAATCTCACAGCTTCGGAGGTTATGGAGGATCGTCACAGAATGCATCGTTGCTGCGAGGCGATTCGATAACGTCAACCAAAAGTGCCGGTGCGCGGCTGTTTACGAAGCAGGACTCGAACGCCAGCACCAACACGCCCTGGAGGCTGTCCCCGTCTAGCAGTGGGTGAGTGTTTTGCTCAGTGCAGTGCCAACTGCCCAAGATACTATTCTTCGGAAGGTCCTAAGCGAATGAGAGCTAATGGATGGAATCAGATTACTATCATTAATTCATAGATAGGTTATTTGACTATGTTCTACGATATATGTATTATAGATTAATAACTTAATTGATCTTAGCTGCAATGTTGTTTTTTAGAAGAAAATTTCTCAATGTCCAACGCTAAATTAGCGTATTTTCGATCATTTGCTGATCTAGAGGGTTAATCATTCATTAGTTGAACAGTAAATCGAGAATTCACACTTGATCCATCTGAAACGCCTCCGGTAGTCTTCCGGATCGACCGATGAGTAACGATTGCCTTCAAACGCAGGTCGTACCTTACTTCCAGTTACAAAACCCAATCCATCCGCTCGGATTCGGTAACACCTTCTCCAACTGGCTACGGCAGCGGCGATCACACACCGGAGCCGTGCGTCCCATCACCGTCGGCAACGTGCGGCATTATGTGGGCCGTAACCGATATGGCCAGTGTACCGAAGGGAAGTGTGCTGATAGATCCCCAGACGTTTCAACCGATTGTTAACCAGGACGGGTAAGTTTTACTGAGCGATGCATCGTTGATTTACTGTTAATGGTTGATATTTTCTACTTTTCAAGCACGCTGTATCACTTCGATCCATCCAACCTACCACCTGCGGCAGGCGGTCCCTGGCCAGCAAGTGGAAAAATGTCGAAGCGAAGGTTCGAAAAGCAGAAGTCATTCAATAGTAAGAACAATCTCAACAGTAGCAGTTCGCTTGAAAGCGCTACAGATGGTCCGTCACTAGGAAAGACAGTTGAATGCGGACAACAGACGGTGATTCCTACTGCTGTAGAGAGCGGCTCTGGTGCCATTACGACCATCATGACGGTGGTATCAACGACAGCTACAACGACACCGACCACCATTGCGGAGGAAGTGGTCAATGAGCTCGGGTGTTACGATGTGGGTGTCAACTCCGGCGGCCTAAAATTACTAAGCGTTAAAGATAATACAGATATGGATGGTAAGCATGTTCTGCTTGGGTATGAAACGGGTTGTTTATTAGGATAGCTGCAATATATGTATTTATTTGTTTTGTAGAAAACTCAAGCCTCTGCGAGGAAATCTCACAAACGACAAACGAGCTTGGCGGATTGAAGTTGCAGAAACATCAAGCCACTAGTCCTATGCTGCAGGCCAGCGAATTGCAGCCAATCGATATGAATGAAGTATGTGTAATTTATTCTAACCATGTACTACGACTGTGCGATAATATATGTCCTCCTTTCTCAGATACAATACAGTACCAATCAGCACGAAAGTGGAACTCTCATGCATACTGCCAACTCTGGACTGCTGGATAACGATCGGACCTTAATCGACGAGGTAGTGGAAACGACGGGAGAAGAGCAAGACGATCTCGGCGACACGCTTGACACTTTGGACAAACCCGAACATAACAATCCGGCTCTGGGTGCTGCTGTACAATTGTTGCACGTACACGATCCTGTCAGTAGTAGCAGCACGCTGGACGCTGGCGAGGATGACGAGGATCGGAGTGAAACCCCAACCGACGGTGGACAGGAGGAGGTTGACAAGAAAAACGACATGGTAAAGGTAGCCAACGTGGTACAGACGGTAGTACCGTTGACTAGTTACGCAAGCACCACAACGACCCCTAATGGTGGTAGTGGTGGCGGAGTTAGCGCGTACACAGTCACGTACGATGGTGGAGGTAGTGGTCATCCGGGTGCTACCGTATACGCTACTGGTACACCAGGCCTGTCAACGACGACATATCAGACAGCGGTGAGCTTCAGAGAAAGATTCTTACTTTTTGTGTAGATTGTTTCATTTAACGCTGTTTCCTTGGTTTCAGCCGGACGGTGCAATTTATGCCGTACCATCTTCGCTCGTCTACACATATCCCACGGCAATGGATCCAACCGAGATGTCCGGTGGGTACTTTGTGCCAGTGTACGATCCACAGCAGCAGCGAGAAGCAAGCCTCTGTTCAACACCGGGCGCTTCAATCTACTCGGCTCCGGCCGGTGCCACATCGACAGTATTGCATCCGATAGCGTACACACAGAGTGCGGCAGCTGCTGCGGCTGCGGCTGCAGCCGCCTATACTGGCGCACCACTGTACCAAAATCCGGTCATGTATTCGTCCGACCAATTCCCAGCGGCACAAGCGGCCGCCGCTGCAGCAGCAGGACAGCTTTCACAGTATCCCATTAGCTACCCGATCGGAATAGGATACCCGTTCAATGGTAAGAAGGATAACATTATGATGCTTTCAATAGTTTAAAGTTTGAAAATAATCATTATAAGTTTGATTGACTGAAATGTTATTTTTGCAGGTGCTGCGTACCAAAACTACTGGAATCAACCAATCACTTATTACGTTCCTCAGACGCCCGTCCCGTCAACGGTGGCCGGTGCTTCTATTCTAATGCAGCCTCCGATACCGCAAACTCCCACCAATGGTGGAATTATCACGACAACGGCCACCGTGTCGGCATCAACCTCGGGCACCGGTAACAGTTCGTCTGGTGCGCCAATTTCCGGCAAGCGTAACACGACTCCCCCTAACAGTGGGCATGGTCAATCGCAAAGCGGCGCCACGCACAGTGCCTCGGTAACCCCGGTTCCGATATCACCGTTCACCACCAATATTTCCGTACCACTGCCCGATTCGTCGTCGGCCGCGGCGGCTGCTGCTGCTGCCGCTGGTGCCCCGATGTACGCCGCCTTCCCGCAGCCACTGTACCCCAACATGCTTCCATTTGCTAGCCCGATGGCGACACATCCACATCCGGTGGCGGCCACTCCAGGGACGCTGGTACCCACTGCCGCATCATTCCATCCGCATCCGCCATCCGGTGGATCGCAACACCATGCCTCCAGTCACCATCCCGCAGCTTCTACCGGTGGTGCGCACGGTGGTGAATCGACGTCACTATCCGGTGGCAATGGTCACCATCAGCATCATTCACAGTACCAAAATCATCAGCACCAGCACCACCAGCAAGCAAGCGGTGGTCACTATTCCACTGTGAATGGACCGTCGAATGGTGGCGGTAATAGCAGCAGCAGTAGTAGCAGCAGCAACAGCAGCCACAGTGGCAACCACAGTAATAACTGTGCGACGAACGCACCGACACCACAGTCGACGCCCAGTACACCGCTCTCCCTGCCAATGTCTATGACGTCGCATCACGCCGGTGTTCCCGGTGCAACACATAAAGGCATGCCGCTCTTTCCAACACCTCCAATCATGCCGAATGTGGCTGCAGGCGGAGGTTATGGTGGCCATCATCATTATGGGGCGGCGGATGAACGCAAACCGGGAAATGGAGGCTACCAAGGGAGCAAACCGCGACAAACGAATGCGAACTCCGGTACAAACGGTGGTTCGACCGGTGGTAGCTACTTTAATTATAATGCATCTGCGAATGGAGCCCGACAGATGACGCCGAACAGCAACGCCGGTAGTGGCAGCTATCAGCCTCAAGGAAGCGGTGGCATGAAGGGAAGCTACGCACAGAATAATACAGGGAACAATAACCAAAACCAGAACGGCCCACTAATCTTGGGTCCGCCTCCATCGGGCAAGGGTAATCGACATGACAGTAACGCGCCTCAAAACGTAACCAACGCGAACGGCAACTCCTCCAGCAAGCCACCACTGATCCCGACGCTGCCCAGCATGGTTGTACCGGGTGCGGTAGCACCAAACACGGGAATGGCGGGCGATAAATCGCGACTGAATCGCTCCTCGAAACCGCCCAACCTCGATCTGAAGCGCAGCTACAACAGCAACAGCTACAGTGGGGTGAACAACCGCAACACTCCCAGCACAAATTCGAACGAAAGCAATGGCTCACCGAACAGTATTACGTCGTCGTCTGTGCACGAACACGGTGCGTCTCAATCTCATCATCCCATGGCACCGGCGCATCACGCCGCTTCACATCATCACGGTGGCCACGGCGGAAACAATCATCCATCGACACCGACATCGCACCATCACGGAAGCAACCACCCGGTCGTGTCGGCTGGTGGCCAACCGTCCCAACACGGCTCACTGCACCATCATCATCATCCGGCGCATCCACACGCGCAACACCATCCCCATCATGGTGGAAATCAACCGATGCCTCCCGGTGTTCAGCAGCAGACGCACGGTGGTGGTCCCGGCGGAGGCGGAGGAGGAGGTGGTGGTACGACGCACTACTACCATTCGGGTGGAGGACAATCCATGGCAACAGCTGGAGGGGGACAGCCCCATTCCGGACAGTCGTCGTACTATTCTGGTGGGGCAGGAAATGGTCCGTCGCAGCGCGGTGGCAGTGTAGGAAGCAATGGTGGTGGTAATGGTTCGGGATCCGGCGTGGGCTCTGGTGCGCACACCACGGCCCATCCACACGCGATGCCTGCAGCTGTAATGCATAATTCGGCTGTTGCTGCAGCGGCCGCTGCTGCTGCCGTCGAACCGTACCATCAACAGTTGATCCCGATCAATGCCGCCACCGGGATGTCTTACGTGAAAATTGGCCAGGCGTATTACGTAAGTAGATGATTGTATGGATGATAACGTTGTGTGTCTCGTACTTATGCAGCGTTTCGTTTGTGTTACATGTTTAGCCTTCGTTAACATTGCCGCAAAGCCGCCGATCGCCTCCTAACGAAATTCGTCCAATTGCGGGTGTCTATCCGACGATGAATATGGTGATGCCGGGTATGAGGCACTGTGTTGCAGAACGTTTTGGGTTGCGCCAGAGAGTATTCTAACCGATTTGCTTTCCTTCTACCTTTCAGCATCTCGACAGTTCACACCACGACCACAGCACAGCAGCGGGTACAGCAGTGCCAAGGCGGCTAAATCGCTTCGATAAAGAAGCATAAAAATAGCAACGCGTTGCAGCATAAAATGATAGCACGCTGCTTCAACGGTGGTAAATCATAAACAAATCGTGCGTATACATACGATAAATATAAAAACCGACAGCCGTAGTAGAACCAACAACAACTGAATGTAGTGCAGTAACGCAACAAGCAAACATAGAAAACCAACCTTTACCATATAAAAACGTACTATTAGGGGGTATAATGTGATCTGTGCTGATGTGGGTTCAGCATCCAAAATGCTACGTGAGTAACGAATGGTTGCTCACATCTAACATAATAATCGCAACCAGATGAATTATCTTCATTCGCGACAGTAGAAGTACAGGGCGCGCGTTTTCAAGCATGAAAAGAAATAACTGCAAGCGACAAACGACTAACAGAGACTCTAGAAAGACAAGCCAATAATCATTAAGAGCGGCAGCGTGACAATGGGAAAAGGCATGAGACATTTATTTAGAACGAAACATATTACGGAATACGTACCACTACTTCACCCTATGCAAGGCATATTACTTTACAGAGGTAAGTAAATCGTCCTGATGCAATTGTTATAGTGAGAGGGTGTGTAGGTTGAAAAAAACAGTAAAAGTTGTATGCAAGTGTTAATGAGCAGTTAGTGATGTACGTTTTAAAACGCAACATGTACCGTTTAGTTACTGTTTGGCAACAGTGCAAATATCTTAGTTGCTGATCGTGACACAATCAGTGGTATGGACAGGCTCGTTATCTATCAGTCACCCACAATTTAGGCAGGACCAACAAGCAACTGTTCGAAATGTGAAACTAATGAAATCTTACAAAATAGAGATGAATTTGAAACGCGTATCACAACATCTTGTGATACAAAACGGATGGCAGAAAGTCGTCAACCGGTAGGGAGCGTCCGTTGCAAAAGTAATAAAATGACGACCAGGAAAACACATAAATTTTATTACAATGGAATGTATCGATATGTTAAAACTATGAGAGTGTTAAGAGCAGATAAATGAACAGTGATGGGCCATGCATTATGTTTACGTGATGGAACAAATGGGCGATCAAGATCTGAAGCGTTTTAACAATAAAAACAAAGCGTCCAGCAGGAAAATGGAACGAAATGTGGTCAATGAACGGGAAACATATGGATGAATATGGCGATCATGTTGAAATGTTATGCCAGTGGAGGCGCAAACCGTAGGAAGACCAACACAAAAACAAAATTGAACACAACAGCAATACCAGGACCACCCATTTTAACCCAAAATAAAAAAAAACTTCACATTTGATGTGAATAATAAAACAACATTGGGCCGAATAGAAATCTATACCTACTAAACAAACACAGAGTCCTATGCCACACACAAACACACGGTATCTACGATTGCATCATTGCAACATAGAAAAGGAAGGTAATTTGCGCCAAAACTGTTGTTGTGTGATGAAAATCAATTGAGTTACTGCTTCTTAGAAATGTGTGATCGATAACCAAAAATAATAATAATAATAATATTACTAAATACAAGGCATACCGAACTCCAGTGGTGCTGTTTGAAGTGTGTAGGGGAATATTATAATAAAGAAGAAAAAAAAACATACTATGTTGCCGGATTATCAGTTGCCATGTGTAGAACAAACTATATAAGATGAGTAGCAAAAGTGAAAATATGAACCGGAAACGCATTATTTACTTGCCAACGAATCATCAACATCAGCATAATGAGCGGACAGACAACAGCATTCTAATAACAACAATCAGTCAAACGATTAATTATATTGCAGCAAATGGTCAACCACAGAACTCATAATAATCTGAACGCGAAATGGTTAAATAGTATAGCGGGCATTAGAAACAATCCAACCTATATAGAAATATCTTTAAACCAGCATACATTCAAACGACTTGATCAGTCGCCAATAAAAAAGTCTAGAATTGATCTTTCTGTTAACGCCAAACCTACGGAACGACTAAAGCACATAAAGAAGGTATTACAAAACCACGTGTTATCAACTACATCACATAGCCAACTACTCGTGATGTCTCTTTTCCGAGAGGAGTCGTCTTCTTAGGCTGTATAATTAAAAATGATTTCGCTATAAAGTTAATGTTACCAATTTCCATCATTCGAAACGAGCGTTGTTGATCGCTTGTTCTTCCGATCGAAGCTAATAGGAGAATGCTTTTTAAGACTAGCTAAATAACGTTATCAATCGTTGCTAACTTCTGCTATCAGAACAAACCTCTTCATGACGTTATGTGGCATACACATTGGTCCAAATTATTCTCAAAAATGTTGTCATCATAACGTGTTAAGCACAGCGTGGCATGCCAAAACCTTCCCGCTGATTGTAGCAGGGTGTCAAACTTTCTAGTCACAAAAAAAAAACTTATGTTTGGTGCACATCGATATCATTAAAAATGAATGTTTTGTTCGGTGTGCTTCATCTGCTACCATTGATACATGCCTATTTGTTTTGGACGATAGCATTATGCAAATGTTCTTATTAATCACTTCTTACCGTCTGTGGGCATCCAAACGAACGTAATATCGTGAAAACTCTCCAGTAAATAAGTGTGCTTTGATCGAAGATCAAACAGTGTCTAAGTCAAACCGACCGTACGGAAGCCATACCAATAAACTACAGAATCCAAAACAAAACCAAATTTTTTTCTGCAGCTGAAAACAGCTGATGCAAAGCTGCAATAGTTTATTATCGTATCTTTTAAAGTGAACGTGTGTTCTTAAACAAAAAAAAAAACAAAGGTCGATCACGTAGAGAAAAGTAAACGGTAGAAAACTCAAATCCAACAACGCTATAATGATAAGAGTATGAAACTATAGCGAAGGCGAAGAATTATGAACGGATAGGTTCTAAAAGCGAAACGAGAATTGAGTGAACGAGCGTTAAACTAGCAAGCACACAGAAACACACAAATGGAACAGTTGATTAAATGTGTTATTATATATATGAAAGAATGTATTTATTTTAATTTATATACACAGAGACAGAGGCGTAACAGAGAACTGACAGTGTGATGGAAGATAGTGAGCGTTTGCAAAACAGAAAAAAATCGTGGTAGCGTGCAGCCATAAGAAAAACCCAACAGTGGAAAGTGCTGAAAACGGGCGAGAGATAAAAATGAGTGAAAAAGCTACTGATTAAACCCGGCAAACAAACAAACAAACAAAAATCAGACAAACCAAAAAAAAAAAACAACCAAGTACTTATATTAAGAGAAAACAAGTGAAACTGCTACAGTGACAAAGGACGAAACTATTTCCAAGTGAAAAAAAAGGGAAGCAAACCAAAAACAAGTAAAGTAGAAAAATTGAAACGTTGGCGGTGTCGTCTATGCAGCATACAGCAACATCCGAAAGCAACTTGGAATAGACAGCGGAAAGGAATGTCCAGAAGGTACTAGTGAATCTCATTATGTGTCTTATAACCGTTGTGTGATGCATAATAGCTTTCTTATTGACTTGCGTTGTTTTCGTGTTACATGTTCTAGGATGCGTTACATTATTATTGTCATTTCTCTAAATTGTTATTTTTTATTCAACAATGTTTGGAACTTTTTAAGTGTTAGTAGTAACTCGTGTCGTGACGAACGAAGCTGGGACTATATAGAACCAGTACTTACATACGCCTCTGAGACATGCACTTTGTTCAAAACTGACAAAACCCTCTTAGCCGCGTTCGAAATGAAGATTTTGTTTCACCGTATGTGTGCAAGGAGAAATGAGGGAGCCGCTTCAATGACGAGCTCTATGAGCTGTATGGCCGACTCACTGTCGTACAGCGGATTAGACTCGCCAGTCTCTAGTCGTCTGAACACGTCATTAGAATGAAACCGGACGACCTAGCCCGTAAAGTCCTTCTAGATCGTCCTCATGGACAGAGGAGGCGTGGTAGGCACAAATTGATAAGGAGTGATGGCGTTGATGGATTGGCCGACGAAGAACTTCTTAATTGAGAAACTTTTTCTCACATATGACGTTGTCCGTACGAATTGTGGCACATAAAATCCATTCACAAGTAGTTGATTTGCTCAGTGTCTTGAATGAACTTGCTGCTGCACGTTTAACAACTGATGCAAATGATGCAATTAAATGTGTATGGCAAATGGTTACTTTATTTGTGCCTTCACTCCTTGTTCGGAAGTGGTCATTTCGAACGCCCGGTACCTTCCTGTGCGTTGCTCAATTGGAATGGGGAACCGATCAGGAAGAGATTCAGCTTCCACAATGTAGTGAATTATCTTCGCTTCGACGGCTCCATCTACACACCGTTTAACGGTTTCGATGCCACAAAGATACACTTAGAGTGCGTGAATGTGGAAATTTCGTACAGAAAACGTCGTTTGAGTATAGTGTTGTACTGTCCCATCGCTCGTGACGCCCCAGATCAGAGGTATAAGGATGTTTATCCAACTGATCCGGACTTGCTGCAAGTAGTGAACCAGTGGATAGACTGTCGCCGAACTTCCTACAGGGTGAATTACGATGTTATATCCGAAACATTCTATATGAATGCGATTATGTTACAGGATGATGGTAATAGCACCAGTATGTTTCTGGCGGTTAATCAGTGGACCGAAAATGAGATACAGGAGATGGATAAAGAGTTTAATAGTATCTATCTGTTTAAGCCGGGAAACTACTGCAGTTGTACGTATCGCTTGGAGTTGACAGTTATATTTAAACCATTAAAAAACAGCAACGGTTTTTGTGTACCCAACTGGGTAACCATGGGCTGTGCATTTTCTTTAGTAAAGATACTCTTCATCCTGTACAGGGCAACATAAATACTTCACAAAGAACGTATGTTTTTTGTGTGTTCAAATATGAGAATAAAAAAAATAATGTTATACAAACGTTTATACTGGACTATTGCATTGTTTAAAATTGTTACTTTAGAACTAATTGGTGGGCAGCAACAAATCAGTAAGCGAGTCTTTATAAATTTTAAGGCATCTGAAATACGAATTAGTCTATAAATCAAACCAACTGCCAAGTTGCAAAGGATGCAAGCGAAGGTGTAGAAAGAATAGAACATCTCGAGTTAAAGAAGTTCGTCTAACGAGAGTAATTTTGGATGAGCGCAGCTAAAGACAATATATTGTTACGTCATAATGTGTTTGAAATGCAACACTACGCAACAACACTTATTACGTGAACTTTTATTAATCCTTTAACATTAATGCTAATGATCAAAGTCAGATATGCACTCAACAACAGAACTATATGGAAAAGGTGGCCGGAATGTTTGAAAAGTTCGTCAACTATCATAAACAGAAACGCTATATAAAACTGTCTAACAGAGAATTCATCAGCTTAGTGTGTCTTTGACGAATGTCAGAATACGATCGTTGCGGAAATGGCACTGCCTACAACATTTTTCCAGTTGGGTTACATACTACTACTCATCGTTTTGTCCAGCAGCATAACGTACTGTAATCAAATACGATTTGCAGTCGAGTCGTGCCATTTGAGCACCGGAATTAAACCATCCAACATTGGCAATTCGGCGAAATATATCTACCTTGATAGTGCACGGTTTACGTCTTTCTCGGCGATTCAAAGTTCTACTAGAGACTTGGACTTATTACGAGCCCGAGAGGCTACGACCTTTTCTGATCTAAGAGTGTTGTTCTTCTGTTTAAATCTCTTTGTACGAGATGAGCTGGTTAAGGTGGTCGCTACCACTGAACCACTCATATTACATTCGAATGCATTTTTGCAAAATAACTGTAAGGAAAATGTATACAATTCACTGTTATCGATCAAGTATGAGCAACATCCACAAACCCTGTACATTGGGGCTAAGATTCTTCAAGATGGAGATGGAAGTTTTTTGGATACCAAAAGAAGTGATGTTATTCTGGTGCTGGATCATTGGAACCAATGCAATGTGACGCTGGTGCATCACACTCAGGATTGGACTCACGTGAATGTTCCTAACAAGACGGCTGATTGTTCCTTCCGAATTACGTTTTCTATGATTTTCAAGGCACTAGAGTTAGGAGAGTATATAGAAAAAGGTAGTGCAACCTATATGTTGTCCAAACATGTAATATTATTAATGTTTGTGGGTTCACTTATAACAATGCTATAAAGAACATACCGCAGGCAATTTGTTTCTTTCATAATCGATTGTTGTGTTCCGGTGATTGTAGTGATCTTCATGTGTCGTGAGTTATTTGCAAATAAAAAGCTCTCATGGTTCATACAAAAGTCGTCGAAGTAATAAGCACAATACCGAATTATGTTGTGGATGTATCAACATTATTATGTTTTCTTTTTTCGTTTGAACGGCCTGGCCGTATCGCCTTGTAGCCAGATAGTCAGTCCTTGCTACGGAGGATTGGTCCGGATGGGATTTTGGTCTGGTCCGTTCATGTGAGGACCGGCGCCGCTACCATCATGCCACCCTCTTCAACATTATCATTTTATCCCAATCCTGCCTTGCTGTCTCTATTTAAAGGAACAACCTAAAACTAATTTGTGATCCAGGTTGTAGCAGCCCTCCGGGAACTGAGGATTCTATTTCGTGGTTCAATAATGAGTTCATCGCACATGTCAAATAACACGTCACTGTAAAAGAACGTGTATCGGTCATCACATGAGACTCAGTATATGAACATTTTCGTCTAGGACGTGGTTAAGACAATTTCATCAGATATGGACAAAGTCCATGTCTCAGAAATGTCACAAGTACGTCTCTTTAAACCAACCGACAGGATAGCATGGTTTTAATTTCTCATGGAGGCGTGACTTCTGCTTGATCGACAGAATATATTTCATAAATTGGGCATCTCAAGTTACCAGAATAGCTGACGACGAAAGCAGCTGTAATTTTCTGATACAATTTTACTTCGTAATGTCTATGCAACCTCTTTGAAGCAATGCAACGCAATAGTTACTTGAACTTTTGTTAAGCCATTAACATAATTAGGTATACGAATGTTCGGAGTCGGATATGTATTCATCAACAGAACTACGTGGAAAAGTGGGCCAACATGTTTGAGACTTGTTGCATGACTATCATAAGCATATATAAGACCGTCCAACATCCAATCAGTTCAGTGTGTCGTTGACGATTGACCATATTTGGAGATTATCGAAAATGGCACCATCTTTATCGTTTAGGAGCACGGATTGCGTACTGTTGTGCATAATCACCTTCAGTAGCCTAGTGTCCATCTGTTCAGCAGTTGCAATCGAATCCTGCGTTTTGTCCACCGGGATAAAACCAGCCACCATTGGCAATTCGGCGAAATATATCTACCTTGACGGTGGACAGATAAACTCCTTCGCGGGTATCTACAATACTTCCAGAAGCTTGAGTATATTACATGCATTGGATGGAAAAAGTGATCGTGTATATAAAGTTCAATTCTTCTGTTTGAATTTCACCGTTGCGGATGAGTTGGTAAAGACGTTCGCTTCTTTTAATCCACTGTTATTGCAATCGACTGCCTTGTGGCGAAATAGCTGTTTGGGGAAACAAAACAATCCCCTCTTATCGATCAACTACGAACAACATCCACAAACCCTTTACATTTGCGCAACGACTCGTCAAGACGATGGTTCCGTGAAGAGTGATGTTATTCTAGTGTTGGATCATTGGTACGAATTGAACGTGGAAATTGTGCCCATGGGTCAGGATCCGGTTCATTCAAAGTTGCTTAAAAATCCGAACAATTGTACGTTCCACATTTTCTTTTCGATTTTGCTCAAATCATTCAAAAGCGATTGCAACGTTCATTTGGTGTCGCAAAATGTACAACTATTCGTGTTGATTATGTTGCTTAAAGGAGTGATGAATTGAGAGTTCTTGACTGATGTATGTGCAATTTTATGGCTGATGATTTACTCATAAATGGGCAATGAGTTATTAAAACATGAAACCATTCCACATCAAAAGTTATGAAACACGAGAGTGAACAATAAGTTTGAGTTTATTTCATGAAATACATGTCGTTTTACATCCTGTGAAGATTTATTAATTTTTGATTTTGAACGACGTTGAGAAACGTAAGTCTATTTTTAATAGTGATGTTTCATAACTTGGTACTCTTATTAGTTGCGCTTTACCTTTGAAGCCAATAAATAAATTTATGATCTGCTTGTGGTTTTATTCAAACAGGAACTTAACCCACTCCAGCGTGCAGTTTGTTCCAAAACTAAATCGGACTTGCAGGCTCTGGTCAAAGTCTTTTAGAACATATTTTTATCCGTCGATAAAATTTCACAAATTATAGCACTACATAAATTAGTTTGTAGATGTGGTGTTTTATATGTTTTTTGCTATAAGATGAACCATATAAACATGAATTCATTTGTGATTGGTTTTATTAGGATTTCAATATTTCATTCGTTTTAGGTTATATTGTCCTTGGCACATCTGGACTGTTTCTCTATATTCTGTTTTTGTTTTGTTATATTAGGTAGTTGATTAAAGTTGTCTAAATTTCGTGTCCTGTGTTTTACATTACATGCTACCGTCCTAAATTGCATAAGCAACATCTTTTTAAAAGCAACATTCATTTTAAAAAGCTGCATTTATGAAACAAAATTGTAAAGCTTGTTTGAAATGATACTAGCTGATTAATTAAGAGTGCTTTTATTGTCAGCACCACTCCGTTGGATTTTTTTTTTTCGAATGCGTTTTGTTTTATAATGTGTAAAGTTCACTGTCAATGTTAACATTTCTCAACAAATTCCTGACTGTGACGTTGATTTGTGATTTGGGGCATGGCATAAACTATCACGCAGAACAGCACTATCATTTGTTGTATTTATTTATGGCAAAGCGACACAATGTAAATTGGTGAAATTTTAGTAAAGAATTGCTTTCGTTTAGGATGATTACACCAAAAATCGTTATTACCAGTACCGAAACACATAAACACCTTCTCATTCGATTCATTCGCATGGTGCTGGGGTATTTCAACGACCATTGAAAGATGTGTTAATTTATGTGTGTATATCTCCATCTCCATCTCCATCAAGCAGAACACTGCAGTGCGCTGTGCCGTGTACATGGAGCCAAAAATTGGCGATGTTGGTGTGTGTATTGCGAATGCCGGCGCCCGCCTTTGCTGCTCGTGCAACGTTGCGCCTCCGTGTAGAGCATTCGGCGCGTTCTAGTGTGCGGTGATGCACGTTATGCACAATTAATCGTGACTAAATATTTAGCACACATGGGCTATTAGGGTTGCATTTTATTTACGTTTTAAAACATCTCATTTTGACGCGTGTATGTACGTGCGTGGAGTAGTGTGAGCCGACCAAAAACAAATGCAGGAATGGAGGGTTACTCATTAGTTTGTTGATTTACGCTTCCTCGCTTGAGTATGATGGATGTGGTGTTTTCTGCTCAATTCATTATACGGGAAGAGGATGTTTGTTTACTATTTTCATCAAATTGATGAATTTAGTGCGCATTTGGGGTAGAATGAAATTTGTCGTATATTGCAAGATTAACCTTAACTACCTTATCGGTCGTGGTGAATCGAGAAGCTTTCAGTACTTGATAAGCAAAGTGAAATATTGAATAGAATACTGGCACATGTTGCAGTATTTTTTACAATATTCAATTAGAGTCAAGTTATTGAAGTCAATTAGAAACTTGATGACGATTTGTTTTGATTTTAAAAATTCTGTTATTACAAAAAAATTTGCTTGCGCTAGTCTGAATGCAGTTTTTTCTAAGCTCTAATGATCTAATGTCTTTCAATGATGATTACTTACAATTGAATAATCAATCCTAGGTTGAGAAAACTTTTCCATATCCATATTGATTGTGTTTTGTTTTGTATCAAACATCATATTTTGTTGTTGTTGTTGTTTTACTTTAAGTTATGTTGTGCACTTGAAAAAACTCATATTTTCTTGAACTGTTTGCCGAACAGTGACGTAACTATTGCAGCAACTTCCATTTAATTTTAAAATGCACACCGACACGCTCCACCATCATGGAAGTGGTTTGTTTGTTTTGTGTTTGGTGATTGTGTAAATAAAAATCTTCTGACCTCACCTGCTGACGCCCACGCAAGGCGGCATCTAAAAAAGAGCCTGCGAGCTGTTGTTGATAGCAGTCTGGCGGCTAAAAATAATCTAGGTCGTTTGCCGGTTCGACCTACTACCGCTGTCTGCCTGCTGGTTAGTTGGGAGTTCGAGTTTTGCGTACGTGGAACTATGTTCCGGTTGAAATTTATTTCTTTCCCCACAAAGGCCACGTCCAATGTTTCGGCGGGTTTCGTTTGCAAGCTAAACGGTGCGAGTGGTCATCTTCGCGTTAAAATTTCCCGGAACTGTTTATTCTAAAGCCGTCAAGCGAGGAACGCATGCGGTAGGTCATGCTGGGAATAGAGGGAGGAGGAGGGGGAGGTTCTAAAAATAGAGACATTCGACCCCCCCTACGGTACAAGACGGCCCCAACTGACTGCAGTTTTCAAGCCAAACTGCTGCATCGATTGATTTTCGATTCATTCTCACAATAGTAATGGGTCTTGTGTGCGCTTTTCCATTTTCCAGCTAATGACAAGTTGATGTTATGCAGTTGCTTTCAATAAACTCTTCGTTCTGCCACTGGTGCGACCAATCACTTGAGATCGGTTGGATGTCTTCGATGCGACGCGATTGGTTTTTCCGGTTGTTGGTGTCGTAACCGAAGACAAAAGCACTTATTTATCGATAAAACATCAATGTCCACATTGGGACGGATGGATTGCTCAAAACGAATGAGTGGAGCTGGAGCTACGTGTTGGAGTAGTGAGGCTTCGTGGTGGTTTGCGGAACTTTTTGCGCAGTGTTAGCTTCAATGTTACCCTTCAATGCGTTTTATTTGGTTAATGTTATTTTGCAGTTCTTTATGCCTAAACTGGAATGTCGGTTTCGAAGCAAACTCAACCATCTTTTGTGGAAGCACTAATGATACTTTATAAGGGTTTATAAGGGATCAGTTGTTCGTAGCATTATTGTGTTTATATATTGCAGAACAAAAGATAGACTTATTCGTCCTTTTTAATCTACTACTTGTTACAGGAGTGCTTTATAAAGTTCATAATGACATGTTTAAAGATCCTCTACCTTCCTTTCGTCGCCTCCTGTCTTCTTACCTTCACACGGTGCTATTCAACTTACATGTGTAACTAATCTAAGTCCAGTCTTATTTACTTCACATCAAAAATGTCTTGGTCCTATCACACATGAAGGGTTTGTGTGCATCTTTATCCGAATCTCGTCATGTAAACCAGAATTATAATCAAACATTCAAGACTGGATCAGCCTTATGTCAGTATTGGAAATAAAAAAGTTCCCTTCAGTTTCAAGTTTGCCCATTCTGAATGGAATGTAGAAAGAAGAAAAGTATATTAATAGAAAAGTTACTATCCGATCGATAGTTTTGTTAAAAATTGACTGTTTACTTCATGAAAAATTCGAGAGCAGGAACAATAGAGATGAGATGTAAAATATTACGAGTATTCCTGTTTTTTGTGCAACTCAAAATGTAGTTATGTTGGTATAAAAATAGTTAAAAATCCCAATTTATTTACATTCAATTTTTAATATGTTTGTTTACGTTTTTATTTGCTTTCATTTTTTTTTTGCTTAGCAACAAGTTGCTTTGTATGGAAAAAAATACTGTGAATTATCCATCTTACCTTGACTTTTAATACAATCAACAAACGTGAACACGTTAAATATATTGTTTTATTTACTCCATAGTAACTTTTCGCTAAAAGAATGCGTTATCATACAAGATCTCGACATGACGAGTGTAGCCATGCTTCTCCAATGCTCGTGACCTAACGGTTGAGTGACTGGTTTGGCACACTCGTGAAATGGACCTGGTTCGTTACCAGCAAGAAATTGATTAAATATACAGTTTATGTGTGTTTCGTTCCGTTTCGCTTACGTTTCTTGAAAATGAAGAACGAAAAACAAAACGCTTTAACGTGGGAAACTTTAACGCGGTCTCGAACGAGAAGTTGCTATAAGGGGAGATGCTCAAACCGAACCTATGACCTGGGTGAACGTTTTTACCGTATTGCCGTATCGGTTTTGGGTGAAAGCAACGGAACCTGAAACCAAATCGTCGAACTTTATGACTCGTTGGTGACGATGTCGATCAGCTAGGACGGGAAGTTTTGCTACCGCTTGGCAGTAGCAGACCTTCCATAAGCCATATGAATTTATTCCAATTTTGATTTCCGTTTTCCCTGTGCGGAGACGGAACTGTGTGTGAGAGGGAGCGTGAACTCTTCGGTTTTATTACCGTTGGAAAATGTGTTTTCATGTTTCGGCAACCAACACATAGTTTGACGAAGTTGTCCAGCTGCGTTTTGTAACACATATCTGCCGGAACTACACACTTGATAAAAAATAAAACAGTAAGAGAAACCCCCGAAATGGGCTCAAGTGTTTCCATTTCTACACATATTTTAGTTTGGTGCATAGCGCACAAAGTTAGCTCGTTGCTTTATTGGGCAGTCATGAGGCGTGCACACGGTTCCAGCGGTACTCACAGCATGGCAAACAATTCATTGTAATTTTAGTAAAAAATATGAATGTTTTGAGCAGTGCAAGTAGAATTCTCCTTCCGAGCTGTAAAGAAACGAAAACCGAAAGCAGATAATGGGTGCTTCGCTTGGGTGGAGGACGTGATTGAAATACGTAATAGATTTAATGATAGACTTTCGCGAAGTTGGGATCCGAATGGTGGAGGGTTTTGGATTTTTTGCAGAAATATGCACGAATGTTCGATTTATCTTCGAGAATGGAGCACAATTGGTGAACGATAAATGATGATTGGTCTGATTTAAGCAATGATTTCTGTTTCAATTTTATAGGTATGTTGAAGAAAATATAATTTTGCTGTGCTTTTTAGTTGAAATGCTCAAATATTTTTATATTTTTTGCAAAAGTGCATCACTTACATATGAATAATTTAGCATGCAATGACAATCTTATTACATCATTAAACTAAGTATGCTTGACGCTTGACTAACTCCTTAACCGAGAACCAATTTTAAGAAGTTGTTTTCAACCTATTAGGCTAATTGCCACCGATTGCCCCAATACTCTCATTGACAATCCAAATTGGTCCAAATTCCCCCAACTGCTCACAACTACCCCGAAAGAGAGGGAGGGCACTCCCATGTCGAACTGTTACCTCATATCCGAATGGGCCATCGTCTCGTCTGCCACTAGCTACTGCTATTACGGTTTTTGCCGAACGGTCCTTATCGGCGAGCTGCCGTACAGTGGCTACAGCGGAAAACCGTGAACTTAATCGTTGACACAAATGACAAATGCCAAACCAACGATGCTGCGTTATCGTAGGAAATGCCAATACCACCGGCCTGGGCGCTTTAATTGTACCCGTGGCGCTTTGAAACCGGCATTAACGCTCGCTAACCTTCTCCTTGAGCTAGGCGGTGGAATACTCGATTCCGATTGCACATTTGCAGATTTTGTCGCACGGTTGTTGGTCGTTCCCGCATGACCGTGATGCGCGTTACCGTTTGGTAATGGGTCTGGTAGGAATTGCCACAAGGACGCCGGTTGGCAATCAAACGTTGTTCGGCGATGTGGTAATGCACCAGTTGACGGGAGCTGTTAAATCTAGCAAAATTCCAGCGATTCAGCTGGGTATATCATGCAAAAGTGTATCACGCTGCTGTACCAACACGACGCGTGCAGTGGAGGTTAACATTTTTACCGATGATTACCATTTCCCTGAAATTGAAGATCATAACACGTGAATGATTGTACAATTTGGATAAATAATCATTATCCCCCGTATAATCTGGCTGTGAGGTTTCAAAAGAGTTGGATACTGAGGGATTGTTTTCGTCGGTGATTGGGGTAGACATCACCTTTACCACGTACACTATACGCACACTTATTGTTAAAAGATTGTACAGACATTTAAAATCAAACATGTTTATATTTTCAACAACTGCGGCACGCGTGTCTAAGAGTAAAATTCTTGACATAAATGCAAAACAAAATTGAGCATTGAAAACAAAAGGAAAGCTGGCGTTCCGGTTAGCTTGGCTCGTGTAAGGACGCTTCATTTGTTGTCGCGAACCAAAGAAAAAAAATGATTGAAATCAACACCGGAGTTCCGGTAGGCCAAGGAATGAACTATGCTGGCACGATTATGTAACCGAATCCGAGGTGCTGTGATTGAGTTTTGCTTCCGTTGCGGCCCGTTCGGATCGATTGATTCCGGGTGCCCTGCAGATTCGTTGCTCCACCGATGTGTGTGGTTCGTTGATTGCTGGCTTGTGCTGTGCGTGTGTGCATGTAGGTATGTGTGTTCGGGAAAAAACGTACTGCCCGGAAAGATATCGATTATCGACTTCGCTTTTTTATAGTGTTTGGCCACGGTTGAGCCTTGCGGAGGGCTCTCCCGGTACGGCAGAAACGGTAATCGTAATTCCATCCCTCAAACCTATCCTCTGCGGCAGTACCACGGGTCTTAAGCTCCTCCAACCTTTTTGCCCCTAGCAAATGGGAGTCCAAAAAAGGGTGACGATATAACATTCCGTCGGCAAATTGGAGTTGATATTGAGCGTTACGGTGCCGAATGATTGGTGCGACGGACGTTGCAGAATATTTTGGGAAGGATGAAGCACTATGTGTTCAGCTCTTCCAGAGTTTTCCTGAGGACAAAGCGAATGAAAAGGGTTCCGGTAGGACGAACAAAACCACCACCAGGCTTTGCATCGCATCCGTGTGAGTTTGTTGGTTTTTACCTGTCCCCAACCTCCGTCACTGCGGGTGGTATTGGAACTTATTTATTTTCCGTTTTTGTGGCAATATCGTGCCGGATGCAACAAATAAGAATTTATTTTGCGCGAAACGAATGAAAGTGATTCAGCTTATTACGCTCGCAGTTGTGCTCACTCCATTGCGTGGGTTCTTTGTGAGATGATGATAAAAGAAGTGAAACAAATTTGTTTGATCGGTTAACCCCGGACAATTCTTCAAATACAAACACACGGGTCTCTGTTCGTATAATATGAGGTGTCAAAGATTAATATAATGAACTGACAAATTTTATTTATCAATCCTTGGTTTCGTACGAATGAGTTTTATCAGAGTCATTGGCAACTTTAAGTTAAAGCTCCCATTTCACGATCAATATCTCGCAATGGTTAATGAGTTCCCAAGAAGTCGATATGGGAAATTGTACCTCCCTTGTGTGGTTGAAGTTGTTCATGTTTTCTTATTTCATAATTTTAGTAGATTTTTTAAATATTTACCTCAAGCCATTGTCAGGGTTAAAAAATGAAACTCTTCACCATCATTAAATTTGTTATGGACAAATAATGAAAACAAGTTTGAGGTCATAAAGTTTTATAAAAATAAAACTATTAGAAATTATTAACATGAGGCTTCTGAACAATACTATAATAATTGTTGAAATTTGGAAGCTTTGATGGCTAAGATGTATCTCTGCATATTTTTTTATTGTTAATATAAGAACTCTATATGCATGACATGTTACTAAATTATTATTAATTAAATTATAACTAAATTGGGGTAGCAAATACTCTTAGTTCTATTAGATGCTCTTCAATAACATAAGCAATTTACATAATCGATAGCTCGAATTTCCCAACGTAACGACCTAAACATCTTCGACGAGTTGTCAAAGTTACCAAGAGTTGTCAATGGACTCGCTCCTGCATACGAAACCCCGGAAATGGAAAACCCACCCTTTATCGGAACTTAATGAAATGCCAAATCATGCCCGTAACCATGAAAAAAACATGACACTGAAGCAAGTTCAACGATTTCGAATGAATTATAATCACATTTCGCTGCCCACACCACCCGGTAACCTTCTCGCACTGCCAGTAAACGAAGGCACAAAGGCCGAAAAAATAACAACCTGCCCCAAACGACGACCGACCGCAAAGCCCTGCGGCACAAACATGGACACGACGTTACGGGCGTTATCCTAAATGGCTCCCCTTTTTTCGAATGGAAATTCACGACCTCGCGTCCATTCCCGCTCTTTATGATAGGTCCATTTTTTGGGTTGCGTATCGGTGTGTTTGTGAGTTCTTTGGCGCGCACCTTACCGTTCTCGTAAAGGGTCAAGGTTTCTAAAGGTACTCTTCCTGCCAACGATTCGTCATCGTTCTCTGTTGCTCCCGGGAAGGGTGGGACGAGCATGACTTGGGGCTAGGGGCAGGGGGGAAAATTATATTTTGCCCAACATGCGAACGAATCACGTGTAACGAGCCTAACGCACGCCAACATTCGGTTCTAGTGGTGCGGAAAATCGGTGCCTATAAGAGATGCTAAAGGTGAGCCATGGTGGCAAACAGGCGCCAAATGAACGGGAAGGTGTTAAGGGTAGGTTGATGGATGTGGTAGATTTACGGGGCTGGGGATATATTCCCTTATTGGGGGACATTCTGCTAGAATTTGCGTGGCCTTGCGTGGAATGGACCTAGAATGGAAAATTGTTGCTGCACTCTAGTTTTATGCTGCAACGCTAGTTTTTAAAACAACGAAAAATAGAAGAAAATTCCGCTTACATGCCATAGTCTATTCCAAGACCGATTTAACGAAACTACCGGGGATAAGGCATTTTACTCAAATAACCACCCAGAAAGAAGAAATGGAAAGCTTACATATAAAAAAAAACCACTTCGTGGAAAAGCAAACAGCTGCCGTAGAGTTTTTATAACGATTTTTCATACCGAGCGCCACTCAGTCGCCCGTTCAAATCTATCAATTGAGTCAAACTGTTGGGAGAAAGGAATGGCACCGAGTAGCTAAATGGTAGGGTTTTCCTTTGGAAAAAAGGGTATCAATAGAACCGGAAAAGACACCAGCGAAAAGTTCATAATTTACGAATGGAGTGCAACGGTGAGGTGCATTTTATTCGTCATTCATTCACTCGGGACTGTATCTTTTTTTCTTTTTTTTGGGCGATAGATAATAAAAACACCATTTTCCCATCCTTGAAATCGACACAGCAATGCAACGCTTTGTGACTTTGAATATGTTTTTTTTATTTTATTTTATTTTTCGAGCTATCAAGTGACGGGTTTTTTTTTCATAGCAATTTCCTAAGCAGCACAAGCAACAGTTTTCCTTTTCCACGGGTGTTAGGGCCGTTTCAATTTACAAGTTTTCAATTTCAATACCGGTCCGCGCTGTCATACAAATTGGTGGGAATTAAATTTGACTACCTGCCAATCAGAAAGCTAATCGACGGTTCGTGCAAAAGTTTCCACCATCGGAAGGATCGGCAACTGGGGCTTATTTAATGCGGCCCGTGGACGGCGAAACGGTGTGCCTTATAAATCAATCAGATGCAAAATAAATCGGTATTGGATGTTGGAGCGTTGCATGCGCAGGGAAATTGTGCTAAGAAAAGCTCCCGAATGCAGGTTAGGAAGTTGGAAATTTGAATTGGAATTGGCGAATTTTTTTTTGTTACGGACGATAAATAATTATATCTTTCATATTCTGGTATACTTAGATATCAGAAAGAAAATTAATAAAAGGTTTAAACATTCGGTACTTAAGTAGATCTTCAGTTTTAATAATTTTAATGTGTAAAACTCTCTAAAATAGAATAAAATAGTTTTCACTCTCTCGCCACCGCTACTTCTTAACCACAAGAACATTTAATCTCGTTACAGTTAAATTATGGATTGTATAAAACATACAATTTTCCAATCAAAGCTCAGCGTATAATCAACTATTCACAAACTGCACTTAAACTTTCCAACCGTTCGACGTAAAATAAATACACAGTCCATAGCAATTACCTTAATCGTTAGAGTTAACCGCTTACAATAACACCAAGCGGATAACAATACATGCGCCAATTGCGAGTGTCTGTCGGTGGCGACACACTTTATCATCCGGAAGCGTGTGTCCGCTTTGTCGCTGTTACGTGCCGCATTTGCGGTGGCCATTGCAAAATTTTCCCACCGTCAGTCGAATGGTTTCGTGTGGGATTTTCTTCTTTTGCATGTTTTTTGTTACACTCGCAACCGCTACATGGATTTTATCATTCGTTTCATATCCTTTTTCCTGTTTCAACAAAATCGAACTGCAGGATGTGGCAATCAAGAAACAGTTCTACCATTCAGCTGTGCTAGTCCACTGGCGGGAAGGAGGGCTTAATTTAATAACACACGTTAACATTTCCCCGTCCCACCGGCTACACCGCACGGAACTCAAGCGCGCTGCTCGAGAACGCTCCAAAGCAATTAAAAGTCCCAACGTCGTCAAAATCGATATTTATTTTTGGGACCAGCGTTCGTACGTTCCATGCGCCATGGGATGAAAGCTCCGGGTCTGTGATCTAGGACGGGATTAGGATTTTTTTTATTATTTATTTTAAGATCGATCTAAACCCCAACATGCTTGAACACATTCGTCTATGGATCGCTCAGTTGGTTGGATAGGATGGTGCTGGAAAGAACTGTTCGCATGGTTTATTACTCTCTTCTGATATTCCCTTTTGACAAACGGGTCCAGTGTTTATTGAGGATGTGAATTTAAAATTCGATTTGCCGACACGTACGTACACGTACACGAGTAGTTTCAATTATTCTTTACCCTGTAGCTTAAAAGCTGCAACAATACCAGGGAAATGTGTAACGTTCTCCCACAAATCATATAGATGGAGAGAAGTGAAAAGGAGCGACCATTTAATCAATCACTTTGAACCAGATTTGGTTTAAGCAGCTGAGCAGCTGAGGCAACCGTTGGGTAAAATGTTCGTGTGACGCTCTGGGGTGTAAATTATTGCTTATAGAAACGAAAACTTTCATGCCGGTGCTCACAGCACAAACGCAAATTTGTTCATTCACAATGGTGTGCGGTAAATGGGATGGAGCTGGAGGGATATTAATCCGTTAAAGTAACCCATAGACCATAAGGTATCCAATATTCTCATTTATCGTGAGGTGAGAGTGAATTAAAGGTGGTTAATTAATATGCATATGGATAAATGGAATGCATATTTTGCTGGCGATTTCATTAATGAGAATGGTGTAAATGTTAACGAATAGGTATGACTATTTTGTAGGTAAATTATTTAACTTTTAATACATAATCATTTTTATTGATTAAAAAATCAATCATACTAACTATTAAATAAACATACTGAATGACGAATATTGGTGAATGTTAATATTAAGAAATACAAATATTAAAATACGTAGCATCAGTTTATGTATATTTAAAGTAAGTTAAATTTCATTATATTATCTTTTCCAAAGATTATAAAACTAACTAAAACAATTTAACTTTGCTTTAAAATTAATATTTTAAATTCAATCCCATTCAAATTCAATGAATCGATACAAAAGTTCCAACAAAGATAAAAAATGTTGACATTAATACGATGATAAAAACCAAAAATTCTTTTTGCAACCTTCACAGATGGTAACACACACTCGTACATAGCGAAAACAGTTCCTGTAACTTTGAAAGGAACGCGTTAAGCAACATTTGAAACGTTACTAACGTCAAAGTTGTTCTACTTCTTGCCCAGAGTTTCCATCCCAATTTCCGAACGAGACACACAGCAAGAAAAAAAACATTTCCACACGGGCGGATGAATAGATGGAACGATAAAAATGAACCCCCGGTTACACCCTGCCATGGTTGCACGGGGCAGAAAGGACAGGCGTTGATAGTTTGTGTTACTTTTCGATAGTTTTTACACCAACCGACCGATCCTTCCTTGCGACCGAACCGATTCGCAAAATGTTTCCGGTTTTATGTGCCTTTGCCTTCCTCCCGATCGGCTCCAGCGTCCGCACACGCATAAGAGACAGGGAGTGCAAAAAAATGGGGTTCTATTTCATCGAATCGATTCCAGAAGATGCAACTGCGCGAAGGTTTTCAGTTCGATATTTCATTCTTTGTAACATGTGTTGAACTGTTCATGGTGCTATTTCCTCCATTCGCGATTGTTTTCTCTCCTGTGAATCGTTAATATTTTATAGCTGCGCTGCTAGAAGACACATAAAGTGCCGGCAAAAACAGAGCAAAACACCAAACGCACACCACCTATTCTTCGGAGCAGTGGAAAAAGCTTTAGCAAATGCAAAAAGCTTCCTTTATTTGACACCAAAGTCACTTTTCTTTCTGCAACGGCACGGACAACAATCAACAAGCCGTGCCGCTTCCCCAGCCGCGAAGTAGTCGCCGCTAGTCGCACATTTTTCGGCTTCGCTCTCTTTCACGGTGCACCGGAATGCCGGTTTCGTGCATGTGTATCGGTGTGCTTTCGGCAACAATCATATGCGGCAGATCGGTTCGCTTCTGCTTGCCATTTAACCCTTGCCCCACCAGCACCAGGTGTGTGGGAGAGGGAAGTTGTGGTGATGTGAAATGAGGGGTATCATCACACTGGGGTGCATGCGCCATGTTGTCGCAATTCGCATTTTTCCAACGGCGCGTGCTGTAATGTCAATAGTGAGTGATTTTCTCCCCTCGCTAACGAATCTCGCACGTTCGCTCACATTCTCCTCACAGCTCGTGGCTCTCATTTTCACCGATGAGTTACCCTTTGTTTCGATTTTCCACTGACCCGAAGATGATCGACGAACGGTACGGTGCTGTGCGGTGGAAAATGCGAGAGAGGGGTGCAAACAGATGAAGAATAATTCTCTCCACTACATGCAGCGCCCTCTACACGCAATGGAAAGAAGCAATAGACAGAAAATGCTTGGCATGTAGCTAATTTCGCGACACATTTTATCTGTTTCCCAATCATTACGCCATACACTCTTTGCGCCACTCACCACGTGCCACTCACCACGTGAGTGAGAGAAGGGGTGAGTGCATGTTCGTCTCGATCGAGCGCCGCAGAACTCTTTTCGCGATCTCGTCATTTTTTGCAGTTACTTGCCAGCGCATTCGACCGTTACCCTCAGTGCGTTGCGGATTTTCACCGGAAAAACATCCACCATCCGTGCTGGTACACGCGGTACGTTAGTCTTTGCCGAAGCGGGCGAATGTTTCCGTGTGAGTAAAGGGCTATTCTGCATGAACCACATTCCCGATGTGTTTTCAATGGTGTGGCAGTACTGTGAGCCAATACTAAATCTATCATGTTCCTTTTGCTGTGTAAAGTGTCGTGCACAGTGTTGTAGTGCATCGCTATTTTTTCCCCACCGAAAACTGCGACTCCTCCATCAAATATCCTGTATTGTAGCTGGGTTACCATCGGCATTTGTCGGTGAAAAGCCGAGCCAAGGACCCGAGTTAGTGCCACCAACAGCCATAACCTTTGGATGTTACTGGCTCGTTACTGACCGGCACTCGCTCAGTCGGCCGAAGGAACTCGTTGCAGGCGTTCGTAGTATGCGCAACCAACGGTAGCCAACGTGTCCTACTGGCGGTGGGAAAACGCGTGTGTACGTGTGGTTGTGTGTGTGCGTGTGTGTATATGCGCGTTGTGTGGAAAGAAAGAAACGGGAGAACAAAGATCTACCGATCCAGAACCAGTTATGCAGCATTGTAGTGGTTCTTGTCTAAAAGCACTTTTTCTTGTTGTTGTTGTTGTTGGTCAAGTGAAAGCTAAGGAGTCTCGACAACAATCAGGCAGGAAAATTGGGTTTACAATGTGATCGGCGTTGGAACAAAAAAAAGTCTCTGTACCCTAAACAGACGATTATTTTAACCAGCACATTCGGTGTACCTGATCGAGTAACTTCAAAATGACAGCAAGACTGGTATTGCTACGGCATTGTGTGTCAGTGAGTGAAAACGAGTTTCAAGAATTACATAATTTGCTGCAAGAAGATGTGTGAACGAGACACAAACAACTGCAATTTGATACTTGGGGCACTTGCAAAAGACGTAGAGCGTTGCTTATTTCTAATAAATAATTAGAATAATACATAAGAATGCGCATAGACAAAATGTATACTTACGAAATACTATTCTAATTAACGACAATAACATTTTTTTTTTAATGTTCGTACACAAAGAGCATAGTAATTGTTTTCTGTTTACTCACGAGTACTTTACGAATTCTACAATGTTATTTATTTGTTCCACTTTCCACGTTCCACTTCCACTTTAGCAAAATGGAAAGTTTTCATCTGTTTTTGGCTTTTAAACCAGGGATTGAAAAACAATTTATGTAAAATTTACATTTTTCTTAAATCCATCGTACAATTTGTCCATTAAATTTATTGATGTAGAGTATTTTTATGTATATTTCGAGCATTTTGTAATATTTTGTTTAGACGCCGTTAATAGATATTTAAAGAAAAGTAACTGAAGATTAAAACGTAAAACTGTTTTATTTCTTAAATGTGTTTTATATGCTGAATATATCCTATTTTGATTAAAAACGCCTGGAAAATGCTAGAAAGATTAATTTAAATAAAGTTGCAGTGTAAGTTTTTGTATTAAGCTTATTGTTGGATAATGAATATACCGATCGTTTGTGTAGTATAATTTACTTTTCAAACATTTTTAATCAAATTGAAATTATTTTATACTTCTTTCTTTCGTCATGCGAATGCATTTCTACGCATTTTGTTGGTGATTATTTGCAAAAAAAAAATAAAGTTTTTAATAAATTTTCGCTAAACCTTCAATGTTTCCATCATTCTATCATTGGTGCATTTGCAGTACACTAAACTCAACCCTCACCGAGTAGACGGATTGTGCAGTGTGATACAATTCCAAGTTAGACATTTGGTCACCGCTTAACCCAACTTCGTTCAGTGTGTTCTCTTGGGGAGGCCAGCAACGAAAAACGCAGCCGAACATCAGCAACGACGGTAAAGGGGGGGCATTGCAAATCGAAAAGTTGGGAAGGAAATTGAAAAGCCGCAAACCACAGCGGTCGAAGTTTTCCTTTGCTTTTCGCAACAACAAAAAAAACGACTCCCGTGCAGCCGAATGTGAATTTTCGACAGATACCGGTGTGTGACTAGTGTGACGATCTGCGTGTGTGTTTGTGTACATGTGTGCGAATGTATGTGCGCTCGGTGCACATGTGTGTAGGTTTGTTTCAAGGCATCCGTTTCGGTCGTGCGTTCTGGACGGCCAACGGTGTGTGAGTGTACGTGTGCGTGTGCTTCCCTTTCGGTTGGGGGTATTTGTTGTGTAAGGCTTCGGTTGTAGTGAATTTTTCGCCGATTGCTCAGTATCGGAAGCCGAAAAAGTTCGCAACACCAGCAAGCGTGTGAGGCACCGAGATCCTAGCGGTTTTGCGAATTAGAAGACGAGTAAAGTCGTTGATAGTTTCCCTTGATAAGTGAAATATTCGCTACTCGGATTGTGTTTGTGTGTGTGCGCACACGATCGCGAACGAAATCGGAAGAAAATGTTCTAACCGTTAAACCGATCGCGTATGTGAGTGAACGAGAGAGAAAGAGCGTTCGTGCAAAGTGGTGAAGAAAAATATTCTAAGCAAACGCACTTAGAACGGAAACGAGCAGAAGCATCCGGTAGAAATCGATACGCTAAGGAAGCTCCGTTGGAGCAAGCGAGACAGCAAACGATCCCGCTCACGAAAGTTTGGAAAGTTTTCCCAACATCAGGCGCACCGGTGCGAGTTTGTGAACTTGGTTAAAAGAGCAAAAGCGAGAGCGGAAACGAGTAAGAAAACAGAGCCAACTTGGATTGCAGTTTTTCCTGTGCCGATGTGCAGCTAGTGGAAGAATCGTTTTTGGAAGGCGAGTCGTTGCTTGCCTTGCTTGTTTTGTTTTTTGGTCGGGTGTTTGTGTTTTTGTTTGTGATTGTGGACAGTGTTTTAGTGGTTGCCCTTCAGCGTTGCGAGCGTGCAGGATCCGTTTCCGGGCCATTTGTGTGTGTGTGTTTCGGTGTTTTGCGATACTAGTGGGCTGAGCCGTGAGAATTGGAAAGAAGAGTGGAAAGCACGCTTGGAAGTAGACACGGCTGTCGGGGTAACGAACTGTGGCGCTTTGACACGACCTAAGGGGACCAATTTGAAGTCCGATCGAATGCAGAACGCGTAAGTATTGCTAGAGAGAGATGAGAACATAGTGTTCTCATCAATGTTGTTTTAATTTTCTAGATAAATGGTTAAGATTAGTTTGCTATATTCAGCTTAATTATGGTTCCCTCAATAACTTATATACATAATTTACCCTTACATTTAAAATTAGGGTTGTATATTGTAGTTGAGGTTTTTAATTAAGCTTCACTTTGTTTCACTTTATATTGTTCTCAACGGAAAAGGGAAATGAGAACCTTATTTTTATGAGAATCATGAAAATTAACAAATATATGAAAGTACCGAAGTAACGAACGTGCTTTACATATGCACCCTTCTCTTCTCTCAACACCCGTCAGTCAGGTATTTAAACATCACAATAAAATAAGAATGGGTGACATTTAGATTCCCCTCGCCTTGTGACTCCCCAGCCCAATATTCATATTCACGACCGCGAAGCACAAGCTGTAACGCAAAACCCCAGCGCCCAACGTGTGACGGGGTTCGCGAAGCCGTACGCCATTAAAATGTCGCATCGCAGCTACTTCGCGTGCGACACTACACCGTGCCACACATGTGAATGTCAATAATTAAAAAAAAAATCAACAACAAAAATAACATACAACCAGTGAAATGGGAACTTCCTCCCGTGGTGCCGAGCGTCTCACACGCTAGCCCTAATATTTGCTTGCACGTATGTGCGAATTTCCCGCTAAGCTACTGCTGTATGCGGGGAGCATTTCAACATCCTGAAGAAAAGGAAGAAAAAGAGAGGGGAGAAGAGGACAGAGAAAACAAGCTAGCGGACGGAAAATAAATAAAATCAAATTAACTCATACACTTAATCCGATTTGTCGAGTTTGGAAGTTGGGTCTCGGTCGCTTTTCGGGGGATGAACATGTTGATTGGTTGTTTCTGTGTACGTTGGTACCATCACAAACTGACAGCGCGGTGTGTGCATTATGGTGCAACCAACGCGATTGAAGTACGTGAAGCGGATCCCATCGTTGCTTTCGATGGTGCAGGGACAATTTGGAAGTTTGTTTAAAAAAGGGACTTTATTCTCTAATTTTATTTTGTAGCATGCAATAAGGAAGGATGAAGAGCGTAAAAACTAAACCTAGAAAATGATTTTCAAGATCAGAGCTACAAAATTTAGAGATAAAACATTCAAATAAATGCTACAGACAATGAGCGGTAAGCTAAGTGCAAACAATTTGCTTACAGACACCCAAGAAAATCCCCGAGAATCGTTTAAAGCTTGGAAAATCCTATCCAGCGGAGAGGGTGGAAACAAATGTAGAGCAGTTGTTTCGATGGCCCCCAAGGATTAGACATTGTATCGATTTAACTGCATTTAGATGTCAGCCGCACCTGCTTAAGTTGCACTCACAATACCACATTACCGGGTTCAATTGCTAGCGTGTGTCAAGAGATTAGGGTAAAGGTACGGTTTAGGGTGGACATGCTTTCACCTTCGCAAATCGGATTAGTTTCAGGTGATTTATGAAAGAGTCTTACACGCTGCTTATCTTACGGATCAGTTCGGATTGGATGCAATTGAATTAAATCGTTCAACTGTGCACGTTGCTTACCTGGTGCTGCGGAGAACTGCACGGATAGTTGCAAGAATGGGGGATGGCTTCGACCAAAGGCAAGTCGATTACTTGCATTGATCATCGCCACAAGGGGATGTGGCTTATTCATCATTCCGTATCATTCGGACGACGGTTTAGCTAATGTAATGGAAAAAAGCCTTCGCTTTAGTGTTAGCTTTCCACCCATCGTACCATTTCCACCCGTTCCTTCTCAGCTCGCCTAACTTGGGTTGGCATTCGGGCTCCCGGTTTGGCAGTGGTTTGGCAGCAACAGTTACCGTGGCACGAGATGGCACCAACGCAACGCAACAGTTATTTATGTTTATTTTAACCACGCAACAAACGCCGGCCCTGGCACGAACCATCCCCATTCGGATGCATTCAGACGACGCCTTTTGTTCACGCTACAGGCTTGCGCGCTCGCTTGTGTATGTGTGTGTAAGTGTTTTGCGCTGTTGCACCAAAATGCACACTATTTTTGCATACATGCCCGGTGCACAACGTGTCGAAACTATCAAGGACAAGTTTTGTTGTAAGGTGGGAAAGAATGTTAAGGCCCTTTTCTTCCACCGGGCTTTTCACGGCCACCAACGATGGTGAGCGGTGCATGTGGCACTGCAGAGGGTGGCAGCAGAAAGAAAGTACGTTTCGAAACAGTGATTGTATGCACAAACCACTGCCCTGGGCAGGAAGGGATTACAACATATTAAAGTGTTGTTTTATTCTCGACTGCAGTTAGCGATGCCATGGGCCAAATTTGAGACGCCTGGTAGACGGATTTGTTTTTAGGTGAAGGACGGTGCTGGTGGTGCAACCGGGAGGAAGCAGGAAAGCGGGTGAAGAGGAGGAATCTTGCAGTAATTAAAATTAGTGCCTAATGATGGTATAAAGTGCGGTGAGGCTTTTTGAACAGTTTGGAGTTTAGATGTATAAAAGGGTGCTTTAAGGGTTATGTAGTGTTTAAGATTATAAGTATACGGCTTAATAGAAGATAGCATAAAGAAAAATAACTTAAACTTTGATAAGAACTTTTAAAATATTTACAGTCGCTCATTTTTTGCGCTAACATTGCAAACATCAAAAGGTTTGTCTGCAAGTCAATAAATTTTGTTTGATGAAATCTCATTTTTTATTTAAGTAAAACTATGATTTGATGGGCCGAAAACATGTAGAACTAGACTAAATTGTATCACTGAAAGCAAAATTAAAAAAAAAGAGATTTATTTAATTCACATTAAGGTGCTTCGTCAACTATTTTTGCATTAAATCCGACGGGAAGGCTTGGCGTCTAAAACGTTCAATTTTTTAAAACACGTTTTAATGGTCGCCTATCACCCACTAACGCGCGGGTGCCTAGAAAATTGAACAAAAATATGTAAGTCTATAAACACAATAGAATTCAGTAACTAGCTCAATGTATATAGTGAAACAGGACCAAAGATTTAAACATTTAAATTCATAAATGCTTTCACTGTTTCTATGTGTTGCAATTGTCTTAGTTTATTTTCCCTTTATCTACACAAAATTCATAAAAGCTATGTTGATTTTTTTTAGACGCAAAAATTACTGATTGAACGACAGAAATATGTGACATGAAGACAAATTTTAGAGCTAGAGATAGAGCTATGGAGACAAAAATGGTTGCACGCTGTGTAGAATTGATGACTTAGTGACAAAATATAGCGAACTGTTAAGCGTTTTTTTATAAGGAAATTAGTTACCTAATTTGAAAAATGAACACTAATTAAATTATTTTTTTAAATAATATAATTATTCGAAGCACGCAAAGGCTTGGTTCAACACATTAGTTGATTTTGAAGTTATTATCCACAGCAAAACTCAAATGAAATGGCACACTTTCAACTAAAGGTACTTCAATCGGTGTTAGATTGAACATCCAGGAATGATAAGAAATGTTTTCCTGATTTCATGAACCTTCAGGATCACACGCAGACAGCAAACATAAAACCCATTATGTATTGTCATTGGCCAATATTCTCATGACAAATTCTCCCAAAAAAGCACTCAATTCATTTTTCGTGTACTCACAAATAAATATTTATTATTTAAGACATAATCAAATGGGTTGTGAAAAGAAGTGCTTCTTCGACGAAACCAAATACCAGCAGGGAGAATCTCTTCACAGTGCGCTTCAAAGCGTATACAAAGGATACTATTACTCAAACACTTTATTTCTCTCCGTCTCACAATAATCCGTACGAGCATTTGATAGTTTATGTACCCGACGAATGTTTTGCCGTGGGACACACGAATGCGAAAACAGTTCAAATTTCGCTTCCTTGAGGCAATAAAAAAAATACACACACCCACACACACTTTGGTTCCATCTCGAAAAGCTCGCTATGCACCGAAATGGGATCAAATTTTCGAGTGGAAAAGCTTTTCGGGCGCGTTTTGCTCTTCCGATACGCAAACCATGTGGGACCGCGGGTAAAATCAATGTGCGCGATACGGGATACGGCGGCTGTGTCGACAGCCAGCGGCTTTCGGTACCAGCTGCGACCGTATGAAATATTCAAAGCTGAAATTCGTCTGACGCTTCGTGTCGAACGTCTCAGAATGTTTACACCATTAAGCGGATTTTCTTTGCAAACCATTGCGCTGGGCAGGACGGCAGGAGAGTGTGAATATGGTGCAAAAATGCGTGGTCAGGGCACTGGTTGGTTGGAAGGAACTGGAAGCGGCAGGATAAAATAGTCCTTTGTCGCCTGCTGATCCGAATCGCCTCTACAACCGTATCGTCTGTATGCTTCCCGTCAGAACGGTGGCTGTGGAACGGAGAGAGGAACGGCAAGGCTGAACGCCCCGAAATCACAACACTTCCCGAGCACAACAGGATCCTTTTATGCATTTAAATGGGCCATGGTAAAGGCGTGATAGTATTTGGTCCGGAGCGATTTCGAAAATACAGGGGTCATCAAGTGGTGTTGCTCTAACTGGAAAAAGTTATGGTAAACTTCAGCTGTTGTTGTGGTAGCGTCAATTTTTCATTCTCAAGTAAAGCGTTCAGTTTGTGAAAATTTGTTCACGCAAGTTTGTTTATTTTATGCAAGTTTTAATGTCTATAATTGATTGCACGGTACCATTTTATGCCAGTATTGAGATTTTAAAGTTTAAAGTTCTTTGCTACCGAGAGTTATGATTAAATAGCTTATATTAAGAGTGATAATTAATAAGAAACACTCGGAATACCAATTGGTTCAAGCGTATTTCAATGATCACTTTACTGTATACACAATTTCAACGAGAGATCGACATGCTGTCTTAATATTTGTTGGACTTCAGACACTAGATTATATATGTTAAATTATCATTATAGTAAATACTTAAATATTTTTTGGGATAGTTTAACACCATTGATTATTTTAATGAAAATGAAACGTACCAGTTGCAATGTATGGTCACATCTATATCGTGTTAAATTTTAATAAACCAACGTTGTTCATACATTATCCCTGGAACTATAAAAACCTGATCAATCTTTTAGGTCTTTCTGGTACTTCATGTTAAAATTTGAAGAACTCTGAACCAAATTTCAGCTCCTCCATGTTATTTTTTAAGTAGTCACCAATGAAAACCTGGTCTAAATACAGGTAATTTTAATGATAAGAACATTTACACACTAGAAGAATCAAAGTGGATCAAAGGACACGATCAAATCCAACTTCCACTCTGCTATGATTTGATATTTTACAGCTTTTTATGCTTCCTACCATGATCTAGAACAGCCAAAACCGTGCAAATAATTCAGCATTACCGATACAGATACGCGAATCGCGTTCTTCCCACTAGCTGGTATGCACGAAAATATGCGTCTCAAGAATGCCGTAACAGAGCGGCTGCAGGCACACCGTTATCTACCCCACGTACCAACAGGCTGCAAACCTAGGACAACTGTCCGGGCGTGGAGGGACAATCGAAATCGGCTTGATGTTGACATATTTCCGTTTGTTTAACCATTTTGCTAAGCTATTTGATCTTGGCTGTAGTGGTCTTGGCATCGCTGGTCGATTCGGGTAGACCAATGCTTGCTTGTTTTTTTTTTTTTGTTGTTGTGCCTACCCTTTTTTCTCGTCTATTTCGACCACTGACACCAGCGTACGGTGAAACAAGGCTTAGATTTATTTTTATATACACTTGGTTACGTTTCGTTTCGCGCGCTCCACGTTGTTTTTATTAGCGGCTATATATTTCTCGCTCGCTCTCGTTCTCCCGCACTCTCTTATTATTATACTTACTGACTAAATTAATGGTAGAAAAAGTAAGTCAATTTGCTACACAAAACCAATGGGACGGTGCGCGAAACGGGTGGCAAAATGAAACATTTATTCTAATGGAGACGCATGGTACCGTTCGTTTCTACACCCAACGATGGAGACGCCTGGTGTTTCAGCTGGCAGGCTGTGAGTGTTACACGTACACGATCCACATGGCTTGGAAAGCAAAGAAGAAAAAAAAAACCCGTTTGAACAAATTCATGTCTAGCCTGTGGTGCGAATGTGGATGGAAGGGAGATACCGCGGCACCATGTCAGTGGATATGGTTTTCTGACGCGGGGCCGACTTCGAGACCCGGTGTAATCATAATTCATCGATAATGATACTTATTTTCGGTGCAATACACCGCCGTCTGCGTTGCGCCATAGACGAAATGTGGCGAAAAATAATGATTCCGAGACATAACGTAAAATACAACGACCCTGCCCGTCCAATTGATGTCTAGCGAACGGTGTTTCACGAACATCGCAAGTTTTGGCAATGTTTTCCATTGGTTCGTTGAATGAAGCTAAAATGCTCTACGTTTGTATGATTCGCTTTGGAATGATTTTGTCTTAATTCTCGTCATGTTAAATTAAATTGATTGATAAATTGATTTATCAAACTTTTAAACTGTAGGATATTTTTCTGTTAATATGGACCTATTTATTTTAATATATTTTTGTTTTGAAGGTTTGTTTTATTCATTAATATCGTAGAATTGTGCCTTATTTGCATGTTGTTAGTTTAATAAACATGTTGCTGATGCTAACTGTTTTCCAAGAAAGAAAACCCAACTCCAACAGAATAATACATTTGCTCGGTTACATCGAATACATTTGAATGTTAAACATTTTGGAACAAAAATTGTAAAGTAATACATTGAACCGGAAACGCTTATCCGAATCCGTTTGATCTGCAGAGAAGATGAATAGGGAAGCGAAACCTTCGCTCGAAACCTTTATAACGAACGGCATTTGACTGACAGTGTTTTATCCTTTGGATCAAATTGGGAAAAACGTTCCTTTGCTGTTCATTTGTGGGTTTTTTTTGTGGCCCGCTTTCGATTTCAACTCGCCTTTGTGTGCAATTTGAATAAAAACGAGGTACAACATTAGTTTACATGTTTATGTTCAGCCAGTCCGGACGCGTGTGAACACAAACACACACCCAAACCAACACGTAATTCAATATATTTTTTTCTTGCATGTATATCAGTGTGTGCAATACGGTTGAATCGAATTACATACCAACTCCCGAGCGCAGAAAGCGAGCCTCCGAAAATTCGTTTCGGTAGTTTGCATTCTAAAATCGGTAGGAACAAAGGAGCAGCAAAAATGTCCATTTTCAAAGAATCGCTTGCGTAACAGTTGCGACGTGAACCGTGGCATGTTGAGTGGTTCGTTGTTCGGAGGCACGATTCTACACGCGAACAAATGCAACGGATGGACCACCGTAGAACATCATCAACCGCTCGTGCTGCTGGTAGTTGTAAGTCTAGGGGACACACTCTCGTTCACGAGCGCTGTGTGCGGCCGTCCAGCGTCCATTGTGTGCAACCCTGAGCGAAGGACCATGAATTGCTATGTAACGATGCAAAGGGTGTATGGGAAACCCACCAACGGTGAAGCACCCCAAACATCGAGCTGGTGGCATGTGCGGGTGACTCTATAAAATTCCATCACCAACTTCGGAGATTGAGTTGCCAACGTTTCCACAAGGATGATGTGGAAAGCTTGCCCGCCGGAAGAACAAAGAGCATTAAAACTAGGGAGCGTTGCTGGAAAGCATCACCGGCCACCGAGAACGTCCGATGTTCTCTCAACGCTCATGGATGACTCATGGTTTCGGTATCTGCACAACTCCATCACGGGAGTTCGTTTCCGAGATCCGGTTGGCACAGGGCCGGGTTGTTGTAGCGAATTTTTGGCCACATACTTTCGGAACCGGCCCGACCCTTCCGATGCTTGTTGCGTTTTGCGGAGCCCGTTGTGCACCATAAGCCGTATCCATTGCCCATTGGTGCTGAGTATGTGAAAATGGTTCAGTGTTTCGGGCAACAGTGGATGGATGGATGGGGAAATTATTTGAACAAAGAAGTTTTCCCGGGTGCTGCATTTATCAGTCGACGAATCAGCAAGCCAATCGACGGGTTGCTGCTCGTCAGTGAAACAAAGCGCCCGAAAGTTTTCTTTTGTGTGGCGTAGCTTAGTCCACTTAACCTTAACTGATTACGATGGAATTAAGTTTTCACGCGAGAAATAGTAACGGTTGATTGTGAGTAAATTTCGAAAGGGGCTATTTTGAACCAACCATAAAATGATCTGGAACAGTGATA
The DNA here is from genome assembly GCF_943734725.1 of Anopheles marshallii. NCBI lineage: Eukaryota > Metazoa > Arthropoda > Insecta > Diptera > Culicidae > Anopheles > Anopheles marshallii. Next base: position 55,354,185 of record NC_071327.1, read on the forward strand.
TTGGAGGGAAAATGGAAATTTGCATTGTAACTTTCAACGATGATTCTAAAATGTTCGAAGGCATGCTAGGAAAGATAAATGTTTTATAAAAAAGAAGAATTGAAATTGAAATTTGACTCAGAGTTTGGAATTTGTAATTTAAAATTAATATTTTGTTTGATTTCCAAAAGTGATCATTGGTTATAATTTAATTTCATTGGTTACAAATAAGAGATTTGCGGTAATGTGATCCCAAAGAAGTTTAATTATTTAAAAAGTGCCTTTTTATAGAAATTTAACTCAAAGAAAATAATCGTGACATACAACATCATGAGACCAGGAGAGTAATATTTTTCGTATATTAAATACACAATCACTCTTTATTGAGTGTTATGGACAACTCAAACCTATCGAGTCACTGTTCATCTTTGAAAACACAGTAAAGAAACATAAAACATGTGATTGTACACTATAAATAATGTTAATTATTCTCCTTTCTACGTGTGCATTACACTTATATTGAAAAGTAGGTAAACACGCAGTCTCCGAGGTATATTCAGGTTCAAAGGTTAAATTCCAGAATAATACCAAAATCTCGCAGGAGGATCGAAGAAGACTGGCGTTGGAGAGCTTGTGATTGTGATGTATTTATGCTCTACCACGTGCAAACGATATAAGGTGATGTTGCCTGCTATTATAATATTAAAAGAATATATTCATAACTTTTGTATAATGTTTTCTTACATAATTTCTTTTGAATTATCGTTGAACTAAGGCGTTTCGTCGTTTGAATTCTAAATAAATATCAGAAAAAGGAGAAACTCGACTCTGTAGTTTTGAAATATAAACAATGTTCCACCAGGATGGGTCATAGGCGGAAATTCTAGATACGCCAATCGATTGCGGGTTTTAGCCGTTACTACAGTGGATCTCGGGAACAGACTATACATTAGTTACACATGATACATTAGTTATTCACGTAATTTGATTTTTGAATTTTTAATAAAAATGAACACCGTTTGGTTCAGTTAACTTTATTATGCCAATAATTCAAGCTCTTCATTATATGAATCATATAAAGCAATGCCACAACGTTACTTCAATCCTCTTATTCACGCTGCTAGTCGCATTGCAGTAACTAAGGTAACTTTATCATCCATTAAGGGTAACCTTAACCCTTTTTCGTTAATCCGTGCTGAAAGGCAAATTTAAAGCCGGTATGACACATTTCCTGGAATTATTACGAAATTCTCATGTGTCTCGGTAAGAAATGCGAGATATTAAACATCTTAACGGGTACTCACCGATCGCTCCTAAATTCCCTTTCCCGCTGTGATGCAATATGATCCACGACAAGTATGCGTGTGTGTGTGTAATTTTAATTTTCCCTTTACGACGTCGTTATGTGCCTCTATCGTTCGCGTTGGCTCGAAAATGTAACGCAGTAGTTCGACGTGTTTAAACGACTTGCGATTCGGTTTTATACTTCTTGTCTTGCGGTGTTCTCTGTTTAACTGGCGCTTTGCAACACATACCGCTCATCGCTGTCACGAGCTTTCCTTCGGCCGTTTTAAATACTATATGAGGCCGGTAGCAACTCGCCAGGGGCATGCAAAAAAACGGGTTGCCCTGGGAATGCCGGGTCGCCGGAAAATTGCTATTGAAAATTTAATGGGTGCATTAGTTTTTATGCGTTATTGATTAGCGATTAAGGGTGCGAAGCTCGTTCGGCACTTCTGACTCCGAGCAGAATGTTCGCATGTTCATGTGTGTGTGTGTGTGTGTGTGTGTGATCCTGGAACGCATTTCCGCAACGTATGAGCGTTCAAATGATTCGTACGATGTTCGAGCAATCGATACGGGGCGTCATGTATCTCGGGCACAGGAAATTGCATCAACATCGTTTGATAATAGGTAGCGGGGAAAAAATCGTAAAAGTGTGGGGGGGTGCGATGGGGAGTTGAATTTTGTTGTATTTTTTTTTCCGAAACTTGCATCCACTGGCGACATCACCGAGACGTCGAAAGGATCATGATACAGGATCGAAAGGAAAAATCAATTTCGATTATCTTGCTCGTTTCACGGATTGGTAATTGCAGATGCATCTGAAATTCGTTTATTTTTACCTCGCTAGTGCACGCTAGTGGGTGTAGCGTGACGTGATGGACAAGCGTTTTGATTAGATTTGATCGAATTGCAACAATTTGCATGCTCGTAGCAGGGATCCCTTCGTGCGGATGATTATGATCAGGACATACATTCCATTATTAAATAATGAAAAAATTTGTGTTAGTAATTTTTTTCTCATAATTCAGTACATTGATTTTATTATTAGTTATTATTAGATTAAGTAACATGTTTTAAAAAAGAGACTTCTATTCAATTTCAAAAAAGAAGCCAAGCGCCACGCTAAATCGAGCGAAATGACGAACATTTACATTAATCAAGTACGCATTTAGATACTTCCCGATAACCTCTTCCTAGCTTGTTTAAATGTTTGATAAAGTCGTTTGCTTTTCGACGATAAACTTGTTCGATAAAGTTGGCATCCGACTGCTCAATTCTCTTATCGAGCAGCCCAGCATCATCGCAGACGATGGTACGGAATTTTTCACCCACCCCCACCGCATGGACACCCCATAAGCGAACGAGCGAACCGGGCAACAAACAGTCGGTGAAAAATAAACACAAACCGAAACCGGCTTCTGGTGGGATAATTCCAATCTTGCGTTCTTGTGCCACCAGTCCCATCCCACCCCACAACGAAGACCGGTCCATCGAAGTGGCTTAGTCTGAATGTTGATTAAAAGGCCCACCGTTCGGAACGGCATAAATGGAGTTTATGCTCTCGGTAGATACCTTTTTTCCATAAATTATCTTTCATCCCTCAAGGGGACATCGCTGGAAGGGGGAAGGATGGTGTTGCGTTGTGGGGAAAGAGGTGTCAAACGCCCGGGTGCTTCGCGTTTGCCACGATGCGTGCAAATTGGATGGATGTGTATCTGTTTCTACTCGCGCCGGTATGTAAAACGTTGCACGTAGGAATGAGTGGCGAACCGGTGGGTAGCATTTTAAAGGATGTCTTGGATTATGTACAAATTATGTTGCGTTTTACGGTTTTTTGCGCTGCTTCAACTACGGCGCGGTTTGAAAATTTCATCCGCGATTGATGCTTTGTTTTTTTTTCACACGCGCCAAGAACAAACTTTACTTAAGGCGTGTAAAGGAATGGTTAAAGTTGCACAAAGCAAAATAAGGGAATGAAGTAATCAACAATAGATTTTCCATTTACGAAACGTTATGAAGAAATGAATCTAAATACACAGTAGGCTAGTATATTTTTTTATTCCAAATTTAAATTAATATACAATTTAAAATATTAATGTTAACTTAACAAAAAAAATGAATTAATTTAATCAATACATGAGAACAAATACATTCAAGCAACGCAAATTGTTTTAAAAACAATACTTAATTTAAAACACAACATTAGTTCCATACATCCCTTTTCGTAATTGATTTCCTTCCAACTTTTTCTCGGTCGGTAGTACGAAACACCAGGCGTCTCCATGTGGCATTGGCACATCTGGCGTTAGTATTTATTTACCTTATATGCTGTCCCTCGGCGAGGTACTCCTGTTTTTTACTGGGAAGTTGATTCTTTGCCAAGTTGAAGAAAAAGTAAATACAGCCGGTCGGAATACATTTTTCACAATTGCTACCTTTTATTGTTATTTTTTCGTACCGTTCTGGAGTTATTGCTTTATGTTTCTCTTTTTTCCTATCTTTTGTTTGGTTGTTTCGTCGTTTGTTTCGGTTTCTAATTGAATTTTTTGAACTGATTTCTTGTTGGGTCGACGTGTTCATGAGTAGAGGGTTCATTTTTCACTGATGACATTGTTTACCCCACACTGCGGTATGTTTTTAAACATATGAAATGCTAAAACACATGTAATATGTGCACTTATTGGTATGTGTGAGAGTAAATTTAATCATGCTACAGTAGAGTAAGTGGTATGCATCAAACGGTTTTCATTATTCAAACAAAATGAAATCTCTCAATCATTCGTGTTCTTTCCAAGAACAAAATAAAGTACAAAAAACAAAACAACACCCCATGTTGAACATCGATTTAATAACTTCTGCTTGCCGTCAGAAAAGAAAACTGTCATTCGTGCTTAATTCCACGAAACAACAGTGCATGGGACCTGTTTCTTTCCGGCGTACCAGAACTGGGGCGCTTCCTCGCTCTCTTGTTCCAACCTAAAATAACTCCACAAGGCCACATTAACCGACAACCGAAGGTGGCGGTACTGTTGGCACTTCCAGCAGATTAAAAAAAACCGACACACGAACCGGTGACAGAAAATTGATTCGCTCAATCAATCATAGACGGCCTCCAACATGGAACGGGTTGTAGTTACCTTGTGAGTGTGCATGTGTTCATCCGTGTTGTTCGTTGTCTATTTTGGAGCCGAAGCCGGGGAAAACTAGCTTGTTGACATGTGTTTTTCTTCGACCGGCCCCGTCAGCCGTTTTTCTTTGGCAACGGACTCTCCTCCGTTGCACGTGTCCCTCTCTACCGCTATCGCTCCTTTCGCCCCCGTGTGGGGCCGAGTTCGTGTCGAGGAAGGTTTTCACGCCTTCTTCATTTATGGATGACGATCAGACATCAGGCTGATGATGATGTCCACGCGAACGATCATATCGTTCCGGCACGGCCATATGATGCATGCGTCGTACTGAAGGGTTAAGCGTTGAGGGATTTGCTTTCAGATAACATATGTGGAAAAGAAAAATAGCTCGTTTAATGTTTTAGGTTGGGTCTTTTTTTTATTGTCTGGGTTCGATGCCATCTGATCGCTAATAAATAATAAATGAACATTTTTCAGCAATAAAATAATGCTGCTTGCAACATTTCTCGCCCAGCACTGGTCAGGTGACGCTAAAAGTGAAAATATTTTAAAACAACTCAAACGGTAGGTCATGCGCATCTGGGCCAACATCATTCTCGCGAGAATTGGTTTAGGGGTTTGCTAATGGAGGATGAAGTCGCGAGGGAGTGTCGCAAAAATTTATATTTAAATTTCATCCGTCCACCACCGCGTGTACGCCCAGCCACCCAGAGACTGTAAACGTGTTTTTGTCTTGGTGTGTGTATGTGCATGTGTGTATATTTTTTATCATTTTCTTCTGGTTTATATTAAAGCAGACGGGTAATGCTACGCTTATCCGAATTGCCTGCATGTGGCCTTCTATACCCTCCCCGCGTCAGTATTCATTCTCATAAATCCACCGCCTACCCATCCGTGGTCCATACTAGTGGGACACACACCGGCTGATGACACGGCGCTGCTTGCTGCTCGATTGTGTGTGCACGATGCCGTGTGAAATATTTAAAATCACCAACCTGCCATTGCTGCGAAAGTGGCCACCAAAAAACAAGTGTGCGGTGCAGTTGTGGATCAAAACCCAGTGGGTGGTGGCAGGGTACACTTTACCCCATCAACGGTGCAAACCAAAAAAAAAAACAGACGGCTCATGAAACAGGGCCAATGCTAATGAAAATGCTGCTCACTGAAACTGAACCGACAACTGTGTGCAGAAACAAACACAATTGAACGAAACTACAGCAAACAAAAAAACAGCATTACATACGAAAGGGGAACACACGCAAAGGAAGGATTGTCGCAAAAAACTTGCCTCGTTTGCACGATCGAACACGATGCAATGGCACGAAATCCCATCGCAGCTGCAGTCGGCGTTCCTGCACTCATTAATGAATGCCTTTCGGATGCATTTGCAAAATATGGGTTAACGGGGTTTTGGGGTGTTTTTTGTTCTACTTTTGTTCTGTGTGCTTGACTGCCATTCCTGTGAAGTTTTTTTTTGTTACCTCAAATCGTCCCGTGATGACGATGCAATAATATTCCCTTCTATCCCTTGTTCTTAAAACTGGTGTTTCAGGATATTTTTACCTCTTACACGTCCGCCATTTTACTCGCTATCCCCCTTGCATACAGAGGATCCGAAGCAGATAAATGGAATATCCGGCAACCGGATACTTGTTGTTTGTGTGTCTTTTTTTGTATGCCCTTTGCAGCATGAATCGTAATTATCTCTTTGAGTGGAAAATTTATATCAATTACGGGAGAAAATGTACGTGACTGGAGGGATAATATTGGTTTTAATGGTGTGCTCTACCGAATGCTTGTCATACATGGTGGTTAATGTGTCGCGGTAGTGGTGACGGTATCAAAAGAAGTTAAAAAAACCGCTGTACTCATTAAAGCGAACGCTTCGTTTTCACGAATGAGAGAGACGTTAAATTGTACAAACTCATTTACATCAAGGACAGATGGAATTTAAATAACTTTCTTAACAAAATGTTGGGAGATTTCCATTAATTTCCACAATTTTATCATCTTTTTTGCATACAAATTAATGACTCTTAGACATAAGTATTGATTATACCTAAAAACAATTATTTTATAAATACTAAAATTATTTTTAATAAATACTATTTTTTTAATTTTAATTAATTTTATTTAATTAATTTTGTTACTACTTTTTAATTTTATCAATACTACTTTTTACTGTAGAGTTCTTGTCCATTTCTTTGTCTTGCTGTTTTTTTGTTGTTGAAAACTTAAGCACTCTTTACATGTTGCTCCAATTATATCTCGCCGTTCGGTTTATTTATACTACCACTTTTGTTCTTTCGGGATCGATTTCATACTAAATTATCCAGATTTTTCCTTCCTTATTTTAATCGTCTCTTTCGTTGGTTGTCGTTTATCAGTCTCAAGCATCACATCAATGTTATTATTGCGTTTATTTATTCTATTGATTTTCTCTTCCATTCATTCTAGTATTTTTTTATACTTTTTATTTCTTTGATTAGTTCGATTTCATATTACTTAATTTCCTTAATGTTTATTGTTCAAGTTTCTAACTTTGAACCATCTTAAAATACTCATATTTAATTTTTCGATGTACTACTTTTATTTTAAGGCGGAAAACAATTAAAACATCAATTATTTGTTGATTGTATTGTGATATATGAAATAACGAATAACATTATCAAATATTGTGTTTTCGTTACTATTGTCCAACCCCCATACTTTCTGATGGCAAAAAAATGTCGCATAAACTTTTTGCAACACCATTTGCAGCCTGTTTTGCCGTCTTTTATTCCGAAGGGTCGAAAAGAAGCTATCATAATAAAGAAACAAACATAATTCAAAACACTTACCGTCGTTAAGGAAAATTGTACGAACGCCACCGCCACACACGTTTGCCGATTTGACGAGCCGTCCGGTCCATGGCTGTTTTCGATTCACCTTTTGTTTCCCTAGCGGCCTTCCATGTTACAACCAGCCCTGGGTGTTATGTTTTCAATCATTCTTCATGAATAAAACATTTCCTGTCCCTTCTGGGTCGGAAAGGTGTGTCCGGTGTAACTCCCAGAGGAACATTGGAGTACACACACATACACCCACACATCCACATGCACGTTGAAACGCCCTTTAAGGACACCGGAGGTAACGTTGTCCTTAGGTAGCTGGAAGCGAAATCTCACGACATTCACGGTTCGGGATGGACAAGCGACAGCGTATCTGCCGTCAGCTGTCCCGGCGCTCGGCGCTGGGATAGGATAAATCACACGGGAGCATGTGTAACCGGTGAGGCAACGAGGAACTGTCATCCAGAAAAATATGACCACACCATCAGCCGAAAATTTGTCACCGAGTGGCCCGGCTAATGAGGACATGTGCCTGGGAAAATGTACGTCCGGCCAGAAAAAAAACGATGAAAGCTCACAAATCAAGAGGTCGATAGGGTACATGAATCACTTCAGTACTCTTGGTGCCTGGGTGACGGTGGAACGAGAGCAGAACGGAGAGGAGAAAGAGGCGGTGTTTCCGTAAAAAAGTTTTCCATTTTCATTGGGCAGCCATTCAATCTTTGGCTCTGCTGTGCTTTTGTCTCTATTCGACCATCGCCCGTGGGATGGCTTTCCGGCGGGTGACGATGAGAAAAAATGACGCGATTAAATGAGTCTGGCGTATCTGGTAAGAATTTTCCAACTAACAGCGGTTAGAACATGGAAATAAAAATGAACGGAAACGGAAATAGCCAAAAAAAAAGCTCAGAAGTTGACCAGAATGGTGGACGAACAAAGGAGAACGCTCGAACGGTGGAACGTCTATATTACGTTGTTCATTATCTCTCATGATGATGTTGGGTGAGAGTAAGGGTTGTACGCAGGAATAGCAAGGCTAATGTAAGATAATGGCCAGCTCGTTCGCACGGAGCATTCGAATTAAAGTTAATTTCACAACAATTCTCTTTCGTTAATAGCGTTTTTAGCAACAATATTACTTATGAAGACCATCTTCCAGTTTTTATATTGTAAGGTAACGTATAAGCATCAAATTTATTCATTTTTTGAGTTATTTTTAAAATGATGTGAACCAGAAAGCTCTCCATTTCTTTTCTAGACAACTAACTTTAAATCAAGGTATTTATTGAACGCCACATAAAAACAAGATAATTCAAAGATAGCTCACCATAAATAAATTTCTGCTCCAGATTAAAACTATCGGCTAGGATGCCGGTACGAGAGCTATACAACATTCCTGGACTTACCCATACGAACATGTATCCCGCAGGCAACCCAATACTTTCCCCATTTGCAGTGCTTCATAGCCACAAGAAAAAAGGGATCCCATAAATTGTCCCCACCCGGTATTGTTCCATTCTCTGCACTCATAAATGTCAAGTCGAGGTGCTCTGTATGCAAGATAAGAATATGGTTTACTCGATAAAACACAAAAAACACACACACTCTAGCATGCTCGAGAAATGAAGAAAAGCATCAAGGCAATGACCATAAAAAAAGCTTCTTCCGTTCCACAAAGGAACCAACAATAATAAAAAAGACAAAGAAATGTCTGGACAATGTTTAGTCCAATTAAATTAAATGCATATCATATCGTGTTGGAAATAAATTCGCTCCACGCGAAAGCTCCACAAGCACGCTGGCGCAGAAATTTATTAGATGGAAGTAAAGCAAAAAGCTTCACTTTTTTTTGCCGGTATGACAGTGGACACTGCATGTGTCGCTCAGTTTTCGTACATTGTTTATCCACAAGGCCATCGCCAGGCGGTTGCAATTATATGCCGTACAAACTCAAGGTTTATAGAACAGTATTTTTATCCGTGGCAAAGGTCATGCGGCAGTTCTAGTTGGAGAGAGTGGGGGATTTTGCAAAAAAAAAAGACAAGCGTGCCTCGCTGCTCGTGCTGGAACTATATAAGGAAGGTCCTCCATTCCTATACTTAGCAGCCGTACCGTACCTAAACGTACAGCAATCCGTTCCTACGTTATTACGCGACGAAAGCAAAATGGTTCATTCGATATTTATTATTAATTACACCGTTCCACATGTTGAGGGGCATTTCTGTGATTGGATTACGAGCACCGCAATGCACCGGGCTGCCCGCAGATGCAGGGTGCGTTTGTTAATTTGCATTTATGGCCACGTGCTGTTGGAATTATGGTTAGCCTGCCGGCCTTAACACTATCATCAGCTGTGGAGTGCCCGTTTGGTAGACGTATTCCGTCTTCCGAAGACTCGGTCTTCTCGTTTCCGGGTTTCGTTCCGTGTGTCGTCCTTGTCCTTGCTGCAACCGAACGATGGTGTGGAATAATCGTCGGATCTTACTATGCACCACCGTGCACTACGATTAAACACACGCACACCGGGCACGGCGGGTTGGTAAAAAATTGAATTATTTCGATCAACCTCGTATTTTCTTTCGATGCAACCTAAGGTACCGAGGTTCTGAGCACCGAGCGCTGCTAACGAGAAATCGAAAGAGTGAGCTGCGGGTACTCACAGGACACCATACACCGTATGCTTTCGTTTTTCTTCGTTGCAGTGTAGGTAATTCTCTTCTCTTCTTTGCCTGTGTTATGGCACGATAACACGAACTAATCGTAAATTGTGGCAGCACGGTTCTACGGTTCAACCCAGTTATGCTAAGCTCGGCAGGCCATGCTACGACCTGAAAGCTTCTTCTGTACCGAATTAGACTAACCCGTACAGTGGAAAGAGGAACGGTTTTTCTGCCCTGTTTCTTTAACCGTGACATAGTCGAAAGTTCGTGCAAGTGGGAAAGTCACCGAGTAGTAATAATTTCCTTTACCCACCAAAGGTAAACCCGTGCCGTGCAAATGCAGTTAGACATTGAATCCTGGTTGACGGTTAGGGTTAGTGCTGGATTACGCGTCGTTCCGTTGAAACACATGCACACAGAGGCAGGATTTGTGCTAAGGTTGGGAAAATGGGAAAAAGGGATTATTTTTTGCATTAGGTTCTTAGACGGCACGTACAAATGGGAGTTGGTTGGGAAGGGGAGGACCCGACCGTAAGACAATCGGACTCACTGGAGCCAACTTTTGCGGCAGTAGCTGGCGTCTGGTTTCGGGCTAAGTACGGGTGCCCTAAAATCAATATCCCACAACGATGGCGCCTTGAAATAGTGGCACATTCCGAAACGTGTCCGTAGTACACATATATTTGCCATCGGTTGCGGTTCACCTAAACGCACGGAGGTTAGTGTCGGGTGCAGGGCTTCGCTTTACGTGCTGGCGAAAGAAGCGTTTAATGATGTATTCTTCATCATTGCTTGTAACTTATTTTTAAAACGATTCGTTTCTTTTAGCATTTGAAGTACAAAATGTCTGCTTGCAAACCTAGACCCACTGATACAAGTAGTGATGTTTTCAAGCCCATTATTAGCGTTGACATTGACATACTCACGCAGCACGATTTATGCGAACGTTGGCTAGAACTATTACTTTCGCTACACATGCAATTTGTTTTGGCTCTTCTAGATGAGGATACGGGAAGGGGTGTTTCTTTTTTGAAAATCGTCCACAGTATGTGCACCACCTGGTTGACACCATTAACCTTGTGCACTTTGCGTGACTGTCTTGACCTCGACCCATAAAAATTTAAAGCTGGCAAATTTGATGCTGAACGAAAGGTGACACAAACACCCGATGTACCTTGAATTGGTGACATGTACATGACAATAATTAGATAGTATCACGCTTTCACTAGCGTATAATTTGAACCAAAATTATATCCTGCAAGGTAATGTGAAACAGGCATGTTGTTTATGCAATACATTATGTGTGTTTTTAGTTTTAATCGAGTACCGCTGCTCAAATATCCTTTTAAACAAAGAAGCAAAAATTCAACTTTTAAAATAATCATCTCCAAAATCCCAAACCGGTTGTACGAGATATAATAAAGCTACAACGAAATGAGCTTTTCTGCTTCAATCCATCATTTTTCGTACTGAGACGTTCCGGTTTTGGCTGTCTAGAAATAATGCTCCAGCGGGGAGTAGGATTTAAGATGGTGAAACGTCCGAGTACGCGTTTGCTTTTAGAATTATGATTATGAGTTTCGTTGTTTCTTTCTGCCCACTTCGGTGCAGCCGTACTTTATTTCCCATTTTAATGCGTTACATTGCCGTTAGAATCCCTTTTGCTGCGGTCCTCGGTGGGTTGTTAAAATTTTACACCCCACCAGCATGGTGCGACGTGCCCGATCTTCTGCTGTTGGGACGATCCATTTATTTAACAATTTACGAAAAATAATAAAACAAAAAAAAAACGAAATCATTTTTTTTACAACGTTTCCATATATTTTATAATATTTTATGATTTGAAGGGTTTGATCGAAACGTTAACTAACTCTTTTCATCATATCTTAATAAAAATATCGAAAGAATATTTTTATAGGTTTAGTTTATATTAAATTGGTTAATGTGGATAGCAATGGGTTTAAGTGGATCGATCACTCCATTTCCACCAATTTTCATTACAATTTTAAACTTTTAATTTATTTTACTAAGCGTTTCTTAATGTTGCTCTGCACCAAAATCAATTTAATGTTTCATAAAATCATTCATCTTCACGCATCCTTAAATGATTAACTTTTCTGTGGTGTACAATCTTTTTTTTTTCTTCTTTCCGCCATTATACGGGTACATGAATCACAACCTTAAGGTTGATTTATAAACTTTTCTGTTTTACCATCACCTTCTGTGGTATGTTCAGGAACTTTTCGATTCCCTCATCAAAGTCGTCGTCGTCGTTGCGGGCGAAAACTTTCCAGTGTCTTTCGAATTTCAAAGAACACTCGTACCAAAATGATGCTCGTTAGCTGCTTTTTTGCACGATGGCGCTGATTCGCTGGAACCACAATTAAGAAAGTACATTACAGGCGAAGAAAAACTCTCTCACACACACATAGAGGCGAGTACATGTCAGCGCTCTTCGGAGTAGGGCCAACAGATATACGGCACAGGAAAAATGGACATCAGATTGAAAGGGAGATTGAAGGAGGATGTACACCAAAATGAAGAAAATGTTTGTGGACAAAGCAACAACAAACAAGACATACTCAGTACACCCAGGACCCGGAGATGTTTTTTTCATGCCATCTTCAGCCAAGGTTTTATTTCATTATTATTTTTTACGAAGCTCAAACGCTAGATTGCACAAATGTGCCTCTGGCGCTGGATGAAGCAAACCGAGCAGGAAGCAATAAGAACAAACCAACAGCACGGTGCAGAGCAGAATAGTGAAAGTGCTCGACTGAGTGGTGCTACATAAAAGTCCTTTCTTGCACCGGGTATTAGATTTGCCCCCCCTCGGAGCGAATGATGAACAGGAACCGGATCAACTGCACCACCACAACCGGCCCATTCTCGCCCTTCCCCTATCGACAGTATGTATCCTTTTTTTCCGTCTCGAGACACCCCAAACATGTGCCCAGTACCACCCACAAGAAGCGATATAATGAAATATATACAAAAGCTTCTCTCATTCATATTTTAACCATCCTCGCACCTTCACGGCTACAGGTTTCGGGGATCTTGCCTTTTATCTTTGCCACGACTTTCCACCCAAAACCATCACAGCGGAAAAGGCAAACAACCGTTCGTTTGGGCAAACTGTTTGTTCTAAAAGTCCGCCCACTTCGCTGGAAGGTGAAGGAGAGTGTGTGTCTGCGTGCGGGGTGCAAATGATCATAACTGGGATGAAGGGCGAAAAGATGATTTGCCACCTCCCCAAGGTGGAAGAAGCGCACTAGAGTTGAGGCGCTTTTTTGCCTTATTCCTTCCAATTGCGTTAAGGGAACGCGTGAGGTTTGCTGCAGGACCAGCTAGTGTATATTGCACATTACGACCTAGACGACACGGCAGAAGGACAGGCTTGCCGGTTTCACGAAGATACACGTCGTCAAGTGATGTACGCCTCAACCACCCTCTAGAAAAAACCCCTCCAATAGTTCACCAAAAATGGCTGCCTGCCAAAAGCTTTCGATTGCACCATTGTTCTAGAACCTTAGTGCCGGCTGACAAGGCCTTCCATGCATACCCAAAATATGTGACACCGATACCGGACACGAAAACCAACTCACCACGCACCGGGACGTCATGGTCGGTGTGGATGAAAGTTAAATGTGCAAACATTATTATCTTCCCCCCAACCTGGGGCATGATTCTTGGAGGCGGAACGGTGGTCCAGCACGGGGAAGGTCGTCCTTTCGGGAAGGTCTCCAGATCCCTTACCTTCGGGATCACGTCGAGCGGTTGAACCGAAAAATGGCTTCCCCGTACTCTGAGTGGCCCACTACTTCAAGTATTCACACCTCCCGGGACGGGAAGAAGATCGCTCGGTTTTTAATGATGAATTGTTAGGAAACACGTCGAAATCCCACATTCCATTACCACGATGTACGTGGGACGGCCTGGGCGGTTAGGTGGCACAGCTGTGGGCCAACGCCTGGGCAAATAATTATGGGAACACATTTTCCTGCGCCGTACACCAGGGCGTGTTGTCCGTGTATGTGTCTGCCGGCTGTTGCCTTCCGGTCTTACAGGTCCTCGGACAATCGCTTCCAATTTGACGTTGGTTGTTGGCTCGGCCCGGTGCAGCATCTTCATCGTAATTACGAGCCTACTCGTGTGGTGTGGCGTAGTACCGCATCACAAAACATGCGACGTGCAACAGGAACGTGAACGGAGAAAGATATGAAGCATCTCGCTCGCAAGAGGAACTTTTCGAGAGTAATTACCGGCAGTGTTTACATTGGGTTTTCGAAGCTCCCCAGCATAACGTATTCGCTTGCAGAAGGACGGTTTTTTTGCTGATGCTTTACTTTATCCAAAACCGTTTTTCCTCCTTCATACCTTTCCACATTTAGCATGCTGGTCTTTGTAGACTTACTTTGTTCGGTGTGTAGGTGTCTTGTGTGTCTGATTTATTTAATGCACCGTATCGTACAACACGAATCCGTTAACGATGGTTTCTCAGTTTTTTTTCTGTTGCATTCTTTTCTTTGCAGATATGCACGGCCCAGTTGCAAGCGTGTTGTTTCGGTAAGATGGCCAAGCGTGACACATTTGCCTTCGCCGTAGGATTTACTCGCTGGGTTTGGTATAATAATGCTTTCGCTTCGTGTAATTGCAAAACTTTTGTGAATTATTATCTCATTGTTTCGTTACCGATATCGGGTTGCGCGATTCTCATTTGCATAAGACGCGTGAAGAGCGCAGTGTGCTTTATAGTTTGTTTTCCGCAGCACGGCGTCTAGCGTTTTGTGGCATAAACTCGTACACGGTTGAAGCATATTTAAGAATATACTTTTGATGTAGTACTGACTTTATTTCATAACCTTTAGCTTCAATTGCCCGTAGGCTTCTGTTGCTCTAGAACAGAACAGGTATTTAAACATATATTACAAAAGCCCACTACACCTGTTTGGATCGTTTATTTTTCTCAATAACTTGACAAATTTGCCAGATGATCGGTGTTTATCACACGAAACGAGCGAAAATAGATTCGAAATGTTCATCAGCTACGCATTAAGCGGCGATGATTTAGATAGCAAAGCAAGTAAATGTAGTTTTTTCCGTAACTCCGATCGTTACATTGATCCAAGTTCCCGTTTTTTTTTTTGTCAAATTTATACTTTGGTATAAATCTATAATCCTGCGTTATATAATTACATTTTGCGAAACAAGGTAATAACTTCTTTTGTTTTCTTGCTGATGTTGGACGATTTGTAAACTGACTCACTTGTTCGTGCATCCTAATTTTACTCAGAATTCAAAAGCAAAGCAGGAAATAATTTGTAATTTAAGATAATTAAATGATAGATATGTTGAAATAGTTTTCGGAAATTTTGATCATGATGAACACACATTTTTATTTAAACGAATTTTATGTGGTTATCATCCACTTAGGCATATTGGAAAGCCAAAGACTTATTACAAGTTAGATGAAAAGAATTATCATATTATATTTATCCTGCATAGCATTGATAAATAAAATAACTCGGGAGTTTTACAAATTACGGATTATTTTTTCTTCAAACAAGTTAAACCCACTTTCCCTTATTCCCTTACAGAACGATCGTAAAAAACCACAAGAACCATAAAAAGCTTTTGTGTTTTTAAGCTCGTCAATCGCTTCTACCTGTTGCTACCACACAAAAAGTCCATGCTTTCAACAGCGGATGAAAAAGATGGTCAGCCAAACAAACACAAAAAAAACAGCTAATCCCTCACGAAAATGATCAAACAATGCGTATCCCTTTTTCATGGTAGTATCATTCGGCAGACATGCTTCAAACTGAAGTCTGCCAGCTTTCTCGACACATGATTGATGGTAAGGAAGCAATAAGTCAACCGTGACACTGCGTCTATGAGTGGTGTGGGTACGAAACCGCACCGGCACGAGTAACAATTTCTTCGAAACATAACCTTTCCCGAAAAACCAAAGCTTTCACTCAGTGCAGTGTACAGCCAATATCATCTTCACGCATGACATGACCAAAAGTGACAAATGTTGTGGCTTTATAGTTCGGTAACCGACCGGCACCAGCATGATGAATAGGTTAAGGTTGGAGCCATTTATCAAGTTTGCTCCCAGTGTTTGGTTAAATAATTGCATAATTAAGCTGAAGAGTGTCACAACTTATCGCTCCGAAGAGATGTAGCTTCAAATATTCCTTTTGTTTGTCATAACTGATCAAGTACAGATTGATTTATGCATAATCGAGCGATTTCTCTCGATTTTCCATCTATAAAATCAATAATAAGTTATTTAAGGCTCAAGTTATTCAAAATCAAATTTACGACATCAATAGCCTGATCGATTTTAGTTGCAAGAATAGCAAAACAGATTATTCCTAATTGCAAAAAAAAAAACGAAACAAAACGGCCCATCAACGTTGTACAGGGTGGGCATTCAATTATTGAAGTTTCTTAATACTTGCGCTTGATATGGCATGTTCTGTGCTAGATTATTCATAGACGAACATCGATAATTCTCTTTCAAACTGCGTCAATGCCAGATAAAACCCTTACCATCCAACTCAGGCTCGCTACGGTAACGGAAGGTCAATGATGGTGCAGTTTCAGGTGAATTTAAACGTATGAGCTTCGCGTCGACGCTTCGGGACGATCCTTTCAGTAGTTCGGCGCTGCAGTGGCGGTTGCCAACCCTTTAAGTTGTCCTTCGGTGTGTGATGACGGCAGGGAAGGTGTTCTGACGCTCAGTTGGCTTACTTTGGTCGTATCGCTGATGCCTGAAGCGGATGGCAATTAAGTTTTATGGAAGCTATCCATTGAATTATTAACTCATACGTACAGTGTCCCTGGAAGGTGGCATCCCCAGTTTGTAGTACGATGAGATGAGGCTGGAGATCAATTAAATCTCTTGTCTGGCTTACGTGTGCGAGGTGCAAAGGAAAAGCTTTGGATTTGTCATGACACATGGAGGGTTTTTTTTTACTGATTATGTCGCAAAAGTTTAAAATTGATGCATTCATATGGCAACGTCTAACATCATTCAAAAAAAATACCGAAAAGAAGTACAATTAAATAAATTTAAATTAAACATGATCTCAATCCTCACTGATACATACTCCCTCCATTACATTCTTGGTGTAAGTCAATAATCCATTCCTGTTTTGTGTCTCTCTGTGGCACGTCATTGTGAATCTCCTTGGCCCTGTTAACCATCCACAAAGGATGTGACAGCAGCATTTTCGAACGCACCGAAACTTTCCCCAGCTCACGTAACATCCGAATGTCAATACACTCGCTGCACGTGAACGTTTTGCCGCGGTGAGAATAAACTCGTACGACTTTCGCAACTGCCACTGACGGAGCACTGTTTTTCATTTCCATTCTGTCCAGCCGTTTGACTCCGATTTGCCTTCTGGTTTGTCAGAAAGCCTCGAGGGGAAACTTTCAAATGCAGGTTTTATTCTCCCCTTCACTGGGCCGGTTTGAAATCCAATAGGAAGTTGCCTCGTTTTTTCATCCCTTTCCACATACCACTTCGAACGATCGGTGGGTTTTTGGGTTCGGTGAAACGCAAGCTTGACTGCAGTGCACAATGGACGTACAGGATTTGGGGCCCGCCCCGTCCCTGTACTACGACAATCGTGACAGCCACTTCATCATTGCTAGAGCTATGCTGGCAGCGCTTTCGACGAACACACAATTTTTACAGCGGACCAGCCAACCATTGGACTGCCACCGACCATTGCCAACAGCAAATCGACCGTTTTGCCACAAGCAGAAAACATGGCGACGTTCTCAGGGCTCTCCCCGGGTTTGCCGTGCCGGCCAAGTGTGTTACTTACGGTTCGGGCCCGGAAGTTATGGGGTGGAATTTTTATTCCTCATATTTTCTCGTGCTTCACTCTTTCAAGGCGTGCTCGTTTTCCTAGCGCATGGCGATGAAACGACGCACAACTCTGGATGTGATACAAAAATTCGCAAAAATGTTTGCTACATTTGCGACAGTGAGTGATGGAATGGAATTTTGACAACCGAGACACTGGAAAGAAACCACCTCCTAATGGACATTGCTTGGAAATGCTTGGAAGAAGTTGGGATGTAGCGAGCTATTCTAGTTGGCGCTTAGAAACGGTCTCAAACCAACATTCTTCCTCTAGACAACAGTGGTTGGAATTGCAAATTGCATAAAATAGATTATTGTCCAAAACTACGGTGATTAATGTTAAGCTGTTTTTGTTATGAAATATACACAATAGTCTGAGAAATCCTCCGTGCGTAATATGTAGCTAGTTAGTGAGCTTCTTTTCTTCAATGTGAAGGAAATAATTCAATTTGATTTACAAGAAACACTAGTCCATCACGGATTTTGTGATTGATTTGTGATCCTTCCGTGCTATAAAACCTAAAGCAAAACGACCAATAACAAGCAACCGAATCCCTCGTCCTGTAAACAGCTATTCCAAGAAGAAGAAAAAATCTCACACACCCCTTACCACACACCTACACCCGGCAAATCGAAAGCGGCGGCATAATGTCAAACTTCTCGCTCGATATCGCACGCAAATATGTCATCAAAGACGGTCCAAAAGACGGAAGCCGCCCATGGGGTCAGGAATTTCAGGCGTGAAAGAGGAGAAGTTGTAACGATGGGGTCCTTATGCCAGGGAAAAAGCAAGCTAGCAGAGAGAGAGCAGTGTTCCCCTGGCGCAACCTGACACCCTTAACTCGGTCGTCGACCGGCCAGGTAAATTTCAATCGATCGAAACTACTACCACGTACGCGGGAAATGTGATACGGCTACATACACACACAGACACACACACACCGACGAGCAACAAGCGAACTGGTTTCGGGGTTGGATGCCGCAGCAGTGGAAAACTGTTTTTCCACACCGGTACATACATTTTCCAAACCGTTGTGTGCGAAGTGTTGTCTTTTTTCTGCTCTTCAGCAGCACTCTGATGTGTGTCCCTTTCAACCTGATCCCGATGGATGGATAAAAGCTTCTGTCAGGGCGTCTAAATGTGTGTGCGTCTAAATTCTTCAAATTCTTTCCTTTTCACCAGTCCGATCCGCGGCTGAAGGTCACTCGTGAGGCTTCTCTTCACCGATGACTCATGTGTGCCGTATATGTGTGTGTGTGTGTGTGTGAGATGAACGATTTGTTTGGAATACGGGGAACAGTGGTGAAAAGCAAAAGCCTCAAGTGGAGCCACCTTCGGCAGCATGACGACATCGTGTGGCGACATTGCGATGGCGAATTGGCTTTGGGTAAAAAAAAAACCATACCAGAACGAGCCGGGCAGTCTGGAGTGAACGCGGTACCGGACATTGACGTACGTGAACCACCATGTAAGCTGGCTATTAATACTCTCGCCGTTTTCCATCCCTTCAATCACATATGCACATCGTCCAAGAAAACACACCGAAAGGGTGTTTGAGTACGTGCAAGCAGTTCGTTAATATTTCTGTCACTTGCCGTACTTGGCCGACTCCGGTGCGGTGTCATATTGGATTATGATGTTCGCAGCTTATTGCGAACCCTGGCGAAACAGTACACGGTCAAGATGAAACAGATCAATAACATCTTGCACCCTTTTTGCACTTTGGCTTCTTTTGTTTCTACTTGCTAGTTTAACAAATTTCTTCTACTACTCGTACTTTGTGCTCCACCTTTTCTTATTTCTACAACCTCAAATTAAACATTCCCCCATTTCTCCTAACGCATATTCCTTCCACAGTGTTTCGTGTTATTTGTTCGTGAGCTTTTTTTTGTTTTGTTTTGTTTTTCAAAGTAATTACGTCTGCCCCGAATGTCATGCAATTCCCCTGGGAATGCGGTACCGGCAAGACTCGGTTCTGTTAATTTACCTCCTTCTCAGCCGCGTCACTTCCATCAATCTCTCTTGCGGTACGGCCCTCGGGCTCCATACTGCTGCCTTCCCACCAAATGAATGATTTATGAGCACAAACACCAGTGAACTTATGCTTTCATCTGGAAACTTCCCGCCCTGTTCGGGGAGGGAGAAGTGGTCCGAGTAGCCAATTTCTCCGTAGTCCATCAATGAACAAGTGGTACACACAGTCGGGCATTTGAATTATGTGGGAATGTGGTTTGGAATTTGGAACACGAATGTGTAAGGTTTGTAGTAATATTTCAATGTAAAATGAAATGATATTTTTGAAGAAATGATTCAAATTTAGACGTGCAGTAAAATTTGTGTTAATTTTAATATTCCAAGTTGATAATTGTTAAAATACATAAACTAAATATGAATGCAGTATATAATCATGCGGACAATCTTTTTTTTTTGCAATTTACATGTCATTCTGCTTTACTTTTTACTTCAGTGCATAATTATGTGGACAATCTTTTTTTTGCGATTTACTTCTAATTTTGCTTCAATTTTTACTTTTGAATATACTAAACTACTGAATATACTTCTGAATATATAAAACGACATGAAGGCCGAGCATAGGCAAAATAGGTAGCTTTAAAGCGAGAGTTTAGAAACAGATTAGCCATACTGGGTACATTTTATTGCATTTATTAATTGAAGTAAGCGATTCTCATTAACTATCACTAAAATAAAAAATATGTTCGTGTACTACACACATCAGGGTATACTGCGTACATTTTAATGCATTTATTAATTGAAGTAAGCGATTCTCATTAACTATCACTAAAATAAAAAATATGTTCGTGTACTACACACATCAGGCCTTCATACAAAGATATAGCATTACACAATATTACACAGGAAGGATTTTTTAAACTGAAAAATCTCCATGGTGATGACGTATTATAGCCATGATTGTGTTACTTACTGTACATGCAAAGTCATCAAATTTAAAGAAAGTTATTCTTAAACATTCGTGACTTTTTTTATCTATATCCACATGATGTTGATTAAATCGTGAAAATCAGGTGTCCACATAGTTATGTTAAACACTACATTAACCCAAAGTTTAAACCAATATTGTCAAAAATATAACTGAAGTTCTGTCCACTTTCTAGGTGTTCTGTTTTTGTGCAAATCCGAGATTCTGAAGATGCTTTGTGTAACAGTTTTAAATGGAAACTGTGCCACTTGTGCACATTCGTAATAAATATAAAAAGAATCTGCGCTATTTGAGCTAGATGGCCTTAAAACTGATGAGCACAAATCGTCATCATTTTAAATGCGTTCTAGTGAATTTTTAACGGTGGCTTTTTGCCTTCGTATACATCGAACGTACCCCTATCACTTGCCGACTTCTAACGCAATCGAGACCGTAACGAATAGAACAATATTCCATATTTATACCGCACGATGAAACTCCCATCTGCTAAACTCACCGAGCTTTTGAATTATGAACAAAGTGACCGTTCCATATTGGTTCGCATTCATAAAACACTTCAGTCCGAGAATCATCCGGTTGCAGCAGGCAACAGCAAGAACATCAGCAAACCCCTTCGACATCGATCATTACGGAACGTTCGCTTTTATGTGGGAAAATGTATTCGGAAAAGTTTATGATGACTGCCGGTTTGACCGGTCCACCTAACCGGTCACAACATCAAGCACCATCAAGCCCGGTCCAAAAGGGTTCGAAATGCGAAGGATCGGTATGACATATCCTTCCGTTGCTGCTCACCTTTTGGAGCATGAATAAATTACTTCGCTATTTATGACCATTCCTTTGCTCTCTAAACCTGATGCGCATGGCTACACATGCGGCACTACACGTCAAGGGATCGTCCACTCGCTCAAATACATGCCGCAGTACATCAAAACTCTAACCATGGGCACAGTGCCGGTTCCACAAATCGTGTCCGTTTTTCGGTAACGATTTTAAGAGCTCAACACACAACAAAGACAGCAAAGCAGGATGTTCTTCGCGACAAAAAACGACTGTTCTGCGACCGTTTTAAGGTGCGGCTGTTCCCACCACGGATGCCGGCAAAGGGGGGAAAATCGTTGGCTGAAATATCATCACCAGAAGAGCGTCATTTTCTATCCATTTTGGCGTGCGTCGCATACGGTGGCACCATAAAAATAGACAGGTTTGTGACTGACCCCAGCGTGGTGTCCTTTGCTGCGAGCTGAAAATCCGCAAAATCGTCATTTTCAATTCATTCCACGGACGGAACAGTGGCCCGTCTAGTGGCGGGCAACCGTAAAATGTGGAAAACAGCTTATGCCCAACCAACATCGGGCAAACCAGTTCAGCCGGTCACCGTATTGGTAAGTTGCGTTGCGTTCAACTTGTCCGAACTGGAAATAGAGCTCGCCTCCGACTGGAAATAGGTCGATAAATATAACGGCCAGTGCGGTCGGCCAATCGATAAATGACATAAAATATTCAACTCCCAATGTCGGGCCGGGGGTTCCGTTTTGATTCCCGAAGGAAAAGGATCCTTTTTTATTTTTTTCCAATGAATTCCCACCATATGGGGTTTTGAAGAATAAAGCTACAAGGTGGAATAAGAACGTTCGAAATGGGAACCTCGAGGGCCGGCGTCTTGCATGCGCTGGGTTTCGAAACGGTTGATTCAGCTAATTCCACCACTCGATGTGATTTTAAACCAATCAACAGCAAAAAAAGAGAAAAGGAGCAACTTGATTGAGTTCGATCGAATACCACAAAATGTAATTATTTCAGAGAAAAAAGTGAACCAATCATCGGTTTTTTTTTTCAATCGATGATGTTCACACATTCTACGGCGTGCAAAGTTGTGTTGATAATATCTTATTTTATTCAATGAGCTCTACGAACGAATTATTTCCAACACTGTACAGAATCCTTTATGACCTATTTCAATTTATTTTAAAAATCAGTAACAGATTTCCCGACCGACCATTCCCGCGCGTCCCGGAAAGGTTTATTATTCGATAATTGATTGCATTTTTTATGCTTCCGAACCCTAAACAAGCTCGTCGAACTTTTGCATGGTTCGCAGAACGTTGATTGATGGACATAATTTGTCTTCCTTACCGATGAGTTATGGCGAGCTAATTATTTGTTGGATTGCTTCCGGGCGACCCAAATTGTAAGCTCGTTTCAGATTCAACCGACGCTCGGATGCGGACCGTAACTCACCAGCAAACCAAGTTGGGTCCATTTTTCACACCCTTCGGTAAGGATTACCGACCCACCGTACCGAACTCAGTGTTCGCGAGTGCCACAAGCTCTGTGCGAGCGTTCGGTAGACGAGTAATCAAAATTCAACTCATAAACAATTTGTTTCAATAAAACATCCCGATTCCAAATCAACGAGCACTGGCGATGGCCGGATGCGAGCCATGTCCCGCAGGATGCTCCAACTGGAATCCTATATCCCGGTTTGGATTGGCGCCGATTCGATGGGGAGTAAAACAAAAATACAGCCAGAAAAATAATGCTTGAACCTCTCACCCATGCGGAAGTTTCTTATCTCGATCGCCATTTTGTGTTGTGTTTTTTTTTTCTTTCTTGTCCACCGTTTCATCGGCTTGAGCGGGAAAGCGTGGAAAGCACGATGGAAACAAGCGTCCAGTTCCTTATCGATACCGGGCCGGGGTGAATTCATCCCTCGCTGCACGCGGCAAGCGAATCGGTGGAATAATAAACTTGTAACGATTCATGAATATTAATTAAGTCACATCGAATGGAAATGAAGCGTAACTGAATCAGTGCTGGCCGATGGTTGCGCTGTCTAACGTGCTGGAATTGGAACCGGTTTTTTTTTTGCTTGTTCGCACCCTTCCCGCTTTTCCGACTGACGATAGTCATCGTCTGGCAGCGTGGCATGAGATTAAATATGAAACAAAATGGAAGCAATCGCACAGGAAGAAGCACAATAGCATATTTATTGTGCTTCGGAGCACCGTTTACGTATCGGAGCTGTAGGAAGCATTAAAATACATTACTCCGGTGTACGAAACGTAACAAAAACATTAACATCAGTTCATGAATATTGTCAAGGTGAAATGAGAAACCAATAATCAATTAGTTTCAAATGCAAGGGAACTTATCGTGGGGCAATGTGTCGCGAAAAAAAGTAACACAACGGCAACATTTTGAAATCCTTATTTCAAGTTTATCAAAAATTTTGAAGGAAAAGTGCTAATCCAAAACGAAAAACGCAACTTATCTAAATAACCGTTCACGATAAAACCATGAAAATGTTCTTGGTCGTAACTTTACTTACTTACTTATCTGGCGCTACAACCGTCTCGCGGTCTTGGTCTGCTGCAGAAGTCCTCTAGACCACGCACGATCGAGCTCCGCCGTCTGCCATTTTATTATCCCGGCCTTTCGGGCGGACGCATCAACGCCATCACTCAATCGCAGTTTATACCTAAGGAGGCGTTCCTTTGTCCATGTGGATGATCTAAAACGGGGGCTGGGTCGTCCGGTGTCATTCTCATGACGTGATTAGCCCACCGTAGCCTCGAGACTCTAATCCGCTGTACGACAGCTCATAGAGCTCGTCCTTGAAGCGGAAGTCCTCCATTGTCCTTCCACTAAGCCTAAGAGGGTTTTCGTCCGTTTTGGACAAAGTAAATGTCTTAGCGGCATATGTGAGTACTGGAACTATATAAGTCTATAGTCCCAGCTTCGTTTGTCGCCGCAGGTATTTTGAGTGGTGAAGTTTCCTCAGACTGTTGAAATATCGGTTGGCCAACGGCACCCTATCGCGTATTTCAACATCAATGCTATTATCATTGCTGACTTTTGACCCAAGATAGACGAAATTTTAGACGTCTTCGAAAGAGCGCTAACCCATTTGTACGTTATCCCTGCGTAAGTTAGGACTTGTTAGCAGGGCCGTAAACCAATGATGTCTATGTCATCAATGTATGTCTGGAATAGCCAGGAATTGTAATAACCTACCCTTTTATAAATTTCTTAAACATAAATTTTAAAAGATGTGTTATCTTAAAATATAGAGCAAAGCAAAGAGTTTTAAGCACACCATAGTATACATTTGATCGCCAAAGTTTACTCTTCAAAAAGGTCTAAAAACAAGCTTTCCAAACACCCAACTTTCTGATTGCGTTGCAAAAATTCACTGAAAAAAAGCATTTCGTCCTGCGAAGTCCCTATAAAGAAGAATTTCATTAGCGGCACTTCCTTTCACGAAAACGATCCTTTTCGACACTGGTTTCGGTCCTTTGCGATGTAATCTTTGTACTATCGAAACTTTGGACGCCATACTTGAAGCTTGCGAGATCGAAAAACCAAAGCATCAAATCAACCATTTCGGGCTGGAAAAGATTCCGAGAAGCTTCGCTTAATCTACTGCACGACAAATTAAGACCCGTTTCGACCCTTATTGATCCATCTATGCGAACGAAAGCTACATAACCACGAACGAAGTCCAACGCAACTTAGAACCAGAGCCTAACAAACTCATGTGGTCGGTTGAATCTTTTCCCAACTCAAACCCATCGAACGGAAACTTTGAACCTTTTCCAAGGACCAACTAAGCAGCTACAAATTTAGCGTAAATGATGAGGATTTCTCGCAGAAGCGTGCGATAAAAAAACGGAACCAGCCATAGACAGCTCGAATGAATAGTGAAGATGTTGGGGGGTTTCTGTTCGTTTTACTGATTTCTAGACTTATTTCCTTGAAACACACTTGAGTCATGGAGAGTTTCGATTGCCCGCCCAGTTTTGCGCCAATGAGCACTGTTAGCGGTGACGATGCATGTGAATGTCAAATATGAATCTCTTGGAAAGTTCACACGTCCAACTTTGGCATCGGTTCCGGATACGATACGTCCAGCGATAGACAAAGTTCCCAGGCGTCCCTCGGTGTGCGTGTGCGAACTGTGCGCAAAGTTTTACCGCATCGAAGATTAAAAGTTTTTATTATTCGCAGACGAGACCAGACGCGACACTATTCGATAGGACTATTCTACTTCCGTTAAGCCGGAAGTTGGCGACAAAATTACAACTGTGACCATCGATAGCAGTTGGGTTGGGTGGTTTACGATGCGGAGGGTTTAAGAGCAGCCCGGGAGACAAATTGGAACAAGCAGATTTGTTGTATAAGTTGTGATTGCAGAAAATAAGCATAATGCTGGTTCGTTAACAAGCAGATTGCTGCACGGTAGATTGATGATGTTGCTTGTCGATTGTCAAAAGTTTTAATCAAGCATCTTTGTCTATATCTTTGTGGCGTGAAAGAGTGATTAAAATTGAAATTTCTCATACTTCGGTTTGAATTGTAGCATCCTTTATGTTTTTCTTTGTGTTCGAGCTGTGATTAATTGCGAATACCTTTTTTATTCTTCTACAAACATTTGAAACCCATTATGTATTTTTATCGCGGAATGATACTTACTTCTCTATTGTTCTTGTTTATATACTCTGCACTCACCACTTCACTTACCAATTGACAGCATGAACTTAACGAAACTGATTGAACCGATAATGGTTGTGCGAACATGAAGTTTCAAGATAAAAGTTCTTGTTCTGTCCTTGCTCTTCTAGGTCTAGGCCTGCCATTTCTGGCTTGGGAGGCTTCTGGGTGGGTAAATAAACCCAATACGGGATAGTTCTGCGTTCGGGGGTTTGGTCCTGATGTGATTTTGGACCGGTCTTGTCGTGTGGAAACCAATACATCACTGGGCCTTCCCTAGCTCTACCACAGTTTAAACTCTATGGCTTAGAGGAATATGGTTTTAACCTCATGTCACTTGGTGTCTCCAAAGTTTAAATATACTTGAATATAGTCAATCAATTTAAATATCTATCAAAAATTGACGTGCCATTGTCAACAACGGTTCGTGAAATCCATCTAATGTCCATTTAATTTCTTCGCTTAGAAAACGATTTTGCCGATATTTTGATTTTTTGTAATGAGGCAGATACGTCGATTATGTCGATACGTCGATACGTGTTTTTTTTTCTTTTCATTTCAAATGCACACTGGTTTATTTAAAAGCAATGTTCAAGGGTCAGCAAGCATGATAGTAAGCAACGGGAGCGAAAATCTTGCATTAATGTTGTGCATCCCTAATTACCGTGTAATACTCGTTACAGTAGTGTACAAGACATGTAACATAAACAACGATTTATGACATACAAGATAATTACTTTCACTAGTTTTACTATGTGTTGTACCAAATAACTTAACCTCCTTATTAAAAGCATTTTCAAAATGAGGACGGAATATTGAACTATGGTCCAATATAACACCTAGATTACAGAATTCTTGTTGCCGTGCTAATACTAGTTGAAGAATTTTGTTCTTTATACAAACTATGCAAGTGCTATGCTATGAAGCACATTTCAAAATGCCAAAGGACACTTTTAGCATCAGACAAATCATTCTCCTCATACTATATGTGCTTGAAATTCTAGAAAATAGTAAAACTCATTTATAAGATATACCTCTGCTTTTGAAGATAATCTTCAGGAATATATTATATATAGGTATTATGTACAGGTATATTGGAAAAATGTAATCTTAAATTTAAAGATTCTCAGTTCTTTAAAACCACAATTTTGTTATTAAATGAAATGATATTCATTCTTCACAAAAAACTACTCTTTCGCATGAAACATATAATTAAAATCTGAATTCTTGCGGATTTTGCTCAAAACATTGAGTTCATCAGAAGTTCATCCATGTTGGCTGTCACACCTTAAGACACATTTCATTATTCATCATGGTACAGTGCCACACCACCTAAGCTTTATGTGGCCTTCCTTGCAAATTTTCACCAACACAACAGAGTATGTGTTTTCCCGCCCGTTCCTCTCGCTTCCGTGTGCGTGTGTGATTGATGAAAGTGAAAACCGTTTGCTCGCATCCAGTCGCATTAGTGCTAAGCCAGCGGTTGACAGTAACCGTAGAAAAGCGCCACCATCCGACAGACAGAAGGTGTTTATACATAGTTTCAAAGATTGGACTGGCTGCAGTTTATACAACTGCTGGCTACCGACCGCGCCTCTTGGCGCTTTTCTTACAAACATCACCCGGCTAGAAGATGGGAAAGATTACCTGAGCATTCGCAGAATATCATTTTCTACGTGCGTTTTTTGTGTGGCAGCACTGACGCAGAGCTTCTGATGGAATGGAGCTTAGTTTGTCACGCGTGTTGCAGGCTTACTGCATTATGCTGCTCGAGCACGATTTGTTTGTGCTACGGTAGTCAGGCTTAGGGTGGATAAGCTGGGTGTAGATGTTTTAATCGATTTTCCTTCTTATCAATTTTGTTTGCGTGAGAAAAACGACCCAGCCGACATTGCAAGCAATTATTTTGTTTGATATTTGGATGCTTTTATGCTAGCCTAACGTTGTTCACTAAGAATTTATTTATTTTTTAACTTAATTCAATTCTTTTTTAGGAATTTCGCACTAGACTCGTTCTTAATTCTTGGTTAACGATGTATTTGTTTAGTATTCATTTGTTTCTTATTCCTTCAGCGAAAAACCCCCAAGGCAACAATGTTTTCTGGGTACAAAGTAGACTCTTTAACAATTCCTTCGCTTCTTCCATTTCAAACCATTATCAAATGTAAAAAAGCACTCCGAGATTGTCCCGAAATCCTCCAACTCAACGCTACTTATCGTATGGCAACGCACTTAAATCCCACTGCTCGAATCCCCAGGAGAATACACCGGATGTTTACTTCCTTTCAACCAGTCAGCAGCGAATGAAAAGGGCGTGAAAAGGCGAACGAATGTAAATTCAGTACGCCTTTGCCTTGTATTTGACAAAAACATGTACCGGAAAGTGTACTTCCGAACTGATATGATTGATAAAGATGGAATATCTCCATTGGACAAAAAAAAAGAATCGGGACCAAAACACAGCCCAGATTGAAGTAACTTTGAAGCGAATCGCGCCGTGTGGTAATCTGTTCGAGTGGAAAATTTCGTCAAACAGTGTGTAGGTATGCGCCCGTATACGGCAGGGAAAGCAACTTTTCCTTGCCAGCGTGTCACGCGAGATGCAACCGGGAAAACAAGTGAAAAACACTAGGGATAAACAACCACCACTCACTGTCAGCAGAAGAGTTCCTGCCCAGAGCTCGGGCGTTCCCGCCTTCGCTTTCGCACGTTGTTTCGCTTATCGTACTTGATCCCGAGCAGCTTTCAAGATTTCATAGAAGAGCCGTTAAATAGCTGATAAAAAGTGAAAAGCTCTTCAGCTCGGTTGGTCGGTTGGTGGAAGGATTAGACAACGCCGAGGGTGGTGATCAAGTGTGTCGCAAGTGGGGATTGCCTGAAGATGTATTTGTTTCCACAATGGCGTGTTTCGAGCGACCCAGTTTGGAGTGGGGAAGGTGGCAAATGGGCGTGCAAAGGCAAGGGATTTTCAGTTCCGGAAGATTTATGTTACATTTGACTGTTTCGTCTGCCGCTTTTCGCTCGCATTGTGCTCGTGAAAGCAACATTTCACCAACACGGATTGAAAAGGGTCAATTTCGTGTCAATTCCCTATCGGAAAACAGTGTCGATGCACACGAGACCAGCGGTAATGGGGCTTTGTTTTGTGTTTGTGTTTGGGTGTGGGTATATTTATACTGTTTGTCGCATGCTGCTGATCTAGTTGATCGGACTGTTTGACACACTATGACCAATTTATAACACCTTTGGGAGATATCATAGCTTTACTGCTGGGTTCGGGCTAGAATAGATACCTGGTTTATGATGTTTGTCAGCGCGGTTTAATTACGGCTCTTGCTCGTGCCAGTATATCATTGTGCTTTCGATTCCTTTGTTAGTTTGAAAAGAATGATCCTATTTTAATAGGATGATTTCCTGCGGGACCTTTTTATTGCTTTGCCGGTACAAAAGTGCTGAAAAAACACGCATTCAAATCGCAAACTAAAAGCTTTATGTTGTTTCTTTTCAGGTTTCATTAACCGTATGAAAAAGGTAAGTTTCGTGATGTTTAACGATCACTCAAAGTAATCATACATACCTTTTAGCCATTTCTCTTCGGCTGGTAACTCATGCACTTTATAATCCATACCTTGGAGAAAAGAAGATTGTATGAAAAACTCTCTATAATTTATCAACATTTAATTTAATCTTCAGAAAGTTAATCACTCAAAACTGGCCCATTTTCGTAGCTAGATGGTTTGGGCGAGATCGTCTGTTTTCTTTTCACTTGCCGCACGCATACAATTTCCTTTAAACGCCAATTCCATTGGGTGCATTTAAAATTTAATAACAAGAACCGTTTTATCAGCAGCCAGCGTGTAGCCACGATATTTATCACTGCCACTGCACACCGGCCATGAAACGCCTTTCTGATATTACGAACTTTGTTCTGTACGGTTCTCTTTTTTATTCTTGTCGAGTTCGGTGGACACACCCCGTCCCGCCATTGCCAAGAAACCATACACTCTGGCGCCAGGCTATTCGGGTCGCCATTCTTTCCATCTTTCACATCAGAAACCCATATTAGACACGCACGCCAGAACCGACCGGTCATGTTGTGGCGGGGAATGCTTACATGGGTGGGAAAAAAAAATATTTGGAACAACAAAAAAAAACCACCCTAAACTTTCCGGAGCATGGCAACAACCAACAGGCTGATGATAGGTCGTCGCAGAAAGGATGCATGTCTCGACAACGCCAGCCCAACGTCCATGTCACGGGGATGGATGGGTGTGAACAAAAGCATAAATTTGATAGCCAACAGTCATAAAACATCATTACGGCGGGCAAGATGGCGACCATGGGACGGTCGTGCGTGAACATAATACAAATTTAAAAGTTTCAACGAAGCGGCAAAGCACAACAGCGAAATGAGAAAATGGTCGAACAAAGCCATAACAATACAATGGGATGGGGGAGTGTGAATGAATCGGATGGGAGCGGGAAATGGTGCAGGAAAATATTGGAAATAATGTTTGACACGAAGTGGTTTATTGGACTGGAAATTTTTTGCTGTCGTGCGAAATTATTATTAATCTTTTGGAATTATTTTTATTTCATGCTGAGTAAAACTCTTTTCTTTTGAAAAATGCAGCATTAACCCGTTAGGGAAGTAGATAGCATGGAAGGCAAAAACTATTTCAGGTTTATAACTTTCTTTATCGTACCATTCCATGAATTTCCTCCATTGGTTTATCTCAGCATAAGCTTTTAAAATTGGTCGCACTTATTAGAGACAAATGTTGCATTTATGGATATTTATAAGAAGCTATTTTAAAAAAACTTTCTTATACAATAACTTCACTTAATTTAAAACTTCTACTCTTTGGACCACAATGGAATGGAACTTAGCTTGGATAATATTTTCTTTACAAATTCTTTTTAAGGCATGGGTGTGCAATAAGTACTAGGCGCCTCCATGCAGTAAGATGAAAGAAACTTTGTGAAGATGTTTATTTATTTATTTGTTAGATGATTTTATATTTTGTTCTTTCAAACTCCATCACAATCAACATACCGTCAGACTATAAACTAACCAGGAAAAAAGAGTAAAGCTAATCGTGACATGACATAACATGATTAATATCTATATATGTTCATATTTACTAATTGTGTATTTAACAAAATAATGGATATTGTTTTGGTGATTCAACCCGTTAAAAAACAAAGACATGAAAAGGATTTCAAGCACATTTATACGTATCAAGCTTTTCATAATTGTTTATGATGTAACCCATTACCAATATCCCCAATTACGCAAAATAGCTTATTGTTCGGAATATTCAAGTAATGACAGGTTACCGCAGCGTGAGGCATAATTAATTATCTTGCCTTTTTATGTAACATATCAACAGTCAACTTCACTCGTCTTCGCTGCCTCTAAAACTCCAATAATAGTAGCCTGCCGAGTAATTGGACTCGTAAAAAATTATGTACTCACAAATACACTAATTCATTAGCTTCAGCTACCTCACACACTAGGACAAAAAACCGCAACATGTTATACTTCAACCACGAAACATTATGCTTACCGGTAGCATATTGTTACGCTTGATCGCTTCGTTTCGCACACCACACACGCTGATCGCCAACTCCAACTTCACCAGTCAGCTGATCCTACTGCAACCGTGATGACTTGCACAGCCAAACACGGGCACAATTAATTCGGCCTCATTTAGCACACTTTGTGACAGCTCATCTCGGCTTTCATTTTGGCCGCAATGGAATACTACACATCTCTCGATTCTGCTGTCATCGAGCGTTGCGGTTTGAGCATCCTTTGCAAGTGTGTTGTCGGTGTCGCCATGCCTGGGAAAGCAGGCCAAGAAATGGCAATTACAATTTCACTGACCATTACCCTTGAAAGTTGGCTACCCCGGGACTGAAGGTTGTTGAAAAGAGAGAGAGAGACGGCGAGAAATTGACCGAGCGACATGTTTCACCGGGGCACAGGATGCATTCGATGGCGCTGAGTGGGCTCATAAATTACGATAACGATACCGGAAAGATGTATCTTACCGCTACCGCGAGATGACGGCGATGGCTTAATCGTGAAGGGTGTGTGCGAGTGTACGCGGAAATAGGGTAGAGCGGGCGTGTTACTGCTCGTAAAACAATTCCTATAAAATGGCCCCAAGCTGCGTGTGCCAGTGCGTGCCTGACTCCCGAAGGAAAGCTTGAGCGAAATTGAAACGGTGTAAGATTAGCTTAGGGCAAAAGAGGATACAAAAAAAAAGGCAACTACACTATACTTAAACAAAAGGGCATTTTTTTCTGCGAGCTGTAAGGAAACACTATTAACCTAAGCCTGCGAAAGGGCTTCTCCCGATGTGTTGCCGGGACGACATATTGACTCGAATGGTGGTCGCGCAGCCATTTAGGAAGATAAATTGCTCCATCGATTGGTAGTGCGTGGTTTGGGGCAGGGTGTTGAGTCAGTGGACGCACCTTGCGTAACTGCCTCTTCCCTGCGTCACGTCCATCTGCACTGTCGGCGTTTTGCCTAGCGCTTGTTATCGATACCATGACGCCAGCCGGACGGGACGCGGGACATACCCAACATGTGAATGCCGGCGCATATAGAGGCGGAAGGATGAAACAGTTCGATGCTTCCGGTGCTGCATGAAGTAAGCTTCCTTTCGCATCGGAAGAAATCCGAAAGACATTAAACAAAGCAATCGACGAAAAGAAAAGGAGAATGTGAATATCCTATTTCTGGTGCCGCGTGCTGCGTCCGAAAACCGAAGAAAGTCGTGTGAGAAAATCGCTTTTGTCGTCGGGACATTTCCCGGAAGGACCCGAGACATCCGACGACGTGGTTCCGTGACACATTACTTGGTGACGCTCCCCAATGCTCGCAACCAGGAGACGACTTGGACGTGATTTCCGTGCAGAAGTATGTGGCACGACTCGTTGCCCCCCGAGATCCTTATTTTCCATGATCGACTATCGTCAGCGTGAGATCCATGGTGCGTGTAATTTGAGGTTAGGAAAATGGTGACGGATGTGATGCTCCCCATGTACATTTCTTTCGCCTCTGGTTTTGGTTGCCTCATATCCTTTCCTTTATCGAACACAGACAAAGTCGTTTCCCGTGCATTTTGATATGATGGTCTCCAACTACGTATTGATAGCTGGAGCTAAAGGAAATGGGCTTCTCGTACTAACCCTCTCCATCTTTCTCGCATTCTTCGTTTTCTCTATTTCTCACCTCACTTCCTCGTGAATCTTTCTGATGGACTTGATGTCTGCGTGACTTCCACACACTTTTTTTTTTGTCTCGCTATGCTTCTCTTCAACTTCTTTCCCACGGACGATATCGAACATCGCGTCAATATTCGCTATATTGCCCATTAACATAATCGAATGTGGTTTCGAGATTATGTTTCACTGTACGTGCCATCCCTCGTCCCTTCGGTCGTTCCTTTCCCTCCGTGCGGATTCGGTGTGGATGATGATAAAGAGGATATAATTATTGCTCGATGCCATTTTTCCGGCCGGCACACGGAGCCGAAACGCGTCGTAAACAGGCCATTGCAGGCAGAAGTTTGTTTAAATTATTATTCGAACCATTACGCGTGCCGGGATCGTTAGCCGTGCCCGTGGCTGGACCATCGCCTGGTAATGGTCGCGCGTAATCGTGGAAAACGTGGAAAATGGCCCTGTCATCTCAAATATTCAGTGTGTGTGTGTTTGTGCTTTGCAAGATTCGTTTCTGTTTCTGCAAGGTTTCTTTTAAGTCGACTGTTAGCAAAATGGTTGATTGACAGCACGAATCGAGCATGTACGTTAAATTATTCTAACGATTTGCTATAAAATGGCTCTCTTGTTGGGAACTTGCAGGCATTCTTGATTAGGGGTGTCAGTATGATCATTATAAAAGCTAATTTATTTTTTGGCATTAATAAATAAAAGATGTGTTTTTCAAAATGTCAATCTTTGAAGCAGACACTCATTGACATAATTAATGCCAACTTTAGTTTGATGGTGTCATAATAAATAAATTATGTAATTAGAAGAATCACAAGTCTAATTCTTGATCAAAATGAGTAAATCTCGTAAATCAATAACCAGATTGAAAGCGACATTTTAATTAAAGTCGGTTACATTCATTTAACTTGTGCTTGGGCCTACAGCTCAATCAATGAAGCCATTTCTCTTGGTACGACCTGGCCGATGGTTATGAATAAAAAAAGGCCCAATTAAAGAACCATTTTTAGAAATTATTTTTATCAAACTCGCACCAATCTAACGGGGTTCTGCATAATGATATCTTGACGATTAATTTAGCAAGCAATTGCCAGTATATTAAATTATTGGCAAACACCAACTGATCCCCTTAGGCACTGATTTTACCCTATCAGTTAAAGCGCGCACAAGAAATGCTAATGTTGCTTCGCTTTCCCTAATTAGCACAAAGAAATGTCGTTAATTACCGAGCCAAGCTGGAAACCGTTCTGTTCTACCCCGCCCCTAGTCGATTCCACCTTAATGATTCTGGAAAATACAAAGATTTGGAGCATTTTTTGTTGTTGTTGCGAATACGGCTACATTGCTAGCCATCAGCCGGGCCTCCGCTGTGCTGCCACGCAATGAGATCGCACGCAAAGGTGCTGAATATTAATTATTTCTTTCTTCTCCGGGTGTGCCATACCCTTAACCAGGCGCAGGATGTGGTGCTGTTCTGCCATCAATCAGCCAATGTTGGTTGTAATCCCCTTTTTCACCGAAGAAGCAGTGTACAGCCCTCCTATGTCGTTGGTTTTTTACCTGTTGGGAAGAGGGCTTTTGAATCCATTTTACCCGGCTGCCCACAAAGCCCATCATTATCAAACATAAACTGTTGGTTTCGTGCGCTTTGCAACAGTAAATGTAGTTAGGCAGATTAATGGCTTCAAATGGATCGGAGCGTCAAACGAAGTTGCGTCTCTCGTCCGTCAGGCCATTTTTCTGTTTCATGTCTCACTCTCGTAGCTCCCTTTCATTTACTCTCACTCCCTCTCTCTCTCTCTCTCTTTTTATTTGTTTTCCACACTTTCGTCAGTTTACGGATCCGCATTGCGTACAGGTGAGCAGGATGCCGAATTAATTCACCCATGTTTCTCACCATCCACGGTGCAAACTCTTGAAAAATGGAAATAAATTAGCTCAGATAAGATTGATTAAAGGTTTACTTCCCTTACGTGACTCATGCGTTACCATTGCGTCTGCCCACCTGCTGTTATGCTTCCATGCGAGCTCTTTCCTCGAATGTCCCAGTGCGTCCCGTGTGAGCTCGTAAAGAAAAACGCCTGAAAATGGCTGAATCATAATGATTTTAACCATCAGCATCACGCAGTTCCCCGTACACCGAACCGGCTCTCTCGCGCACACGCATGCTTCGACGCGATCGTCCAGGGAAACACGGAAGGCATGTTAGCGTCTTCAGTTTTCAGCAATGCCCGTACCATCGCCGGTTCGAGCGTGACTGTGTGGGACGTGAATCCCCCGACGGTCCTAAAAAGCGAAATCCTTTCAACGAAACTAACATCAACATTATCGCCGCCTTGTGTCCTCGATTTCCACGCTCCATGCTGGGGACGACCACGTCTAAGAAGCGTTATGCTTAAGCTTCAAATTTGAGCCCTCCTATGGCTTTTTTTTTGCCTGCAGCTCTGCCGTTTGGGGAATGAACCTGATTTGATGTTGTTGGCGAGCTTTCGCGTACGGGCCCTTTGTTTAACCTTTATCCAGCGTTGTTAGTACCTTACCCAGGTAAGCCCGGTGGAAGAGATAGCGATGGAAAATTATTTTCCACCATCTGATGCGTAAAACATTGCACATGATGTGTGTGTTGATTTGATTTTCATGTTTCGTCATTTAAGCAGCTAGCGTTGAAATTTTTACAAAATGTAAATACTGGCGTAAGAATATTATAACACTTCCTTTGCCTATGTTTGAAGTTCGACATAATACAAGAGTGTATAAGGTTTATGGATGTAATTCACATGATTTCCGATCGGTAATTTATCGAATTGTTCCCAAACGTTCGTGCAATGTTCGCTAGAGCTATAAAACGATCTGCTTCGCTCTCAATCTTATCCAATGTTCGTAATCACACCATAAAATTTAACAACTATCTGTGCTCCATTTTTGTTGATGAGTTTTTTGAAAACAAATTCCCATGGCAACGTAAAGCAACAATCTAGAAACAAAAAAAACCTACATTATCGTTACTACAGAGTAATGCAAGAATGTTTAATCAAATCGATTAATGTTGATTGAATCAACATCATCCATTAAAAATAGCAGATGCGTGTTTATGCTTACATAACACCACATTTACAAACAAATTACCGTCAATGTAAACCCTTTATTTGCCCTTTTTTAAGTTAACGAAATAAGATATGATGTGTTTACAACATGATGGTAAAACACTTTCAGTCAACAATTTTCTACCGATGCTGGAGAATTAAACGAATTTGTATTTTTTCTGCATGAGACAGAACTTAATTATTCATGAGATGGTTTGTATGCAAAAGTATAAAATATTATAATTAAGTCCCTTTTATATACTGCTGCATATAGTCAATAACTTCAATGACTTGACATAAATGTCAATCGATGTGTTAAGTTATTTAATTTTCTGTTATTAAGTTATTGAGTTAAGTTATTTAATTATTTCTTTCTTTTTTGTGTTAATTTTTTAATTTCTCACTTTTTACTGAAAAAAACAAACGGTCATGATTATTAAAATCAAATAAACTTTCCAAAAGTTGAACTTTCCATTCCATTAACAAAAATGGCGTCCATGTTCTACCTTTTCAATGCTCAACCACTCTTAAGAGACCTCCCCGATGAAAACCATCTGTTGCAGGCTGCTGTCAATGGCAGCGGATGCTTGTTAGCATCGCTGCAAGGCAAGCAGTTCCAAACGAGGCCAAACGAATCGCGAAACAGCATGTCCACGCGAAACAACTGCAACCACTGCAGCAACCACGGTTGATTCGGTCATTGCTTCAGGCCAAACACTTGGCTGCATTTTCGCGAGATGCACTCGATGCACTGCAGGGATATGACAAACTGGGCTTCTGTGAACTGAGCGAACATGGCTTGGATTGTTTCTTTCGCAACTGTAAGTGTACGAATGGATTCTGTGTAGTTGCATAATGGAACATAAATAATGCGAGAACAAGACTTCCGCACGATCGCACTGGAAGTGTGTTACAACAAACAGATGTATTTTACAGGAGCATGCGAGAAATATATTATGCAGATTTGTCGAATATCAACAAAACCAGGGTATATTTTTGTTGAAATGTGCAATACTTATGGGGGAGTTTTGGTAATGTTTTATTCAACAACATGTACCCACATCAATGACAAAAACATTATCAGAATTTCGTGTTTTAAACAACCGTTTTCCATTAGAGTCAGTTCAAAACGAGTCGGCTTTCGTCGAATGTGCTGTTTACAGCAAGCTACATTTATCAATCCCTTTCAAGCGCAACACAACCACCACAAATATGAATCATACACGAATCTACATCATCAGCTCCAGCACATCATCATCAATTACACCAGTAGCAAACGCAACTGTGGCCTGCATCAGCCCGGCATCTAAGATTTATTGCACCGTCACACATCTCTGCCATCGGTGGGCTGTTGTCTGTTGACTTTACCCATCACACTTGTTCGGTGAAGTTGACATACTGGTGAAATGCAACCAATTTCACTGCTGGTGGATGTCACGCTCGTTCCGCTTCGGATGCACTTGCAGTGGTTGTGTACCGTGTCATCTGCAGGGTGTCCTTTTGCTATCCACCGTGGGAAGCTGTCACACAGTGGTTAAACTATTAATGAGCCCGTTAAAGCGAGAAACTTACGCTCACCTCAAAAACTACACGCCTCTTACTCGTCAACCAACCTCTGCTCAAAGATGGCAACCGTCAAGGTGTGCCGGCTCAAGAAGCTGCACCGATCGCAAGCAAACCAAAGTTTCACGACACCGTATGGAGTAGCTGAATTTGAAATGCTTAACATGTCAAGCTTTGGTGAAGGAATTGCTTACCCTGCTCCAGCCCTGGTATGCCGAGTCTGGGTGTATCTGATGAAGAATTTGTATGATGCATTCGGAGCAAAATGTTGTGCCACTGCCGTCATTGAAAACCCGGTGCTAAAAGATGAAATAGAAAATGCCGCGGTGGTGGGAAACACATGTGACGAATGTGGCTCCAACTGGTGGAAATTTAGTTTCCGATGCTAATTATTCTAACAAAGCTGGTGGGACGTAAAATCGCTGCTGCATAATAAGTTTAACGAGAGATATCTAGAATACGGAATGAATTTAATTGGGTTAGAATGAGACGAGCATTGGCATGATGGTGATCTTGCGCATGCATGGTGTTAATTCTTGACTGTTATGCTTGTACGAAACATGTTTGAGATAACAAATGTGTTTGAAAATTCTGGGCAATCAACTCTGATTAATTAATGAAAAAAACTTCCCAATATACCCTTCAACATGCATAAAACTCATGTCGCCCATTGTGCGGGGCCGATCATCATGCCCATCGTTTCACCTTCTCGAAAAAAGCTCATTTTTAAATAACAAAAGCACCGCTTGGCGTTAAGGTTCGTAAAGTTGATTTCAAAAGGGAAAATCAACCTCAAAGTCAAATCGTTTGAATCGTTCCCTATTGTAAGGCGGCCAAAGCGAGTTTAATCATGGAAAGTGGTTCACACAAATGAGTAGCATAAAAGCACAAAAAACCCAGCACCTTGAACATCCCTGTACACTCGCAACCAAAACAGACCAACACATACACACAAACACACACAAGCAGAGAATCAACAATCCCTGAAGGCTCGATCGAGGAAAATCGTTATGAATGGGGGAACCGTCCTGCTTGTTGCTTGATGGTGCCGAGCCCTCAACAACCTCATATGCCTAGCCCAAAATGCAAACGAACAAACAAAAATACAGCCTCCCCGCTGGGTGCGGGTAAAGAAAAGCTACGATTTATCATCAACCAAAAAGGAAACCCTGTGGCGACCGATTGTCGGCGGAATGCTTTGCGCTCTCTCGTTTTCGGTTCCTGCTTTTGTGCGCCTTCCCATCACCATCAACATCAATTCATGGCAACTCATAAATTGACGCACCGCTGGCTGGGAAGCTACGAATGTTTGCGGTTTGCCGTGGAACGCACACGGGAACATTGGGGCAACAAAATGGGCATTAAAAACTCCGATGGAAGATTGTTCTGTTTTTCCTGTTCCCGCTCCACCCCCGGCAGTCAGAGCCAATTTGTGACCCGGCGTACAATAGCAAATGACCCGATTTTACGAACGATTGGGCTCGAAGCATTAATTCAAGAAAAAAAAATATCCTTTTGATGTTCGATTCCGGGGAGGTCAGCAGTAAAAGCAGAGGCTTGGGGCTAGATAAAATGTGAAGTGCCTCTGTTTCCTGTTATTTCTTTTCCGGTTCCCATGGACAGGGAAAACACGAAGAAGAAACTCGACGATTAACGCCTGCAGGACTTCGGACTCTTTGGTAGCGAAATTCATTATCTCACATACAGTGTTTGGTGGTGGAAAGAAATCGGTGCCTAAATTTGTTAACCATTTTAAAATCTCTTGTAGATTAAATTTTAGGACAGATCCCCTAAAGCACGCTCGAATTATGAGATAGAAATAAGATAAGATAGAAACTATGTGAAAATCAGGGTTTTAAAGGTCTTAAAGACAAGAAGAATAAATCAAGAAAACCTTGAAAGATCTTCTTGATCTTGAAGA
Organism: Anopheles marshallii; assembly: GCF_943734725.1. Taxonomy (NCBI): domain Eukaryota; kingdom Metazoa; phylum Arthropoda; class Insecta; order Diptera; family Culicidae; genus Anopheles; species Anopheles marshallii. The sequence continues at coordinate 55,394,223 of NC_071327.1, forward strand.
AGCACAAAAAGGACGTTAACACTGTATATATATAAAATAAATCGTATTATTTAATTATTTAACTCAAATATGACGGCTCTTAACCGTATTATCAGTCATATATTGACTACGGAGAGTAAAAATTCCTTGAGTGAAAAGTTTTTCCTCCTTGTCTATTGCCTTAACCGTGGCATGCTTGGTTGTAAAAGAAATCTTATTTGTAGATTTAATTAGACTAAACAGTAAGGAAAAGCTTCAACAAACATAAACATCACAGCAAACTAGACACAAGGTTTGATATATTATAAAATATTATATATATATAAAATATATAAAAAATCAAGGATAAAGTGCAAACCCATTTTGAATCATTTTACTTTCGTTGCTATTCAAACTTCGATAAGAATCCAAAAATACTTCTTACAGTATCTCGTTTACACAACACTTTGAAACATGCCACGAACCTACTTATCTGCACACCAAACAGCGCCAGCTCCCTTAGGCAGACTGCGCTTCATGGCTACTGCACCGGCATGCAACTGCACGGTGGCGATGTTTATGTTCGAACGATAATCCATATTCATGGAACTCATTTCCCTTGGGTCTCATCACCACTCGCCGCCGCTAGTTTTTCATAATTTCGCCACGTTCATAAACCCGACCGATTCCAATCAACACCACACTCACTCGTTCCCGGGCAGTACGGCCCAGAATCGGGTGCATCGATGCGAAGCATTACGGAAACAATAAATCATCAACCATGCTGCCGTTGGCTGCATCCCGGCAAGGTGCATCGAGAATGTGAAGAAGCTGGTCGCATGCAAGTGACAAATTGCTACTTTCCGGACGAGGATTCTTTGGATGCACACTTTTGCGTGCGACCAGCTGCTGATTTGCATTCGGTGTACGGCTTACGTTTCCTGCACGGTTGGGGTTTCTCGTCCGGAATCTATACTCGCCAGACACTCCAGAAAAGACTGCTACAAAGGAATCGTTCAAACGCCGGTTCCATATTGGAGCGGCGAATGGCAAAGGTCCTCAAAAGGGCATAACTTGGTATTGCGATAGCACCGGTATTAGACGGTTGAAGCTTCCGAGCTGTACCCTATTCCCTGCTCTCGTTTGAGTCATTCGTATTTTTCCGTACTCTATCGTTCTCTGAAGACGCAAGACACCCCAAGATGAACCGGACTCCATGTAGAACAAGAACTTCAAATTCGTTTATGGTTGCTCGTTAACATCGGAGTCCAAATCTATAGACACGGACATTTCATAAACAACAATAAAGCTGTCGGAATCGAACGCAATTTTCACCGATGCCGGATCGAAATCGATTCAATCCGCACGCGTCCTGCAGCGAGGCGAATGGACGCTTGTGCAAATATTTACCACCCTATGAACTAAATTAAATTTCATTTCTCGGTCCACAAAGGCCCCCGACTCGTCCCGAAACGCACGCTGGACACCCGCATCTCGCATGGTATGCAATCGAGCGATCGGCCGGTTTTGTCCCTTTGTACGACGATGGGGCTTTATTTGCCGAACCATTTCGTATCATCTCGTCCGATTGCTTATTTGTGTGTTTATACGTCCGTGCGTCTGACTTCATATTGGCTTTTGCGTTTGGATGGACATTCTGTGGCTGCGGATGGGATGTGCTTGCGGATTGATCACTGTGGTTCTGTACGCGGTCCAGTTGACCCTTTTCTATGTTTGCCAATAATATCTTAAGGCTGTTGGGAACCATAGAAACCGTGAAGTGTACTTTTGGTAAAGAGCTTCTGCAAACTTCCGCATCCAAAGCGTTTGCTTCTTAGACAGTACAACAAAACAATTAATTTTATGGAAAGAAACTAACACTAGAAATATCGTTTCTTGATAGTATTAACTGGGGTTATGCTTGATAAATCGTTATGGAACAGTCATTCCAATGAATCTTCAGTGTAGAGCCATTCGAAATATGGATCTACTTGTCAGGTGCTACAACCACTTCGAGTTCTTGACCTGCACCAGGAGTTCCCCAAGGAGTCCTCGCTCACGATCTAGCGCATCAACCACATCAACCACGCATCACTCCATGTCAATTTCTGCTCATCACATCTCCACAGTCCAAGTGGTCGACCTACAAGGACCTTACGAGCTAGGTCGATCGATGTCAATTGCATGACATGTCCAACCCACCGAAGCCTGGTGAATCTTATTCACTGTACGAATGATTTAGACGAATTACTTTTGACGCAAAATAGGTGAATCACTGCTTAAGCTAGACTTTATTTCCAGTGTCGCTGGTGGTGCCACCATCAATTTGGCTTTTGCCTCTTTAATCTCTAACACGTGCTTTTCCGCCGCCATTCAAATCCCCTGATAAGAATCAGGAGGCTATGAGAGCTGTAGACCAATGGTGTCTGTACCGTCAGATTAACTTATAGAAGATGGTCCCCGAAATATTCACCTCCAAGTTACAGGTGGCGCTTGGTTGAAGAGTAGACAATCTCCTTAGTGCAGAGCAAAGGGCCCTGAGAGTTGTTCATCTGTCATCACCTGACATGTGACGTTGGTCATTGTCATTCGTACTAGTCTGATCGGAAACGAACTAAAGAATCTTAGATTGACTCTTAAAGAATTCAATATTGGCTTATGGTACATGGATATTTTGCGAATCTTCAATTATTAGAGAATTGATCTTTGGAGAAATTTAAGCATTTATAATTGTAGCGGACTCAAAAATGCTTGAATCTTAGAAGCCTTATGAATCTGAATCAAATTTACCTAATTCTTGCAATAACTTTTAAATATTGAAGGAAAATGCATGAACTTTGTACAACTTGTTACACTAAAACGATTGCGATTGCTCCGGAGCCCTATTAGCCAGAACCTTTCTAGTTCCTACACGTGATAGCTCTTACAGAAGACATTCTGTTTACTTACCCAGTATCCATTTCACTTCCAGCCTCCAGGGCCTTTGCTGTCGACAATTTTTTTTTTCCTCCGATCATACTCTTAAAGCGAGCGCACCATTGTGACGCCCCTCGGGTTGCCCTATCCTCGTACGTAGCGTTTCTGAAAGCAATTTGAATGGTTCCCGAAAAGTAATGAAAGGTAATTCAATTACGCTCCGTTTTGTTGATACCATTACGGATGGGAACACGGACCATCGGAACGGGAACGGACCATTGACCCGACTCGTGAAGCCGTTACCGTTCCCGTTCGAATCGGACACCATCTGGGGTCGGATGTCCGTTTCGGAAGTGGCCCATTTTGCTGGTGACTCCGTATTTGCCGTTGCTAATTTTTCTCCATCCGCTTCATTGTCTCACAATGGGTGACAGTTTCCTGCAATCGATTTTTGCCCGCTGTGTTGGCGCGCAAAGAAGTTGAACGGTGTGGGACTTTTGTTTGGCTGGCAGTTTTCGGTGGAAGGATGCGGCTAAAAAAAGAGAAGTCCCTGAGGTGAAAAGAACATCGGTGTTTTCCATGCCCTGACGCTCCAGCCAGCCGCCCTGAGGCTCCGTAGCCATCTATGAATTAATAATGCTGATTAAGGAAAACGTGCAATAATTACGACATGATACCGAACGACCCTGAACTTAGTGTGCACCCACCGTGACACCTTCTAATGGTGAGGAAAGGGATGCGTCGTTGGAAATAATCATAACATCCACCGAAAAAGGGGCACACTAAAGATTGACCCGCAGCTGCCAAGCAGGCAAAGGTGGGAAAATGGATGGCATCCCTTTTTTGTGTTTGTGTCCCTCCAAGAACCCATCCCTCCCCGCTGATTCCTTCCCTTCGCCGGGCCGCATATTGCCACCAAGCAGGAGATAATCCTTCCGGTACTAATTACCGGCCAACCGGTCGTGTTTCTGTCCCCAACAAGAATGAATGTTGTCGCTTCGCTGATGCCATAGTGCCCGAGATGTTACCAAGTGTGCCCCGAGGGCAGTTTGTGAGAGCGAAAGGTGCAGCAAACCCATGCCATGCCAATCGGGCCGGGTTTGCTGGGTACTAGTTTTAGCATCTGCCATCCGAATCGAGCCGGTCCCCTTTATCACCAAGCATTTTTTTTTTCCTGTGCTGTGCCCAGGTAGAGCCTTAAGGCGCTGCAGTAGCACATTTTTGCTGCATCCTTTACCCATCGGTTTAGGGTTGGTGCTTGTGTTGCACATGTTGCTTCCGGACGACCGGTTCGTACACCGGCGGTAGGAGAGGGTAAAAGCAAATGGAGGAACGTTGTTAGCTTTCGCACGCAAAGAGTTCCATCAATTCGTACAGCGCCACACCTGAAAAGGCCCTTTGGGTGTAGCAAGAACAAAAAAAAAAGAAGCACCTCCGCTCGAGATAAGAGTTTCGAGCAAAAGGCAATTCTTTTGACCCACCCGAGGGCATCGAGCTTAATGCACGAATGGTTCTAATGGTTCGTCTGGAAAGTTCCTCTCGGAAGTGTGGCACTGTATGTGTGCTGGCCTTTGGAAAAGCAAACCAACTCGCCCGTTTCGTTATGCGTTGTGTGTTTGAATGGAGAAATGGCATTTTTTGCAGTTGGAGCTGTTGAAGAAAATCATGATGTAAGACTAATTCGATTTGATGAAATACACATGCTCGAATGCAAGGGAATGGCAGCATCGATGTAAGCACATCACATATTTGATTATCGTTTGCACTGTGTGTTTGGGTGGTAAACAATTTAATTGAAATTCCACTCACCTTATGCAAGCAGTACGTCGTTAAGCACAGACCTTCTCCATAAATGTATTAAAATTTAGATTGCATAAAAGCGAACGAAACAAACAACAACTACTGCTGTTTCCGTTCGTATGTGCTTGTAGGATCTCACATTGAACCAGCGTTGCTTTAATGCAACGTGAGAAAAACTTACCATGATTAATATATTGCCAACCAGGCACACTCTTCAACCTTCAGCTTGGCCTTTATGCTGTGCATTTTATCAGTAGTGTCCCAATTTTCGGCCACTTTCCCACTCCCGAATGTTTGTCGGACGAAAATCGCAACGACGTTGAACATTAATTTTCCCCAACCGTAACGATCAACTTGCATCGTTTCACATTTCGGTCAACGGAAACGAGCGTACATGCGATCAAACAACAACATCATTTTACGGCTGCTTCTGGGCGGGGTGCTTGTACACAGCCCGATGGAGACCACAGAATCTGCAACTTTTGACACGAAGTCAATCAATTCAAGGGTGCTTACCGAGAGTGGCAAAAAACCGGGAAAACTCAATTTATTTACCGAACGTTGCAATGATTAATCTTTGTTTTAATCGAATTTGGGTCTATGTTTTATGTAATTACTGCGCTCACTGCGGTGTGATGGTGCAGAGGTCATGAACAGATTGGCTGTATGAGAATGAGCATAAATTTTCTTTTTTTAGTCGAAATAATGCAATTTTCCATCGAAGCAATTATTTTTTTTTTTTATTCCGTCTAAAACATATTTCACTCATTTGTTTTTTTTTATTTCATTCAAGGATGACAAAGTTTGACTTATGGCCATTCTTCTGATAAATTTTTTAGTTATGTTCAGAATAATATCTATGTCAAAACATGAACATAATGCTAATAAAAATTTCCACCACGTAATACCAAAGGTTTGAAAACTTTAGCCACACTATGAACAGCGAACAAAGTAGTAACCTTCCATTGAGGTCTCTTATTTCGCCTTCTCCACATCATTTGAACATAACTTCGAGTAAACTTTAACTCGAGCCACTTGCTGCTGTCCAAGTTTGGGACAAATTTTGTTTCCATCGTTAAGGCTTCCTTTCGATCACATTGAATCCTGGGGACAACACGAGCAGCAGGAAAGCATAAATTACAAATCCCACTTTTCCGCTACACCAGATCTTTCCGCCCATTTCCCATAACCCCTCCCCCCCCCCCCCCTCCCAACACCCTCACCGACCCAACATCCTTAGTTAAGGCATGATAATATTTGTTCGTGCGAGCTTTCACTTCGCTTCCTTCCGTCGTCACTTTTTCTCCATTTCGTTACGCTGATTTAAGCTCTTATACAAACATCAGAACCCAAACAGCCACACACACGCGATGTTCCGGCAGTCTGCGATAAAGCCGTATTTTGTGTGTGTATGTGTGTTTGAGTACGTTATTTTCCACCGTCCTTACGCGGAAGACATTTCGTTATGAATTGCCATTTGCCAGTCAAACATTTCCCGCGCTGAAACAATCTTCCGCTACGCTGTCATTGCCGTTTCCTTTTCACTCGTTACGGAAAGTTTCCTGCATCAGTCCTTTCCTTTCAAGGGCCGCCCTTGTCTCTGGATGCATTGGAAACGTTCCGCAGCACCAGTGGATTCGCGCTCAGTGTGCGATTTGTCATTTTGTGCTAAAATCGAACGCGAAAAATGAAATTGACAGCTAGGGTGGTGTCGTTTTTCCAATCCATCGATGGGTTCGCACAGGAGACACGTGTTAAGAGCTTTGGCGCCAAATGGGCACTGTTAGCTCTATGCGTCTTGCATCATGCTACGCTCGTACGGCGTGAAATGGTAAACTAGAATTTATGTACTTTTAAGTGAAGCAGACTTTAATTTCGAACAAAAACACATTCCCAAATTAAGTTCATGCAAAAAAAAAAAAACAATCTCTCCCCCATGCCATCTGGCGCAGAACAAAATTGGATGACAGATGCTGGAGACGCGTCTACTAAGGTCTTAAGCTTCTAAAGCTTATAACTCATGCTTGAAATTATAAATTACAGATCCTTTTGCTTGTTTGTTTCTCAGTGATATTTTCTTCTGGGATGTTTTTTTATTCTTTTTTTAATTATCGTGATTGCATTCCTCGTCGAAACATGAATGAATGTATTTTATGTAATTAATAATAAGTAGTATAGAATAAGCTAAATTACGAGCAATGAGCGAATATAAAAAAGAGATTAACTACGACAAATATGCAAAGTCAAAAACATGATCGTCTTCTTTTTATGCTTTGGAGTATAATAAAAATTATAAGTTTTAAGGTACTATAACTAAAATAATAAACACATTGAGATGATGCCCAAAACAAGTAGAACTTATGATTGACATTTCACCTAATATAAAAAATATAGCAGGTTCAGCAGTAACCTCAACTAATTATCCTACAAGTAGTCTGCTTTAATAATGATTTAAGGAAAGGAAAAGTTATGGAAACTCAATACATTTGTTCACCTGAACATAAATAAACAATAGCTATTAGAGTGCTCCTTATTGACCATCATGGTTTAACAAATAGAAACCATACATATTTTTGGCATTTGAGTGATTTAGACCAATGTTGCAAGAAATATGAAACCCTCTTTCCAGCCCTCATTTTCAACTTTCTATTTATAATTTCCAATCCGTAGAAAGAAAGAAAAAACCCCACAGCTTAACAATTTGTTCACCTTTGCTACCGGCCTAATTCAATTCGGTTTCCATCACGGGCTCTGTTTGTTTGTCACAACAGTTCGGTTTCGCCTCTTTGCTGAATAACGTAAAGCAAAAAGGAAACCTTCTTCTCTTCCTGCTAAATATGTACCGAAAATGAATGTAATTCCACAAAGCACATTGCCAAACAACTTCTCAAAAACAACACAGTAATTGGAAGCCGGCTTTTTGGACATGTTCACGCTTACTGGTCACACAGCCCCGGTGTGCTATCGATCGGACCTGAAGCAAACCATTAACCTTGCTTAATTTAATCAACAATCGAGCTGTTTTTCAAGCGAGCACCCCAAAAACCGAACGGGACCTCGGTATTATTTTAACAGAAATGTCCTACCACGTCCGATCCCGCACTCGTCGTTGATCTTGATTTACGGTGCAAGGAGGTTTCAATGCGTAAACATTTCGGCTTAACTTGATTCGAGCCTACGAGCGATATCGTACAATGCCGTCCGCTTTACACAGGTCCCGAAAATTTCCAAAGAAGCGACTGAAGCGAGCGATGGTGCAGAAGGAAAATTCATTTGCCAACATCAACATTCGATGGAAAGTTTTCTTCCTCAGCAACAATATTTAGGTTGTCCGTTCCAATTATCTTTGCTGGACAACAAAGTTTTTGGTTTTGTTGCAACAAATGGTACAACCGCATAGTTTTGTTTGTTCTTCATTGCGGAAGGCTGAAGTGGTTATAGAAGCCTGGAGCACAAAGGCAGATGGCAGCGATTTGACAGCAATATAAATAGTACATAAATAAGAAATATTCTTTATAAATAACGTATGAATTACACAATATTTTATGTACATCTGCCGTTCTCTTTTTAAAATTTATCTAATATAACTAAAAACCTAATCCTAAAATAAGGACAGATCATACCATAAGTTACAAGGCTTAAGCTTTCAGCCTGTATCTGTCAAATAATCCAGATGCCGGGCTGTACCATTCTGTACAGATTCGCATGTTGACATAAAGAACGACATAAGGGATCAATTTTATGTAAACACAATTTGATAAAAATTGATTTAATTTTAAAGTTTAAACATTGAATCCAATTAATTTAAAACAATATGTAAACCTGATCATCAAAATAATCCTTTGTTGGTTGTTTTCGTTAAAAATGTAGAGACATTTAGACATTTAGAGGGAAACATGGTCTGACCTGGATAAGACCAGCCAGCCAAATGGTTTGTTTTGATATTTGCCGAGCAGCTGACTGAAGCTTTCATTAAGAAAACAATTTAATCCTATTTCCATACGCTTAACCTGGCTTGCCTTTTGTATGGAGAGCTGTAAGCGGATAACCCTTAAAACATCACAACGCATACAAAAAAAATTGACATAGAGTATGATTCCATAGACAGACAAAAAGACAAAAAACTAACACACATAATTCTATACAAAAAACAGAAAGATGATAAATTCAATTTAACATATAAATAAGAAAGAGAAATATTATTTCAAAGTCCAACTGCTAACTACATTTGTTCTTCCTTACCCACACCCTCAAACACCTTTTTTGGCGCGTCTTCCATTCATTCTTCTGCTATTTTATTCGTACGACCATGTTTTCGTTCAGTTGTATTCGTTATCATCGCACATGATTATTATTGTGGGGTTTATTTATTTGCTTTCTAACCGCATTCCACCACATGCGATGGAAAGACGGCAGAATGATCTCAAATTTAAAGGATGCTTCAACCTTCGGTACCTTCTCCAGGGTTGAACTTTCTTCCCATCCCTCCGGCGCGAGCTTTACACATTCCCAATTTCTCAAGCACCTCTTCCAGCACCCTTAACAAGCGTTGTGTCGGCAGGCTTCCGCCTGTGTTTCCATTGAGCCGCGAATTCGTGGAACCGCTTGTTGTAAGACGCCGAAATTTATTGCCTCGCCGAGATAATGCTAAATTTATGATGCTCCAGCCATTGCCAGCATCGTCAGCCAAAAGCAGAAAATTCGTTACCATAATCATCATTAAAGTGAAAGGTTTTTTTCTCTGGCGCTATTTCTTGTTACTCACTCTTTTCGCTTTGGCTGCTGTTACTGCTTTTCTACGCCCTATTTGCTACTACTGCTCGTTGACTCGGTCGGTTTGTTGATTGTGAAAACTACGACAAGTCGTTTCGGGGTTTGCTTGCTCAAATTCCATTCTGGGGATAGTGTTTTTTCCGTTTTTCTATACAAACTTTCCTTCTAGCAGGAGTATTCCCACAGGAAAGGAAAAAAAAAAAAACACACACACACACACAGTAGTGCAAAGGTTTGCTCACTACGAACGATCGAGTTTATTCTGGTATGCGTTTAGCGTTCGATATCTTTTTTTTTTTTTGGCTCAACGCAAACACCGCTTCCACTATTGCTATTGGACAATGTACCAATTCAACTTTAAGCTAAATGGCTTCGCTTCGTAACCTAGTTCGAGCGGAGCACATTTTTATCCGAGTGGGTTTGCAATAAAATTGAATTGCCTCATTGCAAGTAATTAGATAATTTACTCTCAACGATAGAAAACTTTGTTGCATCTCAAAAGCGATAGCTTTATGTTTGCGATTGGTAAAGATACTAATGAGATGTACAAAGAAGTGGAAAATAGCTTACCACACTTGTTGTTCTTCTACAACCGGTTAAAAAACCTGGGTTCGCTTTAACGCCCTACTTCCCACGATTCGAGAGAGCTTTAAGCTCCCTGCAAACATCGGATTATTCGACCCTTTTAGTGGTTAAAGGAATTCCTAATAAGCCTCCAGGTCAGTGTGCTACTGGATACAGTCAATTAATACCGCTTAACGCAGCGCCTAATCACACTTACTTGGGATGATCCTAACCACGAATGCCCTGTACCGGCCGGTTGGATGACGGATTAGTTTGCTGCTGTACAACTAAATAATGCCCATCCCCACTACCCTCTGGCGGTTTCCTTTTCCCACCGCCCCCGTTCGCTGCGGTGAATGATGGACATTCGATATCGACGGATAAAAGGATAATTGCCAACGGTCGTAATGTCTTTGGCAACTCGCACTCCACTACCGGCACCGAACCATGCCTGTGGTTTCTTCCATTATGTTGCCTATTTTCTTCACTCGAGAATGATGCATTACGTGACCGGAATTCGATACTGACCCGGACCAGTAAAGAAAACCCCACTGATAGCTCTACCTTCGCACGAGCTGGAAGTCATCAATTTATCTGTTCTCGGGAGGAATGTGACTTTGAGTTGATTCTGCCACAGACAGAGGAAAAAGAGAATGGGAAATGGAACAGTTGCTTGGGCATGGAGCATATTTATGTCTGGATCATGCTCTCCACTTCCAGTAGGATTTTAGGTAAATTTTCTTATCTTTGTGCAATTGTACTGAAACAATTCTTTAATTATGGTATAAATATTCCTTCAATTCACTGCTTATCTGTTGGTGATAAGCGTTAGTTTAAAACCTTATCTCAAACGCCATTACAAAAAGTATCTTTGCAAATATCTTCATTATTTATGCTTGCTGGCGCTTACAGGAAACATTAAGGCCCAGAAACAACACGCAAACTCGGTACCATTTCAATTCATTTGCACCTTTCCGCCAAACCGACAAAAAACAGAGAAAAGGCCAACAAAAGGTACGGATACAAAACTTCACTTTCAATTGACGCTGCTAAACCTTTCCTCACAACAGCAAAAAAAACAGAAATCAAAAATTACCTGAAAAGGAAAGCAAAAACCCGAGGAACAGCACAAAATTTAAAAAAAAGCAACTCCGCACAGAAAGGACATTTCCATTCTCGAAAGTACACGCCGCCACACTGGTGGCAATATTTACGATGCAAAACTTTCTCGCCGCGTCGGTTAAATTTGACTTGGTAAGCAGAACTTCAGTTTCAACTGGAACGAAAGCCCGGCTGACGGTACGACGCAAACTTCTTTTTGCGGGACAGCTGTCCGAATGTTTTTGCCGTTGGCTCCGTTTTTCCTGCAAAGTGCAAAGAACGTTTCACTCGTCTTTATTTGCTATGATATCTTGCCGTCCGCCCGAAGACTTAATACGGTGGTCAACATCCGGCGCGCTGCGAGCGTGATGCGGCACGAGCCGGGCTACTAATAAAGCAAATCGCTGTCACTGTCAGCACAATCGGGCCCAAAATAGCTAGATTCAATAAATTCATAACAATATAAGCACTCACCCGACACATTCCGGTGAGTTCTACAAGCGGTGCGAAAGCGTTCCGCACCGTTTGGTTTGTCGGTTTCAAAGATTTATTTCTGCTTGCACCGATCGTGGGTTTGTGTCGCTGCGTAAGCTGTCTCCTGCTTATATTTTATTCTGCTGCGAATCTCAGAACTCGTAAGCGCGGCTGTCAAAATGTATCCTTTACTGCCACAAGCGACCCAAACCCCAACCCCACTCGTGCGTACCGCTGGAAAATTGCAAACCCCTTTCCAGTAGCCTCTCGCGAAGGTCTTTGACCTGTCGGTAGGATGGAGAGGTATGAAGTCATGCGAGAGTGTTTTTAGTCGGCGGAACTGCCGATTGTCATAAATTAGCAAAAACCACGGCAAATCCATCTTCAACTCGCACGAAAACGAATGTTCCTGGTAGGAGTGCCGATAAATAAAACATTACATTATCCAAACGGGGCACTGTGCAATACATTATTCATGGAACGCAGTGAAGCTCTTGACATCGGTTCGTTACCGAAAAGTAAGGTGATGGCTAGAAGCGCTTTACGGTAGCGTGAGTAGGAGATACTAAAGCAGAGTACAGTATTTTTAATCATAATGTGATTTGAAAACGCGAACAATTGTTACCATATGAGTTCAATGGAGTTATACATTCTTCAATCAATTCTTCCATCAGTTTACTTCCATGGTAGAAAAAGAATTTGGTTCTGATAACGAATCCAACCAATTTAAAGCAGTTTAAATACATAGTTCCAATAACTCTGGAAAAGATATTGTCTTTCAAATAATTGAAGTAGCTTAGCTGTGCCTAACACTGTGTTTTTATTATGCACTAAGTATTCTCCAAATTTGAAACTCCGTAAAATCCAATGACGCTCTGGAATCAAGACAAGTATCAGTTTCAGATTATCCATCTTTTCTGACAAAGCTATTCAATATTTAAAACATCCTGTGACAGAACCTACGGCAGCTCTTTGATGGATGATTTAAGAATTCTCAACTAGATTTAAGAACTCTCGACATTGCCCAAATTTTACGAGGTTTTTGAGTTAAAGTGAGGATCCTGGAACTTTTCGTTTTTTTTATTTTTGTCAGTTGAGATACACCGTCTCAGTTTTCTCGATCGGTTGCCAGTTGATATGGAGTATTTGACAACTTTTCTCAACAAACACTGAAAATGCCACGTACGGATTTACCATTCCTCTTGGCGAGAGTTCTTGAGTGCCACTCTAAGCATGACACACACAAACACATTTACAACATTTAAACAAACGTTTCGGACATTGTACAGACTGATTCAGTCGTTAAATAGAAGAGAGTACCTATAAAAAATTGACTTCAACTTGTAATTAATAAAAAAAAAATCATGAAATATGCTTTTTCTATCGTGGTATCAGGGTGCATAAAAAAACCCCATTACGTAGCTCATTATCAACCATATGGATATTATAAAATATAATCATAATTCAATTTTAATCGATTGATTTTGTAGTAGAAGTTGAGGATCAAGGTCTTTTGGGTAAGGGCATCTTTTACCACGCTATATTTTTAAATCATTTGCTTCAATATCGGAATTTCAGACCATTTTGAAGAGGTCTCAATTGTCTAGAACAAATTGATTCCGATATTGATGGTGATGAGCTTTAACGGAACATATCATCACCACTTTAATAGTTCCATGTTGGCACAAATGCCATCCGCCATATACCACACTATCGAACCGTCAACCGCCAACAACTTGAACATAGCTTGTCATCCCATCGCGTCAAGTGCAATCAGTGTCAAAAGCGTAAGACGAAAATTCCGACACAAGCAGGCGCCTTTGCTACTGTCACGTTCAACCTGCCATATGTCCAACCCATATCCTTAAGACCATCCCGCACGGCAAACCACGCCACTGGCGGATACAATTTTCCACCGCACCGCAACACGGGAACGGATTTTCGGGTGACGATTTGCCTCAACGTTTCGCCAATCGTGCAACAGCCGGAACTGCATAATTTATCCATTGCAATATGGTAATGCCGTAATTAAAATTGAATAACATCATCACATATTTGCCGTTTTCGTTGATCGTTGGTTTTCGATCATTGAAATGACGCACTAGAATGGGCTGCTCACTATCATTGCCCACTATCGGGATTAACGCAAACGCACTGATTATGATTCATTTAGGGTAGTCACATAATTAAGGCCCGGTCGATGAATAACTATATCGCTTGCCCTACGATGCCCTTTTTATATTGTGCGACCAAACAAATAAATCGCGCAGAGCGGGAGCGAAGCGCAAAAACCCGATGTTTGAGTTGGGCGTTTCTTTATTTGAGTCCCCAAATAGCCGCGGTAAAATAGGTTTAGTTTAAAATAAATTCCACTCCCCTTTTGACGGGGATAAAATCAAGGGAGAGGAATTTCATTATGCTAAACAATATTTTACCTACGCCCAAAATAGCCCATTTTGCAATGGTGTGCACCTGCTCTTCTCTTCCTGCCCTTCGTTAGGGCTGGGTGATAATTAATTTCACCACTAATTTCATTACGCTAACGCCACGAGACATACAGGCTCGTGCCCGATTCGGCCGTGCTTCCACGAATGTGTTCTACAAAACGTTCCATTTCCAACAGGACCGTATTACAAATTAATCGTTTGATTAATGGGTCTGTATTTGCTGGTGGCGTCTATAATTTCAGTCTCTCATAGCCCGATACACTCCACAGCTCGATGACAGTGCAAACTTTACACGGATGCGCATATCGGTCGGTGTTCCGAAATTTACACACGACTCACCATCTCTCCGACAAATTGATGTCCCGTCCGGGGGCGCACATATCCGCAACATGACAGTTTCAGCTTGCTCGATCGGCACCGCGCAGATCAATCTTTCGGTCAGTATGAAAAGAATCCACTTGCTCCCCGGGGAGGGTGACGTACAATCTTCATCATAAATCTTGTGCCCGACCACCTTGTATGATATCTGACATCCGACACCGATTTGCCGGATCGGTTCGCAACGATAAAATTAATTAGATTGAAAATGCCGTCCAGGCCAGGGCGCAGTGTCTTCAGCCTGCAGGATGACTCTGACCTTGCACGATGCGCATTCGAAGGACATCATTTGCATTCGAGGAGCTTTTATTTCCCCTTGCCTTGTTGCCTGTTTTCGATTAAACCAAGGGTCGTGAGATTGGTTTGGCTAGTTTCCTGTCACGTCATGGAGCGTTGGACCATTCCAGTCGATTACCCTTCGGGGCGATCATAAGAATCCATGATTGTAATAAAAACTGTAATTACACCGTAATTACTGTTCCAGATTGTTCCTTGGCAGAATGTTTTTTTTAGGATAGGAACGGAACGGAAGGAGAATAACAGAAACCGAAGCAATGGATTTTCATTGTAATGCAACAAATTAAAGATTTTATCTTCCTACTCGTTCAAACCACCAAAATAAATGTTGAGAAGCACTTCAAACTAGCGCCCTCGCAGCGTGCCAAAGCTACAAGAGCGGTGTTTAAAAGTGTGTTTTATTATTTCGCAACCGAGAACAACAGACATGCAAAACGGTCTCGTTGCGCGAAAACAAACAGTGAACCATTTTTACGATTCGTTCGATCAAACAGCAAACGGACAATAAAGGAACGTTCGGTAAAGGCACTCTAATCGATCATCAAGCGAACCGGCTCGGTTCGGTTGGGCGAGATGATGATTTTCGTTTCGTGCCGTTTTCGGTTCCCGCAAAGCAAACTAACACTCGTTGAACATTGCTGCTTTAGCGCTTTGCTGGGTGGAGGAAAAAAGAATGTGTACCATTATCGATCGCTCGTCAGCAGTGGCGGTATGGTATTGATGAGCAAGAGAAGAGTTCAAATGGCGTAATGCTGTTGGATCGGTTTGACTAGAGAAAAACGAAAACTTCACTGGCGGTTTGCTTTAAGTGCATATTTGTGATCTTTAACGGAGACTATTAACTTGGAAAGCTCGACAATCGAAAACTAACTCAAATATTGGACAGCTTAAAGAGCTCAAGAAGACTGCAAGGAGAATCTTTAAAGCTACGAAAGCGATGTTGTACTCAAAATGTCTCACTATTTTGGCTACAAAACAATCAAATATTAATTACAACATCAAAACTCTTCTCTGGTACTAGTGAAGAACACATGGTGAAATTATCAAGTCAATCAGTACGTAGGTTTCTTTCTGGGAAATTCTGGAATTCTGGAGGAAATTTATAGATTTTCGAGAATTTCGTTATGTCTTACCAGATGTTTCTGTGACCTAACGGTGTGATGTTTTTCACTGAAAATTTGATCTTCCCTTCAAGCAATATTTCTGTGTAACTACACTGTCTTAGACATTATTCCTTTTTCGTATTGAAAAAAAAGCCATCAATTTTAAATCATTTATACGCGGTACAACAAAAAAGTTGATTATCCTTTACATGTTTACCTCAACCATAATGAGATTTTGGTTATTAATTCGATTTTGATATAATATCATTCACCCCATACTCCGCATTATTGATTAGTGTTCTTCCTGACACGGTGCTCCTACAGTGCTCCGTAATCGTTAATGAACATCGTCTTAGCTCATTGCCTCCGTTGTTAGTCTTTGCTTCATTCGCTTACGACCACACAAAGCTGGCATTATAAATCCAACCCAAAATTTCGCGAATCGCTCGTTGCGAACGTAATCGAATCGGTATTAATATGGAATTAATGATATCGATCTGTTCCCTTCCCTGTGGATCGCTGACCTAGCGATGGGTTGGCCGTGGGCAAAATTGCTGCGACTCTTCAGCAAGACCCAGCTGTGAGTTTCGAGATTTTTTACCAATTTGTGTTGAATATTTTACTTCGTTTATTTGCACCCGTTATTTAACCATTGATTATGGGACGTATTTCGCTCCGTCCACTTGCCTCTCTCGCATACAAGAATGAAAAGGACATAAATTTCTGACAAACTTTTTCTTGCCCATTTCTCTTCCTCTCTTCACTGCTACAATCACGTACCTCTGCAGATGTCATAATATGGGTTACTCGTGCGAAAGTGCGCATCTACAGTATCGACCAGTACGATCGGACCGCAACCAGCGAAGTTGGTCAACCGAGCCACTGCAGCTGGACACCAGAACAGCCGGTGACATCCGTCAACCACTAACCACGACCGCAACCGACCGCAGCAGCCGCACACCGCCAACCCAGCCGCCCGATCACCCTCCCTGGGTGACACCGACCCCGGACATCGCATCGAGGATTTCTCCACCGAGAAGCACCCTCAGCCTTCACCAAGGGTTCTGCGACGAAACCGAACCTACCGAGAAGGAAAGGATCGTCCTGGCCACGCTTAAGAAACGGCGAAGAAGTCTATCCCCCACCGATCCCACCAATCCTGCCACCATTCCCCGGTGGCACTCCTCCTTCAACCTGCTGCGTCCGTCGACCGTGTTTGACGGATACTCGACGATCGTGCTCGAAAAGCTGTCCCGCTTCATCAGCCGCCATGTTGCAGTGAGCGGACGACCACTCGCACCATGCCACCAGCATGCCACCACTCCACAGCATGGTTCCCCTGGCCCGGCATCGTCCACTAGCGCTACGAGTCGTCGACCAATGACGCGCATCACACCGTCCACCAGCTCCAGCCCGGGCGAGCAGCGAAGGCATGCCGGTGGCGAGGACGCACACTGCCGCAGCGGGGCGCGAACGGAAGCGCAACGCGCGGAACCAACGCAATTCCACGCCCGCACTGTGCAGCGGGACGTAGCGGCGGCCACTAGCCGGCCCGCCAGTAGCCACCATCTTGTAAGACATTCACTTTGTTTATACGCAGCCTCTAGTGTACTACTAGCGTTATGTTATCTAACGATACCAACAGTTGCCTCAGACACAGCGCACCCCATGTAAGTACCGTCGGCGGTCGGTCGAACTGTCCAGTGCTGGGCTTAGCCGCTTAGCTACCTCGCTGTCTCATCCGTCATTTTGTGGCGATGGCCATCATGTCAAAGCCACCATCGCCATCTTAATTTGCTCATGCAGTTTTCCGTCAACTCGTCCACCGTAAATGGCTTTAAAGTGCAGAGTTTTCCATTGTAGCATTAAAGAAAATTCAATTCTATTTTGCAAAGGAGCTATCCCTGGGTAAATTAAAACTAACTTTGAATTAAAAATTAACTTTCTTTTAGCGCGAAGGCTATTGAAAACTCTGTGCTTGGCATTTCTTCTCATCATTATTTGGTTCTCGTATTCATTAATGTGTACCATGTCTATAAGTTTTAGTTTCTGGTAATTCTATTTGTACTTCCCTGTGCCAGCTTCCATCGGTAACAAATACAGAATACCAACACATTTAAGCTCCCCTCCTAAGAACTAACGAAGCAGCCTCCTCAAGCAGTGGCTCCAGATTTGCAAACAGAAACAATACACATACGATCATATTCGCGCTCGTTCCATAGCTCTGCCAGGCAATGAAATAATACTGATAGAGTACGCTAGGCCGCTAAAAGCAAACGCGCAATTGAACAGCAAAAAAAAAACAAAAACAACCATTAAACCATTACTCCTTTAGGTTACTTGTACTTGAAACATTTGCCACAACTGTTCTAACCATTCTGTTTCTTCACGTCAACTCCCATTAACGTAACACTAGCAGAAGAGGAAGAGTTCGGTAAATACCATAATGTCTAGACTTATTCACAACCTAACGCAGACTCGTTTTTTCGCATCACCACAGCAGCAAAATAAAACACATACACCCACACACACACTAACACACACATACCAACACATTGTAATACAAACGAATGCAGTAACTCGTGGAGCAATATAAAACATTTCACAAACATTTTGCCTAGACTAGTGTGTTGATAGAACCATTTTTTTGATAGAACTCTCGCACAGGACGTAATTACTTCAGTTCCAACCAGATCGAACCTGTGACACCGTAATGAATGAACGTCCGGTTCCAATGTTAACCTTCTTGTGCTCTTTCCAATCGTCTCGATCGGTTTGCTACAGTTACAGGTTTTAAAATGCATGCGTTTCAGTGTTTTTCCTTCCGATGTTAATTACAGTTTTCACGTCTCAACCAAACGACCACACGTCTACACAAACACACACACACGTAACACGACCAGGCGTATTAATGCATCTTCCTTTCTCTATCGTTCGCCGTAGATTCGCCGAAGGGAAGTCGGATAAGGAAATTTTAGACCATCTGTTAAAAAACTCCCGTTACGATAAGCGTTTGCTACCACCAGTGGACGGTAAGTGTTTTGGGGTCCGCCGATGTACGGTTACGAATTTCCTTTCATTTTTTGCTGATTTGCTGATGACAACTAGCTGTCACTCATGTCATATCACTTTTTTTTCTTGGTCGAAAATGGTACTTGTTTTTATCGGTCAACCTAGCTGCTTGCTTCTATTGTTTCAACAATAATTTTGGGTTTT
Source organism: Anopheles marshallii (assembly GCF_943734725.1). Lineage (NCBI taxonomy): Eukaryota > Metazoa > Arthropoda > Insecta > Diptera > Culicidae > Anopheles > Anopheles marshallii. The sequence continues at coordinate 55,413,250 of NC_071327.1, forward strand.
TGAATTTTTAATTAGGAATTTTCTAGAAAAACTAACCTTTTAGACAACTTTAATGGTCAAATCACCATGCGCATTTGTGTTTGTACATGCGATCATACCAACGCCCTTATATTCGTGCACTTTCTTCTTTCGTTCATGTTTTATCAAGGTTTTTATTAATTTACACCCTTTTTCTTTGTTTTTCAAAGTGAGTTTAAGTATTTACTTTCAAAAAATATTCCATTCAACCTTAACTAGTTTTCTTACCTTCTTCTTCATTTTTTTATTCCATGTATAAATTATTTATAATTCCATGCCGTATGTGTTGACTTGTTGGACGATTTATTGATGATTATTATTATTTGTTTATTTTGTTCTTACTACTTGCATGAATTTTAAGAGAAAAGTTTTGACTGATCCCATATGCAATATAAAATGGATAGTGGTCAACACCCTTCTCCGCACTTTCAGCCGCTTTCAAAACGCTAATTTAAATCCGTTTGTTTTCTCACGCCTAGCCCACACAATGCAACTGTCATTTTTTTTTTCGTTCGGTACTCACTTCAATGTCATTATGCAACATTTTCCTTCCTCGTGCAGTGTTGTCCTTCAATAGTGCTTGCCCATCAGTATCCAGTAGTGTTGCATACAACTATCAAAACTATCTACTTAAAACCCCGTTCAGCTCCTACGCTACAAAACAACCACAACCATGGGATGGTGACAAAGTATAGCATCACGAAACAGTCGATGGACGAACCGGCAACCAGTCTTCCACTCTCTATCTCTCCCTCTTTCTCTTTATCACTCTCCATCTCTCAATACACAGTACGGTAGGGTTTTATACAAGGTGCCAAACAGACAGCAGCCAAAGGGACATGTTTGTAACAAATTCCTTCAAACAACTCTGTACTTCATACACACTCAGGCCAGAATATACTCTCATGATAGCAAAGACAAACACACAGAGCCGAAAATTGGTTGCGCCAAACAATTTTCAACCCCCCAACCCACACAACAACTACCCTTTTAACAACCTCCCCCCACCCACCGCCCCACAGCCCCCCTATTCTGAACAATCCGTGGCTAGTCGCGTGTTTTTTGCTTCTTCTTCTTATCTCTCTTCCTCTTTGCAGATGCGGATTTTTGCTGTGGCATGCACACGCCGGAAATGGCTAAACACATACCGGATATGCGTGTTCCAGGACGACCCCAGAATCGTGGTCCGTTTGCTTTCCCTTGTGCCCTTAATTTTGTCTGCTACCAGTTTCGTCCGCTACTACTACTACTACTCTTTGTTCCTCATTCCTTTCCGTCACCCCATTTCGGTTTATGCGTACATTTGTCCTTCTGTTTTCTTTCATTTTATGTGGTGCTCTTCTGTTTGCTGTTTTTTTTGCGTATGCGTCCAACACAAGTATTACTGTGTGTGTGAACCAATCAGCTCGACGGCCTCTTTATTTTCCTTCTTTTGCCTCTACTGATGGCTGCATCCTTGCAATGAGTGCTTCGTTGGTATTGGTATATCTGTTGATTTCTGTCCATCTGTAGACTTTCTGTTCACTGTTCACTCTTCAGTTGCGTGCTTGCTTTTCACGTCATCCCATTCGGGCATGAAACGCACATTCATCACATAGTTTTTTATTTCATTTTATATGCATATTTTATGCCAATAATTATAACGACATAACATTATATTTCAGCGCACTTTGATGTCGGTTTTTTCGCACCAAACTAGAGAGTTGTGCCAATGATTACTAATATTATGACATTAGCATTAATTGTTAATAGTGAAACAAGACATACAGTACACAATACTATTCATTATTATTTAAGATTATATTTTCTAACATTTATTTCATCCTCAACCGAACCTGAATACATTGAAATGATTTTATTAGTTTTGCAAATGCAATACAAATAGAATCGAACAAACACAATTGTACACCTTTAAGTTTACAAATACAAATAAACTTGATGCACCTTTTTTTTCTTGTCAAGTTTACGGGCACCTTTCGATATGCAAATGTTGTTGGGTTACTTTTTTTCTCTGTAGATTGAGCCATAAAGTGTCTCTTTTTTTCTTTGTAAACGCCTGTTAAACGTCCGCCGTACGTTCATGGGTTGAAGTTATTTTTCGACAACTGGTTCTGTTGCTCAACTTTTTGTTTGGTTTATACCTATAACAGCAAACATAGCAGTAGACCTAAGCAAAGTTTATGCTAATTGCACGCGGACGATGCAGTTTCAATCTTTTCTTTGATAGTTTTAATCCCAAAAGCGAACGATAATGTTTTGGCTGTCGAAAGGCACTGCGTGAAACAGAATGCTAACGCCATATGCATTATAATGGCCTGTGCTTTATCTCGTTGCAGGTACATTGACTGTGAACGTTAGCGTTTTACTATTAAGCTTAGCGTCACCCGACGAATCTAGTTTGGTAGGTGTACTTGGAAGCGTTTGTTCCAACGCGCAAGAATATTCGACAATGCATGTAGATAACAAATCGTTAAAATTAAAAATGTTTTTTCAAACATCTGTCAACTCTCTCAAACAACAACAACAGAAATACGAGGTGGAATTTCTGCTGCAGCAGCAGTGGTTCGATCCGCGGCTCCGATACGCAAACCAGTCCCAGTACGAGTATCTGAACGCGATACACCACCACGAAGACATTTGGTTACCGGATACGTACTTCATCATGCACGGCGACTTTAAGGATCCGATCATACCGATGCACTTTGCGCTCCGGATATACCGCAATGGAACGATTAATTATCTAATGAGGTACGGCGCCAGGCACGGTCGGGGAGTGTTTCTGCAATGCTAATATTATCTATCATTTTCCAGGAGGCATCTGATACTGTCCTGCCAGGGACGGTTGAACATATTTCCCTTCGATGATCCACTGTGTTCTTTTGCTTTAGAAAGCAGTAAGTAAAATGCAACCTTCTTGTATCATTCATTGTTTACCTTCAATATCTCTTCCGGTTTCTTTTTCCCCATGCCTTATCAATCTTTGCATACAGTATCGTACGAACAATCGGCAATAACGTACGTCTGGAAGAATGACGAGGACACTCTCCGCAAGAGCCCTTCGCTGACGACCTTAAACGCCTACTTGATACAGAACCAAACAATTGCCTGCCCCATCAAAGCTAGCTGGAGAGGTAAGTGAATCTCTTGCTGGGTCCATTGGATTGTAGTATTGAAGGTCCATTCTATTGCCCCCACACGAGGGGAAACACTTTTGTTCCAGCTGCGAAACGCTGGTGTATTCAGTTCCGTTTGTGTTAAGTTGTGTTTTATTATGATTTTGTTTTCTTCTGGATCGATTTGTGTACCATTTCCTTTTTCGGAGCCGTAAACCGTTTGCAATGGTATTTGTAATATTGAAATGGTATTTTGTGCATTTGTTTTTTTCGTTATTCTTTGATCGAATATACTATTGCATTAAGCGCCTGAATTCTGTTCCGATTTCGTTCAAGCGCCATAATTACTGTGTTAAACAGAATAGTGTATTTCTTGAACCGAATCGAATTGTGGTTAGATTGTTTAACTCTTTTTATTCGATTATATTTTTACCAATTTGAAGCAATTTCTTCGATTGCACCATTATTCCAATGCTTTGCATTACGTTCAACCTTGTTTGTAAATTATTTTCTCCCATTCTGTTGTTTCTTTCCTTTGTAATGCTTCAACCGAATATTCAGTTTAACGTATTTTCTCACTTAATTTTTTTTGCTTCCCATGTTTTGTTCCTTTCCTTCGTATGATTTGGCATGAACCATTCCAAACCAAATGCTGGAAGGAGCTTGTCGGAAGCATCCTTCAGATGTCTTAAGATCCCACGCTTTCCATTAACACCTCGTTGAGCTGACCGTGTACAAAGCTCCGCCCAACGCACAAAAAGCAGTGCGCCTCCTCCGCGTTAGAGTGCGCCATTAGTGTAATCGGGCGAGAATTGCAAATTATTGCAACGTCCGTCGCATAGGGCGCGTGCCGCATTCTGCTCAATCACAATTAAAACCTTAACGTCAGACTCCGGAGAGGGATGTAAATCAAGTGCCTCTTTTCGCTGTTCGGGCTGTGACCAAGTGGCTAACCATTCGTGAGCACTATGGAGCAAGTGTTTTGCCACGCATCAGTGGGGGACAAAAAAAGCTATCGTTTATTTAATTGTTTATAGTGTGCCTTTGCCAGTTAGTTATTATCTTAAGGGGGTTTTCCTACGCTACACTATTATTACAGGCTCAAGCCCGGGAGACCAACATGTTTCTGTGCTCCCTCACTTTCTGGTCTTCCCTTTCTCTCTCGAGCGATTAAATTATTCGCTCCACATTACGTGCAGACCTTTTCATTAATTAATGAATGTGATTAAGTAGATTGCTAGTGTTTGAGTAAGTGACAAACCGGGAGCCGACAGGAAATTGAAACATTGCGTGGCTTGGAGCTTGGACATTGGATGCAATGGGTGGAGTCTAGGTTTTGCAATTTGCTTGCATTATTTAGAAAACATTAACCTTGGTTTCCTAAAGTGACTGTGATGAGATAAGGCTAGGTATAATTTACGTACGTGATAACATAATTATTTTGTTTATTACTTTTCAACATGATTTTGCCGTCCTGTGTGCGTTCCACTTACGTTTCTAGTAGTTAGCAGGGTATGCCACTACAATTCATCTGAGCATTTTATTTACCTGGTCAATTTGGTCCTTACACGAATATTTCAAAATGTTTTTCAACATAGTTCTGAATTGCAGATTCTTTGTTTAACAGAAGTTACTGCTTCAAAAGCCAACCATGATTTACCGTACATGTGCACCAGAATATTTTCTCACACTTTCTCAACTTATTTCTGCTTCGCTTAATACCAGTTACGACTCTTCACGATCAACTTCAATGATTAAGTTAAGAATTTTATTAAAAGTACAATAATTTCTTTACTTTACTTTCTTCATTGTTTAATTCGAAAGCAAAGCCCTTTGTTCAATCCTTTATCCCCTCATCCTCCCCCTACTCCTGCTCCCACTACCACTACGTCACGATCGCGATTTTGTCCCTTCCTGCTCCCAACCTTTCCCACAACACCACAACCAATTCATTCCCCACTTCCCTACTTACGCAACTTTCAAATTATCTGTGAAACAACCCACAATGACATAATGCACGTGCAAACATTTTCTTCATCAGCCGAAGGACAAACGTTGTCGGTAGAAGACGAAGAGTTTCTTTGTAATTTATGTCAGAGACGATTTGAGGAGCAAGGTACATACAAGCATTCAAAACTATTTCCTTTTCTTCCCGTTTGCAAAAACAACCAAACGTATGCCCACACACACACACACACGCGCTATCCCCTCAAAATGCTCTCACTCACTCCTGGCCGTTTTTATCTCTTCGCTAGCTCCGGTAGATATTCGGTTCGTGAGTGTTCACACTTTGTGTTGCTCTGGTTTTCGTATGATTTGTTTAGTTTCTACAGATTATGTTCTTTGAATTATGTTCTCTTCTTAATTAGCTCTATCTAGTTTGGTTTCTATTATTCTCTTTCTATCTCTCTCTCTCGCTCTTCCTCTTCTTGAATGAGTCTGGAACCTGATCTTGCACAAAATGCACTGCTTCTTCGTCCTGACTAGTGTTGGTTATATCTGTTTCAGATACATAATTCAGAATGAATATTTGAACTGAAGGAAGGAATCCGAATCTCTGTTCTAAATTTGGATTGACAAAATTTTTAAAATTTAGCGGAATCTTTAAAGCTTTGTGAAACCTTATTGACTCATAAATCATCAAAGAATCATTATTTTTTCAGTAAACACGATGTGAGGCTTACTTTTATTATGTTTTCCACTGAAATAAAAAATTCACTAATATTATATCGGGTTATGGTTAAATGTATTCCACAGACAACTGATAAGTAGTGAAAAAATTCATGGGATTCTGCAGACATTCAAACTGCAGTGATACAATCCATGGATATTTAATGAAATCTAGCATATTTCTAGTTTCAGTTGCATATGGCATTGCAATTCACGTGGTGCATTGTGTTTTAAAATGTTATATTTTGCTGTTTTTCTTGCAGCATCTATGTGGAAATCATTTTATTATTGATTTATATTTTTTATTTTAACTTTCATAACATTGAAACCACAACATGTAGGATAGTATGTTAAAAATTTAACATAATTTCGTGCAAAACGCCACAAGTCATCGCAAGCTCCTTCCAATGCTATTTTTGTTTTACTGAAGTTTTATTGTTAAATCGGAACTGTTAAACTGTTGTTTCATTAGAAGGCACTTCTTCACCTTTTCTTCTATTTTTTTGTTTGTTGTTTGTTTGTTTTATGTTTGTTCGCACTGTTTTATATGACCAACCGATTTTAATTCTTTTACATCTCGATGGTTTTAAAGAAATGGATAAAATTAAAAGTGATGAAATAAGAAGCATGTAAAGGAATCAGATTGTGTATTTCTTCCTTAATTACACATGTTTTAGTTTCCAAAGCGCCTTTTACTACTTAGAACTGACTGATCTATCAACTCCTCCGGCTTTCCACTTTGTCTTCCCGTGCATGGCTAAACAAACGTAGGATGTTAATTGTTTAGTACTACTTTTTACTCATGATTTCCAATTCCTTTGAGTTTATTTTTTCTTGAATGCGTGTTATTGTACCTCGATGCGTACCAAAATGCCCAACATCCCTCTCTTAGGTAGTTGCAATATGTCTTACCCAAATGGCTCTCCCTTTTCACCTCTGTTCTGAAATGTGCTGTATCTATTTTCCTGTCTAGTTTTATCCTGGTAGTGCATTAAACAAACATTACAAAAACAAAACCAAAAAAAAAAACAATTGCATCCGCAATTTTGCCTAAACCAATCATTGATCAATGTAACCTCATCCATGCAGCCGTAATGACACGCAAGCAAAACTGGTTGACCGTAAGAAACCTCTCTCTTTCTCTCTTTCTTTCTTTCTCTCTCTTCCCATTTACTACCAAATAAAAAACACCCAAATGTCGATGTGCTGCGTGTACATATGTTTCTGTTCGTATCGTGTGTGTGTGCGTGTGCGCCCGTGTAGGAAATTACAGTTGTCTGAAAGTGGATTTAATATTTACAAGAGACCGAGCGTTCTATTTCACGACCGTCTTTATACCGGGCATCATACTGGTGACGTCATCGTTCATCACCTTCTGGCTAGAATGGAACGCCGTCCCGGCCCGCTCGATGATAGGTAAATGTGGCAAAATGTGCATCCGGCCGGTAAACCGAGTGCTAGCAACAACAACAAAAGAACAACATAAACAAACAAAACGCTCCATAACTGCATCTACCGATACGGGACGGGAGAAATCGATCGTAGACCGAGTAGTAGACCGAGCCTGACGGACGCACCGCTTCTGCCCATCCATTCCACGCTTTTGGGGGTGGATCGATAGGCTGACAAACACACTTAACTAGTTTGCTAACAAGCAAACAACACTCGGACGCACTACTTTGCTAACGTACGGTGCTGGCTGCACGGAAGCGGGCAAACAGAACCAGCCCCGGGCAGCAGGGTTAACTCGACGACGAGTGCCATGCTTGTGCTCGCCGATGAAACACATTCCAACATTACTATTTTTTTGCCCATTCATCCTAATCATTGACGCTTCACCGTTACACCAAAGGCGTGCAAACATGTTTGCAGCCTTGTCATCAAACTGCATGAATCGAGTTCGATTTTATTTCCACTCTGCCCCAATGTTTGACAGCAATTTTCCAGTGTTTCCATTTTCGTCGCTTGTGGAAACTCTTGCTATAAGTCACAGTACATTTTATGAAGTCGCATTTTTTTGTTATAAATAAATCGTTCTAAAACACCTCCACACACACGTACCAAATTTTCACTGTTATCAAGCCAAAACTGCATGATTATTTGCCTCGTGTTGTTTCTACTTCCACCACGTACCAGGCGTCTCCATTTTCTTTGTCGCACGCGTATTTGCTCTACCTTGTCCTTGTTCGCATCGTCCAATCGTTTATGGTAGAGGTAAATAATGTTGATAAAAGGTAAATAAAAAAAATCATGCTCTGCTCAGTACCACCGTCCTGACTACGGTAAGAATTAATCCATGTTATACAGGGGAAATATATGTCGGTTTGAATTCGTTCTCCTTGCTCCACCACTACCTACATCCGATGCTGATGTTTAATCTAGTTTGTAAGAGTGTTAAGTATAAAGTACTGTTTTTATTTCATTTCACCATTACGAGCGTTTTAGTTTTGCTATTATATCAACACCTAATTGAACAAAACCTTATTTCAATATTGTTTTAAATTGGTTGTATGTTTTTCTGATATGACGAATTATTTATGTACATCACATTGGTCACAGGATATAATCGGTATAATGGGATTATAATGATTTATAAAATCTAAATCTTCTTCTTCAAATTGATTCTAATCAAATGCATTGCTTAACACTTTCGTTTTCATCCCCATTCTCTTCTCTTTCTCTCTTTCTCTCTCTCTCTCTCTTTCTTCTTTTCTTCTATTCCTCAATTTCTTTGTATATTTCTCCTCTAATTATTCTTCTGGATAACATTTTCAAATGTGTTAAATTCCGTTGCTAACACACTTGTTATAATACAAAAATGGTATTCTGTTCCCAATTCCCTTTCTATAACAATTGTTTTGAACTTGTCAATACAACCCCCATCTTTTACACACTCTGACACCCAAACACAAATTCCTCCATTTGTTATAAACTTGGCCAAACTTCACCACCATACCATTGAACCTTCCGGGACGAAAAACAAAACTGCATCTCTTGCCGCCTCTACGGTACGATTCCAACCGGCTGATACTCGCGAACTTCGTGGGCAACAACAACAATAGGTAATTACAGTTGCCTGAAGGTAGATCTTATGTTTACGCGGGATCGAGCCTTCTATTTCACGACCGTCTTTATACCGGGCATCATACTGGTGACCTCATCGTTTATCACGTTCTGGCTCGAATGGAATGCGGTCCCGGCAAGGGTCATGATAGGTAAGCGAACATTATCACAAGCGAAATCCCACCCACAACCCACCTGCGTCACCTCTAACACTCCTCCGGGTGCTCTCTCCACGCACCGAAATGAGGAGGCAATTGTGTGCAATGTGCATCAGTAAAAGTTACTGATTATGTTGTCGTTGCCGGAATCCTTTTTTCTGTCTCAAAACGCACTCTTCCCATATTCAGTACACACTGTCGTGTTGTCTTTGTGTGATGTTTCACTGTGTTTGCATACCTTACCCGTTCGCTTCTACTCACCGCTCTTGCAGACATTAACTTTCATTGGCTTATTGATGGTTGCATAAAAATATCGTTACGTTCCGTTTTTGATGTCGTTCTTGAAAAGGGTACTGAGCAGGTAATATAAACTAAAAGTTGCCACTGCAACTATTCAACATTAACCGACACGATAGAGTTCCTGCATCTTAAAATAACCTCCAAATCTTATTGAAAATCCTTAGTTAAATTAACATTTGTAAAGGAAAATGGACAATTACATCTGTTATAACAACCATAAAACAAATAACAAACTCGTTTTTACTGAAGATCTATCTAAACAATTGAAACAAATATTTTTTCAAACATAGTTATGCATGTTTCTAGGATGATGTGATTGCATCGTATGATTCTTTTTTATGTAAAATGTGCTCTTCTAGGCGCTGATCCAACATTTCCAGACACTCAGTCGTTCGATTTTACCGATATAAATAACTGATACGCCATGAAACAAACAAATTCATCGAAACGTCTGGTTGGAACCCACATTACCCTTATTTCCAACCATCCAACACCAGGGAGTGCCGTACGGTGACCTTCACCATGGCTATGGCCAACGCGAAAAGGGGAAAAATCAAACAACCGAGTGACTGTACAGTTTTGCTGACCAAAACCACTGAAAGAGGGTGCACCGTTACATGGAAGGGTGTAGCCATTTCCGGTTGTTGGCTTTCGGCCTGTCAGGTCCTGACTTCCCAGAACTGTGTCAAGGATCATGGCTACGAATGGGTATTCACTGGAATGATGCCCCTCATATGTACCGAACGATGGCAAAATGGTCATCATTGTTTGTTGTGAATGTGCCAATGTTTGCTTTAATTGGATGTGGTTAAGTGGTCGAATCAATTTAGATCTTCCCAGTAGATGACACTTATTCATAGGACATGCACATTAACCTTTACATTGTATTTTACACGTTGATGTTATACACGTAAGTGATATGAATAATTCTATTCACATCAGTTGGTGTACATCGAACGATTTAATCCTAACATGGAGGAACCGCAATGCAAAATGGAGTTGATTCAAATATTTTTTTTTAATGAAAAGGCTATTTTTTATTAACTTTTAAACTCAAATAATAGTTTCAGTTTTGTTTGGAATAAATATTGTTTTTTTTTAATTAAATTGAAAATAAAATGAATAATACACCTACAGGTTCCTTTACCCTATTGCCCTGTAAAAAGCTTTTTAACAATACCTTAAACCATGTATTAACACGAAACAGCGTACAAGAAAAAATCAATAACAGCACAAACACGCACCGCGTGCTTAATCGACTGCATTATTTGCCCGATCTTTTCCACCCGGTCGGTTCACGTTAACCCCGCTGCAGCAATCATTCTGCACCGCTGCCATGATTCATGCCATTTCCGTGCAGTGATGCATTAATAGTTTGCGCCATAATTTCTATGTTTTCGCTCTCATTTCACCCATTTCGCCTACACGATACATGGTCACTATTCACTTGCATCATTAAAAAACATATACCAACCCTTTCAGCGTGTAACATCAGTGTGACTTTGTGTGTTTGCGTTTGTGTTTGGTGTAGAAAGCCCGAAAGAATCGCCGACACGATCACTGCGTCAGCTTCATCCGTTATGCACAAATTACTTATACAAACACGGACACTCCGGGACGTAAACCGTCACACTTTCTCCCTCTCTCTATTTTTCTCACAATCACACACACACACACCTTTACGCACTCGACCATTAGGACGCGTGGACTTCATTGCGAGGACTCAACCCAACGACTTGACACGGGACCTACAGGACGGATTCATTAAAAATGCGACGTGCTCATTAAAAATGCATCTCGCGCTGACCACGACCGTTTGAATTGCATTTTCTCATACCGATCTCGTTCTTTTCTTCCTTCTTCCCCTACGTACCGTACGACACTCCGCGGACCGGTCGGGGACTGCATGCAAATCAACCGTGCCCGTGTACGGACGACCTGGCGCCTCCATCGCTTGGATGCAACTTGTGATCGTGAATGCAGGTGTAACGACCATGTTGAATTTTTTCACCACCTCAAACGGTTTCCGCAGTACACTTCCGGTCGTGTCGAACCTGACGGCGATGAACGTGTGGGACGGCGTGTGCATGTGCTTCATCTACGCCTCGCTGCTGGAGTTCGTCTGCGTCAACTATGTCGGCCGGAAGCGGCCGTTGCACAACGTTGTATATAGACCTGGAGAGAATCCAGTTACTCAGGTAATGTACGACTAGTTAATTTGAAACCCTTTCGAAACATTTCCTCCCGATGCGAAAACAATGACTCCTTTACGAAGAGAAGTGATAGTAGCAAACACAAAACAACAACCAAAGAAAGCAAAAAAGCGAAGGAGTAAAAACTGCCTATCCCATCCACTCCACCCCTCGTTTTCACCCTACTTTAAATTCCACCAACAAGGAAAAGGAAAAACTTCCCCAAAACAAAACTTTCCTGCACACAATGTATCGGTATGCACCAAAAATACAAACAAAAAAGCGTTCAAGCTGCAGCAAGAAGCAAACGCACGCACAACCAATATCAATTGACTCTGCAGAAGCGCTTATCGAATGGAGCGACAACGGCTCGCATCATGTTTTGTGTTTTTGTTTTTCCATTCGATTAGAAAAACACAAATCCCCACTTTCCCCCACGCTCTGTTTCCCCCACCCTCGCAGCCCCCACTTATCGCTCCCTGGTTTCTCCGCACATCCGCACACAAACCGATAGCTTTCTTCACCAACACCAAAGGCTTCCGGTGGCCACCACGACCAATAGTCGATACTGTCCTTTGCGAAGTTCACTGCATTGCACATACTGTGTTCCGTTTTGATACGTTCTAGCGACCTATGTTCATTTTATTACTTGTTTGTTTGGTTTGTTTTTTGAGTTGTCCCCAACAAGCAGCTATCCGAATGCACTTTAGTTATCTTGTTTATAGTTTTTCGTTCGATCCTTATCAACTTGTGTTTCCCAGTGTTTAAAAATCCGTCCTTCCCTTCCATTCGATTTTATTTTCTTTTTTCAAATTTTTAGGCATTTTAGCAAAAAAAATTCTTTAATCCAACTTGCCACTTATTTTGCTGTTTAACAAACTTTTTTTTATGTTTTGTATTTTGTTTAACCGAATCGATTCTATATTTCCTGACTTTTCCGAAGAAAATTGAGCGAATTCACATTTAATTGAAAACTATTTCAGCATTTTGATACAGCGGGTTCCTTAGACTGGTACAGTCTAAGCTAATAAAGGCAAATTTGCAAACAACACAAAATTTTATCTAATTTTAAGTAAAAAAACAATTACCAACTTTATCCAAAATGTACCGTCCGGTGTAGATATATGTAACAGTCGATTGTAAACACAAATTTGTACCAAAATCAACATAATTCATGCGCTATAAACGCTTTATTTTAACTATAAAATTGTTAAACATCTTTAACAACAGTTAACAAGTCATTTCTATAAATCATTTCCACTTGAATAGCCCGCCGTTTCATCTTTGCTCTAATTTGTATAACTTTTCTTGTCACGCTTTACTTGTTGCACACTTTCTTCATACTCTTCAGTCGGTTGTACCTTTATTTCTCTCTTACTCTCTCTCTCTCTCTCTTTGCCAGCATTTTACTTTCATGTTTCACGCAAACAGGGTTTTTCCGCTTGTTCTATCTATTCTTCGCTTTCCATTGAACCCTGTAGTACGTGCACCACGATGTACTGCCTGTTTGTTGTATGAGTGGATTTGTTGTGCTAATGGTTTCCCCCAGCATAGTGCATAAGTATCACTAAACTCATTCCATGCGTTTCTGTTGATTATTTTGTTACTTTCATTCATACTCTATTTTTGTCTTTAATTCAAATGAAATATCTTTAACACCAGCGAAATATGTGGTCCTCTAAGTGATATCGTCAATGTTCTGAATAGAAACGATACCAATACATTTTTAGTATCTATCGTTCCACTAAACACGTGATGAATATTGAACCTTTCCTACTGGTAGTGCCTGTTCGGTGTTTCACGATACTCTAACCCAAACACCGCACAAACTCACAAAGCACCGTATCGATCCATGCATACCACAAGTCACAGTTCACTGAACTCTCCGTGGGTTGGGTGGTAAACGTGTGGAAACGGGGAACTTTTCCCTACCCGAAGCGATTCCTTCCACATGATTACAAAAATGAAATCCATTTCAATAATTAATCCATCCCATATCGGCCACGGTTTACCACGGAGGCAATCATACATGCATAAACACAATTCATTACAGCGTCCAGTTGGAGTCGAATTTTTAGTCGACCTACTTTTCATTCGAACAGTGACACACACACAGACACAAACTCGCCACACCGTCATTGATCAATCAAAATTGATTTCCGATCAATACGGTTAATTATAACAATACATTTACGGATTAAATTTTGGAATGCTTCGCAGCGTGATGTAACTACCATCATGGATTAAATTAGTTTCATAAAACGTAAAGCTTTACAAGCGAAAAAAACACATACCAGATAAATTTACTTCAAAGAGCGCAAGGATCAATCAGCCATTTCTAGCAACGTTTCTGGTATTAATTATATGCCAGGCATAGAATATGTTGCTGCCAGTGATTAAATATGCATGACTGCAAGTAATCATATTTCGTGCACGAAAGACAAATTATCTTTACGGTCACACTGTTTGGCACCACCGCTGCAGCACCAGTTTTTCCCTGCTGCATTACTGTGTCATTTTACATAAGCCGTTGTATACATTTTTGATGACGCATTCTATCATGCTAAGCCTAGAGCTTCAAGTATGCTGCATCGCTGACAGGACAAGCTTATAAAAAAGGAATGAATTTTAAACTTTTGATGCACTTTTTTAAATAAAAGTTGTAGTATTTTTCGTTCCAAAAACATTTAATTAAACTCGTTGCACTTAAAGTCACTTTTTTCCTTGCTCTTTTTAAACAATCGCTCGTGATGTGCTTCAGTGAGGCGAATTGTCATCGACAGCCTCAACGAGAAACCTGTCTCGCGGATGTTCTCATGAATTTAATCTTCCACCTTTCAAACGCCATACCGATGCAGCGTAGCGTACCTTCTGATATGCCAGTCTGACTCATGTCAGCACATAGCAAAGCTTGCGCGCAAAGCAGTAGCATGACCCGTATCTGACAGTTTGCTTCTCAGCCGCAGTGTGGTGGAGTGACCTCAAACGAAAGCCCATCATCTTTACTGCCGGTGATGGGTATTTCCGCTTCTCGACGTCGACCATTCAATCGCATCGGTCACATCCTTGTGGTTGCACCATGCAGTTCATGTTGAATTGTGGAAAAGCTGCATCAACCGTCATTGACAATACGTAGAAGTGGTGCACGATGCGAGCGAGTGACCACAAGTCCCTATCGTTTGCCTACCCAGGTCACAATCGATTTCGAACTTTCGAAGCATTGAACAAAAGGATGAAATGAGTATAAAAAAATTCTATTGGACGGCTTTAACAGTTTATATGATAGAAGCCCGAAATTACTTAGCTTAATAATTTTATTAAGTGTTAAAGATGTTTAGAATTAGCATACAGTAGCTGTGAAGTTTGTTGGTTTCGATCCATTTTAACATCTCTAGTAATTTTCTATTTTTGACATTAATTTATTTATCTTTACGTAATCATAAAATGATATTGAAAAACAAGATGAAATGGTCTACGGGACTCAATTCTTTTGATAAAATACTCAAGTAACTTGGTTCACACATCAGAACACATTTCCAACAATGCATTTTATTTATTATTATCTTCCATTTGTCGTAATTTTTCGCCAAATTCGTTGCACAAACTCCTCGCCTACATTCGACCCATCGCAAACCAGTGCCATGTACCAGATTCACTTCGAAGAAACATCCATTACTATCCGCTTTTACTATCACCCAGCCGACATCCTTGGCACGATGGCTTCACTTGCTGAATCGATATTTATTATGTTTTATTGATGTCAGCTTCTCACAGCACGGTGCCATAAGCTTTCGCCCATCGGTCGCGCGGGGCAATTCCGTTCTGGAGCAGCTATCAACATTCGCCCTAGCCTTTGGCACTATTAAACATCATTCTTTACCCCTCCGCCCGGCGTTCGGAAAGCCAATAAACTTCCCGTGACGAGCAAGGTGCCAGACGGGCCGAAGAGAATCATTCATTGCAACCGAAGGCAACCGCAAAACCGGTCGGGAAAATAAAGAACACCAAACAAACACACAAAGGTAGCGTTTGCACCGGTTATAAAGCTGGTCACAAGCATCGTGCAACAAATCTGCACCAAACAATTTCACCTTAGGGTGTAAAAAAAGGACAGGCAGCCGTTGATATTGGAGACTCGGCGTTTCTATCCCTACCCCTGCAAGTATGCCCTTCCAGTTGGGGTGGTAGCCGGTGTAATGTTAGCAACACATTTTCGCCAAACGGGAAAGAACTCACTGCTCACCATCGAACTTTACCGTCATTCTTATCAATTTCCTTCGCTCGCTCTGTGTGTGTGTGTTTGCTTTCCTTCCTTTTTTCGCGACGTTGCCAGGTGTAATCAAGCTTTGGAGCACGATTTTTCTGAAGCTTTGTGTTGTGCAGCACTGGCATCCCCGAAGGGTACAATATGGACCGGAGCCGGAACAAACGATCGATGGTCGGTACAAGACAGATCGGTACCACCCGAAAAAAAAACCGTAGCATGACACAACAAAACCAATCAAAACAAGCGCGAATGGGTCTCTGTCTTGCTTTGTTTGGATGTTTGTTGTTTTTTTTTGTTGTTGTTGTTGTGACAATTTGCTTGCAGGTGGCAATGTAAGAAAAGCTTACGAAAAGCAGTCTTTGTGAGTGGCATGCACAATACCGAGGGGATTTTATGGACAATATTTCGAAACAAATCGTTAAATATGCTAAACCTGAACAGTCACAGTCGGTGGCCAGCTGTAACGTGCTCGGTTTTGCTGTGCTGTTTGATTGTTTTTCGACTCCTTGCTTCACTCCCCGGCGGGTGCTACATACGAAGGCGTCTCTCAGTCGATACCAAAAGTGTATGGGACAAGGTGCATGTTGCACGATATGCAATTTACTGCAGGTATTTGCATTCGAGAACATATTGCGCCATTAGCAGTCGAAGCTAGGATTCCAATTTTTCAGCGTTAAACAATGACTCGCTTTATTGTTTATGAATGATCCCAGAATAGTTGTATAGAAGTTTTCAGTCTTAGAAATTGTTATAAACATTGGTGTTTTCATATATTGAAAAAGATTTTGTCTGATTGTAGATTATTCAATGTTAATGACAGTATTTTGTATGAAAACTGATGAAAGATTTCAGAATACAGGTAGTCCCCGAGATACGCGGTTCCTCTTATACGCGGATTCGGAGATACGCGATTTTTGAAAATTTGACAGCTGAGTTAGTTTATTGCACAAAATCTAAGCAAAAAGGTGTGAAATAGATCTAAAATAGCTTCTTTTGTCTCATAAAACTTTTGTTTTTAGTTTATTTTGATGTATTCTATCAAAATGTAGCTTGGTTTGCTTATTAAACTAAGTGCAGAGAAGGAAGTCAACTATGCAACTTTGAAGTATAAACGATTTTAATCCCAGATTCGATTTACGCGGAAATTCGAGGTACGCGGATTTTTCCCGGGTTATAATAGCGTATCTGCCTATATATTATTGCTTATATATATTATTGGAGACTGCCTATATATTATTGCTGTTTCTTGATTTTCCCTAACGAAGTTCCATAAATTATATCCACTAATTTTCTCTACAATTTATGATCTCCTAAGCCATTCGGTGGCACTGAGTGGCTAATAATTTTCCCTAACTATCTTTTCCATCCATAAACCTGATGTTTATAAATCCGACTTTGAAAATATTGACCTTTAAACCATGAAATATATATTATTTCTGATCGGGTTTGTGGTAATTTGTAGGGATTTTTATTTATTTCGATTTATTTCATAATTTTGTGTTATATTCTTCTTTTTTCCAATTTCATACTATTCGATTTTGTTACTGAATCGTGCTTTAACAACATCCACTTCACGGCTTTCCTAAAGCTTCCTTTTGTTTGCTTTACCTTGTTCGCTTCTTTCCTTTGATATGAATCTTTCTTCATTCTTCCTGCGCTATTGTTGTTTTTTTACGTATATTTCTCTTCTTCACAGTTATAAGCAAACAAAAAGGTTTCTTTAACACGAAACTTTCACCATCGCTTTGAAAAAAAAACACACTTTCGTAAAGTTTTTGTGTTTATAGCTTGTCTGTAACGAATGATATAGTTGATAGAAATTAAAAGAAAAACACACACATATACTTATTTCCCTTGCTGCTAGCGATGACTTCGAATTACAAATTATAGCCGATAGCAATCCGGTTCTATAGACGTGTTTCAAAATGAATGTTAACGATCAAATCTGATAAAATATGGTCAGCTAGCATTTACATACCATCGCAGTGACAGTCCAAACATGTAGTAAAACGATTTCCTTTCTGTTACCAACTTTCGTTCCATCCTTCTTTCTCCCCTCAGTCTATGTTTGTTTTCTTGTGTTCGTTTTTTTTTTTCGTTTCCAAACCCCAAAAAATCCCATTTCCTTACTTATAAACAATTGAAGACAGACTATTCTACGATGAGCATTGTTGTACGTGTATTGTGTATGTTTTAGTATCAACCAATTTGTGTAATGTCATTTTCCAGCGTCTTCCAGCTGTCCTAAGCAGGATCGGAATAATTCTCGCTAGTCCCCTGGTAAGCTATCTTATTTATTCAACCATCAACTACTAAAACCCAACCCCGACCGCCCCCAAAATAATCGAAACCTACCGCCTCCTAGACTTCACCCACCTCCTCCCACCAAAAAAAAAAAAATCACCCCTACTGGCCAGCAAAATGGCTCAATATTGAATCCTTCATTTTGTTTTTGGTTCAATGCATCCCCTTTTACCCGATTCCCGAGGAAATAGCTAGTGCAACGTGCGGCAACCTGGCCAATGCAATTGCTGCACGTTCGTTCGTACTAACTCGTACCGCCTAACGCCTTTACAATGCGCCGCGTAAATAACCTCTGTACCTACACCTTAGCGCCCTTTGCCCCTTTGTGGCTCCTGATTGTGCTGAGCGCTGTCTTGCTACTGCTGCCTGATTGCAGATGGCGCTGCTAGAGCGACCCATCTACGGTTCCAAACCTCGCCCCCAATCTTATTTTCCTCCAATTCCCATGTGTGCTGCCTATATGCTGCTCGATATGATGGATGAACCGTTTGATCTGTCGGATGAAGGGATTGTTATTACTGCTGCCCCAACGTACCCAATGTCCTACTCCTAACCATCCAATTTTTGCTTCTACTTTTGTTCGCTTTCAATGGTCAAATGTTCCGAAAACACTTAAATGTGTTTTTGTATAGAAAAATACTACTTGAAGCGTAATCTAACAACCAGTTTAAAACATGTAGTAGATATTTCTAAGCACAACGGAAGGAGTTATTCAACGTGCAGATAGAATTCCCTCAACGCTCCAGTAGCTCGTGTAGAACTCTACTTCTACCTAACAACTGTTTGGTTTTTATTTCCAAACCTGACTTCAATAAGCATCTTAACTCCATTAAACACATCGTACAGAATCTGAAACGAAGCGATCTTACAATCGCGTAGCCTTCAAAATTTCATTTCCATTCCATCTCTTGTGCCGTACTCATTTCCGAATTACTCGTTCTTCTCATCTCTTTCTTTCTTTCTTCTCTTTCTTCTCCTTCTCTTCCACTGTCTGCTATCACTAATGTCCTTCAATGTTCTACCGATTTTAAATACAATCCATTTAATATAATTCTAAATCACTTGACTCAAAATAACTCCCTTTAAATGGCATGTTTCTACTGAACATTTTAACCAAACGATTCAACCTAAATCCATGAACCTTCTGAACTAAACTGTTTTAAATAATGATTTTCGCTCCATTTGCTGGGGAGGCGAAATATTACTCTTCTTCTAAACAAAAACAATGAACGCCCTGTTCCGTAATTATTACGCGCTCCGAATTGCGATCCATGCCACGTGCTGCAAAACCGTTTCCAATTTCTCGATGCCCACCAGTCCTCGAGACTCTTTTCGGTAATTTCCAAACGCTTCTATGTAGAAAAAATCGATAGTTGCTGGTTTTTGTTTTTCACTGTTTCGGTTGTACCTTTATAAAAAGCAGTTTGACATAAAGCGTCCTGTTGAGTTACCTAAAAAATCGCCACCATCACGCCTGTCGCCATCGCTACTGTTCCTACATTCTTCGTTTCTCTTCTTCTCATCCTTCGTTGCGCTCTGTTACTCTTTCCTGCTGGACTCTTGTTGATTGTTTGTTTGTTTGTTTGTGTTCTTGGTTGACGCTTGTCAGTGGTTCGTTCATTAAGCTCCCCTCCAGTAGATTGCGTTCCGTTCGGGCTGCCGTAGTAATTAGTAGCTTACCGCCTGACTGTCTAGTTTGTTATCAAAGTGAGCCGTTCGTTGTTTTTTAACATTTACAGTTTGGTTTCAATTGTATAGGCTACAATCCGTTGTAGCGAATAAGTTTTATTAAGTTCCATACTAACAACAAATATTCAAATAAACGTTTCAAAAAAGTCACTTTTAACCTCAAGCTCATTGTTCACAATATTCAACTGATCGTGTTAAAATTGCGATAACAAACTATAATTTGCAAAATGTTGCATTGGCTTTCACTGTAAAAAAAAAAATCGATGGTAAAGCGTAGTGAATCGATATGGATGCATAGTTGGGATAGTTGTAAAAAGAAAAGCTTTTTTGTAGTGTAGAAACGATTGTCGTAGTACGGCTTTGTTTAAGCAACCATAACTTAACGACGTAAATAAATACATTCCTGTATCGCATCTCAAACATAAGTGTTACCACATACACATTTTAACAACACATTTTCAATCATTTGTATTCGGGTTGTGTTGAAAGACTTTAACACAAAATTGAAATGAAATAGTTAAGTATATTTTGAGAATTGTTACTTATTACACACGGACATTTTGTTGGCAGATTGCTCAGCATGCTTGTGTGAAGTAAAATTCAAAAGGTTGATAAAATATAACGTAAAACAGATTTCCCTTACGACACAGTAATGTTCAACACAAGTCACAACAGCTTGTTGGCTGATCATTTTGACTCGTACAGACTCGTACATACAGACTCATTTGTCCGGTGTGTCGAATGCTAGTTTCATCCAACATTCAACCCACAAGCGGAACCTGGAAACATGTGTATTAGTCAACCACATATCCCAAAACCAACATCTTTCAACCGCTGCGCTCGATACCAGCTCGAAACAGGTCAACCAATACGTCTAACACTAACGAGCTCGCCATTGCTAACCCTTAAACGGCCGTAACCGATCGCAAAACTGAAGTTTTAACCCAACTCGAAACATTGTCTAAACCGAGCAGGAAACAATTGACCGCGAGTTTCACACCGCCATTGCCGCGGAGAAGACTGCACCGGCCACTGGCACGGTCTCCTCTGCTGCTGCCGCTACTGTTGCCAACGCCGCCGCCACCACCAACGCCGCCACTACCGGTCGCATCGCGCAAACGCAACCGCATCGCAATGTACAGCTAGCTCCAGCAGCCGCCACAGCAACACCTAGCGCCACCACAGCCGCCGTCGCCTCTGGTGCCGCCGGTCAGCGACCGGCGCAAGCCGCTGTGGTGCTGTGCGAGGAGGGACTTTCCACCGATACGTCCGCCGAACCCGGCCTAATCCGCCGCCGTCCCACGGTCGAGACGAAGCTTAACGAGGCCGGCCTCATGGAAACGAGCTTTGTAAGTTGAACGGTTTTGCTGTGAGCTATCGACATCAACGCAACGCAACAACCCACCGTACAACCGCTGGCTCCCGTGGCAGCCGCGAACCAGACTCGCGAATCCGGGAGGCAGCATTTCGGATGTACTTGCTCCAGTGGAGTTTGTTTTTTCCAAAAGAGCATTGTGCTGTGCTTGTGTGTGTATCTTGTGTGACTAACTGCAACGGTTTTTATGCTAATCCATTTATGCTGCGGCAATGCCAGCTGCCGCTGGACGTTGGCGTTATATGCTGATGAAAAATTCATACGAAACGCCGTACATGCCACAGTTGGAATCGTGTTTTCCACTCACCAAATCACTAACCAACTGTTTGGACCACCAGCTTACAGTTAAAAGCGAACACACAGTTAAGCTGCATCGATTGCAGTGGAACGGATTTTTTCTTCATTAGGGCCCTATCGATCGATCGACTGCATTGCTTTGCGACTGTTTTGAGCACAACACCTGATGAAGAAAACAGCAACACACATACAAAAAGCAGTTTTAATTTTATATCATGCATGGTAGTGTGAGGTTTTAATGGTATTGTGTGGATCAACATTCACAAAAAAACACTTGCAGATCTTTTACACACACATGATTGAAACTAGTGTTGGATGAATCTGCATCAGATTCATCAATCTCGTTAAATCTTTGAACTAACTTAATGATTCTGAACGTCTGTTTCAAATATTCATGAAATCCTTAGCAATATATGAATGCTCGATATATCATGCTCCTCAATGAATCCTCGATAAATCATGAATTTTAGGATTATTTTTATTCAGTTTTGCTTCTGAAATAAGGCTTTTTATACACTCTGTGGCATAACTTCAAAACATCTTGTTTTTCTAGAGTACCCGATGAAATTAAAATGTTAGATACAAAAATTCTGCAAAGTTGTAAAAGTTTTTCTATGGGGTACATCGGGCTATCCCGGATTGTGCTTCAAAGAATAATTAAAATATTTAAGTTGAAAAAAAGGACCTCGGCGTATAAATTTCTCTAATGGAGGCGCAAACCGGCCATTACAAAACATAAACTAGAATAATTATTAACAATAACGTCAACTTGATCCACCTTAATTAACCAGTGCTACTATTCATACCATCGGTATAAAAAATTATACTTCAGAAGTCATTTTGTATAAAAAAAAAAGCCTAAAATAATATCACTGAGTATTCAACAACCTCTAGGACTCGCGTTGTTTTGTGGATTCATGAATCTTTTAAGAGTTGTTTCCGGATTTTAATATATCCTCGTTAATGATTCATATGAATAACTCTTCCCAAAGGAATTGTTTACCACAACGAATTGAGTGCTTTGTGTTTTCGCCGTTTCTTTCGACCTTACTGATCGTTAAGATGGTGTTCCGATATTGGCTATAGTTCTGGATGAAGACTTCTTTTTATATCAATTGATTAGTAAATTGCCGTTTCTTCTATTTTTAAATTTATTTTAGTACACGTACTCTATTCTTATGCAGACATTCTAGAAGGTGCATAAGAGTATTATAACAATATTTTAGTACACTTTTAGTTTAATTAAATGGAGACGCCTGGTGCGTAATGGCGATTCAACTTGTTCCAATATTAATATTCTTCCGTTACTGACCTCCATGTGTGTTTGTATTGAAATTTTCATTTCGATGCACATATCTCCCTAGATACCTTCCTGTTCTATCTACCTTACAGTTTAAAATATTCAATGCAAGCATTTGTTGCCAAGAATTCTTAACATGTACCCTCTTGGCACATTAAGTTTTCCGACTCTCGCTTTACGTTGTAACAGCTGCCCAACAGCATCGTTCTGTGTAGTGAACATTTCTTCTCGAACTGGCCTGGGCCACATGAACTTTTGTACATTTATACCTGCTCGCTACACTGCAATTATCTTTAGCATTTCGTACGAGCGACTCAACACAGGTGGGCAGACATCGTGCACGCAATTGACCTCTCTTTCGAGAAGGGAACACTCTGTGGGCCGTGAATGCCACAAAGCTTCACAACAAGCACACATAATGCAACAGCTCGCGCTAAATCAAGCCTCAATCCCAGCGTTGTCTTTCCATATGGCCTTATACCATACCCACGGCTTTCATAATCCAACATCACTCGGGGGTTTATTTGCCAGCCGTCCGTCGGTGGTTTGCTGTTTATCGATGATACTGGCTGTACCGGGTTACCCAGGCTGCCCGATTGTACCGTGACGAGTTGCCGAGCTCTCGATGCCTTCCAATCAACGCTCTCGCAGGCGGGCAGCCGGGAAAATGGGTATGGCAATCCCGGAAGTGGTTGCTCCCATTCAGCTTGCAAATGATGCTTGTGTCTGTGTGCACATGTTTGTGCTCATCCTAGTTTATGGTCCGCCTCTTGGCTGAGCTTGGAAGCAAGCCAAACCATTAAAACATTGAACGGACCTTTAGAAAATATGATCGGATCGAGTTGATTATGGAATTTTGGGTGCCCATTGTTTCTGCTATTGCTATTGTGACGGGGAAAGGTACTAGAACTACGTTCCCGGCGTAAGTAGGTTCACCTTTCGGGTCCAAAACGGATCCCAAACCACTTCGATACATTCGCTCTACCTTACCACTCCCGTTTTCAACAAAACAAGTGGAAACCATTTTCAACCGGCAAACAATCGTTCATCATCTTTATTGTGCCGCTTGTTTGGGGCAGGCTTTTCGCGCTACTGACTGCTGCAAAAGCTGTAAATTCTTCTCAACTGAGTTAACGACATTTTCCGCAAGCAAGGCAAAAAAAAAACTTTGATGATTACCGTTCACCAACCGGTAAAGGCAAAGGTGGCTGGCTGGCTACAAGTTTTGCTACGGGATGGTGACAAGGTTAGGGAGCTACCCCGAAGCACATTAATCATACCCTTGAGCCGAAGGAAGTATGGAAGGATTTTGGAGCAGTTTTGAAATTAAATTCTTAAAACACAATCAAAACAAAATGAAACCTTCGCCGGGGGCATTGAGATTAGACATAAAATATCAGCAAGGAGGGTGGCAACCAAACGAGCGACAACATCTATTTTAAGTTTGTCAACATTTAATAGATTTTCAGGAAAACGCACACTCTGAAAACTAACATTACCAACACAGGATGTGGATAGGGATACTTTTAAACATGTAACAATAGTACAACACCAACAGAACCGGAACAGAAATAACATCCACAATGTACATACATTTCTGCTTGTCTTTTAATTTATCAGATCAAAACAGCCGCTTCTAATTTGTGCTTTTTAGCCCATTGCGCAAGCTTTCGGAAGCCATCTTACCAACCAAATATGCGGAAGAAACGCTACCCCACAACATAAATCCCATCCATCGGTGAAGCGTTTGGTGCATTTCTATTCCTTCCCATTCCCGTTTCCTGTGTCCGTGCCGTCCATCAGTCCATCGGGCGGCTCGTGTCAGGTTTTCTCCACGTGGGACCACTTTCAAGGGGACCGCCTCGAGCCAACACGAACACGCCGTACACGCTTTTGCCTTCCGTACTAGAACGCACCTCCGGTTGGCGGTTGGTTGATGGATAGTTAGCTAATTGCATTCTGTAATGAGTAGTCGTTCTGGATGGTTCGAAATCAACTCTACGAAGCGTCTGTGATGCGAAGAACGCGAAACCAAAATCATACTCCGTGCTTTCTTTCCTCACACACAATCACACAAACATCCCGCCCCAGTTCCTACAAGTTCCCATCTGTTTGTTTCCTGTCCCGTTTCTTGTCCCGTGCCAGTCGTTAACAATTCCATTGCGCACACAACCACTCATAATCTAGCTAGATAGAAAGAGCATTTCGCACCATCACCAACTGCTAGTAAGATGGTATAGCCGAAGGCGAGGATACATCAACTTCACGGCGTGGCGTGAACTGCTCTTCATTACGGTGCTCTCCTGCTTGATTGGCATTTAGTACTAAAACATATCCGCCTAAATGTATGCAACAACGCAACATTTCGCACGAGACGAATGGTGCGGCACAGAGTCGATCGTTTTTCGAAACTTTTGGACACGGAATTGATTAAATTATGTTTCCCTGGTTCATTCACAATGAACACACAGTGTCACTGCTTCTGTATGGGGCAAAAAATGTATCCTCGCCCTAGATGCTACCGACCACCTGCTGTTAAACGTTGCCTTTACAGACCCTCTATCGAGCGATGCCTGCCCGTCTAGCACTGAACGTGTGTAATAATTAGTTTCATGTTTTATTCTCTTCCCGTACCAACTAACCCCCTGCTCTACGTGTATGTATGTATGTGTGTGTGTATGTGTGTACCCTGCTGTCCCACAACCATCTGTATCTGGCTGACGTTTCTTGTGCCGGTGTCGAAAATTTAAAAAAAAAAACCACCCCCATACACATACACACCCTCCCTCCCGTGTCTCTTACTGTGTTACCTTACCCCTTCACTCTGGCTCAACGGTGGAACCTAACCTGAACAATCACACGCCTCTACCATACACCTACAATACTGCATCCAACATCATCGCATCTCCAATCATTCCTGCTAATGCTTCGTGGAAATGCCTTTCACCTATCGTAGCCGGTAAGTGTGTCCTGTTATCCACCCGAAACGAACGCCCTACCGACATTACCTCCACCACAAGGAGCCTTAGGATTAAAGACTATACACACACATACACACGGACTCCCAATAAGCCAGGGCCGGCCAAATGACAACGACCCAGCCCCGAAAAGGGTGGTTGGTTTCACCCTTTCCACCGAACAGCTTCAGATAAAACAGCGAACAAAATGAACGATAACGGAACGAAGCGAGAAACGAACATAAAGATAACATTGTCCGCCCATTCTTGAGCCGTGTAGTTCAAGTGCTTTATCCATTTTATCCCCCCCAAACACACACACACACAAACTCAATTCTCACGGCGGATTCAAAGTTCTTTTCATTCGTCAGCCCCCAGTTTTGCAACAGTGTACCGTGCATGTTCCTAGCATAATTGAAATACCGTCAACGAATGAATGATTACCTGCAGGAGATCGTCCCGGTTGGGTGTTGGCTATTTTATCTTCAACGTACCTTCCGGTGCATTGTATTATCACCGTTCGGGACGGGGGTTAACACCCGTAAAGCCCCCTTTCGCTCCCTCCAAATGAAAACCCTCCCGGGGCAGCCCGTGTCCAATCGCAGGGACGACAATTTTAGCATGCCACTGGAATATGTAATTTATGGACGGGTTCTTCATCCGGTGACACATCGGTCTCCCTAATGGTACTTACGGTTCGGTTAGTTCGTGTTAGTTGTGTCATGTGGAAGTGGATGAACTTTTCAAGACGACACGCTAATCAAAACACTTCCGAAAGCTTTAATGATTAGGGTTTTTTTTTAATTCAAGCCCTGGCAAGAGCTTAATTATAACTTTAAACCTTATCCTCTGATTCGAGAAGATAACGAAGTGATGTAATTCGAATGAGATTAATTTAAAAATTACCATAATACTGTGGGGTCAGCCAGATTCTCATTATCGTCCTAATTCGTCCGACGTATAGACATAAACGAATTGTACATAATATGAATATATTAAAGAACTACTTTCACTACCACTCTTAACAAACGCTTATATATAAAACCGTTAGAGTTTTCATTTGATTGATTGTACATTGTCTTTTTTGTTATGTTAAAGTGTTTAAGTTTGCAAATCTAATTTAGACCGTCGACAATAACTAGTACATAGCGCACCCATGCTCCAAGAATGTACTCCGTGCACGTCACTTTTAATGTCCCCTTTAGAAATTCTGTCTCTTTCTACCTATCTCTCTTTTACTCTTTCTCTCTCTCTCCCTCTTCCTGCGTTCTCTGTGCCTGCGGTTAGAAGATGATAACCAAACTACCTTTATCGACTGGGAAGCTAGTTCTCGGCCGCCTGTTTCTCTATACACACACACTCACCCATAGAGATACCACACTATTGTTGATAATTGTTTACCACCTGTTTTTATACAACTCACTAGGATTGTATGTAGCCTTATCCTAGAACTGCTTTCCGTACGCCCAAGGCTTGATCGATGCACATGCGATGAAAAACTTGCATTCCAAGCATAACTAGTGTGTGCGTGTATGTGTGTCCTTCGTGTGTTGTTGTGTGTTGAGTGTGTTTGAAAAAGGCGTACGTGTGTTTTGTAGCGTTCCCCCGTGGCACAGATGCAATGTTTTATCGTGTGAGAACATTTACAGTTTTCAACATTGATCCCACCCGAAACACGGAAGGTTACTTTCTTGCGGGCTCTATTATTATGTTGCACCACATTGTTGCAATGTGATGCTCTTCCCTATGCTACATCGTGTCCGTCTGTGTTGAGTGCATTTGTCTGTGTGTATGATCGTCTGCGCCCTTATGTGTCCCGCGTTACCCAGTACGCACGATCACACCAACGCACCGCCGCGCTGTTGCGCAATCTTTACCCCTTACGTAGATCTACCCCACAGTGAACCCCGGAGTGAATAGATTGACGATTTCATTCTAACTAAAGTACTGTTTCGTTTGACTTTTGGTTTTTCCTAATCCATTTGATTTACGCTTGTGTTGGAACTTGGTTTTTACTAATACGTTTACAAACTTAGCAAAACCCGACCGAGTACGAGTTTTTTTTTTCTTCTCCGTCGTGTCCTTTATCATTCACTTGTTCAACACCCCACTAATGGTGCTCCCTTTGACAGGGTGTCAAGAAGCGGGAATCCGGTGGACCGAACGAGATCGTCGCGTGTACCAGTTGTGCGGGCGGTACGAGCCCCTGCACACACTCGGCGAACAATGGCTGTGCAACAGAGGTAAGAAGACACATTTTACTGAACAATTTAAATGAGACTGATTATTTTAATGTGTTACATCCCGATCGCTATCAGAAGACAGAACATAAATAATATAGAAGAGCTTTTATTGTGCTTTATGAATGTTTTGAGAGGATTGATTCATATGGTTTTTTAACGAGAAGTCATTTAAATCAGGAAGATTCTCGAATCCTCATAGATTCAAAAATCTCTCTGGTAACATTATGTCAGGCTTATTTTTATTCGTTGTGTTTCTGAAATAGGAATTTAAATACAGATCAACTAAGTATAAACACTGTTAGCATTCGCTTGTGTAAACCGTTCGAGCAGACTTTTTGCTAGTGTCCATTTTAATGTATGATTCTTAAAAGCCACTTTGCGTAGTCTTTAGTGCAATTTTGTAAGGTGTCTATTTTTTAAACTATAAATATTTAAATGTTCCTATGAAGCACAGTCCGGAACTCGCTAGTAGTCCCCATAGAAAAATTCTTATTTCCAAAGCAAAAAATTAAAATAAACCTAACTTAATGTTTTCGGAGCTATTCAAGAATCTACGAGGATTCTTTACTCTGTAAGAATATTATCCTTCGGAATAGAGATTTAACTAGATTCATGAATCAGATCTTGATCATGAAATCAGATATATCCAACACTACAAACAATCACTCTTAGTGATTGAATTCGGGTAGCAAAGCATTGTCGGATTCACATCTTATCAAGTCTGAAAATATGCAAACATGTTTTATTCCATTATTAGTAAGTTATATTTTCAAAGAACCACAGATGCTGTTAGAAGCTGTTAAAAAGAGACGAATTTCTATATTATAAAATAATATATTGCTTATGAAGGCTAGCTTAACTAATACAAATTGTCCCTATATGGGTTTCTTTTAGCACCTTTTTGCCAATCATTTATAACACTTGCACACTTTACACATCTCGTGTAGCAAATGTACTCATATTGTTAAATTCGTAAGACCTTTAAGAACAGCTGTGAACAGCATTGAGATAAGTTAAGTCGACAATTACTCTTATTGTCTTGACTCTATTACTTTACCCCAATTCGCATCAAATCATGTCAAACGCAATGACCTTTTGTCCTCTTTTTAAAGTGATCTCAAAAATCAATGTCACTCAAACTTATTGCATTCGTATCGCTTTTACTCTATTCCAGACGTGCTTCGTGCAAGTGCGCAAAAAGGAACCGCCGCATCCGATACGCGTCGCAAAGACGATCGACGTGATCGCGCGCATTACCTTCCCGTCGGCGTACGCCGTGTTTTTGATATTTTTCTTCATCCACTACAAAGGATTCTCCTAGAATACGATCCAGAAGTCACTCATCCACAAGATCTACACCAACAACCTGCTGTAACGGAGGGTGTCCTGGCGACGGTGCGGCCTTTATCTACGCGTTTGTTGGCACGGAGAGTATGTGTGATGGTGAGAAAGGATCGCTGTCGATCCGAACCAGCTTTGGCAAACATATGAACATATACATACACATCACTCACCCGGATGCTCACGCTCTGCTTCACTGTGCTGCAACGACATCAGCTTCGAGCTGCTAATCCGATACCCGACGTTCCTAAACCAAACCTCGGATGCCTCGGAACTCGCACCCATCACAACGCTGTTCGCCATTAAACCATCGTTTGTCGTTTTGTATCGGTGTGCGGAAGTTTTCTGGGACAAAGTCCCACTCCCGGGTGGCTTCAAAAGCATCCGGTCCGAGTCCGGTCAGCATACCATCCCGTGGCAGAGGAGAAAAAAAACCACTCGAAACCACCATCACCGCACGATTAGTAATCAAACGATGGCTAAATCAAACCAACAGATACTGCCTTTTTTCATAACGATAAAGCACCGGTAGCGCCGGTGCCGGGAAGCCGAGTCCGATTTCGATTGATTTGTGATACGAGAATGTGGGGCGAACTCAATTAGACCGCAACATGGTGAACCGCCGCCAAAAAGCAACCGCAAACGTACAACTCATCGTAAAACCCATAAACCATCAGCATCATTATTGCAGGCAAACTGTTTCAATCTAGCAGTGGTAGTGGAGACAAAAAAAATAATAACCATAGCTGCAAGCGAACCGGAAGCGATCTATCGCGGTTTGGGGTTTTGGGTAACCGTCTAAAAGCGTTCTGATTGCTTACGATTCCATCATCCCGATGACGACTAAGAGAGGAAGGATTATTGCCTGTAGTCGAAACACATTTTTGCATAAAGTAAAAAAGCGAATAGAGTCCGTTTATTCTTACACAAGCACAAATACGATACAGCTAGGTTGGTAGTGGCGAAGGTGAGACATCCTTATTAAAACTAGGCTAGCTCAGCTAGGCAGTAGACCGTTTCAGCAGAACAACACACCATTAAATTACACCTATGGCAGTAATGAGAGGAAGAAAAAATATGCAAGCGTTTCATGCTACGCTTCCCGGCATCCGGCAAACAAGCGGTCAAAGTGACAACAACAATGATGTAAAATAATGCTGTTTGAAGAATCTTTGTACCAGTGTAAAGTATAAAATGCCAATAGCAATATGAACGTAAACAATGAAACACATACAAAAACATCCTCACAAACACACATACACCCACACTTTCACTATTAAATAGAGTAATTTGAATATTCACAAGCGAAATATTTCTTTCAATGCATGCTTAGGGAGAGGCAAACTGTACGACAAAAAAAACACTAGGCTAGCTAAACGATGTCCCCGACAGGGACTTTAGGCATTAAATGAATCAGAGATATTTTAGTACGTTCATTAAAACAGGTAATTTATCGAGTCCAGTACTAAGCAGCAATGCGACACGCGAGTAATGTACCAAAGTTCCTTGCTAAAAGCTTACGACCAACCACCAAACAAACACTACACACAAAAACACACACTATTCTTCTCTCGTTTCAATACAGCTTGTTAGTGAAATGATTCGGTTCGATCGGATTAGAAATGTAAGAACGAACATATTGCAGATACGGTATGATGCATAGGTCGGTCAGTAGCACTGGAACCACGCAACCAGGGTTTGAATATTATAAAAAAGCCTTTCCAATATTTGCGTGCTTCAGGCAATTCTGTGATCTCGTTGACCAGTTGGGAGAGTAGAAGGAAAAGAATACACTGGGAGGTAATATCTGATTTATTTTTATACAAGACCAACTAACTGCACATAAAATCACCTACCTTGGGCAAACCGTGTGCTAGAAGGGAAGCTTTACTCTTGCATTCTTTTGTCTACAGCTTAAGGGTATATATTATTTTTCGAAAAAAGGATCGACTTTAAAATCCCGGATTGTCTATCGCACCTTTAACAAAAATTGCTAGTGCTTAGTGGCGTTTAACGAACTCGCACAATGATTGCAACCGGGTCCGGTTTTTGCAATTTGCCTTCGATAATGTTTGACATTCGGACCAACTTAGTTTAAGATCGCTTCTTCCAACACGCAATGCAAAAAAAATGGCCAACCAACTACGTTGCACTGCTTTAGATAGCACAGTTTGGTTTCCAATTTGTAAGCAGTAGGCAACCCCCTCGCAATTGATCACTTTTGGCCTTAAAGTGTTGTAGCCAGTTTTTTTTTTTTTTTTCATTCAATTTCTACATTTTGCATTCGTCTCTCGCGATGGTAGTTTTTGGATGTTGCTGATGTAGCTAGCGAAAAAGAAAAATAATTCATAGTGAGGGTGAACATTTTTTCCAAGGTTTCGATTTGCGAGAACAAGCAATAAATGCTTATTGGCATTGGTTTTCTATTTCTTTGCCTGGTTGCACAATCCCGGGGACATTTGCCTGAAATTTGCGACTTACCTTGCTAACTTGCACTTACAGTCTGCTAACTGTAGACCGGATATGGATGGAAGCGT
Organism: Anopheles marshallii; assembly: GCF_943734725.1. NCBI lineage: Eukaryota > Metazoa > Arthropoda > Insecta > Diptera > Culicidae > Anopheles > Anopheles marshallii. The sequence goes on from NC_071327.1 coordinate 55,445,074, forward strand.
GGAACAAGCATCGATCGGAAAGTCTGAGCTGTGTAGCAATGGGGCAGCTTGGAATCAATTCACAAGCATGGAAAGCAACTGCACCACTATTAGTGCATGAGGAAAAACGAAAAAACTAAAGAAGATCGCTCAACCTCGACCATAACTATTATTTCCTTTCTCAATGTGACATCAACATTATACCAAAACAAAGAAACGAACAGCAAATCTCATTCCTATTGAAGTAAGAAACCGCAACTTAGAGCAGATGAAGGAATGTAGGAAGAACGCGCTGAAAATCAATGCATCAAACATAGAAATCGGCGAGGAAGTAACTCAATATGAATGTAAAACACTAACTAAAACGCTGAAACCAAGTGCTTATTTTGCATCATTTAACATATCAAAACGTAGTGAAAGTGGAACAAAATAATGCTAGTGAAAAAATGGAAATGAGGATGGTAGAAGGCGAAAAAGGCTAGAATGGAATACAAAAATACAAACATTGTTTCAAAGCATCAAAACCAATGCAAGAGGATATTAAAAACTAGATAACCAAACAAAAGAAAACGAAAAAAAAAACACAACACATGTAGGCAAAAACGGAATGACGATAGCAAACACTAAAGCAACAAACTACTGAACGCCACTCTAAAACAATCTATCGCTTGAATGCCTTTGAAACAAACAAACAAAAAAACCTATCGTAATGCATAAAGTGGGTAAGCCTTTTGTTGATCGTTTTTCTTTAGAAAATCACATAATACGTCATGCATACTTCCTTTACATAAACTGCTCAACGAGTAAATTCATCATTTTCTTACTAATCTACACGTAACTGCTAGTGAACGTAACTATTCTAAACTAATTCTAAACAGATTGTGAAACAAAAGGTGGGTAAGCGAAGGTGGTGAATAGTAACAATGTGAGTGTTTAGTTTGCCAATTCGGTGGTGGAGCGTGTCCTAGGCGATCCCCGTTCGATGGTCGCTATGGTAACCTCATTTAATGCTGCTGCACCGTACGTTTTGTAAATTACGTTGAAAAAAAAAACACACCACCATTTGCTACATCCAGCGCCTACTTTCCATTACAAACAAACACCGAAAAGACATTAACGAATAAAAATGCTTACTAAAGAAAACGAATAAATTGTTACTTCAAAGTGTAGCAACAAACCCAAAAACAAATGAAAAAAAAATTCACTCACTCGCTCGAAACCATTTGAACCAGCTACTGTACGTATGTAAAAAAAAAGTATTTAAAGCAAACAGAGTTAGCTAAGTATCGTGTGCATCCAGGCCGGAAAAGGATGTACCGTGTATTTTGTAAAGTTTATCATAAGTATGTAACACTACACTCCTATACACCCTAAGTCACCGTTACACGAGCACATATGACACAAGAGCAATCAGAGCTCTTGAAAACACTGCACTCTCCTCCAAAAACATCTTGTTGCTATTTTGGGTAACTATATTTACTACCATAATTATAATCTCCACGTCAGGGCTCCAATTGTTATGTTTCTAGTATTCTTCGAAAGTAAAGTTAAAAGTCTCTTTTATGGGTTAAAGGACTATCTTTTATCTCGTTTTGGCCGGTAGTTTCTTAAAAAAAACCAACCCAGTTCCGCTTACTTTAAGCTTCTCTCTTTGGTAATGTGGGAAACGCTCACCAATTCACACATGTGCACCACACTCAACCAAACACAAACACACATCACACATCCAAACAGCCCATGAAAACCATCTGTACAAGCATACACGGTTTAAATAATGAATATAATAAACGAAAAAAAAACTACAGCTCAGCTAAGATTGTGATTTACCAAAGATGATGATCGCCGAAGAATATGTAGCGAGTAATAAATCGTAAAAGCGAAAACAAACTGTGCGGACACATTTTGCGAAATCGCCTCCCCGGTATACGCGGTTGATGCACGTGGAACCCAACAAGACCCAAAACACAAACACATACACACTCGCCGGCTTAATAACAGAAGCGCTTTTAAACGAAAAGCAATTGGATGTGGCTAAATGCTAAAAGCACAGCCTGAGCCTCATGTGCAAGTTGAAAATAGATAAATTAATTGATGAACGAAAATAAAATAAAAGAAACAAAAAAAACACGCGATGGTTCTGCAAAGCTGACAGTAAACGTAATACACTGTTCCACTGAAATAGCTGTTGGATACATTGAACGCAATTGGAAAACTTGGTAATAAACAAAAACAAAACTTAAAATGATAGAATGATGTACTTGGTGATTGATCCTGTTTCACCAGCATAGTTGATTATTTCAAAATTAAAATTTTTTCCTCACAAAATTCCTTTCTTCTTTGTTTATTTCATGCTTATAGCTAAGCATAACTTATTAGACATTCAGCTTTACTTTATCGTGCAAAGTGAAAGCTTCAAAAAGAAGCATAATTGTAGGCGCTTTTGTTATCTATTGTCTCATCTATATTTCCCCTTGAAAACACTCCCAACCTACATTGTACAGGCAAATTATCGTAAGCACAATTGTTGAACAAAAGTTAGACGGCAAGAATTAATCGATTCAGGGTAAAGGTTTTATACGAAATTTTGAGCAAACCACTGACAAAAACAAAACAAACAAAATAAGTCAAATTCTCAAACAAACAAGCAAGCAGCATTTCTAAAACCCCAAACAAAAACAAAAAACGTAATTAAAGCAAACGAACAAAACCGTGCACGTAACCACTTGTACATTAGTAACACTTAAAACCGAACGCTCAAGCTATACAAACAGTGATAGCAACGAGTTGTTAATAGAGTAGCAAACAAGAAAAAAACAGCGGAATTAAATAAGCATCACCATCACGTTGCGCTTCTTTAAACATGTTAAAGCGACAAGAAAAACGCCATCCTTGTAGTCAACTAAGGGCACGGTTTGAGCATAAAGCGGTGGAGCGGTATTACGTCGATACACATCGTTTCTTGTACGAAAACAAAACATTTCCAATCAGACATAAAGCAAACACACACACACACGAAGAAAGTAAAATTCAATATTTAAATAATTTAGTGCATGTTTTTTGCCCGCCAAACTAAAGCCATTAAGCAAGGAAGCGTTATTATTGTTTATTGTTTTCCATCGAATTAAGTCAGTTACAAAAACTCAAGTATAAAAGTCACACACATACACACAAACACACAACACAATGAAAATGTACTAACTAACAAAAAAAAACGTTCGAACAATATGGGTAATAAGTAAGTGCGTAGATGTGCGAAGCCGAATGCAAGCGCGCATCTTTAAACGCTCGAAGAATTATTGGGTCGGGTTCTGGGGAGAGAGAGAGGAAGGTTAGGGACAAGCTGCCAAGCGAAAGTTAAAGAGTAAACAAAGCTGTACTGTTGCAAATCAAATTAGATGCAACGGGGTACAGCAACACAAGACAAAATGGCTGATTACTAAGCTGAACTATAAGCGAAAAAAAAAGAAATTGCTATTTAGAAGTGAAATAAAACGAGAGCTAGAAACTTGTGCTGAAGAAGAAAACAAAACACACAAAACAAAACATTTGCGCATGGCACGGATGAAAGATAAGCAAACAGTGCTGAGCTAAGCTTCAACCTAAAGGCACGGGCAAGAACGAGTAGAATAAACACAAGCAATGGAATAAAAGAAAAAGGAAATAACAGTTGGGACAACCTGTGGACTAGAAAACGATTTCACATTAAAAGAGTAACAAAAATAAAGCAAACTTCTTTCGTTATCACGGAAAAATCGAAACTTGCTGACAAAAAAGGACAAAAAAATACAAAACTTTATCAAAAAATACACGAAGGCTACTAAAGAAATCCGTAGAGAAGGTAAAACATCACCAGCAAAAATACACAAAAAATTGGGCAGGTAATTAGAAGAGGTAAATAAAAATGAGCGACAACTCCTACATACTAGCGCTACGCTATGATCGTGCTATGATTTTTTATACATAAAAGTATATATATATACACAACTATATATATATATATAACATATACATACTTATATCATAGTGTAATGAACTGTTCAAAATCCCATTCAGGCTGTCGAGGTTTTAGTTGGGACAGGAAACACAGAAAGATTGCAATAACCCAACAACGTACTGTAAAGGGCAGGAAGTAAAGGGATTCTTTTCAGCACCGTTAGTTAACCCACTTATAAGGCTAGGATTCGGAGCTCTAGCAAAGCAAACCAATGTATGCACGAAGACAAACAACACACAGAACTACACACGTACACTTTGGCATTAATAAATAATTACGCAAACAGTTCACTAAGTTGTAAGTAATCTTCAAACACTTTGAAAACACCCGGTTTAAATTTTATTTCCTTTTTAAAACGTGATTCGTACTATTTCTTTCACTGAATACGTACCGTTCTATTAGCATGTATGATGCACGGAAAACATGTGCTTTTTTACTACTTTTATCGCTTTTACTGTCTTGTTGTACCTTTAACTACCACGAACGAAACAAACAAACTGACAAACTTGTTTGTTTTTTTTTCTAAACGTCGCCTCTCTTTTCCTACAAAACGTGAGAAAACATTTTACACACTCACACACACACACAAAATAATACGCATACAAAAGCAAAACAAACCACCCCTGGCAAAAGCAAAAACAACAAACCGACCACAAACTGTTAAACAGAACGTTACCACAATCAGTTTTCAATCGTCCGCAGCGAACTGTTGATTATTTGATAAGTTTTAGCAGCTTAAACTTGTACTGCAACTTTTACTACATTTATCGAAACAAACAAAACTGTCAAGCAAAACAAAAAAGGAGGAGTGGGAAGGCAAACAAGCAAAAGAAGTCCTAAACTAAACTAAACAACAGGTGTAAAGGTGTAGCGAGTAAGTAAGAGTTGTGTTGCGTGAATGAGAACGACTGTGTTTCACGACCAGGAATGGAAGCAAATGTATGAAATGTTGAGCATAGAAAAACGATAGCAATTGCAAAGCAGTTACAGCAGTTAATACAAAAGCGCGATAAAATAAATGCAAACGTAGTAGCACTAAGACGATGCGAAGGAGAAAAAGCCGCGAAAAGCAACACAAAACCAATTGGAATAACAAACGCAAACGCAAACGTTTCATAGTGCGCTAATGAGCGAAAACATATGACAAAGGAAGGGAATCTAGAAAACATTAAATGTTTAATGAAGCGCGGTTATGAGGAATCAGAAACATAAAAACAGAGAGAGAGCGAGAGACAGATAATGGGAGGAAGAAAGAAGGAAAGAAGCAACATAGGAAAGAGACAAGAAAACGAAAATTATATATATATACACAAAATATACATATACATAAACGTATATATATATACATAAATAAAGCAAGGAAAACAAACAAAACAAGTAAATTGAGGACAAAACAAAACCAAAAAAGGAAACCCAACATGTTGTACGTCACGTTATGTTTTTAATTTTATGATCCTAAATAAACGATTTTTTGATTGAAATAATAAAAATGGCGTTTGAGATGGAATTAAGACATTTACATTCACTTTACCATTGCTCTTGTGGTAAGTACAAAAAAAAACAACTCCTTGAATCTCGTACCTCAACACTACGCATTAATAACAAAGTTTTAAAGTGAAATTCTATCGTAAATGACGCTATTTTAAAACTTACTTATCTTAAAACTAACTAAAATCAATCGAACACAACGAGTTCTAGAAATAAACAACTGTTAGACATAATATCTTCAGCAACCACACCGGCATGGACATTTGCATAGCTCTGTAGGCACTTAAGAGATTGTTGCTATTCCAGCTGACGGTGTTGCTGACGGTCCTACTTCCACTGTAGGCGCTTCTGCATCCTTTGCTTTCCTTCGTCCACGCCGGAACTGTTCCTCAATCTCCTGCAAGGTGCGGTTCTTCGTCTCCGGCAGTATGACATACAGCAGCAGCGTCCCAAGCAAGGAAATCACCCCGTACACCAGGAACGTTCCATTAATCCCAACAGTCGCAAACAGCGTCGGGCCAGTTTTGATCACAGCGAAGAAGCACACGAAATTAAACGACGATGTTAACCCCGAACCAAGACCGCGGGTGGCCACCGGGAAGATTTCGCCCGTCATACACCAGGGCAGTGGAAACAGACCAATGCCGACGAACACGATGTAGCTGATGAGAAAGACCAACGACAGCCAGGAGTAGTTCCGGTACAGCGGGATACTCGTTTGGAAGTACAGGAAGATCGACAGTCCGATCAGCGACACGGTCGTACCTACACCGCTTGCCATCGCCAGTGGACGACGGCCAACGGAGCGGAGCAGAATGCACGCCACCAGTGACGTTACGACGCGTACCAAATCCACAATCAACATGGCGAGATACTCGTTCAAGTTATCGCTCCCGATCGTAGTCTTCATCAGTGCGATCGAGTAGAACGCGACGATGTTCACGCCCGAAAACTGCATGGTGGCAAAGAACACGAGCAGTGTTGCCAGCGGCATAAGAAACTCCCGTCGTCGATATGGCGAGCGCTTCACATTCGAAGCCCCTGGCCGCGTTTCCATGCTTTTATCATTGCTCTCGCGCTTTTCCGTTCTCGCTACCATCGCATCGAACTCTTGCCGGCTAGCCGGATCGAAACCGCGCAACCAACGGAACGATGTTTCCGCCTCGGCCCGAGCTCCCCGGGCAAGCAACCATGCAGGACTTTCCGGCGATACAAGCATCAACAGATACGCGACGATCATAAACAGCGAGCACAGCAAGGCGGCCGTTTGCCATCGGAAGAAGGTCCCGAACAGATGCGCCAGCAAAATGCCACCCGACACAGCGAACGTGACGCCAGCGAGCAGAATGCCACGGTAGCGTGGATCACTCGTTTCCGCTATGTACACCGAGGCAGGAGGCCCAACCAGCCCGCAGCTTAGTCCGGTGATAAAGCGCCCGGCTAGAATTTGTGGATAACTGCCGGCCATTGACAGTACACACCAACCGACGGCAAACGATATGTTCAGCAGCAGGTGGGCCGACTTACGGCCGCAGCGTTCCATCAGCAAACCACCCAGTATGCAGCCGAGCGCCATCGGTAACGGTGCCATTGAAGCGATCCATGACGCTTGATCTTCGGTGATGGATAGTTTGCTGCCCGGCTGCTGGAGCTGTGGAAGTAAAATGGCGGAAAAGCCGTTCGTCATGCCGGCTGCTGCACTGCTGATGATGGGTCCGGATGCTGCCAGCACCTGTGAAAAATGGAAGATAATTGTTTACTAAAACGATAAGGTTGCCATTTTCTTATTTTCCTGACATCCCTTCATTTACTTGTTCTGACTATGACCAAATAATCTAGCAATGGTTAAATAAAGCATTGAGAAATTTAATATACTAACATTTAGTATTGGGACGGCCCGGTGGCATGATGGTAGAGGCGCCGGTCTTCACACGACCGGACCGGACCAAAATCCCATCCGGACCAATCCCCTGTACGCAGGACTGACTATCCAGCTACAGGTAAATAAAGTCACAGAAAGCCAGAATTGGCAGGCCTAGACCTCCTTGAGGTTGTTGTGCCCATAAAGAAGAAGAAGAACATTCAATATTTCGCATCTAATTTCACTAGAATAGATAATTATAATTTTTATACAGTGTTCAAATAGATTAGAAAAATTTCATTCTTTAAAAAAATAATTATTTGAAAGATTTCAAAGTTCATATTGTATCTCTTTGTTCTCACATAAATTTATATCATACATTACCAAAACAAATATTCCGACTCGTTCTTATCTAAAAGAAGCGACCACACTTAAACGCGCGGCTCGCCATCTTCCGCTGTTTGATTTGCTGTCTAGCGCACACCATAAATAACGCTCTATTTGCACACTCACCTGACGTGCCAGGGGAGAAAAGCGTTTAACTACGTTGCTCTCGATGAACGCGTCATCCGTCGCCGGTGGCTTCTTGATGATCATCGCGATACGAAGGGGAAAACAGCTAGCGAAGTGATTTGAGCCAAATTCTGACGACAACCGAGAACTGAGGGCAAGATCATGGAAAGCAAATAAGAAAGTTAGTTAAATAGCACGGATGAAACAAATGATAACCACCACCCAGGGATTAGCCTAAGAATATGTGTGACCCACATTGATAAGGTTCGCACATTTCTGCGCCGCCAGCGTCCGAAGTCAACAGCCTTTAGAGTGGCTGGTAGCGTGATAAGGTGACACTTGTGTCAGCGGGAAGGTTGGCGTGTTGTGCATAAGACACATTTGCAGTTAGACGATGCACGGGGACTTATGTGGGTCGATTAATCAGTCAACTGATGAGCTCAGCCATGCATGATCTACGTATTAGTGGATGTACAGCAACTTGCAAATCCTTCGCAGAAAGTACAAAATGAACTACTAATTCGAATTTAAAACAATAGTCTGGCCCTTTAATAATGTTGTTTTTTTAGATCGGTTATGGACTACCAATCAGAATTGACTACCAAAATCTTCCAAAGTTAAGAGCTTCTATCGTCTACATCTCTGGTGCGTAATTAAAATAATGGATCACGATTAGAATGCAACACAAAACCGCACCACACAACCCGGAATGGACATCCTGTCCAGCAAGCAAGATGTCAAAACTCATTTGCCTAATATTCGTTTCACGGTCGGCGTTTCCGTCAAAGTGCAACGCTTAAAAGCATCGCTAGTTGCAAAGCAGCGAACAGTCGAAACTGCGTCCAAGCGTCTTTTTTTTCTTATCATTAGTCAGACTCATTTACGAAACAAGCGTACATCAAAGATAATGATAGATAAAGCATTTGCATGCCTCTGTTTAACAATTCAAATTCTTAACCAAGAAAGCGTTAGTAGGAAATGAGCATTGTAAAGTGCAAAATATATTATGGCTTTGGAAGCATGCAATTAAGAGCTGTTAGCTAAAAATGAATGTAAAGTATTCAAAATCTTTCTCTAACCAATGTAACAGTCATTTTCACTAACACATTGGGGGAAACTAATACTCGGACAGATCATACCATAAGTTCGAAGGCTTAAGCTTTCAGACTGTATCTGTCAAATAATCCAATTGTCAGGTTGTATCATTCTTTGCAGATTCGTAAAGGACATAGCATTTGGACATATAGAATGACATTTTATTTTAAATTCAATTTAAATATAAAAATCTATTTATTAAAATAATCCTTTTTAGTTATTTACATTAAAAATGTTTGTTTACAATTTTAATATTTGTAAAATATGGCCTAACCTGGATAAGACCAGCCAAAAAAAATGTTTGTTTTGACATCTGCCAAGCAGCTGATCGAAGCTTTCATCAGGATCTAATCCTTTTTTCCTAAGATTAACTTGGCTTGCCATTTATATAGGGAGCTGTAAGTGGAGAAGCCTGGAAACGTCAAAACGCATACAAAAAAAAACTGGCTTAGAGTATGATACAGGCCACTATTGGCTGTGGTTGTTAATAAAACAAACAAAATCAATAAGCAACACTCAACTCGTTTACGCATACATAAACCACGTGTGAATACAAATACGATGCATCTATTCGACATCCATTTCCCAACAACACATAAAAGTCACTCTCACATGTATCTGCACAACACCGCCCAAAAAAAAAAACCCCAAAACAACAATAAACTCTACCGCAACTCAATCACGTAGCCACCACGACGGAACGATCCACCAAAAAGTCCGGTTCGTCGCCCAACGTAACACCGAAATCGCTGTCGTCTTGAAAGTAAAATCAGGTCACCAGAAGAAGCCCGGTGCCGAAATAAAAAAAAAACAGCGTGCACCAACAAACGAAAACGAAAGGTGCTTTCTCTCTTTCTTTCGCCCTGCCGCCGCACGATTGCTAGTCGCACCGTTCATGGGGGTTTGGGTTGCATCGCTATCATTATGCTTACCGGTAGATATTTTAAAGGCCACAAGATTCTTCGCCTGCAAAGGAACAGCATCAGCTGTCCCGTCCACAACTGCCCACGGACAACTTCTTCTCGTCGTTCACACACTCACGCTGGATTTATGGTGCATTTCGTACCGCGACCTCTTGAAGGTTAACACCGAAATCCTTCCCGATCGCTCCCATGCGTAACTGAACTAAATCGATGCTTCTCGTGCTGTTGCTCACTATTTCCTGCCCGGGGTCACTTTTCGGCCACGGACGACCAACTCTGCGCGCTGCCAAACACCCTCAGCTTGTTGCAAGACACCACATCAGCATTCCACAATCACGGCGCGGTACTGTGGAGGTCGCCGGCCAAGTGCACCATACACTTTTCTGTTGTTATTATGTTACTGTTTGTGCCGACAATGGCGGATGTTTGTTAAGTAACGCTTGCACATACACGCGCACTCGCATACATCTACCAGGCCACACCAAACAGCGCGTATTGTACGCACTTGCGGTCACTTCAAGCGTACTCAAATCAACACACCACCGAGCGAGTGCTTCTCAGGCTGTATATTACAATTTTCCTATTATTCTTCACCCTGCACTGCAAACACTGCCATCACGATTAATGCTCTTTTCAGTAGTATTGTGTAATGCTTAAATATTATGCACCCTGTAATGGTTTTTTGGTTCCACACGGCAGACGGCTTTTTCCGCTCACCAAGCTCGACGCACGACGCACCGATCCGATCACCGATCGCGATCGCTCAACAATGAGCTGACCATTCGACGCAAACCGCGATCATATACGCGAGCAGCAGCGGCTCTGCCGATGCGTTATCACTGCACACTCTCTCCCCAAGCTGCAGCATAGGCCATGCTCGGCTTCTCACACGAGCCGCACTCGAACGGGCTCACTTTCTCAAACACCGTGTGGCGCTTGTTGACACGTTTTGGGGCTCGCTCAATTTTACTTGACAGCCGAAAAAAAAGGGCACAAAACATGTAGGAGCAACACTTTCTTGAGTCTTGAGAGGAATGGTCTTTTGCTTTGTGTTTTACCCCAACACAACACACCGGGGATAGAAATGGTTAGAAAAAGTCTTCGCCTGGTGTGTCAGCGGCGAGCATCGATCGCTGCTTGATCGTTTGGAAGTAAAAGTGAAGTAATGCAGCGAGGTATGAGTATGATTGATTACTTAATCAATCTACCGTACCGCCGGATGCATGCAAAGGACGAATGTGAAACGAGCCGGGTTTTTCACAATAAACCGATGAGTGATTAGTATAATGACTTTTATAAGTGTTTAGTCTATAATTGGCTTCATATGCATTACAGCGTTTTGCAGTAAAGTGTTAGGGTAAATCAATAAATAAATAAATAAATAAATAATATTTTCAGAAGATCACTGTTCTTCAGCACGCTCTTGGACGTTCTTGAACATTGCTCATCTTACCTGTATAATGTACAATTTCTAAACTCACCCTTTTCCGGTTTCGAAACCAGTTCTATGGCCTCAATTCTAATAACCTATGCTAATCGAAAGTGCAAACTTTCATTATTGATTTACTGTGATACGAACTAACCACGCCGTGAAATCGCACACATGGGACAACTGCACAATCCCAACAAGTTTGCTCTCGTTGGAGAAAAAGTGTTAATGTTCGATAAACATAAATAATTCGGAATGTTTACACCCACATTGCTTAACATTAGCAGACAAAAAAATCTAACTTTTGTCCGCGCGCAATGGACGCAATCAGGAAATTCCACCACCAAATGCCACAGGTGGTGACGTTCGTTACGATTCCTTGCAGACAACCACGCGCAGCGCCAGCGATCGCCAATCTTCTTATTTATTTTTTCATAAATTTCTGTCCCACCTTCATAACAAGAGATTTATTGCTAATCGATTTTACGCCGTTCCGAACCGGCTGCTTCGCATAACGATGATAGCAGTAACAATTAGCACTTCTAGCTCACGCGGTACGAGATTTTTTTCTGCTTAGACACCAGATTTGTGTTAAGCAAACGTAGATGTTCAATTTATAGAGAGTTTGTTATATTTTATATCATGCATTCATGTGTTATAAGGATTCGATTGAATTATTTAAGAAATGGATTTAAGCAGTTCGGCCAATTCAGGAACGTTAGGAACATCTTAAATAGGTTCATTAATATACCAACAATGCATGACATTTGTGAGTGCGTTTGAAACTGTTATTGTATAACACAAAGAAACAATTAAATCACGATAATACTGAACCACAGACAAATGAGCCTGTAATATTTTTTATGACCAAAATATGCCACTACATTCACCCGTAGTCCATGAAACCACGTTGCAGAATTTTGAATGAAAGATTTCACGTTGTTCCATGAAATGTTTCACACGCACTGTTTTGGTTTTGTGTGCAATGAAATCAACACAGCGAAAGTTTCCGTCAACGAAGTAGAACACAACTGCTAACCTTAAATTTTATTTATTCATTTTATTTTCATTCATTTCATTATTATTTATCATTATATTATCTTTGACATTGAACCTGAAGCGATGTTAATTTGCGGTTAACATTGTTCTTATTTCTTATTTCATATTATTACAAGTTATCTTATTTGACACATTTGTGTAAGACACCCAAAGCGTAATCCCAAAGTTAACTTAATCATTATCAAATGTAGATGATAGCCCCAAACGATCGTATTTGTTTTCTTTTACAAAATTAAGCAATTGAGAAAAATATCTTCCGATATCTTTAATGAAATAAATCGTTATTGAATCCATGTTCTCCACACGCACCTCTTCTAATCTAACTTTGATTACTGACTGGAGATTAGCGAACAGAAAATCTGTTCCCAAACCCCGCGAAGAAACATTCTGCTAGAACATTTAAGCAGGAAAATAGCATTAGCAAACTGACCACACCTAGTTGCAACTCGTTCGTCTGCCTTCTCTCCTGTCTTCCGCAATAAACCGTACGAGCATAACCTCACATTTTCAACCTGTCGATAGAATGCGCAGACAGAGAAGCTTTTACCGAACGAAGGGAAAAAATGAAATACAGAACAACTACACACACAAAAAAAACCAACTCACCTAACCTCCCGTTCACCAGTAGCGATTGCAGTAGAAAGTATGATTATTTTATTAAATCAATACCATTATGCGGTTATGGTGAGGTAACGTGGCTTGATTCGGCCAACGAGCTGGACGGTACGACCCACCAGGATATGGCCCAATGCTTTTCCGAATCCCCATGCCCGGTAGAACTCGTACAGCGCCGAGCATTGTGGATGCCTTTTGTGGAGCTTTCTAATTGTCTGTAATGTTTCCTAATGATGTACTTCATGGAAAAAAAACATCCAAAAAATACACATATTCTCGATAAACACGTTTCGATCGCTGGAGGAAGGAGAATAAGCTATCAGTGTGGTAAATTGGGTATCTATGACGTGACAAAAATTACTTCACTTATATTTCACACATAATTTACTAGAATGTGAAAAGCGCGGCACGGGTCTACAGACAGATGGTAAAATTCATAAAACAAAATTACTCAATTGTTAAATTATACTATTCGTCACAAATACATGCAGTCGGATTGAAAATCGAACAAAAACAATGCTGTATGGACAAAACAGAGATATTAGTTTATAATTCTTATTGCTGCATTTTATTTGCGTGATCCCTAAGGATTTGCGATGGCGTCTCAAGGTCTTAACAGGACAGGATTTATGCCAAATCCCCACATGTTCACTCGTACCTTAAGTCTCGCCCTCTTCATTTTCAGATAAATAAAGTCAATAGAACCAAAAACAACAAGCCAACTTTTACTGAGGGTACTTTACCCAAGGAATTTATTTATGGTAATTCATCATTCAATGAATGAAGTTTTAAAGATTTATTTACTTAAATATAATTTATTACAATTAACTTATCAATTAATACACAACTATGCATAAGAATAACACCTCGACTATTTGCTCCGAGATTAATTTTAACTCCTTGAACTAGAATATTCCCATAATTTCAAGCATCCAACCGCTAGGTAGAATGAGGTTCCTTACAGCAAGTAGTACACAGCACCTCATTACATGAAGGGTGGAGGGATCAGAGTATCGATGGGTAAGTCACCGCGTTCCTGAATATAAAATGGCTAATGAACTTTGAATCGTTATTTCACGTGCACCGTGCTGTACCGAGCAAAAAACTACTCCCCACGCAAGGAAATTTCCCATAACAGGCACACCAGGACCACCCCAAACTACCCCTTTCCTCGCCGCTTTCCTCCGCTAGGCGGCCTGTACGCTCTGATCGATAGCTGATGTTTCGTTCTCCGTCGGCGCCCCTACGCTGAACAACATACGCCAGCAAATCATTTGCTCGATGGTGTTTTTGGCGTATTTGGAACTGGTGCTCCTTCGCTTCTGTACGGTTCTCGTAGCAACAAACCGCCCACGGTATGGAATTACAATGCAGTATGGCTTGCCAGCCAACCAGAGGCAGGCGGGCAGGTAATTGTGTGTTGAAGGTGAAGTGGTGTAAGGATAGGTGCCGCTAACGTGCGACCCCGTGGGGCAAAATTACACGACTCACGCGTGGCAGCGTGATTCGGGAAACAAACAGGATGCTTTCCCCCTTGCCGAATGCCGATTAGATTTTCCACCCATGGCGCCATTGTTGAGGGTCCATCGCTACGATACCGCGCACCCCCAAGCGTGGCCCAGAAGGCGCACCAAACAAGTATTCTAACCGGCAGCCCGGGAGGTGCGTGTTTGTTGGTAAAGTGTTATGTAAAGTTTTCATCGATTGCGCACCTTTCCGCTCCGCCCACGGTCCACCAGCCGCTCATCTGTGTATGTGATTTTTTCGAGGCACAATTAGCCACACCGATCTAGCTATCCTTACACAAACGAGTGCAATGGGTGCAACTAACACGAACGTACACACTGTGAAGAAATCACCATTCTGCTCACCAACATATGTGATGGACGATCACAAGCTTGATCCTCAAAACATGAAACAACAGCAAATTAAAAGAATTTACCATTAGCCAACCAGCAACCTGAAGATGGCCTGAATTGAAAAGCGATTAATAAAACAGATTTTGTTATTGTTTTTAGGTTAAAGTTCTTGTTAGCTTTTGAGATGTCATCCGAAAAAGCGACATTTCAAAAGAATGTATCTATTACTTCGTATCAAAATTAACCCAAAAACATTACACGCAAGTTTCATACCAGTTGAGCAATGGAAGTTATTTCACAATAATACACTGTCTAAGTTTTACCATAGCTATGAGAGATGACCTCACGTAATAATCTTTTTCCTTAGTGGCACAACAACCTTAAGAGGTCTAGACCATTTTTGTTTTTCTTTGATTTGGTTTACTCGTACAATATGATCCTCAGTGGTGTATTGGTAGCGGCACCGGTGCCTTCACACGACAGGATCGGTCCAAAATCCCATCCGGGCTAATCCTCCGTACGCAGGACTGACTATCTCGCTACGGGTAAATAAAGTCAAAGAAAGACAGAAATGGCAACCCTAGACCTCTTGAGGTTTGTTGCACCGATAAAGGAAAAGAAGAAATGGTTCTGTCTTTCTAGATCTCTCACACTAATAATACAATGAATTTAATTACCAGGGTTCTGATTAGCTTGGCATGTCATTAAACCCGCTACCGGACGATCTTACGAGTTAATTTTGTTTAACGCCGCCTGGATGAATTGTGTAGGCATGGTAGGCCTGGGATAGGGGATGAAGAAAGCAAGTTGAAGTATTCCTTATAAAAGCCAGGATAATGGATTAGCAGATGTGAGCTCTGGCAGCAGAAAATAGGAAATTAAATTATTAAGTCCCAAATTGAGAACGAGTGATGCCGTCGATGAGTTCACCATAAAGGCCTGGATAATAGATTGACAGATGCCGGCGCTCTACCGTGAGCGGTTCAAGGGACTCAGAGGGCGAAGATCGCGAATCAGCTGTAGCGCCGGATAAGTAAGTAAGTAAGTAAATAAGTAAGTAAGTAAGTAATTAAGTAAAAATAAGAAAATACCTCAAAAATATATTCCATATTTTGAATGAGCACATGCATAATAAATGTTGCAAAAAATCGAATCTTCGAAATATTTACAATTACAATACACAGTGGAATACAAATAACGAATGAGTTTATTTAACAATTTCCAATATAGAAACTACGGATACAAAAATGATAGCATACATAAGAGCTGCAACATATCTCCAACAACGTTTAGCTTGTTCAGGAACATTCTACTGTTGGTAAGATTATTCTCCTAATAATAATTGATATACAACTCTGTACATTAATTATTTAATTATGGTGGTAAACCACTGAATTGAAATTACGTTTCAGCTGTGCTAAATATAGCTCGCCAGTCGTTATCTATAGCCGTCGTTAACCACCAAACCGAATGCCTAAAACATTCTTATTGTACAGCCAAACGTTCCATAATACCTACATAAACAATCATTACCATCTCAGCAATCAAATGTGTACCATATAGCATTATAATTTCCCCTCACTTTTCGATTCTCGATAAACGATAACGAGTGCCTTCGAGCCTGCCGCGGGGATCTTAAAACATTTCATTTAGAATGTTTCAGCCTTTTGCACCTTTTTTTTTCCTTCCCCGAATCTGCCCGAGTTCGTTCACTTTCTGTTGACCATTCCTTTCGTTAGCTTATGTACACGAACCGGCCTTTTCAACCCTACCGCATGGTTGCGTTGTACAACTTCCTTTTTTCCAAGCATATAGCCTCCATTTTTTTTTTTTTGCTTAAAGACGCCATTTACTATTTCTTAACCCTAGAAGGTGGTAGCGCTCTTTCTGTTCTTACACTAGAAAAAAAACACTAACGTAGTTTCCAGCAGCAAGGAATGTTTGGGGTCGTTCTATATGCTAATCCATCGTTGTCTCAAGCATGGACAAGAAAAACCCCTCGCCGAGGGAGCGAACCTGAAACAAAAGCCTTCGCATGTACATGCCGTGCCGTGATTGGGATTCATAAAATTTTTGGTCAACCAATGACCGGACGGCCCTAAAACAGACCGGAAGGTGGAGAAGCAAAGGCACACAAAAAAGACCTTCCACCTAAACAGCATTCTACCGTGTGTCGAATGTTTGCAACATAAATTCGCCATATTTATGCCCGCAAATAAATCACATCCACCATCACTTTATATTTCTCGTTATCGTACGAAAGTTTTACCTTCGCTAGCTTGGGGTTTATTTCCATTTCTTTTTTTTACGAAATCTAAACAAATACATATAATTATTTCACAATACAAGCCTTAAGCTGTCCATACCCGTCGCGCTGAATTAATCACTTATGCAATCATACATAAATCATCATACGCCAAGTAATATAAAAGCAGAGATCCATTTTATGAACACACTTTGGAATAGCTGGAATTAATGGTCAGTTTGATGAAACGGGCTTGGGCCACCTGGGCACATTATTCTTCGGATCGGATCGTGTTTGTCAGAACATCAGCGAGCTTTACCACCATCGGAATAAAAACGAACCCAACGCCTCGTACCGTCATCGTTTTGATTAATTTGTTCCCGTACGGTCACGTCATGTCACAGTCACTGCTAACGTCCTATACCAACCATCTCTGTATCTAAAGGATTATACACCCCTTTAAGGCAAGGCAGGGAGGAACAGCATGTAGAGGACAAAAAAAAAGCACCGAACACTCCCCTTAGCCATCATAAACGGAAACGCGAGTGCTTTCTTCTGCTTCTGCTCGCAATGTGACGCTTTTTTTTTTCACGGGTAGGACTTTTCTTTTATTCGTGGTTTGGCTTTTCTATACCAACCCCATGTGCTGTCCTTCCCCGTACGCTGGACCACAATCGGATCGATTCCGTTGAGTTGACCGGCAATAAAACAAACATTAAACCGAACACGAACGAATGGCTTCATTAATTCCGAATTTACATAACGGAAAATGGTACCACAATCAACCTTTCAAAGCCCGGCAGTGTCATGAAATTATTATAAGAACCCAACGGTGACCTCTGACGTCGCCATTTCTGTGGGTCTAAGTGTCCTGCGGTTAAAAGTTCAAGTACTATTTGACTACGGGATGAAATAGTTCCTTCTTAACTGGTGCTTGTGGGCAAGAATACATGGCATATAGCATACAGGTTTGCGAAATTTGCTACTTTATGTACAATTTTACACATAATGCATTTTGAACTGACCGTTACTGAGTAAATCCAACATAAAGGGATTTATTAGCCAAGAACATAATACATAATACGATCGCAGCACATGATATCACAAATGTGCCACATGAAAATAGAAATCAAATACATTCCTGCGCGCGTTTATACTTCACTGATAGCACCTTGCTGGCATCGTGTTATCATGTGTCACATTTGTGCTATCATGTGGTGCTCTTGTCGTATCATCTGAGGCGGTTGAGTTGTCATCTGTTGTGTTCCTTTTTATGATCGCTTGCGTTGATCTCATTCAATTCACATTTCGATACTTCAGTCAAATCTAAAAACGTATATTAATCACCATGGATTTTTTTTATGATTCAACAATTATATTCATTTCCTTTGCAAATTTTACTAAACTGCTTCCCGACATAATTTCACCAAACCTGCTTCCGTTAACAACCGCATTTCTCACACCTACTCGTAAGTACAATTCACTATTAATAATTATTTTTACGTTTTCCCCAAACTTACCTTAGTATTAAACGACATTGCGCAATCGTTAGCCAAAGTAACGAAACTGCCGCCATTTCACTTCTTATCACTGCAGCAAGTACAGGGCCACGCAAAGCAAAACATTCGACGCCAACGCCTAGCGACGGCGGTCAACTGTTCGACATTAGTGTTCGCTTTTACTTTCCACCATTCTCAGAAGCCCAGTCGTGTCTATTAGTTGCGGATTTATTTATGTTAATTTTCTCACGAGTTGAATAAAATACACGCTACGAGCACAATGCAAGCTCGCAAGCAATACCGTTTAACTGTACCATTGTACAACCTGTGACAAAATTCGGCATCGAGGAGGGAAAATATAATTGCATTGCATTTATGAATGTTCAGATGAAATTATTTTCAAACAAACGGTACGATGAACCAGGAATTGAATACGAACTTAGAGAATAAATACTTGCTTTAAAACAAAGCGTTGAAATAAATGTGAGTGAAAAGAAACCTCACTTTATTTTAAGAAACCAATGAAACTCAAATTCGAGACATCAAAATACTCCTTTCAAAACCACAAGAAAATAACAAAAGAACGGAAATACATAAAAAAAATCATTGCTCAGCTCTATCGCAGCGTTACAACCAGCATTTCTACCAACGGTCAAAATTCTTCAAAATTCTCATGTGCTTACCATTATGTTTTTCTACGAACGGAAGCTCGAGGGAAACCATCGGAGCGCGTAGAAAATTAACTACACCATCTCATTTCAGAACTAACTTCGCCCTTTTCCATCATAAAGTTTGTTCTTGAGTTTTTTGTATTTATTTGTCGGTAACTGTACGGTCTGAAGCGCCCATGGATGTCCGTTAAATTTAATTCCACCCATGTCTCGCAAGTGTGATTTTTTGTGTACTGTTGTGTTAGCCAAATTTTTTCTCATTAAGACTTTGCTTAGGGGGCATTATAAAGATGATGTACAAATTAGGGCGTACACACGACATTCAAGCTTCTTGCCATACTTAAATAATTTTAACCTGTTTCGATTGTTGTAAGGCCCATGATGTACTGCGGTGTTGATCAATTTTTTGCTCAAATAGAAGATTTGTAAATATTTCTATAAATTTCACATTATTTAACGCTTAAAGCGTATTGAAACTTAAGATTAAGGCTTAAATCTAGAACACGACGCAATGCATCAGCCTTAAATCAACTTTGTTTTTCTTCCACGTATTCCGTACATCCGCCACAAGCACCCCGGCGTGCGTAATTTATTTTATCTCTTTTAATCCACTTCTTCACAACCACAACTGTAATCTTCCACCTTGGTTTGCACCTTGCGCCGTTTGCCAACGGTTGCGAATGCACCTGACGGCAGCCCGAACTCCACCGACCGGCGACAAACGTATCGATGTGCAGCAGGCACATTGTTGCGCCGTTTTGCACAAGGGATCAACGCTTACGCAACGAAGCGGAACGAAGATACGATCGTACGGCTCGACAAAAGCAAGTAACGCGAAGGCTGGGACAGGTTGTCGAAGACATTGGAAGCATTTTTTTTTAAAGTCGCTCTCAAGTGTCTGCCAAGATGCGGAAAGGACGTTCAAAACGAAAGGACAGATTGACCGTTGAACGGCACGCGCTTCGGCCAACCAACAGCTGATCAGTAGTGGTTTGTGTTGTTCTCCTTAGTCTTTAGATCAGTTTTTTTTTTAACTTGCTTCCGCCTGGCAGATGTTTTTGAAAGGACGTACTTTAAAATCGGCAATCTGATCACAAATTTCGTTTGAAAAGGTTTCAAATGTGTTGGTACAGCGAAAAAAGTATCAACATTATTTTAAGCATTAAGACAATGGCGATGAATTGTCTGTTACTTGATTATTTATTTATTAAATGTCATTTGATTCACGATATTAATACGATTGAGTAGGAAATAAGTGCATAATAAATAAGATGAAATATTTCAAATAAACATAATTTTACTTTAAATAGTATAAAGAAGATATCAAAAACATTAAAAAAAGAGAAATTAACGTCTTACGTCTTGTAATATCTTAAAATTTAGTATTTAAAATATATTTGCTTTATATTTGAGGTCATTTAAAATTTTAAAAACTTTTCGTTCCCTTTGATATGCTCTTTGGAAATTGATCCTTTTAAATACATTCTTCCCAAGAGGGTCCATGTTCATTTACCCTCTAATCAACAGGTACCAATTGAAAAAGTATAAACGGTTAAAAGCTAACCTTTGCTCTGCTGGCTACAAGAACACGTTAACCATTCCCCCATTCGAACATGATCAGTGGAAAGCAACCTGCTACATCGAGTGCAGCAGGAAAACAGAAACAAAACAAAAGCAAGATCAACGGCCAACGGCTCTGCCAACGGTCGGGACGAGTTCAAATGCCGCCACATGGTCGTTCCGCATGGCGGACCCCGCTTGGACGCACAGGTTGATATGCGCACGCCACCGGCTCGATTGCGCAAACGAACGACTCGGGGTGGAAGTGTCCCCGTGTGGGATTAAGGATGCAATCGGGACACCCCTGCACTTGGGCAAGAGTCACTTGTTACGCATCAAACACAACAGCTGGCTATAATTATCCGTTTTTTTGAATTACTTTTTTGACCCTTCTTTCTTCACTTTGTGCTGTCCCGTTTGCATACGAAATTCTCACACATTAACCGCATACGACCACATAGACGTATTAACCTTTTTGCAGAAGCAGTGCGTCATATGGGCACCCTTGCCCTGGAATATCCTGCCCCATCACGTATCCCGCACAAACACGTATGATTCCTTTTAATTTTTGTTCAAAGCCCACGAAATAGTGTCACTGTAGGGTGAGATCGTGAGGGTGACCTCAACTGCAGTCGCAAAGGAATTCCTGTACGTCAGAGGTGGAATGGTAGTTTTGCTGCTACTGTGGGCCAGACGTTTAATGGAAATTGTGTGAGAAACAAAAGTCCCCTTTATTTCTTTGGGAACTTATGCAGAAAATTGTAACGAATATATCGGTGCTTTAACATGCTAAAGAACAATTCAGTTGCATTGAATATAGGTGAAGAAGGTCGAGTTGGACAAATGTTTTGCAGGAAAATTCTTGCATTATAGTATATACTAGATTCATATCGTGATCCTTATCGGTAAACTCAAAACTTGTATGCATAATGTTTGAAAAATCCTCTAACATAATTTCGCTGGATTATTTTACAATAACTAAAGTTTAGCTTAAGTCCTTAAAGTGCTTAAAAAATACATCATAATATGCAGCCAATAATTGTTTTCCAAGTTGTCTTTAAGCAGCTCTGTTGACATCTACTACGATTACGGCATAATTACGTTGGCTGGACACAATTTCTTACTAACAATGACCAAGACCACAACGTGATTTTGATGATCAGAGTGATCAAGATGTAGATTCATGAGTTGATAACTTTTGTTCAATAAATGGAACTAGGAGACGTTCAAGTTGGTCGACGAGCTTGGTATATCTTGGTAGTGTCTGCATGTATTTAACAAATATGTCATTATTAGTTTTAAAAGTGTCCTTATTTGTAATAAAAGTCAGAAATTCATGATCAAACTTTGTCATAGTTCGAAACCAATGTGAAGCTTATAACTTCGTACAGTATAAATAGTGTTTTATAAGAGCCTTTTAAATTTTACAACTTCAAAATTAAGTTTTAATCCTACAGCTACATAACACATAACGAGCCGATCAATAAATTTAAGCCCTCGCGGTTAGTTATGTAGGATGAATTACAATGAAAATTGCTTCCAGCAGCACCTAGATCGGGCATTCGTATCTAAAAAAAAGTGTTCACGATTTTCCTTTTCCAACCTGAAGTGTAAGCAAAACCTCTAGCATTTATCGATCGACGACGAACTTCCCATAGAACGTACCTTATTTCTTTTTCCTCAAACACACACACAGAAACTGGTCGATTGTAATTCGCGGCGAAAAAAAGGTATGTTCATCCAACACTACCGAGCCAAACATCAACCAAACCGATTGTGGTCGTCCTGGCCCAAACATGCTACCGGATGTACCTCTCTGCCTACCGCAACATCCTTAAGCCATTCACTCCCGCCAACCGTGCCGGATCGAATTTTCTT
This sequence comes from Anopheles marshallii, assembly GCF_943734725.1. Lineage (NCBI taxonomy): Eukaryota > Metazoa > Arthropoda > Insecta > Diptera > Culicidae > Anopheles > Anopheles marshallii. The sequence continues at coordinate 55,467,742 of NC_071327.1, forward strand.
CCATCGAACCAACGGCTCGCAAAACGGAGGGAAAAAAAGTCCCCATCGCCCGATACTCATTCCCCGCCGTTCGAAAAATGGGAACCCGCAAAGGTCGAAGCTTTCACTCTAATTTGCCACTACACACAAGACCTGACGATGGCTTGAGACCACCGGCATGACCCGGGCCTCTAATCTGGCAGGACAATCAAAGTGTTACCGTTTCTTCCTTCTGCCGGTGCGGGTTTCTTCCTAAACGTTCTTTCAAACTTCCGCTCGCCGTATGCTATGTACAACGTCACGGAACGCGGGAAAAATGATTGCCAAGAAAGGGTGGAGTAATAGTGGACGGAGGCCCCACTAGCTCCAAGGAGTTTCCCAAATATGCACGCGAATAGTTTCCACTAATGAAAAGTTGGTTCTGAACTGTTGAAAGCTACCATGCAGTGGTCGTAACTGGTAGATGGGTTACAACGAACATTCACTACTGTGTTACAGGTTGCAATGTAAAATTATTTTTATGATGTTTCTGGTAACCAATAAGCTCTTGTACTAAAACTAGCTATTATTCCACCTCAACACATAGCACATTTTGAATTATATTCTCCGATTTTCTGTTAAGCACATTTTTGTTATTACTGTTTCATGAGTTAATATGATAAGAATAACTATCATTTCCTATATCAAATTAAAACCTAAGTAACAAAATTGTAGCTAACACTGTAATCTGCCAAGTAAAACGTAAAAAAGGAACACACTGTTATCAGAAAACCCTCAAATTCACCTTGCCCCACGTCGATCATGTAAATCTAAGCAGTTGGCCAGCAGCGAGGAACAACTTTCGGACCAAGCCGTTGGAAAATGGGCTCCGTGCTTTACACCGTTCTACACCTAGGCCCCATCCATCGCCGGTACGGGTCCTTGCTGCCATTCGCGCATAGATTACGATCAAACACCGCCCTTCGAATGGGAAAGGAAAACTGTAAAACCCACCCCCCCACGAAAACACTTCGCGCAAAACCCATAACGATAACGATGCGCACAAGATGTATTGCTTCCGTGCAGCCTACGTTCGCCACAATATTTCTCGCTTTTTTTGGGGGCAGCACACATTCTAATAGAAACACAAAACCTGCCAAGAAGTTTCGTACAATTTATGCAAATCATTCGCAGAATGAAGGAAAGTTCACCTGTACGGGCACGGGAGAACGATTAAAGAATACATACTTTTTAATGAACGAAATACGGTGATTTGCTGGGATTGTGAAAGCGCGTGCAAAGCGCACGAAATCTACACGAACATTCAAATTTTCGAGCTGGATGTGAGATTTCTGCGCACGATATTTTTATGTCAAAAAGGATCATTTAAAGGAAAGTGTGAGATTTTTTTTAAGTAGAACCCAAGAATCGTAGAGTGGGATAATTAGAAATCTTCAAGGATTTTGTAGCGGCAACACAAGCAATTGCTGAGCTGTAAACTAATTTAGACCATTTCTCTATGATTATTTATGAACCAAGCTGCCTCTAAGGAGGTTAATGTGGTTCCACATTCAAAAACTTGTTCACTTTTTTCACAATTAGCTCGAGAAATCTAATCTAAAACCTTTGATGGTTTCAACTACATATATGTTATTAAGACTACAGGTAGGTTTTTGTTGGTTTTGATGTAATAATCATTAGCTCAACATGTAAAAATGTAGCATGTAATGTAACATGTAAGCCATGTTATACTTGACCACAATTAGAGGAATGAGGTAGATGTATTATGGCCTTTATGAATAACATACAAATGATCGATACATTTGATAAAGATCTAGTACAAAATTGAAGCGTGTTTGATTTGACACTGATTACTATATGGCTCTATAAGCGCCATCTATCAGAAAATTATGGAAGCTATCCGGCTTCTGACATAATACTATCAGTAACGTTCATAACAATAGATAAGTAACGGCGGGTAGTTCTTTCGTTTATTTTGATCGAAAGTAGTTGATGACACCTAATTGCAATAAATATATCAATGAAATGTAACAAATTAATCCAATAATTTTCTCTTACTTCACCAATTAGCCAGCGCCATTGCACATGTGAGCGATAATGCCATTCGGGTGAATTGCATGCGAACCTAAACCTCATCCTGTACTGTAACGCATGGCGTGCTTGATTATAGATTCCTTGCCAAATAATGCACTCTATCATATAAAATAATAGCTAGATAGCGCCGTAGAACCTCCGAAAGCGTACGTATAAAGACGTGTTAGCACGGTAAAAGCACGAGAAAACGTATCACCTTTCCCTGGTAGTTGCCGTCTTATCTTACGGCTAGATCGACGAACGAAAACAAAACAACAAAAAATGGCACCCTTCTTGGTGCCAGCATGGCGGCACAGGGTCGTAAAGGTGGTCTACACTACACGACAATTTTCTCCCCTACAGTACGCGAAGCGCTGGTCCAGTTTCGATTTAACAAACTTCGCCTTCTCGTCCACGAACACTGCTTCCTGTCTCGAAGAGGTTCTTGGGAATGTGTTCCACAACCTCAAACAACGCGTAGTTACAAAGTTGCTGTTGGGAGAAAAAAAAACGATTATTCCGTACGTTTATAAACATTTTTAACATCCGAACGCACAAAAGTATCAATTTAAAAATGTTGTTTGTAAACTCTCTTTCTTAAAACAATCATTAGACCGTTTCTGCTCAGGCGACCGATTAACTTCCCCAACGTTCACCTCAATCACTCCCCGATGCATCGTTACACCGGCAATAATCTGACAGCATGGTTCTACTGTCACAGAAAAATCCGCGCGCCAGCAAACCACCAACAACAATAAATTAGGTTTGCTTTTATTTTCCAAAGTGTAATATTCCACCGCAAAACCATGGTAATTATAACTCCGTCCGTTCGCTCGGGTTGATTCTTCCTTCCATCAAACTTAGGACGGAAATGTTTTTTTCCTTCGGCACCACACAGCTCCTCCGCGTACTGTAGTCACGCATACAGACACGCAAAATGTCATTAAATTACTGGGTTGAAGGGGAACACGATAAGGCAACCTGCAGGCGAAGAGGAGGTTTGCACCCCTAATGGTGGACAGGGCACCGGGCAGCCGTACCACCCGCACCGGGTACAATCACACAGCGCACGGGCCAATATCCTTTGCTATCGTTCGACTTTTGATCTGAGCAACTGAGCTGCTCTATTGGCGCATTCTGCCAGTAATTCGTCCGCAGTGCACGAGTAGACCGAACTCGTTTCCTACACGGGCGGATCCTTCTTCAATACACGTCCCATTCGCCATGACACCCCTTTATTCACCATGAACTTGTTTTTACTGCTTCCTTCTCAAAGTTTGTGAAAAAACACGCATTCGTCTTGCTGTTTCGCTGTGGTTGTCGATATGGAGTGAGTATTTTTTTTTTATATTTCTAAAAAGTACAACAAAAAGTTTTGTCCGACACGCGAAAGGAAGGCAATCGACTTTGGAAAACCGTTTGCTTAAATACGTGATGGTATAGGTGAGTCATTTGAAGCTTGCGCGTATTTTAAACTATCACGATTCGTTTAATCAGTTGATAGGAATGATCACATTGCCTTGGTTTGTGCGCTGATATTCCATTAAAATGTTTCGACTCTTATTCTCAAACTACCCAATCAATATAAAATTAAATATACTTTCGAGTAACTACTTATTTTGATTTATTATTCTATATTACTCTGTTAACAATACTAACTACTAACAAATGATTTTATTTCTTTAATATCTATAAAACAAATTTGTTATTTAACATACTGATATCAATTAAAACTACTGTCACAGACAGTATTAACGTTACTTATTTAACTCATTCTTAGCCACCGTTGTTCGAGCAAGAATCTTCGAACTTCGTTACTTTCATCCTACTTTTATTTGAAGATTTAGATCATCAGAGAGTTCAATCTTCATCAATGATCGAATCGCGGTATTTAATCTGAGTTTCTGTCTCTTCCACAGCTGTTCCAAACTTTGACCGTATTATTGATGTGGATTAGCTGTCCGAAATCAATTAGAAACCAGTATTGAGAAGGGGTTTCCCCCCAAAAAGCTGATCTAATTTTTTACTCCATTTAAATAGACCGCTCTTGTACACTATCATCTCATTGCTTTTGCTCGATTCGTTTGTTACCACTCAGCAGCAAAATCATCCGCACGATCATTCACGATCGATCACGCTTTGCAGATCGTACACTCTCATCATCGAAAAATTCGACGAACGAATTGTGTGAGCATCTCTCACATCACTCTTCTCACTCTAGTTCTACGTCATCACGAAAAACCTGCGCTTCTTCGATTGGGGAAAAAACAGCCCGCGAGAGTGAAACAACCGATGCAAAAGAGAGCACCTTGACTTTAAAGTCACCTGTGCGGAGTGCTTTTCTTTTTCTCTCACAAACGCTCCTCAGGAGCGAAGAAGAGAGAGAGAGAGAGAATCCGAACAACGCACGGAGTTTCGCTGCGGGCACACGTGAAGACCAGTACGGGAGGAGCGCACTGGTACGGCATGGCACATGGTTTGGGGCCCTAAAGAAAATCCAATGTTTAGTTGTTCGCCTGTTGTCAAGGATACCGGTCGGGTTAGTCGAACACGGACGGACCAACCAACGACGTTGCGGACGGTTGCCCCAGTAACGGAAAACTGCAAACAGTTGCTCGAATTCTGGCTCGTGTGCCTTGTGTTGTGGGCTTCGGATATCCTCACATGCCCGGTTACCCACTACCTCCGGGTCCAGTTTCCCATCGGAGGAGCTCCTCGTGGTCGATTTTTGTGTGTTCTGTGTGTTTGTGTGCGTTAAACAACCGGGTGATCCTACGGGCATGTGTGTTTAACTAGCAACCCGTGTGCGCTGTATGTGCCGTCCCAAAAGGGTGGCTTAAAGCAAGCAAAGGTTGTGTAGTGTTGTCCCTTTTTCCTACACAAAACAACTACCATTCCTACATCCTTATCACGCACCAAGCTCTAGGGGTGGAAAAACCTTTTTTTCCACCGGCGAGGCTTTCGAGCTAGGTGCACCGTGCGAACTGAGCAGATCGTTCCGTGCTGCGAAGTGTTAAGATTTAGTAGGCACCGGATTTACCAGTAACCGATAGGACCGGTGCTGGGAAGGGCGGGAGAAGGCTGCTACTCTAGGGTGCGCAGAGTGACCGATGTGAGGTGGAGTGCGGTGTACCGAAACGCTGGCGGGTTCTGCTCTACAGGACCCTGCGACGGGTTTGATCCGCAGTCAAGCAATCAGTCGGTGACCGAAGGTCTACCAGAGCCTACACGGGCCAGTGCGTGTACAGTACCAGTACCACGAGGGTCACACATCAGCCGGCAGCCCCAATGCCCAGGGGCTGAACTGTTTCATTCAGGGACATACCGAAGTTGTGAAGTGATCTCGTCTAGCGGTGATGGTCTGCGAATATCGCCCAGCAGCAGAATCCAAAATCACTCGTCGATTGTAACAAAATAACAGAAACACAGTGTGACTAAGAACGAGATCTTCCAGTTTCCTACCAGTAACTCCAGTGTGAAGCACGCGTGTATCGAATTAAATCAGTTAACGGAGGTTAAGCTAGTTTACAGTGAGTTGGAGTTCGCATCACAGTCGTGCCCGGAGTTCTAACAGTTCCACAAACACACACACACATCGCAGCAAAAACCCAAACCAGGAACCACCAACAGGTTCCGTGTGGTGTCTACCGTTAAGTCAAAGTCACGGTGATGTGATTACTGGTAAGTTATTGCCATCTCTCGTAGACCCATCTAGAACTGACTCTAACATTGCGCTTGGTTTTATTGCAATATTGCCATTTGTTGTTCTGGTCTTCCTGAACAAAATTCACCAAAAAGAACAAGAAACACTTCCCCCAAACAAAAAGTGAAGGGCAACAACGACTCATCAGTTTTTATTCTTTATTGAACCTGCCTATCCCAGCCTCAAAAGCACAAGACGCACCACTGCAGTGCGGTGTCTACCGTGGGGGAACCTTGGCTTTGCCTGGTCCACCCTCGTACCGTGCAGGGGGCAGGTTCAAGGAGTTGCTCAGAGCCATCCGACCGATTAACGGCGATCTGGGCTACCGGTCACAATTCGCTGACCATCGGGCGTCGGTTCGCCCCTACAGTGCACCGGTTTGAAAGTCGCCCAAAAAACCTCGACCTCTAGTGTTCGCCGGTTTCAGTGCTGGAACACCCGGAGGTACACTTTTATGTCCAGTGTACTTTTTCGAAAGCCTACCCCGCTGTGCCCACACCGTTGTCCCACCAACCTTCTACCCTGCTCCCACGCAATGGTCACGGTTCAGCGAGCGGACGGTGTTCGCGCACCGAAATCCGGCCATATAAACTTATCCATCCGGTCCAGTTTGCCGGCGTATGTGTGGTTTGTTGGCGGTGTTCCGTGATTCACGCGCGCTCGCTCTCTCGTAAGCTAATCTACCCCTGCCCGGCAAGGAAACCTTTGTGTCCCGATGCCGTCACCGATTCACTCCATTAAGCTAACGAGTCAATTTAAAAGTCCGGCAGGTCGGTCGGTAGCTCATCATCATCAGCAACATCGTTGCCCTTTTTTTTTCTACGATGTGTGACGACGCATGACGTGACGCATCTAACGTCTCCACACCGCGAGACGCCGCACGAGTTGGTGGAATTGATATTTAAAAATTAAAACAGTGCATCAGCTCATCAATTTTTCATCACCGTTTGGCACCAGGCTGTCAATTGGTTTGCTTGGCAGAAGAATCGGATGGTTTGACAGGTGAGGTTGTCAGACCTTCTTGCCTTCCTTTCGATAGATAAGATCGGTGGTGCCGGTTGCAGCGTGAACTTGAGCAACCAACAAGGACGGTTGTGGCATTAAAACAATTAAATCAATCGCCGTAAACCGTACTACCGGCTTTTGAACGATCTTCATTTGAAAGAGGACGATACCCTGGAGGTTAAAATGGTGATTACCGGATCCGGTGAACTTCTGGAATACATCACATAACCGCAATTTGCTCCATTTTTCAATAATCTATTACTCCAGAACGTTTGACCTGCTCTCTACCACGTGCGTTTTTCTCGGGCCGCTACACTTTCGCCATCGCCCGGTCTTTCTGCGCAACGTTGCGCACATACGCTCAGCCATGTATAATCACCCACATTAGCTATTGCGCACCCACCCGCCCCACTGGGAAACATTACTCAATCCCAATTACGCTCCATTCGGCTCCAAAGTCAAACGCGCCAAAAACCGGTACCACCATTCTGCGCTGCGTTACCCGTGTTTTGACGCGAAATATCTCCCCCACCCCGGCCGGCGGGTCTCATCTTGTGCGGTGTGTCTTTTGTTCGGCCGTTGTTCAAATCTTCATTAGCGCCTAGAGCGGTGTTGTTCGCGTGCCACACCAGCGTGTTTTTTTCTGTTGCCCGTTGGTTCACCCATTCACTCTCGGTTTTGTTACTTCTTTCGACTGGAGTCTTCTCGTCCGATGTGTGAGCGTGTGGGTACGGTTCGGGAGGGTGTGCTGATGGGTTCCATCAATTTGGCATCTGCAGCTGGCATTTCCCAACTCTCCAAATCGATCAGTGCACAACGGTTTGATTGTTTTATGCCTCTTTCTTTTTGGTCGTTTTTTTTTGTTCTGCTGCTCTCCATCGCAACTTGAAAGCCAAGGGGGAAATGCATACTGCCACAACGCAACCCAACACTGGGTTCGCTGAGAGAAGGTCTAAAAGATCGTGAAAATCTCAGCTTACGGCAGGCGAAAGAAATTGAAACACAGATGCAAATAATGTCTCGTTTCTTCATGCACCAGGCGGTGGCCGCTTGGTCTGCTCTCGTTTTTCTCTCTGGGCTGGGTTTTCCAACTGCTTATTGCACACCCATTTTGGGTGGCGTAATTGTCAATCAAACGGCCCGAATGCATGATCAATCGATTGGGTTTAAGCTTTAGCGCTTTCTGACGCCCACACCACCACCTTGGGCTGTGCACAACACACGGGGTTGTCTGTAAGTATGTAAGCAGCCAAGATCCATTTGTTCGGATTACGCGTGGAAACAAATGGAACATCTTTATCTTTTAATCGGTTGCCGGAAAACGGAAATGCTCTTGACCAATGGGGTATGAAAGTAAGATGATGGCAGATAACCGCATGGCGGAACTGGGGAAAAAAGGTACAGCAACTGACAGATTGCACCACCACCGGTACCGAGCGGTGAAGAAAGTCAATTTCTTTCAATGTGCGTCTCTTATCGCGATCATGTTACATGAAAGCATTACAAACACTGCAACCCCGGATGCAACCGCCATTCGGCGAAGGAACAAAGCCTTAAATATTTAATATTATTTACATCTTCATTAAAAATGCATCACGTTAATTGTGCCGTATTGTAACAATTGTATTGTAACACAAGTATGAACACAGATGCAGTGTTTCTCAGTCCAACTCAAAACTATAGTAATTTATTTAAACACCGTCAATTTTAATGTGAAGTAAACAACATGGTAACGACAAGTATCTACTATTATTTATATAATGGTTGTCAAAAAATAACAATAATCATTATCAACATCCTACAAAGTTATGCTTAGACATGATAATGAGATTATGTTGATCAATTGCATGCATTCAGGCGTATATTCTATTCTGTAAATGCACAATTTTAACTCACTTTTCTGCTTCATTTCTTCCGTTTGTTTTTTTTTTTCTAAAACTTTTGTTTTAGGTTATATTTTACCGAAAAAGCCCATAGATTATATTTTAATATTGCATTACAACATTCTTTGTTGTAAAAAAAAATACGTTGCATACAATTCTGTTTCATTAATTAATCAATCAGCTGTCAATCGGTACAGAAAATATGAGCCATCTAAATAAGAAACCCCCGTTCCCTATTGTCGATGACGCATTGTAGGAATGGTGGATGCGCTTCGTGCTCGGAACCGATTTCCAATTCCATCCAATCGAATCGAATCGATATCCTTGTGTGTGGCTGCATGTGCGTTCGGTGGTGGAACCAAACATAACACGCGTGCAGAAACACCTGCCTGATAGACACATCGCGTCGAAGGAGGACATTTCAAGGCTAGCGACCAGAGGAAAAATGTATCCGTAATCAATAGACAGGTGCGAGGTTGTGTTGTGTCGTGAGTTTGTTTCCGCTCCATTCCCTCCCCGTGTGTGCCTGGGTTCGTGAGGTTCCGCTAACATATGGACTCATCACCCCATCCCTGACACGGTTGTTTTCGTTTGTTTCGTTTCCCTCGCATCCTTTAAAAAAAACCTTGGACGATTCTATTCCATTCATGACATTTGAATGTCGTTCACAACGGGAAAACACAGAACCTCGTCATTCTGGAGGGAGTTTTTCCACGTGGTTCAACAGTAAGCTCAGCACAGGAAAAGAACGTACGCTCCGCACACTATGTTGCCTCGCGCCATACTCCGGGAACAGGGAACCACCCTCGAACGCCACACCATTAACGTAATCAATAATTTTCATACGGCCATTCACCCATCCACCAAGGTGGCCAAGTTCTGTTCGGCTACGGCACCAAAAGTCACTTTCTCTCTCTTCTACGTGCCCACCGTGTGTCTTCGGTGTGGATCGTCGACGTCGCCGGGCACGGTTGGCGTTGGTCCCCGGGAGCAGAACAACTAGCACACCAACCATTTTCTAATCGAATCGCACGACACGAACCGACAAATGGTAGAGTCCTGCCAACCGCGCCCTAGTTTTTCTTCAACTTCCCGATTTTCACGTCCTGCGTTGGGTGGCGCACCCCATCCCCGCGTGGACCTTCATTTATTTTTATGACACATTTCACCTTTTGCTGCCCGTCATTTTCTAACTCAACCGTGCCATCAACACTCCTCGGTTTTTCCCCCTTTTTTTTACGTTTCGCTCATCCGTTCGTAAGTTAGCGCTAGTGATGGTGTTAATAATGACGCAGCTGATTCCACACGAACGAGAGCGGGAGTTTCATGTTGCTAATACACGCATCGCTTGGATGGTGTCTTGAATTAAATGCTACCACCTTTAAACCATTAGGACAGTAATCAAAGGACATGAATGAGCTCGTGTTCGTTTTACATTCAAGCGACGAGTTGAGCTGTTCTCAAAACCAAAGTACAAACCATTCCGATTCGCACAATTGCCCGTAAGCCAGCTCAAAATAGAATTCAGCTGTAACATAACCGAAAGCATTACGATAACAAGGGGAACTGTCGTAATAGTTTATAATTCGAATAATAGCTGGTGCGGTGAACAGGACAGCAAGCCGAGCCATTTTTTTTCCACATGCAAAATCATAAACCTTCACCACCATAAAAATGGGTTACCACCCCATACGCCCATAAGCTTTCCGGAAGGGAAAAAAAACACAAAAAAGCTACTACTACGCGCATAATAAAAACAGAAACTAAATAAAACCACCCGGGACCCACCGGCAACCGGTTGAACCGTGAACATGTGTAAACTACCGTGACCAATTATGGACCTTGGCACTGGGAGAATTCACAGTGATCGTACCATATCGTTCTGTGGATCTTTTCGTGCCATCGTTCAGATTTGGTGCCACATCGTCATCAGAACTCGCCCGGGACTCGCCCGTTTAGAACAAAACAATGGAACCGAATGAATTAACATGAAAGAAGGGGAGATACTTAACAAACTGTATCCAACTCGTACGAATGTCATAAACAGCCCTAGAATCAAGGCGTAAAAGGAAGCGCAAGGTGTAACGTGTGTGTTGAAGCGTTTTCAATCTTAAAAATGGAAGTTAAAGTGCATCGCTGAGGTAGAGTAGATTGTATGTTTCATACTTATGTCTAAGAGTGTCAAACATTATATTTCCAAAGATTTGTTATTTTTTCCTCTACGATCTATACAAACTGCGTGAAAAATTAATTAGCTCTTTACTATTACAATCAATTATATCAAAGAATTTTCATATCAAGTTTTACTGAGCTTTTCATCCAGCCAAGATTAGAAACCAACAGGAAATGTTCAACTCTGACAATCCCATTAGTGTGAGTGGCGATCAGTCAGTAATCATTTTACAGTGACATCTTCTACGGTCCTTTCGCCCATCAGTATTATTGACAATCTATTGGTAAAATAGGTCCAGTAAGCCAGGTGTAGGAAGTCTACTCCGACGTATAAAAAAATGTAAATACAATTTGATCAGCTCTATATAAGCGAAGGGCTGACAATCTTCGGTAAAACGTTATTCTATACCATTCAAAAGACAATATTTCATCAGAATCTTCATTCGTTTCCTTCCTGCTGGTCAGATGTGATTGATAGTTTGGCCGATTGTTTAGACCTCCAAGGATTCTGAAGCAGTTTTGGGTCATGTATTTTTTTGGTAATGCCTGAATTAGACTTTTGTTTGACTTTCTTGCATTTCTTTACATTGGGGAAAATACATTGTACCTCATAGATCAGCTTTATTAAATGCAAAGAGTGTCCATCTACATGACTTTCGACGTGCTATTTATAAGAGAAAAAGGATCCAATACTTTGTTGAATTTCAGTGTGAAACTATCCCTACTAGTAATCCTCGTGTCATCGAGTTTACTAAAATGGTCGTTACACAGGATACGTTTCGGACTCAATCTTCTTTGAACGCTTTTTTTTATTTTTGGAACATTAAAATATTCCTGAAGATTGCCTGGCTACATACTCCAGTACCATCGATCAATTTTCAATGGGGAACATATTACGATACTAAGGGGCCTTCTCAAGTTGATTAGAGAACGCAGAAGTCAAATCTTAGTGTGTTGTCTTTTCTTAAACGTTATTATTTTATTGAAAGATGTTATTCTTGAATTAGGCAACTGAAAATGTGACTGAGACTCCACAACATCCGTGATTTGATTTTTTTAGTGTGACATGTACAGATAGACAAGTAGTTTTTGGATTCACTGTATGTGTAATGACATCAGCATGTAATATTTCTTCGGTTCGGTGTGACTCCTGCAGTTGATAAAGCTTAAAACACATTGTTTTAGAAATGGCAGTTACAGGCTACAGCTCACAACGTTGGCAAATTTTGTTTGTCCACTATATGATAGGCAAAAAACATAATTCATTATGTGGCAGGGAGCTCGTATCCGCTTAAATCAGTCTATTTTTGCAAAGCATATGGTAACAGCATCATTGATCAAAAGCTAAAATACTAAATTTGACGCTCTCTCTATACACAAATCCACTGCTTCTCGATAGAAAACGATTGTCTTTGAAATCATACAAAAAAAAACATCTCAATAAAAACCAAAACCAATCTCCCTGCGCACCACAAACTATTTGCAATGCTAATGCTGTGCTTTTTTTTACAACAATTTGCCCCATATATTTACGCGCTTTGACTATAAACAGCTTAACGTGTTGAATGTGCCCAGCTGGTGGGTACGTTTCGATATCACCCCGTAATTACCAAGCCCCGGATTGTTGCACGCTCGCATCGCTGGGAAAGCTACGAACGCCCATGCCCACGACAGGTGAAAATGCAGAAAATGAGCGCCTGATGCGAACGGGGCTCGACGATCAGCATGATACGACTCGCATGATGCCCCCCCGGGGCAGTTTTCCATCGCGCACGGGACAAATAATAATGTCGGAGCGAATGATTAACACCGTTGCAGAATCGTATCAACTGTAGGCGAAGAAATCACACATCAACAAAACAGACACAAGCCCACCACCGTCTCGAAGAAACGCGCAAGGGAGATCAGAGAAACAATCGTGAATTTTCTCAATGGTGAATGGGAGATGTGGCAAAAACCGAGGGGAAACAAATTCCGATGACAAAAAGGCTACACCAGATACGCCCAGATGTTCCAGAGTGACAAAACAATACACATTCCCGACTACTGGTTTACATTTTACCACCCGCATGGTTGCATGAAGTGGATCACCACAGCGGGTGATCTTTAACCGAATGAAAGCAGCATATAAAAATAAAAGTAAGGCCACCAGCAGCCCAACCAGAAAGTCACCACCAAGAAACAATGGACAAATGCGTACTGTCTGTCAAGGTGTCTCCACAATGACAGCTAACCCTAATGATAGCTGGAAAAAGTCTTCGGTCCCTTCGGCTGTGGGGCGTGACCACGGGCAGCTGAAAATGGGCAAAGAAAAAGATCACAAACTAATTTGTGATCTGATTACGATGAGCAATGCGCACAAACAGTTGTTCACCGTTTTCCTGGACATGAAACAATAGTGGCCTGATTACGTGCACGCTTGGATGGCGCAAACGGGCGAACGGCGATCGCGGCGATGGTGGAGCGTTAAAGATGATCGGTAGAATTTCACCTTTCATCCACAAACGCACCCTGGGCCACTTTGCTGGGTGGGTTTACCAGCCTTTTTTCAAAGGGTTGCAGTGCTTTTCCCGTGCAACGAAACAAACGATCGACCAAGGGTTGGCAGAGTGCAACATGACGAAAGACAAAAGGCAAAAGCCCACATTACCCACGAAAAGGTGTGAAACGGTATTCATGATCACGCGTGCGCCACACTGTTGTCGATTATCAGTATTTTTTCAGCCTACCAGAAACAATTATCCGAACGATATTCTTTTCACGTGCAAATATACCTTTTCCCTTTCGTTGTGTGTCAGCGAAACGCGAAAGGCATCTTTGGCAAATGACGATAACGTGACGCAACATGCTCCCCTAATGCACTACCACTTTATTATTGATCGCCATGCGTTCATGGGAGTAGAGAGATGCACTTTTTTGTTTAATTTGTTTGTTTGCCCCTGTGCAGATGTAACGATTTGTGAAGCAAAAACAATGTTGCTCATCCATTTTTTTAATGTTATTTTTTTCTTCCCCATTAAGGCGATCGGAAAAATTTTCGAGTGAAACCGAAACGGTTTTCGAAAACAATTCTCACCTTTTGGGGGGAAGAGGTCTAACGGCTCTTTGCCAGACTAAAAAGGGCACCATCTAATTAGGGTGAATTGAAGATGAAAGTGGATCGGACGAGAGTTTACGCAAACTCTGCCAGCAAATGCGGATAATGCTGGATGGAAAACTTTGCCCAACCGGTTTAAATTTATAGTTTCCATCGTCTTCAGTCTTAAATGAACCGTGCGGCTGTGCTTAAGGGCAGATGGTGTGGAGCTTTTTTTTTTGTTTGGTCTGCCCTCCCAACGACGATTTCTCGACCGACTTCCCGTAATGACCATTAAAATCTGTCCATGCGGCCCTTGGTAATTTCGGACTACCGCATTGCTCCATCGACCCAACGCAAATGCATCAAAATGCCGATGGAGACAAACCTGACGGTGAAGACGTCTTCTAATTGGACGTGATTTATAGGGACCGAGGGCCACCTCCTCCTTTCGCGAATCAAGCAAAACCCCTGTACAGTTGAAGGTGTAATCAAATATTAGTTATTGCCCAAGCGCTGCTGGTATGCCAAGCGGTACGATATAATTTTAATTCCATTAGTCATTCGGTTTTTGCCTGCACGATGCTAAATGTGACGGATGATTTAGAAAGGCAAAATACCGAATATCAGCCGCAACCCTTTTTTCGTTCTCCCATCTCCATAATCTTATCTTCAATTACCACAACTGCTGCTCTTATAAAACAATACACCTATTTCTTTTTAATTTATTGTGTAAATAGTTGCGAAACGGCTAGCGCACGCAGGTTAATATAAACGTAGCCGGGTGTGTGCGGCCGCTGATTACAGGGCGGGTGTGGACTTAATGGTGGTTTTATACTTTTATACATTTTTATCACCCTTCCAGCACTGCTGAAGCTGCTCCCAAGCTTGCGTAAGCCGGTGAGCTTATGAGTAATTGAGAGAAATTTTTACAAAACAACTGTGTCGTGTTACAGCGGCCGGTACGGCAAGTGTAAAAAAATGTGCCCATTTGTAGGCAACATGTTTATTACATTGTTCAAAACATGGATGGAGGGTTCGTCGCTTGTTTTAGCCGTGTTAGCAATAGCGGTCATTTAAGTCTTTTGTTTTAAATTTTTTGTTTTTTTGAGGCGTGCTCTGGCAAATTCTCTTTTTTACAAACAATTCAAATATTTTTTAACTAAATCATAGATGATCTTTGAAATCTCTCAAGCATCGAATACTTCTCTTCAAAATGCAGTTAAAAAATATTCCACCTTCTTCACAGCATTTTGTATTACGAATTCATATAATTAACCATCTCAATCGTCTTCCACCTCATCGTGTAAGCGATTCCAATGTATTAAATTACATTCTATTTAACATCGCTTTCGGTCGGCATCTCAATAGGCCCTCCCCGGTATATAAACGACTTCCAAACAATTCCATCAAATAACAAAACAGCTCATCATCAGGCTGATCAGGCGCTTGCAACCGTGTTCGCTCGTTTGACGAATCGATTTCCGTACGCCTCCCAATTCCAAAACGTTACTTACACAACATTACGAATTAACTTCTAGTGAAATGAGAAAAAAAAATCCCGGCTCCAACTCCTGACTGGGCGTGTGGCCGCCTAAACTTCGATCGCGTGAGAGAAATTGAATTCGCGCCAGCTCATCTCGGAGTTTTGTTGGTGTGGCGTCTCCGAATTGGATATTACCCGGCGAAAAAATGTTTGCCCTCTGTCGAGGCCTTAATTGTATCATGAGTTAACACCTTTGCCAATGCGCTCCTTGCCTCGATCGTCGTGTCAAATCGAATCCAACCCCACAACAATCAACCGGCCTTCACTATTTTTTTTTTCCTCTCTAATTTACTAGTTTCCATTTTTCCCCTACAAAACTGGTGATTTATTTAGCTCGAAATGTGCATCATCACCCGAGGTGGTGCGGCCTCATCTCGTTTGTACATCTAAATCAAACAACCACGGTGCAACATCTGCTTTACGATTGTCCGCGTCCACTGTGCGAGCGCTGAAATGAAAACGATGCGAGCGCTTGTGTGATCGATCGTTACATTAAGCTTTTCTTTTAGTGGCGCGATTAATAGCCCCACTGGCGGTTGAAGCGGCTTGGGTCCGATAATGCGGAGCTGCGAAGTGAAGCAGGAACTATCACTTTAACCATGCGGTGCAAGCCTTTGTTCTCGTATTATCTTTGCCAACGCCATGTACTGGCACCGTGCACACTCGACAGGTGGCATCGCGTCCAGCCAAATGATTCAACAGTCCAACCAGAGCGGAACATATGTTTTATTGAGCTCCCTTTGGTGCGGCCATTTCCTTCCCAGCACTAGCTGCAGATCTGCGTGTGTTTGTTTGTGGTGTGATTTTTTTTTACGTTTTTGGTTTTCATGGCCACCCACACAGTCCTCCACAATGTAATCAAACAACCACGCAACTTTCCTTTTGATTTGCAATGCAAAACGATCGAACCGAAAATGGCGAAGGCTTTTTTTTAGTTTACATTTTCCGAATGGATAAATAGAAAATTATCTAATGGAAAATCTATATTTATATTTTTCCCCTCCAACAGCCTTAAAATGTGATCCAAATAGCAAGCCTAAAACATACTTAAACAGACTGCTTAAGCCCGAAACTTCGGCCCAAAAACCTCTTAACCATTGCAATGCGTGTAACTGCACTTTATTACCCTGGTTTGGAGGGTTTGTTTTCAAACCGTTTCACCCCCTAGCGATCTCTTCTTCCACGCGTAAACCTACACCATCTTAAACGTGGCCGGGTGAAGATTGGCGAACAAATGTAATGGAAAGCAATCAACTAACGAAACTGCGCACGGTACGGAAGTCGAAGCAAAATAGAAACATACGCACGCCGGTATTGTTGTTTTTTTTTCTGCACATCGTTCGTTTTACTACGTCCGATATTTGCCAGACCGATGGTCCGATGTGTTTGCCTCACAATTGTTTGACTAATGGGTTTCTGTGTCAGCGGAAGTCAGCGGGATTCGAATGGATTAATCGCACTAAATAGTGCTACGAGCGGGTAACATCCGATCGCGGCCCATGGGAACCTAGGAAAGGAAATAAAATTTAATGCATAAACGAGGCTTTCGAGGATTCTTTTTCTAGTAATCCGAGAGATGGTTTGGTGATCGTTGAGATGAATCCCTGTAATAGAATTAAATATTTATTTTCAATACTAAAATCAAAATAAAACATTTAAAGTAACCAATAAGAAATTAAAAGTTTCTGTTTATGTAAATCGAAAAAAAAACTAGCTTTCCTTTATAATGCTCTGATGACACTCAGCATTTAATAAATATAAAAACTCTGACAGATACAATAAACAACCACACTCGGCAGTTTTAACTCCATTCAAATAGAATAAAGAACACAACATAACGAACAAAGAAATAATTTTGCACACACACACAAAATCATCATTTGCATTAAAAAGAACGAAACACGAACAGAAAATCACTGCAACAATATGTCCGCGTTTGCTTCAACCCGGCACCATGCTACAGTGACTGCGTACATAAATTCGCCAACCGGGTTCGCTTGCGTTGTCGTTGCATGAAAAAAGGCGCAAAATTGTCACGCTACAGTCGAATGAAAACTTGATCTGTATGGCAAACTTCAATATTCAGCACGCCGCTAAGTGCGTTAGATGAGCGAGAGAAAATGCACACGATCAAGTGTCGGTGATCGTTCCGGGTCGGTGCATTATGCAAATCATAATTGTGCCAAATTTGTCTTCCAACCTTTAAAAACTCATTCCGCGCAGCGGCATATAATTGTACCCCCATAATTGCTTACATTAGGACACTGGTCCGGAAATGGATGCAATTTTTGCCACTTCCTTATCGACACCGGAGATGAAAAGGCGGGGTGGCACACTTATCAGCGATCGGGCGTGGTTCGGGTCAATTAAAGCAAACACGAACAATACGCGAAAACTTTCGCACCGATCGCTGCCGGGAATGCGGCACAGCGTGTACGTTTCGCGAAAACCATTAATCAAACAAATTAGCCTAGCTAAACAAAAGTGCACGCTGCCCCCGGTTCGTGGAAATAAAGGAAAATGATAAACTCATCCACCCATCCGTCCCGACCGCCCTAATACGCAGGCCACATTTCCCGCTAATCGTCCGCTTAACGAAACAAAAAACATTTGCAAGAAAAAAGAGTTTTCATATCGAAATGGGAAATCGGGAAAATCGGGAAACTTTCGCTTGCCATAAATCAGTGTTCGCACACACACAGACACTGGGGCGTTGATGCAAATTAGACGTGCTTCATCTTTAGACAGTCAAATTGATCTAAAGCTTGGCGTGATGTTTTGGGGAGAAAGCAATTAACCGCTGCGATTAAATTGGCACACAATTTTCAGCTCGCTTCATTAATGATCTTTACTGAATGCATTAATGATCGTGCACAACTTTATCAGTGAAAATTGATTCTAACAATATTATTTAAATCATTACATCACAGAGGAACGAAATCAAAATCTGCACGGTTTTTCCATTTGACCATCTTTGGAACTCGAGAGGACAAAATATGTTATGCGTTATTTTCTTCGAATTTTGCGCTCAAAACATATTCTTAAGGTTGACTATAATCATTTTATCACATTTTTGACATTTTGGATGGTTATTTTTCCGACTCGATTTTCCCCTAAAGGGATAAGCAATAGAAATAGATTTTAATGTCAAATGCTGGTATGTAATTGGCTGAAAAGATAAGAAACATAAGTTGTATATAACGTTATATACAGTATTATGTTATAAATTTTAAGTCATTTGCTTTTACTTAGAAAATAAAAATCCTGAACAGGGGAAATGTTTCGTATCGAACCTCTATAAGGTCAATTGGGCTTAACTCAACATAATTGTCCTGAAATTAAACTTTCTCACGACAACAATCCTTCCATTACATAATGCATCCAAAGAAAATGAATGTAGTATTGCCAACCAGCAAAATAACAAATTTGAATTTCTTCCAAGAAAACAAAACCCATCCCTACTGGATGCAACCATTTACGACAGCACATTCTCGTACGATTACGAAATAACACTTACAATCCGCTGTTTGCAGCGGAAACCGACCATGTTTTATCGATCAAATATTCACCAGCTGCCTTTTCACTCTTTCTTTCGATCCGCATGAACCTTCAACCAGCACAGCAAGGACGGAGTGTGCGATAAGTGCAGCGCAGCAAAAAACAAAAAGCATGGCACCCCAAAACTCGACCCTGATTCACAACGATTCTGCCGGGTCCGCAACCGTGCCCACCTCGGCCGAGGAGCTGAGCAACTTCAGCCCCATCCTACCGCCACGGAACCATCATCATCATCACCATCATCACCATCACCACCACCACCGTAACACCCACCAGCGCCAAAACCACCAACCATCCCGTGCCGAGGACAGTGAGGGTGGTCCGTTTGCTACGAGCTCGCTCGATGGAGATACCGCGGACGGGAAGCAAACGCTAAGCACGAAACCTACCACCAACACCAGCAATGACGTTGCTGGAGCCAAATGTACCACCACCACCACCACCAAGAGCACGACGACATCGGCAGGCAACGTTGCATCCACGTCGAGGGAAGGAAGTTTCCGAGCGGGCGGAGTGATTGCGGACCGGGAGTTGCAATCGCTGCCGGCCGGCTGGTCAGGATGTGAGACGTTACCGGAACCGGGCGGCCCGCGAACGTGTGGCACCGGCCGAGGCACCGTGAAGCGCGAGCTGGTGAGTTTGCGTGATTCCCTCCCAAGCGAGTCTATAATTTATCTCCCCTTCACCTGAAACATGTGCCATTATTAGAAGCCGTTGGATGCGCTTGTACTACTGCTATTATGCAGGTATACTGTGAGCCTTTCGGAATTATCCTTGCACAAGTACAAGCACGGTAATGTCGATGTGGCATTTAGTGAAAGTAAGAGGGCTGTCGGGTTGAACAAGAAGGAACGGGGTAAACTATTCTGGGAAATAGTATTACCTTGTTTGATCAATACAAGCCAATAAAAAACTGCTCCAGCTCGCGTAACATGGAGCTGATCACCTTCTAGCCAATGTGCTGGATAACACGCTACCGTCTGACTTTCGGTTTGGTATCCATTGGAGATGCTATTGGCAAACAGACAGTGGCAAATGGAACCTTGGCTCTTATATCCCTCTCTTCTGTCTAACTTTCTTGGAGGACTCTCAATTTCATGTCTGGTCCATTAGGTTCATATGCAATTAAAATAAATGTGGTTTTCAAAGTTTACAGTAAAAAAGTATTTCCTGAGCAATATTCTAATAATTTTCTTAGAATCAGATCATAGCAAGCAACAAAACTTACTCCGAAACAGTTTTAGTACTGCAAGTACTAAGAATCTTCATATATCATGACTAACAAACCATCGGATGGTTGCAAACGCCCAAAAGTATGCAATAATTAGACAGAATATTGAACTTCACAAGTTAGTCGAAATTCTCGCAAATCTCAAGGATTTTTGAGAACATGTTTCGTTCTTTCTGGAACTTACGTCTAAAATACAATCCATTGGAAAATTTTCGTGATGAGCATATATATTCCAGTGTTTTGTTCCAAGGATTTGACAAAAAGGACCCGAAATTGGGGAATTAAGTATGCATGCTGAATACTTCTCACAGTTTCTGTATTCATAATTTCTGACAGGGATTTGAATAAATTCTCGTTCATAACTAGATCCATTTTCTAATCCTTTTCCAAAAACTGGGTTCAAGCAATCATCCTTCGTTTAGTTGACTATTATAACACGCAATACATGCGCATGTTAAAACTCTATCCTACTCCGATTTCTAATCAAGGTATACTAATACTATTACAAATCCGTATTTTCTACATTTGCAGCTCAAATCGATTCCCTACCATAGCCACACACACGATGTAAAGCAATACGCCGAAAGCCTCGAAACCGACAGCAACGGAACCGACGACACGGACGACGCATACGACGGTACACCGGAGCCCCCGAATGATGGAACTCCGCAAACGTCAACCGAACCGGATCCTTCCGCCACCGACATTGAAATACCGATCTGGATCCGGGGCGAGGCACGGTTCGTGTCCGGCATCAACGGTACGACCACGTGCAGCAACATTATCCGGGCACTGATCGACGACGAAATCCAGAACGGAAATTATGGTCCGGAAGGTAGGAAGTTTGTCCCGGGGTTTATTTTCTTTTTTCCCGCCCCAAACATGTCCATTGCGAACATGATTCATTAGAATTTTAATTACACCATTCTTCTTCGCTCTTCCCACCCTGCGTCACTTCCCCGTGCCCGGCCGTTGCTCGTTGGCGCACGCGTTTGCCAACGGTATTTGCGCAGATGTCGCAGTGTCGCGTGACGTGAGCGATTACGTGATAATAGAACGATGGCGTGAGGTCGAACAGGTCCTGACTGGCGACACACGAATCCTGTCGATCTGGAACGCGTGGGGCGACGCCAAAAACGAGGTAAGCTACGAGCTCATACCCAGTGTCCCGGTTACCGGACTAATGCCACTACGGATGTAATCCTGTAAATGACGCCATTTATGGGCTATGCAGAGTGGTTTTGTTCGGTACTAGTACACCCACAAAAATTATCATCCAAAGATGTTGCGTGAGAGAGCCTCAGAAGCTTTCTAGTGCTAGCTGCCAGAAGAACGCAAGCATTGCCAAACGTCTCGCAGAGAACTCTGCTAATTTAGAACTAAAAAACTCGTACCTCATTGTATGTTACTCATTAAAACACCACATCTACCAGCGCTGCTAACATTTTATATGCCGCTATACATTCCGTTTTGCCCTTCTTTCGCTTTCTCCTCTTTGCTACAGGTGCAGTTCCGCTTGAAAATAAATAAAACTCACCTGGACAAAGGTACCGGCGGCAAGGTAAGTAAAAGCGAGCCATAAAAGCTAGCGATCGCAGAATGGGACCTAAACCCTGTTGCCTCGTATCAAAACCGCTCGTTCGACCATGATGGATAGCTTCTGAGGGTGCGCATTCATTCATCAACCTTCTTTCACGTTACTTCCTTTCCCAACTCCGCAGGAAATCAAATCGAAAAAGCAAAAGGAAAAAATCGGACTCATTAATCGCATGATGCGCAAGGTGCTCAAGCAAGGTGAAGCCATCCAGAATCATCTCTCGCAAATCAGGTAAGGTCATGGTGGCAAACCGGTTGGCAAAAAGGTTCGAAATATTTACGCTTTTTCTACGTTTGTTCCCTTCCTTCACCTTCCTTCACCAGTCAAAAGTCGACGGAGAAACGGCAGCAGGAAAAGTTCCGCAAGTACGTGCGCAAAAACTGCGGCAAGCATCTGATCATGGAGAACTTCCTGCACGATGCGGCCACGAACAATCTGTCCGACCTGTCGGTGGACGGTGAACCGCTGGTAACGGTGTCGCACGAGCGTGACGCCAAAGATGCCAAGGTGCGTCGCAGTACATTCCCCGGCAAGTTGCTCTTTTCCGCACGCAAAACAACGTCCGCCGGAGCGGGTGGTAAGCGGACGGAGGAAAGGGCAGGACGGGTGCTGAAGAACGTCCTGTTCGAATCGTCCGATACGCTGGCGGATGGGGCGAAGGCAAACGAGGACGAACTGTTGCTAGTTATTGACCACACGTCCGACAGTGACAGTGGTATCTTCACCAACAACCACGCTCACAGCCGGCGGGACACACTGCCGAAGCGGCCAAACTTTGGTTCGATGGTGGAGATCGACCGGTACACCAAGGATGTGGATGAGCTGGATGAGCTGGCGGAAAAGGAGGAACCGGAACAGGAGGAGGAACCATCCACAGCCAGTGACACCGCGAAACGCCAGCAGAAGTACCATCGGTCCAAGCGTCGGTACGATTCGCTGCGCTGTCACCATCAGAGCAGAAGACGCGACCTGGAGTATGCCCTGTCGGAGGACGATGGTGTGGCGTCATCTAGCGGTGGGAGGCGTTCTGCCGATCGTGACCAGGAGCTGGTCGAGCTGGTAAACGACAACGATGACGATGAGGCGGAGCACGAGCAAGACTTCACCCCACCGGTGGACGACTTCGAGTCGGATGACCAGTGCGAGCTGCGCCGGGGCACCTTTAACCGTACCTCGTTCCGGTTCGACCTCATCCGGCAGGAGATCGCGACCAAGATGGCGGAGATGCAGCATCTGCTCGAGCAGGAGGAAGAGTTGCTGCGACGGTTGAAGCTGAAGAGTGCCAAATTCCATGCCGAGAATCAAATCTACCGCTCGCACATTGGGCTAGATTTTCACGTCGAGCGACTGCAGCAATCGATCGATCGTTGCGCCAAGGAGATTATCGACATCGAGCAGCAGCTGCTGGAAACAAAGATGGAAATCGAAGAAAAGTCCCCGCTGATCGATAACCTACGCGCGCTGCTGGAAGCACAGGAAGCCGGCCAGTGCTACCGGGCTCCATACAAACATCCGCCGAACGATCGACCACCGCAGGAACAGCGGTACGGCATGACGACACACTTCCGTACCGGTTCGGTGGACGAAGCGGAAGCGCTCAGCGCAGACACGAGCTTCACCCATGCACCGGCGGCAGGATCACGCCACAGTCTCGCACAGCGCGCGTCATCGAAGCGCAAATCGGGAAACTCATCCGTGAACGAGTCGGTTGAGTTTGTGGACAATATTTACGAGTTTTGTGATAATAATCAAAGTTTTGTCGTTTGAGGTGAACACGACCCCACGCGACGGACAGCGCCAACTGTTGCTAGGTTTAGCATATGATTGCATAGTATGTAGAATTGCCAGTTCGGGTCTGCCCGGAGCTGGTGCACGAAGATATGATTGCTAACTGAACGCTTATGTACACGAGGTCTTATTTAAAACAACGAAAGTTACATATTTTTATCTGTTATACGATGCCCGTACCATGTCTCCGTCCCAGAAATCGGATGTTATATTTAATAAATATTTACCCAACAAAGTAACCAGAACTAGGTGCTGGGATATCTGAGATACAATCATTGTTTGGTTTATTGTTCATTACTGCTAAATATGTAAAACTCATCAGACAGGTTGAGTTATAAGTACGTACCTTAAGATATGCGATAGTATGTTCGATTCAGTTCTATTCCATTTTTGTAGTTTTCTTCTTATCAGTCGCTACAACCGTTACGTGATCGAACACCGTCGTCCGGTAATCCATTATCCTGGCCTTTCTGGCGGACGGCGAAACGCCATCATTCCATCTCAATTTGGGCTTACCAAGCATCCTCTGTTCATGTGGGCGACCTAAAACGACATTGCGGTCTGGATCGTCCGGTGTAATTGTCATGACGTGACCAGCCCACCAGAGCCTGACCATACAGCTCAAAGAGCTCGTAAATGTAGCAGCTCTCCCATGTGTCCTTCCACATATACTGGACCAACAATAATTCTGAGTATCTTTCTCGCGAACGCGAAAGGATTTCATGAGTTTTAGATATAGTCTCTGTTTCAGAGGCGCGTAACTTCTATGTAGTCTCAGCTTCGTTCGTCGCGACAGCTATTTTCAGTAGCGAAGTTTCCTCAGTCTGGTTTGCAGCCAGCACTTAACGCGTATCTCAACACCAATGTCGTTTTCGGTGCAGTCCCTTGCCCTGAGGTAGGTGAAATTTTGGACGACTTTGAATTTGCACTCACCTATCTGTGCTACCAACAAATTAAGTTTTACCTCGTTATTCCCGAGGACTTCCAACCCGAGGACTTCCGCCTCCCGCTCAATTCTTTGGTAAGCAGTGAGATGCAGATGATGTCATATATCATCGCAGTATGCCAAGCTCTGGATTTACTTATAAATGATGGTCTCCGAAGTTTTCCCCTCCGAGTCTCGGATGACCTTATCTAGGTTAAAGAGTAGATACGCTAACCCTCCAGCTCCTTGGCACAAACCCTCGGTGGTAGCAAAGGGCTCTCAGAGTTTTCCATCCACTATCACCTGGCATGTGACGTTGGCCATTGTCATTCGTACTAGTCTGGTAAGTTTGACCGAGATTCCAAAAGAGTTCAATGCGTCGTATATTTTTACCCTGGCTATTCTTTCGCATGCGGCCTTGAAGTCGATGAAGAAATGAAAAGAGTGTTACTACTGCTCCGCCATCTTCTCCAAGATCTGCCGTATAGTGAAGATCTGATTAGTGGTTGATATGAGCTGTAGTTAACCAATTTTAGGTAAGTTCAACTCATTATCCACGCAATATACTACTAGTCATCTTACGATCCCACACTACAGCAAATATATTCCATGATACCCGCCGATAATAAATAATTCCGTCAAAAACTACCGTACGTTCGGCGTTTGCATTCAACCTACTGTATAGTCGAAGCTGAACCTTCCTATTCGATCGTTACGTTTTCACATTTGACGGAATTAACAGCGTGTACCTTAAGAACTTACTTAACTTAAACTTAAACTTAAAGCAAGTTTTCGGCTTAAAGAATAATTTTCGATGTGTTACATCAATATCAACTTGTGCAAGTGCCATAAACTAGCCTATCTTCTTAAGTTAAATGGCAGATAACGTTATATAAAAAGTTGGCAGCAACCTGCTGTTCCCCACTTCGTATTTTCTATCCCTTATGCCCCTTTGTTCGTTCGCAAAACCTGGTGAAATATTATATATAATATATTTTCTACGTCCGCCTGGCAGGAAATCTACCCCATCGATCCAACGCTTTGCAGTGCTGGGAGTAAATCCTGCATGAAAATGGTCTGCTACGGTAACTAAAACAAAAAGCGTGTTACAAAACGGTATTAAGTCGGGTGCGGTCAAAATCAGCCTATCAATTACGATCGTTAAGTGCATGCTGATGATGCTGCGTCAAAACCAACCTTTCCGCTCTCTATTGGTGCATTCGACTTTCCAGACGGTGAAGAAACTGAGCTGCCGTTTGATGACCGCAGGCATCTGCCAAATGTAGAAACCTGTTTCGGCCGGACTCGTCCACCATTTCCGCCAGACCACATCCATGTGCATCACGAAAATCCTTTGCAATACAAGCTTCCATCAGGTAGAGAGCAAACGCAGGATCACTTTTATGCTCTATCGCGGCCGCTATGGCTGTATTTCCATTATTGTCCGCTAGCAACGGGTTCGCACCCTTATCCACTAGCAGTTTTATGGATGCAAGTTCGCAATCGTACATGATAGCATTGAACAGCACTGTATTTCCTCTCCCTAATCGTGCATTCATCGTGTGGGACAGATCTAGTGCACTACACAGCGGGAATACATCGTACGCACAGCACCAACCTTCAGTTCGCAAGAAATGTACGGTACGGGTGCTCGTCGATACCGTCGCATATACTGTGGACTGTTGAGCAAATAACGCATGCGAGATCGTCAGCAAATCGTGTAAATTTTCAACCAAAGAGGTAGTGTCTCGCATTTGCAGATTGCTGCCGGTGTTAAGATGTCCATTTGCTCCGTCGGGTGTAGCGAACAGAATAGACAACTCACCGATGTCGATCGGATAATCTTGCCACTGGGGCTCAGGTTTTTGTTGACGTAGTGTGCCTACCAAAGCGATGATTTCATCACAACCCCTCGTAAAGTGTTGTGCATGGTATTGGTCGTTACCACCGAACCACACAGTCGTCGAACCATTTCTGATAGCTAAATCACCAAGCACCAGCCCATCGCCTGCCAATGTTCGCATCAAACGAGCACGCGTTAGCAATTCGTGCAAAACTTTCAGCTCATCGTCTGCTGCCACTGCACAGCCTAATGCAGTTTTGCCATCATAAGGCATTTCAATGAATGCGATCCATCGCCAACGGTACAGCACATTCGCCAGTAGCCTGACCGGATCGGTGAGCTCTGTGCCGGGATGCGAAATAAACCCGTCGATTTGCTCCCATATTTCCCTCCAAAGAGGATGTCCGAACCCTTCTTCAACCGTGGCATGCAGAATCTTTGGGGTGTCGAGACAGCTGAACCCTAATGATTTGATTGCTTCGATCATTTCCTCCGATAAGGTGTCGTAATCCGACGCTACGGAAAACGGATGGTCTATGGACGGGCTGCAAAACGCTGAGCAGTTTATGCTCCTAATGCACCGGATGAGATCTATCCTATCGAGCCGGATGAGCATCAGCAACGTGCAACACTTATCGCCATTTCTGTCGTGGAAGATAACATCGGCAGCAGCATTATTGTCCAATAGCAAACGCACACAGTCCCAGTAATTGTTTGTGGTGGCGCGATAGAGTGGAACGGTTAGTAAAGTGCCATCCATTCCTGGCGGGTAGTGTTCGAGCAAATTTTCCAAAACACCAGCATTTCCATAGCAAGCCGCTGCCACATAGCATACCCACAGCGCCGAGATGGTTCCGCTGGTTTCGCGATTTAAAAAATATCCCATTACCTCATAGTTGGACACCTGCACCGCGGCAGTCAGCAACAGCTGCAGGTTGCTATCATCGGCCAGTGCAGGTTTCACTGCGTCATGTTTGAAAAAATCGTTCCAGTGCACGACGATCGCGAGCTCCACAGTCTTCGGGGCCATACGACAGCGCATTTGCGACAACAAAAGGCTTGCGGTTTGGTACATACCGCGCAACATTGCATGATGCAGAAGTTCATTCATCAGATTACCGTCAGCCTGAGTGGCGATTACACTTGCGGAGTCCTTTATCACCTGCCGGGCGCACTGTTCGTTTCCGTGGTCAAGCAACTCCTTTAGCACAGCTTGCCATCCTCTGCCTTGGCACCTTTGGCGTAAACTTTCTAGCGGCAGGTTGGGCCAGACTAAGAGTAAATCCGGTAGTTCGTTGTACTTGCTCATTTCAAATGCTTCTTCAAGGTTTCCCCGGTACAGTGCGCTCGTAAGTCTCCGTTGTGGGTTGCGGTAGTTCGCTTCAAAGGTAGGAAAGTAACGTTTCAACAGTGCAACAACGTTTGGACTGACCTGACCTAACCATTCTACCAAATTTGTTATCGAAAGGCGCGTTGTTGGATGGTAGCGAATATCCGGCGACCCGTAATAGAGACCCCTAATTTCGGCTCCCGCCATCATCAGCGCATGAATTCGTCTCACATCACCCGATACGAATGCGGCACGCAGCTCCTGCTGCTGGTCTATCCACCGTTTCGTGTCCTCCTGAGGCGGGAAGAACATCGACGGCACCGCTGGACGTTCAGCAAACAAACGAACCGATGTGCGAGCAAAAATGAATGCATTTATCACACACTTTTCCTCACCACTGCACGTCAGTATGTCGTACGACAGGGCGTCGTGTGCCAGATAGTTTCGGTAGCTTTTACCCTGTATCATCGGTATGGAGTGTTTGAGTGCTTCGAAGTTATCGCCGAAGTACTTCACGGCGAGCAACATTTGGCACAGCTCCACCTGCACGTACTCCATCGCCGCCAAAGCGTCGGATGGAATGGTTAGAAGCTTGGTGATCAGATCACCCACCGTACGTATTCCGCACTGCACGAGAACCGACCGTAATGTTTTACGCCGTTCGTCAAACATTTGCTGCAGCTCCTGTTGATCCCGCTGCCGTAGTTCATGCTCGCGCGCACTGTTCCACGGTTTTGCGTTGTCGCGTTTCACGCAAAACGCTTTCAACTCTTTCCACTTTATATCCAGTTGAAACACGTTCTGATAGTAGGGAACCAGCTTCCGGTTCAACTCTTGCCATTCTGTTTCGTTCACCGAGTGCAGCTCTACGCAACCGAGGGTTTCGATCAGCTTGCGCGTATGGTGCGCATAGTTATACTGACCCACCGATAATAATGCTTTTTGCAGTCTCGTGAGCGTTGTCGATGCGGCTAGCGGATTCAGCTGCAGCAGTTGTGGATTTTCCCATGCAATGTGCGACAGATTCGAAATATCGGCATCCCACGAATTGCACATTCGTTCGAGTGTGTCTGTAGGGTCGTACGAATCTAGCTTCCACGATAGCAGGCTTTTAATCGTGGCCAAATTGTTACAGCTGGTGCAAGTTTTTCGTACACTCTCGTAGTTAAACTCTGCCTCAATCGCGACCATTTCTTTAAGCTCTTCAATTATGGACAGTTGCATGTTAAACGAACGCTCCACCTGTGCAAATTGAGACGTCTGCCCAACTGGTTGCTGACGCACCTGCTGCAATAGTGCACCGGCTTGTTTATAATACTGCAGTACGTCATCCCACCAGTCTTCTTCCGCCGCACGCAAAACATCCGTCTCGCCGACGTAGATGAGCAGTGCGCGCAGCGATTCTAGTGTCTCGCATCGATACAGCATACCGTAGAAGGAGTGACGAATGTCAGCACCTATGGCAATTAGCAATAGCTCGAGCATCAAGCCAATAAGCCCCAAATGCTGAGGCATTTGCTTTAACAGTTGCCGCTCCGTGTCCTCCTTAACCTCCAGCCTGGCCCTTGATAGCTCGTGCGTGTACGTGTTCCGGTGCCAGTTGTTGATGGTTTTGAACTGATACATAAGCATCCGTTGCACTGCTGCCTCCACGCGGGTGTCGGGCATATTTGGAGTGTTTTTAGTATTGTTGATTGCCTCTCCGATAACGGTTAGCAAACGCTTGGCGCAAGCTGTAAAACGACTCATATTTGTTGTGTCGGCTCTTGCAAAAATCGATATACACTTGTGTATCTTTACCAGCGAATAGAATGGTTTCATTTGGCTGTAGCATTGCCCGATCGCTTCCATTACGCCGGGAGCTAGCGACAGATCGTTGAAATTGAACGTTTCGCCCGCAATGATGCTGGCCACGATCGTATCGGTGGGGACGTTCTGCCGCATTTCCGCCATTAATCGATTGCACACATTCTCCGGATGAACAACGCGATCCAGCCGGGTTTTTATCTTGCTAATCAACGCGTCCCTACTCTCCAACGCTCTGATTTCAACCATCTTCGTATCGCAATAGCTTGTTTCCGCACGCTTGAACACCTTCGCCACCTCTTTGGCCAGCTCGTGCTTGGCGCACTGTCCGCTAGCTTGCTTTTCACGAAAGTTGGACGCCATGTACTTTTTATTCTTGATATTCGACGCTTCTAGTGCTGCCACCATCTCATCGAACAATGCATCATATTTGCTATCGTTATGCATCACATCTGTCACGAACCTACTTATCTCCGGTTCGATCTTCGCCAGCTCATCTTTCACCCGTTCCAGCGCAGAAACAATCGGCCCCAAGCATTTAATCACAGTTCCTTTGCTTATCATGAGGCGATAGAAGCGATAATTGTTGGGTTCGTCATAGGTATTCATGAATATTGCCACGCAAAATACCGTCTCCCATATCGGCAGGTGCTCGAGGAATTTTTTGAACTTTAGAAAATACAGTTGGTTGTGTATCATGCGCAAACGATGCATAAATCGATCGTCCACGGCATCGTTACTAGCGTAATTATGCTTGATTATATCATTCCAGCAATCGCTTATCACTTGAATGCAACTCTTCCAGTCGTCTAATGTTTTCCCATCCGTCCAATTGCCCGTCAGCTTCCGGTACCCATAGTCCGCTAGTTTCCACCCTACATACAACCGTAGCTCTAGTAGGGGAATCCGCCTAGCATTCAAATGTATTATAGCAGTCGCTATGCTCTGGAACATTTGTTCTTCGTCTTGATCTTCGACATACGTCTTGAACAGCTCTAGAGAGTTTAGCTTCAGCAGCTTATAGCAAGCCGTTGCCTGATCAACACCGTTCACCACCACATCTAAGATGCGTTTAATGTGCAATTTATTATCTCTACATTCGAATGCCAAGCTAGCTAGCGCTGCTCGTCCGGTGCTATCAATTGTTTCGCAATCGTACAATCCACTATTCAGCATACATCGCACCGTATCAAGATGACTCACACCGCTTTGTATGCAACGAACTAGTGGTGATTGACCTTGAAGTGATTCGAATTCCAGGGCGGTTTCAATAGTCGATGTTTCTAAAAAATCGGCCACACACTGCTGATCGACTGGCCCATCAATAATCGATGAAAGCGGACAGTCACTATTTGTTACAACGTCCATTGTTGTTAGACCACGTTTTGCGTACGGCAGAAATCGACAAAAACTTCGCACCGATAGATTCAAATCTCTACGCTTGGAACAACGTTACACGATTGATGAAACGTTGTCCGACTTGCGATCGCACCACAGGTGTTGTGAGTAGTGTTGGGCATTGGGATTCGGATTGCATTCAGGGATTAGATTCAAATCTAGGATCGTCTGGAAGTCCGAATTTGGAATTGGATTAAAAACAAGACTCCATATGCAAATCTTTCGAGATCCGGATCCATATCTGGAATTGAGATCCTTGTGATTTATTACTTGAATTATATTATTCCCCATAAATGATTATTTTCTTAAATCTAAACAAAACATTTTTAAGGATAGAAGATAGATTCGAAAAGAATTCGAAGGATCGATCTCAAGGCGGATTCTGATCGGTCGGATTGATCCCTACGTGAAAACGATTCTTTTCTTCACAAAATGACGATGGGAAAAAAATTGTGTAACGGTCGATTATACCATAGTGCACAGTGAGCACCGCGACCCTCTGAAACGCCTATAAATATTCCGAGTTGATCCATCCAGGTAAGGTAATTTTCTACAATTTCTTTTTTAAGGTAAGAAGATTAAGCTCCCAATACAAAAAGTTGTACTAAAAACAAATAATGCACAATTTTAGACGTTTACAGTTTGGGACATAAACAGACGAAACTCTGTCCTGCGGTGTAGCATACATACCCAATGTTTCCATGAAGATAACTACAATTCCACGAGATATCCTCGTTAGTGTTTCTCTGTGAATCACGTTGTTTGCTCAACCTTTCTC
Source organism: Anopheles marshallii (assembly GCF_943734725.1). Taxonomy (NCBI): domain Eukaryota; kingdom Metazoa; phylum Arthropoda; class Insecta; order Diptera; family Culicidae; genus Anopheles; species Anopheles marshallii. Next base: position 55,499,433 of record NC_071327.1, read on the forward strand.
TAAACACCGATCGAGGCTTAATACAGTAAATTGGCTTTTGTATTGCTTCCTTTTTCTCTTTCGAACAACAACCTGAAACGTCTAGGTTCTAGGTTATTTCTGGATTTCAATGTTCTTCAATTACCCAAAACTGAGTCGGCAGTCACTGTACGGACCCAAATGAAATTTGATACCGATCGTGTCGTGCTTAATTAAATTTAAGTTTAAACTCAACACACAACATGTTCGACACCCTTGGTTCAGAGCATCGGAACATTCCGTATAAACGGAAGCATACAACAACGATGCCGTCAAAATAAGCCTGTGTGGCTGTCACGAAATTCAGAGAGAAAATTTTGCATGCCAAGCACACGACTTTGTACATATTCCGTTTATTTCCCCCAAAACTAGTTACTAAAACGCACTTCCTAACGAAAGAGTAAGTATTTATCGCATAAAGTCGTCTAATAGCAAACAGTGAACATAGGAAACCCACGCCAAACTCCAGTAGTGGGCCGTAAACCAGCAAACACGATGCTTGGGAAAACCATGACACAATCCATACACATATCGGAGGTGTTCTCGAAATTGCGTCTCCCACCACCGATCTCCAGCACTAGCGAAACGATACACACTCTAACCGGATTGCATACGTTTTCCCTTTCATTGCAGCAATGGCGCGCGGACACCAGAAGATCCAATCGCAGCAGAAAGCGCAAGAAAAGGCCGCCAAGATGAAGAAACAGCAAGGCCATGGTTTGAGCGATCAGATGAAGGCGGCCCAGAAAGCGCTCGTGTTCTCCTGTGCGGTCTGCAAATCACAGATGCCTGATCCGAAAACGTACAAGCAACACTTTGAAAACAAGCATCCCAAAAACGATCTCCCTGCGGACCTGAAAGATGTCTAAGGAACGCCAGCTGTTACTATTGCGCGTCGCGTCCATGTACGCAGTACCACTATCCAAAGAGTGCCGCAGGTTGCGAAGGCAAAGCATTCTTTGTTTAGGTGAACTATGTCCCTCCAGTTCTAACCAACCGCACACAGGCATTGTTTGTCGTCTTCAATCAGTTTGATTTCGAGCCCGAAATTAAGTAGAGAATTTAATGCACGCATCGTTAGGGCAAAAGGCATGCTTCTGTTCGGTTCTCTAGGATACAGGCAGGCTACCACCATTCTTTATTATTCTGAACAGCAACTCTTTGATAATGTAACGATAAAGTAAACTAATAAAGCCGTTGACATTTTTTGAATAACTTTCCTATGTACAAAGAAGTTTGGCAATGTCCCGAAATGAACAGCGTAGAACCAATTCGTATGGTTGTGTATATGATTAATCTTTATTTAATACTCTCATCGGTCAGGTAATATGGAAAGCGTTCCGAAAAGTGTTTTCTAGAACAACGCCCGATTGGAATTCAACGATTCCATTTATATACACCAGTCATCGTGAAAGAAACACAATTCTGGACATCCATCGGAAACAACTGAAAAGGACTGTCTGTTGCAAGAAGGAGCAAAAGCTCCAATGAACTTAAGATTTACATGCCGCTGAACTAGTAGAAAAAAGTATCATCGTTGAAGCAATTCACGGAATCGAACTTCTCGGATATGGGTCGGTCCTGTCACGTCCTGTTACACATCCGCCAACTCAGCAGGCAGCTCTGACTTTGGATGCTTGTTTTCAAAGTGTTGCTTGTACGTTTTCGGATCAGGCATCTGTGATTTGCAGACCGCACAGGAGAACACGAGCGCTTTCTGGGCCGCCTTCATCTGATCGCTCAAACCATGGCCTTGCTGTTTCTTCATCTTGGCGGCCTTTTCTTGCGCTTTCTGCTGCGACTGGATCTTCTGATGACCACGAGCCATTTTTACTCTGAAATACAAACCATGCAAAGCATTAGTTGTTTGTGTATGATGATTGTATCATGATTTCAGCATTGGAACAATTATTCCAAGTTCGGGTTTAAAACACGCTTACCAGACAGCAGTTGAATTTTACACCTTATTTTTGTGAAAATACAACACAGCCCGATTAGCTATACCAGATACAAATCTCGAACGCTTTGTAAATGGCTGTCAAAAGCATCACCGCGCTCCGCTGCTGCACACAGGATCGTTGATTTTTTTTACTTTTACGGGGCAGACACGACAAAATTTGTTTTTTATAGTTCAATACATCAACAGCACGGTAAACTTTCAACAAATGAAGCTCAAATATTCACCTAGATCTCTATTCTTCCCGCAATTGTTTCTAGCCTCAGCTCTGAATCGACTTTTATTTATGCTGTCAAAATGCAGCCTGCGCGCGTTCGATGCACAAAATGTTTTGTTGTAACAGTTTTTTTTTGTTTATATTTAGTAATTCATTTACAGTTCCGAGAGCAAAATCTAAATCATTTATAGTAAAAATAATGTCTTCATTGTTAAAATGACCTAAACAATATTTGCATCATAAAAAGTGCATTCCATGGACCAAACTGACAGCATGCACGTCGATTTCGAACACCTTTTGGTGCGTCTATTTACCTTGAGTACCTTGACATTTCTCATTTTAGCATCGGTAAACAATAAACAAATCCGCCGGAGCATCATTTCTGCCGAGCCGGTTGAAATTTCTTTTTTTACCAAAATCAGCCACACCATTATTTTTCCTAACATCTACAGACAATGGGTGTGACCGTTTTGCAACCGTACCCGGTGGAAAACAAATCCGGTGCTCAAACGATCGAGTTTCTGCTAAAACGCGTTGTGGCTCTTGGTGCCGTACCCGCGGGACAGTTTCTGGTTGATTGTGAAACCTACAGTTCCAACCCACAGCTGGGTCCACCGAAAACTGTGCACATTCTGCATAACTCCGAACAACCAGCATCCGTCTTTTCGATACTGGACACCGGTACTAAGCAGATACCGCTCGTTACGGATGGGTTGTTCGATCTGCTAATGACACGCATCGCTCCAGCCTATACCTCTAAGAAGCAGACGAAAATCGAATCGAAAGGACAACGGTTCGAGTTTGGAGACTTTCTGATCAAACTGGGCAGTGTGACAATGAGCCAAAATTTCAAAGGCGTACTGGTGGAGGTGGAATATCGTCCCTGTCTCGTGCCGGGCAGTTGCTGGGAGCTAATGAGAGAGTTTCTTCAAGGATTCCTTGGGTCGAACGTGTCGAACTCGATGCCCGCCTACTTCACTCAGCGTTCCAGCATCAATCCGAACCATTCCAAAGCGAACGAAATCTATCAGCCCATTGATACGATCAATCAGTACTTGGAGCACTTTACAACCTACCGAAAACAGACCATGGCACCCGTTGGTACTCGTCCTTAACGGGTCGAGTGAAAGTCGAACACTGTGTGAAATACATTTTAAAATAAGAATGCATATATTTAGTTTCCACTTCCATTAACTATCACCATCTCGGTGCTGTGTTTCCTCTTCGAATACGGGTAAATTAAACTTTAGAAATTCCATTTCATCTTCTGTGGGAAATCCATCGGTTACTATCACGTAATTGCCGTTTTCCGGACATTCAGCTATACTCTCTAGGTAACCAAACCAGTATATAACGATGCCCGGTCCGAATCGATTCCCATAGCTTGACAACTGATCCTTGACGTACCGTTTGTGAGAATCCATATCCCCGAACGATGCCTTACTCTCGATCCAATTAACCACATGCCCACGGAACATAAATGGAACTGCCATTTTCAGGTCCGGCGTTTTGTCGTACCCCGTGCGACGAAGATGTCCCTCATCGTAGAAAACCATACCTGCTTCTCGGGCCATCTTCTTCAACCGTACCTCGTACTCTTCGCCGATAAACCTTCGCACTAGGTCGGTGATTGGACCATCCATCGTTTCACTGTACAGACAGTAGCTCACATTCACTGCCAGCAACGAGTCTGGAATCAGATCGGGCATTCGCATCATTTCGTTTATCTCCGCTTTCGATAAGTCTGGAAAACATTTCGATAGTAAGATGCGACACAGCACCATCGACGGTATCCGCCATTCGATAGCCATTTTCTGCAACACATCGTGCGCTAACGTTTGTTTGGCGGTGGTTTGATACCTGTAACGAAACCGAGTGAAAGCTTTTATCCAGCAAATACTGCATACTGAAAACGGAAACATTGACACTTACTCTTTAACGAGCGAAGCTGCTTTGGCGATTATTTTGGAATGGTTCGACTTGACGCGCTGTATTACCTCTTTCCCAATAATGCTACCAAGCGTATCCGATGAGTACTCGGGAAATTTGGCCTCCAGCTCCAAGTTGCAATTGATGTACAAACCATTGTAGTTGCGGATAAAGTTCTGTATTTCGGTGAATCTGCTAACACTTATTACGACCATCTTGATTCTCTCGATTTCTAATTCATACAGAACGAGTGTAGACTTTGATTGCCTTCTCAATTTGCTTGCCTACAGAAATCAGCTTCCAGAAAGGTAAACAAACAAACCAACGGGTATTGACAGTCGACGCCAGGTACAGCAATGCTGAGGTGTCTACAAACGAGTTTTTTTTCTGTTTGAGTGATCATAAATTAAAATGGTACTGGTACAAATAAAACATAGACCACAGATTATGCTAATAATTTCATGAAATCTTCACAAATGTTCAAACCAAGAGTAAAAATGAGATTTGAATTGAACCAAAATTTGTCCGTTGCCATTTAATTCAAATATACGTACAACTGTCAAAAGCAATGCAACAACGCAGGCCATAGATGAAGTTTGACAGTTGCATACCAACACTGTTTTGGAATGGAATCAGCCAAATACCTTTACAAATTCCATAACTGTGCTATAACGTTTGCATTTACCTAGAATATGAATTATGATGAGGACCGAATCAACATGCAATATAAATCAGCATTCAAAGAAGAGCAGAGACTGTCATATATGACGCAATATTTCTACTCGCTGCTGTCAACATTGCCTTCATGTACCGAACTCGCTTTCTGATAGTTTTCCTTCCCGAGTTCGTGTACCATTGGTTATTTTCACCGTAGTTCCTCAATGTTGTCGCTCTACTAATGAGCACGCATTCAAATCGCCTTGGTTTTTTCACGGAATAGTACGCGTGTTTGTGCCCGTATGTATTACCCAGGTTTGTAAGTTTCGTATGCTACATGTTCTGCATTGCGCTCCCGTTACCCGCTTACTTCGCGAGAAGCATCTGGTGGCAATGTGCGGTGAAGGTGAATAATGGTGCGTCGACATTTTGGTCGGCCTTCCAAATTCCGTCACCGCCTATTGAGATTGCGGAAGAGCATCCTCCTGAAAATAGCCCGTTTACATCAGCGATGTGTTGCAGTATTCGTGTGGCCTATGCCTACTAGTGAATGTCGTGTGTGTGTGAAAAGCTTTTTCCTGTCTGAAGAAAAAAAAAAAACAGAAAATTCTGCTTGCAATTGATTTGCTAGCCTGGTGATCCAAGGCTCCATTGCTCCACGGTCGGTCGGGAGTTTGTGTGTAAGTTTGTGTGCATGTCCCGTACAATGGCGTGGCGTGGTGCAGTGATAAAATTCCGTAGGAGAAAACGAAATTAGTACCATCTTCATCTAGCAGGCATAACCCCACCCCGAATATAGTCAATACGGAGAAGCTTCATTCCTCAGTGTCCCAATGGGTGTGTTCGTATCACGAGAGGCGTCAATGGAGGGCCCAAATTGCCATATTAATGGCCGCGGAAGCTTGCAAACGAATGCCTTGCCAATGCAAGGTGCGTTGCGTGTGATTGTGTGTTTGTGTTTGTATGTGCACCGTGCAAATGTTCCGAAGAAGTTAAGAATGCGGAGACAGTCTCCAAAGGCGTATAATGGCACAGCATTGCTGTCTTTTCCCCACTGGCCGTTGAATCTATCCTGCTGCTTAAGTGTTCACAACAATAGCGACAATTAAACAAACAATACGGCACAGATACCAATCGACGTGAGTGCAAAGAACGACGATGACTCATTTGTTGTGTTTCGTTCAGCGGTCACAAGGTCCCTTTCGCTTCGAACTGCAAATAGTAATATTTGTCCGTACTGTGTATCTAACCTGTAAGCCTGTTGTGGATATTTTCTGTGCAGATCATCTCCTAAGCGATGGGTTTGTATAACAAATCAATCCATGCAACCGTCGGCACACCACCGTTCCAAGGTTCCTTCTTTCGCCTCCTGCGTTAATGCGACATGTATTTTTATGAAGGCAGTGGTCCCAATAGCCTTTAAATCTAGTTGCTACATTCCCCAAAATACGCTTCTAACCAAGGCTACACCGAAAAATGTCAGAACACACGGTATGTCGAGAATTAGTAGTGTGGTTTGTCTCTTCACAAACTTGTCCTGTCGATCAAGCCCTCGATCTGACTCGCATCACTGTGGGCGATGCTGTAGGGCACATGCACCAGCACAACTTAAATGTCTTTCAGTGCGAACCAGGAACCAGGAAACTAAGAAGAAAGACACATAGTTTTGAAGACAGTTTTCTTCCTGCCTGCTGTAATGCACGCGGTTCCATCTGGGCTTATTTCTGTTTGTTCAGTGCCACTGCAAACCGCGGTCTATACTCGGCATCCGACATCATGCATCGCATTTTGCCTTGAAACCATTAGAGAGAAAGCCAATGAAATAACTGCGATGGGTCGCTCGATGACGAAAAAGATGCTGTTGCTGTCTCGTGTGTCTTCAATGGGGAACACGGCACGGTTGACGGGCTGGGAGATACACCGGAGGCATGCACAACACAACCTGCGAAACTTCCCTTCCGAGCATGCAACCATGAAGCAGATGATGAGATCATCGTGCACCGTGTAGCGAATGGCTACAAGTTCAGGGTGCACCTGAACCCTTCACATGGCGAAGACGGAGAAATGAATCGATAACGATTTCTGCAACCTTTGGATGGTACCAAATAATATACGTTCATTCTGTCCGGAACCCATTTTAGAAGTGTGGAACAAAAGCAAAGTGTTCCAAATTCCACTGTGGAAACTGTCAAGCGAAATAGCTCTTATTGATTGATCCTCCATTGCGCAGAGTGCAAAGTGCATATCTGCTTGCTTACCACCGAAAGCTGTTGTGTGTATATCGGTACTGACAAGAATGACGTCGACAGAAGGCAGACACTACTGTGAATTTAGCAAGTTTATCGACTAATGGATAGAAATAGATAAAATTACTGGTGTACCCGCTACCACTGAGAGGAAGAACGGCACACGGCCATAATGTCATCAGTACGAAAATAGTCCCTGTAAGCGATAAAGACACTCGTCGCACGTCAGTAAACCTGCCACAATCGGGATTGGAGTTTAATGGCACACGATTTTACATTGATATAGAGCATAGATTGCATTAATTGTGTTTTATTTATGTATTTATTGTTTTAAATTCAGGGAATAGTTGCTCCTTGTCTGACTGTTCATTAGTTTATCCAAATTCAATAATTATATATGAAAATACATGGATGGAATTTGTTTGATTTGTATCATCGAAGTACAATTTTTTAGATTTGGGTCTCTACAACCATTACCGTTATAGACGTGTCTTTGGAATGACTGGATTTCTGTGACATATTCTTAATTATTCTTAAACTGAGCAGCTAGTTCTTACTGGGAGCAAGATCCGCGCGTTAAATCGTGCTGTGATTTTGTTATGTATTGACCAACTTAGTTGATATAAGATGTAAGACATTTGCAAATCATTAAACATTACCATTAAATGGCACACTGAAAGCAAGTTGTTGAATGTCATTATTATACTGGAGCTAGAGCGAACGATATTTCCATATTTGCCCTGGTGTGGTACCCATAAGAATAATCTGCTATCCGACTGCTACTCTTAACGTTTGTGGAGTTTTGTGTTTAGTTTCATAGCGTTATAAGCGTTATTTAAGCAGTTGGCCCATGGCCAAGTGGGACATTGCACTTTTCGGCGTACATATTTCTCACCGTTCTATTGAACCGGAACCATGACGGGAACCAAAGGAGAAAAGTTATGTTGATCGTCTCTCGGGTTTGGAACCAGACCAGTTTAATGTGCTTCAGTTTTCGTTTTTCTTTGATACCACATGAAAGCACATACATTTGTGTGGCTTTTTTCGAAGACAATTTAAATATGTCATTTGGATAAAGTCCAAATTGAATGTTTTAGTGTATTAAACAAAGACTTTTTTCCATTTCATGGAGTATAGGGGTTTCAAAATGTGGCTTAAACGATTACACTATATAGAAACAGGAACCAAGTATTCGAACGTTCGAAGGTAAATTATTTCACCACAATTTACATTCGCCTAATGCCGCCGTATTTATTTGAATTGTTTTGGTTTTTCCTTTTGCAGCAAGAAAACAAAACCCGTTCACCCAAAATCTCACGTCCAGCCGACCGGCATACGGGCACATAAGTTCATAAATTTATTCGACAAAGATTGAGTGCCCGGGAAAACTCCACACGAACCCAACCATATCGCGGCGCACCGGGAAAATGATTCGTTCGGACCACCGGAGTGTTTAAAAATAGCAGCCGCTGGTTCGATCTAGAATGCTCTCGCCACCATCACGGATGGCAGCGAAAGCGAATGGAACCATTTTCTCGGTTCTTTTACCCTGTCCACAATGGGAGGCAGCAGTGAAGACTCGTCTGAAAGCAGAACACGAATCATACCCAGCCTGAATGATGCGTCCCCACAGAAGGCCTGCGTTTTATTGCGCCACAACGAAACGTACAACATTTTATTCCAGCTCTTCCATTTGCAATAATAACAAGCTAAAGGTAGCAACTGTTCCATCCTTGTTGCCTTGTGGCGGTGCCCGAGAAGGCTTTTTTGTTTCGTTTATGAAAGCTCGTTATGCTTCACCAATGCTTTTTCGTACACACATACCAGGTGTGCAAATGTGAACCTCCACACGGTGGGCTTTTTTTTTGTCGCGTCCCGTAAGCCGGGTGAACCTTCTCACTTATAATCCTCGGTTGATGCTTCGATATCGATTAAAGTACGAAAAGTGTACGATGTCGGACACGGCTTGTCGTGTGGTGGGTTGGGCTGGGCCTGGGTCCGTAGTAATCGTCTGGTCAAGCGAACAGCAAAATTGCCTCCCCATGGGCGCCATTTACCGGCAGCTCATGACACCGCGACGGAGCAATTGGAAATGTTTTTTTGTTTTTCTTTTCACATGCCCCATGCATACACACAAACACACACACAAACACGTCGTTTACGTGCAAAGTTGAGGAATTGCAGACTTATACCCCTCTCCAGAGATCGAGAACTGGATCTTCCTTCAGACTTTCCCACCACGGGCTTGTCCCTGGGAAGGGAAAAGACACGCAAGCCTCGAAACTAACAAATTGTTTCTTTTTAGCTGCATGTACATCTTTTCGTGTGCCACCAGTGACCATGTCACAACATCAACGGTGTGAATTGTGATGAACGATGCGTTTCCCATGACCGAGCGACACACCGAAACGAGCCGGTGGAGTGCAGAGCGTTTAAATCGTCTCGTCGCGCTTTGCGGCATTTCGCAACCGCAAAATTTTGCCTTTCCCGATGGATTTCGCTTAGAGCATCATCAGTATAGTGTGCGGCAGGTAACACTGCTGTCTCCGAAAGATGAACCTATTGAACATATGGCACACCTTGTGGGTTTGGCCACACCAAATGGGCATTGGCCAAAAATTTGAAAATGGAATGGAAAATAGCGCTTTCGATCAGAGACCGTGCCGTCGGTACCGATCCCGACAAAAGAAACCAATGGGGTTTTGTTGTTTTCATCAAATTACTGATCCGCAGAGGGAAAGAACTACAAAACGGACACGCACGCATACACGCAAACACCTGCCCGGAAGTAAGGTTAGTCACCGCTGTTTCGGATTGCGGCTGTCATCGCTCGATCGAGCTCCAAGCGGTCAACAATGTCCGGGTGTTTGTGATGGTGCACATCAGCCCCTCCCCCATCTCCTATAGTGAATAGTTGAAACGCTTTTATTGCGGCTACTTTTAGCCTATTTCCCCAACATGCCTGCTCAGCTGAAGAGAGCGGTCCGTCCACCGGACTTCCGCAGCCATGCTTGCAATATAGGCGTTTCCGCAAATGAATCAAGCAAAACAAACACAACAAAAAGTCAAATCCAAAAAGACGCTGTGGTTGTGGTTTGTGTTGAGGTTTTTTTTTTGTTTTTCAATGCCCCTAGATTTGGGTGTTACTGTTCTACTTTCGTTTAAAAAGATGCATTAGACATTAGGCATTAGATGTTTCATACGATAGTTTTAAACGATAAAGGCATGGTTAACAACAATGTGCTTAAATTGCTATCTTTTTATGAAGGAAATGGTCTTTCATAAGGGCGAATGGCTCCTCGTTTAGCTCAGGAGAAGACATACATCTCATTCTAATCCCTTAATAGCATACTCGCGGGTCGTAATGTCTGGACGATAAATATTTATGCTATGCCAGTTACTCTGGAATCTAGATGCAATACATGTTTTATACGTAAGTGTTGCAAGCAAACTTAACCAATATTGGAAATTAGATCGATCTCATCGAGTGCAAGAAGCCTACAATCCTTGAGGTCCATAAATCTCCTACGGCTGTTTTGAATCCATTGTTTGATATTACATTGTAAGATTGTTCAATTGATGTTTAATTAGTGTCAAGTTGTTAGCAACCTTGCAATATTTCGCTAACTTAAAATATCTACCGAACCGTATTTCCATCATGTTAGTATAGCAGTTCTGTGAAATCCGTCATATTTAGCTTCTCATACATATGATATGATGGGATTACACCCACAGATGGATGTGTGTTTCGGGTAATTTTAATTAGTTCATAACAATATCCATTCGCCCGTCATTTACCCTTTTGCCCTTATGTATGGTCGGTATGGACGATAAAATTTAATTAAACCCGGCAAGCCCGAAGCATTCGCCTAACTTTCGTTTACAGCATTCCTGTACTTGGCAGTGTAATTTCGTTGGCTGCCAAACAATTCTGCGGGTTAACAAATTGGATAGAAAGCCAGCGTGTAAGCGTGCGCTTTTTTTAGATTATGTACCAACATGTGCCTTTATTTTTTGTGTGATTAAAGATTTATTGCCTTTCAAGGGGGCTCTCAGACGTTCATTAGTACATAAAGCATTTTTTTAAAGAATAAATGTGTGACAACAATGGAAACACATAAACATATAGCAAAGTTTTTCGGTAAAAAAATTAAATTCTTGAATTTCATTGAGCAATTCCTGCGGACGCTACGCTATCGGCAAAGATCAACAGAGTGTGAACAGAAGTTAGGGCAAAATGGATATTAAGGGAACTTTACTTACTGACACATCTATCCGATGAACTCTGTCCATGTGGACGACCTAAAAGAATTTTACGGGCTTTTTGAACCTTTTGGTGCCATTCAAATTACGTCAAGAAATGTAGCCTATATGAGCTTGACTAATTGAATTCATCACCTGGCTTAGCTTGGCGATAGGTAGTTTATCGTACAGCTCGTAGAGTTCGTCGCTGTAGCGACTTCTCCATTGTCCTTACACACATACGGGGCCAAAGAACCTATTAAACGTCTTTCTTTCAATCGCGGCTAAAAGGGTTTCGCCTATTTTGGATAAAGTCCAGGACTTGGAGGCGTTTATCTTCGTTATCAAGGGATCTATATCACCGATAAATTACCTGTCACCAGATATAGATTTTGGGCGGATAAAAAATGGGGTTTTCTATCGGAAAAATGGACATAAAAACTTGTATTGACGAGACATTTTTAAAGATAAAAAGGGTTACATACGATCACAGGACAACGAACAAATCGGATGAACGATTTTGGGGTCCATCAACTTTGAAAACATGATTTCGCGTTTGAAGTTATGAGTTCATTTGGCACTGGCTGGCTTTTCGGACGGTGTCTTTGGAACGGAGTTTCTCATGAGCTTTGATTTTTTGAATGAGAATTTTTCTATCTTGCTGAGTGTACTAACCCCTTAAAGCGATTTTATACCATTCGTTAAAAAAAAACATTTGTTCAATCCTCCCCAACTTTGTTTATTTGCTACTATTTTTATTCCAAGATTAGTTGTTTCTCATGCGTAGATGGTGAAAAATCGGGTAGATGATTCAACAGAAAATAGCAATTGCAATCGATGTTAGTCACCGGCACCAAACGGACAAGCGCATTAGTAGACACTGTGAGGAATAAAACAAAAAAAATTGTTCGAGTTTGTCCTGTTCATTTGCCGGTCCATAGGTAACTTTTTTTCTCACACTTCTTTACGTTGGTTGATTGCACTGCCTTCGTTGTATAAATATTGGAGCACAATTACATTGAAAAGCAAAGCAAAAACCATGTATCTAGTACACTCCTAAGGGGCAGTATTTTTTTCTTTTCGTTGTGCGAGACGGTGTTGCCGAGAGGCTTACATTGGGTTGGGTTTGTACTAGATGTTAACATGCCCAAGCGTAAATGCGCGGATCGGTGACCGAACAATTAGTTTGCGATTCGATAAGAACTTGGGAACAATATTTACAATGCTACGTAATGTCATATAGCTTATTAGTGTTTGGATGTAATAGAGGTTACACAACGTGAGTTAATACACTATTTAATTTTATAAATATTGAAGTATGTCTACGAAATGAGTATAATAATAAATTTAATGTGCAATCCTCTGTTTTTAGCACAACACATTACACATGTTAAATTAGCCCGGTGGCATGATGGTAGCGGCGCCGGTCTTCTTCACACCAACGGACCGAACCAAAATCCCATCCGGACCAACTCGCCGGAGCAAGGACTTGACTATCCGGCTACCGTTGTAAAATAGGTCGATACTGTCAGGCCGTTCTAACGATAAAAAAAATACATTACGCATGTTGTGCTTCGCTGCCGGATGCGATCACGTCTGTCAGTAAGCTAGTCGCCATAAGGTCTATGATTAAATTTACCACACTCCCCATGACACGTGCTTTGCATCGTGATGCATTTCATAATATTCGCTAGGACTTTCTTTTCATCCATCATTTTTGTTTTCATTCAATCGCTGGCAGCAACACATGCATTGCGTTTAACTATCGCCCGAGGAGTCTCTGGCCAAACGCTGTTCAATCGATCGTTTATGCTTATTCGCACTAATTTGGAGGTAGAGAGTGAATTGAACCATAAAGCAGCTACAAAATATCTTTCCGCCTTCCCAAAACGAAACGGTGAAATGCTTTTACTTTTCACTTCCACCCAAAATCACGGCCAATCGATCGACATTTACGGGTGCGGGAAGTGTTTGTGTAATGGGAAATGAATAGAGAGAAAATAATCGTATAGAGGAAAGAAATGAAAAAAACTCTTCCAAAAGCATAAACATCGCCCGGGTTAGGATTACTTCGCCGGTGTTGTAAATCAATCAACATTTTCTGTCATGCCCTCTGTACTGGATTTAATGCCTGTAGCACTAATTTAATTTTTAGTGCGATCTCGATAAACGCACCTATCGGTCTAAAAATAGTAATGAAAGTGAAGTGTTTTTTTTTATTGTAATCGTAGCAATCGTTAACAACGTATTTTTTCTCCGCCCAAATTAGGTAAAACATTTGTTGGAATTCGAATGAACTTCAGTGCTATCATACACGAATCGAATTCTCGCTCTACTATCCCGAGTGCCCGTGCAGTGTAAGAGGAAAACCATCAACCATTTTGCAATTTGCATAACGTCGCACTTGTATTTCTGCGTTGTTGGTGTATCTGTGAGCAAGAGAGATAGATAGAGATAGTGTGTGTGTCCGTTTCCTGTTTCGCACGACGCTGCATGCCTCGAGAAGTAAAAGTGAAACCACCCCGCTCTACCGGAAGTGCAACCGGCGGAAGATCAGGGTGATCTGTGCAAAACCCTGATCCCGTTTTTCGTTGGAAAACTGTCGGGAAAAATGGATGTGTCCGGCAGCTTCAGCGGAGATGAGCTCATACCGGATAGGTAAGTTTATTATGCATGTTGTAAAATCGATACAAAATATAAATATAAAGAGACAATTATATGAATGTATAGATGCAAAACAAATTCGTTAATGGAACATTTAATTTCTATTATATCGTAACAATAAATAAGGCGTTTAATGCATACATTACGATAGTAATATTGAATAATTACTAAGAATGAATATTACTTTATGTTTGGTGGGACCATTATCCAATCATATACTGTGAGTTTAAATTAAATTTTAAAAATTTAATTTTAAATGCAATTCATTTGCAACAATATATAAGTCTAATCATTAAAATGACTCTTTTTCAGTTGTTTTCGCTAAAAAAAATTATTTAAATTTTTTGCATACGGGAAACATGGCCTAACCTGTCTCAGACCAGCTGCCTATCTTTTTTTTACATTTATTGAGCTTGGGTTAGCTGCTTTTATTAGGAAACCAATCTAATCCTTATTTCCTAGGCTTAACTTGGTTTGATATTAGTATGGCGAGCTATAAGCGGAAAAGCCTGGAAACGTCAAAGTACATTAAAAAAAAACTGGCTTAGAGTATTGATTCCGGCCAATGTTAGGAGAAGCATTATTTTAGTGGTTTATAACTTAACTTCATACTAGCCCACGTATAACATGAGTTTTCGGAAAAAAAAAACTCTCAACATAAAACTAGATATCCATTCGTTTGGAACTAAATTTAATTTCCTCGTTGTACTTCGGTCTGAAAGCTTTTGGGTTTTGTTTGGCACTTCCCATACTCACTTTACCGGATATCTTTCATCTATCCTACGCCATACTATCCCTTACTTGAGGTGGAAAATTGTGAGAGATGTTTTTTTACCTCTGTATTGTCGTTCAATTCTGTGTGTCTTTCCTAGCACATTCCGGGTGTGTCAATTGGGTAGTGAACCTTCCCAACATTGTTTCGTATAGAGCTGTCGCTTTCGGCTTGAACGCCGGTAATTGAGGCTTGAAACGATTCTTCAACGGCATGACACACTATCGCTTCACAAGCTGGCCGTTTTTCGAGGTTAAGATTTGTTCGCATAATGAAGAGATAAACCCCTTTCAACCCCCTCTTTTAAGCACAACAATAGACAATCCCCAGCGTAATGAGTTCTTCATTACGGCGCGACAAATTTTAATCGATAACATTTTACGATTGAAATGCATCTCACAGTGCATGACTAACGATGGGCGTACGGTATATGTGTTAAACTGTTAGTCGTTCCTTGTATTTAATTTTTATGACACTTTTTTTCATGAAAATCGATAAATCTGCCAGTACACTGTTTGCCGAAATCTTTCATCTGCGAGCGTAATTGTAACACCTATTCAATGCCCATAAATAAATCAGCTTTAATATGTTGAGAAGTTGTTTTTATTGGCTGCCAGGCTCGTTAATGTTGAATAAACGATATCTTCCACGAACTATTATCCCAAGCTTAAAAATCTCAATTTAATGCGTACGCACCCATACCGAAGCTGTGCACACGTGTGTGCCGTGGGTGAAATGGGTGAATTGATCATTTCCAATTATGTTTTATTCCACCATTTGTTATCTACTTTTTCCAACCGATCGAAACGGTCGGTAAAGAGCTTTCCGATGGTGCGAGGGATTGCAGGCACAAGAAGCAAACTAAACGATCCCTTGTTTTGATGCGTAATTTTATTTCGATCTAATTACGCTATCATGTGGAAGTGAGCCGGTTATCACCATTTCTGAATTGCCCAGGATTGTGTGTGGATGCCGTAAAGCGTTGGTAGCCCCAATGCATCATTGTTTTCCCGCAAAGCATCCATCCAGATGCACGCTGCTTAAAGGGTACGGTAAGATAGACAAACGCACATGCGCTCATTGCTATGAATCGAGGTTAAAGCGTCCCCGGTTTTGCAACATAACAACCGCCCATAGCCCCCCACAACGCCCAAGCAAGAGCTTCACACTTCGTTTGATTTGTACCCACGATTGGGAGGGGATAGGGGGGCCGTTTGTTTTCGCAACATGACGCATATTTTGTGTGCCTCCGACTTATCTGCCGTTCGTTTCTTTTCTTCTCGCTTCTTGCATTGGCCAATTAACTGCCAAACCACAGCTGTCTCGAGTCGGAATGGATTGATGAAGATGAGGTGTTTGCAATTCTGAAACAATGGGAAACACGCGGCGGTCGCGGCAACGGCAAAGCGGCAACCAGCGGCTGGTGCAACCTGGGCAACAACGGCGGCGGTCACATCCTTCTGAATCAGAGCTTTGGCAACGAGCACAGCAGCCCCAGCAGCATTCCTGGAAAATTGGGTAAGTTTAACCGATGGTTTAACACAGCTATAATTCCAAAAAGCTTAGCTTTTAAAGTAAATTTTAAGTAAAAATCAATGTTTACCCTTTGCGCCTGGCGGCGGTTGGGTGCCATATTCATGACATGCCCAGTGACCATAACCGCTGAGTGACGATCATGTAAATCATGTATAGTCTGTCAAATATTAACTTTCTATTTTCGTCAAACGAAGGTTAATTTCAAATACGTTGCATTTTATTCCTAGCAAAGAAAGTTTGAATCTCAATTGCAAAAAGATCATTTGTGTTAGATAAATATTAGGATGCGAAATCCAACTAGGTTCAAGTCTATTGAAAGCCAGTTCAGAGTTTTCATGCAGTTATTAAAATAAAAAAATAATGTTAAATTCAACTTAAACACAAAGTGAATAGATATTTAAATTAAAAATCTTATCTCTCGATTTCTTCAAGCAAACCAGAGAAAATCGTTCAAATATTCTTGTTTTTATAAGAAATTTTTATTTAGTTTTACATTTTTCTAAGTACAACATAATTCATCATGTAAAATCTATAAACATTTGAATACTGCATTTCAATTGTGACATTTCATAATTTGATTGACTTCATCATTGTAAACGAAATGGTAAGAATCGTAATTAGAAATTGACAATTATGAAAACAATAATGATTATTTTCCATGATTAACAGAGACTAGATTAACGAATATTAGTATTTATGTTTTTTTTTTATAATTTGTTTCAAATTCTAATCCCCCAATATTTTGTTGATGAAGTTTAATGGAAATAATAATGATTGTAGATGTAGCTGACACTTTTGACTGACTACCGTCAGGAGAATGTAGCAATCGCAAACAATGTGTCAAGGTTGAAACTTTGGCAAATGTTCGCATCAACCTTTGGTGGGCTCGACATGGACTATTTCACGTATCCAGTAGGCAACAGCCCCGTATTACCACACTAGCTGAAATAACTCCTTCGAGTTGTGTCTTTTCGACGTTGTACACGGCGGCCCACTGTAGACATTCAAGGACACCCACTTGCTGGAATTTCTTTCGAGTGATAGGTGTGCTTTTCGTTTAGTAGTTCCAAATGGTTGATAGAATGTGTTGATGCAAATTCAACTCTCTGCTCGTAAAATTCCGCCGAGAAAATCAATCATTGTACTAAAACTTTCCTGGGTGGGTGGCGTTCGAAGGTAGGGAATTCATGATAGATACTATGGTAATAAGTGACAAAACAAAAAAAAGAAACCGCTGCTATATAAACCGCCCGATCGACGCCACCAAGTGACGGTGCGCCGTATATGGTGAGGTCGCTTCCTCCACTCTTTACGCTCAGTTACAAGCGCTTGTTTCTTTATTGCTGTTTTTGTGCTGCTTTACGCTTATGGGTACTGGGTGTTTAATTCTTTGTCCCTGGACCTAAACGAGTTGAAAATGGAAACTGAAACCCCCACGCTTGCTTGTAACGGTTCCGATATCTCCCATGGTGTTGGAATTGTCGCCGGCCCAACGTACCCGGCAAATGCAATTAATCCGCCGCCTTTATTGCCAATGCACGGCGACGCGCTTTTGGCAATATTTACCGCATCGAGAGGAGGCTGGCGTGTTGCGAATAACTGCCGTCCAGTCCAGGTCTGGCGAACCGATAGAGCTCGAATGGGGACAGCTGTTTCCGTTTTTAAATGCCATCGAATGACCACGGTTGGAATGTATTGGTCGCTACCATAGATATACTTCATGGAGAGCAAATATGTACCTTCCGAATGGCCAAGGTGCTGACAATGTTTTTTCGTTTATGGAACGTTGCGGAAGTAGGAAAAAGTTCTCGTTTTAGTATCACTTCAAGCTCTATTGAAGGCACTGTGCATTAATAGATTCACTTGTTGTCCGTTTTAAGCGCATCGTATAATTCAGTATCTCGCTATATTCTGCTCTGTGTTTATTAAATATCTAGAATCACTACCAACTGAACAGCAGGTCTCCGAGTGCGTTACAGAATGTATCAAAAAAGAGCATATGCTCGATGATATCGATAGTATAGAACATGGCAAGCGGCTGCTGAATCCAAACAGTAGCAGTAAGTATTCGTTGAGTTCCACCCTTGTTTTCATGTGTGTGTTTAAACTCGTCCCTAATTGGAAATAAACAATCCTCATACGTTAATAAATCGTCAAAGTATTCACCGCAATTGGTTCAATGTCACAAATTGGATGAAATTAAATTGCATACTGATCATACAACACTAACGTAAAAATATACGCGTACAGTCTGGTTTTCTCATGTCATAATTACCATTTTAACATTTCCATACATTCGTCTCGTTGTGGTTGAACGGTATAATATAATTGACACTTTTGCATCGTTCGTTCCATTTTCGTTACAGGTCAAAGATTCGTCGACACGGGAACGTTCACGAGACCTAAGAAAAGGATAGAGTATAGCGCACCGAACAGCGCTAGCACTTTGTGCGCAGAAAATAACCCGTTGTCAACTTCCCACAATGAGGTAAGGCTGATGAAAACTTTTCTGATATGGCTGATTTTAACATCCATTATTTGTTTCTTTCTTTGCCAGCTTGCCAGTGGAGGATCGCCACTGCTTAATGTACAAATCGGAGGACCCGTCACACCTTCTTCCTTGGCTACGTCTGCCTTAGCTACATCCGCTACCGGTAACCGGCTCCTTATGCAACGTAGCTGGCTAAACGATGTCTCTCCACCTTGCTCGATCATGAACTCGATGGAGTTCTCTACGAATGAGAGGATCGCGAGCAGCCTAATCACTAGCGGAGACTTCAGCAGCGTTGGATGTTTGCTGAATGCAAGTGACGAAAATGTGGGAGCGAGCATACCAAGTGTGGGGAACGCCAGCTATAACGGATACAATCTGTACAGTGTGATCGAGGACAGGCAGCGATTGGAGAGTCTGTGTCTGGATGAGGAAAGCACACTCACGAAAGATTGCAACATCTCACGAACGGACTTGAACGCGATCGAAAGTGTGTCCGGTGTGAGTACGATGCAAAACTCGTACGAAAGTAGTGGCCGAACAGCTGTGCTGATGGGTTCGCCAGGCAAATCTTCAGTCGAGGAAGAAAGTTCGCCACCTATTACCGTAGGAGCAGAAACAGAACGTGAACCTCGCACAGGACTGATCGATACGACGGTCACTACCGCGATCGTTGCGAACGATACGTTCGACGTACCGACGGAGATATCAGAAACAGAAGCCGAAAGCATTCTTACTTCTAAGCTGTTGGCACATATGACGAATTCTGGTGGCACATATGATATGCGACGAGCCCGCAACTTTAATACGTACAGAAAGCCTCGCTCATCGTTAAATCAAACATTCGAAGGGCTACCACGGGTTGATACGGATGGAGAGGTCGGACGGGAATCAACCGTCGTACCACCGATCGTTGAGCAAACATTCGATGGACAAGTACCGATGGCTGTCAATGATAAGCATGCGGTCATGAACAGTACCTTCGGTATCGTTGGTGAGGAACAGCTCGGAGGCGTTGCAAACGGTCACGGAACGTTCATAAAAAATTGCACGGTCACCAACGACGATGTGCGATTATTAAACCTGACGCATGGCACGGTGGAATCGGAGTTAGCAATCACACCTCCACCTGCTGTTCCATTCGATCGCACCTTTAAACGTCGTCCACGCAATGGAACGTTTACGGGTGGAGAGGACGATATACGCCATCTGCCACTTGATAGCCCGCTCCGACCAACAGTGATAGGGCATGAGGAGAGTAATGTTAATACACAACCGGAATCAGAAGCGAGACCGCGCGAACATTGCACACCAAATGGAACGTTCAGTGAGCTGCAACAGCACAGCAGTTCGATGCTGGTGCAGTCTACGCCATTCCATGGACCGTCGACACGGGTAAAAGCAGCCCCGGAAATAGAGGAAATATCTCCAATTGGTCCCGAAAACACCCAAAGGACACCAACCAGTGGCTTTGGGCGCACTATTGTACGGCGAAGTCGAAATCTCGAGCAAGATCTACGTAATGCCTCTTACGAGGTTTCGAAACCGACCCTAATGCATGGGGATGGTGCTGCTGGTGAAATGCTCGATCTAGAAACGGATGACTTCGATGTTCAGATCCGACGCCTACCGTCGACTGGAACTAGCCATGGCACGGACATATCGAATTTCCTCGACGCGGAGAAGCGCATCTCGCTGCAGCACTTTGAGGAGTTTGAGAAATCAATACTGGAAAGCGAACACAGCGGAATCGATTTCGATGAGATGCTCAACTCGCTAACGGCAGATGTGCGACGGTCGGATGAAGCGGGCGATAAGCTAAGACAGTCGCTGGACAACATTAAAAAGCGGCACTCGCGCATCAATCTTGAAAAGCAACAACAGGATGAAATGAAGCGGAAATTGCACCAGCAGCAGCAACCGGCAACGCTGGTGGAGGCACAATGCGACAATAAGCTTGCGGACTCGATGCTGTCGAAAAGCGGTAGCATGTGCTCGTCGAGTGGAAGCGAAAGACTGTTAAACCGTAGAAGTAGATACAACGAGGATGTGCACCTGACATTATCGCCGCCACAACAGCAACCGCCACCGTCATCGATCAACACGACGGTAGTCATGCCAAATGGGGGCAGTGAAGGATCCGCTGAAACGAACGATCCCGCTTCTACACCCAACGAGGTAGAAACGTACGATCGTAAAAATCGGGATCGCTTCAAAACGATACGTTTAGGAAGAAGACGGGATGATTCGCTGGGAGCCGCCATACCTGATGTAGATCAGGAGCTGGGCGCTGTACAACCCATGTTGAATGGATCTGAGGAAGATAGTATCAGCAATAGCGGTACTGGTAGTAGTGCCTTTAGCAAGTTAGATCATAACTCACTGAAAACGGCATCGGCCCACTCGTTCGCTAATGGCGGCAGAATGTTGGGTAACAATAATCTGCCATCGATGAAGACTGAACACACCGGCGACGATGATGAGGCCGTGTTTAAGAAACCACAAGCAATCCCTACCCAGCAACTGTCTGGACTCGCACGGCCTGGCGAAAGTCGGTTGCGAAGTACCCTTTCGAAGCCTCGCTACTACGGCAATGCCCCGATGCAAGCGACAGGTGGAATCCAGCGTAAAGATCTTACGCTCCCGCTGGGCAATAAATCTAACTCGACTGATTGCTTAGAACAGCGGGAACAAGACCTGTATCTTCAACAGCAACAACTACAGCAGCACCAACAAAAGTTGCAGCAACAACCAACATCCCGATTAGCGACAACATCCAAGCTGGGTGGTGGTAGTGGCGGTCTACTAGGCACAGGAAGGTACTCGCAGTTTGGCCTAGCAAATAAGCAACTGCAATTGCAGCAACAGCAGCTTCAAACAGATGTGGTGCCGCATCAACCGGGTGCACCACCTGCCCTAAAGTCTCCAATGGGCACGAAGTCAAAGTCCTACCATAGTCTCACGTTTGCCCAGGCTAATAACAGCAGCGGTTATGGTGGGTCCAGCGGCAATCTCTCAAGGCTACATGGGTCGTCTGCACTTCAGCTGAAACTGAAGCACAATTCCAGCAACACAGAGGTATTTTCCATTGGCTTGTTTTCTCCATGTTCTTCGCAACTATTCATCTACCACACATCTGGGTTCATACAGTCATCTTTTCGTTATTGTTTTTTTATCGTTGAATGATTTTCTTTTTCTAATCATTCGCTGTTCCATTTCGTTTAAACCCTTTGGTTTAGTTTAGGCTTAGTTGCATCCTTTTTTGTTCAATTTTTTGATAGTGTTCTATTTTGCCCGTCACAAACATTTCTTATCAAACCATTCAATGCTGGCCACGAATAGTTATTGTGTCTTTTAGCTAAAATTTGTTTGGTTCAATAGACGAGATAGAGATAGAGAGATAGACGAAGATAGACCATAGAAGTTCAATCATTCGTTTCATGCTCATTCACTTGAGAGCAATGAAACTGGAGACTTTTTTTCTAGGCTAGAAATTCAATCTCACATTCGGCGTATCATACACCTACGATCACTCCATTGTTCATATTGCACGTGCACTATCGGTGTGAGAACAGTCTAATAGGGTTTAAGTTATAAGCAGACTTTATTGGTCTTGCCCAATCCATCCTGCACACACATACTCTCCTCATGCATTCGGATGTTCGCCATCCGAAGAAAACATCCGACTGAAATGCTAAATTGTAGGTGGCGTGCGAGTGTTTTACTGTGTGTTTGTTGTGTTTGTTTCTTCCGTGTGCACTAACGCTAATGTTCCGGTCGTCACTGTTGTTTTGTAGCTGAAAAGTAACACATCCAAGCGATCCTCGCTGCAGCAGCAAGCAGCTTCCAACTTGCGGAATGCGTCCAACGGATATCAACAGGGTGCCGGAGCGGGAGCAGGGATGGTGAGCCGTGCCAGCTTACCCCTGGTGCGGTCTCCCGCTGCTCAGCCAAATGCAGCTCGAACCAGCCTGAACAACAGCTCTACCGCTGCTGCAATGGCTAACAAAAACGCTCTGAATACTACTACCACTGTACGTGTTTGTTTGTAATTATAATGTGTTTTTTTTTTTAAATTAAGTTTCGTTTATGGTATGGGGAACTAAGGTACATGGTTACGGCTAACAAAACTACAGATTCATGTCAGAGTACTTAAATGTATGTGTTTTTTTTTTGTTTGGTTACATTTACTATAGATTGTCATTTGTTTAGTGTATTTGCTTTTGTTATTTTCGCGTCATTTAATGTTATTCTTTAATCGGATATGGTGGTATTTGGAAGGGTTAATTTGTAAATATTGACAACATACGTAAATCAAAATAATTCAACATTCGAATTAGGCTCAGGTTGTCTCTACGAGCTACTTTATGAACGCTTGTTTTGTTACGGTGTTTGATCAAACGTCCTTATACATATTATCCCTCAATGCAACGCTTCAACCCCTGCTGAACTTTAATTCAGTACACTTTTCCTGTGTTAATATTGAAGAACAAAACTAAATCATGTTTGATTAGGACATTCGTGTATTTTAATTTCACTTCCATGCTCTATCATCCTTTGTTCCATTAGCTCTCCGGCGGTGTACAGATGCGCACAGCCAGCGGAATGGCAAAAACGTCCCGGCTTGGTCTGATACGCCCGTCGTCCGGATACTTTAGCTACAATACGCACCGTAAGCACCCAGACTCAGATAACGAGTCGGTCAATGTAAGTAGAACAAGACGATCACAACAAAGCAATACTCACTTAGTAGTACATAGAGCTATATACATGTCAGAATTATTTTACGATTATTACATCAATTGTCGCTTATATATATACAGATTTAGGAGTTTTGATTTTTTCAAATAATTTTAAGTTTCCTGATCAAAATTTCACCGAAACGTAGAGATACGCCATACGCAATATACGTATTATACTTAAGTCAAAGAATGTAGATTCTGTAGAGGTGTGGTGTATTGGTTGCGGCGCCGATCTTCACACGACAGGATCCGTTCAAAATCCCATCCGGATCAATCCAAGAAGAAAAAGATTCGGGTATCCTACACCAAAATAGTAAAGCGTATTTTTGGAAACATCATCGTGTGTCTGTAGGTTTGAATACATTAAAAAAGAAGTAAATCTGGAGGTTTTATATGTAGTTTATTAACACATAATTCTGACGTGTAAAAAAGCTCGTAACAATTACTGTTATTAAAGAATAGAATGATTCCCATCACAATCATACATTTAATATGCATTGAATGTGTGTAAATGACATTTGTTCAATAGTTCACTTTTCGAATGATACATCAATTCAATTGACCGAACCAATAGTACAATAATTATGAATAGCTCCTTTAGACGTAAATTCAATGTATGTTTTTACGATAGTATTTTAAATTATGTACTCACATCCTACATTATCGTGTTTTTTGTCCCTGTTGATCGGTGTTGTTTTGTTTTGATTTATTTATTTTATTTTGTATCTCCCTACACATCAATTCGTTTGCGTGTCGTCCATGTGCGTGATCCTCCCGTTGTAGAGCCTGTCATCCTCATCGGCTAGCTCCCGAGGCAGCCTGTATCGTGTAGATAGTCAAAGCATAGCGAACAATGTACAACCGCAACAGTTCACGACCGCCACCAGAACCAATAGTATCGAGGACGTTAGCGGCGCTAATAGTGGCGTGGGTAATGGTTTGCTAACGAAACTTAATGGCACCGGTGCAGGAATGGGCCCAGGAGTGCTGAGCGCGTACGCATCAATCGAACCACCGCTACCGAAGACGGTCCCTTGTTCGACGGCGGCGTCAACGACAGGTTTGAAGCAACCGACCAGTGGAGTGAAACCTTCCGGGCTGAGGCCACCGTCCGCCATCCGACCACCGACCGTACGCAGCGGTCTACCACGTCCAACGAGCTACATACGACGATAGATCCGACCACTATCAAGGCATGAGGCCGGTCATTAGAGCATCTGCATGTAAAACGCCATAGGGGAACCCATGTATAAGCAAAAGAAGGCAACCATACACTTAATATTGTCGCCCGTTTCGGGTCGGAGTTTTCTGTCACTTTCTGTGTATTTATCTACCGTTAGAGTGTAACCACTGTGTTCTGCTAAAAAGTATTTCCATCCGTTCATTTTATACGTATTATTACTCTTAACCCGGACCATCCGATAATCAATTACCGGTTAACGTTTGTTTTAGTATTTCTGTTTTATCTGCTGTGCAACTCCGTGACCGCGGAATTTGTCGCCATATGTATAATCTAAACACTCAAAACGGTTCCCAGGCGAACGCCCTTTAAATTTGTAGCACAAGTCACACTTTCTAAACCTATCTATGATTAAAACGTGTATATACCTTGCATAAACTTGGTACATCATCTTTGAATTGCTTTCCTGTTCATTAAACAATTATACGAAAAAGACGAACTGTGTTAGAGGAAGTTTACTTTCGGTTATTTTATAATAGCAAAATAGTTAGCAACTGTTTCACTGTCTTTCAAATCGCAACGTGTTCCCTTAACGTCTAGTTTACTGTTGGGCGCTTCTGCGTGAACCAGCGCATGCTCAAATCAAAATTACTCAGAAAAAATGAAACTATATTATTTGCGAAAGTCAATCTAAAACACACCAATAGTCCTTTCTAAGTGTCCAACAAACGTCCTCCAAACTTACGTTAATTTAACGATCTTAAACCGAAAGTCACTCTGATATTACTAAGTTCCCTTTGCCGACATCGTCCTGATATACATCTAATTCGCAACATGTTTCGGTCGATTAAAAGCTACAACCAACTGCAAACTACCTTTACACTTAAATCTTCTTCTATTGCAATTATCATAATGTTTCCTTAATCTATGCGCTAAATTGTTGTTCAATCCACTGGCAGACCATTTTAAATTGAAGTTTAAAATAATTCAAATACGATTGTTGAATCAGGCTATAGAGTATGGAGAGAATACTGGTCGAGGTCGCTTAACACCCAAAATAATGAATGAAAGCCTTTAAATGTATAATTGTTCCCAGGTTCAGACAAATATGTTATTTTCATTAATTTAATTATGAGCTTACTATTACATAGCAATAAGCAAACCCTAATCGTAAACTAGTACATCCCGCAAACGGTCAGTGGAAACGTTACACAGCTTTTGTAATGTTAATCCATCTGAGAAAAAAATCCGTTAATGAAGCAGGTAACGAATTAGTACAGATATAGGACATCTTATGGTAAGATCGATCCCCAAATCTGGCGTTAAAAGCTGAGCAAGTAGTTTATCCGATTGCCGTAGAACGTCATTTATAACAAATGTACAAGCAAATGATTACATTAGTGAGCAATGCGCTCTGATGTAGTAATGCCGGGCCCTGAATTGTTATGGTGATGTTCTATGATTTTCTGGCAAATGGTTTACTGCAATCGTACTAAAAGCTTCGCTTAGCAAGGCGCTACTACGAAGCTCACACAATAAAAGATAAAACCGAAAGGAAAGGAATTGTTATATTTCTAAGCCCGAACTGTAAACTCTAATTGTAACTCCCTGTCAACTATGTAAAATGAAATGATATACACATATTTATACATTAAAGCTGAACCCTCGTGGTACAACGTAATACAGTTGTGTTTGTACATTTTTTTTTATTAGAGAAACATAAAATAATTAATATAAAATCACTTCGCTGCATGGAAGATTAGTGTACAGCTGTAGCATTAAAAACACAACAGATTCCACCAACTTTTCTTAAGTTTTGCAAACAGCTGTCATTTCAACAGAATAAATGCAGCGCCACTCTGCGCCACCATAAAATAACTTTTTATTGTACACAGCCTATTAACAGCAAAAGTTCGGAAAAGTTTCGTTACACATTTCGTAGGAAACGCCACGCATTAAATTTAAAGGCCTGATACTACCTTGTAGAATACAGTGTTATTGGCAATTGATTTTATTTTCGTTTTCGCTAGACTATTTCATACGAGAAAAAAGAGTAAAAAAGAACATTAAACGGTACAAGTTTTTCTACATTCTACAGTAATTTCATCACAAAGTATTATTCAAGATAATTGCTGATTAGTCTGCTGATAAATGTAGTGGTAATGTTAGTTTCACGTCAATGCGAACACCTGTTTACCGGTCAGAGAGAGGAAAGGATATTTCGTTTATGGAATCAGCGCTTGTTATTAGTTTTGCTGTTGTAATACCTTATCGTTTCGCTTATAAACCCCTTGTGCCTATCTATATGTATGCCATTTGCTTCGCAAAATGTGTATTTCTGTGTTTGTGTAGAAGCTGCTTCATCGCTGAACAATTTGCGCTCCCGTTTCGTTTGGCTTGATTTGGCGTCTTCGATATCCCGGCGAACTGCGAGTTCTAATGTTTCACCTGTGCTACTGATGGTTGTGACGGAGCTGCTGCAGCTGCTGCTGGTGGTTGCTGTTGCTGCTGTGGTTGTTGCACTGGCGGTGCAACATTTCCGACGGGTTGCTGCTGTGCTGGCTGCTGTTGCTGTACAGCTGGCTGTGGTACATGTTGCTGTTGCTGTACAGCTGGCTGTGGTACATGTTGCTGTTGGACAGGTGCCTGCTGGTGTGGTGGCTGTACATTGTTACTAGCCTGCTGTTGATGATATTGAGAATTTTGCGGTATCTGGTTCGACTGAATTTGCTGCTGTTGCTGCTGTGCGTATTGAGCTTGTTGTTGATGTTGTTGTTGCTGCTGTTGCTGTACATGATGCTGCGCTGGGGCAGGTTGACCTTGGTAATGAGGCGCGCCTTGCTGACCCGTGTATACGGTCGACTGTTGGCCAGTGTAAGAAGGATTTGGCTGAATCTGGTGTGGCTGCACATTATCATAGACCTGGTTGGGATAGACATTTATCGGCTGGCCGTGAGTGTTATATGCTGGTGGCGGAGGTCCCTGCTGATGATGTTGTTGTTGCTGGTATTGTGGCTGTTGCTGCTGTTGCTGATGATACTGTTGCTGTTGCATCTGCTGTTGCTGCTGGTAGTGTGGAACCTGTTGCTGAGGAATGGCATTAGGATGCACTTGGTATTGACCCTGGAAATAAAAAAATAAGTTAATTCTCTATTCCACGCATAATATCTTTCATTCGTAGCCTTACATCAGCTCCCGGATGATATCCTTGGGGCATATTAGGATGTGGCGGCAGCTTGCCCTCCGCAATCAGTCGCTGAATCTCTTCCTGGCGACGTCGCTCAAACTCCACGTACTCCTCGTGCGTAAACTGTGGTTCATGGTCGACCGTGTCCCATCCCGGATCTTTCTGGAACTCGTCTCGTTTCGTCTGTTCGAGGAACTCCTCGAAGCTGATCAGCCCATCCTTGTTCGTATCCGCCTCCTTAAACACGTGTTCCCGCATACGCTCCATTTCCTCCGCCCTCTCCTTCATGTCGTCCTCCGGCGCACCGGCTTGATACATCTTGTTCAGCTCGTTAATGAACAGCACCTTTACCTCGTTCTCATCCCACATATTGTTACCGTCCAAATCGTGCAGCATGAAGAACGTTTTCGGATCGAAATCCTGCCCGTCCATGTGATCCTGCTTTTCCCACACCTCCTCCAGTTGCGCCTTGTTGCCCGGGTGGTGAATTTTTTCATGATTATCATGTTTGGCCTGCTGGCGCTTGAGGTCCTCCTCGTACGCTTTCCGGTGCTCCTCGTCGAGATTGCGAAGTTTTTCCTGCTTTTCAAACTCCTTCTGCAGTTCGTATTGTTTGAATTCCTCCCGCCGACGGCGATCGTTCTCCATCAGGTCCTGGGAAGTCTTCAGAATTAGCTTCTTTAAATCGTCAATTTCGAACGTGTGTGGATTCGAGTGATCCAAATGCTCGCTAATTTTCAGATGATCTCGATCGATTTCGTTCGTCAGCTCAAACTGTTTCGTCGCCAATTCCTTCAATCGCTGCAGCTCCACTCGCTTCAGCTCGTCCAATCGCGATCGTACATGATGGCCGACGTACTCGAGCTCTTGAGCTATCACGCCGGACTATGAGGGACAACAGAATGAATTGGAAATAAAGCAATGCAATCCCAGCATATGTCTGCCTCAAATACACTTACCCTGATATCGGATTCCGCTGCCTTTTGCAACTTTTCCGCAAAAACAGGATCACTTTCGAGCACACTAACAACCTCCTGAAGGTACTTATTGTACTCAATAATGTTCTGCAAAGAAAAACAAATATAAAACCACGTCATGCATAGCGAATCCCACACACGTTCAAGCAGAAAGCATACCTCCATACGTTCCACGTTGCTGTCATCGTGCTTTTCTTCCTTCTCTGGTGCTTTCGGTTTTTGCGTCACAACCGGAAGCCCCAAAAGGGATGGCACCAGACCGGCAACCAACAGCAGCACCACTATGCTGCCATTTCGGTTCATTGTGTTTGGAAGCTTGTTTCACTTCCGGCCTGTTGTGTCGTAAACGAAACAACACTGTGATTTTAATGGCACTGCTGCTGAAATCGATAGAAGATTGCAAACTCTATAAGATAAGGATCCGATAAGAGACTGTGTCGGAGTGCGGTATCACTACACTTTGTAGGATTCCAATTAAACTGTACAGTCCACAGCAACCGTCAAGGCCACTGGGGCAGAAAACCTTGGAGTGCGTTGGAAGTATTCTCAACAATGGATCGGAGAGTTCTACCACTGTTTGTTTTATGCCAGACAAACTAAATAGAATTATGCTGAAAAGGCTATTTGCTGACGAAATATTTCGACAAAATGTACAAAAGACCACGTACGTACTATCAGGGCAGCCCAAACAGGAAAGTCAATTGTGATTGTTTTCAGACGTCATGTTTGGAGGCTGTCATCTGGTTTCTTCGTGGCATTGTGCCAAGATGGCTACAAGAAGATAGGGCGAGACTATTTCCTCTTTATTTAGTGAAAATACAGATCATATCACAATAGCTGAAGAATATACAATCACTAGTGCTGGTTTGATATTCATCATTAGTGTTCTTAATCATCACAATTCTGGTTTTTATTTCTTGCTTCAGTGCGTATATCTCACGCTAGTCATCTTGGTACAGTAAACTCCAGCTGTCACCAACATTGCAACGTCAGAGCGTGTCACGTCAAAACTGTGAAAAAACGAAAGAAAGGGAAAAAGTAAAGTGTTGGTTGTGTCGCTCCCCAAAAAGATTCCAGTAAAAACCCATTAATTTCCGATTTTACCTTCGGAAATTGATTGGGAGGTGTATTGTGCTCTGTGGCCCTTGTTTTCCCAACAGTATTGTTGTAAAATTCGTACCTCACGATCTTGTTTTCCACGCGTATCGATAGTAGGTGTTTGCACTGGAATTCCCCATTCGGTAGCGCGCTGCTTGTCCCCTCTCCGATCTGCAAGTAGTATACGTGTTTGAATTAATTGGCGATTAGTTGGCTCAAGATTTGCCCTACTGCAACAGCAAGCGCTCGAAAATGGCTGGTGGAAGTTCGCCCTTGAAGGAGGACATTGATGCCATTTTCCATCGATTGCGATCACAGGCAACGAACAAGGTAAGAACGACGGTGGGATGGGGACAGTGTCACCACCCTTCACAAACACATGACGTGTGGGGTTGAATGTGTCCTTCAGCACTGGTAACTGATTTTCTTCTTGCTTGTAGAGCTGTTTCGACTGTGGAGCGAAAAATCCTACCTGGTCCTCGGTAACGTACGGTGTGTTCATTTGCATCGATTGTTCCGCGGTGCACCGGAATCTGGGCGTGCACCTGACGTTTGTACGGTCCACCAATCTGGACACGAACTGGACCTGGTTGCAAATCCGCCAGATGCAGGTTGGAGGTAACGCAAATGCGGTAAGTATCTAAGGGCTAATGTTTTCATGGTAACTTTCCCAAAGCGATGGGTAATTTAATTAACGGTATCCTTTCCCATATTTGCAGGCACAATTCTTTCGTCAGCATAATTGCAACACCACCGATGCGCAACAAAAATACACCTCACGGGCTGCCCAACTGTACAAGGATAAGTTGCTAAACAAAGCTCAACAGTCGCTACAGCTGTACGGAACAACGGTGAGCAAGATATACCACAGTGTGTGTACCTGTTGCCACGTGTGTTTTAAATAACAAGTGTATTGCTTTTTGGCATTCTGATTGTATTGAAACAAACAATCTAAATTTTATGTTTTGAAACATCTTCTAAATTTACACTGATTGCATAAAGTCTTTCCACGTCACCGCAACTTATTGCGGCCACGCATCTCAGAAAATGTTTTAATTGAAACGCACCTAATTTAGACCACACGAAAAGGGAACCTCATTGTGGCTCATTGTGAAACAAACTAAACTTGGGTCACGATTTGTGTCTCTTTCATCATAAACCAACTGCTAAAATTGGCAATTTCCATTTTCGCTATTCCCATCCCGCGTATCGATTGTTACCGTTGCGCACAGCTGCACATTGACCAAGTACACGACCTGAACACTGCCGGCGATAAGAAGGAGGTAGACTTTTTTGCAGACTGTGACAACTTCGACGGTGACACCATTGTGCCACAGACGGGTAAGGATGAGCGTAACAACAATCCCAGCGTCAGGCCGAAAATCGAGACGGAGCAGGAGAACGTAAGTATAAACTTGCTTTACTACTCGTTTAACTGGAAGCAACAGCAACAAGATAGGTATCATTTTGGTGCATTTGCTTTGCGAATTTGTTTTTGTTGCTGCTTAATTGTGGATGGTATTGTTGCTTGTTAATCCAAACATTCTCAAAGTTGATCAATTCTATCTTCTCTTTTTCCTGCAGATTCCCAAATTGGCTTCCCTTAGCGCAACGGTCGATCCTTCTGCTGGACCACGGGTAGATTTCCTCATGTCAGAGGTTCCGGCCGAACCGGTCAAATCAACGATCGGTGTGCGAAAGATTCAACCGAAGAAAGGTGGACTTGGTGCAAAAAAGGGTGGCCTTGGTGCAACACGCGTCAAAACCAACTTTGCCGAAATAGAGGAACGAGCCAATATGGCTGACAAGCTGAAGCTTGCAACCGCCCCGGAGAAGGTGATCACCGAGGAAGAAAAGGCAGAAACACTGGCCAGTGTTCGGCTCGCCTACCAAGACCTTTCGATCAAGCAGCACAAGGAGGAGGAAAAGCTGAAAGCGATCGATCCCAACAAGGCGAAACAAATCGAGCGACTAGGGATGGGATTTGGCCGAGCAGCCGGTGTTTCACACTCCGCACTGACCGATATGAAAACGCTAACACAAGAGGAAACCACACGAAGTGGTGCATCGGTTACGAAATCGTACGATCGGGACGATTCTTCTAGCGGTGTTGGAGGCGGCAGCAACAGCGGCAACGGAGGCAACGATTTTTTCGATGATTATTCCATAATCTACGGGTTTTCGGGTAGCGGTAAGGGTGCCGATATGAGTGAAGCGACACAGATGGGCTTTGATACGCTCGAGCCGATCGACAGCAAGCGTCCGACGGTGAAAACGATGTTCTCGCCAGCAGGAGGAGGAAGCTTAAAGGGGGGAGCAACCAGTATAAGTGGTAAGCGTGTACATCTTTAACTTATTTGTCAATAAACTAAAAATAATCCATGCACTTCAGATCAACCAACATACAGCCGCGCTGGTGGAAGTAGCAGCAGCAGCAGTAACGGCAGCAGCAATCGAAGAAATGGTAGCAATCAGTCGCAACCCGTCGACAATAGCGATGTGGCGCAGAAAAAGTTCGGCTCTGCCAAAGGCATCTCGTCCGATCAGTTCTTTGGAGACGAACAGTCGGGTTATGATCGATCCGCAAACCTATCGAAGTTCCAGGGTTCCACCAGCATCTCTTCCGCCGACTATTTCGGCCACGGTTCGTCATCGATGGGTTCGGGTGGTGGCGGTGGAAGATCCGGTACGTGCCCTTCATATTCTCCGTTGTAAAGATAGAGCATGTTACTGATTTAGTACAGTTAAATTCACGTTTTAGGCGGTTCTCGTGGCCCAGCACTGCAATACAACGGTCCAGACTTGGAGGACGTGAGGGAAAGTGTGCGGCAGGGCGTCACAAAGGTGGCCGGTCGTCTCAGTTCGCTGGCGAGCGATGTGATGAACTCCATTCAGGATAAATATGGGTACTGAAGCGTGCATCAAACAGTACCGCGATTGCGTCTAAAGCACGTGCGCACGGATCACAATCAACACTATTTTACAAAGCTAACAAGCGCCGCAAAGGACCAACCGCTGGTTATATTTTGATTGGACGGTAAAGTTTAAGGGTCAATTGTGCGCTTCTGTTGCTGATTGTTTAAAGTATGTTTAGTTAATGTGTATGTACTATAAAGTGTCGCTTGTTGAAATACAAAACTGCAACTCTGTCCATCGTTCCGTCAGCATTCATGAGGGCAGAGCAAGAAGCGAAAAGTACTGCTTCAGAATTAAAGTCGGTTGTTTTACGTTATAGTTTTAGGTGCAATTAGCAGCACCATAGTGTAGGAAAGAATATTCGGAAGCTAAATGTTTTGTAATACGATTATGTTTTAGTTTCCGTTTTGATGCTTCTTATTATCTACATACATGAAGTTTGTGCCTTGTTTTTCATTCTTGTTTACAATATTTTATCATCCAAAAACCATTAACGAAGATGGCTTAATGATCTTCACACGACGGCGCCTTATAGAAAATGCGCATCCATTCTAGGCAATAGGCGATAAGAATTAGCAACATATAGGCACACAAGGGCTCCACGTATATGCGCCTGCCAGGAAAAAAGACGCAACTTAGCAGCAAAAAAAATACATTAATCATCCTGTACTGCTTCAAATTTCGGGATTATACTGCAGAGAAAGACAGTTCGTTCGATATAGCACCACGGATACAGAAAAAAGCGTAGTAATAAGCAGCCTTCCTCTTTATAATACCCTCCCCGCATAACTTTGTACCACTTTAATTCCACCTTATTCTTCCCACCCAACTCTGGATTACTGGAGTAACTGGATTTGCGCCACAGTAAAGGGAACAAAACACGCGTACGGTATCGTCCTTTCCAGTGGTCCGTTTGTGATCAGTTGCGAAACGTGCATCCGATACGTACCCGTTTGCCATTTGTACGTTGGCTCAGTTGTTAAACGAACGTTAGGAATGTTAAGCAAGGCAAGTGTTAACGTTGTTTGTACATTTGTAAAATTTTAGCATCAAACGATGGGCGGCAGATGGTGGGGTTCGTGCATTATGTGTAACTTAAAGGAGCACTCGCCAGTACGATGCGGTCCCGAAGGCGATATAAAAACGATACGTTCGTATGTTGATTACAATAAAGGCTCTACTCTGTGCATACTTGTAAACAGGTTATGGAATAGAACAGGAAACTTGTATATTACGCTGTCATAACTATTAATGGGAAATCCGGAGTGGATTCATTCATTGGGATTGAGATTCATGAATCTACTAGGTTCTAATTTCACCTGAGCGACATCCCGTCACGGACCTGATCATCAAAGACTTCCACCCACGATATCGCAGAGACATAGAACGGTGGGGGGCGAATTCCGAACGCGATATTACATTCCGAAGCTGTTGTTGGAATTCATCCGGCTACAATGTGGTTGCCAGCATTGCAAGATTAGGAACTAAACCTAGGAGTGTCCTAATGCATAATATTTCCCGACCAGCGTGTAGCAGTGAACCAGCGAGCATTTATGCAAACCGGGACCAATAGTCCTGGTCGTGGGGTGTCATCCTGAGATGCGCTGAGGTGCACTCGAATTAACTTATGCATTGCTTCGTCTATTTCAGCGACTCGGCGATTTATCGCCAAAAGATGTGTCCCTAGGGAAATAATCAGCGTCTGGGGTACACGGGGTCAGGCTCATATAACACCCTATTACAGTTCTTCAGGTCTACAGCAAAAGTGCCCCTTAAAAGTCCTATAGATTTTTTTTTTATTTAAAATCCGCCTCAGCTATTACATTGGAACAGTACGGTAAGAGCTCGATTACAATTCGCTAACATTCCTATAAATCCTCTTGTTGCTGTCGGGGATCCGACCAGAACAAAAACCATCGCTTTTTTGCCTTTACAATATTTTTTTATTCAGACTTTTCTTCCAACAATTTGCCGGCCAGGATCCAACAAATGCTCCTTGTGGTAGGCTCCTTCATGTCACCATTCGGGTCCTAGCCTATCGGGCTCTTATCGAGCTGCTACCGGACTCTTATCGGGCTCCTATCGAGCTCTTAAAGGGCTCGTAAAGGGCTCTTATCAAGCTGTTATCGGGCTCCTATTGGGCGCCAATCGAACTTTAATCGGGCTAGTGTAGGGCACTTTTCAGGCCCCTATTGGACTCTTATCGCGCTCCCCAACAAGTTGTTTTCGGACTCTATTTGGGTTTTTATCAGGCTCTTATTGGACTCCTATCGGGCTACTAGTGTACGGTTATCGGATGGTTTCAATCTGATAGCTCAGTCCGGTTCTACGGCTATAGGTTTTCTGTAGGACTGTTATAGGGCAGTTGTAGGACTGCTATTGAACTATTATAGGGTCCTGTAGGAGTCAGATAAAACTTCTAAAGAACTA
Organism: Anopheles marshallii; assembly: GCF_943734725.1. Lineage (NCBI taxonomy): Eukaryota > Metazoa > Arthropoda > Insecta > Diptera > Culicidae > Anopheles > Anopheles marshallii. The sequence continues at coordinate 55,534,692 of NC_071327.1, forward strand.
TCTTTTGGCATTCCTATATTCTTCTCCCGTAGAGTACCCTCAATTGTAAATACGTTTTAATCATCCACTTCGAAGCCATTGTAGCCCTTGTAAAAGTTTGGGCCTCATTCGTAGTCTTACAACCGATATCCTTTGAGTTGATCCCAAGTTATTACCAATTATCATTCAAATAGTCAACGAAACGCAAAAAATAGTTTGGAATTCCATTTGTTTTAAAAATAGTGACGAGCATTGCTGAGAAAATGTTACCAGACATATGCCTGAATTCATTACCATCTAATTCTGGAAATAGATTTCGGTAAAACATGCCCCAAACTAGTGTATCGATAATGCTCATCGTAAATACTATCGTAAACGACCAGTTCAAGGGTGCAAATAAATTGTATTCATAATTTTTTTGAATTAATTTGTCCGGCTAGTACCAGCACAGGTACCACAAAGCTCAATTGACCGGTGTCTTATGGTGCGTGCGTGCGTCCGATGATGCTAAAGGCCAACCGTAATGCGTTGCCCTCTCGTCACGTATGTTCCATTATGTCCATCCGAGGATTTGCCATTCCGACGGCCGACGACGACGGTTCCCAATCAAAACGATGAAACGCGAAAACCGGTACAGAGAGTTTTGGCTGATTCTGGTAGGAAGCGGTATTCATATTCAGAGTGTGATAAAGATAACAGATACATAGCTTCACTGCGGCAGCTTTAAATATGTCTAATATGCCCGATCGTCCCACTTCCATCGGTTAGTCCAGGATGGAGTGCGTTTGGAACCGGAAGACTTGGGCAGTGGCTTTCCTGTGGACTACTACGTTGGTTCTGGCGGACATTACACCATTGTTTTTACACCAGCAATCGTTTCTTCCATATCTTCACCGCCTAAAGTAAGTCTGTTAAGTGTGGTGCAAGTTATGAAACTAGCTTTGCAGGGTGTCCTCTTACAGTTTTTAAGTTGTGTTGCGTTATTAATTATCAAGCTATTGTACGAAATGTCAAGTGGATCGAACCAAAAGAAAACCATCATGATCTTAGTTTAGCTTAAGTTTCTGGTTTGGAAAGTGTCACATTAATTATTGTGTTTACCCATTCTTTGCCCAAAACATAAAACTTTCAAGTTTCAAGTTTCAAGTTGTTAAGTCAACAAGAAGAGTTAATTTAACAAATTGTACAAAATTTTAAACCGAGCAAGCCCGGGATAAGGCTCATAACTGGGAGGAAATGCCCGTAGCTGTTTAACTTCGGTAAACTTTGTCGATCATACGGCCTTTGGCCGTCATAATGGAAATAAATAAATAAATAAATGTACAAAATTTTAACATTTCGGAAGTGATAATATGATAAACAGCAATTAATAAGAAGTCAACTCGTGCTGCTGGAAGAGTAATGATCGCCCAATAAAGACATTGGTACGGTTGGTGTTTTTTACAATCATTACTGAAACAACAGAATGTGGCCTTCGTAAAACCTGTACGACAAACTCGGACACGATACGTCAGGAGCGCAACCGTTTTTTGAAAAATGCAATCAACCACGTGTGTGCGCTTCCGCTAAATAAACCGTCCGTCGTGACGTTGCTCTCATTGCGAGAGAGAGAGAGAGAGAGAGAAAATATCGCTCGCGGAACTTAGTACTAGTTGGTTGCTAAGAAACGTAAATCCAAGATACCGTGTCATCGCCACGTGTTTGTTTCCGCATGAATGACAACCGATTATTTCGTTAGCATGGCGTCCAGCTCATTGAAGCTTGTTAATGAATAAACTGAAACCGAATGGATTTTTAATGGATCAAAATGCACGATTGCCGGTTGATTTATCATTGGGGCCCATCTGTACAACAGACCACAGATGCGGCCATTATCCGCTGAACGAGAACGCATAACGCATAACGCGCTAGTACTTCTATGCTTCTCGCTGCTTTGGGCGCTGTTTAAGTATTTGCCGGGTTTCACCCCGTTTTGGGATTTCCACCGGTCAGCAGCATTGCTTCCTGTGTGCAAAAAGTCTTCATGCATCTGGCATGATGGATAGTGATGCAGTTGCCGTTTGGATCGCTCAGAATGAGGACGCTCTATACGATCTACTTCCTTTTGGCCGCTTCGTTCTTCGCGGGCATTGTGATAGCGGGTGTTTCACAGCTCAGCAAAGATCGTCTGGAGACATCGGTGGTTCCCGAGGTGGCAGTTCGCAGCAAGAGGCAGCTGTTGCCTATTCTCGGGTAGGGGGTTTTTAATGTATTTAAGGTGTTGTGTGACAAAAGAGCAGCAGTGGTCTAAGTGAAGTAATGCTTCCGTTTTTTCTTTGTTTGTTGTCGGTGAGGTTTAGGATTTAAAGTGATTTACATTTATGATGCTTTGAATGCTCGGGCTTTCAAATGCTTTTATGCTAGATTTGCTAGTCCCATTCTACGTAGTCCCAGGAAAATTACGAAACATTCAAATATTGCGCTAAAGTGGGAATTAACGCAATAATATGTCGAAGAACTCAATAGTTTACTAAAAATCATGTCAAAATGTATAAAAACAGGCCACTGAATTGATAAATGTGCATAATAAGTTGTTCGAGGAATCAAAAAAACAAAACAATTACTTCCTTCAAGGACATCGTGTTGCAGTAAGTTCGATAGCTATGCTTCCAGTGCTAAGCCGCCGCAGTGTTAATGTTCACGGTTGTGACTTATGAGGAAACTGAAGTAATGTTAGCAATCCCACATATTGTGTATTGCGCCGACAGTTCAGTAGAAATACAAGATGAAATTACAAATAACAAATATTTAAATCCACTCGTTCTCCATCTTGATTGCAGGGGTTTCAATGGAGTTTCCGGTTCTAATGCTGCCGCGAACGCTCTCAGTCAAAACATTGGGTAAGTGGCCGGGGACGGAAAAGCAGGCGCGGCCTTTAGATGCCAAGTCTTATCGCTAATGTGGTTTCTCTATTTGTTTCGTTTGTCTATGCCCAGTGGGTTAGGCTTTTCCAGCTCGAATGCAAATGCTAACGCCTTCAACCAGCAGAACGGTCCGAACGGAGCCGGAGCGTCGGCCGCCAATGCGCAGGCCCAATCGTTCCAGAGCAATGGACCGCTCGGTTCGTTCGGTGCGTCCGCTGCCCACGCGTCCAGCATGGCTATCAGTGCCGGTCCGGGTGGGCCAGCCGGTTCGGCGGGTTTCTCCGGTAGCCAGACGTACAACTTGCTGGGAATGCGACCGATTTCGATAGCCTATTCCACCGGATTTTCCTTCACCAACGGCAGGGTGGCTCCCGCGAATGCGATTAGCATTGCACAGGGCTGAGCGGAATGCAATGCAAACGACCATCTATGTATTTTACTGATTAATTAGCCAATAAGTTGATGTATAATCGTGCAGCTATTTGTTTTAACTTTCCACTGTCACAAACTGTTCCTCATCTGCGAATGAATCGTCCTACTACCAACAGCTTCCCAGCTTACAAAGCATATTTAATAGCGCCAATAAGTTGCAAGTGACTTGATCTACGTATGGTTAGCGTAAATAAAAATGCCTTATCGCTCCAATACTGCTGCTGTTATTTTTTTTGTATTTTTTCAGTTGTATAACCAATACAATCAACAGCGGCAATGGTGCTTAAAGCTTTTAACAGCTTTGGACGGCATTCCAACATCTACTTAAAAAATTGGACTCCTTCGAAATTGTTTTTAATTCTCGTAAGTTTCCCCAAAGTGTGTCAAGTTGTGATAGGGAAAACTGCTTAATTTTCAACATTCGGCTGTCCAACTCAAAATGTCCTCGAACAACCCCCACTTAGCCAACTCTAGCCTCAGTCCCAGCGAACATTCGTCACTAATGCATTCACACGCGAATGCGTAGTGTTTGTGCTGCATCTAGCCAGCGGGTTAGGCTGCCCCGTATGGTTGTTCGTACGGTTAACCCACACTGCTGCTTTCTCCCACGGTCCCACCACCCAGTGTGCTCCCACCCAGACAGATGCGCGGCGAATATGCGACGCAATCCCTCCAAGCCAAGATCAGCCAAGGGTCAGATCAAGCTACGCTACTCGATCATGCATTCCACGCGACGCGGTTGAGCCGGAGGTTGTTTAGTCATCGTAACTACATCGCGCTTTACAGTTAGCGATCGGTAATTAGTGCTGTTGGACGTTAGGCTGTCGCTCGCCGAAGGTACAGAAAGATTACAGATGTCTGCAGTAAAGCGCTCGGGGCAATTCTGGTGGACGGTGTGTGGTGTGCTGTTGCTGCTCGTCGGATACGTTCTGTCCAACCCGATCGAGGAGGGTGGAAACGAAAAGGATAAAGCGCTCGGCGGTGTCCCCGACGGTGGTAGCGTACACGAGGAGGTCGTTGTCGCTGCATCCCTGTACGTTCGCAAGAAGCCTGCCACGTCGCTACGGCGCCAGGAGCGTGAAGTGCGGTAAGTCTTAAGTCTTCCGTTTTGTGCAATTCGTTACGTAAGTGATAAGTGATTTTGCATCCATTCATCTCCTTTTTTGGGAACCCTTTTTGGGCGGGGTTGACAGGGACGATCACGTAACGCATCCGAGTGTGCCGCACACGAACGGGCTGGACGCGCCCGGGAAAGGCAAACCGCATCTGGGCAAGCACCAGGACAAAGTGGTGCCGAACTGGAAGAACCACGTCGTGACACCGAAAGTGGAACACCAGCGAAAACAGTGAACCAATGCGCAGGGAATGGTTCACCCAACTGGATTTGTGGCTTTGAGAATCAATCATTCCGATCAAGTTCGCCCGAAAAATCGGTCGTTCATAGATTATTGCAAAAACCGGGTTCCCCCATAAGACCGACGGCTGTTCGCGTACACATTTGTGTCCGGTTCTCAGGAGTTAATCTCGCGCGTTGCTTCATGTGACGTGCGCTAGGAGCAGAGGGTATCGGATTAGTGTCCATCGGCTTACCTTTCATGTCGTGCCGCCATAGAGAATTCGAATAATGAAGCAGAAACAATGCTGCAGTTTCATTGTTCGACGTGAAGAAAATGTGTACTGTTTGTTGATTACACGCGGTTGTATAGTAGAATAGAATATAAGTAGTATAAGAGTTTCTTTTGACATTGCTGCTAAAAATATATAAATTAAAAACTTCGTTGGCTTCGTTCTTCAATACATCAATCATAAAATGTTCATTAAAAAAACAACAAGTTGTACCTTGCAGTGCTTAAATGTTAGATTCTTAAAAACATCCTCTAGGATGATGAGTAGCGCTTCGTCTAAACAAAGCTTTGGCATGGTTCCTTGATAATCTTGGAAAGAAAAGGACTAAAAATCATCCTTCCAAGGTTCACAGTGTTTCTATTATTCGGAAACTTCACCAAACTGTTATTGCTTCTCCTATCGTCTCTGCACCTTACAGGCCCTGGTCTCAACCGAATGTAAATGCTCAACTCGCAAACGAATCGAAATTCCATTCTAAACAGCATATTCCTCACACTCCAACAGTTGGAATTTCCTCCAATTTGATGTTGGTTGTCGGCCAAAACCGTAACAGAGGAAAACATAACACCGAGCTTAAATTAAATAATTGAGGCGAAAGCCGTTTCGCCGCCTTTGCATCGCTTATCGCTGGACCGAACTTCAAAACCAGTTCTTACCCAGTGCGTGCTTAAATTGTTCGCTGCGTCAGTATTGGTAGTGTGTGGGATTCCCCCACCCCCTCCCTCCCCCCTCCTCTCACGGATCTTTGTTTGCTCGGGAACTGCAGTTTCGTATTGAAATGCGGTTCGACCGCAACGCTGCTCGATTCCCCGCATGTTTCAGACTGCTCGAATCGATAACGATCACATGCTGTGATTGAAATGGCAACAACACATTCCGGCTACCGGTTCGAACCTTGCACGTTGAATGTACCTTTTCCTAGCGTCTACTACCACCAACTAGGCGCTAATCTGGCCCATGTGCGTCACTCGTCAGGCGTTCGTTCGGGTATTGTTGAATGGTAGTGTTGGAAGATCCCTTCCCGGGAGGCAGGTCGTGTTAGCTCGTTCTTATCCCAGTTTTTTGATTGAATAAGTGCAAGCTGCTATTCTGGCTCGGAACCCCCCTTTGCAGATCAGGTCTGTGAACTATCTTTCGTCGTAACCACACCAAAAAAAAAAAAACATCTCGCTCGTCTTAACCAATCCCACCACCCAGCGAGGGGAAAACCCGATTTTAAAGCCGCCACTCCACTTCATGATCTTCGATCCGCCGCAATAGCCGTATTTCACACGACCTTCCCTCATTATCAGTTGATCCCCTCCTCACGATCTCGGGCGCAAAGTAAACAAACAAACAAACACCCGTGGACAACGTGCAGAGCGGTGCGGTCGACACCGTCTCCACCCGAAGCTCGCGACAACAGCGAACGAGATCCGAAGGACGGGACGCAGCATCTTCGTCGGTCCAGATCGAGCGGATGAATCCGGGCGCAGATCAGAGTGTTGCGAACGTTGCGTGTGACCGGTAGTGTTTGTGTTTGGCAGTGCATTTCTTTTTTTCGGAAGGATTCAGTGACGATGAACCGATTTGTTGGGGTGCTCGTACTTTCGGCGCTGGTAATCGGTGCCTTGGGTCAGAACGATGGTCGTGGTAAGTGATTGAAGCGGACACACTTCAAACTGTTCCGCGATAATGGCATGCAAAGCCCACTGCACATGTTTGATTAGTGCTCAACAATACATGTTCAAGGCTACTAGATCATTTGAATTCGTGCACGGTTTGTTTATTGTTCCTGCTCTTCAGGCGCTAAACATCAGACTAATTAAATGGCGTGTTTGAGGGGAGTTTCATGATGAAGTGCATAAATGGATTTTATGATACGGTTCGCTGAGCTGCAGTACTTAAAGCATAAATACACTGTTAAAACTCTTCATGTCCATTATTATCACAATTTGATTGCAAAATCTTAACGCTCGAACAAATAGCCAACAAATTCAACTTCAAAAAGAGATCTTCTGTATTAAATCAACAAAATCCGTAAGACATGAATAATGATTGGTGAATTAATTCCGTTTGAATAAGGAAATAAATTGGATCAGTTTGTCGTTGTTATTTTTCATTAGGTACAGGACATAGTCCACAGAAATTCGACTAGTTCCTTCGGAAGCTAGCGCTGCTTGAGGTTCAATATCTTTCAACAACACATTCTATGAGTCGACTTCAGTCAGTCCATCTTCTTGAATGTCTGGACTGGACGGCACAGGAAGCAGACATCTACGCTTCTGTTTTTCTTACCATCTCCTTGAGACAGCCTTCAAGCTTTGAATATAGCAAACAAACCGTCTAAGGTCACTTCATTAGTCGTGACCTTTCGGTTCGTCCGATCTGCCACACCAAGCGCCCCGGCGGTTAGGATTATTTTGGACACGCTCGGCACGCCGCGGATCGAATGACCTAACAAACCGGAAATACTGGTTTGTGCCGGAACAAGCGATGGCAAAAACAAACCAGATCCGGATTCACGAATTGGGTGGCATCGGTTATATTTCACGCACCGGGCCACAAGAATAAATAAGCAAAACGGATCGAACAACGCAGTGTCCAACACGCAACGCGTCCACCATTGGTTTTGGAACTGGTTTTGTTGCTGTATTATGCGGTACCCAAGAAGTTGGCAGTAAGTTTTGGGCTAACTATTGAGATCCACAAACATCAGTGTTAAAGAAAACCGAATGTTCAGTAGGAATTCCAACTCTTCCCAGTTTATTGCCACACTCCAAGCACACTTAAAAGCTCCCCCCAAAAAAATGTATTAAACCTCGACATTAAACCGGAGTCTTGTTTTGCATAAATGCAAACAAAGAGGAGTCGAAACAAATAAACCGCCCTGGTCTAGAGTTTGCCATTCGGTAGATAAAACCAAACAAAACAACTTCCCGACATGTCTGAATGATGTCGTAAGCACTGGCCAACCGAACGGGAGACATCTGTAAACCTGAGCCTGTAGTATCATTACCATATCAGTGAAACAACCTTCCCCTGTCAAGCAACTCCAACTCCTGCTGCCCAACTCCTTTCAATGCCCTACTCCTTCTTCGTCCAAATTAAAGTAAATAATTAATTAATCCAACTGCCCCCAGATGCTGCCGTGCGAGATCGGGCCGGTAATGGGTACGAGGTCCTGGTGGAGTCGTCGCTGCATGTGCGAAAGGCGAACCCGGCCGTACGACGCAACGTGCGCAGCGTGCTAGATCTGTTGGTCCCACCGGAAGCGGTACTCGTGCGCCAAAAGCGCCAGTTCGGGTGAGTTACTTCCTTTCTTTATCTCGGAAAAAAAATCCAATTCTTCGCTTGACCTTGAACGTACATTGTGCATTCCGATCTCGTACGCCATCTTAACGATCGTTTAGGTGCGACGGATTGGGCTAGTGCAGTACAGTGCTTGCCGGAATGTGTCCATCGCCTGCAGCTAAACTTTGCGAACTGCGCCTTTGAGATCAAATAAAAGCTTCATAAATAATTGCGAGCTTTATACAACAATCCCGGCAGATGTTTGTTTGCATAAGCATTACTTACTCTATCCTGTCCAACCCAGGAATTCCTTCCGCATGCCACTGTAATTCTCATCTCGTTCCCGTTGGCAGATCAAACCAAAAATTCGATCCACGTACACGGTGGTGTGTTAAATCCGCTCGATACACTTAAGTGCTTTGCTGCAAGATACACAACCAGATTAACGATCGCCATCGTTCGGCCATTGAAACACTAATGTATCAACACCTCATGCGTTTGTTTGTTGGTTTTCTTGCCCCGCACAGATTCGGTGCCTCCAGCGCGAACGCTAACGCTAACGCCTTCAACCAACAATTTGGACCGAATGGATTTGGGGCGAGTGCCGCCAATGCCGGTGCCCAATCGTTCTACAACCAGGGACCGGGTGGTGGTTTCGGCGCATCGGCTGCCAACTCTGCCTCGCAAGGTTTCTCCGCCGGGCCGGGTGGTTTCTCGGTGAGTATTGGGACCGATGCGGTGGGAGATGTGTCGTAACCTTGCCTGAATGTCTTCCCTTGCTGTTTCAGGGCTCTGCTGGACAGTCCGGCAGCCAGAGCTACAAACTGCCAGGCAATAAGGATGTGAACCTGTCGTACAGTGGTGGATTCTCCGTAGCCAACGGGCAGCCAAGCGTATCGCAGGGCAGTTCCATCAGCTTCTCCAAGAAGTAGGCGTCTTTGGCAGCACAGAAATGAGACTAGTGGACAATGACTTTTATAGCGATAAGTGAACTTGTGGGGACATTTAATATCCCGAATGGAAATAAAGCGTATGAATACCATCTTCTAGTGAAGCCCACATCTGTAAGGCAGGGTTACACAACCGAGTTTGTAGCTGTGTAGATGCCTTGGATGGCCATTTAGGTGTTGCGCCTGAATACCCTTTTTATCATTTAGATGCATTTTTCGCTCATTAAGATCCGCTGAGGCGCCATTCATGGTAATGCTACCCGGAACGGTTGCTTTCAAGAGGTGAAGACTACACGTTCTGCCCATCTGCCTTGTCCCGCACAAACAGCAACAAAAAAAAAATGACATAAATGTGTGTTGGCATGGCGCACGGAATTGATATTCCGCTGTCGTCGTACAAGCCGGACTTACGCGAAAGCCTAGTGCCGATTGACGTTTTCTCGACAATCGGGACCAGCTGGCAGATAGGGCTGCTCGTATTTGCATAATCGAACGGCTCCCGTTTTATTCTCTCGGCTGTATTCTGGATTCTGGCTGGTCATTGAGAATTTTATGTACCCACCGTTTACGTTCGTCTGATTCGGTGGTGGCCGGCGTGTTCCGCGAATTGGTGTCGCGCGTATAAGAATAACTTATCGGAAGAGAACAGGGACGAAGTGACGTCGGGATCTAGGGACCAAGGTACCGAAAGGACCATGCGTCAAGGTAAGGTCTCCCTTACGTGATTCATGACGGTGTGATTCATCGTCACGATCGCGTGGGCCTTACGGCTTGACGGCGGTCCACGCCGTCTCCCTTCTGCACAGCATAATTTATTCGTTGACATTCATCAATCAGCAGACCATTTTTATTGACTTTGCCCACCGCGTGACGGCGTATTGATATATGCATTATCGGAGCATCTGCAGGATGGAACCATTTGAATAGGTGCTGTGGAAAACCCTGCGTTAACGAAGTAGCAATATTCTTATGCCTTTAAGAATCATATGAATTTGTAGCATGAGATCAATTGGCACGCCCAGTCATTACCGATATGGTTTTTTTTTTTTTGCAACAAAGAATAAGACGATCCGAACTATAAACTAACCCCGAAAACCCAAACCAATGATGACATGTGCAAATCTGCATCGGGGTTGGTCGCGATCGGTTGCCGTGATCCATATAAATTGACCACAAGGGACATATGCCGAATTTCGGCTTGTTCACACGTTCTAGATTGGGATGCCTACTTGCCATGATTTGGTTTGGAAGCTTTGTGATCTATTTTTATTATATTTTCCCATGTCTCCATGCATGGAATTCTTTATGATGGGAATTTATAGTTGTAGCTTGACATTTAATAAATACCAGAATGCACTGGATTATTAACTGTTTCATAGAAATTTGTTGATAACATTTAATTTTAGTACAACAATAAAATATAATTAATGCCTTTTTATATGGTGTTAGTCTCGTAAGCCAGTGACCCTGCATTGAGGACAAAGATTGCATACCTTTAGGCGTAGGTATCGAAGACAAGATTGAATATCACTTTACAACAAATAGTACTAATCATAATTATCGAATCACTCGTACTGAATCCTTTCTTCTGCTTATTTAATGGAACAACAACCTCGAAAGAACTAGGTCTGCAATTTCTGGCTCCCTTTGATTTTATTGGCCTCTCTTTTTGGCCACTACCAATACATAACCAGGCCGCCCCCGTACTGGATCTCACCAGAGTCAATATTCACTTAGATCTATTAACACCTCAATTATGTGTTTAAAACCGGTTCTTGCAACTATTTCTCGCTTGTGATTGTTGTCGCTTCGAGAATGCTTTTCTGCATGTCTTTCTTTATATCCTATAGCCGAAAGGACTTTGAACTATAATGCTTGAACGACCCTTCAACCACAAAGTGTAAGTTGGTCAAGAAATGCTATCGTTGTTTTAGATCCTCTAACTGTACATGATCTCGAATCTCACGTCCAGACACTTTGTTTCCTGTACGGAATGCAAATAGCAAACGATCTGAGCTAAAGTTACAGATTTATGGTCATAGGCAACAACTGTTTCCCATGATTTACCTGCCAGGCCCATCATTCAAATCCGCGCGTTGGACCACGCTCAAGAATACCGCATTTGTGGTACGCATGTTAGGCCGAACAGCTCTTTCCACGCCATTGATCGGTTTCGCCAACAGTCAACGACCAAAATTTACTAACTACATGACACGCCTGTTCTGTATTCTGCACCTTCTTCCGTACTGTGCGGCACCGTTTGATCGTTTTGCACCGCAGCTCCTCAGACTGCTAGCTGAACTCAGCAGCCTCGTAAACGTACCAAGTTGAGCATTTGCTATAAGAAGTAATAGCTGCAAAGTGTAATAAAATTGCGTAAATTGTTGTAAAAAATTTTTACGACCCCTGGATTGAAACTTATACTACCGGCATGAAGCGCCCTGCTGATCATTCCTGTGGCTTCTTTTACTCTTGTTTACCCACCGGTGATATATGTCTACTGGGTCACCCTCAATCCCAACCCATCGCTAGCGCGCAAGCTCCGGGAGCGTTAAACGTATAATTTACGCTTTTTATTTATGTTTTATTATCATCACTCCATGAATCTTACCTCAATGAAGCAATTAAGTAAACGCTGACAGCTTCAGTGTGCACCCAGAAGTCGCACGTGACACTGCTAGCCGTAATACCACGACCATCGCTCCACTCCCACTGCCGTACTCAGAAGCGTGCCCTATGCTGATGTGAGTCTAATTTTACCAAAATTATCATACAATGCCCCCGTTCGGTGGTGGAATGCGCATCCGGAATCGATCGGTACGCTGCTGGTGGCGGCGGGCACCGGCACAGCAGGCCAAACATCGATCGAACAATCGATCCTAGAACCGCGATTCTGATCCGTGCGGGACAGATGGTCCGACCGACAGATGTCACGAAATGATTGACACCCATTTCGCTTGTCCAAATTGCCGGACGGTCGGTCCCGTGTCTGGTCGCTGGTCGAATTCAGCGAAATATCTTCATCATATCGATATTGGTGGACGACGAGACAGTCATGCACAATGAAGTCTTTCGAAATTCAGACCAGCCAAGGGACGACGAATGGGATGAGAGGAGTGTTCCTTGCGGAGGCGTCTCGAGTTGATGCAATGAACTGCAATCGAAGTGAGATTGAAGTAATGTACATCTACCAACTGTGTGGTACTTTTTGCAATACCATTCGCAGCTCATCTGCAGCATATAATCATTCTTCACTGTACATCGGTGCTTCAGTGCTCCCGCTGTCTCATTACAACACTGCAACAAACTTTGGGGGCAGCTCCGCGTCTTTAAATTTATTCTAAAATCTAATAAAATCAATAGCCGTACATACGAAATGAAGACGCACTAGACGGGCGGCATCTTCGGCATGTTGGCGGTAGAACGGGCACGAGGTAAGACCGGGAACGTGCAAAGCAATAATACCCATACCCATGGGCTGCATACCAACGAGGACGGCTAAAGAACCTGGCCTTACCTGGACGCGTATAAAAGGCGTTGATCCCGGGCGTGATGGTTATCAGTCGGTGTTGGGAGATCAGTTCGGTGGCCACGAGATTTTTGCCACGCCAGTGTCACTGTTGCCCGAGAACCGATAGAAAACGAAACGGGGTTTTAAAAAAACGAGAAAAAACCCTACCGAACAACGTGCTTTTTAATCGATCGATCCCTTTTTGCATGTTGGTGCAGTTGTGTTTACGGTGAAAAAGGCGTGTGAAGCGTAGTGCATACATTTAGGCGCGATGTTCTATTCGACCGTAGTGTTGGCGTTGCTGTGTGCGGTTGGGCTTAGCGTAGCCTACCCATATCCTTACCCACAGAATGGTGCGTCGTTAGTGTGTTTTTTTCTAATGAAAGCACATCTTTCTGACTTCTTTTCTTCGTTATTTGCACACACTCTGCAGCGTTCATGTACTACCGAAATGCGTTCCCCATGATTGCTTACCCTCAACTGCAGCAGAGCGCCATGTATCAACACGCGATGTTCCAGAACCAGCGGCTGCGGAACTATCATCGCCGGTCATCAGCGAGCGGCGTGTCCGCATTCGCCTCGGGAGACAACATCGCCACCGGCACACAGATACTCAAGGGTAAGCAACGAGTTTAGAGCTATTGCGCAAGTAGTTGCGGCCGTCCCAAAGGGCGACCGTGTACGGATGGATGCTAGATGTTCGCCCGTTTCTCCTGCTGTTCTTACCATTAACAGCCGACTGCCGACCCGCAGATCCTGCCGTGGTTGCATACCCATCGGTGCAATCGTTTGCTGATGCTTACCCAGCTGAGGCACTGCCAGAAAACGAAATTCCACTCACCGACGACGGCGGACAGTTGGACCAGGAATCGAACAGTGGAAGTGAGCTGGATTTCCCGCTTGATAATGAGGAACCGCTGGAGGATGTACCGACTACAGTGCCGCTCGTACCGTCCATTGTGACGGACAAGCGCAAGAAAAAGGTTACCGTTCAGTTGGATTCGGCATCCGCGGAGGATGATCAGGAGGACGAGGAGGTAAGCTTCGGTACGCGCCGTGGCGATGGGAGTCGTCCCAGTGGTGGATCCGCCGGTCCCATGTTCCCGGTAACGTTTGGAAGCACCAACGGTGGTGCCATCGCAATCGCTAACAGTTACAGCACGGGTAAGGGTGGATCGGCCACCAGTCACGCTACAGCCTATGGCAGCCCTGCATCGGTACCTGAGGAACGTCGGCGAGCTGTTGTCTTACAACAGCAGCAACAGCAGCAACGGAACAACCGCCCAGCCAAGCTGCGGACGAAATATTAAGACAACGTACCGCTGACGAAACCGGCGTCGCTGTGTCTGAATGTTGGTTTAATTTATTCCTAGCTGTTCATTGTTTCTTCGAAACGGAACTCGTGCATATGACTGGCCCAATAAATGTGTGTTTTACGTAATGAAAGCGATACAATGTGTTTGATTTGGCAAGATGTATTATTATTTTATAATTAATTCCCTAACAGAAGGTTTTGGTTTTTCGCTCCCTAAACGGTCAGTGCTATTTGTTTCATGTGGATATTAATATTTATCCATATTTATCTATTTATTTATCCTTATTTATTACGCCCAAATGCATACTACTATTATTTGATTGCAATGTGTATATATGTTACAACTATTTGATCTATGAATCATTACTAAAATATGGATATCTCAACCAAAATGTTCATGTAAGATGACGAAATGAAGTTATCTAAACCAAATGAAATGGACAATTTCTTATCGATGAGTTGCTGCACCTTTATGCCTTAAGTATACGCCTGGAGGTATGCAATCATGAAGTTTTTATCTACTAATCAAACCAAGTCGATTTTTGTAAACGAAGGAATAGAAATAAAATAAATCAGTGACGGATCTAACGGTGGGCGGATGTTATCAGGCGGCCCGTTAAGGATGTTATCGGGCAGCCCGTTAAGGATGTTATCGGGCAGCCCATTAAGGATGCTATCGGTCAGCTCGTTAAGGATGCTATCGGGCAGCCCGTTAAGGATGCTATCGGGCAGCCCGTTACCAACCCCCCTCTCCCCTCCCAGAACTGTAATTTTTTAAATTAGATCATGACTACCCTCCCGGGGTAATTAGGGGCCCCAACTATCATTACGCCTGGGCCTCCAAGGGGTTTAATGCACCACTGGAATAAATGGTTTGTTTGTATATTCGAGGAAATCATTTAAACAATCCAAACTGGATATTCAATCAATTTAAAATGTACAGACAGAAAAATCAAATAATATAACTCAAATTGCTAAAGGCTGTTGCGAAAATATGTATAAAAGTTAGCGGCACGCTGCAATGTATACATTTATTAATTACACTGCAGTAACATTTTATACAAATGTATTTTGCACATTTTAGCATCCGTTTGAGAAAAGGTTTGTGTGATTGCTGAGATGTTGAATATTTACCGTTATGATTGTATGAATATTTTTCATTCTAAAAAGCTCGTCGTCGCAACCAGAGACGGATCTTCCTATAAGCGTACTGGACGTCAGCGTGGGGCCCCAACCTAAAGGGGACCCAATTTGTAGTTCACTTCCTGATTCAAGTAGCATCACATTTTTTTTTTTTATTTAGTTTATTGAAACGTATATTTTAATGTTTTTTTTTTTATTGCAATTACCAACAGTGCACTAAAAAATCAACATATTCGCGAGAAAAATGAACATAATGTGATATACCAAGCCTGGCCAGTTGCCAGTCATTCGGTCATCATCGGTCAGTCATAACCTAAATTGTAGACAAATTTAGATAAAAAAATTAAAAAAAATGTTTTTTTTTTTTAATTTTTCTTCCGAATTTTATCTTAACATAATAATCGGACTAAGTCCTATGTCTAAAACTCATCCATAAAACTGAAATTAGATATCATATCTTGTAGGCGAATGTTAGGAACCCAATTTGCATCCACTGTTTGGGGCTGCATAAATCGGCCTCTGGTCGTAACTGAAGATCCTTTTGCTAATTGATTAATTCGCACCCATATTCGATTGTCCGATATTCTTTACGTAACCTTCAAAGCATCTTCCCAACTTTACTAGACATTAGCGGCTCTATCACATTTCAATACAAAAGTCTAATATTTGAAATAATCTATGCATTAACTTACAGATCTCTTATGTATTGTTAATTTCTCTCTTAGTTTTTGGCGAGTTCCTCTCGATTATATAAAAAGCTACATCATGTAACAAACGGTATGTAGCATAATTGTAGACTACGGAAATAGTGCGGCATAAATAGAAAACTTTCACGAATTCATTAATTTTAACAGGTGCTGATCTATGCCAAAAAATTTCAAAACTCACTCTCGATATGCTAATCCGATATGCTAAGGTGATGATCGTCGGCAAACGGGCGGTATCACCGATATCACAGGCTAGTTCCCTTCCAGATTGAAGTGTACGGTTATTAACGCATTTCCTATCACAACATTCCCTGCGTAAGATTCCACATTTTGCATAGATGGACCGGTTTGTTTACGACGGTACAAAACAGTATCACCGATCTCGGCATGTTTTGAAGATGGGTAGAAAGTGCAGCGATCCGTTTTGGAGATTCAGTTTGGAACAGACTTTCTACCGGTGAACAGCTAGTGAACGAATTGGGCGAACAAACGTTTCCTACAATGGGCTACACGCGGATTACAGTGTTGTGCTGCTTGGTTGTAATTATTTCTTTCCTTAGTGGAATCAACTGCGTTGGTGGAGAGAATGGTGATTATTACTTTATTCACTGTTAAACAATTTTAAAATGAAGTTAGCCGTATTAAAAGTCATTTTAATTTGTACTTTTAGTGCCTTCCGCAATCGTTCAATCACGGATTGGTGTTGGAAAATCAAGTCCTAGAGATGTGACTGGAAGAGCAATTAATTCCAACGTTGGTGGGTAATCATCACTCATATGATGCATTATTTTTTATTAAATGAAACCTTTACAGCTCCTCTTCCAGTTCAATCCACCTTAAATGCACCAACACCACCATCGGTGATTGAATCAAGACGAGACGGAACGATAGGTAGGACGAAAGGACAACCCGTTGTGTTTACCTTGAAGAAACATCCAAGAGTTGTACTTCTTCGAGAAGTCCGTCGTCCACCACAGCAGCTAATAGTTCGCCCAATAGTGCACCAAAGAAGAGGCAAACAACAAACCAACGTTGCAGCACTTAATCAGCAAGCTCAACAGCAAAACATTCGTCAACAACAAGCACAGCAGGAAATTCTTCGAGAGCAACAATTTCAACAGCAAAGGTTCATAGAACATCAAGCACAGCAGCAAGCATTGTCAGCACAAAACGTTTTCCAGCAACAGTTGAAGGAGCAACAACACCAAAATATGATTGATCAGCGCAAAAGACAAGAGCAACAAGCTCAACAGGAAAGGCTACGTCAGCAAACATTCCTCGATGCAGTCGCTGAGCAGGAAAGAAAATCCTATCTGGAGAAGAAGAGACGCGAACAGAACCGTCGACGACGCTTTCCGGACGGTTTAATCCACCAGGAGCGGATTAGAAATGAAATGGTAATGCGGGAAAGGCAACGTGAGCAAGCACGCCAACAAGCACTCCTTAACGGGCCACCAAACCAGCAGAGTTTGTTTGCCCAGCAGCAGAACAATTTGCAAAATCCACAGCAATTGAGAGGCGCTGCATCTCAACAACATAATTGGATTTATCACCCGCAGGCGCTTGATAACACGAATGCACTGCAACTGCCCGCAGAGCAGGAACAGCGTCGCTTGCAGCTGGCCCAGCAGCAAGCATTTCAAAAAGAACGCGTGGTTCCGGTTTTGAAAAAGGTTCCAAAGCTGCGGAAACAACGCCCTCTGGGATTGGGTAGAATAGTTGTGCTACGCTTAGTGGAATAGTTGACAATGGAAATCGTACAACATGACAATTAACTATCATTTGCGAGCATTTTCAAATAAAATGTACATTAAAACGCTTCTTTAACATGCTTCATTTTGTTTTAAACTATTCGATGATCCCATCCGTGTTATCTATTTGAGCCACTTATGTTCCATTATCCGAGACTATCGATTCACATTAAGGTATGCAAATATCAAGGATGCCTTGGAAATCATTGTTCCCGGAGTCTTCAACAACGAATCCTAGCATATCCACTCAAGAGTCTCGTTAGGCAGCTAATCTGAAGCTTATTTCATTTACCGGAGTCACTCGGTTATTTAAGACAGCTCTAATTTTATCAAATGTTAACGATATCGCCGGATTTTCATTCTATGTTTGAAGTTTTGGTGCAATTGATTCAAACGTTCGTTCGTGATAAGGATGAGGAATTCATACAATTCATACAATAATTTGAATTTCTCTCACAGAAACACTTCAATGTTTCATTCTAAGTACAATTATTTAAATTAAAGTTTAATATTTCTTTAATGAGTCCATTAGAATAATAACGGATTTGGAAAAGAGCCAATCCTGTCCTTTGAGCTATTAAGGTTACCGTGTCCAAGTGTATGAACTATATTTCCGGAAAAATGCAAATGTTCCCTAAAAATGTAAATGTTGCCAAAAGATGGTTGGTCACATGCTTTATCACTAATTTGGTCGCCAAAATGGCTTACCTATAGAGGCGCTCAAATTTAAAAGCTCAAACCGGTTTATTATTCTGAAGCATCCTGAACTAATCTAACCAAACGTCGAAGAATTTCGTACGCGGGATGGGACGCGGATAGTGTTAGTAGCGTACAATCTCTGCAAAGCGCAAGATTCACTTCCAGCAGCATGATGAAGCAGCTCGACGTTGGGATCATCGTGGTAGGGTTTAGCGTTCTGTTCGGCAGGAATAGTTGTGCCCCACAGCCTCAAGGTAATGAGAAACAGATAAGAAGAGAATTTAGCATCAAACTGTTTTTGGTGATCGGTTCTTTTTTTGTTTCATTTTAAGGGTTACAACAGCCAAACGCTTCCAAATACGTGCTGAGTGAACAATCGTCTGGTCGGGTGGGAAATGTAGAAGTCAGTAGCAGCTCGGGTGAGTAAAAGAAAGACTCCGTTATAAACTCCACTACTGTGTGCTATGTGCCAGCACATCAACATGCCAACACATCTAACTAATATAAAACTAATTCAATATATAGCTTCAAGCATCAGTACATCATCGAATGCAAATTTGGGAAGATCGACTTTTCAACCACAACAACCTCAAGTGATTTCGATCGCACAGCCACCGCAAGTACAAACGGTTGCACCAAATCAATTCCTCCGGTTTCAATCGGTACCGATACAGCCGGCCAACTCGTACCAGCAAGCTCAGTCACAGTACGAACGTGAGCTAGCACAATACAGACAGCTTTTACAGGCGTACCAGCAACAAACGGCAGCTGCACAGGCTCAGATTCAACCACGCGTCTACCAGCAGCCACAGTATACAGCACAACGGCCCGTGCAACAGCAACAGTATTATCAGCCAGTTCAACAACAACCAAACTACCAGCCTTACACTCCCTACCAGCAGCGTAACTATTACAATCGTATGTCGTTGGCACCACCGTCAAGCTCGAGTAAGTATTGACCAGGATGGACACAGTGGCGCATCTCTGCATTACAGCGCTCATGAACATTCGAACAATATCCTTGCAGGTCTTTTTGATGGCATCGCGAGTGGTTTGCGCAGTTTTACGAACGGTTTAAGGCAAGGTTTCGGAGTTTTAGGTTGACAATACTGGTAGTAACAATTTTAGCGAAATTAACTTGCAGAAGTGCGCAGACGGACTTAATCAGGATTAGATGCGAATTAGATTTTGTTCTATTAAAACTATCGCTGGTAATGTTAACCAAACTTGTCTTATCTTATACTTTGAAGCAGCAATATCCATGACATGGCGAATCTTTCGTTTGCTCTCTTTCAAACAGTTAACACGCGTGTTGATGATAATGACCTTCTGTCTAGGTGTGAACTTGAGTTGGCCCGTCTTTTCGCAATAGGGGCAATAGATCATCTTGCGCATTTCATAGTTTAAACCTTGAACGAAATCATTTGCTATTTTACACAACACTTCGTTTACAGGTGTTTTACTAAAGACGTAAAATAAAGTAAATAAAGAGGTTCGTCTTTTATTGTATCCAGTAGCGGCATTGAAGTCTTTCGTTTTACAACCGAATTTTACTCGATCGAATAAGACACGTTGCAGTCTCGGTTAATAACATTTAAAATAAAGAGCGTACATCGTAACACATTTAAAACAACTTGTAAACGTGCTGAATGATCCGAAGAAGCTGAGGAAAATAAAAACAATATCGGAACCATAAATATTTATCATACTGATGGTAAACTGATGCAAGAAATGCTAACCGATCTTCAGATATTTTATCTTTTCAAACAAAATAATGGCATCTATGAATTGATTGAACGAAATTTAGTTTCAAAGCAGCTATCACTAGATAATCTACTGTGTATTGCCTTCAGCCTTAGACACCGGACGTCGTGTAGGACGTCAAATGACATTATAAATTCTTAAGTCAAAGAGAACTGAGATGTTTTTCATCTTGAATTGATGTAATTGATTATGAAGATTGTAATTTGATTCCTAGATATAATAAATTTCGTAAGATTTCGTTTATAATGACGTTAAATGGTGATAGAAAATTGCTCTTCTGTATTTCAACGAGTAATTTTTCATGAGAGAGAATATATGAAGGCTAAAATACTAGGGATTTATTGATTTCATAGGTTGGTTTTAAATTAAGGATTAAATTTCAACCCCACCCTATACTTACATCTAAAAACCAGTTTAACAAAATTCCTTTTATGAAGCGATTACTAAAAATGAGTAAGCGATTACTCATGTTGTAAGTCATGTGATAAAAAGAAATAAAAGTTAATAAAAGGGACAACAATCCATCAGAAATGGATAATAGGCACGAGTAGCAATACTTTCCCAACGGCCAATGCCACTTTGTCATACAAACGACAAACGAAGGACATACCAATTCACAACAACTGACATTGAACTGGATGTGGCTCCCATACACCAAACGACGCTAGTATTGAGCTACGTCCAAAAATCATAAAAAGGTTCGTTGCCTATCATACCGCCCGCGGCGTTGAAGTCTTTTGACTGAAGCGAACCTGCTTGGCCTACATTCAAAGGGCGTAACGCAATCGGTCTGTTTCGTGCATTTCTTTTCTACCACCGCGGGAACTTGTTTGGGACCATGTTTTAGGGTTTTACTCGATATTTTATTCATAAATAAACATAAAAATAGCTTACAACACGAATATGGATTCAGCGTAACAAACATGTCGGTCCGATGGCAATGTATTGGCGGTATTAATGAGTGGCATTTGTCATTTTGCTTCAGCAGTTTGTGTCACCGCATACTAACAGTCTCCGTGTTCATTTAGAAGAATCTAGAAAGGAAACGGAGATGATCATTCACCAAACTTTAGCGAACAGGCTCACAACTCTTATTCCGTTACTTACGGGAACAAACCACCGCCGCCTCCACCGAACGAGTTGGACGACGCTTGGGCACTGGACGCTGAGCCACCGAATCCTCCGAGGCCACCACCGAACGAGCCAGACTGGGCTGAAGCCTGTGCACCCGATCCGCCGAATCCACCGCCATGGCCACCGCCGAATGAGTTGGCGTTCGAGTTACTGAACGAGCCCGAAATGCCACCGAGTCCGATGTTGAACGAAGCTGACTGAGCGTTGGCCTGGCTGCCAGAGAAACCGCCACCACCTACCGGGCCTCCATAGTGACCACCATAATAGGGATCTGGGTATGGTCGATGGTAACGCGGTCGATGATGATATCCTTGTTCGTTTGAAAATAATGTCGCAGAGACATTTCACGTTTGGGAGCAGGATTAAAACGAAACAGATGAAATACAAACGGATAGATTAATAAAGAGTTTTTTCCATGCAAATTTGTCCCAAAATCAAACCCCTGGTTGATATAGATCTTTCAAAGAAGTTGTTCTACTTCACTTCAGCTATTCCAAGACGACGAACCTAATCCCATTACCTGGCGCTACGTATCCAACTGGGGATAGGACACCGACCGGTGCAACACCGATCGGAGCTACCGCTACCGGAACCGGAACCGCTACTGGAATTAAGCCTAAAAGAACCGACCGTAAACCGGAAGGATTAGTAGCAAACTACTGGCGGCAAACAATTAGGAAGAAAGGACAAGGAAGGGTGGTCAGTAAGGTCAGAAGGAATGTTACTACGCAGTACGATCTTCACCATGCTGAATGGTGAATGGTTCTAACAAGTGTCTGTAAAGCATTTGACCTACGTGAGATTAACCTTTTCTAGCTTGAGTTTTTAAAGCCTGGATGTATGCAATCTATCGTTTATTGTATTTTTTGTGGTGGTTTAATAAAGAGTTCATAGTTTTTAACCAATTTTAGGTCTTTAGATTTAAGATTCTTTAGCAATACGGCCAAGCCATTCCTTTCGCATTAAACAATAGATTAAAATAGATTTTAAATTATTATAATATCTGAATATGCAATAAGAACCAATAAACTCCAACCAGAACCAATCGTAATGTATTCGTTAGCTAAAAAACGACCTTCTTGACTACAGGTCGCTGTCCCCGTCGAATATCTGTTTGCCAAATCCGCTCTGTCGATGGATTTGCAAACAGAATCTCTCCATTAAAACGTACAATCGATGTCAAACGACACCACTAAAGATGTCACAATGGACTGGCAACTCAATCAAAACCCGAATGACCAATAAGGCTTGGCACACGTTTGTAACTTCTTCACTCCCTTCCCAACTCAGAAGCAGGTTCAGTCTGTGCTGAATGGATTCTATGCTTGTTTACCCTATCGATCATCGAAATCTTTGCTCAGCGTCGTGTGAAATATTCAGAATTTCCGGGGATTTTTAAAAATTTATTCGACGCGTGGGTTTTTATGTCAACTATCGTACAAAAAATCGGCAAAACAAACCATTTGCTGATGAGTAAACATCAACGAGGAGAGAGATTCTACCTGACGAAGATAAGATGGAGGTTAAGTAATTTGCTCTTTCAATTCTGTTCTTTACTTTGGTCTGGCAGGTAAGAAATGTTTAAGAAGAATTACAGAACAAGCAAGACAAACAATAAAATCTGGAAAAAATCCTTTTATTTTAAACAATGCATTCCTGAAAGGTGTAATAGTTTTAAAACTAAAAATCTTTAAACTTTAATCCGCCCGATCGTACCGCGTATCCTTAACTAGAAGGTTTAAAAGAATTTGAAATCGACGGGAAAACGCCATCATACCTCTACGTAATGCTGTTTGTTGCGTTTGTGTGTGATTGAATAGGCATGCGTGTGTTTGTGTGAAAGGTGCAGCAGGAAGGTCAGATAAGCCGCAAAGGGCCAGATGTATCAATTTCGTTTGGTCCGCATGGAGCCGACGATCGGAGATGTTATTGGGCAACAACGATCGATTGATGAAATAAAGGGCGGTAGCGTGTGCAGGAACGTTGTTATAAACCAAATGTTTATGGACGATGCATCCCAGTCAAATACATCATTTCGGTTTCATCATCATAATTAAGAAATGTATAAAAAAAATAACAAGTAATCATAAACACAAATTTTGAACAGTTTTTTAAAAAGAAAAAAAGTTTTTTTTCTGGGGAAATAAACTACCTTTTCGATATGCTTTGGCTTTCGAAGGAAATTTTAACAATTTAACACACAAACACACAAACGTTCCACCATTCAATCAGTTGGTAAAGCAATAAAAGAGAAGTGAAGACACGTCCGAAGCAAACAGGAGCAACAGCCAAGTAAAGAGAAATAAAATATAAAAAAAGCTTATTTTTCACTACTGCAAACACTACTTATATTAAACTGTTAAAAAACTACTGTTAGCGTAAGGATTACAGCGTTCACACGGTTATTTCATCTCCGAAATAAGCAGCAATACAATGCGCTGACTGCATCACTACAAACCAACTACTACACTACACTTGTTTGCACTGCGCCCTCTAGCGGCAAACACCCAAACATTCCCGCTGTAATACCTCCTCCCAGGCCGGGATATCCGAAGCCGAACTGTGCCGCCGGTGCTGCAAGGGCGACCGCCAACAGAGCAAACAACACTACGAACAGTTTCATTCCTGAACGACAAACGCTTTGCTGGTCACACAATTTCACAACCAGTCACACCGTAGTGACACTAAGTAGCGAGAGCTGAACGGTCGCACTGCTGGGCTCAGTGATACGTTCCGAAACCGATGTGTGTACCGTTCGAACGCGTCCGTACAACTGCTTTAAATCGATAGTCAAATAATGGTTTTTATGCTGCGTCTGATCAGGCCACGAGCCGTTCGGTGTTGGTACAGCATCCCTCCTCCTGGAAGCGGGCACCATTCGGCAAGGGTTTTTCCACGACCACGAAAACAAACAACTCGTAACGATGCTCCTCGTGCGGGCGAGGAAGAACAGGCGTGTTATGGGAGAAGTGGGGTTATGTTTTTACTGTCCGGCCGGCATGGACGATATTGTATGATCGCATCGTGGTGGGACCTGTGCCAGTGCAAGGTGATTGAGTCACTCCGTCTGTTCGGGGTGTGGAGTTGTCCAAGAGACACACTAGGATGCGAGTAGTTGGGGTGTTATGGTCGCACGTTCAAGTTCAAGTTTTACGTATCTTGATGATCGACCAGTGTGTGTGTGTTCTGTTTTTTTTTGTGGGGTTAAAGTTTTCCGATCGCAGCAGGAAGAGCATAATATCCTTGAGAAGAGCCGTTTCATTGCCTGGTCGTTGACCGGTCGTGTGTGGAAACGAAACGGTGAGGATGAGTGTTGTGAAACATGCAAACGAGACGGGTGGAGCTCGATCGGTTTCTACATGGATAACTGTTTCTAGAGACGATCGAGTCATCCCACGGAGAGTAACAGAGCCGAAGATGTATGATGTTCATCTGCGCCATTACACTTTTACAGTTGTCGAGACAGGGCAGACCGAACATGAAAGAAGGGAATCATCGAAAGAAAGAAAAAAGATAAAGAGATAATCTCCGTATTCCCCAGCAACTACTTTTATTGTAGTATTCCCATTTGTCTATCTTTTGTTCAGAGGCACCCTACCGCCGAGATGCATGTCTACAGAAGAGAAAATAATGATCTTGACCTTCGCACGAACCAATCGACATCTTCCCGCGTTGGTCGGCGCGCCATCACACGTTCGGCGCTTACAAATGTAACAAAATCCTTCGAGCCACAGCGGAACTTACCTCCCAAAAGTGCCAATAGTCGCTCCAGCTAAAGTACAAGGTCTACCGCTTTGGGTAGATCAATCAAACTTCCTATACCCACCAACGGAAATCCGTGACATTGTGCTTACGTGAAAGGTTGCACGATGGATAGTGGTTGTTAGTGTAAAAAAAAAGCTCCCCGACTATCGCACACCATTTGCTCTGTTTTGTTTTGGTGATATGCTCGATACGTAGGGCTCGATACGTACAAACCCGAAGGATCTCCAGTGAAGGGATTCGACTATGTGGAGCATAATTGTACAGTCGCGATGGAAGGGGCAAGACATACGATACTTCAATGCCATGGTTTGCTGTGGAGTTTTCACTTTTAGTTTTTATTTACTTTCCGTTGCGGTTCCTCTTTACTTTTTTTTTTCCTGGATGGTGTGTTGAGAATGAAGATTGTTTGCTGAGTTAGTTTTGATACCCCGAAAGTTTCAATTTTACCATATGTCCTGCCGGATCAAGAATAGAATATTTTTACACTTTTTTTTGTGTGTGATCCTCAAAAGAAAAACATTGTTTGTTTGTTATCCACCCAAGCCAAACAATAGCGTTGATGAGTCTTAATCATTCCGTAACAAAATGGATTTATTTCAAAATGTGCTTCTTTATCCTCTAGTATCTCACTGCCACTCGAACCTCCATCTGTTTTACTATCAGCTTAAGCTGTTTTTTTATAGCTTTAACGTATTTCAACCCTTGTAATTAAGGATAGATCTACGGAGAAAAACCTGTTTTGCTTCTTTTTGCAAACAACCAAAACAAATGACTTTAAGGCCGTTTCCGGCTGCGTAACAACACGTTCTACATTCAGTCGTGTTTTTTTTTTATTTTCTATGGTGTTTAAATGTTCTGGAATTTGCTTACGCACTATGCTATGATATCACTTTTGTTTTCAGCTGTTCTGTGATGTGTACTAAAACAGTGTGATATCGGCAAGGGGAACCCCAAGAGCTATCATTTCAAGCACATCCGCAACAGAAAGTAAACAGTGGACCGTTCGGCTTAGGATGAGAGTCACGCAGGTCTGTTCAAGGTGCAGTCAATCGGATAGTTGTACGTTTGATTGAGTTCGTAGTTTAATATGTGCGCTAATGCTTTGAGGACAGTAAAATTTACTTTTTTGTGAAAGAACTAACAACATCAGGAGCATTAAGGCATTCCCAATGCTTTCCAACGAAATTTAAAGCTTTTTGAGAATGGAATATAGTGTTCCTGATTGATTTACGACAAACGTGTTTACAAATCTCGAATGAATTGAAATCGCCATGCTAGCAGGAAATCGACCTCAATTCGTTCGATATACGAACCCTGCCAAATATTTGTGCTTCATAAACTGACGTCTAGATGGCAGCACCATTCTCTTGGAAATTGGTCGATTCCACCGTATATACGCGTATATAAAATCAATTTTTCATTCCCGTAAAATTCTGTCTCAATTTTACAAATATTTGTTTTTGTACACTAACGATGTATAAATACTGAAAACCAATTATCGATTTGCTGCCGATGAGATTCCCTGTCAAAAATAAACCGAACCATGGCCAACCCACATTCCCAATCCCTGTGTTCCAGTGACATACAAAACGTAAACAAAAAAAAGATAAAAAGTACCTCGAGTGAAGGAGCTGTGGTGTGTTCTTTCGTAACAAAAATAACCAGTCCACACAATGCACGCGCTGGCAAAACTAAAATCCATCACCCCTACCGTAAATCAAATAGTCCGTACGTACGCGTTAAAATCGGATCTGAAAATTAAATGGGTCCGGCCGGAAAAGATCCCGTGCTACAAGCCGGAAAAGTCGGGTGATTTGCAGTCACTACCCAAATTTGCCGGCACCGAACTGATGAAGGATTACCGCGAGTCGAAGGAGCTGGAATCGGCAAATGAGCATGTTCGCAATCTGTTCACCTTGGATCACAATAGGCGCCGGGAGATGGTAGAAAACTTTAAAGAATCCATGGTGCAAAAAGTGTACCGACACGATCTCGATTATGGTTCCATGGAGGCGAAACGTGAGTTGCCGTACAATTTGAAAAAAGTTTTATTGTTACTTGCTAATACCTCTACCTTCTTACAGTGGGACTTATGACGGCAAGAATACGCAGCTTGCAAGAATACATGGAACAGTTCCCGCGCCAGTCGAAGGTGAAGGTACAGCTGAAGGAACTGATTGACAAACGCAAGCGTTTCCTGCGTTATTTACGGCGCTGGGATTATCGTCGATTCGAGTATGTGCTGGAAAAGCTAGACCTTGTTTACAAACCATACCCAACGTAAGTGTAGCATACTGCATACATCATGAGCGAACGCGCTAATTGAGCAATTTGTGAACATTCTCAGGCATTTCCACTGGATCACCCGTAAAGATTCGTTACGCAAATTGACCGACACCCACTGCGAACAGATCAAAGAGACTCGTCTGGATGAGTATCGCAAGCAGCTGGAATCGGAACAGTTAGCCTTTCTGGAAAAGAAGCTAAAGACGCTGGAATTCATCCGCAAGGAACAGACCGAGTGCCAGGTACCGGTGACGGTGACGAAAGAGGAAATCCAAGCCGTCCGCAAGCAGTATGATGAGCTAAAACAAAAGCGAGCAGCAATCACGGAAAGCTTAAAAGAGTCGGAAGAATCATAAGCCACGCTGTTGAATGAAGAGTGGGAATGGTGTTCCCGTGTTCTTTTCCGTTCATTTTATTGTATAAAAAATACATTAATACGAATAAAGTTAATAGACTTGAGCTAGAGCGCATGTATAAAAAACACAAAAAAAAACAATTGTTCACGTAAAAGGGTATTACAATATAGACCATCGCTATAAGGGAATGCATTGATGCCACGAATCAAAACGATCCGTTTTGACGGGAGGGAGTAAAACAACTAAAAAAATCTTATCTACTGTTGGATATCGCTCGCACTACTCTCCAATATAAGTTGCTATTAATATCCATATGGAAGAAGAAAGAGTCGCTTCGAACGAAGGTTAACTTACGCATACGTTAGATACTGTTGCTACTGTAGTGGTTTAAGTAAATAATTTAAAAACTAACCATTATAGGGATTGAAACGAGACGCAGTACTCTTCTACAGACTCGTCATGGCAGGCGGACGGGCGTATGCTTTGGGAATGAAACCATATTTGCGGGTTTTCGGTGCGTAAGCCCATAACCATCCGTCGACAGTTTGGTTGTTGAGGTCCGCATAGATCCAGTCACCTCTTCGTACACTAAGATCATCTGGTGCTTGTGCCTAAAAGCAATAGAAATGATATAAATTATTAAATCACAAATCAGACCACACGTTTCAGACGCGTGGATGAAAAATGTTTTATCAATTCCGATGGTCAGGTCTTGTAGAAAATTATTTTTAAAGTTCAAATGGTTTTAAAAACTCGATTATATTCGTTGTTCGTTGTATAAGTTCTCACCTTATAATCGTAGAGCATTACTAACTCCGTGCCGTGGTACCGTAGGTCGTCTGATCCAATGCCAGGTTGTTGCTGGTGCTGCTGTTGCTGTGCCTGCTGCTGATGCTGAGCCTGCTGCTGTTGATGTTGACCTCCCACGGACATATTTCCACCATTCATCGCCTGCAGGCTGTTCATATCGTTCCCAATAGATCCCATACTATTTACACCGCCACCTCCCTGTTGTTGTTGTTGCTGCTGCTGTTTGCCGGCATGACCCTGTAATATATTCTCCGCCGGGTAGACAAACCCGGACGGAATGAAACCCTCCTGACCGTCGCTCCGCACGATCCAGAACCATTCGGGATCCTCACGGTTCAGCACGGTTACAAACTCTCCTCGTTCGACCGACACATCATTCTCGTCGCGGGCGATAAACGTGTACAGCACAATGTACCGACCGCTTGGATCCTTGGCAAATGGCAAGAAGTCGGGCTCAGAGCTGAGACTCGCCTGCGAGTGCTTCAGCGCGTTCGTAAGCAGGCCCGGACCAGTGCTGTCGTCCAGCACGTCCATGCTGATGTCGGGCATTCCGTCGGTTAGATCGGCAGCCGTTAGTCCAACGCCGTTCCCTAAACCACCACCACCCACCAGCCCGACTCCGGTCGCTCCGGGGCCTCCACCTCCGCTGCCCGGTGCACCCATTGTGGCGATATCGCGCGGTAGCTTCTTCTTGATCGCTAGATCGGCTAGCTGTGTGTTGAACGGTGCACAGTACGAGTGCGGTATGAAGCCTTCCTGTCGTGTGTCCTGTCCGATCACGTATACCCAGTCATTTTCGCGATACAGTATGTTCACTATTTGGCCCCGTTTCACTTCCAACTCGTCGTCCACGCAGGGAGTAAAGTCATGCAGCACAACCATCTTGCTGTCCGGGCTGAGACCGTGCTCCTTTTCGATCCCCACACGCACGAGCGTTTCGATGCTGGCGGATCCGGTAATCCGGCCCATGCCATGGTTCAGCCCTAAGCTGCTCGATAGATCCTTATCGATATCGCTTCCGATCGCTGCGTACGTTCAAATATGGTAACATATAAAATAGAAATGCACAAATAGCAATTAAATCACACACTCAAAACCATTCGCACTAAATCACCGAAAAGTGACGATCATCCCGTAACGGGTTACGATGGCATTCAGATGCAACTCATCCCCCCGGGGGGTGTCCAGCATCACACAGTGCTCAAAACATACTTACGTTTCTTCTTTTTCCCACGACGAATGCGTACGGGACAGAGGAATGCCATTATGGGAGCACTTCGCTATGGATTTTCGGAACCTCCGCCACCAAAGCGATACACCTGTGCACACGTCTGGATGTTAAATTCACCTATTCCGGATCGTTGATCATCGTTTGGTAACGCCTTTTCGTCGCAAAATCGTCCCAAAATACACGGTTTTAATTTGCGTACGAAGATCGATCGACTGTGATTCCCACGGGCCAATGGAATGTTATTTTTATGGTACCAGCGTTCGATCGAAACGTCACGGGGAACGTATACAGGTTTTTTTATTTAATTGCTACGATCACTGACAAGCTGGAACAACAAGTTTGATACAAGTTGTGTGTTGACATATGTTTTGACCGGAGTGGTGCTACAATTTCGGCCCAGTGTGAGCGACTCTCCTACGAACACCGGAAACAAAGAGAAACAACAAAACCGCACACACACAAACCATGGAGCAAAGAAGCCAAGAAATAAACTATGCGTGGTACCCTATGCGTTTGACATGCGACCATACACACGCACGCACACACTCGCTCAAGTATAAGCATATCGAACGCACACTCGCGCACAATGTGACCAGCCCGCACGTATAGCGAAAATTTATCAATCACTTCTTGTGTTTGTCAAACATATTTGCAGCCCCCATAATCGCATAAGCAGACGACGACGTGTTTTGCCGATTAATTAGCGGCATGATAGCGATAAAAATCGTGGTGATTTGGTAGCGTGGGAGATTTGAAGTGTGTGATTTGTGGTGTGCAGTGAGTTTCGGTCTTGAAGTGAAAAGAAAAACGAAATCGTGTGAATAGCATCCGAAAGAAAACACCACTCGAACCATCTAGGCGAGTTTGAATGGTGCGAGCAGCAAAAAAGTTTTCCAGTGTGTACTTGGATTAGCGGAGACCAGTTAATATCAAGGTAAGGGTAGTGAATAGAAGTTAATACTACGCAAACAAACTCTTCAAACGTACAATACAGTTTAGTGCATGCGGGGAAAGTGCATGCCACAGCAGGTGCAAGTGCCAATGTAAACAAAATGAAGTCGCAACTGAAATGCAGTCGAATGCTACTAAATCGATATTACCGGTCCCACTGAACTGGTGACATTTGTGGAAAATCGATCCAATGTAAACAAATCATCTTCCAACGGCTGTTGGCTATCGTGAGGAAGATAAAACCTGCATATTGCGCAATTATTTTCGACATCAACAGCTCACCAATTTCAATCCCCACCACGGGCGCTTTATTCGCAAAGGTTAATGAACGTTTTCGATGGATAACATTGGTGCTTTTTTTTCGACCCATACACACCCCTCGGTGAGACATCCCAGCCGGACGGAAAGAAAGTTGCAGCTACACAGCTTGTGTCAACTTGTGGGCTGTATACGATGGTACCCTTCCAATCGTATGGACGACGTGCCCGAGGCCAAACAGCCAGCACCATAACCCCCAGTACGATCGGCAATTCTCCCCACCTCGGGCTTGGTGTCGCGGCCGCCGTTGGTGTGTGCCTTAACTTTTACTTCTATTTTTAGCAACAAATCATTTTCGTCCAAAATAAGCAAACCAAAAAAGCGAAACACAACAAATACATCAACAACGGTCACAATCTGCATGGGCGCAATAAAAAATCGTTGGCATGCGAAATCTGTTCGCTGTTTGGTGGGGCAATAGCGCGATTCAACCAAATCAGCGCGAAATGGAAATGATGTTAAAGGTGAACTGTAACAACACGCGACGGAATGCGATTGACGATGAGCTAATCTGCGCGTGATAATAGAAAGGGAATGTACCAATAGCTTTGAATGGGAGAAAGGAAAGGATACTCGAAGTGATTAATCTGGTACACGTGTATTTATTAAACACGCCAACCGTAGACCGTTGTAATCAATGCCGTGACTTTGATTGAAAGCGTTTGATGTATTGTGTAATCTGTACAGAATCTTGACTCTACTCGGGTCTCTATTTGCAATCTGTTACCGCCAACACGAGTGTGTTAAGCAATAGCACTCGTTTTATGATCTATTCTCTTTACTGATAAGCCCCAATCTCTTGAAACTGGCTAAATGCATCCATCCTCTTCTTGGAACTGGCGCTCGTCCGTCGTGCGACACACTGGAGATGATAGCGGTATGTGTATTCTATAATTAATACGCATCATTATCACCCCATAACAACAACCAGCTCCAAAAACCAAAACGACGGAGGCTCGACACTCCGGTGTAGCGTCACACCATCGTATAGTATGCGTCCTCTGCGGTTTTTGGCTCTGGTCGATGTGTAATCTATCGCACAATGAAATGAATTCGTGAACGTGCCAGCCACCTCAAGGACTTTTACTTTCCCTTCCTCGTCCTAACCCGCGGTACGCAAGAGATAATTAAAGCTCCACATCGTCATCACACCGTCATCCGCACCCGCGGTGTAACAGCGATCTTCACTTTTATACGGTGATCGGAAGGGATAGGAAGTGTGTGCTCACGATGCGTAACATTCAGCGGATTTTTTTTTTATATTTTAGCCAAATATATTGTTTTATTTTGTTTATTTCACCAATCTATACAGGAAAAAGTGCATTTTAATGCGTTTTATTGTTGAATTACTGCTGCTCTGGGGAAAAAAAACATATTTTGCTTCGGATTGCTTCTTGTTGGTCTGCATTAGAGCGAATCGATCGAACCTGATCGAGTTTACGTCGAGAATGGTGTTCAAGGCTTCTGTCCGATCATTAGAGTATCGCTGTTCGTTTGCTGTAGAGCCTTAAAATTTGTTCAATAGATGGTAATGGTAATGAAAAATTGTCCGTTTACGGTCAGGGTCGCTCTATGAGTTTTCTAGTGGTACATTTACTTCGTCAAGAGAGTATTGAGTATTGCAGCGTCACACATCGAATCTTAAAAACAAATAACAAAGATTATTCTTTATCGGGCTGTGTGATAAACGTGATTCTTGTACATGGTTATTAAACCTTGTATCGAATTTAAATAAGAAATTATCGCATAAATAACAAGCGTGAATTGACGATACACTTATTTCATGTTTTGTTAAATATCTTTAAATAATTCCTCATACATTGTCCCAATAATTCGCCATTTCTGTATTGCTCTCCTTGTTGTATCTTTCGTTCTGCAGTATCTTTGAGTAATACCCCATACATTCTCGCAATCATTCCCCGTATAGAGTGTATCTCTCCGTTCATTCTAGAAGCTCACATGGTATTAAGCTTACTTACTGCTGCGCCACACATGTATGCTCTTTCAGTTCTTGGAGTTTGGTTGTATTTAAAAGCTTATCAATGTCGAGCGTATGGACAAAAACAGGGCGAACACTGCGGGCGACGGTTACTTGCCGCATATCGGGCCGCATATTTCAATGCATCGCACGCACTTCGGTTGCTAGCCTGACGAACGATCTTTTCCGTTTTGCGATGCGTTTATTTTAAGCAGCCCCTCGTGGCAAATGCAAATGCGGTGAAGGTCGCGACGGCGCTGGAACAGTACTGTGCCTTTTGCGGTGATGTTTTGCTGTGGTCTGGTTGTTTGGAAGTTTGAAAGCGAGATCCTTCCGGCTATATCTACTACTAAAGTATTCAAATGTATGTTTGTGTTTAACATCATAAGTCTGGTAAATAGAAAGTTTATAAAAAAAAACAGTTGATGTGTTGTGTTGTGTGCTTTAAATTCTCAATATCAATATTTTATATTTTCTTTTTTTATTTTAGATATAAAACAATCCACGGCGTAATTCGCCAGTTGGCACCAGCAACATATGCCCTTTAATGGCTGACTAGCAAAACAAATCAATCTATCATTGCCGAATAATGTCCGAAAGGCGCATCGATCCGTAATCCCATTAGCGACAACAGCGAACCGAAGCAATAAGCCAAACAACCTGTCCATTCTGATAATTTGCCAGAAATGAAGTACCAGCGAAATGGTAACAACCTACGGTTTGCCAAAAGCAGAAGAGACATTCCTTCCATCTGATCACAGTCGTTTTCGGTTATTCGGTTCTTTTTATTGCCGCTAAAAGCCATGCGAATCACACGAAAATGCACAACGATAATTAATCGCGTCTACTCTAACGGTGGTAGGTTATTATGTCGCATTCGGTTATTTTTAAACTGCATCCATCGTTTGTGGCACCAAATGGATGGTACGTGAATTGCTGACGCAAAACATATTTGCCATTTGCATTCCATTTACTCCGGCAGCATTTGCTTCCATAGCGGGAAGAAGTTTTACTTTTATTGTAGTCCTATTTCCATGGGTTTGTTTTTAATATTCCATTCCTTTTATACGCTAACCTATTTTACCACGATTGAAATTTTCTTGGTGTGTGTGTGTATGTTTCTTCACGATTTCAATATTAATTTAAAATGCATTTTGTATTGCATGAAACGCTGTCGTCAGCTCCTTATTTTTATCTCCTTTTGCATTTAATTTTCTTTGTTTTTCACGATCTTTGACATTTCTTTTTCCACTGAGAAATGAGCAATGTGGTTATGAGACAACAGTGGAAACAAAATGTATGCGAATGCCGGAAGCAACCGTATCCGATTTCCACTGGCACAACATTGTCTTTTTTTTTGGTTGTGTTCATGAAGAATGGCCAGGACGTATTGCTACCGGCACCAGATTGGAACACGTGCAAAACGTGGAACACGATACGAAAACCGAAAGCCAATAGACCGGAGCACATTGCAAACGCGACACGATAGGGCATTTTTGTCGTTTTGTGCTGTTTGTCCATGTAACATACGTTTGAATACGAAAGCAGCAGTTGACCAGTTGTGTCCTATATATGTTGGAAAAGGAAAAGTGATGAAGAAGCAAACACTAAACCTGCACACGTGGCCCATGGTGTGTCTGTGTGGAGTAATGATGGCCGAATAGGAACTCGGAAAACAGAATGTTATCCTTTTTAATTAATTATTACATTTACTTTTTTGTTGTTGAAAACCTACTGGTTCAATATCGTTTTTATTTATCTAATCAATTTAACAACGCTAAATCGAAACCTAATACGATCATGCCACAAAGTAAGGCTTTGGTATTGGCTGTTGCTGTTGCAAATTAAGTTTAACGATAACCGATTAGCTTAACCAAACAAACCACCACATGGTAAAACCGTACGTAAACAATGACCAAAACAGGGAAACGCCCACGCAAAGCCGGAACAGCAGCGGGTTGTGTTTTTTTTATCGCAACGATACGCTGCTTCATTATCAATGAGTTGCTATTTAAATCTAAAACATAAATCATGCCATCGTGCCTTTCGGCTGCATCATCGTGATGGGTCCGCTTTTTCGTGTTTGCTGTCTCAAAATAGCTACATCTGTAAACTTGATGTTGATAAATGTAACGTTTTAATTACATTAGTATCTTGTCTCCATTTAAATAATGATGACGCGTGTATGTGTGTGTGTGTGCGGTGACAGTATAGAAGCAAGATAAATACACTATCAACTATTTCCCTGCGGAATGCCTTTAATTGCTTAGTGTATTTGAAAAAGCGTTCCGAATGTAAGCACATGCCGTTACATGCAACAATAATCATTTCATCGCTGTTCTTAAGCCTGCTGAAGGTCACACCGCTACTTCGGTCGCTTAGGGGATGTTTTGTTGATAAAACAACTCGCTATACGGAACCGTGTCCCATCGCGGCTGCATTCTCGATTGCGTCATTCGTGCATTCGCGATCGTGTGGGTATGCGATATGGAGTCGAGCGATTTGCATATTTCTCCGTACGCAGAGTGCAAGTGTGTGTGTTGAGGAGAAAATGTCGCCTCGCCAACTGGCAGCACGAACGAACACAAACGGTCTCGGTGGATTAAATTTCACTTACCTATTTGTCATTAATCGTGCATTGATCTTTGCGTTTGTGCGTCATAACTGCATGCATAACCGTTCGTTAATTTGCTATTTGTCTGTTTGATTAAAATACGAGCAATGAAAAACATTTGTCATCTGTCGTTGTAATTTGCGTTGCTAATAGTTTCATATTTATTTTTATTTCGTATTTTAAATTCGTTTGCTTGCTTTTATTTTGTTCCGT
Source organism: Anopheles marshallii (assembly GCF_943734725.1). Classification (NCBI taxonomy): domain Eukaryota; kingdom Metazoa; phylum Arthropoda; class Insecta; order Diptera; family Culicidae; genus Anopheles; species Anopheles marshallii. The sequence continues at coordinate 55,570,401 of NC_071327.1, forward strand.
TTTTCATGTGTTAGTTTTATTTCATTCTTTGTTATACTTTTTAGTTATTTTTAATGCATTGTTTTAGTTTTGAGATATTTTAATAAATCAAACTATTGTCTTTGTTATTTGTATTTTATTTATTGATTGTTTATCCAATAATAAATTATTTGATCCTAAATCACTTCAGCGAATTCCTTCCCTTCAATTCGTTAAAATAATTTAGAGTTTTCTATCACCGAATTATTGAAGCTCATTTAATTAATTTTGATAATGGATTCAATATATTTTTTGCTTCCTACATTTAACAACCTTCACCATGCGTTGACAAAAGATTTCATTGTACCGAGGTACCTAAACCGATCAGAAAGAGATTTTCCTTTCAACTGGATATTCCTCATCGACGAAAAAAAAACGCTGCCCATTCTTCTTTTGCTAGTAGCTTCAATCAGGTTCGTCCTTGTCTCAAATATTACGGACAAATGATTATGAGCTTATGGGGCGATATGTCACGTTGGCAGGTGTATGAAAGCCACCAGACAGACAGGACAGGATCGGTGGCTGCTTTTGTACAATGAAAGTTGCTTTTTTATTAATACGCTTTTCTATGCTTTTCTGTGTCACCGGTTTTTTTGTCCTTTGTGTGTGTGTGTGTTTGTGTTTATGTCCTACCGCACAAATGGCGCGACACGGATGGTACTTGTGTCGGAAGAAGAAAACCTTGACAATTTCCTGAGCACCTGTGCATACGATAAACTTTTCTTTTTTTCCCCCCATTTTTCCCGCAGTTCTCGTCGAAATGCGGTGTGCTACTTCTAGTGTAGGACCAGCCCAAAAAGCCCATTCACCATCCCCGCTTCGCCAAGTGAAGGGGGATGCGAGTCGGAGTGGAATCACTTTATCAATAACCCAGCACGAACGCTTTTCCGCTTTGCCGAGATCGAACCGGGTGGCGGAAGTAAAGCCGAATTACGTGCGGCGGGTATTGGTGGCATCCTTTGCGCATACTCACGTTTATCGATTATGCAACCCGCTTGGGGGACCGCTCAGCCTCAGTGTCCTGCCAGCGATACCATCAGCGTCCACCGGAGGTCCTGATGGCTCTCTGAGCAATTATCGCAGGATCGCTCCCGTTCTTGGCAAGGCACCTGTATGAATGGAATTGGAAAAGCTCCCATCGTGTGCGAGTGTATGGTACAGCTTTATTCGGCACTGCTCTCTGCTGGCGAGATTCGCGATCGGTCACGTACGCTTTGGCGTTTGGAGCAGTGCTCTCGGGAGCTTTTGCTATCGTTGGATATCCCCTATCGGCATTGTTCGATTTCCGAAGGACGAACGCCAGACTCGAGAGGGACTATTTACGAACGAGGTGGAACGAAAATCGACAAAACATCGCGACATGCCATGCGCCAGGAATCTTGGGGGTGGGTCCTTGAAGAAACAATGAGATCATGGTCTGTCGTTAACGTTGAGCGAATGGGTAATATTTCTTTGTTGGATAATGTATCGTTTATGCTGTTGCCTTTTTTTTGTTGTTTTATTACAATTGTAATAAATTTTGGTTTACAATAAGTTTGGTATACATTAGCTATTTATGTCCCATGTTATTGTTTATTTGATATGCAATTTAAATTAGATCTTAACATTGCTAACAATAGCTACAAACAATACAATTTCTTTCTTTATAAAGTATAACAAATTTTAAACACAAATTTAACAAACAATTAAAATTTAAGAAATATTTACAGAGCTTTACTGAAATGTAAACAGGTCATTGGTTTGGTCGCATGGCTATTTTGCGTGTAAAATTGCTCACCCATAGCTGTGCATGCATTGTTGACGTAGGAGAAACTCCACCAAAATCTGGGGAGCATAATCGTTTCTTCCGTGAAGGATCTCTCGTTCTCACCGTTTCTCTCCATTTCGTTATCCGAAGGATAGGACCCTGTGATTCAGGATATTTCAGCAATAAACCTCTCGTTCTCTCCATTCCGATCGGGGGAAGAACGAGAGTTCGCTCAACACAATTTATTCGTGTAAAAATTAAAGAAAAAAACACACACACACGCGCTCGTCGTGCAAAAAACCACAGTAAACGATCGAGTTATTCACAACTGGAAGTTAGTGGAAATCAGTCACGAATTATCCGGGTCGCTCGTGTCGGGAAGCGAACGAAACGGCACCACAGTGTGCAACGCAGGGTTCTCCCATTTTTTTATGTGGCAACTCTTTAAATACCGCGCGTTAGCATGACCATTGCGAATAGAATGTGAATGGTTAATGGAAGCTGGTCGACAAAAAAGCAGGGTTTTTGGCCGACCAAAGCAAACCCCGGCGGTAAACGATGATGGTTTTCACGCCTAACTAGAGTGGCAAGTGTAATGTTTCTTCCTTCCTTTTTAATAAAACGCATCGCCCCAAGTGATACCACTACGTACCTGCGTTCTCCATCACGTGAAGGTTTCTGGTTCCAGAAATAAGTGTGTCGCCCATCGATCAAATTAACGTTTGGAAGCTAAAGTTTATGAGTATCTGCATACGAGGCAAACACAAAAAAAATCCACTCAAGCCTGTGCAAAAAAAAGGAAACCCACCTATAGCGGGGCGGTGGAATTGATTTTCCTCTTACGCTGCAGTAAAGATGTGCCAGAGAAGCCAAGACATACGCACGGGAGAACAACAGAGAGTCGCATTGAAAGCGCGTTAGAATAAACGAGAGAGAAAGCGAGAGAGAGAGAGAGTACCTTCGTGTGTGAGGTTTGCCCAACAACAACAGAAAAAAAGAAACCCCACCAGAAACTGCTCAGGATCCTGGAGTTTACAGAAACAAGGATATGTTGTAAAGTGTTTTCCTTCTCCTTGCTGGTGGTATACGGTCCGCAAAATTTGGAAGACCCTTTGTGCTGCACCGTCGAACGCTGTTTGTGGCTGTGCCGTGGTGCCGTACAGTGGAATGTAATTTTTAAACTCAAACTCCCTCGACGTGTTGCGTGTTGCCGTACGATTCCGGCACTATAAATAGTGCCCATTGGGGAGGGTGGAAAAATCGTGCGAAAGTACCAAAAGCTCCAGGGTTGGCCGTGTAAGCACGACGACGATAAAAGCAAACAGTTTTGGTGTGTTTGTGCGAAGGATTATTTCTGGCAGCCGAGGGTGACCGGAAGTGGATGTAAAAAAAAGAACAGGTAATTCCTTCCTTGCTATATTTACATCCTTCTCTTTGTGCGTTTCTGTGGCTATGCTTCCTGGTGAATTGACATGTTTTAATCTTTGCAAGTGAATTCATCTTTTTTCTTTTAGAAGGATATTTGTAGGACAGTGACAAGTTCTTTGAAAAATAGGCTAAGTAATAACACATTTCTTTAAAAATTTCAAAGAATTAAACTCAGCGCTAGTAAACGTGTCTCAGCCAGCATCTCAAGGACGAATATGGGCTGGATGTAAAGCTCTTTGTAATGTTTGTGTTAGTGTTGAGCATTCTTCCCACTGAGTTTCTTCCTGAAAAATGAGACCATCGAAGTAAACAGGGCAAGATTTGATCATATTTAAACACCAAGAGTATTAATCAATCAATTATTCTAAGAGGTTTTATCGACATTTTGAATCTCTGAAGCCAACGCATAGTCTCACAAGTCTCCTACCAGGGTAAACACTTCAATTTAGTCTTAAATACGTGTTGTTCGCTCGCGTTCGGAAAGAACAACCCAGTCCAGGCCCATCAACCGTCCCGATGTTGTTACGTTGAGCTGAAATCTATCGCTTCAAACTAATTTGATGCACGATCTAAGTCACGTAGGCCTACATAAAACCGTTTGCTCGTCGTGGCCATTCGGGGTTGTGGCGTCGAAGCGATTTCAAAGCATAAAGAGCATCCCAGACCCCCAGGAGAAACGGCGCTCGAGAGCGATTGCACGAGAGCGACCAGCGCGTAAACAAAAGTCCGAGACAATATTTATCCAAGCACCGTCCGGTTGACGACGCGCCCTCCTCAAATGCAGCAACGCATAAGGGCACTTTCGGACGTTCAAATATGTGTTCCCTAACGATAGCAAGGTGTGCACCTTGCTGGGAAGGGCTTTGTCTGGGGGTGATGGTTGTTGGGGCCGAAAATTGGGCCATCGAAGTGTCTACCAACTCACCACCGTACTTGGGAGACCTTCTCCGTCCTCATTCTGGCCACTGTGCATTGGCACGAAAGTTTTCACCAACATGCCTGGGGAAGCATCGGAAGCAGTGTTTAGACATTTGAGAGGGAAAGTGCAGTTGTGCTGTACTGCTCTGTTCCACCTACCTGATAAACTGTCCAACATGGAACATCAGGGATTTTTGTGTCCTTTCTTTCCCACCATGCGCTATTGCGCTGACAATCGATATCGCTTCCGCTTCGGGACGATATATTGCGACGGTAAAGTTACGACGTCATTTAATAATGGTCGTTGGTGGTACGCGTTTCGTCTGCAACGTTTAAAGGATGGAAGGATATCGTACTCCGGCACGAACCGTGGCGCGATATCATCCTGAAGCGCAAAAAGCCGTTTCAAGGCCACCGAAGTGTGGGCCACCCAACCGTTCGGGCTTGTCGCGGTTGACAACCATATTCTGGGCTCTTCAACGCGGCCGGCAGTTGTTTACGTGCTTTGGGTGTAAACAAGATACAGTCTGCAAACGATAATACGCAACAACAATAGTCAATCGCCGTAAATCATGACCTTGATAGGGAATGTATTGTGCCGTGGTTGTTTAAGATATTTGATAATGTTTTGGATTGACCTTTTTCAGTGATACCGGAGACGCAGGCACGTTTCACACGCTTCTAAAGATTGAACGTATCTGGCTCGATCGTAAAGGTGCGAGGAAAATATTTTGATACTCGCACCTCAATAAAACGCGATATTTCGAGACGCCTCCTCCACACGAAGAATAGGAATTTTCCGTACAGGTTTACTAGCTGACAGCAGCCAGCGAGTAATTATCGATTACAACATTCGCTCGACAGAGTGTCCGATAACGAAAAGCAACAGCACCGTGTCGATTTTATCAAGCACCGTGAGGTACTTTCGAGTGTAATTTCGTTTATCTCCTTACGGTGGTGGTCAATGGGATGAGATTACAACGACAATCGTACCTTAATCGACTGATAAGATGGTCGCCAGATTAGTTGTTATTTGCTTGTGCATGACAGGAAAGGCCCACCACCATGAGCAACTGTGCGAAAACAGCTGTTTCGTCCGAGGTGTTACTCGTAACGCTAAAAATGGATCACTTCAAACGGGTTCGTTCTTGCATCATGCTCTGCAGTAGGAAATCCGTTTCTACGGCACAAACTGACGATCAGCTCGATGTGTCATCCGCAATATAGATAGTGCACGCTTCCAGTGCTGCTCCATCCAACGCTTTGTCGTCCTGTCTGGTGGATTTGTTTGTTTCTCTATTGACGAGTAATTTAATACTTACTACCCTCTCGATCGGCGGGGTAATCAGCAATAGAGGGCGTACTTGATGGAGACAGAATAAAAAGAAAAAGCACGCAACGAACGGTGCACCGGTGGAGATTATTTCATCGCACTATATTTAGCGTAATCGAATGACGAGCGAGTTGAACGAGCTGCATCCATACGCGCTGTGGTTGTTGGAAGAATGACGAGCGCACTTGTTGCATCATGTCCGTCGGGCGAGAAAGAATAGCGAAACAATTCGAGTCTGTTAAAACATAAACCCATAACCCCTGCCAGCATAAACCATCCCCATCTAAAGCACATCCAATCGAGGAAAATCAATCTATCAGCGCGTGTTCGTGGTGAATTAATTAAGCGAGCAACATGATGCGATTTGTATGATTTCCCAGTGCCCAGTGTCCATGCATATGGAACAGCTCCGTGCAGCGGGCAAACATTTGATGAGATTCCTCTTTTCCCGATTGGTGGTCGAATTTTCCTTCCCTTACGGAAGTCCTACGAATATGGATGATTTAATCGGTATCGATTATTCGTATCCGATCCCACCCATAAACGCTTTCTGAATATCTAAAGGCACCGGGGGCTCATTCAACGGGAACGCCATCGAATAATTCCAGCACGACCAAACGTCACCTGCTAATGTGTTTGGCTGCTAATGATGTTCAATAAAAGTTCACGATACCAGCGGGGAAAAGAAACACCGAGGTCGAAGATCGCTTACCTGGTTGACGCAACAACCAACTCGAGTTCCCAGTTTTGCGTCAGAACTTCCACCAGAAGTTCCTCCAACAGCCTAGCGTAAACAACATATTCATAAGCAATATCTTCGCCCTGTGCCCAGACCACCAAGATGTTGGCTTCGAATTGATGGTTTCTGGACGGAATATGTTTACAAACCTAATTTGTCCACCTGTCCGGAAGACACGCCGAACACCACTGGTGAAAAGGACTCGCCTTCCCCGATGCACCTCGAGATGCTCGTGCGTCGTGCTCTCCCTGGGTATGCATAGCCTTCATTCTTTTGTGCCCATCTTAGATGCAAATTTGTGCTCTTTGTATCTCCACAAGAATGCAGAACAAAAACGGGGACCGGAATGATGACGTCCGTCAGGCTGCGCTCGATGTCGACTTGCTCAAGTGTTGGTCTTTGGCCTGGGCGAGGGCCTGGTGTGGTTTGGTTTTGCGACGATATATAAATAGCGTGCTACTTCACCGACAAATTATTGCTACCAATTGAGGAGTAAAGTGAAACATATTGGAAGCGAATTGAGGCGAAACATTGCCAACGCGATCGGCACTCCGTTGTGTGATGCGATGCAAATAAGAAGAAGGCCAAAATTAATAAACAACGTTCAGTGAATCGTGGTCGAAGCCAAGCCGGTGCCGTCCTGTGTGCTGCAGATGGATGGACAACAGGCAGTTTGGGAAGCGATGTGGTGCAGCGCTGGTTGGCAAATGCAAACAGGAACTGCAGCCAGATGGATCGACGATAGAGCGATCATTTGAAACTGAAAGTCACATACGAAGAAAATAAAACCTCGTCCAACAGCAGGGACATTGAACATAACGCAAATTTGGCGTTTCATGCTCTCATTTTTCGAAATGGGACGATGTTTGACATAAAATAGCACTTTAAATTTGAAGGGAGAATGGGACCTATTTTACCTCCTGGAAGACTCATTAATTTTGGAGCGGCCAGATGCCATGATGATAGCGGTGCCGGTCTTCACACGGACGGATCGGACCAAAATCCCATCCGGACCAATCCCCCGTACGCACGACTGCCTATTCAGCTACGGGTAAATTAAGTACAAGAAAGCCAAAAGTGGCAAGTTTCTAGACCTCTTGAGTTTGTTGTTGCCGATAAAAAAAGACTTGATGAACGCAATAAGAGTTTTAACATACATTCATGTTTAATAAAACTATGAATTATGAAGTAGTGAAGTGTAAGTCCTGTCTTCAAATGACAGGACCGGTCCAAAATCCCATCCGAACCAATTCCCCGCAGCAAGGACTGACTATCCGGCTATGTGGTAAAATAAGCTTAGTATGGCAGAAATGGCAGGCATGACGGTAGTAGGTTGTTACGCCAAAAAGAAAAAGAAAGTAAACTAATTTACTCAGCCAGCAGTACTTTTTCACTTGTGTGAATTAAAAGAACTGGAGCTCTTTTCAGGCATTCATGGTCTCTACTTTAGTACGTCGTCTTTATGTAAGGATGATCAAATCCTCTTAGTCGAGTATGACACTTGACCTAATAAGGAAAGTAGAACTTTAGAAGGGTGGTATAAGTACTCTTTTGTGACGTAGAACGAACGAATAGGCAATTTAAAAAAAAAACCTTACAGTGATCATGCCATGGAAGGCTTGGTAACCCCGGGATAAGGTCCCTTTCACTGTTTGGAGAAGGAAATGTCTCCAAACTAATGTGTTCTTCTAATTCATATTTCTATGATAAAAAATGACATGAAATTTTTAAATATTTTACAATCAGTCAAAAATAAGTTATTTTAATTAAAATTAGTGTCTCAAGTCAAACAAATTTTAAACGAAAAGTATTATTCCCTTTTTTTGGTACTGCAAGGTTGCTCAGTAAATATACACCAAGTACAACGTAAAAGAGGGTCTTGTTTTGTGGCAATTGGCAACTTTACTTTGGTTGATCTTTTTGGCGACACTACTGCTTGCTTCCAATGTGTCCCACTAGCGCCATTTCGTTCTCACTTTACTTTATTGTCACGTGTACAACGGGCAAAGGAGTGCCATTTTACCGGCCGGCTTTTAAGACGCAAAACGAGACCGGTGCTCCCGAAGGCCGATGGAGAATGAAATCTTGAATGTCTGAAGCACAAACCTCCCTAGCGTACCGGTCCAAGTTGATCAGATGAACCGGACAAACCGGTTCGCATCGGGAGGATCATGTTTTGTGTGTGTTTGCTCTTTTCGGGTGAAGATAATTTATTTAAAATAAATACAGATTCTTCTTTGGTAGTTAAGATGCGTGGGCCGCGCTTGGTTTCGGAAGAGCAGCTGGAGGTTTGTAATGCTGACGTGATGTGTAATGGTGGTGTTCATTGGTTTTTTTAAATGCAGAAACCGGATTGTTGTTGTACAACAGAACTGTACCGTTTCGAAGGAAAGTTCGAGAGCTTTTCTTTCCCTCAGACTTGGCCACAGTTGCCTTGAATTTCGTTACATTCTTCGCGCACAATTTAAACCTAGCCGAGGTATAAGAGAACGCGACATAAATTACACATCAATTGTAGCAAGTACTTAAATTTCACTCATCGATAAACTATTACGGGATGCTCAGGAGAAATAATTAATGTGAGTTATGGGATGAAACGCAACAGTTCATAAAATCGCAATAGTTCAGTAAATGCATCTTTACTTTCCCGTTTAACAAGCTCTTACTGTTGTACTTTGTTACAAATGCATTGATTGATTATTTTTATGCTATGGCACTGTTTGATTGCTGCACGATTTACGTTCGTCCGCATTTATCTTTCCTTCGATGGTCTCCTATTGTGTCTTCACTTTGTTTACAATAAAATGTGCGTGACTTGAACCGCTTACATGGAATGTCAGATCGGCTCCAGCACGCTACCAGCAGGCGAATGTGATTGCAAGCGATTTGATGTCAATTTTTCCCCTGGGAGCGAAGGTCACACGATAGAGCCCAAACTCACCGCCATACGATCGGTGCCCGATTTATTGCAATCTGATTGTAAAACTTTTTAACAACGATTATTACTGGAACGCTTTTGGAAGCCATCCAGCTGAAGTGTTCTTCGTACCTACCTTCACCTGGCTGTCAACTGTTTATCAGTTGTTAAATATTGCAGAAGCACATACCATTTGGTTGTCTTCAGTCACGGAAGACTGGTCTATTGGAAGCGTAAACTTTAATAGACATGCAAAGCTTCTTTTCATATAGCCCTTAAATCGTGGCGCATAAACAGAACCATATAATAAAGGTCCCGCGTAAGGGTGAGAATACCGAGCCCGGGATGTAGAATATTTATGATCAATTCATTTGTTGTGGTTTGTTTTTCATTTTTTTTTGCTCGATTTGTTCACCTTCCACATCTCCTAAACGCGCTAGAAACTAGAACAATGAACTGCAATGGACGACAGTAATCGTGAGCCCCCGCTCCAAACAGCTGTCAATGTCAATGTTCTACCGTTCCACCTGCGCTAGAAATCAATATTAAAATGTATTTTATCGATACGAGCACGTGCGCTGGGTAAGGTGTTCGCCATCGTTACGCTGATGGCCAACGTTTTCTGAATCACCCAGCCGGGTTGTGTGAAGGTGAAAAGGGAACTAGTTTAATGGTGTGTTGTTATGGCAGTTAATTTATACCCTGCCACACTTGCGCCCCTTTGTGTATTCATGAACTTTACACTTTTGCTCTCGTTTGAGTTGCTCCGGTTGGGTACTACCGGAGTTACGAATTTCTCATCTGAGCGGAATGTAATCTAATTTTCTTTTTTATGCTTCCGCACCGGGGAGGAACCCGTTTGTTGCAATACCCCCCTATCATCGCCATGGAATCCTTACATTTCCAGTGTCACAACTAGCAGAATTGTAAGATTGTATAATTTGCACCCGACAATCCAATGCATCCCATTGTGGAATTTGCATCTTCACCTGTTCCCGACACGGTTGCAATAGGACGTGCAGTCCGTTACGGAGTTTGTGATCCGTTGTTTCTACACCGTCATGTGAGGAGCAGGTGTCGAAGTGATTAAACCACACACATTTGCAACACAATTCCAAAAGACCATCAGTTAGTCCATGGCCTTGAAGACGTCCGCTTTTTTTTAAAGATAATCTGTCATTATGGGCAACAGGTTCGTTGTTGCAACTGTGCTACTGTGCTCGCTACTGTGCGACCTTTTGTTACTAACCTATCACGTATGGCTTCCGCTGCGTAGGGTTCTATTCAAGGGCTATTATTGTGACACACTGCCGCCTGTCCTTACGGGATGCGTATCGATTTATCGATTGCTACTTAAATGCTTCTGGACGCATCGCAACACTCTAAGCGTTATGTATTGAAAACTAATAAATTAATACTTTATTCTTGCTTTATCTTTCAGCCCACATCGTGCGTTAGCGTGTAACCGTACCGGATGTTTATTCTTGCCGCCCTGCCATTTGGAAATATCTGAGAGGAGAAAAAAAAGCGGTGATTAAACGCATAATCTAAACGACCGGAAACAATACAATACGCGCCCGACCGCACATTCCCCAATTGTGCTGAATTGCAGTTTGCATATTTGAAGTGGAGAACGAACAGCAACACACCCCACCACCCCGCAAGGAATGTGTTGCGTATGCACATAGGGTGGCGCGACAAAAAAGGGGGAGAGAAAAAAGAACAATAAACAGCAACAAGGGAAGCCGAAATAATAAAAAAAACCAACAACAACAAAACAACGCATTACTAATCCGCCCCTCGCCACTGTAGCGCTGTAAGTGTGGTCGTGTGTGTGAGTCCGCGGTTTCTCGCGAGAATCAGTTTCGGCGTTTCGTGTATGGGTATTCTTCAGTGCGCCGAATCGAGCGAAGTGCAGCCATTGATGCCGGAGAAGCAACGCAAATAAAGCAGCAGCAGCAGCAGCACTGAAAGTTGCGTTTTGCGTGACAGTCTTCGGTTGTACGAGCGTTCGGTCGCTCATCGTCAAATCGATTTTCGACTGCCCATAAAGGGATGTTTGTATGAAAACAAGCCTTCTGGCTGACCGTTTATAAGGAGAATTGTTACGAGAGACACCGAAAGTGTCTGTGTTTGTGTGGTTGGCGAAGCAACAAAGCGGGGCCCACCTCCCCACGAAGTGACGAAGAACACGTACCACACGCAACCACCCATTCGGCAACCAGTTCGTAACAATTCTGGCCAGCGTCGGTACGACACTTGCTGCAGCGGAATCGAAATCTACACACTAAGGGTGGTGGCCGAATCGGTGTAAACGCGCTACATTGAAGCTTATAACTGCGTAGTTTTATTGCAACCGGCAAACCGACACGTCCGTGCGACTAACAAGCGGCAAACGGCAACCGGCAGCGAGTAATCAACACAGCAGCTACAGTGCCAAAGCGGGCCTCGGATCTTCCGCAAAGGGTGTTGTGTGTGCGCGCCTGACTTTATTAAAGCCAATTGGGGAGACCACGTTAAACTCTTGGTGTGAGAAGCGGTGCAACAAGTAGGCGGACCATCTTCGAGAGGACTGGTCGCCGATAGAACCGTATCTGTCGGCGACTGTGCTTGGTAGTGTTCGGGACGAAAAAGCGCCAGTATCACATCTGCATTCGGAACATTAATAAGTGAGCGGTGAAATAGACAGTCGTGCGATATTGTTGATTGTATCAAGAACTCCTGCCAAAGCAAGTGATCACCCGACAACCCCTTTAGAACTCGGAAGATTGCTAGTGTACTGTAAAATCACAAAGAAAGTAAAGTAATCCCCCTTTGTGCCAAAGAGGACACGGAGGTTATAAACCACACCAGAAAGCGATCCTCGTGAGTGAATCGACCACCGGTAACACCGTCTCATCGGAACATCGCTCACACTAGCGGCCCCACCCGTATACTGCGTGCGCGATCGTAAGCGGGTAGTGCATTAAATCTGGGGCAACGCAGGCGGTTCCCATGCTAAACTACCGCCTCGTGTCAACGCACTTCCTGAAGCAGCCATAGATTTCGCGGCCCACCACCGCACCGGCACTGCGGGGACCCCCAGCAAGGTCGTAAAAATGTGCAGAGATCGGGATATGCCACTTCGATGAACTAGAGCACCAACAGTGTTGTACTCTATTGTGTCGCCGTCTGCCATCACATTACTTGCCACGAGCAGTAAACGCGAGTGATAGGAAAATAGTGCATAAAGGGCTACGACCGAGAGAGCGAGAGAGTGCGAGAGAAAGAGCGAGAGTGTGTGCGTGTGAGTGCGTGTGAGTGAGTGTGAGAGAAGCGAAAGTAGGGGGTGAAAGTAGCGCCACTATAGCATTGCATTAGTACTACGTTAAGCTTCATACTACTACTTCGTTTACTATTGCTACACGGCTGCGCCACATATTGCTACTGCTTCTCCGCCTACGCTGTGTGCGATCGGCGCTTACCGGCGTGCGCTAGTGTGCGTGTGCGGTAGTCGAAGCGGCTAGCGATCCTTCGAAACCGGTACCCCGGTCCTAGTAGATTGATGCCATCGGAGGAATTCACATCCTTCACACGTGTACCACTGCGCGTCTCGACGAAGCATCGTGTGACCGTCGGTGCTCTTAAGCAACGTTGAGTGATTCTTTCGATTCTACTGCTGCCGACGCGCATTATCCGCGAGCATATCTGCTCAGAAAGCCCTTTTTTCTGCCACACCACCAAATCACCTCCAACGGCTTATCGTGTGTTGTGATTGAAAAACGAGCGCGCGCCTTCGTTCGCTCTTGCATCCAGTTTAGTTGATTCGCAAGTGCTCCTTACTTATTTGTTTGTTTGCCCGGTGCAAACCGAAACGTACTACCGGAAGCCCAACACAACAACACCGCCAAGCAGCAGCAGCAGCAGCAGCAGCAGCGACTACAAACCGCTGTCGCTTTGGCCGCCGTGAAGCCGCGAAGATTCCACCCAAAATTGAAGCATTTGCCAAAAACTGCTGGGAAACTGTAACCGCTTGCGTGGTAAGTAGACGGGGGGCAAAGCTTAATTCATTTGATGCGGCAGATAAATGACGCTTCTTCTCACCTGCTGATTTATTTCTATACCTCGGAAGTGACGGATGGTATAATGTATGTTTGGATTTTGTTTTTTTTTTGTTGTTTTGCGTTCGAGTTTTCATGATTAAAGCAATGATCTTAGCGAAGGTTCGGTTTATTACCCTCGATCGTTATTGACCTTCGTAGCTTTTAGACGGTTGGCGAGATGCCATTCGGCATAGAACAGTTGATCAGGCGCTTAAAGGTGAATGATGTTTTCGTATGCGAAAAGTTAATTGATGAAAAGTATAATTAATCGTTTTTTTTTTTGTAATTAAATAAATGACTTTTTGATAAGCATGTTGGACAGTTCGCTTCGAAGTTATTAGAACATTTCGGTTTTTGGAGATCTGTACAAAAATTCTTAATAGGTTAGTTAAAATAAAGTAATTTTCACTTTGTTTTCGTACTTTTTTTTAATGTCATGCACGAATGCACGAAGCTGTTGAATTCTTCAAATATTATTTTTATAATCGATGTTCTCCTAAATTTGCCATAAATAATTCATGTGTAATGTCACTTAATAATTGTGGTAGTTTGAGGATCAGCCAGACCACATCTTTTGTCACATTTGCCCCAATTGTCCCAACTTTTTATGAGTTTATCGTCGTATTGTTGCAGTCCTTGCGTTTTGCACTACAACTTTAGGAGTTTTTGAAGTGTTATTTCTGGCATTATTACTTGAAATTGCAGATTGTCTTTTGGTATCAGTTCCGTCGTATGAATCCAGCTGTTGATCGAAGACTTGACCTTTCAATTGATCTTAAACAGATCGTAGTATATATTTTTTACATGCACCACCCATATGCAAAGCCTAACTTAATCTCAAGAATAAGTTTGCATTACATAACGTAGGGTAGTAATCCGCACAAATTAAACTTTAATAATTAGTCTATGTACATGTACATTACAACCCATCATAGTGAAGTGATCTTCAATTTTGGTACACTTTTATGTTTTCTAATTTATCCGCTCGTCACACCTCGCATTCTCTACACGAACAATATCCATCGCGACAACAGCACCAACAGAAAAATCTCGCAAATAACAACCGATTTGTTGTTGTCGCCGAATCGCCATCATGTTCTTTAACAACGCGGCAAAACGGCTATTTTTAGACCGTACCGGCCGCAATCATCAATCCCGGCGCAGAGCGACCATACATTGGCACTTTACCGTACAGCAGAGGCTGTATTTTTATGGGGGTTTTCTTTTTCTTCTTTCGTACGGGCCGGGTTATGACCGGTGGCCCGATGATGTTTGTTTTGCTGCTTCAAAATGCGCCAATTTCGTTGCGGGGACAAGTCCGAACGGGACTGGATTGGTTCGCGTCGTTCATGGGCTGGCCCCCACCCGAAAGCTTATCTTGGTGCCCGGTGAGGGGGGGAACAAGGTGTACCTGCCGTGTCTTGTTTTTGGTTGATTTTTTCCTCTACTGCTGGTGAATAATTGTAAATAAACAACCGAGCGCAGAACAAAAGTGTGTGTTGATGGTTGTACGGTTCACCGGTTTCAAATAGTAAAGCAAACATATTTTGGCCGTACGATTGGCACCCGGTACAGTACAATCGCCACCGATGCGTTTTGTTTACGAATGGAGTATAATTGAAGGGAAAAGTTTACAATAAATTGGGTAATAAAATATCATGTGCGATTATTTATGCATCAATCGCTTTATTTATGTGTCAGTTGTCTTTGGATATTTCGTTTTTAAATTAATGTTATCAAATTTTCTGATTGTGTTTTTATTTTTCCTTGTAAGAATGAAAAAAGTAAATATGTTTTTGAATGTTTCTTAATAAGTATAATTTACAACCCGTGACTATAAATTTAACGTAGCCACTTATACACTAATTATACATTATTTATATTATTTATACATTTGCTGAAGAAATGTCTTAAAGTTTATGAAAGTAACTTACGTTTAAAGCAGTCTTTAGAGAGAGAAAATAAGTACGGACCAAGAGTTTCATATTCCAGAACATTCCACTAGGTTCGTGTGTACGAACAGCGTTTGTGCTATAAATAAAGTATTAATGCACCGCTTTAGGTATTGCCGAGCTGGAAAAGCAACTTGACATAATCATCAATCCGAGGCAAGTCCGAAAGAAGGAAAGAGATTAGCTTCCACCGCTGGTAGGATACTCCAAAAATTCATTTACCGACCTTCAAAAGTCACCGGCAGGAATTACGCTTACAGCTGGTTGCGATGTGCCGAACTACTAGTCAGGGTGGTAATTTCTCTCCCTGTCGCATACCTTCATTCTTGCGCAAAAATGGCCGTCTGAAGCGTAACCTTTAGCTTTGCCGCTTCCGTTTTGCAGCTTATCCCCGGATGCACTTAATTCTGTGCGTACGGTTTATTGGTCCTCTCCTTCGCCAATCCATCGAGCGGCAGGTTCTTTTTCGGATCCGAGATGACGTATTTCAGCGTGGTGCGCTCGTATGACGAGTCATGAATGGTATTTTTACCGAAGTGTTGTTGAATCGGAGAGCGGTGCCATTAAAAAATTGGAATATCTTTCGTCGTCGTGGCGAGTGTTTTCGTTGTTGTTTTTTTTTGTTTTTTGCTTCCCTATTCACCGTCACCGGTGGCCGGTCCTTAGAGGATCGCCAATTTTGACACATATTCACCCGCACCGTATGGTAATCGAGCCAGGAGACAGAAGAAGCCAAGATCAAGATGGAATGGTTTTCACGCTCGCTGCGTTGTTCTGACGCAAGTTTCTACGCCCCATTACACACGTACGCACAACTTCATATGCTTTGGCGCTATTTACACACCCCGCAGTTCTCCCGTGACAAATCACTTCACACTCGCGCATTCTTACGGTGGTAGACCGCGAACTCCGATACTGGGTCCCGGTGATGATTAATAATGCAGCAGGCTCGTATTTGCCTGGATGGTGTGGCGCGCGCGCACGACTGTTATGGAAGAACGATTATTTTGGGGGATATATATGGCCAAACAAGGTATTTCGTGGGGCTACCTACTGTCACCACAACAAAGCACAGAGCGGGCAGACACGGAATGATGAATGTGAGATTGGGCTGTCCTCCACGCGGATGTGTTATACATATTTAAACGACGAAATGGTTTAATGGTAATGAATTAGGGTATGTTTTGCGTTCGTTATCGATTGTTGAGGTGTTTTTTTTTTGCTGTAGGGTACAGTCATGAGGCAACTAAATTATACTATAGTTCATCGTGTTTTGGCATAGAGTGCTTTCGAGAGATTAGAGAATTCAAACATTCGTCAATTTCCATTTGAACAATATTAATCAAACTGTTAGTAAATATTTTCCAGAAACATACAAACTTTCTTGAAGAATCTTGATACAATGAGTTAAGATACTATTGTCCAAATGTGTAATATTGCCTTCATGTTGCTTAAACCGAACACTTTTGAATAATTAAAGCCTATTACACCAGTGGACCAAGTGATAAAAATATTTTAAACATAATTTGGTCATAATTCTTCAACCCCCTTCAAGTATATTGCATTGCGTATTGTGACTCACGGATTCGCATTGCCGTCAAATTATTTTCGTAATGATAAGAATTCTTTACTTTACTTTACTGTAAGCTATCTTCATGCTGCTTTACAGTGTGGCCCATAAAAAAATGTTCGGTATTCCGCTTTATCTTTAAGATCTTTTTCTCGTGGTATAATGAAGTGAAACATAAAATTAGTGAATGGACACGTTTATTCAACCATTCTACTCTATATTATTTGATATGGCCACCGTTGATTTCCATTACTTTCTCCAGGCGACCAGGGAATCGGGTGCATACCTGTTATATGTATAAACCCTACATCGAGTTCCATACTTCTGTAATGGAGGCTTTTAAAGCACACTTTGGTGAAATTCTTCACAAGCTTTTACATGAACATTCGCCTCTCGGCTGCTAGGAGGCCAAACAACATAAGGGCAAAAAGCATTCAGTCACTCTTGACTCCTTTTCGCGGTACGATACGGCGCTCCGTCTAGTTGGAAAACCGTCCTGCTGGTGCTCATCGCAGTTCTCTTTGACTCTAAATAAGACCTCCTCCATGAAAATGTCCAAAAAGACTTCGGTTTTCACCTTAAAACCAAATTTGACGAAAACTGGAGTCATTTTCAACCCATTAAAAGCAACTGCTCTGAAAACCATGATTCCGGTGAAATGTTTAGTGGTTCACTTTTCCGGAACATTCTCCATCATCTGCGACGAAATGAACCTAACCGTGCACGAATTTCACGCAGGATTGATGGTGAAAATCGGATCGACAACATCGGATTCAACGAAATTTTCGATCGTTCAAACCGTAGTGCACTGATCCGGTCTGTTATTAAGTGACATTTTACTAATGTCCTGAACTTTAAATTTAAGTCATATTTAAGTCTTCATTGGAGTTTTGGAGATATTGGCGTCTTTCGTCAATAGTCAGAAGGGTCGTACTGGATTTAGTTTTAGTTTTTCTCTCACGGATTTAGCTTCATTTGAAGTGCCAGCCGACCGCGGACACCACTTTCCTGACTTTCGAAGGTGTAGAATATCAAAGAGGATACTTTTAATGTAGTATACAGTTGCCAGATGGCACCCCTGAGCCTCCGCAGTTTTGTTTTTGTTGTAAGTTATCCTGCCTGGTGCAATCTAAATACGACTTCCTTCTTGGACATCGAACACAACTTCGTTTCTAAATATCACTGTTTTGCTAACATCTCAAGACAGTTTGAACCCTAGAGGTCACATACATATCTGATATGAGGAAAAATTTCGCTTCTATATAGCAAAAAATAAGCTTTAAACATTTTCCTATTTTTTTTATAAGCAATATTGTGCCTGCACTCCATAGTGCACGCCATGGGTGCGTGGGAGAAAAGGAAATCACCGTGTTCGGTCACCAGTCAACAGTCGCCAACTACCGATAAGCGGTGAACAAATGCGTTTTATCAGTTCAATTAGTGCTTTCCAATTTCCTTCCGTTTGCAGTTTTAATTAATACCATCTGCTAAGGCAACGAATCATCTGGCGGGATTCTCCACGGTGCGCTGACACCGCGAACCTAATCAATGATCCGATCTTTGAGCGGTGGTTGATGTTGAACCCCAATCGGGAACTCCGTCGATGAAGCAATCAGCCTTGGGACCCCGCGATGTGCACGAACTGGCAAGCACAAGAAGAAGTACTCGTGCCAAGAAGCGCACGTTGAATGTAAACAAATTTGATCAGTGTAGCTGATAAGAGCAACCGGCGAGATGTCGGTACCACGCGAGGGATTGCACGGTGTTTTCCAGTTTTGTCCTCCCCTCCAAGGTGTGTTGTCTGGACGTGGGAAAACGGAGGCCGCCGGAGACAGGAACTTATTGCAGGCCGCTAAATTCCCAACAACCTGCGGAGCAATTATAGCTGGCGTTGTGAACGATATCGCTCGAAGCACGACCCATCACGACATAGACAGCGACCTTGCGGACCTGCTGTGGGGGGGACGTCGAGTCAGTGGGTAAACGGGTGACGACAGTAACGACGCAAAAAAGGTGCTAACTCTCACCCAGGCTGCGGTGTGAATCAGTTCGGTTCAGATTTAATCGGTGCAGTACCGTTCGTTCCGGATGGCACTGGTCCGCTGTCCATGCAACATCCAGGCGCCGTGTGGGGCTGCACAAATGGAGCGGAAAAAAGCGAGCCTCAGTGTCTGCAGAGGCAAGTTGTGCTACACACGGATTGTGTGTTGGTCCGCGGCTTATCAGCGAACGATCATCGTGCTAAGTGGGATTATGGTACTGCTAATGGAAGCCTTCACTTGTTAGCACACGATTTGCAGCTGGCTGGAAGTTGCTCAGAAAGTTTTCAGTTGTTGCCCCCGTTAGGGTTTTAGCTGTTGAAAATATTGATATTTGGAAAATACCCCATTCGATTCTTTAACTTCGGAAAGATCGGTCTTAACTTCTCAAACATTGGCATCTCAATACAGCAAGATCATAGATCCTAGGAATTAGCAATGAAAACATTGACGATAAATATTTCCGTAAGGTATTTCTGTGGATGCGCATTCATGTCCTCTACCAGAATCTGATGCCTGTAACATCTGCGATGTAGAGAGTGCAACATACTTCAGGTTGAGGCAGTTTGAAACATCTCAGTCTAAATATTTTACTAGAAACAACGATTTTTTTCAATGAGTGATTCACTCGTTGTCATCTTGATGATATAATCAACCTCCAAGCTTAGTTATAAAAAAACCTAGAGAGTGAGTGAACAATATGGAGATTGTGCAATGCCCTGCACTATGATGAGATTTTATTGAATAACATCTGAATTGCAGCTCAGTATTACAGCGACACCTATCGTTGTTCTTCCTTACATAAGACACTGTAATTATTTCTAGTCATCACCCCGTTTTGAACTCAACTTGCAGCGTATAGTTGGTTTTGGACGAGCTCCATGTTTCAGAAGCGTATGTTACTGCTGGAACTATAAATGCTGTATACTCTACAGACACGTCCATATCTTTGGCACAGACCCAATGGACCCCCTAACTGTTTTCTGTCCACCTTCACCTGTCGTTGGCAATTGGTACTCTAACTAGTCTCATAATCATTGCCGAAATCCCTAAAGTGGTAATTGTTTAGTGTTTAGTTTTGAATTGGCGATGCGCTGGCTATAAAATCAATAAAGAGCCCATGTAGAGCTGGCATTTTGATGACGTTCTTATCAGTTTACACACTGATAACTTTCATTTTCTTGTTTGCGAATTTAAAGACTAACCCCGTCAGCCAGATTAATAAGCGAATAATGGTTTAAATGGTTCTTAAAGAAAAGCAATAATTTATTACAACATTACGCCACTGTGAAAATAATTGTTTTGTGGAATTCTCATTTTTCTACCCAATTTCATCCGTTTTAGAACGATGCTTCACCTTTTGGACCTAATTATATGACAGAAGACATTCTTCCAACATGATCGCACACACACACAGTGAGATCACCATCTAACCATTCCAACGAGCAAATGGCGTTGTAATGTAATAAAACAGCTGTTTACTCTCCCGGGTTTTTTCTTTTGTTTGTATTGGCAAATTCAACGTGCCTCCTTTCGCAGCACAACAAAGGCTAGGCAGGCAGGCAGCCCGCCACCCAACAACAGCCCTGTTTGAACGATTTCCGTCAATATTTGGCAACTGGGCTGAGCTTACTGGGCAATTTGCAATTCTCTTCGTATTAGCATACCAGCACTATCGGTTTGAAGGAGTGTGTGTGTGTGTTTTTTTTTGCTTTCACTATCTCTTTAAGTGACCCGCATCATATTGTTCTCGAACGGGTAGCTATAAGCTATAATCGTTTGTTAAATACGGGGATAAAAAGGCGTCGAGAAGCATTCGGAACAGAGGAGACTTTGTGACTTTCCAATAGCGCATTCTACAAGCACCTAAAAGCCTCAGAGACAATGTATACCATATAGCCACTGTTGTCTCATACACTTGTTGTACAATCGAGATAAGCGTGACAAGACGTACAGGTGATAAAACGCCACTACACACCCTCACCTGAAATCGACGCGAATCGAAGCTACAAACCCGCAGATTGGAGACGTATACATCGGACGGGACTTTTACTGTGTTGAGGCACTTGCGTCCCTGTATGCGGGACTCATGCCACTCGTCTATCAATCTGCGCGCGCTTCCAATTCCGCTGCGAGTGATGCGTAGCCGGAGAGCGCACAATCTGTGCCCCGCCGGTGTGTGTGTGCGTGTGTTGGAAGTAGTATACTCTGCACACTGGCTTTTATCTCCCTTGTTGCCGTGCCAGTATAAAACCGATCCCGGGAGAGTCGCGTGCTCCCACAAGTTTTGTGACCGGCATCGCAGGCAGAGCGCAACCTCTTCACCCGGGAGATCAAAGCCAAGAACTGTCGTATTTTATGGGTGTGATTGTTTTTATCGCGTTAAGTTTTGTGTTTTTCTTTGCCAATTGAACCGCACAAAGTGTATTGACCAGGTTCTAGTGGAGGTGAATTAGTGGTTTATTAGTGGTGAGCTCTGCGATGCTAGTGGTTCCCCAGCTCTCAAGCGATTCTGGTCGAGCTTTAAAAGGTGGATTATAACGTGTGCAAGAGTAAACAAAACCTTAACGACTGTGGTGAAGTATAAACTAGGTTCCAGGTACGGTTGAATAGAACGGTCAACACGGTGTCTCACCGTCAAAAGAATGTTGTGCGTACAGCCATCCGATCATGCTGCGGTTGGCAGAAAGGGATTGATCTATAAGCTGGCCCATGCCTGCCACATTCGTCAATGGAAAAATAAAGTAAGTGGTATATCGCTCACAAGAATGACTTCCATCGAAGATTGGATGGAAGATTCCACTCGCGCTCGGAATTCGATCAAACATGAACGCGCGGTCCTGTCACGTTATAAATGGTGCTGTTCGGCTTGCGGACTGGCAAAAGCTAATAAGTGTTGCACACACTCGCTGTTCAAGTGGCGCACCCAGTTGAAGTGGTCGCTACACACGAAGAAGAAAGTGAACAGCAGGACATTCGGTCCTACCGCAAGCAACCGACTATTGTGTGATTTTGAACTTGGTAAGCTTTGTGTGGCTTCCGGTTGTTTTCGTTTTTTTTTCTTCTAAGTGTCATCTGAAGTGGGATGAATTTGGTGAAAATCTCCTGTCACGGGACACTCCACGACTCCATGACTCGGCATTGTTTGTGTTAGATAATGTTGGGTATCTCAAGTGCCTTACCCGAGAGCAACTGTGGTTGTTTTTGAAAATTTTGTTCAAATTGTATTAAGTTATTGTCGACACTTGAAGGAACGGAATGTGGGGAGTAATTTTAAGCTAATTAGTACTTATGAGTACTCATGACAGTTTGAACAATATTCGTTTATCTGGATGAAAAGCGAATAAAATGTGATAATTAATATGAACAAACAATCTTATTATTATTTTTTTTTGTTGTAAAGTGAGGAATCATAATTTAATGTTTGTGGATCATGGTCCAAATTTGAGTCAAAAATCGAAAATTCCCATAGAATTCTCCATAAAGATTGCCGAAGCGTTCTTGTCTGGTTGCACTTCAAAAATGTATTCCTCATTTTTCGGATTTTTAAAATCTTCACTTCAACTTTGAGTCAGAAATGGAGAATACTCAAAGAAATGTTAAGAGATTCTGTATATGTCCATGTGTGGCTGCACTTCGAAAGTATTCCTTATTCTCCGAAATTTTGAGATCTTCTGAGGAACTTACCTATCCGATGCCACAAACGCTTCGCGGTCTTGGCCAGCTGCAAGAGTCGTTTAAACTGCTCACGGTGGAGCGCCTTCGTCTACCAATCCATTATCCTGGCCTTTCTGGCGAACGCATCAACGTCATCACTCCGTCTCAATTTAGGCTTACCATGCTTCCTCTGTCAATGTGTACGACCTAAAAGGACCATAAGGGCTGGGTCGTTTGGTGTCAAAAATCCTTCTGAGCATCTTCCTCTCGAACGCAACCAAGAGGGTTTCGTTAGTTTTGTACAAAGTCCATGTCTCAGAGGCGTATATGAGCACTGGAAACTATGTAGAAGATTGAGATCTTCACTTCATATCCGGCAGAAATCTGGAACTTCTCAAAGAATTCTCAAAAAAAAGTTTCTCCGTGTGCCCATGTGTGGCTCACACTGTAGATACTCCTCATTCGCCGGAATTGTTAAATCTTCACTTCAGATTTGAGTCAGAAATTAAGAATTCCTAAAGAATTCTCCAAAAAGATCCTCGATAGCTACATGTGTTGCTGCACTCCGAATGCATTCCTCATTGTCCGGGAATTAGAAATCTCCACTAGAAAAGGCTTGATAGCCGAACCTTCATAGCATGAAGATCATCAACGACATCAACACCATTATCATCCAACGTCTACCGCACATACTGACCTACTGGTTCGCGAAAAATTGGAACACAATAACTACTGACAGGCACACGAACCGCCATGCCAACGGTGTCTATTATCAGCACATTCTAGAAAAGAAACGCCCTGCTACGGGCGCCTGTTGTTACCAGCGCTATCCAAACATCTCAATTATACGCATTGTTCCGAATGCCGTCAACAATGGCTGGATTACCATCGGACGCCTGAACAATTCCAACCCATCTTCACGTTGTACCGATCGGTCTATCGACGAATCACTCTTTTTATTTACGATACGCTTATTAAGCTGTCCTGCCCGTTTGTCTGCCCTACACAACACTTTACGACCGATCGGGCAGGGAATACCAGGGGCCACCAGATAAGCAACAAAAGAATGGAACCCAAACATTTGCGCGTGCCAACAGGCGATTAATTTGTCAATCTTACTCCCCCCCCCTTTGGTAAGATGAGCGTCGCGTCACCGAGATACGTTTGCCTTTTTTTTTTTGGTGTGTGAAGCTAAAAATACGGCCCAACTTTTGAAGCTTGGAGAAGGGCAAAGGAAGTGCCTGGAGAGACACATTAGGTGTGATAAGAAGCGTGACAAATGTGAGATAATTAAGATCCGATTGCAAATACAAAACGACGTCATTTGAGGCCGGGCAGATGGTAACAAGTTCGCATCTCACAGTTCCATCTCATATTTCCTATCACATTACTGGATCTTGTTTTTTTACGCGGTAACTGCGGTGCAATGTGGGTTTTATTGTTTCCCCAGGCGTCCAGGGTTAGAATAAAAGCAAGAATCAGGACTCGTGGAATTGAAAACGAGATCCATACTGAGATCTAGTTCCGAACTGTCTGTCAGCAAACTAATCGAACATGCAAGTGCAAGTGTAACCACTCGCCCCGTTTCGTAACGCTCCTCCGTGACAGCGAACCACCGGGCAAAGGTTTCGATAAAAATCACGTACCACCACCAATGGGGGGGGCCGGGTTCTGTTCCGGGCGGTAAACAATTGGAACAATTTAACCACCGCCACCAGCGCGTCATCGCGGTTGTTATTTTTATGTTTTACACACCCCCTAACCCCCACCCAACGTGTTTAGCGTGCTTTTTTCGTGCCCATTTTCGATCTCTATTGATCGTGAAACAATTTGCACATCACACAAAGCGTCACTGTAACCATTTTTTTTTTTGCACAAAATGGCCCCGCGGATAAATGGCGGAACGGTGCTAAATGGTTACGGGTGGAATTACGTGAATAGTTTTCTAAGGGTGACACCACGAGGCACGAACTGTTATCACATGGCAGTACACACGAGACAGAGAGGGAGAGAGAAGGGACAAATGTATAACAATGTCTAATGGGGTGCAAAACATGCATGTTGTGGCGCGCGGTGGTCGTGCTAAATTAAATGCGAATGCATTTTCGCGACAGCGGGTTCAGCCTGGTATAAAGCAACGTACGTCACGGGTTTTTCGCGCCCGAAGGTCGTTAAAGGGAAAAGTAAAAACGGGAGAAAACACCAACATTGATTAGAGTGGCACTTCCCACTGCTACACCACGCTAGAACTCGCGCTGGAAGCTATTTATTATCACGATGCCTTTGGCTTTGTTTCATTTGCCACTTGTTTGTAACAAAAAAAAAACACACACACACACACACATTCAGTGAAAGCTTTCCGTCAACATGCAGCTGCATCGATTGATTTCGTTGAATTGTTTGATCAATGTTTGTTTGCCCGTGTGTTTGTTGGCGGGGCGCGATTCTATTACGCGACCTTGGATCGATAACACCATCAACAAAAACACGGCAATTGATTGATGTTGTGCAGAAAAATGTATGTTTCCGCACGTTCGTAACCATGGTTTCCGCCATAGAGTTGCATCGATGGGTTCGCTTTTGTTTTATCAATCGAAGGTAGAAGGTGAAAGCTTTCGTGCGGGGTTTGACGTTTTTGGTGAACTACAACTGACCAGGCTGCTCCATCGTCGCTCCTGGTAAGGTGTTGTAGGTTGGGGAAAAGAATTTAAAGTTAAAAAATCTAATCTTATAACGTTTAGCAGCTTATCAATACGTACTTATCGTATTAAAAAACTGCTTTCATCATAAACATATCGCAATAGTTTTAGTTTAATTTTTTTAAAAGCATTAAGCAACCAGGCGCCTCCATGGAAAGCTCCTGTTTCTTGTTTTATTGTTGTCGAACTGGTCCTAACGTGTGGTTTTCGTATCTTTCGTTTCAGTGCGGCATGCGTCGCCCATCACTGGGACAGAATGAAGACGACCTCAGTCGTCTGACAACGATTATCTCCCCGACCAGTATCAGCCTTTCATCGAACGGTCAGTCTGACCCGGTGGTGGTAGTGGATCACCAGGATGTCGTCAGCTGTGGTCGAGCGAAAGCGAACAGCAGCAGCAGCAGCAGTAGCAGCAGCAGCAGCAGCAGCAGTAGCACTAGCATCAGCAATGGCGCCAACAACACGACTAGCAACAGCAGCAGCAATTGCCCGGCAAGCAACAACAGTGTCGGTGGCGCTGTCAGTGTTGATGGTAGCAGTGCAAGTCGTAAAGGAAGCAAGAGCAGCAGTAGCAGCAACAGTATCAACAGCACCAGTAGCAGCAGCGATGGAGTGAAAGTGAGCGGTGGCAATAAAAGCATCAGCAGCGATGATGTCGGAGTGGGTGGGGGTGATGGTGGAGAGGAGCAACCCGGCACTCTACTGCCACCACCACCGATGGTGTTGGTCAACCAGTATCTGCCGAATCTGATCAATTCGTCTGAGTGGCAGAACTGCCGCAAGCGTAAGGAACGGCAGGACAGCACATCCTCCATCAGCCAGGACCGGAAGCTGATCCGCTCGAACAGCGAGGAACACCTGCCCAACTGTCAGGAGGTGATCAGGCGTGTGTCGTCGCATGAAGACTTCAAAAAGCGAACACCGGGCGTGGTGTCGGTGGAGATCTCGATCGACAAGGAGAACATCATCGCCGAGGAGACGATCGAGGGCGTGGATGAGGAACGTCGTGGCCAGCAGCAGCAGCAGGTGTTTGAGAAGAACCTCAAGAACAGTGCGGATGATTTGAAGAAATTTTTCATTGGAAGTGTGGAGAGTGTTGGGAACGGTGGTGTTGGTGGGAAGGATCACCATCATCATTCCCATCACCATCATCACCACCACCATCATCATCATGGTAACCATCTGTACCATCATCTAGGCGGACATCATCATCTGCACCATGCCGGGAGTAAGTCACAGCAGCCCCACCATCGGCTGTCTCCGTGTCGTGATATTCTGAAGTCCCGGCGTGACTCGGACAGTGAGCAGGATGGTGAACACGAACGGCGTCGGCACTGTGAACGTTTCTCGAAGACACGTCCACCACCGGGTCGTAAATCCGTATCGCCTCGGGCCCGCAACAGCTCGAAGCACACGAAGCTCGCCATGAAGGCGGCCACTGGCGGTGGGTCGGTGTTGCTAGCAGGTAATGAACATTTCTACTCGAAGCACGATACCCATCCGAGCGGCGGTGGTAAATCAGAACGGCGAGTCCGATCGTCCAGTAAGCATCGTGAGCAACAGCAGCTACAACAGACCACAATGCAGGATGACGCTATGATGGGTGACGGTGCGATGCCCATGTCCGATTACAACGATAACAACGTGCTCGAGAAGAACCAAGCGGTGGAGGAAGTGTCCAACCTGATTGACAATGAGGAGGAGTCGGAGGTACTGCAACAAGAGGAATCACAAGAACCGCTTTCGCCACGCGAAAAGCTCCCCTGGGGCCAAACCTACCCGGACGATACACCGGCCCTGGTCTGCCAGCGCTTTGCCGATGATAAATTCGATCACGCCAAACGGATGGATTCGGTGTCGCACGCCAAACTGCGCCCGGTTGCGTCCGGCAGTTCGCTGAAGCTGTACGGTGCACATCATCGAAGTGCGGAAAATGCACCATCGTCCGCGATGCACCATCATCATCATCAGAAGTCGGGCACACCGCCCGCCGCCAACAATATGTTCGACGAGCGCGTAAAGGCGATCAATCGGAAGCTCGGTGGGCTGAAGAAGAAGCTCACACAGTTTGAGGATCGGTTCGAGCTGGAGCACGGTTGCCGCCCGACGCACGGTGACAAATCGGCCGATCCACCCACCAAGAGCGTCCTGGTGGAGATACACAAACTGCGCAAGGAGAAAAATCAGATCAAAGCAGATCTGGCAGTATTTTCGGCGAAAGTATCAGCGTCCGCGGGCCAGAAGCTGGCCGGTGGGAACGTGGACGATGACATGGTGGAGGAGAAACGATTGGCCAAGATGAAAGATACGATTGCGGACATCGAAAAGGTACGTTTTTGATACACGGGTTTTGTCTGTCGTTTCCACATCATTTGCCACCCCCATCCGTCATTTTTGCGTCACGCGTGCCTTTGTTTCGAATGACAATAGCAATCGGCGCACGAAACCCTCCGTTCGGACTTTGCAAACTGTGACAGATAATTATAGGCAATTAGATGATCGTTCACATGATCGACGGCCGTACCCGCGTCGTTCCATTAACATCGTTTAGCACCAGTTCGTTATCATCTATCTGTTAGGGACAAATATAGACTAGTTCTGGATCTGGAGAGTGTTCTGTGCACGTAGCTGGTTGCATGATGGCAGCTCGTTCGTTTTGTTTATACAAATTGATCAATTTCATTGTAATGTGTTTTCGGTTTCAATTATGAGCTTCGTGATTTAAAGTTGAATAGCGTTTTATCACGTTACAAGCAATTGTCTTCCATGGCAAAACCAAACTGCCATAATTTTACTTATGTGTATTCTTAATTGTTTGTAATCATTCATTAGGTTGTTTAATTAGTCTGAGGCTTTTTATTATCGTTGTAATAAAACTAATTACCTTATTACGTTCTTACAACGTACTTTATTTGCTATTGCCGCAGCCTCGCTTCTAAGGGGGACAATAATAGCATATTATGGCGAATGTGACATAAATCTGTTGTCTTTATAGCTATTTTTTATTTAAATTTTGATCATTTCAGCTGAATATCTCATCCGGTTCCTTCCCAATCACTCTCTCTTTCCCTATCTCCACTAGGGCCGGTCTGTCCGGTTCTACCATCAGGGGCGCTCACGTTTGCGTACCAGTTTTGCCCAGCCGCCAACGATACGGCGGATGCTGTCGCATCTATTATCGATTGAAAATCAATCTTGTCTCACTTGCCGCAGTTGATCTCTTGACCGAACACAATCAACGATGGTACGGCGTACTTCAGGGTGAAACGAAAGCATTGACGGAAGTGCCCGAATGTATCCTACACTGTTGCCGATGTGTTGATGTTCCTCGTTGTTGTAACCGTTGCCATCATTGTCGTAATGACTGATACTGATACACCAAGCGGTACGTGCCCCTGGTTCAGTACAGCAGCAATTGTTATCGACCAGTGGTCAACCCGGGCCCGTAATACCCACGGCCGGAAACTGAAACATGCCGGATCGGTCTTTGTTGAGCGCAGAATTGAAAATAGAACTGCGAACCGTACGGTATTGTCTTTCCTGCTCCGTTCCAATCAGCCGTCCATTTGTAGCAGACCTTGAACGTTCCTTTTTCCTCCTGCGGATAGTTCGGTGGGGATGATGTGTTGATGTGAATGAATAGATCAATTCAACCACCGACCAAGTGGAGGAAGCGCTGGTTGGGCTGAACGAATACAAATACAACATATGCATACGCCTTCATATGACAAACTCTTCCTATTTGGCTACGAAAAGGGGCATCGTTCCATACCAGCTCGGGTATAATGAACACATGCTTATTTCCGTTTGAGTGCTGGCCACCACCATTCCAGTCTAACTGCCGCTAGAATGAATGATGTGATGTTAAACAAGGTTTTATGAGATAACTCGTTTATCGCGTTGGAAAGGACGGGCGAATTTATTACCGGGCGAGCCGGAATCATTACGTCGGCTCAAAGTTAACAGTACGATCATACTAAGACTTTGTGTGGAACGGATAAGCACTTTGTTTAAGGTGTTTTTGTTTAGATAAATAATTGCTATAAAAGCACCGTAAGACTTACTCTCTATTTGCTAATTTTGGTGTAAATTAGCAAATATACTGATGATGTAATGTATTACTTTATTTATCTCTGACTACATTTATCCCCATTGCTATAATTCCTTTTCCTTATAAAGGCTTCAATTTAACCTTCTTTTCATTTTTATTATAGCGCCTCACGGAGAAACGTGACACGGAGCAACGTAGCGAAAACCTGGAGGTTCTGTCGAACGAGCAGCTCACGGAGGAGAAAGCCTCCGTCCAGCGTGCTCTGCTGTATCTGGAGTCAATGTACGGTCGACCGGCGAGCCGCGAGGAACGGGACGCGGCCCGGCCCCTGTACGACCGATACCGGCTAATCAAACGGCTGGTGAACCGTGCCAACTCGATCAGTGGCCCGTGCGGTGTGGCCAACTCGCAGATGCCAACCATTCTCGAGCACGAAGCGCTCGCCATCGTCGGCACAACGACACCGTCCACCGATATTTCACCACCGTCGGCCACCTCCATGATCCAATCGCCTGCAGACACAACTACCGCCAGCACCACCACCACCACCGGTCAGCTGTCGACGGACGAGTCCGAAGGTACGGCCACAACGACGACAAACACCACCACTACGAGCAGTTCCGCGACGGAAAACATCCACTCGATGACACCGGATGAGCTGTGGCAGCACTACGATGCGACGCGCGAAGAGAAGAAGGAACTGCGCCGCACGATCAAGGACTTTGAGCAACAGTTCGAGGAGACGACCGGGCGCAAAATGTTGAAGTCGGATCGCAAATCGATCGAAGATACGTACGCTCTCTACAAGCAGAAGAAGGCCAAACTGCGACTGATCGATGCGCTCTTCAAGAAGCAAATGCATGCCTAACTCGACCTGCGGTGGTACGTTGCTGTTGAAAATCCCTGTATGGGCGTTTTAGGAAGGGATTGAACAGATTTTGTATTATTGTTCTGTAAGTTAATATGAACGGACAAAGACATGGTAGTAGCGCGAACGTTCTTAATTTCCGTAGTGCTGTGTGCACAAACCCTAGCTGTGTCTAGCAATAGGATCTCTCCTAATCCACTCTTTCAGTTTAGCATCCTACCGTAGGGTAGCACTATCTTTTTATTCGGTGCTGGATAAAGATCCCTGTGAATAGAATGATCAAAAGATGGCGAAAAGAAGAAATTGGAGGATGACATCTTAATCAAATAACGAATCTTTGCATTATTATGAATAGTGGCTAGCGATATGATATGCGCTTGTCGGCGGGCAAGCTATTTTTCCAGTTCCGATTTTCTTTGATTACATTGTTAAATTGTTATGCTTTAATGTTTTTTTTTTCACTTCATACCTATTTTTAACCTATCGCTGAGCGCTAAGGCAAACGAATAAGAAACTGTGTATCAAAGGAAATTGCATTGAAAATGCGTGCGTGAAAGATACTTTCTAAATACAGCCGAATTGTATGAATGTGTGTTGGTTTAAAAAAAATTGTTTCGTTTTGAGTTAAAATATGAGCGTTTTTGTTTACAATTTCTGTTTCATTTATTGCGTTTCACGTGGTGTCTATTAACTGTTACTGAAATATTTAGAAAGACTATTTGCATTGTTTTAAGTATTTTTACATCCGTAGTACATTAGGCAGTAAGCGCGAGCGGATGAATACACAGTTAGTAGTAAATACGCTGTTCGAGTGTGAGTGAGTGAGTGAGTGTGCGTGCGTATGTATGACTGCGTATGTATGTGCAACGAGTGTAGCAGTGTGATTGAGCGAAGGTTTAAAGAAGAAACAACTCCGAAACAGACTGGTACTGGTTTTGTGGTGGCCAAAAGGAATAAGGAAACTGGTCAGCAGACATTGAAGTGGGAGTTAAAGAGCAAATACAAATAGAGAAAACAAGGAAACTAAAGCTGTTAGTAAGTAAACACACACTGAAGCAGTACAAAAACACTGCAAAACCCTTACACGATGGAGCATGAATGCAAAGGGAGCATAGGACAGGGTGGATGCACAGAAGATAATGAAGGAGAAGAGGAAGAAAAACAAATACAACAAACATACAAAAGAAAAATACAAATACATTTTATAGCTCAATAAGCAACATTTGAGAACTAGCAAGGGAAGAAAGAAAAAGAAACAAACAAACAAAAAAAAAACAACGCCGAGAACAGAACAAGTGCGACGATAAGCACAGAAACAATGATTTAAAAAATACATTAAAATTGAATACTTCGTGATGGAAAAAAGGAAAACCGGAAACAAAGAACAAACAAAAACCTATATACACATATTTACAAAATTAAGATTGTGAAAGGTCGTGGTGCGATCGAGGTGTGGTTGACGATAATGTGGTTCCAGCATTTTGATTGTTTCTTTGGAATATCGTAAACAGTAGATAAGAAGAAGGAGTTAAAGAATGGGCAGCAAACGGTTAGCTAGTGAGAAGACGCGTAAAATTCAAATGTTTCAATTCGGTTCGTTTTTATTCGCTTTCATCTTATACCAGATCATGGTTGATTTGATCGTATGATCGCGAAGGAGTAGCATGTTAGTAGAAGCAGCAGGAGAAGAAAACAAAACAATAGCCTACACACTTCGAGTCCACAGTGTGTGGGTAATAAGAACAATAGTTAAAATAAGTCTATTATTCGCTTCGACAGAGAACCAACTGTACGACTAATAGTGATCCTTTTATTTTGTACCGACAAAACACAAGGGCCAAAACGGGCCCCGACTATCTTCCGGCATACGCAACCTAAGTCTCCTCCATTCGTCCCTTGACGAAATAGACATTACTACAACATTGCTACACACATAGGCACGTATTAGCGAACATAATCGAGGTGTTGGTTCAAGGAGGGATAAAAAGCTAAGTAAATACGAGGGAACGCTTTAAAGGATCCACGATTCACACATTATATACATATATATACACGAAACACATATATATTGAAGGTACACATTGATGCAATTATGTTTGCAACAGCAACAAGACATTTAGTGTCCGCATGGCATGGTTTTTATAGCTCTTTAAAAGGCATTCAGCATAGTACACATATTATGATAATTATGATTATGACTATGATTGCAAAGGATACGATCACTGAACAGTTAGTTTTCGGCTGAACATGATGCGGACTTGATTGATAGTTAAGCGAAACGGCCTCGGATACCAGGACGAATCGTTCGATTGATGTTCTCTAAGAACGATTTATGTAGTGCAGCCAGCAGGCAAAACTGGGGCTTTGTAGAAAGTCGAGGGGTTTGAGTGTACGTGCGGATGTGAAGCAGGTATGAACGATAATACAAATAGTATGTAAAGCATTAACATTATTACGGATGTATGGACAAGCATGGACGTTCAACTGGCAAAACAAAGAAAACGGTTCTACAAGAATAAACCCGATGGTGTGACATAATATTGAAAGGTTAAAAGGAGTCCCATTTTGGTAATGATTTTTTGTTGGTATCATCCGAATTAAACAGCTGTACGTGATCCGTTTAATGTAAAATTTTATTATGAAAAATTAACACAGCATTAGATGCTTTCCGATTTAATGCGTCGGTTCATCACCTGGAGTATAGTGTTGTCATATTGTAGCCAATCTGGATGTTGGTATTTTAGTATCCCAAGCCGGAATTAGGCTGCAAATCCAGTTTCCAATCGTTTCAAATACTCCTTGCGGCAGTCCATTTCATCGGCCGGACGATTATACGGTAACCAGACCGGTTCGCCAACAAAGTATCGCTTCGCTTTAATGTAATTCTACAACGAAAGGAAAGTTCATTACGGATGCAAAAGATCCAATTTACTCCTTCTTACCTTTGCATCCAGTGTGAAACGGTGGTAAATACCACTGGGAATGATAATCAAATCACCAGCAACCACTTCAATCCGTATCCATTCATCATCCGGTCCACTGAAACGAAGGGAAATATGGCTGTTGTATTGAATTGCGTCGTAATACGCTATGCAGCACGTCCACTTTGATATCTCTTGCTTACTTGCGCACATCGAAATAACCCGACCCGTCCATAACCAGTCGAATCTCTTCGTCCGTGTGCAAATGTTCGGTGAAAAAGGATTTCAATTTATTCGCATAATCGGGCAAACACGCCTCGGAACAAGTGATTTCGTCCTCATACGAATAGCCGCGATCTTGGCGGATTTTTTCCAGCACGCCATCCGTGTTGTACGTTGGAACGTTAATCTGAAACGATGTGTGTAGTGATGTAATACTCTCACCTTCCCGCCTGCGTTTAGTAATCCAAAGCGAACTTACTTGAAAATATTCCACGCCAGTGCATTTAAACAGATCGTCCAGCGTTAGGAACCGCGGTGGATCGAGCTGGTGTTCCAGACGTTGATCGGTCGGTTCATTGTCCATAAACCAGGCGCGTACCATTCTGATTTGATACAAATTTCAACGGACTCACTGGAGCTGGCTTCACAATTCGATTTTGGTAACTGATAATGGGATGACGGAGGGTTCAAACGTTTTTTTGAAGCTAACAAAAAAGCACTGTTTGTTGATAAGAGCGACACTTTAATTAGCATACCAGAATGCTGTCAGTTTTTGCTTTTCCGTAAACACAATGTGACAGCATTGATCACTCGATCGTAATGAAAATTATGTTGGTTATTTTTTGACCATTCAACTTTGCGATTTGCAAGGAATGCTTTCCAAAGCATAACATTTGCTGCAGGGTAATGTGTTTCATAAATTTATGCTTTAATTTGGTGGAAAAAGTTTTATCAAAAAATCATGGTACGTATAGCATGGTGTGCACATGCTTGACATTTGCACCAAATTACCCAATTATACCAAACTGGTACAAAATCCAATCCAATCCAATTAACAATTATACCTTTTCTAAATAGCCGGTTATTTGACGATTTAGTGCTGATAGAAGCTATTGCATCTTTTTTATGCTTTAATTCGACACACTAAGTGTGCTTAATTAAATCAAATTAACATTTTCACGCAAAAAACAAGGTAGCCAATCTTCTGCTACAAATAAAAAAAACATCTTTTTTTGATCACCCTGGTACAAAAGGGCCCAAAGAACAAACACCGCGCTGAAATGGTTTGGTAGCCGTCAAAAAGATAACACCCAAGGTGCATACAGTGCAGCTCCGCCGAAGCGCAATGTTTATTGAACACGCCGAATGAAAGAGGAGAAGAAGCAGAGTGAGTGCGCTGTGTGTTTTTTGCCTTCCACCGTAAAGTGTATTTTTATTGGCAAAAGAAAAGCGTACGTGTAAACCAGCGACCAGGCCAGGTGATAATAACTGCATGTAGTGCGTATTTGCGTCGGTTTTCCGTGCACTTGCAGCGTGTCGAGCGTGTTTGGTGCTACACGGACGGTGGGACGAAAAGGGGCTCGAATGAGCACGGTGCACCCAGATTGTGGGTTTGTGGAAGGGGAAGGGAACGAGAGGGAGCAGCGGGACAGACGGGCGAAAGGAAGAATCTCCGACGTCTCGTCGATATCTAGAGCACACACGCGGGTGTGCACTGTGCGGGGGTTAGAAAAGTTGACAACCCGAAAAGTATCATGGCGTAAGCAATATACAGCAAAATTGGTGCGTATAGGCGAATAGGCGAAGGGTCTCTCTCGTCCATCCCGCCAGCCAGCCAACCAACGACGGTGCGTGCAGTGCGTGTTTGAGTGTGTGTATGTGACTGTGTGTTTACAGTTGCATATTGTATTGTTCTTTTTAGCTAATTGATAAAATCCCATCCCATTGCCGTTTTACCTCATCGAGGTGGGCTGTGAGTGCTTTTTCCGGTTCGATTTTACATTTCGTGAATCAAAAACCAGATCGCGAAGCACGGAGAGAAAGCAACTGCCTCGACGGTGAACGATAATAGTGACTATGTAATTGCAGAACCCCAGCGCTCACTTCAATCCCTTCTTCCCCTCCTTCCCCTCCTACCCTTCCATTCTCCACTAAGGCTCTGCCACCATGCACACCTCCGACCTTCCGCTTTATCCCGCTGCTCCACCGTTCGCTGCGTGTGATTTGTTGGCAGAATTCGTGTGATAGAGATAGAGGGCGCGCGCGTGAAGCAACGATGGATAATGGTAGTTCTTGGTCACACCAGCAGCTCCGTCGTGCGTTCGGTGTGTGAAAAGATAGTGGTGATGTCGGAAGATGTTGGTGGTCGGGGATGCTAACGGGGTTGATTATGATAGGGGGTGCTGAGGGACGATTAGTGCGGAAGTAATATGAATAGAAAATCAAAAGCACAATGTGTGAATCGTTAATTTCTTGGTTACAACGAATTAAGTGCACGATGCGACGATGTGTGGCGAGTTAACTCACAGTGCAGCAGCAGCCCCGATGTGTTCAGTGTGTGGATTTGTGATCGGTTTAACGGGAAATTCATGTTTTCTTTCTCTTCTTACTTCCGTTTTCCACCAGGTGGCGAAGTACATATACCTATAAAACAAACCCCTTATAGTGATTAGGATTAGGAAAAGTGACAAGTTTGTGCAGTTTTTTTTAATAAGAGATGGAACGTATGGAGGTAGACGATTCGGCCGTGGTCGATCTGAGCCTCGGTTCTGGCCGCTCTTCGATCACGATAACACCGGCTACAGCGCGCGATTTGCGTGCCCTGGCGAAAAACTCCGGGCTCACCATCACCCCTGCCCTGCCACCCGTGTCCTCCTCACACGGAAGCATCAATCCCGGCAATGGTGGTGGGGGCGGAGGTAGCGCTCTCAGTCCCAATGCACCTACAGCAAGCAGTGGTGGGGGAGGAGGAGGTGGAGGTGTTACTAGTGGTGGTGGTGGTGGTGGTGGTGGCTGTAGTACAGGTGTAGGTGTCAGTGGTGAAAGTGGCAGTACATCACCCATCCCCGGTCGGCGGGTCCTGCGACCCCGCACGGAAGTGAAATCGTACGCGGAAGTGCCCGATATAGTGCTGCTGCCGGCCAAAGTGAACGGTCGGTCACAGAATGGAAGTGGTGGCGGTGGCAGTGTCACCGCCGGACTGTCAGAATCCGAAGATGAGGAGATGCCACCGGTGTACCCGATCAAGGAGCTGACGGCGGCCGAAATCTGCGAACGGGAGCGCGGCCTGCGCAAACTGCGCGAGGAACTTCGCAGCGAGGAAACGAAGCTGGTGCTGCTGAAAAAGTTGAAACAATCGCAGCAGGTCATGATGAAGGAAAACCTAATCGTGACACCGAGCAACACGAACCTGTCCAACCCGCTCGCATCGATCCCGGCCGCCCTAACGAAGGGTTCGCTCAGCGTCACGCCAACCAATGCGGTGCCACTGCCAGCCCATTCGAAGTCTTCTTCCTCGTCCAAACCCATCTCCAATCCGGTGAAGTAAGTCGTCAGCAACACCTTCCTTCCTAATCTCTCTGCTAACCTTTGCAACTGCAACGCTTCATATCATTCTCACCCGTTCACAGCAATCGAGGATCACCGCTGAATATCACCCCGGTACCGAAGGTATCGCTTTCGCAAAGACCATCCTTGCCGGGTGGTGCGACACTCACACCCAGCAGTCCCGGACAGCGGTTACCGATTGGGTTGAGCCGAGCCGCATCCAACCTCATCATCACGCCGTCGGTAACGATCACACCGACCAATGCGCCCACCGCGGCTATGAAGCAGCGCAATGTGAGTCTTTCGCGAATGTAAAGTTGATTCGGTCCAGTCGAATGGTTTCCCTTACACATCGGATTACTGGGCATGAAAGTAGTGTTGTGTGCGGATCGGATTGTACCTTAAAGATTGATCGAATTTTTATTTCTCGTCTTGTTTTTTTTCGCTGCCATTGTTATGTATCAGAGCCAGAATCTTGGGCAGCTGAGTAGCTCGGTATCCATCACACCAACACCTCCAATACCGGCCCAAATAAGCTGTACGACCGTGGAACCGGTATCGCTGAAGGTGAGTCGTCAGAACTGTTCGTGTCGATTTGATCGATTTTATCATTACACAACTTCGCTACGATAAGTATGTGTGTTAATTTGATAATAGTATGCCGCAAATCAAACGTCTTTTGTCGTATATTTAATTGATTTTGCATCGACGTATTGTTGATAAGCTCGGAAATCTCAGTGGTTACACTGGGTTACGATCATCCGGTATATCATCAGCGTTTTGCTAGGAAACCAAAACATGTAAGGGAAATAGATGAAGCATATTAACGTACACACGGTCTCTTATCTACTGGTATGTCAGACAGTCATGGCTTTAGGGTCACCATTGCCGTACAGGCAGTGTTTCGCTTCTCGTACCATAACGTGCTACGCAATCGTTCAATGAATCGTCGCAATCATTTTGACGATCGTGGGGAAATTTTTGAGTAAAGGGTGCAACTTATAAAATTTTCTCTACACAGCATTTATCTTATTCGTGTATCGGGTTATAATATCATATTTCAATGAATTGAAATCAGTATAGGACAAAGAGCTGGAATATGTTTTAATATTTTTTGAAGGTTATACTATCAAACAGGACAGATGTGGTCAAGTTATGTGTCAACTTCTGTAGAATTGTAAGCGTACCAATCGAAATGGCTGGTCGGGTAATTAAAGAGTGTGCTAAAGTATTAATGACTTATTTAAACACCTCATTAGCCGCTTCGAAGCAATAAGAACTGATTCATACGTATGTCGAGATTCTATTGATTTAACTTAAACGCTTAAATTGAGAGTTTATGTTATCTGATTAGGTCAGCTTTGTATTAATGTTAATTGCACTGCATTGTAAGGGTAGTAGTCTCTTGCCGGTATTAAACGTCGGATCCGTTTGTAATAAAAATATTTATTTACACAATGCTACTACTAATTACGATGCAATATGGCACTTCAATCGGAATGACTATTTCATGCCATAGTTTTAATAGTTTTGTCCCATGAAGTAGATTTCATTCTTCTCTTCTCTATTTGTTTATTACAATGCATGCAAAAACATGCTCTTGCTGATAAGCACCCAATGAGTCATGAAACGATAAGCGGTCGTCAATAAGAAACTAAGTTCTTTCTTTCCATTTCTTATGCTGATTCCCTTTTTTTTCTTCTTTCTCTCCACCAATCGCAGCGCGATCGTGACCAATCTACCCGAGAGGATCCACAAAGCCAAGCTCAAAGGCAAGCGTCCGCGAAATTGGCACTGCGCAAGCAGTTAGAGAAAACCTTGCTCCAGGTAGGATTCCATCCTTCGCGGCTATAAAAAGGCTCCAGTTCAAACATTTAATAACATGCCGCATTTTTCCGACAGATTCCACCACCGAAACCACCCCCACCGGAGATGCACTTTGTGCCGAACCCGAGCAATATCGAGTTCGTGTATCTGCTCGGGCTCGAGCACGTGGTGGACTATCTGACGAAGGACAAAAAACCGAACCCACCGCAGCAACCGTACCGGTGTGCGCAGTGCAAGATCGACTTTACGCCCGTCTGGAAATGGGAAAAACAGGGTAAAAGAGGAAATCCCACTTTTCAGAACAGTCCAGGTTTTGTGTTGTTTCCTTTTTTGTCACCTCCCAACACCCGCCAAGTTGCAGTGGGCACGGGATTTAAATGTACGGAGGCGCCTCGCAGTTCGTTGCGGGCGCTTCAGGACACAATCTTTTCTAACCATTTGTTGTGTGTTTTTCTTTTTTACCGGTAACTGTTTTCGGCTTGCAGTTGGCAAGGATCCTAAAGTTATTTGCGAGCAGTGCGTGACAAGCAACGTGAAGAAGGCACTCAAGGCGGAACACACGAACCGTCTCAAGACCGCCTTCGTGAAAGCATTGCAACAGGAGCAGGAAATTGAAGCCCGACTCGCTGCCCAGAGCAGCCCCTCGCCGGTCGAAATCCATCCCACGCCCTCGTCCACCCCCGGGTTGCGTGAGCAGCGAGAGTTGCGCGAACTGGAACAAGCCCAACAGCAGGCCCAAGCGCAACAGGCAGCACTGCAGCATCTGCAGCAGCAGCAACAACAACAGCAGGCGGCTGCAGCGGCAGCCGCAGCAGCAGCCGCTGCCGCCCAGCAGGAGCGGCAGGAGCGACAACAGCGTCAAAAGGAGCAACAGGAGCAATTGCGTCAGCAGCAAGCTCAGCTGCAGCAGCTGCAGCAACAGCAGCTCCAGCAGCAGCAACAGCAACAGCTTCAGCAGCAGCTTCAACAGCAACAGCTACAGCAACTGCAGGAACAGCAGCAGCAGCAGCAACAGCAGAGTCGCCATCACCATCTCCATCAGCTGCACGCGGCCCATCTGCAGTCGCAGGCACCGTCAAAATCGAAAACTCCTACACCGACGCCGCGGCCCACGCCGACACCACCGAACCAGCATCAAACACCGCCACCTGCGTCCAGTTCCCGTTCCAGCAGACACAGTGCAACGGCAAACGCAACAGTCGAAGCCCAGCTTACCGCACTGGCCGGGCTCGGTGGTCTGGGACAGCTCGGTGCACTCGGCAACTTTGGCAGCCTGGGCAATTTGGCCAATCTCAGCAACTCCACGGCAGCTGCCGCCGCCGTACAGGCACTACATCAGCAGCTTTTCCGAGGTAAAACATTCAGCTTTGACTTCTCTAGTAATGCTGAAATTATCATTCGTGTTTCTCTTTTTGTTAAGCAGGACTTCAACAAAATCTTCAGACTGGTAATCTAAACATGAACAGCCTACAGGCGCAAATGATGCAATTTTCGCCTCTACTATACTCCTATCAACTGGCGATGGCACAAGCAGCTGGTAAGCTTCGATTGATAGACAGTTGTACTTTGTTTTGCATCGTGCTTGAAGCGTTGATTGCTAAAAAAAACCCTTTTTCTTCCCAATACACAGCATCACTATCGGCAGCCGGCAAAGGTACATCGCTCGCCGAAATGCAGCGTGCGTTGGAGTTGCAGCGCCAATATCAAGAGATGCTATCGCAGTCCAACCCTGGACCGAGTAACAGTAGACAGAACAACTGGAAATCTTAAACAAAACGCTGCGACACGATTGAATATATAGCAAACGGCGCAACATTGCATACCGGCAAAATGATGTTTAAGAATGTACTGCCACCGTCCCTTCGAACCCATATGTATGCGCCAAGCGGCTTAGGACGAGGTGTGCAAAACGAAGGAAGTGACTTAATATCGTGCTCAAACATAATACTGCGAGCGTTGCCGTATCACCAACACGTTCATAGCATAGCCCATTCGGTGTGCTGCATGCGGTGTGTATATTCGCTTGCCCACAAAGGTCCATTGATCGACGAGGCACCCGGATTCTAAACCCCCTTTGTCGTCGTCAAGTAAACACATAAAACACACAACAGAAACAAAACGAACGTCCGACGAGAAGGCTTCACACCGCAGACTGACTCTGGCTTTAAATGCTGTTGGGCGTTGATAAACGTAGTGAGTGCTGTTTTAGTTGTAAGTTACACCTTTTTTGTTTTTATATGTTTTTACTTTATATCATTTACTTTTATTGACGATAATTAAGACGCGGTATAGTAACAGTAATTTAGGTAATTTGGCTTGTGTGAACAAATGCGTTTGTTCGCTTCGAAGAAGGGTTACACACCACGACCAACAGTGCGCGCTATAATTGATCGGACACCAATGTTAGGTTCCGTCGTACAGTAGTCGACAAACGGACGACTTAACAGCAAGCCTATTATGGTGTCAGGCTATGGGGGTGCATCAAGTCACGGAGAGGCTAGGCGAGCCAAGACCGGTAACCGGTTGTAGAGCCAAATAAGGATAAAAGAGTAGCATCTGCACCGAATATTTCCGTGATAAATGTTGGATGGGATGGGATGTAAAACTAAGCATGTGAGTTTATCATTTTAACATCCCATTTTTTGACGAAGGGACATTATGCGTGTTCGATTCCCAAATTCCCGGCCCCCTTCGGTGGGTGGCTACGTTGTGTGGACACACTCTTTGCCTTTTGATAATTATATTAATTGAACAATATGTTTTTTTTTCTTTCACGGTGTTTAATGTTTTAGTCTATATTGTAATACAAATATTTGTTCACCCACACACACACACACGCATACTAGTACTACTACTATTAGGATGATAATTAGGCACCATTTTTGCAATGGCTTTCTCTTACA
Source organism: Anopheles marshallii (assembly GCF_943734725.1). Lineage (NCBI taxonomy): Eukaryota > Metazoa > Arthropoda > Insecta > Diptera > Culicidae > Anopheles > Anopheles marshallii. Next base: position 55,611,619 of record NC_071327.1, read on the forward strand.
CTTTAGGGTAAATTTTGTTGTGCGCTCGTGCGAAAACAAAATGAAATGATAAAGGAATTGGAACACAGGCACACCGAAACGTGTGTGTATGTGTGAAATATGGTGTAATTGGTAACGGGAGAGAAGATTATTGTTTGTATCCATTTGTGCAGTTGCTATACAAAAAGATGAATTCTGATGAACACCTTTCCACCCCCAATACTTTCACTCTAGTCTGTGCTTTGTAATTGATTCTATTTACAATAGCAATGATGATACGTGCCTATCGCTTGCAGATGGCGGTTTTGTTTTTGAAGTTTTGAAAGTTCTAAAGTATGATTATTTTTATCCTATTTAACGATACAAATATGCTGATTTATTCACCTTCCAACTGTGCTGGAATTGTGTTTCTTAAATTTGGCAATTGAGACACAATTGTAATCATAGCAACAAATCATTGCTTTATACAAATTATTGCAGCAAGTTTTTTTTTCTCTAGATTTGTTTTAACGGGGTTTATCTGTTTGCATTAACCCCATTAAAAGCGTGAGTGGCGATTTCCATAGAACACCACCCGAATTCTTGTAAATTCGGCTAAACGTGTCAAATGTCATCATATCGCTTCTACTATAAGCATCTTCGACTGCTAAAGGACTCATCGCCTAATTGCGCTGTGCTGATCGCACAAGATAGTAAGATCATTGTTCAGCTAATAAAGTTCCTCATTGTTGCGGAATATAGAATCCTATTGTATATTGACTATTACTATGGATAAAGACTTGTCAAATTTTAGTATGACTATCAGCAGTCTTACTCCAAATTCCATATCACTTTTACTGTCAAGACTATGTTTTGATCCGCGATAGAAGTGATCGTACCTTTTGACGTATGATCATCCCTACACTGGTGGTTTTGATATCGTGCTTTTTGCCACCAAACTTCTGAAGATTTTTGATTGTTTGAGGTGGTATGATAGTACGATAAATCATAAAAGCCGCATTAAAATCTGTATAATTTATGCTAATCTCTAGTAACAGTTAAAAGCATCTAGAATTTTCCATCCACTACTTAAACTACCTGGATCTACCTTGGAACGTTGGTCATATTGATTCCAACTAGCTAGGATATTTAGCTATGGGTATTTCAAGTTGCGTATCAATTCAAAATGCTTGCTAAAGTGGTCTGCCATTTTAAGCCCAACAAAGGTGTGAGAAGTCTGTCGAAGTATGTTGTGAAAGTGATAAATTGACCTTTAATGCTATCTCTGCAATTTTCCCAATGACTATCCATCTATGAGAATGATATGTCCTTTGTAACACATGTACCATTAAAGTTTGGTTTTAATTAAAAGAATTAAAAAAATAGAAAACATGCACCAAGAAGTCAGATTAATGAAAGCTATAACAGATCATTCATGATTAAACAGTACGTTGTATTATGTTTGATTATCATTTCCTTAAAGGCGGTTCGGAAGATGGCAAAAGAATGGGTCATGATATGATACTAGACGTACCTAAGTATATTATGATTACTGGACATCATCATCATTACGGAATGTATTTCTACAATTTATAGCAGCACCATCATCCATGATGAACTTGAACTCCTATACCTTTGTATAACTGCAATGAGTTGTTAGAAAATTAAAAGAATTTTATTTTTTGTGATCTCCCTCGTTGATGGATCGCGTAACATAGTGGTTGTTTGTATGCTTAACCTGGCACTCTGTAGTCCTTGAACATTGAGCAAAAGCAGTCAAATTGTGTGGAATATGTTTGCCAAGCAGACACATTTTCCAAACAATTTGGCAGTTTTTGCTCAACGTTCAATGGAATTAGATCGCCGTGTAAGTGTACGGTATGTACACGACATGTGCGCGTACATGATGGTACGTTGGTTTAGTTGAAATACGCCTTTGCGTTGTGCTTAGCTTGTTTTTGTTAACTGAATTCAGCAAAACCAGGTATAGTTTTTTTTCTCTGTTTTCAATTCTCTGTTTTCGTCAGCTGTTGTCTTTTGCGAGAATCATTTCCTATTTTTCTTTGCGCAAGTTTCGCTGACAGTCTGGACAGCATGGACGCGGTTTTACGTACACTTACTACCAAATATAAAATAATTCAACATATAAACTATCATAAACGAGTAATAAAACCATACAACAACGGATCAAACCCTCTGCAGCTGATGTATTGCTGCATGATAGCTGAACAAATAAAATTCCACATCCCTTCGCCGTGTACGTAATCGTTTCTCTACATTGCAAAATTTGTGATAAACTATTCCCGTCCTGCCCTGGACGCAGGACCTTTTGTTTGCTCAATTAAACGGAGAAACAGACGGTTACACGAACGAACGATCGGATAAACTGGTAGAAATGGAAAGCTTAGTAAGAGCTTTGTGGTGTGTTTTTTTTTTTAATTTTCGAATGTATGCAACGATCTGGCATTTTCAGTTAACGAAAAAGAACACGACCACACTTGGCACGTGGTTGGCACGGCGTGAGTGAGTGAAGCATGTCATAGACGGACTTGTTTCATGTGTTAGACACAGGATTATGGAATCCTTATTATAATTTAAACTAGCTTAACGTTAACGTATTGGTGTACAAATACGATCTATTGTTTCGTTTTTTTTTTTTCTTCAAATTATATGTTACACAAACGAAAACTATCAGAGTTTTGTAATAGTTTCCACCACTAGTTAGGTGTTTTGTTTTTCTTCCTTTTTTGTACCCCTCATCCTTGGCGGATGCCACAGTTCAGTTACAATACGATAAAGAAAACAAGAACCGAGAAAGCATACATTTACTAGGTCAACAAATGGTAGCAGCTAGCAAGCAAAATGGTAACAGCAGAAAGAAGTTTTATCTCCAAAAACCTTCTAAATCGACTTTTGGTGAAAAAGATGCGTCGACAGGTTTACGGTCAGAAAGAGGAATAAAAAAACAAACAAACAAAAAGCTAAGTTAGGTTAAAGTTCAGAAAGTGAGAGTGCGTGTATTGTAAAGGGAAAGGCAAAAGTATAACAAAAATTAAGACATATTTTAGGCGAATAACAATAAAACAAATGGATAATATTGACTAGTGTGGCAACAGTTTGATGCACCAGTATCTGTAAGGCTATAGAGAAGGGATTAAACAACAGACGCGAAAGAGGAAAAACATCGATATCGATACAAGAGAATGAGATAGAGCAGGATGAAAAATCTACAAAGAAATTCTAAGTAATATTTTTTAAGTCTAGGCTAAAAACGAATTTGGTCGTAAGGTTAAAAAAGGAGAAAAATTAGCTCGTGAAGTGTTTTCTTTTTATTTGCTTGAGAACCAGACCCCGCTCTAGACAAAGACAACTCGCGAACGATAAACGCACGAACAAAAGAAGAAAGCAGCGTGTGTAGCTTGTAACGAGAGCAAAACGGAAATAATACAGTAAAAAGGAAAGTACAGAACGGAACAAAATGACAAACCGCAGCACATGATAACGAAATCAACAAAATAACACCCCGGAACAGTAAATATGGTACTTGTGTCACTTAATATAAGAAAACAACCATTGACCAACCCGATTAGTTAATCTTATTTGCGGTGAACTTGTAAACACAAACGTTTGGGCAGTAATTGGCATAATTTATTAAAGAAAAGAATGTTGAAGAAATGTTGTAAATCTAATTATCATTTCCCGATCTCCCCCCTGTTTAACCGCTTGATCGTTTCCTTTTCTTATATCATGTTTTTATTTAGCTGAAAATTTTTAACAGAAATGGAGTACAAATTGATTTTTCGAACTAAATTTCCTATGTCTAACGTTATTATCTTTTCCTAAAGCATACACATACTTTTGTTACGTAGTTAATTTAGTTAAAAATTAAAAAAAACCGCATCATATTACAAGAAACGATCCTACAACTAAACACATATTGACACGTGTGTTAACCGTCAAAAGCAAGAGACAAAACATGTGCAGGCAGGGGTAAATGTTACGAGAAATAAACCGACACGACTTTACTTCAATTTTGCTATATATTATCAATAACGATAATAAACATAAAAACAGTAAAAAGAAAACACGAAAACAATAAAAGTAATTTTACTTCAACTACTGGTAAAAGAAAATGTTGCGAAAGAAAACATAATAGCAAAATGCTTATTGAGCGTCGATCTCGTGCTTGAGCGTTCGGTGGGACCAACTGCGGGTTAGTTATTATGAGCTGCACAAACAACTACCCAATAAAATTGTGCCACGAATTAAGTTTTCCAATATTTCTAAAGCACTGATAGGCCTTGCGAATCCCATCGCTGTAAGTTCAGTTAAGCATCTTCTTCACTGCCGCTTCGTACGGGTGATCGTGATTCGTTATCAGTAAAAGGAATGTATTACAAACATTCCCATACGCATCAGCATCAGTCGTAAAAGATCGATCGTTTCGAATCGAATAGAAATCGTCAATCAATTGTGCTTGCATCGGGTGAAATAGCGAAACGGCGGAACAGCTACTTTTCGTGATGAATTTTCACTTTAGTTTACTGCTGCTGTATGCTTTGCTGCTGAGCCTGGTACCCTTCTACAGTCACGCTAAACCGCTGCGTAATCATGATAGGCCAGTGTTAGCGGTAAGTTTGTTGATTTGTCTGGGTCGTGTCCTTGATATGTGATTCAAACGAAAGTATTTCCCCGAACAGGAGCACCATCGATACAAACGACAATTTTCGCTGAACTTTGGTGCCACACACGAGGACGGATACGGTACCGACGTGAATGCGGAAGCGATCGCTAGCCTGTGGAAAAGCCAGAGCGGCAACACTAAGCTGGATGGCTCGGCAAGCTACACGCAGCATTTCGGTGGCCTTTCGGGCGATGGTAAAGCGCGCATTAGTGGACTGTTGACTTTCTCACACGGTTACTGAAACTGTCCTTTCGTCATGGTGGGGCGACAGGGCGCGATTATAGGTTGAAGCTGAAGGTAGTTTTCACTCGTTAGCTGTCTGATCCTGCCGAATTGGATTGCAGTTAAAGGTAGACGGCGTATCAAGCCGTCATCGTCATCGCCTGGAAGACTAAAGTGCAACATTTCACACACTGTTTATTGGCCGCACGTGTTGATTTTATTTTTCACATTAAATGCGACCCTAACAACCGGTTACATTGCCTAAAAGTCTATCTCTGTGGATTTGGGCGGGGAAAACGAAGGACATTTTTATGACAAGGATTATGTTTACTTCAGCTCTGGCAGATTTGCTGGAGGCCAGGCCCACTGGGTGGCTGGTGCCTGCTTGGCCAACGGTTCCCATGGTTTCCATCCTAGCATCTTACGCGCGAGTGTTAGTTCGTTTTCTGCCTGTTGGATCAACTCTTCCACCTGGCCACAGTTGATTTTTTGCTCAATTTCAAGAACGTTTGGAGTCTGCAAAGGGAAAAAGACATGTAGATCATGAAGGATCATCATCCACAAAACACTCTGAACATTTTAAAGCATACCGTTGCAACAATCTTGGCGCGCTCGGATACGATCTGTTCGGTGTATCGTCGATAGCTAGCATCCTGAGGCATCTTGGAGACAGCACGCAGGATCTTATTGTACAACGCCGTCAGCGTGTGGTGCGGATTCTTGGCCACATGCATGCCAGTCAAACCGGTAGCCTTAAACAATAGAAAGTTTGTGAGTTTCAATGAAGGTGCTCTTCGCCCTGCCGGCTATTTGTGACATAATCAGTAGGTCCTTTCGGAGCGATGCAATGTATGATGGATTGATGCACCCAGGGCCGCTTAAATCGCCTATACAAACCTTTTTAATAACGCCCGCCATCGCAGAAATGAGTAAACGACTAAAAAAAAGAGTAACAAATGTTATTTAGAGCGTGGAGTGGGTTTTGTAGACCGAAATACACACCAATCGTACCGAGATGCTGTGAAAATAATATTTTCTTTTTCTATACACCACGAACGTCACATTTGACAAAAATCAACTGATAACTGTAGAAGCGATTACACGAACCAAACGTTTGACACGGGCTGGAATGCGGATTTTCGTTAAGTTCGGGAAAGATGGGCAACAATTTGTAAATTTATTTTTTTCTCATTTATTTTGCCCAAAAATTCTATGTGTGATTGCAATGAATATCGTTGGTAGAGCAAAACAGATCAAAGAACAGTCAATGCAAAATTAAGCGTCACTCTAATTCAAATAATTTCTTCCTAGATGGGTATGTTTCTCCGTTAAGTTTTGGGATATTTTTGACGTTTTCGTTGCAGATCTCGAATGATATGAGTATTTTGCAGAAACAGAAAGACAACAGAACTTTGCGTCGGATTTTCTATCTAAATCCATATCCAAAAATTATATCCTTCCATCGATATTTCTGGCCCAAAAATATATACATTATCTTAGGCAAAACCCGTAAATCATTACGTTTAATTATTCCTTCACCGCGGTGCAGCGTACCAAACAGTGGTGGTGCAAAGAAAATTACAAGGGAGACGCAGAAGAAAAACAACAACAAAGATTACTGTGTTTTATGAGGGGGTGGTGGGGTTGGTTGTAATAAAAAACAACCAACGTACACCCACTAATGGAATCGTAACACTGCTGCGCGTTGGATTCGCTTCCCTAGCCTTACGGAAGCGGGTGAATGGGTGAAACTGTGAAGAAAGCAAACGAAGCAAAGTGCACGGTATCGAATACAGCAGACAGCAGCTCATCAGCTCATCATCAAAACACATAAATAAAACAGGAGGGGGAGACGAGAAAAACGAATAAACACCAAACACCATAGTGATTCTCTACCCGTGCACATACGAACCGAAGGAAATCGACAATTGGTCGCTGTTGCTCCAAATGCTACAAACGTACGGTTGCTGTGATGAAATTGTAGAAAGTGCTACCAATATTGTGCTGCCAGTTCTGTCGATCGGAAGCGACCAGCACCCCTACGAATCGAACCGTCCTGCAGCTGTGCATCTGTTTGTGTTAGTGTTGGTGGTGGTGCATCGGGAAAATTGCGTCGTATTACGTGCACTGCTGGTGGAAGCGTTTGATGGGCTTGTGGCGCCCAAGGGAGCGAGGAAGTACGCCACCGGAAGCGAAACAGCTCGGTGCTCTCACAACAAAGGGCGAACGTCATCATCGATCCGAGGACAGCGGTGCGAACAGCCGTGAGGTGAAAGTGGTGACCGAATCGCGTTCCGATCAAGGGCATTGGCGACGTACTGCTGTTGCTGCTGCTGTGTTCGATACCAGCGTGATGAGCCCAAACTGGGGCCAGCTGCCAGCTCTTGCGATAACGAACATTTTCCAGCACTTGGACCACCCGGATCGGTTGAACGCGTCGACTGTATGCTGGCACTGGCGGTCGGTGATTTTTCAACCAAGGTACCTGTCGAGCAAGTCATTCAACTTACTCCCCTTAACAGCGTATTATCTTGTGGTGTACAATTTTTTGTTTTGAAAACTCGATAAACATGAAATTTTCATTTACCTTTAGGTTCTTTAAACGTATCCAGTTCGATGTTGCCCGTGAGCAGAACAAAAAGAATAGCTTCTTTTTGCAAAAGCTGGCTCATATCGTAAGCGAAGTGAAGATTACGTTCGATTCCTGCAACCTCTTCGACGTTGAGTTGACAACAGAAGTTCTCTACAAGTAGGCTTTGAGTGTCCTGTTTACCAGTCGCATTCTGTTTCTAATGCTCATTGTTGTTTCGTTCCAGACTTAGCAAAAGTGCCCGTTTGCTCAACATTTCCATATTACCGAAATACGCAACCCTCGTTACACCGGGTCGTTTCTATTCAGAGGAGGAATGGGACTATATTCACAAGTGAGTGTGCCTCAATTGCGGTTTTGTACGATAAACGATCGCCTTTAACGGATGTTTTCTTATTCTCGCGCATATACCACAGACTGTTTGTGCAACCGCTGATAGCACTGCTTAACCGCAAGAATCCTCCACTCCGTGCATTGGATTTGGGTTGCTCAGCAATTCTTGCGCTCCATGCATCGGACTTTCTAAATGTGAGTAAAACGGGTGCTTTCATGTTGCTCTGGAGTTACAAATTGTACAAAACCATGTAATTATTTATTTTCTAGTGCACTTCGGAACCGCAGCATCTGGAACGGCTTGCGTTCGCTACCGTCAAGCAGGATCCTGGCCACTATCCGCTTGGTTTGATTGAACCTTCACTGTTTGAGAAGTGTACGTCGTTGCGTGTGCTCACACTCGACTATGACAGTTTGTGTGATGAGCTGCTGCAAACGCTACAACTGCTACCGTTGCGACAGCTTATCGTACACGTGCACGGTATCGATGAGGACCATTCCGGGTTGTCCGAGCACGCGTGGGCAAACTTTCGTAGCAAAAATCCTGACACCGAACTGCATCTAACGTTGGTGTGTGCGTACGAGGCGGTGGATATACTGCACACCCACATTCTCCGCCCATCGATGCCGCTGACGCATTTGAAGGTGTTGTTCTGTGAGAAGGTATGAGCAGCTATATAATGTTACATTCCACATGTCCGGTATTTCATAGATATTGTATTGTTACTTTTAGTGGCTCTTAATATCTAATCCTCAATTGGTCCCACCACATGTAAATCATCATTATTTCTCTAAGTAAAACTTTTTAATGTGTAATGTGTAAACTTTTTACTATTGACCTAATGCAACAAAATGTAAAGTTTCTAGTGAGGTATTTTGTTAAATTTATTTAAGGAGCATTGGGAAACCTCCCACATTTAGTTACGACACTCACATTCAACTGTTGATTTCATAGTTGAATTTGTTTATAACGAATGTAATGATCATTTCAGATTAATTGTCAAGCGTTGGAATATCTTTCGCGGCATTACAACCACACCCTCCGCAGTTTGATGTGGGTCGATTCTATGGTAAGATCGAACACATTTGCATTGGAAAAGTCTACATACGACTTTGTGTTGTGTTAACTTGGCTTCGATACTTTCAGCGCATTGAGGAATATCGCAACGTTATGGAATTAATGATGCGCACGGAACAAGACCCACTCGTGATGATGGCATGGCGATGCAAAAAGCTGCAAGAACTCATCGTCCATGGTTACGTACTTGATCCGAACAATCTTGTCGGTGTAGCACGCTTGCGCGGCAACGATCTCAACGTACTGGAAGTATCCGGTGTCCATCTGTCCATCGCAAACGTATTGTTGGCACCACTTGTTAAGGTATAGCTTTAGGGACACTAACCCCTTCTCCAGTTGGTAATAATCGGTCTAACTGTTTTCACTCTCTTTCGCAGGAAATTAGTGCAGAACTTGGCAAAAAATGGTGTCCTTTGGATGCAAAAACGCTTCCACCTGCACTTCGATTTTATCCCGTTTCGAACGAGGTACGTGATCAGTACATCTTAAAGTATATTCGCAAGGATGTAATGGAGTAAGTGCAGTGTAGGACTGTTCGGCATAAAGGTCGCTGTTTGTAATGTATTTGTTTACATTCTATTACATTTTTGATTTTGAAAAAGTTCGTTCAAATTCTATGCAGTTATAATACGAAATATGGAGCGCAAACAAGCACTTATAAAAGCGTGTAACGTTTGCATGTTAATAAGCAAAAGTTTGTCCAAAAAAGACATGAACATGTGCAACAAACGTAATTTAAAAACACACTTCTCACTCCCCTATAATATTCGAACAACACAATGTGCCACCACCGCTAAATGGAATCATTTTTGTTCCAATAGTCAATTGCGTTAGTTTGTTTCTGGCTTAGGTACATAAAAGATTGCCGTACGGAAAGGCAGAAAAGGTAGCAAGTACTAGTGTTCGAAGATCGAAGTGCTATTGCAATTAACTAACGTGAACTAAAGACCGTATGAAAGAGAAAGAGATGAAATCATTACAAAAAAAACCACCTGCAAAAGCTGCTCCCGGTTGAATACGGGTTGAAAAAAGAACAAGCTAGCCAACGCGGTACAGCTGTAATACCAGCATGGAAGACTGAGAGCTTTAAAAACCACCTAGAGAAGTTGTACGATCGAGTAGTATTCACACCGTCGCAAAGCGCATAGCGCGAAGGAAAAGGTTTAGCAATTTAATCAACAAGCAAATCCATTGATGCAAACTACTGTGGTGTTAGCGAGAAAAGATGAATATCGGTTTAGGGTCATACATTTTTCTTTTAACTTTGTTCCCTAAAATGAACTTTTTTCCGTTTCATCCCTACTCCATAATGCGAACGAATCATCTGTAAGCAGAAGAAAGGGAAATTTACTCATAGCAAATAGTAAAGGGATTTACTTATATACACGAATATATTTTAGTAGAGCAACTAGAGCTAAGAAAACATACGGGAAAAGTCTACTTTGTGGAGATCAAGGACAGTGAGCACTCATTAACGATCACAATTCTGGCGTGCACATATCCACGAAAAGTCAAATAGCGGACTTGATAAGCAATCAAGATCTCTCGGTACATGACATTCAAAGATGATCCTGTGAAAGTGCGTCCCAAGTAGGTCAACGAAACGCCCATTGAACGGACATTGTTCCCTGACGCGAAGAGTTCGAAATTCGTAATCGTTGCAAACGTTTAGAAGAAAACGAAAAGATTTACTCAATTCGACTGCAATCTTGCCATTTTTTTTTTGGCGGGAAGTGGCCAAAACCCACAAACATACCAACAACGCATAATGAGGAACGAACAACACAAACCGCAACCAATCTGTGATGATAATTACCACTCTTGTGTTACTTAGAAAAGGGAAACGAAAACCAGCCGTAGGCAATTCTGTGCATGCTCGGAACAAAAAGGGAATGTACTAAATTACACCAAAAGCGTTTCTGCACGTTCAAGAACTGTTTGGTGCGTATTTCGTTTAATGTGCTAATGCGTACATCGCGCGTTCAACTAAAATGCAGTGAATTTATGTTGCGCAAAAAAGTACCTTATTTATTGTAGCAAATATTATTTGTTGTTAGACTGTTTTTGTTGTGTAGAGATGGGTTAACCGTGCCTCCAAGTCCACGTCTTGCGCATACGCTAATCACATTGACATCGTTCGTCTGTGGCTCTGTTATTTAACAGAAACCTGTCGAAAAAAGCGAATTGGCGGCAAAGAATCTCGAGCAGTAAGTAAATGAGAAAAAAATCCATGGGGCCATTACCAGTAGGTAAGAGGGTAACCAGTAAAGCGCAGTAAAGTGAATGCTTGTTCCAGAACTAACTAATGCTTCCTATACATGAACCCTGTTCTACGGACGGAGGAAGCATTCTCAACTAAAAACCCAGATTAAACCATTAAAAATTATGTTTGGTCCCATTTGTAAAGAGAGAACGTTAAAGAAGCCGCTTGAATACGTCATGCGAACGACACCTGACCGCAAACAAGCCTCAATTGTTTATAATGCGCGTTACTTATATTTGTTACGCACCATTTGCGTTGCGATGCCTAAATTATAGTCAAAATGAATTAACTAGCTGGTCCAATGATCAAGCTTTTGAAGTAATGAGTACATATGGCGATTAGGAAAAGAAATGAAATAACTAAATGCTTCACCCGAAGAATACAGGTGCAGATGATAATGATAAAATAATTAATCAGAAACAACAAACCAATCAACCAGTAAAACGGATAACGGCTTTACGTGAGATGTTACAGATACCACACTACCGAAAGAGGTTACATTCCCAATGGCAGGAAGGCTAAAGCCCGCAAAGTAAAAACTCTCTCACACTGAATCATAACAATACAACATAAACTGAATGGAACAAAAACACCTCAAAATGTACATGATGGTCTGTAACGTACGGATGGATGAAGTTAGTATCGTACAAGGCTAGCTGGCTGGCATAAAATAAAAACAAAACATATTTAACAAGCAAACATCATTGCAAACAATCTCAATCGACTGGTAGAAGAATACAAACCAAAATCCAAATTAATTAGCAAAAGCAAAAAGAAAACACCATAAGCCGTCCTTTACAAACAAACAAAACAAGAGGAAAATCATCGAGTAGATAACAAGACTAGCAGGAATGATGTGCAAAGCTGCAACGTGACGTTAACAAATTGCTATAAAGAAAAACAAACATTACGCGAGAATTGAGAAGGTATGAATAATATCGACATGGTGATCGAAATGCAGACTTAATTTAAAGACGAACAGATCATGATCATACACAATTGCTGTAATACAAGAAGATGAATGTTTGCAACAACAACAAAATAACTCGAAAGAGATCATTTTATAGAAGAAGCAAAAGACAAAGGAGAAGAAGGGAACAAAACACTGTCTGTTAAAACAAAGTGTGCCTAAAATTCAAAACAAACGATAAGAATAGTACATGTAATAAAAAGGGCGACCTGTCACAGAAAGCGAGGGAGAGAGAGAGAGAAGGGGTAGTACACATAAAGGAGATGTGTTGAATAGGTCGTGGTTGTTCCGCAGGATCAGAACAACGTAGTTTGGACAGGCACTGGGACAAATTCCGAGAGATCTAAAAACAGGTAGCAACGATAGCAAGCTCTACAAAAATGCAAGAGTAACTACGTTTACTATAATAGTATATCAGTTTATTTTGTTTTTTTGTTGAGGAACAACAATATCAATCAAGATAAAACAACCAAGGCGTGTGTAACGAAAGGTGTTGCAAAGTGGAGTAAACAACAGCACATACAAAAGCAACAAACAATTCCTTTATATGAAAAACAAAAGAAACCTACATCTGTGATACTATCGAGGCGGCAGAGAAAGATCGAAAACGATGAAAAGAAGGCAAACAAAACGAGCACACAATATAACAGAAAATAAATCTTTTGTGCGAAGAAAAATGAATTAAAAGAAAACATAACGAACGATACAAATTAATACAGTGCAATCAAAAGAGACATACAGTTCTCAGTAATAAGCAAGTGCCAGCAGAAAAAACATACGATGGACGAGTGTACTATGGGACAGTAGTAATTTAACAGCAAAACTCTGCTACAGCGTCATTAAGAAAGTGAAAACAGCTTGCCCGCGTAAATGAAATAACCATAAAACCTCAAATGAAACGAACATCCATCACTCCCGTGAGGTGAACGTTAGGGAACTGAGGAACAACGCAAGTATCCCGAAGCCCGAAATATGCTATCCAAATATTAATATGTCTGTCTGGATAAGTTTTACAGCTATCATGCTCATATTGCTATAAAAAACCAACAGAGAAGATGGTCGTTAAATTTCCTTTACTAAACGAATACTTTTTTTTCCTTTCGATATAACTATCAAACAGATTGGTTTATTTTATGGCAACACATATAGCTAAATTATACATACTGTGCCACCAGGAGAATGGATAGTCTTCAACGAGCAATGAACAGTTTTCAGATATAATTTGAATTGCCTGGCAAGAGATTAATTCACTGTACTTCACAAACAACAGAAAGTGCTGTAATATATTTAAAACAAATGTTATAGAAACGAGATATAAAAACATAAGACAACAAACAACTTCCGTAAGTGTGAAAGACAAGAAGAAACAATAGTAATAAAAACACCAAACACAAAAATTGCAGCAAAAGCATACAAAACAACAACAACTAGTGAGATTAGCAAACGAAAACAATTCAATACGAAGTAGGAAAAATGCGCGAAAAGGTGTTCCCGCGTGTTCCATAAACGTATCATCGTAACATCGAACACTTGAAGACAAAGGATGAGGTAGTGTAGGCACCACTTGATGAAAATGCAAACAAAATATCAAACGAAATGGAGCGAACATGCTTAAGATATAGAACATACAATGGATTAGGTAAATTGTCACCAATTTTAATAACAAATGAAGAAAACAGGTGCAAATCGTTTTTATTCCACATATGAAGACAAGAGTTGCAAAGATGGATTTAAAAAAGGATTAATTTAATATCCTGTACAATGGTAGAAAGCCAATCATATGGTAGAGTTGGTGAAGCACGACATAACAATACGTTCCAGCATAAAAACCTGACTGGATCCGTGCTCAATACTACGCAAAATCGACTATAGCAAATGATGGATTAAAGATCACCATAAAAAAATCGACCGAGAGAAATGGAGAGTGTATTATAAGATCTGACAATGTGTGAATAAAACAACCATTAAGTTAACCAAGCAACACAAAATTCGATAACATGGAATGACTCCATATCCAGCACGATGCAATAAAAGCAGGTTTTAAGCTTCAGCGAATAGCTGCCAATGTGAGTGACAAGAATCAAGCTTCCTACTTGCAGAAGGCAAGTCCAAAGACACATGACAAAACAGGCTTGACAATAACAACTTCTCGAAGGACATAAAGGAGTCACGTGATCCATGTATGGAAAGGAAACTGTGCCAGAGAAACATACATTCCGCAGCAGTAAAGGATAACAAATGACGATTGCTTGTTTTGAAACAGAGTATTTTATGTGCTATTAAAAAAATTAAAATAGAACAAGAAGCAAACACCTTCATTTGATCATTTGATCACGTAAAACCAAAAGGAAGAGTGTAAAAACGCAAGCAGATACTTGAATGAGTCTCTTAGTAGAGAAAAATAGAACAAGAAAGAGCAAGAGAGGAAAATATATGTAAAATACACGCACTGCGATAAAACAACAGCCAAAGTATTAACTCAGCACACGAGAATCCCCTTCGAAACAAGATTATAGAAACAAAAACACTCCTAGGTGGAAAGCTCTGATGCAAAAGTGAATTATAGCACTCGGAAAATGATAAAGAAAGAGATGAAAAGTGTGTATAAAAATGAAAACATAAAGGAAAACAAACATTCACAAAGAGCGTATTCGTAAAATAGGCGCAACAAAAACGTACTCTTTTAAGCAAATACTGTACTACAGTAAAACGAACAGCGAAAGTGTGGAAAGTAAAAAAAAAAACAAAAAAAAAAACGTTCAACAAGTGAGAAGCGTAACAACAACATCATCTGTGATAAACAAAGGTAACACACAAGAGAAGCAAAACGCCTACGTAAAGCAAAAGCGAAGATACAAACAAACGTAACGTGTCACATCAAAATGAAACTAAATCTTTATGCGAAACGCTTCTCGCATGACTCCGCGGTGCAACTTAACCCGGGCTAATACACGCAGCAAACGCCGGTCTAATGCCGAACGAATCAATAATGGTGGTTAACAGCAAAATATGAAACAAAACAAAGCTCAACATAAATCAATGTGTGTGCGTGTGTAGAGGAAGGAATCATTAAGTGAAAAATATGAAATGAATAACTGATTCATATTATCAGCCTTCTGGTACAGAATGGTATGATTTTTCGTGCTCCTCGTTAATCCTTTATTTTTGTGTGTCGTGAGAACTTTCAGCGAATGCTTTAGAGATGGTTGGTGGTGGATCCAATCCGATTTAAGCTTAAAACATGATGTGATCCGATCCAGTAATTCGGGATCAAATGCCCACTGGGATCATCGGGCAAGTAACAGCGACAGTCAAAACAACAGAGATCTCTAGATGTGTTCCGATCCAGGTCTCTTAGAGATTTATGAGTTCCGAACCTAAATGTTGGAGTATTTCCCAACATTAGAATCCATAAATGCCGCTACAGTTTCTGTTCAACTGGCAAAATTACTTCCTTTGTAGCTGTACAATTTGTACATTTGGTATAACATATTTTTAGTTATTGAGTTTCATATTAAATGAGTTATATTACAAAAAAAAGAATATAAATGCTTACCACCTGTGTACCAAGCACTTCGCATTCAAGTAGGACTTTCCATTTCTTTTAACTCTGCGTTGTATGTTTACAAAACAAAACAATTGTTCTATTACTTTTATATAAAGAACATTATAAGTAGTAATACAATGAAAATAACTCATAACACAAATGGATGTGATGAAGAGAAAACGAAACAAAGATAAAAGAAACAAATTAATTGTAACAAATGGTGGAAAAATGCGAAAACAAAACGTAGAAAAACTAACTGGACGTCTGGTCCTGTGTGCAATTGCTCAGCAGGTGTTGGTTCGACCACAGCAAGCGATGGGAAATATTGCTGTGTTTGTGTGTCTAGTGTGCTATGATGGTAAACACGAATTTTCAAATCTTACTATCCAGAAGCACCGCATGAAAGCATGTTGAAATTGATCTTCGGATTGGTCGGATCGTTGATACGGCAGGATACTGATAATGATTAACTATAAAAGCACAACCCCTACATATTCGTTGCTATTGATGTAACCACACTTCGCCTGTAAGTAATGCAATTCCGTGACACGTGCCATTTCCTCTAGAAACACGTGTCACGATGCGAGGCAAGTGAAAAACTATTCCTCTGTTTGTTCTGTTTGTTTGATTAAACCACCCGAAATGGTTGGCGTATGTTTTGTTATCATTTTAAAAGCGTTTATGTGTTTATGTAATGCTATTTATGCTAAGCACACTTGCGTATTGATTGCAGTATCCCTAAAAAGAGAAAAACAAATATGATAATAGCGTAATATGGCCCATTCATTGTGCACAATCAAGGAAGTGTGTGTGTGTGTTTTTTGGTCCCCATTGTTTTTTCACCCTCGTAACATATAAATGGAACATTTGTTGTGTGACCTATTCTCGGCGCATAGTGCGCGCGTATGATAACCACCCGCAATGCAAATCGGGTCATATATAATGAAATTGCAAATAAAAGGATATTGTAAATCCCACGTTTGTCCCTTAGACGAGCATTTGACCGTTTGGCTTTGATGAATACATTAATGGAATAATAAAACGAAATACCTAACAATAGTGGACTCTGACCGGGTGTTTGTGAATCCCATTTGGGTGTAATTTCTTTCACTTAAACGTAATGCCATTTTCGTTGTACGTTTACTCACGTTTACACTGTTTAATCTTACTTTGGCATACATGTTTAATAGCTAAAATATGAAAGTGATGACCACCGTCGATAAAACTACGAGAACTCATCCCGTACGATGGCCCTTTACAATATATGTATGTGAATGTGTGTTACGTTGTGTGTTTGGGTTTAAAAAAAAAGAACACGTACATCACCGTCTAACAATTCTATCAAGTTTCGTTTCGATTATGTTCTCTGTGTGTGTTTCCCTTTTCTGCTCCGATTTGTCATCTCTGCTCTGTCCTACCATTTCGTCATTTTCTATCTTTTGTCTTTTGTTTTCCCCCTTTTTAATTTAACCATAATACTACTACAACATCATCATTCACTTCTAAAATGCGCTAAAATCTCACAAAAAAACGGAGGATCTCTCTAGTAAGCAACTATATATGTATATGCGCCTTGGGCATTCACGCAGCCCACGCGACCGAAACTGTCGGATCATGCGCATTGGTGGTGGAAAACAGCGTCAACACCGAAAACACGATCATTACTATACCTAGAGAAACATGCTTACAAATAATCAATAGAAATATGCAATAAAAACGATTTCCTTTCCTTCCTTTGTTGCGCAAAAATGCGTGTAAAATCTAACTGGCGTGTACACCATGAAGAGCGCTTCAAGAAAGTGTCCTTATAAGAGAGAGAAAGTGATGGGAGTAAACTTGGGACTTGGGAGTGTTTTGTGTATCGGGTCTTTACAAAACGCAGCAGTTAGTTTGCCAACAGGGAGGACTATTGCATGGAATGCTTGAAATCCGCAAATTTTGTTACGTATTGATGCTAAGTTAGGATACTTCTTGCTGGAATGTCGTGCGGTCTCTCTATATCCCTTGGGAGGAAGTAATAATGTCTATCTTTTTCTTATCTATTACGAATTGTTGAGAATTCACGTGCTGCTGTGTAGGTTTGTGCTTGTGCAACGCGTGTCCCATTTGCTTAGGTAGATGTAACGCCTTTCCTGGCAACGAGGAGGTTCAGGACGGGATTTTTACGAATGTAACTGACGGCCTTTTTGTGCGTCACCATGGTAAAATCGTATCCGTTACATTGTAAAATTTTGTCGTGCATCCGTAAGCCTGACTTGGCTGCTGGGCTACCTTCGTGGACCTCCGTTACGTAGATTCCCTGACCAAAAAGAGGGGAGGGAAAAGAGATAACAGTCGTTGTTAGTGTACTTAGTACGAATAGGAAAGGATTAAACTCACATAATCCGTATAACCCTGGGGACTTTTTCGGAAATCCTGATCAATGCCGCCGCCAATTTTGAACCCACATTTCAATACCTCTCGACCCTCCTCGTCAATGTCCTTCTCTTTGTGTAACGTTATGGGAATCTGGAAAAGAATTCAAACGTAACGTAACATTAGCAAACTCATGCTAACAGTGGAAGTTTGCGGAACGAATTATGATGGATGGTCCACACACTACAGCACAAAAATCAGAACTCATTTTACGGCCGTTTGAGCGTATTTGAACGATTTGTTTACACTTCAATTGACACACACAGTGCCCATCGAACCTTGGAGAAGGTCAATCGGAACGCCCTTCCAAAGCCATTTGGTTGCAGTCGGCCCCGGAGGTTATCTTGCACGAATGTGGCTGGACCGCAACAGCTCACGGCGAAGGTGCAATTTACATTACTCTTCCGTTCCGTACAAGGGTCAAGGGAACGCAAAGCGGAACATCGGGCGAAAGGTTAACTTACGCTCAAACACTCCATGGCCGTGCCTGCCTGGTGCTGGAACGCTTTCTTTGCCATTTTGTGACCGTTCCTGAGGTAGTTGCTGTGTTGCACCCTGGTACACAAACTGACTGGCTGGCAAATTATTTGTACGGCAATAGCGCAAACACACCACCACAGTACAGCAGCTGAAATCCGTGGAGTTGCTTTTCGATACGCCTAGATTTTTTTTTTGTAGAGATTTCCAAAACAACCAACACAAGCTTTGACAGCTAGCTTTTTTCGCCCCGAATTTCGCTTGACAGTGGTCAGAGCAAGCCATATTATTGTCGGAGTACTTTCACCGGGGCAAAACATCCAAATCAAAACATTAATTTTAAACATAAAATTGTTCATTTCATACTATTTTTGAGTAACTATTGCAGTCAGTTATGTAAGCATTGACATTTGAAGCTTTTTGAAAAATGTTATCTATTTCAAATATTGCAAACTAGAATAAACGAAACAACAGAACAACACCGTGCGTTTTATGACAGCCGCTTATCAAAACACGGTGAGTTTCGAGATTCTCTACAGAATTGCTTGTTGTTGATGCAGTGTGGAAAAAAACTGCACCATTTTCGGCTGATAACGAAAGGAAAACATTAAACCCACTTCACTAGCAGTTTAACTTCCCGTCTTTAAAGTGTCCCCATCCTCTGTGTGTTGCATACGTTGCGTGAAATGATTCATCAGCTTGCCTCCGTTTTGTTGATCGTCCTGTTGCTAAGCGTGGACCAAGCAGCGGCCGCCGGAATGGATTTCGGGGATGCCTCAGCTTTGGTTATTGGCATTTTGCTCGGCGTTATCGGCATACTGGCGTGTCTCGGCCATCACGCAAGAAAGCTACGGGCAAATCAGTTCTAACCATTCTGTTACAATTACTTTGTCTTGAACGCACCCTTAACTCCCAACGTAATACATTCTAAATTCAGTCCGTTCATATCGTTTCTATTCCGGACTTTCATCCTCTCATTCCTCTTAGTGTTTTAAGTGTAGGTAAGCATGAGCTACCTAAGATCTGTTCGTACGTTGGCACGTACGGCCACCTGTACACGATATCCACACGGTTCGACGTATGGCGTCATCCATACGCAACGGAGACTCTTCTCGTACGAAGCCACCGTCAGTGGCATTTGGCAATCGCTGTCCCACAGCGCCCCGGTCGCTTACGTGCAGCACGGTATGATAAACCTGCATGACTTCACCGGACTACCCTGGTGGGCCACGATCATTCTCACAACGGTGGGTCTGCGTACGTTAGTCACGCTCCCGCTGGCGGTGTATCAAAACAAAATACTGACCCGACTGGAGCAGATTTCGCTCGAAATGCCTGAACTGGTCAAAGAACTGAAAGCTGAAACGGCGTACGCGATGAAAAAATTCAACTGGACGGAAAAGGAAGCCCGCATCATGTACAACCACTCGGTGAGACCATTCGGTGGGGGTTTACGATAAATGAACAAATAACCAACAACCTTGTGTGATTTCATTTCAGCTAAAGAAACAATGGAATAAACTAATTGTGAGAGAAAATTGTCATCCAGCAAAAACGATGGTGCTGCTTTGGGGTCAGATACCGCTGTGGATTGTACAGTCGGTAGCGATTCGGAACCTTATCTCACTGATGCCCGATCCGACCGCGATCGAGGCACAGATCGCCTACACGGAGCTTACGCTTGGTGGCTTCGGTTGGATACCGAATCTGACTGAGTTGGACCATTCGTTAATTTTCCCCGTAACACTAGGCATCATCAACCTCAGCATCATTGAGGTAAGACACTGTTAAAAGCGGTAGCAAAGTCATGCTAGCTAAATAACCGATCCTTCATTCGCCTACAGATACAGGCCGCGTCCCGTACGAAGCTACCCTCCAAATTGCAGACCATTTTTACCAACCTGTTCCGGGTGTTGAGCGTACTGATGGTACCGATAGCTGCATCCGTTCCATCGGTAAGATGCATAATTTCCCTGCAGAACGTGAGATACGATATCTCTTTACACCATCTTTACTTTTTCGTCTTTCCAACCGATAGGGTCTCTGTTTGTACTGGGTAACATCGAGCGCGTACGGGTTGGGTCAGAATTTGCTACTGCTTTCACCACGCGTTCGTCGCGCTGTGGGAATACCGATCGTCCCATCGGAACTTACCCAGCCTTACCAACATCTGCGCCACACGCTTGCTACTAGGCTGCGTGCACTAACGAATATCGGTTCCAGTTCAAAAGCGTAATCAAGATGAGAGGGATTTCGGATAATAAAGCATTAGTCAGACATTTTGTCCACACGGTTATTGTACACACAAACCGCGTTTTGTACGGTAGTGCACTCCACTATCTCCTATTATTAAACAACAAGTTACTCAATATCACTAGGCTAATAAGAGCAGGTGTTTTGTTGAAAATGCAATCAAAAGATTTTTAAGGTACATCATAACACACGGACGGGCATGCCGTGCTGTTCATGGGTCATATGCTGCTGTAATTGGTTATACTCAAATTTTGTCACCATTCGTTTGGTTTGCATCTTCTGTAGAGAGAGAGAGTAAAAACGATCGATAGATATTATGTACGCAAGCAAAAATCTTGTCAGTAGCCTTTGGCTCACCTTACCGACTTTAAGAAGTTGCTTAAACACCGTACTGGTGGAGTGATTGATTAAGCTTTTGCTCGATCCAGTCCCGATAGTGTGCCACCTTCAAGTAGACGCCCGGTTTATTCGCATATCCGCAGTGCTTTCCCCACGACACAATGCCGGTTAATGTATGCAGGCCTAGCAAGCATAAGCATCGATACGATTGTTAATTTCGTTAAGTTCGAGTAGATCATTCGTGCCAGATGCACTTACCATCGCCAATCGGACACACCAACGGGCCACCGGAATCGCCATCGCACGAGTCAACACCGGGTTCGAGCGTACCAGCACAGAACATTCCGTCAATCAACGAATCTCCGTACACTTCTGGCCTTCGGCATACGCTGTCCGGGAGTAGTGGAACCGTACCCGCCCGCAGATCGTATGATGAATCTAGAAAGGGACATAAAGAGGAAGGTATTACTTGATTGTTGATTACTATAACTGCTACAGTACTGTTTTCTTCGTGCCCTTGCCTTTAGATCCCGCTTCGGTTGCACCCCACCCGGAAATGGTGCAGTTCTTGCCCGGTTCGTACGCTGCATCCCGCGCCGGAAGACAAATCGGTTGCACGTAATCGTTAAACCGGACCGGCGTCTTCAGTACGACCACCGCTATGTCATTGCTCATGTGGTGACCCTCCCGGAATTGTTCGTGGATGTACGTGTTCTCGATGAAGATGTCCAGCTCGGCCTGATCGTACGCCGCCGTATGGTAGTCCCCAATGCGCACCCGATAAGTACTCTTCGGATAGCCGATCAGGCAATGGGCCGCCGTCAGGACGTGGTAGCGCGTAATCAGCACCGCACCACACCAATGTAGCGTCTTCACGCGCAACGATGCCTGCCACGGATGATGTCCGTACACCGTTTCCGAACCGTGCACGACGCGCGCACCGTACGTTGGTTTGCGCAGTTTCGGGTCGACCATCACGCGCCCACACGTGTCCGGATGGATCTTGCGCGATCGTTCCACAAAATCAAACCGTGGATTTGGGCGGGTTGCCCTTAACCGTGCGGCCCGCGGTTTCGTCGGCACGTATACACCACACCGCACGCCAACGTCCTCCGTGTGGCCACAGTTATGCTCCCCCCAGTGCCAGTGGACACAGTCCTCGATCGATGACTCCGAACCGTTGCACGCCACCTGATCGAGCCAGATTTGTCCCGTGCCCGGTGGGTAAACGCTCTTGCGCACCTCGGCCGTACCGTTGAACCCGAGCTGCCGGCAGATGACACGTGCTTCCCGCACACCGAAATCATCGTCGCACACCGTACCCCAGGTACCGTGATAGTTGATCTCGACGCGACCTTCCCGATCCGATGGACCGCCTACCAAGCGGACGGCAAGCGGTGCCTTACAGTGGTCCGGCGATTCATCCGACCCATCCGCACAGTCACGCACATTATCGCACAGGAACTGTACCGGGATGCACTCCTCCGATGCGTGGCAGAGCCAGTAGTCCTGGGGGCACGACATGACCGGCGTTCGACACACGACCCCAACCACCTCCTCACGGTTGCAGTCGCTTACGCCCCACCCGTTGAATGTGCAGTCGCGCAAGGTACTTTCGTTACCCCGACAGCGGACGGCGTCCATCATGAAAAACGGTCCCCGGTCCAGCTCATCCGGATCGGTGGCGTTCGGTGGGAAGTATGAGTGTGGTTTAATCTCGATCGCACCACCGGCAAATCCTAGCTCGCGGCAAACGACGTTGGCCGCTTCGATCGTGAACCCGTCATCACACACGTAGCCCCAGCGGTCGTAGGCCCGTACCTCCACGCTACCCTGCGCCTTCTTGGACAGCTTCAGCTCGTACCCGATGTGGTCGCACACCAGCTCATCGGCCCGGTTCCCACACCCGTCCCGTCCGTCGCAAACTTCGGCCTCATCAACACAAACACCATTGCCGCAGACAAACTTACCGTAGCACGGATCGCGCGTAGTGGTGGTAGTGATCGGTGGTACGGTCGTTTGCGTTGTTGTCGCATGCGGCACGTTCATGGGCCGCCATGGATTGGGACGATTGTCCCCGAATCGGCTCCGAATGGCCGGTGCAGGTTTCTCGGTGGTCGTTGTCGTGGTGGTTGTTGTCGTCGTTGTCGGCCTGCGATAGATGGGATAGACGACCGACTCGGGTGGTGATGGCCGCTGTCCTTCCGCCGGTTCGGTTATGTACGGTGGTGGCAATGGCCACGGTGCCAGTGGGACCGGTTGCGAGGCACCGTAGAAAAAGTCATTCACCTCACTCGCTGTTGGCAGCACGTAAGGTGCGGCGGAAGAGCCCCGATCGTTGCCATTGCGGGACGGTGGTGAGGGTGGTAGCCCAATCACCTGCACCACCGGCGGCGGCTCAGTCGTCGTCGTCGTCGTGGTCATCATGGTGCTGAGCTTTGTCGCATTAAGTGCGACTGTTTGCTTGTGTTCCTTCATGTACGGCGTTAGCATTAGCTTGAGCGCATCCAGATGCTGCTGGACGTCGATATCTTCCTGCCGTACCGTCGGATACGGTGTACCGATCGGACGGGCCGTCGTCGTTGGCGCGCGGGTAGTTGTCTGCACCGGGGGAGATGCCTCGTATACGGGTCGCTGAACACTTTGGACCTGTTCCGCGTCCCGGTGAAGGGATTGCGGTTGCTTGGTCGGTGGTCTTACGTAGATCGGGTAAGGTTTTTCGGGTTCTCCCTGATTCCGGGAAGCTTTCGGCCTTCGACGATCTACCTCCGGTGCTCCAAAGTTCGATCGTAGATCAAACTCGTCATACCCGTAGTCGTCAGGCTCATCAACGCTTGTTTCCGTTTGTGCCGATTGATTGATTACCTCCACGTCCGGATGGAGCGGTGGCTGACCGGTGGTCGATTGTTGTCCCGAAGGACGCTGTTGTTGTTGCTGTTGTTGTTGTGTGGGAATGGTGGGACGAACCTGTGGACTAACAATTGCCGGAACGGGCTTGGAACCAGCGGGAGTGTGCGTTGGATATGGTTTAGCAGCAACCGAACCCGTGGGACGATCGTAATCTACGATTAAATTGTCCGACTTGTCGCAATCCACGTTGTGCAGATGGTCACAGGTAAGGATGCGGGGATTGAATGCAGTGCCTGGACCGCAATCCTGCACAAACCGGGCGCCATTGTTGCAGTTCAGGAACTTCCGGCAGTCGGTCGGATGCGGCCGCAGCCCAATCACACCCGGCGGACAGGTAAGCTCGTCCTGCTGCCGCTGTGGTTGTGGCTGGTGCTGCGATTGTTGTTGCCTCGGCTCGGTATAAGCGGCCGATTTCGGCGGTGGACGTTGTGCCGGTTCAACGACGCTATTCAGCGATGGCACTGGCAAACACGACACCTTGGACGGGTGGTCACACTCGCGCGTGTTGGGGTTGAAAAGCGTACCGGGCGCACAGTTCAGGATGAAACCGCGCCCCTTCCAGCAGCTCAAAAACTGACGGCAATCCATCACGTACGGGAAATGGCCCGTTCTACCTTCCGGGCATTCCAAACCGTTGAAGTCTTTCAGCAGTGCGTGTACCGGTGGGCGTACGAGCTTTGCCGGAGCTGTTTCACCGATCAATCGATCTTCCTCGCCGTATGCAAAGCGCGGAGCCAGCGGGACCAGCTGCTGCGTGTATGGTTGTGCCCGGCCGTACGCCGGAGATCGCTGGGTGTCGGACGGGTACGGTGCGAGAGGAACACCAGGCTGGTACTGCGGACCGGATGGGCCTGAGCTGTGCTGCTGGGTGCCGATCAGGGAAGGATGTTGCTTTGGTGGCTGCTCGTACTGGTAGTGGTCCGTTTGGACGTATTGCTGGGGCGGTGCTTCTTGGGCACGGTGGTGATGGACCTGGCTGTAGGCACCGTGCATCTCCGGCATCATGTGCACCTGATGTCTGCTGTTTGGCGCTGTTCTAGGATCGTAAATCTGCGGCCCGTACCATGGGTTGGAGACAGAGGAAAAGAAACGCAGTCATCGATGAAACAGTGTTGTTGTTGTTCGGAAACGCTTATCAGTCGAACGATCTGTTGCGGCTTGATTAATATGAGCAAGAGGAGCCGGGAAAGAGTCAGCACGATTGGTACAGAAAGAGAGACACCACACTCGCTCTGTGCGATCTCCAGCAATGGAGCACATGATCAGTAAGAAATTAAGGTTAGTTCGCCCTTTCGCTAATGTGGTGGACCTCATTGCTTCCACTAAATTGTGGCCTATAGCATACATTCGGAAAGGCATTCAATGCTGATAAATTATTGAATTGTACGAGAACAAATCGTTACTCGCAAGGCTCGCAATAGCAGCGCAATAACGATCAGTTGATCGTGATCGTAATGAAATTGTGTGTTTTCATTAAACAAAAGCATCGTTCATCTTTCATTTTGCGCATCAGCGTTTGCGTTTGCTGGCGCATCGTAACGCTTGATAACACGGTCCGGGCACGTTCTTGGAGTTGGCGGCAAACAAGAAGGCCACCTCAGGATTCCATCTTCCATCTCCGTTTCACACATGCATGAAGATGGTATTGTCTTCGCAAACGCGCTACGTACGCTATCTTGAAACCGGAAGAATTGGGATCGAGGTTATTATGCGACATTGCTTCAGATGTTGTTGTTTTTTTTTGTACATGTTTGATTCGTAGAAAACAAGAAAACCAAGAGTGAAGATGTTTAGGAAGTGTCCTACCATGAGGACAAGAATACAAAATGGTAAGCTACTGTATATGTTTTGTTAAGTTGTGAACGCGACAGGAGTTATTACAATTATATTATATTTGATAAAAAGTAATGGAATGTAATGATAATTTCATAAATTGTACTAAATTAGTTTAAATTTTCCATTTTTTTTTTAATGACAGCTACAATACAGGTCAATGTCACACTGTTGGCTCTCTCCTCTCCGGCAATGTTCCATTTCCTTCCAGCTGATCATGGCGATCAACGCTTCTACGAGTGGTACACTTTACAAACATGATAGCAGCCAACAAAAACATCCTTGCCGATCACATGGAACAGCAGCAAAAACATTCGCCACGGGTACTGAAGGAAGCGAAAAAAAAATCCCCCTCAGCAGATAACAATAGTTGAACGGTTCTGATAAGCCTTAACACGGCGGACATTCGGGCACACCAATGCGATCTCTGCTGCAGGCCAAGCGATGTACGAAATAATAATGTTTCGATCACTTACACCAAGAACCACATTGCAGCATGCTCCGATCAGCAGTACCAGGGCCAGCAGCACCGTCTTCGGTCTGTTCCAAATGCGTTGCCGCATTTTTGCCACACGCCACTTCCACGATTTCGCTACGTTTGGGAGCTCTTCTTATCGTTTAATCCCTTGCAATATGTTGCCTAAACACAAACACACAGAAACACGACACTCTAACACAAACGGAAGAGGATTAACTGATTGTGAACAGTGAGCAAACAGTGCGAAATTCCACTGCACTTCGAACACACTTGTACGATAGTGGTGCGGTACCGTCGGCAGCTGCCTATCTGGACGTCCTGCTTGGTCCAGCTACGATCACACAATGAGCAGCACAACAGCGACCCTTTCGGTTCGTAGCAATTCACCAGATTACGAGAGATTCTTCTCAGCAAGAATGGTACTTCGGCCCATAGACAGTCGTTGCTGGCAAATTGATAGACGCGGGACCTTCCGGGTCAGGCGGAGGTATGTTTTTGAATGAAGCCGTAGCTTGGTCACTGGACACTAATTGTACCGAGTGTGGTAATAACGGAGTTGATGCTGGATTAATATTTAAGCATAATGACCAACTCGTACTAAAATGTGCCAACCAACTAGAGGGGGATCACAAGTACTAAACTGGTACAGTTCGATCAGTACTTTTAAGTGAACGAACGAACTTCGTTCGGCAAATTATCTAATGTTACTACAGTTCGCGATTATCCATAGGACGAACTATCTTTATAGACAGATCGGTTGAGTTATGCGTTAAATGCAAAAGAAGCGAACTATATTGGCTGAATTACCCACGCCGAACGGATTGTAACGCAGGTTGAACGGAATGTAACGTATGGTAGGAGCGATATCAATGTCAGGTTGAGCGAACTGCCAGTCGAGTATAGGAAGAATGATAATGAACGAACTTGAACGGCAGACAGAGTGAACTGTCCGTCGAAGGTAGGGAAATTTGGCGTGCGACCTGGAATGGCAAGTTCAGTGACCTTTACGACAGAGATACAGCATGAGAGACACACCTTTTGAGAAGAGACAAAAAAGAGCGAAAGATCGCCACCGTTCGTTCAGTTCTTTACAACGAACGATCGCTCCAGTTCGCTCAATCGTTCGTTCTATCAACACTAATGATTTTCCTAACTCTACAACAAACAGACAGAACAAACTGTACTAAAGATCGCTTCCACAGCACGATACAGTTCGACGATCACGTCAACGAAATGGATCACCTCGTGACATGAATATGCATAAGGTTCACACACCATTTAGCAGGTGCTTAATGTAAAGCAGATTTAAAAGAAAAGCACGTACTGCTACTTATCCATCTAAAGAGTCGTTTTACGCGTTTGCCGTCTAGTACTAAAAGTGCTGGAATGATACTTCAACGCAACCGTTCGCATACCGTCGGTAGGTTTAGTGTACCCCGAAGCATCGTCTTAGCTCGGACGCGGGATCGTCCGCCAAACCGTTTTCTTCGCTTATCAGCATCTGTCGTCCATCTTGCGTTGATTATTTACGACTCGAGCGCGAGATGGAGGGAGCGATCGTCCGCACAAACCAAACAAACAAACGACCACACCATGCACGATCGTCCGCTTTGGCGTCCGATTGTGTCTTCCCCCGGGTTTGTTAGGTCAAAGTATGTATTACGCTTTCTAGCGGACGGTAAAACCCCGCCCCTAAACCACCCAAGAACGATGATGAATCATGTGCGTTCTAGCATGCACACAAAAGACAGCCGAAATTGACGCTCTTTAATGAATCAATTAAGGCGGTACCACAAATCGGTGGCCACTTTTCCCGCTCCGCAAGAATGGGGCAGGGATGTTGCACTGTTTCCCAGAACAGGGGATGCCACTCACCCAGCGCTGTTTACTTTGCTGCGATCGATGAAACGGTTTGTTTCATTGAAAACGTTACAGGCAGAACCGCTTCCAGCGTCAGCTCAATTAATGCTCAATTGACTGGTTGGTCCGCAAGATGGTTAAGATGGGCAGAGCGTCACGATGACACGATTCGTTTCCATTTGCAATCTATGCTTACATGTGTGTGTTGGGGGGGTACGGGCTTATCGCTCCGTCAGACACTCGGGTACTCGGTCGTAACTATATAGCCCGACGCTTAGCATGTGCGCACGCACAACGTTAGCACAGCTGATTCACTCGCAAGATGATTTTCTTACAAATTGGGTACATAATGCGTACGATTGTTAATAAGATCACCGAGCCGAGGGATTTCCCTGGGGAAAAAAGAAGACCACAAGATGTTGGGTATTTCCCTATTTATACCTGATGGAACATGATGGTTAGAGAAAGGGAATGTACAGCATTAGTGGCAGTTTTTTCATATTGAACACTTTATTTTAGATACCAAATTTAGACATTAAATTTTATTACTTATCAACGTGTGTACTTTTGGTTATTACTTAAGTTAGCTCATGTTTTGTTAGTGTCGTAAGTCTCGTTTAATAATTGGTGATGTAAAACGCAATAACAAGCTCATTTCGGAAGTCTCGATCATCCATTATACGAAGAAATTTTTGTTTGGCATTAGAAGGATCCCAGACGACCCAGCTCACAACGTCCTTTAAGGTCATTAAGACATTCCATTCAATTGACAGAGGATACATGGGAGGTCCAAATCCAGATAGAGTTGATGGCGTTCGTCAAAAAGGCCGAGATATAAGATAGGCAGACTACGGCGCTCGACTCTTAAGGCGGTTTGAAGGACTCCTGCAGCAGGCCAAGGGTTGTATCGCTGTGTAAATGTGTATAATGTTTGCTGGGGTATTGCTCTGTGATCTGGGCCCCTACTGCCCGGGAACACATCGATCGTATTGAGTGGGCGTAAAGATCCTTCACCAGGTTTGCGGTCCGCAAATTCCTCGGTAGTACTTCCCTGCCCAATTACGAGTCTAGCTGTCGTCTGCTCGGTATTGAATCCCTCGAAGACCGCCGCCTCCAGGCCCAAACTAAATTTGTTGCATCTCTCTTTTTTATTGTATCGATGCCCCAACACCCTCAATTCTCAAATCCTTTCTATGTCCCTAACAGTTCCCTCCGGATCCGTCCTGTTTCAATTATTCCCAGACGTTGCACCTCCATTAATCGCGCCGAACTTTTTCTTCGTACACTTACGTTAACGTCACGTACGTTTAACTCCTCGTCTCATTTATTCGATTTTCACCTCTAGCTGTCCGCTTTCCGATATCATCTCCGATCTTCCTTGAATTCCCGACCCGTTCCTGATCTATTAGTCTCTTGTAATTTTGACTCTTAGTCGTAAATTATCTATAAGTTAGGTTTAGGCTTAGGTTTAAGTAAACATTTTGTGCAGGCCTGTGGCATAATTTACTGGCTAAATAAATAAATAAATAAGTAAACAAGTTATTTCTGACTAGCTTCTGACTTCTGACATCATGACCCATCAGGGTAAAGGTTGAATTTCTAGCGTTATCGTAAATTCGTCAAGTAATCCTTTCTGTTTATAACTAAACATGACAACCCTAGGTGTCATATATGTTAACAGGTCGTAAAACGTGAAACATAAGCTGAACATGTGCACAAAAAGATAAGACAATAAACAGCAGAAAATAAAAAGCGTGAGCGTGCGACACTGGACTCCGAGCTGGACAATATGACAAGGTTCCCTCTCATTCGTGATAAATTATAATATCCTAAATTAATAAATTAATAAAATCTTACTTTAAATTTAGTTACCCAAATATATTAACATAATAATAATAGAGCAATATTTATAGTAATAGTAATAGAGCATCTTCTAGTATATGCTGTCAACACAATTCATTCACTTCAAGACATTAGAAATGTATTTTTGATTTCAATAATATTTTATTTGGTAGCCTAGTACACCCGGGACAAGGTTACCTTTCACTGTTTGGAGAAGGAAATGTCTTCAAACGAATGTGAATTGTGCCTTAGATTAAGTTTTCAATTAATACCACAATAAAAACCTTAAATACTTTAAACAAAAACAAATAAACAATTTGTCTACAGTATTAAAAGACTTCTTTTATAAATCAAATTAATCATGCACACAAAACAAACGGACAAACTGTGGCCACTATCAGTAACCACCAGGCGCCTCCATGGAGATTTATGCACCACGTGCTCACGCATTTGAAATACCTTCTGTGGTGAATATGTGCTCCACCACACGGAGAGCTTTGCTCGGTGGTGAGCAGCGCAGTTACCATGGTGAGCAGCAACAAAACGCAACTACCAATGCGCTCACCTGCTTCTTCTGTAAGCAGTCAACGTGAGGGTGATAAAAAAAAACAACACCACCCAAAACAAGAAGATCGCTCCGCTCTTTGTTATCTCCTATCTCGCTAATTCCTATCTTACTGTGACGAGAGTTTCACGTGTTCGGTACCAATCCAAGCGAACGATGCGTAACTGTAAGCGTAAAATCCGGTTGTTGCGTGGTGATGTTTTCTCTCCTGCTCTCGTTGGTGCACGTTGGAGAGCAATTGCGTTTAAACAAGAACGGCGATGTTCAGCCGGGTGGACAGTTGTTATTCTGAGTGGAATGGTTTTTGGCACGGTCTTGAGCGCTTCTAGTGGAATTAGTCACGTTCCTTTAGAAGCATCATCAGCTCACGGAGAGAGGACTCCCGTGGAGAGCATGTTGGGAAGGAAGGGTTCTTCAGTTTAAGAACTAAGAAGGGTTACTAATCGCGATAAATTATCTCATTATTATCGCCTACAAACAGGACTTTGAGCAGACGCGTTGTGCAAGCGTAAATCTTATCTCATGCTCGTTCCGCCAGACATTTGTGCAACGTACCGGAACTGACACTCACACATTGGGGACCGAAGCAAACAAAAAAAAAAGCTCTCCAATTTGTCGCCGAGAGAAGCAACCTTCGGCCGGAGCTTGTGGACAAGTGTGTCTGTGTGGTTTGGTTCCTTCTCTAATTGGCACTTTAGTCGATGATCTATGAACATGCTAAGGGAACTCGGTTTGTAGAGTAGAATTTTAGGCTATTTGAAATTAAAAATGCTAAAGACCACCTTTATTTACCAGACACCATCATCTTCAACCTGAACTCCCGTTCTCTCTCTTTCTCTTTGCCACTTGTTTGCTCTCGCACACTCGCATTGCTCTCCGGTATCTTACAGGGCAGGTTCACTTCACACCACACAGCCAAACCGCAGACCGTGTCCCGCAACAAAACGGCATAAACACACAACCCCGTCAAGTCGTCGTCTTCATTGCGGTGGTGCAGTAGTGAGCAACAAATTTGCACACACAACTCGGCACACTGTTGTTGCTGCCTCGCCATCAGCCTATCCTCAGCACGCGTGTGACAATAGTTCGATATTGGAACGGCAATAGCGGCACCCATTTTACGCTTGACACCAAGCCGTGAGCGTCGTGACAGATAGCGCAGACAGACAGACGAAAACAGTGCTCAGTGCTCAGTGCTCTGCCCCGCTGCGACGTGCAGTTTCGTACCGAACGGGAAGCTTACGTGCCGCGTTTTCAAGATTCGCGTGAAACAAATGTAAGTAACTAGGCCACTAGGGGCAAATCTGTGCGAATTTCCCCTGACGGGACATGCGAATTTTGCTGGCCCGAAAGTGAATAAACGGAAAGCTTCAGCTTCATGCAGTGAATTCATTGCTCGTTGGGTTTGTGAGTGTGATTCAGCTAGCACTGCCGTGTGTCAGTGTTACATCCTTGTTCCATGCGATTCCTATAACCCCACCTTAATGTGCCTCGAACGTTACGTCATCGGAGCGCGTTGGAATTGGTGAAGGAAGTCACCTACAATAAAAGAACTTTACAGTTTGTTAAAAAAAAAAAAAACAGTTACGTGCGCGTAGTATTTGTTCACGCGGACAAAAAACCCCTAGCTGCGGGGTGTGTTTTTTGGTAGGAAAATTAATTTTAAAACACTTGCTCTCTCGTGGACACGGTTCGTGAAAACGTGCACCACAATCACACGTCCAACTGGCTGACCCGATTTTTCGATTTCCTCTCCGTTTTTTGTTTTTTCCTTGTGACTGCTGTGTGTGTGTGTGTGTGTAAAAACAAAAACAACAAAACTCAAACAGTGCTGTTTTCTCCGGTGCGGTGCAAAGTTTTCGTTTTACTCTTTGCCTAACGACAGCGTGCACTTTTTTATTGGGTTTGTTTTTTTGACTAGAGTTCCTGAAAATAGATCATGACCGGTACTGCTACAGTGCGCGACACAATATTTGAACCCATTCCGAGTCAATAATTCCATTCGTGTCGGAGTGTCAGGTTTAGAGAATTGGGTTCCGATACCAACCACACGCACATCATGCCCCGCTTGAGTATCCGACGCGGAAACGCGGCAAGCAACGATCTCAAGCGTAACCGAACGGATGGAAGATTTAGGGGGGAAAAAAAACCTCTTGAAACACTAAGAAACAGAATTTTTTAACGACCGCGTCTTCGTCTTATGTCTTATGCAATGTGAAAATTCGTTCCATCCATCTTGGAAGCGGGCACCCGTAGTGGTGGCAAATTTTAAATCGAGCATAAAAAGGTCACGCAGGGAACAAAATCGATACACCGACAGGCGGTTTGCAGCAGTGTTTGTGGTGCTCCTGGAAGGACGCTTGGGCGCCAATCGTTTGGTAGGGCCGTTTCGTCTCTTTTTTTGTAAACATTTTCCCTAAGACGAGACGGCGCCCCGTCTGCTGCTGTGCTGGTTGGCGGCTAATGCCGGCAGAATCGTGCATTGTTGGGCAGGCCGCGGGCACTGAAATTGCATTGGGAAATGCAGCACTCGCGCATAAACAAACAAGAAGTCCCTATAGACCTAACGTGAATATTAATGTTCAGTATCAAGCAGTTATTATTATGAAGCGTTGTATACAAATTACAGAGTTACTAAGTGACTTTAGACTACATTAAACTCCGATTTACTTAATTTCTTTTCAACATGCATATCCTGCAGTATGTCGGTGTTACTTTCAAATACGAATTACGAATTTAAATCTGACACTAAATATTGTCGCTGTATGTATGCTCTCGAGAAGTGTCATATTTTGGAAGCTGTGTTTGTATTTTATCTATCAAACAGACACCACAACACCAGGTACAAGCAACACGAACGTGTCACGTGCGCCACTGACTCAACACGGACATAGAGTGACATTTTTCTCATCTCACGTCATGGCCCCGCAGTGCAATTAACAACTGATTCACCAGCATCCGATCGCGGTGGGATGATTTCGAGCGTTGGCCCCGTACTAATGAGTGTTTTGTGCCTTTTTTTTTCCCCTCCCCGTTTCTTCCATATTTAGCAAATCGTTCTTCTTCAAGTACGCGCTCATACCCATAACCGCAACCATGTTTGCCCTTTGGTACTTCTCGTTAGCGATGGACGAGCTGAGGTGAGTAAAAAATAAACCTTCATTCCAATATTGCTTATCGAGTTAAGCGTAAAGGTGTTGACACACAAAAAAAAAGATTTAGAATAGTAAAATACTAAATCGTTCTATGTTGTACATAACAAAAAAAGCAGCTGCATGCTCTCCAAATACGCTGCATTATGCTCCACCGGCACACGCCAGCTTGGACCGTACATGGTTACCCAGTGTCACTGCAGCTTCCGAAAATAGATATCATTACCGATGCTGATCGAGCAATCGATTCGAGCGCACCCATTTTGTACGATCAGTTTGCCGTCCAAGGTGGCGCCTTCGATCGGGGTGAAGTGTCTAGCCAGGCGACCGTTTCCAACGCCCCGTTGATTTGTCACCGCGTTTGTCATCGACCAGATTAAGCGCGACAGAGGGCAGCAAATGCGCATGGGCAGGTGCATTGAAACACACATGAAATCAAACGGCAGCAGATCGCACCGCTACTAGTGCACTGGCGAGCTTTCATCGATTGCTCGAAAGCTCGGTTCGCTCGATGGAAAGCTAGCAGCGGTCGCTTTGTTCATAAACCCCGTGAAGTATGCAAACTGTAGTACACCACACAGTTAAGGGTTATTTGCCGTTGTTCGAAGTCAAGTAAAATTGATTTGTTTTTTTTAAATTATTCTGAACAAAATACTGGGTGAAACTAATTTTGAATAGTAACGGAAATAAAACGGTTAAAGATAATTGCATGGATAAAAGTTTGTTTGAACAGCAAGTTTAATGAGATTTAAGGGGGAATTGCCTCCCATACGGTCCCATTCGGAACCTCAGAAAAAGCCACCCAAAATATGAATTCAAACATTTGATCAATTTTTTTTGTGGCCTTAGCATTCAACTGTCCTTTCGTGTTGCCCCCGAAATTATTGGATTAAATCCTTCGTTTGAGGTTCGTCCTAAAAAGTTTCGTCCGTCCCATACATTTGACCGCAAAAGTGTGGGACATTCTTCATTTCAAAAATGAAACTCGCACATACATTTTTTTTTCTTTACTAGGATGTTGACACAACAGTGCTCAATTGTTCTGCGTGTTTTGAACGTTATCTGTCATTTAGTATGAATTTGTCATGCAATTATTGCCGCCACCGTCAGGCGTCCTTGGCAAATTTCACGATGGCGAAAAATGTCGAACAAAGCACGCAACGTACCGCATGGTCCATATTGCGAACACTTTGTTGGCCAAACGTCCCACATATATCACCCCCTTTCGCTAGTTTTCGCCCTTTGTGACTGCCTTCTTTTCACAATATTTAATTTGCCACCCCGCGGAGTACACAGGACTGGCTATCCAGCTACGGTGTGTTAATAAAATCAAAGAAAGCCCGAAATGGCAGACCTTTAGCTATTGAATTAAAACAATTTTAAGATTTCTATTCAAATTCAACAATGTTGAGATTTTGTCATTAATTCTCGCTTCTTTCGTGATATAATGTAGAAGTAACGTTCAGAGTGTTTGCTTGAGCCAGATGGAACGTAATGTTACAGCAAAGCCTCCAGTTGATCTTGAGTTGACAAACATCGATTGACACTGTCGCTTAAGAAATTCCATCTTGCCTAAATAATCTTTCACTGTTCGACCGATTGCTTCCTCCTCCAGAGGGAACGAAAAGATCATTTTGGCCTGGACCTTCAGTTTTAGATTCTGTTGTAATTACTTGGTCTAGTATGGCACTTGCAGGTTGCACAAAGTTTCGAAAGCAGTTGTCTTACTGTTTTCTTAGTAGCCGTTACAAATTATGTAAAAATCTTATCAAATTTTTTCTGTGCATAATGCATAAACCAAACAAAAAATGACAAACCTACGTTGTGTTCTTCATTAGGTGGTAGGTATAGATCTCATATGACAAATTGAGAGAGTCAGTCACTTTCTTAGTGCAACACCGGTTAAAATGTCATTAAACTGTAATCAATACATTGAAATACAATGGAATGTTTGGTACAAGATGAACAAACTTTAAGTGTAAATAAATTGAAAATCTTTAGTAGGAGTCAACTTCTTCTTCTACTTATTTTTTAACGACACAACAACCTCAAGTGTTCTACGCATGCCATCTCAGCCTTGCTTTTACTGTATTTAATTGTAGCTGGATAGTCAGTACTTCGTACGGGGTATTGTTCCGGATGAGATTTTGAATCGGTCCTGTCTTGTGAATATCGGCGCTACTTCCAATACACACACGGGCCGCCCGCTCAACTATCAGATAGCAGTCTTATTTAATTGTTTGGCATTATCTAACCGTAGTTGGATAGTGAATCGGTCTGTTATGGAATTTTGATTGATTCTGTCTCGATATATTTAGTTATTGAGCCACCAAAAGGAGCACCCAGATGTACCATTGCCTGGAAAATTGTTTTAAGTTGGTCGAATGTTAATAAACGTCTCAAAAACACATCGGGTTCATAGCTCGACTGTACCGTGTCTTCCATACACACATATTTACTTTTAATTTCTGGGAAATTTATGCCGCAAGATATATACAGATTTAATGTATAAACACCAAAGGTTCAGATTAGTTCAGTTGTTCAGAGCTAAAGCAGGAATATCGAAAATTCAATGTTCTTTTGAAATTTCTTAAAGGCTATTAAAAAAAATTAAGACACTTTAATGACATCTGCTATTGATTTCTAGCACACAAACCATGTGTTGCAAATATAAAACAGTGTGGCAGGTAACGATGCTTTGACGAATGTTTTTGCTCAATTTTCAAACAATTCCAATTAATTAGCTTAATTTTGTCGAAGTATAGCACACCGCCCCTCTCATGCGAACGTAGTGGAAACCATTTGCCAACGACATCATCGCGAGACAGTCGAAAAACAAAATTAAAAAAAAACCAACGAATATACTTGGGAAAAGAACAAACAACACCATTATATAACACGCACCGGATGTAGCGCGTAATGCGCCCAAACGGGTGTGTCTGACGTGAGTTCGCACCGTGCGCCGACGAAACCGCAGGGCCGGGGACTGGGATTGTTATTTATAAATG
This sequence comes from Anopheles marshallii, assembly GCF_943734725.1. Classification (NCBI taxonomy): domain Eukaryota; kingdom Metazoa; phylum Arthropoda; class Insecta; order Diptera; family Culicidae; genus Anopheles; species Anopheles marshallii. The sequence continues at coordinate 55,648,396 of NC_071327.1, forward strand.
TTTCAAAAGAATTTCCTCTCCGGACGGTTCGGTTGGGTCGGTGGGCCGCTAAACATGACACGACTGCGGCGCGGTGAAGCAGGAAAAAAAGAACCGCGCACAGTACTATCTCCTTTCAAAGGCGCCCTGACCGTGGTGATTGTATGGCAGGGAAAAGTATGAACATGTCCTTCCCGGCCATGCGAATGTCAAGGTAACTTTTGCACGAACATTACGCCGTTACAACAGATGCATGTCGGGGTGGGGTTGAAAAACAACAGCAAAAATGGCGTACTGTCGAGTGATCGGTCATCTGGCCGTTGTCACGCTGTCAGCTGTTTCGCCTTTTTCGAACGATTACGATCCACCGTTGGGATGAAGAAGATGTTCTTCTTCCAATTTAAAAAAAAAACACTTTTGGAGCAATAAATTGAAAACGAAATTCTCCACCATATGAACCATGAACCAACATGAAACCATATCTCAAAGCTCAACCCACCTTAGAATGCTTGTATCATTTCTGCCATCCCAACAAACCATTTGTTTTAGCAAATTGAAAAAATGTAAACAAACGATCACAACACTCCCCCCGCCGAAAAGAAATATATTTGAGTGAAATTATTTGCTACCTCGTTGCCTGTCCGCAGATAAACTTCAGTGACCTCCTGGCCCTGGTACGGACCAGTTGTGTCGGACGAGGTAAGTTCTTTTTCGCGAAACATTGTCGTACGGTACGAGAAACGTTCGGCATCCCTTCCCACCGGGGGTTGTACGCATTTCGAAAGTTGGAAAACAAACACCGAAGCTGCTCGATCCGCATTATTTTTGCGCATTTCTCAAGTTCAATGTCAGGTGAAGATGCCGTAACGAAACAGTGTCGCCAGAGCAGCAGAAGATCAAGTGTTGCGAAAAATATGCACAACCCCCGTTAATCGGTGGTGTTTGTTTGGTCATTTAATCCTGGTGCTACACGATTTTTGCATAGCATAAAGATGTCCGGATAATAGGGCGAAAACACGAAATACTTAGTTCGCAATAAGTATTCCTTACTTCTTTTTTAGCAAAAAGGCTCATTTTTCGACTTCTTTCTTTTTTATATGTTCATCTATATCTTTTAATTAACATATTTTCCATTGAAACAAACAACCATGTAGGAAAAACAACCAGAAAAATTAAGTTTTAATCGATCACTACGTTAAGGTGTTCTCTTATTTATCTCACATATTGATCATCGCAATACAGGGTTTTCAGATGACAGAACAACGCAAGCGCCTATCACAACAAGCACTGCACATGACATTTAAACAACCATAGAAGATACCACAACCCCAGCAGGTATACTTCAATGCATGCACATGATCTCACAATGGCAGCACAGCTTAACACAACACCAGTACGACGGTACACGTGAAGTACGATCCGTGGAGTATGAACGTGTCCTAGAATGGATTTTTACTACCAGACGATGATTGTTGGTAACATTTACTGTATTTTTCATGAAATAAAGCATATTTATTTCGATAAATGCAGTAAATATTTCATCGGATCAAAACAAACATCGTTTGGTTGTCAACATCCTTCCCACAGCGCGTTTATACTGGTCGGATCGTACTTGGCTGATACCGTCGTAAGGGTTTTTTGGTAAGGTGAGCTTGCGTTGTTCTGTCATCTAAAAAACCCTGTAATATGAAGTTTAAAAAAACGATTACATATCTGCAGCTGTATAATCTAAATACTTAATTTATCGTTGATCGCAACTTAATTATAATAAACACGCGATAAACTATTAAAATTTAAGACAAAATGATAACTAGGCAATTGAGTTTGCAAATCTAAATCATCCATTAAACCCTTCAATACAACTGCAAATATTATACGGAATCTAAGCCTACTTCCTTCAGTCTTATTGGTTTATCTATGTTCGGAAGTTCTGCAATCGCGACTTGAAGCGACCCGTTCTAAAATATTTACGAAGGAAGAACGGCAAGAGCTTTTCCAAGGTATCCTAAGCATCTTCTCTGCTGGATATATCCGCAAGACTGACTTCGAAAACTTATGGTGACCTCCTGGAAGGTGTTTTGATATTTGTTGGATTGCTCGCATGATTTGGCTGTTTTCTAGTACGATATAGCCTTACTTCATGCATCCCACCAATCAAAGGCATGGTTGGAGGCAAACTAAATCACCGTTCATGAGTGGTGTGCTTGCAGTTTGGATTGTGACCCTCTCGAGAATCTTTGGAGAATAATGTTTTTGATGAGTATCCTAAAACGTTCCTTCATGCTACCACATATCGACTAGTTTTTTTTAACATGGATATTAAACCATGTATCTTAAAGATAATTTTGTACCTCTCAAACCTGGTTGGGGCATGAGGGAGCTACTTATATCATGATATATGGAGCTTTGCTCTGGTTTAACCTATACGACCGGAATTGTTTACGTGTTTGACGATTCTTAACCTATATCTTGAACGATAAAAATCTCAGTTAATCCACCAAAGATAAGATAAAAACAGAGTGAGATCATTACCCAACATTGTAGCTTTTCGTAAACAATAGCAACACACACTCGCATATTTGCGTACTTTAAACAAGACCGAAAACAGTCGATTATTTCCAACTGTGCCCTTTAAAACGGTGTCCCAATCAGTTTTAGCCATGTCAAAATAGCGTAACGTTATTTCGTTTGTCCAAAGTGTTAGCGCGATCGTGTTTCCTTAGTCACACCATTCAGTTTTGTTAGTTCCTCCATGCAACTGTGCATCTAGCCTTTCCGTCTGTGTGAGTAATATGTTAGGGGTGGTAAATCAATCACCATCTCACCAGTCACACACAGCAAAGAGCTGCTATCAGTGGGAAATAATTTAGTTTCTTCTGCAGTTTGCACCCATCGTCACCCACACTCGGGGGGGGGGGGGGGGGACGAAAATAATTAACGGTGTTGATATGGAAGATAAACCGTCCATCGCCGTGTTGCAACAAACTTTCGCATGCGAAACGGAACTGATATCGTAGATATCGGTGTGACTCGACAGCTCATAATCGTTTGGCGCGTGTGTGTGTGTGCACTGTCGCACTGTGTGAGGTTTGCAGGTGGACACGTTCTGGAACCATCGGCATCGGCACGTACGCCTAGCGGACACTCGGGTACGATAGATGCCGCTCTAGCTATCTTATCGGTCGATGAACGTACGAAGGTGTAGCCACCAGTACAGCGAAGAAAGCTGATGTCACTTTCATCATGTGTTCGCGTCGCTGCACAGCTTATCCGTTTCTGTTTTCTCACAACGTTCGGAAGCGACTTTTGATGCGATTATCACTTTAGATTTGTGGCAGAAAGGGCAGTGATGCGGTGTGGTTTGCCAACAGCTGTCCCCGTTGCGATTTGTGCCCGGTTTGTGTCTTCCGCCATCGATCAAAACACGATGCCAAACGGATCGTCAATACACGAGACACGACAATTGAATTAACACGTACAGGAACAGGAAGAATGTTGATGCACGGTGGCACGTAACATGTGCAGCTGACAGTAATGATAGAATAAGACCACTCGCACTGAGATGCAAGCGGGAAAGCGCTAAAACCACAGTTTGTCTGGCAAAAGATCAGAAAATTAAACCGAATTCTTAAGCTCGCGTAACGCCAAAGTGTTTCAGGACAAATTGGATCAGCTTCAGCAGCGCGATTGCTTCGCTTTTATCCAATTTGGTATTTTATTATTAGTTTGCAACCAGTTCTGATTACTTCGCTTGATTGTTGTATTTTTTTGTTTTTTTGCTATTAGTTTGAGATAGATATAATTTTATGTTTTCTTTCAAACAAGCATGAAATTCCATGTTTTTTATAATGTTTTTGGTTTTGTTTCGCAATTTACAACTATTTGTTATGTAAATGTTTTGTTGTTTTGTTAATCTCCTGTTTAAAAAATTTCATTCTTATTTTCTTTTTCTTATGTTTTTTCCCTTTTTTCTTATTTTTTTTGTATGATTTTTTAAATATTACAGAAAACGCATACCAATTCTGGACAGAATTTTTGCGTTTTTCACTGGTAAAAATCGAACCGTACAAGCGCTACCGGAATCGACGACTTCTGATGAACCAAAAACGAAAGCACCGGAAGCAAAGGTATCGGACAAGCTGACAGCGGTAGAACCGACCAAACCTACCCCGGAACAGAAGCCCGTTCAGCCAGCACGACCTCCGGTGGTGGAACCGGTTAAGCCAGTAGTGCCCAAACCGGAACCACCGAAGACTACCGTGCCCACGACGCCAGAAGCACCGTCCGTTCCGGCGTCAGTGAACAAACCCGCACCGGTGGTACCAGCTCCAGTAAAGCCAGCACCTCCGGTTGAACCTACCAAAGTGCCTGAACCCGTAAAGCCCGCCCCAACAATTACCAAACCATCCCCACCAACAGTGGAGCAGGAGGTTAAACCGAAGGATCTTCCGAAACCGGAACCAGCGGCAACTGAAGTATCGAAACCGGCTCCTGCCCCAGCCCCCAAAGAGCCCACATCCGTACCGACCCCTGCTCCCGCATCCACACCCGCACCGGCTAGACTTGTGAAGGAAAAGAAAGAACTACCCTCCCCGACCCCGAAACCGGCGGCAGCCCCAGCAGCAGTTGAGGCCCCGACCCTGCCATCCAACAACGAGGACAGCTTCATCATCGTAGAGCAGCAGAAACCGGCCAACAAAGCGGGCCAGAAACCAAAGGTTGACGTTAAAAATTCAACCATGGACTTCCTGCAGGGCGAGAGTGGTCGCAGTGCACCTGCCAGCGCCGTCGCACCACCATCGTCCATTTCTGCCGACAGGTAACCGAAACGCAAACGCTTTAGACACTAGACACGTCGGCTGATTCACTGGTACTGAGTAAACAAAGGGTACTACCGCTCCTTTCGAAGGTGAAATCTAGCTGGGCGTGTGGGAAATGGCGGTGGGAAGATGGCTTTGCTTGCGTTCAGGCGCCTAATGCTGATGAGCTGCTAAATTATTTCACCTGTTCACCAATGTTTGGCCCAAGTCATTCGTTAATCTCGTACACTGTAGATGAATTCTAGGAGGTGAAATATAAAGCAAGTGTATTGTGCTGCGATAAACTAGTGTCTATTCTTTTACGGGACTATGGTACGGCGTCGTTAGAATGTCCATTGTGTTAATAATCTCTGTGGGCGTAATACTTGATAATTCTCAAAATCTATTTTATTTTAACAAATATTTACATCTTTTGACATTGCTGTACATCTTCTCTAACCGGAATGGGTTATTATGGCCCATTTGGTTCAAAAGATATCATGGTATTGCTAAACCTAAAGTTCTTTAATACAGTCTCTTTCTGAGTAACACGTTCATGAGTTTCAAAGACATCAGCTTAAGTCGAATATCAGTTTGATTGGAAGATAATTTAGCGCGTCATTAACAAGTCGTATAAATATTACAAGCAGTGTTCATGAATCTTTTGCAATGAAGAGTCTTTTATATGAATCTTTAGTCATTCAAATCAGGAATCGACTCACAAAAGAGGGGAGGAAGGGTGGATCTTGGATGATTCATGAAACTTAGAGGATTCTGATTAATTCATTTACTTCAAAGATTTATTCTGATTCTTGAATTTGAATCAGATTCACCCAACACAAATTCCAAGCAGTGTAGAGTACTAAAGAGTTCTTGCAATACATAACATAAACGTGCCATCGCTGGTTCTAGGATTTGAAATAGTTTCAGTTTATTTTGGATTTTAATATCTTTTTTAGAACCAACCAACAGCAGAACACAAAAAACAGTATGATCATGAATTAACCAAGGAAATTAGTCCTGGCTGGAATATGTTTGCTATTTCGATTCGTTATACTAAATGTGGAAATCGATTGATGATCATTCCGGGGATGCTATGAAAGAAAACCACCACATCAACAATAAAAACCTTCAGCCCGGAAAGGCCATCTTTGGTGGTAAATCCATTTTTCGAGCCAACAACAAAAACGTTCATCCTTGGCAACACTTCCAACGATTTCCACCGTCCATTTCCGTTCGCAACATTGTGTCGTGTGCCAAAAGATGTATGTATGTGTGTGTGTCGAACGACAACTTTTGCTCTTGAAAACAATTAGCAAGCAGCGGTTGCTAGGACCCGATCGTTCCCATCAAGCAGTTTACCGATGATCATGAGCAAACCCTTTGCCAGACCAAACGCCTGCAGCTGCACTCTACCGATCGGGCGACGCGTCGAATGAGCTGGGGAGCAATGGGGCGGGTTGTTCGGTGGTGGTGTCTCCTCTTTCCACGTTGCTTGGCGTTCGATTTCGAATGTACCGCAGTTAACTCGCGGCTTCTATAAAAAGACCCATCCGGATACCCGGCAACGCCTTATAAATCATTGCCACCGGGTGCTGCCGATGCACTGATGTTACCGTATGCGCTGGCACAATCCACGGTCTGGCCGTGGTGGATCGTCCGGGTTTGCCAACTACACCACTCAACATCACGGACATCTACGGACGTTTATTACGGGTGACAGTTTCAGGCTCAGAGGTCTGTGTGGACGCGTTTGCGCCCCGCCTGGTGTGTCACTTTCCCGAGCAGCGATGTTTATATTTAGGTCCATTCCACTGCAGCAGACTGCAATTCGCAGCTTAAATGCACCGACTCCACACAGTTGCCGGGGTTCTGCGGGGCAAAATGCTTATTTCTAACCCTATTCCTGGACCATGCCAAATGGAGATACGCGGAAATCTCGAGCGAAAACTTCAATTTTGAAAGCAACATTTATCTCTTCCCTAAACCGACACAAACGGTGTACAAAATTCTGCTGCAACATTTACGTCATTAAGCCACTTACTTTCGCTGGTCGTCGGAGCGAGTCGGCCAGCGCGAACGGATTCTATCCCGGTGTATCGTGGTTTCGTATGGATCGGGCCTATTTTTAAACGACAAGAGACCACAATCAAAACGCAAACCCCTGATCGTAATAGACACGACTTCTAACGCACTGCAACCTCCCGGAGCAGTTGCAGCAGCCGCTGTTGTAGCTGCAGTCTTGAGGACGTGCGGATGAGATGAGGATTCGAAATAAATGCGCGTAAATTGCACACCGTCCCGTTTCGTGCGCAAAAACACCGCGGAAAAAAGTAAAAGAAAGGCCTCGTAAACTCAAGAGCAGCTTTTATGGCAGCCCCGGTTTAATTATTATTTCGTTTATTTTCCCCGTTCCGGCACATAAAAACGAAAGGAACAGCTAAGGGAGAGATGAAGCAGGAAAGGCGTGAGCGGGACCGTTCGCTTTGACCTTACCGACCTTACGTATGGGCCACAAAGCAATCCAGATTTTGAGCATGAAACCATAGATGAAAAACACTCGAATGCGATGAGAAATGGTTTTTTGTGTGTGTGTCTCTCTCTCTCTGTGGCCGATTGAATATGGCAAGAACATGTTCAATTTTTCAAAAATACGTACATGTTTTTACAGATTTAGACGTCTCTCTGGTATTGTGGTGCCATGCAACTGCATTCTTTTGTACTGTTTAGTTGCTTTGAGGGGCAACGAAAGCGTATGAAGTGTTATAAAAATATTATTTCATCCTTACGTCGTCCATACGTGAAGGCGAGTTCTCCTTGGGAAAACACAAATCGCCGGTTGCAGTTTGCCTTTGATCCGTATGAAACACGTGTACACGGCGCGCACGTGTTTAAATGGTAGTGCATCGAAATAATTGTAATAATGAGGCGTTTTTGTGCAACTCAAAATTTAGCATATGATGTGAATCACATTGAGAGAGAATTTACACTGTTTAAAATGTTTCTTACTTAAAAATTTCATTACAACAAATTTCAAAAATTTTATTTTTGCTTCCTCCTTAAAAATGTTTCTCTTTTAATAAATTAGCATTCATTTTGACCAGTTCAGCGGTTTTAAAAATTTAATTATTTCTTAGGCTGAAATAATTCGAACAATTCTTGCATAATACTTGCTAATGATCTATCAAAATGTGTATTTTCATATAAAAATTGATATAAAGAAATGTTATAACTCACCTCGAAATTTCAAATAAGTTACAAAAACGAGTGTCCATATAATGAAGATGCGCGCTGTATTTTTATGGAGTTATGCACAATATTATGATGATATTAAATCACTAATATATTAAACTAATACTAATTTACGAGGAAAACATAATACGTTTGGTACAGTGAATTTTCCGTGTCGAACTTGACTGAGTCGATTTTGACACGTCCGGTCAAAGTGGCACGATTGTAAATTCTTGTTTTTCTATTGTTAAATATCAAATAAATAGCAAAATCTTCAAAATTCTAGTAACGTTTCAACAACATAAGTGAAGTACCAGGCTGCTCCATCGTACCAATCGGATCGGCTGCACAATGGTACGGTACGCACGATCCCGCTTACAACATCCCACGAACATTCCACGATCTATTATAAAATCTCTGTTATGAAATTGCATCGATCTAATTCGGATGCCGGCAGCAAAAGGGCAGTAAGCACACATCTGTCAACGCGCAGAGCGAAACAAAAATCACATTTGACGATCGCCGGTGCAATCGGATGCCGGGGCAACCGTGCACAACATTAGATACGCGCCAAACACTGGTTGTTTGGCTGTTTATTTGAGTTTAAATTTAGAAAAAAAAGTCATCGGGACAACAGTGGTGGAAAACAAATAATACACCTCAAAGGAAATAGCGCAACAAAAGGAATCAAAACTGACGTCTGATTGCTTGCCAGAAGATTCATTGCCAGGGTTTTTTTTGACAAACCCTCGTGGTTCCTGCACAGTAATAAGCCAAGCTGTTTTAGTCGAATGTTTAGATTAATAGCAAACTTTAAAAATCGACAGTCACTTAGGGGAGCGAATGTCTTTCATTGATGCATTGTGACACATTTTCTTGCTTTGGTTTCTCAAGAAAATAAAATCACTTACGGTTGATTAACATTTGCGGTGAAAGAATCCATAAATTATCGAGACTATTTATTTGCCTTGTGATGTGAAGTAGTCGATGTTCTACAGTTATGTCAATAAAATTACGACCCAATCGAATTGCTGCTGGTCCACCCGATCGTACACAGCTCTTGACGATCAGTACGTATGGTGCCGTTTGCATTGCGCACCGTACCATGGCTATCGTACCATAAACACCACCAACCCCTACGAAGCGGCCTCAAAGCAGAGTCGCTGCGCTTGCCATGGATCATTTATGCCACAAATGATGGATTGCCGACCGTGCGTGTGTGTGTGTGTGTGTGGGGTGTTTTTCTCCCAATACCGAGAATTTCCACGTTCCACCAGATTGAACGGTACGAGCAACACCGAACCAGATGCGAAATAGATTCTCCCTTTCGAAACCTCCCGTTCTTCCCAACCTTCCTGCTAACATCCAAACCCCGCAAATTGATAAATTGTTCCGCCGTACAATGTTGGAGACTTGAAGTCGACTTCGGTGGGCAAAAAAAATAATGAAAAAAAAAACGCGAAAAGCAAAACAATTTCCATTAAATTTTTCATTCAACTTCTACGACTCGGCGGGATGTGTGTATCTGCAGGTATGCTCCTAGCACGAACCGGTGCGGTTGCTTGCCATTTATCGGACGCGAATTGCGGGTGTGTTCCGCACTAAAAATATAACCTATCTCACGGTTCACATCCCGTCACCCGTGCGCGATCGTACGTGGAAGCTGTGCGGCTGCGTTGCACACCGTGTGGCAAAGCGGACGGGGGGCACTATTTAGATTGCGGCATTGTTTGTAATGCAAACATGGTACCATCATTCCCATCCCACTGAACGGCGATGTTGTACTGATGGAAGTATCCCCAATCCTATCGTTGGCAAAGGTAAATTGAAAATCGATCATAAAGAATCATCAGCGGAGGTTGATCGTGCTGCGCTCGAATGACATGTAGAAGCTGTTTACAGTAGCTGGGACCAGTTTATTTTCGTATATTGCGAATAGAATAACGCACTTTAGCTCTTGGACTGATACCATTTGATGTCTTAAAAAGTCCTTCATTAATGTAACCATAGTAACGTAAAGGGTAGTTCCATTACATTATAGATTTTGCCAACTTAAACAGCAATCTGTAAAGAGATATTTAGTACTAGTATTTTTAGTACCATTTGCTTTTAGTACTGTTGGTATTATTTAGTACTATGTACTAAGTAACCAACTTAACAAAGCATGAATTTATTCTTACCACTGTACGAGATACAAAACTTTAAAAAATGCAATTGACACGAGGGCACGCGTGGCTAAGTGTGGCTTGCCTTGGCAATGGCCGCAAGTTTCGTGCGGTGCAGCCAAATCCAACCAACACCGCTGCCAGCTGCCGGTCAACGGACTTTGAGGAAAGGTTCGGTCGAGGTCCGCAGAAACAACGCAGCTAAAGATAAACTCTCGGCGTGGTGGTGGTGTGTCGCGGTTGGACATCACTCGTCCGGTGGGGGTATTATTTTTCGACAGCTTCCAACATGAAGCGTCCGAAGGGCCAGCTGGTGATCGGTGTCTAGCGATCGGTTCTATTTGGGCACACGACCGTGCATCCTCGCACACATGCTCGTGAGGTTGGCAGCGACACAAGAAAAGACAAAGACAGTATGTCTGAAGAGTTGGTTTCTGAACCAGCTGAAGAAAATCCAGAAAAAAGGTGCACTTTTTTGTTGGTTTTTCTGTATGATCGCTTAAGAATAGTTTTAATCGTGAGCAGTCATAGCAGTTGGAGCAATATCACAGTAGTGCAATGGATGCTATGCTTCACGGAAGATTGTAAGCATCACACAGGCGCTTCTCTCACTGCCGTTGGTGACAAAACAAGCAAAAGTTTTAGAAAAACATTAGCATGACGTTTGCCTTTAATTTCTTCTGTTCTGTTCCGTGCAGTTCTGCTTCACTCCACCGGCAGCACGCTCCGCACAGTTGTAGCAAAAACCGATCGCATGCGGATGGTTCGCGGTAAGGTATGCTCTGTTTGGGGCCAAAAATAAGACCAGCCCCGGGCCGGGACCGGTTGAAAATAACGTCCCAAAGCCGCCCAACCCCGCACCAGCGCCCAGTGCCGATCGTCGGGTTTTTTTTCTGCTGGTTGTCGTCATTTCCACGTCACTGGTTCCCGAACGATCTTTCGCTAGCGTGGAACATACCGAACGGGGAACTGCCGGGAATGTGGCCATCGTTCTGCCACGTTCCACTCCCGGTGCGGTGTGTTGTACCATTCATTTATTTTCTTCATTTTACCATACTTTTACATACACTTTCCCCGTTTTGCGGTGGCCGTGCGGCAGCGAAACCGCACCATTTGACTGACGAAAGATTGACGCAACAACTGTAATGGTGGAGAGAGAGAGAGAGAGAGAGAGAGAGAGAGAGAGAGAGAGAGAGAGAGAGAGAAAGAGAGCGAGGGAGAAGGGGGGGGGGGGGGGGGGGGTTAGCTATTTTCAACGACACCCCAATGAAAGGTCATGGCATGCAAAAAGGATCTCACATGCATACGCTTTGCATGTCACAGATTATCATTTATTAAATGAAAGACATTCGAATCTCACGGTTTCCCTTACGATCATTATGCACAATGAAGTGCTTGTTTGGTGTCATTCGTTTACCAACTGCACAAACAATAATTCTTCACCAGAAGAGACCTAAATTGATTTGCTGCATGTTTCCCTTCTACCATGAGCTCGCGTGAGCTGACACATGCATTGGTAGGCTTTATCGTAGGTGTCGAAGCGGAATACGTACGTCGAAAGGATGAAAACGATACGAGGTTAAGGGTGGAGCAACACACACAGCTTTCGTTTGAGCACTTATGATATTAGTTTCCCTTTACGCCAGAAATAGAACGTTATATCGATAGTGGAAAGCCACATGGAATCGTTTAAGGAGTAGAAACTAACGTTCAAACCTGACGTTGGAGTGATATTAGAGCAGCTCTTGTTGTTTTTTTAAGCTCCATTTTCAATGAAGCTATTGTATTTACATCATAAACACAACTGAAGAAAATAGTTATTGAATTATACGGTGGATTATGCGGTCGTAGAATGTTTAAACTATGTAACATGAGGAAAAACCGAGTCCAAAAGAAGAAAAACATACTAAAACTAATGTATTGGTAACGCTGTAACGCATTCAAGCGTTACTTTCAGTGAATAAACTCAACTTTTGAGGATTTTTAAAACAGAACACCGAGTCAAACAGCGCGGTGTTAATTTACCCATTTAAAATCTTCCTTAAAATCTTTAGTTAATTCAACATTTTTAAAAGTTTTACAACGTTTTACAACATTTATTCTACCCTTGCTGCTTGTTCAGTGTAAGATTTTCTCTTAATTTTTCGTTTATATTTCAGCATCCCTTAAAGAACCAACGACATCAACGACTGTTAAGTTCCCCTTAATTTACGCTTAGTTTACCCGGCTAATAAAGGATAACTTTTGGGTAAACTAACGCAATTTGGCTGGATTAGCAATTATCGTTTTGCTAACTCGTAACAGTCAAGCTTTGTTCAATCCTTGTGTTTTTTTGCTAAAATAATTGAAAAAAACCTCATCAAAGTCAAAATTCTAAAAGCTATTTAACGTCCACAATAGTATTGCCATTTTATCATCATAATCATCTACATCCTTATCGAATGTGTCCCTTCGAAACGAATCGCAAACATAAGTGCTCTTCCTTTGGGGGAAGGGCGATTGGGTAACTAATCCAAAGCTATCTACTCTACACTGTCCAAGGTTATTGCTGCCATGGCCTTTCCTTTAGTTCCAGAGTTCGATTTATCGATCATTTGACTTTTTGCATTCTGGTTGTCTTGTCACTGTTACTAACTATCCTTCATAGGGTGCGTTGTATAATTCAAACGTTAAGCTCCCGAACGGCAAAGTCCTACACACTTCGTACTGATATGGTAACGTTCTAGAAACTTGCTTTACTCAATCCGCACGCCAGCAAGAAATTCGGTCACCATTGTCACTATACTGCAATTATTCTCCGCTAACCTCAAATGAGCTTTCACCTTCGATCGATCATAAGAGTGACATTGTTTCAGGTGAAGCAACCACAACCTGCCTCGAACGACCTGCTGACGATTGTCAATTAACTAGCCGATAATCTAAATTAATGTCTGCTCGAGAGAGTATCGGCTGTCACGGAATCCATTCATGGACGAGAAGTGAGCGATAAAATTAATTGTCCTAATGCTAGTGCGCTCTAATCCCTTCCCGTGCGCGACTTGCCGCTCGTTCGAACGGTTCGATACTTCCGATAGTGTTATCACGTGTGTAACGCCGTGACGTCAAGTATTTCCCCGTTATAGCGTACGGTGACGGAGCAGGATCGATCGATGGTAGATAGAGCAGAGCATGGCCCTTAAACGGGCCCCCTTGTTTCCAGCAGATACCGGACCAGTAGGTGTGCATTTGTAGCACACCCTCAATGATTCACGGCTCTCATTGGCATTGGTATACCGCTTCATGAGTTCAAGGTTACGTAACGTGGCCAGATGGTTGCACTCGCTCGACGACGGACGCATCCTTCGGGTTTCGGCGGAGTTTTTTATCCCTTTTTTTAACAGTTTCCCCTTTTTTGTTTTGGGCTTTTTCCCCGTGTTTTGGGCTACTTTTTCGAAGCAGTTCTGCACGTGAGGTATCTTTACATTTGATGTTCAACCTAATGAAACAGCTGTGTTTGTATGTTGTTCTATTTTATTACCATGAAACAATCAAGTATTATTGAATAAGAAGGTTGTATTTACAAAATGTTGCATCTAATATGGATACTGTATGTGTTGTTACTTATGGTCACAAGAACACATTTGCTGAATATAGATAAGAGTTATAGTCGCTTCCACAATCAATTACTCAACCCACCATAAACCTTCAGACGCATAACTTTACCTACAGCACCTTAGGCGAGAGTCATGAGCGGCACTGGCGTGTGATTTTGGTTAACTTTAACCAATTTACAAAGGCAAAACTGTGTTATAAAAGCTGCTCCAGATCTACATAGACGTCATGCTCGGCGCATCATACATATTCAACTGACGCAACTTTTCCTGTCCCTGTCACGCGGCTCACGCTGACAGTGCGCAGTTTGAATGGCGAGAACGAGCCAAAGGTATCCTTTCCTCGGGTATCGTATTGCATTCAACGCGACATTCAAACGGCTTTACACAACGAAGAATTTCGTCGCATAACGCAAAACAGAGTATAATGCGAAGAAATGAGCTTTGAGTGTTACGGCGCTAGTACACGGTAGAAATGTGGAAAACACAGGATAAATCTAGCTAATATGCTTATTTCATTAAACATAATTGATCGAATATTGTTTAGTATACACAATTTGTAGGAGTCGTTAATAAACAACCAATACATCTAGTTGGCCAAAAAATGATTATCTTCAAACTACCATAACCTATAAATGAACTTACTCTTGAGCAATGCAGTCGCATGTTTAAAACATCTAAAAGCACATGTCTGTTCTTTCGGTTTATAAAATTGCTCACGGACTACGATTGTCGCATTACTCAGTTTAAGGAATCTGCCTAGTCGAAGTTTATTGAAATGTCTATGACATGTGAGGCAAATCGTTTGACCCAGGGGTCGTAATGCCTCCCACGGAATGTGCAAAATAGTAATAAATATCCTGAAGCTGCGAACCATATACTCAAAACCAATTCTTTGAGAAATAAATTAGACCATATCATCAAACGATAGATACATAATAAATTATCCAAGTCTCTGCTAAATTCTTGACAGAGTTTTTTTTTCTTTAACGGCTCATACTTGTCGATATAGCATTGTGTTAGTAGCAAAACAAAACTTTAAAATACCAACAGATTTCGGTACCCTTAAATTCGACCCTGCTCGAGCTTAATCGCCTGCCCACAAAAAAAATGTTTAGGTAATATTCCAACATCTATTTACAGCGCTGAAAGAAGTATCTCATATTAATGTTTAGATGACGCCGAATGAAATCAATCAACAGGCCACATTTGGGGACAATTAAGTTCCAGCTATTGCAATCACAGCTTGAACATGGGTTCATGTTTGAATTAACATTTCCAAACCTGTAATTAAATTTTCCTATAACGTTGCAAATGAAGCATACTAAAATCTACATAGAGTTCGCTTTTAAAGCTTTCATGATATAAAAAATGTCATTATTTAACACAAGAACTGCTACCGTCCACAAGCACCTTAACATCACTGTCGCCTGTGTACCCCCATCAGAACGGTACGGAAGATATACAATGGGGCTACTCGCATACAAACGCACGCTTCGTGTATCCACGCGCAGCAGTGCGCACTCGGGGAAACAAAATCCGCTTTTGCCATCATGTGTGCGAGCGTGACACACGAGCATACGAAACGGGTTTAGCGGGGGGTCGGCTTTCGCGTTGTCTCGCTCTGGCCACCAGATGCACGGTGCCAAACCCGAAGTGGCAACGATCGTGAAGCGCAGTCCCGAAGTTCGACCCCTGGCTGGCAATAAAATCATCTCACCGCGATCACGCACTTGTTCAATTTCGTTTGAAATCTCGTTGAGTTCGGCGGTTGGAAAAAAGGTGAGCTCTCGCTATGGTCCCACTGCCCTGGCTGTGTGTGGGGCCTCCGCATTCGATACAAACTGTGTGCCCCAGTTGAAGCTCCAAGTGTTCCGACGCAAGCCACCAAAAATGTGTAGTTTGGAAGCAAAAACCTCCGGCAAGTGGTGGATGAGTTAAGGGCGGGAAAGGATGGAACCATATCGTCCAATGAGTTTTGGTGGTGCTTTGTTAGCTGGAAATTGTACTGTCCCGAGGATGGTGGGCAAATCCTTCCCTGTCGCCTTAACTTGTTCGCCTCTGCCGGGTGGGTGATCGTTCAAAGTGGCAGTTCATCGCCCCCAAACAACGTACAACGCGGTCTGCTGCTGCACCCCGATGGTAAAGCGTAAGTAGTAGGATTTGATTATTACATTTTCCGATGGCAAAACTACAAGGCAAATTTAGTGTCCGAGTGTGGTTGGTGTAGCGAAATATGAGGGACACAAACAAAAACTCAAAGCATAAGTGAACCATTCGTTGATCGTAACGAATTTGTGCGAAATGATGGTGTGAAACATTAGGCGCAGAAGCGACATAAGAACGGGAAGGATATTAGCAAATCGTTTGCAATAGTTACGTAAGTTACGGCTCTCTCACGCGGGCGTGAGTGTGTGTTGTTCGTGCAAATTGTCAACGGCGTCATTTTTGGTTTTATTATTCTTCACTCCGACTCGCGGTGTGTCCATCATTGGCCCCCTCCAAATATCGAAACATTTTCCATTCGTTGCCCGTGCATAACGCGCCGGCCGGCCGGCGTTTTATTTCAGAAGAAAAGTTGCATAAAAGCCCTGTCAGTGTGTGCGTGTACGTGTGTGCGGTGGTTTTTTTTTTACTCTACTGTTTCTGGTGTGCCTGTGTGTGGTGTGGTGTTTGCTAGTGCGATGCCATGATGGTCGCGCGTCCCTCTGACTCATAAACCTGTTTATTTAGCTTCATTCCGTTCAATTTAAAGCCAATTTGCCTCGATCGCCATACGTCAATTGGTGGTACAGAGGGCACACAAACCCGCTTGCTGGTTTCGCTCCGTTGTGTGTGTTGCCATGCAATGGTGGTGGTGGTGTGGTTTTTGCGTTCCGCGTCTCGTGGTAAAGTGTGTCCACGAGTTTTTTTTTCCGTCACGTACAAGTTGCTAAACGTTTGCTTGTGGACGATGATGATGAAACTGGCACGAAAATATGTACGTAGAGTTCTGCCCAAAATGCATTTTAGAACAAGAACGAAAACGGCGTATAATGTAACCATTTAAATACCCGGTCATCGTCCGTCAGTTCGTTGCCCCCTTTTCCAATTCCAGCGTCAGAAGTGGATATGAATTTGGCAGCAAAAGAAACCAGTACGGTTTGGGTCGAAATTTTGCAAACAGGAAAAGAAACGTGCGGCGGGAAAATGTGGTTCTCCCCACGCTTTCGACCGAGAACGAAGCAAAGGAAACAGAGAAAAAGGCCCGATGGTCAAATAAGATCATGCAGTAGAACGAGCAACAAAAAAAAAAGCAAGCATGGCGAAGAAATTGAGGTCTTATGCTCACCCCCCTACTTTTAGCTTGAACTGGACGACGCAAGAAGACAGCCAATTACCCGCTTCCGGTTGCGAATTTTATTCCGGTTGCGAAATGAAAATCGATCGGACGGGTCCCCCCCCCTTCCCCCCTGTTGTGTCTGTGGGGTGGGTACAATTTCTCAAATCCCCCCAAAATAAATGTATCGCCGGTTTTGCCCCTCGGGAAGGTATCTTTTTTTCCACAAGGAACCACACGCACACAGGCCTCTGAAAATACAGTCGGCGTTCTCAATTGTGAATGGCGCGGGAACGCAAATGATCTTCAAAGGTTCGATGGGAGGGAAAAGAAGGTACACTGCTTCATGATTTTCCTTCCCAACAATACTGCCAGGGTGAAAGAATCGCTAGAAAATTAGACCCCCGATGAAGAAGGTATCTCGGTGCAAGCAGTAGACTGAACGACGGAAAGAAGTATGATGAGGAGGATGATGACGCTTGTAAGGTTGCCGGAACGGATGAGCGGAGGCTTTCTTCAGTGCCTTCGGCGGAAGAAGCACTTTGCATACAATAGGCAACCTGACTCGCCTGCAACAACGTGCCGGACATGCATCGGCACACGTACATCAGCACCGGAAACATTACTACACCCGTCGCACACACCACTTCAATCACGATGCTCATTTTCAATTAGGTAATATGTGTTACGATTTTATGAACTAAAACGCTTCTTTACTTATCCATCTTTTAGTAGCGACTTGGCATAATTACACAAAAAAACGATACTTTTAAGGTGAGAAACTTGACGCTTTTCGTTCAAGTCACGTGGTCACAGACGTGCTGAAATCCCGGGCTTTTTCGCACACACTGCAATGTTCATCGATCGTGCGGGAAATGTGTGTCTCCCCTGTATCGCAAACGAACAAAAGTGCACCACAGTGTGTCTCCCCAGCTCAATCCACCCTCCCCCCACCCCTCTGGGAGAAGGAAAAGTTGTTACGGCATCACGCGCGCTGGAAAATGTTGCGCAGCATCAGATTCTCCATCTTGCGTTACCTAACAGCCGCCAGTGGGAAGAGATTTTGACATGTTGGCAGTGCCGGGCGGTGAACGGCGGTGATTGCGAATTCGAGTTCAAGGTCACCGGTTTTTCCCAAGCCACGATCCGAGGGTGTGCCGCTGTTGTAGGTGGGCTTGCCTGTGTGCTTTTGCCATAAATATAGCAACGGTTTCTTCCGTTTCCTGTACGCTTCTTCCTGTTGGAGGTGTGTATAGTTGCGTAACTATTTATACATCTGCCAGTGTGCTTGGTGTGGTACATAGACTTGCCGGGTGTCAGGGAGGATGTATTCGAAAAGGGATAAAGAATACAAAATGTAGGTTATATGCAATGTTCGACTATGTGGGAAAGGACATCATTTATGCAAACGAAAGAAAACACTCGCTGTTACGCAACCTTGCGAATCGATATAAAACCCTGGTGGACGGTCGGTAGAGATAGAAATAGAGTGTGATGGAAAGCGGAAAGCTTGTATGGCAGTTAACCCATAGAATGAAAGCAGAAGCCGAAAGGATGGTGAAGTGGTGAGAAGAAGTAGGAAGTTGTTAGGTAGCAATTCAGTTTTACGTAATCCAAACGGCAACCGGGAATCTAGGACATTCCCCGGGAAAAGTTTCATATTTCTCTGTTGACTCCCCCTTGTCACGGCTATCAGCTGCGACACGAAGGTATGGAACAGGGGTCGGCAAAGGGATCATTTAGCGCCAGTGTCTGACATTCGAATACTTTTCCATGTGTTTCTCGAGAATGAATGCGTTGCTTTGGGTGGTTAACTTTTTTTTGTTTGCATCCATCACGCGTGAGAACGACTAACATGTGGCTTCGTTCAGACCCGTAGAGGAAATGCTAGAGTACATTATTTTATTATTCCGCGGTTAGCCATCGATTGGATTGTGGTTTATAATGTATGCACTATTTTATTCTTACCGATCACAAGTGGTGGAGATTTTATTTTGGTTGCGTACTAAAAAAAACTCTTGAAATTTTATATTACTAAAACCAAGCCACAGAGTTGTGGGAATGTGAGCCAGTTTTAAATAATGTATTCAAGAATGGTTCGACTTTCGAGTTCTTTTCTTCCGTCTAATTAACCAACAAAAAAAAACTGCTTGTGTGCATGCCTCCCCATCCTAATATTTCTCCCAAGGAAAAAAACCTCGTGTGTGCGTGTGTGGTTTCATCATCGGAGATTCAGATAGAAGGCCAGTCCGGATTATGTTACCCGCTGCCTTCCGAATAATTCTCCAAGAGCAAGCAAACGGAGCGCCTTATTAGGCTTAACGTTAGCGAAAGGGCATTCCAAATCTTTTGCTAATATACTTGGGTAATGCACAGTTCGCTTAAACGCCTGCTGCACACAGTGTATGACCCGTGTGTATGACAACTCCCTATCCAGAACTTACTTTGCACGGGTGTGTATCCATCGCGTAGTTTGCTTTAACAATAATTGCCCATTTGATTCCGCATGTCATTACTAAAACCGACGGACGGACGGATGTCGGTGGCGCGCTTGATGCAGATGATGCAATCGTCGGAGAAGTCGGATAGGGGACATTCAGAAGTCATCTCTGAATTTCTCGCATAATTATCTCCTAAAGCAAGCGAGAGTTGCAATACACACCAGCTTCCCGGTTACGTACCTTTTCTCGGGGGAATGCTTGGTTGCTTGTGCAACGCACAAACAAACAAAAATTTAGCAACTTCAGCAAAACAAATGTTTTTGAACTAATGAATGTGACTAATGACACGTTGCTAAGCTCTTAGCTGAAGCACTGTTAATCTAAACTTGCAATGAAACTCCAGCACGAACTGCACTATAATGCATGCAAATTATAACCAGCATATTTGCTTCGTTTGTGTAAATTACTCAGATAAATGAATTGTGCCAAGAATAGTGGAACTTTCGCGTAGTGGAATTATTATCTGTTCAGGGTTTTTTTTCTAAATCGACTCACAATTGGATCATGGGTGCGACCCTATGCCTTCCATGCGCCCATTATATTGTGTAACTTTACACAGTACACGTACAAACGTGTACGTGTGCATTAGAACATAACCGTCAGAGTGTAGAGCACATTCCAATTGTGGCAACGCGCAATGCATGCGGGGCAATGTATTTTCTCCGATGACATCTCGTCCACATTCCGCTGATTTTGGAAAAGCAAACTACACAAGCATGCCGTATGATGGACATTCCACGCTCACATTGTGGCATACAAAGGCACACTCAGATGAATTACGTTTTTTGTTGTCTACCCGGGAACCCATTTGGCCCATTTGAGCAGTGAAGCATCTCCAATGTGCACACGTTTTCCACACAGGGCAAGTTGAGCGGGAAAAGGGACAGAGGGAACGGTAGTGGA
This sequence comes from Anopheles marshallii, assembly GCF_943734725.1. Classification (NCBI taxonomy): domain Eukaryota; kingdom Metazoa; phylum Arthropoda; class Insecta; order Diptera; family Culicidae; genus Anopheles; species Anopheles marshallii. Next base: position 55,668,883 of record NC_071327.1, read on the forward strand.
AAACACAGTCCGGGGGGTACAGCTGCGATTCTAAATAGACGTTTGCTGTGAATGTTTCTTTTGGCTTTTTCGCGAATATATGAAACCATTTATGTGCGTATGATTTGGTTATGCAACCATCTGCCGGTTGCGTTATGATATTTATGCATTCTGCGATAGCTTAAGTGGAAAAAAAAATCTACTTAGCGAGATATTAATGCTGCTGCATTCAAGTTTATGTTTCTCACAGAATGTAATCGCTCTCAAAGTTGGAATGTCACTTGTACTTCTGGAAAAAAAACTATATTTGTTTACTTAAACACACAACTGTGGGATTTAAAGTCCTTTGGCATCAAAGAAAATTTTAAATTCCTGCAAAATTTATACTTTGCTATCAGAAATAAAAGCCATCTTAGATCCCTTGGTCATTATGTAACATTGCCTAGCCAGGGGGGAGTGAAATTTATTATCTCAAGCCACCACAGCTCAGTAGCGTGAACTAGAATAGAAGATCATACGATCGTCAATCAGGAATAGCTTAACAGAGCGACAGTCGCTTTGGATCGCGTCGTTCATAGCTTGCGGCAGGCAGAAGATTATATTTATAAATTGCTCAACGTGTTCGGAACGGGCGCTCGGAGACTATCTGCCCGCTGGGTGTGGCTATTCTCGTGTAAGTGACACAAATTGTATGTATTTTTTATTTTGCCTCACCCATTATCCATTCTCTCTTCGCACGGCAGATAAGTTTTGGCCGATTGAGTTGGAAGATTCTAGAAGCTGAGAAGAAGTGTTGCATTTCTTCGCATTTGCTGCAAGGTTGGAAATGAACAAGAAGCAATTCCACTGCCTTTCTAATTGAGCAATCAGTTGCCCCAAACGTGTGGAAGTCACCGAAAGATGCTGTTCCGGAACGTGACTATTGCTGACTATTTTACGGCCTGGAGACTATTCAACATTTGAATATTCTCGCCTTTTGCGGCAGAGTGCTGGTTTATCTATCATAATGCAACTTGCGGGCAGCGAATGCTGCATAAGCAACGCGTTTACTGTGCGCGAATCTGATGAATACACATAACCGCGAGCTCCGGGCTGTTTGCATAATTTGCAGCCAGCCGCAGGAAAAGATTCATTTAGCTTTCAAGCTAATGCGCTGAATGTTTCGACTTGCTTCCGAATGGCTTCAATTGTTTCAATTGGCTCGCTAGACAGGATGAATGAAGCAGGTGGTGGAGTTGATGGCAGAGTCGGCATGGTGCAATCGAGACAAGATAGACGAATTGATGCGCGTAAGATGTTTAGAAATCTAGAAACACAGTGAAGTGTATATTTATTATATATTCATCAACTAATGTGTCTATTTAAATATTAAGAATATAAAAAAGTCTAACGTGACTACTCCATTCTCTACCTTGATCTACAATACGAACGTGGTTTTGACACGAACACCACACGTTTCCCTTGAGGGAAGAAAATCTGTGACTGATGTAAAAGTGTTCACGTTCTGTTGTTGAATAACTAACTGCCCTTGTAAATCTCTCGTTTGAATAAGCCTTTTGTAAAAGAATTTTGCCGTTTCGATTTAAATGTTCGGCTAGATCTTTTCGAACTACAGAAACGGCTTTTCATATGCGCTCTCACATCGAAACGTTCTCCTTTCCGTTTGACACTACAATGTTCAGATTGAAAAATCATGTAAACAAATGGGTAATGGTGATAAAACAATCTGTTAAAAACCACACAAGACATTTACGTCGGTAAACAACCACCCAGCGCTGTTGGTGGTGTGCCGAAAGTAAGAAGAGAAATGCCCGAAATAAATCAAGCGCCTCACACGGCAGGGCAATACCACTTTTTGTTTGTTTGTAGCCGTGCAAGGAACTGCCGCATCTATATTTTTGAAGCCGGTTGCGTGTGTTTCTATGTTCTCTCTCGATATCGCTTACGAAAGGAAGGAACCCCATACGCAATCGCTAGATTAAATTTATTGAATAAAGGATTCATGCAATCGAAACAAAGCGTAGGTGTTTGTTTCCCTGATGCACAGGAACGCCCCCGGCGAGAAATTGTTATCGTTTAAAAATAATTGCTTGTAAACGGTGAATTATATAATGGTAAACCCTCGACAGTATCGGCACGACGGATAAATTAGCCCTAGCTCGGCAGTGAACAAGCATTAAGAGTTTATTGGAGGAGGAGGGCCAACAGAATTTCTAGAATAATAAATAAGACTATGATTTTAAAGTTTTTGCATTTCAAACTACGAATAATTAATAATAATATTTGTTATGTTAAGGATAAATAGAAACAGATAAAATGAACGTTAGAAGTCGGATAGTACTAACCGTCCCTTGATTGCATTGCACGAATCACTTTCTCGCTAGCGACTAAAGCGCCATCTGTCGGCAACGGGCACAAACCACACATTCAAACTATAGCAAGTAACCGTCACCGTGCGGTTTATCAGTTCGTGCCCTTGAGATAAAGCGTAGCAATTTAGTTTCGCTAATCGAATAACGTGTTATCATGCTTCATGAAGTCTTTATCTTCCAAAAAAAAGGTCCTTATCATGCTTTTGCACCTCTATTGCAAACATTAGCTGCACGTTACCGTCTGCAAACAAATAGTTGCGGTTTGATATCTTTACAGTCTTTATCTGAACATTTATTGTTGGTCGATGATAAAAGCGCATACGCAAGCATGGTGGTAAAGTGCATTTCGTTACTGTTTATCTTTTCCGTGATATGGCTGTACATGTTACACACAGCCGTAACATGTGTTTAACCTTTGCTGTAACAGATAAAGGTGAATGTCATGGTGATCTTTTTCTTGTTGGATCTTTTACAAGTCTTCGAAACCATCAGACTCACATGATCGGGTCTAGTTGCTGATGTGCAATATGAGATGGAGGGGAAAACACAATGGTGATTTGCTATCAGCATTTGTCGCACCTCCTTGGGTTGCATTTCGGTCGTCATACGCATAGACAAGCCATCAATTAAATTGATTAGTCATAAATTTTAATGCCACCGTACCTTTTTATCATTGATCCCCTACACCGGGTTTCGGGAGGGCATTGTTGTTCCCTCGTCTGCACCGGGATCGCGATTATCATACTGATTGATTGGGTAACAGTGTTATACGTAACAGCACCAAAAACCGGTCACACGAGCAACGGCTGTAACGAGATAAAGTGTAGGACAATTAGTTTATTCTTCTTCTTACAGTGCTGTAAACTGTATTGGTATTTCCGTGTGAAAGTGGCTTGTAATATTCGCAAGAATAACGTCAACCACTCAACACACACAACAAACGGTTATCATTTGATGGGAACCCTTCATTCCCATCTTTTCATCCTTCCAAACAATGGGTCTACTAACATTGTGGCAGCACTATACAGAGGTGATAATTCAAGATACTGCTCAAAAGCCCGGAAAAGTAACAGAAAAAGTGTCCTCAAAAGCACACACAACCTCAACCCAATTCTTCGTCTCCCTGTAGTCTTTTTTAGCGCACGTTATTATGTCAACCCCCAATTGACATGTTGGTCGTCCCCTCGCATTGAGTGCTATCAATGCTTGAGATGGTAAACCTTCCAAGCGGGAAGGGTTTAATAAGCCTCTCAATGCCCTCTTCTCGACCGGTACTTGGCCCGGAACCCGGTCGACTCTCCAGCCAAATCAACAACCCGTTCGGCGTGCAACACCTCCGATAAGACGGTAACCCACCATCACACCATTCTTTTCGGACAATATAGCTGCTCTTCGTCGATACGCTCGCGACACTTGCAAAGACGTCGTTATGTGGTGCGTTGATAAGGACACAGGATGCCTAGACCACCCAACACAATGATGTGTACCGATTTGGGGAAGAGAGGACTGAGCTAATGTGCAGCTTGTCCTAAGCGATGCGAAGGAAGGGTAGCGATGGCAGAGGGTACTTGCTGCCAAAACAGTGCTGCCCACGAAATTGCTCCGGTCTCTTCACGCTACCGTGAACCTGTTTCGAATCTCGCGCGTTGAACCTTGTCTCTCTTTCTTGGGGCACCCGCCGTGTGGGTATGTACCGGATTGGAGCCTCCAATTTGTCAGTCCATGTTTCACTATCCGTGCGTGTACAAGTGCGGCTTCGAGAGGGTCGCGAGTTGTCCGAGAGTTGTCCAAGTCGCCGGGTAGAGAGGGGAGACAGGCGGATTTTTTCGAGTGACTATAAATAGATGATAGTTTAGAACGCGATTGGGTGTAGAATATCTCCTGAAGACAAAACATGTGATTCATCGATCGATTTTAAAAGAAACATTTGATAATGCCCTAAAAAGGCATGGTATAACCAAACGTTGCAATGTTTACAAAGTGTTAAAAAAATTGTACAAAATTAAAGGAACTGTTTAGTGTTTATTACATCATTTTATTATTATAAATTCTCGACTCGTGACTCGTGTGTTTTTGTATATTTGTTCATGTAAACACCACCATTACCAACTTCTCGTGGCGAAGTTCACTACATTCCAGCGATCGTCGATCGGCCAAAGTAGTGAAAGCTTATCTCAACCATAAACTTTTCTTCTCAATCTCTCTCTCTCTCTCTCTCTTTCGCTCTCCGTCCTCCTTTCTTTCTGGAAAGTGAAAACCGAGCGCCCCCCAGTCCACGCAACTATAATTGCGATCTTTTTTTTTAAACCACATCTGAACTCCCCACCCAACCATCCGATAGATAGGCACATATCGGTGGAGTATTTTGCTCACCTCAAACAAACCCATGCTCCAGTAATTACACCGACCTCACATGGGGTTCACGTGTGCGTAGCGCAAGTGCGTGTGTGTATGTGTGTGTTTGTGATCTTTCTTCCGGAAATAACACGGAACTACTGTTATACTGCTGTGGTGTGTTGTTGTTGGTGCCCTCGTTCTTCCATCACTTGAACCGCGGCAGAGGGTTGTTGGAACCGAACGTAAAACTATTGAACCAGACGTTGCATATAGCCCCAACCCCAAAGCACACCCATGACCGGTTGGCGGGGAAAGTTCCTAACGGTGTTCTACGGTGGTTTCGCGCTGTACGGCATCGGCATCGTTTGGCTCTACTGGAGTGGATACTTCGAGCTGAATGAGCCCGGCGGGTAAAGTTTCCAATGACAACTGTGTACTGGTGCACGCCGGTACGTTATCGAGAGCAGTAAGAGTTTAAACTCTGTATTTGATGGAATTTGGAACCATTATGACAATAACGATACGTGGAACAGGGCATTTTGAGGGGGGCAATATATCGCTGTAAATGATCGGAACGGAGCGACAAACGTATCTCACTTTGTGTGCGCCGGTTTTACGCGTGTGTATATTGCTTTTTGCACATGCATAGCTGCTGCTGATGCGATCTTATCTTGGTCTGCCTGCGATAATACTGTACACCTTCCCGCACGTCTTGTGCTAACAGGAGTGTGTGGTGCTATATATGCACAAACTGTGTCATTCTGTGTGTTCTGGCATCTACGAAATGCGCAAGCCACTTCATTGGATTAGTTGCGATAAAAATTATATAAATGAAAATAACTTTTATCTAGTTTTCATCTTGTTATTTTTTATGTTGCCAAAAAGAGCCAACAAAATTGCCTATATAGAAATAATGTACACATTTCTCATTATCTTACATTGCACTGTAGGCAAAACGATTAGATAATGCTACTCACCGCTAGATGGCGCCACCGTCACAGTGAGGAAATTCGAACATTAAAATTTCTGGGATACAATCTCATCCTTTCACACTCTCCCGTAGAATTGTCCTTTGCTTTTCTTCCTTTACAACCCCGACACATACATGTGTTCATATCCTTTTTTCCGACCCCCCCTCCCGGGTGGCACGATAGTTGTGCGTGACTGCAAAACGTGTACCGCGAACTCGATGGCATTCAACCGTTGTTTATCTTCATTTTTTATCACATTGCTGTGTTGCGCACATTCCGTTTGACTTTTCTTGCTCCACCACCGGCCGCCCGGCGTTTCGGAAAACGGATCAGTTTGATAGTTGATTTGTTTACGACCGTAAAGGTGAAAAGTTTTGCCAACACGGTTTCTATTAATGGTCGGTTTTACTTGCACGTTCCGCCCTGTGTCTCCACTTGAGGCGGAAATGGTCGCGCAGGAAATGGCCTTCGGTGTGGTGTGTGGCGTTGGTGTAAGAATCAGTGAGGCGCCGGGGGTGAGGGGGTGGCTGAAAATATCCTTGCGCTTTTGATGGGAATATATTTGTTTGCTTTTAAGGGTAGAAAAAGAGGGCAAAGCAAAGGCGCAAAAGCGCAGTCAAGCGCGCGCGTCTCCATGAGCAGTCGTCGCTTCCCTTTAAATCATGGTCCCATGGTATCACCGCCGATTGTTTACACCCTCAAACAGTGGAACCCAGCAGCAGGCAGTGTAGCGGTTGCGTGGAGAAAATGTTTCCTTATTATGGAATCGACCCTTCCTATTCCCGCTCTTGGGGGGGACCGTCTTCACAGCCATGCTGGAATCAGTTCAAAGATCTTTTAAAACTTTTTAATTAATTAGAAACTTTTCCCAACGTTATTTGTTTTATTTCCCTCGCTCTCTCTCTTTCTGTGCTTGGACAATAAAAAGTTTTGCATTTTTGCAAGTTTGATCCATAACGAATGACTTGTTTGTCACACGGTAGTGTACGATAGGAGATCGAATAAATTCAATAATTTGTCACAGTCAAGGGAAGATCTTCCTCTCATGCGTGGCTGTGTGTGTTGTAGGGACACACCTAATGACCGGTATGTCCTTCTTTGTCCTTTCCGGGCGAGAGATTCGCTTGGGCCTGTGTTCCTCAACGCCCGGAAGTTGAGGGTATATGTTCGAAGCGCGCAAAACCGCGTGTGTGTCCTGTACCATTGTCCTGTCCGCCGCTGTGAGGGTTGTGTTGTTGCTCTCTTCGGAGAAATCCCTGCCTGAACGGAGAGATATTGCGAGAGCAGTGGCAAAAGCACCCCTATCAGTAACTGGATGGCGGCCGCCTTGCGAAACAGCAACTACATCGAAAGTTGTGCAAATCGCGGGAGTTTCTTTTAATGTCTCAAAGCTTTAAAAAGGACATTCACGAAGGGTATAACGCATTCCATCTTTAGCGTGTATTAACAGAGTGATAAGAGATTCTCTCGTTCTCTCGATTGCGGTGTTTGAGTTGACGGGTGCATTAATAATCCTTGTTGTGCAAGTGTGTGTGCGTGTGGGATTCTCTCCTAATTTTGCCATATGCCGGTGACGGCGCCTAGACAAACGGTCGCGACGAGCCATCCCTAAAAGGGATCGCGTTGTTCGCAACCCCTGATGCTGTGAAAGTGATAGAAAACGGGACGCAGCAAATAAAAAATGTGTACGGACAAGCGTCAAACACACAGACGCATCCCCGGAATGTCCTTTGATTATTCACCCCACGGGTTTTACTGACGTGTGATGCGCGTTCATGTGTGCGGAACTCTCTCACGTAACGACACGCGCGCACATACACGGGTACACGGGGAATAGTAGTGGATGATCGCTGTTTGCTTCCTTTTTAGGGAGAACCATAAAGACCGAGGACATTGTGTCCCAATACCGGGAATGTGTATGACCCATTTGCTACACACCGCACCACCAAAGGGCAACAAAGGGAAGGGTGGTTGTGTGCGGCAACAGCAACAACTAACAAAACAGCAAACGAGACACGAAATGACGAAGGCTCGATCCTTGCACGGCAGTAAGGACATTTCCCGCCGATGGATGCGACTTCACGACAGACAGAGAAGAAAACTAAATGGAAAAGCGTATCTTCCCTACACACACAAAGCATTTTCACAGTAGAGAGAGAGAGAGAGAGAGAGCGTCCTTTCGCTTATCTGTCGTGGTGTGTATGTTAATGATAGCAACAGTACACCACTGTACGTACGTAGTTCAATGGATTGTGGACGCGTTTTTCCAACTCGTGCCCTCTCTTTCCTTCTAATCACACATACACACCCCTAAATGAATGTCCTGTGCGTGTGTGTGTTTCTCCAGAGAGTGCGAGAAAGTCGTGCCCTTAGCAGAGACGCACCCGGAGAGACGCCGCGTTTTCCATTTTTTTTTGCCCTGTGGAAGGACGACCAGCAGGATTATAGGAGTTAGTCGCGGACCCCCAGAACTAACCCAAGTCTGTCTTTCCCGTGTCCTTAGTGCGGCAGGATATACAAATCCGGTTTGTTAGTGCGGCGCGTTCTCGCGGCTAAAAGCAACCTCCCGTTTGTGTTTTTCTTTTTTAGAACTGTTGTCCGCGCGCACCGCTCATTTATTTTTCGCCGAGCAGCCGTTCCCTCGTGTGTGTTTTTGTTTGGCACCAACAAACAAGAGAGCGATCGAACAAAAAACTCAACAACAGAAAACAGAACAATTTCCTACTTGTTTGTTGCCAATCTTCCAAACTGGTTCCAAGTTGGGTTTCGCGCGCGCGATTTTTCATGTATTTGCACACGGATAAAACGTAAGACAGGGAGAGGATCAGTGTGTGTTTTAATGTTATCACCCCACGCACAGAGGGACAGTGTTTTTGGTGAAGAATTTGGTGGACATTTACATTTGAAACAAGCATTGATGAAAAGAAAACTGTGTGCCTTTTGGGGAGGACACTTATCTTGCCAACAGTTGTGTGAAAAATGTGTTTGTTTTTGAGAGCCCACTGCCCTTGTGCATTCGCATTTTGCAAGGAAAATCCTCACAATCCCTAGAGCAATAGTGCCAAAAACCGTTGCTTCTAGTGGGCTAGTGTTAGTTAGTGAATTGGACGCTTCCCTTTTGTTGTAGAATGATAACCAATTTATCAAAGTGCCTAGTCAAACTCAAACTATCGAAACATATTAGATCGTTTGATGATCGATTTCGATAGATCCGTTGCATAATTTGAGTTGCATTCCTCACGGTCCCACTCGAGCTTAGGACGATCGAGTCTCCAGGCAGGGGAAGATTTTTTTTCCACCGCACAATATCGGCTTACCGAAATATCCTTTTCCATCTCAAAAAGGGTGCGGCGGCTCGCTATTTGTGTGCGTGCGCGCGCGTGTTTCACAGGGCGCCTTATATTGCGTGGTGTGGGCATGGCGAGAGCATGAACGAAACGGCACACTGGAAAGGACACGCCGACCAGGGACTGTTGAATCTTTCCATCGGTGGCGCTGGGCGGTGGAAAAGAGAAGGATTGTGTACTGTGCTGGGAGAGAAAATCAAATAGTTTTTTGGCGAACAACGCCTTTCACGGGGGAAGAATCAACAGCAGCTACAGCAATAATGCCCCTTATCTTATCTTTCCGTTAGAATATATTGCATACCCGATGAAACATTAAACTATGTTTGACTTTATATTTATTCCTCCCTACAAATTGTGAAAGGAAAATTCAAGAAAATTATAAATAACCGCTTTTCGGAGGAAGATAGGGTAATATACTAACAAATCTTATGGTTCTCCTATTAGCAGCAACCAGCACCTTTAGCCAAAGACTCACCACGAGGGGAGTAGCAGTGTATAATTAGGTGTAGAATATAGCGTGGAGAAGGAAATTATTTAGCATCGATTCCCCCCGCACACACGCTTCCCCTTCGAACCGTGATTAAACTTAAACCAAAAAAAAAACAAGACTTAACCCGTTTTTGAGAGTGCATTTTACTGAGGTGAGGTGGAATTAATAGTACAGCGGCAAAAACCCCCAACTTTAACCTCTACAAACATAAGCTTATTCGTGTGGGGCGTGTTCGCTTTAAGAGACAACTGATTTCCACGCTCAATACCACCACCCGACAGTGTTCAGGCTACGCGCAACACACATCATTTCCTTCGAAGCTTGCTTCTCTCGTTTGCCTCGCGTACGTCGAAAGAGGTAGATCGTTTCATTCCGGAAAAAAGGAAACGGTGGCTACGATCAGATTACGTTCCGCCTTAATCCTTACTGTCAGAACCGGTGCAACGTGTGATAAGGGCACATTCCAACAGCGAAGTAATAATAGAGGTAGTAGCGGTAAGAGCGATAGTGGTAGTGTAACGATAAGCGATTGCAAGGGACCAACACGAATCCTATCTCGGGCCGACTCGAGACAACGCTACCGAAACCAACAGCGACCAGCAGTACCACCACCACCACCACCACCACCACCGACACATACAACCAGCACCAAAATGGGTGGATGCGCCTCGAAGGACAAGAAGGACAGTAAGGTGGTGGAGAATGAAACAGCGGCCGGAACGGGAACCGATGCCGAGGCGGCCAACGGTGGCGAAGGGTGTGTATCAAACTCGATGGTATTTTTGTCGAGGTAAGTGGTGTGCGGTCGGACGGCCACCGGCACCGACGGACTAGACAAGGGAGGGGGTGTGTTTAGCGCAGTCTGCCTTCCATAGATGTGTGTAACAACACCGGGCGGTGTTATCCTTCCCGAACGACCACGTTTTGGGCACGGGCAACAGGGGGGAGGGATGGTTGTTTCTCAGCACACAGCGCAAATGGTGTGTTTTGTGGCGGTACCTTGGAAGAAAATGTCTTGCTGAAAGATATATGTCCACACGTTCGCCCTGGAAATTCATCCGGGGACGCATCTTGCTTCCGGCAACATACGGTCAGCGAGCGAGTGATGTGAAAAAGACAGTGTAGAACAATGGAGAAATGGTACATAGAGTTGTCAAAAAGACATCATATGTCCTGTTTACATTACGGAACCGCAAGAAGGTAGAATTAATCTTCATACAATGGAGATATCTGATCATCAAACTGTATCAAAAAGAGAGAAAAATCACGGGTTTAACGCGTAAAAAAATATAAACAGTGCGGTAACTAGTTCAGTACACAAGATAAATATAGACCTCTAGTAGTAATATGCCATCGGAACATGTCAAAATCCTACTGCTGAACCTTTACAACAACCTGCAGCCTGGCTTGCTCGATAAAAATATTCCATTTCATGAACGTAAAACAATCATTGCCCACGTGGAAGCTAATAGTGATTTCGTATCCCTTCTTTTCTATCGTTAATTTCGTCCCAGCAGAAACAAATCAGACACCATGGTTGACGCAGCTGTACTGGAAAAGATGGAGGCTGGCTTCGCCAAGCTGGCTGCCTCGGACTCCAAGTCCCTGCTGAAGAAGTACTTGACCAAGGAAGTCTTCGATGCTCTGAAGAACAAGAAGACCTCCTTCGGTTCGACTCTGCTGGACTGCGTCCAATCTGGTAGGTTTCGTTTGTACATGCATTAACCGCCAAGGTGTCAGGTTGAACGCGACTAATCCTTCCCTTGTGGTCTTCCCATAGGTTTTGAGAACCCCGATTCCGGCGTCGGCATCTACGCTCCGGATGCTGAGTCGTACACCGTGTTCTCCGATTTGTTCGACCCGATCATTGAGGACTACCACAAGGGCTTCAAGAAGACCGACAAGCACCCGGCCCGTGACTTCGGTGATGTGAACGCCTTTAGCAACGTTGACCCGACCGGCGAGTACGTCGTGTCGACCCGCGTCCGTTGCGGTCGCTCGATGGAGGGCTACCCGTTCAACCCGTGCCTGACCGAGGCCCAGTACAAGGAGATGGAGTCGAAGGTGTCCTCCACCCTGTCCGGACTGGAGGGTGAGCTGAAGGGCAAGTTCTACCCGCTGACCGGTATGGACAAGGCCGTCCAGCAGCAGCTGATCGACGATCACTTCCTGTTCAAGGAGGGCGATCGCTTCCTGCAGGCCGCCAACGCGTGCCGCTTCTGGCCGTCCGGTCGCGGTATCTACCACAACGACAACAAGACCTTCCTGGTCTGGTGCAATGAGGAGGACCATCTCCGCATCATCTCGATGCAGATGGGTGGCGATCTCGGCCAGGTCTACCGTCGTCTGGTGACCGCTGTCAACGACATCGAGAAGCGCATCCCGTTCTCGCACCACGACCGTCTCGGCTTCCTGACCTTCTGCCCGACCAACCTCGGCACCACCATCCGCGCCTCGGTGCACATCAAGGTCCCGAAGCTGGCCAAGGACTACGCGAACCTGGAGTCCATCGCCGACAAGTACAACCTGCAGGTCCGTGGTACCCGCGGTGAGCACTCCGAGGCTGAGGGTGGCATCTACGACATCTCGAACAAGCGCCGCATGGGACTGACCGAGTTCCAGGCCGTCAAGGAGATGTACGATGGCATCACGGAGATCATCAAGGCTGAGAAGGCGGCGCAGTAAGGTGTTGGTGCTGTGTACACTGCAAGCAGCCCTTTCCTTACAACACGTTTCTCTTACCGATTACACGATGATACACGACGTTAGCCGATGGTGATATGGATTGGATGGATATGTGATTCCAGCCGCAACTGAACTCAATACCCACTGAAGAAAAAAAACACATCCACACACCCGCGTGCGTTCCCCTTGCTTCTCTCCTCTTTCCAACCTTTCCCGTTCGCCCTCGTTATGCGTTTTCCTCCCTTCCGTGATGGAAATCGTTTGATGACGTTTTTGCTCTTGATGCGTGATCTTCGTGCCACGCGTAAAGAACCTTCGCGTAAACGGCAAACATTTCACAACGGAAGGGTCACACGGCATTACACCAAGTGTAATAAGGACATCCTGCTTGTCGATGGGACACCACACCAGGCGTTACGCTTCATCCACCCACATACCTTGCACATTGATGTGCGGTCGGACTGAAGCCGGTGTTTGTGCGTGGTACCAACCATAATGGAAAGCAACGTATTTATTAAGACATAATACTGCATATGCATGGATGCTACGTGCGCCCATGTATCGAGGCGCGCAGGAAACAAAAGGGTAATCAAATAACAGCTGGCTGTTGCAAAGGGGGACCGGTGACCTAACTTTACGGGGGGAAGATAAAGAGTGGGTGTACACAACAGCAAAACACGCTCTCGCACAGCCAACAAAGAAAAAATAAACGCCAGCAACATATAATATTTGAGAGTAAAAGTGGTAAAGATAAACCAGGAGCAAAACACACATTTAATGGAGTAAGCAACAAAGTGAATTAAAAATAAAAAAAATACAAACAAAACCTAAAACACAAAATTAGTATTTCTTTGCGGATCGACTTTTGAAAGAAACAACAGCACGTTTATGACAAGTTCTTCTAAGAATGTCAAAAGGCAGGACAGAAACTTTAGTTGTTTCAATTTTACTTACTTACTTATCGGGCGCTACAATACAACTCGTGTTTTGGCCTGCTGCAGGAGTTCTCTAAACCACTCACGGTCGAGAACCATCGTCAACCGGTCCATTCTTCCGGCCTTTCTGGCGACAGCGTCAACGCCGTCACTCCATCTCAGTTTGGGCCTACCACACCTCCTCTGTCCATGTGGATGTCATTCTCATGACGTGACCAGCCCGCCGAAGCCTAGCGACAATGAGTTCGTCGTACATTCAAATAGAGTAGATCTCTATTGTCGTTCCACACATACGTGGCCAAAATGACTTTAGAACATCTTCCTCTCTCGGGGACAACCTCAGAGGACAATATATTTGCGATTATTGGTGAAGATACTTAAACACTAATGTTAATTACACTTGCGTACAAAGCTCGTGCAAGTTCCACTGTTTTACTAATATACCTGCGCAATAGATTGGCAACTAAACAGATGATTACAATGAAGGAACTAATGAACTTACTAGTAGAGTACAACGAATTAAACTCGCCAGGCATCCGTTGGCTGGTCATATCATTAGAAGGACACGCAACGATCCAGCCCGTTGCCTTTTAGGTTGTACACAGAGAGAGAGAAGGATTGACAAGACAGCAAAAGATCTAGTAGTTCGTTCAAGAGACCCCGTTTTGCGCATTCGTAAACACTCAATTAATTTATAATTTCGATGCAAATTAGAATCACCAGGAAGACATAATGATTGCATTAAAAAAAACAACAGAGTAAAATGGTCAACGTTTCCGCTAGCACGTTTCCCAAAAATATGTTTATTTCTGGAACATGAACAGGAGATTCTGTCGGTTAAGCTAAATTTAGGGCATTAATTAGTAATATTAGGTATGGTGCGATATGGTGAGAACAGTGTTAAATATTTGTTAATGATGAATGCTGCTACTGCTCAAAAACCCTCTGCGACGACCCATAATCTCGACTAAAACCACCATCACGGAGAGATGTTAGCAAACATCGCAGCGTGATTAAGACTCTAACGAGGCATAAATAAAATAAACAAAAGCCTTGCCTGCCTAACTCTGGTGGCTATGTTTCAAATAGTAAAGGGAGCATCATTGACAAAACTGGACCGGTTTAGGCCCCATCCAACCCAATCCCCACCATCTTATTAATCTCATCTTCGGCTGAAATCTGCAGATGATATGGAATTCTCTGCAGGTTTCGCGTCAAAACGAGACCAGTCTGGTTGGGTGAGCGTACGCAAATATACCGAACATGTGTTCCCTGGTGAGCGGAAGTAATCTTTTGTCCATATTCACCATGATACTCATTGGGAATTGCTATGCTAATCCGGTTCTGAAATCGGCACCGGGCATAGAAATTCTTCCGGCAGGTAAGTTTTTACAAAGTTCCAACGCTCGCTGGAGAATTCATACAGCGAAGAAAGCTTTAAATTTTCTATCATTGCAGCTTTTTCTAATGGGAATGAACCAAATTACATTATAGTGGATGATGGTAACAGTAAGTGGGATTGCCTAAAATGAAAAGGGAACACAAAAGAAATGAAATTCAATAACACTGTGGCGTTTTAATCACTTTCGTAGGACCAACGTTACCAGACCCAGTGATAGCGAAACTTTCGCAATTTCCAGTAGAAATCACAACACAGCAACCAATTGTGTATCATCCAGCACTCCAACCAATCCAGCCTCAGCAACCACTACAGATCCGGTACCAACAACTCCAGTCACAGCCCCAACAGGTTCAGTATCAACAACTACAGCCACAACAAATTTGGTATCAACAAATGCAGCAAGTGGTTTATCAACAGCCTCGACAACTTCAGTACCAACAAACAACGTATCAACCACAACCGACGGCCTACTATTCGCAGCAACCTGTGCAGTACGTGCAACCAGTGTATGCGTACTCACCTTACAATACTCAGCCAGTCCGCCCAGTTGGCACCCGACCGGATGCGCAATCTTCAACTCCTAGTAAGTATGTTCACGATTTGCATAATATTACTCCATCAGGCTAAAGTGTTTCGTAATCCGATTCGCTCGGTATTCCGCGGTGCCGAAACTTCAAACTTGTTTGGCTCGGCACAGTTCCAGCAATCCAGCTCAGTGGGTTAACCGCATTATTTGGCATTGTACATCACACTGTATTCGAATATTTGCTGCTTTAACTTGCACTTAACACTTCTCAACCGTTTCTATATCACAAGGTTTTTTCGACACAATCGCTCGTGTATTCGGTCTCAATACTGGAAGTAGCTCAAGAACCACGGGGCCTTCTAGGACCTCCTCATCCGCATTGGGACTTTTGGGTAGTGCTTTAGGGTGAGTAATTGTACACTACGAGTTGTTTCATCGCGCAATATTAACAGAACTCACATACTTTTACTTTTGCAGACTTGGATAGAACCTTCTGGGCGCACTAATGAAAGCATGTCTGCAGATTGAACCTTTCGGTGAGCCCTTGTTCTTCTCGCATTCGCAGTTATTAACTACGTATAGCTTCATTTAATGTTTACTGTTTTACCATTCCGTGCTTTGTGAATGCAAACGTGATCTTGCTCCTCGCATTTAAACAAAACGCGTT
Source organism: Anopheles marshallii (assembly GCF_943734725.1). Lineage (NCBI taxonomy): Eukaryota > Metazoa > Arthropoda > Insecta > Diptera > Culicidae > Anopheles > Anopheles marshallii. The sequence continues at coordinate 55,684,594 of NC_071327.1, forward strand.
AACTACAATTAATAAAGCTCGAAATTAAAAGAAAAGTCACGTGTACTAACATCCAAGTGCTCATGGTTTGAAAACGGTGATTCCGATTAATAAAATTCCGACTATTAAGAATATCGCGTTTTTAAAACCTATGCGGTCTTTTGTTGTATTGACCAATATCAGACTACCGCAAAAGAGGCGTTACCTAGCGTTACCCTTTCTGGAATTGTCAAAAATTGTTCCATTTATATATCGGTATGTGAAGCTACCCTACGAATGTTGATTTTAGTGAATTTCCGTATATGTCCTCCGAATATATAAAAGACATTCTATATTCGATTTCCGAAAGTAATATGTTTTATTCTCCCTTTGTTTGTAAAAAATATAATTTTTTTAACGTCACAACGTTACATGTAGAGAACATCACCTATTCAAACGTTTTGACAACTCGCTTTAGAGCGTCAGCGCGGGTAAACAACATGAGTTAACGTCAAACTCGGTCCTAGCTGCAAAGAGTTCATTTGCTAAGTGTATTGAAGCTTTTTTATTCGTAAACCAGTATTTTTCTTCCCGCCCGTGCAAGTAAATTTGTTTTATTTCTGTGAAAATTGTTCGTAATACGTGTCATAACAGTTCTACGATCTACTTAAACATACAAAACCAGGCAGAACTTTGCGTTGATGTTTGACTAAGGCGCAACACGGTGCCGTACATTCCCATAGTGCGTCGTTGTTAAGTGGTACTGTACAAGCTAATTTTGGTTGAGCAAAGTCGTTTACGTACTGTTTATTGAATGTATTCTTCTATTACTTCCATAATCAACTATAGAATGCTCCAGAACGCACCGGTGCTGCAGACAGTAAACGCTTCAGCTCGCGGTTGGATTTTGGTGCACTCGGCTGACCCTGAGAAGAAGAGCACATTTGTGCAGCCTACACCAAAGGAAAATAATAAGGTTGTGCATCAACCAGCGAAAAAGCAAAACGGCACGCAAATGTTCGCCATGTCCATGTCGAAGCCCTGTTGTAAAAACCCGAAAAATCTGTTCTGCTTCGTGTGCGGCCTGTACATACTGTCGCACCATAAGCGATCGATCATGACGCGCCCTCTACTGGAAGCGTACGAGGCACACTTTAAGGTACGAACAAGCAAGGAACACTATATGCAAGGACCACCGTCCGTTTGTAACATCTGCAATAATGCACTAATGCGTTGGAAGAACGGCATGTGTCCGAAACCGGAGCTTCCGTTCGGCATACCGATGCTGTGGAGCCCTGCCACAGATCATGAAACGGATTGTTACTTTTGTTTGACGCGCACAGCTCCACTGAAGGATACGAAGTTTGGGAGAATGATGCAATCGATGGCTGCGGTTGAATATCCGACAGTGCGATCGGCAGTCAGGCCAAAACTCTTTGCAACTCGGCCGGCAGCTGTATCTCAAACACCGCCAGCAGTAGTCAAGTCAGAAAAGGTTGACAGTTCAGTCAATTTAATACGCACGTACCCCGGGCAGGTTAAACTAAGAGACTCGACAACTATGATGCAGGTAGAACGGCGCAGCCTTCCGGCGCAAAACGTTGTTTCCAGTGTGCAGACCAACCCATCCGTCGTCACTACGAGTACGCTGAAACGTAAGGTCGACTCGGGCCTCTGCGTGTCGTATGGTATGACGAAGGTTCGGCTCCGCAATTCAGAACCAACAATTGTGCTGGACAAGTGCACAAAGCTACTCCCATCGAATCCGTCAGCGATCATAAGCCGTCCGATGACGCCTAGTAGCCAGAACGCACCCAGAATATTGAACGTGTTCTCACTGAACAAAGATGCAGCGAAATGCGGTAAGATAAGTGATATATACATTTGCTCAATCGATGAAGGAACTATTTAACATGGTTGCGTTTTTTTCCAGAAACAATTTCTTCAATGCCACCCGCTAAGGTACCGGACCAACCACAAATAAAAATCGAAGTTGTTGACGATGAAGAAGAAACGGTGGTCCCAACCAAACAAATGAAAATGCAACCGATTAATGGTGCAGTTGTGAAGCTTGAAACAATCAAGCAAGAAAAAGTACCAACGATAGCCCAACCAAAGGCTTCAATGGAAATTCCGGGATTTAAGGTAATAAAGATAGCATCTGGAATGCCCTTTCCAACCAAAACAGAGCAAAAAGTTATACCGATACGCCCTGTTCGTTGCTACAACATGAAAAATCTGTCAACCACTAACGCCGGTGAAAAGACGGTGAAAATCGTACCGTCCCTGACCGTCAAAAAGACAGTAGATATGGCCGCTTCACCGAAACCAGCAACTATTGTTGCCACGCAGACCAACAAAGCAACACCCGAGCAGCAGCAGAAAACTGCACAGGCTACCCAGCCGAAATATTGCTTCATCAACGTGAAAGATCTGCCATCCTCTTCCGCTAGCACCAATGAAAGGACCATTAAAATAATATCGCCTGCCATCGGTCAACAGCTGACCAATACAGAGCAACAATCTACATTGAATGCAGCGTCTGCTACCGCATCACCCAGCAGCAAGGTAGTAACGCCCGAGCAGGACGATATACCGCATCGCATCTCCCAATCGGAGCTGATACTATTGTTGCGTGAATTGGAGTTGCCGAAGGAAAAATCCGCCATTCTGATCGATCGGTTGAAGCGATGGAATCTGCTGGCGGTCGAGATGGTGGGCACGAACCGTGTACGATCACTTGAGCCGACAACAACACAACTAACTCCTGTCACACCAGTATCGCCAGCATCATCTTCACCACCACCACCACCACCACCAGCATCGCAGGAAGAGGGTCAACTGGCACAGTCAGAAACCGGGGCCACGCTGGCCAATATGAAGGACATTCAGGTTCACAATACCCGAGCAGCAAACAGGCAGTCCGCTCCACCGATCATAATCAGCAGTGCCGCGAACCGCACAAAAGCCGCCACCGTAAGCAAACAGGATAACGGAGGAAAACCCAACTCGTCCATGATGGTTTTGGTGAAGGGCGAGCAACGACGGCATTCTACTGTAGCTGGGTCGGAAAAGGCAACAATTACCCTACCGCCACGGGGTAACATCACGACTCGCAGTGCAGCGAATGCACTGGTAAAACAGAACGTTACCACGCCAAAGGTTAAATGAAACATAACCTAACCGCGTTAATTCAACGTGACAAAGTTATCAAAGTTATCAGCAAGACAAAGATGCTGACAATGTAACATTGAACAGAACTACAAAAATACAGGAAACGAAGTAGTTTGAATGTAGCTGTAAAATGTCGAACTTCTGCATTCTTTGGATTGCCAGAATAAAGTTGTAAGCCGGTAGCGTTACACAGCTAGTAACACAGTTTAAACAGAGCAGCGGCCGTGCAGGAAAGGATTAAATGTAGGGTTTACACTTACCTAACACAGAAAAATGCAAAACATCTTCCATCGTATCGCACACCAATCCCAAGGATAGGACAGCCAAGGTACAGAAAAAAGTGTCCTTAAATTTAAGCTTTTATTTCGAGCGTTTCCTTTCTATTTCTGATGATCGTGTAGAGAAAGAGACAGGGAGACAGAGAAAGAAAGAGAAAGAGAGACATGATTTCTAACAGGCGGTGAGACTAATTCTACCAAATGATGCTTGACTTTGAATTGATTTTGAGCAAAAAAAAAAACGATTAATAAATGGGGGATGAAAAAATAACTGTGCTTGGATGAAAACAGCAAGGTTGGCCATGGTTTCCAAAGGCAGGATTCGACTATTGGGCTATGAAAGGTCCAAATCATAGATCATTAACTGATGGGCTTGGTAGACCAAGACCCAGACCAGGTGTTGTATATAACGGCCAAATAGGTCATAAGGAAAAAAAGCCCTGAGTGTTGATAAAACATAAACACACACGCACACAGAACACTCGTAGCAAGGAAGTCAAAATCCCACTATGTGTTTAGTATTTAAGTGATTAAGGTATCACCGATCGTTAAGGTGATCGTTTTATCAAGAAAACTTCGGAAAACAGAGAATCTGTATTAAGATAAACACTGTAAATGTAATGAATAAATTGCGAAGTTTGTTGAATGCAGGTGTTGTATATAACGCAACTCGTTCCATTTTAGTATGCCTACGACGCATCTGTCAGCAGCGCCGTCAACGAGCAACACTATTATCGAATACATCCGGAATGGGAACACGGGTCGGTAAATTTAAAAAAGGACACTCGGTTGTCGGTGACGCGGGCAATGTCGTATGCTACCGAATCTTTTTTCAGAGGGAATGAATCACGTGATCACAGGGACACATGATAAGGATGTCAGATAACGTATCCCGCTAGAATGGTGAAACACTCCATCCCGTACGACATGAAGCGACAGATAAGCAATAAGTCCGGAATGGAGCTTGCAATATAGAGAACATGTTACGCGCTTCCTGGAGAAACGGATTGCAGATCAATGCGACGAAGAGAAAGTACCTGCTTGCCAGTGAGAGTGTTCGCCTGGGGCGCACAGTATCGACTGACGGAACGAACGATTGTCGGTACGAACTTTACTTCGGACAACTTATTCGGCTGCGATTTATTATGGGGAAACGGGCCTATTATGAGTTCCACCATCTCTTACGATCCAGAAGATTGCACCAAGATACGTAACGTGAGAAACGTACCCTACTATATACCCCGTATACCCTACCCTGATACGTTTAGTAGTTCTCTATGGCTACTTGTGGACAATGCTAGACGAGCATTATTACGCGCTGCATGTTTGTGAGCAGAGCTTGTTGAAAAGCAGGATAAACCACCATCTTTTTGAGTTGTTTGGGGAAACAGACATCATGATGGTAGGTGAGACAGGAAGAATACAAAGGACGGGTCACGTGATGAGGATGCCTGGCTCATGACCTACCAATCAGGTGCTCTGTAACGACCCGGGTCGAAACGTAGAGGAGCACGGCGAGATCTTTGACTGGATCAAGTGGAGGTGTCATCAGTCGGAGATTTCATGCAGCTGGAATAGAAGGAGAACAGACCTCGACCGAGTTTCCTGGAAACGGATTGGTCACCTAGCCATTCCCAGCAGCCGGGTGCTCAACTTTGAGCGGAGCAAGAAGAGCAGGCGAGATACATAGGCTAAGTAAAAACATTGAAACCACGATCCAAAATCCACTCGACTCGTTCGTGTACGTCTGGTACCTATTTTCTTCCTGTTTATTTTCTTTTGCACCCATTCCATTATCTTCCAGTGTTTCTGTTTCAGTGTAAAAAATACAATTGTAGAAGTATGCGAACGATTACACGTTTTACCACGCTGTCACTACTCTTCTGTGTCCCCCAGAGGGAGGGAAAACAAATTGTCTGCAACGCTGCAATGTAATTCCGTAACTGAAAAAGGGACACGAACTGCTGCATTCTTTGTAGTAATTCCCTTTGCGCTTCGAGGGTGAGTAATGCCACCTTCGCGTGTCGCGTTCCAACACCCTCCTACCATGAAATGGATTGGAACCTACTCAATAATGACGATTAAAGGGTGTGAAGTATTATTTCTACTATTAACGCCAGGCTCCAAATATGATTCGAAATGAAGAAAACCTTTTTTATGTTTTTTGTTTGCTTTTACCGCATGAAAAAGAACCGGAAGAAGGGGAGTGTGTGGCTTAAAGGATTGCAGGGAGCGGGTGTTTGGAAAATAAAGAGAGGACAAAGGTAAGGAGAGCTTGTCTTACAATTAAAGTATCTCATTTCTTATTTGCTTCAAAATCATTATTATGAATAAGAGGTTACCACAAGCTGCTGTTTCGCAGTCTTACATACACAGCACGTTCCCTACCGTTGGAGCTGGAATTGGAGGATGCACGCACTGGCTGGCCTCTTATGTATGTCTCACCCTCACAATTGCAGTGTTGCAACCTAACTCCGAACATTGTTTTCCACTAATTCTTCGTCCTTTCGTTGCTACTAATGTTGAGTAGTGTGAAACATGTGTTTCGCTACACAACAGAGCTCATCCTACAATCGCACCATTTCGGTCTTCCGTTTCCGTTCTACTGATTTCTACTTTCTACATCACGCACTACTACTATTAACCAGTCATTTTGTTTTCGCCCTTCCCCTACTAGCCGGCTTTAAAAGATACTGGGAGAAAGAATCAAGATTATGCAAGGTGAAGGCAATAATATGTGTGTAAAAACACACAACACACGCGAGGGGCAACGGTTTACTGTTGTATGTTTAAAGACTGCAGCTGTGGCAACGGAGCAATTGTTAGTCTAATAAAGGAGAGGGATAGATGTGTCTATAGCCGCGGCAATCTAGCTGTAGAGATCGTCATCACCGTTATCGCCGGGATTATTGCTCGTCGGTTGTGACGAACCCTGGCCCTGCGAACTTGAGCTGCCCTGTCCCGAGGGGAATCTAAACAACGAAACAAGCAATCATTGAATAATCGAACTACCGCACATCGAATATGGAAATTCCGTCAAAACGGTCAAACCCCCGTTACTTACCGGAAGTTGGTCCCGAAGCCACGAGATTGCTGCAAAGTTTGGGCAAACATTTCGTACTTCCTAATATCGTTGTCTGATACGGAACGGCGGGCAAACTTCATCGCTTCCTCGAAGTGATCACGCGTTATTTCCGGCACCGGATCTTCTTCATCCATCTAGCGAAAGCAGAATACAATAAACATGTACTTTTCTCTTCTTATTTCGATAAATAGGGATCGCCGAATACTTACATCCATTGCCGAATTTTGGTTAGCGGCACGGTCTCGCTCCCGTCGGATTTCCGCTTCGATCGCCTGACGGATGGCCAGCTTACAGGCACGCTGGCAAATTTCCGTCAGATCGGCACCCGAGAAACCCTGTGTTACCTTCGCCACGTAATTCAGATCCACATCCTCCGCTACCGGGCTCTTGCGCAGATTCGCACGCAGGATAGCTTCACGTGACTTTTCATCGGGCAGCGGAATGTAGATCAGCTGATCCAGACGGCCCGGGCGCAGGATGGCCGGATCGATGATGTCCGGTCGGTTGGTGGCGCCGATAATGAACACATTTTTCTTCGCTCCCATACCATCCATTTCGGTTAGAATCTGGTTGATCACACGGTCGGCGGCACCGCCCGCATCGCCCACATTACCGCCACGCGACTTCGCAATACTGTCCAGCTCGTCGAAGAACAGAACACAGGGCGAAGCGGAACGTGCCTTATCGAATATGTCGCGCACGTTTGCTTCCGACTCGCCGAACCACATCGTCAACAGCTCCGGACCCTTGACGGAGATAAAGTTCGCCTGACACTCATTGGCGATGGCCTTGGCGAGCAGCGTTTTACCACAACCGGGCGGTCCGTAGAACAGGACACCGCGCGAAGGTTGCATACCGAACTTGAGGAACTTGTCCGGATGTTCGACCGGGTACTGTACCAGCTCCTGTAGCTCGCGCTTGACATTCTCTAGACCACCAATGTCGGTCCATGTCGTGTTCGGCACCTCCACCACAGTCTCGCGCAGCGCGGACGGGCTTGATTTCGTCATCGCGTAGCGGAAGTTTTCCATCGAAACTGCCAGCGAGTTGAGTACCTCCGCGTCAATCTGATCGTCCTCCAGATCGATCAGATCCATTTTTTCGCGAATTTGCTGCAAGGCCGCCTCGGAACACAGCGAAGCCAAATCGGCACCCACGTGACCGTGAGATTCGGCCGCAATCTGCTCCAGATCGACATCGTCCGCTAGTTTCATGTTCTTGGTATGAATGCGAAGCACTTCTAATCGGCCAGTAGCGTCCGGGATACCGATGTCAATCTCACGATCGAAACGCCCGAAACGACGCAGTGCGGGATCGATCGAGTTGGGACGATTCGTCGCTGCCATCACAATCACGTGCGAGCTCTTCTTCATGCCATCCATCAGCGTGAGCAGCTGTGACACGATTCGCCGTTCCACCTCACCATGCGTCTTCTCACGCTTCGGTGCGATGGCATCGATCTCGTCGATGAAGATAATTGCCGGCGAATTCTTTTCCGCCTCTTCGAACGCTTTGCGCAGATTCGATTCGGACTCGCCCGCCAACTTGGACATAATTTCCGGCCCATTGATAAGGAAGAAGAACGCCCCGGTTTCATTCGCAACGGCACGTGCTATCAGTGTTTTACCCGTGCCGGGTGGACCGTACATGAGAATACCGCGCGGTGGCTTCACACCGATCGCCTTGAACAAGGACGGATGACGCAGTGGCAGCTCGACCATCTCTTTGATCTGGGCCAGCTGCTTACGACACCCACCAATATCATCATACCCAACCGCATTCAGTGTCTCCTCTTCCTCCTCGCGCTTGATCGGATTTCCTTCGCAGTGGATCACCGTCTCAGGGGCGACGATACAGTACGGTTCCGGATCGGCTGCGACTACCTTGAATTCTACCGCACGCATGCCACCGCGAACGACGAAAGTATCATCCTTGTGGATCGGTCGGTAGGCTTCCAGGAAGTACGGTTTCAGGTACACGTCAAACAGATTGCCCGACAGGCCCTCGACCGTATCGTCAATCGGCAGTATGTGTACGCGCTTACCGTACTTGACGTCCGGGCAGGATTGAATCATCACTACATCCCCGAGCCAAACGCGTAGATTGTTGCGCACCACTCTGTTCATGCGAATTTTCTCATCCGGGCAGTTCTCATCCGACAGGACAATGCAAACCGTTTCCTTGCGGCGCTTGCCTTTCAGCAGCACGGTATCACCGCGGAACAGTTCCAGCTCGTCCATTTTCGCCTAAAAAACAAAATAAACTTTCTTTACTCGAGTAAAAGCAGTACTAATCGATTTTATAAGATGACTTTAGTGGTAAAGTTCATTATAGAACGATTTAATCTAGAAGGACTCTTAAGACTCTTTAAGTTAAGTGTAAAATGTAAGTGTAAGATCTAAAGCTCTGGCACTAATTACTTCATATTGTGAAATATTTTTCTATTTATAAGAAAAGTCCAGCAAACATTCTTAGATTTCGAATACAAACTGCGCGTTATTAAAAGTAGGCCAAAGAGAATTGCATTTCAGAAAGCTTTTGTTGCCAATCGGTAAAGAATGTAGCTGTTGATGACTGGTGAGTGAATTGTTTCGATTCCAGTAGCAGGAGAAAAATTGCTCACCTGTGACAACGAAATGACCGAATTGTCATCATTACCGGCTTCATCAACGATCAGACGATTCGGGCGATCCTTGCGCTTCAGAATGGCAGTTGCCAAATCCTCGCTAAATATAAAAAAGTAGATAAACATGAAGCACGATGATTTGGAACCGGAGGGGATGTAGCATATCAACACTAAACATTCAGTAACGATTGCGCTCCCAGTAGCACGGCGTCATCTTTACGAAACCGTAGGGCGCATAGGTTATTAGCCTTTCAGTTCGAGTAAGTGCGTAGGATAGAAAGAGACCATCTCACCATATAGATTTATGTACGAATGGTTCCTTTCAACATTCATAATACATTCTACGTACGTTTGGTATTGCGAAATTTTTATCACTGTTTTAATCGCTTACCTTTCCAAAAACAATTAATAATGATGTGATTACAACATCCTCTTTCTAGATGTACAATATTTATGGGGCTACCAACGGGAGCCATCACGAACATTGCAGAGCCATGTAAATTGAAAGTAGATTACCGGTCATTTTGCATGCTCTTCTCATGAAGAGTCAAAAACAAAAAGTAAGGAAAAGCATGTTTTTGCTCAACTCGGAAAGGATTCATTCGGGGCAGTTTACTTTTATGTGATGCATTTTTAACCAACGATTACGCGAAGTAACGCATATCGTGACAAGCGAAAATTGAAGCAAGAGACGTACAATCCCCTCACACATACAACCGCACACACAACACAGTCCGCTGCTGCTCAGCCAATAGAAACCCTCTACGTACAAACATGACACAGTAGACGGAAAAGACGTGCCTGCTTTCTTCTTTCTTTGTGAAATCACACAATTCAACGTCCGTAACTCCCGGTGACTTTTGTTTCGGCAGGAAAAACTGCAACAATGTCCTTTTTTTCCTTACTTGCCGGCCGCTTTCGTTGCCACAACCACATTCCCACGCCACCCATCGCAACGAAACTTCATCATCAAAGTACGCGAATATTCTACTCACTTCTTGCTGTCGGCCATTTGAAGAACGGTGTTTTCCGGCTTTGCTACTGATGGGATTAAAGCAACCCAAGTTCCCTTTGGTGAACCTTCTCGTGCCTAATGGAGGGCTTCTTCTTGCAGAATTCGCACGGTGCTTGCTGTTAATGTGAGCGAATGTACCCCGTTAGGAAAAACGCCGCCACACTTCACTTCACTTCCGTATTTCTGATCGATTCCTAGAAATCAGATGTATCGCAGCCTACTACGAGTGGGAACTTCCTTTGTTGATGAGTTAGCTCTGCGTACGAAGGTGTTGAAAATCTAGTTCAGTCTCTCGCTACAGGCTAGGTTATAGAGCTACAACCGCAAGCGCACACTGCAAGGAACAGCGAAGACAACGACGAACGCGAAGCAACGATGACGATGACTTGCCATCTGGATGACGTTTCCCGATGACGCTAGCACGGTGCGCGGACATGCAGGTGACATTTCATAAAATTAATTTCGCTACTTTTTATTGTGTTGAATGAAAAACTTTTGTTATGAATATAAATGCTAGTGTAAAAAATTCTGTTCCATTATTTTTACCAGGTTAGGCTCAAGCGTCGAGAATGTACACAAAGTATTTCTTGATAAAATGCAATATGCCTGGCGGCTGAATTTTTAACGGTAATCGATACGTTTCAGTAGACAATTCCGATAAACTTTCAGCTAGAATATAACTTTATTTACATAACCAAATTTTAAAAAATACAATAATGTCTATTGCAGCATAAGTATCATGAAATAAAAGAAACTCGAACAATATTTGTAAGTGATGCATTCAAATCTGTAATTCAGTTGAGTTTCATCAAATTGTAATTTTATGTCGATTGTATTACAATTAAATATATTTCTTGTACAGAATAGCGATGACTTTACTTTTAATACTTCCTACGTTTAATAATCTCCGGACGCCAATTGATAGGATGCGATTCTTCCGTCGCTTCATCATCCTCCTTGTAAATTTTGATCGTCTTGTCTGCCTCGGTAGTGATCAACCGGGAACCAGACTGATCAAACGTCATGGAGAAAATGCCCGCCTCACTGTCCATCGAGCCGGGTTGTACTGCGGCTTGGAAGCGCTGGAAATTGTATCCAGTGCGCCAGTCCCAGAAGAACATCGTTCCATTATCTCCACCAGACACTAGCACGCCTTCCGGATTTACGGCCATACAGTTCACGATCGAGTTGTGTCCACCAAGATTCTGTATAAAGTTTCCTTCCGGACAGCGCCATTGTTTTATGTTATCCGGCGAAGCCGAGGCAAACATGTACAGTGACGGATGCAGTACGATCGCACGCACACTTTTCTTGTGGTTTGTTAGCGTGCACATACTCTTTCCGGCGGCCAGATCCCACAATCGTACGGTCGAGTCATGGCTGCCAGTAATAATCTGCGGATTGGCAGCCTGTGTGACCACACTCGCCACTGTGTTCGTGTGTCCGGTCAGTGTGTGAATGTTAGCTTTGGTACGCATATCCCACACGCGTGCCGTCGAATCACGGCCAGCCGTTACAAGCACATCGATCGTGGGATGCAGTGACATCGTATACACCGCAGACAGGTGCCCATGGTAGTGCCGTATTACTTTGTTGTACTCCAAATCCCAGCACTTTACCTGCCTATCCTCACCGCAACTGAAGAGATACGGATGACGCGGACTTACGGCCAGTGCCCGTACGGTGCTTACATGTCCCGTAAGGGAAAGTTTTAGTTTCCCACTTGCTAAATCCCAAATTTTAATTACGCGATCGGCAGCACCGGTTGCGAACCATTCGTTGCCTGGTTCAACGGCAACGCATCGTACCCAGCCGAGATGACCCGAAATGACACGACAGAGCTTCCACGGAGCGTGCCATTTAGGTTTGGGAATGGTTGGTGCTTTCTTCGGTAGTATCTGCACGGCGTTGGTGGTATTCTGCGACACCGGTGTTGATGCCTGCACTAGTGCTGTCTGAGTATTCTGAGTCTGAGTTCCATCCGGTGCTATTCCTTCCTGCTCACCGGCCGTTATTGCTAGAACTGTAAAAGGGAACGATTTGGTTAATCCATCCAAAGTTTCCCCTATATGCAGGTCCCCGTGCTTACCACCTTCCTTGACGCCATTCTGTCCATCATTTCGATCACTGTCACCTCTCTTCGCCGCTAATGCTTTTGCTTTGGCAGCGCGATCAAACACCAAACCATACGTATCCCGAGCTTTAATGTTAAATTTATGCTTTTCCCTAGAAATAGAAGGAAACAGAACTTGCAAACATTCTTTCACTTGTCGCCAATTCGGTTAAAAAATGCTCACATGTTTTCATCAATCTCCGGTAGCAAGGACTGATTTGCAACGAAGAAATCATGGGTACGTTTTAATGAACGGAACACCAAAGTGTGCACCGAATGACGCTGAACTTCCTCCATTGTAAAAGGTCGTATTTTTACGGTTTTAACCACCAACTTTGTTCCCTTTTAGTATGCTAAACGCGACGAAACTGCCGGCGGCGTGTTGTATTTTTCCGAAGGGTAAACAACTAGTGACAGCTTGGGAAAACGAAGACAGCATCTGTTATACGATTGTTTTCGTCTATTCCACTGACAGCATTTGCACTGGCCAGGGGTGCTAAACTGCAATTAAAGAATGGTAAAATACATGTAATCTGAACTAGTTTCAGGTGAGGAAAATATTATTTTGTGCTTTATTATTAGCATTTCAAGCTAAATTAATTTGCAACGAGTTTGGTATTCGTGGAATTTCACTGGGAAAAATAAGATCCCATCTCAGCACGGTTGTTATACACCCAGATCCTGTCATACAGGGTTACCCATTTTGACACAAAGGAAACTCAAGGCGTGTGAGCTGTCAGTGCGGGAAGTGAAGAAAAATTTTATATCAATAAATTCGATTGTCGTTTTTTGAGGGACTTTCCCAGTGATCTCTTGACGATTTTGTGGTGTTTTCGGTGCAAATTTTTAGCCGTCCATCGTACTGTTTCGCCGAGCATTGTGCTACGTGTTTGTAATTCATAGCAATCGGGTTTTTCGGACAGTCCGGAAGTATCTACTCAGCTGGGGGTGGGTTCCGAGAAAAACAGTACCAACAGTAGCAATAATCTTGCATTGGTCTCTACGTTATCAAATCATCTCATTGATCCCGGAATTGAGGTGCAAACATGTCGAGCAAAATTGAAGAAGCTCAGGAACATATCCGACAAGCTGAAAAATGGTACATCCAATGCAATGATGGAAGCATATTCACAGACGATGTTTACTTTTTTTGTTTTATTATCTTTACTTTCATCCACAATTTTCAACTAGCTTGAAAACGTCGCTGCTAAAATGGAGACCGGATTACGATAATGCCGCTGAAGAATATAACAAAGCAGGTGAACATTTGCACATTCCATGTCGTCGAAGGACAATTGTGTTTATCGCATTTTTGCGCATATTTCGTTATAGCCACCTGCTTTCGGAACGCAAAGTCGTTGGACCAGTGTCGTGACTGCTTGATGAAATCTTCCGACTGTCATCGTCAGAATCGCGCCCTGTTTCACGCAGCCAAGTGTCTCGATCAAGCTATACTGATATGCAAAGAAATGAATAACCTCGGTGATATACGTAAGCTGGCCGAGCGGTCGTGTAATCTCTACCAGCAACACGGTTCGCCGGAATCAGGCGCGACTGTATTGGATAAGGCGGCTAAGATACTGGAACAAACGCACCCGGAGGATGCGCTACAGCTGTACAAGCAGGCAGTCGATGTTGTTACGGTGCGTAGACTACAAGCGGATTTTCGTTGTTAGTTTCGATTTCTTATATGCGTTTTCATGCCCCATAGATTGAGGACTCGACCCGCCAAGGCGCAGAGTATGCTAGCAAAGTGGCACGAATTATGGTTAAGCTCGGTATGTATGATCAGGCCGCAGATGCTATTAGGCGCGAGATCGGACTGCATCAGCAAGTCGGATCGGATGGCGCCATTGGGCGGCTAGCCGTGGCATTGGTGCTTGTACAGCTTGCCCGCGGGGATTATGTTGCCGCTGAGAAAGCCTTCAAGGAATGGGGTAACTGTTGCGATGCTGCAGAAGTCCAAACGTTGGAATCGTTGCTGCAGGTTAGTGTGTACCATCCACTTTGTGACCGTGTGGCTTTGCTCAAACTTGTCCCATTCTCCCCACAGGCATACGATGATGAGGATCCGGAACTAGCGCAACGAGCGCTCTCCTCACCTTTCATCCGGCACATGGATGTGGAGTACGCAAGATTGGCCCGCGATTTACCGCTTCCCAAGGGTGTTTCCATCGCACCGAAAGCGAATGTCATCGAAAATGCGGCAGCCTCTTATGTTTCCCCCAACAGTGGTGCGTCGGGCGATGTAAGTAAACAATGGCAAATACTTCTGTCAATGTTCCCTTTTTAACATTGCGTTATACGTATTTTCATTCTACTTGTAAGACTACCGCCAAACCATCGGCGGGTCCGGCTGGTGATGATGAGGACGAGGGTGGCCTGTGTTAGTGTGTAGAGCTACCAACCGTTACCAACTGTCCATCCAGTGGAGTATCCCGTGTAAGCGTTAAAAGTTGTGTGATACTATTGCTTTTATTACAATTATCATTATGATTATCAGTTACAAGTAGCGGACATATGATAACAATCGTTGCGACCCTGGCAGCCGCATGGCGCCAATGCTTTTCCCAGTATTCTAAAATTCACGACTAAAATCAAATGGGAGAATGTTAACGGGGTGAATTAGGTATGTTTCGGAACGAAACCTTCGGATGTTGTATTTTACTTTCTGAATGTACTATCTATCCTACGTGTGGAAGCAAAATCTGTATGTATTCTAACCATGCTCGCAACCAACACCGTTCCGCATCAGAACAAAGATTGCTACGATGCAGGTGTTTTTCAATTTAGTTGTACGACACAATGTTTACAGTGACGGCAATTAAACGTTGGTACACTTTCGCCTGTGTACCTTCGACATCCATGTTCTTTTGCATCTGGTGGCAGTAAAATGTGGTATCATTTCGTGACCATCGGTTGAATATTCATATAGAGCAGGAAATGTGACACTATATAAAACACTACTTAACAACAATTATAAAGTAACGAATCAACACAATGTTATGACAAATGAATTTCCAATTATCTCCCTTCACTAGCTATCTATGTAAGTAAAGCTTCACCGATCCCGACGATTTGTAGTTTCCCAAAGAATAGTAAACATTGCTCTGTACAACAAACAAAAAAAAAACAACATTGCTTAACGTATGCTGAAAATCAAACAAAAGCGTTACAGTAATAAATTAGAAAATCGATTCAAAACCATCGATGAAATTAGCATTCCAAACATGGCACTATGACAGACTGCACCGCACTTCCTGGTGCTACCAGTGAACTGAAGAAAGCGCCACATAGAATCTGGTGGCATAGGATGAATTGTTTCGCAATACAGTATAGACGTGATCTTGAACACTCAAAGGAAGAAGCTGTGAATGTTTGAGGGATACACTATTTTTGTGGAAGGTGGCTCGCTCCTTTTGGTATTCGCCAAATGAGATATAATATTTAACTACATCTTGATGTGTGCCATATCGTAGTTACTAGGCACTGCTGAAGGTTTTCTTGACAAGTTTCTTGAATTATCCACCTTTGAAGGTGTCAAACCATTCAAGCTTTTCCTGGCTTTTTTTAATCGCAGCTGGGAACCATCATCATTGGTGGTGGGTGAATCAGCTTGAGTTTCATATAACTAAATTTCTTTTTATACCGAATGAATGACTCTCAACATCTATTAGCAGCATTTATGATTCCTTGAATATACAAGAATTCTGAAAGATCTTCGATTCATGAATGATTTATTAATTTTCAAAGAATTATCATTTTATTCGAGGACTGTTGAATGTTTGGGGTTGATGAAACTTTCAGGATTGAACAGTTTTTAAAAATTCACGGAACTGTGAGGATTCGTAAAAAAAATTGAGAATCGACCATGATTTGAATGACTCTTTAATGAAGAGTTCATATGAACTACTCTTGTCAATAGATTTATGAGACACAACTAGTAACTCATGTTTGACTCATGTTTGATGTTGATTAAAAGTGTGTAACCATGTTCTTATTTCTGATAGATACGAGCATCTTCTGGCCACAACTAGACGCTCTTGCAAACGCATTTTCTCTAATCACAATCGGTGACTTCAGTTTGTTTTTGGGATTTTTGTCTTATTACAAAACTAATTACCGTACAAAATAAGTGCAATTGTCAACAGAATTTACCACTGGATTCTATGTGGTGCTTTACTTAGCATGCAAAATTAAACACAAAAAGAAAACAAAAGAAATAAAACACATTGATAAATTTGGTGCATTTGAAATAAATGTAACAAAAAGCAAAAGCTACAGCAAAATAACAAAACTAAAAAAAGCATTGACTTCGTGTGTGAAAGCTAAACATTACCATCAAACCAAATACCATACAAGACAAAAAGAAAACAGAACAGAACTTTAATAGTGAAATTAAAACCTCTCGATAACATCCTGTCTCTAGAGTACTTCATTGGATGGAGTTTATCAATTATAACTAATAGATAGAGCAATCGATGGATGTACTGCAAAACCACGCAACACTGATGATCGTGTACGTGTGTTTGTGTGTGTGTGTTAACTTGCTGTAGATGAAATGTTTATGAGCAAATTAAAAACGAACAAACAAAAAATAACAAAACCCAACGGCGAAACATTACAAAAAGAAATGAAAACAGTATGGTTGATAGACGCTATTCCTCGTTCGGGAATTATATTAGCTGGAGAGGGATAAAAATTTAAAAAAGGTAACAAAACACTGGGCTAGTGAACACACATGATTTAAAAGATAGAAAGCAGAGGAAAAAAAACAACAATCGTACAATTACACAAAAGCATAACATGGAAAGTGGGGAGAAAGGAAGAATTGTATCCGCGAGTGCTATTGTAAAGATAGAAGATATGATTTACCATTTGGTTTGTAGGCAGCCAAATTCTGAAGACAACTTTTACCTTACAGCGTTTAAAGGGTTCGATAATGGCAAGAGTAAAGCTCGAAACGGCACACATAATAATTCTGCTTGTTATTAAGAATTATTCGTTACAATGTTTACTAATGTTGATTTTTTTTACGATTTTATTATCTGTTTATATTTCATGGAGTTTTGTTTTCATATTTTATGACTCATACTTCCTTCCGGTGCTTATCTGTTGTTAAAGTGTTATATTTATAAATTGGATATCCACCTTTTTTTGCAATATTACTTTAGTATTTGCACAGTTTGGTGTTCATCAAACGAATGAAGATAATAAAAAGAAAGAAAACTATGCAAATAGAGCAATTCCAACTTACGCAGTATTGCGACGATAAACAACGATAATCAGACAAGCATGCTACCGGCAGGTCAGATTGCAGCTATTTGAACCTACCTAAACTGAATAAAGTGTAAAATGATTTAACGTAAAGAAGTAGTAGCGCCAACAGAAAAGTGTTTTCTCGTTATGCATTATGCAATTGTCCGCTTACGATGCGTTGTAAAGAAAAAAAAGTAAGAAACTACTTATATCAACCTAAATCACACACGACATCCTGTATCCGACGATGTAAAGGTATTGGAACGGGGATTGCAACGGGGATTGCAACGGGGAAAGATCAATTGAAACTATTATCAGCATTTGACACAGTATACAGTACTAGCACACAGTGTGGCTTCGGTTGAATATTCAATAATGATGAGACAAATTTTATTCCAAAAAATAGAACAAAATTGAAAAAAAAACGATTGATCACCAGCAAAACCGAACTTTTGGGGGGGTGAAAAAAAAATTAAAATGAATATAAAAAAAACAACAACCCAAGTTTAATCATACCTTAGTGTGTAAGAAGATAGAAACAATCCGCTCCTGGGTCAAATCGAATGAATAAAAGCAAACCTTATGCGCGTAATATTGTTGACTAACAACGGTTTGACGATTTTACTCTTTATTGGTTTTATTACTCGTGTAATTAGTTACTCAGTCAGCTATATTGAAATCCTCTTACCCTCACTAGGACTGACAGAGGATCTTCAGTCCGGATTAAGTAAAGTGTGAGTAGGGCAAAATTTAAACATCTTCCATGATAAGTATGGGAAGTAAGTAAGTCCAACATTCTGTATGGGTTGTAGGGGTTTACATCTCCCCTTTTATGAGGGAATGCTCATTATGCTGCTTGTACAAAGAACATCAGAGGATCATTAATCCTCCCTCGAATTATCCGGCTAACGCATTTTGGATGGATGGTGAACATTTATACCCGCAGTACGACGATAGCTTCTTTGCCCTAATGCAGGGCTTGGCAAGCTATTTTTAAAAGACGAATAGCAAAACTTTTGAAAATTTCAATTTAGCTATTTACTTTGAGGATCAATTCTTCGTTAGGGGTTCGACTTCATATTTGTATTTTCAGTCATTTTAAATCACAGGGTTTTCTATGTTGGTTACGTACGGCGAGTTCAATAAGTTCGAATACACATTAGCATTGTCAAGGACATGTCATTATTTTTGTCCCAAGTTCTTGTTGTCCGTTTTAATTACACATATTTGCTTTAAATGCGCATGGTGTCAACTTTCTGATACTGTTAATTTAGCAGCAGTCATATGGTGTACAGCATAACCAGGAACAGACTCCAATATGGAGACAACATTCCTGAACCAAATATAAACATCCCACGCATCCCTAATGCATAGTCTAAGTGGATTTCGGGGGCCATCTCTAAAAACGGACACTTCCCTTTGGTATTCTTAAAACAAAACAACGCCAAACTGAACGCAGTATACTCTAACACTTAGTTTTTAGTGCAGGTTGTTGTTGTTTCAGTTTTCGAAACCTCTGTGGAGCTGAACAATTCGTGTTCCAGCAGGACGGCGCACTATAACATAAGGGAGTTTGATCCAATAATGGTTTCTTTTTGGACTTAACCGACTTTTTGGACATAACTTTGTGGACTCCCAGCTTCCTGATTTTAAATTATATCGGCTTTTCGTTTGGTTCTTTATGATGTCGATTCTCGACGTATAAAAGGATATCGGATAGCGGTCGGATAAAACTCCCATGCAAGTCGTTTGTGCCGCTTTTTTCTGGCTAGAGCAATATATGAAGCTCGTAAAGAAATTCAAATCCTGTTCAATGTCGAAGTCATGTTCAAATTATTCTGTGTATGTCTTGCGATTTCGTGTTTTCATCAACTTGGCTGTATGGCAAACCCTGTCCAGGCGGACTTGCTTTTAATCTTTGCCGAAATTTAAATCCCTCTTAGTTACTGCACTGCGAAAAAGAGTCTTTGCGGAAAGGTCAGTCACGCATGGGGTATCGAATTACCTACATTGACCGCGATCTAAGACCCATAAGGAACCGTACGGCAATGGTCCTGCTTCGTGTGCACACGGAAGCACTGCAAGCAGAGACTGTGGACAAAAAAAAAGATCACTAATCCCAATCTTCTCAGAGCGTCGCTCGGGAACTGGATCATCTTTTCGATTAGTTTTGGAAATGGGCGGGCGAAAAGCTTCGCATTGGATGACCTTTTGTGGCTAGCAAAAAGCTACCTTTCATTTAGCAAAGGAAATTAGCTGTCAAGTTCGCCCGGTTAATGGCAGCGTACGGTTACATGAGCGACCAGATTCGAGTGGCTGTCGATCTAATTATGTGATCATTAATCAGCTCGAATGTGCTGTGGAACGTAAATGGAAACGCAGTCAGCAACCGACACCCATTAAGTACAAAGCTGTGTGAAAACTTTCGCTTGCCACAGCTTTATGTTGTGTCGCGGGGAGTTTGTTCTACACAGCAACGCATAAGATAATTCGGTTGTTCGCGTCAAAGCATTTGCTAAGCACTCGTTTTAACAAGAGGAAACATTAACCAAACTTTGCATGCACATTGCGAGCGTATGAGGGTCCCCGGAGTTTTGGTACTCGTTCATAAACATCTTTCCTAACCGGTACCAACGGAAGTAAGATTGAATGAAATTGCGTTGAAAAAACTTCATCAACGAGAAAAAAAAAACATTCCCATTGATCCGCGTGGTGGTCCTGTGATGGAAAAATTGATCTTCCATCTCCTTTTGGCTACATCCACACTCAGTCACTCAGTGTGGGTTTTGTGCTTCGTTCCCAATTATGCGCTGAAAGAGCGGCAGAAGACCGTAGATAATGTACAGGTGAAGACGGATTTGCGGGGATTTCAAGAACAACTACAACAACGGAGAGCAAAAGTATGGTAAACTCCTTATGCAAACGCGCTCAATGCGAGCAAGTCGCAAAGAAACATGGATTACGAAAGTGAGGCATCTCGAAAAATGGGCCGTAAAGGAACACGAGCCTCAGGGCGGTAAATGGATAGGATGTTGAGAACTGTAACTGATGGGTGGTTGCGGACGAAAAGATGGAAGTGGAGTACGAAGGAACTTGAGAATAATATAAGAGAAGGGAGGAAAATAAAATACGGTTTCACCACCTACTTCAGCAGCATCGTGGAAGAAAACGTAATAGAAAGACGATCTCCTATCTCCCTAGCGAAGGTCCCTAGTGGAGATAATTTTACAGGAATGAATAATTATGTAACATATCCGATTGAAATTAAGCACGATCATAAGATCATACGGACACAATGATCGATTTACTTAATGCCAAATTTTCTTTTACCAGATAAATGCAGAACCTAATCCACCGGTCACTCCAATCGCTTCGTTGTCTTTCGATATCCAAAGTGATCATCAACACCACCAGCTAACAACCCCGGTCAACTCGATATAACGCATGCACGATCAAAAACGATTTGCCGACTTGTATTTTTCCCTCTCTGTTGCGTTTGTTGTTCAATGGGGCCATGATGTGAACAATTTAGGCAACATCTTTTGCGCGACAGAGTTGTGGAGTGATGAAAGCGATGAGAAGGGATGGTAAAGTGAAACGATCGATGCTTAATCGTTTTTCGTAGATCCTGGTGATCATGAAATGAAAAGGAGAACAATAGTAATGAGATAAACAGTACGTAGCAACAGAGAGAGAGAGAGAGAGAGAGAGAGAGAGAGAGAGCCAGGGAAACTGATGCAGGGTTCGTAAAATTTGTAAATCGCTAAGTATTTTAGTTTACAGTATAAACGTACACTTCCCTTAATCTAAAGTAGACAAAGATTGGAAAGATCGTAAAAGTTACAACGGATTACAGGATTTTGTTCAAGAGACACAAGATTGCAAAGATGGTATCAAAGAAAACGAGTATCGGCGAGTTGATAGCAATGGAGTAGTTTTGCTTCTTTTATGAGCTGTAAGTATAAATTTAAATGAGGAGAAGGAGAAGACATTTTTTTTAAATTGTGTTTTACTTTTTGGATTTTCGTTAGAAAAAAAATGTGTACATTGCTAGCGTTAGTTTTATTTAATTAACAGGTTTTATTTCTTTTTCCACCGACTGAACATTATAAATCTCCAGTTTCTTTTCTTTTCTATTGGCTCATATGCTCGTTGAGTTTATTTTCCGGTTGGTTCATAAAATAAATCAAACACAGCTGAATAGAACTTATCAACATGAGCAGTTGGTCTACGACACTGCACTTCCCAAGCTCAATATCAAGTTCAAACAATTTCAAAACAATTTCAAACTGCAATGAGTTTTCGTCTAGCATAAAATTTTATCAAACGCTTCACTACTTGACAATCCCTGAATGTTGAGGATCGTTTGCCAATTTGCAAGAGAAAGATCACGTTCGCTCTCTTTCTCTCTCACACACATATACACACACTTTTGTACGGTGTCTTGCTCGGAGCATAATGAATGTATAACCTTAAGGGTGAGTAAAGTGGCCGCGTGTGTGTTGGTGTATGCTACGGGTCCATTCTACACCCGCAGCATGCGAGAAAGCGAATCGGCACCGTATAATCATAATGTGTAAAATGCGACAGAAAGCTGCTTTGGGTGTGTGTGTGCACATGAGAGAGAAATAGAAAGAGCGAGAACGAGAAGCAGCCAGAGAGAGCGGAGATGCCGTTTTGGAATGTTTTATGCGCTGAAGTGTGTTTGTTTCAAAAAACCAGTTTTCAGTTGAAAAAGTACGCGTGCTTCGATCGGGCCGACTTTGTTTCTTCGACGGGTGCTGTGTAAAGCCGTGTTGTGCTGTGTCGCAGGTTTCTACTCACAGAAAAGAGGTTAGAAAACCAAACTTCCACGGTATACCACCTATATATCCTGAGAACACCCTGCCTGCTCCAGTTTTTAGAGCGTTGGTGTGTAATGTGTCTTTCCTGCGTGGCGTTGAAATATTGAGTGAGTGAATTTTCGAAAGTTATTTGTATGAAGCATTGCAAAAAAAAAAAAAACAAACCGACCGTCAACATTCCCCTACAATCCTAACATCTGGCGAAATAGCAGCCTGTGTTCTTGGTCACAACGGCAGCTTGCAGTTGATGGCGCTGCCAATTGCGTGGGGTGTTGTGCGATTCCTTAAGTGGTCCGAGTGCAGCGTTGGTTTCAGCAAATGTCGTGTTTTGTAGTTTAATTAAGCCTCACCAATCCTGCTGCTGTCCGTTTACACAGTCATGGGCGAGACGCATCGAAATCGCCCCGTACCTAGTCAACAACAGTTCCAGCTCCTTTCCATCGCAGTGGAATTCGTGTACATTGTTCTCGATCTAAATTAAATCAGCTAATTAAGAGAAGTGTGGTGTCATGTCCATAAACTAATAGCTGGCACACCGGTCCAGACGATCCAGGCGATACCGTTAGTGGCTATTAACTGGACCAGTTCTTCCACCGGAGAACTCCCGGTGCTGATCGGCGCTCATCTTTTACTGCTCCATTCAGTGAAAGTCGTAGAATGTTAAATGAAACGATTCCTGGCTTATGATTCGTATGGCTTCAATTTCTGTACCTTCACCCGGTCGTTGTGGTGTGTGGCTATTGTCGATCTTTCGATCAAACCAGCACCATTCAGGCAATCGTCGCGCATTAAAAGTTTGAGAATCGTGTTTCTTTTTCCCGATTCTCTCCTTATCCTTTCTGCTTCACACCGGACGTCAGGAATGTCAGTGTCGGTTAAGGCCCACTCAATCATGGTGGATGGCGAACCTATTCCGAACCTATGAGGAAAACACAACAGACACAACAAAAAACAATAAAACACACCACACACATACCAGCGAGTCGGCAAGTTCGGCATCTTTGTTTGGGCAGCATCTTTCGGTGCCAGCGCTACCTGAGAAACCTTTCAAGCAAGGATGGACGCTCCGGGCGTTTTACAGCATCATTTGTTTGGGTGCAGTCAGTGTGAAATTTCATGTAAAAAGGCCCGCCAGAAAGCATTAAAATAGTGATGTCCCCTCGCACAAAATCCCAAATTTCCCAGAAAACGCAAAGTGTACTTGTTGTTACTAAGTGATGTGAACAAGAGAGTGTCATCTCCCAGTGATGATCGTGAATAATGGCTCGACCATACAGCAATTCTTTAGCATGTGGTAGTTATTCTCCATTCTCGAAGTGTTCCTTTTCATAAAGCCAACCCAACGCGCAACAGGTTCCTTCCACGCATCGAGCCATGGATTGCAGTTTTTGGTGAAAGCAAACGCACCGAACGGATAGTCATCGAAAAGTTGACGAAAGTGGGAAATAAAATACTACACACAGCAAAACAAAAAAAAAGGCAAACCCTCAAACAACAAAACAACAGTACAACTCAAAACTCGAACACGGTAAGGATGATGACCCGACGAGCGATCGATTCATATGGGCCCCGGTTGTCGTCCCGGTCTCGGGAAGCTGGTCCGGGGTGGAATTCCAGTTCCAGTTTTTTTTTGTGCTGCTGCTGCTGCTATTAGTTAACTGACATTTTCGGTGCAGCATGCACATGCTGTTTCGGAATCTGGTTCCCGACGTAACCGGGCGTTGGGATCGGGACCCCGTGTGAAGAATGTGCAGTTATTTATTGCATTCAGCGGGACTGGACAGCATCATCTTCAGGTACTTTCAGGCATTTCGGATGCGTTTGACAGCGGCCGGGCCGGGTTCGTGGGGTGAGGCGAAGCGATTCCTTTTATTTTTGTGTGATCCTTTTTCTCCCGCTCATTGATTGCGTTTCGGTGATATGCTTTACGGCTGCGGCTACATGTGACCCAACCATTATTATTGTGACGATCACGTACGGATGCACTCCCGGAAGGACACCCGTGAAGTTGACGGAGGTCCGTCCGTCATGGCCTGTCGGTTTGGATGCTGTACGTGGACGAATAATTTGTACCAAGAGGCACCACATCTCGACGAAGACAACGTGGGAAAGATTGCTTACAAGACTGGTTTTTCCCTCGGTGGATGGGTGTTTTATATAGCGATAATTTATCTATTACCCCGAATCTAGCACGTTTAGATACATGCATTACGTTAACAAGAGGATAACACGGCTTAAACTGATATTGTTTATCAGTTTTCATCAGCAGTAGTTGCAATCGAAGTCGCACAATTTCGCCAAAGATGAGGGAACGCTATGAACGAGATATAGTATGAGAGACAAAAGAACGATCTGTACCGTTCGTTCAGTTCTTCATAAAGAACGAACCGGTTCGCTCAAGTTCATAAAGAACTAATCATTTGACCAACTCTCCTGAAGATCATATCAGCGGTATTGTTAAACATGAATCTGGATGGTCTGCTCTTCTTACGAAAGCCCGGATTCAAATGGAATTTGATCTAACCCAAAGTTACTACATTAAACTCCCTTCCATTAGATCGATTTGAGTGCATGTGGGACAGTCCTTTTAAATGTACATTCTCAAATAAATCCTGTGCCTCGGTTAGCCTTCTCCTAGCAAAGTCTCTCGAATAATTCTGTCATTCTAACGATGTCGACGCTTGTAGCCATATATGCCATCTGCCAGCAGTCGTAGGAAGTGGCATTTTCACTCAATCTCGTCCGCTCAAATCAATTCTGTTAATGCGTTGCGATAAGAATGCTGCCTGGTTGGGTGCATACCCGTGGAGGATAAAGGGTCCTAAAAGGGACCACTTAACACACACACACAAAAAAACCATCTGGCCGTCTCGGTACTCGGAGTAAATCAAAAACACATGTACCAGATTTGAACGCATATTTAAAATAGCTGCAACCAGGAAAACAGACTGTCACTGTCTGGCTGTTGGTCACACACGCCCCAAATGGGTCGGAAAATTAACCGTAAATGAGGTAGATCATCCCAAAAGTTAGAAAGCTTAAGCTTAAGCCGGTATGTGTCAAATAATCGAGCAGATTTCGAGCGGCGAATCGGTAACGGGTTGCATCAATCACATATGGACATAGATTTTTGACATAAAGAATGACATTAGGTATTCTGTACCGAGATTTTCAGGATATTTTTTTTTATTTTAGTTTAAAATTGTATCTACATTTTTTATATACATAGATACTTATAATAATTAACCTTATTTATATCTCAGTCAATTGAGCCGTCTCAACAAGAAAAGCCGGTTCAAAAACCTTTATGAGCATATTAATCCTACTCGGTATTTACATGTCTTTCAAAAGATTGGTTCAAGCATGTTCAAACCGTTTTTTATACTCATACTTATGGGAATACGTAAATACAAGCTAAGAAATTTCCTCAAGTATCGTGAGTCAAAAACAATTTTATGTGATTTATAAAGGATGAAATTCCTTTATTTCAACATTAAAAAAACACATTCAACTAAAAAAATTATCAATTGTTGAGTCGAGCGAAGAACTCAAGAATTCAATCCGATGCTGACAACTAACCCGTCACCCGTCACGCCACATGTTAAAAAAAAATCAAAGGATTATATCTCATTCGCTCTTTCGTTCTCATTCGTTTAAATACTGTGATTAAAGAAACATCCTTTTCGTGATCCTAGCGACAACATGTAAGTAAAAGCAATTAGGTTGTTAATGTATTGTTAAACACGTTGGTAGCTATGGCTATTATGTTTGATAGCCAAAAGTATATAAGTTATATGTAAATCAAATGACTGACTTTCAAGAAAATACCCGGCAACTAACGTGTTAAGCATAGATTTGAAATTTTCGATAATTGATACATTACATAGCATAGCATCACATAGCATTGATACATAGCACTCTCAAGCATCCCATTTTCCAAAACTGACATTCCAAATGGTGCAGGTAATTAAGATCTCTGTTTATTCTTAACAGCACATGCTTAATTTTAAAGCAGTCGGTGAATCTCGAATCTAACAGAATGCCAGGGTCTTTTATATAAAATTCCATGTACAACGGTAAACCGCAACGGGTTTAATTAAAGTAAAGGACTACAAAATGTTAGTTACTCTAGATCGCTTAGTTTGGGTTCCGTGTTGTTGAAGTTTGACATCAAACGGTAAAAATGTATAAATTCACGAAACAGTTCCATGAAGTAGAAAGTAATACATCACCATATTTTTTAAAAGGATAGAAGCTACGAGGGTGAGCTAAATTAAATGAGCTTGCGCATCACAACGCAACAACAAACGGTATGTTCATCTGTATGCTATAATCGAGAGAAATAATCGGAGGACGCAAACTTCGGTTCAGTTTCAAAGCATAATTTATGTTTCGTGTTATTTTCAAGGCAATATTTAAGTGATGTTTAGACTTTATAAACTGTGAACTGGAAAACTGCAAGTAAATTGAAATAATAATTTACCTTTTTTGATAAATTTTTTTTAACTGATTTTTTTATAAAAATAATTATTGTTAAACACCAGAACACCAGAAATTAAAAAAAAATTATTAATTATGCGTATTTATGTATTTTTTTTTTTCCTTTTTTAACATCCTAAGCCTATGGGAAATATGGCCTAACCTAGTTTAAACCTGCTAGAAAAATGCTTTGTTTTGATATTTGTCGAGCAGCTGTCGAGCACTTTCATAAGCAAAACAATCTAACCATCGATTCCCAGGCTTATCTGGCTTGGCAGTTTGTATGGGAAGCTGTAAGCTTATAAGCCTGGAAACGTCAAAACGCATACAAAAAACTGACTTATCCCGTGATCTACCCCAATATTAGAGCGTGCAGCACTGGTCGGATGCATGTCTGGGTGGAAAATTTTAATTATTAAACGTCTGTACGACGCCCCATAAGCTTTCTGTAAGCGATTGCAATGTTATGTTTACAGGGCGATCCTGCTGCTGATCGACGTTGGTCGTCTTATAAAACCACAAATTAAAGGCTGCTTGATGCAATTATGGATAAGAGCAGTGGAAAACAATGCCTAAATGGGCGGCATAACTAGCATGACCAGCAGGGAAAGATTGCCGATGAAGATATGATGCGTCAGTTATGCTACCTGTAATGATGATCATTACGTGGGGAGCCGTTGCGTGCAGTGCACCCCGATGTCCTTCAGAGGCAGAGGATCGTTCTTTAAGTTCGTTTTTTTCGTTTTTGCTACCAACAAGCAGCTGGTCAGTTTGTTTTATATGATATTTGAATGAAAAACCACACATTGTTCGCAATCGTTTTCCCGTTTTTCTGTCGGTGGAGTTAGTTTGTGAAGGCAGTACGCGACTGTTCTATCGCGTTGCAGTGCCAGCAACATCCCGAGAACTCTACGCTACTTATCCGCACAATTGCATTTAATGATCACAACAATTGTGGCATGTGGTTGATTTTCTTGCGGTTGCTACCCCCTAGCAGTACGACGTTGTGTGAAATTAGTGCTGTTTTTTTTTAAATTAATTTCCCACCAGCACATTGTTGCGAGTAGCCGTCGTTACACCTCCATTTTCGGAACTGTCTCGCTGCAGGCCAGCTGTGTGTTTTTTTGCCTCCATCCAGACTTATCGAGTTCTTGACTTACATAACGAGACCGAGAATACCGGGAGCGTAATTACCGATCAGAACTGTTAGTCCAGCCGGATAATGAGCGATATAAAAACATCCACCTCTGTATCCCACTTTAGCCCAGCAGAGGTGTCCGTCGTCACCACCCGGTTTGATAGGACGCGGCACTACTTACATCCAGGTTCTGCAACCAGGTCGATCGCCCATGATCGCGAGTGTGCGTGGTGGGGCGTGAATACACGGGTGCGTTTGCGCCGTCGTGCCAACACGCAGCCGCAGCGTGGAACGTGCAGGAACGTCACATTTAAATATGAAAATAATTCCAAGCGAGTAGTGCGATCGCACCCGATCGCGGGTGCACCACGACGCAATGGTGGAAGGGTTTCGTATGTGCAGTGGAGCAAATCATACCGTGCACATTGGTTGTTGCATGGGAGGATCTTTGGGGGACTTAGTTCAAGACTGAGCTGCAATAAATGGTTTAGAAAGATGAAAATATTGGTTGCTCTCGTCTAAGTTTGGTATCAAAAACATCACATTTCTTATGCATTTAAATACAAATTATTCAAGTCATTGGATTACGCTCACCTGGAGCCGGTATCAGCGCTCTCAAAACACCATCCAAGACCTGCTGCATTTGTTGGCGAAAAAAGATCTCGTTCTTTGCGTCTCGTTTTGCGCGTCAAACCTGAGCAGCAGAGGCAACAGCGGAAGATTCACCGGGCCTGTTGCAGTTGCTCTCTATGTTTCGGTTTTTTAACGGTGCGAGTCGTCAGCCGTTTTTTTGATGGATGGCAGGAAGCCGGTTTGTTAAATTACCACAACAAACGTTACGCATTGAAGATGCATGTGGATGCGCGGGATGCGTGGAACACGTTATGCGTTCGTTCGTTGGCCTCATGGCGATTCTTGCTGTTAGACCGGGTGATGATGTGTAAATCTGAGAAGAATTGTCACATCAAGAGTTAGTGTTGGTATTAGTGCTTTTTTACAATCAGTTGTTTCACTCAACTTAACACTTTTTGCAGTATTTTTATTAATATTTTCAAAAAACATATTCAATACTAATAAGATAAAAAAAATTGAAGGATTCTATTCATGTTGTCGAAATCCTTAAAAAGTCTGTTTGATCTTTTGGGTAAAAATTGTTTGTATCATAATCATCATTTAGATATGGAAAGTAAAGTATTCCAAACACTTCAACCTGAACACGGCAAAAAAAGAGGTTCTACATCCCTGGATATGATCTACGATCGCACCGAGAGTGGCAACTCGGCAGGACACCCGCTACGATTATGTTTTCTGCAATCGGACACACAGTGCACACACGGCATGATCCGGTTGATTTATTTGTCGCCGATAGGGCCATCTTCGCATGCCTTCGCTCTAGCGCACGATGGGAAAAGTGCAGCGATGACGGATCGTAAACATTAGAGAAGCCGTTTTAATACGTGTAGGGTGCTTATCAGCCAGTCCGTTTTGGAACATAATCCGACAATTGGCAGTGCATTTAGCTACGACGCTGATAACAGCTGCTAATTTATGGAACCGTGACGGAATGGTTTACCAAAAAGCGTTTGACACATTTTTTTTTTGTTTACAAAGCCGCAAAACGGGCAAAACAAAGAACGGGCAGACTCAAGATGCGCACATTCCCGTTTTGTGTTACATTTTTTTTTATTCAACGAAATAAATTACTGTCTGTTTGTTAATTGGCAGCGCATAAAATAACGACTGTAACCTGCAGAGTGTAAACCATGCAGATGC
The DNA here is from genome assembly GCF_943734725.1 of Anopheles marshallii. NCBI lineage: Eukaryota > Metazoa > Arthropoda > Insecta > Diptera > Culicidae > Anopheles > Anopheles marshallii. The sequence goes on from NC_071327.1 coordinate 55,714,336, forward strand.
AATTAAAATGGACATTAAAGTGCAACAATGGACAATTGACAGTTGGAAGTCCCAAGCAACAGCGAAAAACGACGTAAAAGTGTCACCAAAGACATGGAAAATGAAATAAAAATTTAGCAGGAAAAAAAAAAACGTTAACATCACATCAAACAGGAATGAAAATGGTCTAAAATAAGGTGGCTTGTAAAAAAGTTCGGCCGGGTACGTGGTTAAAAGTATTTAACAGCTAAAGAAAAGTTTGAAATACGCGTCTTCTTGTGGAGAACGATATTTTGTAACGATGAAGCAGACTTATTTTAGTGGTTATTTCATCTACTTTACAATTTACTTTGAGTAAAAATCGGTTTTATTTTATTTCTGTTGATTGAATTATCCACTCATTCATCAACTTGTTTAAACGCTCCCACCCTGTAAGCGATCTGTGCAACATTTCATCGCGATCGGGTACCGCGGTACAGATCAAGTTCGAGCTTCCTCTCATCACCGAACGGTCAACGTCCATCCGGATCAACGTATTAGTCGATGGCCGTGAGCCGGATGATGGTAATTTTCATCGTGCCAGTGTACTGTGGCATCTTGGTTCGGGCTGGCCGCTTCCGAACCTGAACCTTTCCAGTTTCGCTCGGCAGGAATGACACCTCCCTCCAAACTGGTCAACATCGGCTGTCGGCATGCAAGGGCACACCCCGGCATAATTACGTACCTGTACACGGCGCATTGGCACGCTATTGATGATCGGCAACGCGATCCGAACGCTTGTGCAATAGCTTAACAATGTGTACGGCATCTATAAAACACTCCAAAGTAAAAGAGTCTTTAACGACCTCTATAAGCACTGGTCGGATGTTGTTCAGCTGGATATGGCCGGCATGGCGAATGAAGTTTTGGACAATAGTCCGTAAGGGTGTCTCATGCTTCTCGCAATGTATTTAGCTGATGTTCCATCCCAGTGTAGTGAAGACGCCTTACGGAAAGGTTACCCAGGACACTCACAGGAAAGTGTAAGGGACGCCTTTTTACACTGACTCCCGTACCAAATAACTTACAACTGATTGCTATTTAGGCTACCTGCGGCACAAGAGATATAGCAATTCCGTCAAGTCCAGTTTTCAGGTAGCTTGCCCTTTTACCTAAGCTTTTAACTACCAACAGTTCCTAAATATCCTCTCAGGGTGGACCTACAAACATGCTGCACATAAGCTGATAAGCAGTGAAAAAGGTGCCAAAAACAGAACTTAACAAATAAGCCGTTGTGAACCTTCCCTAGGACTATGTGTCGAGATGTTTTCACGGGTTTTTATTCATTAAGCAATATTGTGCGATCGAGAAACTCACCTCCAATATGACAATAACGATGAAACGAGAACTTTACAACCGCACGATGAACGATCGTATACACAATCGAACAAAAGCAGACAAACACGATGCACGGCGACGATCTGGTGCCCTTTACCCGCCATGTTTTTACTCTTTTGCAAATGACCCATCGGTTGGAAATGGGTCGCCTAAAAGGCAGGCTTGTGTAGCCACAACATTCGTTCCATAGCGTTGCATAATTCAGTTTCCTCGCGTAGTTGTTCGTCCGATCGGTGTCGTGAGTTTAATTTGGGTTGTTTTATGTTGTTTTTTTAAACTTTTATGCCCTGTTCACATTTCTATCCCCCAATCCCCATCAGGTCTTTGGTGAAGGGTCGCTTTGTCCCGATGTGCCGATTGTAAAGCAAACGTAGACTCTAGACGCACGATGACGGTACAGCAACAGCCGAACAGTCACGGCGGTGACGCGTTGCAACCACCGCAGGGTCAACCGCATCGTTATCATCTGCATCATGATCCTGCGTACAACATCACCACAGCCGAGGCGGATCTTGATTACACCAGTGACAACAGTGTAGCGGTACTGCAGCAGCAGCAACACCATCCATCAGCGGGTCATCATCATCTCGCTCACCATCATCAACAGCACCAGCAGCAACACCATCACCACTACATGCCATCGAGCTCCAGTTCCTGTGATAATACCAAACAACCGACCCGTCTCGGCGGCAACTCCAGTGCCGGCGGGTCCTGCGACGAGAATACTTCCAGCGTTTTGGACGTAAATATGGACTCGAAGAAGATTTCACTGTAAGTCACTCGGGCTCGTCAGCTCGCACGATCCGTGATCGCGGTGGTTTTGATTGATTTCCGTTTGCCTTTCTTCGCGCATTCGCTTACACGCGCACAGCCAACTTTCCCCTCCGATTAAACCGCACACTACCTTTGCCTTCTTTTCTCGTAGTGCTCACAATGGCTCAAGACTGAACTCGCCGGTTCGCTTCGGTGACGAGCGGAAGTATGCGAACAATCACAACCATCATGCGCACCATCATCATCACCATCATCACCATGGGCACGGTGGCCATCACAGTCATCACATCGAGGTGTACAGTGACGGTACGGCCGGCATGGACATCAGCAAGCTGGAGGAGGAAATATCGGAAGATGACCGGGGGCCACCGTTACCGCCACGGCCCGCACCGAGAACCCGCACCGCGCAACGCATGGAAACGGGTAAGCGAGGAAGTCACCCGGCTGGTACCGGGAATGACTCGGCAGTAGTCTAGGAAGTAGGATAATTTGAAACAATTTCGCCCTCCCCTGCCTATGCTGTGCCCTCCGTGACCTTACTGACGAGTTGCCCGCGTTACCTGAGCAACTGTGGTAGAAACTCCCTTCGCGGGAATTGATATTTGTCCGCTGATGGAGGAGTTCCAAGCTAAGTTCGGATGTAACGAATCGAACGCGACCATGAAATTGAAAACGAAGGTGTTTGACTAACAGACCTAGGCATATATGGCGAGTCTGGAAGTGGGATGGATGTGGTAGAAAGTTTTTTGAAACTCTACCAAAAGGATCCCTTCATTTTTCGAGTTCTTTTGTAACACTCAAAGAAGAGTACGTTTACAAAAGGTGTGCGAGAAACTTGGAACGGTGTAGCAGAGTCGTCCACCCGTCATATGTCACCAAGTTTTTAACACTCGGCCTAAGTGTTCAAGACAGATATGTGTGCCATAAGTTCGCCGACCTATTCCCCAACTGCCATTTTGAAGCTGTTAAACCCTTCGATGCGTTACGCCCGTATAACGCGTGTCCGTGTTCGCCAGGACATTGTTCGGCACGTGACGGGCGGATCCTGCGCACTGGAGTCTGTCCTGCGAAATCTCTCTCCACCCCCAAAACCCGCGCCCAAACAGTTGCATCTCGCTCTCACCATTGGCACGGGCCCAGATGTGCATTGGTATGCTTAAGAGGGTGAAGAGGCACCGTCGTGTGAAATGCCACAGCATCCACCGTGGTGGCAAACGCTGTAGGACGCGGGAACTACGCAAGTACGAAGCACGAGTCAGCAAACTCATTTCGCCTGTCAAAAGTTTGGTGAACTGTGTATGTGCGTTTGTTCGGTTTGCGTGCGGGGTAGCCAGTGCGCCTTTGCGCGGAAAGGAAGTAAACAGTTTTTATTTGCAACTGGCTTGCTAAAGTTCGAACGTTTGTGGCAAAACTGCGAACAACGCTCACGCGGGAAGCTGTGCGGAAGTGTGGGCTGGCTGTCCGGTGCCATCCTTTCGCATTACGGTCGGACGAGTAGTGCACAAATCCCACGCCAACAGCGGATGGCACGATGATTCTTGCACGTCGTGGGTGTTCCAGTGTCCTTTAGACAGAGAAGGAACAGGGTGCGGACCGTGTTTCGACACAGCCAGTAGTGCAGTGCAAAAGGGAGCAAAATGTGTTTCATGTTGTGACACTCAACGTGAAAAAGGCGCTGCTTCAAGGGAGGGAATGCATGTCCATGCTGTTCGATAAGGCAGGGACATGGTTTTTGTATAGTACAACAATGTGCGCCTGCAGCAACAACAACAACCAGTACAATAAACAGCGCGGATTACTTGAGATACGCAGCAAGCGGTTCTCCCCACAGCTAGTGTGATAGTTGCCCGCCATAGATAACAGATAGTACAACATCCAGCAACAATAGTAGTCTTATGTAGTGTGTAGTATTTTGTGTCCTTCGAGACTCCTTCTGTCGAGACCCCTGGTACGCAGTGGAACAAATGTTTGACGTTAAGAGTTTACAAACCGATCCGATAAGCGGATAATAGAAGGCATTGCGTGTGTAGTGGTTTTTGCTACTGCTAGTGGTTTGTTAGCTGGAGTCACCCGTCTGAAGGGGTGTGCTGATTGTCGTTCCACCGTAAAACACGCTCCAACCATGCACGGATACCCGTTCATGCAGGTTGTCCAGTACAGTGTGCCTACGTGCACCTGGGCCCCACCACCGGTGGAACCGCCGCGTCCACCATCGGCAACAGCGGGTTAATATTCTGAAGCTAAACTTTGGCCACCAACACTGTGAATCGTTTGAAAACTGACAGTTTACCTTTCTGCTCTCTCTTTTCCGACAGCTTCCTCAACATCCGGCGTACGGAAGTACGTCATCTGGTGTCTGATATGTGGCGGCATCTCCAGTCTGCTCGGCATACTCTTTCTGGGCATTTACTTCCTGCTTCGTTCGTACACCAGCACTGTGGGTTACTTCGAAACTGTGCCAACGTTCGTGCCTGCTACCCTGGTGAGATACCGTCCTCCATTTCGGTGATGTTTGAGAGGTTCTAATTCATATATTTTTCTTTTATTGCAGCTCATGTTAACGGGCATCTGTATAATGAGCCTAGCGAGGCGACGTAACCGGTACAGCTACCTGGTACGTAACACTGAATAGATCTCTTTCTTCGTAAGTCCTATTGTTTTAATACACATACGTTACGCCATCTTCGCAGATCAAATTGTCCGGAGCGTGTGGACTAGCGTCGGCACTTACCTGCGCTTTGGTGACAGTGACAACGACCGTCCTGCATATGAGCCGCCTGCAGGTACTGCGTGAGTGTGAGTACACTCAGAAAACACGTACCTGTACCTGCTATTCCGTGACCGCAGACAAGCAGACGGAAACCGGCGTGGACGACAGTGTGCGGTTCGTGTTCGACTCTACGTCGGACTGTGGTGTCGTGCACGGTGCACTGTACTCGTGTCTGCGTGCCGTGTTTGGTCTCTCCGTGGCTGGGGTGCTAGTGGCCGTGTTTAGCTGTATGCTCGTGTATCAGCTGTTGAGCCACGAGCGTAAAAAGATGTACTGGGAGCAGCTGGAGTTGCGGTGCCGTTCGCTTTATTCGGGTCAGCAGGGTCCGTCAGCGGTGTTGCCTTCCGGACCGGGAATGCTTGGTAGTGGGTCCAGCGGTGGGTTAGGCGGTGCCGGACGCGCTGGCAATTGTCGGTGCTGCGAGCAGTGCCATGCACATCGCAACGTGCTACCCTCGGCATACCCGTGGGAAGGAGACAATCGTTTCTGGACGCCGGGACAGGCCGGTAACTTCTACTCGCCCAATCCGGGCGGTGAGGAACCGGGTACTGGTGCTCGGTTGAACGCGAGCGGAAGACGCATGCCGGGATGGAGCTGGCCACGAATGCCCTGGCAGCGAAGTGATGCATCGCAGCGCTTGTCACCGCACAGTCCCGATTCGCAGTACGGGTTCTCGAATCGGGCCGGCGTGGCACCGATGGTACCGGGTGCGGGTACGCTGCTGGGTGATCCCGTACAACCGCGCTACAATGTGATCGACCAGCAGTACGGTATCTGGGGACCACCGCCACCGTACAGTGATCCGAACAGTCCGGCCCGGCGTGGACGCTATCAGTACATACATCCGGCACAGTGCGGTCCACCGTTGATCGATCCGAGCGGTATGTCCGCCCCAGGTTCGTCCATGGTTGGCCCGTCAAATGCGGGCGGAGCCGGTATTGCGATTTTGGAGTGCCATCAACACTCGGTGATGGGTGTGGACGTGCACGGTATACCACAGCAGTACGTCAGCGGTCAAACGACGATGTCGAACGGTTCGGGACAGCAGGCTCTACCCTCCAACTATGGTCGCGGTGGCATGGGCAATGGCATCGTTGGCGGAGCATCGTCCGGAGTTTCCAACGTTAGTGGCAATGGCTCCAAAACTAGACAGCAAACTGGAGGCTACAAGCAGCCTCAGACGAAAGAAAACTACGAGAACACACCGTCGGACAGTGACGGTCCCGGGCGGGATCGGTTTTCCAATACGCTACCGTTGCGCAAAGCAAAGAAACGTGTGGAAGCGGGTGCAAAAAGCATTGGGCCAGCAAACAACAGCCAACCAACGAGTGGCAGGGTGAATGTACAAAACGTGTTCGGCTCCAGTCAGGGTGCGCCCGGTTCGCACGAAACCTCCGAGAACGAGTACAACGAACCGATCTTACCGTCTCCCAATGGTGGTTCGGATGAGTGTTCCGGGCGGGTAGGATCGCCGCACGGTTTGCAAGTAATGCCAGCCGGGCTGGTTCCCCACCCGCCGAGAAACCGCCGACAGAAGCTGCCCAGCGCGGTCGGTATTGAAAACAGTGGCTTCCAGACGGTGGAGGCACTCGAGGCGGAGGCAGCATCAGCGGTCACGGGTAAGTTGCTGGAACCGACAGAGTCCGAGGTGTACTTTGCAGACGTGAGCAGCTGCTGCAATATGTCCGTGAAGAATGACAACTACTACGAGGACGCCAACCAAAGACGCAAAAAGGAGAAACAGCTGCAACAGGACCCCGCGGACGAATACATTGCACAACGGTTTGGCAAGCGCGAAACATCGATCCGTAGCCGGCAGCCGTTCCCGCAGACGGTACTCGGGCTGGGTGACAAGCCGCAGGTAATGCCCCGATCCTCACTGCTGCCAAAGGATCACTCCCGCCAGAGCATGTGTTCGATGGATTCGGGCGAACGGACGGACTATACCGATCTGTCACCGGCCACTCCCAGTACAAACTTCCCGTCGATCGGTGCGCCCGCTATCGGTAGCGGGAAGCATCAACAGTCACAGCAAACCTCACCGAACGATGCCAACCACATCCGTCCGGAACACGATGGGCCGACGAACGGTTGCAACTTCATCGCCTCGTACCCGTACTCCTCGAACGAACAGAGCCAGGAGGCACACCGGCGCTCGACCAAAAACCTGCACGACATCTTCCTGGCACCCGACTCGCAGTACGAGGTAATGAAGGAATTGCATAGATTTAAGTCGACACCACTAACGCTAACCCCCTTCGAACCACCTGACGGTGGCCGATCATCATCGTCATGCCAGGACATGCCGGGTTCGTTTCCGCCATCGGTAGCAGCGGCGACGGTGGCATCCACGGGTACCGATCGGACCGATCGTGCGGCGGCGGGACAATCGACAAAACCAAAATCACCGAAGAATCTCAACATCACGCCAATCAAACGCCAAAGCCTTGGCACGAACATTAGCTCGATCATCCAGAACTTGAGCGGCAGTGACGTTGGGCTGCTGTATCCAGAGGGTCGCAATCACGGTCCGCCGTACCACCAAAGTGTCCTCGGAGCGGAGGTTTCGTCGCCTGCTGCGACGCACGCAGATACATCGGGCGCCTCGGTTGGCAGTCGTCGACTGCCCGTCCCAGAGGTGAACGACAGTGTCAGCAGCAATGAGGACAACGAGGACCACCCGGTTGATGGTGAGCGGAGACGGAGTGCTGGTGATCGCCGATTGTGAGACGAAGTGTATGTGTGAGGTACCTTCACAGATTAGTATCATGAAGTATTCTCCCGGTACGATGCATCTTTTTTGCGTTGCATGCACATTTTCCCCCGTAAGTCGCGTAGATGCACGGTTCCTAGGGCCCTGGTAGGAATAAACATAGTTAAGGGTAACGCTCTTAATGCGCGATCATCATCGGTAGTCGTTTGTGTCAGCGGTTACATTAAGCACTGCAGCTCGAGAGTAGGACGAGTGTGCGCTATAGGTTATTCCACAAATCATGGCGTATCGTTCCACCCAGAGATACTACCGACGTTGATACGTAGAGACCAAATTGTACGGAATTGATGATACGACTATTCTAGAGATCATCATTCACGAAATCGTTAACGCATAACTAAATGGATTGAATTATTTTCGCCACATAACTTAAGATAGTGAGAAAGAAGCGCGCCTGCAAAAGGGCAATGCTAGTTGATAACCTATCCATCCGGAACTATCGCGTCCACGCCGTATGCAACAGTTTCGTCTACCCATTTATGTTATATGTCATTCTGGTGATGTGTCCGGGAAGTGGTACCATTCCCGGGGAAGCTAATTTAACCTCAAAGAAAGTCATGCAAGTCGATACAAGAATGACATGAGTCGGTTCGCCTAAATGATCTCCTCTATTTTGCGTAGCTTTAAATAATACATTCACCACTCGTGTTAGCATTCTAGTAGGATGTTTCGTTTCAGCATCCGAATAAATATCCAGGCCAGCAAGTAGCAAGGCAGGTTGGAGAAGCAGTGCTTATGGCAGAAGCAGTCCAGCTTTACTTCCGCGCAGTTCCGTTGCCACTGTCCACAGGGTGACAATTGAGATTAATATTGAGTGTAAATATACTCCCCTACACTTAGTAGACAAGGCCGTTACGCAAGCGAAACTAGCACAAATGATTGGGTGAACTTGGCGTGGTTTTAGCATCGCTGTTAATTAGGTAAAGCTTTACGCAAATCATTGTTGTACGGAATTTTATTTTCCACCCAGAGTTGGCGACGCGAGTTTCGATTTTCAGTTGTACATTAAAGTACATTCGTTCATTCGTCACCAAACCCGTTCCATCCTGTAGGATTAAATGCATCTGTTAGTTAAAATTGTAATGTAGTAGTGAAAATAATCTAATCGATGCATCAAAAATCGATCAACGTAAAGGGTGAAAGCCTATGGGGAAAAACGGATAATACTGCGCTCAAATAATAGTAAAACTCAAAGTGGTGTTACAAACATCCATTGCCATGTACATCGGACGAAGATAGGTCACGAACAGCATCGTGTTTCGAAATGCTCCGATGGCTTAAGGTGTGTAAGCGGTACGATAATTCGTTTGCAGCTGGATACAAAAAAAAACGTGCTACGATGGAATTTGTTATAAATCTTGGAAGTAACGAAAAACAAACTTGTTTTACTACAATCATGGAACGGTACGATATGGTCCGATTGCTGGATACAAAACATGACATAGATAAGTAACACTTACGAGCAGGTGGTAAAACAATACTAACTAATGCATACAATCCACCAGACACAAACGCACGCGTTACCGTGTGACTGTGTTTGTATGAACGGTGGAAGCAATGAAAAGTAAAGGAAATAAATATTATGTATTAATTTGTTAAAAAAAAAACACACACACACACATATTCCGGTTTGATGTCCGAAGAATACAATCATGGGAAGATATTGATTGAGAAAGACGAAACCCGTGAGTAGCACGCGGGCGATTGTCGTATAAGCAGGGGTTGGCAAACAGCAACAAGAACGCATATTACAAAATAGTGTAAATCGTAATTGAAATGTCCGCGTGGAAGTTTTCAACCATGTGTACGATCAAGTGATGGATCAAGCCTCTTGGAGACTTGATCTTATAAATTAGGGGACGCTTAGAATCGCTTTTCGGTCCCCTTTGCTATCACAAACCACATACTCTTTGCAACAGCTAACGGCTTGTATCGAGGCCCCCGGCACGGTGAGACCCACCGTTAGATCCGCCGCAGGTATGGTTTCGTCGTGGACGCTTAACTTGGATTTACCAATCCAAGGCAATTAAATCGCTATTAGGAAATACGATTCAAGGCTGCACATCTTTACTACCGATGGGAAATACGGAGTTGATTCCTGATTGCACTCCGATTCCGCAGCCGAAACACTCCGAAAATAATCAGGAATCGACTCCGGATATGATTTCGGATTTCTCTGGATTCGATTTCCAAAGTCGACATCGTTGAAAAATCTAGCAGTAAGTGGCCCACGTCAGTCCTGAAGGACAAGCTGTGAAAAGTACTGAAAACGAATCCCTCTCCCACATTTAAAAGCGTTCAGAACCGTTTTTCTTACAACCTTATCCTTTGACGGGATCATTGATATTGCTGTCAGCTTGGTGGCTTGCTGTCGAACGAATACGATTGTGCGTTAAGTGCTTCCATTTCGCGCTCACCTTCATTGCAGTGATCTTGCCAGGATATGGCGCGGTTGGTTGTGTGCTAAGCGTTTATTTTCAACCGGAATAGGTGAATGAAAATCTTATACATTTTTAAATAATTTATTATGAAAATAGGAGTACAGTTTGTACAACCACACATAATACGGGTTGAGATAAGGCAGTTAGAAAAGATTGCCAAACGAACTCTTGTTTCGTAAAATGAAACATCTGCATCTGCCAGTGCCTAGTTCTTTGATACTGCGTGTAGGGAAAATTCTCCTTCTGCGTTCTTCGTGTTTCGACCGTCGTACTGTCCAGCCGGTAGACATCATGCGAATAAGGAATAAGTGTTCGTGTAATCGCGATAGTTGCAACCAATGAATGGTTGTGGTTGAATGTGCCATATTATCTTAGCAGTTGCAATTAAATCATGACGGACCATACTGTCATAATTAATATTCGCTTGGAAGAAGAATCTAAGTGCCCGCACTACTTGCAAGTCTGTTGCGAAGAAGATTCAATGATTGATTTAACGATATCATCCGTAACCAGCGTAATGTCCGGTGGTGGATCAGAACCACACTTTCACCTGTGGACCTGTGGATTGCGCAATCCCGATAGAATTGCTTTCAGCATAAGTGATTCAACGGACAGTGAATTGGATTACGGTGAGTTCCCATGGATAATGGCATTACTACTCCAAGAATCTTTTAACAGTAGCCAAACAATCCTGTACTACGGTGGTGGTTCTCTTATCACATCGAATATCATCTTGACTGTTGCTCACTGCGCCTGGAATATTCCGAAGGACCTGCTATTCGTGCTGGCGAATTGGATTAACTGACACGCGATGAGTTATTCCCACATCAAGACAGGCGTGTGGCTAAAATCCTTACGTACGAAGCCTTCAACAAGGGTTTGTTAGTGAACGATGTGGTTGTGCTCATTCTGAACGAACACTTCCAACTGGCGAAGAACGCACAACCTATATGTCTTCCACCGAAGAGAACCTCGTTCGATTGTAGCGAATGTGTCGCTCCCGACTGAGCATGATGTCACTACGTAGTACGTAGTACGTACTACTCGACTAGGCAAGTGGTTCGTACTGCATGAGAGCTTCCTGTGTGCTGGAGGCGTTGCCGGACAAGATACTTGCCAAGGTACGATGGTTCCCCATTCATGTTGTCCGATTCTAGGCTCTCCGACACACTTCTATCAGGCCGGTATTGTTGCGTGGGGAATCGTATGTGGTGAAAATAGTATCCCCGGTGTGTACGGTAATGTGGCCTTCTTCCGCGATTAGATCGATAATCAGCTTATGGACCGTAATGTATAGGCTCGGGAATACGTCTACATGAAATTAGTGTAAGAGCGCAGGAAATAATGGACTCGCCTCTCCAAGTGGTACTGACAAACTATCTTTATTGAATCATATCAAGGACTACTATGATTCAGTTGAATAAGATTCAATCCTTGCATACTTGGATTCCTTCAATTAGCACACCCAACTATAACAGATCAGTGACAAACTTTAGTTTAAAGTCAATTAAGCAAGCGCCTATGTATCAGGGTTGCATTAAAAAGTTATAGCACACTCCGTAGTATAGTATAGTTCATATAGCATTTTAACTGTTCTTCTTCTTTATTGGCACAACATTCTCAAGAGGTCTAGGCCTGCCATTTCTGGCTTACTGTGACTTTATTAACCTGTCAGTACTGCGTAACTGTCAGCATTTTAAATGTACAGTATTTAATAATACAATAAATATTTCATCAGCATACTTATTCCGGCCGGTGGTTCAAACGAGGAGTCGATCCTAATTGCCAACAACCACTAGTGGTGCCATTCCGCTTAAGGCCACCAAGAAGGTAGATCCTGCACTGATTACGATATGAGAACGAGTATACATTTTTAATCATACCGTTGTCGAAGCAGTAGTAGTAGTGAAGGAATATATTTCTTCTACTACTCTTGCAACATTATTTAGTACAGTGTTCAATTTTTGGATAATTATGTAATTGGTTTGAATTTGTCTTTCCTCATTACTTCCTAAAACAAATTTAGAGCTTACCGATGTTGGTTTTAATTACCTGTTTAAGCGGTTTGAAGAGAGTTGCGCGGGAAAACAGGTTGAGATAAAAACTCGCATTCCGTTGTCTAAGCATGATTTAATACACGTGCTAAATACGGGCAATAGATTGCCAACCCCTGCTTTAACGCGTATGGCTCGTCGGTTCTTTAGCATGCGCTGCGTCTCTCCGTATTGGCCCCAAATAGTACTGAGAGAGAGAGAGAGAGCGAGCAAAATAGAGAGACACGTACATTCGTTGAGCGTAAACATGATTCGCGTTGGGGCATCCCCGAACAGACCGCTTGACAGTCAATCGTGCAAAAAGATTGTTTCGTTGCGTACGCATAATGTCGGACAGTGAAGAAAAGTCTGGCGATTCCTTGCGTGTCGTCGAATTGTTCGCTGCCATCAGGAATAAGGATGAACAGGCATTGGCCGTAGTGTTGGAGCATTCTACCATCAAAACCGTCCTGATGTTCCAAACAAAGTACGGCATTTCACCATTGGCGTGCTGTATACGGACGGGTGACGTGAGTCATCTTGGTTTGGTGCGCTGCTTGTTGAGAAGTGGACTGTGCGACAGTGAAGTGGTCGATGGGATCGGCGAAACGGTGCTGGCGAACTTAGCACATGCGCCGAATTATAATTTAAACTTCCTCCAACATCTTATCGAAATTGTGATCGAAGGAGTCGACGATACGACCGCTTGCTACATGATGCTGAAACATAACTCCCTAGAGCTGTTCAAGGTATTTCTCGCGGTGAAGCAATACGATGAAGGCCGGTTATTTGGAATCCTCGCAAGTGCATTAACTAAATTAAACGTGAAACAGTTTCGTTTACCGACAAACTTGAAAATGTTCGTGCTGTGGAAGTTGGGTGATTATGGATATAAGCATTTATCAGGCGATTGGATGGGATCGCGCCAGACAAGCTCTGATGCATGGAAGGCCCACGTGGATGTGATAAGCGCATGTTGGAACCACATTGCGGAGAAGTATGACACCGGGACGTACGAGAATATTGACGGTCAATTGCTGTATCGATTGCATGTCATTCACAACCATCTGTACTTTCTTCAGCACATACAGTTTCTCGAGTATCTGCCGCTGCGGGAGGCAATATTTTGTCTGGCCATTTTTATTAATACCTTCAAGCCACAGCCGAGTTTATCGTTTGAAGTTTATCATTTGACGGTGCACAAGTGTCTTGTGGTTGACTTTGTACGCATGATTTCCTTTCAGTTAGTCCGCGTGAAACGATGTCTTGAGAGCGCGGAACAAGAGCTAATGTCGTTGATGGCGGATGCAGAATCCTTTATAGCTCCCATGAAGATCGATCTGATTGAAGAGTTGGCGAAGAGGGTCGAACTTTCTGTTGTAGGGAATCAACAGTACAGCAGTCAGAATAGATTAAACAGCAATAAAGACGAGGTCATACGAATCCTGATGCAAAAGGTGAAAAAAGCCGATAGAAAATGTGGCGAGGTAAAGATGGGCGAGCTCAAGGCGATACGGGAAAAACAACACGATTATCTCATCAAAGAGCTAAAATCCAGACTGAAACACGTAGTACATCCACAAAATATCGCCGATCGAATAATCGCTCAAACAAAGCGAACCCCTTCTGCAGATCACTCGGTGATCGCCGCTGATATTGTAGCAGGTGCTTTGTTTAATTTGGAGCATTTAATGCGCGGTAAAGATCGCCGTACGAGACGAAGGTTGATCAAGTGTTACAGTCAAATGAAGCAATTGTACTCTCTAAACAAAATTATCACCACCTTCGGACATGTGGCCGCAGTTAGCCCAACAAATGTGGAAGTGTTTCGTGATTGTTTAAAGCGTGCCGTCACGGTGCTGGGAGAGACGATGAAAAGTACGAAAAGTACCCCAAACATGCCTAATGATCGCTTGCAGGATGCGCTGGAACAGATGCTTACATCGCACTTTTCTGAAATTAACATTTTACATCGAAACAACTATGCACGCGAATTCTCTCTGGCACGGTTGGTGATTAACGGTGAGTTGGAGCGTAGAGTTTACAGTGTGATACCCAAACATACGGCCTGTATAAGTATGGTTATAAATCTGCTGTTTGTGATACTGCTGGCAGACATTCGTCGCAGCTTCTACGGATTGCTCGTACGGTGCAGTACTATGCAACAGTTACGTGCCTTGCTAATTATGGCAGGCGAAAAAGATACAGTGCTTCAAATGCAGCAGAATGCCTTACAAGCGGTACATTTGTATTTCACCAATATAAGGACACTGTTTGTGGAACTACGCGAGGGACAGGTTGCACAAACCGTCCAATTCACGGACGTGGAGAAACAGTTTATCGTTCAATGTTCGATTGTTGAAGAGCTGGAAGCTATGTTGGCGGTCGAGGCTGAGTTCAATTTTGAGAGCTTAAGAAAAACATGCTTTTCATGCAACTGCATATCAACAATACGCAGGATGCTGCACTGGAAGATAAACTCGTACCATCCCAACCGACTGCTCGAAACCATCTGTACTAAATGGGACCCAAACCTGGAGAATCTGTCGTACATTGAACTGTTGGATCATCGGATAACGTGGATCAATCCTACGACTGTAACGAATAATCTCTTAATGTTGCTGAAAGTGTACAGTTCGGCTGATGAAACCCACCAACTCTATCGCACCCGGGAACTGATCGAAACTATGGAGGTAGTGGTTGCGGAAGAGGACGCAATACTGGAGCTGAATAGAATGCTACGTCCGTACTATGAGAACATTTTCTTCTTGGACAACAAATGGAAGGCGTTGGAAGCGTTTTGCAGACGGCGTCAGCTACCATGGAATACCTCGCTCGTGCGTAAACTTCGGCGAACGGATCAAGCACATTTACAGGCGCTGTTCGATGAGCGACGCGCCAAGCTACGATCCATACTAGAGCAGAACGATATACGAATGGTAAATGCTCTAGACGTCGCGGTGATAATTTTGGACAAAGATATTCGCGCTTCCCTCGAGCATCTCCAACTGGAACTGTGCGAAATGCTAATCGCGGTGGGTTACTTTGGTGATAGCTTTCACTACGTCAAGCAACGCATTCCGATGTTACAGGGCAAAAACTACCGAAATCTGCTTGCGCACGATTCACTGTCCTACAATCTGCTCACGGACAGTGGTGATGAAAAGCTTATAGTTAATGTGTTCATCTTTACCAACACCGAAGTTCGTTTGTTTGATAAAAAATGCAACGGTCCGGCAGACCTACACTTTCCCTCCCTGGAGGATACGGAGAGATGGGTTGAGGAACAACAGAAGCTACTGGCAGCCATAAGGATGAACGATTTGAGAAAAGTTTACGAGACGATGCGTTCCGGTGGTGAAATAAAAAGCTTGTTTTGTTCTTCACGAAACATTGATCACTATCCTGCGGCGAACCTTCCGATAGAATGCCATCTACAAGGAATCTGCAATCCGGATCCGTCCATTATAGCGCTACTCGGTCTTTACATTCCAAATCTTCCGCATCTGTATCAGGATTCAAAGTTCCTGTTCGAGTGTGCAATAGTGCGACGCGACTTTGATGCTGCCATCAAGTTCACAAACGAAAGTGGATTATTTTGTGAGGAGTTCTACTCTTGGCCGAACTTTACGTCGCACACATTATTCGAATTGATCGTCTCAAAAATGACACCAGAAAGAGTTGTAGAACACTTTCTGGATTACGGCAATGAAAGTGGTGTTGAAGAAATGGTCGACCACCGTAATGATCACATCATCACCGGAAGCGATCCTGGTATTGTATGTAAAGCTATTCTTCGAGGTCTCCGCTCGACTGTTGAGCTTTTCGTGCGTAAAGCGCACCGATTGCATCCGAAGTCACTAGAGTTGGCAATTGTAATGCACTGGAACGATGTGTTGAGTAAGATTGCGGAGAAAACTGATATTGATGATAGCGTGTACGTTACTCTGCTCCGGACGTCGATAAAAGCGAACAACGATACTGCTTTAAAACATGTTATCAACAACCATCAGCTAACCTCGGATGCGCTGCGCCAATGTTATCTGACGGCTGCGTCTTTTGGAAGATGTGCTGTTTTAAAGTATTTACTGAAACATTTTCCACCAATGGACAGGAGCGTACTGTCAGCTGCCATTCACAGTGCTACACTTTACAACCACTGGCAGTGTGTACGGTTGCTGTTGGATGCAGATGCGGCCGTTGATGTGCTAATGCCTGACTATCAAGGTGCGGAATCAAACGTGCTCCTGCTGCTTATCATGTTCGAGCAGAGTAGATTGATACGACGAATAAAGTCTGTAAATTGTTCTATTTACGGCACAGTTACGGATCATCCATTTGCGGTAGCTTTGCGCTACGATACGGCATCCAGCACAGTGCTACGAGCATTAAGTGCACTTGGATTTGGTTGGCTCGACAGCTCCGCAACGTTGCATGAAGCGATTTTGCAAGGATACGATCAGCCTGCTTGGAATATCATGTGGAGGGAAATTGACGATCAACTTGCACCCCGTTCTACTCCAGCTTCCGATCACTGTACACTGCACACGAATGTACTTCAGCGCTGGCGGTTGATCGCTTTCGTTGAGGAGTGTAAAATGGACCGAACTGCTTTGGGTTGTGCTGCACAACTGAATGATTCCAGAATACTGTGCACACTGCTGGATCGGTTGCGCAGTATGCGACGGTACGATGACATCGGAGTGTTAGATGATATTGCGTTTCTTGTTGGTTCCTCCATCGTAAGACACTACAAAGCAGACAAAAGCGTTAATGGAAACGTAACGTCATATTGCGAAGATATGATTAGCAGGATACATACCTGGCATGCGACAACAAACGATGTACATTGGAAAGAGCACATGATAGATGCTGGAGACATATCCATTAAGTTTGCCATACCTGCTTATCTGCAGATAAGCGACAACGCAGCTTACTTCCGCATCACAGACAGTTCATCACTCACTGGAAGCTTACAAGACTTGCATAAGATCAGCAACTCGTTATTCACCACGCATGCAATGGTATACGCTACGTTTCGTAAAGATGACCGCACTGTATATTTCTTGCGAATTGATAACGTCTGTTGTGCGTACGACATCTACGCACCGGATAGACGGATCGATTTAAGCAACATTCTAAACGCCAGAGCTGGAGGTGGCGAAACTGTTTTGATGACGGCTATTAAACATGAACGCCAGCTGGAAATGGTCCAAATGTTAGTAGAGGAGGGTGCAAACCCTTTGCTAGCAGACAGCCACGGCAGTACACCAATCGGCTTGGCAGCAGATTACCCGTCCCCTGAACTAACACTGTATTTGTTGGACGAATGTCTGCAGCGGGATCTGCGCAATGACGAGGGAGTTGATGTGTTGACCGTTTCCGATGGAACCGGGGGATATAAACTAATCCACAAAGCCACTGTAAATGGACATGAAGAGATTTTGGCTCGTTTATTTCAGCTCCAAGTTGACGCCACGACCCAAAACATTTACGGCTACACACCGGCCCACATTGCGGCAAAAATTCCACTTACTAATGCCATCTCCATGATGAAACAGTTGCTAGATTACGACCGTACACCGGTGGACATGTTGGATATCACAGGTGCCACCTTGTTGCGTTTGGCCGGTCAGGTCGGCTCGATTGAAATGCTCGACCTGTTGATGGAGTACAATCCAGATCTTACCTTACAACCCAATCGAGCGGCATTGTACCAGGCGATCGAGCTCCAACACGTCCAGTGGGCAAAACGTTTCTTGGAACATGCTGTAGACCGAGGTATCCCGAAAGTTACGAGCATGGAGGATAATGGTGATGATGCTGTGATTCTATCAATGAAATGTGCTGACCTTGAACTGTCTCGTGCCTTGCTCGAGTATGAGCTAGGACACCCATTGGAGGAGATAAATGTATGCGATCTACCGAGAATTGAAGCCGTCCTGAAAGCATCTACCTCAAAGATTCCACAAGTCCCAGTGGAGCATCTGCTAAAATTAAAAGGATTGAATGAATCAGATAACTTTCTCACATTCTTGCAGAAACTGATACAGGAACCTAACCCTTAATATGAGTATCTGGTATGTTATTTTGTGATACAATTTTTTTTTGTTTTCGTGGAATTGCAGCAGACCACTAAGCGCGATATCCCATATATGTATTATGTGTGGTAGAAAATGTTTAAGTATAATTTGAATAAATGTTACTTTGTATTGTATTGATGTATTGATTCCAAACCTACCATCTATAATGTCATCGTAAGAACGACACTGTCGCCTAGAAACAACCGAAGTCTTTTTTTTTCTAATGTTTTGGCAACATTCGTGGACATTTCATCACAAGTAAACATACAGTTTGTATCTATACTTACACAACCATGAACGTATTATGCCACAGGTTAGACTTTTACAGCCTTCGAGCGTCGACCCCGCGAATAACAACAACTTGGCCAGGAATCAGCTCGAAGCGGTGACCAATTACTCCCGATGGTTTCTTGGTCGCGCCGCGAACCTCGGGCACTTTATTCGGTTGTGGGACAATGGTGATCCTTTGCGGCAACCGACGCTCAACCGACGTCTTATCCGACGCTACGGTGATGGCGTTACTGATCGTTTTTAGCAGTGGATATTTTCCAGTAACAAGAGGTATGGATAGGGCAACACTGTTGCTATTGTAAAAATCTTTGTAAGTGTCTTGTTCTGGTGCGCACAGCCCGTTAAAATCATCTGTATCGACTGACCAAACCATAAGTCCGGCCAGCTTCTGACGAACCGCAAAGCGGACCTTGTTCGCGATGGAGCGCGTACTATCGTACACTATGACCTGTGACTTGGTACCTTTGGACTTGATCGCCACCATCTCCGATGCGGTCGGATCCCATTCGAGCGTCCAATCACTTTGATTACGTTTAAGCTCTTGGCATACCTCATTGTAGCCCATGAAACCGCTCTCCTTGGTGGCTGGTCCGGGAAAACCGACCTTATTTGCTATATCACCTAGCCGGGCTTGAGCCATAGGACTGACGAACGTGCGGCCATAGAACGGTAGTCCCAGGACGAGTTTGCTAGCTGGAGCTCCTAGCTCAAGAAGATATTGGATCGAGTACTCCACATTCCGGAAGTCGCTGCTGGTAAGTGGTGCGTTAGGGCCGATCTTACCGTCCCAGCTGCCATTGTAATCGTAGCATACGATGTGCAGGAGGTCCAGGTAGTTCGATAGCTCCCTAACGTTAAACGCTGAATCTATCGTTTCTTTGACCGCACCGATGGCCGCCGTTAGTAGCAGGTTGTTCTTCCGAAACTCCTGACTGAGTTCGCGTACGAGCGCCACAAAGTTTTCACGATCAGCCGGTTTTCCACCGTGTAGGGTCGGGTATACCCAATTCAGGTCGAGCCCATCAAACGCGTGCTGCCTGAAACGGGAAAACATAGGAAAGTGTTAGGGAAGGGAGAAATAATATCTACCCTCGAAGGCTATACAACTTACTTGATAAAATCGAGCGCATTCGTCACAAACGCTTGTCGCCGTGCGGGATTAGCCGCTAGGTTAGAATATTTTAGCGAACCGTCATTCCGGCCACCAACAGCCAGTAGGACCTTCAGATGAGGATGTGCTGCGCGCATCTTCGTCAGCTTCTCGTAACCTCCCTTGCCATAGTTATCTTTGAGATCTTGCCATGCATCTAGAAGAAGACAAGTAAAGCGTCATGTATGAAGCCTTTTATGAAAGGGAAGGACAGCATCAACTTACCGAGCGATTTGATGGTATTTTTCGCCTCATTTAATCCAGCGAAAGCGTAGATGGCATGTGTGCAGAGGGTCGGATCGAATGAGTCCAGCGGATAGGACGCACTACCGGTACGGTAAACGGCCCAGGTTGAGATGTAGCACGTCACTACTCGATCGTGGTCCGTCACTGTGAAAAAAATATAGCGGTTAGCTTAATCCAAACCCAAAACAGGATGGAAGCAAGTGCACAAAAGCTTGTTGCTTGTTTGGGATATTCAAACGCACTCTGGACCTTTCCAATTTTCAGAGAAAAAAATTCTCTTCTCTTCATTATTCTTTAAAGATTCTTCAAAAGAAGATCCTTAGTTCTCGATGCGACGGTGGAAAGTACGTTACAGTTTTCATAGTCCCGGAGGCCAAGCTAATGCTAAAGTTCGTGCTCGATGAGTAGATCACAGGAAGCACAGTGGCATCAAAAGCATCAGCAGATCGTGTGGTTCCTAACAAGAAACGACTGGATATAGGCTATAATCTAAACGAAAACATCAAACTTCAGGGCCGATTTCCCAGAATAATTGAAGAAGAAGAAACAATCGTCCAACGCGAATAGCAACCAATGTTCTGATGAACGATTGGAAACGACTATTCAACAAGCTTTTGTTGATGAAGAAACCTTTGCACACATCGGTAGCAGAGGTACAACACAATTTTTCGTCGAAAAACATAATGGATGTCCATCGATACTTCCAATTACCCTCGGTAGTTCAAATCAAAACCGTTCGGAATATTCCAGAAGCACAGCTAAACCTGTTATGAGTTCGAAGATTGGGGCAACAAACCGGACTAACTTTATGTTCGCGGATGGTGTAGTCAGCGTCGAACGGTATGCGGAAATGATAGAGATTGTAGTGTGCCGGGGGGGAATTTGAAGCGTAATTTTGTATGTCTTTGTGGATTTTGTGGACATTACGATGATATTAGGAACCCAAGCGTTGGTAGGGTTTAAGACCAATGTAAATTAATTTTGAGTAAAAGATTTACGATCATTTTTCAAAAGAAACAACGAAAGAAGGAGGGACTAGAAATTCTTGAGAGGACGTTCCGTACGCCATTCTCATTGTGACTACCGATTGTGAGACCACAATTCAGAGCACTCAGAGAACAAATCCTTTTATGAGGATTTTTAAGCGAACATTCTGCAGCTTCACTAACGTAAAATGTGAAATGGACATTTTGGACGAAATAATAGATCAGGAATACATACTTAGATACTTACCTAGTGCGCCGCTCCCAGAACCTGCAAGTAGCAATAGTACGAGCGACAGCAGCAATAGGCAACCAAGCCCACGTAATCGATCCATGGGCAACATCATTATATTGTTCCTCTGCCCCGTTTTGCAACGACTCGATCCTTTATCGGATTGCAAGCACGTTGTTGTTCTGCCGTATCACACCTTCCTTTGGCGGTTCCGTAAGATGTCCGTTTTGCTTCTTGTTTTAAGATGCCTCCGCTTCCGATCAGTATCATGCAACTTTCGTGGCGTACCTCACGGGATAACGCTTTAAACAACAAGTTCACAATGTTTGGGTCCAATTACCCGTCGGTGCACACATACACGACATCAACGCACTTCAAGAAACGAACCTCTGGTGCTCTTTTCGACCATAGATCGGATAGTGATGAATTGATGGTACGAACTGCAAATAGTACACGTTTTTGTCTCCCACAGGGCAGGCACCTAAACTGTTCCACTTTCTGAAAACACCGATCGAGGTTTTAAGAACACCAGCTCAACACAAATTCATTCCATTCGCAAGGTCGATCTCGCGGTAACTATGCTAATTCCCAAAAACACGTCTGCTGAAGCCAATGCTTGAGATCCAAATGAGCCGCTAGAACCCGAAATCTCCAGATTGTACGGTTATCGCGTGACGAAAACAGAAACGAACGTGCGCATAAATTACATTCGTACGCTCCGACCGTTTTCAGCTCACATATACACGGTCAAAGATGCTTCTTCTATACACCATGTACAAGAATACGGTAAGACTTGCAGAGGAACATCCTCGCAAACACCGTTTTCTTCGTTTTTTGCTGTTTCTTTAGGCTTTTCGCCACAAAATCTTCTGTGCTTTCGGGTCTCGCCTGATCTTCGGCTTTTAGCTTAGTCCTCCTTGTTTCTCGGGTCTCGTGTTGAGATTCTCTTCTTTCCAATGGTCCTTCGAAGTAGTTTGCACGCTCAGGTTTTAAAAATACAGGTTTTTTCGGTTTTAGCCCCCAGAGTCAAAGCTACTTCTGGTTACAGTTCTGAGTCTTAAGTATAATGTGCCGGGAAAGACGCTTCCATTGAAGTGTGACGGAAATAAGAATATTAAACGATATCTTGTTTGAATTTGAACATGAAAAGAATTAATCTTGCTCAGTGATGTCATCGTAAGAACAATGCTGTCGTCTAGAAATATTAGAACACGACTTAGATTAAAATGTTTTGGCAACATTTGTGGGAGTTTAATTACAGGTAAACATACAGCTTGTACTGTAAATAACCACGGGAGAATTATGCTAAATTTGAGAGTTTTACAGCCTTCGAGCGGTGAAGGTAATCGTTCCAATGAATAACAACACCATAACCAGAAGCGAGCTCGAAACGGAAGCCAGTGTGGCTCCCGATGGTCCCGTGGCTGTTCCACCTGCCGCAGGTACTTCATCCGGTTCGTGCGGGATGACGTTTTCTTGCGTCAACTCGTCCGACGCTACGATGATGGCGTTGCTGATCGTCTTTAGCAGAGGATATTTTCCGGTAACAGCAGCTGGGATCGAAAGTGCGACATGGTTCCGATCGCCAAAGTCTTTGTACGTGTCGTCTTCCGGAGCGCACAGCCCGTTGAAATCATCTGTATCGACCGACCAAACCATCAGCCCGGCCAGCTTCTGACGAACCGCAAAGCGAACCTTGTTCGCGATCGAGCGCGTACTATCGTACACCACGACCTGTGACGTGGAACCGTTTGACTTGATCGCCACCATCTCCGATGCGGTCGAGTCCCATTCGAGCGTCCAATCGCTTGGATTACGCTTCAGCTCCTCGCAAACCTCATTGTAGCCCATGAAACCGTTCTCTTTGGTGGCTGGTCCAGGGAACCCGACTTTATCCGCTGTATCGCCTAGCCGCGCCTTGGCAATAGTACTGACGAACGTGCGACCATAGAACGGTAGGCCCAGGACGAGTTTGCTAGCGGGGGCTCCCAGTTCTAGCAGATGCTCGATCGAATACTCGACGTTAAGGAAGTCGCGGCTGGTAAGTGGTGCGTTAGGACCGATCTTACCGTCCCAGCTGCCATTGTAATCGTAGCACATGATATGCAGGAAGTCCAGGTACTTTGAGAGTGCCTTAACGTCGTACGCCGCATCGATCGTATCTTTGCCCGCACCAATGGCGGAGGTTAGTAGCAGGTTGTTCTTCCGGAACACTTGGCTGAGTTCGCGTACGAGCGCCACAAAGTTTTCACGATCAGCCGGTTTTCCACCGCGCTGCGTCGGATACTCCCAGTCCAGATCGAGTCCATCAAATCCGTACTGCCTGAAACGGGAACAGGAGGCGTCAGGAATTGGATTTTTTTTTAACTTCCAAGGTTATACAACTTACTTGATAAAATCGAGCGCATTCGTCACAAACGCTTGTCGCCGTTCGGGATTGGCTGCAAGGTTAGAGTATTTTTCCGAACCCTCATTCCAGCCACCGATCGCAAGTAGAACTTTCAGGTGCGGATGTGCTGCGCGCATCTTCGTCAGCTTCTCGTAACCTCCCTTGCCATAATTATCTTTGAGATCTTGCCATGCATCTAGAAGAAGGCGAGTAAAGCGTCATGTATGAAGAGTATTATGAAAGGGAAGGACAACATCAACTTACCGAGCGATTTGATGGTATTTTTCGCCTCATCCAAACCAGCGAAAGCGTAGATGGCATGTGTGCAGAGGGTCGGATCGAATGAGTCCAGCGGATAGGACGCACTACCGGTACGGTAAACGGCCCAGGTTGAGATGTAGCACGTCACTACTCGATCGTGGTCCGTCACTGTGAAAGGAATATAGCGGTTAGCTTAATGCAAACCCAAAACAGGAAGTATTGACACAAAACGCTTAGCTCAAGCCGCCGAGTCACCGCACCGGGAAGTTTGACGCTAGGAAGAAACCAACCCGAGTGCCGTAATGGGGGCATGTTCGACTGACGAACACCACTCGCCGTGCGTCATGCTTCGGTGGGTTTCTCTGTGCGCGGTAATGGTACTGAACTCGTGGGAGAGCTTGTCGGCTTGTCGGATGTATACCATACCATTCATTAACCATGCATGCCAGCACAACCTCAACGCGCAGACCATCCTTGATAAGACCCTTTCGATAAGGCCATCGATAAGGCCATCGTCACATTAAAAGGTTTTCTTTGTTATGCCAAGAATCTGTGGCTGCAAGGCAAAGGACCGCAATACATTGCAAGCTATTTTGCGAGGAAAATTCGCAGCTGGAAAGTTCAAACGCTTATTCACCTGCGATGCTGGAATGCTTTGTTAACGCTTTGCCATTACTCTCTCACTGTGGAGGGCGATCGTTAATACAATCGTTTAAACAAATCAAAAATCGCTAAGAGGCAACTTCATATAATAAGCCAAATTCTTGCACCTGCCAGAGTAAGCCCTATCGTTACGATGCATGGCGAACGAATGTTGGAAAGCATTAATGCGTTGGCTTGTTTCCTTCCCGGAAGAAATACAAAAAACACACCCTTGTCAGTACATCGATTCGGTACTGTCGAAACAGCTTCTATAATGGAAGGGTTTCGCTTTCGTTCCCTGTACGTTACCGAACCGCTGACAAAAAGCATCCGTTAATTGAGGCATGTTTGCTTACAAATGTAGGTAAAACGAGCCACAACGTGCCACATATGGCCAACAGACACGCGTTCATTATCATCCGCATCCGTATCAGAAGACTGCGAAGTTTAGACAATGCTAATGGTTCATCGCCGCATGAGACATTCTACAATTCGTGGAAAACATCGGAGACTCATGAAGAACGTAAGGAAGTGCTTGGCAATGCCAAACCGGTGTGAAACCATGACGTTGTTCTAGAGCAGGAGTCTCCAAACTTTTCAGCCCGCGGGCCGCATTGGTTGAAACTACGATAGCGTGGGGGCCACTAACACATTTTCTTGCGGGTAATTTACACAGATGTTGGGCTCGAGATGACTTTTTTTCACTATTTCTAGTATTTAATGTTACTGACTGTTATAGTAATTAATATTTGAACAGTTGAACAATATTATAGCTTTTTTAATTGGGATTTTTTTTTAAATTGTAACAAGAGCGATAGCGTCGCGGACCCCACTGGATGCTCTCGAGGGCTGTAGTTTGGAGACACCTGTTCTTGAGGCTTCATTTCAATGCAACTTCCAATTATACAAACTAGCAGTTATTGGGAGGCACACGTTTGTTCTATTG
The DNA here is from genome assembly GCF_943734725.1 of Anopheles marshallii. Classification (NCBI taxonomy): domain Eukaryota; kingdom Metazoa; phylum Arthropoda; class Insecta; order Diptera; family Culicidae; genus Anopheles; species Anopheles marshallii. The sequence continues at coordinate 55,739,706 of NC_071327.1, forward strand.
AAACTTTGAACAGTAATTGATAGAATTTCGAGACTTTTTAGAAAATAAAGGCTTTGCATACTGGAACTAAAAGCGTCCCAGAGCGAGTGTTTGGTAACGGTGGCGGTTCTACTCGGTAGGATCGATCCAAAATTCCTACTTTCCAACTACGACTAAACAAAAGCCAAAGAAAGCCAGCAATTGTATCATTGTCACTGAAGACGAAGAGAAATACTGTAACTAAAGCAGTAGCTAATGGGCTGCTGGACTCCTGAGGTTAAAGTGCCACTAAAGAGTAGTGGAACTGAAGCCTACGCTTATGGACTCCTAAGGTTGTTATGCCACTAAAGAACAGGAAAAATGCTAGAACTATAGTCTATCTCTCAAGACCAAATCGTCCAAACCTAAGTAAATGTCATTTCTACTACCACTTTGCCATATTTGGCAAGATACCGTACCAGCACAACAACCTCAACTGGTCTAAGAAAAGACTTTGCCTTTTCGGACTTCCTTTAAATTTATGTACCCGGTGCTGGATATAATCAGTGAAGTCCTGTGTACGGAGGATAATGAAGCTGTGTGCTGTCCGGATAGGATTTTGGACAGGCTCTATCGTGTGGAGACCGGCTTCGCTACCGGGATTTACCACCGGACCAACAATGGTGCATTGCATTAACAGTGTTTAAAAAATAAGAATTAAACACCGAATGTCAGCAAAGACTTGGAGTTGAGAAATAGTTGACATGGAGAAAAGTTGGAGATCAAATCAACCAAAATCAACACACTTCAACCGAAAACATGTGAATGGTCTTGCAAATTAACACCTCTTGTGCGGTAAGCTATGATGTGTATTGGATTAATATTTTACAAAACTCCAAAACTTCAACAACATCTCCGTTCGCTTCGATCATCTGTGAGCGTTGTAGTTAACGAAAATAGTGATCCTATAATATTGATACGTTCTACCAGTAGAGCGGTAAGCAGGCAAACTTTCACGAGGAAACGTTTGATAGAAGCGGTGTACGGGCTCGGGTGGCAGGTTCATTTGATGCCGTATATATGATTTTATTGCTACCAAGACTTGCGGTCAGCAATGAGTCATGTTCCAGTTGCAACGGAAGCACAAGAAGAAAAGAAACATCAAGAACCCATCGTCAAATAATGGTTCAGGTGTGAAAGAGGTAGCGCGATTAGTTGTTTTTTTTTTTATGGAAACAATATTAATAAGTCGTTGAATGAGATCATGCTAAAAAAATGATAATGTTTAATACTTTTTAGATGTAATATATATTGGGTGAATATCTTGAACTTTTCGCACTTTCTAGTGAGTGCGCGCTGATCTCACGATAGATCGCGATCATGTTTAATCACATTGCCTTCCCGAGCATTTTCTCTGTTTTATAGTTCACATCCACTTTGAATCGGCTCTGTTCTGAACTTTCCCATGCACACACATTATTCTACACACGATCGTCAGTCACCAGAGTGCCCAGAGCAGCCGGTAATTGGAAGCAACCAGGAAGTCCAGCAGAGTGGATTCCAGCTTCGTTATACGACCATTTCAACGAACCGTACCAAGGCCACACCGGGTGTGTGAGTGGATCGTACACGCACACGGGACTGAGACCGCGTCAACACGGTGTTACTGCGGATGGATGAATAGCCCGCTGCGAAGATGGAGAAACTTGTTCTCTATGCAAGCAGCAAGAAATAGATGACGCCCGTTACGAAAGATGAACCGTGAGGGCCAGTTTCTGTTGTGTGACTTGTGGCCTTTAAGCTCTTACTTTCTAGCATGGTGGCTTACGGGTACATACCTATGGCGCCGCTCCCAGAACCGACGTGTAGCGACAGCAGCATTAGGCAACCAAGCCCCAGCAAGCGATCCATGGGCAACATAATTATATTGTTCCGCTGCCCCGTTCTGCAGCTACTCGATCTTGATCGGATTGCAAGTACGTTGTTGTTCTGCCGTATCACACCTTCCTTTGGCGGTTCCGTACGATGTACAGTTGTTTCACCGTTGTGCTTCTTGTTTTAAGATGCCTCCCCTTCCGATCGGTATCGTTCAACTTTCGCGGCGTACCGCACGAGATAACGCTTCTAACAACAAGTTCACAATGTTTGCGTCCAAACCACCAGCGTCATTTGCACCGTCGGGGCACACACACCTTAAATCTAAAATATCACTCGCACCGTATCGCTAGTGAAGGGGGAACAACATTCGTGCGTTGAAAACAATCGCCACGACATCAACGCGCTACAAGAAACGAACCTTTGCGAACGAAGAGGGAACGGTGCGAAGTGGTCGCTTGAGTCACTTTATATGCAGCAGGCAGAACGCCAAACGTCACACCAGTTACGAACCGCAGGCCTCCGAGTCGCGGACACAAATAAAGCTAAAGCTTTTGCTATGGCGTTCACGGTGGGCTACTTCTTGCGTACACTTTACGACCCACCAATACCACCACCAGCTTCAATCGGTCCATGCATGGTCCGCTTGACTCTCTTTGGGTCTCTTTCATGGTACGGCGTTGAGAGAAATCGTAACGCGCGTCTGTAGGCATATCGCGCGATGTTCACATGCTCTCTTTTCCGATGGTCTTTTGGCGCTCTGTTTTTTTTTTACAGAACTATCGTACATGTAAAGCATAAGTTATGCTCCATGACCCAGTTGGGAACATGATCGAACTGTTCTAGATGAGGTTCGTCTTGTGGTAGAGCAACTAGTTCACGACAGTAGAAAACACACAATATAGCTTCTATTATTGCACGATTGTGTACAAAGAATAGACACTGTTCGATTACTTTTTACTACTGTCTAATACCTATCTAACTTTACTACTGATTAGCCATTATAATTAGCTTTTTGTCATAAAAAACACTTTGTGCTGCAGCAGCACTATGGGAACCTGTTCTATATCTCGCATTGTATGGTCGTCTGGTGTCATTCGTATGGCGTTACCAAGCCACTAACGTATTGATCGTTCGTCACTTATTCAGGTAAGCACCTGGTAAAAGGACAGATGATAAGATGGATCAGCTTGCAAAATCTTTATACGTTTTTATGCTGCTTCTTGTACGCTTGGAAGACACATGTTAGCAGCAATTATTAATTTGTTAAACAAAACCTCACCTCACTGACACTGAACTAACATTGCTTAAATTTGGGTTTATCTAAAGAATTCTTCAATTAGCGCTATCCTGAATGGGAGCTTTTTTGATAAAGAAATAGAATAATAAAGAAGCGCTTCAAATCCAAATATAAATTTCACGAACATTTCTTTCACTTATCGGCGCTAACACAATTCAGATGGCTTGCTCGCGCCCTTTTTCTATGTACGTTACAACGTTTATTCATCTAACAAGTGCTGATTTGTTCCAGTGTAGTAATAATTCGACGTTCTAAGAATACCAAAATAAAGCCAATCTAATCTTGAAAACACTTTCTCTTTTTATCCTGGTGGGTGTAACATTATAAAAAAAAGATGTACTATTAGCTGTCCCCAGTACCGCGTGTCATAAAATGTTGCAATTGAATTCCGAACTGTAACGATAACTTTTGAATGTGTGAATGTGTGAACTCAGCCTCCCGAAACCTGACTCGTACAGAAGAACATCACTGATGATAGATATGCGTTCAAAGAATGAGAAAGTAATTTTGTATATCCAATTTGTTCAAGTGTTGTGTTCCCATGTGGTGTTGGACTTTAGTACAAAACTGTTCTTGGTTCGCAGTCCCGTAAGCTCGTGCCATTTAATCATTCACTCATCACTTTCACTTTCTTTGTTCTAGTCCGCTTTTACTCTTTCCTTATCATAAACCTGCTGCCATTCAAGTATTGTGCACGATGCAGTTCAGCACCGTGCTGTTACTACCAATCAGTGGAATATCTAATATCTTACACCGTTCATACATCTAGCTATGACCTACGTAACTATTCCTACACAACACATCATCACAAGGCCTAAGGAGCAATGGTTGCCTGTTGTTACGGGGGACTAAAACGTTAGAGTGTTTTTTTCCACAAAAGGAATGCGTGCTCTTTCCTAGCTGTTTCACAGTTTCTAATTTACTCACTTTGATACTTAGATGGTTTTCAACATTCGCTTGTAGCTAAAACAGACCTACCCCCCCCTGCTACGTGTGTGTTTGTCGCAATGGATTCCATATAAATAATGCTGAATTTGACAGTAGAAAAGGGAATATAAAAGATACAAAGTCTACAATCTCATAAAAGCTCACATGGAGAAAGTTGGGTTAAATAGGTACAATAGTACGGCGATTTTGAGTAGTGTTCCAAAGAGTGAGGCAGATTAAAACGTTTGCTATTTATAAAACGATTATCGGATTGAGTAGTAAAAATGGAGTGCGTTTCTGCCTCAACACCAAGAATCCTCTCCCCTATATGTGTATGTGTTTAAAAGTTAAGAATATATTAAAATCTCATCGACACTAATGGTTTCTCTAAAGCTCATCAACCCGGGTGTAGTGTGCGTGAAGGAAACATGTTGTTTGATTGTTTGAGAAGCGATATGCTGAGTGCGGTACGGTACAAGTATCACTATGGGACGCAACGGTCGCCGAGTGTCCGCCCCCGACCCATCGGGGAGGGATAGAGCTAGTATTTTAAACGACCATCAGCTGTCGCTAGAGAGGCATGCCGTGTCATCGGAACGGGTGACGGTGGACCGGACGAGTTGCGACTGTCGGACGACTGCAGTAGCGGAACGCCGGTGGCCGTGAGACGTGTCTTTGTGTCATTCTCCTGAAACCGTTCCATTATTTTGGCCACTATCATCGAAGGTGGAATGTGCGGATTACCTGGCGGAGAAAGCGTTAGCGTTAGAGAACATTTCTAAAATTTCTTACATTGTAATTATTCCTTTAAAGTTCAACACACTTCATTTAACACGAAAGCGAAATTAAAAATGATTGAATAGTAAAGTTAAGTTTGGAATATACAAGCATGTCGTATAAAGGAGCTTAAAATAGAATACATGCAACGATGTGCGCGATGGAACAACAATTCTGTTTATGTACAACAATTTGTTTGATACAATATAATAAACGTTATAAGCAATATCTAAGAATTGATTTGTTAAATATTAACTGGATTTCGTATTATAGAAATAATTTGTAAATGTCGTGCACCAACAACGTTAAACCGATTAAGCCCGAAAATAAATGGAATTCAACGGAAATGTTTCACCCAAAATGAGTGGTTCATTAGTGCTAGTGTTAAGTAGCATAATGATTATTAGTATTCTTAAAGCAAGCAACTAAGATCATTTCAAAACAGTCACATCAATCAAATAGTATACTCAGCAATTTACAATTCTACAACAGATTTCGACTTCGATTCAACTATTGCATGCCGAGAAATTTCCAGAAGAAAGAAAATTTATTATGCTACGATTTGACAAGACATACTAAAATCGACAGCGGCTGAGAAACAAAGCATGAAGGAGTTCAGTAATGAAAAGATATAAAATATAAAAGTACGTCCTGTCCATTCTTCAGTTAAACAAAGCATAAAATAATATAAAGCATATGTGCATATGCACAGCAAATTTTCGGAAACAAATTAATTAGGGTTAAAAAAATGATAACAAATGAACTTCAACTAAGTAGTTAATCGAACAAATTGAAAAAAAAGCATGAATAGCTACAAAAGTGCATCCATACACATAAAATGCTTAAACAAAAAGAGTAGCAAATTACATAAAACCAAATCCAGTAGAGGTAGGTGGTGTAAAATGGTTATTTTTGACACACAGCTTACACGTTTTCTCTTTGTGTTCCTGTTGCTAGCCTCATGTTTATGTCCTCTTCGCAACTACAGCCACCTTCCATTGTTAATGATATGCACAATATGTCGTGTAGAGTACATTAAGTAGGTGCTAATAGACTAGGCTAGCTTGTTAGAAAACATGGATGTGAGAATGTGCGCGCACTGGTACTGACGGACCCGGTAGAGATGAACACGGACACAGAAATCGATTCGAAACGAACAACGCTCGCCTCGTACCAGAACGATCCGGGATGTGTGATGAGGATGAAAGTATGCTCACGGTGGCCACCCACCATGCCCACCACCACGTTTGTGAGGTTATTTTTTACATGGGTCGCGACTGAAAACGCTGCAATATGTGCAGCTTTTCGTAATCGGCTGACGGACGGTCGTAGAAGGAAAGAAAAAATCGAGCAAAAGATGTAATTACGATGAGAGTCACCTTCACCTTAATGTCTAACCGGTACCGATGGAATCGCGTGAAACATCCTCGAATGTCCCACTACCCGTTGGTCAACTGTGTTGCTGTGTTGTTCTCTGATTGGACTTACCTACTAGTCCCCGATAGCCGAGAACACTATTCTCATGGATGTGCATCGAAAGTTGCTGCTGTCGCAAGAAAGCTTCCGTATCGACTCCTCGCACTTGGGATGGTTTTAAAAACCTACGAAAGAGAAAAGTATCAGGGTCAGTTCACAGTGCGTTTGACGGATGACCAAAAGCCGAGCCGTGACGATGGGTAACGCGTACAACTACATACCGTTTCGGTATTTTTGCCAACACATCCGTACTGTGCGGTGCCGGTCCAAAGCCCAGATTGAGCAGTATCTTTTCCGGATCCGGTTTGCGCGCGTTCAGCAGACTCTCAACGCTCGAGCATCGACTGGAATCGGATTGGAGTGAATTATCCTTTACTAGCATCGTGCTGCGACGCCGTGGAGACGATGACTGCTGTTGCTGCTGCTGCTGCTGGTGTAACTGGTGCTGTTGTGGATCCTGCTGAATGCTGAGCTTGCTTGACGTTCGCGGTATCGGACTGACAGGAACGGAACGTGTGAGATTATTGCTGCTGCCATTGTTGATGCTCGAGCTGGTGTTTAGCGACGACGGGTTCGGACAGCTGTTATTGCACTCACTGATCGCGAACGAATCATCATCATCGTTCATCTCGCTGAAGCTTCGTCCGATTTCCATTAGGTTGTAGCGCCGAGCGGTGGCACGTGGATTCTCACTCGAACTGCGCCCAATGCGTCCGATACCCATGCGATGCGACTTGGGTTTCGGTGGGTTAAGGTACGCATCGTACCCGTGCCCATGGCTTGGCATAACGGACGCACTATCGAGTATGTTTTCCTTTTCCTCTTCATCTTCCTCGCTTATCATACCCGGAATTAGCTCGTCGGATTTGGGGAACGATTCATCGAAGGAAAACTCGTACGCATCGGAAGGATCCACATCCACGACGCTTACTTCCAACGGTTCGTGGTGTTGCGGTGAAACGGATCGCTCATGTTCCGATTCACTTGCCACGGGATCCAGTTCACCATCGAATCCTTGCACGGTTCCATCGGTAATGAAGTCGTCCGAGGGTGATTGTATGTGTAAAGACTGCGGTTCATGCGCTTTCCGATCGTCAGCACTTTCACGAACGCTAGTGCCACCGCTGAGCATATTGCGAATATCAAGCTTTTTCGCTTTGATCAATCCATACTTTGCTTTGTTCATGTTGAGCTTATCGTAAAATTCATTTATTTTGCTTTTACCGACCACAAAGCGCGAAGAAGTGGGTGACACTCCCTCTTCCGTATTTTTTCGTACAGTCTCCATTGCGTCCGGATTTTCACTCTCACCCGAAATCGTTGGACCGTGGTCGAGATTCGAACCAGATCGACTAAACTTTCCCAGTAACGACTTTTTAGATAGAAAGTTACGAATTGACAAACCGGGATTTCCCTCCGTTACTGGCGATTGCTTTGCAGATTCATCAGATTTGATTGCTTTCGGTGTGCTGGTGGCAAGAGATGTGCTTTGTGGCTCGGTGGGAACACCGTAGGTGGTACCTATACCAATGTTCTTTTTGAGGTTGTGTTCGATAAGTACGCGTTCCGGATGGTTGGCATTTTCATGAGTATCGTAGGAGAAGGCAAGTTGATCATCTTCCGGTTCCACTTCAGGTTCGGATGGCTCCGCGGTTTCTTCCCATGCGTGCTCACGGTCTGGATCATCTGTTTGTGATACTGGCGCCGCTAGCTGAGTGGACCGGGAAAATTCTGATTCGTACACCGTCGGATCGTCCTGTGAGGGGGCAACGGTATTGGCACCAACCGTTCCACTCGCATTTGCGCTCGTTGGTATCTGTATTGAATCGACCCATTTCTGTACCGAAGCCGGGCTTTTCTTTCGCATTTCATCGACGATGTCGTTCAGCCAGTAGCGTACACGGGACCGAACTGCAAACAACGACAACAAGCACAATGAGTAATAGTTTTTGAGTGAAAGTTTCTAAAAATAATTATAGTTATTTGTGCAACGGCAATAGAGATAAGCTGAAACATCAAAAAAGCTAACACGCACTAAAAAGAGTACAGAGGGTTGCGAAATTTAGATGGAAGTGCACAACAACAACGTCAATTGTATCGACCATCGGAGAGGAAAACAATCGAAACTATTAAGCAACCAAATGCATCCTTAGAACACGATTAAAATGTTGTTTGTACAGATAACATGTGGAAGAAAAAAGAAAAAAAAAGCAAAGAACACCTTTTGATATAAAGAACACATGAATGCGAGAACAAATGTGTGTTTTCATACCATTTGCAGGGAAAGACGTATTTATTAACTGGGAAAAAACAACCCGACGTTCTGTTGCCTTGCGTTGAAAAGTGTGCAATTTATTATTCTGCCTTACTTCTCTTTTCGTTATGCCAGTAAATATAGTCCATTTGAATGTGTCAACAATACTTATAAAAACAAACATGAATGTCGTTGGTAATACAAGGTTCAACACGTTAGACTTAAATGTTGTATGTTGTAGACTTTAACTGGAACCTGGAAGCTACACTAAACTCACTTATATGTCTAGACCGGACTCGATGCAACTGTGACGATCGTTCCTCTGTTTCATCCCCCCCTTTTCCGGCATCCAGATATCGTAACAGATGTTCAATTTCCATCCTTTCCAAAAATATCACTTCAAACATATTGATTTCACAACCGTTGTGCACTTCGAACGAATATGTGCTCGGCGGAGCACGAGAAATGCAGAGATGTTCTCTGAAACGCGGTTAAACAAGTACTGCCACCGACAACCGACCCGGACAGTTCGACCATCGGTGTCTAAACTGTGATCGTGGCCCTGCATTGGTGTGCGTCCGAGCATACACCGGCAGTTGGGTGGTTTCGCACGGGGAATCTGTGTGGTTTCGAAGAGATACCTTGAACACGGGACAAACACAACATGTTTACCGATGGATCATCGTATTCGGAGCGCATCCTCCTCGGTCGGGGGTTAGTGGGTTTTTATGGCTGTGGGAAATGAGGGAGTAGATGTAATCCCCTGCGACCGGCAAGATGACGCTTATCAGAACCTTTTATAGACTTATGGCGTGCGTAAATACATTGCACATAGAGCCATAATTGGTGAGATGCATGCAAGGAGGGTACCACCGTTCCGGTTCCGTTTTGGACCATCAGTTCCGTTTTGGGGCAATTGTCAACAAATCCCGCGCCAGCAATGATCATTGAAATGGAAAGTTGCACTCGAATTTATGAGAACGTGCGAAAAGTACTGTGTGCGAATGGGTGAACACATAGTACCGACGAAATCTTGGAATTGCATCCAAAAGAAAACTACTCTAAGAGAGAAATCGTATCGTAAGAAAGTAATAAATAAAAATATCATTAGACGTATTTGTTTTAGTGGCGATAAATAATCCAACGAACAATTAAGCTCTAGCTGTATAATATAACCTTTGCATCATTGAGAGCACATGTTTGCAATGTGATGAACGATCGGCGAAAACAAAGCGTAATCAACAGTACTAAAAACTAGTGAAAATATTTTGTTTGCTCTTCAACACAGCCAGCTAAATATTTGAACTCTTTGATTTGGATTTATCTTGATCAATGATCGCACCCCGTCATTGTGCTTTGTATTTATCATGCAGCGTCACGCCTGATCAGAACTTTAAAAAACGTGTTCTATAGTCGCAATAATCTGAAGCAACTAAATTTCGTTATGCCACTGAGAATAGATGATGAAGCATCCTAAAAATATACAGAAACATTACTAATTATTTTTACTGTTAGCTACAATATTCACAAGAAACGATCCGCAGCCACGACCAGACAGCGTGTCATTGTAGAAAAAAACACACTCCAATGAGATTAAAACGACTGTACCTCCTTAAATCATCCTTGTGTGCGTGTGTGTTTGCGTACACATATTCACAATTCGTCATTTGAATGGACGATCATACCAGGGGTTGAGGGTGGATGGAAGGTTAGCTGATCCACCCGGTCAGCGTAACTGATAATAGTAAAAGTGCACAGAAACACGAGCCTGCACAATGTGCTCGGGATGTTCCTAGCATCTCCTCCCGCACGCATTCCGGCGGCATGTTCTCCCTGGGCCCTGGCTGTGTATGTCATTGCCGTGCCGTAGATGTGTTTTTGTTGTGTTGATCTTTAGTTTGTTTGATTCATTGCTGCTATTTTTTCTTTTCTTATTTTGTTGTGCTACAGGCTCCCGGGCCAATTCGCACCGTTTCGAAGGCGAGTGATTGGTGCGGGTAAGGGTTGAACGGTAAAGTAAACGAAAAATATTTGCCTCTCTATACCCGAGGGTTTACGGGGAAACGAAATGGGTGGTGGGAAACTGGAGAGGATCGCACTTGCATGTGCTTTTCCGATGGAGCGCGGCATGCCATCCGTGAAGGCGATGTAGAATAATAATATTGGGTGTTGTGAACGTGACGGAGTCGTAACTCTTCTAATCCATTTCGATCATGCAGTGCGATGAAACACATTTACTTCACTACATTCAGAAGAGATCGGGATAAGAATTACAAAATTATAAACAAACGTTAAACTCAACTGTGTAGACAGAGAGAAAGAAGGAGAAAGTCGGTGTAAATAGATAGGAAGCACATCTGCCGGTAATAGTACTTTTGACCAGCAGATCTATTATTGTTCATTTGGCATAGTACAGCTAAAACATTCAGTGCTTCTAGGGAAGAAACAAACCGTTTGCGGTTCCGCGAGCCGAGCCGGAGCTTTCCGCAGCGGTAGCTTCTGTGTTTCCTTCCGCTGTCAGGTCTATGCCCTGACAAGGTGTTGGGTGTTCTATTTCAGCGTCCAGCAGATCCTCCTCTTGCATCGGATTTTCCTCCGTTCGACGGTGTTGCTCCATGAACGAACGGAGATACGGCCGGTGCTGCTGTTGTTCGTTATGACGGTCCATCGCTTATTGCGTGGTTGCCAAGGTTATGGGAAACGGGTGAGGAGAAAAATCATACAATGAATGATAGTCGGATTTGGTTGCAGTGCAGGTCACTACAACACAACACAACTACTGAAAAGTGGTAGTCCCCACGAACGGTTACATAGGAACATCGTTCACGAGGTCATGTACGTGTTGCGTGACCTTCCCTAGAGTGGGGCATCATCACCAACAGCGTCTGTAAAGCTCATCCCATGCAGTGACACCACGTACGGATATGGCAGGTTGGTGTTAATGAATAATCGCGGTCATGGATATCCTTGGTGTGGTAAGAACACTGAGCAGATCTTTCCCTAGCGATGAATCAGCCCGTTTTGCACGGATGAAGTAAAGGGCTGCAAATTTCTTACCTTACACACTAGCTGGATGCAGTTGAACGCATGCACGGAATCCGTAGAACGGATTTTGATGTACAGGTTTTTGATGGATCGACGATTTTGCTCTTAATTTCACGGCCCTGCAGTCAAGGACGCGAGTGGGCGTTTTGCGCTGGATGATCGTGTAACTGATCTCGTGAAACAAAGCCCCTCCTGTATGGTTGTGATGCTTTAGGCTGCTGTTATTACTTCCACCAATACTGCTCCCATTGCCTTCGATCGCGTACTGTTGACACTGGGAACCACTTTTGGCTACTCTCTACCAGGGTCTTTAAACACAAAACTTTCCGTCGAAATAACGCTTAGCTCACGACTGGCTGCAATAAAATTTACACCTCCGCTTTTGCAAAACGGTACAAATTAAAGAAAAACAACACGAAACGAAAATTAACACCTACGAAATCCATAAAATATCCAAACAACACCACCATTCCTCCCGCACCAGCTTACATGACATTTACAACTGACAGTTCGATTGTCAGCTGATTTGTGTTGTGGTTTGCAGCACACTGGGCGTTCCCCATGAAATTTTTATGTTTTGCATGTTGCTTCTGAAATTGGTTTTTGGTGCAAATAATATTTCAACAACGCGTATAAAATATTAGTAAAACAAACCCAAATGTGTTGTGTGAGTATTCAACAAGATTATTAATGTATTCAGCGGATTCTGTTTTTCGAACCAGAATTGATGGAATTCTGTATTGTTGGTTTAGTATATTTATGCCTCTTCATACTAAAGCCAAGTAAAGTTAAACGATTAACAGTAGAAAACTTGTGATATCGGTGATACGATCAAACTGTACCACCGCTGGCTAAATGGTTCCTCATTCGTATTTGTACTGTTCGATGGAACTCTCCAACAGAGCAAATATTTTCTCCGGTGTCATACCGCTACCTAGAAATGGAAAAGTTTCTGAGTTATACAACATCACGAAGCATTTTTTTGTTGTTGTCATACGCCTTACCCATATGCAACCAGGTATCTGGTAACCCCGCATCTCGGCGGGCCGCCCGCAATGCGTTCCGGATAGCATAAATCACCACAGGACTCAGTGAGAGTGCCGGTTCACCGGTTGACTTTGAACGGAGTACACCGCCCGTGTTGGAGCTCTTGCTCAAAAACGATACACGGAAGTCTACCGGAATATCTCGATGGCCGGGTACCTTATAGTTCCAGGTACGATTGTTCACCAGTGCTCCATTCTTGGGATCGTAAACTAACGCTTCGGTCAGATAGTATCCCAGCCCCATCACGAATGCGCCCTCGATCTGGCCCACATCGATGCTGGGGTTTAAGCTTTCGCCCACATCCTCTAGAATGTCTACGCGCCGCACTAGCACCTGTCCGGTAAGAGCATCAAGCTCGATTTCACCGCAGGCCAGTCCCCAGATGGTATAGGTACGCATATCGCTGGGTGTGGCGAAAAACGAAACTTGTAGATCCACATCATCCATGCTGGCATTTCGCACCATGTCCTCCCAGCTGGTGCGCCGTAGTAGCGCCCGATAGGGTCGAAGACGTTCGAGCAGGATCTCGCAGCATCGTTTAACAGCCTGTAGGGTACGTAGAATATAGGTTAACAGTTAATTCTTACGAAGCACCTGGCACACTTACGAAAGCAATACCGTCCGTTGTCTGGGTGTGCATGGATGCGTTCGAGTTCGCATTCAGCAGACTATCGGTTGGCTGAACTACGATCTTCTCTATCGGTACACCCAACAGGTGGGCCGCCACTTGTGCCACCTTTGTGTTGACACCTTGACCCATCTCGATTCCGCCATGTGTGATCGATACCGTACCATCGTCAGTGTACACCGAAACCACGGCATTCTTCATCGAGTTCAGCTCCAACGGGTACTGCATCGGAATGACCGCGAGTCCACGCTTGCGCCACCGGTTTTCCTCATTGAAGTGTTCAATCTGACGCTTACGTTCGTCATACTCCACCTGACGCCGGAAGCGCGGAAGCAACGTATGCATTTTATTCTCGCGCGAAATGTTTGCCATCCGAACGTCTATCGGATCTAGCCCCGTTCGGTGCGCAATGTGCTCCATAATGTTTTCCACCATCGCAATGCCTTCTGAGGTTCCGGGTGCACGTGCCCATGTGTTCGGTGTAGTGTCCGTACGTGCAATCTTCGTGCGCAGCTTCCAAAAGTCCGTCCGATAGCAGTTCTTGAACAGATCGCTTGACATTCCGCCGAGCATTACATTGAGCGCTGCACCGCCATCGTGTATGAAGGTGTGCGACAGTCGACTAATACGTCCGGCACCGTCAAAGGATACCTCGTACTCGCTGACACTACCGCAACGCTTGCCGGAACTCGCCATTGCCGTCTCGAGCGGCAGGATCATTCGCACCGGTGCTCCAGTTCGGAATGCTGCCACCGCGCAAGCGCACGCAATTTGGGTGGCTCGTGTCAGTTTCGCACCATACGCACCACCAATACGCCGGACGGAAAGATTGAGCGTGCTTTCGCGGACCTGCAGTGCCTGGGAAACAGCGATCTGAACGTGATCGAGCCACTGGGTCGCACAGTACACGTCCATCGAGTCAGCGTGAGGAACGCACAGGGATACTTGCGTCTCGAGCGAGTTATGATACTGACCACGCAGATCAAACCGTCCACTGATCGTAGCCGAGCCTTCTTTAGACAGATGGTAACGTACACCGTGTCTATCGTACGGTTGATCACTGACGCGACTGTAGTCAAGCGCATCGACCACGTCTTGTACGGTTGGTAGAATGATCCTGTTACCAGCTCGCTTGTACTCGATACGAACCATCTCCACCGCCTGGTTAGCCAGCTCGAAACTATCGGCACAGAACATCCCCACAACCTGACCAGCGAATTGTATCTCACCGCTGCAGAAAATTTCCTCCACCTCGGAAAATCCCATTTCAAGTGGCATGAAGTTATTGAATCCCGGGATGTCCTGTGCGCAAAAGAACGCCCGTACACCGGGCAATGCTAACGCTTCCGACGCATCTATCTTCACGATGCGTCCCTGTACTTCGTTCGAAAGTACCAGAGCACCGTGCAGTTCGAAAGGCAGCACCGGCATATCATTGATGAATATTGCCTCACCGGCACACTGTGCTAATCCCTCCAGTTTTGGAATGGCCTGGGTGAGAGGCCAACGCTTCTGGTATGTGTCGTACGTTTGGCGACCGCTAGAAACGAGTGGCCGCTCGATCGGTTCTGTCCCGCTGCGTAACGCACGACCAAGGGCAGGATGTACACTGAGCGCAAAGCGATACAGCAGTGATAAGGCTAGCTGTTTTCGGTAAGTTGGAGATGCATCTGGAAGCACACAGTCCGGTTTTAGCTCACGTTCCAGGATCCGCAATGCCTGTGCGAGTATGATATCGTCGAACAGCGGTTTTCCGGTAAGGAATGTCTCCGTTTGCTGAGCGTGTACGAAAGCAGGATTAATGCCACCGTAACAGATGGTGATTTCAGTGCAGAGCTTCCGCTCGGGACAAAGCTGCAACAGGAAGGCGGCGTTAACATAGGCCCGAGAGTTCTGTGCAACGGGCATTATTTTATAGGACCGAAGCGTGTTGCTGACGTGATCGTGCGGTGGAAGCCGAACAGTTGTCAGTATTTTCTTGTGCATGTTGAGCTTCAGAAAGTCCGACGGTGACACGCTGAGTAGATCACTCTCAACGGAAGACACTGTGAAAAGAACGAAGAAGGTAGAGTTAAGCGTGCCTTGAAGCTTGCTATGTCCACCCGCTGAGGTACCGTAGATATCAAAGACACTTACCAACTGTTAGTGTTGCTCCTGCGGCTTCAAGCAGTAAAAACAAATCCGACGGAAACTCGGGATGTTGATGTTTGAGCATCAAATTTCCTCCAATTGTTCCGACATTTCGCACCGGAAGATTAGCCATCTTTCTCACGTGCTTAGCCAGCGGCATACAGTACGTAAAGCTAAGATGCTCTTCAGCAGTTCGCTCTAGCAGGTCAATAAACTCGGTCAGAGTAACGCCAACCCCGATGATGAGTTCACGGTCGAACATATGCCGGTGCAGTTCCTCAATCGTACTGATGTCTATGAACACCTTCAAGCGATTGGATCGTCTATATACTCCATGGGCCGTGTTTCCTGCGACGAATGTGTACGGTTCACTGTTGGCGATCGTATGCAGCACATCGAAGGTGTCCGAGAGTGTCGTCACCTTATACCACTTTCGTCCATCGGCAAATGTGAGACGGCGTGACGTAGAATGCCCCTTCCCGGCAACTGCAGCCTTGGGGGTGAAACAAACCAGATCTTCAATGTCCACAATAGGAGGCTCTTGTTCCTGATCATGTGCGAACGATTTAAACGCATCCAGTATCGGGCGGTAACCGGTACAGCGACAGATATTTCCATCGAATGCTTGTTCTATTTGAGCGGCAGTCAGAGCCGGTTCTACCGTCGCGTCGACATCCGGTTGGTCACGCTTCCGGGACGCTAGCAAACTGTACATACTCATCACCATGCCCGGTGAGCAATAACCACACTGGGACCCACCGTATTCCGCCAAACGACGTTGAATTGGATGATAGGAGTTTCTTTTATGACCGCCGATTCCTTCGATGGTGAGTATGTCCATGCCGTCACAGGAGTACACCATTACCAAACACTTGTAAACAGAGAGATAGAAACAAATTTCACATCAAGCCATTTCAGGCTTGATCTTATTATAAGATCTTGGAAATTTCGAGAAGATAAGATCTTGGAGATCGTGGACATAATACGATCTTGGAGATGATAAGATCTTGGAGATCTTGGAGATGATAAGATCATAAGATCATGGAGATCTTGGAGATAAGGTATGGGAGATCCTGTTACAACATTTATTCTTACCGAATTAGCTGCCCAAGATCGACGTTCGCGCGTGACTGGATGATATCCGGACAGGGTGACAACGCACGCACCACATCCACCCTCCCGGCACATAAATTTCGTACCCTTCAGATGTGCATGGTTGCGGATGAAGGTGTTCAGCGATGTATCCAGCGGTACGGTGCTGGCATTTACTGGAACGAGGTAACAGAATGGTAAAACCACCGAGTTTATCATACATTTAGCCGTAACCGCCATGGTACACGTGGAAGTCACTCGATCGTGTGAACGCAGTGGACGAACGATAGTGATCATAAACAGAAAGGAAAAGTAAACGGTTTCGTCGGCCGCCGTGTGGAAACGGTGTATGATTGATTTTACAACCGAGAAATCCCCAATTTCGGCAGTTACTGGATAGACCGTAACGGTCAATTGCGTTGCGAGAACATCAATTCTTAGTGTATGGAGAACTTAACCGCAAGCCGACGATTACACGGCCGGGTGGAATATGTTAACACTCTAGGTCACCTTGAGCATTGTAGATTGGGTTTCGTTCAACTTCAGCACACATGGAAATATTTGTTTTTCTTTTGGCACGAGTCATTGCTTAAGCAAAACGAACTAATTGTATATATTATTTGATAAGGTAGATTATGAAATATTTAAAGAAACATGTGAACTCTATCCACAGGATCTTAAACAAGGCCGGATTAACAGGCTGTGCTGTCCTTTTACTCTAGAGCTGAAGGGAAGAGGATTAATGTTGAATCTTTTATATTTGTTTTATTTGGATAAATTTGGAATTGGAAGTATTTGGATAAATCAATTGTCAAAAGCATATAACAATTCTATTGAAACATGTCCTCCTGAGTTGTTTATTTGCTTATTGTATTATTGTATTTAAGCGTTTCGATGAAAATACATCAGAAGCCAGAAATGCGCATGCTTCGGATGCTTTCAAATGCCATTTTTCAACCTTCTCCAATCAACTCATAAGACTTCTCGTTGCGTGAAGACATTTCTTAACTGCCAACGCTACATTCCAGCCGATGCATTCCCTCGCTGCAGATCAATTCACGCGCAATGAAACTCGATCACAGATTCGCATCATTTCTCTTACCCGTGTACAGTCGGCCATTGATCGTGAGGCGCACCTCTGCATCCATATTGATGTTTCCCGCCATAGGACACGCACTAAACACAGGGCGAAAGTATAACAAACAGCTAAACAAAAAAAAAACACACAATAATTCACTTGGCGCACGTGTCCACTACCAGGCAGGCAAGAAAACGATGTGCACTCGAACGAGGCAACTGGGGAACTGGTACCGATTTTATGGAATCATCGAACGGGAACCCAACCGAGCGTGTGTCTTCCGATGGATTCGCGTGGCGTACTCCGATCATATGTTGGGGCTCTCTGTCTGCATCAGAAAATAGCATCAGCTTCTGCATGTCCATTTAAAAGGCAACCGTAAACGCACACACACGGCTGAAACAAACCGTTTACTGTGTAAAAAAAAAAAACTCCGAGATTTCGATTCTAGCCGCTCGGAAAACGTGAAAGGACGAATCGTTTTCCTTCCCATCGGCTCCCACACAACCCGGCCAGGTGCTCGGTGAGGCGTGCAACCAGCGGAGTGGAGTGGGGGATCTACACGTCCGCGAGCAGTAGGCTGCCGCGGGCTGTCCGGTCAGTCAAACATCAGTCTTGGATTTGCGCTTGAATTGCGCACTCGGGGTCCGTGTGGAGCCACCGTGAAAGTAAAACGGTGTCGTCGTCGGACGTTGCCATGCACGTCAAGTTTACCATCAACGGGAAGCTTTACCAGGGTACGTCACGCACCGCTCCACTGTTACGCACTCTCTCTCGCATCTGTTTGTCTCTTCCATTTGTTTGGACAGCTACCCCGGATCAGCTACCGATAGATGCCACATTGAACAACTTCATACGCACCAGGGCACACCTGACGGGCACGAAGTTTATGTGTCTCGAAGGTGGCTGTGGAGTGTGCATCGTGAACGTCGTCGACACCCATCCGGTCACCAAGCAACGCATCACATTCGCCGTGAATTCGGTTAGTTCTTGGTGTGTTTGTTTACCGTGTCCGTTCCGCATTCGCTTACCAGTTCCCCAACTTCCCGCTAGTGTCTGTTTTCGGTGTTTTCCTGCCATGGCATGGACATTCTCACGGTGGAGGGCATCGGCTCGAAAGCGGCCGGGTATCATCCGGTGCAGGAGCGTTTGGCACAGTTTAACGGTACGCAGTGTGGGTTCTGCTCGCCCGGGATGGTCATGAGTATGTACAGCCTGCTCGAGGCCAACAACGGTAGCGTCACAATGGAGGACGTGGAGAAAGGGCTGGCGGGGAATATATGTCGCTGTACGGGCTACCGACCCATACTGGACGCGTTTAAATCCTTCGCAATCGATGCACCGCCGGAGGATCGATTGTCACGCCGTACTCCGGGCAGCGCTTGTCAACCGGACATCGAAGATCTACCCCGGGCGAACTGTGTCGGTTGTGAGCGGGAGTGTTCGGCCAAGAGTTACTTCGACGAATCGGTGAACCTGCAGTTCGCTCACGCCGAAAGGCGTTGGTTTCGTGTGCGTACCGTGGACGAGATATTTGACATTCTTCGGGAGGAGAACGCGGACGTTGGAACGTACATGCTGGTGGCCGGTAATACAGCCCACGGTGTTTACCGGCGAACGAAGGATCTGCGAGTGTTTATCGACGTGCGTAATGTGGAGGAACTGCGCAACTATTGGATCGGTAGTTCCGTCATCATCGGGGCCAACGTGACGCTGAGCGAGCTGATTGAAATACTGCGCGAGGCGGCACGTACCGATCGCCGCTTTACGTACTGTGTCGAGCTGGCCCGCCACGTGGAGGAGATCGCACATCCGGCGGTACGGCACGTTGGCACTATAGCCGGCAACCTTACGCTCAAACACCGCCACCCAGAGTTCCCGTCCGATCTGTACGTACTGTTTGATGCGATCGGTGTCGAGATGACTATCGGTAAGCGTCCAGTAGGGACGGAGAAAGAGGTAACTGCAAAGACAGACCACACGACTTTCACATATGCTCCATTCCATTCCTCAGCTTCGCCGAGCGGTGCGATGGAAAAACTCTTGCCCGGCCAGTTCCTCTGCTTCAACATGCACCGACGCGTGCTGTTGAACGTTACGCTACCGCCGCTCGACTCGGACCGGTGCGTGTTCCGAACGTACAAGGTAGCGGCAAGGGCGCAGAATGCTAGCGCCCATGTCAACGCCGCCTTTCTGTTGCGGCTCTGCGCACGCAAAATCAACGTCGAGCAGGCGCATCTTTGCTTTGGTGGGATCGGACCGAAGGTGAGTTGTTTGTGTAGAGTGTAATGCGAAGGGAACGAAACACTCCTCTATTACATCGAGCTTTACTACGCGAATAGAAACATGGAGGCTTATACTGATCGGAAGCTATGGCCTGATAACTGATATCAATAAGCTTGTGGTCCCGGCCTGCTGCAGGATTCCTCTAAAACGATCATGGTCGAGAGCCGTCGTCAGCCAATCGTTTATCCCTACCATTCTGGCGAACGCATCAACGCCATCACTCCATTTCAATGCCCATGTGCACGACCTAAAAGCACTTTACGGGCTGGGTCGTCCGGTGTTATTCTCGTGACATGATCAGCCCACCGGCGGCTGGTGAGTCTAATCCGCTCATCATCAATGCTGTTGTCGGTGCTGACTTTTGACCCAAGATAGGTGAAATTTTGGAGAACTTCGTAGTGTGCTCTCACCTATCTGTACGTTACCCCTGCGTATGTAAGGATTCGTTAACAGATGGTGCCACCATCAGCTTGGTTTTTGTCTCGCTAATCTTCAACCTGAGGTTTTCTGCCTCCTGCTCAATACTTTGGTAAGCATCCGCTACGTAGGAGAGCCATAAACCAGTGATGTCTATGTCATCAACGTATGCTAAGAACTGAATTGAAGATGTTCACTAAAGTTTCTACTTCCATATCGCGGTTCGTCCTCTTGAGCACTACGTTGAAGAGTAGACAAGCTAGCCCATCTCCTTGGAACAGTGCCCTAGGAATTCTATCGATCCTGGCATTATATGCATGGTTATAATGCTTAAAATCCAACTAATTTTGAGACGTAAACCATCAAATGTATTTAATTTTTCTGACAAATTATAAGGGATATGAACTCCTCCAAACAAAGGAATTCGTCTCGGAAGACAACGAATCCTACAAAAATATGAAAAGGCTCTGACGGTCCTTGCAAAATATTGGAAGAAGTTATTGTTATAGCAGCCTGATCTATTTCTAGTAAATCTATTCTATAATTAAATAGTCGCAGTATTCCTCCACGTCTTCGAGACGCAGGTTGAGCTGCAATCGAGAGGGCTGTTCTCGATTGTTAGACTTCTGCCGCAGACCAGGAACAATTATCTTGCCTCAGTTCATTCAGATTTATATACCTCAAATAGAACAATTATTCTCAATATTTCGTCCATCTTTACAGTTTTCGCGTGCCTTCCGGACAGAGCAATATCTGGAGGGAAAGAACCCATTCAACAACGTCATGCTACAGGAGACACTTGCCGTGCTGAATGCCGAACTAGCCGGCGGTCAATCGGAACCATCGGCGGATGCATCTTACCGACGTCAGGTAGCGGTCGGTTTGCTCTACCGCTTTGTGCTCCACATTGCGCCACGTGATCGTCGTGTCGCCAATCCGGTAGTGCGTTCCGGTGGTTCGGCCATGCAGCGACCACTCTCGTCCGGCGCACAGTCGTTCGATACGTACCCCTCCAACTGGCCGCTGACACAGGCACTACCAAAGCTGGAAGCATTCCTGCAGACGGCCGGTGAAACCGTCTACGTGAACGATCTACCAACCCAACCGGATGAGCTGCATGCCGCGTTCGTGTTGGCAACGGTGGCGCGTCGCCAGCTCGTTGCGATTGACCCATCGGCTGCCCTTGCACTGCAGGGCGTAGTGGCGTTCTACTCCGCCAAAGACATTCCCGGAGAGAATGATTTTGCCGCACTGAAAGGTGGTATTAATACTGCGTTCCCGTTCCGGAACGTACCGGAGCAGATCCTGTGCAGTGGGAAAGTGCTGTACCATGGGCAACCGATCGGTATTGTGGTGGCCAAAACCTTCGAATGTGCAACAGTGGCAGCCGCGATGGTGAAGGTTTCGTACGGAGAGCCTGACGGGGAACCGATTCTTCCGACGATCGAAGATGTGTTTGCCGGCAGCAACACAACGAATCGTTTCGTTACACTTGAACCCGACGTTGTTGGCCGATCGTACAATCGAAGCACCTCCGGTACGCTGAAGATTACCGGCAGATGTCACTTTCGCGGTCAAGCCCACTTCACACTAGAACCGCAGACTTGTCTCTGCATTCCGTCGGAGGATGGAACCGGGATGGAGGTGTACAGTGCCAGCCAGTCGAGTCACATGGTACAGGTGGCTATCGCGAAGTCACTTCGGCTACGCCAGAGCAGTGTGCGCGTGATTGTACGACCCGTCGGTGGTTCGTACGGTGCGAAACTATCGCGTAGTGCTTGGGTCGCCAGTGCCTGTGCGTTGGCGGCGTATCTTACCCGACGCCCCGTTCGGATGGTTGTACCGTTCGAGACCGCGATGCAGGGGATTGGGAAGCGCATCGGAGGTCGCTGCGAATACGAGGTCGATGTACGTCCCGCCGATGGACGCATCGTACGGCTTTCCAACACGTACCACGAAGACATGGGTGTGTCCAGCTACGAGGCGATGGCGATGCTGTTCCGGGAAGCGTTCCGCAACTGCTACAGCGATGACAGTTGGAGGCTGCGGTTGCGTGGCGTTTTTTCCGATTCACCCAGCACTACCTGGTTGCGTTCGCCCGGAACGGCGGAAGCGATTGCGACGATAGAGACGATCATGGAGCATGTGGCGTTTGTTACCGGGCTCGCTCCGCAAGCGGTACGGCTCGCCAACATGGAGCCGGGAAACACTATGACCACCCTATTGCCTGCCTTTCACGAGCAGGTGGACTTCAAAGTGCGCAAGGCTGCCGTTGACCGTCACAACGAAACGAACCGGTGGAAAAAGCGGGGAATCTCGATCGTGCCAATTGGCCATCCAATCCGCTACTTCGGCGGTATGAATGCTTGGGTTTCGATCTACCATGTGGATGGTAGTGTGGCTGTTACCATCGGGACGGCCGAGATTGGGCAGGGTGTCAATACGAAGGTGGCACAGGTTGTGGCCCACACACTCGGCATTCCGCTGGCGCTGGTCAAGGTGAAACCGCACACATCCAATAGTTCGCCGAACTCATTAATCGAGGGTGGCAGCATCAGCACGGATTTGGTGGCATACTCGGCACGGCGCGCCTGCGAAACGCTGCTCGAGCGCATCCGGCCAGTGCGGGAGGACAACCGAACCGCACCGTGGGAGGCCATCGTGCAGACGTGTTATCAGCGTTGTATCGATCTAACCGCCTCGTACAACGCCAAACGTGCGGATCTGCGTGGTTACACGGTGTGGGCACTGTGTGCGGTCGAGCTGGAGCTAGACGTGCTTACCGGCCAGGTGCAGCTGTTGCGTGTGGACATTCTGGAGGATACGGGCGAAAGCATGAACCCGCTGCTGGACATTGGGCAGATCGAGGGCGCTTTCGTGATGGCACTAGGATATCATCTCATCGAGGAGCTCCGGTACGATCGTGGGACCGGTGCGCTTACGAACTTCCGCACGTGGAACTATAAGCCACCGACTGCGCGTGATATACCGGTGGATATGCGCGTCCGGTTGTTGCAGAAAAGCTCCAATCCTGCAGGTGTACTTCGCTCGAAGACAACCGGCGAACCGGCATACAATTTGGGTGTTACGGTGCAATGTGCGCTACGCTATGCACTTGCCGCTGCTCGACGGGATGCGGGTCTGCCCAGTGAATGGCTTGAGCTTGGTAAGTTGTGTGTGGAAAGGCGTCAAATGATTCAAATAATTAACTAGCAATATTCCACTATCAATACAGCCACTTCTTCAACGCCGGAGAAGGTGCTCGCTCTCACCGGTACTACAATTGATCAGTTTGTGCTCCATTAAAATTATGATAAAAAGGTAAAGTACCTTAGTAGCTAAGTAGCAAGAACAGAGGAGCTTGTTTGTATCCAGCAAAATAGAAGATGGAGATTTTGGAGCTTATAGAAATCGTGTATACCGTCTTTGGGTGGAATTCCATGACATTACTTCGAATGAGTTGTAAAAGAAATTAGCTACTGTTGTTAAAACATGCTGTTGTTTTATAACCGTTTTGACAACACTCTCCAATAAATTCTTGCATTTCATTTAATAACCTATGTTTTCCTTATAAAGACAACGCTAGCCAACTCTCGGAACACAAGGGTATAATGGTCTCCGCCTTTACTCGAACTACTAAATGCAATGTTTCATTCATTCATTTCATATCATGATGGTTTATGGTGCATTAACGATACTATGGTAAAAAAGCATTTTTTTTTGTTGGGCAGCTCTCAAGCCAGGACAAGCTCTCACAATTTGTATTACACTAATATTTATCCCTTGTTACGACGCAGATCTACAAATTGTGAAGGTGGCCCAATTAGCTAATGAATAACTCAGTCACTACACTAGGGACTACAGCGCCATCTGGTTGCAAAACAGTGGATTATTTTTCACGAGCTTATTGTCAGTAATTAAATAGCAGAAATCCCTGGAAATCGGTTGAATGTGTATTTGCCACAGGCTCAAGCAGGCCCAGTTCTATTGTACATTCACCATCAGATCCATGACAAACAATGTCATGTGTTGCAAGTAAATCTTACGCTCTTATTTTCTCAATTGAAATGACTCTAGCTGAGATTAAAATTATGTGTGGAATATATTTAAAGGGCATTTTAAAAACATTACATAGAGGAACATAATGCTAAATATAATTTATTTTCTTAATACTACATAGTAAATAGTAGCATCGTGAACAGATCAATAATTCATCCAGCATTAAGAGAAAGCCAATTGAGCGAGTGGTTACGAGCCAAACGGGGTTGTTGCCAATGTGCGGTACCTTCAACAGCTGGACTGGATGCGCTCTTATCGCCAACGGTTGCTTCAATGGTGCATTCAATCAATCAATCAAACATGGCCGATCTCATTCATGCTGATCGCTTATCATAGCTACAAACCGTTTGCACATTCGTGTGCACCGCCACTTTCATATCGCGCGAGAGATAAATAATTGCCATCGTTGGTTGCGTTTTTTTTGTTGTTGTTGTTGTCCTCACCCATCACCCCTCACCCACCCACCACACCATGATCGATCGATCCAAGCGGTACATATGTACAAGCTTAAGATGTTGCGTGTTACGCGATTTTTTGTTGTTGATGCTAGAGCAGCGATTTGTTTACCAACGGTTGCTAACTAACGGTGCCTAGGAATAGAGCCGAGCGATAAAATGGAACGGTTGATAGCGGCCTCCAGCATTTATTGGGTTGGATCACTTCGCTTATCTTTCTTCTACGCCGGTGGCACAAATTGCACAACGAGCTGCAATCAGGGTGCTTGGTAGCACCAGGTAACTCATTCACTAGCAGCGTGCAGAAGCAAACATCCGGACAGATTTTCGAGAGCTCTTGCAATCCACCCACCCTATCAAGTTTTGTGTTTTCATTGTTTTCGCTCGCTAGTCTAAGTATCGTTATCACTAAGAGTTACTACGTCCTACGGAGGCGCTTCGATTATCACGTATGTTGTTTCCCGCGAGAAACCCATCCCACACACACACACACATACACATGTCACACATGTTTCTAGCGTGTCGTAAGGCGCTTGCTATGGCTATGCGAAACAACGGTGGGCGCATCACTATGCAATACTCGATTCAGCTGAAGGCGCCGGGCAAAGGTCCCGTAAAGCTGTACTGAAACATACATCTCTTTCGACCCGATTACGGCACACGACTCTTTGATTAGTTAAGTCTTTGATTTTGTCTTGTACATTAAGTTGTTGCTTTGCTTAGTTGCAAACTCTCCTAACACAGACCGCCTCCCCATTCACGTTGACACTAAACCAAACGAATGCGAAACAAGCACGCGGTAACACAAGCGCTTTCTGTGCTGTCTGAATGATGCTCTAAGTGTAATTGCTGCTTTTGTGCTGCTTGCGAGCGCATAAATACTGCTGCATTGAACCTGACAGTGCTGGACACCAACCAGCAACACGGCGAACCGGCTGTCGTTTGTCGCCTTCATCACCGACGAAGGCAGTCAAAATACGATGTGTGTGCGCATCAGTAGGAACGACATCATCTTACTTACAGCAGGTGGAACGCTTACGCCACCTGCTGCATTTGGTACAGCTTAGCATAGATTCGGTTCTTGGCCATCAGCTCGTCGTGCGTTCCCGCCTCCACCACGACACCGTTCTGGATGACGCAGATGAGATTCGCGTTCTGGATGGTGGTTAATCGGTGGGCAATGATGATACAGGTGCGCCCGGTTCGCGCATGATCGAGCGCATTCTGGACGATCTTTTCGCTCTGGTTGTCCAGCGCTGACGTTGCTTCGTCCAGCAGCAGCACGCGAGGATTGCGCACCAGTGCCCGGGCAATTGCAATGCGCTGCTTTTGGCCACCGGAGAGCTGGGCGCCCTTGCTGCCAAGGCTGGTGTCGTAGCCCTTGGGCAAGTTTACGATAAACTCGTGTATGTTAGCCATCTTGGCGGCTTCAATGATTTCCGCCATTGCAATGTCGCGCGTGTTGTCCCCGTAGGCGATGTTCTCCGCAATGGTGCGATCGAACAGGATGGGCTCTTGCGATACCAGCCCCATCTGTGCTCGTATGCGGTTGAGCGAGAACTCCGTTGTGGTGGTACCGTCAATATCCTGAGCAAAGAGTTAGTGATAAAATCGCACATTATTTGATCTAACGACGTCTGTCAGCTGGTCTCACAACCAATACTTACCACCTTGCCACTGTCGGGATCGTAGTATCGCAGCAGCAACTGAATGCAGGTGGACTTACCACAACCGGACGGACCAACCAATGCTACTGTTTGACCTTTGCCGATGTCCAAATTTAACCCTTGCAGAACGGGCACAGTTGGACGTGTCGGATAGCGGAACTCCACATCCGTAAACTTGATATCACCCTCCGTACGCTGTGAGAACGTGAACGAGACCATCATTATTACCCATCCTCGCTAACTCAAACCACCTGCCTGCAACCTGTTAATCATACCTGGGAAAGGGAATGGTACGAGCTGGAAGGGTTATGCATTCTCGGTGAACGGTCCAGCAGCTTCATCAAACGTCCCGCCGACAGGATGGCAGAATTTACATTCGGCGCGTACGCTAACGCTTGTCCCAACATCCACGCACCGAAGATAAGTGCTTCCGAGACTCTGTAATGGAGAATTAGCAAAGGAGGATTAGAAAAACCCCAATTCCTACCTCCCACAAAGTCAAGCGACACTCACTTGATGACGTCCTTGTATTCCAGCTCCTTCTCCGACACCAGCTTACCACCGTAGAACAGCGCCAGACCGTAGCCGGCAAATGGCATCACCTGGCCGAGGGCAAACACCGTACCACGCAGCCGTGTCTTGCGCCGGCAGGCATCATCTATCTTCACCGTCTCCTGGCCGTACCGTTGCAGAACATGCTTCTCCTGACCCAGGCTAGCCACCGTGCGAATGTTAGAGATAGCCTCCACCGCCAGCTTGGTAGCACCTTCGAGTGACTGTTTCTCCTTCAAGCTGCTCATCTGCGTGTAGCGTGACTCGAGCGTGATCGAAGCGAGCGTAACCGGGATTGCCACGATCGAGACGAGCGTTAGGTTCCAGGAGTAGAAGAACGAAATACCCACCCCGATGCAGATGGTCGATGCAGCCTGCAGCAGAGATCCAATCCGGGTACCCGTCGCACCCTGTACGCTAGCACAGTCACCCGACAACCGGGCACAGAGAGCACCGACAGCGTTGCGACTTTCGTCAAACCAAGCCATTTCCTGAGTAACGATCGCCTTGAATGACTTCTGGCGCAAGCGGGACGTGAGCCGCACGCCGGCAATGTTGAACAGGTACGTCTGGAAGAATGTCCCCAACCCGGTGATAAGGCCGAGTGCCAGGAACAACAGCGAATAGAAGTTTGATTCTTGCTTTACAAACTCCGGATCAGCAACCGAAAGAATCTGGGAATTGAGGGTGATACCGTTCGCATGGTAAGTGGAATAGTCTTAAAGACGCACGGTGAGCTGTACTACTTACGCCATACATTTCTCCAAACAGCACGGCAAACGCTGGGAACGATGCACCAACAACGATTGCAGCGGCACATCCGAACAGTATGTAATGCCACTCGGGCGAGTTCAGCTTGAGCAATCGTAGCAACGAAACGTGATACACCTCTTCCTGTTCTTCTTCATTCTTTTCGTCCGATTTGCCACTGTCCGACTCATCATCGGAACCATCTGCACCATCTTCAACCGAATCTTGGCGCATGGAGTAGACGCTCGGTGCCACTGGCACGTTCTCGTCTTCGTCCGCTGTCTTTTGTGAACCGCTCGCCACTACCAGCTCGTAGTACAGTCCCCGGGCAGCCATCAGCTCGTCGTGCGTGCCCTGTTCCAGCACGTTGCCCTTGTCGATGTACACGATCTTGTCCGCGTTAGTGATCGTGGACAGCCGGTGGGAAACGACGAGCGTTGTGCGCCCTTTGCTAGCCCGCTCCAACGCGTCCTGGACGCGCTTTTCGGAGTTGGGATCCAGTGCGGAAGTGGCCTCGTCCAGCAGTAGTATTTTTGGGTTGCGTACCAAGGCACGCGCGATTGCGATACGCTGCTTCTGGCCACCGGACAACTGTGCACCCCGCTCACCGATCATCGTACCGTAGGCATTCGGCAGCTTCATGATAAAGCTGTGACAGTTGGCAATTTTGGCAGCACACTCAATTTCGCTCTGCGCAGCGTCCGGATTGCCGTACCGTATGTTTTCGGCAATGGTCGTCGCAAACAGAACGGGCTCTTGGCCGACGAGTCCGATAAACGAACGAAGCCAACCGATGTTCAGTTCGCTCACCTTCGTCCCATCGATTGTAACCGTGCCCTGGAAGAACAAGAAAGAGTTTGTTTCATGGATTCGACAAAAAAAAAAACCTGGGATCCAGTAGCAGATACTTACATTCAATGGATCATACAACCGCTGAATCAGCTGCAGGCAGGTCGATTTACCACACCCGGACGGACCGACTAACGCGACGGTTTGTCCCGTCTTAATCTCCAAATTTAAACCCTGCAGCACCTGCACATCATTACGCGCCGGGTAGCGGAAGTACACGTTGCTAAACTTTATATTTCCCTGCATCGATTTGGGCCGCAGGCCCGCATCACCGAGCGAATCAATTTCCGGCTTGCGGTCGATCACGGAAAATATGGTCGCAGCCGAACCCTTTGCGGTCGAGAACGCTTCCAGGTGCGGTGAGGAAAGGCCAAGGTTTTGCGCACCAGCCAGCACCCCGAACAGGACGATGATCAGTACCGCCGGTGTGTAGTCCTTATCGTCCTTATCGCGATCCTCCAGTATGAGGCTGATGCCGTACCAGAAGGCGAGCGCATAGCAGCAGTAGATGATGAACCACATGATGCCACCACCGATGCCGGAGAACAGCCCCTTGCGGCGCCCATTCAGTTCGGCTCCGGCCAGTCGTTCCCGGTATCGGTCGAGCTCCTTCTTTTCGCCACCGAACGCCACCACGGTGCGGATGCTGCCGAGCACCTCTTCCGCTACAGCACCGGCCGATGAGTAGGACTTCAATTCCTTTTCCGTGAGCGTACTTTGCATCTGTCACATGAAAGGCACATGGAGTTAGTACTTGCATTACGGGTTTAACAGTGTCCCAATGGAACAGGAGACACTAGAAATTACTATTTCTACGTTGGACGTTGAAAGACTTGAAGGTCTTCAACTGCTGGACGAAGTTGAAAGGCAGACCATTCCTTCAAATGATCGTGTTTTTTTTTTTGTCCAAACGGCAAGGGAAAACGGAATATCGCTTAAAATAGTACCTACCTTGGCAACGAAAGCCGTCGCCAGTATGATGATCGGTGCACAGCTGAGAATCACGAGCGTTAGCTTCCAACCGTAGAAGAACGAAAATATCACAGATATCACGAATGACATCACCAGGTACGTAAAGATGGACAGCTTCTCGCCGATACCTTCCTTCAGCTTATCCAGATCGCTGTCGGGTGGGGAAAGATGATCGATCGTAACGTTAACGTCGTACAAGCGTTCGACTACGCCACCCGCACCCGGTACTTACTCGGTAATGCGCACCGCAAAGCTATCGTCGCTGTTGAGATCGTACCAGGTCATGTCTTGGCGCAGTACCGCCTTAAGAAATAGCTGCCGTATCCGGCTGATCTGCTTCTGGGCCGATCGGTTGATAATGTCGACGCTGAGTGTGGCGAAGATGAACTGCAGTATCGTGACGGCCACCACACCGAGACCGAACGCTTTCGCGTCCTCCATGATGGCGGCCGCGTTCTCCCGCTCGGTTGCATTCACCCTGTTCAACGAAACGAAAGGCATCAGCCACCGAGATTTGGCGAATTTTGCCAAACGCGTAAACACACCACGCAAGCGAATGGACGGTCCGTAAACAACCATGGCAGGTGGGGGGGCAAATTTCTCCCTTCACATAAACAACCGTACCAGCGCGATAAGTGCGCTTTTATTGATTTGTTTATGCGCGAGTCTTTGTTTGGCGTTCGTCAAACAATTACTTCTCAACCAACCACCCCGTTCGCGCGACTTCATTGTCGGTTGGTTAGTGCATTGGTTTGGTAGCGATTTGTTTCAGGTGTCATGCTGCCCTATCCATGTGTCGCGATGCGTCTTTGTTACGTCGGTAAGGTCAACAAGCAGTTGTAGCGCGCACGTGGCCACGGGCAGCATGGCGGAAATACTTACAGCACTTTGCCGCCACCGAATATCGATAGGATTGCCGTGTCGGTTGATTTGCCGATGCCGATGGTACGATCGACGAGCAGCGTGGTAAACTCACCGTACAGAATGACACCGTACGGTAGGCCGAGCGAAGCCATCGATGCCAGCAGGATGCCCAACAGTGTTGCAAAGATTTCGCCCCACGTCGCAAACCGGAACTGTAAGCGAATCGGAATTGAAACGTGCTGGCACATTGTTGCATCGAGTAACAGGGGGGGGGGGGGGGGGGGGGTCAGACTCCACTACTTACCAGCTTGAAGTACGACACCGATTGTGAGATTGGTTCTTTGGTAGGTGCTTTGCTGAATTTGCTGTGGTAGGAGACGTAATAATGTAGAAGTCAACACCACAATTCTCGCCTAAGCCGGCCGGTTATACTTACACATCCAAAATATCCTTGGTGCTTTTGTGGCTGGCGACCGACATGTTGTCGGCACTGGCACTATTTTTGAGATTCATCGTCTGGAGCGATCCGTTGCCTTGAGGATACTCTTTGGGCGTCATGATGGCGCTGGGCTAGTATTATTTTGTACGTTGAGAGAGCGATTCAGACCGTTGAAAACTGCGGGGATAAAGCCCAGAAACCGAAGAATTAAAATCCATTGAAAACTCCTCGAACTTGTTTTTCTTTTTACAAAGTGCCAGAACATTCCCGCAGTGGCGTTGAGTGCCAGAACATTGCCCGCAATTGCACCACCAACTTCGACTTGTCGGTCTGAAGCGACCGTTTTTATTAATAACAAATTATTACTCCAAAACCCCCTCGCAGATCGTTTCAACCCCCCTCCCCAGGGGCAGTGGCGTCAAAGTATCAAGTGCACTTGAACTTCATCACACGGCAAGGAGGATGCTTTCCCGAGCACCCGAAGGGCAATCAGCGCCATCGCGATCGTCACGCGAACACGCGTCAAAAGTGCACACCCCGGCGGATACCGCGCGCGCCATTTTCGACCGGGAGTTGTATGCCACCCCCCTGCCCACGGACGGGCGAACAATAAATAGATCGATATGCAGTAGCTGGTGGAAGTTGCACTGCATTAACGTACAGCAAGATCGTAATCTCGTTGCGAACCCTGCACACTGCTGTGTTACCCCGCATTAAGGCAACGGCCGACCGCTTGAAGTGGTGTTTGTTTTGTTTGAAGGTAAGACTAAAGCTAACAAGGGTTGAACAGTGCGGGGTTTGGTCTTTGCGAGGGTTCTTTAGCGCTACCAAGGAGGCCACAAGCAGGGCGCAGGTTTGTGCATCGTTTACACCGCTGGTCAATTCGGGATGCTGTGTCATGCAGTACGGGAAGCAAATCAATTAGCATTCATTGAGTCGGGGACTCGATCGTTCGTCTGCTCGCACGGGAAGACGCTACTGTTTTGATTAATGTTGCAGCTTCTGTGCGGAATGCAGTGTGCTAATCCGCCCATCGTAGGGCTCAGTGATGTCATTTTATTGCCACTTTGAAACTCCACATAGCTGGCTGGCTTTTCCCTTGGTTTCTGAAGGTTTCTGAAAGTGGGCAATATGTTTTAAAAAATCACCAAATATACGATAAAGTCCTCTATGCGGTAAAAATTCCCGCCTAACTGTTAAATAATAATCTGCCTTTAGTGATCAATCATTGGAGCGATTCGGTTGAGTACCGGCGCCGGTCTTCACACGACAGGACCAGTCCAAAATCCCATCCGAACCAATCCCCCTAACGCAGCACTGACTTTCCCGCTGGGGGTAAATAAAGTCAAAGGAAGCCCGATATGACAAACCTTAGCCCCCCCTCCTGAGGTTGTTGGGTCGATAGAGAGAAGGAAGCGTATTTGATCAAGTGGTGGTGTTCTACATTTCCCGATTATTGCATCGGCAACCAAAATTGGGAGGTTCGACTGTTTGTTTGATCATCAGCAGAATTGTGTTTACTTTTCGTTTCGCTGTTACAAAAACAAATACATGCCGTCGATTCAATTTGCTTACCAACGGAGAATTTCCATTGATGTTGATCATGTTTTTGGTTTTCAATCTATTGTGACAACAAGCCAACAATGATAATTTCATTTGAAAATATTTAAAATTTCCAAAAGTTCAACACCACACCGAAGCAATGATTTGTGAAATCTTTCAACTCGTAGTAAAACAATTCATAGCAACAAACCATCTTGCACAGCTTATATTCCGTCCAAAACCTTTTGCTCTACAGCACTCGTAACCCAAAACCACGTCATGGCGCAAAATGTCTTTTTGGGTCCGGCGACGCTCTCCCACTGGCGCCGCTAGTTCAACACGTGTGCGTGCTGAAATATT
This sequence comes from Anopheles marshallii, assembly GCF_943734725.1. Taxonomy (NCBI): domain Eukaryota; kingdom Metazoa; phylum Arthropoda; class Insecta; order Diptera; family Culicidae; genus Anopheles; species Anopheles marshallii. The sequence goes on from NC_071327.1 coordinate 55,772,505, forward strand.
GATCATCAAACAGATTTTTGACATTCGTTTAACGCCACGCGGAATGAATATTAATCACATCTCCATCGGCCGTAACTCCACCCGTGACGTGATCCGATGGTTGCAAACAAAAAACTAAAAGAAGGAAGTAAGCACAGCTCGAAAAGGGAATTGTTACACTTGCACGGACTAATAAAATCGATTGAAAACACTGCTGCTGCGACACTGCAAACGATCGCACCATTAAAAACCGATCAATTTTGTCAATTTAAAAATCCCATAAACGTTCGTTGCGCGGGGAATGATTGGTTGTGCGCGCAAATCTTTCCACTGCCAGCACACAAAACTTCAACGCGCTGATTGATAAATCGCGACAGGAAAACAGAACAGAAGCGGGCGATAGAATTCCATTCTTCCTGGAGCAGTACTTACAAATTATGGACACTGGTTTTTTTTTTTTTGTTGTACAGTTCACTCATTAGCAGCACCAACGTCCACCGGGCTTACGACCGCATGAGGCGAAATAGCACACAGACACGGCTGCACATGCACATGGTTTTTTTTTCTGCCACCATCGGTGATTGTGAGTGGCAGCACAAGTTAATGAGCTTCAAGAATTCGAAACCCGCCTATATACACAAGGCGTAGGTACACCAAATGCCAAAGCAATCGCCGTTGATCGATAGTGGCACACTCGCACATTCAGGGAATGTGCACTAATTAAGCGTGCGGTAGTATTTGCAGAGTTTCACGTCCATTGTCCATTAGTAAGTGTGCCGGTTTATCGGAACACGTCACGTAACACCGTAGCAAAACACTCCGAACCGAAATATTTGTGCACACACATTCGCGATTGGTGTCGAATCGATGAACTGAACTGTCGTCGGAAGTTTAAGTAAATGTTGTGCACTCAAACCAATCTCTCACTCCCAGTAACAACAAATGTTGGGGACTGTTCTCAACCTGTTCAACGCCGCGATTTGTACTCGTGATGAGATTAAGCACTTGATAAAACGAAATGCCTCCCGCATTGCTTGTGCTAACACCACTGAGCCACTTCCACATTGCAGGCACACTGTTCGAGCTCCTGGCAAATACAAATTCCCTAATCCTCCCTTCAACACCCTAAAAAACGGCATCAAAATTCACCTTCTTCGTATTCGCCTGCTTTGTGGGTGGCTCCGTAACACAGCACAAACGTACGACGCACGCACAATTCACGAACCGTCTCGGATGGATCGTCTCCTTGCGCGGGCGATAAGGTAAGGTCCGGGTCCCGGTCTGCGTGTTTACATCCGATCAAAGCCGCGATCTGCCAACGACTGAGCGTCTCCGGGCAGTGACGAGTTACTAGTATCAGGACAGGCGGCTGCGTGGTTTCGCCCGTTTCGCTTACGTTTCGCTATCATCTTAAATCACTCCCACCGCGTTGGAGTGTTTGCGTTTGATTCATCCTCTAACACACCCCGTGACATCACCCCCACCACCCCTCTTCTCCCTCCGAATTCTGATTCACGTCCCTACTTCCCACCCCGAGCTCGAATAGCTGGCGTGTGGAAGGCACGAACGAACGGCGCGCCCGCAAATGAGATGCACTTGGGGCCCGGGGCGGATGGATGCGTTTGCTCAACCGGAGACACGCACCTTTCCGGGGGTTTAGTTCCTCCCGGGGTCGAACATGGTCTGTGTGTGTGTGTGTATGGAGGAGAGCACTAGCGATAGCGAGAGTGAGCACTCCAAGTAAAACACCTGCGCGCGGCTCAAGGTAATGAGGAAGAGCTCGAGTCATGTTGCTCGATCATTTCTTTTTCAATGATTTATTTGTTTAAGTGTTTTTTGTTGTTGTTGTTGCTGTTGCTGTTGCGGTAACAATTCTCGCACATTGTTCTAGTGTGCTACAAGAACAGCGTGGTGCGGTTTAGTCCGATGCATGCCCAGACGGGGGCCATAAAATGCGCATACATTGGGGGAGGGGATTTTTTGTTTCCCCGGGAAAGACACAAACAAAACTCGCGATTTCCTGGAGACGCGTGAAGAATTCACTAACCGATCGGTATTGCATGTTTCACGCGGGGAAGTCCTAACTAAGGTGTGAAGGAGGAATGGGTAATATGTCTTACGCAGCGACAGCATTAACCGTGCGCCTGAATGACGTCTAAATGTGATCGCATTTATTGACATACAGTCAATACCCGAGTTATGCGGTTCTCGACCTACTCGTATTCGAAGATACGCGGATTTTAAGCATTGCACGGAGTTTTGCATGCAGAATTCTATTTTTGAGTTGCAAATTTCAAAAATGCGTTCATAAAATTTTATTGTTATTCTTGAAATAATCGTATAAATATCAATTTTGAATGTTGTTTCGTAATACGGGAATAAGTATTCGATCCCTTAATACGACATATTAACGATGTTTTAAATGAAATTCGAGATACGCGGATATTCTAGATAAAGACCTTCCCCGCAATACGCTATTACAGCGGACCGTTATAACCCAGGAAAAACTCGAATTTCCGCATATGTCGAATCCGGGAGTAAAATCGTTTATACTTCAAAGTTCCATAGTAGATTTCCTTCTCTAAACTATATTTAGTCAGCCATTTAGGCGACTTTTCGAAAGAAAACATTAAAATAAATTAAAAACAAGTGCTATATATGACAAGGGAATGTATTTTCGACCAATTTTTAACCTTTTTACTTAGATGTTGTTTTTGTTAGATTTAGATTTTCAATAAACTAATTCAGCTCTCAAATTGCTAAAAAAATCTCAGAATCCGCGTATCTCGTTGACTGCCTTTACGTAGATTTCTTTGGACGCATTATCGGCGTATATCGGGTTTTTAGTACATATTTAGTATTTGGCAGTCAAGTGTAATAGCTAAAATAATATTAGGTTACATAATTCATTATCTTGTGAAATTAGTATTGAATATTATGGACTATAATATAAAAATATCCATTCGGGATTTGAAATTCGCTTCAATATTTACCATCTATGATTGTCTTTAACCCAATACATCGCAATACAAGAATCCAGCTGTATTTAAATAGTATCAAATAATCAATTACGACTGCCTTTTGTGCCAGTTCTCAAAGTCATATCTGAACAGATTCCATATTATTTTGTGGAATTAATTATAAATTGTGCAAGAATGATTATAAGCAAGCGAAATTTGTTTTTGCAAAACAATCCATTTTGTATGGAAAAATGGATTTTTTATTCTACAGCTGTCTCGAATTCTGGAGAAGTCAAAATGATAATAATTCCATAGCCCCCGCATTTTGGATCACAAAGTTTAATTACTTAATCCATTTGGATTAAGATTTCGTACCCCCCGGAATGTAATACTCCTTAATTGAATTTAATTTTTAAAAATAATATTTTGAAAATATATTTAATTTTATCATTTAAACTATTACAAAAAAGGAGCTGTAAAAACTCTTCTTGCAGTACATCATCCCCGTTTAATAAAATGAGGCGTACTTCAAGGGTCACCTGTATTTCAGCACTGAGCGCGTTAGTGAAAGGATCGCTGCTGAGCTGTATATTAATTCGAATGCGTTACACGATCGCATAAATTGTGTGCAATCGTAAAACTAATTAATAATTAACCTAAATTAATGCTATGACTTCGTATCAGTTTTCGCCGTAAGCAGACCGAATGCGTCGCCTGCATTACGTCTACCAGGGTCCAGGTGCGACCAATTATTCTATTCGCCAATTTGGTGCAGGAAAATGGTTCTCACCCTACCGATTATTCTGGAACACACGCACCTTCAGCTCGCTGCCGATCGAGCGAACTATGGGATCCTGACGACTGACGACTAACTGATATGTGCCGCACTAGCACCAAATCACTCACACACACACCCATGTGTGTGCACGCAAGCACAATGGTGAGAACGTGATTACTTAACCGCTGTTGCGCACCTGTTTTGCAATCCGTCGTGAGGTGCACGACGGCAGCCTAATGCCTGCATCCCTACGTTCGAATAATAGTTCCAGCAGCGGACGGATTGACGGAAAATGATTACCCCAATCAATGACCTGCGCCCGACGCAAAAAAAACCCCGATAAGATGAAAATGATCGTACAATCTGGGAAGGAAAATAATCTTTCCTAAAGGTAGCTCTGGTTAATTAGATTAGTAGCCAGGTGTCGACAGGGCCGTGTTGATCGTTGCTGATGTCTGTGTGATAGGAAGTTTCCAGTGGATACTGTTATACTGTACGATGATTGTGTTGTCTATTCTACCGACACATGATCATCGTTTGGCATCGATTAGTCTGACATTTGTGGGGAGGTTGAGTGGATGAAAACAAACACGCTGGACGACTGATGTTGGAACGGAGCGTGCTGCTGTATGATGCAACGGCTGGTCATTGCAGTCAGACGATAAGCGCGAACAAGAACTGCAAGCAATGGCTGTGTGGTGCTTTCTGGGTCAAAAGTTATCTACCGGTTATTGTAAACTTCTTCCGCTTCGATTAATTAATAAACTACTCATCTCCTCATTGAAAAGGCTTGGTCGAAACGAATGGCCAGCAGTTTTAGCGCAGCAAACGAATGCAATATGTTTCCTATGCGCTGAAGTTCGTGAGCCAGCCGTACTGGACGATCATGAATAGATTGCATAATGTTATTATTTATTATTGTAGTATTGTCTATTGTCTGTTCAGAACTTGTAGAAAGTCTTACTTTGTCGTAACCAGAGTCTCTTACTATGTAATGCGACAATCGCGAATCACTGATCTCTGATCTTTCTTTTGCAAAAAAAAATAAAATAAATAAAAACATTAAAGATGCATTTACTCTCCGTCAACCTTTATCTGGGCCGGAAATGGATAGAAAAACAAAAAAAAAAACTCATTCAAAAGATCACCTCGGCTCTTAACGATCGTACCCGCCCAGTCATTGCTCATCATACGTTTCAGCCGCGTACAGGGCTAATGAGTCGAAGTTGAAACAACCTCGCCAAACCAATTAAGCTACACTAATTCAATTATGCCTATCGATGCCCGATCAGTGTTGTGTCAATGTATCTACCGATTTTAGATACAGCGGAACAACCTGTTGCTTTCGAGCACCTGAAGCGTCCGGGCAGGCGCGCGCATTATCTCGAAACCATTTTCTGGTGAGTGCAGTTTATCTCACGCACTTGAAAAAGTTACACAAACCAAGTGACATTAATTGGGTCTACTGGCGTAGTCTTAACTGCCGGTCACTGAACGTTCATCGCCTGCAAACAAACAAATTCTCCGTGAACTCGGGGAGGGCTTTAGCTTTCCCTTGGTACGGTAAACGTTCAGCACGTTGTACGAGCGCTGGTGAGAAGCGTTCGAAGGTGAACGTCGTAAAGCGCAGATAAAACGCAACTTCCACACGCATCTCCGCACGCTGCATGCGTCAAAACCGTGCACCGATGCTAAGAATGTTTGCCTGCGGAAATGAGTGCTTGAGGCGCATCACTCCCCAAAGTCAACATGGCCCGTGTTCCAGCTTCCGGACCGGCGGAAATGCGCCGGAGAGTGCGTGAATGATGCCTCTCGCCATCGCCCATCGCTGTTGCGAGCTTTCCGAGGGTCAACACGCACCAGACAGACGCTTTCCCACCCTGCCGAGGGGAGAGAACTCCCCATTACGCAAAACCCGAGCCGCGTATCGATCAACATCGATCTAGCAGACGTCTTTGTGTTGTGCGCAAAGCCCGCACCGTAGCGAGAACACTTCCGACTTGTTAGCAACTTGTTGAGGAAGAACGTCGGTTAGGAAATGGCTTGCGCATGGAACTGTTTCGTACAGCGTCCAGACGGTTTGTGTGGGCTGTTTTCGTGGTGGCCTTCCCGGTTTGCTTCGAACAGCACTGCTCCGGGAGCCCCCACATAGCCTCACGCACTTCTGGAGACGGTAAAGATCCATGGATCGGAGGCAAATAGCTTAGCAAACATGGACAACCGTGTAGTTGCTGGTGGAAATAAACCCTTGCGAAACCTTGCATACCGTGTACTCATCGGCCGTAATGGAAATTATGGAAACAATTAATCGCAACCTTTCCGCCAACGCTACGTCCAGTGAAAGATCACAGCGCTAGCTGGAATTCATATGCTGAGGAGAACCCCCGAACGACAAGTCACCAGGTGCCACCCAGGCCGTACAAGTCATTGCGGTTTTCGCAAACGCTTCGTTCGGAAACAAGCGCGAGACGTGGATTATCTTCCCGCCACACATCATCGCCGCACGAACGACAGCTGCTTTGCGGTGACTCAATTCCAAACGCTTGCGCCCGGCCCTCTCCCGGCGCATTACATTGAATTCCTTCGTGCGCCACACGCGGGGATTTCCCCCGGGCGCCGGCTTGAGCAGGTCGCTCGAGGCCCGAAGAACTACATTTTGACGTAGTCCAAACTTTCCGCGTGTCTCGCGCGGAATATTCAACTCATTTGCATCGGGGTAAGTTTCCGAGCTGGGGAAAAAAAAAATGCATGCACATCTAGCATTGTGTTACTAACGTGCTTTTGTTCGGTGATACAATGCAAGTGGCACTCGGATTTGAAGGTGGTGATATGATGATAATAATGTAATCCATTACAATTGCAAGCCCCCCTTTTGCGGCCTATTTGTGGGCTCCAGATCCTCGATCACACGATTGGTGTTATGAATTGTGGGTACTAATGCCACTGAAAAGCACTTGAAGAGTTGGTGTTTACCCGCTCCCGGTGGTTGGTTGGTGGTGACGATCAGTGTTGGCCAGTTAATTAAAGCGTCTGAAAAATTCGCCGTATTTAAGATTGCGTTTTAAACAATTATTTGCTACCTCTTTTTTATGTTTTCTACTTCGATTAATTGAAATAGCTTTGGTTTTTGCCATTTATGTAAAGCAAATCATTGAACTAGTTAACGACAGAACGACGTGAGAACAGTTTGGCTTTGATCGCATCTGGACAGCATCATACCCATCATTATAATAATTTGATATTTTTTTTTAAATTTATATTAAATATTGCTATATTTTTTAATAACTTCACTCCAGAAATATTCATTGGACTTAAATCTTCAAAGACAGGATTTGAAGACACATTTGTTCTCCTAAAGAATTGGATTGCTGTAACTTCTGTAATCCGGATCGAGGTAAAATTAACAAGGCTTTCGGTTTACCGTTAGCATATTGTCTTGTTTCTATTATCTACATTTTGATTTGAATTCTATACCTGTTATACCTTTCCATATGTTTTCAATTCATTCAATTCAATTTCAAAGTCATAATAGCCGATGGAAGGAAAGATATTTAATAACAAAAATTAAAAAGAAAGTTTTATAATAATGATAAATTCAGCTAATAGCTTCACTTCAATGACTCTCACTGTATGTTGCGTATGTTTGTTCGTCGTTGCTCCAAAAACCAGTACAATTCTAGCTTTAACTCTTCTAATTTGTTCTAATTTATCGCATTGTGAAAATACCCGAGTCAATTGACTGAAATAGTCTAAATAAAAAAAAAAAACATCCATTTTTTCTACTTAAATCTATTCAATTTACAGAAAAATAATTAAATACATCCACTTAACATTTGTACTTGATAATTTAGAAAAGAAATTTTAGATTTGCACAAGTATCATTCGTATTTCAGAATGGATTCTGATCGAATACCATTCAACAAATGTTTTTGTTTTCATTTCCTTTCTCCTATCTATTAATTCTTCAAATCTTTTTTTCATGTGACAATTTCCATTCCATCACAAGCTGTGTGTTAAATATACCTGCGATTGTTATAAAATGAATGCGCAAATTTAATTTGTCCAAAATAAACTAGCGTTCTCTCATTCGCTTTTTGTCGCTTGCATTAAATAAAATGCTGCGCCGATAAACATTCCTGCAATAGCGATGAATATTGTTTCCATCCGCGGATAAATTACAAACGGCTGCAACAGTGCCAGTCGCAGGTGCATTCATTACATCTCACGTTATGCTAGTAAAAATTTCCCAGCGGAAGATTCCTTTCCAGAGCGTGTTACACCCTTCATCGATATCCCGCCCATTCACCTTCATCTGCTTCACTGCTTTTACTTCGATTTTGTTTCCCGCCACGCGACCACGCGAGTTAGCAACAAAACACCCAAACAAACAACCGTAAACAACCCGCTGTTCACGCATCCATCGAAAGTGATCGGCAGGTACGGTTTGCCTGACTCCTGGCTAGTTTCACGTCCCCCACACAAACGCAACGGGGACCGCCATCGTTGCATATTGTGCCCGGTGTTTTAGCACACAAATGCCACTTCAATTATGCAAATCACAAACTCTCCCACACATACACACCTCACAGCATCTTCAACCGCTGTGCTTTGCTTCCTATTTGAGTGCAAAAAAAAAAACACCCATACATCCCCACGGTGGCGATGCTGTGCCGTTTGGCCAGCGACACGATTCACAATGGCGCCCGCCATCCTACGCGGTGCTGATCTCACGAGCCTGGATAAGATCGGGATGATATGCGCACTGATTCCAATTAGATTCGATTTGTTGCTAGCGATTAGTCTACCCATCCGCACTCATAACAACACAAAAAAAACGATGATAAAAAATATGTTAAATGGGGCTTTATGGAGGCAGGGAAAAAAAAAGATGGCGGAAGAAATCTGGTACGTTCCGTGCAGTATCGCAACAGGCAGGTGTTGAACGGTTGGAGACGCTTATCAACGTGCATCGCATTTACCGCTGGGTAAATGAATGTCGAATAACCGTCATATTTTCCACTATCTTATCACAAACAAACCGGGTACAGGTACGCTTCCTGCCGCTTCGTGACAATCGATCACAGTGGATGCTGTGTTGCCTTGCTTGGTTGCGATCATCACTATGCTCCCAAACATCCCCAATGGGACACTAGAAATGGCAATGATATTTTTTTTGTAACCGAAGTCATTCTAAACCATCTCATAATGCACGATCTCATTAATGCATCTCGAGATCATCAAGCTTATTGATGACAACATTTACGACACACTGCCGTGCAGTTCGTCAGTCGCGTCCGTGCTTCATGCACGAGTGTGATTGAAGACACATCTTCCAACCCATTGCCCGTTGACATCTGGATCGTTTCGGTGCAATTAAGCTAACTTTATGATGGGTGTTAAACGCGATTTACGATCGTCATGGTTAAGTGTTTTAACTCACCCGCTCATCCGAACGGGTGACTCTCCACCGGGCAGATTGTGCACTCTGGCGCGATGCACATCCATAATTGGTTCCCGCGATGATATGCATAAGATTTGCGCATTAACAAGCCGTGTGGTTTTGTTGTTGTGTGTTGGCTGTTGTTGGCAGTACCCCACGAAAGGTAGCGGTCTAATCGTGGGAGTTGCTTATCATCATTACTCGGCGCACAGGTAAGCAGCGTGCCGGCAAATTGAAAGTGATTATGAAAGTAACCACTGCGGGCACCTGCTGTACCGCGTTCATTCATTCATAGGCAGCAGCAGATGAAGCGAACCGGTCAAAAGTGAATGAATGGCGGTGGGTTTAGCGTGATGATTTCCACGCCGCCCGGTGCAACGATTAGCCATCGGAAATTGTGATATCGATTGACCACCACCGGTTCGGCGAACCGTTGAATATGGCGGCACCGGTTCGGGGGTGTACGAAAGATGAATGAGTTGCAACAATCATTAGTGGGATTGGTTGAGGTTCAGTAGTAGTTTCTTTCTTACTCGAAAACATTCTCTACTACCCTTCCCTGGAACAGGTTCTATCTTAAGAGGCTTGCGGTTTTAGATAAGCCCAGACCAATCGATCATTATTGAACGTAACGTAACTTCGCGTCGATCGCAAATGATTTAGAATGTATTTACAATAAAAACCACATTCGCGCTACCCTGTGCCGGTGTGTAATAAGCGGGAAGAACGACGACAAATCTTCATCAATCGTGCCCAGTCACTCATTTCGCGCTTCACTAGCTCCGAAGCCACATAGTGGTGAACGCGGGGGTGACACGCCACTGGCGTCGTCGTGTATCCAGTGTAGACTCAACTGTATCCCTTGTCTGGCAAATGCACTTAATGGCAGGGAAGAAGCTGACATCAGAAAGATTTATAAACCATGCTTAAGTTTGATAAGTTTAATTCTTCCTATCACGTTTCCAGCTGGAACACAAAGAGCAGATACTACATAGCAAATGCTGCACATGTAGATAAGATGATCGTGTGGCCGGTTAATTTACGACTTTCATACACAGGCGCTAAAACAGTTAAACAATTAAAGGTACATTGCAAATCGGGTGCTTTTGCTGATTCCGCATTTGCTAACATTATCTCGTACTTCATGTCGTTTTTTTGGCACAAACGCTAGGCTTTGTGGATCTTTATCGTAATATCGATCTTATTTTGTCATGTTTTGAAAATTAGCTTTTTAGGAACGGTGTGTCCATATTTGAGGTTTACACCTGCCGAATGTCTAATTCCAAGTAGAATTATATCCCTCACAAAGATCCTAAGTTGGATCTTCCAAAAAAAGTGTCCCGTAGTGTCGTGCTTATTACACTTTTGAGAAGAAGTCGTTCATATGAATCTTTAGTGTGGAGTTATTCATATCAAGAATCGATTCTCAAAAGATTCAAGAATCCTTTTGTCAAAGCAGTGACTGATCATGCCCCTTGGAGGCCTAAAGCGGAAAGGTAATTGGGCAAGTGTACATGGCGGACAAACTCATAGGTTGAGGACATCATCTTGGATAATTCATGGATCTTCATGGAGTATTCATGAACATTTGAAATGTTACGATTCAGTTCAAAGATTTAATCAGATTTATGAATCAGATTCACCCTACATTAGTAAACAGTCCGACGGAGATTAATATACTGTGCTGATCGAGGTTACGCGGTTTCTTCACAGAGGGCGCTGACATCGTTTCGAAGAACCCGAAGGAGCCTTAAGCAACGATGGAACGATGACAGGAGAAGCCTAGGTTGATGACCGAGGATCGCAGAGTATATAAGCACGTGCCGAAGCCCGTTCATGTGAGTCTCTTTTTTCAGAACAAACGCACAAATGTTGTTGTAAACGGACAATAAAGTGTTCTTGTTAAAGAGAACTTTTTGAAGTTCAGAATTAAAAATTCGAAAAGAGTCTATTGCGGTTACGCTACTAGTATCAATGATTATGATAACATTTCTTTAAAAGTATCGCTACAGAGGTTAATTAAACCTTGAAAATTGATACATGTAGACCAACTCGTTGGCTGCTGTGTGTTGTTTTTGGATCGAGTGCTGGCGTTGACAGCAAACATTCAACCCGTACTGATCACCTACAAACCTGATCTGATCGAGTTCGGGGCGGCGGGCGTGACGTGTGACGGATTATAAATAGTTCCATACCGTCGTATGCCAAAAATGTAGATGAAGTAGCCAACACCCCGACCCGGTTCCTGTGGGCAAACGTTCTTGCATGACGTTCGTGATAGTTCGGTTCACGCCCGTGATGTGGAAAATTGATGGTAAAGGTGAAAATGTCTGTACTTTGCTACAGCTTACCTTCGCAGTACGTGTATGATTATGGTTTTCACGGCCACAACATCAAGTTCACCACTGCTCAGGATAAGTGTTCCGGGATTTCTAATTCGGGCGGTATGAGTGTCCAATGTTACTGCTTAAAGGATGTTTCAGCAGGGGTTTGTCGATAGGGTTGAATCTCGCTGGGTTCGTTGGACGCCGTTGGACGGACGGGTTAAATCCATCCAAGGAGTTTAAACACGCGAACCAACGACGTATGTTTCCGGCACTTGTTTTTGCACTGCTCTAGGACGTTTGGTTGAGGGTCAAGTTCAAGGCCCTGCGGTTGAAGCTTTCACGTACCATTAAAATGAGTAAACAGCAAAAAAAAAACACTACTTCGAACAATGGAGAGAACGGTTTGGCTTATTGCGACCTTAATTTCACCATTGTCAAAATACGTGAAAACCTTCGGAGGTCAAAACACAGTCAACAGTGTTACGAGGCAACAAATCCGCTCAGACATTCCCTGAGGCGATACGAACCCGCCGACCGGGTACTAATGTGGAATGCCAAAAGGATTATGAATCCCGCGAAATGCCGCATTGAACTGACTTTCATTCCGACACCACAACGATGCACTGCATGCATCGGCACGATACTCACCGGCCAGACTTAGACACGAACACCAATACTCTAGGGGCGAGACGTATGCGGTACGTCGTCGGATTTTCACCTGCTTTCCTCGGCGGAAAATGAGTGCCCGTAGCACCGACGCTAGACGACAATTGTAAACGAACCAGTGCACAATTTCGAAACCTTTACCAATGTAGAAAAATGCGAGTTTCCACGAAAATTTTCCGAACTATTTCCGAGAGCGTTGTTGTTTTTCGTTGCCGGGTTCGGAAAAGCAACGGTTGCTGAGCGTTTCTCGGACAACGGAGATGTAAACATTTCCTCGGGAAGAGAGAAATCAAAATCAACACCACGGATGGCATGCAATTTTTCGCGGGCAAACACAACACGTGCTCAATGCGTTGGGCCGGGGTTAGTGAGGTCTCTTTGTGTAATGTGAGTTCTACGAGACGATGTCACCGTGAACAGAACTAAAGACTACCGAGTGCAAGGTCAATGAATCAACCAGTTCAGTGCGCGAAGGTGAAAGGAATGCTTTCGGGTGTGCACGCTTTTTATTGTTGGTTTATGATAGAATTAACATTACGTTGGGTTTCGGTGGTGGGCTATTAAAACTTCTTAATGATCCTGTGGGCACATCGCTTGCATTTGATGCGTTGTACAAGGGTAGAAGCAATTGCGAATGACTAAACACTAATTGTTTCCATTCGGTACTCGTATCATCGGTCGTTCGATACGCATTATTGGTCATTCATAAAATTATTTATTCTAACACAACAGCTAGTATGGATTGTTTGCGTGTTTTTTATTAATAATTTTTACTGCAACGAGGAATAGGTCCGACCGAATTATGATGGGTCCGAATGAATTTATCTCCCTAGACAGGTATAGAAAGCAAAGGAGCATTTCTCTTATGATAAGAATTCATTTTACTATCAGTAATACAAAAAACTAGCATAATTTTACAAAATTTCATATGACCCACTATTTTCTAACCGGTACACACAGTGCAACGGTATGCGGTAAAATAACCGGTTTGAAATATTTCACCGCACCGGCAGCTGTCAGTTGGGCTGAAAGGTTTCACGCACATAAACAAAACAGCGACCGTAGAAAGGCGGGCAGTGGCGTACAATTGTAGTGATTTTACGAGAAAAAGTGTATAAATACTGCTAAAAATGGCACACATTCCTGCGGCAACGTTGGGTAATAAGAATAAAAAACATTTCCTTGGCGTTCCAGCTCCATTGGGCTATGTGGCTGGTGTAGGCAGAGGGTAAGTACGGAACAGACCACTGCAAAGCCGCTTGTAGCGAATTGATTTGGGTTTACTGGAATTATATTGGACGTAATTTATACCTTTCTAGTGCTACCGGATTTACCACACGTTCAGATATTGGTCCCGCTCGTGATGCCAACGACGTATCGTAAGTTTAAAGTCGCAAGCATTTTGGTCGCTCCACATTACATTCCGTGTGCTAATCTGGCTGCTTCTTGTTTACAGAGACGATCGGCATGCTCCGCCAGCGGCAAAACGCAAAAAGAAGGAGGAAGAGGAGGAAGACGATGAAGATTTGAACGATTCCAATTACGATGAGTTCAGCGGGTACAGTGGTTCCCTGTTCTCGAAGGATCCGTACGATAAGGACGACGCCGAAGCGGATGCCATTTACGAGAGCATCGACAAACGGATGGACGAGAAGCGCAAAGAGTATCGTGAAAAGCGGCTGAAAGAAGATCTGGAACGATACCGTCAGGAGAGGCCGAAAATTCAGCAACAGTTTTCCGACCTGAAGCGTAATCTGATTGCTGTTTCGGAGGATGAGTGGGCCAACCTACCGGAAGTGGGAGACAGCCGTAACAAGAAGCAGCGTAATCCGCGTGCGGAAAAATTTACACCACTGCCGGACAGTGTGCTGTCGCGCAATCTCGGCGGTGAAGCATCTACCGCAATCGATGGCCGGTCGGGTTTGGCGTCGATGATACCGGGTGTGGCCACGCCGGGTATGCTGACACCGAGCGGTGATCTTGATTTGCGCAAGATTGGTCAGGCGAGAAACACGCTCATGAATGTGAAACTATCGCAGGTGTCCGACTCTGTGGCCGGTCAGACGGTGGTCGATCCGAAGGGCTACCTGACGGATCTGCAAAGCATGATACCCACATACGGTGGAGACATAAATGACATTAAGAAAGCGCGCATGCTGCTGAAAAGTGTGCGCGAGACGAATCCGTATCATCCGCCGGCTTGGATAGCATCGGCCCGTTTGGAAGAGGTTACGGGAAAGCTGCAAATGGCACGTAATCTTATTATGCGCGGTTGTGAGCAGAATCCACAAAGCGAGGATCTGTGGTTGGAAGCCGCCCGACTGCAACCACCGGACACGGCGAAGGGAGTGATTGCGCAGGCCGCTCGTCGCATACCGACATCCGTGCGTATCTGGATTAAGGCAGCCGATCTCGAAACGGAACCAAAGGCAAAGCGCCGTGTGTTTCGGAAAGCGCTCGAGCATATTCCGAACTCGGTGCGTCTGTGGAAGGCAGCAGTGGAGATGGAGAATCCGGAAGATGCAAAGATTTTGCTGTCCCGTGCAGTAGAATGCTGTGGTACGAGCGTGGAACTGTGGTTAGCACTTGCTCGGCTGGAAACATACGAAAACGCCCGTAAAGTGTTGAACAAGGCACGCGAAAAGATCCCGACCGATCGACAGATCTGGACGACGGCAGCAAAGCTGGAGGAAGCGAACGGTAATATTCATATGGTCGAGAAGATTATCGACCGAGCACTGTCATCACTCAGCGCGAATGGTGTCGAGATTAACCGAGACCAGTGGCTGCAGGAAGCAATCGAGGCGGAAAAATCGGGAGCGATCAAATGCTGTCAGGCAATCGTGCGGGCCGTCATAGCGACCGGTATCGACGAGGAGGACCGCAAGCAAACGTGGATCGATGATGCGGAGAATTGCGCCAAGGAGGGTGCATTCGAGTGTGCACGGGCCGTTTACAGCTACGCACTGACCGAGTTCCCGTCGAAGAAAAGCATCTGGTTGCGTGCAGCATACTTCGAAAAGAATCACGGAACGCGCGAAAGTTTGGAAGCGCTGCTGCAGAAAGCCGTCGCACACTGTCCCCAGTCGGAGGTGCTGTGGTTGATGGGGGCCAAGTCGAAGTGGTTGGCGGGTGATGTGCCGGCGGCCCGAGGCATCCTTTCGCTCGCCTTCCAGGCCAATCCAAACTCGGAAGACATTTGGTTGGCTGCGGTTAAGCTGGAATCGGAAAATGCCGAATACGAACGTGCTCGGCGGTTGCTCGCGAAGGCACGTGCATCAGCACCGACACCGCGTGTGATGATGAAGTCGGCCAAACTTGAGTGGGCTCTCAACAATCTGGACGAGGCGCTTAGCTTGCTCGAGGACGCGGTAAGAGTTTTTCCCGAATTTGCCAAACTGTGGATGATGAAGGGCCAAATCGAGGAGCAGAAGGCGATGCTGGAACGTGCGGCCGAATCTTACAATGCCGGTTTAAGGCGATGTCCCAACTCCATACCGCTGTGGCTGTTGTTGGCCACACTGGAAGAGAAACGGAACCTGCTGACCAAGGCACGTTCCGTGCTGGAACGAGGTCGACTGAAGAACCCGAAGAACGCACTGCTATGGTTGGCTGCGATACGCATCGAAATACGGGCCGGAATGAAGGATATGGCCAACACGCTGATGGCACGCGCGTTGCAGGACTGTCCGAACGCTGGCGAGCTGTGGGCGGAATCCATCTTTCTCGAAGCTAGACCGCAAAGGAAAACAAAATCGGTATGTTGCTATATTGCTTAATTGTAGGTGCAAATGCCATTTAAATCCGTTCCCTTTTTCTGGCTTGTTTGTTTAGGTGGATGCATTGAAAAAATGCGAACACGACCCGCATGTGCTGCTCGCTGTATCGAAGCTATTCTGGAGTGAGCGAAAGTTGCAGAAATGTCGCGACTGGTTCAATCGAACGGTAAGAGCTAAACCGAGTCGAAATGCCTTCCCCAACTAATATCTTTTTCCGTTTTACTTCTATGTTCCAATTAGATAAAAATCGATCCTGATTTTGGTGACGCGTGGGCATACTTTTACAAATTTGAGCTTCAGCATGGTACCGAGCAGCAGCAGCAGGAACTAATCGAGCGTAGCAATGCGGCGGAACCGAAGCACGGTGAAGAATGGTGCAAGGTTAGCAAAGACATTGCTAACTGGTGCTTCAAGACGGAGGACGTGCTGAAGGCGGTGGTTCGTAATCTACCCACACCGATCTAGGAACCGAACTGACCGACCAACGTCAATTGCATTCTTTACAAACCTATTTAAACTTTTTCTAGCGCCTTCGTGGCCGCACACAAAATGGTTATCTGCTAATAGATCGAATGAATGGAACAAAAATAACGAAATGTTAGTTATAAAAATGGAAAATATCACCACTAAATATAAGAGCTCTCCTGGAAACGGTCACAGAAATGAAAATTGGAATGTGGATGTTGAATTGAAGGAAAGATTCGAAGTCCGCAAAAGTGTTTACTTCAAGATCAAAAGAATTAAATAACACTAGCCAAACACCGAACACCGAAAAGCTACAATCAAACACTCATCAAACCACCATCATCACGTTAGGTAGCACCCTTTTGGGCGAAGCGTAACCAAGAGTTGACATCCTTCGTTGTACAGTTTGACTTTCCAATTAACCCGTCCCATGACGAATCATCCGGGTCGCTGTGCCACTACGCAACAACTCCTACCGGTCAATACCATGCGGACGGTGTGGCGCAAAAGTTTGGCTACCGAAATAAATAGTTCCGCATGCTCCAAAGCCGCTCGGTGCAGTAGTAGCTGTCAGCCTTCTGACATGGTACCGGTGAAGGAAAATTAATCATCCTTTTCGCCACTCCCGTTATTCGCCACCCGTTATGAACGTGACACCCGTGAGGGAGCTGGAATAGTTTTCCATACACCACCCATCGCGTAACTGTGGGTGACATG
This sequence comes from Anopheles marshallii, assembly GCF_943734725.1. Taxonomy (NCBI): domain Eukaryota; kingdom Metazoa; phylum Arthropoda; class Insecta; order Diptera; family Culicidae; genus Anopheles; species Anopheles marshallii. The sequence continues at coordinate 55,789,616 of NC_071327.1, forward strand.
CTGCTGGAGAGGATGACTTTCACTGCCGCCTAGCTGTGTTGACATCGTTATTCTTGCTGCGATCAGGGGTTGTATTTGATGGAAACCTTTGATTAACTGATTCTAAGAGTGAAGTAAGCAATTTTGTGAACACGCTCCTGTTTTGTTGTATTATTGAATATTAATGTTCAAAATATATCTAAGGAAGGAAAAGGAAGATTCCTTGGACTGTAACAGCTATTGAGGAATTATATTGATGAAGATGGATGTAAGATACACTCTCTTGTTGAATTATAACTTACAAGGTCTTGGCTGAAGTTTGATGATCATATTTACGAAACCCTAGTGACCCTGCTAGAAAATCCCAACTTATATGTATTGAACATATAATTTACATAATGGAGACGCCTGGTGTTTTAGTAGTACCAGGGCCGGTCGTCACATGGTAATGGACCGGTACGTAGGACTGATTCAAAATAAATAAATTAATAAAGTCAAGGATAGCTCAAGATGATCTACTGAGGATATAGTGCAAAAAAATATGAAAAGATCCTATAAAAGCTGTGTGTGTTTCTTAAGAAGACTCTTGAGAAAGAAGGAATACTTATGAAATTCACTATCCCTGCGAGCTTAGGGCAAGGTTGAAAATTTAAACATTTGCTGGGGCATGTAAACGCTAAAACTGGATTTCTCCTATCTTTCATCAGTTTCAATAGTACTTCAATAGTACAGATCAATAGTACTTTTCACAAACAAAAATACATTTAATTAGCAATTTTATTTACAGTTTACTTTCAATTATGCTCTGCGCATACGATCTCAAAAGCATCCGGACGCGTGGAAGTAATGATTCCCTGTGCAATGCACTTCGGCAGTAGCAAACAGCACGAAACTGTCTGTCACCGATTGCCACAACCCCCTGTAGTACCGCATTGTCCCGCTCAGCAGGAACGATTGTTATTCAATCACCACCACTTATTTACTCTACCAATCGAATCGTACTGCTTTCAATCATTGCACCGAACGTCATCCTTCCCTTATTTTGTGGCGATTGCGGTTTCCATCTTCGGGCTGAGCCACCGCCACCCCAAGCATTACCAAGCGTAAATCAGACGAAAGACGGGCCACGTAGAGTTTGTGGCAGCATGCATACACCAGGGCAACTCAAGCAAACAAGCGAAGAGAAAAAACACACTCTAACCGAAGCGGAACGTGATTCTTCGGTTCAAAACACGCGGTGTGCCTCCGCTTTGTCGGACAATATTGTAGCGAGTTCGGTATCAGCATGGACATGCATTCCCCTAGCCATCACCGTAGGGAAACTGTCCCTTGAGATTTGCGGTTTGCGTTGCATGACGGTGGTAGAACCTGTCTGGAAGATGGTAGCGGAACTACCGCCGTTTGTTTGCCGTCTCCCAAGGGTGGAAATAGTTACGTGGTAAATATTTATAACAAAATGGTTGCAAAACAAGGAGAGAAACCGAAACGCGCGTAATTGAAAATGGGATTGCACTTTTGCTGCAAGTGAGTCGAATGCTGCAACTGTTTTTTTTTTCTTCTGCTAGAAACAGGCCACCTAGTTCAAGCTGTATTGGTTAGCTAAAAGAGGAACAGGTCCGCCAGTTGTAATATACCACCAACCTACGCTACAGTCATTTAGTCATCTTGAAATGTTGCTGTTGTTCTGAGTATTTCCTCTATTTCTATACTTGTTTTTCTCTTTTTTCTGAAAAGGGTTTCGACTCATTTATTTTTTCAACAGGTGTTAGGGGTTTCCAGAAGATTTTTACAAGTTTTCTCACATGCTACCGCAGTTTTGTCATGTCAGAACACTCCTCAACAACAACAGTATCCGTTAACGTAATGCTGGTGATGTGAGATCCAATGTTGCTTTGAGCAACTCATAGTATATAACTCCTTTTTGATCCCACCACCGTATGTAGAGCTTCAGTTCAATCACATTTCTTCCCATACGGACTTTACGGGCTGGGTCGTTCGATATCATAATCACCTATGACCCAAGATAGGTGAAATTTCGGACGACTTCGACAGGGGCGCTCACCTATTTGTTGAAGATTTGTTACAACTTTTGTCAAATTTATATCAACTCCATTTTTATTTTTAGCGAGCGGGAAGAGGAAAGAGAAGTTGTGATCAAAGTAGCAACAAACAGCCAAATTCCCAATGACAACTCTGGGAACATACAAAAAAAGGCTAACTCAACAATTCAAACCCACCAAGAAGAAAAAAAAAGAAACCAAGAAACCCAAGAAAACTTTAAGAAACTTTGCATGTTTGACATATTGATAATAAATAGTGTCTCTAATAGCGCAGCAAACAACATGAAAATCCTCTAACATTTCTCTATAATTCGTGAAAAACTTCAAAAACTCCCCAACAACAACAACAACAAAATTGCGCAAAATACGAAACGTGGTCTCAAGCCCACCAAAGAACCACCAAAAGCGGAATAATAAATTATTTTAAACGAGTCGCTGTTGTTGACAAACCCACTCCAGCCCATGGATCCAGGGCAAAACATCGCGATTCCCGACGGGATCACAAACAAATGGTCATTTCGGAGTAAAAAGTGTTCATCGAATGTTTTTCCACCAACCAGGAAGGCTTCTGGTGAGACAAATTCATTTTTGTGCTTCATGGGAAAGGTGAAGTGTACCAAAGTGCGTTGTATTATTTTTTTGTTTGTTCTCTTGATTAAAAAAAAACAACAAATGTAAGTGTATACCTGCGCGAATATACGATTACAACGAGAAAAATAAAGTTAAGTTGCCTCCCTAAAATCGCATGAGAATTAGAGTTAGAACTTTATGAACGAGATCAAGTATGAGAGGCAAAAGGACCAAAGATCTGTACCGTTCGTTCAGTGCTTCGCAAAGAACGAACCAGTTCATACGAAAGTAATGATTTATGTTCATAGCAATGCATAATTTCATCCCACAACACGGAGCTTGCTCATGGATATGTTTTAGAAATAATAGCATCCTCCACTGTAGCATCTACATTATACACTTAAAAAAAAAAAACATTTTATATTATCCTGAACAAAGCGGTGCAACACGCTTGTATTTTAACGTAATGAATGGTCGTTATTATATTTTGCTACATTTTCTTTTCTGCCAAACAATATCAATGCATTGTCCGTACGCCGACACAGCGCAGAGCAACATTTCTTTTCCGCCTTGTGGCGATTTTGTTTTGTTTCGTTTAGTGCTTTAGTGTGTGCCTCGGGAGATTTTCGTAGCATAACTTCCACTCCGTACTCCGGGGTTTTAAGCACTTTTCCCCGTTGACTGACCGTGACGACGAGCTGCACAAATATTTGCGGTTCAAGGGGAAATTAGTTTACTCTGTACGATGGTATCAGTACGAGCTGTTGCTTTCAAAGCAGTTAGCTAATGTTTAAATTATGTTTATTTATTTTCAAAAAGTAAGCAGCTAACATTAGTGATATATTTTTCTGCTCACATGGTTCTACAAGCAATGGTAAATTACTAATTAAACTTCGTTTTCTAGCTAAAATAACGCTCACACACTGTAAATTCCCAGAGAAAATAACTTCAGCCGTGAGCATATTTTGCAAATTAAATACAGCATAAAACTAATATTTAACATGTTACAAACACAATAAAATACTACCATCTGGTTAAGAGAGCTATAATGAAGGCTCAGAAACATAAAAAATAAACAAAAATAGTAAAAAAAGCATCTCGCAAGGTTAGTATGTCGGTCGCAGGCACATACGGTGCCGTGACCAGGATCCACTTAGTTCGGACATTGTTTGTAAGAGCGGTAGCAGAAATGGAACTAAACGCGGCTCAAGTTTTAAAACATTTAACGAATTCTTGGCGTACCGATCTGCGCACACGTTTATTGAAACCAATGCGTCTGCATATGACTGAGTGTTGCTAACACTTCCTTGCGGCGTTAGTCGTTTTGCATCGTATCGTTCCTTTATTTCTTACACATTTTAGTTTAAATGTGCCTGTGGCTCCCTATTCCTCCATACACATCGGATCCGTCTTCGGCCCTTTTTTCATTCCTTTTCATAGTTGTTTCGAATCTCTCGTTCGTGTTCCTCCCTGCACTAAATGTGTGTGTGTGTGTGTGTGTTGACGAACCACCCCGTTGCTTAAACGTAACTTACAAAAATGGTATATATTTCCAACATTCATACATCTAATGCAACACTACTAACAGCAAACATTCAATGATTTTCCTGTGTTGTTGTTTGTTCTTTTTTTTGTTGTTTGTTTTGCTTGCTTTGCGCTTCCTGTTCTGTTGTTGGTTCTGCTGTTTTGGCCCTTTCGTTTTACATCCAAATGGCATTACATCTTCATAAGCAAAAGTAGTCATTAAGGGGTTTAAAAACTCCCAAAATTTATATAACATTGTGAATAGAACGCGCACTAAAACACAATGCGGAATAATAACAAAAGTACGAACAAGATGCCGTGGACGAACGAAGAATCCGAACAATTCTAGCACAAGTTTTCCCCGTTCCTTCCGAATCGAGTTAACGATAAAGTTTCACACGAAGCAAAGTGGAATGAAATAAAATCGAACCTTTTTTTTATCGCTTGCGAAAATATAATTACCTAGATCAAATTTTCAGCACGAACGATCTCCCGTACCTTTCGGTGCTGCCGAAATCCAACACCGTACACTGCCGGAGAAGGAATAAAATAAAAGGAATTTGTGTGCGTACCACGTTTGTGGTGGTAGCAAAGGAATTGGAAAAAAAAACATCCACGCCACACCGAATATCTACCGGGAGAGCCAAAGGACACCCGAAAGGATTATAAAATTAGTTCATGGTCTTGTTTTAACGATAACTGCTCACTGCTACTCAAGAACATCACGTTCGAGTTCGAGCCTTGTTTCGTGCGATCCTTAGGAAGGTTATCGAATTTTCGATAAAACTCCATTACGTTTATTCAACCGTTCTGAAGCAGCGTGCGGCAAGGAAAACATAAATTCACCATTCCACCGTTTGCTCTGCCTGCCCCGAAGATGAATTGGATGCTGTACGTGGCAAATGGGGGAGGGGATTGAATTTATTCGTCCCGTTCTCTTGGTGCTGCTTGCTCTTGTTTGTGGCATTAGCATTTCACACCTTAATGTGATTAGCAAGCAACAAAGCAAGAAAGTAAATGGTTGGTGCAATTTCTGCATGTTTTCGTGATGCTCTGCTTTGCTTTTTTTTTGTCCACATTTGGTCCACAACGTACGCGCAATGGGAGGATCGGTTTGTTTTCGGGGGGGACAGTTCCTAGCAGGATTCCCCCGTGACGGGCAGGGAGTACAGATACGGTGCCAACAACGTGATCGTTTGCTTAATGTTTTCACTAGAAAACGGTACTACGAATATATTGGTGTACTGAGGGAAACATTAGGTGTGAGGCGCTTTACGGCAGTTTACTTCTTATAAGGATGTATATGTATATAATATGTATGTATATATATATCAGTATTTACTTTCATTTCGCAATCACTGTTGTTGCGTGCTGGCACCAAGCTTATGCTACTCCTGGCTCGAGTTTAAATAGCGGAATTTTTACGTCCAAATCCCCGGGCTCACTAATCGCCGTACCGTTTTCTTCTTCGACCTGTCGTCCGTTCCGTTTCTTCTTCGATGAGGTAAGTAGAAATTTTTCACTTTTGTGCTTTTCCCCCATCAGGTTGGGAGTAAGATTAGTATGTTTTTTTTCCTTTCCTCTATTCTTTCACCTTTGTTGACCCTTTGCCACTGTCGGGGAGGGGGAGCACACGTAACCGGATCCGGAGCGAACCGCCTTTGCATTACCGATCATCCGAGGATAATCCGATTATTTAACCGACAATGGGAAAACAGCGAAAGATTAGGGAAAGCCCGTACTGTTACGAGGTGATTATACGTGAGCTTTGTGGCCATTGTTTGTGGTACACTTTAAACACACACCCACACTACCTTTCTCCCTCGCTTTGTTGCGCCATTTGGTTATTTAGTATAAAGCTCGCTACCTTCCTGTCTCGTGGAAGGGTACACCTTCCGGCCGTTGTTTATGCGTTTTAAATATTCATTCTTCGAGGGATTGTTTTCCAATTGCGTTCACTACCCTATCATGCGGTGATGAGCGTATCGCTACGTGCACGGTTTTGTTGGATGGATCGTGGACAATGTTTATACCTGGTCAACGATTATTCCGTTGCTTTTTTAGCAAACAAAAAAACCGCTTTAGTTCTTTACAGCTGTTTTGCACAATTTGGTGCCATTTATAAACGTGGTCGACCACGCTATTGAAGAGGACACGTGCACTGGAAAAGGATAACGAATGCCTTTCCTAGACCTGTTGCCCACATTTAGGCGCACCGTTTTATAAAGCCACACACTCATCAATTGCCAACCGCACGAGTAAGCGCTCTTGCCTTTCTATCGGACGAAAAATTACTCCAAAAAGATGTACAAATAGGCACACCGTAAATTCTCATGCCAAACATCCCTATCTTTTTCTTTTTGTTCTTCAGCATAATATGCGCGGTTCTGCTTCGTATTGTAATTCGATAAATCTTCTACAGTCTAGCATTATTTGCTCTTAAACGTGTTGCGCGCGCGCGCGCTCTAAATTCTTACAAAAAGTATGTGGTGCTTGTATGTAGTTGTAGTTGTTTGTTTTGCTGGATGGCTGTTACCTGTGTGGATAAGTAGTGCGTGTGACCTGCATCGTTCCATTAGCCGTATGATTTGAATGTTTTCCAACACCTTTTCCAACACCAGTATGTTGAATGGTTCAAACCTTTGTTTAGTGTGAATTTTGTATGCAAAAGGAGTTCAATCAATAAAACGTTCCGTTTCATTGTTGCAGATTTTGCACAATCAAAAGGTTTTGTCACCCGAACCGAACGACGATAAAGCTTGATTGCGATTGAATTAATGTCAATTATCATCATCACTGTGTATGTTCGTGAGTGTGTGTGTGTTTGTGTGTAAGTGTGCGCTTTTCTTATGTCTCGTCGCGTTGCTTCCGCTCTAATTTTCGTTGTACAATGGATTCGGATATCTTTAGCTTCTTTTTTTACCATTTTTCCCTCTCTTCAGGCTTCACACAAAACAGCGAACAAATGAACGGTTTTTTTCCATTTTCCTCTCCTTACCGAACAGTTTTCACCTCAGCTCCAAAGCACCGACACCCGGCAAGAGCTTATTTCTCTAATCGTGAAGGTTTTTCTTCCTACCTGACAACGACTGCGACCTGAATTATAGCATTCTGGCGTTTTCTTCATTTATTTTGTTTTTGCTTCTTCTCTCATCCTTGCTTCTTTTACAGCACATAACGCACCAACAAAATGTGTGGAAAGCAGTAAAAAACGATAGCAATTAGCGATAAGAAGAGCGAGGAATCGCTCTACCATTGAGCAGTATATTGTGCACGTCCCGTGTGTTTCAGCGCAAAGTTTTTCCCCCCTCCATCACAAACGGCGTCAGTCCGCTCAGCTGGCGATTCATTGTCCTTCCGAACCGATTCGCTGGATGGTGTATGGTTGCGGGTGGACAAATTAGAGCGCACCAGCATCGGTGGAGACAATGAGCTTGGGGGGGTGGGGTTGGCTGTGGATGCTTTTTCTGTTCCACACGGACAGCTGCTGCAACGATTTATCCTGCGGCTAATCCCTCTTGACTTTGTTGCTTTTGCCACGTTCGTGCTCCGTGCTCCACCGTAACCGCCGCTTGTTTAGTGTCCGTGCCGCCATTTATGGGCTAACGTTTTCACATATTAATTAAAATCTTCCTGTTTGCGCGCGCGTACAAAGTTGTGAGTTCCCATCTCAGAAGCGTGTGATGGCAACAACTTGCCCCACACGAACCGTTTAGAAGTTGTGTCCCTGCTCCCTATCCGTTTCTATCCTATCTTTGTCAGGCTAATCGTAAACAATCTGCTGAAATCTACTTTAAGAGGGTGCAACCCAATGACGGCCAATGGCTGTTTCAGCTCGTTTCGTTCTGCGCATATGACGGCCGTTTAACCGTTGTGGTTGGGGGGTTTTACTTGCGAACCGATCAAGCAATAGCAATCCGAATCGATTATTTGTGTTTGTGCATCAACGGAGCACTTCTACGCTGAAACTAAACAGAACAAGCGTCTACCGCAACTCTATCTAATAAACAAAAAAATACTGAACGCATTATGACGGTGTATATGGAAAGTGCCCCTTTCACCTCGCTATTTCGTTTCTATACTATTCTCTCTCTCTCCACACTCCGCACCATTTGCTGCATGACAAAACAGCTTGCTCGCACCATTCTACGCAAAATCGAACGATATATCGGGCCACCGGCGTGAATCTTGCTTCCCTTTCGCGGCATACTGCTGTTGCTGGTGAAGCTGATCCGGCGCCGGTTCGTTCCACCGACCCTAATGCAGCCGGTGACCATCGTCGTGGCTCATGCACGTTTCCCAGCGCGAATGCTTTTCCGGCGTCAGGTGCGTTATCTGCACGTGGATTGCCTGCACCTTCTCGTACTTTGGCGGGATCGAACAGAGCCGATAGCTGACCTCGTCGCCGGGCAGTGGTACGTACTCGCCCTCGATGCTACACACGGAACAGTGCGGCGAACAATATGCGAACGAAAATCAAACGGATAGCGATTATTGTAAAACCGAGGAAAAATAGAAGAAAAAACACAACAATGACACAATGGGAAAACACTCACTCGGAAATGTGTACAAAGAGGTCGTCACCGCCGGCATTTGGAGTGATGAAACCGTGCCCTTTGCTTCTGCTGAACGACTTCACCTTACCCTCCTCGATCGGGTTACGCATCGCGCGATCGGACCTGCAAAAATGGAACAGAACAAGAGAAAAGAAAACGAATTGAAATTGAGTTGTCTGACTGGGACGGACATTAAAATTGTAACCGAAAACACGAGGTGCGGTTAACGCTAAGCGCGAACTAAATGCTTATCCAAACAGAATCGCTCGTTGCGAGGTGGCAACCGGGTTCAATATTGACACAGGAAGGCAAAACATAATATTAGCTTCATCGCTCAAAGGTATGGATAGATGATCCCGTTGCCCTTTTCAGTGTTTTCCGCCGCAAGACAAATGTTTTTTTTTTTTTTTCCAGTGGAAACGATGTACAACACGGAAGGATACCATACCGCCGTTCTCGCATTGCTTGCCACTCAAAAACACTTCGCTGTTACACAAAAGCTTTTCACCAAACGTCATAAACTTTATTGGATGAAAGTTTATGTTGCATACAGAAACGAAAAGAAAATCAACTCAATTCGTGGCATGATTTGATTGTGCCGGTAAAATAAAAGGCAAAAGGCAACCCACATACACAGCGGCAAAGACAGGGTTTTCAAAGTTTGATGGATATGCACAGGCGGCGGCGTGTAGCCTCCGCCATTTTGGCCCCATCCAAGTTCTTCCCGACCCCTGTACTCGAATTAACTTGCCACGGCTTTCAAGATGCAACACATCACACCGTGCACGGGAGTGTGACGCTTGTGTGGACGTGTCTGGTGCGGGATAAAGTTTTATTTCCGTCATCAACATGCTTCCTTCCAACGGGTTCCGATGGAGACGCCAGGTGATTTGTACCGTTGAGTGCATCCTCCGTTCGGTGCCGAGTGAGGTGCTTCCGCATGCAATCTCGACACATACGCGCACCGTTGAAACGCAAACATTAATTATTTCTGAACATTCTACCAGCCAGCAGGACAACCGAACCATGTGCGGGTTCAGGTCAGGGCGAAAGAAGGCTAACACAGAATGCATCAAAGTAAAGATCTTAAGCGAAGAGTTGTGTGCACATCACGTGAACGCTTTCCAAGAATCTAACTAATTAAACACAATGTAAAAGCTCTTTCCTTCTTGCCCCATTAGGATGACAAATAACAAATATCACGTTACGCTCGAGGGGTAGGTATGTTTGGGCAGGTTGATGTTTGCCGATGTGGAATTGATACTTTGGCTGAAGGGAAACAGTAAACAACAATTCTTCCAATAAGAACACGTGCTTCTATCGATTGGCACTAGAAACACCTAATACCACAGCGAATGGCTAATGAATGCCCATCTTCCGGCGGCACGCAAAAGGTGCTTTTCCTGTTTCTATTTCGGCGAAGGACGGATATGTTTACTATCATTCTAAGCTTGGTAAATTATAACTATTTCTAGTTCCACGTCAACCCACTATACATACCTCGCTTGACTGTATGCAACTAAAGAAGGTATCTTTACACTTCCATGACTTTTATGCTCACTATCATTAAAGTTAGGCCATAATAATTCAACCTGATGTGGGCGTACACCTACGTAAAGCTGCTGTGTGACGAACGAAAATGGTTCAGAATTTCCCGAACTGATGACTTTATGTTTTCCGCTCTCAAACAGATGGTTCCCATTATGCTTCGCGCTCCCAAAAATATATGCTTGCGGGCAAAGCGAACAACGCAGCTGACGGGTGATTAGGCGACGGGCGGATACACATTTATCATAAACACACGGTCGCTAATTACGTTATCTGCTCATCGCGAAACAAACAAGACGTATGGCAGCAATCACCCACCCAACAAACGCATATGTCCCCCCCCTGCAGGTGAAAATTTGGACCGGGCCATTAAATGCGTTTGCCCATCAATCAGGTGAGATGGCGGAAACGTGATTAAGTTAGCATAATTTGATACGGTACGAATATATTGCCGTGTGACTGTGCACGGTTTTGATTTTATTTTCTGCTCCCAGCAATGGAACTGTTTCTCTTGTGGAAGTAATATTTTTAAATAAATAATTGATAATTATACTTAATCATGGTTTTGACTAGTGTTTAACTGTTTTAATTTCAATTGGAGCGGCCCGGTGGTGTACACGACTGGATCGGCCCTAAAATCCCATCTGGACCAATCCCTCGTACGTAGGACTGACCTTCCCGCTACCGGGAAATAGTGTCAAGGAAAGCCACCTCTTGACGTTGTTGTGCCGATAAAAAATAAAATAATAGCTAATTTAATTTATTTTAATTTAACTGAATGAATGAATCTGGTCCTCTATTCCAAAGATTCATGATTCATTCTCATCCTCTAAGATCCATTGAGCAACAAAGATTCACGAATCATCAGCTATGAGCCTCTATTTTGCTTAATGTCTCCAAAGGGCTTGATCCGCCACTCATGGAGGGTTTATTAATCTGTTGAGAGGCGACTGCTGATTTGAATGACTAAAGCTCCATATGAAAGACTCTTATCAAAAGATTCATATGAATGACTCTTCTAAAAAGATAAATATTAATTATTGTTTTTATAAGATTCATATGAATGATTCTGCTCAAAATATTCATAAGAATGACTCTTCTCAAAAGATTGATATGAATGACTCTTCTCAAAAGATTCAAATGAATGACTCTTCTTAAAAGATTAATATGAATGACGTTTCTAAAAATAATTATATGAATGACTCTTTTCAAAAGATTGATATGAATTATTCTTCTTAAAAGAGTAAAATAAATGATTCTTCTCAAAAGATTCATTAAGCACAACGAATGTTTTATTGAGCAACAATGAAATTTAACAGTTAATCATGTAGAGCTCATACATTCACAAATATTTTTTCTAGGAATTTGGGTACGGACTCGATACCTTCCGAAGGATGTTCTTATTATAATGCTGCTTAAAAGGTCTATGACGCACGGAACAATAACATACTCCTTCGAATATCTAAATTTACGTAGACGGACGCACCTAACCTTTTGAAGGGCGGGGTGACAGTGAATAATTACAGTAAGAAGATTCCTATCGGAACAATCGGTTAAGGCCTACGTTCACATAGTCGATGTATATAACTGCAGATCCATCATGTACTTTGGACGAACATAAATTCTGAGTGACTGAGAAGTACAACCAGTGAAGTCCTTATCCCAGGTACATAACCTTACAAGCACAACAAAACGGACGATTTGATAAATAAGTTGTACGCGTTACGATTCATCAGAAGTAAATATTTGTACCAGTAATATAAAAAAAATAAATGTCCTATTATTTTAAAAAAGTTTATTCGATGCACTTCCACAGCACTCCAGTGCAATGTACAAAATGCTCCCAGGAAGGACATTTTGTTAGCTTGAAACGCCAACAAACCACCTACGAAAGTGGCACTGGGTGTGTGTAAAGGATAAAAGGATTTTAAAAGTAAAACAAGACCAAAGTGTCCTTTTTCGTAAGTGAAAAGGGATTCCCAATGTAAAGCTAAAGTGAAGGTACACATATCACGGGATTAGCGCAGTGCAAAATCTCTCCACGTCGGGTAAGTGTCATCCACTGTTGGGGGACACTAGGCGAACAGGCACAAAAATTCATCCTGCAAAGTTGAGTGACTTCCCGACAGTCTCATGAATGATGCATAAGTTATCTGCGGCCCTCCATTGTTGGGCCGTGTTCCTTCAGCAGCACGGTGCACCGGAAAGCAGTTTTACTTGAACAAACAGAGCGTACACGTGCATTAAAGTCTGTTATGTGTTTTTGTACTTAAAACAAATGATGGGAATTAAAAATTGCTACGAGAACTTGCTGCAGAGAAGTATAATGACGGCCGGCCATCGAGAGATTCTGTTTGATCTTCGCTAATTTACTTTCATATCCCATTTACTGTTCTGCTACCAACAATTGGTTACAGTCTTTGTACTCTGCGAGACTTAAAATGTTTTTTCCCATACCTCACAAATCAGATTAGCAACCACCTTCAGCAACGCAAAGTACGTGTGAAAAGTGTTAAACGAATAACAAAGTGTCACCACCACACCACTCGATACGGCGTTCCTTTGCGTTCCTGTTTCCTTCTCCGAATAGCAGTTCCATTTAAGGCGATCGTTCGTAAACACACTTCCCCATCTCAAACCATTAATGTCAGCAGTACTGCACCACAGCGGTATGCATCGTGACCCCGTCATTGCGGGACTAGGATCATTGACTCTTGCAGGTGTCCATCCAAACGCAAGCATGAACGAGACAGGGAATAACAACAGCAATCTCTACTTTCTTCAAGGATTCACGACCGACCGAAGTGGGGAACGAAAACATTCCTCCTGGACGATGCCAAACAACGTTGGCGGAGTTGTGTCTGTGGCGAACTGCTTCTGATACGGTGGTACACACAGCAGCAACGGCGAAGGTGACATTTTCCAACGTAACCAAGTATAAACCGGAAGCATTCATTGTAGACATTGGCTGTTTTCTCTCTACTTAAGCTCCTGGAACGGGTAAAGCATGCCGTCCATAGACGGTATTGCCAGATGGTGTGCAGCAGGAACTATTTTTCACCTGCTTAACACCTTTGATCGATGGTGCGACACTACAAGGAAACAGTTTTCAAATCAGTCTTTGTCCGTTTGTTTGCGGGAAAGATGCTACAATGAAATTTATATTTATATAAATTTATATTTTCGATAAGAGAGTTGTTATAAAGCTCGTTGTAAGTATTTATTAGATCGTACGTACTATTAAAAGGTTGTTTTGATCCTATTTCCCAAGGTTTCGCCCAATAATAGACAATTTCACAAAAGATTGCATACGTTTAGGCGTATACATTAAGGGCGAGAGGGCAGAACAAATTCTAACAAAGTCCGGAAAATAACATTTGTTGTTTGTCATGTGTTATCAAATTTAACAAAAGAATCCAAATAGACAATTATACTCAACTGAGAATTAATAGCAATTCAATAATGGGTTCAATCCCAATACTGGGAATCAACTTGTTCGGAACAACCTACGAACAGCCCGGCCTTAAAATCCTTGCACGTGGGTGTATTTCAAAAACCTTGAAAAGATTGGAATCAATATTCGAAACAAACAAACCATCCTTGTGTTCGAAGATCATCATATCGATACATGTGCTCTTTTCCCGTTCTTGCGCATACACGGTTGGAGCAATTTGTCGGTGTTGCTGCACACCATTGTGCAAAATTATGCTGGTACATACTGGGCTTTCGCGTACCGGCCATTGATAGAAGCTCCATTTGCTTTGCACAGGCAAAACGTAGCTGTGACAGTTTACCGACCCGCACGGGGCTCTTCTCGCTTCTTGGCTACATTCTTAAGTGCATCCGTTTTGCATTTTGCACCAAGCGCTCGGTCAAGTGTGAACACAAACGACTACTCTCGGGACACACTCCCAGTGCTGCTGCTCGTCCGTGGAAAGTCCATCTAAACGGCACACGGAACACCGTGCGGGAAGAGGAAAGATCGGCTTTGAATCATGAATAATAAACCCTGCAGTGGCACGCTACGGCAACCAAGCTGCCCTGAGCGTTATCTCCGTGGCAGGACCATGCAGATAGTCAATGCAGGGCAACCTTTTGCCTTGTTTTTTTTATTTCAAAATTTAAAGCACGGGTGTACCATACTAAATAGAAAAACTCAAACGGGTCACACCGTACACAGTTAGTCACCGGTTACACAAAAACTCTAAACGTCCAACACACAACTAACGAAGGACTTGTGTAGCAAGCGTATGTCTCCCGGTCAGGACACGCTTCCGGCTACCCGGAACTGTGGCCCGGTGAAAAGTAAGCAACGAAAGACTAATTAACACGCCATTTTGGTGAAATATTAACCCTACCACGCTTGCAGGGCACGGCGTACGAGCGGCGTAAAACGGTGAGGCCTTTGCCGGTTTCGCTGGAAGTCGTATCGGGAGTAAATTAATTACACTTGAGACGGGAACGCTTGGGCGACCTATTGAATATGCAAATTTATGCTGAGTTGTCACTCGGTGCTGGTGATATGACCAGAATGCGATATGAGTGGAAGAGGCGCCTGGTGTGTTGTCACTGTACGCTGAAATTCTATGAATCTATTTAATGGTTGTACAGATATGGCTTCCAAAATAAGGTATACATTAGAATACGCCCAAAAACGTAACCTGCGAAAGAAGAGCCAAGCAATTTCACGAATTTAAGCATTATTTGTATCGTTCTAGACATTTCATTGCATACATTTAGGCGATTTTCGGGCGATTAGTTGCTGTATAACACTGTTTAAACTGTTTCAAATATGTTTAGCAGAAGAAAGTCGTTCGAAAACGATAAAGTCAGTCAGTTGAAGGGTGCCCTCTACAGATATTTACAAACGAAAACACTTTTACAACACGCTCAAGTGAAGTATGTTTGTTCTGGAAATTTTTATCGAATAAATCGTTATGTTACGTTTCACCCACACTAGATATAAGAGTACGGCACACGATAAGCGTGGATAATTATAGCTAAGTCGTAGATTAAAAATCAATTATCGAGCACGTTGGGCGAATCCCGATAAGCTCAGCTGTCAAGCCATAACCAGCAGACCATTCTTTTCGCCAGGGGCACACAATCTTTACGATGATCCCCCACCACTAAAGGTTGGATGATCTCGCAGAACACCAACTGTCGTAGTCCGGATGAATTGATTTCCGAGTGCAGTTTGCATTGAGCCGCGGTACGAAGTGAACGTTTCTCGCATTAGTGATTCAGTGAGTGAACGAAGATGGCACATTCAAGTACATTGACGCTGATAGTGGCTACTGTTGCGTTGCTTGCTGCCGCCGCTGCACTCGTTGATGGTGCCCTTTTCCAGGATGCGATCGATTGGAGCCGGGTTAGGCCTTTGAATGAGTTTTCCCACATTGCGGAACGTGTGGATCGGCTGAAGAAAGGGCAGCTGGATGGTGGTTTTAAAGCACCCTCGTTGCGTATCGTTGGCGGATCGATTGCTACTGCTGGACAGATCCCTTACCAGGTAATTTGGAATGCACACCCGGTTTGCTTTTAAAGTTCACTTTTAATTTCCTGCCCTTTTTGAACATAAAAATAAAAAGGTCGCCGTACTCTCAAACTTAGAAGCCGGACAGGCACTGTGTGGTGGTGTTTTACTGTCCAACAATTACGTCTTGACGGCCGGTGTTTGTGTCGAGAACACCTCCGGGGGTGTGGTCGTACTCGGAGCACTCAATCTGCAGAACGAGGCAGAAGCGGGACAGGTTAGAATCACCTTTGCTGCCGGTGATGTGCGTCTGCATCAGGAGTTCTTGGGTGTAATCTTCCGGAACAATATCGCTGTCATTCGTCTGTCACAATCGGTCACATTCAGCGATCGGATCCAGCCGGTGCGTATTCCCGCAGCTACCGATAGCCGTACGTTTGCTGGTGCGCTTGCAACGGTTAGTGGTTTCGGACGCACGTCCGACTCTAGCACGTCCTTCTCGGATGTGCTGCGCTACGTGCGCAATCCCATCATGACCAATGCCGATTGTCACGATACGGCGTGGGGTGGTCTAATCGACGGCCAGAAGATGTGCCTGCACTACATGGAAGCTCGTGCACCTTGCGATGGAGATGTCGGTGGCCCCATGACGGTGGAGGATGGTGGCAGTACTATGCTGGTCGGACTGTACTCCTTCGGGTCGGTGTTGGGTTGTGAAAGTGATTGGCCAGCAGTCTTCGTGCGCGTCACCTTCTATCGCCAGTGGATCGTTGCTAATACGGATGTATTGTAAGGAAGTCCCTCATGTCCGAAACTTATTACAGTTGGCGGCATATCACCGAGCGGCAGAAATGGTTTATTATTATACCGACGATAAACCAAAACACCTGGACAGGAGTAACCTAGCCAATCATGGCTGTAAACAACATAAGCGGGAACTGATAAGATAGAGCAGATGCAAGATGAAAGATTATGAATAAACTAACCAATCAGTCGACGCGCCTGTGAGAGTGTTGATTCGAATCAATCAAATTTCGTAACATTGGTAAATTATTCGAAGTAAAGAAAGGCTGTTTTTGAAGTCGATTTTGAACCACTCTGGGTGGAGTTCCATTGTGTTTAGAATAATTTTCCCGGGGTTTATGGCGGGCCGGGTCTGATAACTTCATTACTCCATCTCAATTTAGACCTACAATCGCACGCTTTACGGCATATCCGGTGTCATTCTAGTGACATGACCAGCTCACCGAGATATGACGTTCCTAATTCGTTGTGCAATAATGACACGTCGTACAGCTGAAGATCTCGTCTTGGACGCGGATCCACCATTGGGGTAGATCACGGTCTAAGCCAGATTTTTGTATGCGTTTTGACGTTTCCAGGCTTATCCGCTTACAGCTCGCCATACAAATGGCAAGCCAAGTTAAGCCTAGGAAAGAAGGATTAGATTGGTTTCTCAATGAAAGTACTCAAGTACCCAAAACCCAAACTCGACAAATGTCAAAACAAAGAATTTGGTAGCTGGTCTGAGCCAGGTTAGGCCATGTTTCCCGTGTGCGAAAAAGGTAAACAATTTTTTTTAACGAAAACAGCTTAAAAAAAATTATTTTAATAATCAGATTTGTATATTGTTTCATTGCATTGAAATTAAAATTAAATTACGAAACTTAAATCGATTTTTCTCAAATTTTAGTTTCACAAAAATGATCCCTTGTGTCATTCTTTATGTCAAAATACTATGTCCTTTACGAATCTGTACAGAATGATACCGCCCGGTACCTGGATTATTTGACAGATACAGGCTTAAAGCTTAAGCTTTCTAACTTTTGGGATGATCTACCCCATTGTCCATATTACATTACAACAAATTAACTTTAATGTACATCCAGGTCACGGCACTTATTTCTGTTACTAAATTGCTGAATTCAGACAACCGTAATTTGTAAGCTTTTACATACTATAACAACATTCATCAGGGGGCTTACCTAACTTCACGGTAGGCAAGAACAATATTTAGGACATTTTGATGTTTTCTATTCTATCTTCTACTATAGGTTTGGTATAAATAAAAAAAAAAATGGTGCAGAAAAGTAACCCAAAACCTACGCCATAACCGAATCACCAACAAGCAAACTGCTTCAATCATCAGCTTTGTTCCAATTCCATCACTTCACACGTCCAATATTCACACCATGCGTTATCATCGTTTTCCTGTTTACCGGCAAATACACCACAGGTTGGCCTGGAACATGGAACACTGATTTTGTCAGCTTACGGAAGACGTCATTCTGCGGGTGGATAGATATTCGTTAGCATTTCTTCTACTTTCGTTTCCAAAGCAGCATGGAAGCTTGTGATGTGTCGCACAAGGAAAAAATAGTTGATTGAAGCACCAAGGTGGCGGTGTGGTTTCGTGGCTTTCGTTGACGGTTCTGTGACAGGCGCACAGAACCTCATTTAATCTTATACGACACGGTACGGTACGAGCTACTGCTTCATCCGTCGAAAAATGGCCAACGTTAGCTACTCAATGTTGGTTGTTATATGGGAAGCTGTACCCTGTTTATGTTTATGGCTAGCTGCTGAAACATAGCGATAAGCGCCAGATTTGTCCACAGCACGGGTCAGGGTCAGTTATGCGAATGTCTTGCTTCATCGATTGTGTGCGTTGCAAATGTTTTCCTTTGGTAAACATCTTACCGGATAGCGACATTCGCTCCGAGGCACCGAAAAGATACCAAGTGGTTGTTCATCTTACAGACGGCTCCCGTTGAAGCTCAAGCCAATGGAAGATGAAAAGGACAACTTCCAGGCAGGCATCAGAACGAACAACGGCGTGCGGATCCCTTTATGGGAATTTAAGGACCCTTAGGACTGTGGGCCCGAAAAGGAAGTGTGCTTGGCAATGATTTCTATCATATTTACCCTTGTTTTGATGGGTTTTTTCTGCTTTCTTCCGCAATTCGTCGTCACAATAGCCACATTGACTGTGTGTGCTCGCTCTTTCGCTTCGATGCTGTTCTATTCCCCGGCCCGGTACTGCTCTTTATAGGCGTCGGGACACCAAAATGGCTAAATAAATTGGCGAAGGTGAGGCCGCCGTTTCGTCCGCCGAAAGAAAAAAAAAACCTCCCAAGAAGCTAAACTTGATTTGCTAAACCGGCATTACACGGCGGGGATTTGTGAGTTGAGCAAAACTCCACTCAACGTACACCGATGTACTCCGGTGCTCCGGTAAAAGATGATGAATTTTTGATGATCAATGATATATAAAGCAAAAAAAAAACACCTAACAGAAAAACTTAAACTCCATCTCAGATGGTTGTGGGGGCAACCATGGAAACAACGATTTGATGATGATGTATTATAAATTCGATCGAATGATTGAACACGTCCGACGGCCGGATGTAAGAAGCACATTATTGGGTTGGCATTAAGCATGTGTATGGAAAGGCTTTCAGACGTCGTCAGGTTCCGGATGAAGCAAGTTGGCCTGGTTTTACGAAATGGTGGTTTTGCATTAATGATTCAACTTTTATAAATAGCATATGCCACGAACATTTTGATGTGTTTTTTTTTCTCCCCACTCTTCCAGGACCTCCGTATCGCTTGCAAGCGGTCGTTAAAATCCAGCACAATCGGAACGCCAAAATTGACACTCATTGAAGCTGGTAAATGATGGAATGATCACTTCACCTTAAACAAGCCACCTTTGGCAACGTTCAGCAGTTTCCCTTTTAGTGCGGTGTTTATGTATGTATACGTTTGAGATATTGGTATAGGTTCCGTGTTGTTTGTTCTTGTTGTTGAGAGATTTCCATTTTTCACGTTGATGTTTATTCAAAAATGTTTCTACTCCCATCATCTCCACAGTCGAACGTGATCGTTCTCGTACCATCATTCGGTTCCACTTTTCCAAACATCATTCCGAAGTATAGCAACACGCTCCGGAACCGGTGGGCAATTTTTCATTTCTAAGAATGTTTTCAGCTGCACACCTGCAACGAGTTGAGATGCTTGTAAATAATAACAAAAAAAAAAACAACCAAATATATTCCCGGACGAGCGAAAAAGAAACAGATGTGTTTATGAAGAAATAAATTTTTAATTTCAAACAGCACGTTCAGTTCACGCTCGCGTACGGTCCATTTAACGCGGATGGACGGTTGAATGTGAACGAGAAAATTCAATATCCTTTTGGCCACGCCGTTTTGCCGTTCGATACCGGAAACGGGAAAGACAAAAAATGACAACTTTGAGGGCAAAAGCAAAAGTTTTTTTTTTTTTACTTCAGAAAACAAACCGACCAGACATGGGAGCAACATGGTCCAACGAGTGCTGAATGCATTCGAACGTTCATCGATTTAAGCACACACCTCGAAACGTGTGAAACATTTCCACACCTGCTCCAGAGTGCGAGGAAAAATGGCTGCGCGCATCATACACCTTTATCTTATGTCTCTGACCGTGGAGTTTTCCTCGCGAAACGACCACAAATACACAAACACACGCAATGGGGCAAGGGAACAACAGCAAAAAAAAAACCACCACGCAAAAGCAAACTCCACCGGTACTCGAAAACCAATCGTTATAGATAAAAATAGATTCCTATTAGACCGGTCACCTTGCTGCTTTCCGCTGCCACCGCCGAGGTGTGTGCCAAAGTGTTATCCAATACGCTTCCGATGCGCCCGGCTCTCTTTCGCTCCATTGGCAGGCTCAGCTAATAAACCGGCCTCGGGGTCAGTTCCAGTGTCTCGGAAAGCAATTCTCCGCCCCATTGGCATGCCTTCAGGATAGGATTGTGATTGAAGCTAGTGGAAAGTTTTGATTGTTTTTCTGCGATCTATTTATCCTGAACACCGGTTGGCATACAAGGGCAACCGAAAGTTGCAAGATCTCGAAAGGAAGCGGAAAATTGACTGTTGCTGATTTACTGATGTAATTATCGTGTCAAAAATGAGTTATTGTTCTAAAACTTTAATGAGTTTTGGCGTTACAGAATAAAAACCTAAAACAGATGAATACAATAGTATGTAGGATTAGATTTAAACTACCAATCTCAGGCTTTTAAGGATCCCGTCTGACTGACTAATAACTAGGGTTTTGATTTAAAGTATAATCAGCTATTGCTTGGTCTAATACTAACGATCGAATCTCATCTGAAATGAGATTGTATGATTTACAATGTAATTACAATGTGAACTTACTAAGTTTGGAAGCTCTACAACCGCCACCTCTTTGCCTGGCCTATCTGGCGGTTACAGCAACGCCATTACTCCATCATAATTTGAGCCTACCACGTCCATGTGGACGAAGGGCTGGGTTGTCCGGTGTCACTGTCATGACATGACCAGTCGCTCGAAGCCTATGCGAATCTAATCCACTGTACGACAGCTCGTAGAACTCGTCATTGTGGCGGCTTCTCTATTGTCATTCTACACAAACCTTTGTCAAGAGGGTTTGGGTTTGTCAGTTTTACACGAAGATCGTCTCCCTGCTTCTATTCCATTAGAGTTGGAACTGTATCCTGCTATGGCTAGCTGTACTTTGTTCATCCGTCCATACTCAGAGGCTTACTTAAACTCTGTTTTGCCTCTCGACTTCATAGAGTTACATTGGCGAGTCCATGTCTCAGAGGCGTATGTGAATACTGGAACTAAATACAGTCAAGTCTCTCTAACCTGTAAACTGAAGGGGCCGCTATCTTAGAGAGACTTGCAGCTTTGAGAGACAAACACATTTGGTTGGTATACCATTTATGTATGGCAAAAATCTTCAACCATATTCTGTAAACGAAGTGCAGACGAACTGTCATTGCCAAACACCAAAACAAGGCTACCTTAGAGAGACATTGTTGTATAAACATCGTGTGCAGCTTACGGAATGCCATGTTAGGGAGACTTTGCAGCTTTGAGAGACAAAAAATGTATTGAAAATTAAGGGACTGTCAAAAATGTTCATCTTAGGGAGACACTACCTTACAGAGACTTGAATGTAAATGTAGTATACGTAATAATAGTAAGTACTATGTATCAGTGATAAGCTAGGTATGGAACTCTAGCTGTAACCTTAAGCTGCGCGTTCAGAACTACTTGAGCTCCAATCAAGGATAGATGACGGAAACACATAACCATTATTTTCTATATAATCTTGAACGGCAGATATCAAAACCATAAAATATTCCACCTTGATCCTGTTTCATTAGAACAAAAAGCATGGTGGGATCAAATAAAAATCATGTACTACGAGCAAAGTAAATATGACAAGATGTATAGAGCAATGCAGTGGATGCTTTTAGCTTTTAGGAATGCTTTTAGGAGTAAAACTGAACTATTAACGTTGAATAAGCTTTAAGGGTAGATGCATATATAATGTATGTATACAGTAGCAACCACCATTTGACTTAAAAGCAAAGTTTTTTTTTTATTTTATTTTTTTACATAACGAGTTTAGTTAAACATATTATCGACAAAAAATAACCTACCACAACGAAGAAATAATCCAAAGAAGGAGAGAAAATAACCTGAAACCACACGAAAGATCTAGTCAAAAGCGTTGATTTTGTTAAAGACACGAAATGTTCAAATGTATTTTGACAACAACAATGGAGAAAAGTAAATACTGGCCTGATTAGAATTCTTACCACAACCAGCATTTAGTAGCGGATTTCAGTAGTTAAAATTTGCAGAAATTGAAGGCGCCAGATTATCCACTGTCTAGCCGCTTCGTAATCGAATCCCGACTGTTTATCCAACCATCACGCTCGGTTCGATCGGCAAACAGACTCTACAAAAATAAATCGACGTTATGTATCAAACGATGGAATATGAAATCCCACTTGGGACAATATTCAGACACCTCTGCCACCTCTGATTTCTCATCGTTCCCCGGAGAAACCTGCGTTGTGCTTGAACAACGAGTTAAGGGCAAAGGGTTGCTTTCAATTTTCCCTTGCGTCAAAAACACACATACCGCCAAGCACACATTTGATTGAATTCGATTTTGACAGCGTCCTCGATCTCATGTCATCTTAAGCACCCGAGCCACCCACCGGAGCATACGGATAAAAGGATAACGGAAATGCGATAGGAGGATTTACGTGAACGAGTTGTTGGTTCAATTGCTGAAGCCTCAAACCACCCCAAAAATTCAACCGAATCGACCATATATCGTGAAGTGACACTCTATCAATCGGTTAAGTTCTTAACCAGACGCCAAATTACAAGAAACGAGTGTTTCTGGTCGATTTCGATTCAATAGAAGCCAAGCTACCGGCTACCGGATGACGGACGAGGGTGGTGAACGCTGGTAGAAACTAATTTCAATTCATCGAAGCACATTTTACCTCAGCAAAGCATTGGCAAAAGTTCCCCAATCATGTAAAATAATAAATCTCGTTTCGAGAAAAATGTAACGAAAATACACAACACCCATACACAAGCGCCACACCAACGGATTAAACCATCAACCCGCGGAGGGGCCTCTGTCGAAACGAAACAGATGACCCGAATCAATCAAAATTCGTCTCAA
Source organism: Anopheles marshallii (assembly GCF_943734725.1). Taxonomy (NCBI): domain Eukaryota; kingdom Metazoa; phylum Arthropoda; class Insecta; order Diptera; family Culicidae; genus Anopheles; species Anopheles marshallii. The sequence goes on from NC_071327.1 coordinate 55,812,862, forward strand.
AGCGATTTCATACGCAACTGCGTCGGGTTGACGGCAGCGGGTTGATGATGAAAACTCGTTGTTTTATTTGAGTGATTTGTCCATAATAAAATAAATATTGACTTTTAAGTAACTTTCTCGCTCCGCCATTGAAATCGATAATGTGAAGCATTGATCGATGTTGGGGGAGGAGAAAAAAAAAACGATAATAAACGATGCCGGTCGAAATCGATACGTTACGACAAAAGTGTGTAATGAAACGAAGTTTTATCATCGAAGACACTGAGACTTGGGTTTATGTGGCAAAATCCATAATAGCTTTTGGAATTGATAGAGATAGTTACAAGATTTTATAAGAGATTTTTTAACTTTACTGATTTTAACGATCAGTTCTGTTGAAGTCATTGTTTTCCAGATGTATTTGCCCAATCTGACAAATCCATGATCTACCGATTATCGTTTAGTTTGAATCGCTTGGATCGGCTGTCGATGCAACCGTAGATACGAACGATCCCGGTTGAAATTTAATTTCGATAGTTTAGAGTGTATTATTTACAATGATTTTTGTTCGTAAAAAAATGGCGTTACCTTAAAAACACCGTCGCAAAAATAGTTCTTGAAGAAAATCGCCTCCTCCCTAGGCGCTGACGAAGCCTTATTATCGCTTCATGGATCTGGGACTGTTCTTCACCGCCAAGGACTAATTTGATGTCCAGAGGCATTCAGGTGACAGAATCGTACAATTTTTTTCAAGAAATACATGATTTGAATTGGTCGTTGCTACCAATACTATAAAACGAGAAGATCTCCCTCCAGGAAGTTTAACAGATGCGACCTTTTCAAACGCACCGGATTGAAAGCCAAACGGAAAATACTGGAATATTAAGAAGTTGGTACCACGAAACCATCTGAAAAAGGTCAATTCTTGAGCAGACATGAAGAAAAAGTGAGTTTAGGTACAGAAGAAACTGCAGCTAGATGTTGTACAGTGGAGTGGAGTAAAGCGTAAGTTATGAACACACGGTTGTGGTATTGAGGCTGAATGAAATGAATATGCCAAAAGCTTACTTAAGGGTTATATTTTATTGCCTGAAAAGGATTTGAAAAGGATCGGTCAATTAGTAAATTTTCCAGTGATGTGGGACACCCTTTACTACTTGACTATTACAACTACAATAATCGAAAACACAGCTAGAAACGTTAGAATATAACCAATAATTACCAATCACACAAGAGCAAACAAAAAGAACCTTTAATCGCAGACAACATTTTGCTATGCGAAGCACAAGAAAATACTCAGAAACTTTTCACAAAGGTACGAACAAAAGCTCAAAAGCATCTTAGCAATCATGGCGGAAAAACAAAATACTTGTTAAGAATCCAAAAACGTGAGACGATGGAAAAAGTCTAGCTTGGAAAAACGCAAAATAAAAAAAAAAACCTGTTCAATTGCCGTCTGGAATTCGCATTCGCAGCAAACAACAGCGAGCAAGCGAAATGAGATTGGACGAGAGTTGGACGAAAGAAGCAAAAAAACAAAAAAACCCCCTTCAACACCGCCATCTATCGAATGGTGACAAACGAGAAAATGGTAAATCGTTGCCATCAATTCGGTTCTCATCTGTACCCAGTCGACGCGACGAGACGAAACGCTTGTTTTCGTTGCGTGCGTGCGTCATCCGCGGTGGCCGCGACGGGAAGCAATCGGGCAAATTACAAACCCACCCACCCACCCGAGTACGACTAAGCAAGCAAAGCCGAAACTGAGCATTTTCATGACTTTGTTTTTAGCGACAAGCGACAGGGAAACCCACCAAATGCTGCCGAGGGTGCGAAAAGTGAGTTTGCCGAACGTAATTCTCACGTCGCTAGACATCCTCCCTCTACGTGGGTTGTTATTAGCAAGTCGGGAAATTTTGGAAAGAGATACTTTCTATCCCACTCAGCGTTTGTATCTCGGCCACGAGAAACGGGCAGGGAGTGGTATCAATGCCGCACCAATAGTTAACCATCTGTAAAATTAGCTCGGAACATTTCCATCCCAATTTCCTTTTGCGAGTTGAAGCACTTTTAACCGTGAGAAGCTATTGCAAATAAACAAGGATACCGTCTCCGGTGAACAGACATAAGTGCCGGTTAATCGCATAGGCTTCAATTCAAAGCAAGTGCTTTTCATCCTAACCTCGAGCGGTCACGATACGATCGACTCTTGCAACAATCGGATTCCACTCACAGGAGCTTAATGCCTCGCGCTAGGACGTCAAGTGCGCTCTTCCAAGACTACTACTAGCCCCAAGCATCACGTCCACCGCCATGCCCATTAAGCGCACACAGCATCACCTTAAATGCTTTCTCCTGCTTTACAGCTCACTCGCGCTCTCTCTCTCTCCTACTTTCATTTTCTCTACCTTTCAGCCTCATTTTCATGGTCGATTTTGTTTTGCAACAACATTGTACCTTTTCGCTATTATGGTGGTGGTGTATTTTTTTTTTTTACAGTGTCGATATAACTTGCCACGAGTGAGCTTTGCCAAACGGTGAGACAAATTACCATATAACCCCGCCACAGTGACCGATGGCCGTAGCGATCGGTTTCCCCACCCGGGGGCGGCGGTGTGTGAACAGCGTAGTAGAATGGGCACTATTTTTAGGACGCTCGTAACACTTTCCCCACAACCCCTTCGGGCGCACGTTGGCCAGGGTGATTAAAACCAATCCGCGTACCGTGCGCTTGCGGCCCATCGGGGCTTTACAGTTTGTATCGATTTTTGCTCCTTTCGGGGCGTTCGGTCGAATGATTTGTGTGCCTGCCGTTGGCACACAATGTTGCCGAGATTCACCTATCACATCACTGAAACGAACCGAGCAGGCAAACTGCTGGGATATGGCATCGTCGGAGACTTAGTCGCACTGTTGTTGACTTTGCGGTCAACAACATCCAAACAGTACGGCGCAGCCAAACAGAAACGGAAAGGGTGAACTTGTGCCCGATATGAAACATTCAAATCGAACTGTAACGTTGTGGGTGAGAATTAGACAACTTTCAGAAGACGACAACGATATGGTTAGAATGATAAAAGAACAGATGCTGGCAAACGAATGGTTTCGATTTGAATGAGAATGTTAGTTTGACAAAATTGACAAAGATTGTCTTGATTTTTTTTGCCAATATTATACTGTATTTTTATGATAAATCGTTCATTTAAGATGTAATGTATTTTTTGTTATTGAGTCCTAAATGTCGCACTATTTAATGATTTGATGATACCTTAATCTTATCGATTTAGGTATTATCTTGCTGAAATTATTTAATTTATTCCAGTATGTCGGCAGTTATTTAATAATTTTATTGTTTAGTAATGAATTTTAATGATTTTTTTTTAAGATAGAACAACCCTAGCGCCTATGACAACACTACCCATGACATTTCAACGACCTTAGAAGACACTACAACCGCAACAAGTAGGCTTTTAAATAGAAGCACATGATATCACAACGGCAACGCATCTTAATACCTGTACGACGGTATAAGTGAAGTACGATCCGTCAAGTATAAACATTTCATAGAATGGATTTTGACAGCCAAACGATGTTTGTTTTGAAACGAAGAATTTACTTCACCCACATCAACCAAAAAACCCTGTATTAATTACACCTACTTTCAGCCATGCGGTTGAATCGCACGCCACTACGTTCGAATCGCACGCCAGTAAACTTGAATAGCAAACCACTACGTTCGAATTTTGACAGTTCCAGCTGAATACATTACTATATCATTAAATTGTTTACATTTTTGTATGAAAAAGCTCTAGAATTAGCTTTTTTTAAAATAGTTTACGATATCGAAAACGTCTAAACGATGGTGTTTTTTGTGGTGTAGGATTTGGAAAGTAATTTTTAAACAATGGGAAGAATACAAACAAAAATCACCACATACAACGAAATTGCAATCTAACAGCTCGCATGGATTGCAATTCGATGGCAGCGGCGTGTGTTTCGAACATAGTTGAATTTATGTGTAATTCTATCAACTTTTCAACTAAAGTACTATCAGAAAATTAAACTTCAAAGTTCAACTCATTCGGAGGGATATTTCTGTTCTTTTTGCGTAAAAATTACCAGCTCTTTAACCAGACTCCGAAAGTGCGATTAAAGTTTGATGTCCGAGTTCTTCCGCAGTTCATGAACAGTAATCGGACCCGCCAAGTTTACGCGTTTTTTTCCAACGAAAAACGCAGTTTATTTCACTGTTGCTTCGAGTACGAGAGATCACTCGTGTAAGCTAACTTCACAAGAAAGTGTTCTTGCCGTGAAGTTGGATTGTTTGTTTGTTTGTTCCATGAGTATCATGTGTCCTGAGATGTGTACGCAATATTTGACAAGCACGTTTTACTGATTTTGGGTGTGTAAAAACTTGCTTTATTGTAGTGATCTTTTTTTCTGTTAAACCAAGCTAAGATATCACAATAGATGAAACAGAAAATATTATCTCCACAAGCAGGGCCTTCAAGATTTCGCACGCAGAAAAACAGTTCGATACATTTCGAGCGTGACATGTATTAAATCATGCAAAAAAGGCTTAATTTCGCAGTATAATTTATTGTTCAAATTATAGCTACTTTTCCTATGTTGTGCCAATTCAACCATCAAAAAGGAATCAAATAAACACGCGTACGTTATAAAGGTCTACCATACATAATGAATCACTCACCCATTTCCCACCCTCTCCGCACACTATGTGCTGGATGTACTGCTAAAATTCATATTACCGTGGAATATAATTCCTAGCAATTCAGATTCTAATGTGACAAAAAAAAAGTTTCCCACAAAGAGTGAACCGGAAAGCGACCGAGCAGTACAGTGCGCCGGCAAGCTTCCTTTTCTTTCCACCTCGTCATAAATCAATTGATCTTGGGGGTTGCGTCCCACGTAAACTTTCTACGTACCTCAACCATGTGGACGGTGAAGTCACTGGCAGTGAGGGGGAACTTTCACAATAAGGAAACATCAGCAATAAAAATTGCCCAATGAAAAAGTGGAGGGAAAGTTTTTGGGATGCCCAAACCCAAACGCTTCCTTGAAGAATAGCGACGAGGGCGTAACCTAACATCAGTATGCTTCCTGTTGGACTACGTATTCCGTGCGACAATCAACGGGATTGCGTCTTTACGGAGTGATGAGATTCTACGTTTTTGGTGTCTGGCATAGGATGGATAAATAATTGGGCATCTTCCATTCTGGAGATGCAAAAGAAACATAAATATTACAACAAATTCATATACTAACGCTTTGAATGTTGAAGAAAGTGTAAGCAGGGATGATGGGAACCACTTTTCAGGAACCATCTAATTAAAGATAACAGATAAATGGAAATAGCATTCACACTCGGGCAAACTTCATTTTGATGGTCGTCTTTGTTCCAATCGATAACACGATGTTTAGTTTATCGCTTCTTCACCATCGGTGCGTCATAACACTTCTGTTCCTTATTTCAGCTCACCGGTCCTCACGTCAGCAACCCACTGGCGTGACGTCTTCCCTGAAGATCATCCTTTGTGCTGTCTCTAGATAATATATTTCTGTACGAAACCCAGCGGGGAGCTACAAAAATACTATACACACGGAAATACACTCCTGACCGGAACCGTGGCATCACCAAGTAATACCGGAAGCGTACACCGCTCGCCTTCTTGGTGCTGGTAAATTTGTATCCATTCATCTTGATACGTCCGTACCTCGCATCGATCCATCTGGCACGACCATTGAAAGTAAGACACCTGGGAAAATGATAGCTTCGTACTGCTTTGAGGGGGAGGCGGGGGAGTCTTTTGCTCGGTGACGCGCATCCATGTCGAAAAGTTGAGTGTTTCCACGTCTGGGAAATCCAAACCAGCGTGTACTTCACCCTCGTTGCAGGTGGTATGTGTACATACCGCAGCTAGCGTCCAATGTCTTTCCCAAATACGTTCGCCAAAACCTCACCAAAGTCACCGGAGGTTCCGCGCACTGGAATCCTTGGAACGGTTAAGCTGCCGGAAGTTCGTGCCGTAACTTTGAAGTCCTTGCACATGCGGATGTGGCCTGTGGTTGGCATACTCGGTGGAACTCGCACACGCAATCAGCTCGGTCCGGTGCAGGTGCGTGTACGGCCAACGGCTGTCGCTATCGCTGTCAGTCAGGCAGAAACGCGAATCCTTGCACGGCCAACCCCTTGGCATCGTGTGTGAAAAAGGGCAACATACGTACCACGGCGAGCCAGCACATGTGCATGGGTAAACACCCAGGGTGGTGGAAAATGTTCAACTAATGATATTTATTCTGAACCTCTCCCCCAGAATGACCTACGACGCGAACAGAAAGATGGATGACGCTCACCGTGCTGCTTCGTCCTTCGTACTGGACTACTGCACCATCACACCAAAACTCGGTCCGTACCGTGCCCGAAACGGAACCAGGAAACCTACCAGACAATGCAATGCGCATCATGCATATGCATGCGCATGGATTGCCCTCCGGGAGAACGGACCAATACTATTCCCTCGTTTTTACTGCTTGCTTCAGGCATTGGAGTGTTATGGGAATCGCAGGGACGAAATACTGCGACACAGCGCACCAAATGCAGATAAAGCGTGATGGAAGGAAGGCACATACACAAACAAAAAACTCTCTTGATTCGTTCCTTCTTTGGGGTCTGTGTTTTATATCCTAGTTTTTTTTCCATAACCTCATTGTTTTTTTTTTGCAGGTCGTGCACCATCATATCCCAGACCGGTGGTACGAAGCAGATCCAATTTTCCGTCCTTTCCAATCATCCAGCAAACAGCGAACAGTCCCGACGGAAGAGGTGTGGATGGCCTGTGAAATGTACCGACTCTCCTTGATGGAAGGCTCAACACAAGTGGGAACCCCAGCTGCACTGTGGTGCCGTTCGCGAACCTGCCCTAAAGCGTATCCTTTTGGGAGAGGCAAATGCAAAACGAAGCAAAACAAAAACTTCCCGGTGGCAAAAGCTAAAATAAATAAAATTGACAATTCAACGGGCACGGATGGGAGGCAGGTGGTCGAAGTGAGAGACAAATTGGAACGGAATGGCCCTTAAAGCCTTTGGCTCAGCGCTCCATTCCTACACCTGTCCTGTGCACGTGGCGCCCGGGAGAGCACATTGTTGCTGTGTCATTTACATTTTGGACTTTTTTAATCCCGTTGTGTGTGCTTTGGGCTTTACATTCATGTGGTTCGGGTGTATAAGTGCCAACTCACAGACAGTTGCCGAACCCGAAACCGCCCAAAACTGTCCATCACGCACCACTAATTGCGCGATGTGGAATGTACGCCATTCAAATGTTTTCTTTTTGCTATACCGCGAACAGAGCTTCGATAGCGGTATGAACATGAACAAAAAGGCACACGCAGGAAAATGGTCCGATTTGCAGCGTCAGCATTATGCGTTTATGATTTTCCCTTTTGTTACACGTGTAACGATTCTTGTTAAATTGGATTTAATTTCACGGAACGTGATGTTCCTGCCGTTAACGTGCGCAACATCCAGAAGATGAGGAAGCGTTATCTGCTGGAAGAGCCAACACACACAGCCGGATTAAACCTTCGTTGTGCAACCTATTGACATTGGATGTGGATTAAGCAAACGTACCACGCACGAGAAAAGAACACGTGTCATTGCAGACAGAGGGAAGTATGATAATTGTATATGTATATAGTTTCCAATTGATTATAAAACAATTCTTTTTGAGTTGGAACTCCATTCATAATGTTAATTACACCTAAACATTTTACGAGCTTCTTCAATATTTTTAATGAATAAATTTTTTTTTTGTTAGCGTCCTTTGCGATTTTTTTTTTTTTTACAAAGTCAAACAAAAACTGTATTTCAATATAAAATAGCTTAGTCTAAAATTCTATACTTAGTAATTCTTCACTTAAGTCTACATCGGGATTTTGACTAACTGCATTTATGTAGTTGACGAAGTGTTTGAAAACCGCTCCTTTCCTGGTAGTTTCGGGGAAAACTAATTCCTCCCAGATTTGAGTTTTTGTTTTTCGATTGAATTGCTTGGTTAATTTTAGAAAAAATTCCCATTTTTGTTTTATCATGGAACAGGTTGCGTACTTGTGTTCTAACGTTTCTATTTCATTGCACCTTTCACATTTTTCTGAGTTTCTGATGTTCATTCGTTTGAGTGTTTCGTTGTTGTGTACCTTTCCGTGAATTAAATAGTAGTACAGGTTTTTCTGATTGCTTGTCATACTATTTTTGTGAAGATTTCTCCATATTTGCTTCCAGTTTTTGGACGGGTATTGCGTACATATTTTCGGTTTTTGTAATTGTCTTAAATAGTGTTTGTAAATGCCTTTGCTTGACGGATTTTTTATTATTTTCCTCGGAAGATATGCTGTTTCTTGGATTACGGATTTTATACAGGGAAGATTTGACGCTGAAGTATGTGGTGGATTTTCTATTGTTTGTAATGCAAGCTTGGATATAGAATAAATCGTATATCGAAATCTTATATTAATACTGCAGTAAAATACTTTTAATTGATGTATAATTCTAACACTTCATTTCATATTACTGCTGTGTGTTTTAGCGTAGCAGTGCCCGAAAGTATGCAATCACTATACACATATGTTCGATATGGGTTTATCAGACGATTTGAAGCGAAGCCGAATCATGTGTGATTGCATACTTTCAGGCGTATTTCCTTTTTTTAATGTTTTACTATTTATAATCAGTGAGAGATTATTTTTACAACTAGATTTTATACTACAGCCCTAATCCTCCTCATTATTTCTATTGAAAAGCTAGTTGTTAGGGCTTTTTCCGAATAATGAAATAATGTTCACGAATGAGGCATAGGTACTGTTCAAATTTGCAGCTGACTGACTAGTCGTAAAGTGCCTATCCCCATTTTGAAAACTTCAACATTATTTAATTATTCAAAAGCAATTTAAAATAAGAAAAGTTACTTTAAAAAAACCAATAACCGATAGCATCTAAACATAATTTATTGTACAGGATTAAATAATAAATCGATTCGAAAACACGTGTTCTATTATGCATATGCATTCGATCACACACACACCCTTGTCAAATGTAATGCGATAAAGGCCGCTGTATAAATCAGAATTCATTTGAATAATTTATGACATAGGTAACATTTCGCTACAAAATCGTACCCTTACGTACAATGTGAAAAGGTAGTATATTCTACCGGGAAATGGAAAATTGCAATATTTTCCATCGGAATGATCGTAATGGAACCTTTCGCTATTTCTCACGCATGGAAAATTGACACAACACGCATTGACACATGGATTAATAATGACCAGCCGGAAGAGATGTTGTTTGCAAGATTTATCCAATCAGCCCTATGCTCCACATACAGCCCACACAGCACCAACATGAATTAATATTGTATGCGATGCAATATTTGTCTGCGGTGTCATAAACTGTTTAACGCATTGATTGCACTACCGCTGGCGGTCGCACTCAGGGAGGACCCGCTATATTTATTGAGCAGGCATGTGGTCTTGATTTCATAACCAACAAACCATCTAAAATCGAGTTTCCCGTGTCCCCTGTTACTTCAGACTATCAGTCATTGCATTGTTTGCGCTTGTGGCCATAATTGAGTACCACACTATGCAGAGTAAAAATGGTAAAAGAAGCCAACCAGCTACCAGCATGTAACAAGTGGAAGGGAAGGTTGAAAACATTATGGAAATAAATGGAACCTGCGTACCTGCGAAGTGACAATGTCCTGGTAATAAGCTTCGGAACGGACACCGTATCAAACCTATCCGATGGCAAAAGGATCGAATTTTGGGGGACCCAACACCAACAACGCTCTCTAATTTTTAGTCCCCTTCACTTAAAGCCACCTATTTGGAAGTTTCTGCTCCGAATGAGCTGCAATTGGATTACCATTGCTATTTGAGCCCAGTGTGGAAAAACGGCACAGTGTACGGCACGATGGGAAAGGTCATTTATCGATTGGAAAATTGAACAAAAAAAACTACCAAAAAGTAGGAGGGAAGCATATGATAAACCAACCGGCACTTGAACCAGTGGTCGTTGTGGTGGTAACATCCGTTCATTGATTCCAAACATCATTTAGAGGTGGACCGATTTTAGGGGAAGGGCTTTATAACACACTCATGCACAATCTCCTCCTATGGCCGAACTCGGAACAGATAACACAGTTGAAACTGTTTGTCACCAGCAGGTCGTGAGTAGTAATCAACTGTAATGAAACAGACAATTGCCCAATACCATCATTTGTGTTGTGTTTGCTCTCCGATTAACTATTGTGCAATGATCAATTTACATTATCTAACAGCAAAAAAAATCAGACCAAAGGTACAAACCTTGTCATTAAATATCCTTTGTATACCTTTTCGAGTTCAATGAACGCCCGCAACCATATGTTGCATCATACAAACGAACACAACACAACATCGTTTCATTCTTTCTCTGCTCTGACTCCATAGGCTTAAAATATACCGTACGAGCTGTATATTTAAATTGCGTCATGACAAATTCCTCTACCGCACCTAACTAGAGCAGTCTCGGACTTTAAACAGACCGGTTAGTGCGTACACGCACTGAACAACGAATGTGTTTGTACTTTTCCGGTGTTTCATAGAACATGAGAATCCGAAGGATGTAAAAACAGAACATGTCTGCTGTGTGGCGTTGGGTTTGTGTTGCAACCCAAACAAATGCTACCTTTCTCCCACGGCTAGGTTCTCCCGTCCGCTGGACCGAAGAGTCAAACTGCGTAACAAAAGTTCCATGTTTCGAGCGCGTAACGACCTACACATTCGAGAGCTAAATGCCGACGAAGAAAAACATTCCACATACCGAACGGGCGTGATGTCTGCTTGAGAAACCGGCAAACGGTATCCGCTATGCGACATAAACAGCACCATTGGAATGGAAAACATATCTTCCAGCATCATGCAGCAATGTTGTCGATAGCAAAAAAAATCGAAATGTGTCGATCGAGTGAATGATGGGCACACCGAAACAGGTTGCCAACCGATGGCGTTGCACCAGGCACGATCTCCATCTGCAACACCAAATGCATCGTTTCGCTTTGAACGTCGGATGGCAACTTTCCTATCCAGGCCAATCTTACTGCACCACCGCAGGCGCGTGCTTCGAGCATTTTTCAATTGACGATGAGTCTTTTATTTCCTTTCCTTATTCGAATGCGGGTCGCAGGGGAGGATTAAGAAGCGCGTCCAATATGTGATGACAATTTTCCACATCAATATGAGCGATGGAATGCCTACGGTGAGATGGTATATAGAGGGTACATTTCATATATTATTAGGTGTTTGCAAATGTACGTAAAAAGGATAAAGTTTAAATTATTTCACATGATACAAATTTGTTCCAGGAATATATACGCATAGTTTGTACTGTAAGTCAATGAGCAAACAAATAGAATTTTATGTAACTCTTAATAACCCCTAGTATATCCAACCTATAGGATAAAGACTTACATGAGTTAAACTTTTAATTTCCGGTCAACTAAATAAATTAAGCTACCAAATTTAAATTATACCCTGCAATTAGTGATTGATAATTCGGGTGGCCTGGTGGTGTATCGGTAGCTACACCGGTCTGTTTGTCTGACAAGACAGGACCGGTCCAAAATCCCATCCGGACTAATCCCCCCGTACGCAGGATTGACTGTCCAGCTACGGAGTGTAAAATAAAGTCAAAGAAAGCCAGAAATGGCAGGCCTTAGACCTCTTGAGGATGTTGGTGTGGATAGATTTTACCATGGTAGTAATTAATAATTGTTACACCGGATTGGATATTGGACTCGTTTCCAATTTAGACAAATCTTGAAGTAATCACTTTACAAACTTGGAATTGATGTATAATTAAACCACAAAACTAATAAATACATGTATTTTTTGCAACAGTTTTAACGTTGTTTGTCAAAACGTTTACGCTTTATTGTTTTGTCCGTAGATATTTGACAGGCCTCAAATTATAAAACGATGTATTCAATTAATGGTTCAATAATGTGACAAAATGCATTACCGATAACCCACAACTTACGCATCTACCTAAAACCCACAATGACTGTAAAGAGCGAGCAAGCTGAAAATTTAGGCCAACATCATTTTATTACCATCCGATAGTATATCATGCAAGGCTTCCCCAAAGTTCATTCGATTTATGATACACTGCAATGCACGGCCCAGTGCACTCCGGGTACATCCGGTACCTATTATGACTGTCGTCCAATGGCCGCTAGGTTTGGCGGAGGTTCGAACTAAAACCGAAAAGAAGACCATGGAAAATATCTCTCGCCCAACCACCCATCACCTTCTGCTGCCAACAACTCTCCTACATATAAACTACCGTCGAGAGTATATGTAATAACAATTAGCACTTCCGCCCGTCTGTGGGTGCAATGTTGTTTGATTTTTTTTATGTTGCTGTTGTTGTTGCACTCTTACCATGCCGTTCCGACGTTTGGTCCTATTTTTTTTTTTGGCACCGAACGAGCAAAGTTGCAACCGTATCGTAGGGATGTGTTGTCTAAAGCACGAATCGAGCGCTCGTATGCGATGGTTTCCGGACCATGCCTTCGGACGTTTTTACTCACTTTTTTGTTTTGATAAATTTAAGACCCAATTTTGCGAGCAAACCTAATTCCATTGGGCACACTCGGTTGGGCTTCGTCAAAGTTTAGCACCTATTTAAGAGGATTTATTACGGAGCGCAAAAGGGCGCTGTTACTCGCTGGTGAAAGCTTATTAATATCGCTCGGAAGTGCACTGAGTTGTGGAAGGAAAAACTTTGTCGAATTATCAGCACATTGATTTAGTGTCGCTGCAAAAGAAGAGTGTCCGTAGCAGAAACATTTCATTGTCAGTGAGAAATTATATCACAATCCCACAAAATGCTTCCTCACCCAACATTATTGATTTGACGCTCGTTCGGTGAAAATAATGGAACGATTAAATCTGATTGGTCGTGGAATGAAATAAAATTCCTCGTCAAATAAGCAACTCTCCCAAACGCACCTGGGGCTGCATTCCCTTTGATGTAAGGATGGTTTAAATTAGCAATCTCAACCCAGGCGGAACAACCATTGTCGGGTGTTGCATAACATTATTAATTCCTTCGATCGTAAATCCGGCTTGCCGGAATCATCCGGAACGCACACACCCTGCTCCCATGTCACGTGAGCTCTCCCCTCATCAAAACCCCTGCCACCGCTAATAAATATTGATACCTTTACGTGGGCCAGTGGTTTTACCCGGTGCATGTTGTGGTGTCGAACACGAAAGCTGTATCGATCTTGACCATTTAAAATGACAAATTGAATTGTACCTAGAAAAAGGTTAGCTTACAACGGCGTAAAAACAACCAACCTGCATCGCGTGCACTGGTGAACCGGTTCGTGATGAAGGTAGCAATAGTTTATTCAAGGGTGTTAATTTTCCAATAAAACAGTGGTAGGCATAAAGCTAGGTACAATCAATAGGTATAAATTAACGCTTTTATAAACGCAGCTTCCGACACGACGATCAATTGAGCAGGACGTCTCATAAGCTGTGCTTAGCAATTAACACACCATTGTAGTGCTACATGACCTTAGCATTGGTAACACTCTCAACCACCTCCCGCTAATTGGTTTAGCGAAGAATCAACTATAAAGCATTCAATTATCGTCTGACGGGCGTCACTTTTTTGTCTTGGCTGATACGTTTTACTTTAATCAGGCAATGCATTCGCCATCACTAGAGAAGGAAGTTGTTATAAGGAAGATCACTTAAAAACTCTTACCGTATAAGTATAATAAAATGTAGCATGCTACTGTCCTCTTGTGAACATCACACGCGCAGAACACGACAGTGCCGATAGGGAATCCATCCCCTTTAATCGCTTTATCATCGTCTCCTTCCGATGGGCATATTTTCTCTATCCATTAAAGCGCCTTCCTGTGGTTTTCCGGTTCTTTTTGCTTTACCGTTCTGGCTTCTATTCCCCCCGACTAATGATCTACGGAATGCGCCATCAAGTACAAACCATCGCTTACTTCCCTTCTATCGACTGTCGGGAGCTTACAAGTGTACAAAATTAAGTTATGCTGTCTCCGTGGTTCAGAGTGATAGACCGGAGGGCAGTTGGAGCGTACCGGGGAACGGGCCGTGATTAATAAATCGTTTCCTCATTTAGCCAGCCATTCTGCCGATGCGGGAAGATACAGTGAATACAATGGAACGATGCAGTTACACACTCACCAACGGGATAGTAGGGGGGCCAGATCAAGTAATTGATTCAGCTTCCTCGCAAAGAGGATATCTTGGAATGTGGATGATCCAAACTTCATCGTTCAGCAGACGGTCAATTCCCCAAATGGGTGAAGTGTACACACCGGTGCTAACCAGGAAAAGTGTGAGAAATTCCAGGAAAAAACGTGCCATTTCGTTAATCGGCATTGTGAATGACACCCACGTCTGACCGATATGTTTCCGGGGCCGGTCGGTTACGATTTGTTGCACGTTGAACGCATAAATTGTGGGATTTTTTTTAGAGACGATAAGGGATGTGTTTTCGGTTCGAGGTTTCATGGCTGATGCAACAAGCGCGACGGCCACCTTTGGCACTCTCCCTGTAAAGGTCTTCAACGGTAGCAAATAAACTCGGACTTGTAAAATCTTCTTTGATGTTATCGTACGCACCTACGGTTAACAATGTAAGATAATAAAAGTTAAAAGTTTACCCATCTATTTGCGGTGTGATAATAAACGGGAAGACGTGACAGGGCAGTTTTCGGAAACGAGCAGCCCTCAAGAACCGATAGACCAAAACTAATCAAATATCTGTTACAAGGATTTTTTCCCATTTGTCTTTTTTTGTGGAGGAAACATTGCCGGCCAGACCTTCTTCCATGCCGTACGCATCTGACCTTCGCGTCGACCCCCGGGTGTGACGGGTGTTATCGGGTGTTTTGTTTGGTCTCCAATCAAGTTTTCAGAAGCACCAACACAAAACAACAGCTTAACCGACAGAGTAAGCGATAACCAACCGCGCTGTTGACGCAACACAACGCACACACCACAGACCATGAGTATTTTCGGTTCAACGATTTAGATTCGACCTCGTCGGTCGGGAAAGAGTTTACTCACGTCGAGGCAGTTCTGGTGCGGCGCGTAATAATCGGCGATGGCAGCTGCAGATGCGACGGGCTGGAGGGAATGCTAGACACCGGTGGTACCGGCGTCTTAGTTGGTGTGATCAAGCCGGTTGCCGGTTTGTCATCGGCCGTAATCTGAATACTGCTGGACATGGTGATGGATGAGATGCTGTAAGTTTCCGGTGTTGAGTATTTCCTGCCTTTGTCCGGCGTTGAACGTAACAGACGCTTTTATTCGTGGATGTGTCTAGCTGTAACACTTTTTACACACAGTTGGCAATGATCAATGCACGTTTTTATTAACTTTTCACTACGAAACAAACGAAATTAACCGCGAACCTTGTGCACCAAACACCGTAGGTAGCTTTAATGCGTGCTTCTCGTACGGCGTTAAAAGAGGCAAGATGGTGACCACTTGATTATCACACGGGAGTAACACACGGATGAACGATTGCCGCACACTTTGATACGCGTCGTCTGCCGAGGAAATATAGCTTGCACTAACAACGCACCACAGACTCGTAACGGGCGAACTATGCTCAACAACTTTCCGAACGCAACTGAAAATCCCGATGCTTTCGTGCGCTGTTCACGGCGACGGTATGTTGGTTATGTCGTTCGTGCGTGCGTCGATGCACGCGTATGCTGTTTGTTCGACGCACAACTAATTTTACGACAACGGGTCGGAAATTTATTATAATTTTTTAACGCAAGTAGAAAGTTAAGCAGAATAATTATGAAAAATTGTGAGCACTTTCGGCTCGGGTATTTTAAAATAAAGCTCGTTTTTGATCAACTTTTGACCACTGTACGAAACTGTCAAACTCGCTGTCAAACGTGTGTTCGGTTTGACAGTTGGTATGATTTGAATTATATTTGAATAATCTCGGAATTGTTGAAAGAATATTCAAACCATAAACTTTCAGCTTAATGTAGGCAAAGTTAAAAAACAAAGTCAAAAGTTAAAATGGAGTTAAAAAACAAAGCACCATGAGCAAATCACGTAAATTTTAATGTTGATTCCATTCCGTCCTTTCGAGAATCGTTGCCATATCTACTCAAACGATAGCGTGGATGCCATTTTTAAATTGGGGTTCATACAAATCCAGAAAAAACACAAGAGCAATGGAAAACTGTTGACACTTTCCGATGATATCATTTAAAACAAAAAGTTTGCGTGAATTTGTATGCAATAGAAAAGCAGGAAACACTTGTAAAATGCAAAAAAAGTAGAGGCAATTTATCGCACGAATCACCCTGTACGCGCATAAAAAATGAATTCATTATTTTGGCTCGCAAATAGCTGTCATCTCCTTTGTTTGCGCTTTTTTCATTGGACGGTTTGTGTGCGTCCCATTGCGTCCATTTAAGCGAAATTGTAACAAATGGAGCTCTAGCAAAAGTTTTACCACACGGAATGGAGGAATCGAACGATGGATTGTCCGAAGAATCGGATGAAGCGACCAATTCGGATTCGTTGCCTGATTTCTTGCATTATGACGAAGAAGAGTACGTGGTCAGTAACGAAAGTTTGCGCGAAATGATTTTGCCACGACGAATCAATGTGCTTGATAATCCTGTAGTGCATATGGAAATCGAGCTAGCACGCGTACAGCAGGGTATGTTGTCGCCAGTAATATTGCTGAACAACGTCAACAACGTGCCGGAAGTGCAAGCCACGATCGAGGTCCGAACGGATGGCAGTAATGATGATGAAGACACTGAATCGATCCCGCTAGGGTCGCATCCAAGCGACGAGTCGGATCGACAAATAACGAACAGCGTGCCGGAAGCACAAGCCACGATCGAGATCAGAACGGAAGGAAGCAATGTGGGAGAAGACACCGAACCGATTCTTTTAGCTTCCGCTCCGAGTGGCGGTACGAATCAAAGAACAGCAAACAGTGTTTCGGAAGCTCCGCTCGCAAATAACCCCAACGACAATGATGACGAAGAAATTATAGCGATTGGACTGGGATCAGTTTCGCGCCCGGGATCCGATCGTCAATCGTCTGATCTTAGCATGGACCAACCGATGGTTCTTTCGGACAGTTCACCAAACCGGTCCGAAGACATGGTTACAACACGACGAAGTCAGTCTAAAGGACAGAGCGGTCTGGAAGGAAGGCAATCTCATGTTAGCTAATTTTCCTCATGTATTTATATTTTAGAAAAGCGTAGAAGAACTGCCTCGCCTATAAAGGTCCCTAGTGCCTCCATCCACAAGAAGGAAGACGACGATGAAGGACTGCTTTGTTCGATCTGTCTGGACGAATGGACGTTGACGGGGGACCACCGGGTGGTATCGCTAAAGTGTGGTCATCTGTTCGGTATGGCCTGTATCAAGCGCTGGATGCAGGATAAACCGGCCGCTAGTCGTAGCTGTGCAACGTGTAAGGCTCGGGCCACCATGCGGGACATTCGGTTTATCTATGCGCGCTGTGTAAAGGCGGTGGACAATACGCGTGAGGAAGAACTGATGCAGGAGTTGAGCCGCGAGAAGTTGAAGGTGATCGACCTGAACGTGAAGCTGCACATTGCGAACGAGGAAATTGCACACCAACGCAACGTGATTGCGTCAATGAAGCAAAAGTTTGATGCGGTCAGTCGGGGGATGGATCTGTTTGGAGATAAAAAACTCGAATCATCGACGGATCGCCGAATCAGCTACAAACTGTTCCTGGAGAAGAATATGGAGATAGCGCGTGAAGGTGGCAGTCGGGCGTTAGCGTACTCGGCCAAGCACCAGATGCTGCTCATTTCGCAAAAGTCTACCCAGCCGCTCTTTCCTGGGTTCTGCATCCGAATGGTGCAGGTGCCTGAGTTTACGACCAGCACTGGAGCGACCTCGATGCTGGTATCGTCCCGATCCGTGCGTGACATTGCCGTCGATGCGTCGGACGATCTGTTCGCGTGCGCCACGATGGAGAAGATGGTGAAAGTTTGTTCGATCCCAAATCGCTCGGTTCAGTGTACGATTACACCGAACCAGGAGGAGGTACTGTGGTCCTGTGCGTTCGACAAGGAGCGACCCAAGTTCCTTTACCTCGGAGGCCAACGTGGTTCCGTGTACGTGTACGACATTCAACATCCAGAGCAACTGTTGAAGGAGTTCCGCGTGGGACACGTGCAGCACGACTACACGGCTGTTATAAAGATTTGTTCCGTGGAGCCCACGTCAACGATCCCATGCGGTGGGTTTCTGGTGTGCAAGCTGAAATCCGTATGGTTCTTCGAGTACACACCGACCCAGCAGATCGAAAGCCATCTGCTCAACATTACCGGTGCTTTCAACACCATGAGCTACAATCCGGCCAGTGGGCTCATTCTGTTCAGTGTGCGACCAACCGTAGATAAACCGACCACATTAGTGCTGGCGTCGCTCGAGAAGCTGAACGGTGTATTCGCGCTCAGAGTGCAACACACATTCGAAGGATCTCGCTCACAAACCGTCATGTACCGGAGTGCACAGGCGTACCTGAACAGTGCGAACACGCTGGTTGCGGCGTACCAGGAAGATGCCAAGGTGCTTTCAATCTGGTGCACCAACAGTGGACGCCGATGGCTGCAACAGTTTCCAACGGGCGAGCCCATACTCGACATTTGCCCGATAGTGATTCCGCCACCGGGACAAACGTATCTGGCCGCACTCAGCGAGAGCCGGTGCCGTATTTACCGTCTTAATGTAGAGTGAGACTGAGACAACACAAAAAAAACGGTCAAGTTACCGACAACGCGTGTACTATCGAAACGAGATTTGGGCGGACAGGATCCGGAACGACAGGTGCACCAACAGTGGACGCCGATGGCTGCAACAGTTTCCAACGGGCGAGCCCATACTCAACATTTGCCCGATAGTGATTTCGTCACCGGGACAAACGTATCTGGCCGCACTCAGCGAGAGCCGGTGCCGTATTTACCGTCTTAATGTAGAGTGAGACTGAGACAACACAAAAAAAACGGTCAAGTTACCGACAACGCGTGTACTATCGAAACCAGATTTGGGCGGACAGGATCCGGAACGAATTGTAAATTTTAGGGGGGGGGGGGGGGATGCAAACGAAATAAATTCCAAACAACCGACTGTATGATACTGACCGCGCTGACTGCCAATTTATTCCTGGGATGATTGGTGCGTGAATGCAAGGACGATTCGCGATTGCTATTGATTTTGATTTAACTTCTTCACAAATAAATGAATAAGATGTTACTAATAAAATTAAAAGTAAGATTTTCTTTGTAAAACAACTCAAATGTAAGTACAAATAATATTGACGATATGAAGAAACCAGGACTACTCTTTAGTATCATTTGAAAGAACGAACTAAGCAATACCTTGTGGACCTACATGAAGGCCAGGGATGTCAAACGCGCCGTTTCAATAAGGACGAAAAAAATATTTTTTCGGATTGTTGTTTCGTTCAACTGTCACTGTTATTACTTTCCAAACAAGGGTGTATATTTTTACTTCATTTCATTTGTTTTAGTAGCATGCTAAGACTTTACACATTGCATTGCTTTCTTTCCCTTCTATTTCTCTATCTTGCGTTCTATGCACTTGCTCTTTCTCTCTTTCGCTCTCTTCATTCTACTGCTCGCAATCACCTTTGTACGCTCCGTACTACTTGCACGTACTGTACCTTATTATGCTGTTTTTGTCTGTATGAAAAGTGAACAAAAAGTAGTTCAAATTGTATTGATTTTGTAACCGAAACACTTTGCTCAAGGTGTTTCGCATGCTAAAACACAATCAAAAATCATCACTTTCATCAAGCGGTATGAGAAAGTATGCAATAGCGTAGAATGTCATGTAGTACGATGAAAACGATAGCTTAAGGGTGGTTTTATTCTTCCCTCCCGGAAGGGAGACTGACTCAAATGTAAATGCAGTAGATTTGTCAGTTGCTGAGTATTGTGTCGATCTGCCGTGAACGCAAGGATAGTTAGCTTCTAGGTTCCTAGTGCAACACTTATTACAAGTAACATCTGACTCGAGACACTGTCAAACGTTCTTTTTTATCCATATTTTTAAATTATCGCTCAGTAATAGAACATTACGGGATATTAGAGATAGAAATGGACGAAATGTTAAAAAAAATATGTAAAAAATAATAGTTACACAGCATAAACATACACGCAAACTATAATAGGATTGGGACGCAGGGAAAAGGCAGGTTAGGATTTACACACTACTTGGAGCAAAAAAAAAACGTATCGGAGTCGTAATCGGGAAGGAGATAGCATCATGTCGGGGACATAAAATAGGACACATATCGTAATTAAAAACTACCAAATAGATTATAAATTACAACAAATACACGTAGGATGTGGTTCGTCTGCAGTATGGTTTGTGTGCATGTGGGTCATTTTAGTTATGTTTTGCTAAAATTACGCTCACCTTGCACCACATCTTTCGTCTGTATTTTGTTTCCTTGCCCTAGTTATCTAATCACATCCGAATCAAGCACACGTATGCTGCTGATCCTCACCCATTCTAATGTTTCCTCTTTCGGCTTTGTTTCGGTAGTGTACACTTTGCTCTATATGTATATCATATGCTTTCGCTAGCGAGTTTGCATTACCATACTCTACTGTTTTATCTAGTTTCATCTTACTTCTTGTCTTTGTAATTTTTGTTTTTCTTCCACATCCCTCACATTACGCTGCGGACGAGCACATCTTGTTATGAATTCTTGTAGCGCAATTCTAGAACGTATGCTGCTGCTTGTGTGTTTGTTTGTATGCTTAAAAAATTGAGATACTGTACTTTGTTGTTCAGTTTGTTCCAGCGGTAGCGTTACGATGAACCGCCGTTGTAAATTTATCTTGCTTTTAAAAGTAGTACAAAACAGCCTTATTTACCCACCGGTTTTTGTGTAAAAGTTTAGTTACGTTTAGCAAATTTGAAGCTAGCGAGCAAAACAAAGAAAATTGGTTTTAAATTCTAGCTTTCTTTCTCTCTCTCTCTCTTTTGCTTTCCATCACTCTCTAGAAGAGAAAAATGAACTACCATTGTGATTGAACAAAATAAATTATAATCAAGCTAGTAGAAGAGCCCATGCTTGTCAGGCTTGTCAAACATCTTCCGGAAACATAGCTCCAGGTGGAACTCTACAAACCATTTGCTTACAAAAGCGATGCGCTTATGCCTACCGAATATAACAGTGCGCGGTATTAACGAAAAGCTGTACCACGGTTGTTGAAATCTTCTGCTTGCATCAACTGCGTTCACCGGTGATGCGGATGAAGTGAGTGTGTTTAGGATGAAAGCGGATGGGATGGCAGGTTGAGCACATGATGCACGCCACATTTAGAATACTGTCACTGTTTGAACACTGCTACAGCTATTACTAGTTCATACGTTTCCCCTCAATCGAAGACCAACGCAAAATGTTGAATGGAAAAATTGTTTTATCAAAATTCGCCCTTTTCCACCTTCCAGCCGCGAAGAATAAAAATGGACTACCGTCACTGCTAGTAAGCGCTATTTAAAACATGGTTCGAAAAATGGCATGTTTACGGTACAAACGGGGAAGGAAAAAGGAACATCCTTGCCTTTGCCCACCTAGCCATTACGCTGGCAAACTGTTAGCCTTCCCTTTTTCGTTTTGAGCTATAGCCGGCTATGGGAGGTGCGGTAATGTTTCACGGGGTTTGGCAAGTCAGTGGTGTACGTACGGCTGTGTATGTTCCCGTGTTACATCTTGAATACTGGCCGCCGATCGACTACGATTATATACTTGTATAACTGTATATAGTGTATAACTGGTCGTGTCTTAAAGATTGTAGGTTTCATAATATCCGCGTTTTCTTAACTGCTAGAAGAACTGTTCCGTGTCTTCCGTGTCTACTTTTGCATTCGTCCACGTTGTCGTTGAATTTTTTTTTTGGTTAGCTCGCTTAGCCCTAACTGGCACCTTAATCTAACCGTGCGTAACGCGGCACTACATCGTTCTTGATCCAGAACAGGCAGTTGTCGGTGTTGTACGTCGGCAGCGCATCCTGGCCAACGTCGAGCAGCTTTTTCCGCAGCTCGTGCTTAATCTCGCCGTGCGACACGTAATGGTAGAACAGCTGCTGGATAGCCGACACGTACCGCCGCTGTTCGGGCGTTTTCGGTTCGTAGCGTCCAAGAATAGCCTGCACGTCCGAATCGACATCGGCCATGCCGAGCTCGCCGCCCGTCTGCGACACGACGTAGAACTGCGAGCTTTGAAGCTTCTGCGTGATCGTCAGCAGAGGGCAGATGGTGCGTATGTCCGATACCATCGCGACCAAACCCTGGTAGGTGGCGTTATACCGACGTAGTGCCTCCTCCGTGAGCCCAAGCCTACCGACAACGCTCTCGTTCACGTGGCGCGTTACCAGTTCCGGGGTCCACTCGGTGTACTTCAGGTGTAGCTTGGTGTTGTGCGCTTCGTGCGTGGTCGACCCGATCACGTACCGTACATTGTTGGACACGTCCGCACTCCACACATCGGCCGGATGCTGCTGCATAATGTTCCCGTCCAGCACCAGCCACTCGTGGCGCGCGGTTGCATTTTCGTCCGCCGCCGGCAGATCGGGGAAGGTACGACGCCACACATCCGGCACCGCATCCAGAATGTCCTCGTCTTCCTTCTCCATCAGACAGTTGCTGTCCTCGCAGCGGATCTTGCTCATGTACAGTGCGTTCTCCTTCTCGGAGTCGGCCAACGGTTTGCCCGGGAAGATGGACGCGCCGGACGATATCCAGGTGCGGGCGAACAGTTTGGTCGTCTTGTTGGATGAGGCGAGCGCCGTCACGATGGTACCACCGGCACGGTGTCCAAACAGCGTTACCGACTTTGGATCACCGCCGAAATGGGGAATATTCAGCTGAATCCACTTGAGCGCAACAATCAGATCGGTCAACCCGTAGTTGCCGGAGGTCGGTGGGTGTGTGCTCTTCGTGAGCTGCTCCAGCGCGAGGAACCCGAACACATTCAGCCGGAAGTTTGGCCGCACGAAGATAACGTCACGGGCACGGGCGTAACGCGTGGACGGACGCAGCTTGCCGGGTGAATCGCCGGTGAACGATTCGGCCCCGACCAGCACCACCACCGGCAGCGGGTTGTCGTAGCGCACGTGCGGTGTAATGACGTCCAGCGTGAGGCAGTCCTCGGCCCCGTCCACCTTACCGTCGGCGTAGATCTGCCAGCAGACGGGCGTGGAGTTGTGGGCCTTTAGCGTGCCGTTCCAGCAATTGTCGATACTTTCGATCGGTTGGGCTGCCTTCCAGCGGTTCGGACCGACCGGGGGCACTGCATACGGGATACCGCGGAACGCGAACGAACCATCCTCCAGGATGCCTTCGACCCGTCCACAATTCGTTACCGTCTCGATGTACTTGCCGTCGCGTACCGGTGCGGTGATGGGTTCACTTTTGCCAACGAACGTAAACGCGATGATCAGTGCTACCAGGATGAGGAAGATCACCACACCTGCAATGATGGCGATGTCGTCTAAAGGAGAGCAGATAGAGAACAACATTAGTTGAGAAGGTCGATCAATGTTTAAGGTGAATAGCTAGAACTTCTCACATCAGCACGACGACATTAGACCAAAAAGCCTCAACAAAACGGGACATTCTTAACTTACCAACTGAGCACCGGTAAGACTGCACCCGCTGCAGCAAACTACGCTCCTGTGCGTCTTCTTCCGCTTCGGCTGCCTTATCCTTAGCCTCCTTGTCTTCCGGTTTGACCAGCGCCTCCCCATCCGTTCCGTTCGCACCGGGCTTGTCGACCGTATCCTTCGTGTCCGCATCCTTCAGCGAATCATCCAGCGTCTCCATCGAGGCAAGTCCCGCCCGGTTTTTGGGCGTCTTGCCCAGCTCGATGTCATCTTCCGGATCACCACTGGCGACCGGTTTGAATCGCTTCGGGATAATGCTTGCCAGCGGTACACGCAGCGCCTCCAGCAGTCCCTTCCTTGGTGCCTGCACTTCCGGCTCGTCCTCTGCCGGTTTCTTCTCGTCCGTGCCGTCCCCGCCGGCTTCCTCCGCACCGCTCGCTTTGTCCGTTGCCTCTGCCGTCACCTCATCCTTTTCCTCCTCTTCCGCCGCTTTGTCCACCGTCTCACCGGTTGCGTCCGGCGCGGTCGCCTTTTTGGCGAACGGGTTGCGCAGCTTCAGGTTGGCAAAGAACCCTCCGGCACGCTTCGGCTTATCGTCTGCGCCCGGTTTGCCCTCGTCCGCTGTCTTGGTGCCACCGTCCTTACCCTCACCATGCTCACCGCCGTTCTTCTCCAGCAGCTCATTGTCCGCACCGTCCGCTTCCTTCGGTTTGTCCTTGTTCTTGTTGAAGAAGCCGGGCAGCTTGAACGCACCCGCCGGTACCTTCTTCGGCTTTACCTCGCGCTCCTCCGCCTGCACCTTGTTCGGTTTGTCCGCCTTGCCGGTTTCGTCGGCCGTGTCCTTCTTGCCGTTCTCGGCCGTCACATCACCGCCGGTGACCGCTTCCTCCGGTATGTTGATGATTTCCTCACCGTTCGCTACATTTTCACTGCTCGCCTTCGTTTGTGGCTTATCGTCACCGGTCGGTGTTACGGGGGATGGACGCTTTTCCTCCACCTCGGTGCCGAGCAGCTTTTCCGTCTCCTTTGCCTCTACCTCTGGCCCGTCCGCGTTCGATTGCGGTGTTTCCGGGTTTTGCGTATCGTTTGTGTTCGCCGCCGGTGCGGTTTCCTTCTCATCGGTTTCGCCCATCTCGCCGTCCGGCCAACCGTTTGTCTCTGCTGGGTTTGTGGTGTAAAGCGTTAAAAGCACCTGTGAGAGCAGCGGACAGAAAATTGTAATCTCATTAGTACATTGACACTCTTAAAGCGGCACATCAGTGCGCCATTATAAGTAGGGCGTAACAAAATCTCATTAATATCCTACGTGTCCCCGATATTCAGCTGCAATCTCGGTCAAGAGATTACGTCCAAACTATGGGTTGGGTGAGCCATTAGTTTCGTATGAACTTGAGCGAACTGGTTCGTTCTTTGCGAAGAACTGAACTTCGTTCTTTTGTCTCTCATAAAATTTGGGTCACTCAACCCTCGTTCATATAGCTCGCTCAACCTGCCGTTCCAAATCGTGCACCAAATGCTCCTACATTCGACGGGTAGTTCACTCAACCTGCCGAACGAAGTTCGTTCGTCCATTTAAAAGAACTTACCGAACTGTACTGGTTTAATTCTTGTGACTCAAATTGTATTCCTATCACAACTGACTGTCCTGAGGATGAATTACTTTTTTCCACAAAATGGTCATAAATTGGTCCCTCATGCAGTTGAGTGATCAGTGACCTACCATCGATTTCTGATTGATTCGGTTAAGATACATATCAGTGAAGGTTATAAAAGACTTGGCTTCAAAACTAGAACTCAACCCAACAGGAAGAGCTTTCGTCCGTAAACCTTTTACGCGATGGAACCGTCCACCAACAGGTGTACTGTTCCCGTTGGTGCGCTGACGTTCCTTACCTTTTATGGCCCTTTTACGGTCAGTTTCGCGCGCAACAGCTGACCTCGATCGTTTTCAAGCCACCGGTGGTTTTGCTTTCAAGGGTCCCTGCCATCGCGGGCTAGAAACAAGTTCCCTCGGCTGTTCTATTTTCCGCCGTTTCCACCACGACTTGAAGCACCGAAGTTGCAATTTAAATTCTGCCCTCGTGAGCGTGCTCCAGTTGGGAGTACAACCCTTCCCTCCCCGGGAACCGACTTCGATTCTGACCGTACCTGATGTTCAGCTGAACCCGCTTTCAATCACCCCGAAAAAGGAAGTCGGAGCAAACGCAGCAAACGGAAGGCTTTGGACGCGTGGTTGATCGAAAGTAGGTAATGGCAGATCATAATTGTTCACCTCGCAATGCTCGCATTACGCGTGCCGCTGCCAACGATTTCCACCCGATGGCCCCGATTGCAGAAGCCGGTTTACGCGGTACGCGAGTAAATGTCCGGATTCTTACACCACCACCACCATCATCGGGCGTTCGACCCGGAACGGACGGATGCTTCCTTCCTATCGTTCATTTCAAGCGATCTGCACCGCACCTGATCATGCGATCAGTGCGGGAGCAGAGAAAAAAAAACAGATTAAAACGAAAGAGGTAAAATGTGGCCACTCATTCCCATCTGATCTCTCAATCTAGCGATTTTCTTCGTGTTTTGCTGCACTTATACGCCAGATTATAAAAAGTGTTACCACGTTTGGTGGGCCGTTTTTTCTCGCTCTCTCTATTAAGTTTTTTCACTGTTAGAGAAAGGTGCAGCAATCTTCAATCTGCTGCGCGTCCAATTCCGGTCATTCGGTTAATATGGCAAGCCAATTACGGCTTTATCGTACGGCTACAACCACATACCGCTTTAGCGCCAGCGATGCGTTTTTTTTTTCTCTCTCCCAAAGTGTTGCAAAATGGGTGAAAAATTGAGAGATTTTCCACCTTGACGTTGTGGAAAAATTAGTTGCCCACTTTCTACCGCAAGGAATGAACGCTTAACGCAAACTGGTTGAAGGGCAAATTTGTTCCTCACACGACGAACCGATCGAAGGGTCACAAGAGAAAGGCTTCCCAGCAGCGATTACCACAAAAACTGTTTATTCCCAATTTGTTACAACAAATCCACGAGGCGCACGAGTGTCAATTTGTTCGAAGGGAAAATCTCACACTTGTTCGATAGATTCGCTTTCGCCCTTCTACCGGGGGAAAAAGGGCCTTTTAATTGAAACAAATCAAGGCCCGCGCAGTTTACGCACTCATAAATAAAATTCCTTTCCGAATGCATCATGCCGGTACCGTCATGTTTCGGTGCTGCCACTAGTGTCCGCGTCTGTCTAACGCTGATGCTCGAATATATTCTCAATATCACGTTGAACGTATAAAGATCACAGATTTATTTATGATCCCGTGAACCGATCCAAAAGAACATCTTCCACATTCGTGTAATCTAAAATCACTCCTCAGGGGCACGACGCTTGCCGCGGAATGCCACGGCCCTCTTGACTCGGGAGCTGACCGAGGAATTTGGCTTTGTCAGAAGTGTTGCCGCCAATGTTTGGCCTGACATCGAAGCCACCGAAAAGCTATTATGTTTTAATTAAACAACGACACAAAATGGTCCCACCAGTAGTCGGCGAATCATGCCCCAATGTGTGATCTTGTTGACGGACCGGTGGTAATGCTGGGTCATGCTACCCCGTCGTATCGTGTGGATGTTGCAACAATGGATGCTCAATTACTCGACGACGGGTCCGGGGGGAGGTGGGATTGTTCAATTAGATCACAATCGGGCAGCAATGCATGCGCGTGATTCATGCAAACAGCATAATTCTCACGGGACCATTCTTGGGCTGTGTTTCGTATCGCCCAGCTGGCACATTGAGAAATGTGTAGAATCGCAAGGACACATAGACCTGTTGTCGTTTAGATTCAATTGAGCAGTGTGTCGACAAGACACTTCTACCAGATTGGCATAATTTGGAGAAAGGATTCGTTCATTATCGCTACACATTCACGTTAGAGAGTGTTTAATCTTCTGTCTAAGGCGTACCTAAGCAATATCTAAGCGACAAGCTCTTTTTAATAGACATACGAGCGAGCTAATGGATTAGTGACAACAATGACAGTCTTCACACAGTGATACTAAATCTTATCAGGACCATTTCACGGTAGATACTACTAAAGGGTGTCCCACATCAGATTGCATCATTCAACTTCAACACCATAACCGTACTCCACTCGTCAGATTCTGTACAACATCTGGCTGCAGTTTCTTCTGTACTTAAATTCACTTTTGGGTCATGTCTGCTTAAGAATCGACTTGTTCAAATGCTTTCGACATACATTCTTCATAATATCCCAGTATTTTTCGTTGGGCTTTAGATATGGTTCATTTGGCCGGTCATGTTCTTGGGTAAGTAAAGAAGCATCTTGACTTCGTATCACTCCAGGAAAAAGAAATTAATAGTAGCACGAAATTAGAACTGGAAAGAACATTGTAGAGGCCTTTGTGCTGTTTCTACAGAGGAAACAGACGCATCCGTAGGCACTTCTTGACGTAACCAACTAAGCAATGCTCATCTTTGTTTGAGCACAAGAGAAGATTCCTTGCCAAATCATGTACTTTTTGGGAAAACTTTGTAGGATTCTCTTTATTCTTTATCATCTTTATTCCTCCAGACCGTCAATTTATCCTTGGTGGTGAAGAACAGTAGCCCCGGATCCAGGATGAGACAATGAGACTTCGTCCGCATCCGGTGTTGAGACGATTCCCCAACATGTTTGCACAAATATTTGTGGCGTCATTTTTCTAACTTTAGAAAAATTTGGAAGCGTACAAGAAACAATACACTCTAGACTACTTCTACTCTAAATTTCAAAAGAAAGAATCCAAAAGGTAAATTGCGAAAATAAAGTCAACAAATGTCAGAAATTGCAAATCAAGAAGGGAGCTCCTTAAGTTGTCAAGCATTAGAAGAACTAACTTCAAGTTATGAGTCATCGCAGAGGATAGACTTCAAGCACAAGTACAGCTGCAAAACCCTTCCTACCATCATCTCATCAAACACAATGGGTCGTCGTGTGAGTCATGCAAATGTTTGCTTCTTCCCAGTCTTCAGCATGTAGTGTTTTGGAGTTAATTTTCACTCGACACTTACCACCATGGTACGCTCGTGAAAATAATTCCCCGAAAGCATCACTCTCAATGGGCTCCCCGGTTAGTCAAAGCGGTCAAATTTGTGGTTATTTTGTTTTTGTTTCAGCGTTAGTTTCATAACGCTCACTTCGGAACCAGTTGCTGCTGGAGCTGGCGATGTTTCGAACCCTTTACCAAAGACTTCTTGCGAGTGTAATACCGTTGAAGGGAGTGGCAGGGCGAAAGCACGGAGAGTGGTGCCATAAAAGAAAGGAGGACGAACCGTGGGTTCATTCTCGGGGGTCATGGCGTTGATGGCGTTGACCAAAGTAAACAACATCAAAGTACCACAAACACTTCCCCTGCAGCATAAAGCGACTCAGCCGAGCGGCTAGTAGCGCAGACTAGGCCTCCAGGCCCTGCTAGGTTGGTCGACAATATTTAACCTCACGGAAAAGGGTCCGGAGTTCTTGGAGATTGAAACCAGATTGGGAGCAAAGGGTTCATTTGCTGTACTTTCGGGTCGTACGTTCTCCTGCACGCGGGCAAGGTTCATTTCTTTTATGACACCGAAATTGTTTCCTGCCGCGTACGGCTGCCCGGTTTGGCTGGAACGCGGTGGGAAATAAGATGGGAAAGATTTCAATCGCGAGATCGCAAGCACAAACAAAGCCACAGCACTGCAAGCGATGCCCTTAAAAGGTGCTGGAATGATGGTTTTAGAAGATCATAACAGCTTAACGCGATATGATACTCGGGTAGCATCGGGGAAATTCTATTCCAGATGCGGCGATCATCGACGTACGTATCATCAGCATAAAAAATCAATTAAAGATATTCCTTTTCAACTCCACACGGAGACATACGAATGCAGCTTCGATGTCACATTCCGAAGGGTAGGGTATCTTGACTGACATGAGCACACACCTACCAGTTCCATTAAAATGAGCAACATCCTGTCGCGGGTCGTTCAAGATGCTTTGGAGGAGGATGCCCTACCGGATGGACTCGCATAGTACACATAGGTGGTCATTTAGAGTTGGTAGGGTGACCATCCAATGTTTAATTTGGTACAAATCGTTTGTTCGAAAGCATCCAATTCGATAGCCACAGCCAGGGAACGTGGCAGTAAGAACGGTCTGAACATCCCCACAAAGATGATGAAGATCGTCGTACATTAAGCCACCCCAAAGGAACGGAACAAAGTTTTCCTTTTCCAAAAAAAGGTACAATTTATGATTTAAAGAAGCTGTTGGAACCAACAAAAAAAAAACCTTCACGTAATCGATGTCCCTCGATCGACGACGATCCGATGGCGATCGAAGGGCACTGGAAGAAGCGAAAGAAAGTAAAAAAAAAGCCTTCCACAGTGTGGAATGGCCGGGAATGTAGACACAACACACGAAAGGACGTACGATTGCGTGGTTGTGTTTTCATGCGTGGGGAGTTTCCAAATTTATGATCTTTTTTCTGGGTCTTGATGCTTGAAGCCTTCGGGAAGAGCCGTACTTAACGTAAACCAAACTTTACAAAAAAAAAAGCCACCAAGAATGTGAATGAACACGCAAGAACGAAAATAGGGCGAATGGGAAAGAATGGACGTAGACGAGTGAAAAAAGGAACACGAAAGGCCTGCAATGATCGGCTAACCGATCGGCTGATCCTTGGTGTTTTGCTTCGCTGGTTCGTCTCGAACTACGTCGCGAAGCAATCTTTCGATGCACATGCCCTCAACAGCTCGGTACGCCCGAAAAAAGATTGTTGGCCACTCTTGTTTGGGTGTGAACTACATAAACAAACATTGGAAATTTATCGGTCTACATGACACCAACGCAATCCCGCCACAGTTTTGTCCGGCAGAAGCAGCAACAAGCGGGAAGGTTTCTTCTTCATCTCAAGCGTAGAATTTTCTTCATGTCGTCCAGACGCATTTAAATTGAAGAAAACTTTGTTGCACTTTTATACTACCGTGGTCAGATCTTGAATTCCGTCAATTTAGTGTGGAAATTGAGCCGAAAGCGAGCGAGAAATTAAATATTGGTTAAAGCGTGGATAATCAAGAGAACAAACCATCAATTTGATGCCATCCAAAAGCATCATAAAACTCACACATTGCAAACGTTTCAATCGAAAAAAAATACGATTGAAGCGTTTGCTTTCTGTTCTGCCTTCACGTAGAAACCGGAAACCGGAACTGCACACACTGTTTGCAACGATCGGCTCTTGTTCGGCGCAATCCATTCTTAAAAGCATCGCTTAATATCGGTTTTAAGCTGGACGGAAATGAAAGTTAATCGAACGATCAATTTGGCGTTCGATTGTCGGCACTTCCTACAACAGTTCTAACCCTCTCACGATGGAAATCGTCAACACCTGTGTGCCAGGGTGGCTGAAAGCAATAAACAATCGATCGGTGGCCACCTTACCATATCCGTCACCAAGCGAGTAGTACATGCAGTACCGGGCGCGAAGATGTCTAAAAATAACATAGGAAGTGACGTTTATTCTAATGAGCACCGTTGCTACTTCGCTGCGGATCTAGATGGGATTAGTGTTTGTCATCGATCATATCAAACGCTCGCGTCAAACGCGGACCGCAATCACTTTCCACCATCAACGGCAGCACCGGAATCAGGGTTCGAGTAGGCAAGAACCCAATTTATTGTGGGAGGACCCCCGTGTGGAGAGCTCGTTAGCTAGCGGGCGGTGGTGCAGTGCCATAATTTATGTGTCCCTCGGTCCAGGCTGTGGCTTTTTTAACGCTCGTACGATAGATAACATCAACTCGTGGAGCCCTCGTGCCATTCGCGTGCGTCGCTACGCTTATCGCGACCGGTTGGGTTCCCCTTCGTCACCAAACGTAACACACGGTTGGTGGCATTCAACCTTAATTACCCACGCTGCCAACTAGGCGGAAGCGGGCGCTATGCTGCATGCACTTTTCTTTCCCAACAATTACCGAGTTGCATTGTGGGATTGGAGTCCATGGCGTGCACCGGAATGACGTTTGCGTGTTGACACATCCATCTGTTACAGTTAGCTTGTCACTTCCAGATCGCCCAGATCAACAAGATCACCCAATCGTCAGCGCATCGCCGCCACCGTTCCTCTATCAACGGATGAGAGGGAGTACATCTTGTACTTTAGTGCCATCCCGGCACTTTCTTTCCCGTCTTCCCGCGTCCGGAGCGTGCGAGAGAGGCTGTTTATTTTCATTTCTTCCATTGTAAATAGTGGCGCACGCTGATGCGTGTCGGAGTGTGAACCGATACTTAACATCGTACCACGGGAGATACCGTATCCTCACATAGCTGTGAACAATTCACTTAAGCCAAACGGCAAAAAACGCTCGTAAATAATGCACCCCAAACAAGACGTCTCCATCCATCCAACCGCTACCGGAACAACATACTCTTGGATGCGTGTCATTCCGAAACCCTTCTTGGAATGCTCTTAACGGAGCATAGTTTACCGTGATGTACTTCCTTCGAACATGCACACACACACGTATATGCGCCCTTGAGATAACATTGCTGGCTTGGTTTGGTAACGCAGCGATGAACGTTCACGGTGGATGTTGGGAGTTAGTGCAGCAGTACCCTTCCCAGTAAGTATGCCAAGAATTTGACAATGACTTCTTCTCCGGCATTAAATAGACTCCAATCAGAACTCGGCAGGGAATTACCAAAAAGAATCTTTAACGGCACGATTGTGGTGAGACTTGCAGTACCTTACGAGTCATGCAGCTGGGGACCTTTACGGAAGTCATGCTACAACTTCTACGCAAATCTCTATGAATCTACCACACGAAACATCAAGGGCTACTAGCAAACTACCGAAGAATTTAATAAATTTAAAGCTCATGTCGCCAGTAAGCGAAAACTTGAAGATTTCAGACTTTAATAGGTGAAGATGCCAAGATCGTCATTATCGTCCGACCAAGAACTTTTTATTTCCCTCAAATAAACAGACCGATAAATGAACTGATGAATCAACCTCCTACAAAGTTCGTCCTGCACATGGTCTTCTAGCGCAGGGAATTATGTCAGGTGCAGCGTAACGGTGAGGACCCCACTCCTAGCTCACCTGTGCGCAATTTTGGGTGGCGTTCTGCGTGCGTTCAGGCACGTCCCAACGAAAAGCGACGATCCTCTTAACCGATACGGTTGTAATTGATCCGTCGCCCGGTTGAGGTGAGGGGTACCAGGAGGGAGCGCAAAAGTTATCATGTTTCAGCACGCCACACCGTACCGTTTGCTGTTCTCCCTCCCCCGGCGTGCGACGCACACCATCGATAAGCGATTACAACCCAAGGGAATAGTGGCTTACCGCCAAAACGAAAAAAAGAAAAGGACCGTGAGCACGGAACCTGCTGCAAAAGGCTACCATTTGCTGGCATTTTGTTTACGTCTATACTTCCTCCCCTTTCGGTATGGTAATGCAATCTCACTTCCGATCGGTTTACGAACAACTTGGAGTGGCCGTCGAGTGGAGCTAATAAGTCGGCTTTTTTAAGTGAAACTTCATAAAGTGAAGTACTGGCCGTGAAATATGATCCGTGCTGCATTGGTAGCTGGCAGGTAATAGTCGTTAAGGAAGGAGCGCTTGTAAGGTTTTCCATTGACGTCGATTTCGGACGATTTTCCACGCGTCATACGTGCGCCATTTGTAGCACACCAACTAGATTTGGTGGTGCGTTGTTCTGATATTTTTGGACCGAACCGAAGTGAAAGTTTTGGTCCTTTAGCATGTCAACAAATTAGATCTCATTAGAAGGCTCTTTTGCCGGTTTTGTGGCTGGCATGCGCATGTTGACAGGGAAAGCTTTGTCGCTTTATCATCCATCGTCGCGGTCTCCCCCTTCGGAAAGGAAACTTATCCGGCGGAATCTTAAAGCCGTTAAGACACACCGTGGGCGGAAGTGTGAACGATGGGTTCCCCGATTTATCAACTCAACGAACAAACGGCACAAAACCACCCCCGCAGCGTCACTAGGAAAGGGAGGACAAAAAAGGAACCTAAAACATAACCAAAAAAAAAAAACGTTATTTTTGTTCTGTGAAAGCGTCAGCTGTGTTGCCGCGCGATCCTCAATGTCAACGGGCACGATTGTATCGGGCGCGGGAAGAAAGGGGTATTCTACCAATACGAGTTCCGGACTCGATGCAGTGTGCGCTGAGTGAAATCCTGCACTGACAGTTAATTTATTTTGTTCACGTTCAAGCTTCAGCTGTTAATTTGAAGCAATTAACTGGTAGCATTTGTTTTTTTTTCTCTTTTGAAACGGGGGATGTTGTTTTTTTCGAGAGAGATTATGTGATGTTAAGTGGGTCTTATTTTGTCGATCATTTAAAAAGCAATTTATAACTCACACGAAAGGGTACAACAGCCAGCACCATCATTAATGGTTGTTTTGTGCTATAAAGCACATTTTATAGCATTAATAGTACAACTTTAAGTGTACGAAACAATGACATTTCATAATCGATTAAACGATTCGTCGATTCTCTCTGAATCTGTCCTACTACCACTACGCAGTACTAAGTAGAAACGTCACATTGACATCAGAAACGTCAGATGACTAACTTGATCGATAGGAAATAAAATATAAAAAGAAGCGATATGCGATCTCCTCATCGCACAAGTTTAATCAGCAGAAAATGTGCTCCTTAAAACATTTCCCACCCTGTGTCAAAGATGTGGAAATTGGATCGCTTTTAATCAAAACATCGTTGAAAACGTGCCCAAACAAACCTTATCGGTATCATCTTACCGTACCGCCTGGAGATCGTCCATTGAACCAGCCGCCCACGTTTAACAGTGACATTGTAGTGGAGATTTTTACCAGACTCATCAAAATTCTCACTAAACTTCACCTTCAAAACGAGCTGTGTCTGTTTTGTGTCTCTCACACAACCGCCGCCCGATCGTGGCGCGCGTTCAAAACCATTGCCCCGAGTTGTATCAGTAGTTTGCGTACACCCAGCTCAGCCAAAGCCAGAGGCCATTGCAGGGTCTTGCCAGACTACATCCATATGTTTACTTTCTCCATCTCACTGCACCGCGATGCAATCGAGCACTGTCAGGCAGCGCACGAACGTTTCGTTCGATTGGAATTGTCCGACAATGATTCATGGTACTGCAGCACAGACGCCACGATCATCGCGTCGACAGTAGCTGATTTTTGACTAGCGTCAAATTTATCTCCAGCTACCCGACAGGCGGCATTTTCTGACCCGCATCATACTATGTTTCCTTTGGCTGGTCGTTTTTTCCTGGGGGAAGTTTGATTCAACGTCCTCAGCTAGACGCATGAGACGCGAAGATCAGCCCGGAGGCGTCGTAAAATAAATCAACTGAGTCAATCGTCGACGGTGAAGCTAGTTCGGATTCAAAAGAAACCTTCAGGAAAGAAAAAGTGCCCGAGACTGTAAGAAAAATCGTCAGTTTTCCGACTCTACCGCGTTCGCCGAGGGGTTCATCCCATGATAGCTTCATTGCTGCGGTGGGAGCTGTCGCGCGCAGTACCAATCGGCACAGGTCGCTTTAATTTCTGCTGGTGTACATAGTGGACAACACACACACACACACACCACAAGTGCAATCAAGTGCAATAAGAGGTGAAGGGAGAAAAATATTGTAATTTATTGCCTGTCGGTCAGTTTTCCATCGGCTGAAGAATAGCGTGCCCCGGGTTGGAATCTTCATTGCCGTGAACGGACCAGTGTCCGCGACTGACCGACGAGGGATTAATGCTGTCATGTGCGTGTGCAGTGTACGTTGGTAATTGGATTCAGCCTCCCCATCGCCAGAGTGCATTACCTCGGCGCTTGCTTATGTCGGAAGGGTCTCCTGATGGTTGGACCCCGAGGCGACCCCGAAGATTGTCAATGGTTTAATACACCAGACCACGAGAAAGATACACACATTTTATCGGCTGCTACCCGGTGAAGATACCCGGAGGGACGGGCTAATGACGCCTGATGACGAGCCCTGGAATCGACCCGTCCAGCGACAATAATGGTCAATGGCACAAGTTCAAGCAGCAAGCAGGATTCGTAAATTGAATTTTATTAGCATCAACATATTCACCAAGACAACATCTTCAGATCCGTTGCGAGCGCACTGAAACTCACACACCCCGTATCCCCACCAGCCTGTTACACGCCGTGCCGTCTTACGTTGGGTCGGTTTTTTTTCACTTCATTCTTTTGTTGCAAAAATACACTGCAATGGAAACGGGATCATTCATTCATTTCCTGTCCGAAGCGAGGAAAGCATGATGTCTTATGTTGCCCATTCTCCGTGGCAGGAAAAGGGATTTGCATCCGTCTCGAGTGTGATCGACAACAAAAGAGAATTCTTTACACCCGTTTGCTGCCAGCCTTCCCGCCCCACCGGTCGAACAATGGCGGTGGAAGCTTAATGGAAGCGATGGAGAATGTAAAGACCCACTAGAGACCACGGGACGGCCGAGCATTAATGCGCGTAGCGATGTTTCATCAAAGGATCGAGAAGATGCGCTTTCCCTTCGTTTATGGTCGCTCAAAGGGATTTGCCATTTGTGGCTGTTGTGGCGGGTGAGCAAAAAAAAAAATATAATAAGAGAAACGCTCACAGAGGGACGAAGATTTGATAACTTTTCCTTACCAAAGGAACGTGAACAGAGTTTGCATTACCACACGAAAAAAAACCTTTGAATCTCTGCAAATAATAAAGCCAACGAAAGATATTCAAATCATCTTCGTCGGGTAGTACAATCTGTTTTTATCAAATAGCAAATTAAAGATTGTCTGCCATAAAGTACTTAAATAATTTATAACATAATAGAATCTTAATTCTACCTTTGATCCTAAGTACTTGGTCTAGTTCCAATGGTGTACAAATATGTAACACTCTTTTTTTGGGAACTGATTTTGACTCAAGTCTGTCGAAAAATCCTTGCGATTATAAGTATTCTAATGGGAACAGTTAAAATTGTAAATTCCATACATGCAGGCGGTTCCATTCCACTCAGTTTCATGGGTCAAGCCTGAAAATATGCAACTCTTATTTTTGAAATTCCTTTTCGAAGCTTATAATGTTTAAGTATGGAAAATAGGGTAAATTAAACTGGTTTTGACTCATTTATCTCAGGAAATTCTCTAAGGACAAAACACCAAACATCAAAATGTCACTCGATATCGCAAATAGCATCCATTCCAGGCGGTTTCAAGGGTGCGTTAAGACTGGAAATATGCAAACTTTTTTGATTTCTTGTTTCGTGGCGTATAAAATTGAAGTACGGATAAGAATTAAGTTAAACTGGCTTTGAGTCAAGTTTGTGGGAAAATCCGTACATCTATCTAATGGGAACAGCCAAAAGCTTAAATTGCATACATTCAGGCAATTCCGTTCCAGACGTAATCCATGGGTATTAGGGGTACAAAAAGCATTTAAATCATTCGCAATTCCAAATAGGTACAAATGAAATCAATCCAAGAATTAGATTTATTATTTTAGTTCAACTAATTGTTAAACTTTAACTAATTCTTCCCACAAAAAAAAAACACATTTTATTCAATTTTAATTAAACCAAACAACATTAACCGTTTCAGTGTTATGACCCTCCAATCACCAAACGCCCAGCAACAAACACGTATCCAATACATCATGCAAGAAAAACATGTGTTTCCATTTAAGTGCCCCCAGCACAAAACTGAACACCCGAAACGATCGCTTCGTCGTGGCTACTGTTTCAATCTGTTTAAATCCCAATCCATAGCCCAAACTTGTGCTTGAAAACGAAATTGTCCCTCCCGGTTCACGTTCGTACATTCAATAGAAATAAAATCAAACCCAAGCACGGAAAATTCCCGTCCAGCTGTAATGGATGGTAAGGAAGCGACGTTATTTAATAAAGGTTTTGTTCTACACGCTCATTCCGTGTGGTACCGAAGTTTTTTTTCTCCCCCACCCGTTTCACTCTACATCTCACCAACAACGATCAAACCGATCTTCCCTGGCAGCGGAGGGCCGCCCGAAACAACCGACCGGTCGAAGTAAATCATTATAATTATGCTTTTTAATCGTCCTACGGGTTTTGTTGTTGGTGTTCGTGTTGTATGCTGCTCCCCCCTCCGTCTTTACATACACGCTTAACTATAGATTTATGAGATACGACCATATTCCTGCTCAACGAGTATTCCTCTTGGGGTTCTCCTAAAAACATCTGGATCAAAAAGAGGGGTCGTTTTTACTCGTTGTAATCTTTCCATCTCCGCAATCTGCTGTGGCACTTCTGCACAGATCCGGACACGATTAACATACGAATAAAAAATTAATTTTCTTTCACACTTTCACTCAACGGCCTGTTTTATCGACCCAACCCATCAAGGACACGTACGGAGTTGTGATAAAGCTGCTAGGTTCCCTTGTTGTTCGATAAAAATCGAAACTAGTTTACCTTCGCTGATATTCGTTCACAAAATCCTGCCTCTTCACGTAAAAGGACGGCGTAATTATGTCCACGGTTGCGGGAAAAATTTGGACACCACTTTGGTGTAATTATTTTTTAAAAACATTTTTAACTCCACTTACAAACGAACTTTTAACGGACGTGTGGTACACTACACGTGTTCAAATTCTCGACCGGTTTGCTTCATGTTTTTCTTCGCGTTCTACAATTCTACAGCCAACAAGGAGTGTTGTGTGGTTTCAACCAGTGCCAGGTATTGTCGTGTACATAATTGAGGAGAGCGATTTGGCGGGGGGGGAGGTTGGAATGGTGGCTTGAGAGCAACACAAAGGAAGCGTGTCCGTGAGGAAAGCTATAATCATAGCCGGGATATTCATCAAAGAAAGATAAACCAACACGAACATGAGAGAAATGGGAAAGGCAAGTGAACGCTCACTACATGGCGCAGTGTCGGGCAGACCGATGTGGTTTGTACAATTGAACTTCAACGTCCATAATGACACGGTTGAGTTGCATAATTTTCCCTAGAAAAGCCTTCCTCAACAGAGGTTTGTACCGCGGATCTACACCGTTTCCCAGCTTTTTTTAACCACCATTCTCGTCTCAACCTCGCATGATCATGTATGTGAAAGAACGTACGAAGTGGGAAATGTTTGAAATCTTTCCCTCCCAAAACACAATAAAAAACTGGCCCCATCCCGGACATATGCACGTGCGCGCCCGTTTGCCGCTTCGTTTGCGCTCGTCCGCATGCTGCGTTGCGTGAAGCATCGGTGTAATAATTGTTTTTCCGTTTAAATTACATAAAAGCAACCGACCGCCAAAAATTAGACCCGACTTACCTGGTCGCTGGTTTCCCGCTGGTGCACCGCCGCTCAACTCGTCGCGCTAGAATCGCCCGGATTCACACTTCGGTACCGAATTCCCGGGGGACAATAAATAGACGAACCACAACCGGTCACCGTTTGTGTGTTGTCAGTGGTTTTTTGTTGTTGTTGCCGTTCACGCCGCGAAACACTAGCGTTGGGTTGGGTGTGTTGTTGAAAGGTTCCGACCGTTCGTCACCGACCGACTCATCAAGCTGTCGGGGAAGCGTGTGGCGATCGCTGTAAAAATGAGGCAAACAGAACCAAACGGGGTTACATATTATTTAATACATGTGCATCTAAATGAGACATCAGTTGGCTCTAACAGATTTCACATAAACAGCTATCGTGTGGGTGTTTTATGAGAATTTAACGAAGCAGTTAAAGGTAGGTAGGTAGGTAGGTTATAGATACGTTTAACAGATTCGTTCCCGTTAGGCTGAATAAGTTTTTGATTTTCAATTAATTTTTCTTTATGCCACGAGTGAGCCCATGAGCGGCCTGATTGACTGCTATTAGTACCTAAACGTAATCACAAGGTGTATAGATACTGCTTCATGTGAATAAACTAGAGTAGTGTTGGGTAAATCACACTCAGATTCATTAATCTTAATGAATCTTTGAACTAAATTAATGATTCTGAATCTTTATTTCGAAGATTGATGAATCATCCAAGATTAAGGATCTTCAAGGAGTTTGCGGTAGTGCGGTCCCCTCTCCTCATTATTATTTCGCTTAGAGCCTTCCCTTCACCCCTAGCTCCGAGGATACATGAATCTTTTGAGAGTCGATTCATAATTTGAATGACTCCTCAGTAAAGATTAACATAAATGACTCTTCTCAAAACCTTCATTAGCACTACACTAAAGTCTTTATACATACACTAGGGACTTGATTTTTGTAGCGGGTCGGTGTGTAGCGGCGCCGTTCTTCACACGACAGGACCGGTCCAAAATCCCATCAGCACCAAACCCCCTTACGCAGCACTGATTTTCCAGCTGCGGGTAAATAAAGTCAAAGAAAGCCAGAAATGGCAGGCCTCTCTAGACCTCTTGAGGTTGTCGTTGCCGATAAGAGACGAAGAAGAGAGTTGATTTAACGTTTAGAAACAATAATACACAATAGAAAAATTACTCTTAACTTTTATAGTATAGTCAAGATAGTATCTCATTTGTATTGTTTCATTTCTTCGTGTTTTACGGCAATACTAATACAGAAGATGACGATCGGATATCGGAGACTCAAAAAGTACTGTAAAGTCTATTTCTTATTTTACACAATTATCCAAATTACATCCACAACCAATCAGAAGCATTCAATTCTACAGTCCTTCCCAACACTGTGGCCAATATTTAATTGCATGTACTAAACGATTAAGGTGTGTAACAAAAACAACGCGTAAAACCAATCCGCCAGCCTGATGAGTCTCGTAAGCAATCGAAACAAAACGATACAAAACTAATTTCTGTTTGTAAAAACTTCCTTACGTCTAAAAACAAAACGAAAACACAAATAAAAACAACAACATTCGTACACATTCAGCTCGTCCTAATGAATGGAATGATGTTGGGAGGATTGGAGACGAGCCGGAAACTATATATTGCACCCAAAACGGTTAACAGTCGGTTTCGGTCGGATAGGAAAATTGCACATCATCACGCAATAGAAAGGGGAAGACTGACAATGAAGTACAAAATAAAACACGGTAAGCACAGCGAAGGCGAACTACAGACGATGCACGACTTTGGCAATGCCGACCTTATATCCGGCCCAGCTCGGTGGAGGTGAAGTATAGAACTTCAGCCGTCTGCACGGCACACACACACACACACAAGAAATAGGGAACGATAGAGACGGTTTCTTACGGTGAATGGGGAGGACGATTTCCGCACGCTTCTCGGAAAGGTTGCTGAACTAACCCCAACCAACCAACGAACGCAAATACTCACTTTACCACCCTTCTGTTCGGTACATTACTCCGTGGCATTGTAAATGGTTTTTAAATACGTTTTCTTCTCTATTTTGAATTTCCCAAACGTTCCCAACACATTCGAATTCAATTACACTTGCGCAGGTTCTCCCCATCGGTGCAGGGTGTGCAGAACCGTCGACGATAGCAATCTCGAGCAAAATGGTACAACCGTTTTCCGAAGTAGAACTATTTTTTCGCCTTTAACCTATGCGAGTTTAATCTCATCTCGTACACCTCGGTACAATTTTACCCATTGTTCTGCACTGCTAGCAATTAAGCAATGTTTATCTTCCGAACCTCGACCGCGACCCAGCACAAAGAAAGGTGCTGTGCGAAGCGTTATCCCAAACGGTAACTGCAGCTTGCAACTAGATTTAACGCTTACCGCCCTTGCATTATGCACCCGTTGGATAATCTCTTTGAGCGACAACAAAAAAATGGAGGTCAACGGAGGGTGGGAGTGTGGTCGCAGTAGAACGATAAAATGCACTTACAAGTATTCCATTTTTCCAATCACGTCCCGGGTCCAGGGGTGCATCGGGGAAGGTTGCACCAATGGACGGCCATTGTTCTTGGATGGGGTGGTTGTTTCCCTCGCTTCCCGGTTGTTTATAAGGTCGGTAAAAACGTTAAGACACAAATAAAGCGAGCTGCACCGCCAAACCGGGTGAATTTATTTTGTTCTCCCGCTTTCCGATAGATAGTTTTGTGTGTTGTTAAGGCTTCGCCAGTTTTCCACCGAGCTGCTGGAAAAGTGGTCGACGCATGGGGGAAACTGCGACGACGGCCCTGGACCTATCGAAGCCTTAGAAAGAACGTTCAGACAACACAACGAAGCGAACGCAACGTTGTTGGTTTTATGTCGTTTTTCGTCGAGACAGTGTGTTAATGCACCTTTCGTTCGGCTATTTTCACCATGCACTCTCACCCAGCAGAGTAAATAGA
The DNA here is from genome assembly GCF_943734725.1 of Anopheles marshallii. NCBI lineage: Eukaryota > Metazoa > Arthropoda > Insecta > Diptera > Culicidae > Anopheles > Anopheles marshallii. Next base: position 55,854,913 of record NC_071327.1, read on the forward strand.
TGGCGTGCGCAAGAAAGTAGTAGCGTGCGAATGTCATTTCCGTTTGTAAACTCCGTCGTCTGGGCTGTTCCAGAGGGAAAATGAGTAAACAAACGCCACATGCCAACAAAACAGAAACCGGTCTCGGGAGAGAAAAGTTAAATTTGCGAAATTCGAAGCCACTGTCTGGCCGCTCCACAAACACACAACAAACATCCATCGCAACCGGGGCCAAGTTCAATGCAAATCGTAAACCCCCCCCCCCCCCCCCCCCCACACCTTTACCACCCGGTGTGCGTGTCTTTCAAAACAAGGGTGTGTGCTTATAATGGCAAAACAACCGACCGAACGAACGGTCATATCGATCGGACCGATTTTCACGGACATTAAACGCATGGGTGGCGAGAAGGGAGGAAACGTGTGTGTGTGTGTAAGAGTGCGTTCGTGTGCGCATCGATGCAGTTCGCTTGCAATGCAAACCGTACGAAGGTGCTTGTAATTATGGCAACACGCCATTACGCCATGTCCTCTCCTGAGGGGGTTGCATTACCGGGCGACAATGTAATGGGTTACACCGGGCACACGTGTGTGTGTGTGTGTGTTAGAACAGAAGCGTGTCCATTGCATAAAATGGCGATAAAACAAATGCATGCAAGGGTTGGGTTGAATTGTTTTTTTTTCCTCCCTCTCTTAACCCTTTCCCTACTCTGCGCCGCTTGAGATGGGGTGCAGTGGGTGATTGCCACCGGAAATCCCACCGATCGGTTGCACACGATAGCGAAATGCAGTTTCGCACTGTAACGCCGGGTGCACCAGGTACCGGCGCTCTTGTGTACTTCCGGTGCGGACTCAATCCGAGTGTATATGGCTGCTTTTCTTGCGCGATGCTTGGGGATGGCTGGGGTTCCCGTTTTTCTCCATAAGGAACATTTCTTTTTTTAACTTCAAGTTCTCCATGATGAGGACGTACATTAACATTTTATTTTTCTAATTTGAGCATGGAGCATAATGAAGTACGAGAAATAAATCAAATAAAAAGCCCTCGCTGCATGCTTACTTTGCATCTTTGGAGCAGCGTTGGGAATAGTGCGGGCAAATTGATTGGATTATTATCGGGTGCACGTGTGCGGAAGTGCATTTATTGTGATGATTGTGCTATTTTTGGTTGAAAACATTATGTACACGAGCAGCACGAGAAGAAGCAAAGGTGCATTATTGATTTGATCTTGATTTGAGCGTCGTTCGAGTTGATGAGGTCGTATTTAATACGGGTTAAATCGGTATTAATATGTTCATCCAAATCTCTCCTCACAATAATCACAAATTTTAGGGAAAGGCATCTCATGACAAGGCAAAAAGGTCTAGCTAAAGAAAACGATAATAAATCGTTAGAATTATTAGACCTTACCGGGATAACTCAAACTTTAATCTCAATGTATTGTTACACGTTTAAATTCGTGTGATGAATTCATGAATCTGAATCTCTATTCTGAAGATTAATGACTGCCCAAAGCTACATGAATCCTCAAGGATTTATGGATGTTATGGGCATTCCTTAATAGTTAAATATTCAAAAGTCTTCAAAGATTCTGGAATTCTCAAAGATTCTGGAATCGTCTAAGATTCAAGAACCTTCCATCTATGAGGATTCATGATTCTGTGTGGATTCACGAATATTTTGAGAGTCGATTAATGATTTGGAAGAGTCTTTAAAGAAGAATAATATGAACGAGTCTTCAAAGAAGAAGAATCAGAATGACTCTACTCCAAAGATTCATTACACACAACAATAGTTTATGTCCTTGAGTTGAACATAAAAATTAGGCAAAAATGGTCAAGTATTTCTGCGTGATACGGGAGTAGAGATTTTGACTAAAAGAGGATGTAGTTTCGAACAATTTCTATGTTTCCTATTAATACGGCTCTAGAAATGTTTTAAGAAATGCAACCAATTCTCTGCTTTAAGAGTTACAGCACACAAAAAAAAGCACCACAAAACTCCCCATTCATCGTAAAATATACGAAAAACACAGAGAATATTGTCACGTTAAAAATGGTTAGATCGACACTATTAATTGCCATCAAATGGGAAAAAAGCGAATGTTTACCAACAGATAAAACTATATTCCCGCTTGGATCAAGCACCACGACCTGGTAACGATCAATTAAATAGCAAATCGTGAAAAAAGAAAACATACCTGACAACCGTCCGAAAGAATGATAAACAGTACGCTTCGAACTCATAACATCGCATCGCAGGAATGGAAGCGTTCGACGGAAAAACGGAAAACAACTTCAAATTCTGCTGCAATCCTCGATAAAAAAAAACGAACGTTGGGAGGAAAATGTGGAAAAAATTAAACATAAACAATGCCCACAGTCATCTCGGCTGCTGCTGCTGCTGCTGTGGCACTTTTCCGATGATGTACACGCGAGGTGCGCGAGTATTTATGAAAACATCCTTCATCCTACCTCCGTGACTGTGGACAACTTCAAATCTTCCCAACCTTTGCCCTCTCGCTTCCCCGTTCGCTTGAACCTCTTGTTGATGTTGCGTGTTGTTAACACTCGTTAGCATATGTTATGATACGGTGCGATGAACAAGCTCGGATCGGAGGCACACAAAAAAAGGGGGCAAAGAGAATCCATCTCACTGGCCGATGGGAATCGGCACGCTTCACTTTCACACCTCTTCGAAGATCGTGTGGTTCTGCGGATGAGGAAGGATTCGACCGTCGATCATCAACCCTTATGCATTCCCTAGCCACACCATCCCAACAACACACGGTAGCCTGGCGTATGCAATAATAAACACAGAGATTGCAGTGCGTTTGTTTTATTCCATCCAGACTGGGAGTGCACATGCAACGGGGTGAAATGTCGCAATCCGGGTCAATCTGGGTGAGCCGGAGTGGCCACCACTCACTTGGAGGTTTCAACCATGGGGTGAGATTGCTATATTTTTGCTTCCATTCTCTTGGGCAACCACTAAGCAACACAAAGGAAAACAAGCTACACGCAAAGCAGTGTCATCACCCATCGAGAAAAGCGGGTCAAACATATGTCCAGCGATGTGACCCCGGGGCTGGAGAGCCAGAAACAAATTCCCGAAGCATGATGGGGAAGGGTTTCTCCGCACTCGGAAACAGCAAAGCGTTAAATACTCTTTGGATCCACCCAACATTTCCATTTCCTTCAAATTTCGCTCATTTGTCACATATTTAAAGTTCAATTTCATCCCCGTCATCCGGCATCGAAATCGTGTGCTGCGGGTGAAGTACAACCACACACCGGGGGTATCGAATTCGATCAGTTCACCCATCGACGCCAGAAGAGGAATTGGTCAAAACAAATCGTGTTTGCTTTGGAAAGCTTTCTGCTCACATCAAATCGTACAATCTTTAATTTCATTCCTTCCTTATGTGAAGGGAAGCAACGCACACGCCGCAACACGAACAAGAAGCGGGAACCATGTTTCGCAGCTTCGGCGGATCGGCTTTCGTTTCCTTTTATTTCGTCAAGCAGCAAGCATACACAAAAAAAAGGCTCCCACAATGTAGCAAGTCTTCTGTTGAAAATAAAATGTTGAGCAACATTAAGATAGCGATGGATGAAGGGTGGGTTTTTGGTGTGTGTGTGTGTGTGTGTGTGTGTGTGAGTGGCACACGAACGGATCCGATCTAGCGGTGGTCCCAAAGGAATGAGTGGACTGGTGGAGCAAGCTGGAAGCCTACGGTCCACAAAGATCGACAATCTTTACGACAGACGCGTAAACCAAAAAAAAAACAACTCCAAACACTGAACTCAGGCTCCAGTTCTAGGGTGCAGGGAGTTGTGTACCAGTTGCTGGCCGTACTGTTTGGTGAACTCTTTCCATGTGCCAAACCTACCGTAGATGGTGCGAAAATCCCAGAGGCAATCGACTGAGGGAAGATTTCGGCAGACGGGTTTTAATTTTTGTTGCCCCCGGCGGCTGTTGTTTGGCGAACGATCGCGTATGTGCTCCATTTTTTTTTTAAAGGAACCGGCAAGGTGGGTTCGCTACTCTTTAAGGAGTGACGTATTTTAAATGTTTAAAGCAGCCCCGGGGAAGTTTGTCCTCTCAGGGGGATTGAATGGTGGAGGTGTTTTTTTTTAAGCCAGTTGATAGGTAGACAGCTGCTTAGCACTTTTTCCTTTTGAGGGTGAAAGGAAGCAACACTAGCAAAGGCAGAATCAGCCCGACTCGCCAGCACTTTATAGCACACCGTGTTTTTTTTTGTTTGTTAAATGAAAGATCAACAAGAAATCCGATTCGCGAATAGGACAAAGAATGATGTGCATGACATTTCAGCGGAATAAACCGATCATTTCTCATCGTAAGCGTGTTGTTGTTCTCTCCTATAAATAGAAACAGGAATAGTACACCCAAGAAGCTCCAGCTTCTCCAGTTGAGAAGTTGAAAAAATTGAGATCATAATGCACACTTAAGGTTTATAAATGAGGAGACCATATTAAAGTTAATCTCATATAACTCAGTGGGAACCATTTTAAAGTTATGTACTGTGAGCTGCTAAAAACATCATTGTCGAACAGCTTCTAAAGTTAAAACTTTCATCAAAGTCCATGTCTGAAGTCAAAACTCAGTCTAAATTGCGCTTAATTCTTCAATAGGAGACCTTAGGGGACATTATTGGGCTCTTCTTATTCAAGAGTTTGAAATGTATTCGTTTTATCTAAACTCTAAAACCACCTGAAAGTAATCGATGCACGGATAAATCAACAACAAACGTTGTCAATGAAACAATCCAAAAGATGTGTATTCTGATGTGTAAAAAAGATGCTTCACCCCGTAATTTGAAGACGAACTCGCGAATCGAATTCTGACTGGAAATCAAACGGCTACTTCCTGTGCCGTTCGTGTGTCTGCGTGTAAAGCACACCCGTCGAAGGAAGAGATGTTGTCTCGATTTAAAAGTAAGGAATAGGAACATAACCCTCATACCCCTCCGCACGAGAGGGAGTCGTAACATATGTTGAAAATTGCGCCATTACGGATGAGCCCACGATCGCCCAGCAAGAGGAACGAACCCAAACATTCGCCGAGTGGCGTAAGATGAAATAGAACCGGAAAGTATTTTCAACACACCGCAATAGCCACCACCAACACCGCCGAGCGGTTGGGTCCACAACCGGACAACAGTAAAGTGCGAAATGTAGGAAATTATTCGTGCGTAGATAGAACGCAAGAATGGACAAAACAAGATCGAGAAGGAATTAACTCGGCAGAGCAGAAGGAATACGGAATACGGGAGGGAAGGTAATAAGGAAGGAAAAAAAAACACGCTGCGATTGAATCCCGAAGGTGGTCACGTAATGATGGACACTCTGCCTCTGCTCTCGTCGTAGCAGTAGGCTCCGCAACTCTCATCAATCATCGATTTCCCGCTAGATGCCGCTGCTGCTGGGTGTAATTAGTTTAAAATGTTCTGCTTGCATTACGTGAGGGACCGGCGGGCGTGGATCTTTTCGGGCAAACAAAAATATTGAAAGCTATCAGCGAACCTGCTAAGAGCATTGCGGGGTCGCAACTGTACTTTGCGCGGCACGATCTTCCAGACCAGACACCCGACGATCCTCTAAAAGATCTTAAATGAATTCGATGCAAGAGACGGGGAATGATGTTTCGTTGCACCGAGGAAAGAGAATTGGAACCGGCGAGATTTCACCATATCATCCCCGTTTGTGCCGGGTGTGCTCGTTCGCGTGGCATAGACCTCCCCGATAACCGTGCGGACGAGCCTGGCGACTCCACGGAACTTGTTTAATCTCACAACAGTGAAACGCGGCTGTAGTTTGTTGTTGAAGGTTGAATGTTTGTGTTTTTTCTACTGGCTGTTCCTCTGTTTTGCTAACCTCACATTGTGCTGGATCGCTTCATGCTGGTATGCTAGAGCACGGCCTGAAAAGGAAATCAAACCATTCGCTGCCCTCCCGATGTACCTTCAAATTGCACCAAATTGCACACTGTTTATTCACAAACAATGCGTACCGTGTGATTCGTGTTTTTCAATTTCCCGATGTCCCCTTTCCTTTGAAACTCGCCCGAAAATAGAAGACATGACATAACACGGCCGGGGATCGCTATTTTTCTGCTGCTGCGCCCGCAATAGAAGGGCTCCCTCTCTTCACAATGGATAATTACGGCGTGGGGCAGCAAACCAACGCTACCTAGAACCACATCGAATACGTGCCGGGTCTCTCGCAACCACCAGAAAACCACCATCGCACGAAAATGACCTCTTTCTATCTGAAAACCGGGCGGAAAATTCCCCCTTTCCCGAAAAAGGGCAATATTTGCTCGTTACGTAATTATCGTGGTGAGCCGCACGGAACGCGGGACACCCCGGTTACGAGGGACACCCCGAAAAGGTTGTGCGAGCCGTACACTGCCAACCTAAAATGTGCCTTTAGTGCCACTCGAATGAAGACGAAACAATCGATCCCCCGCAATCTCCCCGATTCCGGTACAGTACGAACGTGAAGTTTACGATCAGGTTTGTGCTCTAGAATGGTCGAGGACAGTGCACACAACACCGGACCGGCGTTGGTGCCGAGCATCCGAGTCGGTTTAGATGATCATGATCATCAACTTGCGGGTTTGGAAGGGTGAACTTCCCGTTTGGGACGCGATTACGTTCAGTTTTTTTTTTCATTTCGTTTCACTACAATGCTAATGGTGGGTGCACCGGGCGTTTCCCCAGGCATTTTTTTCTCCTTGCCGGTGTATTCCGTAGTAGCACCGGTACGGTTCGATGAATCCGAGGTCTAGGGCATAACCGTGCGCTCCACTTAACTCTAGAACCGGCGGCGACGACCACGGCGACGGTGTTGTGATACGAAAACGCTACACTAATGGAAGCGAAAGAATAAAACTGCTGTGTACCGGTAAGTTCTAGGCACGATTTTGATTCTTTGTACAACTGAGGAACAAAAGGAAACCCTCGTTTCTCGATCGGATAAGACAGGGGTGTCAAATCGGAACGAACACAGCTATTTTAACGTTAGACGACGATTAGGCGTAACATTTAATAGTATTCAACATTTCAAGCTAGTCTAATATAGAAACATATATGAATATCTGCATGTTGGAATTGAAAGAGTTCTTACTTCAGGTTCCGACGAGTTTCTTCTTATTTTTAAAACTGCCACTAGAATGTCTAAACGTTTGCTATCCTTATAATTTTTGTTGAAAACGCATTATTGATCAACAAAGACCATTGAAAGTTGCTGTGATTACCTTCGGGTCACTTTAGATAAGATAAATCAGTATGTTTGACAACGCTGGCGATAGAGAGAAAAGCCGACACGGTTGCTTAGATCTCTGATGCAACTGTTCTAACTATAGATTTTTGTTAAAAACGAATTATGGGCCAACAAAGACCATTGAAAGTTGCTCTTAGATTACCTTCGGTTCACTTTGGATGAGATGAGTCAGGATGTTTGACAACGCTGGCGATAGAGAGAATTGCCGACCCGGTTGCTTAGATCTCTGATGTAACTGTTCTAACTATAGTTTTTTGTTGTAAACGAATTATTGGCCAACAAAGACCATTGAAAGTTGCTCTTAGATTACCTTCGGTTCACTTTGGATGAGATGAGTCAGAATGTTTGACAACGCTGGCGATAGAGAGAATTGCCGACACGGTTGCTTAGATCTCTGACGCAACTGTTCTAAGATCCGCGGTAGCGTAGCAAACAATTGCTAATCCTGCCGACCCTTTTTGAGACGCGTTCGACACTTTGAGGTCTCTCTTTCCGCCCATACTTATCTGTAACATCCGCTCGATTGGGGTTGCCTACCCGGCCGGGCCGGCGCAAAACAGGGAGAACCTCGATCTGAAAGCGCTTATTGTGTTGTCGATCGATCAACCCGGTGTGTGGTGGGGAAGCAAGCAAACGGGAAGAAGCAATCAGTTGAATTGAATACACACATCTATATATCGCTTCCAATCTAATCAACCCCACACACAGCCTGACCCCTAACGGTTGGTGGGCCGTTTCGATGCTGAAAATGTTCAATTCCCATTCTCCGATGCCCGGAGAGCATCTAGCAGGGACGCGATTATGCTGGTGGAGCTGGGGCCGATCGTGGATGGGGATGCGCAGAGTATCGGAGGTATCGATCTGCTCCACAGCTGACACGGCTCGGCAAACGGGACGGATTACACCCGCTGACCGCTGTGTGCTGGTAGGGAACGTTCATCGTTCACAGCCGCCACGGCTACAACAAATCTTCTATCTTCTCGGAATCGATCGGAACCAATCAAGTGCACACGGGGTAAAGATCGAGTTCAACAGCATTGGCTCTTCACTATTAGGTGCGGAATGCAACCCAAGCGGGAAGTCAGTTAACTCGGTCCAATTATTGCGATGGTTGTATTCACTCCCTCCTCGAGAGTGCTCCAGTTTCTGGAGCGGGTTCCGAAAACGTAACTTATATGCTGCCTGCTGATACCTCACCCCCTCCGGACATCGTGAGTGTGTTTGGTGGAGAAAAGCTGGCCAAGACCGGCAGCACGCCAACTGAAGAATATGAAAAAATCGTTGGACGGATGCCAATGGAAATGATTAATTTTACGATATTATGAGCTAACTCGACGACAGTTTATCGATTTCGAAGCTCCAAAGAGGGCCCAAAAGCGGAAAACCTCACCATGTACGTTGCTCTCTGCCTGGCACAACGATTTTACGATTATTGCTTTTAATGATCTTTATCGACCAACCACCGAGAAAGGCACTGGAGGGAGGAACACCGGGAGAGATCGAAAACCACTCGTAAAGATCATCGCATCCAAGTCTTGGGTCATGGGGAAGCATTATAATTGGTAAGTATCCACCCTGTTCCTGGAAGCGGTCCAGATTTAACACTAATGGCCGTATGGTAGCTAGTCGACGACCCGTCAGCCAAGCCAAACTGTCACTTATCCCGCCATTCGGGTCAAGTGTTTAAAAGCAACGCAAAGACACCCCATTATCGGTCGATTTTGGAAGTTCTCTAGTGATGGGCAAAAGATCAAGATGGCAATATGATCCTCGAATGCGTCACCACGGCATCCAGCGAGACTTTTTTTTATTGGCTCGTAAACAAAGTATTACTCGCAACAGCACAAAAATCCTTTCTTCTAATCCCAACAATCCGCCTTGACGGGGCATGACCATTTAAATGTGTTTCGCGTGCGCGTCTCGTCGTGACGGGAAGCGACCATTGGTACGAAAATTGAATTCCAACAGCTTTGGGGACCTACCTGGACCCAAAAGTGAGCTCCACCTCCCAAAAATCAGAACGTATCATCTGGCTGTTGGGCTATCCATCATTGCATAATTTGTCCGTTTCGCTACATTTGTAACAAACCGCGTGCCACAGCTGCCACGGGGCCAGGTTCAGCGAAATGCGGGAACGCGAAATGGTAGATCAACCAAAACTGCCGCACGACCAAGAATCGGGAAGCGTTCCCTGTTTTCCTTCACATCTCCGCCTTCCGCGGTGCGTCTGTAAATCGGATTCTGCAGGTAGACAGAACCAACAGCATCATTCCTGCCCAGAGATATCTCGTTAAATATTTAGCTCCAGATGAAAAATGAGTTGCCCAAGAAACCCCAAAAGGGAAGCGGTGGGTTCGTCTGTCGGTGCGTACCGAAGTCGTTCCAGCAAATCTCGCCACATCCAGCAGCAGGGTAGCTAATCAAGCGAACCGTACGTAAGCGATGGGATCGGTGCAGAGCCCTGGTACGGTTCACTATCGGTGATGTGAAGAAATTAGTTCCTTCCTTTGGGGTGTAACAGACACTGGTGTCGGTGCGCGACGGTTCAACGAACTGCCGGGGGATGAATGTGCTGGGTGCGTTAGATTCGGTATCGATTTTCAAGCAAGTTTCACATCCAATAATTAGTGTAATCGAATATGTACTCCCCAGAGGATCGTTGTCTTGAAACGGGAATACATATTAGCAGAACCTTAGTGGTTTGCGAAGCGACACAGAGAGAAGAAATCCTCAATACTATTTGCTAGAAAAATGACCGTCACACGAGTAAAAATAATTTAAAACTATAAATCGTAATTCTTCCATTTCCAGCACGAGTTCCTGCACAATCGGTCGAACAGTCAGTGTCACATTTGTCGTACAAACTCCCCCTAGCATCAAAATCGACGACTCATACAATGCTCAATGGTGGCGCCCGGTACGTCACCCAATCGTACGGCCACAATCCGATTCCTTCGCTCCCTTCGAATGCGTACGGCCGTTTTACCCTCGTTTTTGGGCAGGGGTAGTTTTCGGTCCTAATGAAAGCTCGATTGAAAAAGGGGTGCCTGATGTGCGTTTCGTTTCTAGCGTGCAAACGTTCGTCCCAAAAGTCCTACGAGGTGCTGAAGGGAACGAGAAAAAAAAACCATCCTGGGCTGTGAACGATTGAGCTTCCGTTCGGTGCCGTTCGGTTGGGTTCTTGCATCTTGTGCCCTACGCAGAACAGCAAAAGGGGAGATGGAATCACAGGACCGATGAACCATGAGCTCACCACACTGGCTACGATTCGTACGTTACACACTCATTCGGCAAAGGATATAGAAAAACTACACCGGAGGGTCCCGATTGAGGTGAGAATGTAAGCGTGAAGGGGAATGAATCGTACGAACCCTGGCATGGATGTGCGGTGCTGATGTTGAAGACTCTTGCTCAACATAGGAAGCCTTGTTCGTTTTTGTATTGTACGTCGAGGTGCATTTGTTCGCGAGTATATGCACCAAAGCGTCGATTATTGCATGCTAGCTGGACATCCTTTCCCTAGTCAAACCCTGAGCAGAAGTACCGGAGGAAAAACGATACTGACACCGTTCTCCGGCTGTAGCTTTGTCCAATTAATTCGTGTGCCGCTAGTCATGACGATCGAACACGCGACCGGGAATGGAAATACATTTTCCAGCTATTTCCTTCCGGGTTTTTATTCAATATAAAAGTGAATATAATGAAACGTGAGTGAAAGAAATACGGGAAAAAAGCTCCTATTTTACAGAAGGAAGCCATTTGAACCGATCCTTCGCCGGTTGGAATGTTTCCCTGTGTTGTTGGAAGGTGTGATGGTTTGCTGTAATAACGATAAAAGACACCACGCCATGACGAGGCATCTCTCTCGAGGGATAATAATGCAGCACTCACGATCAACGCTGCATCTCTGCAAGGGTAAATTATTTTCTCATCTACTACCGCGCGGTGACTAGGAGTGAAAATGTCGCCTTATAATTGAAAGGTAATAAGTGTGGGAGGTCATAAAAAAGCCACAACTCATGCCGGCTGTGAGAGTGTAGCTTTACTCTGCTCCTTTCAACTACTGCTGGAAATGACATTAAATTGGGACAGTGGCCTTGTTGGGTATCCTCGGCAAAACTCCCATACTGCTACCTTGTTAATTATTCACGTACATTCGCATACCGCATGGGAAATGGTGCAAGCTGCCACTAACTATTCTGCCCTCTCGGTTCGAATGCGAGAAGGTAAAATTTAACGTTTCCTACAGGACAATAAATTCCACCGAATGCTTTATGCTTTAGATAAAAGATTCACGTAAGGAGCGTCCTCTAACGCCAGGTAGTATTGTCAGCTGACGTGAAAAATTACCGTCGAAGGTTCACCGGGTCCCTGGGACCTATGGACGCAAAACGTTTGGAATTTTAGAACCTGGACCTTCGCTACGCGCCCAGGTAAAGGTGTTTGGGAACAGAACTAAGCAAAGACATATCGTTGGGCCCAAAAGGGGTAAGAAATGGTCGCACGATCCGGATTACGTAGTATTTGCTCATGATTCCCGGGAAAAGATGCCATCAGTGTGAAGGTTTTTTAGTTTTGTTTTGTTTGAGGTTAAATTGTTGGGTGCTTCAAATAGTTTACAATTAATAACTTTTAAGATGGCATCCATGTCAAGAACGATCGTATGAGTAGCGATTGGAACGTTACCTGTGTGAAGCCTTTTTTGCTTAGCGTGAGCTTTAGCGTCTGTTTTATAAAATAAAAATATAACAGCAAGAAATATCAGTAATCTCAAATCGAACTCCGTAAAGTGATAAGATTCTCAACAATTTATACAGTTTCAAGTAAGTTAATTTAAATAAATATAGTTTTGCTCATATAAAAGCGCTAGTTTATCGAATTCAAGCCACTTTTGGGGAGCGACTCAGAGGCGCCATACGCATCCTTTCCGGACTCCACTAGAGATGTCCGCACCACATGAATATTGCATTTCCAAGCAAATAGAAAAAAAAGTAGCAATCTGCAGCTGTCAAACAAGACTTCGTCATCACATACACACATACACACTCGCTTGCTGTTTCCCTTCGCATATGCTCACACAGTGCCATTGTGTCGATTCGTGTGAAGGACTCCTCTATTGCTCCTTGAATCACAAGAAATCATATAACACACACACCTCAACACATGGCTCCGGTAGTGTTTCATGATTAATTGTGTGTCTTAATTTTACGATGCCACAGTCTGCTACAATTTCCAACTCCGCATTACTAAGATGCTGCGGATGTGAGCTGTGAGATGTTGGATGATGTTTGATGGTGAGAGGCTTTCTTCATCGCTCATTGGTGAGTGCGTACGAAATGTCCTTTCTTCTTCCGCACAGCGCAATTTCGGCTGTGTAAGTGACCGGCTGTCAGTGTGTGCGTACAATCCAGAGGATATCGGTTGCTTAGTTTTGTCTTTTTCCTTCCAGAGACATCCCGCAATAGAAACGACAGTCGTGTTTTTTTTTGTTGCTTCTCTTAATTTCGAGACGAAGTCAACTTTACAAGGGAAAAATTGGGTAAGGAAAAACTATAAAACAAAGCGGTGAATAGCGTCTTAAAACACTATCCCTCACCGCCATTTACTGCCGTGCTGTGTGGTCGTAATAAAACAGTCCCATTTCGTGTGCGGCAGGGATTACATGCTTTACACTGTTTATTGCAGGGAACGGAACGACACAAACCCCGAAGAACTACTGCGCGGTGTGGTAGTTTAAGGCTTCTCTTTTTCCATCCAGCCGGGGGGAAAACTGTTTGCCCATTTGTACGGTAATCCACAGTTTCCTCTGTTGCTGTGCCACCATCGCCAACGCTTCGGCAAAGCCGCAATTTTTTCCGAATTTAATCGAACTCGCAAAGCGATTTTCAATTTACCCCATATTGGCGGCCTACTACGAGAGGCCGCGCGAGAGAGGGTTGCACAGTGCAAAATTTGCCAACCATTGCCATTTTCCCGCTGTAAGCCGCAAAACACACCTACCCCGGGGAGAACGGGTCAATCATTGAAAGTGCATTTTGATGAAGCATCATTAAATATAGAAATCTGTTAACACGTTTTTCCCCAGCACATTAGGATGGTGGAGGGTGTTTAGCTTATATAGCCGGCAACGGACACACGCAAACGCATACACACACACACACACGCAGCCGCTCCGTAGCAACTTCGATCGATAAATGCAATTTTCCTGTCCGTGCCGGTGTACACCATTGCGTCGTCGTCTGGTGAGTTTTTGTCCCCCATAGACGTTGTGCGAGCGGAAAAACAGCCGGGAAAACCCAGAAACGAGGGAAGCAAATATTACGGCTTCGGAAAAATCTGTTGAATATTCAACCGGGAAATGGGGGAAAACTGTTTTTTTTTCCTGGGACAGTTTTCCTAATGCATCGTATACTTACCAGTTCAGTACTGGGGTTCCTTGTTGGAAAATGATTGTTTTTTTATTATCCTTCGATGGCGCTATATTTTTAGACTTTCTTACAGCACTTGGATGTTTTTGAGCACTTTGAGAACTTGTTCATGGTTTTGCACACCGTTTCACGCGTCTTTGTTGTTGTTCACTATCGTTCTGTTTTTCACAAGCTGTAAAAATTGAAGATAAAAATCAAAAAACAATATTCAAACACATTCCGCACCCCCGGAAATGGTGGCTAATTAAATAAGAAAATTAATTTAAACAAACACGGAAAGAACGAAAACACTTTATGCCACAAAACAAGCGGAAAATCATCGGGTGAATTGTAATATACTTCTGCACAGCCCAAAAGGTAGGAACATTTTCAATCCCAACCCCAAACACAACATGCACACGCACAAATCCACATGTAAACTATTTTTCCTGCTGGCGTTGTGTACGCGCGCAACGGCCCCGGTTGCGGCTTGGCCGATGAATCACGTACATTTTCCGACCGGTTCCTCCCGGTGCGGAAATTTGGAAAATTCATTACTTTACTTTAGCAACATTCACTAGTTTTTTTTGGTATTTTTATTCGCTTCTTTCCACAAAAAAAAAACCCAAACGAATGTGTATGGAAAGGAAAATGAGCCGCTCAAAAGGAAAAGGAATACATTTCAAACTCACACACACACACCCATACGCGCGCTCGCACACACGTGCACCGTTAGGCAATTTGGTGAGCTGTTTGTTTCCCTTTTTACCGCTTTGGGCTTACGTTTGTTTCGTCACTAAGCACCACACTTCCCTTCGCGCACACCACTGTCTTCAACGCACACACACACACAACCAAAATTATCCTTTGCCCTGTTTTTTTCCTCTCTTCTGTTTATCGCTCTTCTTCACACTTTATTCGGCTTTCTTCTTGTGTTTCCGAAACGATTCCTTCGGGATCTGCTGCTTGCTTGCAGCCACCTTGCTTTGTGTCGCGTTTGCTGGCGATGTCGTGCGAGAAATGGCTGTCGACGTCGACGGGCATGATAGGCACACGGTACAAAAACCAACCGATATCGAAGCAACCGACCATTGGAAATGATCCTTTTTCTTTCTCCGTTTTCTTTTTCGCTGCTTCAACAAGCACAAAAAATATGAAAAGGCTTCACCGACGCGCGCGCGTGTTGGCGGTTGCCGTAGTTACACGCCCGTCTCACACACATCCGCACGCATTGCACAGCCGTACCACTACCCGGAAAAAGGATGCATCTCACACACCAAACTATCCGCGACCCTTCGCGGTACCACTGGCATCCTTGTGGGTAAATCTCGCTGTAGCGCGGGGTTTATCGCCGTCTTTTAACTACCGACCGTTGGCAATGCGTCCGACATGCACACACGCACACACTTACTCAACAAGAAACACCACCGATGAGAACTTTATTCAGCAACAGCAGCCCGACGTTCAGCACACACAACCGTTTGGCTCGCGCGTTCAAACATAATAAACAGGAAAAAAACATAAAACATGACGCCGCGGCTATGCTGCCTTTCTACCAAACGATGCGCCGGGTTTTGTGCCTGTGTGCGCGTTTCAACGCACGCGTAAGAGAGAGCGAGAGAGTAGTTCATACGGAACGTTCGATGAGCGAGCGGGAACCCGAAAACGTTACACGTGAGAACGGGAAAGCAAAAGTATGCTCTGCGCTGCTATCTCTTTCAGCACACGAGCCTTCCATATATGGTTTTCCCTTTTTTGTTGCTCCCTGTCTCTTTCTTCCTGATTCTTGTAGCGAGAAAACCGTTGAGAATAATTTAAAAACGACAGACAGAAAGAGAGAGAGAGAGGGCCAATTTCCAACCGTTATGCTGCGCTGTAGTTTATGCTGCGCTTCTTGTAGTGCGAAGAGAATAATATTTTCCGTGCCGCCCGAGTGGGTCGAAAAGTAACCGAAACAGATGTGGAAGTAAAGATATTTTTCAAACATGATATTACATTAGTTTTTTATTTTTTTTCTGTTTTCGAACAGTATAATGTAAATTAATGATAATTTACTTTATCCTTTTTTTTTATTCAACAAGAAGAGGCCGTAATGTTTGTTGTTCTTTTTTGTAATTTTCTTAAATTAACGAATAAACCACTACTACGAAAAAACGTTATATGAATTTCGTTCTACTGCAGACATTTTCTTCATCTCCTTTACTATATTGAAACTTGGTTTTGTGTTCCTAAATTGGCAATTGGAGAAATGCTATTACTCTGCCCAAAAATGGTAGGAAAGAATCAATTCGATTCCAATTAAAATATTGCCCTACGGTTTGGGAATTCAAAGCCGACGCTTCTTCTTACACCCAGTGTATCTGTATATGTACCTTTCATCGACAACTGGGTCGATTCATATATCACGTTTACCCCCTAAATACCATAACTGATACCATCCGGCATGCATTCGCGTAATGCTTAGATCGGTGTATGCTCAATTTTGCTCTCTACGATCCTGCTTCATGATCCGATCTGGAAGAGATCACACAATAGGTAAGGTATGCATGGCGCGATTCACGCTGCCTACTGCGCCTGAGTACCTACGATGCCGGCAACATAATTCAACACACTCACAAAACTATCATTTTTGTCGGTCGTTTTTATGCTAAATGGTTAAAACCCAACACCACCTCGACCTGTAAGGGGAAAACACAACCAACGTACACACATACAGATGGAAAGACGCGTTGCCAGCTATTGGAAGCCCTTACTTAGGATCCTTACCTTGATTGCCGTGTTTAGGCTCGGAAAGGGCTTCCTCTAGCCCGGTAACCAACACACAGGTACAGCAACAAACAAGGGACAAACAGGGAGATGCAATCTCAAGCTCACCTCTGAAAAGGAACGTCGAAAAAAAAAGGATCTTCTGCTCGTAACTGCGTAAAGAACACTGGGAATGCCACCATGGGAAGTGGAATTAAAACGCCCAAAATGCTTTACATATTTACCGGGATCTGTGAAAGTGTTCCCGGTCCAAATCGGTCTCGGTACGCATTGTCGTTTGAACAGTGCGTCACGAACCAAGCGTGCCATAAAACGTGAGTCCTTGTAAATAATGTACAGGCCCCGGTCTGCCTGGGTGCATAATGGGAACTGGATGTAGGGCACGTTCAAAAATTTAACACCTTTCGCTTGCCCATTTGCATGTTTCCCACACCGACACCACACCTTGCACGATTCGGAGTGGGAAGTGTTGGCAGTAATTTTTAATTTGTGTTTGTCAAAGAGTTGATTTGAATTTGTCATTTTTGGGGCATGGCCAAAACGGGGACTTCTCTCCGAGTTGATTTTTTCCTTGCTGGCTATTAGTTAGGAATAATTATTCTTGTTCGAGTTTCCAAAATGTTCGTATAAACTAACGCACTCTTCTTAGAATACTATCAGCATTTATTAGCGCCATCTGTTGTTGAATAGTATCATCACTAATCAAATTATGTTTATAATCCTATATAAGTCCCACCACTCATCCGCTGATATGGGGCAAACAAGTTATATATTAAAACACTATAGAAGAGATATAAAATATATGGGAAATATGGTACAATTTTAATTGCATTTCGATCCACTGGGTATTAAGAAAAGTATTTTAAATTTCCAACGTGCGCAGAATGATCGATCTTGAACGGTTGCTGGGAAATACGCATCAAACTGATCACCAATGATCATCTCATCAGGTGTATGTCCCAATGCATACCGATCACATCCAATCGAAAAGATTGTTGCAATTGAAACAGGTCGAAAACGGGCAACAACATTTTTACACGTGGCAGCTCACCGGGATAACGTCCCTGTCCCATTCCGATGCTGTCTGGATCGATGGTTCGATGTGTCGGTTTCGATGCGACAATCGATGCAGCTGGACGCAAGCCGAAGCTCGCTCAGGCGTAAATGCTTTCACGTACCGTCCAGAGCGCGAAACCCGCCCATTGAAGCCCAAGTTCTTGACCTCGGTTCAGCGATGTATCGGTAACGTCCAAGTGTCAAACGTGGCTAGGGAAACGGTTCACGTCCGGATGTGTCCTAGAGGGTTCGGGGTTGGTAAATCGTTAGTTCGTTTGTTCTTGCCCAATGATGCGTACCGGTTTTGCTGCTTTTTTCCTATCTTACCCCTTTCTCCGCGGACATTTACACCTTTTTGACTGACAGTGACATTAAGCGAGATAGTTTCAATGCGTTTTTTTTAATGAACTTATAGGTAATGGGAGTTTGGATAGTGTGAGGCCTTAACTGTTGAAACGCAATGAGATAATTCTATTTTCAATTTTCAAGGTATTACTAAAACCAATCAATTAGATAATGTTTTAGTCATTTGTATTCACCATACAGGTCTGTTTTCAGACATGTAATTCTAGAATCAATTTTTTCGTACCCATAGACAAAATGATAGAAATGAACTGAATCTATAGCAATTTGTTTAGACCAGATATGTCCCACATGAGTCCTATGCTTGAGTCTAGTTATTCAGCATTACGAAGCAATAACACCGAATACCCTTCATCTAGGTGATCTCCTTCTAGAACCATCTAGACTGTCCCCCTGTCGTAGCAAGCAATATGTCGACAACACTTTACTGAGTGATAATGTCTATTTCTTCCTTTTATTTCCTCTTCTACATTCTTTATAATTCTTATTCTCGCAGACAGTTCTAATAGTGGGAGAACCACCTTGGGTCCAGTGGGGATTAGAACTTAGGACAGTAGTGTTGTAAAAACTTCAATTTACCAGCAATGCTATTTACAACACCTCAAAGTACTGTGCTAAAACTTTATAGTGTCCCACTAGAACGTAAACGATCATCCATGTTTAAACTTATAACTTATGACAAATAAACAATTTAACCGAAACACTCAAACCATTATTCATAGATTCACGTATACGGAATTAATAATCAGCAAACTGCCATATTTCAAACGAGCCCCCTTTCAACGTTCCGTAACAAATGGCGATGAAGGTAAAATTAAAATAAAATTCTCATCTTTTTCACACCCTCCCATTTGCTACAGTGCAGCCGTTTGCAGTACCGTTTATCTCAACCAATCAATTAATCATCCGTGAACGACCGGATGAGGAAGTCCCGGGCGGCGCAAGTGTTGTGTCATACATGACAGCGTACATCTGTTGACAAGCCCGGCACAACACATTCAACCAATCCTGTTCGATGTGCATGTAGGAGTTTGTGGGATTGCATCAGGGCAAACAGAAATCGGTACAAACCATCCGATACGGTGGCCGATATGCGATGATGATGGTCCTTCCCTGCGGCAGCGTACATGCATTGTGGCAAATTGCATTCGCTACTGTGGAAAGGGAACACTTAAATCTGGGTTTTTGGCTTCCCCGTTTGGAATGTCCCGGTCGTGTGGACGAATAGGGAAACTTTCGACTCCTACAGGTTGCGATTTTCGGGAATGTTGAATCCAATTTGCATCCCAATTGCGTGCTGGATATTTGTACAGTCAGACAAAACCTACCTGAAAGTGCAGCAGAAAGTCAAATTAAATCTCCTGAGCATTGATTTAGATGCAACTGCAACCTTTCTTACCTGCACACCAGAATAACAGACCGTCGACAGCTTTTTCAAGCTCCTTTTTCAGCTGTGAATTGCGCAATGTGTCTCGTGCCGAACTTTGACACGCAACGTGGCTGTCTTTCCTTCCCAACGGAAGCATCCTCCACCATTCCAGGTGCGCTGATTATGTTCGTACCGTACGCGACCCAGTCCCTGTGAGCGCATCATTCCTATTGTGTCTCTCATAACCGTTCAGATATTCCTGCAGCCAAGCAGACGACAAGCGCTCGATAGTTGCTGTGGTTTGGAGGGATTATGATCCCATTGGTGAATCTGCAGGCGGTCTCGATACCAGCAGATGTTTTGATAGTGCAACCCGGGGGTGAACTCGAACGCATCCGACTGCAGGGAGGAAGGTTCAATCACAAATCTTCCAGCGAATGTGCCACGGATCATCATCACCGTCAGGACTGCGATCGTTATTACGTTAAAAAAAAGGGCATTTTTATTGCCACCATTATGTTTGTTTGGCGCATCTTTCATGCTACTGGGTTTGTTCTTTTTTTTCATACATAGGCTGACCAATAGAAGCAATATTTTAGGTCGTTTTCTGCGATATAAAACCCCTAATATGTTGTAAAATATTTAATGTTAAAATCGCTATCATTTACACTTGTCTGGAAGTTCAATCTTCAAAGGAAACGCACGGTCATAAATAGCTGAGCGAATGATTCACCCGTGTGACACACCAAGATCAAGACGGCACTGATCGGTTGATTAAATTAGTAAAGATTAACCTCCTAATGGTGATGAAGTAAAATGGGAAACAATTGATGATTCATACTGGTAGTGTCTCGAACATCAGCAAATGCTTCCGAAGAATTCTATCGATTCATCATCGATAGTAACGATCACGTGTTTACGAGGGCAAAAGATAAGTTATTTTTTCCACGTTAAATGTGAATTCTTATCTTCTTTATGTTGATCATGATTTGGCAACACATTCTGAA
Source organism: Anopheles marshallii (assembly GCF_943734725.1). Taxonomy (NCBI): domain Eukaryota; kingdom Metazoa; phylum Arthropoda; class Insecta; order Diptera; family Culicidae; genus Anopheles; species Anopheles marshallii. The sequence continues at coordinate 55,875,165 of NC_071327.1, forward strand.
ACGCTCGTCACTTAATATTTAGATTTTATGGAAATGTTATCAAATTTCTCCCGTGGTCATCGATCGTTCCGATGAGATGTGATTCGAAAAACGAAAACTCCCCACATAATCGTAACGCTTCGCCGACTAAGTAAAGTGGCCACGTTGACGCTTTCCGGTCCACGCGTATTGGTTCCGGTTGCGAGATCATTCAAGGCCAAATATACTACCGAGAACGGGCGACTCATCGAACGGTGTCAAGCGCCGTCTCCATTCAGTACACATTTGATGTAGAAGGTGCAAAATGGATGACAGCGCGCAGATGTAGTGCAACGTGTAACGCAAACACATTGGACTTGTGTGTGATCGAACAATATATGCGACAAGAACAAGCTCATGCATTCCCATAGAAGTTCTCCATCAGACGGCATAGAACGTGTCAGACAAATACGACATCAAACAAGAAACAAACCTTCTGCGTATGGTGGGACCTACTAAAAATGATGTATTATGAGCTATCAAACCCTTGATTAATTCATCACGATATTCGATTATAAAAACGTAAACAGATGATGAAATGTACGAAAAATATTCTTCTCATTAACCGGTTTAACTGCCTGAAGATATCTAGGCCATTTCTGACTTTCTTTGACTTCATTTACCCATAGCTGGATAGTTAAGTCCCGCAATTGGTCCGGATGGGATTTTGGACCGGTCCTGTCGTGTGAAGACCGGTGCCACTGCCAAATACATCACCGTTATGAGCTATCAATTAATCATAAAAATTATAAAGACGCAAACTAACTAACATACAAATCAAGTAAAATGGTTTAAAAATAAAATTAAAAAATTTAACGGCAGCAGAGAAATCGAGATCAATACGGCCAGGCCGTCTGTCATGAAAACAAAAAAAAAAGGAAATGAGGAAATATTTCAAATTCAACACGTGGTTTACTTGCATGCAACATACTCTGCAACGTTGCATCCAGATCTAACGGACAGAAGAGCATGCGGAAGTTGAAATTACTACGCGTCGAATATCCATCTTCATCAACATATTTAGAGTTTCTCTTTCCTTTTTGTTTGTGACTATTTTCGACTGATATTAATAGAATACGTAGTTCATTACAAGGTGATGGGATAACAGCGGATACTTCAGCGTGAACCCCTTAACTGTCACCTCGGAACACGTTTTCTTGAAGGTGTTAGTTCGTATTGACAAGAAGGTCAAGAGAGGATTAGAGCTTAGATTCATTAAAATGAAATTGTATTATCAGCAGTTTTTAAATATCGCAATGAATTCAAACCAATTTACGGTTGTCTTTGCTTTAGATCAACAAATGCGGCTCGACTCGACCGCACCACGGCCTGCGGCTTCTTTTTTGCTTTGTCAGCTAAACAAATACGACGATGAGGAACAACGGGGGAAACAATCCTAACAAACAGTGCGTTCACCAAACAAATCAACCTCCAGTCACGCATTCCGTGTGTGTGTGTATGTGTTGTCGTGTAGGCGCATTTTATCACCATTACCAAATCAATTTCGCTCTGCCCGATTATAACATACAGCCTACTATATTTTCCCACCTCCGTGTGTGACCTTATCACGCACAATCGAGCGGATGGGGAGTTCTTTTAAATTTTGAACAGCGCCGCATTGCTTAGAATATCTCCCCGATCGGTTTGATGGTGAGTTCGTGCACCTGCACATGGGGCGGCGTCCCGATCACGTACAGTACGGCTTCGGAGATGTCTTCCGAGTGGAGCAGTACCATGTCATCCGGAATGGGGTAGCCATCGAAAATTTCTGTCCGCACTCCGCCCGGGCTAATACTCTACAACAAGCGTAAGCGGACAAGATTAGTCTAAAAGCTGTCGCAAAGAGTAGAAAAAAAAACAACTCACACTCAACTTACCGTCACTTTGACCTTCGATTCGGCCGCTCTCATTTCCTGGCGCATTACTTCGGTGATGGCCGTAACGGCATGCTTCGTACCGGGGTAGATGTTCAGCTTCGGGAAGTTTGGCACACCGTGCCCGGCAACGCTGTTGATGTGCACGATATGTCCTTCGACTTTACGCTCGACCATCGACTGATAAGCCCACTGGCTGCACAGCACCAGCCCGGTTACGTTTGTATCCAGCACGGCCCGCAGATCGGCCGTCGTGCCCACATCGAGCAGATTGTTGGACCGCAGAATGCCGGCATTGTTCACCAGCACGTCCACACCACCGTGCGTATCGCGAATGCGCTGGAACGTTCGCTCGATGTCGGTTTCGACCGAAACGTCACACTTCATCGCGTGGAGCCGTGCGGCCGCTTCCTTCGGTAGGTCCTGCTTTAGCTGCTCCACACGCTCAACGCGCCGGGCCAATCCGATCGTAACCATACCGGCTTTGGCAAGATCCTTTGCAATAGCTGCACCGATACCGGAGCTTGCTCCGGTTACGACCGCTACTTTACGGATCCAACGATTCATGGCTTTTTCGGGGTGGGTTTAACGTGTTACACTCGCTAATAGTTCCTACCGGGTCCAAATTCACACCTCGGTGGGGATGGCAAACGCGCGACTGAATGGACGATCGTTGGGCGATACGCTTTTTGACTAGACTATCATCATTCGCGATTTAGGATGACTTGCAGATTACCGAAACTACATGGGAAGAGGGTAACTGCCCGAAACGGACCCGACTCGCGCATCGGTTGGGCGGCGTGTGGTGTGTCCACCGATTTCTCCAATCGGTTTGCTACAACACACCCTTACGCTAGAAGCACCAGCGGTTCTTAACACGTGTACATTAGAGTGAGCTATTGTAATTTTTATCGTTTTTTTTTTAGAATAATTAGAATTAAGAAGAGTCATAAATTTAAATTCCTCTTCGGGAAATAAAAACGGTCAATATATTATCCAATACTCGTTTGAGACTGTGTGCCATTGCGATAGACCCACACAGGCACACTGCTAGCTCTACAAAATAGCAAACAACCCCCACTTCATATAAGGCGAACGCGCATCAGTTTACCAACAATCAGTGTCTCCGTCGAGCGTCAAGGCAAGATGCTCACTCATGCTCTTAACGTGCGGTTTGTTAGGTAGCTTAGGGCAGAACACCCGAGAGCAAGCCGATAATAAATGATCATTACATTACTAAACATTATTTGTGGCTGTATGCGTGTATGCCTCCTTTCAAACAAAATAAAAACACCAAAATCTGTTCCCGTGAAAGCAACAGTGCTTACACTTTGCATATTTAACTGGAAGTAAACATAAAGAATGGGCAGCAAACGGCATGTGGGCAAGTTTCGTATCGATTAAACTTTTCTTTATGATTAGTTGACGGTTTATCTTATCAGAAATTACATAGCCAAACTGGACAGACAATGATCGGTGCTCCCAGTGGAACACAACCGTGTTTAAAAAGTATGAGTAAATGTGAGTATGAATTCCAATCGTACCGTAGCATATGCATTTGATATGGCATCGAACCAGTTTAACTGATAACATTGCGGTAAATTCTGATACGGAAGCTATTACTGAGCTAATTTAAAGAATTTGTTGTAATAAAAACTTGTGGCATAGTAGTCGGATTGCATACCGGTGAGTTTTACAAACGTCAAACACATTGTAACCCGATAAAACTCATTTGGTAGCGTCTAAATGATAAAGGATCAGGAATCCATCTTTCGGATAATTGCTGAACTATTCGGAGAGAGTATTGCATTGCATCGTAAGTACATTATCGATTAAATCTTTAAAGATTTTTTTGTTTCTCTTGTCTTGTTCTCTTGAATTTTAGTTTACAGCCTCTGAAAAGTTATATCACGATCGCTGTATCTATGTTATCGTACTGTTATCATATTTAAGATTTAACAAAATGAATAAAAAAATGCAATAAAAAATCGGTCCAAAAGCATGATAGCCCACAATCGTTTACACCATCTCAAAGTGGCGCTTTTCAGTCCCAGGTTTCGTCACAGTCTTCCAACGTCATGGCGATTACTCCCCGGCTAGCCTTCGCCTCCTCATTTTCATCCCACGCAGGATACCGATCGGCATCATCGAGCTCCTCACCATCATCGAACAACCGTTCCTCGTCTGAATCGTTCTCCTCCTCATCCTCCAGCGGTAAGTTTACTGTACCATCTTCACCAATACGGTAACCCGCCCGCAACAAGCATTGTCGCACCTCGTCAATGGTTGCCAGCTCGACATCCATGCAATCAAGCACGGTCTGCAGCGGTATGAGATAGTGATCCTGTTCCGGTGCGAGAAAATCGTCTCCAAAGTTGCGCAAACGTCGCAGTTGATATTCAGCCGCATCTTGTATGTGTTGTTCGCGTGTTCGATTGTCCGGTGCTGCCACCGGGTACACTTCACTCACAACCATCCAATACTCGCGGCTGGCTTCGGCTACATCTTCTTCCTCGAAGTTACCGCTATCGTTTCGTGTGCGCAACGTTCGTGCTACCTCCTCCGGAACATACATATCGAACATGGTATCGTGCTCGTCGTCAAAGTCACCATCAGAATCATCGATATCATCTAGTATTTCATTGTACTCTCTACATCGCTCTTCTGCATCTACACCATCAGCACCACAGAACACATTTTCGTCTGCTCTATCGCCGACAGCAGGTTCTCCATCGGTCGCCTCACAAATGGCACCATCCGTTGGCGGATGGATGAGAAGAATTTCTCCATTCACTTCGGTATATTTAGGCGGATTAGGGCGTGCAGGCTCTGCGTTTTGTACACTTGGTGTCCTATGCTCATCCTCAGCCGTTTCGTTAGGAACTGGAACATTTTCCTCCTCTGTCGCAACTGACGCTACTAGCGGTGGAAAGGTGGTGAGAAAATCATGTCGCACAAAAACCGCCATCTGGCTCACACATCCGACCGTTTCGGACCCAGCCGGTGCAGGACCGATGCCAAAATACTTCACACAGTAATCGGGATACCGTTGGCATATCGATCCAGCCCATTCCTCAAACTGGCCCCGGGTCCATTCGAACTTATGATCCAAATGACGGAATCCATTTTCGTACAAACCATCGAACAGCACGTTATACTCTGCGTTCGGTGTTGAGAAAAAAGCTACCTTGGGCTTAATGAAACCGAACACATTCTCGGGCACTTTATCCAGCACCGGTTGGTGCAAATGTTCGATGCTGAAAATCGAGAAATGAGGAAACAGTTTGATGACAAACGAAAGCTGATGGCGTCGTAGGGTACTTACATTTCAATTCCAACTACTACGTCCGTTCCTTCAAGAGATTCGTGAGGTTCGGCAATATTACCACGCCAAACTTCTACGGTGAGTGGTTTGGCTGGAGGTGATAAGTAGTCACTGAGCATTGGCCGCACTAGGTGTCGCGATTGGTGTAAAATATTCTCATCAATGTCAACCTGGAATAACGGGATTCGAAAAGTGTAAAGTTTAATCGCCATCAACAAATTGATAATAGTGATAAAAGCTTTGACGACAAAACGTCTTTTGTGGATTTCTTTCCTGTTACCCGAAGATCGACCTCGTAGTGGAGATAGTTAATTAAAAAATTAAGTATTTAAACATATTTCCTATTAATAAATTTCATTGCATCTGGTTAACTTTAACACAATATTAATTCACTTATCTAATCATATCGATCTTTAAGTGCTTCATATCATGAATTTGTGATATATCCCGTCGGGACACGTAGTGGAGTCATTTAATCCGTTGTATTTGTCTCATATGATCGCTTAAGCCAGGGTTAAATTCTACGATATTGTTAGATCTTTTGGAATTCTTGGATCTCTTGGATCAGGATACGAGACGAATTACAGATGAACTCGAACCATTGAAAAGAATCAAATTTGAGGTCTGGTTGTTACGCTACAACTGCTACCCAATTAGACCACAGCAAGTAACGGATCACTTCGTAAAAACAAATTACCGGAGTACCATTGCATTCCAAAGAAAAAAGGAAACATTTAAGACCATAACTGAAATCGGATGTTGGTGGCATCGGCCTGCCCGTAAGGTTCAATTAGTTTATCAGTGATATCGACACGAAGATAGCCTGAATAGAAAAGTTCCTTTTTTATTATTTGCACTATACAATTCAAATAAAATTTATTATAATTTAATTTATTATATATTTACAACTAAACTTCCATGCAATCCTGATCGAACAAAAGCTCATTTGAAGATACTCAACCTAGCCAGGAACTGGCAAGAAAAGGAAACAAGCAATGACGTTCTACTGTTAAGCGTTGAAAACTCATTCCTTCATAGCGAGGAAATAATAAGTTGAACAATGTAAAGGTAAAACATACAGTGAAAAATTGATTGAGTAAAGAAGCAATTGAATCCTAATCACAGAAATCGAACGTCGGGTGATCCTCTAGTGATGACATACCCGCAATGAGAGCGCATTGAATGGTGTGATTCCAGTTCGTAAACAAAACTAAAACTCTCTTAATTTTACCACGAATTTCGACACGATGGATGCCCAATTAAAATCCCTCTTTATACACGTACACACCAGAACCAGCCGGACCACTGGTTTCTCTTCCCGGGGTTCGATTGTGAGTTCTTTACACAATTCGATTTTGCATTAACTGTTTCCAGAAGAGAGGCGGTTTCCGATACACCATCGTCATGAGCATCAGCTTCATCCGATCGCTGATCGTATATCCCGGGTTCCAGCTGCTCAGTCGCTGGAAAACATCCACAAACCCGAAGCGGCTGAACTTTATCAGACCCGCAATTGCTTCCTCCTGTATCGCGCGGTTCCCTTCTGCCAGCTGCACAATGGTGGTGAAAATCTGCATCACACGGGACGCATCTTCGTGTGACGGTTGCGTTTTCATGATGGATGCAATCGTGAAGATACAGGTCACGATTCGATCGTCCAGGCTACCCATAGCCTCGCTGCTGTTACCGCTCGCAGTAGGACTCATTGACGAAGGGCAACCAGTAGTTGCGGTGGTGGGGCTTGTTCGCATCAATTCGAATTGCTTCAGGTATTCGTTCAGTAGTGGATAGATACGCTTCTGAATGATGTGTAACCGGGCCCAATCGAAACCGTTCCGCTTGGCGACTAAAATCAGCGAGTGCGCCACATTGCGCAACTTGTTGGCTCGGATCTTTTCTACCAAGTTCGCCACAAGCTCTCCGTACGTTGGGCTCCCCTGCTGATACCCGTAGGTGTTCTTCAACAACCAAAGCAATTCCCGTTTCCGGAACAGTGCGGATTCGGACGACCCCACACAGGTGTCCGAATAGCTTGCGTTCATCAGGATCGTACGTATCGTTGCGATCATCGCATCTGAATTGTCGTAGTGTGGGCTGCCTTTCTTGGGCAAAGCGAATGGAAATGCTCGCAACAGGTAGTACACCAGCGGTAAACCTTTAAACCCGAAATAGTACAAACATTTGAAGATGTACAACCGAACATTGTATTCCCGCTTCCAAGGGAACTCGGAAGGTTTGCTGTCCTCCAGACCAATGTAAAGCAACGTAAGTGCGATCAGTGCAGTTAGTGGAAGCGTTTCACCTTTCAACTGGAACATCCGCCTGTCCAATTCACGTATCAGCACCTGCTCTAGCGCTTCAAGGCCGTATCCCAGGTGGCGCACTATTAGTATAAGCTTTTGCTGTACCAACGGCAGGGGTGGAGCGGGTGGTGAGCAAAGCACATTGACCGTAATATCCGCACAGGAAATCACCATATCGAGCAAGGCTAGCGTCATAAGGCGTACGTCTTGTGTGCAGTTCAGCATTGCCGTTATCGTTTCGTTTACTGCCGTCTCCGTCCAATCTGGACGCTGCAGATAGTTGCTCAAAATCTCACCCAGCTGCTTTACCACCCGTTGCTCCTGTGCATTGATTTGGCCAGTATGTTTTTGGGACGATTCCTGACCATTTTTCGACTTGTGAAGCGCAATGAATGCATAAATGGGTTCGTTTCGGTCGTGAACCTGTTGCCGTAGTTGCGAATGAAGTGCAGCATGAAACAGTGGTATTTGCACCGGAGTGACAGATGGGGTTGCTTCGCGATCAGTCGGCAGTGGTGGTGAGAGCGGAGAATCTGGCACACAGTCAATGCGGCTTGTTGGTTGTGCCAATACCGATTGACCCGTTTCGTGCGCCGGTGGTGACATTGGAGAATCCCACACGGTACAACGATTGTCCGATATAGGATCAATATCGATAACTAGTTCACCGATACTGCTGAAACTTTCATTAAGCTCTTCGATAATCTCTCCATCCTCTAATGCACTTGGCAACACAATGGTTTCAATCTTACCATCTGTATCATCCTTCGAGGACGTGTCCATATTCACAGGAACGTTTTCAACGATCGTGTCACTCACTATTGGATCGGTTGCCGTTGGCAGTGTGATGATTTCTTCCGATAATCTCCTTTCGTGCGGTAATTTACATACTGGCGATTTGTTCCCTTCATTAGATTCTTGCTGTGTGTTGCTTTCTTCAGATATTCTCCTCTCGACCGGTCTTGGTGATGTGTGCACCTCTTCTTGCTGTGTGTTAATGATAGTTTCAGTCGACTTTGTGTCTTTTGGTTGAGTGACGCTATCAGCTGCATCTTTGACTTCAACTGTTCGATCATTAGTTGGTGTAATACTTATTAGCGGATAAGTTTCTACATCCATACTACTATTATCTGTTGGTGTAATAGCTTGTTGCTTCGACTCCGACATTAAGTTATCCTCTTTCTCTAGTTCGAGATCATCACATTCCTCGAACCGGTCGGTGATCGGTGATAGCGGGGTAGAATGGCTCTCCTTCAACGGTCCAATCATGTGTGCCTTGATAGAGGAAAACTTTTGATCCCAATCATCTTCCAACAAAAACTCCGTCGTAGGTGATGTACGTCCTGAATTCGGTTGCGTAACAAACCGCATCCGTTTCGAGGCATGAGGTAGCATTGATTCGTCTGAAGGACGAGCGCGTTGCTTTCGCTTGCTAATCGGCAGCTGTGTCGGTGTTTTGAACTGGTCCTTCACTAGCTGATTCGTTTCCTTTACCTTAATCGGAGAAAGGAATGTTGCCGTAGTACTTGTAGAGTAACAGCTCGTTACGTTTGCAACAACTGGTGGTGTTGAAGAGCGAGGTGGTGAAAATAGTGTTTTATCCTTTGTTGCAGGGAAAGAATGTTCTAATTCCGGTTCAGGCACATTTGCTATTTGCAGCAAGCAGAACGTTTGTTGGTTACTCGAGGTTGCATCAATAACCGGTGTTTCCGTGGCTCGTTTTGTTCTCTCCCCTATGGTAAGCTCGTCATCGCCTTCCTCCATCAGCTGCAATTGGTGCTCTATCCGATCGACTTCTTCGTCTAGAAGGGAAGAGGTCATATCGGACGTTGTTGGGGTTGTTAAAGGTGAAATTGTCTCGGTTTGCTCCTCGTTCTCGTTGCTGCATTTCGCCGATACCGCTTCTACATCATTACATTCTATGCTTCGAGCTACTGGCAGGAGTATAGATCACAAGAAAGCATTAATACAACGAAAATGAACTGACGATTTCCACAAAAGGGAATGTGTAACATTGAATACTTACCATCTATTCTCGATTCGTCGATTACACTTTCAGTAACTTGCCGTTCTGGAGAACTGGATGAAACTGTTTCTGGTTCTACTAGGACTTCTGCATCGTTATTGCTTAACTCTTTGGTTGTCGAAGCGCACAACTGGTGGTTCTTCACCGGCACAGTGTCGGTTTCCTTTTCGACGATCATGACACCATAATCATCTGCAACGACTGGACATCCGGATACTCCTACCGGTACCATCTCTCGTGGAGGCTCCGTACTAGGTACAACGTTTGGTGTCAGCGGTGTGATACCTCGTTCTTTTCCGTACCCAGTGGCCGCTACTACTGTCGCACGCACGTTGGAAAACATGTCACTCATTAGTTCCGATTCGCGGCGCCCATCCGCTACGATCATATCACGTATGGTGGCGAGCTGGTCGTTTAGCATGTTATAGCACTGATTATCAAACCGTCTGCCACTGTTCATCAACATGAATATGCTTTCTCCCAGCAACCTCCAGATGGTAGAGAGATGTGGATGCATGCTACCAAATGTTTCATCAGTGTCGAAATCAAAACCCGATGAAAAAGGATAATCTTCCTGCTTGATCTTGCCAAATAGTTGTTCTGCCATGGACGTGTACTGTTGTTGAAAGGACGTCATTCCACCGTCCACTGCACGGTAATCTATGCGTTTGCGAATGTTTTTCAAATTCGTCATTGTTCCACACGTGACATGGGCCGATTTTTCTACGATAGTTATGGGTGTATCAGTTTGCGTACTGACGGATTCGTACATGGGCAGGATATCGCTGATCGGTGAGAGGAGCAACGGTGGCAGCGGGACGCATTCCCGTAAAATTTCATCCACCGATTTGAGCGTCACTTCGGGGAAGTTCACCCCGACGTCCACACGCTTGATGAATACAGACGTGCAAGTCGCCCTGGTGATCGTGGACATGCTATGCATGGTGGCTTTATCGCAGAACGTCTTGTTGACCGGTTGCTCCTCGAGCAGATGTGAAACCTCTAAAGCATCCGTTCCACAGTCCCTAACTTCCGGTCGCAACGGATACGATTGGTCCGTGTTGTTCGCACTATTTCGCATCTCCATTACTGACGTTTGACACTCCTGATCCTTCATCGTAGCAGACTTGGTGCGTCCTTTTCTTCGTTTACTGCGATGATATGGCGCTTGCTGAATGAACGATTTCACCTCGTCCGGAAGTTTGAGAGCGTCCACCACCGCTAGATGTTGCTTCAGTTCTCGTTTTTTGCCGGAATCGGTATGATCACCTGGCAGGGAGAAGTAGCGTATGAGATCGGTAATGAGCAACCGGTACCGTCGCTCATTCTCCTCGCGTTGTCGATCGTTTTCCGCTAACCGTTCCATGAGTATCAGATCGGCATTGATCTTGTCACTGTCGGCTTCCAGACACCGTTCCTCCAGCTGTTTACATTGGCTTACGTAAGATGCTAGCTGTGCTTCGGCACGTACCACTTTGGCCACCTCCGCCTCGTACAGGTTCTTTATCTGCAGGGCTGATTCACGCAGGGATGTGATTTTTTCCCGCAGCAGATCGTTTTCCTCCTTTTGCTGTTTGTTCTGCCTCACCAGCTTGTCCGTGTTGACGAGGGTACTGGCGATTACGTTCAGGTCGAACGCGCTCATGTTATCATTTGTGATGGCGCTATAAATAAAATCGTCCCCGCTCATCGTTTGTTCTACACCGCGGCCGGAACTGCTTGCTAGTTGTGGAGGAGTGGAATGCGTAAGTAAACGCTTTCGAAGAGGTAGTACAGCAAAGTGATGATGAAAAAGATGCTATCCTCGGACAACACCGCCAATTTCTACCAAATAACCTGACGCTAGTCCATTAGTTTGCGGTGTGGATGCAGGAAGATCCGGACAGCACAAGGAGAAAAGTATACGCTGGAAAACACACCACCGGCAAAATGAAACGGTGAATGATAACATCGGCTTTATGCAACGACCGGGAAATGCCGGGTGCGCTTTGGTTCGGGTTATCTCCTGCTTGCGTATATGTTAGTGTACCGTGTCCTTCCGCCAGTGGTACACTACCAATTTCACAATCAATCACTTTTAGTTTCACACACGCGTACAGACGAGGATTAGCAACGGTGCAATGACTGCTATTGGTATGGGAGAAGGGTCAGGGTACTCCTGCGGATTCACACGCTTCCTTCGCACACTCCGTTCTTCGCGGGCACGTATTGTCCGTTGCTCCGAATCGGAATATCGAAGCCAATCCTTGAGGATGGCTAAATCTCCTCTCAATTGGTATGGTAGGTTGTTTTTATCGTAATCGCCATTTCGAACGCTATTTTTTGCAGTGAAAGCTGTGGAGCCCGTGGTGGTGAATCTATTTCTCACAGCGCATTTCACATGTTTTGACAACATGCGGCATATGTCAAAAAGACGTCTGTCATCCCTTCGGAAACGTGAGCTTTGGTAGAACTCAACATGCACGAAAAGGTGAACATGCTGGAGGAAAAATGTTCTCGCAGCATATCCACGTGCAATTTGGGTGCATACCAATAGCTAAACAACCATTTTTGGGATATGCTGACCGTTTCATAAGCCTCTGTACCGATATTTATTCTATGCGAAAATCTAAAAGACCATCTTATTCTATACAGGCAGTCAATAATTCACCAGATATCAACGGCCAGGGCGTACCTCACGAAATAAAAACGGAAATAAGGGCCTGACCGCCCCAAACGAAATAAACAAAACGGAGCAAATTTAGTATAGTTCGTTGATATCGCTATAGCTGGTCGTTGATGGAGCAATTTCGGCTGACTCACAAGATTGCGTTGTACTGTTCAAACGCACAACCAATGATTTGGGCAGGGGAATTAAATTAGCAAAAAGAAACATGTACAAGCTAAGACCGCCAATGGCAATGAAGTCAATGAATCGAATAAAAATTCCCGAATGAGGAATCCCCAATGAGGAATATCTGTCCTATATACTATGTACATCCATTGCGTCTCTCGTTAAAAGACGGTGGCTTCTTAACCTAGGTAATCCTAAACATTAAAACGATCTGCAATGGTAACAGATCTCAAATCATACATCTAGATTGTAAATACCTCCAATATTTTCTCGACCGCTGGCAATGTGCGCAACAAGCGAAAAAATTTCATTTCTGCACAGCCAAATTCAACAATCTGGAAAGAAAATACATCCAGTGAAAACAACCGTATCTAAAAGCTGTCCAATAGTTTTGTCCATTGAATACCTTCTTGAACGAATCTTTCCAACAATCCAGCTCAAGCAATCGTAGAATGGTCCAGTATCGCTGTTCGTAAACTGGAGGATCAAAGCGAATTTTCTTGTTTTCATCGTAGAAGCAGCTGTTAGCAAAGTTCGTTGTTACTTTTATATGCTCCATTTTGATTTGCTACGACAATTGGTGGATATAATTACACAAGCCATTCAAGGCAAGAAATATTTTATAACACTTGAATAGTGAAGGAAAAGGTTTTGGAACCAAACAGAATCGTCCTAATATTTCGTATATGTTTGCTGATTCGACGCAATTGTAAACAAATCCAAAACGGCTGCTTTTCGGAAACTGCTTATGACAAGTCTGCCCCTACAAAACAATATCGCACAACGATCGTAGGCAACTATTATTTCAGTCAAAAATAGATCGCAGAGAATTATAAAATGCTAGGGAAATTAAATTTCCAGCTCGATCTGTTTGTAGTTATGATCAAATTTGGATGGAAGACGGATTTCTACAATATACTGTGATGTATTCTTCTTCACCGATGATCCAGAAATTCTAAACAGTTCAGTCAATCACATAAAAAGCATACGATCCACAACATTATTATATCAACTGAACGCAAATTATTAAAACTACCATGCAGTTCTTTTCGAGGGCAATAAAACTGGTTGGTATTGGTATCGTTCATATTGCAAATTTTGTGCAGTGCACCTGTGGAAGCATTCGAAAATAAAATATTGGACAGGTATTCATTATGCCTGTTTTACTGTGCACTGAATTGCCAAAAATTTCTGTCAGCAAATGTCAGAACGAGCTGTCAAAGAAAATGTCGCAGCTAAAAACAGAAAGAAGATGAAACCATTTGTCACTTTGAAATGAGCAACTTCCAAAAGAAAGTGAGTTTAATTTCGAAATATTTGTTGTGTTCCCTGTATTATATCCTGTCTAACATGGTTTTTTATTGTACATGAGCATCTCCCCTATGTTCTTCCTGTGATAGAAGTTACTCAACGGCTAGAAGTGATTCATAATTTACGGCGCAAAGTTCACCGTGTTGGAAGAGTTTCACGCGCTTGGTGGTTGCTTCGATACCGAAAGATGCATTTGACCGGGAACGTCAATATGTTTCGTATTCCTGGACTTGTGTATATTTTTGTTATGGTTCAGCAATGCTGCCTGTATTTGCCGTACACTACCCGCCTTATCCGAGTTTGAAATGCGATAAAAAATGCGTTCCAAAACGTGCACCTGGGAGTGTACGCGTTCTTGTTCCGTGCTCGGATTGGTTTGTTTATATCGATCCATCATGACGTGCGGTATCCTCCTGGAGGGAATTCCATTTGTTTTCGGCCTGCATTTATGTTCTCTATTGACATTCTTCTAGTCTTCACCTTAATTGAGCTAACAACGTTGCTTCCCGATTTGCAGGATGTAAGCGGTATGCCTTCATCATCAAGACCACGAGGAATGTCTGGGGCTGGATCAGGCGGATCTGGCCGACCAGCTGTTACAACGCCAATGTCCGAACGTCAGCAGATGGCACTGCTGATGCAAATGACTTCTGGCACCAACGATGCAGGTAAGAGTAGACGCTCTTAACTATACACTTTCGATTGATTGTTATCCAACTAAATGACCATTATGTACATTTTAGAAATGAGCCCCGGAGGTGGAAGTAGCAACTCAGCTCACTCAAGATCTCGGGATCGTATCAATGAGCGTGGTGAAACTGCGCTTCATATAGCGTCGAAGAAAGGTGACCAGGATTCGGTTAAAAAATTGTTGGAGCAAGGAGCTAATCCAAATGTGACCGATTTTGCTGGTAAGTTTGTAAAACGATGTTGATGGATTCCAGGTTTCCCGAGTCCCCATAGCCAACTGATCAATACTGCGTAGTCTTTGAAGGTCTTTTGAGGCGAGATCTAAACCTGAAACTGTATTGTTAATGTAAATAACCAGTACAATCCCGACAGTATAAAGTATAAAGTTATTATTATTTGGAACCATATCTGGTATTGCCCTACATACCTTCAGCTAGCTATCTGGTGGCTTGAATTTGAACCACAACTCCTGCTTACTGTTAATCCTTACTTTTTTCTTCTTTATCGGCAACAACAACCTCAAGAGGTCTAAGGCCTGTCATTTCTGGCTTTCTGTGATTTTATTTGCCAGCAGCTGAATAGTCAGTCTTGCGTAAGGGGGATTGGTCTGGTCCGTTCATGTGAAAACCGGGCCCCCTAATTCTTACTTACTGCTAATGTAATATTGAGTCGTCAATTGAGTATACTGTGCACTACAAACAGTTTACCGTCCCTCTATTAATAGTAACACTTATATTAACATTATCTTAACTATTGTGATTTGTGAACTATTTTGATTGAAAACTGGGTTAGAAAATGAATGTATGATTTTTGTCCCATGGTTTAAGTTAAGCAGTTAATGTTAATTTGAAAAACTCTAAATAACCCTTGTCTATTTTTATATGAATTTGCTCACATTTTCAAACTTATATCGCTCCACAGGATGGACTCCTTTGCACGAAGCCTGCAATCACGGCCATTACAATGTTGCACTGGCTTTAGTTAAGGCGGGAGCCAACATTAATGCTACCGGATTGGAAAACGATACACCGTTGCACGATGCGGCCATTACTGGACAACTTAAGCTGGTAAAGATGCTCGTAGAGCGTGGTGCAGATCCGACGTTCAAAAATCAGAAAGGCAAGACACCGTGTGACGTAGCGGCACCGGCTGTATACAACTATTTGACCCAGGCGAGAGGTAAGTGCATATTTCACAACTACACATTACGTTTGTTTACTTTACATCACACTGGTGCTATGCTATATATTGCGATTGATCAGCTTCTTGATTTCGCGTCCAAAATTCAACATGTACCAGTGTTGGTGATGTTCTGATATCGTTCGCAATATATTTAGCAAACAATTATACACAAAATTGTAATGTTAAATTAATAACATTCTGATAAATCTTAGCATATAATTATTTAGTACAACTGTTTTGAACGCATTTTTTATTGCGTTGTCTTTGCGTTACGAACTACTTCATTCCAACGTCATGTGGTTTTCTACAGTGTATTTTACCACAATCATTCGTTCCTAAAGAGAATTCGAATGTTCGCAATTTGAATGGGATTAGGAACCGGTCTTGTTGTGTGACAACCTAGCGCCGTTACTATCTATATGACTTACCATACTCGTACGAAAACATTGAAGGAATTCGTCCCACCATAGAACGTTGTTGACGCCGATTAACAATTATGTTTCCCTTTCGGGAGCAAACTTTACAATCCACCATGAGCAAATGAATAATAATTCGAAATGACCTAATTGGTTTATTAGCATCCGTGTGTCGTTGTCCGCAAATTGACGCAGATTTTCGATCCTCTGCTCTAAAACGCGTTGTGGCGCCGTTTGGCTGTGGTTGTTAATTTAAAATGCCACGTTTCTCACGTCATTTGCCACCCTGTTCGGTCAACGAACGTTGACGCTTTCGTTTCTTAATGCTTCCTCCGCATTCTACGGCGTTTGCCTTTGTTCATCTTCTTTACAATTTAAGCGACAAGCAAAAGAAATTCCATATTTTCACGAACTCTATTGGCACTCGTTGTACACTCGTTATGTTTTTTTTATTAAAGCTGGTGAAACTGATAATCTCAAATATGGATGACTCCTCTGGTCCATTGCCGAGGAAAAAGTTATTTCCATGATGTGCAAACGATCACCGGAGGGTCGATAAACTTAATCGATGTAAAAATGAAAGCACGTTCCGAACAAGCGTGATGCGCCCGTATCTGCTATGCTCATCAATATTAATCACAGCCCGCGCCTTCTTTGACGTTTTGCCTAATAAACTAAATAACCTTCCATGCACCCCAGCTGGTTGTCTTTTATCAATCTGTCCTTTGGTTGGCAGAAAAACGGTTACAATAGCTTCATACCGCACAGACTAGATATTCCCTGAATATGATGCCTATTACCCTACTTTATCATTAAATGTTGTGCTAAGGGATTGTCATCAAGTTACGTTTGTATACTTTTAAATATAAATTGTAATTCTTTGTTAAATATTTTCATTTAAGGGCTTTTTACATGCCTAATGATGAATACAGCTGTAACATTTTTTTCTTGCCTTGTCCACTCAAGATTCCAAGCCCCATGGCGTATTGGCGGTTTTCACACGACTGGACCGGTCCAAAACCTCAAACAGACCAAACCTCTGTACACAGGGTTGACTAACCAGCTGCGGGTAAATAAAGTCAAAGAAAGCTAGAAATGGATGGCCTAGACCACCTCTTGAGGTTGTTGTGCCGATAAAGAAGAAGAAGAAAGAATCCCAATTCCACCGGAATTTGTGCCCTAGATTCCGTTTAAGTTAGCTATTCGGAGAAATAATTGCTGGATTGTTAGGCTTAACGATATTCAATGCCATGCCCGGCATGTCACGGTCTAATCACGCAAACGGAATAATCAGTACTTGAATTCGATGCCGGTCCAGATGAGAATTGAATCACGATTTTCGGTGTTATGTTCAAAAAGACCGTCAAAAGTCACAAATTTCATACCGTTTTTACTCAATGTTTCAAGTTATCCCACATTTGTGGTCGTCTCCAATCCACTACACTATTGTTTATTAGTACACTTTCTGGATGTTAGTGATCATTTTACATTGTACGTTGTACGGGGACTAAATGACGGAATAATACAGTACTTATTCATAGTAAAGAATTTCCAATGGGTACACAAGGAAGCAGCAGCAGCAGACAAAGTACATTGAAGTGCGATAATTCGTTAATATATTTTCATTGCTTTTGAGAACGCCACCCTGCACTACTGTAGAGGGGTGTGTGTTCTGTCCAATACTCTCCAATGCTCTAACGTCTATTTGATAAATCAGACCCACGAATAGAGACCGCGCCTCTGGCCGAATGTGTGGAGCAGAACAAGGAAAGCGAGAGAAAAAAAAGTTCACACTCCGGACGATAATTAAGTCTAATTGAAATGATGCACGCACGTCCCCACGCACACACACACACATGTCCAGCGGGAGTTCACAAAACACCCCTCTCCTCGTTAGTGTTGCGTCTTCTTCACAATTCCTAAAACCCCCGTATACCAAAGTAACCAAACGGCAGCGCAATCCCCACCAACGAACTTCATCTCCCTCATCAGCCCCGGTTGTTAGCTTTAGCCGAAAACGGAGTACTTGTGTGTGGAATGTGGAGCACCACGCGTGTACCCATCCTCCATCACGCTTTTCCAACTTTAGCGCAGATTTTCTATCTTCTCCATTTTCCATCCCCACCAAGACTCCCGGCCAGTTGTGCGTTCCGTAAACCCATGGGGCGGGGATGAATAATTTAAATGACTCAATGTAAAGGTTATCGGCAAAGATTAATGGGCGTGTGCGTGCGTGAGAGAAGCGCGCGCGAGACAACGGCGGTGGTGGGGGCTGTGAGGATGGGTCGGCTTCCTTCTTGGGGTTACGGTTTTCGCGCGGCTTCCTCCTAGGCGAGCTTACGGGTTTCTCTCGTTGGTTTCCTAATTATTCGCTCACCTTGCGTCGGCTCTCGGACTCGTTGGTTGAATTTGGTCTTTGGTTTTTTTTTTTGGAAACTTAACGTTGAATTAGAGAACACCGTCGCCGGCTTGTCGGTCGGTTGCTATGATGCGTTTAATGCTTACGACTTGCTGTACCGGCGGGAACGTCTCTAGGGAGATCGATTTCCGTTTGCCATGGCGACCTCTGGTACGCGTACGTGTACTCGGCTAATCAAATTAGTATCCCCACATGCGTTGGCACAATTTTGTTTGGTTTTTATTCACCCGGGCAATGGTAACTTTATCACACGCAGCAGGCGATCCGACAGTGACGCCTATTTGCATAATCGAATCGATGGCAAATTAGTTAACCATCGCGTCAGTTACAATGACTTCCGTTTCGCATCGGGATGTTGTAGCTTTTTAACGATGTTTGTCAATCGTTTATTAATTACATTTGGGATATAAGAGCATTCGTCGTTTGTTTTGTGTGTCCGCAGCTTATTTTTCTCACAATTCGGATACCACACAGCCGGGGGATAGTGGATTTTCCTCCTGAGCTGTAACTTTAACGAGTTAAAGCTCAAGCTCACCGTGCCCCGCAGAAAGCTTACCCAATCCCATCATCTCTGTCTTCCGTTGAAGTGTCCTCCCACCTCTTTTCCAGCAATGCTGAGTGGGGAATGATGCTAGAAAACAGTGAAGGGTGAAATGACGCGCGTCTGTTCCGATCGCCGCTGGGAAGGTTGATCACCTTACCATCGCTTGATCATCAGCATGATCTACGGCTCGGTGGTGCTCGCAAGCGAAATGAACCCTAACACCCCAGTGACGGTCGTCTCCGTTGGAGATGAGATCTTTAGTTCATTTGCTTCATCACCAGCTCTCACTCACAGACGCTCCCGCCTTGTTCTCCGCCGCCGCTAACGATCGCGCGATACTGCTGTATTTTTTTTTATGTTGCTATCCCAACTCATATATTACTCACTCTCGCACCGGTGTACGCCGTTGCCTATAAGGACTGCGCAAGCCTTGGTGCTCTTCTCCCCGCTATCGATGCAATTTTTAATACAATGCAACCGATGCCGCGATTGGTTAAGGGGGAAAAGAGATGAAAGAAAATGCATCCCAACCCAAGATGAACGGTTGGAGCAAAATAGGGAAGCATTTTCCTTCTCGTTGCACACTGTTGCTGCTGCCGCATCAGGCATCCATCCGCGGTACGTCCGCTTTGTCGTGCCGGGTGCAAAGTGGTGGCGGTGGTGGTGAAGTGTGGAGCGAATGCATATCATTTGCATGCGGCAAATCGTGCATGAAGAAAATGTATTCCCGTCCACCATCAAGACGTGTCCCACCGCCGCGTTGCGCTGTCCTGCCTCATACCGTTCTGCACTCCACCGTTCTGTTGTGATAGGGGCTAACCCTCACGTCCCTTTTTTTTTTTTGTCAAAACCCGATTCCTGGGCCAGTTTTAATCCATTTTTATTTTATCATTATATTTACATGTGCCGTTGCCTTCTTGATGGCCCTCTTACCCCTCCCCCAATATGCAGACGCGACTGATGGGTGTGGGTTTGGGTAGTAAATCACAATCCACTCGATAGGTTTTATAGTTCCCTTTTTCTCCGCCGGCTCGCCAACATCTGGCAGGTAGGAGTGTGTGTAGTCGTTTGCTCGGGACCGATAAATGTCGCCCGGTACATGCATTCCGGTACATTCCAGTTTGCATGTAATAAATTAACTTTTTTTTTTGTTTTGGTTTTGCTTGAGCCGAGTAGATTTCAAGGGCATCACTTTTAAGCAGCACAACTTTAGCCTCTGCGTGGAGGACCCTGTTCGGTAGGTGAACAAGGTAATTTTTATGATGAAAGTGATGCTATTTGAAGATATTTGGTAGCAGTGTTCTTCGAAACAATTTCATATCCTTAAGCTAAGAATCATTATCAATGCTTCAGAATTATGCAAATAACATACTCCTACTCTCGCTTTGGTTATGGTAACGATGAAATTTAGTCATGACGACTGAAAAATTAATCATAATCCTTCAAAAGAATTCCTACCACCTACACAAGACGCTCCCGAAATAACGCTTTCAACATACAAATGCCAATCAACCTATTAGCATATGGCCGCATGGAGATGTATGGATGCGAGTAGTCGACCCCAATTGGAAAATGTGGCTTCCCCCCGCCCCCTCCACAATGTGTCAATCGGATAAAAAAGTGATGATCCATCACTTCCGTTCACCGGTTACCGGATTCTCGTGCACTCGAAACGTTTTCCCGCTGAGTTTTCCTGTGCGTCGTGAGAGAGCGCGCGAGTCCCCGTCGCTTCCTGTTGCGTGTTCGCCGCCTGGCAATGCGTTTTCATGGTGGCCTTTTTCTTTCACCCTAAGAGAGTGTGTGAGCGAGAGAGTCGAACGAGTGGTAATGCGTTGGAAGGAGAAGATACTAAATTTAGTTGGTAATCGCATAATTTTTCCTTCCAACCTTGGCAAAATGAATGTTATTGCCTTACTGGATGGGGACTGGAGTCTATCTAGCCCGTGTGTTTATGTTGCTTAGGAAAATCTTTGGCGGTCAGCGAGGGGGAGCGAATAGGGGAAGATGTGCAAAACAGTTTTCATTCTTTCTCTCATTAGCAGAGACACGGGGGACACGCATGGTACGGTTGATACGGTGCGATATTTTAACCCGCTAAGCTATCCGGTTTCACCCAGAACTGTCGCCCTTTATACAGCTCTTTATCGGAAGCGTTGGATCTGAAAATTGTGCCAACACATGAAAAAAAAAAAGTTCATTTTAGGGTTGTTATTTGTTTTATCAATATTATGAATGCCTCCGTGAACGTGAACGCACTAAACGCACAACGTTAGATGAGGAAGATTGTTTTCATTGTTACGTTTTGGGTTTGAAAAAATAAAGCAAAGGATCGAGAACCGGAATAAGGCTAAGCGATAAATGGGACGAGAAAGAGAAGGGGGAGCGTTGAAGAGAGCGGAGGTGGATGGAATCAGCCTCCGGTACAATCAATGGTTGGTGTTAATCAAATAATTTAACAAACGCTAATGCATCCCCCTCCCTCGCCTTCCTCGTACGATGTGGGCCAACTGCATCGATGAAGCTGCAAAGAACGAGATCGACCCGGTATGAGAAGGGAGGGACTCGCTCACGCTCTCACACAGTGAGTGAATAGTGTCGAGTGAACGTGCGTGAGAACGAAATATGTAAATAAATTCCAACATGGAAATAGTTGGATTATTTTTTTGTATTTTTATTTAATTTGTAATTCGAAGTGTTCTGCAACAATAAAAAGTTGTTGCTCATAAGGACTATGTATGATAACATTAGCTGGAAGATTTATTCGATTATCATTGGATTTAACCTTAAATATACCTCAATGTATATGAATTTTACAAAAGATAATAATATACAAAGATCGTTAATATTTAAGATCAAATTTTCGTGTATTCAAATCGTTAAACATTTTATTTTCATGAGTGATTTGGGGTTTTTTTTTAAATTTTCATGCAAATCATTTAATTTTTTTGGTTTGATAAGTTTGGGTAATTCTGTAAATCTGAAGCTTGTTAAATAATAATTTCATTGTCATATTTGGCTTTAAATCCATACATAACGTTGGGCCTGTAGATACCGAAGCGAACACCGAGATACACGAGATGGTTCCGCGCTGCGGTCACTCACCGTTCGCACACCCGATGAGCGCAGCTCATTCTCACGAGCGGTGAGTCAGTGGATCATCTCACCAACTCATCGCTTTGCCTTTTAAACCCGGTTGCACCGCTGTGCGGTGTTCATTCGCCAACTGTACGTGCATCGGTACGGAACCGGGGGCTCGCCAGGAGCCACAGCACGGTCACAGCGCGCAAGTTTCGCGTCCGCGCTTCTGCTTTCTCGCGCATTTGCACGGTCGTCTGCCTTGCTCGGTGTACGTACGAATCTTCCCGACCACATCCATCCATCTGCGTACGTCCGTTCTTTGTTCGCTCTCACGCCGGCGTATCGGTCTGGTTCTGTCGCCCTCACGCACGGTATCGGACCTTTTCTGCCTTTGCCCCCCCCTTCCTGCCTGCTGGTCGCATGGTGTAGTCTCGCGGGTGCCGGCTTCATCTCGGTGCGCGCGTCCGTCCCGTCCGTGTGGTAGTTCCGCTGTTGCTTGTTTGTGGGGCCCGTTTTCCGTTTCACTTCCGGGCGCCGCAACCAGATTCAATTTCATCGTTTGCCGCCGTCATCAGACGTTGCTTCCGTTATTTCGTTTAGTTCGTGTGTGTGTGTGTGTGTTATTTTTTATTGTTGCTACGAGATTTCTTCTTCTGTTGCGGCGAGATGTTGTGATACCGATCATCACTCTCATGCAAACATCATTCAACAACGGCCAAAAGGGGTTTTTTCGAAGAATGATACCGGCTATAGTGCGTGTAGTTGACGATCGGTACGATCAGCTCTTGCCGTGTACTTTCTTGGAATTGCCAATGTCAACGATCTCAGGGAAGAGTGTATCAACTGCAACAGAGTTACTAAATCCAGCACCCTGTGTATGGCCGTTTCCGGTAGTGTCCACCAAGCAACAGAAGGGATGATTCACTATCACCTATCTAGTGGGCTAGCTTTCGGCCATCTACTTAGCAATGTGTACCGTGTGTGCGTGTGGATTGGGAAGTTTAATCTTGGTGTCGTTCTCCAGTGTGCCGTACACCAGAAGTACACCCGCAGGGCACAGAGTGTGAAGCGTTTGTTCTCATTCCAAAACAAGTGTTCCTTGTTGTGTGTGTTTTATTTGTTCCCGTCTAGTTTATTATGTGCTATAGCATCGTCGGTTTTTTTTTATTGTGCCATTGGTGTGTCTCGATGGTTGAATTCTTTCTGCTTGTCTTCTTCCTGACCGTTTCCCACAACACTACTGCCCCGTCTCTTATCCTGCTATTGCTTCTGCTCTCGCCCGGCCCGCCGGTCACACGTCCAAACCAACCAACAGCAACAGTCTTCTTAATGACGATAACCACCCAAGAGGGTGCTGGACACGGAATGTGATGATGGTGGATGGTGGGTTTACGCTGGCCGTTAAGCGGGCGCGCGGTATTAGGGCGTCCAGCAAAGGGCAGGGAATGGGGTTCATTCACCTAAAAAGAAGAACCACAACAGAATGGATAAAGTGTAGAACCGTACGCAGAGGGGGGGACTTTTGCCGCTGCTCTCGCCTTTTGCCACTATACCGTACCGTATCTTTCACGTGGTGCGCATTGTTTCTGTTTTACGATCAATGAAAATCCCCCACGTTCGAGAAAGGTTTGAAGTAATCTTATGGTACTGTTAAGTGCACTCTTTAAGTTTCGGGGTAGCAAGTTGTAAGAAGTACACGACTTAATGTATGTAAATGGATGAAGAATACTTAATACATTTGGTATGACAGGTTACAAATTGATTGACCTCTGATCGTACTACCATCGTGCACTGTTAGCCATTACTTCATCTTTAATCTATAGTTTTCAACCATTTTAACACTAGAACTACCGGACCAGTCATTTTGGCTGGAATGCTTCATTTTAATCACATTAATTTTAGGGATAAAACAATCCTACCATAGTTGATATATGACTTTTACATGTCTTTACTGCAACATGAATTTGGAAACCGGCATTTAAACATAATCCAGATCTTTGAAAATGTTTGTTCCGTCAATGTCAATGAAACACGCTTAAAACGCTTGGTAGTTCTAGTGTTAAATAATCTTTAAAACCTTAACCATTCCTTTCATCTTCGTGAAACCGTCTTTTGTTTAGTGAACTGTTCGATACGCTGTACGATTTATGGTCCATTCCCAAATGACTAGCAGCGTTGTAAAATATTATTCCCTCGTGTGGTCATGTCGTAACAACGGTCCTACCGCCGTAAAATGCATGCACATCGTGCTTAGCGTGAAGAAAAGGGAAACATTTGAGCATAAAAGAGATCGAGACAGAGAGAAAGGGGTGATTGAGAAGAGAGAGAGAGAGAGAGATTGAAGGAAAAGTGTTTGAGAAAAGTGGGGTGGTCAAGGAGATAGGGGTGTGCAATTCGCGAATAATGGTGGCATGCAGCCGTATTCCACTTGGCACTGTAATAATTCATCCGATGTTGGCTCTCTATGACGATCCGGTGGATTGGTGCGGCACTAAAGTTGGAACTGTGCTAGACATTCGTAAGATAAAGATGATTTGTGGATGAAGAGAACATTTTTATCATATCGCAAACTAAATCACGTTGCTATCGTTGCAAGAAGTTTATAAAGTCTTTTTTATTCTTAGCACCTATTGAAGCTTGTGAGGTATACATGTATATTCAGCTGTTCTCCTGAAGGATTTGAAATCCTCATGTCAATATCAGCATTTTCACCCTTTCTCGAGATGTCCAAAAACAGACGACTTCATAACGTTTATTGTTTCGGAGAATATTTTCCCCAGCTGGTTTCGTTTTCGCGCACGAATGGCGGTAACCGACAACGGTTTTAATCTAGACACCTTCGAATTGTTTGTTTTTTTTTCCTC
Source organism: Anopheles marshallii (assembly GCF_943734725.1). NCBI lineage: Eukaryota > Metazoa > Arthropoda > Insecta > Diptera > Culicidae > Anopheles > Anopheles marshallii. Next base: position 55,900,048 of record NC_071327.1, read on the forward strand.
TATTGCGAGGAGACATAAACGGGAGAGCATAGCTGGTTTTGTTCTCTCGCGGTTGTTTTTTTTTTAGCGTACTGTGCGAACTGCTTTCACACAACTCCCGCTTTTTTGCTGTGCCTACTCGCTCACATGAGCGCTAATGAGTGTTGTACTACGGTTCACTAGCCGTAGCCGTGCTACTATGATGATGATGGCGAGGAAACAAAAGATTCATAGCGTGTGCTAAAGCGAGACCGCACCGTACGCACGTACATCACAAACACACTGAACGACAGGGCCAGTCCCGAATGTCATTCGCGGCCTGCTGTCACGCAATGTTCGCGGTGACCAAGGCTATTGAAGGAGACAAGGTTGAATATTAGCGATTTTCCGCAAAATTCTTCTTCCAATAATTTGACGTTTGTGGGTGTGGGGTCATACGTTTATAACTACAGTTAAAGCGGTTCAAGCGTAAAGGACGTGTATCATTTGAGAAGGGGAAATTTAATAATTATTTGTAGAATATATCACTCAATTTATTGCTAGGTAATTGATACCAGCTTATCTATTAAAAAAATAAGAATATTGCAGTATATGCTTGATTTATGTGTCCAGACGCATTGTGGTCAGCAAGATTTTTGGTGTGGTTCGCCGAATGTATGACTTGAAACCAAATTGTGGCGGTGCTAAATATGAACGAAAGGATGTTACTGTACCAAGTGCATATGGTTCTTTTCGTTTAAAAATCATCAATTAATCGGAAGGCATTCATTTCGTTATAACTGAATCTGCGCACGAGTTCATCCTTGGGAGTGCCACTTTCTTAAGATCGAGTGGAAAGGGACATTTCACGGACGATTGTGGCTAATCGATATCGATAGATAATGATTGTACAAAATGTTATGAAATGTAATCATCATCAAAAACTGTTTTACTTATGCCTTTTCACTCCTCAAATTATTTTGGATGTAAATGATACAGTTTTGCTTGGTAGCAACTTAGAACTCACCAATAGCGTTAACAAGATAAACCGTCCCCAACGGACATTCTCTTTTATACTTCATTAGTTATTATCATTACTTCCAATTCAAGCGCAAAATTTTGTGTAAATTTACAATAAGAAAACCATAGAAATGATTAATTTTAATCGAACAGAGAAGCACCGTTGCAATTCAAATGGCCGGTGTACCTTTTCTGAGGGATTATGCAGGCTGTCAAACGCACCCTCCCCTGTCAAATGCACCTTCTAGTTTTTCGTCTTCTTACTTGTCAAAATACTCTACATTCCACCACCTTGGCGGTGACAGACGACGATGCGATGCCCGCACTGCTACTAACAAAACGGAGGGGGGCAAATAGTACGCGCGTAGTGTAGAATGCAAACGTACGCCACCAACACACGGCCATTTTGGATGGGTGATACTATGCACTACCACCATCACGGTCAGCGCGATTGCAACAACGGAGGATGCTTAGACTTGGCAACCCGACACAGCTGAGAGGCACTCGTAGTGCGTCTCTCGAGTGTGTGGTGTAGGTTAGTAGTGCACACACCGGATAAGGGTGTACAGTTTCGTTGGTGTTTGTTATCGCGCGACCGGAACCGGTGAGGGAACAGTGTCGGTAAAGGCGATATCATCCATTTGCCTTGGTTGGTGGTGCTAGCACTTCTCTCGTGAACGATAAATCGTCTCGGGTTAATGGCGTTTACCTCCTTTATTTGTATAATGTGTTTATCAATGTTAAAACAGGAAACAAGTGGCTCTATGGAGTAGTATCAAAGCACTGGGTTACAGGCCTCAACGTTACCTATAAGGAGCAGTGGATAACGAGTAGTCATCGAATCTAGTTCGAAATCGGTCGTTCTCGTTTCGTGTGCCCTCTTTGTTCGTGGTAGTTTATATCCCATTGTCAAGTGCTGAATGTGACACCCCGGATGAATTATTAACGGGGGTTTATGTCATCCCCCAAAATTTAATTCCCCTGTGCGTGCGTGCGTACGAGGCACAACCACACACACACACACATTCTTGCGGACATTGCTTGCCTTTCGATAATAACAAAACGAGCCTGTGTACACACATGCTCAACTAAAGGGGAATAAAACGTTGCACATTAAAATTGGACCATCGGCTAAAGTGAGATGGGGGGATGGTTTTGTTTGCACGCACTCTCGCTCCCGCACATGGCACGAGTTGCGTTCCACTTGGCACGCACGAAAAACTCGTCTTTCGCTCTTCCCACGATTCATTCATTTAACACTCTCGCTGCGTTTGTGTGATATGCCACTTTCTCACCGCTCTCACGTACTGTTCGCTGATAATCGCGAGCGGAAACAAATGCCTGCTCGGTGTGCTGTTTTTATATGATTTTGTTGTTGTGGTTGGTTGTTGCTGATAAATTCCATCTAGTATGTGTTTAACTATTTCTCACCTTGCTCGCGGGCAACCTTGTGGTTTGATGAATGGTGATGGTGAAGCAGATGGCAATTATGTAGTGGTGGTGAACATCAGCGTAGAACATCAGCACAGTAGTACACGCACCAACACTAACGGAGGTGATTTGTACAAATGTAATACGTAAACTGGAGTTTATAATCTTAATCTTCTACTCGCTTCTGACTAATAAGAATTGTTTTTATTTAAAATGGTTTGAATACTGTTAATTGTAGTCGATAAATAAATGGAATAATTCATCTCAGAGTGCAACGAGAGCAATGAACGAATTGTACGGATAGTGAGAGCAGCTGCATGATGAGTGAACACGCATTCTTCCTAAGGATTTATGCCTCTCACGCTCATCTCACCGTTGCTGAGAGTGTGTCAGGACGAGTGAACGGCGGAAAATTCTTGTACTACCATTAAACAAACGGAGCGTAAAGTGTATTATTGTTGGGAATTTGTGTCAATACAAAATTGATTTGTTATCGCCGTGACGCCGTGTCTACACATTGCAGACCTAAAGCTACAAGAGTTTGGTAGAAGTTTCAATTAGCGAATCTGCAACCCTGCTAAATAAAACTTTGCTAGCTGATATTATATTTTAGCTGAAGACAATTTAGCTCGAAACAGGTGGATATATGATATTATAATCAACATTTACATCATCAATCGCTGCTTGTCCAATTTCGTATCAAGCCATTGCTCATGTGTGTGTTTATTAGCAAATACGTACTAAAAAGAAGTATAAATTTCACCTGTTTTTGCGTTTTTTTGTTTTTAATTCTATTTATTTAGCAACGTAGAGTTGGTTGCAAAAATAAGACAAGGTCGTGTCGCTAATTGCCGTATGGCTTGAGGCAAAAAAAACGGCCTGATTAAGCTAATTAATCATTGCCCCGCTTATCATCTCCATAGCTGACATGAGCTGATGGCACCCGTCTCGTGATGACACGTTTAGTGTCTCTTTTTTCTCAGTTCTTTACACATCCCCAAAGATGCAAGTAATGGAAGCAGCAGGAAGCACACAAGGTGATTTTATTTGATAGCGGAGCCGTAGGAGTAGCTAAGTCAGATTGAATGAAGGGGAGGAAAAGTTCATCCGATCTAAAAGGGCGCTGATTGTCAAATGTTCATGATTCCTTTTGTTCTCCGCTTAGGCGTGAGTATTGTACAGTGGTGGGTAATTTAAGGGTAAAACAATTAGCAATTTCTTTGTTAAGGCTTTGAAGCTTTTTTTTTATATCCAAATTGAATTTATGCGAAATGAAGGATAATTCATGAGAAAAATGCGATAAATTTATAACATCCTTGTGATATATGTAATGATATTCTTTTGCAACGATTTCTCTACCCAAAGTTTTTATTTTGTCCCGAAAAATTTGAAAATTTATTTAGAACTGAAATGTTATTGTTGAGAATCAAACGCAAATTGTTTGACCAATCTATATAATACAAATATCAGCAGTAGTTATTCCTTTATATCGTAGTGATATTGAAACCTTTTACATTATTTACCGACATCTGTATTTTGTTCACCCGCACAACTCATCTTTGAAAGAAACGTAAGAAACGGAGTGTAATCACCTAAGGAAACCTTATGTTGCTGTATCGCAACAAAGGCAGTGTGAAAAAGGGTCTACACGGTTCAGTGTAACCGTGTATCCCCTAAAGCTGCACACCTACCGCAACAGACCATCGTTCGAAACACCGCGAACACACGTACAAATATCAAAGGAAACATGTGCCCGTGTGTGCACGTGTGCCAAATTGACGTTCTTGTCTTTATCGTCGTTTGATTCGTTCGATATTCCATATTCGTTGCACCATCAAAAACACTGTTAACATGTTGTTAACATGTGTGTGCGGCTTCTTCCGTCGAAACGCACGGCATATGTTTCGAGTGTCCCTTCTATCGCAGGCCGGTTCTTCGGCCGGTCCCAGGTCTCGGACAAACACAACACATGGAGGCGAACCAGCTGAGCAAATAAAAGCAGCATTGTTGTGGGTGTTTCCGCAGTGGGATGGAAGTTTGTTGTTCTTGTTTCGTCGTTTTTCGTGTTGTTTCCAACCATTAGATATTAATTTCAGCTCGTCAAGTGAGAAGGAAATTTAAAACTCTACTGAGTGCAAGAATTAGAGACACTTTTGATAGAAATGCGGTGCTTCACGTTTCTAAAGTACCATTAAACATTTCCTTATGATTGTTAAGCTTTTCCTAATGCTCAAATGTAATCATCATTAAACGCTTGCATTATGGATGGTACAATACTACAACCATGTCCCCAACCTCCTTCTGGTTTCTAAGCATTTCTAGAAGGAATAGTAATCTGTTGCTTCTGCTACAGAACGATGCTCAGCGTTGGATTGCTTCCGCTTCCGCTACTTGTGTGTCGCGCTCAGTGGGTGTTTCGTACCCTTTCCAACCGGATTCTACTCTTCACATCCGGCGCGAAATAGCAAACCAATTCTGAGCATGCCTTTTTGCACCTGGCTTTTTGCTACTTTGAGCGATAAAAGGTGAAAATTCTCGCTCGCCCGGTATGCATCTCACGTTCGCCGATGCAGATGTGTGTGCAGCGTCACGCGCGGGCTGCAATACCTTCTCCATCGCAACCGAACCGATGCGGGGATGCGGCGCATTTTCACAGACAGGCGCGTAGAAGGGGAGTAGTCACCGTGCCATTCTTTGCTGATTTGTTTATTTCGCTTCAATTACAGCGGAATTAATGTGTTTTCGATGGGTGCAAAGCTGCGTTTGCCTTGTATCGTTGGCAAAATTGCTGCCGAGAAAGTGCAATCTTTCGGATTCCGTGCGAGTGGCAGCGCAAAACGCGGGAGACTTTCTTCGTCCGTGCTTCGTTGGTTGGGCTGATTTGAACGACACGATGCACTTTTATCGGATTTTCATTGGCAGTGTGTTGTATCGCGATCATTGCAAGACGTTGCCGGGCGTTTGCGCCTCGATGCCTTAGTTTTAACCTGCTGGTGAAGACAAACCACAGTGTGGCAGGCAGGGCACAAGCGCAGTCGCACGCAAAGGTTAGATTGGCTCTTTTTTATCTTCTTTTGTTTTGCTTATTTACTAACCTTCTAAAGTGGAGTTTCGTTCTCTTTTCTTGGCCGGTTGGTTGTTATCTTGCGGTGGCCCTGTCTAGGCATGGTGCATGCACACCGAACAGGAAGTTTATTTGTTTGTGTTTGTTTATCTGTTTATTTTCGTCCCGAAAACGAATAATGTTTACGATCGGGCTCAAATTCTATTGGAAGTTTGTAGCGCAAGCATTGATGGGATGGTTGCTAGTGGTGTTGGTTAGGGTGATACATACGGTACGATTCTCCGGATTGCACCACTCGATCATTCGAATGCATACAGAACCGCAAAAAAAAAATCATCTGAATCATCGCACATTTAGACATTGTAGACAAGGAACAGCGTGGTTCAGTTTTAATGCTGTCCCATGAACATGACTCGAATTCGATGGAAACAAATTCTGAATACGTTGGAACGCAAGAACGATGTTATTTTGTGTAATATCACTCAAACATCACCTAAGTGTGATAATTCAAAAATTGCTTCAGATTGATTCCGGTGATCGTCATTTGCATTCCAGATGTGCGCCACAGTCTCGCCTGAGCCGTTTATTTATTTGTTCGAACGGTTCTCTTTGCGTTTCCCTTGATAACCGTGCTCAGACAACCCCCCCCCCCCCCCTCCCTCCACCATCCCATCCCATACGTCATGTAAGGAGGGGTAAACACAAATGCAAATAGCTCCCGACGGTGGAGCTGACGACAATCGGACTCGCACAACCGTCATGAGCGATGCAGCCGATGACTGCACCGCGGTTGCATCCAATTGCACACGGGGGGAGTAGCGCGGAATCGTTGTTTTACATAATCTTGACTAATTGATAGTGATAGAGTGGCATGTTTATTGCCAATCGCCCATCGAAGTTGTGGATTCAGCGAGGTCAACCTGCCATTTGCCACCAGGTGTGGGATTCAGATAAAGATGGGTATAATATTGTGATAACAAAGATAACTTGCTCGAGGAGTTCGAAAATGTTTGTAGATAAACATTTTAACAACTTCATTCCGTTCATTATGGAGTGTGCTTTTTAAATATTAAGAAATCACGAAGTTAATTTAAGTAGAAAAGATTTTTATCAGTTGAGACATGGTTCGACGGCTTAGCTCGTAATACATTAAAGAAAATATATAAAAAATGTATCACATTGTATATAAAGCAAAGGATGGAATATATAAGAGTTTATAACAGGTGTTTTCTATATGTTCCGTATTCCACCTCCTTACCATTTCAAATTTTTGATGCAAAAAAGAGCTAAACAATTGGTTTTGTTTATTTTAACAAACACGTATGTTGCATTTGAACATAACTCCCAGAATAACATTCAACTTGACAGCTATTTTGTATGAGTACGAGACTACTGTCTGGTGTGTATTATCATGCGAAGAGAAGTGAAACCAACAAGTGAACCTATCTTCATTTACAAAACAGCATTTATCCAAAACAACATTTTATCTAAGGCACCACACATTGGAGATACAAAATATTAAAGCTTTAGGATACTAAAAATTGCGACTATGCTGACTAGAATATTGAACATATGACGAGTACGATGAATTCTGATTATAAGGCCAAGAGCTTTCAGATTTTTATTAAATAAGCACGATAACTTCGATTTATTTGCTCATCTGTTAGTAGGCTGCAGTTTTTGTGGGGCAGTTCGGTGGCATGATGGTAGTGGCGAAGGTCTCCACACGAACAGACCGGACCAAAATCCCATCCGGACCAATCCCCCGTTCGCAGGACTGACTATCCAGCTAAGGGTAAGTAAAGTCACAGAATGACAGAAATGGCAGGCCTAGACCTCTTAAGGTTGTTGTGGCGATAAAGAAGAAGAAGAATGTAGTAGGTAATGTATAAAACAGGCACTACTACAGCAAATCAGGTTTAAAAGATGCAATTTTGATCGCATGGTTCAGATTAATTCGTCTATAGTTCACTTGTGCCTAGTATAGAACTGTCTTAAGTTATTCCAGGAGATCCCATCATATTCTTGGGTCCTCTATATAACCATTTTTTTGCATAATGATTAAACATTATATAAAATTGATGCAATATTAAATTCAAGACGAATAAGATTAGTTCTAAAGTTTTGTAAAGGTATTGTATTTAATTCAACATATTTTATGTTTTTTGAATCATGATCAACCTTTTTCCGAATGATCAATAATGTTTTGAGGTATTAGAAACTGCAAAAAGTTGAATAATCGTCCATCTATGGATTGGATCTATGGTTTGCTTTCTATTTCACCAACCAGTAACAGCATCACATCACCGTTGTACTCTTTTAGCTATTTTTATTTTCAACATTAAGTAGAGTTGGCGTGTACCGACAACAATAATGTTCGCCTTGCCAGCCGCTATTGTCAATACGGTTCGTTTATTCATATGGTACGACGAATATGATTTTCTCGTTAAAGTTTCCATCGTTTGCGTTTGAGAACGCGATAGGAGCGCAGAGCACTGAATGAGGGCTGTAGATCGATCTCCAGCTGTCGGTTATTTGGCCTTCATTCGGCTAGGCGACACCTTTTTCCCATTTTTCTGTGCTACTCTCACTGCCACCGTGCTCTTCTCTGTCGCTGGTTTTCATTTTGACTTTTCAAACACATCATTACTGGGAAGGTACTTGTCAGCCACCGCCGAGGCCAGCATCATTGGTAGGAGGGTGGTTGTTGTTTGTTACCGTCGCTCATCGTTACCTTGCCGAGCCATCCGGGACAGTGCACCACCGGCATCTGGTATCGGTTTCCGAATGGTGGGTACTGGTTCGGGGCGCGGTCACACCAGCCCAAGCGCTGACTGGCGAGTTGCGATTCATTTTGTGCTCCGGTTCACCTCCGGAGGCCTTACCTTTCTCGAGCTCGAGATGCTCGTGATGTAATGCGCGGCACCAGTGTAGGCGAATGCCGCGTCCACCTTCCTACGGACAATCGATGCTTCCGAACAGAAATAGAAACCGATAAAAAGCTGATCGAAATGAGATGTGTACTTGTTGCCGGGCTTGTCCATCCAGGCGGATCCTTCCACTCGATATCCGTGGGCTGGCTTTGGTGACGACAGAGTAAAATAAACGGAATTATTAACGAAGGATAGCCGTCCCGGGATGGTGCGGCAGGATGTTCGCGATTGTCGCGTGTTGTTGATAGAAAGGTTAGAAGTTATCACAGCCTGGAAAGCACTGGAAAGGGCCATTGATTTTCACTCCAACGCACACCTTACCGATCGCTTTCGCCGCACACGTGTAAGTCCGCTGGAAGTGGATTCAGCAAACGAGATGTTGTTGCCACTTTGCACGAGAATGGTTCAAAGGTACGAAAATAGCAATCGCACTAAAATTGGAATCTGCCATGATGCTAAAAATATAATGCAGTTAACGCACACACAACGGTTGTGGCGATTGTACTGCTCCACCGCACAGTTGGAGAACAGTGCGGCTTGGGGTGCTCATTGTGAAAAGCGATACCTAATTGTAGTTATTTTTAAACTTAATTAACTTATCGCTGATGGGTGCATCTGGGTGCTTTCCGAAACCAGCTGTAGCTTCATGCGCTACATCCAATCAATCTTAAAATTAGGCTACCGTTGATTGCTTGTCAAATTTTCCAATTCAACTGGTTTCTTTTCATTATCAACTGTTGATCCAACGTTTATAATGTGTTTTTTAATCCGTTTTGTTCACTTTTTTCATTCGTTATCCACCTGTTAAAAGCTTTTATAGACTAGATTTATATAGGCTTATAGACGAAGAATGTGCGGACTTAAGCGGTGTGTTTAATTGCCTCGTGATGTTTCCCTCTCCAAACTCGTGACTCATACTTTGATGAACTCCAGCAGTGTTCCAACATTTTGGTTCTCGAAAAAAAAAAACTCCTCTGCTTCTTGCTTTCCGTCGCATTCACCTCCAGCTGTAACAGTGTGTTAATGTAGTGTTTGATTGCGTATCGTTTCACCAACTCAGTGACACTTGCCATGGGTACCGACGTTGCTGTGCTACTGTGTGTTATAGTACATCAACCAATCCCACCGACGATGCCTAAATGATTGGATGCTTCGTCTAGTATCAGCCATTGACACAGTGGGTAACGTCGGAAAAAGTGTTTGTATTTATAAAGCTTCACAAAACAAAAGTCGAAACAAACTCGAATGGATTTAGAGTCTGCTGTTCGCATTCGGTTAGCTGTTGCAAGTAACCCTTAGGGAAGCCGCACCCCCTTTTCGCCGTCGTTGCGTTGCGTCGATCCCGATCGATACGAAAATTGCACCCCCAAAACCATCCCGTGTCACCGCGAACGGTGCTGATATGCAGCGCCGTGGCGGGATGGCACCGGCTGCAGTTTTATCGCAACAGCAGCAGCAGCAGCAACAGCAACAGCAGCAGCAGCAACCACATCATCCACCACCGCGGAGTGAACCAGCGACGGCTTTGGCATCGCAAAGCAAAGGTAAATAAATAAGCCCACCCACCCACTCCTGGGCCACGATCAGGCAGGAACCGGGCAAAAGGAAACGATAAGCCCCCAGTGGGGTAAATGGCAAAAGCTTCGCTGATTATGAGCAATGTATCATCGGTAGTGACGGTAGCAGGAACCAGTTTGCACACAGCTTCACTTTATTATCATCTAATTACTGTGGACTTTGAAGTGTGTTTACAAACTAGGCCTTGCCGATGCCGTCCGCCACTTTGCTGGTGATGCGCGGTCAAAACAGTGGGGACGTCCAACTGCCAACAAACCGAGCAGTCCTAATCCTAATCCACAGGACCGCGATGGGGTTTTCCCATCGTTCGGGATGTGTAAGCTGTTCGGTTGTTGGGAATAGACATGGCAATTGTTTTAGATTTGATTTTGTACGTCACTTGTGCACGCGTCCCAGCTCACAGTGGAATGATTCGTGAGGATGATGACAGGAGACTGAGTAATAGGGTCAATTAAAATGAGATCAAGTCAAATTGGAATGTTGCGTCAACGAAATCGATTGAGTGGTTAGAATTCTTATTCTTTTAGGATCGTATTACTGAAGGAACTTTTGAACAGTTTATCATAGTGCGTTGGACAGATTTGAGCTACCTCAGTAAGAACTGCTCCTTTTAGAAGTGGATTTTAACCATGCTAAATTGTGTTCAGGACTCCAATTATTCATCATAAGTAGTTAATTTGTGCGATATAGTTCCAGAATTATTAATTACAGTAACATTTTTGGGAATCACTTCGTTCTCTTACACATACAGAAACCTGCCGAACTATACTCCAAAACATCTTACTCTCTAAAAATGGTACTACAAGAGTGGTTTAGGAGAGTCTTGATGAACAATTGCAGTTGTAGACACGCGGAGTAGAAACACGCAGTGCTTAATCCACCGCAGTGTCACGAATTGCAATGTACGTCCGGATCGACCTCCACCGTAGTTACCATCGACTACGTGTTAAACATAATAAACTGACCAACATAAGGCCACAATGGTCAAGTTACCGAACAAAACCTCAGAGTTAGACACCGAACGTACGTTCAGCGTTGAGTTGTAACGTAAACGTAAATATTTGATTAGTCCAAACTACATCAGTAGCATTTATGATTCGTCGTGCGATACCAAAGGGTACACAGTTTAAATCGATCTTTGTTATCGATAATTTCGCCTAAGTGAGGGGTAGAATTTCCAACAATAGTGAGACCCGATGTTAAGCTTGAGTAATCTTGTTTGTGTTTACACTATTGAAGCAGATAGGAATATCTTAATTTATATAGATGACAGACGATAATGACGCCATCCTGCTCGATTTTTCGTGAATTTTACAATAAGTCCCTGTTTTGTTCGACCTTGCGTCGGGCACCAATCAACGCACCCCAACACTTTAGACATTTCATATTCCTAATTTAAAAAATCCTTATTTCCCTATATTGCAGACCCACATGCTAGAAATTGTAATCCTTTGACATTATCAATGGTGCTAAACCGTTGGGATTTAGTGCAGATTCTCCATGGCCACACACAACGGCCAACCTTCCACCTTGCCGATAATGTCCATTTCTGTCATCGGGAACGGTACGTAATGGCGTTCCAATTCGCGCACTCCACCACTTGGTGTGACCATGGAGCGCAATGGAGATGCAATCCCCCCCCCTGGCTCGCGAAGACACTTGGGCACGCGAGACGCGAGTTACAGCACTGACGTGTGCGGATTAGACCAAGCGGCAACCGTTTTCGGAGCACAATCCCCGGAGACATACGGTGGTCTGTCGTCTCATTCTATCGCGCACCGGTACGGTGGGACACATTACCTATGTACTGCTGGTGCGCATATTTGTTTAATCAAGGCTGCAAAACTTGCACTGCCACCGGGGTCACCGGCGAGGGCAATCGGTGTTAGTTGATGGCTGAGCGAACAGCAAAGGGAGGGGAGCGTCAAAGGGAGATCATTGTGGGGGGTGGGTGGGGTTTGTGCTTGAGTCGCATGCAAGTGCGATAAATAGTGCACACATCTGTCGATCCCCGGCCCATGTCGTTCCCTTCCCGGTGGAGGGATGTGTAAGGTCGTCTGGCTGACTCCATGCACCGTTGTAATGATGGTTACGTCCATTCGGTCCAGCCGGAGACGGAAGCCATTTGTTCTTCTTTCGCCGGGCATGTATGTTTCTTTCGCTTCGCACCCGCGCTGTGCCACCATTTTGTGGCGGTTGTTTACTACTAGCCGTGCCAGTGTTTTTGTATGATACACCTTTCTATTAGCGCCGGAGTGAAACAATTGTCGTTCTCACTCCGCGTAGATTGCATTTTATTTCCCTTGTTTGCATAACGCAGGTCAAACGTTACGTTTCGCGAGCGAAGTGCTGTACCCGTGTGCTATAGAGTCCGCTTCGAACTATTTTTATGATAAGATTATAGGTTATACATCGTGTTACAGTGAGTTATAAATTTTGACGACATGCATTTGTGATGTGGTAGAAAACGGGTTGACGCCACATGCAAATTTAATTTCATTTACGAAGTTTTCCTTTTTTTCCCCATTCGCATGTGGCTCAGTTTACAATTTTCCACCAAATTACCAATCCATAACTCAATACAAAAGTTAACCCAACGGGCGTAAACATGTTTGCCGCGGAGCGCGCATAAAGCTCGCTGATGGTTTGGATAATTTCATTCCGGCTGGAAAGTTTTTACTTTTCCGATAGCACAAAACGCTAATGTTTCTTTTTTTGTTTTTGTTATTTAATTTCCCGTTGAAGAGAGTTTTAACGAAAAAAAAGGAGATAAAAGAGTGCAAACTTTACCGCTGGTTTGATAGTTTCGGTTGGTCAAATGTGTTTGCCCATGTTTTTTTTCCGTGTCAGGGACAGACCACAACACCCAATGGGGCCGTTTGGCACACCGTGTGTTGGTGGGTCCCGTTTGTGTGTGTGTGTATGTTAGTTGGAGTCAGTTGTGAGGAGAACGAGATAGAGAAATACAATGTTTCATGTGTGATTTTTGCTGCTTTCGGTGCAGTGTGTTTGACTGTGTGTTACAAGACACACGGTGGTGAGGTGAAGGGTACATCTGTGGTGGTGCATCAGCCATTTCGTCGTCCCGCCACCGGGCACCGGGCGTGTTCCGTCCGCCCAGTTGTGCCAATTTATTCCGGTCTCGATTTCATTTAATTCCATTTTATTATCGCTACAAAAGAAGCATATGAAGTAGAGCAACTTACCCGCGGTCTCCCCTGCCTTGGTGCCACCATTCCCCCGTTTCGGTTGCCATTTCTTGAGGGTAAGTTTATGGTCTGTTTCCTTCGGGGACTCGGGCCTCCCACCAGCCACACAGCCACACAGCCCTCTTTCCTCGCGAATGCAACGGCGAACGTGCGGCGATGATGCACTTGCAACAAAAAGTCCACCGCGTCCACCGGGTGGTTGCATTCTTTACCATTCCACGGGGCCGCTTCCTGGTTTCCGTCACCCAAATCGAACCCCGACGAGTGTGACGGCACTTTGTGTGACGCAAAACTGTCGTCTGCAAAGTTACGGCCAAAGCTCGAAAATGAAACTCCAACAAAAAAGCCCGTTGTGTTACACATTCCGAAACTCTCGAGAACTCTGAGGATGTGTGGCGCGGTAAGCTCTGGGAATCATTGATCGGGCAATGATGAAGTCGGAACAAGACATGGAGAGCAAGAGGCACAGGCGTTTGTGCACATGTTTCGGTTTTGTCGCGTTCGCCCTACGGTTAATAAGACAAATCGCCCATGGGACAAAGGGAGCTATAATGCTGCTGATGAGTGCTGGAGTGAGTTGTATTCTGCCAGTGTGCTCTCTCGAATGGCTCTTCTTTTTTTTCATTGCATACCGTACGTTTCGCTTTCCGATTAGCTTGCGCTTTTAGCTGGGCTCCGTATGTTTTACCCTTTTTATTTTTTTTTTTTCCACTTTTATACATATTTCACATCCTTTCGAGCAGTCAATTCAGTCGAGGGGTTCCATAGTTTACGATAAATTAGTCCGCCAGGCTATGAATAATCTTTTATCCCCCTCCCCAGGGTGGTACTAAAACCTCACGGGACACACTCGTAGTGGTTGTGGCTGTGTCTGGCATCTGGTAAATGTTTATTATGAGATTTAAGTGTTTTACACCACGGACGAATGAACCGTACCATGCGTGTATGTGTGTTTGAGTGCTAATGATTTAGTAGTTTGGTCATTCTTGAAGCAATTCTTCACTTAATTCATCTTCTAAGCACATGTGACTAGCATTAGCTTCCATACAGTGCTCCAAGTTTCTATGGCCGCATTCTAAATGTCCATGTTTTCTCCTATTGGTCCGTAAGATACAGTATTGGTCAGTATGAAAGTTTTGTTAGTAATTAAAAAAGCAAACTGCTAAGCAAACCCCTATTTTGACAATTTTATCAACCTACAACTCTATATATTTAAAAAACAATCGTTATTTTGCTCTTCATTTCTTTTGCGCTTGGTCGTACTCGAGGTATTTTTGGATCCACCCATTTAACGAATTTAAACCCAGTTATAGGGAAAAGGAAATAATTGTATTTTATAAAGAAATATATTACATTTCGATATTTAACATGTTTTTAAATTGTTTAAAAATGGTAGGTTTTTGAAATACTTGCCAAATGATGTACGAAATACGCGGTTCCTCTTATACGCGGATTCAGAGATACACGGTTTTTGGAAATTGGATAACTAAGCTAATTTATAGCACAACATCTAAACAAAATGGTGAAAATTTGGTCGAAGATACCTTCCTTTGCCATATAGAGCATTTGTTTTTAATTTACTTTAATCTATTCTATCAAAAAGTCGCCTGGTTTGCTGAATTAATAACGTGCAGAGAAGGAAGTCGACTATGTAACTATGAAGTATAAACGATTTTATACTCGCATTTAACTTACGAGGAAATTCGAGATACATAGATTTTTCCAAGGTTATAGCGGTCCGGTATAATAGTGTATCTCGGAGACTGCCTGTATATGTCGTGAGTAAATATGTTGAAATGTGTACTGGAGCCTCGTAAACTTGCAAAAATTGCGGTGCAAAAGCATCCCTTTTGCAGGCAAAAACAGCACAAACGCCACTATAACGATGTTTTTAGAAGAACTGAATTGTTTTATTAAGTTTTAGTCTTAGTAAAGGAATATCTCCTGCTATTAATTTCCTTACATCCATGCACCCAACCATCGCTGTTCTCTTCAACCGCTGTAGAGGTGGTAATGAACTTAGCGTACTTTCTAATTTGGAAGTCTGCGTCTCTTCTGAAACCGTTCAAACTGTTGAATCTTCAGAAGAGACTATGATAGACTTTTCTTTCAGAAAAAAAAAATAATAATTGTTATACGTCTTAAATGCGATTTTTGTTATAGTTTTATAGAAATTATAATGTACGGTCTTGTAAACTGTTACCTGTATGATGAGCACCAACTCCTCCTAATATATATTTACCAATTCAGTACCTCAGTATTAGGCCACTGCCAAAGCGTGCGGTTCTAATAAAAGATAAATGTACGAGGTAGCGTTCCGGACCATTGGGCACTAATTTAGTGTGTTAAACTAAATATAAGAGCAGCCTTTCCGCAGGGTGGAAAATTAGCTCACCCAACGAAAGGAAAACACAATGAACAATGCGCCAACGCGTTAGATGTGCGGTTGTACCACCCCGGAAAACGTGTGTAAACGCTGGGGATATAAATGTACGAGCGCCGCGTCATAATAATGAAGTGTGATTTATTGCGAATAGCCATCGCCGTTTCGCCCGTTTCGGTCGTGCATAAAATTTGCCCGACATCCCCGACCGCCAACCGCCAATATCATCCCAACCCTAGAAGCATCTTACTCTCGGGAAACCCGTGTCCTTGCCGGAAAAGAACGGGCAATGTGTGTGTGTTTGAGTGTGCAGTGACACACCGTGATTGCCGTGCCGGTTTCCTCGGAGAGTATAAAGGACAAGTGCTGTTGAGAGAATAATTTATTGCTGATAAAGAGCGAAAGGATCCTCAACAAGCGGAGACATGTACCGTTCACACACAGCGTACGGCGGGAGCAATCTATCGTGCCAATCGAAGGATTTCCATGACGTTCGACTGCTGTTGTTGCTCCTCGGTCAGGGGGGGAATAGGGGTCGGGTTAGCGCAAAGGACACGCGTACCATCGTGCCGCGTGTACACGCTCCGCCTGTTGGTTAATATACTTTTGTTTTATTGGCAAAGTTTTTCTGCTTTAAATTTGCATGTTTTATGCTTTGTGGCATTCATCATGCGAGCTACCGGTACCAGATATCGCAAGAAAAGGTAAAATGGCAATACTGCCCCACGAGCCGCAGCAGCAGCGGCAGCGCGGTTGTATTATGGGTCGGATGTGATAAAATAACAGAGCCGAAACTTTTCGTTCGTGGTAAACTTTCGTTTCTCGGTTTAGTTTTTTTTTTCATTTGAGCAATTTAAAAGCACTGAAACGATGGAGAGATTTGAAAAACAAATGCTCCCCTCGGTACTAGTTTTAATGGGGAGGTTAAATGATGCTGACAGAAGAAGAAGCGGTTTAAATCCTTTTGAGCCGTAACAGTACGTGCAGAGCAATTATAATTGTTGTTGTTTTGCTCATTTGATATACTTTTTTGTTGATTATTTCGGTTTTGATTTTATATTGCACTGGACAGTGGAGTGGTGAGGCAATTACGAAAGTATCCTTCCGTTTCTGGCTCTTTTTGTCCTTTCAAATGTGTGAATTTTAGACGGTAATTTCGTTATTTTTCAGTCTATGATTGGACATTCTAAAGTCTCCATTTCAATTTTTATTCAGAAATTACAGGATTAAATACCAATACTTTCGCGTCAAGACCAGCGCCGCTATCACTAATCGAGGGTTTATTAAGTTGCCTAAAGTTGTAAATTAAATGGACAAGTTCCTGTCTACGTAAAGGAACAAGTTATCGGAATAGTATATACAATACTAAAGCATTCCTTTAACAAAAAAAGGAGAAACAGCAAGCATGAATTAGTAATGTGAAAATAATTGCACTATTAAACAAAACCTAACAACAACAACGACAACAACCATCTGACCAACTGTTTTCCCTTGACGACAGCACAATTCGTCGCGTGAAAGACCGACAGATTAAGCGCAAACTCCACTAGACAGTGTTGCAGGTTTGGAGGAAAAAGAAACACACACACACACACACTTCCAAGTGTGGCACAACTCAGGGCCCTCGGGATGGGAATTAGCAGACCACTTCTTCATCGGTCACCAAGCCAAGTCATCGGAAGCAAACACGCGCGACAAGTGCACACCACGTCGGCCCACGGTGTACGCTTCTCTTGCCATTGAGCCTTGGATCTCAGCAATAGCTCGGGGTTGGGGTTCGGTTACATTTCACATCGGTCCGAAGTGGAACTTCCTTCCGTGCCGGTTGGCGTTGTTTCTTTTTCAACTAGCAATTGTGCTTGCTGAAAAACAGTGAACGTCGAAGCCTCGTCGGGTGGATATAGACACCGAGCAGAAAACGGCAGTGCTACTACCCCCGGCGGTGCTCGAGCTGGGTGGGTTTGCTCTAATGATTATGTGCTTAGTGATCATTTTCAATTTCTTTTTGCCCTTTTTGCACACCGCTTACGGTTCGAAAGGACCGCGCGGCGCAAGATATCTCGAGCATCATGATATTTATGTTTTAATTCAATCGTTGTTTACATTTCGAAGCAGCGGCCAGTGTTGCAGTCGTCGTACCCGACCGTATGGTTCCACGAGCATTGCAGGCTAATGACAAACCATTCCTAACCTTAAAATGGCTCCACTACTTGCTAATATGGCTGGTGGGAGTATGATTCACTGCAATCGGTTGCGACGCACTGGCGCCCCGCTGTGTGTGTGTGAGTGTTTTTCCCCAGCATTTTCTAATTGTTATGGCTACAGAAATAAAACCGTTGCCCGTTGTGTACGGCATTCCCCGGAAGTAATCCTGTCCGAGGCCAAGTAATGTTTATTCTCGTTAGCATTATGAAACGTGTTGTGTCAGTACGTGCCTGCGATACAGTTCCTTCGAAAAAAAAAATGGGCCACTTATCGCTGTAGGTTGATTGAGATGACAACGGACAACTGGAAATGATAGAATATTGTCAAGTATGTTGCACAAGTACAGCAGTTACATCATTGTTATGAGAATTGTTATCTCAACGGTAACATCCTTAGTGTGGCAAAGTATGTAGGAAGGACTGACTATATCCGGCTACGTGGTCAAATAAGTCTAAGAAATGGCATGCATGACCTAATAAAGGGTGTGCCCCACATCAAACTGCATTAGGGTTGAAACGGTCTAGAAAATTAACTAGTTCACCGATCCTTTTCAAACTTTCAGACAATAAAATATAACCCTTAAGTAAGCTATTGGCATATTCTTTTTACTCAGCTTCAATACCACAACCGTGCGCTAGTACCTTACGCTTAACTCCACTCGTCAGGTTCTGTGCAACATCTGGCTGCAGTTACTTCTGTACCTAAACTCACTTTTTCTTCATGTCTGCTCAATAATTGAACTTTTTCAGATGCTTTCGTCATACCTTAATAATATCGCAATATTTTTCTTTGGGCTTTAGATCCTTGGGTAAGAAAATAAGTATCATGGCTTCGTATCGCTCCAGGAAAAAGTTGAATAGTGGCACGAAACTAGATCGGACCAGAAGATCCTCGTGTTGTTTCTACAGAGGAAACAGACGCATCTGTTGGCATTCGTTGAGGGAGATCTTCCCGTTTACAGCCTCGTTAGTAACGAACTAACCAACGCTCAACTTTGTTTGAAAACATGAGAAGATCGCTAGCCAAATCGTGTATTTCTTGGAAAACTTTGTAGGATTCTGTTATCTTTATTCCGCCGGACATCAAATTTGTCCTTGGTAGTGAATAACAGTAGCCCCGGATTCATTATGAGGCAATGAACCTAGCGTCAGCATCTGGTGCTGAGGCAATTTTGCATGTATGTCCACAAACTCTTTCCACGAAGTCTTTTTTTGTCGTAACGCCATTTTTTCCTTAGCATTTTTCATCGGTCAAAAAACAAAAAAGTAAACCCTAAACTACTTCTACACAACATGTTTTCAACATTTAAAAAATAGTACCCAACAAATTAGTTTTAAAAGCGTACGAACCGTGACGTAATATTTTGTGGGGTACCCTTTAGGTCGTTACGCAAAGCAAAGAGAGCGAGAGAGAGAGAACGCGATCCTTATCTCGATAACCCATTTTGTTCTTTGACAAATATGAGTTCGTTTTCATATTCATCAGCTCTCCAGCACCTCTTTGGCATAGTCACTAAATGGTACTGGTTCATGTTTCCAAGAACACAACTATGGCTCTGACATCTGACCAGTTCAACTGGGTTTCTGTCTCTGAATACCTTCTAGAATTAGGGACTACTTAAAGTCGTATTACTAATGAATCTAATCGGCAAGGGTACAGCAGTTCTGCAGTGATCTCTGTATGTTATAATCGTACTTTGTGTGATCTTGCCAGGATCTTCTGGATATTCGAATCCAACATCACCTGCTATCATTGTTTTCTTGGCGTAACGACTTACTAGGTCATGTCTGCCATTTCTGGCTTACACTTATTGGGATTTAACTCTGGAGCCGGCTCCGGATTTTACTTCGCAGTCAACTCCTGTGTCGCAGAAACAACTTTTTTCTTTCTGTATATTTCAGTTAATTCAGCCAACACCAATATTCTTCATTTAATTTACCTGTATAAGCGCTCTTTACGTATTAATGCACTTAATAATGTCATTACACCGGAGTAAACTCCGGAGTCAGCTCCGGCGTAAACTCCGGAGTAAAATCCGGATTTTTTTCTGGAGTTGAATCCGGTTTTTCGACGCCGGCACCGGATTAATGGATCTACTCCGGAGTACACATCCAGTAGTGGAAACCGGCGCCGCTACCATTACACCACTGGGCCGCCCCTTAGTATGTACTTGGGTGGAGCTATTCGTTTAGAAGATGAAGGATATATATATATCTTCTTTTATTTCTTTACATTTATTCAGATAGATTCATTAGCTGTGATTAGATAAATGTAGTTAAATGGATGAAAATTTGTTCAATCGTACGCACGGAAGGGGATAGAAATAGTCTACAAAACATTCGACTTACAAGTTAAATATTCTCTTAAATCATCATAAATCAGTATTTTTTCCTTGTTTGATTTTTACACAAAACATTATCCATCCCATACGCGGTTTCTCCAAAAACCCAATTAAATTTTTAACGAAATTTGAACGCTTCAGATACTTTCAGCAGTACAGAAATACCGCCCATCCCTCAATGGTATGCAAATATCGTGCCTTCGCTTGTGGAGACGCGTCCATAAAATGAAATTAAATTATTATTTCTGCTTCCACGGCCACGAGAGATGGATGTGCGCGTGTGTTTGTGTGTGTGTCTGTTTCGACGATATGGGGAAAAGTGATGGTGGTCACACCGTAGCGTCATAAATCCGAACTCCTGAAATTCTCGCACCTTCACCTCCACCGAGTTGCGGAGGCTCTAATTCATTTTTACTGCACCAGCAAAGGGTACCATCCGGGACCGTATTTAGTATTGCAGTATATTTCATTTACACTGCATAGAATTCACTTTTTTTGCGTGAACCCGCGTGACCGTTTCGGCCAATTTGTGCAAAAGTGATGCCGTAAACCGTTCCACCCATTGTTCAGTGCAATTTCGCGTGATCATTACATTAGGGATTCGTTTGCTGATGATGGATTATAAAAAAAAAAGATGGTGGTAAAGTCAAAGGGTAACACATGGCCATCAGCAGCAGCAGCAGCATCGGCCAGATCAGTTACATTCGCTGTGGTGCAATAAAGTGCCAGAGCTTTGGCTCGGACAAATCAATGCATCGATAAGAAGGCGTTGTGCAACTCGAAGTGCATCTCTGCATTCGCAGATTTGCCAATGTCCAAGGAATCGATAGCTCGAGGCTGCCATAAAAAGTCACCCGGTCAGTCGGAAAGCAGTAAAAGATGATCGTGCTAATCCACAGCTCGCGCTGCTCGAATGATTGTAAAAAGCTCAAGGATTCGTCAGCTCCACACGGGAACGATCGTTACAAGCGGGCCTGCTGCAAAACAGGGACATGGAATTTATAATTAGCGCAAGCCAATTTAACATAACTAATTTAAATAGCACACAAAACAGGAAACTATTGCTGTCGGCGATCATTAAAACGCCGCGCACCAAGGAATTGAGTCAGAAGGATGTCATATTATGGTCTTCACGGGTTTAAAATGTTCCTCCAAGCTTTGTGTTGTTGTATTTCTTAGGTTGAATCCTTTTTCGTACGTGTGTGTGTGTGGGGCATGTTTTTTTTTGTTCCTTTTTGTTGTTTTGCTTGTTTGTTCCAAAGTGCTAACCAACAGCCCCAGCGTGTAACCTTTTGAAGTTTGTGACTGGTCGACTGGTGCGGTTTGTGTTTTTTTTACGCTTTTTATTTTTTAGTGTTTCCTTCGCGGCGCACCCTACCCCCTGCCGACAAAGCGGCCTTCGGGTGTGGGGGGGGGGGCAATAAAACGGTTAGCGTTTTTCAAAAAGCGCATCGAATAGTTCGAGACGAAAACCGTTCACACGTTCTCAGCCGCGCGCTGCCGAGCATTGCTAGGAATCTGGCAACGTTTGGAATGGTTTCGTTTGCGTTTCGCTCGGTGTAAAAAAAAAAGAGCCCACGATAGGGTCGTAAAACTTGGTCCGGAACGGTGGTGGTGATCCGGAGATGATCCTTGTAACTTGCCGGAGAGCGTCGCGCGTGCGGGCAAACAGGGAATGCAATGACTGCGCTGGTGCTTGTGTTGTTCATCTGCTTTGCTGAGCCTTTTCGGTTCGGTTGGTGAAACTAATAAGCCAGCAGGTCAACAGTAGGGTTGCTTGCGGTAGTAAAACCCTCATCCTTATCCTGTAACGCTCTCACCATCGCCATTTGCGTGGTTGCATCTTTTTACCCGCCCTTTGCTTCACGGAGGTCTTACCCGCGCAAAACATGCACAGACCCTTCTCGGTTGGGTTTTGTTTTTGCGTGTTATTTTTGTTTTGCAACTGCTTACGGTTTTAGTTTAAACCGATGACTTCAATGATCATCACGCTCGAATGCCCGTTCCCGAGAGCGGCTGCTTGGCGATCGATCGCGAATAGCAGCGCAAAATTGACGAATTTCAAACGAAATTATAAACATAAAACGGGTTGATTTATGGATGCGTGTGTGTATTCGGCTTTGTGTCTGTCGAGAAGCGTGTTTTCAAACCAGCGGGGAAATATTTTTTCAGCTAATAAACACTCCAACACCACCACCACCCCCAATCAAACGAAAGGGGAAGAATGTGCCTGTGGTGCTGTTCATTTCTAATTTAAACACGTTTTAGAGACATTAATTTTGGGCAGTGATGTGGGTAAAAGGATATTAGGAATGGTTTAATTCATATTTTTAATACCTTAAGCATAAATCAATCGATCGTTCTGTTAGATTCGTTTCGTTCATAATCAGTTTTTCTTCCTTCATTTTTGGGGGAGTGGGATACGTTTAAACGCATCTTTGAAGATGGTGCCGCCATCCAATCATATCCATATGTATACGGACCTCATTATGACGACCATCACTTTTTGATGGATTCAGCGAAGGCGGCACCCCCAACCCATGCCCAAATCTCAATAAACTCACCCGCCGCACTCCCATTCGGCCCACCAGCGTTTCCATTCCGTCTCGGAGATTGACACCAGATTGGAAGCATATCTGGTGGCACACAACATAAAACTGTGGTACAGAAAATCCATAGATTGGCGATATCATAAAAAGAACCCTCCTACCCCGCTCTTGGACACGCGAAGATCGGCCAAAAAGCCACGCAAACCCCCCACGCAAACGTATCTTCGGCGCACGCGGGCTCTCTCGGCGGTCGGTCGGCGTCGCCTGTGCCATCACGTCGCAACCCGCGAATAAATGCATACATTCGTGTGTGTGTGTATGTGTGTGTTGGTGGGGGAGGAGGGAGGGGGGGGGGGTATGCGTGTGTTCTGGCGGTAAAGGCACATTAAATATTTCCCTTCGATCCGAGGCCATCGAACTTCTTTTTTCCGTAAGAACGAGTCTGGCAAACCTGGAGAGACGAACGCGGTGCACCATTGGATGCGGGGAAGTGAAGAAAACGCTAAAATAGAACAAATATTATCGCTGCGCCGGTTTGTGTGTTATTATATCGAGAGGTTCGCGGTTTCTTCATCACCGTTTCGTCACGTGGAATCGGTTCCGCCGTTTTGCAGTGTGTTTGCTTGCCCTCATTACATTATGGGAGGATATTGCGCGCACGACGGTGGCCGTGAGTCAAAATAATGTGTGTATGTGTGTGGGTGTTTTTTTTTGTTCCCCCCCTTTGTGTTTTAATAACACTCCAGCAAAGAAGCTACTTATCGCTGTGCAGGTCTCGATTTAGGACGGAAAATAAATACTATTTAGTGATAAAGATTTGCACTCGTTCGTTCGTTCGCTTGGGGTTGGCGGGAAGTCATTAGCATCTTCGTTACGGAAGGAACTCTGGACGGTTTATCGTTTAATATATAAAACGTTATTGCAAGTATCATTTTGGTCGTCGCCTATGACGCAAGGTAGTAAAACTGTGGTCGGCCTCTTACGCACACACTAGCATATTGAACGATGTGGTATTAAATTTTATTTCCTTCTTCATTTCCAGACAATACCGTCACCCGCCACGGACAGCATTTAAAGAAATCATCTTCGTCCGATACCGGCGGTAGCAACGCCAGCAACAGCAGCGGTGGAAGCGGTGGAACGACTGCTGGTTCTGGGTCTGGCACCACAAGCAAGCGTACGCACGGTACCGGTACGAACACGATGGGTAACACCCACCAGGACAATGACCATACCAGTGAGAACACGGGCGTCGCGGGTGGTTTGGGCAGTTCCAGTTCCGGATCCACCGCCAACAAGGATAAAGACGAGGACGATATTTATGAGTTTAAATCAACGCCGAAAGATTCCAGCTCGAGCTCGAGCGATGAAAAGGAAAGTGGTGGAACTTCGAACAAGAAAGGATCTTCCGGGGATAAATCGGGCGAGTTAGATAAGCAATCGGCCGGTACACAACACCATGACAATGAATCACACGGCACGCAGGAACACGCGCGGGAAGGTACGGGAAGAGAAGGAACGGCCGGCACGCAACAGTCACGGGACGATTCGCAAACGCAACACTCGTCACTGCCACAATCCGGGTCAGAAGGCGGCGAAAAGCAGTCTCAAAAGGAGGTACAATCGACTGGGACATCATCTGCATCGTCGGGGGTTTCTTCCGGGAATAGTACGATCGGTACGGATCATGGACCGGGCAGTACACCTGCCAATAGTGGAAGCACAACCAGCGGTAATAGTGCCGGTGCGGAGCGATCTAATACGGGTTTATCAGCAGGAGGAAGCAGTGCGAGCGGCGTATCGTCCTCTTCCTCATCCGCTTCCGGCGTTCCGAAGCGACCGTTTGCCGAACTCAACGATGGCGCTGACGAAAGTGGCACTACGAACGAAGATGAAACGAAGCGCAAGAAACGCAAAGAAACAGATCCGCTCGGTGGTTTGGGTGGCGTTGGTAGTGGTGCTGGTGGAAAAGATGCTTCCTCATCCACTTCTGGTACGTCTTCTGGCGGTGGAACGGGCACTTCATCATCCTCTTCGTCGGGTAAGTCGAGCGGCAGCGTGAGCGGTAATCGTGGCTCCACACCGCGTCAGGAAAAAGGTACAAAGTCAACCGGTGTCCCATCGTCGAAAACTCTCGGTCTATCGAGTAAAAATGCATTGGATCGTAAAAGTCCCTGCGCCAGCCCGAAACCGTCGCAGGGTGGTGTGGCTGGAGCGGGAGGAAGCAGTGCCAGTGCCGGCAACGTTTCGTCATCCACAGGAGCAAACGCTGGGAGTAGTGGTGGGACGTCCACAGGAGGAGGATCTTCTTGCACGGCAAAGGGTGGATCGTCTGGTACGAGCAGCAGCAACGACAGTGACGGTGAAACTGGCAGTACCGCCACGATGGGTGGCACCGAAGATGGAGTGGGTGGAAAGAGCAGCGGTGAGTCCGGGTTTGGTGGTAGTTCCGGCGGTGGTGGTCCGAAAGTTCCACCGTTGAAGATTGTCATCCCGCAGCAGAGTACGACGGGTGATGCGGAAGTTGGAGGAAACACGCGGAATGGAAAGAACGCTTCGACCAGAAACCATGCCGCGCTACCGTATGTGGTGGCGTCCTCCAATAGGTAAGTTTAAGGGGAATAGAAGCATGTAGAGCACGGGTAAAGATTGATTGTGGGCCCAGTGCATAATAGAATAATTTAACGTTAGTTTACAGGGTTTTCCAGTTTGAAGTGAGTAAATTGGGACTTTTTTATGATTTGATTTATGTCAAAGTGGTGTGTTTAGAAGTATATGGGGTATCTCTCCTACTATCTTTGATAAAATGGGATGGATAATTCCCATAGTCAAGAAAAGGCTATTTAGCTATTTACTCTTAAAACCGTCAATTAATGTAAAATTAATTATGATGTCAGTTAGGTGTGCAATTTAGATACAGTTATGAACAAAGCATTTTGACTCATTTTGAGCTCAGATTGTCCACATCTACATCTAGTCTAAATTGAAAATAGTTCCACTTTGCTCAACTGCGCTCGGCAATCCTTTAAAATATTCGTTCGAATGTTGACCGTAAGACTGACTTAAACCATTGTTTTTTGTGTGTATTTAGTAACGATTCCACGGCGGACAAGGAAAGCACATCTTCGCGCAGTGCCAGCCCAGCCGATTCGAAAAGTTCGGATGAGAAAAATCCATCCCAAGGCAGCACGAAAGACGAACGCACGCAACAACGTGTCCTGCGCAGTTCGCATCGCGGTGGGAACGGAGGAAATAGTAACAGTTCCACCAAGGATGGCAACACGTCCGGTGTCGATCGGTCGAATAATTCCTCCCCTCAGATGCAACAGCAGGGCAACAGTGGCTCACCATCCCCACTGTCGAATGCCAGTGGATGTGATTCGGCCGAAAGGAGTACCGGAGGCCAAGGAGCTTCTGGGACAAACGGTGCTGACGGGGGTCGATCAGCAGGCTCTGTTCAAGCAAGTAGTCCAGCCAGCAGTGGTGCACCGACGGCAACCGTGGGCGAAGGAGACAATGGAACATCGGCTGGAAGTGGTGGTAGTGCTGGATCGGGTGGGAATGGCAACCCAAAAAGTCCTTCCAGTGTAAGTGGTACAACCGGAGGAGGAAGTGCTGCCGGTTCCATAACAGGCGCTAGTAACGCTGGATCCGGTGAAACAAATGGTGGAGGAAGTGGAAACACCAGTGGTGCTAACAGCACTGGAAATGTATCTTCCGCTTCTTCCACCAATGCTGCCGGTGCACCCAGTAACACTGCAGGAACTTCCGGCAATGGAACATCTGCAACCGGCGGACAATCTTCAACGAACGGCACCGGGAATGGATCAACACAGTCTCAAACAACCGGTATCGGTGCGACCCAAAGCACCAATTCGTCCTCCTCCACGTCCTCCTCCTCTTCATCATCTTCTTCCTCCTCCACATCGGAAACATCCGTCCATCCGCGAAAGCGTAAGATCAAAACGAGCAAAGAACAAACATCTGCCTCTTCCGCAACCACCGTTGGTGCTAATACAACCGGATCTAGTACATCCGCGGGAACGGCACCGACCAGTTCTGCGTCGTCATCGACCACAGCCGGATCTGGGACCGGCACAACAGGTACGACCACCAACGACGAAAAGAAGGAAATACGCGAAGAAACTCCGGACGTTCATCCGCACGATCAACCGATCACGAACTGTTACCAGATGTATCTGAACATTCGCAAACAGATCGAACGGCGTCAGAAAAGTTTGTTCCCGGTACAGCCGAAACCACCGCAGGGTTTCAAGGACTATCTGATGAACCGCTGCACGTATGCACTGGCCGGCAAAACTCCGACAGAACCGAACGTGCAGGTGCCCGCTACCCTGGCTGCCTCGTTGAAGGATCTTTTCCAGGTGCAGGAAAAGGAACGGCACAAACTACGCATGCAGCACATCGTCGAGAAGGAGAAGCTGGTGCTGGCGGTGGAGCAGGAGATCTTACGCGTACACGGAAGGGCGGCACGGGCCCTCGCCAACCAATCCCTGCCATTTTCCATGTGTACCATCCTGAAGGACGAAGAGGTGTACAACATCATTACGCCCGAGCAGGAGGAAAAGGATCGTAACGCTCGCAGCCGCTACAATGGGCGACTGTTTCTAAGCTGGCTGCAGGACGTCGATGACAAATGGGAAAAGATTAAGGAAGCGATGCTGCTGCGCCATCACAACGAGGCGGAAAGTTTGCATGCGGTACAGAAGATGGACTGGGAGTGGAAAATGAAGGAACATTCGCTCTGCGAGTTTAAAGCGAAACCGATCATCGACGATACGTACGTGCCGATGGTGAACGTGAACGATGATTTCGATTTGCTACCAGCATAGGCTTTTAAGTTTAACGGGAGTGTGAGTGTATACGAATGCTCCAGAATAGTACGCGTTTCGCATTTTTTGCGAAATACCGAAATTCTTTTGTATCCATTTGAATGGGAAAAGGATAGGTTATAGAAGGTGTTACTTCTACTAGCAGGGTAAGCGAGAAAAAAGGACGATTGTTGATGTAAATATATGTAGTTCTAATCTGCTACAAATAAAAGAACTAAAAACTAATACTGCTATGCTTTTTCTTTTTTGCGTGACGAGGTATAAAATTAAGGTAAAATTGGTAAAGACAATTGATGAGGAAGTTAACGGTTGGAAGTTGCATACACTTTTATTATTTCTCTATAAACTTAGCCCTGTTAGTGCACGTTGCGTCGACTACGCTTCTACGTTTAACGTCGAATCCCATGCCTTCGCATTGACCTGCTTCAGGATTGCTTTCAATCCTCGCCCGGGACCACACTCGAATGTGCGTGGAAAGTGCTCTCCCTGCTGCCGCTCGTACATGATGTGTAACGTCTGCTCCCACTTAACCGGCCGTACGATCTGTTTTGGCAGCTGGCCCACAATGTGTCCCGCATTCTTGTAACACTTTCCATCCACGTTCGAGTACACACTGATGAGTGGATCCTCGATACGAATTTTTCTCAACGCTGTAGCAAACGGTTCCACAGCTGACTGCATCAACTCCGTGTGGAATGCCCCGCTAACCGGCAATCGCTTCAGCCGGCGTATGTTGAAGCGTTTCGCATTTGCCTCCAAGAATCGCAGCGCTTCCTCATTACCGGCTAGTACCTTGCAACCGGGATAAAGATAGTTCGCTACACGACAATCCGGACTTTCGATACCCTTTTCAATGCACCAATTTTGCGCTTCCTTGCATGCCTCTCCTATTCGACCATCCGCGCCGAACAGTACCGTGGCCATACCGCCTTTCGTTTGCTGGCTCGCTAACTGCATGGCTTCCGCCCGGATCTGTACCAACCGCAGTCCCTTATCGAAGGGTATAGCACCGGCAAACACGAGTGCGGTCAGTTCACCCAAACTAAAGCCGGCAGTTGCGAAACAATTATCAATCGCATTCGGACGTTCCTCGCGAAGCTGTTCGAGAGCTGCCAGGGATGTTACCATCACGGCTGGCTGGCAGTATTGTGTCTGGTCGAGTTTACTCTTTGGCCCCTCAATACATATCTTAAGCAGATCGTAGCCAAGCACCTCGTTGGCTAGGGCAAAGATGTCACGGGCACCGGGAAACTTTAGCAGCTTCGAACCCATCCCCACATACTGGGTCCCCTGGCCGGGGAAGATAATCACGTTCGTTTCCCGCGGGTCAATCTTTGGTCGAATGGCTTTTTTGGACTGATCGCGGCTGATGTAGGTGCCGGCCACGTACGGAAGTGTGGCCCATTCGTTAGCCGTGCCATCGGGCGATGTAATGTCCTCGAAGGTGGCTGCATTTTCCAACAGTTCTTTCACTTTCTCCGTACCGACCGGTGGAACTTTTGTATCTGTCCGCAGAAGGCGTAGAGTCCGGTGTAACCTGCGATGAAATGCACGGAATAACATTACGGTAAAGTGAATGTTGATGAAGTAAAGATAGAGGAACCGAAGATAAGTTGCGCTACAAAAGGCCCCTCTTGCCACCGGTCTTGCTCGTTTTGTTTACAGCAAATTGGTCCTTGACGGCCGGTACTGTCATAGTGACAGTAGCGCGATAAACAACGTGCTATTTGTTATTGTTTGCATACATATTCAAAGAAAACCTGCTGTGTGTAAAGAACTCCGCGATTCGAAAGGTTTTTCCTATTTTATTCTATTCTAGCCGCTCTTTCCAACAATGTGCAGTATTGTAGAAGATGACTTTGGTGACGATGGAGGAGCGCACGGTATGAGGGAAGACACACCACAACCGGAACTATCCGTAAACGAGCTGTGTCGAAAGTGTAACACGGAGATGGCCGTACTAAAGCTTAACCTAAAGGAGCCCCAGTGTCGGGTTTGCTTTTTGAATTACGTTCGACACAAGTTCCGTGCATCGTTGGGATCCACGAAAATTGTACGCCGAGGGTCACGGGTGCTAGTTATCTTTACCGGCGCAGCGGAAAATGTTACCCTGCTCGATATGATTCGCTTCGGATTGGAGCAGGATTCTTTCAAGCAGCTACGAATAGTGCCCATCCTGCTGTACGTCGATGATGGTTTTGTTGAAAAAACAGATGAACTAAGAATTCAACAGCTTTCGAAACGGATAAATGTTTTGAAACAGTTTAGCAGCTTTCCATCGTACTATACTGTGTGCGGTTCTTCGAAGTATGCTGAAATAACCTTCAACGAGACATTTTCTCCTATCGGTTTCGAGCAAGATGAAGCGCGGCTGTTGCAAGTACTGGAAGCGGTCCGATCGGTATCATCCAAACAGGATCTCCTGGAACAAGTGCACAATCAAACGTACCGAAACATCGCCAAAGCACTCAACTGTAACTACGTGTTCCTCTCGGACATCGGGATCGATCTGGCAAAAACGCTCCTATCCAACGTGGCCTTGGGACGCGGTTGTTCTCTTGCGCAGGATGTTGCCTTCTGCGATGATCGTGACGATGCGGCGAAGCTAATACGACCAATACGTGATCTGAACCCGGATGAGGTTAGCAATTATTTGCAGTTCAGTGAGGCACAACTGCAATACCTTCCGCTCGTGAAACATTTCGAGGATAAACCAAGTTTGCAAAATTTGACTTCTAAATTCATCGACAACCTTCAGCAAACCTTCCCCTCGACGGTGTCTACCGTTTTTCGTACTGGCGACAAACTTGATGTACTGAAATCAGTCCAACGAGTAACTTCCGACGATGGGGCAAATTTTCTGGCAATGTTCGATAAATCACTCACGCTAAACGATCAGTCGGTGGGAGAATGTTGTCGGTTTTGTGGCGCTGTTTTAGATTATAAAGGATCAAAAACGCTTTTCGCAACCGAATATTCGAGGCTCGTGTCCTCACGAATAAATGCCGCCTGTAGTCATGAGGATATTTTGCAAAAATCAAAGCAAATGGAGTTAGACGCAGAACGTGCTGTGAATGGGGAGAAAAATGAGGAACAGCAGGAACTATTGAAGCACCTGTGTCATGGGTGTAGGAACATATTTGAAGATATAAATGAATAATCGAGAAAGGAGTTTGCAGTTGTATCAATATTTCGTTTTAAATAAATCAATTGTCTGTTGTGTAGCATAAAAGCCGTACGCAGGATTGTCTACTCGGCTAAATAAAGTCAAAGAAAGTAAGAAATGGCAGACCTAGACCTCTGGATGTAGTTGTGCTGATAAAGAAGATATAAGAGCGTGTAGAAACATTGTAAGGTGTTTTTGTAGTAACCAATCATAAATAAATTTGATAGAGGTTGTTTAAATTTTCGTAAATTTACTGTTCTGTTTGGAATCATTTGAATAGAAAAGATCGAATTGAAATCCCGCCGTAAAAGAGTTTCGCCTGAGTTCGCCACGATTTCGCCACACTGTGGGAGAATTTCATAATGGTGTAAATCTACGGTATTTATTTGCGAATCTTAGTCAGTTTGATGGAACCATTTAAAGCTAAACCGTAAGACGTAAAAAAATGCCACGAAACATTGTAAAATAAAAAGTAGCTGGTCTACTTTATCCTTCTCCAAATAATTTTATTCGCCGCAAATGTGACAGCAGAGCGTCTTAATTTGTTTTTGGGAAGGCGTGCGCTTATTTTTGTGACGTACTGTTCATAGCATATGTCAATACAGTGTCAAAGTGTTGGTGAGCAAAAACGGAGAAGGTCGTGCAAATCACACCGTGAATTTTATTATCCCGATTTTGTCTCGTTATCAGCAAGAATCCATCTCAAAACTCCATAAAAATGTAAGTAAATGTCTCTGTTTCAAGAATATTAATAAATTTTGTTGGGGGAAATGTTTTCCTGTTCGTAAATTGGTATTAAAAATTTCATCATATCAGCGAGCTCTGAATAGTGAATTTCAAGATGGCGGCCATAGAAAAGCGAATAGAAATTTTTCCATCAATTACCTGTCCTAATTTTCAGTATGGTTGCTATGCACCAATGCGTTCCGAATAGCTGGAACTTGTTGGGTAATGCAGTGTCTTGTAACTATTTTAACAAGATAGCTTTAGTAAAACTATAAAAACGTATCGAAGTTTATAAGCGACATGCAATTATGTAGACAATTATTGATTATCTACGTCACCAATTAAAGCTTCTTCACTAGAGAGCCGTGAAGATGATTAGTTATTCTTGAATGAGTCGGCGCAATGCCGATTTATGGATGCAGTTGATTTTAAAAAGTAAATTAAGGTTTTATCACCACGCTATCTTTTCGTTATGCTTTTCCCCACAGGTACGGAAATCGGCCACAGCCTGGAAACGGTGGTTTTAACCGCGGTGGAATGCAGGGAGGTCGGCCAGGTGGTCCAATGGGTGGTGGATTCCGTCGTGACGGAGGAGCTGGTGGTTACGGGGGCGGCAATGGAGGTTCGTTCGATCGTCAATCCAACAACGGAAAGAATCTCCGCAATGTCAAGTGGGAACCAGAGGATTTGACACCTTTCGAGAAGAATTTTTATCAACCATCCGCTGGACTCATGAGCTTGACTGTCTCAGACATTGAAAGCTATCTGAACAAGCATCAGATCACGCTGAAGGGTCGTGACGTGCCCCGTCCCAGCATGGAGTTCGAGGATGGTGGTCTGCCCGTGTTCATCATGGAAGAGCTGAAACGACAAGGATTCAGTAAGCCAACGGCCATACAGGCCCAGGGCATGCCGATTGCTTTGAGCGGTCGGGATATGGTGGGTATTGCACAGACCGGATCCGGCAAGACGCTTGCTTACGTAGTACCGTCGTTGGTGCACATACAACACCAGACGAGCATTCGGCGTGGTGATGGCCCAATTGCATTGATTCTTGCACCCACTCGTGAGCTGGCACAGCAGATTCAGCAGGTCGCAACGGACTTTGGAACGCGTGTTAGTGCGAACAATACGTGTGTTTTCGGTGGCGCCCCGAAGGGACCACAAATCCGTGACCTTGAACGGGGTGCTGAAATCGTGATTGCTACCCCTGGGCGGTTGATCGATTTTCTCGAGCGCGGCATAACTAATTTGCGCCGTTGCACCTACCTGGTACTTGACGAGGCCGATCGCATGTTGGACATGGGCTTCGAGCCACAGATACGTAAAATTATGGGACAGATCCGCCCCGACCGGCAAGTACTGATGTGGTCAGCCACTTGGCCGAAGGAGGTGCGCAATCTGGCCGAAGAGTTTCTGGCCGACTATATCCAGATCAATATCGGGTCACTGAACCTGTCGGCGAACCACAACATCCTGCAGATTGTGGATGTGTGTGAAGATTATGAAAAGGATCAGAAGCTGATGAAGCTGTTAACGGAGATATCGGCCGAACCGGACACGAAGACAATCATCTTCGTTGAAACAAAGCGCCGCGTCGACGACATTACACGCATCGTCAACCGCAATGGATGGCGTGCCGTTGCCATTCACGGCGACAAATCGCAGCAGGAGCGCGACTACGTTCTCAGCACATTCCGTAACGGACGCCAGGGCATCCTGGTGGCCACGGATGTAGCTGCTCGCGGTTTGGGTAAGTTTTTATGTTTCCTTGGGTGGCATTTGTTATCTAGGAAAACAGTACATTCATATCCTCCATGAAAAAAACATGAGTTTTAGACTAAAAACAATCCAAAGCAATACAAACGGTAAATGTAGAGACTGACGTCTGGTTCGCAAACCTTGAAATCGTACAAAAGTTGCAACAAAATTCACAGACTATTATGTACAGTAGTTATGAAATCTATTTAAGTGTTGCGTTCTTCAAACTGCAAACAAACGTTACAGCAATCGTAATTAGTAAATCTATTTAATAGCTGCTATGTCTAGGAATACAACAAAACGGACGGACATAACAGATCTATCTGTCAGCTATCGCGCATCAGGTTGCAGAGATGTCTGTCTAAATGTTTACCATTAGATTAAAACGCCATGTTATCCTTAAAAAAGTATAAAGTCTCTTATAATCTACACACGCCTCACACTGTTCACGTTCCGGACTTGTTCTTTAATTCATTGTTGGGATAGTTATTCTGCGTTCATGCATCTTTGGAGGCAATGAACTTTCTCTACCAATCTTACATCATCTGCAAGACAAAAAAAACTTTACATTGACAAAACTTATATCTACCGACCGACTTCATCGAGACATTAAACCTCTGGTCAATGAAACGCACCTTTTGTGCGGGTTGGCGTTCGTTGATTGTGAACGAAAAAGCGAAAGCAAAACCTTGTCAGTCAATTGATTACTGGCCGAGATCTTGATTAAAAGCGATATAGAATAATAAGCATATAAGAGTGCCCAATGGTTAGATAATAATGTGTGGAGCCAAAACAGACATACCTCGCAAGCATTCATAAAACTAGCATCGAATATTCGGTGCAAACACTAGCTTTCCGAGCTGTTCAGACCAAAGCTCAAGCGGCAAGACACACCTGCTTAAAGGGATATTCTTCTGTATTTGTTTGGTACTATTGTTTCTATTGCTGTCTCTAGCGGGAGCTGAACGCGAGACGATGAGAAAAGTGAAAAAATAGTGCAAATGTTGTAAAACGTTTTATGTATTTCCTGTATTCACACAACCACGATAAAATAACATAAAATTTACAGCAGTAGCGCTTGTAACATTTTCCCAAAAGTGACAGCCACCAACTGCTAAAGCAAAGGTGTGTGTGTGTTGGCGTATGGAACCATTTCTTCCGGGCCCCCAGGTATGTATGCATGTACACGTGATTTTATTTATTTCTTGCAGCAAATGCGCACCATACTGCTGAGCGTCGGTTCGAATGGGATGTGTGTGTGTGTATTGGGTAAATTTAAATACAAATATAACTGCAATATCGTGAATATCAGGAAAAATATAAAATACAGTAGTATAAATTATATGATCGGATCGCTGGTTAGTATCCATCTACGTCGTAACCATCAAGACTTCCCTTTCTGTCGATCTGTGATTGCAGTGGGTGGTTGGGTATGGCATGAGGATGCTCTAACCACTTTCCATCATGGAGAACGTTTCTTACTCGCAGCTGAAACACAGAAACAAATATGGAGGCAGTTGAACAAGCAGTGTGCTTTGCTTGGCGCTATTAAAACATTCATTAGGCATTAAGGGCAGCAACTGGGGAGCAGTTGAAAAAGGGTCGGGTGATATCAAAGATCGTTTTAGGTACCTAACTTAATTCGTGGCGTATATCGGCCGGTCGTTCCACACGGCGTGGTTGAGCGAAATTTTAACTTGTACGGAAGCATTGCTTACCTTACCAAACATTTCTATGTGGCAGTTCGGACCGCACTGCATCACCATCGACAGAGTATTACATCACGAATTAAGTTAAATCCCCTAAGACGTAAGCATATCAGTTGCGCTTTGTCGTAATCTCGATTTGATGTTAAAATAGAGATATGTTCTCAAGTTCATGGCGCTTCTAGTTTAAGAATAATGTTTGTTTTTGGTTCCTTCATTGTTAAGTTACATCGTTTCTTTCATGCCCTGTGTCGTCGTATGTCGATTCACCTTTGTGCGATGGGGTAGCAGGGAAAGAGACGCGATTACTATCCATTAAACTAACCGAAAAACACTCTGCAGATACCGTTTAGCGACACTTGTTGTGATTTCTATTATTGCCGTAGCTCTTCACCCACGCATAAGGACTTGAACTCACCGCTATCTTATCACATCGTATGTTTCTTTTTTCGCGATTGGTTGAGTTTACTATAAAGTTTTCGATGGGTTGCAAGTTGGTGCAGCCATGTCGAGGATTTCTGTTTGTCTCCCAATACAGTGTGTTTGAAACCTGCATGATCTAGATGGACAAATGCTGTCAGCTGCGTTTAGCATAACGCACAAAGGTGTAGTGTGCCTGAGTGTGAGGTCCGTCTCTGTGACCGATGTACCAAGAAATGTTAGCAACTATTTTATGATTTTCTTTAAGTTTTCTGTTTCTGTACGGCATTTCGAAAGTACGTTTCGCCCGGTTTTATCGTACACGTTTCGTGATCCACCATTCAAATCAGAAATCATGCTCCTTCCACCAGGCTGTAGTGTTTAATTATGCAAAAATGACTGTTGATATCCTGGTTCAAACACACAACCTGCTTCGGACTATAAATTGATAAGTACATCCGTGCAACTTGGAAGTATTCACATTTCTCGCTATGAATAAGCTCAACGGCTTAAGAACCTATGATGGTTTTGATTGAGCTTTCCTCCAACGCACTTGGGGCTGTGTGGTGCAGCAACGGTGTGTGCTAATAATAATTATGTGGTAATGCGTAGCGCACAACATGACAAAGTTCCTTACGAGTGAGTGAAACAAAACGAAACCAGATATATAAATCTGAAAGAAGCTTATTGCAAAGTGTGATCTCCCGGCCATTTGTTTGACTGTACAAAGGATGAAATCGGTTTTTTGTATACCTCAAAAGACAAAAGTGAAAATTATTCGAGAAAGACTATTGAAAAGGTAAACATAAACTCTGTCCACCAACTGCAACCAAGCTTCATTGAAAGCATCGACCGTTGCACGTGTAGGAACACAAGCAAGGTGTTGTTTTTTTTAATCAGTGTTGCTAAGTATAGGGTCATGCAATTACAATTTTATACGTAGCCAGTCAGTCTGGAGTGTTGTGTGGTTCGTCGTTTGTTATTGTCTTCTTGTACGACGACCACAACTATCCGCCCGCGGTTAGGATGATTTGTGAGATATGATTAAAGAATACAAGAATAATGTTATCCCACGTACACTTTCGTATGTTTTTCGAGTCCACGGTTTTCGTTGTTGCGCTAGAATATCGGAACAACTGCAAATATTATTTCGCGCAACGTTAACCCGGCTCTGATGAGAGGTCTAAATTATTCTCCTGGTTTTTATTCCCCCCCACAAAAACAAGAACAATTTCAATATTTGCCATGTTTAATGAATTAAACGTAATCTACCTATCATATGCTTTTCCTTTTCTGTTTCCGACACCTTCGCTACCTTTTAATCTATCGGTCTATCTATATTTGTTACAAAATGGCACAATGATTAGTAATAGTCCCATTCAGTGTCTTACATCTTACTTCCCAACAAAACCCTTTTTGCGATGTGTGTGTGTGTATGTGTACTCTTCAGGGCAATCGTGCCTATTCTTCCGAGTACCGAGTTTTCCTTTCTAATGATAATAAGCAAATAACACAAGCCTTCCCCCGTGTGTCACATGCCTCCAGATGTGGAAGACGTAAAGTTCGTTATCAATTACGACTATCCGTCGAATTCCGAAGATTACGTGCATCGGATTGGTAGAACGGGACGCTCTAACAATACCGGCACCGCCTACACTCTGTTCACCAACTCGAATGCCAACAAAGCGAACGACCTGATCAACGTGCTGCGTGAAGCAAATCAGGTAAGAAAGCTTAGCGTTGTGGAACACCTGATGATATATTGAATCGTCTCGTTTCTTCTCGTTATCCTAATTTATACAGGTGATCAATCCGCGGCTCGTTGAACTGGCCAAACCGAACATGGGCAAAGGTCGTCAGCGGTACAACAATCATCGCTTCGGTGGCCAGCAGAACCGTCCCCCGCGTGATGGTCCGTACGGCGGAGGACCACGCCATGACGGGGGTGCTGGGCGATTCGGTGGGCAACGTGACGGGGCGCCGAAGTATGGTGGCGTTGTTGGTGGTCGAACCGATGCGGATAAATACGGTCCCCCACGGTCGATGTACGGCGTGAATGCTGGCCTACCGCCACAGACACTTGGTGGTCTCGCGGCCAGCACTGCTATGGGAGGTGCCAAACCACCGGGAGTTGGTGGGGTAGGCCAACGCCAGAGCCGCTTCTCGGCACCGCCCTCTTCTGCTACAGCAGCGGCCGCCGCAGCAGCCGCCGCGTTCGCCTCCAGCTACCACCAGCAGAGTAAATATCCGAGTGCATCATCCGTGGGGGCTGGTTTGGCCGGAGCGCACCCGTCAGCCGGGGCTAACGCGACACCATACGGAAGTTCCGCACCATCGTACAAACCACAGTCCGCCACGGGCAGTGAGGCCGCCCACATGTACGGTAGCAGTGGCGGTTACAGTGCGCGATCACAGCCCTCCGCACTACCAACGGCAGCGGCCGCGGCAGTAGCCGCAGCGTACCAATACGCCGCAAACGGAGCGACGCCCGCGTTCGCCTATCCGCCGCCCCAAGTAGTGCTCAACTAAAGAGTTTCTCATTAGTTTAACATTTAATTTTTTTCATCCCACTAAACTATTACGAAAATAATTTAATGTATTTAACTTTGAATGGAAAGGAATCCGTTTTGCATTAGGTTTAAACATTAGGTACATATGAGCTCACTATTACATTCGGTGTAATACAACATTAACAAATTCGCATATCTTAGCGGGTCATTAGTCCAAATTGAATTAAACCATCTCAAGTCGCATTGAAAGTAACGGGTGCGGTCTAACGCATCGTATCGGCGGTCAGCAATGCTTTCGCTTCGGTACACTTTCATCCAACAGGGACTACACATGAGGCGAGGATGATGCTGAGTGATATATTATTGTTTTTGAGTTAGTTTTGAACGATCAGAGTATTTTTTATATATCTTTAAGTGAACGTCGCATGAAGTGCGCTGCAGTGCTAACGCCGCAGAGAGCATCCAATTAAAACATTAGAAGTTTTCAGTGGGATCAGCGCGGAAGATGCTTCCGAATCTTCGCTCACAAAAAGCAGTGTTTGGAAAGCTCAACCATTGTTCCAATCTAACCAAATCGAACCCTTCCTATTGAAAGCCTTCTCGTTGCTGTTTGTTCCACTGGAAAATGCGCCATACTTAGATGATTCCACATTTTAACTTGAAGTTGCGTTTTAAGGAAGAAAATGTATGTGTTTAAATATCGACTTCAACCTTCTGATAACTGCTGCCAATACGATGGCTTTACCTAACTATACACCAACGTCTTGTACTACCTTACCCCTTTCCTTTCCTTCGGTTGGTAATTTTCGGGCTGTTTATGAAAAAGAACTTTATCTTGTGAACTGTAACAAAAAATTATATGAATTATCGATATCGTTTGAAAAGCGTATGAAAATTATACTTTCACTGAAATACACTAAACAAGCAGCGCGCGCACCATCACTTTCAACAATTCACCATCAGCTAATTGGAAGTTCCACTATAAGAACGGACAAACAAAAAGGCACACAGTAAAACAAGTGACAAATTTTAAATGTAAATACAATAATGCAACAGAACAACATACAAACTATCGCCGTACCACACATCCAGAAGAAGGAGAACGCTGCATAACAAAAACCCACGTGTTATGTGGGGTTCGATTTAGCCAAATCTAAACCAGCAAATGGAGTCAACAACTCCTGAACAGCAATGTCAACGATTATCTCTTTGTAAACCCGTCTTATAGAGACTTTTAATACATATGTAGCATATTACCTTCAATATGGTTGGTGACAAAAAAAAAATAGTGAAAACAAAAAGAAACGTGCAACAAAAGGTAGCGTTATATACATGTATGTATTGGTAGATTAGTGCATTTTTCGTGCATCAATGGTGTATTGTTTTGACGTGGAAATATGCTATTTCCCTTTAACTTGTTTTCAATATATATAAAAAAAACACACACACACACATAACTGTGAATTATTCAAAACAAGATCTTGAATAACAAAGTAATTGCCACAAAAAAAATATACAGATGATACAAAAGTTGAGTTAATTCGAATTGTAAATCGAAATAAAATTGTAACTCCAAACCGTGTAACACGGATCAACCGCCCCGAAGTATTTAAAGGGTTGCGTTGGGTAGGAGCAATGTTTATTTTGAATGCACAATAAAGATTAATTCAAGGCAGTTGGTTAGTTGTGTAGTTTTTTTTTGCCGATGACATCTGAAAGGTATTTTAATGGTACGCATAATGGGGCGGATTGGTGGTGTATTTGATAGTGGCACCGGTCTTTACACGACAAGATCGAGACAAAATCCCATATGGATCAATTACCGGTACACTGTCTAGCCGTGGGTAAATGACAAGTAAAAGAATATCAGAGGCCTGCCAAAGGCCCTAGACCTTAGAGTTATGCTTAACGAATCTTTTGAGACAAGTCATTCACAAGACTATGGGAGCAGTCATTCTAACCAGCAATCGACTCTCAAAAGATTTATGAATCTGAAATAGAGATTCAGATTCAGGCTCATGAAGCTAAAACCCAACGCTACTTTAGACCTCTCGAGGTTTTTGTGTCGCTAAAGACGAAAAGGATAAGGGTGTAACTTGGTCAGGTTCTTCCAAGTCGTATAAGCAGATTCCTTACAGTTTTATCCACCATCCGCCAGTAGATCTTGTTTGCAAAGCTTTCCAGTTAGTTTGTAGTTGATCCTTGTAGATATCGAACTCCATCAGATGACCTTCGAGTTTAGCATTTGTTTTATGTTTTGTACATTATTTGATTTATTAACTAATTGGTTACACCAGAGGATTCTCGAGCTGTTGCTCCGGCTGTGTCCCAAACCCGAATTCCCTATTTTGATGATCGGCACCGAGATAACGATCTCGGTCCATCTCATGATAACGGGCACTCGTGCCCATCAACCGACGAGAGATCATTCTCGCGGAGAGCGCACGTGAGTGCCCCGCTGCGTAACGTATCCAACATCTCCCCTTCTTTAAAAACGTCTATAGACATCGAACCTATTGGGCGGCCTTCTGTGTCTAGAAGACCGGCGTGGTTCATATCTTGAAGGTTGCACTGAGATTGCCGGATTCGGAGGGCACGGACGAGACAAAGGCGTCACGGCTGGGGCGGCATCCGGATTGATGACAGATGCTGAGGTCTGCGGTTGACAGTCAGACGATAAGCCAGGAGCGCTGTTAGACAGGTTTGAGAGGGCATTCGGATTGCTGACCGATGCTGGGGTCCGCAGTTGAGGGTCAGACAGTAACCCACGAGTGCTGTTAGGTGACGTATCTAAAAGTATATCAAGAGGTAAATTTGTGTTAACCAATCCCCCAGGATGGTGATGTCGCTGACGTTCACGGCGCTCTCTCAACTGGTTGACGTGACATCTTATAATCCTCTTATCCAACATCCTGACGGTGTACATGACAGCCCCGATACGTTTAACGATTATGCCAGCTACCCAGGTCCATCCGTTGCGCATATACCGTTTAGCGTAGACTGGATCAGATGAACGAAACTGTTTCAATTTACTCGTAACAGCGCACTTCGTAGAACTTGCATGCGTCGGGCGTAGCAAATCTAATGTTGTTCGAATCGGACGGTTTAGCATTAGCTCCGCTGGTGACGTTGAAGGGCCCAAAACATAATTTGGCGTGCTTCTGTAAGAGAGCAGGAATGTGTCCAAAGCTTCGTGAATCGATGTGCCATTTGCCGATATTTTTCTAACAGCACGCTTAAAAGTATCGACGAATCTTTCAGCCTGCCCGTTAGACTGTGGATGGTAGGGTGCTGTCGTGAGATGGTCGATGCCGTTTTGGATGCAAAACTCCTTAAAATCCTTTCCAACGAACTGCGTTCCGTTATCTGAAACAAGCGTATTTGGAACTCCAAAACGGGCGAATATCGAACGCAGAATGTCGATTGTTGCTGCAGCGGTGATGCTATTCGTACGTATTACTTCGGGCCAGCGAGAGAATGCATCTACTACCACGAGAAAATATGCTCCATCAAGCGGGCCAGCATAATCTACATGTATTCGCTGCCACGGAGTCGTAGCTTTCGGCCAAGAAACGGGATTTTCGTGAGGCGGTGATTTGGCAGCTGCTTGGCATGCTTCACATGTTTTTACCCAGTCCGCGATGTCTGCATCCAGAGATGGCCAATAAAAATAACTGCGGGCTAAGGCCTTCATTCTGACGATTCCTGGGTGTCCGTTATGTACCTGCTGAAGGCATCGTCCTTGCAGGGTTCTGGGTATTATCACCCTCTCGCTGAAAAGAAGACATCCGTCTACGATTGATAAGCCATCTTTTCTAGCATGGAATCTTGCCAGTTCGCCTGTAAATGCTGTGTTTTTGGGCCATCCATCGCGAATGTAATGTTCGACCTTCTGTAGCAACGGATCCCTTGCTGTTTCGTTTGTTAGCTCCATAAGATTAACAGGCATTGTCTCTAGTGCGTTCACCAAGATTGATTTTACATCTGCTTCTAAACTCGCGATCACGCAATCTTCTTCTGGCTTGGTGTGCGTGTTTATAAGACGTGACAGCAGATCCGCATTACCGAAATCTCCGGTGCGCACGTACTCGATACTGAAATCATAGGCGAGCAAGGTTAACGCAAATCGCTGGAGACGGTTAGCCGTAAATGTTGGAATGCCCTTCTTGGAGCCGAATATATGGAGAAGAGGCCGGTGATCCGTTTGCAGGGTAAAATGTCTTCCAAAAATCAGTTTATGGAACTTTTTAACTGCAAATATTATTGCCAGACCCTCTCGGTCAATTTGGCTGTATCGGCTTTCTGTTTCGGTGAGGGCTCGAGAAGCGTGCTGAATGACCCGTTGCAACCCTCCAGGATACACATTTGTTTGACTAATTGTTGCGCCTAAGCCGATTGAAGATGCATCCGCCGAAACAACGATCTTTTGCTGAGGGTCATAGTGAGCTAGCTGTAGGTCTGAAGCTAGTAGAGATTTAAACTCACGGAAGACGCGTTTACATTCTGGCGTCCAGTTAAATGACGCATTAGCCTTCAGGAGCTGATCTAATGGGTATCTCAGT
Organism: Anopheles marshallii; assembly: GCF_943734725.1. Taxonomy (NCBI): domain Eukaryota; kingdom Metazoa; phylum Arthropoda; class Insecta; order Diptera; family Culicidae; genus Anopheles; species Anopheles marshallii. The sequence goes on from NC_071327.1 coordinate 55,942,423, forward strand.
TTGCGCATGTTAGGAATGAATCGACCGTAGAAATTAATAGCTCCTAGAAACGATCTAACACCTGTGACGTCTGTTGGTTCTGGCAAATTTCGTATAAGCGCAACTTTTGCCGGATCAGGACGTAGTCCGTGGCTATCTATTACGTGACCCAGGTAGGTGATTTGAGGCATACAGAAGGCACATTTGTCAGCACGAATAGTGAACCCGTAGTCCTGAATTCGCCTAAGCGTGTCTGCTAAGATTGCGTCGTGCTCCTTTTCCGATGTGCCACCCACAATGATGTCATCGAGGTAACCTGATACATTCTTCAAACCAGCTAGCATTTTATCGATTACCATTTGAAAGGCTGCTGGTGCGATCTTTATACCCGGTGGCAGGCGATTGTAAAGGTATAGACCGCGATGCGTATTGATGGTCAGAAGCGAGCGGTATTGCGGGTCGATCTCGATTTGCAGAAACGCGTCCGATAAGTCGATTTTACTGAAGATTGTACAGTTGGAAAGCTTCGCGAAAATGTCTTCCGGTAACGGTAATGGGTATCCATTTGGTTCCAGGGCGTCGTTTAAGCCCGTGGAATAATCGCCACATATTCGGATTGACCCATTAGCTTTCTTTACGACCACTATCGGCGCAGCCCAATCAGATGCTTTAACTGGAGTAATAACCCCATGCGTTTGTAGACGATCCAGCTCACGATCCACTGCTTCTCGTACTGCGTAAGCAACTGGTCGTTTGGGGCGAAAAATTGGGCGACAATTTTCCTTCACCGTAAAAGTAACGTTCGCCTTTGTACACAGCCCCGCATCTCCAAAAACCTTTGGAAACCTATTTTGCCATGACCGCTGCGCACTGTCTGATTTCTTCAGCTGGCAACAGAAGTTATCAATGGGAGTTGACCACAATGCAAACGCGTCAATCATATCTAGTCCTAGCAGAAGCAGACGTGCTGGAGTAACAGAGATCTGGACTCGCTTGGTTTGGTTGGCCACACTGACGCTACCCATAAAATTCCCGTCTAGTGCCAGTTTAGCGCCCGATGCTGTGTGAGCAATTATCGACGAAGGCGCAAGTTTAGGACTACCAATGCGCTGCCAGGTTTTCCGGTCGATCACGGTGATGTCCGATGCCGTGTCAAGCTGCAATCGGACTTGCGTGCCGTTTATCACTACGGGCACGAATTTACGTCGTTGCTGCACATTGTGGACGTTAACTGAGAGCATTTTCGTTCTTCTGTATTTAGTGAAACGTTTTTGTGGCTTGCGTCGAGCTGCTGTTTTGCAATGACCCTCTTTATGCCCGAAGCGCGAGCACGTTTCACATCGGTGGGTGCGGTAAGCACATTCTCGCATCCAATGACGGTCTCCGCACAGCCAGCACGGATTTTTAGGAACGGTGGTGCCGGAAGAATGCTGTTTTTGTTGGCGTTCCCCCTTTGAGCTGACAGCTAAAACGCGCTCCGGCAAAGGACCTTCGATCATCGCACTGTCTCTCTTTAGGTTCACTAGACGGTGACACTCGGTGGACAGCTGCTGAAGCGTTGTACAGCTTCGATCCTCAATACGTGCTAGAAGTCGCGTTCGTAGATCAGCTTCATCCTCGTCCCTCAGGCCACACACGAACAACAAGCATTTGAAATCTTCTTCGCTGAGCTTGCTAAGCTCGAAATCCACTGAAGATTTGTTGATGCGACACGCGTAGACCAAGAGATCCTCCGTCCGCTTCTTGGTCATTTGCAGGCATTTGAAACGTTTGCTGAGTATGGTTTCCTGGTCGTCAAAAAGCGCTGATAGCTTCTCAACCGTTTCCTCAAACGAAAAGTCGGACGGACGATGAGGCAGGATGAAGGATAAATAACGATCGTGCTCGGCCGTTCCCAGTTTTCGCAGCATCAGTCGAACCTTGGCGGGGGCATCGATTCGCGCAGCGTCGTTCTGAAATAAATCAGCATACCGCGAGTACCATTGTTTGAAAGTGATTCCTGCCTCTTTCTCGTATCGGAATTCTGTAATATTACGAGAAAGGGAATCAATTATTTGTTCGGGGTGAAAACTGGATGGTGCGGCGCTTTGGTTTAGCAGCCGCTGATGCAAAAACTCGTTGAAGAATTGCTGCTGCTGGGCCATTTGTTGCTGAAGTAAATTCAACATTTGCACAATCGTTGCATTATCCGGGTTGGTCATCATGGCTGGTGACGCGCCGAACTGTGATGGTGGTGGTGCGATTGGCTGCGATGGCGGCTGGATGTACGCCGAGCGTTGACCCGACGCTCCTTCTCGTTGGGCTTGGAAAGCCGCGTCCTGAGATGCGAAAACGCCTTGTGCGTTATTCTGGACCGCTGCACCAGTTCCGTTAGTCCGATTTTGTGACAATCGGCGCGGGTCGACGTCCGCAAATGTATCACCAGTGTTCATATCACTTGTCTCCATCCTCCGACGTTTACGGCGTGGTGAACCAATTTTATAAAACACGCGCACAAATACAAACACGTTAAAACGAAATCAAATAAATAAACACAAATGTTTCTTAAGCACAAAACACGTTAAAACTTCAGGATTCGACAATCCCATCCTCGTCGCCACTTTTATGTTTTGTACATTATTTGATTTATTATCTAATTGGTTACACCAGAGGATTCTCGAGCTGTTGCTCCGGCTGTGTCCCAAACCCGAATTCCCTATTTTGATGATCGGCACCGAGATAACGATCTCGGTCCATCTCATGATAACGGGCACTCGTGCTCATCAACCGACGAGAGATCATTCTCGCGGAGAGCGCACGTGAGTGCCCCGCTGCGTAACGTATCCAACAATTTGGAAAAATGAGACTTGGCAACCCGTCGTCTCCTGTAATGTCCCGTGGGCTAGAAGGTATGACTGATTACATGTAATAATGGTTATATTGAACTATTGCTTTACTGGTTTGACTTCAAGGACGCAGAGGTACTAAAACAAGGGAGTGTGAATATACCGTATTTTTTAAATTGTTGGAATTTAAATATTTCAAGGTTATTTGGAGCTCGTACTAATCACCGTATCTTAGTATCAAATTATCATCTTCTAATATAATAGCCTCAACACTTACTTACTGAATACCTCTCCTGTCATCGTTCATTGTTAGAATTGTTCGGTGACATCATCTTTAGAAATAGTTATTTTTGTATTTAACAAAAACCGGATTTCAATCCAGTGCGGGTATCGTTAATCTAATTTACTGGACGATGGAACCACTTCGAAGAGCACTTGAATGATAAAGGTTAACTTATCTGTAAATAAAGTAACAGGATTACCCAATTAATTCATTGTCCAGATAGCTTTATATCCTCAAAATAGCTGTCGTCGCTACGGCCACTTACTGATCCATCGAGGTCGTACTTTGTAGTACACAAACGGCGTGTAGACTAACACTCCGCTCAAGATGAACGCCACGGCGAAGAGGTATTTCGGCGAAGGATCACTGATAACTGGCACAATCGACAGGAAGACGGACACGGCCAGCGTAATGTATGGCACGATCAGCGGCACCTTGTACGGCCGGTGTACGTTGGGCTGGGTTCGGCGAAGGGCCAGTAGCGCCACTACGGCCGCACCGTAGAAGAACCAGATCAGGAACGAGGCAAACTCGATCAGCGTTTCAATGTTGCCGACCAGTATGAAGGCAAGCGCCAGCACCCCCTGCATCGCGACCGCCGGTGCCGGTGTTGAGCGCCGCACGTGAATGTATGACAGTGGCTCCAGCATCTGGCCCTCCTGGCTCGCAACGTAGCAGAGCCGCGTAACGCCAAACTGAATGCTGAGCGCGCAGCCGAACGTGGCGAGAGCGACACCTAGCGGAATCAGGAAGGAAAACGAACCGAGCGCACGATCGCCGAAATCGATACCAACCGCCTCCGAGGCAATCATCTCGCCCATCGAGAGGACGGTCATGTAGGCCAGGTTCATGAACACGTACAGTCCGGTGATGATCGGGACGGCGATCATGATCGAGCGTGGAATGTTTCTGATGCGGGAATGGAGAAAAGTAGTACATTAGGCGGGGTGTGTGTGTGTTGTGCGAATGTCACCGACTCCACTTACACCTCCGGTTTCTTGATCTCCTCCGTGATGGTCGTAACGCTCGACCAGCCATCGTACGCCCAAAGCCCGTTGTAGAACGCAAGCGCAATATGGCCTGGGCTGGTGTTCGTTCCCTGAAATCCGCCGGCCAGATTTTCCGTATTGCCAATCGCGAGTTGATAGATGCCACCGAAGATGACCACCAGGCAGGCGAACACCTTGCAAAATCCGAACACGTTGTTGATGGTGACGTACAGCTTCACGCTGCTAAGATTAATGTAGGTGATAATACCTGCGATGGAGAAGAGCGTGCAGCTGATCACTCGTTAGGCTAACGCGAGTAGCAACGGAACGGCACCCGGCTTACCTAATCCTAAGATCCCTATCAGCTTGATTAGCAGCTGGAGATCTTCCGCCGGCATCTCCTCCAGTCCGAGCAGATGGCGGAAGGGCAGTATCGAATATTCGGCAAACGTTAAAATGATGACGGCGATTTCCGCCGGACGCAGTATCATGACATATACCCAGGCGCATATGAACGATGGCAGTGGACCCCAGTAGGAGTGCGAGTTCTTAAATGCCTCGATAAGATAAGCGTACTCTGCGCCGGACCGTGGCACAACCGTGCCGAGCTCGGCGAAGCAAAGCGCACCCAGGAGCGAGATTCCACCGCAAACGGTCCACACGACCAGACAGAAGCCGACACTGCCGGAGTACCGTAGCGCGGCCGTTGGAGACACGAAGATGCCAGACCCGATCATAACGCTGATGATCACGTTAATCGCCGACATGAGGCCCATTTCGCGCCTCAGGCCGGCACTCTTTGGTTCTGCGACCACCGTCATGGTTTGCGCTGTGTGTTTTGCGAACTTTGCGGGAACCCAAACCGCTACACTAGCGCCGGACTACTGTCACTGTCCCGCTGCCGGCGGCGATAAGAACGCACACGATCCTAGCCTGTGTTTTGTTGCCACTGTTGCCACTGCACGAACGGGGGAAAGCACGAAGTTAGTCGTATGCTAAGGGTTTGCTGTACATTCCAGATGGTGTGCGGCACATGTCCACATGTCGTTTCCCGTGCCGAAGAGCTGCAAGTGAACGCAAATGCCCGCTGGTACGGTTGTTATCACCATCGGGGGATGTTGGCGTTGGAAGAAAGCATTGTTCAAGTGGACACACGCACGAAAAACGATACCCGAACATCGAACTACTGACGACAAGCAGGGACGACATCGACAGCAGGGACGCAAATGATGAGCACATGCGGTATTATCTTATCACTAGAGTTCGGTTTTGCAGGTAAGCGACTCTACTGCAACTGTCCTCTAGCGGAGCGATTCTTCGAATAGCTAATCGTTCAACCGATAATGGTCACCATTCCGCCGAATGGCGCTAACATAAACAGGCGATAGACGTAGAAGACGCTTCACCGCCGGCCCGTTCTCTGGGTCACTGTTATCACACCGAAACCAATCCTTCACAAATGCTTATCGCACATTCTTCTCGTGATAATCTCACCTCTTCGAGGTCATTGTTGGTTTTTATCTACCATTCGGTGGTTATCGACGATTGATTGATCGAAGATTTATGAGAACCAGCACGGGTTGTGCAGGGTAGAGACCGACTCTCAGGTCTACCTGCGTAGTACACCTCAAATGCCCACACGTGATGTAGTTGTCTAATTGTTTCAATGACGCGTCTTGCCAATTACTTCCAGCTGAGCTTCATATTTTTAGCTGGCAGAAGCAAAGGAGGATCCGATGCGTTTGTGGATTCTGGTGATGCCTAATGCACAGTGAAGATTTCTGTAAAGGAGCGGCCAGTTTACACTGTCTATTATCGACCACATGCAATGTTTGTCCGCACTTAAGCCACAACTTGGGCAAAGACCTGCCAGTAATTCCGAGGTGGCAATTTTCAGCTTGATTTGATATTGGAGCTAAACGGGAGCTTGGTCCAAAAAGCGAACCAGCAAACGCATCCGTTTCGGAATGTTTCGTCAGCTTACAGACGGTCAGAATCGTCTTTGTGCTCCGTGGATCGCGGGATGATCACGGGAGCGCATATCGCGGGATGATCTTAATTGTGTGTCGTCTTGCGGAAGTTGTCAATTTTTGTCCCCGGTTCGTTGACTGGCAGCAGGTCTCGATGCTGCGCCGGTAAAAAAAGATACTGCTGCATCACGAGCAGGCTTTGAGCATTTATAAATAGGAGTACAATGTGGAGTACATTCACACGCTTACAAGGGGGGTGGGGACAAAAAAACTCCCTGACAATACTTGCTGATTCGTCTATTTCGTCCCACACCCGTATGTAAACAGGGCAAGGTGCTGATGAGTATCCGTGAAGCCATGACGTGGGTCCGTGGCTCGTGGCTTTTTTGAAGGAAGGAAGGTGAGGCAACGGTCATCATTAGTTTGCCCAAATTGACACTACTCTATCGATCCCCCGGAGCATCGGGTGCACAGGGCAGGAGCGTGCGAAAACTTGTGAAGCTACTCGATGATGGATCAATGAAAGCTAGTTGACAATCCATTGGGACGGCGCACCGTTCGTGTGGCGCGCGGTAATTCGGTGGAACACCGGCTCTTGGGGTGGAGAGTTGGGGCTGGAGTTGGTGGAGGCCCTATTAGCACGATAACGGTTGTCGTGAATGGAGTGTGCTGCCGTTCGATGACGACAATGAACAAAAATCGGACACACGTATTGATGTGGACACCGGGGGATAAACCCCGATGGAACCGACAGGGAGAAGGCAACTGACGGGAGTGAGGTAAATCGAATATAATTGACTGTCGCGAGGTTAGAGAGTTGGAATCGTTTAAGGTTTAAGGCGGGGTAGTAGTACAACATGATCTGCTCGCTAGTAGGTCGTCCCCAACCACGTGCGCCAGTATCCACGTTGCATCGGAACACCGTTTGTGGTGAATGGGATTAAATTGGTAATAATCTTGGAATAGGTATGATCTTAAGCATTTTACACTAGCTGCAGTATATTGCTAATGAACACTTTCTTTGTTATCGATACATTCGTCTAAATAGGCGAAACACGCTCAATTCTTGTTGAACTGTCCCAAAGTAGCTTCACAGCGCACATCTTGAACTATTGAACTGCTGCCGGGAAGTTATCGCTATTCGCTTTGGGTTGTTTTGTTTCCTCCCTCCAAATTGACCACTGATAACCGTTTCATTAGGCAATTCCAGCCAAAACAAGGCCCCAAGGGCGATGTCCTCGGTGACGATTCTACAAACAAGCTTCACTTAACACCGTTCGCACTGCCATTGGGTCTCTCTGCACTAAACGGTTTGGGGTTTCAAATCACCTGCACAGTTCTGTTAATACACCGTTAATGATGATGAGGTGAAATTGAACCCACCGACTACGCCGGTATTATCAATGCACCCGAAACGATAAGGAAACCCGGGAAACCGTCCGGCGGTGGTTGGTCCGATGTAGCAACGCACCGCTGCGAGAGATGCCGTCGATCCGCTTCTGCAAAGCGACAGCGCGATACTACGCCAATGTCCAGCAGGAGGATCGTCGTGTTCTCGCTCGCTGCGCCATACAGTGAGCATGATGATGGGCCCGAGCATAGAATGTGCCTACGGCGGGTAGTTCCTTTCCCTTTCCTCTCTTGCCAGTCAACGCTGGGAGCATCTCCACAACCGAGAAGCCTTGAAAAGGCCGGGTGAATTGGTTAAGGTTGAATGAGTTATGCTGCCGATTAATGGACGGGCGAAGCAGCGCGCTGGGGTCGAGTACGTGCGGCGAGAGGTGGACGAACCCCGTGTGAATCTCGGCCGGTTCGAGTAAATTTCTTATCATTGGTGCGCTATTGTGTATCAATTGGATTCGGAAGTAATATTTTAAGGCGGGGGGGCACCGTTTGATGCTGTACATCGGTGTTTGGGTAGCGTATTTATGAGGTTTGAAGGAACTTTTCGGCAGCTATCCTAATAAACAACAAGCAAATCATAAACTCTACACTTTACCAAACACAGATGCGCTTTTGCTTATTCAAAAGAGAACTGAAGATAAGATCACGCAACTTACGCGCGAATTAGACTGCGTCGGTATTCAAAGAAATCTGGTAAAATATGGCGCAGCAGGACGTAGAGAATTTACAATAAAGAAAGAGGGAGTGAATGTGTGTGTGTGCGTGTGTGTGTGAGAGAGAGAGAGAGAACGGTAACCCTTCTCAAGTTGTCGGTCGCACACAAAAGGAGAAGAAGCACTCCCTTACGAGAGTATTTGCCATAGTTTTCCCCCTTTTTTCTTTGAATTCCTATCTTTCAGGACATTCGTTCTTGATAATACAATGAAGAAGAAACGCAAAACGGTAGAGTGTTGTTATCTTTGTTGAATTAATAAGAAACGATAAGCTATCGCAAATCACTATGCTGTATTTATCTTAATGCATACTTGGCAAATAATAAAAGATATGTTACTTAAAATGTAGATATAACAACTAATTTAACATCCTGCAAGAAGTTTGAGAAAATTTATTAAAAACACTTTTTTCAGAATGTTTTAAGGTTAAAACAGAATCTTGGATGTATTATAACCACAATTGGTCTTACAGTTTCCAATAAAAATATTGTTTTTTTTTTATCTTTGTAAATTAAATTTTGTTTATTACCAAAAAAACTGTTCATTCAAAATATAAAATGATAGAGCACCCCCTTGAAACTCGAAACCGATCTAAACGTAGAAGCAGTTATATGCCGTTGATGGCAACACTGCTTTACTGACAGTTGGTTGTGTTGTTGTTAATCGCAGTAAACAAACAAGCGTTGCACGTATTTGCTCGTAAAGTTGGAAAGCAAACCCACTTTAATATGACTCGCCACGCTAGAAATTGTACTGCCGGAGCGGTTTACACGTACCACGAGAAGAAAAAGGATGCGGCAAACTCCGGTTTCGGTACTACATCCCGCCGTATCGGCAAAGATTCGGTGAAAAGTTTCGACTGTTGTTCCTTGACGTTGCAGCCTTGTCGAAATCCAGTAATAACGTATGTATTTCTTAATAATGCTGTACCATACAAATTTATCTTAGACTATGAGTGATTTACATTACAGAAAAGATGGGTATTTGTTTGATAAGGAAGCCATCCTTACGTACATCATCTCCAAGAAGAACGAGTACAGCCGCAAGATGAAGGAGTATGAGAAACAGGTCAAACAGGACGAGGAAGAAGAGACCGCCAAGGCAAATGCAGAAGAGCAAAAGAAGCTAGACCGGTTCATCTCGACGGAGAAGAATATCGTGAGCAATAAGGCTGTCATACTAAACGGTTCGTAGCGTTAAACCCTCGACTTCCGCTCTGATAGTTTTTACTTACTCTTGCGCTTCATCTCAAATCATTTAAGCCGAAAAGCCCAGCGCCAGCGGAGCTATCTCGAACGTGTCGCTTGGAAAGCGAAAGGAACTGCCTAGCTTCTGGGTACCGTCCCAAACACCAGCAGCCAAGATATCCCGCATCGAGAAACCGGACAGCAAGATCTACTGCCCTGTATCGAACAAACCGCTGAAAGCGAAGGATTTGATTGAGGTAAAATTTACGCTCGTCAAGGATCCGGCCGATAAGAAATCGTTGATTGCGAAGGAAAATCGCTATATGTGTGCGGTGACGCACGACATCCTAAACAATTCTGTCCCGTGCGCAGTGTTGAAACCAACGTAAGTCGATGGGAAGAGTAGAATGTTGGCAAAACGTGGAATGTAATGTTGAAACAAATTTCGTTTAATTTTTCCTTGCAAAGCGGAGACGTCGTTACCATAGAGTGTGTTGAAAAAATCATCAAAAAGGACATGATACATCCGCTATCGAATGAAAAACTCTCTGAATCGGACATTATTCCTTTACAACGGGTACGTACAGAGCGAAAGTTATCATTATTTCATCAATGCCTTTATTACATTTGCTTAGAATCTTAATTATTTTGTTGTTTTCACAGGGTGGAACTGGTTTTGCTACGACGAATGAAAAATTGGAAGCCAAAGAGCAAAAACCATGCCTGCAAGTTTAAGTTAGTGCAATTTTACGTTAGATAATGTAATTTTTTTTATATTCTGGGTCAAAAATGATGTTTTATCATTCTGCTCCGTTTCAACTCTGTAAACTGGATGGCTATAAGGATTTATTTTAATACTTTATTTCTAAACAATTGCTTAACAGGTTTTAGTTTGGTTGACATTTTGATGCAGATCATACTTTACAGTACATATGAAACACAATATTAGAGTAAAGCTCGGAGGTAATTGTAAACGTAATGGCCATAATATTGGTCAATGATGGTAAATTGCAGTGGGTAAAGCAGAGAAAATCACAATCACTAAGTACATGCAAGGATATCGTGGTCAGTGCAAACTTGCACCGAGACCCGGTCATCTACCTTGACCCCGGTGGAAGTCAGCTGCAATTTCGGAGAAAAGGCCAAGGCCATTCGGCTAACAGCGGAGTGCTTTTCAGTGAGCAAACACAAAGCAAAAGAAGCAATGCGTCATACGGTTATAAGTACTCGTAAATAGCCTCCTCGTATCACAGCGTGCAGCTGGACGCCGATAATTGTCATCCCATCCCTTACCATTCCCTTCCTTTGTACATTTGCTTCCTATTTACGTACAGATGGACAGCACGGAATGTTTGTCATTTTTATCTATCCGTAACCGCTGTCATAACGGCACACGCGCGAGAGCCATTGAAATGATGGCCTTGCGAGAACGATCAGAACCGTACGCGGTGGGCTAGCTGCATCGAGCTGCATATGACGTATTTGCCAGTGCGATGGAGAAAATAAACTACTATCAAAACAGGAAATGAATGTGTTGCTGTGTTTGTTAACCGGAAAACACTTAAAGGTGGCGCCCATTTCGGTGTTGCCCTAGATTACAGGCAGCAAGAGAATTATTCACTGCATGTTGCAAAAAGGTTCGCTAAAGATTGATAACAATAAGATAGTTTTATTATTATGACAATGTGCCACGATGTGCGCGTCACACTACGAGCAACCCGATCCTCATATACACACTGCTCTGTACCGCACTCATGTAATGCTTGTATGTTTTGTAAGTTTGCTCGCTTCCTGTACTCATACCCGGATCCCCCACCGATCGTACCGTGACCGTGACTATGGAGGGAAGTGTGGATGACCTTCGGCGATAGTTAACGTTACTAGCGAACTGGCGACGGTTACAGCAAAACCGCGTGTGTGCGAGATCTATGACCGGTTTGATAGTGGTCGTAGAAGGGTAAGCTGGGTGTTGTACCTCCCGGTGGCTTACGACTTTGATGAGGGTGCATGGATGCGATAATATGGCAGTGTGTTTCTAATACCACAATCATTGCAAGTATAGCAACTGCATCTGCATCAATACTGCGAGAAAGGGGCCGAGATGAGCCAACACAGCACGAGCGGGTGCCGAAATAGTTACACAAATATTCATGAAGAATTAAAAATGAAATAAAATAATAATGCAATCAAATTACGAGTATTGCTGCTATCGAAATGTATAGACAGGAGTGTTTAACTCCCGAAAGTATGCAATCATTCAGTCAATTGATGTCTTTTTTTCTAGGCCCAATTTTACACTACAATTTTGACTAGTATCTAAAGGTATGAAATCAAATCGATAATTATATTCCACGGGTGTATATTTCCTGACTAGCGCCTGAAACTATGCAACCCTACAGCAATTGATATGGATATTCGTCGGTGTAGTATTAGGCCATATTTATTATTTTATAAAATTCACTCCTTCGCCTAAAATTATGCAATTACTACATCAATTGATGTATTCAACAAGTATATTAGGAGACCATTATTAATTTTTGATTGCAAATCAGGGCAACTCCTTAAGCTATGCGAACATTATATTTTTCGAAGTTTTAATTCTATTGATATATTATTTTTCATTACTATTTAAAATAATTTTGTCTGTTGTGTCGTATGTAAACTACTAAACGATGTCACAAATAAAACGAAGATAAATGAATAGTAATAGAAAACTAAAAGCACTATATTTAATAGTTTTAATTATTTTTTGTATTCGTTTATAATTGTACCACTTGAATAGAATGCTTGACAATAGGACCTTATCCAACAGACTCCTCACAAAACGTGCATTTGATGTGTTTAATTTATCACTGTTGCACCGTTCACGACTTGCCGCGCGCACACAGCCAGCATCAGAATGTGGCTCATTTGGCCCCAGCCTCCCTACACGATCGGGAGGCTCGTGTACACTGTGCACAATTGACCTTCCAATCCACTCACCTTCCCCACCGGTGCCACTCCCACCGAGAGGGTTGATAGTGTGTGCGCGAAGCCCTTCGGTAGTTGGCGTTTTGGTCGGCGGCCCTCCACGGCTTAGAATGATAAAAGCCACTGCTCAGTTCCTCCGTGGTGGCGGTGCTAACGCGGCGAAACGCGAAACTCCCCGGCCTGTTGTTTGGCGATCCGTCCCTTCGCGGTCAGCCCATTACCACCCCGATGCACGATGCTGGCGGATTAAAGTGCTTGTTATGAGTGAATGAGTGGGTATTTGTGTGTGTGTGTGTGGAACTGCATCTCTCCCACCTCGCCGCCTTTCATCCCCAATCACTCGATGCAGTTGCCTCTCGGTGGTGGTTGCCACTCGTGGTGAAAACTGATCGGGGACGCTTGTGCTTGACATTAACCTGAATCAAGCCCTGCCAGGCAATCGGACGCGGAACTTGAACTTGAGACATCGGTACATTCCGCACATTCTGCTGTCCCGCCCGTCGTGCACAACTGCTGACCAGTTGTGAAGTTCGGAAATTCGGGCTCCTCCAGTGGCTGTTCTTGCTGTTCCGCTGTTACCTTAGCGTGTTAAGAATAGTGCGCTGTCTCCACCATTTCCGTGCCATCGAACACGTGGTGTTTAATTAATTGTTGGTGATTGCAAAAAAAAAAACAAACCGTGGATGCATTCGAGTGAACCAAAAACAAAACACGCAAGAAGCAACAGGGAAAAGTGGCGCGAAAGTTTGAAACAGTCGGTGATGCGCATCGTTGTGTTGATCCGTTCTCTCGCGCGGAAAAATGAAAAGTTTTCTAGAGTTGAAAAACAACATAAATCGGTGATGCATATATGACAGGGGTCGGCCGATAATTGTGCATGTGTTTTTATTCGCGATATCTTCCCATCTGTTCCATCTGTTGATTTGTTTGTCGGAAATGAGAATAAAAGTTCCTTTCCTGCCCGAGTGGGGGCGGATTTGAGTGGCAAACGGATAGTTATAGGTGGAAATAAAACAAATCTTATCAGTTAGCGCTACGGTGCAACAGGGTGGAAATTGTGCGAAAAATGAAATTTGTGTTAGATTGTAACAATTTACAACATTGTGTTGGCCCTTCATTCCTCTATACTTTGCAGAAATCATAGTGCGTTGTTGGAAATCGGTGGTGTAAACCACCTTTACTTGTGCATCCGCCCGTCCAACAGTCAAATCAGGAAAGGCAATGAACAGACGAAAAAGGCTTGTGCAGTGTAAACAGATACATTTTAATGAAAAGTCCTTTCCGAGTACGATCGATTGAGAAAACCATCACCCAAACACCTGCGAGCTGCACGAATTTGGAACGATTTTTTCACCTCCATTCCCAGCTTGTAGGGAGGAAGAAAGAGTGAGCGAATCAACGCTGAAGGTAAGAAAATGGCGCACCTATACACACTCACACACACATACAAATCATTCGCAATCTACATGCAATCATTATCATCTCGGTTCGATCCGTGTGAAGAAGCGGAGCAAAGAAAATGGCGGCAGGTTTGCAAACAAAACCAGCATCTTCCATACACGGCGTATGACGTGAGTTTGAAGTTACGCAATCGCAGCAAGCTAAGACAATTGATGAACCAACGGGAACGGGGTCGAAGGGGGAACGTTTTGTTGAACGACGAGCTCGTTCGAAAAGCCCCAGAACATTGACGGCATAGACAAACAATCTAAGCTGCCGGGCATGGTTTAACCGCAGTGTTAGTTTGGTAATTAATTCCGATTTCATGAATGTTATCAAACACGATGCGTGAATGTGCGGTTACATATTTAAGTGACGCTTTCCGGATACTGCGAGGCACTAGGTGCAGGTCGGAGTGGTGAAACAGCGTGTCTGGGAGACAGAGCCGGTAGGCATTATTCATCGTTCATTCATTGATCGTGATGGATTGACCATTCTCTCCAGTTGTGTTGTTGTTTTTTATATATACTCTCGAATGCTACGTTGCATCGTTCGGGCGCAACGGACATTTAGTGTACAACTGGTGTGTGTGTGTTTTCGTTGCATGTTTGCTATAGTGCACTTTAGATCTTTAATTTGCGATTGAACTATTTTTATAACCACAAAAACCTACACATAACCGGGAGGGAACTTATTAGTGGGAGATGATTGATTGAATGATTGTGTCCTGAAGTTCAAAGTTAATTTACTATTCCTTGAGCATGTCCAAACTTGAGTTCGTTATACAAAATGATTATTTGATTTGATTTCAAAATGAAGTTATTGGATAATGAAGTAGGGATTTATCCTTATTTGAAGTAGGGATCATGTTATCTGGTTCTACCATACTTCACACGCGCAACACTTTGCTGGCTGTTAACATTTATTGCTCTTAGAACAATTACACAAGAACGGAACTCAAGAACAAGAACTTAGTTTTCCGTCTGCAGAGGCAGTGGTCGGCAATGTACGGTTCGCGAGCCGCATCTGGCTTTCTCCCACTTTTATTGTGGCGCTTTGTGGAAAATCATCCAACCCAACGCTAACTTTGCCGAAATATTATTTAAATAAATTAATAAGAATAAAACATAGTTGAAATTTTCTTTGGATACACTAAGAACTGGGGATCTTCGTTGCGTTCGTATGTTTCCGTTATTTGAAGATTGTACCGAACAACGTAAGAACTAAGCGATTTCTAAACAGTTTTTGGTTGTAACGCTTCAAGTGAAAACATTTTTTCGTTTGATTTGGATATTTAAAACTGCTCTCATTACTCTCGTGAATATTGTTTTTAGTTCGTGAGATGTGCAAATAAATTGAAATAAATATAAAAAATATATAAGATAGATACATATTGATTTATTACAAACTATAGCATGTAATGTAGCATATATTGTGATTTTTTAATAAATAATTTAAATTCAAAAACAGTAAACTACCGTGTTACGCCGATTCGGAGATGCGCGGTTTTTTATAAATTTGACATTTTACGGAATTTTGTAAGTAGACTTAAATTTTGAGTTTGCAATTTTCTAATAATCTCAAAAATATGTTACATTACATTATTACAAAAAAATGCATAACGTTTTTTTTGTAATTTTTGAAACAAACGCATACATATATATTTAGATTGTGCTTTGTAACGTTTAAATAAGTATTCGACCCCTTAATACGACATATAAACGATGTTTTAGAGGAATCTCGCTACTCGATAACTCGATATATGTGGATTTCTCTGGAACGCATTATCCGCGTATCTCGTGTATCGACTGTGCCAAATTTAATATTTTGGCTAGATACCGTGAGTATTTTTACAACAATTGGCGTTTTACTCCGAGAAGTTTGTCGACCACTGGTCTAAGTTATATACGAGTTAACCTCTGAAATGTTTAGTAAACGGAGATGATATTTTTCGAACAGAATTTTATCAAAAAAAATGATTTAAGAATTTAGTGCAGTGCCAGAGCAAATATTAAACAATTGATTAGTATTTATTTTGGCTTTTTAAAGGCAATGTATTCAATAAGGTAATCAACAATAATTTTGCCCACATATTAAAGCTGTTATTCACGTCGGTAGAACAAATGGTTGACGAAAAAGATCTCGAGAGAAAATTCCAATCGCTATCGAACGTTTAATGTTTGATGTACAGACCGTGGGGGAAATATTGAAGACATTTTCTGTTAAATTTGCATTGAGAAATAGTTTGCTGGAAACATTTCCAAGTGTTTGTTCCAGAACCGAAAAGCATTTGGTTGATTTTCTTTTGCAAGGAGCATCAATCGGCAATGAAAACGTAACGTGCGGCTAAGAACAAACGGTAGCCACGTAGATGCATTCCACTGCACCGTCGCACAAGCTCCCACAGTGGAACTTCCATTCAGCCACCAACACACGCGTACATCCCTTTACAACCACACACACACACACACACACACACACAGTAAAGCGTATATTACACAATCGTGCGCAATCGAATCAAAGCAATTAGCTTCATAAAGCTAAAGTGGCTGTAGGTACCGTCGCGCGTATCTCCCTCCCTCCTCGCGGTTGCATTCCTGCCGTTACAACTGCAAGCCCGCCACCCCCGCCGATCCGATTCTAATACTCACCGCGCAAAAAGATGCACGCGTGGAGCGTATTATCAGTGCGAAGGACGCCCGTGGCCGTATTCTATTTGGAAGCTTCTAGCTCGGACAGTGTGTGTGGGTGTGTGTGTTTGTTATTGTATTGCCTCTCTTCCCTGTGGAAGATGGATGGACGGGATGGAGACGCCTGGTCGGTGGATGGCGTGCAGCAGGGAAAGCGTTACGGCGTTACGGCGTTACACGTTCGAAACGGAAACCAAACTTTCCGTTGCGGCTCGGATGTGCCGCGTAGTAATTCCCCGGTTGAAACCGCATTCGACCGGTGCGCCAGTACACACTGAAGGTACAGAACGATGCACTTGTGTTGGTTGCAAAACAAGCAAACAAAAGGTTTGTGTACAAACAAAATACGGTTCACCTGGGAGGCGGGGTGTAGTGTAACCCATCCACTTCAGTTTAGCTTTGTTTGTGTGTGTGTGGGTTGGTTTTTTTTTGCTGATATTGTTGCAGTTTGTACCATCCCCTGACTGGATGCAGTTTGCCTGCACTTCCTCCACGTTCGAACGCCACACGCGATCGATCTATTACGTGATCGCGGTCTGCCGCTGTTTGTGGCGCTCGGCTGTCGTTGTCGAAATGTCGAATGAGCTTGCATTCGTTTGTTACCTATAAATCATGCTCCGCATTTACGGCACTCGTACACCAACACGCGAGCAGATGCCGTTGCACTTGGAAGGGCTCGCGCGCGCGTTCCGTTGCATTCGGTGGTGTGTTCCGCCCTCCGAACCGCTGGGTGGAAGAGGAAGTGACCGTCGGTGAACTGTGTGTGACCGTAACTTTGAACTTGCTGCGGGCACAAGGCTGCCCAGCGGTGTAGACGGAGCCGGGCGACAAAGGGTAGCGCTCGTGTGACTTTACTACAGCGTCAACGCGATTACATTAGCAGAAAATGTATGAAGTGGCGTACTTGGGGTTTTGTTTTCAGTTTTCCACTTGAGAAATGTACAATTGCTTCAAAGCGCACAACCCACCCACGAGGCGAGTGCTTTATCGGGTATTGTTGTTGTTGATTCGGTTGTTGCCGTACTCTGCCTACTGCACAGTCAACCGGAATGCTTGCTGTTTGGAGTTATTTCGCGGCTGTGTTGTTTATTGTGTCATCAGGTGACACGAGCGAGAAGCTATACGAGAGCGTAGTAGATGCATCGATAGTGCACTGATGTTTCCCCAATGCGCGTAAACATGTAGCAAGAAAGAAGATGTGTTACAAACGCCATTTCCTGAAGTGATGCAACGCAATGATTGATTATAAAAGGAAAACAAAAGAACCGGAGCTAAATGTCTACCATTTCTATTGCAGGGTTTTCGACTACTTTACGCACATAAAGTCCAAAATTATTGAACATAATATAATGAAATCTCATAAATTACTTCTCAAAGATAGAGTTGAGCGAGACTAGGTACAAGACGTTAGGTTGTCAGTGTTGAAATCTTAAATCTTTTGAAGATTTTGCATTCGTTAAAATAATCTCAGCTTAACTTGGCGTAGTGTTTGAAATATGTTTGTCTAATTATTATTTAGTTCTATCTTACATTCCAATGGGTGATCCGGTGGTATATTGGTAGCAGCGCCCATCTTCACACTACAGGACCGGTCCAAAATCCCATTCGGATCAAATCCCCGTTGCAAGAACTTGACTAACCGGCTATGTGGTAAAATTCAGTCTAGTAAGCCAGAAATGCAGGCATGACCTAGAAGGTCGTTACGCAGAGTCTATCAAGAGAGTCTATCTCACATTCTCTCAAAACAAGCTTCTACATGCGCTAGTCTGATCGTTATGTTCTTAAGTACTGGTCAAAGTTCGAGTCGCTTGGAGAAAATATCTCATATCTCAGGGATCTACCTCGATGCCTCGGATGTCTCGGATCTGCTCTTCACTGTTTGTCTATATGTTCCTTCTCGTTCTCTTCGTCCACGTGATCCCCTTGCTGTGGAAACGCAACATTCTCTATTTTTACGATCATTTTGACTACATTTCTTCCCTTGTTTCTTTTCATGCTCGTGTTCGTTGCTCTATTCATTTCAGTTAGTATTATCTTTTGTTGTCTGTTTTAGTGCCTATCCTCTCCTGTTTGGGCTTTGAATAGGTTTTTTTTCTCTCGATTCGATTTTTGATGTAGTAATCATTAAACTAGTACTTTAAGATTCATTGGTTAGCCTAAGTTGCAAATTGATTATTAAAAAAATAAATATAACTTCAAATATTTCACGTACCTTGGAGTCCCGAGGCTTTAGAGTTTTAAAGTTCAGTATCTGCATGAAGCCTATTAAATGAATCCTCCTTGTAGTTGTGTTGAAGATGTTGTTTGACTTCTATCCAAATCTTTGTTCATATCTCATTTTTCTATTCCTTTCAGTGATACTGCAACAGTCCTCCAGGTTCGTGGTCCTTCGCTAGTTTGGATTATTAATTTCTTTCCTTATCTGTCGGTAATTTTTTAAATTTTCTATCTAGTCTCGTTTGAAATTTTCTTCCAGTATAATCTTTTTTATCTGGTCCATTAGTATATTTGCGGCGCCGATCTGCACCTAACCACGGTAAACCTCCGTACGCATCACTGAATACCGGCTACGGATAAATAAAGTCAAAGATAGTCAAAAGCTCTTTATTTCGAGCTTAGATCGTCAAAGATAGTCAAAATTGTCAAATCTTTCTTCTCAAGTCCGTTCTTCTTCTCCTATCGTGTCCAGCCATGTGTTACGGTGTTCGGCCATATACTGCAAAGGACGTTGATTCAATAGCGCCATGATTGGCTTCATTCGGCTAGCATTCATTGACTATCAGATAACATGAAAAATAAGTCAAATAATTGCGGGTCATGATTTTAGTCCTTACATGGCTCAATGTAATACCACAAAACAGACATACACTGCATAACTTGGTTAGTTAAAGTCTTAAAGCAAGAACTTGAAACTAGAAAGCTGCCAAACGACTACCAATGAGGGACTACTCTAGTAACAAGGCAAAGCTTTTACCATATCTTTAATCATATTCCAAAACTGACTGAGGCAAGAATGAGCCGAAAGGCATTAAAGATATCATATTACCCTCTTTTTTGTTTAATTCCTCATGGATTCGCTTTCATCCCTCGTTCTTCTACGATTCGCGATTCTACCACACAAGAAAATGCATCAGAACAGGTGTTTACAAGTCGCCTGCAGTTGTTGTAATGTCTCAGTAGGTCATGTGAACCCTGTGCTAGTTTGATAAGGAATTAATTTCGACAATAAACCTTGCTGTAGGGAATCAGTTTCGGTTGAGATTGCTTTTGGTCTTGGCCTTTGGAGAATTAGCTGCGACTATGACAATCAACTGTCCGATAATCAATCTTAAAAGTAAATGGGTTCGAAACAGATTTATTATAGTTTTGCCAACGAACAGCATCGCAACACATCAGATGAAAGTAAATCATAACAAGAGTGAATATTTTCTAATAAGATCAAACATTGTTTATGCAGACAACAATGTTTCAGTGTCATCGCCAAGAGTGTAACAGGTTAAATGCTTTAATTAAACACTCAACGACAAAGTTGTTTACTTCTTTTCAAATCAGCCTGGAACTGCAGAGAGAAATAATATTCATCTTATTGAATATTATTTCTCTCTGCAGTTTAAAAGCATTGAAACACTAACAATACATCAGTAAATCGCTTATTATGCGCTTCCTGCATTCATTTTTCGCTCCGACGAACAGCAGCTGCATCGCAGTGGAACTGCATTTGAGCAGCAGGATGAAAAGCGTAAACGTGGAGCAAACATAATGATGTAACTATAAAAGGTGTGAAATATTCACCAAACCACCTGGTGCACGCAAAACGGAAGCACATCTTCACAGTCTCAAACAAGGTGTGGGACACAACTTTCCGAAGAAAAACGATCCACACACACAAACACACTTGCAACGGAAGCATTTTCTCCTCCATTGTGAGCCAATTATTTGTGTAAAAAGATGAAAATCGGGAAAAGTTACTCCATGCTACCCACCACGTACCGTTGCGTTCATCGTTAACGGCGGCGTTGCGTTATTGGTGCCGATCGAAGGGAAATTGTAACTACGTTTGATTATTTTCCATCTCAGTCTCGGATTGTTTATTAGCAGCATCCGTGTCTGACGTGGTGCCACGCTTCGAGTGGAGAGTAAACTACTAACTTCACCATTCTTTTTCGAACGAACACAACACGAACAATGTCTGGGGGTAAGTAAGCAACATGAACAAGGATGCTTCGTTTCCCGCGGATAGGACAAACCGTATTATGCAACGTTTGCTCTGTTTCTGAAGGGTCCAGAAATCGGATCCGGCTACCTGTTGTTGTCGATTTGTTTCGTTTCATTCAACCCTGCACCCAGGGGTTGTGCAGGCATTGATGCTTGGCCCTTCGCACACACACCACCGTTACCACCGTCGCAAAGGACAGCTTTGGGTGCGTTTAAAGTTGAGTGGAGAAATTGGGTAATCGGCGTATTGAGCACAACAGTGGATTATGGTAAGGCAAACAACTGACGAACAGCTGTATTTCTGATGGTGCTTGAGATGGAGGGAAGAGGATGGATGTTCGGGTCTGGTTTTGACAAATATTTGACGAGTCAGACAATGCGCAGGGATGTTTAGGTCTCGTTTAGCGGTTTCAATTCGCGGTACCATTAAATGGATCCTTCGGTGTAAACAAAGTAGTTTTAGGGACACACAAGACTCTTTTATTACAGTTTATATCTCTAACAACATAGTAATAGGACTATTTTATCTTTTTTTTTATTCAATAAGGACGGCCAGGCCGTATTGCTTAACTATTTTATCTTATTATTAAATATTTTATTGAAAGTGAGAAGAATTAGAAAAAAAATTCAAACTATTTTTACATGGCTGGTCAACCGCAAACTAAACCGTTTGTACTGCACCAAAGAGCTGCGTGGACCGTTGTTGAATTACGCCTGGAGTTATGCAATACTCTAATCAATAGAGCTTAATTGTCAGCAATTTCCTTAAAAAATGACTAATTTGCGCTTTCATGCGCCTGAACGGTTTGCTAAAACTCTGAATAACAGTGATAACAAATATGTATGTATCTATTGCACATAATAAGTACCCCACATGTGTTTTTTGTGTTAATTTATAGAGGAGACAATAAGCTTATTTTCAAGTTTATAAGTTAAACTATCAAAATGATTTTCGTTTAATAATAACTAATAACTATGTTATTTAATTATTCATTATCAACTCAAAATTAAATGAATAAATAAATATTTAAAGTATTTCTAGAATGTTGGAAAATGATGTTTCGTGTCTTATTTCATCACGAGCCAAACCAAATAGGCAGATAAACATGAAACTTCACTAAACGTTATACAACTCCATTGGAAAGTATCGAAAGTGATCACATAGAAATAATTTTTGTATGATTAATCCACATCCACTTTCATTTATTTCATCCTCCCTAACAGATAGTCACGTAGCGTTGTTCTAGGATGAGATAATTGAAATGAAAATTGATCCCTACAAGGATTCCGCACCTAATTAACGCATTGCACCGAGTCCAGGTCCGCTCGTACTTCCCGGCTCACCTTCAGGAACATTCTCATCAGACGAAAAAAGGTTCGTTGCGTACGTCATTCGTCGAAGGTAGCGAGGTAACGTGAAACCGAACGATCGCTATCGGGTGTGCGGGTTGCCGTTAACACCTTTCGAGGTTGTTCCAGCCATTTTCCACGATTCTTGTGTGTGACGTTAATCAGTGGGTCCGGTTGCGCTTGTGAAGATGTACGATTGCCCAACGATTAAATGTGACCGCACAGTTCGCTTGTTTGTCTCCTGCTGTATAATGTTCTTCACGCCCGTTCTTCGCTTTACATACATTAAGATGCGACAGGGCTAGAAAGAACACAGGAACACCGCAAAGAGTGGCAGACGCGGCTTCGGTCACCGTTTTTCTCCAACCCAACCGTATGGTAACGAAGTTTAACGACCGAACATCAGGACGATTTACGTCGGATTAGCATGTCCCGCCGCGAAACAGCGCTCCACTTAAGCTGCCCGGTACAGTCAAGTCATCCATTAAACATCGGGACACATCGGGAAGTGAAGATTGTATGCTGTTGTGTCTACGGTTGGTTCGCGTTCCGCGGTTGCCCACCGTTCGGACCGTATCGAAACAATCGAAACACCCCTCGAACGTTGTTCACCGGTGTTCACGTTTTGAGGTTGATTTTAATTCCAAAATAATAATGCCCGCTGTAACGCGGATGCTGGCGGGCAATGAGTGAGAAAGGGTGTGTGTGTGTTTTTTTTAAACTCCCAACCGGTGCCGGTATGGTTTAATATTTGCCCCATCGCCGTAATCGCATCAGCAAAACGGACAATCGGTTGCAGATGATCAAACAGATTAAATCACGCTTGTGTTGTGTTGCTGTAACCCTTGCTGTAGTAAACAACCGAACAAAGGGCTGGCAAATGCTTTTGGGAAGGAGAATGCCGTCAGCACACTGAGGACCAGCAATTTGGCAACCGAAAACCAAATAACGAAGGCTTTAAATGGTGTTATTTTTATTTGCGCCTAAAGTTAGGCAAAGTCGCCTGCAAAGTTTTCCTATTTGTCATGATTAGTAGCACGAACAGGGTAGGCACTTGATAGTCTCCGCATTCGCTTCGAACTACTCCTACACGTGTCGGATAAATTGATACATACCTTCTGCCATTCTTCCCATATTCATCTGCTCGCCCCAGGTGGGACGAAAAGATTTCCTCAATAGCGATTAAAAATAAAGGCCTGCTATGTGTGGAGCAGCTTCAGCACAGCAGCAGGTTCATTGCAGTGGACAACCGACTGTCATGTGCAATGGTTTCGCTGTGCAAAGACCACCGGTACAGAACAGTTGAGGAAGGAACAGTACACGGGAAAGACATTATTACATCATAAAGCCCACCGTCACCGACGGCGACTGATGTTCCTCGGTGGAATGTCGCACGATAAGCCGGATCCGGTGTAGGGACCGGATTGCATAACCGGGCTCTGTGTGTGTGAGTGAGAGTGTTTTTTTTTGGTTTGGTGCTTTTGTTTGGTGCAACACACTGGTAAACTGTTCGATTAGTTTTCGAAAGGAGGTGCTTTGTGTCCCCCCGGTTGAGGTTGGGTGGCCTTGCTCTCCTAAATAAATATTAAAAAAGGGGCAGGATCATTTTACCACACCTGTTGAATCGGTTCCAAGTCGTCGACTGACAGGGGGCAGTAGCTGGGGAGTGCGGGGCCGTAGTGGTCTGTGAAGAGTTTCCACTCGGTTTGACCATGCGCCTCACGGCCTGCGAAAAGGTCCCGAAGCTGATGTGATGTAGAATCGATTTAACGAAGCATTCAACCCCGGAACAAGGGGGTTTTGGTTGATATATTCCATTCAAAACACTTACACTTTAATATTTATTAGCTTAGTATTCGAGTACTAAGTATAATATTTATTAAGTCAATATTATTCTTTATGGAAAACATCGTCTAAAACTCCTTCATCGTTAAAGTCAACTGTTCTGGGTGCCTTTCCAGTAGTACACCACCAGCAGAATAACCGACAAGATTTGATTTGGAATGCAAATAAAACCAAAGCTCCCCAAACCGAACCGTACACGAACGAGTTCGGCACACAGCCGGGTTCGGGATCGTCCCGAACCCGGTGTTTCGCGAGCTTATAAATGGCTGTCACTGACTTCGGTCCGCCCCAATCGTTCGCTGGCCGTCCACAGAAAGGAGCCGTTTGACGTCTGCCGGCAGGCCGGGTTCGTTGCCGGAACACAGTTGAAGTCACCGCCTCGTGTGTGCGTGGGTTTCAAGCAGGGGTATGCACAACAACTCCGTGATTTACTAAAAGTTCCTGCGAAGTGTGGATGTGTGACATCGGTTTTTGGTGGTGTCTAACGGAAGCTACCCGGATGGGAATTTAGTTTATTTATTCCCCGGCTCTCAAGTGCAGCAAAAGAAATAGTACGCCCCCTCTCCCGGGTGGCGTATGTGTCACCGTTGCATAATCTAATTAGAACCCGCGCCGGACAAGAGCACTGAACAGTAGATCATTCCCGGAATAATACTATTAGAGTGAGTGTGTGCTGTGTTGCTGGTGGCCTGCCATGGCCAGCACAGGTTTAGAGCTGTGCTGATTGCGTCACGGCGCACCTTTATAGCCTTAAGGACGAAGTGAAATGGTACCAATTTGCGATTGTTTTATTTTCCCGTTACGTTTTCAGTGTGCTTGGTTGAATCGTTTCAATTTTAAACGGCATTGCAGTGCCGTTGAGTTGTGTATGTTTTCGTTCTAAGAATACAATTTCCGTGAACGGTGTGTCATCTGTACTAGCTCGAAGGGCTAATAATAATCATCATCATTGAAGGGTGTTTAAGCAGAGAAGAACATGATGATTAAGTGTGTACTAAACAGTGCAACTAGTGCGAATTACTACGCTGTGATTCCGCTATAGGAACCGCTAAGCAGCTTACAGGAGCATTTGAAGCTGTTTAAGTGGGCGTTCGTACTGTTAATCAGTTTCTAAGCAGTTCATTGAAATTTATATATTTTCTTAGGAGTAAGTGATTTGGATCGAATGTTTCATTAGTGTCGGTAAAAGGTGTAACTTCTAATCGTGTCCATTAAGACGTATAATTACGTTTACGTTGAGGTGACTTCTGGCGTCTTCTCTTTATGCGTTACGAACTATCGAAAGAGATAGAATGGCCAACAGGCTATGTGGCAATGGATGTCCGACGGTGCCAGTGAGCTAGTCTGTTTCGGCGACGGCATTCTACGATGTGAGAGCGTGCCGAGGTAGCAGCAGCATTTGTTTATCATGGTTGCGCGCAACTTCTCGCTGCAGGATCTACCGTACAATCGTGTACTGCAGGTGCCGGACGAGGAGCGCGAGTTTCTGGCACTGGATGAACTGAAACCACACCAACTGACCGAGCTGGGCGTAAGCGTGTCGGGTTCGTCGGCCGTCGGTCCGCAACAGCCACCAGGCCATCGGAGTCTGCCGGTCACTAGCACCGATCAGGTCGAGGTGCCGAATCCGGTCATCACGACCGGTGGGCTATTGCAGAACTATCACCACCATAACGTTTTCTATGAGCTTGGAGCAACCACACACTCGCCGTCCAAGTAAATATGCATGACTGTATGCCGTTGTCGTTGAGCTTGTGTACGTTGTGCTAGTTGCCTTTGTGGGGTTAGATCTACACGCATTATTTTCATGAATGTAGAATATGTCGTTAAGGAGAATTCGTGACGGATAGTTTGTGGCATTAGTGCATAAAGTAAGGTGGGTTTAAAGAGCTTTACTGTAGTTTAAGTTGATTAAAAATATATACATGGAATATAAGGCAACCGATTACTAAAAATTAGATTGCCAATTGTTAGTTCTGATTTATCTTAAAGGTGATTAAACTATTACAGTTAGAGCATAAACAAAGGAAAAGGAGATGGAATAGGAATACAGTGAGAGAAGGAATGTTTTCTTTGCCATATTCAGTTATTGAAAAGTTTGCAAACGTTTTGGGGTTCATATTATTTATACCACATTTGACCACGTAACATTAAAATCTTTTAGTATTAAACATAAATTTGTTTTCCATGGAAAATTTGTACACAAACTGCATATGTGTTAAGATTAATACAACAAATAAAGGCTTCTTTACATGTTCAGAGGAAATAGAGTTACTTGAGTTAATAGAGATCTTCTTGTGCAATGGGTTTAACCGAACAATCGTTCGACAAAACGACGAATCTAAACGATTCTCAATCACAATTCACAAATGTGCATCGCAAAAGCGATTAGTAGCATAACGATTGCATACTTTTAGGCGTTGCAACATTTGAATAATTTATCGAGAAGAATTCGTGAAGTACAAATAATTACCTTTCTCGAGTTGGTGTGCCTTTGAAGAAGTTGTATGATATCTTGTTGGGAAATTCAATAATAGTAAGTTGGCTATAATTTTATTTCACGGTTAATCGTTGTATTTGTAAAAAAAATATTAATTGATTTGAACAAGATTTATTATCTTATTTAATTTTTAAAGGTTTTGGATAGTACTGAAGCTTGACAAGTTAGTCAACCTTTTTATCAACCAAGCCTTAAAAGTGTAAATATTTCTAACGTCTGAAAAAGAAATGTCAAAAAGCTTTCTAGCTGCTACGGGCATATTTCTTTAGGTGTAGTGCAATTTCAGTTAATGATAGGGATCATTGGTTTTTAATTGGTTTAATTGGTTTTAATTCTTAACAAAATCAGTTGTGTTAGTTGCAACAACGAAGGATGAAATAGTTTTCAAATAAAATATCCAAAAGATCTACTCTACTATTGTGCTAAGTGAACATTTTGAGAAAAGTCATTGAAATCAATCTTTCTTTCTCTTTAGTAAGAAGTAATTCCCATCAGAAATCGACTCTCAAAAGGTTTACGAATCCTCGAAGCAGGATTGCTTCATTTTTGTCTAGATCCTCTCTGTGTATGCTTGTACTTGTTATTTATCGCTAATCATCCTAATATTTGGAAAGATTATCGAATTTTTAGTTAATTTATGACTATTTACACTATTTATTTCTCATTTCACTCCATTCCACCTTCCTTTAGTGCCAGCGCGGTGCCGACCGAGCACATGACCGGAGGCCCGGATGCGTCCCTTCTGGTGGATCCGTCGCTGGCCGGCACGATGTCTGCGGTGAGCAACCTGAGCACCCTTTCGGCAGCCGGAAGCGGCAACCATCATCTGCATCTTTCCGACCATGGGCACTCGCACCATGATCACCAGCACGCTTCCGGTGGGGCACGGAAGCGAAAGTTTTCCTTCAAGTAAGTATGGCCCGGGAGCGATGGTGCCGAGTTGTGTAAGAATGCATCAGGTTAACCTTTTCCCGCCAGAGGTCGATATGTGTGCGTCACCCGAGTAAGAACACTCCCCTTGTGGTGGCCCGTTGGTTACATCAGTATGGAAGAAAACTCTCGAGATCACCGTCCGGGGCCCCGTCCGGGGCAGGATGAAATCTTACGAATGCATCTTCAAACACAACTTCGGCTACCGGGGAGAATGTCAAACAAAGTTCTGGGCGTAAGTTTGCCCCAAGAAACGACCGTAAGCAAACCCTTTCGCGTCGAGGATTGTTTGCGATCGGGGGAAGCGTTGTGAGGGTTGCAAATGTAAGCGACCAGCCAACTGTTCGTTTGATGTTAATTTAGCAGCAGAAACACAGAAACCGCTTAAGAAAGGCGCCAACTGTAAAGGATTCCGTTCGTTTTCCCTGCCACTTCTTAAGTGCTTTGTTCGCACGAAATGAAGCACACAATTCGCACAAGCATTACACAATCGGTGTACCTTCCTTCCCGCAGAGTTCCTTCCATTTCGAGTTCCCCAACCTCAGCGGACCGAGATGACTTTACCCTCCATTATGATGCCATCGATGGCTGGGTAGGTTAATTTAATAATTATGTAAAATCAACCGACTCGGGATTTTGTTTGTCTACTAGTGTGGCAGGAGGCCAAAGCAAGGGCCAACACTTTTTGGGTGTTAATTTTTTCACGGAAGCCACCCACTCCCGCCGCAGCTTCAAGGGACAAACAAAACCGCTGCGGCAAGTGTCGACGAAACGCTGCAGAAGGAAGCCACGGAAGTAGTAAAACCGTCGCTAGTCGCTTTCTTTTTCTCACCCATAAGGTACGGTTCGGTTGTTTTAGTTTCGTTTTTGGCATGCTGACGTAATGTAATTTACGATGCCGCACGGTATCCACGGGACAGTCGTAAGGATTCCCGCGGTCGTGTGATGTGTTCGTTGCGTCTTGGTTCGTTTTGTTAGCTGTTTTTTTTTGCTGTTCTATGCTGTTGCTCCTGGGGCAAATCAAACTGAGCAAATCATCCGACGTGGCATTGTAACGGGCAGACCAAATCAATTTCAAATCCGGAATTTACGATCGAACGCTAATGTGGTACCTGGTTCATCTAAATTAGGACACGGTTTAAGTATTTTTATCAACAACAAGCCAAGATCAAAGGTTTGCTTCATTGCCACTAATGCCACTCATACGTCGCAAGTTGTGACTGTGTATTCAAATACTACTTCTGGGAAAATCAATTAAAACGAAAAGGAAATACGTAAATGATACTATTTTTGTAGTTATATTTGGACAATTAGGATATAAATATCTCATCAAAATTAATGTGACAGCCAAAGTCACGTACATTATTTCTAGAATTAAAAGTATTAAAAGTAAAGTTGGAAGTCTGACGTCAAACAATTCGGAAACTGCTTCAAACCAACATTGATCTCCGATATTTATCACTACTATATTGCGGCAGAATGTTCTCATCGGTGACCTTATTGGATCCATATCGTATAGATCTGGAAGAAATGACATCAATCCTAAAGATTGACAGTGTGCTTATCATATACTCTCTATTTGTTTCAATCTCCATGCCCAAAAGTGATACGAGCGACATTGAAGATAACACCTGTGATGATTCGAAATCCGTCAGAACGGCCGACGAAAGCAAAAAGTGAGTTTTTACCATCAAACATCAATTTGGGTCTCGCACAAACTAACATCAAGCCCCTGTTCGATCCCCGGCGCAGACAAAACCACAGCGAGATCGAGAAGCGACGGCGTGACAAAATGAACACCTACATTACGGAACTGTCCGCGATGATACCGATGTGCCATGCGATGTCCCGCAAGCTGGACAAACTCACCGTCCTCCGGATGGCGGTGCAGCATCTGAAAACGATCCGCGGTGCGGTCCATTCGTACACCGAGGGCCACTACAAGCCGGCGTTCCTGTCCGACCAGGAGCTGAAGATGTTGATACTGCAAGCTGCCGAGGGTTTCTTGTTTGTGGTCGGTTGTGACCGTGGTCGGATACTTTACGTGTCGGAGTCCGTATCGCACATACTGAACTATTCCCAGGTACGGTAGTGGAGAGTTGGAGATTGTTTCGTAGATTAATCGTGCTTACTGTGTGGCACAGGGTGATCTTCTAGGGCAGAGTTGGTTCGACATACTGCACCCCAAGGATGTGGCAAAGGTGAAGGAGCAACTGTCATCATCCGATTTGAGTCCCCGGGAACGTTTGATCGACGCTAAAAGTGAGTACAATGCTAAAAGGAATTCGTGCAAGCGATTGCTACCAAATTGAGAGAATAACGCCTGAAAGTATGCAAAATGTGTTCGAAAATTTGTTTTGAATTGAAGCACTCTATAGTATATTGCATACATTTAGGCGTCGCGATGAGATACAATTCACGTACACCTCATCCTTTGCCCTGCTCTTCCAACAAACAGCTATGCTTCCAGTCAAGACGGATGTTCCACAAGGGGTGACACGGCTCTGCCCCGGTGCCCGTCGTTCCTTTTTCTGTCGCATGAAGTGCAAAGCCAACGTGCAGGTAAAGGAGGAAGCGGATCAACCGAACAGTGTGTCCAGCGTGAACAATGTGTGCCATCGGCGCAAAAAGCAAGTTAATTCCGGTGAGTGTCTCCCGTAAAGGTTCGGTACAGGATTTCCCGAGAGTGTGAGTGGCGTGGTTGTGGTGCTCCATTTGTTCGCCCAGAAGCACAAACGTCTAAAAACCATCCGATATCCGTGGCATTTCAGATAAGAAATATTCCGTGATACAGTGCACCGGTTACCTGAAATCGTGGGCCCCGGCCAAGATTGGGCTGGAGGAGAACGAAACGGATGGCGAGGGCGATTCGTGCAATCTCTCCTGTCTGGTAGCGGTGGGCCGCGTGCAACCAAACCTCAACCAGAGCTGCAATATGACGGCGAACGGTCTGCACACACCGAGCGGCACCAATGGTCGGTCGCGAGGTGGCAACAACTCCAACTCCGGGTCGGGGGCGGGAACGAGCGGTGGTACTACGGGGTCGTCCAGCAATGGCAATCCAGCGGCCACACCGAGCAACGGTAGCGGGAAGTCCTTAAATCGCAACAACAACATTCCCAACCTGCGCAACGTGCAGTTCATCTCACGCCACGCGATGGACGGCAAGTTCCTGTTTGTCGATCAGCGAGCAACGCTCGTGCTGGGCTTCCTGCCCCAGGAGCTGCTCGGTACGAGCATGTACGAGTACTACCATCACGAGGATATTCCGGCACTGGCCGAATCGCATAAGGCCGCCCTCCAGGGCACGCAATGCGTCACCACCTCCGTGTACCGGTTGCGCACGAAGGAGACCGGCTTCGTGCGGCTTCAGAGCGAGTGGAAATCGTTCCGCAACCCGTGGACGAAGGACATCGAGTATTTGATAGCGAAGAACAACGTCATCCTGTCGGAGCTCGGCGACACGGGCGCGGCACGTGCTGGCGGGTATGGAATGGGCGAGCTGGGCGATGGTACCGGTGAACCCGGTTCCGGGGCTTCCGGTCAACCGGGCGTAGGATACGAGTTTTTCAATCACAGTAAGTTTGGTTGGGTGTGGTACTGTCGCGGGGCTCGCAGTGTGGGCGATTTGGTAATGTTTATTTGCTTTCGTTTTGCCGCATCGCGTACCTAGCGAATGGACGTGAAATACAGCGCATGATCAATTCGCACGTGGAGGCAAGCAAAATTGGCCGCCAGATAGCGGAACAGGTGTTGGACCATCAGCGACGGGTGGGAGATTCCTCCTCGGGTAAGCATAACCGATCATTTTTTTTCAGATGAATGTATTGTATGTTTTATAGCCAAGCAGGTTGTTCTACAGGGCCATTTAAGCTTTAACACTACGAATCTTTAATATAATTTCAATGGTAGTTCCTACTAACAACTTGGATAACAACTTAGCTCAGTATCTACTCATTTATCTGGCGAGTTAAAGCCTTTTGTGGCCAGGTTGTCCGGTGTCATTGTAATGACATGACCAACCAACTTGACATGACTTCATGAAGCTCACAATGATATTGAAAGTTTGTATTCGTTTGTAGAAATAAAGAGATTTCAAACAAGGCTGTATCTTCCAATGCATAAATTTAGGCGCTGAAGTATTAATCACAAGGGGAACAAAGGCAAGCGAATTAATAATTGCAATTGGGGCTACTATACATATAAGAAAGATATATTTCAAAGGGTTGTAACAAAGTTTTCAGATAACTATGAGACTATTATAGAATGCAATTAATTTTACACTTCTTATTGTCCATACTGTTATAGAAAGTAGCCCAAACCCAAATGAATCGACAATGCAGCCCGCCTTCAGCTCCGCACTGTCCGAGGCGAATCATTCGAACGATGCAATCACGTCCGGCGAGCACAGCATGGTCACCTCGACCGGTGTGTCACCTTCCTCGATTGCCGTCGTACCTCCGACAGTTACCACGCGCATCAATGGAACTCTGCCCGGTTACAGCCATGTGCAGACGAACGCCATCATCAGTCCGGAGCATGGTGAGTTCGCGGAAGGTTCCCACACTAACACGAGCGTGAATAATAACATCGAGCTGGTTAAATTCTAGATGTATCACAAACGCAAGCCAGCAGCACGGATGGCAATGACGAGGCAGCGATGGCAGTGATTATGAGCCTGCTGGAGGCGGATGCCGGTCTCGGCGGTCCAGTAGATTTTTCCGGCCTTCCCTGGCCACTGCCGTGAGGGGAAGAAGCTCCAGTACTACACATTTCATCAAGGCTATGATCGTGATCAACCGAACGTACCGAGCGTGCGTTTGTGGAAACGAAAGTTACCAAAATTAGGCAAACAAAAAGCAAACTCCAAAACCCTTCCGTTTCTTCGGGCGTGAAAGCGTCCATGTACAAAAGCTATTTGCAACCGCATTTAAATGCATTAACCAGAGAAACAGCATAAACAATCGAGCTGCTGAATAGGGAGAAAAAATGCCGCAAAAAATACAAACAAGCTAGTAAAGAAGCTGATAGCAAAGAACGGTAGAATAGAATTAAGGTGGAAACTGAATTCCTAAGGTGCACTGTGATGGGCGTTACAATGAGGTTATGAATATACGTAACAGAGAAAAGGAAACAATAATGTACAAAGTAACACGCAAGCGTTTAATGTTTTGTTCGAATAGTTTCATTATCTTGCACGGTAAGTGTGTACGGATTTGCTTGTATGCATTAACATCCTTCAATTCACTTCATTCAAATTAAATCTCTGTGTTATAAACTTTAGTTTGATTTGTGCCACATAAACGCCTTAAAGTATGCAATATGCAGCACTGCGCCTTTTAATTTATACATTGTACGGCAAACGTTTCAAAGTTTGTTCGTCAATAAGCGAGGGGATTCCTTGATTATGGTGCTATTTGATGACTTTATTCGACAAACCCTCCAGTCATCATTACCATTTTACAACAAGCAATTTAAAAACAACTCAAACGTATGGCACATTTATGTAGAATATTATTATCCTAAGTTGCTGTTACTAACATGTTGAAGAAGGTGACATTTTCAACCCTATAGCTAGCGCTATCTGCACTATAGCCGTGGCCGAAACACTACTTCGTACGGTTTGGGCGAGAGCGTTATACCCGGTCGCAGCACGATCGACGGTTCCATCTCACGATTTCCTTCCACCGGCTTAAGTAGCTCAAACTTTTGCATCACCCCAACGAAAAACGTAAACAAACAGGCTCGCGCAAGCACCTCACCCAAGCAGCGCCGTTTGCCGATGCCGAAAAACATTAACCGATCGGTGTGTAGATGGGCCTTGCCCGTCGTATCCGGCGCACACTCGAGGAATCGCTCCGGACGGAACACTTCCGGATCACCCCAGTAGTCCGGATCCATATGCACGGTTCTGAGACCGATTAGCACGGTGGTATTTTTGGGTAACCGGTAGCCACCCAGTGCACAATCGGCAAGCGTACGCCGCGGTCCACTAACCGGGACGATGTGAAAGAATCGTTGAATTTCCAGCAGGAACGCATCGGTGTACGGTAGCTGCGATCGGTCGGTTTGCTGCGGTAGCTCATCGGGACGTAACGTCGCATCGATCTCCTCGCGTATGCGGGTCTGTATGTCCGGGCGCATGATCATCATCATGAAGGCGAGATCTAGCGTTGTGCTCGTCGTCTGTCCACCGGCGATGAAGATGTCCAGTATGATCATCGTGAGCTGAAGATCGGTGAAGGTGGAGTCGGGATCATCCCGACGGTCACACATTTCTTTGATGTAACCGTAGATCAGGTCGTCATTGGCTTTGTCATCGGTGAAATTGCGATGATGTGCGGCAATGGACGGTGCAAAGAATTCATTCAACTCGAGATTGAACCGGCGCAACAGATTGTATCCGCTCCATTCCGGCAGGATGAATCGAAGCCACGGTAGTTGACTTAACACCCCGCCGGACATATCGAAGGCTTTCGAGCGTTCCTGCAGCAAACGCAGCAAACGCTGTAGCCGATCGTCTTCGCGCGGAATGCGCGATCCGGTCACGAATGTCCACAGCACGTTGATGACACTGGTCGACAGGATACTGGCGGGCCATATTGGTTCTCCCTGGCACCCACGCATCACATCCACCAGTTCGTTCAGTTCGTTCTGTATCTGCAGCTGCATCGGCTGTCGGCCGTACCCGATCTGTCGCAGATGGCGCGTGACAAAGTTGCGATGTTCCGCCCAAAACGACCCGTCCGTGCAAGTTACTCCAAGTCTACCAACGAATAAGGGGAACAACAGTTCAGTGTGATCTTACCAACGCCATCGTTACCAAGCATTACCTCGTTCCCATGGTCCTCAAGCGAATGAAGAAGTTATCGGGCCGTCCGGCAAATACGTCGTTCCGATGGACCTCATTGATGGCAGGGTAGTTGAGTGCAACGACAACATACTCTCGGCCCAGCTTCAGTCCGATCACATTGCTGCGGTAGATTTTGCCCAACAGTTCGAACACTTTGTGCTGTCCTCCATATTGTCGCGCAAGTTTCCGTATGTAGGGTGTGTTTCCTACCACCGGAAGCCATGGTGGACCTGTTGTAAGATGAAGCAGTTAGTTAATTATCTATAAAAATTTGTGTTTTTAAAATTTTTTTAATAATTTTATAGTAAACAACAACATTAAATTCAATTAATATCGTGTGGATTACCTAGCAAATGATCAAGCGAATTGACTCGTTTTTTGGAAGCAGTTTAAACATTTCTATTATAATTATCAACCTCAGGTGAGTACTAAATGATTATCTTACAAAATCTTCGTTAGAATCAACATCAGTAATTTATAGGGGTTTAAATGCAATTTATATTCAACTCGTCCATTTAAGTATCGTTAAAAGGCTCTCCTACGTAGCGGATGCTTACCAAAGGGTTGAGCGGGAATACCTCAGGTTGGAGATTAACGAGGCAAAAATCACGTTGATGGTGGCACCACCAGCGGCCCTGTTAACACATTCTAACTTACGCAAGGGTGACGTAGGTGAGCACTCTTTCGAAGTCGTCCAAAATTTCACCTATCTTGGGTCAAAAGACAGCACCGACAATAACATTGATGTTGAAATACGCGTTAAGGTGCTGGCTGCCATCCGGTCATACCACAGTCTGAGGAAACTTCTCCACTAAAAACATCTGTCACGCCGATCGAAGCTGGGACTATATAGAACCTATATAGTTCCAGTACTCACATACGCCTCTGAGTCATGGACTTTGTCCAAAACTGGCGAAACCCTCTTAGCCGCGTTCGAGAGGCAGTAGCTCAGAAGGATCGTTGGCCCCGTATGTGTGGAAGGACAATGGAGAGGCCGCTACAATGACTCTATGAGCTTTCACCGACGAACTCACTGTCGTACAGCGGATTAGACTCGACAGGTTTCGGAGAGCTGATCACGTCATTAGAATGACACCGGACGACTCAGCCCGTAAAGTCCTTTCATATCGTCCACATAGACAGAGGAGGCATGGTATGCCCAAATTGAGATGGAGTGATGGCGTTGATGATTAAGCCAAAAAGGTCGGGATAATGGATTGGAAGACGAAGGCGCTCGACCGTGAGCGGTTTAGAGGACTCCTGCAGCAGACCAAGATCGCAAAGCGGTTATAACCCCGAATAAGTAAGTAAGTAAAAGGCAATACTCTTTTCCATAAAAAAATACTATCCGTCTCGGATGTGTTAGTACGATTAGGGATCGATTTGGACAAGATCCCTATATCTGCGTTTTGGGTTTGATGTCCTCCGTTTCTACGAGGTAAATGGTTTGATTGCCGCATTCTTGACCATGTTCTTCGAAGTAAGGATTAATTATCAGACTATTTATCCAATGTCTAAGTGTAATAATCTATAGTGTACTAAGGCTAAGGTTTAACGCAGGCTTAATTGATCACTACACCAAAAAGAAGATCGATCGATCTATATTAAGGATGATCTCTCTTCCGAAGTGTTGTCTATTCTTTTAAGTCCAATTTAGTCATCATAAAAACACTTAAACCCTTTTTTCTATTTCATTGTCAAGTGTCAAGTCGGTAAAACTACTAGTTTCTAGCGCTGGATACTAGTAGAATGAGACACTTCTCATTGTGTTATGCGCTTCATCAGTCTAATGCATCACTATTGCACATGCACCCAACACACTCAACCGCTCGCATTCGATCACGTTAATGGTGTATCAGCTGTTTTGGGAAAAAGACTCACATCTACCAATGCACGGAATGCGGTATGTTTGTTTTGCTTCCTTGCCCGAACGCATTCGTTCGTCCGCATCTATAAATAATAATGAAAGTGCAGACGCCTGCGACTCCGGAAGAAGAAGCCCGAGATTCGTAACGTTTGTTACTACCGCAATGGAATCCGGTACTCTCTCTCTCTCTCTCTCTCTATCCTCTCTCTCTTGTCCGTGCCAAAAAGGAAGCGCAAGAGAAGGGAGTATGGAGCTGATAAGGGTTTCAACTATTCCCACGCAGATGGTGCCGTCATTCCTTATCAATGGTAACGTCTCTGACCGATGTAACTGTGTCTCGCGAGCAGCTGAAGCGGCTCGTGGCATTGTCTGACGACAGCGTGACAGCTCGTGCTGGATAAGAGTATTGTTGTGTCGGTCGGAAGTGACCGCATGGAACCGAATCCGCACTGTCTCGACGTGAAGACACACGCATAAACTTTTGCATCTCTACTTACCCGGTGGGTAATTGGTTGGTCGACGAAATTCATTGATGAGATAAGCAAACAACAGAGCCACCGCCACACCGAGAAGGATGGCGAACATTCTGACCGCAGCACTATCACACACGTTGATCACCTCAGCTGCGCTTCAGGTTCGGTTGCATAACGCGCAACCGAGATTACGAATCCGATCGGGGCGATTGACTATTAGTTGATTCAAATGCGACAGTGACACTGCCTGCACCGAGACTACGTAGGACCTTGTTCTTTGTGCACAGCTTCAAACTTCCTTATACGCAGAACTGGATCGAGCCGTTTCGAGTGGATAACTGTCGGTATGCACGTGTCATCTGTTAGCTTCCTGTTTTGGTGTCTCACTAAGCGCAGTGCAAAACGTTGACGCAACTGAATCTCACACGCATCCACACTCTCGCGCGCCACGGGACTGCCGCTACGAATTCCCAAACGAACCGCACTTCCCGAGCGCACTTGACGGACTGAAGGTTTGCGGTGTGAGCTTCGGAACCGCTTGGTGTGCTATCGATCGGTTCGGACGGATGGTAGTTGCAGGCGTAGCTTCCGATCTGGCACAATGGGCTGTGAATCGGCTGGCAGCGTAATCTTATCAGATCGCTAGTGGTGGTGCAACTACAAACGACTTCCTGAAATGTTATGTTTCCTTCGAACATCATTATTACTCGTTTATTGAAAGCAGAATTTAATAATAATAACGAATTTTAAATTTTAATAATATTTTTTTTTAAATGATTGAAAATTTGAACTTACAAAAATACTTTGTTGGGGGCGGTCCGGTGGCATGATGGTAGCGGCGCCGGTCTTCACACGAACGGACCGGACCAAAATCCCATCCGGACCAATCCCCCGTAGCAAGGATTGACTATCCGGCTACGTGGTAAAATAAGTCGATACGGCCAGGCCGTTCTAACGAAAAAAAAAAAAAAAAAAAAAAAAAAAATACTTTGTTGAAAAGAGAAATTACGTTATCGAACAGACAAACAACAATTTATTTCTAGTAACGTTTATTGTAATACCCTTAGATTTGCCCCGTGTGCAAGATACTACCTATTTTATTAGAATTAGGCCACAGGAACTAAACCTGTACAGTTCGTTCAGTTCTTTTAAGTGAACTAATGAACTTCGTTCGTCAACTTATGGTACTGCAGCTCGCGAATAGTCTCCCGGGGGAACTATCTCTATAGACAGGACGGCATAATTATGTTTTACATGTATAAGTTATTAAACGAGCTATGAAGCAGGATTAGTGAACGCTCATTGAACGGCTTGTAACGCAGGTTGAACGAAGTGTAACGTAGGTGAAGTGACCTGAAACGGTAGGTTGAGTGAACTATATGAACGAGGTTAAGAATGCGCGATAAATTTTTCATGACATACTAAAGAACGAAATATCTGTACCGTTCGTTCAGTTGTTTACAAAGAACGAACCAGTTCGCTAACGTTCATACACAACTATTGAATTACCCGACTCTACTTTTGATGATCAGGATTGCAGTTTAATTGTTCAGTAGCTACTTTAAAATGTTTCGTGGCCGAAACGCTACGTTATAAGGTTTCGCTGAGAGCGTTATTCCTGGCTTAAGCGTCAAGGACGGTTCCATGTTGGATTCCTCCGCAGCAACGTCCGGTTTGACCAAACAGAACCGCTTCATTACAACCACAAAGAACGTAAACAGACATGAGCGGGCCAATGTTTCACCGAGACAGCGACGCTTTCCCTGGCCAAACGACAACACACGCTCAGTGTTGACGATTTGACGTTCCTCGTTCAGGAATCGTTCCGGTCGGAATACTTCCGGATCACCCCAGTGTTCCGGGTCCATATGAACGTTGCGGATTCCCATAAGAACGGTTGTGTTTTTCGGTACTCGGTAACCCCCAAGAGTACAATCAGTAAGGGCGCGCCTTGGTCCACTCAATGGAGCAATACTGAAGAAACGATGAACCTCCAGCAAGAATGCCTCCACATAGGGTAGTTTATGATGATCATTATAATGAGGAACAATAGAGCGGTCTAGCTGGAAATCAATTTCCTCGTGGATTTTTGCCTGAATATCCGGTTGGACGATCATCATCATAAATGCCAGATCCAGTGTTGTGCTCGTTGTATGACCACCTGCTATGAATAGATCAAGGATGATCATCGTCAGTTGAACAGAGGTGAAGTTGGTATCGGATGCATCCTTGTGATCGCGCATTTTCTTAATGTACGCGTAGATAAGATCGTCCACTGCTTTATCCTCCGTAAAGTTCTGATGATGCTGCTCGATCGTTGGCGTGAAGAATTCCGTCAGTTCCTTGTTGAAGCGACACACCAGATTGTACCCACTCCATTCAGGTGCGATAAAGCGTAGCCATGGTAGCTGGTTCAATGTTCCACCGGACATGTCGAAGGCCTTGGAACGTTCCTGCAGCAACTGCAGTAGTCTCTGCAATCGATCATCTTCTCGCGGTACTCGTGAGCCTGTTACGATCGTCCAAAGCACATTGATAACACTGATGGCGAGAATCGATCCAGGCCAGATGGGCTGTTCCATACGGGTCTCGAGCACCTCCAACAATTCGTTTAGTTCCGTTTGAATCTGAGCATGCATCGCCTGACGCCCAAAACCAGCTTGCCGAAGATGCCTCGTAACGAAGGTTCTTTGTTCATTCCAGAATGCTCCATCAGTAAATGTGATGCCTAATCTGTAGTATAGTAGAGCGTTATGAAAGGTTTTAACATTCGCAGCATGTTATACTACAATCTTACTTCGTTCCCAGTGTACGCAACCGCACGAAGAAATTATCAGGTCTGCTCTGGAAGGATTCGTTGAAAAAAATGTCCTTCACATCTTCGTATCCCAAACCAACCACTACGTGTTCCTGACCAAGTTTCAACCCAATGACGCTGCTTTGATACGTTTCCGACAACTTGTCGCACACGTTCGACAACAATCCACCATTCTCAGCCGCCATCTTGCGTACTAGCGGAGTGTTCCCGACAATCGGTAACCATTTGGGGCCTGATATGGGATGGAAAGGAATGTTCAAATTTATAGAGCATATTTTAAGAAGATGATCTTACCCGGAGGATAGTTCGACGGACGCCATAGTTCCTTCACAAGAAAAGCTACCAGCAAGATCAGTGCCAGTGCTGCCAACGTTAGTGTGATCATTGAGGTGATGGCCTGTAACCGCTAATAGAAGATGTGAAATAAACCAGGACCAAGTTGATTTGATGTCTGTGAATTTGATGTCTAATGCGTAGAGCTAACAACTTTACGACTTTAAATACAATCAGCAGCTTTGTTCGACACAAACAAGCGTCCGTGGTATTCTGAGTTCATTGTTCGTCTGATGGAAAGAGCGTGCAGAACGTTCCATCACGCAATGTTGCGGTTTAAAGTTGAATTATTCTAAAGTTTGAGATGAGAGAGTTGCAGGTTACTACGCTTAAGGCACTCGAAAGTTACAGGAGATGGTTACTTGGTGTCGAGCGCTGACACACTTGCTCTCTCTCTCTCTCTCTCTCTCTCTCTCTCTCTCTCTCTCTTTCTTTTTTTTGCTGGCTTCGTTGAAGGACAGTCGGTGTCGTTACGTAGATATTGTTTTATTTTTTACCAAGAATAATGTTACTTCTCTTTTGATTGTAGAAATAAATGCATGCATCTGCAACGATGACGCAACAAGGAAACAGGTGCAAAGCGTACAAAATGCTGGTTAGCGCGTCCCTGAATCTGAGCACGCGATGATGCAAGACCAGCAGCAAGCATCCATGAAGCAGTAGGAGAAACTGTTCGCGGAAATCTGATAAACGGAATGACTTCGAGAACCCGTGAATATGGTTCAAATTGGAAATGTGCTTTCTGGCCAGATAAAAGATTGTCGTTTCAACCCGGTGAAGTACGTCGCCTTCGCTGGTTGGTTTTCGCGATACGAAGACCTCTACGAGAGGGGTACGAAGGAGTTGGTTGACGACGCTAAGGTTCGTTTACTGCTACGGTAGCTAGATTTGGACGAGTATGAACGGTACGTAAGCCTTGTGTTGCCCCACAAGTTTCAACAAGATTTTAACTATGCGGATACAGTGGAAAAGCTGAATGTTCTCTATAGATCACAGAAGTCGCAAGTAAGCAAAACGTACCCAGAGTACCTTCCTGGTAGAGTATGAGTCCGGTATCCTCATCACATGCCTCAGCTATCGCATCCTTCCGGCCTTGGCCACCGTCTGGATGTCTGTTCCTCCAAACAGCTAGCTCGTGGCTCATTCTTCTTCTGCAAACGCTCTGCTCACAAAAACCGCCAAAGGTAGTCCGAAGCACCCGTCGCTCGAAAATGGCGAGAGCGTTGGCGTCCACCGCCGGTATCCAGGACTCATGATCATAGAGGACTATCGGATGTAACAGGATGCGATATATGCTGCATTTCGTGTCTTGTTGTTGTATCGTATAACTTTGTGCAGCCTATAGTAGGAACAATTCCACATCACAATGCGTCTCCGGATTTTGTAGCTTAGGTCCGAAGTAACGATCGTATCCAACGAAGCAGAACTCCTCTACTGTCTCAAGATCGTCACCGTCAACTGATACTCTGCTCACCAGACGAGCTATGTCATAGTCAGATCCTCCGACAAACCTAGAATAGACGTAGTATTTTCCTGTCGTGTTAATAAAAGCGCAGTTGAAGCTAAACCAGCGGGACTTTCGGGCGGGATATGTTTAAAAGAAAAGGAGTTTTTCAAAACTCCTCAGAACAAAATACTCTGCAATTTTATGTACACAAAAGCTAGGTTAAATTAGATCGTGTTTATTTCTTTTCTTTTGGAGTTAATTTTTGATTCTAAAATTCCGATAAACATACAACGTACTTTAAACTTCCATAAGAAAGAAGAATGGACCTACCGTTTATTAAGTTTAAATTTCATTCATCGTTGCCATGGTAACGGGGCAGCTAAAATAAACCATTGTTACGCTTTTCCTACAGTTCTCGGTCATACCGTTGTGAATAACTGCTCATAACTTGCCACAGATATTTGCACTCCCCGAGCCCGGACAATAGCATTTGCGTCCGATTTGTGAATGAACTGGAAGAGTTCCCGCTTTCTGCAGCATGACAAGGAATATGGCTACCATTGAAAAGCGGCACTATCTTGATAACCTTCGTACCTGTTCACCTTGGTTACGGTATTCGTCGTGCATCGGAAGAACTCCCCAACCCGGGTTGATCACTCATCATCAGATCAGTTTAGAGTTTTGTTTGAAACATTGGTTTGTTTGTAAAAATACCTGGGAGTCTGCTGTGGTCCAACAGACAAGTTGAAAACCGGAACCTGGGTCAAGCTAAACAGCAGAAGCAGCATCATTTCCTGCTCCACACTTTGCCAGACATCTGCTGGAACACACGGGGGTCCCCTTTCTGGTTGAATTTGGAAGCAAACCAAACAACTCCCGCACGCCGTCTGGACAGTAAGGTCTCCAACGGTGCCGGTTAGAAGATGGTTGATTGTTTAGATTATGATGTCGCGTAAAAATAGATCCCATCTCGGAATGTTTTATCGTTTTTGGTCTTTTTTTCCCGTTTTTTTTCTTCAAAATTTCAAAGTGTTCCTTTCCCCTGTTCGGCGTCAGGGAATGGGCCAACATTTACATTACAATACGTGAACGAGGCGCGTTCGGTCGGTACAATGTCACGATGGACACTGGCACACCGGGTATAAAGCGCTCGGGACGCACGGAATCCAGCCTCAGTCACGTGGTTCCCGTTGGACTTGGCTGATGTTTGCATAGGGCTTAGGAAAGGTCAGTTTTCAAAGTTCTTGTTCCAGTTCAGTTCGTGTGGAAGGCATGTGGAACGGTGCTATAATCGCGATCCTACTACTCTCGGTGCTGT
Organism: Anopheles marshallii; assembly: GCF_943734725.1. Taxonomy (NCBI): domain Eukaryota; kingdom Metazoa; phylum Arthropoda; class Insecta; order Diptera; family Culicidae; genus Anopheles; species Anopheles marshallii. The sequence goes on from NC_071327.1 coordinate 55,984,822, forward strand.
ACTGTTACTGGGATGCTCGAAAACCCAAGAAATTTCCACCGGGTAAGTTACTCCGGCGAGGAAGTGTCAACTGTGAAACTTTTCTGTTAGTTCCTATTAGTGGAGTGAGTTATCGATGTGTTGAGATCTTTATTGTCAGAATTTGTCTGCCCCAAAGCCATCTATAGAACCCAGATCTGATCAAGATTCATACAACTCCCAGATCTTGAGGTTTCATTTAGATGGCCATGGCTCTATAAAGTGCCACTAATTTCCATCCTGATCGCCCCCTGTTAGGTCCGACTTGGCTTCCATTCATCGGCAGTGGCTTGGTGGTGTTGAAATTGGCCCGGTCCCTCCGCTACTTTCATCTGATGTGGTTAGCACTCTGCCAGCAGTACGGTCAGATTGTTGGAGTTCGCTTTGGCCAGGATCGTATCATCGTTGTATCGGGACGGGAAGCGATCCGTGCCATGTACGCGAAGGAACAGTTCGATGGCCGGCCAGATGGTTACTTCTTTCGGATGCGTTCGTTCGGGCAGCGTCTTGGAGTCGCGCTGACGGATGGTCCACACTGGGAGATACAGCGCAAGTTTGCCGTTCGCACGATGAAACAGCTCGGCATGGGACGAAACGAATTTGTGCGAGTGATCGAACGGGAAGTGCATGAATTGGTTGAGAGCTTCCGTCGCAGGGCAGCCGCTGGAGAGACATTCCCGATGAGCAGTTCAATGGATGTTGCGTTGCTGAATGTACTCTGGGTTCTGCTGGCGGGCGAACGATACGAGCTGGAGAACGAACGATTAGGTTGGCTTGCCGAAACCATCCATCAAACGTTTCACGTAATCGACGTTTCGGGCGGTACGTTGAACCGGTTCCCCTGGTTGCGCTTCGTCTGCCCGGAAAGCTCCGGGTACGGTCCGATGCTGCGATTATTGAAGCCACTTTGGGGGTTCCTGGAGGTAAGATCACCATGCAGTACGAACAATTGCCACAATCGTTTCTAAACATTGTCCACCAATACTTCTCCCCAGGAGACGATTGAAGCGATCAGGAAGAATCCTCATTGTCCCAGTCGGCGCGATAGTCTCATCTCGGCCTTTCTGGTGGAGATGTCCAGAGAAAAACATCACAACTCGTTTACCGATTCGCAGCTCGTCAGTTTGTGTCTGGATCTGTTTCAGGCCAGCATTGAAACGATTAGCAGTGTGCTCGGTTTCGCCTTCCAGTACATGTTGCACCATCCGGACGTGATGCATAAGGTGCAGCGGGAACTGGACATAATCGTTGGGCCCGATCGATTACCGACGGCCAACGACAGACCTCAGCTCCCATATACCGAAGCGGTCATCCTGGAGGTGGAACGTATAGCGACCGTCGTCCCGGGTGGGCTAGTACACCGAGCGATGGAAGACGTAGAGCTGTGTGGGTATCACATACCCAAGGATGCCATCGTGTTACCGTTGCTGTACTCGCTACAGATGGATCCGAAATATTGGACCGACCCTGACGTTTTCCGCCCGGAGCGGTTCCTAAACGAGGAAGGTGATCGAGTTGTGCAGCACGAGCTTTTCATACCATTCGGAGCGGGACGACGACGCTGCCTCGGAGAGGCACTTGCCAAACCGGCCGTTTTTCTGTTCTTTAGCGCGATACTGCACCGTTTTACGATTGAGTGCGGCGACAAGGAACTACCTTCGTTAAGCGGAGTTGATGGGATAACTTTGTCGCCACAACCGTACAGCCTCAGAATGCTGGAAAGGGTGTGTAGGCAGTGATGATAGCTGCCTTAACTTTCAGTATTTAAATACCATTCAAATGGGTTGACTATTTATTAAAGAATTAAGATATCTTTATTGATGTGTATTATCACTCAAACTCCTAAAGGTGGCAAATCTTCAAAGTTGTTCTAGTAACGAAAAATTGTTTCTTGTTCTGTTCAAACTTCAACCATGGGTTTTTCATACTCGTGTTTGTAAAATTTACAAATCGTTGAAGCTGTTTCCCGCGAAAATGAAGGAATTCCCCGAGAGAACAGTTTGACAGATTACATTACAGCTCAAGGTCTATGTGTTGAAATGTGTGTTTATTTTATATTTAAAATTTTTTGTTGAATTTTTTTAATTATCATACTTCGCTCGTATTGCTATGATATGAAAGCAAAACTACGAATTAACAACATTTTTATGCCAAATATAATAAATAAATTGTTCTTGCATTCGAGCGACCTTGTTTATACTTACCTTGACCATGGGAAACGTCAAACGCACCGGTCGTGTTTTGTGGTCAGCTGTGGAGTGAATGTTTTGTTGTTATTTATTTACGTGTTTTATACAATTTTGTATTCCCCTTTTACCATGTCTTCCACCAGCGAAATGGATTTCGATAGGTAAATGTAGAAATATAATATTGCTACGCAAAGTTCGTGTTCTCATTACAATCGGTCCATTTCAGTCCCTTCGTGAAGAAGGAAAACAGCTGTAAAATCTGTGGCGAAAATGAAGGACCAATGGAATCAATCTTTTGCAAGGTGGACGACACTGCACTCCTGAACAAGATCTACAAATGCACCCGCGTTAAAGTATTGTGCCGTACAGAACTAGCTCCTTGTGGAACAACTATAGAATAATTTTGTTTTATCTATAGGTGATACCAGTTTGTGGATTAATTTCACCCATCTGTGAGTACTGCCATCGGCGGATCGATGAGTTCGATGAGAATGCACAACCGAAGGTGGTAGAGTTTGTGATCAAGACCGAGCTGGAACCCGAACCTCTTGATTACGATCCATTGAATGTTGGCAACCTGGTCGATCCGATGGCTATTGATGGTACGGTATCCCAGACCAGTGAGTTCAATAATTTCTCGTACTATAATTAAAAGATATTTTTGTACATGTTATAGTTAAATCAGAAGACGATTTAGAAGAAAAAAAGTCGATAAAACGAAGAGGAAAGATAAAAGCAGTTAATGTTCAACCCCGGAGTCGGTCGTTTCGAAAAGCTGGAAGACCAAGATTAAATGTGGAATCGCAGAAAGTACGGAACATTGTTAGCAAAGCTCGTGGAAAGAAATCATCTATAGATGATGCGAGTTCCGATGAAAATGTAGCGGAAGTCCATTCAGAAATTGCCGCAGAACCGCAACGAACGCCAATAGAGCGCATTTCCCCGCAAGATGACGATCAATCAAAGTCCAGCGACTTTGAATCAGATCTTGAGAATGGCAATGAATCTGCACTTGAGGAAGAATCCGACCAGCTAAGCAACTCTGACGAAGAACCAGTAAAACGGGGACGTCCCAAGCGTGGTAACGTCGCGAAGGCTAGAAAACCGAAACGCGCCGATTCACCGAAGCAATGCGAAGTCTGTGGCAAGCAGGTGCAGTATATGCGCGAACATATGCGTCTACATCGGATAGAGTCGCAGCATCCGTGCCCACACTGTGATAGAACGTTCGTGCAGGCAAATAACCTAAAGTACCACATACGGAAACATCTGGGCGAGAAACCGTACACCTGCAAGCAGTGCAAAAAGGAGTTCTACTGCGAAGCACACTTAAAGTCGCACATGCGCGTGCACGGACCGCAAGGTCTGTTTCAGTGCAGCATGTGCCCGAAGAGCTTCAACCAGGAGTGTAATCTGAAGAAGCATCTGCGAGTACATACAGGCGAAAAGCCGTACGTGTGTGACAAGTGTGGGAAGCGGTTTAACAGCACGTCTAACCTACGCAACCATGTCCGGTTGCATTCGGACGAACGACCGCTTACGTGTGATCACTGTTCGAAGAGTTTCGTCGATGTGCATCATCTGCAGCGGCATATACGGGTCCATACGGGTAAGCGAGGGTATTGTGAATACTGTCTGTAAGTCGTAAGAATAATCATTGTTTCGTTTCATAGGGGAAAGACCGTATATTTGCCATGTGTGCTTCCAAGCCTACTATTGTCAGACCGGCCTAATGGACCACCTGAAGACGCACATCGAGAAAAAGTCTTTCAAACTAGACTAGCTAGATAATATACAGACAAGGGAAACTGTGCCAATAAGGAGATGATATTATCGTTTTAAGCATTTTATACGTAATTTGTGTTTTGTGTTGTGTATTTGTGTTTAGATCTTAGGTCAATTTTAATTTTCCTTCTTAGATTTAATCTAAGAAGTATTAGAAGGTCTCTTATTTAATACTATGATAGACTTATTACGCGTAGCTGGGTAATTGGAAGGCTTTTGATGTATTGCAATGATCGTAAAAGCAGGAGACCTTAGGATCACCACTTTGAATTAAATCAGTACAATATATTTTACATTATCATGATCTACTCTTGTTACATCGTAAGCTGTAAGCATCACAAATTAGGTTTAAAACTGATAAACTTATAGTTAAGAATTGTAAAAAGGAACACAAACGACAGGCTTGCGAAATATGGAGTAATTGCTAAGTAAAGTATTAACCTTATGGGTAACATTAAGCCAGAAACAAATATCGCGGTAAACCCGAAGAGGGAAGCAGATTGCGTGCCAGTACAGTCTACACGCATCTTCCAACAAGTGGTCATCGAACTCAATGGAACACGAACTCGAATGGGCAATAGTAGAACAAAGATAGTGGTCATATTTAAAGGGTTTACGTTTCTTAGCTTTGCATCAGAGTTCGAGTTGATCCTGAGCTTAAAGCAGTCTAGTCCATCTAATCGATCCACCAACGACAGGCAGGTGCACAGTATATCATCACAATGATCACACTAACGTTGGCAGCACTGGCACTGATCTTGCTAGTAGCTTTTCTTGTGAAGGAACTATGGCGTCCGTCGAACTATCCTCCGGGTAAGATCATCTTCTTAAAATATGCTCTATAAATTTGAACATTCCTTTCCATCCCATATCAGGCCCCAAATGGTTACCGATTGTCGGAAACACTCCGCTAGTACGCAAGATGGCGGCTGAGAATGGTGGATTGTTGTCGAACGTGTGCGACAAGTTGTCGGAAACGTATCAAAGCAGCGTCATTGGGTTGAAACTTGGTCGGGAGCGTGTGGTATTTGGTTTGGGATACGAAGATGTGAAGGACATTTTGTGCAACGAAGCTTTCCAGGGTCGTCCAGACAATTTCTTCATCCGATTGCGTACACTAGGGACAAGGTAAAGGACATTCGGAGAATGAATGATAGTTTTTTTTAATGCTATCTCGTACTTTTTGTTTCTTTTAGATTGGGTATCACTTGTACGGATGGTGCTTTTTGGAATGAGCAGAGAAGCTTCGTCACACGGCATTTGCGTCTTGTAGGATATGGACGCCAGGCGATGCATGCTCAGATTCAAACGGAACTAAACGAATTGTTGGAGGTGCTCGAGGCCCGTATTGAACAGCCCATTTGGCCTGGATCGATTCTCGCCATCAGTGTTATCAATGTGCTTTGGACGATCGTAACAGGCACACGAGTACCGCGAGAAGATGATCGATTGCAGAGACTACTGCAGTTGCTGCAGGAACGTTCCAAAGCCTTCGACATGTCCGGTGGAACATTGAACCAGCTACCATGGCTACGCTTTATCGCACCTGAATGGAGTGGCTACAATCTGGTGCGTCGCTTCAACAAGCAACTGACGGAATTCTTCACGCCAACAATCGAGCAGCATCATCAGAACTTTACGGAGGATAAAGCAGTAGACGATCTTATCTACGCGTACATTAAGGAAATGCGCGATCACAAGGATGCATCCGTTACCAACTTTACCGACGTGCAGTTGACGATGATCATATTGGATATTTTCATAGCAGGTGGCCAAACAACGAGCACAACGCTGGATCTGGCATTCATGATGATGATTATGCGTCCGGATGTGCAAGAAAAGGTGCACGAGGAAATTGACAACCAGCTGGAATCGAATGGAACACCCCATTATGACGATCGTCACACGTTACCGTATGTGGAGGCATTCTTGCTGGAGGTTCATCGTTTCTTCAGCATTATTCCAGTGAATGGACCAAGGCGCGCCCTAACTGATTGCACTCTTGGGGGCTACCGAGTACCGAAAAACACCACGGTTTTCATGGGAGTTCGCAACGTGCACATGGACCCGGAGCACTGGGGTGATCCGGAAGTATTCCGACCGGAACGATTCCTGAACGAGGAACGACAAATCGTCAACACTGAGCGTGTGTTGTCGTTTGGCCAGGGAAAACGTCGTTGTCTCGGTGAAACATTGGCCCGCTCCTGTCTGTTTACGTTCTTTGTGGGTGTAATGAAGCGGTTCTGTTTGGTCAAACCGGACGTTGCTGCGGAGGAATCCGACATGGAACCGTCCTTGACGCTTAAGCCAGGAATAACGCTCTCAGCGAAACCTTATAACGTAGTGTTTCAACCACGAAAGAGAACAGAGATGAATATTTGCGATGAATAACACCCAATCTTCGTAATGCGTTTGGAAAGCGAGTGTAATATGTTGGATTGTGAAATAAATAAAACATAGCTTTTTAAAATTTCCTTTTTAAACCCCATTGGAGATTGTGAAGTACGTGTGCTCACCACCAGAGAGCGCTAGTAGAATAATCATGTGCGCTTTTGTAACTATTTAAGAGATTTTTTGGGACTATTGGTTAAAAAAATGCACCACATTTACCGGATCACAAAACGATAATAAAAATGAGCTTTCGGTGTTGCTATTTCCCATTTATAGAAATTATTGCTGATAATTGGGACATTTCGAACTGACAAATTTCCCACACAGTCATACTGCTTCCAAATCGATCCCTTTATGTAATACCGTTATTGTCAACAAATTAAATGGATTCATTAACCAATCAAAGTACGCTCATTTGTTTTCTTTCTTTATTACCCATCTTGTCTGGTTGGTTTTGTATTTTAAATACATGAATTAAAAATAAGTATTTTGATGGTATCTCCTGTTTGTGTTTTTGTGTGTCCTCTATGTGTGTATGTGTTTGTGTGTAAGTGTTGTTTTTGTGTTACTCCCAAATCACTTCCATTATACGCTAATCTTTTTTTTAATCCTTAACGTCTTTCTCTCCCCCAGCGTTGGAAAAATCAGTTAATTCTGATTTTGTTTTATCACACTCTATATTTTGTTTTCCCAATCGCTCTCGTTTGTCCTTTTCCCCAAATCGCTCTTCTCTTTTTTCTTTCTTACGTTCATCTGAACCAGTTAGTGACTTAGAAGAGAACAATAGGGAAATTGAAGCTTTTCCTGGTAGTTGTAGGAATTTTACTTCCACTCATCATTATCATCATCATCATCCAACGCCAGGAGGATAAGAAAAAAAAGGATTTCTCTCTTTCGCCTTCACGTCCGCATATGTTTTGTTGTATGTTTTCCCCCTTCCATTCATCCTGTGAGTTTGTATCATGTTCCGTAGCTTAACAACTATATGTATATATATATATTTCATCTTCACGTGATTTCTACATCTGATTTGTTACACTATAATCATACATGTATATCTATATATATATATATATATATACTCTGCCAACATTACCACAAAAAACTTAACAGTTAGCTTCTTAAGGTCGAAAAAACGAAGTGAAAAACACGAAACAAAGATACAAGAAGTGAAACAATGTACAGAGTTTGACGGTTGTGTTAGTAGCATCTTTCCGTTGCGCTAATGGTCGAAAGATGTGTGTTTTTTTTAAAAGCTTCATCATCATCACCATCATCACTTCTGCATAACAACCCACGACCAACCACGGACCGTCCATTCCATTTGTGAGCCAACGGGTTTTTACTTAACCTTCTTCCCCGTTCCCTAAACGCTAAGCCCCACTTTTGCCATGTTTTACCAAACCAAACCTACCCTAGATGATGTACTTTTTGAAAGTAATTGGTAATCATTTTCGTTCTCTCTCGGTTCCTTTCGTTCCCGTTGTTTGTTTTTTTTTTGTTTTTGTTCTTATTTTCTTTCTGCTACAATTCATTTGTGACGGATTTTCAATCGATTTCTAAGCTTTGCACCCACCTCCTTAGAGGAAATGGATTCTAGTGTTCTTTGTGTTTGTTTCTCGTGTTTTTTTTTGTTTTGTTTTATAACATTTCCCACCGGTTCATCTATATAAGTATATATAAGTAGGTTTTTTGTATAGTTTTGTAAATCTGTCCACGTTCCTTTACTGCTTCGCGAATGCATTGAATGCATACGATGCTTCCCTTCCCTCCTCTTCTTTCTTATTTCCTTTCCCTTTTCCCGCCCTCCCCCCATCCTCAACCCCCAAAACCAATAAAGCTATTTTATTATCCATTTTCTTTGTTTTTACTTCCAGTTGTTTCTACTCCAATCTGCTAATAGCTAACCAAAGGTACATTCTTGTTTGCAACTGCACACATCATTAACAATCTCAACGCCACTCCCTTCCCACTCCCCCTGCAACCACCCCCTCATCGATCAGCCCATCGATTTTTCCACACTAACGAACGAATTGTTTGTTTAATAGGTTTTTGTTGTTGTTGTTTCATTTTTTATTATTTATTACATTTATTACTAACGACTTTATTACAAAATATAAAACAAAAAGAGTTTGAAAAGAATAATAATAATTATTAAAACAAAACCAACGCTATTAAGTAGGTTATGCTGGAGGGAGAGAGTGTGTGTGATAGAGGAAATAAGATAGAGAAACAAAAGCAGGAAGAATGAACGGTAGTGGGAAAGTGATATTGGGAAAGACAAAATAGAAAAAAAGAAGGAAATTGGAAAAGAATAGAAAAGATGTAGAAAGGAAAGGACAAGTTAGTGTACTAAACTTATGCGTATAAATTCTTAAACATCTAGCTTCGAAACTTTAATAGCTGTGTAAAGAAGAAAAGGAGAAAATGAAAGAGAGAAAATGTGAGAGTGAAAAAAAAAACCGTAAACTAGACAGAAGAAACTCTTCTGTAAAAACACATTAAGGTAAGGTACCCAATTTTTTTCTTCTCTGTTTTCCGTTTTCGTTTTTGTTTGTTTTATAACGTTTTGTTGCGCGCTGTTTTTTTTGTTTTGTTTTCATCTTCTGTTTCTGTTTCGTTTCTCATCTTAATATCGTATCCTTTTGCTGCAAGAATCCTTGAATCTTGTACAACATCTTCTTAAATCTTGACTGTGATGCATGCTGTAGTGGTGGCCGCTGTGCTTTTGCATACACTTACACTTAGTTTTATACACGTTACACACAGGGTTTTTTTATGTATTCTTTTTTCTTCTTCTCCCCATGTTTTTGTTTTGCACATTCTTTCCAATTAGGCGAAGGGGTTTTCTCCGATTTTGCGTGATGGGCTACGTTTTAGTGTTTTTTTTTGTTGTTTTATTTTCTTGTTGCTGGCTAGTTACTTTGCTATACTTTGCTTTGTGTATATTTTTCCATTTGCTCGGTGTAATTACAGTAAGTGGAAACCAGATTTGTTGTGTTTGTGGTGCAGTGTTTTTTTGTTTGTTTGTTTTCTTCCTTCTTTGTATAGGTTAAATTTCGCATCCTATCCTAACGGCTACCAAACACACACACACACATCGGTGAGGGTGACACGGAACGAATGATCCAGGAACGATCGGTTCGAGCGAGCGTTAAGTGTGAAGGATATAAAAGGGGGTACCAACGAATGGGAACAACTTTCTAGGATTGTTGTGTATCATTAGCTGTGTGTGTGTGTGCGTGTGTCACACACATACACGGACACAATTTGAACGAAGTTCACTAGGGAAAAGGAAAAAAAATAACGATGCAAAGAAGGGAAATTAAGTGTACATGCGGCATAAGTTGACCTTCCTTTCTACATCCACTACCTCCTAGTCCTATATACCTAATATATCACTGTGGCAAATTATGATTTTCAATCTAATAATATTTCCACGGTTTTTTTGCTTTTAGTAGTGTTGTGTAGTTTGCCCTTCTGTACGATTGATCCTGCGTATTTGTTGCTGTTACAATCACGGTTCCGTTTCCTGTGTCGCTGTACTGCATGCTATTTTTGGAATGTTTTTTGCATAAACATAATTAATTGGGGATGGCTGATACACCGCCCAAAACCTCGTCCCTTTCTTAACAACTAGCTACGTATTTTGCGTTGATATCTTATCTAACTTTTGCAAACACCTCCTCGCCTGGCTGCGCACCCTTTATAACCTTCCCCAGGGCAGGGACGTAATGCCACACGAAACGTAGTGAGAACGAACCGTAACACAAACACAACCTAATACCCCGGAACTAGTTCCTTATAATCTGTCACAGCAATTCATTTAGCGGGTTTTCGGTGTACCTTTTTTTCTCCATTCCAACGTTCCGTTTTGTTTAATGTTTATGTCACAGCTTTACCGGATTGCAGCCATCCTCCATTCATCTCATTCCTTTATGGGGAAGTTAAAATGTAATTTATACCCTTAAAATGCCAAAGCGTTTCATAGGACGTACCTAAACTCTGGCAAGCTTTCAAACGTGTGTTGCAATTTTGTGTTCCATCTAGCTAATGTTGCCTGCACCAAACGCGCAAATAGTATTCTTTGTTTGTTGATGTCCATTTTTGTCGTATGAGCGAAGATACGTTTCTACCACCACATGTGTGTATGTGTGCGTGCATTTGTTCTCCCTTCTCCTGGTACATCTGCTAATAGTAAAGGTAACACGAGAAAAACATTTTTGGTCACTACCCCCCTTTTTTTTTGTAACTGCCCTAAATCATATATACACGACTCGATTGCGAGAGAACATTATTTTACATTAAATACACTTGCGCACGCCACACACACACGTATATATACATCCAATTCAAAAACGTTCAGCAAAACCTCTGTACCGCACACTCTTGGAGCCATCTAACGTTTTCCCCCTTACTGAACGATGTTGAAAGTAATCTTGCACTCTACCCTCATTGCACCCTCCAATACAACACGGTTTGTACTTTGAAAAGGCATTTCATTTAATATGTATGCTGTGTGACTGAGTGTGTGTGTGTGTTTTTTTTTGTGAGTGAATGCGTGTATGTTCTGTGTGTGTTTGTTATCCTCCGATTGACTTGCACACTACAATCCGATAGCTAAGTGGGACGTAAAAGTTAACATCGAAAAATATATAGTATCTCTACTCTTTACCGAACTAGCTTCCAACTGCTGCACTGTGGGTACTGTTCACCATTTGTGCCTCCATCCTTTGTTGCCGCTTTACGGTACTAAAAGCTAACAACATCGATCAAAGGCGCTCCTATAGTAGCGATCATACCATCGCTGCTAACTAGACTGTTTTGTGTTTCTCTCTTCGCAACGAGCTGCACGGGATGGACGAGCGAAAGGATAACCGCCCTTGCGCCTGGTAACGTTTGTATGGAGTTTGTGTAAATTGTTGTATCGTTTTGTTGTTATTAATCCTTGCTAAAGCTTGAGCACATGACGTGAGTGTTTGTTTTAACTACAATGATTACAATCGTACACTAACGTTCAAACACCGGACAGCAGTGAACAATGCTGTAATGCTTGCTTTTACTTGTATTAAGATGCTTCGGAACACATTCGATATTCGTTTGGTTGATTTGTTGGAGCCATTTGAACAACTACTTTCCTCGGCAACACACATTTGAAAGCTAGCTCGTGGTGTAAGATTTTCAGCTTCGAAGTGGAAGAAAATAGAGAAGAAAGTGAAGCAAAGGAAAAAACTCACAACTATGGCAAAGTAGAAGTAAGTAAATAAAAACAGTATGAAATAAGAGAATAGATAGTATAAGTAAAATAAATAATACCAAAATAGAGTTCGACAGTGCAGAAATGTGTTACAAAATGAAGAGCAGTAAACAGAGATTCGAAAATAGAAAATAGATAATGAGAAAATGGAAACTAAACTGCAGTAACAAGCAAGAAGTGGAAAAATAAAGTGAAAAATAAAGTACAGTAACGAGATAAGAAAACGTAAGGTACAAGCCGAAAGTAGAAAGAAGGCGCAAGAAGAAAGAAAAAAACAAAAGAAGAAGAAAATAAAACAGTTTAACAATAGCAAATAATAATATATTATAAAACAGTATCTAAAAGACAGTAGCATAAGATAGAAAAAAAAGTGCAGAAACAGACCAGATAAGGTAAAAAGAACAGAAACATAGAAGAACACAACGGAAAAGGACATAAAACGGTGACAGTGATGCGCACACCAGTAGCAGTACAGGATGGAATGTAAGAATGCCCTTAACACAATACGTAAGCTACTATTTACACTATCATATAAAATTTGTGTTGTACCGCGCTGTATGATTTTTCCTGTTCGAGCAGTAGGATAACTCTTCCTGGGTTTTCCCGCTTTTGTTTAGTTTTTGGGTACGCCTTTTCGCTTTGGCATCCATATTTCTTTTGCCCTTTCGATTCCTTTCCTGGATCATTCATTCCTTTGTGAGTTTATGTGTTTGTTTTTTTTTTTTCTTATCAATTCACGCTCATTTTGTTATACAGCTGTGTGAGTGTAGGGGGGGACACATAGCGAGTGTATTCGACATTTCTTCTCTATTTTTTGCTGTTTTGTTTCCATTGTTTTGTAAATAGACGGATTCATTCGGCCATTTTTCGCATCTGTTTTTCTTTTACTATTGCTGTTCTAAGTGTGTAATACGACAAAAGCGTTTTTAAAATTGGCTATTGCATACGGGTACGATTGGGTATTTTGGGTTATTTTCAGTTTTAATGTACAAGGCATGGTAATAGTTATCCCATTACATTCTTCCTTTTGTTTTGTGTTATAACATCGGTAACATTGGGTGATCGTAAGTAGTTCTGTTGACTATTCAGGTTTGTTTAGTTTTATGCTTTAAATACCATCGATCGATTTCTAGCTGTAGGTGTTGTTTCGTTTGTTTGCCTGCGACTGTAAAATGGACATCACGCTCAAAAATAGATCGATGTCCTTCGAAAAACTGGAGCACAGCTGTTCATAATAATAAACATTACGGTTCTTCTTCTGCATGGTCCAGTACGGGATCCATTGTACGGAGCTATATAGATTGTTTTGTAATTTGTAGTGTTTTTTTTGTTTGTTTCTTTTCTGCTGTTATTATAAGCTTTCAAGATGATTTGGTGAGGAAACAGTTAATATCAACAGTTTGGGTAACATGTTTTTTTTGTGTATGTTTTTGTAATGGTATTTGCGTTGTACACAGTATTTAGTAACAGTTAGAACAATGGTTTTTTTCATATTGTTGTTTGCTTTTTGTGTAGTTTATACTTTTTTTTATCATGGGTTGTAACGATTACTGAGATAGGTTTAGATTATGTTGTATCTTAGCTTTCGTGTTTTTTCGGCCCGTTTTTGCACTGTTTGCTGTATGGTTTTTGTAACGAGTTGCTTTAGTGTTGTATGCCCATATTGTTGAAACCGTTTCATTTCACGGCCAGTACTGCGTGAAGCGAAAAAAAAATCAATGGCAAAACTATATTATGACTGTTCAATCACAACGATCGAATTCAAGTGTAAAACATCTGTGATAGTGTTGAATGGGTGCCGATAGGACATTTTGTGCTGCTGTTTTAAATATAGCGAAACATCACCCACAACAAGCGGAAGAAAAATGCTCTGTTTAAAACCGACGAGTAGCAGCCATATTGCACTTAAAATTCTGCACACTCGTTTTGAGCCTGGTGGGGATTAACAATAAAAAGCCTCCCCCCACTGCACGGGTAAATCGAAAAGAAAAGGCTTCTACGTACATAAAAACCGCCCGTACGCGCAAAACGTAACGATTATCGTGTTTTGCATCTGCTATATAACTAGATTTTGCCTTGCGTACTATGTCTCACCCTTATCTATCTGTTCCATTGTTTTTTTCGTATGAATCATGATTTTTGCTTTAACATTTAGTGAACACTTAGTTTTAGATCCTTTGTTTCCGTTTTTAGTGTATGCGTTTGTATGTGTGTTTGTTTGTTTGTTCCTCCCATCCGCTTACTCACCCTCTTTTCGGCTTCTTCGTTTTTAGTACTACCGCTAGTTACTATCACTACTAAAAACATCCTGCCGATCACGCACTTAACACTCTCTAGATCACTATTAACACATGCCCCGTGCACGGATTTAGCATGGTGGTGGTACGGGATTTTCCTTGCGCCCTACATCTATACACATCTGCCTGTCCTCCCGGTTATTTTATGGGCAAATGTAGGAGTTGGTACAGAATTTAAACATAAACAAAATTTACAAGCGTTTCCCCATTCTTCCTGCTAAACCGTCGCGTTTCTCACGGCAATGTTTTTTTTTCTTTTGAAAACTTATATAACAAACTGTACAAACGTCCATGTTTACGGTTAGGATAATTTTCCGTAAACATAACAAAATCGGTAGTATTTTCATGCACATGGGTACTGCACACGAAACACATATACACTTATGCGCACGTTCACACAGGTGTGCGGTGAGATGGGAGGGTTCTTTTCCAATATCCCTTTGTCTACGAGTTTTTGTGTCCCTTCGAGTGGTGATTGTAATTTAGCGTCCAAATGGCAAACCTTCCTTCCACATATCCATCTGCTTCATATGTTAAAAGAGTACCACTTACTTCTTAAGCGGAGTTAGACGAACAGCTCCTGTGCGGACTGTTGTGGGGGTACCTCAACCCGTTACTCCAGTGTTTATCTGATCTATTTGGTGAGTTTAGTGATGCTGTTGCACGTGTGTACGGGGTTTGCTTGTTATGGCTACTTTATGTGAAACGACGGTATGGAGTAACGTAAAGTTCAATCGCATCTACGCGCTGACCACTGCCACTGTTGCGTCTGCTCATCATCACCCACCCACCCCATCCAGTGTTGGCATTCTGCCCGCGCAAAAACAATAAATAGAATAAAACATTTCTGGTACGTTCTCTGAGATGCAAATGGTAACGACATGTTTGCTAACTGTGTGTGTGTGTGTGTGCGGGCTGTATGGTTCTTTGCGTGTGTTTTGTTTTCTTTTAGGCGGTTGCGTTTCTTTGAAAGGACTTGCTAACATTGCACAATTCTTACACGTTCTCTCCACTGCTTTCACCATTCCCTTACTCTGATGTACTTTTGTTTTTACTTAGAATCACCGTTTTTTGTAGAATTTGTTAATCACCTAGTAGCGTTTGTGTTTTCGATTTTTGTCCAGGTATCTTCTGTTCCGTTGTTCCGATCATTTGCTTACTTCTATTCGCTTATCTTTCCCACGCAACCGTTTGCGTACACAAACACACACACTCGTACACACACAAACACACGCACATGAACGGTTCTGAATCGTAGGTTTTGGGTTCCCTACCGCTACATAGCTACACACTACTAACCCCTAATACCACAATTACTTAACAACGTAAAGAAATAAAACAAAATTACATCTATCGCGATGATTCGTGGTTTTTTTTTTTGCTTGCAGATAGGTGACTTAAAGCGGACACGATAGCTCTAATTACTTGTAAACTCGCTAGTAACGAGAGGGAAACCAGGGTAAGAAACTAACAACAAAAATCGAGAAACGATCAAAAAGGGGATGCGATGTACACCTAGCGGCATTGGTATACGTGTACGCGGCAATCCGATCTGCTTAAAGTCTAACGAGCGAAAACGATCTTAAGTATACACCGAAAAAAGGGAGAAGAATTCAAACAAAACTACGATTCATTCCGCCGGTTCGATGGGCGAAGCGTTGAGGGAGATAGTTAAACTGTTAAATAATCGCAAACTGAAGCGGCCTTCCATTTCCCGGACATGATTGTGGACGTGTATGCGTGTGTCTGTGCATGTGCGGCAGTTGTGAGTGTGTGCATGAGGGCGGCGAAACAATAGTGGGTGGGTTGGAAATGTACAACAACCAACAATATACGCCCCTCACTATAATATTTGACGGCACTGCACAATGGTGCGCAAGTCCAAACAGCTGACCAAGCGCTCGCGGGTAGCGTCGAATGAGCGTTGTCCTTGGGCGCGGATACTTATTCCTCGGCGGCAGCACTCATGAGCGGACTGCTGGCCACCGGATTTCGCGGCACCAGTGATACACCTGCTGCTGTGGGTGGAGTAGGGTCGACCGGCCAGCTTCATTTCCGCTTGGCATGAAGCATCTCCATTAGCAGCGTTTGTGAGGGCGCACTGCCGGCACAGTGTTTGATGTACAGATGCTCCTCACCCCGAGCTGCCATTCCGTGGATCTCCGGAATAATACTGAGCAACTTACTGAACTTATCCTGCAATCACGGAAAGGACAGACGATTAGTGGTTGAAGAAACGGCGGCACGGTTTTTATGGACATTTCAGTACTTACAGGCACCGACGGGTAGCAGGTAAGCGTATAATCCAGCAGGGCCGCCTGCACGTTTTCGTAGCCCTCGACGACCGTCTTTCGGTTGGTGATCCCCCGGACATCTGGAAAGCAAACCCCAAAATCGAGCATTAGAACCACACTGGGTTGGGAACGGCGACCTTTCACTCAATTCTTCTTCCACTTACCGGGATTTAGCAGCAGCAAGAACTTCATGCAGATATAATCGCCGACATCGAACTTGAGCTCCTGGAGCTTGTTCTGCAGCTCGTTAAAGTGCTCGGCCAGGCTCGGTACGCCCAGCAGCCCTAAACCTAAGAGATCAAACTTCTGCCCATTGTGCAGGGTGGTTTCGTCCGGTAGCCCGTTGTGCAGACGCTGGTGTATGTGGTCAAGCACCAGCATATCCGACCAGCTGTTCTGGAGCAGCTTCATCTGATCGTCCACCTGGAATGGAGCAGAGTACAAACGGTATTTAGTTTAGCGTCGATCACCATGTCCTTCAGCATTTGCGGAACAAAAAGGAGGAATACCACACAACAATTGCATGCATAAAGTTAGGTTCGAAGTTGGGCAAAACAGTGGCAGTGGAAAACAACAAAACAGTGGAAGGAAGATCCCAAAAAGTGTGCCCTCCCCATCGATACAGTTTCAAACCGCGACAAAAATGCCACCGAGTGCAAAACGGGCGCTATGCAAGCTACCCAACAATCACTTGACCATGGCCCACATTTTCACCCATCTTGGTACACCTCCTCTCGCTCTCTGGCGCTAGCCATTCCACACCGCATCACCGCATGTCGAGTCAACTTCTTGCTCATCAACTACGAGCCGAACAGTTCGGCTGTCTTCTACTCGCAAACCTGTCTGCTTGCTGACTCTTGCTTGACGTTGATTCATTTCCACCACCCGTGGCAGTGCACAATTTACGATCAATTACTTATAAAATGGAGTTTTCGAAGTTCGGTACTCTCAGCTGGAGCCGTTTGTTGATTTTTGTGTTTTTTTTTTGTTTTTGCAATCATTTTCTTTTCGGTAAAGTCTTGTATCCACTACCCGTCCACCAACCAGGCCAAATATTGCACAAAGCGTCGTCTATTCGGCAAAACAGATTGTTTTTTTTTGTAGAAACGTACAAAACGAGTTTGTTGAAATTATTAACTATTACGAAGGAGTGTCTGTTCATTCGGTTACGAAGCACTGGTGCTGTTTGTTTTGAGACAGAGGTTTATTCGCAATTCATTTTTGACTCTACAAAACCTCGGGTTTGATATCCACAGATATTTATAGATGAAGATTTTAACCCAAGTTGAGCACTAAGATGAGCCTGCCAGCTCAGTAATATCAACAATTTAATTTTGGTCCATTTCTATCACTTACAGACAGACACCTTAATATTTAAACTTCTTTTACATTTTTGAAGAGATTCCAAATTCCAAATAACTCCCCAATATCCGTGTCTATTCTAACGATCCATTTATTCTGACACAATTGCCTTAACGGAAACATGAATATTCAACGAAGGTATACAAATCGTACATTGCAGAATACTTAGAACATACACGCCGCTTGCTAGAATCATAAAGCTACATATCTTCCAGCTACAGTTGCCTACCATCACGGCACCACAGGACACCGTTAGCACCCGGACAACGGACGAATCTGTACACTCAGCAAGATTGAAACGAAGCAGATTAAATCCATTCCCGAGTATTGAGCAAAGCCTTCCCCCCATTCGATTCTACCCCTGCTTTCCCGCCGTGCGGTACAACAGTTTCTCATCGAGGCACGCTTTTTTTTTTACTTCACATCCTTTCAATTACCATGCCACCCAGCCCATCCCGCGTTGACCCATTGACCCAGTTTAGGATGAAGAAGGAATTTATTTTGAGCCGCTCCTGAGGGCGGCATTAGCTGCGATGAAAGTGATATGAACTAGCTTTTCACTACTGCCATCTTCATTTTGTTCCCCTTTCCTATGCATTTCATGCAACCGTACGGAGGCACACGGAACTGCATCATCCACGGCACTACATTACACTCTAGGTGTTTGTCTATCGAGCACATTGCAAACGGTTCTCAAAGTGGCGAAAGGAAAAAAGTGAAAGCGATGCAGGAGTGGAAAGATGTAACAAAAAGAGGCAAAAGCACTGGGCAAAATGAGTCTCCAGCTTACATCCTACTCATCGGCAGGAGTTACCTCTTTTTACTGGATTTCGAACAACGCCTCCGGCCCGGTTCTACATTCTGGAACCATTTCACACCTTATGGCAAATCCCGCCCGTTTGGCCAAGCGTGGTTCCAGATGATGATGTATGGCGATGATGAGGGAAGTGGCTATTTGCTCGCTGCTTATTATATCTTTTCTTTTTACCGAAACATTATATCCTAAACATCGTCCCGGTACATCTCGCCCTGGATGGGATGTAATCACTTCAGGCTAACGCTTAGCGACACAAAATAGAGCCGCTCCATAGTTCGGTATGCAAGTGTGCTACTTTTCCATCCACGGTGAGGGCATCTTTTACAGGGAAGCCAAAGGACCCCCCAAAAAAAAGGATCCCATCCAGACACGGGAGGTAAGTGGGTCCCGGTGTTGAAAGTGGGCCACCGGCACAAACTCTGCTGTATCGTGCGCAGAAGAAAATAAAATGGCATACAAAAAAATGGACGAAAGGACGCTGGAAAGGAAAGTAGAACGCACTTCTGGTACGTTACGCAATGATGGCTCCTATTGGAGGTGGCAAGAATGGGGTAATAGGTAGGCACGGTTTACTTAAAGGGGTTTCTTTAGAATAAGTAGTGTGTTCTAGTTCTAGTGTGCTGGGACGCATCTGGTGAAAAGTCCTTCTGGCCTCCTTTCGGATTTAACCTGATTTCTTTCACTGGCGATCGCGAGAAAAAAATGGAATTAACACAATATCGACATGTGTATTGCTATCTTTTCAATGGACCCTTAAACAAGGTTCAAAAGAATCAATTTTCACAAGCTTCCTATTGCAATCTATTTACAAAATATATATCGAGTTTTTTTTTTTTTTCGTTACGGCCTGGCCGTATCGACTTATTTTACCACGTAGCCGGATAGTCAGTCCTCAGTCCTTGCTACGGGGGATTGGCCCGGATGGGATTTTGGTCCAGTCCGTTCGTGTGAAGACCGGCGCCGCTACCATCATGCCACCGGGCCGCCCCAATATATATCGAGTTACTATTTTACAAAATATACAACAAAATAGAACGAGAATATCAGACCAACGAATTAGCAAATGAATGTGAATAAAACAGTAATTCCAAGCAGAAATATTAATTAATGTCATACTTATCTGCCATTTAAGCTTGGAAAGCAAAACAATTAAAGATTGCTCCATGGTCTACATAAATGGTAATGTTGTATACTGATAATATAATAATATTAATTCAAAATTATATCATTGTACTAAAACAATAATTAAAACTGGATCAATTTACGTTACGGAATCTGTATAACGTAATTTAAATAAGTAATTATTAAATTTAATTGGGCTGTTTATTAAAAATAAGCTGATTTTTATGATACTCTGATAAGCAATGGTATCATCTGATTTTATTGATCTGATCAATTTAAACTGATAATTTGATAAAGCTATCTGAGAAGTAATGATTTATACCGACATAGCAGCAGATTAACAAAATGAATGAATAAGTAATGTTAACTGAACTATTTTCCTTAAAAACAAATTTTAATGAATGATCTTAAAACACTTTTCGTATGATTTGTTACAGCGAAAGCTTTTGCCATTTCTGCATTCATGTTTTGTTTTTCAGTTTATTCAACATATCTATTTTGTTTATTAGTTTTGCAACAAAACAAAGCAACCCCACGAGACAACCCTGCCACATTTTACATCCTGTTTACGGCCACATGTAACCGTTTTCGGGAACTTCAACGAATTGGTCCGTCCGTGCACACCGCATGAATCATCGATCGGCACACAATAACACATCTCGACCGGAGGGGTGTCTCCTGTCGATCGCGATAGATAGAATGGAGCCGGCGTTCGGTGAGAACAACAGCGCAAACTGGTTCGTACCGGAACAGCAAACGAACGTGAGATATTTACCACCGTCTAGCACAGCCAGTAAACAAACAGCCACCGTCCCGTACCGGTACCGGTGCGCGCGCGTAGTACAGGGCCGCCCGATTTAATAGCTTCCCAAAAGGGAAAACGGGACAATGTCATTACGTGGCCGCGGAGGTCCTTCCCCAAAGGGCGACCGGACGGCCTTCGGCTGTCGTGCAGCGATGGCGAAGATTGTACGGTAATGCTTGTAATTATGCTGTCGAACGTGGTACGCTAGTTAGCGCGCGGGTTTTCGACGCGATAGAGCACGATCAGCGCCGCAGCGTCAGTGCGATCGGACGCGAGATCTCGACCATTCCGCACAAGGAAGAATAATCGATTGTGCGTTCTAATTTTAGCGTGAACAGTGATTTCCGAATTAAGCCACAAAAAAAAGGATTTTTTATACTGCTTTCCATATGTTTGGCGCTCCACAAAGGACCATTTTGGAAGCAAAAGTCACCAATTTGAGACTCACATTGCGAAACTTGTGAACAACTCAAACAGAATAAAGAAACATTTCTGCTTGCGTGTTGGCAGATGGGGGTGCCCATTTGCTTTTCGTAAGAGCATAAATCACCAAAACCATACGAATGGTTTTGATTTACCGCTAGCTTCCTTCGCCGTTCGGAAGTTGCGTTATGCGGCGGTGCATGATCGCTGTCTGGCGATCATTTTGGGCATTTATTACGCATCTTTTTTTATTTTTTAGATAGCTTCTTGTTATTTTTTTTTTGCTTTTGCAAAATTCTTTTGCTCCTCGCGCTGCAGATGTTTATTTGTTTTGTTTCAATTTCTACGCCTACCATCGGTGGTGGATTTAAAATTAGTTCGACTTTGTCTGCTTGCCTCGCCGGGTTGCAACACATTCGACGACCACGAAGGCCCACCGATGATGCGCTTCCCTTACATGTTTGCGCCACACCAAACAGCCATAACGCAACGGCACACCAGAAGAGGCAAAAAATAAATATATTGCTGCTAAGGAGCAGCAGCAGCAGCAGCAGCAGCAGCAGGGGAAAAAAAAACTTTAAATTCCCCCCGCAGTCGTGATGGAGCATAGATGGATGGTGGTGGTGGTGGTAGTGGTGAAATCGTGTAACCTTGACACGGATTTTTGTCGGTGCACAACAAACCCAATAGCAGACGAAGGGGAAAGTTGATGGGAAAGGAAACGACGCAACAGCGCCGGTTGGATTCAGCGCCATTGCGACTTTACGCATCTTCACGCGTGATGAAGAATGTGACGCGAAAGTCCAGACAGCGCACAAAAATCAACGTTGTGTGTGTGTGTGTATGTTGATTTTATTTCGATTGCCCAGAGCGCCAGATGATAAAGAAACGAAAATGAAATTAAATATGTTAAACAGAATATGCTCTGCGGGCGGTACGGTTAGGTGACTCGCGACCGTGTTGAGCGATGAATTATTAAACGGGCATAAATTTAGGCAACACTTGGAGGCAGGATTGATGGGACCTGTCGTTGCAATCATCCCAAAGCAATGACAATTATTAGTTTGATCCTATCACTTCGGTTTAGTAGGTGATCACATCAGATAATATACATTCAACATGTTGAATGATATGCTTCACACGATTTGCCTAAATGATGAGTAATACTTAACAGCTAATATGCCAATGTAATTACTATACTTCATGCTAGCTTAATGGCTCTATCAATAGAAAGAATGTATTTATTTATTTATTTCATGATGACGGCGTTTGCCGTATTATCAATATAGAAAGAATAGCTGATATATCTATACTGCAGCAAATTCCTTTACTATCGAATATTATGCTATGGTGCCGTGACCAGGATTCCCTACTATTTTGCAACGCGATAACGCAAGCCTATGGTATGATACTTGTGAGATCTTGATCAGATATTTGAGATCTTTAAGCAATATAGCAAAACTCGTTTTATCTTCTCAAAATTTAAACCATTCAAAACGAAAAGGAATGGACTTACTGAAACTATTTCCTACAACGAGGTTAAGTTCAAACGCTCACTTTGTCCCCGTAAAGTTCAACCGGAGCAAACATTCTTGGCTCTCCTATTCCTAAAGTAGTAACATACCTAAATCGTCTTGTCCACGGATAGCCGGAAGGTGAAGACACATACACACACACACACACACGCTAGCACAAGCGTGCGAAACACACACGGAAATTAGGTTAAATACCTTCAATCGATTCAATTACATAATGTAGAACGCTAAAGTCCACACATCCCACTCACGCACACACGAGAGCATTCCAGTTGGTGGAGCATTTAACTACTTTGCCTCCTCGTGTTTCTCGTGTTTCTTCATACAGTTCGTTGTTTTAGTTCCACAGGCAAGGTGCATGATCTGAATCGTACTGCTCGTGTTTTTTTTTTCTAAATATATTTATTCCATCCACTTCGGAAGTTCCGAAGGGAAATGGACCGATGTCGACCTCTTGAATGGAACTGCAACCGTACGAATCGTGGTAAACCATTTGCTATTGCTTTATTCGTGGGCACGCGAGTAAATTTACGTGATGGTGCAAGCCCCGGTACAAGAAATGCATTTTCCACCCCGCCATTCGGAGATGGGGTGCAGCAGCAAGGGTCGAAATGGAGGCAACGATTTATACCGACCCAGTGGTCTAAACCTCAAAACACTGAGCCAGTGAGATTGTTGCGGAAGGCATGCACACACATGCAATGGGGCTTAGGTCGAGAGGAAGTGGCTAGTTGGGTTTCTTTCTTTGATTTTGTTGCATTTTTGCTTTGTTGTTCTTGCTGCTGGCAGTTGTGTAGGAGAGTTATGCACCGACCTAATATACCTCCACCCTACCCAATGAGAAGCAGTGCGGCGCCTTCACATTTGAAGTGAAACTGCATGCTTTTCGTCACCTGTTTATTTCCCTACCCTAGAGGTCTTACGGTGGGTGCATTCTGTGCTCTACTAGCAGCAAATAAAACCAACCAACACCAAACTTGATATTGCACTTGAACGCATTTTTCGTTGGTGCATTACGATCGCTAGCCAACAAACAACTAAAACGAAACCAAGTTTCACGTTCGCTTTTCCCTGCTACCGTCGGTGGCCGGTTTCCCTTTTACACGTTTATGAGACCGGAATGGTGTATCGGATCGTTCGGCTAACGCTAACGAAGCCAGCGGACACCGAACACGGTCGCTTAATGATGAACCGACACCCGTGTTGCGCTAAACGGTTGCAAAGTGTTGTTGGCGCTGCTGCGTTCTCTCGTGCTTCTTCGCATAAATATAACTATTCCGCAAGATATTCGGACGGTTTGGGAATTAGCAATTGGTTTCACCAACAGTTACCGTACCATTCCCTAATGGAACACCAAGTGCTGACACAAGCAACAGGTTATTTTGACCCGTAGACAATCAGCTCTAATTTAAGCTCTTCATGGTGATAAACGAGAAAATTATTACGTGCAAGGGTCAGAATTTCACAAACAACGCTCATAGCCAGAACAATTTCAAAGAAAGCTAATTCTTCAGTATTCTGAATCTGAACTGTCAGATGTCAGTTTTGAAATTTTCTTTCGGAAAACTACTTCTAATATTGTGTAATAATTTACATCACAGAAATCTAACAAATTATTGAGTAATATGAATATCTTAAGGAATGCCCTCTACACATTCTCTTCAAAACTAAGAACTATGTTAATTTCGAGGTTTGTTCCAGGAAAATTACCTCACATATTGGATAGGACAAAATTCATCACCGAAAGCTAAAAACAATTCTTAAGCACAATCTGATCTGAATATCTCAAGAGATCTCCGCTTTTAAAAGATCTTTAATATGTACTCTTCTTCTTCTTCTTTTTTATCGGCACAACAACCTCAAGAGGTGGTCTAGAGGCTAGACTTTATATCCCCGTAGCTGGGTAGTCAATCTTGCGTACGGGGGTTTGGTCCGGTCCATTCGTGTGAAGGCCGGCGAAGCCACCATCATGCCACCGAGTCGCCCAAACCCTCAGAAGCTAATAAAAACTGTCTATTTTATATGTCTGGAGGACATTACGGTATAGAAATAATCGATACGAAAATCAAAGGAATTCTTCATAAATTATCTGAATATTTCAAGTGATCTTTCGTACCCATACATGCAGAAATTCAAAAGATGCCATGTTTCTGACAAGCCAAATTCTAAAAACATAATGCCAAAACTGATGTACGTATGTTAAGTATGTGCTCTTCTTGCTATCGCTATATCAAAAATATGCAGAAAACTGTTCCAAGCTTAGGAACGCTAACAAAATAAACGTGCTCAGCGTTGGAAATGTTTTACATGTCTAGAACTCAGATCGGATTTTAGATTTATAATTCTCCCCCATCTTGAACGTAGCTCCCACGATCGCTTTCCCCAAGCTACCACGGTATTGGCAATTACCGCACAAAGTCCATTCTACTTAACTTGTAACTATTTGTTGTGGTTTCTGTAACCCACCCAGCCCTTTTTTTTTCTTTTACAAACTTACTCAGCGGCTAAGAAAAACAAAACCCAACCCCAACGGTAGGGTAAAATTTACTACGCAAAAAGTCATAAACATACAATCGTGTGGTGGTAATGCTGAACAACATTGTGTCCATCGCGAGGGTTAGCATAGGCCTAGCCCTTCCGTCTCCTACTCCCCTGGTTTGGAGGTGCATAAGTGGTGCCCCTGCCGGATCTTGCCAGTGCGTGCATACATACACAATCGCAAGCAACAAGAAAAAAACATGAACACCTCATTCAATTTATTCGCACACACAGAAAAGCATTAAAAAAAACGTGGGGTAATCCGGCAAACCGATGAGAGGGTAAAGAACAACATTGGGCCGGGGTGCCACATTTGAAAATTCATTTTTCTTCGAGATGGCGACCGCTACCGTCGCTCTTTGACGACGTTATTTTTGAGCGCTGACGAACGGACCAAACCTCCCTCCCCCTCCCCCCTCCCCCATTGGTGCGCGTGTGAAACCGTGTGCGTACGTGTGCGTTGAAGTTTTGCCATTTTTTTGTGTCTCCACCCCGCACACCCGGTGCCGTTGGTGCCCCTGTTTTTATTCATTCATTTTTAATGCACACATGTTCGGCTCAGCTTCACAAGTAGGTCAGCGGCTGAAATTGAGAGTGAGCCTGGCGGGAGTTGAATTTGTTTTACTATATATGATTCGCCCGCTCTGCGCCGACCGCCCGCAACAAAGCGAGATCGGGTGAGATTATGGTGGTATTCGTGCGGAGTGGTTGAAAATAAAATGTTGAAAAATCCCGCAAACCACTACACTGCGCAAGCGGTTTTTTTTTGTTTGTTTTATGCGGGTCCGATCTCTGCGAGCTGATCGGATCGAAACCCCTTTTCCACACTACATTGGACGATCAGCTATATGCGCGCACATACACAGAGAGAAAGGAACACTTACCTTCAAATCCTTGAAGAATATCGTATTTCGCGCCCAATCAACCTGGGAGAATAGGTTTTGGTCCAAAACTTTACACATAAGCTCGAACAGATCGACCTCGCACTGATTGTAGGACTGGCTCTGGAGCAGCGAGAACAGCGACGTCTGCCATTCGCGGTCGTCGATCGACTGGACGAACTCGCGGATCATCGGCGATACCCTGGAGGTGGCGAATTTCACGGACCGGGAAGCGTAATTTTGTATCGATACAGCCAGAAACAGGTTGTGAAAGAATGCGAAAGGAACAGCGTAAATTGTGGTAGCATGTTACACAATTTTAGGTCACATGTGTGAGTGTGTGTTTTTTTTGCCATCATTCGAATCCAGATTTTGGGTGGGTTGTGGGGGTTGATAAGGGTGGGGTAGGAGGGGAGGAAGGGATGAAAGGAAGGAGAATTCGGGAGAGAAACAAAGGAGAGAGAAAAAACTATTAATTAATGCTGTTAAACCATTAATATTATTTTATATAAGATTCATTAGTATGAAGGTGTATAAGGATAATACAAATTAATACGAGAAAAAAGATATGAAATTTAATAAAATATTGGTACCAAGTTTAGAAATTTAAAATGAAACTAATAAGTGGCTAACTGAGCCAAAACTCAACAGCAACAATGCAACTTGTTATTAAAAGAAATTGAATACAGCCACAAAGAAAAAAAGATTTACGGGAGAAATCTGTTACTTTTTAAAAAATTATATAAATATACAAATGGCACCGCAGATAAACATTGCCCTCTTTGCTACTTAGACGAATTTCATCCCTGCGGGCATTCAGGACCAAACTGGTAGTGATAAAACACTCGATGATCGTTATCCGGCAGATGTCAGACAGGTTAATGGTTAGTACCAAGTAAAGGAAGCAAAATGACACTAGCCTTAGGGTGTCGGCCGGATTGCCGGAGTCGGCCGTGCTGGTGGGGTTCGAGTCGAAGCTAAACGCCTTCGGACTGAGCGAATGGGGCGAGGCGGTCGTCGAGTTGGCGCTCATCCACAGTTTCGAGTCGGACAGCGGATTCTGGATGCTGGTGGCGCTGGAGTTGGAACTGCCGGTGCCGGCACCGGATCCGTTATTACCACCGCCGCCCCCACCGCCACCGCCACCGCCGCCTCCACCGCCACCGCCACCACCGTTGCCGCCGACTCCGCTGCTACTGAGCGATATCGTCGTCTGCGGATTAACCTGTCCAAGGGCGATCGCAATCGGGCTGGGCGAACTATCTGGCGATGACGTTAAGGATGAGACCTGTGCAGGAATGAGAAAAATGGTAGCGTATTAGTGTGTTTCGCTTCATTTACACTCCAATGTCGGTTACCCGTACCTGTGGTATCTGAATTTCCTGTTTGATGTGCATGCTCGAGTACGGTTGGTGATAGTCGAGACCCTGCAACTGCGGCGACACACCATCCGAACCGAGCGTACCGATACCGACACCACCACCGATCGAACCCCGCAACGCCTGGAGGGCGAGCTGTCGTTGGCGCATGATCTGCAACTTTCGCGCCCGATCCCGTTTGTACATGGGCCCGAATTTGTTTCGTCCACCGCGCATCCTATCGGCTCGCACGGCTGTATGGAGTAGCAGGAGGTTTTTGTGAAGAAGAAAGGAACATTAGTTAGATGCGTCGCTACTGATGGAGTTATAAGTACGGTTGGCATAGTATCGAGAGATCATGAAGCAGTGGCCTTAGCTATGGATATTGTTGATCGCAAATTGAAGCTCACGAATTGCAACTATGTTCTATGTTGTTGAAGTAGGTCATACAGGGAGAGAACAACACAAAAACACCCCTATTGCCCAACGGCATTAGGACGCCTCCCTACCACACTGTGAAAGATGATCTTTTTTCGTGAGTTTTGCTCCATTCCTGGAAGCATGTGGGCCCCGTTTTGTTTCTTGGTCCCAATTTTATTGCGTCCAATATTCTACTTGGCGATGAACGACCTGTTTGATTTAAAAACAACGCATCGTGCGCGCTGTGCCAAAAGTCGTAAACTGTGACGATGCAACCGCTACCGTTACCTTCCCGGAATGTTGTTTCTGCTGCAAGGGGCTAACATAAGCATCACACACCGCAAGATCACATATTGTGTACATCTCTTTGTCCTGTTATGGAGCCCTCCTTTTGGTTCATCTTCCCAGACAGTTCGACCAAACCTCGGTGACGGATTTTATTTTTTTTAAATGTATTTCTTTTCCATTTTTTCCCCATCCTCGTAAAGGGCTTATTAAATGAACCCTCTAAAGCTTCTTTTTCCTGTGCTAATAGTATGCTGCTTCCAAATGGTTAGGATTTTACCGTTTCTCACGATCTAGCGCGATGCAGTTCGGGCTTTTTGTGCCAACGCACAGCAAAACAGGACAGCCGCCAATCGGACGCCAGTGACCGTTATACGAAGGAAAGATCGTATCTAAGCGTTCGGAGTAAGGATCCCCGGAGAGCAAGAGATGATTATGCTTTTGGACTATACAGAACCTTAAGGGCTTGTCAGCCGTTTTGTAAAGACGTGTTGTCTAGTTCGGTAGACGATTAAACTATATACCTTTATAGCTTTATAACTATACGTCGATTACGCAACTTGACATCAAAGACAGGTGACGAATTCGGGCTTTACAATGGCAGCCGCTTCACGACACGCCACTATCGGAACGCGATTAACGCTTTTAATGACACCCGGAACGCACTCATTTTCGGCAAAGAAATGAAGAAAAAAGTAGGACACTCCTTAAAACAAACTACCAAGACAAAGGAATAAAGAAAACAAGGAGCAAGCACACAAGCTGTAACCGATCGACGTGTCTGTGGTCCATTAAATTCGGCTTCCTTCCCCCATCGTTTCCGATCGCTCTACTGGTGATGTGTGTTTTCCCGTTTTTTTTTCATCATTTCTTCTTGATGAAATTAATTTTTTGAAACTGCCAATTAGCTTCCCATCAAAACACGCCAGTTATCATAACACTCGCGCCCGGTAACGCTTTCGTGCATTCGGTATGCTGCAAGCGCCCGGTGCATGTTCTTGCAAGTCTTGCCTCTTTGCGCAAAATTTGCTTCCGGGCAACACAGTTTGTGACACTTTTGGATGCTTTTAGCAAAGAAACAAAAAAAAAACACAAAACATTGTACGTATTTACGCTGCTCTTAACCGTTACCCTGTTTTGTTTGACAAAAATTGTGCGCTTATTGTTTTTATCAACATGTTTGCCGTTTACAATCGCGTGTGTGTGCCCTGGTATGATAGTTTTTCATTCCGATCGGAACCGTTATAGAGCTCCGTTTGGGTTTTTTTTTTGTTTAAACACACTCATTGCTATTAGTTTACCAGGAAAGGTTAAAACACAGTTAAATGTACACGGAACTGAAAAAAAGGTGAATATGTCAGCGTATTTATTTGGCTTCACCCGGTTTTTGTAAATTCCTGGTGTGTGCGTGTGTGTCTACCAGTTTGTTATTCATTTAATCGACGGAAAGAAAGCAGACGGTGTGTCTTAATGCTTAATGTCGCTTGAATTGTTTTGGGTCGAACGAGAGCGAAAGTAAGAATTTGGTGGCGCAAGGTGCAGTACCTGCCGGTTTTATGTTTTTAAATAATGACCTAATTACGATGATATTTTGGCGCTATTCGTCCAACTAACTATTGAGCTCGATGCGGAATCGATATCACAAGATGGAAATTTGAAATTTGATCGTTAACGCTACATTGACCAAGCATTCCAAGCGTTTTTTTTTTGTTACTTTATTAAGAATTTCCTGAGACCTGGAATATGTATAATTAAAAAAAAATAATATTTTAGAATAGATATGTAAAAAGAATGCATAAACTACGGTGGAATAGTTTAACATAAAAAAGTGGTAATGAGTAAAATTTTATGAAAATGAAGCGTACCAGTCAAAATGGCTGGTACGGGCAATCTAGTGTTTATGAATTTTATTCTTTAGATTTACTTGCACTTTAAGATAGATTTTTTCATGTTGTTAACAAGTTCTAGCCCAAGTGAGTCAATATACGAAATATATATTATTATCGTCTATAAAATTATGTTGAAACTAATTTTAAAATATTTCCATTACCAGATTTAGTTAATTAGGGTAGATATATTTATCCTCAAATCAATCCTATTATGTCATGTTATTATCACTGAACTCATCTTATCAAGATTGAAGTATTCTTCCTATCCTATGTTTTCGTTTTTTAATACAACATTTCTAAGATAAACTTCATATCAATCTTTTGATAAGCTCACTCAAACCTTTCTCTTCTGACGCATTGCTAGCAGAAGTTCTAGAGGCATGTGATATACTCTGCGACATGTGACACAGTTTCGGCATTCCCTGCACCAAAACTCATAATTATTTTCTCCCCAAAAACCAATGAACTGTCGGTTCGGGATGAGCATATTCTTCAAACGCGATGCCTTCCCCTTTTGTTTTTGTGAAATATCCTTCGTCCGGTGGATGCACTGTTCGGTGGCCCAGTTGTTTGCCAAACCGTGACGAATTTCGTTGCATCCCGCCGCGGTACCGCATGTAACGGGTCTTCCGAAATCATTAACTTTTATGCTGCAAAAGTATCCCACCGAAAAGAAAAAAGCGAAAAAAAAACGACCCCATCACGTTTCCATCACGGCACGGTGCGATGTTAGGGATGGATGATCTTTTGTGCGCATCCCGACAAGCGCAAGGAACCAATCAGGGTGGGTGTTTATCGGTCTGGAACCGAAATGGCGTGGCGAGCGAAGTGCGGTACTTGTTGCATATGCACTTTGGCCGAAAAACAAAACAACAACAGCATGAAGTGCGAATGTCGCTGCATGTTGCAGCATAAGCTCCCCAATATATCCCCCCTCCCCTCCTTCCCGGAGGTCCTCTGGGAGGCAGAAAGGGGTTTTGCTTTCACGCTTCACGTCTTCCCTGCTGTACGTTTCGGTTCGGCGCGTGCTAATTTGTGCCTCCCAATTTTTGTGCGTCCCGAAACATCCCGAAAGCCATCTCGCCGGCACAGGAAATGGAGGTATAAATGAGAACTGTGGAGAAAGTTTCTTCCAAACCAAACCCGAAACGTCATCATTCCAGCCAGACGTACGAACGCTATTTATACCAGCTTTAAAATGGATATTGGCGGGAATGCAGTACAAGAGAGGGAGCGGGACGGTTTCCGGTTGTTTTTTGTTACTTATTTTTTGTTTTGTAAAAAAAAACTGCACCACAAAATTGCACTGCAAAGCTGCACCATTATCTCTCATGCAGTTCTTATGCAATGAAGCAAAAAATACAACTGGGTAGCAGACACGGTTAGTCATAATAGAACGCTCTTGCATGCTGTTGGGTACGATAAAATGCAATGGGAAATAAATTATTAAAAAAACAACACACACAAACCTAAAGCGAAGCGAAGAGAAACGGAGAGAACGCGAGAGTAACGCTTGTTTTCGTTACGATTTCTATTTTGCAAGCAAAGTAATTCATTCTGCTCAATTCGTTTGGACAGTTTCGAGTGCAGCTTTCGTCATCGCTGCGATGTTTTACACCGCCGTACACATGCCGCCGTCTGTTTTGGCTACAATGAGCCCTTTTCCTAGTTGACGGTTATTGTTTATGAGCGAGAGTGCAAAATGACCCACCCAGCTCACGAGTGAAAAGGCACGACTTGAATTAAATATGACCCACCAGTAAACAATGACCACCGGGGACCGGCGAACAAACGGGCACTCTTGCAATTGTTTGCACATGGGTTTCCCAGCACCCAGGTCCTCTCTGAGCCGTGCTTAAATCTTAACACCGGCCCCAGCTTCATACGAAAGCCTCACCCGTATGCTGTAACACGTAATTGAATTAGCCCAACAGCGGTTGGTCTTAAAATCGCCATCCGTACCACAACGCCAGAAACCGTGCCGGCATCGTGCGTCTCGGCCGGCAAAAGTGTGTCCAATTTGGTGGTGTGTTCCCAGCGAGTAGTTCTTTTGTTTGCGACGCCAAGATACGTACACAGGCACGCGTGCTTTATTGCACAGCAAATGTAAGGCACATTTGCAGGCGACGGAATTGACAAGGCGCGACAAAAGTAAGACCCACTGGATTACTGCTAGTGAAACCGCGACTCTCCCGTGAAGAGTGTTCTGCAAAGCTCTCAAGAAAGGGGGGTGCCTGGGTGGGTGCAAATTGATTTGCTGGCGGATGAATTGCAGGCCCAGTAATGGATATGTGCCACACGTTAACCCCAATCGAACGGAGCAGTTGCATTAGTTTAGACGACAAAAACCTAATGGTGTTCATTAACGGTTGAAAGTGGGCTAAAGCATAAACATTCATTGTGGTATTGGTGGCATAAATTGTTCACTCGCCATAAAATGTTGCACGCAAGAGAAGTGAGTGCGTGCGCTAATGCAAATGCATAAATTGTGAATAATGAATTGAATGCATGAACGGCGGAATAGAATCAAATAATTTAAATTGTAACTGTTTTTAAATAAAATATTTTTGATATTCCGTTCTGTTAAGACATCTTTAAAAAAAAGCATTTAAATTGTGCTATAAAAAAGCGATCTAAAATAAATCACAAGGTCATGCGTCAGCCAGCTGGGCGCAGAGAGTACACATCTTAACCGGTGCATGCACTACCGCAAAACTGCAATCCGGTCTCGACTAGCCAACTGCATAATGCTGTAGAAATTTTCACTTTCATTACCATCCTGCCACGGGTGGCCTAAGCTAACACTGACTAACCAGCTATAGAGCAAACCATCCTAACGCAAAGCAGAAGAGGACGGACGCACAGGGAGAAAGCCACCCGTGCCTTCGCCATCCAACACCGCCACGAACCAGCAGCGAAAAGCGAAACTGGCGAAAGGAAAACTAACGATGATTAATAGTTAACTCTATTACTTCATACACACCAAACGCCGCTCCAGCATTTCGCCCATTCGCAACAACATCCCTTCTCCCCAATTCCTCCCAACTCTCCGTGGAGCAGCAAAAAAAAATAGAGTCCAATGTCAGAGAGGCCACCGCAAAACTCCAGCCGTCACGATTTTCCTCCCTTCCAAGCAGTGCCAGCGCCCGCCGGGAGAACGGGATTTGCTGTTGGCGGTCGCACTCTGGGACTATTACCGTACTGCGGCCCTGGGTAATAGAAGAGAAATTGCGTGGCCCTCGCGCACTGTAACTGGGCCAATGTCAAGGCGGTCTGGGCGGTTTGCTATTGGGCTGATGGTAATAGTTGCGGTGGAGATGTCTTGGGAATTTTCTCGGCCCGCTCTCATACGCTACACGTCTGCTATACGGATGCTGCGAGGCTGGTGAGGCTGGCGACTCCACTCCAGGGATGGGAAATATAATTAGGTGTTATTTATTTCGTATCTGGCGTGGATGACGTTATTAGGGTTTCTAAAGCGGTTTATGGCGCTTCGTCATGTAACGCGGAGGGAGCAGCTTTGAGACGGACGATACTAAGGGTTGCTTCATCGGAAAACATATGGAGGCGATTGTTCACTAAATAACAATGTGTGAGGTGTTATAGAATGAAATTAATTGAATTTCATGTGTTTAAGGAGTTCAAACGAAATTTAAGAACAATAAAATAAATACTAAACTCATGTTGCATTATGCCGATAAATAGATAATTATTTGAGAAATTTTACGGTGTTGACCCAAACATAATAAGTAAATAGCATAAACCTAAATGGCATAAAACCTATTCAAATATCGTTTGCCAATTTTCAAAGTTGTTTACATATAAAATCCGTTTTTTTGCTGAACAAAAACATCATTTACGTGATACCAAACATTTGTGCGATGCTTTTAATGCAATAACCTGCTCTCTTCCTTCGGCTAATGCCTATTTCCTCCACACATGCTTTTTATTTACTTATCATTCCACCACGCATGATTGTAGGTCTGCGGCATCTTGATCATCCGACCAACCAGTTCCCTTTCGCTTGCCCACTATCGTCGGTGTCGCTCCATACGACATGTTTCGCAATTCTCGTCGACGGCACGGTTGCTAAGCTCTGCACCTCGACCTGCCACCTTCTCTGCTAGGGGTTGGAAAGCTAGGCACGATCGAACTCGCTACCACCGACACAAACAAACCCGCGCAATGCAAACTCGCACGAGAGCACACCAGAATGGGCAGCACATGTGACCGATAAAGTGCTCTCTTTCTAGCCCTCTCTCTCTCTCTCTCTTTTTACGCGCTTGCATTTTGAAGTTGTGAAGTTCCTACGGGAAACTCCACAACCACTCAATGTCATCTAATGCACTTGTGCTGCACTTTCAGTGTGAGTGTCGCGCACTGCTGACGTAACACAACAAAAAGAGTAAAGCAACAGGTTGGGGATTCATAAGAGAGTCTTATCTTCTTTATGCTTATCGTTCATAGAAGTAAACATTAAAAATGAATTTCTATTCAATCACAGTCTTCAAGCTTTCCATGCAATCATTATACTTGCCTGTGCACTGTTTGAGCGGTTCTATAAAATTACTTGGTTTAATGTTACGAAAATTAGACATCATACAACAATCTCCAACACAAACATTGGAGCCCAATCGCTACAGGGAAGCTCCTAATGAAAGCCACACGCGAGCTATGCCGAATTTGGGTCAAGGTGGATGAAATCAATACCGTCTGTTTCTTTGTTTTTTTTTTTGTTTCATTTCTTGCCGTTTGAGGTGTTATTTGTTTTGTTTGCGTTGTTTCGCACCCAGCCGGCTGGTGGTGTCTATCGCACACCCCAATAGCCTCCAGACCATGATACTACGGTTGTAGCAGCATGCCGACATCCCCCTCCTGTCTTGCTCATTCGCGACAATCACCATTATCGGCATGACATTTTCAAACTCCACCGAGTTTTCTAAGATGGTGGTCACGCAAAGCTATGCAGCGCGCATTTGTTTGGCGTCTAAAAATGGTTTCTGTTGTTTGCGACATTCATTTATTTCTTCCAAGTTTGGTTTTATTACAGACAAAACAAGATTTTAATTAGAAAACGAATAAATTATTCCGTCATCCAGCGGAAAGAAGATATTTTACAAGAGTTGCGCTGCAATAATAGAAAATGTTTCCAAACATCATAATTTCTCGCAATAACAAAAGCACTCACCAGCAGGCAAATAACGAAACAATAATGCTTCGCACGATTGTGAATTTGAGTTCATTCCATCGATTCTTCTTGGGTAGATACCTTTTAATGACCAAGAGCGATTGAGAACTTCTGCTAAAAATGTTCCACAACCATTGCACAATTACCATATTTCAAAAAAACGGTGGCTTTCTTAGCATTGCGCCAACCAGCGGGGGGCCCACCGATCGGTGGATCTATTCGCAATTGACGATTGATTCGACTAATTCCACCATAGCCGGAGTCGTGCGTGAATAATTTCTTCACCCCGGATCAGGTTAATCGGGTTGCCGCTCAATGCCGACTCAATCGTTGGCCGAGCGGCCGAAGGAAAACTTGGAGCGTCGAGAAAAACTTGGTACCGAAATGGGTGCCTACAACACTGCAGCCCCTGCAGCCATTTCCCAATTTGTCGATTAAACATCGGCATCGAATTGGCTTCGGTGTAGCGTTATTGATGAACGATGAAGCTGTCCGTAATGATGATGAGCTTTCGAGGTGAGATGAGACAGTTGGCTAGAGTTGAGGGTCTAAATTAATTTGGTCCCAACGGTGGGGAGACTGAGAGGTAGAGGGAGAAAGAGAGAAAGAGAGAGAGAGAGAGCGCGAAAGAGAGAGCGAAAGAGTTTCCATTTCGTTTCAAAAATCTTCAATTCTTGCAACAAAACCATCACCCAAACATCCGTTGAGCAAGATCGATCGACCGTTTGATCGTAGACGAAATTAAGAGGAGCAGCAAAGCTGGAAAACTGTGCAAACGCCACTGAGCCTCAAAGTCAAACAAAACGTTCGTCTTATGTAATCGGATGAACCGCCGCTCGCTAAGCGATTGGGGGACCACCAGTTCAGTAGCAGTGCCAGCGTCTGGTTTACACACGCATTCGCTCACATCCACGAGTGCAGCGTGAGGGGCTCACTTGGGGTTCGCGCCCTTCCAAAATGACAGCTCTCAAACATTGAGTTCGCTAATGTCATTAGCAAATGGCACACACCGTCACCGAACGTGACCGATGCCGATTACGATGGTACCGCGTTTACTGAATCAACAAACATACGAATGCGGGGTTCAAAGCGTTTATTAGCATCGTTTTGGGTGCGGGAAATTGATGGATGCTAGAGTCTTTTTGGAGCTTTTATCGATAAACACATCCGAAACTATGTAGCAAATAGTCCGAATATGAATTCAGTTCACTAGAATAGAAATTTGTTTTGCTCAAACTTATCGTTCGACCCCTTATCGGCGGAAGATTCCTGTGAGACACACACACACACACGAACGACAGTAGAGTTTGTGGTCGACAACGAACTTGCTAAGTGAAACGATCGGAAAAAAGCAAACATATGCAACGGTGCACCGAAGTAATTGCAAAACTGCAATCCATCAACCGGCGCACACTCGCGTGTCACCTTCACACACACACGATGGATCTTCTTCTCACCTACAAAAGACCCACTCTCTCACCTCCCCACTCCCCTTTCACCCCATTTTTAACAACTCCAACACCCGTCAGAGAGCAAACGCATTGTGCAATGGTGCGGAACGTTACTTCGCACCCGTTTGCGATTTTGTGAACACGCGGGCCACCTTTTGCCACGCTCATTAAAAAAGCATCGAAGAAGCATAACGAAAGTAAGGACCCGCAAAGGGCTTGGGACCTGTTGACAGACCACCCCACTCCACCTGCGCGGCCGAATACAAGTTCCGCGTGGTGCACTTTCGTACGCAACTGCATCGGTTAAATATTGTATAATGGTACCGAAGATCGAAGATCGGTAATGCATCGGCTTCGAGCAGCCGGATGGCTGTCAATTATTGCTTCAGATGCGAATGTGAGCACATATTTCACACTTCGGCGCATTGCTAATGCTTGTCCTCGTTTGGATGAAGCGGAACGTCGCGAATGAAGATGTTAAGTTGCGTTGAAATGAAAGGTAAAAACCCCATCGAGATGAATCATATCGAGCGAGGGCACAGTATTTCAATATTGTTAACTGGAGCATCTTGTGGATAATTTAAGACACCAAATTCGCAGATATAAAAATAAAATTTGCAATATTTCAAAAATATATAGACAAAAAGGCATAGGAGAAACGATTGTTAAATTAAAATAAGATCAATTTAATAATACTTTGTTGACATTTTTCCGAATCGATCAAAATTATCGAAAGTACAGTGTGATAAGTGCGACAAAATCAATGGAGCAGCCCGGTAGTTTGTACTGATGATTAACTGTTTTATAACAAACATTAAATAAACCTCACATCAGCTTTTATCAAAATTTAGTTTATAGCATAATTAAATAAAAACAAACTTTGAACACGAAGGCGTACGTTACAAACAAGCAAACCGATTCATTGAGTTGCGCTACACGTTTGCGCTACGTGTTCACCTGTCACGACAGTTAAATATCTTCGAAAACTGATCCATGGAAAATTACGGGACAAAACAACCTCTTCAATAACAACCAAAACAACACCCAAACCGCCTTCTCTTGCTTCTCCCCCCACCACCGTTTTCAGTAGCCCTTTTGTTCACAGTTCGAAACAACAACACAAAACATGCGAATAAACAACTAAGCCCGGCTCCTCGATGGCGCATAGTGATGAAGAAGACAAAATTAAAAAGAAAAAAAAAACACAACACGCTCACCACAATACACACAACAACGCATCCGAGTGAATGTGAACGTAAACGCGCAAAAACTGGCACAAACGCTAATCTTATCACCTAATAACGCTACGCAATGTAAACAAAATCAAGTCGCGCACTGTGCGGGCAATGGGGCCAAATCACTGGGGCCCCGTACATGAATGGCATTCGCATACGTATTGCGGGTGCTCTAGATTTGGGCCTGTGGTTCTCACGCCCCCCATCCTCCCCCTCCTACAAGGGGGAATAAACATTATTCTTAGAGCACGCACACACCGACGCACTCAGAACAGTTGTTTTCGAGACAGTTCTAATCAGCAGAAAGACAGATGGAAAGAGCCTCCAAACCTTTGTCGTCAGTTAGCAATTGCAGTCGGGATTGTCAACTTCTAATGCATGACCTAAATCGGGCCCTGCCGATGGTGACATCTTTTTTTTATTTTATCACATCCCAATACGTAACCGTTACTAATTAGCTTGACAGCCTTGTTGTTCTGTTTCCTTTTGGCTTCACCTCCTTGATGCACTTTTCACGGGTGGTTTAAAAAGAGTGATAATAATGCCCCAATATTCAACACCCCATGAAAAAAAAAAACACCGCCACACGGTTCTGAACCGGCGAAGCTATAAAAAGATTGTTTGTCCCGCTACCAACGATAACCGTCCACCGCGAAACGTCTTGTCTGTTGCTTCGTTTCAATCATTTGTCCGCGTGTGTCTGTACGCTATCGTACAGATAACAACAACCACACGGGAACACAGTTTTGGTGTTCGCTTTTCTGATTCTGACACGTTAATCTAATATTTAAAACGAGCACAACCATCCGCCACCGACGGCAACAAACAGTAGGTCAAGGTCGCATGGTGCGGTACAATTTGTGTGTGAGTATCCGCCCTAGAAATGGGAACGCTACACGCACACACACGCACACCCATATGCTCCCGAGGGAAGAAAGATCACGTCACACTGCTCTGCGTCACCTGCGACGAACGTTGACGGAACAAACCGACGCGCTCTTGGACAGAACGAAAGCAACAAGTAGACACCATAATCTGAGACGCGCCAGCGAACCGTTTTCACTGCAACCGAATCTACCGGGTGTGCGGTGTACAGACGAATGCGACCTCATTGCCATAAAATCGGGTTACTTGTCTGGTGATGGAATGTGAGTGAACATTCTTTTCCGTCTGCCCGCCATCCCTGCATGAGATGAGTCAGCGGAGAAATTGCAGGATGATCGATGAATGCATTTGCGACAGAGAGCAAAAGTCAGACTGTCGAGAACAAACAAAGAAAACGCACATCACAGACCGGAAGTGAGGTCGTTTCTTTTGGTCGTGAAAGATAAAATACGATGACTGACTGAGGCAAACTCACAAATACCAAACCGGTACCGGTACAGGATATGCGATCGTACATACCTGGAAAGCAGAGAAAAGAGAAAGGAAAAAAATAATAAACTATCATTAGTGTGCTTCAATTTGCAATTGTTTGGCGCAATGATAACGTCATGAAGCCATTGGATGATAGTGATAATGATGAAATGATATGATGCTCACAAACGATACAAAACGACGCTGATCGATTCTACTTTTTGTCTAAGAGCAACAGCGAAAAAAGAGCATTTAATCGTAGCTACTTATGAAAATAAGAGCTAAAAACTATTAAAAGGATTCTTATTAACATGATATAGTGTTTTGTCCACTCAGGTCCATTATCTTTAAACCGAATAAATGACTCTAAATCCATAATATTGATGAATCTTTAGAGATTCAATATTCGACTTCAGACAATCATTTTGTGAGTCGAGTCATCTCATTCGAATGGGTCTTTACTGGAGTTTATAATTCAATGCCCCATATTGGATGTACCTTACACCTCTCTAAAACTCTTAAGAAAAGCTTTTGATAACCAGAATGCACTGAAACGACGAAATAATACATCGTTTGACTAATTTGAATGAAATATAAATAATTACATCCTTAAGAATCATAAATCTGGATGGAGTCGCCTGGTGCTTCACGTTTGTAAATCAGATCCATCTTGAATGCTTCCATTTTCATTTATAAATTTAATTTTATACAATCAGATTGTCATTCTCAATACTAGCACAAATTTACAATTGATGTATTTTATACTCGAAAAACTCTTCAAATAATGAAAAACAGGAATATGTCCGATAAAAATAAATAATCGAAAAGCATGAAACGGAAACACCGAATATCATCTCACGAAAGACAGAATATCAAAACAATGACAAAAAAAAACAGTAGCACCTTTTAAATAAACATCATCCAACGGGCAAACACCATTAAACAGACACTCAAGCAAGCTAAAAACAAAAAAAAACAAAATCGGGTCAAACTTCTCGCATCCAGAAGCGATAATTAAAAGTGTGACCCACCGCAAACCGATGCAACACCTGGGTTAGCAAAACACCATGGAACACTTCCTGCGGCACAAAGCGAAAGCAAAACAACAAAAAACCCAGGGTTCTAGCGTGAGAATTTTTTTTTTTGCAAACTGGTAAAACAACCACCACAGCGAACACAAATCAGGATCATTTCTCGGACGGCGATGCATAATATGGTGTTGTACCGTGGGGCGCTCATTAAAACGTGCACCCGAAAAGCAGGTCAACGCGGGAAAACCATCCTGCAACGGGAGTGTTCGTCGTGGTGGAACACGGTAGGGACGAGTTGTCGGGAAGCCGGGTTCGTGTTAAATCAATACACCACTAATGAGTTTTGATCGAAAGTTTTCAACGCGTTGCAGCGCGCTTGCAAGTAACGATGATGCAACGATGGTTTGCCGGTGGAATCGATGCAGTTGGAACGGTTTAACTTACGGTACACAGTGTGAACTTTTTTTTTTTAATTCTGTGTACATGTAGGAATAAAAATATTACTACAAATAATCGTTATCGCGCGTGTAATGAACTTTAAATTGACTAACGTATAGGTCTAAGAAAAGATCGCCCCGTCCCCGTACACATCAAGCGCACAGTGACCCCATTGCATTACATTAGACAAGAAATGCGGCAAGTCACTTTCGCAACATTCTCAGCGCTGCAGAATTCTCCCAAGCGCACTTAGGACGCTTAGAATTCAATTTAAAGCCGTTGGTAACGACTCCCACCACATGACTGCCACCGCACCGCCAGCACACCGGAGAGTTCACCTTTGCTTCGGTTCTTTTCCAGCTTGCAAAACATCGTTATCTTAAGCGCCGTTTTCGATAGCTCGAATCACGATGCCTCGGTGCGGAATGCAGTCGGAACAGCCCGTGCCACCGTGTGCCTTGCCTCACTGGCGGTACCGTGCCCGAAATGGTCATAAAATTCTGTGGCCTCAAAAAAAAAAGTACAACTCCAATACACGTTCTCCACGTCTCCGAGAGGAAATGCAGAGACGCAGAGAGAAATAGAAAGAGAGAGCGAGAGAGAGAGAGAGAGAGAGAGAGAGAGAGAAAGAGAATATCGAGTTTGGAAAATTGAAAACGACCATAAAAAGCCTCCCTTCCCCATCGTGCCCCCTCCTCGCTTCGGCATCCCATCGAATGCGTACAGCACGAGTACGACTGTACAATTGCACACTAGAACTGCACCCCCTTTAGTAGCGAGTTAGTGCGCGGCAAGTGTGTTGCTGGCACAATTGCACAATTGCAACGTGTTGCACCGCAGTGGTATGCACACAGCCGGGCAGCAACCAGCAACAACCGAACACAGTTGCAATTCCAAACTGCATGACCAATCCGGATGCACAAAAAAAACCGGCACGGCGATAGGGGTGGAAGCTGGTGCAGACCTGGTAAATCCGATGCAGAACGCAGCAGCAGGCCAAGAAAAAAAAAATGGCAGTTGTTTTTGTTTTTAACCGCAAACACCGGTATCTTATAACGCAGCAGAAAAGCACCGCCGAAAGACATCGCACAAATACAGCCGAGTCGTGGTATCGATCGACGAGAACCGCTCGGAGTGGTTCGCAAAAGAACGATCGCAAATGGATCTCGAAATGATCACCGCACCGCATTAATGGACTGTGCACTCGATGGCATATCGTTCGACGTCTCGGGGAGGTAAGCTTTTTTCCCTTTTGAAGACCGGATTGGCATTCCAGCCATCGAGCTCTGGCGAGCGCGCATTCTGTTTTCCCTCCCCGAAACAACAAGGCAACGGAGAACGGGTTCGGAAAAGGTGTGCACGATCGTGTCACCCGATTTCTGCATCATGACAGGGTGCATTTGTTTTTGCCACTTGTTCTCGTGTCGATCGCAGGTCGATTTGTCTCGATTTAAGAGATAAATGCAAGATGAAAAAAAGAATCAAACACTGTCGCTGTTCTGTTTGCGGATCGAACGGGATGGGAGTGTTTATAATTGCTGAGCTATTATGATAATTGTAATCACCTTTTCTTTTAATAATTACAACAATTCCTCGAAATGGATGCGGTTGGTAGAAAACCTGGTTTATGATTACATCTTTTAAACGAATTATGTTTATGTATGTATCGATTCGCATAATAAACCGAGGTAATTCATTTAAGGCATTGTATATTTACACTAGGCAAATGTACCAGATGAATTACAATTTGTTTTATGTGAGTTGCTATAGCAGAGCACTCATCAAATCCGAATGTTTGCCATATCAAATGCTTCGTTTGTCTAAAATGCTGATTCAATTCTCACATTGAATGAAAAATCTTGTGAAAATACAAAAAAAAAACAAGAAATTTTGGATGCTTGAGTTATTTTCACATGTTATTAATTTAATGTTTTCGTAAACACGGGTAAAGGTATTTAAAAAAATATTATAAAATTACTTTCTTACAAAAACAAAACTAAATGAAGGAAAAAATAGAACAAAAAAGATATGTTTCTCTGTTCAATGCTGCGTTTTGATATCAATAACGCATTTTCCGCTGTTTAGTTTCATTGCACCACATGTTTTCGACCAAGAAACCAAGCCAAACCTCGGAAACTATCTATCGGACATCCCAAAACCCACCAGAACGATCGACTTGCAATAGCACGCTGCATCGATGCGGTTTGCTACACACCTTGGTGCTCCGATTTCGTCAATCATATTACTAAAAAATAGAACCGCACACACAGAAACCCTCCCTTTTTCCTAATCGGAACCATCCGAAGGAAGGAAATGGAGAGTGCGTTTGTGTGTGATTGCATTAGCGCGATGGCTAGCACAAGAACAAGCGCGGAACAAGCGCACAACAGCAACATCGTTTGCTTTCCTGGCCACGTGGTGCAAGCGAGCAAACCGCAAAACAATCGACGAAGGATGCAAGAACTCGGCATTCGTTTCATTTCCTTCCTCGAAGAGTGCTACGAGCTTGGAGCAAAACTTGCGAGGAAGCCCTCCAATGTTTAGGGGGCCAACCGTTGTGGTTAAAGGGCCGTACAGTTTAAACGGAAGGCTCCCACATCGTATGGGGGCGCCTTCAGGGAGGTTTGGAAAAAAAGAAGATTGAGTTATTGCTGCGGTAACAAACCAAAATCTACACCCATCTCTCACTGCTATGTATACCACACGGTTTAGGTGGAGCTGTGTATCGAATAGTACGCAATAGGAAACACGAATTTTCGCAAGATTCTTTTCAGGCAACTAGGCAGAAGGTTCTAACGTGCGAAGAAACTACAAGGCTTTAGAAAACTTATTCATAAATGGCGCCTCGAGAACGATTCGAGGTTTGCACTCCATATTTGCAGATTAACGCGTTGCGCTACTTGCATTGAACGCAGCGAAACCGAACGACTTGCCGCCCCTCGAGTCAAGTTAATTTACTTGCACAACGAAATTTGCATTTTCTCTTCTACGGATTGTTGTTCGAAGTACGGCCAACGTACGACAGGTTGCCAATTTTGCGCAACTACTAATATGTTGCACCGTGCATGCGTTACATTTCGATCTAACATCTTGCAGGCAGGAAAGTTCTACGACGACGTGGGCACTCGAAGGTGGCTGATTGATTGACATCTGATGTGCGTTGTTGTGGCGTGCAGAAAGTATCAAAAATGTTCAATCCTCCCACCCAAAACGGACGGCTTAATTTGTGAGGCTTAGCTTCCACCGGAGATGGTTGACGTTTCTATGTGTGCTGTATTTAGTTACAGTGAGTTTTGGAATGAAATTTTGACACATCCGTCTTTAGTATTATTTTTGTGTCAATGTGTGGAAGAGTATTATACTTACAAGAAAATTTCAGAACCTAATATAGAATTAAATATTTCATAAAAATGGATTTCTTGAGTATTATTGAAATTTACTTTTAATAAGTTGATATAATTGTTTTAAATTATAATAATTTTTGCAGGCATAAAAGCATTTATCAAAATTTTTAATAAAAAATTATAAAAAATATTGCGCCATTTTTTAAATTAGCGACCAACTTCATACTGAATTTCATC
Source organism: Anopheles marshallii (assembly GCF_943734725.1). NCBI lineage: Eukaryota > Metazoa > Arthropoda > Insecta > Diptera > Culicidae > Anopheles > Anopheles marshallii. The sequence continues at coordinate 56,028,768 of NC_071327.1, forward strand.
ATCTACCAAACAATGTTTCCATTAAAAAAGCAATCAGAACGTTGCCTTTCTACTGACGTAATATTTGTTTAACAACAAAACATCGAAAAGGAAACATAAACGTTACACACTGAACCGTTGCAAGCAGAATGGATGCCAGTACGAACGAAAAATGTCTTCCAAATCATGCTTGCGTTGGAGTTGCAGTATACAACAACAACAAAAACAAGCAAAGTAATCACAAAAGAAAGAAACACTGGCAGAATTTACCTACATACAAGCACAACAACAAAAAAAAACACCCCGATAGTGAACTTCACACCGAATGTGCCACCCGGTTCCGTTTCGGGTGGTGGTTTTGCACTTTGGCGTGCAGTTTTTCCTTTTTTTCCTTTGCTTTGCTTCATTGTGCCACCCCCTACCCATTGTTGGGGATGTTGTCATGGAGAATATTCCTCCACACTGCCGTATAGCTGAAGCGAAGTGGTTTGGTGAGAACGATCATGCGGTGGCGGTGGCAAGTGAGTGGCCGCACACCAACCAACATGCGCCACACGGGCCATCTCGCTCGTTGGTTCCTTCCGTTCACAATCGGCATGCCGGTGATTGCCGTTCCAACTGGGTCCGTGCTGGAGGGTGACCGAGCAGGGCGAGCAGGCTCCCCCGCCACGTTTAGGGTGTCTCGTTCTCGCATGACCTACTTGCGCGCCGTCACGATTAATCAATGCATAACTTTGAAAGCGAAATACGGCGCGAAGTGAAACAACACACGAAAGGAAAAAAAAACCCGGCACGCACACACAAAACATTCGCGTTTGAAGTGCTGCTTTACGCTTCGTTTGAGAGTGTGTGAGCGGTTTTTAGGAGGTTCCCCGCTACTGAAAACTCCAAACGACTCCCCGCACAACGATTCGTTTACGCTCTTTCTCTCTTTCGCTCATCACGTGCCACGGCGTGTCTCGGGCGCGCGCGCTCGTCCCATTCACCACCGCGTTTTTTTTTATTTGCTGCGTTCGTTCGTCAAAGCAACCGGTTCTGTTGCACTTCCATGAGGAAAGTGAGGAAACACCGTACCCGTTCCGCTACACCCATTGCCCACACGCCCGCACACCCCTGCCGCACCTAGTCGACCGTAAAAAAAAAATACGTACAGTGGGCCAACAGCAACAACAACCACAACAAAATGATACAACCCCTTCAACGAGAGTGAGAGCGAAATGAGAATTACCTCATCGTACGTTTGGTGAGCTGAGCAGTGAGATTTCATCACGCACGGGGGTGAGTAATTGCAACCGTGAGCCGCTGATGACGATGATAATGATGAAATGCATCTTCCAAACACCTCACAGGATGCTTTTTGTTTGCTGTCAGTAAGGATGTGTGATGGAAAAAAAGAAGAAGGCTCCAGACAACGAACCACATAAACCGTACGTGAGCAGTGAGAAAGTGAATCTGATGCCGTGCCATGCACCGGTATAAAATCAAGGGTTGCTCATCTCACACGCAAATGGCGTCATAGTTGCTTAATTAAAAAAGGATTAAAATACATGACCTAGTTATCCCATCTGCAAGCGTAAAGCATGCATCAACGCTTACACATCACCATCACCAGAACCGCTCGCTAGGTAATTGATCATAAAACGGAAATTATTATTTCATTGCACAATTTCCATTCGATAACGTAATGTTTATGAAAGAAATACTTTTAAATGTATTTCTTTTCGCCAGAAAAAATACTACAAATTTCAAATAAAACATTGAATCGCTAGCAAACAGTAATATATTAGATAATGAGCGAAAGTTCAAGATGAGATTGTTTTAAAAGTGATTTGCTGTAAACAAAAATAAACAAATCATGCGATCCGAGACACCAAACATAACAACAAAAAAAACAAACAAACAAACGAAAACACAATCTTCCTATCAAATCCCACGCGGCAATTGCGACCACATCCCTTGCCCGACTTCTTTCCACCCCGCCGCGAATATGTCGCGCCCCGGTGGCCCGATTGCAATGAAACGAAATCGAAAGTGTGTTGCCTTGCGTGTGTTGGTGTTGGCCAGCGTAAGCGCGAACAAGCGCTCGCGCAGCTCCTACGCGATGCGCCGCGTTGCATCGACGTCATGCGCATTGTCGTCTCGATCGGGGACGCCTCGAGCTGTATTGTGTTGTGTTTGAGCCCCCCCGTCCTTTTCGATGCCCTTTAGCAGCTTTTTTTTTCTTCCTCTAACTGAGCCGCAATGAAACTGTTAATGTTATGATTCACATTTTTCAAGAACACCGTACCGCGATTGATGTAAGTTGCTTTAAATTTTCGGTGTGTTTTCGATTTCGTGATTTTCTTTTTTCCTGCTGCGGTACCGTTGTGGTTGCGGTGTGTAAAGCCAACCTCCCTTACAGTGGCCAAACACTTTGTTTGCTTTGGCTTTATTTAAACGCAGCGGATGCCCTATAGACACACTTTCGATGGACCCCCACACGTTTTACGATCGTTTTTTTTTTTCGTTTGGTTTCGCTTCTTTTGTTTCGATCAGCGTTTTATATTTCGTCTCTTATTTTGATGATTTTCGCTTTGATTATTTCTTTTTTCCGAAGGTGTAGTGCGTCGAGGCCAGAAGGTGTGGTGTTATGTCACCGCATAACGGCAATCAAGAGCGTCAAAGCTGCCCGTGACTGGCATGACAATATGAACCCTTCAGCTGAATGTTGGATGAAAAAATATATGCATCTGCTGTTGATGCTACTGCTACTACTACTACTAATACTACCGTCGGTGTTCCGAGCCTTCCCTACGGGGAGTTTCGTTTTCATTTCGTTTGACGGTCTTCATACCACGGTTCGTGTTTATTAATGACTTCAATGCTGCCCAAACAACGCCACTGTCAGCGGCGATGGACAGCACGGACAGACACCTTGTGCACGTCGTCACGTGATGGATTTGATGAAAAGGCAATTAAAATTCTTTCCCGCGCACTAAGCGAGCGAGCAAATAAACAAAAAAAAAGCTAAAACCAACCCATGCACACCACCCACAAACACACCGCGCGTACAGCGGTGCATTATCGTCCACTGGGAGCATAGGGGTGGGAGGGGGAGGCAATCGTGATAGAGTACCTGTTGCGTTTCTATGCGGTGCCAAATCCTTCAGTTTTAGGACCAGAATCATGAACCAGTTTGATGAGGCGCACTTTGAGACAACCCTCGGTTTTGGGAGGATATCATTCTTTCTCTCACTCTGGCAAAAATTCTACCCCCTTTTTGCTACCCCTAATTTTAATAATCCCCCTTGCAGTTGGTCCCTGCTCGTAAGAGCGTGTGAGCTGCGAGCAAGAAACGAGTTCACTTAAAAATCGAGTTCATAAAATCTACCCCACCCTGCAGGCCCCGGAATGTTGGCGGATGGACGGCACACGGATTGCCGAGCGAACGAGGCGGGTGGATGAGGTCAGAACCGAATCTAGGTCACTCACACAGCTACCGCCACATACAGCCACTCACGAGAAACGAGATATCCTTTTTCGCAAAACAGCACTCTTCACCGAGAGGAGACTCTCTCCGTTTTGCTCACTCGTTCGTGTGTCTTCTCGTTCCCACCAACAGGCTCCAAAACGGTGCATTCTGATGCATTTGGGGCTACCGCACTCATACACAACACACAAATGTAACTCAAGAGGAAGGTGAGAACGAGCGCATTCTAACGGGGTGGGATGTTGATTGCGAATAGGGTGTGTGTGTGTGTTTTGGGGTAGGTTTTGGGGCAACGGAGCGAAACTACAGTGCGTGTCGGGTTTTGGCGTGCGATAGGATCTATTTTTATGTGGATTAATCCAAAAACAGCATGCCCAGTCACCAGCAGTTTTGAGGGTGGAAAGCTGAAGTTTTGTATTGAAATTCGCTCCATACAGAATCAAAGTTTCTAAAATCCATAAACCACTCCCTTCACGGCTTGATTAATTGTTCCAAATAATCTTTAGTAATTGCCCTATAGTTGCTCGAAGTTTAGTTCATTAAGTCGATATTCACACTGCGTACACTATTTTATCCCATCTGTACTCTGTGGTTGGATCAATGCCTGGTTAACGCAACAAACAAATTGTTTCTTAAATTGATGCTTGCGATGTGTAAGTGAAATCACCACAAGGCACAGAATAGCGTTCAAACTCCGTTCTTGCCATCGCCACGAAAGAATGGTTGCTGTAGCACAAACATCTCTTGGTTGAAATGGTCTCGCATCCCCACCGCTAGAACTGTGCAGGTATAAGATAGTTTTACGAAACTGCCTTTAACGCGTACCGGAGTCAACGTCGTACGCCAGAAATAAAGTAGGAAGTAAATTTATGACATGTAAAATTATTGTCATGCAGTTTCCAGATTGGAAGTAGGAAAATTTAAACTGTTTACAAATTCATACAAAATACCAAAAACATAACGTTAACTGTATTATTAACCAAATTGGGTTACTAAATTTAACATTTAATCAAGTTTAGCTACTGTCTGGACCGTTGTATCTTTGTTTGATAAACTATTTGCTACTCCTTTGTCTTCACGCTATTCACTATCCAACAACCAAACGAGAATTTTCCATAAACCAACTCAAGGATACGTGAAAGACAACAAAACAAATTCTCGAAAGTAAATATTGTTCTCTTTCTTTATGCTTAACACAAAAAAAAAACGTCGCCAACACACAGTGCCTCGAGTCTGAGCCATTCGGTCGAAGGTTTTTCGCTGATGTCTGGATGAATTTTCTGCGCCGTTGTGTATTTTCCTGTACCTTCCACCCGTCAGCAAACACCCCAAAAACACATCATCTCGCTCCCCATTACTCAATGCATTATTTTCTATTAACCTAGTCTGCCCACAACGAGAAAAACCCCCCACCGAGGAAGACACCGAGAGCGCGAGAAAAACTCCAGTGAGCGTAACAGCGTAACAATGATGGGGAAAAGTTTTTCCTCTCATTCGGTGACCTTGCGCTAGATTTCGTACGAGGAAAACTCGCAATTGCTCCGCCGGAAGGCGCCATCGGATGTCGGAGGCGCCTTTCTCTGCGCTTTCCGGTTGCGAGATTTTCCGGAATCGATTATGGGTCGATTAGCTTCAAAGTGAAGTTTTCCTAGGGCGCCGGTGGTTACTTCGATAACCAGTGAATGGAACAATAATAAAATAAGTAAATATTATGTTGTTATATATTATTCGTGTTGCATTAACACAGTTTACCAATAAAAAAACTGCTCCTAATAATTATTATCACCATTGTAGCGACCAATCGGACCAACAACACAAAACGCTCACCCGAAAGGAACCATTGAAAACCCGGCAACAACAGGAAATAACAAATCTTTCTAACCTTTCCTTCCATACTCGTTCCGGATCCTGCTCCCATTCACGCTGCTCTGTTTAACGATCATAATTTTGCACAAAGCCACAAAACCGGGGTTGGAAACGAAACCAACCCCCACCCCGTTCGTCCTGGTAACGACGGATAAGCAATAAAAACTAGGACAGCAAGCAGAAAGGATTGCACTCGGAAGCAACGCCAAGCACACGCCACAAGAACCTTCCACCATTGTGTGGGGAATGATGAAATAAAAAAAACTAAGCGAACGCCAAGAATTTGCCGACACAGATACTTGGTGCGCGCGTGCACGTCGCAACCAGCTGTGTGTCTGTGTGTATAATGGCGGGAAAAATCGATAAACGATGCAACAAACGATTGCCCTCGAAAATTTTCGCACAAGAAACGTGCGGAACGTTCAGTCGAAACGAAAATCGCACACCCGAAACCCGAAACACACACACCATCGGGAGGGAAAATCGGACTGCGCCAGGATTGTGCCGCCGGTGCCGGTCGGGAAATACTGTCATGCCGGGATTATTCAAGGTCAAGACGCGGATAACGAAGACGACGATTGCCGGATTGCGTTTTTGTTCGGAACCTTTTGCAAATTCGTGTTAAAGCAAACAAACTTGCACCATGGTTTGGAGCAGGAAATGGTGAAAAATTACACCATGAAAGCGTTCTGTTCTTTTCGGTTGTGGTTGTCCTGGGTGCGGAACTGGATTGCACGAAAAACAGATCGATAAATTCATTTCAACTTCCTGTCGGGAGTCGGGAAAACGCACCGATATCTCCAGACTCCCGGACGACAGTGCCGGCACAAAGCGTTACAAATGGGGAATGCGCTTATCGGGTGTTGGGAATGTGTGTGCAGCGTGAGAATATAACACCCAAATGTATGGGCGGCATTCCACTTCCTTTTGCAAAACCGTGCCCGAAATAAAGGATTCGCTCCGTCGCTCGTTCTTCGCTTGACCTTGGACTACTTTAAACAGTATTTGTTAGTGAATTGGCGAGTGAGTCGTGCACACCCGACTGTAGGTGGTCTTTGGGGGCGAGGAAAACCCAGCGCCTCATAAAACAAGTTAGACGCTTACTGGCACCGTAAGGACACGCTTGTGGAAAACTTTTCCGCAAGCGCAAACAAAAGTAAGCGAAAGCTAATGATGAATTTACCACAAAGGAATGCCACACGTAGCATCTCACGGGATTTATTAACACGGTTTCAAGGTGAACTTTACCGTTTACAACAAGGTTTAAAGTTTGTGCAAGCGAACGTATGGTAACAATTGGGAGGATGAAAACGCTTTCTGCTGCACGTTTCTGCTGCGAGAATAATGTTGGCTTTAACGTAACAAATTCATGTTTGTTTAATTAGGGTATTATGTAATTAGGGCGAATGTAACTGTTGAATGAATCTGATTCAGATTCATAAATCTGAATCAAATTTCAAACCGAATGAATAATTCTGAGTCGTTATTATGAAGTTTAAAGAATCATCATGAATTTGAGATTCGCTTAAGATTAATCAAATATTTTATAACTTAACATTAAACAAACTGCAACGATTCGCTTATCTCATTCTGAAATTTTGTACTGTAGAAGATAAGGAAGAAGCTTAGATTCTGCATATATCTATTAACCATTTGAGAGTTATGTTTCGAATGACTTGAATGTAAAGATTATTCTCAAAAGATGAATAAAAAAAATATTAAACTCATACATGCATACAATCAGGAGAAAAATAATACAAAAAACAACCCTTGTTTGCAATGTTTGCAATAGAATATGCAAATGTTTCGTAAGAACAATAAAGTTCTTCCATTAGAAAGTTCATAACTTCAGCAGAAAAGTCACATCGATTTGTGTGGCTTATGAATGTGAACAATTCTTTTCTAATATTACTACAAACAGCACACATAACACTGCATTGTCAAGCTCTCTTCTTTGTGCCTTAGTTTTACCCATAAGATGTTATCTTATTTGCTCATATTTAAATTCTTTGAGAACAATATATTGTACCAGATATAACATTCTATGGTTTAAATTGCAAACATATCAACGGGATTATTGAAGCATGGTGCACAGTGTTTAATAATATTTCTAAGGAATGTTTAAAATCATTTCCGTCTCTGAACGTCCGATAAAACTGGTAGATGAAATACTCGTGCTATATTGTGTTTATAGCTCGATACAAACTTAACAACCCCTGTGTGCGTGTGGGAATCACTCGGAGAAAGCATACAGCACACTAGAATAAAATTGCCAGATGCTAAAAATTAAGGGTAAACCCATCGGCCAACATAAACACTTGCGCACCCGTTCCGGCAAACAAGCACACAAAAGAAAATAGTAAAGAAATAAACTGCGATGCCGTCGATGAATGCAGAACAAGCACGAAACCAACACACACCACACAGAAAAAAATCACACACCAACGAAAGAATGATGCCGCCATCACGAGCACCGCGCATCACGATCAGCGGCGACACAGACCAGCGCAGCACGGAATGATATCATTCGCGAGAACACCGTAAAACTAGGTCATTAGCGACCACCACACTCCACCGAGCAACCCCGCGGAAGGAACGAGCACAGAACCGGCAAGCATGAATAAAAAATATTGTCCCCGGCCCGGCTTCCCGAAGCCTCCGCAGCCGCAGGACACACAACCGCGCACAATCCGGCCCGGGTTGGGGTAGGTCGTGTCGGATGCACCCAGCTGAAGTGGCCTCGCATCCGTTGCATCCGTTTGGCTTCGGACAAGCGCGGGTGCGGGCGCACATATTTAACCGATGGAGAGAAACGCGGCCGTTCTTCTGTGTGCATATTGAAATTTTTCACTGCGTTTGTAAACGGTATACGGTGGGGTGGAAGGAATAACAAAGCTGTAAGCCTGGGGATGCATTCACGTCGTGGTGGAAGCGACGCACCATCATCAAGCAGGACGATGAAGAATGCAGCTTGCGATCCGATTGCCCGCAAAAAAAGCGAAAAAGGAAAGCGTTCTTTTCTTGTGGGGAAAAAATTTGCATATGCTACTTTTCTGCGTGTATGTGTGGTTGCTTGAGCGATTCCGTAGTCTTTTGAGTGTGTCACACTGGATGGCGTACAATTTTCGAGCGCTGTATTGGTGATGAAATGTTTCTTGGAAAATTCATAAAATACATATTGCTTGCGTGGAGCAGGCAAGAATCCTCCAGTAAATCGTTATTTTATGAAAGAAACAACTATATTAAGGATATATTTCTTCTCCTCGAGGGGATCCCATAACGAGTCGATGGAAAAATGATCGAAAACATTAAAAAAGACCACATAAAAAACGAGGTCAGAACTCCACAAAAATTCTTTCATGGTTTGAATCAGTGGGAAGAACAGAAATGTTTGAAACTCAAACCACAAAAATGAGAGACGAAAATGCAGCTCAGACAACAAAAAAAAAATGCACACAACCAAACAAGTGCTCCACCATCATTCCGTGGCCCGTGTTTGCTTCCTTTCGTCCCACCGAACGACCCCATATATCCTTTCCATTCTTTTGCCCTCATTCTTTCTTTCCAGACATTCGCGCCGCTTGAGTTCTGGTGATGCCCATCGCGAACGCACTCTCCTTTCCATCCTGCCTGCCAAGATTATGACCCCAATAAGGCTTCATACAATTACCATAATTGCAACCAATCGGGTTCTTTCGACTGGCGTGCCCTCGTGGGCAACGTTTGGGAATATTCCGCTGACAAAAACTCCACACTGGAGGGACGACGAAGGGAATACCAATCAATGTGTGTGTGTGTGTACTTCTGTAAGCAATTGAATGATACAAAATGAAATGGTTTGTTCTGGTGTAAACAAACAACGATTTCTTCCTGTGTTTAAAATTCACCCAAGAAAGCAAACGATCACGTGCAGACTGCAATGCTGGTGAATGTCTCGAAACTTCATCCAAAACGGTCGTCATGTGATTTTGTTGTGCTTATATAACAGTTCCCAAAACCTGTTTGATGACAAATCGAAAATAAGAACAGTTGAGGTTGGTGCTAGGTGCAGCAAAACAAACTCCAAAAGTCTGAATTGTTGGACGCAAAGCAATAGATCAGCGACGGTTTTGAGCAGTGTTTTGCTGCAACAATGAAAGATAACAAATGAGACACGAAGATGTTGGTCGAAATATCTGACACACTCTGCTGCCAGTCATCATAATGCTCCCCAAAAACAAAACGGTGGCATGTGTGGTGCAATTCAAAGCTCTCCCCCTTTTTGTTTAACAGAAGAAAGAGCTTAGCTGGCGGCTGAAATGAAGCAACAGGCGCAGAAACAAAAAAAACATGAAACAGCAAACCCGAAAACCTCACGCATGAAGAACAAAGCCAGCGAACGAGATAATACATCGTTGAAGGAGTTAAACGATGAGGAAAACAAAGGAGAAAATGAGCAAGGGAGGAGAAACAAAAAAAAAAGCTACCAAGCCAACGCAAGAAACTGTAAAACAGAGAAGAGAATTGAAGTAAACTGCAACAATCGTCAGCGATGGTGACAACACGCTGACAAAAAAAAAACTAGCCTCAAAGTTGAATTCCCCGGGTGCCCTCGATCACCCTCCGGGCGGGGTGTTCCAGGCAGATTGGCCCTAATAACGGGGTCGCGATGAGAAAGCCCCGAAATGTTTCGCTCACTCTCACTCTTCACCGCGATACGGTACTATTACGCCACCAAAAACCTGTTCATCAAAAACTTCGACCCCTCTACTCATCCACCCCAATTTTCGCATGGGAGGGTGATTCCTACGTAAACTATCACAAATCACATCTTGTTAAGCGACCATCCATTCGGACACCTGTGTGAGTGAGGAAGGAGAGGCAAAACGATCGCTCACACTCGCACGCACCGTACTTCAGCGCGCTTTGGCGACGGCTCTACGCACATCGACGGTAACCGTCAACCTCCTTGTCCACCCGCTTGTCCTGGGTGGGTTTTTGGACACCAGCGTTGCCGAAATTTCACTTTCGATTTCGGCAATCACGCTTTACACACCTCTTGCGGAACGGCGATCGAACTGCACACAGGTACAGACCGCTTTTCAAGCAGAAGGAACCACTTTTCAGCTCAGCTAGTGCTTATGTACGCGCCTCCGTATGCGTGTGGTAAGGTTTTGTTTCCCTTCTTTAAAACCGGGCCTTACCTGAACCAGCTCCGAAACGGTCGGTCGCCGTATTTCGGGTGAGATTTGGAAACTGTCGCTAAACGACGATCACCCATACGGAGCAGATCAGGTGTTCGTTCGTGTCGAGATACGCTGCCATAAGGTGGCTGAAACTTCTCACATAACTCTTTCGCTACAGCATTGGAGAGCTGCTCCTATATAGCGTCCCGTTAACATGTTTTACAACCCTACCAGCAAAGGCAATAGATAGGATACGTTCCATGCTAAATAGCAGTTTAGTTACCTGAGAAGGATAAGCGTTACCTGGTACCGGCGGAACGTAAACTGTACGCCCATAGAAAAGGAGTCCCCAAAGGTAACACTTTCCAACTCTCGTTAATTATAGAAGCCATATTTGTGTTTGAACACCGTGTTGCCGATCATCAATAAATTTTACTGTGTTCAATCAAACGTGACAAAGGGTACAATATTACACGAAGACATACCGTTCCTTCGTTCCATGGTTTGGATGGCTATTGCCGTAGGCTTTATAGACCATCAACAAAGCGATAGTAAAAAAACACATTTTTAAATCATCAAATCATTGTTTAGAGCTAAAAGATCTTAACAGATACTTCATATCTCTTCAGAAATAACTAAAGGAATTGGTTGTCAATCCCTACAAACACGCCAATGCCACCAGCGACTGTAATTTTGATGTTGCGATTCTGGGATTCTCACTGACAAACGATCATTCTACAGCCTGAAGAAACTTCTCCAATTGAAGCACATGTCGATATGTTCGAACTGGGTTTATCTCATACTTATATAGTACCAGTACATACGACTCTAAGACATGAAGTCGGTCCAAAATTAACAAAACTGTTCGCAAGGAAGATGGTCAAAAGGATTTTTGGGCCAGCAATTGTAGAAAAACAATGGAGGATCGGCTACAATGATGAATTCTACGAGTTGCATGAAGATGTCACTATTCTTGAATAGATTTATCAGGCTCCAGAGGATCGTCAGAATTTTATCGGATGTCTGTGGTCTGGTGATGTATTGCTAGTGACATCGGTCTTCACACGACAGTACCGATCCAAAATCCCATCCGGAATAAACTTCCATACGCAGGACTGACTAATCGGCTTCCAGTAAATAAAGTCAAAGAAAGCCAGAAATAGCAGGCCTAGACCACCTCTTAAGGTTGTTGTGCCAAAAAAGAAGCTCCAGCCTTGGAGGAGGAGGTCCAACTCGAGATGGAGACTAGGATAACGGAATGTAAGAACAATGTCTCTTTACTTCGAATGATTTAAATGACATCTGTAATAGATCAATAGGCTGCCCAAAATACTATGAATGACTTCTGAAGGTATTCTGACTACTGAGATTCCAACATTTGCAATGTCAACAAAAAAATCCCAAAAATGCCATAAACATTAATCCCGCCAATCCCCAATCCCGCCTAGAAATGGGAAAGATGAGATGAAATGAGAAAGGAATGGGCTTTGAAAGGTAAAAGCAACCCATCAAAGCAGTTGTTAACAGTTGCCGACTCACCTTCCAGCTTCATGCCGACCTCGAGACACTTCTGGAAGCGGCAGTACGGGCAGCGCTTCCGCTGCGTCTTGTCGATGTGGCACTGGCGCTCGGCGACGCACGTGTAGACCTTCTTGTTCTGGACGGTGCGCTTGAAGAAGCCCTTGCACGATTCGCACGTTAGCAGCCCGTAGTGGTAGCCGGACACCTTGTCGCCGCACACCGGGCACAGCTCTTCAATGAAATATTTCAAATCAGTTTGATCGCATTGGATGGCGGACACGACGCTCAGACTATTGAGTGCGGTTTGGTGCTCAATGAGGCTGCCGCCGGACGCGCCCCCGCCACTACTACAACTACCACCGCTAGTACCTGAGGCCGGTATCGCCAGATAGGCTGCCGCTGCTGCCGCCGCTGCCGAGGATGTGCCGCCCGCCGTTTGGCCGCCGGCCGTTTGACCGCCGCCACCGCTGCCATTGCTGTTGCTGCCGCCGCCGCCGCCACCACCACCGCCGCCGCTCCCATCGCTGCCCCCATGATGGTAGGGACCGCCGGCTCCACCGACACCGCCGCCTGTGGGAACGTGGGAAAACATTGAGTAGGCGGACGGGGGGGCGGCTGAACTTTCGTGGAAGCCGCCGTAAAGTGAACCGTAGCCGCCGGTTCCGTTCGATTGCGAATGCGACTGCCCGTTGCCATTGCCGGCACCTCCGCCCCCACCACCACCGCCCATATGCTGGCCGTGATGGCTGTGATGGTGATGGTGGTGATGATTGTTTCCACCGGCGTTGTTACCGCCACCATTGTTGTTGTTGTTGTTGTTGTTGTGATGGGACGGAAGATTGTTGTTGCTGGTGCTGTTGTTGTTGTTGTTGTTGTTATTGGTGGCGCCCAACAGCAACCCGGTGGTCCCGGGATAGCCGCCGGGAGTGCCACCGCCACCGGCGCCTCCACCGTACTGAGGTGGTGGCATGCCGGTGTTTTGGCCGGCGCCACCGGAATTAGCTGCCGAGGCGGCCGCTGCCAGCGAGAGGAGCTGCGTATTGCCGCCCGCTCCACCACCGCCCGGCGGTGGACTGCCGGACTCGCTGAGCATCGAGTACTGCGACATATTCAGCGACATAAACACGGTCGAATGCTGCTGATCCATGTCCAGTAACATTTTTGCCGCGCTGTTGTTTGGTCGCTCGTTCGGGATGGGGTTGTTGTTGCGACCGTTAAGCAAACAATCACACTACGAACACGGTTTCGCGTACGGGTCTAACAGTTGCTTCTAACACACTCTATCCGAGGTTCGTTGTAGAAACTGGTACGATCTTTGCACGCAGTTTGGCCAAAAATGGAATTAAAATTTTATCTTTACAAAATGGGCGATGCGCTTTTACTTCACGCCGCACGCATTAGCTCCTTATTTACAAAGGATGTTTACTCCTTGCTACGCACTAACGATCACTTTTGCACCCTTGGGGTTCACCATAGATTAAACGGGACTAAAGGCTCACACTTGCACACACTATTGTACGCTCGAGCATGCGCACGTTTACAACGCGCAAGTATATTTCTCTGTAACAAATTAATAAAAACAATATAGATATAAATACGGACGGATGAAAACCAACTTGTTTTGTTTGATTTGCGTGGTTCACGGATCACACACACACACTGTTGTTGCTTCCCGATTGTTATCCTTGGATCGCACCACTTTGGCTACATTCGCACACTTTCAGGGAACATTTGTAGGGTTTCGCCACCTTCTCTTCGTTACCTTTTTTTTTGTCAAACGCACTTAAAGCAAGGATTTTTGCAGGAGAGAGTAAATCGAAACGATCTTCAATTTTTTCAACTATCAGTGATATCGCCTCTTTACATGGTAACGATCATTCATTCGCCAAAGAAAACACTCACACGATCGCTCGAGTCAAAGGGATGCTAGGCCGTTGGGTAAAACGTGACAACACACATTCCGTTGCGTATTTTAACACTTCACTACAAACAAATTAAACATCACACACATACCCACTGTATCACACGACCGTCGGTGCTATCCTTCTAGCTTATCGACTGCCGGCACACAATAATCCTGGCAACTGGGCGAATTTTACGTTGCTTCAACAACACCGGCCACCACTTGTTTTTTTTTTTCGCTGGGAAGAAGTACTTTCCGACAGCAGGCCGCTTTCATTCCATCCCGGGCAACACGCGGTCACTAAGTGAATGCAAAGTTATACCACAGAACCTGCGATCGATGGCGTACACCGAAAAGGGAACACAACCTATTTCCGCATCCGTTTTGTTCGCGATGGTTTATTTCGCGACCTTCCACACCGAACCGTTGCTGTGAGCCAACCAAATTGTGCCAATCGATTCCCCGGTGCCGGTGGTCAACTGATACGTGCGCAATTTGCGGGAATTTTCGCTATCCTTACGCGGGAACACTTCATGAAATTTAACTGATTGTCAGCTTGTATAGTAACACGGTGCCGAAGGGTTTAGGCTGAACAGGATTCCTCGTCGGAAGGTTTCACTTTCGATGGCGTTACTATCTGATCGCCCTTACCAGGACCTCACAGTGAACACGAACCCTCGGGTAAATGTGCATTGGATTCGTCCTTTGGAAACGATGCCACCGTGGTGAACTCATCGCGCGCATTCAGACACACACACACAAAACACTTTCCACCGAGTGCGGCAGGATCAGCGGGCGAGCTTATTGCAAAGCGATCTCGAACGATCGACAGCTCAGCTTCCGCACGACAATTGTCACCGGAGTGCACTGTTCTCACCCGTGTTTGTTGGAACGCCAATGGGTGCGCTTATACGAAACGGATTGGTGTTTAATCCTTCCCTTCAATGCACACTTCAAACAGCTGTGTGTATACACGTTCGGATGGGGCCCCCACTTTTCCAGGACAGTAGGTCACGGATTTTCGCCTTCACTGACACCGTTTTTCTTCACCTTGCGCATGTGTATGTATTGCGGGGTGCATATGCTTGTTGTATCGATTCGTATTCTGCCTTGCCATACACACACACACACACACACAAAACTACAGCCACTTGTCAACACTTGTCACCATCGATTGTGTCGTCCCGATTCACAGGCGGACAGGCGGACCACACCAATCACACAGTTTGCGATTTGCGAACAGTTACAGATGGACGCGTATTATTGAGTATATTGAATTGTGACGAGGAGAGCACGAGCTTAATGTCATGCTTTGTCGCGTAACCAAAACAAATGAAAAAAAAAACACACTCCCAGCACACCACAAACGCACACGGTATTATTCATACACGGGACACGGAAAGAACCGTCGGATCGGGCCACAAACGTCTCGCAGCAGAAAGGGCCACCGGTACCGCGACCGAAACGATAGTAAAACAAACGCACGGTATTAACACCGGGAGGACGATGTTTCGTGCGCAAACTGCTCCGGTTGCTGGCAAAATGACTGCAGTCAGATCGCGGCGAGACCGCTGCTGCTGCAACCGCGACGATGCTGCTGTTGGTGGTGGGTGACCCGAGCCACGACGACGATGACGACGATGTCGGTATAGTGCTCCGTGGAGGCTCGCGAGGCGCGCACGATCGAGCGAGAATTACGACTTACGGCAAACATGGGCAACGGCTATGTACTATACTATATATAATTACAAGTTCAAGTCTTTATTTCGGATAAGCAACTCGCTAGCTCGAGCGTCCGATCACAAAAGAGAGCCGATTTGTTGTCGGCTCGCTCGTAACCTCTCTTCCACGGGGTGTACGCGTTTGGATGCGTTTAGGCTGGTGGTTCGGTGTGTTGAAAGCATCCCATAATTATATACGATACGCTGTACTATCGTGTATATACTAGCCCTGCATACGTTCTGCGCGCTCAACGATGCCACTCACGGTCCGCGAAAGAGATGCCTTGCAATTGCATGCTCTCCTTGTTTTGCCTTCATTTCAACCCCCGGCTTTTTTTTTGGAAAACCAAAAACCCAAGTCCGGCGACCAGTTCCGAAATTTCCCGAAGTTGGCAAAAGAACGAAACGCAACATGCCCAACCTCTCTTTTGCACCCTGCTCGAATGAGTGCGTTGTGCGTGCCCGCGTGAGCAACTCACGAGAGCGAAACTCGTGAGTAGTGAGACGAAAACCCGAAAGGGTTGCAAACTACCCCATCGTGTAGCCACAGCGTGCGTGAAAACGAGAGGGCAAACGGCATCTTGGAAAAAAAATGGAAATAAACGTGTCACATCTTGTGCGGTACGAACAGTACGCACACCACACAGTGCACTATTTGCTAGCCTACTAACACCAAAAAAGTCGCGGAGAGCTGGGGCTCTCATCCCCCAGTTTTCGTAAGTGTAACTCTCGCTCTCGGTTGGCCCACATTCTGACTCACCCCTCGCACTCACTGCACGCGAGCACGGCACTCACGCGACGAAAACGCACATGGGTTTACGAGAGAAGCGAGAGCGAGAGGGAAAGCGAGTACCGGTTTTACGACGAATCGCTTTCTCACTCCCAACCGCGTTCACTTTCGGTTTCGGTGCGAACGCGCCAGTGAGGAAGGTTGAAAGAGATGGAAATTATGAAGTAATACCTGACCTGGTGAACGGGTTTTTTGACAATACTTTTATTATTCAAATTTTTTCTATTAACTATCGATGTAAAGCAACCAGGTAGTCCCACTTTGGCAAATCTATCATTTTCTCTTCAACGAATTTTCCCACATGTAAGCTTGAGCAAACATTTGGGAAAGTACATCAAATCTACACAATTAAATAAATTTTAGCATAATTCCCGAATTTTTACAATTATCATCAAATCCAAAAATTTAGCTTTACTGTAAACATATTACATATGTAGTTGACATACTAATAGTTTGATCAACAAACTCAACGATCATCTGTTCACGTCAGCTTCCGCTCCCCCGGGTGGCAAAACATTGCATTGCGAACCGTCCCCAAACCCACGGCCGTAAACTTCCTTCCCATCGTCCGGAATGCAACCGGATCACGGGGGAAAACGACGACAGAATGAACCTGACCGCGTGAAGAAATCGGACCCACCCCACCAGCCCTCGGCGCAACGAAGGTGACGTACACCTTACGCTCATGTAATAAGTGAAAGTGGCGCGTTCGTCTCGTTTAACGCCGCTCGTTGGTGGTAATATAATCATCGGAAAAAGGTAACGCGAAATGACACATGGGGGATGGTGTGTGTGTGTGTCTTTGTGCTGGTGGTGATGTTGCTGCCGCCGGTGGTCGTCGTTGTCGCCGCGGTACCTTTGGTGATAGCGATGACGGCGACCTACTTTTCTGCGCGTCTACACACCACTTCATTCGCTCGCACTCTGCCTTGCCATTGGCAGCGTTGCCTAGCCGATTCAGGTCTATGTTAAACCGTGCCAACTAGCCGAACGTACACTATCAGCCCCTGAAACCGTAGCACCGAACGGTTTTTCGGTAGCATAACCCACCGGATTTGGGACTCTCGCGCTTTGGCGTGCCCAACGCAGGCCCAATATCTGACAATAGATGTGTGTATCGTTATACCATTCATTCTAGAACGTACCAACACATTCCAAGATGTCCATTTACCCATTCCGAGCTGCGGAGGCAATTAAAACACCGAACGGAATAATGTTTGTTGCCTTCCCGATTTGTGCTGGCTCACTTTGTGCCCGGTAGGCATGGGATGTCTGTTTGGGCAAGTCATCCTCACCGAAAGGGCTGTTCCCTTCCTGTCCTTCTTTAAGCTCGTCTACGCAGCCTCACCAACCGATGGGAGAAAATTAGCATTAATAATGCAGTAAAGTGAGTGGAAGGAAAAGCCCATCCGAGCGAAGGGTGTGGTATACACGTCCGGAGGTGAGATTCTAACCGGAACTGAGAAACTGACCTAACGTACGTTGAGGTTGGGTTGGGTGGATTTGCGGGTGTTTTCGTGTTTTTTGTTTAAATTTTGATCGTTGAAGATCGCCATCATTCATTCGCTTTTCGTGTGTCTTTAAAAAAAAATAGTTGAAGAATGTTAAAATCATGATCATGGAGATCAATTTTGCTTTTGTCTTTTAAGAGAGTTTTTTTAACTTCAAATACCAGCTCTTTTCAGAATGTTTAACTATGTATAGAATTTTCTGTTAATTATTTTCCAAGAAAATCCAGATGTCAATAAAGTCTATAAAATTCAAAGAACTCTGAAGAGAAACTCAAGGAATTTCCAGGAACTCTCCGAAAGTAGTCTAAAACAAAAAATACTTTAGGGAACGAGAGAAAGTAATGCTGCTGGAGTCGTGTGATACCTTTATTGTACCGATTACGAGAAAGTGTGAAGAGCTCGGTAAAGAAACAAACAAACCCGTCGATCGTCTTACGCGTGGCCTGTTTGCGCGATGCGAAATCGGTGGTACGCTCGGTGATGTGGAGAAAAGTCCCGAAAAGCGAAATGAAATGGTGCAGATAGATAGCGCACGGCAGCGTACCAGACGAACGCGCAGGAGTTCCTGGTGTCGCCGCGCCACGGTTGCATAATTGTTGTGTCTCGCACCCAACACGCACGGAACGGGGGGAGACATTTCGCCACTTCCCTTTTTCTTGCCCTTGCTGGTGCGCGTACTGTGGGACGCTTGATGGCGCAAGGTGCTAATAGGTAACGAGGAAGCTAATGTTTAACGATTAGGAGGATGGCACGAGTTATTTATGGAAGCAATTCTGCAATCGATGAGAAATCAATTTCGTGCATGGTGGATTTCCATTCACCTGGAGATTTGTACATCGAAACGAGATTATTTATTACAAATTCGCATTCATGTTCAACAGTTACGCATTTTAACATTAATTTCAGCTCTGATTCTTTGCAGAAGTTCGATTTGACTAATATAAATGCTACTGCAAAGTATGCGAACTGTATGCGCGAACTGAAACCATAAATTAAACGATCACCAAGCAAATGTTATACAACGAAATCACAGACGATTTTCTTCCTTCTGTCCGACAACTTCCCACCGGAGGCAGCAACAGCAGCCGGACAGACAATTCCACAGACTCTTCCGTGACGTAACGGCTGATCGTTTTTTGGGCGCCCTGTTTCACACACAAACTTCCTTCGGTGAAAGATTAAACCCTTTTTGTTCCCTTACACTGTGGGACCTCCTTGGTTCCATTTTGCAGAGCGCGTCCTCTAGGACACCTCACTTCGGGAGCTCTTTTTTGTGTGGATTTCGGTTTTTCGGCCCAAAACCCTGCCAAATTCGCGGCTCGTTTCTTCACGTACGGTGAATAAAAATCACTTTCACGCAATCCTTTACCCCCGAGAAGCAAAAACTCATTTTTTGGGGGACTCTTTCGTTGATGTTCTTGTGCGCCCTGCTTTATGCAACCGTCTAGAAATCGCGGCAAAATTCGAAATTCCACGATCGTATTCGGTTTCGCTCGCTAGGGTTGCTAAGGATTCGTCAGAACTGCGGATACGAACCGGCCACATCTTGATTTATAATTTGATCGGCACAATTTTTTTTTGTTGGGACGCTTGAGTGCTGCTTTGAAGATCCGAAAGGAAAGGACGGGAAGATACGAGGATCTTGCGAATTACTCGAGCCTGCAGCCGGTACGAAACCGACCACATTGGGCGGTATGTTTTCTCTCAAACTCGTCATCGAGACGGTTCGCTTGGTGCTTTTTTTGTGCGCATTTCTCTTCCAAAGCGCGATTCTCCACGGATGCAATGTCGAAAGGGCTCTTCCGATGCCAATTAGGCGCTCATGGTTGTATTCCCCAACTGCCGTTTGCGACAGGGATCACCCGTTCCGTTGGTAGCCCGCTCAAAAGTGGCTGGGAAGTTTTCGATTCTTCGCGTTTTACGCTGCTCTTCCTGTTGGCGTTGTGCAAAACCCTTTCCCTCGTGGAAGGACACGTTTGGAATGGATGGTTGCCTTCTTTTTTGTTGGTTAAACGTTTAAAGTAACTGTAAATTTCTGAGCTTCGCTGGAAGGGTGGCCAGAGATCAGACCAAACAGAATCCAGGTAGAGTCAGGACACCAGTCGACCTGAGCACCACTCACTTTAGATCCATTTCTTGTCCCCCCCATACACATTTTATTTGACTCAGTGAACATCACATCGGTACATCATAATTCAGAATGGTGGCGTTCGTAAAATTTCGTTATGGCACATAAATCACCACTAATCAAAACGACCACTGACATTAAAACCGTCGGCAACCGTCAGAACTTATGCTGTGACCGAACGTAACGGGAACGTGCTTCGACGATGATTCTGAGGAGGTTTGGCGTTTTTGGACTTGGGAAGAGGCGTCGTTTCTGCGAAGGATGGGAGAAATTGTGCATTGTTTTAGCGTTAATTTCTGAAGAAATGGGGTTGTTTGGACAGAAAAATCAGCAGCAAAAACACACACGCAAAACGCAGCCATGACCCAATATTTGCGCATTTGAGGCAGAATGCAGAATTTATAACGATATACCATCAATTAATCAATACATACTGAGCATGAGTAATTAATTTTAAGTTGTCTCCTATTTCATTTCAACTAAAACCTTTATATTTATATGGTTTTAAAGAATATTATGAATGCCAAATATCGTCCAAAATAAACAGAGCTCATAATCAAATATTCTATCATGTTTGTACAAGCCCGAAAAGCCCGTCATCTTCCACAGCACCATGCTAAATAACACACATGCTCCCCCGTACTTGTCTTTAGGTTTGGCTTTCGCTTTCATTTCCAAACCGCGGAATCGCGCAAACGAAGCAATTCATGTTTGCTCATTCGCTTTTGCCTCATTTCATTTCGCCTTCGATTGCACGCAAAACCCCGATCCGGTGTGCCGTCGGGTTCACTTTCGGTTTCATTTCACTGTCAGCACCGGCAGCAGCATCTCGCCGTCACGGGAACGCGCAAAATGAAAGCACAGAAGAGAAAAAAAAACAACAAAAACAACGATAACAAGCTAATATACATCCCCCTTTCGCGGCCACAACCATCAGCCATGTTTCATGACTTCATCGCGATCCACATCTCACCCGGTGGTGGTGAGAGTGAAGCGTTTGCAGTGAGCAGAACGGAAACCACCTACCCTGCCGAGCCCAGCCCAGCAGTATGCATCATGTTGCGAATGATCAGCTGGAAGGGGATGGGGTTGGGATGGTGTTCTGGTAAGGCAAATGTGAGTTGGAATCGCGAACGGAGAACGATTACAACACACTCCGAAACAGAAGCCGCGCCACATCACATCGCGCGCGACCAGTGTGGGTTGTGTGGGCCGCGCACAGTGAACGGGGACTGTGAGAGTGCGGATGCGGTGGCCGGATCACTGAATAGATCCGGTCGGTGGTGAATAGAGGTGATGCAAAAAAGAAAACCCCACCAACATGACCACCATGGACGGATTAGACACTAAATGGATTAGGTCGTGGTCTTTATATTTATACAAGATCACATATTTTAGGTTTAAATTAGATGAAATTTGTTAGATTATTTTCGCAAATATGTTAAGCTTCCTCGTTTACGATTCTCTTAAACATTTTCTTCAACATTTTATTTTAATATTAAAACCATTAGTGTCGACTATGCATGACTTTCGGTATGTTTAAGGCTCCATGCGTGATCGAATGGAGCATGGGGTCTGGGCGTACTTCTCACCGTCGTTTGCCTCAGATGACCACATTCGGATGTGGAAGTGAATGCAAAGCACAGAAGGGGCAAAAACATGGCAACGCAATCGTTGCGAGGCAGCAGTCCCAGCGTGAGCTCCACGAACCGAGTTGAGAGTGAGAGCGAACCGTTGCCGTCGTCCAAACGCTCTACTCCACTGCTCGACACGGGTGTCCTACTGACCTACTTTCCGTAAGGGGGGTTCGTCATCATCATCATCATCGTCGTCGTCGTCGTAGCAGCAGCAAACACGAAGTCCGATAGCATGGCCAAAGCGACGAGATGACGATGATGGCGATGATGTCGTGTCACCGATCACCTGCCCAAACCGATCCTACCCCGTTGGCGTGGTGGTTGATTTGAAACCCATCGATTTATCGCTCGCGTCCACCACGATGCTGATAGTGTGTGCCATCGCGGTTGGCATTTAATTGATAAATAAAAAATAACCCAATCGCACTAAAAATGGATCGATTTAATTTCATCCTGCTGACAGATGGTTGAGCGGACGATTTTTACGACCGACCCTAACGATCCTTACGCTTGTGTTCCTTTGCTTTGCTGCCGAGGGGGTGGAAAATATCACCCCAATCCAGGGGGAGGGAGGAGGGGGAGGAACTGTGCTTAAATTATACCTCCCACCTACCTAGCTCACGCCCGTTTTTATCCATACACGACACACACAAACAAACGCACAAGCATTTCCCAATCGACTCACGGTGCGTGTTCGTCTCGCAACGCCGCGGTGCCGCAAGAGTCCGCGTGGACAGACATTTTTGTTTTCGGACACTTCTGGTCTTCCTCTATCGCTACACCCCGCCGCCACCATCTATCAACCGGATGGAACGGAACGAGGACAAGGGGGAGGTAAAAAACGGAGGAAATGCGGGCCGATGCGTGGGTTCGTACACGCACCGAAGGTGGGGATTGGTTTATCACAAAAGATATTGTGCCAGGGCAGTGATGTAAACCGCACGCACACACACACACACAAGCGACAAAATGGATCCCGTGGGTGAGGTCCACCTGGATGAGAGCATCCATCGCCTAGATATGCGACTTGTGTCGACCGATGCGTGGGCTAATGGTTCGGGGGGGAATTTTAGGGGGGATTTATCTGTTGTTGTGTGCCGGTACGGCACGATTCGATTCCGTTTAAGCCATCGTGCAATCTGTTCAAACAATCTTCCCAAAATTGATGCTCCATTTGGGGTAGCTAAATGACGTGACTGAGTCGTGATGCATTTAGGGTGGGTATTTAAAGTCAATTTGCACGCAATCAAATAGTGCGTCTTTTTTCTATTACAAGATTTGGTGGAGAAAGTCAATTTTGGAGGAATAGTTTAATAGATGACTCAACCAGCGATTCAAGACACTGTTGCCCTAATTCTTCTGGATCATAATTTAAAACTACTCTCGGTAAATGCATATTTACAAGTTTCTTTTAAATACTTATTTACTTATATTTACTTTTTATCGCTTCTGTGAATCTGTGAACCTTGCAATGCGAGCATTTCTATTTCATCTCCGCTCTGGATACAGACGTTTAACGATGTTTATTTGAACAAACTACTAATAACAAGCGATGAAATTGAGACCACATTACGCCTGGTCATTGTGGATTGCGTATTTTACATCACAAAAACCCACATTGACATTGATGACAGTTCCATTACACAGAGCCTGACATAATGATACGCTTTAACTGCCTGTAGATAGATACTGCGCTTGCGAATGCCAACCTGAGCCCCAAGCTTCACATGACAAAGAGCGTTCAAGCATAGTGCGATATGCATCCGGACCATCTAAACCTAACAAAAAACGCATCCACAACATTTGTCTCCCCTTTCCTATCCCGCACAAGCCAATGGTTTGTTTTGTTTTCGGCACCCCAAAATAATTATTCCCAGCCAGAAGCGCAACGTCACTTTTCAACACGGTTCAAAATGCGTAAGCACAAATAGTCGACACCTCCGGACCGGCGGGACCAGTAAACGATTGGATCAGAAAACCACTCTACCGTTAAACTGTGGCTAAACAAAGGGTGAAAAATCTACTGCACCGAGGACACCCGGCGTCTCTCTCTCTCTCTCTGTGTATCCCTCACCTCATACGTCTTCTCGTGCTTTTTACGCCTAATTCATTTACGATTTTTGAAGGTGGCGGGAAAATTGCGACACGCTTAATCCGGTGGTACGAGATCAAATGAAATTACAGCCTTCCACAACAAGTGAACCGATTTTGAGCGTGTGCGATCGAAATCACGCTGCGAACGCTTCTTTTCAGCAGTTGGTTGAGAGATTTTCCCATGGTTTTACACTTATATCGTCCATCTTTTATCAACACAATTCCATTCCATTCTAGTAGTAAAAAGAGAATAATGATATCATTGAGGGATGAGAACGAAAAGAATTAAAAGACGTTGGAAATTTGAATTAAAACTGAATTTTGAAATTCGTAAGAAGTGTTGAACTAAAAACCTAATATCAACTTATGTTTATAAAGTACGGAAAGCGAACAAAATTATCCCAAACTCGACATTATTACGACCAAACCGAACAATCTGTCCATAAACAAATAACAAAAATAGCACCAAGAAGTTTAGAACTGCCGCAACTTCTCGCCACTCTCCGAAGCACGAAATGCACCGCGTACCAGGATGGGTTCCGAGCCTGCACGCATATAAAATGCAAAAATGGCTACGAAGAAAGCAAAAAGGATCGGTGCGCTTAAAAATGCAAACGTTCACCGGTGACACACAACAATGCCCGTGGGCTGTTGTCGCAAACCGACAGAAAACTTGTTTCTTTTACTTTTGATTTACTTTCGGCTATAAATCGGCAAATGGTCCCATCGTAAGACCCGGGATTGAACTGACAGGACGACATGTGCTTTCTGGGATTGATCGTAAAAATGGGGATGGGCTGTAAAATCGCGTGCCCTAAGACACACCACCGCGCACACTGCCGGACGGTTCAAATATTCAACAAGTCAGTTTGCTTTGACGAGTAACGGGCCTGGTTTTTGGGTACGTCGTGTTATGGCAATGGATGGTACCGGGATACCTTTAAACATTCACAGGTAGCGACAGTATTTGCGGAATCACTTGACAGTTAGTCTAAGCCAACGATTAAATATAGAAATAACGCTCTTGATATTTAAAAGCTATTTTTAGTGCACAAGTGTAATTGAATTTTCCAAAACTCCTAAAAAGGAATAGATATTCTCTTAAGATAAAAATGAAATCACGGATACTTTTTACCTTGTAGCGTAATTGGTATAAGAACATTCTTCGTCTTTTCCTTCAACAAATCTTTGATTTATTACTTTACGATCTTGCCGTCAGTGCTGCTCTTCTTCACATCGGAAGAATCAAATCCTGTCGATCTAGGAACAGTTTTTTACTGCTCACAAAATTCCATTTCTTCCTTACTTCTCGCACCTTCTCCCACTCATCTCCCATTCTCGGAGAAATGCTTTCTTGCAGCAATTGAGCAATCATCTGTGGAAGGAGGATCCGTCGCTTTGGCTTCCCTTTAATTATCGTTCGAAAGAAAAGGAAGAACCAACCAACCAAGCGCGAGACAGAGAGACAGGAATCCTCCACCTCACTACTAAAAATCCCAACCATATAAGCACAAACTCCCGATAACTCCCGATTCAAAATGCATATCCTGCAGACGAGCCACTGATGGATAGGAAACGAAACCCCCTAGCAGCTCGAAGCATCACGGACCGGGCACCATAAAAGCCGGTAATTATCCTTCCCTTCTGTTCGTCCGTGCAGCGTTCTCGGTCGCTTCTGGTGTCGGTATTTTCATGCTGGGAAATAACACACTTCATCCCAACGATGGGCCTATCGGTAGGGTCAATCTTTCCCAAACTCAAGCAATTGACTACCAATTAGCGTAAATATTATGTAAATATTCTACCCCTACGCACTGCTGGCTTGGGACGAGGCGTACATCGTTCATGTGCTTCTTCTACACGTGTATTCCGGCACCAACGGGTACAATAATTTAGCAACAATAAAGTGGGTATCCAAAATATTTCTACCCCCGTCCCGGGTTGACACGGTTCCGGGTATTAATGTTCGGGAACTGTCCGCACATCAAACGGGATCGTACCGAAAGCGCAGCCTCTTTTTCATGCTAAGCCTCACATGTCACATAGTTTATGTAGAACAGCAAATATTTTAACAACAAAGTACGAGGGATAGCAGGCGCGCCAAAACGTGCAATCAAAACAAACAAACAAAGGTGTAGAATGATACATTTTCAATGCGGACAGGTAGCGAAGATACGGTCGCTAGAGTCAAACGATAGAATGATCGGTGTTGAATATGAAATGGAGAAACTACCTGTAAGCGTTAAAAAAAACGTATTATTTCTCACACATTCTGGTGTGTTTGCTTAAAATCTTATTATTATTTATGAAATATTGTCGAAAGTTTTCAAAACATTGAAGTATTTCTATAACTAAGAATCTCTTGCCACACTCCCGTTTTCACATCTTTTTCTTTTCAGGACTGTAACAACAATATGGGAGCTTTATTCAATTACTAAAATCTACACCACGGGAGAAAGTCGCCCACAGCTGCTGTTATTTGATTTATGCTTCTCACGAACATTTCACCTTGTTTTTTCATTTTTGTTTCCAATTTTGGCAGACAACAACAAGAGATTACCAGAAATACACCAAAACAACCACCAACAACCAAAAAACAAAAAGGCGAATCAAAAAGTAAATCGTACCTACGTAGGAGGAAACTACTTTCATCCAGCGTCGCTGTAGCGTAATCACGTCTAGAAATTGGTACCCCGCACAGCACAACGGATGCAGGACCTTTCGCCACAACAAAGGCTAATAATAACGAAACGTGACGATCGAGCTGATCTATGCATCGCGTATCCTTTTTTTGCGCTGCTCGGTCGTTTTGCATCTTACTAAATCGTGTGGTTTCGATTCCGCGAGAATGGTAATCGAACAGTAACGGAGCAGCAGCAGCAGCATACAATCTGATAATGCATCGCGAAAGGCGACAGACGTGCTCTTGCGCCTAGATTGCAACCGCAGCAGAATGGCCGATTCCTGGAAGAGGGAGTGTGCCAATGTACACCCAAATTGTGCGCCGCTACACCAAAAGAACCGAACGAAAGAAATCTGCCCCACAATTGAAGGACACCGCGCAAAGAAAGATCTGATCCAGAAAACTTTCCAAAAAGCTTCCACGTTGCGATCGGTCACATTCAAGCGGACGGTCTGTCCGTACCCTCGAGGATCGGCGGTCGACACGAGAATTGCGCAACCATTCGTCGCGTACGAAAGCCAGACGCGAGAGGGAAGAAACATTAAGGAAAGAAGCAACAGGACCCAAAACGAATGCTCCCATTGAAAGGAAAAGCCCTTCCCACGGACGTTCGGCTCAGGGGGGGGTGCGATCGCAACGATTCGCCGGTATCCTGTCCACTGGATTGCACTTGCACTTTCTGTACGTACGTGCAACATCGGGGAACGTTTTGGATGGTTGATTTTACAAACTGGTCGTGCCTTTTGCCACAGCTTACATCAGGCCTGTATGTCCTGGAAAATGTTCCAAAATGATAAGTTTCCTCCTGGAAGTGGTCTAATAAAAACATTACATTAAAATCCGAAAAAAGTAGATTAAAATAGGATGCAATTTTACATACTTTGGAAAGCTATTAAATTGATCAATAAGTATGTTTATTCTCGATAACCACAAGCACAAGAAATTTGTTTAATAAAAAAATGTTTGCCACGTCGTCAATTGCTCCCGCTGAATAGGACGGAAAAAAGGACTGTAGGACCCCAGAAGTAAGTTTTTTATTCGATCATATTAAAGAGACCCATCGATTCGAGTTGGTTTGAAATAAATATTGTGAGCATTTCAACGACGAAAGATCCCTTATTAATCAATCGTTTTTGGTTTCATATTCGTTAGCATAATGGTGAATAAATATCCCTTCAAACTGTGTGAGTTCAAGCTGATATAATACTTATAAAGAGTAATGCTTAAACATAACAAACGTACAGAGTCCTATACCTGATATATATCCCATTAAAAACATTGAGAATGTCTTAAACCGACTGAATCTTCTTAATCCGAATGTGAAATTTATAAATGGGTATCCTTTGCATCTGAGCACTTATCAATCAACGGACCAGTCGCGATCGATGGGCTTTTTTTTTATTTTCATTCCCACTTCATTCTCTTCTTGCGCAGATGAAAAAAAGTGCATAATTCGATTCATATTGTGCAGTTCGCGATCGTCCCGCCATGATGTGCGCGGTTTTGTAAAATTTACCTCCTTTTCACTGTGCACACGAATTGCAACTTACATTCAATTATGGTATGACCCAGAAAGGCAGACGCGGACCCGGCGCATGAAGACAAAATAAAAACAACTACAACATCCAACAAGGAAGGCAAGAGCGCAAAAAAAAAACTCTCAAATTGCCAGCCAGCCTGGCAATACAGCCGCCGAAAATCGAGAGTGAAAACCGGTGTGGGGCGTTCGTATGGGCCAAGGAGTAGAATTAAGAAAAGTAACAACAGCCAAAAAAAAAGACTTGCTGTAGCTCATCAGAAGCAAAACGTACCATTGCATCGGAAACCGAACAGACGGCAGAGAAAGAAAAATAGTAAAACAAAAAGGCAAAACATGCCCGCCAAGTGCACGGGAAGGGGAGTAGTATTCGGTCGGGAAAGAATAATGCACATGTGGAAAGGAAATGTCGCAGGATAGGCGCGATGCAGCAGCTTGCAGCGAAGTGCATCGAAATAGCATGCAACGTAAGGTACGCTGCTGCCGGCCCAACAATTCCTTTTCACCACTCGGTACCACACAGTTCTCTTTCTTTCTCGCCCAACACAGGCGCAATAAACATTTTCAATGCTCATAAATTTATGATTGTCCCGTTTTTTTTTCTACCGATCACCTTTGCTTATAACCTTTACGTTACTCGAAAAAAAACATCCCAAAAAAATTGTGAACAATCGAAAGAAAATAACAACCGCACCAGGTTGTTGCGATTGTGCCGCAATGTAAAACCGTACCGTATGATTAAAATTATAAGGATAATGCATTTGCACTCGATCAGTCGATTCGGTCACGTTTCTTGCGATTGTGAAATATTCGTGCGCATATTTTTAAAATATGTTACAAACATGGCTGTTGCAATCGAATATGTGCGTTGGGATAGCTTGAAAGCAGTTGCACTGATGCACGAATGGCTCCGTGTGATCAATTGAAGGAGTAAAGCAGTTGCTACAACCAGTTGCGCGGAACGATTGAGGAGTATTTAAAGAATTGCAAATGGTTTATTTTAACCGATCAGGAACTAGTTTTCCAACCTAACCAGATGAACAAGTTGAACGTTAGGCATCGGCTGGTCTAAATATAACGCACACTCAATTCTACGCACCGGAATTGCACTGAAGGCATTGCATCACTAGAAGGAAGGAAGGAAGCATACGGAACTACAAATGCAATGTGGCAGAAGATGCTATTTTTATTTGTAGGTAAAGCTATACGATATATGAGCTATACTAATCTGATTTATTTTTGGTGATTGGAAAACAATTGTTTATCCTGGTGCAGTACACCTAATTCCTAAAGCAATTCAGGTTGATGGGTTGCTGCTCATGATATTAGACTGACTGATCAATGTACAGTCTGGAGAGTTAATTCATGTTGTGGATCTATCATTATTCCTTGCACTGAAACATCCTTTTAAATGTCTTCTTCTCACGAAATCATGAATGTGGAGCTTCAAATAGATTGTCTTATTTCAGGACATTCAAGTTAATGCACTAAAATATTTCAGTTTAAACAGTAGTAAACTGAAAGAGATATCCGCCAGTATTCACACGAACGGACCGGAAAAAAAAATCCAATCGGGCCAATCCCTCGTAGCATGGGCTGACTATCTGGCTACATGATGAAATAAGTCGATACGGCCTTAACGGAAAAAGATATATCTGGACACTTTTCAAGATAAAGTGGAATATGTAGAGGTAGAAGCGGAATGTGTACACTTTTTAGAACATTTCAAAGATGCAATTGATTCCGTGCAATACTTTCTCAACTCACATATTTGCAATGGTTTCAGCAAATGGGAAAGATTCTACGCCTACTTTGACACATTCCAATTCAACTTGAAGGTAATTCATACGTGACTCCACCTTAATCAGTTGAACTGCAATAAACTGTATAAACTCTTATTATTTTATTTTTTGTATGTTTGATTTACAATTGTTAGAATTTAGAACAAAATATGTGTAATTGTTTAAAAAAATCAAACATGCCACGTTTTGATCCTTAAACCACATTAGATAATTACTTCCAATAGGAAGGAAAATTAAGGCGTTTAACCCTACAAATGTAAGCCATTATCCAATCGAACCCTTTTTGGGTTCATGATCTTTACAAAGATCAGCACCTCCTGCTGAGACGCCGATGAGCCCTCGTTTAGAAACTCATCTCGTCAACGCACAACGGTCTTTTCGTGGACGTACGCCCGATTGCAGCACACTTAATGAGCTACCATCATTCTGCATTATGTTCGCAGATCCCCACCCTCATCCGTTACCATTTCAACCCGCACCTTCACAGCATGCATCCAGCGAAGCAAACACAACAATCCAACAAGCTCACCGTTCAAAGTTGGTACAATTGGGTGGATTGTGTAGAGAAACAAACGGCGAAAAAAAAAAATGACCCCAGCACTGCAAGCAGCTCCTGCAACAACGGCAACAGTGAAAAGGTTAGCGATGGTATACGCATGTGTGTCGCGCCTTGAAGGTGACAAAACGATGCACATCGCACGCAATGTAATGCATCGAAATTTAGATGATGCCGAAACACGCCCCAAACGCTTGAATATTGTTGCGAAAACAAACGGCGAACAAAAAGCCCATCTTTACTGGCAACAGTAGCAATAGATGGAGAAGATTGTTCAGTTAGTTTCATTGCAGGGGTTTTCTTCTGCACATACCATACCCTACTCCAACAAGTGAGATGTAAAATAATTTCCAACGTAAAAACCAATTGCAATGACAATAACACATCAATTCACGCGCCAACCCCAGCAGGGGATGGGGCGAACGGAGAGTCTTTTGTTGTGCATCAGCGTAAGTGTTTCTTTCTTTTCTGCATTCGTGTGGCCTGCAATACCGATTTTTTTTTTCCTAACAAGCGTAATACACATTTGACACATACACGCGCGTGCGCGCATCAGGTACGCACGCATTTCAACATCGGACGTGATCGCCGAAGTTGATGAGGGTTTTCTTTCCTCCGGACGTCTGTTTTTGCGCCGTCTTTCTTCTGCTGCTATTATTACTACATTTTCATAACATCACATGGCGTTAATGTCAAAAGCACTGCCCCCAGCAATGACAAATGTGTGTTCCAAATTTGGCTAAATGAATCAATTTCGGGTATTCGTTTGCTTGTTTCGAAACTGTGCTGCCCCCTTTTGGTTGGCTGCTTAGGTGATTTAATCACAGTTTCAATTGTTCAGTTTTTAGTATATACAGTTCAAAGCTTTAGCATTTCTGGCTGGATGTCAGCTCTTACAGTGTGTCTTTTTTTAAGTGTGTCGCTTATTAGTTTTTTTTCGAGATACTAACCTATTGTTTAGTGTTAAAGGATTTTTTAAACCTTAGTTAAGTAGATGAATTCCACTAATACCTTTAAAGTTTTTCCAAAAGGAGATTAAAATGGAAAAAACATCATTCTCATCTTGATTCACTTTAAACCCCTTTCCAATTTGGTTACCTCTTGTATCTAATCTTAGATTAAAAAAAGCACACAATCGCATTTACTCAGCAAACTTTCAAATTAACCTGTTCCGACACAACTCCAGCACCGGTCGAGCTCATTCTAATCACGTGCTGCTTAATTCACGGTCACACAACCTCCACCACAAACATTTGTCTTTATTGAGCCCGAAGTCGAACTTCGCCTATACGATCGACAAGCCTCACGATGGTGAACGGTTGTCAAGTGCCAGCTATGCTGGTACACGCGTTTTTCCAATGCAAAATTGTGCCAAACATGCCAAAGTTCCTAACAGAAGTCGAGCGTAAAATTGTCCCAACATATCTGATCATCCGTTGAGAAAATCCCTCCCCATAACAAAAAAAACCGAACCGAAACTAAGCCTTCTACTACTACTCTCTACACCACTAATCCGAAAAGGTGTAAATTTTTGGAGATTTTTACCTTCCATCGCCTTCCATTTGGTTTGCCAGCCGTGCTTTATGTTGTCATTTGAACCGCCATTTTTTTCTCTCCCACTCCCGCGTGACACTCCATAGTGTCACCAACAAAAACACGCACACAGATTGGAGTTTGGATTTCGGTTGCGTAATATTTACCCCGTGTGCCATCGTTAGCTCCAGTTCCACAGCCAAACTTGTGAAGGTGAAGCCCGGCACGGTAAAGTAACGCAATCTTCTTCGAACACTCACAGAAACTCCAAACGGCTAAAGCATGGACGAAAGTTTGGACGTCAAATGGGAATTTAAATACAAAATGTATTCAAACATTTTAAAATCAATCCGTTACAATCAATTTAATTGATAACACCGTTTGGGATTGATAATTTATTACTTGGTTCCAGTTTGAATGCAACCTGTGGCAAACGAACCTTAAGCTTTTGTAGCAAGCAACTCATAAGGGTTCGGCATGGCGGAAATAACAGCTGCAAATTGGTACAGACAAAGATATCTGCTACGGCAGTGATTTCAACGAACATCTCTGAGACGAGCCGGGAAAGGCAAACATGCGCCAGCAAACAAACGGTGTAGTAAGCAGATACACGTTGTTCCGTCTTTTTTGGGGAGGAACATGTGCTTACAAAAATAGACTTGTCTCTGTTTCATCAAACTGTTGCTCGATTTTCTGTTCCATTTTCTTCAAGCTCAAGGTCTCAGGAATATCTGAAAGTGTTACAGAGCAGTACTCGAACCGATTGATTGAAGTTCTTGTTCAAGATGCTGCTGATATAATCATAAAGATTACCAGGTTTTTAAAACTTCTAGGTGTGTACCTCCTCTAAAGCCATAAAAAATAGATCGTTTTTGTGATCCAATGCGATTTTTCAACTGTTAAATACTACTACTGCGATTCATGGAGCTAAATGGTAGTATTACTACTTCCGTTGATTTTTAAAACCTTTTCCATCGACATCCTAACCAATTGGAAAACCAACACTCTTCTCCAGAACTGCTCTTTCTAAGCCTTCCACACTTAAGATCAGTTTTGGTTTCGGCTCCATCTCGCTCCGTCAATTTACTGTCAGCTGTCCGGGTAAGGTTACTACTACGCTATAGCTCTTGCAACACTCCCTCCTGACGAACAGCTTTATTTCGGCAGTAAATAATCCGCTAATCTTTTCCCCTTCCTTACACTGCTCCGCTCGTCTTTAGCTTAAGCCCTCTGTCACCGAGTAGTCGCTCAGAAGGTTGAGTTGCTGTGAGGTTTTTTTTTTTTTTTTATTTTGCTTCACTGAACCAAAAAAAAACTACTTTGAGCTTAGTTTTCTACTTGAGCGGGGGGAGAGAAAAAAAGTAGATTTGAAGGTCCATTCCGTGCGTTTCATCCCTTGCCTTTCCTACATCCATTCGCTCGGTTACCGTTTCCCAAAGTGTACAATTTCCAAACACCAACAGCAGGGTTTTACACGATCACGGGTAGTTCGGTTAGGTAGTAGTGGTCAGGGTATGTTTTCTACGCGCTTACAAACTAGCCCCCCCAAAAAAAAGAAGCATCCATTCCACAAGTGGCGAGTGGTCGAGTGGCGATTTCACTCTCAGATTTACTAATACAGCCAAAAAAATCTTAAAATCTTTTGAAAAAACCCCGAAAAAGCACTGCCCTTCCTCAAACCTCTCCAAAAAAAAAAAACATCAAATCACCCTCCCATTGGGACACCCTCCGCACAGAGTCGAGTGCGTGTTTCCGAAACGGGCCGTGAGATGAGTGGCTAGATGAGTGGCTCTCAGCTCACAACCACCCCAAAACAATCTCACACACGAAATGGGGAGCAATCAAGCCTCGATACTGCTCGCGATAGTGAATAGAGGGAGCGAAGAAAAAAAAAACACCACCAACACACACGAACTCACGGCCTTTTCAGCATCACCCGCGTGTTTCTCCATCAACGCACACAAAAGGGAGGATGTGCTTTATCTCGCTTGCACAAACGGACCCCCTCCCTTCGCTCGCGCTCACTCACCACACAGCCGTGGCTCATTCGCCTTCGCCTACTTTGTCTATGAATAGAAACGCTTCACTACGCGTCGACCGGGCCCCGATTGCGCAATCTCCATCGAGAGTGAAAATTGGCCAAGTGCAGTAGGCCATCGACGGAAAGTGGGTCGCACACAGTGACGCGCGCGCGCGTACGTACTCCGTGTGTACACCCGCGAGCAAGCCCCGTACTACTTGCGCCTGTGCTCGGTACAACAGCGCGGCGAACTATCCACCAACGAACAACCATCATCCACATCGGGCTCGCCACGAGATAAAGGGAGCTGGCGCGGGAGGAACGAAGCAGAGAGACAACGGGAGCAGGCTCACGTTTAGATGTGGAAGAGAACCGTAACTTGCCTCGCGTTTCACCGTTCTCCAACGGATGTCCGATTTTTTTGGGTGGTGTTTTTTTTTTCGGGTGGGTTTTACTTTACATAAAACGTTAATTTAGTTCGCAACGAGCAGAAAAAAAATACCCAGCGCACGGGAATGGCTGTGAAAATTAAATTTACATTTGTTTATTTTCCCCACCGTCAGGCGGTTCAACATTTTGAAAGGGTGTGTCAGTACAAATATCTAATGGGGGATAGCAAAAAGACAGACAAATATGATGCAAATATAAATTGTAAAATACAACAAAACTTTATGCAAACAAATAACAACCAACGCACACTTGAACATAAACCATATTTCGACCACGATTAAAACCCAAACGCTTCGAACGGTGTATCTTTTCCACAGTGTGCTTCATCATCCCGTGATTGTCCGAGGTCGGGAATTGATTGCGTAAAGCCGTTGCGGCCACGATGGGACGCAACACGCGCATCAACGCGATATGTGGGGAAAGCCGGGAAAAAAGAAAACATAAAACAAGCGGTTACCGTACGAGTCGGGAGAATCACACTCACATACGAACGAGCATAGTACGTGGAGTGCGATGGACGCGCAAAACGTGTATCCGTGTGTCCAACCAACACCGCTGCAGAAAAGGCATCCCCCGTCAAAGCCGGAGATGTGTTCCTGCACGGTAAGTTGTCAGCGTGCTTATCAGCGTGAAGAGTTTGCCTTACTTCGGGCATGGAAAGCATTATCGTGCAACTCAAAAACGTTGTTTGGACGGGCATCTTAAAATGTTGGACTTAGGTGGGTATTTAGCGGAAGAACAGCTGTGAAATTTTCATCTTTAACATATACGTTTAGTATCTTTCTATAAGAAGTAAGAAGTTAGCGTAGTATTAACAAATTAAAATGAAAAAGAACGTCGTTCTGTTTTAGTATCTGAGTAAAAACATGACAAAAAATTTAATTTTGATATTTTTGTTACTTATAAATATACACTTATGTAAAGAGAAATATAACTCAAAGTAAAGATTACAATTAACAATATACAGGCAGTCCCCGAGATACGCGGTTCCTCTTATACGCGGATTCGGAGATACGCGGTTGTTGGAAATTTGACAGCTGAGTCAATTCATAGCCTAAAATCTGAGCAAAAAGATAAGAAATAAGTCGGAAATACCTTCCTTTGTCATATAAAACGATAGTTTTTAGTATATATGAAAAAATTCTGTCGAATTTCTTTTTACTATGTAACTAGGAAATGCATCAGATTTCGACTAACGCGGATCTTTCCAAAATATTCTAGTACAGTGTAATTCCAAAGGGACTAGAATTAAAAACAAAATTCTAAAGCATAAAACTTTAGACATATTTAAACTCTACTATTTAATGCAATATCAAAAACCAAAGGTCGCTCTTGTCAATTCTATTGGAATTAAGATTCTCGTTTCCATAAAATCTATAAATTGTACGTCGTCGAGACGCTAATATATGGTTAACCTGTAAAATCAGAGGCATCAGAAATACGTTTACAATAGCGGACATGATTTACCATTTCCGCCAAAAAACCGGTCAAGATATTCATGGAAGTAAGAAGTGCATTGCATTTAACTTTTTCTCACCAAACAAAAGAGTTCTCCCACAATTAGTCACCATCTTCCTGAGGATCGTTCACATAGCACAACAGTGACGTTACTGTTATCTACTTCGCAGCCATTTCTATCTACGCTTTGCCAACAGCTTACGAAATTACTCGATCCGGAACCGATTCTTCCCGTGCGAGAGCGAGCCCGCGTGTGTGTGTGTTGCCGGGAATTGATTTCCATCCAGCCGGAGAACTGCCACGGACACTGACCGTGCAGATGCAGAATAAAAACTTTCACCAGACGGTGGTCTGACGATGATGATGGACCGGTGAAACGTGTGAATGTGCTGAGTGCGCCTTGTGAAGAATTGGGCCGGACAGGAAAGTCTACCAGACCGTAACCGAAACACACACCCAGGATGAATGACGGAATGGTAGTGTTTAATGTTTTTTTTTGCCAACACCATCGTTGTCCCCTGGGAGGTTTTTGTTTCTTTAATTCATCCATGCCGGTGGCCACAAGACCGAATCCTTCGTTCAAGCACTGACTTCCTTCTGTTTGCTACAGCCCACTGCCGATTGCGGGTGGAAGGAATCATAAAAATGAAAGTGTGTTCGGAGTTTTTTTACCGGCCTTCCTACTTCTTGTGGGACAGCGGAATGGTTCTCCTGCTTGTGGTTGAATAAATAGGAAGAACATACTACGAAAAACATGCCCGTAAACCTGAGGGAAAAGATTCAAAAGATAATGGTAGTGAAGGGACAAATAGTGCTCAACAAAACACCTTGAAGTTCCACGCAATTATACGGAAGAACTTAAAGAATAATTCAAACTTACAAGAGAGCTTAAAACAAGTAAAAGAAATACACGAATACAAGAATAAAAGTACGAAATATAGCTTGATGAGATAGAAACTAAGATAGACACTAAAGGTAATTAAAATACCTCATAACGAAAGTAATTTAAACCCCAAAGAGACATGTTGTAACAAGATGAAGAAAAAAAACAGTAACAAACAATATTTATTTTTCACACATTTTGCAGCTTCGAATGAAAACTCATTACACCGTTTGTTCCGCTGTCGATTGCTAAAAGCAATCACTGCTCCCCATCCTACAAAGTCGTTCCAGCGCATATCCCAACTTAGGCCAGCAACAACAAAAAACAGCACATAAGCTTCGCAAAAAAAAACCCATCAGATTGACACACTTCACGCTTGCGAACCGAGGGCATCATAACGAATTATGCTGATCGATTCGCTGCTCGTCGGGGCCTTTCCTGAGGCACGCTCGTCACACGTCCACCAACAACAACGCCAGTTAATAACTGCCGCCACAGCAACCAAATTTCGTGCATGTTTGGGAAAAGAATACACCCCAAAAACCCCGAAATTTATATATATGAACCGAACCGAACCGAACCATTCCATAAGTCACACCACGCAAGCGGGTGTAGGGGCCCTTTTGCGGTGGGTCCCTTAAGAAGTGCCACTCGCGCGCGTGCACCGCACGATTGCACCACCGTGGAATAATAATAAGTTGCATTTTCGGATGCTTGAATATTCATGCCATTTTTTAACCGTCCCCGGGGTGGAGGCTCGCGTCGAACCCCAAAACAAAACCGAAAAAATGAAACCATAATCAGTTGGCGTGCGGTTGTGCGAGGGTGGATGAGGAAAATGGCCCCCCGACCACCCCCACACCTGCACGCTTTTAGGCTGGTGAGCAGAAACCCTAAAATTAAAGTAGGTCAGTGGTATAAATTTTATAGCCATTGTGTTACGAATCTGGTTCCCCGTTCTGGGTGAGGGAGGGGCTGAGGGGAGGGGGTGGGGAAGCGTATTTTGTTGCTTTGTATTTTGCATCTTTTTTTCTCCCCAATGGGCTTGTCCTGCGTATTGCATCCGATGCAAGCGAGGAAACTCATCATTTACAAATGACGCAAAGTAATATTTTGGACACACACACACACCATAGACAGACACCCACCGGTAAGTCATTTGACCCGGTACATACTTATGCTTTCGGTTATGCACATCATTTGTGCAGCCTCTTTCAGGGCACATTACCGATGCAAAAATTATACCTGTTGACATTTATGACTGCCCATGTTTGATGGGCGACATCGTCCATAATCGAACGGATATTCCATCGGTCGCGGTTTTGCCTGTACGCACGAAGGAAATGAACTGGGGCAGTGCGAATGTTGAACCAATCGTTTGCAATTATGATTCTGACACCATTTTGCGATCATAAAAATTGTCACAAATGTGTGTGTTTTATGTCCGAGCAGGAATGTAATTCGCCATAGGGAAGTTGTTTTGAAAGTAGCCAACATTTTAAATAATTAACGTCAAAATGTACATGCCTCTCAGTCTTTACATTTACATTGTCCTGATTAAAATACATTTCAAAGAATGTTAATTGATCAGAAACAACAAACCCAAATAAGGTCCATTTTATTATAATTGAACCAAAGCTTTAGTTGTGCTAAAAATATTTGACTAAGTGTAATTATTATTAAGCTTAGCTTAAAAATATTTATTTATATGAAAATCTTAATATTCATCAATCGCTGAAGATAAATTCTGAAAGATCTTTCAGTAGATTAAAATTCGAAGCGATTGGATTTATCACTTTGCTTTGTCGTTCCATTTGTCGACACATTTAAGCTTTCTTTTTGTGTAAAAATGGAGCCTGGAGAGTAACATTTAAAGCACGATGGTGAATTTATTGAACAACTCAAAGTGCATGTAGCCATTGTAGCGACTTTTACATTGTATGTTTCACGTACGAGAGGTCAACTTTACTTAAGTTAAATTATTTCTACAAAAAACAAAAGCTAAAACAATGTAAATGCGTTAACACGATTCCTTGCAAATTCATGAATGATTGCGGATTCTTAATCAGAGACTCATAAACAGTGATTCACAATCAGATTTACACAACCTAAACCAATTAGCCAACAATTGAAACTAATTAAACATAAGCTATGTGCACAAAAGCGATTCTTTCAGAAAAAAACCGAACTAATTCGCTCTATTAACAAACCACCCCTAAATGAAGTGCGTCCCATTCTCAAGGGCCCGCCGGCTTAATCACTCGTACAGGTTGTATCGGACGCATTTATGTGAAGCACAAAAATAGCCTAACCGCTTGCACCGCACACTTCCAATTTCTACTCTCTGTACCCAAGTTTTGCTCAAAATAGACTAAAACTAACTCTAGTAAAGCGTGATTCGACTAACAAACTGACATACTAGGCACACACACACATCTTAATGCAGCCAAAACGGGGTAAGAAAATCAATCCCCCCACACACACACACACAAGCGCGAGTGGTGATACATTCTTGACGACGGCCTAACCTCGGGTCCATTTTCTAAAACTAGGTCTAGTGTACGAGGGCAGCCACTTTCCGTCACGGCAACCCTCCTCCACTATATCCTCCATACACGCGATACGACTGGGGATGGCGATCTAATCCCGGCCCGATCACTAGTCCGGGGGCTTGCGGTGCACTGGCACTGACAAACGATGCAGATAGTCGATCGAGAATGCACCGGGGACGAATGGGTCCGGAAAGGGATTTCTGTATGGGAGAAGGCAACGTGCAGTAGACACGCTTGCGACTGCGTAATGCCGTCGTGGGTTGCAAAAAAGGGAGGATGAACGGGGCGGGCCGGACCGTCAATGACAACAATTTGCGTGCAGAAATAAACAAATGCGCCTGCATCCGGCTTTGAAGCGTGGCTTTGCTTGCAGCCTTAATTTAATTGATTAACCCATTATAATTTTATTATTTTCGTGCACCTTTAACATTGCATGTCTTATCGATGACGGTTGCTAATTAATTGGCAGTAATTGTATAGATGATTAGTAAAAGTAGTTTTCCTTCAATGGAAATATTTAAAGGACATAATCGTTGGATAAATATTACCAATATAAGAAAAATATGTGTGTTTATTGAATAAATGTTAAGATAGACAGTAAGATTTTGTAGAAAAATATCATTATATAATACAAAATATATCTTTTTACACCAATAAAAAAGGCATAATGTAATAAAAGATTTGTTTAATGTAACATCTTTCTGCTGGCAAGATTTTTGCTAATATAACATAATAAATAACACAATATTTAGTTTAGCACAAAAGCATTTGCCAACAATTCCGTACCAACCATTTAAGTTAGTTCCCATCACGATCAATCGTGTGAGAACATTCATTCAGCCCGCTCAGTGTGAGAAGATGCCCCGTTTTGTCTTCAAATTAATCCGTTGTTTCGGTACACAATCAATGTAAATTGGTGTTAGCAGAGCAGCAACGCTTTGTCTGACCTTCAAAATTGTTGGCTGCCCGGACGGGCATTAGATGAATGTGAAATGAATATCACACGCTGCTTTAGCTTTGCTGCTCCTCAAACTCGACCAGTAACGCTCAACAGTTCGTCCAACAGATGGCATTGTTTCACCATTCGCAAGGTTATGCATTACCATTCGGAATAGTTACTAGACGAAAAACAACAAACGCATCCGGCAGATCCGGCCGAGAGGGCTTACAAGTACGCTGCAATCAGATGAACTTCGGAGAATGCAGCTTGTCAAACATGCACGGGCGAGAAGAAGCAGAAGTAGGGGACATATGGGAGGCACTCGGCCACCCGTACGGGGAGGGGAAATAAATGATCATACAGAACTTGACCTAAAATTCAATTACAACAAACGACGACCGTAACGATGTTCAAGTGGCATTGAAGGAAAATACGAACGGTGTTGTAGTTGCAAACAAACTAAACTACTTTCCTCGGCGTCAAAAAAAAAAACAACAAGAAACGTTCCTTTCTTACACGCACTGCACTGCGCCCCCTGAAGTGTTCTAATATCGTACAGCCATACACACACTCACACACCGTCGTGAACATATTAGTACGCACATGTACTAACACTCCGCGCGACGCTCGCTCGTCACCCGCTGGGTTTGCGTTTACTTTCCACCGCGGTGCCCCGAAGGCATCTTTCTAAGCCATCGGAACGGTGGCGCCATACGACGAGAGCCTGACATTGACCGCGTTTCGGTTGCTCCAGCAGCAACGCCGGGGCTCGAGCTGCATAATAATGCAGTCGAGCCGTTGCCGGTACGACGGGAATGGTGAAGAGAGGCGTTAAAATAGACCGAGAAGCACCCTGGGTTGGCATTGCACCATGGAACAATCCGTGTCTTGCTAGTGCACCGAGGATGGTACAGTTAAACTAATCCTAATTCCCGTGAGAACGATTTTTCCTTTGCATCTTAACAACTCTTTCGTAACATATTGTTTATATTCATCCTGTAACATTAATGTAACATTTAATGGCAATAACGGATGCCAAGAATTGAAAGCGAAAGTGTATTGAGATGCTCTCTGCAGATTATGTTTAAAAGAATTATAAATTAGAATTATATAAGAAATCTAAAAATAAATTTATTTATTCTTCTTAAATTTCATGAAGTCAAAATTCAATAATAAATTTAAATAATTACAACCAAGAGTGAATTAGAAGTATAATAGCAATCAATAATGAAGAAAGCAAATAAAATATAATAAAGAAATAATGGAAAATTATCTAAAAAAAACATTAGTTAATGAAACCAAACAAAACCAACAAAATAACTAAAAGGGAAAAAAAACATAAACAATTGAAGAGTGAACAAAAGTAAAGAAAATTTCTTACAATAAAGTATGTAAATATGTTTTAAACGCTTTAATTCTCAATAAATCCGAGTAGGATTTTACTAACTTTTAAATCTACGAAAGTGAATCAACAATATTTACCATCTTGTTCGGCAAATTATTCATCAGCACATTATTTTTTATCTTCTACAAACAATGCAATTTATGTGTTCGAAAACAAATGAAGACTCATGTAAGAGGTATTAGATCTACTCGCGTGTGTTAGAATAATCCCCGTTCAGCATTATGTAAGAACTTTGCCTTCCTCAGGAGTTCTCTTTCTGTTTGTTTTTACGAATTCTTCTACTGCTGCTACCATATTAACTTCTCCCCAACTTTCCGTAGTTTAGTTTACCTTTTGCAAAGTTCCTGGCCTTTCGGTGAAAACTGCTAGCCAATAAATCTAGTCCAAGTGCATCGTTAGTTATACGACCCGGAGAATTTATTCCCATCCAGCACCAACCAATGCCGTACTGGTCACGATGTTAGAGGCACACATACGTACATGCACACATGTACATTTGTACAAGATAAACGCCAAATATACGAACGTAGTTAAAGTAAACGCAAAACAGTAGTACGGTACGGTACAGTGTGGTGAGACTGCGTTTGGCATAGAAAAACAAACTACCGCACCGGGAGCAATAGGCAACTGCAATTGCACACACATCCACGACGAAAACACACACACCCAAACACAGCGCAGGAAAACAAATCGAGCTCAAGTGCAATGTGTTTTCAGGTCAATGTTGTCAACTATTTGCCGCTGGTGCAGTGTGTGGTGATGCATGATACGCCTTTATTTCACCTGGGTCGTACATTCGGGTGTTGGTGTAGCGTAGACGTTGTTCTGTTACATTTTCTATCTAACTATCATCAGTTAAAGCCCTTCCAGTAGAATGTTCTCGGCATCCTGTAAAGTGATTTTGTTATGAAAGATATGAAGGAATTTTCTTCACTGGCATTTCACTAAATTACTATTTAAAGTGCTTTAAGTATTAAAATAAAATATAAAGTGATACACAAAAGCATGTCCAAATATGAATATAATCAAATTATGTTTTAGAGCATCACAAACCATTTTACATCGCTACGAAACCAAAACCCATATCGAAGGCAAGGCCAAACACTTGACATTAAATGCTGCAAATAGAGAGAGAGAGAGAGCCCGAAAAATTGCCTCACAAAAATCCCCCATTTGTCCAAAGGATATTTGAATGAGTGTCAGTCTTAACGGCCGCAGTCAGCCCGCTTTGGCCACGCATAATTAGTAGTAAACGCTAAACCGGTACCTCAAAAGTCGAGAAGTCTATAAATATTTCACCCATCGGTCGGGCGGTTTATCCCTTTTTGGACTGCAGCAAACCCACCACACACACACGGGTGTCTTTAAAGC
The DNA here is from genome assembly GCF_943734725.1 of Anopheles marshallii. Classification (NCBI taxonomy): domain Eukaryota; kingdom Metazoa; phylum Arthropoda; class Insecta; order Diptera; family Culicidae; genus Anopheles; species Anopheles marshallii. Next base: position 56,071,742 of record NC_071327.1, read on the forward strand.
GGGAGACGTTTATTTCAATCCGGTCAGCTGGTTAAAGGAGGCGCGCGAAGGAGTGCGAAGAAGGGTTACAAACACGCACACCACATATGTACACACAAATGAACGCAATCCCTTCGGTTGTTGGTGGCGTTTAAAAATATGAACAATCAGAGGCAAACCCTTCATCACTGGGGGTCTACTACTATTAAAATGGTTGTGTGATTGAGGTACCCAAGTAGTAAGTAGCACACACACACACAGCGTAGCAAAAAAAAAAACACAAAAGGATTAAGGGAATCGAGAACAACAAGCAAAAGAAACTGTGTAGAAGTACACTCGTTTTAGTAAACCGCACGCGTGTATGGAAAGAAGAAGGGTTTCCGAGCGTAAGCGTAAAGGAAAGAAAAAAACAAACTACGTTAATATGAATATAAAGCAACATGCTGGGCCCAAGCTGGGCTATTTGTGTCAAGGACGCTCAGAATATGACAGCCCGCGCCGTTGGATCGAACGGATCAAGTCGGTTTCGGTGGTGGATACTGGTGCAGGCAAAGGCGGAGGAAGTTCGAAAGGGAGAGCGTGGAGAACAAGGGGCTGCCACATGTATCGAAACCACGGAATAACCCACGGGGAATGGTACGGAAACACGCTGAACTATACAGGATTGACAAACGAAATCAGTGCACACACACACACACACTAAACGAGACATGTTGAAGTCACTCTTAAGCAGGTTTAATTTCGGTAGTATATTAACGCTTTATAGCATGTGTCACATTTCCATGTTAGTGGGTTAGTGGTACTAACCCGGTGACATTTACAATGTTTCCTTTGGCTAAAACTTGAAGTTTCTGGAAATACCGGGCGATACCATTTTTTTGCCAGTAAATAAGAATTAACACTAGAAGTACTAAGCGTATTAAGCCTTTTTTAAGTTAAAAAATTATGCGTTCCAATCAAAATTAATGGTCTGGTATTCTGCGGGTTATAGGTACTAATTAATAGATTTTACTATATACATTGCATTGTAACTTGTTTTTGAAGTAATTTTCTTCAACACGGTAATAACTCATCAAGAATTAGACCCATACTGCACCCCATATGAATAATCCTTCTCGGTGACTTCAAGATGGCAGTGGCGGGAAACCTCATCAAATTCTGCTTTCTGCCACCATTCACATTTCGCATCTCAAACCGCTTGCTGAAACGCTTCACTTTCATTTGATTTTTCCTTCCAACGGACAACGGAAGGTAGCTTCTTCCAACGTTTGTGGTCCCATCGTACCAAACTTTCAATTGCAACGCGTGCGATGATTTTCATCCATAAAGAAATCAATTTTTACACACCTCAACACCAACAACCAGTTGGTAGTGGTTTGCGCGTGAGAAGTGATGGAAATCGCTCGATGGAAGCGAACTACCCTCGACGGTCATTTTTAACCCCAACCCCTGCCACCCCCTGTCGAGCGGATCGTGTTCAGCTGGCTACGTCCCCAGCGGTGGGCCTACGATCGTGCCGCTTTAGGCTCCACTAACTGCACCAGCACCGTGCAACCAACCCACAACGGCAAAGGATGGGTGCGGGGCACTCTGGTGGTGGCGGTGGTGGACGATGGCAGTGGTGCACTCAGGTGCTAAGTGTGCCAAGGACATTTTCTCAATCTCGGTTCGCTTCGCTTCGCAGCAGTCGCTGTCCGGTCGGAACCAGTGGTCGCTGTACGTGCGATGCTATTAGCTCGATTTGGTTTGTTTTTTTTTTATGAGGCTTTTTTCTGTGTTTGTTTCGAACCACATTAAGTTTCCATTCTTTCCCAAGATTTCATCTCTCTTTTGTTCTTCGCTTCATTTGCTGGGGAGGTTTGTTTTGGTCGTCTTCATTACTCAATATTTTTGATACCTTTTGACCACATCATTGTATAAATTAAATGAAAAATATTCCCCTCAGACATAGAGCGATGTATGTGTAAAAAAAAAAAATATTTAATTTTATTACTTTACAAAACAGAACAGCTTAAATTGTAAACCAGCACAGCACATCGATTGGATAGGTTTAATCAACGATTCCAACACTCCAACCAGTTACCGATACCGAGAGAAGGTTGCAACACATTTCTTCTCTCTTTAAATACGACACTATTTTTACTACCAGACTACTCCCCGCCGACTGACCCCGTCGGACAGGTTCTCGAGTTCGAACCTTTCCCTACAACCTCACCCATTGGCCTGCACGCACAAGCAACCACCTGTCCCGTTTTGTGTTTGCGTGCCTCGCGAGATGAACGCGAGATTCGGTTCGGCAGGCGACTTGCACGTGAGTGGATCGAGCGAAAGGCACCGCCAGCTAGGCGTGCGGAGGAGCAGATCACTCGCCGCAGATGAAATGCTGTCGCAGTGAAGTAGTCCATACAAGGACACCTTGTGAACCGGTGCAGCAAACAGCAGCGACATGCCGAAGCGTAAAATCACGCAAAAAAACATAACTTCAGCACAAGTTTTTTTTTTGTCATAAGGGGAGACCGAGCTTTAGCAAAAACCCTGCCGCTTAGAAGAGCAGCATTGGCGACTCTTCAGACCGATTTGAGATGCATGCTGTTGCGGAGGGGTTGTGTTTTTTACTCTGTCAACCGACTATTGTGTCATAACGCATCTCTTGCCAGGGTTTGCGTACAACAAGCAAAAGTGCTATTTATTTGTTTTGGTATGTTTCCCCTACCCCCCAACACGCCCTTTTCTTTTGTTTACTTGCGTGTTGTCGCTTGTAAGTTCGTTGTTTTGCACTGGCGAAACGCACTTAAACAAACATTACATGCATCTTTGCGCATGCAAAACAAGCAAAGCATTAAGCACGGATAGTACGGACCGGGGTAGGCTCTTCACGTAGGAGTAATTGCGACTCGAAACGCACGAAAAATAAACAGACCATTTGAAGAAGCCAGTTGAATCGGTTTTGCAATACTTCTGTGTAACAGCTGGAGGATGGTGCACCTTGGAAGCGTGATGCTACGGGATGTATGATAAGATGTAAAAATTAATAATTCTTTGAAGGGATATAAATAAAACAAACAAAAACATGCTAGTGAATAATATGTAGCCACAGATATTAACAAAAACATACAAGAATAATGCAAATTCCCATATTAAGTAAAGGGCAACAGTGCTTTTCCAAATACCTTTTAACTGGACCGCCTGTGCCTTGATATTTATCCCTGCTACTAGGAAATGATCGCATTTTTAACATTTTTACTTCAATATAGATGACGCTAATTTGTAAAAGAAATAGTAATGGACGAACTTATTGTCTAGATCTAACGTCTAACGTCGTATGCTCTAGATCTAACAAAAAAAAAATAGATAAAGACATAGCATCTAATAAAATGTTGGATAATTTAATATCTTTCATCCGTGTTGTCCATTTATCTCGCAGTATTTAAGTCCCAATAAGCATGAACATAACAGTTGCATTTGGTTTCCAATCTTTGTAGTTTATGAGGCCCATCAATTGAAAGGAGTAAGTCGATCTACGTCTACTGAAGCCAGTCACTTGTACGCGCGACTGATTAATCCACTGAGGATAATAATCTTCTTCTGCAAACTTGCAATATATTGTTCTAGGTAAGATGTCAATTGAGTACAAGCCACTCTTGTATGTATTGTCAACCGATTTAAAAAAAAAAACATTGGAAGGAAAGAGACCACGGACAGAAAGTCACATTTTGACATTTCGAAAGTAGTCGAAAGGCAGAATAGAACCTGATAATCCTCTGAATGCTTCAGTGACAGAATGTCGGAAACTCGCCACAGTTTAGTAAGCAAAAGGGCAGCAAAAACGGATTCATGTTAATAGTTAACCATGTTACATTCATGAAAGTCTTGAATCTTCAATTTCAAAAATTCCAACACTTGTCTTTGAACGCAGTAAGATAACCGGTCCTGTGTAAATCGCCTAGAAGTCTTCATAACTACGGTGAGGATTTGAAAGGTTGTCTTATTTTAGAGTATTTAGAAAAAAAACTGCTTGTTAATCTCGTATCGATTGAACAGTTTGATAAACATAAATCCAACTTGTAACTCGATACTGCAGCTATGTATTATGTTAGACTGAATTGGAATTTTATTATATCTCAATTAAAGCGAAAGTAAGCGAAATGGTGGTAGATCATCGTTTACGATCCAATTTAGCTTTCCTGCCCCAGGTGGATTTTGATTGAGCAGTTTATCTTTCGATCATGCGCCGATTTATTGACATCCTGCCCTAATCGTGACGAGCAACGGACTGGCAGTGGAAAGATAAACTGTACGTTGAGATAAGCTTTTGTAAAAAGTCATATCCACTCCCTTCGGTCATTTGATCATTGGGACAAAAACAACCCCTTTCAACTTTCCAAGCATCGAAGACAACCTGGGTGCGTACGGACCCACCGTGACTGACAACCGCGGATCGGTCGCGAATCGTTTACCGTGAGTGTGTGTGTATGTTTGTGGCCAGATGTCGATTAGATGCTGCTGCACCGTCACACGTGAACGACAGAAATAAAACATCTCACTCCGGGGGAGTGCATTTTAAAACGCACGCACGCAAAAGAATGACGCTTTGGTTGGCCAAAAGGGGAGAACGTGGGAGGGAGGGCAGTGCCGAGAGACACAGCGGGTTGTGATGGAGACACATGGAGGAACCGGGCAGCGGCAGCAGCAGCAACAAAATCGCAACAAAACGGCAGTGCAAATGAAGACAGAAGGGGAAAGCGAATGAGGTCAAGCTCAATTAAAACATTAATGCTCGGCGATGATGGCTGGATTCGCCACCGACACCTTATGCAACGGTGTCTGTCTGCGCCAACAACCCCAAACAAACACACACACATTCGCACGCAATATATCCGAAATGGGCGAGCACAATTGAGCAGCTGGAGGGCTAACCGATTCACCGGTAACGAGGGTAAAGTAGAGGGGCACGGGTCGATATGTCTGGGTCGGTGGGGCTATTGTTTAATGGCATGGTTGAGTGTGCTTGTTTTTTATTGCTATTTGCAAATGTTTCTGTTTTTTTTTTGGGTAGATTTTTTTGCTTGATGCGTAAAGCTTCATTTCCACCCCCGGAGAAGGGGTCGGAAAGGGTTGTAGATGAGAAATTGATGCAGTTTTTTTCCCGTCGGTGGGAGCTTTTCATATTTCCCAATGAAAGAAAAATCCAATGTCCGCTTTAAGGGGGTTGGCTAGTTGGAAAACTAATATCCGCTTGGATAACTTGGATATACACTCTCCTAGGTATGAGATTTTATTATCATTGTAGCAATAGTAGACCAGGATTAATAACAAGAGTGAAAAAATAGCCAACAAAACAGATAAAAATGTATACATTCTACAAACAGTATAGCAACTCCAACAACATTCTTCACAGAAGTGCAATATTTTAAATACATTTGCAATAAATAACGAAACAATGCCGTTGCTCAAATGATACATTACACCTATATTGATCAACATCATCTCTGAATTCTGCATAACAAACATCACGACAATCTTCCGTAGACTTGCATCATAATTGCTGCTCAGTTAAAGCCCAATCTCCATCGCAGGATGGAAACATATTACTCATTACCCCAACCGTCAAGCGGTTGGAGAGAACGGTATGGAGCCGTGGTTTTTTTTTATTGTTATTTCACCTTTCATTAATTTTCAAACAAATCTTCCAACTACGGTACATTCAAGACAGCCACACTGGCACCACCTCCCCTTCCCCGTGTGCCCTTGTGCGCCACAGCGGGGTTGAATTTCGCAAAGTCCTGCCGAAATAACGCCGAAATCTGAAACCTTCTCAGCGGTGTTTCGCAGCACGTGAAGTTCAAAGTCCAAACCCCACCACCCTTATGAGCGGTCTGGTGGTGGTCGGTACCGGGCAGTGGCAATAGCGCTGCAAAGCAAAAGGCTTAACTGTGATCAGAGTGCAGCAATTTACAATGCATGTATGAGATCTTCTATTGATCTCTATTGGTTGCAATGAGACGATGAGTGTTTTCGTAGAAATGCGTTTGTTTACTGTCAGAATTTACAATCAGAATTCTGCATTTCTTTGGGGATTTTGTAAAGTTCGGGTAAAATACGTTATGTTTCATTAGAGAGTGAAAATGCATTCTTCATACAAAGGAGAAAGTGTTGCTGTTTCAAAACAAGGAAGCGTCTTAAAAAATGTTTTGCTTATTGCACACTACAAAAAAAAAACATTGAAGTGCTCGTTAAGCATCAAAAGCACTGGAAACCCTTTGTTCTACTGGTTAGTATCACTTTCTTTCCTAACTGCGCCATTGTGGGAATGAAGCAATACCCAACCACTTCCTGCAAATTTCATCACCCGAAAGTACTCATAGCGCATACAAAAAGCACAAACATAAAAGCTTCAAATCCAAACACATCCACATCCACGTGTTGTGACAACGGTGAACGAAGCTTAATCGCGCCAAAGGCTGCCGAAAGGTGTGAGTCAGCTTAAGAACTTGTGCAGCGTTTGTTTGCGCCTGCGCTGAACGTTGCTTTCAAACAAAACCGGACAAAATTTCAATAGACGTTAAAACACAAAACAAACACACAAAAAAGCACGAAAGAAAGCAACGAAAGCCGTTAGGCACTGCTTTCTTTCAACATGCACATGAGTACTGGGGCCTGTTGCTGTTTGCCCGGAACACCAAATGCTCACTCGGTTGATATTTTTTTCCGCACAGACCAACGAAACAACAAATGCAACGGTTTGGAAAACATTTTCTTTCTCCCAAATGCAGCTGGAGGGTTAAGCTAAAAGCACCGTGAACCGAAAACAAGTGCCCGGTGCGGGAAAAAAAGCTTCTCGAACGGCTGCGCGTTTGTTATAGTTCAGTGGAAAAATAAGAAAGACCAATTCTTACTGCTTCTGCTTAGTCATCTTAAGTGAAGCACCGCTACTTTCGCCGTTCTTAAGAAAATTACACTGTCGTTTGCTGACTGTTTTTCTTTTTTGTTTCGTTCTTCCAACACTTGGAAAGAAAGTTGACCATCAAAGCACATCATAACACCGCGACGCTACACCATCGAAAGGGATGGGAAAGTTTTCGCCGGTGCTGAGACTAGTTTGTAGAAGTTAGTTTTCTGTCCTGTTATGCTTCGTTGTGCCGGTGAGTACTGTGCGGAAGTTGATGGCGTTCGTGAAGCGCTTTCTTTCAACAAGCAACGATATGCTTTGTTTTGTTCTGATTGCTTTGCAAGGTTTCTATTGTTTAATTTTCTTTTTGCTGTTTTTTTTTTAATTTTATTTACATTCTGAATCATGCTCCTCATCATTTTGTTACAGGGAAAGTTCTGATGGTGTTAGATAAAAGAAAGCTTAGATAGAGGTAAAGAATAGAAAGAGGTCACACTTTGTTTAACAGGTTGTATAGTTTAAGTATCTGTGTAGCAATCGAAAATGTGCATCACAATTCCTCATCGGAATTATATTTTTACACAATTCATAAACCACATTTACATTTAGAATAAAAAACATATTAAATTACAATAGTTGCACACTTTTGTTTTAATAAACTATTGTTTAACAGTGTAGCAATGTAGGTTTTGTGAGAGGATCTCATTTTTATTTGAAATTATTATTATGATTTTCCGTGGTCTTTCCTGCTTTCAGTCTTCCAACAAGAACAATCTTACTCAGTAAACGAATTAATACTTAGAACTCTTCGGTAACGAACAAGCATAAGCACTTTTCACAACTCATGTTACGAAACAAAATTGGAAAAAATGCAATAAATGCCGCAAATGAGTGTTTTCTATTCAAAGTATAAACGCGCTCTGGGAAGGATTTTGGCAACCAAACGATGTTTGATTTGAACCGAAGAAGTGTTTACTGAATTTATCAAATTAAATACAGGCAGTCACCGAGAATCGCTATTATAGCGGACCCGGAAAAATCCGAGTATCTCGAATTTGCGCGTAAGTCGAATCCGGACTTAAAATCGTTTATACTTTAAAGTTCGATAGTTGTCTTTCCTTGTCTGCGCCTAATTTATTCAGCAAACCAGTCTACTTTTTGATCGAATATATCACAATAAACTAAAATCAATGTTTTATATGATTAAGGAAGTTATTTTACGCCAATTTTACACCCTTTTGCGTGCATTTTGTGCTATAAACTAACTCAGCTGTCAAATTTCAAAAAACCGCATATATACGAATCCGTACATAAGATGAACCGCGTATCTCGAGGACTTCCTGTACAGTAAAGTCTCTCTTACCTGCAAGCTGAAGAAACCGCTACCTTAGAGAGATTTGCAGCATTGGAGAACAAGCAAACGAACTCATACTTCCAATTCTAAATGCTCCTTGAAAATTCATGTTAGAAAAACTTTAACAGGGAAAAAGGGACGGTCCCGAAAGTAAAATCGTGTCCAATCGTTTATAAAATAATGTTTCGACTTTAAGGGTTGTTAATCAATTAAACTCTCTCACCAGCAGACAAGACAATTCAGTTATCCCCTACCACAGCACACGTGTTGATTTACTGCGTCCATAATCATGCTAAGTAGCATCCGCACAACAAACAGAGCGTATCGTTCGCAGGTGCCCATTACGATCGCGCGAGCATCCGCAAGTAAAGTTCGGTTGTCTTACCACAGTGACCATAAAAATCAACTGCACACACGACCATATATGACACTACGAACTCAAATTCTTAAACATTCGTCCCAGTGAGTCGTGCCTTTGCGTAACGATTAGAGCTTTAATAGATAAAAACGATAATAGAAACAGCGACAGGTTCAGGTTAAAATAACCCTTCAGCTTATCTTCATCTATGTTGAATATTGTTTTAAATGTTGCCCTGTTTGGGTTAATGTTTTTCCCCAATTAGGAAACTCCCGGCACGGTGGAGTTGTAGTATGCGAGCGTTGCGCGATCAGCAGTTATCGCATCGAACTCGCACGAGTGTTTGTGTGCGTGCGTTTCAATACGATCGGGATCGTGTAAATTGTCGCCAGCCTCAAACACGCCCTCTGCTGTAACTATCTGAGCACCGATCACCGTTAGCCGAACCGATAGGCAAATTAGTACTACATTAATCAAATCCTTGGTTGCTACACGTGATCCAATTTTTGGGTCGGAGTTTTAGGGTGGGTTATTTTCGGCGGCGATTTAACCGCTGGACACACCGCGTTGGCTCTATCAGCTCACAGGAAGGGACTTATGTAATAAGCGACAGATTTCATCGGTGTCGTTAAACAGCTTTAAATATCACTTTTTTGGTGTAAGATTATGATGTGTGACTATTTTAAACGCACCGGAACGAACCGAATCGTGACCATGGTATGATGTTTATGAAACAGGAAATGCACACACATACGATTATACTAGATAAACTCAAGTAAAATATTATATTCATTTAACAGATTATTGTTAAAACTCGGTGTAATACCATGAAGTGTGAAGTATTTTTCATGGAATAAATTTTATTTGGTGACTAATAATAGCTCTGCTAAACGAAGCTTATAAATAATCGATTCTGTAAGGATTACAACAAGATCACAAACTTGATCAAGCTCATTATCATTCTTGAATAGTTGAATAATTAATGTTCTTCATAATGAAAGACAATACCCAATCAACCTTATGCTCATTAAACCTTCTTGATACTCCTGAACTATTGTTCTTCTATTGCTGCACCTTGCAGCTGCTTGCCCTGCACCCCAAAACGCACCATATCTCACTGCCCATTGCGAACAATAGAACGCCTCATTGTGCACGTTGCATCACGCTACACCACGGAATGTGTTCATGCTGCCATTTAGCGCCGCTTTTCTAACCTAACCGATCACAGCCAACCTCAAAGCGTGAACAGACCCACTGAATTGAAATCGTTTCACTAAATCAGAACGGAACCACACACTAACCAGGGCGACCTTTAAAATGGTTACATGCGAGAAGACGCACCGCAAAAAAAAACATGCTTTTAAATTCTCACGCATACAACCGAAACGCGGACCGCGTACTGGAATTTCCCAGCCCCGGCCGGATAATTCACCCCACCACCGCGTAAGGTTGTCTACGCACTGGTACAACATTTTTTGGCGCCAGCAAAGGAAAAGTAGTTCAACATCTGGACAAGCGTTGCCAGGCCGGATGCAGCAATATAAGGGGGAAGGAACCGAGTGGTGCGAAGTGGAGTGGTTCTCCATATCGTGTACGAAGGGGGTTATAACAGAACAATAGCAAGAACAAGCCTTTTTCACGCATATCGTATTACGCAATGCAAACAAGAATCGTATCGACATGAAAACCCGGGCCGATAGGAATGGGAGAGAGCAGACACACCAACCGCCTACCGCCTATAACTTCGCCAGTGACCACCTGCAGCATGGGCCACGTACGTGCTGTACTAATCAGTCATGGTTTTGGAGGGAGGGGAGGGTGGGGATACGCCATTACTATACCTTTTTCTGTCTCCCTTGCACCTAACTCGCATGGAAAATAATTTCCACTTCCGATTCGAATCATTTTCCGAAACACGCTCACGAAACACCGCTTCGGTGCAATCGAGAGCAAGAGTGATGTTTCACTCTTTTCTACTACGTTGTTGCGACTGTGGGTGGTAGCTCCCACAAAACTCCATCTCTCGCTTCACCTTCCCATGTCACCACCATCCAGGTGAAACTAAAGTTTGGGGCGATTTCTCTATCTATCTGGCAGTGGCTACGAGGAACCCTCACTGTTAAAGAAAATTTTAGTAGATATACGACATGACATCATCTAAGTTATATAATCATCTTATTCTAATTTGCACTTGTAGCTCTAGTTTATTGTCAACTACAAATGCACTATCATTGTGATTTAATAATTACTAAACACATCACATGAGATGTGCCTCCATAAGGGTTAACCGGTATGGTGATGAATAATAGTTTCACTTTCCATCCAACGGCGCAATGGCATTGAGCACCCTTTTGCTACCCTTTTCCGCCTTCGTCTTACGACACCATCGGCTCTCCCCCCGAAAAACGGTGGTCCCGCGCGCCCACCGTTCGTCACACCGTCCCCAACACCGTGCAACCCACCGTTGAGAACTGGCCTACTAACCTGTTGGCAGTGACACCGTTTTCACTTTCTTTTCAAACCTTGCCGTGGCATCGGGCGTCAATGGGAGGCGTCTTGAGCGTGAGGAAATTGTGTTGAGGGGGGTTTTTCGATGGAGAAAGGCTGGGTGGTTACAGTTTTATTGAAAGGCAGCGTAGGACCAATGATTTAGCACTAATCGTGAGGAAGGAAAAAAGTATTGAGCAGATGTACCTAATCCGATGAACATTATTGTACGCTAATGTTATTAGCTTATTAAAATTACTTATTAATTCATGAAAATTTCGTAATTTTTGTTAATCATTGTTTAATTTTATATTAGAAGGAAAAAATAAAACCTAGATAATTATGGTACATAATTTTAGAAACCCAGTTTTAAGCACATTTTAAGACTCAAGCTTTTAAACTAGTTAATTAACTTTTGATGTTTGTATTTAGTAAAATTTTGAAGGTTTATTAAAAAGCAAACCAGATTAATTAAATTAATAGAACCGTTCATGTTATTCTATTATTTTTTTTTTCATTATTGCTGTCCTGCGACAACTCGTTATATTATACAAATTTGATTTTATTAAATTTTTATTTATATATCTTATTTTATTGAAATTACTATTTTGTTTAAATTTTTACTATAACAATTTTTTGCGTCATTTGACAAGTGATGTCATTAATTTTTGTTAGTATAAGTACTTTAAAAAAGTAATATTATTTTCCATTGTTCCAGTTCCAATTTTTATCATATTATCATGCTCTCATGACCATTTTTAAATTAAATACCAGACCTTCAACTATTTGAAAAGAAAATTAATATAACTAAAACATTCAACATTTTCAGCAGCACAACATTACAGCCAGTAAGATCCTGTTGGTTCCCACCCATGCACAGCTTGCGAACCGGATGTCTTCGTACATGTTTGCACCTTTTAGCCTCTTCTCATTTTACTTTCCCATACTTAGGGTCTCCATTTGGAAAATCCCACACAACGAATGACTGTTTGCAACGCCAACCGCGTTAGTCACTGATCTTAACTTCTGCTTCTATCTGGAGAGAGCAAAATTGGCGAAGAAGAAGCAAGGACCCTCTCGTGAAGACACTGAAGGAACTGTTGCACATGAAAACCACCGTTTGGCCACCATCCAACCAACCGATAACGGCAGCTAACCATGTGCAGCCACTCAAGGTCACACAGCTACAACTTTCCAATGATCGATACCTCAGCCCGTCATCTCTAAACGAGTCCTTTGCGTGGGATAATTGTGAGCGATACATTTTTACACCACCAAACACCCATAGTTTCCCATGCATTTCGCTTTCTTTTTGCATTTTGTTCGGCTGCGTTTGAGCAGCTTTAACGCCAAACAAACAACTATTGCCCATCTTCAGTAAAAGTCATCCTGGTGCCGGGTTCATCTTCACCATAAAAGTGCAGCCAAAAACAAAAAAACAAACGCATCCGCACGCTTTTGCATTCGTCACATTTGCATCGATTTCTCGCTCAAGTTTAAAACTGCAGCTACCGATTTGTGCCAGTGTTAGTATGAAGTCGCGTCCCGCTCCTGGCGTAGACTGGTGGTACCGTCCGCGAAGATGCCGAGTGAGAGTGGCGCACAGAAACAAAACAACAACAAAAATACCAACGTAATTTATGTCATGGTCAGACGGTAAATAAAATGCATTTAATGGCACGTTGGGCTTTGCTGCTGCTGTGTCTGCCTCTTTTGGCTGCCATGTTCTTTCCGATGGATCGTTTTTTTTTTTGCTTCATGTAGTTTTTTGTTTGTTTGTCTACTACTTTTTTTTGCTGGTCTTCGCTCACTCCCTCGCTGCCGGAGTTTTCATTGCGTTGCCTTTTTTTTACAACTTATTTTACAATGGAACATTTGCGTCAGTGCGTTTTGCTTTGAATCTGTACCTTGTTGTGACTTTTTGCAACTTTCAATGATAGACAAAATAGGAAAAGACAAAAAGCAAAGGTAATAAATTGTCCACAAAGTGAAAAGCAGCTCATTACAGCCCATCAGCATAGTGTTGAAAACTAGCATCGCTTAAACACTTTTGCCCTAACAATAATAAAAAAAAACTATAGCAACATATCTTTGCCGGGCGGCTAGCCCTTCATTTAGTTGTTATCTAATCTAATCAGGCTTCTAAAAAAACAAACAATTCTGCGGTGTGGGAAGCATGATAAGTGCTCACTTTGAGTGGCATTTAGGATTCTACGGTCTACGGTCAATCACAGGTGGAGCATATAACGTTTGTCTTGACAACCCTTACTCTTTCATTTGTAGTTTTACTAAATATTACGCCATTAAAAAAAAATATTGAAACAATTTGAAACACTCACGGCATACTTCATACCTAGAAATCATCATCCGTAACTCCGATCCGATCGAACCTTAACGGATCGTCATGCCGGGCCGGTAAACGTCATCGACGTCAAAATGACGTACCTCATGAAGGGGGTGCCGTAACACCTCGAAAAGTCTGTCAAGGTTAGTCGGTTTTGGTGTCAATGTTTACCACGGTCGGGGGGCAAGTTGGGGTTGGGGATGGTGGTGGGCGGCTGATGTGGACGAAGTTAAGTGGTGAAAAAAAAACACGATTTCGTGAATGTAAAACCAAAAACCATTCGGAACCGTTGTTTTTTCTCCCGCTCTCGCTCTAAGTTTTAGTGGAATTCGTAGTGGAATTATGTAGCTCAGTGAATCAAATTACATCGCTCGTACAAACAAGGACTCTCGGCTTGAAAGCTAACCGGTACCGATTAGCCGTACACAGAAATACCACTCGATTTGGGCAATTGTTGTCGCTGAACAGCACGGGAAAGAGTTAAAGGATTACCCTTACACATCCTGTGCCCTCAATTAAGAAGAAATGTTTGGTTGGTTGGTGGATTATTTTCTTTTCGTTACGTTTTCTTACCCCATTCAACAGTCAAAGAAATCAGATCAAGGGCCTTGCGCCCCGTTTATGATTCCGATCATTCATTAACGCATGAATGGAGAGCACGAGAGCAACCGTGCGCCATAAAGCGTACCGTATTTGATGGAGATATTTTTACGACAGGTAATCAAACGAAAACCGGACGCATCTGGTGTGGGTTTTTAGCGGTGAAACGATTCAATCGTCCCAAACTGATAGAAACACTCGCTGATAAGTTAACCAATGCGTGTATAGTAAGAGGATGGTTGTGTGTCGTTTACTTGGTATAAAAGTCAAAACAGTATTACAATGTGATTTAGGTGCATCCCACATGATATGATTACAATACACCGATATAAAACAATATCAGACAAATACTCTCAACTCAACGACGTACGGTGCGAGTTCAGAGTTTGATTAGACCGTTCTAACTAGTGTCTGATTATTCAATTATGGATATTTTTAATTACAGTATCCATCGTCATTTTTACCGGATCTTGATCGTAACCGGCCGTTTAATCAACATGCATGAAAGGGGATCTATTTCCGGAATGATACAGGGGGGTTTTCCGTATGTTATTTCCAAACAAATTAGTCATTTTCCTTTTAGTTTTATATTAATTAGCGCTACTACGAAGGTTTCATATTTTTTTTGAGAAGATTTGTGAAGTTATGCTTAGGATCAGCTGTCTTTATAGTTCATAGTGTTCGTTTTGTAACAATTCATCTGTTAAGTATATTTTGGGACCGTCATGTAGAAGCAGCACAAATACCAGACTCGCGGTTCGTCAGAATATATGGCCGAAGGAATAAGCGGCGTTGCGCGTTATATGTATATATGTGTGCAGATTCTTTAGTCCATAATCAAATATCACAAGAATTTCTTATGAGATACAAGTAATAATGTAGTCCAGTTCTTCTTGTTTCTTGTCTATTCTTTCTTGTTTATAGTAATAAGGAAAGCTCAATATTTACCAGAAGTCTGATCAACACTCGTATCCACTTTAATCAATGTGGTGGGAGGGTTTTCTAGATCAGACTCGATCTTAAGGTGTTTTTCCATCGTTCGGTACGACGGAAGTAACATCATTAACCAGAATTTGTAAATTTTACACAAAACCTATTTCGAAAGGATTTAGAATCTATTTCCCTTTTTTTCTATCGTACAATTAACATTCAATTCAAACTCTCTATTGATCTGTTAATCCAAAAACAAATGCTCCCGTTACCATAAATGAAGCAAAAACATTTAAAACCTCTCCTCAATCATTACCATCATTGACCTCCACCCGTGATTGACACTGCACTTCGTCAATCAACCGTCAAACCTGAACCCACTGTGCCAAGCCTAACGTGCTGGGAGTGTCGTCCATCGTGTGGTACGGTGGGGAGGGGATGGGGAGATATATGGAGAGAAGAAGAAAAACCTTCCCACCACCCGTAAATGGCCCATTTATTTTTAATTGTCCACAATCACTTGGCGTTAACGATTTTTGCCAAGAATGAAACGTGCAAGAAAGGACAAAGAATAACACACATACGAAAGAGAGAAAAAAAAATCTGTCACATCGGGTGATGATCGAGTGCTAAATTCACGCACATGTGAAAATTAAACAAGAAAGCCAACAAACAAAACTGTCACAAAGAATTCGTTCTTTGTGTGCGAGCTGGAAGCGACACCGCTACATCCTGACGAACAAACAAACCGAAAGATTATTCTAGCTCCATGCGTATTCTTGAAGTACGCACGCACACCAGGCCACCCGGGCGACCGTTCCCCGGATACTCCCGCTCTACCCATTCGCTCGTGGTCGTCTTCTTCTCCGTGTACAACCAACCATTCTAGCCATCACGTTTCGAAACAACGAAACGACTTTTGTGTGATGCTCAAGAAGAAAAATCGAGAGTGAAAGATGAACAACAACAAAAAACCGGTCCAAGCAGACTGGGCACAAACCGAAACATGCGTAAATGGCATCTTAGCAGAGGGGTGTGGAGATGTGAGGGGATGTGAAGTTTCCGAGACGGTTGTGGAGTTTGTCTCCCTCTCGCTCTCCGCGGGCTCTATCTCTCTTCCTCTCATTTCGCTCATTCCTTCTCCGCTTGCAGCTTCTTTCGCTCTGCGGTCCGTTCTTTCGCGTTCCTGCGTCCACCGTGGCGAGAGCCACGCACAACACAAAATGTAAATATGGTTTTTTTTTTCTGTTGTCGACGATCAATTCGGTTGCCGGTTTCCCGCTGGCTTTCATTACGCACACGCACACATATACGCGTTCTACAGCACAGACTCTCCCCCTCGACAACGAGTGTGCGTTCTCGCTTTCCTTGTCGATCGGGTGCGTATCATCGCACCCCCTCCACCCCGTTTGCATACGCGCTTTTTTACATACTTTTCTCCCTCTGGCTGGTGCGTGTGCGAGCGGGACGCGCGGCGTTTCTGCCGCTTGGCATGGTCTCGCTTACGCACCCGGGCACGGATTGGAATGCGTGTTAGTAGGCCAAGGACGACGCGCCACCGTTCGGAAACAGAGTCGACAACCAAAAACCAGACAACACAGCGGAGGAGCGCACCACGAAATCGATTTACCGTTGGTCAGCAATCAGCGGTGGGTTTGGTGGGTGGTGGCGATGAGTGGTCAACTTAGCACCCAAATGTGAGATTCTAGCTCCATCTTTTTCCCTCGCGAACGCTTCAACACTCACGCACTGCACAGATGCGTTAATTGTTTTAATGTACTTTGAATGTTTATTTTTGGGCGATTTTAGTTAGCATTAGTGAAGATAATTTAGTGGTGTTTATACAAAACATAAATGTAAAAATATGTAGTTTTTTTATTTTTATCTCAATTATCGTGTAGGTAAATCAGAAGAATAAACCAAATATCACTAATTAGAAGAGTTTACTATTAATTAAAATTATGTAATACTTCATACCTTCTCAACCATCAAATCTTAATTCTACAATCCTTTGCAAACATCTTTTACATATTTTTCGAATTCGAAACCAACAACAAAGAATGTTACGTAAAGTTTATAACATTCCTTTTTGCTACATTTTAATTGTACTGCATTTTTCCGAGTTGTTATCATCTGTGTAAGATAATGACGCAAGCACATATTAAGAAGGAACCGTGCCGATCGGTTTGCATTTAACACTAGCGTTGTTAGCGTTTTCCAGTAGGTACTTTATAAACAATTACGAAGAACTGGATTATACTTAGGGTAGCGGCGCCAGTCTTCACACGACAGGACTGGTTCAAAATCCCATCCGGACTAAACCTCCGTACGCAGGACTGTCTATCCGGTTATGGGTAAATAAAGTCAAAAATGGCAGCCCTCTAGGCCTCTTGAGGTTGTAGTGCCGATAAAGAAGAAAAAAAGGAATAAATTTGATTTTGTTTGAAGTTCATACTATGGAATAGGAAATCCTGCGTCTCTTACAAATGGAGAAGCCTGGTGTTTCTAGTCACGATTTAGTCAAACTGTAAGTAAATTATGTGAACACGCATTGTCCCAGACAAGAAAAGTTTCTTCCAATAGCATTATTTTTCTTCCAACTCAATTAACCACCGAACGTGCTAACTACCAATCAATTAACATACGCTGTGTTCTCCTTTAGTCAACCGTTTACCAACGCCAACGACTGGCTTTCCACCTGGTCCATCGTCAAAGCAGTTGCTGCATCAAACGGAGCACCCGTACCAACACATGGATGCCGAGAAACGGCATTGTGGCGTGTCGTTACACAAATGTAGAGCACGATCAATAAAAGTGCATTACGAACTTTGTGTCGCATTTTGCGCTTACTCTTACCATCAGAGCGTGTATTTTTTTTTTCTTTCGCAGTACCTGTCCTTCTCAACACAAACACACACATAAACGGTCCTTTTTTTATGTGAAGCAAAACAAATGCACACCACACATTGGCGTTTCGCTTAGTGGGAAGGCAAAAAAAAATTACGCTTCGCTCCAAATCATCACCGTTCGTGCACTTGGGTAGTGGTGCGCTTCTAATGTAGTGTTTGTACCGTACCGGAGCTAGTTGATAAACTTAGTTCAAAATAGAACGACGAGCTGCTGCTGCTGCTGCTGCCGCTACTGCAACCATGACCTAGTTCTAGCAAAACGCGGTGTGATGCGCGGCGTTGTAAGTAGCGGCGTTATACTTACGATGCAACTCACCAATACCGACACAACCGTTCGGCTAGCGAAAACGAGGCTACAGCGTGGCACGAGCGTACTGACGGTGTCGAAGTGCAGCAGAAGAGCTTGCGCCCTCCGTTGATATGCCACGGAAAAATACAACAATACCGACGCGTAAGGGAGAATTGTCCGTGGGCACGACTCGTCTGAGTTCCCGGGGAGACTTTTCGTCGTACGAAAAGAACTCATTTTCCGAGAGTAAGCGAGGTGTAAGTAGTGTGTGTGAGGGCCGTGAGAGTGTGAACAGTTTTATTCCAGGAAGAAATTATATTTATACAATGGGAAGGTAAATTCAACCAAAGTCGGTCAACTATTTGGTGACAGCTTTGTTAAATTTAAACCGAGTTAAAGTTAAAATTTTTGATGCTTTTTTTCAATGCACCTTTACACTATACCATCATTACTTTTCGGGCAAGAGACAGATTCATTCATTTCGTATTATAATCCACCATGCGTCTCCACCGCTACATGATGTGGAACTTCTGTTCGAAACGGAAATAGCACGCAACAAGCAACGTGTTTGTTTTATAAAATCCCTTTCCCTGCTTACAATCTTCCCATCGGTAGATAGCTTACCGTAATTGATGCCTTATTACCTTCCGTACTCGTTGTGTCAATAGTTTGAGAAAATAATACCATACATCACGAAGCGTAATTTAGGTCGCCGGATAGAATTCGTCCCTTGGGCAGGATGGTAAAAAAGCCACACCATCGTTTGCCCATTTCATACGGAACAACATACTTAAGGGGTTCCAAACCGTCCATTATCATTAAAATTTAACATGACGTATTACCCTCCTTCGTTGCCAGAACGAACCGAAACGAACGAACGCTGGGCAGGAACGGACTCTAGCGTACCGCAAGAGAAGAACGCGAAACAACACGCCTCACGTGTACGGCACTCACTCTCGGATGTACGCACTGGACGCGAATGTCCTGGCGGTGGTACCGGTGACCGGTAGGACGGTTTACATCTGGCAGATTCGTTACTAGTTCACGGTTACGAGGTGACCCACTAACACCGATTGTCCGTTACACAGCCGTGATGCTTTAATGCTGGGTGACCCTGTGCGTAGATTTTACCTTTTGGCTTAAAACAGCAAAAGTAACTAGAAAAAAAAATACATAGAGGTGTAAACGGGTTCGAGCCCACCGGGAGGTCCAACGAGTAACCGAGTAATGCATCATAACCGAGAACAGAACACAATCGCCTAATGATCACAAATGGGTACATTAGCATAAAACGTGCTGATTTGTTTCGCACCTGATAGAATTAATTAGGCGCTTCAAGCTTTCGGCTTCAGGTGAATATTTATGGAGGATTATGGTTTGTATAATGAAATAAAAGAAACTCGGTAAAAATATTTCTTCCGTAGCATATAAACTACGCTATGGCAAATAACTTTGCTCTGGTTCTGATGCAACTTTATACTGAATAGGAAAAAACAAGGTTTTGCTTAGTTTAAAGAAGCTAAATTCAATCTTACTTGAGATTTAAAAAAAAATCACTCCAAATACGCTAAGATTATCTATTACATAATATTAAGTAAAATTAGAAGATACAAATAAAAAATATAATCAATCAAACAGTCACACGGATTCGTGTTAGTTTCATCAAAGATATATGATATTTTACTCGTGCTATTTCCTTTTACAGCAATTTACTTCGTTGCCAATAATTTACAGCATGGGGTAAATAATATTGAAAACAAAACTTCTAATTATTATTTATTGAACTCCATTCTAGCATCAGTTCAATATTAGCAGAGAATTGTATCAAATAGGAACCAAAAACCAGTAACCAGTAAACCAAAAACCTTCACCAACCAGTCATGAAACGCTTGGAGCACAAACGAAACGCTTCGCAGCAGCGCCACCTTTTGGAACTACACCGAACTAACCTAGCATGTACACGAACCACAAATTCAACGTCATGCACAACCGCAGAGAACCACATGTAAAGGTTGTTTTTGTGTTGTAATTCTAGCCTTATTGTTTTCATAAATTATGTTTCAAACATCTTTTGGAATTGTTACAATTATTTACAGACACATTGGAGTTTTGAAACCTATCTAAACCTGCAGGTATTACATTATTGTCGATTCGTCAGTGGCATAATAAAGCAAATGTCGAATATAAATAAAAAAATATAAACAAGAGCAAAATAATACAATATTCTTCCAATGAAAACTACTTTTTTGACTTTTATGTTATGTGGGAACTATCCATCAACCATGTAGAAATCCTATTTTACCATTGTTGGTACACTTTTACTTGGCTGCTCACAATAATCCCGCGCTCGTCGAGACTGCGCGCCACACACGCGAGGCAACGAAAAAAAAACAACCCCCAAACGAGCTGCCCATCAACAACTACTACAACAACAAGATACCCTAATCATTGGCAACCAGAAGCGGTTAGAAGGTGGAGGAGTGGATGTGAAGAATGGATGGATCTATAAGAAACATCATGAGCGGTTGGGCTGTTTCTCGGCACTCTCCCACGGAAACTATCACTGTGTGGTCAATCTGTAGCGATATAAGTAACGACATCACAACGACAATCAGCCCCTCGGTGGCTAAATTCACCCCCTAATATTGAACCGCCTAGTGGACTGTGTTCGAACAATCCACTCTCACCGTCAACCCTCTTGCAACGCGAGGAAATAGTGCTCGAGATACGAGACCGGATGGGTGTATGCGTGTAGTAACATTACGGCTCTTTGGTGGTAGTCTACTCAGCATCGATCCAAAGCCTCTCAGCTAGTGCACACAACACCGGTACGGGGGTGGTTCTCCTGCTTTGAGCGCCGGTACGTTTATTTTACTTCTAACATGCATTATCCATTAGCTGCAAATTGCAGCGAGGATGAATAGTTTTACAGAAAGAACATTTACTTTAATTACATTCGCTTACTACTTTCGAAATGGAAAATGCTTGTTTAGAAATTAGTAATATCAAACCAGCACAATGACACACAGAGATAAAGTTGTCACATACCAAGTATTTTAAAATTGTTTCTTTATATTTAATAAATAAAGTAATTATTTGTGTAAAAGCTAAACTTCAATACGTCACATATGTAAAAAAAAAACAAGTTTCATTATAAAATTTTTAATTTCATATCGTATTGCTAATAGGAGAAAAACGACACATTTTAATTTGAGCCGTTTTTTATTAGAGAGGTACGGCAAAACTCATCAAATGGTGCTCTCACGGGATTTAAGCGGAAATAATTTAAATTCCTTCATTATACAAAGCGCACACTCAACTCCAATACCCCACCCGATAGCCGACCCATTATTGACCAGAATCATACTTTAAGCCAGTTTTTTTGTATGCGTTTTGACGTTTCCAGGCTTATACGCTTTAAGCTAACAATGCAAATGAAAAAAACAAATGGTGCCAAGGAAACAAGGATTAGATTGGTTTCCTAATGAAAGCATCGGTCAGCTGCTCGACAAATGTCGAAACAAACTACTTTGCTAGCCGATCTGAACCAGGTTAGGCCGTATTTCCCATATAGGCTAAATATGTAAAGAAACATTTTTTTACCGAAAACCACTAAAAAAGGATTGTATTAATAATCAGATTCTTTTCAAATTTAAAGGTAAATTTATAAACTTTAAAAGGTTTTTCTCAAATTGGAATTCCGCAAATATGATCCTTTGTGTCATTATTTACGTCAAAATGCTATATCCTTCACAAACCTGTTCAGAAGGATACATCCCGGTACCTGTATTATTTGACAGATGCAGGCTGAAAGCTTAAGCTTGCCAACCTATGGTATGATCTGCCCCATTATCGGTAAGCAAATAACGGCATGATGGCGTTTGACACCGTTTAAATGCACACCGTTCACGATGTTGTGTAAAATGTTACACCCGTTTTGTTCCCGATTTTTTTTTTTTGTTATGCTTTTTTCACTCATTGAACACTTCTGTCCGTTTAGCACATAAACATTAAACTCCATGTTTAGCCAAACACCTCGAAACGCGCCACAAACTGTGTGTGAGTGTTCGTTCACAGGTATGGTTTGGTGCTTTTTTTTTTACATCCCACCGAAACGAGGAAGAGAGCTGAAAACTTGCAAAGAAGCATTGGACCGAACCGGCAAACAGCTACCGGTTCACCTTGAAAACGATCGCGTCCGGATTGGGTGAACGATGGGGGGCGGGGTACGCGGGGTGGTAGGCATGCAACGGGGTGATGGAACACGCAGAGGTAAGACACCGTCTGCCTGCTGAAGAACGGTGTTTCCATTGTGAGAAGCCCGCTGCATCCTGGCAAAGACGGTTGTGTTTGTGGTAGGCTTCCTGAGCTCCTAATAAATACCACTAACATGACTGTTACAACAGAAAATATTTACTAATCTTTCTTTTATAATTTTATCGAATCGATTCCGAAACACCCGCGGGATCATTAATCGCATGCATTGAATTGAAAATACATTCCCTGCCGTGATCCCATTGTCGATGCAGCTCGAATGCCTGACAGTTGCATATGCATACCAAATGGGATGCAGCAGGATCAGCAAAGAGCTTTGTACGCCTTATAATGGTTCAAGAGCATCTGTAGACGGTGTGGCACACGGTAAACCCACCAAGAAAAGCGTATGGGTGACAGCAGTGATGGATGTACCGTATGCAAACGATTTAGTAATGGTAAGTGTGAGAAGTCCTAAATGAAAGAAAGGGTATAGAAAAGCAAAGAAATGTAAAAAAAAACCGTAAAAAGTACTTCGATAAATGTCCTAAAGCAAAGCAAATCATGTGGAATTCAATAAAAAATAACAACGATATTCTCCCACTTGAGCCAGCTCAGAATGCTCGACCATGGTTAGAAAACAAAACATTGCACACTAAGCTGTGTTAAGTTCTTAGTTGTATAGATTAGCGTCGAATCCTTTGCCGACCCACGGTTAATTGGCGCCAAAAACGGTTACATAACACTGTGATCGTTAATGCCCCTACGGCACGACATTCTTTCGCCCATGGCTAGGTGTGAGCTTTGAATAACATTATTTAAAGCAAGTTTATTTTGGTCCCCGTATCGATTTATTACCACCGGAGAACAATGCTAAGAAATGTTCTGCCGCGCTGCTGCTTGCTGGGTGATTAGTTTCATTCCTGAGCTATGCAGAACTCAAATAAACCAAGCTTTAATAAGCTTTGATGAATATATCCGTAATGGACGTACTAGTAATTCGCTAAAGCTATTTAAAATTTCAATTCTGAATACTTAATCGATTAGTACTTCCAATAACTGAACTATTACAAATCTATCCGGTGCGTAGTTTTGCTCTATGTTTTGATTCCCATTCCTTCGTAGCGCCGTTAATTTTATGCTCGCATGCTTCATTCATACGCCCAGTGCTTTTCATCGTACCTGCCCGGAAGTTGCCACAATCCGTACAACTTCGTTTACTGCTGTGATGCTTATGGGCCGTTCCTTTCAATGTGTCTGCGTGTGTTTACCGGACTACACCATACCACTTACACACACACGCAAGCCGGCGAAAGAATGGGTTCTACATCTTCCTTCTGAGAAAAAAAGAACTACCCGAACCATTGATTGGAACAAAGGAAGAAGATATAAGGTTCTCCTCACGCCTCAACCGCCACACCAAACCACGTCCACGAACCAGCATAGCGGATCGCGAACTCCTGCAGCCCTGTCTTTGCTGCTCGTCTGAAAGGGGGAAAAACCGGTTCCGGTTCTTGAGAACCGGCTCGACGAAAGTGAATTCCAGCCATTGCTTGCGAACGGCCGGGATCATACGGCCGAACATGCGAAACAAGGAAGTGGTTCGCTCGGTTGAACAAAGAGATCATGTGGGGGGTCGCGATGCCTTGGGTGGAACAGGGTCGGCTATAAAAGTGCCAGCACGTGATCCCCGTGCGTTACAGCGTGTGTCGAATGGAAAGGAAGTTCTTTTACCCCCGGCAATTAACCGCACATGATGGCAGGAAGTGGAACGATGCTATTTACAGCAAATCGATAAACATCTAAAATATTCAACTTTTAAGAAAAATCATACCCCATGAATCATGTAGCATGTTCGAAATTCACGACAAACTAAAGCCAACGCAACGTATTCAGCATCAAACGAGACCAAGGAAAGGTGTGGTTTTGAGAAACAATGATATAAAATTAAAACTAATTAATAAAATTAATAACTGTTCAATTAATCTTAAGAAATTCTACAACAAGAACAGAATTCATTCTTGCTATGTAGAAATATATTATTGAACTCTTATGAGATCTCACAATTGTCGTATTTTCTCTTGTGTAGGATACACATTATCGTTCAAATTCGTCCTTCAAAAACAGAGAAGTAGCTTATGCATGTCACTGGAGACACGAGGAATTTACAAATTCTACAGTTTATGTAGTGATGTATGCGGAATTCAATATTGAGATTAGTAATTTCAAATGTGCTCAAAAACATGCCACATTTTATTTATATATTACAATTATAACGGCTCTTACCCGTATAATCAGCCATTTATTGACTGCGGAGAGTACAAATTTCTTAAGGCATTTACTCCTTGTTTTATACCGGGCATGCACGGTTAACATGTCAGATTTTATTATTATAAAAATTACTTTTGAAAAAAAATTTACTCTTCTATTTCTTCATCAGCTCCTAAAGGCTCAAGAGGTGTATGCCTGTAATTTTTGGCTTTCTTTGACTTTGTTTACCGGTAGTCGGATAGTCAGTCCTGCGTACGGGGGGATTATTCCGGATGGGACTTAGGTCCGGTCCTTTCCTGTGAAGACCGTCACCGCTAACATTACACTCCCAAAATTTTTACTCTAATCGTTGAAATAAACGTAAGTATATTAATTTTGAATGTGTTTCGTAACGTTAAAACAAGTATTCGATCCCTTTATATAAAATATAAATAATAGTTAAAGAGGAATTTGAGTTACAAGAATTTCTCTGGAACGCATTATTCGCGTATCCGCGGGTATTGTCTGTACTCTGTTGACTGTATGTTGACTGAGGGAGTAGTTCTGTGGGGTGTTGGAAATTTATAATATTTCTGATGAAGGTGAAAAAGAAATTCCTGCATTATGATTCATGCAGGCTTGGCAAATTGAATAAAATTCACAGATTTTTCATACTGCTGCAAAATATTGTTTTATAAACTAATGTATTTCGTTATGAAAAAAGCCCTTAAATTGTGTTTCTGCAGTCAAATAAAATATAATCCGTACGAAAGGAATTTGTATACAGTTTGCTTCTTACCGTAAGATTTCATTGAAAAAACATTAAACCAAAACTGTCCAAGTAATAAGTATAGATTTTCGCAAGGTTCTAAAAGTAGATAAGTGAATTATGTAAATGTTCTCTACAGAAAATATATCTTACTTCAATTTATTTTGGCAATTTGCAAGGAGGAAATGCATGGTAAAAATTGTAAAATTAATAAAAAAATTAAAAACACGATGTTGATAATACGGCAAATGTCGTCATATTGGATCAAATAAATAGATAAATAAATATTTTGTATAATGATCCTGGTGAATTATGTGATTTAAATAATTATCCTCAACTTACTAGTTGCTGGTTAGCATCATCATTGAACCCAAATCAACCGTATATTCGATATTCCACACTATTCCATCAACTCCGCAACAGAACATAACCATAAAACGTGCCCCTTATCAGTCATTGCACAATCAACAGGTGGGTACATTATAAGCCCTTGGATACTACACGCCCCAACACACTATCGACCTAATCATTCATATTTCCCACCTTTGCTTTTCCATCCTGAATGGCATAATCATTCACGATAGGAAATTTAAATTAAAAATCAATTACCCCCGCAGTGTATGAAGGCGTCTACTACACCCACGCACGGTTAAACCCCCGCTGCAAACTGGGTCAACGGAATGGATAACGAATTTTGCGCCATCATGCACCTGAACGCTGAATGATTACATTACCGTTGGTGAATCCTTGCCTGCGGAAACCGAAGCGAAGCAAAAGAACCGGGAGTGATGTTCCTCCGAAACGGTAAGCCGAGCAGCTTATTTTCTTACTCCGAAAAAAAAAACAACAACCACGTCTCATCGCTGCTCTTCCATACCCGGTGTGGGCCGGAAATCGAGACCGGATTGCATTTGTGATACGAAAAGTAGGTCACGAGCAGGTGGAGGACGCACAAACACACACACACTCTCCCTGATTGCATCATCCGCCCGCACAAGCTGATTAGTGCCACGCGCGCATCAAATAGGCGGAGTCTGTTGTGTTAACACAGAGCATGGTGAAAGGAAAAAAAATAACACTCGCACCCGAGCCAACAAATAGAGAGTGAGATATAGAGAAGCGAGCGGCAAAAGTACCCCAACTCCACCGGCATCTCCGATAAGGGATGGATGGGCGAGCGTGTGCCACCCCGTATGCAAAAGGTCCTTGTGTTAGGTCGCTTTTATCGCTTTCCGCTACCTAGTACAACAGCCGGACGTTGTTTGTACACGCTTCATTCCATCCTCCACTAACGCTCGTGGCGTTATAGTAGATCTTCCATTTGACATGCGCACCACACACAGTGATCCTGACATACTCAAAGCCAGACGGCACACACACACACACGCACTACAATGGTAAAACATTTTTCGGGTCACTAACGGTGAAGGATAACGGGACAGAAAAATGCCAACGCGCCCTAACAAGGATATTGGTTAAGGTCAAGTAAGTGCCCTTCTGTGCCGATCGGGTCTAGGGCATCAGAGAGTTGAGGGTTATTTACTTCCACAACGTGAACGCTGCTGACGGGTTGGAAGTGTTTGGCTGGTGGTATTACAGCTAACGCACACTACCATACACTAACAAGCTGTCAAATAAGCGTTACATAGGTAACGCATTCTAAGTATTCTAGGAGGAATATTTAAATCTAGTCATAATCAAAGGAATCAGAAAAGTTTTGTTAGAAAAAATATTTTAATCATCAATACTAGTTAAAGATATGTGCCAGACATATAATTACATTTAAATTGTCAATGACAGGTATTATAAAATTGAAATATATTACGTTCGTTGTTCGAAAGGGTCGATCACTCGGCATCTATTACATGGTACCAAAAATCTCTCTGACGCACAAACCTTCTACTAGGTCAACGTAAAAATTCGGAACAGCGAAAGGATAGCTCCGACCGATAGCAAAATTCATCCCCCTCCACGTGGCGCACCAGTCAAAGGAAGGGCACGGCAAGGCAGCACACAGAAGGGGTAACGTCGCTGACCTACTTTCGGCCAGTTTTCGGTTAGCAACAAAGAGACACAATCTGGTCCCGTACCGAACGGTGGCCACTACCGAACACGCTTCGCTTCGTATCGAATCGAGGGAAAATCACATCGTCTTTCCCACACTTGCCAGCGTCCCACACAGTGGGTGTGACAGAGAACGGTAAACCAACCCCATCAAGCTTATACATGTACGCGGGTGGATGCTTTCCACGCAGGACCATTTCCATGGTAGCAAACACTCACCTCTCATACAACCACCAAGTTCCCTTTTAGTACTACTCCTGGTGTGCTATGTGTGCGTATGTGTGTGAGAGGCAAGGATGTCACACATACACCGACGGCAGCAAAACCGTACCCACCAGCAGGCGCAACACAGAACAAATCCGGAGGGTCAGGAGCAAAACGTCCACCCCCAAGGACCGTATGGTGCGCGGAAAGTGTCAAGTTCAACGTTAGTATTGAGGTTAGGGTTTTGGGTACACTGCCACTAGGGCAAGGTTTGTTTGCTCTCGCTAGGGCATGGCACAACTCGTCCCGTCCCCGGTTCACCCGTGCCGTTCGGCACGAGCCTTCCGAAACAAAACAAAAAAGGACACGCATGCTAGGAACAGAGCTTTTCCGCGGCTCGTATCGATTTGAGATCGCGGCAGCGGGTGTAAGTGAGCACCTGGGTGATTACATAGTGTGCATACTGTATTCGCTGGAATCGCCACACGGGGAATGAAACATATTCGCCCGGGGCTGAAGCGTTCTATTTATGGACGCCGAACCAATTCCACCACTGACCGGAAGTTTTATCGCAAGAAATATGGGTGGATTTCGTGGAGCAATGGTTGGAATTTTCTAGGCAGAATTGTATTTAAACACTGTCCTCTACAGCCATTGCCACCCTGAATTGATTTTAATTATCTTCAGCGTCCATGTTTGACGTAATCCGCTTTCACGAAAATGGTTGTAAGGTATATGGGGCGTGATTCAATAGACCCAACACCAGCTACCAGGACGAGTGTGAAAATTACATACACATAGGCAAACACACTGTAAAGAAAATGTATTGCGGGTGAAGAGGCAAGAAATAAATCCAACCTTTTTCAAAGCTCCATCGACTACCCGAAAAAGAAGCGAATGAAAGCACGATGCTAGTGGTCAACGACGGCAAACATACAGACATAAACGCTCCATTTTGGCATTCTGATCACATTTGTAACTACATAACAAAAAAAAACCCACATTTTATTACATCAATCGAGGGTATATTTATTCAAGTGTTTATATTGATTTTTAACTCATGCATATAAGTAATTTCTATCACAAACATTTGAAACAGTATCAAACATTAAAGTTCCGTGTGATGATTTCATTTAACACCACATTTTGAATATTGAATATTGCTGGGTAGAAAAATGGAAAATTGCTTTAGGTTCAATGTCTATACACCTTGGTAAAACGTTTTCCATTTGACAGTTACGCAATACGAACATATATTTATGGCTAATTATAAAATAAAAAATACTTTGTCTGTTGTAAAACTCATAAATCCGCGTGTTCAAACAAAGCGTATTATTTTTTTTGTAAACAGAGTGTATTCTTTTGCATCGAGTGCAGCATCAGGTGTTATAAACGAACACGTTACAGTCGGGATTAGTGCATCGTTACGTAATGCGTTACTAAATGTCATTACACTTTTGTCATAAAGGAAAATAACAATTCATCAGATTTTGACAGCATATTATTAATCCACACATTAAAAATGGGACATTTTGAAACAGTTTTTTTGTATAAACGATTTTATTTTCACAAACAGTACCTGCTTAACATCACTTATGATAATTTTAATAATGATATAGTATCATAATATGAAATGTAGTATAAACTAAAATTTCTATTACCTAAACCGCTGGCAGTCGCATTCGCAATCGATACTGGGACGGCTATAGTAAGTTTCATTTAGTGCAATAAAATGTATAAACAATTTAAAAAGATAAGTAATAAGTTTTTCTTCACTTACCGTCCGAATCCTCAGCATAGCTTGCGCCGTCCTCCTCCGGGATCTTGATCTCGATCGCCTCGGTTAGGTGCGCCGCGTCGTTATTTACCGACATGGCGGATATAACGACGCCGGCACCGTTGCCAGACCCGGTATGCCCTCCGCTACTCCCGACGGACGCAACCGCAACGACCGTCGTGGCGGTGGTGGAGGAACTACCGATCGAGCACGAGGATAGTGGAACCGTTGACACGCCGGATGAGGACGACGAGGACGATGGTGCCGAAGTGGAGGAGCAGGATGTGGACGAGGCTGGTGATCGTGTGGTTACCGCCAGCACGCAGGATGTCGGGGCTACGGCCAGCGGTAGTATGGACTCCTCCGAGACGATCGTAATACTGGACGAGGAGCTGGGCTGCTGATGGGTCGGCTGTAACGGATCGCCACAGCCGAGCAGCGTACCATCGACCATCGTGACGACATGTTCGTCCACCTCATCCACGACACCATCGCCCGTGCACGAGGTGGCAGTGCCGGCCAGGCTGCTGAGAAGCGTCTCCTCCTCCGTGGCCGTTACAACCCGACCGTCAATCACCGACTCCACCACATCGTTGGGGGTCAGGGCAATCAGTGTCGCTGTCGTAGCCGCGTTCGCCGTCGTGGTGGTGATGGGATCTTGCCCAAGCAGCAGGTCGGAGACACCGCTCGAACTAGCCTGCACGATTAGTGATGGGCCGTGGTTCGTACCAGTAACGATCACGTTCGTAGAGGAACTTGGCTGATGGTGTTGCTGCTGTACGTGCTGATGCACCTGATGATGCGTCTGTTGGTGGTGCTGATGCAGGTGGTTGTGATGGTTATGATGATGATGATCGTGCTGCAGGTGAAGCTGCTGCTGCTGCATGGTATGATGCATACCAGCACCGGTACCGGTGACGATGATTTTGGTAGCGACCGTTGCCATATTGGACGTGACGTGCTGTAACGTTTGCTGGGAATGTTGCTGATGGTGTAGCTGCTGCTGTTGCAGGTGCTGATGACCGTGGTAGGTCGCACTGTGATGACTGTTCGGAAGAAGCAAATCCTGCTGTACCACCACATCGTACAGGTTGGTCGCGGACGATACCGACGTGGAGGACGATGCAGACGAGGTGGACGACGACGACGACGATGAGGAAGAGGCCACTCCCGGACCGGGCGTGGGTGAGGTGGAAAGCAACATACCACCACCGTTTGCATACACGATGTTGGAGGCCGTTTTCGGTGAGGACGAACTAGCCGTGGACGAGGCTTCCTCGTGCATGTTTCACAATGGGTTTTTCACGGGGCTTGGATTCAAATATTGATTCGCCTAATCTTCCTTGTTTTCGTTTAGACACACTTTACACGAACTTTTGTAATACCGTCAGACACTTCTCGCACACTTCTTCCCGCAGGAGCAGCTATAGCCACGACTAGGACTTTAGGAGCAATAAGTAATGAGAATTAGTATTACATGAACTCTGTACAAAACATCACAGCGAACAAATTCGCATCAGCACTACACCAATTCCTCCAAAGCCAATTCGCTATCAACTGCCCTTGACTGCACTTCGCGTTAGAATGCGCAACACACCTGGGAAATTGAGCGAATTTGAGGCAATAATTAGGACACTCGTGCTCGAATCTCGGCACCGCACTGCCCAACTGATTCCGACCCTATTCCCCCGCTAAGCATTCATTCCCGTGCGCATCCACCGTCCCATTTACATTGGGTTACACACTGTAACTAAATCCTCAACCAAAGCCACTGCCTGTTTCGTTTGCTCACTGCACTGCTCTTCTACTGTTGTGTAGGGGTCACCGAATGTACACAGCCACACGGATGGCCACTTGCAGCACACGCACACTCCAACCCGGGGATGCCTGGTTACAACCGGGGACCTAGAAAAACGGGAACCAGAACTAGATCGCCCGTTCGGCACTGTACCACATTGCCAATGCACGCACACACTCCACTACGGTGAAATGCACACTCGTTCACAACTTCTGCCGGATGCTGCGACGGCCTCATCCTTATGCCCCAATTGGGCCACGGTCAGGTGCAGTTGCACAAACCCGGTGTCGAGTGCTGTGCACTTTACTGCACCACACGCATACATCCACGGGCACGCACATACGATCCTACATCCTATAGGATGGTACACGGGACGAAGGACGCCGTGGTACACGATACTGCGCAAGTATATAGTTCAAGGTCGAAGGCGATCAACGCCTCCTCCTGGATGCAGCGTTGCGCCACTCCATCGCACTATTACTGCACAAAACGGTAGGAGCGAAAACAACCCCAAAAAAAAAACATTCGGTGACAGGTGTAACGATTCGATGCGTTACACAGGCGTAACGCGTGCGCACTCTCTTTCTCGCACTCTCACTGTTTCGCTCAACCGCAGCCGAAATAGTAATCGACACTGGAAATGTAACTGGGAACGAATGCTTAACACGTGCCGTGTGCGGTAGATAAAGCGGAAAGAACACACTCGCCAATGCAAACCAAAAATACCTTCACTTCACAGGTAAATGCATACCATTTTGATGTAGTTTCACTGCTGTATAACTTTTACACTAGGATGAGAACGATACGAAACGGTTGTTTTCACACATTTTAGCATATTCTTTTGCACTTTTACATTGTTTTAAGACTGTACGGAAAAGGAAATAGGTATTATCATTAACTACTCTAACTGCTTTAATTCACAGCACAACAATATAGATGGAGGTTGCATTGCAAACCGTGGAAAACATTGAACACTTGCACACAAATCAGGTGGTATCCTTCTCTGCCACTAAAACACACCGTACGAACAGCTCTTCAGTACAATTAGAAACCCACGGGTACACCATTGGAACATTAGTTGGTCACTGATAAATAAAAAAAAATAAACGGCACGATAAAACCTTTCTCACCGAGGTTGTCACTGCGTCTCACTCCAGGCACATACGCGCCACACCGCTCATCACACGCCACAAATGGCACATTGAAACAGTGACCTACACTAAAAGCATCGCAACCGCTACCGTGTGTAGGTGCGTGGGAAATCTAATCACTGTCGCCGATACATGTAAAACCAAACTCAACACTCCCGCACACACAAAACGCACGCGCCTGCGTGTAGTATGATAAACGGACTGATGGAAACGGATGGACAAAACGGCGAACAAACAGCAGCATTCTATCCTCACTCGGTCAAAATCGAACACTCTTTATTTACACCACGGGCAACGTGCGTTAAACCGCCGAATACAGTGCCTACTTCGGTAGTGGTTGGTGAAGAAATTAAACTGTACCGAAAGGAGCTTTGACGAACACACAGGTGCGAGAAACATTTGTCTGCACGAACAATTGCTTCAAACATCCGTAAAACACTTTCACTGACGGTATTTTTTGCCTTGCTTTAGTGCTTAGTTTAAGGAAGACCATTTAAAAGGCTGTGCAGTTCTTCGTCCTCTTTACCACTTTCGTCCACTCACACTACGGGGCAACACGGCAAAAAGCACCACCACCAACAAGCACGGTACAAATTCGTCTGGTTGCACTGTTTCGGCCGAACCACTGGAACAGTTTCAGGATAACCTCGGGAAAATCCCGAAAGGAACACACGAAACAAACGAAAAAAAAATACAAAACACCGTGAAGGCGAAGGTTGTCCTGCCCTTTTTACCACGTACACACGTAGAGCTGTTGGGGCAGTGTTGGGGACATTCCGCCAACAACAACGGAAAAAGCACATGCTACTAGCACACACGCACACCAACACGTAGTCCACTGAAGTCAGCTTGAAACCCCGGAACGGTCCCGGTGTTCGGGAATCGAATCTGCAGGATGTGTTATGTAGCAGACGCGGCAAAACAGTACTAAAATGTTGTACAACAAACAACAACAGCAACAAAAAGCCACGAAACGTCTCCAACTTGTACCACAGAATGCAAAACGAACCTTTTAGCGCGTGCGCCCACATACACACCCGTTATGCTCACCCGTCCCATTTCTCACACTCAGTTCACGGTGGAGCAGCAGCTCAGTACACTGGCGTATTGCGATTTACATACCCACACACACACACACACACCGGGGCACCGTTCGTGGGTTTTTTTTTCGGGATCACCACTTCTAGCGAAACCACACCAAGGGGGAATATGTAGGTCTTTAGGCCAGGAGCATATTTCGCATTCTCTCGCAGCAGTATGTGTCGTAATCACACACTCACAAACACTTGCACTTTTCACTGTGCGTCGCCCCGCGGGCAGCCGTTCGACACTGTGTGTTTTTTTTGCTGTTTTTTGGTATTTGAGAATTCGGGGAGAGAATAATAACAACAACAAAAACCGGATCCTTTCCTCCCACTGTGACTTGACTTGAGAAACGTTGCGAGATCCAGTTCCTTCTCATCCGCTTCAGTTTCTTCTCGTGGCCTGGTGAGTGAATTAGATGCATCAGAGGATACACACTGTGTTGCACTGCCGTATCGAACGCACACACAGGTATGACAGGGAACGTTTAGCTAATTACTTCACACTGCCCACGTCAGACGGTCGAATTAGAAAGGGCAGCAAAAAGTCTTTACATTCACCACCAAATGCGCTTTTCTAATCACTATTCTGTTCAATAAAATACGTTTTATTCGGCGTTCCAAAGAAGAAAAAACAGCGCCATTGCGCCTCTCATTCATCATCAAACAGCATCCAACAACCATCTGTGCGACACGAGGAAGTATTGCTGTGCGGTAGACGTACCGCAAAAACACACAACCATCTAACCGTCCGACACCATATATTACGCATTCGTTATTGAACTTCACACTTGAATGTGTGCTGCATAAGGTGTGAGAGGCAGCGAGAGTTAAAGAGAGAGAGAGAGGGAGGTAATGAGCAGGGTAGTACAAAGGGGGCAATGTGGGCAACCTCTCATAATATAAACAACATTGGGGCCAGCACTACGCGACCACGCGGGGCTGCAATGACGCATGAGGGGGCTGATTTCCGCATCTCGCAACGTACCCCGATCCACCAATACACACGCAACGCTATACACAATTCGCATCACTGTGTGCGTACACACTCGCCACGCGCGGATACAAATAGTCGCGCCACAAACCAGAAGGAAGTGTTGAATCGTTTCCCATTCGCAGTGTGTATTTTCTCAAAGATCCACCGAACACGGCACTGGGGCGCGCGTGCGTTTGTGTGCGTTATTTTATGCCCGCTTGATTGTGTTTCGGTTTTCCTGATTGTGAGGAAGGTCCCACGTTTTTGTGCCAAATCTTCTTCCCGCGGTGTCGCCTGTTGCTGCTGCTGGGGTTTTTTGTTGACAGAAGAAGAAGCTGGGCGTACCGCGATGGACGTAGTGAAGTGAAGACCAATTGAGACCGTTTCACAGCTTCTCACTACTCACTGCTGAAGGAAATTCCCCCGAATGGTACCGATTCCATCACATTGCACTGATCTAATTACACCAAACCTCATCAAACCACATCTAAACATACGAACACTTTTGCTGAACACGCTGCAAGTGTTGAGATGATTGGGTTGTAATTTCGTAGCTTTTGTTCTTGCCTTTGCTACGTCATCGAAATTAAATGTCACCGATCAAAAATAAATGGCATCGCTGTAGATGTAAAAGCACTAAACTGCCTGAAAATACTGCACCGTTAAGTCAATGCAAACACCACTAGGTCGGAAGTTGTTGCTTTTTCGACCCGAAAATTTGCATTCCCGACCGAAGGGAAAACAAAAGAAAACGCGTAACCCACTGGGTGGGCGCCTAGAGCAACGTGAGATGATGCATAACCTTTTGCTTTCGTCCGATCTAGTTAGCCAAACTTTCGCTCTCCGTTGTTCGCCGTGTTGATGTTGTTTTCGTTTTGCAATACCTTTGTGCTTTCCTTCCGCTCACACACACACGTACACACACCCGTACGCACATATTCTCACTTTCGCGGGCGCATTCTAAGCAAACGCGCTAATTATTTGTCCCACGTACGCCGCGGCGACCAAAAACCCCGAACCGCAGAAGAAAAAAATATAACGAAACAAACGGCCCCGCACGGCAAAAAGGAACGTCTGTTTCACGGTCGCGCACTGACACATACTGACGATGGATTCTAAAATATTTAGATATTTTTTAGAACGCGCAAACTACCGGTTACCGCTACCTCCTCTCTGACCGTCCCGCGCAACGTTGCCAAACCATCCTACCCTCCCCCCGGTGCCCTTCCGGCGCGTCCAGCAGTGCCCACGACGGGGAGAATGGGATGGAGGCAGAGTGCACAACAGATCGCCACACTGTTTGCCGGCCAACCCATACTCGCACACCGGTGCCGGTTCGTTTCTCATACTGTTTCGCAAGGGAGATTTCGCATCCATCGTACCAGACACGGTGTGGTACAGTGATGCGCGTAAAAACAACCCATCATCAATGGACGAGCGTGTTTCATATTCCGTCAGTATTTTGTTAGTGTACTGTGATCGTGAAGTACTTCGCCATGCCGTGTAAAGCAAGCTTGGAAACAATTTTTATTATTCATCACAATACTGTAAAGCTCCAAACACTCCAACAGCCCCAAAATAAAACAAAAATCACAAAAAAACCTGTTAGCACATAATCAATTGTAGAGTTTTGTAAACAAAATGGTTAAACAGCCGCTATTAATCATAAATATAAATTCATAACTACATGTTCTAATTAGATTTGAATATTTTCTTATACTTTTGAGAAAGAAATTATATAACTTCGTTATGACGCATACTGGGTAGTGGCGGAACTATACTTTCTGGGAGTTGTACACTTTTTTTTGCAACGAAAACTTGAAAATTAGTTTCAATCAACCGTAGACATTGTAATGATGTTGAAGAATGAGGTGTTATTTTCTAATAAGGAGGGTTTTAAGAATAGAAAGCACGAGATTAAGATCTCGAGATATAGAGATCTTCGGTAAATATTGAAACAACGACTAAACAATTGCCCATTTGGCCATAACCGATGGTCAATTAATTAATTGCAACGTTATGAACATATATCAGGAGAGTTTTTTGCATTACTTTTTGAGAATTATCAGGTTGATACAAACATTCCATTCAAGTATTTTGATGTAGAATGGAATATTTTTATTTTATATGAATTCTATTGATACGAACCTTCCGCATAGTGAACTTTTAGCGACTATAAAATTGAAACAGGTGAACTCGTAATGGGAGGTATGGCTGTGATTAAATTTCAAATTAGGAGGGGGATAGGGGGCGGCTCGGTGGTGTATTAGTAGCGGCGCATTGTGAAGACACACTAACGGATCGGACCAAAATCCCATCCGGACCAATGCCCCGTGCGCTGGACTGACTATCCGGCTACAGGCACACCAAGTCAAAGAAATCCAGAAATGGCAGGCCTAGACCTCGTGAGGTAATGATGCCGATATAGAAGAAGAAGATGATTTCAAATTAGCAATTTTTATGCTAGTTAAAAAAACTATATTGCAAAAAGATAATTATTTATTATAATAATGAAGGCACTGAAGGACTGATGCCGTATTATCAGTCGTATAATGACTGCATAGAGTACAAATTCCTCAAGGTATTCCTCCTTGTCTATTGCTTTATCCCGTGCATGCTCGGTTAGGAAAATAGTGTGTTACTTTATAAAGCCTTTAAGACTAGTGCTACCAATCATTTTGACTGGAACGTTTAATTTTCATCACATTAAGTTTTTGGGTCAAACAATTCTACCCTAGTTGATGCATGACTTATACATATGTTTTCAGTAGTACGAACTCAAAGCCTTGGTAAAAATTTAACATTTTAAACAAAATATGAAAACAACATCGAAATTTTTAGCAAATGATCATCAAGGAAAAACGCTTAAAACGCTCGGTAGTTCTAGTATTAATATAATGTATAAATGGGACCTGTACAAAGAAAATCACGCTAGAATTAGGTATGTCATAAAAGAATAGTAGACATTTGAATATCAGTAATGTATTGGTACATATTGCATAAAAGGCCATGAAAAGGTAAACGTAGAGTTTACTAAAAGAACATACCAAATGTTTAAAACGAAATTTAGAGTTTTTTTCCCTATTCTATCTACCGACCACGTGTTCATCACTGTAGACTCCACGCATACACACATTGCGAACCGTCCGTCATCGTACTCTCAAACCTAGATGTGAAACGGGAAGCGAATGTGTCGCATATAAAAAAAAATCTATACCAAGGAAAAAAACTAAAACGCAACTAAACGCGCGCTCACACACTTGCGTATCGCGGTGCGTTGCACAAAAAATATATCTCACTCACCCTTCCGCGCGGGCTGTCTCTTTCCGACCCACACAACTATCTCAGCGACACGTGTTGCCTTTGTGTTGGTGCGTGTTACGTGTCTCCCCAACGGTCAACCCCTTCTTCCCCTTCTTACTCACACACATGCACACCAGCGCGTAGAACGCAGCAGTGGAAAAAAAAACCAAGGGTGGCTTTGGGTGGTGAAACGCGAAACGTCAAGAACATTTGAATAAAGGAGTATTTGTCACTGTGTTGGTAATGGGCAGGGTGTAACGGAATGGGATTGGGGTTGAATGAGAGAAAGAAAAGGTGCTCGCAAAAGGTTTGAAAATTAGGTAAAAGGGGAATTTGGCATGGATTCCCTTTTTCCCTTTTTTGCGTCCCCTTTTGCCAGGACAGGAAATATCCACCGCTGTGCTTACGATGATCATAATTTGGTTAGTAGGGAAAAGTATTACATGAGTTGGCGATCAGTTATGCACTGCGTAAAACGTTTAGACGACTCCGAATGACTCATTCTGCCGTTTTTTTAATCATTCCTCCCAAGTCCACAGGGAAGGCTTTGCGCCGCTGTAATCCTCTTTCTAATCAGCACGCACGCTTTTAAAGCTTGAGGTTGACCATATTGCGATAAACGCTCGCAAACTGCATTTGACCAACATTTGAAATGCACAACCCCAAACCCTACCGGTTGGTGTTAATCGAGCGATAACGGAAATAAGGCAAAACTCTCCCCCCTCACGCACACTGTTGGAGCAGTGTGTTTTAGATGAAGCTCACCCGGTCCTGTCAGGAAGAAACCCCTTTGCAATAGAAACGGGTGCAAAGGCAAGAATTCGCACCCGCGGGGAAGAAATCATATTGCAAAAACAAGCACACACAGAACGATCAACGTGTTTAGGAAGGGGTAGAGGTAGAGGAATTATCGTACTTTATTACATTTGTGTAAGTGCGTCGGCTAAAGCAGGCAACACACTGTATTCGATAGCGGAATTGGTCTTCCAAATGGTAGCGCGAACACGCACATCACAAACATCAGCAGCACCACGTCTAAATATCAAAGCAAGCTTCGCCTTAAAGCCACGGTAGCAAGAACGGGAGCGCGAAATAGCTGCAGAATAAAAGCAGATGAGGTGGAAGGTGCGAATGCGAAAGGGGAAGGGTGAATGTGAAGGGAATCATTTCGCGACCCGATTTGATGGCGCCTCGCATACATGTTGTTCCCAGTTGGCAGGAATGGGATGGAGAAATCGGGGATGTTTTTATTGTACTTTACACGGTCCAATCCAGCACGGGTGTGTTGGAAGTAAACGCAATCCCGAAAACATCTCCGTCTCACTTTCATTTCCCCGCACGATGCGCTATTACGCTCCATTTTGGTAGTGGTAACCAGGGTTCGCACCGCACGTTTGTGTAGCGCTTCCTTTGTTTGTAGTGATAAAGCCCCCCTTCTGCGGAAGGGGCTTGATTAATCGGTGGAGAAAAGAGGGCGGGGGGAAGGGGAGAATACACGTAATAGCGAGCGACGAAAGCGAGAGTGAGAGAGTGTGTGTAATAGGGAGAGTGACGGAATGAGCAAAACCGGGCGAAAAAGAGCACACGCGAGCCTGCTCCACCGAAACATACTGACACACATATTCTTGATCTTGGCCTGCGAAATGCTGTTCACTGTCACTGTCAATGGGGATATGGATATGTTGACGGTACAGGGAGTTGGTGGAGCGGTTGAACGCATACAGGGAGCACCAGGGCACAACGTTACTGCGGGCACGGCGAACCCTGCACTGTCTGCCTATTCTTCATTGCTCATTGCTAGAAAAGTTTCTTGTACAGTGAGGATTATAATTTTTTGACAAAAATCAGCTTTTATTAATTGTATTTTTAGCTACCGCAATCAAAACTAATGTTTTAATCTGAGAAAATTCAAAAATTTTAAAATATTGCTGACCAACAATGGTTAAATACAAACACTAAACACGATGTCGAGTTCTGGTCGAGTGATCTGATAAAAATTACTTTAATTGTCGAAATAAGCGTAAAAATATCAATAATTAATGTGCTATTTTTTTACATTTCACACCTGTACGATCAGGAAAAATCAATAGCGCGGGACTTACTATCGACAGGCGCGTCATGATCAACGTGTTTGCGAAGTCACGAAACAATCGAAGTGTGGTTCGCATTGAGATTTATTTTGAGCGAACAGACGAGCAAAGAAGAGACAAAGACCATCCATTTGCAGTCACTGATAATAGCCATTTGGCGCGATCGTGTAGTGAAACCGATAGTCATGAATGAAGTTGATTTAGGTTTTCTCGTAATTGTTATTTTTTTGTTTCCGTACTGTTTTGGCGCCATTTCTACCATGAGCATGATACCGCATCAGCCACCCCGTATAGTCCTTGTAACTCTACACAAGAGATGAGCCATTTCTTATATGGATCGATAGCGTAAATCAGTTCAGGATTTACTTAACGGTTCTGAGACCAATGGTGTTTCACCGTGAATACTGTTGAACATTCGTGCTGCAGGGTGCTATTGAATCTTTTGGGAAGTAACTAACTAAAAAATTAAGTAATGTAATCGGGAATATCAACGCACATGGGATTATAAAAATATGCCTTTATGTCTCTAACACAATTACATCCTTCTCAAACACAGTCTTTTCCCAAGTTACGCGAATAATGTGTGCCAGAGAAATTAGCGTAATTAGAATTTTCGCGTAGTTCGGATTCCCTCCATAATATCGTTTATAGTTAGTATTCAGTGATCGATTTCTTCTTCACGTAACGAAGCACAAGAATTATTGATATTTTTACATTTATTTTGACAATTAAGATAATTTTTTACCAAAATTAATGTTTTTAACATCAAAATGTAACGTATTTTTGTGAAAATTTGAAATTTGACAAATACAAACTTCAATTAAAGGTTCAAAATAACACGAATTGTCAAAATTTGGGGATTCTCGTATCTCGAATTCGCGTAACTCGAGTGTCGCGTAACTCGGGAAAAGACTGTACATCAAAACTGAAAATATTTCTAAATAGATTTAAGATTGTTATGGACCATTTAAACACTAATATGGTTTCTAATGGCCTTTTAAATGGTTTCTAATTTATGAAATCTTACAAAATTTGATTCACTCGTGAGTAAATTTTAAATTGAATAGGAAGTTCACACTTTCCTTTAAAACTGCAATAAAAAGTTGTCCTTGATGTTCAACCACTGTGTTCAATCAAATTCGGAACAGTGAGGTTGCGTTGGTCATAATTAAGAATTCATAAATCTTGCATTTATATTTCTTTTCTAGGTATAAACATGTTTTTATAAATAAGGTTAAAGATAAAATGTAATAACCATTTTAGATTGGTTCATTATTAACATAACTTTTTAATAAATTTTTTCTCAACTCCTCATTTTGTGGACAGATTCATTACTGAACGATGTAGTGTTAATGATTTCAAATGCCTTACCCGTTTTCTTAAGAAAATATAAATTTTATTACACCCAGTCTATGTGTTAACAGCTTTGTAGTGATGTAGTATTTAACAGAAACAAAACTTTTGTATAAAAACGAATAATGCACACGGTTTACGACAATGTAAGGATCGAGCCCACGGATAAG
The DNA here is from genome assembly GCF_943734725.1 of Anopheles marshallii. Taxonomy (NCBI): domain Eukaryota; kingdom Metazoa; phylum Arthropoda; class Insecta; order Diptera; family Culicidae; genus Anopheles; species Anopheles marshallii. The sequence goes on from NC_071327.1 coordinate 56,113,122, forward strand.
TTTAACCGAAAGTACAACCAATGCTTACGCCTGCTGTTTAGCAGCTTCGATCATGTTGCGAGAGATGATCAACCGTTGGATCTGCGATGTGCCCTCGTAGATCTGGTAAATCTTAGCATCGCGCATTAGCTTCTCCACCGGGTATTCGCTGTTGAACCCATTGCCACCGAACACCTGCACCGCATCGGAGGCAATCTTGTTGGCGATGTCCGACGCGTAACACTTGGCGATCGATGCGTAGTAACTATTCCGGCGACCCTGATCGACCTCCCAGGCGGATTTCATCGTAATGAGACGTGCCGTCTCCACGCCGATCGCCATATCGGCTAGCATGAACGAAATGGCCTGGTGTGCGGCAATCGGTACACCGAAGGTCTTACGCTCTAGCGAATACTTTAGCGCCTCATCTAGACAGCGCTGGGCCAAACCAACGGCACCGGCTGCCACCGGTGGACGCGTCTTGTCGAACGTACCCATCGCAATCTTGAAACCGGCCCCTTCACCGATCAGCACGTTCTCCTTCGGTACGCGCACATCCTCGAACGTGATGCCGCGCGTATCCGACGCACGCTGGCCCATGTTTTGCTCCTTGCGACCTGGGGTTAATCCGGGTGTGTCCCGCTCGACGATGAAACCGGTGAACGCTTTCGAAGCGGGGCATTTGGGATCGGAATTGGTGCGCGCCAGAACGAAATACCAGTTGGCAACACCACCGTTCGTGATCCACATCTTCTGACCGTTCAGGATGTACTCGTCGCCCTTCTTTTCGGCGCGAGTTTTTACACCGTTCACATCGGATCCGGCGCCCGGTTCTGTCACACAGTAGGCTGCCACCAGCGGTTCCTCTAGCAGACGGCCGAGGTATTTTTTCTGCTGCTCCTTGTTACCGGCAATGATGACGGGTGTTTGCTACAGAAGGGTGAAACAGTAAGACAAAAATGATAATTATGCTCATACTACGAGACCGAACCACAAAACACATACTCCCAAGCCGCTGGCTTCGATTGCGGTCATGATACCAGTACATCCGTACGCAAACTGTTCAGCAACCAGACAGCTAGTCACGATTGACATTTCAGTTCCACCTGTGGAGGAAGAATTAATAAAATCGTTACGTTGCTCGACAGCTTTAGAGAAAATTGGCGAACGGCTCTTACCAATTTCTGCCGGGATGTGGCTATTGGTTAACCCGAGCTCCCATGCCTTCTTGATGATGGCCCACGGATACTCGCCGGTCTTGTCATGATGGCCTGCAACCGGAATGATTTCCTCACGCACAAACTTCTTCGTTAGGTCCACAATTTCACGCTGCTCATCGCTGAGCGCAAAGGAGGGACCGGTCGGGGAAACGTCTAGCGCTGGGGCCGCCTTCGACGAAAGAGCACGGCAGGCCGGACGTGCGGCTAGCTTCATAAACTGAAATGATGAAGTGAAAGACGGCATCGTTAGCAATCTTGATTAGAACACCGCTAGACACTACCAACGATCGGGAGTCGGGAAGTGTGCGGAAATTGCTTTCACTCGGAACGGTAAACAAAAACATCCCTCTCGTTTGTTTTGATTTTGCATAAGGATGATGAGATGGAGGAACAAAAATTGGCACACTCAGTAGGCGGACTCGCTTGCTTCAGCACAGTGTGGCACATTTCCTTATCGCGGTTCGATTAGTTCTTCCATTTCCATCAGTTATCTACCGTGGAAGGTAGAAGAGAAGTGATTTGTGAAGGGACGGAAGCGTACCTTGATCACAAGACTACAACACCCGTACGCATAGATAAGACTACATTTAACCGGTTTTTATCAAATTTCTCAGCACATCAATGAAAATGCAGCTTAACACAAAATCCCTCAACCACCCAATTCGTTCTACACTGGGTTTAAATTAAGCTCGAATGCCTTTCGAGCATGTTCGCCTCGTAGGAATCTTTTCAAAAGGAAGATTTTTGTTGATTTTCTTTTCTTTCCTAACCAAACCTCCAGGTTACAAGCAAAGGGTAAACAGACTTCGACCGGTACGGATCCGATAAGACACCGCTAACAATGATGACTAGCGATTATGAGATGAAAGACCGATGGGACACGTAAAGAAACATCGGGGGGCGGTACGGACGGCACGCGGCAATCCAAAGTCCACGCAACTCGTATGAATTTCACCACTATACTCGCGCTGTTCAAAGGTCGTGAAAGTGGTGGATGCGAAAACTAGTACGTGGAGCACGGGAACCCAAGACTGTTGACCACACTTTACGAGCTTACCTGGGACAGTGCCATCGTTATGGTGATTCTACAATATGGGATGGAAGAGCTTTTTAACTGCAAGTTGAACCTCTAGAACGTTTCGATTACTTTTATTTAATAACTTCACCAGCAGGACAACACAACAGCCGCGGTTGTGATGATTGTGACAGATGATTGTGGGTTCGGCTACCCAAGCAGCATTTTGTGCGTTGCGGTTCATCCAGCTGAACGTGTTCATTATGCGAATGAATTTTTGAAGGGGCGAAACTGCCCAAGTGAACCAAAACGCTGCTTTTGGGCCTTGCCCGGGATCACATTTGGACAGCGCAAAATTTGTCCAAAAGTGGGTCCCGATTCCTCAGCTTTGGACCTTAACGCTTGACAGTAACGCTTTGGTTCACTTGGGTTTGTTGCTATTATACGCTATTCTAGCGAAGCGCATATCTAAATTAAAGCGTCTTCCAGAAAAGTCGGCATAATGGAATAGCAGACGATGGCGTTTGATAGTGGATTAGAGGACTCCATTAGGCTAAAACCACGGAGCATCTACAGCTCCGGATAAGTTAATTAGCGAATTCGAGGTGGCCTAATAAAAAGATAAGACTGGGATGAACAATTCGAACTTAAAATTAATGAAAACCTAACTCTGAAAAGTGACAAGAAACTCGAATCATGAATAATACTAATAAAAGCGATATATTTTCGGTGTTTGTTCATTGATCGATTGGTTTATTATGTAATATCCAACATATGATGTTTTGAACATTTTAAGGAGCAGCAACGTAGTCAGAGTTGGCCAGGATCCAGTCCATGAAGAACGTAACACGAGCGAACACCTTTGGCATTGGGCCCGAGCAACCAGAAGCAGCTCCGAACGACACAATACCAATCTGAAGACTTCTACCAGCATCCTGGACGGTTAGTGGGCCACCGGAGTCACCGTTACATGATGCACGACCACCGTCTGTGTTCACGCACACATTCTGGGCCTGAACCACGTTAGTGCTCCAATGTGCATTACAGTCAGCATTGGTCATAACTGGGTTGTGGTAAAACATTAGAACAGGTGAAGTTGCACCCGTGTCCGTGGTACGTCCGAATCCAGATACGGTTCCTATCATTCCACCGAACTGACGAGTATCCGAGCGACCAGGTAGGCGTGTAGGCTGGATACGATCGGTGTAAATTATCAGAGAATTCATTCGTACGATAGCGATATCATTGCGGATGTTGGTCAAAGTATAACCCGGGTGAGCATTGATGCCGGCGGCCGAGAAAGCAATGCGTTGCTGGGTGGGCTCCTGTATATTTCGGTTATGGACACCGAGGATGGCAGTACCACCCGAAGCGAGAATCGTATCACCAGAGACGACGCAATGGGCAGCGGTCAAGATGAAGTTGTTGGTAAGCACGGAACCTCCGCACAGACCAGTTCCATCGGCGAAGGTGCTCAACAGTGCAATCTGGTACGGGAACTGCCCAGGAATAGCCTCCTGTCCATTGACGATACGTTGGGTAGGTAGCATCTTGCGGTAGACCTGCATTTCAGGTGGCAGACGTTCCCAGTAGTGATCGAATTCCTCGATCGGGCGCACCTTGGACCAATCGATATCGATCCATTCGGCGCTAGCGACGGCGAACAGCGCAACAAGAAGCACGAAGGTTTTCATCCTGACCACGACACTGAGTGACCGTATCTATGCAAAAGCTTCCCTTTTATAGGTCTCGACGAAATGCGACGGTTGATAAGTAATCTTTACGCTGTTTATCTCTCGACATATTGCAAAATCTCAGTCGTTTTGGTAAATCCTTAATGGGCCAGAGCGCGGTACGAACTAAGTGTACGCTAAATTTTTTGATAACGCGTAGAAATCCTAGCCACTAATTCCAGGAATTGATACCGAGCTATTGAAATGTTTTTGCAGCGTTTGAAAGGAACAATAAGTGTGTCTGAGCTGTTTTTCAGATTTAATGACCGATTTATGAAGCTCAATACAATTCAGGTAAACGCAAAGATGCTCAGATGGTGTAGCACTAAGTGTTGATAAGGAATTGGCATATCAGTTTCAGGAAAAACGATGGCTCGTTCAATGTTGGTTTGTGCTATTACTAAAAAGATATACGCAGTGCAAAGGTGAGAATCAGACATATTAGCGAAAATTAAACTGTTTTTAGCGTTAGTATCGTTTTTCAGTTAAATGATGCAATGCTACAATCAGATGTGTTGGGAGCACTCTGTGCTTCGCTTCAACTGGGCTAGGCGTAAACGTCAAGTACTCCCTTTGGACATTCGGCGTCAAAGGCAGAGTTGCTAAACTCTCGCTCTCTGCTCCCGACCAGCGTGAGGAACGGACGTATAGATGTCCTCTATTTTATTTGTTCAAGTTTTAATGGATAATTGTATTGTTGATTTTAGACAGGGACCATCCGCGACTCGGAGGTGGAAACTTCGGGGTCCAGGTTCTATAAGTCCTGGCATACGCTGATGACATAGACATCATTGGTTTACGGCTCTTCTACGTAGCGGATGCTTACCAAAGTATTGAGCAGGTGGCACAAATCCTCAGGTTGGAGATTAACAAGGCAAGAACCAAGTAGATGGTGGCACCACCAGCGGTCCTGCTAACACATACTAACTTACGCAAGGGCGACGTACAAAAAGGTGAGCACTCTTTCGAAGCCGTCCAAAATTTCACCTATCTTGGGTCAAAAGACAGCACCGACAATAACATTGATGTTGAAATACGCGTTAAGGTGCTGGCTGCCATCCGGTCATACCACAGTCTGAGGAAACTTCTCCACTAAAAACATCTGTCACGCCGATCGAAGCTGGGACTATATAGAACCTATATAGTTCCAGGACTCACATACGCCTCTGAGTCATGGACTTTATCCAAAACTGGCGAAACCCTCTTAGCCGCGTTCGAGAGGCAGAAGAGGCAGAGATCACGTCATTAGAATGACACCGGACGACTCAGCCCGTAAAGATCGTTTTTGATCGGCCACATAGACAGAGGAGGCATGGTAGGCCCAAATTGAGATGGAGTGATGGCGTTGATGCGTCTGCCAGAAAGGCCGGGATAATGGGTTGACAGATGAAGGCGTTCGACCGTGAGCGGTTTAGAGGACTCCTGCAGCAGGCCAAGACTACGAAGCGGTTGTAGCGCCGGATAGGTAAGTAAGTAAGTAAGTATTGTTAATTTTAGCGAATAAAACTACCTCTATGTTAACAACACAAAAAGATGTATCTGCTAGATGGGGAATATACACTAAGCATATCGATATATGGCAAATTTTAGGGATTCTTTTAAAAGAATAACAATCTCAAACGTTTGGCAGATATTGTTTCGATTTAAAAGTTTTGTTTTATTTAGTAGTGCAGATTATTAAGACAAGAACAAGCAAATACAACACTGACAACTCGCATATAAAACGTTTGGCAGCATGCATAATACCGTCGACCAGCGAATGTAACTTGGGAAAGACACATTAGTTGGGTTATGCAAAGGTTCCTAGCAGGAAGTACAGTGGAACGCTGACCCGCGCTCATCTGGACTAGACCGTTGACGGATAATCGGATAGCACGGATAACAGACACATATTCACTTTGTAATGAATATTAGTAGATAACGTTTACTGAATAGGGCTAAAGTACAGTAAACGAGCCCAATAACGATCAAATAACTCGATCGAGCGCGAAAAACACGAAGGTTTTCATCCTGAACACGACACTGAGTTACCGCATCGATGCAAAAGCTTGCCTTTTAAAGATCCCGACGAAATGCAATGGTTGATAAGCAATCTTTGCGCTGTTTATTACTCGGCATATTGCAAAATTTCAGCTTATTTTGTTAATTCTTGTTGGGCAAGAGCGCGGTACGAACTCAGCGTACGCTTGGATAACGCCTAAAATCTTAATCTTAATCAGATTTCATGAGCGCTACCAATCTTAAAACTTTTCAAATAAATAGAAAGTCGTTACTATTAACTGTCGTTAGCGGAAAAGGAATTGGCATATCAGGTCCATGAAAAATAATAGGTCGTTCTCTGCAGGTTTGTGCTGTTATTATCGACTCTTGTGTCGACTCCGGAGGTGATTCTGGAATGTGCCGCAGTTGGTTTAATCCGACTAAGGAAAAATTGATTTTACCTATCACAAATTGCAACTTAAACCTGAAAAGTGAAGAGAAACTCTTAACTTAAATAGTACTGAAGAAATGATGCTAAACATATAGGGTATTTGCTCTTTGATATGGTTAACTAACTTTTATTACCAAAAAGTAAGGTTATGTTTTGAACATTTTAAGGAGCAGCAACGAAGTCAGAGTTGGCCTGGATCCAGTCTAGGAAGAACGAAACACGAACGAACACCTTTGGCATTGGGCCCGAGCAGCCAGAAGCAGCAGATCCGAACGACACTAGACCAATCTGAAGACTTCTTCCACCATCCTGAACGGTTAGTGGGCCACCGGAGTCACCGTTGCACGATGAACGACCACCGTCTGTGGTCTGGCATACATTCTGCGCCTGAACCTGGGTAGTGCTCCAATGTACGTTACAATCAGCATTGGTCATGACCGGGTTGCTGGTATATCTAATAACCGGCGAAGTCGAACCAGTATCCGTGGTACGTCCGAATCCGGATACGGTTCCTATCATGCCTCCGAACTGACGAGTATCCGAGCGTCCTGGAAGACGAGTAGGCTGGATGCGATTGGTATAAACGATCGGAGAGTTCAGGCGTACGACGGCAATATCATTGCGGAGGTTGGTTGAGGTATAACCCGGATGAGGAATGATACCGGCGGCCGTAAACGCAATGCGCTGCTGGGACGGTTCCTGAATGGTGCGATCATGAGCACCGATAATGGCAGTACCACCGGAAGCTAGAGTCGTACCACTGGAGATGACACAATGGGCAGCGGACAGGATGAAGTTGTTGGTAAGTACGGAACCTCCGCACAGTCCGGTTCCGGTGGGGAAGGTGCTCAACAAGGCAATCTGGTACGGGAACTGACCGGGTGTAGCCTCCTGTCCATTGACGATACGTTGGGTAGGTAGCATCTTGCGGTAGATCTGCATTTCAGGTGGCAGACGTTCCCAGTAGTGATCGAATTCCTCGATCGGGCGCACCTTGGACCAATCGATATCGATCCATTCGGCGCTAGCGACGGCGAACAGCGCAACAAGAAGCACGAAGGTTTTCATCCTGACCACGACACTGAGTGACCGTATCTATGCAAAAGCTTCCCTTTTATAGGTCTCGACGAAATGCGACGGTTGATAAGTAATCTTTACGCTGTTTATCTCTCGACATATTGCAAAATCTCAGTCGTTTTGGTAAATCCTTAATGGGCCAGAGCGCGGTACGAACTAAGTGTACGCTAAATTTTTTGATAACGCGTAGAAATCCTAGCCACTAATTCCAGGAATTGATACCGAGCTATTGAAATGTTTTTGCAGCGTTTGAAAGGAACAATAAGTGTGTCTGAGCTGTTTTTCAGATTTAATGACCGATTTATGAAGCTCAATACAATTCAGGTAAACGCAAAGATGCTCAGATGGTGTAGCACTAAGTGTTGATAAGGAATTGGCATATCAGTTTCAGGAAAAACGATGGCTCGTTCAATGTTGGTTTGTGCTATTACTAAAAAGATATACGCAGTGCAAAGGTGAGAATCAGACATATTAGCGAAAATTAAACTGTTTTTAGCGTTAGTATCGTTTTTCAGTTAAATGATGCAATGCTACAATCAGATGTGTTGGGAGCACTCTGTGCTTCGCTTCAACTGGGCTAGGCGTAAACGTCAAGTACTCCCTTTGGACATTCGGCGTCAAAGGCAGAGTTGCTAAACTCTCGCTCTCTGCTCCCGACCAGCGTGAGGAACGGACGTATAGATGTCCTCTATTTTATTTGTTCAAGTTTTAATGGATAATTGTATTGTTGATTTTAGACAGGGACCATCCGCGACTCGGAGGTGGAAACTTCGGGGTCCAGGTTCTATAAGTCCTGGCATACGCTGATGACATAGACATCATTGGTTTACGGCTCTTCTACGTAGCGGATGCTTACCAAAGTATTGAGCAGGTGGCACAAATCCTCAGGTTGGAGATTAACAAGGCAAGAACCAAGTAGATGGTGGCACCACCAGCGGTCCTGCTAACACATACTAACTTACGCAAGGGCGACGTACAAAAAGGTGAGCACTCTTTCGAAGCCGTCCAAAATTTCACCTATCTTGGGTCAAAAGACAGCACCGACAATAACATTGATGTTGAAATACGCGTTAAGGTGCTGGCTGCCATCCGGTCATACCACAGTCTGAGGAAACTTCTCCACTAAAAACATCTGTCACGCCGATCGAAGCTGGGACTATATAGAACCTATATAGTTCCAGGACTCACATACGCCTCTGAGTCATGGACTTTATCCAAAACTGGCGAAACCCTCTTAGCCGCGTTCGAGAGGCAGAAGAGGCAGAGATCACGTCATTAGAATGACACCGGACGACTCAGCCCGTAAAGATCGTTTTTGATCGGCCACATAGACAGAGGAGGCATGGTAGGCCCAAATTGAGATGGAGTGATGGCGTTGATGCGTCTGCCGGAAAGGCCGGGATAATGGGTTGACAGATGAAGGCGTTCGACCGTGAGCGGTTTAGAGGACTCCTGCAGCAGGCCAAGACTACGAAGCGGTTGTAGCGCCGGATAGGTAAGTAAGTAAGTAAGTATTGTTAATTTTAGCGAATAAAACTACCTCTATGTTAACAACACAAAAAGATGTATCTGCTAGATGGGGAATATACACTAAGCATATCGATATATGGCAAATTTTAGGGATTCTTTTAAAAGAATAACAATCTCAAACGTTTGGCAGATATTGTTTCGATTTAAAAGTTTTGTTTTATTTAGTAGTGCAGATTATTAAGACAAGAACAAGCAAATACAACACTGACAACTCGCATATAAAACGTTTGGCAGCATGCATAATACCGTCGACCAGCGAATGTAACTTGGGAAAGACACATTAGTTGGGTTATGCAAAGGTTCCTAGCAGGAAGTACAGTGGAACGCTGACCCGCGCTCATCTGGACTAGACCGTTGACGGATAATCGGATAGCACGGATAACAGACACATATTCACTTTGTAATGAATATTAGTAGATAACGTTTACTGAATAGGGCTAAAGTACAGTAAACGAGCCCAATAACGATCAAATAACTCGATCGAGCGCGAAAAACACGAAGGTTTTCATCCTGAACACGACACTGAGTTACCGCATCGATGCAAAAGCTTGCCTTTTAAAGATCCCGACGAAATGCAATGGTTGATAAGCAATCTTTGCGCTGTTTATTACTCGGCATATTGCAAAATTTCAGCTTATTTTGTTAATTCTTGTTGGGCAAGAGCGCGGTACGAACTCAGCGTACGCTTGGATAACGCCTAAAATCTTAATCTTAATCAGATTTCATGAGCGCTACCAATCTTAAAACTTTTCAAATAAATAGAAAGTCGTTACTATTAACTGTCGTTAGCGGAAAAGGAATTGGCATATCAGGTCCATGAAAAATAATAGGTCGTTCTCTGCAGGTTTGTGCTGTTATTATCGACTCTTGTGTCGACTCCGGAGGTGATTCTGGAATGTGCCGCAGTTGGTTTAATCCGACTAAGGAAAAATTGATTTTACCTATCACAAATTGCAACTTAACCCTGAAAAGTGAAGAGAAACTCTTAACTTAAATAGTACTGAAGAAATGATGCTAAACATATAGGGTATTTGCTCTTTGATATGGTTAACTAACTTTTATTACCAAAAAGTAAGGTTATGTTTTGAACATTTTAAGGAGCAGCAACGAAGTCAGAGTTGGCCTGGATCCAGTCTAGGAAGAACGAAACACGAACGAACACCTTTGGCATTGGGCCCGAGCAGCCAGAAGCAGCAGATCCGAACGACACTAGACCAATCTGAAGACTTCTTCCACCATCCTGAACGGTTAGTGGGCCACCGGAGTCACCGTTGCACGATGAACGACCACCGTCTGTGGTCTGGCATACATTCTGCGCCTGAACCTGGGTAGTGCTCCAATGTACGTTACAATCAGCATTGGTCATGACCGGGTTGCTGGTATATCTAATAACCGGCGAAGTCGAACCAGTATCCGTGGTACGTCCGAATCCGGATACGGTTCCTATCATGCCTCCGAACTGACGAGTATCCGAGCGTCCTGGAAGACGAGTAGGCTGGATGCGATTGGTATAAACGATCGGAGAGTTCAGGCGTACGACGGCAATATCATTGCGGAGGTTGGTTGAGGTATAACCCGGATGAGGAATGATACCGGCGGCCGTAAACGCAATGCGCTGCTGGGACGGTTCCTGAATGGTGCGATCATGAGCACCGATAATGGCAGTACCACCGGAAGCTAGAGTCGTACCACTGGAGATGACACAATGGGCAGCGGACAGGATGAAGTTGTTGGTAAGTACGGAACCTCCGCACAGTCCGGTTCCGGTGGGGAAGGTGCTCAACAAGGCAATCTGGTACGGGAACTGACCGGGTGTAGCCTCCTGTCCATTGACGATACGTTGGGTAGGTAGCATCTTGCGGTAGATCTGCATTTCAGGTGGCAGACGTTCCCAGTAGTGATCGAATTCCTCGATCGGGCGCACCTTGGACCAATCGATATCGATCCATTCGGCGCTAGCGACGGCGAACAGCGCAACAAGAAGCACGAAGGTTTTCATCCTGACCACGACACTGAGTGACCGTATCTATGCAAAAGCTTCCCTTTTATAGGTCTCGACGAAATGCGACGGTTGATAAGTAATCTTTACGCTGTTTATCTCTCGACATATTGCAAAATCTCAGTCGTTTTGGTAAATCCTTAATGGGCCAGAGCGCGGTACGAACTAAGTGTACGCTAAATTTTTTGATAACGCGTAGAAATCCTAGCCACTAATTCCAGGAATTGATACCGAGCTATTGAAATGTTTTTGCAGCGTTTGAAAGGAACAATAAGTGTGTCTGAGCTGTTTTTCAGATTTAATGACCGATTTATGAAGCTCAATACAATTCAGGTAAACGCAAAGATGCTCAGATGGTGTAGCACTAAGTGTTGATAAGGAATTGGCATATCAGTTTCAGGAAAAACGATGGCTCGTTCAATGTTGGTTTGTGCTATTACTAAAAAGATATACGCAGTGCAAAGGTGAGAATCAGACATATTAGCGAAAATTAAACTGTTTTTAGCGTTAGTATCGTTTTTCAGTTAAATGATGCAATGCTACAATCAGATGTGTTGGGAGCACTCTGTGCTTCGCTTCAACTGGGCTAGGCGTAAACGTCAAGTACTCCCTTTGGACATTCGGCGTCAAAGGCAGAGTTGCTAAACTCTCGCTCTCTGCTCCCGACCAGCGTGAGGAACGGACGTATAGATGTCCTCTATTTTATTTGTTCAAGTTTTAATGGATAATTGTATTGTTGATTTTAGACAGGGACCATCCGCGACTCGGAGGTGGAAACTTCGGGGTCCAGGTTCTATAAGTCCTGGCATACGCTGATGACATAGACATCATTGGTTTACGGCTCTTCTACGTAGCGGATGCTTACCAAAGTATTGAGCAGGTGGCACAAATCCTCAGGTTGGAGATTAACAAGGCAAGAACCAAGTAGATGGTGGCACCACCAGCGGTCCTGCTAACACATACTAACTTACGCAAGGGCGACGTACAAAAAGGTGAGCACTCTTTCGAAGCCGTCCAAAATTTCACCTATCTTGGGTCAAAAGACAGCACCGACAATAACATTGATGTTGAAATACGCGTTAAGGTGCTGGCTGCCATCCGGTCATACCACAGTCTGAGGAAACTTCTCCACTAAAAACATCTGTCACGCCGATCGAAGCTGGGACTATATAGAACCTATATAGTTCCAGGACTCACATACGCCTCTGAGTCATGGACTTTATCCAAAACTGGCGAAACCCTCTTAGCCGCGTTCGAGAGGCAGAAGAGGCAGAGATCACGTCATTAGAATGACACCGGACGACTCAGCCCGTAAAGATCGTTTTTGATCGGCCACATAGACAGAGGAGGCATGGTAGGCCCAAATTGAGATGGAGTGATGGCGTTGATGCGTCTGCCAGAAAGGCCGGGATAATGGGTTGACAGATGAAGGCGTTCGACCGTGAGCGGTTTAGAGGACTCCTGCAGCAGGCCAAGACTACGAAGCGGTTGTAGCGCCGGATAGGTAAGTAAGTAAGTAAGTATTGTTAATTTTAGCGAATAAAACTACCTCTATGTTAACAACACAAAAAGATGTATCTGCTAGATGGGGAATATACACTAAGCATATCGATATATGGCAAATTTTAGGGATTCTTTTAAAAGAATAACAATCTCAAACGTTTGGCAGATATTGTTTCGATTTAAAAGTTTTGTTTTATTTAGTAGTGCAGATTATTAAGACAAGAACAAGCAAATACAACACTGACAACTCGCATATAAAACGTTTGGCAGCATGCATAATACCGTCGACCAGCGAATGTAACTTGGGAAAGACACATTAGTTGGGTTATGCAAAGGTTCCTAGCAGGAAGTACAGTGGAACGCTGACCCGCGCTCATCTGGACTAGACCGTTGACGGATAATCGGATAGCACGGATAACAGACACATATTCACTTTGTAATGAATATTAGTAGATAACGTTTACTGAATAGGGCTAAAGTACAGTAAACGAGCCCAATAACGATCAAATAACTCGATCGAGCGCGAAAAACACGAAGGTTTTCATCCTGAACACGACACTGAGTTACCGCATCGATGCAAAAGCTTGCCTTTTAAAGATCCCGACGAAATGCAATGGTTGATAAGCAATCTTTGCGCTGTTTATTACTCGGCATATTGCAAAATTTCAGCTTATTTTGTTAATTCTTGTTGGGCAAGAGCGCGGTACGAACTCAGCGTACGCTTGGATAACGCCTAAAATCTTAATCTTAATCAGATTTCATGAGCGCTACCAATCTTAAAACTTTTCAAATAAATAGAAAGTCGTTACTATTAACTGTCGTTAGCGGAAAAGGAATTGGCATATCAGGTCCATGAAAAATAATAGGTCGTTCTCTGCAGGTTTGTGCTGTTATTATCGACTCTTGTGTCGACTCCGGAGGTGATTCTGGAATGTGCCGCAGTTGGTTTAATCTGACTAAGGAAAAATTGATTTTACCTATCACAAATTGCAACTTAACCCTGAAAAGTGAAGAGAAACTCTTAACTTAAATAGTACTGAAGAAATGATGCTAAACATATAGGGTATTTGCTCTTTGATATGGTTAACTAACTTTTATTACCAAAAAGTAAGGTTATGTTTTGAACATTTTAAGGAGCAGCAACGAAGTCAGAGTTGGCCTGGATCCAGTCTAGGAAGAACGAAACACGAACGAACACCTTTGGCATTGGGCCCGAGCAGCCAGAAGCAGCAGATCCGAACGACACTAGACCAATCTGAAGACTTCTTCCACCATCCTGAACGGTTAGTGGGCCACCGGAGTCACCGTTGCACGATGAACGACCACCGTCTGTGGTCTGGCATACATTCTGCGCCTGAACCTGGGTAGTGCTCCAATGTACGTTACAATCAGCATTGGTCATGACCGGGTTGCTGGTATATCTAATAACCGGCGAAGTCGAACCAGTATCCGTGGTACGTCCGAATCCGGATACGGTTCCTATCATGCCTCCGAACTGACGAGTATCCGAGCGTCCTGGAAGACGAGTAGGCTGGATGCGATTGGTATAAACGATCGGAGAGTTCAGGCGTACGACGGCAATATCATTGCGGAGGTTGGTTGAGGTATAACCCGGATGAGGAATGATACCGGCGGCCGTAAACGCAATGCGCTGCTGGGACGGTTCCTGAATGGTGCGATCATGAGCACCGATAATGGCAGTACCACCGGAAGCTAGAGTCGTACCACTGGAGATGACACAATGGGCAGCGGACAGGATGAAGTTGTTGGTAAGTACGGAACCTCCGCACAGTCCGGTTCCGGTGGGGAAGGTGCTCAACAAGGCAATCTGGTACGGGAACTGACCGGGTGTAGCCTCCTGTCCATTGACGATACGTTGGGTAGGTAGCATTTTGCGGTAGATCTGCATTTCAGCTGGCAGACGTTCCCAGTAGTGATCGAATTCCTCGATCGGGCGCACCTTGGACCAATCGATATCGATCCATTCGGCGCTAGCGACGGCGAACAGCGCAACAAGAAGCACGAAGGTTTTCATCCTGAACACGACACTGAGTGACCGTATCGATGCAAAAGCTTCCCTTTTATAGGTCTCGACGAAATGCGACGGTTGATAAGTAATCTTTACGCTGTTTATCTCTCGACATATTGCAAAATCTCAGTCGTTTTGGTAAATCCTTAATGGGCCAGAGCGCGGTACGAACTAAGTGTACGCTAAATTTTTTGATAACGCGTAGAAATCCTAGCCACTAATTCCAGGAATTGATACCGAGCTATTGATATGTTTTTGCAGCGTTTGAAAGGAACAATAAGTGTGTCTGAGCTGTTTTTCAGACCGATTTTAATGACCGATTTATGAAGCTCAATACAATTCAGGTAAACGCAAAGATGTTCAAATGGTGTAGCACTAAGTGTTGATAAGGAATTGGCATATCAGTTTCAGGAAAAACGATGGCTCGTTCTATGTTGGTTTGTGCTGTTATTAGTAAGATATACACAGTGCAATGGTGAGAATCAGACATATTAGCGAGAATTAAACTGTTTTTAAGCGTTAGTGTTGCGTTGTGAACACCTGAAGCTGAGCGCAAGGCACTCACCGATAACCCGCTGTTATCGGTAAATGAGTTCCCCGGTTTGACGATCATTCGGAGGGGACACTCGATCGTACCGCTCGCGCACGCATTTCATCTGTGTTGTTTTAATATTTATTACTTGTGTATGCCATTTGTGAAAAAAACGGCTACGGCTATTTTTAAACGCTAACCATTTGCGTACATAACAGTTAGTATCGTTTTTTCAGTGAAATGTTACAATGTGACAATGAGATGTGTCAGCTAGGTAGGCAGCTCCAGTGCTCATCTGGACTAGACGGTTGACGGATAATCGGATATCACGGATAACAGACACATCGTCACTTTGTAATAAATATTAGCGTAGCGTTATTGAGTAGGGTTTTTGAAAGTTTTTAATTTATGTTCGTTTCATGGTTTATTCTGGCTCTGGCACGATAATACAACTGCGAACCTGCCGTATGTCGCATAAACGTTTTCCAAGTGTAACAGATACTGCAGCTTTGTACGTTCAGTTTTTGCAGATTAAGATGATTAAGATGTCAACACCAACAGGATTCATATGTTTCTAAATGTATTAATTTTTATTGTTTAAGATAATGATAGACCATGGGCACGAATAATCGGTACGGCCTAATGTGCGGAGTTACCTTTGGGACAAATGCTTATTCAGTTGCAACTCAGTGAAAAACTAGACTCGTGTTCGGATTAACTCAGGTTTTAAAATGAATCTCGCTCCTTTTCAGTTGTAGGAGTGAAGTCACAGTTGGAATCTGTGAAGCCTATCAATTTTATAGTCTAAATACATGGATTGCAACGTAAAAAAACTATGCAGAAAACTTGCATTAGAAACATCACCTTACCAGGCGAACGAATTTGCAACTAAACATACTAAGCACACATGAACATTATTTTAAAACTGTTATACAAAGGATTATTGAGATTATGTTAAATCACCCTAATATAACTCTATTGGATAGCTCTTGACGCATGCTTTGCTTTCGTCATATAGAAATCCTTTAACGTGCTAGTGCTACAAGAACAATTTGTGGCGACCAGAGCGTCGTAATTAGCCAAGACACGAAAAAGCGCCATCTAGGAAAAATTAAGGGTACTAAACAAATTGCTAGTTGGGAAGTTTTGCCTAGATAAGACGAAAACAATGAGTTCTTTGTTCCTAGGTAAACCCAAACTAGACAACCGGTAAAGCTAGGACAATAGGACAGGGATTCCAAACGAATATCTCAAGGAAAACAAAAGAACACATACCAAAACATACGGACAAAAATTGGTATAAAAACGGCACCATGTCCGTACCAAAGATCAGTTATCGTTCAGCACTCCGACGAGGAGTTTCCGTCCAATTGTCGATCGAACACCGCAGTGGTGAAGCAGTGGTTCCGCTGTGCACGGTTTCCAACAACCAGGAAGGGTCAATAAAAGTAGAACCCAACTCCGGTTGGACACCCTAAAAATTGCTGTAATGTTAACTTACTCTAATTTAAGTTTACCACTACACCTCCGTTAATATCGTAAACTTAAAAACATTATGCGGGATTAGTACAAAGCATGTTTTGGTCTTATTAGCTGTTTGCCGATCGTGTCGAGGGCGATAGCGGTTGAGTGTAGTTACAGATAACCTCTCCGCCGATAGCGCCATCTTTTGGGAATTTCATCATTTTGCAATCGACCTGCCATGGTCTTGGAGGCAGCATTTGTCCTATGACACGTTTAGGGTCTAACAATGGTGTTATGTGGGTTTATACATAGTAAAGTAAATATTGTGCACGTATATCATATTTATTTATTTAATACAATTATAATGGCTCTTAGCCGTACTATTAGTCAAATATTGACTGCGGAGAGTACTAATTCCTCAAGGTATTTTCTCCTTGTCTGTTGCCTTATCTCGGGATGCGTATGTCATATACGCTTAGTAAATATTGTAAACCCCAGTGAAGTTTTTCATTCATACACATGGGTGTATTTGCGAGATCTTAAGCCGCAGCGACGAAGTCAGAGTTGGACTCGATGAAGTCCAGGAAGAACGTTACTCGAGCGTACACCGATGGCATACCGACCGAGCAACCAGCTGCAGATCCGAACGACACAACACCGATCTGGAGGCTTCCACCATCCTGGACGGCCAGTGGGCCACCGGAGTCACCGTTGCAAGCCGAGCGACCACCGTCTCCGCTAAGACACACATTCTGGGCCTGAATCACGGCAGTATTCCAACGTGCAATACAATCAGCGTTGGTCATGACCGGGTTACTGGTGTACATCACAACAGGCGACGTTGAACCAGTGTCCGTGGTACGTCCGAATCCAGATACGGTTCCGGTCATTCCTCCGAACTGACGAGTATCCGAACGACCGGGTAGACGCACAGGCTGGATGCGGTCGGTGTAGGTGATCGGGGAGTTCAGACGCACAACAGCAATATCATTGCGGATGTTGGTTGAAGTATAACCAGGATGAGCAATGATACCGGCGGCCGTGAACGCAATGCGCTGCTGGGTGGGCTCCACAAAGCTGCGATCATGGGCACCCATGATGGCAGTACCACCCGAAGCCAGAGTCGTACCACCGGAGATGACACAATGGGCAGCGGTCAGGATATAGTTGTTGGTAAGCACGGAACCTCCGCACAGTCCGGTTCCGGTGGGGAAGGTGCTCAACAAGGCAATCTGGTACGGGAACTGACCGGGGGTGGCCTCCTGTCCATTGACGACACGGTGGGTCGGAATCAGCTTGCGGTAGATCTGCATTTCAGCTGGTAGACGTTCCCAGTAGTGATCGAATTCCTCGATCGGGCGCACCTGGGACCAATCGATATCGATCCCTTCGGCGCTAGCGACGGCGAACAGCGCAACAAGAAGCACGAATGTTTTCATCCTGACGGCTTTAGTACAAAAGTACCCATTTGTCCGTTCCTTTTATAGTGTACTTGTACGGCTTATCAACCCTCCGGTAATCTTCTTTGGATGCAAGTTTATCGACGGGCCTCTCGGCTGGGTAATACCGGCGATAATCAATTGTAAATTTATTTTTGGGCGTGATAAGTTTCTATCATGAATGCGTGTAAATATTGACGCAAAGATGACTTGCTCTAAGCGGACATAAATGGACACTAATCGCGAGCTCGAGATAAATTATCGCTTAGTTGGACATATATTTATCAATGGAATCAAGACAGTGAAAGTATTAGACCAGGAATTTAATATATTTGACAACAAATATACGACATACCTGTCGAGTGAACTTTTGAAATTAGTAACTGTGTGTTCGTATGGTTGATAGATATTCTTCCAGTAAAAAAATATATTATTAATCAATATATTTAGTTTGAATCAACGTTTGCGAACTGTCACCCTATAATAACAAACAATTGTTATTGGTATTAATATATTCGGATGGTATGTATATCTCCATTTCGAATGTTTCGAGTTTTATTAAATTCAAACGTTTAATCATCTGAAACTTACCAGGGACTTAATGGATAGTCACTTCTTCGCTCTTGTATTGCCAAACCGTCATCGGGACAAACCGTATAACAGTTTTAATCAAAATTTGTCCCTCGTCAAAAATATCATGCTTACTCGCATTCGATATCTTTCACGGGGTATTTCCCGTTAAGTTTGTTCATTTGTTGTCAGGAAATGAAGCCGTGTACTGTTTACTTACTCATGAGGAAATACCCAACAGGAAGAGTTATTGCATCATATCGAAAGATAAGACTGACCATTGATGGTTAATCTAAAATTGCATTTCTTCGCCACCTATAAAAGGGAAGCTTCTGCATCGTTATGTTCACTCAGTGTCGTGTTCAGGATGAAAACCTTCGTGCTTCTAGTTGCTCTGTTCGCTGCGGCCAACGCCGACATCGATTGGTCCAAGGTGCGCCCGATCGAGGAATTCGATCACTACTGGGCCCGTCTACCGCAGGAGTTGCAAATCTACCGTTATGCCACACCATCGCATCGTATTGTCAATGGACAGGAGGCCACCCCCGGTCAGTTCCCGTACCAGATTGCCCTGTTGAGCAACTTCCCCACCGGAACTGGTCTGTGCGGAGGTTCCGTGCTTACCAACAACTATATCCTGACCGCTGCCCATTGTGTCATCTCTGGTGCTACGACTCTGGCTCTTGGAGGCACTGCCATCATCGGTGCCCATGATCGCAGCTTTGTGGAGCCCACCCAGCAGCGCATTGATTTCACGACCGCCGGCATCAATGCTCACCCTGGATATACTCCGACCAACATCCGCAATGACGTCGCTGTTGTGCGCCTGAACTCCCCGATCACCTACTCCGACCGCATCCAGCCTGTGCGTCTACCCGGTCGTTCGGATACTCGTCAGTTCGGAGGATTTACCGGAACCGTATCTGGATTCGGACGTACCTCGGATGCCAGCCAGGCTACGTCGAACGTCGTGATGTTCACGACCAACCCGATCATGACGAATGCTGATTGTATCGCCAGCTGGAACGCTGTTCTCATCGAGCCCCAGAATGTGTGTCTCCACGGAGACGGTGGTCGCTCGGCTTGCAACGGTGACTCCGGTGGCCCGCTGGCCGTCCAGGATGGTGGAAGCCTCCAGATCGGTATTGTGTCGTTCGGATCTGCAGCTGGTTGCGCGATCGGTATGCCATCGGTGTACGCTCGTGTGTCGTTCTTCCTGGACTTCATCGAGTCCAACTCTGACTTCGTTGCTGCTGCTTAAAATGGTCAAAATAATCAATTGTTTATTATGCGAAAATAGTATTGTTGTAGATGATTTATTTTATGAACCCAGAAGATATTGAGATGTATCAAATGCTTCTATTCGTGCAACAACAAATGCTGCAGCACCGACGAATATCCCAACTTCAGTAGATAGTACCGCATCTGATGATTTTGTACTCTACACCACATACATAAAGGAGCTCCGTGGTGCTCTGCAACCTACGTTCAACATGGATTCTATGACGGGAATCAAAACCAAGATTCAGTATGAGGAAACATCTGACGTAACGTTTGAAATATGAATTTTACATTCCGAGGATTAATTCAATCAGCACGCTTCACAAGTCAGAAATACAAGCAAGGTTCGTCTACTATTACCTTCTAGAGCTTTTGCGAATATTGGGGCTTTTCCCGACGGTGTGTTTGATAGCGGGCCCGATCTCCACTAGACAGGACCTATCTCATCCATACAGAAATGGTAGCCCTAGACCGCTTGAGGTTATTGTGTCGGTAAAAAAGAAGTAGTAAGCAATGAAGCAATGTTTTCACTACGCAAAAAACAACGTGCCTAGGTAGTTATTAATACATTGAAAGAATCTTTGTAGCCGACCTTGCTAACCCTCACGTACAGGATGTGCTGCAAGATGGAGGTAGTCAACTATTACGGTATTACATCGGTGAACGTTACAAGGTGAACGAGTTGGTCGTTTATGAGCCCCTACTAGCATCCGCACGGCATACAACTACATTGGCGAAAATCAACATGTATTCATTACCGGAAGATCGATGGCGACTAATTTGATGGAATTCGTTAACAGTTGTGATACATCCACCGACGCCGGCTGGTGCATACTTTGCATACAGACATTAAAGTAACCTTTGACAAAGTATCTCATTCTACCCTGCTCGCGAAGCGCGATGTGCTTGGAATTTCTGGACCTTATGATGCTGTGATTGAAGTAAGATATCAATGATTGGTCATATACCGGGTCATATAGGCCCGCCTATGTCAATGCCCAGTGTTTAGCAGGGCAGTAATCTTGGGCCCATGTTACTCTTGTTCTGTTTAAATGATGCGATTTCTGTACCTTTAGCAAAAAGCTGGCATTGGTATGACATTTGACTAGCAATAAGTGACAGTCATTTGACGCTTAGGGATCAGATCCTGGAGAAGAAACAGTGTACCAAAAATCTAGGCGTCTTACCCGTTACGAAGCTCTCCTTCAAGGACAAGCTCAAACACGTTGTATAGATAAAGATAGAGCAAAGTGCTTGGACTGCTCATCAGCATGACCTGTGAGCTCCGGGACCCAATCTGCAACACGACGAACAATAGACCGTTCAATCGTTCGCTAGAATGCTCCGTGCTCGAACAATGCAGGTCAACAACGGACCCCGTAAGTCATTTGGTTCCTCCAATCCATACTTAAAAACGAGTCGGATCTTCAACGCTGCCGGTGCTGTTTTCTGTCTTTATACCTTGAACCGACTTTGATCAACATTTTGGTAGTATTTACAATTAATCAATCATTATGGTGCTTGCATTACCATAATAGTAAGACAAAGGCTTATTTGCAAAAGACAAAAGTAGTAATCCCATTAACGTTAAATGTCGTAAAAAAGGGTACTTGTAGTTTGGACAACGAGTAGCTAACATTTGAATACCAAATGTTTAGTTAAACTTCTCTGAACATGTTTTTTGCGAAATTTGTCTTTCCGTTACCATCATATAACTTCTGTTGAAAGGATATTTAGAATATTTTGGTCCAATGGCAATGTAGTATACATCATGCAGTTATACTACAGAGAGAGGTTTGGCTTCCTTTCATCGAATCTGTTGCGACAACCGAACCAAATAATTACCTGCCCGAGGGTGCTCTCGGACTCTCCCTCTCTCTATCTCTCTTTCTCTCTCAGTATTAATGTGCACGTCATTCTTTCGAAATCTCGAAAGCACTCTGTCGCTCGACACAGCCACATGTCACTCTACGTAGAAGCTGCTACGGCACAATACGTCATCTCTACGCCTTGTTTTGGCAAAACGTAATCGGGACCCTGTATAACAGTTTTAATCTCCCCAAATTATCCCTAGCCAAAAATATCATGCCTAGTCACAATCGGTATTTCCCGTTAAGTTTTTCCATTTGATATCACAATCTGATCCCTAAACGTAGATGTGTACCGTGGCCTTATCTAACGGGTATTACCCAACCGGAAGATTATTCGCATCACATCGAATGATAAGACTGACCATTGATGGTTAATCTTTCGTTGCATTTCTTCGGGACCTATAAAAGGGAAGCTTCTGCATCGTTATGTTCACTCAGTGTCGTGTTCAGGATGAAAACCTTCGTGCTTCTAGTTGCTCTGTTCGCTGCGGCCAACGCCGACATCGATTGGGCCAAGGTGCGCCCGATCGAGGAATTCGATCACTACTGGGCTCGTCTGCCAGCCGAAATGCAGATCTACCGTAAGATGGTTCCCTCGCATCGTATCGTCAATGGACAGGAGGCCACCCCCGGTCAGTTCCCGTACCAGATTGCCCTGTTGAGCAACTTCGCCACCGGAACTGGTCTGTGCGGAGGTTCCGTGCTTACCAACAACTATATCCTGACCGCTGCCCATTGTGTCATCTCTGGTGCTACGACTCTGGCTCTTGGAGGCACTGCCATCATCGGTGCCCATGATCGCAGCTTTGTGGAGCCCACCCAGCAGCGCATTGATTTCACGACCGCCGGCATCAATGCTCACCCTGGATATACTCCGACCAACATCCGCAATGACATCGCTGTTGTGCGCCTGAACTCCCCGATCACCTACACCGACCGCATCCAGCCTGTGCGTCTACCCGGTCGTTCGGATACTCGTCAGTTCGGAGGAATGACCGGAACCGTATCTGGATTCGGACGTACCTCGGATGCCAGCCAGGCTACGTCGAACGTTGTGATGTACACCACCAACCCTGTCATGACCAATGCTGATTGTATCGCCAGCTGGAACACTGTTCTCATCCAGCCCCAGAATGTGTGCCTGAGTGCCGCCGGTGGACGTTCATCGTGCAACGGTGACTCCGGTGGCCCGCTGGCCGTCCAGGATGGTGGAAGCCTCCAGATCGGTATTGTGTCGTTCGGATCTGCTGCTGGTTGCGCGGTCGGTATGCCATCGGTGTACGCTCGTGTGTCGTTCTTCCTGGACTTCATCGAGTCCAACTCTGACTTCGTTGCTGCCCCTTAAATCATGAGCATTTCAATAAACATATAAACCTTTGCTTATATTAAAAATTTTGTTAAAATGTTCATGTGGTAAGTACGGAATTGCAATCAATTGAATTAATTTTTGCGAAACATTCAAGAATGACGCCTTGGCAAAGTGTATAACAATATTCTTGTGATCCATCTGCTTTCTACGATACTTAGAAAACTTACTAATTACTTACTAACTTACTAATTCAGTTCTTGGAATCCCTGGTGGCGATTTCACTGAACTCACTTCCTGGAATACAGTAACACTTTCTCCTCTCCTCTCATTATCTATTGATTCAGATAGATCACAAATACCTGGAAACGCTAGACTTAAAATTGATACTGGTATTGTATTGTACTTTTTAAACTTTGATGTAAATAGTACGCAGATAAATTGGTCGTGTATAAAAAAGGTAGATCGGGAACATGTTTATTGTGGCTAAAAGGCCTACCATTTGGAATGCTTATCTTTTGCTGGATGAAGCAACCTTCAACTATATCTGAAATTACACAAAATTGCGTGACCACATTTTCCTTAGTTACTTCATTCGCGTCAAGTCGAGTACCTTCTCGTGCAGCTCATGTCGGGTGGTGGTGACTTCGTTAAAGCAATTGCTAGACCTATCTAAGACTGTCTCTACACAGTTAGCGATTGTCGCAATTGCGACTGCGACTTTGTCAAACTCTATACATGGGTCGTCACATCGCGACATTTCGCATTTTTTTTTGTATAGAGTTGGACAAAGTCGCAGTCGCAATTGCGACAATCGCTTATAATGTGTAGAGACAGTCTAATACACCAAATGGCAAATTAACCATTATAGTCGAACCAAGCATCTAACCTAACGCAATTTCGGTGCTGTTGTTTTCCGTGAACAGAAATGGGAAAATAAATGCCTAATGGACCCCTTATTGAATATAACTTGCTGACGAAGCCGCAAAGCTAATATTCGCGACTTGACACTAACTCACTTTTAACGGTGGGCTCATCGAGGCTAGTTATACGAGAGTCGAAAGTGCTGTAAACGTGTGGCATGTGCCGTTGGACAATATGGTGCGACATTGGATCTCTATGCAAACGTTGTCTTGTACCTAAGTGTTACCTATCTCTTATTGTACTGCAAATATTTCTTCATTCAACATACAGGTGGCTGATGGTTGCGGGAACTGTAAACCGCATAGATGCAATGCGCATAAAATGTGGAGGAATGTCATGCGAAATAATGGAATTCACGCCAGACGATAGCTTCGTGTATCAATACATTCCGGAATACATCACCGAAGTAGTTCTGACAAACATGCGGATCGAGCGCGTAGACCCAGCTGTATTGCAGAATGTGCCGCATTTTATCAATTGGCTTCATGTAAGACGCTCCGCTATAGTCAGGTCTATCAGTATTCCACCGACCTTGATATGTCTGTCGATCGATACAACCAGTGTGAGTACGATCGGTATCGAAAGCAACAGTTCAATAAGCCAGTTGTTTATTTCACGTTGTCATCTAGTAAAAGTGCCACCGGCTATATATCATGCACGATCATTAGTTGCACTAGAGTTAAGAACTTGCAAATTACGAAAGCTGGATTTGGCTAGTGTTTGTGATAACTCACGTTTGCGTACTCTTAATTTAAAAGGGAACAAAATACGGTACGTTGTCAACACATCATCGAAGCATTGCGTCGTTTACGATTCTCTTACATGGTTGGCGTTGTCCTTAAATAGAATAATCAGGATAAATTTAGAATTGTTTGTTAGTTTTGTTAAGCTGGAGTACTTGAACCTTGCCAACAATAGGATAAAATCGACTCTAGATCGATTTGTCCACAAAGCTGTAAACAGGCTTGATATCAGCAACAATAAGCTAAATTATATTTCTTTATGTCATTGGCATCTGCCGGCATTGTCAGAATTCAGAATTGATAGTAACCACTTGAAAATGATCCCCGAATGTGCGAACAACTTAACGAATATGACAAAGTTTTCGATGCGATTCAACCAACTGTCTTACTTTACAATCGAAAGTGTAGCCGCAATGGATCGGCTTCATTTGCTTTCGCTATCATTCAACAAGCTCACCGCGATATTGCTGAGCACGAAGCGTTTTCCTCCAAGCCTTAAAACTATTTTTATTGATAATAATAATTTGACAGTGCTAGATTTGACGTTCATACCGGTGCGGTCACTAACAGTAAATGTTTCAGCTAATCAAATATCCAACTTCGATGTGAACGGTACGTCACCGAATGTTACGCGATTGAAAATGTTCGAAAATATCA
Source organism: Anopheles marshallii (assembly GCF_943734725.1). Lineage (NCBI taxonomy): Eukaryota > Metazoa > Arthropoda > Insecta > Diptera > Culicidae > Anopheles > Anopheles marshallii. Next base: position 56,138,425 of record NC_071327.1, read on the forward strand.
TCGACTGCTCGTGGAAAGCGCCGGTAGATCGAGAGCATGTCCAGTGTTAGTAGCAAGATTGATATAAAGCATATTAGAAACCTTTTCTGCTTGTTCGAGCGTTACGGATCGTTAACCAGGTTCGTGGATATTCCAACCATGAAAGTATTTCTACATAAACGACTGCATCCGATCTCACACACAGGTTTAGCTCCACCTGATATACAGGAAGTCCCCAGGATACGCGGTTCCTCTTATACGCGGTTTTTATAAATTTGACAGCTGAGTCTGATATCTCTATATCAGATATGTTATATATGTCTCTATAGCTTAAAATCTGAGCAAAAAGGTTTTTAGTTTTTGGGTTATTTTATTGTGTTGTATCAAAAAGTAGCCTGGTTTGCTTAATAAATTAGGTGCAGAGAAGGAAGTCAACTATCTAACTCTGAAGTATAAACGATTTTACTCCCGGATTAAACTTACGCGGAAATTCGAGATACGCGGATTTTTGCCGGGTTATATCGGTTCGCTATAATAGCGTATTCGCGGGGACTGCCTGTACTCAAAAACTGCCATGTGTTTCTCTGTCCCTTGAATGCCAAAAGCCCTATCGAAACAGTTTCCCTGGCGTAACGACCTTGTAAGGTCATGCCTGCCATTTCTGGCTTACTAGACTTAATTTTACCACGTAACCCGATAGTCCCTCTTGCTACGAGGGATTGGTTGGGATGGGATTTTGGACCGGTCCTGGCGAGTGAAAACCGGCCCCTCTACCAATACACCACCGGCCACTCTAGTACATGGTTCCCTAGAAAATCAAGAAAGTGATCCACGCCAACAGAGCTCCTGGTACACGTTCCATTGGAAGATGACTGAAAATGCATCCATGTCGCATGATTATTCCATGATTTTGCCCTAAATTGATTACCCAAAACCTGTTCTATGATGTCGTAAATCAAGCTAAGTAATTTTACTCGTATAGTAACGAGAAATTAACTACTTGATGACCGTAGTTGGGCAAAAGCCACTATAAAGTGGGTATCAACCGATGCTCGTTAGCAATATCGCAGTTTCACGGTATTGAACGGACTTATAACAAAGAGCCATGTGTCGTTAGATTATTTGGTGTGCATTTGAGTACCAATCCCACTGACATGTTGTATTTTAAGAACTGTCCACTTTCATGTAACTACCTGTATTTGATTGCTTCTGCTTACAGGATGTTGACGGTTGTCAGCACGGTACACCGCATCGATACAATGCGCATTAGTTGTGTGGAAACAACCTACTGTGAAATTATCGCGCTCTCGGTAGACGATAGCTTCGTGTATCAATACATCCCGGAATACATTCCCAAATTAGTTCTTACGGACATGCAGATCGAGCACGTTGACCAATCGGTACTGCAGAATGTGCCGAGCTTTGTCACTTGTTTGTACATCAAAAATTCCAACGCGGTCAAATGGATCAGTGTTCCAAGGACGTTGCAGAGCGTTTACATCGATCGAACCAGTGTGAATAGAATCGATTTCGAGACCAACAGTGCAATTATGCAGCTGACTATTTCATACTGCAATCTAGTAAAAGTGCCTCGTACTATGAATCAAGCACGATTGCTAGTTTTTATAGAAATAATATTGTGCCAAATACGGGAGCTGGATTTGGCCAGTGTTTGTGAAAATTCACATCTGAAAAATCTCAACTTGAGGGCAAACAGGATACGGTTCGTTGTGAATAGTTCAACAAAACATTGCGGTGCTTACGGCTCTCTTACGTCACTAACATTGTCTCAAAATCGAATAATACGCATAAATTTAGAAGTGTTTATAAGTTTCGTCAAGCTAGAATATCTGCACCTGGCCAGTAATAAGATCAGATCGGTTGTGGGGCGATTTTTCCACAAGACGCTAAACAGCATTGATATGTATAATAACAAGCTAACGTATCTCGATTTGTGCGATTGGCATCTGCCAGCTTTGACAGAATTTTTGATGACTAGAAATAACTTTGTAATTTGTCCTGCATGTGTGAATAACTTAGCGAATACATCCAAGTTGTACTTAGTATTCAATCGATTGTCCAGCTTTACAATCGAAAGTGCAGCCGGAATGGCTAATCTACAGCAAATCATCATGTCCTTCAACCAGCTAACTTCCATCGTGTTGAGCACTGAACGTTTCCCGCCAAACCTCAAAACTATTTTTATTGATAACAATAAGTTAAAAACGCTAGACTTGAGGTTCATACCGGTACAATCGCTAGAGATAGATGTGACTAGTAATGAAATTTCAAGCTTCGATAAGAACATTGCATCACCAAATGTAACACGAATATCAATGCATTACAATCCGAACGATTGCTCGTGGAAAACGCCGGAAGATCGTGAGAATGTCCAATGCAGTCAGAAAGGGTGAAGAATATGAATTGTTTATGTATGACTAACAATTTTATTAAGATCGTTTTACAAATTCCAAACCAATAAACGGAGCAGGTGTATTGCCAACATAGCTAACACGGGGAGCATCCTTATGCAATTCACAAACGTATGGAGTTCCAGTAACTCCAACACTCCATATTGCTTCCAGTCATTTACATGACGATCGTTCGGTTTTGATAGACGAACTAATTCATTTTCTGCCTTTTTGTTTGTTATTACAGAACGAATGTTTGCAATTTCACCGGATCTATACTCATAATGGGAAAGACGTGTCTTCAGCGTCATAAAGCAAAAGAATCATTGTGATTTAAATGACCGGCTACCCATTTTAAACTTCCCCTCGGTGATTTACTCGTACGATGAGATACCTAATAAGAGTTGTCACCGGCAAATTCCTATCCCAAGCCTCGCCGTGGCGCTGTTGGATACGGACATACTGGGCCTCACTAACCCGGTACGGTTCAACTGATTGGGAAGGATGCGGACCGAGAGATGTTGGAACTGAAAGGTTTTATGGAAATAGTTTGAAGGTCAACACTAAAATCCGTTGTGCCTGCAGGTAGGGCCGCGAGATGCTGGAAAACCGGTGATCCTGCCACGATCACAGTCAAGTCTAAAATCCGTTGTGTCCTACACGATTCGGAGTATGTTCTCCTTATTGCCATCGCTACTGTTCGACAGAACTTTATCAAAAGGGGAACATACTAGATCGGGGATGAAATATTGGTTCTTTCGTGCATGTACCTCTAAAGAAGGTAAACGTGCATGCACCTCTTCAGTAGGAGTTCTCTTTATGGACTAGTTATCGGGAGGCTCACTTATACAACTTATACAATGACCTTGATTTTCATGAGGCGAAAGTGCGAAAACTACTGTTGAGAAACTTTGAACCCTGTCATCGGTATCAATGACTTAAAGCTAACATCTGTGTGACGAATGGCCTCAACACTGAATGGAAACGGATCACTACAGAGTCCACGCTGTACTTATCCGATCATTCCCTCCGGATCCATCTTCAGCTGTTGACTACCATCATAAGTCATCAAAGTTAGCTCCACACAGTAGTTGGAGCACAAAGGGCGTGGTTGCAAATACACCATTCTGGCTTTCTAACGCTGACGCTTGATCACATCTCGGATGGACAGCGTCTAAAAGTTAACAGTGGTAGTTGACTGCTGTATTCTGTAACAAATCGATGTCTATGCTAATTAAACGCTGTTGGTGCGCTCCTGGAGAAAACCAACTCTCGGCCCTCTTAAGCTTCTTGGGTGCAGTTTTCGGTTCATAGACATCGTGGTATGCGTCGATGTAGGGGTGCGCCACGTGGACAATCTCGTCACTGCAGCAACAGACTCGTGTGGTGGATATGTTGAAAGGTGACTTTTGAGCAGAGGAGGCTTAACAATCTTCAATCTCTGTTAGTTGCCTCCCCGTGATAGTCGTGATCATCTCGAACGCCTGACATCTAACCAATGCTCATTGCGCGGCACCGTGGGGGTTTTGTTAGCTTCTTAGTAAGGATAAATGTACGCAAAAGGCCTATCGCTGACGTAAATGCCTTCCGATCATCCGACATAGGTTCTGAGGCCTGAGGAGTTGTTAGTCTGAGGCGCTTCGACGAATCGGGCAGTGCCCTGGGTGTGGTGCCTCCTGCATACGAGCAGGATTCCTTGGCTAAGGAAGTGGGTTCTCTATGAAGATCCGACAAGCAGAACAGAAAGAGTACCAGTAACTGCTACACTCCATATGGAGTCATTCAGCCATTTTCATGACGATCATTCAGTTTCAGCCGGGCTTACACCCCACAAGAAAGGTGCTCGTTAGCGACCCGTTCGGTAGAGGAGCACAAGTTCGGTCGCTGGATCAGGTGGAGTCAAACCTTTCGGAGATTGATTGCAGCCGTGGATGGAGGAATGCAACCCTGGACCGAGTTTCCTGGAAGCGGATTGGCGATGTCTATAAGTGCGATATCTGGCCATGTCTACATGACGTGCTCAGCACTGCGGGCCAAGAAGAAGAAGAAGAATTGTAGTAGTACAAAAAGTACAATACTGTAGTCGGACAAATAGTTATAATGTTGAAAAGAGATATCAACTGTTCAATATCATTTTTGCTGTTATACGTTTCTCTTTTGGCTTTGCACTCTACATTTAGGTGTAAAACATTTTTTGAATTGTTTGATTTCTTTGTTCTGAGCACTTCATTTTTCATAGTTCCACCAGATGACTTCCAACGGAGATCGACTTAGAGGAACTGATGACCATGCCAAGAACGCATCAAACATCTACAGACATTTCCAAACAACGCAATTATCTGTGTTCCAAATTTGTGCTGAATCATGTTACACCGCCAATAAAAAAAAAACATTAGGATCAATGCGTCAATTAATCGTAACCATTCAAAAGCGGCAGATAAAGTTGGTAGCTAATCAGTTAATGGCTTGAGCGTAATTTTATCATCTGTTACATGCTATGTCTGAGCGCTGCATTGTTGTGGGCAGCAGGCACACGATCACCTTTAACGTAATCAGGGGTTTCCCAAGTTTTGCAAAATTATTTTTTCGTCCACGGTTATTTTTGTGATAGGTTTGTTTGTTCTTACGATCACGGAAGGCCTTGTGTGTTCATATCTTATCACAAATTTTCGTATCAGTGGCTTTAACCTGATCAACTGCCTGGTAAATTAGGATGATGCAAGTTGGGTTGCTGGTTAATCATTGCAGTTGGAAATTGTAATCTATATTTGGAGAATTTAGTCAAAGTGTATCCTTAAGCATTAACTGCGATCTTGCACAACCTATACAAAACCCCATCTGGAATAGTCTCCCGTAATGAAAAGGTTCTGGCCTAAGCTTTGGACCAGAAAATAATTGAGCTTGAGTTCCACAGTAATTACAATGTGGAGTATATAAAGGTGGATTATAAGAAGCTGGAAAGTATGCTCCATTAATATTGAATGCTTTAATCGATAGTTTTTCCCTGACGTGACGTAATATCTTTTCAAACAAATGCGCTGAGCAACGCCCCACGATGCGAATGTGTGTGACGAAACTGCGCGAGTGTGAGCATGGTTTGATGCTTTGAACACCTGATCGGATTTACCATTGATAAGCCTCACTGGAAACTCCGATGAAGATTACGAGTTATCACAAAATCGACCAAACAACGCCGACGGTTTTGCTGAGGTTTTTGTATATAAGAAGGAGGTCTGAAGAAGGTATCGTATTCAGTTTCAAGATGAAAACCTTCGTGCTGCTTGTTGGTCTCCTGGCCGTTGCCAGCTCCGAATGGATCGATATCGATTGGTCCAAGGTGCGCCCGATCGAGGACTTCGATCACTACTGGGAGCGTCTGCCAGCTGAAATGCAGATCTACCGCAAGATGCTACCCTCGCATCGTGTCGTCAACGGACAGGAGGCTACACCCGGCCAGTTCCCGTACCAGATCGCGCTCATCAGTGAGTTCATCATTACGAGCGGTCTGTGCGGAGGTTCCGTGTTGACCAACAACTTCATCCTGACCGCTGCTCACTGTGTGGTTGGAACGGCCGGTATTTTGGCGTCTGGAGGTACCGCTATCATCGGTGCCCACAATCGCAACGTGGTAGAACCGACCCAGCAGCGCATTCGATTCTCGGGCCCGGGAGTTTTCCCCCATCCATCCTACAGCTCCGCTAACATTCGTAACGACGTTGCTGTGGTGCGTCTGGATGTACCGATTGTGTACAACGATCGCGTTCAACCGGTCCGTCTGCCCGCCCGCTCTGACGCTCGTCAGTTCGGAGGTTTCCTTGGAACTGTATCCGGCTTTGGGCGTACGTCCGATAATAACCAGGATACTTCGCCTGTTGTGATGTTCACGACCAACCCGATCATGACGAATGCTGATTGTATCGCCAGCTGGAACGCAGTTCTCATCGAGCCCCAGAATGTGTGCCTCAGCGGTGAGGGTGGTCGCTCGGCCTGCAACGGTGACTCCGGTGGCCCGCTGGCCGTCCAGGATGGTGGAAGCCTCCAGATCGGTGTTGTGTCGTTCGGATCTGCTGCTGGTTGCGCGGTCGGTATGCCATCGGTGTACGCTCGTGTGTCGTTCTTCCTGGACTTCATCGAGGCCAACTCTGACTTTGTCGCGGGAGTATAAGAACAAATCTGCGATATGAAAGGTGTAAGGAGATGCTGTAAATAAAAGTAAATTCGTTATAATGAAATCACTGAATTGTATGTTAATACTTCACACTCGCGAGGGTACCTTCATAAGGATTATCTCATGAAATATTGTGACGTTGGAGGTAATTCTCTCCAAAGAACGCTCTCTTGTTGGAATGTGTGCTGATTTTCCATTTTTAAGTCTTTGTCCAGGATAGGGCACACCAGTGATATTTAATGCATACATAAATACAAACGGCATCTTTCTAGTCAAATGGATGTAAAGATTTGTTTATATCACACGTTTAGGATACTTATTATCTACAGCATTCATGTAGATTGTCAGGTCAGCGCTCTAATATTTAAAGCTGCGTTTGACTCGAATCAGACGTCAATAACTCCAATCTAAATTTGAGCGACTTGGCATATCAGCCATTGGTGTTACTTGGCTTGAAGGGTATTCTACTCAATGTAGGATGCCTTACTAATTACGTCATTGAATTATCACTTTTCACTTGCCATTACTGATTCCAGCTGATGGTTAGGTACGTCGACGACATTAAAATGTGGAGTTAAATTTGAAATCTTAGTGACTCTGTCTGGATGCAAAATTCTTAGAAAGTTGGATTGAATAAGGATGTTAACGATAAGGGTGTTATCGGGCTGCCCGTTAAGGCAGCGAGCTGCGAAGAGCAAAATAAACACAACAAATCAGACAGTGTTCTAGAGGTGCACTGTCAATGGTCGCCCCGAACTGTCTCGCTACCAAAACCGCGTTGCGAACTGTCGAATCGAATTCAAAACAAAACACCGTTCAGTTGGAGATTGCGTGGAACACATTAAGATAAAATTTATATTAAACATATTAATAAAAATAGAACTTTTGGGGGAATTGGCATCCAGCACTACCGCGATACGATAGCACTGATGGTTATTGAAATGCTTATATTATTATTTAATTATATACTATTTGATTTGATGTGATTACTACTGCAGGAGCCGTGATTTTATTTTGCTAGCAATGGCACGTTCTACTCTTGTGAATCCTGAAACTGAAATGTTGTCTTTTAAATACCACCGGTTCCTAAAGCCATTATTATTCCGTGGCTTCTGTTGATAACAAGAACCGTGGGCTGAAATTTTGTACCCGTTTAATGTCTACTTGCATATTTACACCTGCATTATGTTGCCCATAGCACAGTGATGCAAGCTACATCTACGCGTTAATTGGTGATAGCGTGAATATATGATTGAATATATGTTTCAATCGGAGGTTTTCTTTCAAAAAAAGCAGTTCAGAAGGAACAAGTGTATGAATTGTGCCAGAAATGGGCACGATAAGCGCAGCTGTAACTTTTGTCGAATGCTATAGAGGCCCCGAAGTGTATCTCAAGGGGTCATTGGTGAAATTTGTATGCTACTTGCATTTGTATGCATTTGAAACAGCAATCAAATATGTACATTTAAACCATCCCCACCATCCCCCTCCCCCCCCCTCCCTCCCCTAACAGTTCGACGAGTTCAAAGTGCGACAATCAGTGGCCCCCTTCCAATTAATAACCGAAATATTATTAATTATTAACATTAAGCTATTTGCTAATAAATTAAATAAAGGGATAAACCCCTTTTGAGTTTAATATATACAAACTTTAGGTACTCATGTTAACTCTGCCAGCAGTACTAAGTTAATTAATTTAAAAGACAGTCAGACATACGTGCCATATGGTCTATATATTATCAAAAGTATATTTCATGTAACAAATAACAAAATTATAAATTAACGAAACTAAACTAAATATATTACAATAAGAACTTTTACACACAAACTATTAAAAAATTAACAACTTCTGGCAAAACAGCAGATCTGTGGATATCTTTGAGGTGATCAATAAACAGGTTATAGACTACAAATGAAATTTAGGTAACTAAGCCACTAAATAAACGGAAAATAACCTAACTAGCCTGATTATAAAAACAAATTCATGCAACTCATAACACTATATTGACTACACTTTACTATTATATACTTATCTAAACTACCATACTATACTAATTTAACTATACTCATCTACTAAACATAACTAACTTATTCTAAATCGCTTAGCACAATTAGCTATTTCTGCTGCCTCATCTATCACGTGCTTCTTGATCACCTCAAGAATCGCTTGTTTTGCCTGAAGTTGCCTTATTAAAGATAATGTTTTCAAATCAGCTGAGATACTGACCGCAAAAGGGTTAGTGGCATTGTTTTTGATTTCGGTCAGTTTTCCCAGTTTTTCTTTCTCTAAAGCAAGTGGTTCATCCAGATGCTTACTTTTGTTTTTTTTTTGGTCCCGACTAAAATGTTGTTCACCCACGAAATCCTGAGACGAGGTCTCAGTCAAATCTGGAACTGGAACATCCTGCGAACCTTCTGTAAACATACGACATAGGATATGATTTAAAATAAACTAGAAACAAATAGAATCTTATATAATTACCTTCCATCGCCTCAGTTGCTTTAATCCCTGGAGCGACATTGCTCACACAGGGCCGCGACGAGTAGGAAGGAGCCAGGAATTGTAAGATTTGGAAGTATCGCCATTTTACTTCCAATTCTCTGGCTCCCGATCCAGTTGGCAGATTCGACTTCCTCATCTCTCTCGCGTATTGATTCCGCAGGTCCTGCCACTTTTTTTTTGAGTAGTTCGGCTGTAATATAAAAATGTATTAATAATTACTGAACAGGTTTGAACAGGTTTCTTTCAACTGGACAGAGCTTTGGCATATTCGTTCCGCATCTCCAATCAACGAGTTGGAATAATTGTATACGAGGTATGTGAAGCAATATGGATCACGCTGAGAAATATCCATATGCCAGTTCCTACTCTGCTACAATTCCATCATACCGCCGAAGAATTCGAAGCACTAACCGGATTTCCCAACGTATGTGGCTTCATTGATGGCAAACATGTACGCATTAAGTGCACCAAATAATCCGGATCGTCGTTTTATCACTATAAACATTTTTACTCTATTCATTTGCAAGCGATAGCAGATGCAAAAGGAAAGTTTTTGACTGTAGATATAGGAGATTATGGACGAAAAGCTGATAGTGGAGTGTTTTTAGAAAGTAATACATTTAAAAATATTGAGCCAGAATGTTAGATGGGGTAGAGATGCCGTATGTGCTTTTAGGAGATCAAACCATATTTAATGAGACCATACTCAATAGGAGACGGTGATGAAGGAGTCTATAATTATTATTTAAGCAAGACTAGACGAACAGTTGAATGCGCCTTTGGAATGTTGGTTAGTAAATGGAGATGCTTAAAAACCGAGCTGCAAGTTAATCCACATCATGTAGATACGATTGTAAAGACCACATGTTTGCTGCACAACATATCCTTCGACTTTAGGGAAAGTCAGGGATATCAAGTGTTTGATTCCATAACTCGAGAGGAAGAAACGTCATCATTAAGCCGACGTTTCAATCATTCAAGCCAACGAGCAATATGCATACGAGATAAATTTAAATACCATTTTGCTCGAAATCTTTTGAACGTAATTGATGCATAGTGTAGATTATAACCATTAAAAAACTTTTGTATACAAACTTAGAAATACCAGTATGTTTTGAAGCCAGTGTTAATAAGCAGTGGTTAAATAAGTTAAAAACCCCTAAATTACACTAAAACTAAATGCATACTAATTACTAATATAATAATAAGTTGTTATTCTAAGATAACATAGTTATTCAGAGTTATTCATAAGTGACTCGCAATTGGAATATGTTCGCGACAAACAAACACCGAAAGAAATGTGGGACACACTTCTGAGCATATATGAAAGGAAAAGTGTAGCATCCAGAATGCATTTTAAGAAAAAGTTGTTTGCTTTGAAACACGAAAGTGGACCACTTCGTGATCATTTCTTAGAAATGGACAAGACAGTGCGCGCCTATAGGGCAACCGGTGGCAAAATTGATGATGTAGATATTGTTTGCTATCTCCTTTTATCCCTCAATTCGTCGTACGCAACAATCGTAACTGCTTTAGAAACAATGCAAGACGGCAGTTTAGACATTGATTTCGTGAAAAGTCGTTTGTTAGATGAAGAGACAAAACTAGATATCAGCGAGACAAACAGTTCTAATTCGGAACCGGCTGCATTTTCTAGCACGAATGATCTGAAACGAAAACCTTTCAAAAGGAAACCAATAAAGTGTTTTATATGTAAAAAGGAGGGCTACAAGGCGAATGAATGTCCAGAAAAGAACAAAGTGACAAAGAGCAAATTTAGCAAGAAACCAAGTGCTTACTTTGGGGACAACGACAAACCGCGTGGTGTGAGTTTCTTAAGCAATAACTCGAATCCTATGAATTCTAGTGGAACGTGGATTGTAGACTCTGGTTCGTCGGAGCATATTTCAAACAATAAGGTATTATTTAGCGAGTTACGGAAATTGAAAAGGCCAATTATTATTTCGATCGCTAAAGAAAAAGAATACATCACGGCAAGCTATGAAGGCGACATTGTGCTTCATTATGGTGAAAACGAACAAAAGGTGACATTAAAAAATGTATTGTACGTACCAGAAGCACCAACCAATTTGCTATCCATTAGAAAAGTAGCAAACGCCAGGTTCAAAGTGATTTTTGAACATCATTGTGTGAAAATATTAGACGATCGAGGAAAAATAATATTGAAAGGCGAACTTTGTGGAAAATTGTATTGGATACAATTTAAAGATAACAATACACGTGAGGCATTTTATTCGTGTGGACAGATTCCAAGAAATCTTAAACTATGGCATCGCCGTTTCGGTCACCTCAGTGCAGGAAATCTGAAGAAACTGGTGAATAGTGAAATGATTCGTGGAATGAACATAACAGAAAAAGGTAACCTCGGGAACGAAAAAAGTGTATTGTAAAGCCTGCAACGAAGGAAAACAAACAAGGAAACCGTTTCATTCGCGGGAAGAAAAACAATCGAATCGTTTGTTGGAGTTGATACACTCCTATGTATGCGGACCGGTAAACCCCAAGGACAAAAGTGGTGCAAATTATGTTGTAACATTTATTGACGACTGGAGTCGATTTACAATGGTTTTTCTTCTGAAAGATAAGAGTGAAGTGAACAAACGTTTTCAAGAATATGAAGCAATCGTTACAGCAAAGTTTGGTAAAAGGATTTCTAGAATCCGATGCGATAACGGAGGGGAATATAAAAGCGATAGTTTTGTTAATTTTTGTTCGAAACAAGAAATTCAAATAGAGTGGACAATACCCTATTCCCCGGAACAAAATGGTGTAAGCGAGCGTATGAACCGTACGTTGGTAGAAAAGGTTCGCTCCATGCTTAGTGACAGTGGTATTGGAAAAGATTTCTGGGGTACTGCAGTTGAGACCGCAGCGTATTTGGCAAACCGTAGTCCTTCGAGTGCATTAAAAGGAAAGACACCCTGTGAGATTTGGGAAAATGTTAAACCCAACGTGAAAATTCTGCGTGTGTTTGGTGTGCAAGTGCATGTTCACGTACCGAAAGAACGTAGAAAGAAACTAGATGCAAAGTCGTGGAAAGGACTTTTTGTCGGTTATGCACCTTGTGGCTATCGCATATGGAGTCCCAAGCTAAAGAAAATCACCGTGGCACGAGATGTTGTTTTTGAAGAGTGCGCCGAAGCATCGCGATTGGATGCGAGATCAAAGATTATAGAAAGCTCTCGTTTTCAAGCATATTGGGACGACTCTGACAACGAGGATGATAGTGAGCTTACACCGAATGAGATAATTGATAGTCCTGGCGAAGCATCCGACACGGTTACTGTAGACGACAGTTTCGGTTCGTGCATGGAAGAAGTAGAGCTCGATCAACCTGAAGAACATACGATAGTAGAAACACCGCAGCGTCGATCTGGCCGAGAACGGAAACCACCTGGATGGCACGAAAATTTCGAGTTTGAATATACGGGTTTTGCATTTAGTGCAACTAATTTCGTTGACGATTTACCGAATACTTTAGTAGGTGCGGAAAAAGAGACCCGATTGGGAGAAATGGAAGCGAGCGATTAATGAAGAGATGAGTTCTCTCGAGAAAAACAAAACGTGGTCGTTAGTTCAATTACCAAAAGGAAGGAAAACAATTTCATGTAAATGGGTTTTCAAAATCAAAAAGGATAATGAACAAGAAGAAAGATACAAGGCACGTTTAGTAGCACGCGGTTTTTCGCAAAAACAAGGTTTTGATTATTCGGAGACGTACTCCCCGGTCGCAAAATTAGATACCATAAGAGAAATTTTTTCAGTAGCAAACTATAAAGAGTGGCATATTCATCAAATGGATGTATGAACTGCATTTTTAAACGGGGAAATAAGCGAAGAAATATACATGGAACAACCAGAACCAGCCCGATAAGGATGTTATCGGGCAGCCCGATAAGGGTTGCTCGTTCGGATACTCGTCAGTTCGGAGGATTCACCGGAACTGTGTCCGGATTCGGACGCGTCACGGATACTGGTGCAACGTCGCCTGTTGTCAGGTTCACCACCAACCCGGTCATGACCAATGCTGATTGTATTGCACGTTGGAACACTGCCCTGATTCAGCCCCAGAATGTGTGCCTAAGCGGTGAGGGTGGTCGCTCGTCGTGCAACGGTGACTCCGGTGGCCCGCTGGCCGTCCAGGATGGTGGAAGCCTCCAGATCGGTGTTGTGTCGTTCGGATCTGCTGCTGGTTGCTCCGTTGGTATGCCATCAGTGTACGCTCATGTGTCGTTCTTCCTCTCTTGGATTGAGGCCAACTCTAACTTCGTTGCGCGTCCTTAACTTCAAACAACGGTTAGCTAGTTTTGAATGGTATTACAATAAACAGGCAAGAACTTCATTCAACGTGTAAGTGTTCAGAAGGAATCATTATACGGTTTGAAACAGGCTTCCATCCAGGGCATGGCATGTAAAATTTGATGAATTTATAAAGAGTATAAAATTCTTGTCCAGTGTAAACGATCCATGTTTGTACATGAGAGGAACAGGTTTAGAGCGAATACCATTAATACTGCATGTAGATGATTTAGTCATCATAGGTGTGAAACTAGAAGCGATCAAGAAGGTTAAAAGAATACTTTTAGAAAAGTTTAAAATGACCGATAGTGGAGAAATAAAGACTTTCTTGGGCATGAATATAATGCGATGTAAGGAAAAGAAGTTACTTTTGATCAGTCAGAAAACATTTCTTGAAAATTTGCTACTGAGGTTCAATATGAACGAATGCAAACCAGCTGCGACACCTATGGAATGTAATCTAAACCTAGAAAAGGGAACAGAAGCTAAACGAATTGATAAACCGTACCGTGAGTTAATAGGATGTTTAATGTTTGTTGCATTAACATCACGTCCTGATTTATGTGCTGCATCGATTTATTTCAGCCAATTTCAAAGCTGTCCTAATGAAGAGCATTGGGTGCATTTAAAAAGAGTGTTGAGGTACATTCGAGGAACTTTGAGTTATAAATTGGTATATAACGGAAATAAGGATAATGAAATTTTGAAAGCATATACGGATGCAGATTGGGCAAATAATAAGATTGATAGGAAATCACTTTCAGGATACGTTTTTAAGGTATATGGAGCTACTATTAGCTGGCTGACTAGGAAACAGTCAACAATTGCCTTATCATCCACAGAAGCAGAAATGATTTCTCTAACGAAGGCAGTATGCCAAGGAACTTGGTTGAAAAGAATACTGATTGATTTAGGATGTGATTTGTGTAATCCTGTTATATATTATGAGGATAATCAGTCGACAATACATGCAGCTGAAGAAGAGCGTAATCTAGGACGACTTAAACATATGAGCGTTAAGCATTTGTTTGTCAGGGATAAGATACAACGCGGAGAAATTGTCCTAAAGTATATTGCTTCAGCTGAGCAACAAGCCGATTTAATGACAAAAGGATTACCAAAAGCTAGTTTCGTAAAGCATAGAACTAACTTGGATTTATTAGAAGTATTGAATTGAGGGGGAATAATGGAATATCAATTCAATCACCACCTTTTCTATAACAATCTTGTAATATGTCAATGTGACAATTGACCTGTATATATATATATCTGGAACTTCAATAAATAGTTTAGTTCAGCGTTGCCAGTCAACCAAATCGGTAGTGTTATTTTATTGCGCCAACATAATATGGAGCACCGAATAAGTAAGCAGGAAGACAGTAATTCATGGCTTTGACAAGTAATCTTGAGCAATATAATGGGTTAACTTGTTGCGAATATCAACCGACACAACTGTGGTTCCCATTTCGTTTGGCAAGCAAAGTATACCATTCAAAACAGAGGTGACATTGTGCTACAAAGATAAGAACGTGTGGCAATATAGCTTATCGATCCCAATCGGTCCCAATCGGGAAGAATTCGGTCTCACAAAACAATTTACCCATAATCAGGAGACTTGCTAACCGATTGCAGGAAGTTCGTGCCGATTAAAATTGGATAAGATTTGTTTCTCGCATCGACCTCTGTATAAAAGCAGGAACCTCTAGCCTTAGTTCACTGTACTGTGTGTCAAGATGAAAACCTTCGTGCTGCTTGTTGGTCTCCTGGCCGTTGCCAGCGCTGAATGGATCGATATCGATTGGTCCAAGGTGCGCCCGATCGAGGAGTTCGATCACTACTGGGCTCGTCTGCCAGCTGAAATGCAGATCTACCGCAAGATGGTTCCCTCGCATCGCATCGTCAATGGACAGGAGGCCACACCCGGTCAGTTCCCGTACCAGATCGCTCTGCTGAGTGAATTCGCTACAGGAACCGGTCTGTGCGGAGGTTCCGTGTTGACCAACAACTATATCCTGACTGCTGCTCATTGCGTCGTGTCCGGTGCTACTACACTGGCCACTGGAGGAACTGCCATCATGGGAGCTCACAACCGTAACATTCAGGAAGCTACCCAGCAGCGCATTCGTTTCTCGACCGGTGGAATTATCCGTCACCCGCAGTACACCACGACCGACATCCATAATGACATCGCCGTGGTTCGTTTGAACTCTCCGATTACCTTCAACGCTCGCGTTCAGCCGGCCCGTCTGCCTGCACGCTCGGATACTCGTCAGTTCGGAGGATTCACCGGAACTGTGTCCGGATTCGGACGCGTCACGGATAATGGTGCAATGTCTGCTGTTGTCAGGTTCACCACCAACCCGGTCATGACCAATGCTGATTGTATTGCTCGCTGGAACATTGCCGTGATTCAGCCCCAGAATGTGTGCCACAGCGGTGAGGGTGGTCGCTCGGCCTGCAACGGTGACTCCGGTGGCCCGCTGACCGTCCAGGATGGTGGAAGCCTCCAGATCGGTATTGTGTCGTTCGGATCTTCTGATGGTTGCTCCATTGGTATGCCAACAGTGTACGCCCGTGTGTCGTTCTTCCTCTCTTGGATTGAGGCCAACTCTGACTTCGTTGCTCGCCCTTAAATCGTCATGAAACTGTTTATGAATATAAGAATGAAATTTTACGAATAATACAGCACAATTTAGCTTATGTTCCAGTAAAGTTGCAAGGCTACAGGAGTCCTCTAAACTCAGTGGTGCATTAAACCCCTTGGAACCCCTGGATTGAATGTAGTGATGGGAAATGATCCCAAAGTTGGGATCGGATCGTGTAAATTTAAACCCGATAACACTGTTGCGCCTATGAGTATGCAACAATGTAACATCGTGTACATATGTTAGTGTAGTTTTTAGGTATAGAATAGGTCTTAGTGTAAGTAACATTGTAAATTGTAGGTGAATACAATAATTTCAGTCTTAACTTAAACCCCCAGACGTAAAGGTCACAATAACGATCCGAAAGAACAGCGAGCTATCGAACATTTGGTCCTTCGAACCGGATCCCGCAGAAGGAAGTTGTGCAGTTTAGGAAAGTGTTGCTGCGTACTAGTGTTAAAAAGGAGAATATTCGATAAAGACTTTCGGTAGAAAATCGTTGTGCGTAGGTCAACAAAAGACATGTATCGTAGTGACGCTTGTATGTGGCGTTGCGTGTAAGGGTTTAAGGATTAAGGCCAACGGATAAAAAAACTGATAATAATCGTATCGCAGTGTGATCAAGCTTAAATTGAAAACAGTCGGAGGATAGCACAAGTTGCAGGACAAAACGGTTCAAATTGATTGTTGGGGTAGGTTGCTTGCGCGTTGTGCGAAAGTTAGCGTCGTGTCGGTCAGTAACCTGAGTACACCATCACTTCGTCAATTGGGCGCATAAAGTTGGCGTCAGTGCGGCCATAATAGTGTACAGTGGGACAATTCAGTACGTCGTGTGGACAAAAGAAATAAAATAAAATAAACACAAGTTTAATTAAATCGTTGCAATGCCGCCAGAAAATAAAATGAAAAAAATAGCAAGGGTGTATAAAGCTGCGGGGCCACGAGCGTTGAGACTGCGTCTCAAACCTCCTCAGTCACTCATTTACCTCAAAAAGTCACTCAAAACCAAAGTCTCCGTTGCCTCTTGAGGATTCCCTCAATTTCAGTACAGTGGTGACCTTACTGGATTTGACGTTGACAACACACAGTATGTGACGAGTAAAATGTTTTTCATGTATTTTAATTTTTTTGTTTCTACTGTATTTTTGTTTCAATTTTATGGAAAATATGATCAAAAAAATTGTGGTTTGTAAATTAAAAACTAAATCATCATTTTCTTAATTACAGGAGCTTAATCCATCAATCATATAGCAGTTGAAATGTATAAATTCAATTACAAAACATGTTGACAACTTTTGTCACACATTGTTCCAAAAAGTACGTTGCGGAGACATAAAAACATCATACTGTACGCCAAAACATTGTGCTTGTACAATCATAATTACGCATAAAACACTTTCAGAATGTAGATACATTCATAATAGTACGCAAAAAGTGTACTTGTGTAAAAAAATAAACCATTATTCTTTCGCCATACCATCGGCAGATACAACAGGTTTTGTTTACATTTTGAGCTGCTGACTGGCCGAATCTGTCAAAAAAGTCTCAAAAATTTTTGAGACTTTTGTAGATGAGCCAGGTTTCCCTCAAAACTCAAGTCACTCAATATTTAGAGTTTTGAGGGAATCCTCATCGCTCGTGGCCCCGTGGCTTAAGGATCGTCACTCGTGGATAGAAGCGTTCGTCGAATTTGTAGACCATTATAATGATTCCGTGCATCGTGCAGAGTTACCAAGTCAAGTGAAGGCGTTAGAGGAAGCAAAGGGGGCACATGAGGATGCAAGAGAAAAACTATTGCTGGAAGATGAGGAGGCTGACGAGGTACAAATGCGTAATGATCGAAAGGAGTATTATAAAAAATACCATAAAGTGAAAGGTTTCATTATGGATTTGCAAAAGGCTGATGAAAGTGCGCATCCGATTGCGAATAGCACAATGGCAAATACAATGTCCGCGAGTGTTAAAATGCGTTTACCAAAACTAGAACTGCCAACGTTCGATGGGAACATTACACAGTGGGTGACATACAAGGATCTTTTTGTGTCATTAGTGCATGATGTACTGGAACTTCCTGAGGTGGCAAAACTTCAGTATCTGCTAGCGTCGCTAAAGGGAGAAGCTGCACTGCAGTTTGAACATGTGCCACTCGAAGACAAGGGCTACGCACCAACGTGGGAGACCCTACTGCAGAGATACGACGATAACAAGATCCTTCGGAGGGAATACTTCAAGGCACTGATTCAGCTGGAACCTATGAATGCCACAACATCATCGGAACTGACCAGAGTAGTAAATGAGACAAGACGATTAGTTCAAGGAATGAAACGGCTGGATGAACCCGTACAACACTGGAATACGCCACTCACGACGCTGGTAACGTATAAACTCGATAAGACCACTTTAATGTATTGGGAACAATTTTGCAGTGGAAAACCTGACCGACAGCTACGAGCAATTGATGGAGTTTTGCGAAAAACGTATTCGCATCTTAAATAGTACCGCTCTCCACAGCGTCGGCACGAGAGCCGCTACAAGGGTCTACCAGCGAAATCGTGTTCCAGATCAGAAGATGAACAGAACATCCCAATCATATTCAGTTACATGTGCAGCCCAATCATCGCGTAACGAGAAGAAAACTTGTCCAGCTTGCAATGCAGATCACTCCCTTGATAGCTGTACAAGATTCAGGGAAATGTCAATTCTACAGCGTGAAGCTTTGGCGAAGAATCACCGCCTATGTTTTAGCTGCTTTAAGGCGAATCACCAAATAAGGTTTTGTCGAAATAGTACCAAGTGCAATAATTGTCATGGCAGACATCTTACACTTTTGTGCAAATGGCAAGAAGCAGATAAGGTGTCAGCAAAGGTGATATCACAGTCAACAGCAGAGGAGGTGGAAACAGCGACAATTAATGCCACCACTCGAGAATCTGGCAGGTCAAAAACGATGGTGTGGCTATCGACAGCAGTGGTGTTGATTTGCGGAAGTAATGGAGAGGAGATGCCCGCGAGAGCTCTGTTGGATCAAGGATCCCAATCGAATTTTATATCTGAACGACTGGCCCAGCAATTAAGATTAAAGAGAATCCGAGTTTCGAACCCCTTATCCGGAATAGGGGCGGTGTCAGTGACAGCAACCAGTATGGTATCGGCCAGAATAAAATCACGTGTATCCGAGTTTCAGACGTCGCTGCAGTTGTTGGTGTTACCGCGAGTAACGTCCGACTATCCGAGTCGAGTTGTAGAGGTGAATTCGTGGAACCTACCAGCAGGAATACCTCTTGCAGATCCAGCATTCAACAAACCAGAACGAATAGATCTACTGATAGGAGCCGGATTGTTTGCCGAAATGTTGCAAGATGGAAAGATTAAATTGGCTTCATATCTTCCCCGATTGCTCGAAACTAAGTTGGGTTGGATTGTCAGCGGAAGAATGTCAAAGGCAAGTGAAGACGGTTTCAACGAAGGCATCGTGGGTTGTGTAATGGATGATAATTTTAATGCTGCGATGGAGAGACTGGTCCAGCTAGAAGATATTCCAGAAGAGAAGCTGATGTCTAAAGAAGAGCAATTTTGTGAGAGGATGGTATGAAGAAACTACAAGTCGCAATGAGTATGGAAGGTATATAGTGCAGTTACCGAAGGTGGCAAATTACGAAAGTGAAATTGGCGAATCATATGACATATCTCTCAAACGATTTGAAGCAGTTGAAAGAAGAAAGAGGAAAGATAATTGTCTACTCGAAGAATACCACAAGTTTATGGAAGAATACATTCAGCTGAACCATATGACAAAAGTGGCAGATGAGAAGAATGAAAATCAGAGTATAAAATACTATTTACCTCATCATGCTGTTTGGAAGCTAGACAGCACTACAACAAAATGCAGAGTCGTATTTGATGCTTCATGCAAGACAGAGAGTGGAAGATCGTTGAATGATATCCTATTGACCGGACCGCAGTTACAGGATGATATAGTCTCTATCCTAATGCGTTTCCGATTTCATAAAGTAGCCGTGGTAGCCGATGTGGAAAAAATGTATCGGCAGGTATTAGTAGACGAGAAGGATAGAGACCTGCAACGCATCTTTTGGCGATCTAACGAAGCAGGCCCTGTGAGCATATATCGACTCAACACTGTTACGTATGGCACAGCATGTGCCCCGTATTTGGCCATACGAACCCTTCGAAGAGTCTTTGAAGATGGAGAAAAGGAATTCCCAGCATCAATGAACTGGTACAATGATTTTTATGTTGATGATTTGATTTCGGGAGCAGAAACAGTAGAGAAGGCGAAACAAATTCGTCAAGAGGTGATTGAACTTTTAGAAAGAGCGGGATTTAAGCTTCGGAAATGGGCAGCAAATAGTCGTGCTGCATTGGATGGAATTCCGGAAGAAAATCGTGTTAAGATTGAAAAGTTAGAATTGAACGTGGAAGGAAATGTGGTGAGCACACTGGGAGTAATATGGGAGCTGTAGGCACACTGAGCGCGAAATGCGTTTAGGCAGTAATTTCTTTATTATCACACTAATTCACGCCAATAGAGAATGATGAATAATTTTTTTTTTTTTTTTTCGTTAGAACGGCCTGGCCGTATCGACTTATTTTACCACGTAGCCGGATAGTCAGTCCTTGCTACGGGGGATTGGCCCGGATGGGATTTTGGTCCAGTCCGTTCGTGTGAAGACCGGCGCCGCTACCATCATGCCACCGGGCCGCCCCAGAATGATGAATAATGAAATAGGGAAAATTAAATGAAATAAAAAAATAACTTCAGAAAAGGTCCGCCTTCGCTAGCCTGGCTCCTGTGTCCTAACCTGTACTAACCTTTTTTTACGCAACCGCGTGCGGCTACGCATTTACTCTCTCTTCCTCTTTCTCTCTCGCTGTTCTCTACGCACTCTTTATCCGGGCGACTGTCGGATCCTTTATTTCCGACGACCGATTTCGCCCCGTTGCAGGGTTCGCATTCGTGTAAACCATAACAGGAGCCAAGGTCAGATGTTGTAAGCGTGCGAGCTCCAAAGATCGTGACTTCATTTTCAATCACAAAGAGGAATGTAATGGGCGCAATTGCAAGGATTTACAACCCCTGTGGGATTTGCGGACCCCGTGAAAATGATGGCAAAAATCTTCATGCAACAACTATGGAGATTGAAAGATGTTAATGGATAGGTTTGGCCTTGGGACAAAGAATTGCCAGAGAGTATGTGTCGTGATTGGCAAAATCTGGTGACTCAACTTTATGTGCTGCAAGAGGTGCAACTTCCACGGCTGGTGTGAGTGAGGCTATACAATATCACATATTCTGTGATGCTTCTGAAAAGGGATACGGAGCCTGTATGTACGTAAGGAGTGAATTAAAACCGGGAAAGGCGGTAGTGCAGCTGTTGATTTCGCGATCCAAGGTAGCACCATTAGCAAAGCGGTTGACAATTGCCAGATTAGAATTATGTGCTGCGTTGTTAGGAAGTCGATTATGGGATTTCATCTTATAAGGCAGCCCGATAAGGGTGTTATCGGGCAGCCCGATAAGGGTGTTATCGGGCAGCCCGATAAGGGTGTTATCGGGCAGCCCGATAAGGGTGTTATCGGGCAGCCCGATAAGGGTGTTATCGGGCAGCCCGATAAGGGTGTTATCGGGCAGCCCGATAAGGGTGTTATCGGGCAGCCCGATAAGGGTGTTATCGGGCAGCCCGATAAGGGTGTTATCGGGCAGCCCGATAAGGGTGTTATCGGGCAGCCCGATAAGGGTGTTATCGGGCAGCCCGATAAGGGTGTTATCGGGCAGCCCGATAAGGGTGTTATCGGGCAGCCCGATAAGGGTGTTATCGGGCAGCCCGATAAGGGTGTTATCGGGCAGCCCGATAAGGGTGTTATCGGGCAGCCCGATAAGGGTGTTATCGGGCAGCCCGATAAGGGTGTTATCGGGCAGCCCGATAAGGGTGTTATCGGGCAGCCCGATAAGGGTGTTATCGGGCAGCCCGATAAGGGTGTTATCGGGCAGCCCGATAAGGGTGTTATCGGGCAGCCCGATAAGGGTGTTATCGGGCAGCCCGATAAGGGTGTTATCGGGCAGCCCGATAAGGGTGTTATCGGGCAGCCCGATAAGGGTGTTATCGGGCAGCCCGATAAGGGTGTTATCGGGCAGCCCGATAAGGGTGTTATCGGGCAGCCCGATAAGGGTGTTATCGGGCAGCCCGATAAGGGTGTTATCGGGCAGCCCGATAAGGGTGTTATCGGGCAGCCCGATAAGGGTGTTATCGGGCAGCCCGATAAGGGTGTTATCGGGCAGCCCGATAAGGGTGTTATCGGGCAGCCCGATAAGGGTGTTATCGGGCAGCCCGATAAGGGTGTTATCGGGCAGCCCGATAAGGGTGTTATCGGGCAGCCCGATAAGGGTGTTATCGGGCAGCCCGATAAGGGTGTTATCGGGCAGCCCGATAAGGGTGTTATCGGGCAGCCCGATAAGGGTGTTATCGGGCAGCCCGATAAGGGTGTTATCGGGCAGCCCGATAAGGGTGTTATCGGGCAGCCCGATAAGGGTGTTATCGGGCAGCCCGATAAGGGTGTTATCGGGCAGCCCGATAAGGGTGTTATCGGGCAGCCCGATAAGGGTGTTATCGGGCAGCCCGATAAGGGTGTTATCGGGCAGCCCGATAAGGGTGTTATCGGGCAGCCCGATAAGGGTGTTATCGGGCAGCCCGATAAGGGTGTTATCGGGCAGCCCGATAAGGGTGTTATCGGGCTTAAATTTACACGATCCGATCCCAACTTTGGGATCATTTCCCATTACTACATTCAACCCAGGGGTTCCAAGGGGTTTAATGCACCACTGGGTTTAGAGGACTCCTGTAGCCTTGCAACTTTACTGGAACATAAGCTAAACTGTGCTGTATTATTCATAAAATTTCATTCTTTTATTCATAAACAGTTTCATCACGATTTAAGGGCGAGCAACGAAGTCAGAGTTGGCCTCAATCCAAGAGAGGAAGAACGACACACGAGCATACACTGATGGCATACCAATGGAGCAACCAGCAGCAGATCCGAACGACACAATACCGATCTGGAGGCTTCCACCATCCTGGACGGCCAGCGGGCCACCGGAGTCACCGTTGCAGGCCGAGCGACCACCCTCACCGCTGAGGCACACATTCTGGGGCTGAATCAGGGCAGTGTTCCAGCGAGCAATACAATCAGCATTGGTCATGACCGGGTTGCTAGTGTACCTGACAACAGCCGACGTTGCACCAGTATCCGTGACGCGTCCGAATCCGGACACAGTTCCGGTGAATCCTCCGAACTGACGAGTATCTGAGCGTGCAGGCAGACGAGCCGGCTGAACGCGAGCGTTGAAGGTAATCGGAGAGTTCAAACGAACCACGGCGATGTCATTACGGATGTTGGTCGTGGTGTACTGCGGGTGACGGATAATTCCACCGGTCGAGAAACGAATGCGCTGCTGGGTAGCTTCCTGAATGTTACGGTTGTGAGCTCCCATGATGGCAGTTCCTCCAGTGGCCAGTGTAGTAGCACCGGACACGACGCAATGAGCAGCAGTCAGGATATAGTTGTTGGTCAACACGGAACCTCCGCACAGACCGGTTCCTGTAGCGAATTCACTCAGCAGAGCGATCTGGTACGGGAACTGACCGGGTGTAGCCTCCTGTCCATTGACGATGCGATGCGAGGGAACCATCTTGCGGTAGATCTGCATTTCAGCTGGCAGACGAGCCCAGTAGTGATCGAACTCCTCGATCGGGCGCACCTTGGACCAATCGATATCGATCCATTCAGCGCTGGCAACGGCCAGGAGACCAACAAGCAGCACGAAGGTTTTCATCTTGACACACAGTACAGTGAACTAAGGCTAGAGGTTCCTGCTTTTATACAGAGGTCGATGCGAGAAACAAATCTTATCCAATTTTAATCGGCACGAACTTCCTGCAATCGGTTAGCAAGTCTCCTGATTATGGGAAAATTGTTTTGTGAGACCGAATTCTTCCCACGGGCTCGATAAGCTATATTGCCACACGTCCTTATCTTTGTAGCACAATAACCTCTGTTTTGACTGGTACGCTTTGCTTGCTAAGCGAAATGGGAACCACAGTTGTGTCGGTTAATATTCGCACCAAGTTAATCGATTATATTACTCAAGATTACTTGTCAAAGCCATGAATTACTGCCTTCCTGCTTGCTTATTCGGTGCTCCATTAGCTTCATGGTCTTGCAGTGTTTCTGGAATCCTCTAAACCGTTCATGTTATGTTAATTGAAGTTGCCACAAATTTTAGGATTTATTGTGACTTGATAACGCACGTAGCCGCCATAGAAGGATATTACAAGTAGTTTTCTTATCTTTGTAGCACAATAACCTCCATAAGCTGGAAGGTAGCCATGAACATTGGAGTCGAGAAGCGAGGAATAGCCAGACGGACGATTGCAATTTTATTAGTCCGGATTACTACACGAAACCGAAAGATGCGAATGTACGGTTGATAACATTATGTTGATAAGATTTCCCATGCAATAGTTAATAACGCGTCTGAAAATCACGATAGCAGAGTGTTTTAGTACATTTTTAGTACCAAACTGTGACGCTAGTGAGATAAATTTTCTTGCACTGTTCAACAAATCAAAGGAATACGATGGTCCGAGCAGATGATGAGGACCGAGCATAAATTTAATATTTAGCACTCCATATGTTTGACTAGTTAGATTTGGTACAATTTTTTCTGATTTAGTTCAGATTAAACTTTAAATGATAAACACATTTAGCACAGAACACTTTACACGTTGAATGAAGTTCTTGCCTGTTTATTGAAATATCATTCAAAACTAGCTAACCGTTTTGAAGTTAAGGACGCGCAACGAAGTTAGAGTTGGCCTCAATCCAAGAGAGGAAGAACGACACACGGGCGTACACTGATGGCATACCAACGGAGCAACCAGCAGCAGATCCGAACGACACAACACCGATCTGGAGGCTTCCACCATCCTGGACGGCCAGTGGGCCACCGGAGTCACCGTTGCACGACGAGCGACCACCCTCACCGCTTAGGCACACATTCTGGGGCTGAATCAGGGCAGTGTTCCAGCGAGCAATACAATCAGCATTGGTCATGACCGGGTTGGTGGTGAACCTGACAACAGGCGACGTTGCACCAGTATCCGTGACGCGTCCGAATCCGGACACAGTTCCGGTGAATCCTCCGAACTGACGAGTATCCGAGCGTGCAGGCAAACGGGCCGGCTGAACGCGAGCGTTGAAAGTCATCGCAGAGTTCAGACGAACCACGGCGATGTCATTACGGATATTGGTCGGACTGTACTGCGGATGACGGATGATTCCACCGGTCGAGAAACGAATGCGCTGCTGGGTAGTTTCCTGAATGTTACGGTTGTGAGCTCCCATGATGGCAGTTCCTCCAGTGGCCAGTGTAGTAGCACCGGACACGACGCAATGAGCAGCAGTCAGGATATAGTTGTTGGTCAACACGGAACCTCCGCACAGACCGGTTCCTGTAGCGAATTCACTCAGCAGAGCGATCTGGTACGGGAACTGACCGGGTGTAGCCTCCTGTCCATTGACGATGCGATGCGAGGGAACCATCTTGCGGTAGATTTGCATTTCAGCTGGCAGACGAGCCCAGTAGTGATCGAACTCCTCGATCGGGCGCACCTTGGACCAATCGATATCGATCCATTCAGCGCTGGCAACGGCCAGGAGACCAACAAGCAGCACGAAGGTTTTCATCTTGACGCACAATAATGTACATCGAGGTGCTCGCGTCGCTCGTTTTATACCAATGTGAGAACCCTTTGTTATCCGTCGATTCGAGCGGGAATGTGCAAAAAGCATCCGATAATAAATTTTAACAGCGAACAAATAAAAAAAATCCTTCTTGTACGACAAGGACAAAAGCATTATAAAGGCAATAGTAAATTGCAATTCTTAACACCCGAAACGGTTGCCAAACCGTAAGGGTTTGAGATAAGACGGCAGTCGCGAAAACAAAATTTGCTATCATCGTCCTTTTCATTTCGCCTACCTGAAGGCTTGCTAAATTACTCATTACAGCTGATCTACAAATACGATAAGAATTCGCCACACTCCTAGATCAATAAAGCGTTTAACAATCCCACGCTTAATTCCGTCGATAAGGCCAATCGTTTGGGAACACAGAGTTTATCACATCCATTTGTAGATGTTCGATCCTGTTCTGATGCGGCCATCGACACATGGAATCAAAGGTACGAAGATGGATTAGCTTCTTAGCTGCAACGTTGTTTCGATAGCCGAAGTTACCATTGTACCAAGATAGCAAAACTCCTCCACAACCTCAGGATCGTCACCGTCCACTTATACTCTGCTTCCCGTCCGGGCCCTATCACGGTCATAGCATTGGTTCTCAATTAAATTCTTAAGGCTTCGCATTTCAGTCGGGTGTAGGTTTCGCAAACCGCCGCAGATGTGTGTCCGATGATGTCGATATCATCCACGAAACCAAATCGTGTCATGGATACCGCCCTGGAACCAGTGCGACAAATCAACTATCGCGCTCTACTCCTCACGCTACAGAGCAACGATTTTGTTGCCCTAGGCTTTCTCTGGTTAGCGGGTTATTAGCAGCAGAAGTTTCCCAGGGAATCCATACTGCTGCATGGTGTTCCATTGTTCCTTCCGGTCTATGGTATCATAGGCCGCCTTGAAGTCAATGAGTAGATGGTGTGTAGGTATCTGTTGCTTCCGGCATTTCTGGTGAGTCTGCCGTAGAGTGGAAGATTTGATAGTTGGTGAATTTTCCTCCAACAAACCCAGCTCGGTAGCTTGTTAGACGAAATCTGTGGCAAAGGGCGCTAGTCTGCAGTAGAGGATTTGGGACAGGATCTCGTAAGCGGCATTTAAAACTGGCTCGAAAGTTGGCATAGTCCAGCCAGTCAACTTTTTAAAACACTGGGTGTATGACACCCACTATCTACTACTTTGGTAAATCCTTACGATCAGCCAATGTATAATGCAAGACTCGCCAGGCCAATCTTGAAGAGTTCACCAGTCCATCGCTGCCAGCTGACTTGTTACATTTCAGCTGCTTGATGACCGTGATAACCGGTACCTCGTCATTCTCGTGTCGGCTGAGGCTCTCTATTGCTTTCTGCATCTGATCCGGGATCCTCTGCATTGGCTTCGTAACGGTGTCCATCAAAGTAGCACTCCCACCTGACGATCACCTCTCAATCGTCCGTTAGGATGTCTACACTACGACACATGACGATCTTGTCAGTGTAACCGCTCCGTGCCGCATTTAACATCCTGTAGAACTTGCGAGTTTCCCTCGATTGAGATAGGTGTTGTATAAACTGTTCATCCGACGCTTGAAATCGGTGCTTCTTGTCTAGGAAGAGTCGGGTCTGCTGCCTTCACCGTCGTTTATAGTCTTTCACGTTCTACCGAGTCCCACGCTCGAGCATTTGAGCGCGCGCAGCCTTCTTCTCGGACAGTGCTCGTCTGGACTTATCATCAAACCGTTCCTTCTTCTGGTTACTTGGTGTACGGTCGGTAGATCGCTCGGCTGTGCTGCTGATAGCATGATCCACCATCCGCCAGTGGCCGTTTAGGGACATCACGTCGGTTGTGTTGTCCTCGAGCAGGGATTTGCCTAGCGCAGCCTCGAAGTCCCTGCCAACTTCAGTCAGCTTCAGCCGGTCCGAGTTGAGGTTCGGAGTTGGCTGCGTATTATCTACGGCAAGTTTCTGGAATCCAGGAAATGGTCGAAGTCGAGGTTTGTTCTCCTGTATGTCCCTCCAATAATATCCAAGAAATGCCTTCCGTCAATGGGAAAGTGGTCAATCAACGAATATGTTTGCTGTAGTGATCTCCAGTTATAGCTGAAGCGATTAGGAGTGGCATGCAAAGCCTTTCTCCTAACCCCCAGTCTCGTCGGATTCTCGAGGGATTCCCAGTTGTTTTAAGTTCCGTGTGAATCCAGGACAAAGGAGAGAGCCATTCGTCATTTGGAGAACGGATGCTGATACTTTTCCCTCCCCTCAATTTAGCCATATCTCCTAAGGCGTTATGGTTCCCCGTATACTCAAGCTCAGATATTTGGAAAGGTATGTACCGTTCTGTACGCCGTGGACGTATTGTGTCGGAGTAAGGTATGTAGAGCCTATATGATCCTTCAAAAGGCTTCGAAACCATTCCCGTTTGAGTAGGGTCTCGCTGCTACACTGCCTATAGAAAATAGTGTTTGCATCCGAAGGATAAATAGGTGATTTTTTCTATACAACCTTTTGTTCTGTCTAGTATCTAATTGTAATCTAGTGTAGTTGGCTTTCTAGCGCTTAATGAATCTTTTGCGAAGAGTCATTCATATTAATTTTTAGTGAAAAGCCATTCAAATCAAGAGTCGTCTCTCAAAAGTTTCATGAATCTTTAAGGATTCTTTGCATTCGAGATTCCGATTAATTCATGCAGGATCAAGTTTTTTTTTTCAGATCTTTTAATCTGACCCAGAATAACCCAAACCTAGCTATATCCTATTATTTTACATCAAATATTACTGATATATTACTGATTGCATAATATTACTAACAATAATATTACTGATTGCAGTCTACATTGCACTTAATTTCGTATATTGTCTGACGTTATTTTCCGACAACCATATTTCCTTGTTTCACGAATCCATCAATGCCTTTATCTTATTATTCCACATCTTCTCTGATTATGTGTACTACTTTATGCTGCGGTGTCCGATAATATTTTAATGATATTAGCAGATCATCGGACCGCTGCGTGTCTAAATCGTTGCACAACAGTGAGGTCTTCGTGCAACAATGCATGTGTCGACCATGGCTCCATTGTCTTTCAAAATTAAAAATATTTTTTGAAAGCAGTCGTTTTTTGATGCAGGCTATCAGGTAATCGTCAGCTTTAGAAAGAATCCACGTGTCTAAGGGGTACCTTCACTTTCTTGTATTGGAACTAAATGGTGAGACTGAGAGATGGGAGAGACTAATTTCGAATTTAATCGAAATAATTCCCAGGTATCATCGTGCCAAACGTTCCTTCGCCGTGAATCAGAATGTTGCAGATCTTCCACGGACCCACTTGTTGCTGGGATGTCGATCATTGAAGTTTCCAGCTTCAAAGCGTCTGACAGCCATTTACTGCTCTCCCATTGTAGCCTTCAAGTCATGACTGCGAACCAGCTTTATTCGTTATGAAAATAATATGTGCTGTCAGCGTCAGCGTCGTCTCCCATATCTCGGTACCCAGTGAATTTGCCAATGAAGCAGGAGGTTCCTTTTCTTGGGTGTTCTCAAATTGCGTCCAGTCGCAGACAATTCAAAGGCTGAAGTAGCAGGTTTACGTGTACTATTTTCCTCAATATTTATCCCTATAGCTGCTGGGTAAACTCGCTGTATTTCTATTCTATTGTAGATGTCGTTCTGCAGTGTAACTCTATGTTTTCTATGTTTAATGACTTAAAAAAACTTCGGATACGTAACTGCAGTTAAAAAAATTCAAAATTACAGAGCGGTTTTACAGTTTTATAATGTCAGGATATTTTTTTTCATTTTTACTATGTATTGAACCAAGACAAAAAAGATAGTGCGGCAAAAGAAAACAAGTAAAAAAAAGGTTTTTTGTGACAATCAGGCAAATGGAAGATGTAATGCGTTACGCGTAAACCGTAAAAATAAACACATAATTGTGAAACGAAGACTAATGGCTAAATGTGAACGTTCCATAAAGACCAACCGCGGGCTCTGGCGGGGGTTTCTAAGCTCCAGTCTCACGTTGATAGTTGTCCCCTGTTGTTTTTGACATCGAGTGTATGTGTAGCGCTTTCGACGTATCGGACTCTGTCTACCGATTTGCGAATGGAGTTGCGTCTCGAAATCAAAAGAATTCGAAACGGATTCCAGTGTGGCGGAGTATTAACGCATTCCGGTTCAGTCATAGCCCAAACACGTTTTGTTGATGCTTGCTGGAGTTGCGTATATGGTGGAAGATGTACAGGCAGTGTCCTTCCTTTAAGCGCCAGAGCAAGCCTATTGTTGCTTCTTCATGCGTTCTTCTTTTTTCACTTTTTTGACTCACATTATATAGTGTACTTTTTGTGGATTTTTTTGTTTGTTTTTTACTGTTATATATCGATAGGCAGGTGTGTAATGATTCATTTTATGCGTTCAACCACCTGTTCCGTCTATTCTTGCCAATTGTTTGCGTGCATGTGTAACGTATTGAGGAGATCCAAATGGTTTAACCTTCAGATGTCTGCTCTCACACCACACTACCACACATCGAATCGATCTTGATCATTAGCCTCACCATACGTATTAGATGAAAGGTGCTTCCAGTTCTTTAACGATACGTACTGCTCTACCGATTGCGACACACGCAAACTGGCTGTCTTTTCGTGCAAAAAAAAGATAGGATAATCCTTTGATGTTTGCATTTCGAAAGCCACGATCGTGTATTGATCACAGTACAGTAAAGAGTAGATCGTTACAGCGCACATGCGGAAACATACGAACACGGTAGGGCGTCATGAACGAGAATGGACGAAACTGTCTGAGGATGAACAGCATGGGAGAGCGCTGGCCGGCGCCATTAACGGCTGAGGCCAAACTCTCCGGCCTGGTCTTCGGTGCTATCACCGTACTGCCAGATGCCCTTATGATGCTTGCGGGCCTTCTGCTCTGCATCCTTGTAGTCCGCAATCTGAAGAGAAGAAAATTGTTAAAGCAATGTAACTTTACACAGATACACACCACCACCGCATTTATTGTTCTCTGCTTTACATACCAGCTTGGTCAATCTGCGATCCTTCTTGTTCTTGTCCGCGATCAAGTAACCATCAGCAATTAGATCCTCGGCAATGTCGCCCTTCGTGCTAGGATCAACCAACGTCACGTACTCAGTACCAGCGATGCTGTAAAATATGAATTGTGATTAGACAAATTAATCAACCTTCAACGGTTGTTGTAAGCTATGTAAAACCTATTTAAGGCAGCACGCAGTACCATTATTCGCTGCGCGCGCTTCCGAAAGTCGGTACGAATACAAGCAAAGCTAGATCCTGTCGTTTCTGTTGGCAATGGTCTAGAAGATCTGGCTAGATTTACAGTCCATTTCTTTGGCATTCCCATTGCCGGATGGCATTGAACGATTTTGAGTTTTGCGAAACTTACCGATATTCGACGTTCATGTTGAGCGTTCGGTTCAGCACGTCTTGCGAGAACGCTTTCACGGCTTCGGCACGATCGTCGGCATCGGTCGGCAGTAGCAACAAAGCCGGCACGTACAGATGCGCGAACGGTTTCTCCGAGATAAAGGTTGGCGGGAGCATTGCAAGGCGAGTCGAAGGAACGTTCTGCGGAGAAGTAGACAATATTAATAGAATTATTAAATTAATTGTATATAATGGCGTGCATTTCAGGGTCGTTAGAAGTTTAATCCTGTCCGAGCAGAACACTACTAAATGCTGTGAACATGAGATACAATTGCGAGGCACTCTCGCATCCCAAGCGCACGGTTTCCTCGCCTTAGCGACACCATGCACTAGCCGTGTTCGAAACGAAGAGGCAGTAATAACGGACAGGTAAAAGAATATTACCGCCGCGTTTCTGTCTCAACGTCCCAGGGTACGGTTCATACTACGCGTCGTAGGCATCGAAAACCACTTAAGAGGAGATTAAACGTGCGGCAAAAGATCACTTATTCCAGGGTTCCAGTCGGGGCTAGAGTTGCTCTTGCAAGCTTATGACTCAAGCATTTCTTTCGTAATTGCAGAAATGGATCTAAGGAGCTTGCGAATCATTACCTCAAGGGAAAACTGGTCAATTGCTTACTTACCTCACGATTGCCGTAGTCGATGTAAAGAATCGACACGTTACCGCCCTTTTCTACCTTCTCCACCTTTGCACGGTACCACTCGTCGTCCTCGGAGAACTTGGCCGCACACATATCGCCACGTCTCGGTGCGTACGAGCCCGTTACCGGCGGCATCGCCTTGAAGTCCTGGCGCAGCTTCGTCATCAGCTCCTCCAGCTTGGCGCCCTGGTCCGTGTGCTGGGCGTAGAATTGCAGCTCGGGCGTCACTTCCGTCACGACCACGCTCTCGTACTTCACCTTCCGTTCCGCGGGCGTGTTCACATCCGGCGTGTCTTCAATCTCGTCCTTTTCTTCCTCCACTGCCGCCTTCTCGACGTAATCCTTCCAGATGTTCTTCCGTTGTGCCTTCGCACGCGCTTCCGCGTCCCGCAGCACACGGTAGTAGTCCGATTTTTCCGCCGTGAAGTGCACCTCGGCCAGACCCTCCTCGACGAGTGCCACCGACAGATTGATGTTATGCTCGGTGAACAGCCAACCGATCACGCTAGTCGCCTGCTTGTCGGTGGTATCAATCTTAACGCTCACGTCTCGCTGCAGAACCTTCTCGCGGGTGAATTGCAACGCTTCGTCACCGTACGGTTCCGCTTCCTGGGCCGGTGCACCACCGATCGCGGGACGAGACGAACGGCGACAACTGATACCGGCGAGCAGGAATGTTACCAGACAGCTTTCCTTCGGACAGTAGATCCTCAGGCGGGATCCACTCGCCACGAACTCAACGAGCGCCTCGGTACGCAGGGCACGTTGCCACGAGGGCAGATAGTGATGCTTGATGCGGGAATGATCCGTGGTCAGATCGTTGATACGATGCGACGGGGTTTGCTTCTTCGCGTGCATACCCTTCTGGCCCTTGATCGCTTGTTCCTGTGCGGCGCGCAATTTGTCGTATTCAGGCGAACGCTGCTCATCGTCCTGGCGATAGTTGATCACCGTGGCGAGACCCTTCTCCAGCATTGCTTCAGCGACGTTCCTAGAAAGGAGACAAACAATTAGAAGATTTATTTTTTGCAGTCGTTTGGAACATCACTACGGCAGAATTTTTAGTTCCCTTTTTTCGCCTTATTTAAGCATTGCTACTAAATGTATCGAACAATCTGTTTGAGCTTGACTATTTCTCCCGAAGGAAAGTACCACTCTATAACATCAGTGCGAATGATAATTTACCACCACTTGATCAATACACTTCCCAATGGAGTTAAACGGGTGTAAGTGTTTAACCTATATATGGTGGACACATATGAGAAGCTTACTCTTATTAACGGTCTATTAGATCAAATTAATCAAACACGCGGATCACGATATCCTTCAATTTGACAATCGGTTTGTAAGATGTTTCTTTACATTCAATCTGTTACCGCAAGAAGGTTTATACATGAACATACCTATGTCCAATGCCTCATGTATCAGACTAACTAGAGCTCATATGCGCATAATCGTTCTTTTCTATTGATTCATAGCCAGAGAAGATCCGATTTCGAATGTCAGGGTGTCACGATATCATGATACTACCTTTATGGCTAAGAGTGTATTCATCCACAGGTGCGACTACTGTAACGCATGGTCCGGTTGAGTGTGTAATATTTAACATCGCTCTATATGTACCATAGCGTACGATCATCTACCACCACTTGATCACAACACTTTCCAAAGGTAAAGGACGTAAGTGTTTAACCTATATATGGTGGGGTGCATTAATTCACCATTTGCAATAGAGGTGAAATATTTAGCAACACTACTTACTGGTCATCCAGCCGCACCGTGTAGCAGTACTTCTCCGGGTAGTTATCGCGGGCAGGTGCAACATAGTCGAGCGTACACGTTACTCGTTTGCCGATCAGCTTCTTGCGCAGGAATTCACGTGCCTCGAACATGTAGGGAATGTCGTACAGGGGGCGCGAGTTCTTCGCCCGCGGACCATCATCCTCCTTCGGGCGGGGTGGCCGGATCGATGAGAAGAACACCTTCTTCGTGATGGTGCCCACCTTCACCGAGATGGCATCACCGTTGAACACCTCCATCACCGTGCCCACCAGCTCCTTGTCCTTGGTGTTCGCCAATGCCGCCGGAGGTTTATAATCCTTCCACAGGCGTAGCCGGCCAACCTTGGCCTCCCGTTCGGAGGCACGCAATCGGTCGATGCCCTCCTTAACGTACGGTATGCTCCATTCGACGCACTTGGCAAACCCGTTGCGCAGCAGTGATTCAGCAATGTTACCTTCCGGGCAGAGGATCGTTCCGAGGAAGTTCGTATTGCTGTTCGATTCGAGCCGAATCTTAACGTCGCGCTGCAGCAGTCGACTTTCCACGTGGAAGCGGGCCTCCTCCGCATACGGCACCTCGGTCGTGTTGTCCGGTTTGCCCTCGGAGTCCAGCTTGAACCCGGGACAGCGGATACCGGACATCATGAGCGTTACGTGCTGGAAGACGCGCGGGTTCGGCATGAGGAAGGCACGCACCGTGGAGCCGTCGCGCACATGCTCAATGATCGCCTTGATCAGTTGACCACCGTGCTGATCGACGAACTGCTTCGGGTTGTCGATGTTCCACACAATGTTACGCACGTGTTCACCTTCCGGTGCATCGCTCCAGAGACCCTTGCGTGCTCGACGAGCAGCATCCTCCAGCTCGATTAGGCGGGCGTGTTCGGGCGTTTGGCGCACGCTGTCACGCCGCACCGTCACCAAACCTTCGGATACGATCGACTCAACGATGTTCTCCGAGTTGAGGTCCTTGCCCAGCTTGACGTAGCCATACTCGCGGGTCGCGTTCGGCGGCTTTTCCGAGTAGAACCACACTTCCTGGCCGATCAACCGCTGGCGCAGGTACTCGCGGGATTCCCAGGCGTAGGGTTGGTCCTTCGAACCGTCACTGGAAAGGAGAAGGTAAGCTATCACGCGTGCCTATTTCCTAACCTCACTCTGTGCGTAAACGGATACGCAACGGAATGGTGACACTTACCTCGATCCGTTGGTTGGTCGGCGGGCAAGCTTGGGTGCGACAACGCCAGCAAAGTTGAGCTGCTTCTCTCGTGGCGGTCCATTCACGGGTTTATCACGGAGGATCAACGAGTCACCGGAGAGAATCTAACCAGGCGCAGCGCGTATGGAAGCAGAGCAAAGAAAACGCACACGTAAGAAACTTAAAGAAGACACCTCGTGGAGGCACGTTGCACGCACTTCCGACTACGCGTGAAGCCCAAAAAAGAAAGAGACACAAATTTTGACATTCCTGCGCCTGTGTAAATCCAACTGACAGCACCAATAGCACACGCACACATTCGGACACGCGAGCGGCCACGTTGAAAGTTTTAAATCCCACAATATAAATACACGCAGGTATCCTAAGCATAATTGGCCTAAATGGTGAGGTTTAGATTTTAATTGTTGGTCAATTTTCTGAATTAAAAGCTCCCCGGAGGAGGTGTGTGTGTATTAAAACATCTTCCTTTTGCAGCTGTACACACAATAAAGATACACACAAATGTCAACTTGCATCCCAAACATATGGAACGAGCCAGACCTTCACGGGGGCATAATGGGGAAAACAACTGCAACTGGAAATACTTTCACCGTTTGCATCCTTTTCGTTTTGGTTGCATCTTATTAATCTTCCCGAAACAAAAACACCTTTCACCTAGCAAAATGATACGACCAAGTCGATCGAACGAACAACTAGAGGAAGATATGTTTTCCATCTAGTGCGACACGGTGCATATTATTCCACCGTGGCACAGGTGACCATCCGCACGAACCGAAGGGGTGGGAGGAAACGCAAGGGTGAGGTAGCGGTTATATGTGGCGAGAAAGGAGGGGGGGAGCGCTACATATAATAATGCCAACTTGGCATGCCACATCGCAGCGTGTCAGCAGAGCGCGTATCATAGTAACAGTCGATGGATTAAGATTGCCCAACAAAGACGCTGACGAGTGAAAGAAAAGCATGGAATTCTCCTTTTGCTTCTTGAGTTTCTTCTTGAGAGATGGTCCCGGAAGCTAATTTTACGACGTTCCGATGGTTTTGTTGCCCACTGTCAGTGTAAGGGACAGGAGAACGAATGTCCGAACGTCGGTAATCATTCCCTTGCTTATGAGCGAAACACGGCCAACGTGGAACTATGCAGTGGAAGGTGATACGATACCTGCTTCACGATGCCTTTCTTCAGCACAGGCGGCGGTGCTGGATTGGCGGCGGCGGGGACATTAGCGGCACTCATTTTGCGTTCCGTTGGGCTACGCTGCTCAGCAAAACTTTCTTTGTCACTACGGAAATTTTGTACCGACACTGTTTGGGTTGAGAGAAAAGCGGTGAAAAAGCTGGTGAATATCAGGTTTTACACACTCGACACTATCGGGTGATTAACATATTCCATCGAGCGAGCTGGAACGGCACACACAATCACAACACATTTTCCACCTGTCTGGGATTGTGAGGGAAATTGGGGAGGGAGAACGATGTACAGAACAGAAATCCCAAAGGGTGACCGGAGGGAGAGTGTGATGGCGTTGGCCGCTTAGAGATGAAATTGCCCAAAATACCTTCACGATCAGGAGCACTGTGCGTACGTGAGATGCAGCTTTCGGAACTACTGATCACACACCAAAAGAAAACCACGACGACGGTACCACACCGGGTTCGACAATACAGTCGGTGACAGCTCAGCAAACTAGTCAAACGAAACCACCGGAATCAGGGTGCAGGTGGGGAGGTAACCAGGTCACCACATTTGCACCGGACGGCACCAGATTCAGAAAACGGCCGAAAACTTGGAAACTTTCTGTGACCAAACGCCACTACTGTATGGGAGAAAATATCTGTCCGACTATATCCCAAGCAACAATTAAAAGCGGTTCGCCGACGTAGCCCAACTACAAATCAAGCGTTACAGGCACCCAGACAGCAAAATGAGCATGTGTCAAAAACGGCGTGAGTGAAAGAAAAAGAGAGATACTTAGAGAGAGGGAGAATGCGTTTGGGTTTTGTTTTCGGGCAAAAGCTAGGCCGCAGTGAAAGTTGTACTAATTGTACATAAATAAATTCAACAAACGCAAATGAAAGATTGTAAAGAAAATTAGAAATGTACATTTGTTTCACATGTCAATTGCGTGACAACCTGGCAAATGAAACGGAAAAACTCAAGATGCTTTCTCACTTTGACTAACTATAGCAATCGAACCAGCCAAAGCGAGAAGGTTTGCAGACAACGATCATACTCATGATATAAAAGAGACAGATATTTTGAAAATGTTTAGTACTTCCCGCAGATGTTCAATATGGATAGTAAGTAGAAAAATGTAGCCAAACCAATCGAACCAGCCAAAGCGAGAAGGTTTGCAGACAACGATCATACAAATGATATAAAAGAGACAGATATTTTGAAAATGTTTAGTACTTCCCGCAGATGTTCAATATGGATAGTAAGCAGAAAAATGTAGTATCATTTCAACATACTTTTACCATACATAGATAAATGCGCGTGTGGATTATTCCAGATGAACCTAGGATATCGGTTTGAAATGGTAAGTCAACCAAATTTAAGCGATCAATCAACGTTTATTTGTACTGTTTATTCAAAAGTTCACAGGAAACTCGCACCAGCATGTTACAGGCGTTCTTTGACGGCAACAGAGCTGGATGTGTATATGTGTGTGTGTGCATGAAGTATTGCAAGGATTTGTATAGTGTTTTGCTGTTTTGCACGTGTTTAAAATAGGACATCTTAATTAACCGCTTCCAGCACTGCTATCGCGAGAGAATGAGAGCCAAGCTCCCGCACGTCTTGTTTTTCGTTCTTTTCACACCTCTTCGATGGGGCAAACAATCCTGCTACTCAAACTTTTCAAATTCGGCCCAAAATTGGCCAATCTTCCCAAGTCTTAGAAGAGCGAGAAGGCAAGAACAGCTGTGAACTGTACGGCAGGGAAAGAAATAAACTGTCGGAAAGAGCGACTCGGTTTGTGTGTTTTGTCGTTGTGAAACGCAGTGAAACTGGTGGTCGCAGGGTCAGAATTGCTTCTTGGGTCCGAAATAAAATTTTCCTTCCGAAGATAGCCGAAGTTTGACGTTTACCGAAGATTGACAGCACCGATCTCAACGTGGCACGGTGGGATAGCATATGGTACAAAAAGCTGCATGGGAAAAACAAAAAGGGAAAATTGGGAAGGATATGGTTGTGTGTTCGAAATGGCGTGCTGACAGTGGCTGATTAAATTGACCACAGGGGAATCTATTGAAAAATGGATGATTTGCCTTTTCCTGAAAATTTGCATATTGTGCGTGAAAAATCTATCCTAGGCGATGTTTTGGTTGGCAACACTTCTCAGGAATGGCAGTCACTTTCAAAGTTACTGCAGTTTAAAATCAACATAACATTTTTTGCATTTCATAGCTTTGATAGCTCCTTATTTACGGTAGTAACTTTCTAAAAAGTTTTTTGCAAAAACATCTTTATTTTTCATGTAAACCTAGCCGTATTACAATCAGGTATGATGCTTAACAAACACAATTGACGTCACAACACTGCCCACTTTGCCGCCAAACTTAAACGTCGGCGTTGGTATCACCGTTCGTAATTGGAAAAAACCTGCGAAACTTTGAACCAGTTCACATTCGGTCCAGTTGCAAGAGGTAAGTATGAAAAGACCATCGTCTTTTAGCATGCGATGCACGTTGGTGATGTAGCTTGCGCGCATCTGCTTTGAATCCTCCGGATGCAAACTGATAGCATCGTACGTGCCTTTATCGTGTACCACCTTGAACTTTCCCAATGCCGTCACCTCCGATTCCGACATCAAATCCACCACCTTGTAGTTGATGTTAAGGTCCTGATCTTGACAAATCGCCTTGGACAGTTCGATTGCTTTGGGGGAGTAATCGATGCCGGTCAGATCCGTGTATCCTTCTCGGGCTAGCTCGATCAACATCATACCATTGCCACAACCTGGAAAAGCAAAATTTATCTTAATGCGTTTTTTTGACGACTCAAAGTATGGACTTCATTCTGCTTACCCAAATCAATGATTGAATCGTTCGTTTGGATCTCATCCTCCTGTCTAGCAATCCATGTAATAATACGATTTTGGCTATCCTCGTCGAACCAAACCTCACCGACATCGCCGTGGTCGCGATAGTTTGCTATTTCGCGTGTGTAGCTCGTCTCCCAGAAGTCCTTTGTACCAAGTTCCGACCCTTCTAGTTCCTCGATCTGTTCGCTCATTTCATTTGCTTTATTATAATGATATCGAATAGAACACTTTAGCTCACCAGCAGATGAGGCTAGGAAAATTTAACACCGCGTTGGAACGATTAGCAGGCGGTTTGTTGATAAACATACAAACGTCAAATGACACCCGGCGCGTAGCAATGGCACAGTTGCACGAGCGTTGCGAAAGGTTTAATATTCCAAATAAAAAATATTATTTTTAACGGTTAACGTACAGTTTGCATTGGAATTGGAAAGTGTGAATGAAAATGATGAAAACTCGATAGTTTTCACGTATTTAATTGTAAAGCGGAATCGGAATCGTACAGTGAGTGCAGTACGAATACGGACAAGCTTTTTGCACGGTGGGATGTGATGTGGTTATAACGTAATCTGCGCTATAAAAACGTTATTGCTTGAAATAATTTATACACGATGTAGTGTTGGATGAATCTAATTCAGATTCAGGAATTTAAATTTATCTTTGAATGGATTTGATTCTCTTTGATGAATTTGATTCTCTGATCCAAAGATTCATGCATTCTAGGCTTCTGATTTTGGTCTTTTCTAACTTCCAAAATAAGAACTTGTATACAGAGGAAATTAATTAAGCATTGCCAGCATTCCACATTCCATATCAAAAAATGAGAAGCTAAACAAACGTATAAAATCATGAATAAGTCTATCTATCAAAATTCAATTAGAAAAAAGGAGGTCGAAGTGATTCTAATTGAATCTATGAAAGTCCATGAGTTGTTGAAAATTTATAAATCTTTAGAAATTCATGAACCTTTAAGAATTATTTAATCTTTGAGGATCAATTTGGAGTGGACTCATAATTGGAATAACTCCTCTCTGAAGACTCCTCACTGAATGATTCGTCCCAAATGATTAATTAAGCTTAACATTTATATGTTGATTAAATTACTTTGTGGCACGTACTTTCGCACGCGCAGATTTTTCGGATTCTAGAAAGTAGACAAAAACACACCCTTGTACAACATATCACAAAAGAATATGTTTTATTAAGAAATTTGATATTTGAATTTTCATGTTTCTGCTGCTGCTGGCCGACTCGCTCGATCTCTGTGCGTGTGTGTTTGTGTGTAATATGTTTCTATTGTTTATGCTACAGTTATTGTATTTTGTGTTTTGTTTGTTTCTATATAATTTATACCCCTTAGCTCAATAATACAGAAGTAAACGATTAACGCAGAGCGGTTGACAGTTATGTATGTTGCTGTTTGCTGTAAACGAGCCACACTTGTGAGATACTTATGGAAAAAAAAGATCGATATAAAATCACACAATTTACTTGCTAATTTACGAGTGTTATGAATGAAACATTAATCACAAAACGTTAATCGTCGCTTACAGTTTTTGTTTTTCAATTCCAAACACATGACACAATTGTATTCCTTACCGAACCGTTAACACATCTCGAAAGTTGAATTCGGTGCAGTTAAACAAAATTCAACCAAACACACAATTCGTAAAAATGTTAAGTTTGAAGTTGTGGATATCTTTGCCTTCGCCTTTGAACTGTTCCGTTTGCCTTGTTTTACTGTTTAATTGTTAATTGCTAAGAATATCTGTATAAGTTTCTCTTCCTTTGTAAGTTTTTGTTTTCGCTTCCTAGTTAAGTGTGTACTACCGACTGCTTGCCATCTTCAGTTGAAGCTGACCGTTGTTTTCTTTGTTTTTCATTCTGCTACTCCTTCTGCCTGTAGTTGTGTGTGCGTGTGTTTGTGTGTGTGTGTGTGTATATATATATATTTATCTAATTTATATTGGCCTTTACATTCTGTTAATGGTTTTGGTTTTCCAACTGTTGCATTTCCATCTTTTTCTATTACTTTGCTGCTCTGTTTTACTTGTTCGCTATTTTCATTAATAGTTTAATCTGTTTTCTTTTCTGTTGTTATTGAAATTTTAATTGAGGAGCGCGCTCTACAACTGCCGACACAGTTATTATTATTTCCGTTTGCTTCATTCCGGTTTAAAATTTTCCATTTTATTATCCTTGGAAGGAAGAGCAACAAATGAACGTACAACGGTTTTTATTTTGCGAATGTTTCTGTGAATACTTTTGCTGATGGACTGATGGGCGCCATTTAATAAACAGTCGCTTTCTTTTTTGTTTTGTGGGTTTTTTTTATTGTTTTCTTAACGTTTGGCCTTCGCATACGCACAATATTTCTTAACTTGCTATCGATAATCGGTTTACTTTCGAGATGAGTACATCAAACATACAAGATAGTACAAGACCACAGCAGCTTATGGCGATTAGTGATCGAAAGTGCGCATGCAGTATGCAGCTTCATGCCCCATCCAGCGTTTATTCACCTTCCCTCCGTTCCATTCTCGTTCGATGCTTTCTTCGTGCAAAATGGCGCCATGGTTTAGCTCACCTTCGGTTCTAATATTTACGGGTACGTGTTTGCGTGTGTGTTATAACTATGCTAAAATGTTCAACAAACAGCAGAAAGATAAACGGTACAACTGGTACCATCTGTTCGAGCAGAGCCTGTTTAACGGAAGGAAAACGATACCAACTGCCTGTAGAGAGTTTGCCTACGGAAACGTATTGCATTACACGGTTTTAGTTACGCCTATGCGATGCTGCATGTAAATGGATTCTATTTAATGTTTTTGTGTATGTAATTCTTCTTTCGCTGATGCTTCTTTTTAAAAATGTTACTCCTACAAAACGAACAAGCTGTTTAGTTAATTCGTGTTAGTCGATGCGATCGAGGGAAAGGATAACTGATTTAATGCTGCATTTAATTCCGATGTTTGTTAAAAACTACAATATCGGGTGTTTTTGGCACTCTGCATCAGCGTAACAGAGAACTTAAAAAAAAATTATCATCTCGTTGCCAGTTTCCAAGAAAGTGCGCAAGAATATTCCATCATTGTCGATAAATTTCGCTACAAGGAACTACGAAGGAACGGGCGAAAATGGGTTTGTTTGTCTATTTTGCTTGTATTGTGTATAGATGTGTATATGCTATTTCTTCCGTTTTCCCCTTTTGATGTGTGCTATTTGTGTTTTTTGTTTTCCTCTTTCCTTTCTGCTATGTTACACCTTTATTTGATTGTGTTTGTGTTTGAGTTACTTTCCTTTTTTAATACTTTTATTTTTCTTCCGAACGATGAAACGTTTGTTTTTTTTTTGCTTCCATTTGTTTCGTTTTGTTTTTTGTTTTTCTGCAATACATTACGTCTGGCTCGCTTTCATACACTTACACACACATACAAACCGATACTTGATCATCGAGAATCGTTTTTTTTTTTTTGGAAGGGTCATACACATTTTACGAATGCCCCGATGCGATGAAACTCTGGGACCGATTAGATGCTTTTTAGGCTGCAGTCTTTCGACCTGTTGCATACGGCTGCATGCACTTCGAGGTTTATCATGTGTAATGGGGTCTGTTTTTCATTCGCCGGCCAGAATGGCGTAGCCGTGTGAGTTTCTTTATTACTTTCATTTTATATTTGATTTTGTGTTGTTCGATCACTGCTGGTGATGGGGAGCGAAAGGATGTTTCAAACTGCCAGCTACTTCACATTAAAATGTAACCCTTTGTATACCGCCGAAACATCAAACCTTTCCGTTTAAACGGTTAACAGAAATCATCCAAAACGAGTGTATCGATCGAGTCTGTTGCACTGTTGCAGCGAGTAAAGTTGTGAAAACTGTGTCATTTTGGCACTGAGAATCGTACCTCGTATGTAATGCAATTACTTAATAATCTTCACACCATCGACTAATCGTTACGTGTAAAACTCTTTTTTGTTTGCCACTAATGCTACGCTGTATGCAGTTTTGCTTGCATTTGTTTTGTTTTGTTGTGCACTCCGTTGAGTTCGAGCGTTGTGAGTGTGTGTTTATTTGTCTGTGTGAATGATAATGCTCTCGGCTAAACTGCTTAATAAATAACGCTACCGAACCCAGCACCGTCCACGAAGAAAGAGGGGAATGGGAGGGAAACCGAGGTACGGTGGCGTGGAAAACAAGGTGTCTCCATTTGGGAGGGAAGTTTAGTTTGCACAAAACACAAAAAAAACATTTTGTTTTTTTTTTCATCGCAGAAGTAAGTTGCAAATTATGGGGCCGGGACGCAAATCTTGCACTAAGATTTGGTTCCGTTGCGCTGCTTTAATTTATAATCCAAGTAGATGCAACCGATGTCGTGCGATCCTGGGACCGTGGGTGGAAGGATCAGCATTTCACCGTGCTGCTGTGTTGCCGTTGCACCGATCAGAGAACTGAGAAGTGGAATTGTTGATGGCATTGTTGTGCAGTTGTGCATTTACTGGCGATTTTTACGGACACCTAGGGAAATAGGAAACGAAAACAAAGATTAGCGGTCAAGGAATTAGTAAGCTGGCAATCATATTTGGGTTGTTAAATGAAACCAGTGTTGCATTCGAGACAACGCTGCGTGATGTCATTATGTATGGAAGCTCGTTTACAGCAATGGTGTACAAGGAAAAAAGGATACTGCGAAGTATGTAATGTAACTAGTGTACTAAGCAGTCAGTGATCCTCTAAACCTTATTATGCCTTCAGTATCTTTTATTAAACAATCAGCAGCTGTATTTTTTAA
Source organism: Anopheles marshallii (assembly GCF_943734725.1). Lineage (NCBI taxonomy): Eukaryota > Metazoa > Arthropoda > Insecta > Diptera > Culicidae > Anopheles > Anopheles marshallii. Next base: position 56,182,177 of record NC_071327.1, read on the forward strand.
CCCTTAACATTCAATGCACAAAAGAATATCACTTTCAAAGATAAATAATTAGATACTCGCGACCTTTTATAAATCTAAAAAAGCTATTAGAGCAAAAAGCTATTAGACATCAACGGTATTGTACCTTTCTTATTTTTTTTGAATTATTTATTATTAGTTTGACTTAGTTAATCAGAAAATCTGTAAAAAAACTGCTAATCAATAAGAGTGGTGCGCCGATTATATTAACGTACAATGTATGATGTATGTTTTTTTGTGCTTAAGGTATTTTTATTGATTGTTTTATTTAAGAAAAAAGAACTTATAGTTGTTTTTTTTATTAAATTTTGTGCACATTATATCTTACAAAATTAGGACGGATTTCTTCTTTCAATGATGTTGCAGGGAATACGTTAAATTTCTTTTGAACTGTCATTACTGACCTCCACTGATAATCAGATCATGAACACTCGGTTAAATGGCACCCGGATTATCGGCGTCCCACTGTACTGATAGTAAAAGATGTTACTGACGAAGTTTTTCAATGTCCAATGTTGCAACAACTGTACTGATAGTAAAAGATGTTACTGACGATGGATTTCAATGTTCAATGTTGCAACAACGTTTTGCAAATAAAATAAATATGTAAATTATTTAATTAATACCCATAATTTCTCGGAGAGTTATGATTCTTTTGGCTTAAACATTCCAATAGATATTCTCCATGGAGGTTTTTTTTTTCTTTTTTTTTTTTAGTGATTTCTGTATCTATTCCCAAACCAGTGACCAAATTTCAGTCAATGTTCGCTTTGTGCAATTTTATTCATATACCGTAGCACTAGATTTAAGAATCTTCATAATAAAAGTATGAAAATTTCCAGAAACCAAAAATATTGGAAACTCCTTACTTTTCACAGCATTCCGAAGAAAACTCTGTTAAAACGGGTTTTTTGTGTTTTTTTTTTACACTTTTTTTTACTTATTCTAGATTTAGGTACTTTCAAATAGACGCGTGAAATATTCAATTGGTAGATTTAATATAATTCAAATAGTATTTCTTCAAAAAACACCCCAAATATAACCTTTTTTAAGTTTTAAAACCTGTCTTTAATGGTAAAATTTTTAAACATTTGGCTTTGCTTGTATGCCTCGGTAGCAAGAATCGTAGACCTCTAATGGTTTTGAAAGGTTAATATCATTGACAGATTAGTATTAAGATGCCATTTGGGCTCTCCGAGTGCCAGTCTTTCGACCCAATGGTAGCCTTCTATTCAATCATGATAAGCAGATTTTCTTTTACATTTTCTGTGTAAAAGGGAGAGTTGGGATTATTAAATTGTTAATAGAAAGGTAGAGAAACCCAACAAAGAAAAAAAAATACCAAAAAGCATTTATTCACATTTTCACCAATAGTAATGAAATAGAAGCTTTGAATGGAGGGAAAACTTATCATTTGTTTATGGTACCATTTTGTTTTTCTCTTTGGTTTGGCACATTTCCGACTAAAGACCGTCTAATTTGGGTATTATGTGAATTCTTTATCCAATTTCAGTTCCCAACAAGAATAAACAAGTTAAAACATCCTTATTTTAATTTTCAGAAATGTCTAATGGAAGGTTCAGGGTTTATGGTTATGTATGGCTCGAAATCAATGATTGCTATTTTACAAATGTTTTACATAATTATCAGCAAAACCACACAGTAACTCGTGGATAATGCACACCCTTTTGTATTGAATTTATGATCTAAATGAACAAGCTTAAAGTGTAAACTGCTTCATCAAAAAGCATATTATGCTGGTGCGAAACATACGGTGCTTAAGTGCAAGGGTGAAACGCTTGTTTGTTTTTACTTCCGCAGCACTACTGAATGTTCTTTCTTCTTCATTTTCTGGTGGGTGATGGGTAACAAAGTGCTTTGGTAGGGAAGGTAGTTATTTTTTCGCTTCCATTTCTCTAATACACCAGACAAAACCACACCACACTAAAACACGCCCGGCAGCAGCTGTGTGTGCGAGGGCATTAAATTTACGGCTGTTGCGGGCGCCATATTCTCACCGGTCGGAAGCATGTTATTCGCCGTATGGTATCGTTGTACAGAAAGTAACATAACCACGGCCGCTAAGAGACGCTAAGATACACGAATCCCCGCGGTTGGGCAGAACCGGGATGAACCGGCACAGGTGACCAAACCAAAAGATCGAAAGGTTGGCTGGAAGCTATCGCTAGAACTAGGATGCGTTGAGCTGCTTCTGCTTGTTGTGCAGCTTTAGGAACCGTTTAAGCTTTCGCACTGTGGAACCATTTGATGTATGCCCGCAGAGCGGAGGTTGGAACGGTGGAAAAAGGGGGAGCAAAGTGGTGGAAAAAAAGAATGATAAGATTAAAGAGCAAAGCTCTGGAGCGTAATGGCCGTACGCCGTTTATTTTTATATGAAACACAACTAAAAACGGAGTGGATAAAAAGCCGGATATGGTTGTTTTGTTTGTTTGGGTGCTCCAGTACGGTACAGTGTTTCTTCCCCGGAGGTCGACCGAAACCATTTTTCATTTTCCCCCCCCAAAACCTGCAAATGAAGGGACTGTGGAAGCGTGTGGAACATTTACCTTTCTCCTTCTTCTCAGCCTTCGGTGGTTTGTTCTGTTTGTCTTTGGACTTGCCCTGGTTGCAGTTTTTGTTGACCACTCTCGTCGTCTGGCAGGTGGTATCGCTCGACTGCTTCAGGCTGTCCGTGCGGGACATCTGTCCGTTGGTGTCGCAATCGGACCAGGCACCCTTGTCGTAACGGCAGGCTGCAGAAATGATCATAATAAAAATGGTGAATTATCCGGCACATTAAAGTTAGGCGTAGATCGGATAAGATCATTGTCATCAGGGAAAGCCGAATGAGATCTGGTGTGCTTCGGGACGGAAAACGGTTGCTCGAGTGTGCTTTCCTCTCACTCGCTTGTCACGGTAAATAGCCGAAGGATTAAAGCGTGATTTAAGCGCGTGACCCTTTTATACATATTTTTTGTATAATAAATGTAAAACACATGCTGCTTTTATTATACCGCCCTTCCAACTCACCTTTTTTGCATTTCTTCTCAATGGTACGGGTCTGGACGCAGGACGATTCGCCCTTTTTCAGTGAAAGGGTTCGGGAACGTTTGTTGGTGGTAGCGTCACACTCGGTCCACGGTCCCTTGGTGTAGCGGCACTGGGAGTCTACCGTGGGGAAGGAGGGCCAGCACAACATGTCGATCGTGTTTGTGTTTGTGTTAGCATGGTGGGATAAAATGGGATCCATGGCGATATGGCAGGTGAAAAAGAGCGAATAAAGAATACGAGAAGGAAAACAGGTCAGAAATTAATGTTAATGCATTATTGGTAGCACACCTTTGCAAGATGGCCAATTACCGTTGTCACTATAAATGTTTATTAGTTGTTAACTGTTTACTTTCATTAGTGTGACAAATGCAATACTACGCAGAAAAAGAATTATTACACTAGATGTATGTGAAAGGCAAACTAATTGAATGCACTGTATTTAAAAACACACTCACTCACACAAATTATATGGAAAACTCACCTACAAATACGAATAACCACTCAATGCTTCATTTTATGTCGAACGTATTATGGTTTATGAGAAAGGTAAATAACTTACAGATACAATTCATATTGAATTGTGCTTTAGTTTTTGTACGTCAATTGCATTTTGATTGATTCCGTATCAAAAATGCAAACGAATATTTTATTCGAAGCACATCAGTGCGTCACCCACATTGGGTGACGCGGGCTTCGGGAAATATTTTCCGTCACCCATATATTGGTGACATGTTAAGCAAAATTTTAATGATATAATTATCTTTAATTATTTGTTGTTATTTTTTCTTAAAATTTAAATTTAAGTTGATAGGATGTATGTAAAGAAAATCTATTCCTAATGATTATTAATTCAGTATCGTGTATTTTTGGCACATTTCAATGATGTAATAAATTTTTAGCGATATTCTGCTGCAGGTCAAATGCTTTTTACTTTTGGCAATGTTTGGCATTGGAATGTATAAATAATTGAAACTTTGTACGCAATTTGCGTTACAAATTTTTGTCGCAATGTTTATTCATGTCCTAATCTAATCCAATCGCTTCGTCCCTTGATACTGCATCTAAACGAAGAGACAGTGAAATTTCCCATCACTTCTGAATGCATTGCTGTAAAGAGGAGGAGTAAAAATTTCTGCCCGTAATGAATTCAGCTGCATGCATGCAACACAAATAAAGCATCACCTGTACCGGCTAGCGATCGGTACGAAAGCGCCTGAAGCAATATGCCATTTGTAGTACATTTTATGAATTATTTGCACATTGTAAGGCAAAAACCTCGTCCGACGACCGACTGCAACGGACAGAGTGCCGGACAAATGGGTCGCCATTTTGTGCAAATCAAAAGACTCGACCACGGGGTTCGGAACGTGCCGTTTGCCGCTGCTGGGGGACATGAAAAATGAAAATGGTAATCATGGCGGTGCAGCAGGACGATTTGCGAAAGCAATTTTCATCCCACAATGGATGCATCGTGTTGCAGCGAGCCGGGCGCTTTTAGTGTTTCGCTCATTCGAGGATCTGCTCGGGTAGCTGTTATACACACATAGCTGACCGTGGCAAAAGAAGACGAGATCGGGGGTAGGATATTGTTGCAGCATGCTGCATATTTCTGCTCACAAACACAAATGACCATTACAAACACTCGCACGCACACGTCAGACAAGGAAGGACAAAGAGGTCGGTAATGTTTGTGAGGTAAACTTAATTTTGATTAAATTCATTCCAGAAGGTTGCCCTTTTTGGAATGGAATTCGAGGGGGGGGGGGGATGCACTAGGAGAATATGGTTTGTGTGTTCTAGTACCGCAAAACACAAACGTACATAGCGGCACGCCAAACAAAGCACGAGAGCGCATCATCACCGTTTCGTTGCCGGTACTGTATGGACAATTGGTTGAGGTTAGGGCATCGACGTCCAAACTAGCTGATTCTTGGTATCCTGTGCCGCGGCATTAGCGTCCGAATGGCGTGCGTCTAATTAGTGTCAGATCTTTGTACGTGTGCGTGGACGTTCAGTCCTTCCACAATCGATCGACAGCCTTCGCCCCGGTCGGTGAATGCGTACGAGCTTTGCGGATCAACCGAAAACTGTGGTTTTCCCCTTGTCCGGGTTCGCTTGTTCAGCTGTTTGACTACACTGATCTACCGCATCGGGTCTTAGGTTGGTCGTTTGCCGAATGTCCTACCATCTCGCGGTCGAACTCCTCTCCTCGGCTTTTGTCGAGGTTGTTGCGTCCGCTGTCGCATTAGTAGGTAATAAATTAACACGAAAACATGGGTCCACTTCAAACATTGAATTTCACACACACACGCACAGGCTTGGTAATAAATTAACTTCGTAGAAGTGTAAATTAAGGCAAACGCTTAAAGCGGGCTTGAAAATACAGAACAAATTATTGATTTCGGTACAATTAGTGTACAGCTAGGACGATGTACACAAACCTAGTAGTTGCATCAGAAATTTTAGTACAAATTCCGTATGTTCTAAAAATATTAGTTCACATTGATTTGGATAATTGGGCATTTCGCAAGTACTAAAATCTGTTAGAAGCTGAAGGATTCGTACAATTTAATGTTGTTGAGTTTGGGTCGATTTAATTCAGTGTAATGAGAATGAGAGTAATTCTTCTTGTCTATTTTAAACACAGCTATCTTTTTTATGATGATGATAATACGTTCGACACGCCTGAAGCCTCCTACTGTCATGTTTAATTGTGAAAAAAATATTATGTGCAAATGAGATGATACTGATGCATTAAACCAAACAAAAACAGAAGCCAAATAGAAACGTTGAAGGACTATCGCTAGTTGAATCACTCCCAAGCGATGGTTAGTAGATTAGGGTTTCACTCCAGATTAGTAAGCACGGCACCGTAAGCCCCCATTCCATCAATTCCACGTTAGTTTGGTTAGTTAAGCGATCACTCCGCAGCACAGAACGATCTCGGACACAAAATGCACTTACTCGCTGCCGGCTCGGTTCTGGTCGCGTCGGTCGGTTTCACCTTTTTCTGGCCTTTGCGGCTTCCTGTACCGAGCTGCTGTTCCTGTTTCTGTTGCTGCTGCTGCTGCTGCTGCTGTTGCTGCTCTTGATGGCGCTGGTGCGAGCTGTAAGGGGAAAGTTTCTCTTTCTTGTGGTTCTTCTTACCGGCGGCCGCGCTGCCTCCGTTCTTGGTGCCACGCTCGTTACGGATCAGCACCTCCCGGTCGTCCTCCTGCCAGATCTCCTTCAGCCCATTATCGTTGACCGGCTGGGCGGCTTCGGCGGCGGCGACCGATTTCTTGGGATCGTGCGTGCCACTGCTGGATGCGGCCGGCGTACAGTACGTTTGGGTCGGGAAGGTTGTCAGCGACACCACGGCCAGAAATGATATTACCAGAATGTTCATCTGGAGGAAAAGAAATGCAGAAGAGAGAAAAGAAACATTGGATTTTAATATAAATTTGCTTAAAATTCACATCCACCAAAAGTTGCTTTCATTTAAAGCAAACTTTGTGAGTCACTCTGGCATTCATATCTAATGGTTTTAGTACAAAAATAAACTGTTCTAAATATCAACTTGGAACGTGCTTCAGAGACAATTTCACCGGTGGGTCAGCTAAATATTGGCACAAACTTTCCTGTTGTGCTCCGGTAAAAGCGGATTGTTTGAAAATGGTGCGTCCTTGCATGACATTAGAGGCTACGTAACTAACCATCGTAAGCATGATGGAAGATTTTGCGCGATGAGCCTACTCGGGCTGTGCCCAGTACCGTTTCTGATCTAATTTCCCACCAGACCAGCGGGGAATCGAAAGTCCCCGACCCTGCTCGAATCAACTTTATGCGTTACCGAGCAACAGCCTACGACTATGGCAATGAGATGATCTGATACGGCGCTAGCGTAGCAACCACATCCATTCATCTTCAACGTCTGCTGACCGGTGTGAGTTGCAAAACGTGTCCTTTCCATCCCATAACCCATCTCCCAGCGGATGGATGAAAGGATAGCTTATGAGCGATGATGGTAGGCTAGGCGCATGATGGATGAAGAACGCACGAATGAATGGCGCTGGTCCGCCAAACCGGTAGCAGCGTTCGATCCCAGCGCTGGTACAGCCTTGAACGTGCCGCTTAAGTCCGGACGCAAAGAATACGCACCGTACCACTGCCAAACAGCGCTGGGGGACGGTTGTAATAATAAATTCTAATTATTTTTCCAGTCACCTTTGTGCCCGCACTTCTCGGTTGGGTGCTGGAACAAAACGTTCTCTGGTTGCATGTCTGTGTCCGGCCTGTCCGGGGGTGTCCCGTGAACCGGATGGCTACTGTTATACTGTTTATTAGCAGTTTCGCTTTTCGTGCCTTTCGCCTACTGTGCACTGACCGATCTTTCGCTCTGGATGGATGTAATTTCCGTCCGCGTTCCAGTGTACGGCACAAGGGCAGAGGAAGGTTGATAAGTTCTTGAAGCTGGGCTAGTGAATAATTAAAACTGATTGCCTACATCGTCCACTCGTATGTCCAGTGGGAAGTTACTCTAGCGATTCGTCCTTCTCTTTCACCTTATCTCTTTTATGTTTATTCGGTACAACGGCAACTCAAGTTCGTTGTGGAGGAAACTTACAATGACGCAACTAGCCCCGTTACACGGTTACATCGATCACTGAGTGGATGTATAAGCGTGGTAGTAACCTCCCAGTCACCGCAACAAAGTAGATAAAAGGATATTAATAAAATACGCTAACTTTTCCTTCCAATACATCTCTCTCTCTCTCCCTTCTCCCAAGACGTGGATAACAGGCAATCAGGGTGTATGTGTTGCCACACTCTAAAGTATTTTGCGCCACATTGTGTTTCGTTAGCGTGCGGTAACCCTCGGGCGGGAAATGTCAATTAAATTTTAATTCTCCGCTGCATTGTACGCTAACCCGTACCAGGATACGGAATGTAAGGAATTTTTGCATTACCGAGGTGCAAATTTTTTGCAGCAATTTTTTTTTCTTCTCGCAACTACGATGCCTTTCAGTAATGAATAAGCTTTGCAAACGCTGGTCGATATCGATCGAACGGTATGGTTGTGTTTGTGCCACTTCATGGCGTATAACCGTTTCACACGATCAAGTGGTCGAATTTTTATTACCATCTAGCGAGAACGAAATCGAAAAAGTAATTTACAATACTCAACATCGTCATGGTAGGACGTGGAAAAGGTACTACGGAGATTTTATTTGGCGGGCTTTAGGTTTTGTTCGTACAGCGTCAGTAAACCTTCCGGCCTGTGTTTACCTACTGGCGTAATTCAAGTTCGCGCTGATGGATTTATTTGATTCCGAGTATTTTGGTTGCCGAGTGCGGGTGCTGGTTCAATTTTAAAAATCATAACAAACCCTAAAAGCACAAACAGCAGCTGTGAGCTTTGATGAACTCATTCAAGGAAGGTTTATGGTACGGGTGATGCAGAAAACAAACTGTGAAATTTGAGCTACTTCAAATGATGTGCTTTATAAATTTAACTTATTTTTTTATTACGAAGTTTTGAACTTCAATTGAAATCAATAAGGTTGGTAATTGTTATCACAATAAATAGTAAAGGTATCATATTTAATATAAATTTTTGCACTATGTAAAAAATAAATAAAAATAAGTTACAGTAAAAAATATAGAAAAGAAACGTTGTTTTACAGCTGTGTTTTACAGTTACTGTGATTTAAAATGGAAAACAGCAACCAATCCCGAACGTGCTGGCCTTGGTCACGCTTTCAGGGGTTTTTCCTATTCCGATGGACGACGCAAATGGTAAATAATACCGTTGGAAGTAGTTCACGGGAGTTGAGAAAAACCAGAGCATTAAAGTATTTGCCTTGGTGCGCTTGCACCGAGGTGGAGCCGTGCGGAATCGGCACACAGATAAAAAGAAGAGATGTGTTTTATAATAAATGGTGGCCACCGATACCGGTGGGTGGTTGTCGATGTAGATGGTACCGAAGGGCGAAGAATAATTGCTTTTCTTATGCAAACGGTTGTGTGTATCTTTCATTGGCATGCTAAGCCTCGCAGTAGGGGATGGTATTCTGCTTTGCAGGATTTGTGATGTTGTGTAACGTTTCCAAAGCATTTATTTGGAGTACGGCATGGTAGTATATATTTAATTCTGTCTCCATTTAATCGATACCAAATTGTGCATCTTATAAATTTTATATAACTTATTATATTAGTTGTAAATACATGTTACTGTGTGCTGTTGGTTATTTGATTCTTGTCTTTCAGAACCCCTGTTAAATTATTCGTAACGTATTATAAGTAACATCTTCATTCATTAGTATCATTGAATTCCTGATTGGTTGCAAGGTCCGCTTCGCGCCTTTTGCGCTCATCTCAATGTTTACTCACGTCAAATTAAACTCTGACAAACTTAATTTATAGCAACGATTCCAACAAGTTCCCCACACGTACCCAGATAGGGAATGAGCTCCAAATCAAGCAGCAAATAAAGTTGCTTCATCTAATCAAGCGGAGCAAATCGTAGAAACCAATTTTACGACCACGTAACTCTCTGGATTTATCATCATCACTACTGCCATCTATGACTAAAAGCTAGCATTAAGCCACGATCGACCATGACCCATGGTAGTTCGTTTCGCGTCTATCTGTCTTCAATGCGGTCGTTCGGTCGGCGGCATTCGGTCAGTCAGACTGCGCGTACACACACACACACACACACACACACACACACACACACACACGCAAACAAGGAGTCAAATCCGGTTGTAGAGACATCACTCGGTCACGTCCTTAATTAAATTTCAACAGGCGCCACTCGGGCAGGCGTACGGTAATCGACTCGCCGGTATGGGCTGGACAAACGTTGCCTCCCTTTCCCAGTGTTAGGTACATGATTTGTTCCGACTCGTTAGCTATCATGATAATCACCACTTGCAATCGTGATTATTTGTGTGCTGTCGATCGTTCACGTTTGCAGCCCATCCTATCTATCACGGAAGTGGTGCAGTATTCGATAAATGCACTCCGTCCTTTCACTGAAGGACCTGGATGTCCGCTTTTTCCGTTCGATCTGTTTTTTTTTTCTATTGTCGAACCATTTGCCTAATTGATTTGTGTAAATTTTGAATGTAAAGCCACGGGGCCACGAGCGATGAGGATTCCCTCAAAACTCTAAACATTGAGTGACTTGAGTTTTGAGGGAAACCTGGCTCATCTACAAAAGTCTCAAAAATTTTTGAGACTTTTTTGACAGATTCGGCCAGTCAGCAGCTCAAAATGTAAACAAAACCTATTGTATCTGCCGATGGTATGGCGAAAGAATAATGGTTTATTTTTTTATACGAGTACACTTTTTGCGTACTATTATGAATGTAACTACATTCTGCACAATTACGCATTGTTTTATGCGTAATTATGATCGTACAAGCACAATGTTTTGGCGTACGGTATGATGTTTTTATGTCTCCGCAACGTACTTTTTGGAACAATGTGTGACAAAAGTTGTGAACATGTTTTATAATTGAATTGATACTTTTCAACTGCAATATGATTGATGGATTAAGCTCCTGTAATTAAGAAAATGATGATTTAGTTTTTAATCAACAAACCACAATTTTTTTGACCATATTTTCCATAAAATTGAAACAAAAATACGGTAGAAACAAAAAATAAAAATACATGAAAACATTTTACTCGTCACACACTGTATGTTGTCAACGTCAAATCCAGTAAGGTCACCACTGTACTGAAATTGAGGGAATCCTCAAGAGGCAACGGAGACTTTGGTTTTGAGTGACTTTTTGAGGTAAATGAGTGACTGAGGAGGTTTGAGACGCAGTCTCAACGCTCGTGGCCCCGCAGCTTAACATCAGTGCGCAGCCAGTTACTTGGTGTGACCGACTGGGCGTCTCCATCGATCGTTGGGGAACTGAAACTCGTAATATTTTTCTTTATATTTTATTTGAAATAACTATTTTCCATTATGATTCGTTCATATAAATCTTCAATTCTTTATGCCGATTATTAATTAGTGGAATATATTTTATGACAGTAAACTACTTCCCAAAAGTGGTGGAACTGTACAACTTTCATGAAACAGTTTTTGGTCTAAAAACTATTTACTTATCTGCTCTTTTTCAGTAGCACATATTCTCATAAATAAAACAAAACTAGTTTTATACAGTTTATTACTAAGCGGAAAATATTTTCTCAACATTCTGCACTTTGACAGATAATTTAAAAGTATCAGAAATCACCGATTCCGGTCTGTTGCTACTGGTCAAACGATAAGAAAGGTCCCCAGACACGGTATACCTAACCTCCGGGACCGGAAGCATTTAATTAATAAAGCCCCTATAAATCATAGCACTTTTTGCACTTCACAGCCCTGCACGGTCGATAATGTTCCAATGGTATGAAGCTTGTTGCAGACGGTCACGGTCCTATGATAGCGAGACCTATGGACCTATCCTACCGGTTCCGGTCGAGTGTGAGTGAAAAAAGGGTCCAAAAATTCGGTCACAAAAATCTAGACCCTTACATTATATACCGTTTACTTCTTGGTAGAGATTTTTTGGCTGAAATGAATTTCCGTGCCGTTTTGGTACGTTTTGGTGGTTTGGAAGGATGAAAACCGTTCGTTTGGTGTTCCCATGACCACCTTTCAAAGGTTTTCCTCGGTTTCAACGTCCACATCCGTTAAACCTGAAATGAAAGAATCGTCTAAGCAAGACGATAACCTCTCAGAAGGGATTGTGGAGAAAAAAATGCGAATGGAACAGGGCACACGATGAGAAGGATAAAACTTGCAGAAGAAACCTTGGGTGGGTTCTTATCCGTTTCCGGTCGAACGAACGATGGTACGAAGGTGCTCGCGTATTTCTGGCCCATTCCCAGTTCATTGGTCGCTGGGTGAATTGAAAATCCGTTCGGTTTTCAGCTACCATAAAATGAAAGTTGTAAAAAAATTGAAAGGTCAAAACCGAAACGCCGCAGGTTATCGTAAGGGAGAACCTGGGGTGACACATACCGGTCCGTATAAATTGGGATGGCTGCAAGGGCTAGCTCCTGTAACTTGGTATAGATAACCAGTATTCGTTTTAACGCCAGCAAGTTTAAAAGGCTATAGGAAGAATTGCGCACAGATTTATGCACCATAAACGGTTCCACATAAGAGGGCTTTCGACTATGGTTGCAAATAGAACGACCATTGAATCCAGCGAAACGGACGCATTGAGAATGAATTCCAACGATTAAGGCATACGCCATGGCATGGCCAGTAAAAGAAAAAGATCAGGTTTGACTTCAACTGGGCACTGTTTTTTCCGTCTGCTAAATATTAATGTTCCCCAACAAATGGAAACGAATCGAAAAATGTCATCCTAATGGAGGCGCCTGGTGCGCTACGGATGAAAAATATATTTCATCCAGCTTAGGTGGTGCATCTATGCGAGAGAAATGCAGTTTTGATAACGCGTACCTTTATGAAAAGAAAGAGTAATGGCCATCGTATTAGAAAGTTTGTACGCTGGTGAGACGTCCGGTACGCTTTACCTTGACCGGATGGCCCGAAAGACGTGACTGAACTAGATATTACCATTTTGTTCAAACAGTTCAAATAGGAAAATACTGTCACGTTGCAGGCTGCACTTCTGGAGATAAAATATCGGCCAAGGGAGAAGTTTTTTGGCGTTTGTAGCAAAAAGTAACATCGTTCTTTTTTCGCTTTTTGTACAAATTCTGTACGTGGTTGAGCATATGTTGAGAGGCAAACAAAATCAAGCATAAAACTGGACAACGATTTATTACGGTCTGCGAAACATTTATTTAAATTGTTATAAAACACAAAACTTGAAATCGCCTCATCACGACTTCATGGTATTTTCTGCATTTGGCTATTTCATTTATAACATTTTAGTATTTCCCAACAACTAACAGAAAATCTATTAAAAAATCGGAAAACAACCTTTGTAACTGTTAACAAAATATTTGAATGATTTCATGGCTGTGTTTGTAGAAAATTCTCGGATCATTGTATTGTTGGAACGATTGAAACCAAATTACGAGAGTGAGTATTTTACAAAAATCGATCCAATCAACGTCCATCTGCACCGTGAACTGTTTAATTGGGATTCTGCTGTAAAATACTTTCCTATACCATGGCGTAGTTGTCCTAAACATTGGGAAAAATATAATCCAAAACCGTTCAACTTAGCTGTATGCTCCATTCATGGGAGGTGGCCGGATTTGTTTACTTTTGCTTGATTGAATTTTAACGCAAACAACTTTTCCCGTGAAATCATACGGGTGTGTTGCAGTGGCGGATGCTGCTACTTTGGACAAGACATAACCAAAGACCACGCGAGAGCGAATGGTAATGCTATGGCACACTCCAATGTCCAGTTTCGCTAAACCAGTAGAGGAATGGGATTTGAGGTTTTTTTTCCTACTTTTACTGAACGATCGTGACTCGATCCTCCATCGGTACGCCAGCGATGCTGATGACGATGATGATTACCGTTTTGTTATTTTTAATCTACTCTACTTCGACACTATTCCACCCATCCCAAAGTTGGTAAATCTATCGGAATCCGTAAACGTAAACACGTCCAGAACCTTCCTACAGCTATTGGCTAATGTAACAGTGTTGCTCCCTTTTCGTGCGAGCTTCGTACTGGAGCATATGGAAATTGAAATGTTTTTCCCCTTCATGGCAGATGGTTCATTCGTGCTAGTCCGGAAATCAGTCGCTAGCTTAAATGTATTGTGGCATACACCGTACACTCATGCATACAACGGTGATGCATTATGCGATGAGCCGATTAAAACAACGCTGCTTTGGTAGCGCACTAGCAATGCATCACAGGAAACACGGCACACCCACCCATAATAACGTGCACGTGGACGCTTCTGCAATGTAGCATTTTGTCATTATTATCCTTGGCGTGCGATGCCACCATCGGTGCGACGTGTTTCGCCGCTGTGTTTATTATGATGGCACAATTCACTGAAGCTCTCGATATTTTATACTCACGAAGAAGGTGTGGAGAAAATATGAAGATGGGGAAAAAAAGTCCAACACTGCTCCAATCCACTGTCGCAGGAAGTGCAAATAAATGACTGCGGAAAGGGATTGTCAGTGCAGGCAGCGCCTGCAGGCAGCTGCAGCGAGATACCGGCACTGCACTTTGTACGAACAGACACAAAGTTATCGCAACCGGAACAACAAACTAATCCGTTTTAACGCAGAGAACATAAATAGGTATTTGCTATTTCCTGCTCGCCTACACACAAACACACACTAAAAAGGCTTTCAGGGCTATCCCTTTACTTGGTGATGTTGGTGGTTTGTTTCACGGATCTTACCGGATATACGGTGTGGTTCTCGGATATCATTTATCTCGTGATGGCACAAGAGAAATAGCAAACAAAATACAACAACACGACTCTTGAACATTCCCATTCTCCGGAACGGCCCCGCAGTGCAAAAGTGAGCACACAAACGGTGAAGAATGTGTGTCCTTCCGGTGGACGTTACTCATTCGACCACTTTTTTGGAAAGTGTCTATTCATTAGTGAAATAGGATCTAAACGGTGTGTTAAAAGTGTTGTTTGTTTATTGATTGTGCTGTACAGTTGGCTGATGAAAAGGAAGATAACGTACATTTGCAATGCTTAAAAGCTTTGGCAAGCATTTTGTCCAACGTGAACAAATAGTATATATTGAAACGAATCGTTTTAAACGGTTTTTATGTTGATGAAAATAACATGCACATTTTGTTTGTATCTTGTAAGTATACTAATAATATTAAATAATTAGTCTTAAAGATTTTTTTGTGATCAGCACTGTTTGTAGGATGTGTGAAGAATCATTAAAGTGTTGTGTTTTACGAATCTTTTCAGAAAAGTCATTCGTAGGATTATTTAGTGAGGAGTCATTCAATGACGATTCTTAATGGTTCACGAAAACTCAGAGATCCTCATAGATTGAGGTAATGGCGGATATATTTCATACTCTTGTAATACTGTTCTGAATATTATCAGAATCACTTGCGGTATTTTGTAACGGAACCAGAAAACGCAGAAAGTCGAGGAACAGAAGCTGTTTTGTGTACAAAATGATCCGCACAGAACAATGAATCCTTTAAGAACAACAAATTCTAATAAATCCATAAATCTCTTCATTAATATTTGAGGAGTCGTGATTCATATTCAGATTCATTCATACAGAGATTCATTTTGATTCGCGAAACTGAATCATATTTACCCAACATTGATTCATTTAGCAGGGAAATTAATAAAAAAATGGCCTTGATTGGCAAAGCATGAAAGACTCAAATTCTATTTAAAATATTGTAAATCATAAACAGTGATAAATTCAATATTTCGCTTCTGCACTGTTAAAATCTAATGACATTTGATATATTTTACCCAACCTGAATGCGGTACAAGTTAATTATTCATTCGTTATAATTGCCACCATAATAAGGTGTAGATTTTAATTATTTCCACGCTGATTGTTACGGAGGTAAAGGTGTGTTCCATGGTTAATGGCGCAGACTATGACAGCATTTGTGTGAATTAATAACTACAACCAATCGCAGTTAAGTTAGAACAATCCAATCAGCCGTTTGTCAGTTCAACTTAAATAGATAAGTTATGTCATAGTGAAAATGGATGAATGAACTTTATTGTACATAAGCAACGGAGAAGATGCGATAGAAAGAACAATGTTAATGTATCGCGTTTCAGCTTTCATTTCAGTGTCCGCATCCCAGCGGCCCTGATATTGAGTCATTTTCCATGCTACATTAAATAAACTCATATCATAAGCTTGGTCCATATGCATTTGGTGCAGCAATGTGCATTTCATAGCTGTCATGTATTGCAAATCATTCCACTCGACACGGTTCGAAGTAGCGTGAAAGAAAATGTGATAAAATGGAATATGCTTCCGCTCCATATGGAATTTCATAAGCCGATTGGAGAAATTGGCCAACTCGTACCATAAAAAGAGAACAATTTCACTGCAGCACGTAGCACGTAGCGAGCATGTAGTAATATATTGCCAGCGTTTGTTTTTTTTCGTTATCCCACACGATACATGCATCGGTATTGCCTTTGACATGTTTGCCAATAGGAAATGTATTACAATTCATCCGAGATGTAACGCGGTGTGACTGGTCAACTTCGCCCAAAACACCTCCACAGCGTTTGGTTTTGCAGTGCTAAAGCTGGCAACAAAACACCGTGCCAGCAGGGGATTCCTCCGGCAGTGCACCAACCGACGACTGGGGATGATCGAACAGCGTATGGCAACCAATTGCACCCTGGGCACCGAAAAGCAATTTCTGATACGTTCCCGTACCACCGTGTGTGGACCGATTTTTCCCGTTGACAGGCTGGAAATTTCTCATCGCAGTTGCAACGAACGAAGTGTTGTGGTGACGGTAAAACAAACCACGAACACATATACAAAGAGCAAACAGATAACATATTTTCCCCCGAGAGAGGAAGATAGAGAGAGAGAGAGAGAGAGAAACCGAGGAAACACAGACATCAGCTAGAAACCGTCGTTGTTGCAGACACCAGAACTCATGCTGTTCCTTTCCACTGCTCTCAGGAAAACCCGAAACTACCTGGAAAAACGAAATGCTGCGGATGCACCATGTTGAAATTGCATCTTTCCAATCCGAGGATCGGTGTCGAATGAAGGATGACTTCATTTCACCGTACCCGACCCGGACACGAAGATACGTCAGGCAGCAAACAACAGCAGCGGTGGGAGAAAAATAACACAGCACTGCGGGTGTACGGGATTCAAAATTTGATATTATTGGATTTGAATTTTTCATAAATCCATACCATGGACACCTCGGGCATTTTGTGTTGCTTTTCCAACCCCTGCAGCGGAGCGTGTTCGAGCCAATAGCGCTGCCGGACGAACGGGAGCACATCGTGCTGGGAAACCAGGGATCGGATAGGTTCCTTTTATCACCGAAGTGGCCACCACCACCCTTGACATCCTTGATCGAACCAACGAAGAAGATTTAAAGAAAAGGGTTCCCCCGGTCCAATTGATTGCTATTTCGCATGCCATGCTTTGGTGTCAAATTTCAGAGCAGCGGGTTGTGAAGTTTTCTCTGCCACCATTACCGGGACACCGGGGCGGTTTGATTGTGTGCTTGTGTGTATGTTTTTTTTATTCTCCGCTTTCTTTTGCTAATACTTGAAGTGGAATGAAAAATGATGTTCCTTTTATTATGTGACGCCACTGGGCTCGTGCCGCACCACAATCCGATCCCGGCCTGGTCGCTTCGAGTGCGGTAACTGTGAAGCGTAGGAGGACTTTTCGGGCGGAGTTTTCCATTTAAATAAAATGCTCCCGCCGCATCTACGCATCCGCACAGCTGCCCGCCCCGAATCGAAATCCCGATGTTCGGCACAGTGGAAAGTTTCGAATTCGTTTTTCGGGCGATCGTACCAGCTCGAAGAAGCTTCATTTGAAATTCAATTTATTTTGAACCGATTTAGATATGTAGAAATACATCGTCTATTTCGTTCGTTTGAGGGAAGGGTGCTTGTTCGATTGGGGCTCGCATCGATTGTGACCGGTTCTGATAGATATGTAGAGCTTCTTGTCGATCTGCACGAGCCCCCGTTGACGTTATGGTTGGTCTGGGCTGGTGTGTGGGGCGCTCGAGAATGACGCTCCAAGTACAGGGCGTAATAAAATCGGGAACGAGCGTTGGCTGACGGGCCAACCATCATTCGGGTTTTGGTCGATGGGTCGATGAACAATTTTGCACCCGCGCTTTAGAATGTGCGGGAGATAGTTTGAAGTGTTTCGTAAGCGGTAGCTTTTAATTTCGGCTGTTGAAAACGAAGCCATATTATTAACGACAAGGTTTCGCTTACGATTCTCGCACTCAGATTGAAAACAAATTATGATTTTATACGGATTTTTTCTCCAATAAGTTCCATTAATTTATATTGTTCTCAATTTATTAGAATAAAATGTAATGTAACGGTCGAGAAAAGAGCGTAAGTGGTAAGTCCAAAACATCGAAATTCAAAGAATCAAGTAGCGTATCGAAATTACACCACAGAAACCGTGAAATAGATCGGTAAAGATGTTCAGTCTTATAAAGTTGAAAAGTGTTCGTTAACCATCCAAAAATGAGATACGCAAACAAAACGCCTCTCATACATTCACCTCATTCGAGGAAGATAATTCTCACTTGTGATGAGATTGTGAGTTGTAAAGCATAAAAAACAGGACCGAAATGAGCTTTAGCAACGCTGTGGATTAGTTGGCGTCCATCGTTCAATAAAGCAAAACGGACACAAATAGCCCCGAGCACGGTTTGAAGAACCTTTCGAATCAACGGGACGAAGCGACCCAAAGAAAACGGCTAGAAAAGCACATATGTCCGGCGGGCATATGAATGAACTATCTGGTTCCTATGACCGTACGTGCAATCAGTGTCGGGATGAAAAATGAACCAGTGTGCCTGTTATAGGCTTGGATTATTACAGTCATTTCGATGGGACTGCGAAACCATTACGTACTCGGGTGGCCATATTTTCTATATATCTGCAGTCACATTTTGAATACACATCCATACAAATCCATCTCACGTGCGTCCCTCGAGCGCATGGCATACATTGGCATGCATTTCTGCTCGAGGGAGAAGTTAGCCTGTTAACGATGGACATAATTCCCATCATTCAATCAAATGGCGCTGGGAAGAGGTAACAAAAAAATCACCCATCATCCATACGGGTCTGCGAGTGCCGGTTCGCAAACACTCGATCCATCTGGATCGAGCAAACAAACCGCGCATGGCAATGGCTGTGTGTGCGTGTGCTGGCGCGGAATGCAAAGTTCAACTATCATTTGTTTTGATTTGTGTACACTTTTTTTGTTGATGCTTCAAACAAAAATTACGCTGAACGACCGGGCGCCTCCATCGCATGGGGGTCGCTTTTTGAAGCACCCGGATGAAATGGTATGCGGCCGGGCGCAGGGTACATTTTATGGATGGCTTTTGTGTTGTGTAATTGGGTTCGTTTATCTCTTTTATGAGGCGGAAATAAATTGACATGTGAAGCGGTATGGCCCGGCAGACATCGGACAATCGCAATCGTTTCGGGTATTGGGCAGAGTTATGATTCCGACCGACTAGACGCGCGTAATCGTTGCGTGCGTTCCATCTAGCGAATGGGGCACATTCCGAGTTAGGGTATGAATGAGTTAATATCGTATATTTCAAATAGTTACTTGGATGCGTGTGGAATTTTCAATCAGACCACATTGCTTATATTGCTTTTAACAGATCATAGAGAAATACTTTTAAAACAGAAAGAAAAATAAAGTAAGACTTAGTGAATTTAAATAGGAACGAACATTATAATTTCAAGTATTATATAAAAAATATTACAGAAGATAAAACGCTAGTCCTTATGACCCCCTATGTCCCTAAAGACCTCCGCAAATTTCTTAAAGATATGGACAACAGCTACATGGATAGATAGACATATCTTTTACCTAAACCACGGAACAGCACAATCTGCTCGGTCACATGTCGTGTTACAATGGTGATATCAATGTTACGGGAGGATTAGCTTAGATCTCATCCGAATCAAAATCACAATTTGCGGTTTGTGAGGTTGAGTGTTACATTAGGCTGCGGAACTTCATCGTGTACCAGATTAAGAGTATCGTTCCTTACCAGAAAATGATATACCAGAAATAATTACTAGCAATGGATTTTCCAATTTTCTTCTTTAAAAATAACTTTATAAAACTATAATTAAACTAAAGTGAAATGAATTTTCTTTGCCTAATAATTTGTCAACATATTCAGTAATTGAATGACATAAATAAATAAATTTGACAATAGCACAAGGAAAAAGAACATCTTCTTCCAGAACCAGCATTGAAAACAGCTCCAATCCTGTCTTGGAAACTGCCTTGAAATAAGCAGACATCACAGATTTTTTGGTAAGGAGCGCAAAAACTGACTTAATTTAATCAACCAATTTAGCGTTGCTGGTAGTTTTATTAATATCCTTTGCAGCTAAGCCTCATACAAAATACTCCTTCGGGTCAAGGTCCGAGAGTCAAACATTTGAACTAGTGCAGTCATGAAATTTCTTCGCTGACCATTTATGTGTTTTTCTCGAAGGTGTGGCTAGGGACAGAAACTTGCTGCCACAGATAAGGTGTTATCCAAGAATGATGTTCAGCAACTTCACGTAGCCATCCGAAGTCAATCACCTTGAAAAAATGCGTAGACATAACATCGCCTCACGAAGATACACATCCGAAAACCATTACCGTTTGGGGATATCTGATCTGCAGGCCCTTTTTTCTTGCTCTCGTAGTCACTATGGCAAGCTTCCAGTGATCATTCCTAATGGTTTTCACCGCATTCAGCGAGTATTGGGCTACACTCATTATCTCTTTATTTTAACGGCCGGCGTGAATCATCATGATGCTAGCAAAAAAATCTTGAAACAATATTTATAATGACACGATTTAGGAAGGTGTTTCTTTAAAAAGAACAAATAATGCCGCCAATATCGATCACTGTGGTCAATCTTTTGTGAAAGAGACTGAGCCATTTTGAGTGTTTCAACACAAAACGTTCCTTAAAAAAACCCTGCCGAATAGATCTGCAGCGCGTACGTGATTGCGATTTAAGCTTTTGATAATTCCCCAGCCACATGTACCGGGTGTGGCGTCACACGGTCGAGCTCGTCATCATCCAGCCGGGCTCATTCGTCCTCGAAAGGAAATCCTTCCTCCGATGTCGATTGGCAACGTTAAACGGGTACTTTGCACGCCGAATGGTTTCCGGGTTTTGGCCATCTAAGCAATAGCCCAACACAGCACAAAAAATGGCTGTGTACCATTTATGCTTATCGACGACGCCCCAAATTCGCACATGTCTCCGCGGTTCGCCGGCTTATCCCGATCGCACGTGTGAATGTGTGGTTGTGTTGGGACCCCGGCAATAGGAGTTAACTTGATGCTCATAAATATTCAATAGCTGACATACGCACGCACACATACAGTGCGGCGTCGATAGAGTGGAGGAGACGATCCACAACAATGGCAGCCAATAGACAAATTGGAAGATGAATTTCGCTTTACCAAGAACAATCGAGAATCGGAAGAATCGGTTTGGGTGTGGATGCCAAACCTGGGGCAACGGTAGAGGACGACTGGAAGCACGTATTTTGCGGAACTGGGAACCAATTTGAAGTTCGAGAATTGCGTGCTATTTCTGCGTTGCTTGTCAGGCCATTTTGTTCGTCACCTGGAAACGTGCCGTTCAGATTCATCTGCCGCCAAAGCGGGCAGATGGGGGAACGCTTTGTGCACGTTTTTCGCCCAGCCCAGCCCACGTTATGGGGAAGATTTATGTCAACCGATAACCGTGTGCAGGTAGGTTAGTGGGAAGGGTAATTGTAGCCGCCATCGTTTGCTGATTGCTGCCAACAATCGGTGACGCCATAAAATGGTGTTGAAAGCATGTAAAAGGGAAGGTGCTTATTGCAAATGGCGATGAAATCAGCCCCACCGCACGGTGGATGGAAAATTGGGCTAGGAAAAACAGTGCTGTTCGCTGTCGCAATGTATTCTTGTGGGTTAGAAAGTAAGTTAGAAGTTGCGTTAGAAAATAAACTTCGAGCACTAGTTGTAATTGCCAACTGTTATCATAGGATTAATTAAAGCTTTCTTGGGGAAAGCTTCGCGGGAACACGGTTGCGTTCCTCCGTTGTAGACCAATCAACCTTTGGGATGCTGTCCTTATTGTTGATGTGGGAACGCTTTCCAAATTTTCCTCTCCGTACAGGGTCCTGCAAATGTGACCCATTTCGAGGATGCTTTAATCCAATTTATTATACGCCCTGTAGCCGAAGGAAAAGTTTTTATCTGCCGACCCAACGTAATCTCACCTACACGCGCTTATTGCACGAGAGAAAATGTGTGCCAAGTGTTACACGAAGTGTACGCACACAGTGTTTGCCATTGAATGATACCTGGCAAGCAAAGAAAGCCCTTTTTTTACATGGTCTCTTGGCACTCGGTACTGTGTGTGAGATGTAGCGTGCATCAACCAAAGGGATGTAAATATGGCGCTTATGGAAAACAGAACTTTTATGCACGTTTCACATATCTATAAATATTTATGAAGAACCATGGATCGAGTGGAGAACTCGACAGCAAAGTATCATCCATTTCGCGTGGAATCTGTGGCCCAGAGTTATGGTGCTTTGTTCCTCACATACTTCCTAGCTCTGTGGTTGGTTGCGGCCCTCAACGTACGCATATCTCATCGGATACATTTACCATCATATTTGTTTTGATACACGAAAAAAAGATGGATCTGACGACAAGTGTGTTAAAGAGAAAAAGAGAGCGAAAGAAAAAGGAAAAATGGTATGCGATGAATCTTGAATCCTTTCGTACCACATCACAGTTATCATCATTATTATTATTAAAATGCGAGACGAAGTGAGTGAATTGAAAAATGCTTCCACCGTGTGTGGAGAAGCCAAATGCTGCTCGATTAACTCAATCATCATACCCGAATGCCACCGTTTCTGTTTGAACAAAATTCCGTACCGATGTTTACGGGGGGTTTGTGTGTGTGTGTGTGTCGATCTTTGAAAAAGTGTCGTTAATTAACTTTTTTCAATTTGCTTCACTGTTTTTCTTTCGCGTTTGCCTTGCTCACCGCAAAATTGAAAAAGAGAATTTCGAGGATATGTTTTTTTTTTGTTTGCACAAAACCATCCCTTCTCGGAAACGACAGACAGCGAAAGCGTAAATTGGCCGTTAAAACGGATGTGAAGGTGATTGTTGGAAAAAGCGAAATGGGGAGAAAATTCGCGAAATTTCTAACGAACCCTTAGGTAAACATCAAATCAGAACGCTATCGCTAATCGCTTGAAACGGTTCGATTCGATTTGTTTCATTTTTTTTTTGTACGTGTGGTAAACATGGTTTCCTGGCATGTATACGGCTGAAGTACCGGGAAGTAATTTAATTTTCCCTTTTAGCGTGTAATGTAACGTGAGCTAAAGAATTGCCGTTTAGCTTCAGTAGAGCAAAGTATGTTTGATAAAATGAACATTTCGCCTCCATTTGCCATGGAAATTTTGTATCTGACGTGATGCTTTCGTATTAGAAAATACGCGTCCCATCCGTTTGTATGGGTATGGAAGAAGCTTAGCAAATTCTTGTCCCTCGACAACGGGGAAGGTTGTTGGGAATCGATCTTCAAACATCCACACTAATACTTTTATTGCTTCGACTTATCCTTAATGCGACGCTGGCTTGAAACAAACTCCACTCGGTAGCGTTCCGCTTGATGGACCCGCAGCTCAAGGTAGTAAATATCTATTTGGCTCAGTTTAACGTTTGTCCTCCACCGTCGGTATAATGCGCACCTACAGCGCTGCCAGCGAACCCTGTAGAATGCTTCTCGCTGCGAATGCTCTAGAACCATTCATCTCGCCTGAAGAAAGCATTTAGCAGGGAAGGTTTTTTTTCATCCTCCAGTACGTCATCTGCCAAGTGCGGGATGATGATGGCTTTTTGTTTGATACACAGGCCGCCTAATGGAGCCGGTAGGTTAGTGAAATAGGTGTTAATGGTGAGGAGAACCTGGACTTGTTAGAGTTCCGGGGATTTCTCGAGTGTAGCGGTAGAGCTTCTGAAACATTGACTAATGGCGGAAGGCTCTTGCAATGGGTGACGCCAGCTATCCACTCGAAAGCGCTCTTGATGCGATGAATGGTGGTGCGCATTAGTGGATACTGGCGTGAAGCAGACATTCAGATGTGAGCGTGACGATTTATTGAGAGAAAAAAAACCATTACAAACAGCTATATTAGAAGGTAAAAACGAAACGAGTTATGATTGTTTGGTTACATATTTATGAAAGCATTAAGACAAACTTTATATTGCACGATTGCAAATTAGAAATTGAATTACTCACCATTAGAATTCAGATATTGTAATTTGCAGTGGCTCAATTTTCTAGTGCTTCTGTTATGACTGACTCACCCAAACCGGTAATAATTGTCGTCAAACTTCAAAACTAAAACATTGCATTGCAACATCTTAAAAGCTTTTATTTCTTGAACCGGACTTACAAAACGAACGAACGATCGTCAGTCGTTTGTACCACCTTCACTGCACAATGAAACCCACCAGCAAAAGAAAATAGCACCTCCGGGAGGACATAAATATTTATGAGTACCCGGACCCGGAACGAGCCAGTGCACATTAAAACTATACGTAATCTCGTGCTTCCTTCCGCTTCAGGACGTTAAGACTTGCCGGTTGCTGATGGGGCCGGGTGAATTCCGGTGAGCGTTTGCCAGAAATGCTACACTGTAAATGCTGTTTACCATAATCAAGGCTTTGTTTATCTTTGACACCAGACCAACACCGTGAACACCGGGAAGCGATGAATATTACACCGAAATAGATTTAATCGAATGTTAAAAGTAGTATCTTTAAAAAAAAAAACAAAACAGGTTCGAAGTGAAAGCGATTTGAACTTACGATCGGGTTTGCCCTCCATTTAATGAGATCGATTTGGTAGATTATGGAGCATTTCGTGTGAAGCTTTCGTTCCCGTGAACCAGACAATGGATTGAAGTGTCCAAGGTCGAGATAATGATTTGAATAACGACTCAGCCGTTGCTAGTCGCATTTGAATCTCATTGAAAAAGTATTTGAAAAATGAAATTCTATGTGAAATGAACACTACAACACGTAACTAGTTCCGGATGGTTAAACAACTGGGTGTAAGTATGTTAAACAGATGCAAGTTTTCGTGATCGATGCGTTCCTGGTGCCGTGACCAGGATACATTAGGCGGTGTACTAGAAAAATCGACATGTATTCATTACATATGTAAATGTAGATATAAGTCGAAGCATTATTTCGTCCTCGTGGGCAGATTTTTTCCCAGAATTTGTAAAAGATTCTCCCGTAACTGTACTAATTAGTATCGCACACGACCAAACCTAGCAAAGCCCGTAATTGAGTGCGTGGTTCATTATCAATATCCCGGGCAACTGGGCGGCAGAAAATTTGCCCTTTCAAGACGGGGTTTTTTGTAAATGTTAACTCCATCCTGTCACCTCTAACGGTGAAATGGGATGGAATTTTAATATCTCCATCCTCCAGGAATTCTACCACTCGGTGTACGGTTTTCCAGTAAAGGGTCGGGTTTTTGTCCTTTTTATTTTACCAAGCCAATTTAAGCACGGTGCAAGTTGGGACCGGCAATACCGGCGAGAGAATGGTGAACATTAACCTTCCCGGATCCGTTTTATCTTCACCG
The DNA here is from genome assembly GCF_943734725.1 of Anopheles marshallii. Lineage (NCBI taxonomy): Eukaryota > Metazoa > Arthropoda > Insecta > Diptera > Culicidae > Anopheles > Anopheles marshallii. The sequence goes on from NC_071327.1 coordinate 56,207,607, forward strand.
AAGCGCGAAAGTGTGGTTTGCGAAGAAAGGTAGCTATGTAAATGAGGGAAAAGCACAAGCACAGAATACACCTCAACACTCATGCCCCGGGCGCAGCACATGGTTCGGTTTTTCCCCGGTCCCGATCAGCGTCCGTGCGATGGAGTCGTATTTTGAACGTGCGCAGCATAATTGCAAACCATGTTCCAACCACAAACAGCCAGATTTTTAAGCTCTGTTGCACGAAACAAATAAAACAAAACAATCTTCAAACACAGAACAAAACGATCTCGCGCGACTGTTTTTTTGGTATTGGTTGGTTGGTGTGTGGAGTTCTATACCTGCATGTCCCTTTCCCGAGGATGCTCTCAATGCACGTCAAAGCATAAAAATCTCCACTCGAGTGGTACGGCCCACTCGGTGACGCTATTTATGTGCTCTCGTGGATCCTTGAAACAGAACATACATTCACACACACACACACAGTCCTAGTTTGTTGCTTGGGTCGCGATTTTTTCCCCACTTTTGGTCTGTTAAGGTCTAGTGTGAGGTTAGTGACACCACTTCAAACAGAAGCCCGACAGGATATTGTCAGGTGTAACCGCTGGCGATAATGGTGAACGAGAGAGGAACATGAGAACCATCGTCGCTCAACGGCCACTTGAGGACGTTTCTTTCCGTGCGGCAAATGTGGAACACCCGGCCCGGGGACGGATGGTCGTGGTTCCATTTATTTGGAGAAGATTTTGCTTGCCGCGCTATCCATTAGAACCGGAAACCGACGTGTATGAATGAAACAAAACAGTAACCGTGTCGTGCAGCGTCAGCCTCCAACAGGGAAGAATGGAAAACATTTGAACGGCACTCATCGTTGAAGCCTTTCCATTTTCGCATCTGACAGGAGCCTTTTTCGCCGACAGCAAGTGCACCTAGTCCCGGGACAACATCCAACCGTTCCTACCGCGTCAGCCACCAGGCAGGAGCGGCTAGAATAATAGCGAAATTTCTTCCACTTGTCGCGTTTGCCGTACACTCGGGCGGCGGTTCCGGGTGTGGTTCCGTGTTTTGCTTATTTTCACAACCAGCTCCAAAAACATCAACTAATAAAACGGAACCCTCTAATGCCGGGTGCGTTTGGTGATGGTGACGTTGCGTAGCTAATGCGTCATTATCTCAATACCCTTCGCGCGACTTGAGACGGCGCTGGAAAACGTACACTTTCGTGTGGACTTTCTGTGGCCCTCGTGGAATTTCCCAGCATTGGGCTGGAAATTGAAATCTCCACACGTCTTCCACGGGTACTGTTCCGGAAAAATGAGGACCCGACGAAGAAAACTCCTCCGTTGCCACGGAAGAAGATGTTTGCTCGAGCTCGGTTAAAAGTGATTAAATATTTGCACTTGTGTACGCTTTAATCAAGGTAGTACATATATTAGACTTGTAAATTGCGCAATGTTGCACTTTAGCCCCGGCAAATGTCAACCGAGAAATGTTGGGAGAAAACTTGTCTTCCTTCCGACGGTCGGCCTCCCGTCCTCGTTCGGTTTCGACGGTGCCACGAGGGAGTGCTCCAACCGCAGGGGATGAATTTTCCGGGTGTCTTACATTGAAATTACCTCACCAGGCGCACTGCGTGTGTTTGTGTGTGTTTCCACCAGGGTGTCGTCTTCGGCTAGGGAAGATGGCCAGATTTGTGCTTACCTGTGAATGGAGAAAGCAAGAGATGAAAGAGCTCATTTTAATAACTATTAAACTTTTCCCGAAAACCGTCACGGAAATGGGGTACGCTCGGGGAGGGGAAACAAATTTTGCGTCACCGGGGACGGAAAATGAATGATGGAACGGTGGTGGAATTATTCATGAAAATGTTGTACCACGCGCTGCGCCTTAATAACTTCTTCGAATAAGCAAATTATATATGCGCACGTGCGTGTGTTGTGCTGGGGTGGTTTTTTTTTACCTAGCTGCAGCATGCTGTTGCGCATGTTTGTGTATGGGTGTGTGGCAATCGCCGTGTTAATTCCTAGGATGGGAACAGAAACAGGAACGCTTTCTTCCAGTTTTCCTTTTTCCCACTCAATGTCATCATTTTTTTAATGTGAGAGCAGAAATTCACCACACCACACACAGGTGCACACGTACACACGTTTCCCGAACGACAAACTTTTTCCAGAGTGCTAGGATAATCTGTCGGAAAAGTTAGCCACACTACACTATGCAATTCAACCATTTTCCGTAGGTAGACACTTGCACGCAATTGTGTAACGTAAAGTGTAGTGAAACAGAATTATTCAATGGTGGAAAGAAAAACAACACAATTCTGAACCAACCATTACAACTACTCCGAAGTGAGCAAGCCAACGCCCCAAAAGGGGGTGAACAATTATGAAATTGAAACTTGCCACAGTGCAATAATTTATACTGCCGTCCAATAATTCAACAGCAAGTGACGTTTGGGTTTTATCGGATAAAATTTAAATTTTGATCCTGTACCCATCCATTGTGGTTGCGTCGTATTGATCCCCACCCCTTGCTGTCCAATATTTTCCAATATTTATTGCACCGTTTAATATTGGTTTACGTTTGTTTAATCAATCGTGTTGATTTATCAAAAACCCTCGGTTAGTGTCACGCTCAATGGAACTTGTTTTACCACCGCTACCAAATAATGGCTGGAAATTCTACCCCAATCCTCGTGAAGTCTGCGGGACTAGGAGTCCACGAAGCTCCAACTGCTGGTTCAAGGGATTTTTAATTAATTTCGAGCAATAAACAATAATCGTCGGTTTTCGGGTTCTAATGAATCGCATAAATCACGCTTCAAACGGTCGGTTTCCGTTGTTTGCAGGCAACTTCTAGCGTTGCTTCCTTCGACGCTTTGACACCTTTTTTTGTTGCAAGGGGTAGGGTTTACAGTTGGGTCACCGGCGAGTTCCACCATGGCGCTGTTGTCGCCCTTTTGCGGTAATCTCAAATCATCTTTAGCGGCACACATAAATCAAGCTCGGGGTACAGTTGAGAACTTCGCAGCCCGTGCTGCGTTCAAATGCCCAGGGCATCATTTTGCTAGATAGGGATAGGGAACCCATCCTGAAGGCGTGTGGCGCATAAGTCTGAAGAGTCTTAAATCCAATTAACACATACTCAACGGGCAGTATGGTTCCACGCCAGATAGCGGAAGGACGCTCTATTTTCAGTTTCGGCGCTTTTCCGGCAACGGTTGTCCTAATGGCAAGCATATCCTACATAACTGCTGGGTCCTTTCATGCGTAGCAAAGTCATGGTGAAAACAAAAAAAAAAAAGATTCCAGAAACATAATGGAGAACATTGCAGCAAATCAACCTTCCCCTTGATAGGAATCTTTTCGGGGTTCTCTTAATTGTATTTATTTTATTACGCGCCTTCCTAAAAAGGTCCCGGCAGATTGGTACCCGACCGTACACGGGTGAAGCTATTTCTCGCCCCAAAAACCACAACAAACGTGCCGTTTAAGGCACGGTACGGTTCTCCTGTTGCTGTTCCGTCGTACCACCACCGTTAACCGTGACGGCGGAATGTGAGCAAAATGCCATCGTACCGTCAATTGGCCACACATTGATCGATCAGAGTGCTTCCGGTGATGGTGGTGGTGTTGCTGCGGGAACATAATCAATAATCGGGTGCTGTGGTTCGGTCCGGGTTTCGGTCGTCTCATTATGCTTTCATGGCATGTGCCCGGTAGGTGTCTCTGTACTCCGTTACTGTTTCACCCATCCCAAGTCCAGATAACGAATCGTTGCTTTTCTCACAGTCCAAGTTGCCAAAAGATAAGGAAAGACGGTCGCTCCCAAGCGGACACACGTCATGATAGAGGAGGTGGTGATTTTATTGGTGGTGCGTCTGAGACTGCTTGTGACCGTTGTTGATGGACGCCAATTTACCACTAATTCGGTGTCCGGCCGCAGAGAGCCGAACAGCGTGGAGAAGAGTCGAAGACGAAGGTCGATAAAACGTAAAATTGTTTATCATTCGGTTGTGCATTTTTATGATTGGCTTCGGCTTGCGTACGTGTCCTGCATGCCAGTAACCGGTCTGTGCAGGTCCAGGTTCGGGGCCGTCGCTCACGCTTAATTACGCAATATTTGATTAGGTAGCAGAGCGGAGGTCTGTGTATGCAGATAGCGAGACAAAAGCAGCAACAAACCGTGCAAAACTCATAACCAACCGGATGCAAAACAAGGAACTCGGTAAATTGTAAATAATTCTGTACTTTTTTTTTTATTGGGCAAGCGGTTAGAATCCGAAAATTTCACATTCAAAGCGCACTTCCGTTGGGCGCACGGTGGTTAGCTGGGGGCCGGATGTGGTGGACAAAAAGCACAATAAAAGAACCAACCTCTGTTTGGCACAAAAACGCTCGTGGCAAAACGAGAAGTAACTCGCCCTGAGGGACGATTACGCTCGCTTGTGACGCTCGGTGTAAGTGTTCTGTTGCCAAACGGAACGGATTTACAACCGTACGCATGTGTGTGGTTTTTTCTTGATGTATTTTTTTGGGGGGAAATTATTTATAAACGCCCACCTATGTCAGATCATTTATAGTAGGTTTTGCTACCATTTAGTAAGAAACGATTGAACCCAGGTACGACCGATAGTCGATCACGGCTGATAAGGGTAGATGGCGTTGATGTCGCCGCTGTCAAGTGGAGGATGATAAATTATTCTTTAAATTGTGTACCTCCATTAGCTGACAATCGGTTTTGCCTGTGACGGGATGTTGGGACGTTGGGCCAAAAACGTACCGTTTTCCGGGAACGAAACGATCAACGGATACGGGGTTTGTTTGGTAGGATGAATCTTTTCTTTTCACAATAGCAAAACTGTTGTTTTATCATCACGTTTCCGCTTTGCTCAAAAGCTGTCTGACGGGTTTTCGTACATCAAAGGTTGGATTGTTACGATGAAAAGGAAAGATTTTCCGTAGTACGGATCTTAGAATAAAAATGGAGATCTTACAGTTTATCTTTTTGATACAGTATCTCGTGACATATTCTTATATAAACGCTAGTTTGAGGGGGACTGGTTAGTGAATTTGGTACTGTCACACACGATAGGACCGAGACAAAATTCCATCCGGACTGTTTTCGCGTAGCAAGATCTGATTATCGGCTTTCGTAGTAAAATATGTCTATTATATCAAAAATGGCAGTTGATTTCAAAATAAATACTTAAATTGTGAAAATATTTCACAATGTTGTTTACGAAACTATTAACCTAGTCTCATTTCTATTCCATATCTCACTTGAAATATCACTCATCCTCATTTAAAAACTAAGTCTCATTTGAAACTGATCGCTTAAATGTATGCAATATACACGACATATTACCTTTTAGAAGGCCTTGAAGATTTTTTCTGCTTGACCTTGCAATATTGACCTATTTTATTCAATTTTTTATTTGTTTATGCCACTTGCGTTGAGTATTGTATCATTTGCACGAGGCATTTAATACCTGGAATTTGCCTTATCCCAGACATGCTCAGTTAAATAATGATTTATATCAATTAAACAATTGATAAAGTATGAATTCTGATAACAAATATGCCTTGGTAGCATTCCATGTATGTGTCAAAATTACCTTCCGTATGATATGTCCCACGACGGTCAAGGTTGAAAATGAGCAAATGACCAAAACAACGAAGCCAAAACAAGAATTGAAATTCAATCCAAGTCGTCAGCAGATTTGTAAGACTATTTTTGCATATTGCCACCTCACGGCGTAGTGTGTTCTGCATACCTAATTTCTACGAATCATTCAATTTCAACCTTCCAGACGTATGCGCAATCTCCCATTTCCCATCACCAGCTTCCTTGCGCATAAAAGGTGTTAACACATAAACCTTTTGTCAACAAATTTCCCTAGCGTGTTAATGTTTGCAAGAAATCAGGACCGAGACAGAGAAAAAGAAGACATCGTCAATTCCCGTCATAAATACACATCATGTTTTGCACATGTTCGTGATCCATTGGCGTCTTGCAAACGTTGAACTCCATGCGATGCCACACGGTGCCAGACGGTTTTATTGTGCGACCATAAAAATCGTCATTTTCGATCCCATCCGAGCTAATGGATGTTCGTTACCATCGTACAAGGCCAAATCACGCGACCCGTCAACGTTATGTACCCGCCAGCCAGGGACTTTACATTCACGAACGCAAATCGGGTTTAGTGGGGCGCAAACACTCCAGCACGCTCGGTGCGTAATGGACGGTCGAGAGCAAACGAGGAAGCAGTGTGCCGGAAGGTCGCCATATTTTCCCTTGGTGCAAGCTTCCCAAGCGTGGTGCCATTTTCCAGATTACGGTGCTCGGTTATGGATGCCTTTCGCATTGCTTCACTGGATCTACCGCCGAGTGAAATGGGCGACACCAATCCTGAGATGTTGTGAGGTCGAGTAATACAATCGCATAGAAATGCAAAAAAAAAAACCCTTAACCGTCCCATCATTCGAGGCCTTCGAGAGAGAAAAGTGGTGCAAATACCGTAACGGTTCATTAGTTTTCCAACCACTCTTGGGGCTCCGATCCAGACGACGCCGTGTAACGGGGCACCCTCGGCTGGGTTTCATCGTTTACTCCTGATTTTTTTCTGTTTGCCTGATCGTCGACGTGTTTTTCATTCGCTTTTCCTGCCAATGTCTTTTGAACGAGTTTGCTGGTGAATAAAAAGCAAGATTAAGAGCAGAACCATTGGTTCACCAGTGTAGGTCACATCGAGCGAAACACCAACCATATTTCTGGCCAACAATACAAACATCACGCTCGATGAAGCTTTCTTTTTTTGGATACTTTTAAACTGGTAAACGTGGTAAAAAACATCGAAATTTGGCATGCGCGTGTAGTCGCAGCTTCATATTGTGGCACCGGAATCTGGTACGTACATCTTCGACGCAATCAACGTGCTTGTTTTGTTGGAGATTTCCGAATGTGCTCCCAAAACGACAAATCACAATCACAGCAAAAGTCGTATTTCCTGTAATGATCTTATATAAGCGAGAGTTCGTACTGACCGAAACTAGCCTTACTGATGATTGGTAGCCCCTTGGTCTGTGTGTATACTTCCCGGCCCGTGTCTTGTGGCACTACCGATTTGAAGCGATGACCGAGAATTTGTCAAACTAGCACGAATGTAGTTTGCCAGCTGATTTTTTTTTATTTTACTTCTGCCACTTTTCATCCATTTCTTCTCCAATGTCCCATGTTCGCATCTCGTTCCTGTCTTCTATAGACGACCATGTCCTCCGGCTCGCATGTGCAGCCTGTATGAGCGGCGTGTTTCGTGAGTCCCCTGGCAGAGATTTATTTAGTTGTAGAAATGATTTATGACGCACGAACGTTCGGGAACGTCGGGGAGGTTTCATTTTGCTTGTATCTTAAGACACTCGCTTGTTAGATTGTGCTACCGTATTAGCTCACACCTACGCCCCATACACTCATGGTTTTGTTTCTTACATCAGCATCCAGACATCCAAACTGTTATCGACCGCTGTTGGAATGTTTGGCTTTGCTGTCGGTTTCGTTACTTTGCCTTTGCCAAAAGTCAGGCGAATGGAGGGCGCAAGGCAAGACAAATGGTCACCGATTTTATGGTCCATACGAGCCCAACCACAAGCTCCTGTGTTTTGATTGTTGGAGGTGAAACAAGTCCCACGGGTTGAGGCTTTGTTCGCCATCGTTAAGGCAATTGTTCTGGCCATCGTGCTCCAATCAGCGTGGTGTCGGTTGTGTAATTTAGCTGAGTTCGAAGGCAATGTTGCATTGCCGTACGATTAATGAGATGAATGATAACTGAAGCCACTACATTATGCTGTGAAACATTTACTGCAACAGTAGTACTAATTAGTTACCCGGTTAAAAATTAACATCTCGCAACTCTAAGCTTTATAAAAACGCTTCAAGTAGTGCTCGGACAATGTTGCGCATGTTTCACAGACCGGAAATCATGATAAGACAGTATAAATTGGAGACTGATTTAATTTAAATATTGGCTCGGATGACGGATTAATTACATTCGCCCCGTTTTCCCATTTCATTTTATCCACTGCGATGGCATGAGGTCATCCGGGTAGAAAATGTCATCATGCTGTTTTACGCCTTCCTGTAGTATAACGGGATGAAACCGATAGACGTCTCTTCCGGAGGAGTTGCTAAATCGTGGAAATATACCCCAGCAATGCTATTGCAGCCAGCAGCCACCATAACTTATCAAATGGCATGTTGCTGAATGAAATGTCTTTTAAAAGGGCATTCGTCGCCCATGCAAGAGCAAACGAGCCGGAAATTTTTAATGAAAACCCAGAGTCTCGGCGCTCCAACACGGGATGTGCTTTTAGAGCATCCAGGAAATGGGACCCTTTTCATCCTGCGTATTCATGGACGGGTTTTACATCGCGTGGTGACGGGTAGTGAAGTTATTAAAGGATATTTTTTAATCTACTACATTTTGCCCACATCCGTGACGAACACACCGAGTGCGATCAATTCCTGCGGGAGGGTATTTGTACTGTTTTTTTTTTGTTTGGTGGCGCTTTGTGAATTCAAAAATCCATCAGCATGGCAAGTATTTCAATTTCAATTTATTACTACTTGAGTGAACGATGAACCATTCCGCCTATGCGCCTTTAGTCCTTTCACTCATACTTGTGATTGTGTGTTTGTGGATGGGGAGAGAGCTTTATGATGTGCCACTTACGCCATCAACTCATCTGTAACATTGTGGCATAGGGTGATGGATGCAAAAGGAAACTGGCAGCATCATAACAAGCTCACAGTGCAGTGAAGCAACAAGAACACAAACACAATGTTAAACAATATCCTTCGAGTGAGTGGTAAGCTGATCGGTAGCAAGTGCGTCCCATACGCCATCCTCGCTCGGCTGTGTGACGTTGTGTTTTTCTGTGGGCAATAGCCGTCAAGGATTTGGAGTATTGTTTTGCTGCAAAAAGATTTTCAACCCCCACGGTGCTCGAGCGTCTTGTGCGCGGTGAAGCATTAAAAACAGGCTTTGCTTCAGTGGTTGTTGTTGCTTCGAAGCATGTGCAAGACACAAGGTGCAAGAATGGGGGCGGACAAAAAGTTTAACCCCACCCGCCCGGTACGCGAAGGCTTCGAATCCTTTTGTTTCACTCCCAACATTTCGACAACAACAAACGAAACAACGCCATCTGCTTTCGGTTGAGATCGCTCCCGTACCGTTCCGTACCGTCTTTCGGTTGGCAAAGTTGCAAAAAGTAAAGCTTTCGACCATGGCGGAAATGATGAATGATGTGTGTACTGGGTGCGTTTGTGTGTAAGCGGCCAGAACAATATGGATGCGGTGCTTTATACCTTTCCGTGTGTCAACTTCCGCAGTCCACGTTCTTCAACCGCTTGGATGCCGCCTTAGTTCGGGACGTGCGCTTTGTTTCGCGAACGGAAGTGAAAAGAGTTTATGTTGTGCCGCTTTTACCTCCCCGGTTTCATCCGTGGTGGAGTTGTGTGATGCACATTGCGAAATAATAATCCGCTGTAGAAGTGCCGCTTAATAACTCTCGACGAGTTGTCGGTCGCCTGTCTGCACGGGAAGCAATTCCGGCCCGATGGAACATCGTAAAAGGTGAGACAGTGTCAATTGTCTAGCTGAATTGGAATGTTTGTTACCGCGTTGCCGGGAAGGGAGGTACTAAAAGTATGCTGCTGATTGTCTTCGGGTTTACAAAACATGTTTATTGTACGCCGAGATGCTGAGCTTCCCGGGAGATTTAATGACTTTTCAAATGTTGGGTGAAACTGGTTGGGCAGATTCATGAATGCACTGAATGAGTGAAACGGACTCATCAAGGTCATGAATCGTCACAGATTATTGACTCCTGAAAGATTCATGAGTCCTCAAAGATTCACGAATCCGCATAGATTTATTAATCCTCATAGATTCATTAATTCTCTTAAACACATAAATGCTCTGGAATAAAGGTTCATTTTTAATCTTTTTGCTTTTTGAAATGAGAATTTTTCGCAAAAGATTCATTAAGCACAATGCTAGAATCTTCATCTAATTCGAATTTATATAAAATCTTTTTTGTGGATATGCAATAATAAAAGTAAATGGTGTAAACTAAGAGTTGCATTTAGGGAATGACAACGACAGCTAAATAGATTAATAAAATACAGTAATACTTATATAAAAAGACAGTATTAAGTCAAACGAGCAGAGGATTACTAACTATTATTTTAAAAGTACGAAAAGTATAAACAGATATACGGCCCGGCCGTTCTTCAGATAAATAAAAAAAAAGAATAGTACAAAGCTAATTTAGTTATGAATCTTCGCAACACTTACTTACTGACAAAACTCATATCTATCGAATTATATCGCACATTTTTGACACAGTTTTGCAACAAAAAATATGGAAACTCTTAAAAACGAACGGAAGAACTCAAACAGATGCATGTTTCAAAACAATATATTCGAAATAAGTAATAAAACTCATTAAATATACATTGTGATGCGTTCTCCTTTTAATAAAGAAGAACGCATTGGTAAAAGCTATTTCAATACGACTAAAAGAAATCAATGTCATTTATTTCCTGTGTTTTTTGGACCATCTTCATTTTAGTAAAATTGATGACTGTGACACTTGGTCCTGTCTCCATGATCAATAGCATCAGTTTGTTGTCCGTGCTTTTGAATTCAGACGATATTTATTAATCTCTCCTGTCTTCCGCCCTGTGTTTTCTGCTTTGTTCCCGCAACCAACCATGGCGATGAACGGAAACATGTTTTGCTGTGTACCTGGCAGTTCCTTCCGACAGAGATAGGTCCAAAGACACACACACACACTCACCCACACTATCAAATGCTGGCAAATGCTGTGGACCCAGCTAAGATTGACGCGTGCAGATCTGAACCGAAACGATCCCGTCGGATGAGCCAGCAGCGAACGGATGGAAATTGTCACCAGGGTAGAAATATTGGCAAATAACCAACCAATGTTGGACGCACAGTTTTGCACGAGCAAGAAGGAAAGCCCGGGTATGCTGTTTGGGGGGTAAAAACCCTGGGGCCGCCTCAAACCGTCCCGATCCGCACCGATTCTATTCATTTTTGTGAGGAATTTTAAGACATTCTGTCGACAGCAGATTTACGGTAACTGACGAGGGTTTTATGAGCGGAATCATGCAAAGGATCAGTGCACAAATCGGCACTACAACCGGTTCCAAGGGGATGAGATACCGGACGAGATCCGGCTAGGGGTAAGGTTGGGCTTTCGCAAACGGTAACCGATGGTGACGCTGTCATCGTTGAATTCTACCCAAAGCTATTCCCATTGTTTTGTTCGCTTGATGCCGGTTGAAGAAAAGGCATAAGACCGCCGCATGCCACATTTGGATTCACCTGCACAATGGGAGTGGGATGCTTTCTTTTATGATCGGCGTTAGCCGTGAACATGGGTTGAGCGAACCGGATCGACACAATTTGCCGATATAATTAACTTCCCTACGGGAGTTCGTGAAGCCGAAGAAAGGGGCGCCCGGGCGGCAACAGGAAGCTTCGTTAGGAACAGGAAACGAAAGCTTCAGATTCAACCGTTTGTCAATTTTATTTTGCTTCCCCATTTCGAGCAAGTGAAAACACGTGTCTGTTTTTAGTTGTGGGTTGCCTACATTCAGGGGTGGAGCTGATCTATTCTATTTTATTTGATCTTGATTTACGTCATCAGGCGGGTTTGTGAGGAGGTGTGTTTAAGATGCTATAATGATGTTTCTAGAATGTATAAATGCACCTTAACACTTGTTTAGTTTACTTAGGAAGTGGTTTAACAGCAGCAGAATTTCGTTGGAAAATTCCCAACATCCTTTCCGTTACGTACATATTAAACTATTCTTTAACCAACTGCACACTTGTTGTTGTTCTCTTGGTGCTATCGAAAACAAGCAAGAAAGCATAAAAATTGGTTTCCTTTTTTCGGCACCAAGAAGCACTCAGTATACTGTATAAGGCGAAATTTATTCAACTCCCCTTAGTCTATTCTACCCACCTGCTATCTATCATTCAAGTGAGTAAGGATGTGCTGGTTGTTTTTTTCTTTCTATTGAATCACCAACAGCATGGCCTATCGTTGATTGCATTGGCCACCTGCTGAAAGGGTCGCCGATCGCTGTCGATAGGAAATTTCTGCTTATTGATTGATGCTGATGCGAAAATCGCCAAAAGGTTTTCCACCTCTTTTCTTGTCGCTCATTCAGCCCACGGGCCAGGGTTCGGGATCGGATTAGAGAAACATATATTCACCATTTATTTTTATTGTCAAGCCATCATGCCATAAAAATGGGTCCGTCGCAATGATGGAGCGACCCGTTTATCAGCCATCTGACCCCCGGGGGTCGACTTTTCGCTCGATTGATTAGCTATTTATGATGCAAAACACGAACACGGTGCTTGATACGGGGAAAGCTTCTCAGAGCTGCAGGGTGTACTAATGGTGGCTTTTTAAGTTAATTTGCAGTATAAAATTCGAATAAACTATGGACATCTAGCGAAATTTCTCCAACAACCAAACCAAACAGCACGACGGCAAATCTCGGCTAACTTCAAACTGCTGACCTAATTTGGCCGGCGGCGTTCGTTTCGCCGCTGATCCTTAGCTCGAGATGAAGATAATGAGCTACACCGTTGCAAAGCGACCGTTAGTCCGAGAGGCACAGTAATTTACGGCCACATCCTCTTCGTTTTGCGCAAATATTATTCTTTTCGGACGGCTCTCATCAACGTTCACTGATCGGTTTCACTTTTCCCGTTCAGTTTGGGAAGTTGGGGGGGAGGGGAAAAGCGTGCCAGAGTAAATAAACAGAAACAACAACAAAAGTGGAAAGAACTAGCGAAAGAAATACTTGGGAAAAATAATAACAGAAAGCATCCCATCGTGGAAGGCACTCTTTTTGTGTTTGCAAAACAGCCACCGGCCTGGGGATTCGTGAAGGACTGACAGGCTGGTAATTAACTGAATTTTCCCAGATCGTTAAGTTTTCCCAATTTGGCCATCTACTCCTGGCCATCGACCGCTGCTGTTGCGTATGCCAGGGTTTTCCATCTGGCATTCAGCGCTCCTCTCATCAGTGTGCTTAATGTCTCGAAATTTTGCATGTAACTTGCCGGTGGTGCGTGTTTATACCTCTTTGAAAAGGCGGGACGAGCAAATAAAAACACCACACGAAAATCTGCCGAAGTTCTTTTGGGGTTTTCTTATCCGAGTATCGTTCTGTATTGAATCGGAAAAGCAGAGAAGTGGACACACACACACACACACAAAAAGAAACACCCGTGACGCGCGATGTGAGAAGCGAAACTTTCACGCGAGTGAAAATGATCCGAAAATTACATCATCAGCTCTCGTCTGTTCCGCTTCCGAGGGCCTGATTTCAATGATGGCCACCACCCTTCGAGAAGAATGCCATCACGGATGGGGTTTCGGTACTCAGGAAATGAACCCATGGAAAGGGTATGGTTTTAGAAAGCGAATTCGTCTCGTGTTCTTCCCGCAAAAAAATAAGCAACTCCAGCTTTATGAAGCAACCGAACTCATTTCATCAGCAAAAAAAAGGAAAGAAAAGGGCAAGAAAACGGAAACCCACCAAGGAGTTGGTTCGTCACAAGGAATAAAAAAACAACAACAACATAAAAGAGCCACAAAAAGAAAGCAACAAACACCACAAAGTGCCCCACCCAGTGCGGGGTTTGCTCGGTTTGCTCGGGGTTGAGAACAACGATCTCGTACAGTTTCCGCAATGAGTGCGTTTCCGGTGGGTGCTTGCGAATAGCCGTGGGGAGCAGGGCGGCCTTGTACGAATCACGGCGTTGCTGTTTGATGGCCGAGCCCGACGTGTGTGTATGGTGCTACAGATGCTGCTTCACAATTCGTTGGCAAAGTTGCTAACTTTCCCGGACAAGCAGCAGCAACCTTGCGGGCGTTTGTTTGCTGGGCGGCGTTCCGGTGTGCCGGCAGCAGTTTGACTGATTTGTCGCACCGCTCTATTTCGGGGGACGTGTAGCGCAGTCCTTCTGGGATGGGTGCGATAAATTGGACGGCGAGATAATGCACTGATTTGATGCTGCACGTATGACTCCCCAGCGGTGGGTTAGATGGTACGGGAAGGAACCTAATAAAATTGTTGGTGATACATTCCGCTGATTTTAAGCCATAAAGTAACATCGGTTTTATCTTTGGCCATGCCCAGTGGAGAAGAAGTTTCGGTCGTACTTTTACTAGTGTGAAAGGGGCCATAAAAATGTGCATATATTCGCCATTACTTGTAACCTACTTTTGGTGTCGTTTGGTCGAACGGAGGCGTTTTTGGAACGGTCGCAGGGATTGTCCACAATGTTTGTAGTGCTAAAAGCTGTCGTAGAATGTTTATAGATGTAGAATCTAAAATGTATCCCTTATGACTTAATAAATATGAGATTCCAAAGTTTTTTTTAAGTATCCGCAGAATTTATGCCTAAAAAAATCGTTAATTTAAGATACAATTTGGATACTGGCAAACTTGTGAATGTATTTTTGAAATACAATCTTCATGAACATGTTTGTTTTTGAACTACTAAGTGCACTTCTCGTTACGCGAAAAAGATGGATTGCGTGTTCGGATTATCAAGCGAACACTATTCTTAATTTTGTTTTACAATCAAATTGTATTCGTGTATACAATCTGAAAGCTAATGCCCATCTGGTGAGCTCACTGTTCCTTAAATTACATCACATACCCTCGAATTTATCACGTTTCATGTCCAAATATGGGGATGGTGTTTATGATTCGTCTGCTTTTAGTTAGCACTTGATTTTATTCGCACTCTTTCTCTGCTTACACCAAACTAAACCACAGCGCCCTCTGGTGACTACTAGCTTTTAAACGGAGCAGAGTGCTTTCAAACTGTCGATCCCTAATTCTTCCAAAACTATCATCCCCGTCCACTCATTGTTGACAGAGTGCATATTTTCTGAATGTTCTGAGTGTTATGAATTTTCTTTAGTGACACTACAATCTCAAGAGATGTTGGCTTTCCGTTTCTTTACGGCTTATCTGGGTACGGGGTATTGGTCTCAAAGGAAATTTGAAACCGGTCTTGTCGTGTGGCATGATTTTAAATATTATTAACTGGTAAGAATAATATCAAATATTAATTTAAATGTGACTATTTTGCTTGTAGTGGTAGATGAGGAGCTATAAAGCCTCACACAAACTTATTGGTTTAAATCAATTTTATTTGTAATTTCCCGGTTACTCCCAGGTTACTAAACGACTTTTTTTTGACTATTTTTAATCAAGCGGTACTTCCCAATCGCTCGGCCATCACACTGATGGCAAATTAAAAGCAAATGTCAGAGCTGAAAGAGGTATCAAGTAACGCATTGCTGTAACGCGGAAGCCACTGTTAAACTTTTCTCTTACTCACCGAACAGATCGATACCATTCCATTACTAGCCATATTATCGTGAAAGTGAAGAGTGCAAAGAAAAAAGGAGATACACCGAAAGCTCTTAGTTTTCCAAATCAAATTATCCCTTAACGCTACCGTTCTTCTCGCTCGCAACGTTACCCATTCCTGCGCTCTGTGCCGTTTTGTGTTTGAATTTTCCCTTCCTTTGTTGCGGGGGATGGTTCGGGTTCTACACCAACGATTCGCGCGTATCCGTTACTAATTGCTTCCTCAACAAACTTGTCCTTCCCGAAGAGAGTGCCATCTACCCCCGGGGACAGGTTCAACCGAAATTGACTTTTCATTTCGCTCACATTTTTTCAGATTGAAGTTGATTGGGAGGATTTAATTTTTATCTTTCTTCCAGCCATATTCCGTAGTACACGCGCGGGATCAATGATGCACTTATTATTTATTTATTCACTTATTTATTGGTTTGGTGGAATCAAAACTTCTCTAAACAGAAACACTTCCAACAACAATTAGAGAACTAATGAAATTAGTGCATTTTCCATTCTTGTCCTTTTGGAAATGAGCAATAAAGAGAGCAGTTAGAGCCACTCTATTTTCGATTGTCATACGGTCCCTGTCCCCTGATGGCGGTTGAGCAATGTCAACTTCATGTCAAGACGTCATTTCAATGCAAACATATCTACTTATAGGCATTTTGTTGAAGAATGAAACATGCCGTTAAATGTAGTGGTTATTTTTAAAACTTTTATTCGTGTTATTCAAAACTCGGCTTAATTCGATCCGACTGCCCAGTAACATCCTTTCATCGTAAATAGAGACTAGAGGAAGGAAATGTTTGCCAGAGGTTGGTTTGAAGCAACGAAAAAAAAAAAAAATTGCATACCACTTACGTCGGCGCTCCGTAGTCGATGTAATCAGACACCAACGTCCCGGTGCGATTCGCGTGCAGTATATTTATTTTAATATTGATATTGACTTTCCTGCACTGGCCTCACTGGCATCTGCTCTGCGTTGCGTTCGTGCCATTGAGCTAATGCGTTGAAATCGTTTTTACCATTTTTTTTGTTCTGCTTGTCAATTGGCAGTCGAATCAAAAAACCGAGAAAATAGTTTCGCGCTTCATCGCCACACAGGCAGCTGTTGGGTTGGTTCACCAAACAAGGGTACAAGTTAGGCCGCTAGCCAGAACGACACGAGCGTTATTAGTGTGTTGGCATAACCCGCGCGACTGCTGTGTAATGGATACGTTCTGGCTGCAGACTGACAGCCGGGACGGGAATAAGATCATGATTTTTTAGCACTTTGGAGCAAACTCGACCCTTGTTTGACGTCCAGTACAAAAGGGTTCTATGCAAGTTGTGTGCCCAGCCCAGTGCCCAAACTGAACAAAAACAAAAAAACCCACGCTGATGATTCATCGCGGATGGTTTCTTGTTTTTCGATTTCACACCATTTATTCTGCCCACCGAATTCAATAAACTGCTCATTTTTGCAACACGTCATATTAGCCGCGAGCCAACACTGTCCCCTGTCCCGGATTGGAAAATTGAATTTCGGGTGTCTGTCGTCGTAATAATCGGTACACGTTTACCCGGCACATCACGACAATGAGCCGCGTTTTTTCAACTTGGCAACGTGCCCGCATCGGTTGTCACGTAATGCGATACCCTTTTGCATCGGGTACCGTCAGGGAAGTGCAATGGGTGGCCCGGTTGGGTGGGTGATTTTAATATTTGAATAATTATTAGACTTTTATTATTTGTGTTCCATTCGCAATTGGGGTACGGGGGTACGAATTTCGATCCAAGAGGCAACCGGAACCGCCTGTCCCGAAGGGATTTTGGTGGATTTTAACTCGCTCGGTGCTATTGGTTGCGCAATTGAACCACAATTTATTCCAAAATCGATCATCGATCAGGATGAGTGAAATTTATAAGCACAATGTTGTCTTTTTTTAGGTCGGGCACTAGCTGCAACAAAGTACACCCTTTCAATTATCGTTATTTTTGGTGGACCTTTGGAATGCAATCATTTCCTCCCTGCTGACGTCAATTGCCGACAGTTGGAACCGGCCAATCGAATTATCCTTTCCCGATCGAGCTGGATTATGGGTCGGTAATGGGCTTTTTTTCTTCAAGCGCTGTTGCTGCATATGCTTGGCGCGACGCGGTAGGGATCGGTCTTCACATGACCATGGTGGTATCATGTCATGTGCGATGTTTGATCCATATTTTACGTTCTGCTCCTTCTTTTTTTTGCAGGGTTTGTGTATGTGTGTGTGTGGCAGTGTGTAGTCAATGATCAATTTATCACGATCGAAATACCATTCCCGGTCGATGGCAGTTGGAACTGTGCCCGCCGGGTAGGCTGACCATCGTAAATATAGGCGTAATCATGTTTTAATGTTTTAATTTATGAGGATGTGCTGTGGAAAGCAATTTAATTTATGATGATGTGTGGAGTCAACAAAGTTAACCGTTTGCGCGTACAGGTACGCAAGGGTTCGCGGCACAGGATTTGCTGGAAACAAATTGGTACTGGGAGGCAAGTGCGATGTATTAATTTTGTTAAGTGGTGAATATTACTTAATGTTGATGTATTATAAATCGTTTCTTGCACAATTATATATTTATTGCGTTGTTACAATATTTTGAATTCAATAACAGAATAACTTAAACTCCCACCGGCCCATTCGCACGTGAATGTACTAAACTTTTTAGTACACTTGTGAAACCATTCAATTAAATAAAAAGTGTTCAAAATTAACTAATGCTATCTTAATTGTCTAGTGTTTAATAGAAATATTGTTTAATAGAAATATTGTTTAATAGAAATTGTTTTAATAGAAGCATGTAATCTGAATTGCTTGCCCTGTACTACTTCGACCAGGAATCTACTTTAAACGAGCTGTCCAGCACGATCCTGCAGCTTAAAGATGCTTCAAATTAAACGATAGTTCCAATATGAAAGAGTGGAAGAGTCCAGAGGAAAAAGGCAAAAGCATCGCTCATTGGGAACTTTACCGAGCGAGCATAAATTATGTCCCAGTGGAAAATTAGATAATTTATCATCATTAATAACGTAATCGTTATTATACTAATGTGTGTATGGCTGTGTGTGTGTGTGTAGCATCAACCTACTCCTATGTTCCTTCGGTTCTTTCGCACAGCGCTAGGGCACCATTTAAGTGCTCCGGTATGCTTATCGTCCTTGTCAATGGCAGCAGCAAACGCCATCGTTCAACGAAGCAACCGCAAACTTGGGCATTGAGTGAGCAGTAGGCAGCAACAAAAAAGTCTTTCGACACCGACCGCACAATATCGCATAAAAGGAAGGACCCTTTTCGAGGGCACGATAGACAAGGAAAAAAAAACAATCAATTTCTTCCTGCATGCATGTGCAGCCTTGGTTGAGCATCAATTTTGGGTGGCGTTTTTTTTTTGCGACAGGGCAAGCCTACAAAAAATGGCAAGCGAAACTCTCTGTGCCGGGGAAACTTTCGGTATAGCAAAGACCCGATAAACATTGGTCCGCTAGCTGATAAAGCACACCATACCGGACTGAAATGACCACGTGATGAAATGGATCGAAATGAACCAAAAACACAATCTGAAAAAGAAACAAAACCTCGTTCCGGCTGAGTATGAAATGGAAACTCATGTGTTCAGTTTTTTTTTTTGTTGCTGTTGTATATGCCCAACGTCACCGGTGCTGCTGTTGTCGTCGGCGTTATGGGTTAAAGAGGAAAAGGACTTTTCGTGCGTATCGAAGCGTTGCCCGAACCAAATGGAGGGAACATGTCCGCCTGGGCCAGGCGTTAAGGCGTCTGCCCAAGCCCGGAAAAAAGGTAACACCAACGTGTGTTACCGGATGCTTGCAGATGAGTTCGCTTCTTACGGTATAGTAGTTTCCCGAGCACACTACAGTTTTTGCGTTCTCAACCTTACACTCGACGGTGCGGAGACATGCCGTTGGAGACTCGTTTCCAAAAAGCTTGTTATTTTTTCTGGCTCCATCCAGTGGCATTTAGATCGGTTCTCCGAAAATACCAGCGCACCAGGCAAAGACGTTCTTGTGTGCGACCAGGGACCGCTCGCTTGTTAGGAGTGGAGGTTTTGTAAGAACAAGTTTGGCCGGAAGTGGAGATAGCATTTCGTTAGCATCAAGTTCCGCACTAAGTGTGTGTGTGTGTACGCTCCATTGAAGCTTTTAGGTGTCTTTGTCCTTCAATTCGGGCTCCCTTCCGGTGCATTTCGTTCACCCGCTAACGCTAATGTAACACATCCATATCATCCATTGACCATTATTCCGCCCGTTGCCACCATTCGCACTGTGGCTTTACCACCGGCACTCCGCTTAACATGCTAACAAGACCGAGAGCGTTACGGTAAGAAGTGTCAGTTAGCATCCTTGACGCCATCCTAACGTGACTGTGCATCTTGACGATGCACAATCATGGTCACGTACGATGCCCGTATCGTCCCGTGCCGAGCACGATGGATCCCGGGATAAAGACACAAAGAGCCATCTACTACCGAAGCAAGGGGCACCGAAAAATCGGCTGTAGTCGGTTAAAGTGATTTAGAGCGTAACCCATTTACAAGTACCGTCCTGTTACGGATCGCATCGTACCGTATACATCCACGACCCAGCTAAAGTCACACACGGAAGGCAACGATTTGGGTAAAATAAATGTGAAACTGTCCTCGCAAACGATGTGCAACGTTTGGTAAAAATTCTATTCACTCGTTCAATGGTGCGTGGCCTTCCAGGATGCTTCTGCTATTCTACCACATTACGTAAGTAATGAATTCCAAACCTTCGACAGCACTGATAGTGCTTTTAACGATCATAAATAAACCACCGACATCTCCACAATAATGTACCCGGTGTGGGGCTCTGTTTGCTAAACACATTCATCCTGCAGGTCATCTGATAAGGTTTTCCATTTGCTATCGATTAAAATCGTCGTCCCACCAGCGTAGCATCTTATATGCTCACCATACCGAATAGTGGTTAGTGAATCGTGAACCGTGAACCGAATAGAAGAAGTGAATAAATTTATTGTTCACTTCAAAGATATCTTTCCCACCTTTTTACTACCGCTTTCTAAGGTGCTTGAAGTTGCTACAGGTAAGGCGACGACCACGCTGATGATGAGTTTTCTTATCTTTTCCACAATACGCGCAAACTCAAACCCCCTTCGTTCGGTGCTCTCCACTAATGAAGTAAATGGAAACCAACCAGCGATGGGCACAGTCCAAACAGAAGCGTCTTACCTGTGGAGAAATTAATGGTAGCATTTTAATAAATGATCTGTCACTTACATTTCGCACGGCAAACGGTGCATGGTGTCGTGAACGCAGGGGATACATTCTAGACAGCGAGACTAAGGATGGTCGGGATGGGCGGGTGGTATCATTTTTCTTTGATGGAGTACACTTCAG
The DNA here is from genome assembly GCF_943734725.1 of Anopheles marshallii. NCBI lineage: Eukaryota > Metazoa > Arthropoda > Insecta > Diptera > Culicidae > Anopheles > Anopheles marshallii. Next base: position 56,228,499 of record NC_071327.1, read on the forward strand.
CAACTCATTTAGTATGCACCCCAGTCTAAAGGACTCGGCGCAAGAGTACGCCAGACACTCGGTAGCAAAACCGCTGCTCGGTGTAGTGTAAACAATGGTAGCCGGCAGCCAGCCAGTTATCATAATATTTATGCGTGATAGAGTGGGGTTCCGGCTTGAAGACGATTGAAAATGTTATTAGAGATAACACCCGGCGAGGGATGATTCGTATCGATCGATTTTGTGAAGCTTATAGACTGGGTTAAATGTGGTAATATGTCATACACCTTACAATGACATTTTGTTTCATCGGGGACACTCGAGATATTGGAGCATCTTTGTAATCCGCCACATGGATTGATCTTGTCTGCCTGACTCTGTAACTTTTGTCAACATCACCATATCACAGAGAGCTTTCTAACGTTTTAGCATGTAGTCAGATGTTTGAAGCGGAAATGTTTATGTCCCACAAAAAGCATCGATCCAACTTACGTAGAGAAGTTGAGTGAGAGAACTTTCAATAACAGCAAAAAAAAACCTTGACGCCATGACGAGCAGTGTTCTAGTAGCATCCGTGCAAAAAAAAAAGGTTGGATCAAGCTGGAGCAAATTTCGAGCTGGTAGAATGTAAAAGGAGATATTTTGCCGTCATGAAAGCATCTTCTGAAGAGTGCTGTAAGTTTCGCCGATGTAAGCGCCTAGACAGTGATGCTAGTGATACGGCCTGAAGGGCTGCGGAAAGAGCAGAAGTTTATGGATGGTCAGATCAAAGTAATCGCACCACGAAAGCCCACGTCTGTCGAGAGCCCTCGATGGACGCGATGAGTGCGATAGAGAAAGCGGTGAATTAAAACCAACGTCCAAGGCGAGGTACAAAAAAAACAAGACGCAGCTTTCAGGCACCAGCGAACTAAGCGAAAATGAGAGCGCTTCCGGTGGGGCGGAAAATAAATGAAATTGGAAGAGTCAGGACCAAGTTTGCCGCAGGCTCCGCATGGCAAAAACTTCCCATCCGGCGCTGCACAGAGCTTAAAGACGCTTTGCTACAGTGAAACCGGCGTAACGACCATCCCGCTCCGTTCGTGACGGTTCAGAAAAGGACGATAAAAAGATTCGTCAGATCTTACACCACCTTCGCTATCGCGGGAGACGGTCGGCTTAACTTCTTTCAAAACCCCACCACAACATACACCGACACACCCAAACAGTCATTACTTCTACCGGCACTTGGGACCGGAGTTGGTGGATCCTCGGTGCGAAATCTTCGGCCAACTTTCCTCTGCCATGGCGAAAAAGCACAATAAAGGATGACTTATTGTGCTTCAATGATGCGAAGAACATATGCTAATGGTACGGGGAACCGTGGGGCAGGAATTGGGAGTTGGTCCCTGAAAATGAAGGAAGTCGCAGGGTGACATGATAAGCTGCGTGGTTTTATGCGGCATCGGGCCACACGCATTAATATCATGGTAATTTTTCCACTCCCATGGTTGGAGGAACAAAAATGGGAGGATTTTTTTTTATTTTGTGTTGTTTTTTTAGTTTTAAAAATGTTCATAATCCTCCCGTCAGCGATGGAAGGACGTTGCGTCGGTTGGCGTGACGGAAAAATGATGAAGTTTGTTGCGATGTAAAGCTTACACGTCGGGTTTGACGTCGGTGACGATCAAGCGCAAGCTGAAGCTTTAGTTTATAATCTTCAAAATGGATTTTAAATTAACTTTCGGTGAAACATACTCGTTTTATTTGCTGCAGTACTTATACAGCACAGTACTGCTCCAAACTTGAGCCACGGTTTTAACTAATGATAATACACGCTCTCCGAGTATCTCCTTGCTGTATCCTTACGAACTACAATGAACAACACATTTCCCTTATCGACCATTTGCATCACCAAAAACCGTACCATGCCACAGTAACCTTTTACAACCATTCTCTAGAGGTTATTTCATGGATTGGGTTTCTCTTACACAATAAAGTTTTGGCTTAAGAATTTAAAACAGGAAAAAAAACATGCCCACTCAGAAAATCCCAAGGGCCAAAAAAGATCGCGAAGAGAAAAAAGGCAAGACACATATAAAATATTGAACATTTTGCCGATGAAGGTTGTGCTTTTTTTTTACACGTTGTTCGCTAGTTCTGTCGCTTTTCGCGAATCTTTCCATGTCACGGAACACCATTTTATGGGTATAGCGATGGAGGAGAGAAAAAGACACCTCCAGGCTGAAGCAAATGTCACAATACGATAGGAGAAACAGAAGCAAACATGCCAAACCGGGCTCAAAACGGAGTCGTCCGGCGCAGTTTCCAATGCTAGTTGAAGCATTTTTTCTGTGTGTGTGTGTGGGATTATTAAAAACGCATCGAGCGAATCGAGCTGGGATAATTTTATTGGAAGAGACAAGAAAGCTTCACCGTCTTCTGTACCACCCCAAGGCATTCGGACGAGTTTGGCCTCCAAAATGTTTTTGTTCGATGTATTTTTTTTTGCACTTTTCCACGTTTATTCATCGTTTTTTTTTCGGAGGCTAAAACCGTCCAGATAGCTGTCTGTCAAAGCTGTCTTCTTTCTATGGATCGCAGGGGAAGATAAAAGCGGTTGGCTGGTTGGCAAAGATTAATTTTTCCAGGCCATTCACTATCGAAAAGCATCTTCCCTTGCCCCCCTAGGCAAGGTCACATTGGCAATCTTTGTCTTTGCGATGGGAGGTACCAGTTGTCTATTTGTCACTCTGGAGTCACTGAGACTGGTTAGTGGCAACTAGCAATGGTACGGCGTAGCATTTCATGGCAGATGTGTTCGTGTTCGGGACTATACAGTGTCAGATCAGATTTCTCACCAGCTGCCAAGGCGTCGCATTGCAAGACAGCAAAGACGTACAGCATCTCTAAAGGATTGCCTCGCCGAGTGCGTGTGTGTGTGTGTGTGTGTGTGTGTGTGTGTGTGTGTACATCCAATGTGGATGAGAAGTGTGTGTGAAAAGATAAACTACACTTAATGCGCCGTACGTACCCTGGGCAATCAGCACGAAAGTGCTTTCCCGCACGGTTTGTCTGAAACAGTCCCGAGATAGTTTCCCCATCACTTTCTCATCCCCAATCCCTGCCCTCCGGTGGGAGGACTTCTCGAGCATAGCGCACTCATATTCATGCCCGAATCGATTTTATGGACAATGGCCACCATGAGAGTGTATCGTCACGGAACGTTGTACAACTTCCACACGTCCGTTCGCTCTTATCAGAAGTGTACAATCGCTAGCATTTCCCTATCGGCATTGGGTACATTTTTCCCAATTCCCTTACGATATGGTCCAGCTCCAGTTGATGTTACTCCCATCGCTTCATAGCCATGGTTCAATCGAATGCTCATAAGCGCCATCACGCCGGAAAAGGGTTTTCCGTTAAAGTCCTCTTTTGCGTTAGCAAGGGCGAAAACCCGGGGGTAGTTTTTTGAAGTGGTTCGATTCCGAAAGCTAATCAGATTTATTGGTTCCCTTTTGCTTCCCACGGGGCTCGGGACAATCTTCTTGTCAGGCTGAAGACGACGATTCAACCCCGCAAACCACGTTCGTAGCGAGGCCGACCCTGCGAAATTGAAAACGAAATATTGATCCCACTTCGGTTCGAAATCGATGCAACACTTCCGCCCGAGAGTACCACTTGAAGTGAAGGCCAGGAAAAAGATTCTAATCTTGATCGGAAACTTCGCACCGGACTGGATTGAACCGACCCGTGAACGCCGATGTAACCTGCTTGGGCGTTTTCCGTCAGTAACTTCCAGCGGTATGCTGCCGTAAGGAAACGGCTTTTTGATTAAAGATTCTGCATCCAGATTAACTATTCATCATGTTTCTCGAACCACCACAAATATTGACTGTTAACTAGGCGAAAAGCTTCGTCGTGTTTGCGTTTGTGCTGCACGTTTTAGTGACAAGATCGAATCTACCGGTCGTCGAAGGTTGTGACCAAACATGGAGCAGACCACTCGACGAATAACTGGTTTTCCGGTCTTATCCCGGGTTTAATAAGTTCTCCACCCAGAACAGCTACCATTGTGCAGTTTCAACCGGAGTATACTGGTGATCTTGAGCACCTCGGCAAAAGCCCTGACATTTGGACGCATCAACAACGTAAACTTAAAGTTCATCCGGGAAAGGATTACGGTTGGTGATGTTGTGCAACCTCTCGGCAAATTTGCACACTCCGCCTCCACCGGGCATCCAAACATCGCATCGCATCGCAAAGATGAACTGCAAATAACGGTGGCCAGTATTTCGGCAAAGTTCATAATCCGGCTCACTGTTTTGCCATCGCGGGTAGAATTTATGGGTACCACACGGGTCGTAAAATTAGCCACCGATTAATTCGGCTTTTCACCGGTTGTTGGCAAAGAGCACTTTGTGCGGCAAGTAGGTGTTGAGATATAAACAGGTCTTTCCATTTATCAACACACACCATTCCGCCAGCGCGTGGGACAAAGGGAAGGAACCCGACCCGGGAACGTAAAAACCATTTTACGGCCTGTTTTATATTTATTAACAACCTAGCCAGAATACAGTTCGAAACAGGGCAGCGGTATCGGTTAGTTAGTTAGTGGACGGGGTGTTCCTCGGGGTCTAAAATCTGTACACGACAAAGTTGTCCTCTCTCGAGTGACAATCTTTACTCTACATCAGCCATTCAGTTTTGCCTATCACGGGGCCTAAAAGCAACAAAAACCGGGTGAAAACTGTTGACATCTATCCTTTCTACTTACCTTCGTACGGTGCGGGGTTCTGTTGATTTCTGCTGCCTGTTTACCCGAGGTTCAAAGATGTCACCGATAAGAAATTTGAACTATGTCAAAAAATTCTCTGTATCTCGGCAGAGGTTGTTCGCTTAAGCGCACTGTTAAGTTCTGCTATGTTCACCGTATATTTATCCTGCCTTAGTGGACAGTAAGCAGATTAGCAATCACTCACAAACACACGTTTATTACACTTCGAAAGCTGGAAATTTACTGAAAATAAATAAATTTGTACATATTTTTGAACGAGGTAGCTCATTCTAGCAATCGATTCTATTTGAAGCGTCCACCATCAAAATCTTTTTTGATATCTTCCCTATTCCACATGACGCACTAATTCGTGCCTCCTACGCCTACTTTAATGCGTGTTAGATTTCGTCGTTTTACGTTGTTGTCGTCGACTGTGTGTTTATGTTCATGAAATCAAATGCATCTCATCCCATGCCTGTAGCGTTATCTGTTGTGCGCCTGTCGGGCTGTGGTTGCGCTGCGTCACAGCCACGGAACTGATTAAGCAGCCTTTCTCTGATCGTCGTAGCCGTGCTGCCAACCGTTCCAGTGTACACATTCCATTTTCACAGTTATTTCCTAGTTCGTTTGCGTCCCGATTTGGCCCGCTATGGACATCTTTGGCGAGACCCAGTTGCAGAAATGACAGAACCAGTCCAGCGGCGATATCACTCGATGGTTCTTATCGGGTAGGGTCGATTTGCGGAAAGGGAGGAGGAGTAAACCTAAGAGAGGAAACCGTTAGTCCGAAGGGAACGGGTCACTAACAGTTGGCACGGATATACACACACATACACACACACACACTGTACACTTCGACTCGTTTGCCTAGATCCGCAATCTGCTCAATTTTCTCTATTGACATTAATACATCCAATTAATGGAAGTCACATCATGTAAGGGAGACTCTTGCTACAGCGACCAGGGATAGTGGTAGGCGGTGGGAGTTGAGTTTTCCATTCCATTTTCTTTATCTTCCATCCCGCTGGGTGATGGGGGCGTTGCAGCACGAAACGGGACGGCATGCGACGGACCATCTTCGAGCACGACTCCGCTCCGGCGGGGAACTCGATTAGGTCTCCTCGCAAAGCAGCTCTCAATTGAGTTTATTTACCCCGAGTCGCAGGGTACGCAAACGAAACGAGCCTACCGCTCGCTGATCGTCGGTCAATGGCACTGCGGAACGCCGATGCATACGCTGATGGAAATTATCCAACGCTTCTTGCGAACAACCGCCGTGCCGGAGGGCACTGTTAGAAACTTGTTTGTGTCTCGAACGAATAAACACCAGATACGTCTCGTTTGAAACAAAAAAGAAGAACGTTGGGATTTTTTTTTTCGTTGGGCTTAAGAGGAAAGATTAAATCGGTTTTATCGAAAGCGCTGTATTTCGTATCGTTCCTACGCAATACGCAATCGATTAAACCTAGCGCGAGAGCGTGAAATCGCAGCATCCATGTTTTATCATTGTTTCTGTGTGTTAATGCTTCGGTGTTATGCCGTTCCATTGTCGTCTTTGTTTTGTGTCCGTTCTTGGTTTACTGTGGCATAATTCGTTTATTTACACACGACACTGAACACACACACACACACACACACACATACACAAAGACGGATAGCACTACTGTAACACATACAGCATCTTCACACACCACCAGCTATATGAACGTTGGTAAGATGGCTTTATGGGCAAGAATGTACAGATCACCGTAAGATTCCACATTCTGCACACCCTCGTACAGTCTGCTACGGGCGGACCCTTCTACGAACGGCATTTAAAGACCCTTTTCCTTGGTTCATCCTTCCCCGGCCGTCCCTATGGTACGCCACCCTTTTGCCAATGTTGCTATGCTTTTGAATTTTATGCGTCTTTGAACAAACGAACCAACAGGAGTGCCCCTTTCAACCTCTGTTTCTTCTTTTGTTTCACAACACACACACACACGCGCGCACACTCACACACGGAAAGTGGCACACACTTGAAGATGCTGGAGCATAAATCTGTCACTTCACTTTGCGTTACAGCAAAATTCACTTAGTGGCGTAGGTAAGACGAATTGTTTCGTTACGCTCGGTGTTGGAAGACAAAGTTTGTGACACGGCGTGTCACTGTCGGTGCTGGACACCAAAAAAAAAGGGTGTATCCTCCCGAAACGTCGGAAAGTGTAGAAAACCAGGGACGGGGTAATTCTTACAGCAGCCAGAAGCCAAAATCCTCCAACGCAGCGAAACACAGATCGAACCAACGTACAGGACGAAAACTCACTCACTGAGTCGTACCGAAACGGCTCACGGTTGTCGCTATGCTGGCGTTGATTTTTCGTGCATTCTCTCCCGTCTCTTGGGTGGGTTGCGATGTTGTGGGAGAAATCTTACCTCTCTCGCCTAATTGACTATGAAACGATTGTGAAGTTAGGGGCGATTTGTAAAAAGAATTTAATCCATTTTTAGAAATAAAATAAGCAGACATAAAATATTGCAAGTAACAACAGAAAAGTAAAGAAAAACAAACATAAAGAAGAAGAAATGTTAAATGTAAGGTGAAGGAAATTAGAAGTAACAAAACAAAGTTAATATAAATGGTATGTGTAAAAAAAAAGATGAACAACAAAAATATATAAATCCAAGTGATTTTGTTTAATCAATAACATTCAATGTTCAATTAAAAATATAAAATTAAATCATTCAATCAATACGCTTGCATTTTCGAGTCTAAAAACATCTTAATCTTCGGTATAAACTTTTTGAAGAATGCGATGTTTTTGTTGACTATTTTTTTTCATTTTTTTGAATTCTTTAATAAGTTTTTTTTAGTGTTAGCGATTTTGTTAGTTGTTCCTTTTAATGTATATACTTATTTTTTTAATTTATCTGTTTTTTCTTAAATTGATTTAATTATATTATTCATTCCAATAATTTACTTTTTATAGTATTTTCAATACTGTATTACTGCATTATTCCTACATGCTATGCCCATAGTGTATTTGCAAATTATGAGCGCGAGAGAGTGAAGAAAGCAGACCAAAATACAGTGTGCAAGAGAGACGCAGCATTATCTCTCAGCAGCATCCAGTGAGATTGAGCACAGCATCGTGATGGCTCCAGCCCATCACAAAAAAAAAAAAAAAAGAAATGCTCTCCCATGATGCGTGCTGGCCTGGCCGGGCCTGGAAAGGTGTACCGTCGAAAGCATAATTGACACCCCGACCGGTTCGCTTACCCGTCCCGTCACCATCAACACCACCACCATCGCCAACCACCCCTTTACTAACACGTCTACAACCCGCCACGGTGTAGGCGGTTGCCGTTGGATCGCCCCCGTAGGAAAAATTCGCTCACCGAAAGTGTGTCTGCAGCGCCCGAAGGTTTTGTGTGTGCGTGCATATGCGCTGCTTATGTTGCCGTTTGCTGGCAGCATTAAATATTTAGCGTTTTGGGTCGCTTCGGAAACCTGCATCGCGGTGGGATGAGCGGGACCGGTCGGTTGTTGTCTATGTTGTTTGGTAGCGTTACGCCACGAGCGTGTGAAGGTTATGTCCGCGCGCTTGTTTCTGCTGTGGACAAATCGAAGAAAATTATACGCGACATCGCTGGAGGGGTTTTGTGTCTGACTATCCATGTTTGGTTTGTTGATGCCTTTTTTTGTATGCCTGTCACTATTTTTGGTCCTTTATGGTTACATTTGCTTAACACATGATTTTTTTTTTAAGATGGTCGACTGAAACGTCTTTGAGTAAACTACAGTAAAACTTTGAGTTAAACTACACTCAATTTAAAGGATTGGGGTAAACCATGCCTTGTTGAAATTTCTGTACATCAAATATTAATTGTTTCAAGCTTGAAACGAAGGAACGATTAAAAAAGATAAACATACATCCAATTTCACAACATTTTAATCAAACTGACATTTCCATTCTATAGCTACACGATACAACAAAGCATGTAAATGAATCGTTCCCTTCCGCTGACGCAAAGACCCTTGATGGGTGTACAAACTTAAAGAACAAAAAAGAAAGCCAAAACGCCTAATGTTCTACATCCAATGCCACGGGGCCATGTGGGACCGTTTGTCTTTAAGAGTGGCTTCGTGTAGGAAGCGATCATTCCCAAAATAGAAATAAATCCGATTTTCTTATCTTGCGCCAGTAGCGGCCGGAGTAAAGTTGGGTAGAAGGCTACAGTACAAAAAAGTAAACCCCATTACCGTCTTACACTACTACCACGCCGGGTGAATCGGACTTTAAATCGAAACTCCCTCACGGTCGCTCGCTGGTAAGATGGTAAATAAATCAGCAAAAGTGCGTCGATTGATACAAGTGGGTGCGGCTGGTGTGTGGAAAAACGAATGAGCAAATTGTTCACTAGCACGGTGCTTGTTTGCAGTTGCAAGTACCTTCCGTAAACATCCAGCATAAGTAAAAGAAACAGAATTAAATGGATACAGTACAATATATATGGTACGATGTTTTGGATTGTTCAATTTATTCAATGCTTATTCTGTTGATGCGCATGAGTGAAAGACCTACAATATAGCTATTCGGTAATTTATTATATGGTTTATTTAAAATGTTCCGATAAGCGCATTTTACGGTATATAGAATGGTTTACAACTTAATTTAATAAAAAATCAGGTTTGTTTCTTTGAAAGTAAATTTAAACCTTACCTTCAATTGGATGAACTTTTGTTTGAAAGGCTTGCACCAGCTGGCCAACTGAACCAGAATGTCGAACAAACGTTACACCGTTTGATGCTTACACGACAGCAGGGAGTGCATTAAGCATAGCCTTGTGCATTGGAATTATAAAATCGACACTGGGACCATCCGACAGCTGTCCAACCCTGGGCATCCTATTAGCACTCGGACGGTCAAAAGCGAGGCAAGTTGAAGCGAAGCGCAAAAATCCCAAGTCGAACAATCATCGCCACTTCGGTGGCTTAGTGGTGCCACCGGCCGGAAGCTGGCAGCTGCTGAAAATGAAGCACCCGGAACGACAAGTCCAGTGGGTTAGGTTAAGGAGCAACTAGAACTCCATTCCAAACCTCAGGTCTTTCGGGTCTCTTTGCACTTTTCCAAGCCAAAAAAAAAGCATTCCCCTTATCCTTCTCTACTGGACGATAAATGACCTGAAGAAAGCTTTTGTGAAAAGTTTGCACATTGTAGCGAAACGGGAACGAAGTCTTGAATGAATTCTTCAAGCATCATATTCAAAGCTAAACCGGGCACCATCATACCGGCAGCTTGTGGCCAAGTGTGCTCGAGGCACGCGGTTACTCCCTGACAGGAGGAAGAAAAGGAAGAAAATTATGCTCGCATACTTACCCGTGTGCCTAAAGGGGGGGGGGGGGGGGGGAGTCTTATGCAAGCTCCTTACATTATCCTTTCACGGTACGTTTGGCCACTGCGCCGCTTCTCGCACCCGTCCGGCATGGCGCTTATTTGCACTTGGAAAATGATGCTTTGCCAAGGCTTTTCCACGACTCATGGCAGAGTCCCGACTCATGGTACGCCGTAATGCTGCCATGGATCGCTCTCGAGCGTGACGCCAGTGTACGGCGAAGTGGAAACAAATTACTGTAACATTAATACCTAAAGAATGTTGCAAGCGAATGTGCGGTCACACATTCGGTAGAACGTTGTTGCCCTTGCTCCGCTTTTTGCTAGTTCGTCTGTTTCCTCATCTTCCCTGGTGGGTACGGGACTTGTACGGGATAAATTTAAGATGATTATTTAGCAATTAAAAGTGTTCTCACAGTTGCCATAAAGTATAGCCTTGTTATGGTACACGATGGCATGCAGTCTGGTTCAGGGATTTTCCATGGAAGGTAGTTAAAACTAGTGGTAGTGGTTCGATAAAGAAGTATAGTTTACAGGGGGTGGTATGTTCGATGTTAAGAGTTGTCCTTAATAGGCGTGTCGGAATATAAAATACGATTATTATTTTAAGACACCGCTAATGCTATCGTTCGTTATAACAGCACAGCTTCCGACATCTTCCACTTTTCCAGATACTGGTAGTAAACTGACATGTCGCTTAGATCGAATGTGTCCTCCAACAAAAATAAATTATGAAATGCTTCGAAAAGTGTTACAACATGTGCAGTTCCATACGCATTTGCTCTCATTTTATTCATTATATGCTTTCTTTAATTTGTATTTGTATAAAAGTATCCCCAATAATCTAACCAAATTTATCAAAATAAATCCCACATAATGTTCAAAGGGTCGTATTGGAAGGTTTTTATTTTCGCGCCCTTAATCACACCAATTTAATTTGCCGCACACTGAGACGTCGCAAGCTTTTGGGATTGTGACATGTCGACGAATCCCGGCACACAAATAGAGACACGAAGCTTTCCCACCGTAACCCGGACCATTATCCACTGATGGTGCAAAACCAAAGCCGCTGATACGATTACGCTGTTTTGAATAACGAAATGAAACGATCGAGTTCGAGTTTGGCAAAGAGGATTAAATGGTACAAGATTAACACTAGCGCGTTCACGATTTGTACATGTTTGCTTTTGAGCGGTTAATTAAGCGCTTCCTTTAAGTTGCCATGCAGAGACGGTTAAGGTGACAGAGCGTATGCTCTTTCGGTATCGTATTATCCATTAGCTTATGTGAATATTGCTTATCACAAAACCAGTACTGATATATGGTATATAATTTTTTTATGAATTTTAAATTTTCTAACTCATCAAAAATTATGTTTAAAAAGCCCGGAAAAGAATAATAATGTAAACTTATCGATAATGGTTGTACCGTTCAGAATCGAATTACGGACAGCTACAAATTCCGGACATTTTTTATATTTAAGGATTTTTTCTATAGAATGGAAGTTGGTAACTTCGTACATTGATTTTAGAATATCATGACAACCATGTAAAATAAATACGTGATGTGGTAAAAGTTTAAGTATGAAGATATACAGCTAACATGTGAAGAATGTCTGGAATTTAAAGATGTCCTTAATATATTTTAGAACAGTATGTTCAATAAAAACATTCAAACGTGTCTTGCATTTGTCTTTCTTCACTTAAACGTGCTAATATATGGGATAAAGTCTAACATCTTAAATGGCAAATGAACACCAAACAAATGGAGAGACAAAATGTCAATGGAAGCCATTTATTCACACTTTTTCTTTTGGTGATCATTGTAACTGTTTTTCAATTTATTTCCATTCATGGTATTTTGAGGAAATATTGATTTTCTGCTTTTTAACATCTGTATCACAGCGATTATCAATTCTACGATAAGGATAATCACCACGATAGTATTGGTATAATCATATTTGTACATGCAGGTGTAGGAAAAGCAAGAATGTATAATTAAATAATCGATAAGTAACGCTTGAAGAGAACGCACGCACTGAGAGCATTCATTCCTTAAACATCTTTCCTTTTTTTTTACTTTCTGTGACAAAAAATAACCGACTGCTGCCAGCAAAGCCCAGTAAACTTCTAAATTTCAATCGTATCTTGTGGTGGATCCAGCCGCAGCGAAGCCTTAAGCGGAAAGGCCGAGGATGCCCCTTAGCGCTTGGCAGTTGTGGCAGAATCTTCAGGTAATATTGCAGTTTTGTAGGCCCCCCTTGCTGCTTGAGGTCTCCCACGTCCGCTTAGCTCACGTAGTGGATGATCCCCTGCTGATCATACCTGGTCCAACTTCCCGCCAATGCTTTTGTAAAATGCACTTCAACCGAAAGCTCCTCCACAGAACGCCATCCAACCATTAGATCTTCATTTGCTGAATTGTTCGCGATTTCATTCCAGCCATCGTCAGCGTAAAGCCCTAGCCGGGCTGAAGATTAATGCCCTCAGCATCCTACTTCTAGCCCTGTTTTGGATTGTTCCCGTTCCATACCCCTTACGCCCGGATCACCATGCGCTCCGGTTCGACATTCAATTACATTGTCCGCATTGTCTGTGCGATGAAAGTTTCGCTGGCGGTACTGCAAATCGGTGCATTGCGGTGCACTGCCGAACTCCGGAAGGCCTGCCAATAAATTCTCGAATATAATCACCGAAAACTCCTCGCCTTGCCTCGAACTATAGCAGCAAACGGTGATAAATGGTGATGTTGGCTTAAATGGTGGGTTGTGCGAGTGTGGCTAGCCGACGTAAATGAACCGAATGCCAGTGCTGCGTGGAGATGCGAGGAGTTGAGGTACATTCGTTCTAACAAAATATCACAAAAAATGAATGGAAACTGCCCAGTGTTAAGGGATTGCATTTGTTTTTTTTTCTCCGATATTACTGTAGGCATGATTACTCTTCTGCAGCACAGCTTTGTTCGTTTGAAAGTAAAGTTTGGTAAATGCTGGTATCTTTGTGATGGTACAAATATTTTATTTTCAAAAACTTTAATTGAACTACTGCAAATTTTAAGTTGTAGGTTGTATAACTACATCATATGTAAGATAATGTAGTGTCATACCCAAACCACACAACCATGCCCAACTGACCGTTACATTAATGTCAGTTGGATGAGCCGCGCAAGGCTCTAAAAAAGTCACTCCGAATCTGTTCTTAAAGGAATAAACAGCTGATTTAGTTAAAGGCACACCCACGACATATTATTCTATATTTGATGTATAATTTAAGTTTGTGTAACGTATGGATTAAAACTGTACAAACCACACCGATTTTTCATATCAGTTCCCTACTAGATGAACCTAGAGGAAGAGGATGGCAGATCAATTCTGTTGGAGCATATTTTAGTGACTATCGTAGGGGGTGGTTGCGACTAATTTGCTGTTCAACGGGGGATGGAGAGCCTCTTGTGGCAAACTTTAAGACTTATTTCTTACGGCCAAAATGATTCATTATTGCGAGCGATGAAATCATGCAACAGCTTTGCTTACCTTTTTTGATTACAACATTTCGTTATCTGCTTTCCGGCCCAGATTAATCTACGATTCCTTGTAATCTTCTGTGTTTAGATATTTCCCTGCCACCTTATTATTTTTAAAATTTCATTATAAGACTACCTGTGTTAAGCGTAATAGGTAGACAAATATATTGAAATAAATATAAACAATACTAATAAAACAAAAGACATAGAATGACATATTGTTGTGAAATGTGTTATATTTCAAACATTCTTTTGGCATTGGACATATTTTCGTTCTTCCGGTGTTTTCCATGAGCAGTCGATCGCATTTCCGAACATACGCAGATGTGTTACATTTGGTGACGTACTGTTCACATCGAAGCTCGAAATTTGATTATACGTAACATCTACTTCAAGAGATTGTACCGGTATGAATGACAAATCTAGAATTTTTTTAATTGATTTCTACTTAAATCATATCGATTAAAATTTGCAGGAAAATGTTTTGCATTGAGGACTACTGAAGATAGATTGTTAAAGGATACAAAAATCAGGTATAGATTATCCATTTCTGCTACACTTTCGATTGTAAAGTGAGACAGTTGATTACCTGACAGATAAAACATCGAAACATTCGCTATGTTACGCACACATTCCGGGATCATATTCAGACGGTTGCTGTCAATTCTGAGTTCTGACAAAGCTGGGACATGCCAGTGACAGAAATCCAGATGCTATAGTTTGTTGTTACCCTATATCAAATCTGTGCAGCGTCTTTTACACAAATCGATACTCTAGTAATCTGATTTTATTATTGGCAAGAAACAGATACTTCAAATTAATAAAATTAATGAAAAGTTCCATACACATAGTAGTTAATCGATTTTGAGACAATGATATCCATGTAAGAGAATCGTAAACGCCGCAATGTTTCGTTGATGTGTTGACAACGTACCGTATTTCATTTCCCTTTAAATTGACGGTTTCTAGACGTGAGTTATCACAAATGCTAGCTACATCCAGCTCTCGTAGTTTGCACTTTGTTATTTTAAGTAGAAACAATAACCTCGCCCGGTTTATCGTACGAGGCATTTTTACTATATCGCAATAAGAAATAAACATCTGGAATAAGGAACTATCGGGCGCGATATCGATGCTTCTCAAGCTGGTTGAATGGATCGTTAGAAACATCAAATTCGTTGGAACAACTATATATTTGAGTGCATCGGATTGAGTTATGTCTAGCGAAATGACAAAACTCGGCAGTTTCTCCAATATCGACTGTTCAAGGCGCTCCATTGGGATGTTTGTCATAGTTACTTTTTTGATGTTATCTGGAACATACCGATACACGAACCTATCTGCTGCTGTGAATTCATTTTGCTGTTCCTGAGGTTTGAAATAATACTGGCAACGTAAACGATCATCAAGCAATTATTTGCTCGTTAATGTTAACGACAACACATTAGTAAATCATATCATTAGGGAAATTGTATTAAAAAAAACAAGAAGCTTTATATCATGTTAATATTTATAGATGTTTGTATGTAGTGAAGTATGTTGTTAATGAATATGATTATGTCATGAATTAAAAGTAGTTTTTGTCTAATATCGGAAATATGTTCAAATTTCATTCTAGCTTTTGTCAATTGCGTTGAAGTGAATTTTACATCTTTATTGCTAAGTTCTATTTAGTTGTTCCTGCAAGTGAGTTAAGATTCACCTAGGCGAATCTCGCATAAAGCCACCCATGATAGAATTATATAAGTATGTTAAGCTGATTGCTTCCGAAAGGTTTTGATTCCAAGATGATAGAAATGAATACTTTATACTTTATATATTATAATACTTCATACCACGATCGAAACTTTGTTTGGTCCTTTTTGCAATCAAATGTGTCATAGGCTAAGAAAATTGCATAAACTAATTGCACTAATGAAACTACAAATTAACTACTAATTAGGCTACTAATTAAATGAAAATGTTTATAGAAAAGATATGCTACATGTAGATTATTGGTCCATTTAACGCTATTAATGATAACCCGATTCTACGAGAGCGGGTTGTAAACTGGAGACTTGGGGAATTAGAGAATTAGCTCAGATGGATGGGAAGTTGAGTTGTAACCATCGACGAGAAATGAAATAAAACGGTTGGCAGTATTTGCGTATTGAAGTTGTGATCCAAACAAGTAATGTGTGTTTGTTGGTTAAACATAAAGAATTCTACACTACACACTAGAAAATATATACCTGACTATCCTTTTACTGGAATCATTATTTCTTTTTTGAACATTTGAACGTCATTTGTGATGTTGAGCCTAGACTTGGTGTCTGTTTGTTGGACGATTTTATAAGTGTTTTTTGCCTGCGTTTCGCACCAAGTCGTCGATCTACGGAAAGTTTGGGGCACCAAATCATACTAGCCGATGTTATTCGCATCATTTCGTTTCTCATCAACACAAAATTCAGATCCTTATTTGGCTGTCGGCTAGCAACTTGCTTCGACCATTGCCGGGCTAAGCAATGGAGGCTGTGTGTTACTCGTGCGCCAATTCGCTGAATCCGTCGGTTATAGTGATTACCTGCTGCTCCAATTCAAATAAGCAAAGGCTCCAACCGCGCTACTTACGCCGGTGAAGCAACGAATCGATTTACAAACGAGTTGCACTGATTGGACAAAGCTCTTAACAAACCCATGTACAAATGCTGTCAAGGTGGTCGGATTTCAAGTAAGTTTTCATGTGGAAATTACGATATCAATTGATTCCATAAAGTAGAATTCTGCTTGCCAGATGCCATTTTTTTTTGCTGACGTCTCTCAGGATAACCCCCTAACGCTGTTTCCACCAACCACACGATGCACTACTCCATATCCCAGCACCCATACTGCCACAGATCACGGACCGCCTACGATAACTGGCGACAACTTGGGCACATCACTAACACTAACCACCGTCACACATAATGATTACTGGTGGATTCATTTACCGTGCAATCAGACGGTGACAATTGTCTCTGAAACTTTTTGCTCGAGAGTTTTTCGATGAAATGCGATGAAAAGTCCATATATAAAAAACGGCATCCCATTTACATCGCGTGTATGAAGTAGCTCTATTTTGGCTGGTGTTCTGTTGTCATTTGTTCATAAATACAAGTTATATCCACTAAAATAAGTCATTTCAAGCTTAAAATAAAATTAATGTTAACTGCATAAATAAAAATAATAAACGCCCACAAGTGGCATGTTAACAAACAAATGAGCGCAGAAATGTCTCGGAGAAACGAACTTTTTTTACTGGATTGAGCCAATCCAAAAAGTCTCGGAGAAAAAGTTTCCGAGAAAATTGTCACCATCTAATTGCACGGTTATGTAGACTATCGTCCTCTTCGGTAAAACGTCGCTTGGCCACCGATGTCGTGCTGGCCTTCAGCTTACTGAACAGAGGAGTTGACACTTCTGATCGGAACTTGTTCTTTAAAGTAAGGATTCCTGCCTTACTTCGCGACTTTTGGCACGCGACGCGTGGCAGATTTTCCATCAACCATAAACATTTTTAAACCATAAACACCCCATTTAACCAAGCTCTTGATCTCAGTAATCAGCTCTGCCAGCCGCATACACACGATACGCATACTACTACTATTCGCCCCGGCACATAGCTCAAGACGCATCATCCAATAGCGTTCCTGCCGCCCATTGATCGCTCCACCGCTCGTCTCTTCGCACACGCCACACAGTCAACACATTCTTTTGCCACATCAAATTACCGCTGCACATACTGCCCAGCAAATTTACTGGGCAATTTAAAGCAGTTTTAGAACCATCTTCCAATCATACAGCAACGATACTGCATACGATATTTTATTGACAATGTTTGTTTTCAGGCAGTCCGTATCTTTCATCAAAATAAGTGGCATAATTGGCATGTACCGGGTTAACTGAACCATGACCAGGTTGTGGATAAAGATATCAATTTCCGGAAATAGCTTTGTATCCAAGTCCTCAATCACCACAGATCCCAAATGTAGGAGCATTACCCATTCGCTTATCGTCAACTTAAAAAATATGAAGAAGCTCGTTTGGGAGCTCACACTACATAGTACCCAGGCGAAGCGATGTAATAGCTATTAAGAACAAGCATTGGTGCGTAAATTGTTTATCAGTACTATCAGCAGCCATTTTTTTGAGTGGTTGTCTTTTGTTCATTCTAATTATTCATTAACATTTTTGATTATTTTTAATGAAACACAAATTTAAAGGTTCTAAAAAATTGATGTTTTGTTGGTAAAATAGTTTTAGTGACTTCATTTCTGTCATTTAATACACAAAAGATATTCCAAAAATTTATAGAGTCAATTAACAAAATTGCACTGTTTGTTGGGGGAAAAACGGTTCAGATGAATTGATTAACATCGTGGAACTCAGCACACTACTAGAAACACTAGAAAATTAAAAAAAAACCATTAAAATCAATTATTTTAGCTGGTATGTAAACTTCAAACACGGCCATACAAGTACCGAATGATCGGTTCATGAGATACCGCACGATCTACCTATCGAAAAGAAATCATTGTTCCGAGAATGGGCGCAATCATACTCTATGCCAGTTTTTAGCATGCGTTTCAACGTTTCTAGGCTTATCCGCTTACTGCTCGCTGTACAAATGACAAGCCAGTTAAGCATAGCATAGCATCCCATTAGAGTCCTGGACGGAATGATAGTTGGGGCTATTTAATTAAAGAATGGCGGAAGACGGGTTCCACGATGCAATTTGAAACCAATAGATTAATCAGAAAGGGGGTATTGGGATGCACTTTTTCACATATTTGACAGATGATCAGAGAAGGAGGGGAAGGAGAGGGGTCACTTACCAATACCTCTCGAGCCGCCCTTTTGTTGCGCTTCGAGACCCACTCTAACACATGGAGAGGGCTGGAGCGTCGCTTTTCAGGCACTTTAATTTAAATTCATACAATGTATCCTACTGCGCAGCTTATTTCAAAGGCCCCCCACTCGTCAAAGCCTTATTACAAGGAGAACGTTCAAGGATTGTTACATCAATCACAGCACTGTTGCTGTCAACAATGTGAATGTTGTCATTTTTGTTTCTAAATGGTTTTCTCGATCCATCGCCAGTTTATTACCACATTACCACCTTACAATATTCAAAACAGGTCTAGCGACGCTTCTCAAACGAAACTGGAAAATACGACCGGAGCCTCCAGTCACGACGAACGCAGTCCATGTTTGCGATCATGATGATGATGATGCCCACCGGAATGATCATCGCAGCAGAATCATCTTTTTCCAGGATCCGTGTTGGATTGTCCTCGGCCTCGATATTCGTCAATAATGTCGATATAGCCTTCCTGCGGTTGGTGCTGGTTCAGTTCAGTTGATCTCCATTCCTTGATAAACTTTTCACAATCTGTAACTACTTGGCACGAACGTAGAGTCACCACTGACGCCAAACAACGCTAGGTACACAACCACACAAGGCAAAGATACGATGACGAGCTGGGTGACACACACGCTCGCGGACACGCACATATCTACACAAGGGTAGCATAGGCTGCATCGATTTGACAGCTCGCCTATTCGTACAATCTGGCCGACAGGGTAGTTATACCCAGCCGATCGAGGTTGCGGTGTTTCTACACAGAGGGCGCCGCAGTTGACTCGTAGAACCCGAAGGAGCCCGAACCAGCATTGGAGTGATAACCAGAGAGACTGGGTTGACGACCGAGGATCGACAAGACATAAGTACGTACCGGCGCTCATTCGAACCTCTTTTTGGCTATCTGAACACAAGTGCTTTTTGTAATCCTCGTGTACCCTCGTGAAAGGCTTATATATTATGATATATATGTTAAAAGAAGTTGTGGTGTCGAAGGAGCATATTTAAATCGAATATTCGAAAAGTCAAAATGGCAAGACATGAAGGCAAAGTGAAGCAAATATAGCTTGATTGTTTCATGAAGACTGTCCTGGCCATTTTAATTGTAGCGTATTCATCATTTGTATATTAATTTGCTTATTAAACTAAACGGTCATTTCCAACAAGGCTGAACCTGTGTGAGATCGGAAGCACTCAAAAGAATTACAACATAGTACACACACAGATGTAACAGATGCTTAACAGCTATATTTCAAACATTCTTATGACATTGGAAATGTTTTCGTTCTTCCGGTGTTTTCCATGAGCAGTCGATCGCATTTCCGAACATGTCCAGTCGTGTTACATTTGGTGACGTACTGTTCACATCGAAGCTTGCGATTCGATTATACGTAACATCTATTTCAAGCGACTGTACCGGTATGAACGCCAAGTTTAAAGTTTTTAGTTGATTATTATCGATTTCAAAACGCTTTAAGTTTATAGGGAAAAGTGTGCTGTTCAACGATACTGCGGATAGCTTATTAAATGACAATGAGATACGATATAGATTATCCATTTCTGCTACACTTTCGATTGCAAAGTAAGACAGTTGATTACCTTTCAGAGACAACATTGAAACATTCGCTAAGTTGCGCACACATTCCGGGATCGTTCTCAGACGGTTGTTTTGAACTCTGAGTTCTGACAAAGCTGGGACATGCCAGTGACGGAAATCCAAATACTCTAGTTTGTTGTGATTTACATCCAATCTGTGTAGAGTCTTGTGCACCAATCGATTTTCAAGCGACTTGATTTTGTTATTGGCCAGAATAAGATACTTCAAATTAATAAACCTAATAAACAGTTCTAAACTCACCGTCGTTAATCGATTTTGAGACAATGATATCCATGTAAGAGAATCGTAAACGCCGCAATGTTTCGTTGATGTGTTGACAACGTACCGTATCTTGTTTCCCCTTAAATCGAGGCTGTCCAGGATTGAGTTATCACAAATGCTAGCTAAATCCAGCTGTCGGAGTTTGCACATTTTTATTTCAAATGTGCATAATAATTTAGCCTGATGGATTGTACGAGGCATTTTAACTAGATCACAATGTGAAATTGATATATGGTTCAGAGAACTGTTGGCCGCGATATCGATGCTTCTCAAGCTGCTTACAAAGATTGAAACTTCTATCAATTTTTTTGAAACACCGATAGATTTGAGTGCAACGGATTGTGTTATGTCTAGCCGAATGACAAAACTCGGCATTTTCTCCAGCATCGACTGGTCAACGTGCTCCATTAGCACGTTCGTCATAACCACACTATTAATATTATTTGGGATGTACTGAAACGCAAAATTATCGTTTGCTGTTAATTCACTTATTATGCAACACTGCTTTGCATCAGGACATAGTGTACATTCGAAGTGCATTGTAGCGATGCGATATGCACTGTCCAAAGCAATCAGCAACCTATGTAAGTAGAATGTATGTAAAAGAAAAATAGAATTAATGATTGGGATTACCTCAATTTATTGAACTAGAAATTCATATGCACACCATATCACCCAACGACACATGATTTCGAAGCTGCGTTCGGTACAAACAGGTTCGATAGCACCACTGTTATACAGCGTTAATGCTCACAATCGTCGTTGGATGTTCATTTTATAGAGTCTAAGACTGTCTCTACACAGTTAGCGATTGTCGCAATTGCGACTGCGAATCGTCAAACTCTATACAAAAAAAATGCGAAATGTCGCTATGTGACGACCCATGTACAGAGTTTGACAAAGTCGCAGTCGCAATTGCGACAATCGCTAACTGTGTAGAGACTGTCTAAGGTGAGAGTTGAAATAAGACCACCAACAATAACGACTATTGGGCAGTTATTTCCTCGTCAGTGTTAACGACAACACATCAGTACATCACATCATTAAAGAGATGTGATGCGATGTGTGAAGGTTTATGTTTTGCATTGCCCTGCATTATAATTATTGTTATTGAATGTGTGATTCATGAAATAAAAGTAGTTTTGTTATTTGGTTTCAAAATTTCGCAAGCCTTATCAAATATCTTTTCTTACTTACTTATTTATCAGATCTGATCAAATGATGCAGGTGTCCTCTAATCTGTTCGCTGTCGAGCGGCGTCGTTTGCCAACATATTGTCCTGGTCTTTATGGTCGACACATCTACGCAAAGGCCATCACTCAATCTCAGTTTGGACCTACTACGCCTCCTCTATCCATGTGAACGATCTAAAAGGACTCTATGGGCTGGGTCGTTCGGTGTCGTTATGATGACATGACCAGCCCATCGAAGCCTGGGGAGTCTAATCCGCTGTACGACAGTAAGTTAGCCGTACAGCTCATAGAGCTCGTCATTGTAGCCCCTCCTCCATTACCCTTCAACACATACGAGGTTAAAACTCCTTCTCAGCATCTGCCTTACGAACGCGGCTAAGAGAGTTTCGTTAATTTTGGACAAAGTCCATGTCTCAAAGGCGTATGTGAGTACTGGAACTATAAAGGTTCAATATTAAGCTTCCCAGCTCCTCAGACTGTAATATGACCAAAGCCTCGAAGTTTTCACTTCCGAGTGGCAGATAGCCTTTCTAGCGCTAGGTTGATGAGCAGAGCACATCTCCTTGAAGCAGACCCTTGCTGGTAGCAAAGGGCTCTGAGAGTTTTCCATCCACCATCACCTGGCATGTGAAGTTGGCCATTGTTATGCGTATTAGTCTGGTACGTACGATACGTACTTGGCCGGGATTCCAAAAGAGCTCATTGCGTCGTAAAGTTTTATCGTTTATCGTCGTAAACCAACCTTCCATCTGCTATGAAATGCATCACCTATCGGCCAACAATCGTTCCCTCTGCACATCGAGGACGTGACGGAATAGGAATTGGGTAGGAGAAGCTCTGGGACCTCCAAGAGGCTTTATTATAATTGTTATTTATCGACACAACAACCTTAAGAGGTCTAGGCTTACTATTTCTTTCTTTCTTTCACTTTCTTTGACTTCATGTAGGATGTAGAAGAAAGTATGTTGAAAACCTTTTAAGCTTTTGTATTTCGTAGATTCAGTTCATAAAAGGATTAGCTTGGAAATCTGAATATCAATTGAAGACGATGGTTCCATAATGCCTAAAAGTTACTGTCCTAAAAGTTATCCTATTAATATAATGGTTAATGGCACAATGGTTAGTAAAATTGGTCAATAAAGTCGTCTTAAGCTACAATTTATTTCGTAACATTTATTATTATATTTTAAATTCGTGTAGAAAGGCCAGGGTGTCTTATTACAAACTCGAGTATATTGGCAAGAAGTGACTCGAATCATACAATCGGATGTAATTGGAACTATGAATACAGTATATTGGAATCTGATTGGCGATCTAATCATACCAAAACTAATTAAACAGAGTAGACACAGACATAGACACAGACAGTATGCAAATTCATTAGGTTATATTTCATTCATTCTTTTGGCATTGGACATGTTTTCGTTCTTCCGGTGTTTTCCATGAGCAGTCGATCGCATTTCCGAACATACTCAGATGTGTTACATTTGGTGACGTACTGTTCACATCGAAGCTCGAGATCTGATTTCCTTGAACATCTATTTCAAGCGACTGTACCGGTATGAACGTCAAGTTTAAAGTTTTTAGTTGATTATTATCGATTTCAAAATTCTTTAAGTTTTTAGGAAAAAGTGTGCTGTTCAACGATACTGAGGATAGCTTATTAAATGACAATGAGATCAGATATAGATTATCCAGTCCTGCTACACTTTCGATTGTAAAGTAAGACAGTTGATTACCTTTCAGGGAAAATATTGAAACATTCGCTATGTTACGCACACATTCTGGGAAAATTTTCAAACGGTTGTTTTGACTTGTGAGTTCTGACAAAGCTGGGACATGCCAGTGACAGAAATCCAGATGCTCTAGTTCATTGTAGCCTATATGCAATGTTCTCAGCGCCTTGTGCACAAATCTATTTTGAAACGACCTGATTTTATTATTGGCAAGAATAAGATACTGCAAATTAATAAACCCATTGAACAGTTCTAAACTCACCGTAGTTAATCGATTTTGAGACAATGATATCCATGTAAGAGAATCGTAAACGCCGCAATGTTTCGTTGATGTGTTGACAACGTACCGTATTTCATTTCCCCTTAAATTGACGGTTTCTAGACGTGAGTTATCACAAATGCTAGCTAAATCCAACTCTCGGAGTTTGCACATTGTTATCTCAAGTGTATACAATAATTTAGCATGATGGAACGTATGCGCCATTTTAACTAGATCACAATGTGAAATTGATATATGCTTCAGAGAACTGTTGGCCGCGATATCGATGCTTCTCAAGCTGGTTACTAAGATGTACACATTTATCAGTGTTTTCGAAACGCCGATAGATTTGAGTGCAACGGATTGTGTTATGTCTAGCCAAATGACAAAACTCGGCATTTTTTCCAGTACGGAATGGTCAACGTGCTCCATTAGCACGTTCGTCATAACCACGCTATCAATATTATTTGGAATGTACTGAAACGCAAAATTATCGTTTGCTGTGAATTCACTTATTTTGCAACACTGCTTTGCATCAGGACATAGTGTACATTCGAAGTGCATTGTAGCGACGCGGTATCCACTGTCCAAAGCAATCAGCAACCTATGTAAGTAGAATGTATGTAGAAGAAAAATAAAATAAATGATTGGAATTACCTCAATTTATTGAACTAGAAATTCATATGCACACCATATCACCCAACGACACATGATTTCGAAGCTGCGTTCGGTACAAACAGGTTCGATAGCACCAATGTTATACAGCGTTAATGCTCACAATCGTCGTTGGATGTTCATTTTATAGAGTCTGAGGCGAGAATTGAAATAAGACCACCAACAATAACGACCATTAGGCAGTTATTTCCTCGTTAGTGTTAATAACAATGTTGTAGATTGTTGAATCGGTCTGGTTATAGGTTGTTATAGAATTTCCATTTTTATTGTGCAAGAAACGCGGTCGTTGTTTGCAATTAAAAGAATTCAGGAAAAAACGGGACATTAAACAACATTAGACTTAATACCCGTCCTTTATTATTAATATAAATTATTTATATTATCTCCTAGTATTACTCAAAATAGATTGCATATATTATAGGAGATGGTTTGGGGTCTCATAAAGTATCACTGGTTGGGGCCCCGAAAAGCGTAAATCTGCCTTTGGTTATAGCTGCTATATCTCTAGATGTATTACAATTTTTTGTAAAGTTTTGTTGTCGGAGAGTAATCGCACCTGGAAAGTATGTTCGCGAGAATAGATATAGTACGTAAATGTTAAGTGATAGAACATGCACAGAACAAAAGATTTGTTAGCAGTGCCGCTGTTGTTGCTTTCATGAATTTAGTTATTGCCTGGTAAATCTCCAACCCGGGGTATTCCGTCGCCTGGGCAATTCTTTGGTACTTATGAAAACCGTAATCGAATTATGTTTATGCCATCAGCTTATGCCAAGATATGGATTGATTTATAGAAGATGGATGACTTATAGAAGTTTCCTCGAATCGCGGAAGGTCCGCTCTTGCGCAAGGTTGACGAATAGACACGCTAGCTCATCTCCTTGGAATAGAACCTTGGTGGTAGCGAAGGATCCTGAGAGTTCAACATCCACCATCACCTGGCATGTGACGTTGGTCATTGTACTTCGAACTAGTTTGGGAAGTTTGGCCGGGGTTCGCAAAGATATCATTGAGATTCTCCAAGATGGTGCTACATGGTGAAGAACCGATTGGTGGTTTATTTTCCGTGTCGGAAACCCCTTCGATAGTCCCAAACTAGTTTTTCGACGAATGGGACAAGACGATTTTCTAGTATAAGGGAGAATATTTTTGTGATATTCAACTCCGTAATACTCCTGTAATTGCTGCACTTTAGCGTATCTCCATTCTTGTATTTGAGGTAGATACCAAGGTTCCAAGAGAGAGAGAGAGAGAGAGAGAGAGAGAGAGAGAGAGAGAGAGAGAGAGAGAGAGAGAGAGAGAGAGAGACAATAAAGAGATCACAAGGCATCGATTGAGGTGGGGGACTGGTGTTACGCTCAAGTCCCTAAGTACTTCTGGAGCACCTTGTGGCAACTTGGTTCATGTACACGTAGCGTAGTAACCAACCAACAAAGTGAGCTAGAAAAAGCTAAAAAATAAAAAAAAAAGAAAAACAGTTCAAAGAGGATCTTGGAAATTTAGAAACCAAAAATTAGGACAGTGCATGGGGTCTGTCTTTATGTCTCTATAGCTATGGTCCCGGGACATCCACGAGGCTAGGAAATTAAAAAAAAAACCTACTACTTGGTGGGCCAGGGACTGCTAAGTGGCTTTTAATAAGGAGCGCGAGCCCAGGCAAACTGCCTTCAAGACACGAGTCATGAGAATGTCGGCAATGAGAAGACAGATTCACTGACCAAAACAGGCATTAGAGAAGGCGTTCTTTACGACCGACCGAGCGGTTCCTTTTTTCGATCTCTCCGCAAGTGTCGTTGTGGCCTTGGTTCGGTAGGTTCTCTGTAGATCGTGCGTTCATTCGGATGATGTCCCAACTTATGTTGAATCATTTCGCGCTAGATGAACTCTTACAGCGCATCAATCTGGCAGAGACAAAAGTGTGTGGCTGTGATGTCGGATTCCATGATGTGGGTCATCTTGTATGGTACTACGTGTAATTCGAAGCCGCCAGAAACTCCTTGATAGGAGCAGTCGAATCCAGCGGTAGAATCCCGGATACACTGATACGAGATATTTGGGCTTGCAGAGACATGGAGTTCACAAAGCGTATCTTCCGCTTCGCCATGGATAACGGTATACTCCTTTGAATCATATCACAGTAGTCCCTTGTGTCAAGGCTCTCGTTAAGAAATACAGGAGGTTCTTCCAGTGAAGAGTGACGCATTTGCATGTAGCCACACCACAATTAATAGCTCCACAACCACGACAACAACTACAAAAATATTACCGGACCATGGCCATTACATAAAACAATAGAACAGACATAACGAACAACGAAAATAGTATGATAAAAAAAAACCCCAAACGACATATAACCAACAACCAATACAACCCAGGAGTATGCCCAGGATAACAATTTGCAAGCAGGAAATGCCTTTTAAATTTGATGATCGTAATACGGCCTAAACCGTCATATTTGATGCAATACATTAATATATAAAATAAGAAATAAATAAATAAATGAAGATCATCTCAAATTCCCTTTTTTTATTTAATGTAGTACGAACTAGTCCTCATTGTCTAGCCAAGTCTCTACTGAGGTTTACAACCATTTAATTCGTTAGTAGACATTTCCTCCTACCAAACTGCATTATCCCAGGCAAACTCTGTTTCTAGTGTTTTGCTTATAGTGCGTCAGGGTGCAGTTTTTCAATTTTTGTCGTCTCTTTGGGTATTATTCTGGAGATTCTTACATTTAGTGCCTGTTATGCCTCGAGGTGCTACGTGCAGCACTACTCATATAAATACAAACAGACGATACAACATTTACTATTTGGAAGAAGAAGTAGATGTACATTTACATATTTAAGCATATTTAATTTATATTATCGTACTCTCTCGAGAAACTGAAAATAATTTTCATTTACGGCAGGTCTCATTTCGCCAGAATGTCCCTTGTTGGAATATACGGTACCCTATTGTTTGCCGCTACTATCGTCAATAGTGAATTTCTGGCGTCGGCGAAGTCTTTACAACACCACAGAAGATGGCCTATATCACGATGTTCTGTATCGCAAACGCAAACCTTCGTTGGAGCCAGGTTAATGAAAGCTCTTTAAGGTGACCCGTCAAACCAGGGCCGTAAGGAGACTTCTGTGGAAATCGAGTAATAAAATCTCCCGTGATCATCTGCTTCCCATAGATTCTGCCAACGGGCTGAGAATTCCTGGGGAGTACGGGTATAATCTTGAACGAGGATCGGTCTATCATACAAGTTACCTTCAGTAGCTCTTCTTTTTGCCAATTTATCCGTTTTCGCATTGCCAGCATAAGAGGGTTTCCGTACAAGCGAATTACGAAACGCATTATCAAACAAGCATCTTAAGACTTCGCGAATTGACTCCACAAATAGTCAGGGCTTTTAACATTTTTTTGACTTTTTTGAGTGCTTTAACTCAAAATATAGTTCAAGATAAAATAATCATCTGATCGTTCCGTGGTTTTTAATAAACGTAACACACCTGAGTCTGTGAATGTGCTCCCCACCAGAAACCAGTGAACCAGTTCTTAAGAAGTTTGTTGGCAACCACCCTGTGTTGTAACGCTGTCATTCTCAATGACAATTACACACTATCATTGTAGTTGTAAAAGCGCAGTACTAATCAGGGCGTTTAAATCTGTTTTATTATTATTGTGTTTTAAGTTAATAATAAAATCTTAAACCAAAGAACATAAAAAAGTTGATTCTTCTTAAGCTCCCATTTATTTTGTAATATATATTCCTATTTTTCATTCGTGTTAAACGGTCAGGATGTGTTGTTATTAACTCGACTAACTTATGCATGTTCGCAAGACGTGACACAAATCGTGCAACCGGAAGTAATTGGATCGTATTAGTATCGCATAGTATTCATGGTATCATGGAATCCGGTTGGCAATCTGATCAATACTAATTGCAGAGAGAAAACACAGAGACGGTATGGATGTTAGCTATATTTCAAAACTTTCTTATGACATTGGACATCTTCTCGTTCTTCCGGTGTTTGCCATGAGCAGTCGATCACATTTCCGAACATGTCCAGTTGTATTACATTTGGTGACGTACTGTTCACATCGAAGCTTGCGATTTGATTATACGTAACATCTATTGCAAGCGACTGTATCGGTATGAACGTCAAGTTTAAAGTTTTTAGTTGATTATTATTAATTTCAAAACGCTTTAAGTTTTTAGGAAACAGTGTGCTATTCAACGATATTGAGGTAAGCTTATTAAATGACAATGAAATCTGATATAGATTATCCAGTCCTGCTACACTTTCGATTGTGAAGTAAGACAGTTGATTACCTTTCAGGGAAAGTAATGAAACATTTGCTATGTTACGCACACATTCTGGGAAAATTTTCAGACAGTTGCTTTGACTTGTGAGTTCTATCAAAGCTGGGACATGCCAGTGACAGAAATCCAGATGCTCTAGTTCGTTGTAGCCTATATTCAATGTTCTCAGCGTCTTGTGCACAAATCGGTTCTCTAGTGACCCAATCTTATTTTTGGCAAGCATAAGATACTGCAAATTAATAAACCTAATAAACAGTTCTAAACACACCGTAGTTAATCGATTTTGAGACAATGATATCCATGTAAGAGAATCGTAAACGCCGCAATGTTTCGTTGATGTGTTGACAACGTACCGTATCTCATTTCCCGTTACATCGAGGCTGTCCAGATGTGAGTTATCACAAATGCTAGCTAAATCCAACTCTCGGAGTTTGCACATTGTTATTTCGAATGTGTATAAAAATTTAGCATGATGGATCGTACGAGGCATTTGAACTAGATCACAATGTGAAATTGATATATGGTTCAGAGAACTGTTGGCCGCGATATTGATGGTTCTCAAGCTGGTAGCGTCGATCATTAGGTTCACCAAAGTCGTTGGAACGCCGATAGCTTTAATTGCATAGGAATTTCTTATTCGTAGCCAATTAACGAATGTCGGTATTTTCTCCAGTATCGACTGGTCAACGCGCTCCATTAGCATGTTCGTCATAAACACGTCAGTAATGTTATTTGGGATGCATTGAAACACGAAAATAACGTCTGTGGTGAACTCACTTATTTCACATGATACACCGATACATTCGAATTGCATTGCAGCGACGCGGTATCCACTGTTCAAAACTAACAACCAGCTGGAATCAGAATGCATTTAAAAATATAATCAATGAGAAGTGGTTGGAAATACATCAACTTATTGAACTAGAAATTCAAATCCGCACCATATCACCCAACGACACATGACTTCACAAATGCGTTTAGTACAATCAGGTTCAATAGCACCACTGATAACTGCGTTATTGTTCACAATCGTCGTTGGATGTTCATTTTATAGATCCTGGGGCTAGAAGTAAGACTGGCATGCATAACGACCATAAAGTAGTTATTTGCTCGTTAGTGTAAATGACAACAGTTATTAAGTTAACAGAGTTAACAGTTAACAGCAGTTATTTTCTCTTTAGTGTAAATGACAACACATCAGTTAATCACATCGTCAATGAGATTGCCTGTGGAAACACAAGAAACATTATATTATGTTTATGCATGTATATATCTGTAAAAAGTGATGTACGTTGTTGATGAATGTGAATATGTCATGAATTAAAAGTAGGGGTTAATATGCGACATTTCGGTAATGTCTCCAAATTTCATTACAGTTTTTATAAAGTGCGGTTTTTCTAAACATGGTGTATAGTTTGTAGTTTGTGAGTTGACATTGAGACTTTGACAGTCGAAGATTGAGCCCATGATAGAAATATATAAATCAAATGGTGCTAAAACCAAACTTTCAGTGATGAGTGATCGCTACAAATCGACGGTATTATAAACTGAATCTGTAAGATTCATTGTGTAATCAAAAGCCTTGGTATCAAATAGTTGAGAAATTATTTTGCGGCCAAATGCACCGAAGGCATGGCGTAGGGGCATGGTGACAAGGCGAAGGGGCAAAGTGAAAAGATAGAGAAATAAAAGCGCAGTATAAACCGCGTAAGTTCGGTGTTCATTACTTGTCTGACGAAACTAAGGATTCAAACTTATTCAAACGGTTTTCTGACGATTACGGTCGAAACGTCTGATCCCTCATGGCAAAAACAGACGCATCAAACAGAAGCCATTTTGTAAAACCGGAGAAGTAACACGCGCATCTTGGTACAAGCCACAAAATAAAGCAAAAACGTATTTTTAAAACACAAAAAACAACTGAGCTAATCATTTTGATATCTCGAAAGGAATACTTTACGCACTACTGTTAATCAAAATGCTCCTGGCGAAGAAAAACTTTCTCTACTGTTCTAACCATTACGGTAACTGGGCATGAGGCATTCAATTCCCTCATCTGAATTTAGTATAATCCTTCATGCCATAAACATCCGAACGAGCACAACCGTAATTGCATGTCTTTCTCCTTGTCGAAGTTAGCATACTTGAATGTCAAAGAAATTGTCTACGCTAGAAATCGGTTGGCACGATAGATATCTGAATTCGGCTACTAGATTAAAGCGATAATTCCAAGACTTATCACATTCTAGCTTTCTTGGGAATCCGCCTTGAGGACGGAGTGGCTTTTAAGTGGCCCTACATCGAATGCCCTAGTACCCGTCATAGGTTTTTGGTAAAGGTTCGGTACCCTAAATGATCGCTTAGTCCGATCTTTGCAAGATTCGCCTCTGCATTGCAGCACTTTTGTATGGACGACAACGTGGACAATTTTTCATCTAACTGTCAATGTAAGAGACGAATACGGTCGTAAGACTCAAAGTCTCTAAAAGCAAATACAACATCTAACTGTCAAAAAAGTATCTCTCAGCTACTTGTCATTTTACTCTGTATGCATCGACCTGTGTCCTATTCTGTCTTTATGTTCAATGTTTGAAAAATGCTTCGTTGAAATAATTACAACGTGCCGTGTCTTATTTACGCTTAAATTGAGCGTATTCAATTGCGAATGTTCACAAACAGTAGCTAAATTCCTCTCTTGTAATTTGCACGCTCGTAGTTTAGTACAAGTAGTGATTATGCTTGGTGTAAAGTGCGAAGCATTTTCTGCCATATCAAAAAACGAAATAACCAACTTTTTTGTTGAAAGGTTGGCTTCGATATCGATACTAAACGGTTAAATCGACTTTATGGCGCATCGAAGTTGTTGTGATACTGACAGATTTGATTGCAGCGGGGTTTTTTTGTGATAATAAATTATAAAACTCGACACTCTCGGTAGTGCGACAGTTACTCTAAATGGACCATTCTCCGTACATAAAAAAATTACTTTGGTATACTACAACAGGAAAAATACACCTTCAGCTCACACAATCAGATAATGGATGTCAAAATTATCCAACATATCCGCTTCAAGCTCATCCCGATCCAATTGAATCGATCCCCTACAACTCGTACCATATAGTAATCCTTTTTATGGTCGATAATGTGACGTGCATCTCTCGTAAATTAATAACTTTGTGCTACGAGATCTTTCTGACGCTCTGTTCATTTTACCGATTGCTTTCTAAAAATTGCGAAGGACGAAAAGGACACGCAGCAGGATACGGTTTTTTTTCCTTTGCTCCTTCCCGTGAAGCAAGTAACTATTGGGGAATACAAAATCGATCGCCAAAGTGGCATAAACGGGCATAGAACGAACAGGGGAATGGCAAGAAGCAGCAACTCCCATAAAAAAGGGAAACTACTTTGGCCTTAATTAAAAACTTTCTTGGCATCGGCCACTCAGCACACTTACCTTGCCCGGGGTCCGGCTTCCGGGAAAGAAGTCGTCTCCTGTCAGCCATACACGACACCGAAAACCGGTGCCAAAAACCGTTGCTACGTGTGATGCGGGCTGGGGCGGTCTTGTGCCGTCTAAACGGCGGCACTGGATGTAAAATTGGCAAAACTATGCATAAACTTATCTATACGTTTTATTAACGATGGCAGTTTTATGCCCTCCAGGATGGGTTGCATCTGCAAACGTCGAAAAGCTGAAGGGCAGGGAATCCCGGTAGCTGGTTGGCTGGACAGAGCATCGTGTATCTGACGTACGGAGCACTTCGGTCAAACTATGCACACCAGACCTTCTGCTCCTGGGCTTTCTTAAGTGTCCCACATCCGAGAGCATTGGTTCCATTGCTCTTTACCGTAAGCATAACAGTTCTCCTTCGACGAGACGATACTGTCTGGATTTTGTCCTGTACCACTACAGTCTAACACATCTGTCGGACGTCTTGAGACGCAATCGGACTCAACCAGAGCTTGCATGGCATGGTAGTAACGGTGCGCACCGGAGTTGGGTTGGGGATGCAATGGCTACAGGGCAAAAGCAGCAGGTAATTTATGCAAGGCAAGATACTCGACGAAAACCCTGGGCGAATTTACGATTCTCTCGGTCAAATGTACCGTGACCGGTTGGCGTTGACCGGGCAAACAGTGCTCGCACCAGTGCCCGTTTAAGGTGTGCCGGAAGAGGAAGGGATGGAAGTGAGTCGAAAAGATGGAAAGAGTTAGCAAACTCTTTGACTTTTCCTTGAATACTCTTCCCTCGGAGGCAAACTTGGTGCGTTTCTGCCGTTCAGTCGCACATGCCGCAGTGGTTGTAAGGGCTGTATGATAGTGAACAATTAAATTCTCATTCAGAAAACGGTGAAGGCGAACATAAACGTAGTATAATGTAGTTAATATCCGTTTTGCTTGAACTTCTGTGCAAGAGTGGATGCCGGGTGGTGTATTTACTTAGTAATAACCAAAAAGTGCTGACAGTGCTAAAGAGGGTTGCCTTGTGCGATGGTGTCTTCGTTAAAGACTGCCAAGTAGAGTCAATAAACCTTAATTAGATTTTAATTATTGTGTTGTACTTTTTTTCAACAGGAATGTACAGAAATAGTGTAAATGAACCGATTCCTAACTACAACTTCCCAGGGTTTTTTATAATTTTTCATAATATCAATATATTATGAAATTATAATATATAATTTATAATATCAAAACATTATCCCAAATGCCACCGAGCAAACTACATTGAATAATATTGTGTTCAAAAAAGGTTTCAAAAAGGAAGACCAGTATCAATTTAAGCTATAAAATGTCAAGCTACATGAAATTATTAAATAATAAAAACAACTACAACTACAACTACTAACTACAACTTCCATGTTGCATTAAAATTTTCTTACATAAACAATAATCCAGGAAAGATTTATGTTAAGTGGAAGCAAAGAGAAGTCAAACTCTAGGTATTAGTACTGAAAATCAGTATCACGATTGAGTACCAAAAATAAATAATTAATAAAGTATTTTAGCGCCATCTTCATCATTAATTAGGAAGCTAAGCTTTTGAAACAGGTCCAGTAAATAAGTTTATATTCTGTTTGACATTTGCTCCAACTAACATTAGTCAAACGCTGAATCCTAATAGATATTGTACCAATTTCTACCACAACCTTCCTGTAAGTAAGCCTTCCTGTGAGTGGTTTGCCTGTGACAGGTAATTCCCTTTGCTTACTTCATCAAAGCGATCGGATTTAGTTCGCATTTGGAGACAGCTTATTAGAGAAACAACACAACCAACAGTCCTCAAGAGAAATGCACTCGACAAATGCCATTGAGGTTGTAAATAGAAGTGTGGTTTCGATTTATGCAAGCTTATCGAGATGATAGTGCAACGGTCACCGACATGTAAATTGGATGCTGTCATTTTGTGTGCATCTATAGGTAAGGTTTCCTTTGCTTGAATATTAAGATGTCGCAAAATATGATATCCTTCATGAAGTAAAAGGATGTTATCGTTGCTGCATTCAGGGAATGCTCCTGTATTTGCTTACGGTAGCGTTTATAAAGATGATCGGTTAGGATCGTTAGGTAGTTTAGTGATGACGACAGGAAAAAATTTAACTAGTGGAAGCCGTGTTTGTAACACAATTTGTGCGGGTAGATGAAACTAATCGCATGATATACGACATATCAGTCCTAATACCGAGGCACCGTGTGATTGTTCTAAACAGACTAAAACGGTCAACAGATTCATCAACACATTTAAAAATTGCTTCCAATAATAAATCTATTCGGTGTTGCATTTTCGTTCTCTCTCTCTGTGTCTCTTTATCGTTTTATCTCCCTGTTTCGTTCCCTGTAAGTTGAGAAAAAGAAAACAAAATGATCGCCATCTGTAAAATTTAAGAGCACATTAATTTTCCGACACCGGCACCGGAAAATTATTAATCTTTTCCCCCACCCGTGTGCAAAAGTTTGGCTCTCCTCCAAATGAATTGTTTCCGTCCGATGCTGATTGCTTTATTTTCATTTGTGCGCTTATCATTTTGTGGGACGTTTGAGCTGCATGTGCGAAAAAGTGTAGCAACAGCAGTGAAGGCACAAAAAACAGAACGTATTTATAGTTTATTTTTACTCTTTTAAAGCCATAACTCTCGTTGCGTGGGGTTGTCGTTGGCGTGCTATAACAAAAGAGTGTGTCGTTATTGCTCCAATCTTCCAACACATCGTTTCAAGCAGCGCTATGCATTTACCAAAAATCCCGCACTTGGGTGATTATTATACCACTCAACCGTTAATGCTCGTTGGAGTTAAGCTTGGCCACTGATCGCACTCCTTTCCTGCTGGCGTGTGGGAGCAAGCATTGGGGCTGTGTGGATTTTAATAAAATTTAATTTTAATTTCATAACCGTCAATAAAGATCAATCAGTTGAATCCATCGACGGCCGACATGTTCCCGCCGCACCGACCGTCTTTCTGGACCGTCGAGGTCACAATCGAGCGCGTGGGAAAAGAACCTTTTATTTGTGTTCATTTTCTTGCTTTATGCTTGAAATTTTGCTATTTCTGTTTTTTGATTTCCCTGTTTCGCTGTCATCAAGCATCAATTGAAGCACACGATGCAAAAAATAATATTGCTTTCGAAATCAACCAATGCAAATGCGTAAAAAAAACACACTCACACATACTCCATTCTCGTGAAACTCAAGCACCAATCGAGCATAATTGCGAATTGGATTCATTATTCACGCTTATCGCACTGCAAAAGGGATTACGATTCGCGGCGGTACGCGAGGACCGGAGAAACGATGCGATTATACACAGCAATACACAAATTGCAATGCAAACACTCTATTGCGAATCGAACACCGATGGATGGGATAAATAAAATCTGCAAACACACAAACAATAACTAAATAAAATCAAATCTGTCACATTGCGTTGCATTGAAACAAATCTGGCCGCATTCGCGTTCAGCGCTGCTGCAACGGGTGCGTGTTAGGATCGCTTTCATTGGTCAACAAATTGTCCTCGATTGCGTACATTTGAGCACTGAGTGTTGTGGATCTATCTAACTATGTACCGTGGGCAAATATTTGCATCTATTAAACACTCATTCACGTATCACATTTACATTTTGTTCGTGGGTAGTGTTCGATTGTTTTTCGCAGCATTCCTTTTGCTCGGCCAACTCTGATTGCTGTGTGTGCACTAATTGCAGCAATACTGGTAGCCAATGGCAACTGACAAATGTTAAATCAAGGCAGTATAAAATAAGTGGACAAGGTGCTACATGTACACCGTTGTTTGCTTTTAGTTCCGGGTGGTCCATGAGTTTCATCGGTGTATGATGCATAGCAATTCCTATTAAGCAAATCACACAAAAATAAAAGCGAAACAATTCAATTCACATTCAGGATGCGTTGGTCAAACAATCCTTTCAATAAAATCATCTTCATCAATTAGACTAATATTAGAAGATAACATTATGAAAGGTCATTTTTGGACTCATTAAAAGCCTCTTGATGAAAAATATGCACTCAGAACTAATAAAAAAGGGTATTTTTGGGAACTTTTAAAATAAAAATTGCTTGATAAACTTCAAAGTTGGGAACTTTGAAGAATACGTAACAATGAACATTTGTCGAAAACTAAAACATTGTCGTTTTTACAGGGAACGCTTCGAAACGCTCTAAAAAATCCGAATTTTCGGTATCCAGCTGAGTTTCGTCGTTGGCCATCGACCAAAAAAAAAAACACAAATATTTTTAGAAAGACGACACATAAATTTGGTCTTTTCCATAAAGGAGTTTAAACTTTCAAACAATGTCAAAAATTTCAAAATTAAAATGCTACTTTCGATTGGAGGTTTGTTAAAGTTTTGCCCTTAAGACAAAGAGACCACAATTGAAAAATAAATTCAAAATTATAAAACCGAATAAGTCAAACAAAGGAAAATATTAGCAAGCTGAAAATATTTATTGTATGTTCGATTGTTATATGGTTTTCCATTGTTATACTATTTTTTTTTCAAATAAAACAATACTCATACACAACAAGGTTGATAATGATTAGTTGCACCTCTTACCTCAGAACAGACTTGAGCATTAAGATAACTTTATGTTATTTATTTATCTTACTAAATTCATCGGATCAAGTGGTGTCATAGAAATACTGATTTTAATTTTCCGGCGTATCCATAACTTGGCACAACAGAAATTCCATTAAATTGCATTGTTCCTTTGCTAAAATTCAGACAATAAAAAAACAAATGCAGCTACTGAAGGCATACTTAACGTGAGCACGCACGGGTGCTCTAAACTATTGCGAGGAAATATAGTTGAACCAATGAATTGATGTAGCTATGATTCATTTTCTAAATCATTTATAATTTGAGTAACGTTTAAAGTTTCGGGGCGGCCCGGTGGCATGATGGTAGCGGCGCCGGTATTCACACGAACGGACTGGACCAAAATCCCATCCGGGCCAATCCCCCGTAGCAAGGACTGACTATCCGGCTACGTGGTAAAATAAGTCGATACGGCCAGGCCGTTCTAACGAAAAAAAAAAAAAAACGTTTAAAGTTTAAGTTAAAGCTCTAACAGCCAGGAAAGTTTAGTTTAACCAAAAATTAGAAATTGTTTTAGTGTCACAATTTATGTATTCCATCCATTAAACCATACTGGAACACAATGTGACATGAAAGAAGAAAGTTGCAAATATCGTATGGAAACATTGCTTTTCACAAACTTCTCCACCTCGCGGATAGATAGTACTTGCAATCCATGGCCTACATAAGACCATTTCCATTGCTTTAACTGTTGCTTTTATTTCCTTCCATTTGGTTGGAACAATTTTCAATACCACCCAAAGCACGCTGGCACATACACCAACTCTCTGTGCATGAAATCACACATTAAATCCAGCTCCGAAATTGAGATATACTGTCTGCTGACGGACACGCTTCAAACAGTCGTACGTCAAGGCTCACACACACACATTATGACTTTCCGCCCAGCGTAACAGACAAAAGCAATGGTTTTGCACATTCTGCACTGGCCAAATTTGCGTGATAATTTAACCTTTGTTCCATCACTCCCACGTGGGACGATCGGACGAAACCCACATGGCTAAAGGCAGCGGACGGCAGAAACAAAAACCCTCGAGCTTGTTCTGTCTCGCGAGCTGTGTAAATAAATTTGAAATTTACCATCTTACGGTAAGTGAAGCGATTGCCTGTGTTTTTACACCCTCTGCCCAATCACGTACGGGGGAAACGGAAACGGCTTGCCACAGCGCATAAATCCTGCTCCAGGGGGCCACGTGTACCCGTCAGCCCTGCATATTGGAGCCTCCTCCTGGGAAGCGACCCAGCAAAAAACAAACATACAAAACGAGGAAAAGTGATTACGAATGATGAACAAACCAAAGGATAGACAAAAAACAGCGCAAGGCTCCATTTCAAGTCCAGCGCACGGGTGAACAAGTGAACCGGAATATGGTGGACGTGGAAAACGAAATAAGTGAAAAAGGATAGCGCCAGTTCCGAGAAGATGGTTGTGTGCACGCGTGAAATTAACACACATTCGGAACGTGGTCAAAAATTTGCGATTGCGTATGACGATTTTTCCGACCCATTGCGAAACACGGCCGAAAGCGAACGTGAGCAAAAATTGTGCAATTGAAGTGGTGTGTGATAAAAGTAAACCAAACTCTCGACCCCTCGGGGCCGTTACGGGGTGTGTGTGTGTGGTCGGATAAGTGCTGATGCTCTCGTTTCTGCTGGTCATTTTCCACCTTGTTCAAGCGATTGCATTGGACCCGACGATTGCATCGCACAACGTGACCGGACCGGAGCTTTTCTCATTGTATGCTGCAAAGGTGTGGAAAGGGATTTGTTGTTGTTTTTTTGTTGTTGCCATAACATTAAATGGCGTTCCTTTTGGATTGAATTAAATGTACAAAATTGAAAAGCTTAAATTCATTTTCATCTAGTTAGGTAATTCCACTTCAATAGAGTAATTATTTTCGCTTAAGCTTCTTGATTGCAATCTCTACCATCCATTATTCTGAAAAAAAAGAGTTGTCTAATCGGAATGTTTTGTCACGTGATTTGCATACTTTCGGGTGTTTTGTAGGGTTTAGAGAGATTTACGCCTGAATGTATGTAGAACAATCGTAGATGTTTATTTCATGAAATTAATTAAAGTTATCGAACACATTGTATAACATAATCTCATATTTCAAGACTTTTAATGAAGTCTGGGATTGCAATGATAATCCTTTTACTTTTTAACACTAAAAAAGTGTAACAGTTGGCGTCCGATTCAACAGCTCAACCGAAATTCATTGAAATTTACCACAAAATACAATCATAACGATTGTCCTGCTGTGCGTCGCAATGTTCACTGCACAAAAAGAGGCGAAAAATGAGAAAATTATTCATCCTTGAAATTTACTTTACGCTCCGTTTCCTTTTTATCATTACCGGTCATCACCACGCAGAAAGGACATAACGGTGAGGCTGCGTTGGCGATTTCCCCGATCGCCCCGAGGCTCACCGGTGTCAGTTCCGGTTTCAGTTTCGATTATTTACCAGCCCATCACTGACCGCACCCGTAAAAGGAACTGAACAGCTGCAGAGAATACGGTCCGGGTAAATACAAGATAAATAAAATAAAATGAAGAGTGTCCCAGCCCAGTGTGGTGTGAATTAATCCGATCCACTGCTTAACAGGATCATTGTCAATGTTCGCCAAAGCTTCCCGAGGTATTGAGGGCATAGGGTACAAAAAAACCCTTGAACCGTCACCACTCATATCGCTTCCTACTTGCTCAAATCACATTTAAAACGGTGCGTCCAACCTGAAGTTTACTTCACCGTGAAGCCATCACCACCATTCTAATGCGGATGCGTTTCCGTTTGTTGCAGCTTTTGGCGACCGGCATCGAGAAAGTTTTTTTCTTGCGCCCATACCTTTTAACGGCCGAAAAGAAAAGGTTTTGCGCTGAGTTGAAGATTTCTTTTGCTGCAAAAGTTTTGCGAAATTAAGTTTGATCGCTTTAGTCCGAGTGTTCGCTTCGCCTTTCGCCGGACAATGGACAATGCCGGTGCGGAATGTCAAACAATGGTACAGAAACACGAAATGAACAAGCAATCTTAGAGAGTTTTTGCCGCACGCGTAAAGTTTTCGAAGCGTGCTGATGATAATGTTTCACGCAGGTTGGCCGTCGTACACCCAACCGGGACTGACGGGGTGCGTAGGGTGAAATTTGTCTCGAAAACAACTTTGCTTTAACTTATGCTTGAAGGGAAGATTTAATGCTGACCTCATTTCCGTCACCATTTGTGAGTGCTGTTGTGCGTTTTCTATCTGCACTTCAAACGACTCGATTAATTTGGATTTTGAAATTTTGTTTGCCTGTTTATCGCAGGAAGAGAGCTTGGGGAAGGAGTTCAGAACTTGAACTATGCTGGTAGCAAAGGTAAATCAAAAATCTGTTAAGTTTCGTGAAACTCGTCCGTGTGCATGGTATACTACTAGCATACTACGAATACTATTTTTATTTTAATTTTAATATCCCCATGCTGTCCGTGCGCACAATGTAACATTGGGCTTTAACAGCTGAAAGATTTTGCCTGGCAAATAGCCACGAACATCTTCGCATTCGATCTTCAACGAAGAACTATTCTATCTTCTTTAAGCAGGGCACTCAATCCAATGAAACTAGTCGGAAATTTAATTTTACGAGTTCAAACAGTTCCAACCAACCGGTGAACGCACTCCAGTGCCAGCGCTTTTCGCCTTTGCCCTGCCTGAGAGTGTGTATGAATTTTCATTAACTCGGTTTTGTGGCTTTCGCGCTGGGTATGGTCCGGGAGTACACCGGGCAAGGAAAACCGTACCATCGTACGCCCTCTTATGCACAAAGCATTTGGAATGCTTGCACCGAGATGAGTCTCATCTGTACCGAAATGTGTGTGTGTGTGTATGTGTGAGTGTACACCATTATTGAAAACCCATAAACCACCAGCAGAAATGGCGTGTGTATGCATAAAGCGTAAGCAATCGGGTTGCATTATCTCCGGTAAGCTTTCTCGCTTTGTCTGCAGGGTGAAAAATTGAAACCGCAGGACAGTGCAGCTCTTCGTACTACATCCTTCAATACTAAAGGTGGTTCGAAGCACCGAGTTATAGGGAGACACAAGTCAGTTCGTCAGGTTTGCTTATGCTAGACGCTAAGTCGAAGCAGAAGATTTGAGACTTTGGTCCGTCTTTAAGTTGGTATCGATTGGGGTTTGTCTTAAGATTTATTCTACGACATTCTGTTTAAGGAGGAAAAAGAGTCTGTTTGTGGTGTACCATGTTCTAGAAAGTAAGCTTCTATATCTAAAATAATGCAGGGAAGATATAGGATTCTTTCTACAGGGTAAGGCTTTTATAAATATCACGAAACCAACAACATTATAACCACTTGGAATAAAAATAATCAAACATCGTACCCAAACATAAAAACTATGTTTAAGGGCCAAATATGAAATAAAACCATTCAGATAAAACCACCACCTAATGATCCGCCCAAAGTTGTGCGATAAAACCTTAACACAAAACCTCAATCACACATACATCCCCATCGGGGTTTTGGCAGACTCATCGCCTGGAGCGAAATGCAGCTCGTCCTGCCGAAAGCCGTTTAACTTTAAATCGCTTTACATTTGTCCACGTGAACAATTCGTACCCGGTTGGCTGCATGGCTACAGTCGCATCCGCACTGGCAGATGCACTGCCATACTTTGTTTGTTTTTCGTGTCCATTGCAGAAGTACATTAAAATTTTATTACAAATCGTAAAAAGCTGCACTGGTCAGTGAGTGTTACGACCGGTGGAAAACTGTTCACTCCCCCTCCCGTGTGGAAGCAAAACCGTGGCAAAGTTCGCACCAGTTGACTATCAACCCTTCGAGAATGGGTGTATTGCTTCAAGCGAGTTTAATTCCCCTTTCGAGTCTTTTCCAATTTCTTTGCGTTGCTTTTTTTATCAAACTATCTCAAAAGTAGTAAGAACACTATTACTGGCCTGGTGTGAGGAATGTACAAGCGCTCGTAAAGTATTTGATGCTTCAAACTCTTATCGGGACCCAGACGGTTGACCATTTGCCAACATTTGATCGTGAACTCTTTGATGGCGTTGACGACTTTCCATTGCTATCGGTTTTAAAACGGAGCAGTATATATACATACAGATTCCAATACGGTGCAGATTCTCGCTGGATGGGTAGAATAGCACCTGCCGTGCGCTTTGGTGCAACTTTCTCTCGCCCTCCCAATCTAGATCGTTTCATCTTTGATGCGCCTTTGTTGTCTGTGTTGGCGCCCGCTATTAGCGAAACAATGGAGCAGTTTAACCGTACCTAAACACGCGCCATCCGTAGACTTACACGCTGTGGCGCAGAAAATACTGTCCCACGCGTATGGCAAGTAGGCTATGGGAAATGGGTATTTAGCTTCTGCTTCGTTTCCTGCGGGCTGCATCAGAAGGCAGTTCGCGTACAAAAGCAAAATAAACCGCTCAGACATTTGCATTGTCTGCAAGGAAAGCTGGAAGCATTAGGGTATTTTATTCACGGTTGAATGCTACACTCATGTCGCATCGTTGTTGGTCGCTGTCCTATGGCATTGGGTGTATGCCCTATTGGCGATACAGGGTGTACCAAGAAGAAAATTAAGAAAAAAAACGTATGGCTAAAAGAAAACTCACTGATGGAAGTAATATGATTTGTTTTCGGTTTATTTACTTTATCACATAATGTTAAAACACTTTATTTGATATCTCTCCATTTTTATCAACAAGAATCGTAAGACTGCACTGACATATCAGGTACCTTATGGTCTTCGTAAAAGTCTGAAATGTTTTTCAAGCATTTGGCACTAAAAATGTCGTTATGGCATATACCTTCGGATCCAGAACTAATCTGTTACCATGACAAACATAATAACATTAGCCGAACATTAAAGTGAAATTTGAAATTAAAATTGATTTTTTAGTACGAACAAATCGCATTCTACTCGTTCCACAATTTCGTTTAGTGTTGCCGACGGATTTCTTGATGGAGTATCAAACTCCAATCCATTAAATCGCCACTGTAACATACATTGTTACAGTTGTATAAAAAATACGTTTTGGGGAAGTAGTACTTTTAACTAAACACAAACATATACATTTTCAACCAAAATGAAGGAATATTGAACTAACGACCATTTACCTAATGTTGGCCTAATTAAACCATTTTTTTTCCACTACACCCTGTAGTGGGAATTTATACTTTGCGAAAGTGTGCAATCAGCATTGCATGCTCTATGATTTCTTATTCCCAAATTTTGCTTTTTATTGGAAATCATTTACAAAGATGAAACTATTGGAGTAAAAGTTCAGAAAGGGTTTTTTTCAGAATATTTGAACAACCTTACATGATTGGTTTTTATAAATACTACTACTCATTAGACTACAAAGTCGCTACAATATTTTTAATTTGATTGTTTTTATCTTGTAGGTTATTATTTTTAATTATCAACTTGAAATCTATGCAATTGTTTCTGTTACATTCATCTTTCTATACCATTTAAAAATACATAAACAAACAGTTGATGCAAATGCTCCATGATTAATAGATAGAGTTTTTACAAAATATATATAAACAAAATCAAATTTAAACATTTTCAAACTCAACTAGCGTGTAAAACATGCGCTATGGTTATTTGAAACATTTCATACATTGCCGGCAAGGCAAGTGGAGGTGTTCATAGAAGAGGGAGAAAAAAGAGAACAAACACAAACTAACGCTCGGAAAAGCAACACAACATCAAATGCATTCAATGTGATCGGATTCCCATTCAAATGCATACGAACGTGTGCCCTAGAAACCGAAAGACGGGCATCCACTCACAGCATAGCTCCCTCCCCAGCTCATCGAGATGAAAATGGCAGGCTTCGTAGTGCATTTGTATGCAGCAACATTTGCAGAAAGAAAAAAGGAGAAATTGAAAGCATGCATAGATTATGAAAGTCAGCAACTGTACCGCCGCACAATAGCTGGCACGAAGGATGGCAACTACACAACAACCCAGTGAGACCTATACCATGGGTGGAGAAAACCCGGCACGGGCACGGCAGGAATCCAAAAGGGAAAAATGATTTGTTTGTGTTTGCTAAACTTTTTAAGTGCTCTCCGTTACAGTCCTCTCAATTCCGCAACTGCATTCGGTATTCGGTGAACGGGAAAATTAGGATGAGTTGGAAAACTCACCGTGCCACTGGCACCTTCTGCCTCGGGCACATAGCTGGTTCGGGCAAGGGAGGAAGGCAAGGGAAAAATCCCAGCTTTGGGGGATTGTCCCCGGGCAAACTTCCCCGTACGGAATGCATTCAACATCAACTGCAACAAAAAAATGAAGTATAAAATAATAATAATCCTAAAGCGCTTGGTGCGATTTGTCGCCAACGGTGGTCGACCATCGCGACCATTCGTTCCGTTGCCCGCTGTGTGGTGCATTTTTCGGCTACATGTATCATCCAAAACTTCATCTCCGTTTCCTTCCCCCGACGGGACGTGAATGCAGTTTCACACACCCACACACACATACACACACATTAAGTGCATTATTATCGTTCCCGGGTGCAGTGATCCTTGTTGGGCGATGTTCTGCGGAATGTTAAGCTTCCCGGTGCAGATAACAACGGTGCGAGTGGAAATTGCAAGAAAAGCTACAATATGCTACAATGTAAGTGCATTTCCGTGCAACTAAAGCGCGGCTTGCACCGGGAGGTAGGTCATACAAGGTTTATGACCTTCTGCTCGAAGGTCTCTCACTGTGTGTACGAGTAGGGCAAACGTTGGGGTAGGATTTTTTATTTTGTTTTGCTACGCCCTTTGCACGTTCGGCTGGGTGTCTCGATGCATTCTATTTATGCACCATTCACCCACCGTACCAGATTACCCTTCAGCTTCACCGAGTCGGCGTACCGTTCCAGCATAATTCATCTCGCCGGGAGATCATTAGTTTCCATCTTTATCCCCATCTCCCCAGACACGTACCATCTGTGCCGGCCGGTTCGGAAAAGGGGTTAGAGTGAGGAAATGCAATATTCACTGCAGTTGTGAATAGATTATTTAGAGCACCACGATTACACCAACAATAGCACCATCAATCCGCTCCTGCCGAGTCGAGCCGAGCCTGACGTTATTTCCAACGGCACAAT
Organism: Anopheles marshallii; assembly: GCF_943734725.1. Lineage (NCBI taxonomy): Eukaryota > Metazoa > Arthropoda > Insecta > Diptera > Culicidae > Anopheles > Anopheles marshallii. Next base: position 56,273,302 of record NC_071327.1, read on the forward strand.
GCAAAACGCCGTCTTATGATTATTGCATTCAGCGCGAGACATAAAACCGGGCCAGTGGAAAACAAACTTTCTTAGCCCCAATAGGCAGTACAATAGCGCAATAAACGTGCACATCAGATGGGATCGACATCGAGCTCGACACTCGTCTACTTTCACGTTAATGTGCTGTGCTACGATCGACGAACCCAATCGACAGCGGAGTCGTATTGATGGATTTATGGTGCGATAAACCCAGACACTACGCTATATTGAAGAACGTCAAATGCTTTTGAGTTGGCAGTACAGGGGGAAAAAGGATTGGGCAGCCATTTCTTCACACTGTTGGATGTATAATCACTAAAAGTTTAGATTAATAGCAGCAGTTTTCGAACTAGCCAACCTCGCTTCCTAGGGTGATTTACTGCATGCTGAAGTAGATATGACAACCGATTCCCAGTTAATGCTGTTTGTTTTATGTTAGGAAACGTGTTTAAACTATGGCGTTTTGCTCGTAAAACTGCCAAACACCGCAACATAAGCCAAGAATGTTACGTGTTTACTGGAAATTTAGGGGTTTTCAGGGTTTTCATATTAATAGTTTGTTTGCAGTTGAAATTAAGACTTAAGAATGGGTGAGGTTTTGCTTTCGAATTTGTAGTCAAATAGAATTCGATGAACTGTATGACCGATTGTTAATTTTCATTTGCAAATTACTTTTAAATTATGTTATGCTTGTATATGTTTTTAATTTATGGTAATTATTCCTCAATTAGTTGGTAGCTTCAAGAATTCGTTTTCTCAATGCACTGCAAAATGTCTACGCTCACCAAACATATTACTAATTCTCACAATGAATTGTGTCAGTTGCTATTTATGCTCGAATTTCGAAGTAACAATAACGTTAAGTATTTTAAGGGTATTTCGGTTTTCTTTGATATTACTTAGAGTTATACGATAATTTCAAAATGTAAACGCCTCTAAAAGAGATATTTAATAAGTTGCCTTAAGTAAATAATCTTTTGTCGTCTTTTGAAACGAGAGTATAATTACTTATACTTTTAATTTACTATTTTCGAAGAATTCCGAAGAGAAGCACATTCTACTGCATTGAAATGGCTAATCGATTGTTTGCTCAATAATTCAAAAGGACCTCCGGAGAACGGAATTGCATCAGTATAAGGCATCCAAAAAAACCGCTCCGATCGGAAACTACCACAGAAAAGCAGATTATCAATTCTTTGTTTAAAAGGTTCGTCCCGCAGCTTCGGCAACCTCCTGCGAGTGCGATAGATGCGCTGGCTTGGAACTGTACGATTCGAAATTGGCACTAAAAAAATATATATTCCAATCAGTAGCACTAACATTTTACGATCCACAATTCCCAACCGGTGCCACAATTCGCCGTGACCATACAGTTCGGTACGGTATCTATAAAAAAAAGCAGAATCTTTGGACCTCCCAGGGCGTTAAACCATCCACCGGGACTGTTGCACATTCTCTCACGAAGCTTCCCACAATATACAGGAAGTATCGATTTCCTTTACTTTGCCCGCCGGGCGATGAGTTGCTGCTGGCCGGATGATCGGTGAGGAAAATGAGCAACATGCACAATACAACACTCTTGGCTGACTTGCTGGAACCACCCATCCCGTGTTTCGTTTCCTGAGATGGTGCAACTGTCGAGGTCACATATTCACACGCTTTCGCCCTGATCGGGGTGAAAAATTGCTGCTGAAACAAGACACAACGGTGTGGACCGGTCAAGGAAAGGTGTGTGATGCAGGACACGAACTTAAGAACCAAACAATCCCTTCCAGTGCAATGGCAAGAATTCCATTCCGTGTCGATAATCTGCCATTGCAGAAAGGGAGCGAGCCTGCAACAAAAGGTCAGATGGGTGTTGGAAAAACAATCAAGAATGCGAAACACTTATCAGGGAAGCTCGAGCTCTCTCTTGGTGAAAACCTCTGAACCGTGCCATGATCGTTCCCTCTATTGCTAGTCTAAGGCGTTTTTTTCTAGTTTTATTTTCAAATTGATAAAGAAAAAAACAAACGGAAAGGAAAGGGTGCACCACTTCACTGAAGACACACTAGCATGAAGAGGGATACGTGTTTGATCCGACAAACAGGTCCTTGCGGTCGATGGTGTCAGTTGATGGTGTTTCGGTAAATGAATGTCTGAGGCTAAGACTTCACGTTCGAAGGATACTTTTGCTTGCTGCTGCTACCATTTGCGGGCATCGAGTGTCCCCGTGTGGGTAGCCGAGGGGAAAGCTGTGGTAAGTGTTGTAGCGGCAGACAGGTTCCATTCACACCGGGTGTTCGTTATCGAGCAGCACGATGGGCCACTTGCAGTAAGATGGTATCCCTTGTTTCTAGGGAGCCGTCAATCGACACTTTGGGGATGTGGCGGAGTTGGGGCATTGGGCAGGACGAAGATGGAAGGCGTGTAATGAAATGGAAAATGAAAAGTACAGGGTAAGTTTCGAATCAATCGATCCTCTTATCCCCTCATCGCTCAGGACTTCCTGTCATTGAAGAGGATGATTTTAAGTAGACATTAAAATTCTATCCCAGGTTTGCCTTTGTTTGCCTTATGAAGGACGTCGACATTGAATGTGGGTTGGTGTATGAATTCAACAACGTCTCCTACATCTAAGTATAACGTAATGTTAATACAAAATTTACGTTTTTAGAAGTTTTTACGTGTGAAATTTGATAAATTTCCAATCAAAATAGTCCATTCTATCATTTTAGAATTTCACTAAATAATTAATTCAATAGAAGAATAGTATTTTCCATTCAGTTTCATTCGTGGTCAAATTCACCAGGAAATTAGTTTGTTTAAAAAAACGTCCCCAATACTAATCCTCCATACTACCAAATCATTGCCACGCTGTGGAAAACTCCTATTCAAAGTTCAAATCCACTAAAATGTCTCCGTTCTAACGACTCATGTCTCCAAACACCTTACGGTCAAAATGATCACTTTTAAACAGTGACACAAACGGAGATGGCCTGATCACCGCCCAAAATGCAATCTTTGGTAAAGCACATTTTTGACATTTTGGCCACAAGGGAGAAAGCACACAAAAAAACCACACACCCCATTTGGGGAATTTGTTAGCACAACCTTGACATAACAGTGACGCGGTTGCGCCCCTGGGTGTCATTATCAAATTAAATGCAGTCCGGCGCTCCAGCTGACCTCTTACACCAGAAGCATAGCGACTAGCAAGGCAGGACCGTGCCGAACGTGAGCAGAGAGTACCATTTCCTTCGCAATCCCCAATGCAGTCTAGTCAAAAACTTATTCTTCATGCTGGCAATGGGATGAAAGCAAGTAGGATTCCTCAAAAAAAAAAAAGACATGAGCGGCCCCGACCCTTCCGGTTTTCGGACATTTTATTTTTCATTTCAGCTTTTGTCCACATCTTCTACGAGCGGTTCCAATTCGTCGCTTTCCTCCACGGCACGGAGCGCCACTCAGACAAAAGCCTAGGGCTAGTTTGGTCAGTCTTTTCATCCGTTGGTCTATTGGATTCGCTTTCCCGTTGTGTTTCCCGGGCACAAAAAGGGGTGTGTATTTTTTTCCTTCTACCAACGCCGTTTGTTGACTTTTTGAGCAATGTTTGTAACCTTTGTTTGTGTCACCCGGCTGCTCGTAACGTTTCCGGAAAGAGCAGCATCACCATGGATAACGTTTGGGGCGTTCGGAGTAAAAGAACAAAAAAAAAAAAACAGAGACAGTTGCAAACTTAAAAGAATCATTTTTCTTCCTTTAACTCCACGCACTGTAAAAACAGGGTGGCCTAGCGGGCGGTTGGGGCTATGGTTGCTAGGTGACGGTATACACACTTCCTTGCAGCAGCATGATGATGGCAGTAATTGTGTTTGTATGTTGTTGAAGCACTCGTACTGCAGGTTTCTCTTTTGGTCGCAAAAAGGTCACTTTTTCGTCGTTCCATTCCCCGTGGGTCTTAGGGAGAACCAGGGAGTTGAGTGCCGAAAATCCGGAACTGTCACTATATAACCGGAAGCGGGTAAGCAGCGAAAACGCAACTGGAAGCGAAATAAAAATAGATCAAATGAAATAAGCGAATAAAAACGGGTCCATCTGAAAGTTTCATTCGTCCCATGTGAGTCTCCTGCCTTCCGAGTGGCTTTCATACTTTTTCCTTCTTTGATTGTGTGTGTGTGTGTGTGTGTGTGTGTGAGTCTGTAGGAAATTGTCAAGTGAAGCTGCGATGCGAGTAGAAGCCCAACCACAGATTTTCTGAGCCACACGGACACACACACACACGTACAATGAAAAGCCGAACCGAAAGGTTTTTAAGAAAAAAACACATCAAAACCTCGTCTAAAAGCGACAAAGATTAACTTCTCGGGAAAACTTGCTATCGGCCAAAACTTTTCCCGCCACTCCCACCAACCGTCTGACAATGAAAAATAAGGGATCTGCGGGATCATGCTCTGTAGGGGTAAGAGAATCGGAAGTCGGATGGAAGGATACACTAGCAGGAGTCCGAGGAAGATTGCGAACGCTGAGTGGCAGCTAAGGTTTTTCGATCATATGTCATATGTGGATGAAAAATGATTGTGACTTTGAGAGTTTTTGCTGGCCGAGAAGTTGCTCATAAACGAGGAGCTAGCTGTTAATTAAGTGCACTTTTCCGTCGACTCGTATCTTGTGTTGGCCGGAAGCGTTCGGTAGGTGGGTATGATCAATTATGCAGTAGCAGAGCGCTTGTTGGAAGAGTTTCATGAATGAACTTTGCATTTCACATGAACCAAGTGTTGGAAGGAAGCAAATACACCAGTGTACCATCGGAAAAGAAAGCTTTTAGGGCATAGAAAAACTAAGAGAGACAATTATGTGGTGTACATTAGTTGTAAATTTTTGAGTTAAAATTGAAACAAATGTCTTTTGCTTGACGAGCTTCAAGGTTAATTTCTGCCATTAAATGGTCTGTATTAATAACTGCATTTCTCTTTTCCTTAATTATATCAACTCACTTCACTTCGAGCAGAGGAATTTTCTTTATCAAATATTGATATGTATTGTCTGTTTCTGTAGAGTTTGAAGGTGAAATTGACATGATTGCAAGGAACTATGGACTATGGAGTGGAATAGATTAAAAGTACTCATAGCTAGAGCGACGCCGGGAGGACCCTTACAATGGAAGCGGTCGTAGGGGAACTGTAGCTTTATACGGTGGAGCTGACAGGTGGCCAAGAAAACATGCGAATTTCCTGGCGGGATTGGGTAAACTCTAACCTATACGTTAATCGTTATTTTGAAGGTATCGATACTATAAAAGCATAGTCGAGACTGATCGGACGATACTATAGTACACAAACTTTAGTAAGATTATAGGTCATCATCAGCAGGAAACATAAGGAACATTTCATCTGCTAAGTCGGGTCATTAACGAACGCTTAGGAGAGAAGTGGGCCTAAATTGTTGCAACATCGGAACTACATACGTCAGAACTTCCTGCAAAAGATCGAGACAGACATTCTCTTACATTGGTTGCATACGTTCTAATTTGAGATAAGCTCATTAAAAACATTATTTCTCCATAAACTATTCACATCCTCCACTTTGTCTTACGAGTGGCTTACGAAAATTCACATATTTGATGAAACACATTATAATTACATTTGTTTCAGAATATCCAAATTTTTCGACAACCAAACGAAATTATAGTTAGCTTTTCACACTTTCACTTTGCAACATTCAAAGTATACGAACTGGAGAGCTGATGTACCATAAAAACAAATCCCAACCACCAGCTTTCAAACCATTGATCTTAATAACAACTACAACATTTAAAAAAAGTCATTGAAAAGCGCAATACCCATCAACGGAATGGTAGTATAAGCTGTTTTAGGATTAAAATTCGATTATTGAATACATTATTAAAGTGATTTTCTTTGTTCAACATCGAAAAAGTCGTGTTCGATATTAGTTTCAGTAAAACTTTTTCAATTACGAGCCCCTTTTTTGCTGTTGTTGTGTAGATTCTATCAAATCCGACAAATCCTTCAGATCATTTCCACCCTTAAACTCCCATCCAGCAAAGCTACTCAAAACCAATTGCCCTTATAGGGGCGGCTCACTCAGCATCGTAGCATCGGTGCCATTAACGTGCGACTACTAAACCTCCTTCCAGTGTTTATCGACGTAGGAATCGAACCACAGTTCAATGGGTTTGAAAGCGATTGAAAACAACAATCGATTTGCATCTCCGGCACTGATGTTCCTCCAGTAATAACTTAAATAGCTTCACCTTAATTATCCGCCGTACCGGAGTTCCATTTCAGTACGTTAAACCAGGTCAGCGGAGCTGGAGCCTCCCGAAGGATGGATAAAGGAAAATAGTGCACTGCATGGTGCAGTGAAGCAAAACTTGATTACGGATTACAATTACAGTCGTCCTGCCTATCGCACAGCGTACCTCACAATGCAAACATGCTGAGTTAAGCAAATGAGCGATGAGTTTTACGGTCGATTTTATAAGCTCAAATAGGTATTAAAGAATGTGCTGTAAACAAATGAGTTGAGATTTTTCATCCAAAAGAGTTCCATTTGTTTGTTAAGTGATTTATAAGTAGAAAATGCATGTTTTCGTGAAACGTTTGTATTAAATTAATTAGCTTCAATGTGTAAATGATTCATTTACAAACTAGACAGCATATTTTACGTTCTTCCCACGAATTTTAATATACATATTATTACGTCTTCCAACTCGAAGCATCTAATTACCGCGACACTTGCTCAAGAAACAATATTCAAGTAGTGCAATCATCTGTACCTTAGCAATGCGAGTGATAACTTTAGCAATCCTTCAGTGAACGTTTTTCCCGCCGGTCGGGAACATAATACAGCTCAGAACAATAATAGGTGCAATCAAGGGAATGAACCACTTCATCCGGAGGGAAAACTCGTTCACGTCATGCTACTACACAAACCGAGCTCCAGCCCGTTGTATATTCTCCCGCTTAAGGATGTACATAACGCCGGAAGGACTCGGTGCAAGCGTTCTTCCACCTCCAAAACGAAGGCTTCCCCATGCACGCTCGTTTGGGGATTAGCATGGTTTAGCCAAATGGGCCGGATACCCACAAAACCCAGCTACAACATACCGGTACAATGGTTCCCACCGTGTGTTTCGCAGTCGTTTACCAAAGGTGAGGAAGCTTACTAAGGCCCAGAATGTACGACAAACGGCGCGTGAACGGGTCACCAAACAATGGAGATATAATTAAACGCACAAACGAGCTGCTGGCAAGTGCTGCTCGTTAATTGAGGAATTTATTGCGCATGCAGCATAGGCTGATCAGTGCTAGAAGTGCTGCTAAGGTGATGGATTTCTTTTTGCCTCAATTAATTGTTTTTAATATGAAGGGCTGAAAAATGTGCATCAAGTATGAAAATATGCTTCCATGATTTTATGGATGGTTTATATTTATTAACTAATTTTATTCAGTTGTTGGCATCTAAAAGGAAAAACCATCCTCAATCTGCTTCTTGATGATCATTATCATGTACATTAACTTCTGTGTTTTTCTCATTACTTTTGTTTGTTTCATTTTATTTAACAATGTTTCGTTTAAATAAAGGATATTTTACCTTCTCTCTTTAGTTGTAGTATATGCTAACTAGCTGGACACCTTCTTTCCAAATTAGTGAAAGTTTATTACAGGAGACCGTCAGTTAGGTTTCCGTAATAATCCGTACTTACACTGTACATGGTTTCGTTCCTGTGGCGACTGCCATGAACATTCGATCGGATTAAGGCCCATTTCCATTATACTGACGTTGGGTGAGGTGGCGTTAACATCGAACTTGGTAATGAAATTACCAACGACAACTACCGTCAACGATGGTACCGGTACTAGGGACAGATCTAGTTGATGCAGTAGATTATAACTAATATCAAAGACTTTCAAATTCTTAGGAAATTTGTAGCTACTCAGCTGAACAAACTCTATCCTATTCCAAGCAAGCGTCAGCTCGAGTAGGTTGTCCATGTTTGCTACACTCTCAATAGAAAAATTGGTCAGTTCATTACCTGCTAAAGAGAATTGACGGATGTGTGCCCAATTTTGTAAACAAAGCGGTACGATCCTGACGATATTATTCTGCAGCGATAAACTAGACGCACCTGGAAGGTTCCAACAGCAGAGGATTAACTCCGTTAGCTTATTGCTGGTTATCTCAAGCGTCACCAACGTTTGGTGTGTTCCGGCAATGGAATCTATTTTGTTACTTCTTATATCAAGGTATACTAAACATTGAAAAGGGGCGAATAACTTCAGATTTAGAGTTTTCAACTTATTTTCCGACAATCTTAGATACTTTAGCACACCGTACAGTGCGCATGGCCTTGATGCGCTATTAACTATGTCACGTATCTTATTTCTTTTCCAAATCATCGTCTCTAGTTGCGCAAAACCACAAAATGTGGCCAAATCCAGCTTCCGAACTTTTGATTCCGTCACTGATAAGAACTCAAGCGATCGAGCGTTGTGTATTGTGCGGGGCGGTGTAACTAACTCGGAAGCTTTAATCGTCAACCTCGACAGCGTGGATTGTTCTTCGAAATTGATTTCGGCCAAACTGGTCGACATAATTCTTACAATTTGTAAAGTTTTTGGCACACTAATGCTTTTCAGCGCTAAGGAATCTTGCACGACGACATATTGAACAAACGGTGGTAATGTTCGCAACACTTTGTGTTCTAAATGGTGCAACTTCACATTTCTAAACTCAACTTTAGACATATTCATAGGAATATATTGATAAACGAACGTCTCTTCGCTGGATGCAAAGTCACTTATACCACATACCACTGTGGAACATAATAAATGAATTGCAGTGTGATGCTGTGCACCATTCAACACCAGCAGTAGGCTACAAACGGGTCAGAATAAAGTCATTTAGTACTATTTCGTTTTGTTGATGTAATGCTGCAACACACGCACCTTATCAACCACTTGTTCACGATACCCATTAGAACATGAGAACAGTTAAGCACGACGGACTAACCAAACTCTATGACAAAGCTCTGGTGCATGACTCTTTTTATAAGGTAACTCCACACGCAATGGGAAAACGTACATCATCCTGCAGTAATATCGCTTTGTGATTAAACAAAAGAAAAAAAACAAGAGCTCTTGCGCAAAGCAAGGGCATTCGGATCGCAAGTTTAAATTATATAAATTATTTCAATTATACTACGTTTTTTAGACACAACCCCAAATTGATGTGAACAAAAAATTTTGGGGAGACGAGTAACGACTTACGACGAACTGCTAACTGCAACACGTTCATTTTTGCCTAAACTAAATAAAACATTTGGACAACGAAAGTTGATATCATGCACTTGGTGTCATTGTGTACTAATTTCATTATCAAAATGTGTCACCTTGAGGCAATTGTGCCATAATTCGATTATAACACTGATTGTTGCTACTGTTGGCAAATTGCTTGCAGTTACAAATGTAAACTGTATAACAGCTGCTGATGATCCAATGTATGTGAGTTCGTTGGTCTTTAGTTTTCCTGAATGTGTTTATCATTAGTCATTGGCGTTCAAATAGGTTAGCGCACTTTTGAAGTATACGCCTCTGAGACATGGACTCTGCCCAAAACTGACGAAACCCTCTTAGCTGCGTTCGAGAGGAAGATGCTTAGAAGAATCTTTGACCCCGTATGTGTGGAAGTACAATGGAGGAGTCCCTACAATGACGAGCTCTATGAGCTGTACGGCGAACTTACTGTCGTACAGCGGATTGGACTCCGCTCCAGGCTCCGGTGGGCTGGTCACGTCATGAGAATGAAACCGGACAACCCAGCCCATAAAGTCCTTTTAGGTCGTCCACATGGACAGAGGAGGCGTGGTAGGCCCAAATTGGGATAGAGTCATGGCGTAGATGCGTCCGCCAGAAAGGCCGAGATAATGGGTTGGCAGACAAAAGCGTTCGACCGTGGGCGGTTTAGAGGACTCCTGCAGTAGGCCAAGACCGGAAACGGTGGAGTGGAAATTTGTCATTAGGTTTAATGTTTCACAATAACGTACATTTAGCTGAAAGATTTGAAACAAACTTTGATCATAGCTTAAAGTAAAATTATTTATGTGAAAAAGTGCATTGGGTCACAGTTATTTTAAAGCTGCATTCTGGTAATCAACAAAAAATTTTGACCTCATTACTGCTCATAATATGGGAGTGGAGCGAGGCGTTGTTTGTTTTGTGTTGAATTCTATAGGTATGGCCTAATTGTATTGTTGGACACACTTAACATTTATGTAACATTTTTTTAGTAAAATTCGCAGTTTTCTATTTTTTCTATATTCAACAAAGTCATCGAAAAATTAAGTCCATCTTCTGGAGATATAGAAGTATAGCCTGGCGAAATATCTTCTAAAGATGTATGAAGTTGTCGGATATGTCGGATATAATTCTTCGCAACATGCCCACACTATAGATCAACCCTGAACAGCACGGAAACCGGTTTTTACTACAGCTTCACACCCATCCTCTAAAAGATGTTTCAAATCGACCGTTATTGTTACAACGATCGTGTTTCAATCGCGACGTGCAATAACAATAAATGAATGTTAGCTTACATTAATATCCCTTCAAACACGTTACAATCCAAGGAATAATCTCTTGCATTGCAGCAGAAATGATCACCATTCACCAGCGTGTGTGGTTTTGTTTTGCTGACCTATTAGTCTGTCTACATTTACTGATGATATGAACCCAAAAACTATCATCTTTCCATTTTAACGACATTCTAATAGCGTTGGACAACTGTCTGTCCACCTGTCTAGGGCATCGCTGCCTGTCTGCATCGAGAAGGGCAAATGTTCGTTACTTTAAAAAAAGGTGTGTCTATGCTGCAACCGACAGCATGAATGACAAAATGTGTATCGAAGCAAACAAAACCCCACACTCACACACAGGCCAGAGCGCACATACTCCCGCACATGACTGTGGCATCAATTAGCGTTCGGTGGTGTTGGTGCGATCGATCCGGCGGCGTGGAAGCGAAACATAACACGCACAACAACGAAAGCTGTGGTCGCGAGTGGTGCGTGTTTCCGTTGCGTTGCTAAAAATTGGTGGTTATTTACAATTTAAAAGTGAGTAAATTACGTACAAGAAAGCTTTTCTGCAGTGTTTACATAGCTAGTCATTGAAAAGTGTGTGTTGGAGTCGGGAAGTGCCGTTGATCACAAGACATAATACATAGAAGACGAACCGTCCTCGTGTGTCTGATCACCTACCACACCCTAACACGCCCTGTGTGAGAAACTCTTCAGAGTTTGCAGAGTGTATAACTTCTTCCTACATCTGTGCGTGATATAAAACAAAACGATGTATTCCTACAAAAAGCCCCTAAACGTTTAATGTAATGCAAATGGGGTGACTCACCTGGAAGATTCCCGTGTGTAAAACTGTGCGGAAAAAGCTCCTCAAATACTCTGGACATGATCACACGCCCATGTGCCCCGTTTCATGTGTCAAACGATAGCTTTATCCAGGTTTCACGGTGCAACGTTTGCAGGGTTGATCGAATGCGATCGCGTCTGTTGCATTCTTTCTTTAAATTCGACTCCATCAAGTAACCGCAGATTGCAGAAGGCGAAAGTACAGACGACGCATTCTTTCCACACAATTGTGTCTCAAAGCGGAGTGTGGATATGGAGAAAAAAAAAAGATGGTGACCGGTGTTGGTGCTGCTGCCCATAATACCAACACACACGCACGCGCGCTCGTTCATTAAATTGAAACTTGTTTATATCGTAAAGGTGGAACGAGGGTTTAAGTTGTGTCCGCTGCACGGAGTACTTGATGTGTAGTGGTGGGTGAACTCAACAGGTGGCTCAATGGTCTAGGGGTATGATTCTCGCTTTGGGTGCGAGAGGTCCCGGGTTCAAATCCCGGTTGAGCCCGATGATGTTTTTTGTTGTTAGTAGCGCACACATTTCTTTAAAAATTGTTTACTTATTGTAAATAACATTTTAGTAAACTTAAAGTCAAATAAAACCTTGGGTCTTTCGGAGCATGAATTATAAACTTTTCATGTTGTTGCTGTTACGTAAATTAATTCAAAATTGTGTTATTTACTAACAGTACAGTATTTTTATATAAGACTCTAGCATATTTGTTCTCCAGTTTGTTCTGCAAGAGAAATACGAGGACTTATTTCACAAGAAAACGCTGAATGAAAAGCAAGCAAACGTTTCAACTCGGCACCGTAACGCGAGTTCGCGAAAACATGTACGAAAATCAGACACTATATTCAATCATGAATCCAATTAAATATTCAACAACACGTTCTAGTGTTTCACCCGGTACTCCGCGATCCGCGTTTGCTCTCTGTTGTAAAATGACCCCCGGTTTTACCATGTCAGAACGTTTAACCCCCGAAACAGGATGATTTTTCGGTCATCAACCGTCATCGCTCATCTGACTCGATCTGTGTTTAATTGATTCACTATCTTTGGCACGATTTTCACAGGTACTCGTCCGTTAGCCAACCGCAATCAGCATCCAGACCGTACTGCCGGCAGGTATGGTGTAGTATCATGTCCACCATCGAGGAACGTACAGCGTACCTAGACAATCCATACTTCAAAGGACACATCTACGGGAACTTTAACCCGTTCTACGTTACAATCGCCATCTGCACCGTGCTCGGTGTGTTCATCTTCGTGCTGAACATCGTGTGCGGTTGCTGCTCCAAGCACAGGCAGTACTGGCAGGACAGGCATACGGGTAAGAACAGAACGTTGTTCATCTGGTGCAGTAATTGGTTTAATTGCGATGTACTTTGACCGTTTTGTAGGAAATCGGTGGTTAGTCTCATTTTGGTCAGCTACACCGCATAAGCAACCGCCGCTGGATTTGACCGAGCTGAAAGACGCCAGCTACTTCCAACCAGTCAACGTAAGTTTATTATTGGAGCGATTACTAATTTGAACTAAACTCCACGATGTAGCTTTACTGTCAATGATTCAAAAGCATAACAATTAATAAGGCAATCAAGTATCCTAGAATGAGAAGATAATGTAGTGATACTAAGTCATCTCAGCAAATTGTTTCCAGAAGTACGAAGGGCCAAAGGCTTCCATTACTGTATTGGTCCTGCCTTCTGTACAAATCCGTTGTATTGTACTAGCTGGTCAGTGATTGGGCTCAAATATGGACAATTAATCAAAACACAGCGGTGTGTAGTACCGCTCGCGATAGGTTTGCCAATTCCCAAGCGTCTGCTGTTCCTGATAATACTCCCAACACATCCCAGAGAGCAATTTCCAGCAGTATATTCTTTTGTAGAAACTGTTCCATCGTACGTAGATGTGGCGCGTTCAGCCTATCTATGGACAGGGCTTGCAGTTTATCCTAGCATATTTCGGTAAGAAAAAAATGCTAGATATTACCGAAGTGCAACAGACGAAGTATGGCAAGCAACAGGCCAAATTTGCTTTAGGAAGAGAAGCTTTTTTGGTAGATATATGACCGGTATTGGTGTATACATCATGCCGTCCTCTGTTACTAACGTGAAAGGTATTGGATGTCCTTCGGTGTAGTCCACAATTTCTACCGGGAAGGATATCTTTCATTGACATCTATTAAATCACAATTCCCAAGGGAACAATTTCATTGGTGCGATTATGTCGATGTAATTATTAATTTCATTTCGTTTTCTTTAAAGGCAGCGCTTCATTTTACACAGAATGTGCACAATAATGTCTTGTGTTTGTGATTTTGATTGCCATGGTTTCTCTTTGCCAAGACTTACCGCACTGTTCTGCACTGCTTTACACGTGAAAACGGTAACGTAATCTTGACGTACAATGCATTCCAATAATTCCAAAGATTAGCCTGTGCGACATGGTCTGCAAACTTTCGCAACTGTAATTCGACCGGAGAATACTTTGAAACGCTAGACCTATTTATACACCAACCAACAAACTCCGGCAAAATGTGACATCGTGCAAGTAAATGCGTCAAATAAATTGTTTATATTAGGAATTGAATCGTTACCTTCCTTGGGATCACTATCGAAAGTTGATCGATATTCCTATTTGTAACATTTTGAAGCCATAACTAGAACGATGTTTCAGGACGTGTCGTTTGTATCGAGCCTTGAATTATTGAAAATTACTGACAATCAATCTTTGATGTATTTTGATGCACATTAACCTTCATCTGCGCCATGTTATGTTGCCCCACTAGTAGAAACTTTTTAAAATAGCCCAATAAACATCTACTTCTATTCAGTTAGTCACAAAGATGCCAACCGGCAGCGGAATTCCTGTTGATAGTTTTGGAAAATAATATTACAATATTACAATTTATTTATCATTGGTTCAGATGTTTCGGTTGCCTCACTTATTGCTCTGTCGCGTGTGTCTATAACGAATGGTCCATCCGACCAGCATTTCCACGACAAACACGATCGTCGCACTTCCGTACCCAACAATCAGTATATACCGAAGCGATATCAAATCGTTCAGGTTTAACGTTTCCCGCTGTGTCAGTCCTCGGTTCACGATGTTCCGCAAGGTTTGGACGGTATGCTCCCGCCAATACTCCCACAGTCCCGCCTGCCCAACGATGCCAATGAGTTGTTGCAGTTGCAGCGTAACAGGGCTAAACTTCGACACGGAAAACCCATTCATGCGCCAACCGAAAAACTCTTCCAAAATGTAGTACGGTACGCGAAAGTCACCGTCCCGGTGACGCATTTCCAGGTGCAGAAAAAGCTCCGCATTTCCACACTGTACCATGAAGGCGTGCCGGCCGTGGCGCAGATTATCGTAGTATTCCGGCTCGTCGACAATCAGCACGTTGTGGTGCAGCTGCTCGTACGCTTCAATGTCCTCGAAGTGTAGCACACCGATCGTAATGTCCGACGATGCGAGCGCCTCGATCGTCCGGATGCGTGGTTGATTAAGCGACTCGATGAACGTCGACAGGAGCTTGGCCGAGTAGGCTTCGCTGAAGAAAAACATGATCACCACGGCAAGAAACGTGAGACGCCGTTCCGTCGGGGAGTACGCGTCATCACCTGCCTGATCACCGAACAGCACGGTCAGCACTATATTGTTGGGAAAGTGTCGTGCCCAGTGCCAGTTCAGCAGGAATGCAACGGCAAGAAAGCAGCCGCACAGACACCAGAGTGGCGAGGAGAATGGTGAAAGCAAAAAGTGGATCAAACCTTCCTTCGGTTTTTCCGGCACCACCAAACAGTTGCCCGTAAAGCTGCCGATCGCGAACGGTTTGGTTAGGAATTCCCGGTTGTACAGCGTCAGCACGATCTGCACACCGCGCTGCTGGAACGCTACCAGACAGTTGTATTTTCGTGCGAACTCTGTGAAAAATTTGAAGTATATGCCACTCATCTGATACCGGTCCTGTATGAGAAAAGGAAACTCTGCATGGTTCGCAATTTCCACCCTTCGTCCATCAAGCCCCATGAGGCTGCGATTCGCCAACAGGCCGGACAGTTCTGCGGCGTTCGTCACGTAATCCATCGCGAAACTCTGACCGTCGGCCATCATCGTAAAGGTGCGGTTGTGCTTCGGCGAACTCATCAGCACCAACCCGTTCCGGACGCCCATCAGGCCAAAGTTTTCGAACTGGTTGTACAGGTTGCGTGTGTTTGTTTGTAAATTAATCATCACAGCGAACCGGGCCGCCTGGTTCCAATTGCTGTTGGTCGAAAGAAACTGGATGCGCAGGAACACTTGGCGCGCTTGTGCTTCCGGTTCGAAGATCAAGTACAGCGAACACTGGTGCAACGGTACATCGCCCAGCTTCGTACGGGTTAGTACCCTTGGCAGCAGCGGAAACTGCTGCAGATAGCGCTCCAGCACATCGTTCCAGTAGTGATCGTCCGTGGGCGAAATGCACAGTTCCTGTCCGGCGGCCGGACGTTCCACCGGACTCGGGTGCGTTGTGAGGTACACCAGCGAATCCACCGCTGCATCTGCACTCGGCGTAACGACCATACCGCAACGCACGAGAAAAAGCACCAAATCGAGCTGCACCATCGCTTTACCGGGTGTCGCCTCGTACTGGGATTTGTTGGGGGAAAAAATCGGAAAAGAATTGCACCACCAAACGCGATAGCACCAAGCTCACTCCCGAGACTCATTGGCAGGCAAAAATGGTAATGGGTTTGCAAACGTCGATAGAAAATTGGCCCCGAGAGAATTGGTTCGGAATGTTACTATTCGTTCGATATTAGCTCCGGGTTGGCAGATCAAAGCTAGCATAACATTATATCGGACAAACAAGGGAATTCCAATCCTACAATTAGGAGAGCTTGTGTGGCGAGGGACCTGTGTACTTATGGGAATGTGTTTGATGTTGTCTAAAGTGTGCCGTATAAAATATCGCACTAATGTTTCGTTCTCAATTGTAGTATTGAACTGATGATCGGATACAGATTAGAATGCGACCGGTTGGATCCCC
Organism: Anopheles marshallii; assembly: GCF_943734725.1. NCBI lineage: Eukaryota > Metazoa > Arthropoda > Insecta > Diptera > Culicidae > Anopheles > Anopheles marshallii. Next base: position 56,289,786 of record NC_071327.1, read on the forward strand.
GCATTATTTCCAGTTTAATTCCATCGCCCGAAATCGAATTGATTGGCGTTCTCGATTTTATGTCCTACCCACCGCACGGCTTAAAGGTAGAACTTGTGGAGTTGGTTCGCGTGAGTCCAGCCCGTGTGGAAATCTGCTCCCACCGCCCGGTTCCGCTGGCTTGGCTGGTTGGTGACCAATAATTGATGGGAACATTATTTAATTAAAATTCTCATCTTCTGCACCGGCATTGCCCCACCGCCACCTCAACCGGAATCACCGGAAACCTGACTCGGTAGTTCGTTGCGGGCGTTCGGTGTTAGGCTCGCAAAGGATAATGCCCGAATTGGTGCACTGTAACGTAAATGTTGCCGCAGGTTGAACGAAGCTGCTAGATCCATTGGTTCAATTATGGTCGGTTTTTGCGCTAGTGTCATCGCTATCGGGGGCAACACTATCTCTTTCCATCAATATTCGTATTCCGGGGTGTCCCGGGCGACGTACCGCTGTTCGTTCCGCGGAAACGAACGAAATAAAGGGTAGCGACTAAATTTAGTCAACTTGTGGGCCGGGGTTTTCCAGTTGATTTTCACCGACTTTCCACACATCTATGGGAACAGTTTAAAAAGTGGTTTCCGGCCGTTCTGGTACAAGGAGATTGGTAGCATGGATAAATGTAGCTCTTTTCCATTGCATAAAGTACCAGCGTCATAAAATAGATGCGTGATAGTATTACGCTATCACACCCCGTACCGATAGTGTCGGTTAGGGATAGAGAAAATTAAAAAAAAAGATCGATTGGCTTTGTACAACAGCTGGTGCATCGAATGTTTGCCCGGCGTTGAAAGTCCCCTCTGGGGAGGGCTTCGGATGCGTTTTTGCAGGTGATATTCAATTATGGGAAGCTCGGCCTTAGGGGAAACCGTGACATACAATGGCTACTGTACAAGGGCTTAAATAAGTTAATATGGCGAACCGTACAATATTTTAGTTTTTCAAAAATTAATATTTTCTGTTACTTTACTTTAGTTTTCTTATTAATTCATATTGTTCAATTAATTTGTGGTGTTTTTTTTTTGGGAAAGATTTGAAAGATGTGTTAACATATCGTTGACGCATTATATGAATGGACTTTATTAATAATATCAGAATTTTAGAGTATAAATTGGCAGATCCCTTTGGTTGTTCCTAACGTCATCATTGGACCAAGTTTGATAAAAGGAAACAAATGTTTCACATACTTAATTCTACTTTAATCAATCATCTTAACAAACTTAAGTCTATTTTTTACTGGAGTTTTCTCAATAGGAGATGACTCAGAGGTGTACTTGGTAGCGGCATCAGTCCCACACGACAGGACCGAGACAAAATCCTATCAAGTGCCTTTCCTCCGTAGCATGAACTTGAATATTCGGCAACGTGATTTATTCCGCTGCGAAGTCTAGCGAGTCAGAAACAAATGACAGGTATAAGATTGTGATACTCTGTTAGGTACGAAGACCCAAAATATTTTACCAAGCTGTGCTTTAACCGAGTCAGCAGCTAGAGCAACTCATAATACATAAGTTCTAACTGATTCCACCATGACTCTGTTGTGTCTCATGTTGAAATCCGATTGAAATGAAACTGATGTACCAAAAGTAGGCGTCTGTTCCACTTCCTGCATGTGTCACTGTACAGGATAAGGTCGGAATACACAATCGAATGGTACAGGTTCGCCAGAAAGCCAATTGTGCAAAATCGCATGAGCGCACTCGTGAAAGCGCAACACATTCGCGTACGCACCAACGATCAAGCCAATAATCGACGATTTGCTGCATCACCGAAGGACGCACCATTCAGAACACCAACACTCCAGCTACGGTTGACGGTAACACATTGACCGAAATTAAAATTAATCCCACACGCCTACGACACAAATCGTCGTTGCGGTGGGCGAGAACGTTATTGAGGGCATGAAGGAGTTTTTTTTTGCGTTCGCACCGTTGAGAAGGGATGAGCCCGCACCAAACCGGGACACAAAAAGTCCTCCCGTCTTCATCACCCCGCCTACCCCGAAGCTCGTCGTGGAAAACTAGCTAAATTGAAATGCATAAAGATGCATAATTGAACGCATCGGCAGCGTAAATGTGCTGAATTGTTCGGCTCCCGTTCCGGGGTCTAATGGATTGAGATATCGATACGAATGCTTGTGCCAGCATAAAATGCCAACGATGGCTGGCTGCTGCTTTCGTTAGGATGGTGGTGCAGATGGAGCACAAACAGATCGGGGTTTTTTTGCCATTGGATCGACAGAAAGAACGGAATGATAAGAAATGAATTGGCGAATCAATAGGAGTGGTACATTCAATTATTAAAGGTTGGGAAAGACGTTGATAATTCATGCAATAATGCGCGACCTGCCGTAGATATGAAAGTTTTTTCTTTGGTTTCGTGAATTGATTGAATGGAAATGTATTAAAATTGACCTAATAATGACCCATCGCACGATATTAAGTATGTATGTAAACTTAAGTTAACTTAACTATGTAAAACTAAAACAAAAACGTACAATAGATATTGTTCGTTAAATTATGGGTTTTATTAATTGTTCTGGGCCAGCTCCAGATATATTATAGCTTTTTTTCGTAAGTTCTCCCAAGACATTTTTAACGTTTGTGGATATCGATTTGGGGCAACGCCGGTCTTCACACGACAGGACCGGTCCAAAATCCCATCCGGACCAATCCCTCGTACGCAGCACTGACTATCCCGGTACGGGAAAATAAAGTCACAGAAAGCCAGAATTGGCAGGCCTCTGGACCTCCTGAGATTGCCGATAGAAGAAAAAGAAGGACATCGAATTTCTTGGACTAGATCCTCCAAATCTATTTCTATCATCCCAAAACTTACCATCGCGCATTTCTGAACTTCATTGGGATATTATGTTTACTAACTGCAGGACATCGTTTGTTGTAGCTGGTTCACCTCCTCCAGCTGGATCTCTTAGCATAATGGGGTCTAGACACTAGGTCTGACCGCACTAAGCACTCTTTACTCTATCTGTGAAACTGCTTGATGATAGTAACATGAACTTCCATCAGGCACTTTATACTGTGTGTCCTCACAAGTTCAAGGATAATTCCAGAAGAATCCTTCCTTCCACCAGTCGTAATAAGGTCAACATCTTGGTATAGGATATGCCACCGCTCAACTTAACACGCTGGTTACTAAAGGTCCTCGATTCTCAACTTGCCTGACAGATCTCAGACCTAAAAAGGAATATCTTAATGCTTTCACTGTAACATAATTCAACGAATTCAGTTTGAATATAACGGAGACACCATCAACCTTTGAATTTAATGTTGGACGCGGACTAAAGCGAACAGACCATGTTGAACTTATGAAAGTACATCTCGTCATCCTTTTAGACCACGGTGTCCTTCAATTTTCATTGAATTCAATCGTTCAATGTCCATCCTGCGCAGGGATTTCTTCAACAATCGTTTTGCCGATTGCTCCTTTAGCTGTTTTCATCAATAATTAATTTAACATCCCCTCTTTTTATCCATTTTGCTTGCAGCCCGACGTTGAACGCCCGGTGGAGTACACCGTGTCACACCATCGACCCCAGTACCAATATCCTCCCGCTTCCGCCCGTGGTGCTTCCCCGCCGGGCCACCACCACCGTGAAGAGTACGTGGAGCTGCAGAAGCGCGAAAGCGACATTTAAAGTGTAAGATGGCCTGGCTGATCGCATACCCGGCAGTGGCCATGTTGGCCATGTTCATCGTGCTCGTCATCATGATGATCCTACGATTCGGCGCACAGCTCTGCCAGCTGCGCCACCACGCGCTGCCGGATGATCAAGATTTGCGTGATCATGCGTACGATCAGAAGGTTAGCTACGCCTGACACCCATGGTTAGCTACGCCATGAGTGACACACCAAAATGGCAGTCCCGTTCCGTGAAGTGCGCGGATAGGAGCAGCGGACAGCACGTATTTTATTTGCCTTTTTTTATTGCTACTAACACCCCACTCGAAAAATGTTTCTTCTAAGATTATTTTTTTATATCGATTTTTAAGAAAGAGAAGCGAAAGGATGCTTTCTTTTCTTTTGCGGTCAGAAATGTCATCCGTTTCTCTGTTCCGTATATAGGGTTAGGCCGTACTAACATAGTGTCTTTTAGCCTCACAAATGACAACTAAGCATATCGTAAGACTTGAAGCTGATGAAACACATTCCGTCCAAGGTAAACATTCTGCCCATAGTTTTATGCAATCTTTGAAGGTTCGTTATCGAAGCAATAAATCTCGTAATGTACTCAGTCAAATGTTCAAACGAACCTCGGTCTGCCCTCCGAACTACTATCTAATAATCAATATAAATGTTTGAAGACACGAGTAATTTATTGTGAAATATTCTACAACAGTAACAGTAACATTCCCCACTCATGAACGGTTGGAAAAGCAATTAAAAAAGAAAGACAGAAAACAACAGAGTACATTTTTACTAGTTTCCTTTTTGCCATCAACGTGAAACAAAATGATCGATTTAAATTTAAAAAGAAACATTGTACAAGCAATATAATACGTAGAAAACAATAAAGAAATACACCCTTTTTACACTTCTGTATAACTTTTAAATGTAAGCAATTTCTTCGCTTAAAAACTACAGCTAGAAAAACATTCGAACTAAAGACAAAACAAATTAATCAACTCTTTCTCTCGTATGATGTTTTCAGTAAATATAATTTTTCACATTTTATTTCTCAACGTTTGTTTTGTTTTCTTCTGGTTTTTTTGTTGTTGTTGCTTTTTGTTTGACGCACTGTGTTGCGCATTTTCCCCCTACCTGGCTACACGCTTTCTCTCCATTTTCTTGTGTTTTTCATGTCAAATATAGTTTATCCTTTGTGTCTGAGTTTCAGCATCTTCATCCTTTTTCATATTCAGTGGATGTTTCTGTTGTTTGTTTTTGTTTTCCGTTCTCTTACCGGTGCGTGTCTTGTTTATATGTGGTTGTTTCCTTCTTCCTTTTCATTAAACTTTTATTTTATTTTATGTGTTTTTTTGGTTCGGTTTCCTGTTACTGCCCCGGGGTTTCTCAACGAATTGTTGCACATATGTTTGCATTTGTTTTCTAAGCTGCTCGTTTTGCTTGCAACAGGTTGGGTCCGGTGCTGACAAAAGGATAGCGAAAAAACATAGGACGCCCGTCTCGATTGTACCATGTGTTGATTAAGTTTTTGTAATTGGTTTTTCCCTCCCGCTGTCATTCTTCTGCCACCCCTCCCCCATTGGGAGGAAAAATTAGGCTTCTGTTTTGTTAGCAAATTAAAATAGTGCCACTCCTGCACGCATGCAAGGATGCGACAGAAAATTTTGCATATCAAATGTAAGATGAAAATGTGCGTCACAGTGTGTGCGTGCGTGTGTGTGTGTGTGCGGACGTGTGCCGGGAGATAAACAACATGAGATCAGATTGTGGTTCTTGCGTATCACAAGGAGTATATTCTGTGTTGGGACCTTCTATTGTTGTGGCTGTATGTATATGTGTCTGAACGGAACAAACAAACATGGAGAAACGGAATTACATAACCAAAAGCTACCACGTTTTAGTGTTTTACAATCGGTTTTGACCGCGTTGCACAGAACGCCGCCAATGTTCGCCTTCATGCGAAGTTATCAAATAGAATCTACGGCCATACATTAAAGGTATATAAGTATGCTATGCGTTATGTTATTGTAAAATAATATTTTTCATCGCCACAATTCCTGCGTCATTGTTGCAGCCTTAGCCAATAATAAAAAGAAGAGTACGAGCAAACAATGTTTTCATGCTTCAACAGATAAGAGGAGGGATAGAGCAAACGCAGAGAACTAGGAGTGAGGAGCTGACTTTAAGAAATGCCAGCCTGATAATAATCTGTTATGATAAGTAGGTGGGAATAGCATGGTTTTCAGTTGAACCAAGAATTAAATGAACCCAAAAAAAAAGGAAAATAAGATTTCTCAGTTCTTTTTCAACTACAAAACGTACACCCTGTTCCGGCTGTCCATTATGTTCCGGAAACTTGGGAGCTAGAGGACAAAACGGAACATGGATACGTCCGTCGCGCCTGCGACTAAAATGGAACCATCTTCTTTTGATCATTTGTCGTCGTCGTTTTGTGCATTGTTTCCTTCCCTTCACTACACCCTGTGTTTTCTACAACGTTTCTTTTAGTACAAATATATCTCTGGTTGTATTTTCTTGTTACTCCTGCTATGTATCCTGCTCAATTATACAGCCTACCTCTGCTTTTCCTTTCTGCCATTCGTCTTCTGCATATGTTGTTCGCTTTAAATATTATTTGTCACAATAAAAAGTCTTTTTTTTCTTCTTCTGCTTTTACTTCAAATAACCAACAAACGGTTCGCGCTGTACTCTGTAGTGCTCATGGCTGGTGTCCATGCAACTCGCTTCGTTTTAGCTCCGTTTTAGCAGCGCATGTGTGCACAGTTTGTTTGTGGAAGTATCAGCACACATTTAGCTTCGTCTCTTTTCCTGTGTGTAGTTTTACTTTGATAACATATAAGTAATAGTAACCCATGCATGCTGCTTACGGCCTGTTTTCCGTTTCCTTTTTTCGTTCTACGATTAGCATCGAACAACAGAACGCATCTTCTTATTATGCTTTGCTGCGTTCTTAGGTATATGCGTCACATTTTCTCGTCACATGTTAAGCTGCTCTTTTGTTTCCTTCATATGTATGTAAGTCATCTTACTAAACTATGAATCGCTTGCTTTAAACCATTGCGTACAGCACTGGCTGTCTCTCTAATTGTATATGCCTTTTTGCTTAATGTGCATGCCGACGCACTTGCTGAGGCGATTAGTTAAAATACCACTGCCATTTGCATTTTCTTCCGCCACAGTACCAATTGAACTTATGTCTCATAAAAGCACTCACAGTGGAAGGATAGTAACGGATCAACACTGTATCATGATTGGGACACCTGCGAACCGGAATTCGGAAGTAGATATTGTATACAGCAAAGATTGACTCCCCAAAGAAATTACCCGACCTTTACTTTAACGCATCGGAATCGATCGCACCAGAAGAAGAAAAAAACTAAACAAAAACCGCTTTCAAAAGCAACAGTCTTATGTTGAAATTGTACTAAAAAAAGTGTATATATTTACGACGGGACAACTAAATTGCAAAAAAAAAAAAGAACAAACAAAATTGCGCACATAAACCTAACTGAACAGTGGAGAGTAAATGGAGAATGTGAGAAAAAACACGAAAACAAAAACCATTATGTGTAAAGTTCTGCTTTCATAATATGCCTTCACATCTTGTTGTGTGTGCCTTCTCTGTACTGTGTGTTTGCACATGCTATTCGTATTAACTTAATTCCTTTATAGGCTCACTTCCGTTCCTTACAACGCCTAAAACGCATCATATTTTAAACTAGCAATATGAACCATAACACATCATGTCGCCTTTGTTGCACAACTACATTCTTATGCAACGATGTTTGTTTTGCTGTGTATGTATGTTTGAAGTGTGGTTTTAGCATCGCAACTCTCGAGATCTAATGTAACAGAAAAAAAAACACTAAAAAACATACACAATACTATCAATAAACTCAACCCATTCTTCCGTTAATCCGTCCAGGAACTTTTTCTCTTCACATCGCTTTTGCATCGTCCTTTGTCCCTACCGTGTTATAGCGCAACGTCTATCGGGATGAGTGATCGTAGCATTGTTTGTTTATCTCAGTTTTGTTGAAATTGTTCGCGGTTTCACGGCTATCGCATACCCAGTGCTGCTACTCGTGTGCCAGTTTAGATGCCGCACGACAAAAATAATCGAAAGAATATCTTAGTACAGCATAAAAGAAAAAAAATACACCCATCTGCATGCAACTCAAAATGGGAAACAATAAGAGTTTCAGTTATTAAAGGTAAAGGGTTTCTTCTCTTTTTGCCTAAACCTGCCTTGATTTGTTATTGTTATGCTTGGTTATTTTGTTTCTTCTCCGGAGCAAAACCAACCATATATATGAGCCGGCTATACTATATAATTGTATCACACCTTACAACTCACACCTTGAAGTCGTTGTTGTACATACATTTACTAATGTGTATTCTTGTTTTTTTTTCAATCAGTCTATAACTTTTAGGAGGGGGTATTATATAAACCTTGCATATGGTTTCCATTTTCTTCCGGGACCTTATCATACCGTCATACCGTTTCTCTTCCTTCCCGATGCTGCCTAAAAAAACAAAAATAGTCCTTTGTGTTCTATTCCATAATCCAACCGCACGCCTGCAGCTGGTGAAGGATGACGAAATATGAAAAGCATTTTCGTCGTAATTCTTCACATCACCGTTGCCGATATTGAGCACACATCTAAGGGGTCTATCGAGCGCAAAATACACTAGTTGATGAAAGTAAACTGAAGAATAGAAATTGTAATAAAGAAATTTACACGCATATATATAGGCACCATCAACCCAATCAATTGCGAGACACGGACGGTTGGTGGGGAGGTGGTTTGGACAAACGTAAAGATACCGTACGAAGCGATTGGAACTGATGGTCGAACGAGTGCAAACGATGCGCAAGGTTTGAAAAAGAGATACTACCATTCATCCGGCGCACCGTGTCACCGCGGGGAAGCTTGTTGGCCACTAGACGGAACCTTCGCTGGCTGCTACCAGCTCAGAAAATGCCTGATCGAGACAGTGCTTCAGCTCAGCATAGGTCACTACTAATACTGATTGTTCGTCACGGGACATAAGTTGAACCTGTAGAATGCATATCATAAATAATTGTACTCCCGCCTAAATGTACCGTTGCGTACCTTTTCCATCGTGCCAGCGTCCAGCTTGTTGAGGCACTGTACGATATGGGACTGATTCAGCCACGGGCGTCCATCCTCGGTGACGGTGTGGAAGAGATAGTCGCGAAACAGCTTCAACATGTAACGATCTCCAGTTTCGGACCACGTTACGTCCAGGTTGAGTCTATGGAAATAAGGCAAACCATGATAAATAATCATCTCTTGCCACGTAGCATGCAACAGGTGTTCTTACTCTGGCCGTTCGTTGATACAACCGAGCTTCACCAGCAGCCGATAAAGCCGACCGTTTTCCATCTCCTTCGCTAGTTCATCCTCCTGAATATCACATTGGGCTTGCAGGGCATCGAGCTGCACATAAAATCGGGCACCGATCATGGGCATGATCTCCGTCACCGAGCGGCGGGTGTTTGTATTCAGAAGACATCTAGCGGAAAAAAGAGAGCTCTGTAAAACCACTCTAAAGATTTAAGAGGTGCTTACGCTTACATTAGAATATTTCTAAGATCTGACGAGTAATGACGAGATACTAGCTCGACGCTGCTTTGAATTTGATCCCGTTGGACCGATTGTAGGGAACGGCAAGCTAATGCTAGTATTAGCTTTCCTAGTGCCAGAAGATCCTCCTGTAAAAATGGATATTAGTAGATAATATTAGAATGTTTGTTGTTGTGCGTTTATTTAACTAACGATCATCGAACCTACCTGTTGCTGATGATCTAATACCGACAGCTGATTTTGTTGGTTAGGATCGAAGGTGAAAATATCCGATATGCCCACGCAACTGTAACGTATCCGTTTGCCAGTAACAATGATTTTTGTCGGATCCAACGTTCTGTTGCATGCAAACAAAACAAACACGTAAAATCTTCGTATACTATAAATATTGCCGAAGACTTACCGGCAAGCTAATCCAGCCTGATGTATCGCACGTAAGCCCGCACTCAGCTGTATGATAATTGACCATATTTCATTTTCTGGCAGGAGTGACGTGGCGGCCGTACGATGTAGAGAACTTTTGTGGCTGAGGTTGAATTAAGGAAAAAAAAAAACAAATTGTACAACATACATTTTTCACATAGGCATTTAGTACTAACGTACCTAAAAGGACGAGCTTCTCCGGCGAACGGATCGGTATAACCGTTTGTTTCGGGTACGGATGCAAAGTACTTTGATAGCAGCGTTTGTGAGCCAGGATGATAGTCGTACACTATTACTAAAGCTGCAAGGTGAAGCTTAGCATTAACCGTTGTGTGCTATCGGTGGGGAATGCCTCATACTCACAATTATCACCAAAAGTTTTCGTAGTAAACACTTCGCGTAGCTGCACAATGTTAGAGTGTTGTAACTTTTTCCATTTATCCACCACCTGCATACACTTGGTGGACTGTAGACGAAAACCTAAAACCACAAATCGTTAAGTAACAACCGTGCTGTATGCAGATCACTTCGAACTAACCGTGAAGACGCCGTAGGCAGTACTTGACGCCGGTCACGGCATGCGTTGCCCGGTACGTGGACGACGGTAGTGGAAGCTTCGGATGAAGCGGCAATGACTCGAGCAAACACAGCGAGTGATAGTTTTCCACTTCAAGAGGTATATCTAAAAAAAAAGGTGGAAGAAATTGTGCATGATTATGGGCAATTCGTTCATGGAACGATGTAACGTGCAACAAAGGAACACAAAATTAAACCTTGACTGTCGTTTTCGATACTGTTGACGATTTCGTTTCGCGCTAAAATATCGTTTCTCAGCTCGTCCTGCATGAAGAAGGCAGCCGACACTTGTGCCTTCGATTGCATATTGATAACGTGCGAAGCAGGTCCCGGGTAAACGTGTCCTTAAACGAGAATGAGAAAGCAAACTGCGTATAACTTCCGCATAACTTCTTGCCCGGAAAGGGAACAAATGGAGAAGGAGGGGGTTTGCCGCGGCGGAAGGGAAGCGCATTGCGATATAGGGAGAGGAGGTCAGCTCTTACCTGGATGTGTGTAACTTAGATTAATTTGTGAGCTTGCTATGTGGGCAAAGGAGTTATCAGTCGTGTTAACTGTACTGCTCGGCGTTAATTGATGGTTGGCTGCCGTTGGGTAAAAGTACGTAGTGCCACCCACATTTTCCTGTGAGAGAAGGGAAAGATAGACCAGACGAAGCGAAAACGACAGGGAATCGTATTAGGAAGCTTGTATACGTTATTTTAAAGTTTTGTGGCACAATTGACAAATTGAGGACAAAGGTGAGCAAAGGTGTGTGTGAGGTATATGTATGTGTGTGGTACAGTGTTCAAAAGATTAATATTTGTAATCTCTTTTCTTATTATGAAACTAAATTTTTCGAAGTATATAAATCTTAAGAAGGTTAAATATTAAAATAAATAGACCAATTTTTCGTGTAGGGTTCGATCATTATGGAACAATAAAAATCTTGTAACAATTGACATTAATCTATTGCAATGTCTTGTTTCAAAAAACGATCATCGTCGATCATTCTAGCGTTGAAATATGAAAGGAACCCACAGTAAATGCAATACATTACAACAACAATGTGCCAAATGCAGGAAAAGGCCACAAAAAAGACTGCAAAAGCAGAACGAGTAGATTACTTGATGAATGTTGGTGGTAATTGGCGGTGGTGAAGGTTGGGGCGTAATACGGGGGGATGTATTAGTACTTTGCGGTGATTCGTTTCGCAGCAGGTTTCGTCCTGTGGACAAAGAGAGGAAAGGTGAGAACGGTATACTTTTAGTGAGTGATCGCGTCAACAAATCCCTGCGTCTAAAATTATCCTTACCCTTGATTGGAGTGACCGCAAAGGCGGATGCGCTGCTGAGTGCACCGGCCAGTATATTGCCGGGTACTGCGCCGCCACCACCACCACTACCGGGCCCAACGTAGCCACCGTTACTGACGGCACTCTTTACCACGGAGGATATGACCGTCGGGACGACGGTCGATTGCTGGGACGGTTGGGCGGTGGCCACGACCGAACCGTTGCTGCCGGCGGTGCCATTGTTGCTGCTAAGTATCGAATAGGACGAGTAGAAATTCGGCGACGAGGACGTGCTCAGTCGATTGTTTGGAATGAATTCTGGCGACTGTGGGGTCACCTGTGCGCGATTGGGGGTGGGAACCAGGGCAGAGATTAGTTAACATCCAAGGGTGACCGTGATATTGCGTTTTTCTGCGCTAACTTGCCTGTGTTTTTTTGAGCGATATAGGAGAATCGAGTGTAATCTTGGAGAGCCCCATCGGCAGACCGTACGCGGCAGTCGTTCCATTTTGGCGACTCTGTGGGGAGTTTATAAAGAAAATGATGTTAGCTGATTGCAAATAGAATCGATAGAGTGTACACGAAACCAAAACTCTTACCATGTACGTTGCCAGTTTACTCTCTGAAGGAACTCCGTTGGAGGATGGAAAGAACATTGGATCCATAGTCTGTGAGATCCTGGAGAGAAAAAAGATTAATATGATATGAAAAATATGTTGTTCACGAAGAGCGGGCTGATATCAGAGGCATATCTGAGGGGTGAAGATCATGCTTATGGCGGTAAGATCTTTTAATTTCCTTAGCAGATGAAGAATCTATTACAAATGCCGCAACAACTAGCGAACTAAGTGTCTGGTTAAGTCATTATTCTACTTCCTACATGATCATTAAATGATAATTGAGTTAAAAAAAGTTAATATAGTTATTGTATTCAGTATTGAAACAATTTACGACAAAACTTCACAAAACTAAACCTTAAATACTTGGTGCTATAGTGAGCGAGCAAGAGCTGCATTTTGGGGCTCAATAATTTCAGACAACAATTTGATCCCTCACACACAGAACTAGAGCAGGTGCTGATGAACGCACGTAGCAAACACACGAGAGGCTATAAGGTGCAAACACAAGCCAAAAAAACAAATAAAAGAGAATGTCGGTCATCGGTTTGGTGCTGAACGGTTATGTTCACAGTCTACCCGTTTTGGGTATTCGTCGCTCTGGATGCGTCCGCTCTTACCGATGTATTGTGACTTGAAAGCTTCCGAAACGGTGGTCTGTGTGGGTAAAACAATCCGGATAGCTCCCACGCACCCTAACCATTACCGCAAATAGAAATGAGAAGTTATGCGTAGGCTGCATAACGCCAAAGGACGCCCGGATTGATGCATCCCACGCTGTTTTGCATAGAAACGTGCACACAGCCCGTGCCAGCAAAGGATCAATATGCAACGCTCTACTACCCTACTGGTCGCCCATTGAGACGCGATCTATTTACCCGGTGGTGAACATAATTCCCACTTGGAATGTCTCGTGAGGGTTAAATGAAGCGGCGTTTGTTGTAACGCAGTACAAGTTTGCAACCATACCGCAACAAACAATGGAAACAGTGAAACACTGGTTCCAGTTCCATTAATTAATAAGTTCAGATCATTAGATGAAGCAAACAGGGCACACATACAAGAAGTTGTGTTCGCGCGCCCACCATCCCCGGTAAATTGTACTTATTCCTGAGAAAGGGCACAATAGTGTAATTATCTTGGTATATCTAACAATAAAATAGATGAAAAGATTAATTTTAAAACACTAAATAGTACTGCTGTGATTTCTAAAGGAAACATGAAACTAAACTAAACGTATTTGAATGAATAAAATGTTCTAAATGATCTTTTTTACTTCCCGCTGTAGAACGTGCTACACGGAAAGAAAATTATTTGTTGTCACACAGACCGGCAGCCATTTTTATTTCCGTTTCATTCTACCCGTGAAATAAATATTAACCCTTTTACTAAAAAAAACGCACATTAACGAACGATTCCCCGCACACACGCACGCACACAGAACTGCCGTGTTGTTGATCGTGCGAGCCCTTCGCCGTCGTAAAATGTAAACAACAAACAAACGACAAAAGCAACAAACGCGAGCGTGACGCATGAGCAGCTGACATCGCACTGTGGTCGCGCAGGCGGTCATTATAAGGGTAAACTATGTGATGAGAAATTTTACTATATTGGGGTAGTGCATTCAAAAAAAAGCATCATGGTTAGTTTAGTTAGCTTCTCATCTTTGGATTCCACTGCACTATACGGTGATGTCTGTCTACCAGAACAAAACAACTACTTAGCACTCTGGTCTTTTTTCAGCTAAGCGAAGATATAATAAAAGCCAGATCGACCATACCGGACGGATACGATGTGTTTTAGCATGTTAAACTTCACTTCAGTTTACAGTTTGAACAAAAACTCATAAGTTATTGCCTTCCTTCCTCGTGGTTCGCTTAAGATAGCATGTGAATCGGAGCTTGAATTGTTTTTATAACGAAAAGTTCAATCAGCTAGTCCATCGAGACTAACAAAAAACATTCTCATTACGTGTTTGTCCCGCGCTAGATCATGCTTATCATATTTTACCTAATCTTTACATATTTTTATTTTAAATTTTACTGCAACAACTAATAATATCAGCATAATTGAGAATTAGCTTTCTTTTGCACGACATTTTGGTGAATATTCTCTAAGAAATAACTCCGACAAGGTCGTTTAACATAACAGCAGATCAAAAGTATCAAGCAGAACCAAATCGCTAGATGAAATCAAATGTTTGACAGATGTCAGCTTAACACTTAAGCTTGATAGATATCACTATGAGATAAAATGCTTCAGGATCACATTTATATGGCGCAGCCACTTACCCTAACACAGGTAGACCTAATAAATACATGCATGTCAATCTTATTGCTCTTTGTTTACTCATTTAATCTATATTCGTCTAGACGATTTTAGTGAGATCCGATTCTTTTACAGATAAGCAAAATTCGTATTTAAACAGATAATTTTAAACAAAAGAATTCAGGTCTCTTAGTGCTTGATATGATCCTAATTTTGAACCGTTTTCCATCACAAAGCATGAACAGATTATATTGTGTTACGCTAATGAAATTTATTTCACTAGATAGAAGTTGCTCTTACTACGGTAAATAGTGGATACTTTATAATCTTGTCCACTCAAATTACACCGTGTCCCTCTTAGTATCTCCTTTCGCCACACAGTGCAGTGAGTTTAGCGCGAGAGAGAGAGTAGGAGAGAGCGAGAGGTTATGAATGTTAAAGCTGTGGTATATGAACAGTGTACTAGATCGCATTAGGGTATGTGTGTGGGACCGGCGGTGTGTATGAAACAAGGTCAATGTACAAAACATACCTGAGTGTGGTTTCGTTATAGTTCACTTCTTTGCCCCTGCCGATCTCCTTCGTCTTCTGCTTCTTCGTCGTCGTTATTTGCTGACACACGGTGCGATGTAGAAGAGGACCAGCAGCAGATCGTCTAGGCGCGCGATCGGGTGGTGGAGAGATTTGCTCTGCGGCCTCCTGTTAGCTGTTCCAGTTCGTCTGGTTCGTTCGGCCACCGTAGCAGGTGATGGGGAGGTCGTACAGCAAGCGAAAGGGGGTGGTTTTGCCCTCCACTTTTACACACACACACACGGCTGGCGTGCGCGGTTTCCTTCCCGCGGAGTCCCTCCGTTACCTCGTTCGCTTTGGGCCACAAACACTCTGTGCGCGATGTGATGCTTTCTCTCACGTTGCGCTATTCTGCTTCATTGGCAGAAAAAAAACTACGCTGCGCACACACACACCGTGATTTGCCAAAACTTTCTTTCACCAGCAACTGTCGTCCGTGAGTCGTTCGTGGCGCTAAAAACCGTTGTAGATCGTGCTTCACTGCTTTCACAAAACAATCCCCGAGGGTAACGTAAAGCAAAACATGAGTAAAACAATGAATTATCAAAAAAGCTACATTAATACCCTAAACACAAAGCACACACTTTATATCTACACTTTTAATGCACTGCTGCAACGCATATTGCTGCATGTTGTGTTAAGAAACAATTGCTAGAATTTCAGTTTAAACAAAAAATCAAGGCTTCTCGCACAATTATAACACAGCTGTACTCTTGCACTCTCAACCAACTCACAAAGAATAATAAATTTTAGCCCTCCCATCCGCCAAAAATCGTCAATTTTCTGCCGTGCTTGTCGACGGGGTGAGGTTGGGCAAGAAAATCGCGATCCTTCTTTATTCGATCGGTTACCCCCGGGATGCAAGGATGAGATGAGATTCGACACTTTCATCTCACTCACGGTACATAACATTCACACACACACACACACACACCTCATCTCATCTCAGTGTCGGTGTCGGTCGCGTTTTTCTCGCTAGCAACAAACACACAGAGCACAGAGCATTGTGATGACGCTTTTTCATCACAACCGCAGCAAACCCGTTACGGGGGAGTGAGTGAGAGAAAGTATAACATTTAACCCATTCCGTACACTGCACTGCATTTTTCCACCTACAACAATTCAAATCCCCTCCCAAAGTTGAATTAAATTCCGTTTTTTCATACTACTGTTCAACACGCGGATAAAAATATGCTCATTTTCGATTGCGGCTGTCATGGCCGATTGAAACAAAAGGTGCATGTACTTGGTTCCTTCTGTTCGGACCCCACCAGAATGGTTACAGGTGGCAACTGAAGAAGCGTGGAGTGATGGTGCAAAGGCAGGGGGTGAGGAGGGGGGGGAGGCGAGGGGTGTTGTAAACAACACGTCCGATAGGGGACGCCTTCTGCTCGTGGTTCCTCGCGATAAGGAAGGGACCAAAACAACGGTCAGCACATCGCAAAGACGACGAAGAAAACGTGCATCTCCCTCCAGCGCTGTTTCGCTTCGCTTTTTCTCCCACTCTACTTGGCAATTTGTGAAACGCAATTTTTGCCTGCATCAAACAATCGAACCCGAGTGCGATTTTCGGGTTTTCACGCTCAAGTAACAAGTATGAAATCCTGGCTGCTAAACGGTGTGTTAGTACAGACGCTAACGGTTGTGGGTTGCGGACAATATGCAACAATCGTTGCTCCACTGTTGTTTCGTTGTTTCCGCGTTCGTGGAGTGTGTTTACATACTAGAACTTTCCCATCTCACGGCTGCTGCTGCCGTACGAAACAACTGTTACCCACACACACATACACACGCACGTACAGTAGCTCACTCCAGAGCACGCACACACACATACGACGGCGGCTCAGCGCCATTGTGTTGAATGGGGTGCTTAGATGATTTGCTTAAACCACCAACTAGCGAAAAAAGGACATTCGACACCCACGGAAGCATGGTTGGACACACTTGACATGCTGGAATTATGTTCGGCTTTTTCAGCACAACAAATGCGACACGCACATCCGGAAAAAGGAACCGACATTCATTACGGTCACGTACACCGTTGACACCACTTTTGGGACGGTCGCCATGTACGGTCTCCTGCTTGGAATGTGTTTCGATTGAACGCACAAGGCAGCAAAAAAACGCACTTTTTCCACACACCGACAGCGGCAGGCCGTGGAAGAACGGTGTTGCTATGCTTTTCCTTTCGCGCAACCAATCTCTTCCAGCCCAAAGCACATTCAAAGGTGGTGTATGCGTGTGTGTGTGTTTTTAAGCAAAAAAATAGAATGCTACGCAATTTACAAACTAAATCATACGACTCCGCAAGAGAACACGCGAAATGTAGCTGGAAAAAAGGTGACGGAAAACCCCGCACACACACACACGCGCGGGAATCGAAAGACCTCCTGCGGTCGAAAACGTGTGTTGTTGCTCTTAGCATGTGTGTTACTGCTGTGTGTGCCTTTTTTTGTTTCGTTGCATACCGTATTTTGTGCGTCGTTGTTACTTCGCACCGCGAAAAGGTTGCGTCCTCGCGTCCTCCTTCCGTGCCCTTGTGCAACGCAAAAAAAAACACACACAGTAATCACACACACTCCTACCACCATCACATCACCCTGTGCGTTGTTTTTTTTTTTTTTTGGTAAACCGCAGCCGACGGACGACGCTCGTCGCACCAAACAACAAAACCACTTTGACCCGAAAAACACGCAGCGCAAGGACACATTCATGCAAACGACACCAACACACACGCACGCACACACGCGTTGTGCACATCCCTTTCCCTTTTTTTTATTCTCGCTTGCTGGGCACTTTGGGAAGTAAAATGGGCAAAACTAATTCATGCCACGTTTGGCGATCGGTGACACGGTAGCGATATCATTCACGGCACCACACTTTAATTACCGATGCTCACCATTTTTCGGTCGCGCAGCAGCGAGGTGTTGGTATTCTGTGTCTACAACACAAAAATAATACGTCTTGTTTGGCAAAACGCACCGTTTCGTTTTGGTGTGACTGTCAGTTTCGGTCTGTTTCGCCGGTTGTCTCGCTCGTCCAGATGCTTTTTGGTAGGGCCGTCCTGCTTTGCACCGTTGCCGAGGTGAGAGGCAAATTTCCCAATTCTCTCTCTCGCCGTGTTTGAAGTTTTGTCTACGTTTATATAGCTTGCTGGTGGAGTTCATTTGGAGGGTAATATGATGGGGTAATTTTCAATTGAGAACAGGTATTTTCGATTTCAAATTGTTCGTTATCGTTCCGCAAAACTATATTGTTGACAAAAAACGATGAGGTTATAAAGGTCATTGTTGAAACTACGTGGAATTGGGTGTGCAAAGTACCCGAAGGAATTAAACATTGGATGGAGGATCTATTCGTCGATAAGATTATACCAGACAGCCGGAGGCTCTGATAGAGATTGGGCCTCTTTGGGGAGCAAAGTATCAAAATAATTGGAGTGGAGTTTTGTAGAGATACAATCGTTACTTCGAACAACAAATTATGCAGCAAATTCCAATGACGCATTGTAATAGATGACCATCCCTATTATGGACCTATTATTAAGGAATTCGAACTTAAGCTTTCAAATTAACAACTAAATTATTGCAACGACTCCCGAATAATATGTAGTGATATTTAAAACTTCATAGTATCGAAACAGTTGTGAACGTATAAATTTGTTTTCGTATTTTTTTATTTGGAAATGGTTTATTATAAATTAAAAAATCTGGACATCATTCGTCACAATGTTTTCTTTCTCCCATTTGTTTACGTGTTTTTCATTCATGCTATTGATGGAACAGCCAGTTTGCAATATTCTAAATTTTGAATTACATATTATGTTTACTGCTGCTTGCGATCGCTACAGTTTTGTAGTTTTATTCCCATCTGGTAATTGAATATACGGAAGCTTCTACAAAGTGTACAGTGTTGTTTCGCGTTGGGCTTTGTTTTTTTTTTTGCTTTTTGTTTGTTGTTAATTTGTTAGTTGTTGTTGCTATTTCTGCCTTCTTGTACATAGTTTTTGCTTAGTTGTTGCTATACTCTTATTTCTGCCGGTCGCTTTACCAACAAGCGACGATGCATAAGTACAAGAATCTACAGCATTTGCAGTCGTGTTGGAAATGAACCAAATGGTATATACTGTTACCATACAAATATATGCAATGTTGAAAAGTTAAACATTAAATTAAATTTAATATACACGAAAAAACGGAAACAATTAATAAAAGAAACACTAAAGTTGAAAAAAATCAAGTAACACGAAGGAATTACGAAATACTAAACAAAACCCTGAAAATGAACAACAAAATAATGCACAAAACAAAATATTACACCAAACATAATAGAAAGAAACTTCTGAACAGTGTTTTACAAACCAAGCATCTGTTGATTGCTTTAGCACTAAGTTTAGCCGCACTACTACCGAAATATATTTTGTTTACAAGTATCAATAGCCAATGAGATAAAATTTCGACTTGTAGCGTCATCCATTGAGATTGTTTGTTTGTTTTTGTTAATAAAGACCCAATACACGTTGATCCGAAAAAACGGTTCGAACAATCCATCGATTCGAGCTGAGCAATTCTATATTAAACCGGCTAATTATACGACTAAACGTGAACGGAGTAATCACGAGCAAGTGGTGTGTTAGTGAACACTAGTCTACGACCTGAAGCAGTATTATGGAATACATATCGGGTGGCTAATGCCCGCTCCCAGGCTGTGTGCATCTCTTTTGCTGCACGCAAAAACGTGATAATATGCTGATAACGGAAGAAGAAAAAAAAAACACACACAACCACACTCTCCGGCACGGGCGGAGAGCCGTCACCCGGACAGCCGACTAGGTCTAGAACTTTTCGCGGTTTGAACATTGTTTTGCTTCAACTACAAGCAACGGCCAGCATTCGCCTCGGAGTCATAAACGGTTATATTTCAATGCAATCTCTTGTAGTTGAAAGTTGTGTTAAAAGATGGGTTTTCTGTTTGCTTCAAATGGTTGTGTTGTGCATAGTTTGATTTCAAATCGCAGATTATATAGAGCGGTCGTTTACATGGTACTCCTTTTTAAAAACACCCTCTGCCCTTATACGATTGCTTAAAAGGAGGCAACATTCAGCCCGTCTCGTCTTCATCCGTCGGCGGCCCAACTAGCACCGCGTACAGCTGCAAGGATGAAATGAGCAGCCAGCTTAAAATTGGTTTCTTCTCGCAAAAATATCGGAGCAGAGCATCGGCGAAGGAAGGTGCCCAATAGCAAAGATGATTAAAACACTAGCATGAATTGTGATGGCTTGTCTGTTGGTTGTAGTACGTTTTGCTTTGGCTTTGTTCGAGCGTTATTGTATTGTGCTTGCGGAAAGAGCTGTCTTTTTGTTTGCAGTTCGTAACTTCCCTTCCTGCGTCTTCTACCTCTCACCCGCCTTCATTCGTCTGACGAGGCAACCCTGTTCAACAACCTGTTTGATCTCATCTAGAGCATAATTTCTAATCTAACAAGCTGCTATGGCATTCCGCGTTGGTTAGCATGCTTGAGAACCACTGCCCACGGACATCCTTGCGGGTACGGCTAGCGGTCACTTCTACGTCCCTTGCATGTGTTGGCGGAATTAGGAGTGACTTTCTGCCCCTTTCGTTATTTGTTTTTATTTTAAAGCGTGCCGGCGATTCCATTTAATTGTGTGTGTAGGCCTTGTGGAAACATATATGCCAAAACCATGACAGTACAGACTGGTTAATGGGTTGGATGAATCGTATATGGGGAGTAATTGGCTGGGAGCAGGAATGGGGGAGTGTCTTACATTCGCGTGCGTTCGATATGGTGATAAGTTTACCACAATCTCAAAATTAATGGGACGATCAAACAAGGAACCCGCCGGTAAGCAACACCATCAAAATGGTGAGCACTGCCCTCTCTTGGACGAACGCTATCCAGCTCGTCTAAGTAATGAAGGGATAGTAATGGTGGTGGTAGTAGTGGTAGTAGTAGTAGTCTGGCTAGTAATCGCATGGAAGGACATTCAATCCAGCTCTCGATTAGCTTCGATCACACGCAGAAGCATTTCGTTACCATTTCTTATCCTCCCCCCCCCAAAAACCCCTGTTTACTAACTGTTGCTTACAAACAAGTGTTAAAGGAATGCTTGAACAATTTACTAAGGAAAATTCCCTGTTTTTGTTGTTGTCGGTTTGTTAGCTTGTCTGCCTTGTCACTATACCTTCTCCTTGCAGGCTTACGAGCAAACGATCGCTAACACTGTGACGAGTGCGCCCATCCAACGAACGCGTCTTACCTCATACTTAAGTTGACATATTCGTTTACTAGTTTTACCTTTTTGTTACCATTCTACCGTTTTACAGCATGGCGTAACCATTTGCTTGGTTTATCATTTTATTCGCCACCAACTGTTGTTTGGTTTGTTTACCTGTGTGTCCATCCGCGAAATCTGGTGTTCTGTTTTTTTTTTCTTTACTTTACTTTGTTTATTCATTATTCTCGCATTACCCCCGTGCGTTCTTCTACACCGCCATGAACAAACTGTGTGTGTGTATGTGATTTTGTTTTGTACGAAACGTTAACGAACTTACGATTAAATAATGTTTAGCCTATGTTTTATGCGCTTATATCGCGCCTAATGCATTTCCTACACGGGGCACTACTACCACGGGGCTTGCAGAAACGGAAAGCTCTAGTTTAAACCGGGCCTAAACATTCGTTGTTACTGCCTGTGTGTTGACTGTGGGCACTAAGAATCGTGTACTAAAAAGTGTGTTCTAATAAAATTTCCTACTTATCGCTTTTGGGGGTTTTTTTTTAGTAAGCTAAACCGCAATTAAATTACTCAATATCGGAAAATAACAGCTTTAACGTTACGCATTGGATAAACGCAAATTGGTAAACGAAAAACATAAACCCGGTGCCAAATTATGTCCTATGTACAAACTATTTGCCCAAATGCCGATACGTTTCGGCCAGGCGTGAATAACAATGGTATTGTATTTTCCTGCAAACTTACTACCCCAATTGCCTGAGGTGGGATGGGTGGGGATGGATAGGTGGTTCGAAACCCTTAACCGTTACGAACCCTTTTGTGTTTGGGGGTGCTAGGGGCAAGGACATATTGCTTCGATGAAGATAAAACTCAAAACCTTCCAAAGGGATGAGTTTGCAAGCTAACTGATCTGCTCTAACGATGAGATCGATTTGTTTGTTTGTTTTTTTTTTCCATTTTCGTTTAGAAGTAATAACTCCCCGTACTTCTGAAGCAACGTCACTCGATTAACTCGGTTGTGTCGTGTCTACATTGCATGTCATGTTTAACAAACAGCTCCCCTTTGTGTTCCTTCACACAGCTACCTCACGAACTATTTTATTCTAGACTTGCTTTAGTAAAGATAAGTAACATACACATCAATTCTTTTTTTTTCCCCATCGACGACTTCCCTAATCTCTTCCCTTCTGCATCGTGAGCCTCCGTATCGCCTCATGTTGCGCGTGTGCAAATGGGGCCTTCTTCCCTGGCTGCGATTTATTTTTTAACGCTTACATTGGTTTAAATCTCACTCGTTTAAAAATCTAAAAAATATAAACCATGCATGAATGTGTCGGTGTAGGTATCGTTATACGCACTTCTACAGCTTTGCAGTGTTTTGCAAGCGTTTTTGCCCAAACGTTACTCATTGTTTTGGTTTTTGTTTTGCTTGCAAGCGTGCAGAAAGCTTCCTTCCGGAGCGGCTAATTACTTCTGTTTTTGCTATGCTTTTTGCATTGCATTCCTCGAGCATCCACGCCATTTATTGCCTTCGTATGCTTATTTTTTGTTTTCACTGTTTTGGCATGTTTGCAAGTGTTTTTTTAATGTTTTTAAACCTCTAATTGTAACGCTTTGCGCTACGTTCGCATGCATTTTCGGCATTTTCCCTTGTATTGTTTGAGTGGTTTTGCTTCGCTTATCCGATACCTTAAAGATTCGAACAATATGTATCAATGTGTGAGCCCTGAAAGGTTGTGGCTGTGTGCAACGTTTGCCTGGTTTGTACGGTATTGTAGTTCCCTTCTGCATTCTGCAAAACGCTCCGTACGCACTTATTGGAGCAGTTGTGCAATTGCTTACCAAGATGTCGGACTGTCTCACTCAATGGTTTGGTACGCCCGGTATCTTCCCGTACCCGCGTACACACGAACGAACACATGCAAACGACCGAACGCGGAGTTGAGTATCGCACGCACGCCAAACATTTTAAGTATTGTTTTGTTGCATGCACGTTGCACTGTTTTGTTGCGCGAGACAAGATTGATTGTTTCAAGGTTCGGTACTGTTCTGCCGTTAGTCGCCTGCAAGTTTCCCACAGCCCCGTTTTGTAGCAAATGTAATTGAAGTCGTGAAGTTTGGCCGCCTGCCTGGACAAGCGGCGTCGAACGGTAGGGGAATGGGTGCACAAAAGGGGGACGCGAGCTATGGAGCTAATCAGCACACGCAGATCGGTTACAAAGTGGAGCTACAGTCGCCTATCCTGCCGCAGCACTACAGCAAAAGTTTATGCATTGTTAAAGTTCCTGCTCCTACGTAGGCGAAGGTGAAGTAAAACGGGTAACCGGTAAACACGCACGTTTATATGTTGTGTATATAGGGTACGGTATGAGTTGGTTGTATATGTAAGATACACTGCCGCTTCCGCTAGTTTGTCAACTCCAAATGTCTATGCCTAATAGTAGCGCCTTAAGAGTAGCTAATAGTTCCGTCACCCTGCTCTCGCCCTTTCGCATGTCGATGGCTGCTGCAGTAGCAAGTAGATTGGTTTAAATGTTTAAACTTCTTCCCACGTGTGCGGGTCACCGTGTACGTGTACCTAAATAGCCGTCCCTCATCTGCTACCCTGCCGATAAAAAGCGTGCAAGTGTTAGTAATGTTAGCCCTATGTGCCCATACCTAACCTTCCCGGGTTCGGCGAGCGCCCACTGTCGCTTCAGCTGTCCTGTCTTAATAGCACAAGGTTTGTAAACTTGATTGTACGATCGTTCGGTGCTGCCCCAAATTGGGTGTTGCGCCTCTTGGGATGCCGCTCGGGATGCTCCAGGGGTGGTCTTAGTCGTCCGGATCGAGCCCGATCAGTTCGGCCTGCAGCCGGCCCTTCGTCTTGCAGCAGATGGTGAGGAAGAGCAACCGGACGAGCAGCCGGAACTGTTGCGACATGCTCGTCATGATGATGATCTTCCAGAACGAGTTGAGGATGCCGATCCAGACGGCACCGAAGTGTAGCAGCGGATTGTCGATCGTTTCCCCGCTGACCAGCTCGTAGATGCGCAGCCCAATGTACGGTGCCCACGAGATCCAGAAGGAAAACACCAATGCGAACGACATACAGTGACTGGGGTTCGCTAGGTTCTCGGCGAGCGCCGTGGCGTACTCCTTATCGTGGATCGGTGCTCCCGATCGCACTTTGCGCATCATCGTGAAGATGTAGCCGTAGTTGTAGACGATCGAGATGACACTCGGCCCCAGGACTAGGATTGCCAGCGTTGCGCTATAAGCCGCCATGTTGCCCCACTCGAGCATACAGATGTTGGTGGTTTTACTGTAGTTGGCCTCGTTGTAGCCGAGCAGCGGTGGACAGCAAAGCATGGCTGCCGAGATCCACGTGAACGCCATCCAGCATTGGCATCTTGATCGGGAAAGGAATTTTGGAGGGGTTTCGGGGAAATGGTACGAGAAGCAGATGAAGAAGAGAAGCAAGAAGGGTGGTTCCGTTAGTTGGGTCGGTTCACAAGCTCACTACCGTGTAACTAGCGTAAAATCCCGACGGTACGCAAAAGAATAAAAAAAACGAGGTAATTACGGGGGTGGGTGGGGTGGTTTTTGGCATTCCAAAAATGGCTTATGGCTTCGATACAGTGAATGCGAGAAGGAAGCATCAAGTCCCGACCCCCGAACGGCGTGTAGCGGGGCTTGTTGGTGCGGGTTAGGCGGTGTCGGGTGCACAACATCTACGCGCAGCGCAACTACAACCGTACGCGACAGCGGTGGTGCGCAGCCGTGCACGTGCCAGTACGGAATGCAACAATTACCGACAACATACAGGTATCTAATCACAGCTAAAGCATTAGCGGTGGTGTGCGGATTGGAGACACTGTTCTACGCGAGTGTACGTGAGCAAGGAGGGGAAAGGGTGTTGCAAACGTACAGCTACTGTACTAGCAGCTAATACATACGATCTGGATACTACACTGAGGGTGGAGTCGGGCAGGAACTTTACGCAAGTAAGAGCTCCTTTTAATTATGCACCTAACGAACGATCCACCAACATTAACCAAAGTGGACAACGGAATGGTTGACATTTGTTAGTAGTTAGCATTAGAGATAAAACTGTAATTTGGAATCATTAGAAACGCATCGTTGTTGGTTTCCGATACATCTTGCCGTCATTATCGAATTGTACCTATTTTCGGGAAATAATTTTTGTAATTTTAAACATGATTGGTTGGTTGGAACCATTTCTCGATTCTTTCCATCGATGAAGTGGAATTAGATTCTGAGCAAAGCTTTCTCAACAAACACAACGGTAAGGCTTTCTGGCGCGTTGAATGTGTTTGGCGAGAAAGCTCGATTTCATCTTGCAAAAACTCAAACAGGAAGCAAAAGAGTCCGCAAATACCTCCGCATATTCCACTTCAATTTGATTAGCTTTAACTTCGAGAAGCCAGAAATGGTTCCAACTTTATCATTTGTTCTCGAAAGTCCTGTAATTTTAAAAGTTTATAATTTTGTTCTACATTACATACAGGGCAGCCGTATCCAGTCTAGTCGTGTCGTTGGCAGATGATATAATTGTTCTGGCAGATGATATCACATCCCATGCAAAAATTCATGGAGACCGAATGTCTAAAGGGATTTTTTTTAATCTTTCTCATATTTGATCATTCTTGCAAAAACGGAAACTTCAAGACAAGGTCTCAATCAAACCATTACATATTGCTATTGTTTGTAATTTTAACTGTCTCAGTGAAATTTTTGCATGATATTACAAACATGACAGTTGAGAAAAACTAACCCTCATGCTTGTTCTCTTTATTGAGCCAGACGTCTAAACAAGAGCTTTGTGCTATCATCTGCCAACGACACTTTATATTACTTACGGTTGCCTTGTAATATGCTTCATTTGCCATAACAACTGCTTCGTGCATCATCTCTAATGCAAAACATGAACAAAATCATAGAAGTTTTAAAGGAAAAAAAGTGGATTTTAGATTGAAAAAAAAATACATGTTTTAAGCATATCGTTAACTTGCAGTAACATGGAAATAATTTGAATAAACCTTTAAATACAAGAATTTTGTTAAAATCGCTACGTGATCACTACGTATCAGACGGGAAGAACAGGAAACGTGTGTAAGTATTGTGTTAATGTTTAAGTGTCAATGCTAAAGAATTCTACCCTAATTCTACTATCTACATTCATTAAAAGCTATCTTTCGGTGGGTAGGAATTGAAAAAAAATATTACAAAAAATAAAAGCTGTACAATAATATTTTCTACGACTATAAAACAAAAAAAAAACCAAACTGCTTTATTTACATGGGCCACGATAGCGAAAAGGCGCTTTCTACAATTGATATTAATTACAGAAATGCGCTCAAAAAGCTTAAATTGCAAGAACAAAATGTAGCCCAACTGTACAGGTACGGTTTTTGCTCAGAAAATGGTAGGGGTAGGAGAAAATATAAATAAGAGTAATCAACTGGCTAAAGTATTCAAACCTTCCATTCCTAGATATTAGTATTTATTTGGGGGGTAGAACATCATACACCAACAAACATCGATCAATAAAGGGTTCGTCCGTTCTTGCGTGATTTTATTTTTTGGTCTCTCCCGTGCGCGTACACACACACACACGCACCCACACACAGACACACGCACACACACATACACAAATACACACACGCACATGCATATACGCATACGCAAAGGATGGCCGAGATGTACGATGATGGGCGAGATGGGTCAGTCGCAAATGATAATTGTTTAAATTTGGAGTGTGTATGTGTATGTGAGGAGTGGCGCGTGTGTGCGTGTTTGGTTGGTTGGACAAACGCGGTAAATACGCGATCGGTTGTGCAGGTTTGGGAGTGGCGCAACAATGGAGAGTAGAGTAGTGATCAACCGCAACCGTGCGGTACAAGGGATGCCATAAAAGTTTTGCCATACAAGTGTTCGGTTTGGGGATGAACCGACCGGATGGGGTACCATTGGAACGGAACGAAAAAAAAAAGAGAAAGATTGCATGAGATACGGAGCAAAACGAGGTGGTGGAATAAAAGATAATCATAACAAAAGGATACATTTCTAGAAGAAGGACGGCACAAAGAGCTTGATTGAGATGTTGGAAAACAAACGTGGAAGAGGGCAATAAGGGTCAGAAAAACATCATTCTCCCAACCAACAACATTCATGTAACGAACGAAAACAAAAGGAACATCTTACGTAAGAAGATAGTATTATTCGAATGCTTAATGTATCTCCATAGCAAAACGGGGGAACAAAAATAATCAACTGGGATCAAGCAGTTAGTAACGGAAAGTTTGTTTGTTTGTGTGTTTTTTTTTTCTATTACACAAAAACCATCATTCACGTGTCATCATCACCAAACAGTGTGTACAAAGGAAAGGAAATTGTTAAGAAAACCCAAAACGAAAATCAAAATTGTGAGTGTAAGGTACACAACTACATCTTACAGTACAGTACAGTACATATGCACACACACACACACGCACGCACACGACAACGAAACAGTCACACCAAAGTGCGATGGTGTTGGCGGAAGGAGCCGAACCGTGGGCTCGGGGAAACGAAAAACGAAAACACTGTGGAGTGGTGTAATGTTTGGGTGGGCGCCAGAGTGGTGTGTTGGTACGCGCCAATTAGTGGAGCTATACAAACGACTATATCAGTAGGTTTCGAGGACATTGGTCTAGATTTGCTTTGGTTCTGCCGCATGTCCTCGGGCGCGGAAGTGCAACATTTACCTGGTTTTGGTTTGGATCGTTTCGTACCGCAGTGGCTTCCGCACTGCCAGATAGCGATCGACCGAGATCCACATAAAGGTGTACACCGAGATCGACCAGAGCGTTACCTCGAGGTAGCCGACCATCCGGCACACCACGTCGCCGTAAATCCATTCTCCACTGAATGCGGGATATACCGAGAGCGACACGATGAACAGGCCGCACAGCAGATCGGCCACCGCTAGCGAGAGTAGATAATAGTTTATAACCTCATGGGGACCTGCAAAACGAAGATGGAACGGAAAACATTATCACCCATCCCGGCACGGCACCGGCAGAAGCTGCACGAACTCACCCTTAAAGTTAAGATATGTGGCAACTACGATGAGGTTCGAGATGACAATGGCGACCGCTAGGATGAGGATGATCGTGGCCTGCGTGAGCGCCTCCAGGGTTGAGCCGGTTTGTAGGTGACTCAGCCCATGCATCGTAACTCCTGAAACAGAGACGGGCGAGATAAGCATTGCACCCTCGCCGCATCACTGCGTCACCGGATCCGGGATTACCTCACATCCGGTCATGACGTGGCGTCGGCGAAGGGCAATGCGTACTAGCTCGAACCGTCGTTGTCGTGTGTTGGCAGCCGATTTCCCGGTGGTCGATGTGTTTCGATTGGCCGATGAGACGTATAGCTCATTTATCGTCCACACTTCCGCCTTATAAGCTCATCGTTCGATCGCACCTTGCCAAAGGGAGATGTCGATTTGTTTGTTTTTAGTACAACGATTTGTACTAAATGTTACAGCAGCGGAGCAGTGCGCTTTTGCTACAGCCCAGCAAAAACGTAGTGGAAGAACAATTGATTTTCTCTGTAGGGCGTGTGCCAAAGTTGTACACGGCAGCAGATCTGTGAATGAAAAAATAGGAGTAGAGCATGATCTAGCGTTTTTATGAAATAAATACTACTTAGCAGCTCTGTTTTGCTATAATCTTGCTTAATTGTACCATTTGAAGGGTATTATTATAGCAAAGCTTTTCATTGTTTTTTCTCGATATCTATTACTTATTCATATTTACAATTTAGAATATGATTAGATGTTGCAAAATATTTAAAAATTTACATTACATCGTTTTTTTAATCAATTTATAAATAAAATGACCATATGCAGAAAACTGTTATCTAATCATTTACTACTCAACAGTAAATCAGCCCAACTTAGCGATTATTAATAGTATCCTAATTGATTGTTGTAAAAACCCTGAATTAAAAAATCATTTTCTCGCCAAAACAAAATTATTGTACGAGGTTGGGTGAAAACACTCAACGCACGGTTCGTGCTCAATTTCAATCAACAGCAAACATTTCGGCACGGTATTTCGTGCAATTGTGAAATGAAACGCCCTCTTTTGGCCATTTAGAGGTCGCTCCAGTCACACACCTTAAGCGAGTGGTTTTCATCCGGCACCATTGGGCCACTTTCGAGGACAATGGACTTTGATGGTCACTCGTTTGCATGTTTAATGTCTCAAAAGACATCCCGTCACATCTGGCGACATTTGACCGGCGGATTATCACCACCATTACCGGGTGCGTCACTTTTGGGAAATTATTACAAGCATGCGATCGCCAAACTCTTCACCATTCATTATCAAATATTCCTAACGCGAGGTTAGATACGGTCGAGGGTAATGTAGAAATTACAAATAATTGGACAGCAATTGTTGGCAAAATTTTCAATTGACCGTCCTTCCTACCCCGTCCTAAATGGTGAAAATATTCTCACCTCCGTAATCACCAAGACACACCGTAAATCATTGTTATTATGGCGCGAATATATTCCGCTGCTGGCGATAAAAATCTTCGTAACCTCGAACCTTGTACCACAAAACCGACAAGGTGCAGGTGCATCTGACCGTGCTACCAGCAACGCCGCATACCTTGGCACTTCTACAACGAACGGAAAAGTGCCGTTTCCGGTTCAAAAGCACTTAATGAACGGCCAGCATTAAATGCAATTGTATAATTGTTAAATTATTCATGGTACCGTTTTTCCTTCCCCTACGATGGGGACCTACCGTGAGACACGCCGTGCGAATGCACATCCAATCCGTCCACTGTTCAGTAAATAGCGAGTTGGAAAAACCGAGGAAAAAGAAAAAAAGAGAGCGAAAAAGTCAAAGATCTAGAGAGAGAGGGAGAAAGCTAGAGTAATAGTAAACGCACGCCAACAATGGTTTACATTAACTGTGCAAGGGAAATGGTGTAAAGGACGTTGAGCACGCGTCACCGTTAGTGTCGGGCAAGCATCGATCTGGAGGTATGATTTTATTGCATTCTGGCACGCGCAGGTAAAATGTATACTTGGAAGTTTTCCTAACGTTAGCGCTCATTTCCATCGGAAGAATAATTATGAACGATTGCAGCTAAGCAGTGGGGAGCGATAACGAGAATGAATTGCACTGACGCGTACGTTCTAGCACTTTACAACGCGAATGGAAAATATGCTCTAATGTGTACTGAAATCAATAATTTTATGTGTCTATTTTTACATCCAAAATCGAATAAACTTGATCGTTTTAGAGCGGGCGTGATAGAGAAGCAGCGAATAATCAAAGCGCTACCGTAAATGCGTATGAAAAATGAATTTCAAAAGGAAATGAATTTTCCCTATAAAAATGTACCATCATATCCTGCTAGCAGGATATAGCTGATTTAATATCCACCCTCCAAACAAACACACACAGACACACCGAAGCCACTGCAAAGCAGCTGCTGGCAAAGCTCATAAAAATCCACCCGTGCGAGGTGTAATTCCGCCTGCGCGTAAACTACCAGGCGTCTCCATTTGACATTGAGCAAGCGGCACGCGGACTGGGGAAAAAAAAAAACATTACCGGGATCGAGTCGAAATATGTTCTCACCCTTCCCAAGGTCAGGCACGCAGGTGATGGTTGTGTGGGCCAATTTTTTTCCGTCGGTTGCATCGAACCGATAGCGAATGTATCACCGCATCACTGATGCCACAAACAACCGCACCATTCCAGCACCTGTTTTCTTCGGTGTCCTTCCCGCAAAATGGTGCCCGCCCAAATGCTCAAACGTCATAAATAACGCTACGATTGCTGACAGCCGCGTACCGAAATGTGATTTGGGAATACGATGTGCGAACGGTTTGATTGCAATCATGCACAGAATAGTGAAGTTACATCGATGCTCGCTAGCTTGGCGAAATTCAACGACCCGATGGACATATCACACCGACAAACGTCCTTGTCCCTTTGTAGCTTTTGTACGTGCGCGCGTATACGTGTAGTTAAATCTATGCTGCCAACAACGTGTCGACATGCGGTCCTTCGGGGATAGTGTACCAAATTTTGCATATGATAAATGCTCCCCCGGTCGAGGACCGATGCAGAAGGAGCGAATGCATCTTTCCGATCGATCGTCGCAACCGATCGATTTCCAACTCGGCAAACACGGCGCACATATACACTGCCGGACGTATGCTGGTACCGGGTGGGAGATGATGTGCTACGAGCTTTCGGCGACAGCCTTTTGCGAAAATTCCGAACACATTCCCACACCGTACAAGCCCGGCGGCTAATCAGCTAGCAAATTGCATGGTGTAAAACCTATGTCCACTCGTCGGTACAGAACGTTGGACTATCGATTTTGCAACGATATGATAAAGGGAATTTCCTGCGAATGTAAACACGTGTTGTGATTATGCCAATTGGAATTGGCGTAGTCGGAGGTACAGTTTATGATTGTACAGGAACAACGAACGAGGTCAGTGATGCACGAGACACGATAGCTTAACGCATGGCCGCAAGGTGTTTATGTTGATTGCATTGTTGATAGAAGTAATTAGGTTTGGAATTTAGTGATGGAGAAGAACAAAGTTGGAGAAATTGTTGAGATATACGTGGTTTTCTGAGTATCCCATTACATGTATAAATTTAAAATATTTAAAATTTAGCTAAAATTAATTGATGTTGTTTATCTTCTCAGACGGGTAGAATCTCGGGATAACCTGAGTGTTCAGCTTCCAGGACCTTACTTCGTTACAAGATAGATTATAATGTCAAATGTTCGATTACAACTAACTACTCCAGCTTGTTTCCTCTAGCACATACTCCTCTGAGATATGAGGCCTCTTAGGAACTGTTGGAGAGGAATATGTTTGTAAGGAATTTTAAATGTGTGGAAGGATAATCGAAGAGTCGCTTCAATGGCATGCCGTACGATGAGCACAATGTCGTACAGCGCATTAGAATCACCAGACTCCGGTGGGGTGGCCATGTCAAGAGAATGACACCGGACGACCCAGTCCATCAAGCCCAATAACGTCGTCTCCTCATGGACATACATCAGCTTGTTAGATAAACCGAGAATGGAGAAAGAATTGGCTAACTTCAGAGTATAAAGTTTGCCGGTATCTTAATATTGTCTTAATTTCTTAGAAAAATTCTTTTTGATTATATATTTTAAAGATATTTATACTTTGAATAACTTTAAAAAAGAAATTCTTGCAAGTATATTGTTACCATCAATTAGTATAAATTCATTTGTATGAAGAAAAGATTGAATTAACACAAGAAACAGTGAATCGTTGTAGAACTTATAAATAATTACAACACTACCCGGGAACATTCGAATCAAAAGATATTATATGCACGTTTGCGATACCCTTAACGCTGTATATTCATGGAAAAGGGTGGAATAAAAATAGCAAGATGGCCCATTCATTAACGCCTTTTTTCTCAGGAAGGAACAAAAAAATGGAAAACATGTGAATCCTTCCCATTTTCTGTGCATAAACCATTCGAAGAGCTTGTACAGGAATGTGTCCCATGGTGAAAACCGGATTGCATGGCTCATCGATTGAGCCTATCGTGGGGAAAATGAGAAGCAATCGGCTATCGGTTATATTGTTTGCCAGGAACGGAACGGGTTACGAGGCCGCAATCGAGGCTTTTCCGTTCATTTTTTTCGCCACTGCTACGAAAAGCTCAATGACATGCGTAGCACGTGACCGTACGCCGCCTATCCTGGGACAGGCAGCAGCATTGACCTTGGCCTGAAAATGAACGCTATCTTGCACGTATACACACCCACACATGAGTGTTTCATGCATTCATCTGCAAGGAATGGTAGCAGCAGTGAAGCAACAACGGACACCGTGAGGTACATAAATGCATAATCATACTGCGTGCCGTGGAGGGAAGATTTTCCACCATTTTCTTCAGGTGGCAAAAGATGAAGGCAACGGTAAAGGTCGACCAATGCCCGCTAGCAAAACGCGCCGTGTGTGCTTTCCGTTCGCTACAGAACATTTTCCAGGTGCAACAAATGAGCGGAAATGAGTTGCTCCATTTGCTGCCCGCAGCATTTTCTCCACTCAACCACTCCCGAGTACGTGCGGCGGAACGATCGAAGCTGGCGATGGGGGAAAGAGTGGAAACATCCTTATCGAGTGCGCCCACAGCATCCTGTCCCGGGGGGTTGTTAAGGTGTGTGTGTCGGAATAAACGAGCACGAACGACAAACGTATGACGTCAGACGCGTCGCTTTTTCCCAGGCGCGCACATTGTTAGCGCTTCAGTGGAAATTCTCATCCGCCCGTAATGAAACGAATGGGGCTTTTCCGTTACAGTTGCCGGTTTCCATGGTGGCCGTGTGTTGGCGATACTGGGAAATATGTATTCAGCGAGGTGGAAAAACTCCCGCCCTGGTGGTGAAATAAACGGACGAAAAGGACGTACAGACGGGATCGGTATTATGCTCGAGGGCAGATAGTTTTGCCAGGTGTGTGTATGTGTTAGTATGCATGGGTGACGAGTGTATCGTGTTGGCTGGGTTAGCTGAAGTTTACTAATTATTTTTAATTGTTCTCAGCTTACCATACCACTCGGTGGCATTTCGTACGTGGGGATAGTGTATGTTGAAATGATCCTTTCAAATTCTTCCCTTCTTTTTCGCCACTTGGTTCGGCATCTATTGTTGGCATCTGTCAATGTGAAACATTTCTTTCTTATCAGCCTTGAATAGTAGGCTGAGTTTTGGGGAATAACTTTGAATGGTTTTAAGGAGCAAACAAAGAGAAATAATGACACAATGCCTTCTGGTAAGAAGATGGATACAACGCGTTATTTTATTTTTTATCTATTCAAATCATCATCAAACTTCGTAATGCGCGCTGAACTTCAGTATATTGAGTTGAAGTCTAAAGAGCAGTACCAAAACCAAATTAAAATTGTCAACTACTACTACTCTAGTTTTGAAACGGAATCAATAGAATAAGTTCTTTAGTGTAAATTAGAAATAAACAGCAAAACAGTAGTTTTGTACCTTTATTGATATGCAATGTATTTCGTCATGAAAAATAATAATTTTTCCGTTTACGTTACCATCTATTGCGGTTGTTAGTGCTTGTTTTTGCTTTAACTAATTGTTGATAATTTCATAGAAAAAAGCGTTTTAAAGAATCTTCATTGCTTTAATTTGCGTTACAATGTTGACGGACAACAATAACACTGATTTTTGACATAAAAATTCAAGAAAATGTCAAAATAACATAACACAACTTTGGAAGTATTAATTTATATTCAATAGGTATTTCAAGGTTAGAAGATTTCTAAAGGATAAAAAGTGTAAAAGCCCCCTTGTTTGAGATATTCCTAGATCGGCTACAAAGTTTAATGCCATTTGGCTTAAGATTTCATAGCCTTGGGTTATAATCAACTAATATTTACAATATGAAATACTGTGAATCAAAATATCTTGCAGTATTGCTATGGAAAAAAGTATAAAAAAAGGAAAAATAGAGGAACAAAAAAGTATTGCTATGGAATTCATATAAAAAAACTAATAAATAATTTCTGATTACGTAAAATGTCTATTAGTCATTCCAAAAATTCGAAAAAATTACCTAAATCCTAAAATTCATTATTGAATCAAAATGATTCTTCTCTAAGAGAAAGGCACGTTTTGTAGGTCTTAATGTGTTTATTCAACTCCTTGAAACCGTGAAATTGTGTAATAAAACACGCCGAAACAAGCGCCAAACGCTTAGCAATAGTGTGCAATCTTGAGTAAGCCAGTTAAATGCCCGTTGAGTTTAACGTTCCCAGAAATACACAAGCGTACAATTGAGCTTTAATTACACCCGGAAACCGTGCAAAATGGATTGGATGCAGTAATTTCTGGACAAGTTTTCTTTTTCCCAATAAACAAATATCACTTTGATCTCAAACCAAACTCCGAACAGCCCGTACACTGCTACCAATGCTCGATCGATTTGTTTTGCCGATGAAGTCATTTGCACAACTGCAGCGAACCATTTCACCTTCTGGTTCCCCTTCGCATAAAAGGGTGATGCATCTGCCAACTAACATACACCCCCCTAGCTGCTAGCCGTGAGCCGGGAAAACCCGAAACGGAAAACACTCTGCCGCACAGCGCAGCGCATCGATGCAACCGACCGCAGCACTATGGCATGCTGGCAAATGGCCAACTAGCAGCGCCACCATTCCCAGACGGTCCAGGCGAATGCCTTTGCCAATCGATTATGCACGTGATTTGGTACAATAAGATGTCACCAACTTTCGCTGCAAACCACCCCCGGTGCCGATCGGAGATGCTCATTTTCGGGTGCAAACCCCGGCCAGCTGTGGACGTACGGATGTTGGGTGCTTCATTTATCAATTAGCTTCAACCCGACGACTTTTGCACCGGACGTCCATTGACAGTGTGAAAACTTTTCTTTACCCAAACTATCCGGTGCCGTGCCGTTTGCCTTGAGATATTGCATGGGGCGGGTGGTGTGGATGGTATGAACAGACCGTCGAGGTAGTGATTTAATTTTCCAAATTACCCGAAAATCACACACGACACTGTTCGGGTCAGTGTTGTTCTTGTTGTTGTTGATGGGCGGGATGGTGGTCTTTGCTTTCGGGGTGGGGGCCTCGGAACATATTTAATGGCGACATCAAAATTAATTTACGTAAAGCTTGTGCGAGTTGAGTTTCGGTTCCGCATCGCATTCAAATTCAATTCCCCGAATGGGTGGTTGGGCTGAGTTGTGGTGCGAGTGCTCTATGCGATACCCTGATGAACATTGATGACGAGCGCACGGTGGGTGGCATGATGACACTCCATGGCACTGGATACAATGGTGTGCTCAGTGTGATTCAAAAATCAATCAGACGAAAAGTGTTTGATCAATACGGGTTTCGGTAAATAATAACTGGGCAATGGAGGGATTTTTTAGGTACCGTGTAGGGTTCAGCTGAGCATATTCTGATTTTATAACATATTTTTTAACAATTACCAATTGAACTTTGGTTTGGAAATATTTAAAAAAAATTATCAACGAAGTAGAATAAAGTCTTGTTAGTTTCGACTGTTGATATGATATTTTTAACACTTTAACCATCAAGAGTTTAACAAGTTTGAAGAGAGCTACTTAGTTTGAATTGTACAATAACTGCGGTGGTATTATATAATCTAAAAAATTAACATGGTTGGAAGAAACTGGAACATTAAAAAAAAGTTTGATTCGGTAGGCCTGGTGTTAACAAAACTATAAGCTTTGTGATAAGTAAAAATTCTAATGTTAACAAAACTTGAAGCTATAAAATAATATTGTACCTAACAAATTTTGAACCAATTTTAATATGAATGGAATTATTGAACGCTGGATCATAGTGGTTTCTGTGGAGAGTTTTCATTTATAGCATGGTTCACGTACAAATAAATTGTATCTATGATTTTTGAATACCATTTCAATAGATAATTGGCTGGTAAGAGTTCTAAAAATTGCCTCAATGTCTTTTAAATTTCTAACACCTTTAATAAAACTTTGCTTCCATCCCATTGGATTCATTTCTCATTTTTTGCAAAATATGCTCTATTCATTTTACCATTTCATCAAAAACTTTAAGACTTACAAGAAAACCCTTTATTCAGTACAAATTATATTAGGCTTCTCATTTCTGCAAAATCAGCACAACTCATGCTAGCGCTGCAGCAAACCTGCATAATGGGGCAAAACTTTTTTGACTACCGATCGATGCACCTTCTTCAATCGCTGCCACCAAGCGGACAGCATAAAATTATTCTCTCCATTCTCATGGTTTTGATGTCCTGACTAAACTTGCACGGCCAATGATAGGCACCCCCGTTGGTGGTACCCAACAATGGACAGATGAGGTCACATGAGCGTGCTTTGTGGGGTTGTTAGGTATGTATGTGTGAGTGTGTGTATGTGTGTGGAAGCATTGAAGGTGAAATGCGAACAATTGGACACGGTTTTCCGAGCCACGCCAGCCAGAATTGAATCGGTAACGAAAAGTCAAACAGTTAATTTTGACAACGCCCGGGACAGGGAAAATCGATTTTCCCGACACGCAACGATACCGGCACACTGTGTGTGTGTGAATGTGTAGGTAGCAAAGGGTCGTGTGTTTTGTTTTACAATGTTTCCAGTGTCGAATTTTTGTAGAGTTTGTTGTTTTGGTTACTTTTTCCACACAGAACAAAATTTTCTCAACAAGCACACAGTTTCAGATTATTTCAGTTTGAGCTTCATAAGCGGTGTTTTTCGACCTGCTTTAAAGAGTAGTCTATTTGTTGTTTATACTTTGTATTAGATTATTAGCAATATTAATAAAATGTCATCCAACATCTTACCAGACGCAATACATTAAAATAAAAATTATTCAGCCTGGAAACCGATCATGATCTTACTCCATACCGGGCATATCTTGCAACACAAAATTGTCCCCAGCACGATAGCACCAACCAGGTATTTCCCCGTGCATTCCAAGTATTCCGACCTCCGTCGGCAATAAATTTACATAGCGGCCAGTACTAACCGCCCCGGGCAGTGATGCGAAGCAATAGCGTCAGCAGATCCAGCACGTTGCCGTGACGTTTCCCTGCGCCAGGTCGACCACTTTTGGCCAATGGCCAAACCTTTAAGGGCGATGTAAAAGGTAAAATTGGGCCTTTAGCGTGTACCGTGCAGGAATGCAAATTTGCCTACCAAAACGTCATGTCGCGACGTTCCAGCAGGTTTTTCGGATACCTTCAGGCGGTCCCCGTTCATGCGGACTGATAACGAACGAGACAAGCGAACAAGCATTCCCATCCGCACCGGTTGCACAAATGTGCCGCCCAAGGATAATGAGAAAAGTTTTTCTTAGTGTGTTTGTGTGGGTATTTTTTTAAGTAACTAGCACAATCTCGTCGCTTTTAATTAAACGCTCCTTGGTGGGGGGTTTGGCGTGGTGTTTTATGTGAAATAAAGCCAAACTAGGATTTAAAAAAAAGAGTATCGCATGGGCGACACTGTAATCGAGCTCTTTCGTGTCCTGTTTTAGAATGATGGCACCTTATCATGGTGCTTGGTGACTGTCGTTTGAGCATCCGGTATGATTTCAAAGTTTCCAAGAATAAATGGCACCAAAATAATGGATTAAAACGGGAAAATTATTCCCAGGATCTGACGCGACGAAAGATTTGCCAAATCAGACACACAAAGCTAACTGAAAGCTCCACGCCCTTCTTGCTCGCGTCGAAGGACGAACAAAATTTTCCCGAATCTCGTTGCGAGACATCACGATATACTTACAGTTTTATGACAAAAAATCTGCCACAATCTGCTACTAATCCGTGAATACTCCCGGTTGAACGGTACCGTATCCCCAGACAGTTGCCGTAAATGGAAGAGCTCGATCTAGCCGACACAGGAATTGCTCCTTTTTGCGTGACGTTTTAACACACTCACAAACACACTTCACAGCACCATAACCTCAAAAACAAACGCGTTTCTCGCACACGGAACTCGATAACTCGAAGATTCTTGCAATTCTCCTTTCACTTTACACGTTCTTATCGTGCAACTTTGCATACGTTTCGAGTATTATTTGTACTTCACTGATATACTTTAACCGCACCAAAAATCTGCTTTCCACCACTTGCACAATGCTGGTACTATTGCTGCTACTGCTGCTGCCCTTGCTGGAACTTTGGGCTTCAGCATCGATTCGGTAAAGCGCGAACAAAACTCAGCACTTGCAACGGAAATTCAACCACAATGCGAGAGCATCACTCTCCCACATCGCATCCTAACGAGCTCTCTCACTGTTGTTTTCCGACACTCGCGTTCTCTTGCGGAAGGACCCGAACCCACACTCACGCACACAATGGGAGCCTCCCCCTTCGGTGCTCCCCCAGTGTTCGGGGGTGGGTTTGGGGTTGAGGGATGCTTTTTCTTCGTTTTCCCACGTTTAATCACTCTTCTGTCGATTTTCCTCTTCTTTTTTTCAACACTCTCACACTCACCCACACTGCTCTAGGGCACTCTGCTTTCATTCACTTTAAGCACACAAACACCCACAACACTACAAGGATAGCACAAGGATCTTTTCTTTTCCCAGAGTAGGCTCTGGAAGGATAATAAGAAAGTAAGAAATAAAAAGTGTTTTACTAAAAAAGTACAAGCACAAAATATCGCTCACATACACACGTACGCATTTTAACGAGTATAATCAAAGCAAAGGCTTTTCCTCCCTTGCGACAAAGCG
Source organism: Anopheles marshallii (assembly GCF_943734725.1). Lineage (NCBI taxonomy): Eukaryota > Metazoa > Arthropoda > Insecta > Diptera > Culicidae > Anopheles > Anopheles marshallii. The sequence goes on from NC_071327.1 coordinate 56,329,404, forward strand.
TTTAAGCGCCGTCAGTGAAAATTGCTACCGTCGTGCTCTAATTGCAACTTGTAAAAAGGATAAATCACAACACGAACAATGATAAAAGCAGTTGAAAGTGTAAATTTTGTTGTTTTTTGTTGTTGCAAATCTGTTCTTAATTGAAGACAATGGCTTTACAGGGCGATTTGGAAGATACACTGATTATTTGTATATTTTGTAATACTATTTAGTTCATTGCATTGGCGATAGATATATATATCTAACATATCTAGATATATCTAACAAACGCCCAGAAACTCTATCTTTATTGTAGATAAGTGAAATTTTAAATGTAATCTGTACTAAACCAAAAATGCCAAATACATCCTCCACAGTATCCACACAATTCTACCCCTTTTCCCGGACGGGTTTAGCTTTTCGTTCACAGTCGCAATGCTTTTTCGATCAAACAAAACCAATGCAAAAGTCCTTTTTCCTTTCGGGTCGTTCTTTCTTTTCCACTCACGCTGGTTTGCAGATACGCTCACTCGCTTCTCACTCACTCCCTGCTGCAAAACCCTCCAAGGTGAAGGGTAAATCCTGCGATACGGTCAGCAGCCAACAAGCACCACGACGACGTTAACGCTCGCTTCGCACTCAACAGACTGAAAAGCCCGAACGCGCGAAACGATTCCCACCCGGTTCGGAACTACGTTGGCACTCATTTTCCCACACAGCTCCGACAGGATAATGCGAACGAGCGTCCAGAGCTTTGGGTGGCTCTCGTGTCCGAGCACCCACTGGTGTGGTGGTGGTGTGTTTCCCTCGTCGAAGGCTCGCCCTCGAGGGTGCTTGGAAGCTTTGGTAGTAGGTTGCGTAACAGGGTACCAGTAAACTGGGCTTTGGGTCGGTGGCAGAAGACCGTACGCCCGTACCCTTCCGTACGCTTGCTGACGGGAACACTGACCTCGGATTATGCGATGGTGATGGTGATTAGCTTTTAGATAACCGTACGATAGACGCGCACACATCGATAAGGGATCGGAACGGAAGCTTATCGGCGTATTTTGTTGAATGAATAAGACTGTTAAAGGGGTTTTTTTTCACGTACTGTGGTATCAGTAATTGAAAACAGATTTGAAATTGGTTGAATTAGCCTTAATCCCATGAAAATAAGTTAACTAATAGATATTAGATGAATAGACAGTTTAATATTGTTCTTACAGCAATATAAAACAATGTATTTCCCGTATACTAATACTTGCTATAAAAATTAGTACAATAAGTTCTAAAACTGTACCAAAATTATCAAATCATAAGAAATATGTGGATGACTCTCATAATGGATAAAAATTTGTTGCAAAAACACAAAAAGTTTTTAAGACAATCTCATTAGGTGTATCACTGAACACATCTAATCTAGTAAACTGTCATTATTCTGTTAAATTAACAAATTATACTTAGATATAATATGATGAAGCAAGACTGAAACAAACGGTTATGAAAGGCTATTATGGCAGTCGTTCACAAAACGATTTCCACCGCGTAATAAGCTTCGATTTTTCCACGCAGCAACAATCCACCCTTGTCGGTAGCGCGTAAAGGGTAATTTCCTGCCAGGGCCAGTGTGTATATGTATTCGTTCCGGTATGTATCGACTTCCCGCCCGTCAATGCGTAAACAGACACCTGTTCCGATAAGCAGCACTATAAATAGCGTACCTCAATTCTATCCACCAAACCGGAATTCCCTATTCTTATCATGAACGAAGCTAAAGCGTTTATCCCCTAGGGAAACACTCAGGAAATCGTATTGCACTTCCTCCTAACAATCGTGCACAGGTGTGTGATGTGTTATTATAACGCAGTAGATGGATTTCAATGATAATGTTGCTTTGCTTGTTCGGCATGCTACTGTGCAATAGTATTTGGTTGTGGTGACTGGTGAAGATAGCTCACATTCCAATTGTTTGAATCTTTCGTAGGAAACAGTAACATTCTTTGTTCAGTAATGGAGTATCAATATCGACTTTGCTAAGCAAGCATTCTTAAGTGCGAGCAGACAGGAGGTGGCCCATTGGCTGGGCGAAGAATTGTTGTAACGAAACACAAACCACAAGATGCTTGATTAGAGCGAGTGAATTCCACCACTACAAACCACCAACATGCCCGGAAGCACGTTGTAGCAAGTGACGGACCATTCACTGTAACAAGGACCAAGATTAACCACGTACCGAACCGCTCCTACTTAGCGTAGGAAGTACTCTCCGCACATCCCGGGAGAATAACTTCGAGCAGATATCACGACCAATCCCACACACACGCAAGCAGGAGAGTATAGTGTCGCTTCAATGGCAGTCATGCCATTGCATTATACCACGAATCCTTAACGGCTCGGGAAAATGCTCTCCAAAGGATGAGTTCCTTCGGTACAAAAACCATTCCGAATTTCCGAACACACAACACTGGAGCTTCCGTGCGGGGGAAAGAAAAATACGAACCCAAATCGGTGACGTCATTCCGATGCCCGGGCAATGGTCATCCACGATGGTATCTTCGCCATGGAACAAATGCTAACAAGCAGCAAAAGTATCACTCAAGTACAGGCGAGTGATCATACGAACGATTTGATTGTGATTTGCGAATCGTATAATGCTCCATCCATTTAGCTTGGCCAAGTGGAGCATTACCAGTGGGGAAAAATGATAACCGAAGGTAACTCATTTTTGACAGTTGAGCACTGTGGATGATTTAAATTTAGCGCTTCAGCAAGCGTTGAGTTTTATTAGCCTTTAATGATGTCGGCAGCAAACACAAAGCAGGCTGGGATGACGGAATAAGGGATTTAGTGGTTCGCTGTTTTCGGCGCTTGGTGGTCAAAATTATAAGTGCATTTTGTCTATTTATTGTATTACTCCATTTAATTGAAGCCGCTCGGAAACTGTGCAATCAGCAGGCATGAATCCGATCTTTTTCTATGGCTACACGGCAGCCGGTATTGGATTTGTCGTTTCGGTAGTTTACTTGGGACTGTTTAACATCTGCCAGCAGCGAAACTTGCGCATTGTTTTGGAGAATGCGACCTTTCGACAGTTTTACGAAGAGTAAGCTTTTGCGCTGTCCATTGTGAGCAAATGATTTAAATTCTTGCTTGTTTGTTATATTTTTATTTCAAAGTTCAACGTTGACTCACCGAAGCCGAAGACATCATACGGCAGCTCAAAAGTACACCAATCGCCATCGAACGAAACTGATCACACGGCGCATGCTGCACAAAATCAATCAACTCTCGCCGCGGGTTCATCTGCACAGTGATGGGCCCCGTTGGAAGTTGATCTACACCCCGGGTGGAGATATACGGGCGATACCCCTGCCACCATAGAGGAGAACGAAAAAGAATGGTCTGTGCATGGCTCTGGAAAGCAATTGCACTGGATGTGGAACATATACCCGCACAAGCTATAAATCATTCTACGCGAAATCTCGATAAGTATTTTCCACCGCTATAAACCGCAAGTGCAATTGGTCCATAGAGGTAGCACGATGCAACGCAGCACGATCATTTGCTAGAGGATGATCCTGCTAATCTCACGCAACTTTCCACTTGTGAGGGTTTGGAAAAAATAAAAGGGTTCGTTGTAAATGTCTTCCGGAGGCATGTGAAGAGTGTTTGTATCTGGCAAACGTCACCACGTCAATCAACGGATATCGTTACACTACACGGCAAATAGTTTGAGTGAAATGTAGGCAGATTTGAGAGTAATTTATAACCTGGTTTAAGTGATAAAAAAGATGATTGAAATTCTATTGTAAATTACAATCCTATAGCTTTATGCTAATAGATTAAACTATGTTAAATTCAAGCCATTATTAAGCCAGGGTTTGGAGTTTATTTCACCAAAATTATCATAACCCCTTAAAATTACATACCACTTTTTATTAAAATGATGTATTCATTAATCTAAATGGCCCAGCCTATTTCTAATGGTATCAGATGATAACTGAAGAGTACCTTTAGTGCCAGGAACACTTAAGTGGATCAATTAAGGTCATTTATGCAGTGTTAAAAAAAATGAGTCTAAAATTTGAAAAAAGTTATAATGAAATTTATTCATTTAATTATTTAATTTTATTTATTTAGTATAATTAAAACAACTGTTAGCCGTATATATTGACTGCAGAGGGCACAAATTCTTCAAGGCATTTCCTCCGTCTATTGTCTATTGTCGGGCATGCTCGGTTTAATTATAATGTCACTTATTGACTGAATTGAGGAACTGGATTAATTAAATTTGTGATAAAATAATAATAACTGATAAAATGATAAAAAAATGTGTAAGAAACAATTTTATTCTTGTGGCAGATATCTTGAGGTTTGAATATGGCCAAATGAACATAATGTACTAATCCTCTCGTTTAGCGTCATTTTTAGGAAATCTATAAAGTTTCATACCATTTGGATTAAAATGTTGTACCCATATTGTGGGTTTTCATCGATTTAAATTTTAATATCAGCATATAAATATGAAATGAAATGAAATAAAATGACTTACAATTAATATATTGATACTTCCAAAACAACCGGCAATACATAAATTTTAGAACTTTATGTAAAAAAACGCGATCCATAGAAGAAACTTTGTTTAATGTGTGTACGATAGCAACAAAACATTCAAAAACTAATATTTGCATTCAATTCACACCCATTAATCATGTCAAACTACCACAATCTTATTGAACCAAAGAGCTACCATTGTTTGACCCAGCCGATCGTTGTCTTAATTTCCTTCTCGACCCCCTAAAGGTCATAATCCGCCCGGCCAACGCACGTTACACTCAATTAACATTGACAGTGACCGGTACCGGGGGAGAAGTTTCTTACAGAACAGTGCATGGCTTCAATTCCATTTGAAGACCCTGCACCAAGATGCAATCTGTGTCCCCCCTCCACAAGGCCAAAACAGGCCTCCAGTGCTCCATCCCGGCTCATCGAAAGTTCAAGTTGAACTCATCAAAACGAACGGACCGAGTACAGATGGGTTCTTTCTTCCATATTGCTTTCCGGTGGTGAACGCCTGCAAACGCGTAAGGTGTCAACGTGGTGGACGGTTTTATTAACCACTTTCTCGCGCGCTGTGCGCAATTTATTTGTTAATGAACATACAGAACAAAACGGACAAGATGGGCAGGGCGTTAGTTTATACCAATGGTTCCCCGGTGATTGACAGATGGCACGGTGTGTGTGTGTGTGTGTGCTTGGCAAATGGTGTTAAGAAATAATATTTGCAAAGTGCAAAACAATCATTTGAAATGATCGAAGTGAAATGTGAATGGTAAACGCCGCACTTCCGGAAGATGTTTTGCGCTCAAAGCGACACGTGTTAGATGGCCCCCCTTTGTGGGGTTATTGTCGTCTGAGCAGAATAAGGCATGCTGACAGTGGTAATTCTCTGGAAAATATTGCTGGCTGTGGACTTTATGGCCACTAACAACTGACATCTTGATGTTTGATGTAAAATATTTGCACATTAAAAATGTTCTTTTATTCTTAAGGTCTTAGAGACCATATTGTTTTAAAATATATTGACATTTTAAAACTGAAGACCCATTTCTTGTGGTTCAATAACTATACTGATACAAAATGTGCAAATTAAACCAATTGTTAATACTTTCCTAGATTTGGTCATCGATTAATCGGTCCAAATCAAAACTTATTTTAGGGTAAAATCAGTAAAATAACTCTATCAAACAACAACAGAGAGAGATTTTATAAAGATCAGGTCCTTAATGATGACAATAGTTCCGTCTTGTACATATCTTTTTCTTAGAAATTCTCTTCATCATATCTCTCCTTTAGCAGCAAACCTTATAAGAAGAAAGCCATAAAATCATGCTTTGTAGATCTTTTTTTTTGCCCAAACAAGTTCCTTCTCGCTACGTTACGTGAAATGTTTACTTCGTCTAGAGCGAACCGATTTGCCAGACGGGCGCCACATGGTGCACCCGAAGTATCAACTGCAGCCCCATCATAACGCAGCGCCACCGTGTGGCCCATAACGTAAACAAATAAATAAAACACCCCACATGCTACAAAGAGATTTCTTGCGCGGTTTATCAACGTCTCGCAGGCTTCAGTTTGAAAGAGAAGTAGCAAAGTAGTGTTGCAAAGGCAAAAAAAAAACCTCAGCCCCAGACAGTTGACTTGCAGGCTGCATAACGAGCTGTTAAGCCGTATAGTGTGCCTGGGTGTCCAATCATATCACTACATTTCGTGCCCACCAGGCCGTGTAGCGTCACTGTGCTGTGATTTAATTTAACCGTCGCCACCCGTAAAAGGAACCTCTGGCTACCGGTTTACAGCGAAGAATGAAAAAAAGGGTACAGATAAAGTTTAGGAAAAAAAACCACTCCCGCTTTATTCCCCACGTGGTTCTTGTATGCGACAGGTGTGGTATTATTTAACTTTTACTTTAAGGTGTGGAAATGCAACTGCAACGAAATGGGTGACTGCTGATGGACAACAAAACCGATTCAAGTCATCGTTTCCAAACAAACGGTCCAAACGTTGTCACGCCGAGAACGAGCGACCGTTTCCCAACTTCGGAAGGTCATCTTGCAGGTAGTTCCGACAGCAAGCCACGCGCTGCACGCTAATTTTTCGGTACCTTCCATTTGCGGGAAGGCTCTCGACAGCCGGTCTTGCCCATCTATGGTCAAGAGCTCGACTTGCCACCAGCACCCGGGAGGACGCGATTTGATAACACACTCCACTGAAACTGCCAGGAACAGGTTTTGCTCTACTCTTTTCTTTTTGGTTCCGCGAGTCGCGCGAAGCGGAGTGGAGTCGGCGCGGAGGTGAGCTGCTGAACGGGCAGCATAAGTGTATCTTCGATCTCCTCGACCGAGCATAGCGTGACCGACGATCGTATCGGAAGGCGTCGAGTGCATGGAAGAAACCAAAATAAGACACCCAATAAGCAAACGACGTCAACAACAACCGCTTGTGTGTGTGTGTGTAGTTGTTGACTCAGTCAGGAAGTGCTTGGTGAGTTTTGCTGAGGCCAGGTAAGGCGAGGTCTCGCTATACCCGCTTCAGGAACTTCACCTGAATTGACGTGCACCGTGTGCTGAACCGAGGTCAGTTCACACCGAAAGGAAAGAAGGGCAATTGATCGACGATCTCGTGTGCGATCGTACGGTACGGGTCAGCCCATTTGGATTAAACAATTCCGGGACCTGGACGATCGAGGACGCTGCCTATTTCGCGTACGGGCGGTAAAGCGAATCGTGCACAAAAGGTCAATATCCGGTGCGTTGCAGGTCATCAGCGTTGCGGCCACGGATGCGTCTGCGATGAGCGGTCTACGAATGGGAGGCTCTATGGAGGAAAGCGCCAAGAAATAGAATCCATTTCTACGGACACAAACTTGCGAACATGATACTTGGCCCCTGCGGGTAGGAGTCCCTTCTTGGGTAAGTCATCGTTTATTCAAACGCCGTCCGGAAGAACGACGGATGATCCCCATCTCCCAATGGTCGCCCATGGAGGGCATTAGGGTTGCTAATGGGCATTTGCAATATGAAACCGCTTTACCGCAAGCGAATCCGTCGCGTTCCGTTATCTCGTCTCTGGTGTGCTAGTGTCATTTCTTGTGCAATAAAATCAAAAGATCAACAGAACGGAAAGACAGACATGATCAACCCTTGAATGGATGCTAATGTTCTGGAACGTGTGCATGTAGCATGGCGAAATGGGAGTTTATTGCTTCGGTTTAGTACTATTTAGTACTTAAAGTATTTTCGGTGGCGTTATGAATATGTTAGCACTGTTGCTACAGATAATGAGTGTTTTATGAACAGTTTTGTTGAAATTAACATAATTGTATAAGACAATCAGTACAGGTACTTCCTAAACATTGAGAAGACTTTGTATCATATTCGATCATGTAAATCATGATTCCTTGGTAGTCCTGAGCCTTAGAACATCCAGTTCTTACTATTACTATCTACTAAAGAGACTTCAAGTTCCCAGGTTTGGTTCGTCTCTTTCAAGAGATCTCAATCCTTCACTTTAGCTACCCAAAACCCATTACGTGCTGCATTCAAAAAAAGGTGGGAACTGGTGTAAAAGTTCTGTCTTATAAACTTCAAGACTTAAACATTTTCAAAGTACCTAAACTCTTCAAAGTTCTAATTAAGAATAAAGTAACATTTATGACACACGTCCTTATAGTTACACACAACTTCAATTCGTTTAGCTCCAATGTTAGAACTCCCATGATATATGGAACTGCAGAAAGGTGCATGAGTCGAGGCAATGAATGGCGATCGGTCTGAGTGACCTGAATAGGCAAAACAGAAAACACCATAAAAAATGGTACGTCTCGAGACATTCGGTGTTCTCGTTTTGTGTTCTGTTCTTTCATTCTCCGTCCACTTCCAGCTAAACAGCGCATTTTCTATCAATTTCGCAGTACGTGATCATAGAAACTCTCAGAATCCGCCCCAGAATCCGTACGTTCTAATAAGCCAACGGAGAGGTGGAGAATGGTCCCCGTTGGGTGCAAAAACAAAACAAAAAAGCCAACATTAACACAAATTTAAACATAGACAAGCGGAGGGATAAAATGACGCGAGAGGTATCTCTTCAGCCAACCGAGCCAGCCCAGCTCCAATCAGCATAGCAATGAAGGAAGTTAAAGAAAAAAAAACGCAACACACAAAGAAACACAGATTTGGAGAGCACAAACGGTGTACAAATAAAGAGTGTAGCGGCAGCAAAACGAAAAAAAAAAACGGGAAGTTGATGTTCGCAGCCACTTGGATATAGCAAGGATGAGTCAAGCTTTAATTGGCAAGGGGGTCGATTGGCGTTTAAGTGGTATGCGCACTCAGTAGAGGTGTTGATTTAACCTCCGTCCGGTAAAGGGAAGAGTTTAGCGGCTGTTTTCCATGCCACGGGAGCTGATTTCCGGATTACGCGTGTTGCTCGAATGTGGCATGTGGAAGGTAAGCCTTATGCGTTACGAAGGTGGAGGACAAAAAATAACTTAAAAAACAAAACCAATTTTTTTCCAAATGATTTTCATTGATATGCTGGAATTCTAATGCTAGTAATAGAAGAGACAAAGAGATTATTACATCGTAACGCAATAGCGCATCCCTCCACTAGTGCAATAATCTGTCTGTAAGCCATAAATAAATAGTTGTAGTTGTCTGAGACAATGTTTAACTGATGCAGCACGCAGCTCCACAAAATGTAACCGGTGGCTCTGGCTAAGTCTACATCTGAGCGGGTGCAGTCGCCTGTAATCCGCAAATAAACGCGGCAACTCAAACACTGACATTATACTTGCTGATGTTGTGTTTTTGTTCTGTTTTTGCACCGCACAGGTGATAAGATAAGTGGGCAACAATCACCGATAGCGAAAGGGTAACATCTGGGGATAAGACAATAAACAAAAATATGCAACCACAAAAACCTAACGCAGCATCAACGGTGAGAATGATGGAGAAAAATAGGAAGACAAAATTAAGTTTCAACAAACTAAGTTCGTACCCGTGGTTAAGGAAAGGTTAGGAGAGAAGCCTTCTCTTCTCTGTAGCTTTGTCTGTCTCCATTCATGAATGTCTCAGAAGTTACCTCAGTTACCTTTTCGGTCGGCTCTTTCGTATGCCATGGGCGATGATCAACAATCGAGAATATATCGTCTGTTTTGCTCAGGCCTTGCTTGCCCTAGCGATGCTGTACGATCGTCTTGGTAATTCTAAACCAATGCCTGCCGTATTACTTTTCGCTGCGAATAAACAAAAGTGCGTCCTCGTGTTGCAACCTACGTGAACAGGCAACACAATGCACTCGCGGAGAGCAAAACTGCAGCTCGAAAGGCAAAAGATGCAGCGAGCATCGGAGAATGTGCAGTCAAGGTATCGATAAAGATCGGACACTATGGGGCAATAAACCAAGAGAAAAGTGTTTGTAAGCATTTTGTTTTGTAATTTTTGCAAAAGTTTTACTCTAATTAAAATATTAAAATGTATAACTGTATTAAACAAATACCTAATTAGCAAAAAATGTTTTGTAATGGGAAAATCAAAGCATAAGAGACTACTTAAGATTCCAGAAGCTCCCATAATGATCCTCCACAAGGCTCCTTCACCATTCAAAGAAGAGAGCAAGAGAGCAAAATCAGCAAACAGAAAAATAAACTTTGCAAGCGAAACAAACAAAAAAACACACGACGGTCACAAAATGATACACCAACATACGACCGTTCGTTCTAACCACGAGCCGCAACGACTTGTACGCGTAGTAAACGTACCCAACCCCATCACAAAGGATTCCAGCACATCGACGCGAGCGAAAGAGAAAGCGCGAGAGGGTAAGATGTAATTTGTAGGGTGGTTTACCATGCGCACAAGGGAGAGACCATCAAGCAGGAAGAACCACCAAAGCACCGCTGAACCACTCTCGGGCCGGGTTTGCCTTCTGATCGCCATCGCCAGAACGGATCGGGTGCGCGCGAGCGCGAGATTTTAGTCCGCCCGTGAGCATTGTGCCAGCCGGTGTTGTGTGTACCGACGACGATCTTGTGATTCGACCGCGTGTTTGCCGTGCGCAAAAGAGCGGTCGACCGAAGCGAGCCCACCCAGCGGACCCTTGCAGCATCTATGCGAAGCTAGCGCAACTTTGCGGAAAGTGTTTGTGTTTGCTGTGCCGTTTTTCCCGAAAATTGTCGGTAATTTGATCGACGCACGTGTTTGCATTGGCGTGTTTGGTGTGCTTTTAGATCGAATTACCGTCCGTTTGACCGCCGGTCACAGAAGCGGCACTAGGCGAAGAAGCTGCAGTGAGAAGATAGCGTGTGATCGCGTACCCAAATCGGGCGCGAATTGTGCTTAGGGTTGAAGTTTTGTGCCCGTTTGCGATTGTGATACGCGTTGCGAAAAAGGTGCGGAACAAGGCAGTGAGAAAATCGAACCATCCGTGCACGGGTCATCCAGGTGCAACGATAGCCCTTTGCTGCATGCTTTTAGTACTTAGCGCGCCAGGGTCTCTAATTGTGTGCGAAAGATTCGCGGGGCGCTGGAAATAATTGCGCGCATTTGTCCGTGCCCGTTTTGCTACCACATTCTTGCACTGCTGATCTCGTAATCCGACACGCACGCAAGTGTTCCCTTGGCGGGGTTCGAAAACAACGGCGCAATAAAAAAAAAAGCGAAAGCAACAAAGACAGCCCAGAAGGCGAAAGGTATAAGTGCACGATAGTGTAGTGGCCATAATCATAGGTGGCCGTTAACGATGGGCAGGAAATTGGCGCACCATCTGGTGCTGGCAGGCGCACTGCTTGTGCTAGCTGTCGAAAGTTTCTCGCGGGCATTGCAAGAAGCCGATGATTACACCGCTCAGCATCACCATGCGAGGAGTCAGCACCAGCAGCAGAATCTCCCACATCACCACAACCACAACCATCACGCCCATAGGCAACGGTCGGAGCAGAGTAGAAGCCGGAACCAGACGTCCTTAAACTACTCGCTAATAAGTGGCCCCGGGTACGGTAATGGCGCTGGTACCGATTATCGGCCACCGTACCAGGGAACGGTGCAACAGCACTGGGCACATGGACAGCCCCAAGGTGGACACCGGGAAACTCCACCCCAGCATCGGCGCCACCATCGTGGTCAGTCGCCGCCTCAGCAGCAACCGGGAGTGAACGGTTGGCGCAGGACATCCAGGAATGGTAGCATACCCGCGGCACGTCCCGTCAACCGGATGCTAACACGAAGTGGTACTAACCTGTCCGGAGGTTCCCGCCAGCCATCCAACACCACCAGGTAGGAAGGAATTCAACAATACCTTGATTTGATGGTTCAATATTTGCTATAAAACATGATAGTTTATAGTACACACGATTGACGACTTTAGTACAACAAATTGTACTAAGAGCTATTTTCAACGATCACTCACTTGAGATTCATTTGTTATGGCTGTTAGATCTCACTGTTTAGTAATAGAAAATGTCAAAACAAATGGCTTACTTCCTTCTGTCTAAAAAAAAATCCCGCTTATGGCATCCTTCCAGCACAGCCTACTAGTACGCCCGTCAAGCTGTCTGATACGATCGTTTACCGTCTGTCGTATTAATATTTCTTCCCCTCGAACGAGCCGTGCACGAATGCAATGATCATCTCAAACCGTGGCAAAAAAGACCTTCCATCCGACGGATCTCTGCCCACGGATTCCATGCAGGATGCCTCACGGGTTGGAGAAGATTAATGTAACTTCTTCGACTTCTTAATGCCGGGCGGTGTGAAGGTTCTCTTCCTGCTGGAGCGATGTTGCCGAGGGTTTTATTTTAAACCGCTGGTGCCACAGTCGTCCCGCACGGCGCGGTGTCTAAACCACCGACATTGGAAATGCTATTCTTTTCGTTCTCCATCAGGATCAAGGTTAAAAAGACTGTTACGCTTGTGCAGCAAAAGATCGGACGAAGACATTTTAACGTTTGGCAGGCAAATTTTGTGATTGTTTTTTTTCCTGGGAGATGTTTTATTTTGTGTGTGGATTTTATAATTAAAACCACATCCATACCGCAAGCGGTTGAACCGAAAGCTGATTTGTGTCGCAACATTTGATGTTCCAGAAAAACCAACAAGCACATTGATTGTTCTGTTTGCCACTAACATCCCTCAGCTGCTCGGGGTAGCTGGTTTATTTATTTTATAATCTGATAGAAATCTAAATCGCTTTCCGCGAAAGCAAACAGCGGAAAGAACAAGGAATGTGGTGAAATGCATTCAGCGTATCTGCACGGAACACAAATGGCGACCCGGGGCGTCCCGTCGACCGACGCAACCCATGGATTCTGTTCCGAAACACCACCGAGAACCAATGGCAGGGACACTTTTCGCTTTCCGCTTTTGCACCCATTTGCATGCAAATGCATTTTTGGGAGCAAGCATACACGGCCGACGAATTGTTATGGGGCGCGAGCAACTGATTGATGGGCTCCGACACCTTGTTTGGAGTTGGGAAGTAAATCTCTCAATAACGGTGTCGTTTATTTTGATGATGGGAAACAAATGACAGTTTTGTGCGGCAATAAAAAAAGGTTCTAGTGGAATGGAATTTATGCGGTCTCGTACAAGGATTTTATAGCAATTGTTTGAGGCGTCTTAAAGGCATTGAGAACATATTGTAGGATTTTACTTTGGAAAGAGGACAATTTTAAGAAATGTCATTTAGAATGCTTTTTTTATGAAAGATTGAGTAAAATGATTTAAATAAAACCTCACCCCATAACCTTCTGCAAGCCTACTTCGTCTAAGACCTCCAGGTTGTAGACTTGTGTGGAGTATTTCGTAGAGAAAATGGAATAAATAAATACTTGTTCTAACTTTATAGTAACAGCAGTTAATCCCGTCAAAACTCTTAGGATTTCAATTTAATAAAGTTCAAAATTAAATGTAATGATACGTCCCAAAGCAATCTGGAGTGGAGTAATGTACCAACACTTCCTACTCTTCAAACACAGATTTATCTATTAACCACATGAGAAGCAGTAAGAATGTAAGAAATAAATCAGCAACTCTCTCTCTCTCTCAGTAGGAAGGGATTTTCCTACGGGAGCTTCCCATGCCACGATAATGGGATTCTACAAACACATCAATCAAAACCACAAAACCTTCCGCAACCGTACTGGCTCACCCCGCAGTAAGCGTTCTAATGACAATTCCCTTTCGGATTAATGAATAATGGAGGCAATAAGTCATAAAGAGATGGCTCCGGTCAAGCCGAACCGAACAGTGCGTAGTGCGACTGAATGCGTGACTTGCAACGACTTCCCTCTATCGACATGGCTATGAGTCAATAATAAGTCTTTTTTTTTCGTAGTGGTCGTTGTCGTTGTTCTGTTGTCACCGGACAATGATTGGTGTAATATGAGTTCTACATGTGGATAGCCCACATGGAAGTCGTGATTATTGCGCTCGCCTTACACACCGCACCGCACACGCTGCAATGTGGTAATGCAATAATGCAAGTGCTGCAGCATTAACTCATCGTGGTGCTATAACACGCTACTACTCAAATGGAAAACGATTATCGATATGTTTATGGGTGTGGATGAGTGATTTGATGGAAGGGTTTTTGTTTTATGGCAGCATATTTTTATTCGAAAACGGTGTATCTTTTGCACAACGCTTCTCTCTTCTCTCGGTACACACTGCCCAAAAGCGCAATCGTCTAGCGAACGGCGTGCAATACTTTTAATGGTACATTTCCTTCCCATTAGCCTAGTAGCGTACCAGGCAGACGGACTGCATTCGAACATAATTCACATCCTGGCCAAACCCTTGGCCGAGTCGACCGACTCGCATGGCCCACCGTTTGTGACTCATAATCTTCCTCAACACGTTAGACGTTACTTCCGCGTGTTTCCACCCCGTGCAAGCAAACACAAGCACTGCACCTCAGCAGACAGGCTTTTCCCGGCCCCGCTTTCTTTCGACTTCCACCGCGAGTTGGGGCCTTTTGCCGCGACCGTCCCGCGTGTGTTAACGTTAACGAGCGCGCGCGAAATGTAACGGTGGGCAGGAAGGAGGAAAAATAAAAATTCGCCCTCGCCGACACTTTCGCACGCGTCCGGCTATTAATAACTGGGGCCACCGTCTGGGCGAAGGCATAGCTATCGGCGACGACGTCGGCGATAGACCGAAGGGCACTACGCGGTGAACATGTGTTTCGTATGTTCTTACAATTCGACAGCAAAACGAGAGCTGGCCCTTTTTTTGTGAAAGAGAGGGAGGAACAAGATGCTAAGGTAAAACGATCACAAACTGGTGGTTAATTGGTGTGAGGAAGTGGTATCTTTTGAAGCTATCAGTTTCAAAAGGTGAGAAAACATTGTTAGACTCTAGTTTGACGTTATTGTGAAAGAGTTTAGTTTGTTAACACCATATCAGTATTCATAAAAGAAAGATCTTAAACAGAGAAGAAACGATGAAGATATTCTTCCTGATAATCATGAATCAAAGTTCAAATTATTTGCATTATTTCATCTCACTAACATATTTTGAATTTATTGCCAACTAAGTTTTAAGTTATTAAGCGCTAAATTTCATGCTTTATGCCTCAAAACGTGCTAAAACCCCCAAATGATGTCCCAATTCACACCTGTTATGATGTTGCAGTGGTTCACCAGTTGTATGCATAATTTCCTCACACTAACTTCCTTATTGTCTCAGGTGAGAACAAGCAAGATTTGAATAGGAAAACGAAAAAAGGCGCTGACAAATAGATACCGTTCCGCACACACTTGTTCAAACTCAATCTAGTGTGCGGGAAAGAGGTTTCGCTTCCAACTGAGAAACCGAAAGGACTAGGCAGTTGTGGAGCTGCAACAACTTTGCACCCATTTATGGAGATACCACTTCATCATATTTATGCGATCCGTGACGTATGGAGATATAAGTGGACGCGATTCATCCCGAATGTTAAGTGAGAAGTGCCGAGTGTGGTTCTGCATTTGATGGCTATATCTCTGGCCATAACCTGGACGGGGGTTTCTCCATTTGCATATGCCTCATGTTATCAACACGATTAGCTCATCATATGTGCATATTTACGGACTGACGGGTTGGGAACTGGGATTTATTTTGTTCTGTTCTTTTACCACCCTCTGCACCTTCCGTTTACTGCTACTCGCGCAGGTCATCAGTTCCAGCAGTGGGCAAACCTTGGAGTGTTGATTAATAAAGTCAACACTGTTAACTCCTGAGCCAAGCTTCTTGACACGCGGTAGCGTGATATCTTCTCCGTGTGTTACCAGGGGGAGTCGGGAGTAAGTTCTTAAAATAATCGGCCATTTCCTTTTTTCCACCCAACCCTAGTAGTGGCCGAATCCCTGGCACACCGCGAGGCTGGCGTTGGGTGGTGGTGAGTTATGCGATCGACCCCAGCTAATCGGCACGGACCTTGATTGATCGTTTGCAGTTGCGAATCATCAGCCAAGTGATTCGAACGGGGAATGATTTATAGCCCGGTTCAATCCAACAAGGACGACGATTACGCAGGCCTGGTTTTGGGAGGGGGTGGCGTGGTGGACGATGATTGCAACTACAAGTAAAACCCCCGATGCAATTTAATGCACACCCGCCGCATACGTGTCGTGTCGAAGGGCAATGGAGGCACTCGGAATGCAAACCCCGTACCAGCACCGGGGGTACGTTTCGTGGGTAACGGCTTAATTAAGATTTTACTAGCCTGCTTTCCACGTGTGGCCAATGTGTTTTTGTATGGAAAGAAAGAACTCCCATCGGCGGACGGGTGTTTAGCATGCGAAAAAGGGGAGGCCAACGAAGCGGGATGATTTCTTCTGCAGAATGCACTTTTAAAGCGATAATTGACGATATTAAAATGGGTTTAAATTTAGCACCGTGACGCGGTTTGGCGTGATTTAAGGATTCCAATCAGTGAGGCGTGCCCTTTAATGCAGGAATTTTAATCCCAACGATGAGATCGTTATAAACATTGTATAAAACTATACTTTTTTGAACTTAACTTCATGTCCTTTGAAGCTTTTTTGTGGTATTTAACTAGATTTGTATAGTAGTGTTAAAGGTTGATTTAAGAACAAGACTCTGATCAGTTTTCCATGAGATTCCGAAGTTGAAGTTCGGATGTTACATTTCAACATTAAACTTTGGTTGTCTGAATTTTGATGTCTATTTCTCAACAATAATATTTGTTAAATACCCCTATTGCATTTTTACCAAACTTGAATGGCAATTCACATCTCATTCCCATTCTCATTCACATCACTTTCATTCCCATCAAAAGGGGAATTTAGAGAACAGGAAGGATACATAAATATATTATAAAGTATTATTTTTCACTTCTAATGGGAGCAATATACTCATAGTTAGTGATTTTCAGGGGTCTTTTTTAACATTTATAGAAATGTATGCATTAGATGGAATTAGTGTTGGGTTTACTTGATTCAGATTCATGAATTATCTCATTCATGATTCGCGTGAGTCGAATTCCCTTTATAACATCATTTATATTTCGTATTCATGGATCGAACATTTCTTTTCGCGTTACGAAGCACTTGGAATTGTTACGATTGATAATTGATTTTTCTACGATTATTTCGACATTTAGAGTAAAATTTTACAGAAAGTAATTTGCCCCGAAAAGGTTATTTCTTTATTTATTGGAAATTTACTATGGAGAGTGGAAGAGAAAAACTGTGGGCAGAAAAAAACAAATCTGCCAAGCTTAAATGTCCTAGAATTTCGAAAACATATTTCGGAAAACATAGTTGATAGTTGAAGCATAGTTTTGATATTCACAACACTGCTTCTCTAATCAGCCAGTAATTTTGGAACAAAGTGTCTTATGAACTTCGGGTAGACTTTACTATAAAGTAGACACTGTAACTTTTTTTTTAGAATATTTTTACGAAAATTTCACAGTGTACTACCCTCTTTACCATAGTAATTATGCAAGGATAAACTATTACTAAATCGAAAATAACGCAATGTTTCATGACTCTTTCCATGTTTAAACTACTTCAAAAATGTCATATCTTATTTTTAATCCAACAAACATAAGTCACAATCAAACCCCTAAAGGTCTTTCAGGATCCCAGAGCGCAACTACACATCCCATTAAACTTTTGGGCTAATATCCACCGTACTCACCAATAAACCGACCTACTAGAGTGAGAACTAGCAGTTCGTATCCGATCTATTTCTTCTTTCCACCAAACACCGACCGTTGCCAATTGTCACGCAAGTCACATTTGCGACAATCTGAACTTCAAACGTGCTTCGCGCCTACGGTAGCCGATGTTGTCCGCCGTACCGCCAGGCGATTGTGGCTGGGCAGAACCGATGCATATTTATTGTCTGTCATTCAGAAAGGAAAAAAACCCGGCAAACTATCGTAACAGATGCAGCGCACGGCCATAGCCAATCTGGCTAAATATCAGATTAGCAGCATCGACCCACCGTGATCGTATTTCATTGAATTTATTAATAAACACGCGCTAAAGAACAAACCCAGGCAACGGAACCGGGGGAGAAAAGTAGGGTTTGGTCCCTTTCGAATCGAACGACTGTTTCCCGTACCTTCAACGGGCGGTAACAGAAGACATTGAACTATAAGGAAAAGCGATTGAGATGCCACATTAACATACGAAACACACCGATCACTTGAGGACGGGCAAGAATTAGAAGCAAAAAAAAAACACCCACATTTCAAAACATTGCAACAGACATTAAAACTACACAAAACAAAATGAGGAAGAAAAACAAAACATCGCAAAACAATTTGCCCCACATCGCACGCAAATATTTCTTCTACTTCGCTTTCTTTTTTGAACATTTTTTCTTTCTCACACACACACACATATTTGCACACACCGATATCGAGTGTGGCGCTAGGCGCGGACACTTTCTCGATTATGATCACGATCGCGCGTATATATTTTCATAAAAATAAACACACATTTCACACGAGCGCGATCACACTTACGCGCGTCCGCTTACGATATAATTACGGAAGCGGGCGGAAAATTGGCGCACGCAACAAATATAGGAAGCAGGGTTGGGGGGTGGTGGGGAGGAAAAAGATCGAGAAGCACTCGACTTACTTCAGGACAAGGTTCAGGATACGTACAATTTGGGATGTTTTTCCTGCGTCTGGAAAACGATCGGCGCTTAACCAATACACTTCCCACCGAATGCACAGCAAGCAAACCCAACAAACACGAGCGCGTCCGTCACCATGCCCGATCCGATTTAATTGGCGATTTTGATAAAACTAAACTCACCGCCGATGATTTCCTTCTGCCAATTAGAGCATCCTTGGGAATGTGAGATCTGTCCCCGCGATCGCGTGAGAAATGCAAGCAGAAAGAGCAAGAGAGGGACAGTGGGAGATCTCTCTCGCCGCGAGAACTTCCAAGCGAGTGAAAGATTACGTTCGGGGAGGATCATTTGATGTGATCGTAAATTTGGCGGAAAAGTGGGAAATTCAAAACAAATCGTCCGCGAATGTCGCACCGTCTTACCGGTGAGAACTTCTCGCGCAGGGAGGAAACGGCAACCACACACACACAACGGCTCACTCTATGAGATGACTCCTACTTGGATGATGTACTTCTTCACTCCTTCACACGTGTTCACTTCGTTTATCGGATGGAGGGTGAGTGTTTGTGTGTGGTTAAATTAAAACCTCAACAAATCGCTATCTGATCGAGAGAACCCGATCGCGACCTACGATGGGGGTGTGCGCGAGAGTTGCAAATGATCGCAGGGTTCGCTGAAGTGAGACACTCATCAGATCGTTATCTCGTGGTGATGGTGCCGCTTGTTAGTATATTGACACGTCCAAGTGTCGGTGGCAGGAAGTGACCGTTTAAGCGCGATCTTCAAGCGGAGGACGAGAGCCATGGGGAGGGGAAAAGAGGGATTGGGGAATTATTTATTTCCTAAAATTAGCCAACCATTTTTAGCAACGTTGGACGTGGTGCACAGTTTACGTTTACGCGCGGTCAATAGTGTATTGGTGTGTTTGATTGAACTGATCGATCGTGTATCAACACACATTAAGGTGCGTATTGAGCAAACAGACAAGCGCCTCAGCTTAGTTTGCAGTACAATTTCCGGCATGTGTCGCATACGCAAGACGGTAAAATGTCAATCACCAGGTTTTGCCGTCACGTTTTCCAACGAGTAATTCAAAACAAGCGAACAAAACGTCGAATCCACTTCCAGTCGCATTAGTGCAGCGTGCAAATGTGTTCATAACGGCCAGGCGCTTGCAATAAGACAAACCCGATAAATCTTTAGAACAATCACACTCGGTGCTCAGGCCTTCGGTCATTTAGTGGCCTTGAAGAACGATTAAACGATTAACCGAGAAGTGCATCTGTTCACCCTTCATGTCTCGTATGGATGTAAACAATTCTTCATCTATTATTTCAGTACAGACACTTTTTCTATACCATGCTACCTAGATTTTTCTTTCATTCTGCTTCTCACGACATCGCACAAGAACGTGCCTTTTCCTTGTCAATCTGTTGCCGCTTACACGTTTTGTTGATGTTTGGTTTGTTTGCATGCTTCTTTCACAGCAACAGAAACGTGTGCATCGTTTACATCCATCCGAAGTCGGTGATAAAGACGTACCCCAACGGCCGCTGCACGGATCCGTCCAACTGTTCCGGGCATCGGTAAGTGGCACGCACGTGGCACGCAGCGCACGAAGCTTATAAACAGACATGGTACGATAACGATTTGTATTCTATTCGACTCTCTTGTAAGGACGTACATGGTGCCGGTTGCAAAGCGAGCCTGTTGCCCTGGCTGGGACACAACAACAACCGTCGCTGATGGGTGTTTTAAGCGTAAGTTGCTTCCTTTTGCCAGGGTGATTTCCTTCACTTCGTTCAGGATTTAAACTTTCCTTGCGTTCCGTCTTCACAGCTGTCTGTCAAACGCCTTGCCGAAATGGAGGTCGATGTACTGCACCGGACCGCTGCACCTGTCCGGCAGGATACACTGGCAGGTACTGCGAGCTGGACGTGAACGAGTGTAAGGAGCACAAACCGTGCGATCAGACGTGCTACAATACCGAAGGCTCGTACTACTGTACATGCCGTGAAGGGTTTATGCTGCAGAGCGATCGACAAAGTTGCAAACAGATCGGTAGGTAGCATCGGGATGCTCGGGAGGAACACCGAGAGCTTCGTGTCTCTTATTCATGCGCTGGTTCTGCTTTGAATTGCAGTGGAAACGAACGACCTCGCTACAGAAGCGCGCGATATGGAGAATGATCTGAACGTCGACTACGACAGTCTGGATATTCGGTTAAGGAAGTTGGAACAGGTGAGCTTTCGCCGGATTGTTCTGCCGTAAGTTTTCATTCCCAATAAGATCCTCTTTTTGCTTATCTGGATAGCAGATGGCTTCCCGTGACGATAGACAGGAGCTTAACAAAAAGATCCAATACGCGATGGATGCTGTTTCGGTGCTAAAGTCACAGGTCTCACGATTGGTAAGGATGTGTTTCCCAACTTCAATCACCGTGTCACACACTAACCCCGAATAATTGGTATGTTTTACAGAGCCAACGAATATTTCCCTCGGTAAATTATGGTAACCGGGTACACTGAAGTAGTGGACGCGCGACTCCATCGCGGACAAATGGAACATCATCTTAACGACGCAATGGCTGGCTGTTCAATAGCAGCAGTACCTTTTAAGTTAACTCCGTTCCGACGTGCTATGTTCAATAGAATGAAAGTCTTACATTTATTGTCCTTAAAATGCTATTGCCTGTGTGTATGTGTGTGTGTGCGTATGTGTGCGAGTGGTGTGTTTGTGTTTCTATCTGTGTAATGTTGTCAAAAGAAGGAAGATTAAAAATAGACTATTACCGAAAATCGAACTTGTGTTTTCCGTTGCTTGTTTTTTCCCATCTCAACGAAGGTGGACCATGCCATGCTTTCCCGGTCTTGCTGGTTGTCGCTTCTATTCCCAAAACTGCAATGGTTGTCTTAGTAATTGTTCGAACCTACGTTACATAGATATAATCCTTCTCAAATTGTGGAGGGATCGGCGCCCGAATTACGAACCAAAGCGCACGTTGCATGCGCTCACTCCGACCAGCTCGCCATCAGCTCCGGGAACACATGGCTCTCCCAGTATTCGAGCGCTCTCTGGAGCTTCTTCATCACGAACGGTTTGTTGAGATTGAACGAGTGCATAAACAGCTCGTTGTTCGTCTCAAAGTTGGGATCGGCCACGCATACCACTCCGGACGAGACGCCGTACATCAGCATGTGGACCTGCATCTCCAGATAGTACTTCTCCTGCAGGCTACCATCGTTGGTGACGTACTTCTTCATGTTCTCGTGCGACCTGGGGCATTTGATTTCCACCACGTGCTGCGTGCAGATACCGTCCGGCACGTTGAAGATGATCGGAAAGGAGGCGTTCATGGTGATGCGCGGACTCTCGTACGTTCGCTTGGTGTACTTCTCCAGCCGCTGACGAATGGCCAGCTTCTTGCGCTGCATCTGCATATCCATCTCCTTGTTGCAGCCGAGTATCTTCTCGTGCAGCAGCTCGGGCGACACCTTCGGCAGGGTACATTCGTACACCTTCGCGCCTGTTATACGCCCGTACCGTAGCTCCTGGAACCATGGATGGAACCGCGGTTGAAATTTCACCTTATCCGCCAGCACACCCGAAGCGGACGCGACGACGGCTTGCGCATGCTCAAAGAACTGCGAAACCGTGTACCGATTTTTCACGCCACAAATGATCAGCTCGTGGATCGATAGGTTGGCGAACTTTTTGCTAGCCGAGGAAAAGTTCCATCGCAGCGGACAGTCAATGTCCTCCGTCTGCAGCCCGTGCACAACCTCGCGGATAAAGTTTTTGGTTTTGGTCTTGTTGACCGGGGGCTTTTCCGGTAGCTGCTCCAGCTCGGTAGCGAGCGGTGAACGGAAGAAACACTCCACATCCTGATGCGTACCGGGCTGGTCTTGCGTATGTAGCCACAGCAGGAAGCTGATCGTGTGCTGGCAGAATCCGAGCTCGGCACAATCGTCGCACGCGGCCGATTCCACCTTATGGTGCACCTCGTCTATTGTGACCGTCAGTGTATAGATTTTGATTTCCATATTTTCTCCATCGTCACACGGGCCAATCGAATGTATTTGACCCTTCACCGTGCAGTAGGAGTCCTCGCGCCGCAATTGCACACAGCCGACCGAATCGTCGCCATACTCGGGATTGTTTTCCGCACACGATTGGCTGCAAGTGGAAGAAAAGGACACACTCAGTTAGAGGGTTCTTTCGTGTTATAAGGGAGTTCTAGGCGCTGGTGGTCATGGTGTCACGAAGTATGAATTGTTTTGAACGGAACAAATGTTCGTCTGCCTGTCTGTCGATCGGACAAGCATCAAGTCACCGACGTTAATTTTGACGGTCACACAAATGACAGACACCAAACATATCTGCCATATTCAGATTGACGTTCCACAAACGACACTAGGATCCGTTGACCGCGCCAAGACCTGCGACAACCGCGAGCGCCCACTAGCGCGCGCACCCGGGCATCACCGCATCGCACCGTTACTTACAGCGCCTTCAGGTGGCTATCGTTGCCGGAAACCGCTTTCATCAGATGCAACATGTAGTCCCACAGCATCTGTCGCGTTACCGTCGGCAGGCTAAAGGTGTAAGCCTTCTGGAAACCGGGAGATAGCTGCTCCTCGAGATCGTTCGTCCGATCCACCACGAAACGCGCATCTCCTTCCATAGTTTTTCCGTTCGCTGGACTTTCGCTGCTACTGCACAGGGATTTAGTTGAGGAGCTAATCTACTTGCTGCACGATGGTAGTATAGGGAAAAGGAAGTGATTTTTCACTTACGACGAATATTGGAATATTTTTGCTTCCGATTGTTTACCTATCGCCACCGATACTCGATGACGCGAAGAACACACACAGGCACGCAACCACCCCTAAAAACCCAAAGCTACGCTGTGTTGCAGAGAACTGAACTCTGGCGCTTGTAAACGCGAGAGCAACCATTTTCATCGTGTTCCAAATTGGGACAACTTTGAAAACGGGTTCAAACATGGCAGTTGCATGTTTCAGAAGGACGGAATAAGTTTATAATTTTTGAATATTATGTTACCATTGTTTTACTTGAATTACAACACTGTAAACTTTTGCTTTAAATTTTACGTTCCGTTGTTTGTGTTGCGTTTTGTAGAGCGCAAATTATGAGTACAATAAAGTCGAAAAATAAGCATCAAAATTGTGAAACAATTGCATTTTAAAGGCTTCTAAATTGTAAAAATTATGATGAATTCATAAAAGACAACCGTGCTCATATATTTTCTGTAAAATTAGTAAACACCAATGCTATATCCACTCACTAGCCTGGGTCAGGTAATCCAGTGAATTGCAAGTCCCAGGACAAACCTAGTGAAAATCAGATGAAATTTGGTACCGGCTCTAGCCGTTTGTATACTCGTTTCTCCTATCACTGCCTGTTTTCTTATAAATGTACTTGCTTCGTACTTCGTGCTTGCGTTTCTCCGCGATTGTACGATCGTAACTGAATTTTAAAAAATATGATCCAAACATCACTAATGTACATAAAGGTTAACGCAGCCTTTTCTTCGTATGCGACAAACTTAGCAAAGACACACCTCCCGATGCAAGAAATCGAACCGTCAAAAGAATGCGTAGAAAGAAAAACAAAAACAAACCCAGTGATTCAGCCTCGAAAACAGGGAGGGAACGGAGCAGTGTAAAATCTAATCACGATCGATTTGCGTTCTTTGTTTCCACTTTCGATTTTGATAAGATTTGACGTTAATTCGTTGTTTTGATAACTCTGTTTGTTGTGCGCTCTAGTTTTACGTGCGTTTCATCACCAGAATCGTGCCAGTACTATACAAAGCAGCGTGTAGCAACGCAACAGTTCCGTGTTTGGTGGGTAGAAGGCCCGTCCCGTTCCGTAACCACAGACCAGTGAAAAATATGGAATCGAACGAAGTGGACGAGAAAATCCCATTAAAGCTAGCGCAAATATCGATCGACAAATTTAACCAAACGATACCACAGTACTTGACGCAGCTACGAAACCACAAATGCAACATTGAAAAGGCGGGTTCACTGAACGATTGGGAGAAGGTCAAACGAGAGCAGCTAAATGCGACACGCATTGTGAAACAGATCCGTTTCATGCTGGTGGAAATAGATAAAGTGCGCCAACGGTTGCGTGTCAGCGATTATGACCGTTTCGACGAAGGGATTGAGGCGACAAAGAAGGATGCGTTCAACAGCATGGCCGAATACCTGGGTAAGAGACGCTTTGCAACAGTGGGAAGGAAAGTTACGGACTTGTTTTTAACCCTATCTCGAACGTGTTTTGTTCTCAAAAATAGCTATGCAGCAAGCTTTGCGTGCACAGTCAGCACAAAATTATCAGCAACAACAGTACGATGAGGAAATATCTTCCGGTGCGGGTAGTGCGCAGTTTCCTACAGGCGGACGATTGGCATATGTTCCTCAGATTACCAGCTCGTACAACATGGAGGAGCACGAGCTACGCCAAAGAGAGGAATGTCTCCGTCAGATGGAACACTTGCAGCACGAAATGGAGGACATTCAGGAGCTCTATCAAAAGGTGCACGAATTGGTACACGAGCAGGGTGAAACGGTGACCCGGGTGGAGGAGAACGTGGATGTAGCACAGATCCAGGTGGAAGCCGGTGTAACAGCCCTGCAGAAAGCGTTAGCATACAAAAAAGCCGTTTATCCGCTGGCCGGAGCATTCCTCGGTTCTTGCATCGGTGGTCCCATTGGGCTGGTGGTTGGACTGAAGGCGGGTGGCCTCGCAGCACTGGGTGGCGGTTTGGTTGGGTTTGCCAGCGGGAAGTTCATCAAAAACGTGGACGCTATACCGGATAGTGATGAGTGCGGTTCGGGAGACAGTGCTACCGAAGCGATGGCCGGTACACCCGCAGAACCGGGAGAAACTCAACCGGTTGCTTCGAAAACATGACAGCTGCTCAATCACTGCACGATTCAGTAACAACTGTCGAAGAGAACATCACGTTCAGCCGGTCGGTTGGTTTAGTTTTGTTAAGCGCTATGTACATTGTTGCTCGAGCCCGTTGGAATTGTTTCGGAATGCTTACCAATTCCTTGAACAATCGCTTCCCCGTATTTGATACGCAAATCAGCGAAATGCATTACTATTATCCTACACTCACTAGCTGCTAATGTACCGTTGTTAGAATGGAAATATAGATCTACGTTCTTTGTGTTACTAATAACAATCAAAGTTTCGTTTTATTTCCCAAGCAGTGCCTTCCAATTGCACGTCCGGTCGATAAAGTGCATACGTTTGCCACGGAACTGCTTGCGCTTGGTAGCCTTACCCTCGCGAAGCAACTGCTTCTTGCGCGCTTTCTTCACGTTATACCAGACCGGATACTGGCCAAACTGATCCCGTTTTGTTTTCATGTTGTACACGTGCTTGACGTTCGACTTCGGGTGAACCACCGTAACGTACTTCTCGTGGTTGACTATCTCCTTGGTTTCCTCCTTGATTAGCTCTTCCAGCGCTTCCTGCTTTAACAACTCCAGCTCCTGTACACGCAGTGGGGGTATCAGAGCCGTTTAGTAAATTCTTACGTTAAAATGAGAACAGATTCGACTTACCTGTTCCTTTTTCTTCTGCTCGGTAATATCCTTCAGTTTGTCCATCAAATTCCCCTCGGTTGCATCCTCTTCGATGAATCCGAGCATTTTCTTCAATTTCTTTACCTCCTTCGCCTTGTTTTTAACCCGGCGGATGGCTTTGTTTTTGCTACGCCGCTTTTTACAACGAGCAGTCATGTTGGAAGGCTTTTCTGGTGGGTTTTCACTGGCAGACCAAAGGGCACAAAGGCTTGCAACGTTTCAAGCTGTTTTAACGCGAAAACAAGTGCTTTTGCACTGCTAAATACAAACAATTGTAGAAAGCAACACAAAAACGTGGTGCTTCTACTTTGTCGTATTTTGAAAAGAAATACGGGTGGCGAATATCGTAGCAATGTGACGTTTTGAAAGATGACGTAAGGGATCGAATTGTAGGCAGAAAACACGTGAGTGTAATTTTTATTCGTTGTTTTTAATGCCTTCACAAGTGTTTCATCACGAGAAACAAACGTGATAATCATTTTCAGTAATCCGATAGTTCAATATAGTTGTTAGTTGATTTTATTTCAATATTTGGAGATAATAAATTAAAATCGTACTAATTGGCACTTCAACCTTTCAGCTACAGAAACATAAACGTACATATGATGGCTGTCAAGTTTAAACTGATGAAATATTTCATGAAATATTCCGTTACGTTCCATTGCCTATTCAAAAATAAAGAACTGTATAACTTTTTCACACTTTCATCTACTTTATGGTTTAAACCTTGCCTTTTTCTGTTATGAGACTAATCAAGATCAAAACTAACGATAAAAAGCGTTCGTAGAAAATCAAATGTTTGAAAAAGGAGAGTCAAATTTCGAGTTTCTATACCAGGGGTCGGCAAAGTGCGGCCTGCCAATAGGTTTTTCCGTCTCGATAGAAAATTTTGAAAGACCTTACAAATAACACAATATATCTTCACCACCATCACGGCACTAACAATGTTTATATGTGATTCATCATTGACATTAACTTTGTCATATTTGGCTACATTTTTCAACTAAAGCTCGCTCGCTACTAAATCTTATGCTTCAACGCGAAGTTCAGAACGCATGTAACGAAGGCAGTTGTGTGTAAGAATTATTTCACGTACAAATCGAAACTTGATGTCCATATTGTAACGATTATCGATATCAGATAACAAGCCTCGAGAATGGCAAAGTTTTGTTAAAAAGTTCCAAATCCGATTGAAAAGCAATGCTTTGTCACATTCTGCAGGTATTGTAAGTATTTTGAGTCAAGTAATATTGGAACAAAAAGCAAACAAGTGAAACAAAAATGTTGGAAACATAAAAAAAAAACACTCCGAATAGTTTACAATAATAATTTTGAAAAGACGTTCGTGCACCAGCAGAACCTATACAGCTTGGAAACATTCTAAGTGTTTTTTTCAATGGCTACACCTACATCATATGTCTAAAAACTCGATCGGAATGTTTGACCCGCAGCTTCAAAGTTGTGCCGATCCCTGATAAACACGATTTAAATTATCACAATAGCTGTGTATTTGAGCAATCACTCAATGTTTAGAAATGCGGCATAGAAATCTACAAAAACACATTACAGCATGCAAAAAAAGCATACCCGCTTACGCTTCTGTAGTCTTTTACAATTTCTATCCAGTCAACGCCCATTCGTTTGACGGCAGCGGGTAATTGATGGATGGATGATGGTTTTGCTTTGATTTTTCCCTGCATTTCATTCGCCGGCACCGGTGAAGCATCGAACCGTGGACAGAAAAACCACTCAATGCCCGCCCCCGGAACGCACTTCTAGGGATGCTTTTCACACCCTCGTCAGGTTCACCCTGCAGCGCATCAAACCATGCGGCGGGTGGTTCTTGGGTGACTGAATGAAAAAATGACACCCCTCTTTGAATGTACGTTGTGGAAGGGAACATAAAAAAAAATCAATATGGCTGCCGTTTCCGTTGCTCGCTAAACACACACAGACACGTTACGATGCTGCAGCGAATAGGGACGAGAGGGTGGCGAATTTTCTTTCCAAATACTTTCCTCCCGAGTAATGGAAACTTTTGAAATGTTTGTGTGTGTGTTTTTTTTGTATTCGCAAAGGTTTTCCCAGAACTACGGATATTCTGCCAGCGGTCCATCAGTGCTATGCTGATGAAGTTGGTCAATTGCACGTACACTCCCGCGCATCGGGACACTTCTCATGGTGGTATTAGTTCTCTGGTGAGAAAATGAAAGGAAATGCCTCTTATGCCTGGGAGGAAATTTTCTCCCGGCCCGGGAGGCAAGGAATAGGCGAAGACTTCAAGGAATTAATGAGGTTTTTCCTTTCGCGGTATGCTTGCCATGCCATCGTTACATTTTGTAAAACAGCACCATCTCGGACCATCATCAGTACCAGCGTGGGGAAGCTGAGGTTTCCGGACCGTGAGGACCGTTTCGTTTTTTTTTCTATAGCGTACTCGCACGCGAAAGAAAAAATGAAAACAATACAAGTATTTGCTATTCATTTCTTCGACTCGGACGGCAGCCATATTTGCAAGTCTTTCGGGTTTTGCCAGCGGGACGGCAACGGTCGGTAAGGACATTTTTATTAACGAGGGAAGTTTCCCATAGCAGCACTGCTGCTTATCGTGAAGGAAAGCTTTGGAACGTGTTGGTGGGGTGGGATTTGTTGGGCAAAGTTTTGAGCAAAGTGCTTGTTTCGTTCGTAATTGAAATTTTACATGAGTTCTAATTAGAGGGAATTTTTCGAAATATTGAAGCGTTATCTGCAATATCTGAATCACTAATATACATGAAACATCGCTGCGTATTGTGATTTGAAGTAAATAAGCACAAAAGAAAAGGAAATATCTTAATATTAAGTCTAGTTAAGTCGACTTATTCTTTAGATTTTTGATACTTGCCCTTCGCCACCAATGCATTGACTATTGCAGATATTCTACAGGCTATGTTTGTAGGACAGACTAATCCAGAGTGTTTAGCCTGTGCACTCCGTGATAATTTGATGGCGATAAATTGTTTATACTGCGAACTCCATGCCGAAGCAATAAAGTTAGACGTCTTGAGGATCGTTTTGTTCGCCGGATATAGTTGAACTGAGCTTCTGAAGAACCAGACCAGAGAATCGAAAAGAAGATTGGTTTGATCACTTGACTTCACTACTAACCTTTGAATGCAGCCTATGAAGATCGCAAAGTCCAATCGCATCAACCTATCATTGAAACATTGAAACAATAAGCCAAACGTTGAAGTAGTACCAGCACAAGAAGGATATTACTATGTGACACTTGTAAGTCAAGGCAGACCACATCTGAACAATGATTGTCACTTGGAAGGATCGATTAAAGGTGCTGGTTAAAGCACATCTGTGCTTCTGTTTGATGCTTCATACGATTACCTTTTTTAATTATTTCTTTCATCTCCATTCGAAAAAAAGCTTCTACTTTAAGCTAATGTTATAACCTTATTTCGTTGTTTTATCTATTAAAATGCTTGGATTTACGGACGACCAACATAATCGGAGTTGACCTCAATCCAGTCCACGTAGCTGGAGACACGAGTGTACACCGATGGTTTACCGACGGTACAACCGCGAGCAGATACGAACGATACCACTCCGATCTGAATCGGGTCACCATCCTGGATGGCAAGTGGCCCACCGGAATCCCCATTGCAGGTAGAACGTCCACCCGTGCCCCACATACACAGGTTCTGGTTCGAGATGGTATCATAGCTCCACTGAGTAACGCATTCCGTGTTGGTCATGATCGCATTGGTCGTGTACCTGAGCACAGCGGAGATGCTCCAACTGGTATCCGAGGTACGCCCGAATCCAGACACGGTTCCGATGTACCCTCCAAACAGCCGCACGTCCGAACGAGCCGGCAGACGGATAGGCTGGATGCGAGCGGTGAAACTCATCGACGAATCCAGCCGTACAATGGCAATATCATTCCGAAGGCTGGTGGAATTGAACTGCGGATGACGCCGTATGCCGCTTGACGTGAAACGAATACGCTGCTGTGAGTCCTCCCGGGCGGTTCGATTGTGTACTCCCATGATGGCGACACCACCCATAGCCAATGTCGATGCTTTCTCCACAACGCAGTGCGCAGCGGTCAGGATGAAGTTGCGGGTCAACACGGAACCTCCACACAGTGCCGTTCCTTGGGAAAAATCAATCAGCAAAGCGATCTGGTACGGGAACTGCCCGGGTGTTGCTTCCTGTCCGTTGGTGATGCGGTGCGATCCACGCATCGTACGGTAGACTTGTAGCTCGGCCGGCAAACGGTCCCAGTAGTGATCGAACTCTTCGATCGGACGCACCGATGGCCAATCGATCTCAATCCATTCGGCACCAACAACGGCCAGTAGACCAACCAGAAACACAAACGTTTTCATCCCGTCACGGAATGGTGTGATCGAGACTGCTGGAAGATGGCGCTATTTATACGAAAATGATATTTGGTAGCCAAATTTCCTGTCACTGCACATCCGTGGTAAGAAACTCGATCAACCGAACTGGCAACTTTGGACGATTTACGATAAGCAGGTGTTACAGGCTTTGCCGCTGGAAAGGAGCAGCACGTTGCATTCGAGTTCCAAAAAAAAAACGAAGATGTAGGTTAGATTACAACGGAACGTACGTAAACCAGTCTTCTGGGCAATGAAATCTTATTCCGAAATTGCCAGTGTTATTCGAGTGCTATATTTACCACTTGTCTTAAATATTATGCATCTTTTATTTACTTACTGTTTAGTATACAGGTGTCGCACTACAATTAACTAAGAGACTGGGAACGTTGACATTCGCTCTACTAGCGCCAGTACAATACGAGTACTTAATATGTATTTAGCAATGCTTGATGTTGATGTTCCAGCTCCAAAAGACCGAATATTACATACAATTGGTAATGAATAATAATAGTTGTGCAATCGGTTGAACATATCGATTTACAGACGGATATCGATCGTAGAATCAAATAAGTAAAGAGATTATTTTTATTCATAAAGAAACGGTCAGGTTGTATTGCTTAAACCTATTGGAACCTATGCTGATGTACAATTCCTAATAGTTTGGAGACATAATAGTTAATAGACCTAATAGACCTAATAGTTTTGCATGAAGCATGTGAAAAGGCATCGTATCCCAGGTGTTTTTGGCTAAAGGAATATTGTGAGGTATTGATAAAGAGGCTTAAACAATCAAGAGGTCCAAGGCTATATTATTACAGTATAACTTCATATCGGGATGTATTCGTAGGAACAGAGGAGTTCAGGGGATTTTTTGCTGAAATTAAGTCACTGAATGAGATTCTTTCTGATATACAGGCTTATTAATCAGTTTGATAGTATTTATGTGCAACTCCTTTTTCAATTTATAGACTAACGAGACTAAACCGTTCTAAACAGCAACAACAGGTGTTCCATTAACCATATCATTTGAGAGTCGCAAAAAGTATCTAAACGGAATTGTACCGGTATTGATTACCATTGCCGACCACTCGGTGAAACCGCTGGCTGCTCAATGGTCCCGCAAAGCAGCGTGATATGATGAATCACATGATGAGCGGGTTCTATCACATCAGTGCGAATAGATGGGTGTGAATAGTGCGGAACAAAAAAAGTTCACTTGCGAGAAAGATTTACGGCGGGCTTGATTATGGATTAATAAATTAATAGCCCTTCAACGTAGGTGGGTCTTCCGTTTGAAAGACCAGACCCCGAGGCCGTTCGCCGCGTTTTCGCGTCGTTTTTCGCACAACGATAAACGATCCGAGAGGCGGGTGGGTGATGTTTTGCAAAAAAATATATGGCCCCGTAATGAAGTGTGCCCCGTCGTCCGGTTCGGTTGCTGAAGGGAATCGATCGATCGAAGGTGCGATTTTGTGTTCATTCCCTTCGCTAGTTTATGGACCATGCCCGGTCAGGGAGAGTGACTAAGCGTGCCGGGAACGAGATGATGCATACGCTCTTCACATCCGTTATTACGGTGCAGGTGCAGAGGCTTCGAAAAATACAATCCGCTTAGCTATTTTGCAATTTGTTGTACAAAGTCGTACATCTTTCTATTATCTTTCCTTTGTCAACCATTAGCTTAATTTTATTAGAATAGCATTTGGTTACAAAAAAGTTTCAGGAGGATTAGTTTTGGGATTGATATAAACTTTATAAGAAAGCACCTCATATTGTCTAACAAAATCGTACGGTCGAATAAATTCTCCGACTGGTATTCTGACACCTTTATGATTGTCATCCGGTTGCCAGAATTCTTCCTCAGAAAAAAAAACTCGATCACAATGTTGAGGAACGAAAACGTAAACGTAACACAGGAATCTTCTACATAAGAATCTCTAATATGGCATTCCGGTCTGAATATAAAGGCATAATATCCATCGATCTCCAGAGTTTAGCCTCGACTAGCTCGAAGATCTCACTTTTCCCAAAAACTCTTAAAGGTACAGCAGGATCGCTTTCTAAACTATTATGACCTCAAGTTCGCGTCGTTCAGAGTGGAAACACGTGTCACTACATATCTGTATATAATTACGCGGTTTACCACAGGTTTATAACATAAAAAACGTCTAGGTTTCTGAACTACCTGAACGTCGGTAAACCATGCTGTCACGAGGCTCTTCAGGTGTACTTGGGGACTTGAGCGAAGAGCGAAACATCTAGCCTGAAGTATATTGAACGCTAAGGAAACCGTCAGGAATTTCTGAAACGGAATTAACAGTTGATGAAGTGATTGCGTTGCTGCGTCCTCCATGAAGGCCGGGATATTGCCCGTAAGCGGTTTAGATAACTCAGGCAGCAAGTCAAGACCCCGAAGCGGTTATAGCGCGTTCGATGATGGTCCATATTCTTATATGCTTCAAAAATCTCACTCAAAAATTGTGGTTCGAATTCCATCCGGACCAATCTCTCGTAGCAAAGACTGATTATCCGGTTGCCTAGTAAGATTAAGTCTAGTAAGCCAGAAATGGCAGGCTTATGACCTAGAAGGTCGTTACGTCAAGAAGAAGGTGAGAGAACGATCACCTGAAATTATATAAAACTTCCTACGTCCAAAAAATTACCCAGCAATATGATGTTCTTGATGTGTGTGTTTCGTCTATTGAAACTCTCTTTAAACAGCAAGTGCAAATTTTAAGGCTTAGAAATACGTGTTCAATTACGCGTTCCACTTTTGCGAGCAAAACATTGTTTTCGAGTGGTCGTCGAAGATATTTTCACGCTATCATCACGCAACACGCGGGGTCGCGGTCTCGCGTAGCGCTAATGTCTAGCATTGGTTTCCCTTGTAAGTACCCAGCAGCGTCTAGGCGTAACAGTTTGCGTTATAAAGCTGTTGAACGAAATTATAGGGCTACGGCTGATGATTACGGGTAAAACCTGCCCCCTCCGGGCGAGGGAAGGAGCTTCGGTTGGTGCTGTGCAAATTTGTCTAATATTTGCAAGTGCAGCCCTCACGATCATGATGCATCAGTTGCACCAGGAAGGTTTATTTACATAGTTTGTGCTGCCATCGGATCGGATGATCCGTACGTGGCTGCGGCGGTCCCATTATGCCCTTAAGCTCGAACGAGATGGCGTGACAGGTTCGCATGGGTGTCCTGGGAGTGGCCGAGTGTCCTGGACACTCTTTTCGTAGCCGAGTTTCAACGTGAGCGGATGGTTTCGGTCGGTTCGCAGTGGTTTGTTTTGCAAAACAACAACCGAGCCGATTGCCTTGCGGGCTCGTCAAAAATATGGCAACAGTGAAGTTAAATTATTACCCCGCTCCTTGGAGATCCCTCGGTCGGTTGGTCCAACTGTTGGTGGAGATGCGATCATGCGATCGGTTTGATTGAACGCCCAGTGCAATGCAATGCAGTGACCTAAAATAGCACCCATGAGAAGATTAGACCAAAAGGGAACCTTATTCAGGCTGTACCATACCAAGATCGCTCGGGACGTAATTTGTCCATCCCACACTCTGGCTCTGCCTTGCGCTGGTTAAATGGATCTTTCACACACGAAGCCATTTACCGGGGACGAAGGCTCCAAACGATTTGGAGGGAAGGTTTGACCGTTCAATCATCGCTCAATCAACGACGATGTTGAGCTGCAGCGTGCAGTAAGATAACTTCAACCGGGTTATTCCACCCCGAGTAAGTGAGCTGTCAGGGAAAAAACCGGGTCGACGGTAAATGGGGCTCTGCTGGATGGGAGCATTTATTTGAATTATACCGCTCGCTGCACCTCGGACCTGCAACAGCTTCATCGATAACATGTTGGGCCCTTTTTTTGCAGCAGGCGTGTGTCCGGTTCCGATAATGATCGCGCTCCGGTTGCCAATGGTCCGGTGACGACGGTAGTGTCTACACCCCGTCGCCCAGATGGTGACCTGCCGAGCTCCATTTTGCAATTCAAAGGTGGCCTTCTGGTGTTGGTTCGCTTCGATTCCAGGATTGCTGCAGCAGTGGCAGCTTGCACTGTTTGCGTAACCATTCCCCCTGAAGAGGTCGCCATTTTCCCCGTGTTCTCCTTTCTCTGCTTGGTTCACTTTTACTTTTAACCATGAGATTCTTTTTCGTCCTTAACCTACCGGACGTCCGTTTTATGTATATTTATAGCGCCAATCCTGCGAGACTTGGAGCATCAGCAAAAATCAAATTAAAAATGCATTCGTCTCGCACGGGCCTCGGAGATAAATTAAAACACACAGAACAACGGCAACAACAGCACACGACTAGTGCACCAACTGCCAATTGCGTTGTGTTCGTGCTCTCGCAGGACTACACGTCAGGTGTTGCCTGCAGGTTCCCTTGTGCACGATGTCTAGTTTGTGTCAAAAAAGGGAAAAAAGGGATAAACCCGCACCCGAAGCAAAGGATGAGGATGCAGAAGGCACACTCAATTGGTTGGTGGCAGTTCGAAGTTACAAGCTTGCTGCCAACTTGTGTAACGATATGCTGTTGATGTTTGCTACTGCACCTAGTTTCGGGCATGTTGTTATGATAATTTGTACAACGAGGTAGCACACGATTGAACCATGCCCCGCCGTGGTCAATTAATTTGGTTGGTGGTGCTGAATTGTTGAAATATTTATCGAACGTTTACGTTTGGTCAAATTAGTAAACTTCAACGCTTGCTATTAGCATTACAAACTGGTTAAAAAAATGGTATACAACTTGTACACATGAATGAGCTTTAGGTTTTTTAGACTCGGTAAGATACACCGTTTTTGTAAAACTATTGGAATTTTCGTGTAACGTATTTTAATAAGTAATCGTGAGTAGTCACATGGAGATGCAGTATATCGGGAACAAATGATTTTGTGAATAAATTAATTGAATTTAATTCATGAAATACAGCAATTCTAACAAAGCTTAAGAATACTTAGCATTAAATAATTTATTTTAAGTGTAAGTTTTAAATTACGCTTTCAAGAATAAGTAAGGATAAAACGATTTCTTTTATTGGACATAACTTATTGAATCTATTAGTCTGAGATGTATGATAAACGATTTACTAAACAGTTTTATAAACAACAATTTAGGGGCTTTCAAAATAGCACTCAAAAAAATCTTAAATTAGCACATATAATAGTAAAGAAGCAAACCAACAAGATCTAAAGAACGAGCCATTGTCAATTTTTTTAAACTTAAATACTCCTCGATTGTTAATTTTTCGTCTGACGTTTTGATGAAGTGATGAGCGCGTACTTAATTATCTTTTTCCTCGTCCAATATTCGAACCACGTGTAGCAACCGGTGTGCAGATGGTTCGGACGGTGAGTGGGGCGGATTCTGCAAACGGTTCGACTGCCTACAAACGACCTAGGATGAAGCCAATGCACAGCGAAGGCGTAAGGGCTGACACCCAAGCGCTAAGGTTAATGTTTACACACGATCATTGTATTATGAATGCAAACATTTGCACTACCCGTACGGCCGATGCGCATTATTCTGTGTTTGCTTCATTATGGCGCTCCTTTCGCACGCGCTCCGTTGCTACGCGAACGCGTCCGTAGCGTACTGGCCTTTTTTTTTAAACTTGTCAAAGGTTTGCTTTCCCAAAAGGTACCTTCACTTCCATGGCTAATATACGCGAGTGTTTTGATTCGATTAGTAAACAACTCCCTTCGTGTAGTGCGTCGCTGATTGTAACTCGAATCGATTACAAACTTAACTTAACGTTGTAGTTGATTATACAAAAAATCAATTGAATTAACAAATGTGTAAATTGTAAATGAAATCAAAATAATATCAGATGGATTTTATTCTAAGCTTTGCTTTAAGATACTAATCGATTCGATACGAATTTAGATTGCGAAGATTTGATTCTAAAGGGCACTACAAGAAGATACAATTACAAGCATTTTCTACCCAAATTCTTACCTTTTGTAACACAATCTTTAGGTGTTGGTTCAATTTGTATGGGTTTTGCACATCAAAACTCCACCAAAAGTCTTATTTTTGTTTTATACTTTATTTTTATAATACTTTTTTTATAACACCCCTCCGCATATTACCATTCCATCTATCTTCCCAACGGGGTTTTACGATTAAACAGACCAGCTAACTTAATCCTAAACGCTCGCCTCGATGTGTAGCTTTGGCAAACGTTGCGCAAATGTACGATGAATATGGTAAACAGTGGAAGAGTTTTAACCGAATCAACCAACACGATTCACCTATCCCATTGGCAAAAAAGGTTCGTCGCAGTGGCAAGTCACGGCAGAGCAGCGGAAACCAAACGACGATCGAGTCTGTTGTCCCGGCCTGTGTAAAGACCCTTTCCCGAAGAGGGTGTCGGGGGACAAAATTGTGCAGGATATATCAATATCAGATTCAATTATGCTGTGTGCAGCCGTGTTTTGCCAAAAGCCGGGGCTAGGTAATTTGTTTGACACACGGCACCCATTTCCCAAGGCGGCTCTCGGCGGCTCGGCTAATCCCGTGGCAATGCAGCAGAAAGTGAGCCAAAAGCGTGACTAGCCGATGTTGCTGGGCCACTTTAAGATTCCGTCCCCGTGCAGCAGGGGCGAATGAAAGCGAGACTTTATGGCCTTTGCTTGGTGCCAGAATGGGCACCGATGGCTGTAAAGTCATCGGCACCAATCGAAGGCACATGTGTGTGCGGGGGAAAAAATGGTAGTGTACCGAGCGAGCGTGAACATGGATGATTGGAGTAACGATTAACTGTTTGTTTATTGCCAGGCCCGTGATGCTGCAAGCACTGGTGGAGTGAATTAGAATGCCAAAAATAATTAAATACCTACAACTTCGTTATGCACCTGGATCAGATAATAAGTGTCGTCGAGATCGTCGAGTCATGCAGGGTGAATTGGTTTGTGGTGTGATGTTTGGCACGGTCTGTTTGATGTATTTCTATGCCTAAATCGTGCGCAGAAATAGATTTGCTTGCATCATATCAAAGAAGATTCTTTAACTTCCCTTTTAGGGTGTTGTAAAATAGAGAAAATTAAAAAAGAAACATATATTTTTTAAGATTTTAGAGCAATCGCTTTAGTTTTATTTCGTGTATACTTGTGCAAAAATTTTCATGACGAAAGCGGCTGTTTTCGGAGGAGACTGAATTACCATAACTCAGGCTATCATATGTTTGTTTTGCTAATTGTTAACCATACAAGAACATTTTACAGAAAAATGCTGAGTAAGCTTTCTGCTTCTTAAATCAATTGAGCAGGATACTACCCTATACTACTAATTGAGCAGGATACTAAGGATACTACTATGACTAAGGAGCTTTCAGTCTCTTTGGTTTTCGACTACTAGAGTCATATGGTCCTGGAACCATATCTTGTAGATTCTTGAGAAATTACATCAAGTATACGATCCATACGTCCTTGGATACGTCCGTATCCATCAATTAACTTCTATGGAATGATATTTTTCTTCAGCACCTTCAGTCGTTCTTACAGGGTTACTTGCTGAGCAGATGCGGATGGCCTTAACAAATGCTTTTGGATAGGATTTTACACCTTATTCTTAAAACTAGACATTTTTTGACTCTTACAATACAATAATACAATACAATACAATTAGAAGGATACAATTAGACTCTGGATCTCTAATTTTTGATTATATCCGAGAGACCCGAAATACCTCAAGGTGTCTCACTTCTTCACTTCGGCATTGAGCATGTCTATGCAGGAAAAGTCTAAGCTTCGCTGGATTCGTCTATAGGTTTCTTGAGCTCTGGATCTTCAATTCTTGGTTACATCCGGCAGACAGGCAATGCATTGTGTCGTCTAACTACGTCACTTCGTCACGGAACTAGTCTATGCAGAATAGCAAGCCACAAAAGTTATAGCTTAGCTGGACTCGTCTCTAGCTGACAGTGCAGCTTTATGAATAATAGCAAAAAAAAAATCAATATAATTTTAAAATGCATATGTTGATTTGGAAAAGATCACCTCATGCAAAACTAATAAACAGACATGGATAAAACATAAGTTTGCGAATGTATTAATCCACTGCTGTTATTTTAATGAAGTTTTAATTAATCCAATTTGCCCAACATTGTTTTATTTTACAACGTTTCGTTACATTCACAATAACATTAAACATTTAGCTACAAAAAAACACACACACACTCTCGCAGCTTTGTTCTTTGTGCAATTTCTCGCCACACATCACTGATTCACCATCCGGTGGTAATTATTACATGGAATCTAATTATTTTATTATTCGCATACGTTCCTCTCGCTGCCGGCTGCCGTCTAAGACCGGCCGATGGTTTTCCAATGAAACAATTTCGAAAAATGTTATCTCGGGTAATTAATTTCATCAGCCCGTACCCCATTACGATGACGCGCGAGTGGGAGAGCAAAGAACCAGACTATCTTCTCGGCGGGCCAAGGGACGATCTTGGTGAAACAAAAGCGATCGTACTGTGATCGCACTTGTACAAGGGGGCCGCAGAAAAAGGAATGAACGCACCAACCAAAAAAAAATGTATTAATCTTGATGGTTACAGTTGAGTTACATTTACTTAATTAATGTTTGGTAAGTAAACCTCCCTTTTGCCGGTAGACCTCGGTACGGGTTGCTTTCTTTTAGCCGCGAAATACGTGGAAAACTGCGTACCCGGACCACCCCACAAAAGGGATTTCGAGCACGGTGGCGATGGTGGTGTAACAGGCAGACAGGCAAAAAAATCCAACCAAAGATCCGTGTGTGCCACCGAGAGTTCTCGACTCCGTCAGCCGAAGGAGTGGTCTGGGCCAATCTTCAAAAAAACTGTGCGCAGCAGGCGGAAGCTGAAGGAGTCGCCGATTGCGAGAAATCATTATCGACGGATGTGCTTTTCATTATTGTTACAGCTGATATCATTATTATAACTGCAAAATAACTGCACTGCAAACTGTTGCGCGGATGCCGATAGGACGGGGCAGGCCAATGAACCCCTTTGGTGGACGTACTCGTGGACGTGGTGTGACGGAAAACTGTGGCCGATATCAAACTAATTAACTTCAAGCCAAAAGGGGGGATCGCTGCCGGGGAAGCGGATGGCGTTCCGCGAACGCGACTGATCCGATGCAATTCTTCTTTCTCCGTTGCACACCACATGACCACCCGGTTGGATGCAATTTGGGGGATTTTTTTGTTGTTGTATTTCGGTACGGAAATATGATGAGATTGCATATTTTTCTTTCTTCAGCTCAAGCAATCCCTCCCCAAGCATGACCCCGCGCACCCCGACACATACACACATGCGTGCACGGTGTAAAGCATTTTTGACCGGTGTGTGCTGCACCGAATGCACCGCTCATAATAGCAACGAGGGCCGACGTCCTTTACCTTGCCTGGGGCAGACGCGTTCTTTGTTGAATTCGGGCAAAGGCAAAAGAGGAAAAAAGGGCATACTTTCGACACGAAAATTATGGGGATGGTGCATGATCCAACTGGAAGGGTGGAAAGTGCACACAACATGCACTTAATTTGGTGGCGCTGCCGAAAGAGTGAATCGACCGCAAGGCAGCACACACACACACACACACATATAAACGCTTGGACCAAAATCAAGGCTGTCCGACAGATGAGGTTTGTTTGGTGAAATTTCTTTTGTGACAAGTTTGTCTGTTTGCATTCTGCAGGTTTGTTTCTGATGTCTTTTTTTTTTAGCAAAGTTGGATGGATGGTTTTTCTTTTCGGGCTTATGTGGTCCGTGTCATGTTTCCGTTTAAATGGGGTTTTGTTCAATGGAACAATGGCATTTCAATGCTCGATGCAGCTAGACAGATAGCATACGGTAGGGATGGAAGAATTTTATTTGCACAAAAAAATCAAACCCTTGACATTACATTGAATACAAGATTGGTGCAAAACGGGTTGAAGCTTGCCATATGGTAGCGGTTAGTAGGAAAAATTTGTTCTAAAAAGAATTCAAAGATTGGAATGCTGATAGAAATGATTCGTTCGGGAGGAGACATTTACATTGTTGGTGGTATGTTTGAATTTTAGAATGACAGACGTTTGCTTAGACCAGACAAATATTGCACAGTATCTGATTCCATACCCGTGAGCTACTCTCTACTAGATGACAAAGCTTAAAAGTATGTTTATATTGTTAAACTTTTCTGTTATTCAAGTATTTTTAATATTATAACCTAACTTCCTAACAACCTATCCTGAAGAAAACTTCACAATGTTGGAAATTCCCCAGAATAAAGAAAATAAAATTTGCTAGAAAACAGTGATTAGTTATACCCGATAATATATTATAGTGTATAATAAAAATAATGTTTGTATTGTAATTGTAAGTTTTTTTATGGGACTCATCATCATAAATACCATATACAAAATATACGAGGTAATACGACACAACTAAAAATAAATGTCTGCAGTATGGAGACTTATCTTAAAATAAATCATCGTTATATCATAACAGCGTCTCTAGACGATGCGTATTGTAGAGATTTATTTAAAATCAGAATGGTAAATCTTTCTGTCAAAACATTACATTTTCCATAGCTAGAATCACTTATCAATTGTATTTTTGAGGAAAACCTCATAAATTATTTCGATTTTTGTTGCACAATAGCACACATAGCGCCGATTGATTGTTTTCGGCGTACTGCGTATTGCAAAATACTTGTGATTAATATTTATAATAACAATAACGATGATAAAATAATAATGATTCTATTTGCAGTTCATTTTGGGTTGTGGAGTACATTTTTTTAAAAGAATTAATTATGAAATCAGGATGTTTAGCATAAAGATTGATGCGCATTCTTTGAAATTTATCGTAAATCCCAAGAAAGCGCTCCATCTATAAAGTCTAAATTATGTGGATAAATTTTACACAATTGTTTGCTGAATTAGACTGAAGTTAAACCTTTCATCTTGCATTATCAGTTACCGAAAACTTATTGAGCATAAAACAATCTGGTAACAATAAAGAATGCGATTACAGCTAGGTATTGATAAAAGCCTAATGTTTTGGAAATAATACATATTTATAACATCTCTCAACAAAACATTGACGAAAAGCTTGAGAGAAAACAGAGACATGTCGATTGGAAGATCGAATTTGAACTGCTAGTTGTTATATACATCCTTCTAGCTCATACCTCATCATTGGTAGTCTCAAAAATTATTAATTCATAATTATAAGATAATACGTAAAAATAACTGAAATCAGGCCGTCTTCAATTTCAGCTCCACCTTTAATGAATCCTGCGCTCCTTCACCAATGGCGTTATTTTCACTAACAATTGTTATTAAATGCAACGAACTTACGATCTTAAGTATTTCCCTAATTGGGTTCAGTTTGTTATGTATGTTCCGTATGTTCAGCTTTGAGGTTCCGTTCGGTGCTCCGTACAAAACCGACGATCATCGACCAAATCCACGACGGTTTGATGGTACGGT
This sequence comes from Anopheles marshallii, assembly GCF_943734725.1. NCBI lineage: Eukaryota > Metazoa > Arthropoda > Insecta > Diptera > Culicidae > Anopheles > Anopheles marshallii. The sequence continues at coordinate 56,371,520 of NC_071327.1, forward strand.
GCCAGCAAAGGTTATACTACAAGATCAAACCATGTCCATCGACATGTTGCACAACTTTATTACGATGACGACGGCCACAACGACAAGGAGCGTGTGTGTGTGTGTGGGTCTTTCTCTCATGTTGTCTGCATGATTTACGAATGCACCTGAGCCGATCCTTTTGCATGCCGTTCGTTTGAACGATTAAATTAAGAGAAGAAAACAAAACAACACCGGCCAGTACCGTTTAGCGAGAACTGTCTTGGTTACGTACGGGGGTTTCGTCTTTGCGTTTGCACCGTGTCCGATTGCTGAAGACAAAATGCAGCAAAAGCGGGTAAAGTGCATGAGTGCATCGGAACTTCGACGTACCGTGCACAAGCATCGGGCTCGGAATAATAAATGAAAACGTCACCGAGAGATGACCTCTTGCGCGTGCACTTTGGGTAGGGAAACCGGGTACGAACGGTGCTGTCAAGTGGGATTTTCATCCAGCAACAAAACGATGCAAACATAGGATCTACGACACAGTGGTGGACCCCATTGGGGAAGGATTGTAGCATTGCGCGACGGCACAGTGAACGAGCAATGCAAGTTAGCATGAGTTAGGAGTTGTGTGGTTTTTCGAAAATGGTGTCAATTGAATCAACCCCACGACTTTTGAGTTTGATCGAGGCGGTCTGGAGAGTAAAGCAAAGAAGGAGACGAACCTTTAGGCTAAGAAGACGACGTTTGCTTTCGCCTGATCGCTGTTGGCACCACCCGGGTCGTGGAGGTTGCAGGTTAACCTAATGAATCAGTCAGACCTCCCGTTCGATGATGGGGCGTACTGCATTCAAACTCTTCGTCTAATGGTATAATAGACAGCATACGACAGGGAGCGATGCCGTGCGTTCGGTTGTATTGATGGTAAACGTTTTGTAAATATTGAAACTGACTACATTACCTTTTTTTGTTCATAAAGCCATGGCCCTATTTGATAGAAGGGATTAGTCGATAGTTATGAATATAATTAGTTGCCAAACTTAAATCTGAAAGCTCGTTTATTTATCAAATAATCAATTTTCAGTTTGATCCTTACAAGTAAATAAGGGCCTAAACACGAAATTTAATTCATCTTCTTTATCATTCCCATGTACACTACTATGCAGAGTTACTAGGCTAGACTAGACCAGTGGTCGGCAAGGTTTTGACACGCGGCTGCAGGTGAGTTTTCTACATTTTCATTGTGGCGCTTTATCGAAAACGATTCTTCCCAAATCAAGCTAGCTAAAATTTCATCACAAATTGTAACACTTAAAGCATATAAACTATTGCCGATTCCAATAAATGACTTCATGCTTGAGCCATGCTACTGTGTCCCAGAATGATAGCATTAACCAGATTTAATTTTTGGGCCATGATGATGCGTCACATGTTTTTCGTTAAATGTTGAAATGTTTTAGACCAATTTAAAGTTTAATGAAAAGAAAGCAAAAATGACCGAAGGAACAAAAAACTATTAGAAGTGATGGTTTCTTGATGCAAACCGGGTAGAAAAGAGCATTAGTCGATGGAAACAGCATGATTTACTAACCCGTGGTCCTTCATTTTCGATTTAATATTAGAATAAATGGCTTGGAGACATTCTCTGACAATTTTTGCCTATTTGCAAGGTATCGCATTTCTATGGTCACAAATAATTCTACCATGATATACGACGTGTTCAACAGGCAGAGTAATTTGTGATCAACATCTCATAAATTCTCATTTGGACATCTCATCTCATAACATCTCATTTGGAGCCTAATCTGGTCCTTCCTTGCCATCAGCAGTTTATTTTCCATCAGGCTTCTTTTTTCGTGAACAGCTTCGCTCTTTAAAACACATTGCATTTGTATTTACGTGATATTTGGCCCATTTACTTCAATAAGTCTCCGGTCCATTATACCAGACCAATATAGATTATTTCACGTGCATGTTCATCCTAATTTGATGATTTAGGTCTCAACATAATAAATTTTATGAAATCATTAAACAATTAATAAATAAAACGAATGATGTATCACTCTTTAATGTATGATGTATCAGTTGTGTCTTTTTCGCTAGCACTGAACCAGTGTGTAAATGTGTCCTACTGGTTGAAATGACCACACAACCATGCATACCAACCGGTACGCTAAAGCTCGCATTCCAAACGGACAGGTATTTCAGTATGCCTTCCTTTCCGTTTCGTGCCAATTGCCCACCAGCTACGATAATCGGTCATTATGCCAGATTCACCGCGATCGGCCCAAAATGTCGCTTTTGTGCGTAATTGGACTCCATTCGGTCGGACGATCATCGCCCGGCCTCGGAGAGTGGGACGGGGATTGAGGGTATGCGAAGCGATAAATAAGAATCGACAGCAATCATAATTTCATCGAAACATGATACATGTAATTGATTTTGTTGCTGTTTTTGCTGCTGCCAATGTTGCATCTCCATAATGGGTGCTTTAGGGCGGAAGGATGTCGATCGGCACAGTCCGGGCGCCCCATGTACACTGTGGGACGATTGTGGAACGGTGAAGCATGATGAGATCCAAAACCGTACGCTGCCGTCCAGCTGGCAACGGGGTCAGAACTGGTTCGGGCGGAAATAAAGTACAGAATTTCAATGACCTACTTTGAGCGGGTTTGCGATGGAGCGGGCGGGCGCCATCATGCCCAACCCGGAGGGTCCTCGGGGAAATTAAAACGAAGGCATTGCGAGGGGGAAAACCCCGAAAACTATCACTGCAATAAAACAATAAAGCATGAAGCAAATGAAACTGTAAAGGAATAGTTTGTGCTGACATGACAATTTCACAATCATCGACAAAGTGCTTGATTAATATCCTGCGTATAGACCTGCGGTGATACTTCAGCATTGGGAAAGGGTCTCCAGGGTCCCACGGAACAATCGTGCAATCGGCATGAGAAGGTGCTTCTTACTGCGTATTTTCTTTTATTGCAATATCTGCAGCCGATTCCAAGTCTTCGCGATGCACCGTTTTCCGTTGCACTTTTATTGGTTCGTGAGTTAATTTATCATCGCTTTGTGCAGTTTAAAAAGCACAGTTCATCCTTCCATTCCGTCTGTACCATGATCCAATGAGTTGTGGATTTGGAAAGTAACAAAAAATCACTTGCAGCAGGAAAAGTAAACTCTTGCCACTTCGGACTTCTTATCGCTTTTTCATTATCGATTGAACCGCAAGGCAAAAGGCCCTTGTCAGCCCCATCCACTCCCGGAGTCCTGGGCCTGTTAAGGTGGGGTCAAAAAGATGTTTTCTGTTCGTCATCAATCATGTTGCTACCGAAAAAAAAGCAAAACAAAAATTAAAATAAAAAAGCAAAAACGTTTCCCTCCATTCGCTCGGGTGTCCTTCTGCGGTGCGAGGTGGCTCGAATTTATTATTTTTGCCGAAGAAATTATTGACACGTTGCTCGAAGCACGCAATTCGCTCGCTCGCTCCGCATGCATTTTCACCGTACGAGGCAAGACAAAGCCAAAAAGGACCTTTCATTATGTTGTTTTACCACGGAACGGCTCGCATCGCGCACCAGCCGGAGCGAAGTGTGATCGTGACGGAGCCGTAAAGCGAACGCATTAGCAATGATAACGGGCTAACGGTTTATGATAATAAGGTTCGGTTCGGCGGGAGCATGTATAATCAGCATACAGACGTAATGATGAAGATATAGCTGATGCAGGTACGAAGCGGGTAAATGGTGGACGGTGGCTGGTGGTTCCGTTTAATGTCCCAGCAGAGGTGTATTTTAATGGTAGCGAAATCTTTACGCAACCTTTACATTGTACGTTGATTTGATTTAGCGAAGGAATGATACAGTGCAATAGTTTATTATAAATGAATTAGTTAGAATAAGACAAACAAAGAATACATATTCAACTATTGAAGCTTCTTTCAAAAAATTAACCGAGAAAATTCCTATATTACTCAATTAAAAGCTGGACCTATTACACTGGAGACATATAATAGTTATTGCGGTGATGTTTAATCACAGCTCAATTCAACCTGTAAAGATAAAGATTCTCTGAATCCGGGAAATCAAGAATCAGAACCTAAAATTCATAATCTTTAAAGTTCCTCGATGGTTTACGAAGGATATACAGTAAGCACGAACAAAAATGCAAAAAGCATTGCAAAAAACTTTCATTTTCTGGGAACTAAAGTTTTCAGGAATACCTAGTAAAAATCAAACCAATACACCAACGAAACGCAAATTTACGAATTCAAATGCGTTTTTATCAGAACAATGTTTTGCAAATCGGCACCGAAAATTCATCAAAATCTGTGGTCTGCATGATTTAAAAGTATTTGTTCGATTAAAAAAATGATGTCTATTTGTATCATCTATAACATATTAACTAATTTTCGATGTGAATTTGCAATTCTTTACTTCCACCGCCACTTTGTAAAACATAAAATGAAAATTTAATAATCTCCCGTGACAAGTACTGATTGCTGATATTTTTTTAAATAAAATTTCTCCGAACAAAACCCTTATATATGTCAAATTTAGAGTTATTTTGAAGTAAAATTTTGTAAAGCACCCTTGAATGTGTATATTGTTAATCTTTGATCAGGAGTAATTCTTTAGAATATTCGGTTTTCTCCTGGAAGGATCTTTTAGACTTGATATATACAAGTAAAGTGTCCAGCTAGCTTTGAACGGGGTTCAATACTGGGTCGTTTTTGTTGTTTTATGCAGTGTACAAACTTCGGATTAACTGATATCAAAATTCAAATTTTTAAAAGATTCTATATATTGTATTCAATTGTGACAAAATGACAAACTGTAAGAATGATAATTGTAAAACAGATGCTTGTACAAAAGTTGTAGAGGTTAAATTAAATCTTATTCTTAAGAATTTTCTACTATCGAAGTTGGTTTAACTAATACAGAGCACAAGTCACCTGTTTATGGACATTACTAGATAGATTACTAGATGGACTGTGATGACGAGTGATTCAGTAACACGCGAGATCGTCATCCAGGTATACAAAACTATTTAAAACGGATTAAATCCGTTATTAGCCAGCAAGGTAGACCACCACATTAGATGGCCACAACTTTAGAGATAAACCAGAAGGGACGAAATTGTTGTTGTGACTAGGCGATCCTTTAACGCTATGAAACAACATAAAGATTTACACATCTAACCGCAAAAGCCGCCAACTCCTTAATTCACCTTTAATTACCTCCATTCCACGGCGAATGGGAAAAATGTGTGCGGTCAAAAGGCCAGGAATGTGCATGTGAAAATCTCGCCAAACCCGCACCGGACTTTATCGAAGGTGTTAATACCGTTTTCCACTTTTCCACTATCAACGGACCACGATCGAGTGGAGCTCTTAATGCCCGTTCCCGTGAGGGTATAGCCCCGATACCCTTGGGATAGGCAGAACTCCTAAAGCTTTGCTTGTACCCAAACCAGAGAGAAGATCAAACGTTTGATGTTACGAACGGGACTGACTCTTGGTTTTTAGAGAACAACACAGACGACAATCGTGCACCGCCGCTATGGCTTAACCTTTTGCCTGACCCGTGCCATACTCGTGTGCCTCGTGGTTTTATCAAGCGTTTGCGCATCTCTTCTGCCGTCGTGGTGTGCCTGGATCGTTTATTCCTTCCCGGGCTTCGGTGAATGATGATAGACTGAAGACTTCGTAATCGTTTGTGACTATACCACCGCCGTGTTCGCGAATTAGAAAGGGCTGCTAGCTTTCGGGACCGTAGCTTCTAACTCGGTCCGGTTAAACGATTGCGATAATTCAAAACACATGTAGACAACAAATTATCGTCATCATCAGTTTATTGCGCCGGTTATTGGAAGCGACCCACGGTTGAACGGTTGCGGGCCCGGTTACTTCGCATTCGACGGTGATTCGATCGGTTCGATAGCTCCCACGCGTGCATTTCCCATTCGGTTGTGGGTGATTGTGGTATCTTTGGGAGCGAAATTGTATTGAATGCATGCTGGGTTTTGATACTGGGCCGAGCGGAGTAATTGCACTGGGAGACATCAAGTAATGATGGTGGATCAGATTAAAGCAAAACCACTTAGTGGGTATTTCGTTGCGGGATTAAGGCAACTTAGGGTAAATCATCTATCGAGTGGATTATGACAAAGAGTTAACTTATGATGAAAGAAGATGTTGTCGTTTGGGGGGAAAATTATTGTACAAATTTAAAGTCACGTTGGAGCGGAGCCGAGAAGGAATTGATACTAACTTGCTGGTATGATCGTTATTATACTTTTTACTCTTTCTATCCAAAAAGGGAACTAATAATGCTTTTTTTCAATTCTTATGAAGTAGTAAAAACGCTGTAATAATATCGAATTATCTAACCTCAAATTACCCTTGCATCATTATTCCACAGCATCATTAACGGTAGAAAACATATGAAATGATTCCACACATGTTCACAAAGTAATAGAAAATAGACACACAACCACAACGCTCGGGAAAAATTGTCCATCGTTACAAGCGGTCGTCGATGCGTCGCGAATCAATTTCACGTAACTTATGACACAGTAAATCCTAGCACTGGAATATGCACGGTGACTTGTACACGCGAGACGATGACGAACCTTGCGTTTCGTGCCGGTGGTGTTGCAATAAAAGGGGAATGCCACACCAAACCTTCGGCCCTTCGAAACCAATCCAAGATGCAATTCGTGCACGCGGTGGTGGGACCGTACAACCTGAACTGACGGGCATGGAAGCTGTATCGGGAATCGACAAAATTACACACGCCCTCCGCTTGCAGTTGTATTTTTCCGCGCGCGGTGGTCATTATGGGTGGTGTATTCATTCATAAAAAAACTAACTTGGTGTGGAGCTCGTATGGATCGTACCGGTGCGATGCTGATGCCGTTTAACCGCGAAGAAACCACGCTCGCTCCGGTGGGTGTTGACCACGCGCGCTAATGCTTTGGCCGGGTCGCATGTAAACGATCGGGCTCGCTGCTCGGGCGGATGTAGGTGATCGTATAAAGTTTATGACGGCATGATGATCGACCAGCACCGACCCGTTTGCAGGTCCTGTGTGGCGCAACGAATGCACACAATGTTGCCACAAGACGGGTCGCGGTTGTTTGGACGCGTATCGGTGCTAAAAATAATTCATGACACTATTAACCCGCATATGGGGCTGTGTGAAGGTGGTTTGCAATGGCACTGTGGAATGAGACGGATTCCACTAGAGTCAACAGTGATGCTTGGGCACAAATGAATGCAGATTTCGATTTAAAATTCATTTTGCTCGAGTAGTTTACAATCGTATTTTACCAGTTAACATTCATACAACATCAATATTAGTATTGATGTGATGAAATTGGCAAGAGGCTTCACACATCTACCACCAGCAATCAATTCATTTGCATGTGGAATAGATCGCAGTGATGCATTAAACGAACTCGTGAAACAAATTCGATTGTTAAAACTAATTAGTTAAAACTAATAAAACGCTCATTGTTGCACGAGCCAATTCATTCGTCAATTACTCTACATTGATGATTGAATCATTGATTAACGTGTTGACCTATTTGGGTGCATTTTGTCCAGAATTGATTGCGGAAGTATGAGGTGCGTTGGAGTAATTGAGTTTCATGTTAGTTAAACATGCTGTTAAATGTAATTAGATTTGACCAATAGATTTGATTGATTTATCGTGTTTGGTTCGTGAATTGATTGTATGAGAGATTACGAAGATTTGTACAACTCCCATGAAGTTCTATTAAAAAGGTCTTCTGGAATAAAATGTGTGCAATACTTAAGACAATATTACGAAATCGTCGGAACTTGTTTGTTTTTTTTTTGTTACTCAACATTATTATTTTATCCTTAAACGAAGTCCAGGAAACCTTGCGTAAATAGTTTTTTTTTTCATCACCATTACGGAAAGATTACGTGAACACACTCCCGGTGCGATCTGAAGAGCTTCCAGGTGGTACCAATCCAGTTAGCGATGGATGGTTTTTGCCTTCTCAACAGTTAAGCTTTTACGTGCACCATTCCAACAGCAGGCCTTCTGTTTCGGTATAACCTTCAAAAAATTTGCACACGCCTGTCGTCCTGTCATCCACGGGTCCGTATTGTCCCGGTGAACCTTAGAGCCCTAACACTTGCACAAAAACCCGTTGCCGAACGGTTTGCCGAAACAGTTGGAGTAGAAGATGCGAAAGAGCAAAGAAAAGCCGAAAGTGCCAGCAACGTGAGCGCTCCGGCTGAGCGAGCCTCTGTAATTAAGCAGTTTATAATAAATGTTTTCAAATAATGATTATTAAAGTGGATGTTTATGGTGATGCTGCCGCTGACGGCCAAACGGTCGGTAATGGACAGTTCCACCACTGCCGGCTGTACGCCCATCTCCCGCACCCGTGGGCCCATTTGCTTCCTGCACGAAGTATTGGTTTTTCGGGGTGGCTAGCACGTGGGGCAGCAAAAAAAAATCGACCAAAAAAAAGCAGGAATTCATCCCGTTCCCGGGCTGACGGGACGATATGCGTTCTCAGCTGACGCAAGCACCACGAAGAATGTTGTGTCTGCTTCTCAACGGGAAAAGATCTCCCTTTTCTTACGGGTCTTCCATGGGTCAAATGCCCTTGCTGCCAGGGCCCAGCTGGGCTGCATGTTGATGGACTTTTGATTGACGGAGTAAGTAGCGTTGGTCCAACCTTCCAGAGGCTAGAACGATGCGTTTGAGTATGATTTATTCGGCGGCTTTTAAATCAACCGTGACCGTCGACTAAATTAGCGTGAGCCCGTATCGTGTCGCTCCACCGGATTGTCTCTGAAAAATGTGTGAAACCAGGGAAAAGGAAGTTTAGCGCGCGTAAGGTGCAAAAGTGAGGAGTTTTACTGTGGTTTTTGATAAATTAGACTCATTAGGGTGAGATAGGGCCCACTGGTTGTTGCTGTTTCGCTTGGTTTTGATGATTGGTGGTTGGTGTAGGATGTGGGCCTTGCAGTGGATAACTTCATCTATTAGGGCATCATTTGTTTCTATTAGTGTGTCAATTGAAAGCATAATTGATGTGTTGCAATTCGGATGAATAGAATTATTTTGTAATCGCTGCTTCAATTAACAAAAATATAGCAAATGATGCAATTAATTCGGATCAGCTTGCAGCTCTCTTGGGGAAAATAATTGTTACATTGGTTATCTGGTTTGAAATTACTTTTTTATTGATTAATTGAACAAATTGTTTCAAGATATATTTAGAAATAGATGATTTGAACACTAAACATCATTGAATCGAACAGGTTTGTTGGTGATTAGGATATCCGGCTCTCACCCGGAGCGCTTGAGATCGTTTTCCAATGTGGGAAAATCATCATTAGTTGTGTTTGACCATGTTCGAGCTTTTGCTTTACTACACGCCATGAATATAAACAAACTAGTGGGATGAAACCGATTTCCTTTCAAATGAGCTCGCTTTAAATACGACATAAAACCGCAACGAACCAGATGCCGACGGCAAAAAAACATTGCGATCGGAATGCCGATTTGATGTAACGCGACCGTGTAGCGATTCACTCTGAAGCGGGTGATTCCCAAGATGATCAGGACGGCGTATGACGTGCGTTGAATGCAATTTCACGCGATAACAAGCTTTGGCGATGAGTTGAATTCTGTTCAAGGTAGCCCCAGTACGATAATCTTATAGTCAGATTCCAACAACGCTTAATGATTTGGAAATTTTATGTAGCTCATATCTTTTACGATGAAGTTTAACGCACTTTGTAAACATGTTTTGTTTTATGGGACGCAAAATAAACGCGTTGCATGAGTTTACTAGGAAAATACGTTCTGTCACAATAAGCACTGCCAGCTATAAGAATACATGAGGAATTGCGATTACAAACGGCCGATGGGTTAAAGTTGAGGGTAAGCAATAACATATTCCGGTCGCTTCCTTATCTCATGTGGATGATGATACCGTGGCTAATGGTGAGTTAAAACCGACGGGCAGCGTACGGACGAATCAGTTTCACTCCATTCACTATTCAAGATGGTTAAACTGTGTGTAGTTTTGGTGTAAGTATACAGAATAATGTGATGATTTTAACATCCGTTGTGTGAAAATGACCGTGAAATGATTTAGTTTTAAGCTTTATTTGCATCTTGTGTGCAAAAGTGTAGCTGTATGTGAATTGTGTAGTTGTGTTTGTGATTTCTGGGGGGTTTTATAGCAAACGCTTATGTTTTATGGCATTACTAGGAGCTGGAATGCGAAATAACATCCAACTTTGAATATGAATTTGATTATCCAGTGTAGTGAATAATTTTCATGCACAGAAACATTATGCGATAATAGAAACAGTGCGATGAACCACAATAACATTCACTCAAATCTAACTGAAAGACTGTAGTTACGCAATCAAAGACACGCATTACATATTGCATACTTTAAGTCCCAAAAACTAATTTTAAAACCTTCCTCTGTTGTTTGAGTTCGTTAAGGAAAGTGATAATGTGATTAAAATGAAGCGTTTCGATCAAAATGTCCGGTCTAGTAGCTAAACTCTGTGTTATCTGTGTGTTTTCTTACTAAGACTCTATTAAACATCACTTTGTATTTCGAATTTCTCTGCACAATTTAACAACGAAACTCCTTCGTCTTTCCAGGATGGTAGCCATCGCGCTACCTCAAAGCGCCTATTCGAAACAACTCGTTTGTACCATGGAGCCGAACCGAAGCTGCAGCTTGGTCGGCGCAAAAGTGTCCACGGACGAGATCGCGTCAACCGGGTTCACCAGTCCCAACCCATCCACCCTCGCCAGGGTACAGTTCTCGCGCTCCACACTAGCAGCAATTCCACCGGCCATGTTCCAAACCTTCACCAAGCTGGAAACACTCAACGCAACCGCCAGTGACATTAAGCAGGTGCAGCCGAACAACTTCGCTGGTGCGAAATCACTGCAGTCGCTGTTCCTGGACGGCAACAAGATCCATGATTTACCGCGCGAAGCATTTTTCGGTGCCAATCGGCTTCAGCTACTAGACCTTTCGAACAATGCGATCACCACGATCGATGGCACTGCGTTCAAGCGGTTGCGCGACCTGAAGACGTTGCTGCTGGGTGGCAACAAAATCACCGAGCTGGATGCTAACGTGTTCGATGATTTATCCGAGCTGGAAAATTTGGAACTGCAACAGAATGCGCTGCCATCAATCCGTGATGCAGTTTTCAGTGGCTGTCCTTCGCTGACGACACTGAACGTATCACGCAACGCACTGAAAACGTTCAATTTGGCCCAGTTCGAGCGCCGTTGGAATTTCGATTTGATCGATGCCAGTTACAACCATCTCGGGTCGGTGAGAATCCCACCGAACCTGCGCCAACTGGTCGCAATCGGAAATGGAATCCGCACGGTGGAAAGCACTGCCATAAATGGGTCGGAGCTGATACTTCTCAAGCTGCCGCACAACAAGCTAACGAGCATGGACGATCTGCCCGTTTTCAACAAGCTGATCAGTCTCGATCTGTCGTTCAACAGGATCCGTGAGTTTGATTTCCGTTCGGTCGCACGGTTCGAGAAGCTGGTACTGCTCAAGCTGGATGGCAACCAGCTGGGATCGATCAGCAATGGCTTGACGGAACCGATCACACACCTCAAGTACGTCCATCTGGCCGACAATCAATTCGTCCATCTCGATCTGGACGTGCTGCGGACGGTACCGCGCGTTCTTAAGCTGGACCTGCGTCGGAACATGCTGGAACGGATCACGGTGACGGATTTGTCCGGCTCGTTCCCGGTGATGGTGCGCATGATGCTGGAGGGCAATCGGTTCGGGTGCGAGGATAGCCAGCCATTGCTGAAGCAACTGAAAGGATCTATTACGGCGTACGCCATGACGCGCGCTGATTGTCGCAAGGATCAGAATCTTATCGATGGAATCTGTTGCTCGTAGGTGTTTGAGAGGATTGATGTGGTTTTTGCGTGATTTGATGCGATGATGCAGAATGAATAAAGCGTGCATTTTGTAGATGTGCTGGGCTTGTGTTTTCAATAATAAGTTATTCTTTAGAAAAACACCTTATCGATAGATCTTTTAGTTTTCATGAATTCAACTACTGTTAAACATTCGGTTCTTTTGTTTAAATGTCAATATTAATATAGCACTTAATTGACCTTGCAGTTAACAGTGAACACCCTGAACGAACTTAATACAACAATATTGCTATTCTCATTTGTGTCACTTCAAAATCGTTGTAGCATTTTAAGCTTTTCTCCTACACCAAAAGATGTATTTCACCAAGAATGCCATCACTAACCATTTTCTTTAAGTTTTACTGAGCACTGATACACACGATCTTTCCTTTTGGACATCACCATTAGGAATAGTTCTTAAGCCATGGCCAGCAGAAAGACTTGGTGTACCTTTTGCTAGAAGCGTTACCTATTTCACACTACAAACGAGGGAAGTTTTTACTACATACGAGCGAAATAAAACGCTGCGACGTAAAGTTTCACACACATTAGCGAGTGTAAATGAAGGAAAAAAATCCCAACTCTGCTAAATTTTCCTCGAAAGAAAACTGGTTTTCCATCCAGCTTGATGCGGCTCCGGAATTCAAGCTGCTCGCACCGGGAATGGGTCACAAGCCGGGTTTGGTAATTTGAATAAAAGGAATCACGTACCGCGTGTCCTGTCAGCGTGGCATAAAGCGAACTCGCATGTGGAAAGGGGTTAAGGGTCGGTTTCAAACTTGCTATTAAAGTGTACTAAGGAAAAAAAAAACTCTATCCGTTGGTTGTGATTTGGTGCATGAGAAACAAACGCACAGCGAGTCCTTTCCATTTGACCCCATGAGCGTCCCCGGACGATTGTTGTAGTGAATGTCCTGTGCGTTCCCTTTCCATCGTTCCAGCTGTCATGCGAAGCGCAAATGCATCGAAGGAAAACCCCTTCCGCTGGTCTGTGGCGCACCCCGTGAAAGGGTTGAACCAAACAAAACAAAAGCCGGGTCTGTGGCCGAAACGGAACGCCAGAATGGGAAAATTGAATAATATCTAGATTGATAATAATGCAAACAAAGCTTTCGAAGTATGTGTGTTTGTGCTTGTGTTGTTTTTCCCCTTTTACCAGCCTGTTTGAGACTCTCTTGTTTTGGACCACGGCCACGGAAAGATGTTTGGCCCTCGTGGAATGCAGCTCGGGGAGGGGATATTGTTTGCTTTGCACGGTTTTTGGGATTTGGTGTCCTTTTTTTACCGCATCTGGACACATTCACACTCATATGCGCACACTACGGTAGGGCACGCGGATGCGAATGTCCAGAAGCTGGCGAAAGGGTTAGGACGACCATGGAAGGCCGACCGTTTGGCCCTAGTAGCGGAAGAATAAAAAAGGGATTGAACAACAAAAAATGTACAACAATAATTTTACCTAGTGCTGTTTGAAAGGACATTCTTGAGGCCGGCCGAGGTTGAATGAAAATTTACCTAATTTTGGGATCCCTAACGAAAGGAAAACGGTTCAATCGGACTTTACCGGATAATGGTCCACTGCTGTAGGTCTTCTAATCGGCCATGGAAAGGATGGAACAGCTGATTAGTGATGCAGCTGCCATCGTCGGATGCTGCGTATCTGCTTTTGGACAGGAGCCTTAAGCCACTCACCGTCGGTCACCACAATTAGCGGGTCGCCGTGCCGTTTCGCACCGTTTAACATGCGTCCTGCTCGTCTGCTTTTGGACAGTGTGTATGCATAATTTAATGAGTGTTGCTACTGCTCCCGAGCGCCAGAGTGTGCTGCGGTGTACAAGATCGCCCAATCGGACCGTTATTATCGCAGTGCTCAGCATCCCCTGCGGTGCACAACACTCCGACAGCTGGCCACTGCTGTTCCGGTCGTTATTGAGGTGGAGATGAACGAGTTTGTTTTTTTTTTGGGCAGATATTTCGGGTACTTTCCGAATTCACACGCGATCACGATGAAACGAACGGTTTTAAGCGGCATAAAGATGGTGTCCGTGGTAATGATGCAGTAAGGCACATTACATTATGGGCTCTTTGTTACGTTATCATACACAACCCATTACATTGTTTGTAATGAGGTTTTCTGTACCTTAGTACTTCGTATCTTCGATCAGCTGTGTTACGAGCGAAACATTGTTTATTGGGACTCGTGTGTGTTTTTTTCATGTTGCAGCAGAAATAAGCGACTGGGTAACTTGTAGCAATAAAAGAATAAGAATTGCCAACACGCTTTTAAACATCACGCTTGAATATTGCTCGTTTACTTTTCTTTTAAATTTATCACAGTGCAAAATTATTGTATTTTATAAAAAGGAGTAGAAATATGGGCCACGGGATAACTAACTAATAAGGTAGAATTTTAGCTAAGAGTTATTAAATTAAACAAAGACTGTGTGTTAACTCATCGCAAACATTATGAGCTCAACACGTCTCACGTATTTTGTTTCTTAGGATTTAACTATCGTGTAGGTAAGGGCCTTAAGAATCTTCACAGTCTAACCTTTCTTTATTTTGCTATTACCAGGTAAACTTTATTTCTATTTCTATTCTATATTCTTATTCTATTCTATTTAATAGAAGGGCTTGCATTTACACCTGTGCTCTTTTATCGTGTGCCTTGGTTTAGTGATATGACATATTTATCATGACATGCTAGGTGTCATCTATTCAGGCTGGAATCCCTCAGATATAGGCAAATATCAGCATAATGCCTTTTAAAATAATATTATCGGGTGGTCCATTAAAGGGGTATTGATTCTCGAACTTTCATGTCCAACTTTCGTGCCCCTTGCAGACATTTTAAGCTAATTTGAAATTAATGACTTGATTGTTATTATATTATAAAACTATGTTATATTGATATATTATAAATAGTAATTTCAGCTCAGCTCATATTACTCACAGCTTAGTCGTTCGTAGTGCTAGGATAAGTTAAGCTAACCTTGCGTAGCTCAATTCAAGAACGTTTTGACCCAAACGAAACTATTCTACTCCTAGTTTATTGTTGTTTAATATGGTTATGAAGTTGGATGACTGTTGTAACACTAAATAAGTCTTTAATAAATGACTAAATAGCAAACTGAACACTGAAGATACTCAAAATAGTTGATTAAGTATAGCTCATATTTATTGCACAACAACTTACTAGGCTTTGACTAGGTTTTGACTGTTTTTAGTGAATGTAATCAATATGTTGATAACAAGAAATTAAAGGAAAAACAGTGAAATATTTATTTCAACGCTGCAAAATCTTTCATAAACCTATATAAATATCTGGTTCCTGTTCTACCAAAGTTTGTAGATCAGTTTAGGACATCGTTTGGCGTACCTTGAACAGGCAACTCGACATGTACATCCTAACGGTTATCTCCCAAAGTATGATTGTAATGGAAGATGTGCTGCAAGTTTACTAACGAATGTGAGATGTAAAAACTGAAAAAAACTGTGTCTACGCCCATTCGAATGGGTTTGGGCGTCTAAGTGGCAATGAGAAGTAATAGTGAAGATTTGAAAAAACGCATCCAAATCCACACAAACACACACGCGCTACTGAGCAGCACTAGCGTGTGCATTAACCATAAGTGCAAATTACAAATTCTTCTGCCGGCTGCACTGAAATGTTTTACCGGTTTTGCTTTTTTCCCTGGATCCGTCCAGGAGTACTGGCGTACAGACCGTAGTAATGGCGGATAGCGCTAGTGCAGTGGGGAAAATAAAAATGCAAATAAAAAGAAATATTCCTTAGAAAATATTCCGGGTGGAAAAATTGCGATGCAAGCAGGGCAAACATCGGTGTGTTTCGCTCGTAATCATCAATCCGGCTACGGGTTTCGGGTTCGTCCATAAGGGGGTTGGGTTTTTGCAGCGTAGAGCCATTTTCGAGTGCTAGAAGTAGTTTTATGTGTGGTGCAGCGAGTCGCCATTTTTTTTGTCGGTTGCTGCTGAGCGTCGTATACCCTCTCTATTTCGCACTTGCCAATTTGTCGACGTCGTTAGGGGTTGCCGGTTCGTTCGAGGGCTTATCCTTTTGTGCAACCCCCGGGTGAAACTGCACTGCCCGAATGCATCGAACGTGAATGTGTGCATGCGATCGTGTGTTTGTGAGTGTGTTTGCAGAAAACCGCCTCAAGAGTCACTCTTGCGTGAAGTGCAAGGAAAACCGTCAGTCAAACGTTGGACGGGGCCGTTTTTTTTGTTGTTGCTTCGGTGAGCTTTAGATCGTTTTCCAACCACTCTCTTTCTCGGTTTTCTTTGGAACGAATGTTTGAAGAAGCTGCTCCGGGAAGTAAACTGCACATTTGCTGGGAAAAGGTAAAGACGCACGGGAACGAAAGCCACAATGAATCCCTACGATATGTGCGGGCTATTTGGGTGAAAAGAAATGGTTTTACCCACGAGCCCTGGCAGATAGCGGAAAGGGTAAAGCGTGCAAAAATACGAGTGCTGTTCTGCAGTGACGTGCCTAGGATCGGTCGTGTCAGCGTAAACTATGGGAGGGAGCCAATGTATGTTTGTTCACGCGCTACCACTTGAGTGTTTTGAGGCGACGAATGGGTGATAGCTTTTTTGTTGTGCTCCCTCTGGGACAAATTCCAACTGCACTGGGTGGAAATAAAAAATAAAATGGCTGCAAAAATGCACTGACGTGTGACGCAACGATCGGGAACGCTTGGTGGTTGTTTTTGCTTTCTTTCTTTGCACCGCTCTTTAACCTTTATCTATACGATCGATCCAATGATACTGCCTGCAGAAGCAGTAAAAAATTTATATATAAAAGCATCAAATAATAACAATCATCTGGTTGGTAACAAAAAAAATCCAGAAAATATTACACCAATTATTTGGTATATTATTGCCATAAAAAATGGAATTCTGGAACGCCTTGAGGGTTGAAGAGTTTTTGTGAGCATGCAAGATGCAATTGGTAATTGCAGTTTGTTTGTTAACTGCGATCGATTCATTGGGTTCGGGGAGTGTTTAATTAGGCTTATTATGAGCGAAAGTAATAAAACAAATCGCTCTCTTTATTAATAACTGTTTATAACGAATGCAGAAAACAAATAAAATTGGCAATATAATGCTTGAAGCTATACACAGTTAAAAAACAATAATTTGATCAAATTGTTTTATGTCTTTTAAATAAACTTGATCATTGTATTATTAGTTACAAATGATTCAATTATAACAACAAGCAACAAGAAGAATTCGAAAGTATTTGCATCAAACAGCCTAAAACTCTTATAAAATTCTCAATAGTTGCATCATTCTCATTATGCCAATTTGATATGCAAACAATCGAACATTTTTTCCATTCGCTAATGGCTGTCCAAATATAGAAATAACATTCTAGTACACATTGCCTCAGGGTGGCTCAGTTCTCTGAGGGACATTTCTTGTCTTAAGAAATAATGGTTTCCAAAAGGCGGTTAGAACGGACAGGAGAGCTCTGTAAGGTTCAAGCCGCTATTTCCTGAGTGGATCCCCCGTTCAATGTTCGGAGATGAACATTTTCGTTTTAAAAATGTCTTGACTTTTATGAGGAAACCAAAGCAAAAAAAAGTACATTCACTCTCCCGGACAAATACACACACACAAACACATAAAAGCCAAAACGATAAAAGCAAAACCATGAGCGAAAGAAGTACATGTCAAAGTCCATTAAGTTCAGGACGCAATGGAAAAGCCATCGGTAGCGGGGATAGGCAGAAACCTTTTGCGGTGTGGACGTTGATTTTCATTTTTCCACTCCCCGACCAATTCCGGAGCGCGGTGGCAATATTTGCCCCTACGATGATGGCGTTAGCAAACCTCCTGATGAGCCGCGAACCATATTGACCACCCCCTCGGTTGAAACGAACGCGCCAGGGGGTAAGAAAAAATAAAATGGATCTCGCCGAGTCGTTCATTATCGTGTTGGACGTTGGTGTGTGTGTGTGTTTTTTTTTACTTCTCCCTGTTTGCATTCCCAGTCCGCCGGACAGATTGGCAGCCCTCTGCAGAAGGAAACCATTTCCGGACGGATTTGCGTCGACTGGATCGACTGGCCGCGTTGAAATGTGAGCGGAAAAGGAGGGTGGCGGTGGTGGTGGGTTTACCATTTTACTTTTTCCCACCCACGGAGTTTTTCATTTCCGAAGAAAAACAAAATGAAGTTGAGGCATTTTTCGACAACTTGTATGGCTTTCTACGGGATGGCAGGCATCTTGAGGATTTTCTTTCAAAGAGGACTTTTTTTCTTATTGCATTTGCAGAACGACTCTGGGGATTATGGAAGACGAACAGATTATTTGATTTTGGATCCTATTTTGGACGTTCGGTGATGTTCTTCTGATAATTAAACATTTCGAAAAGGCACTCGATGGTTGCCTTCTTTGGATATGTAGTACTAACTTTAGCTTATTAAGATCCTCAAGATGTAATGTAATATTAACAAAGTGATTGAATATTCGTTTATATTTTTTTTTCTTTTTTGTTGGAATCTTATTCGATGTTTATTTTTTGCGTTTTTAGCGTTGTTTTATCGTTGTCATAAACCTTCGTATTTATATAGTTACAGGTGTTACTTAAATTGACTTAGATCACTTGTACTTAGTCCAAATTTTTCTATGATTATTGTTTCATTTCTATTGAGTATTGTTTACCGGAAGATTATTTTTCGTTATTCATAAGATTTGTGATGACATTCATTTGTTTTCAATGAATGTTTATAACATTAGAAGTTGTTATTTTAACAAATATTGTTTGCATACATTATTTATAAACGCATTCATTTATCTTAAAATTCGAATTACAGTTTACAGGTTGCTGCTAAAGTGTGGCAACCAGTGTTTGATTTTTGATATGCGTTGAATGGTTTTAAGCGCTAACAAAAAAACTGTTTAACAGGAATTCTTTCAAAAACCGAATTAGATTGCACACACTCTCGATGCAAACGAGCGTACAAATAAAATCCCAATTTTGGACGTGCTCTTCAAATTCCTCCCCCTAACCGTATCGAAAATTAGATTTCGAATCACTAATTGAATGAAAATTTATTACGTTCCATCCCACTTGCCCGCCTCTAACCGGTAGGAGTTTCCCCGAGCTCAATGTACAAACCTCCGTACAAAACCGTTGGGTAAGCCACTAGGCAACGAAGAGAACGAATCTCCGGTTTTGCTTTGCAAAAGTTTCTTTCCCTCGCACTGCTTCCGGTTTGTCGTTCATCGAAAAATTGTCTTCTTTTCTGAAGAATTTCCCATTTTCCTTTGTACACCGCTGTGGAAACCGAACGGGAATGAGCAAGAAGCAGGTGGAAATTGATTTTCTATCCAGGGGATCTTTTGCACAAATCCACGGCCGACATCGTTTGGGTTAGGTGGGACAGGTGTGGTGTGGTGCGGTGTGTGGACGGCAAAATGGCTACTGCCGCTTCATCGCGTGGCTGCGTAATTGGGTAGAAATGAGATTATGATTTTTATGACCAATTTTAAATGGTTTACCAAGACAAGCCATGGTGGCGAGGATAACAAAATGGTCCGATCGAATGTGGCGGCTTTGAGCGCCGCGTGTAAAACTTTACGTTCGGCGTAGTTAAACCTGTTCCTTTGGCTATTTGAGACCACACAGACATCATCCGATCCGGTGATCCAACAGCCACGTTTACGATTTGCGGTAAGGAATTGATGGTACACATAAAAATAAATGAACCCAAGACATTCCATGCAAATTGGCCAAGGCTGTTCACCCTCCTCCCATAAGCTCCCGGTCCAATTAATCACCTCGGCACTGGAACGTTATTTGTCCCGGTAAGCTCAATAACTTAATCAGTGTTTCAATATCGAACAATTAAGTAAGCATGATCGAGTAGGACTCCTCGATCGGTTTCCTATCAGTTCCTGTGACGACATGTCGAAGGTATCTATAACGCTTGCCGATCGCAAGCATAATACACACACAAATTGAAACCGACCACTCAAGTTACGGCCAATTACGGGATCGATTCCGAAAGGGGTCTTCCGCTGCGAAAGACCAGAGACCCGCTGTGGTGCAAACTGCAACTCCTTCACCTTGAGACTATCCTGGCAAAGGCTGGCGTTACAAGGCGACGGCAGCTCGTTAGCTGCCGGGTATTCCTTTGCGTCGTTGGCGGAACCGCGCGTGGTACGTAGCGCACATTAATCAATCTATTAAACGGTGCCATTTATCAGGGAAAGGTAATTTCATGTGCAATTTAACTAAATTGATTTATGATGCCACCGCCTTCCGTTTGCTGTAACACGGAATGTCCCGACCGGTGCACCGGTAAGTAATTTTTCTCATTTTCCACCATTTGCAAGCTTTGGAATTGGTCTAGGCAGTAGCTCTGTGGTGGAAAGGTAGCTCGATTTTGTGCGATCCTTTTTTGGGTTAATCGGTACGGTGGGTGCCGGTTTGTGGGTTCCGATAACGTTCGTGTGAGTGGAAATCTGCTCTGTTCGATAGACTCGTTAATTGGTGGAATCTAATACTCCCGATAGTGTGTGAGTTCGTGTGGGTAAACGGTAAAAACAAATTACTTGATATTATTTAGCGTCTCGTAAGGTAAATTGGTGCTCTCGATGCAACGGAGACCAGCTCTAGAGTGGGTACTTGTTCGCTGGGTAATAGAAAACAATCAGTGGGAGGTAATTAATTTCAGTCTTGGAGTTGGCTTATGTCTGTGCCTAATTTGAGTTTTTTTTTCTTCTTGTATTTATAGATATATTTATCAATTATCTTGATTTTAAATTTTCCTCATTATATATTCAAAACAAAATAGAAAAAAATACTTAATATCCTTCTTCATGTCGTCTGTACATGCTTACCTTTCATACTGTGCTGCTTACGAGTGTTGGCTGATATTTTTTGTTTATTTTAGCAATCTGAGACAACTTTGAGCTGGTCCGAGACCGGCAACGAGATCGTATGAGTCACCAACCCATTAAACCGTCCACATGAATAGAGCAGTCGATAGAGGATCGTGGTTGACCCAAATTGAGATGAAGTGGCGTTGGCATTATGGCGTTGATGCGTTACCCACAATGCATTTCCATTGTACGACAAGCTGTCAAAACAAAAACGCGCGCAATAAAAGAGATTAAAGACGCTACGTGTAGACGATTGGTTGCAGATCATACATCACGCTTTAAAATTCCAGTTATAACTTAGAAATAGCTGTTAATGACAAGACAGCATACGTGAATATTTATAATTTTCAATACGACTCCGGTATCGAAGCTGTCATCAAGCACGACATAAAGAAATAAAGCTTTATTATTATTTCACTAGCTGACTAGTGACTCCAGCCCGAGTGTAAGGCAACGTTATCACTATGATGATAAGAAATTGTGGTCTCTCCAGAGTAAGCACCAATGTGTCGCTCTTGAGATCGATTGTTTCGATTATGGATAGCCGATTATTATATAACATTCTTCTATCGGATCGACTAACATAAAACACACTCTGAGGGTGATATAGAATAAAAGAATTTTATGATGATGAAGTCCTGAGAGGGGTATGGGACTGAGAGGGACGATGCTTTCGTAATGATAATAAAAGAGAATCAATTTTAACGCGATCTGAGATCTAGCGAGTGGATGACTGCTTCTGTCTGTAGAGAAAGGATCACCACAGTTCTTTACGTAACCAAATTACGTGTAAAAACCTCAGAGTTTCAAGTCCAACTAAACGCGCGTGAGTCACAAACTCATCAAAAGGATTTTAGTCATATAATTTCGGAAAAGTCCCATGTTCCACGTGTTTGGAATATAGTTCTTTAGTTCTTCTTTTTTAGCGTCTTTCCAGCACGTGCAATAGTATCGTAGAATAGCTTTTACAAACAGTATTCGTTATAATTTCAGTTTTCCCTTCTATTATATTTAAATTAAGCGAATGCTCTATTGAAACAGAAAAAAAGCCTTCCTGCATCAAATTTTATCACTGAAAATTCTGCAAAATCTGGCATTTTCAACATAACGTATCGATAAGAAAGTGTACAAACGACATTTCCCGTATACCGAATGATAATTATGGTGCAAATTACACTACTTTGTACACCCCGGTAAAACCCACCAATAGCCACAAGGAAAACACTTGCAGCAGCATGATATATTGACGCTTGTAAATGCGCACTTATGCACACATGTTCTTGCAGTGTAACTTGCATATGCCTAATGGAAAATGCTGAACCCGTACCACAGTGTGTTGCGTTCTTTATTCACTTTTCGCGTGAAATGGTTGGAAAATTGTACGCGCTGCACTTCACCGCCGTGCACCGGGCGTACCCGGCGGACAAAACAATAGGGTTTTCCGGTGACAACATATTCACAATAGGCGAACCATAAGCTGTACCATGAGTAGGGCACATTGAATGTGCACCGGCTGTCGAACGATGAATGTGGCAAGTGTGGGCATTGTGTGAGGAAGTGCAAAACTGTACCGCAATGCACGTATGCGAGGTAATGTGGAACAAAAAATCGCGTTGAGAAGTACCACCTTCGCTGGTGGGCCTTAAGCGGCATTATCGCAATTAGCATTTGTATGCAATTTTTGCACTATACTTCCTCTCGGGCTCATATGCCATTGCTTCGAGCGGGTTTGCACACTTTGCTTGCATACACAAATGCACGCGTATTGTACACGGCAGTACACCAGGGACAGAAAAAAAAAGAATCCAACCGAATTCACAGCAATAGAAATGGTGCGGTTGGAAGGACGCATCCGGCACTCGTCGGAAGTGTTTCTATCCGAGCGAACCGACCGAAAGGCTCCACTCTAGCCAGTGCGCAATTGAAAAATCTTTTGAATAGTACCACCGTCTACCCGCACACCTGCGTTCCACCCCTTCCGGTCGCCGGATTCTTTCTTCATTAGGGTGCGTCTTGGTTGCGAGGTTGATGAAAGTGTGCGCCACTCGTCAAAAACCGTCAACCGGCATCTTTAGGGGCCTCATTAGCAGACGCGATTCATTCCCGCTCCAGATGCCCACGTTTCTGGATATCCCCGTTCGACCAGACATTCCTGGATGCGACCATGGAGATGGGCTGTCCTTGATGAGGCTGCAGCCTGAAGGATTTAAGGCGGTAGCGTTGGAGTTGGAGTTGGTGGAGAAAAACAGCTTTATCCTTGCTTGTCATTTCTTTTTTCTACTGTCACATGTACATAGGCTTCGGGAGAGTGGCTTTTCATTCAGAATGGCGTTTCGTTTGCCAACGGTTGACTTCCACAGCCACAGTTACAAACAAGTGTTTTGATCGTCGGACTAAGCAGAAACGATGGGAAGGGTGAAGTGTATTGGCGATTCTGGTTAATTTTTATAGAATGTTGTGTTATTCACTATATTTATGCTTGGTTTATAGTTAAAAAAATCTACTCGATAATGACTCCCTGATTAGGATGATAATTTCATAAATAAATAAAATTATAAGAAAACAGAGCAATAGATTAAGCAAGTTCCCAATGAATAAATATACATAAAAGAAAAGAAGATCAAATAAATCAAAGATTATCTTTGCTACCAATCCATATTTTTAGTCCTTGTGTTTAAGGATGCAAGGATTTAGTACGATACAAACTAAGATTATGTTTTTAAACAAATTTCTAAACATACGTTAGCTACATGGAGTTCGATTGTTGTTTTGATTTTATTATATATCGTTTCAACGCATGAAATGTTTTGACAAAGATGTTCACCGTTTAGTTACGGAGTGTTTTGTTGATTTGTTTTGCTTCTTTTGCACATCCCCGCGCTCATGCCCGAGATCTCGAGTGCAGATTATTGCGTGCGTAATAAATAACAGGAAAAGACACTTCACCGAAGCCATGCTGGATGAATGGGAGCGAAAGGAAAAAAAACACACACACAGTGCCCATCAGAACCGCCTCGCTGCAAGAAACCTCACAGGAAACCTTAGTACTGGGTGTGGGTAACCATGCTTCTACCGTTTTCCAGCATGGAGCACAGCACGGTTCAATTTCCTTCCCGTATCTGGGTGGTCGTGCCGGTATGCTTGCCCACGCCGTAACCTCCGTCGAAACAAATACATGCGAATATTCCAGTCCGTTTTCTGTGCTTTTTTTATGCGCTCGTTAATGCCCAAGACATTGACGATCATGATGCTGATGATGGCGATGATAGGGCCACGTTTGGGGGAAAAGAAAACTCCGAGGGAGATTTTCCGCTTTTTTTTTCCTCTCATACTCTTGTTGCTGCTAATTAATGTACATGTTTCGAGTGCGAAACATTGCTGGACGCAAGCGCGAAACTGGCCAAGTTTCGCCCGTAAACAAGGCAAGCGCTACGGACCTACGGAAAATAAAATGGTTTTGCAAAAAGGAAAAGAGGAGCGAAAAAGTTCTAGTATCATTCCATCTGATGCCGATGTCATTACGTATGCATAGAAATGGGAACAAGGTTCTCAATTCCTGTGCACGGCAAACGAGGAGGGCTGCTGGGGATACAAACTCCCGAAAAAAAAAAATACGCCAAAGAATTTTTCCAGACAAGGCGTGCAACTCATTATCAGTAATTATGCCGTCGGGTGGGCAGAAAAAATAAATAAATAAAACAGGGCGACGAAATGTTCCGAACTCAACGCCATACGTGCAGTGCATTGATGCACATTGAGAGCATAATTCTCGACGTGGTGTAATGATAAAAGAAATATGTGAATTACACACGGACAACGGCCACAAAAAGTGTTCCCGGGTGATCCGGTGGCATTTAACATGACGCACTGGACGTCCGAACTGGACAAGCTGTTGGCAACCGTTGCTTGTTCGCACAGTTATGCACCGGCTTTTCACACTTCGGATGCACTCGGTAACGGTGCGGATATGCTCATACGCTTCCGGAAAGCTGGATCCACATCCCGGTCAAATGACACCTTCGTTTTCATCGAGTCGAAGTCCGCCTGACTGCTTGCGGCTCGTTCACTTGTACGTGCGCTCGCGCTCGCGCCCCTGCGTGTGTGTGTGTGTGTGTGTTTGCAAATTTGTAATAAACAAACTTCTTGCGTTGTAATATCGTTAAGAAAACTAATTAAAATTATGAAAAATATGTAAATTTAATTATGCCCTCCCAGGGCGTCCGAGTCGAGTCCGTTGAGCTTTTCCCGTGGCCGGACCAAGGGGAAGTTTTCAATTGCACCGACGGGGTTTTTGCGTGGCCGACTGGAGTAGAGTGAAGCGGGAAAGGTAGCCGTCTTCTTCGGACAACGATAAAGACACGATACGGTACCGATGCACAACGACAAGCAGCAGATAGCGGGGAGGGCCTTCGCTGATGTTGTGCTGCTGTTGTTGATAATGATGATTTATGTTGTACATTGATTGAGCTGCGAAGGTATAGCGTGGAGTGGAGTCTAGCCAGCGCCGTTTTGGGGCCGCATCTCCTTTGGTCTGCACGTTCACGGATGAGCTACACGGTGTGGTAGGGCACACGTGTTACGTGCACCGGGAAGGTGTTGGAAATGGCTCTGCCTAACAGGGTGGAAGGTTTGTAACGGACGGCCAGTACACGGTGTTACATGCAAAACCGCTCCGGACACGCGGTTCGCGGTCTTTTAAGCGGGTTAAATGAGTTTAAATTGTTTGCTGATGGTGGATAATGGGAACGATATCAGTATAACATGTGCGGAGCGAAATGAGAACGCACTGGCGAGAGCCTGTAATTGAGGTTGTTGTTTGCGTGAAATTAATTGTTTGCGAAACATTTTTTTATGTGGATGTTTTAAAGGTTTTGTGTACTAGATTATACTAAATGGATAGCTTAGAATAACCATAATATCAACTTGCTAGCTAAATAACTTAATATGGAAGCCGTAGATTCGATGCTTATCCGAAGTCCTATTAAATGTTGGGATCCAGAATGGAGATTCTGAAAGTAGAAGCCTGATCGGAACAAATAAATTTCCGCATCAATTCTTGAATCTTGTAGAATCAGAGTTCAAATTTTGGATGGTTTAAAAAAAATAGGAATCCTTTTCTTTCTGTTTTCTTTTATCGCACAACAACCCCAAAAGATGGAGCTGGATACTCAGTCCTGCGGACGGAGGATTGGTCCGGATGGGATTTTGTACCGGTTCTGTTGTGTGAAGACTGGTGCCGCTACCACCGAACCGCCAGAAAACAAGAATCGGTGAGAATATTCAGTGCCAAAATTGGTATTCAGAGCAAGGGATGCGCAATATTTCGGGGAATATACCTCTCAGGATTGAAAGTCGGGATGAGGTTTAAGATTACTTGTTATTCGAATACTATAAAAAAATATTTAGGTAAAAATTTTTTTCAACTTCTTTTGAGTAAAGTATTTCTTCTTTTTTAGTGGCAATACAACATCAAGAGATGCCTACTAATTCTGGCATTCTTTTCTTTATTCACCAGTAGCTGGAGAGTCGGCCCGATGTATGAGGATTGCTTCGGATGGGATTTTGTAATGGTGAAACTGGCCCAATCTTTCCCGGACTGAGGAAGGCTTATAACAGAATTTAAAATAAGTGTAGTAAGCCACCAATGGCAACCTGGTAGTAGAACTCGTTTCTCTAAAAAGAGAATCAAAAAGCATTTACAATTAATATAAATCCGCATCAAAGGTTGAAAACTGAGGAGTGGGATAAAATTAGTTCAAATGTATCACGAGAAAAGGCAAATTTTAGATTGATCTTCCTGTTTCTTACGAATCCGTTCCGAGGAACATGTTCAAATCAAACCTTGAAAGGATTCCGTCCGCTCAGTCAACCGTGCACATCTTTTGAAGCAGAAGTTTGAATGGCAGTGAAAAATGAAGATTACTTCCACTGAACCCCAAAATAATAAAAAAAAAAAAAACACTGTGTGCTAATCAAACAGCCAACGTCCGGAAAGTGAAGGGTTTTGCAAACGAAGCACGCCGAATTCAAAAGAAAGCAAACCAATTTTATCACCCACCCAAAGACGCTGGACTAATGGAAATGAAAGCTAACAAAGAAGATTAGGCGTAGCGATCGGTCCATCAGGCTGATGCTTGCCCGCTTTTAATAGGAAAAGTAATATCGAAAGACAAACTCACCCAAAAACAGAAAAAAAATAACACGCCAAGGAAATCAATTGTAACGTTCGCAATTGGTACAGCACGTGGCTGGGTACATAGTGGCGCTAACTACGGCACATCGAAAAGGAAAAAAACCCTTTACGATTCGCTTAAAATAAAATCAAAAGAGTTCTTCCATCGTCTGGCGGAGTTGCGAAAACGGAAGATCGTGTTCTGCCCAAACGCCTGAGCGGGGAAAAATGTGGCGTACGTATATCGATTTTTTCTCACCTTCTCTTCCGCGTTGAACGTTGAACGGCGACAAGGAATGGCCAACCGAACGATGCGATGGCTGTGCTGCCAACGAACGATAACCGGCAACGAATGTTCCCTTGTGTTGTTAACCCTTTTTTTTCCTATTCCCGACCGCAACCAAAACACGTCAGAGAACGCGGCGCGGCTCTGTGCTCTCGTTGTCGGCTCGTTCGACTGTGAAAATCGCTCCGGACACTTCGCCGTTTTCGCACCGAGTGTGTCCTTGCGCCCGGGGGGGCGGAGTGGGGTTATCGCGCGACCAAGCGACACCAGACTTCGGCCCCGAATGCCAAAGGGTCAATGTCACTCCGATGACCTGTCCGGTTGGCTGGAAGGTAGATACGCCGTTTGTCTAGCCGCACTTATTATTGCGAGGTGTCTATTCGATTTGCTTGCCAGTTCCGGGAAATGGACGAAAGTAGCCGCAAGAGTTTTGCATGATGAAGTGTATCAAGTGGATGTTGTGGCTTCGCAAGGCTGGGAAGCCCTTCATAAGCGAAAAGGTTCCTAGATTCGGATGTTGTACCTTCAATGGAGAGTGTTATAGGGGGGAAAAACGAGTCAACCTTCCCAAAGGTAACACGCAGTTGGCGGGTTTAGATCATAGAAGGATGGAGGAACACAACAAAAAGTCTCGTGAAACATGTTCTCCCCAATAGCAAACATGTTTCATTTCGCATTCATGTTCGACGAGCGTTTAAAAACCAAATCTCCAAAGTATCCAATTTCCCACTTTCGTCTGATTTGTTTCCGTGCCGTTTTTTTTTTCTGCGTGTGAGAGCGCTTCACGCATTAGCGAACACTTTGCCAAACTGCTTAGAAACGTTAAACATCAATCACTCGGAGGTTTTAATCATACTTCCGGGGTGTTTCGGGTGAAATTCTTCTTAAATTTTGTCCTTTTGATTTGTATTTGAAGGCAAAAAATAAAATGCTGAATGAGAAAAGGGACAAGAAACGACAAAAAAAGGGATTAGAAGAAATCTTCTACTACTCTTTTCATCTCAAATAAGCCCAGTTTCACGCGTCGAGGACGTCGAATGGAAGCGTCAAGTGGAATCGGAATAGTAAAAGGGTTGAAGGGGAAATGATGATAGGAACTTAGCTGAAAAAAAAACTTCTTCACACGCACACTTTTAGAGCAAAAATCGATACGAACATGTACCGTTTTTCAGCAGTCTTTCCGGGGTCGGACAGCGATGAGTTTGCTATATCTCTGCGAGAGTGCAGTAACATCGATGAAAAAATAAGGGTTACAACCCGCCTGGCGCACTGTTCTTCTTTGGTGGTCTTTTGTTTTCGATTCAACCGGGAAAATGATAAATTGGAAAGGAAAGTATATCGAAAGGATGCAAAATGCTCCATAATCCAACATAGTCCCACTTTCAGTCCTTTTTGCGATGGTTTAAGGTAAAATTTTACAACAATCTTACATGACGGGGCTTCTGGAATGAAGAACAAACTTGCTGCTCGTTCAGAAGGGTTACTGGTTAATGTACAAAACGAGGCAAAAAAAATCCTCATTTCTCATCTGTCACGTCCGGACATTTTACCACCGATTTTTCTTGCCGAGGAGCGAATCGATGCTTTCCCTTGTGCGAAAGTTGCTGGTATTATCTTACCTTTTGGGGGGGTAGGGTAATTTCGTTCTGAACCTCGGCCCATCGCGCACAAACTTCATCCGCGCCGGTACAGGCGGCACTTCGGCGTAGTGTTCCGTGTACCGAGCTCGGGCGAGTGTAGTGTTGGAAATTCAATTTTAATTAGACTTTCGCTACTTTCACCAAGAATTACGCACTTGCTCGGGGTTGAAATACGATACGAACGGTGCCGGACGACATCCTTTCACTTCGATTTTGTGCCAAAGCTTAAGCTGTTGTTCGGTGACAGGTGAACCGCCCATGGTACGGTTGTGGTTCTGGGTGTGTTGTTGTATTATCTTACCACGCGGTGCGTAAAAGGATAAACATGGGTGCGTGTGCGTGTTTTTTTTAAACTATCACTGGCTTAAATAAAATAAAAAACAACTAACAACAAAATGTAGAAGTGTTCTACTCATGTTAGCAGAAGGTTGACAACATAACAATCGTCTATCGAATGATCTGAATATTAGTGTACTTTAAAGAGAGTAAAATGTTTAACATAAAAATGTGTTGAATTGAAATAAATGAATTGAAATAAATAAAGCAGTTGGCAAAATGACAAAACCCGAAATTCAGTTTTCTGCAATAATTTGGGCAATTCTTTTTAATAAATTATTCATAGACGGGAAATTGCATATTTTATCTCAACTTTTTTTGTCTTGCTAATTTTTAAACTCATTTATGACTCTTATTTGTGACGAAAATCATTGAAACGTTTGGCAAAATGGAATGCGAAATAACCAATCTCGAACTGGACAAGTCATTTTGATCCATCCGTTCGACGTTACACTTTCCTAACACTGTTATTTCTAGTGTTAAACAAAATTATTTATTCATGAACAACGTTACAACAAAATTATTTTTGTTCCAACGATGTAAATAATTAGGATAAGTTTTCTGGTCAAATAAAATTTAAAATCCTTGCTAGGCCATACCGAAAAGAAATGGTTAAATAATTCACTAATATATAAAAACACATAAATAAACAAGGCGAGAGGAACTGATGAGGCTGTAGAGTTGTAAATAAAAAAAACTGCAAGATACCTTTTCATATCCCAAGACAAAAAATCTTACCCAACTGCCTGCCTGCCCTTTGATTACCCAGCTGGAGAAAACTCTTCTTAAAGTTTTAATTACAAAGCAACCCTTTTAAGCTGTACATTTAGTAGCAAAAAAAAACCTCCATTCTCACCCACTCACTATCGCGTAAAATGAAAAATCGATAAACGAAAGGATGTAATCTTGCCCGTTTCTTGAGCCTTGCAGAAGTAAAACCAGTGGGAGAGAAATTCCATTCCACAGATATTTCACTGTCAACACTCCGTTTTTTTTTTGCGGCATGGCGTTGGGGGTTCGGTAGGGTAAAAGAAAAATCCTGCCAACAAACTGAGTGAACCGGACAGGGATTAACCCGTTCATTAAAGTGGGCTAGTTTGTGATGATGCTTGAGCTTCACCACCGACAAAAAAAGAAAAAAAGGGCTCAGAACGGGGAAAGTGTATGAGACAACTGGTTGGAGTACACGGAAAACCCGAAATCCTGGCACTAAAAGGGAAATTTGTGGTGTAAATTTAAAATTCATTCGAGCGTTACTGCTGGCTGCAGTTTCATTTCGCTAATGAACATTCGCAGTAGTTTATTTCGTACCTTAGTAATGTGCAGAATTCGGTTCGTAGTTGTAATTACTATGAGTGGTCGCTGATTGAAAGTTTGTTAGTGGTGTTTGTTGGATGATTTATTTAAAATAGTTGAAGCAGAACAGGAGTTACAGTGCAACATGATTAGTTTTTTTTTCCTCAGTAAACTCGTTATGATGAAGATGTCAGCATAATCAGATTTATTCTGACATTTCTGCCGTCAAAAACGAAAGAAGGAAATCAAACAGGCACACAATTGTTAGTGTTCCAATTTATCGTACAGAGTCACGTGATCCTATTGTTGCTGAATAACATAAAAACACTAACCTCCAGTACAAAAAACTCACATTTCCCAATGGCTTCCGAAGGGTCGCCGTATAAAAAATGCTACACTTTTAACAGTTACATTGACACGGGTCGTTCGTTGGTTCATTCGTTGATGTTTAAAATTGATAAAACTCCAAGTTGAGCTTTTGTTAAAATTTTTAAAATACCACCCAGCTCAAGAGGGACTATGCAAAACAAGATGAACGAAAAAACGAGCAGTTCCATGTAGCTGAACCGAGATAGGAAAAAAAAATCCGTATCCTTTTCATTAAAATTTATTACAATTAACCAGACGATGTAATTTTTTTTCCCAACTTGCTGCCATCGTTGGCTCGCTCGCTGCAAAACTAGTTGACTTCCCCTTCCTGGGTCACGGTGAGCGGAAGAATTCTGTCGTTTGCGCCAATTCCCGTACCCCGGGAACGCTGCCGAAACCGGAACGCCACCAAAAGTTAGACACGGAGTGAAAAGTGTAGCAGCACGGTTTTTTTTCTTCGTTTTGCTCAACCATGTTTCATGTCGTTCTGAACGTCATTATCGGATGCGTTATAGTGGATCTTTGTCCAAATAAAAAAAATATTATGTTTTTCACACAGAAGAAAGGGAACCAACATGAAGAAACAGTTAGCAAAAAAAAAAAAAAACCCCCAGAGATGTGAAATGAAATAAACCGTACGATTATAATAACAACTCTATGATTCTAATGAGAAATATACGGCGAGTAAAAAAAAAACCTGCTGTATGTATGTGCAGCATAAATGAATTGACGCGACGGCTTGCACCACACGCGGACACGGGACGCGTTGCTCGATGGGCGGCGAAGCAATAAAAACGTTCCATGCTAGAAAGATGTTTGACATTTGCTGTTGATATGAAATATGAATATAATTAAATTTTCTTCGCGTTAGTGTCGATGTCGACCGTTACCGAAACGTGTCCGGGAAAGGATGTGAAATGGATGATGAAGTACAGAAAGTTCCCAAGATACGCTGTATGTGTTATACGAGGAACTGGAAGCTTGAGTGGGTTAAAGATCTGACAAATACGGAAAAGCATTGGTAAAGGCTGCTCATTCGATTCAAAAAGTTAGTTTTTAATTTGTTTTATTTTGGCATGATATTGCATTTATATTTTACATACGTGGAAATTCGGGAAACGCGAGTCTTCAAAGTTTGATAAAAGAAAGCAGAGTATCTCGACGACTTGAGTTACTTTAACGCTAGATTTATCAAGCCTTTTAAGCGATTTTCCTTGATGGGACTTGGTAAAAAATGTCGAAGATTTGGATTTAAAAAAAATAATTTTAATGAGTTCTATTGAACGAACT
Organism: Anopheles marshallii; assembly: GCF_943734725.1. Taxonomy (NCBI): domain Eukaryota; kingdom Metazoa; phylum Arthropoda; class Insecta; order Diptera; family Culicidae; genus Anopheles; species Anopheles marshallii. Next base: position 56,403,778 of record NC_071327.1, read on the forward strand.
AGCGATAGGCATATAAAATTCATGCAAAATAATTTATTTCAAAGTATCACCCAAAATGACTGTACCGGGCTGTTTAGTTTTGCATATCACATGAACGAACGGTAGAAAGATCAAGTCTTTTGTGAGTATTTTCTAAATTATTACAATATTGGAGACGCTTCATGTAATTCCCTCATTACATTACGCCATGCGACTTTATCATATCATTGTTGTATAGACAGATATGAAAGTAATTAAATCAAACAGTTCTGTCTATTTAATTTATATGCTGTTTGGATGCAATTTTGCATCTTAATGTACATAATATCGATATTTTATAGGATCAATTACTACCTTTGGGCACATATTTGTTTTTTAGATGTTTGTACATGTTTTATGTTAAAAAACATGCTTCTATTGGCATTTAAACTTTCGCATAATGCTTTATTTAGTGTCTTAAACTTAGCCAAGATTTTAAAGGTTTGTTTTGGTTTTCTTTATCTCTTTTACGAATTACTCCTTTACAAATTGCAATAGGTACATTCTGTACAAACTATATATGCTTGCTGAGCAGCTTTTGTTATTAAGGATAACCTCAACAGGATAGAAACAACGGCGAAGAAAAACAACAAATGAAGAAAACAAAACTATTCTTCAGCCAGATGGCATTCATGGCGATCTTCGTTTCACCTTGGACGTTCTTGCTGTTGCGCTATCATGTTACCGATGCGCTGTCCAAAGCTATCAGCAAACCTATCATCGCCAAGATCGGACCATTACACACCGTCCAGCCGGATCGGTCAAGCCCAAAGCCAAGCTACGAACGATGCAAGCCTGTTCCCAAGATACAACCCCGGACGTATATGAAAACTGCACCACATGTAGCTCATCATCGCAGCAGAAGACACGCTTGGGAGCAAGAGGTTTAAAAATTTGTGCTATGTTTTCTTTGTTGTGATTATGGTTTTTATACTTTTTTTCCAAATACCAAATGTTGCCTTCTCGCATCCCAAGATGGTCTTCTTTCCGTGCAAATTATATCATCACTTCAACAGTCTCGCTCAGTTCGTCTTGTGAGTAGACGATTAGAGATCGGGATTAGTGGCCGTTCCGATGCGTTCATCGGTCCGTCATCGAACCTGCCATCGCCTGGTTGTCTGGTGCAATCGAACCCTTCCCAAAAAAAGAGCAAAATGTTCCGGGCCACCGTCACGGTCTATCACTTACCGATTTCGATACCTATTGCATTATTTATTAGCCACCGGAGCGGGCCATCTACCCCCGGGGGCTTCTAATGCATTGATTTCATGCAAACACTAAAGGTGGGTTGAATGCATATGTCAAAAAAAAAAGAAAGAAGTACGAAAAACACGGGGGCACACGATCGGGCACCGATACACAACGATCAATCTTGAGTGTAGGCAACATAAAACGGGGACCGAAGAACGGGAAGGATACGAGCATGAATGGATTTTATTGCCGCTCAATCGAGACAGGATCCGCTGATCCGTGCCATTCGTAAGCTTCGGTCTCGGGGCAGACCCGGGAGAACCGAACCGAGCCGGATCATTATATTTTGAAGGGTGATCATTTTACAGTGTGGTGCTAATGAGAATTGATTGATCGGAACTCGAGATGCCGATTCGGCCCTTGGGGTGACGTTTGGTCTTTGCGCTGCACCGATGACTACGGTAGGGCATTCACTTGTGGCTGATTCTACACTACCTGATGTGGTTGGCGCTGGTAAGCCGGTGTGTATTGAATGCAGTGCGACCTGATGCTACTGCTGCACCTGAAGCCACCGTGAGATGTAGCAGTAATTAATGGGATTAAAATTGTTTATGAAGTGCGGGAATGTTGCGTATCATCAATGTCTTTCTTAATTATTTAGATGAATTGCACAGATTATTAAGCAAACGTTTCTGAGGACGTTACCGTTTAAAGAGACTTGCTGTTAAGCGTACACCAAATTTACGCCATTTGCTCGTCTTTGTTCCTAATTAATTAAAATATTTATTTGGACGAGGAAAAACAGTTTTCTGTACGGAAAAAAATCTGCGTACTTGGTGAACCGTAACCGTTCTTAATGAAATCATTCCACGCTTACCATTTTGTAACGATAATCCTGACAGATTTTTATTTAAACTGGTTCACGAGTGGTGTGGCATGGAATCGGTGGCGGAAAAAAACGTTCAATTGCTACACAGTAGGGTATGACGGGAAGTACAGAAAAAAAGTTTTATAAAATAAAACAGGTAGTCGGATAGGAGAACTAAGAGAAAAAAAATCTCCCAGCTAGTATCTGTTTCCCTGTTTACAAGGATAGTAATTGATGGAAGTTGTGATGGTCTCGTTTGGGATGAAACCCTACGCGATAGTTCTGCTCGCCGATAACGCTCCCTGTACCAATGCACGATAAAAGAACAATCGGCATGCGAGAAAAAAAATTCTCTATCTTTCAAAATGTTCGTCTGTTATTCAAGTCAAGGATTATTTTAGGGGTGTCAAACGGTGATTGTCTGTGTTTGGTTCGCTTGGATACATTTGAATACCAACATGGGCCACTTTTTTGTCCGTTCTTTTTTTTTCTCGAAACAATCAACCTTCCACACAAAGGGAACTCTGGCAATGGGATGGCCTTTTGGGATGGATAAATTTAGTGTTTTGGGGTGCACTTTTTTTTAATGAAAAAATAACATTTTTGTTACATTTTTTTAATACAAAAAATTGCATCGTTCCGCATGTGCGTAGTGGCGTTTGTGATGGAGTTGTTTCGTTAGCGTTTGAAAGGAAGAAGATTCATTTAAATAATAACAAACGGAAAAGTTGGAGCAAAGAACAAGGACGATATGCAAATTATTACTGCAAAACCGCCAAATACACATTGTATGCTGACCCTTCGCTAGATGGAAGCCAACACTAAATTGAAAGAATATTAATGGCGTAGTATTTACCCGCCAAGAACGCAGGGTTCCGTTGCGTGCCTATCATTTTCCAATTAGTGGAAAAGACCGTTCAAGTAGTCGCTGTCCAGAGTTAGCAAGCATTGGGACTTCATCCCCCGACCCGGGACAGTCGGAGGACAAAATTAACATCTCGCAGGCGTGTCAGCACGAGGAGAGTATAGCGGGGACAAAATTACATTTTAGATGGAAAAGTAAAATCCGCTGGTTTCGATACATTTTAAAAGTACGTGATGATGCCCGAAAGTGCTCAAAAGTATAAAAAAGCAAGAAACAGACAATTCAAATTAAACAGCAAAGAAAGTGGGAAGATGCTGTGAAATTGTTTTATGTCTCTCACATCGCATTGAGGCTCACGTACTTTCAGGCCTGAAAGATGCCCACTCTTGATCTTCTGTGCCTACTTAGCGGACGCGTTCGTTCGTTTCCTTTGATATGGGTGTATTTTTGCTTTTACTGTTGCAATCATTTTTAATATCGTCCTTATCATCAACATCATCAGCATCGTCGTAGTGTTGGAGGTGGAAAAGCAAAACCAAAAAAAAAAGTTAAGTTTGCAATGATCGCTCAGATGAAAATTGTCCCCGAAGGAACCATCGTTGAGAAAGGGCTTGGCTGCCTGGCGTCAACGACATAATCATGGCTTCGTATCGCCAGCATGCGAAGTTTGAGCTTCGTAGAATCATCAAAGTGGAAGGTGCTAGAAATGGACGCCTAACGAGGACGCCAAACGACGGGTTTGGAGGTGAAAATGGCATATTTTTTTCTAAGAACTACAGTGTGTGACCATTTTATTTGGTGGTATGGCATTTATTAACATTTAAGTTATTTAAAAAAATGTATTTTTTGAAGTTCACAAACGTTTTAAGTTAAGGAATTTTGATGAACGTTTAGATAATTTAAATCAAAAAATTGTGTTCCATAAGTTATGGCATCTTGTTTATAACAATAAAATATAGCATTCGGGAAACAAATCCATCTTAAACGGTCAGTCGTATCTATACAGTATCGCCAATTTAGTGAAATAATAATTCATTATATCTTCCAAAATAAAATCACCGACTGTACACCATCTGCATGTATTGGTAACGTGTTTCGAATTTTCCCGTCATTTTTTCCACCATTTCTTGACCACCATCTCAATCTCCTATTAGTATGCATGCGTTTTTTTTCTCCCTTGCTTTCTTCCAACGGCTCTCTCGGTTTGCTTTCTACAATTTTTTGACTTCATTTTCCACCACACCTTCAAACGTTACTACTCACCCACCCAGCACACGGGTGTATATGTGCGCCCCCTGTGAGGGAGGAGTTTTCCACGATGATGGCCGCGCGTGGAAAAGCGGGCGAAAGCAAACGACGCTATCAGCATAAAAAAGTATGGCGTTTTCCGTCCATTTCCCAAACGGTGCCCACTCTCGGTGTGTGCGCAGGAAAAAGATTTTCCCCCATCGTGTATCGGTGGTGAAGGCGGGGTTGCGTACCGCCGGTGGGTGCCGGTGTCGATCGATCGATATTTTTCTTCCCTTCTGGTGGTGGTGGACCATTGGATGGCCGCACACGACAGGGAGAGTAGCTGGTTGCTGTGTTGGCGTGGGGTTTTTTTTTCGTTACTTCACGTTTCTTTACACTTCCTTCACAGCGGACTTCTTGCGGTGGGTGTCTTGCGTTTCGCTTCGGCTGGGAGGAGAAATACTAACACGCCGACGCCAACGATGAGCGTGTACGAAATGTCGGAACGAGAAATGTGGTGTGAGGATTAGTTTCAAAAGATTCATGGCTATTCGGTCCTACTAGGGACGAAGCAGGACGACCGGTCAATCGAAATGACTTTTTTTCCCTTCTGTAGAAGTAGTAAATTGAAGCATCACGCTTTGTGTGAATTGTGTTTGAAAACAAGTTGCAAATTTGTTCAAAACAATTTTTATACTTTGTTTGAAATTTATCCAATTTCTTAACCATTCAGTTATAAATTAATTAAAATCCTTTGTTGCGTCATATATTTGTCTTCTGTCCTATGTCACATTCTTTCCTTAGATATTTATTTATTTTTTCAATGTAATAGATTTAATTACTTTTATGTAATATAATGTATTAGTTTTTCTTAACAATGGACCTGTGCGTTAAGTATATAGCCCAGAATAGATTTGCATATATGATAGATTTTTTTGTACTATATTAATCTGTGAATGCATAAGAAGCACTTTCACGGAATTGTGAATTGTATTGCAAATAAAATAAATTGCAAATATCTAAATTTTTAGTCATCAGAAATACAACCAGAGCGTTGGAAAAGAGTGAATCACATTTAAATTCAAGAATATGAATTTCTACTAAAAATATTTCAAAATCTTCAATGATACAGAGATACTTTTGGACGTTGATGAATCTTTAATAACTAATAAATCCTAGGCGATTTGTGATAACTTTTACGTAATTCAATATTCTGTGATTCATAAGATCCATAAATGATCGCCATAGTCAATTACAATTATTTTAAAAGTCGAATAATTTCGAATAACTACTCACTGTAAATTTTTGACGCTTTTAAAAAGATTGATCATTTACTACAATTAATTAAACACGTTGAAACATTTTTCATTTCCTCAACTCAAGCTTAAGCAACTTCATTGGTTTCATTGCAAGAGAATTAATACAGCTTTGTCTGTTTTGTATGACAAGAAATTACCATGCCCGGTGATAACCCGGAACTGGAAACAATTCTCAGCATATGGTTTTAATGCACAGGGATTTAATTTCTTGTGTTTAAGGTGTAGGGAACGTTTGTACGAAGAAAAGATTCTCACAATGTAATAAGCTGGTTGAAAGGCCTGCGGGAAAAATCTTTGAAGAAAGTAAATGAAAAAAAAAACCACACAGGTACCTTTCTTCACCTTTACGAATCCACGCTCAATATCGTCCCAGGCCAAAGGGTGACCAAATTGTGTAACCCGTTACCGATTGAATGGGACAATAAAGTTAAGAAAAAGCAAAGAAAACAACATCATTTGCATAAGAAGATACGCTGCGTTTAGCCGTGAAGTTATGCGATCGCTTCCGCGTGTAACCTCACGCTGAAGCCAGGAAGCAACAACGATCGATGGGTGTTTTAACCGTCAAGACAATTCGTCGTGCCCGGTCCGGGTTGGTGCCGTTCACGCGAACAACGGATGTTGTTTTAATATTGTCATCTTTCCGAAACACAATTATTACTGCTATAATTATTATTGTTCCATTGGGTTTGTTTCGCGCGAAGCGGTAAGAAACCGGTTTCTCGCGACCTACTCCGGACGCGGGCATGGGAATCCCGGCGTTAATCGAAAGGATAATAAGGATGTGATGCTGATGAATATCGCTGCAGTTACTTCCGGCCAGGGCTTACATTTTTGTTCATGTGTGTGGATATGCTTTCCATGACACGGTTACAAAACGTTGCCGTGTGTTTCATTCAAATCACTCTTCACGAATTCCCCAAAAATGTGGCACAAAACAATCGTTCTCGGGATATGGACAGTCTGTGTGATTTTGTAGTTTTTTTTTACACGATTCTAAATAACCGGTTTTCATGCCGTTATACCTTTATGTTGCCTATCAAAGTTAGAATGAAGTAGGAAAAAAAAAAAAACAGGTTGTGCTCGAGCAGTATGATAACAGAGTGAAAAATTCACACCAAAAAAATTGTAATCAGCATGAGATCTGGTGAGTATGGACGCTGCGAGGATGTCACGGTTAATGGACGAAGGTAAATAGCTCAGTGGGACACATTTTGTTATTGTTAAGTAATAAAATAGAATATGCTATTTTGTTAGATTGCAGAACCGGTTTGGTTGCTTTTCTGCTTGAAAGTTCATTCAAATATTCGGCTAGTTAAAGCGATAGATTTGCTATTATGACAGTTTGTGACATTACACTTTTGATTTTAATGATCCTGATGAATTCAAATAAATGTTGAAATTTAAAATGCAGAATTCTAGTTGATTCATCGACTGATTGATCATGATTGATTGACTTTCGCGGACATGAATCTCATCTCGAAAATGCTTTGCATTTTTGTTTTATTCAATAAAGACCGCCAGACCGTATTGCTAAAATGTTTTGCTTATTAGTTATAGAATCTGTTAGTCCTATACATGCATTAAATTATAGGTTGTCAGTTACCCAGCAGTTAATATAGTCAGGTTTACCATAATAGTGAGAATAAAGCTAAAATATAAAATCAATGTGTAATGGCACCGGCACATTTCAAACATGATATTAATTGATCATTTTAGAGTATAAAAGGAGCGTTTCTGAAGCCTTTAAAGTCAGAAGAAGTTATCCGCTAACGTTAAAAAAACTGTACAAAACAAATATGTTCTAAAATGTTGATGTATCATGTATGTAACATTAATCGTTATTGTCTAATAACTGTTCCGCTCGGATGTTCACAAGGCTCCGTCTCCCGGACAATTTGTTTTACTCTTAATTTCTTTTTTTACAAATTCTTCAAACTTTTTGGAAGAGTCAGAGCTCTAATTGTCCGCAAAACAATTTATCTAACATCCGGAACGCCAATGCTCTTGATCTTGCTCGGCGATGTTATGTTTTGTACATAGTATTTAGTTACGCTTACTAACCTTAGTAATGGTTTGTTTGACCAATTTGTTTGTTTATTTGTTAGATCTGTACTTTTGAGGGATTTACTAAGACACTCTAATATCTCAGCTGGGGAAATGTTATAAATTGCATGAAGTAATTAGTACCGCATACTAACCTCAGTAAGATAAGAAAAAATAGTTACCCAGTCCCATCAAAACCACCTTCGGAGAACTTTTCTGATAGTTAAATAATTAAAAAAAAGTTCTCTAAAACACCACTTGGAGTATTGATTATTTATTATATTTCGAACAAGTCACTATATACTTTAAAATATTCGCAATAAATCAAAAACTCAAAGATACCTTTTCCAACTACCGTTTATTTATTGTTTAATCAAGGTATCTAGGCCAAAGGATCGTTAAACTAAAAGCTAGTCCGTTAATACCTGTTTGAATTTTGGCTGTTATTTGTTCGTCTTGATGGATTTCACTTCCGACAAAATACACACCCAAAGCAGTTCCTTTTATGGCTTCGTCACGGAATGTTTCAATCCTGCCATCCGGTCCTGACCCGAATCCCATACTGCGTGCGGTGGTCAACAGCGTACGCGTGCCTATAAAACGTGTTCACCATTTCGCACGATCATTCACGATCGTACGCCTTGTCTTTGGGTGATCTCCCGTACGTTGCGAAGGAAAAAGGATGCATCGTTGCTGCTTTCGACCGATCGCACTAGCGCTGCTAGTCCTTTGGCTTACCATCCGGCCCCGGCAGGTGGCTAGTAATGGTGACTTTAGCTATTTCTACGGCACCATCGCACCGACGGATACGCTCTGTGCGAAGAAAGTCGTTGGCATTGGCACAAAGACGCCCGTACAGGTGGATTACAGCAGCACGGTAAGTACGGAAGGGAACGGTGACTCACCTGGGGAAAGCAAAGCGGTGTGTGGCGGTGGCGAGAAAAGTGCCCATTAATAATAGTAATAATGTTGTGCCGATCGTTTTGTGGATTCGCGTGCGTGACAGCGCCCGATAACAGCTGTCAGCCTCGATGCGTCGAACGTGGCGTACCAGGGCTTCAATGTACTCATCACCCGGGGTGCCATCGGCCAGAAGGGCATCACGTTCAGCCTGAACGGGCCCTGGGTGTTGCCGTACTATGTCGAGCTGGACTACTACTGCCGGGCGCCGGACCAACCCTGACCGACCTCAACGTCGACCCCCGGCTCATCAAACCGTCATACAGGGGGATACAAAGTACGGCAAGGGTCAACTGCAGGACGGCGTTGGACTAGTTTTTCATGCGAGGATTTTATGAATATCCCGTCGTTTTGCTGCAGCACGTGGAAGCGACCGGGCAAACGCACCGCACACAATAAAAGGATGCAATAAATAAATCGCTCAACTGCAGATGCAATTGTTATTTAAAGTCTCGGCCAACGCAGCGTTGTCTTGCCGCGCTACCGTACGGTCTGTACGATTCTTCTGTCGTTCATTATTCGTCCCTGCAATGGCCGGCCAGCGAAGACCTATCTGGGGCAGCAGGATGTTTGCTCCCACCGGATTTCGACCTTTTGGTCCCTCTGTTTTTCTTTTCTACCGTATGCAGATGCACTTTTCCTTGCACTTTTTGCACGTGTGTGTGTGAGATATTATATAATCCCGTTTTAATAAATGTCGATATTCGCTATCAACTTTGACCCCGATTCATGTTTTAATGGCAGCAAGTTCCTTCACACTGACCGGTGGCACCGACCGATGGTCAGATCTAATTGAATTGTGATTCCCTGTAAGTGGTAGTTCATCGGGATGGCAAATCGTCGGGAAAACCTTCGGTGGGGAATGGCTGATTGATCGTTGTAATTAGATGTATTAATCTAGTTTAGCTTCAGGCGGATTGGATATTAATTAACTTACGAATGTGGGGTATGGTTTTTCCAAGCAGAACAGGTATAAATGTCTCCCAATGGTTTGTGAGGTGACAAGGTGAGGTTGGTGCTACCAACTCACCGTATGAAAATAATTCCACATTTGTCTTTTTCATACTTTTAAGCTGCACTTGTTGTTAGGACTAGATTAAAAGAATCGAACAACAGGATAAAAACGTAATCCGTATAAAACAGAAATGTAGTAATGTCCTTCATGAAACAACAAAAAATCTATTTAAAGCACTCATTTATTATCAAATTAGTGGTAAGTTAAGAAAGAGGTTGAAAATGATATAAAAATTAGAATTAAATCTTAGCGACAAGTAAGACAAAAGAAAAAAGCAAAAAAAATATTAAAACACTTTGAACTAATTCTTGTTTGTCAAATAAACTATTTGAGTTTGTCGTAAGTTCTTTTCCAAATACAAAATAAAAAAACAAGAAAAGCAAAAGTAGCGAATGTTTCAAGAGTGCGTAAGTGTGTGTATGCGCATGTGTGAGTGAGTGCTTTGAAGGGGAAATTGTAACTTCCCCTCTCGAATGGTGGCGAAAACTGTGAGTTCCCTTGTTTTCGAAAATGGATGGACTTCAAGGCAACCCTTGTTTCGCTAGCTGGGGTGGGGAAATTTCGAACCCTGTACTGAGTGCTCATCGCTTTGGATTAGTGTGTGTACCCGGCAATAGATGGCGCTAGTATCATGCATAGACCATTGAAGGTGCACAGTGGTAAATTAAGAATTTCTTGAAGTAACATATTTACCTGACTATGGATTAATTTATTTAATTAATTTTCGTTGTTGTTATTAGGCGAATGCATTTAAAAACAATAAAGTCGTTTATTTTTTAAATGGTGCGTCAGGTACCCGCATATGGTCCCTTTTAGAACGGTCAACCGTGGCCGGACTTTGCGTCCTGACTGGACAATATAATGTTCATCACGGTGCAAGTCAAGTGCTCTTTGACACCCGGGTTGTACAACCATCATCGTGCAGCATCGTAAAAGTTGGAATACATTAGCATTAAACTCTACTTTGTGGACTGCTGCCGGTTGGTGCATAAAAATAAATTACCCGTGTTTGGGGGCCGAAAACAAAAAAAAACCTGCCCGTGCGACTGCAGACCTGGGAGAAGAAATATTGCCGTGTATCGTTAAAAAAGCATTAATACACGATCGTCGCCGTATTGTTTCGCGTTTTACGTCTTCATTTAAAGGCACACTAATTGAAAGCATATCCCACAGATAGTGTTGCGTTGGTACTCGATCGTACACGCGGTGTTTGTGGGTAAAGAAAAAGGGTGACTGCGAATGCCATCGGCGGTTAAAGTGCAGCGTAGAACACGTTTCCCGAACGCGCTTCAATTGGGCAGGCAAGCCCACTGGCAAGGTACCGGTGTGACGGAGCTAATCTGGTTTTAATGAGGTGATCTCTCTTTCTCTCGGCTGCCGTTTGTCGTACGACCGTTCTGTGGGACATTAATCGAACTGGAAGATAAGCGACCAATATGTTGCGATATTAAGAGGTATTAATGAGAGGTCAGCATGTGTACGCGTGGTGTAGTGCCATTTAGGTACAAACGCCGGGGAAGGTTAATGAATATTAAAGTCTATAAAACTTGCGTGTAACCAAACCCGGTTACACGATCGGTTAAAGGAAAAAGGTGTACTGCTACAGTGTGAGTTGAAACACCTTGAGGTGTTCTGCTAGGTATATAAGATTGAGTATGAAAAAAAAATCTTGTTTGTTGGAGCACAATTTTTGTCACCATGTTTGTACAGGTTTTCAATCTTCCTTTTAGTTCAATAAATTATATACAAACCATCCTGTTGAAAGATGCGAATAAATGCAATAATCCCTAGCATGTTTACCACTCATTACTAGGCGTACCGAGAACAATTAAACGCCTTTACGCCTCTCTTAAGCATTCCATCAAAACACGTATTGCGAATCCCTTAACGCATTGCTTCCCCTTTTCGCCGCCACGCCGTAGAAACATTCCCTCGCCTTCCGATCCCGAAACCGCTCCCAAGAGCAATCTTAATCCGCCCCAGCGCTCTGTAATTACATCCCATAAAAGACCCACCGAAACACCGACGTAACAAAACATCGTGCGGTGTAAAAGAAATAATTGATTCATAAACCGCGTCGAGCGGCATTTAAGAACCTTGACACCTTCACTGCCATCCGTGCCGCCATGCAGGCCCGTGCACCGGAAATGGGTGTCATCGTAGGCCCCCTCACGCCTGACGCCTGCGTCTGAAAATTTGTAATCATTAATTAGTGTGAAATTGCTCGTAGCATCCGAGTTTTTCTCGGTCGGCGTAAGGTTGGCAAATGCAACAGGACTGACGTGCATATTATTCACGGTCAGTTTAGAAGGGCACGGTTTCGTGGTGGTTGTTGTTTCTTAAGGGAACGCTGGGTGGAGTGTAATCAAATCTTAAATAATGAGATAAAAATGTCGTAAAATATATCTTTCATCAACTATTTTACTGTTTAATAGTTCATTTTATTTTCCTATTTTGCCGTTAGTTTATGTTAAAAATTACAATTTAATGTTATATTCAGCATTTAAATTTTCCCAACCCTTAAATAATGTATTCGCGGACACACCCACATGCAAGCTGAAGGTGGTTAAAGCATATAAGAAAACTCTCAAGAGGGTATTTTAAATTTTTATAAACCCTCATCCATACATCGGTAGCACAACAAAGATACTTTCTACTCCAAGCTGACAAGAATGAAGAAAAAACACGCCGAAAACAGCAAAGAAAAACGCACTGTTAAAAGCCGGCAAATGCTCCAACGAACGAGCGAAGCGAAAAACAATTTTCTTTCTCAGGATTTTTGCCTTTTCTTCTTCCACCCTTGGCGAAGACTTACTGTGAGATCGATTTTGGTTTTGTTTTGTTTGCTAAAGAAATGCGCGTTCGAGCGTGCAAAAAAAAGGGGGATGTGAGCACTAGCTACACACATGCATCGTGTACACGCACGTGTATGTGTGCATTTTCTTTCTTATTATTTTTCCTCATTTTTTCCTTCCCTTTTGCTTGTTTGAGGTGGTACTTTCTTTCAAAACTCTGCGTTGCCGCTGAATATATTCGTGCGTGAAAGAGAACGAAGCGAACTCACCCCGATTTTTCATATGCTTCGGTGAATTTGCAATATTCATCGTATGGTCGTATGGTGTGCGGTTGGTTCGTCCCGTTTCCCAACTTTCCGGTTTCGTACTTCTCCTTTTATGCTTTTTCCTTCTTTCCACCTTCTTTTACATCTCTTTTCCACTGCGTGAAATGTTTCTGTATGTGTGTGTGCGTTTTTTTTTCGCACAGTTTTCTCTTCCGTTTTGTGGATTACCGCGCGCGCGCGCTTGTGTGTGTGGGTAACGGTGCGAAGTAGGCTTTGGAGGGAAAAATGGTTTTCCTTCCCATATCCAGCGAACCACACATATTCATACGCACTCATACACACGCACGTGCATGAAGGCGAACGTGTCGTCGTGAGGTGCAAGGACACACCGCCCTTACAAATCCGCCCTGTCGTGAACAAAAAGCAGGGACAGTATAAATAAATACAAAAAAGAGATCTAAAATTTACTTAGACGATAGAAAAAAAGCCTTCTTCGACGATGTAAAGAAGGAAGCGCATATTCCCGCTACGCCAACTATGATTGAGTGTGCGTTGTATGTGACGCAGTTAAAGATCATCTACGGGGTGGTGTTTTCTCTTCTTGAAGGATTTGAATCGCTTGGAAACTATTAGAAAAAATACGAATTCATCAAGAATTTTACAATTACATGCAGAAACGTATCGAAACTCCCCTAAAACGATACTTCTTATCAAGAAATGAACAAACCCCCTCGAAAAGTAAACGAGATCCAATAAAATGCGTACAATGCTTCTATCTTTGAGCCGGTAAGGATCCTCGTTACTATTTTCCGGCTGATGTTTCTTTTTACATTCTTCACTGTGTTAGCCCACCATCCACCCATCATCATTCTTTTTGTTGTTGTTGTGGAAAGAGTTTTGTGTCTACATACAGTTTTGGAAGGACGCGGGAGTTGGAAAGACAAGATCGGAGAAAATCGATAACAGTTCGACGCATTCGCTACAAAATGGGATTTTCATATGAAAAAACCTTTCTAGACAGTGAAGGTAAGAGAAAGAATAAACCACAACTAATACACTAACAAACGTTCATGCAAGAAGGAACAAGGATATGTCGGGCGTATGGTGTGTCCTTTGACTTTGTGTCTCGGCCATTCCGGCAGCAAATAAGTGTCCTGGGAAGGGTGTTTGGTGTACTATGTCCCGTCCGTAATATCTTCACCGATAAACTGATTCGATTTTGAATTTTCTTTTTTTTCGTTCGCATTCTTCGCTAAGGGAGAAATGAAATGAACATTTTACACCGGTAATACGAGATGGTAAGACAACGAATGAAGCGAGATGGCTGAGGCGAGCGCTCGTCGTCGGTATGATTGTTTGTTTGGTCGCATGGCGTTTTATGACTGTTGTTCGATTGTTTTTAATCACCGGTGTCCATTACCGGTGTCCAAACAGTGATGGTAAATATGGCAATCGATGCTTCGATGGTTGAGGGACCGACCTGCGATTGAATGAATAGTGGTATTGATGAAAAAAAAACCAAAGAAGAATTGTTATCACTGATCATTAAGGGATGTTATGTGCATGTGATTGAAGCAAAGGATTTGGGCATATTCACTCAATGCAGATAAAGCGATGGTTTATGTTTTTTGCATTTTTTGTGGGGATTACAAACAACGTATTAAATGGAAAAAATATTGAACTAATTGTAAAACAAGGAAAAATCATTGTTTCTTACTTGCTGAAGAACAAAATGTTTCTTTTCTATATCTTGAGTAATAAATATAAAAATGACAATTAAAAATGTATTTTTCAACCCTTAATACTTTATAGAACAACAGCTTAGTCTAATTATGACTAACTTAATCATTACTAGCATAACCTTATAATGTTTTTACGTACTGTATATACTGAGATAAATTTTAACATAACTTGTAGCGAAAATATATAAGAAAATAAAATTTAAAATAAAAGAAGATAGCTCCAAATGAAGCCGAGAAAAATTGCCTAGTAGCTAAAGTTATAAAATAGATTTATTTTAGAAGAATAGACTTCAAGGCACTCGGCACTATGTGTTTGATGTTACCTTGTTGTAAAACCAAATAAGGGAGAAAACCCGTTCAAAAGCTAAACTGTTCTGTACGATTTTTCACACTTGCGATGGGCCACTGTTTATAATGATATCTCTTCTATCAATACCCACCACACTATCTATAACTTCAAAAACTCGTTCCGTAGTACCTGCAAACCCGTTAATACGTGAAAACCATTCAAGGTTTACTTTACCGACATTTCATAATAGAATTTCCAACCTTTCTAGCCTTTCGCGTGAGCAAATATTGATTCAAGTTCAATCTTGCGTTTCCACGATGGCAATCGAATGAAAAATTGATGAGTTATAACAATGTGATGCAGCACAGTGAAAAAAAAAACTCCCAGCACAAGAACGCTGGGCAAAACAAAAAACCAAACACCATATTATTGCAGCCGGTATGACTACACCGGTACGTTTGATGGGCCACCGAAAATTCAGGCCCGAATCCGGTATGGGAACAGGATTCCAACATTCCGATTTCCGAACGAAATTGCAATCGAGGCTCGAGTAGACAAAAGGGTAGGAAAACATTGTCGGCAAGTAAATTGAAGAGGGAATCACTTCTGATTTGATTTCTACTACCTTTCACCGCGATTCGGTCGATTCGGTTGTTGAGTTTGAATCCTTCTTTTTCATCGGTTCTCCGTTTTGCGCTTTGGTCGAACGGCGAGCAAGAGTTTGAATTTAACCAGCCAACCGAACCCCCGTTTTTTTTTTTTTGCGTTGGGGCTTAATCGAAACTTAACTTTTGGATTTTGGGAAAATATTTTCAACAATTTTCCGCTCGTGTTGTACTGTTTTTACCTTTTTGGTGTATGAAATGCGCCACTCGAACTGTCACGCCAATAATCCACTCTTTTTTTTTTTTGGTTGGTCGTCCAGGTGGATTGGGAAGGTCCGTCTAGGTATTCGAATATTCGATGTTCGTACGTTCGCGGTTCAATCAAAATTTATCGATCGTGAAATTTCAATCACAACCGGTGGGTGGATGGGTCGAAAAGTCGGACGAACCCTGGCGCAAGGCAAAGGGTCGTGCTGTGCTTTGCTCCAACGATGTGCTGGTGGAGGCTTGGGGTCAACATGTGGTGATATGATGTTTTAATCTGATCCTTCCGCGAGCCATCGTGTGGTGTTGCGTGTGTGAGAGAGTTTTTTTTTTTTCGGTCCACTGTTGCCGTTTCATTCATCCGCTTCACCTCTCTTCCTTCAACAGGTCAGATATTTTCCGCGGTTCCATTATGATAGCTCACTCCCGGAAGTAGTTTTTCTCGTTCAGCTGCAGGAACGCGGAAGCGGTAATGATAGGAAGAGGCTGAAAAATCCCCATATCTGTCTGGCTTGATTCGTTCATTACCTTCCCGCCTGGGTTCCACCGAGAACAAAAGGGCGCGATCGATTCCGACTCAGTTTCAATTTGATTTAATGAATATTTCAGCCCGCTTATGACAAATAAAACCCCAACAGGAAGGAGCTAAACGAGGAAGAGTGCAGTCGGACATCCACCCAGGTAATTGATAGCACTTGCATCGATTGGAAAGCAAAAACGCAGCGCATGCATAAAAACACGTAAAAAAATAACGCTGCTGCTGTGACTGATTGGGTCAATATTTAACGATACGGCGCATGTGGCGCAAGGGAGTGGAAAATTGGAAACTTTCGGTCCCGTGCGAGAACCCTTAATAGCAGTGCCTGGTTTTTTTTTATGCCTCCTGCTTTCGCAGTTGTACGCAAAAAAGCAAAACATGCGCGCCCCGGGCCATGTTGACAACTGGTGTGCGGCAATTGGTAATTACGGCCGAGGTCCGAGGTCCCCAAACGCAGCGATAAGATGGAACGTGCTGATTAAGCAAAGGATAACAGCGACAGGGCGTTGTACACACTTTCGGCAATTCCGATGACAAATCGTAATTGATGCGTACATATGGCGAGACATTTGCTTGGCGACAATATCTGTTGGGTTGATGTTGTGGACACAGTTCAGGCCTTTCCCTCATGACTGGTGCTGTTGGGGTTTGTGGCTTCCGGTTGTGGTGCTTTGATTGGTGTATAAAATTACGTCATGTTGCATGGTATCGTATGATTTGAAGCGCTGAGATTCATCGTTTTTCGAATGTCATCTCTATCGGCCCCTTTGCTCAAGGATTCTTGGAGTTTACATCTAACTTGTTGTAACTTTAACTTGTATATTCTCTATGTATGTATTGATCAATATCACAAAATTAACTACCGCATGTTATATAATTACATACAATAACCCAATCACGTGATATATAAGTAGTAATAAAAGCTTTTATTCATGAAGAATGACTAGACCTTATTGTTAAATCTATTGAATTCCTAACCTAAAATACAATTCACAGCCCTATCCTGCGTGTACTCGGTCGCAGATGACCAACATATTCTAATTAATAACTTTTGAGTGGTTTCTTCATAGGTGCCAAAATTTTTATCAAAGGTAATGAGAATCACAGATTGCCAGGAATAAGTCAATGCCGACCAAAATTGACTATAAATCATAGTAGAATTTATATTCATATTACAAATTATTACATTTATCACATTTATTACACCAACAGTTAGTATAAAAGTAAATATTTTTTTCTGTGATTCGTACATTCAAGTCCGATTGTGTCTAAAAATTTAAATGATTTACTTGTGACGCAGATATTCAATCAAACAGCAACAGCAAACAGTCAATCCAATTGACTGCGTTAAAGTGCCCACCACGATCTGATTACAGCAAATATCAGTAACAAACGGCATAATAATGTATTCTAATTATTTACGGTGGTAACATGAACAGTATACTAATACGTGAAGATGATGAATTTAAATCCACAAGATTCCCACTATTTTGTTATCAGCCTTTAAACTGCACAACGCACTGAGTCCGGACAAACGGATCGGCAGCTTGGAACGGGGGGCAACTTGGAAAATTTAAAATTCATTTATCATATCGAAAATTTGTTTGCTGACATTTTCCACATCACAACCGATCGCTTCCTTCCAATCGCTTTCCTCCGTGGGGATTTTGTTTTGACTCAAAGCGTCTTCGAGGCGCTTCTTTATGCAAAAGAAAATATTGTGCACTGCATAACGATGGGTCTTTTTTGTTGTTGCTTCACCAGTAATGGCATTCGGGGTGGTTTTCGATGCAAGCAAAATCAAAGAAAAAGATCTCTGGAGTAGGTCTGGACGGTGGAAAAACACAGACCGACAAGCACCCGTGCCCGGTCGGTGCCCGGAGCGAAAAATGAATGATGAGAAATATGTCTGATGAAAAACAAACATTTTCCGTTTTCCACCGCCGCCCCACACTCGGGGGTTTGGGTACACCTTCGGCTTCCTGCACTGGGTAGCGACATCCTTCCTGTGCGCCGATCTCGATGATGATGTACGACGTAAATATCGGGACAGCAGATCCACCAAACGAACCCCACTGCCTTATCAAACTTCTGCACATAATAGTGTGCGTTCTAATAGAATGCGGATTTCCTTGGAAGAATGATGTAGTCTGTTTACCGAGAATGTTTGGACGGAATAGACAAAAACGCGGCCATTTTTTTGTCGATCGATGGCGCGCATTCGCTGCTTGCCGTAGGTTTGGGGTTATGTGTCCACTACACCATACACTGCCTTTATTTTCCAACACAGCCCACCGGCCCTAATCTGATGAAAATCCAGTACCATAGCTTTCGGCGAGGGCGATGCAAAACTTTATAATCTTGTATATTCATTTCGTTTCATTTTTTCGACAGTTATTAATGACTTTCATCCACGCTTGAATGGCGCGAACCGTCGTCATTGCCGACGTCGTCGTATGGTGCTGCTTCCCATCGGCTGTCGTCTTGAAAACGCAAACAAATCTTCATATTTTCCAGGCCCTTTTCCCCCCTCTTGTTTCCTCCCATTACACCCGTGCCGCCCTGTTTGAGGGTTGTGTTTTGGGCGGGCGTAAAAATGGTCAAATGGTTTGCCAAACTCGTTGAAAAATGAATTTTCCTCTTGAAGTATCCGGGAGCTGGTGCGATTGTTCCGGGCGTTGGTGGGCCCTCCGGGGGATAGTAATGCCGTTTTCTCTTTGCGCCATGCTGCACACGGAAGGATGATTTACGCTCTTTACGCGAATATTTATGCTTATTTTTTTGTTTTTGATTTAGGTGTGATTGTTTGGCAGAAGGTTGGTTGGTTTTGTCGATCTTTTATTCTGCAAAAATTTAGCTTTGTTTTCGTTTATAGCACTGTTGGGAAGTTTCTCATTGGAATTGTTAATTTATTGTCATAAAAGTCATCTAGTCGAATGTAGTCTATATAACTAGTAGTAAACTTCACAGTAAACTGAAAACAGCTAAAAACAGAAAAGCAAACGTTCGTTAACACTTTTGGTGAGATTGACAGTTTGGTGAGATTGACAATTTTTTTGGTGACAGACAGATTGAAAGTTGATTGAAGAGCCGTAAGAGTTTACTGTGAATAGGGGATCGTTCCGACCAAATCCCGTAAATGTGGATTCTGTGGTAAAGTGAGGTCATGTCCATAATTTCTTGTTAGAAGACTATAAATTGATTTGTTCTAGAATGGACAAGGCGTCAATTTGTCTGCAGATAAGCTTATGTACGATACTGTATAGGCACTGTGCTGTCATTCGTATATTGTCAACGAATTTTCAACTAAACTGAAGATTCCTAGCACGGGAAAAAAGATATGTTGATCCACGAGAAAGAGTCTGCATAACAAAATTATAAAACTTATGCAAACATCGATTGGTGGATACGAATAACAACTGTCGATTGTTTTGTGTTGTAATAAATGAATCTATTGTGTTGTAATTTGGTTGGGTTGATTTTGGATGGCTGGTAGACATTAATGCATCTAAAGTGTTTAAATTGATTTGTATATACTTATTTTAGCAGCATTAAGCTCTGAAGATTGTTCCATGCTTTTTAAAGTTATGAAAAAACGATACAAATACTGAGAATACTTTAAAAATGTTTAAAATCCGAAAGCACTGTGAGAGACCAATCATGCTATTTTCATGCAGCTATTCTTTATGCTACCCAAATGACAAGAACATATCACCCCTAGTTTTTCAAGATATTGCTTACGAGGCAACATTATGCAAGATACGTGATGCATATGTTAACCTTTCTAAGGATATTCCTTCTTGAAGAAAATGTTGCCTGGCCTAACCTCAACATCAAAGTCTGATCGAAAGTTCAACCCAGCTACCCTTTGTTATCTGTCACTTTGACCCCTTTTCCTAACCTGACAGGTAAATAGCTCAGGCTGGATTGATCCTGGGAATGGTTCAAGAAAGGACCTTAACGCAGTAGTAACAAAAAAAGAACAATCCTTCCTAGACCTTATCCATCGATTGCACACCGGGGCATACGTTCGATTTATTGATGCGCATTGAAATGCAAAGTGGCTGCCAAAGTGTGGATGGTAGTGAAAGAGAGCGAAAACGAAAAAAAAAGGGCTACAGGCGCAGAATGGTATTATTGCAAAACACTCGATTTGTTACGCCTAAACGATTGCCTGAAGTGAAAAGTCATCGATAAGTATGGAGGGACCCCGTTTGCAGAATTGTTGCAGAAATTGGGACCTCCGCTACCCGTGTTGGCCGACTGTTGTGGCATTGCGCGACCAATTGTCATTATTATTGGGCTGGTGGAAATAAGCATTTGGCAGCAGGCAAACAAGGTTCGGCGCTATTGCTCATTGAATGAAGGTGCAAAATATTGACTCTATTTGGCGTAATGCAGCCGTGCAGGCGAAGTTTGGGCTGGGTCGAGGGGTTGTGTTTGTTTTTTACGGATGAAATTTGCATAATTTCTTGTACCATTCCAAATGGTGGCTTGTACTGTGCGTGGAAGTTTTTATCTATTTATGATTCCATCACCGGGATGCATCCGGGAGCGCTAGTTTGTGCTTTGTTTATTTACGAGACGCTTTTTATGACGTGAGAACGTGGTGTTTTTTTTCAATTCAGAGGTTTTTTCTCCCTTTCTCTCACACACTTTTTTTATTGTCATCCTTAAAGGATGCTGTTTTTTTGATGCGTTTAACGCGACTATGGGAAAAATTCATTAGTTCCGATGCGCCACGACGGAGACATCGGAGAGTGCCCGAGCCCGGAACGTATTGTAATTTGCATACTAATATTTTTTTTATCCATGCTCTATCCTTTCTGGTCGTCTCTGAAGCAGACGTGACGGTGTGGTTGATAGGAACATATGGTAGGATTTGCTGAAACCGTTACAACCCGCTGAGCCGAATCCGTCCTATCGCTCCACGATGAGCCAGGTATTGAAACTTCAAGTTGATGGAATTTTGTTTTTAAAATACGGTCATCGTGGAAAAACTTCAATGCAATAGCATCGAAACTATTTTCGATATTATACATTCTCAGTAGTCATATCGATCAACAAGCGAGTTCAGAGTAAGTGTTTAGAATCTCCAAGGACAATAGTCATGAAAACAGAGAATGCTACCGGAAGCAGATTTGAAACTGAAGAAGTACTCCCGCACCGGATGGAAGTCATGGATTGATCAATGTTTCCGGCTAACATTTGATTAGATCGAACTTCCGAAGTCTGTTTGATATTCAAATTGGAGGCTTCCGATCCATTTTTGTGAAGTGATAGCGTGTGATGCAAAGAAAAAGCAATCAGAAGAAAAAGGATCTTCATGGAGCTTCATAACTTCAAGGACAATCTAAGAGAAAAGAAATGGTTCGTGAATAGAAATAGAAGTAAAAGCAGTTGTTTTAGATAAAATGTAGTAATTCGATGTATAGCTAGTAAGCTTTATAAAAATAGTTCCAATATTTGCAAGATTTTCGAATCACAAATGAGTGTCCTTTGATCAGAATTTGGAAATAAATTTCTTAAATTTGATGATCCATGGAACATTCATGCGTTCTCTTTATTATTCTGCAAATCGGTCGCCGTTACTGTATGAAATCAGATTGCGGAAAAATGGTGAGATGATCCAGCAGCCCCTCTAATAAATAATCTCATCCTTCATATGCAAATGGTCTTACTGTGTATGGGTACAAAAAACACCTTAATCTTAAAACCTCACCCCGTCAATAAAAAAAGGGTTGTTGCACCGTGCTGGGAAGATGCGTCAAGATTTTCCACCGATCACGGAAGCATAATTTAGTTCCGTTTTTTTCCGGTCCCTTCGCCGGTTCCTTTCCAGCACACATCTAAATCTCGTTCCCATGGATTTCTGTGCCCCTGTCCAGTGGCGATGGAATGTTCAATCACGCGAAAGAGGAAGCAACCCAAAAAAAAAGGTGTTTGGTAACAAGAAAAAGCGTCGAGAGTCGAGATCGTGCAGCCGTACGGTTAGATTTGCATAAACAGTATGCAAATTAGGTGAACTGCAGTGGCACCACGGGAAAAGCGGAAAGCAGGGCAGCTGATGATGAAGGATGTCTTATGCTTTTATCGACGGCATCTCTGAGCAAGGAGTGGACTGAATCTGGAAAGATGTTTCTGGTTCGTTGGATGCTGGAAGCAGAAGGATTATGACAATGCAGTCCTTTTCTCGTTGCTGTATGTGGTTCGAATGAAGGACGGAAGAATGGTAACGTTAAGAAATTGCATTGAAAATATGGTTTTGCAAGTGGTGCCTAATAATGGGAAAGGTTTGTAGAGAAATGGGACGTAGCGAGACTGCATGAGGAAATAGCTTGCACTATTGACAATATTTGTCATCCTCCTAAACGCAAATTACACATTTAAAGCCTTTTTTCCGAGCTTGAAGATTGTTATTGTACAAAGATCTGAATACGAAATGGTATAATGCTGTAGAAAGGATGAAGGTAGGTTATATATTATTCAGTTACAATGTCGTTGTAGGAGTTTCTTATTTGTCCTGAAGCAGTTGGAGATTTTTAGGCTTACGTAACAATAATATAACAAATTTTTACAAGAATGATCACTGCGCCCATACGGAAATAAAGGTCAAATAACTGAGCAAACAATAGTTGATAACTTATACAACCGTACCAAAGCGTAACATCCGCTTTAATTTCAACTAATTTAAACCCGAACCCATTTTAAATTTCACCCGAAACAAAACGCCCTTTACGGTCACTTGTTCTCGCTGTGAAACTTTCCTTAATCTCACACCTTATTAACCTACTTTCAGCAGCTTGCTCCAAGGATACCAGTTGCAGCTACCCCATGCCCATGTATCCGTACACCATCCATGTACACTGGACAAAAGGACGATGGAGGAAACTTTGCTCACTAAGTCTCGCCAAGTGCGAAGGGAAGCTAATTTAAATTTTAACATTGACCTTGTTCCTCTCGGCGCATCGATACAGTGGTTGGCCCGCTTTACTGTCTACGCCCCATAACCACAGCCGTCCACGTCTCTGCCGTCGAGGTTTTGTTCCTTTCCGGTATTTTCAGTTGGGAAAACTTTCTCTTTTAAATACTACGAATTAAAAGCGTAGAGGAGAAACAATTTCACTCTCATTTGCTGTGAATGAGTCGAAACTGTAGGACATCCCAGGGGTCGGCGGCAGGGACCAGTGGCAGGGTGTTGGGTGTCGTCTTCCGAATGGACGTGAAATTTCTCATCACACAACTTCTTACTACCAACACCACTACCACTGGCGTTTTCCGCCTGGATGATGTTCATTAGGGAAAACTCCTCCGTCCTGTCCCGATTTCCATACCATACAACTTAATTAATTCCATCCCGCGTTTCTTAGCCCTGCCCCACCCTGGGACGACGTCTTCTCCGATGGTGGCGGGGTTTGGATTTTACGACAAAATTTTCCATTTTCTTCCTCTGCTTTGCTTGTGGTGGTTTACGGTTCGCTTGTATTACGATGCGCGTACTATTTTGCGCAGTAGCAATAGATAAGTTCCGTAGGACTTCCGCTTTACATTCACCAACACTACCGACGAAAATGACAAGGCATCCCAACCAACGCAGCACGTCGTGAAGATAACGTTTTGCCCGGTTCTTCTCCTTCTATCACTAAGAAAGTTTCCACTCGCATCGTGCTTTGCTTGTAGTTGTGCGGAAAATGCTACCATCGCACGTTCCATCCCTTGCCGGTGTGTGTGAGTGGGTGTTTGTCGATAGCAAAAGGAAACACCCCCGCCAGGAAGACGTTATTAAATCAAGCACACTGGGCTTCGTTCAGGCACTAGCACTAATAAGAAAATGCTTTGTCCTCCACAGCATCCCACCCACCTCGGGGTTTCCTATCCGATGGGTTTCGGCTAACATTTTGCAACGTTAATTTTAAATGGAAATTAAAACAGCTGAGCGCTAATCAGTGGACCAGCGCCCGATGGGAGGGTGCGCTGGAGCAAGGAGGACACACGGGGAAAAACTGCCGCCATGGTTGAGGTTCGTCTGGAGCGCACCGACCCGTCGCCGGGGTAAACGCGGAAGTCGACTCATTTACATACTTTTTTGTTTTGCTTTATAATTTTCACGCCAGACACGCCACCTCTCGTTACGCGCACCAAAAAAAAGGGAATCAGATGAGTTTGTTTTATTTTCCTTCGCTTCTTTTTTCTCGCTTGTTTTGTGTATAGCTATTATCCGTACTGCTGCAGACGCAATATTAAGGTCAGCTGTGCACGGGAAGAATCGTGAAGCGGAAAGCAACCTCGGACTCGGTCAGACATTGGGTGCAGCTCCGGGGGAACTCCGGGGCGATGGGCAAAAGTTTTTTTAAGATTGTATAATTAAAAGACCTTGGGACGGTGTGGTTATTGTTGTTGGGTCGGGTGTGGCTGTTGGGTGGCTGGGTGTGGGACGGTTTTTGAACGGTTTTTGCTCCAGTTTGTGCTGTTCCGACCTGCCTCAAGGATGCGATTGAGCGGGATCAATTGCTGGGACGATTTGGTTTCATTTTCTCGGCCCAGTGGACAATGGAGAGTCCAATTTTTCGACTCTCCATACAGAAATTAGGCAATTGTTTTTCTTAATATTGTAACATCCATCTAATGCTCTTTTTATTGATGCTGTAAAGAAGTAAATTTATTATTTAAAAATAAAATCAGCGAAAACTAAAAAAATGCAGATACTTTAATTATAACCAGACAAAAATATTTTGAATATTATGACACAAAAATGTCAAGCCATATGTAAGAAAATCGTTATAATTGAATTATTTAGCTTAACTGAAAGAGATTAAGGATCCTTGGTGACACGCTATACGCTTCTAAATTCCTCCATCTAATTATTTGTTCATTAGCATAATAAGCAGCAATGTTTATCGATCAACAAGTATTGCTCGTCACATGAGTGACAACAAACATTTCATTAGTGTTATTCCATTTTTAAGCTTAGCTCTCCCGTTCTGTGTGGTTACACCAACGCGTGATAAACATTACCATACACGCGTTATCAGTCCGCACCCGGGATACTGAACCCGTCTGCCGATGACCGATGTGTTCCCTGTGGGTAGGGAAATTGGAACGAAAATTTGATAATTTCCCGTCCTCGTAGGCTCGGGGCCTGGTCGACATCGTTGGCGGTAATTGTTTGTTTGCGTGTGGTTTCTGTGGTTGGCGCTGAACACTGGACAGTCGTCACCGGGTGACGGTTTTGGGGTTTTCGGTAGCATTTGGTTGGCACACGATCCACATACACAACATGTGGGTTACAGTGACGACGCTTCTGGTGTCTGACCATTAATCGATTTCAACGGGTAGATAGATGGGAATCTCATGTGTGTGTGTGTGAGAGATAGGGAAAGAGTAATGCCGAGCCAATGGGTAATCCTAACTACTGGTTTGAAGTGAGGAGGAAGAAAAAAACAATATAACAAAATGCCTATTAATCATCAACGGTAATTGGATTTCGTGTGCACAATTTATCAGCTGTGGCTTTCGATGGTGCTTCGGAGGTTCTGAGTAGAATTTAATGTGCGCGATAATCAACCTATTTATTTATTATTAAAAGCCCTGTCCAGCGAGGTGGTTGCGAAGGCAGGATGGAAGGAACTAATGGAGCTGGTATTTGTAGTTGATTGAGGCTCCACGTGAAACGTTTCGTGAAATATTCGCATTAAAAAGACACAAAACAGCGTTACACAAATCGCTCACAATGTATGCACGGTGAACAAATTGCTATTCTACCCACAGTATTGTGCCTGGGCTCAATTGGAAGGAAAGTTTGCTGTTTTCCTGTGTACAAATAATATCACAACAGCTTGTGGGCTTCCATTTTCCTGTATAACCTTACAAGTATTTGCAGTTTTTAAAAATACGCTCCCGCTATGCTGCTTGCTTGTTTTTCGGGTGTTCTATTATTTTCAAATCACAGACAAACACAAACAAGCGGCTTTTGTGTAGGAAGCGACAAGTGCGCCAAAGGCAAGCAAATTATGCGTCACCATGTCAGCCATATTTTCATCTTCATCATCATCATTTTCCCTGGCAGTCGTCGGCGTCGTTGTCGTAGCCGTTGTCGGGTCCCATCGTTAATGGGATTCTGGTGAATAAATTTAAAATTCATTGCAATTCACCGACGCACAAACAAACAGCACCCGAAACCGGCCTGCCCCCTGCCCCCAGGGCTTTCCCAGCAGAATACCCACTCCTGGCATCGGTTGGCATCGGAAAAATGGACGAAAAACTCGCCCGAAAATGAAAAGAAATCCGTTGTCCGGCGCAACAAGATTGCCAACAGGGCAGAACACATTTCTTGCCCCATCCGTAGCAATGTTAGAGCCTGTCAGTGTGTGTGTGTGAATGCAACCGTGTGTGTGGGTTGTAAGAAGTACCCCCAGAGGCTGGAACAGACCCAACCACGCTGCCTCCTGCAAGGAAACCTGATCGAGTACCGCCGAAGACGAAACTTTATTTTATTTCGTTTCGCGTTTCCGCACCAGCGAATTGGAGCGGCGAATGGATGTGGCTGTTTATTCCTGTACGTAACGGTCCCGAAGGCTCGTTACGGGGACACAACCCCGGTTCCCTGCCGTCGGTCACCACGTAAGACGCAACGCATCATCCCCATTGCTTGGCCGGTAATGCCTTATTGCAGTGAAATTACTTTCCTAAATCATCTTAAAAGCTTTTACTTTTTTTACCACAAATGCTGTGCGCTGGTGTCTGTTTTGTTGGTCAGCTTTGGGTTTTTGTAGGTATTTCGCTGCCTGTTCCAAATGGCTCCTTTCTGATGTCCCTTGAGCGGTGTGCACGCCTTACTAAAAAAAAGGAACGAATTTCCTCGAATGTTACAAAAGCCACGGGCCCAAAATTCGATCGTTTCGCAGCGGACGATTGTGGGATTCTCGAACGAAATGAAAACCAACCAAGAAACCGGGCACATAAAACAAAACAATCCTAGCCCTTATTATGTACCGCGTGTACGCGAGTGTGAGGCTTATCCTAGAGTGCAGAGGCTTTGCGGCCGTTCACCATCGGCTAGGATATATTTAGAACAGTAAGTACACATTATTTCGCACAAATAATAAATATCTCTTATGCGGTGGATTTATGCCACGAGCCTGCGGATGGGGTCGCGTACACATTGCATGCAGGCAGCCGTTTATCTTCGGCGATAGGCACTGCTGTGTTCTGTTCGGCAGAGCTCTGCGTCGTCAACCCGGGAGGACGGTCAGGAAAGCTGGAGCTGGAACAAACAAGAATTTATGATTAAATTTCATATGCACATAAATTCTGCTTACTTTTCTTCGAATGTGGCGCACAATAACGGTTCGGACGAAGAAAATAGCATCGGTGGTTTATGAGCAAAGTGTAGGTTTCAGGATCGTTTAATAGTGGAAAAAGCTAACAAACTTCAAACAGTCATCTTAAAGAATTTGTTCGAACATGTTTGACGTTTCATTGTACATTTTATGCAAAATCTGGAACCAAAACTTCAGATCCATTCATGTTGAGCTTATTTGAACTGATCGATTAACGAATCATGTCAAGTGATAACAAATGTATTGAACTTCAAAATATTTTAACTAAGCTTGATCAAATTGGAGTTTAAGACTCCTATTCAAGCAAGGAGTTAACGAACATTGCCGATTCCATTCTATTAAGTTAAGGTTGTCATCTACATGAAAGTTATTTTTTTATTGAGATTAAAGCTATTAAAATCGTAATTTGAGTGAATTAATGTACATGCTTGATGCCAAAATAAAAGTTCTTTGGATGTATGTTTCCAATTTTTGAAGTTTTAACAACAACCAAACCAAGCACATGCCCTTTAATAAGAACGAAACTACATATTCTCGCACGTTCAGTACCTGGAAGGGAAGCTTTTTCGAAAACTCCCTCACACGCACACACGACATACCTGCCAACGGGGACAAAATGATTGTTGGAAAAATAATTTTTCCCTGCAAAAAAAAACAACGTTGCAAGAAAACAAAACCTTCCATCCATGGTGTGCAGTTGTTCGCGATAGTCTCTTCCATATGGGAGCTTGGGAGGCACCATTGTTATTATCCTGCACGGTGCGCTGTCTGAGAGATATCACCATCGAATCGTTCCTTTTTTTTTGTTGTGGCAAAATTTCCAGGACCAGAGATGGGAAGAAAAAGCAATCTTCTCTTCTGTTCGTGGACTTCGGGACGTGGCGGAAATGGTTACAATCTAGCGCTAGCAGCAGCAGCACCACCACCGACACGCATATCCTTAACACACAAAGCCTTCGACAGATGCGTTCACGCCTCCAGCAGCGTACGGGCGTCTTTGTCCGCGTTCCATGCCAGCATGGCTCCGGTTCAGTTCGTTTGGCACGGGCACCGATGGAACCGTTCCCCGGAGGCACCGATCCGTGGAAAACTCCCCAAACCTGCTTTCCCGAGCACCGTGTCGGGATATCGTCCTGGTGCCCGGGTATATACACAAGGTACATAAAATACATGCATAGCAATAATGGATTTATTTTTCATACATTATGAAATTGCTTTTTCGCCATAAAAGAAATCCAAGGGACCCGAGCGAGTGAGCGCCAGAATGAGTGGGACAAAATATTGCCCTATAATATTGCCCCAACCCTGCCGCGACTGCCTGAAACGGTCCATCACTGGCATCGGGAGTAATGTGGGTAGGCGAACTGGGTGTCGTTTTGGAGCAGTGGCCATATTTTTCCTCGGCGGAAGCACAAACCCGTAACGAAGTTCGCACAGCGTTTGGCCAAGACGTGAACGGGACTATCCCTACGGACACGGACAGCAGCTCTGCGGAAGGGTGCCGGCAGTAGTCAGGATCGGGCACGGGTAAGAAAAAGGGATAAAGATTGGCGGAAAAATCGCGCGTTGATGCTAGTTGGGGAAACTTTTTGTGTTTTATTCGCGTTGGGAAAATGTTTCGGTTCGGTTGGCATCGTTTTGTTATTTTTTCTGTTCGTTTTTTCGTAAAGCTAAAGGTGAGATTCAGTTTCGTCTTGATTGGTTTTGCTGCGGCGGGTGAAATAAAACTGCTGCAGTTGCTCTTTTTGTTGAAAATATTTCCTTCGGGAAATGCGGGAAGTTTGGAATGAATAGTCGATTATTGCTGAAAAATCGATAACGATGAAGATGTGCTCAGATGCTGCAGGAAAAGCATTGAAAAATGTTGGAAAAAAATAATTTTCAAAAAAGTTATAAAACACCTTAAAATTTTGAAAATGGTTATAATATCAAACTTCTGCTGCAGTTTCTAACCAATTTTGTTTACGTAGTAACAGTAATATGTTTCAACATGATTGAAATAGGTTTAAACTTGTCAAATAAATGTTTATTGTTTTACTAAAATATTAGCATTTCTCTTTCCTTTTCTTTTGTTGATTTATTTCATAATGTGCACGTTACATAAAAAAAAAACATTCCAAGCATTTCCTGTTTAGCTCCAATTTGTTGGTCAACAAATATCATTGGCCTTCGAAAAAACGGGCACCACTTTTGTAAAATACGTGTAAGCCCACTTTCGAAACACGTTCCTCGACCGGGCTGATGTTTCACTAAAATAAAAATAAGCAGTCAAGCAATGGCAGGTTCCAAGCGTATCGCAATTTGGCGTTGAACATGAATTCCAGCCGCTTTGTCGAGCGAATTAAAAAAGAATGTTTGCACTTCTCACCTGCAATGCAGTGGTGGAGCAACCATTTTTTGCTCCTCACAGCTTACACCTAGCAACAGGGAACGATTTCGTGGCTTTCTCGCATATGATCGAGTTTTCATACTTGTGATGCATCTTGAGCTAAACTGGTCTGTAAAAAAAAACAGAGCACCCAAGAAACCAACCACAATTCGACACATAAGACATCAAAAGAAAGAGGCGTTTTGTTGTGGTGGTAATTGAATTTCATACATCACTTTCTCTTGCTGTCGTGGCGAAAAATGATGCTTGCTGAAGCAATTTGTTAATTAATTATCCAACCATCCGCAACAGTAGCACTACATATGAGAGCACTTTTAAGGTAGCTCGCGATGGTATGTGGTAAAAAAATCCACATGATGCTGGTGCTAACCAATATAAGTTAATAAAATCGATCGTTTCCTTCACGTTCGGTACAACCCACTGGCTGTACCGGTTAAACAGTTCGCACTTTCGCATGACCTACCGATCGAATGATTTCACGGTCAAGAACGTGTGTATAAAGGCGAACCAGAGCTGTCTAAATAAATGGACTTCTTAATTGAAAATACGTCAAGGGTAATTAAATTACCATACTCGGTTGATAGCTAATCGAATCGGTCGGATGCTTTGAAAAGAATGAGTTGTGCGAAGTTTGTAAAGCAAGCGAACAGACGAGTTTTACTTCCTCTGATTAATGCTGACAAATGGATCCTCTGTTCGTTTTATCTTTTGCCGAAAACCAACGGAAATAAAGTTCTTCAACAAGAGCGATACACTTGGACGGCAATGATAACAACAAAACGGAAATCACACATTGAGACCGTTCACAGTGACAGTGAGGGCAGAGAAGAAGGATGTTCGACATTAACGCAAGAGATATTAATGTAATTTTGCAGCAAATTGCACCAATGGAAACTGCACATTAAGGCGAGGTGCAAGTAAATATGCCTTATGTTAGAAACCTGACGTGCAATTGCTGGCTTGTTGACCTGCAAGAGACAAAGAGAGATAAAACAGTCTCATGCCAGAGGCGTTAAGAGCGTACCTGTTAATGATGTGAGATAGGAAATTGCAACACATGTTATGGCCCATATCTTATGTGTATAAATGGAACATTGGTTTTATAGTAGGGCCAGAAGTTTGGCCCTATCACCTCACACCGTACATTCAAATTCTCGAAATATTGTTGGTATCTGTTTTCAACACATGCTTTCCAGTATACTGCCCAGAAGACCAAACAATTCTTCTATTTTTAATGAATCTAACAACATGAAAGCTTTCACAAAATGAGGTGGTTACTGTATTCGTTTATTACACATAAAAATAAAACAGACTACACACATAAAATTACACATAAAAATAAAAAAAACTACATTGTCCACATTATTTGAGAAAAAAATTGAGAAAGTTCAGAAAAATATGAAGTGAGAACTCTCTTTTGGCCTCCACGAAACATATAAAAGTTTGAGCATTTAGTTCTTCTGATTCTTCAAAAATCTAAGATTCCTTCTAAGAGTTGACATGATTATTTGTATGTATTAACTTTCTTTCAACTTTATAAATTCGTTATACGATGCTTTTTCTTATGTTTCCTTGAAAATTTATTTTCTTGTTCACCTGTTCGCTTTTAATTATGGCAAAATTATAACCTTGTCAGAGAGGTTCGTCCAAAACTGTTAGTAGTTGAGTTGAGTTATTGCCTAACAAAGTGCGTTAAAATATGGCCCAAGCCCGCTACACTGCAACAGGCAGAATGCACCCGGTGCCGGTGATGAATGCGAGTGATAATTTCATGCCCTTGGGCACCAACAAAAAAAAATACATTGGCAGGATTTTGGGAACTTGCTTTCCATCAATCCAGCGCGTTGCGTGGCATTTTGCAAGTTTGAAGATACCACTTTGCGGGTTCCAGGAGCTTTACTAAGCAAAAAAAAAAAAAAAAACGTTACCCACGGTGCGCCGTCAGAACGACTGGCACGTTTAATTCTTGACAGTGGGCTATCCCGGTAGCCCCAAGCATCACAGTCCTGCTGGAGTGATAAATGTTTACTAATGAAGACAAGAAGTATGTCACCTGTCAGCGGAGTGGATAAGGCGAGGTATGGGCGGAAACTGTTCACCATCCATCGTGGAGTATAAACGCGCCCCATGCACACAAATAAACATCCCAATTTTGCGCTTGATAGCGTTGTAAAAATGGGCCTGCATAAAACCAGCGCGCCTTTTGATGGCGATGCACCGCCAACGTCAGCGTGAGACGAATTAGGCTGCGTTTTTTTTTTCGCTCGTTTGGTTGCCCGCGTCGATCATTTCGAACCCATCGTACATTGGCTCGTACCGATCCGGTCTTCTTTTTATTTCCCGCTCTGCTTTTTTTTCTAGACAGTTGTTAAGATGCACACATTTTATGAGTATTTGTTGTGTTTCAGCAGGGCTTTGGAGGTGAATAATTCGAACGCAGGAATTTGTTGCTGCTCACGGTCGGAAAACCGTGGCTACCGTGGTGATGAATATGCGATGAGGATGGCGCACTTTAAAGCAACACCGTAGACCTGGGAGTGCTGGATGCTCATGGGCACATGCGACCCATTCCCGTTCCTGGATGGTTTTCGGTGGTCGGTGGTCGTAAAACACCTGAAATGATTGCTTTCATCCTACATTAAACAAGACACTTTATGGTAAAGCGCAAACAGCATTTTATGCAGCTAAATGTTGCTGAGTGTGCGAGCATTTTTTTGTGGTGTTTGCTATACGAGCTGAAGGAAACCTGTGTTTTGCGTCAGAAAGCATGTGCTTAGCAACTGTTTGCAAAATACATGGTCGAGGTACTTGCCGGCAACTTATCGTCGTTCGATGAAGTCCCGCGAGATGGTACAGGGCGCTGCGAAATGGAGTCAGAATTTTAAGACACCACCACCGCTATTACTAAACTGCTTTACCGAGGTTATTAAACTCTTGGCAAAGACATTTCACTACCTCCGACTACAAGCGACTCAGACAGATGGAAGTTTATGTTTAGTTTTATGTTAATGTTCGAGTGCTTATTGAATTTTCATTATCGCATTTTTACAGTGCTGCCTCAGACTGCAGCCATATTTATTGAATGTATTAGTCTTGGGGAGGTCCGATGGTGTATTGGTAGCAGCGCTGGCCTTCACATGACAGGACCGGTCCAAAATCCTATTCGGACCCATCCTCCGTACGCAGGACTGACTATCTGGCTGTGGGTCAAAGAAAGCCAGAAATGGCAGGCCTACACCCCCTGAGGTTGTGGTGCCGATAAAGGAGAAGAAGATTAGCCTTTTTATATGTTAACTCTATATGGTTTGCTGATAAATAATGAAAGGTGACATTAATTCATCAATTCTTTTAAATATATCGTTTATTTATAGGGGTATTCAAGGCACCTTTGGGTTCCGGTTCGCAATTTATTTACTTGAAGGTGAAAATAATCAACTTGATCTTAATCTCCATGATCAACTTCACCTCAACTGAGAGCATTTAGTTTCCCAAACACGGCACCGTTACTTCCTCCTAATGCATCGTAATGATACGACTTTGCACTACAGTAAAACTGAAAATAATCAACTGCAACTTTGCGCTTTCAGTTTGTGTACTCTACCCCCCGGAAAAAAGAAGAAATGGTCCGCCAGTGAAAAAGGAAACATTATAAAACATTCCAAATAAACTCAACGCAGCGTAATCAATTCGACATTCTGAAGAAGGCAGCAAAAAAAAAAGCGAAAAAATACATTTTCCAACCGGCACTTGCTCCGATCCGAGAAACTGTATCAACCTGCACTATTAAACCAAAACTGCCAGTGCCAAACTTGCTGCTGGAAGTTGTGCAAAAGTGTTCAGGAGTGTTGGGAGAATACAACCCTGAAAAAACCGGGGAAAGAAAATGTGTACAGAAATAATTTTCCAACACAAAAAAAAACGAACCCTGACCGTATCTAAACGATGAAAAATCCGGCCTCCATGTAAATGGCACTACCCGTCAGGATCAGGCTGTCGATAGGCTCGAAGGTATGGCCGCGCTGTGCTCCCGGCCTTTCTCTGCCACACTCTGCCCGCACTGCAAAACCTGCCAAGGGAAAGAACTCGCAACACCGGTACAATATCGCCATCATTATCAACAATAATTCACCACCTCGAAAACCCGGTTCCATTCGTTCGTTCGCTCGCTGCCATGTTCGGAACGTTTTCCAATGGATGGAAAACTTATTCACCTCGCCATCAGGCGAATGGCGCCAGAGGTAAACAGAGGGTGGTGATGGGGAGTAAAAGGAATAACAAAAAAAAACGCACGCTCCAACCTTTTGCCCACGAATGTGACCCAAACCGGGGAGAAGCAACAAAAAATAACGCAACGAACGAAATTCCCGGCACCGGAAAGCAGAATGTGGAAGGCTTCAACGTGAGTGGTTGATTTTTCCCCGTTGGCTGCGAGGGTTGCCATGTTTCTTTTTTATTTTAGTGCCACCACCCGCTTGCGTATCGAGGCACAACCGTACCGAAAATAAATCGGTGGGGGTTTCAGTGGCTGAAGTTTTGCACAAACCATCGCTAGGCCACAGGGAAGTTCATATTTTTCTCACTGGATTTCAATTTAAATAAGGCTTTTTGCGGGGAGAACTTTGCGCATGGTGTTACGGGGGCGAGTCTTAGAGCGCGACCAAACTACAGCCCCGGTCGTTTGGATTGGAAAGTGGGTTGGAAAATGGAAATCGCGGCCGCACCTCGCTGCCTTTTGCACCATACGAATGCGCTCGTATACGCGGTGGCAAGATGACGAGTGGCTCCGGTCATGAATGTCGGCAACAGTGGCACCGGTAATGACATCAGGATAGAATGCTCGGCACAACCCAGCAGGATACGACACACTGGGCCGTGGGGATGAACCACGAGGGGGGATGTGATACTCAAAAGAGAGAAGCAACAAAAAAGAAAAATGGGTAAA
The DNA here is from genome assembly GCF_943734725.1 of Anopheles marshallii. Taxonomy (NCBI): domain Eukaryota; kingdom Metazoa; phylum Arthropoda; class Insecta; order Diptera; family Culicidae; genus Anopheles; species Anopheles marshallii. Next base: position 56,438,459 of record NC_071327.1, read on the forward strand.
AAATTGGAACCTTCTTCCATGCAGGCGCCTGGCGCTGACAGGAAATATTCTCTCCAGATTCAATCCGATCCAATCCAATTTCTTCGCTACCGGCCGGATTCGGTATGAAGGATGTACCGTTTCTGTTATTTTTTTGTTGTTGTTGCTGCTGCTGCCGTTGTTGCTCTCCAGTGTGACAAGCAAAGCCTTTTGCTTCATTTGTCATATCGTTGCCTTTCGGTGCTGAAGTTGCGGACGCTAGCAGCCCGTGGAAACGGGGACATCCAATCATCTATCTTCACCGGAGCGGTAGCCCGTGTTTGGGACCACGAGACCACCGGGAACCACCGGGCGGGAACGTGTCCGACTGTGTCGAAAGTGTGCAAAAAAAAGTGTGACGAGGTGGAAGCAGTAGGACACCGAGCAACAAAAAAAAACCCCAGCGATGAACTAAAAAGCAAAATTGTACGATGTCATCATAATTTATAAGAAACGAGAATTTGAACGTGATTCGTCGGTTTTAGCTGATTTCAGGTGTTTCCTTTTTTTTTTACTGATGCTAGTCTTTTTCTTTACCAGCCTTCCTGAGCGTGGCTTCCTTTAGTGTGATGCATGGTTGTGTTACCGCTCCCCACCGTTATCCGGATGTCCCTGTAGACGGTTTGACGCAGCGGAAGGTGTACGAGCCGGTTCGTTAGTACGCATTTGAAAACCCGGGCACGGAAGTCGGTTTGTGTTTATGGGATTTATCTATATATTTTCTTACCAGTTCTTCGAGCTCTTGTTCGCAATTGCGAAAGGAAGCAACGGTGGGAAATGGGGTGGGCGAAAGTAAAGACGAGGACTAAGTTTATCAACTGATTGAATGACTCTTCATCGGACCGTTCGGATGTGATAAATTTGGTGATCGAGTTTTGAGACAGGAAAATGTAATCAAATTCATTTTATTTACCTTTTTGGATAAAAATACGAATTTTGGGAATAGGTAAAGGAATGTTTATCCTTTTGATGCAATAAAGGTACTTGCCTCGTTACATTTATTTGTTATCAGAAAGATTGTTAGTTTTAATTGTAAACCTTACTTACTTTCTTTATTTCGTCTTGTTATACGATTCGCATATTTTTGTATTATATTTGTGGCTTGTTATAATTGCTTGTTTTATGCTCCTCCACGCAGTTTCTTTGTACAAAAATTGTAGTTAAGCACATTTCAATGTTATTTTTAGTGTATTTTCTTAATCTCAACACATTCGACGTCGAACGTGAATCAGTAAGCCACATTTAGCATTTGTTGCTTTTGATAATTGCTGTTAATCTGAAAGTAGATAATCAAAAATACTCCAAAAACTTCCATGATATGTTTATCAAAGTTTGGTTATTGCAAAAATAAATGTCCGGCACTAACAACCGCAATTGATGCCAGAAAACAACATCGTTATGCATTTCTCGTATTCGAGATTCGCAAATATTTGCGACAATAACAGAGAAACAACACAGAAAATTAGAGAATAAACGAACCAAACAGGAGAAATTTAACACCGGCCGGTTAATCTAATTCCACGGACCTTCAGCTTTGTACGTGCAATATTTAAACATGAAGATGTCAGGTCAACGTTAAAAGAACTCATATGTTTTTAATATTGGAAGCTGTTGTTTAACAGAATGGATCATTTTCCAGGGAGCTTAACTAAATAAACTCTCAAGTTTCTTTCGGGCCAACTGGTAAAACGGCTAAAAATTCAAAACTATTCTATTAGCTGATATTTTTTCACTCATGGATAATCCGCCCGCGCAAGTGCCGGACGATCTGTATCATCGCCTGATTTTTTTATTACGAACTACAATACTTACATTTAAATGTAAAAAATTACTGTTTTTGGTTAGTTCCTAATTCACACTCAGGCGTTTGTTTTATATTTTTCTCTCTACTTTCCCAAATAACAGTTTGAAAAAAGGTGTACAAAAGTTTTCCTGTAATTGTGCTTTTTGATTAACAATACCCAACCTCAGCCTCAGAGATCAAAAGAACACATAAACACATTCGATAGACATAAAAGCTAAAATGAAACTAAAATTTGCCACCCATTAACGTTCTCGAACCACCCGATCATCTCGAATGTTGGTGGTCGCATGAAATGATTGTGTTAAAGACGACATGATCTAATCCATGCGATGGCCGGAACGACCATCCGACCATCCAGCGAGACCATGGCTACCCCCAAAAACCGCTGGCAGTTAGTTATTTATTTAACCTAGTTAGTTAACGTCACCGTCGGTTGCGTTCACTCAGCCTGCAGCAGCCGTGCCTTACTGGACGGACCGCCAGGATGGTACGGATTCTATCACCGAAGAAGGATGCCCTAATTTAATTTTCGCTCACTTTTCTCCATTAGCTCACAGGCGTCGCACGTCCAAGGCGTCGTCGCTCGGTAAACGGTTGGTTTGGTGAAGTTTCAATTTTCCATTCCGTTCGCATCGCTTTTGATGGCTCGTGCTGGTGGAAAGTTCCTTATGTTTCCGAAGCGCAGCAGCAGAGTGCTCCCGGAGCGACGGGTGTCACTTGACTTTTTATGTAAAGCAAACAAATTAAAACAATTTCCAAGCATTTTCCACGACCACCCTCGTGCCTTCGTTTTTCTTCTTCATCTTGCGTGTGTTTTTTTTAATGTTGTCTGTTTTCTGCAGTTTCTCTTTGCTTTGCTGCAGTGTACTAACCTTCTGACTTTGGGTGCGGCTTTATTTTTTTTAATATTACTGTCCAGTCCAGTTCGTTTTGTCCGTTGTCAGTCTGAGACACATTGAGTTGCGAAGCGGTTCGGGTAAATTTGAGCCCAGCAAAAGGAGTCAAACGTTACGCTAGACTAAAACGAAAGTAGGGAAATTCTTTTAAGTACTTCGTCCCATCGAACTTGCCCATGCTTTTGTGCGAAAGAAAAAGCGCTTCCGGCAGTCGAGTGACGAGTCAGTCAGAACACAGAGTCGGGGCCGACTTTTTAACAGCTGCTCGGATGCTGCTGACCTCGCCCGGGCGATGATAATGATGCTCGCTAGCAAAAAGCAATTAATTTCTTGACCTAGGACGCTCGAGAAGCGACGGCCACTATCGCTTTCACTTGGAATGTCACCGGAGTTTCGTTCGGTTGACTCATTTTCCACTTTCACTCTTGATTTTACGTCCCTGGACTTGTTGTTTTTTTTTGTACTCGTTTGCTTCTTTCTCTCGCACTCTTTTTTTTGCGCACATTCATTCGTACTTGACGTTATTTTCCATTACCGCAGTTTGGACCCGCCGCGGTCGGGTCTATTCGTCCGACGGGTAACTTCGCGCGTCATCAGAGCTTAAACTTAAACAATTCCCATTTTCTTTCTATGGTCAGGCGAAGGACACGTCTTTCAAGGACACGAGAAGGATGAAAACCACATTAAACACTGGAGACGGATGGGTTTAATGAAAGTTGGCTGGCTGTGCTTTAATGCGAGAAGATGCTTTATTGATTATTGATTTTCCATAGAAGCAAGGTAAAGTTTAGTTTAAATCAAGCTTTAGATCCTACAATGGATCGATTTAAAAAGCGGAAATTTGTTAACTAGATAAATGGAGTTTAAATGATATGCTAGAGATCAATGAATTTTGTGATGTTCTATTCATTATTTACAGTTAAACACCTTATAACACATAGTAAGATAAATTGTTTATATATTGCATATAAAGAGGGAAACTTCTTTGTTCAATTCCATTACATGATTTAATCATTTCAATAATTGGTTTAGATAACTTTTAATCGTGTTAATTAAAAATATCAGTTTGTTTGTTGCTGGTAAACTATTTCGAAACATTCGCGTGGAATATATAATAAGATATAATGATATCAATCGTATTCCGATTTACTATTCCAGGACCTAGTTTAATTTCCTCGACTTTAAACAGAAAACCAACCAAACAGCGCTTTATTTTTCATCACTGCGTATGATTCCTATGAATATTCCTTCCTATTCTCATATTTAAACCTTTGTTAACAAGTAATTGTTTTTTCTTACTTCCTCATTCTACATTTATTTCACTAGTTCCTCAAAACGTAATAGTTAGTTTAAAAAACATTGTACATTCCCATAAACATGCAGCACTGAGTTTATAAAAGATCATATTCCAATACAAAACAATGCTTCGCTTTGTGGCTCTTTCAATCGATAGTAGTAACATTGCGAATAAAAGGCCACCCTCCAAGGATAATAATCTTTCTTTGTAACGTTTCTTCATTTTCCATAGCAGCTTCTTACACAATGTACACGTAAGTTTCCAATCGCTACGGTACAGCCGTAAGATCCAGGAAAATCCATAGAATCCATTCGTTATCCCGAAAATGGCAATTTTCCCAAACCGCCGCCCCTGCCACCCTGCCCCCTTGCACGACCGTTGAATCATTGAACCTGAACGCAATTTCGTCCACCATCCGCCGGTTTAGCGGAAACCATCGCAAGGAACCGCCTCGAGACGCTGACGCCAATGGAAATCCCGTACGCTCGTTAGTTCCTTTGCGTCGCCTTTCTTCCGTTACCGCTGGAATCGGTCCAGAGTTTTCCCTAAGATGTCCAGATAACGAGCGCACACAACTCTGGCGTGGCAGTGTGATACCAACACCATTGCACTGAATCAATCCAACTGAAAGACTCACACACTGGGATGGAAAACGCCGCTTTTCACTTGCTGTCTCTGTCACACCCACTGCACAACTCTTAAATGCGATGGTGTTGGTATTGAAACACACAAGCGCAAAGTATTCCACTGGCTATGGGGTAAGAAAACTGGCCAAGGAAAATGTATTTTTGTCGCTCTTCTTCTACCAACATCACGAATGTTGCCATCACCAACACACGTTTGTACATTTCCCCTCCGGAGACGGTGTTGCACACATTTCTTAACCCTGTTTGCATGTGTGTGCTAAGAATGGGGAGAAAAAAAGGGAAAAAAGCAAACCGTGCTTGGGTGCATGTGTTGGTGTTGCGTGGAAAATGAGGCGGTGTGTCGGTGTTGGTAATGTACGGGCAGTAACGGCGAGGGTGCAAAAGGCTGCTCGGGCGGAAAATCGGTTTGCATTGGCTTTCGTGCACGAAATGGCCGAAGCATGGAATGGAAGCGTCTTTCTCGTACAAACTCACCCCTCCTCCTCCACATTTCCATTCCTCCCCTTTGGTACGAACACCGCCACACAGCCACATCACCATCAGGGCACACTAATGAACTACGTTCACGATAAACGAAACATGGCCACTTGTCTTCGCCGATTTCCACAAACAGACAGCAACATAATTAACGGGTGATTCGGTAAATAATTTTCACTTTCTACGGTCACCTAGGCGACCGCGTCCGGAAGAAGCATCCTGACCTCGACCCCGAACACCGCCGCACCGCACTTCACCACACCACTGTACCGGGCACATCCGTGCTTCCCCATCGGTTTTGCAGCATCGGTTAATGACTTTTCGTTCCTGGTGTTGGGTTTTAATTTTGCTCCAGTTTTCCGACGTGGCCGCGATGCGATTTTTTCATTCAGACAAATGATGTTTTATGTTAATTAGCGTCTGGGCAAAACTGTGCGGCGGGTGTGGTAATTAAAGTCGCGTAAACTTGACCTACTTCAATGCGGAAATCGGCATTTTGGGAATTTTTTGTTCTGGTGGAAAGACGAGCAATCACTGCAGACAGGGAAATGATGCGGAGCAGCGAAGCCAATGAAATGTAATTAATTTTACATTAAAGTTGATGTTTTCATTGTTTCGTTAGTCATTAACAGGGAATTTGGCATGCTCATGTTTTCCATAACTAGCTAATTTACAACATAGGAAACATTAATTTATTTTAAAAACCCGAGAATTCATCTACCGTTCTTCTTAAAAAGAACTTTCGTGATGTGTTACTAGCTTTGTCTATTTGAAAAATATGTGTGTTTTTATTCAACCACAATGCTCGTTGAAACTTCTTCTGATTTAATATTCAAATCTTAGGCCATTTTACAATTATTTCATCAATAAAATGTTAAATTTCAGCAACGCAAAATTTAGACAATTTCAAAACTTTTAAAATATTCTGAATAATAATGTGAGAAGGTTTAATCGCAGATGTTGAATGAAAGTTGTCTTTAATTTGTTTTTTAATTATTTTTCTTTATGTACAAAACATTAAACCATCAGATTTTTAGTGCCACGCATATGAACTTCCACAGTCACGACGAATAGTGCTGTTAAATAAACCGACAGTTTGAGATTTAAAAAACTAATGCGTTCATCCGATTGTAGACCTACTACCGGCGGGGTTTTCATTTTGTTTATATCAGATAAAGTTTTTAGTTTTATTCCCCTTTTGATGTTCAATTTTATAAAAAATAAGATGAACTAGATTTTGCTATTTCTATTGAAGTTATCTAACAATTCTGTTCTTAGGAGTATAAGAGTTTTTAAGAGAATTTCCATTTGGAATGATTATAAAAATATTTTATGCTCCACATAGCTGGAGTTTGATAAAGTATAATTGGTTGTATTGCAAAATACTATCTGGTCGTTTTCAAAGAAATAGAAAAGAGTATCAGTATAGAAAGTAGATAATACTTAATAGATAATAGAAAGTAGATAATTGCTTTATACTTTCTACAACTAGAATATCATGATCATGTACTTTCATCTTGATTTTTGTTGTGTATATTTTTATAAACTCTTACGGCGGGCAATCCAATTTAATCTGAACAGAAGATATACATATAATTCAGAAACGAATTTTCTCTATTTATTTTTTTTTCTATTGACGGGTATAACTGGGAGGAAATGCCTGTAGCTGTTAAATTTCGGCAATATATGTCGACCATACGGCCTTTGGCCGTCATAATGGAAACAAATAAAATAAAAAAAATAATATTGACGGTTATCAATATATTAGATTAACAGTTCAGTAAGCTTTGTTTTGATCACATGTTCAGTAACTCACTTCGATAACATATTTCCTTATCTTCTTTTATATTAGCACAACAACCCCAAGATGCCTAGGCCTGTCTGGTTTTATTTGACTTTTGTTTTAGCCGTAGTGGAATAGTCTTCGAGCAATAACATATTCTCATTGATTATTGGGATACGTTTAGCTAGTCAGACACTCTTTAACACTGAACCGTTCATTGATGCATGTGATTTTCGTTGGGAACTTAATCCATCTATCAAAAAAAAAACACTTTATTTCAATAACTTTTAACTGTACTGCAACACTTTCACACGAACATCACGAACGAACACATATAAGCACTCATTAGTAGCTGGTACATCGAACCTTCCTTGATCTTCTTGTGGCTTGATCTCAAACCACCATCCAACCAGCAAAGCCTTGCGCTGACTGATTGTGCTACCGTTCGCGCGATGGATTCTGAGGATCTGTGGATAGTGCGGGCCACCGTGCCAGTCCGCACCGAGTGGAAGGGTTAATTTCACTGCAGGCTACACCAACCGTCCTCATCTTCGTGACCTCCGCTTTCCTGTTTGCCATTCAAACGTGCGAGAAGCCGGTAGACGGACTGTTTAAATAACAGTGAATAAAAAAAAAATACAACCCGTAGTGCAGAGCCGCCGGGATTGACATGGCCCGGGAAGGTGCGGCAAAAGAAAGGAGATTATGCTGCTCCATGCAACCGAACCGTACGTAGCAAGAGCATAGAAAATCGGTGGCAAAGGAGAAAAAAAAATGAAAAAAAGATTGAATGTAAATTAGGATTCTCACGCGTACTTTCGTCGTACGCTTCCGCATTTACGGTACGATCGTGATCGCGACCTGGCTGGCAGGGAGCGATTTTTGCATAAATAATTATTTATTTACATCCGCTCACCATAGAACACCGGAAGCGAAAGGACACTGTGTGTGCATGACGGCAGGGTATAATAAAAGGTAAAGGTAAGTGCTTATGAAACACCGAGATTGTTCGCATTGTTAGCTGGTCGGGTCGTGCGAGAGAGCAACAGAGAGCAACAACACGCAGCCTGCACTAACCCTTTCGCTGTTCCGAATCCCTTCCCCTTCCTAGGCCGGATGGATCCACCGATCGCTGGAAAGGAAGGCTCCGGCCCCGGAAAGGACGTTTCCGTGTGATATCAGAATTTATGCAAATGCGCAACCGACCGTACGGTACGGTATTGTGGCGCATTGTGCCGTGGCCGTGGTAAATGTTTCGTTTGTTTCCCCGCAGAACATAATTTCATTTACAGCGTGTGAAAGATTCCAATCCGGATGATAAATCGCGGAACGAAGCGGCGCATTATGACAGGCAAAAACTTTGCCCCGATACGAGAAGGAGACAAAAAATGCATACTCATATCGTACGATCCTACTGCTAATGGCGACTGGATTTCTGTGGAACTCTGGCTTTTTTCTGTCTCTTTCCTTTACACGCAATTCGTTTTATGTGATTTATGCAAATGACGTTCCATCAATGTCGATTCCGTGTCGAATTGTGATATAAACGAAGGTCTGCATGTAAGCGCGTGAGATGCAACTGCATTTGATGAGACTGCATTTAGTACTAGATGGTGATCGGGTGATCGCCTCTGCAACTGTTTTCACCTCGAATTGAAAACATCGAAAAATAAAATAAATTTACATCATGGTACTGCTGTCATATGCTGTAAATTTTTGTTTAATTGATAATTAAAAAGTTGTTGTGCATTTTTAAATGAGATATTTGTGGTTGAAGTCCAAAATGAAAATACGCATCAGGCATCAATAAATCAATCTGTTTAACCATTAAATTATGTTTTATGTCATTTTAATAGACATTTTTCATTGGAATGAGTGTATTTTAAGCACGTTTGAATGAAAATGGGCTATAAATACGACCGCAAAACAACTCGTTCAATAGCATATTCACACGTCCTTGTGGACCAGGTGGGATCGGTCTTTACACAAGTCACCAGTAGCCGTTGGCAATGCACTACAACTCCACCTTAACCCTGCCGAACCATTAAGGGCTAAAAGGACAAGAAATTGAACGATAAATTGAATTCGGAACGGCCTCCTTCCCGGTGCTGCTTGGCCAAACTAAGCCCAGGAACGGAGCGCCGAAAAAACCCCGATCAACGCTGCGATCGTGTACTGGCCAAAGCTAATAATTACAATTACATTAATGCCGGGCTGTCGAGAAGTGCACGGCTATAATTTTTATCCAATTATCCAGATGAGCACACGCATGCCTGCGAGTGGGTTTCGTGAGGTGAGCGTTCCTTCTAAGGATACGTGCACACGATGCTTAGGAACGGCATCTTGGTGAGGGCATCTCTCACTGAGCATAATCTTTCATCGTCGTGCGCTAAACGTTACAGCGCACTGTGGTACAAGAAACGCTCGCGGGAGTTCAGAGCGCAGTTTCACGTGGATGATATATTGTTCCTTGCATTGGGTGCATTGTAGTTTTGGCACTGTGTTATGGCTGAAACACAGCGCCACGCGGCTTGCGGCTATGTACAGGTGAAGTTTATCCGTTGTTTTTCGCTTGCGTCCAAGCATTTGCACTCGAGTTTCGACACTAATCGAAACGGAATCTTGCCCCGGAGGCTTGCTTGAATGAAGGTACAATTCGTCGCATGGTGATACTTGGTCGCGTTTTGTAATTCTAATGAGAGCAGCTGAATCGACAGCAGAGCAAATGATGCAATATTTTATTCGTAAATTGGATGGTCAACCTTGGAAGCTGCTTATTTCGATACAAAACAGCCCGTTTTGGCAGAATTACTTACTTAAGAGGAGGTTTACATTAAGGGTTAAATTAGGCTGACGTTAAAAGTCGCCCAACTTATCCTATTATTGAAAGCAAAAAACAATTACGGTAGACACACCTCCTTTTCGCTGTTCGGGAAATAGTTTAAGGCATCAATTATCAATTAGATTTGCGATAAATATCTTTAAAATAAAGTCGCCCTATTTTGAATGTCAACTAAAGCTTTCGTGTGTTAGCGCACAACAAACAAAATCGTAATTAAAAAAGGAGTGAAATTTGTAATTGCTAAATAAATAACTTTATCCCACAAGTTACACATTGAACATTGAAAATGCACCACATGACATCAATACTGCCGAAGATACGGGAACAGCAACAGAGAAAATCACCTATCAAAAAACACCCATAGCAATCTGGGACCCGGTCGAGGGATTTTGCAACATTTGCATCACAAAGCAAACAAACAGCAACAGCTTTAGAAAAAAGGGCTTACACGTCATACAACCGGTGCACCGTATGCACCCGACCACGAACGGCATAAACACACAAACGCACACTTGGCACAGTGGCCTGGTGGAACATCATTAATTATGACGGGTGGTAATTTTTGCACGTCCAAAGCCAGCAGGTTGCACCGTTACAGTGAGGGGTGAATGTCTTGCCGTTTGCCGCTTCCGGGTTCTGGACCGGACCGGATGCGCACGGGGTTGGATACCAATTCTGACTCGCCGGTTGCCGGTAGTGAGATTTCTGGGAGCTGTCAGAATACGGTTTGGAAGCACAAATAGCTGTATGGAAACATGTAATTAACGTTATGATTGTACTAGCGACAATCTAATAATTGTTGGGTTTGAAACCAACGTACGCTTAGGAGCGTAAAACTGTGTGGGAAACTCCTATAGAAGCTTGATTTTCGAGAATACTCAATGAAATTATTGTAAGATCTTTTCGAAGTTCCTACAAATTTTCAGATTTGTCTGGCTGGGTGTGTTGGTAAATAATTGGAGTGCTCCCAATACACTATAAATTGGGTTATAGTACACTGAAGTTTCTTAAGTTTCTTAACCACTTTATATAAAACAGCGGTCCAATTCCTTTTTATTACTTTACGCTTTGTTGTATGCGTTTGTTGCTTTTGTTATTGTTATGGTGAGGTCTTATATAATTCATAATTAGTTCATGTTTTATTAGTTTAGAGTTTCAACACTAACAATATCAAAATCAAATAATATATAAAATTATTTTTTCATTACTCAAAATAAATTTTAAAAGTTGTACCCGTTTGTTATCAAATAATGTGTCATTTGTCATTTAATGGTTACTTTCTAGAATTGGCCTTAGTAGTGGAGCAACTTTTTTTCAGTGCCTTAATTACATGTAATTCCGATGATAAAATAGAGAAAGCGTTCATCAGTAATATCAATTGGGGTTAGTGCATGAAAAAAAAACAGATCCAAAAAGGCATTAACCATGGAGGCAAGTAAAACGGAACAAGCATAAACCAGACATTAAACGGCTAAATTTGACTTCAATCAGAGCAAAAAACCCTCAAACAGATGCACTGGTGTGGGTCAGAAGAAAAAAAGACACCAGAAACCACCGCCCGAGGGTGGTGAAGCGGAAACGGAAATGAAGCATGCTCCAAACCGAACAACGCGCTGGCGGTGCTTGCGTTAATCCTAATTACATTCCAATTACAGCACCGTTGATCTGGACATTTTTCCACCACCATTAATTACATGTTCAATGTAACCTAAAGTCGCTAATTTGTGTGTAAGTTAGCGTCTGGCTGGAGCAAAATAATTTATAGAAAATTGTTTAATATTACTTCTCCAATTAACTAAAAATGCTCACGCTAATTCAGTGTAAACTTCTTCGAAATACTCTTCTAGTCTTTTTTTAATACATCGCTGTAAGCAGCGCTAGCGCCATCTACATTTGACTAGGGGAAATATTGCACATACAATTTTTTTCACCACTTTCTACTGCCGTGGTTAGCTTCGTCCTTTTCGTCCCTTTTCCTCCCTCTTCGAACCCCTTAGAAAAGGAACCGAACTGATCTGAAAAAAACGGGGATGGGACAAATACAATAAAAAAGTTTATCCCCTAGCAGGAAAGAATGTCGCTGATTCTCGGAAGGGACACACAACACGAGCGTCCAAAATTGTAAGGTGAAAAAGAGAAAGCAAAAAAAAGGTAATAACAACAAGAACTCAGGCAGGAAGAATATAATATCGTCCTTGCGGTACCATAGGACGGTTGTGCCCAAGCCCCACCCCTCGAGCAATGGAAAAACCACCCCTAGAAGGTTTGGTTCTGTGTGGTGGTAGGCTAACGTTGCTTTTTACGTTTTTTTTTGTTTGGTGTGCTCGCCTTTGCGTGCGGTTCTGGTGTGTTTTCGTAAGGTGAAGGTTTTTTTTCTAACTACCAAATGTGTATCGACTCGGAACACGCACGCTGCTGGCGATTTTCTTTTATTCCGTTCCCTTGAGTTTTATTTTGGAGCATTTCGGTGTGTTTTCTTATGTTTTTTCCACCTTTCGGTTCGGTTGATTTTCCATGAATCGTTGCGTTGAATCCACGTGCTGGATCGATGGTGAATCGGACAGGCGCTTATCTGTCGTCGAATTATAAATAAATAAGCCCGACATTTCGTGCACACTTAATGCTACTTTGGGGCGTGGGTAATAAATAAAGCATGCCGTATAACTACACAATTCGGTGCAAGGCAAGGTATTGCTGCTAAAGTTATCATTACGTGCTAGGGACAGCCGGGTATCTTTGGTGTTGAGTTTTCATTCATTCCGGTTTTGCTGATGTAGAATGTTTAAGTCAATAGGCTTAGTAGATTATAGGAAAAATACCTGACCATCTTGTGTAGGAAGTGATACAAATGTTTATTGTTTTAGATTAGTGTATTTCTATAGAAGAATTATTTTTTAAATCCAAATATAAAAAAAAACTGGTTAAGATAAACTGGTTACCATAAACTTAATTACCCTAAACTGTAGACTAAACCTTAATAACCTAAAAAAAAGGGCAAAAATACACAGGTTTCAAAACATTCCTTACAAATGAAATTAATTAAAAATTCACACATCTTGACAGGAAAACATCTTTCAACAACATTGCTTAGGTGTTTTATGTACCTTTTCTTCATGGTTTGATTTAGCTTAAATTTATGAAGCTTTTATGTAGTAAATTTAGCAAACATAACTTTCATATTTAGTCTGTATAATACGATGAAATGGTTTATCTTTTCGTGCATTTAAACAATATTTATTTATTTAATTTAATTTAATTTATTTATTATTTTAACTTATCAATTTTCAACAGCCTGAACTGGTATAAATTATGTATTTATGTATTTCAAAAATTCCCCTTACAATTCATCGAGCATATTTTGCACAGCAGCAGTAAAAACGAAACAGCAATTCCCGCATGCACATATTATTCGCACAACCTGTTGATGCACCATGCACAAAAAAGCGCAGTATAACCAATATCGATTGCCTGAGCCCTCATTTCGCTACAACCCCTTTTTTAAGATCGAAGCATTCGGTTCACTTAACTAGGGCACTCGCACAAAGGAGTGTCAATTTGTCAAATGCTGGTACGTCACGTGCGATTATTTCGCCTCACTGCCTCACGAGAGGGTGCCCTTGTTTGCTGGGAGGGATGTGATGGGACAATTGCAAAAAAGGATAGGAAAACACGACAACGTAAACAAACAAACCGCAAACCATTTCTAATCCACTGCCAAATGCTCCTTTTGGTCGTGCATGTGTGCGTATGATCAACCTTTGTGATGCACCTGCAAATGCAACTCAATCGGAATATATTGATTGAATTCGGATAAGGGTTGTAAATTCTCCTTTGACTTCTAGAGAGGATATCGACTTGTGAACAATACAAACACTGATAGAAATAAACCCATCGATGCGAAATGATTCTTTTACGTGCAGTAAGCGTCACAGTTAGCGTACAGTTTGCCAGTAGTTGAAGTGAGCACGATGCTGGTTTCGGTCTTGGTTCCTAATCCTCCACCAATGAGTGTCGCCTCGAACGGATGCAGTATCAAATTGTTGTAACAAATGACGTAGAGGAGAGCGGTCTGAAAGATAAATGGAAATAATACGCAAAAGGACGTAAATTACCAGCTGCCGCATCCCAATCTCTCGACCAACTGCAACTTACCCCTGGGATAAACGTGAAGGTGCGCGTTGTGATCGGCGTAAGTGTTTTGACGTTGACAGAATTGGAGTAGCAAATTGAGCCGGAAAACACGCCGAAAGTGATCACGTTCGGGTAGCTAAGCGCTTCTGGAGGCTGCGCTAGTGTGGGAATAGTGCCGCACGCAAAGAACAGCCCGAGCAGCAGAAGTGTGCGCGACGATGCTCCGGGAAGCATTTTGGCAAACCGTAATTGGCAGGACAGTTTCTTCCACGCTCGCCGATCGTACTGACGTGTGGTGAAACTGTGGGAATCAGTTTTATATCGGGCGACAGGGTGTGGCGTTCGATGGTGAAATTGCAGAAGTAGGTTAATGCAGCTGGGTGCAAAAATTTCGTTTTAATTTCACCCTCGATTTATGGCGCCATCCTGTACGACTTAGTGAAGGGCCCTTGAACATAACTACAAAAAGGATCCTTCAAGAATTCGGAACCATCGCATCATACTGATCGCACTATATTTATTATAACATGTTCAAACATCCACCTCCATATAAAAGATATCAAATTGTACAACTCTTTAGAATTTCGAGCAAAAGTTCCGCTTTCTCCCAACTTGCTCTAAATAGTTGCTTTTGAAAGCTCAAAAAAAAGTATGATATTGTAACGTCCTCGTTGTCTCATTCGGATCGTTCCCTCACTGCTAAATTGGGGTCAATGCAAGCGATTATATGCGCGTGGCCAGTACCTTGCACTTGAATGCTCTTAATTTTTGGACAACTTTTTGCAGCTTATGTTTATTCGCCGTTGTTTCAGCTAATTATGGAACCAACCCAAAACGGGCAGCTGAACCTGTTTTGCGAGCTGTGAATGAACTGATAAGGGTGATGATTTTGTTTTTCGTCGGAAACGAGGTCAGAAAGCGTCATTAAACCGGAACGGAAGAAATGCATTCTTTGGGAAGCAAGAATCATTGTAATGTTCCGCAGAAAATTTTTACCGTAGCGGTAAAGACTCCACCATAAAGGTCGTTTATGGTAATTGCAGTGGGGGTAGGATTAGCAGTGCCAATACCTCCGCTTACGATGTGTGCGTCGATGGTTGAGTATGGAAACGATGACACTTCTATATATTGAACGGTCTTCTGGGCGGTCTAAAATAAGATAAGAATTATGGGAAGAATGTATACTTCAAATAAAATTTTAAATAATTAAAATGATGGCTTCATTTACCGTAGGAGTGAAGTAAACTACACGGTATACTGGCAGTAGGCTCTGCTTGTGTGATGAAACCGATGCCGAATAACAAATGTTTAAGGCTGTGCTGTACGAACCAAAATTGAGTTGCCTTCCAAACGAACGAGAACCTCTTTCGATGTGTTGGATTGTAGTATATCCGAATAGTATCAGCAAGAATATACAAAGTACGTGCCTCATTATAGGAGCGATGTTAATTATGGAAACGGTTATGCTTTACGGATTCAGTGAGAGTTTATGAAAGATGAGTTCTACACACTAGGAAAACGATAACCTTGCACTCCGGCCTTCGAAATATCTCTAATTGCCACAGTATGCGTTCACTTCCGCATAAAGTCGTCCACCGTAGTCCGATGTGAGTGCGACACTGATCGGCCGTAAAGTGTCCATGTTCACGCCGCCTTGCACAATCCGGGCCGACAATTTTCCATTTGTTTTGGACGCAACCGTTATATACCGCACGTGCATCTGTAACAAAACATGCAAACAAAATGGATAATAGTATCAACGCCTGGCTAACACCTCCACCAGAACCGTCTTACCTTCGGTGTGAAGGTAACGATCCTTGTGATCGGTACCAGACTGAAGATGTTCGCCTTAACCGACGCAGAATAGCACTGTGTGTAGTTGGCGCGCTTCGCACCGAACGTGACGGCAGAATCGAAAACATTCGGACCGCCGAAAACCAACAGAACTTGACATGATGCGAGCGAAAGCAGAAATGCAACGGATAATTTACTCGATCGCTGCATGGCTGTAGGGCAAGTGAGTGCGAACCGCACGCTTCGATTGGGTTTTTATATCATGAAAAATCGCACATAAGCGTTGGTTTTGAACCGTTTATTTACCAAACGAAATGATACAACACGCGGGATGATTGTGTGATTGATTTATTATGCAAATTGTTGCCCTTACTGCTACTAGTGGAGTGTCTTTCAATTACCTTAGCCCGGCCTATGCACCACAGTAGATCCGAACGGCCACGTTGAGGTAACCGCCATGAACCGAAGTAACGAGGATGTTAGTTGGTGTTGGATTGGCCGTACCGATGCCACCGTTTACGATTTGTGCATAGAACTTACGCAGATCGGGAGACATTATCTGTATGAACCGTACATTCATTTGGGCGGCCTGCGAAGAAGTTTTGTGTAACCATTAATAGTTTAATGTCAATCCAATGCTCCCCAAAACAGCTTACCGTCGGTGTGAAGGTAAAGGTTCGCGTAATGGGCGTTAGACGAAACGCTCGCGCGTTGATAGAATTCGAGTAACAAATCGTCAACGCACTCGAGAAGGAACCGTATACGAATTCCGTCGACGGAAAGATCGTACCCGTTTGGGCGCGGACGAAAGGAAGCAGAAACGAGATAACCCAAAGTGTGCCAACAACGGTGGCCAATGTTCGTACCGTACGTGTCATGTTGCGGCTAATGCAGTTCGCCGAATGGTACTAAACCGCAGCCGAATTCTTCCGGTGCATTTTATAACCGTTACCGTGCGAATGCGTTGACCCCGAAAAATTACACCCATGCGACATCTGAATAATGATGCTATCGAACGCAGGGCAATGGGGAACTGGTACCGGTTTGTTGGTTCTTTTTTTTGGAGGAAGCCTTTCATTCCATAGCACGGAAGTGTGTAGATCCCGCTGGGCAGTAAAATTATCTGAATGATGATCGAGATATCTCGGTGAATGGGGTATGCAATTATTAGCTGATACAATTATTATCACGCGTTCCACGGTTGCACGTTCGTCGCTTGTGATGGGATGAAAGTTTTTCGTCCAGCTCCGCGACAAGAATGTCTTCCCTCGGCGAGAAAGCGTAACCGACTGTTAGCGACGGTCTGGGAGGAAAATTACTGTGCACGAAAAATAAAGTAATTTGGCAGTTTCGCTTTTGCTGCCGTTGGGCGCAATGCAGATTGATGCGACAAATTAAAGTATAAAATGAAGACCTCATAATTACCTACCGGTGTGATGGCAAAGTCTGTTTAATTATTGTTTGTTATAGTTTAATCGGTGTACTATTAATTCTAATTAGAGTCAATAGTGACACTATTTGTTCAATAATTACAAAATTGCAATCAATTTCATTTCTATCATTGAATGTATGCTATTACTATCACAATATATTCGATTAATATGCATCTCATATTCTAACGTTATTTAAGTGAGCAGGTAATCCTAGTGTATAGCGCTTATCAGGTTAAAAAAGGGTATTGTCACACCTCTTTAACGGCCTGATAGTTATAGCATGTTCAAGCTTAAGGTATTGTTTAACAGGCATTATAATGCATCCCAATAAAGATTATCTTTACAACACAAAAAAAATCCAAGCAAGCGTCTTCATTGAACATTAAGTTTCATTTGAATTTACAGTAATACTACAAACCAAAGAAAATCCCAAGCGGTACAAAATGCTCTTTACAATGTCTCCGGCATTAATCTTCCGTTCGAAAGAACACATTCATTCGCCCAAAATTGAGGATTGTGTTCAGATTAGTTTCCATTGCAGCATTGGTTGGGGGGGCTTGTTGTGAAAAGTTTCGGATTTGTTTCCCTGTTTCCACATTACGCCACCAGGAACCCTTGACTAGGCGCACTGATTTAAGATTGTCTTTGTCCGCGAATGAATCTTTTTATTAATCCTTGGTCTGAGTCGCCGGATGGCTTTCCATGGCATTTAACATTTTCCTTTTCTTCAGCTCTCGACTACACGCTAATTGTGTGTTGCGATGAGAAATGATAAAATAAGGACGAATGCTGATGGAACGATACGGTGAAAACAAAATTCCCTCGGCACTGTATTTATTGTTATAGAAACGAATGGCGTCTTTTGACGTTTTTTTGTTATTTTTCCTTCGTTCTGGGTGAGCTTGTTCGTACTTTGACAAGGGGCCAAAAACCCACCCACAAACTGGCCGCAAACTTCGATGGAATCAAAACCCCCAGTAGGATCGACGCAAATACGCAATGACCCCGCGCAAGACGTGTGCCACTTGAACGGGAATCAAACGAAATGCGGGACCGCTGGAACGCATTCGGAAGAATTCCAATTTAGCGAAGCATTTCGAAATTTAATTTAAATGCGAATCTTTTTAATATTCGTGTCCACCGACGCAAATTCCCTGATGCGGATGATGGACGCGGATCGAACCGGCTATACCGGCTGGCGTTTGCCGGACGGGAAATTGGCCAATGCTTATTGAGCACGCACTGGCAACCGTGGCATGGGGCGAAGAATGTGCGCGTCATGTAAACGGATGTAATCGGTGAAGCGTTTGAAGTGAGGTGTCTTTAAGGTATAACGTATATATAACGATTATTAAATATAAGCGATTTTTGATGAATCTTTTTACGGCGAAAAATGTTTTATTATTGGTTGATGGAACCGCAAAGCTAAACGGAGCCCTTTATTGTTAACAGTAATGTAAGGAGCATATAACACGCCAAGAACGATAAAAAATGTCTTTTTTTTTAGAAATTTAGAAATTTTAAATTAAGATTTTTAGATTTTTTTTTTATATGATGTATCAGTGTTTTAGTTGGTGCCAATAATCCAGTGATAAACAACGATAAGCCAGACCAATAACAGCAACAGGAAAAATTGGCCACGTTGGAACACCATACAATTGAACCATACGCTAAAACAGATCTGACTAGTCTGTTTTAAAGAACTTTAATACACAAAGGTTCACTAAATTCGATTGACGTCTTCCTAAATAACGCTAAATTCCTATAGGCTCCGCTTATGATCTTCTCAAATAAGTTTGGTGAAAGTCGTCTTGTTATTTAGTAAGATAAAATAATAAATAAATAATAATAGATAATATATAAATAATAAATAAAAATAAGTCATAAATAATGAACAGATTATTTGGAACAGCTTTCTTAAAGGAGATTTCTCTACTCTAATCACTTGAAAGAACTCGTTTAAATTATTTTGTAGTTCGTCAAGGTCAGAAGAGGAATTAATAGGATGGATTTTATTTTATTTGAGGCTCTAACTATTTCATAAATAGTTAACATAACAAGGAAAACACGAACATTTGAATTGTCTGTGTCGTTTTATAAACGTGCAATGTAACTTGAGCAACAAAAAACCGTATTTTGTTGCATAAAAAATCGTTTGATCCACTCAACGAGGTAAGCTTCAACGGTTTCGAGGTAATTTTCATATCATGACAAAAAAAAGTCTTTATTTCATCCCGCTTCAAACCTACCCCAAACCAAAAACCCGTTCCTACTACACACCGTTGGTCCAGATGTCGTTCCTTTCAGCATTTACTCGACGAGGCCATCGAACCGGCATACACGGAAGGTAAGCATTTTTTTTTTTCGTTTGGCTCTCTTGTCCATATCGTGTGTCGTCTAAACTGATATGCTTCCCATAACCGGGAGCAGACGGGCACACTATCATGAGCATTTGAATAAACATCGTTCCTGTCGGGGCCGGGAAAGCAAAAGCGAAAGGGTGCGTCACATTGTTTTCTCACATCTGACGTAAGATAGTGCGCGAGCGGTCTGTGAGGAGCGAAAAAAAAATCCTTTACCATGGCCAACAACACGACCGGAAAATGAACGGCAGATAGGAAAAAAATCTGTTACACATAAACAAAAAACAGTCCAAATATCCCTTTCCATCCTTCTAGGCACGCTAGAATTTAGAAGGACATCCGCTAGTTGGCTGGCACGAGTGGTTGTTCCTGCATGGTTGCATTGTGGAAGGTTTAATGTACTTTTTTTTTTGCTTTATTTCGTTAGAGATTTTTAGAAGACAACAGGCATCATGCTTCCGAGCGCGCACGCTTATAATCCACAAATAAATTACTACTCATCCAGTGGCAATAATTTTGTTGCTCACGTCCCGGATATGCAGATGACGGATGATTGCGTTAGTAAGTTTTTATGCATTGAAGGAAATTTTTTTTACTTCTGTCGCTTTTTTTGTTTAGCTCTATATAAGCTGCTATTCGTGAAGCGTTTGGCTTTGGACGTTACGGGCTTTTGAATGTAACTGATCCTTCTGCAATGGCTGGGATAAACATAGAAGATTTTATGTTGTACTGCTTAGAGAATGATTTCAATTGCAAAACATGCAAAATGAAATTGAAATTAAGTTTTCGATTGTTCCACATGTGAATGTTCTTGATTTCGACACATTCGTTCCAAGTTGCCTAGATAACTGCCTTGTGCAAGTGACAAATTACATTTTGATTAACATAAACTGCCACTGCCTTCGGGCGAACAAAAGGAACTTCATAAAATGCTTATTGCCTGCAACCTTTTTCCTTTCTGCTTCAGACTGCTTTCTTCTAAGCCCACATGAAATCGTTTCTTTTCTTTCATAGAAAAAATAGAAAGTAAAAGAGTAGTGCAGCCCACCGTTCATGGTGCGTCGATTGATATTCAAATGCATCCCCGATGCAGTTCCGGGCAGTGGCGTTCGTGCGGAATAGATCCTTTCCGTGGCTAGGAAAAGGTTTGTGATTTGATGCGAACAAATACGAGCGAGAGTCCTTTTTGGTGGGAACATGACGCAGCAAGACGTTACAAACGCATGAAGACATCCTTTCAGCAGTACACGGGCAACATGGCGATTGCGATCGACCATGGATCGACCAACATTATTAATTGAATATGTTAATTCGGGTCACGAGAAAAAAAAAAACATCCCGGTGGTCTTACTGCTGATTCATACCTCGTGCTTGTTTGTATTCCTTCACAATTCGTTCAACTCATGAGAAAAGAAAAGTTGGTAACTGTAACAACTGTTGTGTTCGGTTGCATCTTCCAAGAGTTTCAGGTCAGAGAAGAACTTTTACTTTCTACTCAGGAAAGTCGCACGAGGACGCCGAACTGATGAACGCGGACACATATAAATCACTCACCGAACACTGATCGGTACGCGTTGGTGCAGCTGCTAGCTGATGGCGGTGTGAAGAAAAGCTGACTCCCCAGGATGGTAATTTATGTGGCAGTTGCTTGACGATTCATCTCCATCCCTGCGTCGCTATCCCGACGGTAATAAGCTCTTGCCACCCAACAAACGTTGCCGTACAATTGTAAATAATTCCCGAGCGTATTATGCATCGCCGAAAGGTTCAATTTGCTGCGACTTTGCCGAGCAACAGCTGCTTGGGCCTGGGATTGCCCACCGGATTGCGTAACGCACTCGGGTGAACACGGGAAGCAATGGGGGTTGGCGAGTTTGGTGTAACCGTAATCGGCCGTGGCCACTTTTAATTGCAATCGTTTGCGGTCAAGAAATCTGGCGGCTGGCAGAAGCGGAACCAGATGTTGCTAAGGGTTGGGGTTTTCTTTTGTTTCCGGTGCACAAGGAACAATCGTTGCTGGCGGCGTAAGAAACCGTAGAGGATGGTATTAAACACGGATTAACCCACAAATGGAACAAGTTTTTAATCGAAGGCAGCATTAGGGTAAATTATGAATTTAAATTGACCAATTAATTTCGCAAAAACAGGGGTTTGGAGCCATGTTTTTTTGTTGGTTTCGTTTGTCTCAGATCAACCGTCTTATAATTGAAACTTAAACCCGCAAGAAAGCTGATGAAAATTAAATCATTTATGAGTAACAGGGCTTTGCATATTGCAGTAACGCATCGTGTTGAATTAATTTAATTAATACTTTCGATTTTTATGCTGTTCTTTAAATTTGTTTTGTTAACTAGATAAATGTGTTTTAAAATCAAAATTGTACAAGTAATGCAAGTAAAGAAGCTTAACGTAACAATTACATTTGAAATAATTCTTTAACACCTGTTACAGCACGATTTTAACCTGTAAGCGTTTAAAAAAACCCCTTCAAAACTTCGAGTACCCTTGTGTATTCATTAATGACGCGTCCCGGGGTAATGATTACTTTGCCTCTTTCTCCTGCCCGTAAAGAAAGCCTTAATAATGATGGGATTTGTGGTGCAAATTACGGTTGCATTCCATTATTATCCGAACGAGCGCAACGCATTGTGTGCATCCGTTCCGTGTGCAAAATACTGGATGTGCAAACAAACCCTATCCCTCGTACGCAACAAAACCCTACGGTGATGAACTTCAAAGGTTAGGATTGAGACTGGAAACTGGAGCGTGATCGAAGGTTCCTGTTTTTGCACATACCCTTTTATGCTTTTATTTTGGCATTGTTATGTCGTTCCTTTATTTGCACTCATATGTCACCGGTGTATGCCCGTGGAATTCTGATACTGGTACTGGCAACGTTGAAAGGGGAAGACACTGTGTATGTGTTCCCAGTATTTTTTTTTGCTGTAGATGGTTGTAGAGCGAAAAATTGCTCTATAGCGAACTCTGTTTGGGTTGGCATACTGATAACTTCCTGATTACGATGAAAGGATTTCTTTTTTCGGTGATCTTCCTAGCAAACAACTGAACGCCAGGAAGGGCTTGGAGTGAAACGATCATGCAAGATAAGAGCGTGAGAATTCGGGACGTGGTGCACCTTTCCCGGCATTGTCACACCGGGCTGGGCTGGGTTGGGTTTTTGGATAGACGTGATCTGAACTAAATTAAGCGCGGATCAATTTGCATCACGTTCAACCCATACCCGAAACGGTGATCGTTTTGTCGTAAAGCGTTAGAGTACGTCGGAAAGCTGATCCCTTTGTCTGAAAGTGGAAAAATGTCCTTTATCGTTGTACGAAAAAAAGGCACAGGTAATCGATCTCGGTCGTGAAAGGTAATAACACAGAGATACGGTCCAATTTAGCCGGCTAATCGGTGTCTTTTGCTATGATATGGAAAGTGAAATAAAAGAGTCCTGGATTAGCACACAGCCACACATCGAATGGTATTGAAATGGGCAGTTATTTCGATAAGAGCACAGGACAGGAATTCTTTTCGTTTGCTTCGAACTGAACAGCGCTAAAAGATTATCTCGCGAAATGGCGTAATCGGCCGCGGCCATATTATTTCTCGATGCTTTACTTCTTCATAGGTACTTCTGCATGCAAATCGCACCGTTCAATTCACGTTTTATTTTGTGAGGGACTCAGCTTTTCGATCGATCCCAAGCGCATTTTTTGCTTGCTTTGTTATATTGCGCTGTTTGGGTTTTTGAATTTCCCTATCATTCACCACGAAATCATGTCCTAAGCAGAAAAGAATAAAGCACGAAATCAACATAAAACGAATAAAAACGTACGCGCGTGAGGGTGACTGAATACTCCCTTATGAGGGGTGAGAAGCAAAAAAAAATGGAACATCACCCTCGCAGGGTTGTTTACTTTCGCGGATTAGCATACGGTTTCGGGCACGGATGAGTGTATGTATGGGTGTGAGCATTTTTCCGAGCCAACGTCGCCAGGAGATAGTGGCCATTTTTTCTGTAGCTTTCCTTCTGTCATTTTGAACTATAAGCGGGAGGGTTGTTTTTTATTTTACTACCCCCAGGAGTACGGTGTCCGCTTCCGGTGAGGGTGAAACTGTAATGGCCGTTTTTTTTCTCAAACTGTCCATTTATACACCAACGAGGAGATAAGCGAGTGATGAGTAGCAAAGTCCAACTGCTTGCTGATGTATCGATCGATCGAGTTGTGTAAATATTTGCTCACAGAAAGTACCAAATACACACCCGAAAGGTGTTGCTAAGTAAGTCGATCTGGCGAGCATTGATTTGTTTCGGGTTGTTCAAAAGGCAGCTTAGTGCAAAGATGCTTTGCTTCGTTTGCATTTGAGATGAGTCGGTGTTTACAGAACATGTTAAGGTTCTTCAGCTGTATTGAAGGATATGTACAACAATAAAGCGATTTTGCAAGCGTTTCTTCTTCTGTTTGTGTATAGACTGATAATCACGAGCGCTAAATGTTGTGCTGACGTTTGGAAATATGATCGATATTCGGTTAAGAGTTGAGAGTATCTGAAAGAAGTTCAAGTAACTTACTGTATATTTGAACTCAATAAATTACTAAGATACCCAGTTACCCAGGATTCATTAAACTTAAAACAATCCTTGTTTAAAATAGTTACAAAAATCTGGAAAAGTTCACAAATCCTGTAAGATAAATAAACTTGTAAAGTGCAGGATATTTTTGAATACTTATAAAGCTTTTGCGAGTTGCATCATGATACGAAAAACTTATTACTGCATATTAGTATGTATAACTTGTCTGAAAAGATTCATCAAAGACAAACGTAGTACATCGTAATGAAAAATGAAGTAATTATAATTCGTCATCTGCAATGTTTTGAAACATCCTAAAGGTCTGATATGAAAATTGATATAACAAATTATTAAAATTTTACAAGAATTCTGAATCATTCACTCGACAGGGTTTTGATGAACACGATTTTTGCCACTTGGGTTTTTAGGGATATTTTTTGTTGTTTGATTGTTAAATCGTTAATTAGACTATTACTTTGGGATTGGGTTAAAAATTTAGTTCACACTTTTATCTCATAAAAGAATCATACAATATTTGTAAGGAAAACTACAAATTCTGTAAAAAATGTGATACTGATATCACAACAGCCTCCCATGAAATTCTAAGAAAAATAATAAATGAATGAAATTGATCCTATCGATGCGATGGCCGCCATTCGCATATATTGATCAACCGTGCTCGGAATATATTTTACTACCATTTTTCCATTTCTTTCCCGATTTGTTTCCAACATCGAACGCACTTCTGGACGGGCGTGTCAGCTGATAAAAAGTAATAAGGCCTTTATTTATGTCATTCACGTTGGAAGTTTGAAGCCAAACAAACAAGAATCTCATTTTTATGAAATAAATAAAATACGTCTCCACCATCCCCAAAACACCCGTCACCAACCGGCTTACCAGATTGGAATCGAAATCAAGGACAAGGAAATGTACTGCACTGGATGTGCTGGGAAATGGAAAATAACAGCCATCGCACACTCGGGTCTGGTCCACTGACGTTTCACTCCTAGGCTGTGGATATACGGGGAAAAACACGCTTGAAGTGAAAGCCTAGCTGGACGGATTGGCGGTAAAAAGGTAAAAGATGTGTGCACCGAAAACTTTCCACCTTCACCGGTCGCCCGCAAGGAACCCCAGTAGGAGAATAATAAATTTCCCTTAAATTAGATAAATGACATTTTTCTCCCTCGCTGCTTCCTACGAATTCTCCGCCCGTTGGCGCGACAAAGCACGGCCCGAGTGTACTAGAGCGCACCAACACACGCCTAAACAGGGAAAAGAAATGGTGGACGCTTTCCACGAAAGTAAAGCCTACCATTTTTGCCATTCTCATCTGTGCTGTGGCTCCGGGAAAAGGACGACCGCACGAAAACGCGGGGGAAGAAATCGTCATTAACCTGACGCATTTCCACTTCCTACGGCGGGCGCAACTCTGTCCCACATACTGCTACGTAACGGGGCCCCGGTATCGTGGACCGTGAGCCAGCGAATATTTTCGATCGTGCCTGATGGATATTAAAAATAATACTAACAATACGCATTATAATATTTTATGTTTATCCACCTCTCCCGGTGCTTCTGGTACAAATTTCCGCGTCCCAGTGCCAGTTTCGTCAACAATTTCGTCGTTCCCACCGCCGATTGTTGCCGATGGTATCACATTTCAGTGGCCAGGACGCACGTTACGTCCTGGGATGGGATGAAAAAAAAGTGATGGAAATTTTTGGGCTGGTCCTTAAGAAAAACCGACCGGTGGCCATCGGTGTGTGGCTGTGGCTGTCGATGCAAACAATGATTAATTGTTGTGGCACGTGATCAATTACCGGTTGGTGCGGTTGTGCTTTGTGCTGTGGTATGGCAGCAGAGTTGAGCGCTGCTGAAAAACCGAACCATGTTTCAATAAATTTGATCGCCTATCATCAACGCTGGATCGTGGGAGTTTCCAAGAGATGCCATTCGGTGTTTAGTGATGCTACTTACGATTTTTTGTAGATGGATTCATTTTTTTCGAATGGGAGTGGAAATTGATTAAAAAAAAAATATTTTCCCTGAAAGTTACATTGCAAAATTTCCGGAGAGTAAAGTTTGAAAGTGATTTCAATTTCAGGTAATAAAGGAGTATTAAGTAAAACATCAATGTTTGCTAAGAAAAAACATTTTTTTTTTTAATATTCTTGTTGAAATAAAAAATGATGAGAAATACAATTAACATTACCAAAACTTTGTTAAAAATACATAAATTGTTTTTTATTGGTTCTTTTACTATTTTTTAAGAATGATTGATTTGGGATGAGATAAGGTCGAAGTGGCCAGGAGGGCGTCCACAATTGATAATTCCATTTGTTTTTTTTTTTTTAATTTCGTTTGATATATACGTGTATAATACATTAACTGAAAGTGTCATATAATGTACGGTGTTACGGTGGACCTAACGAGAAAGTGTAGTTTATTCCAATAAATGCTTCGTTATTACTGTTTTGTTACGAAATCTTAGTTATCATGCGAGAGTGCTTTTATACACCGTTGAAGTTCGAGCTTCATACGCTTATCGAGGTAAATTGATAAAATAACCTTGCCTGAAATAGTTCCAACATGCACATTTGCTTGTAAAATTATCGTAAACTTTTAATGTGCAAAAGTTTTGTTGATCGATAGTGTTTTAACACAACACTTTTTACATTTATAGAATAAATTTACAATATTTAAAGAATACGACATCAGTTATTTTACTAAAGGCCTTCGTTTTTTTTAATAAGATAAGTTATTTCCCTTGTTTATTCTTAAAGCATAAACTATTTGTAAAACGTCAGTAAGTTCCCTTTGTGAAAATAGCATTCCTTTGCTGGTGGCACAAAATTAATCATCATTAAGCCAGTACCGTTCAGTGTAAGAAAAATGACCATAAAATTGAATTTCATGCATCTTATTTTAACGATCCCAACTGGCCGTGTGCACCACTCCAACGACCAGGAAACCGGAATGTGATCTGTCGAAATAATTATCCTGTCACAACCAGACTAGCCAACGACCAAAACAAACAAACACACCAAAACAAACAAAAAAAAAAGCTAGCGGAACACAGAAATCACTCATCCATGGCCACTGTTTGGGTAGCGTTCTAATGGGAACTCTCCACACCACCCAGTGGCATTCATGTCTTTTGCGATGCAAAAACATTTTCCATAACCAGATGCCTACCTTACCGGCAACGGATCTTTGCGTCAAAAAAAGGGGATATGCGCCAAAAGCATCTACAAAAAAATGACAAGCGACCATAAATGTGCGGTGTGAAGATGCTTACATTTTTTTACACTTTGCACTCATTTGCCTAAATACATCATCCATCTTGTCCGGATGGACCTTCGGACGGCATCATGTCGCAGACCGAGGAGTTCTTCAACAAGCGAGTGACCTGTCGCGATGGTGAAGAATACATACACAGCGCAACACACGGTGAAAAGCGTCTGTCGAATGGCAAAGCCATAAGGAACCCCCTTACGCCCGTAAACATCCGCAGCTCGCTTCTTAACGCCATCAACCTGTTAGTGCAACAGACCAAACGAATGCGGGAACGACGAGGAAAATGAAGCGGGAAAATTAAATTAAGAGACGCTATTTTTCTTTCCCGAAACGGTGCATTTGTTTTTCCTCCGGTGCCTTCGGTATGATTGGGGAGTTGCTATTAAAATAAACCTGTCCACGGGGCGCATGGCGTTTGTTTTGCAAATACTGGATTGTGATTTTTCCTATTTTTTGTTCTTTTGCCATCTCACCACAGAACATTTTCCTTTCATTGCGTCTGATCTTATGTTTTGTTATTGTGTGTGTGTAAAACACCTTTTTTCTACCTTCAAGCTCCGAATTGTTGCGCCAGAGCTTTTGCTTCTTTTCGGACGACCGAAAGGACTGCCGGGGCAAGGAAACAAAACCTCCGCATGCCGAGCCCTGTCTCGAGCAGACGAGCGAAATCTTCTTCATCAAATGAATGCATCATCATTATCATCAAATAGATCCGGCGGCTTAACGTTGTACACGGCCGGAAACGTACAGGTTGAGGGTACGCGAGGAGAGCATAATTATTTGTCAAGGAATTAGAAGGACATCATTTACAGCTTGGCAGCGGCTCAGACAGACCGTGGCCACCGTGGTGAGATGGTTTCTCCTGTGCGAAGGGAATCTGTCGTTTGCGCTAGCAAATTGAAGTTTTGGAGTCTATTGTTTCGTGGGGTAAGGTTTATGTTTCGCTCAATACCTTGAAACGATGCGCTTGAATTCGTTGAAGCTCAGGTAAATATGTTTTTCCCTGGGACTAAGGATTTATACAGATCGTTTATTTTGGGATAGGGAAAAATATCATCTTTGCATGCAATGTTGCACTTTAAAAGTTATTTTTATTTTGTAACGTATTTGCTCGCAAAATGACAATCACTTCTTCACGAAAAGTCATTCATTTTGGCCCGACTCAAAACCCGATTTGTCAAACCATCGTCAACGGAGACTTTTGTGCTGATACGAGCGATGGGAAAATTTATGATAATTAAATTTCGCCCCCAAACGAACACGACACTAAGTGAAGTGACGAAAACTGTCGATTTTTGCAAGAATCCATCGCAAATTGAGCAACGAAACGGGCTATGCCATCAACCAAGTGGCACATAAACGAGCAAATTCATCAGTTTCCTATCCACCAAGTAAGACGACCGCCACCAGTGCTCCAGGCGTCCTCAGGCAGCAGGATCGTCACTAATCGGAAAGAATGTAATCATATTGATTGTCACTTTTTTTCGGCTCGTTTCGTTTATTATTGTCAACTTCCTATCTGGACCTGGGCGTTTTTGTGCCTCGACAAGCATTGCTGGGTGTGGATAATTTCACTACGCGCTTCTTCGGGATGATGCTAGCGAAAGTCAAGCGATTTGAAGCGAACACGATGCCAAATGCTGCTGTGGGGAGGAACGTGATGGTAGTGCGTATTTCGAGTGGCCATTCGCCAATGATTGAGGGTACTTCGGCGTGAATTGATTATTGTTTATTCGATGAGTTTCGAGTGGTAAAATGGCCGATACGATGGGAGTGCTGTTTCGATGAGCTTTAATTGGCTCTTGATTTAGGATTTTTTAATTCATTTGTTTTGTAGCATAAGTGAAAATCTTATTCAAAGATTTTTTTGAAAGCTTAATCTGACATTATAACCGGAGTGTACAGCGGAATAGCAATTTTAATCATTCGTATGGTGTGGTTTAATTTTTAGCGGTGTTTTCTACCGTAAACATGCAACCATCGACCATAATGCTTCATGCCCATCATACCCGTGGTATGATGAAGGGATCATTAAAATCCACTCGGTTCGTTTGTTTCGTAAAATGGTTGCATGGTGTGTCTTTTAATTGTAGAAGCTGTCAGGAGTGTTTGATGCTTGTTTAATTATTCTCCCTTACATAGGAAGATCTACGAAATCCAAAATAAGTTTCGAAAAAAATAAAATTAAAAAACATGTGATATGAGTTAACTTTTCGATTTGGTTACAGGAATTTACATCGTAACAAAATGATTTTTTTTTTCAACTACATCCAGCATATTTCTTCTTTTCAAGTAACTGAAATATTTCATGAGCGATGTCTCGCTCCATTTTGCTACTCACCACTAGATGGCAGTGTGCAGTTGTTGAGTAGCCATGACATGTCCTTACCGGTTCTAAAATAGACAAACGGTAAAAAATATCCTAGCCAGGACACAGAACTAGGACGTGGAAAACTTACCGGGAAAATAAAACGGAAACGGAAGAAAATAAAGAGAAAAGGTCGCAAAGCATCAATAAAGCTTTTGCCGAACATGCAGCGAAGGTAATGGGAGGGGTTAAGCGCATTGGAAAGGATTCCGATTGTTGATTTAAATAGTCCGAGTACGCAGTCAAGTCAAGTTCAGAAGGCATAAAAAAGAATTGAAATGAAAACTTTATAACTCACTTTTGAGTTGTGTGATAATTGTTTTTTTTTTCTTGTGAATTCTATCAATTGTTCAATTTTAGAATATTTTGTATTTTATACTTCATCTTCCTTTCTTGCTAAGTTTCGCGCCCTTGCATTATTGAGTTTGAATGGTTAATGGCAATTAAGTTTGTTTTAATACACAAAACCAGTTTTAAGATATTTTCTGTATTTTTTAATTTTATTTCCTGTTTATGAGTTATGAGTTAGTTGATACATATTTCAGTAATAAAACTTAAATATCTTAACGTATTGTTCAATATGTAGCATATTATTTATTTATTTATTTATTCCACGATGATGGCGTTTGCCGTGTTATGAACAAAGTGTATGAACAAAGTGTTGAGTGTTACAAATATTTCAAATTTTACAAGGCTTTTCCTCCTTGCGAATTGCCTTATCTTATCTTATATATTGTAGAATAATTGTTTACAAAAAATTGTTTGTTTTACATTACTCTTATTCATTACCATTACATTTATTAGTGATTTTTTTAATCGTTCATTGTCTTTGTACTATTATTCGACTACATTGTTTTTTTTTATTGCAGTTCCTTCTTGACGTATTTTACCTAACTCGAATTTTTATAACTTCACCTTCAATCGACTTTCGAAACGATTGCTTTTCAAAACGTTCGTTCAAACACTTGTGGACATTCGGAAGCATTCGACGGGGTATTGCTGTGGTTACCGCTGTATAGATCCCTTTATCTTATCCCATTTTAACCCAGGGCGCATCCTTCTAAAGTTTAACCCTTTCTGGGCGCCAGGATCAAGAAGCAAAACAAAAAAGGCAGATGAGCTGTGTAGCATCTTCTTCGAAACGATCAACATTAGGCTACTCACAAGCGTGCCCTAGCACACCCTTCTTTACTTTGTGCGTTCTTACAAACCCCTCGGGATCAAGTAGAGAAAGGGTTAGTGCATAAATAATGCGTAACCTGAGCATCTTCGTTCTGGGAGAGAAGCAACACGATCGATCAAGGAGAATATAAAGAACGCGGAGAAACACATCCTTCGCTGTGACTATGTTTGTCTTCATAGTCCTTGCCGGATCGTTGCTTGCTTTGCCTGTTGCATATTGATCCCTTCGAGCTATGCAGAGCGTGATCATCCTGAAAAGAAGTCACAACCAACGCACCCAATCCTTTCGCTTACCATTTTCTTACGTCGAATATGAAGCAAACCCCTTTGGCCCTCCGATTCGGATGCGTTTTCTGCCAAACAAAAATCGGTCGTTCCGTTTCGGAAGTTTTGCCCTCCGGTAGACGACCCGGTGAAGCAATCGATCGAATCAAACCAGCATCTAAGGTTTCGTGAGAAAACTCAATCGACAATGCAATTTCAACCCGAATGTCAATAACCCGATCGGTGTGCTCCGGCGTGTCCTGCGCCAACGGCCTCCGTGATTTGCATACAATTTTGACCGTACCTCCGAGTGCGCTTCGGGATACTGTTGCCGGTGGTCGCGTTGATTGAATTATGCTCGAGAAATTTAAATCACAATCGGCTCACGCTGCGTGCTCACACCACGCAGCCTGCGATGCGATGCGAACCTGATCGAAAGAAGCGACGCCTATCGTAATGCCGGCTTCAGTGAGGTTGGGCCACAAGGCGTCGTCCTTCCCGGGGGTATGCAAATTCGGCACCACACGCTTGAAGTCAGTGCACTCTGAAGCGATGGGAAAGCGTTTTTGCAAAAAGTGAGATTGTTCTTAGTGTATTCAAGAAGCTTATGATTAAACCTATTTTAATAGCTTGATATTAAATTAGTTGAGCAATAGTGTTCAATTTCAGTAACAAATATATTATTTGATGAAAAATTTCGTAACGATGTTGTTCTGATTGTTAAAAATTCCTATTTCAAACGATTTATTCATCGATCGATCAGTTCATCGATGCACTTTCCTTTCATATTTTATTTCTCATGGTTTTGTAAGTGCTTTCCATATGTTGTAATCATAATAGTTGTATTTTTCATCAGATTTTGTCCGATGTTTTTCCTCAATCGGGTATTCGTGTTATGAACTCTTAGCTGAATATTCACAATATTCGTTTAGTAATCAGTTCTCTTCTTCCAAATAAAACTTCACGAATGTTTTGTAATTTATCAAGTTCATTGACCTGCTTCCATGGTTTTACGTACCGGTAACAACGATTTTCTTTTCCATTTCTCACCCCTGCACACGAACAACTTTCTTAACGGGTGCACATTAATCATATGCAAAATCGAACACCAGTGCAACCGGTGACATTGGGGTGATCTTTGCGCAGAATGCGTTGCGAGAAGTGTGTGAAATTTTGTGTTTCACAACCTGAGAGCTGCGCAAGCGAGAATAAAGAAGTTCCGACGATGCATCCCAAGGGCTGAAGTCAATTCGATACTTTCGATTCACTTTCGTCTAGAAGCGCACAGGTAAGAGGTCCTTTTTCCTAACAAACGATTGGCAAGGAAGGAATGGTAAGGTTATCGCAAGGGGAAAGAGAAAAACTAACCTTCGACTTTTCATCCCGTTCAATTGTTTGTTCCATCAGCCGGAAAGGGTTTCCAAGTGCGCCGGCATGTTGCCCGCGTGTCAGTCGTTAAAAAAGGGTACGGTAAGTTCGTCGCATAGGCATGGTAAAGGATTCGGGCAACCCGCGGAATAATATGCAAATTAATTACATTGTGGCACCGTGATGCATCTGTGCACCGTTTCGTACCTGGATTGGTACGTTGAGCTAGGACAACAGACGAGGTGAAATTTATTTAAATTGTATTCCATTCAATCGATCGATCGACCCGGTTGTGCGTACGTTTTGGAAGATGATGCAGTTTATGGGCCGTTGGAGACTTGGCTTGATTTATGCGTTAATTCAATTAGGTAGGGCTGATAGAAGGTTTTTGGAGGTTACCATCGCTGTTCGTGACAGTAGGCCGATGTGTCAGCTGCCGCGCGTTCGTTCGAGATCGATCATAAATTATCGGCCATCGCAGCGTCGAAACTCAATCCTACGGTGTGTGATTAGGTTTTGACACAGTTTAGCAGTGCCATCGATGCGCATCGTTGTGTACGTGTATATTAACTGCAACTAGAGAAGGGCACGCAGCTAGCTAATCCAAAATACTATAATATTATTTTATTTTATTACAATTATTAACAGTGTCACGAAGCTGTATGTTACACATGGAAGGAATAACATGGTTTAAAACACTTATAATCAACCAATAATATTATCATGTTAGCTTTTACTTTAACTAACGATAATAATCGTATTACAGCAATATCAAGTACATTTTTAAGTTTAAAAAAATCATTTCAAATTAAAAAGTTTAAAGTTAAAAAGTTTAAGTTTAAAAAAATCAATCATTTGAACTTTCATTAATGTTAAATGATAATTATTTTACTTCTGAGTGTTTCAAAAGTTTTTTTGAATTATTGATTATAAAATATAAATGTTATTTGTAATTTTTTGATGATTTTTGTAATACAAAAACTGGTTGCTCTTTTTCCCAATTTAATATTTTTAATTTATTTTGTTTATCACATCTGTTTTCATTTTTGAGCTAAATAATTTGTTTTATTAATCGTTTATTAGAGTATTGTTATCATATTTCAGATGCTTTTATAAAAATAAACTATTACTTAATAGTATACATTTTTCTCTCAATCTACCCATAAATTTTCTACATGATTGCATCATACTTATCGAACACCATTTCTTTGTCAATTGGCGCCAGTGATCTCATGGTTTATGCGAATTGTTTTGAGCCAACCGATAAAAAAGTGTCAAAAAACAACGGCGCACCCATTACACTCAAACTGTTTTCGCTTCCGTTCGGCGGTGCCTTTTCGATCGAAAAATTGTTATTTGATTGTAACCCATCCTCAGCCGACGGGGACGGCAACATGGGGATTTCAACCAACCCACCGCTCCTGGGTTGTGTTGTTGAACCACCAGGGACATCAGTCGCGTAGCCAGGACAGCAGCCGTCGTTGACATGCAGCGACATCGGGTGACATAAAATTGAATGTAAACTTCAAATAACTGCAAATCAAATTACCATAAAAAAGAAGCATCACATCGGCTTCCGCGCGCGTTTTACGTTGCGTACCGCCCGATAATCTGCGCACGAAACCATTCGGGCCCCGGAAGTACCGGGACGACCGCCGTACTGCGCCGTGGCTACGCTTGCATGAGCGTATTATTTTACAACCCAGCATCAAAATCATGTTCGAACTATAAAACAAAATAGCACGAAAATTGTGCGGCGGAAAAAAAACCAAGGGGAACCTTCTGGAGCTTAAACCCTTCTTCACGTGGCTTACCGCCCACCGCTCAACCGTGGCCTTGTCACCGTGGAGAGCACTCCACACAGAGCGATTCAGCATGTGAGTATGTGGTGGTACTCTTTAGTACAAAGAGAGGAATAAGGATGCTACTTTGGCACTTTTATTGCCATCAATACTTTCGCGGAATCGTGTTCACCCCGAAACGAAGACGCTGAATTATGGTTTCAAGTGAAGCGCAAAACATCCATCGCTTGATCCACCAAGACATCAGCACTAGAGAATTCCGGGGGGTTCGTTTCGTTCGTCTAATATGTGCTCCATTTAGGGATGGTACTTGCTTTTCCTCTCTCGGGCACTCGTTCCGGGAATGTTTCGATGGCAATGATGGGGGAGGGTGCACTTCAATTCCCATTTCCATGGAGGCGTTCGGCAACAGGGAGCGACCCCTAAAAGAAAGTAGCAGCAATTTGTGGTACGGCACCCGGCATTCGCTGCAATGGACAACAGGAAAAACTGTGGCAGGCAAAGGATGATTTCCAGCACCCGATCGCTCGGCGCCAATCCTTTCTGGCTGCAACTGGCGATCCTGGCAGGCAGAACCAGTGTGCTCCGCACAAAAACCCAAACCCATCGCCAGGAGGTGGCAGTGCAATAAAGTATAATATTTCATTTTGCAGCGCAACATAAAACATCCATAAAACACCCTGGGAATGACGAAAAATATATCACATTGTCAGGAACAAGCGACGCAACCGGCGCGGGCACGAAGCGGGGCACGAGAAATGGAGGGCGAATGTGGATCGGTGGTCCTGAAAGGGTTTACGACACATAGTAGAAGACGACGGCAGTGACGATGCGGCAACAGAAAGAACGACGCTTTCGGGAAGGATCGATTCCGCGAAACATAAACCAACAAGAAGGAAGAGAAAAAAACATGCACACTCACACCACTTGCCAAGGCAAGAAAATGTCCTTCCAATTTGCGTTCTCGCTTCCCTTGCTCGGCAAAAGTGCGTCCCAAGCATGTCTTGCGTGGTACGCTTTCCTTCAGACCGAAGGCCTCCACAAATGGGGAAAGAAATTTGAAGTGAAGCATGGTTGTGTCAGCTCACTTTATTTCATTTCTAATACAGCGGCATTTGCAATAACTTACGCAGCGTTTCGGGTTTCGGGGACTAAGAAACGGAAGCCCACCAACCGGGGATAATAGTGGCGCACGGTACCGTTGTTATTTCCTCTCCCCAGATGTGTATGTGTACGTGTGCTTATGCAAATGTCACATGCCGCAACTATGGAACAAGTGAATGGAAAATGCTGACGACCGAACGAACGGAAAACGGCATCAGCCGTGTACAAATTTGATTGGGAATTACAATTTCTCAATCAATCATTCGCCAATCGCAATTCGATGGGCTGTCAAGGGATGCGAAGGATGGTGGGAGATGATGGATTCACCAACAAGACAAGTAACTTTCCTTTCGCACCGCGACAACAAAAGGTTTCTGCACCGAAGGAAAATGTTTTCCCACCGACAAGCGACATCAACAACACTCGAATGGAACTCTTCCGCAATGCCGCGCCATGGTTCAGGGTTTTTTTTAAAGTACAGGGAACCATTTTCTCAGACATTTTCCTGACAATTTCACTATTTCAAGTATTGGTACGTATTATTGACTTGTATTAGTAATCAATCGTATAATTGTGAATTTTCCACGATTAAATCACTTTGGTATACGCTAATGTCGTATCGGTGCGTACACAAACTTATGTAACCTTCAATTTATAAAGCACCACTTCTAACTTTCAAAAAGCTTAAACATAAACAAAACAAAACAAACGCACTTTCACGCTTCGGTATGAAAATCATTCTACAAATTAGCCGGCCCCACTGCCACGTTAAAACAAAACAACAACGGCAAAGGAAAATGGCTCCCGCTGCAACAAAACCCGATGGCGTTCCGGCGGAAGCTAAACCGTAAATGAATTGCATTGACCGAGGTCGGGAATGCCCGGCGTGTCCCGAAGAAAATGACTCTCATCTCCCTTCCCTCTGCGGCCCTTCCCTTCATTACCCCATCCCTCGTGTAGCCGCTGTAGCTGATTGCTAAATTTGATGAAAACCGGAGTAACCTCCACACATACGTTCCACCTTGGCACATCCTTTTCTGTCCCTTTTGGTGTGAGAGTGTTGGCTGGCTGGCTGGCAAAATCATCTGCTGGCTGGTGGGTAACGATACGAAAAATACTCCACTGTTCCAGAGACACACAATTAACACATTTCCCCGGAATTTTTCCTCGCCTGCAGCTGGTGCCGCAGCAGTTTCGCGTTGAGGTTGTAATGGTATTCATTTCGCGAAGAGATTCTCTCTTCAATTTCATTTCATACGCTGCAACTTTCGCGTGCTCTCTTTCTCTCACTTTCTGTGTCCCTTTTACCGGCCGGTCGCTTAAAACAACCTTCAGATAATTATGCCCTCGACATCGGCACTAGGTTATTATTACTACGGTTAATTCCGACTTGCAGTGCTTGCTTTCCTTTTCACTCGCACGGGCATGCTCCTTTTCATCAACGAGCACGTTTTCCATCGCTCGCACTTTTCCATCCCTTATTTGTCGCTTTATCAATGTGTGAGTGCGTTTGTTTCGCTAATACATATCAGCGTCGAAATGGATGTGCCTGCTTACTTGTATGGGTTACGTTACCCAAACACTAGCGTAACGCTTTTCCTTATATACTTGCTCACACACACTTAGCAAACGGTACACGTGGTTTTGTCGGGGGATTCGCTTGTTCAACGACGAGGGAAAATCCACCCTCCTGCATCATCATTACCCCGTTCCAGTTCCGTATGGATAAGGGTAGGAACAACCACAACAGTGCAGTGGTGTGATGGCTGACAGTGCTTTTGGCGCATGCGTTTACCCGTCGGCTCATCCGGTGATGTTTGGCATAGCGAATTTGCAAACGATGTCCGTAAAGCGAATCCTTGCTGTCATTTTGCAAACTTCTCCACTGCCTGACAGAGGATTAGAGCATGATGATTGGCTGGCGAAGCTAGTACGCTTAGCTTAACTTATTCCATTGTTTATAGCAAGCAACGGGTTGTTATGAAATGAAATAATAATATTATATATTTTTTAAACTGTTTTATTATGAAACTGCTGTTTTTATTCAAAAGAAAGCTATCAACAGAAATTTATTAAATAAATTTCACATGTTTTAAACACACTTATTTTTAATCAATTTTCCTCCCAATATTAAAAGTCGACTTGAATGTCTTCTTTCGTTATCGGCAGAATAACTTCAAGCGGTCTAGGCCTACTACTTATGACTTTGATTGACTTTATTTATCTGCGTATCGACTTCAAGTAAGTTGTATTATATTTCTAATAAAAATTCACTTCTTTTTTTGGATCATTCTGAACAGGCTTAGAGATAGCAGGTGTGAATGGTTTCGATTGAAAAGACCTGCTTTTCATATTCATAAAAATTAAGGAACAATGTATGTAATACTATCCCCGATCCATCCATCGCCTTTACGTTCGCCAACATGTCGTTCGACGTTTCGATCATTCACGCTTGACAACTGACAGGACAGCAGACTGACAGTGCGAAACAGCAAGCACCACCCACGGCGCTCCGGAAGCTGACATTCAGATCCTGCTACACACTGGCAGTCAACAACCATTCTTCATTATGTCACTGTTCTAATCTAATATCACTTTCCATTTCCTTACTGCAGTAAGACAGCCGAACGTATATACAAAGGTTTCAACGCACTTCTAGGAAGAGGCCTTCAAACAAGCGATCCTTTGATAAGTATTTCCCAGTGTTACGCATCAAACGCCTTGGGAGGCAAAGAAACAAGAACACCACGGAGCAAATGGGGCAAAGGGACTCCACGGGAAATTCGCCAAAAAGCGAACGAACACTGCGATGCGTATAAAATTACGTCAAAATATCAATTTAATGGCTTAACTCGCATCGGTAATCAAATTGAAGCCAATTTCGGGTATGGCGACCATCGGGCGTACGGTGGAGGGACCCGTTCGACCGCATTCAAACGACCGAGTGACAAATCGGGGCCCGGTTCGGGTGTGATGGATATTGGTGTGCTTCTTGGTGGGGTTTTTTTTTTTGTTCCCCATACTACTGGATAAGCTTTTCCGCTGCTCGGTATCAGCCGGTACCACGCTTATAACCTGGCGTGCTGGCTGATAAGATTAATTTCCCCAATTGCTTTCGTCTTAACATGGCGCACCACGCACGGTTGGTGTGGTGTTGGAGCTTTCTTCTGTTTGGTTTGTTGCGAACAAAAGCTGCTACGCGTATTAATTTTACAATTTTCTGTTAAAGCTATTTGTTTATCTTCTTATACTGAAAATTGGAAATTTTTGGAAAAATTGATGAAAGATTAATTTGAATTTCGCTTATATCTGTCATTGAAGTAATCAAGTCTTACACATTAAATTAGTGAATTTTCTAACATTCTGACATACTATTGAACAGGATTTGAAATTTATGAACAAGAAGAGTGTTCTTATAAATGATATTTCAAACTGTTGTTTCTAAGTTTTGATAATAAATGGATTTAGGCAGGTTATTGAACAACATATTGAATAAAAATAAAGAAAAAATAAGATAATATTGACTTATGATTTAGAAGCATAGAATTCCTTAGATGCTAATAATTATGTTTTTGTTGCTGTATCTTTATTTCATTAGAACTACCTTCAATATTTAAAAACATACTGTCGAGTACAGGATTTCTTTTTTGTCAATTCATGAAAAAAATCTTAAACATATCTGTTTGATTCGCCATTTTTGAGCGAAAATTGTCTACCGTTGGCTGGGAAGATCTAGCACAAAAAACTCCGTAAATGTTAAGTATTATCACAGCCAATCCCAACTCGCACATAATCATAACCATTGCGTTACGACAGCCGGCGCGTGATTCGTATGCAAAAGGCCCAAATATGGTACACCCGAAACGCAAATGGACGCAATTTTGGCAAGCCTTTCACCCTGCACAAAAGTTGCGCTCGGATGACTTTTTCCCGAGTACAAAGAACTCATCCATCCTGATCCATCACACGCGGATGGTGGTGAAGCGCGTATGTGAATTTTCTTTCCTCCCTCAGTTCCCGGCCTCATATGTATTTACGCGTATGGAGGTGGAAGCAACGATAACGACGAATCTTATCTCCGCCATGACGCACAATCCATTTCCGGTGCCATTAACTCGTTGATTTTGACATTTTTTCGTGAACCATTTGGTGGCGCGTGCAGCTTTTTAACTTGGTTCCGTGCCACACACGAGCTCACCTTTTCTTCTTACCAGATTTTGTTTCTTTTTATGCTTACATTTTTACACACACACGTGCGTTTTCTGTTTCCAGTAGCAGCAAACTCAATCTACTGCTTGATGAATCCCGGGGTAGCAAAATTCTACCGAGCGGATATCGAACTGTAGCGGAGATTGTGGTTTAGTTGCCGACTGCCTGAACCGCCACCGGATAATCGATGGGCGGATAAGCGAAAAAGCAATTACAGCTAACAACCCAAAATTCAAATTGTTTATCACTACCACCGAGAGTACGGTTTTGGGAAGGGCAGGCGCGATGTTTTCCGTGCCGTATCCTTCACGTGGCTTTGTTTCGGTTTTTCGCGTTCATCTGGATTGGAATTTGTTAAGGTGAATCGAAAATAATAACGAGCAGCATCGTTGCAAGCTGTGCGGTTGAGTGGCGAGCCTCGGATATGCTGAAATCTCTTGAGGGAAAAATCCTCCGAGTCGCGGTAATAGAGCTCGCGTGCTGTTTTACGAGCCATCCGCTAGGTGAACCAGTGGAATCGCCCTCGTCTCAGAAATGAAGTGTAAAGCCTTTGGTGGCCTTGTTTGTTAGTGTTAGGGGTTTTAGCCAAGCAAATGTGTTGTAATAACAAAATTTTTAAAATGTACTTCATTCAACTGCAGACCCTTGAGGGATAAATGAACACCAATAAAATGTAAACGATGGTATTCGTAGGTCATTCGTAGTACATTTTCATAAGGATAACGACAAATGAGTTGGACCATCTGCCGAGCGAAGATGAACACATATTTCAGAAATTTATACTTTTCTTCAACTGTGTTTGATAGAAAGCTTTGTTGTATAGTGTAAAGCTTTATGCCTTTAATTTAATAGCCTTTAATTCCAGCTGTATACTGAGGATGACACCTGCATACTGATACCAACTTACCATCAACTTTCTGACATGTCATTTAGAATCTATCCATGATTGTCTTCATTGTGCCCCAGTTTGGTTCTACTACTCTTATTCTACTGTCTTA
This sequence comes from Anopheles marshallii, assembly GCF_943734725.1. NCBI lineage: Eukaryota > Metazoa > Arthropoda > Insecta > Diptera > Culicidae > Anopheles > Anopheles marshallii. Next base: position 56,479,118 of record NC_071327.1, read on the forward strand.
ATATATGTGCAAGACCTGCCACAAATTAAGTTCATGATTGTCCGGTATCAAATTAATGACATAACTTGCTCACACAAATCTGGCAAAATATTGTTATTGATTGCAGATATTTATTCCATTCACAAGGACATTTCCATATGTCAGCTTCCGATGGTTTGTGCTAGGTGCTTGAATATGTGGTTAAAGAGGAAGGAAGGAAGGCCCTTGCGGTAGTCTTTCCCAAGATCACTCATGTGAAAATCTCAATATGGTAGCAAAATTGTAAATCTATTAGACTTTTCCATCGTTTGCCTTATATGCTAGAAACAAGATGGACTAAGAAATGATGAAACCCAATGCATCGGAACCTCTAATCTTGTGCAGAATCGAGATTGGTTTGCACACTGGATATCACTGTATGTTTGATCTCTAGCAAGTACACTTTGCAAGTAGCAGGGTAGTTTACACTCTTTTGAATGAATTATACTACTTTGCTGTCATAACTATCGTTGAGGAAAATTGTTATCTTCTTACAGGCTCACCTGTAAAGAAATAACATAAGGAACACTGAGTGTCTAAGAATTCTGTGCAGAAAAAATCTTTATACTGGAATTTTCTTTATCAATATTGACTACTAGCTCTGCCTTCCCAACCAACCATGCATATAATATTACGACACCGGTGCTTATGAACGCAACCTCTCATAAATCTAGTGAAATGTAATATTTTCATATCTTACTCCCCTATCTTCACCATTCCACCGGAACCCGTCTTCCTCCGGGAAGATAGCGTTCTTCTTCAAGCGCACTGTAGCTCACTCTAGAAACTCTTCTCACTGTGATAAAGATTGTCACGAGGAATCGTGCTGACAAAGGAGACATAAAGCAAGCAAAAATTCAATTCCTTCCCAAAAAAAACAACCCCAACGAACCGGAGATCGTAGCCCACCGGTGGTTTAAAGCTTAGAAATCGTTGAACGATCCCTCCATTCCGTTCCATCTAACCCGGCCGAGCGAGAGGAAAAGAAGTGAAGATTCCAACCCGAAAGGAAACCCGCATTTGATTCTCGTGCTAGCTGAAGTGAAGGGTTCTCTCGGTCTTTTTTTGTCCAAATGTTTATGCTTCACCATACCTTAGCACGCACGACGCACTCCGGTTTTCTTTGTGATGTTTTATTCCTTTACATTCGAAAGGAAGAAGTGCTTTTTGCGGTGTGTGGTGCTGGTATTGTGCCTGCAAGGAAAAGAATACGAAACGAGGCTTCCCATGCCCGAGGGAACACCCTGAAAGGATCAACCGCTTCAGTTCTGTTTCTCCCAGGCCACACCCGCGCAGGTGCCACCACCGTGCAACGGGGTTGCGGGTGCCGCTAGTGGATGCCGCTCAATGCTCAATCATGTCACCATGACGCTGCATAGGAAAAATATGTAAATGCGTATCGGGAGGAATATTCCAATCAGCAGTATTTTTCTGTGTATGTATTATTTTTTGTGCGCGCTTCTTGCCACCATCGCGCAACACCGCCCCGCAATCCTCCTGCTCGAAATGCTTTCCCACTATAGCTTCAGCTTAGGGAAACTAAGGGCGTATTTTGTGTGGTGCCATGCCACCCTCGCCGTGTTCCCGTGTGCCTACACACCTTCGCAACGAGTTAGAAAATCGCACAGTTTGCATTATGTGCTGTCGCTGAAGCAAACAAGGGAACGCAGAGACCGAAATAAAATCCTACCGAACCGTGCCATTGCGCTCGCGTTTGCCAAAATGAGAATTTGAATTTATTCCCGCAGATATGTGGAGAAGATGTACCGGCGCGGGAACTGGCATCCGGAATAAAAAAAACGATACCGGCCTTACTGCTGCAAGATGGCAAGCTGACAAAGCGGACGCTAACGGTGGTGGTTATGATGCTGATGGTTATGATATGGTGAAGGTGGTGGATTAAGGGAGCGAAAGCGAATAATGCTGGCTTCAGGTGAAATTTCATATCGTCCTTGAATAGGACAACACGCAGCATAATAAGAAGCATAGCCAACAGACGTTGCCAGAAGACACGCTTCCGTCCGAGCAGTTGACAAATGTAGTTTAGTTTTGTGGCACATTACTAGAATGTACAAGGAGTAATTGAATTATTCACGTTCCATTGTGCTATGTTTCACTGACGGTATGGATGGATGTTTGGAATGTAGGGCAGCTTAAATTTTGAAAAACATTCTTGGGAAATTAGCAACTCTTTAATAGAAAGATCAACATTAACAGATTCCTTAATATAACAATTACAGATAGGTTAATTACAAGAATTCTAGTTCGTCATTGAATTCATCGTAGTCCCATTCTTCAAATAAATAAAAATAATTCATCGAAAGGTATATAAAAAAAAATACATCAACATACAAAATGAATGTAATTTTTACTTTCTTATGTGTTAACACCGCTTAGTAAAGTGCAACCTTCTGATCAATATTCTTGCTTAACCTATAGCCAATGCTAACTAATTATAAGCTCTAATGTTTATCCAACGCGCTTAAGGTACTTTTACGGGTTTTCAGGCGTATTGTTCTTCAGGGAATTGACAATCATTGCACAGTTGCATGAGATATGTATCACATGCAAACAAGCAGACAGATACAATTGTAATGTGACCGATTTGAAGACCTATATGTGTGGAAGAATGATCGAGAATTCGCTACAATTATCTGCCATACCTCGGTTTTGGGAGATTTCACAGAAAAAAACCAGACTTTTAGTTAGCTATGTCATGATAATACCACCAAACGTCCAAGAACGAATGAAATAACGGGAATTAACACCCAGTAACAAAAAAAAGATTTAGGTTTTTTTCACATTTTGTTTTTTAATAAATTTGAAAGTTAGAAATGAGTAGGATATATTTTTTTAACATTGGAAAGTTAACACATTTAAAAGTATGTAGTAAAGTTTTATGTAAAAAAAACTCAAAAAGCTATCAAATATCCTAGTTTACTGAACCCTCTGGCGTTCCATAAAAAATGGGGACTTAGCAAACTTGTATACAAGGCCAATGAAGCTCAGTTGGCAGAGGTTCAGATTGATATAGAATGAGGTGTAGATTATCCGTTCGCCGAATGAGCAATCACCGATCCTCAACTGATAGCAGTTAACAGGAATTAGTGCCTGATATGTCAATAAGTAAGGGAAATAAATGCTGGTTAGATTTATTTGATTATAAGAATGTTATTGATTATAAAAAAGATTGGTTGGAAAATTTGTCTAAAATAGTTTCACAGGTATGTTTGAATAAACATGCATTAATATATAAAATGGAATAAATAATATACTAACCCTCTATTGCCTTACATCTTAGCAACAGCCGGAGTCACATCAAAATCGAATCCTTAGAGCAATGTCTTCCGTCAGCATCAGCTTTACCACCCGCCACGTTAGCCATTGCGAGGCGAAACCCTTTTCCCATCTCCATTTCCGGTAACAGCGGGAAACGCAGCACTGCGGAGCATTTGGCTGCTTTCGACTGTGCCAAAAAGGAAAGCAAAGCATATACAGCGTAGGAGTATCCGTGCGTCAATTCTGCGTCAAGCTTGGATCAACCTTTACGCCTTTTGATGTGTCAGCCATCGCGAAGCAATGTCGATGCATGGAGTTCGGAAAATAAGCAAACAGAGGGAAACCTGCCGCACCCAAGGTGACGCCAGCTCAAACACACACCCGTGCTAGCACATGCTAACATGCGTTGGGGGTTGACATGTAATCGCTTGATCGAGTATGTGTCGCAGAAATGGAAGGAAATTTGCATTTTGTCTCGCGTACGGACGTGCGTGCATGCGCCTGCCAGTTTTCCGTCTGTATTTCGCCGTGTCAAACGAACCGAAATGACATTTTTCTCGCATGCCAAAATGGAAAGCAAGAAACACTGCTAGCAAGTAAACAGACACACACTCACGTTTAAGCGCAAATGGGAAGGAAGGTGATGTGGTACATCCTGTCCTCTCGGTCGCTTTTCCAGCATCCAAGCGTGAGGGTGTACTGCTCCCCAAAAAATAAGAGACATTTGTAACATTTTTAGCGATGGAAATTGGATTTTGACTTGCCACAGCTTCAGGCTTTCTTTTCATCTTTTCATCCTGTTTGGCGGCTCCATTCTTTTTTATCCTCGGATCTCTAGATGTCTTTCCGTTTGGTTCGAAAACGGATCAAACTCTTATCAAATGCATGTTAGAATAAATTGATTTTTCTTCTCTGACATCCATTTCAAATTAAATATTGAAAAAGGTAAGTCGTTACAAGAAGAGTGGTAAAAAGCAGGCAAGTTAGCCCTGTTCAATTCGTTCTCGCGATACAGTGGTTATAATCGTTGAAAACATAACTTTTCTACCGAAGCAGTAAACCTCGAACTATTACCCTCAAACTCATCCATACGTACCTACCAAATCCCAGCTCCAACTCAACAGAAGGCCCAACTTTTCCCATCAACACCTGTTGAGCCGGGATTGTTCGGAATTGTTGACTTTCACGTCGCCCATTTTCCCAATTGCCATCCCTAACCTAGAAACACAATTTCCCTGGACTGGTTCATAATCTTTCCACTTCGTTCGCCATTTCCCCTCGGTGCGCCCTGCCCTGGCTCCAAATTAAACTCATTTAAACATCGCAAAAGACAAACAAAAACCACTCCCCCTGGTGGTGCTGTCGAGACGCCAAGGCCAAACACATTCGAAGCAGGAACGAAGACGCTGCACTCCACAGTTGTGACACAAGCATCTTCCGTCGGTGCGGGTTTTATATTTGCACTTTTCTTCTGTGCAGTTTCGCTTTGCTGTTTTTATATTTTTACCGAATGAATGAATGACTCTGCGCTCGGTGCTTAAGTGTTGAGGCAACTACAATAATCGTACACCCACACACAAACGTACAACCAGGACGAACTACGCCATGCTGTGATACTCACCTGCGGTGGGAAATGCTGCGGGAAAATCACCACACTGTGCAGTTTTTCTTCCATCACACGGCACCACACTACGGAGTTGGATGATGGAGTAAGAAAAAGAAAAACATCCACCGTGATAAATGGTGAATCGTGGCGCATATGCTTTCGTCCAACCAACTACCATCCTCGGGTGGGTTGCATCAGTTCTCCATCCTTTCGCTAGAGTAAACTCTCATTTTCATCCGCTTTTCCCATTCATTTTCATTACCATGCCTCTAGCCTCGAGAACGACAGAACGTGTGCTAACTCGGATTTTCCAAGCTCAGCTAAAAAAAAACACACACACACACAAGAAAATGAGGAAAAACGCGTCAATGAACTTGTGTCGGAATTCCTTTTCCCATACCGATCCCTTCGCACCCCGGGCCAGTTGGTCCCGATGGTGACGTACACTCATTATAAAAAGGGAAAAGACACGGCCATGGCCTTAACCACCGAGCTGTCTGCACCGTATGTGTGTGTGTGTGCGCGTGTGTGTGTCTGTTTGAGAAAATGCGATGTCTTTGCGATGAAGCGACTAGACATCCGCGCTCTAGTTCGTTGACGGGAGCGCGCTGTTTTTCGCTTGATAAGAAGATACACCACATTCCGACCGGGGTTTTCCCCCCCACCCAACGAGCGAGGGTGAAATTCATTTTCATTAAGGCTGCCGTACTCACACACACAAACTCGTGGTTGCCGTCACTGGGGCGTTTGTTTTCTCTCGCTAGGGGGGCTCGTCCTATTTCCGCGAACGCAAGGACACGCGAAAAGCGAACGAGCAGCCAGTGCCGTAGGATGCGTTGTCATTAGCGATGCGTAAAGACAGACGTGGAAGAAACAGCCAGGGGGACGATGTGAAACTTTCCAGCCATTCCGTGGCAAAGGGGGCTTTCCACCACCAATTTTCCAGCAAACCTGTCTTTCTTGTATTCGGATTTCTCTTTTTTTCTTCGCTCGCTCTCTCTCTCTCACTCTCGCTTATTCGAATTCCGCCACCACTTCGCTAATGAATGAAACGAGGGAAGGAATTAAACTTGACCTAGAAAATTATCCGCCCGGTACACCCGGAGCCCGTTTCGTCCTTGGAAAAACTCCCCTCTATCGCCCACTCCCCCCACCATCTCATCACCTTGCCCTGCTCATTATGTATAAGCGTACGCTTTCGTTCGCTTCTTCATTATGTATGTAAATGTTGGCGTTTGTTTTCCGCGCCAATTTTCCAACGGCAGTCGGTGCCGGTACACGACTTTACGCTCGTGGAGAGACTTTTGCACTTTTCTGCTTATTTTCTTCTCCGTTTGCTGTTTTGGTTTCACCGTACCGGCAGGACACGGTTGGAATTAAGGAAGTGTTTTAATCAGCTGTTTCGGTGCGGTGCGCCCGGTACGACGATGGAGTTTTGCTGGAGCTGAAGCCGTTTGAAAGTTTTTCATTCATAACAGGGTAGTTCTTTTTTGTTGTCGGGGCTGGGTTGTGTTCGTCCTACTTTCTGGCGTGTTCTCAGCACCGGAAAGGTTGGCATTTGTTTTGATTTCGTATGCTTCATAATGGAAGCTGATTAATTGGAAGTTTAGTCTCTGTGAAGTGTTTGGCAAAACATCGAAATCAAGGAGCACGTTGTCGTGCAATTGGTTGCATAATATCAGGCGTTTAAGTTGCGCGACTGTGGAATCACTGTTTGTTTTACTAAATACTTAGAAAAAAAACCTTTATGAAATAAACAAAACAAGTGTATAGTTTTAGTGACAACAATAGTATATCATGTAGCATCAATCACAATACTAAAAATCAATTCCAAATATGTTCGGAAAGAAAAGTGTTTTGTGAACATTGCACCCATCTTTGAAAGCATTTATAATTAAATCAATTGATGCTGGGTTCTTGAGTCAATTGGCTAATCGCGTTCATTAAATACTCTTTTTGTAATTACAAGTTCTTCTAAAAGTAGTTAATTTTAAATCTCTTCATAATATAATAATATATGTTTATATTAAGTGGTATTCTTTATTGAAACATTTCGAAGCGCTGGCTCAAACAGCTATCAAAGAGTCTGATAAAATTAATATATTAGCATGTACTTAGTAAGTTGAACCACCTCGTGGAAGGCCCGTTCTAATTATTTTCCTCAACGACTTGTTCTTTTTAAGACCATTTTATCCTTTCGTTTTTCATCATTTTGACTAAAACTGAAACAAGTTTAATAAAAATTACTAGAAAAATTGAAGAGAAGGTTACAATTGATGACTATTCTGAAGATGAAGCTTACATTATGTTTCTGTTTGATAAAATACTTTTCTTTATTACGACAACTGTTAAGCTGCCTGTTTGTAACATTCTCAACCCCATCCATCTTCATCCAATCCATCATTTGCCGGCGTATTGTGTCACCGTTGCACGGGAAACTGCCATTCACTTCGTTTGCAACAAATTGGCAACAAAAAGGAGACCGAGAAACATTTCCATACGAGTCGTACCATAATATCCGTTCGATTCGGATTCATCTCAATGTGCACATGGCAACATTTTATCAAAGCTTAGCCTGGAATGCCAGGCCTTTCCTTTTCTCCCCCGCGCTCCAAGCGTTTTCGCGCTATTTTCTTACCCTTTTGTGTTGCGCTTTCTTGGCAGGAGTTCGTTTATAGCTAGACGCGTTTCACCATTATCCATCCACCATCCACCGAGGGGAAATGGAATCCTTCGAACCCGTACAAAAGCCTCAAGATCTTCTCCGGGCCGAAAGTGCTGGAGTGGAGTGGAAAATTGGAATTCTAATATTTGAAAATTTCATCATCCCGCGATGGTACGCTGGCTCCGTCGACCTTTCGTTGAACGATTGAGCACGGGTTGTCGGGTGGAAAAATGTGGGAAAATACATGCGCATACAACTATAAAGGAATGCCGCCCCGTTTTGCTAGTCATCCATCCAACCGTCCCAGCCAACCGACGGGGGCGCACGTTGTGCGAAATACATCCCCCATTTTCCTAACGGGCTGCGTCGCATCGTTGTGCGCTTCAGTTCCCTTTTTGCTTCGATTTGCGTCTTCCACTAAAAGCTCGCCCTCCATGCGTGCTACTTTCAACCGGGGCCGTGGGCGGAGGTGTTACGGGTGAGTTTGATTTCCTTTTGTGTCCTGTCAATCCTTCCCGGTCCATCAACCCTGGCCCTGGCGTCAGCATGTCCCGGGCGAAAACCCAAAATGAAACAAGACATTTTCGTTACATCTTAGCCCGGCTCCCCGGGAAATCCGTCGCTTCATGTCTCTTTGGACGCGCTTGAGAGATAACGCAAAAAGGAACAGATAAAAGAACACCACGTGCTGGCGGCCTGAGAGGCCAGAGGCAATAAAAAAGGATAACCGAATATTGTACATATCCCACCGTTTCGTTTTACCACACGGTGCTTCAAACCATCCCCCGATCGCAATGATTCTTTCCGAACGAGATAGAGAGTGTTGGGTTCCAATGGCATACCGGAGGTGGTACCCAACAGAGGTAAAACCGCACACGAGAGCACATATGAAAAGGTACTTGAAACAATGTACATGCATAAATCATACATCAAATAAGTAGTGTAACTACGGCAGTGTGATCGAATGTAGAAGAGGGATTTGGAAGATTTCCTTCCATCACTGGGTAAGGTTCAGAGAGAAAATGGCAATACATTGTAGAGCTGTCGTCAGTTTCTTTTGAATTTTCGGACACCCCTTTTTGGATATTTGCCTAATAATTCAAGTCGGAAAATGTCGGCTCAGTAGCTGCAGTTCCATTAGACCAATCCGGTTTTTGTCGTTCAATAATGGTTGTTTCTCACACAAAGGGAAGTGTCTGATAGCTGATAGTGATGCTTCTTCGTTTGTACAGTCAAGCCCCGAACAACAACCCCGAGTGCCTCGTGTTAAGTGTTGGGTCAATGGAAATTCGGAATACCACCACGGAGGCAATTTTCTTTGTACGTTTATTTATACTTAAAACATGACATGGTAATGTCATAATTTGTGTGATCGTGTTACACGACATTTAGCATTGAGTAACCTGTAGCCTTAATTTAAATATGCTAGGATGAAGAACTATGTAATTACTTAAGTAAGTAATACTTATCTGGCGCTACAACCGCTTTGCGGTCTTGACCTACTGTAGGAGTCCTAAAACCGTTTACTATATGACATTACAAAATTCCACTCAACGAAAGTAATTATATCCTAGCGTTCATTATTACGATGATTTTTATTTGAAATTCGAATCACGGAAATCAAGGCAAGTCTATTGCTTTCAGCTCGAAAGAAGAGATTCCAACAACTAATTAATTGCAAACCATTTATCTTCTTCCGAAAAAATATAGAACAATACACAATTTAGATCATGTGAAACATTTTACCTTTGATAAGTGGGAAAATTTCATGTAAGAAAGCTCCCGGCAATCCGGTGTCTAGCTACGATTTGCGTTTTTTTGGTTCCACCAATCTACACCCACAATGATTTCTCGTCTTCAATCCATCACCTTTGCAGCGGAAAGATGCCATTTTATGTACCGATTCGGGACCGGGTTGAGTCACACTTCACACATGTGCAGAAAGAAAGCAACCATGCATGGCGTGTGTGTGTGTGGTGGTCGATGCCGATCCCCGATATCAATCGGATTTTCCCGAAGGGTGAAACACACCCCAACGCGCACCGGGAGGAAGAATCGAACGGGTGTCTTCGGTGAGACTTTTTTCTGCCGCTTGCAAGATGCGAAAGAGCAGCCCAACCAATGTGATGCCCCCGAATGGTTCGATTGTGGCGAAAGTCAGCAAGGAGCATGGAAAATAATGATGGCACATGTGTACATTGGACAAGTTTTCTTTCTGCGCCGCGCAACGCAGGTGGAAGAAGGGGGTGGACAGTGTGTGTGTGTGCGAATAAAATGTTTGCCCACTCGTTTCTTCCTGGGTGGATAGCGCCAAGGATTTCACGTTCGATGCCACTTACGATGGGATGTTCTCCGTCTCAGTCATGAGTGTGTGTATGATGTTGCCGTGGAAAGCGGTTGGCGAGGAAAGTATGGAAACATGCGAAACCACTTCACGCTAAACTCACAACGACATGCACGTGTAGGGTTGAGTTCTAAGGAGGGAGAACCGTCCGGCGTCCCATTTTGCACACAGAAATGCTTGGTGATGTGAGTGACTTTTTGCAAGCCTACATTGAACCCAACCCAAGCAAAAAAAAAACACGACCCACAGTACGTGAAGTGGAAAACACCGACAACCCGGTGTGCCTGGCGTACAAGGCACACATTACGTCCATCATGTCGAAGTGGATAGGCCCTTTCCCAGGCGCACGAAGTCACGTCAACGAGCTCTTAGCACGACGGCGACGACACTGTGGCTGTGTGGGTGAGCAGATTCGCGATCCTTATGTACAAACGCGGCTTTTCTTACATACAGTTGCACGGCATGGTGAACCAGTGTCGCCTGATTGCCATACATCGTAATCATCATCTCCGTCGTTTGTCGGCCGTCTCTACGTTCCGTGCCGAGCGTCGGAAGGGAAACTCTACTGCCCCGAGCGGATCCTCTCGAAGACAAAACGAAACCGAGCGGGATAGCGGATGAAACTCGACGAAACTGTGGATGAGTGGGAAAAGGAAAAACTGTATCGGTGGAAAACCGGTGAACGTAAATCGTCCTTCGCGTCTGTGTGAGTGGTCTGCTTTTTTTTTTGTGGTATGTTTTGGCTCTCAACAGTGTGTAGTCGCGAAACGAAAGGAACAAATCTCCGGAATCGAACACCGACGGAACCGAGTGCCTTCGTCTTCGTGGTTCCGCCCGTGTGAAGGAGGGTTTCGGAAGGACGACGCCGTGAATGACGATAGCAAAAGGGTCTCCTTTGCGACAATGTTGGCACCGATAGGGAAAATACACCCTATCCAACAACAAGACGACCCCTCGAGGGGGACACATTTGCGAAAGGATAAGGAAACTCGGGACCGTTTAGCGAGAGCGAAAGAGAGTGCGAATGGAAAGAGAACGAAAAGCGAACGGAAAAAGGAGTGATAGAATTTCGCCAACACAAAAAAAGGAAACCCACCAACGGGTGACGGGTGGGTTTCCGTGCGGACCGCCGACAACGCAAGGAAAATGGAACAGCCAGAAACGGCCAGAAAGCGTGATCGGTGGGCAACGGAGGCGCGGAATCGGTGGCTGCTGGCGGGGATGACGAGAAGAATGACGCTTTTTGATAGAGCCAAACCCAAAGAAGCGGGTTCCGCAAAAAGCGTCGCGACTTTCATTCGTTTACCGTACGCCCTTCAAGGCGGTTCCGTTGCGAGAAGTTTTTCCACCTTCGCAGCGCATAGAACGGTTGGTGTGTGTTTTTGCACTCTAAACGGGTAAACATTTGCTTTTTAGCTCCATTTGCGTAAATGGTCCATTCTGCTGGAAGTTCTTGCGTCACTTGTGGTGAAATACATTTTTTCAGTTCTGTTGCAAATAGCAGATGAAAACAATCCGTGTGACATAAGCGTGAAAAACACAAGGTGAAGGTGAAAAACTAACACTTATTTCGTAAATTAGTTCTGTTGCCGGAAGAGTAATGCTCCTACAACCATCGAGGGAGATACGCTCACGCGTAAGTGTCTTCCGGACACATTCATCCCCAAGCGCAACATTCATTTGTGAATGAAAATCAGCTGTTCGGGAAAACACAGAAGGTAAGGAGGAAAACGTGCACGACCAGCGCGGCGCTAATTACTATCCGCTCCGTGTGCGTGTGTGTGTGCGCGAATGAGTGTGTGTGTCTGTATGCCTATATATGAGTGCGTTGGTATGGGTGAACTAAGTACATGAATGAAACGCCGATCGTAATGAATGGACGGTGAGCTCGGTGCGTAGCTGTGTGTGGGTTTGGGGGTTTTTCGTTGTGTTGGTATGCAAAACGTATTTCGCATTGTTGACACGCGTGTTGCTAATAAGCTGAGGGGGTTTTGTTTTGTTCGAAGCTAATAGGTCAACTAACTACTGCGAAAATGCAATCCTGGCCACACTAACATACGCTTTAGAATGTTGCACTTTGTTTAGGATCGTGGAAAACTCTTTAGGTGAAATATCTTTCCGGTGTTTGTTCCTTGTGAAGTCATAAATTTTAAAATTTATGTCATTGACAGTCATAAATAAAGTCATTGACAGTCATAAATTTTCCATACTCTTCCATAAATTCCATACTAATACATTTAATTAATCAATTATCATAAAAAATACGTGAGGCAAAAGATTGTACAATTACCAACAAATTAATGGCGAAATAACCGCGACAATTGGTTGTTAAAATATTTAAACGTTGCAATGTAAAACAAAGCTAAATTAGAAACTTTTCTACCTCTCAAATGGTTAAGGAATGAATCATTTATTAAATTGTTAATAAATGCGCTATATTTGTTTTATCAACTGTTAACGGGGACCATCTACCATGTGATATACATCAACAACGCACATTTAATTGCGTGTTGTATGCGTCTCTATGTTGTCAAGAAAAATATGATTATTGCAAAGAAGAATTCAATGGAACCTTTTCAAAGAATTTATAAAACCTTAATATAAAACCTAATAGATTTATAACAAGTTTTTGAGTTAAAAATTTAACTAATATTTAATAATATTAAACAGAGTGTGCAAGGGACATAATGATGACTGTATAAAATTTGTATTCTTTTCAAAACGCATAATCAGTGTAAGTTATCCCAACTATCTGCAATGGAAATAAAGACCTTGATTGAAGCGTTGAACATGTTAAATGTGGAATAATCGATTAAATTAAAATAAATACAATTCTGGAAATAATGTTGAACAACAATCACACATAAAATATTAAAACGAATATACAGCAGCTCCTCGCTCTACGCCATACTCGCCATACGCGATTTCGCAATATGCGAAGTTTTGGAAAAATTACAGCTCAAAGATAATCAAAAGAATTCTGCAATCGGCAGTTCTAAAAACTTGGATACGCAATAAAAAATAGAGCAAATAGAAAATTTCTAAGTTAGTTTTGTAAAAAATATGATAAATATGCGAATTCTTCTTAGCTCCACGCAAATTTATCGTTATATATCTATGACCCCTTGTACATGTCTATATTTCAACTCTTCGACAAGTATAAACGATTTTTCTAAGGAAATTCGATATCCGCAAAATTCGATACACGCTACAGGAGATATATTTTGTAACATAAAATTCGAACTACAAAAAAATTCACGTATCATTCAACATTTCCAAACATGAGTTTTCTTTATAGTCAAGTGTTTTAGAAGTCTTTAACGTATAACATCATTAATTCGCATTGCAACATCGCATGATAAACATTAATGCGTAAGCATTAGTTTTCTGGTGCCAAACTTAGCTAGATTCTTGTTGAATTTCCCTTACTCCAATACGGTACTTCAAGTATTTTTGCACAAACACCGCAAAACCTCTTCAAACCTGACATTGAGTGCAGCTAGTTGATAAGCTATTTCGAATTGTTTACCAACACAATTCACAAACCAAACCATACACTACGCACACAAAACGCAACACAACCGGCACGGTTAAACAAAAGCTGCACCGAACGCAACAAAAACAAACACGCCGGCACCGTAAAATATTAACCACCAATATCCGTTCAAAAAAAAACACGGCGAGGGAAAAATCCCCATTTGTTTCTGCTGTTGCATCTCTGCAGCCGACAATTTCACGCACCAATTTCCCATGAGGAATGGGCATAGGCAGATCACCCGTGAGATGATTTCCCGCATATTATCCTTGTGTGCGATAAATGTGCGAAGAACGGCGAAACCCCTTTCGGGTGTGGCAGGTAACAAAAATAAAACATCCTAAGGTAGAAAAGCCAAGGGTCCTAGCTGAAGAAGAAGCTACCTTTGCCATTGATTCGCGACCTGCCGGGTCATATCAGAAGCCCCGTTGAGCACGGAAAGGGCACTGATCTGTCTGTGTGCCCGGGGTGGCAGGATTCACCCGACCGATCGCAACACAATCCCGTAACACGTTGTGCAAAAGGGGTTAAAATAATAATAAATTACACATGCATAAATTATGCGTTCCTTCCCAGTGCCACGGTGGCGGTTTGTGTGCAATGAAGCGTTCCGATTCATATTATTACATTTTTTTTCATGCTGCTATCCTGAGCTGAGCGAATGTGAAGGTACCCTCGCGTTTTGCGTATCATATTTCTCGCTCTTGCATACCAATGCTGAAAGCATTTTTTTTTTGCAAAATTTTGCTGGTCGTCAATATGCAAGACACATCTTTCGCCTGGATGGAGTTTGATTTTTCATTGCCAGCCTGGCAACGGGAAAGCCGTTAAACTTTCCGGCATAATGTAAGTGAAATGAAAAGGAAAGAAGAGGTGTGGTTGCTTCATCGTATGCTAAACAAACTTAAAAACATACTTCAACTGTTTTTTTTTTTTATTCGGTACTGGTCTTGTTGGCCACGTGTTTTCATGTAGGCAATCAGACAAATAAATGGGTATGTGCAATGAATAAGCGAAATCCGACTGTCAAACGGGCCATCCTATGTTCATCATTTGTGTTTTTCTCTTCGAACAATCGGAAGGATTTGTGCGGATCGACGTATAAATCCTTACGATGATTAATTTCTCGATCAAATCAATGAAGGCTTTTTCGGCGGGAGATTTGTTCCCATTAGGTAGCGCCCAGTAGTTACTTTAATCATTATTAATATGTTTGGTCGCTGCTTTTAGCGTAAAATAAACCGTTGCGGTGCGGCTCTCACTCTCTTGCGATAGTGTCATTAAACCTACTTGGACGGTTGCGTTTGCATGCTAGAACGCAACCCCGGAAGCATCCGATTCCACGTTGAATTGACATCCGGTTTCGCTATTCATGGTTTTTTTTCTTTTACCCATTGCGTCCTCAAGCACGCACATCCTTCTTCTTGAATTTAGAGAATCTCGACGTAGAACCCTCAGCGTACTTTATTTACATCCCGTTGCCCGGCTGTTGCTTTTGTTGAGCGAGAGTTGATATTCAAATTGTGTGTGGTACATTTCGGTTCAACTTACTTTCACAACTTTTAAAAGGTGTGCGCACTGGAAGGTTCAAATGAAAGGCGAAATGAAATCGACCGCATGGTTCAATACCGTACGACCTGTAATGTGTTGCTTAAATATAAAATTGGAGAGCATAAATAATATTAATTCTACTTAGTAGTAAATCCAACACAACCCATGTTGCTAATATTAGTTGTATCGCAACAACAATGAAGTTTCTGTTTCCTAATTATACAACAAGTTCTACGATTATACTAATCACGAGCACCTTCAAAGCAATAACAGCATCTTTTAAAATCTCAAACTTCCATTCTCAATTAAGCTGTTCGCAAATACTTGCATCCGCTCTTGCACCCTTGTAAGACAAACTCACTACCTTGTGCCAATGTTCCATGTCTAGCACTTCCAATGTGAAACATAATTACCATATACAGGGCACCTGTTAAACATCAACCACCCGATGTGCGATCGTCCGCCCCGAGGGGAAACAGTTTTAGCTTCACTTTCAAAAACAATCCACGCTTCAAATCTCTGAGCCACAAACGGGTTGAGTTATCGCTGACAAATTATCTTTTAATTGGCACAGCCTCCGAGCTGTTCGAACTCACAAACACACGGTGGAGTGACAATGGAGACACATTAGCCGTTGCGCTTCTGTTCGCCTTGCTCGGTAGTCCAGTGCAAGCCAGCATTCGTGCGGGTGTCGCAATTTAACTGCTTTGCATTTTAATTGATATTTTAATCCACCGTCGATCGATTGGCGATCGAACGATGGTGATTGTAGAAAGCAAGCTACAGGGTGAGTGTGGTGTGTGTGCAAAGGTGCAACGGTGGTGACATGTAACAAGTGAGTCGAGTCCTTCACGCGATGCAAATCGGTGTGTACATTCCGGTCCGGTAAATGGTTAATTGAAACGGGTAAACATATTATTAGCACTTTTCTTGAGCAAAGGGTGCTTGAGTGGTTCGGTTTTTGCTTTACGAGATTGGGAACTTCTCGGTGGTTTGTTTTCGAAATGATATTAGCAACTTCAAATCATAGCTCATAATGATAGTGCAAAAGCATTTTGATGTTTGATTTTTATTTACTTATAATATTTATTTTATAGTTCTAAACAACCTCGTCCATGTTTGATGTGCTATTTGCATCAGCGCATGTAGATAATGTTAATGATCAAAAATCTAAAAAGATATTGGAAAAAAATAAAAAGCGCACTCTCTCGTTACAGATTATGTTAACACCAGCTCACATCGCGAGGGATGTTCTGCATCCCCAGGAATCAGCTTGCAACTGATCTGCCACGTCACAAAGACAAACCACTAGCGAGGTATAGAGTTCCTATGTGCCAAAACAATTCACTACTCATAGGAACTTCATACCGTGCTCTTGGATTGATCTGAATTCAACGCCAGCATCGGAGACGAAACCCTTTCCACATATCGGGTCGGTGAAAATAAATCGATGGTAATCGAACAATGTCGATATCTTCCCCATGCAATCACCACCGTGCATGGGCAGGTAATGGGTAAAGCAGCGAAAAAACCTTAGAGATACAACAAACATAAACCTTTGCGTTCGATTTCGTTACCTTTCTATCCACATTTTCTGTCCAATAAATCAACCACGACCAATAAAAGGGATAGCGGAGCGTAAAAATTTCTACCTATACGGCTAGCTACGTTAGTGTGTGCTCTTTTTAAAAATAATGACCGATAAAGTAGACACTTTAGTCAGTGAAAACACGTACCCCGGACGCACTATCGCACCCGATCGTATGGAAAACATATGTTAAACCACTCAAATTCATCCCTTCTTCGGTACGTGGAATCGAGCGCACCGTAGGCAAATGTCATTAAACGCATATCTAATAAATTTCCCGCGCTCGCTTTGTTTCTTGCCCGCTTTGCAAAAAAAAAACGCTTTGTGACCCCTTTCTGGCTGGCATTTATGATCTTGTCTGCTGTTTGTGTGGTGTGTGATTTTTATTTAGCAAAGGGGTATCATTGCCAATGCAAAACATTTCGCTGATTTTAGCCCGGAAAAGCAAAACTCGAGCATTGAAAGGCTTAGGATAAAATCAGAAGCAGCAAATGTACATTTGTTGAATTACATCCATGTCATGGAGCATAACTCATTCGTGACAGAGGTTTATGAGTGTGTTTGCTGATGGCAGACAGATAAGTGCTAAGTAGTATAGCAATAAATGTCGATTTGTTTAAAGAGACAGTTGTGTTGTTGTTGCAAAATGCGTTAGATTGATGTGTCCAAACTGAATTTTCTGTTTCGTCATGGTATAGAAATATTTCACGTTTGGTCGTTTTTTAATCTCAAGCTAAAAATATACACTTTTTTGATTTTTTTCGAAATTATTTACAATTTAAGATAAACATCTAATAATAAATATCAATTTCCATTCCAGACTTAAAAGCTTCCAGACATTAAATTCATGACATAAAAAGTTTTTTAAAGTATGCCAAATTCGTTCAGAAATGCATTATTAGTGTTATAAAAATTACCCAAAGTATATTAAAAGCGTGAGTGTACCAAAGTTATACATACCTCTCTACAGTCACTATTTGTTTTTTTCACATTCTCTTTGTCGATATTACAGTCATCGCATCAATCACAATGGGTTAGGTTAAGTGATCTCGGTCAATCTGTGTACAAACAGGTCATCAATGATCTTGTACTACCATGTAAATTAGTAGTAGTTCCAATTTTGGAGGCATTCTCATTTTTTTTTTTTTTTTTTGTTTTCGTTATAACGGCCTGGCCGTATCGACTTATTTTACCACGTAGCCGGATAGTCAGTCCTTGCTACGGGGGATTGGCCCGGATGGGATTTTGGTCCAGTCCGTTCGTGTGAAGACCGGCGCCGCTACCATCATGCCACCGGGCCGCCCCTGAGGCATTCTCATTTATCATGCTAAAAAATTAGCCACATTGGGATTTTTTAGGTACGAAAAAAATAAATTTAGAAAACTAAAAATTGTAATGGACTTATTGAAATTTCGATGAAGTTACAAGGTTATGACTTCCGGACACGAAAATGCAATGTATTTTAGTGATCTTTACATGAGCTTTGCTATAAAATAAACCATTTTCAATATATTACACAAGATTTTTACTACACACATCTTGATATTTCAACAAAAACAGCAATATTTCAGTGAATGTCCAAATCCTAGCTTCTTATAAAATTTGAATGCTTCCAGAGAAAACAATCTCCTTGGGCAGAATCAATTCAGTACATCAATTGTTATTACAACTGTCAGACGCTGACAGGCTCGTTTTCAGGCGTAAGGAACGCAAAAAAACGCAAGATACGTGCCAGCTACAACAGAACAACCCGGCCGGTACCCGATGCCCATAATCATATCCTTCAAATTCGACCCAACCATGACAAACAAATCGGGATGTATGCAAATCTGGCCGGCATTCCGTTCCATTCCGTGGCCGTCAGGCGTGTCGCATTTCACTTTCGTTTGCAATCGAAATGGAAGTCACTCGTAGTTTTTCCTACTACGAGCAACGCTTCGGTTTTTTTTTTTTGCTTGTTTGTCACTTCATTTGTCCTGCGTTGGTTTGGTTGCCGTTACAAGCGGGTCGGTTGTATTGTTATTTAAATTTTTGCGCGAATAGAAGGCCCGAAAACGCTTGCGCTAAATTGTGTGCAATAACTACCAGTGTACGGTACGTGTGGCGTCGAGTTATGCTTCCCCTTACTGTTGCTTCTTGCCAGGTAAGTACAGTCGACAGGCGCAACCAGGCTGTGGAATGGATAGGCCGGGCTGATGCAAAAACATTAGGGAGACCCCGAACCAGTTTCCAAAAAAAAATATGCAAATCAGTTCGCTATTTTTTCTCCTTAATTTAGTTTTGAATGGGGATGCTATTTTGTGTTTTACGTTGTTTCCCCCAGTCGCTTCCTATTCCCCGTGGACAAACCCGACAGCATCCTTTCGCATGGAAGTGAAAGTGAAAAAGGATGAGAGGATAAAAACTCCAAACACCGACCTTCGCTGCCAGCAAAAGCGAAAGTACGCTTTGGCATGGGAAAGTGTACGGGCTTTGGGAAAGAACTTGGACTGCGTTCGTATGTGAGCATGGTTTAAGGACCAACAAAACAAAACCCGGATGGCAGCTGACTACGCACCTTTCGTGCAACGGACGAATCATTGAAGCGAGAGGTAAGTGCTTGTAATTTTCGGGCCGCGCTTGTTTGCTCCCGATCGCCCGAACGAGTTCCGATGTGCCGGTTGATCGCTGGAAAGGATTAACTCTCAGCAAACCTCAAGAGCCGTCAGCCAGTGGGGACATCAGTCAGATGTGTTTTACGATGCTAATAACAACGGCACGGCAAGGTCGTGTACCGGTGTGCACACACGTTTTGCTTCGTTCTGACGAATGTAATTTTATGCAAATTTTCATCCCGATTCCTTCAGCTGTCTCCGGTTCCGGGAATGGAAAGATTTGCATAAATTTGGCGCGATTAGCGCGATGTTATTTTTTCCGTCCGTAGTCGGTAAGGAGCGCTGCTGTTGGCCGGAATGGTTTTTTTTTTTCTCGGCGCGGCGTTTCTGTCAGCTTCCTGGCATCTCATGCATGTACGACGATAATTGGGCTCATATGCTTGTTTGCTAGAGGTCGTGTGATGCATATAAAGCACGGCAGTGGGTTAAATTCTACACCATGAAGCAAGCGGCACGTCAATTTATGAAGTGTTTATCGTGTGTGTGAGTGTATTGCTGTGTGGAGATTCTTATTTTATTGGGAAAATTGAAACCGAAAGGAGGAATGGAACCGCCCTGTCAATCATTTGACGCTAGTACTCAAGGATACGTATGTGCGGTTGCGTTTACCAATCGGAAGCAAATGTTCGATTTTATGCGAGGGTGATACATTTTGCCACCCCCTGTTGTAGTTCATGTGTGATTTCCATTTGAGTGTGTGAGTGCAATCATAGCAACACAAAATGACGAAACGTTTGTAATACTAATGGTAGTTTTTGATTTCGGGTGTATAGAAAAAGCGGAGCTAAGTTTATTATAAAACATACCTCAAAGTATAATAAATCATTCGTATATTTTCCTTATATCTCTATATTTTTTTTATATTATAGAAAGTTAATAAAAATGCAAGTGTTGCAGGATTCAGCAATAAGTCTAACGTCAATACGATTCTAGCAATATGGTTGATTAGTAAGTGACGATTAATATATAAATTAATACATATAAAAAATCATGTTATTTTATCGTATTGCAAGTATTTCGACATCTCAAATTGTTTTATTCAGAAAGAATGACCGAAGCTTATTTAACTTATGACGAAATGAAACTTAATCTTGAATCCATTTAACATTCGTTTTTATACGGTTACAATTTAAAGTAAAATAAATTATTTTTGGCTTGTCCAAGCACCTTTTATTCAATAACTGCTTAATTATTTATTTCACAAGCTTTTCATGTTCAAAATGTTTTACGTTAGTTGTGTTTTATTAAGGTTGGTTGGTTTTACCTTAGTTGATTGTAAACAAAGTATTTCCTTTAAGCGGAAAAACAAAAGGAGCCTTGTAGAGATACCTGAACATAACATAACATAAAATAACGGTCAGAATCATTTGAAAGCACTTCATATCTCTAATCAGGATGATTGCAACTATAAATTATAGTTGTCATTAATCATACAACCATCAACCGTTTTAAATTTGTTGTATAGTTTGTTAAAACTGTATAATAACAAAAAATCTTTATTATGTTTTGATGTGTATTGGAGTTCGTACTGAAAAAAGTTATGTAAATGACAATAATGTCAGCTGAAGTATATTGATTCAACCAGATTTTTTTATTAGAACAAGCGGATATCAAGTTATTTTACCACGAAGCCGGATAGTTAGTCCTAGCTACGGGAGAACGGTTTGGATGTCATTTTGTATCGGTCCTGTCGTGTGAGTCTGGCACCGCTGCTAAAAGCACGTCTCACATCTAAAATGTAATTTTATTGAAGTTAAGCATCCGCTTAGACGCAAAAAATATTACTTTCCTCATGACTGTTTTGCATCATTTTTTCTAAATTTTATCTTTACTTCATGAAGTTAAGTAAACTGTGGTACTGAATATGTTTTCTGTACCACCGTAAAATTAAGTACATTGTGAAGCCACACATATTTTAACACAGCCAACGATATCTCGCCACAACCAACTCAAGCACCGCGATGCAAAAGATCGCTTGCTTATTCACACAACAAACTCCGCATCCGATACCGGTGTGCATAGATAAAAAACACAAGCTTTATTACCACATCGAAAGTTATTGCAGCGTAAAACGTGCTACGTTGAAGCACACACGCACTACCGGCTTCATAGGACGAAAAGACGATGGAATATTGAAGACCTGTTTGTTTTTTTTTTTTGACAACCCACCCAAAAAAGCTAAAACCATTCCCAATTACAGCCATTACGGTTAGCGACAGAGCGATGATTTTGATAGAATCAATCGAAATGGGGCTTACGGTAAACATAAAAGTCACGAGCAATTTACCAGTAATCATTTGCCTAGAAGGAAGAACGGGCAAACAGAAAATAAAACAGGTGCCATCTGACCCCATCATGGGACCCACACCTCTCGAATCGTTGGAAAGAAGCAGCGGAACGGTAAGTAGCTCGTAAACGTTTCAGCCTATTCAGGCGAAAGGCAATTGCGTGCGACTTATCTGCAGTACTTGTGGAATGTCTTATCATGCAACCGGTTTCCTGAGCTCTGATAGTGCCGCTTGCCAGAGCATCAGGACATGGGTGCGATGTACAGTGTCACATGTAATAGGACGGTTTGCATTGTACCGTTGCCAGGAGTGTTTTTTTACGGCTGTGACATATTCTCATGGCTTTTCCAATTTTCCCGCGTAATGCCGTTCGATTTTTACGACAGCTTGCACACACACACAGAGAGATGCACTGGGATTGGGGAAGTGGATGGTGGCTTGATGGATGGTAAAGCATCGGTGGGTAATTCGGATGTGTTTCTTCTACTGCCCAACTCCCGGCCAACTCCAGAAGCAAAGGGTAACGACACACGCTTAAGACCAAGGATATCGTTGTTCTTGTGTTTCGTGTGCTTTCTCTCTCTCTCCCTCTTTTTCAGTCTTCCTCAGTTGAGACATGCCGCTGAGCTGATGCCAATTTTTTCCATGCAAAAGCAAAAGACCTCTCTAACGATGGAGCAATTTCGGCTCAAAATATCGCATCCATATATCACTTCACAGATCTGCCATGCCGGATCGGTTGGATGCTCGCTACGGGAAAAAATAAAGAAAAGGAGAAAAATGCCAGCAACGCGACACACCATGCCACAGTCCTTGGTGTGAGTTGGGATAATATATTTTGCTGTTTCCTACCAAAAGGAAAAAGGGCACACATTAGGGATCGGTACGCGAGAATCCGGTTGCGATCGTTCTAGTGGTGGATCGTCTTAAATCTTAACTCGTTCTCTTCGTAAGGGAAAATTCTTTGTTCACAATTTGAACGCTCCGTTGGCGTGTTACATGCACCGACACCGTAAGAAACTGCTGCTTGACTTCAGCATAACAAAGCGTCCTCGTGCATGTGAAGCAAAATATCCATTTAGGAAAATTAGGAGTGGAAACACACAATTTACTTAACATGGTTCGATTGAATTCTGGCACATTTACAACAGCAATGTTTTCTCCGAATCAAGCAAATGCCGTTCGTATCATTTACAATGCGATAAAGGGAACTCCTTTTCCACGAAATGCCGCTGCCAGGGATGGGAAGAAAAACCGATTTCCCTTGCCAAAGCATTGGCACACTTTACGTCGATGTCAGTCCACAGCCGGTTAAACATTTTCAACCAAATTGCTACTGCCATCGTGAAATATTGGTGGGGACTGTGTTGGAGCTACTGCTCTCTTATGATTTATGCGCCACGTTACGATCGATTCACCCGAGCCGTAATCGATCATCGACTAGTGGCCTGAGAACGGGCGTGGTTTGTATCCAGAATGGATGGATACAGGCTAGAAGATAAGGGAGATATTTGTCGTAACTGCTGTTGCATGGAAAATATTCTCATGATTCCACTAATGCAAAGGTTAGGGAAAAGGATATCCATAACAATTCATAAATGTATCTGTAATACAATGGGCTATGCGTCGATTTGTATGGAATGTTATCATGTGACACAATTGTCCTAATATATGGCATGGTACATGCATGACACTATTTTCGTATTGGTTGTGTCTGTTTTAATAATTAAAATACTTGACAAATTCCATAACAGATGATTATTAACTCATAACTTTTCTGTTTTGTTCTACTAATCATTACAAATCCTGAATAAGTATAGTCGTTTCTGCTTTCGAATTGAAACGGTTACCACCAAAATATTAGGAATAAGCCTTTGTTTTATTTCGTAACATATTTTCAATCTCTCTGATGTGGTTCGGAAATGCCGTAAAAATACTTTTTCCATCATTCTGATGTTTTAAGAAACAATCGTTCCACGAAAGTTTGCGAGGTGACCCAATTTTGACGACACAACGATAAGGCAAAAAACTGATGAAAATATAATCCACTTCAATTTGTACCATGGCTGGCACCAACTCATTGTCGTTGATCAGCTGATGAGCGTAACCGGCAATCATATCGCCACTCACCGTCGGACCATCCGTCCGGTGCAAAATCATTAAAAGCGCAAAGCAAACGATGAACATGATGAAGGGCGAAAAACACACCCAAGAATGAAACGGAAAAACTCTTCCCGTGCCCGGTTTCCACACGGCCAGAAATGATTCATTCGCTCGCCGAATGACCTTCAAATCTATTATGTAAATGCTGTCTTTCCTGCCCTGTGTGCCCTGTGTACTACACCATCGTCCCACCTGGCGGCTGGTGGCTGGCTGGCGCTATTTAAATAAGAGAAAAGTGAAATCACGAAATGGTCGTAATTAAATACAACGAGGTAGGTCATGATCATCAAGCCACCCACCCCGGTATACAGCCCCGGTTTTCCCGAGCGAAGGAAAACGTTCAACTTTTTAAATACTCGCTGTCTTCGCACCGTGTCTGGCTGGGTGCGGATCCCGACGTTGACAAACCTGGGTTAGCGAGGTGGAGTCGAGAAGGAAAAGGAAGGTATGGTGGGAGAGAAAATTTTCCACACTTTTCCGCGTGTGAGCGTGTGTTGGTGTGCTAGCAACCACAGCGATGGGTGTGCCGCTTGGATTGTCTCCCGCTCGTACCAACACAGTGACACTGCTGAAAAACTTTTCCTCATTTAAATGGCACAGCTTCTCCTTTGGCCTCGTGAGCAAATGTTCCGAGGGAATGGAAAAGCAACGGCAAATTCTTGTCACTGTGTGTAACTGTTGATGTCACCGTAAGGAATGATGGTAGTGGTGCTTATGTGCAACCAAAGCCCAGCACATAAGCACACACAATTACGCTGAAGTGTGCGAAGAGCGCGAAGGAACGTTCCCCATCCGCATGCGATGATTGCTCGAGGATTCGGTAAGGAACGTAAGGACGTTCTCAGCTTTCAGTCCTTTGCCAAGGTGACTTTTAAACGTGCTATTGACAAAGCAAATCATTGTCGTTGGACGGATGTTGTTTTTCGTTTTATCTCAGCTCGAAAGTATTGATTGTAAAGCAACGCTGTTAGACAGTCTGTTAAAATCTTAATCAAATTAATCAGATGGCAGATATCAAAGATATATGATTTAATGAATTGCTTACAAATCATAGTTATTTTTTAGACCTTTGCCTCCTTTGACTTTCGAAGTTTGAAGCCATTTAATTGCCATCCCAATTTTAACTTCTACACAAAAAAGATTACTTTAATTAGCAGATCCTAAATACTGCATTGTCACTGACACGGTGTTGTAGTATTAATTGTTTCTATTACGCTCTTATGTGTTTTTTTCTCTAAAGAAAAACGTTGCGTACTGTCATTTTCACTTAAACAAATATGTTAAAAATTTAACAACACATTATAAATGTAAATCCAATGGAGTTTTATTATGTTTCTTTTAAAAACGACAGCAACGTTTTTTTATGTTTATCAATAAATTAGGGCTATTTCACCAAAATATACAAGTTTTTAGTCAAGAATATGTATGAAGCAAGAACAGTTGAAATAATTTCTACAACATAATTTTAATTTTATTTTTAACAATTAACTGGACTACAACACGTGAGTCCTCATAATATCCTTTATATATCATATTTAATTCTAATGAAGAATTCTTAATAAATGTCACGTTACCTTGTTGTACATTTTCATTTACAAATCTTGAATAAGTTTTACAATTAATCTGAAATACGTGTGTTGAAAATAGTTTGGTAAAGCCAAAAGCCATTCAATAGAAAACCTTTCCTGATTGATCTACCCAAGTGGACATTAGTTATTAATCTTTTGAATTTCTTTTATCAAGAATCATTTTTTTATGTATGAAAACTAAATTAATTTCATAATTTTTCCATTCATTTTTAATCTGTGTTTGATTAATTATTATTCACTTATTATTCGGTATGTTAATTACGTTCGCCCAAGGAGGATCGCTGAGTTTGATGAATCCTTTAATTCGCCTGACAGGCACAACTTTTCCAACCTTCCGAAGTTCCACTCATTAAAGTTGTAACCTTGAATAACCACCACACCGCCATCGCCCTAATGAAGCACGTACCGTGCGAAACTCATCCAGAGTCTAATCGATATTCGACCTACAGAGCACAAGGTACGTCCCCTTACTGCGAACGTCACGGCCCATGACCCACGACACGATACGCCACACCACACGAACCACTTAGTGTAATGTTTCTAATGAAACCGGAAGCCCACCAAAAGCCCCAGACGTGCCGCAGACGCAAAACTGTGCCAACTCTCCCACTCACTCTAATGAGCGGGTGGTCGGAAAACTGGAGAAAATGAAAAACACACCACTCCACTCCTCCCCACATACACACACACACACGCGCTCGACTAAGACGGCAATGGGGTGTTGGCAGAAATAAATAAAGCACCCTTACACTCCACACTCTCCACATCCGCGGGCGGGCTCAATTTACATACCGAAATTAATTTCCAACATCAAATAAAATAATCATCGGAAACCGAGACGGTCGCAACAGGTTGGCGGTTTGTGTTCCCGTTCATTCACACACAGCCAGACGGGAAAAAAACTTCCCGTTTTGCCAAACCCACGACAGACAAGGACGATGACGGCAACGATGACGATTACTTCCATTATCGTTGTTCCAAAGTATTTATAAACTCATTTCCCCCGCAACACCAGCGGAAAAGCGCGCGCGATGAAAATCAAGGACACATCATCATCGTCGCCAAAGTCTGGGGAGAGTCGGAATACGGTGGAAAACAAGTGAAAGTAATCCTAACTTCCGTTCTTTCTTTGCTTCCCAACTCGCGAACGTAGCTCGCCGTAATGAATATACATAAATTTACATAAAAATTAACCCCTGGCATGTTTAACGACTAGACCGAGACCGGCACGGAGGGCGGGAAGCGGGATTGTTTTTCTTTGCGGGTTTTCCAGCATTTTTCACTCCTTGGCCGTTTTGCAGGCATTCTAGGGAACAAATTGTTCTAGGTAGGAAAGAACACGATACGAATATAAATAAGGAAGGATGAGCTCGGTTGCTCGATCAGACGTTACGAACGCGGTGGAAATGGGTTGGGAAAACCTTTTTTATCCTTTTCATCGAGGAAAACCTTATGAAAACGTTTGTTCTTGTAGAGAGTTTGTCTTTGCTCCACTCCATTGTATGTTTTGTTTTATCACTAGAGAAAGTGAAGAGAGATCTGTTAACTTTCATAATGTGTCATTATCATAGAGACAGAAGTGGTTGAAATTGATGTTGCTTCGAAACACAAACAATAATCATAATGTTTTGCTTCAGGATAAATTATAACTCGATATATTATTTTAACCTATGGTTTTTTATTGGAAAAATGAGGAATAAATCGAGCAAAAGGATCAACATTTACATCATTTATCGAGTAACAATTCAATGTCTCAATACAGGGCTTTCCATCACAGTATCAAACACAATTTTCCTACCATAAGTCTTCTATTTCGTGTTCTTTCCTGCACAATTTGGACATGGTATTATTTCAATTTGAATTTTGTTGTTGTTGTTGTTGTTGTTGTTGTTGGCAGGTTGCCATTGCTTTCACTGTACCACAGCTTACGCCACTCCTAAGATCCCTTAAGCCATGTTAATCGAAACGGAAAGGAAACAAATTGGATGAGGGCTTTCAAAGCCACCGATTCTTTGAATGTACGGAAGAGGGATTGCTGGTTGCACGAGCGTGGGTAGCGAGGAGGGTTGTGAACTATAAGCTCAACGTTGTCTGCCCAAAAATACCCCAGCTCAAATGAAGTTCTGTACACAACAGTGGTATTTACATGTGACACAGTGGGAAAATATTAGGTTAGTTTTGTAAATTCATGAATGAAATTTATAAGAAATATAAGAATTTTCGTACAAACGATCAGCGAGACAATCATTTTATTTTGTAAAGAAAAACAAACGAAATATCCGTAGTTAATAAAACCTTATCGTTAAGTTGATAAAACTTATTCGGCGCTACAACCGCTTCGCGGTCTTGGCCTGCTGCAGGAGTCCTCTAAATCGCTCACGGTCGAGAGACTTCATCTGCCAAAAATTCGGTTAAATTTTATTTAAATATTCTACACATCCAAAATATGTGTTCTATTAACAAATTATGCCATAAGTTATACAACAAGAAATCTTTACAAAATATGCTTTTAAAATGATTAATTTAAAGACATCTTTGTGACCTCTTTGTAATTTTAATTGATTAGCTAGAATGAAATGGATTTACAAAATCCGTAATTGTAACACGAAACAATAAACTACATTTTGTCCAACCGAAAGTCACAATTTGGCTGTAGTATAAAACAAACGTTACACGGATTTTCTCCCCAAAACCGACTATCACAAGAGCACGTTGCCTTTTGCATACTTTCGCTCCATAATCCCACCCCCCGTATTTTACATAATGCGTTCCTCCCTGTACATAACGAAATCCCACATGATGCTGATGGTTGAGGTTCTTATCCAAATAGCAAAAAATAAGCAAAAAAGAAGAAAAAAAGACATTCTCTTACACACACCCTTAAAAAAACGGATCATCGATTTTCGTTCACTTTTTGCGTTTGGTTCTGCAGAAGACGAACGGCGCAATGAACGCGCGACTCGTTGCTAGGACATGCCGAAATAAAAAAGGGTACTCTCAGCAACGGTTATATTGGTGAAAGCTTATTTAATGCTGCCAACACGTGTACACATCCATCCTTACAGTTACACACGTTCGGGCCGGTCGGAATGTTTCTACTAACAAGAAACAACACATTTCGAGCCTTCGGGTACGCCTGAGTGGGGACGCCCGAGTCTGTTCAGGGTTCTGCTTTTTGCCGCCGTTCTTTCATGTGTTTCGAAACTCCAAAAGGACATCCTTGCTGGCGGACGTACGAGCCTGGAAAGCATCCACTATCGTGTTGCTATTTTCTTCTGTCAAGATTTTCCCTCCAACAAACCTCTTCACCTTCTTCGAAGGCACGATGGAACCGGGCGCCGAAATGATGTGCCTCACCCATTCACCCCCGTAACACTCCTTTCTTCTCCCCCTTAATGTCCGGCCTCAAACTTCAACCGGAAAGAGCTGGCACGTAAATCTTGTCCAACGTTCCTGGGTGCTGCTGTTGCTGATGCTGCCGCTGCCACTGCTGCCGGATACACTCAGCTTCGCGGGTGCACACGCGGCCAAAAATGACATAAGCCGTGGAAAATATATTACCGTCACATTATAGCTTCAGCGCGCCACGGTTCCGCTAGTGGGCGCCCACATCGAGAGTGTAATAAAACACGGCGGGACTGAAAGTGGTGCATGCGTTTGGGAAGGATTTTTCACCAGCAGCGGCACGTATCCATGCGACGGCTCGAGTGGCCGCGGCGTAGAAATGGCTTCCGTTGGCTTCAAGTGGCAAAATCAGTAAGATGGACGCGGATGGAGCCTTTCACAAAGAAGAAAAAAGAAGCGGGGAAATGTTGCCATGTTCCGTTTGGCAACGGGATGCTCTGCTTTCAGATTTTGTTGCTTCTTTTCTAGCGGTTTCGTACCCAAAAAGCGGCATCATTTATTTTTAAGCGAAACCCACCACCATCACTATTCGCTGTGGCAAATCGGTTTTCGGTGGGAATGGGGTGTCGACTTAAAGACCACAGCGCGGCAAGCATATCCGGTGGCACGATAAGCAAAGCATCCGATTATGATGGGAAGGCAAAGCGTCGGAAAGCCATCCCAGCCACCTTCATCCCAAGCGCTGGATGTGACATGTGGAGAAGAGAAATGGGCGTCCGCGGTCTGAAAAATGATGCGATGCTAGTTTCGTTTGGCATAATCGTTTGGGTGGTGTGTATGGGCGTGCTGTATGGTTTTGTGTGATAAATTTATTGATTTTGAATTATAGAAAGTGGTCCCGGTTTTCTTAGTGAAAGGAATCGCTTCGTGGTGCAGCACAGGAACATGTTATACTCAAAAAGTGGCATCATCTCGCAGGTTTCCTAAAATGCTGCCAGTAAGTTTGTTTTGAACAAGTATATCTAAAAACGATGTTTATTTTCTGAACATATTGTTTTTCAAATAAATAAAATTATTATGTAACAATTTATTCTTACACAAATTACGATGATTACTTGCATCAACGTTGCAATACCAAACATGTTGATCATATTCAATAAAATCAAATGTCTTTCTATTGGTCTAATAATCACAAGTTATAGATAAATGAAGGCTATACGATTGGACAAAAATTGCTTTTCCTCAATTTACTTACTCACTGACAAAATTTGTACCATAAAAAAGCCGAAAAAACTAGGTCAAATATTATAAAATATATTATACATTTTTAACTAACTTGATTTTCAACCATTCTTTGAATTGATTTTCGTAGAGCTTTTAATTTATTTACTGATATATTTATTAACTTATTTCTTTATTCTTGTTGAAGCCATGTGCTGATGCTTTCCGTTATATTTGTCATATAATCGACTATCATTAATGTATTGATGAGACAACAAACCTTCAAGATTTCAAACCCCATTATGTTATGCTCGATACTAAATCACATCCTTCCTTCCTGATCAACAATTTCATTCATCACACGCCATCCCAGCTCCATACACCGTTTGCCCTTTGCAAAACCAGGCGACGACAACAACAAAAAATAAACCCTAAGCCATCGGAAAAAGATTTTCCATCCGATTGCATACCATTGTTTCGGATTGAATATTTGGCAAATAATAGCAATATACCCGACCAGAGCTAGAAAAAAATGGCTTTGTCCAATCACCCAGCTGACCCACGCCCCTTTACGGACACAGCATGGGTTGGAGCAAAGAAAAAAAAAGCGACCCGGGGACTGTAGCTTGGCGGGGTTTAATCCGTCCAAATCCTTTATATACACATGTTTCAGCCATGCTAGATAATAATAAAATGCGCATTTACATTGTTGTCCATTTTTGTTTTCCATTTTCCGGTGGGCCGTGCGTCCGGGGACTCCAATCTTTTGTCGATTGATGTAAGTACATGGTCTTTTCTCTGTCATCTGTCACGCAACAATGATGGAAACGGTTTACCTATTGGGGGGCTTCTTGCTATTTCTTATCCACTTCCTTAGACCGAGAAGAAGGGCATATAAATCCTTCCTCATCATTGTTTTTTAACTCACATCCCCAACATGCTCATCCGCTGCTGTCTATTTTCGTTGGCACAAAACTAATCACATGCGTACATACACAAACACACACACACGCACTACCCTAAAGCAAACAAACCTTAGCATTTTATCCTGGAAAAGCTGCGAATCCTCCTGAATGGAGGATTACTGTCTGCTGGACTAATGATGATCGAACGGGAATTGATTGATTTTATTGCTTCATTGTGCACGCATACTTTCGTCGCTATTGACGTCAACGATCAACGTTTCGCTGGCTCATGTTGTGGCACTAGTCTTTCGGCAGCCCTGCTGGCGTAAAAGGAAGAAACCGTGGAATTTATTGAAGCAGTTGATTTATACCCTTTCCGGTCAGGGTTTTTCCTGCATTCGGGATCAAGAGCATGATGTAGCGCCTTTCTGGCGAATTAATTTCTCCTTACAAGATAACCCATCCTGACAAATGACTTGGTGGTGGTAGGTGATCCTTTTTGTCAAGTAAATGACTTCAGCATTTTTAAATAAAACTCGCCCAATCAGGCATAACACGGGTCAATGTTGTTGAGGGACCGTTGATTTTTTTGTATTGCAGTTCCTTTACCGGCTGCCCAAACTACATACATTGTACCACAAGGAGCCACTAGCTTATATGTCAATGATCCTGTCCTGGTAAAAAGCGCTTTTCATTTTCTTCGCAACTGGAGCACTACCGGAGAGGAGATCTTGCATAACTACAGCCGAGGACGAAATTCGCTTCGATGAAATCAATTCACTTGAAAGCTTCTTTTTTCCCTATTCTCTTTTTGAAGATCGAAAATCAGCGTTACGGAACGAGCGTGGCAGGTTTTCTAGTTGCTTTTCTTTCCACCCATCCTCGCCGTGCCGTGGGTTCGAGCAATTCGAGAGTCACTCCTCACTGCTGGTGGACTGGCACCGAAGCAAAGGGTTGAAAATTCAATTTAGATTTAGTTTATGGATTTGAATTTATTATTCTCTTTCGTTTCACCGATCGAGCAGTGGTACATATTGCCGGCACGGTATCGATATTGGCGCAACGGTACTGAAGAGTACGCGATTTGAAGTCGGTTGGATGAAATTCCCGGTTTTTGTAGTGGATGGAGCGAGGCTGATTCTTTGCGTTTGCTGGTAGAAATAATGTGACTCCTAAACCGGGTAAGGGAGCCATCTACTAGCTGCTACTGGAAACATGATTGTTCAAATGGAACCAGTCTGGGTGGGGAATTTAAATGAATAAGAACAGTTTATAGCATAAAAAATTTAAGAAAACTTGTACAGACTTAATAAAAAAACATTTTATTAAAACCTACCAAATCTATACAACCATAACCCTTCAATAATGTCTATCAACCTAAAAACAGTTTACTCCCTTAGCCAGTGTACGCGAGACAAACGTGAATACCGTCACCAAAAGGATCCAGCACGAAAGGAATACGCTTTCGTACCGGTTATGGGTGGCTCCAACCCATCAGCTACCGAGTACTTCAATCAGCAGGCGACCTTACCTTATTACAAATCAGCATACCGTAATACCGACGAGTGCTCAATTTACGGAAAATGCCAAATTGAATGCTGGCACACACACACATTCGTACCCTCCGGTGAGCCACCCTGCACTGAAGGCTCTATGCCATGAAGGCTTATCTGTCGTTTTTTTTCTTATATGGCTCATGCTAAACAGAATAAAAAGAACGAAGCTTTAACGAAAATAGGTTCCTTGCAGTGGCAGCCTACAAGTGGAAAGTCTAATGTACGAATCCAGCAAGAAGGAACAAAACGAACGGAAGGTTTGTTGTATAGAGAAGCACTAGCTGTTTTTTTAAGGATTGCATATCGATATCGATGTACGAATTTCAAGCACTTCGTAAGCATAAAAGCCTTTCAATGGTATCCATGACTCAAAGGCGAGTTATGATGAAGGCGCTCGTAATATGCTCGTATAATGAAATAACAATTGTTAAATGATCAAATGGGAATACAATAAAATAAAATTAAATGAACCTTGCATAAAAATTGTCCTGACAATAAAATGTACTAAGTAATTAGGAAAATTTATTTATGAATTCAACATTATGCAACATTTAAAACCTATTCCTAAGCAAGTCATCTTTAATTGATCAATGTAATTTAAAACGTTTCGTACCGTGTCACACAAATGTAGCTGACGCGAATCATTTCATTATTTAGCAATCCTTAAAAATTGATGGATAGTACGGCAAACTGTGAAAGCCTTGCCAAAAACAATCAAGAAACGCAACAATGGTCACCTAACTGCCGATTACCGCAGTACCATTCACGCTCCTGTGCAACCACATCCAAATTTCCTTCAATCTACATACGCTCAGCAACGGTTTGAAACATTACCTTCGACCAAATTAAGCATCTGTTTATGTACTGTTTAAGCCATCACGTTTAAGCTCTAAAGTATTGCCTCTTGGACGTTTGTTTCCGTTTCATGTCCTAATTGCCTCAGCCCGTTTGACAGTATTGGCTTTAAATGATGGAAATTAGTTTGCATAACAACGTCCCTACCGGCCGGTCCTGTAGTCAGCCAAGGCAAGAGGCAAACTGTTGAAGATAGTGCGTTTTAACACCAATAATTATGGACTAATATTGGTCACTTAACACCAGCCACGGCAGAGTCGTTTGATGAACGAAGATTATCATCTGTAGCGGACACCGGATCAGAAGATACGCAGAAAGAAAGGATAATGAACTTAAACGATAAGTGCCTTCCTGTAGGTATGAGAGCAACGATGTCAAACCACAGAACAAACATGTCAATAAGCTGTAAATTATTCTTTTCTCGTTTAACTATTCTACGTAAATTTACTAAAAAATTTAAAAGTTGCCTTTTGACGTGTGTTTGACTATTTTATCAATAACTGAAGCTTTCTCAATTTTTTGTTGTCGTTTTGATTGTCGTTTTAAATAGTTCAACGGTAAATATTCTGCCTATGCCGGATAGGCGATCTCTTATCCTTTGAGGCAACAATTTTTATAAACTCCACGTGACCGTTCTTTCCGAACAAAACAAAGTCCAAACTACTTCTTCTGTTTTGCTTACATCTTTTTTGCCAAAACTTTATTCATAATTTTCTCACATCACAACAATGTCTTCCGCTGGGTTTGATGCAACAAATTGTCTATCAATACCATCGCCCAGAGCGACCCTCACCCTGCCACGGCGACTCTCTAATCTTTTTCACATACCCACCTCATCGACAACAGGAAAGGCACCGTCCTCCTCCATTCGGTTGTCACCATTACTCACCAAACGCGCCACCATTTCGGTTTCGGTTCCCTGCCAAAGGGAAAGACGTCCGGGAACGATGGCCCATCACACCCCCATGTACGACGTCTGACGAACATTTCATTTCGCTGAGTACGATCGATCTTCCCACTCGCCGGGATATTGTATGTGGGTGTGTGTTGTTCACCCTCTCGTACACGTATGCACACCAGACCGGTTTGAAACGGTTCGCTACAATTATTCCCGCGTTCGATTTTTGGAGTTTTCCACCGGATTTCCATTGCGTTTCTGCGTCTAGGGAATGGTTGTCCGCCGCTGACACTCCCCGCGTGTAAGCTGCCACCATGCTACATTTCCATATTTTATCAAATTTGATGTGTTTGTCGGAAGAAGCGTTCTTCGGCTAGTGCGTCCTACTGGTTGCCCCCGCGTAAAATGATGATGGAAGACGGTTTATGGGAACCCCTTTCCCGGTTCCGTGTTTCAGTTTGCCAAGTTGCGGACCGGGAACGAGTGCGGAGCGACCGAGCGTGCGAGTTTGCGCTTGGACTGTTTGTGTTTGTATAATGTACCCCATGCGCGCGTGTTTCGGTCGAGGATATGTGTACCTAGTAATGCTACTACGCGTTTGCAAGCGTTATCGGGGGAAAAATCCAAACATGTGCATTCCATGCTTCACCCTCAACGCCAATCTCCGCTGAAAGGGCCTTCGGTGGATGGTAATGGATGGCAAGAATGCAAATGGCGTATGGGTATGGCCGGGAATGTATACTCGAATCAATACCCCGAGAGCATCATCTATCAATATTCTGTGTACGCAATACCCTAGCCAGATCATCATGCGGAGATGCCGCATTAGAGAATGTTATTTCCCCAATGGCCCCCAGTTGGTGGAAAAAAATCAGTGACTTTTCGTCTTTGTAAGAATTTGTTAATGTGTGAATATAACATGAACGCCATCAAACTATATACGATGAATTTTCAAAAGAAACAGTGGCTAATTCAGTGGCTGGTTCAACATTTTAAAATTTATTCAAATCACTACTTCCTTTCACACAATATTTCAATTCAAATATTTAGTTCAATTCACTACTTCAGTTTATTACTCCGTTAAAAAAAATATTTATCTTAGTTTAAGCAAAACTCTTTTGATTTAATTGCTCCAATTAATTACTATTCGGTTACAATATAAAGCTTTTCGATATAAGATCATTATACTCATCAAAATTGCATCAAATTGAATATTTTTGATTCCTCGAAATAAGTTGATTTCTCGAAAAAATCGAAAAAAAGGTAACAGGAGAATTAATGAAAAATGAAATTTTATTTTTAATAAACTATAATACAACGCGGAAGTTTAGATTGAAAACGACGAAGACTAGTTTGGTTTAAATGAAGAGTTGCAGATTACCATTTGCAAGAATGTTTAATAACATGGAATAAATTTGATAACTTTTTGAACACTACCAAAACCTACAGGACAACTTGGCTTGATGGACATGTTGTGTCTACTGTGATGAGTAAAAAGAAAAACGTAGAAACGTAAAATCTTTTGTTATAATTGCTTTTAATTTGAATATATTTTGAAACATAATTAATGTAATAAAATTTAATAGAATGATATTATAATAGAGTATAAATCATGTTTGTGCCACTTAGCCTGGATGGGTCTAAATAACATAATTTTGTCAACATGACAAAATAAAGTGTCAAAACAATGCAATAATGAATAAAAAGGTGATACAAAAGCGTTAAAATGCATTGTATATCCATAGCAAAAAACGAGTAATTTCGGGTCTCAAACTTGGCAAGTCATTTTGACCCGGTCGTTCGGCGAGGCACTTTCCTAATCCTGGTTTTTTTTTAATATTCATCATATAATCTTGGAACGGAAAAGAGAAAACGTGTACTTTTCTTCTTACTTCTAACAAGGCTTCTCCCTTTTTTAAAATAAATATTCCACTTTTCTTCTCTTCTGATACTTAGAAAATTATTTCTAGCACCAACATAGCGCACATTCCGATGGGCATTTCGTGTTTCTAAATATTCTGTTATTAATGTCGTTTAAGGAATACACATTATCACTTTTGTACAGTATTAATGCATTACTATATTAACACTAATAGACACTAACACAACCGCAACGAAATTATTGTTTGCATCACATTCCTTAAACGATACACTTTATTATAATAACACACAAAAGCAACATGAAACAACACAACATTGATGAATTACTTGAATTGATCACTTTAACCATCTCCACTAGTGAAAGTTTGATTTTTCTTAGCTATATCCACCTCCAAACCCATACGTGTTGATGACACGACTGCTAATTAATGAATGAAAGCAATTAAACCACTTTCGACGGGTACAACTGCCAAAACTTCCCTCTCGCTAACGGAACAAAAGCATTAAAAACATACGCCGCTAGGGGTAGAATGGTGCAAATGCAAGCAAGGGGAGGAGTTCCATCGCAAACAAAGCCAGGAAGGGACCGTTCCTAGCACTAGATTGGATCCGAAACATTCGTTCAAACAACCGAGGGTAGCGGTAACACAAAAGCTTCCAGGACCGATGATTCTAGTCCTTGCTAGATGAACGGTTTACCGGTTACGGTCTAGGATTCGCGTTTCCCAGAGGGTTATTTTTAGTGCCACCGGTAACGAAACGATCAATTGGTTTTCCTATTGCTCAAAAGAGGCCGCTGCAATATTTCTGCCTTTTGGTACTCATTGCAATGAAGCAGGGAATGAATAAATATGTTGCTCAATTTTTCATTCATATTTCAGTTATTTCCATCCTCTATTTGCATCGATCGGCGTGTGTGTGTGTTCGTTTGCTGGAATGCCGTCCAGTTAATCAGTGCCATCTCTGGCGGCACCTAACCGATGGCCTTCGCTCAAAGCCACTGGGGAAAATCTTACAAACTGGTGTCTCCAACGATCCCGCGGCTTTAATTTACAACCACTCGCCCCGTGGGCGTAATCGATTAATTGATCACCCTTCGGAACCTTTCGCGCGGTAAAAGTGCGCAGCGTTAAACAAATCCCTAACGCCAGTGCCATTTTATTACTTCGTCCGATTAAAAATCCTCCTCGGCGATTGCTTCGTTAGCTAGCGCTGCGTTGCGAACGGCTAATCTACGCGCGTGGGTCTCGCTTCTTCAGCTTTCTGCAAGGTGCATCGTGGTTGCACGCGAACCGATTGCCTGCCCGGCTGGATGCACCGTTCTCACCAGATTCCTTTCTGATCATCCGTTTCCCACAGCTATACGTGCGGCCGGTTTCTGTTTCACGTTCCACCGCACCGATCGATCGAAAACAAATAATTTACCCAACGCATTAACCAACGTGTCGTTGCGTTGGCAAAAGGGAAGGAGGATGGACCAATGCGTTTTGCATACGGTAATATGCGCTTACCGTACGCTAATCGACATTATCATCATCACCATCGCCGACGATCGGATAGCGCGGATACGCAAATTCGCAAGAGTTGGGCATTTTCTCTCACGGTTCTTGCCGTGCGTAATGGCGATGTTTTAATTAAATCGCATGCGATGTTTTACTTGATTATTCCAGTTTTGTGGGCGCCTTGTGTGTAATGTGTTGATCGTGAAGAGATTTTATGGTGATTAGCAAAAGCGGTGTAACGAACGAGCGGTTTAATGTTAACCGCAATCATATTTCATAAACCACTACAGGCAAAAAAGTGCTCCAGCAATACTGCAATTTTTCATAATTGA
Source organism: Anopheles marshallii (assembly GCF_943734725.1). NCBI lineage: Eukaryota > Metazoa > Arthropoda > Insecta > Diptera > Culicidae > Anopheles > Anopheles marshallii. Next base: position 56,516,893 of record NC_071327.1, read on the forward strand.
CTATTGAAGGATGAAGCCTGACATGTGAAATGGCATGTGAATATTCGATATAGTTAAGGTTGGTTTCAAGCATTTGAAATCTGAATGAACGCAAACAATGAACTTATTTTAGTTGCTTTTAGTTTATAAAGTTTAGAAGATTGCACTGCCACTGGATTATTAAGCAATGCATCTTCTGGAGGAAGTGTCGTTATTAATATATAGTGACGTTTCAGCTAATTAAAAAAAACCTTGCAAAGAACGTCAGGCTATTGCACTCGATGGTTCGTTCCTGGTACAGGCCTAACCAAGAAGTGAAAAAGAAAGATAGTTAGTTAGACTGAGCGAAGAAGTCCTTCTTGAATACTACGAGCACAATTAGATCTGGAAGGCCGGGGTATAATGATCTCGTCAATCCACCAGGATATTAGATCAATTGTTGAAGAAGAACCTAGACATGAATCGATATTACAGAGGTATGTAATACGGAAGTAGAAGCAGAACGCATCTGAGCAATGATTCTTGTCCAAAGAGGTTGCTAAAGGTGCTCATCACATAATCTTTCTAGCCGATTAGAGTACATGCGACTGACAAACTATATTTAGGCAAAACTCAAGCAAATGATCTTTTCTAATAAATATCAGGTCTAAATGACCAGCATTCCTTTAGACATGAATTCTAAACAGCATGCTAACGCTAGTCCCACGTTCTAATTGCCATGCGTGCATTTTTTTTGTTTTACAGATTTGTCTAAGGTTTCAGTGCCAGATTGCACGGTAAGCCAGCAAAGAATAATCAAGAATGTGCCTGGACGTTAAGGAATGAAGATAAAACTGCCAACTTGTTTTTATTCCATGTTTTACTGACTTTATACCGATCTAATATTGTTGTTCTACGATGATTTCGATATTCAACTTCCACAAAAGCAAGCGGAATATCGATCTTGTCAGCTTAAAACACGCCCAATCTAGCCTGTGTATCGTGCGAAAATTATTCCAATTATTTCACAACCCAGATATGCCCACACGGGCATTATTAATGAGCATTCCATAAACTGCAGTCACTGTATCGCTGCACGATCGTAGCAAAACACTCCATCCCGTCGACATTAAGCTTCTAATAGCTGACCCCACAATATATCACCAAATGCAGGTGTTTAGTGGACACGTGTTGGCGCACAACAGGCAGTTGTCGATAACCCACCGCAAGCTAAATATTTTGCATTCCTCCTACAATTATCCCTGGTTACCCGGTGGGTGACTTACCAACGCAATGGTGGTTGAGTTGTTTTTCTTTTATTTCAGTTGAAGCTGTTTTTCACATTCCCGTCCCACGCTGTTTGGGAGATATGGTCCCGGAGTGGGTTTTATAAAAAAAAACAAACTCAAATCAAATGTTTCCTACAACCTGCAGGAATGTTGAAGTTTCTGAGTGTTTTTTCCTTTTGACTTCTGCCTTCTATCACAACAATTGCAGGAATGCAATTGCCAATCGGTGACCTTCGCGATATCGAACCTTGTACACGACATTATGCTTCCCGTATTTGCCCTATGCTGCAGCCAGTCCATACGACCCGATGGAATGCAAGCCTAATGCCAGCTTCGAGGCAAACCCACGGCAGCAAAACCTTCACCAAGCAATCGCAAACAACCGGGAATTAGTTGCGCTAAATCAACGCAACGGATAAATTCAAATGTCACCTTCAGCATCAACCTACAGCACTTTTGTGTTCGCATACGATTTGCTTGTTCTGTGTTATGGTTGTGAGTCTCGCTCGCTCCAATCGCACACCAGTGGTAGTTGTTTGGGATTTTTTAATTAAGTTTCAATTAGACTTTATAAACAAAATAACTAATTTCTTCCTAAGCACTAGATGGCTCAGCGTCCTGCTCTTCCAAGACCATTACCAACCGGCGCACCAATCCATATCGACATCAGTCATGAAAATTTACGATCACTTACATACCTAAGGCAAACTAATCCCTAGCGAGAGCCTACCACGCGCCAAATCGGAGGCCATCGGACGCACTTTGCCGCTCGACGCTGAATGTTAATTAGGATGCTTATTCGATCGGAATGATGGCACTAAGCGCGTTCGATACAGCCGTGGCAATATATTGTCCATAAATTACCATCCGACGCAATTAAGCACGGCATTGCGATGCTTCCAGCAGCGCCGGTGAACGCTTTTATGGCTGTTTGCCGGAGAGATTTGCATGGAAAGTGAAAAGATCGGTGTTTGTGCTGCGTGTTTTACCATGGTGAGTAATTTGCCATTCGCTGTCTACATCATTGATGTGAACAAATTGGAGACAAATTTTGTGAGCTTTAGGAGCATTGGCGCAACATAAGGATATGCGTTCGGTTGTTTTCTACTTTAAAAGTTTTTGATCTATATCTTTGACGCTTCCATTTTTGATATTCCAGCTAGTTTAGCTCTTGGTGGGTCTAGGATAATGAACATGAACTATGCTGAAGAGTCAATTTAATTAAAAACTTATGTTTTATTAAACCATTCCAGAATTAACGTAACTTTACGAAGATATTGTATATAATTCGATAGGTATACAAAATAAATCATATTTATATCATTTTGTAAGTTAAGTCTCCAAATCTCACCTTCGAGGTTCCATGCGTGACTAGGCAGTACAATAAAAGGAATTTCATAGTAATAAATAATAAACATGATAACACGCTGCCGATCACCGGACAGTCACTAAAAGCATATGAATTCATTACTTTTCCTAGCACACTTAACATGGTCCACTTTACGGCGACAAATCATGCTTTCGTTCCAACCGCTTGCTAACCACTCACACGGGATAGGTTCGCTTACCCATTTTTAAGTCGCGCAACACATTAGTCATTTGTCCCATTCTAAACCGGGACCGGGTTAAACAATAAAAACCGGCCACCAGCTCCAAACACTGGACCGTGGCAATAAATTTTAAACGAGAACAAATCGATTGCTAATCAACCCGTGCTTTTTATCAACCCAACAGCGAAGGGCGCTCCCGAAGCCACCGTGACTAATGGCTGCCCGGTCACATTAGTGCGATCATTAGCCTGCACTGCCGTATGTCGAATGTTCCACGATACCACGCTCCACGTAAAATGACATACTCCTCCAGTGTTCTGTTTCGACGATCGATCCGAACCTACAATCGTGGCAAGCATTCATCACGTGTCGTGACACGATCCTTGTCTTCCGTCGGCGGTTCAGGTTCAGTCGGCGGTTGAAAAATGATGCCGGGCTATGGCGAGTCCACCAAGGGCCGATTGCTTCGCGTTCGAGCGTTCATTAGGCGAAAATTAATGAAGACAGTACAGTTAATCAGCGGTCGATCGATGCAATAGCTGATCGGGACGATGGAAACCACCTTCCGCCTTTTTGTTAGAAGCATGAGAGGAAAACCGAGCGAAAAAAAAAAGAAACATAATATGATTTGCTTAAGGTCGTGCTAGTATGTCATCGCTCTTTGTCGCACTATTTTTTGTTGTTTTGGTTTTGCAAAAGAAACCCCCCCCCCCCCCGGTGCAATTGCATCGATTGCCCACAAAAACCGCACCGCGCTGTTGCAATGCTGGATCGCGAACCGTGGGGAGCTAATTCGATTTGAATTATCACATCCCGCGCATCGACCCGATCAATGGGCCGCAAAAGGAAGTTGATGTGTTACGGTTCGCGTGCACCATCTTACACGCGTGGGGACACTCGTTCGAACGCTGCCAAGACCGAGACCCGAGTACGAACCATTTGTCATTAATCAATAGGCACTACAATTAATGGTCGTGTTTGATTAAGCCATTGCGTTGTGCACGATGGACACATGCAAAACGCGTCCCGATCAATGCAATCGATGCACACGATCGCTGTGATCTCATTCCATCGTGCATTCCATTCCATTTGCACCTGTTGAGTGGTTTGTGGTCCATGTGCACCGTGTGCCTGCTGTATGCAAAACGATCGCACATGGTGCCTTTGTGGGGCTGAACATCTTAACGCGACCACGGTACCAGCCATCCCATTTCGCTCGAGAACTGACCTAGAATGTGTGTCTAACGAAACCGCAAACGTGGGAGATTGTATCTTCTGCGATCGTTGTGCCTGGTGACATACGTTAAAGTGCCGCACTGAGGTGTTAGATGCATCACTCTGTGGTTGCTAAAGGAAACGGTAATTTATTTCTCAAAGTAACTACCTGGCGATGATGTGAATAATGGAGGAAATGAAGAAGGAGGACTAGGTGATCAAGTTTTAAATAAAATAATAGGTTTTACATAAAAAGTAACTAATTAATAGCTTCCTCTACCAGCCGGAAACGATGATTAATTTAAAATTATATAATGATACACTTTAACCAATCTTACATCTTCTTAACCGCTAGAGCTACATGCATGCCACTTTATAGTATATAAGGATTACTTTGCTGTCATTGTTGTGCAATTCTAATTAAGATAAACTGGGATCTCTCATGTAACTTTACTCCGAGGAAAGCAGGTACAGTCGAAGTGGAAGATTCGAATAACTATTGAAACTCCTTAACTATATTCCGAAAACAAAAAAGAATAAATTGAAACTAAATACTTGAGCTACAATTTATAGAACTTGAAACCATTGAAGTAATTGATGGAAAGATGTGGTTAAATGAGTTATGGTACGTAACATAACCATAATAATGTAAAATCATCGTGGATAAGCATCACCAAACCCGAAGAAGAAGCTATAATGTCCATCAATCGATGAGATATAATATATTTTAATTTTTTCCGCTACTGATACCGAATCCTAGCCGTATTGATGCAAAATGCTAATTTTTGTAATATATAAAAGCTGTATTCCTGAGTAGAAACAGGCATTTTCAAGAGCTACTAAGGTTTCGAAGTGTACAAATTTCAAATAGGGCTTATGTGTCCTACCGACATTACTATCCTCAGCCACGAAGCGGACCTCAACTTTTGGGTCCTTAAATGCAGTTTCAAAAGGGAAATCCCTTTTGATCCCGGTCTACGACCGTGGACAGACCGGTCAATTAAACAGAATGATGATCATAATTTCCATTCTAGGAATTCTAAGAATAAATAAGATATCACATCACAATAAACAAAGCAATTCATTGTTTTAAATACACTTTTTAAATACACAATCTCATTCAAACATTACCTGTTGTGCTGAACGATAAGCCAGAATGTAAAAGAACCCTCAAGGCAACAGTTGGTTCGATTTCCACACTTTCAAACATCCCATCGACATAAGCTTCGACATAACGCCACTCGTGACGGTTTGCTGCTGAATAATTTATATTCCTTATCGTCGCGTATCATTTTCACAGCTTTACCCAGCACTCAGCCAACGGATAAACGGTTCCATGTCCGCACCGTAATCTAACCGGCTGCAACACTCCCACGCACCGGAGCGGCCGGTTCTGGGCCAGCGTCTGGTTGCAGTGCATGTGCTTCGGTTGCAGGAGTTTCGTTTCGTCAAACACACATGACCCACCACTCATCTTAATGATACTCGCGCGGGCGCTTTGACATATGTGTCGCGGGGTTGACAAGATTCTGAGATTGTTTTTTTTTTGTTTGCCCTGTTGCTCGATGCTTTTCTTCGAGTTTTGTGTCGAGCTGTTTCTGAACGAACGCTGGAACTGGGAACGATCGAAGCAGGCTCCGCGAGTGTTGCCGTTGTGTGTGACCTTCAGCTGTCATTTGGCGGAATAGCTGTTGCGCTCTCGATGACTCCTCTCGGGTCCGCGTTCGCCGCACCACACACCACCTTGAGTGCCAATACTTGTCGCTTGTCGTTAGTGTGCGTCAAATGTGCCTTTATGGGTTAATTGCAGCTGACCGGTTTTTTGGGGTCGCAGCAAGTCGAGCCTCCCGTTTTCGGTTTCCGTTCCATCGGGCCACTGCTGGATGGCGGTAAGCAGGAGTAGAAGGCTTACGGGAACCAGAACGGTGGCTCACAGAAACCGGGAGACACATGTACGAATATGATCCACTCCACACGTACTCGACTGCTCCAGCACAGCACAATAGATAAAGTGCAGCTGCACCGCGCATGGTGTTAGAGACGATGTCGGAGACGGCAACGGGAAGGTTAGTTCTGCATTTTCTACTGCCGCATAAGAGACGTATAAAAGCCTACAGTATACAACGATAACGGGGACAGTCCGCCGACGATCGGATGTCATGTCGGGCTGCAAAAATGTCGATCACTAAGGATCACGAGCGCGTGTGAGCGGGTTTCTTACGAGAAGTTGCTTTATTGTGAGCAAACCTTGTGAACGTTCTTGCTTTTGGTTCCTTTCCGTTTTGGAACCCAAACCACGCGCAACCTAAATTGGGTGGGATTTCGCGAGTGTTCGTGTGGGTCGTGAAGGTTGCGTGTTAGAGTATGGATTTTTTGTTCTTCGCCTATGCATCTCCTGACGAAATGTCACATTTGGCCGGTACCAATCGATCAAGAAACCATCAAGTGTTCGTTGTGCCATGTACGGAAGATGAAGTGAATGTGTCGGTGCATTTGAGCAGCGATTGCGTTTAGGTGCATTGCTCGGGTGGTGTGTGCGAAGGTGGACATCTAAAAATTGAAAGTGATCCTAAACGACTTTTAGCGACATTCAGCCGATGTGAGCGTCTCGATCAACTATCAAACGACATTCAAGCAACATTTAATGTGCGAAGCAGTTGAAAGTAAGTGAATGCCAAATTTTAGAGCGTATAAAAGCGTTTTTCTTTCTTTTTGTTTTAATTAATGTTTATTTTGTTTTATCGTCCCGTGTCTCGTTTGTGTTATTTTATGGCATTGCCTATTTTATATTTTGATATAAAATCCAGGAGTGGTTGAAAAAGTTCATTTATTTTCTTAATTTAAAATCAATTTTACAATCAGTTAGATAGATATTTGTATATAGAATTCATGGCCGTCGAAAAATCTCAATCGTTTTCAGTATTCTTAATTGATTGTTTCCTTAATGAACAACACATTATAGTGTTTATATTTCATTCATATGACACATACCTGCGTTTAATAATTGAATTTGAGTAAAAACATATAATTTTCATCCTGCTTTTTAGCATCGTCAATTTACATTTACATGTTGCATCAATTGTGTCGCTTTGTGAGTTCTTTTGCTTTACTCTGCTTCGTTCACAACATTTGCGTGTTCGTTTTCAATTCAATGTCATGAGAACTAATTTAGTACAACTCTTCAATGATACATTACAACCGCGATGTTAATTAAAATAATCGACACAAGACAAAATAAATGTTTGTACATTACCTACTAAATGTCCGTCAGGATCAACAAGCGTGGCGTCTCGACAAGTCACCTCGTGCAGATGATGCTATCTGTTGGGAGGTGCATATTTTATGATGATTATATTTAACGCAATTTTGGCCACTTTGATACCAACAACAAAGTAACGCCTTGGTGGGTACCGCACCATACTCTTGAAATTTTTGTCGTTCCCAATCGCGATCCGATCGGACCATTTTGTGACATCAATCATCTTAATTATCGCATTTCGGGGAACACTGTACATGCTAATACGAATTAGCTAGTGTCTTAGCAAAAACATGGAGGTGCAAACTCCCCCCGATGAGAAAAATGCCATCCCAAACGGCTGTTATGGTCACTTGAGATCGTACTTGATCGAATCTCATTACATCGTTTTCGAAATTGCTCACTGGCACGATAGGGGTTTGGACCTTTCCCGTTCAAGACCACCTGTTGGGACGATTTCTGTCCACCGGCAGGCCTCACGTGTGTACCAGTGTGCCAAACCCGGGCACGATGGCTATCGCGATGGGGTCAACATCAACGGTAGCAGACGTTTCGTGCACCGTCCACCATGTATGGTGTGGGTAATAAAATATAATGATGACACTGTCACTTGCATATTAAGCCCGCGCCCATTTGCGGGACCTCCCGTACCCGCATAACTCCCTTCCCCGTTCCGAGTCTTTGTTGAAACGGTTCTTCCTTTTTTTTTGCACATTTTGCACGATCGCACTTGCGCGTATGATGGTTCGTTTTGGAATGTCTTTCTTCCTGGTGGCTTCCTGGTGGTGGAGATGTTTTTCCTTCGCCTTTTCGGTAGCTTCTTACCCCTTTTTGTTTGTACCGTTTTTGGGTATGTTGGCCACGATTGCAGTGGGTCCCGATCCGGGGAGTTCGATAGCCTTCAACCGTCGTCTACCCAGTTTTGCGACAGCGCGCACACGTCCCAAGTTTTGATTGCTTCGCGGAACGCAAAAGCGCATACGCTAACGCGAAAACCTATCAGCCACCGCGTCAAGTGCCGTTCGGTTCTGACTTCTCCGTCCGCGTGTTACTTCTTCTCTGTCTCTTCTTTTGTTGTGCCTGTGCCTTTTTCTTTCTTTGCTCGTCCCATATCAACGATCGAGGAAGTTGCAGCGCGTTTGACAGCCAATTGAAAGGTGTTGCAGTGTGCAGCGATGCAAGACAAATGATCGCGGTTGAACGTTTGGTTTGATGCGAACTCATCCCACGAGCGTGCAAAGGGATGCCCATCTTTGCTTTTCCCGCCCTGCAGGGTGGCTTTTGTGTGGCTGTGGCCGTGTTTATTGCTATCACCCAACCAAGCGGTAGGTTATCTTACAGGGATGACTCGCAAACTCAAGATGGAACGCATCCCCGATCCGCCGCAACCCGGTGGATGGCCCCACAGACAGGGATGATAATAAACTTATTTGCTATTGATTTATTGCACAAAGCTTCCCATTCCTTTTTCTGCGCTCGGAACGGGACGGTAAAGAGTCACAAAACTCAGACGGACAACGGCAATCGGTCGTATTGTTGATGGTTTGTTACCTTAATGACTTTCCAAAAACCAACACTGCAAGAGAAAAAAAAGGAACGCAACCGGCTGCCCTTTTGAATGCGGTGATAAACTTATGCTCCAACGGTTCACAAATCGATATCAATGAGAATGTGTTCTTTTTTTCTTGCTGTATCTTCACTTGCTTCTTTCATAATTTCTGCAATTTGTCGATGAATTGTTCAGCAGCGGTTAAATTCCATTCCGTACTTAAATCTACCACAGTGCCTTTTTGTTGGGAAGAAAACATCAGCTACAACAATAACGGTCGGAAGAGTTATGATTCGTCTTCATTCTTCCCTAATGAAACGATTGCTGGTAAATGAATAGGTGCGGGAAAAAAGAAATGACAAAACTTTAACAATAATAATTAAATACGGGTGTCGTTCACTGCAAATGTGCAATTTTATTATGATCTTAAGCCGACTTTAAACTTGTTCAATTGAATATTCAATTATTTTCAACTGAATTCAGAATCACTATTGAAATAAAAATAAACATCATATAAAGGAATTAGGGAAAGAGAAATCGAGATGATAATTCTAGACAATTAGGTGAGGATTTATCTGGATTAGATACGGATTTTTACCCCTTTATAACCCAGAGGTACAACGAATAAAATTCCAATTTCCCATATTATTGTTTTGCTGTATTGATATTTATTAAAAATTTGCGGATAAACTTTTATTTACAAATGTCTATTATCAATTTATCATACATTAAGAAAAAATCTTGTCTTTTTAAATCTAATACGGCCAACACCCCAGTCAATACCCCGAGTATCGACAGCACATTTAAATGACAGTTCTTATGGTCTCTTTTCTACAAAACACCGCAAACACGAACAATTTTACAAACTTATACAGGTACTGGTACTAAAGTCATTTTGAAATTTCAACTATCATCATCATATATCATTATATATTACTGAATTTTTAAATGTATTTATATTTTTTTACTTTTACGTATCCCATTAAGCTGGGATGTAATTAGTTTAATAATTGATCATAAAGGACTTCAAGAAAGGTCGACACATTATGAATCAATCTCTGGTAGAAACCCGCCACGATTCAATGCTCAAAGTTACAAAACTTTGACGCTCAAATATCTTCCATTTTAATTCCAACATTTCTGTGACGATTCAACACAACATGAACATTTACCACTATGCACTCTCTGGGCGTCTTTTAGTACTGGTACCGGCCGTTGCATCAAGTTGGCAGCACCTCACGTGAGGAACAAGAGACAAGTTCCGCTAGCGTACGCTTGGTGGTTCTCGTTCAGGGGAAGTTTGCACTGAGTTTCAAACCACCCCTAAATAAAATGCCCGATCACTCACTACCCCTATCGATGTGGTTTGCCACGCAAACGGGGAAGATTTCGCCACAGCCCAAAGCGAGAGAGCACCATTCGGAAGGTATCGTAAAAGAAAAGAGCAAGCGAACACAGTATAAAGTTGGCTCATTTGCATAAGTGTTGACGGTTCCCACCAATACCATACGCTCCGGTCCAGGTTGCTCACAATACTGGCGCAATGGGATCATGCCATATTTTTGCGCTGTGTAACAACGTTCTATCCAGAAAGCCGAATTCGTGGTAATTTGCAGTCTTATGAACAACTATGTTCTTATTGTTTGATAAACGACAGTTTAATTAAATTTATTAAAATTTGAATAAGTTGCCAGTTATGGTTAACCAGTAGAACGATTTTCTGATCAATATTTCTACGCCTAAAACTGCAGCTGGAAGGGCTGGTTATTCTATTTATAAATTATGTCACATCCAACGACTCGCTCGCCCAAAATGAGTGCACTGAGTGTGTTTTCGAATTTCGAATCGAACAAGGTCCTTTTTGGGCAGGGAGCGAACTTCTCCTTTCCTGTCCGGCTCACATTCGTCCTGCATCGCGCGGCCTCGATGTGGAAGGGATAGAAAGGGAGAGTGAACCCGTTCCGGATGCTGTTGCTGATGGCTGCCAGGCAGCAGGAGGAAGACACCCCATTCGGTAGCTCATTTTGGCAATGCCTGCACGGCGAAAGAACTGCGGCCGCAGTTGTGCTGTTCGATCGCGTTACACGCACCGGAAGCAATTCCGAGCTGGTGGCTTGTGCAAAGTAAGTGAAAGTATACGAAACCGGTACCGGATGGAAACGGTCGTGAATGGTGTGTACAACGGGACACATTTTCGTACGTGTGTGAATACTGGTTTTCGTTTAATCTGCTGTGATAACAGAGAAAACAAACTGTATGATTATTAATTGTGTGCCAATGTTCCTGAACGCCGGAACTCTCTTTTGATTGTTTTTATTCCATTGAAAGTGAATCTGAAGTGTGTAGTAAAAATAGTTAAAATGGCAAAACAAAACCCTCGCCGCTCAATTGCATCAACGGTGCGAAGCGTGCAAGTGCAACGGCCTCCAATGACCGAAGCGTCATAAAGATAAGATAAGCCACCATTACGCATCAAGTGCGCGCCCGGTGGCCCTTCCCGTACGACAGTTACAGTATTTTTTGTTCTGCTTGTGTTATGTGTTTATTCTATGTGCCACGAGGAGAAGAAAGGTGAGTTTTGGCAAACTCGACGACGTAACGTGACGCGAATCGACGTGTGACGCATTGCTATGTGATGTGCAGACGTTTGATTTACTTTGTATGTTGCACCTGTTCTGCTTCGCCCATTACAATATGGCGCTTTACTTTCGATTTCTTCCCCGAGCATTAGCGCCAAAGCGCACTGAGCTTCAAGGATTAACAGGGCGAACGAGCGGAGAAGTGGTCAGGCTTTTCGATCGCGTTGATACAATAATGATACACATTATCATGCGAAAACTGTACGTTAAAAGCTCTTGCAATACACGTCTTCGTCCAGCAAAGTACAAACACAAAACGCACCCAAATTAGCCCGAACCGGGGGGGCCGTTCGAATACCGAATTCCCTACGGCTACGAAATTGCAAAACCGAACCTAAGCCCGTCCAGCGGATCACTTCACGAACCAGCGAATTGGGAAGCAACACCATTCACCATTCGCATTTGTCGATCGGGGGCCAATAAATAATTCTTAATTACAATGTTTCTTTCTCAATGTTGCTCTTCACTCGTGCTGGAAGCCAGAAAACATACCAAACGTACGACAAAGTATAGGAAAAACAAAGCCTTCAAAAAAGGTTTTTGTTTCTTGGGGAAGGACCGGCCAAAGTCCCTTTCCGTTTCAACATCTAACTCTAGCGGATGGTTTTGCGCAAAGGTATTTGTGTGGAAAATTAGACGTTAAAAATATATTCCCGATGGGTTGGTTGATGGCGGAATTTACGAAACGAAGGAAAAGGTTAAGGCCGAATTATGTCGATGAATTATAGGGTTTTTCGTTTGGGGGATTTTGTGTTTCTTTATGCGCCATCGAAAGGATTCGCTTAATCGTGCGCACGAGCGCCCACTCGATTTATAAAGTTTTTATATTTTATTTAGAACATTCTAGAATAAAACGTATGAAATTGTTCCAGAAAATATAAACAAAAATGTCCCAACGCTTCTAATAAGCCAAATTCCATCTGTTCGGTTTTCCATATGACTGATGTTTGCTTAAAATCAAACCCTTGTTGGCGAAAGATGGCAAATCGAAACCCCCTGCCAAAATAAAAATAAAATAAAACAGTCTCCAACCGTACGCATCAGCACTGATAGCACTGATACAAAAAAAATCCGCTCCGAAAAGACAGAGTGAATACAAAATTGGACAACCCGGTCCCGGTCGGGTTGAAAACGATCCGTCGTGAAAACATTGTGTACCGCCATTCCGGGAGACCGGTTAGACCGGTTGTTAGTTTTGGGTTGTTTTCGTTCGGTTCAACGTAAGGTTTTTTTTCTCATATTTGTCGTGTTTTTGGAAGCTGTATTTTTATCCCTTTCCAAAAAGATTTTTTGCTTTGTTTATTCGGTTGGTATTTTTATGATATTTTGTGTATTGTATTTATTTTTAGAATTGCTTTCACATTGCGATTTTAATACTTAAACACTGTATTAAATATATTTTTTGATAATAGAAAATCTGATACGAAAACATTTGGTTGTATTTTGAACTTTGTTTTAAAATAAGCATTCCTGCATTTGCATTAAAAATAATCATAACGCATGTATGATTTCTTTTTCGGTGGAATGTACACCAACCAGCTCAACCTGTTGCTTTGGCTCAGCATGCAAAGCACCATTAGCTGCCACTTCCTTCTCACAAGTGGACCATCGACCAGGAAGTCATCCTTCGCTTCCCATAACTCTTTCCCATTTTCACTCTCGACCGCCCAAATGCAAATTAAACGCACGGCGTAGAGAAGAGTTCGTTCTAATTAATCACCACACTGTGGTACTCACATGCGTACATCCATCATCTGGTAAGGTGGCTTATTTGCTTTTTTTGTTGTTGTGGCAAAATAGAGCTCACCCATAGAGAGTCCATCCATGTGCTGTGCTGTTTGTAAGATTAGAGACCTCAGAAGAATAAAAAAAAACAAAACCCACACCCCGTCCTCATGCGCGAGTTCTTGTTGCGGGCGAAGTAAAGTTGCATCGAAATCACGAAATTCTCCACGCACACGATGGCATGGTCCGACGAGAAACTCTCGTAACCATGACCACCAACACCAATGCACCGGAGACCCGTTGGAGATTTAGCGGAAGAGGTGGAGGGATTGGAGGGCGTGATAATTAATTAGCATAATGGAAGTCGAGCAGGAAGATCGGTGCGGAAGTGTGGGCCTGCGAGGCAAAAAGGGATGGGAAGCACTGCGTCATCTCGTCAAGATGCGCGAAATTTTACGCCATTTCACGCCAGCGTACGCCATTTGGGGTTTGGGGCAGGCTGTGTGTTTGCTGCAGCTTCGGCCATCATTAGACGAGCAGCGTGTATGACAATATGTATAAATGTGCGCAACCTATTTATATGACAGCACAACAGAATCTCAAAAACTGAAACCCCACCACAAAATGCCACGTGTTTTTCGGGTGCATCAATGCATCACAAATAATGGGCAAGTTGCGTGTGTGTGCGGTAGGAAAAACAACACTAAGTAACAAGTGAGCGAGTGGTACGACACAACACAAAAAAGACAACGGTGTCACATAAAGGTCAATCGCTTGCAAATGCGTCAAATTCGGACTCGAAGTTGGCTTGCTTGGATGCAAATTATAGCATTGAAGAAACCTTTTTACGAGCTAGAAATAATTCCCCGCACTTCAGTGGAAGGATTATCTCATTCTCTGTGAATGCTTATGATTGGGACGTTTTTCATTTATTTTTATTTTTGCCTTCCAAGAAGCCAATAAACTCATCACTCATCATAAAATTCATGACTTGATGTTAAATCGAAACAAAACAGAAAAAAAATAACAGCAGCCGCAAAAAATTCATTCAACACCCTCGTAGAAAGCTACGTGAACAAGCTGGGTACGAAATTTATATACATTTGTGTCATCTTTAGCAGCAAACTGTTGAATTTATGCCTCCGCCATCATTTGGCCAATCGACTGGGTGAGGCTCATCCGTCGCGGCCACTCGTCAGTCTTCGCACACTACAGGCGATGGGCTGCGGCTTTTACTGAGTATGATTATTATTTGCCTACCATCACGCCACGCCACTGTTCCGCCACGATCCCCCAGTCGCGATCGTAGCTTCTATTTTATTTCTGCTGTTTTGTTGCTTCGCAAGATTCTCCACAGTGAAACCCGCCTGTTGTTTGAGCATCATCTTCGTATCAAAAGCGCGCGACCAAACGGATGCCCGAAGCGTTTTGTGACGTGGTGACATCATCCACTGTTCGAGCCCTCGCGTCTAATCGCGCGGATGGATGGTATGGTTTTTGGCGAGAAGTTAGCAGCTGCTTCGGGGGGCCAAAGCGGGGTGAGCTTGGATGGAAGAATAACGCACAGCCACAGAAAGAAGCTACACGGCCGGGTATCGGTTAGCTCCCTCGGAAAAGGAAGAGATTAATTATTCACTGTACGGGTGCTGGTGTATGTGTTGATTTGTTCGGTTTTGTGGTGGCATTTAATCCCGGTTTCAATTAAAAATTCGCTATCGTGTAAGTTAACAGCGATCATTAACCACCATCGTTCATCAATATGTGTTAATTATTCAGCATTTGCTGATTACTTTTTTATTAGGCCACAAAGCATGATTTAAGCAGCATACTTTGTGTATCGACCCAGGACCAAGGTTTATGCTTATAAAATTGAAATACTGAACGCCAACTCATAAAAAAGAGGATTATGTTCGAGAGCGAATGTTCATGAGTTCATGAGCGAAGTTTCATGACAACATCCGTCAAACAAATGAGACAATATTCTAAATAGTTTATAATTTACAATAACTTATAATTAATCATTATCGTTAATAATTCGTGAAAAATGTCGTGAAAATTTCACCATTTTTTGAATAGTATTCATTAAAAGGCTCATTTAAACTTTGCCAAACATGTTTTAAAAATGTTTCTAGTTTGACCTTCGTCGAGCATCTGACTTTGAATTTAAATTTGAGATGAAAACATTCTTAACAACGACATCAACATCCACTGGGTAACACTTTTTCCCCAATTAGTCTGTAAAGCTGACAATGTTTGCAAACTACTTGCAAACGTAGAAATGTATTACAGGTTACCTCTTTGTTGTGATAGGCTGTATCTGACGAAAGTTACACTTCATCTCGTACTAAACCTGTCACAAAACAACCCCTTGCAGTAAACATATAGCACCATAGCGAATTGATATGTAAATTACATTGCGTAATTACGTCGCCGTACAGTGCATGGAATAATTATAATAACAATAACAGCACATACCACAATATACACACTGGGACAGCATCAACAACAACATTCTCTCGCTCTGCACTCTGGATGGCCATTAGTAACTTTTGGCCACAACTGCTATTAATTTCCTCCCTGGCGCACACACACACACACACACACTGGGTCGTTCTCTGTTTGTGCGAATCGCCTCATCGCTACAGCTTGAGGGGGGGGATTTGTGGTGCAAATTTAAAACCCTCCAGTGTGTGTCCTTGCCCTGGACACGAGTGGACCACATAGTGGAGGGATGAAAGTTTTTCTAACCTAGAAAACATTCTCTCAAGGCCACCGTGATGTGAGGTGCATCACGGTGCGTAGTATGAACAATAATGCAAGAAAAAAAAGATTAGTTATCTGAAGTTCATCCTGGGACAGAGTTCGGAACGCTATGACGATACAGTACACAGACATTAAACGGGGTTCGTTGGTCGTTTGCTTAAAAAAATGGTTTAAAAATAAAAACCTCACCTCAGGAGACTTGGAGAGAAGTAGACGAGGAACATACGGGGGTGGGTGAATGGGTCTTCCCTTATCAGGTCCAGCACAATTCACCGCCCGATACACTTTGACCCGATGTTTTGGGTTTAATTTCCTAGTCTTTTTTTTTGGGCTGGTTCTGGCAATTCCCGTACCAGGCCTCATTTGTTATGATTTTCTGGAAACGCGTCCGGACGTTCCGGATCGTAGCAATTCGCGGTTTTTTGATACCACCGGCACCCCCGACACATGTGTGTGTTGGGGCGCATTTTGGGGTGGATTCTTTTTTTTTGCTGTGGAAATCCCCCAAAAAAAACGATGCAGTGATTGTTTTCGAACGCGAATGTTGCAAACACACACGATGCACCATGAATTGCAAACCGCGTCGGGCGGAAATCTGCCACGTTTTCGGACAAAATTTGTCCCCCTGGTAGTATTGGTTGTGAACGGGTGTGTGTGGAGTACGAAACAGCAAAGCTGGAATGGAGACGCACGTAGTTCACTTGGGAGTTTTTTTTTTTGCAACTGCACACAAAAACCACGGTGCTCCGTCTCGTTCTGTTCGCCAATCGGTACTCTCTTTCCTCCCCACGGGGTATAAAATTGCGCAAGGCAGATTTTTTTTCCACCTTTACGGCCGGGCTTGCGAATGTATTTTTCCCTTCTATAGAACACACTGTATTCGATAGTGTGTACGTGCGCTGTGTGGTGGTGTGGTGAGTAGGAAGGTACTCCTCCCCCACCCCAGAAGCAAACTGCGACACAATAGTACACCCTGGAAGGGATGAAGTTTCGTGTACGTACACGGTTTCCACCAGGGGAGTGGGGTTGCGTTTGTACGTGCGCCAACACACCCTTGCGCGTGTTTTACATCAGCGCACTCACACACACGCGCGTGAGCTCGTACTCCCGCCACACTCTGTGAACGCTTTTGCACGCGTTTCCAGCACGGCAAGCATATCGGACGGAATGAAACGGCTACATCTTGGCAACCGTCTCACCACATCACCATCTCACGAGCTCGCGATGACGCATGCGCCTGCATTTGAATGCAATTGCCCTCGCAAACACCCCTTGCGAGCAGTACCAAGATACGTATGCGTGTGTGTGATTGGGGGTGAGATCGAGTGAGAGAGTGAAGGAGACCGCTAGTCGTGGAAAAGCGCGTGAAAGAAAAGGAAACAGCGCGTAAGCAGGGAGGGTGAGTT
Organism: Anopheles marshallii; assembly: GCF_943734725.1. NCBI lineage: Eukaryota > Metazoa > Arthropoda > Insecta > Diptera > Culicidae > Anopheles > Anopheles marshallii. The sequence continues at coordinate 56,534,243 of NC_071327.1, forward strand.
TAGGCGAAGGTGTGTGCGTGCGCGAGCTGGTGAGCAGTGGCGGGAGCGAAATGGAACGCTTGGCTCGCGACCGTGGGTGACCGAGCGAGAGGGCGTGAGTGTAGCGCTCGCAAACACCGTCGACAGCAGCACGTTCCTTGCGAGCAGCTTAAGGGAAGAAATTTTATTTTATTTCAAACGTTCGTGCCGTTCGGTCGCCGTGGCGGGTCGTTCCTGTTTCTTTACAAACCCCGTTCTGTGCCGTGTGGCCAAGTCATCCTGCACAAGGCAGCACACGCACGGACGCACACACACACACATTCGGCCATTAGCGGGTGGAAAAATCTAGCCCCCGAAAAGAAGAAGAAACCCCAGCTTAGTGCAAGTCGCGTGTTTGTTGCGTGTTTTCGTGCATTTGCAAGCGGTGGCGTTTGCGATTAGGATTTTTCCGGGCAGAGTTCTTTTCCCCGTGCGTGGAAAATTTGCGTGCATTTTTATTCTATTTCTCAGTTTTGGCGTTGTGTTTGTTCACTGCGGGTAGTTGAAGAGGAAAATCCAATCGAAGTTTTGGTTCGCGTATCGGTAATGATGTGCAGTTTTTTTTTGGGCCAAAAGAGAGAAAACACCGAACACTGAGTGCAATATTGACAACAAAGATTTAATAAATTATTAGTCAGTGAAATAGTATGGTGGAGGAAACTGGTAACGTCGGCCGAAAATAAGTTCCCTGTGTACCACCGGCCATCTTCAACCACGAACACGTCGAACTCGATGCGGAAATTTCGCGAGTGTTTCCAATGATTAATTTCGTCCAATCGAAGTGACGTTTTTGCGTGGCAGGTTTTGAGTGGAACTAAGGCGTACGGTGAATGTGGCGTGGACCAAACTCTTCATTGCACACAGCAGAATAGCGAGAAAATGCAAACAAATTAATGTAAAATAAACTGTTATAACTGGTGGCTCAAGAACCATTATTGAAAGCAAAAATTGCCTTTGATTACGCATTACAAGAAGTCAAAAATAAAAGAAGAATTTTTGGAATTTTCCGACAAGTTAAAATTCATTTTGGAAAGGGAAAACACAATTAAATTACACTTTCGCTGCTACTGCCATAAAACTGTGCTGAATCCCAATCGAGCTAACGTCCAGAAGTGAGCTTTAAAACGTGTGTCTGTGAAACCCTGAAGCGAATTGTGACTGCAGTGAGAAATACCTTGAGACGGTAAGAATTCTTCCTGTAGCAAAATAGAACTATAATTTTAAAACATTATTTTTGATCAACCTAGGCCATTTCGAGAATCAAAATTTATATTTTGAGAACGAGTTAACAGTGACAGAAATAAAAATAAACCACTTTTTAATTTTGAACTAGTTTACCTTTGCTTTCCTAATTTCTACTTTATGTGTTCAATGTTTTCCCGTGCTGGGAGATAGCCCTCACAGGCTAACATTAAATTTTTGCTCTAAATAAACGCTATCGTATTAGTAAGTTTAAAACTGTAATATAATAAAAATCGTGTAGAAACACGTGCAATTTGACTGCAGTAAAGTGCAACGATACATTCGCTTCATCGCTCCATATTGGTTCCTTGGTGCTGTTGGTGCTGCAATTTCACCTGCCATTCATCTTGGCGTACGTGACTTGCTGTGTGTACGTGTGTGCGGTTAATGTGCGTGTGTGTGTTTATCACCTTTTGTGTGTATGTCACCCTTTTTTGGCGTCACTTCCGGCACTCCGGAGGGGACTCGACTTGTTCCGAGCAGATCGAACCTTTCGATTAGGTTGTTGAAGATGCCGCACGACTTGGATACGAAAGTTGTCCATGCCCGAAGCTGAAGGGATGTTTTGGGTTGCTTTCACCTGGGCTCTGTCTGGTGATCCTTTTTTCACTGTATCTCCCCCGGCCGATGCACCTGTGGCACTGTACGAACTTGGGAAGGCAAATTATCGACAAAAGTGTCAAAATGATATCCGTCCTGCGAACAATGAACATGAGTGGCATGGCTCGAGGGGATAAATTGTCGGATTATGGCGCGATCCTTGCTCGTTATAGAGTTTTCTTTGTCGTATTATGTTTGCATTTTATGTCCACTTCTCTCCTGTAGCGCTCTTTGTTAAGATATTTTTTAAAAGAGAGATTTAAATATCTGAGTTAGAGAGATTTTTAAAATATCTGACTTTTGGGTGAAAAGATGAAGTGGAATTCGTAGTAAATCTTCAATTTTGATGGCAATAAGTTATAATTCTTAAATATGTTAGGTGAAATTTCATGCAACAAAAAAAAACTATAACAAACGCTTCCTTTTTCAAAGTTCGCTATTTCAAAAAAAAAAAGTTAGGTAATATTGTAAATTTTGCGTGGTAGTTATCCTACATGCAAAAATAAAATTTAACACTAAAATACTCACAACAAATAATACAAATTTGTAAGCGCATAATAAAACTACAACGCTCTAACTAATGCCTATCATGTTGGCAAGATCGACACGAACGCGCCGCAACCCGCTTGCCCGATCTTCTGCTGCTGGATCTTGAGCGTGGATCCACTGCAAGCAACAGTAGCGATGAAATCAGCGGGGCCTAAAGCAGTCTCGGTCGAAATCTGCCCGCTACTCGCTACCACACGCGATCTACCACCACACCACCAGTAGCCCACCCACCAGAGGGAGCTGGCCGAGATAGTAGTGGGAGAGATGCTGATAGAGCTGTTTGCGAGACGAGGTTTTTAATGCTTCGAACTCTACTTTTATTTCTTCCTCTCGCCGCTGGAAAGTGCGAGTGATTTTGTTCTTACGGCAAGTTCACGAAAAGGGGTAGATGCGAAGGAGGCCGCAAGCAAGACGGTGGCAATCCGCTCGCGATCGGTTGCCTGGAAGCGAAGAGAAAAAAAAATGGAAAAAATCCAATCGAGCACCGGCCACTCTTCCTCACGTTCACTGTTAACTCGTCTGATTTTTTTTTCTTTGGTTCTGTCTTTCGACAACGTGTTCTCCAAAGCATCTCCTACCAAGCGACTGTCGAAGACGTGCAGACATTTTTCGACGAGGCTGATTTTCGACCTTACCCCTTGTTCCCATATGTGGCCCACGGTTTCGGGGCTAGACAATCTTACCTTTATCCTGCTTTACCACCACCACCATCGTTCAGCTTCCCGGCAGCACATACAGGCACCGAAAAAAAGAGTTAAACCACGTTCAAAACCATTCTTCACCGGCAAGCAACAGGCCGGCCAGGGTTGTTCTAAGCTGTTCTAAGCGCGGGAAGGATTTGGGCACGCGGTTTGGGGTGGAACCTGCGGGGCGCGTTCGAAACGTGAAGAATAAGGCCTCAGACACAGGAGGCAGTGGCAGAGGAACCAGAACACTAACGCAAGAAATCTTGAAAAGCATGCGAAGCGCGGCAAACGAAGAAATCTTCCGCGAGAAGAACTTGGGCACACATTAATACGCGGACGAAAAACAACCGTCAGACAAAAAAAAACACCAAGCTACACACGGCAGTGAGTTGTGAGCATGTACGGGTAAAATACGGGCAAAGAAGAATCGGCTGGGCCGTGCAAGGGAAGGACTAGTTAGAAGAAGGCCAAGATTAGAGTGCCAAGACCACGGCAGGGAAACGACGGTGAACCTGGGCGCGCGCTAGACCACGACTCGCATTCGAAGCGTTGAGTGTATTTGGAGTGTATTTTTTTCCTACCATCCAACCCGTGTGTGTGTGCGTGTGAGTATTTTTCTTCTTCTTACGAAAAAACATGAAAGGAAGGCAAGCAGAACCACTTCAACCCACGACCGAGTCGCCGCTGAACCTGCGTTTTGGAATAAATATCGCTCGGAAAAGGGATGTCGGGGATCAGGAAGGAAAGAATTTTTTTTAGTGCAACAAACAGAGCGAGTGTGAAAGAGAAAAAAGAGAGAGAGAGCGAGAGGTGCGCATTAAAATGTTAGAAAAATTGTGTAGTTGTTCGGAAGGTTTTGTTGTTGTTTGGTTTTGTTCTTTCATTGGCTTTTTTCGGTCGATTCGCGCTCAAGAAGGCGCGTCGGCGGCTGCCTTGGCTCATCATTCGGCCCAGAAAACAAAATGTAATAAAATCCACTTGGCCGCCTCTTCGCACATCGCGATCGAGTGTGGCTGAGTGGCGTGGTTTTGTTGTGCTGTTGGATTATTGCCGGCGAGCAATGTTGTTGCAATACGCTTTGGCAGTTTTGTTGCCCAGCTTGTCTCTTGAAAAATTAACACCGCCCGAACGGTAGAAGTGCAACCGGAGATATTTTTTTTTTAATAATTGAAAAACCATGCCTATCAACTCGCGCGTCAAAACCTCAGTTTGGAACGTTGTGCGGCGGAACGAAAGTTGTCGAAATTCTGTCTGGGAAGTTGGGCGAAATCGAGCGAGTTGGAGGGAACAACTTCAAACTTGACAGCTTATTGTTGCGTCAAAGAGTAGGCGACGGCAAACAGCAAAAGGATTACGAGAACTGTCTGCAGTCTGCAAGAGACTGAATCAGCGACTAGGAGACGTAAACTGTTGCTACACAGGAAGTGGAAGTCGGAGGCTTTTGAGCTTTTCAGCAAAACGGAATCTTCTTTTTCAAACGTTTAAATAACAAAAATGTGATAAATATGGTCTTTGCTTAAAACTGTTGCTTTCGTTAATCGCAGCAAGCTGGATTGACTGACTTGAGCACAGAACCGTGCACCCGGCGCCGAACCCTATTGATAAGCTTCGTTAGCCAATCAATAAACCATTCGTTACCCCCGCATTTTTGACAAATGATCTATTAACCGATCATCATCATCATCCCGGACCGTGCCGGCGAACTAATGCTTTACAGACATACACACACTCACCATCCATCCATCAGTATCTGTCGTAATCAACAGTGGCGGCATGCTCGGCCTCTTGGCTTTGCCGCAAAAGCAAAACAAACCAACCGAAAGCGCGTCCTCCATTTGCCGATGCGACAAGATAGCACGTTCGGAGGGAATGAATTAAAGTTAATTAGAATTAAATTAAATAATAATAGACACATCTTTGCGCTTCTTCGCGTGCGTGCTTGCCGATTGTGCTCGGCCCCGGCTACCGGCAACAGCAGCATTCCGGTGCCTTATTTTATCTTTTCCACTAGTTTTATTTTTGAAAGACCCATCCCCCGGGACAGAATGCACACAGAACCCTACTACTCCGTTCATCGGCCAACCTTAATAATGCGCGCCGTATCGAATGGTCCCGCCGGGTTCGACTCCTAGCAGGGGCGACCGTCTTCTAGGTTCTTGGCACTTGGTGCTCTAGGGTGAGTTAACGAAATTATATTCCACGCCCGGCATGAAAGCATCTGTTTTTTTTCCATGTTCCTTGCCACGGCTGTGTACTTGCGACTGTTGCGTGGCGCTTTCCGTTCCGAGCGCCCGAATGAGACCAATTTATTTGTAATAATCAATTCTACACGCTAAATGATGTGCCCTCGGTGCTCGATCTAGTGGCTCGGGGGGATCAAGCGGGTCACAAGGGGGCACAAAGGGGTTGAGCGTTGTTTTGGGTTTCCCGAGACAAAGTGATGTTTAACAAGACCCATGCCACCATTTGTCTGAAGTAGCGGGAAAAGAAAAAAAAGGTATTAAATTTAGGAGAAGCTACTTCAGAAATTGATTGATAATTTAAAGACGTTTGTTGCCAGACAATTATTCGGGACTCGATTCCGCTTACATTCACTTCAATCAAACGAATTACTTACTATTTTCTTGTGAGTGATAAGTCGCCTTTGCCCTCTCTGTTTTCTTTATGCTTACCAAAGTAGAGAAGAACAAAACGCGCAACAAAAGCAAGTTGCTGTAATGAGCTGCTTTATGTTGACGATTAGCAGTTCCAACCTTGCACCGGGCAGGTGACTGTCACTGTCAGCGTTTATGATGTGATGGCCGGTTTTGGTGTCAAAAAAAAAACTGCCGATGACGTCCATTTCTCCAACGTGCGCCGCCGCACTCGACGATGACGAAAGATAAATTAATTAGATAAGCACACGACAAAACCCTCCCAACCCACCAAACCCGGTGGTGAAGTAGTGCCGATGACCATCGGTACTGGCCGCCAGCAACACCATCATCGTCATCAGTTTTCCTTTGTATGCAAATTAGCAGCATTCCTTCGCTGACTGGTTCCGCGGAAACCGGGCGGTGGTGCTTCCTTTCACTCCGACCGGGTAGATGAATTCTTCCCTTCTGTCAGCTCGCTGGTAAGCTCGCGAATCCGTTCGCCAGTGACCCCTTCGGGGGTCTTGTCACTTGTCTTGGTAGCGACATGAAAAACAAAACTGAAATAATGATTTATGTGCTACCATGGCCGAACGTTGAGCAGCGGCCGAAGAAGCAGCGCAGCGGACTGTTTGTTTCCGGACGCAAACCTCGGAGCGAAAGGTAGCAGGTTCAATCATTATCTACTCACGGCACGAACTTACAACTCTTTCACTTTGCTACCGGCTAAAAACGTCCATTGCCCATAACACGATCGGTGCCATGTTGGGGTTACAATGCGGGGCAGGGTTTTGGGGCCACGATGGGTGAATAATGCACGAACGGCCCAAGATGGTGCTGGGCCACCACACCGAAATTCCGGGCCCCTCGGGGGGAAACTCCTGATCCCAAAACCCAAAACAAAACGAAAAAATCACAAAGAGCGTCATATTTTAACTCACACATATTTCATACCAAACCGGAGAGAAACATTTTCGGCACTCGGGCGTTTGGGAAATAAAATGCAAAAAAGAAGTATCTATTCAATTTTCTTCCTTTTAACCCGCGGGGCGAGCAAAACGGAACACGCTACGCGCGAAAGTATTGAAAAACGTTTGCAAACACCATCAGAATAATGATCACCGCGGTGATGTGATTGTGTGGATGGTTCTGCGGTCGGAGATGGTTGAGTAGCTAGAAAGGAGAAAGAAACATACTCGCACAAACCTTTTTTTTCCGTCGTGCGTTCAGGAATGCTAATGTTACACACCCGCTCTGCTGACTTTCGTTTGACTGAGTGACGGATTTTTGTTGGACTTGAACAGAAAAAAAAATAGATTTACACGGCTGATGACAGTTGGCGTGCAACTTTACGTTTAATTTTTGGTTGACATTTATTTTTCCGTTGCCAACAAATTTTACCAACAGAAAACTGGTGACACTAATGCAGTTGTCTAAGTTGTTCAAATTCTGGGATCACATTAGAGAAAACCCGCTATTTGCTTTAGAATGTTTACTCTTGAACATTGCAGAGGTTGGAAGTTAAAAGTAGGAAAATTTCTGGATTGTATTGAAGATCATCTCGAATATATCGAGGTAGCAGCAGCATTTCTAACTATATTATGAAACTTTTGCGACTTGGCATCTAATTTGGTCTAATTTTTCAAACAATAAACTTACAGACTTCAACACACAAAAAATCCAGAAAAAGGACAAGATTTTAGATCTTCCTCTAGTTGAAGAGTCTTGAAGATATTCTGCATACAATTTGACACTTGAAATCGAAAACACTGTAACGCTATAACGCATCCGCAATGCAATGCTCACGTCGTTGGGACTTCTACAGCTGCTGACCGATGTTGAAGTAAACAGAGCCGTTTCTTTCCAACCATCAACTGCCAACAGTATGGCAAGCGTAAATTATTACGATCTCTTAACTGCAGCGATTATTCTACACACAAAAAACGGGGAAAAATCAACGATATTGATAAACAACCGATGCGATGCCGCAACCCTTTCGGACACTCGCCCCGGACGATGTTGTTTGTTTGTGGCTAATGCATTTATTTTGGTCCTCTGGCCAGAGAAGGGACATTTGTTTATGCTACGAGCACCGCACACTGCACCGAAATCTCCGTTACAGGCGATGCACTTTCTCCCAGTTGAGTGTGTGTTTATCGGACAAACAGGCAGCTGGAATAGCTTCAACTTGGTATGTTTATGTAATCTTTACCGGGAGGAGCAGTGCTGAGTTTGGACTAGCCTTGAATACAACTTCATGACTTTATGTCTGTTTAAAACTATAATAATAATAATAATAGTGCGTACACCAGGGCAGCGTGGGCCATGTTATTGGAGAATAACAGGGTACCCTATGTAAATTTCAACCACATCAACACAAATGTTGAACCATTCTTGGTGAGATGTTGAGATGCGTTCCACGAGTTACACTCTCATTGGTTCTGCCATGTCCGCATCAAGAATTATTCCTTTCAACAAACCCCAATAACTTACCCTTACTCAGCTAAACTCACAGCTGGCGTCCATAATCCTATCTGGTTTCGATTGGCCACCACAAACACACACACACACATACAGTCTAAGCCACTTATCCGACGATCGCACAATTTTGGTTCTAATTTTTCAACACTTTGCCAAATCGCCCCAAATGTAATCGTTAATAGTGGTTGTCCGTGCACGAACGGTTCGGTCGGTTAGCGAAGGATCGTCATGTCTGTTTCGCTGTGGTAGCGTCACTTGGGGCATCAATTCTTCCCCCTTCCGGTTGGTTATGCTTTGTGGTGTTTCGACACACTAAAGTTGCTTTACGGGGTAGCATTGTAGCCTATAAAAACCCATATGCAGATGATTCCGGAGGTGCCTGATCTTCACGTTTTTCGCCCCCTATTTTGCAATCGCTTCATCATAACCGACGATATGGCCGACGGGATGGTGATCGCGATAAGATGCATTGCACTTCTCGCAAAAAGCTTTGTTGCTTTGCAGAAGGTTTCAGTTTTACGACCACCTTTTAGGAGCGTCGTTTCGTTCGTTCGCACTCTAAAATTCTTCATTAGAGGAAGTGTGTGGAACGGTGTGCAATAAATGCCACACTCGACAGTGGTACTTGCGATTGCGGACGGTGCACTAAATGCACTTCGATTGCATCTTGTTGTGCTGTCGATGCCATTGAAGAAAAGTGAAAAATTCATCCCGAAAATGGCACATAACAGACGGGTTCATTCGTTCCCGCCGTCGTCGAGTGTTTCCGGACGGCTAACAGTGACCCCGAATGGCACGAGCAGATAAGTAAAAATAACATTTAATAACCGCTAACTCGGTGGTTCCTCTCGCTCTCGGCCAGAATATATGAAGGAAAAGCAGAAAAAGATACAAAAAAAGTACAGTGCGCAAAACATATGTTCCTGGTCATATGGGAGCAGTTTTTGGAGAATAATTGGATTTATTGCTTCCCGTCGAAGCATACTGCGGCTGGCCCGCAATCATCTTCCTTGTTGCGGAGACCGTGCATGTAGAAGGAAAAAAAAAACAAACGCACTGCATGAAATATTCCTATCGTCCACAGCAAATTGCTCCTTTGCGAGCATCTCCAAAGGATTCGCAAGATCAGTTAGTAGAAGTAGCAGAGCAACAAAAAAGTGACTTGCTCAAGCAACAAAAAAAAAACAAACCTACATCGTCGATAGAAGGTGGCTCAGGTGAGTTGGTTTGGATCTTCTGGTTCTGTTCCCCATCATGCCCAGTAGAAACCACCCAGCATGGATGGTCATTCTACACAGACACACGCGCGGATGTTTTTCAATTTATCGGTCGGTTTGGTTCAATTTTTGTGCTCATTCTTCGAACAGTGAGCGTCCGATTTTGATGTATGGGCTCGATTTGTCCAACGGATGCGTTCGTGGCCACACGGGTTGGGAGTACGGGACGATGCAGATCATGAGTAATATGTTGCGCATTTGTCTTGTGCAACTGCATCCGGACGGGCCGATGGGAAGCCGATGGGTAGCGATTTATTGTTTCCTCGTTAACGGAAGCGAAACAACATATTTTTGATGAGGCAAAGGGTTCATCGGGTGCCACGGTGCGAAAGGTCACGATGTAGCTGAACAGTGTACATTTATTTTTCACAAGTACAACCACCTTTTTCCGGTGTCTATGTTAAATCTGCTTTAATAATTGAAGTTGTTTTTTGTCAAATTTTAATATTTTCATGATTTTCTCACGATAATTTAACAATGTCTCGTGATCATGGAGGCTTGCAATAAATTTATCGACGAGACTGAATTAATTAAAACATCAAAACTAATTTATCGCTCTTTGTTTCATATTTTCACCCACAGCTGACGCCCCAAACATACACCGAGATTGTCATTTCAACCATCACACATGGTAAGTAATTTCATAAAGTGCATCGCACAGGCGGTGGCCTCACCCACTGTTCACATTCACTGCAACCATCATCTCCCGATGCAGACACGCATACCACCGTCGCGAGCGCGTGGTGTTTGTTCGCTGAAATGCCAACCCAAGGGGTGTGTCGCACTCATCTAATAATGGGCCGATCGTTATCACGCGCGAGAACAACCCCGCAGTGGCGCTGCGTTCGAATGGTGGCGCCCTTTCGCCTTGTTAGCAATTGACATCGACATCATCATCAGCGGCGACGATGATTATGGCGTATCGAGCGTAACTCCCGTAAATCATACCAGCCACACCCGCACACCCGGTTTTGGGACGGTCGAAGCAAAAGGGATATCGAACACGTGGACCCAATGTGCCAGATGAATTGTTCGGTACCAATTTAATGTTGGTTATAGCGCTCAGTGTAGCTATTTTTGGGTAGCTAGCATTAAACCCAGTTTCTTGCTTTTGCCTGCAAGGGCCGGGCTCGTTTTGTATCGTGTCTTTTTTAAGCTGTGAAAGGTGCCACTGCTTATGTTGCACTCACCGGTTAGCAAACTGGACCTCTCGCCATTAGCGCCCTCAGGCTACTCGACTTCCAAACCGCAAAAAAAGAACGTGGATACGTGGAGTTAAACCGCAAAATGTTTTTGTTTTCTTATTTTCTTTTCACTTCACCAAAAAACAGACCAGATGAAACCAGTAGATCAAACAATAGGAACTTCTAAAAGCCGCCCTGCTTATGTTTTGGAAATTTATCACCGCATTCGCTTCTTGGCACGGGACACATAAAATCGTTTCGAAAAAAAAACACGCACACACACACACGAGTATGCCCTTTGACGGCATTTTGATGTGTTTGATAGTGAGGTTTCTTTTGTGTGGTTCTTTTTTTAACGTTCTTTTATCCCAAATTCATCGATTTCGATCGCTGATCTACACTCACAGGTGCACCTAGCGCCGGCTGATGTTGCCGTCTTAATTTTCTACCACCAAAAACAATCGCTTCCCTGTTTCGAAGATTGGCCCGGGGCGGACTTGATTTGGTCTTACGATATCTTGCATGGCTTGAATGACAATGCGTTCGCGAAACCTTTCCTAGAACTGCATCCCGCATGTTGTTGGTCGGCTTCTCGGAAGGATCCTACGGTACGTGTGGCGACTTTGAGAACAGATGCATCGAACCGATCGATGCCACACGCAGAATTGTGTGCCCAGTTCTTTCGTCCGGCGCTGCGAATGTGGATGAGAGCAATCAAATTAATAACAATTTTAATAGGAGCTCATTAAGCCGCGACAAAGAAGCCACAAAACAAGATGAATGGACGTTGCGTTGTTTCGTGTTCAACCTGCACCTGCAGCGGGACCAGTAAGTTGTCAACGTCAACAGGCCGTTTCTTCTGGCTATTGACAATCCCGTGGGAATGCTGGCGCTTTTGAGAGACCTCTGAAAACCCTACAAGACGATCGTCGTGATCGTGAGAACCGTCGAAACATTCCCAATTTCCACTCACGAAAATTCGTTCCAAAATAGGGAGTTACTGATTTGAATATGAAAAGCCACCGGCGTGTACTTCAGTGCGAGCAACTAGTCGACGACTGCAAACATCTGCTTTCTCACCAGCACGGCTGTTTCGTCATTTCATTCGTCATCCAGAGGCGTTATTCTAATAAGGATAAGCCGGCGGAAGACATTTGCATTGGCGTGGAACTCCGGAGGGAAGAATCGGGACGGTGGTTGGCTTTCTTTTCGGGGTTTTGGACTTCGATCAGTGTGCACCGTCGCCGTCGTGAAATCGGTGGATTCGGTAATAAATTCCCCCTTTTTCGATGGAATGTATAACGAACGCGAATGTGAGAGGCATTGAAGGCAAGGGTCTCTGGTTAGGAGCTAGAAGTCTTTGAGAATGAAGAAAGGGGTTGCTGCCTTAGCTCTGTCGATGAATGCTGGATCCGTAGAGTTGCCAGGAGAAAAACTCACACACGACAACACAAACCAAGCCGGAAGTACCGCACCGAATCGTTTATCCCGCTGGGGGCCGAAACATTCCTAAGCATTTGGCGATATGTGAAGAAGAGAAAACACAACAACGGTGGTCCTAAACGTTCGTTTCGGCTCGGTGGATTATGATGCAAATATATTATCCGACCCGTTCCCGAACCCCGTCGGCATGGGAAATGAGATTCTAATTTTCTGTCCACGGTTTCTCCGTGCACCGGGTAGGATTATTTAGATTTCTGTTCAGATACATTTTTTTACCACGAAGAAAGCAAGGAAAATCTCGATGAACTCCTTGCACCTTATCGTGGGTTTCCACCCCAGGAAAGGATCATCACCCCGCCGGGATCTTATCAGTATGTATTTATTCGGTCAATTTTCCTGCCATCGAGATTCCGGGTACGCGATTCGGTTTAACGATGGTTGGGGGAGTCGGAGTAAAGGAAGTAAAAGAAAAGGTGTCATTGAATGGTCACCTGAACCGTAAGCTGTGACCGGTAGAATGATGCTAATATTCGAACAATCCCAAACAAGCGCCCAAGCGTGTGTTTCCGCGTCCAAGCTGTAGCGTGATAGGGACCTTTTAATGCAACCAATCTAGTCCTTGTAGGTAGGTGTAGGGCAAGGTAATTTATGTATGCCTGCGATAAAGCAACCCACGATGGACGCCCGATTTCGATCCGACAGCATAATATCGGTTGGCATGATTCCCCAGCACCGGGAGAAAGAAAGAAAAAAACCTGGGGGAGAAACATAATATTGGTCGTTGTGTTAGTTCTGGTGCTTGTGTTTTTTTTTTAATTCTACTTCCCTATAAGCCCACGATGATGACCGGTGACGAATACATTTCCATTTTGCACCTTACCCTTCGTGTTGGTCAGCCATTCGGTGCGGCTACCATCCATTACTGGGACGATCTGGCGAGGGGTTCTGTTCCTTTATTTTGGCTGAAATAGACGTCAACGTTTTTTTTTTGCCGCTGTTTGGTTCGAGCTTATTCGTCATCTTGTTCCCAACCCCCCAATAAGTAGTTGTGTATGCTTTTTGCGCCCAACCTAGACCAAACGGCTCGGAATGGTTTTTAGATTGCCTACCGGTGATAAGACCGAGATGACGAATGGAAGGCTCTCTCCCGTCGGAATAAAAACTGCCGTGGAATTGTGTATTTTTTTTGCCGCTTTGAGAGCGATTATTTGGGGTTCCAAAAGTTCTAATGGACGGTGGAGGCGAGGACCAGAAATGGTGTGCATGCAAAGGGATTATCGCTGGACATCCGTGTATTCTGGTTTCCTAATTGGGGGCCAGCATTTATGCTGATAGTTTACTGTATAACTATCCATTTCCACTATTTCAATGTGATGTAGCAGAACAATTTCTGCACAGTTGTGGGCATTTTTTCCGGATGTCTTGAAATGAAATGAATCTTTGAGCTTCTATGAAGGTTTATGAATCTATGAGCAAGTCAAACGTTATGAATTTATGAAAGTTAAAAAATCCTCAAAGATTATGATCTCAATAGAGGATCAAAATTATTAATTCAACCCAAAGATAAATCGGAATCAGATTTAACTCACATCAGATTTATATCAATACGTGTACTTATAAAATGGGTTTCAAAAACAGATATTCCGTTCCTGATGACTTGCTAAAGATATTAACAAAATTCTGAAAACTTCTGCTCAGTTCTTGATCGGCAGAACCACCATCACGATAAGAGAGAGCGTGTGTGTGCAGAGTAGATGCCTCCATACGTTAATTAATTTATTCAAATAAGCGACCGTTTGTCTGAGCAAAATCTTTGTGAGATCACACCGTTCCATCTTCCACCATATTACCGTGGACACACAAATCTAAATCGAGCCTAAAGTCCCAAGAACCTGTTTAGAACGTCCCGCCTGGTACACGATTGGGAGCGAAAGCCGCACCACACCAGACGGCCGAAAGTAGTACGGGCGATCGTTAACATCGTAGATCGGATGTTGTTTTTGGAGCCAAGCTACAGACTTATATTTACCTATCGAGCGCACCGGCCACGCATTATGGTTGCGTTACCTCGGTAACCTCGTTCAACCCCCGTGCTGACCTAGGAGTTACAGGTTGTTTCTTCTATTTTTTTCCCTTATTTTCGGGAGTTTAGTTCACTCAACTGTTCGTTTCGCCGTGTTTTTTTTTTGTCGGATGAGGAAGGTTAATCTGGAACCGGTTTTCTAGCAAAACCGATCTTTACGTGCTTAGAATCAAGCACACCGACGTGGGAGAACGCGCTTTCGCTACAGAGAGCAGGGACAGAGTGGGTAAGAAAATTCTAAAGAAGGGAAAAAAACGTAAAGCTACAACAATCTTGCTCCGAAAATGGGTTTTCGGTCGACCGAAGGCAACGTGCACGGGTCGTGAAGACGAATCGAATGATACGAAGAAGCGTACCCGCGTACAAACCCTTTCCGCGGGTGCGTTGTTTGTGTGTGCCGTCCGTACTTTGAGCAGCGTGTTACTTGCATCGTTGCTTTCCCATGTTCTTTGGCTGCTGCTGCTGCTGCTAGGGGCCCCCGGGGAGGCTGGGCTCGGGAAAAATTTATGAGCGAACCGAAGGCCCGTCGACCCGATCGGAGCGAATGGTGCACGCGGGAAGATAATTTCGAATTTCCGAGAGTCCATTAGACGATCGCGGATGGAGGTTATTTGTGTTTCGGGAAGGTTTGTTGCACTCTCAGTGCTTCCCCGTACCCGTATCTCCCATGTTCCCGCACCACGGGTACGCCTGACGGTGCTGTTATCGCTCAACTCCCGAACCGAACCGCGCGCCGTGATTTGGGAGAATCCAGGATGCGCAACCCTGGATGCCCGATCGAATGCGCATCGAGAGGTAATGGAAGTAAATTAAGGGAGGAACCAACATCGAGAACCGCCAGTAAATTGGTAACGAAGTCCGACGATCATTCCTCTAGGGATCGGGAACGCTGATCATGGTTTGGAAAAGTTTAACCGCAAAAGCAACACAGAAAAAAAACAGGCAACACACACTCAAAGAAGGCAAGTTGCAGTACTGCAGTTCTTCTTTGTAACAGCGCAATCGTCATCCGTACGCTGTGTGGAGCATCGCAGAGACAGAGAAACGGTTTTGTACGGCTCGCGTCATAAAGTGCGAGTTGGCGCCGTGTTACAGTGGCACCATCTGGGGTAGTAAAATTCAACAACAGCATCAACCCGGCCCGGTTGTTCGATGGAAAACGATCGTTGGACCAATGCCAGCGCACACAAACGCACATGTGATCGCGGAATCTAGAAGTTGGCCAGCGGTGGCATAAAATTGTCGAGATGAATCATTTGCTCATCCGTAGAAGGCGTAACACACCGAAAACACATTTGGCAAGCATCAAATGTCATCGTGCCCAAGCGTTTCGACGTTGTTGGCTGCACCCGGTCGGATGAAAATAAATGTGTGCTTTGTTGCACTTTCCACCACCATTTAACATAAAGTTTATGTTTCGGGCTTGTTTCGGGCTAACATAGTACGGGATATGCGGTCTTAATGGCAGACACATTTCGTCATTTTGTATGCTTCAAATGTAGCAAAAATAGTGTGACGAAAGAAGCGTACACCCGGGGAAACACATTCCAGCCCAATAAAATCACACATTGTAAAATGTGTCGTGCATTTGTTTGCAGTGTGCTCACATTAGCTTTAAGAAGGGTATTTAATTGAACGAATATTTTTAAACATTATTCATCATCGACCCACAGCACTTCTAATCTCCATCTTTATTGCTTCTCTTTCCAGGCCTCGTGAAGTGTAAAACTCAATATTTCTTCACCATCAGAGTTGGAAACATCTGCTGCAGCCCGGCGTAAGAACATTTAATTCCCGCCGGCCACGGGTTTAAGGTGAACCAGTTCCAAACCAAAACCGATCTTTGCTTGAGGCGAACCGCCACTTGGACACGAAACCCAAAACATATGTATCGAATGTCGTTGCCGTCATCAGCGGCACGGACAGCCACAAAACATGAATTGAAGCAAAAAAAAAAACGATATACACGCAGTACGAGATCTCCTTCCAGAGAGCTCCCGGACTGACCTATAATTATGAGCACACCCGGGACATTCCGAAACCTTCGAGGGGCCTCCCGGGCGTCTGGACGCGGGGAAGTATCGGCTTTCAGTTGTGCGGTCAAATGGTCACACTGCTTCTTATCGACACGTCCTTTAGCCACAGAACGCCCGAAAACACAATGGCAGTTTGAAGGCAACTTTCAGAGCTCTTGAAAAACGTTTCGTGAAAATAAAATCTTCTCCCCAACCTCCCCTCTAAAAAACTGACCAAAAAAAACAAAGAAAATGGGTAAAAAGAACAAGAATCGTTGGAATTTCGCGAGCTTTTGTTGCTGCTGCGTTTACAAATTTTTAAATTCGTTTCGAAGCTATTTCTCGGCTTCTTGCGGGCCGGCACGCAAACCGTCTTATGCGGATAGCATACACCCTGAAACGACGTACAAGTTAACCAACCGTCCCGCTCCAACAGTAGCAATCTGCAACTTCCCCGCCCCGCTTACATGCTCTCTCGGGTGCATTTTGAAAAGGTCAAATCATGTTTTCATGTTGGCTTCTACCGGTGTGCGAAACGCACGCACGAAACAGCGAGGGATGGATGGAAAAATGCACCACCAATTGCATTCCTTTCGGGGCGCAGAATTTGCGCCGTCTCAATCTTTGACATTTTGGTTCAGTTCGGTTGCATGCCGAAAAGGGTTTCATTTTTTTTTCTACTTTGTAATGTAGATTTTGTTGTTTTACTTGATTTGATGCTCAATTTTACGTCAATAGTCATGCTTGCCATATTTTTCCTGTATTTAAAAAATGAGTTTTAACGATAAACTATTTATCTGTGGTGTTATATTAATCCTAAGAAGATTTGCCAGTTACCGAGATCAGTATTCGACATGACGAATGGGAACTTAGATTAAACTGGCAACGTCGCATAAATAAGTTATTCATTATTGCGAAAAGACTCCCTTTTCTTTGCTATAAATCGCCTCGGACAACAAACCCACCGGTGGATGCCGCCTTTCCAACGATCGATTGATGGCTCACTCAGAGCTCGAGAGCCTTGGTGCATGATTGATCATTGTCCATAAAACCGTCCAATTTCCATATCGATGGAAGCGTCTACGAGCAGCCTAATCTTTCCCCGCCATTGGCCACGTGGTTGATTTATTGTCCCGGGCCCGAGGAGCATGAAATGGTGCGTCGTCCAACTTCACCTTATCGCTCACACACTTATTCACCCTCCCCAGGACGGTGATCATTATGCTGCGGCGTTGATGTGCCGTCGAATAGCCGGCGGGTTCCATCGCAAAGGTGCGACCGGATTGGGACCGGCCACCAATAAGGGCCTGTTGACTACTTCGGGGTTAGGGGAGTTACAACATGAGCCGTCCTTCCCACGTGCTCATTTTCGCACCCTTTTGCTTCCATCGATGAGCGACGTACAAAGCGTGGCTTTACCCTCCGTTCTAATGATCGACGGGTTCGAAGTTTTAACGCTGTGCTTCGCATCAAGCTCCCATCAGCTTCATTCTCAGCTCATCTCATCAGTCGCCATGTCGTGGTCCGTGTGTCATATGTGGGCGTCTCTGAAGGCTCCAACGAAGAAGAAGAAGAAAAAACAAACTCACATACACTGATTAATGTTCGATGATGTGGCGGAATCCTTCCCGTGTTCGGCTGGTGTGGGATTTTGCGTGTCAGAAGGCAGACACCCGGAGTCATAAACGGGTCGGCGTGTGGGAGAATCTTTTATTTTTTTTTTTGGGGTGAAGAATAATTAACGCTTGTCGGGGTTGGAGATCAAAATAAGGGTTGATCGTAGACTGGGTGTATCGAAAAAAGTGAAGGTGCCTAATGATCATCGAACGTGACTTTCGTTTGATATGATGTTTGTGCTGACGGTGATGAGAAAATAGCCGAAAATGTTTAACACTTTACGAACGAAACGAACTTGACATACAATGCGTGCGTGTAGGAGATTATTTTTCTTTTTTTAATATGTCACTTCCTTTTTGAAACACGACAAAACCTAAAAGGAAGAAAATCTTCTATAAGGTCCGCTCATTTCGCTGACATGGACAAGCATAATATGCTACTGTTCGATGTAGCCCATCGAGACCTCACATAGTCCAGTTTAGGTAGCCTAGTTTTCAATTTAATTAAGGGTTTTGTCTTGTGTTCGGCACTGCTTCATTGAAACCTTAACCCCAAGCGAACTAGATTTCACCAACGCGGTAATCAACCTAGGAACAAATAAAGCGTATTCGTCTTATAACAACAAGCCATGTAGAGATGACATCCATCACCGAAGCCGTAGACATCCAGATGCCCTGTAGCGAAAGGGTTTCCAACCCTGTTTGAGCAGCTTCACGCGGCGCGAAATATGATCTAGCACAGTGAAGCAGCGGGCACTGCGCGAGGGTTAGACAATTTTAATTTCATGACATGACTGTCTTAACCCATCCCGGTAGCGTTCCCCTGCTACTGGCCGCCGTGTTCGGTCGCGTACGTAAGCGATCGTTCGTTTAAATTGCGATGATATTTTTAAGCGCAAACCGCACGAAACGGGCCTCCTACCGCTGTGGAATCGGACTCGAAGAGGCTCACGCTCACGATGCTCTTCTCGCTGCGTTGGCGTGCGAGCGTCCTCACGGTGGGAGGGCTTCACTACAACACGAGTGTAAACAAAACACGGTCGTACTGCTGCCGAAAGACTACACATTCTGAAGTGTGTACTTGATCGCAATCGAGAAGCCAAACCGGAGCATTCGAGCAGGGTAGGGGAAGTGTCTCTTTTGGTGTGGTACGTCAAACTGCACAGTCCGGCAAACATGGGGTTTTTTTTAACAGCTGTCCCTAACTCCGGCTTAAAAATCGCTCCAAGAACAAACTTCAGCAATAGCTACGACTACGAAAATCTTCCAAACCATTATGATCAACCCGATGGGATCGATAGGCAAAGCGAAAGCCGGCAGAAAATAGAAATAAAAGAACCGCATCAAGAGCTCTCCAGAGCAACATGGTGACGCAACAATATGGAGAAACCGGAGGATATTCCACCTAAGGACATCACTTCGCATTCGAGAGGGGTCTGGAATTTCGCGCAATTTTTGTTTGTGTGCGCTCAATCCTCAATGAGTGGTGTTCTTAGGAGTTTGAGCCTCAGAGAAAAAAATAACTCAAAACGGTCAAAATGCTAAATGTGCTGAGGGTTGGAAGAATGTTCCCTTCGGGGAGGTTACGCTAAGGAGTGAAGCCGTACGAAAGTTGTCCTTGGTAGATTTTTGGAGACGCCAATGCAAGGGGAGCCCGTCCCGTACGCCACTTCATTCTCAAGAGCTTCACCGACTACGGTTGGTTCTTATGGTTCCAGCATGGTGCCAATGCCGAGGCAGAAAAAGGTCCATCCGTCGGGCCCTTCGAATGTGGCCACCATCACACGCTCCGTTTTGGCTGGTGATTATTTTTTGAAAAGTATCGATTTCATCCCAAGAATCTTCGGGACACAGGAGAGAGAGAGGTCATGCATTCGGGTTTGATTCGATTGGTTTCGGTCAGGCGCTATGGCCCAGGCGCTCTGTTCGTCTAGTCCCCGCGTGCGTGTTTCTTTCATTCTTTCTTGACATTGATGCTGACATGTGTTTCCTCATGCTTTCCGCGATCGTCCGTTCCGTTCCTGGTCAAGGTTCTGAAAAGGTAACCTGAACACCGTGAAGCCATCCCGGGGAAGGAAGTTTCGGTGCAGGAATGGTGCGAGTGAGACACCCCCGGTCGAATGTAATCGAAGATCACGCTTCTTCAGCTTGATCGGAGTTTCCTCCAGGCGTCGGCTGTCGCCTTAATGCTAACGCGCCTGAGCAAGACAGAGCGCGTACCATTCGAGTCTTCACGGTCTTCGCAGGTCGTTCGTGTTCTTTTCCTGCAGTGGTTCGGAGATCGTTTTCAAAGCGAGCCCAAACGATGAAGAAGGTTCTTGGCGTGGATGTTGAACCCGGGCCACGACCATAACCACAAAATAGTGGAAACCTGTTCAATAAAATTTTATTACCTTAATCCCAGCTCCACCATTCGTTTGGAGTTTCGGTGCCGGCTGCCCAAATTCTAATGGACTAATCGCCTTCTATCGCCGAGGCAGAGCTATTCCGAAAATGGTGGACGATCCTTCGATCATACCCTGCAGACGTTCCTGGCCGTGGCATAGGATTGGGAAATTTACGATCGATTTCGGTACCATAAAATATTCAAATTTTGCCCGTCGCGTTACCGACGGCGCACCGGTGCGTATGTGACGCGGGCTTTGATTTCCTCACATCATTAAAATTCAATAAAATCAAGGAACCACCTTGAGGGAACATTGTGTTCTGGGGCCGGTTTTCTGTCTCCAACTCCTGGACACGAATGTATCTGCTTAGTTGAAGTGGCTTTTTGCTAGGAATAACACTAGCGAAAGATTTCAAACCCTGATACACTGCGTACGTGTCTGAAGTCTACTTCTTCTCGCTGAAATATCTTCTAAAGAAATATTTGCTGTTCATTTTATCGGTTCGATTAATTCTGTTTTAGAAGCGACCAATAGCTATTGTTAAAGTACAACTTATGCTCCTCTTGCCAAAAGTAGCAGCGTTTGGCAAACATTTGGAACCGAAGGCGTAAAGCTCCACATATAACCAGAGGAGATTGTGTGATTTGTTCAAACGCTACTCTTCGCACCCACATGAATACATAAGTTTATGTTTGGGTATTCGAATTAAATACAAATCGTTAGGCAAGATTTTATCTTATGCCTTGCTTGAGCATTGGCACTAAACTTACACACACAAACTGCTTCGTTGAGGACGATAGGCAAGTATGATGTGTGGGCTGCCCCAATAGTTCAGTTCCATAAATTGATACTTTTGTATGCATCGTACCGCACGTGGACGGATTATAATTCCTGGTTTCAGGGTGAAAAAGGCAATCTACGTTACTAGCGTGTCACATATTTGCTACCCAGGTTACCAAAAGAAGGGCCATAGAGACAGATCGTCGAGAGTTTGAAGCAACGACAGTTTGAATATAGTGCAATAGATATCAGGGGAAATGAATTCATTTGACTGTGCTTAGAGTGGTCCCAAATCTGTTGAGCAAATAATGCTCAATGGGTGAAAAGAACTCGCAAAGTGGACGGTTGACATACTGACGTGCGATATGAAATGTCCCCGATTTGACGAAAATCAATATGAAATGGACCATCCATCTGCTAGTAGTGACACTTTAATCCTTAAATCCCCTACTAATAACGCTTCTAGAGATATGTTTTATGATTCTGAAGAAGGAACGCGATGGGAGCGAATACAATCGGACTAAGTAACACTCTGGCATATATTAAAAGAGGTACAATATAGAGCAATATAGCAATATTATATAATCGCTCTGTATAAATTCAAGGAATAGAAAAAACAAAGTACCCGCAAACGTAAACGCAGCGTATCACGTGGTACAAAGCCTTAACACGCAACAGGAATGGAGATCAGAGTGCTTAAGATAGTCATCAATTACCGAGGTTTATTACATTATTGTTATAAATATTTAAAAACACAATCTAAACACTCACACTCTAACTTCATCCAAATGCTTACGACAAACAGGTCTGGATTTTCAATTTCTGGAGAGGTAACTCTCCCATTTACAGGGATGAAAAATGTGACAAGATATCAAAACCACGGGAAGGTGGCTGATAGAAGCAAATCTATAACACTCCGTTATCCATTGCAAGTGGCTATCGAGTACGGGAGGCTTGAAAACAACACAAAAAAACCCATCCCGTTTGTTACCATATGCGTCATGATTGTTTCTCCAGCGCAAGTATTTACTGGTGGTTCACGTAGCAGCGAATGATGGGACGGGCTTGCAGTCGATGATTAATACCTGGACGTGGTTTGCCTCGCTGCTGTTGTGTTGTGTCTATCGGGGCCACTTCTCACGTCACGGTAACGAAGTACTCCAACTAACCCACTACGCATCCGGGGGTTCTCGCTTCTCATCGATTAAATGGTGCATGGGTGAGGGTGGCGATGCAAAAAAGCTACTCCAAATTAAGTCATAAATGGTAATAAAATGGGAAATTTATTGTCTCTAGTCGTCCCGCTTCAAACGGATCACCGTGGCCATGTGGTCTATGGAAACGACCCGGTTCTGGACATCGGTTTCGTTTTGAGGTCCCAATTGCTGCGGCGCTCAGGACTTCGACAAGTTGTTGAAATCGAGGCCCCCTTGTTTCCCAACCCACGGTACCATGGTATTGGTCCCGATGATAGGACCTATCCTGAAGGAGTGCAGATGCTCCACTTGGTATAACCGTTCTGGGATGCAATAAATAAGCTTTACTTTGCTAGTGTCTTCTGACTAAATTGGGCTTGGGCTGTTTACGGCATAGACACACACGACTCGTGAGTGCATTCTGCTTTTCACTGGTTTCCAAAATTCGGTTACCGCACAAAAACTGTACCAACTATGGGGTGTTGAAAATTTATGACGCTTTGGACAATAAATTTTCACGGCTGCTCATGGAAACCGTTTTTCAATGAAAACTCTTCCCCTAAAAGGGGAAACCCGTATCCTTTCCAGAAAGGTACTTCATAGGCACACTCACTACTTGTTTGGGAATGGAGTTATCCAATCCATTTCATTGTGTCGATGCAATGTGAAGTTACTTCGAAACTGTATTACACAATTCAAATCCAGTTGGACGAGCAAGTTCGTTGCAAAAAAGCGTCGATTTCCTGCCGCCAAATTGCTCTCCTGGCTGCGATGAGGTGTTGCAGTCTGTGGTTGCATTCTGAATCACCGCAACATAAGGATTGTGTGGGTGCTATAAACAACATCAGGAAGTAGTTACCATAATAGTGCACAATTACGATCGCTTCACGTGAGTAGGATGATTTGTGAGGATTCTTTCCGTATTTAAACGTTTGATGGTGGATCTAAATATAGCACTTTTTATTTGCTTATCTGCACTATTTCTTTGTTAATGTGCAAGATGGAATACTTTTTAACTGCCACAGCTTCCAATCATTATCTCCTCATCAACAGTGAGCTCAACAGTAATTAACGACCCATAACTGCCACTCAAGCACAATCAACGGCACTGTGGTCTTTTTTTAGCATCGGAAAGTCACTTTTAAACCCTGGTACCGGTGCGGTTAGCGAAACGGAATGGTACATGTTTTCTCAGCCTTCCTTCACAAACAACAACTTGCACCACAAGGACACACGCACAGGGTGTAGGAACGGAACGACATAAAAACCTTTCGCTAATTTTTGCCTGACATGTTGATAAACTTGTACCGTCAGGCGTTCCAAGCAGCACGTTTCCCGATAAGTGCCGACCCCGCCGGTTGTACCGCCTTATCAACAGCACATGCTTACCGCAGAACGAAACATTGTATTAGAAACATGGTGCTGTTGCATCACGTTGAAAGGAACGGCTTACGAAGGTTCGTTTTGCTTACAAAACATCCAACGATCGGTGTTGTGTCATTCGCTGTTGTTTCTTTCTTCGCCTGCCTGCAGGACACTGTTTTATGGTGTTTGTCAAACTTTTTTTCCTGGCTTTATATCCTTTCTTTCTAATTTCACGTTTCTCATTATAGAACACATCAGTGAAGCATGTTTTTCTTTGTTATGGATTTCTTTCTCCCCAAAGCCTGTTTGCGTGACGCACAAGCTCTTGATTTTGTTTTACGATCATAGTTAAACATGATAATGATAACTGTTGGGATTGTAAACTGATGAAGGCAGGCTGGAGAAAGAAGTATCTGGAGAGACACAAAAAAAAACTCACATAATTCCAAAACCATCTACCATTTTATGGTCTTCGGCCTTTTGCCCCACTGCTCCATACCCTCCCGAAAGCTGTCTTCTTTCTTTTCTTTTTTCGATCACGATCCGTTTATAGACCGTTTGGTTGGGGTTAATGATTCGTGGCAGGTGAATCCACCTCCACAAAAAAAAATAACGCATCTCATACTTCCCAGCTTAGCCCGCTTACCTAGACGGATGGATGCGTCAGTTTATTGTCATACATATTCAGTGGCCATTGGGATGGTTCACCCCAGTTTTAGGGGCGAGTAAGGTGCGAGTCGCGTTTTATGTGTTTAGAATTTTAACTATCCAATTGTTTTAGTGCGGGTGTTTCGGAAGACTTTTCTACCGACACTAACTACCCTTTCACATCGCCTTTGTCTTCCTCTTCCTTTCTATTGTTCTCCATTTTTCCATTTACAACAGTTTGATGATTTTGGTGGTGCTTTTCACCCTTCCGGCGCAGATTTATGGCCCAGATCGTTTTCGAACCACACCGGGTCTAAATGCTCGTAATTGCGGAATTGATCCAAACGTTATGGAACAAATTGAGAAAACAAACAACATAAGAAAACACCCCCAACATCTCACGCCCAATCCACCCCGACTGTTAGATGGGTCAATAAAATTGCACAAAACTTTAGCGAGCGGGGTTTTGCAGCCAGTTTTGCTAGATTTACGACCACTGCTTTGGTTTGTTTAGAAGATGCCGCTCGTTCCGTACTAATTGCGGGCTTCGCTGAGCGCTCGTGCCCGCAAGGAGCGAAATAAAACTACAATCACAAAAACCACACTTCAACTGCAACTCCATCGGATGGAATTAAAACCACCTTCCGGCGATCTTCTATTTTATCGCTTCATCCCCCTTCCTCCTTCGTCGCCCGTCTCTCCTTGCCGTCCACAAACAGGGTCGCGAATGACGGGAAGTCATCACATTCTGGCGGCGAAAGAAAAAGTGACTTTGCACACAAAGAGCCGGCCTGGTGTGGTTTCGCAAAACGCGCAAATAATAACATCTATTTCATTGGCTTGCATCCTTCCCGCTGTCCCTCCCTCGCTCGCTCTGTCCCTTCCAACCCCTGGGTGAGGCTGTGTGGAATGTCCACGGAATTTGCGATCGTCAGCGTGCGCTTCGCTAGCTGGCTGGTGGATTTTTATTTCGAGCTGGTAGTTTTGTGTTTTTGTTTAATTTCTCGCCCTTTCATCTGACACCGACATAATGTGGCGGCGTATGCGGACGAATTCTTCAAATGTTTCCGCCCCTGAGGTGGCATGTTTGTTGGGACGTATGGGGGGGGGGGGAGCATCCGGGTGCTGAACAGATAATTAAGATCGAACGGGAAAGGCGGGAAGATCGCACAAAATGCCAAACGAAAACATTAAAGCAAGCGAAGAGTTTGCTGCATTAAACGACCGGGATAAGATAAGGGCTTGAAGGTACCCTTCGGATGATTTTACTCGTTTCAAGGGTGAAACCCGCTTTACCACCACTTGTGCCCCATCCAAAACTCGCTCCGATGATGATTCCCCCGTACCGTATCCAAAAAGCATCATTTTCGGGTGATCAAAAACACATTTTAGGGTCGGAGCCATTTTACGAGTTCGACAAAATAAATCCCCCCAAAATCACCAAAAGCAACAAAACGAAACAGTGGAAGGTTCGTCGCTTACGCTTCTGGCGGGATCGGTTGATGTTCTTCGTATAGGCAACCGTGGTTTGCCCTCACGTGCCGGCTTCAAAAAGGTGTCGGTTAATTGGCATAATTAATTTAGAGTCGTGTTAATGTTTCTTTCCCCAGCAGCAATCGTCCGAGCACCACCCGAAAGGTGCCAAGCCATCCGGAGCAATGATTTATGTGTCCTGATTTGGAGAAGCGAAAAAAAGCTCAACTCTAGCATAAGCTGCAGTATTTTTCAGGAAATTCAAACTAATGATCGCTTACATTTCAGGTGTGGTTCAAGATGGAATGTTTTCAATAATGTAACGGTTCGATCGCTGGCGGAATGGTGCCCGGTCCGTGCAGTGTAGAGTGTAAGCGCTTTACGATCAGCGTAATGTTCTGAAGCCCATTACAGGCGATTGCCATCAGCGAGGTATAGAGTTCCTACGGTAATCAATTGAAACTTTGTAGGAACTTCATACCGTGCTCTTGGATAGCCGTTTGTCATCAATGTGAAGTTACCGGATCCAGCGAAAGTGATGATGAAAGTGCACCGAAACGATGAGTAATTGTGAGATAAAAGTGATTTAATTTACATCTGTTAATAAGTATTTGTTACAACAACAACACAAAACGGTGACTAACCAATGTCACAATGTCGAACAAACAAACACCCTTGAATGTTGCCGTTTTGTTCAGTCGTGTCATCCATTTGGCATTGTTTGGCATCTGTTTAGCATCCGTCAGTTCGCACCAGCCTGCAGCTAATTCTGCGCACATGTGTACTTATTAACGGTATCCATAAATATAGCCGCACATTCCCAGAACGTGCGTATCGAATCGGTGATAATGATGGGATTAGTAAGGCTTTGCCTTACGAAAAACATCGTCACTTCCATATGGGATAGTTATGAAACAAAAAAAAACATGTTAATATTACACTTTGAGAACCGTTTTTAGTTTCTACACCATTGTTTGTGAAGGCAATTCTCGACCTCGCAATAAATAATACCAAAATAAAACACGTATGAGACTGAAATCGAGGTCCTCCAAAATAGCTACGTGCGAATCAAACACACACGACGGTAGTAAAGGTAAATTAGGAGATTTAAAGGAAAAGGAAAACATCCACCAACGACGAAGACAAAAAAAAAACACATTGAATCTAATCGGCTGGTTCAAAAAGTTGCACCCAGAGATCCTGCCCATAGATGGAACACACGTTTGGTAGGTTTTATTTTTGGATCAATGTTACGATTAATAGCTGGATATAATAAAGCTAGATAAAGAAGAAATCACACACATTGACTAATGGTGACTGATCATGGGCACATCCGGTGACGGTGGCATTGACCTGAGCGGTGAGTCCTTGTAGGTTGCTAGTTTTTGGTACGACCCGAACCGAGCTCGATCATTGATCAGGTTTCAGTTTGATAACGTGTTCCGTCCTTTCGTACTCCGCTACACACGAGTAATAAGAAATAAATTGATAAAACTAAGCTTCAAGGTTTTGAAACATCGAATACAACCTCAACCACAAGCGTATAGTTACGGCTTGCCAGATAACGCAAACTTTAACAAACGATCTCGTCAATGTTGCTGGATTGTATAAAAAAAGGAACCGGTTTACACTCCTTTGCTCCCTTTACATTCCCTGGTACTAACGGTCCCTTACCGCCCCTTAGCTCCTACCTCTGTGGGAGACTCCTCTCCTACATAGTGCTCTATCACGACTTGTACGCTGAAAATAGAAACTAATTATCAAAATATGACATGTTTAGCTTTCAATCATCAAGCCACACGGCCGGAATGACTTTCCTTCCCGTAAGGGAGTAAACATACACACAGCGAAGCTTCCCTTTGTTTTTTGACCCCCTTCTTTCACCCCCTGTTATCGCCGTTACCATTCCCGATGGGAGCAAAACTTGCCTGAGTTTGCTTATGATTGGCTCCGGTTCGGGAGATAGCGATTGGCAAACGGCAGCACAGCGCAGGGTTTTGATGTGACCGTGCGACGCTTTTGAAAACTGAGTGAATGCTAATTAATGCTGGCTCGAAGGAACCGTACGTTGTCAACGTTCATTTCGATGGGTTTTTTTCTGTTTTGTGTGTGTGTGTGTTTTTTTTTTTTTTCGTTTTAGAACTTTATTTGCATTCTCTCTCTTTAGCCCCGTCGCTGAATTATTTGTTCGCTTGATTTTGATTGCTTTTAATGAGGTCTCGAATAGTTTTAACGCATGTTGCGTTAATGATTGAGCGAGGGCCAAGCACAACCTGGCCAACAATTTTGTACGGTATGACTTCGAAATCGTTAAATGTTGGCGTTTGGTTCGCTGATGTGAAACTGATAGTTTTAATTACCTTTTCATTCCAGCAGAATTTTCATTATCGTTCAATCACAGTTTTGTTGATTTTATATGCCAGTTTATGGTACCAGGCTTTGTTGTCGCTGGTGATGATGATGATGATGGATTGGCAAATTTGGTAATAATCGATCGTGCACCATCGGGAACGAGGGCATTGCGAGGTGGGTGTGAGACGTTGTTAGTTGGCTTTGTGATATACGTTTGTAAAGTTGTCTCACTAGCGACGAATAGCAACGATCGCTTTATATTACACGTTTACGTTTAATATAATCATAGCATAGAAATCCTTTGTATTTCGGAATTTCACTCGTTTATTGGTTAATCACAAACATCATTAATAAATAAACTTCTCTTAAAACCCTTCTACCTTTAGTTTCTCCTCTTTTTTTCTGATGCCCCCACGCGATCGAAAGCAAATGTAAAAATAGAGAAAGAAGAGTAATTTAACCATAGAATCAGTATGACAAGCACCACGATCACCATGTACGGTTCTATGTGCCGTTTTACCTATTCCATAACAGAAACACCCCTACAAACCCTCGCGGTATGTCCACGGAATCAACAACGCAGCATGAATCTCCGCACGTATATGATGATGGCCTGTTGCGCCTTCGCTCGAGTGTCTTATCTGTGCGGTTTCGGATTTTCTACTACGGTCGGTGTGCGCGGACCCGGCACAACCGACACTGTCCACCCGTGTGTGCGCCCTAGTGCTCCCCGAAAGTTTGGAAATGTTTTCACGTGCGACGACGTCGATGGCGATAGGAAATTTATTAGCAAAATATGATAATTTTATTTCGAAAATATTAAAATAGTTAATGAGGCGAGCCGAGGGCCCAGAATAATGCTTTCCGTGGCTTTGGATACTGCTGCCGGTCGCAGCCGTATGCCGAACGGTTCGGTTCGCCGGTGGATGCTAATCAATTTCACAGTGAAAGACAGAAAAACTGGAGAAAAGAAGCTTCTTGGTAGTGCTGGATTGTCCCGATGGAAGCGAGCAGGGACTCCCGGGATGGAAGGGCGTGATTGGATGAAAATGGAACCAGGCAGCGGGATGGCTATAAAGTAGAAAGGGAAGGGAGGGAAGGAGAAGGGGAGGATGAATAACCGAGGGATGAGAGGGAAATAACGATAAAAAGTAATGATACATAAAATAAAATATGATGAAGAGATTGTGAGTGTGGTTGCTTGCTTGAAGCCTTCTCCGAAGAAGGTGCTTGTTGAATCTTGGTTTGAATTGCTATCCTGCTCAATGTCTTTTCCCTTTTTTGAGCATTTTTTTGTTGTTGTTTCGGTTCGCGCTCGAACGATGTTTCACCACTCTTGCGCATATGCTAGCGGTACAGGAAATGATTTAGGTAACGAGCCACGGTAAGGCGCCTACAGTTTTGTGATATTGTTTATTTGGCGACTCTGTATGTCGCGCACGAAACTTATGCCAAAAGCAAGACGTTCCATCAGATTGGGCACCGTGGGGTCACGGTATGCCTGCAGGCTAGATGTCATATTTTAGCTACTCAATATTAAGAACACTATATTTAAACGACAGTGTTTCTTCTTCTATAGTTAAACGATTCGATGCCTTGCAATAACATTTATTTTTAAACCATTTTTTTTTTATTTTACGTAATTTACATAAGTGTCTTAAGTATAACAAGATTTTTTATTCATACACAATGATGAAAACGCCATTTGAAAGTAACGCGCGAAATTTAACTCCAAAGAATGTGCTTTTGGTTAAAAAAAAAAGCTTTAGGTTTACGATTTTCACGAACGAACGATTTTTTTTTATTGCATGGTTGTTAAAACATTCCATTTTTGGATACTTCCATCTGCTTCCAAAAAACTGTCCAACTATCTGCCACATCAAATGCAGTTCTCGGGGATATCACATGTGAAATTGTTCCTTCGGTATCACCATTCTTTCGGTAATTCATCTAATTGGATTGAACCGAAATAAATCGGTTAATGGTTTTCATCATTCGTGCATTTACGACCGTCTTTCGTCGAGGATCGGAAAGTTGTCGCGCGATAATGAAGCAGTTTCATCTACATCTTCGGAGTGGAATCAATACCTGTGGGATTTGCATGATAATATGCGAAGGTGTTGAAACAAGTTTGGGCATTGCAATTTGGATTAACTAAAAACAATCTTTTTTTCCTATAAATTTTATTTTAGAAGTCATGAAACACAATCGTATGCGAGATAAATAGACGTATCATGTTTTGCACAGTGCCTCAGTATATGAGTTCAATAGAACATGTCAAATAATCTTACTTGTTCAAACCGCTTCTCAAAGCTTATTTCTTGTACAGTCCATCAAGCTGCTCGGCAAACTTTTGTGCCTTTCAACACTCAACACAGCGCGCTATGAAGTGTATCATGTGCTTGAAGTATCTTCGCATTGTCTAACCCGTAAATACGACGCTTCTCCTACATCTGTTCACTAAAACACACGAGCATCAAGTTTATCTAAACCTTTATGTTGAATACAACCGGTTCTGGTGGGCTTTTGTGTGCTTTTATCGACCATCCAAGCACTTTAAGTCCTTCGCGAGTGGTTTGTTGCTCGAAACCCTGTGACCTTGCAGCGCATTGTTCAGTGTGCCATCAGTGTCAATCACTTAGCAAACGGGAGTGTCCGTTCCTAATAGTTTGATGCCTAAATATTTTATAAATAGAAAAGACGCTGTAGCGGAAAGCTTACGAATCTTACGCTTGGTGATAACCTTAACCCTGTTGGCGTGTGTTGTAAGAAAGATAGGGGCTCTAAAGGTGAGATCCGGGTGAGTGGCATCAAGGGTTACGAATTCAATTAAACTCGATTGTTAAGAAGAGTCTACAAAGCTGGTTGAATAGATTCAATTTAGATAGATTTCTTGGAGTTCTACGCTCCGTGGTAATAACTTTGAATTTATTTTTTCATCAATTTAATAATTGATCAGTAATAGTTTATGTTTGTGTCACGGCATAATTACTTTTTATCGTACTTTTTACCTAGCACACTTAAAAAACACTAACCTGAGACAGGAAAGGTAAACTTATCACACCATAGTTGTGGAAATTTGTTTTACTTGTCTATTCTTTATCCCTTAGAACTTTTTGACACATCTTCCTGAAAGTTGCTAAGTGGTTCAATAATTCCATATTCATTGAGTTTAATTAATATCGCTTAGCTCAGTTTATTTTCAATTTTTTGGAACTGTTCTCTTTCATTGTATAGTGTAAACCACATGACCACACCTTTACTCGATAACTATAACCCGTAAGAATATCCTTGTAGCTGTCCGCCACCATGCGACTCCATCCAAAACACGTTATTAAGAAAATGGAAATTAATAAACCATTCCATTCCTTTGAAAATGATTTAACACATTGCATATTTTGAAATCCGATTGAATCAGATTTCAGCATAACATTTTACCACGGAACTCAAGTAATTAAAAAATAATATCCACAGGAGAAGGAGGATTATTCAGTCGTTTCATTGAGTTTCATTTTACATTTAAACATGTTGTTACGCTTGATGCAAGAATTTTGTTTCTGTATACTATACATGCGCTCAGTTCTTGTTTCGCTGTAAAATCTCCAGTGAAGCATGGTGCGTTGCAAAATTTTGTTACATCGAACTCCACATTGATGTTTACAACTCGCTTTTTAATAAATCTGTTAATTTGAACTCGTAACAGTTGCCATTCATCCCGGCATCCTGGTTCTATTGAACAACAAGCCATTCCTGAACGAATACACTATTTGCAACCGATGGTTGCGACGGTAACATTTTAATGAGATTTGATGTTGGTATTGTGATTAAAGTTTACACACGACATGAAAATACCATCAAAATTACCTATTATCATAAACTAACTAACGAATTGATTGCCAATTTCCATGAATATGTCAGAAT
Organism: Anopheles marshallii; assembly: GCF_943734725.1. NCBI lineage: Eukaryota > Metazoa > Arthropoda > Insecta > Diptera > Culicidae > Anopheles > Anopheles marshallii. The sequence goes on from NC_071327.1 coordinate 56,566,192, forward strand.
CAAATTAAGCCAATGCGTTGAATAACAAATGAACAGCGTCGCAACAAGTGTCACAAAAAGCGGAACGTTGCTTCGTTGTGGGTAGGATAAGTTTTAAAAGCTTAATTTAGTGCTAAAGCCATTAACCCACATGTAAACTAGCTCAGTACTCAGAATAAAAACTGCAACGCCCTTTTTTCTCACTCTTCTAGTCATGATCGGAAGACGAATTCAAAAAAAAAGGAAACAAGAAACAGACACCAAGGGAACCAACCTTTACTCAACTTAGCACGGGAACAAGAACGGACAAATAACAAAAAAACAACATCCCCAACTATTCAACCGCATGGGTGTGGCGACCCGTGTGGAATCCCCCTGGTCGTAACGAAGTGGACGTGAAAGCGGAACGGTGGTGTAACAATATTATGAAAAATACTTTTGATACATGTACGGTGTATAATTTATTAACAATAAACACGAGATTTGTGAGGTATATAATTTCAAAAACCCCTTTTGCACTCCTTTTGCCCCGGCGTCTTGGGGTTTGTTGGAGTGGTCGCTGTTGTTGTTGCTTTTCTCTCTCCCCTGCTAGAGCTTTTTTACCCATTGAGTAAGTGTCTTTGCTGCTGCCTGCCCAAGTTCTTGTGAAAACAATCGCTTCCAAAATGTGTCTGCATGTACATCGGAGCGGTGCAATTTTCTTCTGCGACATGAAGTCATCACCTACATGGGATGGACCTCTCGGTATCCTATTTACCTACATTCGGGGCGGTTGATAGGCGACCAAGTTTGGCAGGAAGGATGGTGCGAGTGGACGGGAGGAAAATTATTGTAAAAATCTTCATGCAGCGCTGCAGCATACCGGGCAGGCTCTGACCCCGTTGGCTGGTCTGGTTGGTTGGAGTGTGATTATGATGGTTATACTTGCGACACGATATTTATATGCACTGCCAACATTAACATGGAACCTGTTTGTAACTGAAACGGTGGCGCTTGGATGGAGAGGAATAAAGGTAATGAAAATGAATAAACAAAACAACCAACTCCGAGACGATCTTCCCCGATCTTGAGAAAGCGATGTGAACGGCCCCAGCCGCGCACCACGGGACGGAACCAAAACGAATTTTCCTTTTTTTTGCACTGTAAAACACCGGAAGGTAGAAGAATGTACGGGCATGGAAGAAGGTTTACTTTTTCTCGCTTAGTATTGTCCTTTTTCGTGTGCTGGTTCGGGGTTTCTGGTCATTTGCCTTCGAATCGCTAGCCCGGACCGGGCTTCTGAGGTTCCGGTGTCATTTAGGTCGGGTTCGGTCGGTCCGCTTGCCGGGCGCGTCCGTTCAACAAGGTGATTTTTATCGCTGCTCTTACAAGCTGTAGCATATACATATATACGTATATGCAAGCAGTGGCAGTAATGCGTAGCCCCATCATCATCGCCTGATAAAAACTGGTGCAATCGATGTGGGCAGGGATGCAAAATAAAAGCGTACACAAGAATGGCAACGAAAAAAATGGGGGAAAAAGTATACACACAAACCTTCTGCAGCACAAGTTCAAATAAAAGTAATAAAAGCTCATCATAAGCAGCAGAAAAAAAAGGTCGCTCCACCCTCTTCACGTCGCACCACTTGCAGCGTAATGCACAGGAATTGCACAAGTTGGGGGCTGGGTGAAGAATGTTAAAAATGGAAAAGTTGAACGAAACTGTGCGCACATGGCTAGTACGGTGAGATAGAATGGGCGGTTTTACATAAATTAAAATGTACAACCTCACACCGACCACTAACAGGCTGCAGCACCAGCAGCAACCAAACAAAGCAAAAACACAACGAATGCCCAATGAGTGTGCAAAATGGGGCGAAACATTAATCTTTTGTCTTAACCGTCCGTGTTGCCCCCTTGCTGGGGAGGTCCGAGGTCCGAAGGCACACCACCACCGGGGAAGAACAATACGCAACGAAGCTTACACTTCCAGCTCGGGAGGGTGTAGCTCGGTGGCAAAGCCCGGCCAACCACCGCTGGTAGCGCATTCCTTCCTTCTATATAAATAATACATCGGATCCGCACGTTTTGATAAGGAAATCAGGGAAGAAAATGGAACGAAAAATGTATGTGTGTGTGAGTGGACGGGTGGAAATTATTTGACTACTAATGGCGACGGACCGGCACAGCGGTAGCATACTTATGCTGTTTTAGCCCTGTTGCCTAGCTGCACCGTAACGCGCAATGTGCGTCATGCTGATCGTAGACTCGAAAGGGTCCGAACCCGATTAGATGGCTACCGGGTTCACTGCATGAGAGCCCTATAAAACCAATTAACTAATCCACGTTCCGCGCACCCCGGAGCTACCGGCAATTGTTGTTTTGGTACGTGTGTGTGTTTTTCTTCTTCTTTTGTTAAAGCTGGAACAATTTTCGGGACACCTGATTAATGGGCCACACGCATTATGAGTCGGGTTCCACGTTGGTAGCCTGATTAACGTGAGTAACACAACGGGCTGCACACATTTTCATCTGTTAGCTTGATTAATTTTACTATCCTGTTAGGCTCTCGAATGTACGAAGACATTCAAAGTGGTTAAATTTAAGGCACCATTTCTCTCTCATATAGATTTTTATTGAATCGTCTCGGAGTTACGCTTATGTGGCGTAATAAAAAAAAGCTTACCGATTTGTTTTCAACATGAGAAACAACGTTTTCCCAGAGTTAATTATTGTATGTTCAACCATAAAAAAGAACCAACCTTCCTTGACATTAGTTCTTTTTATAATGTAGTTCAAGTTGTAGTAAAGTTCAAAATAGAAATAAAGAAAGAATTGAAAACAACTTTATATTCTCCCTAATAGAAAATATATAAATAAATAAATACCAAAAATGAGAAGAACCTAAAATTTAAAAACAAAAAAGGTGAAATTGTCTCGAAATTTAATAATAGAACGAAAAAACAAGAACAACAATATAATGGTTATGTAAGATATTGATCAATACAATAAAGATTAAAAATACATTAAGTACGAGCCTTTACTCCCAGAAAAAATAAACAATTAATCAAACCAAACACAAACCAAGAATTTTATTGTATGTACAACGTCTGAAAAAGGACTTAAAACAAAATTAATTGTCATTTTATTTATTAAAAGTCTATTAAGACGGTATTTCACGTGTTGTTTTAAAGGTTTTAACGACACTGGCGCCAGCAAAAGTTTAAAACAAAATGTGAAAAAATAATTTCACAAGCAAAGACATAACAATAATAGTAAATGCCTCAGAATTAAACACAAAACAAAATTGATTAATAGACTGACTAAATAAAAGAACAAAACAATGCTTAAGCTCAGAAGTAAAAAGTAATGTAATACGTTGAATAACTTATAAAATATTAATGGTTGTCTTGGTAAAGATTCTTCGCCAAGTATAAAAGTATAAAACGGAAAATAAACGTTATTGGTATATTCTTTACATAATCATCTGGCAATGAAAAATACAACAATTGCTTCAAAACAATCGTTTGTTTGATTATGCATACTGGTAACATATCGTAAAACCCAATGCGCATTTCCTCCAAACGGCCACATTCGTCAAACATTAACGTTCCTAACGAGTGACCGGCGGTTATGCCTAAGTACGTGATCATTGTTTCTAATGGCCGTTAATGGGTTGGGATTAGATATGAGAAAATGGAATAGTTTGAAAAAAAACGAAAAAAATGCACCACCCCTCATACAATTCCCAGGAGCTGCTGAGTATAGCTTCATTTCTAACATATTCTTTTGTAAAAAAAAGCGGCGCCAACGCTTGCAGGAAATCATAAACAGTATATTAGCATTATTTGATCGTTCGCTTAGCCAGAGCGTACATCATCTAGGCGCTTTAAAACTTTCACATCAATAGTGTTGGTTGATAAACAACTCCACATAAACCGACATAAACGGCATGCAGTTTGCCTGGCTGCTTGAGCCAAAGGAGGGTCTAATTAATATTTATCAACCTAATGCCACTTTCGGTGGTGCTGCTGCATTTAAAGAATCGTTAAAGATAAGTAACGCACCGTAAAACACCAGATAGCGAATATTAGGTTCCATGCGCAGTCGGTAACCGTCAATTTGTAGCAGACATTCTTTGAAGAGAATTTAAACTCTGTCAGTCTTGGGTTAATCGAAATTCCGTACGAATATTCGGCTTCATTTTACGCACTGTACTACTAGTCACTTAATTCTACACCGACACCGACTAGTCGCAAATGAATGTTATCGGAAAAAAGCGATTTGCTATAAAACCTAACTGCAAACCTAACCGATAAATAAAATTCCTTCTTCCGCCAAAGGCTATCTCAACGTTATTCTAAACGATCATTCAATCCATCCCGATGACCGAGCTCAAACGAAATCGTAATTAAAACACCACTCGATGCAGAGAAAAAAAATCCAAAATCTCCAGAAAACAGGGGTACGCATGATCGTAAAGCGGTTTTATGTCCGATTTTCAGCGACCTATTAATTTTGTGACTTTTTATCGTACGCATAGTACGCGGGCCCCGACTGTTGTGGCAAACATATGAGCTTCATTTCCCGTGCACCTTGCCGGCCACACTCATCATTCCCGATAGTTTGCTTCGATAGATAAACATTTTAAAAGTTCATCATCGCTCTCCGGACTAAGAGGTTTTCGTACGGGTTTTACTAGCTGTGGTTTTCGCTTTTTCCCGCTTGTTTTTTTTATTTGTTTCTGTCAAAAAGCCACCATGATAAGACGTCCAGAGTGGCTTTCACGTCGTGCTGTAAAAGAAAACACCAAGAAGGACGGATTTGAAAATAGCAGTGGCGAAAGAAATATCTCATCGAATGAGTAAAGTGCGTATGATACGGGTTGTGCGTGTGCCTGGTTTTTTTTACTATCGTACGGAACGTTGTGAAAGAATGCGGCTAGTAAGCTGGACATTTGGTGGTATAATTTACGGCTTTCCATGTTTTATCTTCACCAGCTTCTGCTCTCATTTTGTTCCGAATGGGATCACTTTTTGTCATTAGTTTTTATTGCAATTCCAGTAATATATGGCGGTTTATATCGGTTCAACCATCGGACTCATTAAGTTGGTGCGGTTGTGTTTATAAAAGTAAGGAACGGAAAATAAATTTGCTGAAAATGAACTTCAAATTCCTTTAGTTCTTTGGAGTATACTGGGCATTTAGACGAGAATAGTTGCAGAAAAACACAATGATAAACTACGTATTATTTTTAGTCTTTCTCCTACAGGGTGTTCAATACTATCAATACAGAATAAGTACATGGCGCATACCTAATGACGCATATTTGAAGATGAAAATGTATATTCGAGCTTATTCAACACCCTGTATTTCTCAGTTCATAATCAGGTTAAATAAACTTGCACTTCACAACTATTGAACGTGAAAATGATTTTTTAGCTTAAGACTAATAGATTCAAAACCACATTTCTGTTATGTGTTTTCATCACCCTTTATTCCATCTTCCTATCTTTTATTGGAGCTTAAAAGCGCGCGTGGCTTAAAGTTACAACTAGCGTTCCATACTCAGCTTATCAGTAACGCATAAGTACTTACTATAATTACTTAATAGCTATAATTATTTATACTGTCTCTCTTTCGCCTAATATATCTGAACAATTAATGTATTACAAAAAATTACTTCAAAATGTAAAATACAATACAACTGCAGTGAGTAGAAATTTATTACTTGTTTGTTCAAGGAAATTGGTCAACGATCAACTAACACACACTTTGCCCAGTAAAATTTGTTTTATCAACTTAATTTCCTTTTACATCCTTCGGTCCATCTTCACCACAATAATCAATCTTTGCTTCAGCACGTTGTTAGTTGCAAAACGAAAACATCCATCATTAGCATCCAACCCGTTGCTACTCTAACATCCCGCTCTAACAACAAAACCTCCTCACCCCAACCTTCGGTACAACATTCGCGATCACTCGATCACACGATAAATTACGCTAACGAAGATCCTCCCGAGGTGGACAATTTCTCCGCTTCGACACATTCGTTTGCAGCCGCAAATGAGATGCACCGAGATGGGAAGCTGCATTTGGGCTACGGAAGCGCTTTAATTACTTCCATTTTTCAACACAACCGGACCTTGAAGCACGGACATCGTGCCGCACCTTTCGTTGACACTGCAACCCTGCCATGGGATGGTTTTGCTGCCTGGGATGATGGCTGACTTTAATTATTTTAAATGATGAATTAGTGTAACATTGCCCGCGAGCATGAAAAACAACAACAACTCTCAAAGAGAGCAAGCAAAAACAGTATACATATATTAGCTCGTTGGTTAGAAGACGATCTCCGAAGGCGAACGGCGGAAGAGTCGGGTGTAAAGAACTGCCCGCAGGAAAAACATACACCCATTTCCCGGCTCGGTACGATGGGCAGGAACTCATTTAAAGCAAACAAACAAATGTACGAACCGGGCCTGGAAACGTGCGAGGCAAACGTTATTTGCTGGTAATCGGTCGTAAAACCGATCATGAAAGTCAGTCGTTAAAGTTTTGCTGAGAACATAATCAGCATCGGCAGCCGAAGCAGCAGCAGCGCGTTAGGAGTTAAGTGTTTGCCTCTGCTAAGATTGAGTGTTGAACCTTCGACAACCTTTTCTGTCCGTTTGTTGTGCGGACAGTTCTTTGCTTAGCGAGAGGCTCCAGCTACTTTCCAATGGGGCGTTGGTAGCGACTTGTGTTGTTGCTACGAATGCGCCTTACATTAACACTACTCGAGGGTGTGAGTGCGTCTAGCGGCAACCCAGAATGTTTGTTAACTTCAGAAAATAGACGGTTCAGAGAGCCTGCACGTGGTGCGGAGTTGGAAATTCTTCGAGTACTTAAGCAACACCCCATAAATGTGCACGGTCAGCTAACGTGTAGGTGCGATACGGTTTAATGTCTTTTGACAGTTTGATATTGACGTATTGTAGACTCCCAACCCGATGCGGAACCCAGGGAAGCTGCAAGTGCTACAAACAGCTGGAACTGCTCTATCCCAAAAGGGGTCAGTGAGTAAAGGCATGAAGAAATGAAGCAACCAACAAGAAACAGACACAGCAATGAGAGAAAAGAAACGGTATTTCACCCGTTTCAGCATTTCACGTTATCGGAATGTGTTTCCCCTTTGTTGCAATCATAAAACGGCAGCTTCAAATTGCAGCCACCATCACGACCATAACGTTTCACAGATGAGCAAAAATTTATCAACCGCAACCATCGGCCAGCATCGTAACGTGGATGGGAAATATGTTTCAAACGTCTCGATTGTGTTTTTTGTTTCATATCTTTTTCGCGTACCACTTGTCTGGCGGCCAAATGAGGAAAAGACCAAAGCCAGAAGCAGTTGCAACCACTGCAACCCTGCGCCCTGCCATGCACAAACGCATCACCGAAGCAAATTACCTTTAAGTAAGCTTCAGTGGTTTGGTCGTTCGTACTTGCCGTCTCATTCCCAGCAAAATAGAAACTTCTTCACAATTTCACGCATTCTCAGAATCGAAAACAGCTTCGTGTAATGATGGTGAGTTTTAGTGAATGTTTCACAGAATCAATTAAAATTTTCTTATTGCGGTTCACTGATTCGGAAGATTTTTCAAGAAGAAAGTCAAAATTGTGGTGTTAATGTTCTATTAACGCATTGCCATTGGAGGTTTGGAGTTTGCAGGTTCCCGTGCTCATTTGAGCTATGGATTGTTGTAATTTTATTCATTTTCAGTCCATTATAACACAGCAGAATGATCGAATGATCGTACTCAGGACTTATCATCCAGCCACGCATAAATGATGTCAAAGAATGCCAGTCATGGTAGTCCTCTTTATATGGTGTCACTTAGTAAGAAGATGCATAATCATAAATTATTACATAGTTATAAACGCATTTTAAAAATCGAGTTCTTGCGCGCTACGTGAATCGATAAAGTTTCCTTCAGCACAAAATGTCACTATCGCAATTTGCAAAACAAGCACGAATTAAACTATTCTAATTTTATATCGATTAATATTTTATATTTTATATTTGCATTTAAAGCTTGGGACAATGATTCTAGATGCATTTAAAATATTTAAATATACTGTTTTGTTGTTCATTTCTAGTTTAAATTATGGAGCTTGCTATAAAATTTCGCAACCAAACATCCAATCGAACATTTTATCTTAAGGGCACAAGATCGTCACCCATATTTGGGCTTCTGGAATCATTCCGCGTCATTCACGTTTGGGCGATGTGATACGTGCTAAATAACATTTATAGAAAAAAAGATTTGTTTGAAATCTTACGTTGAAAGTTTGATTTTTAAATAAGATAGCAAGAGGAGAAGTAAATAATAGATAAGATAAGAACAAAATAAAGCGATCGATTCTGCGGAACTACTGAGTAGAGTCAATTTCAATGTATCTATTCGTCCTCTAAGATGCTATAGGCCTTTGAAAACTGACTAAAACAGACGTGCGTGTAGTGACAATGATCCTATGACGGCTATGCCATCTAGGTATAATCAAAAATTTGACTGCTTCGCTTGGGACTAATGATAAATTAGGTAATTGGTGCTGCGTTATACTTGTCTCTGTTCTGTTTCTTCTAGCTTTTTAAGTTAGTTCTATAAATAACAAGTCCGCCTGTTCGCCATTCAATACGGTTTAAATGTACAAATATAAAAAAAGAATAGTTCCTTGACAATTATTAAAATTTTTACGACATACTTAAAGCAGACCTCGACATTTGATCGAAAACTCGACTTCTCAATTTTGTTTCCTTCATTTGTTAATCAATAACAACCACAATTTCCACAATATGACAATTGTAACCACAATATTCAATTGTTTGATTTATTGAAAAATGAGACTTGTTTACAGATACAGATAACTAAAATTATAGTTATCTCCTTCGGCAAATCGCTGTATGAAGTTCTACTCCTAGAGTTCACATCAACGACGCGAAATTCACCTCATCTCACTATGTACCCAGTAGAACAGGAGTCTATCGGGTTGATTTACATCCTACCCCATCCGAATGTAACGGTATACCTGACCAATGTTACAATGTGGTAAACAAAGTAATATGTGTATGCACGTGTGCCCCAGGGATCAGGTCCATCGCCATCAAACCAAACGAAGCCCATGCACGGTCTCCAGCGTCTGCACTGCCGGTGGAATTGCTACAATTGTAGAAATTCTGCTCAATGTCCGGAACCTTCTGGTAGGCTGTTATTATCCTCTTCCCGGTAACCACGGCACTGCTCGTTTGCTGCATTTTTGCACCGTGTGCCGCAACAACAAACTGGTCCGCCTCGCCAGCCCTAACTGGTGGTGGTTTTGTTTTAGTTTATCATTATGTTTTATTATTTTATTTTGCCGAAAACAATGAAGACATCGCAAGGACCACAATTAGCGATGGAATCAGTTCCGCTCGAGGATGGGATAGTGGTTACGTTGCGGAGGTGGTAGTCATACAGTTACTTTGTACGAATCGTAAAGTCGACGCTATATCACTTTGCACATTCCTAACAAACAGTTATTTAGCTTTTATTTGCAAATCGAGTTGACCCAGAACGTTTATGCCATGTTTGCCATCAGTCGGATGGAGCAGGCAGCTATGCTGAAAGCTGTGCTTGAGTGTTCGCCTCGCTGACACTATCTGCAACGGAGGGCGTGTGTGTCTATAACAAAATTATATTCCTACTTCAAACAAGTGCGTCCTGCATCCTTTGGGCAGAGGTTTGCTTTCGTTCCTTTTGCATGAACTACACCGACACAAATGGGACATCCTGTGGAGTTTCAAGCCTCCGCAAAGACCATGCATTGTTTATCAGCATCAGGATCCGTATGGCCGGAACGAAAGCGGATTCAATTTTCATTTCAATGAATCATGAGCTCGATGCGCATGGAGCACTACAGCACACACTTCGTTTCCCGTTCAAGCACAATTCGGGAGTTTGCAATTGCAACAAGCAGCACGCATGCATTCATTCATCACATTCCCACCCACCCGGCCGGGCCGGGTTTTATCATGATCATATTGCAACTATAGGCTAAGGGCTTGATTTCAGGCGTGCGCGTACGTGCCATGGATGGAAACCGGCAAGGACACTCCCGGATACGCATGGAGCACTTCCACCGATTCCGGTGAAAATGGAACGACTGAACGAAGCGTCGCATCGGTAGAGCCTCTTACGCTAATCAAATCATCATAAAGCAATTCCGGTGCACTTTATTGAAACGGCATTCGTTTACGTGGGAGCGTGGGTGTGCAGTGTTCACGATAGCATAACCAGAAATCCTTTCCGATGAGAGTGAAAGCATACCTAACTGGTGCGCATTGTATGTTAGTATGGTTCTTAAGGAAGTTTATGAAGCAATTATTCGAAATAATATATTTTACTAAAGCGATGGAGTTCATAGCAAACTCACCAGTTTTAACAAAATACCTGAGAGATTTGGCTTTATTCATGAATTCATATGATCATTGTGATGCTTAATAACAGGCTAAAAATAACATTTGAAACATTTAATTAATTATCAATTTATAGAAACATGTACTAAAATTATAGCCTTAAATAATACTTCAATAATATTTCCTGTACGTCTCTTATATGGTATTAATTTAAATTCAATCAATACAAAGAACATCAACTGTGCTAAATACCTGGTTTTACTCTCATCCATGTCCATGCTTGCATAGTTTGCATGGTTCAACCAACTAACTAGCCGGCGGTGTAAACAGTGTTAAATGAATAGTCAGCAAACCAAACCACACCATCGTCCCGAGAGTTAACTCCTCACTGCTACTACAACTGTTCGTTCAAAGCATTGAAAGGATTCACAGCACCATTACTAACCCTGGACGAACTAGAATGCACATGCACCGACATACCATTGAAACTATTCATTAGACATCGCACATACCGGTGCATCGCATCATTGTGAGGTCCCCGTTTTTACGTATCAATCGTGGCCAAGTGTACTCCCATGATAAATATTCATTGAAATGAACGTTTGATGCGAGCAGCAGCCATTATCAGTTGTTTGTCGGGGATTTGCACCAGCAGGAAGCACAATTTTATTCAAAACCAATGATATTCTGGTCTATCGTCTGTCTGTGTGCTGGAAATGTGAAAATATTGAACGTTATTTACTAGCTCGCAATGAATGGAAGTTATATTTCTATAGCGAGACTGTAAACCAATCACTTGGTTGCAAATAAAGGAAGTTTGTTATAGTCTACCATGAAATGCCTCCAGAACAATGATATTCGCAGCTCATGAGCTAAAAGTTAGTAAACGTTTAATTTACCATTGCTATTTGCAAACCATTTCGAGTTTCTTATTAAGCTATTCCAGGAAATGGTTGACGTGTTTCATTATTATTGTAACATCTGACCATACCTTCAACTTATGGATACATGTGAGAATATTTCTGTAACAGCTCAGCTTCTTCCACAAAACGAGTTTCTCTCCCGAGCATGTTTTACCTTTACTTTGGGTCACAAATTGGTATAATTCTCCCAATTTGCGTAATCGCACCGATCAGTGCTGGTCCGTGTGTCTGTTTTTTTTTTCTTCTCCTTTGCCAGCCTCTGTTTTGTTTTTGGGACACACTAGACTCGTCATTCCGGGGCACAAAATACCCAAAACCCTACGACCCAACCAAACAACGCCCGAAAGCGATCCCGAACATAAAATGGGAGAGATCGACCGAGTCGTAAATAACAATCACCGTGCATAATGCAATTGCTTGCAGTTTCAAGAGTGCAAGACACTGCCACCACCAGGGTGCCCCACACCTGGTTGGGGTGAGTTTTTGCGACATCAACTACTCCTTCCGTGCATGGGATCGTTTTCTTGATCGTTCAGTATACAGTGAGTTTCGGGAAGCTGCTGTTGCTTCTGCTGTGTATCTGTCGCTACGGCTACCGGCCGCGAACGCAGTCGATAAATAATGTTATTAATTTTACAGTAGCAATTACCGACCATAGTGGGACTGGCTCATTGCTTTCGATGGCTTGCCCGTAAGCTGCAACTGGCTGGGTTCGTGGAGGTGGAGTTTTTAATTCGATTTGTTCGGTTGAGAGAACGGTACGTTGAACCATGAGCTTCGTATTACGCCGGTAGCTGGATGACTTTGTGCTCGATGACGAATCCTGCATGTTCAAGGATGTGGGCAAACAACGAATCCACGATCGTAACAGTACTGCATCGTATGAAAGTGTAGGTTGAAGTTATAAGTTAATGAAACGCATCGATGCGGTCGGTTGTGTTAGGCGTGCACCTAAATGTGTCATCTGAGTTTTAACCTCGTCGCATAGGTCACTACCTAATCACTACCTAAAACCTATTTGGTGAATATTATTCTCATGCGTGGCGGCGTAGCTGGACCGGAATTTTTATAGAGCAATTCTGGTTAATTGGGGTTTAGTAGAATTTTGTAACACAGGCTTGAAAAGATTTAATAAAAGAATTCGAGTCATAGCGTCATAAGGTAGAATTAACCATTATTAAAACACAACACAATGAAACTGCACATTAGACAGCAGTTTTATTTTACTATCAATGGGAAAAAGCATTGCTTACAAACAACCATGTACCTGACCGTGCCTTTATTACAGCTTTGCTCTGGTTGACATACTTGATTATTGGGTTAGCCGCCTGTGCCTCCTGCAGGGTTCTTGAGTGGCAAACTCAAGGGTTCTGTAGCTTGCGTTCAACTGTCAACGTAAAGCTTTGGACTCTGCTACAGTTGAACTAGAATGTACCAAGACACATCTGTAAGTTCAACTCACTAGACTCTACATGAACAAAAACCAGAAATAAGACTCCTACTTTGCTAGTCAAACGAAACGAATAACCCTGCAAACCACATTACAAACCAAATTGTCACATGCACCACCCACTCAGTTTCCCCACGATGATCGGCTCCGAGGGGGCCCCCCCCCGGAAGATACCCCGCACATAAGGCACTAATTTGACAAAACAATTTTCTATTCCATCGATTCGTTACCATTGGCTGCCAAAGGGGAGACCGGTCTTGTGGGAGGTTTTGGTGACCCCTTCTACGTTTGCCCGAAGATTGCCGGGTTTACTGGCGCATTCTTGTGGAACTGCAGCGGAAGTGCAAAAGTGGAAAAATGCACCCGTCCCAACACGAATCAGGCGATGATTGTTGGGCTCATTATGCAAATGGGAGGGAAGCTGAACTAAGTGCCAGGTCGCTCGGTTCGTTTTGTTTCCATTTCCCGTGGTGTTTTGCCTCCCTCATTTCAGCTCTTATTAGTGAAGTTATCCTCGTAATGGTACGCTTAAGCAGCGGAGTTCCTGCCGGCCACCCTCGTGTGCCCGCGGTTAAGCGTTCGGGTTTTGAACGCTTTTGCATGATAGCATCAATTATAGGTGCCTATTTTAGAACCACTTGGCGTCGTTTGGGCGAACGTGAGTACGTACCTGGACGATCTGTTCACACATATCGCATCTGTGCGACCAGCCACGCGGGGTAATGAATTACGTTTAGCAGAATCAAATGGCAGGAAACGTGGCAGGACTGTTTCTAAACCTGCTCTAACGTCTGCCAAAATTTAGACCAATTTGCAGCCTCCTCTTTGCTTTGCCTTCACTGTTAGGATGCATTTTGGTGGAACGCTCCGTGGACTAAAGCGTGAATGTGCGCCCCCGTTGACGTAGGCATGATTTATGAGCAAGAGTTCGATCCAGGTAACTGCGATAGGTTCGAAAAGACGAATCTCAGTGCCGACCAGTTGGGGCTCATTAATCATCTATCTGTCCAGGGTAGGAACGAAGGATCACATTCACCTATACACATGTGCACGCATTTTCATGTTACCGATTACTGCTGAGGAAAAGGTGCGCCCCGCTGGAGAAAGCACCCATTGGATAAACTTGTTTAATTGTTCCTTCTTTCGGTACAGCCTGTAGGGTGTGGGACAGCATGTTGGAGACATTATTACGAGGAAAGTGGGCCTGGGATGGATTAAAATTTGTATGTGACGATTCGTTCCGGTGTCAAATATTTGCCTTGATCAACTCTGCTCTACAACAGGCCTGAGCGCCACGCATGTTGCTTTTCTAACTCTCTTGAGTGAAACTGATGATGGATGGAGCAATCGTTGGAACAGTAAACTTGGTGTTGAATATCGTCCATTTCTTGAGATGAAACAAGCAGATGGATAAGTTTATTATCTATCCTGTATGCTGCATTTATGGTGAAGAGCGATAAAAAAGCATTTGTTCAAGTTATTACTAACAACCCAGAAGCGGAATCAACCCAGAATTTTAGAGCTGGAGATTGAAAAGTGACAACTGCTTACAATGTACTTTAAAATGTTGATATAATTTTTTAATTGTATCATTATATTTATAAAATACTACTCTCTCTCTCTCTCTCTCTCTCTCTCTCTCTCTCTCTCCTTCACTACCTTCTCATACTTGCCATTTTCTGGATTACTATACTTAATTTTACTACGTAGCCGGATGGTCCTTGCTACAGGGGATTAGTCCGGATAGGATTTTGGCCCGGTCTTGTTGTGTGGAGACCAGCGCCGATACCAATACTCCTCCGGCTCCCTATATAAAATATTATTGTATATCTTGAGTGTATTGAGTGTATCGCTCCTAAAACTAAAAAATTCTATTTTACTAAACCTGAAATTAGAAATAAATTTCTTCTACAACCTTTAGAGTAGAACTTTATATTTACCGATACAATCTTACTTTTTATAGAAACATCTAGTTGAACCAAAGTCAAGCAACAGTTAGAATGCATTTTCCATCAGTCTTAAATCGTGGGAGAGATTGAAATAGACCAATAGATTTTTTTTAAATAGATAATCAACAATGATGATTTATTCAATTCAACAATTCATCGCATTGAATGCTTTAAAGCATGTGTTAAAGAAATTTGACTAAATGGTAGATACAACAGGTACTGATAAAATTCCCTCTAAACGCTTCAAACAATCTGAAATGCCTTGTATGATGCATTAAAATTGCTGCAACATGCAAAATATATAAATTTGTTAATAATTCACAACGAAATGTTGTTTGCCATCGTCCAGTAATATGGCATCAAAACAGTGGTTTCTATTCCATAAAGTAATCATCCTCGTTTTAATGTGTTTTACAGTGTCGTAAATCTGACCCTGCTTAATACCCATCAGTTTTGGTTAGCGTTGGTTAAAGATATGCAGGAAAAATGAGCTCCTCCACAGTGACGTGTGTAACGCACGGGAAACAGGAGATCCAATCCTGGGCCAGTTTCCATCCAGCGACAACAAAGGGGAAACCTACCGACGCGCAATTGTTTGCGTGTCACTGCAACATTAGCCGTTGAAGTGCAAGATGTTTTCCCAGAGTTGATGCATAAGTTTTTTTTAGTTGCGTTACATGCTCTCTTCCATTTTAAAGGACAAGTTTTTTTAAACACATTTTTTTTTGATAAAGGATCGTTTGACAATACATTTTTTTTTCCTTATACGCTTTTTTGATAAGTCGCTCAATACGGCACACGTTTAATTTACATCTGGAACTGTTTGATAGGACCCTTTTACACTTTCCTTCTGCGTAGGGGTTCTTTCATACATTTTGCTCAAAAAAACTGACGTTTTTTATTCCACCTCATTGTCCTCCGCCTATTAATGCTCGAAGCGAGAGAAGAAAAAAGCTGAACACACTCATGGTACAGTTTGATCTTCTCGTCTGTCATGCAAATGATGTTTTTTTCTTCTCATTTCGTTGCACTCATTTCCCTGGCTTCACGGTTTGGGGTTGGGTTTTCTTTGGACCGGTACATATTTGCGGCCCGAAAGCATTTTCCGGCCATTGATCTTTTCGGACCAAACCTCATAAGCCCGGCTGTTTGATTGTGGTTGTGTGTGTGTATGTGTGTGTGTTTGCATTTTTTGCCACTCTTGCGTATTCATACGCAACCTTAAGCATTAATCGAAGCGTATGCGTTCGTCGCTTACGCGTAGTGAAGTATTTTATTTTTTTTGCTTAATTCGATATCGCTGCTTTTTGCTTCAGGGAAGTTTTCGTTTCCCTGCTCGCACTATATTAACGCACTTCAGCTTTCGGCGTCCAAGCGAATGGATTTTATTTTCATTTCCTTCGCGTTTGCGTTCAAGCACGAGTGAAGAGTGCCACTAGAAGTAAGAAACAAAAAAAACACAACCTTCACACATATTCTCATCACACATTTCATGCCGTACGTGGTGCGTAAAAGTAGATTCAATTGATCGTGTACAGTCGATGTATATGGTAATTTGTTGGCTTCGAATATCGCCCTTTCCCGCCAGTAGCGCTCGTATGTTTCCTTTTGCCTTGCTTCCGTTCCGTGACCCGTCGACACCGTCCTCGGGGTATTCGAATTAATGGTAGATTAAGCCAGTGCGCTTGGCCAGCCGTACAAACACACCAAAGGGCAGGGCATGGAAAAACTAAAATAGACCTCTTTGCCAGAAATAATGCCGTACGATGCGCGCTGGCTGTGCGTCAGATGTTAGCGCTTTTACAACTTCAGCCACTTTTCTTCACCTTGGCCAGAATATTACAGCCAGCGGATTGGTTTACTTTGCCCACAACTTACCTCGAAGACACCCATGGGGTACAAAAGGTGCACGAAGCAACAAGAGGAACAACATAATTTCCCCCGTACAAGCCACCACAAAGGGAGCACAGAGACTAGGTGCCTGAAATTGTTGTAGATCAAATCGGCTCCGGCCACGGGCACAGACTCACTGGAAAGCTGTGAACGTTTTAAATCATATCGAGCACAGATAAACAACTGTAACATGCTCTCATTGTTGAAAATCACACACTCGCTGCTACTCCGCTGCACAGATGCTCGAATTTTGATAAGAAACATAAATTACTTGGTGCAGTTTGAGCTTTCCTGTACGGGAGTCTGGTAAGAATACAGAGAAGAGGCCTTAAATCATCTCGTTCGTCTGCATGCTAGCTTTTTTTCTTAAAGCTGTTTAATTTGTCCATATGAAGTATGCACATTTTTATTACGCAATCGCATGAAGAAATGAACATATATTTTTTGATCAAATATTTATACACTTCTGTTTGCTACTTCTACTTTATCAACTACTTCTGTCATAAGAACCTCATAATCGACGTAGCCTAAACATATGTTTTATAAAATTTGATTGTTTCGTTTTGATCTCGTTTTAAATCAGTCTTACCACTTTTCCTATGAAGTTCCTATGAATTTTGAACAACATATTTTGTTGTTAAATGTAATTAAAAACGAATGAATTATTTTAAATATCATGAGCTATTAATCAAACAGCCTTAACTAATACTAATCGACGTAGCCTAATCATATGTTTTGTAAAACTTGATTGTTTCGTTTTGCTCTCGTTTTAAATCAGTCTTACCACTTTTCCTATGAATTCATTTTAAACAACATATTTTGTTGTTAAGTGTAATTAAAAACGAATGAATTATTTTAAATATCATGAGCTACTAATCAAACAGCAAACAGCATTATTCATAGCCGGAGCAAGCATTGACCCTTTCATAAAACAAACCATCTTGTTATGATAACAATTGCAACTTTCCATGAAATACACCATTATCATTAATCAAAGTAGAGGTTTTAGCATTCACTAATCACGGTATTCAGTAAACTTCCGGTGCACGTCAACTACAACCGTTTTTAGAAGTAGTTTTGAGAATAGATTCCAGTCCTAAAGGTTCGGATGCACGTTTCGGACGATTCTATATCACTTCGTGTCGACAGATTAGCCCAAAGTGAAGCTCTTTTGTGTGTCGATAAATCGTCATGCCGGCGTCTCTTTAGTGTAGTCATTTAGCACGTTATAAAGTATGGAAACAATGTGTAAGCGTGTTTTCATTTTTTTCCATATTGTATTTTTCCCTTTCATCTACGCCTGCTTGTGTATTTTTTCTCAATATTTCTGTCACCGCAAACAGTACACTTTCATTCATGCCGCTGTTGGATTTATTTTTGCTCTCTGTTGTTTTCCATTGTCGTGACATATCAGTTTCCACGTTAATAGATAGTTTCAGCTCCCAACCATCGGATGGAATCGAGTATAGTTTCGCCCCACAGCAAGTGCACAGTCTGTCAGAATGTTCCCCCATCACCAGTGCTCCGCACTAAGCTCCTAAGCTGTGCTATTTGCATAAATGCTATCATCGCTTCATCGCGGTCAAATGAATGTAAAGTGCTGTTATGTTGATTTTTTACTTCTATTCTCTGAAACAAAATGAATACAGCAGTGTGTTGGAAAACATGGTACAAAAAATGTAACACAATATACGTATTGCACAGTTTTGTGATGTGGAATGATTTAGTTTTCATTCAATTGAGTTGGGTAGTGTTTTGTCGTAAGGTTTATATGCGTTTTAATTTTTCGCATTTATTTTCAACTATCGATTTATTATTTATTTTATTTACTTTGTTTATTTCATTTACCTTATTTATTTTAATGGTTTTTAATGTTATTATTAAATTTTACAGTTTTCTGACATTATTGATGCTATTCATTTTACTTCAAATTCAAAGTTTTTAGCTGATTAAATAAATAATCCTCATAATTGCTACGCTCACAACATTGCACCATATTTTCTCATTGTTTGCTCCTTATCAACTTTTAACTCAATCCTTTTGCCAGAGCAAATTACAGCACATCATGGCGCAACGCAGTTGAGTGCATGCAATGCACACCAACTTGCACACAATCACAATCAGCACGCCGGCATTGAACCGCAACAGCTCGCGAATTAGGTGTGACTGTCGAGGGGAAGATGAGAACAAAGCTACATCAGCAAACAACAACAAAAAAAAACAAACGCAAACGGACTCTAATAAATATTAATTAATCCTTCGCTAAAAATCAACAATTATCGCACAGCAATACTGCAATTAGAGTTCCTCTCGGGGTGTGTAGCAGCACAGCAGAACAACAACAGCAAAAACTACTGCATATCACAACAAAACAAAGCGAAAACGAAGCATGTGGGCGAATAGGTGCAGTTAGAATACCAAACAAAAGTATGCAACGTTATCGTGATGCATATGTGCGGCGCAACGGTGAAAGAGAAGTATTGCAACAACAAAAAAACAGACCTCTTCTGGAAACAATACTACTCGAACGAGACAAACTGGCTAGTAGGTGGTGCCGTGAAACAAAAGCACATTTGGTGGTGGTACAGCAGCAGCAGGTGATGGTGGTTCAGGGTGTTATGTTGGTTTCCGCTACACATCTCTCCCGCTTGGGGATGGAATCACACTAAAATGCATCAGCTTATTGACGTTTTCTTGTTGATAGTATCCCTCCCTTTTACATTGGTACTGCATTTCGAGCTCTGGAATAAAAGTAGGGACAAAAACGCAAACACCACATCCGAATGGCGAAGTGCAAATTTTTAATAATCGGTTGACTTGGCAGTTAATTAAGGCCGGTTTCGCAACCATTCGTGGCATTACAATTGGGACGTTTTACATTCAATTAGTCACCAGTGGGTTTTGATGCAATCAATAGATGGTGATGATGATTGTATATATGCTTTTAGACGCCATAAGTTAGGGAGTGTTGTTCGATCCAATGGAAATAATCTGGTTGGTAAGGAGTCTGTCACGAGTAAATACAATAAAGTTCCACATGTGCCTCATTTGTAATGTATCATTTGCTCAATTTTGCTAAGCTTGCCTTAAAACTAAGTGCTCTGTTCAGGAGTATTTATAATGTTATGAATGTATTTTTAACAAAAAAAAAACTTGTGACTCAAAGAAAACCTTGATTTAGAACATCATTCGTCCATCATTCGAGTTCTAGAACGATATGTAATTTAAACAGCGATTAAATTATCTCCTGGGTCGTTATACTAGCGCACTCTATCTCAATAAAGAAAAGCCGTTATTTAAGTCAGTACTGCTGAAAGTTATTTGATTATTAGAACAATTTGTCTAAACCTGTAACCAAACGTAATTTTATCCTTAAGAGAATGTCGCTCAGAGATGTCAACCCAAAGACTTTTTCGTTATCCAAGCAATACATTCATATTTATTCACAGATACACATTAATTTGTCCGAAATCGCAAGTAACCCTCATACTGCACAGTACGCTGATCATTTAGTAAATGATATTTTACAAGTAACACAACGTCACTATCAACGCGCATCAGAATGAGAACACATTTCGACAATAAACCACAAGATGTGGTACATTCGCGTTCTTCTTTGCCTAACCATAGTGTACCGGTGTACGAGTGTTGCTGTACATAATTAATTATTCCCACCTCTTTCATATGCTCAAGCCCCTAACGTCGTGGCACATCCTTAACCATCAGTTTTCTTTTTCACAGATTTTTGTTTGTATTCTTGCACAATTCACAACTCTTTTACAAAACACTCGGTGTGTTTTGTATGCGCACAGGCCGCTCATGATAGAAGGCTGCCTTTTGTTGGCCTCCTCGCAAAACTCATTCATGTTTTAATCAGCTTGTGCAATTATGCACCGACCATGCATTTACTGCATCAAGCGCAAACAAAAACGAAGCGAAAACAAACATACGAGCAAAAAGAATCACAGTCATTACGGGGCAGAGGAAGAAAAAAAAACCAACTACCTTCCGCAGTGATATCCGTAATGAAGTGAATATTGTTCCAGCGAAGGATTAAAGAAGCGGAAGAAAAGAATACGGAAAACCCAACGGTCGGGTAAGTTCCAAGCCCTTTTGCGACAGCTGAAGGAAAATGATGTTGTATGTAAATTTGTCCTTTCGCTGGCTGGGAAGCCAGTGTCGGTTGATTAGAGCTCCCTACGGTTCATAGACCTTATCCGCTTGAGTTGATCATGTACGCCGTGTGAACCGAGATATTCCTCGCCAGAACGCATATCGATCGGTGAAGACTCGGTGTACCATCGTTTTTCTAATGGAATTAATTGTGCACCTTTACCGTCCATGGTTGCGATTGCGGCCGGGCTTTGATACCCGGGGTGATATTGATTTTGCTGATTCCAGCTCACGCTCGTGCAAACTTTTTGGCGAATGGGGAAAAACTACGAATCTACGTTACAAGAAACCTTTACGAACCTGGAGGAACTGAGGCAAGGATTATCGGAATGACATGAATCATCCCGTTAGCGTGTGGTGATTAATGGGATTTTAGCTGACTTTAGGAATCGCACGGCCGCTGTGTTGTGGAAGCATTTGCATTTTAACGAAGGCAAACGTTTGAAAGATTTTCCAAACCATCGTCATTTTGAACTTTCGACTGTCGGGTCGGTCGGGGGGTCGGTTATACACGTGGATAGTACGATTACACATCCGGGTGAAATTTTCTTTCATCTCGCATAAATTACAATGCAAGGCTGTAAAGTGATGCATGTCTAGTTTGACAAATGATCTGACAGTGCTTTATAGGTGTGCTCATTTGTAAGTGCAAAGGACACGATTAGCTCAAAAGATCTTTGATGCTTACTGGAATAGAACAGATAGAAAGTGGTTAATTGTTATATAGGTGAAAAATCAAACACAAGACAACTGTTTTAGCTATACGCATTCCAATTTTATGCTAATGTGACTCTTCTAGCTTACTCGCTCCTACCATCTGATAGCCATATGTAGGAATCCATACAGTCCTACGGTTTGCTAAATGTATGTACGTCCAAAGCTATTCAAGCTCCACATTATACTGCTACGAATTAAAACCCAAAACCAGCCAACCCTTAAGATCAAGATTAAAACCTCATCTCATGCCACGATACTAACGAATATGCAGTATGCACCGTATCCGATTGAGACGTGTGATGCTTCATTAGTTTTTTCCTTCATTCCCTGGTGCTGGAATGGGATGGGAACGAAAAATACGTAAAAATGTCACCATATGCAGCCAAGAAAACGGATTGACAGTGAGACGGTTCGGTGCCGACCGAATTAGAATTCCAAGTCCGAAGGTTGAATAAAAATTAATTGTACTTTACCCGTGGCAGTTTTTATTAAGACCACATCTTCTTTAGCATTCCTTTTATGGGCAACTCACTTGAGGGATTTAAACACTATAATTTAATACTTGGAATGAAGTCAATTAAGTCAGTATGTAAGTAAAGGCAATGAAGGAACAGTACTGCATATTTTAGAGCATTTGGTGAAGACGATACCAGCAGAAATCTTAATAATCACAAGCAATAATGTTATTACACATTGAGCATATTTCAATCTTTCTTAGTTCTTGCAAAAATCACTATTAGATTTGCGCATTTTGCACCACCTAGTCAAAGGCAACTCCGCGCTGTTGCACTTGCCGGTTTGATAAATCGCGACAAGATGAAGAACCAACGAAACAGCTCTCGATTTTACTACCGCTACCGAAAAGGGCAACACAAATGGAACGGTTCAACAAGGTTCGACTTAAGGACATAATGCAAGACATCCACTACGTTCGGCAAAAGTGGTTCACCTGAGCTGCTGCCGCAACCGGCTTCGGACAGAAGAAATTCCGTCCCACCAAGCAGCTTCCCGAGCTTTACACCAACGTATTCGGTATGCTGCGATTCTTCGCGGTCGAAATTCTACTCCCTTTTTTTTTGCGCCACACAAAACTGTCCCGCGGTGGGCTGCTGAGCGATGAAGCCACGTTGCGTACGCGATCGTATAAAGAGCGATGTTTATGTTTCCTTCCTTTCCTGTTATTCCAGTTCCTTTCGGCAAGCTGCCAGCGCACAGTGCCCATCGTCATCGCCGTCATTGGTCAGTGACCGTGCGGTGCGTGCTTGAACGCAATGGAAAGAATCGGGCACTTCTGCGACCCGACTCCGTCCCATCCCAAGTGCCCCAACAGCCCACAGCCGTTCCCTTCCACGCATCGCATCAAACTGCGACCAAAGACCAAAGACCTCGCCACGACGCGTCGATCCGCGGAACAGGTTGATGTTGTTTACATTCAACATTGTGTTTTCATGCTGCTCCGGCGCGCTTATGCTTTTGGCCGGGACCTTCGCGCTGTCCGTTTTTGGTCGGGCTCATCTTGCCCGGTACGGAGAGTTCGACTTTTCGCTTCGGGATGCGATCAGTTGTTGTCCAACAGACGGAGAGCCATCTTTCTCGTTGGGATGACGAGTACTCTACCACGTCTCGCCACAACCGCCAAAGGATTTCAATACGATTTTATTGCGTCTTTTGCAACGTCCACACTGTTCGACTTTGGGGACAGATTTTCTTTTTCCTTCTTCCGATTGGTACGATCGTCAACCGCGGAAACCGTGTGGCGATCCAAAACGATACAGACGGTTTTACGACCGTCCCTGCTCCGTGGTGCCCGGTGATTGTTG
Source organism: Anopheles marshallii (assembly GCF_943734725.1). Classification (NCBI taxonomy): domain Eukaryota; kingdom Metazoa; phylum Arthropoda; class Insecta; order Diptera; family Culicidae; genus Anopheles; species Anopheles marshallii. The sequence continues at coordinate 56,589,516 of NC_071327.1, forward strand.
TTTTTCTTTTCGCCCATTTTATTCGCCTCCAATTTGCTACGATCGCTTTGCTTTCTTTCTTCACTATTTTTGCCTTATCTGTGATCATGATAGTGATAGCGGTGCATTTACGATCGGTCCGATATACGTGACATTCGGGCTAGAATCGATGCCATTGGCTCGGAAGCTTAATGATTGGTGTTGACGACGTTTGGCTCGAGAGTCGTTAAAGTTGTGACTCGACAAAGCTCGCTTAATTGGTTGTGCAAGCATAAAAGTTCACGGAAAGTTTGACAAGTTTGGGCATCGGAAAAAAACGTTTGCTACATAAGTTGTTACCATTTGTTTGAAGAATTCTTTCTACCACAAGAATGGAAAAGACAGTCAATTTTTGAAAACGTTTAATGCCTGCTACAATCTACTGATATGTCGCCTTGCTTGGGAACGGCATCTTCATACTTGTTAGTCATTACTTAAATCAGGCCCAAGAGAAACTGTCGCGTTTAGTCATAATTCTTGCATCACACTTAACGCATTGTGCAGAGCAACACAATTCCAAGGTTTCCTTACACTGAGCATATTAGTTTAACCTTTGTGCGACCCTTTTCCATGACCAAAATGGCCCAAGCGGTACTAGAAATATGAACCCCAGCACGAAACAAAGAAAAGCGTCCAGTTCGGTCTAAGTGCACCCTTGCGTAACTAGCTCAGCACGCGGTGCCCGGTTTTCTTTATTCGCCTGCCCGGTTAATTCGAACTCACCCAGAACCCAGCTCCGAACACTTTGCGCCGATATCACGTTACACGCTCCCACATCTATGCTTGACCTCTGGCGAGTCCTCCATACTTTTTCTCCTTCTTGTTCCCCTTTCACGGTGCATTTCGATGCTGTCAAGAACAATTCATGCTGGTTGCAAACATATCGATACACACAGCAAAACGCCTCGCATACTCACCGAACCGGCGTTGATCCCCGACGGGGATAAAGACAACGGTGACGATCGTTTGTGCACCATATGTTGCACCGTTACCCTCGCCCTACCCCCCAACTATCCCACTTGCAAGACCCGCTCGCTGACAAATTGATAATGGAAAAGTGTCGATCGAGCAGCGATAAGCCCCCGCAAGCGATGGGCGAAAGTAATGATCGCGCCGCGGGACATTTTGACCTCAGCATGGCGAACCACACCGCCGACAGCGCTTAATGGTGGGTACGTTGTTTGCGCTGTCCCGTGGGGGATGGAGTAATGTTGCCTTTCTTTTCGGGGTCCGTAAACAATTTCGGGATAAAAAGAAACACTTACGCACGGTGTTATTAACCCAGTTTCTTTTCGATTCGTTTATGACGAGTGTTCGGGACCGAATGGTGATAAAACGTGTTTTGTTCGGTGAGTTCTAGGTGGGTAGGCGAGGAACCTAGGGAGCTAGAACAATCGGGAACGCGGGAAAAGTGTCAGTCAACATAATGAGGGGATCAAAACGTACCGAGCGATCAGTTACAATTCTCGTCGGCTGTGGCGTTCCGCCAGCCTTGTCGCTTGTTTGATGAGAGATAAATTAGAAAGATAGCAGCTAGGGAAGCGAGTTTTCGGAACACATTCAACTTGGTGATTTGAGGAGGGAGCGAAACTAGCATTTTCCGTTTTCTTGGGTACAAGAGAAGTTACAAGCAATATGATTCTTGGGCAAGCAATATGGAACTAAAGTTAAATCTATTTTTTCATTACTTAACTTTATAACAAAACGAACGAAAAGAAAGGATTTGACAACGCTGCCGCAATCTTATGATTCAACTTGTATAAAAACCAAAATTGTAACATCATTCTCATTCATCAAAACATTTAAACCAATAATAAATATAAAACAATAACTAACCTCATTTTAATCTTGTATATTCAAGGTTAAAATAACATGAGTTACAAATACCAAACAAGGACTTTTTGTTAATTAACCAAAAATAGCCAGGTTTAACAATTGAAATATTATTTTTGACTGTTGCAAATGTTTAATTGAAGGTTTCAAATACGCTGCATACCATAAGCATGCTACATTAAATCATGTTAATTGATTTTTTATGTAAAACTACTCGAAGATTTGTAATAGCAACAACGTCTATGCTTCCTGTTGCGTTTTGTTTTCCGTTAACTGTGCACCGTGTACATTAAGTGCACCAATTTCAACACCAGCTTTCATTAAACCCACACGATAAGCTTCAACCTGTATGTTCACATGTCCACCATGTTCATCCAAAAGGTTTTCCCTTTCGCAGGGCTTAGGAACAACTCGTTTATCGTGTAAGATCTATTAAAAAGACATTTCACTTACACGAGACCTCATTTGTAACTAACGAACGCCCACCGCCCAAAACCGCGAGCGAAAAGAAGGGAGGAATGGAGCGCGAGCCGTTTGGGAGAGTTTCCATCAACATCCCCACACCAATTCAAGCCCTAACGGTTTCGGGTGTCTATTTGAATGGCTTACACCACATCACATCATCCACCACACCGATTCGAAACGTCTCGCGTCTCGCTCGAGAGGGCGCGAACCGTGGGCGCCAAAATAAACATTTAATTAAACGAGCAAACGCTGAATTTTTAAGCACTTTTTTTTTACTCTGCCCCGTCTGGAGGTTGACTCTCCAAAGCTGTCAATTAGGGTTTCGTCATCGAAAAACTGGTGCGAAGAGGGCAGAGGGCAAAACACTCCGGTTGGGTTACGTTTGAAGTGTCGTCAGTGGGATGCTCTCGGCTGTGCTGTGGTCGACGATCACTTGAGTTGAATGTATTTTGGAGAGGCCGTTTTTTTCAATACATTCGTTTTTTAAGACAATTGATGTTCATAATGGTTTCTTATGGTTCAAAATGGCTTAGTGAATGCATGCATCAGCGCAACAATCACAGATGCGCTGCCGGTACGTTGCAGCGCTTGCATCCCAAATTTAGGTCAAAAATATGCTGCCCAGGCTCGGGCCGCGCCCTGTGGGTCAGTTTGTAAAATCACTCACAGCAAACCCGTAAAGGAGTAGAAAAAAAAGGTGTACATCCATCAGTGGCAGCTGCTGCCCACTGGTTCGTTTACCTCAGAAGAAGCTTTGAAAGCGCCTCCACCAGCCCCCAAATTTCACCGCTCTAAGGCGACAAACCAAAAACGGAAAGTAAAACGAATCTCACCCAGTTTTCGAAGGCTCCGTTTTGAGGGGGGGTTTGGTCATTATTTTATACCACGCCTTTCCCAGCGACGATCCAACGACGGCAACGGCGAGACGGGATTTTACACTGCCAAAAAAGCGATCCGCTGCACCAATTCCTTCCGGTGTGCGATTTATTTTATTCCCGTTCCATTATCCCAGACGGTTCGGTTGGAGAATTCTGCCCCAAAATTGTAAAAAAGACACCATGCAACCAAATACGGCTCACCGGTAAAGTATCGCATGGTGTTGCGGGGAAGGAAAACGCACTGCGTACAAGTACCAAGGTTTCTGCATCTCGTAAACAACTGCGTTTACCGTAAGAAGGAAAGCAATCCCGAAATCCCACCCTGAGGAAGAAAAAACGTTCCAGTTGACCGAAATTTGTGATCCTCTCACGAACGGACGCATCGGGGTTCATCGCTTTCACCGCAAAACCGTCGTACTCTTCCTTTCTCATCCCATTCACACAATTGCGCGTACACACGCTCGCGTGTCCTGGTGAATTGGAGCACCAGGAAAGCGGTGAATGCTGTCGGAAAAGAAGAAAAAACATAAGCAAAAAGTTGCTTTTCGATCGAGTAGCCTGATTATGCAGTCCATTGGCCAAAGCGTCCTGAATTGTTGCATCCTGCTGTTGTCGGTATGGTCTGGTACGGCGAAAAACACCACAGCAAAATCCTACGCTATGCCATAAATGGTGCCCGCAGTGGGACGAACGGCAAACAAGGCCCAACAAGCGATGAAAAATGCATCCCAAATAAACAGGTGCGTTTCTCGTGGTCAACGGTCACAAATCGGTCACTTTTACCGAAATTTTGTGCTGAAGAAAGTCGTGTACCGGCAGGAATCGATCGGATGGAAAATTGAACGTAACGGTGTTTACGGTGTGAGTTGCGAACTGCAATACAGCAACTAAACGTGTTGAAGCAAAAATGAAACAAATTTTGCTAACTACTATTAGTGAAGGCAATTCGGGAATTTTTAACGAAGCTTTTCTGCAATTGAAAGCTTTTGAACTGTAATGATTTGTTACTTACAACTGTGTAAAAACGCTCCACAAACATGAAATTGATCCTTTGAAATCTGTCGAAGATTCTACAGGTTCTCCAACTCAACTTCTATTCCGTCTCATGTCATTAACGGGTGAATATGGGACAAGGCCAAACAGGAGGAAACTGAGCAGTTTAGCAATCGGAGTATCGGGAGGAGCAACTAGATGCTACTTCTGATAGTACTAAGATAGTGCTTGGAGGTTGTCTATAACAACGCCATTATTGATATCTTATTTAGTTCTAGCACTGAAATACTCTTCTAACACATTTATTCTGTCCAAAGCTGTAGTAAACCTTTCAGTTCGTTCTCAAGGAGTACCCTCTTTAAAGGCGTTCTCTATTGTTTAATGAATTAGGCTAGTGTGTATGGACTGTTCATGTGACTAGAATCACGACAAATGATAAAGAATGGTAAGTCTCAATGGTTAGTCAGCACAAAAACCTCCAAAATTAATCTTCTACTATGTCTGACCTTTTTTTACTTATCTGCCCGTGGATAGTCAGTTCCGCATACAGAGAAAAGGTCCGGAAGGGATTTTGTACCGATCCTGTCGTGTGATACTGTCCCGTGGTGCTTAGATGTTGCGAGTGTTTTGAAGATTTTCTATAACAAATCAAGATCGCGAAACGATTGTATTAACTTGAAACCATGTATGATCATACAAGATTTAATTCGTTTCCATGATTGCACATAGAAAGGTTCCTGATCTTTTTTTAAATCATAAAATAAAATAGACTGTAATCATCTAAATGTTCTAATGTAAATTAAAAAAAAAATGCTTCAAAAATATGTTGCAACGGTTGATTAACAAAATTACAAAACCACATTGCATTCGGAATCGATTAGCTTCGTTCGTCCACTTGCTATTCGACCCATCTTTTCAAATAACCATTCCAATCGTACATCATAATCTTCCATCATCACGGCACACTCACACACACACACACTTACAATGGCTCGGAACAGATGCGATCGAGTCCGATCGATTCGCTTTCGGCGCCGACTCGTTTGCGCCTAGCATGGGGTCTTATTTCTATGATTAACTTAATAACCCCGCGTGCATACGCTGCATTTGCCTTTTCGGTTTGCGCGGCCACGCGGTACCGGGACCGGGAAACTGGAGCTAGTAAGCGTGCCAGTTTCGCGGGAAGGAAAATGCGATCATACCCGTACGGCAACCGAAACCAAACCGGTCAACGTGACCATCATCATCATCCGCCACCATTCGTTCGTCCTGACGGTTTTTCGTTTTGTCCTGATGGTGGTGGAGGTGCACCGGGTTGTCATCGGCACCGGGGCCCGCGCACAGAGGGAAAGGCAAAGCGGGAACCTGTGTGCACATGCAGGCCACGACGGCACTGTAATTTCACGTCGTTACGACTAATAAGAAGTTGGCCGACTCGTAGCCACACAGAACAGCTGCTCTCAATCAAAGATAAACCTTTCCTTTGTCCTCATTCTCACGCAGGCTCGCGCAGGAAGAGACCTACACACACAGCGCCAAACCCACAGATCCCGCCGTTTCTCCGTTGACCGTCCCACGGACCATCGTCACTGTCATCGGGCAAGTCGAAAGGTGAAATTTTTAAGGGTTTACTTTCCTTTTTTTTCCTCCCCTCTCGAATTCGATTGGATGTGATGCTATTTTATACGGTCCTTCTTTACACAGAGGTCCTTTCCTGCATCATTTCTTATTTTTTGGTCTCGAATTGCTGCATTACATGCGTGTTTTTTTTTCTTCCTCTGTTCCATTCCTTGCAACCGAATGTGGACAGCTTCAAGAAACGCCAAAAGACCCGCTGGCCGGATCTTGTTGCTGCTAGAGCGCGTATGCGGCAGCGGCACACACACAGGAAGGAAAGGATTCATCGCATTGCGAGGATGTGAACGACGAACCCTGAAGGGACTGGGTGGCATGATTTATGCAGGAAAAGGAATGCAGGTTTCGTTCGTTATTCTCTGGCAGCAGCAGATTGGTAGCTGCTGACCACGCTTATTCACTACCCCTTACGAAAAGGACAAAACTTTCCCACATCTCTCCATCTGCATGGGGAAAGCTTCATACGAAAAAAGGATCATTTGATGGCATCATATGCGAACAGGATGAATCGATGGATGATGAAGCGACCAAATGGCTGATAAATTTAAGGTGTTTAAGCTTCATAAAAATGTTTACGGACAACTTGTGTACGTATACTTCAAAACTACACAACGAAGAGATACAATGTGGTTTATATTCATGAGTAAGTTTCCTTCATTTACAGTCACCTGGACATCTAGGGAAGCAAATTAAGCGCTTTTTCAAACAACAATTAAAGACCCTTAACTGTCTGTGACTTCAACCGTACCCGTACCTGCATTTGCACAATCCCCTGGTAACGTCCTTTTTCACTCTAACCGTGACCTTTTGCTCTTTGACTGCTTGATAGTTACACTTTTGTGCGATTGTGATTAAGCGATGTAGATAAGGACGAACAAAAACAACACAACCCTTCCATTCCAGCATGGCAAAGATAAATGCAAAAAAAAACTTACACACTTACATATATCATAACCCTACGGGAAAAGTGCGATACCAACGTTGTGAATAACCCGTTTGGTAGTTTTTCAAACCAAAATTTGCATTCCCATTAACCGTAAAATTTATGTGCACTTTTGCCCTTTTCCCAACTCCCTGCCCGGGAATTGCATACCCATTGCTTTTCCGCCACTCCGATGATACCGGATACCGTTTGTGCGTGAGTATTAGCGAGTGCATTGTGCGTTTTGCATTGGCACATATTTTGCAACAGACATACGCACGCACACATAGGCTCCTATAAAAGCCAGACAATTACGCTAGAGAAGAAACAAGGGATGAAAAACTGCAACCAAGAACAAGAAGAACGACATAAAAAAAACACACACACACACTGCAGCCCAATGCATTTGCAAACAGTGTGCGTTTTGTTTGCTTACCGCAGTGACAACGAGCGGTTTATTGTCTGCATTTTATGAGACTGATTTATGTTACGATTGTGCCGATTGGATGTCTATTTTTAAAACACACCACACTCGCTCTTCCCCGTGCTATCATAGTTGCGTCCAACGGCCACAAACACCTTGCCAACCTGGCAGCATCTTCAACCGGGGTGCAGACTACAAACCCCGCAGGACCCGTTTGGTGACCAGTGTACAATAAATAAAACAATATTATGACGTGAAAATGAGCCCTGATTCGATTGGGCGCAGAGGAAACCATTGGTAGGTACAGCAACCGTTTTGTTTTTCCTTTTTCCATTGGTTTATCGATTGTGAAATTACTTCCTTATTTTATTGCGGATTCGCGTAATGTTTCTGTTTTTAATTCGGCTCAACATGCAAACGCCATCCGAACGTCGTTTAAATTATTGGTCAGCAGTACCATCCGAAACGATGCGATGCCCAAATATGGGTTGACCTTCGCAACCGTCGTCACCGGGAGGCCCTCCGAAAACCTTCGGGTTAAATGAATGCTCGTGTTGGTCTAATGACACGATGTTCGAACAAGCCGAAAACATTGGCCACTTTGCTCATGTCGATTAAAATGGTAATGCATGGGTGCATGGGGATGTTAATTAAAAATTTGCCCAAACTCGGTGGGCCCGGCCCAGGTCACGTTTCGGAAGGAATCGTTGGGCAACCGAACACGGACGCAACTAAGCACACGGGGCAATGACATGCACGCGCTTAACGCTTCTCTGCTTGTATAACATAATTACTGACCGATCGAAGGAAGAAAAAGGAAAAGGAAGTAACAATTCAACAATACCAACAAATTTTCATCCGCCATTACTGCTTAACAAGTTTACGAATAAATGTCAGTGAATGTTTATGGTGGCTATAATTCAAAATGAAAGGGCTATGTAAAATTTGTATTGCAATATTCTTGTAATTAAAAAGGTTTTTATTCTTTGCAAGGGCAAATTAGTGAAATTAAATCTAAATATAGATTTATGTTTTGTGATAACATTTTGCACTAAGAAATTCTGTTCATTATTTCACAATTTGGCCTAACATCTAATAAGTCAGTAGAATAAGACTTAAAATGGATTTAGTAAAGTTCCATTACGGAAACCCATATTGTTTGTATTTCGATTGATGTTTTATTTTTCGTTTGATTCAATCTTTCCTCTTTGAATTATGCTTTCGAAGTTTCTTACCTACTCGTAGACTAGTTTTTATACTAAATGTATAATATGATCAGCACTAGTGTGGTGCTAAGATGAGGAATAATTCAAAGCAGGAATCGACTACTCAGATATTCATGAATCGTCAGATCGGTAGACGTTCAAGCCCATTAAAGCCTTCAACGAAGTGGTAGTTGGAGCCCAATGGAGGGGGCGGGGGATCGTACATCTTGGATGATTCATGAATCTTTGAGATTTCATGAAGATTTGAAATAAAGATTCACATTCATTCATTCAATTCAAAGAGTCATTCAGATTCCTGAATCATTTTCAGATTCACTCAACACTAATCACAATTGATTGAAATTAGACTGTTGATAATCCACAACTCGACAACACATTTTGTTTCCACTTAAAAAGAGGAACATCTATAAATCATACCTTGTTTATTGATTTGAGATTAAAAATTTTCGAAGAATGAAGCCCCTTCCAAGCATTTCAAAAAACCCTTATTTAATACGGTTTTCAATTAAATACAATTCTAAAGAGTCAATCTTGTTTTAAAAACATAAACCTATGATTTAGGATTTCGGTAACCAAAGATAACCTAAATAATAGAATTTAGTTAGATTCTAAATCACCTATAAATAATAAATCCAAAACCACCATCCAAACCAATCCACTTCAGACACGAATTTCTCATTCGCGTTTATACGCATCATATTTTTCTTTGCCACGCTATCAGCAATCTAAAGATTTGTCCAAACGCAAAACGCTACCATTTCTTGCCGCACGTCAAGTGATACCAACCTTCGGTAACATGTAATTAAAATTTTCACCATTATCATACCTTCCTTCTCCACATTAACGGCAGGCCCATCAGCAAAACAGCAACAAAACACACAAAACGCAACAAAGAGAAATTCTCCCCCGAAACGGCTAACTGAAATATGATTTCACAAATCAACAAGTCGGAAAAGTCGGTACCAGAGAGGAGATAATAAATGAATTGAATGCATAATGCGTTGAATAATCAACCCCGGCAGGGTATGGGAAGGAGGCCCGGTTCAACGACGGGGCAGGCGCCCAGTAGAATCGCATAATTTTTAATTAGTCAGTACAGGGCGTCCAGGTGATGAACGCGACGTTTGACACGCTGCTAGAACGAAGATGAAGGAAAAAAATTAAACCAGCAACTGAACCATTGCGCACGAAACTTAGCTCCAACGAAATTAGATTCGTACTGTTCATTATCCTTTCTTGGTTGGATGGAAACCTGTAGATCGTATTCGGCTGCCATAAGATAAAATGTAAAGAAAAAGGTATGTTTTACATATTTGGAGAAATTTGAAAAATGATTCATTGTTTAGTATATTTTAATTTCATCAAGGTACGTCCGTTTTCGTTCAACCGGTTTGCATACATTAATGCATTTAGATTTCCACCACAGGGCGGTACTATATGCTTCGTGGATGATCATTTCCTACTGAATCGGAAGCGAACGTGAGGAAAGTGTTGAACGTTGTACGAATAAGACATAGTTGTTCTTTTTTTTTTTTTGTTAGAATAAAATGAGCGATTGCCACTAACAAACTCCTGTCTGTTTTTTTTTCTTGCATTCGTTTATTACATTCTATTCGAGTTAATCGTTGCGCGGCAAGCCATTAGCAACACTAAGTGGTCCATTGCGGAAAAGGAAGCGAACCACAGCAACGAAAACGAACAAACAAACAAAAGAGCAGTGCGCGAAGTTAAAAAAAAAACTCGTACATACACACAAATACGACCACTGCACACTGCACAAATAAAAACCTAACTGCGAAATGGCGCGACGATGTCCCACCTCTTGGTGTCCCCGAGGGGAGCCCGGGTGGCCGGATTATTAAATTTTAATGACCAACAATCCGCGAGCAAAAGCTTCACCCGAGGAAACAACTATCCCAGCCACAACTCATTCGCGCTCGCGCACACACACGGTCATGCAGGAACGGATCATAGCCCGAAACCGGTCACCGTGGAAAGGGAGTGCAATACTGGTGCAGTTCGCTGCCCAGAGAATCGAATGCTGCTGCGGGACGGAGTTTACTCGTGTCATAAATATTGATGGCGCGAATGCAACTCACAATTGCAGTTTGCGGTGGAATTGACCAACCAAAACAACAACAACAAAAAAACGGCAAGGAACCCACCAACGTATGTATTAAAATTGGACACAATCCTAAGGCACAACCTAACCCCCCGAGTACTTTCAAAACGACCGTACGACCAACAGAGCGCACCCTGAGGGATCGGACCTGGAATCGGTACATATCGGACACTGCTGCTGAGTCATGTGGTTCGCTACACCGCTTCTATGGCGCTGGTCAGCTTCCATCCCCGTACGCTTTAGATCCGATGCGTCCCAACAGCTACTGCACTTCGCTTCAATTAATGCACTTTATTTGCTTTAATCGTGGTGCGTTTGTGAGATGAATTTTAATCAACGCATGCCCCAAACTCTGCGTCCTCTTTTCGCTGCGCTGAATGGTTCGGTGTGAAGTACTGTTTCCAGTGTTCATGAATGTTTGTGTTCCGTATTTTATTCAGCTAATTAAGTGAAGTTGATTTTGATTTTTACGCGATGTACTTGTCGCCTTGTGGCTCACCGATAAAAGTCCTAGGTGTAACCCCGTATGTCCGGACACGGATGGCTTCAGGTTACAAAGCTGAGAAATGTTGTACCGCGCGTCGGTGACAGTTGTTTTGCTGCCTTTTCATTTCATTTTTTTTTTGTCATTCCATTTTCCTTTTTCCATGTTGCTACGTACGGTCCCCATAGATCCCCCACCGTCCGGTGTAGGGGCATCCGGCGGCTCCGACGTTCTTGGACATTCGCAGAAATAGGCAATGTTTTGCATTCCGATGGTGCAACGGTGTATGAACCCAGGGGCAAGGGATTCTGTAGTGCGTGTGTGTGTGCGAGTGGACTGTACTAAACGAGCTTATTAAGAGAGGGCCACAAGCTGCGAAGGCCATGCTTCGGGGCTGCGGGTGTCACCGCGTCTGAGCAGACGTACTGACCATTTACAGTCACCAGCACTCGAAATGCGCCGTTCAAGTGAAGGTATTAATTACTTATAAATCTCGACAACCTGGGAAACAAATCGTGATCTCTTCACGTCGACGACGATTGCGATGCTTACCTTTTTTTTCTACGTCCTCACTCCACAATAGCCAGCGCGAGTCCGTACTCGCAGCCGCATCGGAACACTGCACGAGAATTTCGTAATTAATTACAGTGCCTAGCCCACATCTTATCGGGGTACGTCCGTCCATTCCGGGGAATCCGTCACATGGGAGGAAGACAAACAACGAAGACATCTTTTCGATACAGGTGTAAGAACTACACTGCGCAACACCTTACCGCTGGACAGTACACTAAAGAAGGCATGGAAGAGCAAAAGAAGACCATCCCATTGCCGGCTTGTAAGTAACGGGCGTGAGAAGAGGTGGAAATCTTGCAGTAAATTTTATGCACTCTATGCACCATTCATCAAAAGCAGTTTGATGCTGCAGTCCCTTGCGCGAGACCATAAAATTAAATATACATTAACTACCGGTGGACAAACTCTTCGGGCACGGGTATGAAGTACCGGTTAAGGTGTGTTACTACCACCGGACACAGCGTGGCATCATGTTGTTCCGTGAATCATACCCTACTTCTAGTGCAAAATCGTACATTTCAAAGACAATATATGTAGTTGGGAAGAAAACTGTCACATAAAGTAGTGCTGAATTATCATCATAATGAAATCAAACAGAGCCGAAGAACTGGTTGCTGCACAGCAAGAAACCTTTTACATTCGAAAGCATCTGCCCTTCAAGCGTTGGGAAGAGTTTAACAAGTTCTGTAATATTAGTAATTGCTGGAAGTACGGTAGCGTACTGCAAATCTTTTTCCTAAACAACGGAATACGATTGATGCTCTTTGATAAGTCTTTCAAAGATTGAACAATCATGGTAGGCTGGTTTAAAATCTGTTCACCAATGTGGCATGGAAGTTCACACACTTGGTCGACACTCGCACGACACTTACCAACACGCATCGCCACACGAGATCACCATCATGATCGCGATGTGTATAATTAATTCATCTGAATAGTAGCGCACTAAAAATGGTAGCACCGTACATCAGGTACTTATTTGTGGCCATTAAGGGCCTGCATCGAATGCCCACCCAGCCCTGAAGAAGTGATGGTTAACAACGAAACAAAAAAAAACAAGTGTAGCTGCAGACAACAAAGCGCAACTGGCATTCATGCACCTGTAGACACCTGCCTACACCTAGTCAAGCGAACGATTTCCAATTCCATGTATCGTAGAGAACTTTCCTATTTCGACAGACTTGCAGCTTTCTAGCAGTATTTCTGTTCTTTAGTTCGACTATACAAGGCAAGCAAAAATGTACTTCTTTCTCACAACAAATCGGGTGTTGGGAACATAGCTTTTAGTGTGCTTTGACAAAAAACGCCAATTAACGTTAAATTCCAGTTGTATAATCTCGTGTTATTTTCAGTTTTTTATTGCCTTTCAAGCAGTAATTTGTATTCCTACCTAAATTTAGTTTAACAATCCGTCTTAAACAACATTCCAGCTGAACAGGCACTGTCGTGTGCAGTTCAATATGATCTAAACGAGTGTTTGATCCTTTCGATCGGTTGTTTTTTACGACATGCTCAGTAGAACTGGTTCGTGCTATTTTCACATAGCGTAGAAAACGTTACTGACGGGCTGGAAGCATTCGATCGCACGGTCTTTCGATCGTAAAACGGTAACGGTTCCCGGATGGGCATGCAGATTTGCAGCTTCTGTCGTACGTGATAATGAGCAACAGAAAGCACTATGCCTAGCTTTATTGGATTGGTTTCTTATTTCATCACCACACAAACCTGGAATGAGGTGATTATTGAGGTGAGAATTGTTCCCCGTGGAAGGATAGTGATCGCCCAAACCATATACCCTGCCATGTTGAATGAGAAAAATGTTAACTATTAATATATGCTGAACACTGCTTGGCAAGTATTAATTTGATTGTGTTTTGATGCGGTGTAACGATACAGCAAAACCTGCTTCGCTGTTGAAATACATACCAGAAAGCTCGTAAAACTTATGGTCGTTTCTTTTCTCCTGTTTTTATGTTAACAGAAGTATGTCAATTTTCAACCTTAAACTTTGATACGTTGTCATCTTAAGACATTTTATGTGAAGAATACTCTAGGATAAAATACACTTTACGTTATTTGGAAATAAGATAGGGTTTTAGGTGATATGTTCATATCAGAAAATATTCATATGAATTGTATTATAATCTTTTATCATATGTGAAGAGATTACCGAATGAACTTTAAAAGACGTCTACGAATAGATGAAACTTAACAAGCAATTCTAAACAGGAGAAATGAGAACATGTAATGTAAAAAATAAATACGCAAAGATATTTATCAAAAACTCAACTGAAAACAGAGAATAGTTTAAGGTTTTATCAATTTCCTAAACCATCCCGACTTAATCCAATGACGGCTTCTATCCCTTCCTTGTTCTACATTCGTTCGCACTTTCCGCCGGCACGATTGTTGATTCCGATGTTTTATTAACCACCCGCATTACTCGCTTCCTTTTTCTTCGATAAACCAGCAAAAGTAACAGCACAACACAAGCGCCGAAAGCAATGCCAAAAAAAGGCACCAACTAAGCCCAAACGTGCGCTAGAAATAAGATAAAATTGGGCACGACTCCCGGTTTGATGTTTCGTTCTTTGTTTGGCTCTTGCAGCGCGGAATCAAACGACCAGAAGTGCCCTTGATTCGTGTGACCGCCGCCAGACACGAAAACGAAACATTTTTATTAGCTGAAAATTAAAATGAATTCCGTTAAATGGGAAATTTATAGCGCTTCCAAAACCACAAGCCGCAAAGCTTATCGGTTACTCTTTGTTTGGTCGGTAGAGAGCCGAGTAAAGTTTCATGGCAGCAGAAGATCTTTGGGTGTGTTATATATAGAATTAAACCCCGAAATCGTGCCAAGTTCTTTGGAGAAGCATCACATTAGAAATCGGAGCTTATTTCACCAAAATTATGTTCCACCCAGTACAGGACTCCATTGGAAAGGCTTATCCTCATTCTCATTCAGATCTCTTCCGATGCCTTCCTAAGGTCAACAAATTTTGAACACATAAATAACAACGGTTCGCTCACGCCGGTCTCATTAATTACTCACACTATCGTTCCAATCATTCAATTTGTGGTTCGCATTTGTTACCGTATCCGTAGGCGAAAGATCGAACGACAAAAACAGGCTCCACACCGGAAGTGGACAACTTTATGAACCGACTGCACAACTAAGTGCATCAAGGGCTACAAATTCATCTACTCTATCGGTTCGCCCGATCGGTATCAGCCTTGCCAGTACCGGGAAGCTACAAGTTTCTTAATTAGCAACCATCACGCATTGCGCTCAACACCCGATCCGGACGCGAACTGGTCGCAAGCACTCCAGCATACTGCTCGCACCTCGTAAGACACGCTGGTAAGACGGTCAAGTGATGGAAAACGCATTAAACAGCTCTTGCAGCGCATATTAATTGTCGCACTGGTATGCATTCTAGAACTGGATCAATAAAACGCCAGGTTCGTCGTCGTGCCGGCCGTCGCAGTCTTTTCTTATCATCGAACGCCGCGGCCAAGGATTAGCAGGTTATCTATTGCACGGTGCATTGCATTGCACGGGGTCTCGGTAAAACTGGAATCGCATAGAGCGTGGAATCGAAATGTGAAAAGCTACAACCGTTTAATTAAATCATTTTCCATTCCTTCGGCTACATTCAAGGCACGCGCAAACTGCTCCTAATGGCTGACTAGGGTATCGGCGGGAAAAATATGTATCGATGAACCTTTCTTCAATTCTACGGCTCCGTTGGCGGATCCTAACTATCCTGGGTGAGAATTAATGGCGAATTTTAATTAAAAGAACCTGCACCCATTTTGAACCAAAACGTGCTCTAATCACAGAAATAATACCATCTCACCGTCGATAAAAGTTGAATCCCTGCGAGTGGGTCTATAAATTGTGGTATTTATTTAAATAATCCTTAACCCAGGGTAGGCAGAGACCGAGATGTATGAACCGTCCGTGAGTAGCGGATAGGACCAGACGATAACAACACGTTGCAAAAAAATGATACTTCTTATGTTAAGCAGATTGAATCACTGGCGGACAAAGATCGTTCACCTGTGCCCTGTGCTAGGAGCGGCAAATCCGCGCACTCAAAGCGCCCGGATCAGGTGGCACCGGTCACGTTCGACCGATCGATACACGAAGGA
The DNA here is from genome assembly GCF_943734725.1 of Anopheles marshallii. Taxonomy (NCBI): domain Eukaryota; kingdom Metazoa; phylum Arthropoda; class Insecta; order Diptera; family Culicidae; genus Anopheles; species Anopheles marshallii. The sequence goes on from NC_071327.1 coordinate 56,605,244, forward strand.
TACTATCCATAGGACATAAACAAATCGATGCACGTCAACAGTACACACACACACCGATCGAAACCTAATTCGAGGAAAGAGCTTGACGCTCTGGACAATCGGCTCACTCTCATCGAGTTTATTCATTTTCTTGCACCAATTGTATGCAAATGGACCTCCAGGAGTCTAAAAGGAGATATTTTATTCGGTTACAATGGTCGATTCGGTCAATCAATGTAGTATGTATTAGGAACCTCTTTTAAAGGAGAACCCACAAAACGATGAAGATTACATAAATAACAGATAAACTGTCACCTAACAATAAAAATCAATTATTTATCTTACTTTATAGAATCACAAGACAATTGCTATGGAGAGGATTTTTTTTTTCAAATATGCAAAGACGAAAGTCTACAAATGAAATTCGTTCCCTGGTTATATACTTTCATTTACATAGAAATTTCACAAAAAATAACAAATGTGATTCGACATATGTTGTCTATGATATGTTACATAGTAAGGTTCATATTAAGTACCTTACAATCAAAATCGCTTGATCAAAATAGTCATATTTTTACGATTCACCAAGTTTAATAAATATCCAATTCATTTCAAATCTTTCTTTCCAAACGGGGTTTAATATTTGTTGAACTTAAAATGTTTCTTTCGTAAAGCTAAGTCGCTTTCGAACACAAGCTTAAAATTAACACACATGTCTTCTCCATGACAGAACAGCAAGCGATCCGTATGCGTACAGCCACCCCTGAGATAAACACTTTGGTGACAAAAACCAACAAACCACACCATGGTTGACCCGGGAAAATATAGCTTTACTTAAAACCTTCAATACAGTTCTTCTTTACGCTTGCTTCATATCATACCATCCACCCGTTAAGTGCGAGGGCAGCAAAGTAAAATGCATCGATTGTTTTACCAACGTCGAATGCACTTGCTGCACCGCAACCAGAAACAGTGGATGCCATTGTTTCGCGCTGTATCGCATTTGAATTCCGCTTTGACAGACCTTTCGCCCTGCTACTACCGTGCCCACATCATCCCATAGACAGATGGATGGATCTAATCTGTCATCGCGCTTACCATGGAAAGGAAAGAGAAAAAGTGGATTCAACAACTGGAAAAAACAAGAAGTTTGACACAACCCATCGGCAGATGGACAAGGCATGCGATATCTCCATCTTTTGAAGCCTCCCGTTTGTGACAGTGTATGGTCAGGCACACATTGCGCCCAACCGATCCATACCGTCCTGGTGGGCCGGACCCAAAAACGGGCAATGCGCGTGTGAGCCAGTGCGGGACTCCTTCCCTTCCTTTGCCCTGTTTGGGTGAATCTCATCAAAACCGTCCATCAACCATCGTGTGCTATGAAAGAACTGCATTCAATTGCAGCACCGGTGCAGCATACCTTTTGTGTCGGTCGAATGGGAAATAAAACAGCAACAAAAAAAACCTCTACCTACCGTCTCACGGCCTGCGAGATCCAATCATAACGATCGCCAACATATTATGCTAATCAAATCACATATTTGCGACAAATAGTTACAAATCACCATGATATTGCCTGTTTGTTGCACTCCGGAGGGAAAAGCTTTCCATAACTTGGTTGCGCCTAGCACCGTGTGTGATAGCATTTTTTTTGTTATCTTAGTTTTTCCTTCTTTCGTCATTTGCGAACTTCATTCGCTCGTTTGTGATGTGTAAATGCGAAATACATTCACTAAACAGACCCATGAATAGGGAATGTACACCGGCACAGAGCACCATCTATCAGCGTCATGTGTAACTAACGCGATCGGTCGCTAGTAGCCTTGTTGATTTCCTTAGAAAACTTTCAACTTCCATTCGCGTAGATATCATGCTTCTTCAGCTGCTTGTACACCACACAAGTGTTTCGATTCGTGGAGTGTACGATCCAGAGCAATACGAACCATACGCAAGTAAAAAAAACAATTGATGCAACGATTTTGTAACGGAAGTGCAATCGCGATCACATTCAATTCTGCTGCCGTATCACCTCACGAAGCGAACCCTAGAAAAGGCAATTGAATGGTTTTGAAAACAGTTCATTTAACAATAGAAACCCTGGATTAAGAAAGTGCCATTTCGACCAGAGGGGCCTAAATGAATTGTCAAGCTTGAGACCGATAATTTTCAATCACACCGTAAAATTTTTACCTGCAAAAAACACTAATTTAATCCATCATAATTCGTAAATTACCAAAACAAATTTCAACATTTCGTAACTACATGGACACTCATTTATAGTGACTTACTTATAATCCCGAGAGGATAGAAAAGAAACGTAATGTCTTTTTTTTTTAATTTACTATTGCATGAGTTATCGGGACTAAAAGAGTTTGTTACATAACATAGGTATTTTGATACATCATTTTGACGTTTTGACCGATCGACTTCCTGGCGTTCAATTGTTTTTCCACATCAATAAAAATAGAAAGTATCGGTTGTGCCCAAGTAAAGAAATTTAGTAGCTATGATAGCATATTGAGACAAAAAAAAATAGTTGAAAAAGCGATTAATCTATGAAACAAAATAACATTCACATAAATGTAGATGACTCTTAAACGTTCAGTAATAAAAGATATCGATCCTGTATCCGTTATACTTAGAAATTCGAGGTAAAAATATCTCAACGGTCCGAAATAGTAGTGTATCTCGATATCATGGTGTACTACTTCAAATAAAAAACTAAATCTCGACTCAACCGTTCAACAATTACAAATTCAATTTAATTTTAAAAATTTAAGGAGATTTAATCCTTATTCTTTACCGACACACCAACATCAAGAGATCTATGCCTGCCAGTTTTAGTTTTCTTTTACTCTATTTACTGGATAGCCAGTCCGGCATGCGGGAAATTAGTACGGATAACATTTTGAATCTGTCCTGTCGCATAAAGACCGATGGCGCTACCAAATACAACACTAGACCTTCTAAATTGAATTGCTTAGGTTGAATTTTCCAGCTGTATTTATTGCCATCGCTTTATTGTCTCCTGGTATGATGTTTTATAGACTTACTATTTCTTCATCTTATAAGATCATTAGACAATTAAAACATTCGTTGTGAAAACAAATTCATTACAACCTCATTTCCATGCATTTTCTTCAGCACAACATAATTTTTCCCCGTTGGTAAACTATCATTTATTTTATTTTCATCGTACGCTATCAAGAAGCGTGGTTAGCAGCTCGTTAAACACTCCACCAACGCCAGATACGACGATCTTGTTAGCATATCCTAGTATCATCATCCACTGCTCGCGTTCCCTTACCCTCCCTCTCACGTTTCTTTATCTGATTGATTCTCCGAGATGTAGTAAAATAAATTGTGAAATAATTAATGCTGATTACAATCCAATCAATCCGAGCCCGCCCGTACCCGGGGTCAGATTATAAAGCGATCATAAACCAGGGAGAGCAGAGGCTTTTGCATAGAAATAGCTATTTTATGCGGTATCGCCGCTGCGCCTGCCGACGGCCGTACGTTCGCCGGCCGCGCATAATTGTGTGCATGGTTGATACACCCGCTGCCCACGGGATCGCGGGATCGTAAAGAGTTATAATGAATGGTGCCATTACGCTGCACACGCAGGCCAACTCCCGCGTGTGGGATGACGGTGTGTCGGAGGTTTTCCGAGGCGTGATTCATGCCCGATCGGCTTTCACTCGACGGTCTGTTCACGCCGCTGATCTGCCTGGTCTCTGCTGGTGTTGATTTGCGACTTTTATACTCCGATGTTTTACCTCCTAGGGAATCTTCTGAATCAAAGCACCGTAAAGCAGTACACGGTAATTCAAAACTGCACACTTCTACGATCCGTTCAACGCATTCTAACCCGTTTTCTTCCAACACATGAAGCGTATGGACTTGTTGAACGATCGTACTAAAGTTGGGAACGAGAATAAAAGTGTTGCAAATTATGTAAAACCTGACAGCTCGTTCTACCACCAAGGACAGCATCAGCGAGAGAGGTCACAACATGTTGTACCTTGCAAATGAAGCAATTCGCCGGTGGGTGGATCCGATCGATTTTTGAACCGATCAACAACTAACAATGGGCTGACTTTGATCGATTACGCACGCATCGAGCCTATTTCACCAAACCCCTAACAACACCCAAAATAAACAATGAGTCACACTGTTTGTTACTCCAAGCGATGGTTGATGCTGCGAGGAAGCAAAGCAAATAATAATAACACCAAAAATAAAAACGCATAAAACATGCTGTTTTGTGCTGATGAAAGGTGAGGAAATAATAAAAAAAAGCCGCACTTACTCTGCGCGGGACTGTGACATGTGCGTAAGATGGCTTTTGTTTGTTTCTTCCGTGTTTAAATGTATACATGTCGTTGGTGTGTTTTTTTTGCGTGAATTATAAATTATTTATGAGTCTGTAATGTGATGAGGTTACCAACCCGCACCCAGGACAGACAAACACACAGCCCATGGTCATCGAACCCAGATTCGAGTGCGAATGTTTCACTTTTTTTTTGTTGTTGCCAGTTTATCTCAGTGGAAACGTCAAGAAAGTGTAGTGCAGCTTATGACACAAAACAAGCGCAATTTTGGATAGTCTACATAATAAGTTGCACACTGATTTAATGATGAAACATTAACACAAATTCAAATATATGCCTCAGTATGGTCCATGTCAACAACAGAGATGACAAGAAGAACATGTCTTAAGAAAGGTTTTCTAAATTTACATTAAGATTTATTACCGCCTACACAAATGAAAGATACAATTTGATGAAGAAATCAAGAAACAATGCTTGTTATAACTCACGAATTTCTCAAAACTACCGTCACAAATCGTACTTTGAAATTCCTATTCAAACTTCAAAGTGTGAAACTTCATTGCTGATTTATAGTGCCTCTTCCGGTAATACACATTGAACCCACGGGCCTGAGGTTAAGCTTCACCTATTTCTATTGCTTTATTTGACGAAGCCGCCGGGATAACACTTCACCGTCATCTCATAAATCTTCAAAAACTCTCGCAACATTACAGTGCCCGTAAAGCTTACCACTTTAGGAACTCCACGATCACAGCGAGGGATAAGGTGCAGGTGAAACGAGAATTAACCGAATACCGCAACATAACGTGTGCGTGTGGTGACGTGTTACGGTGCTTTTGCGCAAACAAAGCCCACATATGGGGTGAGCAAAGCTACGAACCGGGCGAGTGTTTTCTTTTTTTTTAAGGAAAAGTGTACCCACAAGAGTGTCCAACGAAAGTCGTTAAGAGAGCTTTGTTTGCTGGAGGTGATGTTTGTTTTCTTTTTTTTATATCGTGAGTTTTTTTTTCGATGCTTTTTGATGCCTAACGAAAACCCGGCAGCTCAACAAGTTTGGTGAAGCAAATTCCAAAATCCAAGTGCACGCACTAGCCCTTACTAGTTGTGACGGATGGCGGTGGGTGTGATTAGAGATTGGATCGCGCGAAAGTGAAGACAAAGCTTCCCTTTTCCTCTAAAAACACGCAATGAGTGAAGCGAGAATGAATGCAACCTTAACAGGAACATAAAATTGGGGGAAAAACTTACTCCCTTACACACACTCACGTACACTAATGAATTATTCATGATTTTGGATGAGACGCTTTTGGAACGGGAGCTTATTTTGTACTTTCAGGATATTTGTTTGGCTTCAAGTCATGGGCATTATAGTCTCGATTCACTCTACAAATTTTGATATGAGGCTTTTGGAAAATTTACCATTTTATCATTTTCTAAGATCGCAACACGAAAGTGCCTACGATTCAAATTAAATCTCTTTGTAGAATTTTCTGTTGTCTTATTCTCTACTGTTTTTAGTTTAGTAGAAAAGTTAGGTTGTCTCGACTAGTTTAGAGCCTTCTTAGTTTTAAAGAAAGTACATCATTGTGTAGAGGGTACAACAAGCAAACATTGAGACATATAAACCACATTTTGTAGCATCGATGATTTGTTAAGTTGAAGACTAACAAATGGAAGATATTTTCTTAATGACTTGAAATTTAACTTTCTGATTTGGTATCCTAATAAGCACCTATGAAAGTTAATATAAATTGATATGTTGCATCCGACGATAATCCCATTCAAGGTACAGAATGAATCATAAAATCATAGAATAACTGAATACTGTACAGGTACATTAGTTTCGTACAACCGCTGATGAACTTTAAGGAATGCTATTGCCAAACATGATTTTTTTTGTAAAAATGTTTAATATTTTGAGTTTAATATTATTATTTGGCCAAAGAAATGTGTTTCTAATATTTGACTACCCGTGCAAGATGTCACATCAACTTGGTAAAAGCAAGAATATATATATTTAGTATAGGATGATTACAAACGCATTATTGAGAAATAAATATGGATGGACATCTGGTACCTCCTTTTTTAAACAAAAAGACAAATTTGGCACTAAAATACAAATTGCACATTATTTAATTTTCTTTACTTATCACAACTAGCAATTGTAAACATTTTTTTACCGTAATACTACCATAAACCGGATGTTATCCTCGTTGCATTGAAGTTGCATGCAAAACGCATGCATAAACGAATCGTTTGTCCATTTCCGTAGCTGCTTGGCGCCGGCTGAATGCTATTGCAAGGCGTCGTCAAACATTCCACGGATGCAACGATTCAAGAACGTGATGCAACGACTCTCTTTCTCTCTATGTACCGGGGTACGAATGCATGATCTCGGTTTCCGTGCCGGATGCACTCTATGGCACACGTAATGGATAGTGTTTATTATTGTAACAATAAGCTTCTTTTGTTCTTTCCAAGCATGACTAGCGATAAAGACAAGCCTTGTTGTTTGATGTGATTTCTGAGTCAATGGAACTATTCAATAAATCACTTTCTTTTGTCTACAGTTCTAAAAAAAATATAAAAATGTTTTCAAAATCACAAACAAGAAGGAAAATTAAGACTAAATGTTTCGAGTCATTGAAGTGTTGTACCTGTAATTCTCACGAGATTCTTATGTCTTATGCCTATATGTTGTTAAAATTCAGTATGCCAAAACAAATGAATTCCAAAGAAGAAAAAAAACTAATGATAGAAACTATTTATACCGCAGTGCATAGTGCTTCGTTAAATGATTCTAACATAACAACAGTTTTTCGCATGGTTTCCCGCATTTTTTCCACTTTTTTCCCTCCGTCCAATAAGTAATTCATTTTCAATTACCATGTTAACTGTGGTCCGTTTTTCTCCTTGTTGCCTTATCAGCTAACGACATTTATGAGCGCGTCAGTGAAAAACGATACACATTTCTCACCGAACGAACCTCAATCAATCAAGTACCGTTGCGCTCGGAAGATATCCGTCCTGCAGATAGCCGTCGGTACCAATGCAAAACAAAAAATGGTAATAATAAAAGAGCTATGAAAGATATGCACATAGGAAACTATTTTATTCGCTTAAAAATTCCCACTCCCAGCGTAGCTTATGCATCCGCCACTATCACGGTTGACACCCCGATAATGATTGATATCGCCGACAATTACTGTGCCGGGAGGGTTTATTTTCCGCAAGCTCCACCACCTACGTAGTGCATCTACTCCACGTCCCGTGGTCGAGCTAGTTTTTGCTATCCTTTTTCCGTTCCCGACTGCGTGGAATGATAAACGAGTCCCCGGCGGCCATCGCCATCGGACGGGGTCATGTTTGGGAGCATTTTTTTTTTGCGCTTTGCGTCCAATTTTCCGCCACCATTGACACCATCGACGGATCGAGCTGACATGTGGGAAGCTAATTTTTCACCGGGCCCACTGTTGACCGTCCGAATGGCTAACAGGATAGGGCTACGCTGGTGATGGCGGTGACCATTGATAAATGGGACCCGGCTTTTCCATTTTCCGAATGTCGCCCTCGGGGCTAAGAAAAACCTGCCCATTTCCGGGCCGGCGCAACGTTTGCTAGAATGGAAATTGATATTCATACCACATTTACCTGACCGATCGAAGTGCCCATCTAGGCCAAGTCTTCTTTGGCTGCCTGGTTTATTATTGCATTTTATTGATTGCACTTGGCTCGGTTGCACTTTGCATCCTATTGCACCTAGAGAGCTCACCAGCATAGGCGATCGTGATCGCATCACACCGCACCATCACGTTAACTTTCGTTGACCTTAGCGGTCGCGAGACTAATTTCCAACCGCCCCGACTTTTGGGACCAGACCGACGGGGGGCTGGAAAATGGTGCGAAACACTGGCCCCATCAGCAGGTTGTCGCCTGGAAAGGAAACGATCACCCATCAAGCGTCAGCGATCCATCAAGCGCGATCGACAGCTGGCCATGTTTGTCTGTGCACCGGTGCCTCTTCTACCAAGCTCGACCGTCTAGGTGATGGAGCCGATGGGTTTTCTTTAACTGTTCAGATGGGTTTTGAGAGAGTCATCGGTGCAACATAAATTGATGACGCAAGAAGCGACTGGTTACGGAATTGACGTGCAGTAGCAAATGAAAGAAATGGTTGTTGGTAGATTAGGATAAAAACAACATTTGCAAATCAATCAATCATTGAAGAGCTTTTTGCGAAACAAATCTTATACAATTCATAAATTGTTGCTGAGGGGCGGGGGAATATACAGCGAGTGTCATAAAAAAAATTGCGTCTCTTACATTTGCTAAAACTAAAACTTGAAGGTGATTTTTTTAAGAACATTTAAATAAAAAATAAAAGAAATAGTATAATTATTACCAAAATGAAATTCCATACGAATTAACTCAAATCAAAACTAATTTTACGGTTCCTTTTATAATAACCTATGACATCAATAGATTAATAGTAAAACATAAGTTAATGAATACCTGAAATCTTTTTTTTCCCAAATATATTATAAACTATCTAATTATTACCTCGATTTGATAATAAATTCATAATTAACCATACCTAGCTATTATCGAATAATCAGATGCAAATGTACCAATAGCATCGCCGACCCTATACGAATACTCGTACCCAGCGATAGCGCACCGCAAACACTCGACAATGCTCTCCTTAACGGATTAAACTAGCACTACCAGTCGACCTCCGAAAGAATGTCACCTTCATCTGCCAGTCGATCGCATCCACAATCGAATTGCCGGAACCTCCCCGATCAAAACCTATCGACCCCCGATCGAAGCACCGATTCGATTGAGCGATTAACTCACGAACAAAAGGTATTACGTTTAACGATTATTTGAACACTGGTCCGGACAGTGAATGGGAAGCAAGGGACGAACGAGCGAACAACAGCAATAGAATAAAAGCAAGTCAAATAAAGCATCAGCACGGACGCCAGTGCGGCATATTGCCTAGGACGACTTTTCTACCGCTTTTTGGGTGAGTTTCGGGGCGGATTTTTTAAAATCGATCTATACATCGAAGGGTTTCTTTTGCAAAGGGGAAGGACTACTGTGTGTATGTGGGTAAATTGTGCGGCTCTGCCCAAAAGGATTTTGGACGGCCCAGCAACTACTTTGCGGTAAATTGCAATCAATCGACCGAGGGGTGTACTGGTGGCATTATAATCTGTTTGTTTACGCTGACACAGCGGTTGAAGTGCGTTTGGAAATACGAAGACCCCGATCGTGAGAATGGTGAAAAAAAAACACACACAAAGCATTGGTAATACATTACATCAAACCTCACCCGACAAGGATAATGGATAATTTTAGAATGCAAAATTTAAGGGTTTTGTTGGAGGCTTACAATAGAACAATATGCATAAAACAAGCAACTTACACGAGATAAAATATCTGTGCTTTATACATTCTTCCCTAAAAATATAAATGAATATACAGAAGAGGACATTTAATGTCTGCATACTATTTCAACACTCTAATACAGCTCATTGACTAACTTGTCCTTACCATCTTCGTAAACCTCACATAGCCATCTGCTTTACGTCTGCGAAACAGGAAACTAGCCTCCCTCCTTTTAAACGCCAGCTGTCTGCGAGACGCGCTCTAAACAATAACATTTGCAATTGCACGGTGCATCGAAAATTGCATCACACCTACTGCGGACCATCTAATCAAGCTAGTCGACCTAAGCACCGATTGTACCCTGCCCGAAAAGCGGAAACAATGCATCATTAAACATCGGAGGAAAAAATGTATTGCCTCCACTTCCAACACCTTCTTTCAGTTTACCTCCTGTGAGACGGTAAGCGATAGTATCTCACCTAATGCAAGTCACCCCAAACCCACGCTAAACACGATCTAATTTTACGCAGACAAACCGATCGTGCAAATTGTCTAATTACACTTTGGCATTTTTTTTTTCTTTTATATTGTCGCTTACACAAATGGCGCTGCCCAAGACGGATAGCAGGATGATAAGTTTTCAAAGATAAAAATAAACATGTACACTGAACATTAAACATATCAAGTACCTTGTTCGATGGGTGGAAACGTCCCTAACATGGAGTGGGCATCAAATGGTGCACCGTATTAGACGCGTGCGACTACAATCGATGCGTGACGATGCCGTCCCTTCTAACGAAACGATGCACAATTTTGGTGCCAAACCGCACCTAGAGGGAAGTTACCGCTGCGTAGGAAGTGCCGATTCTCCAACACAATTGTTCACCGGAATGCCTGCGTTTTATTTATTTTTTTTTCGAGCATTTCTAGCCATCTTTCTCACCTCTCTTCGGTTCCTGTTCTGATGCACAACGGCAACAACACCAACCCTGCATTTGTGCAATTGCACTTTACGCTGCAGTTACTTTCGCTTTCAATTGTCGATCACGGGCGCACCGAACCAATCAACTAAAACGCTCCAGACGGGTGCAAAGCGGGAGTTGAGTGAAGCACGTGGAACAAAAGGTCGGCGTCAGAATCCTCCAGACAGGGTGTCAGACAGTCTGGCTTAGTTGTGCCCAGACACACCGGGACAGGGGTGCCGATCGGGGCAATTGAGGTCAGGGAGAAAAGGGAGTCCGGGATGCAACAACACCAACAACAAGAGTGCAAATACACCCAAAAACAAAAGTCTGCCGAGAGCTGCAAAGGAAGTAGACATCAATCGGTTGTAGCAGAGGGCGCTCGAATGCACTGCTCTTCCAGTGCACAACACTTTACCTTTTTTTTCTCCCCCACGACATACAAACGCACGTTTGAGCCTTTTTGGCTTGCGAATCGATACACTGATCCTACACGTGGGTCAGTGCAGTTCAAGGACACAACGGCTTAAAATGGCTCTCGGCTTCGGAGCGGCGTGTTTTCGTAGCCAACGCACACTTGAAGTGTTAAATTTTTTAACCGTTGGATGTATCACTCGTGGAACGATCGGCATGAAACCGAAAGACGAGACTTAAGTAAAGCGTGTGAACAAAAGACTTCGACAAGGATTTATGCGGTCGCACAATTAAAGGGATTATACAGATCTGTCTGGTGTTACCTCAAAGTGGATAACTCTGGCGTCCATGGTGAGAAGGTGAGGAAAAAGAACTAAACAAAACTAAACCTGGCGCGATTTTTGGGCACAAGTATCTTACGACAATTGACACTGGGATGCTTGTTGATACCTTTTCCTTTTCGCACAAAATCAAACGTGGAAAATCACGGAACTGAGCCATACACAAGGCACCCATTAGAGCAACCATCATCGCTATCGAGACGGACGTGAAATGGATTAGACCAACGGTTCGGTTTTCAACGCACTTTTTTTATTCTACAATGTACTACCCATCATCACCTTCCTCTCAGCAATGCTCCATTTTGGCCTCATCATCGCAAAATCTCCAAAGGTGCATTCATTTGCACCCCAAGCATCATTCATTTTGAACCAGGATTCAAACTTTTTTTGTTACTATTCATTGCTTCTTCACAACGCTGATGAGTGAGGCTCAACGAGAAGTCAACGAAGCGGTAGCAAAATCTGGCCTCTTAGTCAACTGAAGCATTCCAGCACACAGTTTTACACGGTGCTATCGTTGCTTTCGTTCCAACGGTTGGTGGGGTTGTGCTCTTGAGAGAATACTTATAAGCATAGAGAGAAAAACGTCAAATTGTCCACTAGTGCACACTGGGAGGTAAAATCAACTGATTTGTGTAGATCAAAACAATTTCTAAATTTATGATGATGTAGATAAAACATATAATTTAAATTATATGAATCGTAATGGTATAATATGGGTATTAAAACATGTTTTTTAACATGATTTTCCTCAAGACTAATAAATTTATTCCATTCTTAACATCTATGGCGTAGCTCGATAGTAGAACTATATTAAACTAATTTAATGTCAAAATTAGTCGAGTTGAAAATGCTCTGAAAGATCTTTAGTTTGATATACGGTATTGGTACCCGATTTGTCGAGCTGTATGACGTTGAACTCACCGTTGTGGAACGTATTACACCCGTCGGGATAATCTGATCTGCTTGTCATGTCATGAGAATAATACCGAACGTCCAACTCACAGAACGCGTGGAATATACAAAAGGTGCCAGAATGTTGAGGTTAGCATAAAAAAGTGTGAAATAACGGATTGACAGATGATGGCACTTAACTGCGAGTGGGTAAGAAGAATTCAATAAAGTGCACACTCTTTACTGTGAGAAAACCGTGAGAGTGTAGAGTATCTGGCTAGTAAGAGAACCGTAAACCCATGATGTCTAAGCCATGAACGTCAGAAACAGAATTGACTTCAGATTCAGACAGAGGCATACAAATGTCATGAGAGTTATCCAATTATCGCATAGCATGTGACGCTAGTCATTGTAATTCTTCCAAGTCTGGTTAATATGGTTTGCCAAAAATTCCAAAAGATAGTACAAGGCTCGATCGATGAAGATATGGTAGGAGTAAAGCTACTGCTCTGCCACCTTTTGCAGAATCTGCTGCTGATCGTTTTGATCATATCATTGATGAAAAACATGAATTAAATGATCTCTACAAGAAGGCTTCTGATTTTCTGAAACCTAATAATCCAAAATTTTTGTTTACTAAAATACAGTTTTAACGTTATCAAATATTTGCCAACACATTTTAAACGTCAGTATACCCGCTTTTCACCATTGTGCATGCAACACTAGCATCCCTTCGGTTCGCGCTGTCCCGTGCAATGTTTACAGATGGATGCTTTCTCCCGCACGACGGCCATCCTTTTGCACTTCGTGAAGCGAAGTGTGAAGTGAAGCTGGCGCATAATTATCACAAAATTCCGCACTAATCCCATGGAACCAGGGTGTTGCGCGCGAAAACCCGGCCCGCCGGAACGAACAAAGGATGTCGCCAGCGTGTCAACGGGCTACGCGAGCACCTTTCCGGAAAACTGCGCGATGAAAAATGATGACGCGAGCGATGAAGTGGAAAGCGAGCGCAAACAAGTCGATCCCGTGGTGCGACGCTACGCAAGGTTAGACTGAGGCGATCCAGCCACCAGCAAACCCGGTGGTGGCAAACACTTACTCTAATGAACTCTTCAGCGGTTTTTTCGGTACGGTAAGAGGCAGATTTCGTTCGTCCGAGCGGGAGCACCCACAGGTATTAGTGGCAGTGCCGAAGGGAGTGCAGGCAGGGGTTGTGAGCATGCAAATTAAGCTTCTCCTTGTGCTTGCCACCGGGTGATTCGGTGCTGCCTGGAGTGCCGGATGATGCCGGGCGCACCCACTCGACCGGCTCAAGTCCTTGCCGAACGGGACCCGGTCCCGAGTGAAGGGCACAGTCTTTTATTTTGTGCCACCGCCACCAGTCAAACAATCCGACTGCCACGAGTCTTGCTCGTAATCCGTGCTCCTTTCGCTACGATTGACGCGCCCCGGTTGACAATTGCTTCCGGGCTGGTCGGGGAAAATGGCTAGGTATACCCTCATCCGTGCGCTATGAAACAAAGTTGCAACGCGCGACACACTGGAATGCAATACCGTCGAAAGGTGCGAATGCGGATTGCTCTAACGTATGTCTCCAAACGGCAATTGGTTGGTGCATCTCATCAACATTCCTGCTAACAGCAATTGGCAGTGACTATTGTGTTCGGTTTTATTTAGTTTTTTTTTGCTCTCTACAGCAACCACAGATGTGTGACTAGCTTTAATTGCATTATTACTTGACTCGCTTGGGATTGGGCATTTATTTTTATGGCAGTGTTTTCAGTGCATTAATTAAACGGAATGGAATTGTGCATAGGTTGAACGTATGAAATAATTCCAATTATTAAAAATAGTTTAAATATCAAATTCGTATGATTTATATGCTTTTATTAATGCTATTTTTATCTGTTTTTAAGTTAAGATTACAATTTAGCGAAACGAGATGGCCGTTTTTCACGAATAAAAATCCGTTCAAATTTGATTAAATTTTGATTATTTTCTAATTGCTTAAATATATTTTACAATCCGATTAATTTTGTCCTCTCCTTATTTATTGTTATTATTAACATTTTTAAGCACCTGTTCTATTATCATTCACACCACTGTCGTTCCATCTCTCCATTAACACTAGCGAAGGCAGTCATAAGATTTTTGAACATAATTTTTGCTCTCGCTGCCGCACCCGACATAAAATCATTAAACAATCACTTGCAAGTGATGGACGGATGACACAAGCCCGAACCGTATGAAACAAACAAACACGCTCCCTACACTCCAGAGAGTGCAACATTTTATTCCACCATGAATGCTGGATGCAAACGGGATGGGCGCATTACTTTGTCGTGGAGGTGCGTTGTGCCACGCCTTTTGTGAAATACCTTTTGGTGGCCCGTTTTTCTGTTTTCCTTTTGTTGTGCTTTGTTATTAGCTGGCACAGTGCAGTTGTGCAGCACGCGAAAAGTGCAACGAGCGCGGAGCAAGCCAAGGGAAAACAAGATACGATTAGGTGTACATGACAGAATGGCACGTTCCGGTGGATAGGTTTTTATTCAAAAGGCCAAAAAAAAGCTCACCGGCATTGTTGCTATTTGGACAAGATCGCACGATGGGCGCCTGATTGTGTGCGATCGTTTAACAATTGAATTCGAATGTTTCCTATTAGTCACGATTAATAGGCCCTTTTTTTAGCTTGAGTTTGAATTTTCAAATTTTTGTTGTTATTTGGCCGAGTTTTTTTAGTCGCAATTAGATTTCTTATCTCGTTTCTATGCATGTCTAGCTGTGGCGATCAAAAAAGCTAACGTTCATAATTTGCATGTTCTCGAAATGTGTGAAGTCACGATTCAAATTAAATCACGTAGTTCAACATTTCATTGCAAGCTATTAAACAATTTGTTTTCCAAATAACTTTGAACTTTGTTCCTGAAACTGGTTAATAACAATTTACCCAACACCTCTCCTGCTAGGTGTTTTAGAAGTGATACGATAATAAGCCAATCTTCGTAGCAGTATCAGCCGGTCGTTTGTTAGGTAGTTTTCTCTGCAAGTGGCTTTTCTGGTTCATTGTTGGTTAAATTGGAATATGTCCTTCAATTTAAAATTAACCTTGGTTCATCTATTCTTTTCGTTCATCTAACTGTCTTAAATCATTGGACTTTGGATCAAGCGCTTCGTATACTTGATAATAGTGTCCGACTAGTTCGGTATGGTTGTATCTCAAAACCGGAAGAATTTTCTCCCCCCAAACTGCATGTTCTGAAAAAGGTTGTTCCATCGGTTAAGGTTCTGTGCTCCCCAAGACACGAACATGAAATCATATCGATCGTTCGATCAATGCTCATGCCCTCCATATATTCCATCCTGAAATGAACGCAAACGGTGCAAAGGATCGAGACGGAACCTAACACACAACAGCACTCGCACACAAACATCCCAAAACCAAGTGTCGTAAATAAGCCCACCGAAAAAATGCCCTCGACAGACAACCGAAATACTGCCGATGCTATCACACTTCCTTCCCAGTGACGCAGCGCAGGAAGCCCACGGTGAGCTGCAGGACGACGGTTTCACCACACCAAGAGCCACCCTGCAGCAGTGGCCACCGGAAGACACGATGCCGTCTCACACGTTGGTGGCGAAGCGTGGTCAGCATGGAGCAGAACAGTCAATGCGAAACAACCGCCGAAAAAAAAAACAACGAAGAACCAACCGAAAACCCAAAATTAAACGAATCGCTCCAAACGGACGGATAAAATGTGGCAATGTGGCGAGACTCACGAGACTGCTCCCGGTGTATGGCGGTGAAGCAGTGAATGCAAAATTTATTGCCGATAAAGGGAACATGATTAGACAACAATGAGCGTAATTGAAGTTGAACATGAGCATTGGCCCCGGCTGCAAATAACGGACGCGGCCCGAACGCGGTGCAGCCTGACACTCACAGCTTGTACGGCCAAGTATCGAGAGGAAACAAAAAAAGGGGTTCGCCTAAAAATTGCAACAAGAAAAAAAAGGTAAAAACCGTGGAACATTAATTCCACTACCTAAAACTCTCTAAGCACAACTGCCCGATCGGTGATGGGGCATTCGGATATCGATGCATGCTTGCGGTTGCTCTGGTCCGAATGTCTCGCCGGTTGCTGGCATAAACGTAGCGCAAGTGCACTGAAAAACATCTTGAGAGACACTTGCACAATTTATTATGCTAATTCTGCTATCTTGCACGTTCATGTGTTTGCTTCTGCTTAATTAATGCAAATATGTGCCGACCTGTGCAATGAAATGAGTTACAATTTTTGATTCATTGTTACAAGCAAAAAATTATAATAGTTTCTGTTGATTCTTGATATTTTCTCGGATCCTGAGTGGATCAACTGAGAGTGAGGAACCTCAAGTATTAATTATTATTTAATTAACTAATAATATAATTATTATTAGTGAATGTATTTCTTTCGTTTCAATCTACTTTCCAAGTAGATTTGTTTTTGTAAACATAATACTTTTCTTCACAACTGTAGGTGGAATATGTAATACTTCAAGGAATAATATGAATAATTCTTTAGATCCCGAATAAATTTCAAAGAATATTGGTTTTAAATTATTATTAACTTCCTACCTAAAACCAAAGAACAATCCCACCCTTACTCTTTCTTAAAAATGTTTATTCGGTTAAACCGCGTATACGGAAAATAGCAGCAATTTACAAGATTGTCTTCCCCAAAAAGTATGTAGCGTAAATAATTACAACAGTTGTATGCGATCATCGAGTCTAATGATACCATATCGAAAGAAGATTTCCCATGTATTTCTATCTCAACATCATACATCTTCATCTCGAGGAGAACCCTTCGACGCGAGAAAAACGTTTCACATCTAAGACGCTAGACGCCAGACTACTTCCCCCAGGCAGCTCAGGATAATTATCCCAAACTGCAATCGGAAACTGGTAACATTCAGCCGAAGAAAACAACACACCCAAAAACCGTTTACCGGCACATCATATGCGACCGATTGTTCTTGTCTCCCGCCAGACCGAACTGCAGCGGAAACCGTTTCAATGGCAGGTAGCAAATCGTCCACCCGAATGGACCACCACTTCCGGGGACAATTAAGAAAATCCGGCAATTTTCCATCCTCCGGCGGTGGTGTGCAAATAATGGCAAGCATCCCAACCAACTAGCGCTGCCCAGTGTTGGTGGTTGGCGAGATGCAGTGAAATCTCCAAACCTCTCAAACGTATGTCTGTCTAGCGTGGGCTCGCTGTGGCAGCACCAATGTGAAGTACGCGAGCATGTAAGAGGACTACTTTGGACCATTGTTTCGGCATGACGGAACCGGAACAGGAACAAACAGCGCAGCGGGACAAAGCCGGGACTTTTTTTGCAGTGAACAACAACAACGACAACAAAACAGTCATAAGAATGAGGATAAAAACAATAGCTTCGAGGGGAGCTACAGCGAGCAAGGACACACAGGCGTGCAGGCATGCATAAGTAAGGCTTAGAAGAATCTAGTCGACAGATGGAGGCGAATCTGGGGTGTCACTCCCCCGATAATAACCCAAATGGGTTTCCGTGCGTTCGCGTCCTTGTGCACGTTTCTTGTCAGCGGGCTTACATGCATCATCACGAGATGTCACAATGTGTATGCCTTTCCCCCCAACATACACACACATGGTGGGTTTTTCCTGCATACTGCTGCCTAAGTACCCGACTACGCTAATGACGGTAAAGGATGTGGAAGTAGCTATTATTACGATTCACGTACCACCGTAGACGCGCAATTTCTTCGCCCGCCTGTTCCATCACAATGTCGCAAGAAAATGAACCACAATTACGATGCAGGAGTGCAGTGGGAATGGCGATGGCAATTGAAAAGCCTCTACTATTGTTGGCAGTCAACGCGGGATGCAAAACACCGCAATCCTTCAGTCTGTTGAAGAGTTATGCATGTTCGGCTTGAATTATGGCTGATTTTTAATGTACCACACAAAGCTGAATACTGTCTAATGCTCGCTTAATTGGAAAGAAACGACAATTTTGGCTCGCAAAGAGATGCTTTTGATGGTAATGCTTTGCATTATATGAAAGTATGTTTTAAAATTTTCAAAGGACACGAAAATTAAGTTCAGGCTGAGTTCCTATTAAATTTATCTACGTTAGACCTAACTATTACTAATATATAACATAATTAAACATAAAACAACTCCACTTATTTCAATATATAGAACTTAGAGAATAGATCACTATGAATCTATGCAACTATACATGATTTTGTCTGATATGAAAAAGGATATTTTTGAACAATTCAATTCAATTTCTTCTGTAACTCTGCAGACACAGTCACCAAGTACGCGTTATATTTGCAAGTACTTGTTATATACACAGTTTCGAGCGCTATACACAGGAATCACGAGCTAGTCTATCAGTCAACTTAGAACATTAACAACAGGAGAAGCTGTATTGTACAAATACCTCAATGTTGTGAATCCAATTTGATTTTTCAGGTTATGGAAATCACAAAAAAAACGACAGCCAAAAGGATAAACACATGTAGAGAATTATCAAAGAAAGAGGAGCTAAAATGACAATATGATTAATTATAATAACACAATATACGATAATTAGACAATCGAATGACAATGATGATCACCTTTCCCTTATTGTTTTTAAGGATCTGTTCGTCTATCCAGAGTACCAAACCAATGCAATCATCCATCGAGCTTCCATCTGCTACACTGCAGAACGAATGGAAATCCCAGTTTCCTTTGATCGCAAATGTAGCAAAAAATACCACCCCTTTCACAGGGAAGTAAATTGTGTGATAAAGCATAAACAAGGTGAAACGAATCGAAAAACCTCGTAACGCGAAGTCGAACGCGAGTAACGAGTTAAAGTGACCGTGTATGATAGCAAATTACCTTGTACAATTGCAGCGCCAAGATTAATAAAATCCCCTACTCCATGAGCTGATGTTTGAGTGATTTTTTTGTTGTTAAACAGTACGATCCTTATCCAAATCCCGTGCAGGATCGTTTTGGGGTGGCTATAAAGCTTACCCTATCGAAAATTTCCAAACCAACCAGCGAAGCGTCCACGTAAAGTGGCTCGTATGTGGCCGCTTTCATCTTTGGCTGTACAAACGATTAAGTTGTTTTTATTCCTTCGTGTGCTTCCATGTTTTTCAAATATCCTAAGCACACGCCCCAGTGCCGTAACCATCGCAAATTGACGAGCTTCGTGAGACGAGCACGAAGGAAAATAAAAATCATTCGCAATGGACGGGCGAAATTTTTCGTTAGCTAAACCCCATATGGGGAAAACAAAGTGCGAAGAAAAGTGCACGGACGGAAAGGAAGTTGGAGGAAAAATGGAAAAACACTTTTCCATTAGAAAGGATCAGCGATTTAATCAATTTCTTATCCTTTCGGTTGGCCTTTTGCTTGCGTGTTGGCTTTTCCAAGCGTTGGGAAGATTTTGCTTGTATCAGTGCTTGGCGCTACTAGGGCAGGCAATGGAGAAGGGGGTGGCCGTGATGGCGTTTATTTTTTGCACCATCTTCTAGCGCTAAGCTTCCACTTCAGCGGGGAAAATCGGATAAAAGCGCACCGCAACAGGGAAAACTTACCGTGTACCGAATGGTGGGCTCGTGGATCTTCTAGTGGGTTGGAAGGGCGCGCATGATGCCACCTCTCACATGACATGATAAAATCCGCGAGTAGTCGTCGAGTGTGGTAGCGTCGAGTGCTGTATGGAAAATCGTCTTGCATGCCCGTTCGCCTCCGCTGCCGCTGCCACACTACACCTTATGGGGCCGTTTTGGTTCGCACACCACGGAAATAAAAATGGAAAATCGAAATAATCCGAAGGGAATAAAGTTCCTCGAAATTATTTCCTGTTTTTCGCCGCAGCAGATTCCACCGTCCGCCACCACGGCATTAACCTTTGCTCGCATCACCGTCCGCCGAAGAGACCGGATGGAAATTGGATTTCTTCAGATAAAAACCCACCCGAAACCCACCCAGCCAGGAAGGATAGGAATTTAACGAACCTGTTTACGACTTACGCGGTGATATTTCGCGTTTGCCTTTCGCCGCGATAGAGAGAGTGCGCCGCGATTTTTCCTACCACCGTGCTCCGCTTCCTCTTCTCCTGCCGTTCCTTCCGACCGGCAAGTTCTCTCCGGTAGCGAATTGCAGAACCATTTTGCATTCGCTTCATCGGCTGGGTTTCGGTTGCGGTACGGTGGAAGGAGAGGGTGGGTAGACAGAGGCAACTAGAGGAGAGTATTGCGTGCTTAACAAAACGAATGTAAATTATGCCTGAATTACATCGGCCTAAAGGCGAAGTTGAAGCAGTTAGTTAGTTGCTGCGGCTTCAACCGCGTGTACCGCGTCGACCGCGGGATGATGCCATCTGTGCCGAACTGTTATTTTCTTATTTCCTTTTTTTTTACTTTGGTTTTGTTTTCCACACCACAAAACTAGCGGCACAACAACGTAAACCAGCAGCGCCGGCAGTTAACGAAAACAAGTGAGATGCAAACAAAACTACCGGATGGTTTTGCCTGCTGGAAATTGCTTTAAACTTTCAAATCAGATAAGCTTCACATCATCCCTAGGTATGAACCGTTGCTGTTTGTGTTGTTGTGTTGTGTCTGCTGCTACTAGCACTTCTTGTTTCTAATTTCATTTCCCGACCAAACTCTTTATTGAGGATAGAAGAGATTTGATTTTAAAATTGGCCAAAGAGCTAACCATTAGGCAGCCTCGTTGCTTCAAACTAGAAACCAGAAAGGAAATAGGATGCTTGTTAAAATAGATAGAAATATTGCAAGTTTTGTTACATTCACTTGTAGAAATTTGAACTACTACCACGGTGAATGAATAGGTAAAATGACAATGCTTTAAAATATACCAAAAATCCTCCTGATTTATTAAAGATGTTTTAAAGTAAAATTTAAAAATAATTTTTCGAACATAATAAGCGAATGAAAATAATTGCAAATAGTATGTTTAAAACTCATTAATTAGTAGAATCTAAAACAGAAACATGAAACATTAAACATAAGTTAATCTGACATGAGTACCAAGAAAGTTATACTAAGAAGAACAGTTCTCATCGTGCCTAAAATAACTTTAAAAAAATAATCAAAATCAAATTCCTTTATGAAACAACAATAATGTTTCATAGCGTCGTAAGAAGAAAACACAACCCTAGTTTAACGTACTTTACCACATCATGATAAAAATTGCAGACAATTTTCCTCGCGAGACAAAATATGGTCTCATTAAAATGAGTAGTTTTCGTCTGAGGCGTTATCTAAGAAATATGTAAACACTTCCTTTGCCACATTAGACACTTGGTTGACCGGTCGAATCTGATCGGGACGAAACCCGTGGTTCTTTTTCCCGTTCACATGAACAAACGATTGCTTCCCAGGGCAGTACAAACGCTGGCCAAATCGAACCGGCACCGACCGTAAACAGTCCCCCGAAACGATAATGTCACTGCCGATCATCGATTTCCCACCAATCGTTCCATGTCTCTGCTGCCACCTTTACCCGTTGGACACGTCATCTACCGTTTGCTACACGTTTCTTTTTCTTGCCACCAATTGAAACTACCGTGTCCCAAATGGCTATCTGCCAACTCAGTGACTACCGGCATCCTTCGCCTTCGCTCGTCCGTTCACTGTCGTCTAGGGATCCGTATTCAATTGCATCAAACCATGCCCGGTGATGACACAGCGGGGCTAGGCTATGGTAGGGAAAATGAAAATATTTTCATGAAAAATGGTACACATAAAATATTTTGCCCATCCCGTTCCAACACAGCCCACCTTGGGGAGTAGCTGATTTGTCCTTTTGCAAACCATTGTAGACCATTTCGGGAGCACTTGGAACACTTTAGAGCGTTTTGGTTGGGAAAACTTCGGTTCGAACAAAAAAAAACAGTACCGCATGGCAATACCACCAACGGTGTTCCGTGTAGAAAACGAAAAACAAAGTACAAACCTCGAGAATTTGAGCTCCATACCGGCGGTAGAGAGTACACATCAGTGTGCAACGGTACCGTGGTAGGGTGGGGCCAAAGTGATAAAAGTAAAATGAAAAACTAATCATACTGAAATTTATCATCTTTTGCCCATAGACTATCGGTGAAGCGTTGGTGTTTTGGGTGATTTCTATGCGCCATACCACACCGGCGCTACACTGAAACGATCGGTGTTTATTGGAAGATAAAAGTTTGCCAAAGTGTAATTTTTCAACATCAACAAAACAAAGCGATACCATCGAGCGTGAAAAACTCCCAGAACGTCTGAGCTGTCCGTTTCATTGCTAAGGGGGAAATTGGATCCGTCTTAGGCTACACCGGTATCGCAACAAAAACAGAAGTGATTTGTGCTTTGTTTAAGGTGGTGCAATTGCCAAGATTTTTGTTGTGGAACCACGCGATTGACTATGGAAACTTTGTACTTCGAACAAACTTTTTTTCGTAAGAAGAATTAAAATAGTCTTAGTTTTATTCAAGTCCTTTTTAGTACAATATTGTAATTCTTTGGCATTGATTATGCACAGTTCTAGGAAAGTTGACCATTGAAGCACTTACTTTTAGGAGGAAGGAGTTAAAGAGCGTAAGGCTTCCGGTACATCTGCATACAGATTTAACCCATTACACTTAAGGGGTACGAAATCTCAACATTATTATATTTTTAATTTTATAACATTCTGGATACGTTTCCATTCTTCGTATTTCCCATAAGTCCTGCTAGGTGTTATTTTCGAAATGTTAACAACATAAATTAATAAATCATCAAAAATTTAACTAATCGATCTCTACGCTCGTATTATATTTTCAAAAAATGTTTCTATTCTCAAATTAAAAACAAAATCATACTGCCTTATGGTTATGCTGCACTCTGTTCAATGAAAGTGATATAATAAATATTCTAATAAGGAAATAATTACACAGCAAACACAGTTAAAACAGTAACGAAAATCTATTATTTGTTTCATCGCTACAATTTGTTTGACGAAACCCACAGTTTACCGTAATAAATCATGTGAATTTAGCTTATCGCTTTTAAAAACTTTTACAAGATATGAAACAAACTTTCAGCCAACTTTAACGGCAATTTCATTTCCTTTCAATCGCTCAAATCAATCACAAATCATCTTTTATGTTCCCGTTCCCAATCAGTGCACCCTTCCCCAGAATCCCGCCAGGATCATCCCACCACCACCTGTCGTACAACGTGGCAGAATGCCTGGCCACCAAATTCAATTCAATCGCTTCCTTCAGCATCATCAATTTTATTCCACCAATCGGTGCACGTCGGTGTCGTTGGGCGCGGAAAAAAAATCATATTTGCTTCCCACCAATGTCCGTCCCCGTCCTGTTTTCAATCATGGACTAGCACACAAAAAAACATGGAAACACACATGGAAGGAATAACCATTCAACCGTTGCATTGATTTTCCCTAACCCGTGCGACGTGCGGCACCCATCACCATGTGTTTTCCTTGCGCACCAGCAAAATGATGATTCTGCACAAGCCTCAAGTATGCAACATTCGCGAATCAAATTCGTGGTGAAGTTCTCTACGTTTTTTTTTTTCATTATAGAACGTTTACCAATTCCTCCCCTATTTTCTCCCAAGTACTTCATGCAACCTACCGTGTTGGATGAACTAAGGGAACAAATATGGCAAGCCTTCCTTCGCTCAACCGAATGTTGAATGTTTCGTGAAAGAATTTTCAGCCTTTTGCAGTGGTGCTTCCTAATACGGATGACGAAGGCTCTCCATCCGCACCGCTCGCCAAAAGGTTTCTACTTTCACTTGGAAATTGAAAATCCCATCCCCATTATGCGATGGTGAGGAAAATTCCTCGCGTCCTCATTGCGTCCGTGGTATGAAAAATGTGCTCGTAATACTCGCGAACAACCGAAACGAGGAGGATAGGCGAGCGTGTCCCCTAGCGGTGGAGGTTAGATGCAAATTTTTACGCCAGTTGCTAACGTGAATCGTTCACGAAATCGGATGTTACATGGTAACGAGCGAATGAACGGGCGAAAGCGAACAAAAAATATTCATATCCACGAACTTACGCTCACAAAAAAAATCCGATGGAGTGGAACTCAAAATTAAGGAAACATTTTCCACCCCAAGCCAACCGCCCGGTTTCAGTGGGGTGAGTCGATGTCGCGATGAAAATGGGATTAGAATCTGACTTGTGGGACTGGCATTTTGTGCCCGTCGCGCATCTTCAGACATGCCTACACACCGCCACATATGGTGGGCCACGTTGTCGTGGAAGGTTTCGGGCGCGAATGTGTATTAAGAATGCAACCCTCCTCTCACCCTATTCGGGCGTGTTTTCGAGGTTGCTGAGGGTGGTGAAACCTGAAACGCGCTATGTATGACAATTTTTTTCCTCCCGACTCCTTATGAACCACATCATTCGATGGGGAGAAACCAACAAGCAGAAAAAAAACGCATGCGCTTCTCACATATTGACGAATCAATCCAGCCACACGAGACATTTTATCCCTCTGTTCACCCATCCCGAAAACCAGGAGAACAATCACCGACGGTGTTCGCATATGATGATACGTACGGTGCTAGTGCCATATCGTCGCACAGCAAAATCGCCATCAAAGCCAACGAGCCACTCTCGAGTGGGATTGGTGATTCGTCCTTCGAGTGGCGGCAAGGATGTAACATACGTGCGCGCGCGAAATTCGAAGATACACACAAGGCACGGATAGGAAACAACTGTAACCACGGGAGGGGTGTCTTCTCAGACGCTTCCAAGTGCCACTCGTAGTCCTTGGGAAGTAGTATCACACGCTTAAAAGCATGTGTGTAAGGGTGGATCAGCCCATGCAAGTGCATGATTTAGATACCTTTGATGGTGAGTTTATTCCGTTTTGTAGGAGGAGTTGTAGAGAGAGTTTCAGTTGCACGAAATATTGGTTATTAACGAGATTTTTATAGCATAATTTTTAGGTATTTATACATTAAACGTTTCAATAATGTTGTAAAATGAGCATATTGATGATGTATAGAACAGAAAAAACGTCAGTAAATAAGATATCAGAAGACATCGTTGTACTTATTCAGCAAATACCATAATTTTGTTGCAATACTAACATTTTTTTTTTAATTTTTCCACATTAAAATAAACGCAACACCGTTCACTGGATAAAAGAAACATTCATTACTAGTGAGGTTATCTTGAAGACCGAAAGATTGTGAAGGATGATTGAATCGAGCGTACTGACGGGCACAGATCAGACCATTCGTCGCTACCGCGGTCATACCGCACACAGGTGGCTAACGGAATTTGTTCGAAAATTTAATTTATTGCTAGCTTTGCTTGAAGTTTTTCCTCTCATCTTTCGCTACCTAGAAGCGTGGACCTCACCGTTGCCACAAGAACACAGACGAAACTCGCGTCAAAAAAAAACCACAGCTCACATAACAGCGCACTGCTCTCGAGCCCATTACAAGCCTTTTCAGTGTACCGTTCGGGGTTTGTTTCTACGACTAACTTTTCAATATAAAGGTTGGTCGATTTTACCTTACATTTTCTCGCTTCCTTCGTCCCTTTCTTCCTTTCGTCGCTTAAAGTACCTTCAAAAAAGTTTCCATTGGATTTGCTTAGCGTGAATCTATCCCGGTGCCGCTCAAATGCGAAATCATCAAGTGCACACTTTCCATCCAGCATTCAAAACACTCCATCTCGTGGCACAACAGCTACGACCGGTACACGAACCAGGCGGCGGGATTTGTGTGGTTGGTGCACCGTTTACGGTACATTTGAAGCAAGCTATTAAATGTTTATTACCAGTGAATTGATTTCGAAAATACAATTTCATAATGCGAAGTACTGCGGTATGTACAATCAGTTTGAGCGCGGTGTATTGTTCTCAATGTTTAATATTCGCAGACGGAAGCTTGGTAACAGAAAAAAATACTTACAATTTAATTTTGGATGTGTGTAGTGAGAGATTTTTGTTCTTATATGCAGTATATGTAATTGTGAAAAGCGTTTAGCAAATTCAATACAAGACTAAACATAAAAAAAAAATAATTCTTGTACGACGAAATACAAAATAGATTAAAGATAAATATTTGTTGTAAAAAGCCTACTGAAGCTGAGAAAAATCGACTATTGTATACGTCAATACTACACGCGTAATTCATAATCAATCTTAACAATCAACAATTAAATTATTTCGGCCTGACGCATCAACGCCATCACTCCATCCAGGAGAGGATCATCCACTACGCAAACTATGTGATCACGGGGGAACTCAAGTAGCAATCGGTCTGGAGCACCATCTTATCCTAAAAATCCATCTCAAATTGAGTCTACCACGTCTCTTTTGTCCATTTGAACGATTTAGAAGGATTTTATGAGCTGGGTCGTCCATTGTCATTTTAATGACATTATCATCCCACCAGAGCCTGGTGATACTGTCTGACATATCGCGTAGAACTCATCATAATACCGCTATCCTCCATCCATCGTCCTTCCACAAATATGGGGCCAAACATTCTTTAAAACATGTTCTACGGTGGTTAATTTGTTATAAAAAAATCAATTTAAAAATATTGTAGTTTAGTATAGTATAGACGGAGTTTGGTATGTTTCCATTTTCATTTATCTTTTCTAAATTTTGCCAGGGGTCAAATTGCAGCTGAATTTAACTGGGTACACTACGAACTACGAATAAATCATGAAAGTTCATTGGTAATCTTTCTTGTTATGCTAACTTTTACGGAATGCACACACGCATTGCAGTGTAACGAAAATTTGGTTTAAGAGAGTAAGAAGGCCCTTTATTGTGCTTTAATCGTGTATCGCCTACTGTGATGCACGATCACAGCACGATCTGCTATAATAACTGGCTGATTCTAATTACACTAATTAGCTTAAACAAAAGATACTAATTAGCAGATAGATACCCACTCTAAGCTTCCCTGGAGAATTCGCTGCGCCTGTTGTAAGAAACTGTATAAATAGTGAAAAATTGCATAAAAGCAAAATTGCTACTTCAAGTATGTTTTACATTAAAAAAATAGTAGTTTTTGTAAACATCTACCATAACGTTTAGCATCTTTGCTTTTATTTCGTTTAAATACTATCCTCCGTGATAATGTAACGTACGCAGGATCGCTTGAAATGGGTTTTATTAACGCTGCTAGATATCACGATAACATTCATCCTGCTCATGTTTCACCTCAATGACAAGTCAGCAACAGCAGAGAGAAAAATACTGGAATCATAGCAATTGTTTTTCAATACCTTCTCCACCGACAGTGTACCGTGAATTAGAGTTCTCGGCTTCGCATTGCCCAAGAATAAAAGCCTCTTCTGCTCTGGTGAATTTTTCTGCAACGAGGCGACACTTACATCTTTTCACTCCGGGCGCATACAAAAGCTTTACATTTCATTCACACAACGTGCCGGGTATTTACTATGTTTTTTTTTTACTACCCATCTTTTACAGTAATTAGAAGATGGAAGAGTGTGTTTTGTTGATTATTTTACCCATGGCTCGATCCGACCATTTTGGTTTTTTTTTTTTTTTTGCTGAACGAAAATTCTCATCAACGAGTGTGATGGAGCTCACGAAAGGGTGGCAGATGGGAGACGGAGGAGGAACATCATTCAAATTTTACACCATATTTTCACCCCCACCAGCACGAGTCAACGCTGAAGATGCTTTTACACAGCACATAAAGCACCCGTACCCGGGGCTGGTCGCTCTCAGCAATGCGTTTTGGCTATGAATGGCTAAAGAAAGGAGATCTCTGAGACGATCCGTGCATGGATAGAAAATGCACACCCACAGCAAAACCGTTGTCCTGTTTCTTCAAAAACACTAACCCGTGCCAAGCTTGTTACCGCTTGCTTGCTGGCGGGGGCTCGAACGGGGGGTGCTCGGAGTCCTCAAACAAACGCGCGGAAAATGAAAACACTGAAAGGGAAAACACTTTTCATGTTTACATTGTGTTCATGCTGCAAATTACTTGGCATTGAAATTTGTCATTCAAAAGGATGCTTCTCATGTTCTGGTTGAAGGGCTGTGCGAAAAAATAAACCCCATAGTTCGTCATTTTTTATGAGCCACCGGACTGCCCGTACCGACCAAATGTTGCAGGAAGCGCAGGACGCCTCCGGGTGTGAAATGGACCTTTTAAGGATTTTTTTTGTGTGTTTTTTTTATTTGTTTGCTAAAGTAAAGAAAAACTCATGCACTGAATGTATGTGGCTTTGTGTGCTGTGTTTGCACTGCTGCCCGTATGCGCCCCTGTGCTAATGTTTTGTTTTTGTGCACTAGCAGAATGTCTTATTTATTCGTGTCTCGTGTAACTAATGCTGCAAGGGAAAAACTTCACATTTGCACCGTAACAAGTGCACCGTGAGCTTCTGTCTATCCTGTTTTGTTTGTGCAATTGAAGTGAGATTGTGATGTTTTCGTCTGCAGTGGTGTTTGTATGTACATGTATTTTTGTATTGTTTGAGTACCAAACATACGTAAGGATTTTTTATCCATTTTAGACTTACCCGTTATGAAATATTAATAACTGTCCAATAGGAATTATGAGTGATGCTACTCTATTTTGTACGATGAAATTGAAATAAAGGTTATGGGATTAGAACAAAAACTTTAGACTTCTTTATTATATATTCTAGCTTTTGTAGCATGAATTGCTTAATACTAAATATCACACATATCAATTCGAAACAATACAATAGAATATGTTTGTTAACTATAATCGTTAAAAATATGTATGAAATGATTCATGCTTTTTCACATGATGAAGAATATGATGGCAAAACACGAAAAAATACGACTCTGTGATGCAATACTCTATAACAAACCCGATCAGAGCTGTGATCTCGGCTGGACCCATGGCCCCTAAGTATAAGTTCTACCGTGTCAAACCATTAGGTCGATCCAGGCATGACCAATAACAAAAGTAGAACCAAATTAAACTCTAGTTGACTTAAAACAGTAAGTTATTGACACCAGAGAACTTATGCCTTAACGTCGTTTTGGGCCATTCATATTGAGAGAGAATTTCGGATAAATCTTAATGTATGAATTCTAGTACATTTGTGCATATCTTTAGCTTTATAGACTTTGAGGAGGTGAAATCGGGATTTCAATTCTGGAATAAATTTTAATACCACTAGTTTAATACCCAGAAATTTAATCAAAAGCAAAATTTTATGAAACGAAATTGATTCTTGTAGTAGAAAATGGTGCTATGAAAGAAGTAAATAACTAGATAAAAAGGAACAAAATATTAATGGTTCTAAAATCTCAAGATGTATCAATGTTGGCATTTTTGTTTGCTTTATAGCCCACAGTCAGTTCGTCCTGCGTAAGGGGTATTCGGATTTTGTACCAGTCTTGTCATGTGAAACCGGCGCCGCTACCAAATATACCACCGGGACACTCCTTAGCGGAAAACTATCCCGCTGAATTCGTGTCCATCTTGCATCTTTTCTTTTGCACTAGTCTTTTTGCGTTCCATTCTGAGAGTAATGCTCCACATACACAACGCGAGCTATACAATCCTTGAAGCACTCTTGAAGATTACATCCTCATACAAACTCACACACACCTATGCATGCACCAGCTCTTCAAGTATGAAAAGCATCCACCACTTGAAAGAGTGGCGACCGCGAACACTACGAGCCTCTATCCCGACTAGCCGGGAGAGCCTAGATTATAATCAAAGTCATGAACACGTCCTTCCCAAATGTACCTTCCCGTTAGTGTAGTATCCTGGCCGCTGCAAAATCCTGTATGCAGTGATGATATGTGTGTGCAACCCTTCCTGCCTCCCAAGTAGGCGGAACAGCAAGGACAATGTGGCAAAAGTCATGCAAGTATGCGCTTTCACGGGCATAGGCCTTGAGTGTATGAAAAGATTTTTCCTGTGCTTGTTGCCTTGTCCTCTCTGCATTACGTCTGCATTCTTTTGTCGGCAGCTCGCTTTTGAAGTGTGTATGGCTGGCCGTACCGAAGGGATGTCAACGCCGCAGGACGAAATGTCTTGTGTTGGGTGAATCTGGCCAAAAACAACGGCCCATGATTCATATCACATCAAGTGCACCTCGCTCAGGCTTTGGTCCGTCGCTTCAAGTGCATGGTGTAATCCGTCCCAGCGGAACCAAAGAAGACTTATTCTCTTGGGCGGAAAACTGGCGGACGTCAAGCGAACGTACAGGGAACGCTTTCGAGATTCGGAAAGAAAGCGCTACAGTGCCGACGGTTTTAAGTAATCTCGATGTCGCCCCCTAACGTCACTTGGTCTAAACATGTCCAACATGGCGAAGGAGCGGCATAGAACGGGAACGAGTTACGCTTTTGCATTTTTGTCCCTACCTGCATATGCGAAAGCTCCCTTCTATGTTACAGAGGAATTGTGCAACCCTAAGGAAATCAAGAAAGCACACGACTAAAAAGACTCCAAATTTGAGCTCAAGCATCTCCCACTCACCATCGGGAGGCGATCTTTTCCAAAACGGATGTTTCGATAGGGATTTCAGGCGTCAGCGTCAGGGATTCTCGTGCTCTTTCGTATTCATAAAATCTTCCTTCTTTCACTGGATGGATGTTTGCCATCTTCTCGAGCACCCCGGCCACTAGTTCACGGCGACACTTCAGCGAATACTTTCCGCAACGGTTGAGAACGCTAAAAGTCACGTACGCCGTGAGGATCGTCCTGTTTGCGTTATTATCTTCTCACCACTCACCGCTAGCACACCGACCGGGTGCATGCTCAAGTGAAAGGATTACACGAGTTAATTTGTGACATTTCAATATGCTATGCCACCGTCAGCTTGCATGTGGATGGAGTGCCCTTGGACGTGTCGTGGCGTGGTTGTGATGGAGTATGTCTAATAATCCAAGACGTATCGTACTCTTTTATGGTACATTTTTTAGATAACCAGGGAATTCAGTTTTTAGATAGGTAGGCTTAGCAAAATGGAATAAATAAACGATGAT
Organism: Anopheles marshallii; assembly: GCF_943734725.1. NCBI lineage: Eukaryota > Metazoa > Arthropoda > Insecta > Diptera > Culicidae > Anopheles > Anopheles marshallii. Next base: position 56,636,608 of record NC_071327.1, read on the forward strand.
TGTTTGAAAACAATGGTGTACTGAAGAATTTATTTCTACAAGAAAGAATAAACAAAAAGTGTTTTCACGTATAAGATTTGTACTGATGTCAGTTCTAATAAAGAACAAAGAATCTCCAACTACCGACAGTTGAATTCTGTTGATCGGACCATTATTCAATCATCGCTTGTAGTGTCTTTTCATCGATTGTACCACATTTCCCTAACCATCAAAGGCACATCAAGTCCGTACAAAATTGAGCTTCTATATCTTCCCACAAAGGTCAACTTTTGCATCTATTCTATCCTTCCGGTAATCTTCGCAGCTCGCAGATCCAGTACAATAACAAAAAATATACTAACAAAAATTGAAATACTCTCGTTGGGGATTTTAAGAGCAACAAAGCGATTCCAACAATACGATCGATACACTGACGCTTGATGCAATTTTCTTCGAATCAGCTTCCGTGGCCACTGTGGTCCGGGTGTTACCCGACATTCAACCCAAACCGGACGCAAACGCTATCGAAGGCTAAAATTATGTGCCCGGGGCCATCACGAATGGTTGGGGTTGGTTTGGCTGGAGTTGGAGTTTTTCAAATGTGTGGCTGTGTGTCTGTGTTGTGTGCCGTTGAATAGCACGAATGAATGGAATAATATCAATCATCCTAACTAACCTACCTTTTCTTCCCAAGGTGTTTCCGTTCGAACCGACCGCTGTTACCTATTCGTGCTGCAAGGCATTCGTATCGGTGTACGTCTCAAGTAGCAATAGACACGCTCAAAACAGTATGGAATTGAAGAAATCGATTGTATTAAATCCATCACTTCGGTAACTGGTATCGATTAGATTTTTAAATCATATTTTTGTAAGAATGTCTTTATAATTTCCACTTTAAGGCTTATGCTTTGAACCTTATTGAGCCCTACTTTCCGGCCAAAAAAAAAAACAAGTTAAATCATATTCATAGGGTCGTTGCTGTTAGGACAGCCAAAAAAAACGGAATCCAATGTCATTCTCATACCATTCCCGCACGATAGTTCCGATAAACATATGCTACATACAGCCAATCTTTCAACAACGTTGTCACTCCAAAGCAAGACAATCAATGCTACTCGGAAACGAATCCCGTTCAGTGTGGCATATCCCACATCTTTCCTGCCGGTATCTTCGAGTACAATTTTCGTTCCATTTTTCGACCCCAATTGATTTCAGTTTCCCACACAAACCGAACATGGCAACCCTCTAGTCCTTTGTTGGGCAGATCCACGCTTACCCTGTTTCACTATCTCGACATCGCTGCTTCATCGTTCAAGAACCCATAAAGACGAAACGCATTTCGCCAAAACGTCAAAAAGTTAGTTTCCGGAGGGAAAATACAGTTTCCGGTTCGTCGGTTCGTCCGAAATGCCCCAACGAGCAGGTTTTTTTTGCGTATATTTTCCACACACCGTCCAACAACTAATGGAGGATTCCTTCTATTTTTGTTCTCATTTTCACACACCACACCGTGCGCATACGATTGTACTGTTGGAAAGGAATGCTTAGGTTAAAACTTCTAGGTTAAAGTTTTACGGGAAATTGCTATCATGCAACACACCTGATGCTAGCTAATAGATACAGAACGAGAAAAGTCGAACGAGGACGAAGAAAATGACAACAGTTCGTAGCAGTTATGTAGTATATTTGTGGAAAGTTGATGCGACTTTTCCAAACACATGTCAGGCACAGATTTTTTTTGTACTTGAACGTAAATAGTTTAATGTGGCAGCAAAAACATCCCTCTCCATTTTTTTTCATATAGACAGAGAGAGAAAAACAAAAACATATTTCTATCAACATCAATAAGCAAACCCAAATCTTGTCGTATAAAAAACGAAGGCTCCTAAAATCTTTACGATATCGTAAAACAAATCAACACACCCAGCGCAATACGCGATTTGCTCTATTCCGGTGCCTAAAGCGCACCTCGGTCGCCAACACCACGGTGGAGGCGACTTTAAAATTTAATTGACCTATCGATTTTCATTCGCCGCCGACCGCAGTGAAAGCGCGATGCGTGCGAAGAAGCGACACAAACAACCTTTCCCAGTAGTGGCCAGCTCGTAAAGTCTCGTGAAAGTCGCGAAGATTAAAATCAGTCCACCGGAAGCACCCGGTATCAGGCAGTGCTTGGTGTAATGGATTTTTTTTTTCTCCGCTGTTCGTTATTGCTTCATGGAGCCAAACATAAGCCGTGGCTATCGTGGAAGAGGTGAAGAGATGGGAAGGAAGAATGGAAACGACGGTGAGGAGTCCTGCAAACGAGAGTGAAAGGGACTGCCACTGGCGGCCAGTTGGTTTGTTGGTGAGAATTCCTCCACTAAGGACACGTCCACGATTGCCGTCTGTGATCGTTCGACCCCGATGGTCGGTGGGTCAGGGTGGATGGTTTCAAGAGCAGCCAGCGTGGATGAAGGTGTGTAAAAACTTTATTTCCATTACCGCAGCTGTGGCATTAAAAAGTACATAATGAGAATTTCTTACACCGTGTCCAGAGAAGATGGTAGAAAATGGGGAAACAAGAATAAACGTTTATCGTCCTGCTGGCTACGAGTCCTGTTTTTCTGCGCAATACATCCTCTCCGGTCCTAGCTTCCGGAGTTGGGTAAGATCTCCATCATGGAACCGATAGTATCCACCGGAGAAGAAGCATTCCTTACAACGCCCTTTGCCCAGCCAGACAAAGCAACTCCATGACTCCCTCCACCCCAAAAAAAAAGGACTTCAAGTCATCGATCTGTGTTGAAGTGCTTAAGTGCCTCGAAACTTTGCCTTTTTCCCCCCTTTCCTCGTCACAGACAATCTGCATCCCGGTCGTCCCCGGCACCTTCCGACTTCCGGGTGACCCATTTGACTTATGGTGTCCTACTGTACGGGAGCAAACAGTGAACCAGAAGGAGACACACAAAAAAAACAACACCACCCCAGTACCAGCTGTACTGGTGTGCGGTTCAGCTTAATGTAGGTCATTGTTTCATTTGCCCAAGAACGATTACATGCCCACCGATACCGCCGTCTAGCGTGCGAATGACGATCAGGACACCCCGGGCCAAGACGCACGACACGGACCAGACGGATGGGAAGCAATTAATGGACGACGGTGCCGGAGGTTGGTTTAACCTTGATCTTCATTCATTATGTATTCACGAGGTGATGCGTACCGGTCCGCATTCAGCAAGGAGAAGCAGACTAAGGGGGGATTCTTCATTTATTTCTGGAGCAAACTTCATCGAGAGCGAAACACCTCCTTTGCCCTGGGTCGGTATAGGAACAAAGGGCAAAACCGAACAGGATCTGACCGTCGCGAATTGTGCGCTTGACTGTGCACGATCTCTCTTTCGCACACACTGTTCCCCGATCGCGCTCGCCCTTTTCCACCCTTCGGTTGCCTGATGTTGCGGTGTACCGTGGAACAAGTCCTGTATCGAAGGCAAGACGTGCACAAGCAAAACGTTTAACTTCCGAACTCGGCACAAGAAACGACGACGGACCTCGATGACGGACTTACCGAGCGAAGGGCGCACACACCCCTACAGAACCGGCACAGGACAGGACGCTTCCGCCGTAGACGCGATGATTGCATTTTCCCTCCTCCCTCCCCATGGTCACTACTTCATGTCTCGTTTCCTCGTTTTGCGTTGTTTGTTTTGATTTTTAATTAAAGGATTATCGCTTCAACGCTTCGAGCGGATCGGGGTCCCGGGCGGTGGGAAGGGCACGGTGGAAGGATTAAATTAAAGCAATGAAGGAACGCAAATAAATAACAGCACGACCGTCTGAGGAACGAAACTGATGTGGCCGTTCGGTAAGCGGCAGCATGGGGCGATTGTGTTGCGAATGTAGAACACTGGGGCGTTTCATTTCGACGAAGTTCTTGCAACGAAAATTTCCTTCCTTGGTGGGGTTTTATTTCTCCTATTCTCCTTCTTTAATTTCAGTACGCGTTTCACTTTCGTCCGGCACCGGTAATTGAAGCAAACCGCCACGTCTTACGCTACTCTGCTTGAAGCATTCCCGCCATCCTTGCAACGATTTCCGGACTGTGAGCCGTCTCGAGACGGTTTCTTCCCGGACGTTACCGATGGTGTACGTGCTAATTGTAGTGCCCCATTCACAGCCACAATCGAAGCATTTCGAAGCACTAGTACTGGTGCTTAATTGGGAACAGCTGGCGCTCGGCGCAAAAATGTAGAACAATTCCAAGTGTTCCATTTTTTTGCCAAGATGGTGAAGGATTACTGTCTACTCATTCTATTGAGGAAAATTGCATTATAGTTTCTATTGCTACTGTATGTATTTCTGATAATTCATTTAGCCACCTGATTCGATAGTCTTAAACGCATCCAATGCCGACACGTGTTCAAGTTCTTGGAACTTATATAATTACCGATGATATTCAATAAGGGTTTGAATAATGAGTTGAATGTGTTGAAAAAATAACCACAAATTACCATAAACATTTAGAGACTTCTACATAAACCTCAGTACTGCGCAATGTAGATCAAACAGTAAGCAAACTACCGTAGAATTAGGATACACAACACAACGGTAAGTTATGTTTCAATGTATCCACCCGGGAGACAATCTGCGCAAGCTGATACAATCATTGTGCTATTTTCCTGAGAGTTGGCAACTGATCTCTTGGATGATGAATGCCTTTGAAAACTGATGTCGACCGAAACCAGTTTAATGTTAAAGATTCTTAATCTTCTTGGTAGTGTCGATTAAGCTAAAAGATGCAAAAACTCTTGTTTCCGGAATATATGCTAGCTGCATTCAAAACTGTCTAAGGCATAGGTACGTCGTCGACACAGAGGCAATATTCGGAGAGTTGAATTAAAAAAAAAAAACAATTCACTTCTGCATAAAAATAAGGTAATGTCCAAACAGATCTTGTAGAACCCCTGAAACACTTTACTTACCTCGACATTCATTCATAACAGAAGGCAGATCAAATTGAGTTTCCTCAACAACACTTTTAAACATCTTTACTTTCGACAGTTTCTACGTTGTTTTAGCTTAAAAATGAATCCAAAAACGGCTCGTGACATGGCGGGCATTTTTCTCGTCAAAGTTTGAACCATACGTCAATTAAACCCAACAAAACACAAACAATTAAAGTAGGATAATGAAAGATCTTAGAAAATGATCTTAGCGCCATTGAGTACAATAAAATTTTTGTCTTCATTGACCGGTGACCAAAAGTTGCGGTAATTGTCTGAAACAAAGATTATCTTATTATGAATCTAATTTTTAATTAACTGTGAATCATAACATATCTTTTATAAAAGGGATCAGCGTAAGAAGTCGTCAAGTAATTGCTTAATAACTGCAAAGTTACCCGACCCTTTCCGATTCTTAAATGCTTCACTCATGGGAAAAAGGATATTAAATGCAAATTTAATTCAAACGTATCGCCACAACATGAATTGCTTTTCAATAAATCGTTTGCTTTGCGTTTTGTATTCTCTCCAAAAACCAACACTAATCCTTCATATTTCGAGCACATCGAGTCCTTTGCATTCACAACGTCGATTGAAAGTTCGGTCAAAACCATTCACCATCCCAACAACGAATCGAACCTTCCATCGCAGCCTTTGCGGATGCAAATAAAATGCATATCGAACGCATCGATTACCATGTTCGCACGTCATATTTTGGTTGATCTCGTCCTGCCGCCGTGCGGTTTTGCATGGGGACCGGCATTGACTAGGACAACAGAGGATGGAAAAAATCCAAACCCATCACCAACAATCGGGCCAACGACCTGCATAACCGGCACTGTTCACTGATTTATACTCATCCACCGGGAAAGTGAAACAAAACAACACCGGTAAAGAAAACAATGAGAGAAAAAAACACACACACCGGTACAGACATAAACTGCATTTGAAAAAGGATTTTCGATTTCATTCTACTCCGCTACCGTGACTCCGATGCCAGTTGAGTGAATTGCGAGGACAATCTTTCTTGCTCTGCCAGCAATTTTATGCATCGTCCCAATTCCATTTCAATCTGCACGATGCAATCGCGTTTGCCGTTTTTTTTTTTGTTGTTCTCTTTGCTTCCTTCTCCGCCCGCTGTCTTACCCTGACGTGTAGCAAAGCAAATCTGAGGCCGCCCTGGGAAAGTGGCGAATCAGTGAATCTGATTCATGCATTCGCAGCTGATTCGCTTTAGTGTTCGGCCACCCCAGCCCAGAACAGGAAGACAGCGGCACCGACCTGGCAGATGCAATCGGCTGCATCCGATTCACGGTGGGGGCTAAATTTATGACCAAAATGCATCGCGCACACAGTGCCGCACAGCGACCGAGCCAAACCACGGCCGGTGCGACTTGTGTGCCTTGCATAGGAAAAATCCACTGTCCACGGTGCAACAGCTGCCTACCGATTATTGAAATGCAACCAAATAGTTCGCAGCCTGGGTGATGCAAAGTAGAGTGGTGAGTAGGGTGAGAAGGGGACCGATTGGTAGAGGAATCGGAAAGGGTTGGAGCATAGCAAAAAAGAAAACAAATAAGAACAACAAGTTGTGCTCGAGATTCGCCGCGTCGCACGATGCACACTGCACACTGCACATGGGACTTCCGATTGGCACAGCGAAGCGAGGAAGAAAAGCGCGATGAGAAAAAAAAAGGAAACACCATTTCAAACTTCCACACACAAAAACTCCGACCGGCTATCCTTTAGCTTACCGCGTGAATCCGGGATGCTGGTTTGCATTGCGTTGCGCTTTCGTAAAACCAACGACACGAGGTTTAACGATGCATCGCGAATGCACCGGCCATACGTGGTATCCATCCATATGTTTTGGTGATTTGTTTTTTTGTTATTCATTCCGTTCTGCTTCCCTTTTTTCTGCAGCAAGCGCATTACGGATGCATTTTGTACGCCGAACAAGACACATGCAAATCTCGGATCGCGCGGATTTGGATTGAAGTATTTAGGTCAGGTTTCGCGGAAGGCTTAACGCTTCATCGTTTGGGATTTCACTTTTTCGATCGTATTTTTGGAATCGTGTAATTGCATACGCTACTAATAACATTTTGCCTGCTCGTTCTCACGAAGGCTTTTGAACGGTCGAAGCTATCCAGATGCACGGATTATGGATCATGGAATGGGGCATGATTCGACCACAGTTATCCAATTTTCGCATCAAAATAATGTTCATTTCAAATGACTCATTTTTTTATCTTTCGTTTTGAGCGAAAACGACAATGTTGTTTTTAAAAAGTGATGTTTATCAGTAATATGTAGCAAACACAAATTAGACCAATAATATGTTAGCTATGAACAGAAAAATGTACACACAAAACACGAATAAAAAAAATCTAAAAATAATGTTAATTTATCAACATATAACAATGTGGGAAACAAATTGATCCTGAGGCTATTATTTGACTTCAATAGGCGAAGCATATAGTATCCTGAGCTTCTCTCCTAACGTTGCGAAGCGCCATCTGTTGTTCGCAAGCGGAACCCGTCAATGCATGTCCTGAAAGCTTCAAGGTTGATTTTGCATCTTTATTGTTTGTACTAGCTGCGACTGTACAAAAAGAATTGATTGGAATTAAAACAGAAACAACACTTACACACCAATACCTGTATATTCAAATATTTTGAAGGATATATAAATTGTAATTGACAGGTTTTCGACTGGTCCGACTTTGACCGGGACTGGACAGTTGTTTTTAAATAGTGATGTTTATCAGTAATATGTAGCAAACAAAAATTAGATACAAATTAGATTAGGTACAAAAAGAATTGATTGAAATTAAAACATAAACAACACTTACACACCAATACCTGTATATTCAAATATTTTGAAGGATATATAAATTGTAATTGACAGGTTTTCGACTGGCTGAGAGAAAAACTATAATACACCTTTTCTCAACACGTAAATATCACATTACAAACAAGCTTGTAAGTTAAATAAATACCCCAACTTGCGGCATTGTTTATTATAACAACTTCTTAAGGCTCACAGTACATATTGACTGTGATCGAGTACGTTAGCGGGCTGGGACCGTTTATCCGATATCCAATCGCAGGCGTGCCCAGCTGACCGTCCGTCTTATCCACCGTAAACCCAAGTATCGAATACTTGTCCGCGTTTATCGTCACGAAGTTGATCTTCTTGTCGTTGGGATTTGTGTAACTAATCGAGACTGGTAGGGCCGATCCTTTCGTGATGGTTTTCGTATAACACAGTAGATGATCCCCGGGTTTTTTGCCAAAAAAGTAACTCTGTTCTTGCGATACCACTAGCGACAGCGCCCAGCTGCCTGCCACACAAAGTGCACACAACGACACCAGCTTAATCCAAACCATCGTTTCGTGAAATTGCACGGTATCCGTGTAATGTTCCCCCAAATCGAACCGGGCAACACTTCCGACTGAGCCACAATCCGGAAGGTTGCGTCGTTTAAATACGAATACCACAACCAAATCCGGGAGCAAACGCCCACTTATGGCCCCTTGACAGTGACCTCTTTTGACAGGCCCTCCCGAAAACGATAAGATGGCAGTTTTCATGAGCAGGAAATTGCAACTGCAGAAAGGTACTCCGGTAATGCTGCAGTACAGCGGGACGATGGGGAAAGTTTGCTTTATTGCAACGTGCTGATGTTATTTTTTATGATTATCAGTTTTATTGCGACAGTGTGATATCTTAAAAGATAAAGGAATGTGTGCACATTTAATTCCAATGTTCGATACGCTTTACTATGGAATTGCAATTAAAATCTGTGTAATTTTTTACGTTAAAGTAGTGTGTTTCAGTCTCTATAATATGCACATCTTTGGTTTCATGGTATTTCATGTGCACATGTATAAAATAACTTGTTGCACAAATAAACTCATCAATGAACAGTAATTCTCATATATCTCGCAGGGTCTTTCAAGCTGTAAGCGTTGATATTTGGAATTCTCAACAAATACTATGAATTTATGCAGAAACGGAGTTTGTTGAAATCTTCACCAGCTTTCTACAACATTCGGACGGATCACAAATTGACAGTACATTATGTAATGTTGAAAAATATAATGAAAATTACATGTAGTTTGCAGAAATATTTTTTGAATGAAGTAATTCTAACAAGGATGACAAGGATATTGGATGAAATAAATAAATAAATTAAATTCTAATTAAGAAAGATTATTTTCGTTATTTGTTTCATAATTGATTGGTTTCTAGTTTTGAATAATTGAATAAATAACACATAGCTAATTTGTTTTGATTTTTCAATCATTAAATCGATTTTTGTAATTGTAAACCTCTTCAGTAAATTTTAATATATTTTAATTATTTTCATACAGTGCTGAAATCTACATTTTAAATTTAATAAAACAAAACACGCAATCACAAATAACATGAATCAAACAATCTAAAACATTCATATAAATTATACTTAAATGCTAAAGATAGTCGATTATAAAAAGAGGAACAAAATAGTCGCGTATTGAATGAAGAATCATGTTTTTATTCATTTCATGAAACTATCAGCGGTGTATAATAACAACCATCGTCTCAAATATATTTAGCATTTATTAAAATAATTTATTATTTATTAACTTCATTTTTTTTCTTACAGGTATTTAAATTTTGTTCGAAAAAATCACTTCACACAGTAGAATTTAACTTCGATCGCGTAAGGTAGAATAGATTTTGCATTGATTTTAATTGTGACGGAAACCGTTCCAAGCTTTCCGCTAGAAATTTCGGCAGTAAATCCATGAGTCGAATACTTATCGGCCGCCAGAGTGATAAAATTGATGTTTTTAGCCTGCGGAGATATTAACATTTTTTTTATTTCGTACAAACATAATTAATAACAATTATTGTAATAAAAACAGTCTAAGGACTTACCGCGGTTGGATTGGTATACGAAACGTCCTGTGGCATGATGGAACCCTTCAGTAGCGTTTTCGAGAAGCATAGTATATCGGATGCATCCTTGGCACCGAAAAAGTAGCTCTGCTTTGACGTGTTCACATCACTGATGCTAAAATTTGCCCCAACATCCGCGCAAAGGACGACGACCATCAACCCAACGAAAACTACGAATCCGTGCGATCGGTACATGCTGCTTACACTGTTTATTCTGTATGTCGAGGCGGATACACTCACAGGCCCGCTTTTATAAACTTCCCAAGCTGTGCGATCGCAATTGAGGACAGCAACCGGGAACTGCACAACCTCATTACCTTCATCACCCGGTTTAATGTCCTTTCGAAAAAAAAATGTTTTTGACCACCCTTAATTTCGTTTTCGGCACTTTCTCACATTAGCAGAGAAAGTTGTCCATTTCCTCAACCGGACTCGTGGCTCCATTTCCGGATGTTGGTCGCACTTGGGATGTCACAAAATAAAACTCAACTTAAACTGCCAAAAAGTAAAACAAGTGTCATAAAATTTCACTTACCGCTGCATCTCGCACCAATCGCATCGATCTCCGTACTGCACCATGTGGTCCACGCAAGGGATTCTATAAAAGTTACCGCCCGATCGTGGGCATGCTTCAGTTCCGTACATTCCGTCCTTCGCTGGCTCGAACAAGGAAGCCGATAAAAATGCATCCCACGTACCGGTTGAGAGCTCTCTGCTTTGCGGTGATCTTGTGCTGCTTCTGGACGCAACCCGCGACAGCCTCACTGCAAACCAATACCAATCCGGCGGTAAAGGAGTTTGGTGTGGCCGATGCTGCACTGGTACTCTGCTTCGATAAGACGGTCTATGCGTACAGCCGTAGCCCAAACTCACTGGCATTTGTTACGGTGAGTGTGCCCAAACTGATGCACCTGTATTCCTAGCCCACAAGTTAGCTTAACTCTCTTTCCCAATATTGTAGGACAAAAACATTAACTACGTCAAGGTGGAAACACTTAAGCCGGGCTATTATGGCGGTGTGAATGCTGAAATTACGGGAGGTGCCATCAAAAAACCCAACATCGTCATCACGCTCACTGAGGGAGGTCGAAAATCGCTCTTTAAGAGTAATGTAAGGGTGCAAATGTTTTGTGTAGCTTAAATGAATGTTATTTATAATAAATCTACCATAAACCTACGGTATAACATTAAGGCAATTATGAAACTGACTGTTGAATGATGCAGTAGTCACTGTTGAAGATGACAAGATAGATTTGAGAGAGATCACCGTTAAAATCGAACTGACTTATGGTCGATTTATTACATTTGCTATTTCTATGCTATTTTTTATATCCAAATTCTTCAATATTCTATGTAACCTTCTTTAATTGTAATATTTCCTGTTCCTGTTACTGTTGCCCAATTTCATCAAATAAGATTAATTTCCACCGTTTCAAATGCACTTTCACTAAGTGCATCACCATCCTTCTCTCTCAACTTCTTAAATGACCCCAAAACAGAGCTCACTTTTACTTCCATTCATATTAAAACAAAAGCAAGACAAATGTGATAACAGCAAAAAAAAACCAAAACGAAACGAACCAACCCGGTTTAATGTTATTGATATAAAAACCAAGCATTCCTCACCGGCATGGCTCAATCTTTGCGAAAGTGATCAGGAAGAAAGTCATTCCCAGTGCACTACAGAACGGTTCGTTCGTGCTTGTTGTCAGCTCGGTATTCAATTTCGCACAACACCCTGCTTTCGTATCGCAACGCAATGGCGCGCTGTTGTTGTTTGATTTTGGTTGGATTCCTGCTGATCGGTCTACAGTCAGCCGGTGGAAACCTGCTCAACACCAACCAGGATCTGGTCGTACAGTTCGGTACCTATGATGCGGCGTTGCAGCAATGCTTCTATCAGAAGCTTTACTCTGGCATGGTGAGCCCGCAAAGTGTGACGTTCAACAATGTAAGTAAAACCATCACCAAACGGTTGTGAGTTACCATTAATCGAGCCCTTTTTCCCGTCCGCAACCGTCCTTCTGCAGCCCGCTGCTAAAGCGATCAAGTTTGTCATCGTCGAAGCGGACCAGAAAATTGATCTCGGTGGAATATCAGCCACGATCACGTCGGGTACGGTTGGTGACAGCAATGCAATCACGGTGCAGGTGAACACCTCCCCGCAATCGATTAAATTCCTCAACAACTTTACGGTTCAAATGTTTTGTGCGAAATAAATGAAGTTCGAAGTTGATGTAGTCATTTTGTAATAGATTTCAACATAAAACTTTTCGAATGTAAAGCATCGTTAGGTAAAAGGGATCGAATCCCAAGTCGATTACCACACAAACAAATGCATCGGCATGTTTATTTCCATACTTAATTTCAAATCGATTGCTTCAAACACTTCTCTTTCCTCTCGGCATCCTTTGTGGCTAATCACAATTACCCACGATCGTCCAAATAGTACATTTATCCCAATCTCAGCCTGTCTCAGCCCTTCGTTAACATTCTCCTCATCCAAAACAATCACTCTTTGCAATGGAAACACCGCGATTTAGCGATCGATTGGCGTCGTGAACTATCCACACACCAGCTGACAGGTGAATGGACAAACCGGGCGAAGAAGTCATTTAGCTAAAGATTGATTTCCCCCGTTCCGGAGAATGTTACATTGTGGCCAAGGGCGCCGTACCTTTCCGACCGTAGCGTGGTTGCGTTACGATTCTCCACCAGTCAATCATTGGTGCATAATTTTAGCATTTTTTTTTTGCGCGCGCCCGCGAAAAGTGATCCGTTCGCGATCGTGATGCCATTTCACGGATTGACTGCAGAGTCCCACGTGCAGTGCGGGCAATTTTATGCTAAATTGCCGTCCTCTACACCCGGCACGGTACGGTCACTCAACGGGTTGGTGGGAATTTATGTGTCTTCCTATGCACCCGGTACACGACTGTTCGCGTTTCAAAAGCTGCACGACCGACTGACGGTCAGTATCAGTACGCGAACATTATTAGACAGGCTGTGCCGTAAATTAAGCTACCGACGGTAAAGCCAGGCTGGTGTCAAATGAGACCCATACTGGACCGGTGATTCGGAGATCGAAGTTACAAAATGGCATAAAAGAGCCACAGAAAGACAATCACATCGAGTTGTGTGTAAGATTTTCGGTACGTGAGAGATATTTTTTGAAACCTACTGTTTGTTTTTCTATGTTGGAAAAAAATGTTACTAAAAAGTTGAACCAAAAACCTGCACCCTAAACATCCAGCCTCGAACACCCACGGGAACTCTTTCCGCCTGTTCGATTTTCTGCACAAAGCTGCACGGTGCACGATCGAGCACCACGGCACGTTTGTACGGTGGTACCTCCACAAAAGGAAATCACAACAATTCAACACCATTCCCACCCGAATCGAACTTTCCGAAGGCCCGAAGGAAGACAGCGTGGACACCGGACTGAACTGATTGTTTTTAATTATAAAAGTAATAAATATAAATGAGCCCAGCGCATTAAAGGCGATCCCCCGGTGGAGGTATTTATTAAAACATGTGTCGTTCGGCCACGGCACACTAACCGTGGCGGAGCAATGATGGCGCGAGCGTGTACACTTGCGCCCGTGGAATAGAATCGAACCCGTATGCCGCCGCTAACAGAAGAACCCGAAGATAAAGGAGTGGGATTTTTTTTTCTTTGCTGCCATCTAGCAGGGAGCGAATCATACAAGAATGAACGTCAATTTTCAAAGCTTCTCACAATGTCTTTTGGGGTAGAGCAAAAAAAAGGGAATCGATTGGACGGTTTGGTGTTGGAGATAGTTTTACATAAATTAATGAACTGAAGCAAGTGAGCTTTGGTTAAAATGGCTGAAATTGAGATTTCAATTAAAAATAAATCCAACTTTAAAGTTGAGATGGAGAAAGGAAACATTATAATAAAGCTCTCATAGCAATATTGTTGCATCTGAAAAGAAGTGAACTACACGATTTACTAAACATTGGTCAAACATTCGCAAGAATGTATTATTAAAAGAAATCGTATGTAACAAAAGATGTAAGTCAGTTATTCTTAAGCAGGAATATACACTCAGAAGCCCAAAAAAAATTTAATTTTGAGACTTTTTTAAAGGAAAATTGTCTCATTTATTATTGTTCAATGTGGTGCTACCATTCGAAAGCATCCTTTTATTAACATTTCCAGTAAATTATTAGTAAAGTCTTAAATTGAGTGTCCAGGAATATCTGATTCAACTTATGATATCATTGTAATGTCAAATTACGAAGTTACAACCCCAAAAAGCAATGGGGATTGGCCATGAATAAAAATTCTCATTGAATAAATGGTTTTTTTAAAGCTCCAGAGGGTTGATTTCCCTTGTATGTATTTAAAACATTTTCATTTGAGTGTAATACAATGTTAAAAATTTGTTTAACTAAAAATTAAACTTTTTATCGTAACTTATTTGATCTAATTTTTCTTTCCACCATCAATCGTGCCTATGTACCTCCATTCCCATCTCACGCTTTAACGACTTTTCAGCCTCTCGTTGCAATGGAAAAACATAATTACATATGCACTATCGAATCATGTTGTCAATTAAAGCGCTTGGCCAAAAAAGGCAAAAATAAATTAGCCTTAACCGATACAAAACAAATGAAAATTTAGATAAGAACTCGAACCTTAAACCCAAGCACCCCTTTCCCTCTCATAAACCCACCCTCCAGCACCGATGTCACCTCTTCGCTGGAACAACCGCAAGCCAATCGAAGGCAGCAGACAAAATCGACCGAGCACCAAACATGCCCAGTTGCATTGCTAGGCGTGCATAAATTACTCACCAGCACGAACGTTTCGGTGATCGGGAACCCGCCAAACCCCCCCGAACCGAACTGGTCCACGGATCGGATCGCGCATTCCATACGCCACTCCCACGAAAAAAAAGGAGCGTTCCGGGCCGGGTTTTCGGCACAGTGCAAGGCATGGGGGCAACAACAACAGCCACAACAAAAAGGAACCGGAAAGCGAATCGAGACAAACTGTGTACTGTGTCGCTACAGCAAGGGCCACCGGTTCAGATTTGTCATTTCGAGACACACACACACACTGGTACGATGCTGTGGGCCACTGTGGGTGGGACAGTTTGTCGTTCGGGGCGAGTGCCGGTGCTGGTGTGTTTTTGCACATGCAAATATTTTTTTTTCCTTCTTGCTGCTCCAGTCTCCCGTAGGAGCCGCTTACACACAACATACTCGATCGAGCGTTCAACGCTGAGGTCCCTGCGCACAGATAGTGTCTATGATTTATTGCCACTCGTGGTGTGATAAATAGCGCCCGGCGATCGAAAGCCGATCGAAATCGGTACCAGATAAGCATGACGGCGGTGGTGGTGTTTGTCCCGATTGCTTTACACCTTCCCTCCATTCCGTTGTATCCTATTTGTATAATGCCGTGGGATGAGAGCTTGTTTTGCACCGTTCACACAGCACCTTTTTCTTCCCGCATTCTGTTCTAAGCTGGTTGGCAAGTTTTCGCATTCATTCACAGCTTGAACGTGGAAAGTGTTGTCACAACACGGGGAAAACTATTGACAGAATGTGATGCCATCGTATGTATCTGCTCTTGCCACGAAAGCTTACCATCGAGGAGTGCTGTAAGACGCAGGAGAAAAACGGGACCCACCAATCCATTGCCAAGCACCGATGTTCGATTTGTGTACCGGCACTCAGATAAGCATCGCGTGAAAAGCTCGGTCATTGGTAGCCTCCCAAACACTCCCCCTTTTGTTGGAGAAAATCGGTTGGAAAATGTGCACAACACAGAATGCATATCTCCTGCAGCATCGTCCCGCAGTGCTTTTGCGTGCCTGCATGCGGTATATTACTACATCGCGAACGGTATCTTATCTCGTGACAAGGAGTCGAGCCCAATGTGAATTAGCCCGTGCAATGATATCTCATTCGATAGCTGGACACCTACCGCAGGCGCAAAGGACAAGATACACGATAAGGTTGTACCAATAGCAGGATAGCTGGTGAGATAAGGCTGATTAACATAGTTCAGCACAGCGTCAAACAGATAGACGCACACATACACAAATAATGGTGGGAATAATGTATGCTGATACTTTATACGATTAACAATGTACAAGGATAAGGCTGATTAATGGAAGCGTTTCATTTTTCCCAATATTAAGAGCAATCAATGTAACAAACATGCATACGAAGTATTAAATTTAATAATTGTTCTTTAGTTCAGTTCTTTGGTGTATCTATTTCAATTCTTTAGTTCAGTTCTTTAGTGTGACTATTTAATTACTCAAATGCGAGAGGAACTTTCATGTATTTACTTTAGATACATTATTGCATCTTATAGAACCTCTTATATGTATATGAGCCTTATGTGACTGATGTTGATAAACACCTTAACAAAACAAAGTCCATCTTATGCAGGTATTTCTTCCCTGTTTGGCAGATTGTTTCAACTTCCAGAGAAAACAAAAAGATTACTTTTTCTTCATTCTTCTTCTCAAGATTCTGTTGCACTTTACGGCGAGGTAGTGCTGCTATGGTGGCTTTGGAGGCCAGATCGAGACTATGGCTCGGCACTCTTGCCTTTATTAAGATAGCAGAGGACATACAAAAAGCTGTTCCGGCCACCTTTAAAACACAATGGAAATAATTCATTTTGTGTCCATTTGGCTTTCGTTGAACTAATAACGTTTTTTACAAGCAAAAACCCTTCAAAATACATTTCCAATAGCTAACTAGAATGTAGAAGCTTTGCAAGCCGCAAAGTCGAAGCTACTCTTGCTAGCAGAAATAAATGAATATCATTCAGTAACGCTTCATCCATTCAATTCTCACCGCAATCGTGTATGGCCCTTTTTTCCACTTAACCTAGATTCTTGATCTCGCGCACATGATGAAATCTCGCACAAGAGGATTAGATTTTGCGTCAATCGCGCATCGCCCACAATCAACCCAGTTCGTGTAATGCAACCATCCGCTCTACCCTTCCATTTCCCTCCTCTTCCGTTGCCGTTGCTGGCATCGATCATAAACACAATTTCGCAATTCTTCACGGTGCACAACCGTGCAGCTGCTTTCAATTCCAACAACGACACATCCAACCGGCTCCAATGCCATCCAGACCAGAGGGACATAACAAAATACGATCGAAATTGAAATTCATCACCCGGCGATCATCGAGATGTGTGTCATTCGATTGCAAATCTTCTTACCGGGTTCGCCAACACTCCTTTCCCCTCCGACAACCCTTCACCGTTCAGAAATTCAGATTGTCCATCGGTCGGCTTGTGCCGTACACCGTACAGATCATTCCAATCGCGGGAAAATTATGGCAGGCAGGCATATTTTACTCCGCTCGTTTTCCGAACGGCGCAAACACATTAGCTACCGGACCGGGGCCGGCTGCACATTCCAGTGCAGCCGGACCACCGGCACCGACTTACACGGATCGATTTAAAGTGGTCACGTTCTTATTTTTCTCTCCAGCAGCCACTGCGTTTCGCCGCTGCTGATGAAACTCATTTTTCCCATGAATCTACTATTTCCTTTGATGCGTACCGCGATACCTCTGGTGGTTTACATTCTTCGGTACATTCCTGCACGGTGCACGGGTGCTACCGAACGGGTGGGAAGGAAAATTTAAATCTTTGGCGATTTGGTATGTCAATGCATGTGACATATTTTATTGTGCATTAGGATGCGTTTGTCGAGAAAGCCAGGCAGCTTACAGGTCGGCATCGATGCATTCGAAATCTTAGCTAGCAGCAGGCATTGAATGGATATCCTAGTAACCTTTTAGAGGTAATCTGTAATACTGAAGATTTGATTAGTATCAGTAATGATCTTCAAGTTACAATTTACAACTTCAACAGTTAAAGCATACTTCAAAACTCTAAAATGATATTGTCCTTGCGATAGTGTTATACTATAATATAATATCACAACATGTTTCCGACTCCTGCAGTAGTTCCTAGAGGCTGTACCAATCTACACAAAAGGTGCAAGGGAGTAGTTCATTTACCAAACCTCCACATACGTGTGGCATACAGTTGCCTTTTAACCTACGCACCAACCCCATAGACCATTGCTAAAATGGACCCGTGACAACAAAGGTACACGGCTGTGTTTTATTTTTCATTTCTTCTGCCAATCGTACTTAGAAACGTTCCGGCAGCTGGCAGCCGGGCCAAAGTTATGGCTTCCGTTTACAATGGCCCCACGTATGACGAAAAACCGTCCATGCCGAAGCCGCCTTTGGTCTGCCTACGTTGGCAATGCCATGGGTACGATTGCTTCCAACGCGTGCAGCCCATATTCGGCAGCGCAGCCGCAGAAAGCTATGACAAATGTAATTGTACAATAAATCCAAAACCTTCGAGCGTCGGTTACCGTTCGGTCCGGTACGCTGTGCACCGCTGCAATTGCACCGATATTGTACCGGCTCCAAAAACGGGTGCCGCCGTGTCAAAAAGCCCGGCTGCCACCATCGCTTCACCGTTCGTATCGTGTCTTCGAAAACGTTTTAGATAGCCTCGCATGGTGCAACGGGCTGGGGCGGATGAATATGAGAAATGCTTACCGGACACACCGATGGCGCACAGCCACACATACGCTGCACGCTGCCGCAATTGAGATCGGTACTTTCTTCCCCATCGCGCACCGAAAAAGGACAGTCAATTTTGCGATTTATTAGGATCGATTAAAGGCATCGGTAGGTTGTTGCTGGGCTGGGCGGCAGCATAAATAAGTGACTTTATGAGGAAGACATTTATAGTTAAGCGTGATGTTTATGGTAACAGGCAACGAGCAGTAGGTCTAACAGGCATGCATGGATCCTAAGTGGCCCACAGGAATCACAGAAAGTGGACAAACGAGTCAAATGTATCGCTGATCGTACATGAGAATATAAAATCAAATAAATAAAGTGATTTCATATCGTGGCGTCTCAAATGCTGCTAAAAGCTTTTTTGATACATAAGTCTCCTATTAAGCTCACTTTTTAGAGAGTTTATCTCGTTATTCTGATTCTGATTGAATTCTGATTTACAATCTAACACTTATCTACTAAAAAACATCTCGAATAGGACGACTAGGTCAAGGGCAGCTAATCAAGACATCTTATTGTAAGGTTCTTCTTTTGGAACTAGATGATCTCACAATTCTTATTTACCTACAATAAGATCTCATAAAAAGGACGAATTTATTACTAACCAACAAAATCTCGATTACTGTCACATTTGCAACGACACTATGCTCATTTTAACCCAACACCTGGTACTCAAAAGTCACCCTTCGAAACACTCGGTAGAATATGGTGTCATGTCTCACGCGTATCGGACTCCCTGATCTCCCTGGACCGATCATTTGACCTTACAAAGCTCGCGTAGCATAAAGGAGATGCGAAATTCCATAAAATACAACCAACGCACTACAAACAGACCGCATAACGATAAGACGAAAAAGAATGGGAGAGCTTTATTCGAGGTGTCTGGAATGTCCAATACCAGTGCTTCGCCAAGCTTGCACACGTGTTCCTTCGGCAGCATATCAAACGTCCGGACAAAGGAGAAAAAAAACCTTCTACCTTTCTAAACACATCTAGCGCGAAACAATATTTCGGCGAATAAATGGACCATTCGGTGCTAATCGCACTAATAACTTATTCAGTCACCCCACAGCTATACGGCTAGAACCAACCAGTGCCCCCCTTACAAACTAAGCTTCGTTCCACAATTAGTCACCATTCACAGGACGCCCGCCTGAAGCGTGTATGTGTGTGTGTGTGTGTGTGTGAGTGAGGACTGCCAGCAAAATTATGGACCGATTTTCACGCACCATGTCCGACGCAATGTTCTTGTATGTTTGGTTCATTTGAACGGCTCGCTGGGTCAGCAATTTGGAGCCGATTTATTGGCCGATTGTTCTACATTTTTGATTTCGTTAATTACACCAGCGGTTCTTAGAGCGTTCCTTCTCGCCTAGGGAAAACCTGTTGATTGAGAGCGGGCGGACACGTAAACGGTGCATAAACGGGCATGTCCGGCAACAATGTTGCCTTTGGCTGGCGTGTCCGCTCAGTCTGTGGCCCGTGCCGCGGTTGCAAGCGAGAAAACAAAGCCCTTTCGGTCTTAGCAGCATTCAGTAAACCTTAACCGCTGACCGGTGGCGCATCCTAAACCTAAAGCACCCCAAAACCCGAACAGATAAACAGTAACGATTATGGCTGACAACTGATACGGGAAGTGGAAAGCCCTTCGAATGAAGGAACGGAGGAGTGCAGCATGAGTGAAAAAAGACGAATTTACGATCTCACCTGTACCATAGATTCTACGTCACCATGCTACCAGCTGGCATGGCCACCATCAACCTGGTTGCAAAGTCAGCGAACCGGCGAATTGCGTTCCTAACGCGGTCCGTTACAATTGCGTCCCGCTTGAAGCGAATCATAGCGAACGCCGACAACCGAAGCATCGCACAACCAGTGACGTGCTTGATTTAATGTTACGACCGACATAAGAAGATCTAGCTCGTTTGGAGGGCATGAGATTTAGAAATACACGCTCACCGGGTTGCCCCAGCTCGCTGGTTTAGCCTATCTAATAATGTAAAGCTAAATTATTCGATCGGCAGCCCGCTTTCGAGATAACGCATAAATGGAGTTTTTTTTATCCCATTTTCTTAATTACTTTATTATAATTTCATTTTTGGGGTGTATATGATTATGTTTGCGTGTGTGAAATATGCTAGCGCTAGCCACTTTAACAAGAAGCCTACATTAGTTTTATTTTCTAGCTGCTACTAACTGTCAGATGTGATGGCTTGTATGATCGCTTGTTTTTCATACGATAGTTCGTGGATGTAGGTTTAAAAATGATTGTAAGATGTTCGTTAATTTACATATTATACGTAAATATCAATGGCTTTTAGTTATGAAACTCATGTTTTTCGTCTTAATATTGTCTGACGCCTTGATAAGGCATTGATTCATGAGGGTTTAGCTAAAAAAAATTGAATGTCTCTTCGATACTAAATATTATTTTATTATAAATTCACATTAATAGTATTCACATCGCCACCAACACGAAAGTAACCCTTAGCTAAAATATGATATCTAAGAGTCGAGGCTCAACAAATTTCTTTAATTTAATTAACGTTGTTCGATGGACACTGAACAACATTACCCATTAACTAGAAACAGAACTTAATAGATATCTCGGTTAAGTGATCGGAAGGATGGAATGGAGAGGTGATGGTCAAAATGGAGAGAGGAACATCCGAATCGCAAATACCAAGTCCCAAGTATGCCAAGTTGAGACAAACAGTAGTGGAAGAGGACGCACAGCACGAGTTGGTAAATATAAACACAAAGACGAAACTAAGTTAGGAGCATCAATAAAGTTCGATATTAAGGAGACAGTACACGTAATTTTGTGATACATTAGGTCGTTTTTATAAGCTGTAGAGTCCCAATAGCTTTAGTCATCTTCCGATAAAATATCCCCCAACAATTTTACTGACAGCAAACCGAGTAAAGCATACCGACTGTAAACAACAAAGCTCCTATGGTTGAATAAGTAGGTCTTACAAGTGAACGGTACAAGACTACTAAACATAAAGAATTAGTTAAATTTGTTGTTAAAGTTTTTTCCGTTTGATTTAACCGAGAATTTTCCAACCTTTCCGTTTCTTGAATGCTTTTTTTGTAAACTTGTGAGCTCCATTGTAACCTTCTTTCAAATATTAGCACAATTTCACTGTATATCTCATCGGTTGACATCCGTCAAGAACGAGAACATTGGAGCAACAAAAAAAACTTTACTGATGATCTTTAGAAGATCAGTAAAATGATATGTTATAAATAAAAGTTTCAAATCATTTCACACATTAAACATTACGACAATCTAGAACATCTACATCTTCACCAACAAACAAATCCTAACAACAGCACAACCGAACATGCCCAGGATGAGACAAAAGACACTGAGGAAATAAAACTTATAAAAACCGTCAATATACAATGATAGATGAATTCCATATGTTTATTTTATTATCCTGTGCATTCATTCAGGTAATTCAACTCGTTTATATTTACTTATCTTAAGGCACGAAAAGAGCGATATATTGAAATAAGAATAGTATACTAAATGGATCAAAAAGCATTTTTCCAATGCAACAATTTATGATCATCTTCCAATTTGCTTACTTTATGAGACATAAAATCAATGAAAACACAATACATCCAATCCAGCACCCTTGCAACCGAGCGGGTATTTTTGTTGTTCTACTAAACGCCACTCAATGCACCCGACGGGGGTTGCTCTTTCTTGAAAGTTGCACACAAATAGACCCACCCGCCACTGCGGCAACATTGTCACCGCGAATCGAGAGGCGCAACTGCCACCAGTGTCGCCAGTGGCACCATTAATCATAGCCCGATTATAATACACCGCAGAACCGTTGACATTCAAAGCGTGGTGCTCGTTGGAGGACCGTTTTTTTATGTCTCGGTACATTTAAGGTGTGTTCAAGGTGCGAAACCAAATGATAAGCGCACATGGTAGCGCGTACATTGCCGTTGGTGCGGAGAAGCGAAGAAAAGGACTCCGCACCAAACAGTGCCCAAACAGTGCCCATCAGCATCAGATCTGCCGGTAAGCGGCAGTTGGGAAAGACAAATTGTTTGCGTGCGCCCCGGAAGATGCATCGGAAAACAAAGGTGCATACTGGGCGGCGCGTTTTCTTCGCTGTATTCATCCACCACGGTGCGGCTCACACCGATCGACAATCGATTATTACTTCATTAAGCATACACCGTGCGAACCGGGTGGGTTGCATTCTCCACGCCCGATGCACCGCCAGAATGCAGATGCGACCGATGGGATCGTCTTTCCGATCGGGGAGACCCGATCTGAAGGGACGATTGTCGCATCACAAATTGCTCCCACAAATCTAGCGAATCTAGCCGCTTTTGATGGAAAGGTGTGCCCGGTTGCGACTGCAAACGGCAGCCAGTGGTACCGCTTGTGCCATCACAATGCCACTCGAGACAGTGGGTGAGTGTGAGAGCGTGTGTTGGGGTACGGAGGCATGCACAATGCACCAATGTGCAGCGGCCGTTGTTGGAGATTGGAATAGAAATAGAGGCACAATTCTTATTTATGGCACGTAGATTAATCCTACTTCTGCCGGCGGATGACGGTGAAACGATCGTCATCGACGGTGACTAGCGTAGAGGGCACGTTAAAGCTAGCCTTCCCTAGCTTACCAGATTGTATAAACCGAAGGTTTGGAAGGAACGTGAGGCGACCACCCTTCGGGACACAATCGGGAAAGGAAATGAGTGAAGCAGAAGAAGAAAAGCATGCCATACAACCGAACGGCTTAGAAATAAAACTGCACACACGTTCAAATATTCAAACGGGCTGGCAGTAATTGACGTGCCCGTGTCCGATTTGTACCGCAAGGGAAGGAACGGAGCCAAATGCAGTACGAGTCCACTCGCATGCACTTTTATGCCCGTTCCGTTGCCTTTTGCCCCGAATCGACCCACCAGCTCACCCACCGAAGAGAAAGGCGATTGTGGTGGGTCTAGTTTGGTTGCCGATTCGAATTCGATTCCCCATTACGAATGTACCCGAATACACCCAACCGTCAAGACGGCGTTGTGCCCACGGGCATATGTGTGTCTTTCGCGACAGTCACAGTGTTTGTTCGTGCACGTGTGTTTGTCGCCGTACGCAACCCTTACCATACTACTTACCGGCTTCCAGTCCAGCTGCCGGAGTCACCGGAGTTTGCAAACACCACGCGAGATTGTCGACATTGTCATGACAGTGGCAAATTAATTTCCAATTCCTACGGCTTCGACGATCGGGTGCGATTGTTTGTGACTGCGACAGAAAAAAAAAACTCCCCGAAGCTACACTCTACGCCGAATCGCTGCAGTTGATGCCGAGGTAAATTGAGTTAATTGTAACTGCACTCGTTCCGCACCGGTAGAACCGATGTCTGTAAGATGGAAAAATGCCCGATCGGAGGGTAAATGTTTATGGATTAGGTTGAAAGGCTGGTTGGTTTACAAAGGGAGAACGGACGGAGTTGTTTTCCATCTCGGGAGCTATATATGTGTGATGTCTTCTAATAGTTTGTATGGATGATTCCATGTTGCTGATATCAATTTTTGTGTATGAGAGAGAGAGGATTCAGTAAAAGATGTTATAAAGTACTTTATAAAGCATCAGAAAAAATAACCAAATGATTACCAATTATATGGATTAAACTAGTTCAACTATGTGTATGTTCTCTTGACTGGTCTTACATTAAAAAAAGCAATTATCTAAATGACATTTTAGATAATAAATTTATCTAACTATAACGTTTAAATAAACAACTTACAATCCAACAATAAACCATGTCCAATGCAACGATTTGAAAATTTAATATTTTCGTAAATTTTTTCATATATTTTCATTTCAAAATCCCAACCACAAATTATGTGACATTGCAACACCTCGGGGGAAAAAATACTTATATTTATTAAAAAAAAAAAAATATGTAGAAACAAGAAATTTATTTTATCATTTGAGAACGAAGGTTCTTTGCCGTAATCCGTATTTTGACTGAATAGAGTATGATTCTCCCAAGTCATTTCCTCGTTAACTATGCCTTATACCGGGCAGGTTCGAGAAGATATCCCTAGAGACTAGGCAATAAAAATAGAGGTTTAATAGTTCAAAAGAAGGAGTCAAAGAAATCAATGGACACTTTTACGAAAATTTTGTTCAAATAATCCATCATAAATTTTGACTACTTCAACATTTAAATTCAACAAGTAAATTAGAACCTTATTCAGTGAAACAGAATTATTCTTTCGTACATAACACTTAAAACTTCCTTGTTTCCTTTTCATTCTACACAAAAACTCATCTTGGCCATCTTGGCCTATAATGTCCACCAACTGAGTATCTCAGACCTAAAACCATCCATACCAAAGTCTCAAGCGATGGAATTAAACTTATTTTAAATTTAACAAAGTAGAATAAAATTAATAAATGCACAACTATGAATAGATTTAAACAAAAATCAGGCTCTTTATACTCTTCCAACTCCAGATGTTTACCTCTTGTTGCACTACAACCTTCAATTGTATAACATAAAATATAACAGGTTCGTCTAACTCATATGTAAAACAAACATGATTAGATCATATAAAGTCACATTCCTATGCACTTCTGATATGCCTTGATCAAGAAATAATACCTAGCACAACATTGCTTCACTGTTTTCCTTGTTCTCGTATCTGCAAATTTAGGAACGTGCACTATATGAAGTATGTCCAGTGCTATTTGATGTTGTGTTTTGCTTCCTTCATGCCTAAATACTGTCTAGCAGTGCCGCCGCAGATGCTTCTCCGCGCACGTACCGTTCCGCCTGTCATGGTGTGATTTTTTTTTTCCTGCTTCACTTGGTGTTATCATACGAAAGTATAAATGGGTCCCCGGAATCCAGCAACACTGCACAAGTTGCACAACCACCACCCATCTCCACACATCTTCTCCGATCGACCACGCGTATCAAGCATTGGCGCATTCCACTGTTACGCTGTTACGCCACACGCGCGCTCTCATCGATCGCAAAAATGTGCACTTGCGCTGTGTGCTGTTTGGTTGCAGCGTCAGCTTTACCAATTGCCATTCCTGACCGTGGAGTGGTTTGGTGCGTTATGTTGACGAATATGTGAAAGTGCACGTACCGAAACATTCGCGACGTACGAGGATTGTGAATTGTTTGAGTGGTATGTTTGGTTTTTTTTTGTATGTGCTTGCTTCATTTCCTTTCATTTTGCCTAAAAGGAATGCGGCCGCCGGACTCACGCGGAATAGAATGCTAGATACGGCGAGGAGGCCTGTTTAGCTGCGCGCCGTAAATCCGTTACGGCAAGTTGATCGCTACCTATCGGTGTATACACCGGGTGCGTTGCAGTTCATTCATGCAACCACAATCGAAAAACAGCGATCGCGATCGTTTCCTTTCTCGATTGTAACGAGTGCGTTGCAATTGCGTTTTTGCAGTCACAGCTCGTCCACTTCAAATCCATCGCCAATCGATGTGCAAGTAGGATCGATTTGAGACCGTATCCCCGGTCCCTAAGGGGACCGGCTGCAAAAGGGAACAAGCGTTCCATATTGATCGTGCACGGGGGTAAAAAAAGCTAAACATTTACAAGAAAACAAATAAAACTAGACTACGCTACGGTTGCACATCACCGCATTTCGCTTGCTTGGTATTCCCGAGTGGGTTTTGAACCGTGCACCGTGCAGAAGCGAAGAAAAAACGACGGAAAACCTGCCATAACCGTCAACTGGTTTAACAATTTAAGCGAGAGCTCTCTAATTCCCCCTAGCGGGGAACAACGGCGAGTGAATAGAAAAAAAACCCCAACCTGAACGACCTATCAGAACATCCCGTGATACCATTGCATCAAGTGTCTTTTCTAACCGTGTGCTACACACACACACATACAGAATCGAGAAAAAAAGCAATCCTTATGCTAAAAGAAACACAACAATCAAGGCAGACCATAAAAAAAAACTAATTCTACCAACCCCATGCCGAGGTTCGTCGCTTGCACAGTGATTGAAATCTCCATTCGCACCAAATCAATCACCCGTCAGACGAGCAGCTCGTCCGTACAAATCGTTCTTGTGTATGAACACGCCAAGGTAATATTTTTCCTCCTTTGTTTTTTTTTTCGTTCTTGCTAAAATTTATTGCTTTTATATCTTTCCGTAAGACATATTTTCCGTGGCAGAAAAAAGGAACTAAAACAAATGAGCTAAGCTGGTAAGGAATAAAAAATAAAGCCATGTTCCCATGTTCCCATCTCTCAAGCCGCTGTCTCGGGCGTGGTATCTTCATGAGTGAGGATCGAATTTGAATGACTTCTAGCGACGATAAATCCGTTGCACCGAGCGGCCGTCCGGTCCGATCGTCATCCGATCGGACGCGCACGCAGACTCATCACAGGACCTACTTGTCATTTATGACAGTTTGTCCACTTTATCACTCACGCAAGCTGATTGGCATCGATGCGCACTGCACAAATACCTTCGACAGCGGGTGCAGCCTGCTCGACTCGGTCCACTCGCAGATTAAACCGATTTGCATTTCGCGGAAACGGACCATTGACGAGCCGTTTCCTTTCGCCTACTATAGCACTGTCTCGAAATCATGAGCGCACGTGAAACTTGTGGAAGTTTTTTTTTTTCATTTTCCTTCGTTCTTTTTTCCGTTCCTCGTTTGATCCTTCCGATTTTTGTGTTCCGGTGTATGTGTGTGTGTGAAAGGGTTTTTTTTCTTCTTGTTTTACTGTTTCGTTTTGTGAGACATGCGCCCCAAAGGCATGTCCTGTTGTCTTGCGTTATTAACTGCTTCTAACGATTTTTCTGTCATTCCCGGGCTACCGTTTCGTATCGTCACGATCCGTAAATATATCAAACTGTCAAGCGAACGGAGTGAAGGGAAGCGCCAGGCCGCCGAAAGCCCGCTTTGAAATGGCAATTCGTCGGAATTGTTGCCATTTCCATTTGTTGTGCTTTTTTTGCTCAATTTTTATGTACATCCGTTGGCTTTTGGTTCGTCCGGTCTTGGGTCTTGGTTTGGTTCCGCTCAAGCTTTGGCAAAACATTATTTCGACAACAGACAATCAAGTCTGTATGTTGCGCTCTGTTGGGAGTTCTAAGGCGAGGAAAAATTACTGTAGCATAAACAAATGCACAAATAAAGTACAAAATAAAATAAAAATACTGGGTGGAGACACTTCAAATGTCCACGATTCTCCCTAACTTCAACTTCTCTAATCGTTCACCCCATCACCGCGCAATGAACTGCAAGTCGTATGTCTGAGCACCCGCTTTCTACTAGTTTTCGTATTTCCTCCCCCAAAACATAACTAAAACGTCCATCCGCAAGGAAACGAACACGTCGGTGCGCGCACCACCAGTACAAAGTTTACATTTCTGCATACTTTGCATAAATGAGTCCAAAGTCGCATGCAAACGAGCTGCCAACCGCAAGTTCATCGTAGCACAACACCTCACCCAATCGGCGGACGTTTGGGAAAAGCGGTTGCCATTGGTTTGTGTACCGGGGCATATAAACGCCGTAAATGGTAGCCATTAGGTGATCGACGATTGGGCCCAACGTCTGGCTGTTCGTTCAACGATGGGCAGACAGAAGGACTGCATGGGAAATAAATTCTTGATTCCGGCCGACACAAAGGTAATCGATGGGGAGTTTTCTTTGCGGAGAATGGAGTAACTGGATGTAGTGTAGATAGCTAAGTTGGAGAGTGAGATATTCATGGAGATTCGGTCTAGACATGCGCCGCATGAATAACCTGACGAACATCAAGCAATCTTCCTGCTCTAGCACTTAGCATCTTTTGACTATTTCTGGATTAAACTCTTTAAATAGTCATGAATAATGAGATGTTTTGAGTTGTGTGAAAAAACAACTTAATAATATCACTTAAGTTTAAGATTAATATCACGTCGCATATCTTCGACCAAATTATTCCTGTACGAACAGTAAATAACACACGCTCGTAAAACACGCAATCAAATCATTGTAATAAAATGTAAACTTCTCCGATCTGCGGTTCCTTATAATTTGTAACGTTATCAGCAAACGTGTCTCCATCGTGATCGGATTTCTTCGGTTTAGCTGGTCCTATCCCGTACCCCATGCTATTTCAATTCAGAACTTCCTTTCCCTGCAGGACACGATAAACATTTAGTCTTTACAGTCCCTCCCGGGTACGAGCTACTCCATCTCGTCCGCACACAAAGTACCCATTTCGTGACGAGGTGCTTACAATCCCGAACGGTTGAAGGACGTTTCCAAAGGTGTCCTTGCATGCGTGTGTGGATTTTAATACCG
This sequence comes from Anopheles marshallii, assembly GCF_943734725.1. Taxonomy (NCBI): domain Eukaryota; kingdom Metazoa; phylum Arthropoda; class Insecta; order Diptera; family Culicidae; genus Anopheles; species Anopheles marshallii. The sequence goes on from NC_071327.1 coordinate 56,665,474, forward strand.
TTCGTCCACCATTTACGGCCGACGAACCGGTGCGGTGGAAGTTAATTTCTCTAATTATAATCATCTTACCGAACGTGGGATGTTGTGGAGATGTTCCAGCTTCCCCAACACTCCGCCGAACTCCTAGTCCCGACTAAAGCGATTAATGTCCAGCTCTGCTGTGCGTGCGTGTGATGAGGAACGGGTGCATGGGTAAATGGTGTACAAAGGGCAACCAAGATGGGGCTACCCTGGAACGCATCACTGACAGCATCACGCACTTCTGACATCAATCAAACAAAGAGTTTGCCTGTTGCCCTTCTCTCGCTTTGTCCTGCTTGTTGGTTCGATGTTTGTCTCTATACGTTTTCGTTTGCCGGGCTCAAAAAGAAGCCTGGGTGATCCTCCGTGTTAGTCCCCACGCTTTATGGTAGTGTAGCAGCGTACCGATTTGCTCATTTACGATTGACGATCGACTTACCTGTGCTTGCGTTTGCAACATTGTAGCAAATGGAAGCCTTTTGGGAAAGGAGTCCCCATCGCCTTGCGCTCGCGATCTTTCCCTTCGGGCGAGCAGCTTAGCAACCCACATCGTACACCGGCGGCGCACACACGGGTACGGTAATTGCATGGTAATCAATCTTGATGCCGGCTTGACTCGCGCTTCCCCAGCGCGGAAGCTGCTGCCCGGCACAGGTTGCCCTTTTTAGTCGCATTTGCAAAAATCAAATCTAACTGCAACTGCTGAATCGCGTTGGCGCACGTGCGTCCAAATAGAGCGTCGTCCGCGTTGTGACGCGAATTTGCAACAAAGTTGACTTATCGAAAAACTTTACGATCGCACTCCATTACGCTGCGTGGCCCAACGGTTTCTCGCCCGGCTCACCCGACCCCACTGGCCCCACAGTGTTTGTGTCGCTAATAAATGGTAAGGAGAAAAAGCCGTCAAAATGGTTAATTGAATAGTATCGAGCTTGAAAGCAGCTTGGCCACTTTAAGATGTTTGCGATATCCGCACGAACAGGTACCTGTACAGGGATTGGAATAATCAAATTAAACCTGATCGGTCGGGTTTTAAGAAGGACCGGGTGCCAGGAGGCGTGGGTCGAAAATTAGCGTTTTGAAGGGTAACCGACGCGTGATGGTGAATTGGTAGCCACTGCTAGAACCTGCTAGAATAATACCCCCCGGGATGCCCCGAGTTGGACGAATTGGAGTTCTTCATGCATACGACCCTGACATGAAGATGCTGTTAGACAGCATAAAATGAAGTTGAATTTCTAGTTTCAAAAACGTTTTAATTTGGAAAAGTAAATGTACTAACCTCATTCTTCACGATGATGTCTTGGAGATTGAAGAAATTGAGGGCCCATTGCTACGGAATATCGCAATAATATGCTAGAACACCCGCGAAGTTTGTGACATTTCGAAGTTTCTCGTCATTGAAAGAAGCGTAGTGCAATTCGCGTCCATTACGTGTTTGCCCATTAGTTGCATGTGGCGTTGATTGCATCTTACCTCTTCTTAAATCAACCCACGGATCTGTTTTTTTTACTGCCATAAAACGCAGCAGGAACACTCACCTTGCCGGGTCGTAAATCGCGCTTTAAAGAGTCCCCATTGCCAACCCGATCGCGAAGATTTCACTTCCGGTCCATCTGGAGATCCTTCTTCGTTTTCTTTTACGAGTTCGAGCACTCTGCCCAACAAAAATCGCAGCTTAACCTCCTTACGGTGATATTTGCCAACGAGGATCGGGCGCGCTTATCCAGCCATCGTACACGATCGCACACTTGCTATCGAGACTAGATGAATCCGTCGTTTTAGCGGATTTTTAATGTAAGATTGTTGCAAAGATTTGTTCCTTGTCAAACAATCACACCTCGGGGAGATTTAACATTCGCACACACACATACACGCGCGTGATTATAAATTATGCGCCCACAAGTCCGCAGGCTCACTGCAACTGTTTTATGGTGGAGCTTTTATCCACGAAGAGGTCAGAAGTGGTACAGCAAGCAACAAAAAAGATAAAAAAGAATACCAAAAAAAAATCCATCTCGTCGTTGAACGTTGTTCCAAACGCACGTTTAAGTGCATGCATTCGTCATTAGTTTTATGGTGGTTTAATTTTCGGGCATTATTTACGTTTTGTTTTGATGCGCGATGCTATCGCGGGACGTACGATTTCATGTTTGGCTTTATTTCATTTAACCCGTTTTTGCAAACGTTGCTTATCTAGCGGTTTTAAAACTTTATGGCAAACACTGACTGTCTAGCCGACAGACTGTTTGGTGTATGATTTAAACGAATGCCATTTAACAATGCAATCGACGTGTGTGTGTGTGTGTTCGGCCACGCTCGATACTGTTGTGTGAGAACAACGTGTTTCAACCATTTGCAATGAGGTTTACGATTCGTTTAATGGTGGTTTGCAGCTTTTGGGGCTTATCAATGAATCTTGCTAAATAAAACACATCCGGTGATAATGGTAAACAGTGAAAATGAACTTTTATTGCGTCATATTTTAAAATGTTGATAAAACGGTGAAGATCCATCACTATACAATAAAAAAAAAAAAAATTAAGTTGATAAACAAAGCCCCGTTTCAGTTTAGCTGATCTCATTATAACAATATCGTTAAACAAAACAAACAAAAGAGCTTACATGGAAAGAGACGAAAGTAGCCGTACTAGCTCAAATCCTCTATAAACTAAATAAAAATCTATCACAAACTTACAAATAGTATTACAAAAATACTGAAGTTCCCTGCCCTTCATATTTCCATAGAGCCCTGACTGTTGGGTATGATTATATTTACTCAAATAAATTATTATTTACATCTGTTATCAGTCTGCAGTAAAATTCTGTTTAGGATACCCTAAAATTCTTGAAAAGGATCATTCTTGGTACGATCATGGGTGAAAGAATTAAGTAAAGAAAAAGTTCAAAAGGTCTTAGAAATGTGAGCAAATGTTTAATGCGTTAGAAAACAATCAATTTTCTCTCAAACGATAATCAGTTGAGAATAAGATCGATCTCTTCGAAATTGCTAAACTATCAAACCTAAACTGGTAAGTAGGTGAATTAAACTATGCTAGAACAAGTTCAAATACGTCATCAAAACATGAACCAAACACAATCAAATGTAGTTCTTTTTTACAAACACCGTAAAATCGCTCAATAAATTACAGTACTTTTACCCATAAGGAAGATTCCCATCTAGATCATGTAACTTCCAACCACCAGTAAACACTGCACCTCTCATTACACCAGCTGATTCGTGGCGAATCATTGGCTACAGGAAGTGAGTCAATCTGTAGCAAGTTATAAATTATCCACCTCATTCTACACCCTACGCAGACAATCCACTAATACCACGGCCAAGGGATGCTGGATCCAATCGGGTGGCCCACCATCGTCACCTTAGTGCGCCCGATTCTCACCCGGACAAACGTGACACGACGTGAGGTGCCGCCGCGGATGTGCGAATTCTATAGCGCAAAACGATGCCACAAGGTGCCAACGACACCCGCGCCCTATCCATCAAATCATGGTAAATGATTTTTTAATAAGAATGCAATAAATTACCGCCTCGCTCACCGGTGCATCGTTCCGATCCGCGGCTCACGGTAGGTGCAGTTCGCTCCGGCTCCGGCGACTTTGGTGCGATTTAATTTGATGGATATGAGCGCAAACCAAAATAATGAATAATAATGGCGCACAAGCACAACGGCAACATCCATAATCCGCACCGGTTGGGCGCCCCGGTAAAGCCGACCGCGGGATGATGATTTCGCTTCGGTTTCGGATCACAGTTTTCGTCCCCGTCTGTTCGGTGCCGGTCCGAAAGGGCGCCGGTAATCGCGCATCTTCAGCACATGTAGGAAGCTGAACGCGATTATAAACCATTTTATTTTCGTGCTTAAACTGTGCAACCCTTTACAAATGGGATCTTCGCGATGTTGATCACGCATTACATGGTTGTGTGGTTGGTATGAAAAATTACACCGCAATGTTGAATTGATTAACGCTGGTTTCGATTTTATTAACTCTCGACGTACGTACGGTGCTACGGAAACATGTTTCTGCCGTGACGGAAAGTTTAATCAAACCAAAGGAGCTTACCTTGTTAACTTTGTTCGCCGATAGTGAAAGGTTCGTTTGCGACGAATGTGTCAAACACAACTGTCAAGAGTTGAAACTGGAGATTTTACCCTAAAAGAGCTGAACAAATAGTAATTGAGTTTTTAAACAATATTTGAGCAATTTCTTTGTAGGTATTGTAAGAATACAGTTGTTGGATGTACGGAACAAGTGCCTCAACTGACCTCCTATAAGAGACCCAAGTACGAAAAGTTATACACTAGCTGCTTTCGATATTATTGTCAATCTCTTCCAAATCGAAACCGCGAAGTATCAATCAATCGCTTATAGTAAAACGACTAATATATCGACATAATGTAATGTACAACCGCTTTTCGAAAACGATGCCCTCCGTAGCACCGTGGAATCGCTAATGGTAACCATGACAACAGAGACCACCTCGAAACCACCAGCGACGATCGATCAGTCTCGATCGCTTATCAATAATTCATATTCAATAATTTACAGCCATTGACATCGGAATCGTTGATGAGTTTCGTGCGGCCCTAAGAGATTCCCGACACGGCCAAAGGAGATTTAGAAACCCCTCCCCAACCCAACCAAGAGGTGGGTAACGAAAACGGGCAAAGCTCATCACAATGGAAAACGTGTTAAGGGATTCATCATGTACATGTATCCTCAACTCCCCAGCACCCCAACCCGCCGCCAGTTTCCGGGAGGTGAAAGATGTTTTACTGAATAAAAGATCATAAAATCACCTAAGCTATTGGGCAGACTTGCTTGACGATCACCATCAACCACCTGTCGCCAAATGGAAGTTTGTTTTCCATGTTTTAGATGCGCTGGTGACAACAATCGTAATAGGAATGGTAGTCTCGCTCGGTAATTGGAATTTTACGATACACGATATGGATTTGCTCACCCAAACGACCATGCTTCAGCTTGTATCGAAAGGATGATCGTTTAGGACTGGTGCAGTAAATATAATAAATTTATCCATTCATTAAGCAATAAATCATTGTGTGGCCATGTTAAGCTGCACGCTGTCTATGCTAGTTGGGATTATCGTTCAGTATTACAATCCCAAGTTGTATAGTTAATTTCACCTCTCTCCAAGATTTGTGCTGCAATCCATCATGAAAGTGACGAGACGGCGTAAAAGAGATATCACTATCACAAATTAAGTTACAATCAGATTATACAAATTACAAATTTTGTTATTTTCACCAAATATTAACAAAGCATTTCATCCTTAATAGTTAAACCATCTTCTTAATAATAAGGCATAGACAGGTAACATTAACCTCATAGCCAGCTGTTCACATGATGCTCGCCGGTTTCGTTCACAATGCCGATGGTAATGATTTAATGCGGCATTAGCCGGATTAAATTATTTTCATATTAGCTTCCTGACCTATCAACACAATTCGGAAAATAATGGTTAATGAATATTGTTGGCGTTGAATTACCATTTGCGAACGCTTGAGCCTTACGTTGCCTAAAAACGTGAGCCATGTGGAGGGAACCGCATGGATAGCAGAAGGAAAAATAAGCGTTGGATTTATCGTTTGCAGTTAATGTAAATTGTACATAATTAATTATCAGCTTTTTCGAACCGATAACTAATAATGTTGCTGCTAAACTCTTGGATCTCGGTCACTAAACGGCATATCAATGCCCACCAAACTGTTGGATTATTAATAAAGTTAACTGTAACGTTATACAGGATTAACTCTTTATTTTATATTATATGAAATATAATTATATTATTTAATATAAAATATAATAAAAAATATGTTTTCTAAACGAGCATGCCCAGGATAAGGCAAACGACAAGGAAGAAATGCCTTGAGAAATATGTACTCTCCTCAGCCAAAATATGGTAGATGATATAGCCGTCAGAATGTAATAATAAAATAAAATATATACAAAAAATATGTTGGTATGGAAAACCCTTAGTATAACTTACTGTGAACCTATGGAAATAACGATGACAACATCGAGTAGATTCAATACACATGGATCTAAAGTAGAAATAACTAGTGATCTCACTTTACAACTGCATACAAATAGTTCAATCATTCAGCCACATTCGTTTCTTTCAACGATCTGCTTTTCCAAACTCCTTACGTGCTTGGGCAAAGAGTCAGATAAGATAGCAAATCACTCCGTGTCTGATGGTTTGAACCAATCGAACGCGCATTTACATGCATTTCCATGATGTATGAGTTAAGCGCTCTGTCCGTATGCAAAACACCGTGTGTTTCTAATCCCTCACAAGTATTTGCATTCATCCAATCTGCGCACTAAATTTTCACCACCGTCTTTTGGAGAGCGCTGGCGATAGGCAAAAACATTCACTATCTTTTCCCCTTTTGACTTTCGATCCCGAACCGTTACCGACCAAACATATCCGTTACGGGGGGGAGAGAAAAAACTATCAACAAACGGTGAACTAATTGAGCTTCTACTCAGGCAACGACTGAAGCAAACCGCTGGCAGAAAACGGACTCCACACCACAACTCAGCTCCCGGGCTATGAATGCACCACCACGTGCACTATGAATCATTGCACCGCACTGGAATGCATCGATCGTTTGCGGTACCAGCATTCGGAACTTGGCGTACCTGGGCAGTTTGGGAAAATCTCCAAAGCAAATGCAGAAATCAGAGCAATCTAACTAGATCTCGAACGGGAATGGTTTGTCCCTCAGATCCGTTGCTAACTGGTCAGCCCGATATCCCGCACAGCCGATCGTCGATCGCACCAACGACAAGACTTTCCAATCCGTACCGATCACCTTACCGGGTGTATTGGGAAAATTTATGGTTTACCGATTTATAGATCTCATTCCGAGCGCTCCCACGAAACCGAGGCTGGCTGTCAATCCCCGGACATAATGGCGGTACGCCACATGTAAATTTTTTTTTCAATTTTTGTTTTACCGGTCTTACGGATTCTTGCAATCTTTCAGCTATCGTACCGATTGACCTTCAATCCTTTTGCGTCGGGGAGAGATACGCGGACTGTTGGTTCTAGAATTCCTGGCTACAATCTAGTGCTAAACATCGGCAGCAAATTGTTTCTAACATTTGCTTAACGTAGAGAGAATTTAATATGGCTTGCATATAGGCTTTGTCTCAATATGCCTCAATACGGCTTTGAGTCTAATACGTTGCACAACTGTGAGATCTCCGTGTAACTAACAGCCAATGTAATGACTTCTCCACTGTCCTTCCAAATACGAAAATATGTTTGGGCGCACACATCCTTCCAACAACGTCGCAAATGGTTAATAGAATTTTATCGCTTCAGAGCATATCTAAATGATGTATGTGAGTACTCAATATCAGAGCAATATAATCTTTATTATACAATATAATGTTTGTTTGCAAGAGAAGTATTCCCTAATTGTAGAATATCCGGAAGAAATAGACCAGCCTTAATTTTAGCATCATGTTTTGTACTTAAATTACATTACCTTATGTTATAAGCTATCAAAGGCTTATAGGGCCAGTCAAAATGCGTTGTGGAGCAGTTGCCTACATTTTCTAACAATTAACTTCTTATCTTACAATAATTTAGTCATCTCCAAATTGTGGATAACTATAACGCATCCTATATCAGATATAAACGCACTTTTTAGCAACTTATCTAATCAATTTCCTGAGGCACTGTTCACCTCAATTTCTTTTCATTCTTTATTCTCATCAAGCTATTGACACTCAATTAACTCAATTTTCGTTTCCTAACAAAAAATTGGAAAACCTTTTCTGAAAGGTTAATAAAAATACAAACAAAACACGTGCCAATAAAAACAGACAACATAAATCGAGACACCCTCCAGATATTTCCCGGAGTTCGTGCCACGTTCGTGACGACTGCCCGCTTTTGTTTAATTTAACGAATATCTCATAAAATTATTAATCCAATTTAAAACGTTATTGGCCACCTCTACAGCTGCAAGCGATAAACATTAGCGTTTTAAATGCTCTCGTTTTCACCTCTTTAGGGCACACGATAAATTATTTACAGTGCGGTGCAAAAATTAATTTCATTTCCAACCATCCACCGCAGTAACAAACAATTTTTTTTGCAACAGCGACAACTCATTACTGCAGCACCAAAACCGAACAGTTTTCATCGTACGGTATCGGTGTATCGATCGTTAACCGTTGCGTTTGCCAGTCCGGTCACAACATTCTAAGCGGTTTTTATTTTTCACCTTCACCTCAAAGCACCGGGAAGCCAACCGGTCGCTTAATTAGGTGTGTGTGTCTGTATGCATACATATGCAAAATAATAAACATCGCTACATAATGAGTATATTATTGCACATTTTATGGTGCTACCTTTCAGACCCTGCTTCCGTGACGATCACAAACCGGGGTTGCCATTTTTCAATCGGGCCTCCGGAAAATTGGCCTCCCAGCGGGAGATGCCCGTCCGTTAGCACGGCTACAAGGGGGCTGCTTGCAAGGTTCAACCGGTGGCGAGCTCGATCGTACGGGCATGCTTTCGGGAAACCTTAGCGGCAGTTACACTCGGTCCCCACACGACGCCGTTCACCACACTATCGGTCCATAATCTACACCTTGCACCGTGTGCACCTTGCACTTGCATACCGCTCGATAATGTTTTATGATTTATGGGTGCGTAAAATGTGGATTTTTCTATCCCTCACCGCACCACGGGGGTCTAGCGACGATTATGGTTTCGTGCAGAAGACCTGGCTACGAATCCGGCGATCGCCCGCTCGATCGACAAAGAAGAGGCGCACACACGAGGTTGAATTACGGAAGCCGCAAGCGATGCTGCACCCGGCACTAGCAGGCCCGTAAAATGCACCCCGACTCTGTTACACCTTAATTCTGTATCTAATCGTACGGTTTAGGAAGCGATCTGCCAAGAAATCGTAAGATGCACAAGCGAAATAAATACCACCAGCTCGCCAACGCCATTGGTACGGAAGCGATGCCCACATGCCACAAACACAGGAAAGTGAACAATTTTCTTTTCGCTTCACCATTCCACCAGTAATCGGTACGGCGCGTGCTCTACCATCACGATCGATGAACGATTAGCCGGAAGATCGACCGAAAACATCCCTTTGCCAACTTCCCCATCTTGCACGCGCAAACTTCCCCGGGTGCCCGGTAAATGATAAAACGGTAGCTAATTTATCGAGATTGATTTTACACGGTTCATGGATTGCATGCCGTCATAGTTGGCGAATATAATCTGCCCACCCATTCGGATGTAGTGGGGCGATGTAGAACTAGCCGAAAAGGGTGGAGAAGGTTCCTACAACCGATCCGATGAGTGTTCGATTATTATGCTACACCCGATACACCCGATGGTGGGTTGCCGTACGCTGGATACGATCGGAACAGAAAGATTTGTGATATTAGCAGGTATTAATGCTGTTCGTTTTTTTTTTTTCTTTGCCTCACTCTTCCATTTCATGACCCTGCTGGCGAACCGATCGCACACTCCCTAAAGCACACTGTTTGCATAGAGCGTGCGTGAAGAAAATGATTACATTTAGCTACAGGGCATCATCATAATAAACCGCACCAGGTTGGCGCAGCACCAAACCTCCGCGTAGATCACCCACCACCACCAACAACAACAAAAAGTACTCCACCCTGGTAAGCACGGGCACGTTTTTGCCCTGGCCTGGTACTGTGGGGTGAAAAATCCGATCCGCAATTGGGCCAATTTTCTAGCTTAACGAACGATTAATTTAATTATGTTGTTTTGTGTGGATGTGGGGCCGTTCGGGAAGCGTGCAAAACGAATCTGGTGTGATTTATAAAACGGACTACCATCGAACATCGTTCGCATGCAATTATGTTTTATCATTATTATTAAACATTTACAGCTTTCAAACGTTCGAACGGTTCGTGCGGTTGCGGACGGAGCGGATTTCTATACCCACCACCCACTTGCGAAAATTACTTATTTAAGTACCCTACATCTCAAGGAGAGGCACCCATGTGGTTTTAGTACAAATATACAACAATAATAAATATAGGAATATATGAATATGAAATAAGATTGAATACTTCTATCTTTAGAGCACAATTTGTAGAAGTTATATGCTAAATTCTCGTTTCTCGTTCATCGTAAGAGAATTCAGGAGAGGAGAGACTTTATACTAGAGAACTATCTTTAAAAAAAAACAAACTATAAACGAGTAGAAATTACATTAAATGAAACAATAAACTGTAAGAAGATTTGGTAAAAAACTGCTAAGCATTCCGAAAAAAATATTTAAAACTTTTAAAAACTCTATTGGAATATTCAATATAAAATTTAAATATATGACAAAAACCAAGTCAGGAGTAGTACATTATTAGTATACTAAACATTGATATAGAAAAACAAAGCTATAAATATACAGAGACTGAAAACAACACACAACAAAGTAAGCAAACTTGAACCAATGAACAAATGTTTACCTTTATCGCACTGGCTGAAATAAAGAGCTAATAAAGGTAATGGAATGCAATAAAGTCCCGCTAAAAAACGCTAAAAGTTGTTTAATAAACAAATTCAGGGAAAATATTTCGAAGCCATTTTAGGCGGTCATACGCCAACTAACCAGAACCTTAGCTAGGATAGGGATGGAGATCAATTTGTCTTCGATCTTCATCTTTAAAATCTACTGTGCTTTAATGTACCGTTTGTTGTTTATTGCCATCACAGGAATTCTGTTTGGCACTCTTGCCTTTCTCCAGATGGGTGATAGCTTAAGTGGCTCTCCAGGTGAACTGAAAGTGATAACTGTCCATTTTTAAGATAGATTTAAATATCATGAAAAATCATTTTTAAAACATTAAAAAACATTAATCTAGAGTATTTCTACACAAGATTGAAAGTTATGCACTTTTTATTACATAATGTTTAGGAAGTGTTACAAAATTGCAATGAAGCGTACCACGCACAGCTAAACAACCTTGTTTTACAATACAAAAGCAAGTATCAAACATCTTCCACCTTGCCGCAAGTTCCAAAACTAGCTATTTATCTATATTTCATTACACTCGTCGTATGGGATGTCAAATTGTCCAGCCCAACCAATCAAGGCAAGTGATTGGGATTTCGTAACACACGGTTATGTGTGTGTGTGTGTGCGTGGAAGGTTGATTTGAAATTCAAAAATTGCTCCCACCCGATTTGGCGGCCTACGCAAGCATTGGCGACGTCAACATCTTGAGCAACCGATTTTGTGAATAGCTTCCCCGCAAAGTCAAGTTGGAACAGTTGGAACTCAGGCACATCCCACAGGTTACAAGTCATGCTCACGTCCTTCGGCCAACACTTTCTCCCGTTCCGTACAAGATGAGCCCTTCAGCGTGTATACGCGTGTGGGCACCTACGTCAACAGTTGAAGCGATCTAACTCCACCGACAGTTGCTTGATGTTGGATGCCCAATTCCAGGGTCTTCGCTTTTATTATCGACATCGGTGCTTAGCCATCACTAAAAAGCTATTGACAGGGTGAGGTGTTTGAGGAGTTGATGTTTGTACTATATGGACATTACCCTGAAAATAAAAAGATTTCTACTGTTATCGTTTACTAGTGCCACACGTACATTAACTGCTTCGTCCAAGCAACACGTGCCACCACAAGCCCACGATACAAGCGAAAGGGCTTTGCAAGGCATCATTAGCCTCAGCGATCGGGCTAACCTGCCGAACCTCGGCCATGTGGTAGGATCACCCTAGCGCCTGCCAGCTAATCAACAACGGTCTGATAGGCAGATCAAGCCATCAGGCAACCCTGCCAATAGCCAATGTCAGGTCCACACACGCGGGCGAATGCAAATCTATACTCGCCGCTTTAAAAAAAAAAACAACACAGAAGGAAGGCCCACACTCTTCACACTCCCTGTACTAGCTATTCGTGAGCCGTGGACTGCAAACGCGTAATCACCATTTCTATGCAAAACATGAGTGCAGTCGATTGCTGCAATCGTACCCACACACACACACACACACTCAACTCGATGGTCGATAATTTATTTCCACACACTTGCCAGCAGACCGGCGGCACGGGTTTTTGCGCATTTTCGCACTATCGTTGGCGCCACTCAAACTGGATGTGTGGGGGGGGGGGTTTGGTGCCCCGTTTGCGAACCGGCTGTTTTGCCTGCAAGATGTGAAAACGTACAGATATGAGTGTGGAAAGCAAAGAAGAGGCAAGATAAATGCAATGATTTAGCCTTTGCTTATAACGCACGACCGACCTACTCATCCTTCGAGGAATGGTTTCCATTTCCATTACCACGGCGACTGTTCCACGCTAAGGTGCGTTTCCTATACAGGCCCATATCATATGCTTCAATCAGTTGCCAAACTGTACCACGGTTACACAATGCACTAACGCGCCTCACGACGACCCACGAATCTTTCCAAAACATTTCACGCAGTTCGGATCGCGTAAACAATTCTCCGGAAAATTACTATGGCGTCCATGCGCGTCCTATTCGTCTTAAATCATCCCAGCCGCCCTCAGTCGCTACTCAGCATAAAAGACACATAAAAATTCAAATCAACCGTAGTTCCGTAAAACCGACGATCGGTCTGTGACACTGGCGCATGATCATCTGCGAAAGGTGCGACTGGCGAGACAGTTGCCAGTTTGGTGTAGTTGCTGGGAAATTATTACCTTCGATCCGTTGGTTTTAAGTACATTGCTTTCCGACGAATTGAAAGTCTTTACGTTCTCAGAACATTATTTTACATTGTGAAGGTATTTTACTGATGTGATGTTGTTGTTGGTGGAAATTTTTGAACAGGTGTTGGACCTCCTGGGTCTTTTTCACCTCTTGCGGAAATAGGGGAAAAATAGTTTGAAAAGAAAGAAGGAAAGGATATGTGAGGGGTGGTGTATGAGATTTTGAGGATTCTCGTACCTTATTACCTAGGATGTGGCATACTATAGAAAAATAGTAGAATCTACACCTTGGGAAAAAACGGAGTTGTTAAGGTAACCCAAACCTTTTGCCATTTATGAGCAGATAGACTAGTGGTATAGTCGAATTCGCCCAAGGTTTTTTAATTATTCCTCTCCAAAATTAAATACAAAGTATTACTAAATTATAACTGTGAATGTGGTGTTATATTTGATAATGCAGTTTAGTTTTTTTCAGTAATCTTAGAAGATTCCTCTGTTCTGTAGAGTGAGGCGACAGAACTGTGTCTAGGTTAATATCCAAACCGCAATGATTTCTCTCCATTTCATTACTGAAGTGATGGTTTCTTCTTATAGGCATCCTACCAATACTGTCCGACTAGAAATGTTTCCATTCCATAAAAGAAATAGTTACATTACGAGGTACTACAACTGAAAACTATCTTGCATTTTGAAAATGTTTCTCAAGATAATTAAGTAAAATTTTAACATTAGCATTTTATTAGGTGTTTGGTTTTATTACGGATGCAGTAGTGGCATCGTTAGTCAGATTTTGTCCGAGTGCAACATAACGTGAGGATCAATGTGACATGCTCGTGTTCGTACTGCCCTCACATCGTTCTACGTTGTATATGCATTCTTGCAAAGATATACTATGCGTGTGGTGTGTGTGTGTGTGTTTTTTTTTGTATGTGTCCAACTATGTTACGAACGAATTTCGTTATCATTTTGCCTTACTGGTTTGCCTATGATATGGTAGTTATTATTGACATAAACCGTACTGTTTTGTAGTGTGTGTTTTGCTAAACCAGAACAAGATTTGCTTTACCAGCCTAGAAGTGGTATTTGGAGAAAACTCGATCGCGGTAGTGGAAACTATTGCTGCCGTAGCCTTATACAATTTAACTTTGTTTATAGCAAAAATGAAGTAGAGTGAATATTAGCGAAATAAACACAATTTGGCAAGTACTTCTGCATTACTTAACTAAAAACAATATACATTTCCATTACATTTGATTCTACTTCAGTCGACAATAGCTATATGTTCGTGTTTGATGATATTCTTGCATATACTTAGTTGTGCTGTTACCAATTGTAAATCAAGTACGTACTTTCGGTTCGATGTTCTTAATGGCATTTGATTGATACAAATTAATTTAAAGCTAAGTCTTCCACTACCATCAACTAAAACTTTTCCACTTCGATACAGTCCAAACAATCAATATTGTGTCGTCAAATGTTACTTCTTTTGCAAGTAATGCGAATATGCTTTATGCTAGCCTGTAAGTTTGGTACTAATGTTCAACGTTCTTCCTGCGATACATTTTTCACGTTCACACCGCTAATGGGTCTTTTAAAGTACGACTTATTTCATTAACTACAAACATTTGTACACTGTTGTGGTTTTTGTTTTTTTAGTGGTTTGCAATTGCTGCTGGATAGAGTTTTTTTTTAAGTTCGACAGTGAGTTTAATGTGATGTGCTACAATATTTGTAGAGTAACGTTATTGAATGTGTTTCTGCGGGATTTCACTAACTATCGACAATCGGGTGCTTCGTACAGATTAAACTGTGGCTTGGTATGAAAACGATCGCACCCCAAGACACGCGATATGGGGCGTTGAAGAGATTACTACAGTACTGCTGACGCCATGCAGAGTAGAGAGTTGATTGAATTTGGTCAGTTTTTGCACACAAAACTTACTTTTGTTAATTATTAAAAACAAAGAAACAGTCTAACCTGATTTAATTTCATTATAATCTTTTTGTGCACAAAAACGAAAAACTCATAACAACTTATTTCGTTCGTTAAAAAGAGTCAAATTAATCCGGCGTTAGCCGCTCCGTTACGATACAATGTGTCGCCGTTTGTTCATCGTTTGCACATCACAACGCACCTATACCAGTTTCACCTATCTTCATGTTATTGTCGAGAGTGTTTTTTTTTTGCTTTTTTCATCTCATCTTTTTCTTCGTTTCGCTTACAAAACGTTCTAACAGCCAACTTCCTTTCTCTACTCAGGTGTGGAGATATTATTCATTTACTAGTTTACTACTACCAATACAATGCTGCCATGATCAGCAGGATTTGCCATCTACCAAACACTATTCCGAGTTTACGTGGCTTCTCTCTCTCTCTATTTCTCGGTTTCCAATACAGATAATCACTACGTGCCGATATTATACTAGCTATCTATGTTACATTACCGCCATTGGTTTCGCAGTCAAACTGGAAGTTATCATTACAGCGGCATTACTAGGAATGGATCATGTGTTTTCTGCCGGTAAACAATTCACAAATAGGTCCGACTATCAGGTTTAGTTAGAAAATATCGTTCGCCTCGTTTCTGCAGCATCCCTACACTACACTGGGGGAGAGTTGAACTTGAACCTAGTTTCTGCCGGACAAATACGTACACACAATAATCCAACCGTCCGCAACTGGATGCAGTCTTATGAGCGTTTTGTTTCAAACTGTGTGAAAATTAACCATTATGAAGTAGCTGTTTACAACAGGAATCCGAACCGAAATGTTTGAAAACATCAGTGGCTTGATTTGTCTTTGTGGGAAACTAAAATAACTAAATTATCTCACATATACACACAGCAATATTTAAAACAAAAACTAAATAATCCACGGTACAGGATTATTGTAGTAACCATCTTTACCATCCATTCTCTTCGTACACACATGGTCTTACGTGATTTACATTGTTGTAAATCGTAAATAACGTTAAGTCGATGATACTTGAGCCATCGTTTCTTCATTCTTTAAAGCATTATTTTTTTACCAATAAATAAACCAATTGCTTATCACTCTAGAAAAAATTAAACATATTAGATTTAAACCAAACGCTATACAATCAAAAACAGTTAAGATAAACGGTAAGGTACATGGAAAATAAATGATAACGCAAACTTACGTACAGAAATCGCACTCAAAGCTTAACCGAAAGCCAAAATGAATAACATACAACTGGAACAAAGATATTACTTCTTATAAACCCTATCGTTAACCAATTAGGCTCGTACAAAATTTTGTTACTGCATGGTTAGGAAACTCTTACGCATCCACCACACGTCCGTCGTAAGAATGACTTATACGATACTGTTTCCAGTTTAAGCTCTCTAAATATTGATTGGTAGTTCTGTGACATGTATGCTTCTACTACTATTCCGTTAAACGCTAGACAGTTAATGCTTTCCTTGTGCACGGTATGTCATGAACTTGTCCTGTCCAGATCTCTGCCAAAGCGATTGGTATTTCATCCACTTTATAATCTTTCAACCAAGCAGAAGTGTTCCCATTGATGATCATGCTGGTAGGAAATGCTTTTTGCAGTCCTATCCTATGCTCCTATGTGTTTATGCTATTTAAAATTAGTACGCCCTTGCGCTTCCACTAACCATGGGCAGGCAAAACAAAACCAATGGCAAGGAACAGGGGTTTGTTTACGCAAAATCCTCCCATTCTTCCGATCTGACGGGGATAAACGATACAGTCTACTTATGCTACGATGATATTTGGATTGAATTCCTTCATGTTACAACCTTCTTTACATTTAATTTTCATTCATCGGTTTCTGCGCACCCCACACACATCCCTGTAGGTATATATGTGTGATAGAACTTACTCGCTACTTGCTGATTATTACTGGTAGGTGAGCGCGTGAGCGTATAGGTTCGATAGTACAAAAATGGTGAAAGCATCTAACAAATGTTTTCGTGATTCTACAAAACGGATACTCGCTCCGCACGGGATATGCGAGTCTGCTCTACGATAGACGCTACGCGTTCTAGCCAGGACAGTTGTATGTTTGGGGGGGAAGGAGAGAACTCTAATCATATGTACAATTTTCCGTTACACTCTAAAGGTACCATATCATATCACGAAAGCCTCGCAGAATCTTACTATCAGTAGGTGGCCCTAGTCGAGAAGGTTTAATTTGACCATCCCGCTTACACCCTATATTCCTGTCAGGTCTGCGGCTGTGTTTTTGCGTTCCCTATTCGGATTTCCCCTGGATAAACTCGTACTCGTTCAGATTATTGCATCCTGAGAGCGAGAAGTGATGATGCCGCGGTAGAAAGTTAAGCACAACTTGCTTCCCGCTTTCAACAACGGAACCCTCTACTAATAGATGAAGTGAGATAATTTTCTTCTGGTGTGTAAGGCATTTAAAATGGAAGTGGAGAAGATTGCAGGTCTACCAGGCCAACCAGTGCCCGTTTTGTGGTGCAATACGAAAGTACCGCTGCGCTTAGTTGTGCGGAGCACGCTTGCCTACCATATAATTTTTCCACCGTTCCGCCGTTTGCGATATCAGCGGGTCCGGGTCGATTGTGGCCAACAGCAGCAGCTGATTCACGTGCGTTGCATGGTAGTCCCAGCGGGCTAGATTCGGTGCAATACCTATCGGGGAGTGTAACGAAAAAAAAATTAAGTGAACAATTCCACAACTAATTCTCGTTGATCAGAGCGAATTTGCTTACCAAGAGTAAAGTGTCGTAGATCATAGCTCGTGCCAGAGCCTGTATCGTACAGAAGCAACATTTTCTTCAAACTAGCCATACCCTGTTCAAACAGAACTGCCGCCTCATTCGATTGATTGGCGGGTGCAGTTGAGTTCAGATCGTACAGTCCAAGCAACGAATAGATGAACCCATTCAGCACGAACGAATGTGGTGTCGTTGGGTATTCTTCGTACCACGCGTACTTGCCCAGGAACGTAGCCAATACGCCGCCCTGGTACGATGGTATCCGAAACAGCTTCAACCCGTCCAGTGCTGCTCTTAGATATCGCTTATCTCCTCTAGAATGATAATATGCTCTCGCCAGGAGCGATATCGCGTGTCCTTGGGCCATTGCCGAGTACCAACCGCGGGCCAGCTCGCCAAATCCAGATCCTAGCTTACGCCGCACCGGTATTGGCCACCCACCAGTACTCGGATCTTGGTGCCGAATCAACCATTCGGCTGCATCATAAAAATGACTAATGTGTTCACTCGTCGAAAGTGTCAAATTATCGATACTACCATTACCGAGCAGCGATATCTCGATCACCTTCAGCTCGGTGCGGCGCATTTTACGCCGCTTGTCCGTGCTTGCGTACTGAGGCAGTCCCTTCTGCAGATCGACAAACAAATCGCGCGTCAGATGTTTCCACGCACCGGTACTGTTTAGACCGATGCCGTAGTAAATGTTCTCATCCTGCACGCCGATCAGCAGATCCGCCAGTATGTAGTACACGTGGTACAGCTTCTGCGTTTCCCGGTTCTGTAGCGTGACACATATCGTGGAATTGGGCTTCAGCAGCACATCGATACTCAGCACCAAGTCCAGCACGTGATCCATCGGCAGCACCACAGCCGTATCGAAAGATTTGCCGGTGGAAAAGCTCAACACTGCACCGGCCACCGGTCGAAACCGATCGATCGTACGATTCATCGAGCTACCCTTCGGTACCACCCAGGTCGCCATCTCACGGTCACCATCCTCCACAGTTTTACGGCGCGGTTCCGGTTCAGTTAAATTTTTACTATAATGCGATAGTCCGAACTGCGCGATCTGGGTGGCGTAAAAATAGCCCTGGCTTTCCCACTGTGTCGATATCGGTACACCATCGATCGCACTGATGCATTTGACGCGATCACGCATTTCTACGTTGTAGTTTTCGAAGTACATGAAGATACCGCGCGGATCATACGCTCCCTTCGGGTAGTTTACCTTCCCGTAGCTGTGCGTCCAATCGAACCGCCGACTACCGTCCACCACGTTTAGCGAACCGTACACATCGAAGTACTTTTGCAGGAAGGAAAACGGAAGGTACACCTCCTCGCCCTCCTTCCGGCACCCGATAGCATACTCCTGGTTGATGATGCAGTCGATTTCTTCCGTCTGTTCGAACGGATTATCTGAGACGGAATGGACAAGTGCATTAAACCATTATTCAGTGCAAAATTATGTGAAGAGCATAAGCTTACCACCATCGCCATGATGCTGGGGCCACTTCGGTACAAGCCCATGTCCAACGCCACAGTTCGCCCACAGAGCGAACGTTATCAGTGCAACCGTCACGCAGAGACTTATCAGCAAGAACTTTAAATTCAGTCGCATAATTACAAGGAAAAATCTTGCCTGCAATGGAATGAAGAAAACAATCATAGTGAAGTTGGACGATTGCTGATACGAAGGAAAACAGTGATTGATGTTCGAACTATATTGTTTACCGGGAAGCATGAAACCTTATCGATTACTTCTAGCCTTTTTGATTAACCAACAACCAGTTTAATAGCATTTCAAATTACGCCCGAAATTCTGTCTGGAATGATTTGAAATTTGTTCCAAGAAAAATGGTAACTTTCGCAAACTATCCGGCCTGGATACGTCACTACCGAGATTGGGGATCTGTTTAACATATTTCTTCTCACAACGCAAACCATCAATAACCTCCCTCCTACGACCGGGAATCTGTCTATTTCGTGCGATTTTCGCATGACACCGTCAATAATCATAAATCATAGACGACAAACTGATCGATAACCGGCAGTCGGACAAACCGTTCGACACACGGCAATTGGATGGAATGGGGCGGAAAATGATTCGCGTTCCTTCTGTGCTTGCGTTTTCACCGCGCATAATTGAAGCAATGGGTGGTTAGCGAAAGGTTAACCCCGAATAAAGTAATGCTTAATGAGTTCACCGAATCGTAAGTGGCGTGAATTTCTTCCGTTTGATAAGTTTTCGAGGAGGGTTTCCTTCTCCGCATTCGCTCTAGGGTGAACATGGTAATAAAAACATAAAAAGTAATCCAATCCAGGAGGTTCGGTTCTCACTTCAGGAAAACCATGCCATCATCATTAATATGAATAAAGTTAGTAAATTATAAATTTAAAACATTTTCACCATTTGCCATATAGCTGAACCTTACCTTTTGATCTGCGGATGCGCCAACACCGTTTTTTAACGCAGTCATCGATCTCGTATAGATGTTTTCAACTGAATGTGCTTCCGAATACGTATAAACTGTTTTCTTTACGCGAAACGAATGAAAACAAACCGAACCCGATTCGGTGCTGATGTAAAACACTCTTCCGGATCTTCCCTCCCTAGCTAGCTGCTCATTGTGGGTGTGTTATTTCCGCAACGTCGTACCGTTTCACCGGAAGACGCGGACACATTGCGTCCATCCACACCCGCAGAAAAATTTCCTCAGGATGTTTTCGTTTTCGGCACACTTTTCCGTGCCGTGATGGTTTTCTGCCTTCACACGCGTGGGTGGATGGTGTGGCCATATGACGAGGGTCGCAGAGACATTTAGTTCCACTTTTTGTTATGCACGTCACTCTTCAACGGGAAGACCACCGGGTGGCGAAAAGGCGGAGGTTTTGATGTGAATTCACTGCACGGATGCTTTTTTCATGGAAAGCTTGTATTTTTGGAGCGTAGCACAATTTTAAAACATATTCCCGGTCCCTTCAACTATCCACCGTCGCTACCAGGTGTCATGGTCGTTAGCAGGTGTGACCGCCAGTAGCTTACTTCGAGATGGCTGTGATTTTGTTCCTTCTCGACCTACGCGAACGATCGTCCTTTCCCAGCTACACTGACGTACGTGTACAAAAGGGAACTTCCACGGGCACGGTACGCAAAATATATGAAAAAGTTCTTCCACCTGCGTCGTTCCGCGGTTGCTTTCACGTTGGGTGCGTGTCCGTGTGTGCGTGTGTATGTTTTTTTCTGAGATTCTGACAGCAGGCAAATCAAAACAAACCACAATGGCGTATTTCACTCACTGCGTTATTGCTTTTCGTACCAGGCCGTGAAATACGCCCATTAATCAAATTTTCAACCATTTGCAATTAAAACAGTTTAATACGGGAATGGTTCTGGTAAATAATTTCCTCGCTTTTTTTAATATAGCACGTCATTTTCATTTTTTCTCTATTTTGTTGTTCACTTCTAGACCGAAGCGTTTCGTCGACGAATTTCCCTTTTCCATTCTGCGAGACGCGCAGCGTTTTTGCTGTCACTTCGTGCTGTCAAATTTCCTCCCAAACGCTTCGTTGCTTGACGTGCGGCCACGGCTTCAGAAGCTAAAAAAAGCCAACTCAAGAAAATATCGCGAGAAACGCGATTTCACGAATAAATAATATAAAAAAGTGGTGCTTTATCTCACCTTTCCCTTCGGTTGTTATTCATAGACGTGGGCTAGCTGTAATGCTTTCCGTGTAATATGGGGAACATAATTTTCGGACAAGAATAGTGTCGTGTGGGACGAAAGCAAAGAGCTCCCCTGCTCTGCTATGTGTGAATGCATGAAGAAGGAACTCGCTGTTACTGTAGTAGAACGATTGTGCACAGTTGAAAGGAAAACCGGCCGTGACTAACGCTGTAGCCATCGGTGTGAATAGTTGTTATTGTTGTGAAGACTGTTCCGTTTGGTGGCGAACAGTAAGTAAAACAAACGGAGCACGATGGCACCACAACCATTGGAACAGGGAGGAGCGGTGACGAGCTTCATCCCGACCGGGCAAGAGATGGCCCAGCGGCAGAATCTGATCCCGTTAGGGCGTTTGATAGATTTCATCATTCAGCGAACGTACCACGAGTTGACGGTGCTTGCCGAACTGTAAGTTCCTCTTTACTTACCTTTAACTCGCTTTTTCGTCGAACACTTCACTGATCCTGCTACCGTTTCCCCCCTTTCCACAGACTGCCCCGTAAAACTGACATGGACCGCAAGATCGAAATTTACAACTTTTCTGCCAGCACACGGCAACTGTTCATTCGTCTGCTGGCCTTGGTGAAGTGGGCCAACTCAGCCTCCAAGGTGGACAAATCGGCCAAAATCATGGGTTTTCTGGACAAACAGTCGATGCTGTTCATAGACACGGCTGATATGCTATCGCGAGTAGCACGCGAAACGCTCGTACACGCCCGGCTGCCCAATTTTCACATTCCTGCAGCGGTTGAAATCCTCACCACAGGCAGCTACTCCCGGCTACCGTCCGTCATCCGGGACCGGATAGTGCCACCGGATCCGATAACGCCGGCGGAAAAACGACAAACACTGCAGCGCCTGAATCAGGTCATACAGCATCGACTAGTGACGGGCAGTTTACTGCCGCAATTGCGCAAATTTCGCATCGAAAACGGACGCGTTACGTTCAAGGTGGATCACGAGTTCGAGGTGTCTTTGACAGTGATGGGCGATGCACCGACCGTACCCTGGCGCTTGCTGGACATTGATTTCTTGGTAGAAGACAAGGAGACGGGCGATGGTAAAGCGCTGGTGCATCCGCTACAGGTGAATTACATTCATCAGCTAATCCAGGGCCGCATTGTGGACTGTACGGATGCGCTGGCGGAAGTGTACACCTGTCTGCATTACTTCTGCCAATCGCTGCAGCTTGAAGTGCTGTACACACAAACACTTCGCCTAATCCGCGATCGGCTTGATGATCACATCCACGTGGACGAATATGTCGTAGGTTCGCGTCTTACCGTTTCGTACTGGCGTGAGCTCACAAACAAGGATCCTAAATCAGAACTAGGCTATCGGCTAACCATCCAGACAGATCCGAACGATGCTGCGAAACAGCTAGCCATCCTGCACGTACCGTCAATCGGTAACAAGGAAGCTGACATCGCCGATCGTGCCGTCCGCTCGGACTTGCTGTCCATGGAACGATTGCTAGTACACACGGTATACGTGCGATCACTTGCACGCCTCAACGACGTGAAAACGGAGCTGCAGCTGTTCCTTAAGGACGTTGAATATCACATCCAAGGGACACCAGCCATGCTGACCGTACCGGTGCTTAATCCATGCCTTCGCGCCGAACACATCTACATT
Source organism: Anopheles marshallii (assembly GCF_943734725.1). Classification (NCBI taxonomy): domain Eukaryota; kingdom Metazoa; phylum Arthropoda; class Insecta; order Diptera; family Culicidae; genus Anopheles; species Anopheles marshallii. The sequence continues at coordinate 56,688,344 of NC_071327.1, forward strand.
ACGGTGGATACGCACACGGGAATGTTACGCTGCCATGTGCCGAAACATCTTGATTGTCCAATTATGCCCGAAATGCAACACGCACTCAACAACGACTGGTCGAAGCTGCAGCATCTGATATCGGAGTTGCGCTACTGGATCACGCAACGAAGGTGTGAAAAAACGTTGCAACATTTGCCAGCAGCAACGCAAGATCGTTTGCCGTTGATCTACCCACAAAACCATCCGATCGCTCGAATGGGACCGCATAAGGTGTTTATTCAACTGTACCGGCATGCCAACTTCATTTTGGTGAGTTCTGATGAACATGGGGACTATAAAGGAACATATATTTGATAGTTTCATTTGTTCTTCTTCTATTTACAGATTGTGGAGCTGAAGGAAAAGCAAACGTGTCCCAACGAAATGACCTACACCTTCTATTTGGTGCTGGTGAAACCATCCTCGGTCGAAGAAGGACAGTCACAGGATGCGGCATCCGCCGGCCAAAGCAACACAACATCCAGCACCGGAGGACATGCATCTGGCAATGAACCGGCAACCGCTGCCATGCCAAAAATGTACCTTCGCGTGCTTTCGATGATTGAGTTCGATACTTTCGTGGCAACGCATGGGCCAGGCACGTACATTGATGAGCCCAGCTCGGCCAGCATTAGCAGCAAGCGAAAGATTTCGCCCCTGGACAGTGCCCTGTCCAGCATGGGACCTCCGTTAAAGCAGCAGAAAACCATCTATCCGGCGTACTTCATTCCCGAGCTGGCGCATGTCGTGGCGATGTGCGACGAGAAGTTGCCGTTTGTAACACTAGCCAAGGAGTTTACCATGCGGAAGATACCGCACGGTGGTCTGCAGGTAGAAGCGAATGCAACCTCACTGGTGCTGAAGCTGCTGACACTACCCCAACCGAAGCCACCACAGGTGCCGCCTTCTGCTCAGCAACAGCAGCAGCAACAACAACAGCAACAATCCGGTCAATCAGGGTCCGATGCCAAAGCGGCGGCAGCAGCATCGGCAAACGAACCGAAAACCGTACATGTACCTCCGATCGATAAACAGGTGTGGAATGCGCTGCTTAAACGTTTGCTTTCTGTGTCGGTACGGGCGCAAGTTAACAAGAGCAATCAAACACGGCTCTGGACGGTGGAGCTCGTTTTTTACGGTTCGCCGCTACCCAGCCTGCACCACAAGGAACAGGGTATGCGACGGGCCGTTTATCTCCAGTACGAAATGCAACCCGTCGAATCCGTCGCGAAGGTGGTCGATCAGCTGTTGAGCGATTGGTCGAAGATTGTGTACCTTTACACGCTAGTGCACGAGTTCCGCGAGCAGTTTAACAACGAAAAATACAACCTACAGAGCATGGTGACGATCAAATCGTACAGCTACACCAACCTGCTGCTCGCCTACGGCCCTAACAAGGATGTCAGCGTAAACATCTGCTGGGACACGGAGGCCAAAGAGTTTCGGCTCGTCTTCACCGGTGGCAACAGTGCCATCAATGCTCACTCGATGATGCGCGATCAGCTGCAGGCGCATCTGAACCATAACTACAGCCTGGCACAGATCGTACATATGCTGCACGAAACGTATCAACCGCTTAGTTCGATCGCGAAACTGCCGATCATACCGCATCTGGCAATTTTACAGTCACCCAAGATCCCGGTACTGTCCTTCTGCATCATCCCACAGTCGCCGACGCTGCTGCGCATCTCCTTCCAGGGTGTGTACTGTTTGGAGGTGCGTTTCCGTGGCGGTGGCCTGTGTACCATTCGCGATGGCGCATACAGTCGGTTCGATCGAAGTCACGTCGTGGAAGAGTTCACCCCAACGCAAGGCCTGAAAGGATTCCTGTCGAAGTACGTAGACGAAACGGCCGTTTTCCGGCGACGGTCACAGTCCGAGGATGACAATCCACCGTCCCCGGTGACGTTAGAGGATCCGTCCGGACATGGCGGTGCTGGCGGTGGTACCGGAGGAGGTAATAATGGTGGCGCTGGTGGTGGCGGTGGTACAGGGGGTGGTTCAAACACGTTCCTCAGCGGAGGTACTGGTATGAGAGGCCCACAGAGTCCGCGCGACCCGGGTCTCCGCTTTGCGGCGCCTCTAACACCGCCCACCAGCTCGAATCCGCACACACCGGCTAGTCCGCATCCGATTGGTGGTGGAGGCGGTGCAGGTGGGGCTGGTGGTGGAGGAGCTGGAGGTACGGGGGGTCAGGGTGGGCAGCAACAAGGTCATATGAATAATTTCAACATGACTTCACCGCCAGCATCTCACATGCCGCATCCGTCGCCGAGCGGAGGACTCATGCCATCGTCCCCACTGAATGCACAACCAAGCCCGATGGCGGCACACTCGCCCGGCCCTAGCAGCTTGTCGTACATGCAGAGCCACACGGACGGTAGCCCATTCGCAGCCCTCTCGCCAGCCGCATCGAACTGGCCCGGATCCCCGGGAATGCCTCGGCCATCACCGCGTCCCGGTCAAAGTCCGGAACATAAAGTACAAAGTATGTATCCGCGTGCGGCAATTACCATTTCGGTTGCGGTTTAATTATTTATTTTCCTGCGTTGCTTTTAGCGTCCCATCACTACACGTCGCGTGTTTTGCCCGCACGCTCGTGGGCTGGAGCGATACCGACGACACTGACTTATGAAGCGCTCGATACGCTTTGTCGAGCCACGTCCCATCCGCAAAAGGAAGTTCCTGGACCGGAGTTGAGTCCGCTGGAGCGTTTCCTCGGTTCGGTGTTTATGCGCCGGCAGCTACAGCGTATCATTCACCAGGAGGAAAGCGTAAGTAAAATAGCATCCTTTGTCTGGGTTTTGAGGTGCAAGGCTCTTATGTTTTCATTTTCAGCTGATGGCAATTACGTCGAATGAACCGGGTGTTGTGGTATTTAAAGCGGATTGTCTTCAATACCAAGTCTTCCTCAATCCTAACCACATGCAATCGCTTCACCTGAAGGTGGATCAGCTACCGATGGGTCCGATGATGGACGGAAAGCCTCCGTATCAGTGGGGCGCCCAAGATCTGCAAATCCTAGAACAGTTCTTCGATCAGCGTGTGGCCGCACCGCCCTACCGCCCAGCGGTCATGACCAGCTTCACGCGCATGCTAAACCTTCCGGCTAAGGTGCTGAAAGACTTTATCCAGATAATGCGCCTAGATCTGATGCCGGAGCTGGTGCAGGGCAACAAGTGGAACGTACAGTTTGTACTGCGCGTTCCACCATCGGCCACACCGATCGTACCCGTCGGTACCACGACGATCCTGTCCCACAGGCAGAAGATACTGTTCTTCATTCAAATTACGCGCGTCCCGTACATGCCGAACATGGAGTGGAAGGATGCGGTAACAATGCTGCTCCCGATGGTGTACGACATGAACATGAATCACACGACACTGGCCGAGCGGCGCGAACCGATGCCACCGCAGCTAAACAGTGCCGTCAGTGCGCACCTGCGCCGTTTCTCCGAATGTTCCGTACTGCTGCCCGATGAGTGTTCCCTCTTCCCGGCCGTACACGATTTGCTGCTGACACTAACACTGCCGAACGAACCGCCGGCACCGGGACAAATGCAGATGCAGGTAAATTTTGGACCGTCACGATTAATATACAATTTGTTACAAATTGTTCTTGCTTGTTCCTATAGATGGGTGGAGTAATGCAACCTGGAGGCGGACCGGGTGGTCCGGGCGGACCCGGCGGTCCGATGGGTGGACAGATAGGAGGTCCCTCGCCGCAAGTTGTGCCGCAGGTTGGTTCTAGCCCGGGCCCGATGATGCATTCGCCGATGCAACAGATGGGCGGTGGTGGACAGCAACCAGGTGGTTACGGTGGAATGGTAGGTGGTCCCGGCGGTGGCCCACAATCCGGCGGTCCTGGCGGTGGTGGTCCCGGTGGACCCAACTAAACGGAGATGTATAAATGGAGGCAGTGTGTGCAAAACAAATCAAACTGTAAACCAACAGGAACGCAAACAACCAGCACTATTATTTAATTACCAGAATTCTAAAATATAACAAACATTTGCAACCAAAAATTGATAATCATTTTGCGTGTGATGAAAAAAACCGTACATAGTCAATTTGTTTCAACCAATCCGTACGGTTTATTAAACATTGCTTTAGTTCCGAACATTCGCACTCCTATTTTACACATGATTTTGCAGCGAAATCGTACCCTTTTTGCATCACTTCAAAGTAATGCAACGGTTAGGACACGGTGCCGAACCTCTATATTTAACCTATTGATCCCCGTCTCTTTTTATTACAAAGATAATATATTACCCGCGGGTTCTCACGTACACACTACTCTCCACGAGAGAATATCGTCTATTTTACCGACTTGCATTGTCCCTGTCTTGTGTTTATTTTTATCACCGGTATTAATGTTAATATTTTTACAATGTCTCCGATAAGGACGAACGCCGTTAGGGATATGCAATTTCGCTTACTATCTAATCGATTATCACCTGCGCAAAGGAAGAACGTGCGTAATCACTGTTTTTTTTTGTAAAAGGTGTAAACTCATTCCCAGGGTGATTGTGTGCTGGTACTGTACATTATCTACCGCACCGATAAAGGAAAGAAGGTCGTGTTAAACACGCGAAAGCTATAAATTTACGTAGGGAAACGGTTTGCGTGAAATGAATGTTAAGTATTGCAACAGAATCTTTGGTTCTTGACATCGTGAATGATTGTGTGTCTTGTTCCGTTAATATCCGGTATGCATCCCTGTAAGTCCTGCGTTTTATTTCCCATTAGTGAAGAGTTACTTTTAAAAAAAGAAAGTTTAAAAAACGAAGCAAAACACTTTTTATGGTCTTAATGCTCAATCTTCTGCCGATCCATCCTCGGGCGCTGTTTCTTCCGTTATGGCAATCGGTGCCATCGTCTGCTCCACATCACTCAGCGGTGCCGTCATCAGGACGGAGTAGCGAATCTTTTTCGTCTTGAAGTACGAGTACGAATTGTCAAACAGTACGTGATCTGGAAATGTAACCAAACGGAAAAAAATAATTCCCCTTGACCTTGGTGGAACCTCTGCAGCTGATATGAATCACAGCAGTACTTACATGTACAGCCCGGTTGGCAGGTGATAAACCCAGACTCGTCGATCTGATGGGAGGACACCCGCTTCAGTGGTACCTCAATAATCGATTCTTCCGTCTTCTTGTTCACGCACTTGACGCCAAACTTGATGTCGTGATCGAATGTACGGAATTCCCACCTGGAAGAAGAGATGTGTTAATTGCGCCATTAAACAACTCTCACCTATCTGTTTGCGCTTGTATGCGTTGCAAGCTAAAATAGGCAAACAATCAAATGTTTGACCAATCAAAACTGGGAGCCGATTGAAACAAATAAAAATATTGTTTCTATCGGCTTTTTTCCCCCCGTTTCTATGCTAATCATCTGGCGACGTCTGGCTCCTACACTCACTTCAAGAAACAGCCAGCATCCTCACAATCGAACGTCATCTTCAGCTTACTGCCCTTCCGGATCTCCGTCTCCGTAAACGTTAGATTGTTGTTGAAGCTGTCCTCCTTCGACGTGTACAGCTCTTTCGGCACCTTGCCGCCCCAGCAGATCTTTTTCTCACATTTCGGATTACCGTCCGGATCGGTTTGGGTGCCACCGAAGTACGCCGGGATTTGATCCGGATCGCACCGTTCCAGAATCGATGGCAGCCACTTGTTCCGGTCCGGCTTGTAGATGCGGATCTTGTCGATCGTGTACTCGCCGAGGAACTTCTTCACCATGTTGTACGCGAACGCGAACACCTTCGGCGTGTTGATGATGTAGCAGCACTTTAGTATTTCCGGATAGTTTGCCTCGTACATCTTGATCAGCGAGATGACGACCTCACTCGCCGGGCGCCAGATGTACTGCTTGAGGTTGAAGTTGTCCATATCGAACACCACCACAAACTGTCGGCTGTTTGGGTTGTTGGTCTTCTGGCTCTGCTCGTACGCCAGCTGCATGTAGCCTTCGAGCGACTGCATCGTCATGCGGATGATGTCGGCCCGGGACACGCTGTGCAGCAGTCCCCAGATGTCAAACCCAGCGAAGGGTATGATGATGATCGGTGAACCTTCCTTATCGAAGCCCGACACACCGTGGGGGCTGTAGTCGAGTAGAATCTGTGGCGTGGGCCACTTGGCGATCTCATCTGTATTCCAGCGCTCGCGGAACTTCATCGAGTCGCGCAGCATCTTTTCCGCCGCCTCAGGGTTCCAGTTGCGTGCTAGAATGTAGATACAAACGAGAGATTAGACATAAGGCTTGGGGATCATGCAAGACCAAACTATTATTTTCAACAGTAGCTCGATGGGGTTTGTTGAGGTTCTAATTTCCATTAGAAAATTGCTACCTTTCATTGCCTCATTTGCTTGCTGTGTGGTAAAATCGCCACAAAAAAAGGAAATCCACATCCGGTCCCTAATGACTCTCAAACGAGATCAGTGAAAAACGCACCACTTGTTAACTTCTCCTTCTGGCCGCATTTTAACATGTCTTTAAGTCGGTGGCCTTCCGAAAGGTGGCGGTCTTCATATCATTCATCGACAAGACTTCGTTTCGTTTTGTGTTCTGTGCGCGAAAACAGAAAGCGCACGGTGAGAAAAAAAACGTTGCCAATTATAGTTCTAAGGCCACTCGCACGTGCCACACACGGGGGGTTTTTTTTTTAGCAGTAGTTGACAAGTGAAGCACCCAGTCTCAGCTTGTAAAGCATCCACCCGCGCAGTGGCGCATAAATACCGGCGTACCTGGGGCGTCCGTCCCAAGAGCGAGAGTCATTTCAAATATTTACTTCTTCACGCAAACCACTAATTGCCAGCAATCAACCGTAAGACCCCGAACCGGTTCAAGCGGCCACTGTTCAGTGTGTGCGACCTAATGCGACCTATCGCCGGTTGCACATGCGCCGATCATCAGTAGGACGCCCCGGCTAGAGACTCTAGACGGTATCGGTAACGCTTACCTCGCAGCCAACGCAGCAGATAGTAATCATCGTGCTCCGGTTTCAGTACGTCAACCACCTGCCGACGAAACTGTAACGAGAAGAGAAGAACGGGAGATAGGTGAGATAGGTACCGATCGATGCTGCAATCACCGTACAAGGGTAGAGATGGAATTAATCAAATCGAAAACCACTAACCGATCAACTTGTTTGCAATCGAATAGAACCAACCAAAACACTCACGGCCCAAAAAAGGGCCAAGCGTGGCGTATTTGCTCGGAGCACGATCAGGGTTGAGGACACCTTACTACCTTTCCCATCGCCCACATAGCGCGGTGACTCGTCTTGACCTTCAACTCACAATCATACCTTATACCCATCGCTATTTGGTTCAATATCACCAGAAAGATCATTAGGACACGAACTATTCGGGACCTTCGTGACGGTGGCACTCCACTGTTGTGCCCCGCGTAGATGACCCTCAATGGCGGTCATACGCGTGGAGATCATGCAGTGTACAAATGGGGTTTAATTCTCTCAGCCCTATCACAGCTGATTCGAGTGTTGTAATCTTTTTTTTTATCTAAATTTCTCACGACGAGTTATGTCGAAGCAACCGCTGGAGCAAAAGGCTCCATGTGTCACGACGGAAGGTTGGCAATTAAAATTCGCCAAATGGCTCTCCGTTATTAATCACAGCGCTGCTGCGTTCGCAACAAGAGTGACCTCAACCGTGGCCTGTCGCCAAGGCAACCCCCTGGTATGTCAGATGATGAGCTTGAACTCAAGTGCATCTGTCGTACAATCGTGTGCACAATGCAGGGGTACACGCCTTCCTCTGCGCTGAAGCTGAGCTAATTGTAATTAATTTTGCGTTCGATGCAACCCTGTGCAACCTTTTCCCCACGACCGGTGAGGCTCTAAATCACTAGCAGCTGCAGCGTATTTTATGCCACACTGACGCACCGTGTGTATTTTAAAATGCTGCACGTGTAGGAGGCGCTCTCATCGGGAAGGAGAAATCTCTGCTAGTATGATGGGAACGTGGTGTGATTTAAAATAGTAACAAAGCACGTACAATAGATTGATTGATAGTCATTCGGGTGGGATTGTGGATCATGATGCGGATAATTGAAATTTATTTTTGCTTGGCATACTCATCACAATAAGGATGGAGTGCTATCGTCCGGGCATCACTGTTAGAATGTATGAATCCATAAGTGGGGCTTCCGTTGCTCCTAGAGATAGTCACGGAAAGCTTAACTATCTGAATGCGTTTAACCTTTCCACCTTTCCAGTCAACCGTCCACTACGCGCGAGGGAAAGGTGTGAAAAATAGCAATTCCCTACTAAACCAAACATACGGCCTACTGAAATATGCGTACGGTAGCAAACAGAATAAATATCACGCCATTGCTGCACATCTTTACAGGTCTCCTGCTAAAACACGCAATATTAAAGTGGCGGTTTTATCAACGATTTCCTGGTGGGATCTTACCACTCATTGGCATCTACGAGGAATTGTCAGTTTACGACTTCTCGCGGTTGAACCAGGGGCTTTTTTCGCGCTCAACAGCACCAAGCACCGCGTGTGGCCTTCAAGCAGAGGTCACAAACATGACTGAAGCAATGACTTTTGCTGATCGTTGGGTTGTAATTAGCATTGTAATTGATTTTGATTGAATGGTTAGCTTCAGTTTGGGCATGCTGCAATGTATTGTTATGTGCAATTTGTGCCGTATGGAAGTATATTATTAATGGCTAATAGCTTTTATTTTATCGCTGAATTCTTTTCAAATTCTTTTTTATAAAATATTCTATAAGAGCTAAGCGTCTGTACACTTTTTGTTCAATCTTCCAGTTGCACTTTCTTCTTTTGAATTTATTGAGATTTTTGCCTTACTTTTTTAAACTCCGCGTGTCATGATCAAATAATAATTTTATATCGTATTGTATTGTATTTATTGCTTACAGTTGTCCGCCCAAAAGGTCCAAACTAGTGTTGTGCACAATGATTAAGAATGAATTAATGATTTATGAAATGATCTTTCTAGGAAGTGAGTTAACTTTAATCTCGAAGAAGAGTATTTAAAACTCTTTGCGATTTAATTCACTCCCAAAGAATAAAATCGTTGTAAATAATTAAGATTTAATTCTTCACGGCGACCTTCAACTCTTGTGGGAGTTAACTCGCGATTTAAGTTCGTGGGTTAACTCTTGTGGAAGTTAACTCGTGATTTAAGTCGTTATGGCGAGCCTTAACTCTCGATTTAAAATAAAAGAGATGACTCACTCTTGTGGGAGTTAACTCACGATTTAAATCGTGAGTTAAAGGTCGCCGTGAAGAATTGAATAGAGAGTTAACTTAAGATTTAAATCATGAGATAAAGGCCTTTTGAAATTATTTAAATCTTGAAGAGTGAGAAAAAGAGTTTAATCTTCGTTCTAACTCTTTAACTCGGATTTAAATACTTAGTAAGAATTAAATTTCCCATCTATAGTCCAAACTTTTCCTGCCGAATATTCTAGAGGAGTACAAACTAAACAGCACAACAAGAGCGCCTTCAAACAGATCGAATCTCTGATGTCAGTTGTGAGCCTATGGGATAAGCCCCACAGCTTTAAAAGCTTTCTTTACAATGATTATGAAGTGAGCGTTATATTATAAAAAGTCATATAGCATTATCATTGGTCATTTTGATATTAAGTTTAATATCGTTTCTCCGTTTCATTCTGACAGTGATCATAATAAAAAAAATCCCCAAATTTCCCTTTTTTTTGCTCGATTTCTTTAACCAAATGATTTCCTGTTTGTGACTCATTCGATACAATGTATTTTTAAGTCTTTCCAAAGTTGCGAAATGTGACACACAGAGCTTTTATTTGTTTGTGTAACATTTAGCGCTTCAATTATTGGTACGGTTTGTGTGTTTGCATCACACACTACCACAGTTTATTTGTATAATTATTTTACTTGCTCACAAAAAAATACTAAATTTTTGTTACTGTTGTTGCAATACCACTACACTGTTATGCTGCTGCTCTTCTCAGCACCTTGAAATTAAACCTTTACTTTAACTCCGAACATTGGCCATTGCGCGTAAGGTCAATAAAAACAGCTAACTTATGGCCATTACTCGATTACGCAAATGCCACATCACAATCTACCGAGCTTCCAACGGTCAACAAACGTTTAACCGAAAACTGATGAGCCGGCATTTCAAGGCAAAGGTCTACCGTATGAACAAACCAACGGATAACCGATCTCATTCGGTTTGCCTTGCATCTTGGGACGATAGCTCGAAGGTATCTCCCGTCGTTTATTAAATCATGCCGCATGGATATGGTTTAGCCGGTCAGTGTCAATAGTCAGAGAGGTGCTACAGATTGAACCGGTCCGCGCACCATTCCAGCTCCGGCTCCGGGTGGCATTGGTCTACGCAAGAGACACCTTTCGGGTATTGGCGCTGGTCCATTGCTGCGTGCTCAAGTATTGCTCGGTGCGCGAAAGAGCACGTGCGTTGCGTAACCGCGATCCACGCGCCGCACTGACTGCGCAAATGCATTCCAAGCGTGTGCGTGTGCGTGCGTATTTGTGTATCGCCGTCTGTCGGCAGTTGGCCGTCAAATAATTGTTAAGCGAAATGAATCACAAAAGAATGGCAGAAGAAAAAAAAACAATCGACGTACAAATTATGCTTTAATTTGGATTTTACACGTTTTCGAATGCGTGTCTTACCGAGGCAAACTACGTGCGTAGAAAGGAAATCAACCTTGAAGGACCTTGACGGTTCTAAAGATATGCCCAATGAATGTCAATGTTGGATTTCTGCCATGTGGCTAAGAGCAAATCAATGTTCTCTCCAATAAAATAATCTAATGACGCTTATAGAACCATTTTAAGAAGTATTTTGACACAAATGCAATTAATTACAATTGCAGTTAAAAAATGCAATTATCAACAACTTTCGTACGATTTTTCGACAACTGTTTGCAATATTTGCTCGAGATTGGGTTCAATTCGCCCTCAATGTGCGGCACTCGAGTAATTGCATCAGTATCCAACGAAAAACGTCTACTCAATCGTGCATTGCAAAAGCAGTAAAAAAAAAACCCCATCTTCTGACTCATCGAATTCACTCACTTTGGCTCAGTGTTGCATTCGCGAAAAAAGTGCGCAAATTACGTCCTGCGCAAACCTCGCGCTTGCGATCTTTCGTCCACCGTTTGAATGCACATTTCGCACTTGGATGCGACTTGGCGGGCGAACGAATTGGGCAAAGGAGTGCCGCCGTGCTGATGTGGCTCGGTCGCAGCCGCACGTTCCCCGCTGCCGGTCAGCTTAATGCGATTTCAGCACCACAAACCGCCGGCCCGATTGGCACAAAACAAACTGAACTGATCGCCAAACAAACGCATCCACATATTTTTTTTTCCAATGTTCAAGATGGTACGAACACTTTTGCCATTCAGCGAACGATCACGACCAAGAGAAGGTTCGCTACCATCATCGCATAAATGCTGATCATCTTTGGCAGGTCCTTTCGGAAGTCGTTGGTCATTCGTTGGGAGCAATGTGTTTCGATGGAACATTTCACGAGTTGACGTCAAAAAGACCGTCTTTGTTAGTAAACGACCACGGCAAGCTTAGTCGGACCTTCGATGCATGCGAACAATCTTGAAACGTTAAGTGCTGCACAATCGTTGCACACTGCGTGATGGTGCAATGTGCAGATGCACGCCTCGGCTGTTGGTAATGTGTGAAAAATCAATAACCTCTTCCTTATTGCGCTTGTCATCGGTGAATGAAATGTGTTTCAAGTCAGAAAATATCAAGCTGAAGTGTTAATAAAATATCCAAATAAATCAAAAATATGAGATTAGATTGAGAAGATTTTTTTTTAATTAAAGAAAGGTTTTATTGAAAGATTAAGGATTTATTTAAAGGACGAAAGAAAAAATGGCTTCTAATTCCAACGATTAATTCGATGATATCAAGATTACTTCATTTCACTGTCAAAATTAATTTAAATGAATTGACCGTTACGACCGTTAGAAATATTTAAAATGCACTTCAATCTATAGTCAATCTGCTCCTTAAAGAGCCCACTTTCTACGTTAATAGCGTTTAATAAGAAACAATTTCATAATTTATGGCAGAAATTTGCGCACCAATTGTTTCAATCGCTCCTAACGCTTCCAAAGGGCTGTAAAATCATTCGACCATGCGGACGGAAATGTGGCACTAAGCGATCGTTCGTTCAGTGCACTTTATAGGCAGCTATAATAAAGCACTAATAACGTTAGGATGCTATAAAACCCATCACCGTACATTAGGCAAACGATAATTTTAACCGCCACTCCATTGAGACCCATGTACCGATGAGTGTTTCCGTGCGCTAAAAGATGATAAAAACGGTGGAATCGGTGCAAAATCACATTTTCTTTTTTGATTACACGAACACAAAAGGTATCTTGGTAAGCGTGGAAAAAGGGTGGCCCACAGTGCAAATGTCAATCCGGGTGACAAATGATCGCTTTTTTTTTAAGGGGTTTGCAGTCTATTTTCTCTTAATGTTGCACTGTGACTACATTGAAGCACTAACAAAAATGGCGATCTGAAACACTTGCACCCGGCAGTCGGTTTTAACTGCACTCGATGTCAGTAAACCATCAATCATTTGCGAGAGAAAGTGTTTTTTTGTTGATGAGAAAATATTCAATAAACAGCGTCATCGTTTGCGCTTAACCAAGACCAATGTTTTGACGCTCTTTAGCATTGTGTTTTTGTTATCTGTTGCTTACGTATTACACAACGCAAATATTATGCATAAAAATATGGGGGGGGGGTTGAAAATCGTCGTAAAAATAATGGTCGTTTCAGCCTAAGCTCATCCGGTAACATCCGACGTAACTGTTTCGTTCCACAACCCGTAAAGCTATGGCTAAATTAAGATGACGCTTTTAAAATTCCCAAACTGGATCCAATCAACATCGCGACCGAAGACGTATGTTTATTTCACTTTTATTTGACTAGCGAACCTGTTTTTGCTCACTAACCCATTCCAGTTTACCCACGTACACATTTCGCAACAGTTCGCGACCGTGAACCAACCCAAAACATGCGGCATTTGGTCTACCCCCGACCATCAGCTGGAAATGCATTCTCGCGCGCCCAACTTAAGCCGCCGCACACTAAGCCCAACCGCTAATCTCCATCTTGCACAGCGCGCTGCACTGGTCGGGAATAATCTTCCCTTGCATCAAAAGCTGCACACCACGACCCGTGGAGGGGAGGGGAGAAACGTGATCGAGGCCGAGGGACGGAGGTGCTGGAAACGGAAAACTGCACCGAAGGTGAGCAACTTTTTCTAAGCACCCGTGGCCATGTGCCTCATTTTCCTTCCTTCGCCGATCGTACCGAACGGTGCCGCGGAACAGCATAAGCCGTTAGTTGATCGCGCAACAGCATCCACGCTGCAAGCCGCTGGCACCGTGACCGATTATTGACTCCCAGCATAACACCTGGCCGGTTCGGGTCGCGTGTGTGTGTGCGAGTGTCTGCCAACGGGTCGATATGGTGTAAAAAAGCCGTCACTTCGCTTACCATCCCATGTTGATTGTTTTGAGAAAGAGAGGTGGCGAACAAGTGGCAGTGTGAAACGAAAGGAACCGCATGTGGTGGTGTAAGTTAGGTGTGCACACATTTGCATAATAAAATTATTAAATTAAAACATAGGCCCCAGGTTTTTTGGTCCCCCATCCACAGTTCCCGGCTATAATGCCGGCTAGAAACGGCTCAAAATTCCCATTAACCATTCGCATGGCATGGAAACTTCCCAAACCCCAAACCATCATTAGCATAGCCGCGCTTAGTGTCCGGTATTCCAAGGCTAAGCACACCGGCCGGGGATCGGTGGTTGTCTCACTGGCACCAGCAACTGTCGGCCGGTATCACGTCTGGGTCGCTCATAGTAAGTTGCCCAAGACACCCACCGACCCCGATAAAGAGCGAGTCCGGGGCGTTCACCGACATTTCGGTTCCGATTCAGTTGACTAATGTTACTGTATGGGGTCATACGTTTATAGTACAGCGGTGATTAATGTAGATGATCTTTCCCTTTTGCGTGTAATTGTACCAGTTGCATGTTTATGGACACACGATCCCCGATATATATTGTTTTTTATCGAAAAAACGAATCAAAAACGTTAGAAAATCATATCCGCTTCTCAACAGAAAGATTGAAGTCTTTTGTTATTTTCTCAGCGACGAACCTTTTCAGGCGGGTGGATCGTTAAATAAAAACACCGAACAAGCTTTATTCAGAGGTTATTCGTCTTGAACAAATAATTTTATTGTGTAAATAAGCGTTTTCAAATATATTTTAAGGGATTTGTTTCCGAATGAAGTTAGTCGTTAGATCATGACAAATGTCATATTTAATATTTAACGATAGGCGGAAACGAATGTTTTCTTCTTGTAATAATACGCGTTTACAGTATTTAAGCCAGACCATACACCATTTGTGTATAATTTAACCAAAATTAAACGATAATTGCATTGATGATTCACTTCCTGAATCACTACCGCCCACCGTCCCATTGTGTGTCACTGGCCGGTGGATTAATTAAACATCTAATGGTGAAATAATTGCCAGCCTTATCAACTAGTGGATGTTATAATTTAACCCCCAACCAAACGCTCACCAGCAACAACTTCTAGAACCGTTCGGAATGGAAATATTCACCACCGTAGCTACGGTTGACGTATAAACGATCATAATGACGATTCCTTAGATCGTGCCGTTGGCTTCGATCGGTTAACTAATACTTCCCGCGATTGTCGTCACTGGACACATCGCCACGCGCAACTGCTCCCTTTTCCTTTATCGACACAGTTTCTGGTACGGGTTTGGTGACGGGGATAAAGATAAACCGCTGGAACGCGTGCTGGAACAAAAACCTTGTGGAAGCACAATTCTAAACGATGACTACAGATTTTGCAACCGAATGCATTCCGAATCGATAACACGATCGTTCGTTAGGGGCGGGTCTATTGTTTTGCCGATCACACTGCAATGGTGTGTGTGTGTGTGTATGTCAGCCAGTAATTACGCCAGGAACTGTTTTCTCATCGCAAACAATTGGCGAGGTGCGTGCCTGTGCCAAGGGTTCGTCGCTTACTAGCCAAACGAAAGACTTCAACCATGATGCGTATCTGTTTACTACCGATTGCTCTGTCGACTTTCAAATGTGGACAGGTTTAATGACACGTGGTGTAATTTTTTTACGTTGAATTATTTTAAAAACCAATTTAAACTTAAGCTACCGTTCTAATAGTGCCCCAACATTATAACACATCTGAGCATTAGCATCGTGTAAAACATAACAAAAAAACAGCTTTATTTTTCCACCTAAACCGGCTATCCGTAGTCTATTTCAAGGTTGCGGGCACGGCGCAGACGCAGACAGACACAGACCGTGTCAAATATGAAACGAAAGCAATAAAGCTGCTTTATGAAGCACAAGAAGCGTATCAAAACTGCCAACAGAAGAAGAAGAGGTAGGAAAAAAAAAACACCATTCTCCGAAGGTTCTCAACCAAAAACGCTCAAACACCATAAACATACCCGCCGATCTTCTTCCGTTGCACTTCCTTATGCGCCGTTTTGCCATTTGTTTCTCTTTAGTTCTGCCACCGTGTTTTGTGAAGGATTTTTCGACTGTTTTAAATGACTTTACAACGGCCGCATGGAAGATTCAGGTGAAGGAACCGTGGTGCTGCAAAGGGAGTAACATATTTTCAAAAACCTTTGCCACATCCTTGGCGCGCTAGAGAACCCGCCTCCCTCCACCACCCAACTGGTGGCCTCCCATTCCAAGGCAGGTGGTAGATTTGACCGTCAAAAACAAAAAACTACTCACACTCCGGTTGCCCACCAAACAAGAACACATCGGAAAAGTAGCACACGCACGGAATGGTGTTGTAGAACAAGCAGCCAACGGACTCGCGCTTGCGCGCAGGAAACAAGGAAGGATAGAACACACGGTGTTCAATGGACCAAAAATGATTAATTTGTTTACGATATGATGCTTCGTTACGATTAATGGCAGTGAAAGACTCGACGCATGAAGGAAATATTGTTGCCATCCAAAACAATAAGCTATTATAAATGAATCATTATTTGTTATGCTTCTGGGAGGTGTATTTTCGGTTGTCTATTTCATTCGAGCTATTTCTGATTACACTAAGATTGTGTTATCGTTGCATGTCGCCAAGCTTTGGTTGTTGCGAAGCTTAAGAGATAAGCTATTTCGACCCCAAAATTGAAAGTCAACCTGATAAAACCGGTAAGCGCTTTGTCATTGTTCTATTCTAGAAGTAAATATTACTTAGCTCTTTGTAGGTGTAACAGCAAAAACTCAAATAAACCAGCTTATCTAGCAAAGGCAATCCCATCGTGTAACGCGGCTCGGAATTATGGTCCAACAAGTTTCGTACGAGCAGTAATTGCACAGCCGTTGCGATTACGGGATTGCTCGTCACTTCCCAACCACACAACCTACCATCAGCCAACGTCAGTCACGCTCATCATTTTTCCCATCGACCGTCCAACAATCTAATGA
Organism: Anopheles marshallii; assembly: GCF_943734725.1. Classification (NCBI taxonomy): domain Eukaryota; kingdom Metazoa; phylum Arthropoda; class Insecta; order Diptera; family Culicidae; genus Anopheles; species Anopheles marshallii. The sequence continues at coordinate 56,704,941 of NC_071327.1, forward strand.
TCGACAGATAAATTGTCAACCACCATACTTCATTCCCCATCGCGCAGCGGGAGGGCGCCCCGATTGATAAAAACAAAACACCAAACGCACCAAAAACCATTCACCAACCGTCCCGGATACGCATCCAATTGGCGTTCGTGTATCATCATTGGGGACCATTAATTTTACACGCTTCGAACAAACGCTTTGTGTAAACTCGTGTATATGTGGCCAGGTGTAAGCGACTGTGTGCCGGTACCTTTTCTTGACGCGAAAACGGGGAGAGTACGGGCCGCCGCGTTTGGGGTCGTACTGTACCGGAAAACAGATTTTTAATTGTACGACACGATCGCACACGATCGACGAACGCCGAAACCGGAACACCCCGGTGCCGACCCCGCCAGCGTGCTTGAATATTAAACGCAACGTTGCATGAAATTGCAACTCCTGAATGGTGCACTCCACGCACACATTGTATCGAGGATTTCTCAACACCTTCCACTCCCATCCGGGAGTATGTCGATCAGAAGCACCCCATTGGAGTCTGAACTTTCTAAATCCCCCCAACCTACAGTTCGATCGTCCCAAGGCTAAGGGATATAAAGGTAACACGAAGCAACATAAGTTCCTTATCTGACAAACGGGCGTCAACAACAAACGGCACAGAACAACAGCTGGATTGACAAAAATGTGCGCAAACAAATCAACACCCTGTGCCCATACGCGCTAGCGGTGGTGACGGCGTGATCGTAACAAAAAAAAAGCTTATCTTATCGAAACCGTGTTCGATAAAGGCTTTTGAATATTTGCCCCCCCCCCCAAAAACCACACAAAACCCGTTCCCCCGCACCTCATTCGGTACCTACCTTCATCAGCGCAAATCGTTGGTCATCTTCGAGGGAAAGCATTTTCATCGACATTGTGTTTTGCTAGCAGTAGTAGCGAACTGTGCACTATTTAGTATTGCTCGGCCCTGTTTGCACTGTGTATAAAACTGCTTCTTGGAGCTGTTGAAATGATGGAACAATATAACAATAGCACATAAACACACACACACACACACGCATCCAATCAAGTGCGCGGGATAAAGTATCGATCAGCGTTATTACGTCCGTTCGGTTTACTGATCGATCATTAACCTGGCGGCTTGATTGAGATTACGACTGTGCAACCGTGTCTTATCGATTGTCACCGCGGAAGGAGTGCCCCTTTTACAATTCTTATTTGAGTACGTATTTATTACGGGCTTTTTCAGTTTGCTTTGTGATAAATGACAAGTCTCAAGCTGATTAAGCGAACCAGATGGAATTCTATTGGAACCAACAACATGGCTTATTATGGGTTGACTATGGGGCTTAACAGTCCATCGTCTTAAGATAATGATTTAATCAATCTGATTCATTTCAATACCGCGTTGTTATACATTTTGTAAATTAACATTTTCTTGAGCACATTTTATTTTTTTTTTTTTAAAGTTCATAATTTAAAATCATCTTTCATTGCACTACTGCCTACTTGCACGGTACTTTCCACAATTTTTCTACCAAATCTGTGCATATATTTCGTTTTAAAATCCACCTGCATTAAATTGCCGTTTTTAAAAATGCAACCCACTGGCATCCTGTCATGCAAAGCAAACACGCACTGAATATGGAACACGATCAAAGCATTGCAAGAAACATTTGCACTCTGAAGCTGAACGTACGTACGAAAGAGCTTCCGCTACAGCGAAAGAAGCAACGCACAGAACGGTGCAAAAGAAAACAGGCACAACACACAAATTCAACCACACAAAACAACACGGCAAAGAGAAACACAAACGAGTGCAACAGTACAGTGCGAGAATGCCGGGCACGCGGCGATACGATTCACGCTTCACAAACGTTCCACGCCGGAACGCCTCAGCCTAGACGCCAAGACAACACGCGTTGGAAAATCCGCACCAAAATACATCCATTTTTCTCTGTAAACGGCACCGACACCTCTTTCCGCGAGTGCATAAATGAATACGGTAAATATCGACGGCACTGCCACAACTGTTCAAATTCACACACGGTTTCAAGGTACGTAGTTGGTTTTGTTTCCGTTTCGATCTGGCTGGTTGTCTTCTTAACACACTCGTGCTTAAATTAAATTGAATTTTGTACGCTTGATGTTGATCTGTACACCGAACGGCAAAACACAACTCGCCACCGATCGATAGTCACAATACCCGTCACAGCGATCTTCCTTACGTTCGGCACGTTCGGCGGTTCGTTCGAGAATGCGATGATCCACTAGCGCCACTAGCTTCCGATGGGTGTTGAGGGTATTGCATCTGAAAACCCCTGCAATCGTATAGGGTAGCGTGGGGCCCGATTGCCTGCATGAGCGTCGGTGAATAAACGACCGTTCGCACTGTATAACAGTTGAAGCGGTTTTTCGCTTCGGCACTGTTGAGCAAGGAAATATGTCCAGGGTTTGCGCTGGTCGGGAGGATCCAAGGTTCGGTATTATTATTCGGCGATCATGTGGATCGATCATTCGATGGATACGAACGTCCAGAAAACGGTCATTATCCTTTGGTTAGAGTAGGACAGTTGGACTATAGATCGAGGGATATTGGCGCTCACACCAACAAATTAATTAGGTCCGGGAAGTCAACAATGAAGATATGGAGTTCAAGAAATGGACGAGGTTTGTGGTAAAGTATGTCAGAAAAACTTCCGAATCTCGTTATCTTGGACACCTTTTTGGAGGATTGCGCGTGTGATTGGATTCAAGCTTAAAAATCTGATCTAAGCCAATAATGGGGCAGATCATATCATAAGTTTGAAAGTTTAAGCCTTCAGGCTGTATCTGTCAAATAATTCAGGTATTGGGCTGTTTCGTTCCATACAGATTCGTTTGTTTTGATATTTGCCGAGCAGCTTACCGAAGCTTTCATTAGAAAAAACAATCTAAACCATTTTTTCTAGGCTTAACATTGCTTGTTATTTGTATGGGGAGCTGTAAGCGGATAAGCCTGGAAACGTCAAAACTCATACAAAAAAAACTGGCTTAGAGTACGATTTCGACCCATGTTGTATAGCGACGTTGATCTCTAGCGATCCGAGATCACCGTTGTATGGAAATATTTAAATTGGTGAAATAGCATATATGTAACGGAAATGAATTGGTAGAAATTATTAAAAAATATCAAAAATATCATTCGAGGATATCTTTCGCAAGGATTAGGGACGTGTTGGATGCTAATTGAGCTACGAAAGTTCAATGAATACACCATTTTAAATGAAATAAAACAAAACACAATTATTACGTTCGCCTTTGTTTAAATGTAACGGCACAACCTGTGAGAAAACAACACGTACACTAAACTTCCATTGTTCATTACTTATTTGGTTTACTATATTTTCAACACATTTTTCAAAACATTTTTAATGTAGATAGTTTTTTTTTACAGTTTTAAGCAACCAAATGAACAGGAATTCCTTTCTGGACGCTTACTTTCATTACTCACACTGTGATAACTTGAATGCCTATAGCATCATCTTGCATGCAATTCACACTGTAACGGATAACGATTCAGTATACGCTGGGACAAACAAATGTTCTACCAAAGCAACAAAACCCACAGTTTCATACTTAACTAAAAGGACGAAACGAAACGTGCAGTAAATTACATACCCTAATTTATTTTACTTAAACAAAGGATGGGAAAACATAGGTAGGACAATTTGTTACTAAAATACACATTCTTAAACAGATAAATTAAGCTTAAATAATATACACGATTAAGTTTATACCTTTCGTTCGATAGTTTTTGTTGTTGTTTGTATCTGTTCTTTGTTTTATTTCCATTTGTTTCGCTCACGCCTGCACGTGACGGGTGTTTTTGCATATATTTGCGCGGATCGATCGCTTACTTATCGTATCGCGTGCATGCGCAGGATTTAGGTATGCTTTAGGTTTACGCCGATCAACATTCTGGGATGAGGAGGTGAGTGGCTCATGCACAACATCCTTTTCTCCATTCGATTCCGTGTTTGTATTTTCTTTGTAGATTAGTTGATTTCCGTTAAATAGTTTGCTTGTAAGTTGGTTACTACCTTTTCCCAAAATCCTCTATACCGCTTGAACTATTGCAAATGCATTCCTGCTCTTCAGTACCACTCGAGCTGGTAAATGAAAGAATCTCACTTATCTTCACGCGCAATAAACAGCCCATTGCCAACTGTCGAGAATGAAAATTACGGTTGCATTTCCATAGATTGAACGTTTTATACTCGGAATGGAGGAGCAAGCATCTCTGGTCACATCTTCGTTTGAGGTCGATTGCCGATTGCGAACCAAATATTTATGTTGTTTTCGAAACTATCTTCTGCTTGAACCAGCGCTTATGGTTTATGGGTAGTTTTTTTATTTTTGTAACAAATCCGTATTATATATTTCTTTGAATATTTCGTCTCCGGTTTCTTTATCATTTCGACCTCTGTTTCTTATCTTTTCTCATTCTCACTCTCATGGACTAACTATCGCGCTGTTGGCGAATTCCTCCACCTTAAACCGTTTCATCATCTACTAAAGTTTCCATCTAATTCAGACTTATCAGTTCGAGTGTTTTGTTGTGTATAGTTTTCTTTGTTAAATGTGTTTAGTGTTTCTGTGCATACGGGAATTTAGCGCAACAGTGTACTTCTGAAGTATTTTTTTGTTTGCTTGTTTTATTCGACTATTAGTTATAGCAAAGGGTGTTTGTGTATGTTTGCCTTTAATTTTCTCTAGCCATTATGTAGTTGAATAGTATTTACTTAGTTGCTTTACGTGTGTGTGTGTGTGGCGATAATCAATGGGAAATATCGCATACACGTGTGTGTGCGTGTGTGTGTAGGATTCATCAACCCCTCGTACGTTTGTTCTATTGCTTTTCCCACAGTTCCGCAGCCTTATCATATTTACGTACGATTTGGGGAGGGGAGAGAGGCTCTGTTTTGTAAGCATTCAGTGCGCCCGACCCACGTGATATTATTGGTAATGCGAGTAGATTGTACTGGATTATTTAGCTCCTAGCGTAATGGTTCTGAACAAGAAGGTAAGCATCCAAGAGTGAGTAAATGTTGTAATATGCACAAATCTTACGTACGCTCCAGCTCATCCTTTATTTGCCGCACTCCACGTTAAACGCCTCTGGTAAACACAGTACAGGATCCAGCAGTGCCCCGCCGGTGGCTATGGGGTTGAGTACAAATAGCAGCAACATTATCGTAATCCACCAGTTGGAAACATACCTTCGCTGCGAACCGCCCCACACATTGCCTAATTGATATATCTGCTGTACCTTCGTTTTGATCAATTTTGTAATTTTTGAATAACTTTTCGCAGTGTAGAACCGTTTCTCCGCTATAGTAGATTAATGTTTGTGTGTTTTTTTGTCTTGAGTTTTATTTTTTAAGTTTTTTTTTGTATTTTGTTTTGATAATATCATTAACCCCTCGTACAACTTCAACGAGTCTGACTCGTTGGCAAAATTTTGAAGCCTAACCCAAGTGGAGCTGATTCTGTTCGGTGTGTTACGGTGTTAAATTGGTTACGGATAAGCTTTATTCGTGTCAGTCATTGTATTTTCTTTATCGGAAATTTCACTAATCGTTAAAAGATACTTTTTCCGTCCAAAGAATTGACTATGTCCGACCAAACCCTGTGCAAAATCCCAATACGAACCAATCTTCCGTAACAAAATACGTGGTAAAATAAGTCTAGTAAGCCAGAAATGGCAGGCATGACCTAGCAGATCGTTACGCCAAGAAGAATAAATGAAAGTGGTCATTTTGATCTATTATGAACGAACTTAGCCAGAACGTCGACCCATTTCCATCGCAAAAACTAAATGACCATCTGCAAAGTATTTAACATGCGTGTAACGATCGTTAAATCAAATAGCAAGAAGAAGAATAAGCACAAAGAGTTAATGCATCGTTTAGAAATCGGAAATGCGCTTCTAAGAAGTATTCCAATGTGAATAAACACAACATAGGCGTGCGCCCATAGCATTACAAATGTCGAATCAGTTTTTGTTTGCAATTTTGTCTATATCGTTTGACAATCATAAGAGATTTTCTTCTTTAAATCGAATTGTTTTACTAACTTAAACTAAACCGTCAAAATCTCTCACACGGACATATCCGATGTCTTTCTATCGATTTTTTTTGTTACAATCTTTTAAGTGTTTTCCTTACTGTGTACCGTGCAACATAGGTAAATAAACCCAATATCCGTCCGTTTGGCAGAAATATCCATTCCCATTCTTGACGCTATATGATTGCCCCCGGGGGAAGGGTGACTGCTTGCTAACAACTTGCAACAGGGATCAAAACAACAATTTGAACGCGTGTGTCATTCGCGATATTATCTACCGATACGCTCATATCGTATCGTACGTATTCCACTTAATACGGTTATGCTAGACCGCCTTACAGAGCCTAGAGTTAAAATTAAACTGTCACAAACTAGTATAGTAATTTGGACATTTGAAACGATCATCCATTATCGCTCTCGGAAATGTTACGCCGAGGTTCCTGCTTGTCGTTGCGTTAGCGCAAAATCATTAACATTAACTGTAGCTAAAAATAGGTATGCAAAAAAAAGCTAGCTGCAAAGAACGACACTTGGTAAACATTTAACAGTACTTTTTTTAGTCCTTCTTGTCGATCGCAGTGTTTTATATATCTGTAATCAAATAATTATAAAATAGACTACTAAAAATCCTTTCCGATTCACGGCGGACGGTACCACATCGCTGCAAATGTGGCTAGACTATTGTGTTCCGCACGTTTGTATGCTCATGCGATCGCAATCTTGTAGTGTAACCTACACTTAAACGAAATGTTGAACCTTTTACAGTCGAAAGTAATAAATTGCTTCGAACTATATACATCAAAAAAGTTTTAACAAAACTGGACCGAAGATAAACGCTTCCATACGTACTCCTAGAACTCACAGCAATGCGGCAGACAACAGACACATAAAGAACGCATAGAGCTGTGGTTCTACTGTTTTTGTTAGTGAAGCGCAATCATCTTATTTTTTACCAGCACCACCACTGCCCTGATTGGTGGCCGTTCCCGCACCGGATCCTCCACCGTAGTAGTACGGTGGCAGTGAGGACGATTGCATGCCCACCGGGCCTGCTTGTCCAGGAATCTTACCAATCATGCCTGCGCCAACGCCACCCCCGGATGCGTTCATCAACATCGAACTGGCACCGGAAGCCGCCATTTGCTGCTGAAACTGTTGCTGCTGCTGTTGGCCGAATTGACCATATTGGGAATAGTACTGTTGCTGTTGCTGCTGTTGCTGTTGGAGTGATGCAACCGATTGCTGGTAGTCGAACCCACCCTGATGATTATATCCGTGCAGGCCTGGTAGTATTCCGGCTGCGGCTGCCATAGGGGCGGTTACAGCCGTCATGGATTGGTTTGCATTGTAGATACCGTACTGCTGTTGCGGTTGGGATTGCTGCTGCGGTAAAGTTGATAGATTCTAAAGACGATAAGGCACATTTTAACGCTAGGCCATATAATCAATCTTATCCGAAACAAAATAATAAATTAAAAGTTTCTTCACCTACCTTGCTGGATGACTTGCTACTATTGTTTCCGGGAGCCACTAAACCACCACCATTTTGACGATTTCCGTGTTCCGAAGATGAGCTAGATGACTTCGATTTACTTTTCTCACGATCCTTTTTTTTACTACTACTATTACTACTGCCACTACCGATAGCATTGGGACCTCCCATCCCCATGATTGCTCCTAGTCCGCCCATGCCCACATTTCCTCCAGCAGGACCAACCGCACCACTAAGATGTGGACCACCGCCTCCAATTGCCTCGCTTGTAGCGCTGACATTGTAGTGTTCTATTTTATCCTTGGAAATTTTCAATTTTAAGGACGCCGATCCGCCACCAACACCAGCACTGGAAGAACTACCCGCGCCAGAAACACCATGACCCGATGCACCATGGGAACCTCCGGCTGATGACGATGCGCCGCCTGTTGCCGGACCACCAGGTAATGAGGACGAACCGGACAATCGGTCCTTTGGAATTTTTATCTTTAATCCATCATTTCCCGTACCAGATCCGCCGGAACCTCCCGAACCGGAAGCATGTGATCCAACTCCATCCAACACTGGCGGGATGATCGCACGGTTAAGTTTGATCTTAATCGGGCCCGGTGGTGGCTGTGGATCCTGGGCCGAATGTGAACCGTACGGATGGCCACTACCGATACTACCACCACCACCGGAAACATTCTCCGATCCCGCACCTGACCCCGAATGGTGATCTCCTTTCTCCCGATGTTCACGATCCCGATGCTTGTCTTTGTCTTTTTTGTGCTTTTTCTTCTCCTCGCGATCGCGATCCTTCGTCTTGTCCTTTTCTTTGTGCTTGTGCTTTTCCTTCTTCTTTTTCTTTTCCGATTTAGACCTATGACTACCTGCACCCTGGTCCGTGTCTGGATCGGAAGCCGTTGAGGCCGTTGTACCTAGTGTGGGTTGTGTAGTAGGATCAATCACGGCAGCAACACCCGGTACTGGTTGTACGTTCGCTGGCGGCGGAACACTGGCAGAAGTATCACTCGCAAGGTTAGCATTTGTAGTTACCCATGGATAGGAAGGTGGAACCACACCGGATGGTACCGAATCGCCCGCACCACCAACCTGCAACTGTTGCTGACCGGCGGACTGTGGCGGAAGTCCGTGCAAATTATCCATCGCAGTCATTTGTGGTTTCGTGTCCATAGCTAACGGTGCACTGCCGCTCGTATCGATTGGCTTTGTATCGGTAACATCAGACCGTGCCCCACCGGCCGGTGCCTCATTCGTACCGTAAAGGGAGCCGAATTTTGGCGTCTCGCTGAACAAACTTTCCTTCAGTAAACTGCTAACGAGCGCTGCGTTCGTCTCGATGCCGTTAATTGTGTTGCTAAAAATGCCACCACTTTTTGCCAGCGTCGACGGTTTCGAGTCACTCAGCAGCGGTTGCGAAAGCAGCGAGCTGTCGTTAAAGTTGAACAGCGACGAGGAATCGTCCATCTTGTCGAACGTGCTGGCCAGATCGAAGGAGGAGTTAAACAGCTGGTCTGAAGGCGATCCAGAAGAGAGAAACGATGAGTTGGATGGTTCAGTTCGACGTACTTTCTGCTCTCGAAAATCGGTCCCATCGTCTTGCCGAATCTGTTCGTTGCTCGGATGCGGCCGTTTCGCTTGCGAGGACATGCTGCTAGTGCTGGTATTAGCGGCGCTACTTGCTGCTCCCATCGAACCACCAGGCGCTCCATTACCGGAAAGATTGCCAAGCGACGAACCATCGCTGGCGGCTAGTACATTCGGAGGTAAACCCGATCCGTCTAGTGATCGTTTTAAATTGTGGCTAGGGTGAATATTACTACTGCTACTACCGTTATTGCTACCAGTGTTACTAACGTTACTATTGCCACCGACCATCGGAAGAGCGCTGGAGGACCCCGGTGGCATTAGCGATTTTTTGTCGTGTCCCATTAGCTGATGCTTGCTAGAAACTATTGGTTGCTGTACATTGAGCCCCGAAGAGGCATCCAGACGGCGTTCTTTCTTCTGTGCATCAGAGCGCGATGGTCCCATTGTCGAACCGTGATGCTGTTGAAGCTGTTGCTTTTTGCCGCTAGGACTACCCTTCGGTGGTTTTAGCAATCGATCGGATGTTGCACCGGCCGTTACATTACCGTAGTGGCCACTCGATCGTGATTTACTCGGCGGTAAGTTCTGCAACGATTCGTTTTGCGAATCTTTCCAGTCAGGGCTGAAGATTGACGATGGTTTGTTTTGTTTTGGCGGTGTACACATCTGCATCGGATCGGTTAAGCGTCCTATCGATTCGTCAAGCAATCGGAAGGAAGATGATTCCGTTTTTGGCTGATTACTGCTACTACTGCCTGCACTCGATGACGATTGCTGCTCAGCTAGGGGAAGATTCGATGCACGGCCACTGATCGATTGGTTGTAGCTTGGCGGATGAGAAAAGAGAGATGAAGGTTGCTGCTGAGACGCTTGCTGTTGATGTTTCGCGTTATAGTTAGGTGCTACGGAGCCTGACGTTGAAGAAGTTGACTGCGGTTTCGGTGCTAGTTTCTGCCCACTGCTACTGTGCCGTTCCGCCTTCATCTGGTTGTAACCGGAATGCATGGACGATGAAGAACCGGATGACGAGCTTCCACCAGCACCTGTTGCAGCACCTGGACCGCTTGCTTGCTGCATCAGCCCGGAAACAGACGACGGTTGACGGGATTTACTTCCCTCGTGTCCCTGATAGCCACCGGCGCTCGATCGCTGAGACGACACGGCACTGGAAGGGTTAATCAACATAGACGACGACATGCTGCCTCGGTGCGATGGTATCGATGGTGGACCTTTGCTATTATTGCTGCTACTACTACTACTTCCACCGCTTCCATAATGCTGAGGCGGTGCTTGTTGCTGTTGCTGCTGACCCGCCAAACTAGCGGATGACGATAGACCCGCGGATGGTCGCTCGGAACGCGAACGGGATCCCGAACCAGACGACGATGAGGAAGGAATCTTTTGATGGCTCCCGGAAGACGACATTCCGTGCGGTTTCATCATTTCGGCTGGAAATGGTAAGCATGAAATTAGTGTTAGCGTGCCCTAAGAGGGATACCCATGGTTGACAAGAGTTTACTTACAGCTGGAACCCTGCTTAGGACGATGATGACTAGAGGCGGACGATGAGGTCGAACTGCTTTCATCAAGACCGCGCGGTACAGATGATGAGGAAGGTGCAGCCATTAGGCTACTGCTGCTACTACTGCTACCACCTGTTCGTCGACCGGATTCCTCCTGTATATTGGACAGTAAGCATAGGCTATAAATAAACTGACCAACATTTACAATAGAAGAAAGATATGTACCGCTCCCGAATCTGCCCGTATCGATTTCATTTTGCTTTTCAATCTCGTCGGACAGCGATCGAAAATGTGCAGAAACTCGTCCGTCAGCTGCTTCAACAGATCGAGCGTTACCGTCTTGTCCACATAGTGAAACCAGTGGCGACCCTCGTTCGACTGCGGAATCTGGGTATAGCGATACGGTAATGGGAGAGAAAATGGTTCAGTTTACGATCGTTTTACATATCAATGTCTGCGCTTCCCATAACGCACCTCCCATCGGGACCATTTGCAGGCGAGATGAATGCAAAAACAGGCCACGACCGTCGGTTTGTACTGCAGGCACATGGTTGTAAGGTGTAAACTAAAAAAGTTCAACAATGGGTTAAGGTGGTATGTAAATATGAATGTAACTTTTCAACATACCTATTGGATGCCATGAAGTAAGATGTCTGCGCCAAATCTTTGGAAGCTGTAAAAGGAAATGAATGAATTGTTTCATATTCAATTCAACGGGTTAGTACTTAGCGGATGTAACAGGTCTGCTAATGGATATTACCTTTCACAAGGTGACAGGTTTTCACTACATGAGTATGGGGATGATCGATGGCCACATCAAACCCTAACGTTTGCAACAGCACATTCTCATTGAACACTAGATCCTGTGCCTGTTCGGCATAGTTTTCCCGCATCGGATCAGGTGCGTCCAGCCCGAGACATATGTGTACGACCTTGATGATGTGTTCCAGCTTGCGTGGTTGTTCTTCGACCTACGGTAAACCATGTCACAATTAGATAGACGATCCATGGGCATAGTTTTTCATTTAGTTTTCTTACTTTTGCTGCTAGGAATAGAGCGGCGGCAGCTATGCTGTTGCGGTGGAATTGTGTGAACGAATGAAATGCATAAAACCGATGCATGTAAACAATGGCCGTGTTGATGCATAATTGAGATCTACGAAAGATAATCAAACTTACATTAATGCTTCAATCGTGTCAATGGCATAATCCGCCTTTTCTCTGGCATCCATTTTGTATGTGTATCGAGTAGCCATTGATGAGAATAAAACTTAATAATAGCATAGAACAGATTCTTACACTTGTAACCGCTGACCCATATCCTGTATCAGGTTGGCAGCACGCTGTCTGTACATAAGCTCTTGATCCGCATCCATGCCACACTTGCGGCTCGGCGAGCTTGCGAGCTGCTCGGCAGTAAAGTACCATTTCGAGTCATCGTTCTTACTCGTCGTTCCGCTCGCGCTACCACCAGAAGCCATCGATGGTTAGGTTCGAGGTGATCGGACGCTTTCCTTTACGCCGACTCGTGATGGGAACAGTGCAAGTACGATTGATGGCTCTATCACCTGAGCACAGGAGAGTCACCAGAGCGTGTCCTCGACAGAAGAATCCTACGTTCTACTCGTTCCGATGCTAAGCAAGCATGCTTTCATACCGGACTTTCTTGATTGATTGTGCCAGAGAGTGTAGTTTGGGATATTTACCTCAGCCACAGCGCGGTACAATGGTGCGGAGACTGTTGTTTATAATTCTGAGTTTATCCATCCGTACCTGGCTCGCGTTTGTGACGTTTAGGAATAAACATAGAAGCCGCCTACTAAAATTCACCACCACCCTTCTCGTTAAACACGTTTCAGCAGATGATGCGTTCCGAACAAGCCGTTTAACACTGTGTGCGTGTTGCGAATGGTACTATACACACACACACACGCGTTCACAAACCTTGCACCCTTGTTTATCGACCGCACTCACACACTGCCACCCAGTGTTACCGTTAAATACATACGCTCGTCGTTTGCACGCACACTTGAACACACGCCTTTTCTAATACGGAAAATATGGCGATCAATCGTTGGCAGTAGGATTTTTGTTTTGCAACGTCACAGATAACTTTCGCATGCTCTATTCCTGGTCAGCCCGTAATGATCTAGGGGAAGATCTCTACTTTAGGCGCCAACAGATCCGAGCAGTAGACATCCAGCTATTCCTGGCCATCGGGGAAGCAGACTACCGCCACCACTGCACACGCGGTCAATTGCTGCGAACCCGCGCAAAGCGCTCAAGAAGTACATTTAGTTTGTATGGTTAGAGCAATTATTTCATCATTTCATTGGTCTCCGTCGTCACACCAATTTCCCAAGACGCCATTCGACCGCAAAGCAAGCAACTAACAGAGTGAAAGGGGAACGGTGCGGGAGCGACAGAGAGAGCGAGAGAGTGAGGGCCTTCTTACGTCGTGTCGTGCCGTTTTTTTTATCTCGTTTCTTGTCTTTATAGGCTGACTCTCTAGGACTGGCTTTGGCTTCTGCTATTGGGCCCGGTTGTGAAAATCGTGTCGTGCACGCGCTGGGTCGCCGTTGCTTCGCTGAAAAACTATCCGAAACGTTGGCTGGCACGTTCGGGAAGGCAAGGCAACCGAATCCAGCTGCTGGTATGTGAGTTTGATGGTATTATTTTGGTGTAGAAAAATGCACTCCACAAATATGTTTTTCACTCCGTAATGGCCGACCTCACAACCAAGGTCAGTATAGCATACAGGCTGGACCATCTCGCGCCGTTTGACAGTTCGGAGCGGACAGCAACAGTAAACAAAAAATAAATTTATGTGCATGAATTATTCCATGTTGCTATCAGGCAGTAATTTCAACCATAACCCAATTTCTTTTTTTAATGCCAATCACCTATATTGGTTTTCTATTTTTCAATAGAAGTGATCGTTGAAGTCATGAAAGGTGTAGAAATGGCTCAATGTAATTGCACTCTGTTGATGAGGCCGTGGTGTAAGTTATCGTACACACTAATGTCCAAATTGACTTTCAACGCATGGCGGTCTGCCCCATCCATGTACCAGCCTTGTATTCGCCTGCGTTTGCATGAAATGTCACTTTTTCGTTTCTTCAATACATGGCGTCGCTTCTGGCCGTATTGCGTGTTTTCCAAGCTTCGTACTGAAAAACATTGCTCTAAATAATTTTCCGACGTGTTTAAAGAGGTAAATGATTGTTTTTTAAGCTCAATACCATTGCCCTCATTCTAAAATTCTTCTCAGATATGGGACCGACACATCAGCAGGCAGGGCGATCTGCTAGCCGCAGCGGACCGAGCAGTAGCACCGGCCAGGCACCAGATCAAGCACAAGCGCTCCGCACCCAAATCCAGCTGGAAATTGAACAGAAAGCTAAAGTGTGCGCTAACACGCAGTACGAATGTACGCTGCCACGGGTAGACTCGTACGTTTACTGCTTCCGGCACATACTGCAGGACCCAAATGCTCCGTACAAACAGTGCGAATTTATATTTCCCAATGATCGTCGTTGCTTGGAACCATCACCGAAATATGACGTAAAGAAGGACTACGGTTCCAATTATTGCTTCGAGCACAGCCGGCAGACGCAGCTGAAAAAGACCAAATCCACGATCGGTAAGCTGGTGCCCGTGGAGACGACAGAAACGTTGCTTCACGGATTGGCACACCATGTGAAGGTGGATAAAACCAAGCAGCATTACATGGGCAACAACACCCCTCTAAAGATAACCGTGCATGAAGATGACGATGATGCGGATGTGGATGTCGTAACACCATCGGTTGATCCTTTCGGTAAGAGACCATGCTTTGTTTTGCAGATTATTTACTGTATATTTCGATTGTGACATCAGCGTGCTAGTGGTGACAGTTTACGTAAGCTTCTACCTAACCATGCACCATCGGGCGCTGGAATCCAGTGTTTAGGGCAACACCGGCACCTGCATTAAGTGTCGCAGAACCTCCATCGCGCGATATTCCACCGAGAATGGTGCCCACTGCCAACCGCCTGTGCCAAGCCACCGCCAAGGGTACCACCGTTGTAGAGTGTAGGTCCTTCGAAATTGGTCTTCACCTCAAGCACGTTTCCGATCAGATTGATTCCGGAGCTAAGGTCACGTCCTAACATATTCAGGGTTCCCGGGATGAGTCCGCTCCTTGGAAGAACTCGGTGTATAGTCATTGGCAGACATGGCGTTGATAATGGCAATTAATTGCTTAAGCTGGTTCGGAGAGTTGAGCGCTATGGTAACGCTGTGCGAACCGTCAACAGTTGCGACTGTAATCGAACCGTCCGCGTTGTTCGTAATCGAGAACCTAATGATCTGTCCCTCAGCCAGCAGGGTCGCGGTTGCGACAAGCAGCGTTAATAGTACAAGTCCTTTCATTTTCTTGTTGTGTTCTCCGGGCTATCCGGAACCACCTTTTTATATGCCTCGCAGAAGGGTGGACTCGAGTCGTGCAGAAATTTATGTTTACGTTGAGCAAACCTGGGCGTCCCGGAGAGGCTGTACCTGGATTGTAATATTTTTCTGCGCAGACTTTTCGAGTTCCGGGATGAATGGGACCCCATTTTGAACTGGTTCTATCAAATCTATTAACTATTCATCATACACGTCTGTGCGCGGTGTCTTGCGTTGTTGATGCACAATGAATTTGGTTGTGCCTTAAATATAGAATGACACAGAAAGATTAGAATGTGTAAAGCGAAATGAAGAGACGTTAACGAACCTTTTATATTGCTACAATCTTTCCTTGGATGATCGCTGCTGTACGATAAAATTCTTTCTCTTTTCCTTTCAGTTGACGTCGACGTTACAGCGATTAACGATTCCGGACGCATCGTGCTGGACTATGCTTCCGATTCGAGTGACGATGACGCGGCGATACTCCATCCTACGTACGGTTCATCCTGGAAGGCGCAAGAGATGGATAACTCAGACAACGAGAGTGTCGATTCGCAGGGCGGAGATCCGTTGAAGCATGCCGGTATCTACACGGCCGAGGAAGTGACGCGCATTACGCAGGAAAAGCTTTTCCGCCTGCAGAAACTGTACATCGAGCAGATTCACCGTCTGCAGCATGTGTTGCGCGAGCGGCGTCGAAACTATCTGAAGGACCAGCGTACCGAACGCGACATTCATTGTAGCATATATGACCAGATTAAGCAAACGCCCCGCGAACGGTTGCTGTACGAGAAGCTGAAGGGTTTGAACCGTTATCACCGTAAGCATGGTGTGGAAGCGATACTGCAGCGGAAATATTTGGAAAAACGGGCTAAAGCAACGGAGGGCCTACAGCAGAAACCACAGACACTGCCCAAGTGTTCGTACACCGAGGGTGGCGTGAAGTGTGGTGAGAGAACACTGCCATGCTGTAAGCACTGCCGCAAGCACATCCTAGAGGACAAGAAACAGGTGCTGTTCCGAGCGTGCGGCATCGAGAAGAGCGGTGTCGTTTGTCAGGAAACATTGGCTGGATTGTTCGAGAATGTGACCTGTCCGTTGCACATGGAACTACCGGCCCAGCGTTCGTTCAACAAGCGTAAATACGAATCCGAATCCGAAGGGGAGTGTGAAATCAGTGCCATGGAGGTTTCCAGTACAGTGGGTGGGGAGAAATCTCCCAAAGTAGCAACCAACGACAATTCCAGCAGTGTTGAGGCCACCGAGGAGAAGAAAGCTGTGCATTTAGAAACAAAAGCTAGTGCCGAAGCGGATGCAAAACCCTCGGTTAAAACCGAAAACAAACGCAAAGTTATCAAAACGGAACCAAACACGCCGGTTTCACGATTGCGTAATACACGCTCCTCCCGGGCAGCCATGACCAAACAGGAAGAGCAGCAAACACCGGATCAAGAAATGACCAGCACAGCAAACGATCAGGAGGTGAAGCAGGAGCCAAATGAAACGCAAGAAATGGTCACAGTTTTGCATCCCGTCACCACTACTACCATGTCCCAGGTGGATGATCTCGACTTGGAAGAATGTCTTCTGCCGGCCAGTGTGATTCACAAAAAGAAACCAGACGAGAACACCACTAAACAAATCGTGCAATTGGAAACGGAAGCGACTGACGTTACTAGTGGATCGGTAGTTGTAGAAGCAGAAAATCGAAGCGAAAAAGAACCGGAATCTTCTGCTCAGGCCTCGAAAGAGGAGAACAAGCAGTTGGAGGAAATGATAGAAGAAGGAACATCAGTTGTCAAAGCTGAAGATGCGAATGTAATTGAAGATCCTGAAACCATTTCCTCCAACATGTCGAATCAGGAAGCTGTTGTAGATACAACCACGTCAACCACTGATGAGGCAATATCTGCACAAAAGGAAAAAGACGATCAGGATGAAGCGACCAAATCGCCGAAAGTGTCTCTGACAGCGAGACAAAAGAAGCTATTGCTCGCTACAGACAAGAAGGAATCGTAGACTTGGATCTTCTCACAAATACGGGCTTTGAGTTTGCAGAAGATAGCGAACAGCGGGCAACTCACCGCCATTTATGGAACATTGCATTGCTTGTTTATATAGGTATTGACATCGTCGCTGAAGTTGTTTCATTATTTCACTATTAAAATTTAAATGGTCAATAAACATTTTTACGTTTGATCAACATATGATCAACATCTGAATGATTTCTTTGCTATCCTTGACCCGCAGCCGTTGATTCCTATTTGGGTTGCCTCAATGATTGGTAGCCTATCGTCTGGTATACAATATGTAGTAGAGCCTATAGCTGCTCGTTTAACAGATCGTCGGCACGTCATCTAAATATGGAGACCATTGCGAGAGGACACCTGGCTTGTAGCGGACCAGATCTCCACCCTTATTTCTACGGCATATCGCCTTGAGTCTGAAGTTGTTTCGGTAATCTGCTCTCATGTCAAACGGAAACTTAGCAGTCATTATTCTAACCTACACAATCGATTCATTATGCGGGCAAACTGTTTTCCACACCGCGTTGCAATTCTCTGCTGCAAGCGTGATGATGTGTTAACGGCACTAAATGCAGCTTCTTTCATCGTCACCACGGTTACCAACATTTAAATAAGTGTTTACAATGATTCATGGGGAATCTTTGAGGATTCATGAATCTCTGAGGATATTTGAATCCCTGAGAATTCATGAATCTTTGAGCAATCTCTGAAGATTCATGAATCTCTGAGGATTCACAATATCCTTAGAGACTCGACTTCTGATTTGAATGACTCCTCGTCAAAGATTCATATGACTAAATCTCCGCCAAAGATTCGTTAAGCACAACACCAGAATTTTACACCATCGGACCAGTACACGACCAATACACGGCGCTCCACACATTACAGTCAATTTAAGTCCTCCACACACTACAATCAATTTAAGTTTTTCCACCCATTTTAAAGTGATATGTTTGGTTGTTGTTACCAATCTTTGCTATTATCCATCACCATCGTGAAACAATGCACGTAAATTTAGATTTGTCATTCAATGTCACATTTTCGTGTCTTCAATACATGGCCTCTAAAGCTAACCGTGCATGAAGATGACGATGATGCGGATGTGGATGTCGTAACATCATCTGTTGATCTTTTCGGTAAGAGACCATGCTTTGTTTTGCAGATTATTTACTGTATATTTCGATTGTGGCATCAGCGTGCTAGTGGTGACAGTTTACGTAAGCTTCTATCTAACCATACACTATCGGGCGCTGGAATCCAGTGTTTAGGGCAACACCGGCACCGGCATTAAGTGTCGCAGAACCTCCAACGCGCGGTACTCCACCGAGAATGGTGCCCACTGCATTGCCCAAACCAGCTGCTGCACCTCCGACCAAATTGCCAGCCGCCTGTGCCAAGCCACCACCAAGGGTACCACCGTTGTAGAGTGTACGTCCTTCGAAATTGGTCTTCGCCGCAAGCACGTTTCCGACCAGATTGATTCCGGAGCTAAGGCCACGTCCTACCAGATTGATCGCTCCCGGGATGAGTCCGCCCGTTGGGATGTTGCCACCCGTTCCGATTCCAATGCCTGGTCGGACTCCTCCAAATAGCCCACCTCCCAAACCGAATCCACCGATGCCAATTCCACCGCCGATACCAAAACCTACACCATGGCCACACGAGCGGGTAACTGGTGCGACAGTAGTTGTCGGAGCTGCTGTGGTAGTCGTCGGCGCTGCGGTAGTTGCTGCCGTTGTGGCAACCGTAGTGGCGGCCGTTGTTGCTGCTGTTGTAGCAGCCGTAGTGGCTACAGTCGTGGCAGCAGTGGCCGTTGCGGTTGCAGTAGTAGCCGCTGGCGCGACAGTCGTTGTAGAGGCATTGGCAATGATGGTGTTGATAATGGCAGTTAATTGCGTAAGCAGGTTCGGAGAGTTGGCCGCTATGGTAACGCTCTGCGAACCGTCAGCAGTTGCGACTGTAACCGTACCGTCCGCGTTGCCCGTTATCGAGACGTTAATGTTCTGTCCCTCAGCCAACAGGGCCGTGCTTGCGACAAGCAGCGTTAATAGTACAAGTCCTTTCATTTTCTTGTTGTGTTCTCCGGGCTATCCGGAACCAACGGATGCCTTTTTATATGCCTCGCCGAAGGTTGGACTCGAGTTGTGCAGAAATGTATGTTTACGTTGAGCAAACATGTGCGTCCCGGAGAGGCTGTACCGGCATTGTAATATTTTTCTGCGCAGACTTTTCGAGTTCCTGGATGAATGGGACCCCATTTTGAACCGGTTCTATCAAATCTATTAACAATTCATCATAGACGTCTGTGCGCGGTGTCATGCGTTGTTGATGCACAATGAATTTGGTTGTGTCTTAAATATAGAATGACACAGAAAGATTAGAATTTGTAAAGCAAAATGAAGAGACGTCAACGAACCTTTTATATTGCTACAATCTTTCCTTGGATGATCGCTGCTGTACGATGAAATTCTTTCTCTTTTCTTTTCAGTTGACGTCGACGTTACAGCGATTAACGATTCCGGACGAATCGTGCTGGATTATGCTTCCGATTCGAGTGACGATGACGCAGCGATACTCCATCCGACGTACGGTTCATCCTGGAAGGCGCAGGAGATGGATAACTCCGACAACGAGAGTGTCGATTCGCAGGGCGGAGATCCGTTGAAGCATGCCGGTATCTACACGGCCGAGGAAGTGACGCGCATTACGCAGGAAAAGCTTTTCCGCCTGCAGAAACTGTACATCGAGCAGATTCACCGTCTGCAGCATGTGTTGCGCGAGCGGCGTCGAAACTATCTGAAGGACCAGCGTACCGAACGCGACATTCGTTGTAGCATATATGACCAGATTAAGCAAAGGCCCCGCGAACGGTTGCTGTACGAGAAGCTGAAGGGTTTGAACCGTTATCACCGTAAGCATGGTGTGGAAGCGATACTGCAGCGGAAATATTTGGAAAAACGGGCCAAAGCAACGGAGGGCCTACAGCAGAAACCACAGACACTGCCCAAGTGTTCGTACACCGAGGGTGGCGTGAAGTGTGGTGAGAGAACACTGCCGCAAGCACATCCATTCTCTACTGCAAGCGTGATGATGTGTCAACGGCACTAAATGCAGCTTCTTTTACCGTCACCACGGTTACCAACATTTAAATATGTGTTTAAAACAATGAACCCTCTCTCCCTCCCTTTCTTTTGATGGAAAACTATTGCCAATTCGTTTCATGGTTTTGTTTCTTTATTCATTATCATGTTTCAGTTTCAGAAATACTTTTCCTTGCTATTTATCGGGATCGGTAATAAACATAATACGTCCGTGCCCCATGTGTTTTGTGCTCCTTCGTTGATTGCAAAAATATAGGAACGAAATTATTATAACAAAATTACGAAACGGTATTCGATAGAATTGTTAAAGTTCACACAATACAATGGCGCTTCAAAGTTTCAAAAACAAAACGATAAACTAAAAACATTGATAAACGAAAAATCGCATACATAAAAAAAACACCATTCGTCAACTTTACTTAGATCCGCTTTAGCGCCTAGCGTCCCTTCCTCGCTGTCCTCACTGGGTGGTCACAAACCGTGTGGCTTCGATCATCAATTTCGATGATTCACTTATCATCTACGCTTCCCCGCTTTTGGCTAATTATTAAAGCATTCCTGTTCACATCATTCCAACGTCCTTGTTCCGCGTTCGAGTCACTCATGGCCGTAATAGTACGGAACATTGCAATAAGCAATAGGTGTCCTTTTCACATGTACGCTTTTTCCGCGACTTTTCCTCCCGATTCCTCGGTGAATATGGATTCAACGTATATGCTTATATAAGTATATATATATTTGTTTTGTTTTGAATAAAGTTTCTCAGCCAAACTAGATCACTTGTAATTGTAATTTTAATCATCATTTCCGTCCATTCTTACAAGAACCATTTTTTTTTTTGGTTTGCCATACTTTCCCTTTTGCAGTTCTGTTGTCGATTTTCCTACACAAGACGTTTACACGCTTCTTCGCTAGTGCTATTGAATTGATATTATTTTGTTTTCCGCCTCTACATTCGCCAATTGTTTTATTTTACTTTTCCTTTTCTTTTGGATCGTTATATGCGTTTTCCGTTTTTTCTGAATTGTTTTAACCTTTTTCTAATGCGTAACATTACTTTCATGATTTTGTCCATTGTCCCATGTAAGGAGCAAGTCTATTCAACCGCACGTTTAGGAATTTTCAACCATCGGACCTCCACACAAGGCGCTACACTACAGTCAATTTAAGTTTTTCCCCCATTTTTAAGTGAATATGTTTGTTTGTTGTTACCATTCTTTGCTATTATCCATCACCATTGTGAAACAACGCTCGTAAATTTAGATTTTGTTTCGCTTGGAAGTCTTCTAATTTTGGTCGTTTCTCATTCTCACGCACTCATCGTTGATACAAGGATTTTAAAAGGATGAAGGAGGTACCATGGTACTGTACTGAATTTCGATTTAGCAGAAACATTATTGCTGGTAGCTCGGGACTAGACACGGGTCAAACTGATACTCAGCTGATCGCTAAATATTCAGTTATTCCAGCTTATTCCACTGGAAACTCGATCAGTCTGACATGCCTAGTCCAGATCCAGCGCAAAGTTAATTTAAGCTTCAACTATTGAACACGGATGTGCTCGCCCACGTTGTGGATTATCATCCAATTCTGCTGAGGTTAACGCGCAGTAAGGTTTCTCATTGTACTTCATGTACGCTCACAGTGGTGTTACCGCTTCCAGGTTTGAGAATATTAGCTCTGGTTATGCTCCTCCCTAGACTCGAAGCGGAACCAACTATCACAAGAAAGTAACGTTTTGTGCTTCCCGTTCGTAGGCAATGTTGTTGAAGGATTTTCCTAACAGGTAGTAGTAACAGTGATGATACCCGGAAGAAAACGAGGCGATATTGTTACGTTATGTGTCATCCATACGACTCACGCGATTGTGAGATCGTGCTCTTTTGCTTTTCAAGATTGCTTCTATATTGTGTTTTCACTCCGTAGTAGTATAATTGATCCGATTGATTGGGTTTTTGTCCGCGGTTTTTTTTTACTAATGCTGCCATTTAACAAGGAGGTTCTTACGAGGTGTTATCGTGTAGATGAATGTGTACTGAGTTTTACCGGGAGTGTACGCTTTTAGGGCACTAGTACCATTTACATTTCTTACTCGCCTTTAGTATAGGACATCGCGTCGACCCTTCTCCTACGGTTCCGTCTAAATTGCTACTGTCACCAATGTAGTTTTATATAATTTATTTACTTTGCTCGAGATTGTATTCTGCAGTAACTAATTGCATGGTTTTGAACAAGGGATCGATCACTCGATAATTAATTACGCATTATGCTTTTGTGCTAGTTTCTTTCCTACTCCGTTGCCAGTTTAACCATTTGCTACTGATAACAGCTCTCCTTCACCTACCTGTCCCCAATAAAGTATAGCATCCATCTCTCGCTCTCTCTCTCTCTTGCTCTTTCTCTTTCTGTGCGTGGAATTAACATACGGTGGAGGTTGTGTAATTAATTCATCAGTTACTGTTACCTTCATTGAGCAGTCTGTGTGTGTGTCATTATTAGTATTATTATCCGGTGAATATCTCCAACACCCCACAATATGCATGTCCAGATCTCAGTGTATATAGAGGGCTGTTTTTCTTGTGTTGCTTACCATGTTTGCATTACATTTGAACACACAAGTCGTCGATAAATGTACTCCTGGATGAAGAATACTTGTTTTACTTGTATCTTCAAGCTACTAAACAAAATGGTTAAGGAACGGAACTATCTTTTATAAGGATAAACATAAGACGAGAAACTTCAGACAGTTCAGTGGTTCAGGATAAAGATATCGTATTCAATTCATTCGTGTTTTATGGTTGGAAACATTTGCGTGGCGACAAATGCAATCAAATAAGGTGGGGAATACAGTTTTCGACCCGAAAAAATGCTATAAATTCAGAGGAGTTCATTTAAGGTTTCTAGTCTTCTTTTTTTATACGCTACAAAACGCGTACTTTTATGCGTTGTTCGTAAACCGTAAGCCTTCCATCGGGCTGTTTCGTTACTCCCAAAACAGCAAGCATACCACCCAACAGCCTATTGCTTTCCATCCAGTGCATCATCAAACGCTCTCCGATTGTATACAGTCTTCTCGTCAAGTGTCCGTGTTCCTTACACAACGGTGCTTGTGTTCGGTTTGTCCTTCACCTCACAATCCATTTACCCCTTTCTCTATCTCTATCTCTTTCTCTCTCCTCTTCCCGCATCATCTTCCCAATTCCCAATTTGCTTACTCACATGGCACCACATGCCCTCAGCACAGCTCCATTCCAGCCTGTTTGGGGTGGAGGAGCGCAGCAAAAAGGCTGCACTATCCCACACTTCACCAGAACGTATAGCCGCCACCGTTGCCACCGTGGAGAAAATTGTTCTTCTTCTTCGTCACCACAACCTGTTGGCCCTGCATTGTGGCCATCTGGGCTGCATTGGGAAGGATGCCGGGTGGTGGCGGTGGAACCGTCGGCTGCCCACCGGTTTTACCGAACCGTGCACCGGCATCAAACATGGCACCCTGCAAAAGGTAGGAACCCAAATTTTGGTATGCAAGCGAATGACCATAGATAAAGCAAGCGAGCGACTTACTTGAACTGGATACATTTGCGTTTGGTAGACCTGCGGCGGCTGTGCCTGCGGTGGTGGAGCAGCCGCAATCTGATACTGGTACATCTGCGGATGCATCGTCTGGGCTGGGATGGCCGCAACAGCGGTCGGTGTGGCCGCGTACGGTGGTGGCGGCGGTGCAAACTGTCCCTGCGGGGACGGATTCACGCTCCAGCTATTACCGTAGAACGGCTGTGGCACGATTCCGGGAGGATATGGCGGATAGGTCGGCGTCATACTGGTGACCACCGAATTGTACGAAGGCGGCAGTTGTGCATGTCCAGGAAGCTAATCGAGAAAACACACATTAAGAAAACGGAACGATTAGCTCGGTTCAAGTGTTTGCTCGTGGCTGTGGGTGACTCACCTGACCGTTCATGTATTGCTGATATGCGGCCTGATGTGCGGCATCATACGACGGATATCCTGCAAGAGAAGGGGCGAAAGAGATGGAAGACCGAAACGTTCACAAACTCATTCTCACAGCACCGTGTGCACCGTTTATGCAGCTTCCGCATAAAATTCCCCCCTCAAACACACATACGCGCGCGTGTAACACAACAATGAATCACGCACGGATGGAAAATATTTCGCAATGGTGTGCAGAATGATTCCGCACGGTGCGTAGTTGTTTTCACAGCAATCATTTTGTGAACTGATGGATCACTTCCTCCAATCCGAAGACGGTGAAACTGCGAACTACAATTTCACCTTCAATGGTGCCCATCGAGGCTACTTAGATCGATCCACGAACGAAAGTTTTGCGTTACTTTTGACCCTCGAAAACCCACCACCACATGGGTGACGCGGATTTTTCCATCGAAAAATGCTTACCATTGGCTCCTTTGTTATTCATGATTGGAATTCGTTTTACGTTTTGTTTTGGTTGTATCGCTTTTTCACAGGCGTTGTTTCGCTTTTTTCCCTTTTCCTGCTACGCCTCGTTTGTATTGCGTTCTGGTTGCTCGCCTCGCGGTTCGCGAGTCGAATTTCACTAATATATTATGTTAACTTGTAAATTTATAACTATAAATACGCGTGTAAAGTGTATCTATGTATGTTAAAAATAAATACAAAGTTTAGGGTTTTGAGTCGCGTTGCTTCAAGTAATAACCAGAATATCGATCTGGTGTTTGTGTAAAATCGCAAAGTGACGGAAGATTGGGCAGGTCCGTACATACACAGCAACAAGACAAAGATCTGTAGAAAAAGGACGTGCAATGACAATGTCAATGCCCTAGGAAATAGGTTGCTCTCGTTGAATTCGTGATATGTTTAGTTGCTCAAGGCAAAAATCATTCTTTATTTGTTCTAAATTCCCATTTCGACTGCGTTTGGAAGTAAATCAGGCTATTTGTTTTCAACTTGCTGTTCAAAATGGCTGCTATATGCTGCCACACTGCATGAGCCTTTTCTACACATGTAATGTGGCACAACTCAAGTGGTGATGGACGCTGATCTGCATTTTTCAGATAAAGGCAGATGTTATTTAAGAACTTATTATTGTTATTTGTGAATGAAATAAATTGCTTTTAAAATACGAAGAATATCAATTTCATCGCTATTATTGCAAGGGAATAATTCTCTTTGGCGATTGCAGCGCTTCCAGTGGTCGGAAATATAATCTTTTGACAACCGGCTGCTAGTAAGCAGTTTTGAATTTGTGCAGTTTTAAATCGAACAAGAAAACTATCGTTATTACAACAAATCTTCTTCTTAATGCCCCGCTAACAGTTGGGCAAGCAGTGCTAACATGGTCTGAACTATCCGGGTTGTAGACTGCATCCCCGGCTGCATCCCTGCTCCGACAGCTTTAGTTCCACTTGATGTAGTCAACGAGTTCGTGTGCTCATCTACATCTCGTGCCGAATCTCGTTACTGATGAGCACTTTCCTGGTAGTGCAAGCGTCTGACTTCCTTGTCACGTTCCTCAGCCATCGTATCATTCCGACCTTTATCACCGTTAGGATATCTGATTCGCGCATGTCGTACAAGACTCATGGCTATAGAGCACCCCATAGATGAAACTGGAAGTCTTGTGGATTGCAGGACTATGCAGAGCCAATAGGAAGCATAAATTTCTAAACCATCCTCCGGATTTCGTTGTTTAAGTTCCCAAAGCTACGATCGTACCAACGTAGCAGAATTCCTCTCCTCTACAGCTTTAAGATCATCGTTGTTAACTGATATGTTAGTCTGCTTTCCATCCAGTCACCATCGAATGTAGTAGTAAAAGCCCGCAGATAAAGGAAGAGTGCCACAGCCTCTTGAAGGGCGGTACAGGCCCCACGGAACCATTTCCCTGTATAGCAACATATCTCTCTAAATATCTGAGCTTTTTCCTTTGGTTCTGGCTTCCTATGGCACTCTTATCTATTAAAATGCGAAGGTCCTGCGACGGAACCGGGGGTTAACGGAGAGGCTTTCAAAAAGTCGAGCTTGGTAAGTTCTGCACTAGTTATAATTTATTCTTTTTTAAACCTAAAACATATTCCTGCTAGTAGTAATGCTTTAACACGACGATTAGCACTTTTGTATTCATAATATTAAGATTGGAATACAATACAATGGATAATTATTAAACTGACAATACTTAAACTGTATCGTCGAAAAAGCTGTTCAACATTGTTGCGACATCCGATGGACGATATTTAACGTACTTGTCGATGTTCTTACTAAACTGTACATCAGAGTACCTAAAAGTAAGAAAAAACCCAAAAAACTTCGTTATATATATTATTACCCCAAAACAATTATAGATACTTACACCTCAAAGAAAGTATTATACTTTGGAACGATGTGTTCGCTATTGTCACGTTTGATCCCTTCTCGCAGGAGCACATCTGGCACAGAGATGGCGCGCTGTGTTTTCACCGCATCATCTAACTCCTTGTTGAAGTTTGAGAACCGATCCTTAATAGTGGCTCGTTCCTTGTCCTTCACTTTACCATTGATCGGTCGTGGCATATCGTCCAGCGGGTGAATAAAGGAAAGCAGCTTTGACCACGAGCCCAGATATGCTTTCTTCAGATCTTGGATCATTTTTTGATACCGACGCTCACAGTCGTGCTCGGTCAGTGCGACAATTTCGATCAGGCTGGATCGTTGCAACGATTTCAATATGTAATGCGTATTGTTCAGCTTGAACAGCTGCTTCGTGGCCGTATCACCATACTGTTCTGATTTGGTTGCAATAGTGTAATTCAATTCTGCTAGTACTTTCCCTGCGAATGTGAAGAAACGACGGTGATATGGAAATTTAATTCTCGTTGGCATTAAATGTTAAACGAATGAAATACTTACGGACATAAATCCCCAACAGAGCCTTATTTTTCTGTTCAATCGATAGTGCCTTCTGCGATGCAATGCGATCGAGATCGTTCGTGTATATTGACTCTGTTTGCAACAGTCCGCCAATAGTGTCACAATGCTCCTGCAGCTGCTCCAAGAACCAGATCGTGTTCGAAGTCAGTTCGTACACCGTTGCATCGCGTGGAACGTTCGATCCACCACCGTAGCTTATCGTACTTGATGTCATGCTGACCATCCCTCCGCCCCCTGCATCGTTACGAACAGATTCGATAAACTGTTCCAAACCCTTCGAAGCCGTTTGCTGCAGACGGTTCAGTACGCCCGATAGTTGCTGCTTCTGCGTAGCGTCACAGATACGATCAATGTCTGGTTGCAAAATTTGAACGTGCTTCAGGGCAGAAAATATACCCAGTGCGGCGGACCATTCCTTGCGGCCAATACTTCGCATCACTTTCGAAGTTATTTGTTCAGCATCCTTTACCACCATCTCGATTGAGGGTTGGGACAGCCGTGAGAATACCTCGTTGTGTCGCGACGGAGGCACAATATCGTTCAAAAGCTGTCGTTCCCATACTAAAAGCTTTTGAAGTCCAAGCAGTAGCACTAAATACTTTTCAAGCTCCTGATCGTTATCATTGCCGTACTCTTCTGCCGCCAAGATATCACCGAAAGAAGAATTCTTTCTCATCGCCAATCCTGCCGACTGGCCAAGGGTTTGGGAAGCTTTCATGAACATCTTGTTAGCTTTCCGTTCGAAACTAAAATAAAAGAACAGCATGAAGTACATTGAAACATAATTCGTAAGCGTCATGAACTCTAGTTAACGCCACTTACATTTGTTGCAAACGAGCAGACGTTGTTTTCTTAACTCCCGTTTCCGCCCGTCCATAGCCATGTCTTGTACGCAACGGTTCATTTCCCCAGCTGCCACTCTTCTGATGATCTTTCAAATTTTGCAACGATCTCATGATCACTTCCGATCGTTCGTCGCCAAATATTTGCACGTACTCGCGCCGCAAATTGTTGTCCAACCATTGTGCAATCACGTTCAGTTCCTCCCGTGCGCTGGGTGGAAGCTGTTTGATCGACGGGCAATCTTCATTGGAAGAATCTTCCTCGATGTAGATCATATCTAGCAGATCGACCGGTTTTAGTGGAGAGTTATGCTTTTTAAGCAACGATTTGAAATGATTATTGAGCGTTTCGCATCCATTGTTAAACAGGCTCGTGACGTTCTCCAGCTCAACGCTTTGTGGGTTGTTGTTAAGAAAGTAATCTTTTGCCTTCTTCAGCTTGTTCAACCCATCCAGAAATGATCCTATGTTGCCTTCGGACGGTCCCTGGTGGATTAGGTTGCACACATCCTGCGAAGCGTCGTAGTGGGACAGTACTTGTTCCATGCATTGCAACGTACTATCAAGATCTACAAATGATAATCAAGGGTGTCAGTTTGAGGCGTACTACAATATCAGCTTTTCATTACTCACTTTGTTGCTGTTTTTGCAAGTTCTTTGTAATATTGTAAACGGGCAGTATAGTATGTTCCAGCTTTCCTAACCGTTGCTCGAATGAGTTCAGAATCTTGGACATGGATTGCGTTAACTCGGAATACTTCTCCACATGATCCTTCAGCAGTGCTTGATTTGTTTTCTCCTGCAACCGTAGCGAATATTATGGCGGTGGGTTTTGTTTTATGCACAAACTATTCTAGAACTCACCTTTTCCAGCTTAATCTCAATTTGAAGCGTATTCTCAAGAGCACTCATGGCGAATTAATACTTTTATAAATGTGTAGAAAGCAAAATTATACTCCCACCAAGCAGTGATGACGAGAACAATACCCAAACACGATTAGAGTAGACGAAACGCAAATGACAGTGAGGATATAAACAATCGACGATTATTCCTGTTGTTTCGTCGATTTTGCCACTGCAGTGGGTGTTTTGGTAGGCAGCTGAAAAATTGAAGAAAACTAGCGTATTTATCAACTAGAACACGAACAAATCACCTGTTTGAGATAATCCTATAAAGTGTTAAGAGTTGCAAATCATCAGTTTGGTGGCTTTGTCCAAACTACAGTTGTTTGCAAGACCAGTGCAGATTGTTTACCTAATTGTCGTCGAAATAGACTATTGTTCGGAAGAAGACTGCAGCACAACAAAACAGAAGGTCGGTAAGAAGACGATAGACGAAATCGATAGTGGTCAGACGACACAGTTTTTGGTAGTAAAGTGAGCTTCTTCCTTCCAGTCCCCCGAACAAAAATCTGCATCTGCAAAAAACTTCGAACAAAAATCTGCATCCGGATTGCGGTATTTTACATTTGCTCCGTAGGCAGGAACATACGAAACCACCCACAATTCGCTGGGTACTGCGGCGTAGTTGATGAGTACTATCAAATATTGGCTTCTGGTAGCGTTCCGGCTGTTTACGCATTTTTTCATTTGACAATTTAACCGCATCGGGCAGCTAACGTTAGCCAGCGCTACGTCCGCAACCAGCGGCACTAGCTTTTCACGCACAGCATCGCCCATCGGGAATTGCAACTATTCTCTTGCTTCGAATCTCACTGAGGTGGTGGTGTGTGAATCGCAACAATCATTGCAGGCGCATCTGCAACAACAAAATAGCAGCGCTATCAATAGGCAGTGCAGTGTCGTTGTTTGCGACAAGAGTAGCAAATTGAACAGCCCCACGATGTTTGATCTCGATCGTCATCCGCTACCAGATCAGCTCGGGTATCTGGTCCTGTCCGAGGATGGGTCAGTACATGCTTCCGGCGGTGAGCTGGAAAACGACGAGCGTAGTGCAAATATAATAAGCAATCTTCTTACACTCACCGAAAGGTAGGAAATACATAACTATCTGAATTAGTGCCGAGTTATCAAAGATATATTTTTGCTTCATCTTCCACAGTGTTGATCCAGCCATTTTCTATGCACGCTCTTGCAGGAAAGTTTCGATCGTTTTCGCTGACCACAGTTTCACTATATGCCTTTCGAACAAACGCATTTACGTCGTAAAGAAACGAAATCGCACGGATGCAACCGCTAACAGTGGCATCGAGTCGGATAATCATTCAATACTAGCTTGATTTTACGCGCGTCTTTCGGAGTAAAATAAATATTTGAATGCTTTTGAGTAAGGCTTTACTTTCTATTCACGACTTCCATTTACTAAAGCGTTAGAATCAGAAACGTCCATTGCATGAGTTACAGCAGAAACTGGGAGACGCTTTGGTAGTACGATTGCTGTAACTGCTTTTTCAACTCCTCCTGACTGAGCCACTGGTACTTAACCTTACTGCTGGCAATGTTTCCACTCGTTTCCTTCAGAACACTACGGAAGAAAAATACTTTTGCACCTGTCGCTTCGGTACGCGCATTCGCAGGATATTTGTACTTGTAGAAACCGACTGGTGCATTACCGTAAAACGTAACTTGCAGATAATCACCACAATAGTCCTTCAACGTACGTTCGGCAGTTTGGCGCATGGATTCTCCCTTCCGGTGAAGGCCTTGCGGCAGTAGATAATGGCTCTTGGTGCCTAGCTTTTGCTCCACCAAAAGCACAAGTGTTTCCTCCAGTTTGCGGTCCAGCGATCGAATATCGTTCTTTTGGTCTGCTTCCGTGACACGAGGTGCAGGTTGAAACCGTGCGAATTCTTCGTTGTAAGCGTCCTCCAAATCTTGGGCGGTTTGTTTTAGTGTTTCCGAATCCAGATCTATCTTGCCCGCTTTCAGCAGCTCCAGCTGTTGTTTCTCGGTTTCTTTGCGAAGTTCGTGGTTGGATTTAAGGCTTTTTTCTAGCTCCATTTGATTCAGCATTTGCTACGAAACACAAAAAGGGACAGGTTATTTGGAGCCAAACATGGTTTTTAGATGGGTGTTACCTTAAATTTTGCCTCTATGGGTTCGAGTGTTTTCGTAACGATGGGTAATCGCTCTACCAGCACTCCTGCATATAGATCCCATTTTTGATCTGGTTGTGTTGCAGCTGGTGTAGCCTGTGTTGCTAAACTCCTAGCTGAAAGCAGCCGTGCCGCGTGCAATAACGAACGATTTGCGAGAAGCCGCATTTTGTGTGCCTTAAGAAAATTTTTACCGGGTTATGAAAGGAATTTGCGCAAAGCAATGTTTATGTTATCGAATGTGACAGCAAGGTTGACCCGAATGTGTTATCCTCGGTAAAATACAGTAGAGGATTTGGCGTTAGGAAGTTTGTCGGAAAAATACTAGGTTGATTTTACGCGCGTCTTTAATACAACATTTTGTTTGCTGTAATTTGATGTTTGTTTCTCTGTATTTTTTCACAATATGTTAGATGTGGGAAGTTAATCGTAACTGAATATATACAAAATATTTTAGAATGTCTGACACACCTCAATTGTTTACCTTGGCACAGCGATGTGACAGCCGCACCAGCCAACTTTACCAACCTAGGTACAGCGAAAAATCATCGCCGCCATTACGGTACAACGAGTCGCTCGCAAAGGTTGGTTGCGTGAAAAGTGAAACAAGTTAAGAAAACGGCAGTCAATATCGGATAAAAACGTACGGCGAACGCTTGCCAAAGCTGTAAGTAGTGCAATGGGCAGTGATTTATGCTACCATAACGTTTTCTTTACGCCAAAAAACGTCGATCTCAAACTCCGTCCGTAAATCGATCCGTACGCCATGTAGTGTTGTGCACGCGTGTGTGTGTGTTTCGCTTAGGGCTAAGCAAATGGGGCCACGGGAACAGAAAAACGAGAAGAGAGAAAAAAACGTCTGCGTTGGAAAGCTAGATTGATTGACACACCCAGTCGAAAAAGTACTCGGCGGACCTTCGGTGTGATATGGATGCATCTAAATCAGTAAATTGGAATGTTGAATGAACGGAATAGCAATCACGAGCGGAAGCGCACTAGCTTTTCCTGGACTATGCGTATGCTCCTGCTATCTCTCCCTGCATTGCCGTGCCGCGCCCTACAAGCGCGAGCTGGTGTGAAAAATCGATATTTTCAACGACCCATGGAATACACTACGCATTCAGCACACACTGCGGGATTTCGATTGGTTCGATCGAAAGCCAATAGGTTGGTGTGAATAGTTTTGTGAGTGCTCATCCTTACCAGAAACATTCGGCTAATGTTTAGGGCGTTTTCTTTAATAACATTGCTTGTAGAACGGTTAATGAAGGCGGTACGAAACGTCCCCTTTGAAATACGTAAACAGTCCGCCAAGTTACCTTTGCCGGGGTTGTTGCTGGAGCAAAAACGGTATATTTTATGAAATAACGCCGAAGTAGCAAATGTCAATTGAATGAATGAACCGACCGAACCCCACCAACCCAGGACACCGCCTCACTGCCTTTGACCCTTACGCTGATTGGTTGAATCTGATATTGATGCGGCATAAAGTAAACCAAACAGCTTCATGCGCCAGATTACGTCATCGCCTTTCGTTGGGTTATTTTTAAACATTACCAGCTCCGGCGGCCACAGCACTGATCATCATGATTCGGGATGATGATCTAGTGTGCATGTGTGTGAATTCATTTCCGTTTAAGCATGGGATGAAGCGACTGTTGCTGGATATTTTAAATTATACACTATTTAATGTCGATTGTGAAAGAATGGATTGTTTGTGTCCATTTTGGGGAAAAACACAAAACTAAACAAACAATTCAATAGAAATCTTTCTAACCGTTTCTGGCTTCCAAATAGAATGAAGCGAATGTAGCCTGCAAGCTCAAAGTTTCTATAAAACCAACCAACAGCAAGTGCTTGATTGAACGTGGAATTCGATGGCGTCATAGTCGGAGTGGTGTTCGGTTCGTAGCGGTGTATCTTTTCCACCGCACTTGCGATAAGATAAGAAGCATGCATGTTTTCACGTAGTGTAGAGTGTTAAGGTGTGTAGTCACCAATGACAAATAACATCTATGTGGTGTGAAGCTTGATTCGTTGGGTTGTGTTGCACCCATTGAGAGTGGCATTTGTGAAATATCCTAACCAAGAAACTGCTGAGCATCAACTCTTTTTCGTGGTTAAACTAACCGAACCGATAAATTCTTTCCAATTTGCCCTCCGCCTAAATCGTCATATTGTACACATACCAAGCCGTTTAGTGAAATGAACGTTCAAGTGTTTAACATAAAATTATGTTGAAAACCATCTACGCTTATGTTGGTGCTACTTGGTATGGGAGTCTAGTAGTCGAAACAAAACAAAAAAAACACAAACCACTGAAAAGAGAAAGACGATGAGAGAATAACAAAAGAGAGAAAGAGAGAGAGCATTTGAAGAGAAAGAGTGAAGAGGGTATGTAAATTGAGAGAAATGATTGCCAACATAAAAAGAAAACAAACCGCGCACCACGATACCCGGGTACGACGAAAAGCGTATGCAGACGTGCATGCCGGGTGCCGATGTGTATGTAAAATGTTGAGTGGCAATGAAGCCATCCAAACAGGCAAAACTTATAATCTTGTGCATGAGAGAGGGCGGAAACAGTTACCGAAAAATTCAACTAGATGACTAGATTTCGCTGCCGAGTATAGACTTTCAAGTGTTGTCTGTCGTATATGTTTCACAGCATTGGGATTGTGTTGTTGATTTTGCGCTGCATTAGTTACTCACCTTAGCTACGTATTCGTTTTGTACCATCCGTTTAACGTTGCAGAATGATCATTCAATTTGAAAATAAAGGAAACCAAACATGTTGACACCATAATCATGCATTTTTTTTGTACCGCTAGATGGTTTTGGTACGATGATTATTTTTTTTAGTTCAATGCAAATTCCATCCCACCAATGTTTTTGAAAGTCACCTTTCGTTGTTTGCGCTCATGTACGTATAATGGCTCACATTGTAGTTATGTCGGAATGGAACATTTGGCAGCGTGTCCACCCTAACGTAGTCACAAAAGCTACCAGTTATTATGCAGCCAATTTTATGCACGATTTATGGTTGTTTTCGACGTTGTTTTTTGTGTAACTCTCTCTTTACTCTCGTACACCTGCATTCCATATGTGTATTTGTAGTGTTAGTAAGGAGGTTGAGACCGTGATCGATTGTGGTGCGATGTTGGTTTCCATTTTTCCCATGCAAGAAATGGAATGGAATGGGCCTTCGATCGAACATCATTTTGTTTACCTATCTTTTGTTAACTATATAAATGTATTTATGCGAATGAGAAGCAGCAAAATTTTAGTTTATGTTGTTACCTTTAAAATCTGACGTTGCTCCTTTATCTCTCTCTTTCTCTGTGTTTCTCTCTTTTTTCTCTCTTTCTCTACCGCTGTCACTATCTCTCATTCTTTCTCTCTCGCTCTCTCTCTCTGTCTGCCACTTCCTGGTTGGTAAAAATTGTCAAAAATGGGCCAACTTTTATGTTCTTCTTTCGTACGGGTGTGTGCGATCCCGACGGATCCGTAACACCAAACCGTCGTGTCAAACGATAAAATCGATTTACAAAAAACTCCATTTGGATTCTCTTTCCTTTAATGACTGGTGCAAATGAAATGCGAATGCAGAATCAAGTGCTGCGCTGGATTTTGTGGAACCGGTGACGAAAGAAGAACAGAAGTGAAGCGGGGGGCGAGGGGAGCGAAGAGTGAACGACACGTTCCAATTCTCCGCACCTATTACACACACCCACACCCACAAACATACCTCCTGGCTATCTAAGTACACTCCCGTCCCAGAGAGGGGAAGTGTATGTTCATTAGGTAGGTTGGACAACCCGGCCCATTACCCGCAACATTCGCGCCTATCGTCTCAGCTGCAACGATACTGCACCTGCACGACACAAAGCAAAGCCCTATAGCCGACAAGGGAAACAGAAGGGAGCGCGCGCGAACCAGGGAAGGTGCGGGAGGATGGCACAGGCCACGGCAACTACTACCACCGGTACCCGGCAGCAGTCTGACGCGGGAGACGAGCTGGTGCCAACAACGCCCACGGACGATGAGAATCTGTTCATCAATCCGTCCGACGGTCTGCCGAACGAGCATCCGGCCTTGCCGAGCGCATATGATTCCGACAGCGAGTCAAACCCTGTGGCAGACGATGATCTGTTGGACGATCTACCAACGTCGATCATCGTAACCAACATCCACTCGGAGGTGTTCGCCGACGATGCGCTCAAGGCTAGTCTGGAGGAACTGTTTCGCACGTTTTCCGAAAACACCACCTTCCAGTGGCTGAAGAGCTTTCGCCGGTTGCGCGTCAACTACGACAGTGCGCTGGCAGCGGCAAATGCGCGTATTCGGTTGCATCAGTACCCGTTTGGAAAGTCCGTCATAAATTGCTATCTGGCTCAACCAGTGACGCCGGTGTCGAACACCAACCTTAAACCGCCCGCACCTGTCAAGCAGTTCCTTATATCGCCACCGGCATCACCACCGGCTGGCTGGGAACCGGCTGAGGAGGGCGAACCGCTCGTTAACCATGACCTGTTGGCAGCGTTGGCCAGCTTAACGCCGGGCGAAAGTCATGAAATTCACGCTCAATCCGAACACCATCCGGGCATCATTTTACACACTGCAGCAGAGCAGCTGGAAGCGGCGGCAGCGGCCGCGGCGGAAGGGGCAGATGACGATGAGCCGGGTGCGAAATCTTCTAGCATGGGCAGCAGTTTCGAGGACGATGATCCGGACAAGGAAAATTCCCCGGTCGTTGGAACGAACGCGCGCAAAACTCGTATCATGCAAACACGCTGCCCAGAGCGCAAAAGTTCCACCTAGATTGGTTGTTCAACCCGGTCGTCAATGGATCAAAGGGAAAGGTCAAAGTTTCAAAATGGATCTGAAACCGAATGAAACAGTTTTTTGCAATTGCGAACCTAAGGGATCCTCCTTTGCGACAAGTGGATCAGAAGATATTGTTGGGCTTTATTGTAGCAAATGGAAGAAGGTCATGTAAAAATGTACTATCCCACAATTGTTCATTCTTGAGCTCGTTCTCCGTTCCTGAAGCATATTCGCATACGTGTCGTGATCTTGCGATTTAGGAGTCTCCATTGTCTGTAAGCGGACATCGTAATATGGAACGACAGGCAAGCTAAATATAACTAGTTTTGTAATTAAATCCAACAGTGATCGTACGATACGCACCTTTCTTTCTAATGTTGATGATAGGTTATCGGTTTCGGTTTATGTTTTATGTTGATAAGGTTGCGTGTTAGATATATCGGTCAAGTAAGCGTATAACTTCTTCGTGTTAGGTACATTAGACAGCGTCAGTATCAATCAGAGTTCATTTGATTGTTTTGCTCTTATATTGGTTTACTTTTCTTAATGGCTGTAGAAATGGTTATATTTAAAAAAACAAACCTCATTATGTATATTATTTTCTTCTTTCTTTCCACATTTTCGAGTTTGATTATCTTGAAAATAAATCAATTTGTATTTTATTGGTTTCTTAAACATTCAAACTTGTGTTAGTACGTTAAGTTATGGCTTAACTCTTGTGCATGTTTTGGGAATAGAAATTTTCGTGAACCTATAAAATAGTTCGTTAATTTAAGTGTCTGTCGTTGGCTTATGTTAATGACCCACTGCTGAAGATGTGCTCCTTGTTATTTACAAACGAAATCAAAAATTTGAAGCATATCGAAGTGTTTTAAGACGAAAGTTGGAATCCTA
This sequence comes from Anopheles marshallii, assembly GCF_943734725.1. Classification (NCBI taxonomy): domain Eukaryota; kingdom Metazoa; phylum Arthropoda; class Insecta; order Diptera; family Culicidae; genus Anopheles; species Anopheles marshallii. Next base: position 56,741,726 of record NC_071327.1, read on the forward strand.
ACAAAAGTGCGTACAGTTGGCACAAGCCACTATATCTATTCAAGACTTTTAATTTTGCATATAAAAAGCGATGTGCGGGAACCAAAGTTTCAAAACATTAACAAGCGTTGTTACATAACAAGTCCATGGGTGTGTTGCTGGAAGACATTTTTGTTCCATTACCTAAAACAGAGTTGATACCAAATTGGTGGAGGAGAAAGATACCATAAATATAAATCTTCTATACCAAAATTCATTATCCGTACGACGGGTTTGTTCCTCCACGCCCTTTTCCACGGTGTTGTGCTTCTAGCAACGCGACTCGCTAAATCGACTGTTTTGAAAGTCGTCATGTGAGCTGGGTCCGGTGTTTATGTGCTTATGTGTAAAGTGTATTCAAGGAAGAATAATGATGTTGTTGCTATCGGATGTGTTACTTTTCCCATTTCCCATCTACTTAGAGATGAAAACTACATGTACATTTATGCGCTCTCGGACACAACACTCAGTGTTTGTGTCCGCCAGACGTGTTTTATAGCTGTTATATCTATTCGATGATGACGAGCCAACGGGTTCGTGTGTTGTTGTGCTCATCTAGAACCTTTGTCTTGTGTAATGGTGGTTCGGTTTTGGAGCGTTTTTTTCTATATATTTTTCTATTACTACGCGACACGATGTACCGCACAGAAAGCACATTACCACACTGGCCATCAACAAAACAACACCTGGTCAACCTTTTGATCCCCCAACAGTGTGTGTACAATAGACATAACGATACCCGACAAGTAGAACCTTTTTAAAGGGGATCTTTTGGTAAAGACAGGGCACTATATTGTCACAGTACTTCCAATATTTATCGTAACGAGATATTAAGCGTTGAACTGATCACACGGATACCGGTATAAGGGACGAACAAAACCGATGCATAACATAATGCAAAGTAAAACAATATTTTAGTTAGTGCTACGGACGTAACGTGAACGCTAACTAACTAGTGTGTTATACAATGAATACAAATGGCTTTAGCGGTAGAAAATTTATTGACACACGATTTGATTTCAAGCAACAAACCATACAATTCATTATAAAGGTCATTGGAATTGATTGGAAAGCGTGAGATGTTTGGTAAAATAAGCCCGTTTTTATTCATTCAATAGATGAGATGTAATGGGAATGAGTAATAAAGCAAAGGTTAGTACCGAGTGACGAACATGGGAGATATTCAGATGAGAAAAGGATCTCGTTAATTTTATCGTCAAGGCAAACTAGTAGTGTAATAATAGTGAAAATATAGACGAAACGAAAGGAGTGAGAGAACGTATGTTTGAAGATAAATGACTAGTGTAGAGGAAAACAGATTTAGCAAAACAATATCAAATGAGTTGGATGAGATGGATCAATTATTATTATTGATGAAGGGTGAAGCAGTTTGAAGGATATTATATACATAACTGTCAAATAAAGTTTGATATAGATTTAAATGGTTTGATGTTATTTTGTTATTGGTGTTACTGATCGTCACTAACGAAAAGAAAACTGCACAACACACATAACACTACATGGCGGCGACAAAAAAGACGGACTGGGTTTATATTATCGTTTGTTATGTTGAGTTTCGATGAAATTTATTTTTTATGTGTCTCCTCGCATTTCGGCATTTATATATATTTACAGGTTTTCATATCCAACCGGAAGGAATTATACACTAAAAGGAAATACCGTAGCGACAAAAAAATAATATAAGCAAAACAATTATCTTCATCTATCACCAAGAAATACAAAAAGAGGTAAATTAGAACGAAAGAAAACAGCCTCTTAAGATCGTTAGTAAAGTCACCATTTTCTTTTCTTTTATTGCAGGCTTAAAGGAAGAAATTATCAACATTACATTAAACAGAAGCCAGTAAAAATGGAGCAGTTTACCCCGAAGGAAGTACGCATTCTGGAGAGTGCCGAAGACATCCAGGAACGACGTGATCAGGTGTTGAATCGGTACAGCGAGTTTAAGCTCGAGACACGCCAGAAGCGCGAAAAGTTGGAAGATTCGCGTCGCTTCCAATACTTCAAGCGCGATTCCGATGAATTGGAAAGTTGGATTAACGAGAAGCTGCAGGCGGCTAGTGAGGAGAGCTACCGCGACCCTACTAACCTGCAGGCGAAAATCCAAAAGCATCAGGCGTTCGAGGCAGAAGTGTCGGCGCATAGCAATGCGATCGTTGTGTTGGACAACACGGGCCAGGAGATGATCAACCAGGGCCATTTCGCGTCGGAAACCATTCAGCGCCGGCTGGAAGAGCTGCAGCGCTTGTGGGAGCTGTTGCTGTCACGCCTGGCCGAAAAGGGTATGAAGCTACAGCAGGCACTAGTGCTGGTGCAGTTCCTTCGCCATTGCGAGGAGGTCATGTTTTGGATCAAGGATAAGGAAGCGTTCGTGACGGCGGATGAGTTTGGGCAGGATCTGGAGCATGTCGAAGTGCTGCAGCGCAAGTTTGACGAGTTCCAGAAAGACATGGCCTCGCAGGAATATCGTGTCACGGAGGTTAACGAGCTGGCCGACAAGCTGCTGTTCGGTGGTCATCCGGAACGGGAAACGATCACGCGCAAGAAGGAGGAACTGAACGAGGCCTGGCAGCGCTTGAAGCAGCTGGCCATATTGCGCCAGGAGAAGCTGTTCGGGGCACACGAAATCCAGCGTTTCAACCGCGATGCGGATGAGACGGTTGCGTGGATCGCTGAAAAGGATGTCGTGCTGTCGTCCGACGATTACGGGCGCGATCTGGCCAGCGTACAAGCGCTGCAGCGCAAACACGAAGGTGTGGAGCGTGATCTGGCGGCGCTCGAAGACAAGGTGGCCGCTCTCGGTACCGAAGCTGGGCGCCTGTGCAGCATTCATGCCGATCACAGCGAACAGATTCGTGAGAAGCAGGCAGAGATCGCTGCGTACTGGCAGTCGCTGACAGCGAAGGCCAAGGAGCGCAAGCAGAAACTCGACGAGTCCTACTTCTTGCACCGTTTCCTGGCCGATTTCCGCGATCTGGTATCGTGGATCAATGGCATGAAGGCGATCATCTCCGCGGACGAACTGGCAAAGGATGTTGCCGGTGCGGAGGCGCTTCTGGAACGCCACCAAGAACATAAGGGCGAGATCGATGCACGCGTGGACAGCTTTAAGCTGACCACGGAAGCTGGCCGGCAGCTGCTCGAGCGCGAGCATTATGCCGCGGCCGAGGTGCAGGAGAAGCTAGCTGCTCTCGAGAACGATAAGAGCTCGCTTTTGGTTTTGTGGGAGGACCGCCGCATCCTGTATGAGCAGTGCATGGATCTGCAGCTGTTCTACCGCGACACCGAGCAGGCTGACACGTGGATGGCGAAGCAGGAAGCTTTCCTTGCTAACGAGGATCTGGGCGATACACTCGATTCCGTCGAGGCGCTGATCAAGAAGCATGAAGACTTCGAGAAGAGTTTGGCAGCCCAGGAGGAAAAGATTAAGGCGCTGGACGTGTTCGCAACGAAGCTGATCGACGGTCAGCATTATGCTGCGGATGATGTTGCCCAGCGTCGTGCAATGTTGCTGGCTCGCCGTTCCGCTCTACAAGAGAAATCTTCAGTACGCCAACACCTTCTGGAGGATTCGAACGCTCTGCAACAGTTTGAGCGCGACTGTGACGAAACCAAGGGTTGGATTAGCGAGAAGCTAAAGTTCGCTACTGATGACAGTTACCTCGATCCAACCAATCTGAATGGCAAGGTACAAAAGCACACGAACTTCGAGCACGAGCTGACGGTGAACAAGAGCCGCATTGAGGACATCACGGCAACGGGTACGAAGTTGGCCGAGAACGAACATTATGCGGCGGACAAGGTGAATGCTCGCATGCAAGAAATCGTAACGTTGTGGGAATCGCTTGTGCGGGCTTCGGACAAGAAGGGCTGCAAACTGCAGGAAGCTTCTCAACAGCAGCAGTTTAACCGCACTGTCGAGGACATTGAGCTGTGGCTGAGCGAAGTGGAGGGTCAGCTGCTGTCGGAGGACTACGGCAAGGATTTAACTAGCGTGCAAAACTTGCAGAAGAAGCAGGCTCTCCTGGAAGCTGATGTAATGGCACACCAGGATCGTATTGAGGGCATTAAGGTGGCTGCTAACAAGTTCGTCGAGAGTGGTCACTTCGATGCGGATAATATTCGCGCTAAAGAAGCGGCACTATCGAAGCGTTACGCTGCCTTGGCTGAGCCAATGGCGATCCGTAAGCAACGTTTGCTCGACTCACTGCAGGTCCAGCAGTTGTTCCGCGATTTGGAAGACGAGGCGGCGTGGATTCGCGAAAAGGAACCGGTAGCCGCATCAACAAATCGAGGCCGCGATCTGATTGGTGTGCAGAATTTGATCAAAAAGCATCAAGCCGTTCTTGCGGAAATTAACAATCACGAGAGCCGATGCGCTGGTGTTATTTCCAATGGGGAGCAGATGCTTACTGAGCAACCGACAGCGAGCGAAGAAATCAAATTGCGCCTGGATGCCCTCAAGGACCAGTGGAATTCGTTGAAGGAGAAATCCAACCAGCGTAAGCAAGATTTGGAGGATTCGTTACAGGCACATCAATATTTTGCCGACGCGAACGAAGCAGAATCGTGGATGCGCGAGAAGGAACCGATTGTTTCGAACCAAGACTACGGAAAGGATGAAGACTCTTCAGAGGCACTGCTAAAGAAGCATGAAGCTCTGGTGTCGGATCTCGAAGCATTCGGTAACACAATTCAAGCACTGCAGGAGCAAGCGAAGAACTGTCGCCAGCAGGAGACACCGGTCGTGGACATCACCGGTAAGGAGTGCGTGATGGCCCTTTACGACTACACGGAAAAGTCGCCGCGCGAAGTGTCGATGAAGAAGAATGATGTGCTAACGCTGCTCAACTCCAACAACAAGGACTGGTGGAAGGTTGAAGTGAACGATCGTCAGGGTTTCGTGCCAGCGGCGTACATCAAGAAGATTGATCCTGGGCTAAGTGCCAGCCAGCAGAATCTGATTGATGGTCACTCGATCGCGAAGCGCCAGATGCAGATCAACAGTCAGTACGATAATTTGCTTGCATTGGCTCGTGAACGTCAAAACAAGCTGAACGAGACGGTAAAGGCGTACGTGCTTGTTCGTGAAGCAGCCGATCTGGCGACATGGATCAAGGACAAGGAGAGCCATGCCCAGATCAAGGATGTCGGCGAAGATTTGGAAGAGGTAGAGGTACTGCAGAAGAAGTTTGACGATTTCAACGACGATTTGAAGGCAAACGAGGTACGACTGGCGAAGTTGAACGAAATCGCCATCCAGCTGACATCGCTGGGACAGACCGAGGCCGCACTGAAGATCAAGACTCAAATCCAGACGCTTAACGAGGAGTGGGCTACGTTGCAAACAATCACGCAGGAACGTGCGAGCCAGCTCGGATCAGCCCACGAGGTGCAGCGTTTCCATCGCGATGTCGACGAAACTAAGGATTGGATTGCAGAGAAAGAGAACGCCCTGAACAACGATGAGCTGGGCAAGGATCTGCGCGGTGTACAAACGCTGCAGCGCAAACACGAAGGTTTGGAACGCGATTTGGCTGCACTGCAGGACAAGATCCGCCAACTGGACGAGACGGCGAATCGATTGATGCAATCGCATCCGGACACGGCCGAGCAGACGTATGCCAAGCAGAAGGAGATCAACGAGGAATGGCAGCAAGTCGTGACGAAGGCACAGCAGCGCAAGGAGAAGCTGCTCGATTCGTACGATCTGCAGCGGTTCTTGAGCGACTACCGTGACCTATCCGCTTGGATAAGCTCGATGATGGGATTGGTGACGTCGGAAGAACTGGCTAACGATGTTACCGGAGCGGAAGCGTTGATCGAGCGTCATCAGGTAAGGAAAAAATGTTTGAAGTTCGTAATTGTTAAAACTACATTTCAGAATAATTGTTCTTTGGGGAGGGATCGATGTTGTTTTAGGCGAGTTTTCCCTTTTTCCCAGCCCCAATTTTATTGTTGTATACGGTTGGTTCATCACTTTGTGTAAGCGTGTTTATTCCATTTGTCCTATGTCCCTTTCTAGTGAATGAATGTTATTAGCGTTAGTGTGTTTTTATAGAATGTATGTACACCTGTGTTACGTCAAAATTGAGATTATTTTGTTCCAGTATTCATCATCGCACTGGAACCGATAAGAAATTCGAAGTCATGTTATTAAACACGCAAAGCATTCATTTTGCACGAACTTTTCTGCAGTTATATTTGTTTATCACCATCGAAAAATGGTCGTCGCTGTAAGAAAACAGTATTGACGTTTTTTAAAGATGTCTTTACACTTCCAGGCAAGGACCTGACTACAGAAATATGTACCAATTGGCTACTTAACACTGAATTATTTTAAAGTTTTTTTCACATGATCGGAAGATTTTTTCGAGCATTTTGTCATCCTTTGATCGGAAAAAGACTAGCATCTGGCAAAAGATAGAAATCGACATTGACTTAATATTTTGGAGACGAAGTGTTTTTTACAAATTAAACAATGAATTTTAGGTTTTACCATACGGCCAAAATCTGATGTTCGTTGTTGCAATCAAACCCATACTAAAATGTGATTCTTTTCCAAATCTGCCATTTTTATTTTTCATAGAACCATCGTGCCGAAATTGATTTTCGTTGCGGTCTCCCGCAGGTACAGCCGACTAATTGCCACAACACACTACCCAAAGCCACGCCATGTTTTGTGTTTTCAATAATTGTTTCTAAGCCTTATCTAATTAGTGCTTTACATATCATGCATCTAATTTCCGTTTCACCACAATATGATTCATGTCCACTCTACTATGCTTTTAACAATATGTGGGTAAACATATTTTAAATGGCAATAACATAGTTTTTGAGTTAGCTTTATCATCATTGCCGATTGTGTTTCAGATGCTGCATAAAATATTTGGCACCTATATGTGTGTGTGTGTTGTTTTTTTTTATTAACGGATAAGGTTGGAGAGTTTTTAACCATGTTTTTCGTTGCTAAACGATAATTTTGCGATCAGTTTCTTCTTGATTGTCTGCTCTATTTTTGTGTCCTTTTTTCTATAACATTCGCTACATGCTGCAGTACCGTTTTAATAAAATTTTGCCGGCCTTTCTAGCCTTTATAATCCCAACAACAAATCATTCACATTCATTCTGGATATAGTTAATTACGTTACAAAATGGGCCATACATACAAAGTAATGTAACATTCTCGCGTTCATATTGTTATTAACGTTTTTCGAATTTCGTATGACTATTTGTTACTTATGGTAAATTTAAGAAACATTCGCTATCCGTTAGCGTCCTCTAACATCTAGTGACTAGTTTTAATTATTTATAGACCTTCACAAGACTACACCTCACACCGGTAATTAATATATTGTTCGCTCATGCTTTTCGTTTCATTCGTGAGGTGATCAACAGAATAATAGGTGTATTATTATCGATATTAATTTACGCTCACCGGTTTTCATAATTTTGCTGTCATTTTTGCTCACAAATTGCGGGGGTGGAAGCTCACTTAACCGCACAACTCAACAAAAAGCAATACTAAATGTTTTCATGTTTTGCACGATCGCGCCTTCGATCGCACATTCCATGCTCCTTTACATCCGTAGGAACACCGCACGGAAGTCGATGCACGCGCCGGTACTTTCTCGGCTTTCGAACAGTTCGGCAACGAACTGCTGCAAGCGAACCATTATGCGGCTCCCGAAATTCAGGAAAAGATTGAGAATCTAGCCAAGGCCCGGGAAGAGTTGGAGCGTGCCTGGACTGCACGTCGTCTGCAGCTTGACCAGAACCTGGACCTACAGCTGTATCTGCGCGATTGCGAGCAGGCTGAAAACTGGATGAGCGCTCGTGAGGCGTTCCTGAATGCAGAAGAGGTGGACTCAAAGGGAGACAATGTTGAGGCGTTGATCAAAAAGCACGAAGATTTCGATAAGGCGATCAACGGTCATGAGGAGAAGATTGGTGCGCTGCAGGTGCTGGCCGATCAGCTGATCGCGCAGGAGCATTATGCGGGAAGGTTGATCGATGCCAAGCGGCAGGAGGTGCTGGATCGCTGGCGTCACCTGAAGGAGGACCTGATCGAGAAGCGTTCGCGTTTGGGCGATGAGCAAACGCTGCAGCAGTTCTCGCGTGATGCAGATGAGATCGAAAACTGGATCGCAGAGAAGCTTCAACTGGCTACGGAGGAGAGCTATAAGGATCCGGCCAACATTCAATCGAAGCACCAGAAGCATCAGGCATTCGAAGCGGAGTTGGCAGCAAACGCCGATCGTATTTCGAGCGTGCTGGCGATGGGTAGTAACTTGATCGATCGTAATCAGTGCAGCGGATCGGAAGAGGCCGTGCAGAAGCGTCTGACGCAGATCGCTGATCAGTGGGAGTACCTCACGCAGAAAACCACCGAGAAGTCTCTTAAGTTGAAGGAAGCAAACAAGCAGCGTACGTATATCGCTGCGGTGAAAGATTTGGACTTCTGGTTGGGTGAGGTGGAAAGCCTGTTGACTTCAGAAGACGCAGGTAAGGATCTGGCTTCGGTGCAGAACCTGATGAAAAAGCATCAGCTGGTGGAGGCGGACATTCACGCGCATGAGGATCGCATTAAGGATATGAACAGCCAAGCGGACTCGTTGGTGGAGAGCGGACAGTTTGATAGCGCTGGCATTCAGGAGAAACGTCAATCGATTAACGAACGTTACGAGCGCATCCGCAATCTTGCTGCCCATCGACAGGCTCGTTTGAACGAGGCGAATACTCTGCATCAATTCTTCCGTGATATCGCGGACGAGGAGAGTTGGATCAAGGAGAAGAAGCTGCTGGTCGGATCGGATGATTACGGACGCGATTTGACCGGAGTTCAAAATCTGAAGAAGAAGCACAAGCGCCTTGAAGCTGAGCTTGCATCACATGAGCCTGCCATCCAGGCGGTTCAAGAGGCGGGTGAAAAGTTGATGGACGTGTCGAATTTGGGAGTACCGGAGATCGAACAGCGCTTGAAGGCTCTGAACCAAGCGTGGACCGAGCTGAAGGGATTGGCGGCTACTCGCGGCCAGAAGCTGGACGAATCGCTCATCTATCAGCAGTTCCTGGCGAAGGTCGAGGAAGAGGAGGCTTGGATTACGGAGAAGCAGCAGTTGCTGTCGGTCGAAGACTATGGTGACTCAATGGCGGCCGTACAGGGTCTAATGAAGAAGCACGATGCATTTGAGACCGACTTTGCGGCACATCGTGACCGTTGCTCGGACATCCGCGACCATGGTCAGACTTTGGTAACGAACAATAATCATCATGGTGACAGCATTTCGCAGCGCTGCGTACAACTTGACAAGAAGCTGGAGAATCTGCAGGCATTGGCCACTCGCCGTAAGACGGCTCTGATGGATAACTTTGCCTATCTGCAGTTCATGTGGAAGGCGGACGTGGTTGAAAGTTGGATCGCTGATAAGGAGAATCACGTCAAGTCGGAAGAATTTGGACGCGATTTGTCTACTGTTCAAACGTTGCTTACTAAGCAAGAGACATTCGATGCAGGTATGGCCCCTTTGAAATTACAAATACTTTTTGTAACCATAATTTCATTATTCAATAAATCATCTTATTCCAGGTCTCTCGGCGTTTGAACATGAGGGCATTCATAACATCACTGCTCTCAAGGATCAGCTTATCAACGCAAACCATGCCCAGTCGGCTGCAATTCTTAAGCGCCACGAGGACGTGCTAACGCGCTGGCAGAAGCTGCGTGCCGATTCGGAAGCTCGCAAGCACCGTCTGCTGAACATGCAGGATCAGTTCCGGCAGATCGAAGATCTGTACCTCACGTTCGCCAAAAAGGCTTCCGCTTTCAACTCGTGGTTCGAGAACGCTGAAGAGGACCTCACGGATCCGGTGCGTTGTAACTCGATTGAGGAGATAAAGGCGCTGCGCGAGGCTCACGCCGCTTTCCAAGCTTCGCTGTCATCAGCACAGGTAGACTTCCAAGCTTTGGCCGCGCTGGACCAAAAGATCAAGAGTTTCAACGTCGGCCCCAACCCGTACACCTGGTTTACGATGGAAGCTCTGGAGGATACATGGCGCAATCTGCAGAAGATCATCGAGGAGCGTGACGCAGAGTTGGCTAAGGAAGTGCATCGTCAGGAGGAGAACGACAAGCTGCGTAAGGAGTTTGCCAAGCACGCGAATCTGTTCCACCAGTGGCTGACGGAAACAAGGTATGGTATTTGTTATGTTGTGATTTCCTCAAATTTAATGTTTCTGTAGCACTATAATCCTCCCCGGTACTGGAGAAAGAAAGTTAACGGTGTATTTTATGTTTTTTTTTGTTCCGTTCAATTGTTTTACTATCCACATCACACGTATGCACCACGTGACCTCGATAATCCACATTAAACACTATATTCACTCTTCCACCATCCACACCAATCGCATCGTTCTGCGACCGGCAACTCATTTTTTACCGAACTTTACCCTCGCCATACACAACATCCAACTACAACCACCTTTACCTACACCTTGTCTTTCTATGCCGTGACAATCAAAGATACAACATTCTTGGATGGGATAAAAATGGGTAACGAACGAGTGTTGTGCTCACTGACTGCTGATCATCGTTCGATGGTTTGCGCGCAGCAACGCATTCTAACGAAGATGAAGAAGCATGGCTCCCTTCTAACATTACTAATGCTAATAAAAGAGCAGTAAAATCAATTTCATTCTTTGGGCAATTCGCACATTAGGCATTTTGGATTTTATTGAAATAATAAAAATAAATAGGTTTTTTTTTTCAAAATTTAAGAATGATTGATACAAAATATCTTTGACATAATGCTTAAAACTTTATAACCCATCGCCAACCACAATTTTAACGTGCATACACGGGCTGCAAGCGTGGTGTGATCTAAATAACACCCACCTGTAGGTTTTACGAATGTTATTAATATTCAACTGTGATTCTTCTACGACAGAACGTCACTTATGGATGGATCGGGATCGCTGGAAGAACAATTCGAAGCGCTCTGCCACAAGGCAAATGAAATTCGTGCTCGTCGTGGGGACCTGAAGAAGATCGAGGAGCTAGGTGCCACGCTGGAAGAACATTTGATCCTGGACAATCGCTACACGGAACATTCAACGGTCGGGTTAGCACAGCAGTGGGATCAACTCGATCAACTCGCCATGCGAATGCAGCACAACCTGAAACAACAGATTCAAGCCCGCAACCAGTCCGGCGTGTCGGAAGACTCGCTCAAGGAATTCTCAATGATGTTCAAGCATTTCGACAAGGACAAGAGCGGCAAGCTGAACCACCAGGAATTCAAATCATGTCTGCGTGCCCTCGGTTACGATCTGCCGATGGTGGAAGAAGGTCAACCGGATCCGGAGTTCGAGGAAATTTTGAACGTGGTAGACCCGAACCGAGATGGTCAAGTTTCCCTGCAGGAATACATCGCCTTCATGATCTCAAAGGAAACAGAGAACGTTCAAAGTTTCGAAGAGATCGAGAATGCTTTCCGCGCAATTACTGCCTCCGATCCGCGACCTCGCCCATACGTCACAAAGGAGGAGCTCTATTCCGTAAGTACAGTGATCGAAAACTGTCTCGGTGTTATATTGAACGCGTAGAATTACATTTAAATTGTTTCCATTTCAAATCTTCCGTAGAACCTCACCAAAGACATGGCGGACTACTGCGTGCAGCGTATGAAACCGTACAATGACCCGAAGACCGGCCACCCAATTACGGGTGCCTTGGATTACGTGGAGTTCACCAGAACGTTATTCCAAAACTAAGCACCCAGTGTCGGCATCGATCAGCATCGGATTGGGCGTTATTAAGCCAGCAAATCGCCTGCGGTGTCCCTGATGTCGCTTTTTTTTTAATAATTTGCTACTAAATATTTTTTAAATGCATTTTGACGATAAACAAAAGAGTTCCCCCGTCGGGAGAATAATATATATTTACTTTTGATTTGGTATATTTATCTAAATTTTGCGACCAATCGTCAAACGCGACGCTTGAGTAAATAGTGATAGTGTTAGGGCATGATCGAACAACCAACCTTCCGCCAATTTCTTTTTTCACTTTCTCAAAAAGCTTTCTACGGCTTACGCGAACGTATGTGTATCACAAAGGCACAGAAAACGAACGAACAAACCTTATAAAACGAATCAAAAACCGTTTCGCTAATTAAAATCCAGTGTGTGGTGAAACAAACGGACGTTGATGACATATTTTTCTGGTCGGTTTTTACTCTAAAACGGACTTTGAACTGTGTGTTTAAATAGCATATGTTTGCAACCACAACAAACTTTAACATTAAACTCCCAAATATTTGAAGGCAAAAATAGTATATTTAACCATAATAACATCTTTCCAGCTATGCTTGTTGGTGAACGTTTATAGTAGTATGAAGAGGTATTTATTTACACCACAGTTGACCACGTTCGGGATAGGGAATGAGCGGAAGGTAATGTGTTTAGACAATTGCCAGAAATGCGCAAAATCAAATGTTCAGCTTTTACAATGCAAACGCATGGCGTTCCTCTCCAAAAGAGGAAACGTAGAACAATGCACACAAACGCAGCTAATATATCGATATATATGTGTATTTCTATTTATCACTGGCATCACTATTCGACGGATAGAATACATCCGATCGCAAAATATTGCTATATCTTCTTCAAATAAATGATTGCAAAAATTATACATTTTCGTTGTTTTTCTGTCAGTTCGAATATGTGACGGAGCTTAGAGAGTACAGTTTTGGGTGAAGGATTGGTTTATTTGATTCTAATATATTTTTCTTGTCTTTGCAACGAATGGAATTAAACAGCTCGGTTTGCATTTGATGCAGTAAAGGGTGGACTAATCGGAAAGGCTGGAATATGAGTATGCAGCTTGAACAGAATACTAGAAAAATATACCCTTCACGTGCTGGTCTAATATTTTCTTCGTCTCCTCGGTCACGTCGATCAGGGTGGAGCTTTTGTTGAGGATGATGAACACATGCCGGGAATTGCAGCTGCGCTTCACTATCCAATAATCGTCATGTGTCTTCACGATCGTCTCATCCATCACGCTCGATCGATTGCTGCGAACGTCATCCAAAAGGTCGACGATCAGGTTCATCACGTCGTTCGGAAGTCCACTGCCGTTGACCGATTGGTATTGCATCTGGCCCAACCGTACCGTGCCACGATGCTGCAGGTTAAGCTCGTTGAAAAATATGAACTTTGGTGTCGTGGCCGAATCTTCCTTACTTCCGGCGCAACCGAAACTATAGCTCGATTCACCACTACTCTGCAGATGCTGACTAATGTCCGAGGAAATGCTCGTTAGTTGCGGATTAACGACCGCGTTCAGTTCCAAATAGAGCGACTGCTCATTCTCTACCGCACTGTCGTCGAGCAGCAGGCACAGGGAAATGTTCTGTACCTTACGGCACACCATTAGTGTGTAGCGTTTGATTTTGCCTTTCTCGGTCACGTAAGCTGGTCGCGTTTGCTTTGATTGTGCCAGATGATCGAACATGGGACTGTGGAAGTATTCGTACAGCGTGTACAGATCGGTCGGACTAATTCCGCTCCATACGACTTGATCGCTGTACAGGAAAATACAATGTTTGATCGGGACAAACGTGGCCTCGATCATGTTGATAAAATTCTGCACTCGGAGAAACAGCAGTTGGTTTAAGGGCAGATACTGCACGCTACCGAACGCATCCACGACGTCACACTTCTTCATCTGCAGGTGCAGTATGTAGCTCTGAAAGAAGGCTTCCAATTTGCCGATCAGATTGGCCTGTGCCTCCAGCTCTTCGTTCGGTTGCAGATTGTCTTGGAACGTGCCATGGAACATGCGAAACATTCGGTAGGATTGACGCAGTACCGATTGATAGATTGTGTCATGTATCGAATCCCCGTGGTACTCGTTGTAGTCACCCGTGTCGCGCGTCTTGCGATCGAACGGAACGTTCAGCGTCATGATCATCCAGTAGCCGGATTCGGGTTGGTAGAAAAATTGGCAAGTCTTCTGCGTATGCATCGTCTGTACGCTGTCATCTTTGGTGAATGTGCTGCGGTTAACGATGAATTATCGTACTATGTACCATTGGCTGAGCAGTTCCCAGTTCATACTCACTTGCTAAATTTGATGATAGCTTCACTTAAACCAACGTCCTTTATTTTGGTATCTATGTCGGTATCATGTGGATGATAAAACAGCACCTTTTTCTCTTCCTAAAACATAACAAGTGGAGGGGGTTATCAACTCAACCGATTGCTAGTATTTATCACAAACTTACCTCGCCCTCCTTGGGCCCGAACGCTGAGTTAAAAATGTAAAAGCTCCTCAGAGAAAGTTCTGCCGTAAGAACAGGATTAGTCATCTTGCTTGGAAAATGAAGAGTTAGAATTCGAGGTGAAAATTTAATCTTTCATCCAATTTTTACGCACTTTTCCAGCACAAATTGCGTTGATTGTTGTACTGTGTTTATTTACTGTTCTCTCTGTTCTGTCTCCGAAACCACCGGTGACAGTTCGCTTGTTTACATTCTGATAACATGTGCAGTCATAATGGGTTCATAAAATAATGAAAGTTTTATTTTGTCTTTGTGTCTAATTTTAAATTACGGATCCAAACCGAATAGGAAGTGAAGAGTAGCGATAATTTAGCCGAAATAAAAAATATGTAATAAATTCATTTTGTGTTTTATTGAACCAATCACAGTTCATCCCCAGGCCACGAATAGATGACGTTAGCGTAAACTGTCATCTTGTCGGAACAAACTGTGGCTTTCTGTTTCTGTTTTTAGCGGAAGCTGCACAGAACAACTTGCACACGGAAAAGATGGAGAAAATCAACCGAAAATCGTCGGCTCGTCCATCGGTTAAGCTGTCAGATCTAGACTATACGCCGGTACTGATCGCGCTAGCAGTAGTCCTCCTAACGTTTGGTAAGAACAAGCACCAAACATACCATCCACCCTCGCTAATTCACTTGAATCGATGCAGTGGTTCTGTTCCTATGGAAGCGCAAGAAGACCGTGCGATCGGCGGTACTGTTCACCGGTCTGTGTGATTCCGGCAAAACGTTCCTGTTTACCCACTTGTGTCTTGGAGGAGGTCGCGAAACGTACACATCGATCAAGGAGAATGTGGGAAGCTTCCAGACAGAAAAGGGCCGCGAACTGAAGGTGGTCGATGTGCCCGGGCATGAACGATTGCGGGGCAAATTCTTCGATGAGTACAAAAACATAGCCAAAGCTATCGTGTACATGATCGATAGTGTTACGGTGCAGAAAGACATCCGGGATGTTGCGGAGTAAGTGTTTGTTGACCGAAGGAAACGTTTCTTTAGTAATGAGCGTTGCACGTTTTTTTTGCAGCTTCCTATACACTATTTTAGCAGACAAGGCCACCACTAAAATTCCAGTTGTAGTACTGTGTAACAAGCAGGATGAAACGTTGGCCAAAAGTGAAACTGCCATCAAAAGCATGCTTGAAAAGGAAATGTATGTCGTACAGGCTTGTTACTCATTGTTGATGTTAGTTGAATATTTTTCACATTGTGCCATTTGCTTATTCCAGCAATATTGTGCGCCAGACTAGACGAAGTCAACTGCAATCGGTCGATAATAGTGCGTCGTCGGATACATTTTTAGGAAAATCGGCCGGTGTGGATTTCGAGTTTGAGCAGCTCGGACAAAGGATACGCTTCGTGCCATGCTCGGCAAAGGACGAACAATTCGAAGGACTAACAACATTCCTGGAAGCGCTGTGAGTGCACAACGCGTGCGCCTTCTTGCGCTATTCATATCGTCCCCGTTTCTCATCATTTAATTTTATGTGTTTCAATCCGTACGAAATAAAGTTGTTTCCATAATAACATCGGTATTAACAAAATGGGTTGTGTGCAATAGCGTCATGGTGATGTATAAGTTATGCCTCTTGTTAAGAAATGTATAATTCAACATGCATACTGGTGAGTCGAATGAGGGAATAATCGGACAAAACATTTACACTAGTTGAAACAGTAATTGGGACAATGTGAGTTGTGCCCCAAGGTAGATGTAAATAAGTTCGTGGCCAAATTGTCTCTGAAAGAGATTAATTTTGTTATTTTTCATTATTCTATAAATATTTCCATTTGTTTTATTTCTTCATGCGTTTACTTTTACAGAAAAAACATTCTGCATATTGTTCTAGCTAAAAATTGGCTGCGTACTTTATCGAACCATGTTATGTGTACGCCTAAAAGTATGTATACCGCATTACACACAATAAATACTCGATGAAAACGTTTGCTTCATAGCACTGTGTTTTCCTTCAGCAAGTTTCCATTTTAAGGTGCAATGTAGAAGGCTATGTAAAAATTGTATCATTTTTGGTTTTGGCTTAGGTAAATAGGACACCACCTCATAGAAGAATACGCGCTTTATGCATTCCACGTGTGCTCATAAGAATGCGCTTTCCGTGAAAAATAAGACGCCTTGATTCGATGAGATTCTACGAAGAGTGCAATCTACGAAAGCCCACCGGAGGGTTCAGTCATTTTAATGTCGACCTCATAAATATCCTCACAAGAGCCATCCATCGTGGTAATACGAGTAGATTAACCCACCAACCAATGGTAGCCCGGTTGTAGTATCATCACGATCGGCCCGGTTGAACGGCAGGGTATAGCAACGAAGCGAAAGTCCATCATCCGAAGCACACGATCCGTTTTTATTGCATCGTTCGCTGCTTACGAATCATCCGGGAAGGCTGGCTCGTTTCCGTAGCGTGATTCGAATGGGAAGATTAAAATTCTTCAATCGTTTTGACCGTCCCGGTCATCTCGCATTCGATAACAGTAAGGACGCGGCGCTTGCTCGTACGGAAAGTGAAAGAGGCAAAAGGACTCAGCGAACGAGCATAAAAAACACGCACACAAAAAGCGAGATCGATGGAAAGCGCCGCCAAGTGTGTTGTCTAAAATTGGGCGCGATACTTTTAATAGGGTTGAGGAAATTTGAATTTCAATAAGTCCCTCGAGACCGGTGCCACCTTTTCTTGGAAGGTTTAGGCGTTCCGTTTTTGCTACATTCTTCCCGAATGTAGCGAGCGTTTGCTTTCGCTCTTTGCAGTTGTGTTTGCGACCGTTTTGGGGTAATTTTTTCCCCAAACATCTCTAACGGCATTCCCGGGCATGGTGGCCGAAGCGTGCTCTTATGATAATGATAATCCATATCGTTCGACGTGCTCGATCCCGTTAGTTACCTTTCTGATCGGGCGAGAATCAACAGCAGTTTCATCGGGTAATTATATGTTACGCTTTATTTTAGCATCAAACATCAATGTCCGGATTTATGGGTTCAAAGAACCATTTTTGTGAAGCTTATCATTTGGATTTTCTTTGCCAATATTCTTAAGGAGAGATTTCCGACATTTACTAGTGTCATATCTTAATAGTACCCTTTACCCTAAAAAGGTTTTGTTGTTAATTGAGCATTTGGTAAAATAAACATTATCTACCACGCTGCTTGATGTAACCAACGAACTTAATGAGCTTACGAACGCCTTATGCCAAACAGGTCGCGGAGCAATATTTTTGTGGAAGAACATACGTAAAGTATTCTCTTCAGAAGTCCCAATCATTGCATCCTTCCGGACGTTACTATCTTCAGGATTCCATACGAAGTAGGTGAGCGAAATTAATGGTCTCAGTCATCATAGTGAAGAAGTAGTGACCATAAAGGTCATACTTCTAGATTTATGCCCATGTGAATTCTGCTGTTTTTCGTGTCTTGAGGAAGTTTTCTCGGTAATAGGAGTTCTTGTGATATTCCCCAGGCTTAAGGCTTCGTGTATAGCCGAAGGTATGGAAGTTTGGTCGTCTCATAAGCAGAGTCGTTACTACTCAATAATGCACCGGGTTTGGGTTGAAATCTCGACTAGGTGTTCCTTTAACGTAGGACTATCGTTTCGGATATTGTTAATTCAAGGAATAGCACATCCAACCGTCGCATGAGGCAACAAGCATGATCCGCATCAGAGAGGCTATAAGAACAACACATTGTACGAGACTCTGCAGACACATAACCATTACCCGTGTCGGCATAACGCCACCATAATTTAATCAACCGATGCATCATCCTCCCCTGCAGCGGTGCGGTAGAAACGATCTTTCGCTCATTATTAATTGACCACAACTAAGCGCGTCCGATTGTTTAGCGTTCTGCCTTCCTCGGAATCCTTATGGCCAGTGCGTAATTTCGGTATCACGAAATTCGCGAGCCAATCCTCATTCCAACCCACAGCCGAATTGAGGAATTGCTACTAACTGCTGCTGAATTCGGCAGAAAAGAATAAAGCGCATCGCATTGCATGCGTCCTGGATGCTCTTGTTTAGTTGCTACTCCTCGAGGGTTATGGGCCTCCCCTCTTACTTTGGGAGCTTTGTTTGGTAAGCAGATTAGCCCGCGAGGTGCGATCCGTTGTGGCACCGCGATGGAAAGCAACATCACCCGAAGCAAATGCACCGATCCAGTCGGTACCAAACGGTTCGACCGCCATGCGATATGCCGTCAGTCGTTTAGCAAACCGCTGTTCTTACGCGCGAAGCTACCAGCACCGGACATGGACAGCATCTCGTGCACTTTTTTTGCTGTAGTTCGCGGCGCGGAGACGGGCTGGAGCAGAAGAATGTTCTTAAGCTTAAGCTTAATGTTCGGCAGCTTCTTCATTACCCCGTGGTTCGGCCCGACGGGCATGTGGCCATTTAATTTGATTGTTTGCGGTCGGGCCGCAAAATGGTCGGTAGGTACGGTGAAGACGCCTGTCAACAGCTGCAGCCAGGAATTTTCGGGACGGGGGGGCAAACCATTGGATGCTGCCAAATGGGTTGTGTCTGACTGCCTAGTATGACGAATCTTTTCGGTGCTTTCGTTTTTTTTTTGGCTCTGGTTCTTTCCGAGACGGTGGTTTTCGCTCATTTTTTAGTTGGGTAGTTACAGGCCTTTAAATTGTGGATGCATCCAGCACCGTGTCCAGCGTGTCCGATGTGCTGCAGAAAATTATTGAATAATGCTAGTTATTTCGTATTTGCTGCGTAATGATAATTGCTGTCAATGGTGTCGTTTCACAGGCCTGCAGGATGCCGGCTTGCGTTAGACGCCTCCGAGCCTGTCCCCAATTGTCCAGCGGATGTCACCTTTCCCCTGCCCCGAAATGCCCAACGGGAACGCCTCACCGAGATGTTGATTTTTGCAATTGGCTGTACGGAAATGAGGGGTACTGTGGGGTTTTACCCTTCGGAGGGTTTGGCAGTCATGGTAGGACGCTGCGGGTTCGCTTGCAGGTTGGCTAATTAGTAGTGATTTGTTTCAAGGATTCGTACACTGATGATACTGTTTATTAGCTTCAGGGCGAGAGCCCCAAAACCAAGGAACAATGAAGCTTCAGCTTTGAGTGTCTGATGGTTATGTTTGTGACACGACAACTCACCTTCTGCCCTCAGAAAGAAGGGGGACATACATACTTAACCTTACGCCGAATTGTGGCCTCCGGCAATGTGAGATAACCTTCGCGACTGGCCTGTCATTAAAAGGCAGAACTCCAAAAAGGGAGTGTCAAACAGCCACCAACGATAGTTCTAATTTGTAGTGTTGGTTAACCAAGCCATTCTTTTCTGAAGAACTGACGGAAGAGTTGGAATAGAGTGAAGAATGGCTTAATTCTTAACCTGACCGCAGTGTGCACCGTCGTAAACACCTGGATACGTTTGTCTTCTCAGCTAATTCTTTAAATGAGTTGAGTTCATTCGCTAGTGGACCGTACTTTGGAAGATGAGCTCTGAGAATGTGGAGTTCTGGAGTACTTTGTTCTGAGCAAGGCCACAATTAGAGTGTTAGTTAAAAGCACACAATGGAAGGGCTGTACTGGATAACAATAATGTTATAATTAGTAAAGTCAATAATAAGTACAACAGTATTATCTTCTCCTATCCTTCATCACATGAAGAATTCTCTCTCCCTCTGTCTCACTCTTCTTGGCGTAACGACTTACTTGGTCATGACTGCCATTTCTAGCTTACAACACTTAGTCAATCCTAGCTACGGGGGATAGGTTCAGATGAGATTTGGGACCGGTGCTGTCGTGTGAAAACCGGCGCCGCTACCAATACACCACTGGGCCGACATGAAGAATTCGTGGAAATTAAATTGTTAATGGTAAGTTCTTCATATAATAAACTACAAATACATAAATATGGTAATTGTATTTTATTAGTCGAATAAATTATTAACACAAACAATCTGTTCCAAGACCTAGACATGTGACATCTTCTTTTTGGTACCAACAACGTTTTTACATGATTTTCTCCAAAGAAATTAAATGCCCGACTGTTGACACAGCGTTGGAACATGTTCCGAAGCATGCCCCATCGTACGATAGTCGTACACCAGAGCACAGAGCGTGTGGAGAAGGGATACGAAATTTATAATCCCACCTCGTTTATGACGGATTTTCCCACGGCTTTTGTGCGACGATTTCAGCCGAACCGCAACAGTGACGGCAAGACACGCTTTCGGACAACATAAATTGTTGGCTTTAAAGCTTCCCGTAAACCGGAAGCTTGTCAATGCCGAAAGCGTAGCATGCGTTTCGCTCATGGCATGCGGTTTGGCGTCAGTGTCAGTATCGAAAAGGTCCAACCAACTCCTTTTGGGCTGTTGTCGGGAAGCGGAGTTAGCTTTTCATCTCGAACCATTCCGATGACGTACGGTGGCAAAAAGTGTCATAAATAAATTCGATCCAATTCCGATGTGGCGGGACGAGAGAAAAAAAGGAAGCGATCCTTCGTATGCCGCGCATCATTAGTAAAGCATCGAGCAGCAGCCCAAATGATGATGGGTCAGCCCGGGGGCTTGATTAAGAAATATATCATAGCGATTGGCTCGCGTTGTCGTGATGTTGTGCCACGATCGTGGAACTAATATACCTTTGCGGCCATTGAATTGCTAAGCAGGTTGGGGAAGTTATTTTTGTGTTAAACTTGAAGATTCCATCAATTTGGAGAAATCGAGAACCGAACGAGGACGAGATGGATTGACGGAGTACACTCATTGAAATTCGAGCAGTTTAGCGCTACAACAAGATGCAACCGAAAAAGGTTTACTACCAGCTTGTTTTTCCAATGGTCCCAATCATTTTCCGCCATCCTAAAGCTGGTAATGGTTCTAAGAATCCTTCACAGAAAGGATCTTGCCCGACTCGTCGGTTGCTTCGTTCGGTATTTTTTGGGTAATTGATTTTCATGCAACCCACGACAGCCGTACCCATTGCAACTGGTTTAATAAAATCTTGCCCAGGCGCCATTAAAACTGCCATGAAATCATTAAGCGTTCCCACCCACTGATCGCGACGCGCGAGGTACGTGTGACTCCCGGGATGTGTTGTTTTGGGTAAAAACTAACAACCGAAAGCAATTTTAAGGAGAAAAGCGATAAAGTTCGAGGTTTGAGCCGGAAAGATAGACACTTTACAGTGCGTGCGGTTTTGTTACGATTTTCGGTAGTGTGGTCTCTTACCCTGGGACTGCCTTTATGGCCATCCGGTTACAGTGCCGGACGCATTTCCAGGTGCTACAATCTCTTGCTTGACTGTTTTATTTTTTTGCCTCGAATTTCCGTTCTCAGAATATCACAGTGCACTGGCAACGGGGGCATCGAGAAGTACGAACCGTGGTACCAAAACACCTTTAAAACATGAAAATGAATGAACACTGATGGTGGGACGGCAAGGTAAAACCACCGCCAGCGCGAGAACCATGTACAGACCCTTGCCATGTAAAGAGCTTTAATTGAATTCTGTACTACACACATTAACTTACGGGCACTTGGCAAGCTGTGAACGGTGCTGGGAAAGCATCATCACGTGCTGCCGTACGGCGGTATGGCTCATTAAAATGGTGTTAGGAATTCATTAATGAAATTAAAGGAGCGAGCCTGCCTGTGCGTTTTTACGGCTTCCGGCGCCGTTGCGACCGTGTTTGGAGATAAAACCAGCAGCACCAGCGTCTGTACGGCGTATTGATGTTGCTGCTCATTCTGTTGGTGCGTCCGGTTTACATGTTTTGCGGTTTGGTGTATTTTTATGAAAGGACTAACATGCAGATAACGCATTGAAATCACATTATGTAATTTTGTTTATCTGATGAGTTTCTAAAATGCACATTTGAATATTGAATATTTAAATGATATTAACAAATGATCGCAAAAGTTCTAGTCCTTCGATGTCGATCATAGTCGAAATCCAGATAAGAGTTTATTTCAACTGGATCTAACCGTCGAGATACTTGTGTTATTTTGCTTTATACCTGTTTGAGTATGGTCAGGCCGATTTGCCTCAGCAGGTGAATGGTATCTTTCCAGTTCCAAAATTCTAAAAATAAAAGTATTCGTAAAATAAACCGTCTCGGAAATCGTTCGTTGCGCTAAAAGCTGGATAGGGTGACATTTGTTGTTGAGATTGCATACTTTGAGGCGTTTTCCAAACCACGGTTTCGAACATTACGTTATCGACAAAATTCAAACTTGGTGTGTAATTGATTTTGATTGATTTTGTTTTTTTTTTTTTGATGGTCATCCCGATTTGCCTCAGCAGGTGAATGGTATCTTTCCAGTTCCAAAATTCTAAAAATAAAAGTATTCGCAAAATAAACCGCCTCGGAAATCGTCTGTTGCGATAAATGCTGGATAGGGTGACATTTGTTGTTGAGATTGCATACTTTGAGGCGTTTTCCAAATCACGCTCTCGAACATTACGTTCTCGACAGAATTCATTCTTAGCGTGTAATTGATTTTGAATAACAGTGTTTAAGTTTATGCTAACCGTATGTATCAATGTCAGTATGTTAGGTCACCAACTAAGTACATTATTCGTCCTTTTGCGCCTAACTAAAGCGATAGGGCAATTCTTCAATGGTTTGCGTCCATTGCAGAACAATTTCACAGCAAGATATTGGCAGATCACCACAAATGACGATCGTCGTAATCGAGCCAACAGTTTCCAGTTTCCGTCCGAACAACAGCAACGCCAGCGAACTCCTCCGCAGAGAAAAAAAGTAAACGAACGCCCGGAAAGGTTTGCCCTTTTTTGGACGCGCCGTGAATTGCGTTGGTTTTGATCCGGGAAATAAAATAAATCGAATAAATAAATAAGAGATTTACAGCGGCCAGCACTGGAAATACGTGGCTGTACGTGCATGATCCCGGTACCATCTAGGGATATACGATCGACCGATTCCAACAGACTCGAAACGAAAAGCTGGCGCTCGAATATTGGTGATGAAGATTCTTTGAGTCTGCCGGAAGCATTCGGGATTCACCCCCCCGGAGCACTGGGGCCGCTTTGTGACGTGAGCCTCGGGGTTTGGTCGTCATCGTGATCGACAACGCGGGGTCCGATCGTTGATGGTTTGGTTGTTATTTAAATTATGACACCCCACGTTCTTCTCTGGCCATCGGGAGCGTGGCCGTAGCATGTTCCCGGTGTACCAGGCCACTCGGGTGAAGCAATTGAGCGCGTGCTGGCCCGTTGATCCGTTCGGTGCGAACGAATGCTAGACGCAGAACGCTGTGAACCGGATCGTACAGCGCATCCACGGTCTGGGTTTGCACGCGAAGGTGCCCGATCCGTACGAAGGGCATGTTTCGTTCCCACGCCACGCGACACATGAATTTGTTTTCTTCCGTGCGCCTCCCCGGGGCTTTTGTAGCTCTCCTACCGGAGGCTGCAGCGACTCGGCAGGGGTCCTCCCGGAGGTTACGATCGTGATCGGTGTGGTTCGTCCGTTTTTTTTTTGCTGTTCACTGCTTTGAAGTGGGTATACCGTCTGCTGGATGCTGGATGCCGTAGGTTGTGAAGGTCTTATTCTTTGTATACTCGGTGCTGTTCTTCAGGCCCGCGCCGTTCCCGTATCATCGTACAGGTTCCGAGATGTCGTTCTACGCTGTGCGCAAGTTACCCATCTCGACCGACTTCACCGGCAGCTCTGACCCGTAGATCGCGCGCACTGATTTGGTCGACTCTTCTTCTATTCTTTATTCTGCGGCTTCCAACAGGCGGGAACGTACGGAGTCCGGAGTCTAGCGTGGCGTTAATTTTCATAAACTCGTGTTCGTTCGTAACGCACAAAAGCGAACTTCCATGCGTGTGTTTAAACCCGATCCTTTTTCGTTGCCGTTGTTTGGTCCAAAGATGGGTTTTTTTCCCTCACACGCATGCCGCCCGTCATGATGTGTGATTATATTTCACATGCATGTAAGAGCATTTATTTGATTTGGACGGGTTGCACTAGGCGCGGATGCTACCAGCATCGCACCAGTGTATGTTGTTTGCACTGTGAAGGTGTCTATTGGGCACGCCTGAGGGAAGGATAAACAAATAAAAGGTGATGGAAAGAAGACGAAAGGGAAGACCCATTTTCTGTGCCTCTGTCTTGGGAGGAGATATTCTAAGGCTTTGGGTAAGGAGTTGGACAGATTTTAGATTAAAAGGGATGAACAGTGCAAGATAAACATCGAGGCATTCGGAATGGGGCGGTTTGATGAGCTTAATCATGTAGCGGGATGTCCTTGTTTTGGTGTAAAGTTTGGTTTTATTTAAACTCTGAAAGCAAACGGAGACTTTTATTGGTGGTTTTAATTTGAGGAATATTCAGCAGCTTAATGAAGAATAAATTGAACTAATACATAAAATTAGTTATGCTTTATACGATACTGGAGTTCTTTGCTTGATGGTTGTAAGTCTATTTGTGATAGTATAAAAATCTACAATAATATAAATATAAAACCTCCATCAAATGCTTTTGCGAGGATCGGTTATTGTCAATCTTAAGTGTCCGGCATTGACAAGCGCAATAAATGCCAAAGAAAATCGTACAACATTTTTCTTTTTTTCGTAACAAAAACGTAAAAAATAATTTATTTTTATTATGAAATGCAATACTTCAATTTAGAATCTTATAATCGAGGATGGACTGATTAAGGTAAATTATAAGGAGGAAATGCTTTGTAAAAATTGTATAAAGTTTAATGTAAGCGGCGGCGACAATATGGCGTGTGACGTCATCATCAAATAAAAATGAAATAATTTCATTTAAAATTAGAAGTTTATAATTACAATTTTTATGTTGATTCCTCATATACACAAAGGAGTTTATTTTGTTGCTTCTGTATCAAACATGCTAATGAAAATTTCATTCGATTTATACAAGAGCGTCACCCACATTTGGGTGACGTGATCGATTGGAAACATTTCGCGTCACCCAATTTAAACTACTTCATAATTAAATAACATTTCAGAATTGTTATCTGATTTTTATCATATAAATAGTTATTAAAATAAATATTCATTCACTAATTTCCAGAAGCACTGCTGAAAGTTTGTGTTTAAAATACAACCCATAAACGGTTACCAGATGACGCCTGTAGAAAGATTGTCATCCATGTGACCATTTCCAGCGAAGCAAACGCAATCAACCCATCACTACTTTGAGCACTTTACGATACGGAAGCCAACAATGAATTGTGTGCAGAACAATTTAAGTACCAATCGGGCATTTTATACATATCGGTCTCCGTTGCCGTTTAGCAGCTTACGGTTTACCATCGGGCCGGTGTTTCCCGCGATGCCAAGAAGGTGCAACGAGCGCAAAGACGATTATCGAGTGCATTACATTGTCCCGCGGTCATCGTCGCTGCACACGAATGGTTCACATTTAGTCTTTCCACCCCGTGGCAGTGCCTCGTCACACGATCGGTTTTAAACCTCTTGTTCGCAGTACATAGACACGCGGCAACATGCAGCGTGGTGGGAATGCGATATAAAAATAAAACATATGGCCCACGCCCGGTCGTTCTCGTTATTGATCCGTATTAAATTTTTACTAGCATGCAAATCAATTTCATCACACTTTCAAGCTTGATTTCAGATCGCCCCGGTGCTGGGCGGACTGGATCTTGATCGCTTCTGCGCGATCAGAGAATCTTGCTCGGGTTGAACCATTGTTCCGTGGCATCGTTAATGCTGGAAAGTGTTGAGATAAATGAGCGGCTTTTGTGCTCCGTAAGCACAGCGACGTGCCTTGAAGTATCCTTGTTCATCGATGTCAATTGGGTTTTGCCATGTTAGGTGATCGAAATATTAAAAAAAAATCGTAAATGACACACATGCAACAGTGTAAGCTTAACATGCTTCGGTATCGGTATGAGAAGGTTTTTACTGTTGTGATCTGCCAAACTGGGAACAGTAATCTTTTGTGTAGATGTGGAAGTTTTTTTTTATTTACGTAAAACCGTGATGAAGTACTTTGATTTTACTGGCAATGCATAAGCATACTTACTTTTGAGCGAGTTTTAAAAATTAATGAAAGATTACGGTATAGTAAGGTAAAATACTGTTTATTGGCTTTGCGTTTTTAAAATAAATATTATTTAAATTTTCATAACTTTAATTCAAACTCGAGTGTTACAAAATAAATATGTTTAATGATCCATACTAAAAATTCAACTTCATTCAAGATCTTTTAAACTTTTTATAAATTTTGTTAAAAACCAACGTGTAAAATTAATGCAATAATTTAACAAACAATAAGAACAATTAGTCACTGTCCCTTCGAATTTAAAGGAATTTGCAATATAATGATTTAAAATATTTTATAAAATAAAATTTTGTTTACAAATTTAACAAATATGCACGATGTGCTTTATGATTGCGCTGCTAGCTTTGTGACTCATGCAAGACTGTTCGATCAGTTCGTTAGCGCATCGTGACAAGATCGGTCCGACCGTCGGCGCCATTCTGAGTCACCGTCCCGAAGAATCCGGAGATGCGTCGCATTTGTACGCAAGAAAATCCCTTCACACCAACGATGGGTGCCTTTGGCCAGAGGAACGGAAGGACGCACGATGTGTACGAAAGGATGCAACACGAAAAAAACGGAAAACGCCACAATAAAACCGGGAATGTGCAGCTGCACCCGAGCGACCGGTTTGCCCTCTAATGTTAGTGTTGCGGTGTGGGTTTTATTTTGGGCTGGTTAATCGGGCTCCCAGTGAAACAAAACACTTTTGGTGTGTTTATTTTCGGTTTTCTTCAAATCCGAGCATGCGGTTCGCGCTGATACGGAACAAAAACGCGTGTGCAGGAAGTTGGGAGTTACCACGCGGTAAGGTTTCTTTGCTTCTGGTGGGTATTATCTGGACATAAAATAACGTTATAAGTATCATAGCAAAGGTCTTGGGTATGGCGTCAATATAAGAAAATATGCTTCCATATTCTTCCACTTCCTTAAATCAAAAGTATCTTCCATTCGGTATTTAATATGTAGTTTTTTTTAATTAACACTTCCATTATAAATATGTATAGATCCCTATCGGCGTAATAGCGGACAGTGACGTTTGGCGCGGACTGGAAACGTAATTAATTATTTTCAACACAAACTCATCACCCCATGATGGATCAGCCGATGGGCAATGGCTTAATTTTGATGGTCCTATCAGACGATGCAAATATAAGATAGCAGAGCGAGCCGCGGAGTTGCATTTATAAAATAAAACAACTTGTTGGCTATGGAAGCTTTAGTTAGGACCGCTCCGTCGGTGAAGTATTTTTATCAATAATGAAACCATTCGATTGCGATCCTGGGATGGTTAAAGGTTGAGTTATGATTTACAGCGTTCCGTTTCGTGACGATAGTGCTATGAAAGAATGCATTAGGCGATTGGCAGAAGCTTACGAATTTGTCGAATTAAAATAAGTTTATCGTACCGTCAAGGTGTCTCTGACGGCACATGAAGGTTAGGAGTTCGCATTGAATGGTACGCCCCCAAATTTGGCAGCTTAATAAGTGGCAGTTCCCAAGATTGTTCATTACCGTAAGAAGTCAAAGAAAAGATAATTTCCTTATCATAAAAAAAACTGCACTGGTAAATATTTATTTGGCATCTTTTCATCGCTTTAATATTGACGATAGTACAGGTTGAACTATTCCTCTTTTCTATACTTAGCTTGTTGGAGCAATGCGTTAAAAAAATCCCCAAAACTCATACCACTCGCGATGAATCTAACATACCCTTAAAGTGGCACATAATTACAACCTCCAGCGCTAGAAAATAGATTTCTCTATACGTCGCCTTATGAACGGTGTGATCCTCAGCCCACGGCCCCGGTGGAGAAAGGTAAGCACTCCAGCTCGCCCCATCAATCTTCATACCGGTGGCAATCCGACGCCTATAAATCATTTGTTGATAACCATCAACTATTATTATTATGTTTTACTTCGCCTCGGTATCTAGCGCACCGCTCGCGAACGGTCGAGGTTAAGGGAGCCGAATGTCGTGGCTCGTGGCCTTCACGTAATCGCGTTTCGGTTCGACATTCCATGCTGATCTACGATGGTTCGATGTGGGGATATTGGGAATTCAGATGGTGGTGTTTTTTTTAACAAATTTATTTCATAATTCTTCAATATTTTTTTCTTAACTTACAAAAACCAAATTTGGAAACATTTTCTTTTGACTGGTAATAGTTGTTAATAGCTTTTAAAGTTATCTTCGCATACAAAATACGAATGAAAAAAAAATAATGCCCTTTCAAGTCGCCTCATTATCCCAATGTTCGATGCCTGGCGGGTAGCTTCGGAGATACCCCATAGCATAGAAAAGTGTATCTATCCCTACACGTACAAACGACCCTTATTGAATAAAAGCGCACCCGGCATCTTACCGCCACCAGTGGTTGAACCGATTAGAGCCTGATTGAATTTATCAGTCACGATTTTCGAGTACCGCCTCGCGCACGATCAGCAAGCCACGTGTGTCTAATAAACGGCTCACCGACTGGCGGCAGCCGGTCGCATGCGGAGCCAAAAACCAGGCGCTACACCAATGCTAAAGACAAGCTGTCGAACAACGCGGATGAGCGGCAAGCCCGAAAGACTTCGGGCGCCGCGAAATCTGTGAAAGCGGCCCATCCTTTCCCGGGGCGCATGGCGTCGATTCTGCGGGATTCCTGGACCGCTTTGATGGGGGAGTGACGCATTTGTCTTGGGAAAGCACGCACTATTTTGTGCTTGATTATAGATGTGCCGCTTAACCGTTTGGATGTTGCAGTGGGGAGGGAGTTGTGAGAACGAATGCTAGAATGATGATCCATCACACCGGGGCTGCGTGTGTCAGTTCGTGCCGCTAGGGAAGAACATTGTTTTTTCCATCCATGCCCCATCAGCACTCCCGGTGATGGTTTCCAGTGTTCTTGTTGTCATGAAAGAACCGCTTGATGGTGCGCGGTGTGCGATGCGAACGTTTGTTAGTGATCTGTAATTAAATGTGTATTGGTTGGCAATGCTTTGAAGCGTTTGACTGAAAGCACTTTGTCGATGAGGGATCAAATTGAGTTGATCAACTAGGCGCTTGGCGATGCGTAAATGTGATTTAATTGAAGCAAGGGTTTGTCGTTGATCCTGCCGCTCAGCTCTTTTGTAGTTGAGCTCCCTTATAAATCCCTGACAGTTTTATTATTTAAAATGATCATTTTGTGAAGTAATTGTTTAATTAGCAATGAAATGTTTGATTCGACTAGCTTTTATTCTGGAGTTCGCTTCAGCGATCACATTCTAAGAACATTTAAATTTTTTCTGTTTTATTTGATATTTATTTTTCTTGAAATTTTCAGATTATCTTAAGATGTTTGGACGTAAGTTTTGTAGTACAAAAATGGATCCGTGTTACGGATGTCCTACAGTATTTTAAAATATGCTACTGGGGTCTTCCAAAACGACTTTGCGCCATACAGAACTTCAACAAGCGTTTCTGCAGCAAGCATACGATCCATCGAAACGACAAAGTTAATTTCATCGTTTTTGTTAGTCTGCATTAGTTTAGCTTCA
Source organism: Anopheles marshallii (assembly GCF_943734725.1). NCBI lineage: Eukaryota > Metazoa > Arthropoda > Insecta > Diptera > Culicidae > Anopheles > Anopheles marshallii. Next base: position 56,771,679 of record NC_071327.1, read on the forward strand.
TTTGGCGGACTACATGTTGTGGTTCTTCTTTCGCTCACGTTTCTAAGCATCTTTGCTCGTTTTGGTTTAGAATTCGAAACGTCACCCAGCCGCAACCGTGTGAATCGTTTAGCATCGCTTTGCGACATGCGGTGTGTCCTTTCAGTTTGTAGCAGCTGCAACCTCGGTTAGAAATATTGCATTCCTTCCCAAACCCAATCCTTTGGACTGGTTTTTGGGTACAGGTTGAGGATGTTTTTTCTTCTTCTTTCGATTATCTGCTTGTTATAACTTTTTTTTTTAGTGGCATATCTGTCGCCCGTTGAAACTTGTTCTGGTGGAGCTATTAACAAGCTAAAATCATAACAGGATCGTTGCACGATTTATGGCCATATCGATGGATAATGATGACACAAATTATGAAGCGGTATAATTCATAAGAAGTTTGCCTATAAAATCAAACATAACTTCATACGACCGTGTGCGCCTTGTGAAGCGTATTTGTTTTTCACCAAACTTTTGGACTCGTTCGGTCTATAGCATTGAGACAATACGTTGGAATGATGCGCTAAATGGGAGCACAAATTGATTTAAACGATTGGATGGAACATGGGTATCGTAAAATGCAATGGGAGCTTAAGGTCGTCGCACGATGCTCATCGTTTATGGGCACATTGCAATGCTGTCCGATTGATTCACATCATGTGTATTTTGTGGTCATTCCATCACGATGACATTAGCGTTAGAGGACATATTGGAAGAATGCGACGAATTCGCTAGAGAAAGATGCACAATTTGTTTGGTATTTGATCAAAAACGCTGTTTGGACAGTAAACGTGATAACGTCTATCTTAAATATGAGAAACGAATTTTTCAATAACGATTTGACAGTATAATTTGAAGGAAGACTATGATGTTGTGAAATTTTAAAATATATCTTGAATTTTGTGGCAATTTTTAATAATGATTTATTAAGAAAGTTTAGGAAATATGTTCCCTGTAAGTACCTTTACCAGTACTCGTAGAAGAATAATTAAACAAGATAAAAAAACACCACCACACTGTCAACTCAGCATGACATCACCCGGCGCACGGTACCGATGGTTTAATTTTTATTGCACCGTTGACATTACAATTAACAAATACGGCTCGAAGTAAGCCGACCGGTTTGAAGCCGCGCTTTTGTGTTTTGTGAATGCATATTGCACCTCAGCCACGATCGCGCCGGCCCAGACAGACGGACATTGGACATACCTCCACTCAATCTCAAGGTGCAAACGCCGTGTGTTAATGCACGGTGTGCGCCAACGCAACTGCAACGCCAATAAAACTTTCACTTCAACTAATTCATTAATTAACCGAATGCTTTCCTCCCCGGGCAGTGTGCTGTCGCGCCGAAAAAGGATCACACACAGACGGACGGTCGGATTCTGTGTGGCGTAACGCGTGGGTGACACGAATCGTCGCCGTTCGCGTTGTAGTTGTACGGAGCAAAAAGCGCTTCCATCATTAGCTTGGTTCTGGTTCCCGAACGTTACCAAACTAAGTCCGTCTGCGGTCCGGGGGCTGACAACTCGGGGGCTCAATAAAGTATTGCTGTCTGCTGGTGGTTAATTGAAAATTTATTCAATGATGCGTTCTACGATCGTGGTTTGATCTTCACGGTCGTCGGAAGTGATTCAGGTCAAAGCAGAACATTGTCTGGTGGTTTGAAGAAAAAAGGAGATGCAGTAGGTTTAAAAATGGTAGTATGAAAAATAGTTTGGTTTTGTCAACCAACCATAATTTCATTATATACTTTTTCTACTGTTGAATATTGTTTTATAAACGGTCTTTAAAAGATACAGAATATCTGGTATGTACAGATTTTTAAAATTGATGGCAAGGTGACTTTCATCGACTGCGATGGAAATAAATTGTAGTAATTTGTAAGAAATCGTTTAGCCAGTACTCACATACGCCTCAGAAATGTTAAAGATGCTGAGATGTAGATGCTGAAGACAACGGAAGAGCTGCTGTAATATCAAACTCTACGAACTGTATAATGAACTCACTATCGTCAGGCTTTGGTCGGCTGGTCATGTCATGAGAATGACACCTGACGACCCAGTGGTCTGACGGCCAATGAGCGGTTTTGAGGACTCCTACTGCAGGTCAAGGCCACGATGTGGTTGTACCGCTTGATAGGCATGTAAATAATTAACTCCATAACTTCTAAATATAAACAACATAACACCCCGACGGAAAATGGGCAAACATTCTAGGATTACATATTTCCAAAATCTCCTCTGATAATGTATTACACAATTACTTATACTGATAATTTGAAAATCGTCCACATAATCTGCGACGTCTAGTCTAATAATCTCGACTGGATTGTAACCTTAAATTGTAAAGAACTCTGCAAAAGACAATACCCCACTTAGATAAACAAAAGTTGTAAGTTTAAACATTGATAAATACACTGTACGTCCTTGTTAAGTTCAGGTCATCTCTTTTTCTTCTATACTAAGTGTCCTTCGCTACAGATTATCTACCCCTTTATGATCGCTACCAAGTAATCATAGTGCAGAGACAATAACCACAAACAATTGTTGCTCAGGTGCAAAAGGTCCTACCCTGCCCGTGTCATATCCTCCACAAAACCACCAGCCCAAAACCTCTTTATTAAGTATGATTAATCGACTGCAATTATGCAAATGACTTCACTCCTCGTTGGTGCACAAATTAAACGTACGGACTTCGATCAACATACAGGCGGTGGAAGGGCCGGTTTGCGTGTGAGCCTACTACGACTGGGCTGGAGGTTAAATAAACAGAATAAAGTACCTTCCCGAGTGCCTTCGGATCAACTTCAATTTCCCAGCCGGTCGCTAGCTGTTGCGTACGCACCCGGGAGCACAAGTGTGTCCCCGGGGATGCCGGCCGTTCTACGCAACCGAGCCAACCAAACCGGTTGCCCTTTGGTGGCCTCGCCGTTGACGGTGCCTGGCGGTAGGTCCGCTGGTTAAACAAATCGGGCCTGCTTAAGCGTGCGGGTTTGCAAACAAACAAAGTGTGTAAACACGGCCAAACCGGGCGTTTGCCGTTTATGAAGTAATTTATGCAAAGCGCTTCGCGGCTCATCAATTTCGGGCGACGACAAACCGTGCACTGTAGATACGGTTGCAGCTGCATTTGCTGCTATACCTCGGTACGGTAAAGCCGGAAATGGCGTGCGCATAATATGACTTCCATTAATCACCCAACCAGCCCCCAGGGGTTTGGTGGGTTCTAGCGGACTTCCCGAGCGGGTCTTAAAACCGGGCCCAACGGAACGGTTTGACGTTAATGATGCCGATCCATTCTAGAGATGAGAGGCCGTAGGGACAAATTTTGCATCTATGCAAAAATGCATCCCGCCGGTGGATGCATTCCCATGCTGGGAAAAACGTGCGTGTGATAGAGTTTTCTATTAGGGCGCAAGACGCCGAACGACTCAAACGATCGATCGCCGGCCGGGGTTCGTATCACGGGGATTGTGTCAAATCATCCACTTGTCATTTGTCACACGGCGACTTTTCCCGCTGGCGACCGGAAGGGACCTTCGGCGAATTGTAATTGAATGTGCTTACGATCCGATCACGATCCGACTAATCATTACATCGACCGTTAGCCGTTGCCGGTGAGCAACGGAAGAAAAATAAAAGGGCGCCACATTTAACCCGTTCTCGCCCATCGCTCGGTACCGGTTGCGGTGGGTTGCCGCGTTGTGACGGGATTGGCAAGGGATTAACATTATTATTGGTTGCGAAATCAATTTACCTTGATTACGGTGGGGTGATTTTGCATAAATACTGAATGAGTTTGCATTCGCATCGGTTGGTCGGGTTACGGTTTAAGCACGCTGGTAACGCTGTCCACAGCCATGGGTGGTTTTTACGGGTGAATTAATGATATTCTTTATGAAAATCGCTCCCATTTGTATGCGCGAGAAGAATGGATTGACGGAAATGTAAAATGAGTAATCTTTTCTTTCTAAAAAAAAGGAATGTTTTACGCCTTACAATCCAACGAATGGGTTGCAATCCAACTGGCAGATGTTTTATCGATGAACGCTTTTCGGGTGGAGGGTTAAAAGTCAATATCATGATGGTAATGGTCGTTTTGCCTGATTGGAAAAGACACCCAAACTGATGCTCATTTGTTTAAGTATGTATTAACATTTTCAGCATTAAACCTTTCAAATAAGCACTTTCTATCGATGTGCGCATCGTTTCGAACCGGCGAAAGGAAAACATCGAGTGTATGACAACGTGCCATATTTCATAAACCATCAGCTATATGTTGAAGACGTTACGATGCAACGTGCTGCAACGATTGCGGATGCGCAAGCCATGCACCATGAGCGCCATTTGCAACCGATTGAGCCCACACCTAATAAAGCACGACGCCTACGTCCGCGGGAGCGCAACATGATGCCCATATCCATACCCCAGCCCAGCCAGTGCATCGTAAAACATCGATGAAAGCACAGACCACAAGAAGGAACAGATTACTGCCCCGGCGGCACAGCGGGAGCTTAATTAACGTGCAGCCAGGCACAAGGATCCGCGCACCCAGGATCCCATGCCATGGTTGGTACAAGTTTACCGAGCAGCTGTGGCACATGGCTCCCGGTGTGGCAACATGCAGCAAGCCCGGATGACAATGTCCACGCGTGTCGCACTGGAAATTCGAAACCGTGGCAGTCACCCCCCCCCCCCACACACCCCAAAAACCGATGAGTCCTTGCGGGAACGGAATGGGAAAGCAAAAACCGCAACATTAAAAAGGATATGTGGGTAGTGAGGCAGAAAAAAGCCACATTCCATGCGAAGGGATTTGCGAAACGTCCGTCATTAGACGCCTGAGACAGATAGGGAGAGCCTTACGGATTGGGTTTCACGGTGTGGCTGTTCGGGGGTTTGCATTCCATCGTGCGGGCTCGTGGACCGCTAGGGAAGGATTCAATCTTGAGGGAATCGAAACAAAAAAAAAACGAAACACCGTTAAAGTGGACAAAAAAAAACCAAGCCGTACCGTACGAGGGATGCGAAGCTGTGGGTGGTTTGGATGCGAAGGCCAAGAAACAAAAAACTGCCCACCAAGCGACGAACCCTTGAGTCATGTTTTTGCCCAAGTCCTTTCGAGCACGGTATGTGTGCGATGGTAACGTTTTTTTTAGAGCTTTACCTTTCATATTTTAATATGTTTCCATCATATCTGGTGCTTGACTGGACTGGGGGTTTATTCTTGGCGACCGTCCGTTAGCGTCGGTCTGTAATTAATACTTTTTTTCTGCAGTCGTTACTACTAGGCTGACCGCAAGGATCGTAACGGCCAACCTGCCGGAATGTCGTAAAACCTTTTCGAAACATTCTGCCCTTGGGTTTTTAGATAATCCTATCCCGGTTTCGAAAGAACGCCAGGCATCGGGTGCGTTCGGCCCAAATCGTGAGTCATCGAGAGGGCGAGAGATGATGCAAAGCCGTGGGACCCTTTTCTAAACTGCTGCCAGCTCCCTGGTGCGTCTTTCGGTAGCCTTGGCATGTCTTTTTCTTGCGTGCTGTCGCCGCATCGCATCGCCGTAAAGGGATCGGCTTTCGCGTGCCTTTATCTTGCGATGGTTACGACTCAAGGGTTTGTGTTGCTGTTGGTTGTCTTGATAAGTTTGGTTCGTTTATTTTCTATTGCGTCCCCTTGTTGTGGCCTTAAATCGTTTCGTGGCTTCAAGAATGGGCCAGGAAATGGTTGGAAATTTTGGTTGCTCACCACTTGCCCTGCCGCGTGGCTTGCTTATCGGTTTTGTTTTTCGTGCCTTCCCGTAGCAGAATTTCCTTTTTACGCTTACAGTGATGAGTATGCTGTTACCGTAGGAATTTTCTTTTCCTTTATTGCTGTCCCTTTTCGTGTTGCCAATGTTTTTGCTGTTATTCTTTAGGCGTATTAGGCGACTTTAGAGGAGCCGTGCTGTTTTGAAAACATGGAATGACACTAGAATATACCGGGCAGGATCATTTTTCATTCATGGTTTGACGGTTACGATGATAAAGTTTGGTTGGGACCTCAATTTTTTTAAAGTTAGCCGATTAAAGGTTACAAGCATTTAGTGAAAACAGTACTGGTGAAGTATAGTAAAGGGTTTTAAAATAATGTTAATTTTTAATATACTGACCAAATTCGATTATAAGTTCCCATGGAATAAATTCGAAACAAATCTTACTTACGAAATCGTTTATACCAAATAAATAATAAGAAATTATCACAATACTGCACAAAGTTTTAAAAAAATCAAACAAACAATTATCTTCTTAAAATTCGAATAATTGTTGTTTGGTGCATTTTTCTTTCAAAACTATAAGTGCCGCCAGCTGAAAAAGAAACAGAATGATAAAAGCTGCTGTAGCTTATTTTTTGTATGTTTTCTTCCTGTCTCCTGGCTTTTATTCCTTCGTGGGTTTGTAAACTCTTTCGGTCGGTTTTCTACCATATTTAAGTCGCGTTCCAGACCAACCCAGACGGACATTGCATCGATTAGTTTCCTAATCTTTCTACGGGGTCTTTTACGTTTTGTTTTTTTCCCCATTTCTTGCTAGCGCTATGCTGGCGGCAGGCCACGTGCACGTACGCCCGAATAGTTTGAGTGTTTGTTTCCTTTCGATTCCACGCATGTACAGCTAGAAGGAAACGTAGAACCGCCGGGGTCGTAATTAGTCAATGAACAAACGGATTGTGTGTTTAGCTTTGGCTGCGTCTCGTGTGCTATGTTTGCCGGATGCCGAAACCGAAGGATGCCGGAGGCAGATTGGTGGGCTGATAAGTCGATGGTTTGGCGCACTTGACTCAGCAGGCAGGTCGACGGCTAGACACGCACAGCGCACGCACCGGCTGATAATTGGTGCTTCAGTGCAGACACCGGCTCAGGTAACTGGTAACCCCTAGTGGTAAGTACTGGCATGCTTCCGGTTCCCTGAGAAGGCTGATCCTCTGGACGATGTTTCAATTTGTTCTTAGCTGCATCGTCGCCATCTCCCGATGGTGCCGTATCCTTCCCGAGGGATGCTGCAGGGTTCTTATCTGAAACAGGAATATACCCGGCCGAGGAGACTGACTGCTCTTTGAAGACGTCTTTCCTTAAAGATAAGTGCTAAAGTTGTTACAGGCGACAGAGTTACAAGTTGAGAATGAAATTACAAAAAAAAAACACATGCATCATCCCTGTGTTCTCGAGTCCCTTTTGGCGGATCGACGCCAGAACCTGGAGTTGGAAGGAGCACTGGGACGATTCCGCTAATGATCACCGTCCAGCCATGTTTTTCGCTCGTCGCCCGTATTATCGCTGGCAAGAAGTTTGGCAAGGAGACGGTGGGAAATCTTTCGGCGTCCCGAAATTGGCAGGTGTGCGCACCTTCTGACAAATATGTGACGAACACGGAATGTGGAGCATTTAATTGAATTAAGCATAATTAAAACCCGACTCGAGCTGGACTGGCCGAGAGCTGTACGGAATTTCTCTACCGGTAGAGAGATCCGAACCAAAAAAAAAAAATGCAAGTGGAAAACTACCAGCTCGATAAAACGGTTCGAGAAACGGCCTTTACAGAACAATATAATGCATCATCCCGGGTGTTCCTGTGTGGTAGAGCTTTTCCCCTCGCGCTGGTGGCAATTTTGGCGAAACGTTGACAAATGGATCTACCACAGTTTGCGTGAGTCGATCGGCTACTGGAGGCTATACACTTTTTTCGGGTTCGTTTTACTTGAAATCATTTGTAGCGTTTCAGTTATACTTTTTCTGATCGTTCCTTAATGCTTAATGTAATTTCGTTTTCGATACGAACTCGCGAATTTTCTGCGAATTTGCGGAGGCATCGTGTGGAGTCGATAAAAAATAAACTTGGAACTCTTTGGCAAGGTTTGAAATAACGTGTCGCAAGGTGTCTGAGTGTATGGAATGGTGATCGTGATAGGTCTCACTTGGACGACATTTATCCGGAGAAGCAAATTATAGCGTAAATATTTATCCGCCTTAAGCTGGATTAAGAGGAAGATAGAGTAATTGTTGATCGGGGTATAATTGAATGGAATGTTTAATAAACTGTTAGCAAATTGGAGCACAAATTGAAGGGCTGTTCTTCAAATTGAAGGAATTTTCTTTGGATTCCGTCGATCGTTTAAAGTATGATTTCCGTTCAGCTGTTACATAAATAATTTATATTTATTGTATATAAATTGTTATTTTTTTTTTTTTTCGTTAGAACGGCCTGGCCGTATCGACTTATTTTACCACGTAGCCGGATAGTCAGTCCTTGCTACGGGGGATTGGCCCGGATGGGATTTTGGTCCGGTCCGTTCGTGTGAAGACCGGCGCCGCTATCATCATGCCACCGGGCCGCCCCTATAAATATTGTTATATAATACTATTTTTATATATTTAAGAGCAATAATATGTTTTAGAAATTAGAAAATCGAATGATGAAATCGAACGATAGATTGAGGAGTTTGTTTTAGTGTCATAAAATCATTAGACTGTTAAAATAATTTGCTCATGTTGGGAAGATTTATTCCCATAAATAAAACGCTAGTTTAGCGATCGATCCTCCCAGAACGAAACGGTCTGGCAGCATTCGGGGGAGGTCAATAATATCTAGAACATATTTATGACACGTACGTTTAGCATTCTTCCGTGCAGTTCCCAGGGATGCGATGCCACGCAATGGACATCGAACCATTGTGCGATGAATATTCATACCCGCGGCAAACGATGGTCCGGGCCGCAACCGATGGGGCCCGCGCGATGTTCGAACGCACAGCATGTTTATTTCCCGCGAGGCTGCAAGGTTGGTTTCGTTTCGTTTGCAAAACAAAAAAAAAACCTAGCCTCATGCCGATCGACGAAATCGAACGGAATTGATCTGTGACAATATTCTGACATCTTTACGACTGTCGAGCGTGACGGGTTGCGGGTGTTATTTAGCGGGCATGTGCAGTGTGTGCCGATGAATTCCACATGATGGTCCGTTCGACCTTACGGTAAAGGGTACACGTCATGCGGTGAAGTCGTTTTATGGTGTGACGCCTGCCTAATGGTAACCCGGCAGTTACGTGGGGAACCGGGCGCACGGGGCACATAGTAACACCCTGCTGCGCCGGGCGTGGACGTGCGGAATCATGCCGAGATTAAATCATTATCCATCGGATAGGATACGTGCTCGGTTTGCGTCTGGGTCTGAAGGTTCGAGAGATGCAGATGGTAACATTCCAACCACGCGGTGTGGTGATCGACGAGCGGGTTGGGAGCCCTGTGGGGGAGCGAGAGCGAGACCCAGGGATGAGCGTGTGTGACATAAAAAGGGGATCAGGCGGAACGGTTGAATTGTAAATTACGTTTTATGCGCGACCTAATGGCCGCTGAAATATGATCGTAAAACATGTCACGAGTGCTGCGCGTTTTACGAGTGTTTTGATTTTTCGTGCGCTAAAAGACCAACCCCGGTGCCGGTGCCAGAATGTGATCTACTACACTGCCTCCAGCCACTACACGCCGCGACTACTGCGCTGGTGGCGTTTCTGGTCTACAAAAGAAGATGGGACCGTACACGAATAGTCAACGGGTCCGAAGTTAATGCTAATGAGGTGTCTGTTCGGCTCGCGCGACGGTTTATGTGCGAGGGTTTTTCTTGTTGTTGTTGTGGTATGTGGCTTCCTTTTACCGGAGCATCCCTCCGGGGCTGGAGTTAATTTGACAGGTTCGCAGTTGGATTTGTCGCTTGCCAATCACACGCCTCTTCCCTGCGGGTGGCGATGGTGACAGCGAGTTATTGGAGGGAACGATGATTTAAGAGTCCTTCAATGTGATCTAATGAGAAAAATGTGTACTAGCCTTAGTAGGTGACTGGCTTTAGTCCTATTTGGCCTTCCAAAGACACTTTTCAAGAGAGTCCAAAGATTTTAAATCTGGCAAAAATCTTCACGATTGGACACGTCTTGAATTGGAATTACCACGAGCTCGCCATTGATTTAGCATTCTGTGTCAATCTTACAAACGCCTCCAACTAAAGCCAAAATAGGCCATCGTGCAGCGTTGGAGCGCGTGAAACATTATCTCCTCCTGGCTGGAACGTGTATCGTCCCATTATTCTCTCCACGAGCCCTCCAAAACGGTATGATCTCGTCACGGATTTTAATGGTGCGCGTCAAAGTAAGGTGTCGGCAAGGCGCAGTGTCGGCACGCCACTACCAAGTGTCACGCTACACCGGACCAACGTCGGCTTGGCTTGTGCTTGTAAATTGTCACATTAGTTGGTCGGGCGTCGGGGCAGAATGACGACGTTTAAAGCGGGAGGCCCGTTCGGCGATTACTGGACAATGCGCCGCACAAAAGACGAGATCGGCGAAAGGCAGGTGGCACATTCCGGAGCGAAACTCCGGTGCCCGGTGCGGCACAGATTAAATCAGTGATGTCGTTAATAATATTATGATAATGTAAATGTATACCATTTCCATTTTACGACGGTGCGTTATTATCGGATGCACATTATCATTCAAATTGTTTACGCACTAACCGACGCGCGAACGGTTTCGGTGGGACGGTGCGTTGCGTACGGGGGTTTAAGAATTCGGGTTTTCTGCTGAAGGTTAAGGTTAGCTTTCGGAAATACCTTAGTGGAGGCACTGTTGGGACGGCATCAATGCTGGTATCTATTCGCCTGGCTATTAATAAAATAAACGAGTGGCAATATAAACAAACAATAGATCGGTGGCTTTGCACTTGGAGATTAGACGTATCTTCAGAAGGAATTTCGTTTGTATTTTGTATTCTATTTCTTCGGGCTATTGAGACCCCATTAGAATCATATAAAAGTTTGTAATATTGACTTGGCTACATTAACGATCTTCAGAGATTAAATAGAAATTAAAAATTATGTTATACTATTTTACAATTTATGTTAAGAATCAAGCTTGGTAAGCTTACAATTTATGTCTTGTTAAATACCTGTTGTATGTAATACTATACCGTAAGTTCTTCTTAGAGCATGGTGTGTCATGAAAATCTTTTTAAAGCTCCCCATTCTTCCAGCATATTGCGATGATTGTAGCATCTTAAAATAATTAAATATTGGTAATCTTTAACATCTGTACGTAACATCTGTACAAAAGTCCCGGAAAGTTAGTCCTTGATACGGGAAAAAGGTCCGGATGAGATTTTGTGCCGGACCAGTCGTGTGGAATCGGCTACCAATTTCAATATCAAGTGACACAAGCAATTTCCTTTTATGAAACACGAATTAATTTTAGTTTGAGATTTATCGGAGAATTAAGACAGATATTGGACTTTTTCAGTGCTATTTTATCAGTAGAAAGTTCAAATTGATTAAACAATTGCTGTGAATTAATTGGCAATTTTGCAACATCGCCAATTTCGTTTGTCACAGATAAAAGTAATGTAACAGGCAATTATGTATGCGGCAAATTGAGGTATGTAATGGTTTGTGTCCTATTGCATGGACAAATGTGTTTGTTTGTGTTTGTATTTGTTTTGCACCGCTATCTGAAGAATGTTTACTCAGTAACCATTTTCTTCTGTTCGTTTGTTGCGTGTGAAATTCCATTCCGCACCGTTGGGAGGATGGCGTTGTTGTTGCGAAAAAAAGGGGCACGGAATCGAACACAACATGTGGACACACGTATCGATACTATCGGTACAACCGCAGCAAACTTGCCAGCTTTGAAGCGAAGCGATACGTTTTTACGACTGTCATATATTTCGGGCAGGATAAATATCTCTGGCAGTGCCAACGAAGACCCGGACAACCGATGTCGTTGCACTCACCCAAAGGCTGCAATTGCAGCGATTGCTTTGGCTGTTGTTCCGTTGCGTTAGTACTACCGAAAAGTGTTCTGCAAACGTTCTGCCGTACGGTTCCGCCGTTTAAGCAGCAAAGGAAAAGGTCTCCCTGGGTGTTTGTTGCGTGGTACGGGAAGTGAGTTTTGGGGCAGTAAAAGAAAGACATGCCCAGAAGTTAACTAAAAAAAAAAACAAAATTACGCTGCACAGCGAAGGTGCAACTCGTGCAAGGTTTTGGCCGAAATCGTCAAAAGCCAATCGACACGTTTGCATTCCCGCTGCGTGCTTCGCTGCGCACGTTCGGTATTTATTATTGTGCCTTAGAACCATTGCACCAAGCGCAATGGCATGCAGAAGCGTACCAGCCCGACCCGGGCAGTGCCTTACACCGATTTAAATTGCGTGTATGTGTGCTTTTCGGGGAGGCTTCGCTGCTCACCTTGTTGCACTTTGGGGTCCCCGGTGGAATAATTCGATGGTTTTATGCCACAATAAAATATCGCAGCCAGCTGCAAATACCTGACCGCGGGACATGTTGACTGACAGCGGCGCGATCGTGCTCGGTTTGTTTCGTACTGGACCAAGGGCCAGCAAGAACAGAACAGGGATCCGAAGACGTAATCTAATTTGGAAAGAATGTAATGCCACCGTTGGTCTTCAACTGCTGAATGTGACTTTTAAAATGGGAGAAAAACTCCTTCCCTTTATGTTTTTAATGTTTGCTTCATGGAAGAACATTACAAAACGCTGAGAGATGTTTATGTTTTACGAATTAGGCATCTCCGAAAAACAAGCTCTGTTGGCTATCTCCTACAGTCGTTAAACCAAATTCCCATCGCCTTGGTGATCCGCTGGATCGCACAGAACTCGCGTATCCGATCGCTTTGATTAATTGTCCCCCACTAGCAACTAACAAGCTGCCTTCACACCACGTTTATTCAATTAGACATTATAGAGTCTATTTCCTGTCACACGGTCATCAGCGCGTCTCCCAAAGGAACGAACCCGCTGGTGACAAAAACCTAGCACAAAGTAGTCTCGATCGACGAGCCAGCAAAAAAAGGGGGCCAGCAAAAGCAACGAAGCAAACCGTTGGAAGCTAACGCCAACGATAGCGGGACGACCCATTCATCTCGATGTGGAAAGGAAGCCTGCAGCTTGCGCCCTGGACTCGGGCCCGGGAGACACTTATCCATCACACTTGAGCACACAGCTCAGCCCGGTGGACAGATCCGGCTTGCTGTTTGCTTTGGTTGTCAACCGTCCGTAGCCCTTTTCCCTGGTGCCCGTGTATGGGGTTTTCGTTGTTAGTGCGCTGACATGCAGCGTGTTTGCGGATATGGCGGTACAGGCGACAGGCAAAACCTTCGCTGACCCTGACGCTGATCACTTTTCGGCGCGAGCTGGAAGGAAAGTGTTCTAGGACGGGTTGGGCGGGTGGTGATAGGCCGACGACGGAAGACTGTCGCCGTCGAGTCGAAGCAATTTATCCATTATTCAATTTTCGGTTAATCCCGACGCGTCCATCATTCTCGTGTGCCGGGATGGTGTAATTTGATTAATGCCATTTGATTGTGCAGGCGTGCCTGGGCAGTGTCGTTATTTTATCTTTTTGATGGTGTCGTTCAAGCGATCGGGAATTTTAAACGATCACTTGAGCGATGGGAGAAAGCAAATGTTTCCACCAGAAATATTTTTGTTGCTTTATATACTCTGGATAAGACAACAAAGTAATGAGAGCTTTTGTATGAATTCAAGGTTTTCAATTAAAAGAAATTATAAGAAATGAATTATCTGCTTTATGAAAACGAATTAAAATAATCGAAAACTCATGGTTTTTTCTCTAATTTCTTGTCCCATACGTGCAACAATTTAAATCTAAGAATTGTGCTTTCGTTACAAAACACAATAAATTTCTTTCCATCGGTTATTATTGCTTATTGCCATTTGTAAACCATTCATTAAATAACAGCATCTGTATAGATATTCTCCTGTCAATGAGGTAGATCATCCCAAAAGTTAGAAAGCTTAAGCTTAAGCCGGTATGTGTCAAATAATCGAGCAGATTTCGAGCGGCGAATCGGTAACGGGTTGCATCAATCACATACGGACATAGATTTTTGGCATAAAGAATGACATTAGGTATTCTGTACCGAGATTTTCAGGATATTTATTTTTTATTTTAGTTTAAAATTGTATCTACATTTTTTATATACATAGATACTTATAATAATTAACCTTATTTATATATCAGTCAATTGAGCCGTCTCAACAAGAAAAGCCGGTTCAAAACCTTTATGAGCTTATTAATCCTACTCGGTATTTACATGTCTTTCAAAAGATTGGTTCAAGCATGTTCAAACCGTTTTTTATACTCATACTTATGGGAATACGTAAATACAAGCTAAGAAATTTCCTCAAGTATCGTGAGTCAAAAACAATTTTATGTAATTTATAAAGGATGAAATTCCTTTATTTCAACATTAAAAAAAACATTCAACTTAAAAAATTATCAATTGTTGAGTCGAGCGAAGAACTCAAGAATTCAATCCGATGCTGACAACTAACCCGTCACCCGTCACGCCACATGTTAAAAAAATCAAAGGATTATATCTCATTCGCGCTTTCGTTCTCATTCGTTTGAATACTGTGATTAAAGAAACATCACAGTTTTGTTGTGTTGTGTAAGTTGTGTTCAAAGTAGGCGTTGTAGTTGGTATGCGATCCGTATGTAGCTAAATCTGGTGTATAAATAAAAGGAGAAATCACATGCATGTCGCATTTTCGAGTGTTCAGTGTGTTAACTGACAAACGTTCGAGTTTGAAGCATGATCCTTAGAACAACGTTGCGAATATATCCGAAGCATTTTACTGTATCAACGATGAAGAACATGGCAAGTGGAAGACACTGATACGGCCGGACTCGAAGAATATAATCCAGATCGTGACGGTCATGGTGCGGCACTAAAAAAACTTTTTTAAACAGTGATTGACCATCGAAGCAGCCTATAATGCTGATAGATTGATGAGAGCTGGACGAATTATTTGCTGGCTTCCCGTCAGTATGGTTATGACGTTCTCATTACGAGCGATGATTGCTGTACCATGAGTAAGCCAGAGATCGAGAAGTATAAGGAACGGACGTTCATGGCTTTGAAGAGAAGAGCTATAACGAACTAACTGGCAACGCTTAGAGTACTGAGGTTTTGTTGAACATGTATTTCCATACACCTTGCGCTGTCGTGTGAAAACTTCGTCGAATCATTCCCCTCGTGCTATAGCTGTATTAAGGAAGGACACCAATCAAAGAAGCATACTTCAGCCAAAGAAATTGTATAGCACTCTCAAGCATCCCATTATCCAAAACTGACAATCCAAATGGTGCAGGTAATTAAGATCTCTGTTTATTCTTAACAGCACATGCTTAATTTTAAAGCAGTCGGTGAATCTCGAATCTAACAGAATGCCAGGGTCTTTTATATAAAATTCCATGTACAACGGTAAACCGCAACGGGTTTAATTAAAGTAAAGGACTACAAAATGTTAGTTACTCTAGATCGCTTAGTTTGGGTTCCGTGTTGTTGAAGTTTGACATCAAACAGTAAAAATGTATAAATGCACGAAACAGTTCCATGAAGTAGAAAGTAATACATCACCATATTTTTTAAAAGGATAGAAGCTACGAGGGTGAGCTAAATTAAATGAGCTTGCGCATCACAACGCAACAACAAACGGTATGTTCATATTCTGTATGCTATTATAATCGAGAGAAATAATCGGAGGACGCAAACTTCGGTTCAGTTTTAAAGCATAATTTATGTTTCGTGTTATTTTCAAGGCAATATTTAAGTGATGTTTAGACTTTGTAAACTGTGAACTGGAAAACTGCAAGTAAATTGAAATAATAATTTACCTTTTTTGATAATTTTTTTTTAACTGATTTTTTTATAAAAATAATAATTGTTAAACACCAGAACACCAGAAATTAAAAAAAAAAAAAACTTATTAATAATGCGTATTTATGTATTTTTTTTCCTTTTTTAACATCCTAAGCCTATGGGAAATATGGCCTAACCTAGTTTAAACCTGCTAGAAAAATGCTTTGTTTTGATATTTGTCGAGCAGCTGTCGAGCACTTTCATAAGCAAAACAATCTAACCATCGATTCCCAGGCTTATCTGGCTTGGCAGTTTGTATGGGAAGCTGTAAGCTTATAAGCCTGGAAACGTCAAAACGCATACAAAAAACTGGCTTATCCCGTGATCTACCCCAATATCAGACTTAGACCAGAAACGTGAAACTGAACCGTATCGAACAAGCTGAAATTATCCCACATTATAGCGCGGTGTTTATCACGCGGCCCTTGGGTAAGCGTGTTTTGCCAACGAAGTGTATCAAAGGTGCCAAGAAGGATATTCCGATGCCCACGTTACCGACGCCATACCGGAGCGTAACAGTGTTGCCAGTAGAAGCATTATGCTGAGCGTTTTGCGCGGTCTTGTGTGTTTTACGGTAAGCTATAATGAGAGCCCATTGAGGTGCGGTATAATAACTGATTATTAGTGCCAGTGGTGGTATATTTATTGATCAGTTTTAGTGTTGAGCAAGGTGTGTGATTTCACAGTGATCGTGGCTTAGCATGCGCTCGGGTTAGGATCGTTTTACTTATTTGTACAGTGCGTGGATTGTGCTGGGAGCAGGTCTTCCGAATGCATCTTCGTGCGAAACAAATGGATTAGAACGTTCAATCGGTTACATTCAATGGGGTGCATTGTTTAATGGAATCAAATTTGCATTCAATCGATATTTCGTGTCTTTGGAGTGTTTTAATCTGATTTTAAGTTGATGTTTTGTAAGAAGTGAACACAGGTAATAAGGGAAGAATAAAGTGATCTTTTTTTATAAGGAAAACTTAAGCATTTCTGGAAGCTCTTTGCTTCATTTCCATAAACTTTCATGAAATGATTATCGAAAATTGTTTATTGCAACAAAAAATAATCTGTAAAGGATGTTAGAGAAAAACAATGTAATACATTTCTCACATTCAGAATTCATAAAAAATGTCGCAACACATGCAATAAACACCATCGATAAATAGAACATTGTTAAACAAAAGAAAAAAACATAAGCCAATAAAAACTTTTTGAAATGACTTGAACCACAACAGATTTTGATAATTATTTTCTAAAATTGTGACATATAAACGTAAAATACAATTATATTTTATTTTGAAGTACAAAACGCTTACTAAGAAGTTAAAAATTAAAGTAATTGGCACAATTACGTCACCCTGGAAACATTTTGCGTCACAAAAATTTGGAGGACGTGGAACGGAACATGTTAACTTACTTTTGCAAGTTGTTGTTTGTTATTTTTATAGAGGCTTTAGCCTGGGCAGCTTCAATCGCCTCTTTTAATCTTAAGCGTTCCTGCGTTTCCTGCGTCCTTATTTCCTTTTCCCGCTATCCTTTTCTTCCTTCTCTTTTCCCCTTGCGCTGTACGATAGGTCGTTGGGAAGCAGTTGTAAGGTTCCATTTCTGGTTTTACATGAAATTAGATTTTTGTTCTTACATTTATTTTTTGTAAACAGCAGAACAATTTAATTTTGTTCCATCCGTTTATTACTATGTTTCAAAAAATACATACTCAAAACGAATACAAAGATCTCCACCATTTGCTCTCTACCCGTTTTGGAATGCTTTCACGAGGGCACATTCCGATGGGGGAGGGCGCAGAATGAATCACAGCTTTTGAAGAGCTTCTCCAAAGGTGCTACCGGCCGGTACTTGATGGTTTACTTTCTATCTCGCTGATTGCTAGCAAAACGATTACACATTTGCAAACCCTATCGACCAGCTGGTGCCAGAATGGAATGTTTCAGCACGCCAGCACGCGAAAACAAGCCCGAACTCGTGGCTCGTGTACGAAAGAATTTCAAAAATGTATCCCGCACCATGTCAAGTGATGTGTGGTGCCCAAGCACCCGGCACCTGGACGATTTTTGCGCTTGGCATAATTGAACGCTCGTGCGCCGAATGACCATGATTGGCGCACGATTACCGTAGAAGATGCGCATAGGAGTAGGGAGGATTTATTTGCGCCTGTGTGCTGGAGTAACGCAAGCGGAGGTAAAGCTGTTTGTTGCCATTGTACGATCAAAGTGCTTTCTGAAGAGTTGTTCGTCAGTCTCTAGAGATGCAAGCAAGGAAAAAACGGTAAAGAAAAGAACAGCAGAAAAGACGCTCCTCGAGGATGGGGATTAGTTCTACAGGTGAATCACGTTAAGCGGCAATGGTCGCGTTACTTCTGTAACGAGCGTCTCCGATTGCTCCGAGACTCGAGACCCATTCCCACGAGAAGGTTCTGGCGCGCTGTTGGGCCGTGTCTGGCTTCTTAGTTGGGGCGTCGAAAGCGTCGTCAAGTGTTTACATGCAGTTGTTCAAGCGAAACGACCATTAAATGACAATGGCATTGCGCGCCTGCGGACGGGGACCGAACGGGCCGAAAAGCCGTCGAGCAAAGCCAACGCCATCGACAGTTGTCAAGTGACACGATGGAGCGACGGTACGCTCGTTTGCGTTGGGTGTGTGCTTCAGATGATGGGATGGGGACCTGTTATACCATGCAGCACCAATTAACCTTTCGTTCGAAGAAAATTGAACGCTGTGTGTCGTTAAGCCTCCGGGGGTGTTGAGAAAGTGGGTTGGTAATTATAGCAAAGAGGGTTAACATCCGTTTTGTAGCAAGCAAATCCTGTTTTACCGTGGATGCAAAAGCTTAGGACGTGGATGGTGTAACGCATTCAAACTAATCGGCAAATATAAAGATATTATGCTTCTACTCACATTACCCTCGAGCTCGAAACAAAAGGATCGAATCCACATAAAACACAATTCTTTAGCATCTTCGGACATTCCGCCATGCAGTCAGGTATAGCACGAAACACCTATCAACGGTCCCCGACGGGATCGATGTGGCAGCTGCAGAGTAAAGCCTTCGTGACCTGTGCTCACGCACCAGCCATCGAGTCAACAGCATTCCGTTGGGTAGCGAATGGACGTGCACGAGTGCGGCCGTACGTCGCCTTTACCGCCCGGGGAAGGATCGAATTGCATCCGATTGCATTGATTATCGTCACACCTGAGCGAACGCTACTAAACTGCAACGGGGCAGGTTGAAACCGGCGTTACGTGAGTGCGGCCGGGTTCGTTGTCACCACACCGCACCAAGTCTTTTGCCCTGCCGGTACGAACATATGGACATGAAATCAGCGTCCGCTGGTGAGAGACGGAGACTCCTGTCGGTCGCGACAACCGAACAAACGGTGTATGGTCCAGGGCATCGTTACGCACCGGCAGCAAATTTCATGATCATTACGAGGTCATTAAACGCTGTGTATAATATATAAATTTTTGGACCCCTTAATTGATGTTACTTAATATAATTAACTCTAAATAATTGGCGCAAGCCATTTTCTGGCGTACCGGTGTGTCGAAAACGCTCCCGGTTTTTCATGTTTTCGGGTTTGGTTGTTTTCGCTCAATCGGTGGTGGTGTTGCTTGCCGCCCGGGCCAGGAAGAGCTGGTATGTTTCTTAATTTTATTAGTTTCGGCACCATCATTTGGGGCCTATTTCATGCACCGGTGGGAGAGCCACGAAATGAGAGTTGCAGCCCACCAGTTCTGTAGCGGCGCGTTGACAAACAGAGGCGCAAGAATGATTTGGTTCTTACCAAACGAGGTACAATTAATGAAAGTAGAGGGTCGCGTTTAGCCGCCGCATCGTTACGCATTTGTTACACTAAGGTAGTAAAATTATAATTGAAGCATTTGTTAGCGATGGTAGCTGCTGAATTAATAAAAAGTTGGCCAATTATGAATTTTGATATAAGCGATCATTATTTGAATTTTAGAACCAATTTGTACGCAAACCGTGTTGAATGTTGATTTTATTTAATTTATGTATTTCTTCCAACAACCATTCCTGGACAAACATTGCAGTACGAGTTTGCCCAGAAGATCGCAGTTGCTTGAAAATAGTTAAAGTTAAGATTCTTTATTAGGAATTAAGGGAATAACTTTGTAAGATGAATATGACATCAGTAAAACTTGGGGATTCATCAGTGGGGATTCAAGTTTTTAGTATTTATAATCCAACATCAACCTCTCGTAGATCTCAGCATGGATCAGATCATAAGTAAAATTCAGTTTGACGCGTTCGTTCGGTCAATGGGAAACGATCGCGAAACGACACAAAAAAGATGATTTCACGAATCGATGTCCAAACAGCGAATCGATACAAGGCAAAACACATAAACATTTCAACGCGACCCAAAAAAAATAATGTGCGATTTCTTTCTCAACCCACCGGTACAGGTCGGTGCATCTTTGTAAACGTGTGGTTAGTCCTAAATCTTGTTGCACAAAAAAAGGATCGCTCCGAATTCGCGGTGTAGCATTTCGCGAGCTAGTTTTATAGTTCATAAATAACCGTTTCTCCACGCTCCATGTGCGATCGATGATCGATCGGTTGATCTTTCTCGGAATGGAGCCAAACGGAGGAGAGGAATGCACAAAAAAAAAAAATGGATCGGAAACAAGTTCGATCCGTCCATTCGCGTGGTCTACGCTAGTAAAGCGAAAGGTAGGAGTGAAATCATACACGTTCCGCGATTTGTAGGACGTTTTGTGCCGAGACGCATCCGGGGTTCGAACGTGCGTTCGCAACGGAAGTTTAGAATTCAATAGAACTATAATTTTTATCGCTAGCAATCCTAAATCATCGTGATGTTTTAGGAACGCTCACGACGGTTAAGCTGATACGTAGGGGTTACGTTTGGAAAAGTGACCGATGCAGCTTGCAGCTGCCCTTGCGGTTAATAATTTAGGCAAGTTTACAAAAGCTTCGAGTGGCTTTGACTGTTGGCGGTGTATGAAAAATGACATTCGCTGGATAGTAAGATGGTTTAGGTGCAGGTGCAAAATATCCAGCAAAACAATGGAGCCCTTCAAACCGAATCTATTGGTTACCCAAACGTGGCAGGATGTGTGTAAGCTTTTGTGTGCAAATATTGCTGTGAAATATGTACTGGATGGAGCAAAACATTCTAAGAAAATTTCGAAATGCAACGGATTGCTATTTATTTGGCAAAGATTATTCATGAGAAAATAGTTAATGCTTCTCGTCCACAAGGAGTATTTTGTTGCAGTAATTTATGTTGAAAATATAAATAGTTTTCCATAGAATAAGCTATATATATCAAACTTTCATTCAAGACCAACATAATTCAAAAATTTAATTTAGTTCGAATAATTCAAATAGGTTTAAATGAGATTATATTTTCGTAGTTGGTTGGCAAGTTGGTTAAAACTTATAATGGTTTAAACCTCTGAAAACTATAAACGTGGTCATTTTACATGGTGTTTTACTTCGTTCATTCAAAAATTAAACCTTGTTTAGGAAAATACACTGCTATCCAGTATTTAGTTGTTGTGTTGTGTTTAGTTTTTTAGTTGTTTACAAAATGGTAAATGTCTGAAGTTTCACTTTCACTAATTTGCCCCTCAGTTTAAAAATAAAATCCTTTGACGCAAATTATGTTAATAAATATTCACTACATGTTATGGGAACATTGAGTTTCAAGAAAATAAAAAAAATACTTGAGTTTTTCGACCATATCTTCTCTTAAACTGAAACCAAAAAATGTTTGTTAGTCACCAAAAAGGGATCCAATTTGAAGCAGAAAGCGAAACTTTTTACATAACAAAGCTCTGGTGACTTCCGTACTGTTTTTTCTTGTTCGATATACCACAAACAGCACGTGTTTCAAGTGTGTTTTCATTCCTCTTTTCATCATGACCACCATTAGTTGCACTGATCACAAAATCAATCCTCAATACAACGAACATCCTTGTGTGCCATTTGCAGCTCCATTTGGCCCATTATTAATTCAATTTTATGAACGATTAAATTGCACCGTCGAGCGATGTTTTACCGTCTTTGTCACCAAGCCACCATCGATGCAAGGACACGAGCGTGCCCACATCGAGCAGGA